>NC_140589.1:1634372256-1639172256 GCF_964204655.1 Triturus cristatus
AAGATCCATATAATCAATGATTATTGCACTAACATATTTGCAATCTGTACGTTATTTAAATTTTCAAAAAATCTAATGAAGGGTTAAGAAATACTACATAGAAGATTTAATTATTTGTCTGACAAATGAAGTGCAAGTACATCTTTGTGACAAAATCATGTCCATTTAGAGACTGTATTCAATTGTGTCTCAAAAATAAAAATGTCCAATATAGCAAACTGTTAGTTTTCTTCATATTACCCATTGATATAAATCAATATGTACTATAGATCCCAGATTCAAGATAATTTATGACCATCCCAAGTACAGTGCAACACTTCCTAGGGATGCCACCTTTCACCAAGGAGGTTGGATTAATACCAAACTTTATACTAACTTTTTTCGTAGAACTTTATTGATGTCCTTGAAGGGTCTACTGTATCCAGTGCCCTTGTGGCCTGTATTACATAGGTAAAACCACACAAATAATCAAAAAACGCATCCTCCAACATCAATCTAGGATCCGCTGTAAGGTCGAGAATGCACCTCTAGTCGAACATTACTGTCAGGCCAAACACACTGAAAAAGATATGGTGTGGTGGGTAATAGAAGTAGTAAGGCCGTCCATCAGACAGACAAATGTAGATCGTATCTTGACACTGAATGAGAACCGCTGGATCTGTTGTACAGATAGTATAAAACTGGGTTTAAATTCAGCAACTGAATGGCATGCCCTTGCACGCATTATCTGACCAATAACACACCTAGAACTGGAATTTTTGCTATAGACAGTGGCTATCACTGAATTCTGTTAGCCTTCATAACTAATTAAATTGACACATACAATGCTTGTACATTATATCTCGAAATTTTCTTTTTTCTTTTTGTTATAGATTGTAAACGGTCTTGCATATATCACCTGGTTTTGATTCAGTATATATGCAACACTGTGAGGTAGAGATCATGGACCATTATGTCTTGTCAAATTTATTAAATAGATTTAACGTTGGTACTATTTCAGAACAACTATAATTTGAACTCTTTATGAATTTGTAACATTATAAGGTAGACATTGTGATTTATGATGTTGATATATTGGGCAAAACTACAAATGTACTCGTGATGAATTTAATGTACAGATATAAGTACCATACATATTTAGAAATTTGGTGGCATGTTCATCTAACATCTTTATTTTTCCTCTTACACATTCAGTGTCATCTGTAATATTCTTGAATAAATATAAATAGAAGTCCATCATCTCCAACATACTCACATTAGGTTTTGTATTAAGCAGAGATTTAATGTATCAATTGATTATCTTAGGATACTTACAAGTCCGTTTTTCGGACTTATTCTCAAACAGGATTTGGTTCAGATATTTCCATCTTAGACCACCATTTAGCATAGGACTATGTGTAAAAGAATTTATGGTTAAATTCAAAAATAAGACTTCTGGTCTCTCGATTGATGACATTCAAAGATGGCCGCTGTTCTCCCTATGAAGAACTGAGTGTTTTTACACTTCCGGGCTCGTAATCTGTTAGTTAGAACTTCCGGTTCATAAAGACACAGATTGAACAAAAACCGCGGGATCGCAGTATTCACCAAAGCTTCCCAGTGACTTCAAGGACAGTTAGTGGAGCAAGTTTGATTTTCACTCGGTAAGCATGAACTAATGGTAAAGATATTCATCAACTCTGTAGTATAAATGACACGTAGGATTAATCTTTAATCTGTCTTTATTAGATTTGACAGCAAGTTACTGAAATTTCATTTCATACTAACTGAGGGGAGATTTGTACTTTGCATGTTTAGGTAAGCGTTTGATTTATAAACAGTGTTTTATAAAAATGGCATAGGGCTTTTTTCAACTCTATTCGCAATCGGATTCAAGAGTCACATTGTATTATGCTAGTCACAAACTAACAAATATAATTAAGTCGCGATTAACAACATTTACAACAAAGTGTTCTATTTTTAGAGACAGTTTCTATAGTTTCATTGCGTTACATAACCATGCTCTCTGCACCCTAGGCCAACTAAGAATGACATGGCTCCTTTAATAAGGATATGATGTTGCATGAATTTATAGCAACGTTGATTAAACATGCAGAACTAGGTTTTGAAAAATTAATTCTAAACCTATTTAGAATTAATAGATAATGGAACCATGACATACCGTGACATGCACTTGTGAACTGGACATGTGTTCTGCATCACACGATATGGCTAAATTGCCTTTCTTTTGCTTTGTTGATAGAAAAATTGTATTCACAAGCAGACGTCTTCCCCGTTAAATTGGATAGCAAGTAGCAGTGCTCTTTGAGGTAAGCTACCTCTGTGGCAGGCTCACCATTTTCGTGAATAGGTTGACCCTTAGCATGCTGCATTTTAGAACAATCACTATAGTTTGTTCGCATGCGATAGTTATTTCTCACACCAGTAGGTGAGAATAATGGATTGGTCTAAATGATCAGTAATAGGTGACACTTCAGGTTAAGCATGACCCTACCAGGACATCAATAAAGTTCTACGAAGAAAAGTTAGTATAAAGTTCGGTATTAATCCAACCTCCTTGGTGTAAGTGTTGCACTGTATTTGGGATGGTCATAAATTATCTTGAATCTGTGATCTATAGTACATATTTATTTATATCAATGGCTAATATGAAGAAAAGTAACAGTTCACAAAATTGGACATTTTTATTTTTGAGTCACTTAATTTAATATAGAGTCTCTAAATGGACATGATTTTGTCACAAGATGTACTTGCACTTCAGTTGTCTGACAAATAA
Source organism: Triturus cristatus (assembly GCF_964204655.1). Taxonomy (NCBI): domain Eukaryota; kingdom Metazoa; phylum Chordata; class Amphibia; order Caudata; family Salamandridae; genus Triturus; species Triturus cristatus. Next base: position 1,634,375,033 of record NC_140589.1, read on the forward strand.
TTAAATCTTCTATCTAGTATTTTCTTAACCCTTCATTAGATTTTTTGAAAATGTAATTAACGTACAGATTGCAAATATGTTTGTGCACTAATCACTGATTATATGGATCTTATTTACAGTGAATAGATCCAAAAGAACTATTCAATGCAATTTCTTTACAATTCATTGGGTCCAAATTGAAGAGTGGAAAGTGGCTAAGTAAGCAAAAGACCGATTGTTATTAAACACCATTGCATTCTTCTGGTGATGGATACTGTTTCACATTGTACTTTTTAATTGAGATTCACTATATTAAGAGATCTATTTTTCATCTTACCTACTATCTTGGGGTGAGGCACGAACAAACACATCGTTTGGCTATAATTTTGCCATTCTTTTTTTCCATCTCTTTGCACGGGAGATCTCTCTCTTTACCTTTGATCAAATCTGGTATGGTAGACCATTTCTTTTATAATAAATGAATTTCATGTATTTTTATAAAGGGGACTTTTTAAACAATCGACTATACGTCCCGAAGATGGTCTGACGGACAACTGCCACATCAGACCGAAACATCGACTTTCTCATCTATTTCCCCAACAATTGTTGTATAATAATGAATGTTTTCTGTATGTCCAGATTCCTCACTTATCAAAAGATGTGGAAAAGATGATTGTGTTCATGATCTGTTGGTACTTTTATACATCCTCAATCATGTTACATTGTTATATTTGAATGTACCCTTTTCAACTTTGTCCATATTAAATATTTTGTATTTTTGGAAAAAGATTCTTCCGTGCTTTTGAAATTTACATTTATTCATTGATTGTGTATATCTCCAATATCTTCACATATGTACAGATTTATACAAGTGTTCAAGACCATTTGGGGTTGAACATAAAAGCAACTCCATGCATCTTATATTAGAGTAAGAATTTCCCAAAAAATCCCTAGTAGGCATCTTTTTACTCATCATTATATTGACTGCCCAAGCCTCCAAGAGTGTATTGGGTCCCAAACTTCTTCATACTGCCTTGTAAATAAGGCACCTTTTCACGCTGTACTTAGCACCCATTGATTTTGACGCTGCCCTCTATTTACAAGGGTGGCGTGAATAGGAGGCAGCACCAAAATTAATATCAGGAAAACCTAGTCTTAAACAGGGGAAACGTGGGGAAATGCTTTATTTCTCCTCGTTTCTGCTGTTTCCATGTGTCCTACGTTGTGCAGCACACATAGAAACAGTAAAAAGGCCATTGTTTGTTTATGTGCAGGCAGGTCTCCTTTCCTGCACATAAGCAATCAAAGACAAAATGATGTTTTGCCACTTTTATGTGGGCTGCATTAAGCAGCACACATAAAAATTTCAAAGCGCCATTTAAAAGATTGTTTATGTGCAGGAAGGAAGACCTTCCTGCACATTAACAATCTTCCCCTCAAATTTAGCGCCAGTGCAAAGAAAAACGCAGGGCTGCACCATATTGTTGTAAATATGGTGAAGCCCTGCGTTTCTGAAGTGGCAGAGCATGGCGTTAAGCCAAGGAGGCTAACACCACGCTCCTCCACTTCATTGTAAATATGCCACAATTAGTCTTTCTCTAGCTAATGAAAAGCATGATAACGTACCTACAGAAGGAAAATTTAACAAACTGGCCAATTAAAGAAAGCATTTTCATTTGACGCCTTATGTCAAGTTAAATTTTCCAGAATCAACATGTGCGTAGATTACAAAATGAAGTACATAGAAAGTAAAAACCATAATCAATTTTAAATGTGAATGTGCATAAAGTGGTTACATCAACCAATTGATTAACTGAATACACTAATATATACATTATATATATAGCTATAGTGCTGAAATTAATACACTCTGTCAATTTGTTTAAATGTAACTCACATGGTAATGTAAGTTATATCATACATTATATATAAATGTCATATGAGTATACACATGTGTATGCATGATGTATAAAGGGTGGAGCCTAAATTATGCTACTCCAATCCCCCCTCTGATGCCTAAGATAGCCATCACAATATCACATGAATCTCATCTCATGAGACCCGCTCAAAACCTTATTTTTTTCAACATCTTATGTCTTGTGATTTCCAGATGTTTCATCTCATCATAGAACCTACACTGACTCTACTTCAGTTCTTTTTCTTTTCACTTCCCTTCCATGTTGTTCCTCACTCTTGATTCTTAACACTTGTACCCCGTGACTATAACAAACAAGCTGATCACACAGATGGCAATTATTATAAGGGGTCTCAGTATGGAACCTAAAATTCCACTTTCCAAGTTCCAGAGCCATTTGTATACTGCAGCAACTCCAACTCCAATTGCTTCCCAGGCACATGTAGCTTCTAACTCTTTCTTCAATGTTGTAATGTTCTTAATGAACTTCTTTATTTGCTCACTATTATTCAGTATGTAGTTACAACATTGTTGACCCTTCAACAACTGAGGTAACGTGTAACTGATGTAATTCTGTAATTTCTGTGGAACCTTATGTAAAGCGCTCTGATACCTCCGGGTCTAGCCAGCGCTATATAAAACTCTCAAAATAAATAAATAACTAAAATAAATAAATAAAAATAACATATTACAGATGCTGCCCTCCTTTGCAAGAAGGATGTTTAATGCAAGGCCGTTTTGTAGAATCATAGACTAATAGCTATCATCTCAGTATTGATAGCTAGCAGTGATCCAGCTGTACTAGTTGCTCCTTTATCTACTATAGTGGATAACTTTCTATTCTTAAGATCATTCAGAACCACGCCAACGGTTGACTTCAAAGTAGCTCCTTGAAGTGCACAGGACCCCTCTCATCCCAGTCCTATCTGCCAGGATATCTGTGAGGGGTAATCAGTTCTTTGTGTGGTGACAGGACACAGCCTAAGCAGATGTAAATGCCGGCTACCTCTCCCTCTTCCTGCCCAGGAAGGCTATCAAAATGAAGATGCGACCTCTGTCACACCCACTTCCTGTGTTTGTAGCTGTCTAGAGGGAATGCACAAAATGTATCTGTCACCTAGCCCAGATGTGTATTGGAGACCATTCTAAGGATGCCTGGTCTAACAACTGGGCTTTAGCAATTCTAGATCTCATATAGGTGTAATTTAGTTCCCTTCTCTTCAGTGACTAACCATCAGCCATACTATCACCTAATAAATTCCTGGGGTTTACACCTCAATCTCTTCATGAAATCATCGAATATATTTCCCCATTGGTCGTATGGACTTTTGTTAGTTGACTTGAAGCGCTGTAAGGAAGTAAACATTAGAAATACAGTTCCAATTTGTGAAGCCAATGAGGCTCCATAATAAGGACCAAGAAACAATAATTTGGATTAAATTAGTTTATTTTAGTATATTAATCCATCATATATATATCTAGAGTAAAAATAAGTTCACAAGATACAGCAATATAGCTTAAAGGCTAAAATATGCTAGGAAGTTAAATCGTAATAAAATGAAATACAGATTAGTAACAGCCACAACGTAAATAAAGAAGATAGTCGCAATAAGGTGTTCCATAAAGAAACGTCCCTTTTCTAGTCTAAACATATGTTAAAGACAGGGTAGCTAACAGAAGCATAGAAGTGTTAGCATAAAATAAAACTTCTGTAGAAGTTCAGGAAAATAAGGCAAGTGTTCAGCATGAAGCTTCACGCTCAGGGAAAGCTCAGCAGAGAGAGAGATCTGTTCCCACTCAGAGTCAAGGGAAAGTCTGCCTAACGAGCTATGGAGACCCCAATTAAATATAATAGTAGCTTCAAAAACATCCACATCACTTTCTTACCACCAAGAACCAACCAAACAGCAGAACGTGAAGGGAGTCAACATACTACCTAAGCTCCCATCTCCTTCGAAGCTGGGACTTCAGCTGCCACCCTTGAGCACCCCACCATCCTGGTATGTGATAAACTGAAGGCCTCTTTTGGCAATTATTTCTGCGGGTTTGTAGCCAGCTTCCTCACAGCAGGCCTCACTATCAGTTGTCTAATACAAACAGTACATCTTCCTCTAGCTAACAAGAAGCATTATAGCGCACTCACTGAATGAGAAGTTAACACACTGGCAAATTAATCTGTTGATTCGTTTAAATGTAACTCACATATTAAGAAAATGTATATATGAGTATATAAATGTATTCTCATGATGTATAAAGGGCGGAGCCTAAATTATGCTGCTCCAATTCATTTGAAACAAATGTTTTAGTACCTGACAATAAATGTACTTGCTAAGTATATCCAGGGAAGACAGATTATGCTGCCATAAGCTAGTGTTAGGCTCGGGCAAGCAGTTAGGGATGTGTGGACAATCCAACAATATAAATAATAAAAGGCTCCCAGCATAGGCATAGTTTGAGGTTGAAAGCTTGGCGATGCTTGAACTGACAAGAAGAAAATCTGATTTACACCAAGTGGTTAATCTGCTCCCTGGCAAAGTAGTCCAGTTATACGAACCATCAAAGAGGAAAACAGACAAAGGATTATGTTGTGGATTTTTTTTATCTTGGTTATAACAATTGTTTCTTAAAATGACAAAATGTAAGTTATATAAAAATGTCTTTATATAAGGAAATCAGCTACTCCACCCAAAAAAAGGCACACAGATAATATCTCGCTTTGCTCCTTCCTATGCAGAGAACATTTAAGACATGGTCAAAGTGGGCAGACACCCAGTGTCCCCACCTCTCTAGGGGCACCCTGGTAAATCAATTGGTTAGTCAGAAGATTCACCCCTCTCCCTCCCGCTTTCTCTCTCTCGCTACATCACCTATCTCTTGATCTGTCTTCTCTCTTCCTACCTTACTTACCCTTTTTTACCTGGCTCTCTACTTGTCTGTTCCTCTAGTTTTCTATTATTTCTGTCTCGCTTCCTTCTCTTTCTACTTTCCAGCTCTGTTTCTACCTCACCTCTCGCTGCTTTATCTCTCTCTCTTGCTGTCATCACTCTATCATGTTGTAGCTTATCTTTATCCATCTTACAATCACTAAATTCTCACCCTTTTCACTACCTCACTTCTCTACCTATCCCTCCCTCTGATCGCTTCTGTCACTTCTCTCTACCACAATCTACATATATTTGTCTGCCTCTCTCTCCTTACTTCACATCACCATTTCTACAACTCCCCTCTCTATTCATCTTTCTCTACATCTCTGTGTATATGGGCTGTATTGCTTTATCTCTACTCTCTCTGCCTGTCTCATGTCCCTTTCAGTTCGCCTTTCTCTCCCTCATATCTACATGTCTCTCACAACATCTCATCTCCCACTGTCACTCTGCTCTTTGTGTGCCTACATCTTCATCTCTGCCTAGTTTCCCAAGCTTAACTATCTCCACTTTACAGCTCAGTGCTCTATTTGAGTCCTGCTTCCCTTTAGGTCTCGTCCATCTCCTTCGCCTCTCTTGGCTTCATCTCTCTTTACCCCTCCCCTCTCTATCTTCATTATTTTGTTCCTCACCCCTCTCTGTACCTCACCACTCTCTGTGATGCCACTCTTTGCAACATTTCTATCCATACCTCTCTCTTTTCTTCCCCAACACCTAACCTCTCAATTTACTTTATCATTTGATCACTATTTTACCTCTCCACTTCCCCTATCTCTCTCATCTCTATTACCTCTACCTCACCTTTCTCACTATGTTACTCCTTCCTCACTATATCACCTTCTCTGCTTCTTGTTTGTCTAGTATTACCTTCTCTTTCTCACACTCACTACTCTCTCGGCTTCCTTCTCTCTCTGAGGCACTGTATCGAACTCACCTCTTATTGTCTACCTACTTCATTGCTCTGTGCTTCACTACTCTCTTTACCTGACCTGTCTGCCAATACCCCACTGCACATTTTGCCCTCCTCTACCCAATCAGTGTCTCTCTACCTTGAATCTTTCTATACTTATCTCATTTTCCTTTTAACTCTACCTCTTTCTATATCACTGCTCTTTCTAACTTACCTCTCTCTATACCTCATCCCTCAGTGCACTTCACTCATTTCCCTCTCACTCTAAAATTACTTCTCATATCTCTAGCTCATTCTCTTTCTCTTGTGCTAAAATCATACCTATCTCTCTTTATTTGTCTCTGTCTTTCTAGCTATGCCACCTTCCTTTCTTCATCTTATGTATCTCCCCAACTCACCAATCTCTCTACCTCATCTCTGTCTCAACCTTCCTTCTCCCTCCACGTCACTTCTTTTGCTATTCCATTTGCTTTCCTTCTGTCTTCTGGACTCTCCAGTTTCTCTCACTCAGCAGAGATGGAGGTCGGTCACTGACTAGTCAGAGAAGTATAAACACAGAAACTAGGGAGACAAGGCAGGGGAAGAGAATTAAAGAGAAAATTATCAGATTTCATACAATAGAATTGTGAAAATCTTTAGAGCACAGCTTTTCATTTCCCTGGTGGAGCAAGAATGTCTGTTGATAAGTGGAATTTGTTTGTGCTTAGGAATATCCAGAATTTAAAGCTGCAAATGCAAGCATTTTGTGCATGTATCGTCTTTTAATATTATGCACCTGACAATTAAATATCCACCAAATCAGCTTTACTGTGTTATTCCTACAACGAGAGAAGCAGGCTGCTTAGACACTGAGGGGCATTTTTTGAGGCTTGAACAAACATTAAGAAAACTGTTCATTTTTGTGCTAGCAGCTAGATGTTTGCCTTGCAGCAGTATTGTACTTGGAATTCAGGGGCATATTTACAAAATAATGACGACGCACGGCGCTGCAAGTCATCTGGCTGCACAGAGCTGAGTTATTAGGAAAGCGCAGGGATGCGTCATATTTACAACATGGAGCATCCCGGTGCTTTCCTCTGCGCTGGCACACAATTGGATGCCCAGCGCCAATGCAGGCACACTTAGCGATGGTGCAAGGGCACCTGCATTGCAGGATTGATTGTGTTTGTGCAGGAAGGGACACCTTCCTGCAGAAAAACAATCATTGATGGTGTTTTCCTCCTTCTAGCACACATAGAAAGATAAAAAAAACAAGGAGAAACAAAGGTATTTCTCCTTGTTGCGCCCCTTTAACGCCACCCCTAGGGAGGCGTTAAGATTTGATGCATTCCATTCGGGGAATGCATCAGAATCCATGGGTGTTGCATGGAAACATCCATAGCAACATCCATGGAATGCCCCTTTCACGCAGAGTAATGCGTAAAACGGGGCCATATTTACAAGACCACAAAAGCCAAGAAGGGGTGACCTTGTAAACGTGGCTCTGCATTGTGCGCTCCTGGAGCGTCATAAAAAGTGACGCTCCGGTGGTGCATGGGCCTTGTAAATATGCCCCCAAATACTGCAGCAGGGGCGTAACGAAACTTGAGGAGGCCCCCCTGCAAAGTACATGGACACCTCCCTCCACCACTAACCACTTTGCTCAGTGACCTTGAGCTCCACCCGCCCCCCCACCCGCATAGCGGGGCTACGGAGTGGGGGGTGGAGGCGGGTAATGTTACGTTACCGTTCCTTTTTAGGTCTCGCTTTGGCAGCGCGCATGCGCTGTCTCAGCGAGACTTAAAGTAATATGTATGTTGTGTCAAACTTTGTGTGATTTGTCATACTGCTTGCGATTGGTTTAACTGTGTCATTGTTGTTCTTCCGTTGCTTTCTGTTGGCTGGTGGTCTGATACCTCACTTCCGTTTTCCTTCCGTTTAGCAGGAAGCAGGACCGACCAACTACAGTGTAGTTCAGCTGCTGGCTTTTATCTACTCTTGTAAGCACTATTTTCGCATTTGAGTTTCTCCCCCTTTAGGCATAATGACGTTTGTCGTCATGCTCAGTGCTCTAACTCACACAAATGCGGGACCGATTGCATTTCCAATGCTTTTTTTTCAACAGTGGGGCATGCGTAGGGTCAACAATGGCGCCATGCATTTCTTTTATCCTTGAATCATTAGCGTTGTATGCTAGCCCCCAGACTACCAGGCCACTCACCGCACACAGGCGCACACGCATTACAATGCCCTGCACAAGTAAAACATTTCAAAATACCCTGCTAGCTGCAGTCGAAAACCTCGGTGCGGTAAAGCATTTACAGATGTCATCCTCGCCGACTCGTTCCCAGCACCCACCCCTGGACCCTTAGCTATAAAGCGCATTCTTGTGCCTTTCCGCAGGGTAGATTAATAAATAGAAGATTCAAGTCACCTGCTTTCAACAAGGCACTGGTGGGACCTGCCTATAGCTGCTTCAGAAGGAGGAGCAGCCACGCAGTGGGAATGGGGCTCATGTTTATGTTTGATACAGGTCCTACTTTTGCTCCGTCAGAGAACCATGGGTCACTTTTATTGTATACCTTTTATTGTATGCCTCCTCTCAAACAGAGCACTGTCCGTCAACCGAAATACACAGATTATGCATTAGTGGGAGAGTGCTTAAAGGCTCCGTCCCCACACAAGCCGAGGCTGGCCCCTCCCCCTCGGTAATCAAACGGAAAAGCGGAAATCCTTCCTCCCCTCCAGTCTCCAGCTGCACCTTTATAGCGCCGTGAAGAGCATTGGGTTTTTGTATTACACAATCAGCACAATCTACTTAGTAACTCAAAGGTGCTCATTTACGTAGCAGCCTCCACTTGCCCAGAACTAGCAAAACTTACACATAGCCATTAACATTGTGATTGCAGTTAGCCAGTTTAAGGATGATAGGCTAACAACTATAATGCCCTATATACAGTACAAGGCGGAAACTGCATTTGATGGCTGTTAATAGAAAAGCCTATTTTATCAATGAAACTTCTGTGTTATCCACCTCGGAAGGGTGAATGTCTGGAAAGGCACTGCTGGCAGTGAAGTGTATGATTAATATATTGTATACAAATCTTAAGGCACATTTGCTCACCAAATTGTCGAAACTGGATTTTGGGCCATGACGTTACAAAACCCATGCAGAGGTCTGAAACTTACACAGAAACCAGAGAAAGTTAAAAACGTCTGCAACATACACTGCTTGTGTTAGAGCTTTAGGTTCTGACTTCACTCATTTCAAACACATTGACTCTGTGCCCCTGCCCCCCCCCCCCCCCCGCCCACAGAGCCTCCCCGGGCTCGGAGTGAAGGATGAGTCCATTATAGCCAGGGACACTGGAATCATGCGGCAGGAGACTACCAAATTATGTTACATGGTTAACTAAATTATGCAGCAAGAGAAGTCAAATTATGCAGCATGATGCGGCACAGTTCGTGTTAGTATTATCTTGTTATCTTGGAATTGTTACACATGTTAACACGATCTACACAAAGCTTTCACCTCATTGGAACCACTTTCCCACCCCAAAACAGAAATGGCCCACAGTCAACCGTTCGAAGTGCCTTTCACTTCTCTGCAATATGTCAGAGAGTATAGTAACTTTGGATCCGTTTGATCTAGAAACAGTTTTTTCGTTGAAATGTGCAGATTACATACCACATGATGAATTGTGTGGCAAAACCATATTTATGCCGAAAATGATGCAGCCCCAGTGTTGCATAATTTGAGTAGCTCCGATTATGGCCTTTGGTAAAGTAGCGCTTTTATTGAGGGGTGTGTAGATTTTGTATTCATTCACAGGTCCGATCCTCTCCTCCCACCTGAATCGTCTACCCAGCTTCTAGGTGAGGGGGCGAGAGGGAGAAGGAAGGGAACAGGATGAAGGTTAAAGAAAGGGATGGACCTGGACCAAGATCAGCACCCTGCTTTTAAAGGGAAATATGGCCCGCTTTTAGCAAGGGAGCCCAGATTTTATTGTTCACAATTTAACGGTTTTCAGTTTGCTGACATTGAAAAGGTGTGAAAAGCTAAGATGGCTTTGTCTGTACTTTCCCTTTTGACTTCCAGATTACACCTGATATCAGCAATGAGTGCTTAGCTCACTGAGTTATCTTGGTAGTTAAAAGTCAGTGCCTGAAGTTTTAAGTAGCCCATCGCTCCGCACCCTCTGAGGTCTGGCCAGTGAAAGCTGAAATACAAATTCTCAGTGAACAAACATTTATTGTCTCAGTTTTAAAGTCGTTGCGTGTTTGCACCTATTTAGCGCAGCCTACCTCTTTCATTTCTGTTCCTACTAGGAAAATCCACAGAACAGTGAGCTTTCTTGAGCAATACAGTTATTCCGGATTCAACAGCTTCAGGTTAAAATAGATCAAAGTTTTTAGAGTTGTCAAGGAAGGCTAAGTGATTGAAGCAGCATTATAAGTGTGCTGTTACAGTCACTGTAAATAATTAGCCACCGACCTGCGGGAAATAATGAAAACCCGAGGGCAGATTGAACAGTTCCGAAGGCTATCTATATATATACCCCGATGACGAAGACATTTTCTAGAGTAACCTTTCACCATAGTGAATGTTAAAAATAGAACTCTACCAGAACTAGAGGTAATCACGTTCCATTAATTCGTTCGTGTTTGCAAATAAATGCACTTTGACGTTTCATATCGTATTTGCCGAAGTGACGTCTCAAAGTAACTCGAAAACAAAATATTGCATCCGAAAGAAATAAATAAGGAAAACGTTTGAGGCCATTATCAAAAATAAAGCCCACATTTCAACCCTAAAGGTCGCAAGGGAAATTGGTGCTACTTTAGCGGTGGGCAGGAGCAGACCTGTCCAACCTTCTGTTCTATCCTGTCAAAGATTTACAGGAATAATGTATGGGAAGATATCCTAAAATGTACCAAATTTGGTGCAAAACCAGCCAAACTGTTTAAAGATTATAGGAGGGCTCCCTAATTTGTTTTCAATAGAAGATGTTATCCTCTCATAACTCTGAAACTCCTGATCGCTCACTCACACTCCCTATCTCCTCTCTATACTGCCTGCTCATACATGCTACCTTCCTGTACCACTTCAGAGTGTACAAAAGGCCACCTCTTGCCCTCCCACCCTCTGGGTGCCCCATCTTCTTGTCCCTTTCTCTCTCTCGTTTTCTCATGCACTCTTCCCACCACTCTCATATTAGTACACTACAGAACTTCAAGCACAATTTCTTTGCCGTGCCTTTTGAACATTTCCTTCCCTCAAACCCACACTCTTCTGCACTTCTTAGTGTCTCTTCTGCATACACATTCTTTATGCATCTATGGCCAACACACCCCATCTTTCTTTCTTTCTCACACACTCTTTCTGCTCCTCTATCTAGTGTCCATTCACCACTTCGTGCACATACTGCCTAGCTATCTCTATCTTTCTTTCTATCTATTCTCTGCAGCTCTCACCCCTTTTTATTCACTATCAGCCTCATGCATCAAGCCAAAATCCAGTCGGTAAAATACCGATTCGCTAATAGCTCCCGGTATTGAGTCAAAAATACCCAATCCCAATGCATCAACCCAAAAGCAAAAATCGCTATTTAAGGAATCCTTAAATAGTGATTCCTTAAATAGCGATAGCATTTAAGGAATCCCAAATTGAGATTCCTTAATTTAAGGAATCTCAATTTGGGATTCCTTAAATGCAATGCATGAAAGTTAAAAAAATAGCGAATTCGCTAATAGGGGGAGCAAATTACCATGAAGATGAACTGCATGGTAATTTGCTAAGAGTTTGAAAAATGCACTTTTGTGCATTTTTCAAAGTTTCATGTTGCGCACACACATGCCCTTTGAGCATGTGTGTGTGCAACATATGTGCACATATCAATTTCAGGGGTGCAATAGGGTGTCATTTTGACACCCTTGCACCCTTGAAATTGCATGAGCAATTTGCGAGAAGCTACTGGTACTCGCTATTTGCTCATGCAATCTCCAATTCATTCCTATGGGCCTGGAGGCCCATAGGAATGATTGGGATGGCATTCCTTAATTGCTACTCGCAATTTGCTAGTAGCAATTAAGGAAAGTTAAGGAATCGCTATTTGAATAGCGATTCCTACATGCATAGCCTTTTGCTATTCCTTATTAGCGAATCCTTATTTTTCGCTAATAAGGGATCGCAAATGCCAATGTTGATGCATATGCCCCTATGTCACATAATTCCTCTACACAAATACACTACACATCATACAAATCCACCCCACACACTTCCACAGCTAACAATTCCAATTCAGACTACATAGTTCCACTCCAAACAACATGCATCCACTTCACTCTAAACCAAAACACATAGATAAAAGATATCATTTACAATACCAATAGCTCTAACTCTTGCAAATGTGAGACCTATTGCATTGCAAATGGTTGTTTCTCTGTGCCATTCACTAAATAATTTTGGTTTTCCCATTTTAATAATGACGCACCAACGGCGCAAGGGGCTTCTAAATAAGCTCCTGTGCCTTTAAAAACACACACAAATAATAGTCTTAGGGGCAGATTTACAAGAAAGTGACGCATCTGTAGAGATGCTTTACTTTCCCTGCGCCAACATGCAAAACCCTTGCATCACCATGGATGCGCCGTATTTACAATACGGCGCACCATGGTGCAAGGATTTACAGATGCGTCAGAAATTCTGACGCATCTGTTGACGGAAAAGTCACGCATTGCTGGAGTCATGTCGCAAGCACGACGCAACTCCAGCAATGCAGGGGGAGGCCTATCATCATTGTGCTGCGTCACTTCTTATGCCTGCTTCAAGCAGGCGCAGGGTTTTGACGCAGCATGGACGTAAAAGTGACTCCGTGAAATCTTGTAGATTTCACTGCGTCACTTTTACGGGGCTTCCTGCGACGGAACGCCCACCCTGCATACATTAAACCTGACGCAGGTTTAATGTGGCGCAGGGCTTCACAACGTGACGCATCTCCCTAGATGCGTCATGTGGTAAATGGGGCTCAACTTTTACACTGCTGCTGCGTCACAAAAGTGACGCAACGACAGCGCAAAAGTGACGCAAGGGGCTTGTAAATCTGCCCCTAAACTTTTAATTGGCAATGCGCAGGAGATTGGGTAACACTAATATGTTCATTTGGCTTGCAGTTCCAAAGCGTTCTCTTTTGGTCATGTAATGAAATATTCAGATAGAACCCATCTCCCATTCTCAATTCTGGTGATGTCGCTAATAAAAGACTCCTTTCAAACATACAAATAGTGTAATTTATCTAAAAATGTGAGTAGAGGAGACTGAAGTTTAGATGAAAACACAATATAGAAAGAACGAAAGATTTCGTAGCACTAAAAGAATGAAAGTAATAACCAGTTGATTGTAATGCGCGCCTCGAAGCAGAAAACCTTCAACTGCTTTGCGTTTACTGCCATCTAATGGTAAACTCTAAAATGACTGCGTTTACCATTGTCGACTACAGTCTGTGGTATTCTGATTTTGGGTCCCGAACTGAAAGGATAGAAAAACAGCATTCATCGTTTGATTAAAGAATTACATAGAACAATATTAATGCAAGTTCCCTGAAAAGTCATTGTTTCCGATTTTGATGACTATGTAGGCAGTCGAGTTCGTTAAAATCTAACATGTTTGAGAATTTTATTAGCAGATATAGGCACTATAGACTCTACCAGAACTGTAACTTCAGGGCACTTCCTGTACATATATTTCCCATTGCAAAGTAACAGTAATCAAAAGTAATCAGTAATCCAAAATGGAAACCAGTGTATCAAGTAAGTGAAAACAACTTTTTTCTCTCAGGAAAAATTGTTAACAAGTAATCGATCTCGAAATTCATTTTTACAAAAGATGATCACAAAATATAAATGTTGTTATTTCATTTCCGTTGTTTTGCCGACGTACAGGAATCCATATGGATATTACACACAGAGTACTGAATCATGCATACTGTGGTGTATTAAACTGATTACTGTCTCTGCTTGCTGTGCCCTACCGCTTCCCCTTTTATTACATGACTACAATTGGAGCATCCGGACCAAGGACTTGTGTTACTCTGCTTCTATTTAAAGGTTGTTTGCACTGCAGATTTGGAAAATGTGTGCTATCTGATCAATTATTTTCTCAGATTATCACTCGTTTGGTATCAAAATAGTAAATCCCTTTGAAAAACCGTATTTAGTTCAGCGTCAGTTTGCATCAGACCTCCGATGTCTCGCTTATTTGTTATTCTTTTGGTTGAGAATTCTGACACAAATACAGGTGTTTTTCGATGTTTCACAACTTACAAATTCTTTTTATTTCAAACCATGAACCTTACGTTTTACTGCGGTAAACATTGTCTTCAGGTAACCTTTTTTTTTAATTTTCACACAATCTATTGTTCAGTCAGGTGTTCCTTCAGAGATAATGCCTTTATACGCAAAATCTGTAAAAAAAAAGGAATTGTTGCTTCGTTTGTTTGTTGTGGAAACTCCTAAGATGTAAACTACTGTTTTGTTCTGTGTTTTCCATAAACAGGGTAGTGTGGCATTCATTATTCATAATTGATCTCACGATGCTCACACATCTAATGGCATTCCATGGTGGGTTAGGTCGAGATTCAGAGAGTTGATCCCATGGTGGGTTAGGTCGAGATTCAGAGAGTTGATCCTATGGTGGGTTAGGTCGAGATCCAGAGAGTTGATTCCATGGTGGGTTAGGTTGAGATCCAGAGAGTTGATTCCATGGTGGGTTAGGTCGAGATCCAGAGAGTTGATTCCATGGTGGGTTAGGTCGAGATCCAGAGAGTTGTTCTCATGGTGGGTTAGGTCGAGATTCAGAGAGTTGATCCCATGGTTGATTCTTTGGTGGGTTAGGTCGAGATCCAGAGAGTTGATCCCATGGTGGGTTAGGTCGAGATTCAGAGAGTTGATCCCATGGTGGGTTAGGTCGAGATCCAGAGAGTTGATCCCATGGTGGGTTAGGTCGAGATCCAGAGAGTTGATTCCATGGTAGGTTAGGTCGAGATCCAGAGAGTTGATTCCATGGTGGGTTAGGTCGAGATCCAGAGAGTTGATTCCATGGTGGGTTAGGTCGAGATCCAGAGAGTTGATCTCATGGTGGGTTAGGTTGAAATCCAGAGAGTTGATTCCATGGTGGGTTAGGTTGAGATCCAGAGAGTTGATCTCATGGTGGGTTAGGTTGAGATCCAGAGAGTTGATTCCATGGTGGGTTAGGTTGAGATCCAGAGAGTTGATCTCATGGTGGGTTAGGTTGAGATCCAGAGAGTTGATTCCATGGTGGGTTAGGTTGAGATTCAGAGAGTTGATTCCATGGTGGGTTAGGTTGAGATCCAGAGAGTTGATTCCATGGTGGGTTAGGTTGAGATCCAGAGAGTTGATCTCGTGGTGGGTTAGGTCGAGATCCAGAGAGTTGATTCCATGGTGGGTTAGGTTGAGATTCAGAGAGTTGATTCCATGGTGGGTTAGGTTGAGACCCAGAGAGTTGATTCCATGGTGGGTTAGGTTGAGATCCAGAGAGTTGATCTCGTGGTGGGTTAGGTCGAGATCCAGAGAGTTGATTCCATGGTGGGTTAAGTTGAGATCCAGAGAGTTGATTCCATGGTGGGTTAGGTCGAGATCCAGAGAGTTGATCCCATGGTGGGTTAGGTTGAGTTCCAGAGAGTTGATTATGACTTCTGTTAATGGACTGCCACAAGTACGGCTTGTTATTGTCTCCTTGGATAACAGTTTCTGATCAGAGATAAACATCACTATGGTTGACCAGTAGCATGTGTTTTTATTTTTCGTGCATTTATATTGTGGAAGCATACATAAAATGCGGAGTGATACCTCCTGAAGAAGGAACAAGGGCACTCATTGAGATTTGAACAACGTAGGCCAACATCACTTGATTGATTGGTTTTAACTGATTAATTCAGTGCCATTATGGACAACATATTTACACCAATAAGAAATCGGTAATACGAGTGATGCATAATTAAGTGAAACAAAGCTTGCTTTGATAAGGGTCGAGGAGAGTGTACACCACACAGACAGTGAAGATCTGAGGATTTCTGTTGTAGTTAATTTGGGATAACTGGTGGGCCGTACCCATGTTTTATATTAATATTAAAACATGCATTAAAAATCATTGAAAGAGAGATGAACTGTGAATGCAAAGAAAGCTACACTCTTTGTCCTATCCTACTTTAGATTCCTACCACCCGTGTCTCGACGCTTCCAATCTACGCGCCTCATCCCAATAACTGACGCAAGCAGCATTTAGTGTATTCCATGCAACCCAAAAATAAAATCCATCAAATGTGCAATGCATTTCTCTTCACGCCAGATGACTTCCTGGGGTGCTTCTCAGCCACTGGTGCCTTGACCCACAGTATGACCCTACACCCCCTCTGTGTCCCCTCACGAATTCTGTGCCCACTTACCGCTCTGTCACATCAGGCCCCTTTGCCCACTCTGTGCCTCTTTGTCCTTCTTCTTAGTTCTTCATCCACTTTGTACCCCTTCAACCACTGTGTCCACCTTCATCCACTCTGTTGCATCACCCACAGTGAGTCTCCTTCACTCACTTTATTCCCTAAACTCCCTCTATGACCCCTTTATAGACTCTACGTCATCCTCCATACTAGGCGTCATCGCTCATTCTGTGCCTCCTTCGTCCTCTCTTTAACTTGAAATGAAGTGAACTGGTTATTTTTCAATGTAAAAGAGAGTTAAGCGATGGATAGATGGCTGCCAGGACACTTTTGAGCAATACTTGCATATCCAGCACTCTTCACTCTCGCATCTCTCACTTCTTCTGAAGCGACACATTCCTGGGCAGCCACTGAATATTAAAGCTCTGCTTTCCTTGACTGGTTTCAGTTTACTTTCACTAACTGTTACCTATAAAGCAAGATGTCTCCTTTTTCTCAGTTTATTTAGCTAGGTATACACAGTTCTTGAGGTATGTTAATCAGGGAACCAAAAACAATAGATACAAAACATCAACAAAACTTAGGCAAGTGAAAAACATTCGTTTTACTAAAATTAGAATATTTAAATTCATAGATGGGAGTATAAAAGGCGAGCATATAGTTCACTTCCCCATCAATTAAATTAACATATAAAATAGGAAGAGTATAAATAATTAAAAAATAGAAAACGAGAAAAAGGATGACGAGAAAAGGCAGAAAGATGGGTTAGGAACTATTTGCTATAAATTAATAAAAGTAAATAAATACAATTAAATAATAAAAATAGTGAATTCTGAGACTAAACTCAACATTTTAATACTAAGTTAAAAAAGAAAATCCCAAAATCAATAGGTCTCTAAACTTAAATACTCCATTATGAATTACTTGAGATTAATCTCAAAGTACCTCATTGATGGTTTGACAAAGCAGAAGTCCCACTATAAATCAGCGGGGCTCCAGCCCTGCCAGATCCATGGTGCCGACCACCTCATTTATGGTAGGGGAGTCTGACGCCGGAACCTCAAATCCCTCCACCATTGGAACCTTGAATTCACAGTCCATCTAACACAGGTGACACGGCTAATGAACACTGTGTCAAGGAAAACTTCAACGAATGTTTTCGGTTGAGTCTGAAAATGTTAATTTATTAGCTTGTCAGTCACAGAGATTACATGTAAGCAATCCCCCGAACATCAGCGATGGTGACAGAGTACCCTCGCTGCCAAACTGAAGGTCCGCCCACCTGATTTAGAGTCGAGCTGACCTTCAGTATGTCGAAGGTGGCATACACCTCCAACGGCCCGAGAGTGTAAGGGCCATCAGATGTTTTACCATTTGTCTGCTTGCTCTGTTTAGAGCGGATGAAAAATGGCACGTTTTTTACTGTCCGTCACCACCAGGTAAAACCTGCCACTAAAGGGCAGCAAAAACTTCAAAATGACCCCTACACCATGGAAGGAAACTCCCAAAGTGATGGGGTAATTTTATTATTTTTAGATCCCACTTTGGGATTGTGTTTTTGGAAAATAAAAAAAAGTTCAAAGTTTGCCATACCACTCTGCCATGTTGGCGAAGCCTTCCGTCAAACTTTCAATGTATTTACAGGAAGCACAGTGATGGCGGATACTGGAAATGCAAGAGATGTCTGCTGGACTGGCAGACATCTCTTAAATTTAGCAGATGGAGTACCCTCGTCAAGGCGAGAGTAAAGTACTCTGTAATAGCGATGGTGAATATTCTGTCCGCCAAACTCTAAATCAGGGCTACAGTTTTTTTTAGTATCAATCAGATGATAGAATTCTCACCAAGAGACTAAGCAGATGCATTGCTGAACTCGATAAAATTAGTAGATGGCATTCATGAGTAACAAAAATGTAGAATATTTTAGCAGAGCAAGCAAGTTTGCAAACTACCAGGGCACAGTGAATTTGAGGCTCAGAGGCTGGCACATCTTGTAGACTGGGTTTGAATGAGTAACAAAACATGGCTGTGACAGTTTACACTAAAATGCGTGAGAAATTGGGTTGTTGGTTGAGGGGGATGTGAGCCCTTTTTAAGCTTCAGCCACAATCCTAATTAGGGCTAACATCAAAAAGTCACTAAATTAACCTGTGCTTAACCCTCTAGCAGGTTGGCACAAAAGCAGTCAGGCTTAACTTAAAGACAATGTGTTAAGAATTGATGCAGTACTTTGACAGTGATAAAGTGAAAACACAACATAAGAAATATCCCACACCGATTTTGAACAATAGAATACATTTTAATAAATTGTTTGACACCAACATGACAAAAATCTGATCAGTAGAACCGGAGTTATGAATTTTTATGGAACAATTTGTTTATGACTGCCACCTCAAATGAATACACAGCATGTTGCCTACAACCCCAAGGGCTGACCATGTTCTCGGAAAATAAAACAGAGTTGTCTGAAACACAGCTTTCGCCTACAACCCTGGGGCAGGCAGCATAATATAGGCACTTGAAATAGGAAGAAAACAATCAACTGGAAGAAAAACTCCATCCCCTCTCGTCCCGCAATCCTGCTTCTGTGTTGTGGCTGTGCAGTCAACAATGTTGGCATAGTACAAGGTCAGGATGTGGATATATAAGATGTAGGAGCTTCGGAAATAATCTAGGTCTCAGCCAAGGTAGTAAATGGGATCAGGCGGAGTAGCTGTACCTAGGCCGCACATGTCAGCTCTCGGAATTCAGAGGAAAAAATTTGTATAAAGGGTGCCCACACATCAGAGTTGGAGATCGAGCCGGGTCAGCTGCCAAGGACAACGTCTCGATCCCCAGGACAAGCCATCATTTATGTATCCAGGAAGTATGAAAGCAAAAGACACACAATTGATGGACGGAATGCAGAACAAATCAAAACATTCACCCCCAGTCAAGAGAACTGGGTTAAATCCATCATTCTTTTGCTCACTATGCCACCCCAGTTTAGACCTGGCTATATGCAAATCAGTCTTGACCCTGTGCCTCATGGGAACAGTCCAGTCCGAACTGCCAAGCCAGGTCCTCCCTGGACCGGAAACAAGCATCCTAGGACCGGTTTCGGGGTTTCACCCCTCTTCAGCCAGGATAGCTTGATTCCAGTGGCACAGTGAGCCCAGGACTCACGTCTGAGCATACCTGGCGCAATTAGGGTGAGAAAGCAAAAGACACACAATTGATGGACGGAATGCAGAACAAATCAAAACATTCACCCCCAGTCAAGAGATCGGGGTTAAATCCATCATTCTTTTGCTCACCATGCCTCCCCAGTTTAGACCTGGCTATATGCAAATCAGTCTTGACCCTGTGACTCATGGGAACAGTCCAGTCCGAACTGCCAAGCCAGGTCCTCCCTGGACTGGAAACGAGCATCCTAGGACCGGTTTCGGGGTTTTCACCCCTCTTCAGCCAGGATAGCTTGATTCCAGTGGCACAGTGAGCCCAGGACCCACGTCTGAGCATACCTGGCGCACTTAGGGTGAGAAAGCAAAAGACACACAATTGATGGACGGAATGCAGAACAAATCAAAACATTCACCCCCAGTCAAGAGATCTGGGTTGCATCCATCATTCTTTTGCTCACCATGCCACCCCAGTTTAGACCTGGCTATATGCAAATCAGTCTTGACCCTGTGCCTCATGGGAACAGTCCAGTCCGAACTACCAAGCCAGGTCCTCCCTGGACCGGAAACGAGCATCCTAGGACCGGTTTAGGGGTTTCACCCCTCTTCAGCCAGGATAGCTTGATTCCAGTGGCACAGTGAGCCCAGGACTCGCGTCTGAGCATACCTGGCGCAATTAGGGTGAGAAAGCAAAAGACACACAATTGATGGACGGAATGCAGAACAAATCAAAACATTCACCCCCAGTCAAGAGATCTGGGTTAAATCCATCATTCTTTTGCTCACCATGCCTCCCCAGTTTAGACCTGGCTATATGCAAATCAGTCTTGACCCTGTGCCTCATGGGAACAGTCCAGTCCGAACTGCCAAGCCAGGTCCTCCCTGGACTGGAACCAAGCATCCTAGGACCGGTTTCGGGGTTTTCACCCCTCTTCAGCCAGGATAGCTTGATTCCAGTGGCACAGTGAGCCCAGGACCCACGTCTGAGCATACCTGGCGCACTTAGGGTGAGAAAGCAAAAGACACACAATTGATGGACGGAATGCAGAACAAATCAAAACATTCACCCCCAGTCAAGAGATCTGGGTTGCATCCATCATTCTTTTGCTCACCATGCCACCCCAGTTTAGACCTGGCTATATGCAAATCAGTCTTGACCCTGTGCCTCATGGGAACAGTCCAGTCCGAACTACCAAGCCAGGTCCTCCCTGGACCGGAAACAAGCATCCTAGGACCGGTTTCGGGGTTTCACCCCTCTTCAGCCAGGATAGCTTGATTCCAGTGGCACAGTGAGCCCAGGACTCGCGTCTGAGCATAGCTGGCGCACTTAGGGTGAGAAAGCAAAAGACACACAATTGATGGTCGGAATGCAGAACAAATCAAAACATTCACCCCCAGTCAAGAGATCTGGGCTAAATCCATCATTATTTTGCTCACCATGCCACCCCAGTTTAGACCTGGCTATATGCAAATCAGTCTTGACCCTGTGCCTCATGGGAACAGTCCAGTCCGAACTGCCAAGCCAGGTCCTCCCTGGACCGGAAACAAGCATCCTAGGACCGGTTTCAGGGTTTCACCCCTCTTCAACCAGGATAGCTTGATTCCAGTGGCACAGTGAGCCCAGGACTCACGTCTGAGCATACCTTGCACACTTAGGGTGAGAAAGCAAAAGACACACAATTGATGGACGGAATGCAGAACAAATCAAAACATTCACCCCCAGTCAAGAGATGTGTGTTAAATCCATCATTCTTTTGCTCACCATGCCACCCCAGTTTAGACCTGGATATATGCAAATCAGTCTTGACCCTGTGCCTCATGGGAACAGTCCAGTCCAGTCCGAACTGCCAAGCCAGGTCCTCCCTGGACCGGAAACAAGCATCCTAGGACCGGTTTCGGGGTTTCACCCCTCGTCAGCCAGGATAGCTTGATTCCAGTGGCACAGTGAGCCCAGGACTCACGTCTGAGCATACCTGGCGCGCTTAGGGTGAGAAAGCAAAAGACACACAATTGATGGACGGAATGCAGAACAAATCAAAACATTCACCCCCAGTCAAGAGATCTGGGTTAAATCCATCATTATTTTACTCATTATGCCACCCCAGTTTAGACCTGGCTATATGCAAATCAGTCTTGACCCTGTGCCTCATGGGAACAGTCCAGTCCAGTCCGAACTGCCAAGCCAGGTCCTCCCTGGACCGGAAACAAGCATCCTAGGACCGGTTTCGGGGTTTCACCCCTCTTCAGCCAGGATAGCTTGATTCCAGTGGCACAGTGAGCCCAGGACTCACGTCTGAGCATACCTGGCGCACTTAGGGTGAGAAAGCAAAAGACACACAATTGATGGACGGAATGCAGAACAAATCAAAACATTCACCCCCAGTCAAGAGATCTGGGTTAAATCCATCATTCTTTTGCTCACCATGCCACCCCAGTTTAGACCTGGCTATATGAAAATCAGTCTTGACCCTGTGCCTCATGGGAACAGTCCAGTCCGAACTGCCAAGCCAGGTCCTCCCTGGACTGGAAACAAGCATCCTAGGACCGGTTTCGGGGTTTCATCCATCTTCAGCCAGGATAGCTTGATTCCAGTGGCACAGTGAGCCCAGGACTCACGTCTGAGCATACCTGGCGCAATTAGGGTGAGAAAGCAAAAGACACACAATTGATGGACGGAATGCAGAACAAATCAAAACATTCACCCCCAGTCAAGAGATCTGGGTTAAATCCATCATTCTTTTGCTCACCATGCCTCCCCAGTTTAGACCTGGCTATATGCAAATCAGTCTTGACCCTGTGCCTCATGGGAACAGTCCAGTCCGAACTGCCAAGCCAGGTCCTCCCTGGACTGGAAACAAGCATCCTAGGACCGGTTTCGGGGTTTTCACCCCTCTTCAGCCAGGATAGCTTGATTCCAGTGGCACAGTGAGCCCAGGACTCACGTCTGAGCATACCTTGCACACTTAGGGTGAGAAAGCAAAAGACACACAATTGATGGACGGAATGCAGAACAAATCAAAACATTCACCCCCAGTCAAGAGATGTGTGTTAAATCCATCATTCTTTTGCTCACCATGCCACCCCAGTTTAGACCTGGATATATGCAAATCAGCCTTGACCCTGTGCCTCATGGGAACAGTCCAGTCCAGTCCGAACTGCCAAGCCAGGTCCTCCCTGGACCGGAAACAAGCATCCTAGGACCGGTTTCGGGGTTTCACCCCTCGTCAGCCAGGATAGCTTGATTCCAGTGGCACAGTGAGCCCAGGACTCACGTCTGAGCATACCTGGCGCACTTAGGGTGAGAAAGCAAAAGACACACAATTGATGGACGGAATGCAGAACAAATCAAAACATTCACCCCCAGTCAAGAGATCTGGGTTAAATCCATCATTCTTTTGCTCACCATGCCACCCCAGTTTAGACCTGGCTATATGAAAATCAGTCTTGACCCTGTGCCTCATGGGAACAGTCCAGTCCGAACTGCCAAGCCAGGTCCTCCCTGGACTGGAAACAAGCATCCTAGGACCGGTTTCGGGGTTTCACCCCTCTTCAGCCAGGATAGCTTGATTCCAGTGGCACAGTGAGCCCAGGACTCACGTCTGAGCATACCTGGCGCAATTAGGGTGAGAAAGCAAAAGACACACAATTGATGGACGGAATGCAGAACAAATCAAAACATTCACCCCCAGTCAAGAGATCTGGGTTAAATCCATCATTCTTTTGCTCACCATGCCTCCCCAGTTTAGACCTGGCTATATGCAAATCAGTCTTGACCCTGTGCCTCATGGGAACAGTCCAGTCCGAACTGCCAAGCCAGGTCCTCCCTGGACTGGAACCAAGCATCCTAGGACCGGTTTCGGGGTTTTCACCCCTCTTCAGCCAGGATAGCTTGATTCCAGTGGCACAGTGAGCCCAGGACCCACGTCTGAGCATACCTGGCGCACTTAGGGTGAGAAAGCAAAAGACACACAATTGATGGACGGAATGCAGAACAAATCAAAACATTCACCCCCAGTCAAGAGATCTGGGTTGCATCCATCATTCTTTTGCTCACCATGCCACCCCAGTTTAGACCTGGCTATATGCAAATCAGTCTTGACCCTGTGCCTCATGGGAACAGTCCAGTCCGAACTACCAAGCCAGGTCCTCCCTGGACCGGAAACAAGCATCCTAGGACCGGTTTCGGGGTTTCACCCCTCTTCAGCCAGGATAGCTTGATTCCAGTGGCACAGTGAGCCCAGGACTCGCGTCTGAGCATAGCTGGCGCACTTAGGGTGAGAAAGCAAAAGACACACAATTGATGGTCGGAATGCAGAACAAATCAAAACATTCACCCCCAGTCAAGAGATCTGGGCTAAATCCATCATTATTTTGCTCACCATGCCACCCCAGTTTAGACCTGGCTATATGCAAATCAGTCTTGACCCTGTGCCTCATGGGAACAGTCCAGTCCGAACTGCCAAGCCAGGTCCTCCCTGGACCGGAAACAAGCATCCTAGGACCGGTTTCAGGGTTTCACCCCTCTTCAACCAGGATAGCTTGATTCCAGTGGCACAGTGAGCCCAGGACTCACGTCTGAGCATACCTTGCACACTTAGGGTGAGAAAGCAAAAGACACACAATTGATGGACGGAATGCAGAACAAATCAAAACATTCACCCCCAGTCAAGAGATGTGGGTTAAATCCATCATTCTTTTGCTCACCATGCCACCCCAGTTTAGACCTGGATATATGCAAATCAGTCTTGACCCTGTGCCTCATGGGAACAGTCCAGTCCAGTCCGAACTGCCAAGCCAGGTCCTCCCTGGACCGGAAACAAGCATCCTAGGACCAGTTTCGGGGTTTCACCCCTCGTCAGCCAGGATAGCTTGATTCCAGTGGCACAGTGAGCCCAGGACTCACGTCTGAGCATACCTGGCGCACTTAGGGTGAGAAAGCAAAAGACACATAATTGATGGACGGAATGCAGAACAAATCAAAACATTCACCCCCAGTCAAGAGATCTGGGTTAAATCCATCATTATTTTACTCATTATGCCACCCCAGTTTAGACCTGGCTATATGCAAATCAGTCTTGACCCTGTGCCTCATGGGAACAGTCCAGTCCGAACTGCCAAGCCAGGTCCTCCCTGGACCGGAAACAAGCATCCTAGGACCGGTTTCGGGGTTTCACCCCTCTTCAGCCAGGATAGCTTGATTCCAGTGGCACAGTGAGCCCAGGACTCACGTCTGAGCATACCTGGCGCACTTAGGGTGAGAAAGCAAAAGACACACAATTGATGGACGGAATGCAGAACAAATCAAAACATTCACCCCCAGTCAAGAGATCTGGGTTAAATCCATCATTCTTTTGCTCACCATGCCACCCCAGTTTAGACCTGGCTATATGAAAATCAGTCTTGACCCTGTGCCTCATGGGAACAGTCCAGTCCGAACTGCCAAGCCAGATCTTTCCTGGACCGGAAACAAGCATCCTAGGACCGGTTTCGGGGTTGCACCCCTCTTCAGCCAGGATAGCTTGATTCCAGTGGCACAGTGAGCCCAGGACTCACGTCTGAGCATACCTAGCACACTTAGGGTGAGAAAGCAAAAGACACACACTTGATGGACGGAATGCAGAACAAATCAAAACATTCACCCCCAGTGAAGAGATCTGGGTTAAATCCATCATTCTTTTGCTCACCATGCCACCCCAGTTTAGACTTGGCTATATGCAAATCAGTCTTGACCCTGTGCCTCATGGGAACAGTCCAGTCCGAACTGCCAAGCCAGGTCCTCCCTGGACCGGAAACAAGCATCCTACGACCGGTTTCGGGGTTTCACCCCTCTTCAGCCAGGATTCCAGTGGCACAGTGAGCCCAGGACTCACGTCTGAGCATTCCTGGCGCACTTAGGGTGAGAAAGCAAAAGACACACAATTGATGGACGGAATGCAGAACAAATCAAAACATTCACCCCCAGTCAAGAGATCTGGGTTAAATCCATAATTCTTTTGCTCACCGTGCCACCCCAGTTTAGACCTGGCTATATGCAAATCAGTCTTGACCCTGTGCCTCATGGGAACAGTCCAGTCCGAACTGCCAAGCCAGGTCCTCCCTGGACCGGAAACAAGCATCCTAGGACCGGTTTCGGGGTTTCACCCCTCTTCAGCCAGGATAGCTTGATTCCAGTGGCACAGTGAGCCCAGGACTCACGTCTGAGCATACCTGGCGCACTTAGGGTGAGAAAGCAAAGAACATACAATTGATGGACGGAATACAGAACAAATCAAAACATTCACCCCCAGTCAAGAGATCTGGGTTAAATCCATCATTCTTTTGCTCACCATGCCACCCCAGTTTAGACCTGGCTATATGCAAATCAGTCTTGACCCTGTGCCTCATGGGAACAGTCCAGTCCGAACTGCCAAGCCAGGTCCTCCCAGGACCGGAAACAAGCATCCTAGGACCGGTTTCAGGGTTTCACCCCTCTTCAGCCAGGATAGCTTGATTCCAGTGGCACAGTGAGCCCAGGACTCACGTCTGAGCATACCTGGCGCACTTAGGGTGAGAAAGCAAAAGACACACAATTGATGGACGGAATGCAGAACAAATCAAAACATTTACCCCCAGTCAAGAGACCTGGGTTAAATCCATCATTCTTTTGCTCATCATGCCACCCCAGTTTAGACCTGGCTATATGCAAATCAGTCTTGACCCTGTGCCTCATGGGAACAGTCCAGTCCGAACTGCCAAGCCAGGTCCTCCCTGGACCGGAAATAAGCATCCTAGAACCGGTTTCGGGGTTTCACCCCTCTTCAGCCAGGATAGCTTGATTCCAGCAGGAAGTATGTTCTGGGTACCTGTTTGAGCCCCAGAGAGAGAGAGTATGATCTGATGGGCTGTCCTCAGGGCAAGAGCCATTTGCCGCCCTCTTTTAGAGCACAACGGGTAAGTCAGGGAACTCTGGAGTACTAATATCATGTAAGCTGGGAACCTCGGGATGGAAGTGTTTAAAGCAGAGTCGATGTAATCTAGAACTTGATTCCAGTATCCGGTGAGTTTTGGGCAGTGCTATAAGAGGTGGAGCAGGGTCCCTGTATCTCCACATCCCTGCCAGCACTCCTTTGAGTGCCCTGCATTCCATTTTTAAAACCTCGCTGGGGTTAGGTACCAATTGGAAACAATTTTATATGCAGTCTCAGTGCTTGCCATGCTATGAGCTGTGTGGTGCACTCTATACAAAAAATCATCCCAATCCTTAGTAGAAAGAATCCTCGCCAGTTCTACCCCCACCTAAGTTTTCCTCTGAATTTAATCATGGGCATCTCCCTCGCCAGTAGGGCATAGAGCTCCGTTATGAGATGTTTGCTGTCAGATTTAAGGAGTAGCGATTTCTTAAAGGATATCATCTTTCTCCCTGCACTCTGCCATGTCCCGGAGCCAGTCACCCAATGTCGAAGACGTAAATATTGTACGTGGTCTGAGTAAGTCAAGGAGTAATCAGCTTTCAGTTGGTCAAAAGGGATAAGCCCTTGGGTATAGAAAAGGCAACCCATCCATTTACAGCCCCTGTCTTGTCAGCATCGGAACAACTCTGGTTGCATCCCATGAACAAAGTCAG
Source organism: Triturus cristatus (assembly GCF_964204655.1). Taxonomy (NCBI): domain Eukaryota; kingdom Metazoa; phylum Chordata; class Amphibia; order Caudata; family Salamandridae; genus Triturus; species Triturus cristatus. The sequence goes on from NC_140589.1 coordinate 1,634,401,958, forward strand.
GGGTCGCTAAGATCGGGGTAAGAGGGGAAGGGAAGGCTGTCCCGCGACCGCTTGATCCATACAGGACCAGTGCTTCTCGTAGAGAGGGCAATTCCATTCCACCAATAATCCAAGTTGAGTTATTCATTTTTAAAGTTTAAAGTGAAAATAGCACCCAAAAGATCAAAGTGCCAATCACAGACATCGAGACCGGGGCAAAGTTGCAAGTTATGCCCGAGCACGGTTCGGATACATGAAGTAGATTGGGCCCTGTCTCAGCTTTCCTTCGGGCTTAGAAACATTTTTGAGGAAAAAAGTGTGAGAAGGTAAAATTCAGCAGGGGAAGTCACCTAGCGGTGTCCGACTAGGATGCGTTGTCATTGGGAACTGCTAGACAAAGTTGTGGTGAAGATTTCTATGTTCTGACTAAGTCTCTTTTATGGAAGTTGAAAATCTCCCTCAGGATGAAGCTTTAGGCTGTAGCCGATGAGAGCTCCACGAGGCTGGATACCCCTTCTGCGAGGAACAGCTGAACAGTATTTGCTGTTGTGGAGAAGAACACAGTGGAAGCTGCCACATAGTAAGGCCGACTGGTGATGCACCTAGGGTGGATCGCCAAGCAGGTAGGTCCTGGTCTTCTCTCGGTTCTCAGAGCACTTTTTGACAGAAAATATTTTAAGTTCTACGTTTTGGATTTGGGCTATCTGGGCACATTTAGCACAACTTCGAAGGGTCCAGGACTGGAAGGGCACCACTTGGAGGGTCAGGACTAACTCAGGCTGGGTCCAGATGTGGCTTCAAGATGGTTGGAGTCTTTATTGTCACTGAGGCCCTGATCAAGATGCCGGTCAACTAGCCCTTGAAGTCACTCAGGAAATCTTGGGTTCAAGCAGTAAAACAGGTCTTGAGCAGCGGGGCAGTCCTCTGAGGGCACAAGGCTGTCTTTAGGCAGCAGGGCAGTCCTCATGGTGTGGCAGGGCAGTCCTCTAAGTACACAGCAGGCCACAGGCAGCAGGACATTCCTCTGCAAGTCCATCCGCAGGTACAGAAGTGAACTGAAAAATGGGCCTGATAGTCCTATTTGTATACCTAGTTCCAGCTTTGAAGTGGAAGGAACTACTGGAGTATTTCCTTCACAGAAGTGTCTGGAATTTCCTGTCTCCCTGCCCTAGTCCCAAGCTGTCTGCGGCGCTGTATCTCATTCTTGTGTTTTAGAAGGATTTGGTAAAGCACCGGGAATCTACAGACACTCTTTTCTTTGTGCATCGTCTGCATGTTTACTACAGAATGCATGCGCACAGTCGAGGGGCAGCCACAAATTTTCTCCTGGAGATGCATGGTGCCGGTGACACTCACAGCCCTTAAAACGTTGCCTCTGCTCAAAGTAATTGAATTCTGGTGTCCTATGTTTATACATTTTGTTCAAACTGTGCATGTGGGGCCTATATCTGGCTCACAGTGTTCTGTGTCAGTATCACCACGGTGTTTGCACGGCAAATTTCCATCTATTAGCTAAGTGTCAATAGCAAATTCGTGTGAGACATTGCCCACAGGTGGATTTGCTGTGTCTTGGTTTTGGCTGGGTTAAAGTTTGTTTAAAAAAGAAAGAGGCAAAGGGAAAGAGTTTGCATGACTTATAGTTCATATTGTAGTAATATTAATCTCTTGCATATTGTTTTTGTGATGCCAAAGCATAGGTTCCCTTATGCATGGGAGGTTCTTGGCTTTTAGTGGGTGGTGGTCACATTACACTCCCTTACATGCATGAGGGATGGGTATGGAGTTTGGTTCTATTTTTACTTTTCCCTACCTTACATGAGGGTGGTTCTAGTCTCTATGTGGGTGGTTTCCCACTTCTCTGTGTTGTAGTTACACTACGTTACATGTTCTGTTCTGTTAATAGTGTGTAAGTTGCCATGCGCTACACATCTTGTCTGTATATTGTGTAAGTTGCCTTGCGCTATACGTGTTGTCTGTTCGGTGTGTAAGTCGCCACTCGCTACACGTCTTGTCTGTTTGGTGTGTAGGTCACCTTGTGCTACACGTGTTTTTAGTTTGGTGTGTAGGTCGCCTCGCTCTACATGTCCTGTACATACGGTGTGTAAGTCACCAGGTGTTACAAGTATAATTTAGTTTCTCTCCCTCACACAGGGTAGGTCTAATGGGCCTTGACCCTTTCACATTAGGTTTCACCCTTACGTCAGGGTGGGTTATGGGTGTTAGCCCCATTTACACATTTTACATTAAATCCCCAAACGAGGTGTGTTCACAATGTGCTTCTTAGTCCCATTCTCTGAGTGTATTTCATGTTCCTGACTTTAGGAATCTTGTTTACACATTTAGTTCCCTTGTTGGTGGGATCGTTGTCTAGGGGTGTGGTCCATCCTTTGCTACATTTTACATATTTTTCTAAATTGTTTTATTGCGGAGGATAGGTTATATTGCTTGTCAATTTTTTCATTGTTGCTTGTCAATATATTTACCCTTCTTTTCAGGTTACTTTGTGTTCAGACACTCTTGTGAAGTTGTATTTTAATTTGCTTCCCTGAGTCTTGAACTTTTCTTTGCTGTTTTACATTCTTGTGTATAGTTTTTCCCATGTACTATTGTTCTTTTCATTTTTCATTTAAAAGGAGGGAGATATGTTATATCCTGCTTATTTGATCTTATGTATTCCAGTTTACCTTTCTCCTAGCTGCTCAGCCAGTGTGAGTGTTGACAGTGGAATGTTGGTGTGAATGCGATGCTTGGAATGCTTGTGTGCCTGTGTGGATGAGTGATGACAGTTGAAAGATAGGCTGAGCAGCAGGCAGGCTGCTCTTGGTTGGGCTGGAGTATAAGGATCACCAGACTAATGGACTGATGTACATAATTACCAACCTGCAACTTGAAGTTAATAAAGAATTTCTTAAAATACAACTCGGCTACGTCTGGTAAGAAACAACATACACCTTGCTCAAGAATTGTACTATATCTTCTTTATAAGTTCTGAATTTGCTCACCAACCAAAATGTTCTTAAATATCTCTTTCTTCCTGTAGAAAATTAATGACAGACACATAGCATGTGGGTCTGTCATCCTTTCACATACCCACCTAAGAGGTGGGCTTTGTTAGCACCCATTGAAGGACATACTGGCATGAAAGATGACAGCAAGGCTTTTAACCTTCTCAGCTGCTGAGTTGTATTGACCATACACCTCTGGGGGGAGAAGATGGGGGAGCATAGCCTCTCACAACTGTTTTTCTCTCAGTTTTATAAGTGATAAACTTCACTTTAGGACTGTTCATCTGGGGGCTGCTTTGACTCATCCAGTGTCTACCCTCAATTAAGTCTTTCTGTAGTGTCATTGTAGGTGCAGAATCTCAGGATCAGCGCATTAGGCTGACTGATACTCAGAGGAAACAAACAAGGGACAAAGTGAATGTTAAAAAGGGAAGTACCCAGAGGAACACCACAGGACTGAGAGACTTCCCTAGAAGTAAATTACCCAAGGTTCCCCCTCTGAGTTCTGTCCATTGTGGCAGTCTTTTTCATTGGCATCAACTAGTATGGCCACCTAATATAAGAGTGAGTGTCCATGGATGGAATAATATTTTTTTTGTTTTTGTTGCAGAGATGTGTTCAATTTAGTAGAACCTCCAGAATGTCTATGGAAATCTGCTTCAGAGTTGGGGACTGAACAACTTAGCTGGCTTGATAAAGCTATACATTTTTTTTTGTTTCAATTGGAAAAACATACCAGCATTGTCAATTGCATCTCAAAATACATAATTCATACAAATTATTTCTAAAACATATTAATTAATAAATTCCCGTAAAACATCACACCGCTAAAAATTCATGATAATGTTTCTTTTTAGTAATTAAAAAATATATATACTTCTTAATAAAGCATCACCAGCTGTCAACTAATCATAAATAGTTATTCATAAGATGTCCCAATATCTCTCACTGACCATGCTATAAAAACAAAGCTAATGGATTGTTGAGATAATATATACAGCAAGACTTAATTCATACCTTCTCTACTCCAAGCCCGATACCCTGTGCCAACTTGACCAAATTTTATTAAAACACTTAATGGCACCTACTCTCTTTGTATATAATAATTAATTACGACACACTTTATCCATCTTATTATGACAATGACTCATGGTTGGTATTTTAATAAACTTCTAATTTTCCAAAATTAATGGTTAACTACCAAAGATGCAATAAAGCAAAGCTGATTCAATTTGGTGGTCAAATTATAGGCAGCTGATGGGACGCCAAAAATTGCCCCCATCAGATCCCGTATGATCACTCTTCCCTCCCAATTACTATTTTCAGAAAAGATCCCTGTCCAAAACTCATAACATTTAGGGTAGGTAAATATCATATGAACCCAGTCGTCAGGCTGAGATCTGCATCTAAAGCAAGAGGGATCGGCAGTGTGAAACATTTTATTTATTTTTGCAGAAGTATAGTAGAGCAACCATTTACAGTAGAAGCGCATATGTTTGAAATTGGCTGCTCGAATAGATTTTTTACTAAAACAATTATAATAATACCAATATGGCTTTGTTATACTACAACCTGCAATATTATTTACGCTATTAATGTGCTTCGATATTACATCGAATCCTGAATGTTGATGCAAAAGTCTGTACCAACTGCTGACTCCCCTAAGCCGTGCAGTGAAAAAAGCTTGCCCTATTTGCTCTGCCATGATATTTCCCTCAAATAAATTACATGAACAAACATGTTTAATTTGAGTATAACTAAAGAAAAGTGATGGACTCAATGATCTATGTTCAACAGTAAGTTCTTACCACGGACCAAACCATTATTATGAAAGAAATCGCCGAGTGTGCGTAATCCAATATTTGCCCAACTTGTTAGTATGGAGCGACCGAAGCTCAGATTTCAACCAACACATGCTTCATGCTTCATCTGAGGGTGGTAATATGGGATCTGATATTCTCGCCAAATACAATAGGTGCGATCTACTACTATTTGGGGCGTCTAATAATGCGTACGTTTCGGTAGTCTTGGAATTGTTAAAAAAGGAACCTGGGTCTATTTTTGCTGTTTTTAACATAATATGCAAATAATAATTATCTCCAACAGCTATGTTTTTTGAAGTGGAGGTCAGCCAACTTATAAATGTTCTTAGGGAGGGAAGGGCTAGCCCTCTCTCCTCCTGAGGTAATGAAAGTATTAATGGCTTTGCCCGGGGTCGCTTTGATTCCCATAGAAAAGACTGGATTTCGCCTTCTAGGGCTCCAAAAAAGGCCTTTGTTAGCTTAATTGGGACATTTGAAAAGGCAAACAGGAATTAATGTAGTAAATTGATTTTTATAAGTGATACGCGGCCAATAATTGTAAAAGAAAGTTTGTTCCAACGATTAAGCAGTGCACAAACTTTAAATAACAAGGGAGTATAATTTAGCGCATATAAAGCATTATAATTGGCTGTAACCTTAATCCCAAGATAATTAATCGGATGTGTAGCTGAAAAGGACGATTGCATAGCGAGTGGTAATATTTTTGAGGAGCTATGAAAAATTAGAGCTTCAGATTTTACTTGATTAATTTTATTGCCCCCTATGGCTGTAAACTCGGAAATCTTATTAAAGGCACATTGAACATTATCTTAATCTGCCTTTAACCATAAAACCATGTCGTCCACATATAGCTTAAGTATGGGTGGTTTAATGGATTAATCAGAACAAAGAGCACATGCCAAAGGTTCGATAAATAGCACAAACAAAATAGGTGACATCGGGCATCCCTGGTGAGTACCACGACTGATGTTTATGTCTCCTGCTGAGATATCATTAATCATTATTATGTTTCTGGACTTGTGAGGAGTGGCTTCCAGTCCAATGACAAGCATCCTGAATCTGAAGTGTACGCCTGAATTTGAAACCAAAGAACTTGTTGATGGCCACTACACGGAAGTATGTATTCAGGACAGACACTGCTCCCCATCTGTTCCTCCTCTCCTCCTAATGCTCCATCACTCGTTCACTGTTATATTGCATCCTTAGAGTTAATTTTATCAAATGTGACATATCTAACATATACATATATGAATTCTCTTGTTCATTGCTCTCACTTCAGCCACATTTATATCAGACTCATGTCTTTCTGCTATATAATATGTTTGTACCTTTTTGTTTTAATGTACCATATATTAGAATGTCTTGATCTCTCAATAAATACAAATTGCCACCAGGGACTCAATCCTGAAGAGTTTTCATTCAGAAGGTTTTTTGTTTTGGTGCAAAGATGAAAATATAGTCTATAATAAAGTTTATAATCTTTGAAATATAGAATGCAGGGCACAAGTCCTAAAACAAGAAGTGGGGGGACTGACCAGGCCAGGCAGTATGCAAGTGACATCATGACGCGTGCTATCAAAGCTCATGACGTCTCGACACGTGACATTCCAAGTGACATCACAGGAAGTGACCTAACTGGAAGGGATGCTCTTATATGTGTATGTTATAACATATGTCAAATAAAAATGCAATAAAATATGTTTTTTTTTAAAGTTGTCTCCAGCAAAGCATATTATGTAACATGCAGTTCACAGATTTTTATTTTATGTAGATAGGTAAGTGGATTACTGCTATGAACACTGATCCTTTGTTATTTGCAGTTAATAAATTGTAATCCTTCTAGTAGTCCACAGTGAGCTATGAAGCGTATTTGACTCCTACACCTCTTAACTCTGACAGTCTCATGTAACACATCTTGTACATTAATTCACACACTTACATGATTTATTCAGAATGGATAATGTGTATGATATACAAAGTGCTCTAATTGGGATGAGTAGCGCTATAAAAGAAATAAAAAAGTGCTATTTAAATTATTTGTGTAAATACTGAGACAGAACAACCCATCTGAGATTCTTACAGTGCATGCACTTATATGCAACAAATTAAAAAGCATGCATCTCTTAAGTACCTGTGAAGAGATAAGCTGTGTGCTTTTGTTTTCTCCCTGTGTATTTGCATTTGTGAGGTTCCAGGACACCTCAAGCCCCCACACTTGATCAAAATGAGGCCTGATGGCCCCTTAACTTCTGTCTTTATGGTTTCCCAGCTGGAGGTGGGAAAAAAAGCCCCCTCCCTGCCTGCACGCTGCTGCTGGGAATCGAAAGCAGACAACGTGCAGGAGCTGATGAACGTGTCCCGGTGCTTCAACATTACACTGGGACAAGTTCAACATATTTCTGTGGGGCCCAACATCTTAGCAGGGGGACGGCGTCCACCGTGTGAAAAGAGTGGGTGGACGCCGTGTACCCCTGACTCGTGCCCTGATAGAATGGGTCGAAACAATCCAATAATGAGAGTGCACTCCCTTAATAGTCCTTCGACTAATGAGTAACGACCAGACTGCAGTGTATGTGTGTGTGTGGGTGGGTGGGGAGGGGGGATGTGTTATCAAGTTAGTACTAGGAAAACCTGCATGCATTGTGGTTTGCACACTAAAGTAGCCCAAGATCATGGTATAAGTGATAACACTTCCACCAGCTGAAACATCTGTTACCATTGCCACCAGTACCCAGTGGAGGTGAAATGTCTGAATATATTTAGGATTGCTGACTGGTAGTACCTGATGATAAATGCCCGCAAGCATTGATTGTCAGGAATTCTCTTCTAGCCCTTTTTCTTTGGGTGTATAACAGAGTCTTGTGTGGTCTACTAAATTGGTTGAAATCTTGTTGTGGGATACCCCAGACAGTTGCTGGCAGCTGTGTTCATAAGGGGGAACATGCTTGCGACAGCTGTGTTCATGAGGGGCCCATGCTTGCCATCCTACATAGACCACTAGACATTTTATGTCATTTTGGAGCCAAACAGGTTTTGTCCCCGGAAGGTTAATTTCAACTGTATAACCCGTTGTGAGAAAACTTACTTACAGGAAAGAAGCCAATACTGTCTTCTTGCACACTGCTGAAACTGAAGAGAAGGTCTTGAGAACATTAATGCTTACATCAAACACGAAATTAATTTGCATTTGCCAGATTTTCACTATTGGGTCATAAAATCTCAGGCTTTCTTATAAAGCTTGAGCTGCATGAGACCTCTTTAGTGAAGCCTCCACTGTTATCAACACTCTGGCCCTGTTTACGAGTTGCTATTTTACCGGCCAAAATTACGACCCAGTAAAATAGGGTCCGATGCTCACTCACCCGGTGCCCAGTCATGATCAGGTGGAGTGGATATATGTGTGTGTGACAACTTGTGAGGCTATTTCCATTCTTCCTGTCAGACTGGTCTGAGAGTCCATCCTTAAATCCTCAGGATATTCACGGTATGGTCCCTGCATTGGCTATTCCAAACTTTCCAGACATAAATGTTTTCTGGATGATGTCATTCTTGTAAAAAATGCATGCAAATAATTGGAATGCCTGCAAGGTTGCCAGGGTCTATCAAGTAAATGATAACACAAAGTCTTGAAGTCACAGATTGTCATGAAGATGGCGATCTTACCACCCCTTAATGATGTTTTACCTTGTGAGATGTATCTCACCCTTATCAAGAGGATTATCGCCCACATTTTAGTGTCAAAGACCTCTGACAACAGGCTCTTCCTGAAAATCTTTTTCCAGAACTGAAACCCTGTGGCCAGAGGTCACAGGGTTCAACAGCTTGAATCCAGTAGCATGGTGAGCACAGGAGCAACATATGGGCATACCAGTCTCACTTAGGGAGACAATTGTAAAAAGAACAAATGATGGATGGAATGGTGAACAATGTCAAATACTCAGTACAGGGATTTGGCCTAAATCCATACAGCCTCATTTATGAGGTTTTGCCGTATGGCAACACCGCAGGCCTTCCTGCTGCGCTGCCCTATGGCAAAAAAAAGAGCATTCCTGTCCTTTTCCCCTGCGCCCGCGCACAATGGGCTGCTGTGCGCCCACGCAGGCAACCCTTGCACCAGGCTGCCTGCGTTGCGGGCATGATTATTTTTATGCAGGAAGGGAAACCTTCCTGCACAAAAACAATCACAAGAGAATGCAGCACACATAGAAAAAGGAAAAACGATGAGAAAAAAAGATATTTCTCCTCGTTAAGTTTATGGCGCTGCCTCAGATTTATGAGTTCTCCTAAATCTGGGGCAGTGTCAAAAGTCATGGATGTTGGTGGGAACGCCCCCAGCAATAACGCAGAAAACTGTTTTAAAGGGAATTATATTTACGAGGCAGCATTAAGCCAAAAAAAGTGGCTTAATGCTGCCTTGCAAATATGGAGCAGGTTCTTGCGCCACGGAAACTCACAAAAATCAATATTCCTGCGGCGCAAGGGGCCTCATAAATAAGGCCTATAGTTTTTTAGGCTCACCATGCCATTTCAGTTTAGACTCAGCTATATGCAAATCATTCTTAACCTTGCTCCCCATGGGAACAGTCCAGCCCGAACTGACAGGCTTAGTGGGAAGGGTATGCCCAGACATGGGTGCCGTGCTCGCTATGCCACTGGATTCAAGCTGGCATGGCTGATGAGGGGTGATACCACGAAACCGGTCCCAGAATGCTTGTTTTCCAGCCCAGGGAGGACATAGCCTGGCAGTTCGGGCTGGACTGTTCCCATGGGGACCAGGGTCGAGACTGATTTGCATATGGCTGGGCCCAAACTGGGGTAGTGTTGCGAGCACAAGAACAATGAGTTCAAAATGTTGATGGACGGAATGCTGAACATGGTCAAGCATTCTGTCCATCAACTTTTTGTGTCACTTCCATTTTACAGCACATGCTGAATATGGAACTGCAGGCCATATTTATGAACTGGTTTGCATTGCTCTTGCACCACACAAACATGAAGTCATATGTGTGAAGCCACGCAAAGATGCTTTGAGTGGCTCCCAAAATATGAAGTAACGCAATGCAGTGCAAATTGCTGCGTTACCTTACTCTGCCCTGGGTAGGTGTTCCATGGGCATTGTGTGGGTGTTCCCACGCAACTCTGATAGTTTTTGCTGAATTCCCAGATTTGCAAGACGTTGTAAACCTGGGTATTCGCCAAAAAGATAGGCCTCCCCAAGAGAGGCGCAACACGGAGAAATATCTTTATTTCTCCAAGGTTTTAACTCTTTCTATGTGTGCTGCATTCTGCAACACAAATAGAAAGAGGAAAATGCCTCTCATGATTGTTTTTGTGTAAGAAGGTGCCCCTTCCTGCACAAAAACAATTCCGCCTACAACACAGGCACTCCTGCACTATGGTGCAAGGGTGCCTGCACTGGTGTTAGGCTGCAAAAAGAGCACCAGCACAAGGGAAAAGGACAGGAATGTACTGTATTGGAGAAATATGCAGCATTCCTGCCCTTTTTCAGTGATGCAGGGCAGTGCTGCAAGGTGACTTGCTGTGCTGTCCTGTGCCACAACACTCATAAATACGCCCCTGCATGTTTAAGTGTCAGTGCAGAACCGTAGTTCTGCCTCTAGTGATGATGACATGAGGGAATGCAAGCCCCAGTCATATCATCAATTACAGGCACTCAAACACAGAAGCAGAGTAATTAAAATGATTGAAAGGGTTTTAGAAATCAAACATTTTTCAGTTTCTGTTCTCTACCCCCACATGTCTAAGGTGCATAATGGCCCGCTGACATAACATGAACTGGAATTAATTACCAACATTGTTCTACAAGCTGTGCAGCCTGGCTCTTTGCTGCCAGCTGAAACCCCCAGTCACTGCGTGCCACAACACACATTTACAAACTGCAGCTAATGAAAGATTGGTAATCTTGTTTTTTTACTCCCAAACGTGTGCAGTATACAGTGAAGAAAATGGCAGTGCCCTTAAAGCACAGGAAACAGTTTTGCGCATCCATGTTTCAAATGGAAATATAACCCGATAATTGAAATTGATTTCAGAGTGTAGCAAACAAAACCACTGCAGAAGAAATGTGATTTAGAACGGAGGACGAGACACTATGGCCATCATTTATGGGATTTTGGGATAGGGCAGGGCAGCAAGTCACCTTGCTGCGCTGCACTACGTCAAAGTGAAAGGATAGGAATGCACCATAGTTATCCAATACGGTGCAGTTCTGTCCTTTCTCCCTGCTCTGGTGCATTTTCGGCAGGCTAGTGCCAATGTAGGCAACCTTACACCAAGGTGCAAGGGTGCCTCCTTTGCATGCAGGATTGTTTTTGTGCTGGAAGGGGCAATTTACTGGCCAATAACAACCCTTAGAGGTGTTTTCCTCTTTCTATGTGTGTGCAGAATGCAGCACACATAGAAAGAGGAAAAAATGAGGACATATACACATATATCTACTTGTTACACCTCACATCGGGACGAGTATCGATTTGGCACTTTCCCGGGTTTATATGATTTTGTAAATCTAGGGCAGCGTAGGTGTTGCATTGGAAAACCCACCGCAATGTCCTTGGAATGCCATCCAGACGCAGAGTAAGGCGACACAGCAATGTGCGCTGCATTGCCTTACTCAAGATTTATGCCACTCAAAGCTACGCAGGGTGGTTTTGCGTGGCTTCATAAATCAGTGTTGGAAGATTTGCGGATCCTCCGCATGTATATCATTAGACATAGCACTTTGGGACTGCAACTGTTTCTAGGTTCATGGTTCTCAGGTGATGGCAGCAACAATACTTCTGTTCCAAGTACCACAGATCCAAAAAATGATTACTTGACACTTACCCTAATTGTCTACTCCACTGATCCGATGAAGGCTTCTTTTGCCCATCACTTTGGGACGCATTGCTGCAGGTGAATAAAGGTTGCTTGTTTCCGGAATCCACCACACAGTTGTCTTTCTGTGATTTTAGCAGCTTCTCTTATACATATCCTTGATAAAGCAGCAAAGATAATTTAGAAATTGTATTTACATTACTGACAGACTGCACTAGTTACTAACATATTTCTTGAAGTTAAAAGAAACACGTAGGGAGAATGTGCCTTTATTACACTCACGTATTCTTGTATGTAGGATTAATGTGCGGCTTGTTTTCAAGCTGTAAAATGTGCTGACTTTATACAGATAAATGTCTTCTTTCCAAGCTGCATGTTCCCATAGTATTTAGATAACTTCTAGCTTGACACATATGCACACAATTATGAATAGAGAACACTGTATTAAAACAAATAGAGCTTGCAAGACAGAGTGAATCTCATGATTTAAACAGGATGCTGAATTAAAATGTTTCTGTCTTTAGAGTAGTTCCTTGTTACTCAGTAAAACCTGAATAAGCTTACAGTTAGAGACTGCTGAGATTCTTATGGGAAACTCAAAGCGAATGAAGCTGATATGACTGTTAGTAACCAATTGATACATTTAGATAGTGCACAGTCTACATCGTGTGTTTAATGTGGGAATGAAGGAAGAAGCGGCAGACAATCGGACGATTGCTCCTCATTGGCTTGACCTAACACTGGAATACATGGATACATGTTTAGTGCTTTTTCATGTGTGTGTGTTTCTCTAGTTATACTAGGGCAGATACTGGCAGACTTTCTGAACCACTTTTCATGAGGAGTTCTTTCCTGACCATTTCTGATGCCCTTTCCTTTTACGGAGCTTAGCTGAAAGCTACTGCTGACAGCTTTAGTTATTTGCCACTTGTGCAGGAACTCTTTGGACTTATTTTGATGATTTGAGGGTGTAGCTGCTGCAGCACCTGTTGATCTAATAGGGAAACTCGACTGAGTTTTCCAGAGCTGCTCTTTGTGGGGAGTTCAACTTCTTGAATACTCCACAGATCTCACTCTTTTCAAGAACTACTTAGAATTCTAAATTCACCTCTTATAGAATAGGGACTTATTCCTTTATGGAACACACGTTACATTTTGCATTCATTGATTCTAACCATGATTTTCATTATATATCAGTAAATGGATTTATCTGACTTACTAAATGAATAAAAAGACGAAAACAAACATACTAAATTCATAATGAATAACAAAGGTTTTTGGACCGTTCCTAAAACTCTCATTATTGACTAAACTACTTATCGTAAATGATTGAGATGTTGACTAAACTACTTATCATATATGATTGAGATGTTGAGATTGAGATGTTATAATTCATGCCGCATTCTAAAATAGTGGCAAAGATCTATTGACCTGGAGAACAAGAAAGGTGCAGAAGCAGAGTCAACTTTCTAAGTGACTTGTTAAACTGAGTAAAATAAATACAATTCCCGCTATCAGTTTTCTGAAAGCAGAGATATGGTTCACACCCTGAATGGAGCTATTAAATAAATCCCAAGTTAGACTAAATCTCACAATTTTTTATCCAATGTCCAGAACTTGAAGATTTGACGATGCGGTACTAGAAGGTGTTTGCAGTTTGAAGTTGTGAGTATTATTAGTGTGGTGCGCCATTTATGATAAATGTGTTTTTTGTTGAAATAGAAATGTTTTGAGGGTGAATGATGAGTGAGTGAGGGTATTGATAAATTGTTGAAGAAAAGAGGTTGATGATTTTAGACTCACTGAATTCGAAAGATCCCGGGACACTAAATAAATAAATAGAAGACTTGTTTGCAGGATTTAAGGTGTAGAGTGTGAGGTACCATCACCTATACCATTGAGACAGAGATACTAAGCATTGTTGGGATTGATTAACATTGATCGATGTTAGTGTAACCTAATTGCGCAAACAGGAGAAGCTGCATTGGTTTGGGTGATTTCACGCTGGTCGAGATTTCACAAGTGTATGAATGTGTTAGAGAAAATTGTAAAGGAGTGTGTCAGCCAGTCAACACATACTTTATTCGGTAATTGAAGCCATAAAAGCAATATAAAACCAAACAATAAGAATGCTTAAACATTTACAAATTTTCTTACACATCATCATAAAACATCAGGCAAAAACCCTCAATAAAATATTAATCGCAATATCTACAATACAAGATAAGCATAAAAAATATGACCGATTTTAAAGTGTATCACAATGCTTGTTAGCCATGATTACATAAAGGTCTCATATCACCCGCAATACTATTTTCTGATTCTTAGGGCTTTCTTTAAAAAACTAAGACTGGGCGGAGCTCTCAGAGTTTTCCTCCGCAGAATTCCGCAGCGTTACTGACTGTTGGAAATGGCCCTTTTTGCAGGGTTATCCCCACACTTTTGGCTTCTTCCTCCTATTTTTTCCTGACTGTTGTTGGCTTTAGGACTCTGGGCACTTTACCACTGCTAATCAGTGCTAAAGTGCATATGCTCTCTGTGTAAATTGTTATTATGATTGGTTATCCATGATTGGCATATTTGATAAACTGATAAGTCCCTAGTAAAGTGCATTGAGTGTGCCAGGGCCTGTAAATCAAATGTAACTAGTGGGTCTGAAGCACTGATTGTGCCACCCACATGAGTAGCTCTGAAAAGGTAACTCCCGCAGTGCCTTTGCGCAGTTTGTAAACTGCCATGCCAACCTGGCAAGTGCACCCACTTGCTAGGCCCTAACCTTCTCTTTTCTTACATGTTAGTCACCCCTAAGGTAGGCCCAAGGTACCCCTGTGGGCAGGGTGCAGGGTATGTGAACGGTAGGACATGCCCTGGTGTGTGTGGCATGTCCTAATTATAAAATACTGCCAATTTCGTTTTTCACTATTGCAAGGCTATCTGTTCCCATAGGATGGAATGGGGAGTTTGCTTATAACATATGATAAACATTACTACCCCTGGGAACAAGATTGGAAAATAAAGTTTAGTATGCCTGAACTCATAATCTAAAGATGCATCTTTTAGGAAAGGTGATTATTACATTCTGTGTTTGAAAATACCACTTTTAGAAAGTAGGTATTTCCTTGCTTAGCCATCCTGTGTGCCTCTGCTGGGTTGTGTATTGACTCTCTGACTTTGGAATGACAGGGGCTGGGGAGGTGCAGTGGCTCCAGAGAGTCTTTTAGAAAGTAGGTATTTTCTTGCTTAGCCATCCTGTGTGCCTCTGTTGGGTTGTGTATTGACTGTATGGCTTTGGAGTGACAAGGGCTGGGGAGGTGCAGTGCCTCCATAGAGTCTGGATGAGTCAGCGCTAGGCTGAATAGGCCTGGTCTGCATTTGGAGTGGAGGGAGGAGTAGCACCAGCACCTGAATAGGATTGTGCCTGCTTCCACAATGATGGCTCTGCCCCCTGTGGTGTGTCTGGGGCCAAGGCTTACACTTACAATGGGGAGTGTTGTGCACTGTAAGGAGATTTTTAAGTGCTCCCCAGAAGTGTTTGGACTGGGCTTAGAGCCCTGGGCCAGGGGAGAACAAAGAGAATTACTGTATAAAAAAAGGGGCCGGACCCCAGACTTTTAGATCATCCCTGTAATTCAAGAGGACCCTTTGTCAAGAAGAAGAGCTGGAGAGACTAAGGAGAAGTACTGCCCCTTTGCTGTGTGGGGTTGGCCTGCAGTTGCTGTTTCTGCCAAGGAAAGGAGAAGGACTTTGCTGTGTGCTGTGTCCGCTGCTTGAAAGAGATCTCCAAGAGCCTGTGTATGCTGGCCTCCTGTTCTAAAGTCTCAGGGACACAAAGACTTCACCCCCAGCTCTGCTGAACTCTACTGCTGTGAGTTCTGACCAGCCAGGAGGTGCTGTGCCAGTATTGGACCTCTGGAGGTTGTTTTTGCTGTTTGGGACATGGAAGAGATAAAAAAGGTGAAGAACTGCAAGAATCGATGGGTCGCGACTGAAGAAAACCGATGCAGCGCCACTTGCCACTCCCGCAACAATTACCGACGCATCGTGGATTTCCACGCATTGCACCTGTGTGACAAGTTTTCCCGACGCATTACCTGCGGACCGGAACCGTCACGTAGAATCGACCCATGACTTCCCCCTACAGACCGGATTTGACGCCTCACTTCTCTGTGCAGCAGAACTGTCACATCGCCTCCCCAAGGTCTCAGGAACTGACGCATCTCTTTGTTTCTGACTCTTCTTCACTTTGTGGCTGTTTGGCCTTGTGAATGTTGACGCAACGACAGGTACTTTGTGTAAAAGTCAAGCATCCATAGTTTTCTATGGTACAAGTTCTTGAAACCTTTTGAAAATCATATTTTTAACTGTGCATGTTGGATTTTTGTCGTTTTGGTCGTGTTTAGTTTAGATAAAGATATTTTATGTTTCTAAACTGGTGTGGTGTCTTTTTGTGGTGTTTTCACTGTGTTACTGTGTGTGTAGGTGCAAATACTTTACACATTGCCTTTAGGATAAGCCTCTCTGCTCATGCCAAGCTATCAAGAGGGTGAGCAGGGGTTATCTAAAGTGTGTATCTCCCTTACCTTGACTAGAAGCAAGGGCCCCTATTTGGACAAAGGCACCTACCTCTGCCAACTAGAGACCCCCATTTCTAACACTGCCAAATTCTGTTGAGTTCCGTGAGCGAAGCAAACACAGGGAGATGATGGGCTGAGCACTGAAACTTTTCAGAAACTCACCCCCAGTCACAGATTTGGGTTGAATCCATCATCGTTTCTTTAGCTCACTTCACCACCTCAGTTCAGACCCAGCTATTTTTCAAATCAGTCTTGACCCTGTACCTCATGGGATCAGTCCAGCCCAAACTGCCAAGCCAGGTCCTCCCTGGACCAGAAACAAGCATCCTGGGACCGGTTTCAGGGTAACACCCCTCATGAGCGTGCGGAGTAGGCAAACAGTAGTTACAGCATGCTTACTGAAGGCTCAAAGTCAATACAATGTCCCTGAATGTTTCTAACATTAAGCACTCCAGCTTCGGTTCGGCCGATTTGTGGTGTCATGGTGCTGCCTGGTGTCAAACAGCTTAGTTTTAGGCAGACCATCACTGTTCTGAGAGAAGAGAGTAAGAAATGGCCCTATGTCCCAAGGAAACCACTGAGGATGTAATGCAGTCAGTTAGGGCTTGGCACCTCTTTGACTCAAAGGGGTATTATGGACAAATTGCAAACCCAGAGCTGCTGCAACTCCCACCTTGCCCCATACTGCATTAGCACTTTCTAACATGCTTCACTAATCCTGGCATGTACTAACTAGGTACACCCGTAACCGGGGAGCCTGTTTCAGTGCAGGTGTTAGCGCAGTTGCGGGCCGACCAAGCCCAGCTGATTGCTGACTCTGCTGTTTTGCTATGCCTTAGTCACTGACCATATTTAGGAATGTGCTACTGACCTCCCAAACCTTACACTGACTGCCCACCATTCATGCCCAATCCACCATTAGCTCCATAAGCCCTGCTCATGCGCCTCGAAGCTGTGAACTTGCACCTGCACGTCAACAAGGCCCATAGAATCACTTCACGTCGCAGCCTTAGTTCAGTGTCTTCTGGTTTCCAGCCACGCATAAGACTTATGCGGGCCTTCTTCCTACCATATAAATGGAAAATCCCTCACTCAGCTTTATTATGCCAATTCTAGGGTGAGCGCACTGAGCGCAGGAGCGCGCAGGTAAACTCTGCTCCGCCGGAGGTCGACTGAGTTTTTTCGCAAAACTTCGCGCTCCAAGTGGATAGCGGAGTAGCAAAACCCTGTGCACTCCGCTGGTGGAGCGGAGTCCACTGCCCACGGTTATAAAAAACTTGCCACTCTGCGAAATACCAGTGGGCTATGGAGCATTTGCAAATATATTAAGGCAGTTTTTACTTGGACAAAACTTGTCCCTTTTACCAAGGGGACTATATACCATTGTTTAAAGGGCTATAGCGTCCACAATCTTTTTTAATGTAAACTGTCCTGTGGGGAAAAATTGTCACATGTGCACAGGCCCATCTCCTCTACTCTAAAATTACCGTGTCACAGTCAAAAGCTGAGTAAAAGGTTGAGACTGAACCTTGTCAATAAAAAACTGTGATGTGGATTAGAGACCATCACTAGATATGGCTCTAGTGATGTGGATGTTTTTAACAGAATGTGAGCTCGCACTGTGGTGTTGCAAATTTGGTGGCTTATATGTGACGAAATAGGCCTGGGCAGAGTTTGCGTAGCCGTGCTATGTAGAACTCCACGTAGTGGTAAAAAACTCTGCAGTGCTACATGGGGTTCCGTGAGCATGCGGAGTTGCTTGCCGCGTCCGTTCATGTAACGTTTTACGTCATATGCAACGCAAAGTGTGTTCTCGTGCTGGAAATGCCACGCAAATGGCACCAAGCCGTTCGCATGGGCGTGGCCATCTTGTTTTTTTGCTCTGTTTATGGTGCTCTACCTTTTATTTGTTATGTATACCTTACCCTGTGCCTTTGTGTTTCTGTATTTCAATTTTTTTCAATTTCTTTGGGGTGTTTCTGTGTGACTTTTGTACTTTTTTATTTTTCACTTTACTTTCTTACTTTTTTACTTCCTTCCTTCTTTTTCCTTCTTGTTTCTTTCTTCTCCTTTCGTCTCTTCCCTGGCCCGACCCAGCACCAGGGCTTAGCAGGTCAGCAGCAGCCACAGGCCCCCGAACTAGCCCACGCTGCCACCTACCTTGCAGTAGGTCGTGCTGCAAAGGATTGCAGGCCCGCTCATTATTGACGGAGGTGGAGGTGGCTGCGCTAGTTTTTTATGTGCAGCGCCAGCTCCCCTCTACCCTGGCAGCAGGCTTGGTAGTGGGTATGCCCTCCGGGAGCATAAGCAGTGGTGGGAGAGGGTGCGCCCGGCTGGGTGCCACTGCTCTGGGATCCAACGCACTCAACAACAGCTTACGCACCGGTGGGTGGACATCCTGGATATGGCCCAGGACCTGCTCAACTTGCTTGCCGTGGAGGTTGCGGGGCTTGGTGAGTAATAATTATTTATTTGTTGTGTTCTATTTATGCTAATATTTTTACCACATAGCAAGCATGCTGCTCACACTCAGGTAAGTTAAGTTTATAGTAGAAAGATTTATGTGATCATCCTAGAGCAGACAGGTGCTCGGCGGCACTACCTAATCCTACTCGTTGGCGCGGGCTTGGACTGTTCACTTAAGAAGTCAGGCAGAGACTCCTCTGTCCTGTCACTGAGATAGTGGTAGTTATTGTATTAGTGAGCTAGTGTGTTCTCTCACTTCTCTGTGCCTTTATATTTTGTTGCCCATACAGTCCCAACCCCAAGCAATTTCTCAAAGGATGCGAGATTGAGAGTGAGATGAGAAGTAAATATCATTCTTTGCAATTTATTAGTCATTTCAAAATGTAGTTTAGGACATTTGGAATAGGGTGGAGGAAATTAAGGAATAGGTCCACAATACTAATAGGAGAGGAGATCTGATTTGTAAAATTTAAATCAAATGTTACTGCTTTTGCCTCTCCCAGTCAAAATATTTTTGGGGAGATTAACAGTACCACTAATCTTTTTTTAAATTTTATTATGTTTATTTCTTACATAATCATCCAGGGGCAGGAGGGATCACCCAGATAATGTCACCACTGAGGAGCTGGCAGGCGAGAGGGTTGGAGGGGCCTCCATGAGTATCAATGGCTCTGCTGGGCCCAGAATGTCCTCCTGTTAATATTTTTATTATTTCCTTATCTCGATTATTTAACCGCTCCACATTTAGAAATACTTTTTTGCCTTTTTACTGTGCCTGTCTCCTAATTTCTTTCCAACTTCACTTTCATCTGGTTCCTAAATCCTTCTTATCCCTACATTATCCTATTTATTACTTACTTTCTCTATATTTCAAGTTTCTGTACTTGACTTCATAACTATCTGTACTAGTCTGTAGCTTCCTTTTTCTTCTGCTTTGTCAGTAAGCTTCCTCTCTCCCCTTATAGACTGGTGGTACAGTAAGACTTAGAGAACCCATTTTAGGGTCAGGCACTCTACTGTGAAGATTTTATGACCAGTTAAGGTATTCTATGCTTGTTTGTTGAGAAGGCTTTCTTTTTCTGGCTAATGCTCAAACAGTGGCCATGGTCATGCTGGACTCCCCATTGTTGTGCTTGTATTATTGTCATAGTATACCAGCAGTTAATTACTGTGCAGCATGGCTGGAAGTATGATGAGGGGGACGGCCCCATTCCATTTACCAACTAAGACCATATGTCCTTCATTGACCAATTATTGCACAACTTCATTGGTCTTCAATAACTCAGATTCATTATAGCTCTGCCCCTCCATTACAAAAAAGTTTTAGTTTGGCTTGACTACCTGACTTTTCAATGATTGCCAACCAACAAAACGCCCAACATGATGTTTTGAATTTTTGATAGAGATAAAGTAGATACTATAACCGAACTGTAGTGATGTTTTATTTTGTAGTTGTATTTTGCTTTAAAAAATAGGGGAAGGTGTATCTGGCATCTGAATGATAAATGTGCAATGTTGTTTCTAGCCGCACAGACCACCAGTGCCGTAGACAGCGCCAGCGGAGGTGATGCGGCTACAGCGGTCACCACTGAGGGGGGAGTACCAGCGGCAGCAGGGGCGGGCACTGCTAAGTCACATAGCTTACTTATTAACAAATAGTAATATACTCACTGCAAGGGCACTGGCTGACTCGTAAACACCCTGCTTTAGAAGATACAGTGGGAGTTGAGTAGTTATGTCCTCTTCTATCTGCAACTCAGCAGACAAAGGTTCATAAAGTTCATGAACTTTAAGAATGACTGGTTCATGGGAAAGGCAGAACAGGATAGAAGGTGAAAGGATGAGTGAAATGTATGTAATATATGAGTGAATTGGATGCGTGGTTCAAAGGATGCATGTAGGTGGAGGATGATGATAGAAATCAATCTGCATGCCTGGGTGAAAGATGGTTGAAGGGCATATATGGGTGAACCTGGAAGGAAGCCTGCCTGGGCGGGTGCGTGGTTGAACTTGAATGGAATGCTTGGGTCGTTAAGGCAAAGCAGGATGGGTGACGGGAATGGGTGAATGCAAGGATGCATGGGTGGGTGAATAGATGATGGAATAAGGTTTGTTCAGAGCTATGTTTGGATGGATGGATTGACTGGATAATGATGACTAGTTTTCTTTGGTGAAAGAGTGGATGATAGAATGTAAAGCTTAAACAGTGCATATCAAAGCCAAGAGTGAAGATTAAGAATACTAGAAGAACAATGCAATGCTAAATGGATAATGTCATTTGCTTGACTTCTCTGGATGGGATAGTCTGTGACAAACGTGCCAAAGCTATATCCCAGTGCTTAATCCTTTCACTGACTGTAGTGCAGTACACCGCACTTCCCACAGTCTACTTGTTCAAGCTGAGGGAGTTAAAGGTTAAATCAACCTGAGGTAATAACAAAATTAACATGCACATAGCAACACAAGGATTCTTGTTTGGCAATCCCTGTTGACAGCTTGTATGACCAGCTATTTAAGAGAAAATCAAAATACCTTGACCCAAGATCCAACAGGCTTCCCAAACCTCGCAGAGGCAAAGGTCCGATTATTTTGGACAGTTTGTAGTGGAAAAATATGCAAATGAAAAGGTCAGACTAGAGATGCTAAAAGGAAGTTCAAGTTGGCTGACCATACCAGAATCATTATTATAGCTAAAACTATTTCCTTTTGAGGAGGCTTTAAAATCCAAATTGTCGTTTCGGGAAGGTTTTGATTTTTCTCAAGGAGAGAATCTTCCCCAGAGTGCAGGCGTGGTAGATCATGCGTGTTCCCAATCACATACATCACAAAACATCTGCCGGAAGTCGCTGGTGCAGCCGAAAGACGTGTTAGCGACCCCAAAATCTCGCAGGAGCTTGTCGCCAGCTAGCAAGTTTCGTGTAGCTCCCGAACGGCTAGAAAATCTCATAGACGCTCACGAGCGCCCAGCATGTTGCTCCCACGGGCACGAAAGGACATTTTTAGCACGCCAACAAAAAAAACTCCGCTCCATTGCATAGTGCGGAGTTTATAGGTAACTCCAACTTCTCCTAGAAATGCAGAGTTGTCGAATTCCGCAAACTCTGCGAGTGGAGAGGAGATTTACCCCCAGGCCTAGTTAGGAACTGTTTTCTTATCCCCTTTAAATCTTCTTTGACGATGGATTATGGGTTTTCAAAGAGGAATGTGCTAGAGTATGGCAGTCTTCAATTACTGCTTAATTGATCTCCAGCTCAGAGTTCACACATATCCTAATCCATCGTAATACATAGGCCAGGGCGACAAGGTCAGAAATATAGCCCATACCTGTGACGTGTGAGAGGGGTCTCCCGAAGGGAAAGCTAGCAATCTTCGCAAGAAGTTATTTTCTACTATTTGTAGCTCACTGATGTCCTTATATCCCCATGCATCACACCCAAATGTCACCATTGAGATGCGTTTGGCTTGATTGACCTTGAGCAAGGCCTAGACTGGTTTAGACTGGTTTAGCCCCCAATCTTTTTGCACAGTCAAAGGTAGCCCCAACAGCTCTGAGTCATATATTTTTCTTAGCCTTCCTAAGTGGAAGTCAAGACCCCTTTTTGTCAAGGAGGCTGAGCTGCTGCAAGGAGTGAGGTTATACATCACATTGTTTTGCGCTGGAATTTGTTGGTTGGTGTGTTTAGCGTTGGGATTGGCTGGTGATGTTGAAGTGCCATGCTGAGATTGGACTTTAGGAAAGTGAATAACGTATTTGGATGTGTTGACTAAATTGAAGATATTAGAAGCCACAATAAAATTGGATGGGGAAACACTTGTCTGTCACTGCCGCCACATTGCAGAGGCGAAGCCCTGCCGCGGAACGCCCTGGTGGGACTCGGTGTCCCAGGGTCCAATACTGCCACTACTGCCAAGGGGGTAGGCATGACCAGCGCGCTATAAAGTGCAGCCTCGACCCCCGTGGCACGGGAAACATTTGCCTGTCACTGCAGCCACATTGCGGAGGAGAAGCCCTGCCGCGGAACGCCCTGGTGGGACTCGGTGTCCCAGGGTGCAACACTACCACTACTGCCATTTGGGGAGGCCTGATCAGCGTGCTATAAAGCGCAGCCTCGACCTCCGCGGTGTGGGAAACACTTGCCTGTCACTGCAGCCACATTGCGGAGGCGAAGCCCTGCTGCGGAACGCCCTGGTGGGACTCGGTGTCCCCAGGTGCAACACTGCCACTACTGCCGAGGGGGGCGTCATGACCAGAGTGCTATAAAGCGCAGACTTGACCCACATGGCGCGGGACACGCGCAGGTCAAGGGCGCGTCTGTCCCGCGCACATCAGCAAAAGGAAGAGACAGGGCAGGGCCACCCCCTTGGCATCTTGAATTAATCTGGGGGACTTGGAGCATCCTGTGGGCGTCGAGCCTACAACTAAGGTTTGTTTCTCTGCTTTGACTCTGACTCTGTCTTTACTGCCTGAACCTTGACCCTGTGTCGTGCTTTGTGGGCATTTTGGCTGTTGGCTGTTGTATTTTGGTTAGGAATCCTGGGCCCTGGTGGCCGCCATGGTGACTATTGTTTAACGTCCCAACATTTCAACTCGCAGCAGTCCTCTCTGCATTACAAAGAGTTTTTTTTTTAACTTAAAACGCTATTTGCTGGGACTTTTCTGACTGTACCCTGATTGTGCTGGCCATGGTCAAAAGGAAGCTCCCGGGGGGTGGCAACTAAATCTCCAAAGGATACCCTGCCGTCCTCCTCCATCTTGAACTATATTAAGGACATAATGGGGACGCTGGAACAGCGGATCAAAAGTGTTGAGGAATCTTTAACTAATGGTGCTAATAACATCTCGGGTAACTCTGGTAACCCTGCCATGATTCCAACTGCTCCTGTTGTAACTCCCATTGTTATTTCTGGTAGCCCACTTGCAAATGGCCAGTGGGAAGCTAAGGAGTCTGATAAGCGCAATCCAAATTCCCCCCCAACTGTCACACTAGACACACAACCACCTAGTTTAAAACTCCCTCAACTACTTTTAATTACCACCTCTCAGATTTCTTCACTGCCTGTTGGTGCGGACGGGGGAGGCAAACGTCCCCAAAAATTACTGTCTAAAAAGCAATGATCAGTTACCAAACCTGCTAAAACATTGGTCAACCTTCCGCATTCAGAACACGCCTTCGTGACTGCCTTAGTTCAGACCCTTACTGATACACTGATAACCGCACTTAGCTCTCTCGCAGAGCAACTAAAAGGGTTTGAGAGGAATGTGCTATCTCGTTTAGACATGCTGGGAATAATCCAGACAACAACAGCCTGTCCCCCTCATCCCAGGGGTCTCTCAGCCCTGACACAATATCTTCCCCGGTTGGAACCCGCACAAGCTCCTTAAGGCATTTATCACCCTCCTCTTACAGTTCAAACAAAGGCTGATGGCACAAACAGCGCCTCTCTAACTACCTCACAAGCTTACCAGTATCCACCTTCTATTTTCTCAGTGAGGACAGGAGCTATAAAATATTCTTTAGGGTCTAGTTCTCATTTTGTTTCATCGTCACTGCCATCTCACCTAGATCCTAGTAATCTGCCTCCTACACTACCCATCGATCCACAATGCCCTACACTGTCTAACTCTGCCACCCTGGAAACACTATGTGTTTTCCCTACCTCCAAAAGGGACCATCTGGAGCTTCCGCCAGCAGCTACTCCCTATGTGGTAATTCTAGTCAATGTTCCCCACAGTTTCTAGCTCAACACCAGAATCATGGGAGTCCCTTCGGAACAAATGCTTAAATTGGCTGAACGCAAGGGTAGGTCTTGGCGGGGCACTTTTTGATGACCTGAAAATTATCAGGAGAATAAAATGGGTGGGCCTGGGTAGCAAAACCTTGGAGGGAGACTGTGTGGTGCTTTCATTTAGATCACCCAATTTAGTGAAGCTAATACTTGAGAGAGCTAGTTTACCATCCCTCACCACAAAGCAGATTGCTGTTTTACCTCTTGGGTTCTTTTACCAGCCACCTGCCCTGTTCCCTATAGCATTCCTTCCAAATCATCAGGTACATTTTCCCATTCCTCAACTACCTCCGATTGAAATTTCTAACAGGTTTGACTGCCTTTCCACTCTCTGCAGTGTGGATTGACTGAGTGATCCCCAAACCTTATCAATGGCAATCTGCGTGGATCTGTAACACCTCTAGAGTGCGCACGGGCCCTCTGTCTAGACACTGTTGATGCCTGTATGTCTCACACATCCGGTCCTGACATGCCCCCGAATCCCTGCACTGCTGTTGATCCTATATTATCGAAACCCTCCTCTACTGTTATTAAGTCTCCTGCGGAAGCCAATACTGTTATGTATTGGAATGTTGCCGGCTTACGCTGTAAAAATACTACGAGTGAGTGGTTTGATTTTACTACCAAATTTCATATTTTATGTTTACAGGAAACCTAGTCAGTGGACCAAATACACTTAACTGGCTTTAAAACTTATCAGTGTCCAGCGATTTAATCCAACAGTGGACGTCCAAAAGGGGACTTGTGTATCTATGTATCAAACTTGCTGTCTCCCTTGAATACAACTGTAATCGCTACTAGTGCTTTTTATTAAATCGTCATTTTAAAATTTTCCTCACATTCCTCCATTGCTATTGTAAATTTGTACAATAATGCCTGATATTATTAAAGTTCTTAATTGTTTAGATCACGATTTAGAGTCAGCCTTCCCAGCCAACTGCAAGAACCCAATAATTCTCTGTGGTGGTGATTTTAACATTCACACCTACCCTGTATCCCTCCAATAAGGTCTGTGGTATGACGTCTCCTGACAATAGTGATATTACTCACTTTTTTCACTCAGCCTACAGGGAATCCCTTAACAAGCTGCTCTTTAAATATAATGTATTTTTGTAACAAGTGTATCAGTACTCTGGTTCCAGTGAGTTGTACCTACAATGGCAGAGGAGATAACTGCGTGATTGATTTTATATTTTTCTCCCAGTGCCATTCTGAGTTGGTTTTAGGGTTTTCAATACATGACATCGCAATTAGCGACACTTTTCCCCAAGGTGTCGCCCTGAATATCAATCTTTTGACGCACACAGAGCCACTTGTTTGGAGAATATTGACATCTACCGTTGTAATGGGTACGCTCTTAGATGGTCCCTGGTGAATCCGTCAAATTTTTTAGCTAAACTAATTTGGAAATAGAGGGAGGCTTTTGAACTGTGCCTCAATGAGAACAAGGTGGCTCTTGAGTTCATACAAGCATTTGACCACATAAAAGAGGGTATCACCAAAGGGCTTCATGTTAATTGGGGCAAAACCATGGCATCTCATTCTGGCTGGTTTGACACTACTTGTTCGAAATCATACAGAAATCTTAAACGTGCCCTAGGTACAGGAATGCAGATCCGCATATAAATTGGCCATCAAGAAATAAAAAAAAACCTTAAAGGAGGACACTTGGAACTGCTTACTTGAAGCCAGTCTGTCTAATAACAATACTATGTTCTGGCGCATTATCAACTCACCTTCTTATGACGCTGCGGACTGCCCCCAAGCTGAGATAGCCATTACTTAGGCTGCTTGACTAGCCCATTTCACAGATCTTTATTCCCCTATAACTGACACTGTGAATCCCCCGACCACTTCATCCCCCACTAGCGAGCCTGTCATTACCTCACTCCCTAACCTAAGGAATTATCCAGTTTTTACTTTGGACGAAGTAGTTGCTGCACTGAAGACAAGCAAGGGAGGCAAAGCCCCTGGGCCACACGGGAGCCCCATTGACTTGTTCAAGTCCAACACTGACTTTTGAGGGCCCATCATTACCTTGCTTTTCAGAGCCTGTCGGGCAAAGGCTTTCTTGCAAACCTGGCCTGAGTCTTTAATCGTCCTAATATATAAGAAGGGCGATCGTAACAGCCCAGCACAATACAGGCCAATTTTCCTTCTAGACTTCTTAGTGAAGGTGGCATGGTGCATTCTTTTGGATCGTCTGCAGAACTGGGTTGAATCTAATATTCTCTAGGACCTGCAGCACGGCTTTAGAACTGGATTGTGGACCATAAAACAGGCCATTAATCTGGATTTTATTATTGGTAAATACACACATCAGGGAAGGGAATTTGTTTCTAGGTTTCATGGACTTATCCTCCGCTTTTGATTTTGTGGTCCACGAAAAATGATGGCTCACTATGATTACCCTGGAAGTAGATCGCACAATGGTAAACTTCCTCAGAGACCTATACGCCCTAGGTCAGGGCAGAGTATGCTACGGCCTTAAAGGCAATTGCACTCAGCCATTTAACATCAGAAGAGGGGTACAACAAGGTTGCATACTTACCCCCTTCTTGTTTAATCTTTATATTAACAGTGTAGGTAACACCTTGGCAAGCAAGTGCGCTGACCTACCCCAAGTTGGCCATTGTCCATTCCCGGCACTCTTATATGCTGACAATGCGGTTTTAATGGTTCGCTCTCCCATTGGACTTCAGAGCCTAGTCGATAAATTTGCCAATTTTATGCTGAACCACGGCCTGGAAATCAACATTGGTAAAACCATCTCCACGAAAATTCGGGCGCACTGCCTCCCGATGTCGTGACATTTTTATATCTAGTACACAACTACTTTTTCTTATTTGGGGATAGTATTTAGCCATTCTGGGATGTGGCAAGGGGCTATTAAATCTAGGTAACTTCAATTCGTTAAAACCACTAGGAGGAGTGTGGCTCAATGGTTAGAGTGGCAGACCCTGAAGCAGAGTTCTGGCCAGGGACCAGGGTTCGATTCCCGCCTCGGCGGGGCTTGGGCTCAATTTCCTCGGACCTGTCTATTCTCGCCTCGGTGCCTATTCTAATCACGGGCCCCATGCTGCAACTCTGGGCAATAGCTTGCTTAGCCTCCACACCAGCCCCAACAGCGCTAAGGATGCCTGGCTTCACCCTGGGGGTGCCCAGGAGTGGACACTTCACAGGGAAAGCCAGGAGGGGTTCCACAGCGGTATGAGTATCAGCGCCAGGAAACCGCAAAAGGCGACACCGCAAGGTGGCCGTCTGGTGACAGTGCGCTCTATAAGTACCTTAACATTTACATTTTACATTTACTAGGGCCCTGCTGCAGTTTGCTAATACACATGGAATTAAACATCTGAGGGAAATGCTGACCATCTACAAGGCTAAATGCAGAACCACTGTTATGTATGGATCTGAATTATGGGGTCAAAGACAGATTAACAGCCTTCGACTAGAAGAAAACGCTTTTCTAAGAAATCTTCTTGCAGTTCCTAATAGCAGTTCAACCTATGTCTGCCACACAGAATCAGGAGCCCCTTATATTGCATGCCTGATTAGGCTTCAGCCAGTATTATTATGTCATCAAATTTGGACATCTGAACCCTTAACCGATTGATCCTAACTGATTTTCTTAGATCCCCGCCTGCTCTTAAAATTCCCTGGCTCAAATTTGTGCACAACTTTCTGGCAGGCACTGGCCATCCTGTGTCTGTTTGACCATCCTGAGAGCTTGGCTCTCATCCAACGCAAAGCACTCAAAATGAAATTTTTATTATTATTAAAGGAAACGAGAGTAGCATCTGAAATTCTTAAACCTTCTGTCCTGAGGAATCAGAGGATACTGACCAGTTTCATTATGCAATTCTATTTAGTCAATGTGTTTAATGCGTGCCAGAGGTTTGTGCTGACCAGGTTCCGCCTGGATATCTTCCACCATTTAATCAGCTTCCCCATCATTAACAACTGGTCATCTGACCTGGGGAAATGTACCTGCGACAACATCTCTCCGCAGCGCACTATGCACACTGTTCTGTTTTGTAAATATTTTACTGAGACAAGGAAAAAACACGTAAAACCCTTGTTAGTGCAACTGGGCTTTGTACAATGCCGACCAGCTCTACTGTACTTGCAAACGCTATCTAACATCTATATATGTGCAGTAATGTCTCGATTTTTGTGGGCCGTCATTTACTGCAGGAAGCAGCTATAGTCCGTACTTGAAATTGTAATTGAGTATGCATTAGATGATTGTGATTGCTTCTGCATATATGTACTGTAGTTTAAGCTTTTTAAATTTGTTTTAATTTTTATACTGGTCTTAATCAACTTTCTATGTATGTAATAATGCAGCTTTTATGATGCATGTGTGAATTGGAATAAAGCTTTTTGATGGTGGTTGTGAAGAATTGACTTATACAGACCAGAATCATAATATAAAATTGAAAATTGGCTTGACTCTCATTATTCAAAATTATGAAATGTTTCATAGAATTTTGTGGAGGGGGATGTTACAATTCCGGTACGGAAGGGTGAAGAGGCACCTCCTGAAGGAACAGCTACATACTTTATAACAACAAAACTTGGGTTAGGCACTTGTTTTTGCTTTCGCCAATTGACTAAGATCACTGTGAAAGAAGGAGCTTTGAGTTTGAGTTTCCCTAGCTAGGGAACATTTAATACCAGGATACTTGAAAAATTATAGGGAAAATTGTATGAAATGAAGCCACTACCTAGACCTGTTCAATACAAAGCTCTGAGTGTATGGGAAACGGCGGTGAGGGAAAAGGAGACAGGAAAATACCAGAGAAGAACAAAAAGAGCAGTGCATAATTACACAGATGCTCAATAGGATGAAGGACAGCGTAGATGGAGAAAGGCTATAATAGAGAGAACCAGGTTGTATTGGAAGCAACTAAGACAGGGAACAAGAGGGATAACAAGGGGAAGGACGAGGATGAGACAGATACAGACTCAGGCGATGATATATTAGAACAGATGTTGTCCTCAAGACTTCCACTGTGTACAATATCCACTGATTAGAGCAGATCAAGTGTCAGTGGCAGTGATACAGTGGCTACTGTTCCAGTAGACCCAGGTATAGTACAAATTGAATGACCTATACAAGTACTCCAAAGTAGTCCACCAAATTTGGCTCAACCAGAAGTTACAGTTCCTACTGTAACTAATGTTACTGCAGTTCGTAGTACAGCTCCCATAACTTTTGTAAACATTCAAGCAATGCCTAGGATTGTTGTGAGTGCTCCTTCAATTGCAGAATTAAGGACAGAAATTCAACAGACTGCTGGAGGTACACCTCCAATAGGATATTTTCCGGCTTCACAGAATTCTCATATCATTGTATGAGAGGTTGTTACAGGTGTTTCAGCAGCACAGTGGACAAGAGTATCTAGAAGAGAATGAGTTGGGGACTTTTGTGTCACAATTTGTCTTAGGGCTGAAACCAGAGATCTGTTCACATATAACTCAAAGCATGATCTGCTGGCAGAATAAATCGCTAGATGAAATCTTGAAATATGCCAAGTATTGCAGTGACAAGTTAGAAATCAAGCAGGAGAAAGTGAAAGAGAAGTTTATGTTGGCACAGATGAAGTTGGCTCAAAAAGGTTTTCAAAATCCTTCTTTTGCAGGAAATCAAAGGAACATGCAAGGGGTGGCAGTTCCACATGCTGGTTTGCAGGTGTTTCTGTGGATACAGGTTCTGGAATGTATGTTGCTGGTATAAAGAAGATTACTCCCTGTCACATCTGTCATAGAATCTGACATTGGAAGAGGGAGTGTAGATATAATCCTAATAATACTAGTGGAAATGAACAAATGCCCAGAGGAATTCAAATCCAAAATCTGTCCACGTAACTGATGCCAGTGCCTACACAGGGACTTGTCTCTATGATGGCTGTTCCACACGCTCAAATGAATTCCCAGAGTATGGGAAATCCTCGATTTAACTTTAATCAAATGCCCAAAATGAACACAAATGTGCTTCAAAATCAGATGTCACAATTCCAAAATTCAAATCAGAATGCTTTACAGCAATTCCCATTTTTTGAAAATGACAGTCCAATTTCAGAGGCTTCCTGGTGAAGGTGCCCGATTGGGGAGAAAGATTGCGTACTTTGTACAGTTTTAGAGGAAGACCAGAGTGGCCCAGATGTAGATGCTGAAGTCTATGGCCACCTGTATCATTTTTGATTGATACAGGTGCTACCAGATGCACTGTTAGAACATCGGAAGTCCCAGACCTACCTCTCCCTGGGAAAAATATCCAAGTTATAGGAGTAACGAATAAACAGTTTACAAATCCAGTGGCAGTAAAAATAGGTTCATTTAAAGAAAACCACCAGGTCGTTGTTTGTTCATCAGAATGACCGGGATATTTGTTAACATGTATAAAAAGTGGGGTAATATAACCATTTTCATGACTGCCACTCTGTCAGCTAGGGATAGAGGGAGCCTGTGAGCTACCTGGTCTTTTAGTTTAGAAATCAATCACCCATAATTCTGCCTGATAACAATCTCTGGATCTCTGTGTTTCCATACACCCAGGTACTTAACGGATTCCATGCGCCACTCCAGAATGAAGTCAAGTGTGAAGGGCTCAGTACACTGTGTTAGAGGAACACTGTTAATTTGTCCCAATTTGTACTCAGACCCGAGTATCATTCATACCGTATATACTCATGTATGAGAGGTGTGAGTTATGCATCTAGGCTTCGGACATACAACACCATGTCTTCTGCATACAAGGAGATGGTAGTTGGCGTTGATGGAACCCCAATGCTGCCTCTGCATGCCTCTGTCTTACCTGGCATGCCAAAGGCTCTAAGGCAATGGCAAACAAGAGCAGGGACAGCGGGCACCCCTGCAGCGTTTCTCTACATATCTTTATTAAGCCAGACACATTGCCATTGGTGCTCAACCTTGTCACAGGACCTGTATATAATAGATGCATCCACTGCAGGAACACTTAGGGCATGCCCATATGCTGCAGAACAGTAAACACATAATCCCACATATTGAATAAAATGCTTTTGCAGCATCTAAGCTTTACAGCTGCCGCTTTGAGTGAGGAATCTATTTGGTGCATTACTGTGAATAGTGTACGCAGGTTGTGCGTTGTAGACCTATCAGGAACAAATCCTTATTGATCTGGGAATACCAGTGTGGGGAGGAGTGGTTGAAGTCTAGCAGCTATTATTTTTGCAAGTATTTTAGTATCAATATTTAGTAAGGATAATAGACTATTAGATTTGCACAGTACTGAGGTTTTGCCTGATTTTAACACAGTTATTAAAAGGACTTTGCATAATGTCAGGGGTAGTATATGCTTCTTGTAAGCTTCCGTATGCATCTTGTGCAACTGTGGTGCCAACAGAGTAGAATATTCCTTATAAAATTAACTAGGGATTCCATCACTACCTGATGCCTTTCCATTCGGGATTGAGTTTATTGAGTCTCGTACCTCCTTTGGCATGATTGGTTGGACAAAAAATTCCCTCTGCCCTGGGAAGAGCCATGCTAATGTCACATCATCTAGATATGTAGTTATTTTTGTTGCAGTTGCAGACCCCAGTTGCGCAAATAAGCTTTAGTAGAAGTCTATAAAGTGTTGTATAATAGTTGGGGTATCAAAGTGCATCCTTCCATTCCGGGCCTCTATTGCAATGATGTGAGCTTGTGCCTGTGGTTCCTTTATTCTACTGGCTAAATTTGGACCTGTTCACCCGCCCTCACCATAGGATCACACCATCGAGAATCTGAACATGTGCCTCCTTTCATGCTCAGCTATTTCATTGTATTTGGTAACCTGCTCACTGATATCTGCCAACGTATCTGGGGTAGGGCACGCCTCATATTTCCTTTCTAGATCCCCTAATGTGTTCTCTATAGTCATCATCCTGGACCGGAGGGCCCGCAAATCCCCTGCCTGTAGCCCCATACATACTCACCTGATAGTAACCTTAAACGTCTCCCATAGTGTGTCAGAACCTTCTACGGAGCCTTTGTTCTCTTCGAAGTAGTGAACTATCACCTCCCGCGCACCCTCACAAAACACTTGGTCTAGTATGGATGAGGCCTGCAGCCTCCATTAAAATTGTGTGGGTTTGGGCGTAGGGACTGCAATTTCCAACAGGACAGGCACATCATTTAAAAGAGTGCTGGGCAACTTGAGGTCTTCCATAGTTCATGCGCTCACATCTCGTGACACCAGCAGATAATCCAGTCTAGATCATGTTTAATGCACTGCTGAGATGTATATCCCTTCTCTAGTCTCTGGATGCAGCATCCTTCAAATGTCAATGAGCCCATTCTCCTCCATAGTGTCACGAATGACCCTGGCTGAGTATTTACCTTGCCAGACTGTTGACGCAGACCGGTCTAGTAAAGGGTCTATATATGTGACCGCTGTGGGAATCAGAGCATATAGACTGTTTCCCAGTTGGGTGTAGAATTCAGGGTCATCTATGTTGGGGCCATAGGTATTGATGATAGTCACAGCAGTGCCACATAGGCTCCCCAGCACTATTATATAGTGACCCTGGTCATCCGACTCAGAAAGTGGGATTGTGAATTGCAGACCTTTTTTTATTACGAGAAGGACTCCCCTGGAGTATGGCAAATATGAGGAAGTCACCCTCACCTCAGCCCATCTCGCCACCACCTTTAGTTCAGTAGTACGCATGAGGTGTTTCCTGCATCAGCACTACCTGTACCTGATTTCTGTCTAGAAAAGCCAGTGACTGCCTTATTTTTTGGGGGTTGCTTAGTCCCTTACATTTCATGTCAGCAGAGTGATGGGGCCCTGTCTTCGTGTCAGGTTATCTGTATATACAGACATGACAAAGTATGCAGAGGCAATATCAGGGCATAATGTGGCTCGCGAGCAGTCAACATTTTGATGTACTGTAGTAATTGCAGACAATAACTCAATACCTTCCCCCTCCCACTTCAGCATCCGAATCATGCCAAAGACATCTCAAGGACAATACAAAATAAGGAACCAACAAGTAGATCAGATGTCAAGAACAAATGCATCTAGCATGACAATATATTGTAACAACAAGGGGGTATACTCACGAGGGGCAACGATAAGCCAAAAAGTACCTCTCAGTGACAGAAGGTCAATGGGAATAAGTAGTGACCTATGTATGCCAATTTTTACACTGAAGGTCAATATGTTCATTAACTGGTATGTATACAGATATTTCGAACATAGATCCCCAGCCAGAGTACGTTCTTGTTGCCAGCCATTGCGTTTTATATAGTTCACCCACCCTACACCAGGTCCTGCCCGGAGGGCCCATTAATGCCCAGTTATGCAGCCCTCAAGGGACCTCCCTCAGTTTTCAGTGGCACTCGAACTGATTCACCATCACCCGGGGGTCACAAAGTGACTTTACTTACAGTTCATCTCTGTTATCTTTTCATGTGTCTAGGCATCTGGAGGTGTATATGAGGAGTGTGAGGGGCTGTTTCAGGGGTGTGGGAGTGATGTTCTTTGATGATTTTGTCACTGTGGGCAAGCTGTATGTCTTACACTCGGCCAGTCGGCACACATATCTCAGAACTTGCAGCATGCAAGCGTCCCCCTGGGCCCCGCGCCTCTCACCCGTGCAAAGATTGAGGCAGCACCACACTCAGTGCTTATGTTCCAGGCCCTGCTGATAGTCCAATGTCCTGCAGGCCGTAGTGTGTCTATTCACCTGTTACTGCCGTTGGGTACAAGACGCTCATGGCCGGCACATCCCATTGCTACCATCAGGCCATTTCCAGAGCGTCCCACCACAGTGCGGGTTCCTCTGCAGTATCGCCCTGCATAAGTTGGCCTACCGCTCTCCAGCTGGGGCCATTCCTATGACCTCACAGCCAGCCCTTGGACGCCGGGGTCTGTCAACCTCGGAGGGCCCCTTCTGAGCCGAGCATCTCCAGCGTCCCCCGACAAGGCCGCTGGCACGAACCAATGATGCCGCTTTGGTTACCATGATCGCAGGCAGCTCAGACAGCTGGACTCATCAGTGCGGTCCTCTCGGGCTCCAAGCTCCAGTCAGCATAGTATCACTATTTTCTCCCGATGGCCCGCGTTGCCCCGACAGATCGGCCTCTTTCAGATGTCATTTTCAGCTCAAGATGTGGCAGAGTGTTGTCTTAATACATGCTCTACTCTTTGGCTTTGGATGGCGGTCTTTGAGTCAGATATTAGCCAGATAGTTATGCCCAGCCGGCAGAGCTGCACTAAGGTGCAGCAATCTTGCAGTGAACTCTCTAGTTTCCCAAAAACCTCTACTGAGGTTGACACACAGAGATGTGTCTGATCTGATTCCATGGGACAATGATTGTGAAAAAGCGTTCCTAGAGCTGAAAGACAAATTATGTTGCCCCCCGGTACTGAGAATGCAAGATTATTCAAAAGAATTTACACTATTTTGCAGAGAGGAGATGGGTCATTTCTCTCAGTGCTGACGCAAACTCACCGAGATGCTCGAAAGCATGTGGCATATTTCTCCACTACACTTGATCCTGTAACCACAGGTCTTCCCTGCTGCCTTAAAGCGGTTGCCGCAGTGAGCACTAGTCTGGAAAAGAGTGAACACATAGTGATGGGATACCCTTCAACTGTTATGGTCCCACACCCTGTAGAGCTATTATTGAAAAGACCGAAAACACAATATCACACCCACATTAGGTTGACATGGTATGAACAGACCATTTTGCCCTCAGAGAATATTATTTTAAAGAGATGCAATATTCTTAATCTATCAACACCCTTGCCGGTAAATTATGTAAATTGTGATGAAGTTGAACATGATTGCCTAGATGTCACAAATCTATGCACCAAACCAAGGCCAGATATTAAGGATGAACCCCTGAGTGAGCCCAACCATGTCGTTTTTGTAGATGGCGCATGCTTAAGAGGTAATGATGGCACATTAAGAGCAGCACATGCCATGTGCACCATAAACAATGTTGTCGAAGCTTCATGACTTCAAAGAGCTACCTTTGCACAAGCTGCCGAATTGATTGCCCTTAACCGAGCATGCAGTTTAATTGCACAAATTAGAGTCACCATCTTTACAGATAGCCAGTATGGTTTTAGTGTTGTCCACGACTTTGGGCAATTGTGGTTAAAAAGAGATTTCATGACCCCCTTCAGGTACCCCGATTCGGAATGGCACAGATGTGAAAGATATCTTGGAAGCTCTGCAGCTGACAGGAGAAATTGCAGTGCTTAAGTGTGTAGCTCATCAAAGTGGCAGTGGATATGTTGCACTGGGGAATAGGTACGTGGATTGAGTTGCACTGCATTTTGCTTTGCTGGCCTGCAAACTTAATAAAAATTTGACATGTGAGTCTGAGGAGGAAACTTAATTTACCATGTTGATGAAAGTCACTGATAAATGGGATGAATTAAAAAGGGTTCAGGAGAATGTTTCAGAAGCAGAACAAAACAGTTGGATAAAAGCAGGTTCTGAGAAAAATGCAAGTTAAATTTGGATGTCAGCTGATGGGAGACCAATCTTACCAGGTAGTTTTTTGTTTCCAATGACCCAATATTATCATAGATATACACACCAAGGAAGGAATGCCACGGTCAGACTCTTTAGGTAGGATTTGTATGATTCCAGATTTCGAATGCTAGCTGAAGAAATTTGCCACAGATGCACGATTTGCCAACAGATGAATGCAGGGAAGAGAACACAACTGTTGTTTACCACAAAAGAGCTGCTCCTAGTGAGGTGTGACCCTGCTACAGTTATAAAACCATTGTGAGTGGGGACATCTCACAAAAAGTAACTGACTGGTCTCACACACAACCTGGTGTCATGCTTCATCATCGGCCAGTCCTCGCCCTCTAAAACCTTCGTTTGATAGAGGGCGGGCATACACCTGGAGACAGGGATGCACTTCTAAACTAAGGAGGGGGGCACATGAGATGGAAAGTGAAGTTAAAAATCATTATAGTTACCAGAAAGTAAATTTTAATGTGGCCAATAACTATATGATGCTAAAAACA
Organism: Triturus cristatus; assembly: GCF_964204655.1. NCBI lineage: Eukaryota > Metazoa > Chordata > Amphibia > Caudata > Salamandridae > Triturus > Triturus cristatus. The sequence goes on from NC_140589.1 coordinate 1,634,438,457, forward strand.
AAGGACGGTGAGTGGGGTGTTTAGTGTCCCCTAACCGTCTCGTGAATGGTCAACATGTTTCAGCCATGTAGGCCCGAGCGGGTCCAGGGCATTCATCAGGACCTAAGTTTAAACTGGGGGCTCCGTTCTTACCAACAAGTAGCAAGAAAGTACCACTGTGCGGGTGTGGCAAAGGCTTTCCTAAATGGCTTCCAAACGTCAAGCCTGAAGGGAGATATAAAAGTGAACAAACATATATATGTATATATAAACCTGTAGAGCTGGGTCAGAAAAAACATTAAATGTGAGACACAATAAAAAGAAACAGCGCATGCGTGAGTTCCTTAAGGTGAGTGACTATTCACGTGACTTGTGCCACTCTATGTGTGTAGGAAAACAGATCGAGAGTGATGAGAGCGTGGTAGCTCTCATGGGTCTAGTTGAAACAACTACTTGCCACATGAGGGGAGGGGAGGGGAAACTCCTGTTCTTTCTGGAGGGAGAGAAGGTAAACCAAAGTTTCCATCAAACAATGTGTGGGAGAGGATTTTCCACATACGTGTGTAGAACACGCTCATTCACACAGTAACGAGCCGCGGGGTCGGTGTTTAAATAGTGCGCTTGTGACTTAATTAGAAGCAGCGCTGAGTGATTGAGCCTGAAGAGTGGCTCCTGGTGTGTGGTTTCCGGAGTCCCGAGCGGACGCGGGAAGGATGCGTGCGGCGCGGTGCCTGGTTTCGTAATGGCTGTAGCGCGGGACCAATGGTGTTGCTCAGAGGGTGGTGCATGCCCAAAAAAGGAGGTGAAGGAGGGCTGGACACTCCCATAAGGGTGGTGTCACGTGTAAGCGGGATGATGTTCCAGGGGTAAAACGCGTCTGAGGTCGCCCTGGCAATGCGGGGGTGCCGCGGTGAGAGGGATATGATTCGCTCACAGGGAACCAGTGTGGAATTGCGTGCTTCAAAGATCAAGTATACAGCGAGAGAGTGCATCTGAGGTCGCCATGGTAACGCGGGGGGCCGCGATCGGAGAGAGCTGATTCGCTCGCAGGGCACCAGTGTGACGTGATCGCCTAATGATGGTGAGGGCGCGGTAAAGCAGGCGAGGAGGTGCGTGCTTAAAAAAAGTATGCGGTGTTATCCCAAATGTGGAGGGGGTCCGGGCACAAGTAGCGGTCACCCTAATTAAAATGGGCGTGGTAAAGCGAGCGGGTACTCTTACAGTGCCGGGGTGGCACGGATGTCGCTAAATTGCAGAGGGGGTCCTGGCTCAAGTAGCCGGCGCGGAAGTGAAAAAGAAGTGTAAAGAAATGATTAGTAATAAGGGGGAGGCGTGGATGTCGCCAAGTTGCAGGGGGAGTCCTGGCTCAAGTAGCCGGCGCGGAAGTGAAAAGGAAGTGTAATGAAATGATTAGTAATGCGGAGGGAAAAAGTAGCCCCGGAGTGCAGAAATGAACGTGTTCAAATCAAAGTGCTAAAGTGGCGCGTTAGCGTCACATGATGGGGGGGGAGGCCCACGTCCACGGGAAGAGGGTGACTGTGATGTTTACCAGTCATGCCTGCGCAACATATAGGGGGGGAAACCAAGGAAGGAGAGACAGAGAGAAGGTGAGCCTAACGGTACGGCAGTGGGAAGGGTGGAACGCTAGTTTAGTATTCATCTACCCAATTGGAACCAAGGGATGTCGTCGTTGAGGATTTTCTGATGGGACCACAGACGGTAGACCCACCGTTGTTCTCTTACGTGTAACGCTTTTGAGAGGTCAAATTTACTTTTGTTCATCACTTCAAGGACTGTCCAACGGAGGTCAGTGTCCTTGTGATGTTTTTCCAGAAAGTGATGTGTCAGTTTGGTGTTTGTTCTCTTGCACCTGATGGTGCTACAGTATTCGTTAATGCGTATCCTGATTTTTCTGGTTGTCATGCCGACATATTGGAGACCACATGGACATGTTATTAGGTAAACAACATTCTCAGTGTTGCAATTGCTGAATGTTCGTAGTTGCCATGGTTTTCCTGTGCCTATGTTGACTTCTTTCATGTTGGCGGTTAGATTGCAAGATGTACATCCACCACATGAAAAATGTCCCATCACACGTGGTTGGTCCCAAAGCCTCCGTTGATCAGTACCATCTGCAGTGGGCATACTGGCGCGTACTAGTTGATCACGCAGGTTTTTGTTGCGTTTAAGTGCAAACAGTGGGGGTTCCACCGCCTTTTTTATTCCAGAGCCGAGGGAGAGGCCGACAAAAACGAAGGAATACGAGGGTCCAATGGGAAGATCAACCACAACCACCCCATGTAGTGGTAACCAGGAGCAGAGGGAGAGTGGAAATGCCCTCGACGAGCAGGGAGTAACCAACATAGTCAACATCAGCAAACACACACTTACACACGATGAGACAACCGTCCTCTCCAAGGGTTTGGGTTTTGTTCCCACACCCAAGAATGACCCCTTTGTCCTCAATACGGAGCTGGCCCAATTCTTCCGGAAAATCAAACTTTGCGATTTCTTTGGAGATACTAAAGAAGGTACAGAAGAAAAGAAGTCAACTGGACTTAGGAAAAAATCTGCTTTCCAACCACCTAATCAAAACATCTCATGCCATATACTTGCATTTGAACAGGCTGTGCTAAAGGACATTGAGGATATCAATTTCCAGGACACGCGAGGTTTTGACAACCTGACTGGGAAAGAACGCACGGCCTTAAAAAACCTAGGTAATAACAACAACCTAATCATAAAACCAGCGGACAAAGGGGAGCTATAGTCATTATGGATAGTGACATGTACCGAGAGGAGTGCTTGAGATTACTCACCGACTCCAGCAGCTATACCATACACAGAACCGACCCCACAGGACCACTCATGGCCAGGATCAAGGGCATGGTAGAAGAAGCACTCAGCAACGACTGGATCACTAAACAAGAGACCTGCTTCCTCATAAGTGAGGAACCCAGAATGCCCAAATTCTACATGCTCCCGAAGATCCACAAAAACCGAATGCCCCCACCAGGCAGACCAATCGTGTCTGGAATAGGGTCAGCCTTGGAGCCATTGTCACAATTTTGTGACTGGTTCCTTCGGCCTATTGTTAAGGAATCACTCTCTTACCTCAGGGACACGAAGGATGTCCTTTGTCTCCTCAGAGATCTCATGGTGGATACAACCAATGACTGGTTTATAACTATGGACATAGAAGCTCTTTACACGAGCATACCACAAAGGCGTGCTTTGGAAGTTGTGGAAAATATCATCCTCAACAGAGAGTGGGACTTTTTAACCCCACAACATTTCGTGATGGAATGTGCGGAACTAGCGCTTACTGAGAATTTTTTCGAATTCGAGAAAGTCATCTATCACCAGATCACTGGTACTTCAATGGGCAGCACCTTCGCCCCCAGTATGGCCTGCCTGTACGTTCAGCAATTCGAGGACGACTTCATCCATAACCCACAAAATCCATTCCTACAACACATCAGGATTTGGAAACGTTATATAGACGACGTGCTAATAGTGTGGAATGGAACTGAAGAAGAAGCAACAAGATTTTTCCAGTGGGTCAATACCAAAGACACACACCTTAGGTTCACGCATACAATCAACAAAAACCATGCAGTCTTCCTTGACTTAGACATCTCAATGACCAACGAAGGGATAACTACCAAAGTGCACAACAAGCACACCAACAGGAATAGCCTTCTCTTATATGAGAGTTATCATCCCAAGGCCCTAAGACAAAACCTACCGGTTGGACAATTCCTTCGAGTCAGGAGAAACTGCTCAGATATTGATACCTTCGAAGAACAGGCATCCCAACTAGAAAAGAAACTCGTCGATCGCCACTACCCCAAAAAAATGGTACCTAGGGCGAGGAAACGAGCAAGAAAAATCCCAAGGGAAGCACTCCTAGAGGATGTGGAAAAGGAGAACACCGAAAGAACAGTGTGTGTCACCACATTCACTCCCATCTCCAACACAGTACAGAAGATCATTAGAAAAAGATGGAATATCTTGAACAGCGCTGGAACACAGTGGGAACCACCACTGATTGCATTTAAACGCAACTAAAAACCTGCGTGATCAACTAGTACGCGCCAGTATGCCCACTGCAGATGGCACTGAACAACGGAGGCTTTGGGACCAACCACGTGTGATGGGACATTTTTCATGAGTATATATATATATATATATATGTTTGTTCACATTTATATCTCCCTTCAGGCTTGACGTTTGGAAGCCATTTAGGAAACGGAGTGGGTCCTTTGCCACACCCGCACAGTGGTACTTTCTTGCTACTTGTTGGTAAGAACGGAGCCCCCAGTTTAAACTTAGGTCCTGATGAATGCCATGGACCCACTCGGGCCTACATAGCAGAAACATGTTGACCATTCACGAGACGGTTAGGGGACAATAAACACCCCACTCACCGTCCTTTGTTTTTAGCATCATATAGTTATTGGCCACATTAAAATTTACTTTCTGGTAACTATAATGATTTTTAACTTCACTTTCCATCTCACGGGCCCCCACTCCTTAGTTTAGAAGTGCATCCCTGTCTCCAGGTGTATGCCCGCCCTCTATCAAACGAAGGTTTTAGAGGGCGAGGACTGGCCGATGATGAAGCATGACACCAGGTGGTGTGTGAGACCAGTCCGTTACTTTTTGTGAGATGTCCCCACTCACAATGGTTTTATAACTGTAGCAGGGTCACACCTCACTAGGAGCAGCTCTTTTGTGGTAAACATTTAGCAATGGAGGCCGCTAGTTCCTAGAAACCCACGCCTCCTGTTCCCTCCTCCACACATTGTGGAGTCCTTTTGTGATTACAAGAGAACACACCTAACACTAGCACGCATTGGGAGATCAGGTGGTCATTTCAACAGAATGCAGATGGATTTTATCGAGATGCCGGCCTACAACGGGCTGAGATATGTCCTGCTTATAGTGTGTGTCTTTTCAAAATGGGTGGAAGCCTACCCAGCCAGAAGAAATGACAGTCTCATTGTATCAAAGCTGTTTTTGTGAGAATTGATACCAAGGTATGGAATGCCGATGTCTCTTGAGTCAGATAGAGGCACCCATTTCAATAATGAGGTTCGAAAAATGATCTGCACAGCTCTACAAATTGAGCAAAGGCTCTATTGCAGTTACAGACCTGAAGCATAAGGAATAGCTGAATAAGTAAATGGGACGATAAACTCTCGATTGGCAAACGTTTGTGCTTCAGCATCTCTGAAATGGCCAGATGCACGGCCTTTGGCATTGATGGGTATTCGAGGTACTCCAGACAGGAAGACAGGTTTATCCCCTCATGAGATCTTGATGAGCAGGGCAATGAGATTACCTGCTGTACCTGCAAATGCTCTGTTCAAAATCACTGATGATATTATCTTGGAATACTGTAAAGGATTGGCTGATGTGGTCCATTCTATCTTTCATCAGGTTTCAGCTGCGACAAAAGATCTGCATCAAGAACAGTGCCACAACCTCAATCCTGGTGATTGTGTCATGATCAAGAAGCACGTTCGGAAGACTTGTCTAGAGCCAAGATGCAAAGGCCCTAATCAAATAATATAGATGACAAATACTGCTCTTAAGCGCACTGGGATTCCAAACTGGATTCATGTCTCACACACAAAGAAAGTGAGAAATCCAGAAGAAGCTGTTATGGTCCATGATCCTGAAAGAACAGCATTGCTGACTGCACCACCACCTGAAAGACCACCAAGACCAGTTGCACTGTTGCCAGTACAGCACAACGAGGAGAGGGGTGAAAATAAACAAGTTGAAAGACAAGTCCAAGTACCTGAAATTACACAAAGTGGTATAGAAGTCTTTAATGAAAAATAAATGGAGACACTAAGCTTTAGAACGACTAGACATCGCCATCACCATCCACAACGGCTACAAATTCACCCACACGGACCACCCCGAGCAACCAGTAGGAGGCATTGCCATTGTCTGAAACAGCACACTCCAACTGACCATGCACTCTAATGACCCGACGGTGACCATGGAACACCTCCACTTCATGATACGGACCAACCCTAGCACCACCCTCCATGGCACCCTCATCTACAGGCCCCCCGGGCCACAAACCCCCATTCACCAATGCCATTGTAGACCTCAGCTCATCCCAGGCACTCCCATCCATTGACTATATCCTACTCGGAGACCTCAAGCACCACCTGGACAGCACCATTGACCAGAAAACCACCCCCCTCCTCGGGAACCTCACCAACATCGGACTCAAGAAGCTAGTCACCGCACCAACTGACATAGCCTGACATACGCTTGAGCTTGTCTTCTCCACCAGCTGGAACTTCAACTACAGCCACACCACAGGACTCTCCTGTACCGCCCATCATTGTTTACAACACACCTTCAGCACGCCCACCGTACACCATCGCCATCTTTGCCCCTTCCCCGTCGCAGCTGGATCAAGGCCACCGAAGAACATTCTGTCAACTCCCTCAGCACCACCACTCCGCCAAGGCTTACAAACTCAAACACCGCAGCACTCAACCTCCACTGACGGATCTCCAACTGCGCCGACACCCTGACACCCCTCAAGAAAAGACCAGGCAAACAACACTCCAAGGGCCATATGTATCAAGCTATTTCGAGATCGCAAATGCTGTGAATCGCAAAAAAACAGTGTTTGCGATCGCAAAATAGCATGTCCCAATGTATGACAGTCTTTCGCATCGCAAAATTGATATTCGCAAAAATTGCAATTACCAATTTTGCCATTCAAAAAATCTGCGAAAACCCCTTTGCGAATTTGCAATATCTGAGTCTCAAATTGCTAATTTGCAATATTGTATGTCGCAAATTGCGAATTCGCAATACAATGTATCAAACATTCGCAAATTGCGAATATGTAGAAATCGCAATTTTGCACCTTTAAATTACCACCATCTCAAGCCAGGTGGTAACCAGGTGTTACCTATTTAAACAGGCCCATAATGCCTGAGGGTCTTTCACAATGGCAGTGCTGTATGTCATAGCGAGGAGGATGCGGATTCAAGCCACAGCACAGAGAAGGAGGAGGAGACAGAAACGCATTTTCAGAGTGCGCATTACCCTGTTTCAGCAGACAGAGGAAGAAATATATGAGAAGTATAGGCTGGACTCAGCTACTATACTGGACTTGATAGCTGACCTAAAACCTATGCTTGGACATCCAACCCGCAGGACCCAAACCATTGCGACACATGTGCAGGTCCTCTGTTCACTGCACTTACTAGCATCAGGGAGCTTCCAGGGGGGGATAGCTACAGCAGGAGGGGAGTCTCAGAGTTGCCTGTTACGCTTCTTTCATGCATTCTTGGATGCAGTGGTACAGAGGATACACCATTACACCAGATACTCCACCACACAAGAGGCATTGCAGCAGACCAAACTGGATTTCCACCAGATAGCCCAGTTTCCCCATGTAATTGGTAGCATTGATGGGACACATGTAGTCCTCTCTCCCCCTTAGATAATGAGTACGTATTCAGGAACCGGAAATCATTCTATTCACTCAACATACAGGCCATATGTAATGCAAAACACATCATAACTGATATAGTGGCCAAATATCCTGGCAGTACACACGATTCCTTCATTTTTAGACACAGTGGAATATACACACGACTCACAGGGGGTTAATTTGGCGAAGGATACCTGCTAGGTAAATGTATGTCACTCAATCTGATATACTCTTTAGAGCTGTAGAAATAGGACAGTGATTAACCGTATGTCTTTCAACCTGTAGGTGACAGTGCATGTGCTGTGCGCTCATTCATCCTCACACTGTACCTCAATCCGGCTAATCAGAGTGAGATTAAGATACAATTGCACACACAAGTCAACGCGCAGTGTCATCGAGTGGACATTTGGAATACTGAAGAGCAGGTTCCGCTGCTTGCACAAAAGTGGAGGAGCACAGCAGTATGGGCCGGAGACCTGCTGCAAGATAGTAGCTACTTGTGCCATGCTGCACAAAGTTGGGACAACAGAAGGCATACCAGTTGTCAAAACCTCGCGTGTCCTGGAAACTGATATCCTCAATGTCCTTTAGCACAGCCTGTTCAAATGCAAGTATATGGCATGAGATGTTTTGATTAGGTGGTTGGAAAGTAGATTTTTTCCTAAGTCCAGTTGACTTATTTTCTTCTGTACCTTCTTTAGTATCTCCAAAGATATCGCAAAGTTTGATTTTCAGGAAGAATTGGGCCAGCTCCGTATTGAGGACAAAGGGGTCATTCTTGGGTGTGGGAACAAAACCCAAACCCTTGGAGAGGATAGTCGTCTCATCGTGCGTAAGTGTGTGTTTGCTGATGTTGACTATGTTGGTTACTCCCTGCTCGTCGAGGGCATTTCCATTCTCTCTCTGCTCCTGGTTACCACTACATGGGGTGGTTGTGGTTGATCTTCCCATTAGACCCTCGTATTCCTTCGTTTTTGTCGGCCTCTCCCTCTGCCTTGGCCCTGGAATAAAAAAGGCGGTGGAACCCCCACTGTTTGCACTTAAACGCAACAAAAAACTGGGTGATCAACTAGTACGCGCCAGTATGCCCACTGCAGATGGCACTGAACAACGGAGGCCTTGGGACCAACCACGTGTGATGGGACATTTTTCATGTGGTGGATGTACATCTTGCAATCTAACCGCCAACATGAAAGAAGTCAACATAGGCACAGGAAAACCATGGCAACTACGAACATTCAGCAATTGCAACACTGAGAATGTTGCTTACCTAACAACATGTCCATGTGGTCTCCAATATGTCGGCATGACAACCAGAAAAATCAGGATACGCATTAACGAACACTGTAGCACCATCAGGTGCAAGAGAACAAACACCAAACTGACACGTCACTTTCTGGAAAAACATCACAAGGACACTGACCTCCGTTGGACTGTCCTTGAAGTGATGAACAAAAGTAAATTTGACCTCTCAAAAGCGTTACACGTAAGGGAACAATGGTGGGTCTACCGTCTGCGGTCCCATCAGTAAGGCCTCAACGACGACATCCCTTGGTTCCAATTGGGTAGATGAATACTAAGCTAGCGTTCCACCCTTCCCACTGCCGTACCGTTAGGCTCACCTTCTCTCTGTCTCTCCTTCCTTGGTTTCCCCCCCTATATGTTGCGCAAGCATGACTGGTAAACATCACAGTCACCCTCTTCCCGTGGACGTGGGCCCCCCCCCCCTCTTGTGACGCTAACGCGCCACTTTAGCACTTTGATTTGAACACGTTCATTTCTGTGCTCCGGGACTACCTTTTCCCTCCGCATTACTAATCATTTCATTACACTTCCTTTTCACTTCCGCGCCGGCTACTTGAGCCAGGACTCCCCCTGCAACTTGGCGACATCCAGACCTCCCCCTTATTACTAATCATTTCTTTACACTTCTTTTTCACTTCCGCGCCGGCTACTTGAGCCAGGACCCCCTCTGCAATTTAGCGACATCCGTGCCACCCCGGCACTGTAAGACTGCCCGCTCGCTTTAGCACGCTCATTTTAATTAGGGTGACTGCTACTTGTGCCCGGACCCCCTCCATATTTGCGATAACACCGCGTACTTTTTTTAAGCACGCACCTCCTCGCCTGATTTACCGCGCCCTCACCATCATTAGGCGATCACGTCACACTGGTGCCCTGCGAGCGAATCAGCACTCTCCGATCGCAGCCCCCCGCATTACCATGGCAACCTCAGATGCGCTCTCTCGCTGTATGCTTGATCTTTGAAGCACGCAATACCACACGGGTTCCCTGTGAGCGAATCATATCCCTCTCACCGCGGCACCCCCGCGTTGCCAGGGCGACCTCAGACGTGCTCTTCCCCTGGAACTTCATCCCGCTTACACGTGACACCACCCTTATGGGAGTGTCCAGCCCTCCTTCACCTCATTTTTTGGGCATGCACCACCCTCTGAGCAACACCATTGGTCCCGTGCTACAGCCATTACGAAACCAGGCACCGCGCGCATCCTTCCCGCGTCCGCTCGGGACACCGGAAACCACACACCAGGAGCCACTCTTCAGGCTCAATCACTCAGCGCTGCTTCTAATTAAGTCACGAGCGCACTATTTAAACACTGACCCCGCGGCCTTATTCTACCATTCGGGAGGACCGGGAGCAGTAACATAGGAGGATCGTGGGATTCTTTTCCTGAGACAGTAAGAGTATGAATGCAGTGAATGTTGTAACTGGACCCTTCCGGTTCGTTACTGTGTGAATGAGCGTGTTCTACACACGTATGTGGAAAATCCTCTCCCACACATTGTTTGATGGAAACTTTGGTTTACCTTCTCTCCCTCCAGAATGAACAGGAGTTTCCCCTCCCCTCCCCCCATGTGGCAAGTAGTTGTTTCAACTAGGGTAAGACCCATCAGAGCTACCACGCTCTCATCACTCTCGATCTGTTTGTGTACACACATAGAGTGGCACAAGTCACGTGAATAGTCACTCACCTTAAGGAACTCACGCATGCGCTGTTTCTTTTTATTGTGTCTCACATTTAATGTTTTTTCTGACCCAGCTCTACAGGTTTATATATATATATATTCACTGAAAAAACCATAGGTTTCAGACATGTTATAGTTAGCGGAAATTTTACTGATAAAAAACCAATGAAATTCCCCCGTTATAGTTAGTGCAGGCAACTATAACTCACGCGACCGCAATCCTCTGCTGATGCTAATACTGTATTTAGACACTTATTTGCCCATGTCTTCTTCCATAAATTTTTAGCTATACATATATTACAAATATTTTTTTTTCATAAAGACACATATGTCATCAGCAGAAGATTGCGGTCGCGTGAGTTATAGTTGCCTGCACTAACTATAACGGGGGAATTTCATTGGTTTTTTATCAGTAAAATTTCCGCTAACTATAACATGTCTGAAACCTATGGTTTTTTCAGTGAATTTGCAAGGTTTTTTAAATGCTAATTCCTAACTATAACGTGTGTGAAACCTATGGTTTTTTCAGTGAATTTGTACGGTTTTTTAAATGCTAAGTTACTTTACGCCATTCGTGGCGTGCACGCCCACTTAACGCAGTTCGTTCCGTGCGCGCACGGTGCGCTTCGCACACCGTGCGCGCACAGTGAGCACGCGGTGCGCTTCGCGCACCGCGCGCCCACATTACGCAGTTAGTGCCGTACACGCAAGGTGGGCACGCAGTGCGCTACGCGCACCGCGTGCCCACGTTACGCACCGTGCGCACATGGAGGACATATTATGCGCTTCCTTGTGATAGGTAATCTGTTAAATTTAATTTGTAAGTGATGACAATAATATGGCATGCACAGAGAGTGTTTTTTTTTTTTATTAAATTTTTTAGCGTAAGCGCACCGTACGCGTACGGTAAGCGTAATCGGCGAAATTTTCAAAAAATAAAAATTTACCGTTTTTGGCCTTGGGGGATCTTTGAGGACTCAACTAACATGGCTATGTGCATGGGCGCTGTCTAAACAGCCCCTTTATATGTTTTTTGCCTTTGTTTACAGCCCCTCCCTCAGAGTGCGAGAGAGAAAATGGCGGCCGCCGCTTCCTGGTTTCGACCGATTCGAATGTTTACTTAGATGTAACAGCCAATCAGAATCGCGCTCGCGCACGCCACCGTACGCGTACGGTAAGCTTACGGTAAGCGTACCGTAAGCTGGCTCAGATATATATATTGATTTAAAGGCTATTTTCTCAGAATCTACTAAACAGATTTACACCAAACCTACAAAAGGCACTTCCTTGACCTGAGGACTACCTCTCTGCCAAATTTCTAGTAATTCTGTTCAGCCGTTCGGGCTGTAGCCCTGTCTAAAGGTCCTATGGAAAAATGCATGGGAAAAACGCGTTTTGGGACCCCCCTTTTATCTCAGCCCCCGCTTGACGAATCCCCCCGAGACTTTCAGGGTAGGAGCGGAGCGTAGCGCCCCACCTATTTTGAGAAATTCGCGAGGATTCGTCGACCAGCGCCAAAGTTATTCAAAATAGAATGTTGCGGATTTCCTATGGAAACAGGGTCCTAACTATAACTACCTACTGGCGACCGCCAGTAGGTAATATATATATATATATATTCACATAAAAAACTAAGGTTACAGAGAGGTTATAGTTAGGCTGACCTCACACTCGTACAAAACTAGACAAAATCCGCCATTATTGTTAGCTGAGCTAAATATAACTCGCGCCCCCACAATGCAGAGGTGATGACATAACATATTACATCACTCATGACATGGTGTCTCAGTGGGTCTTTGAGTGGGTGGAAAATGTCTGAGTGGGTCTGTGAGAATGTGCAAGAGTCTCTGAGTGAATCTGTGATTGGTTGCATGAGTATCTGAGGTCTGAGTTAATCTATGAGTGGGTGTGGGAGTCTCTGAGTGTGTCTGTGAGTGGGTGTATGAGTGTGACTGGGTATTTGAGTCTCTGAGTGGGCCTGTGAGGGTGTGTGTGAGTCTTTCAGTGGTTCAGCTCATTCTGACTGTTATTTTGCCTCTTTCTGCTCGCTCCTGACCTTTATTTTGCCTCTTTCTGCTAATTTCTGATCTTTATTCTGCCACTTTATGCTTGTTTCGGACCTCTATTCTGCCTCTTTCTGATCAATGCTAACCTTTATTTTGCCTCTTTCTGCTTATTTTTCATCTTTATTTTGCCTCTTCCTGCTGGTCTCTGACCTCAATTTTGCCTCTTTCTGCTCATTTCTGACCTTCATTCTGCCTCTTTCTGCTCGCTTCTCACCTTTATTTTGCCTCTTACTGCTCATTGCTGCCCTTTATTTCACCTCTTTCTGCACATTTCTCACCTTTATTTTGTTTCTTTCTGCTCGTTGCTGACCTATTTTGCCTCTTTCTGCTTGTTTCTTACCTTTATTTTGCCTCTTTTTGTTCGTTTCTAACTTTTATTTTGCCTCTTTCTGCTCATTGATGTCCTTTTTCTGCCTCTTTCTACTTTTCTTTCCCCCCGGAGCACGGGGGGAGGCTCAAGGCCCCCACAGTCCCAGCCAGCTCCCCACCTCCTGCGGGAGCGGTCATCGCTTTCACATGCAGGGAGCTGCTAAACATGCAGCTCCCTGTGTGTGAGAGCAGGGAAATAGATGAAACCTCCACTTCCAGTGGGCGGGAGCACTTTGACAGCTCCGCTGGAACCAGAGTGGTTGCTTTGGCTTGGTGGGAGTTGTCACAGCTCCCGCCAAGCAAAAGCAAACAGCTATTTCCCGGTGTTGGGCACCCCAAGACATAGCAGGAGCTGGCACTGGGGGATGGCGGTCTCCAGGGTAATGTATGGCTGCATGGCCCATCTTAATTTTAAAAAACATATTTGCTCCTTGAGAGGTGATGGTCCCTGGGACCTGGGGGGGTCCGCGCAGCCCTCTCATCAATGTTTCATTAGCCCCAGGGAGAGGGTGGTCCCGGGGCTTAGAAAGACCATGGAGTGGGGCCCTGTTCGAACCCCTCCTTTTTAACCAATAAAGCCCTAGGGAGGTGGTGGTCCCCTGGGCTCAATGAGCCTCAGGAGGGAGGTCCTGTGTGCCCCCCTACTTTTTGAAAAAATGGCCCAGAACCTGGCCCACCTGGGGGCTCATTTCAAAACAAGCAGGAGACCGCCCTTGTTTATATTTTCAATTTTGCTGTTAATCCACAGATCCACCTGTGAGTTCGCTGCTAAATTGAAATAAAATGTTTTTAACAGAGCAAACTAATTTATTTACATTGCATGAAACATACCCAATTACTTACAAACAGCCATTGTCTTCTTTTTTTGCGATCCTTGATTCAACTGGCTATAAACACACATATCTATATATATATTCACTGAAAAAACCATGGGTTTCACACACGTTATAGTTAGGAATTAGCATTTAAAAAACCTTAGAAATTCAGTGAAAAAACCATAGGTTTCTCACACGTTATAGTTAGGAATTAGCATTTAAAAAACCTTAGAAATTCAGTGAAAAAACCATAGGTTTCACACATGTTATAGTTAGCTGGACATTTTACTCGTAAAAAACCAATGAAATTCCCCCGTTATAGTTAGTTCAGCTAACTATAACTCGCGCGCCCGCAATGCACTGCTGATGACGTCACATATTACATCACTCATGACATGGTCAGTGACATCACTCATGACATCACTGATGACATCTCAAATGACATCACTGATGACCTCACTGATGACATCATCCTTGTGATAGAGTGGCAGACCTCCTCTTCCCCTAATAAAACCTTTGATACACACATTCAAAAATAGAGACTAAAATTTACAAAACAATGGACATACCAATAACAGTTACAACAACCTCTTCAGTAATTCTAAGATCCACATACACATCCACTCATTCACCAACAGTCCAATACAGTCACTCATACATGTACTCACTTATCATATGTACTCATACACCTATACATCCTGTTACACAATGCCACTCATCCATAGAGCTACTCACACACATAGTCACTCATGCTAATAAAGAATCAAACATACATTTACTTGCATATACAGTTATACACACACCACCACACTTACTTCTACGGAAACTTACACATACTTAGTCTTTTAAACAATTACTTATAGAAATACATACTTATTCATACAGGAACTCTTTCAATCTCTCACTCTCACATATACTCACATATATAAACCAATAGTCACATATACTAGTTTTAAACATATGTAGTTACTCATAAAGACACTATTGAGACAGTCATTCACTCACTAACACACCCATACACACACTCATCCACCCATGCAGTCCTGCACACATGCTCTGTTCAACACATACAAACAGTGAGTCACTCATTCATGCACCTATGCACTACGTCATACCCCCCACCGAACCATGCAGACACTCATACTGATACTCAAAAAACCAACTAATAACCTATATAGACACCCATGTAGCTACTCTCCAACCCATGCAGCCACTTATACACAAAGTGAGAGACTGATACAGATATTTATATATTTAAACATTACTCACTAAGCCATGTATTCACTATGATACACTTAATCAGTCAGTTACACAATCAATTTTTCAAAAAGAAATCAACCATTTAGACAGTAATATACCCATTTATTCTTCCATCGACCTTGAGATATACATATATAAAACATATTTAATTTTCAGAAAAACACACATTCACTGGATGATGTCATCAGTGAGGTCATCAGTGATGTCATTTGAGATGTCATAAGTGATGTCATGAGTGATGTCACTGACCATGTCATGAGTGATGTAATATGTGACGTCATCAGCAGTGCATTGCGGGCGCGCGAGTTATAGTTAGCTGAACTAACTATAATGGGGGAATTTCATTGGTTTTTTACGAGTAAAATGTCCAGCTAACTATAACATGTGTGAAACCTATGGTTTTTTCACTGAATTTCTAAGGTTTTTTAAATGCTAATTCCTAACTATAACGTGTGTGAAACCTATGGTTTTTTCACTGAATTTCTAAGGTTTTTTAAATGCTAATTCCTAACTATAACGTGTGTGAAATCCATGGTTTTTTCAGTGAATTTGCAAGGTTTTTTAAATGCTAATTCCTAACTATAACGTGTGTGAAACCCATGGTTTTTTCAGTGAATTTGCAAGGTTTTTTAAATGCTAATTTTTTTTTTTCTTCTATTTTTTCTAACATATTTTTATTTTATTTTACTTACCTTTTATAAAGACTATGATTAAATTTTTAAAATTCTTTAATATGTTTTTTTTATATATTTGTTAAAATAAACATGTAAAATTTATTTGCAGTACTTTTTTTCTATTTTTTTTTAATTTTTTTAGTACGCGTACCGTAAGCTCACGGTAAGCGTACGGTTTACGCAACGTCCGTAATTTTCCTACGCTGCTTGCGTATAGTTACGCAATTTGTGTAGCCGCGCGTACTCCGCGTGGGACGCGTACGCGTGTACGCTACACGCGCACGTTACGCGGAAGTGCCGGGAGTGACTGTTATGCGCATGCGCGCAAGCGCGTGTCTTTTTTACGCGCATGCGCACTTTTGCCGTAAGCGTACCGTAAGCGTACCGTAAGCGTACGGTAGGTCATGTGATCATGAAACACAACTTTTGATTGGTTGAAACTACTTTCAGTTCTAGAACTCTCCTACACCACACCCATTCCCCTCATTTCTGCTTGTGATCCCTTGGGAGAAGGAGCTGGTTTGTCTTTGGGATACGATGGCAGAACAGCAGAGCTCTTCTGAGAGTGAGGCTAGCACTAGCAGCACTGTCTTGAGGCAGAGATCGAGGAAACAAAAGCCCTCTTATGTATGGGATTATTTTACTTTTCCTGAAGGCCAGCAAAAGGTAAATGCACCCTTAGTGACTTGTAAGCTGTGTAAGCGTGTACTTTCTAGAGGTAATCCTAACAGGAAGTATTCCTTTGGGAATCACACCATGAAGAGACACCTCCAGGATGTACACAGAAGGACACATGGTCATCTTTTTGGAGGTAACTCTTCAGAAAGACAAGCCAGTACATCCACAGCAGCTCAGCCTGGACCATCATCTGCAGGGCTGACTCCTTCTTCTGCAGGTCAGGTGAGCCCTTCATCTGTGGGGGGAGAATCTCCTTTTGCTGGCCCTCTGGAAATCAACCCTCGATTTCGGAAGGTTGATATTCGATGCACATTTTGTCAAGATCTAATTTGCTATAGGGAGACCAGTGTTTCCCTAGTGAACAACAAAATAGATCAGCACATTTGTCGCTTTGAATAATTTTCCCATGCTTCCTTTCCTCTGTCCCTGCATGAACACAACAGTTCTTTTAAGAGCCAACCTTATCTTTCATCTTTTTTTTACATATGTTTTTAAAAACTTTTTTTTATTTTTTTTTACCGTACGCGTACGGTGCGCGTACTTTTTTTTTTTTTTTTTTTTAAAAAACACTAAAAATCAATAAACACATTACAAGGTCCTTGAGAGACTACAATTATTATTATTGACTTACCACACTCACTGAAAAAATATTTATTCATTTGTTTTTTTAAAAAATAGTTTTAAAAATGTTTATAGTTTTCGAAAATTTTCTATATCTATCTGGAAAAAAAGAAAAAAGTATTAATATTTTTAAAACATTTTATAATACAGTACACATATTTACATTTTTTTCCAAAAAATATTTTTGCCTTATTTTTGCTGTTTTCAGAATATATTGCATTTCACTATAAATTGTGAAAGCAATTGCATTCATCATTTTACAGCGGGCAAAAAAAAATAACAATCACAAAGATTGTATTAAAAAAGCCCTGATTCTTTTTTTACTTAAACTTAACATTATAGAAATGCATAATAATCTAAAAAAATATCATCTAATACCAATACTTATTTCTTTAAAATACCGTCTGATATGTTTGTTTCAGAAGTATAATCACAATATTATATCTCAAATAACTCCAAAATACATCTGATTTCATTTCCTTTAGACCAAATAGTAATTTTAAATTTTTGTTTGGAATAAATTTCCAACGGTAATCCAATAAAATTCTAAAGTTTAATTTGTCCAGATCTCACCGATTCTCTGTAACATTTTGGTTCACGAAAATTTTTTGAATAATTTATTAAGTCCACAATAGAATTGGTTACTTTTCCGCATGGCCAAATAGTAATTTTTTAAATCATTTTTGAAAAAATTTCCAATGGCAGTCCAATAACATTCCAAAATTTAAAATGTGCAGAAGTTACCGATAATCTCTAAATTATTGGTTTTTCAAAGTTTCATTAAAAATTTAAAAAGTCCACATTACAATTGGTTATCTTTCCTTTAGGCCAAATGATAATTTAAAAAATCTTTTTTCTACAAAATTGCAATGGTAATCCAGTAAAATGGTAAAATTATTTTGTCGAGATCTTGCCAAATCTGTCTAAAATTTAGGTTTCAGGAAGATTAGATAGGAATTTGCTAAATCAAAAGGCAAACGTTGTTTGAAAATCAATTGGGAATCATTACACAGTGTCCAGCCTTTTTCACATTTAAGATAAACTGTGTAATGTCCAGAAGTAACAGTAGGTCCATCATGAAAAATTATTGCAACAGTTACAAAAGTTTTTACTGAAATTGATAATTGCTGTCCTGTAAACTTCTTTATTAAAGTATCCAATTTTGAACCATCAGCTCTACATCGTTGCATCATTAAAATTACATACTGTCCGTATTCCTTTAAAATTAATGTTGAAAACATGTCAGAATTACACTCACTACATTTCATGCTATGATTAGCATCTTTAACTAATTTTGCAAAAGTGACTGTTTTACTCTCTGGCAATGTCAAATAAATAAATCTTTCATTATCAACAATAGAGCCACATATATTATAACAATTATCACAACTATGTTCCCATTTATAAGAGAGACCAAAAAAAATGTCAATGGGAACTCCTTCTTCTTCCACTACCTGAAGAAAATACATCAAAAATTCATGTGCATCTTGCTGTTCATTTTGAGAAAACTGTGTTCGTCCTGAACATACATCTAAAAGTTTTCTAATTTCAGTAGCACTTTCTATTTGAGTTTTATCTTTACTCAGCTTTTGAAAAAGGAGACTCAGCTCTGAACAGAATCTTTTTCCCTGATTTACTATTATCTGCTCTTGCAAACTTTTCAGATAAAATGCAACATTCAGCACTACATTTGCGTAGCAGTTGACACCAGAGCTATTTTCAAAATGACATCCTACAACCTGTTCTTCATTTTCCTTTTTCTTTTTGCTTGCAATTACATCACTCCTCTTTTTTTTCCTCTTCTCTACATCTTCATTACAGATATTCTCATTTTTTCTTTTACGAGAAACTACACGTTTCTCCAACACAGGATACTGACCTAAATGAGGAGCATAGCTTCTTCTTAATCTATTATACTCCTTTACACAGTTTGTATCAGCACTAACTTTTGAGTCATCAAAGTCTATCATGAATAAACCTGATAATGTTTTCATTCGTGACAAAGCTACATATGCCATACCTTCTTTGAACACAGTTGAACCAATGTTCACAAATGCACAATCTACAGTCAATCCTTGAGACTTGTGAATAGTTACAGCATATGCTAGAGAAAACGGAAACTGCTTCCTACGTACATATAAGTCTTTCACAAGCATAAAACGTACTGTACAACGACAAATATCTTTAACTTCTTCTATCTGATCAAATTTTATTTTTAAACATTCAACTCCTTCTTTTTTCTGGTAATTAATAAAACCCACAACTCTTCCCATCGCTCCATTAACTAAACCTTTTTCAACATCCAAATTTCTCCTTAAAAATACTCTACAGTTCATGCAAACATATAGATTTTTTTCTAATCCAGCTGTTTTGGAGATGTTCTTCTCTAGTGAGTCCAATTTATTTTTCAGTTTGCCTGTTACTGTGACACTAATTCTTCCATCCTCAATTTTGTCCACTGCTTCCAATTTCCTAATCTCTTCCTTTTCCAATTTCAAAAGCTCCTCATTGAATATTGAGCATTCACGTAGAGTTGGCATTAAGCAGATGACACTTTTGTTTTCTGCAATGTTCTTGTATATCTTCTCTGCAACTATTTCTTCCTTTGGAAATAAATTATGTAGCAGCCGACTCTGTAATGTTTTTTTGCCAACTTCTGTGAGTAGTCCAATCCTGATATCTTTCAGAATACTTCCATATTCTTCATCGCTTGCTTGCCTCATATTAGTAGTAAGTTCCTTGTACTCAAAGAAGGACCAAATATTTGTATTTCCGATGCTTCCCAATGACTTCTTCGTGTCTTCATGTGTGACAGTATTAAACACTGGTTGTCCTTTAACTGGAGTAAGCTGCAGAAGATCTCCAAAAACTATGACGTGTTTTCCACCAAATAACATGTCATAGTCTGTCTTCAAAATTTGCTGCATTCTTAAATGCACAAAGGCAAGCATTAAGTTTGATACCATGCTCACCTCATCAATAATGAGAACTTGCATCTTCTTCAATACTCTTGAAACTTCCAAGGATGCTTCTCCAGTTAGCTTGTTGAATTGTATTTTGTTCTCATGCTCCACTGGTAACATTAGCAAACGATGTAAAGTGATTCCTTTTATGTTATATGCTGCTAACCCAGTTGGAGCAGTAACCACACAAGACAAAGTAGAATCCGTTTTTTGCTTTAGGTAGCTTCTGATGACTTTTATTAGGAAACTTTTTCCAGTTCCAGCTTGTCCGCTTACATACATCCTGATTGGATGAAATGATGTGCATGAGCACTCTTTTTTTTCATGTAGAAATCCATGATCAATTTTGTTTTTGATCTCTTCATAAATTTGTTGCTGCTCTTGATTCAGTTGTCTTTCCAAATTTTCTAAGTCTATAAATTCTTCTTGAGCTTGATTCATAGCCGTTTCCACTTCATTCATGGCTATTGATGCTTCATTTTCAATGATTGGTTGTCCTAGGGGATCTTGACTGAGTGTTCCTGAACTTTGGCTGTCCTGAGAACTATCTCTAGCGATTTCTGCTGCAATTGTAGTTTCCTGATCAATTTCTTCATTTAACATTTGCAGATAAGTTGAGAATGTACTGCATTGTATGCTGTCTTTGCAAGCATTAAAAGAATCTTCATAGCTCTGGAATTCTCCCAGTAGTTCATCCTCTGTACGCCATGGTTTAAACAACTGTAAAAGAGCCAAGTAGTAAAATTCCTTCTTGTCAGTAGTGTCGCAACTCAGCTTCCGGTGATTTATCAAACTTCCTTTTGTTTGCTTCACCAAACATCCTTCTTCACCAACGACTTTATATTTTCCATTATTGATGTCTTCTGTGGCTTTCCGTGAATAAATGTAGTTCTGCAGCACTTCATAGAGACACATGTTCTCCAGATGTTGACTTCTCTTGGGATAATATGTGTCCAACATGTTTGTTTTCAAAATATCTGTACTTTCTGGGTCATTCTCGGCCAAATATTCAATTTCTCCTACAGATTTCAGTACCCGATTTCTCATTGCTGCAAGGCCTAAACTTGCCCAAATTATTCTTCTTGACTTCGAGTAGAGACTTGCAGAAGATAACCTATCTGAACATTCGTAGGATCCAATTTCTCGATGCGATAACATCTTCAAACTGAAACTGTACAGCTTCTTACTGACAGTCTTCTCGTGAGAAATCTCTTCCCACATTTCCTTCAATTCTGTTTTTTCTGATTTCGTAATGTAAGACGTTACATATCGAGCAACAGCAATGGAATTGTCAGCTACATACTGTATATCCATGTTAGCGTTCCACATGGATAAAATGACTGGGTTGTAGTCATTTATATTTTTTGATTCTTCTTTTCTTTTTAGGTTGTAGGTATTCTTAGGTGATTTTCTTGTGATAGTATGTCTCACAGCTGACATAAAACTGTTGACTCTTCCATTTGAAAGAACAGGTCTAGGAAATCCAAATCGACATTTAGTGTAGTATTTTTCTTTGCTCTTGTATTTCCGTCGACAGTATTTTCCACACCGATGACTTTGGAAACGTAAAACTTGCTCCTTTAACTTGTTCTCTTCTGTGCTTTTTGGTATAGCACATGTTGCATATTCTTCAATGTAAGATAACACTGCTTCATCAGCATCTGTTCCAAACTTTGGGGCATCCTTGATCCACAACAGCATATGAATATGAGGAGCACCTCTTGCCTGGTACTCTTTTCTCCAAAAGAAATCCACTACATCTCCAAGGGGTAGATTTTTTTTATTGCAGATGAAGGACATCATAGCCTCAAATCTATGATTGAAATATCTGCAAACATTAACCGGATCCAATGAGCACAGTTCTCCTGCTGTCTTGTATTCGATGTTTTTAATGTTTGAATTGGCCTCTCGTAGAAAATCCAGTAAATCATCCCAAGCGTACTCGGCACAGCTTAGGGTAAGGAACCATGTTGGTGTTCCTAAATTCCGTAACATGCATTTTAGTTCACCATGGCGTCGGTACCAATATTCATTTGTCCCACGCTGACAAGCCATCAGATTGATCAGTTGTGTTTCCAAATGATCATCTCGGTGCTGCACTTTCTCCATAAAATCTTTAGCAGACACATTTTGTAAATGTACTCCACTTTTTAAAATGTGATTTACTGCATAAGACAGTGCAGACAAGTCGCTTTCAAATAAAAGATGGAACAAATAAGGAATACTTTGTCGAAATCTGGGATCTTCAGCATATAGTCTTGTAGTCCGATACTCAGAAGCTGGAATCTGTTCTGGACGTTCATCGTATCGTCCTCCTTTTCCTTTAGGAAACAGCTGGGGAAAACATCGAGCTTCCAAGCTCTCCTCCCATACACTCACGGGACTTCCTTTTGCTTTCTTCATCTGAAAGAGATCAATATTGTCTCCCATAACTTCTTTCGAATGAAGAGGATGTATGCTAAAATGTTCATAAATTTCTTCTTCCTTTGACTTGTCCACTTTTTCAATTTGTCCAGTTGGTATTTCTGTGTCTTCTTGTAAATCTTCTTCTTCTTCTTCTTCTTCTATATAAATTGATTCATACCATTTGTTATTTTTTTTCAAATACAAATTTGCTCTTTGTACTTTCCGCACATCTACCAGCTCCTGCCAAATCTTCTTATTCTTTGTAGGTACACCATTAACCAGAATAATTAATGGTTCAGTTTCCAAAGTATCCGCATCAATAGTTTCCATATTTTTTTTCAAATCCAAGGGCAAATACACCACTCTACCTTTTAAACCTCTCAGTAAATCTGAAGGAGGTAATTTACCAGTTTTGGGCTCCATACGTACTATGGTCTGGAACGGATGAACACATTGAATGAGTATAGACTCATATGTATTTAATTCAGAAAGTTCAGCAGGAATAGCATCCAATTCTAAATTATTATGTACAGCTCTGGTCGGCATTCTATTTTCCTCTAACTCGTTGTAACAGTATTTACAAATACGCTGATCTTCACCCAATTCAAAACAATTTTCTAGAAATATATATGTGGCAAAATCCTTCCACTTATAATTATCTTCATTTTCACTCTTTCTGTAGAGATCAACATTCCTAGTTTGTTTTCTATAATGAGTTCTGCGGCAAAAAATACAAGTAAAATTTGGTCTTTCATTAGAGACTATTGCAAATTTTGTTATGTGATCATTAAATGTGTTACTTACAGAGGGTTCTACATTCTCTTCCACTTCTTCCTCATTTACTGTGTCCTTCTCTGCACTGTTTTGTTCAGGACCAAAGTAACAAAACTGAATTTCATCAACAACCTTCTCTACATCTGATACTGTTCCTCGGAACAGAGCCCTATTCAATTCATTTAACTTTATTGCTGGACTTTTGGCAAAATACAACCGTCTCACAAACTTTCTCATTTCAGTATGTTGAACAGCCAGCATCCTAAAATGATGGAAAACACTATTGCACACTTTTCTAGATAGACAAGCCAGAGAATGACCCTGCAAACCAGTATTCTCTCTCACTCTGCATGGATCCAGACTTTGAAGCACCTTAATCTTCTGTTTTACACTTTTTTTACTATATTCTCTTAGAAAATCACGAAATTTGTCAATAGATTCCTGACGCACAGTGCAAATACTACTACAATTCCAAGTGTACACTGGGGCTTTAGGACGTCTCCCCATTGCCTCATCTGCCATCACTTGTACCTCATCTCTTGGAACCATTATCTCCTTCTCCATTATGCAACCATTTGTTACTTCGTATGAACGACCTCTGGTGTCAACTGCATGCAGCAAACTATTACTTTGAAAATAGCTCTCTTCATTAAAAAAAGGTTCACTACTTGAACTATGCATCCACTTTCCTAAAAACACTTTACAAAAGTTTGTTCTGTTCACTACTCTTTTCCTTTTGCTATGTGATTTCAGTACATTAACCATTTTGTCTAATGTACGCATCCTATTCAAAATTAATATGAATAGTTTCCTTTTTAATTCTAATGCCTTTGCTGCAATGGCTTCAATTTCTTTTTTTCTCTTGTAATATTTTGCCTTTTGCTTATATTTCTTCACATCCTTTATCAAATTGGACATAACTCTTCTCTGAAACATTTTTCTACGTATCTCTTTAAACGCTGTTTTTCTGTTTATGTAAATCTTTTCAGTTGCAGAAGGTATATTTGCATTAACTAAATTCTCAATTTTTTCCTGTTCTGTTAGTTTCGTAACATTCTTTCCAGTACAGACATTTTGTACATTTTTCCTTGTTTTGAATATATTTTTAAGAAATTGTTTTTTCTGCTTACCAGAAGATTTTTTCTTTTTCCCAACATGAGCATCTTCTACTAACTTTGGTCCTCCAGTTGTCTTCAAATATAGTTTTTTTTTTAGCGTTTTTTGAACTCTGGATTTTGTAGGCATCTTAAATTTTGTTCACTGCTCTTCAGCAATACCTGAAAAAAACTAAAAAAAAATTCCTTTATTGTATTTAAATATATTACTACATTTCTTTTCACAATAGTCACAAAACGAAATTTCTATGCCAATTTGAATGCACACTAACTGCTCTTTTTTTTGGGCAAGTGAAAATCACTTTTACAAACTGTCACATTATGAAACCACTTTTCAGATTTTTTAAAAAGCCCATGTCCAGACTGCTACACTACAGCAAGGGCAACCAGCCTTAGTGATGCTGAATGTATTTGCATTACAGACTGAAACCTGAAAACCCCACTCGCTTGTAAATACTGTGCATGATTATACATGGCAAGCACATGGGTGTGTGCTAAGAGTCTGCTTCTTCCCCCAAAAATTCGCTCCCCCTTTCCATCTAATGCAACTGTGAAATCACCAGAGCAATACGCAATAAATCTCTGCCTATAATTCCTCTCTGCACACAGAGTCATGTTTTCACATTAGTCCCAAAACGAAATTTCTTTGCCAATTTGAAAGCACATTTACTGCTCTTTTTTTTTTCGGGGCAAGTGAAAATCACTTTTACAGACTGACACATTATGAAACCACTTTTTTTGATTTATTTAAATGCACATGTCCAAACTGTTTTTTCAGACCACCACCATGTGTATTCTCGGTGACTGCCTACACTCCAGCAAGGGCAACCAGCCTTAGTGATGCTGAATGTATTTGCATTACAGACTGAAACCTGAAAACCCCACTCGCTTGTAAATACTGTGCATGATTATACATGGCAAGCACATGGGTGTGTGCTAAGAGTCTGCTTCTTCCCCCAAAAATTCGCTCCCCCTTTCCATCTAATGCAACTGTGAAATCACCAGAGCAATACGCAATAAATCTCTGCCTATAAATCCTCTCTGCACACAGAGTCATGTTTTCACATTAGTCCCAAAACGAAATTTCTTTGCCAATTTGAAAGCACACTTACTGCTCTTTTTTTTTCGGGGCAAGTGAAAATCACTTTTACAGACTGACACATTATGAAACCACTTTTTTTGATTTATTTAAATGCACATGTCCAAACTGTTTTTTCAGACCACCACCATGTGTATTCTCGGTGACTGCCTACACTCCAGCAAGGGCAACCAGCCTTAGTGATGCTGAATGTATTTGCATTACAGACTGAAACCTGAAAACCCCACTCGCTTGTAAATACTGTGCATGATTATACATGGCAAGCACATGGGTGTGTGCTAAGAGTCTGCTTCTTCCCCCAAAAATTCGCTCCCCCTTTCCATCTAATGCAACTGTGAAATCACCAGAGCAATACGCAATAAATCTCTGCCTATAATTCCTCTCTGCACACAGAGTCATGTTTTCACATTAGTCCCAAAACGAAATTTCTTTGCCAATTTGAAAGCACACTTACTGCTCTTTTTTTTTCGGGGCAAGTGAAAATCACTTTTACAGACTGACACATTATGAAACCACTTTTTTTGATTTATTTAAATGCACATGTCCAAACTGTTTTATCAGACCACCACCATGTGTATTCTCGGTGACTGCCTACACTCCAGCAAGGGCAACCAGCCTTAGTGATGCTGAATGTATTTGCATTACTGAGTCCAACCTCAAACCCTTAAACTATTCTTTTTTTTTCCAGTACACCTTAATTTATTGTGAAAACATACTCCATATTATTTTACATGTTCCTCACATTTAAATTTCTCCCAAAACAGAAAATGATAAACGCAACTACAACAAAAACAATTTCCATTTCTATTATTCATTTCTTAAGTTGCCACATACATCCCCTCTCAAACTGTAAACTCACCTTTAAAATTAGTTAGTTGTGAAAGAAATGTGACACTCAAACAGCAGATTATCAGAGCCAGGATCTCTGTTGTGTTCACCTCTCTCCTCTCAGCAGAACCAGATAATGGCAAACTTTCCCTCTATTTTTCCACACATATACATGTAAGTTTCAAATCTCAGTGCTTCCCCCATATTTTCAAATGTAATCACACATTTCTATTGGTTGAAAACCAACCCTTTTCCAAAAGTACCCTTCCCCCAACTTGACTTCTGCCTAGTACCCTTCCCCCAACTTGACTTCTGCCTGCTACCATAGCAACAGCTCATGGAACACTGCTGTGTTGAGTTAGGTCAGAAGTTCGCCAAACAATGTTTCAATTCCACAGAGCAAGAGTGCTTGACTTTTCAAACCTAACAGCAAATCCATAGTACTGTTCTTTGGTTACACATTTTTTTGTACCAATACAAAACATGCTTCTATTAATTTACACATACAGCCTAGTTTTTATTCTAGAATGGTATGAAACAGCCAATCAGTTCTTTGTGTTTTGAAAAAAATATGTATGCCTCCATTTCCAAACTGTCTTTCTTTTCATATTGCCATTCTACTGAAAGACACCTCCTGAGTGCATCCAGATCTCCTTTGAAGATGTTCACAGTGTGGATTGTAGGGCACAGCTATGTCTTCTGGAGTGAAAAGTTTGCAGAGAAAACAGATATGGTGAGAGACCTTGCTTTGCCAAATGTAGACATTAAATGGATTGGTCAGAGAGGGTTAAAGTGGCACCAATTGATGCCATTGGTGAAATCCTTCATGCAAATCCAACACCCTGACCTCATAATAGTGCACTGTGGTGGCAATGACCTAGGCACTTTGACTGGGGTAGGTCTGGAAATGCTTATGAAGGACACCTTTGCACAACTGTTTTCACTTTTCCCTAAAACTGCCTTTGTGTTTTCCAACATATGCCAAAGGCAAAAATGGAACTGGTCCAATCATTTCTGTCCACAGATTGACAAAGCAAGAAAGCACGTCAACAAATCTGTTTCTGCTTTCCTCCGTGACTATGGTATGGGTGCCATTTACCACAACAACTTGCGTTATGACATGCAAGACATTTATAGAGGAGATGGTGTGCACTTCAATGATGAAGGGAACAGAGTCTTCCTTTTGAACCTTAGACTCTGCATCGGTACTTACTTGTAGGTACCACTAAAAAATATGACTTCATAAACTCAACAGCTCTTTTTAGAGCTCCCTAATATCTAAACTCTTAAATCTGCTTTTCATTTATTTTTTTTTATTTTTTTTACCGTACGCTTACCGTAAGCTTACCGTACGCGTACCCCGTGATTTTTTTAAAAATCAATAAATGTTTTTTTTGTACTTTTCTGTCCTTCTTTGACCCCCTTACAAATGTTAGGGGGTCTGTAACTCTCCTCATTGCCCCCTTTTCTTGTTTTCACTCTTTTTTTTCAGAGTGAAATAGACAAAATGGCGGCCGCTGCTTCCTGGTTTCGGCCGATTCGAATGTTTACTAAGATCTAAGAGCCAATCAGAATCGCGCTCGCGCACGCCACCGTACGCTTACGGTAAGCGTACGGTAAGAGTACCGTAAGCGGGCTCAGATATATATATTGATTTAAAGGCTATTTTCTCAGAATCTACTGAACAGATTTACACCAAACCTACAAAAGGCACTTCCTTGACCTAGGGACTACCTCTCTGCCAAATTTCGAGTAATTCTGTTCAGCCGTTCGGGCTGTAGCTCGTTCTAAAGGTCCTATGGAAAAATGCATGGGAAAAACGCGTTTTGGGACCCCCCTTTTATCTCAGCCCCCGCTTGACGGATCCCCCCGAGACTTTCAGGGTAGGAGCGGAGCGTAGCGCCCCACCTATTTTGAGAAATTCGCGAGGATTCATCGACCGGCGCCAAAGTTATTCAAAATAGAATGTTGAGGTTTTCCTATGGAAAAGGGGTCCTAACTATAACTACCTACTGGCGACCGCCAGTAGGTAATATATATATATATATATATATATATATATATATATATATATATATATATATATATATATATATATATATATATATATATGTTTGTTCACTTTTATATCTCCCTTCAGGCTTGATGTTTGGAAGCCATTTAGGAAACGGAGTGCGGCCTTTGCCACAGCCGCACAGTGGTACTTTCTTGCTACTTGTTGGTAAGAACGGAGCCCCCAGTTTAAACTTAGGTCCTGATGAATGCCCTGGACCCGCTCGGGCCTACATAGCAGAAACATGTTGACCATTCACGAGACGGTTAGGGGACACTAAACACCCCACTCACCGTCCTTTGTTTTTAGCATTATATAGTTATTGGCCACATTAAAATTTACTTTCTGGTAACTATAATGATTTTTAACTTCACTTTCCATCTCACGGGCCCCCACTCCTTAGTTTAGAAGTGCATCCCTGTCTCCAGGTGTATGCCCGCCCTCTATCAAACGAAGGTTTTAGAGGGCGAGGACTGGCCGATGATGAAGCATGACGCCAGGTGGTGTGTGAGACCAGTCCGTTACTTTTTGTGAGATGTCCCCACTCACAATGGTTTTATAACTGTAGCAGGGTCACACCTCACTAGGAGCAGCTCTTTTGTGGTAAACATTTAGCAATGGAGGCCGCTAGTTCCTAGAACCCCACGCCTCCTGTTCCCTCCTCCACACATTGTGGAGTCCTTTTGTGATTACAAGAGAACACACCTAACACTAGCACGCATTGGGAGATCAGGTTGTCATTTCAACAGAATGCAGATGGATTTTATCGAGATGCCTGCCTACAACGGGCTGAGATATGTCCTGCTTATAGTGTGTGTCTTTTCAAAATGGGTGGAAGCCTACCCAGCCAGAAGAAATGACAGTCTCATTGTATCAAAGCTGTTTTTGTGAGAATTGATACCAAGGTATGGAATGCCGATGTCTCTTGAGTCAGATAGAGGCACCCATTTCAATAATGAGGTTCTAAAAATGATCTGCACAGCTCTACAAATTGAGCAAAGGCTCCATTGCAGTTACAGACCTGAAGCATCAGGAATAGCTGAACAAGTAAATGGGACGATAAAGTCTCGATTGGCAAACGTTTGTGCTTCAGCATCTCTGAAATGGCCAGATGCACGGCCTTTGGCATTGATGAGTATTCAAAGTACTCCAGACAGGAAGACAGGTTTATCCCCTCATGAGATCTTGATGAGCAGGGCAATGAGATTACCTGCTGTACCTGCAAATGCTCTGTTCAAAATCACTGATGATATTATCTTGGAATACTGTAAAGGATTGTCTGATGTGGTCCATTCTATCTTTCATCAGGTTTCAGCTGCGACAAAAGATCTGCATCAAGAACAGTGCCACACCTCAATCCTGGTGATTGTGTCATGATCAAGAAGCACGTTCGGAAGACTTGTCTAGAGCCAAGATGCAAAGGCCCTAATCAAATAATATTGACGACAAATACTGCTCTTAAGCGCACTGGGATTTCAAACTGGATTCATGTCTCACACACAAAGAAAGTGAGAAATCCAGAAGAAGCTGTTATGGTCTATGATCCTGAAAGAACAGCATTGCTGACTGCACCACCACCTGAAAGACCACCAAGACCAGTTGCACTGTTGCCAGTACAGCACAACGAGGAGAGGGGTGAAAATACGCAAGTTGAAAGACAAGTCCAAGTACCTGAAATTACACAAAGTGGTATAGAAGTCTTTAATGAAAAATAAATGGAGACACTAAGCTTGAGAACGACTAGACATCGCCATCACCATCCACAACGGCTACAAATTCACCCACACGGACCACCCCGAGCAACCAGTAGGAGGCATTGCCATTGTCTGAAACAGCACACTCCAACTGACCATGCACTCTAATGACCCGACGGTGACCATGGAACACCTCCACTTCCAGATACGGACCAACCCTAGCACCACTCTCCACGGCACCCTCATCTACAGGCCCCCCGGGCCACAAACCCCCATTCACCAATGCCATTGTAGACCTCAGCTCATCCCAGGCTCTCCCATCCATTGACTATATCCTACTCGGAGACCTCAAGTTCCACCTGGACAACACCATTTACCAGAAAACCACCCCCCTCCTCGGGAACCTCACCAACATCGGACTCAAGAAGCTAGTCACCGCACCAACTGACATAGCCTGACATACGCTTGAGCTTGTCTACTCCACCAGCTGGAACTTCAACTACAGCCACACCACAGGACTCTCCTGTACCGACCATCATTGTTTACAACACACCTTCCCACGCCCACCGTACACCATCGCCATCTTTGCCCCCCCCCCGTCGCAGCTGGATCAAGGCCACCGAAGAACATTCTGTCAACTCCCTCAGCACCACCACTCCGCCAAGGCTTACAAACTCAAACACCTCAGCACTCAACCTCCACTGACGGATCTCCAACTGCGCCGACACCCTGACACCCCTCAAGAAAAGACCAGGCAAACAACACTCCAAGGGCCATATGTATCAAGCTATTTCGAGATCGCAAATGCAGTGAATCGCAAAAAAACAGTGTTTGCGATCGCAAAATAGCATGTCCCAATGTATGACAGTGTTTTGCATCGCAAAATTGATATTCGCAAAAATTGCAATTACCAATTTTGCGATTCAACAAATCTGCGAAAACCCCTTTGCGAATTTGCAATATCTGAGTCTCAAATTGCTAATTTGCAATATTGTATGTCGCAAATTGCGAATTCCCAATACAATGTATCAAACATTCGCAAATTGCGAATATGTAGAAATCGCAATTTTGCACCTTTAAATTACCACCATCTCAAGCCAGGTTGTAACCAGGTGTTACCTATTTAAACAGGCCCATAATGCCTCAGGGTCTTTCACAATGGCAGTGCTGTATGTCATAGCGAGGAGGATGCGGATTCAAGCCACAGCACAGAGAAGGAGGAGGAGACAGGAACGCATTTTCAGAGTGCGCATTACCCTGTTTCAGCAGACAGAGGAATAAATACATGAGAAGTATAGGCTGGACTCAGCTACTATACTGGACTTGATAGCTGACCTAAAACCTATGCTTGAACATCCAACCCGCAGGACCCAAACCATTGCGACACATGTGCAGGTCCTCTGTTCACTGCACTTACTGGCATTAGGGAGCTTCCAGGGGGGGATAGCTACAGCAGGAGGGGAGTCTCAGAGTTGCCTGTTACGCTTCTTTCATGCATTCTTGGATAAAGTGGTACAGAGGATACACCATTACACCAGATACTCCACCACACAAGAGGCATTGCAGCAGACCAAACTGGATTTCCACCAGATAGCCCAGTTTCCCCATGTAATTGGTAGCATTGATGGGACACATGTAGTCCTCTCTCCCCCCTCAGATAATGAGTACGTATTCAGGAACCGGAAATCATTCCATTCACTCAACATACAGGCCATATGTAATGCAAAACACATCATAACTGATATAGTGGCCAAATATCCTGGCAGTACACACGATTCCTTCATTTTTAGACACAGTGGAATACACACACGACTCACAGGGGGTTAATTTGGCGAAGGATACCTGCTAGGTAAATGTATGTCACTCAATCTGATATACTCTTTAGAGCTGTAGAAATAGGACAGTGATTAACCGTATGTCTTTCAACCTGTAGGTGACAGTGCATATGCTGTGCGCTCATTCATCCTCACACTGTACCTCAATCCGGCTAATCAGAGTGAGATTAAGATACAATTGCACACACAAGTCAACGCGCAGTGTCATCGAGTGGACATTTGGAATACTGAAGAGCAGGTTCCGCTGCTTGCACAAAAGTGGAGGAGCACAGCAGTATGGGCCGGAGACCTGCTGCAAGATAGTAGCTACTTGTGCCATGCTGCACAAAGTTGGGACAACAGAAGGCATACCAGTTGTCAAAACCTTGCGTGCCCTGGAAACTGATATCCTCAATGTCCTTTAGCACAGCCTGTTCAAATGCAAGTATATGGCATGAGATGTTTTGATTAGGTGGTTGGAAAGTAGATTTTTTCCTAAGTCCAGTTGACTTATTTTCTTCTGTACCTTCTTTAGTATCTCCAAAGATATCGCAAAGTTTGATTTTCCGGAAGAATTGGGCCAGCTCCGTATTGAGGACAAAGGGGTCATTCTTGGGTGTGGGAACAAAACCCAAACCCTTGGAGAGGATAGTCGTCTCATCGTGCGTAAGTGTGTGTTTGCTGATGTTGACTATGTTGGTTACTCCCTGCTCGTCGAGGGCATTTCCATTCTCTCTCTGCTCCTGGTTACCACTACATGGGGTGGTTGTGGTTGATCTTCCCATTAGACCCTCGTATTCCTTCGTTTTTGTCGGCCTCTCCCTCTGCCTCGGCCCTGGAATAAAAAAGGCGGTGGAACCCCCACTGTTTGCACTTAAACGCAACAAAAACCTGCGTGATCAACTAGTACGCGCCAGTATGCCCACTGCAGATGGCACTGAACAACGGAGGCTTTGGGACCAACCACGTGTGATGGGACATTTTTCATGTGGTGGATGTACATCTTGCAATCTAACCGCCAACATGAAAGAAGTCAACATAGGCACAGGAAAACCATGGCAACTACGAACATTCAGCAATTGCAACACTGAGAATGTTGTTTACCTAACAACATGTCCATGTGGTCTCCAATATGTCGGCATGACAACCAGAAAAATCAGGATACGCATTAACGAACACTGTAGCACCATCAGGTGCAAGAGAACAAACACCAAACTGACACGTCACTTTCTGGAAAAACATCACAAGGACACTGACCTCCGTTGGACTGTCCTTGAAGTGATGAACAAAAGTAAATTTGACCTCTCAAAAGCGTTACACGTAAGGGAACAACGGTGGGTCTACCGTCTGCGGTCCCATCAGTAAGGCCTCAACGACGACATCCCTTGGTTCCAATTGGGTAGATGAATACTAAGCTAGCGTTCCACCCTTCCCACTGCCGTACCGTTAGGGTCACCTTCTCTCTGTCTCTCCTTCCTTGGTTTCCCCCCCTATATGTTGCGCAAGCATGACTGGTAAACATCACAGTCACCCTCTTCCCGTGGACGTGGCCCCCCCCCCTCTTGTGACGCTAACGCGCCACTTTAGCACTTTGATTTGAACACGTTCATTTCTGTGCTCCGGGACTACCTTTTCCCTCCGCATTACTAATCATTTCATTACACTTCCTTTTCACTTCCGCGCCGGCTACTTGAGCCAGGACTCCCCCTGCAACTTGGCGACATCCACACCTCCCCCTTATTACTAATCATTTCTTTACACTTCTTTTTCACTTCCGCGCCGGCTACTTGAGCCAGGACCCCCTCTGCAATTTAGCGACATCCGTGCCACCCCGGCACTGTAAGACTGCCCGCTCGCTTTAGCACGCCCATTTTAATTAGGGTGACTGCTACTTGTGCCCGGACCCCCTCCATATTTGGGATAACACCGCGTACTTTTTTTAAGCACGCACCTCCTCGCCTGATTTACCGCGCCCTCACCATCATTAGGCGATCACGTCACACTGGTGCCCTGCGAGCGAATCAGCACTCTCCGATCGCAGCCCCCCGCGTTACCATGGCAACCTCAGATGCGCTCTCTCGCTGTATGCTTGATCTTTGAAGCACGCAATACCACACGGGTTCCCTGTGAGCGAATCATATCCCTCTCACCGCGGCACCCCCGCGTTGCCAGGGCGACCTCAGACGTGCTCTTCCCCTGGAACTTCATCCCGCTTACACGTGACACCACCCTTATGGGAGTGTCCAGCCCTCCTTCACCTCATTTTTTGGGCATGCACCACCCTCTGAGCAACACCATTGGTCCCGCGCTACAGCCATTACGAAACCAGGCACCGCGCCGCGCGCATCCTTCCCGCGTCCGCTCGGGACACCGGAAACCACACACCAGGAGCCACTCTTCAGGCTCAATCACTCAGCGCTGCTTCTAATTAAGTCACAAGCGCACTATTTAAACACCGACCCCGCGGCCTTATTCTACCATTCGGGAGGACCGGGAGCAGCAACATAGGAGGATCGTGGGATTCTTTTCCTGAGACAGTAAGAGTATGAATGCAGTGAATGTTGTAACTGGACCCTTCCGGTTCGTTACTGTGTGAATGACCGTGTTCTACACACGTATGTGGAAAATCCTCTCCCACACATTGTTTGATGGAAACTTTGGTTTACCTTCTCTCCCTCCAGAATGAACAGGAGTTTCCCCTCCCCTCCCCCCATGTGGCAAGTAGTTGTTTCAACTAGGGTAAGACCCATCAGAGCTACCACGCTCTCATCACTCTCGATCTGTTTGTGTACACACATAGAGTGGCACAAGTCACGTGAATAGTCACTCACCTTAAGGAACTCACGCATGCGCTGTTTCTTTTTATTGTGTCTCACATTTAATGTTTTTTCTGACCCAGCTCTACAGGTTTATATATATATATATATATATATATATATGTTTGTTCACTTTTATATCTCCCTTCAGGCTTGACGTTTGGAAGCCATTTAGGAAACGGAGTGCGGCCTTTGCCACACCCGCACAGTGGTACTTTCTTGCTACTTGTTGGTAAGAACGGAGCCCCCAGTTTAAACTTAGGTCCTGATGAATGCCCTGGACCCGCTCGGGCCTACATAGCAGAAACATGTTGACCATTCACGAGACGGTTAGGGGACACTAAACACCCCACTCACCGTCCTTTGTTTTTAGCATTATATAGTTATTGGCCACATTAAAATTTACTTTCTGGTAACTATAATGATTTTTAACTTCACTTTCCATCTCACGGGCCCCCACTCCTTAGTTTAGAAGTGCATCCCTGTCTCCAGGTGTATGCCCGCCCTCTATCAAACGAAGGTTTTAGAGGGCGAGGACTGGCCGATGATGAAGCATGACGCCAGGTGGTGTGTGAGACCAGTCCGTTACTTTTTGTGAGATGTCCCCACTCACAATGGTTTTATAACTGTAGCAGGGTCACACCTCACTAGGAGTAGCTCTTTTGTGGTAAACATTTAGCAATGGAGGCCGCTAGTTCCTAGAACCCCACGCCTCCTGTTCCCTCCTCCACACATTGTGGAGTCCTTTTGTGATTACAAGAGAACACACCTAACACTAGCACGCATTGGGAGATCAGGTTGTCATTTCAACAGAATGCAGATGGATTTTATCGAGATGCCTGCCTACAACGGGCTGAGATATGTCCTGCTTATAGTGTGTGTCTTTTCAAAATGGGTGGAAGCCTACCCAGCCAGAAGAAATGACAGTCTCATTGTATCAAAGCTGTTTTTGTGAGAATTGATACCAAGGTATGGAATGCCGATGTCTCTTGAGTCAGATAGAGGCACCCATTTCAATAATGAGGTTCTAAAAATGATCTGCACAGCTCTACAAATTGAGCAAAGGCTCCATTGCAGTTACAGACCTGAAGCATCAGGAATAGCTGAACAAGTAAATGGGACGATAAAGTCTCGATTAGCAAACGTTTGTGCTTCAGTATCTCTGAAATGGCCAGATGCACGGCCTTTGGCATTGATGAGTATTCAAAGTACTCCAGACAGGAAGACAGGTTTATCCCCTCATGAGATCTTGATGAGCAGGGCAATGAGATTACCTGCTGTACCTGCAAATGCTCTGTTCAAAATCACTGATGATATTATCTTGGAATACTGTAAAGGATTGTCTGATGTGGTCCATTCTATCTTTCATCAGGTTTCAGCTGCGACAAAAGATCTGCATCAAGAACAGTGCCACACCTCAATCCTGGTGATTGGGTCATGATCAAGAAGCACGTTCGGAAGACTTGTCTAGAGCCAAGATGCAAAGGCCCTAATCAAATAATATTGACGACAAATACTGCTCTTAAGCGCACTGGGATTTCAAACTGGATTCATGTCTCACACACAAAGAAAGTGAGAAATCCAGAAGAAGCTGTTATGGTCTATGATCCTGAAAGAACAGCATTGCTGACTGCACCACCACCTGAAAGACCACCAAGACCAGTTGCACTGTTGCCAGTACAGCACAACGAGGAGAGGGGTGAAAATACGCAAGTTGAAAGACAAGTCCAAGTACCTGAAATTACACAAAGTGGTATAGAAGTCTTTAATGAAAAATAAATGGAGACACTAAGCTTGAGAACGACTAGACATCGCCATCACCATCCACAACGGCTACAAATTCACCCACACGGACCACCCCGAGCAACCAGTAGGAGGCATTGCCATTGTCTGAAACAGCACACTCCAACTGACCATGCACTCTAATGACCCGACGGTGACCATGGAACACCTCCACTTCCAGATACGGACCAACCCTAGCACCACCCTCCACGGCACCCTCATCTACAGGCCCCCCGGGCCACAAACCCCCATTCATCAATGCCATTGTAGACCTCAGCTCATCCCAGGCTCTCCCATCCATTGACTATATCCTACTCGGAGACCTCAAGTTCCACCTGGACAACACCATTGACCAGAAAACCACCCCCCTCCTCGGGAACCTCACCAACATCGGACTCAAGAAGCTAGTCACCGCACCAACTGACATAGCCTGACATACGCTTGAGCTTGTCTACTCCACCAGCTGGAACTTCAACTACAGCCACACCACAGGACTCTCCTGTACCGACCATCATTGTTTACAACACACCTTCCCACGCCCACCGTACACCATCGCCATCTTTGCCCCCCCCCCCCGTCGCAGCTGGATCAAGGCCACCGAAGAACATTCTGTCAACTCCCTCAGCACCACCACTCCGCCAAGGCTTACAAACTCAAACACCGCAGCACTCAACCTCCACTGACGGATCTCCAACTGCGCCGACACCCTGACACCCCTCAAGAAAAGACCAGGCAAACAACACTCCAAGGGCCATATGTATCAAGCTATTTCGAGATCGCAAATGCAGTGAATCGCAAAAAAACAGTGTTTGCGATCGCAAAATAGCATGTCCCAATGTATGACAGTGTTTCGCATCGCAAAATTGATATTCGCAAAAATTGCAATTACCAATTTTGCGATTCAACAAATCTGCGAAAACCCCTTTGCGAATTTGCAATATCTGAGTCTCAAATTGCTAATTTGCAATATTGTATGTCGCAAATTGCGAATTCGCAATACAATGTATCAAACATTCGCAAATTGCGAATATGTAGAAATCGCAATTTTGCACCTTTAAATTACCACCATCTCAAGCCAGGTTGTAACCAGGTGTTACCTATTTAAACAGGCCCATAATGCCTCAGGGTCTTTCACAATGGCAGTGCTGTATGTCATAGCGAGGAGGATGCGGATTCAAGCCACAGCACAGAGAAGGAGGATGAGACAGGAACGCATTTTCAGAGTGCGCATTACCCTGTTTCAGCAGACAGAGGAATAAATACATGAGAAGTATAGGCTGGACTCAGCTACTATACTGGACTTGATAGCTGACCTAAAACCTATGCTTGAACATCCAACCCGCAGGACCCAAACCATTGCGACACATGTGCAGGTCCTCTGTTCACTGCACTTACTGGCATCAGGGAGCTTCCAGGGGGGGATAGCTACAGCAGGAGGGGAGTCTCAGAGTTGCCTGTTACGCTTCTTTCATGCATTCTTGGATGCAGTGGTACAGAGGATACACCATTACACCAGATACTCCACCACACAAGAGGCATTGCAGCAGACCAAACTGGATTTCCACCAGATAGCCCAGTTTCCCCATGTAATTGGTAGCATTGATGGGACACATGTAGTCCTCTCTCCCCCCTCAGATAATGAGTACGTATTCAGGAACCGGAAATCATTCCATTCACTCAACATACAGGCCATATGTAATGCAAAACACATCATAACTGATATAGTGGCCAAATATCCTGGCAGTACACACGATTCCTTCATTTTTAGACACAGTGGAATACACACACGACTCACAGGGGGTTAATTTGGCGAAGGATACCTGCTAGGTAAATGTATGTCACTCAATCTGATATACTCTTTAGAGCTGTAGAAATAGGACAGTGATTAACCATATGTCTTTCAACCTGTAGGTGACAGTGCATATGCTGTGCGCTCATTCATCCTCACACTGTACCTCAATCCGGCTAATCAGAGTGAGATTAAGATACAATTGCACACACAAGTCAACGCGCAGTGTCATCGAGTGGACATTTGGAATACTGAAGAGCAGGTTCCGCTGCTTGCACAAAAGTGGAGGAGCACAGCAGTATGGGCCGGAGACCTGCTGCAAGATAGTAGCTACTTGTGCCATGCTGCACAAAGTTGGGACAACAGAAGGCATACCAGTTGTCAAAACCTTGCGTGCCCTGGAAACTGATATCCTCAATGTCCTTTAGCACAGCCTGTTCAAATGCAAGTATATGGCATGAGATGTTTTGATTAGGTGGTTGGAAAGTAGATTTTTTCCTAAGTCCAGTTGACTTATTTTCTTCTGTACCTTCTTTAGTATCTCCAAAGATATCGCAAAGTTTGATTTTCCGGAAGAATTGGGCCAGCTCCGTATTGAGGACAAAGGGGTCATTCTTGGGTGTGGGAACAAAACCCAAACCCTTGGAGAGGATAGTCGTCTCATCGTGCGTAAGTGTGTGTTTGCTGATGTTGACTATGTTGGTTACTCCCTGCTCGTCGAGGGCATTTCCATTCTCTCTCTGCTCCTGGTTACCACTACATGGGGTGGTTGTGGTTGATCTTCCCATTAGACCCTCGTATTCCTTCGTTTTTGTCGGCCTCTCCCTCTGCCTCGGCCCTGGAATAAAAAAGGCGGTGGAACCCCCACTGTTTGCACTTAAACGCAACAAAAACCTGCGTGATCAACTAGTACGCGCCAGTATGCCCACTGCAGATGGCACTGAACAACGGAGGCTTTGGGACCAACCACGTGTGATGGGACATTTTTCATGTGGTGGATGTACATCTTGCAATCTAACTGCCAACATGAAAGAAGTCAACATAGGCACAGGAAAACCATGGCAACTACGAACATTCAGCAATTGCAACACTGAGAATGTTGTTTACCTAACAACATGTCCATGTGGTCTCCAATATGTCGGCATGACAACCAGAAAAATCAGGATACGCATTAACGAACACTGTAGCACCATCAGGTGCAAGAGAACAAACACCAAACTGACACGTCACTTTCTGGAAAAACATCACAGGGACACTGACCTCCGTTGGACTGTCCTTGAAGTGATGAACAAAAGTAAATTTGACCTCTCAAAAGCGTTACACGTAAGGGAACAACGGTGGGTCTACCGTCTGCGGTCCCATCAGTAAGGTCTCAACGACGACATCCCTTGGTTCCAATTGGGTAGATGAATACTAAGCTAGCGTTCCACCCTTCCCACTGCCGTACCGTTAGGGTCACCTTCTCTCTGTCTCTCCTTCCTTGGTTTCCCCCCCTATATGTTGCGCAAGCATGACTGGTAAACATCACAGTCACCCTCTTCCCGTGGACGTGGCCCCCCCCCTCTTGTGACGCTAACGCGCCACTTTAGCACTTTGATTTGAACACGTTCATTTCTGTGCTCCGGGACTACCTTTTCCCTCCGCATTACTAATCATTTCATTACACTTCCTTTTCACTTCCGCGCCGGCTACTTGAGCCAGGACTCCCCCTGCAACTTGGCGACATCCACACCTCCCCCTTATTACTAATCATTTCTTTACACTTCTTTTTCACTTCCGCGCCGGCTACTTGAGCCAGGACCCCCTCTGCAATTTAGCGACATCCGTGCCACCTCGGCACTGTAAGACTGCCCGCTCGCTTTAGCACGCCCATTTTAATTAGGGTGACTGCTACTTGTGCCCGGACCCCCTCCATATTTGGGATAACACCGCGTACTTTTTTTAAGCACGCACCTCCTCGCCTGATTTACCGCGCCCTCACCATCATTAGGCGATCACGTCACACTGGTGCCCTGCGAGCGAATCAGCACTCTCCGATCGCAGCCCCCCGCGTTACCATGGCAACCTCAGATGCGCTCTCTCGCTGTATGCTTGATCTTTGAAGCACGCAATACCACACGGGTTCCCTGTGAGCGAATCATATCCCTCTCACCGCGGCACCCCCGCGTTGCCAGGGCGACCTCAGACGTGCTCTTCCCCTGGAACTTCATCCCGCTTACACGTGACACCACCCTTATGGGAGTGTCCAGCCCTCCTTCACCTCATTTTTTGGGCATGCACCACCCTCTGAGCAACACCATTGGTCCCGCGCTACAGCCATTACGAAACCAGGCACCGCGCCGCGCGCATCCTTCCCGCGTCCGCTCGGGACACCGGAAACCACACACCAGGAGCCACTCTTCAGGCTCAATCACTCAGCGCTGCTTCTAATTAAGTCACGAGCGCACTATTTAAACACCGACCCCGCGGCCTTATTCTACCATTCGGGAGGACCGGGAGCAGCAACATAGGAGGATCGTGGGATTCTTTTCCTGAGACAGTAAGAGTATGAATGCAGTGAATGTTGTAACTGGACCCTTCCGGTTCGTTACTGTGTGAATGAGCGTGTTCTACACACGTATGTGGAAAATCCTCTCCCACACATTGTTTGATGGAAACTTTGGTTTACCTTCTCTCCCTCCAGAATGAACAGGAGTTTCCCCTCCCCTCCCCCCATGTGGCAAGTAGTTGTTTCAACTAGGGTAAGACCCATCAGAGCTACCACGCTCTCATCACTCTCGATCTGTTTGTGTACACACATAGAGTGGCACAAGTCACGTGAATAGTCACTCACCTTAAGGAACTCACGCATGCGCTGTTTCTTTTTATTGTGTCTCACATTTAATGTTTTTTCTGACCCAGCTCTACAGGTATATATATATATATATATATATATATATATATATATATATAAGAAATTCAGTGAAAAAACCATAGGTTTCACACACGTTATAGTTAGGAATTAGCATTTAAAAAACCTTAGAAATTCAGTGAAAAAACCATAGGTTTCACACATGTTATAGTTAGCTGGACATTTTACTCGTAAAAAACCAATGAAATTCCCCCGTTATAGTTAGTTCAGCTAACTATAACTCGCGCGCCCGCAATGCACTGCTGATGACGTCACATATTACATCACTCATGACATGGTCAGTGACATCACTCATGACATCACTGATGACATCTCAAATGACATCACTGATGACCTCACTGATGACATCATCCAGTGAATGTGTATTTTTCTGAAAATTAAATATGTTTTATATATGTATATCTCAAGGTCGATGGAAGAATAAATGGGTATATTACTGTCTAAATGGATGATTTCTTTTTATAAAATTGATTGTGTAACTGACTGATTAAGTGTATCATAGTGAATACATGGCTTAGTGAGTAATGTTTAAATATATAAATATCTGTATCAGTCTCTCACTTTGTGTATAAGTGGCTGCATGGGTTGGAGAGTAGCTACATGGGTGTCTATATAGGTTATTAGTTGGTTTTTTGAGTATCAGTATGAGTGTCTGCATGGTTCGGTGGGGGGTATGACATAGTGCATAGGTGCATGAATGAGTGACTCACTGTTTGTATGTGTTGAACAGAGCATGTGTGCAGGACTGCATGGGTGGATGAGTGTGTGCATGGGTGTGTTAGTGAGTGAATGACTGTCTCAATAGTGTCTTTATGAGTAACTACATATGTTTAAAACTAGTATATGTGACTATTGGTTTATATATGTGAGTATATGTGAGAGTGAGAGATTGAAAGAGTTCCTGTATGAATAAGTATGTGTTTCTATAAGTGATTGTTAAAAAGACTAAGTATGTGTAAGTTTCCGTAGAAGTAAGTGTGGTGGTGTGTTTAACTGTATATGCAAGTAAATGGATGTTTGATTCTTTATTGGCATGAGTGACTATGTGTGTGAGTAGCTCTATGGATGAGTGGCGTTGTGTAATAGGATGTATAGGTGTATGAGTACATATGATAAGTGAGTACATGTATGAGTGACTGTATTGGACTGTTGGTGAATGAGTGGATGTGTATGTGGATCTTAGAATTACTGAAGAGGTTGTTGTAACTGTTA
The DNA here is from genome assembly GCF_964204655.1 of Triturus cristatus. Taxonomy (NCBI): domain Eukaryota; kingdom Metazoa; phylum Chordata; class Amphibia; order Caudata; family Salamandridae; genus Triturus; species Triturus cristatus. Next base: position 1,634,480,643 of record NC_140589.1, read on the forward strand.
TTGGTATGTCCATTGTTTTGTAAATTTTAGTCTCTATTTTTGATTGTGTGTATCAAAGGTTTTATTAGGGGAAGAGGAGGTCTGCCACTCTATCACAAGGATGATGTCATCAGTGAGGTCATCAGTGATGTCATTTGAGATGTCATCAGTGATGTCATGAGTGATGTCACTGACCATGTCATGAGTGATGTAATATGTGACGTCATCAGCAGTGCATTGCGGGCGCGCGAGTTATAGTTAGCTGAACTAACTATAACGGGGGAATTTCATTGGTTTTTTACGAGTAAAATGTCCAGCTAACTATAACATGTGTGAAACCTATGGTTTTTTCACTGAATTTCTAAGGTTTTTTAAATGCTAATTCCTAACTATAACGTGTGTGAAACCTATGGTTTTTTCACTGAATTTCTATGGTTTTTTAAATGCTAAGTCCTAACTATAACGTGTGTGAAACCCATGGTTTTTTCAGTGAATTTGCAAGGTTTTTTAAATGCTAATTGTTTTTTTTTTCTTCTATTTTTTTTAACATATTTTTATTTTATTTTTCTTACCTTTTATAAAGACTATGGTTAAATTTTTAAAATTCTTTAATATGTTTTTTTTTATATTTTTTTTAAAATAATCATGTAAAATTTATTTGCAGTACTTTTTTTCTATTTTTTTTATTATTTTTTTAGTACGCGTACCGTAAGCTCACGGTAAGCGTACGGTTTACGCTACGTCCGTAATTTATCCACGCTGCTTGCGTATAGTTACGCAATTTGCGTAGCCGCGCGTACTCCGCGTGGGACGCGTACGCGTGTGCGCTACACGCGCACGTTACGCGGAAGTGTCGGGTAGTGTCTGTTATGCGCATGCGCGCAAGCGCGTGTCTTTTTTACGCGCATGCGCACTTTTGCCGTAAGCGTACCGTAAGCGTACCGTAAGCGTACGGTAGGTCATGTGATCATGAAACACAACTTTTGATTGGTTTAAAGTACTTTCAGTTCTAGAACTCTCCTACATCACACCCATTCCCCTCATTTCTGCTTGTGATCCCTTAGGAGAAGGAGCTGGTTTGTCTTTGGGATACGATGGCAGAACAGCAGAGCTCTTCTGAGAGTGAGGCTAGCACTAGCAGCACTGTCTTGAGGCAGAGATCGAGGAAACAAAAGCCCTCTTATGTATGGGATTATTTTACTTTTCCTGAAGGCCAGCAAAAGGTGAATGCACCCTTAGTAACTTGCAGGCAGGGTCAGCGTGTACTTTCTAGAGGTAATCCTGACAGGAAGTATTCCTTTGGGAATCACACCATGAAGAGACACCTCAAGGATGTACACAAAAGGACACATGGTCATCTTTTTGGAGGTAACTCTTCAGAAAGACAAGCAAGTACATCCACAGCAGCTCAGCCTGGACCATCATCTGCAGAGCTGACTCCTTCTTCTGCAGGTCAGGTGAGCCCTTCATCTGTGGGGGGAGCATCTCCTTTTGCTGGCCCTCTGGAAATTAACCCTCGGTTTGCGAGGGTTGAAGTACGGTGCGCCACTTGTCACGATCTAATTACTTATAGGGAGACCAGTGTTTCCCTAGTGAACAGTAAAATAGATCAGCACACTTGTCGTACCGTCTAATATTCCCAATCTTTCTTTCCTCTGTCCCTGCATGAACACAACGGCTCTTTTAAGAGCCAACCTTACCTTTCATCTATTTTTTATATATGTTTTTAAAAAAAAAATTTTTGTTTTTTTTACCGTACGCGTACGGTGCGCGTACTTTTTTTTTATTTTTTAAAAAAAACACTAAAAATCAATTATCACATTACAAGGTCCTTGAGAGACTACAATTATTATTATTGACTTACCATACTCACTCAAAAAAATATTTATTCATTTGTTTTTTTTAAAAATAGCTTTAAAAATGGTTCTAGTTTTCAAAAATTTTCTATATGAATCTGAAAAAAAAGAAAAAAGTATTAATATTTTTAAAACATTTTATAATACAGTACACATATTTACATTTTTTTCCCAAAAATATTTTTGCCTTATTTTTGCTGTTTTCAGAATATATTGCATTTCACTATAAATTGTGAAAGCAATTGCATTCATCATTTTACAGCGGGCAAAAAAAAATAACAATCACAAAGATTGTAATAAAAAAGCCCAGAATCTATTTTTACTTAAACTTAACATTATAGAAATGCATAATATTCTAAAAAAATATCATCTAATACCAATAGTTATTTCTTTAAAATACCGTCTGATATGTTTGTTTCAGAAGTATAATCACAATATTATATCTCAAATAACTCCACAATACATCTGATTCCATTTCCTTTAGGGCAAATAGTAATTTTAAAATTTTGTTTGGAATAAATTTCCAACAGTAATCAAATAAAATTCTAAAGTTTAATTTGTCCAGATCTCACTGATTCTCTGTTACATTTTGGTTCACGAAAATTTTTGGAATAATTTATTAAGTCCACAATAGAATTGGTTACTTTTCCGCATGGCCAAATAGTAATTTTTTAAATCATTTTTGAAAAAAATTCCAATGGCAGTCCAATAACATTCCAAAATTTAAATTGTGCAGATGTTACCGATTATCTCTAAATTATTGGTTTTTCAAAGTTTCATTAAAAATTAAAAAAGTCCACATTACAATTGGTTATCTTTCCATTAGGCCAAATGATAATTTAAAAAATCATTTTTCTACAAAATTGTAATGGTAATGCAGTAAAATGGTAAAATTATTTTGTCCAGATCTTGCCAAATCTGTCTAAAATTTAGGTTTCAGGAAGATTAGATAGGAATTTGCTAAATCAAAAGGCAAACGTTGTTTGAAAATCAATTGGGAATCATTACACAGTGTCCAGCCTTTTTCACATTTAAGATAAACTGTGTAATGTCCAGAAGTAACAGTAGGTCCATCATGGAAAATTATTGCAACAGTTACAAAAGTTTTTCCTGAAATTGATAATTGCTGTCCTGTAAACTTCTTTATTAAAGTATCCAATTTTGAACCATCAGCTCTACATCGTTGCATCATTAAAATTACATACTGTCCGTATTCCTTTAAAATTAATGTTGAAAACATGTCAGATTTACACTCACCACATTTCATGCTATGATTAGCATCTTTAACTAATTTTGCAAAAGTAACTGTTTTACTTTCTGGCAATGTCAAATAAATAAACCTTTCATTATCAACATTAGAACCACATATATTATAACAATTATCACAACTATGTTCTCATTTATAAGAGAGACCAAAAAAAATGTCAATGGGAACTCCTTCTTCTTCCACTACCTGAAGAAAATACATCAAAAATTCGTGTGCATCTTGCTGTTCATTTTGAGAAAACTGTGTTCGTCCTGAACATATATCTAAAAGTTTTCTAATTTCAGTAGCACTTTCTATTTGAGTTTTATCTTTACTCAGCTTAAGAAAAAGGAGACTCAGCTCTGAACAGAATCTTTTTCCCTGATTTACTATTATCTGCTCTTGCAAACTTTCCAGATAAAATGCAACATTCAGCACTACATTTGCGTAGCAGTTGACACCAGAGCTATTTTCAAAATGACATCCTACAACCTGTTCTTCATTTTCCTTTTTCTTTTTGCTTGCAATTACATCACTCCTCTTTTTTTTCCTCTTCTCTACATCTTCGTTACAGATATTGTCATTTTTTCTTTTACGAGAAACTACACGTTTCTCTAACACAGGATACTGACCTAAATGAGGAGCATAGCTTCTTCTTAATCTATTATACTCCTTTACACAGTTTGTATCAGCACTAACTTTTGAGTCATCAAAGTCTATCATGAATAAACCTGATAATGTTTTCACTCGTGACAAAGCAACATATGCCATACCTTCTTTGAACACAGTTGAACCAATGTTCACAAATGCACAATCTACAGTCAATCCTTGAGACTTGTGAATAGTTACAGCATATGCTAGAGAAAACGGAAACTGCTTCCTACGTACATATAAGTCTTTCACAAGCATGAAACGAACTGTACAACGACAAATGTCTTTAACTTCTTCTATCTGATCAAATTTTATTTTTAAACATTCAATTCCATCTTTTTTCTGATAATTAATAAAACCCACAACTCTTCCCATAGCTCCATTAACTAAACCTTTTTCAACATCCAAATTTCTCCTTAAAAATACTCTACAGTTCATGCAAACATATAGATTTTTTTCTAATCCAGCTGTTTTGGAGATGTTCTTCTCTAGTGAGTCCAATTTATTTTTCAGTTTGCCTGTTACTGTGATAGTAATTCTTCCATCCTCAATTTTGTCCACTGCTTCCAATTTCCTGATCTCTTCCTTTTCCAATTTCAAAAGCTCCTCATTGAATATTGAGCATTCACGTAGAGTTGGCATTAAGCAGATGACACTTTTGTTTTCTGCAATGTTCTTGTATATCTTCTCTGCAACTATTTCTTCCTTTGGAAATAAATTATGTAGCAGCCGACTCTGTAATGCTTTTTTGCCAACTTCTGTGAGTAGTCCAATTCTGATATCCTTCAGAATACTTCCATATTCTTCATCGCTTGCTTGCCTCATATTAGTAGTAAGTTCCTTGTACTCAAAGAAGGACCAAATATTTGTATTTCCGATGCTTCCCAATGACTTCTTTGTGTCTTCATGTGTGACAGTACTAAACACTGGTTGTCCTTTAACTGGAGTAAGTTGCAAAAGATCTCCAAAAACTATGACGTGTTTTCCACCAAATAACATGTCATAGTCTGTCTTCAAAATTTGCTGCATTCTTAAATGCACAAAGGCAAGCATTAAGTTTGATACCATGCTCACCTCATCAATAATGAGAACTTGCATCTTCTTCAATACTCTTGAAACTTCCAAGGATGCTTCTCCAGTTAGCTTGTTGAATTGTATTTTGTTCTCATGCTCCACTGGTAACATTAGCAAACGATGTAAAGTGATTCCTTTTATGTTATATGCTGCTAACCCAGTTGGAGCAGTAACCACACAAGACAAAGTAGAATCCGTTTTTTGCTTTAGGTAGCTTCTGATGACTTTTATTAGGAAACTTTTTCCAGTTCCAGCTTGTCCGCTTACATACATCCTGATTGGATGAAATGATGTGCATGAGCACTCTTTTTTTTCATGTAGAAATCCGTGATCAATTTTGTTTTTGATCTCTTCATAAATTTGTTGCTGCTCTTGATTCAGTTGTCTTTCCAAATTTTCTAAGTCTATAAATTCTTCTTGAGCTTGATTCATAGCCGTTTCCACTTCATTCATGGCTATTGATGCTTCATTTTCAACGATTGGTTGTCCTAGGGGATCTTGACTGAGTGTTCCTGAACTTTGGCTGTCCTGAGAACTGTCTCTAGCTATTTCTGCTGCAATTGTAGTTTCCTGTTCAATTTCTTCATTTAACATTTGCAGATAAGTTGAGAATGTACTGCATTGTATGCTGTCTTTGCAAGCATTAAAAGAATCTTCATAGCTTTGAAATTCTCCCAGTAGTTCATCCTCTGTACGCCATGGTTTAAACAACTGTAAAAGAGCCAAGTAGTAAAATTCCTTCTTGTCAGTAGTGTCACAACTCAGCTTCCGGTGATTTATCAAACTTCCTTTTGTTTGCTTCACCAAACATCCTTCTTCACCAACGACTTTATATTTTCCATTGTTGATGTCTTCTGCAGCTTTCCGTGAATAAATGTAGTTCTGCAACACTTCATAGAGACACATGTTCTCCAGATGATGACTTCTCTTGGGATAATAAGTGTCCAACATGTTTGATTTCAAAATATCTGTACTTTCTGGGTCATTCTCGGCCAAATATTCAATTTCTCCTACAGATTTCAGTACCCGATTTCTCATTGCTGCAAGGCCTAAACTTGCCCAAATTATTCTTCTTGACTTCGAGTAGAGACTTGCAGAAGATAACCTATCTGAACATTCGTAGGATCCAATTTCTCGATGCGATAACATCTTCAAACTGAAACTGTACAGCTTCTTACTGACAGTCTTCTCGTGAGAAATCTCTTCCCACATTTCCTTCAATTCTGTTTTTTCTGATTTCGTAATGTAAGACGTTACATATCGAGCAACAGCAATGGAATTGTCAGCAACATACTGTATATCCATGTTAGCGTTCCACATGGATAAAATGACTGGGTTGTAGTCATTTATATTTTTTGATTCTTCTTTTCTTTTAAGGTTGTAGGTATTCTTTGGTGATTTTCTTGTGAAAGTATGTCTCACAGCTGACATAAAACTGTTTACTCTTCCATTTGAAAGAACAGGTCTAGGAAATCCAAATCGACATTTAGTGTAGTATTTTTCTTTGCTCTTGTATTTCCGTCGACAGTATTTTCCACACCGATGACTTTGGAAACGTAAAACTTGCTCCTTTAACTTTTTCTCTTCTGTGCTTTTTGGTATAGCACATGTTGCATATTCTTCAATGTAAGATAACACTGCTTCATCAGTATCTGTTCCAAACTTTGGGGCATCCTTGATCCACAACAGCATATGAATATGAGGAGCACCTCTTGCCTGGTACTCTTTTCTCCAAAAGAAATCCACTACTTCTCCAAGAGGTGGATTTTTTTTATTGCAGATGAAGGACATCATAGCCTCAAATCTATGATTGAAATATCTGCAAACATTAACCGGATCCAATGAGCACAGTTCTCCTGCTGTCTTGTATTCGATGTTTTTAATGTTTGAATTTGCCTCTCGTAGAAAATCCAGTAAAACATCCCAAGCGTACTCGGCACAGCTTAGGGTAAGGAACCATGTTGGTGTTCCTAAATTCCGTAACATGCATTTTAGTTCACCATGGCGTCGGTACCAATATTCATTTGTCCCACGCTGACAAGCCATCAGATTGATCAGTTGTGTTTCCAAATGATCATCTCGGTGCTGCACTTTCTCCATAAAATCCTTAGCAGACACATTTTGTAAATGTACTCCACTTTTTAAAATGTGATTTACTGCATAAGACAGTGCAGACAAGTCGCTTTCAAATAAAAGATGGAACAAATAAGGAATACTTTGTCGAAATCTGGGATCTTCAGCATATAGTCTTGTAGTCCGATACTCAGAAGCTGGAATCTGTTCTGGACGTTCATCGTATCGTCCTCCTTTTCCTTTAGGAAACAGCTGGGGAAAACATCGAGCTTCCAAGCTCTCCTCCCATACACTCACGGGAGTTCCTTTTGCTTTCTTCATCTGAAAGAGATCAATATTGTCTCCCATAACTTCTTTTGAATGAAGAGGATGTATGCTAAAATGTTCATAAATTTCTTCTTCCTTTGACTTGTCCACTTTTTCAATTTGTCCAGTTGGTGTTTCTGTGTCTTCTTGTAAATCTTCTTCTTCTTCTTCTTCTTCTTCTATATAAATTGATTCATACCATTTGTTATTCCTTTTCAAATACAAATTTGCTTTTTGTACTTTCCGTACATCTACCAGCTCCTGCCAAATCTTCTTATTCTTTGTAGGTACCCCATTAACCAGAATAATTAATGGTTCAGTTTCCAAAGTATCCGCATCAATAGTTTCCATATTTTTTTTCAAATCCAAGGGCAAATACACCACTCTACCTTTTAAACCTCTCAGTAAATCTGAAGGAGGTAATTTACCAGTTTTGGGCTCCATACGTACTATGGTCTGGAACGGATGAACACATTGAATGAGTATAGACTCATATGTATTTAATTCAGAAAGTTCAGCAGGAATAGCATCCAATTCTAAATTATTATGTACAGCTCTGGTCGGCATTCTATTTTCCTCTAACTTGTTGTAACAGTATTTACAAATACGCTGATCTTCACCCAATTCAAAACAATTTTCTAGAAATATATATGTGGCAAAATCCTTCCACTTATAATTATCTTCATTTTCACTCTTTCTGTAGAGATCAACATTCCTAGTTTGTTTTCTATAATGAGTTCTGCGGCAACAAATACAAGTAAAATTTGGTCTTTCATTAGAGACTATTGCAAATTTTGTTATGTGATCATTAAATGTGTTACTTACAGAGGGTTCTACATTCTCTTCTACTTCTTCCTCATTTACTGTGTCCTTCTCTGCACTGTTTTGTTCAGGACCAAAGTAACAAAACTGAATTTCATCAACAACCTTCTCTACATCTGATACCGTTCCTCGGAACAGAGCCCTATTCAATTCATTTAACTTTATTGCTGGACTTTTGGCAAAATACAACCGTCTCACAAACTTTCTCATTTCAGTATGATGAACAGCCAGCATCCTAAAATGATGGAAAACACTATTGCACACTTTTCTAGATAGACAAGCCAGAGAATGACCCTGCAAACCAGTATTCTCTCTCACTCTGCATGGATCCAGACTTTGAAGCACCTTAATCTTCTGTTTTATACTTTTTTTACTATATTCTCTTAGAAACTCTCGAAATTTGTCAATAGATTCCTGACGCACAGTGCAAATACTACTACAATTCCAAGTGTACACTGGGGCTTTAGGACGTCTCCCCATTGCCTCATCTGCCATCACTTGTACCTCATCTCTTGGAACCATTATCTCCTTCTCCATTATGCAACCTTTTTTTACTTCGTATGAACGACCTCTGGTGTCAACTGCATGCAGCAAACTATTACTTTGAAAATAGCTCTCTTCATTAAAAAAAGGTTCACTACTTGAACTATGCATCCACTTTCCTAAAAACACTTTACAAAAGTTTGTTCTGTTCACTACTCTTTTCCTTTTGCTATGTGATTTCAGTACATTAACCATTTTGTCTAATGTACGCATCCTATTCAAAATTAATATGAATAGTTTCCTTTTTAATTCTAATGCCTTTGCTGCAATGGCTTCAATTTCTTTTTTTCTCTTGTAATATTTTGCCTTTTGCTTATATTTCTTCACATCCTTTATCAAATTGGACATAACTCTTCTCTGAAACATTTTTCTACGTATCTCTTTAAACGCTGTTTTTCTGTTTAAGTTTAACTTTTTAGTTGCAGAAGGTATATTTGCATTAACTAAATTCTCAATTTTTTCTTGTCCTTTTTGTTTGAAATCATTCTTTCCTGTACAGACATTTTGTACATTTTTCCTTTTTTTGAATATATTCCTTAGAAAATCTTTTTTTTGCTTACCAGAAGATTTTTTCTTCCTCCCAACATCAGCATCTTCTACTAACTTTGATCCTCTAGTTGTCTTCAAATATAGTTTTTTTTTTAGCGTTTTTTGAACTCTGGATTTTGTAGGCATCTTAAATTTTGTTCACTGCTCTTCAGCAATACCTGAAAAAAACTAAAAAAAAAATTCCTTTAATTTATTTAAATATATTACTACATTTCTTTTCACAATACTCACAAAACGAAATTTCTTTGCCAATTTGAATGCACACTTACTGCTCTTTTTTTTTGGCAAGTGAAAATCACTTTTACAGACTGACACATTATGAAACCACTTTTCAGATTTTTTAAAAAGCCCATGTCCAGACTGCTACACTCCAGCAAGGGCAACCAGCCTTAGTGATGCTGAATGTTTTTGCATTACAGACTGAAACCTGAAAACCCCACTCGCTTGTAAATACTGTGCATGATTATACATGGCAAGCAGATGGGTGTGTGCTAAGAGTCTGCTTCTTCCCCCAAAAAATCGCTCCCCCTTTCCATCTAATGCAACTGTGAAATCACCAGAAAAAAACGCAATAAATCTCTGCCTATAATTCCTCTTTGCACACAGAGTCATGTTTTCACATTAGTCCCAAAACGAAATTTCTTTGCCAATTTGAATGCACACTTACTGCTCTTTTTTTTTTGGCAAGTGAAAATCACTTTTACAGACTGACACATTATGAAACCACTTTTTTGATTTTCTTAAATGCACATGCCCAAACTTCTTTTTCAGACCACCACCATGTGTAACCTGGGTGGCTGCCTACACTCCAGCAAGGGCAACCAGCCTTAGTGATGCTGAATGTATTTGCATTACAGACTGAAACCTGAAAACCCCACTCGCTTGTAAATACTGTGCATGATTATACATGGCAAGCACATGGGTGTGTGCTAAGAGTCTGCTTCTTCCCCCAAAAAATCGCTCCCCCTTTTTCCTACTAATGCAACTGTGAAATCACCAGAAAAAAACGCAATAAATCTCTGCCTATAATTCCTCTTTGCACACAGAGTCATGTTTTCACATTAGTCCCAAAACGAAATTTCTTTGCCAATTTGAAAGCACACTTACTGCTCTTTTTTTTTGGGCAAGTGAAAATCACTTTTACAGACTGACACATTATGAAACCACTTTTTTGATTTTCTTAAATGCACATGTCCAAACTGCTTTTTCAGACCACCACCATGTGTAACCTGGGTGGCTGCCTACACTCCAGCAAGGGCAACCAGCCTTAGTGATGCTGAATGTATTTGCATTACAGACTGAAACCTGAAAACCCCACTCGCTTGTAAATACTGTGCATGATTATACATGGCAAGCACATGGGTGTGTGCTAAGAGTCTACTTCTTCCCCCAAAAAATCGCTCCCCCTTTCCATCTAATGCAACTGTGAAATCACCAGAGCAAAACGCAATAAATCTCTGCCTATAATTCCTCTTTGCACACAGAGTCATGTTTTCACATTAGTCCCAAAACGAAATTTCTTTGCCAATTTGAAACCACACTTACTGCTCTTTTTTTTTGGGCAAGTGAAAATCACTTTTACAGACTGACACATTATGAAACCACTTTTTGGATTTTCTTAAATGCACATGTCCAAACTGCTTTTTCAGACCACCACCATGTGTAACCTGGGTGGCTGCCTACACTCCAGCAAGGGCAACCAGCCTTAGTGATGCGGAATGTATTTGCATTACAGACTGAAACCTGAAAACCCCACTCGCTTGTAAATACTGTGCATGATTATACATGGCAAGCACATGGGTGTGTGCTAAGAGTCTGCTTCTTCCCCCAAAAAATCGCTCCCCCTTTCCATCTATTGCAACTGTGAAATCACCAGAGCAAAACGCAATAAATCTCTGCCTATAATTCCTCTTTGCACACAGAGTCATGTTTTCACATTAGGCACAAAACAAAATTTCTTTGCCAATTTGATAGCACACTTACTGCTCTTTTTTTTTGGCAAGTGAAAATCACTTTTACAGACTGACACATTATGAAACCACTTTTTTGATTTTCTTAAATGCACATGTCCAAACTTCTTTTTCAGACTACCACCATGTGTAACCTGGGTGGCTGCCTACACTCCAGCAAGGGCAACCAGCCTTAGTGATGCTGAATGTATTTGCATTACAGACTGAAACCTGAAAACCCCACTCGCTTGTAAATACTGTGCATGATTATACATGGCAAGCACATGGGTGTGTGCTAAGAGTCTGCTTCTTCCCCCAAAAAATCGCTCCCCCTTTCCATCTAATGCAACTGTGAAATCACCAAATAAAAACGCAATAAATCTCTGCCTATAATTCCTCTTTGCACAGAGTCATGTTTTCACATTAGTCCCAAAACGAAATTTCTTTGCCAATTTGATAGCACACTTACTGCTCTTTTTTTTTGACAAGTGAAAATCACTTTTACAGACTGACACATTATGAAACCACTTTTTTGATTTTCTTAAATGCACATGTCCAAACTTCTTTTTCAGACTACCACCATGTGTAACCTGGGTGGCTGCCTACACTCCAGCAAGGGCAACCAGCCTTAGTGATGCTGAATGTATTTGCATTACAGACTGAAATCTGAAAACCCCACTCGCTTGTAAATACTGTGCATGATTATACATGGCAAGCACATGGGTGTGTGCTAAGAGTCTGCTTCTTCCCCCAAAAAATCGCTCCCCCTTTTTCCTCCTAATGCAACTGTGAAATCACCAGAAAAAAACGTAATAAATCCCTGCCTATAATTCCTCTTTGCACACAGAGTCATGTTTTCACATTAGTCCCAAAACGAAATTTCTTTGCCAATTTGAAAGCACACTTACTGCTCTTTTTTTTTTGGCAAGTGAAAATCACTTTTACAGACTGACACATTATGAAACCACTTTTTTTATTTTCTTAAATGCACATGTCCAAACTTCTTTTTCAGACTACCACCATGTGTAACCTGGGTGGCTGCCTACACTCCAGCAAGGGCAACCAGCCTTAGTGATGCTGAATGTATTTGCATTACAGACTGAAACCTGAAAACCCCACTCGCTTGTAAATACTGTGCATGATTATACATGGCAAGCACATGGGTGTGTGCTAAGAGTCTGCTTCTTCCCCCAAAAAATCGCTCCCCCTTTCCATCTAATGCAACTGTGAAATCACCAAATAAAAACGCAATAAATCTCTGCCTATAATTCCTCTTTGCACAGAGTCATGTTTTCACATTAGTCCCAAAACAAAATTTCTTTGCCAATTTGATAGCACACTTACTGCTCTTTTTTTTTGGCAAGTGAAAATCACTTTTACAGACTGACACATTATGAAACCACTTTTTTGATTTTCTTAAATGCACATGTCCAAACTTCTTTTTCAGACTACCACCATGTGTAACCTGGGTGGCTGCCTACACTCCAGCAAGGGCAACCAGCCTTAGTGATGCTGAATGTATTTGCATTACAGACTGAAACCTGAAAACCCCACTCGCTTGTAAATACTGTGCATGATTATACATGGCAAGCACATGGGTGTGTGCTAAGAGTCTGCTTCTTCCCCCAAAAAATCGCTCCCCCTTTTTCCTACTAATGCAACTGTGAAATCACCAGAAAAAAACGCAATAAATCTCTGCCTATAATTCCTCTTTGCACACAGAGTCATGTTTTCACATTAGTCCCAAAACGAAATTTCTTTGCCAATTTGATAGCACACTTACTGCTCTTTTTTTTTGACAAGTGAAAATCACTTTTACAGACTGACACATTATGAAACCACTTTTTTGATTTTCTTAAATGCACATGTCCAAACTTCTTTTTCAGACTACGACCATGTGTAACCTGGGTGGCTGCCTACACTCCAGCAAGGGCAACCAGCCTTAGTGATGCTGAATGTATTTGCATTACAGACTGAAATCTGAAAACCCCACTCGCTTGTAAATACTGTGCATGATTATACATGGCAAGCACATGGGTGTGTGCTAAGAGTCTGCTTCTTCCCCCAAAAAATCGCTCCCCCTTTTTCCTCCTAATGCAACTGTGAAATCACCAGAAAAAAACGTAATAAATCCCTGCCTATAATTCCTCTTTGCACACAGAGTCATGTTTTCACATTAGTCCCAAAACGAAATTTCTTTGCCAATTTGAAAGCACACTTACTGCTCTTTTTTTTTTGGCAAGTGAAAATCACTTTTACAGACTGACACATTATGAAACCACTTTTTTTATTTTCTTAAATGCACATGTCCAAACTTCTTTTTCAGACTACCACCATGTGTAACCTGGGTGGCTGCCTACACTCCAGCAAGGGCAACCAGCCTTAGTGATGCTGAATGTATTTGCATTACAGACTGAAACCTGAAAACCCCACTCGCTTGTAAATACTGTGCATGATTATACATGGCAAGCACATGGGTGTGTGCTAAGAGTCTGCTTCTTCCCCCAAAAAATCGCTCCCCCTTTCCATCTAATGCAACTGTGAAATCACCAAATAAAAACGCAATAAATCTCTGCCTATAATTCCTCTTTGCACAGAGTCATGTTTTCACATTAGTCCCAAAACAAAATTTCTTTGCCAATTTGATAGCACACTTACTGCTCTTTTTTTTGGCAAGTGAAAATCACTTTTACAGACTGACACATTATGAAACCACTTTTTTGATTTTCTTAAATGCACATGTCCAAACTTCTTTTTCAGACTACCACCATGTGTAACCTGGGTGGCTGCCTACACTCCAGCAAGGGCAACCAGCCTTAGTGATGCTGAATGTATTTGCATTACAGACTGAAATCTGAAAACCCCACTCGCTTGTAAATACTGTGCATGATTATACATGGCAAGCACATGGGTGTGTGCTAAGAGTCTGCTTCTTCCCCCAAAAAATCGCTCCCCCTTTTTCCTCCTAATGCAACTGTGAAATCACCAGAAAAAAACGTAATAAATCCCTGCCTATAATTCCTCTTTGCACACAGAGTCATGTTTTCACATTAGTCCCAAAACGAAATTTCTTTGCCAATTTGAAAGCACACTTACTGCTCTTTTTTTTTTGGCAAGTGAAAATCACTTTTACAGACTGACACATTATGAAACCACTTTTTTTATTTTCTTAAATGCACATGTCCAAACTTCTTTTTCAGACTACCACCATGTGTAACCTGGGTGGCTGCCTACACTCCAGCAAGGGCAACCAGCCTTAGTGATGCTGAATGTATTTGCATTACAGACTGAAACCTGAAAACCCCACTCGCTTGTAAATACTGTGCATGATTATACATGGCAAGCACATGGGTGTGTGCTAAGAGTCTGCTTCTTCCCCCAAAAAATCGCTCCCCCTTTCCATCTAATGCAACTGTGAAATCACCAAATAAAAACGCAATAAATCTCTGCCTATAATTCCTCTTTGCACAGAGTCATGTTTTCACATTAGTCCCAAAACAAAATTTCTTTGCCAATTTGATAGCACACTTACTGCTCTTTTTTTTGGCAAGTGAAAATCACTTTTACAGACTGACACATTATGAAACCACTTTTTTGATTTTCTTAAATGCACATGTCCAAACTTCTTTTTCAGACTACCACCATGTGTAACCTGGGTGGCTGCCTACACTCCAGCAAGGGCAACCAGCCTTAGTGATGCTGAATGTATTTGCATTACAGACTGAAATCTGAAAACCCCACTCGCTTGTAAATACTGTGCATGATTATACATGGCAAGCACATGGGTGTGTGCTAAGAGTCTGCTTCTTCCCCCAAAAAATCGCTCCCCCTTTTTCCTCCTAATGCAACTGTGAAATCACCAGAAAAAAACGTAATAAATCCCTGCCTATAATTCCTCTTTGCACACAGAGTCATGTTTTCACATTAGTCCCAAAACGAAATTTCTTTGCCAATTTGAAAGCACACTTACTGCTCTTTTTTTTTTGGCAAGTGAAAATCACTTTTACAGACTGACACATTATGAAACCACTTTTCAGATTTTTTAAAAAGCCCATGTCCAGACTGCTACACTCCAGCAAGGGCAACCAGCCTTAGTGATGCTGAATGTTTTTGCATTACAGACTGAAACCTGAAAACCCCACTCGCTTGTAAATACTGTGCATGATTATACATGGCAAGCAGATGGGTGTGTGCTAAGAGTCTGCTTCTTCCCCCAAAAAATCGCTCCCCCTTTCCATCTAATGCAACTGTGAAATCACCAGAAAAAAACGCAATAAATCTCTGCCTATAATTCCTCTTTGCACACAGAGTCATGTTTTCACATTAGTCCCAAAACGAAATTTCTTTGCCAATTTGAATGCACACTTACTGCTCTTTTTTTTTGGCAAGTGAAAATCACTTTTACAGACTGACACATTATGAAACCACTTTTTTGATTTTCTTAAATGCACATGCCCAAACTTCTTTTTCAGACCACCACCATGTGTAACCTGGGTGGCTGCCTACACTCCAGCAAGGGCAACCAGCCTTAGTGATGCTGAATGTATTTGCATTACAGACTGAAACCTGAAAACCCCACTCGCTTGTAAATACTGTGCATGATTATACATGGCAAGCACATGGGTGTGTGCTAAGAGTCTGCTTCTTCCCCCAAAAAATCGCTCCCCCTTTTTCCTACTAATGCAACTGTGAAATCACCAGAAAAAAACGCAATAAATCTCTGCCTATAATTCCTCTTTGCACACAGAGTCATGTTTTCACATTAGTCCCAAAACGAAATTTCTTTGCCAATTTGAAAGCACACTTACTGCTCTTTTTTTTGGGCAAGTGAAAATCACTTTTACAGACTGACACATTATGAAACCACTTTTTTGATTTTCTTAAATGCACATGTCCAAACTGCTTTTTCAGACCACCACCATGTGTAACCTGGGTGGCTGCCTACACTCCAGCAAGGGCAACCAGCCTTAGTGATGCTGAATGTATTTGCATTACAGACTGAAACCTGAAAACCCCACTCGCTTGTAAATACTGTGCATGATTATACATGGCAAGCACATGGGTGTGTGCTAAGAGTCTACTTCTTCCCCCAAAAAATCGCTCCCCCTTTCCATCTAATGCAACTGTGAAATCACCAGAGCAAAACGCAATAAATCTCTGCCTATAATTCCTCTTTGCACACAGAGTCATGTTTTCACATTAGTCCCAAAACGAAATTTCTTTGCCAATTTGAAACCACACTTACTGCTCTTTTTTTTTTGGGCAAGTGAAAATCACTTTTACAGACTGACACATTATGAAACCACTTTTTGGATTTTCTTAAATGCACATGTCCAAACTGCTTTTTCAGACCACCACCATGTGTAACCTGGGTGGCTGCCTACACTCCAGCAAGGGCAACCAGCCTTAGTGATGCTGAATGTATTTGCATTACAGACTGAAACCTGAAAACCCCACTCGCTTGTAAATACTGTGCATGATTATACATGGCAAGCACATGGGTGTGTGCTAAGAGTCTGCTTCTTCCCCCAAAAAATCGCTCCCCCTTTCCATCTAATGCAACTGTGAAATCACCAGAGCAAAACGCAATAAATCTCTGCCTATAATTCCTCTTTGCACACAGAGTCATGTTTTCACATTAGGCACAAAACAAAATTTCTTTGCCAATTTGATAGCACACTTACTGCTCTTTTTTTTTGGCAAGTGAAAATCACTTTTACAGACTGACACATTATGAAACCACTTTTTTGATTTTCTTAAATGCACATGTCCAAACTTCTTTTTCAGACTACCACCATGTGTAACCTGGGTGGCTGCCTACACTCCAGCAAGGGCAACCAGCCTTAGTGATGCTGAATGTATTTGCATTACAGACTGAAACCTGAAAACCCCACTCGCTTGTAAATACTGTGCATGATTATACATGGCAAGCACATGGGTGTGTGCTAAGAGTCTGCTTCTTCCCCCAAAAAATCGCTCCCCCTTTCCATCTAATGCAACTGTGAAATCACCAAATAAAAACGCAATAAATCTCTGCCTATAATTCCTCTTTGCACAGAGTCATGTTTTCACATTAGTCCCAAAACGAAATTTCTTTGCCAATTTGATAGCACACTTACTGCTCTTTTTTTTTGACAAGTGAAAATCACTTTTACAGACTGACACATTATGAAACCACTTTTTTGATTTTCTTAAATGCACATGTCCAAACTTCTTTTTCAGACTACCACCATGTGTAACCTGGGTGGCTGCCTACACTCCAGCAAGGGCAACCAGCCTTAGTGATGCTGAATGTATTTGCATTACAGACTGAAATCTGAAAACCCCACTCGCTTGTAAATACTGTGCATGATTATACATGGCAAGCACATGGGTGTGTGCTAAGAGTCTGCTTCTTCCCCCAAAAAATCGCTCCCCCTTTTTCCTCCTAATGCAACTGTGAAATCACCAGAAAAAAACGTAATAAATCCCTGCCTATAATTCCTCTTTGCACACAGAGTCATGTTTTCACATTAGTCCCAAAACGAAATTTCTTTGCCAATTTGAAAGCACACTTACTGCTCTTTTTTTTTTGGCAAGTGAAAATCACTTTTACAGACTGACACATTATGAAACCACTTTTTTTATTTTCTTAAATGCACATGTCCAAACTTCTTTTTCAGACTACCACCATGTGTAACCTGGGTGGCTGCCTACACTCCAGCAAGGGCAACCAGCCTTAGTGATGCTGAATGTATTTGCATTACAGACTGAAACCTGAAAACCCCACTCGCTTGTAAATACTGTGCATGATTATACATGGCAAGCACATGGGTGTGTGCTAAGAGTCTGCTTCTTCCCCCAAAAAATCGCTCCCCCTTTCCATCTAATGCAACTGTGAAATCACCAAATAAAAACGCAATAAATCTCTGCCTATAATTCCTCTTTGCACAGAGTCATGTTTTCACATTAGTCCCAAAACAAAATTTCTTTGCCAATTTGATAGCACACTTACTGCTCTTTTTTTTTGGCAAGTGAAAATCACTTTTACAGACTGACACATTATGAAACCACTTTTTTGATTTTCTTAAATGCACATGTCCAAACTTCTTTTTCAGACTACCACCATGTGTAACCTGGGTGGCTGCCTACACTCCAGCAAGGGCAACCAGCCTTAGTGATGCTGAATGTATTTGCATTACAGACTGAAACCTGAAAACCCCACTCGCTTGTAAATACTGTGCATGATTATACATGGCAAGCACATGGGTGTGTGCTAAGAGTCTGCTTCTTCCCCCAAAAAATCGCTCCCCCTTTTTCCTACTAATGCAACTGTGAAATCACCAGAAAAAAACGCAATAAATCTCTGCCTATAATTCCTCTTTGCACACGGAGTCATGTTTTCACATTAGTCCCAAAACGAAATTTCTTTGCCAATTTGATAGCACACTTACTGCTCTTTTTTTTTGACAAGTGAAAATCACTTTTACAGACTGACACATTATGAAACCACTTTTTTGATTTTCTTAAATGCACATGTCCAAACTTCTTTTTCAGACTACCACCATGTGTAACCTGGGTGGCTGCCTACACTCCAGCAAGGGCAACCAGCCTTAGTGATGCTGAATGTATTTGCATTACAGACTGAAATCTGAAAACCCCACTCGCTTGTAAATACTGTGCATGATTATACATGGCAAGCACATGGGTGTGTGCTAAGAGTCTGCTTCTTCCCCCAAAAAATCGCTCCCCCTTTTTCCTCCTAATGCAACTGTGAAATCACCAGAAAAAAACGTAATAAATCCCTGCCTATAATTCCTCTTTGCACACAGAGTCATGTTTTCACATTAGTCCCAAAACGAAATTTCTTTGCCAATTTGAAAGCACACTTA
The DNA here is from genome assembly GCF_964204655.1 of Triturus cristatus. NCBI lineage: Eukaryota > Metazoa > Chordata > Amphibia > Caudata > Salamandridae > Triturus > Triturus cristatus. Next base: position 1,634,499,562 of record NC_140589.1, read on the forward strand.
CTGCTCTTTTTTTTTTGGCAAGTGAAAATCACTTTTACAGACTGACACATTATGAAACCACTTTTTTTATTTTCTTAAATGCACATGTCCAAACTTCTTTTTCAGACTACCACTATGTGTAACCTGGGTGGCTGCCTACACTCCAGCAAGGGCAACCAGCCTTAGTGATGCTGAATGTATTTGCATTACAGACTGAAACCTGAAAACCCCACTCGCTTGTAAATACTGTGCATGATTATACATGGCAAGCACATGGGTGTGTGCTAAGAGTCTGCTTCTTCCCCCAAAAAATCGCTCCCCCTTTCCATCTAATGCAACTGTGAAATCACCAAATAAAAACGCAATAAATATCTGCCTATAATTCCTCTTTGCACAGAGTCATGTTTTCACATTAGTCCCAAAACAAAATTTCTTTGCCAATTTGATAGCACACTTACTGCTCTTTTTTTTTGGCAAGTGAAAATCACTTTTACAGACTGACACATTATGAAACCACTTTTTTGATTTTCTTAAATGCACATGTCCAAACTTCTTTTTCAGACTACCACCATGTGTAACCTGGGTGGCTGCCTACACTCCAGCAAGGGCAACCAGCCTTAGTGATGCTGAATGTATTTGCATTACAGACTGAAATCTGAAAACCCCACTCGCTTGTAAATACTGTGCATGATTATACATGGCAAGCACATGGGTGTGTGCTAAGAGTCTGCTTCTTCCCCCAAAAAATCGCTCCCCCTTTTTCCTCCTAATGCAACTGTGAAATCACCAGAAAAAAACGTAATAAATCCCTGCCTATAATTCCTCTTTGCACACAGAGTCATGTTTTCACATTAGTCCCAAAACGAAATTTCTTTGCCAATTTGAAAGCACACTTACTGCTCTTTTTTTTTTGGCAAGTGAAAATCACTTTTACAGACTGACACATTATGAAACCACTTTTTTTATTTTCTTAAATGCACATGTCCAAACTTCTTTTTCAGACTACCACCATGTGTAACCTGGGTGGCTGCCTACACTCCAGCAAGGGCAACCAGCCTTAGTGATGCTGAATGTATTTGCATTACAGACTGAAACCTGAAAACCCCACTCGCTTGTAAATACTGTGCATGATTATACATGGCAAGCACATGGGTGTGTGCTAAGAGTCTGCTTCTTCCCCCAAAAAATCGCTCCCCCTTTCCATCTAATGCAACTGTGAAATCACCAAATAAAAACGCAATAAATCTCTGCCTATAATTCCTCTTTGCACAGAGTCATGTTTTCACATTAGTCCCAAAACAAAATTTCTTTGCCAATTTGATAGCACACTTACTGCTCTTTTTTTTTGGCAAGTGAAAATCACTTTTACAGACTGACACATTATGAAACCACTTTTTTGATTTTCTTAAATGCACATGTCCAAACTTCTTTTTCAGACTACCACCATGTGTAACCTGGGTGGCTGCCTACACTCCAGCAAGGGCAACCAGCCTTAGTGATGCTGAATGTATTTGCATTACAGACTGAAACCTGAAAACCCCACTCGCTTGTAAATACTGTGCATGATTATACATGGCAAGCACATGGGTGTGTGCTAAGAGTCTGCTTCTTCCCCCAAAAAATCGCTCCCCCTTTCCATCTAATGCAACTGTGAAATCACCAAATAAAAACGCAATAAATCTCTGCCTATAATTCCTCTTTGCACAGAGTCATGTTTTCACATTAGTCCCAAAACAAAATTTCTTTGCCAATTTGATAGCACACTTACTGCTCTTTTTTTTTGGCAAGTGAAAATCACTTTTACAGACTGACACATTATGAAACCACTTTTTTGATTTTCTTAAATGCACATGTCCAAACTTCTTTTTCAGACTACCACCATGTGTAACCTGGGTGGCTGCCTACACTCCAGCAAGGGCAACCAGCCTTAGTGATGCTGAATGTATTTGCATTACAGACTGAAACCTGAAAACCCCACTCGCTTGTAAATACTGTGCATGATTATACATGGCAAGCACATGGGTGTGTGCTAAGAGTCTGCTTCTTCCCCCAAAAAATCGCTCCCCCTTTTTCCTACTAATGCAACTGTGAAATCACCAGAATAAAACGCAATAAATCTCTGCCTATAATTCCTCTTTGCACACAGAGTCATGTTTTCACATTAGTCCCAAAACGAAATTTCTTTGCCAATTTGAAAGCACACTTACTGCTCTTTTTTTTTGGGCAAGTGAAAATCACTTTTACAGACTGACACATTATGAAACCACTTTTTTGATTTTCTTAAATGCACATGTCCAAACTGCTTTTTCAGACCACCACCATGTGTAACCTGGGTGGCTGCCTACATTCCAGCAAGGGCAACCAGCCTTAGTGATGCTGAATGTATTTGCATTACTGAGTCCAACCTCAAACCCTTAAACTATTCTTTTTTTTTCCAGTACACCTTAATTTATTGTGAAAACATAGTCCATATTATTTTACATGTTCCTCACATTTAAATTTCTCCCAAAACAGAAAATGATAAACGCAACTTCAACAAAAAGAATTTCCATTTCTATTATTCATTTCTTAATTTACCATATACATCTCCTCTCAAACTCTATCCTCACCTTTAAAATTAGTTAGTTGTGAAAGAAATGTGGCACTCAAACAGCAGATTATCAGAGCCAGGATCTCTGTTGTGTTCACCTCTCTCCTCTCAGCAGAACCAGATAATGGCAAACTTTCCCTCTATTTTTCCACACATATACATGTAAGTTTCAAATCTCAGTGCTTCCCCCTTTTTTTCAAATGTAATCACACATTTCTATTGGTTGAAAACCAACCCTTTTCCAAAAGTACCCTGCCCCCAACTTGACTTCTGCCTAGTACCCTTCCCCCTTCTTGACTTCTGCCTGCTACCATAGCAACAGCTCATGGAACACTGCTGTGTGGAGTTAGGTCAGAAGTTCGCCACACAATGTTTCAATTCCACAGAGCAAGAGTGCTTGACTTTTCAAACCTAACAGCAAATCCATAGTACTGTTCTTTGGTAACACATTTTTCTGTACCAATACAAAACATGCTTCTATTATTTTACACATACAGCCTAGTTTTTATTCTAGAATGGTATGAAACAGCCAATCAGTTCTTTTTGTTTTGAAAAAAATATGTATGCCTCCATTTCCAAACTGTCTTTCTTTTCATATTGCCATTCTACTGAAAGACACCTCCTGAGTGCATCCAGTTCTCCTTTGAAGATGTTCACAGTGTGGATTGTAGGGCACAGCTATGTCTTCTGGAGTGAAATGTTTGCAGAGAAAACAGATATGGTGAGAGACCTTGCTTTGCCAAATGTAGACATTAAATGGATTGGTCAGAGAGGGTTAAAGTGGCACCAGTTGATGCCATTGGTGAAATCCTTCATGCAAATCCAACACCCTGACCTCATAATAGTGCACTGTGGTGGCAATGACCTAGGCACTTTGACTGGGGTAGGTCTGGAAATGCTTATGAAGGACACCTTTGCACAACTGTTTTCACTTTTCCCTAAAACTGCCTTTGTGTTTTCCAACATATGCCAAAGGCAAAAATGGAACTGGTCCAATCATTTCTGTCCGCAGATTGACAAAGCAAGAAAGCACGTCAACAAATCTGTTTCTGCTTTCCTCCGTGACTATGGTATGGGTGCCATTTACCACAACAACTTGCGTTATGACATGCAAGACATTTATAGAGGAGATGGTGTGCACTTCAATGATGAAGGGAACAGAGTCTTCCTTTTGAACCTTAGACTCTGCATCGGTACTTACTTGTAGGTACCACTAAAAAATCACTTCAAAAACACAACGGCTCTTTTTAGAGCCCCCTAATATCTAAACACTTAAATCTGAATTTTATTTCTTTTTATTTTTTTTTTCTACCGTACGCGTACGGTTAGCTTACCGTACGCGTACCCCGCGATTTTTTTAAAAATCAATAAATGTTTTTTTTGTACTTTTCTGTCCTTCTTTGACCCCCTTACAAATGTTAGGGGGTCTGTAACTCTCCTCATTGCCCCCTTTTCTTGTTTTCACTCTTTTTTTTCAGAGTGAAATACACAAAATGGCGGCCGCCGCTTCCTGGTTTCGGCCGATTCGAATGTTTACTAAGATCTAAGAGCCAATCAGAATCGCGCTCGCGCACGCCACCGTACGCGTACGGTAAGCTTACGGTAAGCGTACCGTAAGCGGGCTCAGATATATATATTGATTTAAAGGCTATTTTCTCAGAATCTACTGAACAGATTTACACCAAACCTACAAAAGGCACTTCCTTGACCTGAGGACTACCTCTCTGCCAAATTTCTAGTAATTCTGTTCAGCCGTTCGGGCTGTAGCTCGTTCTAAAGGTCCTATGGAAAAATGCATGGGGAAAACGCGTTTTGGGACCCCCCTTTTATCTCAGCCCCCGCTTGACGAATCCCCACCTATTTTGAGAAATTCGCGAGGATTCGTCAACCGGCGCCAAAGTTAATCAAAATAGAATGTTGCGGTTTTCCTATGGAAAAGGGGTCCTAACTATAACTACCTACTGGCGACCGCCAGTAGGTAATATATATATATATATGTGATCAAGGCAGGGAGCTGTCGAAACGCGTCATGGCGACTTACTAAGGAAATAAAATAAGAAAACCAGCACTTATCTTGGGTCCACTCTCGTTTGTTGGTGTTGAGAAACTTGATGAGACGAGACTGTTTCATATATATATATATATATATATATATATATATATATATATATATATATATATATATATATATATATATATATGTTTGTTCACTTTTATATCTCCCTCCAGGCTTGACGTTTGGAAGCCATTTAGGAAACGGAGTGCGGCCTTTGCCACACCCGCACAGTGGTACTTTCTTGCTACTTGTTGGTAAGAACGGAGCCCCCAGTTTAAACTTAGGTCCTGATGAATGCCCTGGACCCGCTCGGGCCTACATAGCAGAAACATGTTGACCATTCACGAGACGGTTAGGGGACACTAAACACCCCACTCACCGTCCTTTGTTTTTAGCATTATATAGTTATTGGCCACATTAAAATTTACTTTCTGGTAACTATAATGATTTTTAACTTCACTTTCCATCTCACGGGCCCCCACTCCTTAGTTTAGAAGTGCATCCCTGTCTCCAGGTGTATGCCCGCCCTCTATCAAACGAAGGTTTTAGAGGGCGAGGACTGGCCGATGATGAAGCATGACGCCAGGTGGTGTGTGAGACCAGTCCGTTACTTTTTGTGAGATGTCCCCACTCACAATGGTTTTATAACTGTAGCAGGGTCACACCTCACTAGGAGTAGCTCTTTTGTGGTAAACATTTAGCAATGGAGGCCGCTAGTTCCTAGAACCCCACGCCTCCTGTTCCCTCCTCCACACATTGTGGAGTCCTTTTGTGATTACAAGAGAACACACCTAACACTAGCACGCATTGGGAGATCAGGTTGTCATTTCAACAGAATGCAGATGGATTTTATCGAGATGCCTGCCTACAACGGGCTGAGATATGTCCTGCTTATAGTGTGTGTCTTTTCAAAATGGGTGGAAGCCTACCCAGCCAGAAGAAATGACAGTCTCATTGTATCAAAGCTGTTTTTGTGAGAATTGATACCAAGGTATGGAATGCCGATGTCTCTTGAGTCAGATAGAGGCACCCATTTCAATAATGAGGTTCTAAAAATGATCTGCACAGCTCTACAAATTGAGCAAAGGCTCCATTGCAGTTACAGACCTGAAGCATCAGGAATAGCTGAACAAGTAAATGGGACGATAAAGTCTCGATTGGCAAACGTTTGTGCTTCAGTATCTCTGAAATGGCCAGATGCACGGCCTTTGGCATTGATGAGTATTCAAAGTACTCCAGACAGGAAGACAGGTTTATCCCCTCATGAGATCTTGATGAGCAGGGCAATGAGATTACCTGCTGTACCTGCAAATGCTCTGTTCAAAATCACTGATGATATTATCTTGGAATACTGTAAAGGATTGTCTGATGTGGTCCATTCTATCTTTCATCAGGTTTCAGCTGCGACAAAAGATCTGCATCAAGAACAGTGCCACACCTCAATCCTGGTGATTGGGTCATGATCAAGAAGCACGTTCGGAAGACTTGTCTAGAGCCAAGATGCAAAGGCCCTAATCAAATAATATTGACGACAAATACTGCTCTTAAGCGCACTGGGATTTCAAACTGGATTCATGTCTCACACACAAAGAAAGTGAGAAATCCAGAAGAAGCTGTTATGGTCTATGATCCTGAAAGAACAGCATTGCTGACTGCACCACCACCTGAAAGACCACCAAGACCAGTTGCACTGTTGCCAGTACAGCACAACGAGGAGAGGGGTGAAAATACGCAAGTTGAAAGACAAGTCCAAGTACCTGAAATTACACAAAGTGGTATAGAAGTCTTTAATGAAAAATAAATGGAGACACTAAGCTTGAGAACGACTAGACATCGCCATCACCATCCACAACGGCTACAAATTCACCCACACGGACCACCCCGAGCAACCAGTAGGAGGCATTGCCATTGTCTGAAACAGCACACTCCAACTGACCATGCACTCTAATGACCCGACGGTGACCATGGAACACCTCCACTTCCAGATACGGACCAACCCTAGCACCACCCTCCACGGCACCCTCATCTACAGGCCCCCTGGGCCACAAACCCCCATTCACCAATGCCATTGTAGACCTCAGCTCATCCCAGGCTCTCCCATCCATTGACTATATCCTACTCGGAGACCTCAAGTTCCACCTGGACAACACCATTGACCAGAAAACCACCCCCCTCCTCGGGAACCTCACCAACATCGGACTCAAGAAGCTAGTCACCGCACCAACTGACATAGCCTGACATACGCTTGAGCTTGTCTACTCCACCAGCTGGAACTTCAACTACAGCCACACCACAGGACTCTCCTGTACCGACCATCATTGTTTACAACACACCTTCCCACGCCCACCGTACACCATCGCCATCTTTGCCCCCCCCCCCGTCGCAGCTGGATCAAGGCCACCGAAGAACATTCTGTCAACTCCCTCAGCACCACCACTCCGCCGAGGCTTACAAACTCAAACACCGCAGCACTCAACCTCCACTGACGGATCTCCAACTGCGCCGACACCCTGACACCCCTCAAGAAAAGACCAGGCAAACAACACTCCAAGGGCCATATGTATCAAGCTATTTCGAGATCGCAAATGCAGTGAATCGCAAAAAAACAGTGTTTGCGATCGCAAAATAGCATGTCCCAATGTATGACAGTGTTTCGCATCGCAAAATTGATATTCGCAAAAATTGCAATTACCAATTTTGCGATTCAACAAATCTGCGAAAACCCCTTTGCGAATTTGCAATATCTGAGTCTCAAATTGCTAATTTGCAATATTGTATGTCGCAAATTGCGAATTCGCAATACAATGTATCAAACATTCGCAAATTGCGAATATGTAGAAATCGCAATTTTGCACCTTTAAATTACCACCATCTCAAGCCAGGTTGTAACCAGGTGTTACCTATTTAAACAGGCCCATAATGCCTCAGGGTCTTTCACAATGGCAGTGCTGTATGTCATAGCGAGGAGGATGCGGATTCAAGCCACAGCACAGAGAAGGAGGATGAGACAGGAACGCATTTTCAGAGTGCGCATTACCCTGTTTCAGCAGACAGAGGAATAAATACATGAGAAGTATAGGCTGGACTCAGCTACTATACTGGACTTGATAGCTGACCTAAAACCTATGCTTGAACATCCAACCCGCAGGACCCAAACCATTGCGACACATGTGCAGGTCCTCTGTTCACTGCACTTACTGGCATCAGGGAGCTTCCAGGGGGGGATAGCTACAGCAGGAGGGGAGTCTCAGAGTTGCCTGTTACGCTTCTTTCATGCATTCTTGGATGCAGTGGTACAGAGGATACACCATTACACCAGATACTCCACCACACAAGAGGCATTGCAGCAGACCAAACTGGATTTCCACCAGATAGCCCAGTTTCCCCATGTAATTGGTAGCAGTGATGGGACACATGTAGACCTCTCTCCCCCCTCAGATAATGAGTACGTATTCAGGAACCGGAAATCATTCCATTCACTCAACATACAGGCCATATGTAATGCAAAACACATCATAACTGATATAGTGGCCAAATATCCTGGCAGTACACACGATTCCTTCATTTTTAGACACAGTGGAATACACACACGACTCACAGGGGGTTAATTTGGCGAAGGATACCTGCTAGGTAAATGTATGTCACTCAATCTGATATACTCTTTAGAGCTGTAGAAATAGGACAGTGATTAACCGTATGTCTTTCAACCTGTAGGTGACAGTGCATAAGCTGTGCGCTCATTCATCCTCACACTGTACCTCAATCCGGCTAATCAGAGTGAGATTAAGATACAATTGCACACACAAGTCAACGCGCAGTGTCATCGAGTGGACATTTGGAATACTGAAGAGCAGGTTCCGCTGCTTGCACAAAAGTGGAGGAGCACAGCAGTATGGGCCGGAGACCTGCTGCAAGATAGTAGCTACTTGTGCCATGCTGCACAAAGTTGGGACAACAGAAGGCATACCAGTTGTCAAAACCTCGCGTTTCCTGGAAACTGATATCCTCAATGTCCTTTAGCACAGCCTGTTCAAATGCAAGTATATGGCATGAGATGTTTTGATTAGGTGGTTGGAAAGTAGATTTTTTCCTAAGTCCAGTTGACTTATTTTCTTCTGTACCTTCTTTAGTATCTCCAAAGATATCGCAAAGTTTGATTTTCCGGAAGAATTGGGCCAGCTCCGTATTGAGGACAAAGGGGTCATTCTTGGGTGTGGGAACAAAACCCAAACCCTTGGAGAGGATAGTCGTCTCATCGTGCGTAAGTGTGTGTTTGCTGATGTTGACTATGTTGGTTACTCCCTGCTCGTCGAGGGCATTTCCATTCTCTCTCTGCTCCTGGTTACCACTACATGGGGTGGTTGATCTTCCCATTAGACCCTCGTATTCCTTCGTTTTTGTCGGCCTCTCCCTCTGCCTCGGCCCTGGAATAAAAAAGGCGGTGGAACCCCCACTGTTTGCACTTAAACGCAACAAAAACCTGCGTGATCAACTAGTACGCGCCAGTATGCCCACTGCAGATGGCACTGAACAACGGAGGCTTTGGGACCAACCATGTGTGATGGGACATTTTTCATGTGGTGGATGTACATCTTGCAATCTAACCGCCAACATGAAAGAAGTCAACATAGGCACAGGAAAACCATGGCAACTACGAACATTCAGCAATTGCAACACTGAGAATGTTGTTTACCTAACAACATGTCCATGTGGTCTCCAATATGTCGGCATGACAACCAGAAAAATCAGGATACGCATTAACGAACACTGTAGCACCATCAGGTGCAAGAGAACAAACACCAAACTGACACGTCACTTTCTGGAAAAACATCACAAGGACACTGACCTCCGTTGGACTGTCCTTGAAGTGATGAACAAAAGTAAATTTGACCTCTCAAAAGCGTTACACGTAAGGGAACAACGGTGGGTCTACCGTCTGCGGTCCCATCAGTAAGGCCTCAACGACGACATCCCTTGGTTCCAATTGGGTAGATGAATACTAAGCTAGCGTTCCACCCTTCCCACTGCCGTACCGTTAGGCTCACCTTCTCTCTGTCTCTCCTTCCTTGGTTTCCCCCCCTATATGTTGCGCAAGCATGACTGGTAAACATCACAGTCACCCTCTTCCCGTGGACGTGGCCCCCCCCCCCTCTTGTGACGCTAACGCGCCACTTTAGCACTTTGATTTGAACACGTTCATTTCTGTGCTCCGGGACTACCTTTTCCCTCCGCATTACTAATCATTTCATTACACTTCCTTTTCACTTCCGCGCCGGGTACTTGAGCCAGGACTCCCCCTGCAACTTGGCGACATCCACACCTCCCCCTTATTACTAATCATTTCTTTACACTTCTTTTTCACTTCCGCGCCGGCTACTTGAGCCAGGACCCCCTCTGCAATTTAGCGACATCCGTGCCACCCCGGCACTGTAAGACTGCCCGCTCGCTTTAGCACGCCCATTTTAATTAGGGTGACTGCTACTTGTGCCCGGACCCCCTCCATATTTGGGATAACACCGCGTACTTTTTTTAAGCACGCACCTCCTCGCCTGATTTACCGCGCCCTCACCATCATTAGGCGATCACGTCACACTGGTGCCCTGCGAGCGAATCAGCACTCTCCGATCGCAGCCCCCCGCGTTACCATGGCAACCTCAGATGCGCTCTCTCGCTGTATGCTTGATCTTTGAAGCACGCAATACCACACGGGTTCCCTGTGAGCGAATAATATCCCTCTCACCGCGGCACCCCCGCGTTGCCAGGGCGACCTCAGACGTGCTCTTCCCCTGGAACTTCATCCCGCTTACACGTGACACCACCCTTATGAGAGTGTCCAGCCCTCCTTCACCTCATTTTTTGGGCATGCACCACCCTCTGAGCAACACCATTGGTCCCGCGCTACAGCCATTACGAAACCAGGCACCGCGCCGCGCGCATCCTTCCCGCGTCCGCTCGGGACACCGGAAACCACACACCAGGAGCCACTCTTCAGGCTCAATCACTCAGCGCTGCTTCTAATTAAGTCACAAGCGCACTATTTAAACACCGACCCCGCGGCCTTATTCTACCATTCGGGAGGACCGGGAGCAGCAACATAGGAGGATCGTGGGATTCTTTTCCTGAGACAGTAAGAGTATGAATGCAGTGAATGTTGTAACTGGACCCTTCCGGTTCGTTACTGTGTGAATGAGCGTGTTCTACACACGTATGTGGAAAATCCTCTCCCACACATTGTTTGATGGAAACTTTGGTTTACCTTCTCTCCCTCCAGAATGAACAGGAGTTTCCCCTCCCCTCCCCCCATGTGGCAAGTAGTTGTTTCAACTAGGGTAAGACCCATCAGAGCTACCACGCTCTCATCACTCTCGATCTGTTTGTGTACACACATAGAGTGGCACAAGTCACGTGAATAGTCACTCACCTTAAGGAACTCACGCATGCGCTGTTTCTTTTTATTGTGTCTCACATTTAATGTTTTTTCTGACCCAGCTCTACAGGTTTATATATATATATATATATATATATATATATATGTTTGTTCACTTTTATATCTCCCTTCAGGCTTGACGTTTGGAAGCCATTTAGGAAACGGAGTGCGGCCTTTGCCACACCCGCACAGTGGTACTTTCTTGCTACTTGTTGGTAAGAACGGAGCCCCCAGTTTAAACTTAGGTCCTGATGAATGCCCTGGACCCGCTCGGGCCTACATAGCAGAAACATGTTGACCATTCACGAGACGGTTAGGGGACACTAAACACCCCACTCACCGTCCTTTGTTTTTAGCATTATATAGTTATTGGCCACATTAAAATTTACTTTCTGGTAACTATAATGATTTTTAACTTCACTTTCCATCTCACGGGCCCCCACTCCTTAGTTTAGAAGTGCATCCCTGTCTCCAGGTGTATGCCCGCCCTCTATCAAACGAAGGTTTTAGAGGGCGAGGACTGGCCGATGATGAAGCATGACGCCAGGTGGTGTGTGAGACCAGTCCGTTACTTTTTGTGAGATGTCCCCACTCACAATGGTTTTATAACTGTAGCAGAGTCACACCTCACTAGGAGCAGCTCTTTTGTGGTAAACATTTAGCAATGGAGGCCGCTAGTTCCTAGAACCCCACGCCTCCTGTTCCCTCCTCCACACATTGTGGAGTCCTTTTGTGATTACAAGAGAACACACCTAACACTAGCACGCATTGGGAGATCAGGTTGTCATTTCAACAGAATGCAGATGGATTTTATCGAGATGCCTGCCTACAACGGGCTGAGATATGTCCTGCTTATAGTGTGTGTCTTTTCAAAATGGGTGGAAGCCTACCCAGCCAGAAGAAATGACAGTCTCATTGTATCAAAGCTGTTTTTGTGAGAATTGATACCAAGGTATGGAATGCCGATGTCTCTTGAGTCAGATAGAGGCACCCATTTCAATAATGAGGTTCTAAAAATGATCTGCACAGCTCTACAAATTGAGCAAAGGCTCCATTGCAGTTACAGACCTGAAGCATCAGGAATAGCTGAACAAGTAAATGGGACGATAAAGTCTCGATTGGCAAACGTTTGTGCTTCAGTATCCCTGAAATGGCCAGATGCACGGCCTTTGGCATTGATGAGTATTCAAAGTACTCCAGACAGGAAGACAGGTTTATCCCCTCATGAGATCTTGATGAGCAGGGCAATGAGATTACCTGCTGTACCTGCAAATGCTCTGTTCAAAATCACTGATGATATTATCTTGGAATACTGTAAAGGATTGTCTGATGTGGTCCATTCTATCTTTCATCAGGTTTCAGCTGCGACAAAAGATCTGCATCAAGAACAGTGCCACACCTCAATCCTGGTGATTGTGTCATGATCAAGAAGCACGTTCGGAAGACTTGTCTAGAGCCAAGATGCAAAGGCCCTAATCAAATAAAATTGACGACAAATACTGCTCTTAAGCGCACTGGGATTTCAAACTGGATTAATGTCTCACACACAAAGAAAGTGAGAAATCCAGAAGAAGCTGTTATGGTCTATGATCCTGAAAGAACAGCATTGCTGACTGCACCACCACCTGAAAGACCACCAAGACCAGTTGCACTGTTGCCAGTACAGCACAACGAGGAGAGGGGTGAAAATACGCAAGTTGAAAGACAAGTCCAAGTACCTGAAATTACACAAAGTGGTATAGAAGTCTTTAATGAAAAATAAATGGAGACACTAAGCTTGAGAACGACTAGACATCGCCATCACCATCCACAACGGCTACAAATTTACCCACGCGGACCACCCCGAGCAACCAGTAGGAGGCATTGCCATTGTCTGAAACAGCACACTCCAACTGACCATGCACTCTAATGACCCGACGGTGACCATGGAACACCTCCACTTCCAGATACGGACCAACCCTAGCACCACCCTCCACGGCACCCTCATCTACAGGCCCCCCGGGCCACAAACCCCCATTCACCAATGCCATTGTAGACCTCAGCTCATCCCAGGCTCTCCCATCCATTGACTATATCCTACTCGGAGACCTCAAGTTCCACCTGGACAACACCATTGACCAGAAAACCACCCCCCTCCTCGGGAACCTCACCAACATCGGACTCAAGAAGCTAGTCACCGCACCAACTGACATAGCCTGACATACGCTTGAGCTTGTCTACTCCACCAGCTGGAACTTCAACTACAGCCACACCACAGGACTCTCCTGTACCGACCATCATTGTTTACAACACACCTTCCCACGCCCACCGTACACCATCGCCATCTTTGCCCCCCCCCCGTCGCAGCTGGATCAAGGCCACCGAAGAACATTCTGTCAACTCCCTCAGCACCACCACTCCGCCAAGGCTTACAAACTCAAACACCGCAGCACTCAACCTCCACTGACGGATCTCCAACTGCGCCGACACCCTGACACCCCTCAAGAAAAGACCAGGCAAACAACACTCCAAGGGCCATATGTATCAAGCTATTTCGAGATCGCAAATGCAGTGAATCGCAAAAAAACAGTGTTTGCGATCGCAAAATAGCATGTCCCAATGTATGACAGTGTTTCGCATCGCAAAATTGATATTCGCAAAAATTGCAATTACCAATTTTGCGATTCAACAAATCTGCGAAAACCCCTTTGCGAATTTGCAATATCTGAGTCTCAAATTGCTAATTTGCAATATTGTATGTCGCAAATTGCGAATTCGCAAAACAATGTATCAAACATTCGCAAATTGCGAATATGTAGAAATCGCAATTTTGCACCTTTAAATTACCACCATCTCAAGCCAGGTTGTAACCAGGTGTTACCTATTTAAACAGGCCCATAATGCCTCTGGGACTTTCACAATGGCAGTGCTGTATGTCATAGCGAGGAGGATGCGGATTCAAGCCACAGCACAGAGAAGGAGGAGGAGACAGGAACGCATTTTCAGAGTGCGCATTACCCTGTTTCAGCAGACAGAGGAATAAATACATGAGAAGTATAGGCTGGACTCAGCTACTATACTGGACTTGATAGCTGACCTAAAACCTATGCTTGAACATCCAACCCGCAGGACCCAAACCATTGCGACACATGTGCAGGTCCTCTGTTCACTGCACTTACTGGCATCAGGGAGCTTCCAGGGGGGGATAGCTACAGCAGGAGGGGAGTCTCAGAGTTGCCTGTTACGCTTCTTTCATGCATTCTTGGATGCAGTGGTACAGAGGATACACCATTACACCAGATACTCCACCACACAAGAGGCATTGCAGCAGACCAAACTGGATTTCCACCAGATAGCCCAGTTTCCCCACGTAATTGGTAGCATTGATGGGACACATGTAGTCCTCTCTCCCCCCTCAGATAATGAGTACGTATTCAGGAACCGGAAATCATTCCATTCACTCAACATACAGGCCATATGTAATGCAAAACACATCATAACTGATATAGTGGCCAAATATCCTGGCAGTACACACGATTCCTTCATTTTTAGACACAGTGGAATACACACACGACTCACAGGGGGTTAATTTGGCGAAGGATACCTGCTAGGTAAATGTATGTCACTCAATCTGATATACTCTTTAGAGCTGTAGAAATAGGACAGTGATTAACCGTATGTCTTTCAACCTGTAGGTGACAGTGCATATGCTGTGCGCTCATTCATCCTCACACTGTACCTCAATCCGGCTAATAAGAGTGAGATTAAGATACAATTGCACACACAAGTCAACGCGCAGTGTCATCGAGTGGACATTTGGAATACTGAAGAGCAGGTTCCGCTGCTTGCACAAAAGTGGAGGAGCACAGCAGTATGGGCCGGAGACCTGCTGCAAGATAGTAGCTACTTGTGCCATGCTGCACAAAGTTGGGACAACAGAAGGCATACCAGTTGTCAAAACCTCGCGTGTCCTGGAAACTGATATCCTCAATGTCCTTTAGCACAGCCTGTTCAAATGCAAGTATATGGCATGAGATGTTTTGATTAGGTGGTTGGAAAGTAGATTTTTTCCTAAGTCCAGTTGACTTATTTTCTTCTGTACCTTCTTTAGTATCTCCAAAGATATCGCAAAGTTTGATTTTCTGGAAGAATTGGGCCAGCTCCGTATTGAGGACAAAGGGGTCATTCTTGGGTGTGGGAACAAAACCCAAACCCTTGGAGAGGATAGTCGTCTCATCGTGCGTAAGTGTGTGTTTGCTGATGTTGACTATGTTGGTTACTCCCTGCTCGTCGAGGGCATTTCCATTCTCTCTCTGCTCCTGGTTACCACTACATGGGGTGGTTGTGGTTGATCTTCCCATTAGACCCTCGTATTCCTTCGTTTTTGTCGGCCTCTCCCTCTGCCTCGGCCCTGGAATAAAAAAGGCGGTGGAACCCCCACTGTTTGCACTTAAACGCAACAAAAACCTGCGTGATCAACTAGTACGCGCCAGTATGCCCACTGCAGATGGCACTGAACAACGGAGGCTTTGGGACCAACCATGTGTGATGGGACATTTTTCATGTGGTGGATGTACATCTTGCAATCTAACCGCCAACATGAAAGAAGTCAACATAGGCACAGGAAAACCATGGCAACTACGAACATTCAGCAATTGCAACACTGAGAATGTTGTTTACCTAACAACATGTCCATGTGGTCTCCAATATGTCGGCATGACAACCAGAAAAATCAGGATACGCATTAACGAACACTGTAGCACCATCAGGTGCAAGAGAACAAACACCAAACTGACACGTCACTTTCTGGAAAAACATCACAAGGACACTGACCTCCGTTGGACTGTCCTTGAAGTGATGAACAAAAGTAAATTTGACCTCTCAAAAGCGTTACACTTAAGGGAACAACGGTGGGTCTACCGTCTGCGGTCCCATCAGTAAGGCCTCAACGACGACATCCCTTGGTTCCAATTGGGTAGATGAATACTAAGCTAGCGTTCCACCCTTCCCACTGCCGTACCGTTAGGCTCACCTTCTCTCTGTCTCTCCTTCCTTGGTTTCCCCCCCTATATGTTGCGCAAGCATGACTGGTAAACATCACAGTCACCCTCTTCCCGTGGACGTGGCCCCCCCCCCTCTTGTGACGCTAACGCGCCACTTTAGCACTTTGATTTGAACACGTTCATTTCTGTGCTCCGGGACTACCTTTTCCCTCCGCATTACTAATCATTTCATTACACTTCCTTTTCACTTCCGCGCCGGCTACTTGAGCCAGGACTCCCCCTGCAACTTGGCGACATCCACACCTCCCCCTTATTACTAATCATTTCTTTACACTTCTTTTTCACTTCCGCGCCGGCTACTTGAGCCAGGACCCCCTCTGCAATTTAGCGACATCCGTGCCACCCCGGCACTGTAAGACTGCCCGCTCGCTTTAGCACGCCCATTTTAATTAGGGTGACTGCTACTTGTGCCCGGACCCCCTCCATATTTGGGATAACACCGCGTACTTTTTTTAAGCACGCACCTCCTCGCCTGATTTACCGCGCCCTCACCATCATTAGGCGATCACGTCACACTGGTGCCCTGCGAGCGAATCAGCACTCTCCGATCGCAGCCCCCCGCGTTACCATGGCAACCTCAGATGCGCTCTCTCGCTGTATGCTTGATCTTTGAAGCACGCAATACCACACGGGTTCCCTGTGAGCGAATAATATCCCTCTCACCGCGGCACCCCCGCGTTGCCAGGGCGACCTCAGACGTGCTCTTCCCCTGGAACTTCATCCCGCTTACACGTGACACCACCCTTATGAGAGTGTCCAGCCCTCCTTCACCTCATTTTTTGGGCATGCACCACCCTCTGAGCAACACCATTGGTCCCGCGCTACAGCCATTACGAAACCAGGCACCGCGCCGCGCGCATCCTTCCCGCGTCCGCTCGGTACACCGGAAACCACACACCAGGAGCCACTCTTCAGGCTCAATCACTCAGCGCTGCTTCTAATTAAGTCACGAGCGCACTATTTAAACACCGACCCCGCGGCTTTATTCTACCATTCGGGAGGACCGGTAGCAGCAACATAGGAGGATCGTGGGATTCTTTTCCTGAGACAGTAAGAGTATGAATGCAGTGAATGTTGTAACTGGACCCTTCCGGTTCGTTACTGTGTGAATGAGCGTGTTCTACACACGTATGTGGAAAATCCTCTCCCACACATTGTTTGATGGAAACTTTGGTTTACCTTCTCTCCCTCCAGAATGAACAGGAGTTTCCCCTCCCCTCCCCCCATGTGGAAAGTAGTTGTTTCAACTAGGGTAAGACCAATCAGAGCTACCACGCTCTCATCACTCTCGATCTGTTTGTGTACACACATAGAGTGGCACAAGTCACGTGAATAGTCACTCACCTTAAGGAACTCACGCATGCGCTGTTTCTTTTTATTGTGTCTCACATTTAATGTTTTTTCTGACCCAGCTCTACAGGTTTATATATATATATATATATATATATATATATATATATATATATATATATATTATCTACTGGCGGTCGCCAGTAGATAGTTATAGTTAGGACCGTGTTTCCATAGGAAATCCGCAACATTCTATTTGGAATAACTTTGGCACCGGTTGACGAATCCTCGCGAAATTTTCAAAATAGGTGGGGCGCTCCGCTCCGCTCCTACCCTGAAAGTCTCGGGGGGATTCGTCAAGCGGGGGCCGAGAAAAAAGGGGGGTCCGAAAACACGTTTTCCCCATGCAATTTTCCATAGAGACCTTTAGTTCAAGGTACAGCCCGAACGGCTGAACAGAATTACTTGAAATTTTGCAGAGAGGTAGTCCTCAGGTCAGGGAAGTGCCTTTTGCAGGTCTGGTGTCAATCTGTTCAGTAGTTCCTGAGAAAATCAAAAGTAAAATCATATATATATGTGGGCGGAGCCTAACCACACATCTCATCCTGAGATCTGATTGGCTGTCAGCACTTCATCCAAGAAGTGTTGGCAGCCATCTTGGGACCAATATACATGATAGCACCTCATTAAAAAGCATTGCAGTTAATAGAAGGTTTTAAGACTTTAGTTACATTATAAATCATTTGTTGATGATACCATACTCATTTTAGGAATTGTGGTCGGTTCTAAGGTGATTTCACCATGTGAAAAAGCCTTCTGCTGGGATATCATGATTGAGAGAAAAATATTTTCTCATGCTTTTCCAACATAGGTTTGGAAGGTGATCTATAAGCTAAACTGAGAGCTTATTTTCTGTAAATTCACATTATCTTTCTCAGTCATGTGAGAATGAAGTCTGACATTCTCAGTAAAACATGTACATCCAACAAGGGCAGAGACTGTCAGTTGATTCCTTTGTGTTCTACTGCAGCTTCCCAGAGTGTTCCAAAGAACAACTAGAGCGCTAACAGTCCTACTTATGATAAACGTATGGCACACCTGAAGCCATCTTGCTTGGATTAAAGTGGTGACTCTTAAAACATTTAATTTAAAAAGGAACAAAAAGAGGGGGATCATTTTTCCATAAAAAGTATGATTAGTGCTGCAGAAAGAAAAATTAGGGCACATTTTGAGTGACTTATCTAATCCTCTTCTATTTCATTAAAATATTCTGACATGCAGACTGAAACATGCACTTTCAATACCAGCAGCAGTTTTCCCTGGTGAGCAGTAGCTTTACTACAGTGATCTAATGAGCAAAAAGAGTGCTAACATTCTGAATTTATGGCAAATGTGTGACACATCTGAATGCCTTCTTGATGGAATCAAAGTAAAAAACTGAAAGTATTTCCTACTGAGGAGACTGCAGTAAATGAGGAAATTAGGAAACTTCATAACAAATAAGTCTCCCAATATGGCCACCAGAGACAAAAGAGCCCAAAGGTAGCCCAAATATCACCCAGATGTAGCCCAAGTATAGCCCAATGACAGAATGTCCCAGAGTGTTCTTAAAAACAACTAGAGCGCTTACTGTCTTCATTATGACAAAAGTATGGCACACCTGAAGCCATCTTGATTGGAATAAACTGGTAACACTTAAAACATTTAATTTAAAAAGGAACACAATGAGGGGGTTCATTTTGCCATAGAAATTATGATTAATGCTGAAGAAAGAAAATGAGGGCACATTTTGAGTGA
The DNA here is from genome assembly GCF_964204655.1 of Triturus cristatus. Lineage (NCBI taxonomy): Eukaryota > Metazoa > Chordata > Amphibia > Caudata > Salamandridae > Triturus > Triturus cristatus. The sequence continues at coordinate 1,634,518,743 of NC_140589.1, forward strand.
CTTCTCAAATCCTCTTCTATTTCATTAAAAAATTCTGACATGCAGACTGAAACATGCACTTTTAATACCAGGAGCAGACTTCCATGGTGAACAGTAGTTTTACTACAGTGATCTAATGAGCAACTAGAGTGCTAACATTCAGAATTTATGGCAAATGTGTGACATATCTGAATACCTTCATGATGGAATCAAAGTAAAAAACTGAAAGCATTTCCTACTGAGGAGACTGCAGTACATGAGGAAATTAGGAAACTTCATAACAAATAAATCTCCCAAGATGGCCACCGGAGACAAAAGAGCCCAAATGTAGCCCAAAATCACCCAGATGTAGCCCAAATATAGCCCAATGACAGAAGTGTGCAAAACACTTATTATTTTGTGTTTTTGCAGCGTTATATAGTGCAGACTTGTCAGGTATTGGAGTGCTTTACATGAGCATTGGTTACATCACACAAGAACAAATTCATTTTGGTTGTAGACATGGGGAGACTAAGTGATTTGACCAGAATCACAGAATGTCGAGCTGAAGCAGAAACTCCAACCTGGTTCCCCAGTTGCAAAGTCTGCAGTTCTGGAAGTAACACCACACCCTCTCCCCTAAGTGCAACATTTAATCAAGTGGTCAACTGGATAAAAAAACATAAAGATAACAAATAATTTAAAAGTGCTTTGTCGCTATATGAAAACTCAGAAAATATGTCCTTATTTTAGTCTTTTAGAGCACTAACCATAATTTTGATGCCAATAAGACCCTCTCATATCTGTAATTTCTAAAGGAAATGTTCTAGGTATTACAGTTTTGATTACATCAAGATGACGTCAGGCGTTCCACACTTTTGTAATAAATATAGAATGTTAGCAATCTAGTTGTTCATTAGGATACTGTTGAGAGGCAGAGGCCAGGGGCACGGACTCTGAAAATTGAAGGCAGGTAGGAGGGTGCAAAGGCAACAATTTAACCACACTGAGCAGGCAGGAAGGGCCGTGGCAGCACAACAGACTATGGAGGGCAGTGGAAAGGGGGGCAGGGGCAACAAACCAACAATACAGGACTTGCAAGAGAGGCTGTGGCAATGTAATAGACCATTGTGGGCAAAAGGAAGAGGCAATGGTAGTACAACCATACATGCCAACAGACCCGATTCAGCCAGGAAACGTCCAATGTTTTTAAGCTCAAATGGGCTTTATTTGATCTGTCTCCTGTCTACAATCTCCTCTTTTTCAATGTAACTCAAAGGGGAAAATCAATACCCCAGTTTTTTTTCAAAATCTCCCTCTTACCAAGTTAAAAATGTTCGCAAGTATGGTACATTGGATCATGGAAGGAAATGGGGTAGGGACATGGACTTGGATAACAGAGGACAGGAGGGACATGGAGAGGTGCACCAAACTGACCCTGCAGGGCAGGCATCAGGGTTTGCAGCAGCACAATACACCACACAGGGCATGAGGGACAGGAGTGCAGCACAACAATCCATAGAAAGCAAAAGGGAGGGGACAGGACCATGCACATGGACAACAGAGAACAGAGGGGCAAGAGGCAATGGTAGCTAGCTGACCATAATGGACAGCCAGGAGAGAAAGCTGCAGCATAACAGACCATAAAGGGCAGGAGGGACGGATCAGGGGCATTACAATGGAACAGACAAGCCAGGAGGGAGGGAGTAGGGGTCTGCACATGTAAACAGAGGGCTGGGGGCAAGGGGGCAGGGCAGGAGCAGCAAGATAGCCATGGAGGTCAGGCAGGATGGACACTAGAAGCAAGACACACCATGAAGAGCAACAGTGAGACTGTGATGGCATACACACAGACCATGGAGGGAAGGTGGGAGGGGGTCAGGGGCAGCTAACTGACCACACGGGGAAGGTGGGAGGGGCCATTGCAGCACAGAAGACCATGCATGGCAAGTGGGAGGGTTAGTGGCAGCACAATGGCTATGATGGGCAAGAAGGAGGGTGCAGGGGCATGCACAAAGGACCATGGAGGATAGAAGGGAGGGTCAGGACTTGTGCACAGACAAGAAAGTTCAGGGGAAGGGGCCTCACAACAGACCGCACGGGGCAGGCAGGAGGAGCAGTTGCAGCACAACAGACCAGGGAGGGCAGAAGGGTGTGGCAGTACAATGGACCATGTAGGACAGGAGGAAGAGGATAGGGGCATGGCATGTGGACAGGCAGGGTGGAGGTGGCAGGGACAGGTTACAGTTATCTGACAATGCTAGGCAGGTGGGAGGGGAGTGGCAGCTCAACAGAACACTCAGAGTAGATAGGAGTGGCAGGTCCATGGAACATGGTGGGCAAAAAGGATGGAGCAGGGGCATGCACAAAGACATCGGAGGGCAGGGGGAAGGAGAATAGGGGCAGCAAGCTAAGCACAGAGTTTAAGCAGGAGGTCAATGATGGGGCATAGAATTGGGCAATGGAGGGCAGGAGGAATGGACTGGTACATCATACTAAATTGCGGGCAGTGGCAGCACATCAGACCATGCATGGCAGGAGGGAGGAGGCTAGTCCATGTATTCACACAACAGAGGATAGGGAGGAGGGGGATGGGGCAGCAAGCTAACTGTTCAGAGAAGGCGGGTATTAGGAACTTTATTGTTTTTAAACCGTGTGTCTGTGCGAACTACTTAAAATATGAACAAGTATGCAGCATAATCTCACTTTTATATAGGAAGAAGAGGACGTTTGTGACTGTGACTCCGGGCTCACTTGGCAGAAGCACCCCCTGACCCTCCACCCCCTATCGCAAAATGTAATGCCCGTGAAAAGGGTAGGTGAACACAGTGTTATATAGAACATAGTCCTGAGAGCACGATTGAAAATGAAAACTAGATATAGTGTATGGTATAAACTATGCACCAAAAAGTGTGATATAAGATGAACCGGGCGTGAAATATAATATGCAATACATTGTGCGCAATGACAGATTCATTGGAGAGCGCGAGATAGCACAGGCACTAGCGCGTGCTATGCGATATGCGCCTTGGAGTGTAATATGCACAGGGCAGTGTTGTGTAACCTAACTAGTCTCTAAAGTTGTAATATAAAATATGTGCTGGGGAGTGTAACGTTGCATATGCACTGTGACAAAGATATGGATCCCAGATTGTAATATGTATGGCATAGCACTGTGCGTTATAACATAGGCATCGAGGAAGGCACGTTAGATGGGGCAATATAACCCGTGCGAAGACAAGTGTGGCATGACATATTCACGGGGTGGTGTTACAGTGCACATGGGCTAGAGAGTGTCATAGCATATGCACTAGCTAGTGGAATACAACACAGAGGTGTGTGGCACTCAGCAGGAAATGGTGGGTGCACGCTGTGACTCTCAAGTGATGTTCGTCCCCTTTCCAGAGAGTAAAATAAAAAGTATTACACATCCGGCAGTGGATGTGTGTTTCATTAACCGTGAAGGGGGTTTCTTGCATAGTTTTTGTCTAATTTTTGTCGAATCCCCTTTGAATGGCTTGGTGTGCATGTGTATTAAATGTGCCCGTCAATAGCTACCCATGTTTGTATAAATAAACGACAAGGGTGTCTACCGGGATTAGGCACGGTAGGGCATCAGACATGTCAGAGCTTCACTAGTGGTGTAAATACATTCCACGTGGATTCATTGTATGCATAGTCGCCTTTTAATGAATATCACGCAAATCGTCATGGTGATAGGTACGTACGGTTTGTCCAGCATGTTCTAGGTGTGTCTATAAATATATATTTTTAAAAAAATAATTTAAAAAACAGTGGCCGGCCCTGGGGATTGGGGTGAAAAAAATAAAATTAGGAGACAGGCCCTGGGGGATGGGGTCATCAGGGCCAATAAATTAGAATAAGAAGGGGAACCACACAGCCCCCCTTCTTAAAAAATTAAAATAAATAAAAGACTGGCATCGTGCCGGAGGCCATGCCCCCTCCTTGCAGCACTCTGCAAACGCGCCCCCCCGGCGAGTTGTAAGTTGGGGAATTAATTCCTCTTCAATACTGAGGGTCCCTGAGGGCCAACTAGCCCAACAGGCATCTCCAGTATGCGCCAGGGAGCTGCGCTGCAGACAGGTGTTCTGAGGCCAAGCCCCTTTTTACACCTCTCTGCAACGCAGCTCTGTGGCGCTTACTGGAGGTACCTAGTGGTCTAGTTTGACCCTAGGGACCCTTAGGATTCAAGGGGACTTAATCTCTCAACTTAGAACAGCCACAGGGCGCGTTTACACAGTGGTGAAGGGAGGGGACGGGGCCTGAGGTGACGTGTGCAAACACGCCCGCAATGCACTGCTGATGACGTCACATATTACATCACTCATGACATGGTCAGTGACATCACTCATGACATCACTGATGACATCTCAAATGACATCACTGATGACATCCCTGATGACATCATCCTTGTGATAGAGTGGCAGACCTCCTCTCACCCTAATAGAGACTAAAATTTTCTAAACAATGGACATACCAATACCAGTTACTACAACCTCTTCAGTAATTCTAAGATCCACATACACATCCACTCATTCACCAACAGTCCTATACAGTCACTCATACATGTACTCACTCATCATATGTACTCATACACCTATACATCCTGTTACACAATGCCACTCATCCATAGAGTTACTCACACACATAGTCACTCATGCTAATAAAGAATCAAACATACATTTACTTGCATATACAGTTATACACACACCACCACACGTACTTCTACGGAAACTTACACATACTTAGTCTTTTAAACAATCACTTATAGAAACACATACTTATTCATACAGGAAATCTTTCAATCTCTCACTCTCACATATACTCACTTATATACACCAATAGTCACATATACTAGTTTAAAACATATGTAGTTACTCATAAAGACACTATTGAGACAGTCATTCACTCACTAACACACCCATACACACACTCATCCACCCATACAGTCCTGCACACATGCTGTCTTCAACACATACAAACAGCGAGTCACTCATTCATGCACCTATGCACTACGTAATACCCCCACCGAACCATGCAGACACTCAGACTGATACTCAAAAAACCAACTAATAACCTATATAGACACCCATGTAGCTACTCACCAACCCATGCAGCCACTTATACACAAAGTGAGAGACTGATACAGATATTTACTTATTTAAACATTACGCACTTAGTCATGTATTCACTATGATACACTTAATCAGTCAGTTACACAATCAATTTTTCAAAAACAAATCATCCATTTAGACACTTATATACCCATTTATTCTTCCATCGACCTTGAGATATACATATATAAAACATATTTTATTTTCAGAAAAACACACATTCACTGGATGATGTCATCAGTGATGTCATCAGTGATGTCATTTGAGATGTCATCAGTGATGTCATGACTGATGTCACTGACCATGTCATGAGTGATGTAATATGTGACGTCATCAGCAGTGCATTGCGGGCGCGCGAGTTATAGTTAGGTGAACTAACTATAACGGGGGAATTTCAATGGTTTTGTACAAGTGAAAAGTCCAGCTAACTATAACACCCCTGAAACCTATGGTTTTTTCAGTGAATATATATATATATTCACTGAAAAAACCATAGGTTTCAGGGACGTTATAGTTAGTTGGACATTTGACTCATATAAAACCAGGGCAATTCGCCAGTTATAGTTAGTTGAGCTAACTATAACTCGCGCGCCCGCAATGCACTGCTGATGACGTCACATTTTACATCACGCATGACATGGCCAGTGACATTACTGATGACATCTCAAATGACGTCACTGATGACATCATCCACGTGATAATCTGATGCACATACTGATGGCCTAATATAAACTATGATACACGCAATCTAAAATTCAGACTACTATTTTTAAAACCATACACACATAGCACCGACTATTTCCTAGGTCTATACACACATCTAGTGTCTTACACATACACATACAGTTACTCATCAATACAGTACTATAATATGTACTGATACACCTATACATAGTCAAACTCTACCACCAATCCATAGAGTTAGTCACACACCAAGTTAGTCATGCAAAGAATGAATTACATACTCATTTACTCATGTATACAGTTATATACATCAACTGAGTTATTTATACACACACCACATCACTTATTTATGCAGATACTAAGACATACTTATTGTCTTATACAATCAATGATACAAGCAGACACTCATTTATACACCAACTCTTCAAATAACTTACTCTGACATATAGTAATTTATATACTCCAACACTCACATACACTGCCTTAAAACATATGTAGTTACACATATACGACTGAGACATTGATTCACTCACCACACACCCATACACACACTAAGTCACCCATACAGCCCTTCTCAGATGCACTTTTGAATCCATACAACCAGTGAATTACCCACTCAGACATCTGTGCACAGAGTCACACCCCCTCCACCGACCCACACAGACACTCAGGCACTCATACAGATACTCAGACAAGAAATCAATAACCCATATAGACACCTATGTAGATACTTACCAACGCATGCAGCTGCTTACACACCGACTGAGAGACTAATGCAGTCTTTCAAACAGTTTAGTCACTAACCCATGCATTCAGTAAGATACGTTCAATCACTCACTTATACAGCCAGTCATGTGCCTACTAAATAATCCCTTCAGGCACTTGTAAATCCACTCATTCTTCAATACACCTTGGCATAGATATATATGAAAAATATTTAAAGTTCAGAGAAACACACATTCACTGGATGATGTCATCAGTGATGTCATCAGTGATGTCATTTGAGTGTTTTTCTGAAAATTAAATATGTTTTATTTATGTATATCTCAAGGTCGATGGAAGAATAAATGGGTATAAAAGTGTCTAAATGGATGATTTGTTTTTGAAAAATTGATTGTGTAACTGACTGATTAAGTGTATCATAGTGAATACATGGCTTAGTGAGTAATGTTTAAATATGTAAATATCTGTATCAGTCTCTCACTTTGTGTATAAGTGGCTGCATGGGTTGGTGAGTAGCTACATGGGTGTCTATATAGGTTATTAGTTGGTTTTTTGAGTATCAGTCTGAGTGTCTGCATGGTTCGGTGGGGGGTATTACGTAGTGCATAGGTGCATGAATGAGTGACTCACTGTTTGTATGTGTTGAAGACAGCATGTGTGCAGGATTGTATGGGTGGATGAGTGTGTGTATGGGTGTGTTAGTGAGTGAATGACTGTCTCAATAGTGTCTTTATGAGTAACTACATATGTTTTAAACTAGTATATGTGACTATTGGTGTATATAAGTGAGTATATGTGAGAGTGAGAGATTGAAAGAGTTCCTGTATGAATAAGTATGTGTTTCTATAAGTGATTGTTTAAAAGACTAAGTATGTGTAAGTTTCCGTAGAAGTAAGTGTGGTGGTGTGTGTATAACTGTATATGCAAGTAAATGTATGTTTGATTCTTTATTAGCATGAGTGACTATGTGTGTGAGTAACTCTATGGATGAGTGGCATTGTGTAACAGGATGTATAGGTGTATGAGTACATATGATGAGTGAGTACATGTATGAGTGACTGTATAGGACTGTTGGTGAATGAGTGGATGTGTATGTGGATCTTAGAATTACTGAAGAGGTTGTTGTAACTGGTATTGGTATGTCCATTGTTTTGAAAATTTTAGTCTCTATTTTTGAATGTGTGTATCAAAGGTTATATTAGGGTGAGAGGAGGTCTGCCACTCTATCACAAGGATGATGTCATCAGTGATGTCATCAGTGATGTCATTTGAGATGTCATCAGTGATGTCATGAGTGATGTCACTGACCATGTCATGAATGATGTAATATGTGACGTCATCAGCAGTGCATTGCGGGCGCGCGAGTTATAGTCAGCTGAACTAACTATAACGGGGGAATTTCAATGGTTTTGTACAAGTGAAAAGTCCAGCTAACTATAACACCCCTGAAACCTATGGTTTTTTCGGTGAATATATATATGTTTGTTCACTTTTATATCTCCCTTCAGGCTTGACGTTTGGAAGCCATTTAGGAAACGGAGTGCGGCCTTTGCCACACCCGCACAGTGGTACTTTCTTGCTACTTGTTGGTAAGAACGGAGCCCCCAGTTTAAACTTAGGTCCTGATGAATGCCCTGGACCCGCTCGGGCCTACATAGCAGAAACATGTTGACCATTCACGATTCGGTTAGGGGACACTAAACACCCCACTCACCGTCCTTTGTTTTTAGCATTATATAGTTATTGGCCACATTAAAATTTACTTTCTGGTAACTATAATGATTTTTAACTTCACTTTCCATCTCACGGGCCCCCACTCCTTAGTTTAGAAGTGCATCCCTGTCTCCAGGTGTATGCCCGCCCTCTATCAAACGAAGGTTTTAGAGGGCGAGGACTGGCCGATGATGAAGCATGACGCCAGGTGGTGTGTGAGACCAGTCCGTTACTTTTTGTGAGATGTCCCCACTCACAATGGTTTTATAACTGTAGCAGGGTCACACCTCACTAGGAGCAGCTCTTTTGTGGTAAACATTTAGCAATGGAGGCCGCTAGTTCCTAGAACCCCACGCCTCCTGTTCCCTCCTCCACACATTGTGGAGTCCTTTTGTGATTACAAGAGAACACACCTAACACTAGCACGCATTGGGAGATCAGGTTGTCATTTCAACAGAATGCAGATGGATTTTATCGAGATGCCTGCCTACAACGGGCTGGGATATGTCCTGCTTATAGTGTGTGTCTTTTCAAAATGGGTGGAAGCCTACCCAGCCAGAAGAAATGACAGTCTCATTGTATCAAAGCTGTTTTTGTGAGAATTGATACCAAGATATGGAATGCCGATGTCTCTTGAGTCAGATAGAGGCACCCATTTCAATAATGAGGTTCTAAAAATGATCTGCACAGCTCTACAAATTGAGCAAAGGCTCCATTGCAGTTACAGACCTGAAGCATCAGGAATAGCTGAACAAGTAAATGGGACGATAAAGTCTCGATTGGCAAACGTTTGTGCTTCAGTATCCCTGAAATGGCCAGATGCACGGCCTTTGGCATTGATGAGTATTCAAAGTACTCCAGACAGGAAGACAGGTTTATCCCCTCATGAGATCTTGATGAGCAGGGCAATGAGATTACCTGCTGTACCTGCAAATGCTCTGTTCAAAATCACTGATGATATTATCTTGGAATACTGTAAAGGATTGTCTGATGTGGTCCATTCTATCTTTCATCAGGTTTCAGCTGCGACAAAAGATCTGCATCAAGAACAGTGCCACACCTCAATCCTGGTGATTGTGTCATGATCAAGAAGCACGTTCGGAAGACTTGTCTAGAGCCAAGATGCAAAGGCCCTAATCAAATAATATTGACGACAAATACTGCTCTTAAGCGCACTGGGATTTCAAACTGGATTCATGTCTCACACACAAAGAAAGTGAGAAATCCAGAAGAAGCTGTTATGGTCTATGATCCTGAAAGAACAGCATTGCTGACTGCACCACCACCTGAAAGACCACCAAGACCAGTTGCACTGTTGCCAGTACAGCACAACGAGGAGAGGGGTGAAAATACGCAGGTTGAAAGACAAGTCCAAGTACCTGAAATTACACAAAGTGGTATAGAAGTCTTTAATGAAAAATAAATGGAGACACTAAGCTTGAGAACGACTAGACATCGCCATCACCATCCACAACGGCTACAAATTCACCCACGCGGACCACCCCGAGCAACCAGTAGGAGGCATTGCCATTGTCTGAAACAGCACACTCCAACTGACCATGCACTCTAATGACCCGACGGTGACCATGGAACACCTCCACTTCCAGATACGGACCAACCCTAGCACCACCCTCCACGGCACCCTCATCTACAGGCCCCCCGGGCCACAAACCCCCATTCACCAATGCCATTGTAGACCTCAGCTCATCCCAGGCTCTCCCATCCATTGACTATATCCTACTCGGAGACCTCAAGTTCCACCTGGACAACACCATTGACCAGAAAACCACCCCCCTCCTCGGGAACCTCACCAACATCGGACTCAAGAAGCTAGTCACCGCACCAACTGACATAGCCTGACATACGCTTGAGCTTGTCTACTCCACCAGCTGGAACTTCAACTACAGCCACACCACAGGACTCTCCTGTACCGACCATCATTGTTTACAACACACCTTCCCACGCCCACCGTACACCATCGCCATCTTTGCCCCCCCCCCCATCGCAGCTGGATCAAGGCCACCGAAGAACATTCTGTCAACTCCCTCAGCACCACCACTCCGCCAAGGCTTACAAACTCAAACACCGCAGCACTCAACCTCCACTGACGGATCTCCAACTGCGCCGACACCCTGACACCCCTCAAGAAAAGACCAGGCAAACAACACTCCAAGGGCCATATGTATCAAGCTATTTCGAGATCGCAAATGCAGTGAATCGCAAAAAAACAGTGTTTGCGATCGCAAAATAGCATGTCCCAATGTATGACAGTGTTTCGCATCGCAAAATTGATATTCGCAAAAATTGCAATTACCAATTTTGCGATTCAACAAATCTGCGAAAACCCCTTTGCGAATTTGCAATATCTGAGTCTCAAATTGCTAATTTGCAATATTGTATGTCGCAAATTGCGAATTCGCAATACAATGTATCAAACATTCGCAAATTGCGAATATGTAGAAATCGCAATTTTGCTCCTTTAAATTACCACCATCTCAAGCCAGGTTGTAACCAGGTGTTACCTATTTAAACAGGCCCATAATGCCTCAGGGACTTTCACAATGGCAGTGCTGTATGTCATAGCGAGGAGGATGCGGATTCAAGCCACAGCACAGAGAAGGAGGAGGAGACAGGAACGCATTTTCAGAGTGCGCATTACCCTGTTTCAGCAGACAGAGGAATAAATACATGAGAAGTATAGGCTGGACTCAGCTACTATACTGGACTTGATAGCTGACCTAAAACCTATGCTTGAACATCCAACCCGCAGGACCCAAACCATTGCGACACATGTGCAGGTCCTCTGTTCACTGCACTTACTGGCATCAGGGAGCTTCCAGGTGGGGATAGCTACAGCAGGAGGGGTGTCTCAGAGTTGCCTGTTACGCTTCTTTCATGCATTCTTGGATGCAGTGGTACAGAGGATACACCATTACACCAGATACTCCACCACACAAGAGGCATTGCAGCAGACCAAACTGGATTTCCACCAGATAGCCCAGTTTCCCCATGTAATTGGTAGCATTGATGGGACACATGTAGTCCTCTCTACCCCCTCAGATAATGAGTACGTATTCAGGAACCGGAAATCAATCCATTCACTCAACATACAGGCCATATGTAATGCAAAACACATCATAACTGATATAGTGGCCAAATATCCTGGCAGTACACACGATTCCTTCATTTTTAGACACAGTGGAATACACACACGACTCACAGGGGGTTAATTTGGCGAAGGATACCTGCTAGGTAAATGTATGTCACTCAATCTGATATACTCTTTAGAGCTGTAGAAATAGGACAGTGATTAACCGTATGTCTTTCAACCTGTAGGTGACAGTGCATATGCTGTGCGCTCATTCATCCTCACACTGTACCTCAATCCGGCTAATCAGAGTGAGATTAAGATACAATTGCACACACAAGTCAACGCGCAGTGTCATCGAGTGGACATTTGGAATACTGAAGAGCAGGTTCCGCTGCTTGCACAAAAGTGGAGGAGCACAGCAGTATGGGCCGGAGACCTGCTGCAAGATAGTAGCTACTTGTGCCATGCTGCACAAAGTTGCGACAACAGAAGGCATACCAGTGGAACTCACAGATACAGATGAGGATGAGGATGAGGTACCAGGTCCACATCTCAGACCAGCAGGTGCTGTAGGGGCATCAGATGGCAGACAGAGACATGATGAAATAACACGCAACTATTTCTAGGTGATTAATGATGACACAAAGCCAATCATGACTGTAGAATAACTGTGTTTTAATCTACCTTAACATCAGGTAAATTGCATTCACACAGCCTAAAAATCACAAATAATGTATGGCTCTTGCTGTTTCACATGTCATGTACACAGGACATGAGTAATGGAATTACAAATGTATGTATGCCATGGGTTACTTCATCCATTAGCATTCAGCTGTGGCATCACTGTCTATTTCTTCCGGCCACGGACTGCAGGTGCACACTCAGTGTTCTGACTGCCCTCCCATGATGAGGCATCTGATGCTGTTCCCTGCCTCACACTACGCCGTCTGGGTTCTGTCATTGGTGGGGTAATGCTGCTGCGGCTGGAGACCCCCTCACTGTCCCCTGCCCCCAGAAGACCTGTGCCAGCTATGTTTGCTGTCTGTAGCTGGTCAACTGCATTGGTGACCTGCACCAAATCTTTGGCAACATCCTCGCTGGAGTGCGCCATTTCAATCTGCATCGACACTGTGCGTCCCGATTGTACAGATGTAGCATGGCACAAACGGTTGACTACCTTACTGTAATGATCCAGACTGGTGAATAGATGTTGTTTTTCCCTGCATCTGGATGCATGGTCCCTCTGCATTGTGACACAGAGCTCTTTGATGGCTCCAGTCATTTCCTTAATGCAGTCTTCACATGCCTTATTGCCCTCTTCAGCTGTGTGATTTAGCTCTCTGATGCCCTACTTTATGTCTGTGAGATTGTGATTGACAGACACCAACTGCCTGTTCATTGACCGCATGCTTTTTGCTTGCAGATGCTGAACCTTTACCATTCTGCCCTCCAGCCCAGAAGATACGGAAGAATCATGTCCTATGTCTGTGGTGTTTTGTGCCCTTGGCTTACGTCTCCTGCAACTGCCGTCCCTATGGTGCATTGGAGGCTGCTCATGTTCCTGCCGTGCCTGCTCTTCTTGCTCTGGATGTGGCTCATCATGTATGCCTTCCAGTTCTCCCTACATCTCCGGGAGTGGAGGCACAATGTAACAGCGTTGTTTCTGCGCAGGTGTTGGCTGTGTTGTCTGCTCTGTCTCCTCTCCCCCTGCCTGGTCCTGTAGCTGTGGTGCCTCTTCAGGTTCTGTGTCGTCACCCTGTGTTGCAGGTTCACCAGTAAATACAAGAGCACTACTTATTGCGTGTCCTGCTTTCTATTGTTCACTAAATAAACTTGGATACAGTTGGTGTACCTAACTGCTGTGTTTCATTTTGGTTTTACTGTTGTGTGTCAACTGCAGATACATTGCTGTGTGTCATTGCTCAACTGTGTATTGTGTGTGACTACATCTCCCATGATGCATTGATGGGTGGCCAGGAAATTGTGCAATGGAGTAGCATTGTTACTTCGATGGTCACCAATTATGCGCCGTGTAACACCAATGGCATTTACCTTAGCCTGTATGTCCAGCCAGATTTTACGCTTCTCTGACTCTGGGATGTGCAGAGATTTCTTGCCGAAAAGCAGTTCACCATCTCCTCAATGAGGACCTCAAGTACTTTATCACTAAATGTTTGTTTCCTTTTCCTTCCAGCAGCCTCCTTTTTTTCTCCTGTGTATCCATAGTGTTTTGGATGGTGTCTTTGCACTACAGATGAATTTCAGAGTGGTGTGCTCCTGCTCCCAGCCTCTGACACAGATTCAGGCAATCAGAAACAGCATGGGCAGTCACACTTCATGGTTGTGATGTCATCAGTCTGCTCCTAAATCACAAAATCACAAATTTGCAATTTCTTGATAGCGATTTCGCAATTAAGAAATCGCTCTTTTAGAAATAGTAATGATCCAGACTGGTGAATAGATGTTGTTTTTCCCTGCATCTGGATGCATGGTCCCTCTGCATTGTGACACAGAGCTCTTTGATGGCTCCAGTCATTTCCTTAATGCTGTCTTCACATGCCTTATTGCCCTCTTCAGCTGCGTGATTTAACTCTCTGATGCCCTACTTTATGTCTGTGAGATTGTGATTGACAGACACCAACTGCCTGTTCATTGACCGCATGCTTTTTGCTTGCAGATGTTGAACCTTGACCATTCTGCCCTCCAGCCCAGAAGATATGGAAGAATCATGTCCTATGTCTATAGTGTTTTGTGCCCTTGGCTTACGTCTCCTGCAACTGCCGTCCCTATGGTGCATTGGAGGCTGCTCATGTTCCTGCCGTGCCTGCTCTTCTTGCTCTGGATGTGGCTCATCCTGTATGCCTTCCAGTTCTCCCTACAACTCCGGGAGTGGAGGCACAATGTAACAGCGTTGTTTCTGTGCAGGTGTTGGCTGTGTTGTCTGCTCTGTCTCCTCTCCCCCTGCCTGGTCCTGTAGCTGTGGTGCCTCTTCAGGTTCTGTGTCGTCACCCTGTGTTGCAGGTTCACCAGTAAATACAAGAGCACTACTTATTGCGTGTCCTGCTTTCTATTGTTCACTAAATAAACTTGGATACAGTTGGTGTACCTAACTGCTGTGTTTCATTTTGGTTTTACTGTTGTGTGTCAACTGCAGATACATTGCTGTGTGTCATTGCTCAACTGTGTATTGTGTGTGACTACATCTGCCATGATGCATTGATGGGTGGCCAGGAAATTGTGCGATGGAGTAGCATTGTTACTTCGATGGTCACCAATTATGTGCTGTGTAACACCAATGGCATTTACCTTAGCCTGTATGTCCAGCCAGATTTTACGCTTCTCTGACTCTGGGATGTGCAGAGATTTCTTGCCGAAAAGCAGTTCACCATCTCCTCAATGAGGACCTCAAGTACTTTATCACTAAATGTTTGTTTCCTTTTCCTTCCAGCAGCCTCCTTTTTTTCTTCTGTGTATCCATAGTGTTTTGGATGGTGTCTTTGCACTACAGATGAATTTCAGAGTGGTGTGCTCCTTCTCCCAGCCTCTGACACAGATTCAGGCAATCAGAAACAGCATGGGCAGTCACACTTCCTGGTTGTGATGTCATCAGTCTGCTCCTGAATCACAAAATCACAAATTTGCAATTTCTTGATAGCGATTTCGCAATTAAGAAATCGCTCTTTTAGAAATAGTTTATTGCGATTGCGATTACTGCTGCATTGCTAAATATTTGCGATTTTTTATTACGTGTTTTACGATTCTTAAATAGCGATTCGGTAAAAATCGCTATTTGAGAATCGCAAATCTCATTTTTGGTACATATGGCCCTAAGAAGGCCAACTGGTTCACTCCTGCCCTCCACTAGTGCTTCCCCACCTGCAGGCATCTTGAGAAGGGTTGGAGACACGTCAATCAACTCTGCAACACAGTCACCAGTGCGTGATTCTTGCACCACGTTGCACCGTATTTGCAAAGTGACGCATCTAGGCAAATGCGTGACCTTGTGAAGCTCTGTGCCACAACAAAGCCTCATAGGAGTGGCGCAGTGAAATCCATCAGATTTCACTGCAACAATTGTAGGACGCCACTGCATCAGTCCCTTACGCCTGCCTCATGACACGCATAAGGGTGACGAAGTGCCACAGGGATAGGCTGGCCTCATGCATTGCTGGAGTTGCATCATGCTTGTGACACAACTGCAGCAATGCGTGACTTTAGCTCTGACAGATACGTCAGGATTCCAGACGTATCTGTCATTAATTGAGACATGGAGCACCGTGCAGTGAATACAGCACATCCATGATGTCGAAGAATGGCGTAGTGAAAAGTGTTGCAACACTGTTTTGTCGCAGCGATGCAACACTTTTCATGAATGAGGCCCAGGAATGTGCCCTATCTTATTGATGGTGCGCATTCCTGCCCCCCTAGTTTTGTTGCAGGGCAGCGCAGGAACATTCCTTGCAGCGCTGTCCAGCACCAAAACCTTCTGAAATGAGGCCCCAAGTGCTTGCACCATTTGTAAGACCAGCTATTTTCTGGTCATAAAAAACTGCCTCTAACTGGAGTTAGAGGCAGTTTTTGGGTTTTGCACCATACAAGAAATTCCTTTTAAATCTCATAAAGTGGGGTTAGCGGCAGTTTTTACACAGGACCGCCTACCTTGCATCTCATTTTTGTTAAGTCCCGCTAACAGAAGTGGCGAACCTAAAAATTCATGTTTACACCGGAAAACTGCCACTAACTGCCGTTAAATACGGCAATTTAAAAAAAGACACCGTAACGTCAAAAAATTTACGCTACAGCAGCGTTAACTCATTGTACATATGCCCCTAACATTGTTAAAAACAAAATACTGAATTCGCAAATAGAACTACTAAATTCAAGCCACATCGAGTCTAATTTGAGAAGAAATGTTTTACATTAGAAATACTTGTATATAGATTATAGCCTTATAGTCCGCCGTAGTGGGCTATACCGGCTATTAAAGGCCCGCTGCAGTGTTAAAGGCCCGAGCCGAAGGCGAGGGACTTTAGCAAGGCAGCGGGACTTTAATAGCCGGTATAGCCCTGCTACGAAGGGCTATAAGGCTATTAGAACATTCTCCCACTAGAGGGCAGACTGTTCTAACAAATTAAAAAAAGGCTTCAGGGAGCGTGAGGGGATTGAAATCCCCTCAGGCTCCCTGAAGCCTTTGTTCACAGCCACAAAGAAGCATTGGAATGTTGGAGTTCCGGGCTGATACCAGCCATTATAAACCCAGAGCTACTCCATTGTTTTCAATGGAGCTTCCAACGTTCCAATGTTCTATTATGTGTTCATTTTTCGTAATAACAGTGATAATGAATACTATAGTGCTAATAGGATTCTTTTTAACACCAAAGTCAGAACACAAGGCAAAGAATTCTACTAAACCATACACATCCATTAGTAATGAAGATCAACTAAAGTCTTTGTTTATCGGATACAAGAAAGATGATTTTTCTACTAACGTCTATTTTAGATTAGTACAAGAATACACTAATGCTATGGATGCTGAAGATTGTTACATGTGTGCGCGTTTGCCAACGTCTGCTACAGAGGAGATAACATATTATCACATGCCCTTATTGTATGCTATTTCATGCAGCATTCTACTTTCACAAATTTACAGAATATTTTTATTGTAATCAAAATGTAATACTGTCTAGTTTGCCCTTAATAGAAAGTATGAATATACACTTGTAAGCAAATAAAATGGATATAGCTTGGTATCACTTTTTCCCCACACAGGCCTATAGATAGTTTTAAAGTATCAAACACAATTTAACCTGCTGAATGTGACCATTAGAGAAAATATTTTTTATGGCTGTAGAAGAAATATACACTAACATAACAAGTACTAATGATAAGAGCAGTGATGAATGAAGAATGTTTGGAAGAAAGAGGAAGACGAATTTAGAAAGAAAATGGTCCACCCTAAATTAAGATTGGACAGTCAATACAAAGGGAAAAATGCATTTACAGAAGAAAGACACGTAAACAAGGCAGACATGTAGGTGTTAGCAGTTATGAACATACATTTGAACAGACAGGAGGGTCATGGCAAATTTTACAAGGAGAATATCCTGCTATTCCAGGAGTTTACTTCATTTGTGGACATAATGCTTATTTTCTATTATCTGTTAATTGGGAAGGTATCTGTTATTTAGACGTACTAATCCTTAAGATGTACCATGTCGAAAGCCTAGACGCACTGACAATGACACCAGCACATAGACAGACACGAAATACACAAAATGGAACTGGATTCTTGAGAGACATATTTGGTGCAATCTTCACACCTGTAGGAGTCATTTTAAATGACAAAAAGATTAGAAAGCTAGCTACTGTTGTCAACAAGATAGCAACAAGCACATCTGGTGCTTTGCTTATAGTTAATACTGAGTTAATAGCTATAACGTCCATGGTTCTTCAGGACCAACTTGCTTTAGACATTCTACTCGCAGAGAAGGGCAGAGTCTGCAAAATGCTTACATTAACTCACTGCTGCTCATACATACCTGAATGAAGCAAGTAACTAGAAGGATTTGCAAAGAACTTTTCAGATTTAGAACCTGGAGTACATGAATTGGAAACACCTAGAGTTTTTGAACATTTTTGAAAGGTAGTTTATACAATTGGAAACTGGTTTTCAAATGCAGGTAAGGGTATATTAAAGGGTATTCTAGTGTCAATAATAATTGTCATTATTGACATAGGTCCCTTGCTCGCTTTGTCACTGGATTCAAACTAGCCTGGCTGATGAGGGGTGCTACCCCGAAACCAGTCCCAGGATGCTTGTTTCCGGTCCAGTGAAGACCTGGCTTGGCAGTTTGGGCTGGACTGTTCCCATGAGGAACAGGGCCAAGACTGGTTTGCATAGGGCTGGAACTGAACTGGGGTGGTGAAGTGAGCTAAAGAACGATGGTGGATTAAATCCAGATCTGTGACTTGGGGTGAGTGTCTGAAAAATGTCAGCGCTCCATCCATCATCTCCTTGTGTTTGCTTTGTTCCCCCTAAGTTGGCAGGGTATGCCCAGACGTGGGTCCCTTGCTCACTTTGCCACTGGATTCAAACTAGCCTGGCTGATGAGGGTGTTACCCCGAAACTGGTCCCAGGATGCTTTTTTCCGGTCCAGGGCAGAACTGGCTTGGCAGTTCGGGCTGGACTGTTCCCATGAGGAACAAGGTCAAAACTGATTTGCATATGGCTGGGTCTGAACTGGGGTGGAGAAGTGAGCTAAAGAACGATGATGGATTAAACTCAGATTTGTGACTGGGGTTGAGTGTCTAAAAAATGTCAGCACTCCGTCCATCATCTCCCTGTGTTTGCTTTGCTACCACAAGCAACATTTCAACATAAATCAGTGGTTATTCCTCTTTCATTACCCTGCATCTATGTAGTTGCTTTGATGGTTGTCCTATAGATCATATGTTACAGCACATAAACAAACTACAACTATTGCAAAATGCGGCAGCTCGGCTTCTGACAGGTACTCCTCAATTTACATCTGTTAAAAATTTAATTAGAAAGCTCAACTGGCTGCCAATAAGGCAACGGGTCAGATTCAAATCACTCTGCACTGCCTTCAAGGCTCTGCATGACGGGGAACCAGACCATCTTAGGCAGTGTGTCAGTTGGTACAACCTCAATAGAACTCTTTGCTCCTTAGGAGCTAAAATGGAGATTGTGACTAAATTCAAAAAAAGTAACTTGGGCAGCAGGAGCTTTGTTACCTGTACCTCTAGGGCATGGAATTAACTTGCTTTCCTTACTCGGGCCTCTACTGACTTGTTGCCATTTAGAAAGACACTAAAAACTTAGGTATTCAGCAATTAGTTTTACCTGGGTCTTTTATGTTATTCTGCTATCTCTGCTTTTCAGCTAAGCACCAGGACACCTTTGGGTAACCATTACGCTCTTTAAAAAATCATTTAACATAACATAACATAACATGCAATGTCATTTACTGCATGCTAGCCACTGACATTTGGGCATAATGAGAGATGTATTTTCTTTCTAAATGTGCACACTTTGCTGAGTATTTCTGGCTACATGTGCTGCTGTAGGGATTTCAGGCTGTAGCAAGCACATTTAGAGCCACGAAGGCGGAGGATGTGGAGTAATGGTCAGAGCTGCCGACTTTAGAGCTGGGCCAGGTTCGAGTCCCTGCATTGGCTCAACATCCAGTTATTCTGGGCAAATCACATATTCTCCCCCGCCTACCAAAAATGAACGTGTCTTTATGTAATGTAAGTGGTGCTCCTGTAAAGCGCTCCAATACCTACAGGGCTGAGTTCCCGCTACATAAAACTGCCCAAAAAAACACAAAACAACGTGGCGCCTACTCACAAATGCATTTTGGAGTAGTACTCATATGGGTACTCTTACATGCCTCTGTGAATTAGTTACAAACTTCTAAAATCAAAATAAAATGGGAACATTCGTTGTCCCTTCTTTGCACACTTACTAATAGGAAGTTTTACATTTACGGAGTTGGATATATGGGGGTTGATTTACATAGGATAAGAGTATGTGAAAATGTACTCCTCCCTTTACTCATATGATTTTGTGGCTCAGTCTCCAAGTGCAGCAAAATCCTGTTCTGCATGTGGGCTTGGAGGCCTGGGCAGAGAGCCCTATCTCATTAAGAGATGGAATATAAAGATCACATTTATACACATCTAGCATGGCATTTAAACATTGGCATTTAGATATTAAAACGCGTAAACTCAAATATATAGCGGCAAGAATACTTGGCCGCTCAGCTCGGAGCTAGATGCGCCTAGGCACTGAACTGGAATCTGGTTTTTAAAGTTTTTTTGCAATGCCTACACATATGCACATAAGTAATTGTTCTTTAATAGCACGAATCATCAATGTAATTGAAAGTACATAAATATTACATTAACAAGCAGAAGAGTATCCTTATGTAAGGATCTGGTCAGTTGTTTTTTTTTTCTCTGTTAGCCAAACTCGTGACCTTAGCTGAGATAAGGTCTCTTTAATTGGGCCATGTAGACCAAGTTTGTTATATTGTTGTTGTTGAATATAGTTCGTAATCTTTTAGAAACCATTCAGAAAGAGATGCGAGTGTCTATTATTTGAGATGAGGCATTCTTGAACCAGCATTTATTTTACTGAAACATTGCTTAGAAATGTTCTAGAGAGAGAGTCAATGTTTTATGCACTGTTCTGAGAAATAAACAGCGCGAACATGAAGAAAGAAACGTTCAAAATATTGACTCTACTGGATGTAAATTTGAGAGCAGATGTTTTGACTTAGTGTTGTGTATTCAGAGCACGCTCGAAAGCACAGGGCCTGGAACTACCTTAAGAGGGCGTCAATGTTTCTGAAAGCCCCCCCCCCCCTCCTCCCTGCAAAAAGAATCCATTACTAAAGGGAGGTGAAGAGGGAAGAAGGGAGTGTCTAGGACTGGGCGAAATACGATGTGTTAAATCATGGAAAAAATCATCAAGTCTGTCAGGTACAAATCATAGGGTGCGATTCACAAATGGAATTTATGTTTGGAAAAGTACACATACACAAATATTATTATGGCGCACAACTGACTGAAAACACGCTATTCATGAGGATTCTTTTAGATAACATTCGTAGTTTGTGTGTGCACCTATATAAGTAAGAGGGGTGGTACGCAGCATAAACATAGTGAATGTGAGAGCAGGAAAATACCCACACACATAACCACAAGAATAGACGCTAGGCAGCAATGACAATCGAAAGCACAAAAATACACAATAGCTACACACTTGCCCTCCTCCCCTTGTGCTGCACGTCGTTTTGGAGTCACACTGCACAATATCTTTCAAGATGCAGATTATCACACTCCACCGGAAGAGGAAGTAGATATTGAGGTCAATTTGTGGTTGACCTCTATGGTGGACTGCATGGTCTGCTTTCACATACCCACAGAGGAACCTGGAAGCAGGCATTAAGGCAGGAGTCACCAACAGGGTGAATTCCTTGGGGCGGAGGGATGGTTTGTGGAGGAAACGAAGAATAAATAGACAGGTGAGTGGAGAAAAGTGAAATACTCGTTTGTAAAAATTCAGTTGTTAACTTCGTTTCCTGGTGGAGGATCAGTAGAACACCAATGACTCATCCCCTAAAGTAATGCATCTATCATAAGTCCCACAAGCTGCTTGGCTTGTTAGACCACAATTATCAGACCAGGAAAGAGGCTGACACGTGTACTCATGGTAATATATCGGAGCCCCTGGAATGTGAGCGTGCCGAGAAACAACATAATGCCAATTACAAGTCAGAGGGGGGGGGAGGGTTTGGAGAGAGAGAGAGAGAGAGAGAGAGAGAGAGTCAGTAGTAGGACATTGGACTGTTAAACCACATGTCCACACAAAGGCAGAAAACTGGATGTTAACAATCATCTGCTTTGAACAGCAGTAGTCACACGTGGTGTGGTAAGGGCGCAACTAGCACTGACCCTACCACTTATCCCCCTCTCCTAGCAAGGTATGTTTCACACCAATGTCAGTCCTTCACATACACTGGAGTTAGGTGCCCCAAGCCTCCTTGCTTGCCAGCATCACCTGAACATATTTCCCCTATCACTAGTAGGTCTACAATCAAACTGTCTTGGTAAATTTCACACTGCCACACTATGGGAAACCCCATACGAATAGTTCAAATGGTCTGTTTTTATCACCTGTGCAGGACCTGAGTTGCTAACACCTCAGCAGCTAACCATTACCTCCCCTGCTTTTTCAAGCGAGCTGGCTACTCAGGGTACATGGATGACAGAGTCTGGTAAGAATCCTTTCACATGTTCAATAAAAATGCACTGCATGTCTGGTATAGTTCATGGTCATCTACATATGCACCCAAAGCATTTCCCCTAACACATTGGCTTATGCAGTACATGTCTCCCTGCATGCCTCATTTGACTCACAAAACATATCCTTGTCTTGACCACAACTGGTGCCACTAACTCCGATGTATGCAAACAATAAATACATGTGTGCGTGTGCAGGTCTGTTTCAAGATGTCCGCAAAGTGGCTGATTACAGTTTCTATTGATGCGAATCCTTAAAAGCCAGCATTGCCTTCATCTTCAATCACACTGTGCATGTAGCATAAGTACACTTGATGGTACTGTACTTGCTGAAAGTGTCATGCCAGCAAATGTGACTACATAATACATTCCACTAAACAAATACAAGATATTGCCACATCGTACAAGCATCAGTAAGGCAGAACAGCACATACTGAAGGCACAGAGCCTGTTTTCATGTTAACAATACACCTCTACATTCGATATGCAACAATTTCCATCCATGTGCCACAGTGTGTGTTTGTTCACAGATAAAGTCACTCAGAGTCCACTGGTCACATCACTGCTACCAGGTGTACCTGGGGCCTGTTGAAAGCTGCTCATCAGCTGCCTGTCATCAATCAGTCTGTTACTTATGTGTGTAGCCCCAGGACGCCCCTTTGCTGGGGCAGCTGTGCGCTATAAAAATATAAATAACATAACATAACATAACATAACCTCAATATTACTGTGCAACCCGAGTTATTTCAATGTAAAATTCTAACAACTGACATATGTTTGTTGCTGATATTTGTTCGGCAGTACTTGGGGGGGAAATATCATCTGTGTTAGGACCTATTGATGGGATACGGTTGGGGCGTGGATGAACTGCACTGGATTTGGAGGTAGTAGAGCATGACAAGGGACTAGTATTCGTCAACAGCAGTCCACAGCATCATCCAGGTATGCTAATAGTCCTCCTTGGATCATTTGATCCCCAAAGCAAGTCATCAGTGATTCTCTCATCTGGATCAGTCACCCCTCACGGCAATTTATCACTCTCATGAAGTGCAAGATACAAACATCAAAGGACAGACCAAGAGAAACTTACTGCCATTCCCTTGGCTAAGTACCACCCACAATAAATGTATTAATACTTTATGTTTCAGCACGAACTCTTGTGAGACTTCACTCAAGAGTTCTATGTCCTGTAGAAGTTAGGCAACCATGTTTGGGTGTTTGGATACACAAGCCATGTCCCTTCTACCTTTGCATGCTTCCCAACACATTGTGCTTAGAGGAAGAAACACATTGGGGTATATTCTCAAGAACGTGCTATAATCATCGCCAAAATTGGTTAACGCAATTTCACATATTGCCGTCTATCACGGGAAAATAACTCTGTGTCAACGTCACATTCTCAACATGGCGGTAACATGCGATAGTGTCCCGATAACCCATCAAATGTCTGCCAAAACATTACCGGGACTGCGATAAAAATCAAAACCTCAACGCGAAAAAAGTGGCGATGGTCCCAACCGCGATGACAAAATCAGCGATAAGCTGTGCCAGGCCTGCAATTCACACACGTCAGGCGGGAAAAATCACTATAAAAGCAGAAAAAAAATCACAAACAAAAACAAAACAACTGCGAAGCACAATGGAGGTAGGCGGAGCAGGAACAGAGGACGACCAGAACCCCACAAGACCCCCGGAGGACCAGGCTGGGACCTCGGGGTCAGGGAAGGGCAAGGACAAGAGAAGAGGAAGACGCGGTTCAGTCCGCAGGAAAACAGGATCCTGATAACGGAGGTGATAAAATACCATCAACAACTGTTTGTCACCTCCAATGTGTCATTGGCGACAAAAAATGGAAAATGGCAGTCCATCGTGGCCAAGGTGAATGCAATTGGAGTGCCGAGGAGGACAATGGAAGAGGTCAAGAGGCGCTGGAATGATGTGAAGCGCAAAACCAAGTAGAAACTCAGCAACAACCAGAAGGCAGCAATGCAGACTGGAGGTGGGAGTCCAGCACCACAGGAGGAGCTGGACGAGATGGAGGAAATTGTGTCCACAGTCATCAGTGTGGAGATGGTGGCAGGAGTTGGGGGACTGGACACTGCTGGACAGGAGCCGACACAACAGAAAGAGAGTGAGTAACGACCAGGGACTGGGGAGACGGGGGAGATGGGCACAATGGCACACATGCACAATTAAGCATTGCACAGTGCACACCCACAATGACTCCCGAGACTGTCCCTGATCCTCTTGGCACACTGCAGCACACCTAGAAACTGCAAGTAGGCCCCTGTAGACTATGTGCCCAGAGGGGGCCCTCCCACACATCACTAATCTCACAACAAACCCATGCACATGTGCTGAACCCAGCAAAGCCACGGGTCCGTGACCCACACTGACAATGCAAGTGACATTGCATGTTGATTAGCATGGCTGCAGTCCAATTATCATGACATGGTGCACGCCACAACACTGAGGTGGCTGAGTGTGGACCACATCTGTCAAGGAGCAGGTCACACTCTGACACATCCACGTACACAAACAACCCCTGACATCAACAAGACATCTGCGGACAAACCATGCCCAAGAGTCCCAACTCCCACCAAGAGCCCAATTTACTCAAGTCTGCAACATCTCAGCACTGTATATGCACATAATTGAAAGGCACATGGCCTGAAAGGGATAAGGGCCAGCAAAATTAGAGCTGCAGGGGCGACTCTTCCACAATGCAGCACACACAAATAAGAAGCAGAGCACATCAACATTGACAACAGTGTGGTACAAACTGCAACACGTTCACAACAGAACAGAGGACACAACTGCTGCCGCTTGTGTGTAGAAACTGGCCAATCACATTTGGCATAGCAGGGAAATGTGAGATGAATATGTACAAGTACAAACACACATACGTAATGTTGTCGAAATGTCCACTGTCCCGCATCAAATAGGCAGCTCCTCCCAAACAGTCACAATGTACATTGTCATGCAGTCTGTATGCAAACTTGTACAGTACGTCAACATACATGTGAACACAATGTTAAACTGCATCTCCCCTTCACATTGCAGAGGGAGAATTAACACCTCCTGCACAGCAGACTCAACAACTCTTTACTGATGACGAAGAGGACCTCCCCACCTTCGACACCGATGCCCTCCAAGAGCTCATGGACAGCTTTGGCACCTCACCTCCAGGAGCCGGGCAGCCCAGCTGCATCCAGGAGACCTCACCCCCTGCACAGACTACACAACAGGATCACCAACCACCACAGCTGTCTCCCAGGACCCACACGAACAACACATGGCCTTCCAACGTCGTGTGTTAGGGTGCCAGGAGAAGATGGCTGATCAGGTGCGGGTGGGGTTCGACCTCATGGCAGCCAAACTAGATGCCATACGTGGGTGTCTAAGTCCCATCAGGGACCACTTACAGTCCCTAATGGACACCCACAGTCTGCTCCATGCTCTCAAATGATCCATGGATGACATCGCTAGAGTCCTGACTCTGAGACATGGACAACTGTCTAGTCAGAGTGAGTCCAGCGGTGTCATCCGGGAGTTGGGACACTTGCAGAGGACCATGGAGAACATGGAGCGGGTGCAGGCAGAAAGAATGGCTGCCACGGCTGCACACCAGCGTGATGTAGCTGGGATCTGCCATGTCCTGCAGATCCTCGTCATGGCATTGCTGCCACAAGGCCTGGCGCAGATGAATGCTGCTGCTGCTTCGACATCCATATCTCCGCCCCCTGATGTCTCATTGCCACACAGTGCTGGAGACAGAACACCACCACCCACATGTGAGGCACATGAAACATCAGAGGACGAAGATGCGGATGATTTTGCCTTACTGGTAAGAAGGAAGCAGTAGCATTCATCTCCGCCATATGGCCTGTTTCTGCTTGGTTCTGCCATCTGCATCATCACCTTCCACTGTGCCCCGATGCACTCCGCGACACTCACCTTGGACCTCGACATGGACTGCCATATTCTGTTTGGTCCCTAATGACACAGCTATCAGACTGCAGACTGAACTCTTCCTCTTCCGATGTACTTGTCATTCCCTGAAGGACTCTGGCTGGCCCTCCACGGGCCAACAATGTAAAGTGGGGTTTGCATGGCCCTGTACTGCTCCAGCTACAACGCGCCACTGAATGTGCATTAAACATTCAAATTCACACAGATGTGTCATGTCTATGATTATTCAAGTGTGAAAGTATGGATGAAAGTAGGGTCAGTGATTCCCCCTTACGTCCATGTTGCTCATGTTGTGGGACTTGAGTCACAGGGTGCAACATTACCGATTGCGGTCCGGGTGGCGCCAACACTACAACAGAGACACACGCATTAGTTACTCTCTTTTCCATCCCAGAACGGAACCACGCCCAGCGCCCCAGTGTCATTGTTCACACCCCTACGCTGGACTGGCATACACCAGGCCAGACCACTCTGCTTACCAGTGTGGTGGCAGGCAAATTCAACCACTATCCTCAGCTAGGGTTCAGGCAAAGGCACCGTCCAGTTCACTGGTGTTAGAAATGGGGTTGGGGTCTCTAGTTCTCAGAGGTTTGCACCCTGTCCAAAATATGGACCACCAACCAAGTCAGGGTAAGTCAGATACACACGCTAAATTAACCTGTGCTCACACTCTGATAGCTTGACACACAGCAGGCAGGCTTAACTCAAGGGGCAATGCGTAAGGTATTTGTGCAACACTTAAATTACAGTAATTTAATGGAAACATCGGACAAAGGCTCCACACAGGTTTAGAAAAATAGAGAATACTTATCTGCAGTGCTTTAAATGGGAAAAATTTAGTGCAGGTACTCATTAAAATAGAGGTGTGGCAAGTGGGCGGGGCTAGGGGCAGGGCAAAGGGCAAGATATGATCATACCTAATGACTTCTGTACCAGTTGCAGCACATGTCAAAACACACGAGAAATGCGTTTATGGCTATAAAACAGATCAACAAATTACACATAATTACATGCTCCTCGGAAGCAGAGCGGAATGTGCCCTGCACTGGAGGAGAAACCTAACCTGCGCCTGCCGTGCTGTGGTTCAGGGTACCGGTACTCTCCCTGGCTACAGAGAAGTGCCGGTACTGACGGCAAAAAAAATTGAAAGTGCCGGTACTCAGTACCGGTGAGTACCGGCCCATTTAAAGCACTGCTTATCTGAGTAAAACAAGAACAAAGTGACAAAAATCCAATAAGTAGAAGTCGAGATATGAATCTTTGAAGATTAAATGTGAAAACAGTGTTTAGAAGTCATTAGCAGCCAAAAGGTTACTTGATGTCACGAATGATCAGTGCAAATTCAAACTGATGGATGGCAGACCAGCTGCAGGACCTGGACTGGTCCCTCTGAAAAAACACCTTGGATGGATCATTTGTCGACATGTAGAGTATACAGCATTGTTGTCAAGCCACGCAAAGGGGGTCCCGCATCGTTGTCGAGCTCTGTAGAAGTGAATGCAATGCGTAGTTGTCGATCCGCACAGAGCGTGGATTCTCGGCCGTTGAGCAGCCTCTGCGTCAGCGTCGAAGGGTGATGCAGTGGACATTCTCACGCAGTCGAGGCACTGCATCAGTTTTTGCAGAAATCAGCTGCAGAACCCACTTCTGAGGGCCAGGACTTGAGGTGGACCTCAGGCAAGGGTAGGACTCACAGATGGCAGATCCCAGCAGCACCAGCAGGATTGCAGGAATTATTTTGTGTTCTTGAGACTTCAGAAAACAGGAGGTAAGCCAGAAAGCCCTTGGAGTCAATCTGGCTTCAAGTGAGATGGGCCCAGTCCTTGTCCTCAGCAACGGCAGAGGAAAGCAGGCAGCAGGGAAGCTGAGCAAAGCAGAGAAGCAATTCCTCAGAACATTCAGTTATAGCAAAGTGGCAATCCTTACAGCGCAGCCATCTTTACTCCTGCAGAGTTCTTCCCAGGTCCAGTGATGTAATGATTTGGTAGGATCAAAGGACTGGTACTTTCAAAGGAGTTCTCTGA
This sequence comes from Triturus cristatus, assembly GCF_964204655.1. NCBI lineage: Eukaryota > Metazoa > Chordata > Amphibia > Caudata > Salamandridae > Triturus > Triturus cristatus. The sequence goes on from NC_140589.1 coordinate 1,634,546,873, forward strand.
AGTGCACAAGGATCCCTTTCAACCCAGTCCTGTCTGTCAGGCTATCTGTGGGCGGTAATCAGCCCTTTGTGTGAGGACAGGACACAGCCTATTCAGATGCAACTGTGAACCATCTCTCCCCCTTCCTGCCCCGGAAGGCTATCAGAATGCAGATGAATGCAGATGAATCTTCTGTTACACCCAGCCCTTCCTTTGTTTGTGGCTGTGTGGAGGAAATGTACAAAGTCTAGCTGTCACCCAGCCCATACATGCATAAGAGACAGACTGCAAGCACACAGAGCAAAGTTAAGAGCAGACAAATGTCTACTTTCCAAAAAGTGGCATTTCTAAAATGGCAATGCCAAATCCAACTTTACCACTAAAGAGGATTTATCACCACCATTCCAAAGATATGAAACATGATGTAGCACTCCTGTCTGGTCAGGAATTGCAGCTTAAAAAGTGTTTTAAGGAATCCCCAATGCTAGCCTAGGAGAGGAGTAGGGCTTGCAGCAGTGAAAAAACAAATTTAGCTCTTTTTCACTGCCAGGTCATGTAAAACTTAAAAGTTCATGTCATGCCTTTTAGTTACACAGCACCCACCCAGGGTGACTTAGAGCCTACCCAAGGGGTGACTTATGTGTAATAAAAGAGGAGTTTATGGCTTGGCAATTGGTTTTGAATGTCAAGTAGAGGTGGCAGTAAACTGCACACACAGGCACTGAAATGGCAGGCCTGAGACAGGGTTAAAAGGTGACTTGTGTGGGTGGCACAACCAGTGCTGCAGGCCCACTAGTTACATTTAGATTACAGGCCCTGGATATATGGTATATCACTTTACAAGGGACTTACAGGTAAACTAAGTATGTCATTCAGGTTTACACCAATGTTACCATGTTTACAGGAGAAGCACATGCACTTTAGCGCTGGTTAGCAGTGGTAAAGTGCTCAGAGTCCTAAGGCCAACAAAAAGATGCAGTAAAAAGGGGAAGGAAGCAGGCAAAAAGTTGGGGGAAGACCTCCCTAAGGATGACAGGTCTAACAACTGGTAACCTGGTTCTTCAGTATGAGGCCCTTCTTGTCCAATATATCTCTAAGACAACAGGTAGGCCACATGCTCCGACCTTCGACGGCACTACCGGTATTTTTAGGGACACGGGAAAGCAGGCCAGGCTATAGTCCTCACAACACGCATACAAATAGTAGGATACTCTTCCTCAGATTTTTTCTATGTCCAGCTGTTTTCTGAAGTGTCTGGGGTGGGAGCATATTTGATAGTAGATACTCGCTCATTATTGATGATTAAATATAACAAGATTGGGGAGTGTAGAGGAAGGACCTGTGTAGGCGTTGAGGTGGATACGTCATCCACTTCAGAGTAGTTAATAAACAAAAAGATCCACCTTTGAAAAGAAAGGTACTGAAGATGCTGAATAAATTGGGGTAGTTATAGGTGAGTGTCCCAATATGGTTGGGTACACATAGTGTTGTTTAAATACCCCTCACACACCAAGAATGGCCCATGGTGTCATGCTTCATCATAGGGGTCTTCCCGCCCCGCTGCGGGATGGGGCGTGCTACGACCTATGATTACGTGGGAGCACTGATGATAAAGTGCTATGTGTGATGCAAAGGGGAGGGTCTGATGTAGTTGTAAATATGTGTTTGTAAAAAGCACCTGGCCCCTTAAGACAGAAAAAACTTTAATATGTCCCGGGAGGCTGGTATTGCTAAAAACAGGGGTGCGGAGTTTGCCTACGTAATGTGTGGTTACTCCTTGTGAGTCAACATGTTTCGATGCAAAAGCATCTTCATCAGGACAGGAAAAGATCCCTCCTGACTAGAAGGCATGTGCTTAATAATATAGAGAAGTGAGAGATGCATTCAGTGGTGCACGTATATACAATACCTACTCGTATGTATGCATATCTGTAAAAACAAGGAAGAATAAAGGCATCTTCAATTTCCTGGAAACAGAGCGTGGTACCTGTAAATACAATGTATGCGCCACAATGTGATCTAAAACGCGTGCTTCAGCTAGAATTTAGCGTTATCAGGAAAAGGTGCAGTGACCTGTAAAGGAAAGGACATTACAAGACACTACAGACAGAAAACACACACTCTATAAATTTTCGTGAAAAATAAGTGAAAAATAATAAGTGGTCCAGGTGGGTAATACAGTTAAAAAGCCCAAATGCATACTTATATGTATGTGAGGTTAATGCCTCATGAACCTTGAACGGGTGGAATCGTCATGGGACCTCAATTCTAGTGGGAAAAATGGAGGAGGTACAGCATCAGGCTTTTACCTTGAGTGAATGTCTCGAATGCTGAACGAGGTCTGCTTCCACGGGCGGCTGTGCCGTACTTACGTGCCCTGACTGGAAACTCGACTAAAGTCTATCCCTCCCGCGGTTCCGCTGTGTAATGGGACCATGGCGGGTGACTGCTTTTAAACTACCCGTTATTTCCTAAATGCGAGTCAGCTGGTGGTGACGGGGGCATACAGGTATACTTCCGGGTTAGAACCCAGGCGAAAACTAGACTGCGGTATCGGTGCAGGGTGACCCGGAAGTGAGGGAGGTTCCTTTGTTAGTTTCTATGAAAGAAGTGGTGACGGGAGTAAAAAAATAATAAATAAAAAAGGGGAAATAACTTTATTGACTACGGAAAATGTCCTCAGAACTAGACATAATGTCTCAATATAGTCAAAGCAGTCTCCGTACTAGACTGTGTATGTTTCCAGTGCGTTAACGATATGGATCGCGAGCTCAGGATTGTAAAAAAAGGCACGTGCATGATTATACAGGCGTACTTGTATGAAGCCCGTTAATGCTATGGCTAGCGTGCTTAAAAATGAGACCCACTTAAAATTAAGTGGGTGTGTTGGAGATTTGACAAAGGGTAAGAAAAAAAGGGGGGGAAAAAAGGGGGGGGTGGTGGTTATGCTTATATACGTCAGCGTGACTGCGCCGTGGGAGTGACACCTGACAGGTCTTAATAAACAATATGTACCCACATGAGACGGTGAAAAAAGGCCATGTCAAAGATTGGTTGAAAAGTTGATGAATGACATCGCAGTTGGGAGAACCCGGTATTAGGTCAATTGTGCCCAAGGTATATCATCGTTGAGGCCGGTTATGTGCGTGCCCAGGCGGAACACCCATCATTGCTCTTTTTCAAAGAGTCCACGATCATTGTTAAGTTGTTCAATGATGGTCCATTCAATTTCATCCACGCCATGATTCATGGTCAAAAAATGGGTTGCCATCTTGGTTGTGCTCTTCTTGCAGCGGATATTGCTCTTATGTTCTCCAATCCGCACCTTTATTTGTCTCGTGGTCATACCGACATACTCCATACCGCATGGGCAGGTGATAAGGTACACCACATTCTTGCTGTTACAATTGGTGAATTTGCGTTGCTCCCATGATGGACCATTTGCAAAGGTGAGCTGGGTACTTTTTTTAGTGAGAGAGCATGTACTACACATGCCGCATGGGTGATGCCCTTTGATGGGTGGTAACATACTACACGTGTCTTGACGTGCTGGTGGAATACGTGGTCTGGTGTGGACCAGGATGTCCCTCAGACTACGGCCGCGTTTATGAGAGAACATTGGTTTTGGTAGGTCCAGACCTCCACAGTTCAAAATCTTCCAGTTCTTATTGATAATTTTGGACACTTGGTTAGAGTGGGTATTAAAAGTGGTTACACAAATAGGTCTGGTTTCTTGTTCTTTTGGTGTTTGGTTTTCCAGGAGAGCGTCTCTATTGTTGTTTCTGGCACGTTTGATTCCTCTTTTGACTATCCGTTCCGGATAATTCCGATTTAGTAGCCTCCTCTCCAGATCTTTTGCTTGTGCTTTGAAATCCGTCAGTTCTGAGCAGTTTCTCCGTAGACGGAGAAATTGACCATAAGGGAGATTGTCCCGAAGGTGTCGGGGATGGAAACTATCATAGAGCAACAGGCAGTTTTTTGCCATGGGTTTAAAATGTGTTCTGGACTTTAGTCTTCCCTCTTCAGCATAGATGTTTAAATCAAGAAACACCAGGTTGTTATTGGAAAAAGTGTGGGTAAATTTGAGGAAAGCGTTCTGTTCATTAAGCCATGTCATAAAACTGGTTACTGAATCCGAATCGCCTTTCCAAATCACAAAAACATCATCTATGTAACGTTTCCAAAGGACAATGTTGTTGAAAAATGGGTTGCGCTGAAGGAGTATTTTCTGTGACTCTAGATGGTGAACGTACAGACCCGCTAGACTCGGCGCAAAGGTACTACCCATGCTGGTACCGTGTTTTTGTAGATAGTGAACATCCTGGTATAAGAAGAAGTTCTTCTTAAGGGCTAAGGTGATACATTCCATGACCAAATTCCTGGGTGTATGGTAATTCCAGGTGATGGAGAAAAGAACCTCTTCTATAATATCCAGGGTCTCATCATGCGGGAGGCTGGTGTACAAGCTCTCCACGTCTAGTCCGAGTAGTAGATGTTGCGTGGGGTCAAAAGTGAGACCTTCCAGGAATTGTAGGACTGCTTTAGTGTCCTTCAGATAAGTTTCGGTAGCCTGGACCAATGGGCGAAGCAAAGCGTCCAAGAATTTGGATAGAGGCTCAAGAATTGAGCCAATTCCAGATACAATTGGACGTCCTGGAGGGTTTTCGAGATTTTTATGAATCTTGGGGATGGTGTAAAAGTAGGGTGTACGGGGTGATTTTTGAATGAAAAAATCAGCCTCTTTCTTGGAGATTCAATCGTGTGTAATTGCTTCTTCAACCATTCCCATTATCCGTGTCCGGATTGCTTCTGTAGGGTCATCGAGGAGGATTTCATAATTCCTCTGGTCCCCTAGAAGTCTTCTACATTCGGTGTCATAGTTAATAGTGGTCTGGATGACTATAGCCCCGCCCTTATCCGCCGGTTTAATGGTGATATCAACATTATTCGCGAGCTGCTGTAGTGCTTCCTTTTCAGATCTAGTTGTATTCTGAAAACTTTGGTTGTCTTTCTGTAGTGTTTTATTGAGATCTTCCATCACCGCCTTTTCAAAGGTTAATAGTGCTATGGGTATGGTGGAGTCCAAAGGACTAAAAGTAGATTTAGGTCTCAAGCCAGTATCAGAAGGCTGACTATCAGTAATTGTCTTGTCAGCAAAGAAAGTCCTTAATTTGAGCTTACGGATAAACTCTTTGACTTCCAGACAGAGTTTGAATTTGTCTACCCTGTTAGTGGGGACAAAACCAAGGCCCTTTTCCAGGGCTGCCACTTGGAGATATGTTAGTGTAATCTCAGAGAGATTGACAACTAGTTGTCCTTTTGGCTGGTTGACGGTTGGTTCGTTGCCGCTGTCATGCTCCGTGTAGATACTCTGGTCTGATCTTCTTGGTCGTTGTTCCAATGGACCTGGTATCCTCTCCGATTCCTTCCTCTCCGATTCCTTCCCGGTCACCCTGCACCGATACCGCAGTCTAGTTTTCGCCTGGGTTCTAACCCGGAAGTATACCTGTATGCCCCCGTCACCACCAGCTGACTCGCATTTAGGAAATAACGGGTAGTTTAAAAGCAGTCACCCGCCATGGTCCCATTACACAGCGGAACCGTGGGAGGGATAGACTTTAGTCGAGTTTCCAGTCAGGGCACGTAAGTACGGCACAGCCGCCCGTGGAAGCAGACCTCGTTCAGCATTCGAGACATTCACTCAAGGTAAAAGCCTGATGCTGTACCTCCTCCGTTTTTCCCACTAGAATTGAGGTCCCATAACGATTCCACCCGTTCAAGGTTCATGAGGCATTAACCTCACATACATATAAGTATGCATTTGGGCTTTTTAACTGTATTACCCACCTGGACCACTTATTATTTTTCACTTATTTTTCACGGAAATTTATAGAGTGTGTGTTTTCTGTCTGTAGTGTCTTGTACTGTCCTTTCCTTTACAGGTCACTTCACCTTTTCCTGATAACGCTAAATTCTAGCTGAAGCCCGCGTTTTAGGTCACATTGTGGCGCATACATTGTATTTACAGGTACCACGCTCTGTTTCCAGGAAATTGAAGATGCCTTTATTCTTCCTTGTTTTTACAGATATGCATACATACGAGTAGGTATTGTATATACGTGCACCACTGAATGCATCTCTCACTTCTCTATATTATTAAGCACATGCCTTCTAGTCGGGAGGGATCTTTTCCTGTCCTGATGAAGATGCTTTTGCCTCGAAACATGTTGACTCACAAGGAGTAACCACACATTACGTAGGCAAACTCCGCACCCCTGTTTTTAGCAGTACCGACCTCCCGGGACATATTAAAGTTTTTCCTGTCTTAAGGGGCCAGGTGCTTTTTACAAACACATATTTACAACTACATCAGACCCTCCCCTTTGCATCACACATAGCACTTGATCATCAGTGCTCCCACGTAGTCGTAGGTCGTAGCACGCCCCGTCCCGCAGCGGGGCGGGAAGACCCCTATGATGAAGCATGACACCATGGGCCATTCTTGGTGTGTGAGGGGTATTTAAACAACACTGTGTGTGCCCAACCATATTGGGACACTCACCTATAACTACCCCAATTTATTCAGCATCTTCAGTACCTTTCTTTTCAAAGGTGGATCTTTTTGTTTATTAACTACTCTGAGGTGGAGGACGTATCCACCTCAACGCCTACACAGGCCCTTCCTCTACACTCCCCAATCTTGTTATATTTAGCTATTTTGACAGCGTACAGCTGTGGGAGCCCCTTTTAGGGGACTGTTGAGCCATTGTGCTCATTTTCCCCACCTAACACTTAGAAGTTTATAATTTTACCACTTAAATAGAGAGGTTCTTAGACACTACACTTTTGACACACACTCTTATTCTTCATCACTCACTACATTCGACTTTCATACAGATACATTGCTTCGATTTCGCAAATATGGCTGAGTCAGCAGGCCTCACATTTGATGATGAGGAAGTTGACCGGATCCTGGCAGCTCTCAACCCCTTCGAGGGTTTGAGTAATACTGATCCCGGTCTAAATGGTTTGGACTGGGACGAATTGGCCAACCTGAGGAGAACACAGATAAAAACTGCTCTGCACGGTCTACTAATGACAGAATATCTGAGGGCGAATACAGCACCAAGGGGCTTAATTGTTCGGAATGAACTGTTCATCTTCCAACATGACCAGACTTTTTAAAAAGACTGGTCACTGATATCGTGGCATTGTACACGGGATTGGCTAGTCCTTATTATCAAAACAGCCACCCGCTTAACCCAAGAACTCAAGATTGACATACAAAAAATCGAGGTCCAATTGAAGAGTTATCAATCCACGGCAGTCCTTAAGCTTAAGAAAAGGCTTGAAGAACTTAATCAGGAGATGAGTGAATACGAAATCTCACTCAAACAAAGTAAATATAAGAAACTCAAGAAAGACATTACAGCCTTTAGTCATGAACGAGTATACCCCTATATAAGAGATGACTATGTCCAAAGCAGAACCGGCAGTGATCAAGACACAGATAGTGACCTATCAGATACTACATCCAATGACTTTTACTCCAGCAGAACGAGTAACCCAAGGAATCAGAGAAACAGGGGCCAACAACAAAGGCCATTCAGACCAAGAGGGAGAGGTTGGGGTGGCTATCAAGGCCCTCCACGCTATACACAATATCCATTTGGTCCACCACCAATGGGTATACCATTCCAACAGTGGAATCCGGCCCCCCAAGACTACAACTACTATGGTCCGCCTCCTTTTTTAGGGATACGCCATGGACAACCACGAGGAAGGAATCGGAGAGGATACCAGGTCCATTGGAACAACGACCAAGAAGATCAGACCAGAGTATCTACACGGAGCATGACAGCGGCAACAAACCAACCGTCAACCAGCCCGAAAGGACAACTAGTTGTCAATCTCTCTGAGATTACACTAACAGATCCCCAAGTGGCAGCCCAGGAAAAGGGCCTTGGTTTTGTCCCCACTAACAGGGTAGACAAATTCAAACTCTGTCTGGAAGTCAAAGAGTTTATCCGTAAGCTCAAATTAAGGACTTTCTTTGCTGACAAGACAATTACTGATAGTCAGCCTTCTGATACTGGCTTGAGACCTAAATCTACTTTTAGTCCTTTGGACTCCACCATACCCATAGAACTATTAACCTTTGAAAAGGCGGTGATGGAAGATCTCAATAAAACACTACAGAAAGACAACCAAAGTTTTCAGAATACAACTAGATCTGAAAAGGAAGCACTACAGCAGCTCGCGAATAATGTTGATATCACCATTAAACCGGCAGATAAGGGCGGGGCTATAGTCATCCAGACCACTATTAACTATGACACCGAATGTAGAAGACTTCTAGGGGACCAGAGGAATTATGAAATCCTCCTCGATGACCCTTCAGAAGCAATCCGGACACGGATAATGGGAATGGTTGAAGAAGCAATTACACACGATTGGATCTCCAAGAAAGAGGCTGATTTTCTCATTCAAAAATCACCCCGTACACCCTACTTTTACACCATCCCCAAGATTCATAAAAATCTCGAAAACCCTCCAGGACGTCCAATTGTATCTGGAATTGGCTCAATTCTTGAGCCTCTATCCAAATTCTCGGACGCTTTTCTTCGCCCATTGGTCCAGGCTACCGACACTTATCTGAAGGACACTAAAGCAGTCCTACAACTCCTGGAAGGTCTCACTTTTGACCCCACGCAACATCTACTACTCGGACTAGACGTGGAGAGCTTGTACACCAGCCTCCCGCATGATGAGACCCTGGATATTATAGAAGAGGTTCTTTTCTCCATCACCTGGAATTACCATACACCCAGGAATTTGGTCATGGAATGTATCACCTTAGCCCTTAAGAAGAACTTCTTCTTATACCAGGATGTTCACTATCTACAAAAACACGGTACCAGCATGGGTAGTACCTTCGCGCCGAGTCTAGCGGGTCTGTACGTTCACCATCTAGAGTCACAGAAAATACTCCTTCAGCGCAACCCATTTTTCAACAACATTGTCCTTTGGAAACGCTACATAGATGATGTTTTTGTGATTTGGAAAGGCGATTCGGATTCAGTAACCAGTTTTATGACATGGCTTAATGAACAGAACGCTTTCCTCAAATTTACCCACACTTTTTCCAATAACAACCTGGTGTTTCTTGATTTAAACATCTATGCTGAAGAGGGAAGACTAAAGTCCAGAACACATTTTAAACCCACGGCAAAAAACTGCCTGTTGCTCTATGATAGTTTCCATCCCCGACACCTTCGGAACAATCTCCCTTATGGTCAATTTCTCCGTCTACGGAGAAACTGCTCAGAACTGACGGATTTCAAAGCACAAGCAAAAGATCTGGAGAGGAGGCTACTAGATCGGAATTATCCGGAACGGATAGTCAAAAGAGGACTCAAACGTGCCAGAAACAACAATAGAGACGCTCTCCTGGAAAACCAAACACCAAAAGAACAAGAAACCAGACCTATATGTGTAACCACTTTTAATACCCACTCTAACCAAGTGTCCAAAATTATCAATAAGAACTGGAAGATTTTGAACTGTGGAGGTCTCGACCTACCAAAACCAATGTTCTCTCATAAACGCGGCCGTAGTCTGAGGGACATCCTGGTCCACACCAGACCACGTATTCCACCAGCACGTCAAGACACGTGTAGTATGTTACCACCCATCAAAGGGCATCACCCATGCGGCATGTGTAGTACATGCTCTCTCACTAAAAAAAGTACCCAGCTCACCTTTGCAAATGGTCCATCATGGGAGCAACGCAAATTCACCAATTGTAACAGCAGAATGTGGTGTACCTTATCACCTGCCCATGCGGTATGGAGTATGTCGGTATGACCACGAGACAAATAAAGGTGCGGATTGGAGAACATAAGAGCAATATCCGCTGCAAGAAGAGCACAACCAAGATGGCAACCCATTTTGTGACCATGAATCATGGCGTGGATGAAATTAAATGGACCATCATTGAACAACTTAACAATGATCGTGGACTCTTTGAAAAAGAGCAACGATGGGTGTTCCGCCTGGGCACGCACATAACCGGCCTCAACGATGATATACCTTGGGCACAATTGACCTAATACCGGGTTCTCCCAACTGCGATGTCATTCATCAACTTTTCAACCAATCTTTGACATGGCCTTTTTTCACCGTCTCGTGTGGGTACATATTGTTTATTAAGACCTGTCAGGTGTCACTCCCACGGCGCAGTCACGCTGACGTATATAAGCATAACCACCACCCCCCCTTTTTTTCCCCACCTTTTTTTCTTACCCTTTGTCAAATCTCCAACACACCCGCTTAATTTTAAGTGGGTCTCATTTTTAAGCACGCTAGCCATAGCATTAACGGGCTTCATACAAGTACGCCTGTATAATCATGCACGTGCCTTTTTTTTACAATCCTGAGCTCGCGACCCATATCGTTAACGCGCTGGAAACATACACAGTCTAGTACGGAGACTGCTCTGACTATATCGAGACATTATGTCTAGTTCTGAGGACATTTTCCGTAGTCAATAAAGTTATTCCCCTTTTTTATTTATTATTATTTTTTTACTCCCGTCACCACTTCTTTCATAGAAACTAACAAAGGAACCTCCCTCACTTCCGGGTCACCCTGCACCGATACCGCAGTCTAGTTTTCGCCTGGGTTCTAACCCGGAAGTAGACCTGTTTGCCCCCGTCACTACCAGCTGACTCGCATTTAGGAAATAACGGGTAGTTTAAAAGCAGTCACCCGCCATGGTCCCATTACACAGTGTAACCGCGGGAGGGATAGACTTTAGTCCAGTTTCCAGTCAGGGCACGTAAGTACGGCACAGCCGCCCGTGGAAGCAGACCTCGTTCAGCATTCGAGACATTCACTCAAGGTAAAAGCCTGATGCTGTACCTCCTCCGTTTTTCCCACTAGAATTGAGGTCCCATGACGATTTCACCCGTTCAAGGTTCATGAGGCATTAACCTCACATACATATAAGTATGCATTTGGGCTTTTTAACTGTATTACCCACCTGGACCACTTATTATTTTTCACTTATTTTTCGCGAAAATTTATAGAGTGTGTGTTTTCTGTCTGTAGTGTCTTGTACTGTCCTTTCCTTTACAGGTCACTGCACCTTTTCCTGATAACGCTAAATTCTAGCTGAAGCACGCGTTTTAGGTCACATTGTGGCGCATACATTGTATTTACAGGTACCACGCTCTGTTTCCAGGAAATTGAAGATGCCTTTATTCTTCCTTGTTTTTACAGATATGCATACATACGAGTAGGTATTATATATACGTGCACCACTGAATGCATCTCTCACTTCTCTATATTATTAAGCACATGCCTTCTAGTCGGGAGGGATCTTTTCCTGTCCTGATGAAGATGCTTTTGCATCGAAACATGTTGACTCACAAGGAGTAACCACACATTACGTAGGCAAACTCCGCACCCCTGTTTTTAGCAGTACCAGCCTCCCGGGACATATTAAAGTTTTTTCTGTCTTAAGGGGCCAGGTGCTTTTTACAAACACATATTTACAACTACATCAGACCCTCCCTTTTGCATCACACATAGCACTTTATCATCAGTGCTCCCACGTAGTCGTAGGTCGTAGCACGCCCCGTCCCGCAGCGGGGCGGGAAGACCCCTATGATGAAGCATGACACCATGGGCCATTCTTGGTGTGTGAGGGGTAATTAAACATCACTGTGTGTGCCCAACCATATTGGGACACTCACCTATAACTACCCCAATTTATTCAGCATCTTCAGTACCTTTCTTTTCAAAGGTGGATCTTTTTGTTTATTAACTCATTATTGATGATACCTTAAATTTATATTCTTGATATTTCTGAAATATTTCTGACCTTGACATTTCTCTGACATGTTTTTATTTAAATTGACCTTCTGCTGTACATGGTGACCCCCTGATAATTGGCAAACAGGCTTGACACAGGTCCAATTGATTAATTTATTAGTAATTTAGTTTGCCCTAAATACACATGTTTATCATCTTAATTGTTTTAGACAGAAGGCTTTTTCTTGGTGTGTAGGTCCCTGACCATGTGCAGTAACTGAACACCAGCAATAGGCTAGAAATGACTTGTAAAAACAAAATATGGATCTAGATCAACACAGTGCCTGCTCCCAAGTCTCTTGTCAGATATGGAGGTCTCTAGTTGGCAGGTTTGTACCCTTTCCAAGTAGGGACCCTTCATTTTAGTCAGAACAAGGGAGTGAAACAATTCAAAAATAACCCCTGCTCACCCCCTTGGTAACTTGGCACGAGCAGTCAGGCTTATTTCGGAGGCAACGTGTAAAGCGTTTGCACATAACACACAGTAATACTTTGACAAAACTAAAAAAGGTCACCACAATAGTTTATGAAAAATAGCCAATATTTATATGTGTGAACCAAGACCAAAGTGATAAAAATCCAACATGCAGTAATAAATGAATGAATATTGCACACATCAATTTAAAGCCTGTTCCTTAAAGTCGATAGCTCCATCTGGGGCTATCACAGTGTCATAAACAAACAAATCCAACAGTTCAACAATCAATCAATCAAACATTTGTAGAGCGCGCTACTCACCCACAAGGGTCTCAAGGCGCTGTGGGGGGGGAGCAGCTACTGATCAAACAGCCAGGTCTTGAGGAGTCTCCTGAAGGACAACAGGTCCTGAGTCTGTCGAAGGTGGATGGGGAGGGTGTTCCATGTCTTGGTGGCGAGGTGGGAGAAGGATGTGCCGCCAGTGGTTGATCGGTGGATGCGTGGGACGGTGGCGAGGGCCATGTCGGCAGAGTGGAGCTGGCGGTTGGGGGTGTAGAAGGTGAGTCGCTTGTTGAGGTACGCTGGTCCGGCGTCGTGGAGTGCTTTGTGAGCGTGGGTGAGGAGCTTGAAGGTGATCCTCTTGTTGACCGGAAGCCAGTGCAGGTCCTTCAGGTGGGCGGTGAAGTGGCTGTTGCGGGGGATGTCGAGGATGAGGTGTGCGGAGGCATTATGTATGTGTTGGAGTCTCTTCTGGAGTTTGGCCATGGTTCCCGCATAGAGGGTGTTGCCGTAGTCCATGCTGCTGGTGACGAAGGCTTGGGTGACCGTCCTTCTGGTTTCGGAGGGCATTCATCTGTAGGTCTTGCGAAGCATGCGGAGGGTGTTGAAGCAGGAGGAGGAGACGGCGTTGACTTGTTGGGTCATTGACAGGGAAGAGTCCAGGATGAACCCCAGGTTGAGTGCGTGGTCGGTGGGTGTTGGCTCAGTACCCAGCGAGGCTGGCCACCAGGAGTCTTCCCAGGGGGAAGGGGTGGAGCGGGGATGAGGACCTCCATCTTGGCCGAGTTCAGTTTCAGGCAACTGCTCTTCATCCATTCGGCGACGGCCTTCATCGCTGCGTGGAAGTTGGTTTTGGCAGTGGCGGGGTCTTTGGTGAGGGAGAGGATCAGCTGGGTGTCGCCGGCAGATGAGATGATGTTGAGGTCATGTGATCGGACGATGTTGGCGAGCGGTGTCATGTAGACGTTGAAGAGGGTCGGGCTGAGGGATGATCCTTGGGGTACGCCACAGGTGATCTTGGTGGCTTTGGATAGGAATGGAGGGAGGCGGTGATCCAGTCCAGGGCTTTGTCGCAGATCCCCGCGTTGTAGAGGCGTGTGCATAGGGTGTGGTGGCAGACGGTGTCGAAGGCGGCCGAAAGGTCCAGGAGGATGAGGGCTGTGGTTTCGCTGTTGTCCAGCAGGACCCTGATGTCGTCGGTGGCGGCGATGAGGGCTGTTTCGGTGCTGTGGTTGCTGCAGAATCCGGATTGGGACGTGTCGAGGGTGTTGTTCTCTTCGAGGAATTGGGTCAGTTGTCTGTTGACGATCTTCTCGATGACTTTCGCCGGGAACGGGAGCAGGGAGATGGGCCGGAAGTTCTTAAGGTCCTTTGGGTCTGCTTTTGGTTTCTTGAGTAGGGCGTTGATCTCTGCATGTTTCCAGCTATCCGGGAAGGTGGCGGTCTCGAATGAGCTGTTGAAGATCTTACGGAGTTGGGGTGCGATGGCGGAGCTCGCTTTGTTGAAGATGTGGTGGGGGCAGGGGTCTGATGGTGAGCCGGAGTGGATGGTTCAGGCCGACTGCAAGGTCACAAGCCAGCTAGGGTGTCGGGAAGATCCGAAACAGTACCTTGGAAATGCAGGGCATCTTGGACCTTGTGATGAGCTCTGAAAAGGTGTCAGCATCAGCAGGTCTGGGTTCCGTAGGTCGGAGCAGGATGCGTTGGGTCCTTAAAATCACATGAGTTGTAGATCGAACTCCATGAGGTTGAAGTCAGGAGCGCTGACGTTGGGGCTGCGATGCGATGCGAAGCGGGACAATGTGACGTGCGATGTCCACAGGTCATGGTGCAGGCAGAGGCTCAGTGACCGCATCCAGCGTTGTTAGTGAGACCAGGCCTGAAGTGTGAAGTGGGGCGATGCAACGTGCAGTGTCCACAGATCACGGTGCGAGCAGCGGCATCGGTTGATGAGGCTGGAGTCGATGGTGCTGACACCAGTGGACCAGGGCTGAATTTGTGGGAAGGGGTGATGCTTCGTGTACCTCATGAGCGGTGTTTATAGGATAGGATAGGGTCAAATTTATAAAGCACACTAATACTCCAAGGTGGCAAGGCGCTAGAGTGGAACAAAGGAGTCAGCAGAAGTGAGGGCGGCCAAGAGAAAGGGTACTAAGATGTGAAGAGCCGAGGTTTTCAGATGCCACGGGGCAGGTAGCGGTGTCGATGTTAGCAGGGTGCGTTGTTGTCGGTGAGACCAGGACAGCAGTGTGAAGTGAGGTGATACATGGTGCGGTGCCCACAGGTCACAGTGCAAGCAGCGGCGTTGATAACGGCTTCGTGTGGCAGCGCCCGTGAGACCAGGGTTGCGCTGTGAAGTGGGGTGATGCCTGCAGGTCACCGAGCTGGCAGAGATTTTGTTGACGGTGTCGTAGTTGTTTTTCTTCTGTTGCTGCACAAAACACACAGTTCCCAGTGCATTTGGCTGATGAACTTGAAGTCTTAGATGTTCCTGAGACTTTCAACAGGAGGCAAGCTCTACTTCAAGACCTTGGAGAAACTCGAGAAATAAGTTGCAGAAAGTTCTGGACAGTCTTTTCACTGCCAAAAACAGAAGCAGCAGGTCAACACAGTAAAGTGGAAGTCCCCCTGCCAGCTTTTCCAGCTCTTCTTCTTGGCAGGTTCCTTAGTCTAAAAGAGTTCTAAAGTTGTGGGGTCAAACCCCAAATACTTATACCAGTTTTAGTCTATTAAGTTGTCAAATGTCAAAGAAAAACCTTTCTTGTCTTACTAGAACCAGTTCTGTCCTCCCTGGTCCAGCCATACTACAGAGGGTGGAGAAAGCATTGTGGATGACAAACACAGCCCTATTCAGGTGTCAGTGACAACTCCTCCCACCACTCTAGCTCAGGAAGATCCACCAGGATATGAAGGGCAGACCTTAGTTCCCTTTGTGTGAGTGTCTGGAGTGAATGCACAAAGAGCCCCTGTCAGTCCAAACCAGACATGGATTCCACAGGCAGGCACAGAATGGTTAAGCAAATAAAGGCACACTTTCTAAAAGTGGCATTTCCAATGACGCAATTTAAAAATCATCTTTACTAAAAGGTGCATTTTTATATTGTGAGTTAAGACATTGTAAACTCCAACATGCTATCATCTTCCAATGGGAATCTCCATAGGAAGGGTGTTTCCAGCCAGACACAATGTTAACCTTTGGAAAAGATAGCCTTTCAATAATGGAAAAAGCTATGCATAGTATTTCACTACCAGGACATGTAAAAACACACTATTTGCCTCATCTTTTAAGTAAACTACACCCTGCCCATCGGGCTGACTTGGGCCTACCTTTGGGGTGATGTATATGTAATTAAATGGAAGCGTGAGGCCTGGCAAGGGGGTGCACTTGCCAGGTAGGCATTGTAGTTTAAAACTGCGTGCACAGACACTGCAGTGCTAGGTCTGAGACACATTTGAAAGGCTACTTGTGTGGGTGGCACAATCAGTGCTGTAGGCCCACTAGTAGCCTTTGATTTACAGGCCTTGGGCATAATTGTGCCCAATACTATGGACTTACTAGCAGGGCCGCACTGGCCGTAGCAGGCACCGGGCATTTTCCCGCTGGACCACTATGGTGCGGGCTGGTTTTGTTACAGGGCCGTTTTTGTAGCAAAACAAAATTGGCTGAAACCGGCCCTGACAAACAGCTCGGCCGCACCACCAACCCCCCTGGGGGCCGGCCGAGCACTTTGCCAGGGCCGGTTTTGGTTCCCAGTCCGGCCCTGCTTACTATTTAATCAGATAAGCTTATCATGGAGATACCAAACAATAGCACAGTTTACAGAGGGACCACTTGCACTTTAGCACTGATCAGTAGCGGTAAAGTGCACAGAGACAACAAACCAGCCAAAGCCAAGTCCAATATGCCATCAAAACAGGAAATCAGAAAGCAAAAAGACAGGGGAAACATGCCAAAAGCTGCCAGGTCTAACATCTCTCATCTTGGGCATTCTGTCTATGTGACCTTTTGAGTTAGTGGAGGATCTAGAAAATCACACCAGTTGAAGACGAGTCACAGTTCCTATGCTATCTGGTAAATCCAATGGCCAATGACGTGGTAAATAAAACAAGCATTGGCAATGCCAATAGGTCTCGCTTTTGGGACATTATAAGTATTTAGCTTTGCAGCACAATATCCTTGCACTGTTTCGTGGCTAAACACTTATAAGGTCCCAAAGGCGAGACCTATTGCCTATGCCAATGCTTGTTTAGGTCTAGTGTTAGCCTAGGGTGCCTTCTAACTTTACTACAGTCATATCTATATATTATCCTTATTGGGGGGTTCATACAGCCATTGGCTGAGTGACGACCTTCAGCCCCTCCACAAGGAACACATCCACACAAGGTGGGTTCCCTTCAATACCAGGAACCACAATGGAAAAGGGTGCTTAACAAGGCCAGAAAAATATTTTTGCTTTCTACCAATTTTTATATTGGTTAGGGCCCAGCAACACATCACAAATAACATTTTACAAAGATCATGAGAAAATAAAACAAGAAATGGCAGCATTAAAAGGATGGCCGCCAATGCCAGGCCCATTGACTTTGCCCATGTTTCTTTTTTTTCTTTTTACATTTTTGTACTCGTAGTTTTGGTTTGTGCCTCAGAATTTCAGTACTACAACTTAAGTACTAGCTCATGAACATGCAGCATTGGATGTGATAGTCTTACCTGAAGTAGATGTGGTGAGAAATTGGGAACTTACTGTGATATTTGTACCTTTGATAAACGTATTAACAGATAAAGACAATGTCAAGTAAATGCCTCATGAGTAAAACAAACCTACATGTTTTGCTATTTTTTGTACTATGCTTAAAAGAACAAAAATGTAAGGTAGACTGTTGACAGGAGCATCTATCAGTGCTAAATAAGTGAATAAGAAAAGGAAGGGGTGCACCTTATAAACCATTATAGACAAAGCCAATAGATCTATCTTTTCATACCTATTGGCTCAGCCTATGGTTTGTGACCATGCTAAGGAGCATTCCAGATACTGTGCACCTTGGCCAAAGAATAAAAAACAAACCTTTGATGCTGCCACCTGTGTGATTTTGTAGACGTGGGCATCATGCATGCGCATGCATACAAAATCACGAGAACCAGAGTCTGATCACTTGCAACACAGGGATCCTAGGGAGGGCAGAAGCAACAAGGAGGGTGCAGTTGGGAGAAGAGAAGCAACCGGCGAGAGAGCAAAATGGAGTAGGCGGGGGAGAAGCAAACGTTCAAGCAGGCAACGGTGGGAGCACGGCAAGGGAGTAGAAGAATTTGGAGGAAGAGTAGGTTGTGGGTGGGGGAAAGCAAAAGAGAGGGCATGGTTGGAGAGGAGACGCAATGGGCTACAGAGCAGTGTGGTGTAGGCAGGGATGAAGCACATGGGCGAGGAAGCAACAGGAGGAAAGTACACTAGGTTGAGTGCAACATGGAAGGAGGGTGAAGCACACGGACAACGGAGAGCATTGTGGAGTGCAGGGTGACAAAAGTACAAGAGGGAGACAGCTGGAAATAACATGCACTCTTATGGAATGCTTAACTGAAAAGAAAAAAGTAGTGCTTCAAAAGCAAGCAGTGGAAGGATAGAAGCCAGCCAATCAAAAGTAAAGGTAAAGGTGCAATGTTCCATTGATGGGCAAACATAAAATTGAGAAGTTGGGACATGTATAAGAAGCTGGCAAATGAGTGTCAGAAAAGCCAACTAATGGCAAGGAATGGGTGAGTTCCTTGTCCCTTTATGTTCTTGGTAAACTCATAATATGTCTTGTAACAGGCAGAGCATGTGCTGTCTAGTAAGGTGACTCTTAAACTGGGTGTTAAAATCCTTTAAGTGACGATACTGATCACTTCTGTGACCGTGATTAATTATGCTATGAGAAACAATAAATGGCAAAACATTCAACTTGTGATAGCCAGTATAAATACAGCATAGATATTTTGGACGGTGACGTGAGAGCACAGCTGTGAGGGAGTTGGACAAAACGTGCATCTGAGGCCAGTGGGGATAGCGAATGGGGTGTGGGCAACAGACGGTCCCTCCTTTCGGTCCCTCACTGTGCTGCTGTTATCACCTCCTCCCCCATTGACCTTCACTAACTCAACCAACATTTTACATTCTAAAAGTTTTTCTTAGACTAATTTAGGTTGCTTCTTCCAATCTACTTAGCCTTTAGACCATATTTTCTGTAGTAATACACCCCTTCTTATTTTCCCCATTTAATCCTGTTTTACTATGTTCAAGTTGCATATATTCTTAACGAATCACCTGAAGGTGAAGTTGTCGTATGTGTCCTCTTCTTAGCTGCCTACTTGTTCATACCATCAGGTTGGTATAATCAAAGTACTTTTATGGGACCAAGCACCTTAGTTCATTGTTCTATGTGGATTTGCTGGTGTGAGGTGCTCAGGGTGAAGCGCTTCTCTGTTGCAAAAGAAATGTGAAATAAAAGATGCATTCATGTATCTAAAGTTTACTTTTGTAAGTAACGTAGATGCTTTTGGTCGCGCTGTTGCTTTTTATGTGACAGCTGGTAGGTAATTCCACTGCCTGGTCGCACTAACATTGGCTCCCATGGCTGTTCCTTCGCTTTAAGTGATAGTTATTGTATAGCAGTGATAGTGATTGACAGGTGCGAGTTTCCTTCTAAGAACTTGAATGCTTATTAGAGTCAGCAGCTTCTGTGCAGGTTGTCTAATTTTCACAATGTAATTTGCAATATTACACCAGAGGTTCCCGTACCTCACTTAAATAGATAATATGAAAGTGATGGGTGTAATGTTCAAATGAATCTTAGCCACCGGTAATTGCTCCAGGGCAGCATTCTGGTCCATCACTGTTGTTTACTATGCTATCCAGACACAAACCTGCCATAAGCGAGCTAGGTGTGGTCCTGTTCAGGAGGAACACACCAGCCATGCCAGGTCCTCTCCATATGGGAATGCAAACAACCTTATATCAGTTTGGGCCCTGTTGGCCCTCAACCCCTGTGCTGTTCGTTTCGTATATGATTTATTTTATGTTTTAAAGACCTGGAGAATAGGTGATACTGTTACGTCAGAAAATGTACATTTCTACTAGGAGCTTATTGTGACACAACTTGTCTTTCACCCCATAAGTGTTAAGTTTTGTATTCCTAGGTGGGCACAAAATATTTGTATTGGCTAAATTATGGATATTTATGTTATGTAACACCTGCTGGAAATGTACACAAGTGAAACCATGTATTTTATGCTTTAAAGCCCCTCTTATAATCTGCACACGTTAGGGTAGTTGTAAGTAGAAGCTCAGGTAGAGCTCTCTCTCAGTATGTCCTATCAGGTGGACTGTTTTTTCCTCCAGCAATGGCCCCATGTAAGGATGACAAATACCATTCTGCCTCTTTGCAGAACCCTGTTGCAACAGTAAAGGTTGTCATCTCATATTATGCAAAATGTCTAATTTTCCTGCAACTTGCCATCTACAAACCATTCCGAAGGTTGGGGTGAACCTCCTGTGCCTGTGCTTTAGAACTGGTCCGAGTAGCGAACATTCCATTTACTGCAGCACCACACACTTGAGACTCCTGTTGGCATTGTGGCTCAGCTGGGAGCCCCTTCTGGGTTTGTGGGCTGATGCGGTAAACCTCTTTAAATGCTTGGAGGTCAGCACATAGAAATTGCCCATTTCCCCCCTCTGGAGATTTCCTATCAACTAATTCATTGAGGCTTTGGAGCATTCCATTGTCCCATCCAGCTGGGAAGAACACTTTACCACCATTGGCAGTATTTGACTCCCTATGTGTTTAAATTGAGATAAAAATTAGTTCTTAGGGAGTGAAAAGGCAATTCACATTTTTTAGAGGGCCTCAGATGGACAGACATTTCAACTTATATGTTGAATTCATACCATGGGTATTTATTTTATGTAACCCAATATTGAATTTGCTAATTCCCACACTGTGTCTGGTTGGCTAGGAAAAATCCTCTGAAATCAAGCCAGTCACTCATCCCTGTTTTCTATTTTCCTACAATGCTGCCTTCATTGGTCACTCCTTAGTGGTCCTGCAGTACACCCTGTTAATCTTCCTAGCTAATATGGTAAGGAATATGATTTGAAGATCGATCACTCATTCTTTTTACAGTTTGTAAATTTCACCAGCTTTGACGAATAAGGGACGACGAGCTGGGAACACGCTGGGTCTGGATGGTCGATACAAAGCTCTTTCAGCCTCCTTTATATGTGCCAAGTTAACAGTGGCCTGCTTAACATTGAGCAGTCTAGATGTTTCTAGAATGTTTGGAGACCTAGCAGTGCTGCTGTTAAGTTTACCATATAACAAGCAAAATTGGTTCCTACTGTTTTATGTGGCCACAAGATGGATTTCTTCAGATAGTAAAAAGATCATGTGGCAGGTTTTCTTTGGAAGCGGCCACCTTGCTTGAGGATTTCAACATCAGTGTAGGTACTTAGATTGCAGCTAGGCTTGCCATCATTTACTGAGGTGATATGGCAGCTTTACTTTGAATCGTTTCATGTTAGTGCATTAACATCTTAAAACTGCTACTGGGACCCAAGGAAACTAAAAAGAAGCATGTATTTATAGAGATCGTTCACTTTAGAAACAAATATACACAAAGAAATCTGGAACACCAGTTTGGAGTTGCCAGGCTCCTCACAATATGCTCTTCTGCAAAGAGCCGAACCCATCTCTTAATGCAAAACCTCATAGCGGGGTAACCATCCGCATGCCATGCCGGACCACCTCTGAAGAGTTCCAGCTCTACACCCAGTTCAGCCCACACTCTTCCTTTGAACTGCTTCTTGGCATCTCCATAGCACCCTTCCACTTCCCACCGTAAAGCACCAACCGGTGTGCTTTATCCTGCCACCCCATCCATCTGCAGTTCTCACTGTAAACCCCCATCGAGAACAGCAATCCATTACTTTCTGTATACCGCATGATATTGCACACACAAAAACACTTAAAACAAGCGTGCGTGCCTCGTGCGGCAGCAGGGGGAGGGGGCCTGCACCGGTTTCCCTTGTAGGAGCGAGCAGCAAGGCGCGATACTTGCTAACATATGGCGCCGCTGCTCGCTCCCACAAGGGAATCGGCAAACGTGCACGCGCTGCCATTGAAAGCAATGCAACGCATGCACGTTTTTGGACGAAAAAGGGAACCGATGGATAAAGGTCTTTTTCCTATGCAGCGCATGTGCGCTGCATAGGCGAGACCTAAAAATGAACACCACATCTTCAAACTGAACAGCGGTAAGCTTGGCTTTTCCTTTCTGTACTGCACTTGAATTTTTTCTTATAGAAAAGCCCCCTAAAATGTGCATGTATGAAATACAGAGTCCGAAAAGAATCCCTAAGAAAGAGGCTGTGGGCAATAAATGTATCTGTGTAATATTAGACACATATTGCTCTAATAGTGTATCAATGATAACAGAATTGTTAAAGCAAACGTTCCTACTGCCATAACGTACAACAAAGACAACGTTGTTAAAATTACATAATTTCAATGGATACTCACTCTCACAAATTACTTAATACATTTCAGACAGTATCTGTACGTTTAAATAGTCTTGTTGGAATCCCAAGGCACATACTTCAATATTCGATTAATGAACTATCACAAAAGAATCTGCAAACTTAGGGCAGAAGCAAATACTTTCGATCTGTAATACTCCCATTCAGAATTCCTTCAGCCCTCATGCCTTTTATCAGTGGCGTAGCAAGGGGGTGGCAGCCTCCCCCTGCTCATAACTGCGGCCGTCGCAGGGTGCGCAGGAATCACCAGCTCGTACTGGTGGCTAGGTGGCAAAAGCAGTTACCACCACTGGCGGCAAAAGGTCTAGCTATGCCACTGCCTTTTATAAATGGAGATAGTGGTGGACCATTTGCATTACAAGGGCCTTTTTATGCATACCTGGGTGACTGATGGGCAACTCTCCAGGCCTTCTTAAACAAAATTTTCTAAAGGTAAAATTTCACATGAAATAGGTTTTATTTCAACTATGAGGAAAAGTCTTGTCTGACAAAAGTCAAGAGAAAACAATTTATAGGAGCAACCCTGGACACATGTTCTCTGGTTGTATTCCCTCCTCACCAGAGAATAAGTAGTATTTGTCAGGTTGTGTGAACTTTGCAAGAAATGCCCTCCAGAAAGCAACAGCAAGATAGGTCCTATGGCTACTACAGTAAATAACATCTTGGATCTTCTTGATCCCTCAGGCACACTTACTTATGAGACCTCTTCAATGGCATCTATTCCAGCAGGAGAACCAATTTTTTGATCAACAACCAGACTTTTGAATGAATAAATAAATAAGTCTTTATTGTATGAAAATATTACTTGTTACACAACATATTTTCTTTTATTTCAACCCAACGACTAAGAGATTCTTTGCTTTAACAAGAAAGATCGCTAGATAATCTTCGCAAAGAGAAAACATCGGACCAAATGAGCGTTATTTTAACTAAGCTGAGATCTGCTTGGAGAGTTACTGAGTTAAAAAAGGAAAAAACAAGCATTTGCAATGCAATAGATCTCGCATTCACGCACGTTTGAGCTACTGGCATTGAAAACGACAATGCCTTTTATTTATGTTTTGGGTTTTAAAACATAAATAAAAGGTATTGTCATTTACTATACTAATAGCTGAAACTCTCGCAAATGTAAGACCTATTGCATTGCAATAAAGGGCCTTCTCGACTGCTTGTTAGATTGTATTGGTATTGGAGGTGGTGGTGGTTGTGGTGGTATTTGTGGTATTGGTGGTGAGTTATTGTGGTGGTGGTGGTATTGGTGGTGGTATTGGTGGTGTTGTTGGTGGTATTGCTGGTGTTGGTGGTGGTATTGCTGGTGGTGATATTGGCATTGGTGGTGGTATTGGTGGTGGTGGTATTGGTGGTTGTGGAATTGGTGGTGGTCTTGGTGGAGATGGTGGTATTGGTGGTGGTATTGGTGGTAGTATTGGTATTGGTAGTAGTATTGGTATTGGTGGTATTGGTGCTGGTGGTGGTAGTAGTGGTATTGGTGATGGCATTGGTGGTGGTGGTATTGATGTTGGTGGTGGTATTGGTATTGGTGGTGGTGGTATTGGTGGCGGTATTGGTGGTCCTGATATTGGTATTGGTGGTGGTGGTACTGGTATTGGTGGTGGTTGTGGTGGTATTCGTGATGTATTGTTGGTATTGTTGGTATTGAAGGTTTTGGTGGTGGTATTGGTGGTGGTATTCATGGTGGTATTGGTGGTGGTGGTATAGGTGGTGGTGGTGATATTGGTGGTAGTATTGGTGGTGGTATTGGCACTGGTGGTGGTATTGGTGGTGTTGTTGGTGGTGGTATAGGTGGTAGTGGTGGTATTGGTGGTGGTATTGGTGGTGGTGGTGGTGGTATTGGTGATGGTATTGGTGGTGGTGGTATTGGTGGTGGTAGTGGTGGTATTGGTGGTGGTATTGATGGTGGTATTGGTGGTGGTGTTGGTATTAGTGGTGGTGATGGTGTTGGTGGTGGTATTAGTATTGGTGGTGATATTGGTGATGGTGGTGGTGGTATTGGTGGTGGTGGTTTTGGTGGGGGTGGTGGTAGAGGTAGTATTGGTGGTGGTGGTATTTGTGGTGGTATTGGTGGTGGTGTTGGTATTGGTGTTGGCGGTGGTGGTATTGGTGGTGGTGGTGGTATTGGTATTGGTGGTAGTGTTATTGCTATTGGTGGTATTGGTGGTGGTGGTGGTATTGGTAGCGTTACTGGTATTGGTGGTGGTGGTATTGGTGGTAGGATTGGCATTGGTGGTGGTGGTATTGATGGTGGTGGTATTGGTGGTGGTATTGGTGGTGATGGTGGTAGTGGTGGTATTAGTATTGGTGGTGGTATTGGTATTGGTGGTGGTGGTATTGGTATTGGAGGTGGTGTTAGAGGTGGTGGTTATAATGGTGGTATTGGTGGTGGTCTTGGTGGTGGTGGTGGTATTGGTGGTGTTATTGGTGGTGGTATTGGTAGTATTGGCAGTGGTAGTACTGGTATTGGTGGTGGTGGTATTGGTGGTTTGGTGGTGGTGGTATTGGTGGTGGTGGTGGTATTCGTGGTGATGGTGGTATTGGTATTTGTATTGGTGGTGGTGGTATTGGTGGCGATGGTGGTATTGGTGGTGGTGGTATTAATGGTGGTATTGGTGGTGATGGTATTGGTATTGGTGGTGGTATTGTTGGTGGTGGTATTGGTGGTGGTGGTATTGGTATTGGGGGTGGTGGTATTAGTGGTGGTGGTTATAATGGTGGTATTGGTGGCGGTCTTGGTGGTGGTATTGGTGGTGTTATTGGTAGTGGTATTGGTAGTATTGGTAATGGTAGTATTGGTATTGGTGGTAGTGGTATGAGTGGTATTGGTGGTGGTGGTACTGGTGGTTTGGTGGTGGTGGTGGTATTGGTGGTGGTGGCATTGGTATTGGTATTTGTATTGGTGTTGGTGGTGTTGGTATTGGTGGTGTTATTGGTATTGGTGATGGTATTGATGGTATTGGTGGTATTGGAGGTATTGGTGGTGGTGATGGTATTGATTGTGGTGGTGGTGGTGGTATTGGTATTGTCAGTGGTATTGCTATTGGTGGTGGTAGTATTGGTATTGGTGTTGGTATTGGTGGTGATAGTATTGGTGGTGGTGGTATTGGCGGAGGTGGTATTTGTGGTGGTATTGGTGGTGGTGGTATTGGTGGTGTTATTGGTGTGGTGGTATTGGTGGTGTTATTGGTGTGGTGGTATTGGTGGTGGTGGTATCAGTGGTATAGGTATTGGTAGTATTGGTGGTGGTGGTGTTGGTGGTGGTGGTGGTGGTGGTAGAATTGGTGGTGGTGGTGTTGGTGGTGGTGGTGGTGGTATTGGTAGTGGTGGTATTGGTGGTGGTGCTGGTAGTGGAGGTATTGGTGGTATTGGTGGTGATGGTATTGATGGTGGCATTGGTGGTATTGGTGATGGTGTTGGTATTGGTGGTGGTGGTGGTATTGGTATTGGTGGTGATATTGGTATTGGTGGTGGTATTGATATTAGTGGTGGTGTTATTAGTATTGGTGGTGGTATTGGTACTGGTGGTGGTGGCATTGGTATTGGTGATATTGGTGGTGGTGGTATTGGTGGTGGTGTTATTGGTTATGATATTGGTGGTGGTGGTATTGGCGTTGGTGATGGTATTGGTGGTGAGATTGGTGGTGGTATTGGTTGTGGCATTGATGGTGGTGGTATTGGTGGTGGTGGTGGTATTGTTGGTGGGGGTCGTGGTGGTGGTATTGGTGGTGGTATTGTGTATTGGTGGTGGATTTGGTGGTGGTATTAGTGGTGGTGGTGGTATTGGTGTTGGTATTGGTGTTGGTGATGGTATTGGTGGTGGTATTGGCAGTGGTGGTGGTGGTATTGGTGGTGGTGGTATTTGTGGTATTGGTGGTGGTGGTATTGGTGGTGTTATTTGTGGTGGTAGTATTTGTGGTGGTATTGGTGGTGGTGGTATTGGTAGTGATGGTATTGGTATTGTCATTGGTATAGGTGGTGGTGGTATTGCTGGTGGTGGTATTGGTGGTGATGGTATTGGTGGTGTTGGTGGTGGTATTGGTGGTGGTGGAGGTGGTGGTATTGATCGTGGTATTGGTGGTGGTGGTGGTATTGGTGGTGTTGTTGTTAATACTGGGGTGAATGCATGACATTGTTCTGCATTCTGTCCATCAACTGTTGTTTTTGCATTTGTTGTTAATAAAACAGGCTTTTGAAAACAACCTGTCAGGTGGCTTAGTGCAGATGACATGTAACACAGATGTGCTGTTGTCAGCTTCAGCCCATTAGCACACGATTATGTGCTACCTGGAATTCACATGACTTAATTCGCTAATCATTTCTAAATCCATTTTACTTGGGGGGTTGAAACAGACACGAGATAATGCTGGGTTAAAGTGATTGAAGGCAGGTGCCCGTGTTACAGGGGTGGCCGTACTGCTTAAAAAAAGAGGTTTCAGCTGAAGCATTGCATGTCCAGCCTGCAGTAAGAGAAACTCAATAAAGTAAATATTGCTTACAGATTAAATAACAGGTCCCGTGTAACAACCGAAGTAAAGCGGCCAGTTGCCATGGAAGGGTACAAATGAAGACAAGGCCATACTAAGGAGGGACTAACAAGCCTATTAACGAATCTGAAGGCAGCATTTACGAAAAACAATGAGACAAGCCAATGAAAAATATGGGTGGAGATTGGGTGCGGCTTCTCTCCCATAATCTACTACAGCAGTCTCGCAGAGCGAGCAGAGTATGTGTGCTGCCGCTAGGCTCGACCTAAAAATAATACCAAAATGAAATCCTGGAAATCTGCTAAAGGTCACAGGAGTCAGGATGCATGAGATTGTATCATTCTATTATTACTCATAATATGAGACTATTCTGGTCTTGGTCGGTTGGGGTACTGCTTCTCCTATAATGGCTAACGATTTCCACATTTTATATGAAGTATGGAAACTGCATGTTGTAGGAAAGTGCCCCTTTTTGACATGCTCACCTCCACTTTTTGCTGGTATTCGATGCAATTTTGATTGGAAGTGCAATGGGTTCCTGCTAATCAGGTCCCCCATACCAGATCTCTTTCTAAAACTGTACAATTATATCCCCAATTTGAAATACCTTTAGCACTCCTTGTAAGTTCCTAGTAAGTGGTATCCCTGGTACCTAGGGAAAGGAGGATAAAGAGGGTCCCTAAGGGCTGCAGCATATATTATGCCACCCTAAGGGACCCCTCATGAAACACATACAGTCTTCTACTGCATGCTGCGTGTCTTGGTGCAGACAAAAGTGAAAACACGACATTGCACACTGCCCTGTGGATCATGCCTGCTTACACTGCATGTCATATAGGTAAGTTCCCCCTGCAGCAGGCCTTACAGCCCTAAGGAAGGGTGCACTAGATTGCATGTGTGGGCATATCTGCATGAGCAGATATGTCCCTGTGTTGGTCAGTGCAAATGCTGCATGTTGAGTGATCAGGGAAGCCATTGTAAGAACATGTGCTGGGTGCTGGTCAACAATGGGTTCCACAGCAACATGATGGCTTCACTGAAACCAAACATATTTGGTACCAAACACCTTGTATTAATAAGCCCACACTGATTCCAGTTATGGATTTATTAATACATGCACTCAGAGGGCACCTTAGAGGTATCCCCTGAAAACTTACCAACTACGGATGTGCTGACTGACCTGCCCTATGCAGTTTGCCACCACAGACGAGTTTCTGAGCCCCAGGGGTGCTCTCAGGAGGTCGGGAACAAAGTCTGCTCTGGTGAAGGGTGTTTGAACCCTCTCCCACAGGATAACCTGTGAATTAGCATTTAAGCATTAGCATGTATTTAAGTTGATTTGAATGTATATATTTAGTATAATTTCCCATGGGGTGTCCCTGCCTCCATTAATTATTATAGAAGTGTTTTGCAGTACCTGGTCAGGAGGCAGACGGGCTTGCCTTAGTTGCGCCTCTTGGCGCGCCAGCGGCGCGACCGCACATCGGCCGCCATTAAGAAGGGGAGGGGAGAGGGACGATCAGCTGGGAGGCGGGATGGGCAGCAGAAGGGGGTGGGGCCGAAGGTGCAGAGCGGCAGGAAACGAATCGGGGAGATAAGCCTGAAATAGGGAAAGCAGGACAAAAACAGTAGACTCAGCACAGTAGATTCAGATAAGCCTGAATTAGGGAAGCAGGAAAAAAACAGTATAATAAGCACAACAGTAGACTGTCAGACACAAAAAATTCGAACTAGCCCACAGAGAATAAATATTCCACTCGGCGGCGGTGACTGGCCCGCAGGGGGCTCGAACCACTCTCAGGAGGAGGAGAGGAGACTTCGACGGCAGGGATGATGGCGCGGAGCTGCTGGGGAGAGAGTTTGTCCTCGACCAGGGTCAGAGGACTTACTCGAGCTCCCCCGCAGCACCCGCCATTAAGAAGGGGAGGGGGAGGGACGATCAGCTGGGAGGCGGAATGGGCAGCAGAGGGGGGTGGGGCTGCAGGTGCAGAACGGTGGGAAACGAAGCGGGGAGATAATCCTGAAATAGGGAAAGCAGGACAAAAACAGTAGATTCGGATAAACCTGAATTAGGGAAGCAGAAAAAAACTGTTGAATCAGCACAACAGTAGACAGTCAGACACAAAAAATTCGAACTAGCTCACAGAGAATAAATATTCCACTCGGCGGCGGTGACTGTCCCGCAGGGGGCTCAAACCCCTCTAAGGAGGAGGAGAAGAGGTTTTGCCGGCAGGGAAGTTGGCACGGAGCTGCTGGGGAGAGAGTGTGTCCTCAACCAGGGACAGTCCCTGCCCTCTACCACTTGGGCAGCCCTACTAACAGGATGTCACACAATATCTACAGGTTCAAGGATATAGGCAACAGCTTCACTGAGGAACAGACAAACCTTGTAGTTACAGATGTTATTTTTCATTACAAGGAACTACATCACCAACTTCCCTATATCCACAGTGGAGTGTGAAAGCAGCCACAGGCAGAAGTTGACTCTGTTAATTTATTGGTGATGGAGACACTTACCATTAGGAACCTTAAGAACAAATGGCAGAACGAGGTGAGGTGGGTGAAGGAGAACGTCTCCAGTATGCATGTGGCAAATTCTCTTACTGGAGTTAGTCCTTTAGGACCCACTCAAGGAGTGTGTCCTCACTACCATGCACCCTGACCTTCTCTATGGCCTGCCTGCTCCAGGGAACCTTAACTTAAGGCTAGAAAAGAATTAATCACCGCTCTCTCAAAACTAGCCCTTGTATTACCACACACGCCACTCTGTCTTAACCCCTGCCCTTTGCATATAGGCAGACTTCAACCAGATCTGACTATCTACCAACATATTTCACTTACAATGAGTTAGAATGTACCTAACCTACCTATTTAGTAACACAAATGTTAGAAAATCCTCTCTCTCTCCTCTTCAAAAAAACATGTTCCTCAAAATGAGGGGCAATGTAATTCCAGCAATTGATGCAATGTCCAGACAAAGTGCTTGATATAATTAGTCTCTTTGCAAATAAATACTGGAAATGACTGAGGAAGAGGCAACACAGCAAGCCAAGAAAGAGGTGACCCTTCTGAGAGGGTGGAGGCAAAGGGCAATTTGTTTTTACAGTAATATGAATGACCTATTCTTGGTGGAGAGAAAGAAGGGTCTGTTGAGGAAGCTAAACCCCAAATTAGTGGTTATGGAAAATGTTGGATCCTTTCTGCAGGGTCATACCCAGACTCTTTTACTTCATTTTGCTAATCTCATTTTTGTTGGCCTTAGGAAGTTGCTCGAATATAAATTTACCTTGAGAAAAACAAAAACAAGATGTGTTTGGCAAAACAGGAACAGTTGGTTTAATTAAACACTTTGGCAGGAGCATAGTTACAGAAGTGGGTCTGAAGACTGTCTCAAAGTACAATCAATTTGAACTAAAATTTCTACACTTCTCTGGGTAGTATAAAGTACTTCAGATGATCCTTTTTTGGTAAAAGAATGTGGGTCTTGTCTGTGGGGTCGTAAATAAGGCCTCTGATAACAAATGCAGGTGGGCCTCACCCTTGAGTGGACCGAATAAGGGCCAGTGGGTAACGTGTCCAGATGTCTGGCATGAGGGGCACATGATCACTGCGTAC
Source organism: Triturus cristatus (assembly GCF_964204655.1). Taxonomy (NCBI): domain Eukaryota; kingdom Metazoa; phylum Chordata; class Amphibia; order Caudata; family Salamandridae; genus Triturus; species Triturus cristatus. The sequence continues at coordinate 1,634,577,105 of NC_140589.1, forward strand.
ACTGTGTGTGCTATGTCCTGATTTGCTGTGTGTTCCTAATTCCATGTGCCATCTGACTTTTTGATGTTTTGGGAACAGGCATACCCCTCTGGCCTTATGTGCTTTATTGGGGCCAATCTCCCTGGATCATTGTGTGTTGTGCTTATCTGGGGGATTGACCTGAGTTTCCAGTTCGTGCTTTTGTCTGGCGGCAACGTGACACCCCACCTCTAACCACGTACTTCTGAGTTGGGGTTGATGGAGAGTTTATGACTGTGCATATTGACATAAATTCTATCAATATTAGCATTCCACCCTCTAGTTGAATTTTCAATTACATTATCTAATCCATACTTCATGTCAGTCACATTATTGGGTACTTGTTGTTCTTCAGTTTTGGCTATTACTACTTTCCTAGTTACTTGCATTCTACCTAATTTGAGGACTGTGTTTTTACACCAGGAAACCCCCCAATTGCAGGATACCACACAAAAAAATGTGCAAATGAAAACAAGCAACAATGATGTGCACAGTCCATTCAACCACCAGGGGAGCCAGGAGAACCAGTTCTTATACCACTCCTGATCAGGGACACCTCCCTCCTCACGCATGTCTCTTTGTAAACCGTGCAATACTTGGAATACAAGGGCCAGAGTCCAATTGTACATGTCATTGAATGTGATAAACTTGCAGCAGGATACACCGATCTTGGCACACACCCCTTCCTCTATTACCTTAATTAAGTCCAACAAATATCGATGTTGCATAACCATGAGGCGGATGGCTCCTAGTTCTTCCTTGATCGCATTAAGGCCGAGCTCAGTGCTACATAAGTACATTTATTTCAAACACATCATTGGACTTAGACACATTCAAAATACATTTAATGTGTCACACCACTAATGAGCACTGTATGGGTATGTTCCATTGTTTATATATAACCAGTACAATGCTATGAATCATTTGTTAAGCTTCACATTAAATCGTGTTAATTTCACAAGAACATTGTACTTGATTTGCGTTGCCTCTAACAGCTAATTTCACCAAAACAGTGAATAATATGTGAGTGCATACTACAAGAGGTTATATTCCACTCCTAAGGGGTACCCGATGTAGGATATGAATTTTTGCTCTATCAATTTCAAGGTGCGTTTCATGCTCGTAACTCCTTTTTGTGTGTCTTAGCACACAAAAACATCCAGAGATGCTAGAGTTGGCAACAGAGCAGCCTTTTCTTCTCTTAGCAAATTTGGGTCTTTGTTTGGCCCAGATGTAGAGAAAATCATCAAGGAACCCTGAGCCTACTTGTGTTAAGATGAGAAGGTGTGGATTAAGGTCTGGAGCTGCTGAGTCCCAGTGTTGACTTAATATCCCATGATTCTGGGCAAATCACTTAATCTCCCTGTGCATAACTAAGGAAAAAATTGGACCTTGTGTAATGTAATCTGGTGCTCATATACAGCATTCGATGACCTTTAGCCAAGTTCACTCAAAACAAAACTGCTAAACTAATAAAATAAAGTTCAGTAGCCTTTTGGAGGAAGCTTCAGGACACATGAGGGTATTTGGGGCAAGGAACAAAAAAGAGATACTCTTGACCATTGGATACATGGGTACCCTGGCACATGGCAAAGGGTTTAGATTCCTTGGAAGCATCTGCTATGAAGATGGTGAATTATTAATCAAGTCTATAGTAGAGGACTGCTTTATAGAGCAATTTATTTTTTATAGGGAAGCAATTTCAGGCAGGCAGGTTTAGAAGAAGTTATATCCATAGGAAGAAATTAATTGATGTGTAGCTCTTTGAAAAGAATTCAGATATGGAGACCAATAAAATCCAGGTGTAACTCACTTTTGGATGTTATTATAATTTTTATTGAGCCTGAGCTGAAGAAGGGCACGGGCCTGAGTTGTGCATGCTTCTATTCCCTCAACAGATATGCTGCAATCGATTCTGAAGGCTTGGTATGTATTTTTTGTGTACCACTGTGTTGGACCCTGAGACGGGCATCATGCTGTCCACAAAGCCCTGCGGGCTGTTTTCACTGTCTTATTGCAAATTAATAAAATCTGTTTAAAAATAAAACGTGATTATAATTTTTATTCTTTTAAAGAGGTTGCCTTCGAAAGTTTATTTCACTGTGAGGCAGCTTTCAACAAGGTTTGCAACCTATTTTGCTTGATATAATTTTGGAAGGTGTTTGATGTTTGCGATTGGGAAGTTAAGTTCTCAATTTTTTGCTCTGATTGCGGAAGGATAAAGAATACAGTAACATCACTTATTGTCCACTTTAGAATGGTCAATCTCCATTGTGTGTGTTTGGTGCATTGTTTGAAAGAATATGGGAACAGAATGTTACCTATGCAGCTTCCTGAGGTGGAGTGACTTCTGGAGAGCAGAGTGTATAATTCAGGAGAGAGGTTGGAGGATAATTAAAGGGGCTGACTATCTAATTCACAATTCTAGCCTTGAGTCTCAGTCTTCCCCAAAAAAAGTTGAATCTCCAAAATGGGTGTTAGGAGAATCTAAATGTTATCATTTTATTTATTATTATTTTTGAGCTAGCATGATCTCTCCTGACCAGTAATGAAGAAGGAAGCAGAAATGCAGGTTTACCAAATGCTGTGAAACGTAAATTAGTCTTACATTATCATGTATATTGTGTGAGGATTTTAACATTTCGTTTAAGAAGACAGTTAGTGAAAGATGTTCATTTAATTTCAGAACCTTAGTGTACCACAGAATTTGTGTTGAAGATAGTGTTTGGAGGTTTGGAGGTTCACAGAAAATTCTTCAAAATGGACATTGCAGTGGTTCCCTATTGGGCCCTTTATATTCATGTCCTTAAATTCACTGTAAAAACACCGATCAACAATGAATGTAAAAAACGTTAAACCAATCCGTGTCAGCAATTTAGTTTACATTTATATTTCACTTTTTACTTAATTTTGCATTTCCTAAGAGTGTTTTCTAATTTCGGTATCTTGTGTTTCTGTACTTTTTCTGTAGCATATTATTCTTGTGTGGTGCATACTTTCATCCGAGTTACCTCCAGGTGTTTATAATGGGCCACAATTAAGAGCTGTAGAGTTAAGGGCTGAAGGCAGTGGGAGTTTCTCACTGTGCCTGTAGGTAGATCAAAAATGTGGACAGAATACATGGTCATCCAATCATAAGTCTCTCTGCAGATCGCACAGAGCAATGGTCACATATTACAGTTGCAATTATAATTTTCTACAAATGGGTGCTTTGTGTATTTGGGGGTGGTAGAGTGAAGGGGATGTGAGTCAGTGCATTCAGGAGAGAATGACAAGAGGGTGCTGAAGAGGAAAGAGATGTGTAAGTGTGTAAAGGTGTGTACATGGATAAGATGTGGTGAGAAAAAGGATGTACATGTACCTCCAGTAAGTCCCACACAGTGCGATTGCTGAGAAGTATTCGAAGGCTATGCCTCCTTTCTCCACAAGTCTGTAAACATGCCTCCTGGTGCACAGCCGGTTGGGCCATGAAGACCCCTTGGCTCCAGAGGGTCCTTGGGGGCCAACAAGCCCTCCTGTTACCTCCAGAAAGTCCCACACAGTCTGATTGCTGAGAGGTCTTCAGGGGCCACACACCCTTTCTCCACCACTCTAAAAACACGCCTCCTGGTGCACTGCTGGTTGTGTGATGAAGTCCCCTTGACTCCAGAGGGTACTTGGGGGCCAACTACCCCTCCTGTTACCTCCAGTAAGTTCCACAGAGTGCAATTGCTGTGAGGACTTTGGAGACCATGCTTCCTTTCTCCAACACTCTGCAAACATGCCTCCTGGTGTAATACTCACATACCCACTTACAGACCCACTCACCCATCCACACACAGAACCCATACAGCCACTCAGACATCCACTCACAGACCCATACAGCTACTCATACACCCACTTACCAACCCATACAGCCACTCACAAACACATTGTCAAAGTTTTCAGGTTACACTTGTGAAAAACAATTTACAAAAACCTTGGAAATTCATTGAAATAACCAAAGGTTACAGGGACGTTTTAGTTGGGAAATAGAAATTCCCCAAGGAATGTAAGAAGACCTCTGTTTTTCCCGTGCTCAAAAAGACCAATTCGGATGCCAAGGACCCCAATAATTATAGGTCAATTTCACAGCTTCCTCTTCCCGCTAAAATTGAAGAGAAAGTCATTAATACCGAACTATCTTTGTTTTGTAAGAACAACGATTTCCTAGGTGTGACACAATATGGATTCAGAAGCCGGCATAGCACCAAGTTAGCTCTGAGGATTTCTGAGGAAATCAGGCAAACTGTGGATAAGGTTGGCAAGGCTGCGCTGATCTTACTAGACCTCTCCGCAGCGTTCAACAAGGTCAACCACAGACTTCTTCTTGATTGTCTCTCTGCCCGGGGCATTAGGGGCAAGGCGCTTTAACTTCTTATATCTTTGCTCTCAGATAGAGAGCAGTTTGTGGAGCTTAATGGCTTTAGATCTAAGTCCTTTTCTCTTCCTTGCGCGGCTCCACAGGAGTCATCTTTGAGCCTGACACTTTTTAATCTTCATGTAACCCATTTGGCCAACCTTTTAAAGGCGTTTGGCTTGACAGTGGTGTCTGTCATATGCTGATGATAGACAAATCATGGCATTACTGGTTAGTAATCCAGAGGACACAGCCTCCAGATTCCTTGACTGTATGATGAAATCAGGATATGGATGTCTAACAACTGTCTTAAGATGAACTCTGGAAAGACAGAGGTCCTGCTGTTTGGAAGGGATACCTCTCTCTGGTCGCCCAATTGGTGGCCATAGGCAATGGGACAGCTCCCCGCCCCAGTCACCAAGGTAAAAAATGTAGGAGTCTATTTTAAGGATACACTTTTCTTTGAGGGCCAAGTAAACTCCATAACATCATCCTATTCATATGCTAAAAAACTGTCAGGAAAGTTCTGCCTTTTATTCGTCTTGACCTGCAGAGAGCAGTAATTTTCGCACTAATACTGTCAAAAATTGATTACTGCAGTGAGCTTATTTTTAATATCTGGACAAGATTTTCAAATACATTTCTGGTTCTTCAAAATGCAGCCGCTCATTTGCAGCTCACTATACCAAAAGATCAGTCTTTATCTTATACTGCTGCATTGGCTTCCAGTACAAAAGGCGGATTGAATTCAAGTCCCTCTACATTGCCTTTAAGGCACTGCATGGTCTTGGCCCTGAATATTTTAAACATAAATTATTTGGTATTTCCCCATCAGTGATCCTCATCGGCTTTCAATCTTGTGTTTCCTAAAGCCAAAGCTTCTTGGGGCAATGAAGTGTTGTAGCTGGTACAGCCAGGCTCTTGAATTCTCTGCCACTTCCTATTAAGAAAAAATCTGATCTTCTTTCCTTCCGTAAATCTATAAATTCCTGGCTGTTCAATAAGTAATGCACTCAACCACATCTTTCTCTTCCCTCCAAATCAGATCTCGGGCACCTAGACACCTCCGGGTAGTAGTGCGCCGCACAAATTAATTTTCATTTAAATTTCATTTAATTTTTTTTTAACAGCTGTAGGAATTCACTGAAAAAAACCAAAGGTTATAGGGATGTTATAGTTAGGCTCAGATTTACTATGTACAAAACCAGTGAGATTCAGCAGTTATAGTTATCTGAGCTGATTACAACGTACACCCTCGCAATGCACTGCTCATGACATCACACATTACATCACTCATGACATGGTCAGTGACATCACTCATGACATCACTCGTGACACCTCAAATGACATCACTGATGACATCATCCACAGAACTACTCACATCCCATACAACCTCTTGTATGCCCACTCAGACACCCATACAACCACTCACATACCCATTCGCAGACCCATACCAGTACTCACATAGCCACTGACTCCTCCACAGAGGCACTCACACACCCACTCACTCACTCGTACAGCCACTCACACAACCATTCACTCACTCATACAGCCACTTATTCAACCAGTCACTCACCCGTACAGCCACTCACATAGCCACACACTCACCCATACAGCTACTGACACACTTGCTTATTTACCTACAGAGTCACTCACACATATTCACCCATACAGCCTCTCAACACAGCCACTCACTCATCCATACAAACACTCACTCACACACCCACACAAGCACTGACATACCTATTCATACAAGCACTCCCATATCCACTCACTTAATCAAACACCCATTCAGTCACTCACTCACTCACTCACACAGCCACTTACACACAAAGGCACTAACTCATACTCATACCGCCATTCAGATACCCACTCCCTCACCCATACAGTCACTACACACCCACTTACCTACCCATAGAGCCACTCACACTGCCACTCTCACTCATACAGCCACTGACACAGCCACTCACTCATCAATACAGCCACTCGCACAGCATGTCACTCAGCCACACAGTTACTCACACACACACTTACACACACATACTGCGACTTACACACACATACACACAGGGATACATACAGTCACACAACCACTTATATAAGACATGTTAGAAGTAGTATCACTCAATAGTATTGCACATAGTATACTAATTTAACTTTTGTAATAGGTTAGTATATACGTTTAACACCCATAAACTCTTAAAAACACTTACACTCACTTGATGATGTCATCAGTAATGTCACTGATCATGTCATTAGTGATGTAATATGTAAGGTCATAAGCAGCGCATTGTAAGTTATAGTTAGCTCAGGTAACTATAACTGCTGAATTTCACTTTAATTTCAGGGAAATCTGAGCCTAACTATAACTTCCCTGTACCCTTTGGTTATTTCAGAGAAAATATATATATATATATATATATATATATATATATATATATATATATATATATATATATATATATATATGAAACAACCAAACACGTCTTGGGCGTGTCAAACGGAGAGCACTCCAAAGAAATCCAAAAAAGTATTTAAAGCATAAATGCTTTATTTAGCGAGTTCCCCCCCCCCCCCGGTCCCAAAATATATACATATCTCAACAGAGAATCCCGAGTGTTCACTAGCATAGACAAATCACACGGGCACAGACTCCAAGTTGCAATAGTTTTTAATCCAAGGTTACATGGTCCACATGCCGTGTTTCGGCTGCAAGCCGGCGGCCTTGATCACATAACATGCTACGTGCAGGTAGACACATAAATAGGCAGTTATGTTGCTTTACATGATAGAAGTTGTTTTATGATTATTTCAGACTCTTTTACAATTTTCTTCAAATGTTTACTTGCATTCTTTCACATTACTTTTACAGGTTATCAGGATAGAGTGACTTAGGTGTGTGCCCCAGGCAGTCACATATAGTTAGTATGACAGACAGGTTGAACGATAGACAAAGAAGATAGACTGACCATGGAGAGGATGAAACAGCGGTGTGTGTCATGAAGAGGGAGAAGCAGTGTCTCTATCAGCAACTAATTCATCACTAAATTGGACAATAAATACCAGCATAGTGTGTATACCCGGTGAAGAATTAGATAATTAATGGTGGTCAAATTATCACTGCGACAAACCCTACTGTGTTACCCAGAACACAGGGAGAAGGAAAAAGAAAACAATACACCCTCCAATGGCCGATGGGAAACATGGTCCCAACAGATATGTTGCCTGCACGTGAAGTGAGGGAAAAAGCTGGACCGGAGTCCAGACAGCGCTCAGGATCAGTGTCTGTCTATGCGATATACACACACCTATATATAGATATATATGTGTGGGTGTTCTTTACCAAATATTTAATATACAATATGTGTGTGTGTGTATGTATGTGTATATATATATAAAAATATATATATTTATAAATATATATATTTATATATTTATTTAAGTTGATGTGAATGTATTTATTTACTATAATTTCCCATGGGGTGTCCCTGCCTCCATTAATTATTATAGAAGTGTTTTGCAGTACCTTTGAGTGGCCATGTGTGGTGCTTGACTCACTCCAAGGCAAGGCTGGAGTACATTTTCTTCCTTTTTGTCACCTCTAGGGCTGTTGTAACTTTAGAAGTGTAGTTTGTGAATAGTAATGGGTTACTTTTTGTGGTTGGGTGTTTTATCCTTCTCCCTACCCCTCCTTACTTTTCTCCAAGCCCCTCCCATTTAATAGCAAGTTTTTCCTACTTTTCTACTGCTATTCCATATCGCTATTAAAATGTGGGCTTACAAGTGCTGAGCTCTTTGCCACAGTGGTAGAGGAATCCACACAAAAAAGATAGGAGGAGCGAAGGCACATGTCTCCGCCCATAGATTATTGAATAACATTTTGTAGTACTACTGTAGTACTAAATCATATACTATAAAAGTGGTTCTGAATGGGCCCCTGAGTTTTTACATCCCTTGGTAACTGTAACTTAAACAACATCGCGGGACGCGCGCGGGGGCGGGGCAGGCCCCTGGAAAAGTCAATAGATACTTCTGGCAGCTAACATTACTGGCGCGCGCTCTCCAGTTCACGGGATTTTGAACACAGAGACCCTCTCTGCAGCATAAAGCCCTGACGAAGTTCTATTAGAACGAAACGCGTTGGCTGATGAGTGGTTTTTATACTACAATAACGGACATCTCCTTGATTGATTTGCAGCTTGTTGACTCCTTCTGGGGGGCCATTTCTCTTCCTTACCTGGAGGCGGACTCATCTGGCAAAAGCAGCGGTAACTTGCACGGGACAGCAACGCTGTGTCTCACCCTCGCCGCTACTCACCTCGCTGGATGCGGCTGGGGGGACTACAGCTCCCATCACCCTCTGCTCCTGGCTTACGCATCCCGCGTCACTTCCTGCTACCAGTGCGCCCGGAGGCGCTACTTAACCGGCAGGCTCCCTCGGTGGAGCGGGGGCCATTTCTCTTCCTTACCTGGAGGCGGACTCATCTGGCAAAAGCAGCGGTAACTTGCACGGGACAGCAACGCTGTGTCTCACCCTCGCCGCTACTCACCTCGCTGGATGCGGCTGGGGGGACTACAGCTCCCATCACCCTCTGCTCCTGGCTTACACATCCCGCGTCACTTCCTGCTACCAGTGCGCCCGGAGGCGCTACTTAACCGGCAGGCTCCCTCCGCGTCGCGGGACGCACGCGGGCGGCGCCTGGCTAAGCCCGGGACAAGGGCGGGACCGTCTGTGGCCGTCCGTGGACGACGGTGGACGGGACGGGCCGCGAATCCTGGTTGAATCGGAACACATCTTGCACAGGTATCCACACTCTGATAACTCGAGGGTTAAACTCTGCATCTGGTAGTAATTGTGACAGTGACACTAAAACCCATTTTCGCCAGTGCAAGAGGTTAGTGAAATATTGTTAAAGACCCAGGGAGACTCAAGGAGTAAGGAGGATAACACTGTGCTTTCAACAACTATGTCTACTAAACCCAAAACCAGGTCAACCAAAAGCAAATTAGTGACCCCAGCAAAACCCAAAAAGTCAGTGTCTGAGAATGTAATTGCCGCTCCACACAAGAGTACCCCCACTGCAATAGACCTAATGTTACAGAAGGTGGCGGGGGAGATAGAGAGAACGGAAAGACGCATATCTATGTCGCTAATCACTGTGCCACTTTCACCTACCCAGCCGGGGGCTGAGAACTCGAGTCTCCTAATGCATGGGGTCAGTCATGAGGAATCAGGTGATGAGGTTCCACGTGCCCAGCCAGTCAGGGAAGAGGACCCTTTGGCAAACAGGGAAGGGACTGTAGCCCCGGCGACGAAAGGGAGGAAAGATGGGAGGAAAAACACAAAAACACGTCATCAGAAGTGCCCCGTTAGAAGCTCCAAACAGAGAACTATGGACCACGAGCACTCCAGACAAGAAACGAATGCCCGTTTTGTCCCCCCAGGTTGGCTAAATGAGATAGTCTTAGACCTAAAAAACCATCTAGAGGCATTTATAGCCAATCAAATTAAACCACTGATTAGCAAACTGGACAAAATAACACATGAAATCCAGAAACAGGCTAAAGTGAAGGACATACAAACCTCAAACCAGGGAGGTACGATCACACCAGATACGAATGCCCCATTGCAACGACCCCGGCAGATAAATAATTGCGTAAGCACTGCCAAGTGTAGCATCGTACAGGTACACACTGAGCCAAACACAGCAGAAGAGAGGGGCACTGAGGGAATAGGGAAACACCAAGGGAATGGGGGAAGTGAGCTACCACCAAGACAGGAATTAGTTACGCCCTTACCAATAGGACCCTCTGCTGCATTTAAACATGATTCCAAAGATCACGAGAGACACCAAGCTCACCTCCCATTAGTCAACCTCCCCCCGGAAGCAAGCCCTTTTGTAGTTATATTTACAGGGGTCCCTGAAAATAGAATAGGACAGAGAGAATCACAACTGGAATTGAAGGGTAAAATTGCTAATTGGCTAAATTTTCACAGACCCCTACAACCAGGCCAAGAGGGATAAATCCAACACGTGAGAAGGGTTTACTGGGTAGGCTCTAGAAGGAAAGACAGGGAGGGTAACTGCGTCATCGCACATTTTAAAAACCCAAATTTGGTGGAGTACATATTAGAGAACTGCAATAGGAATGCCACAAGCACAATTAGGACCATGCCGGTAGCCTACTTCTATCCCAGAAAATTGGGGGCTTATCCACAAAATCCAAAACAGGGGAATAGAGACAGACATGGGGACGAGTATTGGGCAAGGCAAAATGATACCAGTACACAGCACTACCTACATCAACTAGGCCCTCAGTGGACAAATAGATATACCCCCTTGTACTCACTCGATGGAACAGAATGACTAGGGCCTCCAGGAAGGCCTAGCATAGCTACTGATAATGGAGGGAGGAGTATAGTGATAGGATTTATGGAACGTATGAACCCAGAAATGAAGCAAGTACCAGATGCCCCGACGCTTAACGCTATAAAAGCGGGGTCAGGGAATTGTATAAGTCCAGCACAACAGGGCCAAGTCGGAAGTAGTATCCAGGAGACCAAGACAAAAATCCTATCTTGGAACATTGCAGGGCTAGCTGGTAAATTTGAAGATCAGGAATGGACGAAGGATTTGCAGGGTTATAATATATTAGTTTTCCAAGAGACCTGGGCAGTTGATCCGGCAAGGTATCAAATAGAGGGCTATAAGTGCTTTGGGGTCCCCGCACAAGAAAGTAGATCAGGAAGAGCGAGAGGTGGGTTATCTATCTATGTCGATCTAACCCTGTAAGGGAAGTGGACAATTCCACACTGGACATCACATACTCTCCAGGTACTCAAGCACCAGGGTAGAAGGCACAAATCACAATTCTTTAACCTCTATAATCCTGGGCCCACACTAGGGGAAAATCCAGTATTAAGGGAATTAGATAGCAAACTGAGGGAGCAGGTAGAACAGACAAATAAGGGGGGAAATCCAATCATCTTTTTGCTAGGGGACTTTAATTGTCACCTTTGTCCTCACCTCGCCACTTTAGAAAAAGACTGGGACAGCTGTCCGCAGCATAAAGGACCGCATTGTGAGCATACGCAGGAGGGCACACTATTATCCTCAATGTTGGCTACCTACTCACTGGCGCACACGATGGACATGATACCTCGGGTGGGGGAGGACTCATATATCCCCACATTTAAAGGTAGAGGTTGTTCCTCCACAATTGATTATATAATTTTATCAACCTTCGGTTTATCTAAAGTCACTAAGGTAAAAACAAAATGGAGTCCCTTTAGTGATCATAACCCTTTAACTATAGAACTGACACACATGGACCGTAGGAACAACACGAATGAAAGGGAGGGGAGGTTGCAGCCTGAAGCTCGAGGAAGGCGCCTGAAGTGGATGAAAATAAACCCACAGGACTTCTATAAAACTCTAATTTTGAAAGGGGGGAAATACGTAGAGGATTGCTTAGACCTCCAAATAGAAGGTTCAGACCTAGTGTCCTCCTTTGAATCACTAACAAAATTAGCAGACACACTTTTAGAAACAAAAGGCCCCAGCAAGATATCAACTAACCCACGGTGGTTTGACTCCAACTGCTCGAAAGCTTTAAGGAATTTGAAACAAGCACTAAAAAGCAAACCAAGGGACATGGCAATAGTGGCCAAACTGAGGCAAACCTACAAGGCCAAAATTAAGGAGAGAAAATCAGTAGTACAGGCAGAGGTATGGGCAGACTTGAGAGAGGCAGGAGAAAACCGGGACTATTGTGAATTCTGGAAAATAGTAAATAGGCCTTGTTTTCAAGATAGCTCCGCCCCAACTATTAGCACTAACATTCTCCCAGAACAATGGGTGAGTCACTTTGAGGGACTGTACAATAACGCGAAGGGGGTATTGCAAGAGGGTAGGTGGGAAGGGGATAGGAGTGTAGATTTAACTTTCTCCCTGGAAGAGCTCAAATTAGCAATTCAAGGGCTCACCCCCAACAAAGCACCGGGACCAGATGGGACACCTCCAGACCTCTATAGAAGCAATATAGACCTGTGGGCCCCTATTTTAACAAGGGTCCTAAATGCGGCGATTAGGTCCGGTCTACCACGCTCCTGGTCCACCGCCCTAATAGTACCTATCTTCAAGAAAGGGAGCCGAGAAGACCCGAAATGCTACAGGCCGATTTCTCTAATCGACGTCTCAGCGAAAATTCTGGGACTGGTGATATTGCACAGGCTAACAAACTGGACAGAGGAACATTGCATTTTAGTGGACACCCAGTATGGTTTCAGAGGGGGGAGGTCAACAAGCGACCAGTGTCTGAATCTGTATTTGTTAACAGCTAAATACACCAAAGCCTCCACTGGAACCGTTTTCATGGGGTTCATGGATTTGGCAGCTGCTTTTGACAATGTCAATAGAACTAAACTCTGGGCCATGATGTTTAACCTGGGTATGGAGGCGGAGTTGATTAACATTCTAAAGGAACTCCATTGGAATACTACGGCTAAAGTACGTTTCACCTCGGATGGGGGCTGCACGGATGCTTACCCCTGCACAGGAGGAGTAAGACAAGGATGCATCCTTGCTCCTTTTCTTTTCTCGCTATACATAAATGGCCTGGAACGACACCTCATCTCTCTAGCCGCAGATTGTCCAAGAGTAGGATCACGACAAATACCTGTCCTTTTGTACGCGGACGACGCGGTCCTGCTGGCCCACACACCAAGGAGTCTACAAATCTTGGTGAATGGGTTTGTAGAATTCATGGCTGACTTAGATCTGGCAGTGAACTTGAAAAAATCATTTGTCTTGGTAGCAGGGAAAAAACCAGCTAAGAAACCACTGTTCAAGATAGGGCCACATGTCCTGGAAATGGTAAATACTTTCCCTTACCTGGGCCTGCTCCTGGACTCTAACATGTACTTTAAGCCTTTGGTAGACGAACATTGTTCAAAACTTACATCATCCAATGGGGCAATTTTAAGCTTTGCACACAGACTGGGTCGGTGGAGCCCGGAACAGATCATGACACTCTATGGGTCCATCACTAAGTCAAAGGCCCTATACGGGGCAGAGGTGTGGGAATTTACGGATGTGACTAAATTGCAAATCGAAGAAGACAAGTTCCTCCGCCGAATTCTCAGAATCCCAAAATCCACCCTTGCGGACATTGCTCATCTTGAACTGGGGATGGGCTATATCTCTGACGAGGTAAAGATCAGACCAATTACTATGTGGACAAGAGTATGGACCAACCCAGAGGTGGAATTAACCAGGGAAATTGTTAAAGACTGTTTGCTAAGGGAAAACGCACTTGAAATTCCATGGTTGAAATATGTTAAAAATACCTTGAAAAGTATTCATTAGACACATTTGTTCTTGGATCATACGCAGATTACAACCATGTCTAAACTTATAGTAAAGAAACTGTTACTGGAAAACTTTGCAAGTGCTAGACTCAAAGTGGGACAACTTAAGAGAACAGTAACTGCACATGGTTTGGTAGCAAACAGGGCAGGCATGGAACCATATTTGTTTTTAATGTACAACCAACAGGACAGATTTTTAATGTGCCGTTTTAGGCTCAATCTTTTACCTAACATTTTAGCTTACCCCGCGGGGTTCACCACAACGATTGAGCAGAAGGGTGCCTGCGGTTGCGACAATAAGTCTCCGCAGGACACCCTTCATTTTGTACTTTTATGTCCATTTTATCAATTTCCAAGGCGCCGCTTCCTGGTCCAAATACTGAAAAACCAGAAAATACGCCAAGCAAAAGCAGCCCTGTTGTTTTTACAAAAAGCAAATGATATGTATACTCTCTATGCTATCTCAAATTTCCTAAAAGTTACTGTTAGACTTAGGAATACAAGGAACTAATATAATCGTATTTACATGTCCTTTCTGCCCCTAAAACACAAATCATGTCCCTAGTATATGTTTTTAATACTTCTCTTTTTAAATTGTTGAAGTTCAGGAATGAAATGTGATAAATTGTATTTTTATGATGATTTTTAATTATCGAAATGAAAACGAACAGACAACTCCAAATACTTTTCAGCATATTCTATTTAATGGGCAAAAATAAGAGGTACTGACTGTAGTGACCTGTATTCGCATAGAAATGTATTAATAACTGGATATAGCCTTGTAATATCTACTAGCAACGCAAGGTCTTCTCGGTGAGCTTAGTATTAATCAAGTTAGATGTCATCAGGGTAAGGTTACTTCAATGTCTGGAGAATATTTCCGACTTTTAAGGGATTGACAAAGACTCGTCGAAGCTCATAGATTTCATGCAGTAGTATCAAATGGATGCATATGGAATTGCCATCAGGTGGAAAATTACACATACACAAGTTTATTTGTTTGGAAAAACCTCATACTTCTCGTGTCAATCTGGTCCCCTTACTTTCCCACTCAAGAAAGACACTTCTTTGAGAGGAGGCTAACCATGCCTGCTAGAGACAGAGATTTACTTGCATGAGGAAGGTGAATACCCACAAATTTAAGGGCTAGTGGGTGTCCACCTACTTATTCAGGTGCCAACGCAGAAACACCAACAATACTGCCAGTAATTCTAATCTTGTAAATCCAGTACTTTGCAATATATATTGGGCTGCATTCCAGTCAATAATGTTTTGCTCACTCTCCAACTCCATAAAGGAATAAATCTTATGCAATCATTGTTGGTCCTAGCCCAATAGGATCAGTGCAGGCCTAACTGCCATCCCACATTCCCTCTGGGATTGCTTTCGTTCTAGTCCCATGGTAATTACCAGTGGCTCAGTTTAATTCAATTATTCCACTGATGCCTTTTTTGTTTTTTCTTGGTAAAACAGCCAAATTGTAAATTGTATGCCCAGATTTCGGCCCCGCCCTGATGAACCACAGGAATTAACATGTACCTTAATGGCAAGGCCATACAAAGCTCAAGTAATTGGATTGTGTTTGTTCCCCTTTGGAGGGGATGTGGCCTGGCTGTCCAGGCAAAACAGTTACTGATGGGATAATACAAATACTGATTTGAATACGTGTGGCCCCTGTCTGGAGTGGCACATTGAGCAAAGAAACAGTGGAGTTGACAGCAGCCCAGAGAAATTAGCCATGGTTGATATTAATTCAAGCATTCCATCCACCGTGTTTTTTGTTTTTTGCACCCACATTGCCACCTTGCTCAGGGGTGAGGGTGTTTTCTGCCGCTGCACTACCTCAACCATGTTAGGTGCCAACGTGCATCATACATGGCCCAAAAGTGGGGTGGTGTTTTGTCCAAGAGCTGAGGATGTGTGTTTCAGAACCAAAGCCTTTAGTGTTCCACCTTGTCGAAGGGTGGGAGTATTTGTTGACCCATTTTTTCTGTTGCCCAAGGACATGAGGTTATTTTATGCCTCTTGTGATCATTCTCCTTAGTGGAGGATGGGGAATTGGTAAATTCTCAAACCTTGCCTAAGGGCAGGAGAATTAATTTTCCAAGTACGTGACAGCTTGTACTTCATGGAAAAAACAGCTGTCACGCTGCTTTGTTTCCAAACAGCAAAACATAATGGCTCGCCAGTGTCTGGTGCTTTTTCACCCTCACAAAAGTTAGTGTAAAGGTGGCTAGGCAAAGCAGGGGGAACATGGCAGCCGCTATCCAGTAATGGCTGCGAGCTCTCCTACGCTGATGGCGGGCATGAAAGTGTAGAAGCGGTAGTTTGTGCTTACTGCAAGGATCCCGTGATGCACACCTGAAGTGAAGGTGTCGCAGGGCTGATTTTCTCTTTTGGCGGCATTTGTTTCTCTGCTGCGTTTGTCTCAGCATCTCGGCAGCGCGGTGAGGCAGGGGAGGAAATCACCGGTGAGACGCTGGGAGGAGAGTGGGCGGAGGCGGCAGTGCGGCTCGCAAGGAGCCGCCGTGTTGCAGCAAAGACAGGCATTGATGGGACTCGAACACAGAGTGCCGTCCAGGATCAAGCAAAAGAAAACCGCAATGGGAAGCGCATGGTTAAGGCTGTATTTTCAACTTTAAAACAGAAGGAGCAGGGAAATGCAGACGGCACAACTCCGATGACCCCAGTAAGGAGGCGGGAGCAGGTTTCACCAGAGGATGGTGAATCTGGAAAAGGGATAGGAAAAGGGGCTAAAATCTCTGGAAGTTCTGGACTAACCACAGATACCATAGAGAATAAGGAGAAAAAGGATAAGAGAAGGGGGGATGAGGTGACAGCAAGCAATAGTAACACCGTAAATAGGTACACACTAAGGAGTAGAGGGGTTTGGGGAAAAGAGGATCTTACCTTAAGCACTGGGGGCATCAAACCTAAAATCCAGGTGATTTCTCCAACTACGCAACCCGAATTTCTTACTGATAACTTAACTACATTAGATTCAAGTAAATGGCTTGTAGAGCTTGCAGGGAAACAAAGACATAACCAACCTTAACAACCTAAACAATCAAAGAAGGGAAAGCCCAGAAAAATAAAAATCACCCCCTCTCTTCGTTCCTATTTTAAGGTACAGACGCAAGCGCTCCATACTATAATAAAAGAACACCCCAGTTCACAACAATCCCTCAAGGCTATATCAATTAGCCAAAGGGAGGAGAATATGGCTACGGGCTCTAAGGAATCAATGGCAATTCAAATATCTACAAAAAACAGATTTGATCCTTTAGTAGGCATTGAAGATGGCCCTGTCCTGGGTCCAGATAAAATAACCCCCATGGCTGAGCAGAATGCAATCACCTCACAGTCCTCTCTGGAGCATCAAGCACCAGCGGTTCCGGGTGATTCAGGGACAACGGCGGCTCAATCTAGTACCCCAGATCTAGAAAACACAATGTCGACACTGTTGTCCGAAAGAAGGGAGAGATTCGCTATCTCTGAAAGTAATCAGCAAAAAATACAAGGGCATTGTGAAACTATGGAAGAAAAAATCAATAGTTTAGTTGATCGAGTCAGAGCTATTAAATCTGCATACGAAGAGGTTTTTATGAAGGTGGCTGATAATCAAGAAGAGATATTGAAGTTAAAGAAAAACGAACAAGAATTAAGAGATATGTTAGAAGCCCTTGAAAATAATGTAAGGAGGAATAACATAAGAATCCTGAATGTTCCTGAGGGGCTGGAAGGTGGGGACATCAAGGCCTTTGTAGTTTCCCTTCTAATGGAGCATAATATGGACCATCTACATTAGAAAAGGTATACAAAGAGTCCACCGAGACCCCTTTGTGCTTCGTGTAGGTAGGAAAACAGCTAGATTCTTGTAAACTTTAAAACCTACTCATTAAAAGAAAGCATTCTTACTGGAGTATTTAAAGCTGGATCATACAGGAAAAATGACTGATCTTTCCGTATCAGGTCAGATATATCTTGTACAACCCTTGATAGACAGTGGGAGTTTGGCAAATATATCCAGGAGCTAAGAGACCTTGGCGCCACTGCAAATATCCGGTTTCCTGCATCTCTAAGGGTCATGAGGAATAGCAAGATGCATAATTTCTGGGATCCAAATGATGTGAAAGCTTTTATAGAACAGATTAAAGCACAAGCGGTATAACAACAATATAAACAAGACCATCAGGAGGTAGGCAAGCTCATAACGAGGTGTCGATAGTATACCTCTAGTTGCTAGGGAGGATTCCCCAGGGAGGGTTGGGAGGGACACGGGCACAAAATGTAAATATAAGAAAAATAAAAAAAAAGATTAACAAAGGGTGGGGGAGCATGTGGGAGAAAATAAAAAAAAAGTCCTCAAATGTCATTTATGTTTTATTTTGCAGTTAGACTAGTTAGTCCAGTAGTGTTATGGCTGCCTTCGCCGTTTGAATTCCGGGGTTACCTAGGAAAACACAGGAAAGCAATCTCACTAAATGGCAGGGTTAAATAATCCTAGATGTCTGAAAATTTTGACATGGAATGTCAATGGGTTAAGGGTGATACCAAGGAGGAGGAGGATATTAGAGTATTTGAAGCTGTGTGATTCAGATGCTATTTTTATTCAGGAATCACATCTTCTAAAAGAAGAATAGTCGGAAATTTTAAAAAGCCATCCATGGATAGAGCATTGCATTTGCACCACTCAGCGGTTACAGTGAAAGGGGTGGCAATTTTGCTCAAAAAACCTTCCTAATGTATTTTAGGTGAAACTCGGGTTGACCCATTAGGTAGATGGGTAACAGCAAAGGCAAAGATCCAGGGAATTTGGCTTGCATTTGTAGGATATTATGGGACAAACTTGGATGACCTCACTCCCCTAAACACACTATTCTTACACTTAATTGAGTTAAACAAACCTATTATTATGGAGGGGATTTTAATATAGCCCTTAACCTTGCTCAGGACACAACTTCTAAGAGGGCGGTCGTCACTGTTCCAAAAATGAGAGACAAATAATTCAAGATCTAGGTCTTATTGATATTTGGTTTTCAAAGGGCGTAAAGTGGGGGGCAGAATCGGGAAAATATACTTTTTATAATAAAAAGCATGGTCACCGATCGAGGATAGATTTCTTCTTGATAACAACTGCCATTAGTAACCATGTCAAGAGTGTTGCTCATATCCCGGAGCATTTATCTGACCATTCGGCAGTATTACTTTAATTTTTGGTGAAAGAAAAGACATCTGAAATGTGTTGGACTTTAAACCGATCGCTACTTTTAGATGCTTCAATATTTGTTAAACTGAAAAACGTAACAAATTAGTTTTTTCTTTTTAACCTTGCCTCAGCTCCCTTAAATAAGGAATGGGACACGTATAAGGTGTATTTTAGAGGCATATTAGTCGGTATTAATGCATCACATAGTAAAAAGGTCAAAAAGGAGATTACACTTTTAGAGGATTCAATTAAAACAATACAAGGGAATATAGGGCGCTCTTCTAATCCAACAAATAACCTAAATCTTGAAATGGAGTTAGCACTAGCAACAGCCAATCTAACAGATTATTTGGAAATTAATGTAAAACAAAAGTGGGAAGCAAGTAAACTTGCTAACTACGAATACTGGGAAAGTTGCAGCAAACTTTTGGCCTGGAAGGTAAAAGCCGACCAGGCCAGAAATGCTATTAAAGAATTAAAATGTCAAATCACTGGCAATAGTATCACTGACTATGGGGAGATTGAACAGGCATTTGCCCAATTTTTTCATGAACTTTATACAGAAGATTTGAATCTGGATAAGGATCGACTAGCAGCTTTTTTTCAGGATTTGAATCTCACACTCCTTAGTGATGAACTTAGAGAAGAATTATCCACCCCCTTTGCAATTGAAGAAGTTTATAGTGCAATAAAAAACTTAATGAAAGGCAAGGCTGCAGGGCCTGATGCCCTTCCAAACGTATTCCCATCTGAAAGAAGAGTTGGCTCCTATCCTGCTTAATCTGTTTAATTCGGACTATATTTTAAAACATGACCTTCCTCCATCCTGGGATTTAGCCATGATAATCATCTTGCTAAATCCCAATAAAAATCAAAAGGTATGTGAATCGTATAGGCCGATCTCCCTTCTTAAAAGCGACTATAAATTGTACACACAGATAATTACCAAACGGTTGGATCGGATGGTCGACCTCTTGATTCACAGCGACCAGAAAGGTTTTATGAAGGGCAAGCATTTACATGATTTGACTCATGAACTAATTGGCGCAATTGGCTTAGCAATGGAAAGCGCCAGCCCCCTAACCGTGATGACATGCGACTCTGCTAAAACATTTGACAAGGTTAGTTGACCTTTTCTTCAAGAGGTAATTCAGCGTTTTAATTTGGGTCATACTTTTGTTTCTGCAATCAAGGCTCTTTATAAAAACCCATCCGCACGAGTTTTAGTGAATGGCAATTTATCTAAACAGGTTAAAATAGGTAGGTGTACAAGGCAGGGTTGCCCTCTTTCTCCCCTATAAATTTAACCTGTATCTTGAACCACTCACCATTAAACTAAGGGCATGCAGGGACATCATACCATTCTCCTGTAATGGGTGGGAAAAGAAAATCAGGCTTTATGCAGACGACCTGATGATATTTACCGGCCAGTTACATGATTCAATTGCAGCCATATGGGAAATGTTGGAGAGCTTTGGCGAACTATCGGGATATGCTGTCAACCCAGCAAAGACAGAGATTATGCAAAGGAACACAAACTATAGGAAGAATCTAGTTCGACAAAATATCAGGTATCTAGGGATTGAGGTGGTCCAGAATCTCGGATTACTAGCAAAAACACATTTTAATAAGGTCACCTCTAAGGTTAAGAAACAACTACAACAGTGGGAATCCCTACCTTTATCCTTCCTAGGCAAGTCTAATTTCCTAAAAATGTCAATCTTATCCAAGTATACCTTCTTATTTAACTCTATTCCACTAGAGTTTTAAGAAGTAATGGATAAAGAAAGTGCAAGGCCTTTTTTCTAGTTTTATTTGGGGGAAGAAAAGACCTAGAATAGCTTGGCGGAAGTTCAGGGAAAAAAAGGAAAACGGAGGTATAGCAAGCCCAGATCTCCTCCAATGTCAGAGAGCCTTACATCTAAAAGATTTCAGGCAATTGTTAAAGGATACCGCTGAACTTTCACCATTCTTCCAAGCTCTTACTTTTGGCCCTTTGGATCAATCCAGCTTTTTCTCTTTAAATTTGGAGACCCGAAATTTTTTAAAAAGGTGAGACTGAAAATTCTCCAAGCAGCTTGTAAAGTATGGTTACAAATTTGGGGCATATTACAAATTCTGTACTGCAGCTGTTACGCCCCAATTTGGAGATCACCGGGAACACCGGCCTGTCTACAAGACTCTCTAGCAGCTCCAATCAAGGAAAAAGGAATCTATAGATGGGGCCAGTTGTTAGAGGTTTCAGATTAAATTTCTTGGCAGAAAATGCAGGAGATCATGGAAAGTGCCTTCTCCAAATTTAAGTATTATCAATTGTTAAGTTGGATTAAAGCTATTAGAAAATGTGAGAAGGGAAACAAGTTTTTTGAGTCAAAAATAATGTTGTGCCCACCTGGTCAAAAAGAAGTATGGTACTGGATGTTGATACAGTCTCATGAAGAACCAAAGCCCTGGTTTAAAGCAACTTGGAGGAAGGAGCTGCCGGATTACGAGCTTGACATATTATTGCAAGTATCTCTATCTCTTTTATGGCACAGTGTGAAGTCTGCACCTCTAAGAAAAAATAATTTATTTCCTATTCACAATTCACATATTGGACCCCTCGAAGGCTGTGAAGAAGTGCCCAAAATGTGGGGATGTAAATGCAGACGAAGCGCATATGTTTTGGCGGTGTCCTTCCATCCAAGTCTTCTGGGAGAAAGTGGGCGCAACGCTGTCTGGTATTGTGGGGCACGAAATTAAGGTGAGTTTAGCACTGGTAATTTTTGGGGTAATTCCGGATGAAGATTCCACAACTATTTTATCTAAACAATACAAAACCCATATTTTTATGTTAATACTATTGGTGCGTAGAGAGCTGTACATTAAATGGATTTTACCTGTTTCTCCTTTGGAATGCGAATGGCTTAACTCAATATAGAATATAATTGCAAAATTAGACGGAGCAACTTATAACACAAAAAGAACAAAATTCTGAAGTTTATGGCATAACTGGTGTAAGAACACACCTTCCTACGGGGAAACGTTATTAATATTTTACCTTAGTACTTCACTTTTGTTATCTTTCTTTTTTAAAGCCTTATTATTTAGTCCTATGATTAAGAAACAGTACTACAGGTTGTCAGGGATTGTTCAGGAGTGGCCAAGAAGGATTGGCAGCCCTGGGCTGGAAAATCTAAATGCACCTGTAGGATTGGAGTAAAAGGAAAATCAGCTAGGCCAATCGAGGGTCCGAGATGTAATACATCTCCTCCGTAAAGGAGTGATCGGACACCCTACATACTGTATGCCCGATAAAAAGCCGGAAATCTACCTTATCTCCAAGCTTTAACTGTTTTGACAAATGAGGACAATAAAAAAAAGAGTTAGTGTAAAGGAAGACCAGGCCAGCTGTTTCTGCTTCAATGCAATTATGATCATCAATCCTTAATCTATAATGGAAGACTGACCCTTCTCTCACAGTGGCTGAAGAACTAAAATGTTGAGTTCTAAAGGAACTGATTTGGTACTGAATGCTATTTCCTGTTATACCGCCAAGGAACAATGTGTGCAGTGTGCATTTAATGCATCACCCTGAAACTGGAAACAAATCCTACAAATCAATCTTCCCATACTATAGTGCAAGAATGCTGTGAGATTGAATAACACTATGGTATTCTTCTGATGCATTAAATACCCTCTAACAAATTGGTCTTTAAAAGTATGACAAAATATATTGTTTTAATAGCAAGTGGGTTCCTTCAGAATGCAAATGCTATTATTAGGTAAACATATTTTTGATTAGAGGACAGGGCGTTTCTTCTGCTAGGACTAAGATCTATGTTGATAGCTGCAGCTCCAGGTTTAGCTAACAGCTTCCATAAATTAGAGTGCAAATCGGGTGATTGCCTTATGTATTCAATGCCGCAATCTTGGGATTATAGCTCATAGATCATGGCCCATTGACATAATCCTCTACTGTGATGATTCTTTCACTTAGGGAGCAAATCATCTGCTGCAGCTACATCTCTTCCACAGGTCTGAATGGTGTGACAGTGTGCAATGTGGCGACAGCATGCAACCCGATGAAAAGTGTTATGGTAGGATTTACCATCCAACGCAAATCATGATTTGCACTGTATTGTACCCAAAGTAACACAAAGCTACGCAATATGCTGTTTTGCATCACTTGGTGTCCAGGGACGCTCCCATGCAACCACCCATGGGTTTTGATACAAATCCCTAAAAAAATATAGACAGGGACTTGCACAAATTTCCTGTGCCTCCTCAAGGCAAACATAACAATGAGAGACGTTTTTGTTTCTTCTCGTTTTTTCCACTTTGCGTGTGTACTGCATTTTACAGCATGCATACAACGTGGGAAACACCTTACAGTATAGATTTTGTACTGGAAGGGGCCCGAGCACCAAACCTATGCTTCCCATAATGAATGCACCCTTGCATTATGCTGCCAGGGTTTCTGCGCTGGAGCATGGCAGTCTAAAGTGCTCGAGCGTAGGGATAGAGCAGAACAGAGCCACATCTTAGAAACAGATGGTGCTGTTCTACTCTCTCCCATTCGCACAACACAGTGCAGGAACTTGACTTGCTGCCTTGTGTTGAGCAATTTATATGTAGTAATAGGGGCCAGCGCTAAAACCAATGGGTTTTGCCGTGAAACGCCCACCGCAACACCCACTGCCCACCCCTTTCACCCTAAGCATAGCATGAAAGGGGACCTTATTTACAAGGCAGCGTTAAGCCACGTTAAGTGGCTTAACGCTGCCTTGTAAATAAGGCAAAGCCCCTATTGCCATCACAACGTCGTACAAAGTGACGTTGTGGTGGCGATAGGGACTTGTACATGTGCCCCGTACTTTTTTTATTTCATTTTTCTCTGTGCAGAGAAAACTATTTCCCAGTGGAGAAAAACTTCCCCGCTGTCCCTGCAAACATTTCTGTGTACTCCTTCCTTTTCTAACCTTGAAAGGGACTTACTCCAAATCAAGTATCCAGGGTTTAGCAGCTGCATAGTGTTTCAGAATACGTATCCGTTCCTGGGAGCACTCCAGCTTCCACTGGGCAACGACCGTGGAACAAGTTTCATTCCCCCTTGCTCAGTCCCCTTGCTGTCAAGTTCCTTGGTAATCAGATTGGCTGTCACAGCTCTTGACAAAAGCTGTCAGAAGTCTTCATTGTGCTTAAATGCTTTCTATTCAAAGCGTAAACAACATTGCAAAATCAGACATTGATGGCATAATTACTGAAATAACACATCTATGCTACATCCTCATCCCAGTTGGCACAGCAGTAAGAGATGAATGTTGCTGCAGTTTCATTTACCCGCAGATCAGTATAGAAACACAATTTCAGTATTTTACTTGACGAACAGTGATAATAATAATAATAATAATAACAATAAAGACAACAAAAAAAACTAATGTTTCATCACGAAAAACAACTCTACAGAGCCCGCTGGCAGCAGATCAGTTTAATGTACGCTGATCTGAATGGTCTTTTCAGATTTGATGAAAGGGCTGTCAAAACAGAGAAGAAAATAAAAGTCTGAAATCCTTTACTAACATTTGCTACTTTACCAAATTACTGTGCATATTTGAAATATTTCCTCATTTTGTGTTTGCAGAAAGCAATTAGTGCATCGCCTACACTAGATTCCCAGAAAACCCTTCAGAATATGTCGCTTTCCAAATTTCTCTATAGCGAGTTGTTGTAGACGAGACTAAATTAGGGGCTTGCTCATCTGACAGGAAGGGGGCGTTCACTAAGTATGCACAGATATGTGTCCTGGTGGTGGCACTGGGTAAGGATGGCTCTTCGAGTTTGGAGTTCTAAAGTGATCAGCTAGACAATGGATCACTCAAACAAATCCCAATCCAAAATCTCAACAAGAGGTCAAATGAGACAGGAAATACACAAAGGGGCCTATTAGTATGGCGGGCGGATCGCCACCGCCCAAACGGCGGTGGCGATCCGCCCGTCATAAAACTCCGCCCACATGCCAATTACCCCCCACCATATCAGTATGGCAGGGGTACCGCGGCAGACGGGAAGTCCGTCCGCCGCTTTTCCGCCCGGTCGAAAAAGGATTGAATATGGTGGTGGTGTCTGATAGACACCGCCGTCCATATTAAGATGCATGCGGGAACCATCCTTTCTGTGGCGGAAAGGCATGCAGATTTGGCTGTTGGGGGCCCTTTGCGGGCCCCCAGGGTGTTGGGGGGGTGGAGGGGGCACATGGGGGGTACCGATGGGACTCCCCTGCATTTGCATGAACAACATTGCAGGCACCGCGCGGTGCCTGCCACGTTGTGCATGCAGATGCACAAGTGCCTTTTTTGCATTGTGGCGGGTGCTGCTGACAGCACCGCCTGCCACAATGCAAGAAAATGCGGAATGCGCCCGCCAGTGTGGCGGGCGCATCCAAATAGCACATGCGGGAACACCGCTAACGTAGCGGGCGGTCCCATTTCCCGGGCAATCCGTCCGCCATGCTAATCAGCCCCTTAGTGAAGAGCAAGCTCAGTTACATACATTGATCCCAGGGACCAGATTTATCAAGGACTTGTGTGGCCTTTGTGTCAGATTTACTATGCCATGCAGTCACCTTGCGTTTTTCTGCATGGCATAGTAAATCTGGAATAACGCAAGGCAGCGCAAGCCACCACCTTGCATTGCTCTGTGCTAGGAAGGTGTTCTGTGGGTGGAGTGTGGGTGTTCCCATGCATCGACCCATGGTTTCTGGTGAATTATAAGATTTATTAACAATAGTAAACCTGGGAATGTGTCAGAATGCTACGCCTTCCCAGGTAAGGTGTAACAAGGAGAAAGGTGTCCCTTCCTGTACAAAAATTACTTTGCCAAGGGTGCATTCAATGTGCCAGTGCAGGGAGAAAGCAGTAATGCGTCATATCTTAGTAGATATGGTGCATTCCTGCTCTCTCCCTGTCACGCAAACCTGTGCAGCACAGCTAGTTGTCTTACTTCATTGCATGAAGATTGAGTAAATTTGGTCTAGGTATGTTATGCTACATTATATTAATTTGTATATGGCACTAATCACCCAAGAGAGTATCCAGATATTGATACTTGATGACTCAGTGCCAGCCACCCTCTAAGGGAAAATCTGGAATCTGTGTGTGCCAGAACTAAATCTCACCACGTGGTCAATGACGACTCCAAACAGTGACCGCAGAGCTCCATGTGTTGATATGGTTTTTGTGAGGTCAATCTATTTATCGGCAGTGGCCTTCTCTTTTGGGAATTTTCTACATATGTATACT
Organism: Triturus cristatus; assembly: GCF_964204655.1. Classification (NCBI taxonomy): domain Eukaryota; kingdom Metazoa; phylum Chordata; class Amphibia; order Caudata; family Salamandridae; genus Triturus; species Triturus cristatus. The sequence goes on from NC_140589.1 coordinate 1,634,603,360, forward strand.
TGTCTTTATTGATGGGACCATACCAAAAAATGTTTTAATGAAGATGAATAATACTCATCCATTTTTAGTAATAGTAATCCACGCTGACATTTTCTTCTGTAGCATAAGTGATTACCAGCACACTGAACTTTTTTTTTTTTTAATTGTTCTTTATTGAAATTTTACAAATACATGAAGACAATGTTATGGGTCATTTAACATAAACAATTTAGTGCACTGATGCTCGATTTGCACTGAAGAATAAAAAGTAACATTGATAATACGTTTAGATATGCAAGTGCCACCTCAAGTGTTGCAAGGGGGGATCCTCGCCGGGGTGTCTCGATAGCGAGTGAAGGTTTAAAATGTTGCATGGGGTGCTCCACTTCAGGGTGGTCTCAGGTCTGGGTCAGCCTTCAGCACTAAGAGCATCAAGCCCCATCCCATGATCTGAATGTTTCTCCCAGCTTGTTGACATAGTCCCATTATGGCATCACACCCCACCCTTACCACAACAGAGTATGCATGCATAAATAAATACACAACACAACTTTTGTTTGGGAAAATATTGCTGCAGGTTTATTCCATACAAAAGTATGCAATATGGTGGGTTATCTTACGGGCGATCCAAGGGCAGGCAGCTGTACCAACCTATGCTGCCCTGCCCGCCTGATGAGCCAAGCACCGTGGAGAAACCAATCAGCGCTACCCTTATGGGGGTGAGCCCCTTACTGGATCACGGGTGATCCCCTTACTGGATCACGTGACACATTGGTCCCTTATTACTCACGCCCCTTTCAGGGCAGAGCGTAGCAAGGCAAACCCCCAGTTGTTTAGGCCCACAACCGCACAAAGAACTAACGGGGCGCCGACGTAGTTGTTCCTGGACCCTCCACACGAGGTTCCTGTGATTTGGCTCTGGCACTCCTATTGTGCTCTTGCAGAGGTAACCTTTCTGTACCCATATGCTTTCAGATCGCCCTGTAACTCCTCTTGCAACGACAAAGAAAACATTACAACATCCTATGTACTTTGCCTGCCAACCCCACGCCGGGTAAGCAGTAGGGTGGGAGACGGCGTGTCCGGCGCAAAGAGGACACCAAGATGGCCGGGGGAGGCATAAATACCTCCCCCTCTACGTGCCGGAAGTGACGCGGCTGATAAGGGGACTTCTCCTAGAGTCCCCCATTATTAGTGGGGGTGGGGAAATGCCCAAATGGGACTAAGGGGGGCTGCCTGTTTAGGGTGGCCCCCTGCGGGGGCCACGGGCAGCCGCATAGTCCTATTATGGCATAACACCCCACCCTTACCACAACAGAGTATGCATGCATAAATAAATACACAACACAACTTTTGTTTGGGAAAATATTGCTGCAGGTTTATTCCTTTCAAAAGTATGCAATATGGTGGGTTATCTTACGGGCGATCCAAGGGCAGGCAGCTGACACATTGGTCCCTTATTACTCACGCCCCTTTCAGGGCGGAGCGTAGCAAGGCAAACCCCTGGTTGTTCAGGCCCACAACCGCACGAAGGACTAACGGGGCGCCGATGTAGTTGTTCCAGGACCCTCCACACGAGGTTCCTGTGATTTGGCTCTGGCACTCCTATTGTGCTCTTGCAGAGGTAACCTTTCTGTACCCATATGCTTCCCAGATCGTCCTGTAACTCCGCCACAGCTCTGGAGGCGGCCACCGTCGCCTAAAGAGCCCCCCCACCAAAACAGTTCCTTTCTCACTGCAACCTGCAACTTCACGGGCCAAATTCTTGTTTATAGGACCGCTTCCACAACCAGCCTATATACTTGGCTATGTGGACGGGGTATTTCGTACATCACTGAAGCGACCCGTAGCCCGACCTGGGAGCAGAGTGCACCTCTTAATTGTGGTTGACCCGACATGTGCACAGACCTTCTCTATAATAATCCATAGCGAACAAGACTGTATTCTGCCTAGCGCACACTATTGCAATCACAACAACAATTTGGAGAGAACTTACGCCTACTACCAGACTTGCTTGACTAACGCTTTATCACAGATGCCAACGTCCCTGCTAACCAGCTGAGATCCCTGATGCTCTATAGGTCTTGCCCCCACTCTATTTATGCAGTTTCCTGCAATGTACCCTTCTGCCCTTGTATGGATGGGAAAACACCTACGACATTGCAAAACTCACTGAACTCGCATTCTCAGGCAGTTCGGTGGGGGAGAGGGGTCCTTAGGATTGGCTCTGCTACATTGCCTGGCCTCTCAGCCCGCAAGCACCCTCGTCTGGCAGCAGCCTATCTGCTGTGTTGCCCATGCAGTATCCGCACCCTGGCGCAAGCCGTCCCATTCTATACCTCTGCTAACAGACTACCTTCAGTGAGGCAAGGGTGAACGGTTGTATGTTGTGCGTCTGGCCATAAGAACCTTGGTTTGCTTTGGCAGGGATCAAATTGCTGCATCTGTCACCCCCACAATAGTGGCATGTGCAGTTCTATTGCCGTCTACACTTCAGGGTGGGACTAAAATACCCCACGAGACCACAGACCGTGTGTGTCTTCCAATGATTATTAGGATCCGAGGTTCCCGGTGTCAGTTGGTGACTATCCAACTGGTGTGGATGGGTTGTTAACCATGTTTGGAAAAATAGGGGTGCCCCTGTAATTTAGTCCTAAATCAGGGTGCTTCTAGCATTTGTTAGCAAAACAATTTAGGAACAATTATTTAAAATCACAATAACCTGCAAAGCGAACAAATCAATAAAATGTATGTGACATAAAGTACAAAAATATGAAATTCACTTTATTTGTATCACATTAAATGTTAAAAAGAGAAAAATTACATGTCATGTTCATATTTCTTTACACATCCAATCGTTGAAACCAAAAAAGGAACATATATTTCATACAATTATTTCAACTGATTATTTTCTTGATATCTAGAATCCAACATGATTTATGAAGAATGACGAATTACAACTTCATGTAGTCATGGCTTTATCGGTGTTAGATCTAAAACCGATAAAGCCATGACTACGTGAAGTTGTAATTCGTCATTCTTCATAAATTTATTGTCGATATCTATTTGAGTTTATCTATCATGTTGGATTCTAGATATCGAGAAAATAATCAGTTGAAATAATTGTATGAAATATATGTTCCTTTCTTGGTTTCAACGATTAGATGTATGAAGAAACATGAACATGACATGGAATTTTTCTCTTTTTCACATTTAATGTGATACAAATAAAGTGAATTTCATATTTTTGTACTTTATGTCACATACATTTTATTGATTTGTTTGCTTTGCAGGGTATTGTGATTTTAAATAATTGTTCCTAAATGGGTTGTTAACCATGCCTGGCAATACGTACTACCTTAGACAAACCTCTCCTGACCTGCATCTATGTCCTTCTTACACATATTTACTGGTTTATGCCACATGGCACCCTGCTAGTTGGTGATACGGAACCTCCTATCCAGCATAAGCTGAAAATCCTGCGTTGCCATTCCGCCACCTGTGTATCTTGGGTCACACTCCTGTGTCACCTAACCTTGGTTCTAGAGTGCACTTAATCTGCACCGTTTGCCAGGTGATTGCACAGCCTTCTTTGATTGCTAGACCCTGGTGAACACATTAATGGTGTTGAATCTGGTTTGAAACAATATATATGTATTGTGCCCTCTATTTGAGACAACTCCCCCCTTCGTGGAGTGATGGCTACACAGGTGCCTGCACAAGTCACCCAACGGACAAGTTGGCCCTGACTACCTTGTGTTCTGGTGACAGATTTGGAAAGAGCCTTGCCTTCAATTGCTGCCCCCTGGGAAACACACAATACCCGTGTTCGGTCTGAGACGCGGTGATGCCCTCATGTAGCCTCGAACCCCTGTTCAAACAAGAGTGCCAACTCCAACTAATTAAACCCACACCTAGACAATGGGTGGGGTCTAGCTATCCTCAAACTTCTGCTGTTGTAACCCACGGTCACACGTCCTGTTTAGTTCAATGTAATAATTAATGGCACTGACAACCACACTGGCCTAATACTGGGCTGTGTAAATGCGGCCCAGGGTGATCTTACACAATCTGCTTGGTGTGGATGGGTGCAACTTTGCCAGGCTGAAGTGCAATCCCTTTGACAATTACTCCTGACAAGATGTGCCAATGAAGGTAGAAGAAAGTTATCCGGCCCACCTTACTTCCTGTCCCAGTTATCTGAGTAAATTAGTGACAGAAGCATGCTTGGACTGGTAGCTGATACGGTTACTTACGCCTGCAAAAACGCTCAGCTCAGCCCGGTAGACAATTGTTTCCATTGGAAAGCGGTGCAAAACAGACCTCCAAGCACTTAAGGCGGTACCTCGGAGTAGGGCTCTAATCCCCCGATGCTCTTTGGATAGGGTACCACATCTGTCTGTAAGCCGCTCAGTGCTACTGATGCCTGCCGCTTCCTGACCCACACCCAGCTCTCCCTGATACAATCCGCTCATGGCTGGGACTCAACGGTGCGGCGAAAGACCGAGACCTACTAGCCTGACCTTAGCTCTTCACCAGGCTCCCAAACCAGAGCCTTCCACAAACCTAGTGGCCTAAAACATTCTCCCTGTGGGGCGGCTGCGAATGGACTGCAAACAACTCCTAGGCATTCTCTACCAACAATGTAAATCGTGTTTCTGGTTGGTTAGGGTATGCACCTGAGCCTGGCTGAACCCGACTCTCTAGTCAGGAGAAGAAAGTACACAATTAAGCTGACACCTGCCCACCCCGTAGGTGGTTAGGCAGAGATACCAGCTTATCCTAGAGGCAAATGTAATGTGCCAACCGCCCTCCCACAGTGACACACTATGCACCCTACAGAAGAGACTCCATACCAGGTTATTTTAATTACCCATTGTATCGTCCATCCAAGAGAAACTTGCTTCCATCTGCCCCTATTACCCTGTTCTATCACCTCATCATGACATTACAGGGATTACCTAACTCATTGGGGCAATCGGACCACCATCCTACAGCTCAGTTAACACCACCCTGTAGTTGCTGCTAGGAACTGTAAATAGCATAACACCTTAGGCATCCACTCAATCAGCAGTGTATCCTACTAACACTTGTAGCAGGGCGCATCATAAGTACCTCATGCCCAACTGTGGCATCACATATCTCATATAACGCACGGACACACAGGCCCTTCTGCGATTAGAATTACAACCTTGCGTGCCTAGCAGCGCCCGGATGCATCACGCAGACCAGCCAGTAGAAATGCCGGTGATGACCGGGGTAGAGCCCAAAACAAACAAGTGTCACTGACACTAAGTCAGTCACTAATACAGTAGCTAGCCAATGTGCCGGTTGAAAAAGACTAAGATTTCCCTCCTCCGGTCGGAAGCCCTGCACACGTTGATTTCATTGGTCAGTTTCCAATAGTCTCTGAGCTCTCGGTCGGCCGTTCTGGTCATCAACCACATCCACTCACCCCATGTATAGCATCCTGCGGCGCAGGACAAGCCTCACAGCCAGGCATAAAAACAGCATCAAAACACCCCGCGCTGCTGCTCCAAACCAGTCCAGTCACACCGCAGAGATCGTCCCAAACTCTGCCCAGGGTGCGCAGAGAGCCAAGGTATGATGCCCCCTGGACATCTCAGATAAGACCCTTAAATTGTCTAGCGGCGCTAGAACGCCAGCAGCTGAACAGCAGGGGCCGCACTACAAGACTGCCTCCTCTAAAGCCTGAGGCATCAGTGCCTGCAGCTTGGTCACATACGTGACTGGTGGCCCTTGGCTGTATAATCCCCCCAGAGTGTGGCAAGACCCATAATTTGCCTTCCCAAACAGAGAACCGAACAATGCCAGGCTTGTGTAACAAACAGGCTAGTGTTCTAGATGTCCATTTCTTTAAATCAGGCTATGACAACTCCTGGGTGCCCCCACGCCGCGTTAAGATGCGTGGTAACCCATTCAACAGACTGTCCACTCTACGTTGTCACTAAACATTGCCGCCCTCTCTTTGCCAATAAGCCGATTCAAGAGTCATAAATGATTTCCTTGTCACTGTTGGCATGATCATTCTCGCTACTTAGGCTCATGGATAAGAATTGCAATTCTCCTATTATCATGACTAGAGAATCTAGATTTCATTAAAGACACGGAGGCTAACATTATGCATATTACTTTTAATGCGTCACCAAGCAGCCGCATACATCATAAAGAAGAAAGGTTCCAGAATAGAACAACAAGAAAACATAGCTCATGAGGACATAACAATCAGCCTCTTTTAAAATGTGGTATATAGAAGGATAAGTCCAATAAACTTTAGAGTCCAGGTAGATTCTTTAGGTCGTTTAGAAGATATCGAAGAAACGAAGACAGAACTCCTCCAAAAATGAAGATCGTGAAGTTTAGGATGGGTTATCTGCAAAGAAAATGAAAATTATAAGAAGAAAGGAATGGTACAAATATTCGAAAGAGAAAACAAGTAAGCGTTTATAGTGAACATCAGAATTATTTTATGCAATTAGACATTGAGCAATACCAGTATAAATGTGTTACAATGAAATAACAATATAAGAACTTAAGCTATAAATCAACCACCCAGGGAAGGGTGGGAGGGATAATGTTAGCCTCCGTGTCTTTAATGAAATCTAGATTCTCTAGTCATGGTAATAGGAGAATCGCAATTTCATTACAAGACCGGAGGCTACCATTATGCATATTACTTTTAATGCGTCACCAAGCAGCCGCATACATCATAAAGAAGAAATGTTCCAGAATAGAACAACAAGAAAACATAGCTCATGAGGACATAACAATCAGCCTCTTTTAAATGAGGCTCCAAGCAGATAAGTCACCCTTTACTACGTCTCCTGTCTATATTGTTATTTAATTGTTATTTCATTGACTTATTCATCTTGTATTTATATTTTATACTTATGAATTGTTCATTGCTTATTTAAATTACTCTAAAACACGATCTCTTATACCCCAATGGGCTAATTTTCCTTCGTTTGGGATCCCTCCCTCCCCTCTCCGCCTCCTTCCGGTCTACCAAGTTCCAATTTATGGTCCTTGGTCCTTCCCTATCCTCCTACCCTTATCGTGCTATATGCCAATGTTTTCTCCGCGTTGAAAACCCCCACTCTATTCTCACCACTTCTATGGAATTACCGGCCCTCCCCTCGCAGCGTGCTCCTCCTCGATAAACATCCATTCAAGAGGAGGAGAGCTGCCTTCTTTATCTCTTACCGGATCTCTCCCGCATTTTCTGCTTCGCTCCGAGCCCGGCTCCCATAACGGAAGCAAGTTGAGGAAAGTACCTTGGCAACGCGCACGCAACGTATGCGCGTTGCCAAGGCACTTTCCTCTAAACAAAAGGAAGCATAGCAACCATCCTACGCTCAAGCTCAATTTGTGTTGCTCGTTTATTTCGAGCGAAAATCCAACCGGCTGAACACTCCTGATTTCCTTCAACGATCTCAATTTACCTATATTAACCCCCCTTTTACTCCATAACACACTTAATACTACCACAATAATCTTTTAGAGAAAGGCAGATCCTATTTATATTTTCCTCCCATAATTAAAAAAAAAAAAAATAGGAGTTTATCTACCTTTATCCTTCATTATACATATTAATTTGAACTTAAAAAATAAAAAATATATATATATATTTATTAAAACAATATTATTATTCATCTTAATTACAGGGGATCAGATATTTATTAATATTGTTATTCATCTCTCCCCTAAATCAATATGTCTGATATAGACTCGGCTGAGGCTAGCGCTCCCATCCCTAATATGGAAAATGAGGCAATCAAAAACATGATTCATGACGAGATGAGATCCTGTATGTTGTCAACTTTATCTAAAGTTATTACTTCAAAAAGATCACTCCCCCCTGAGGAGAATGACATTAACGAAATTCAACATACACTTGCTGAAGACGATCTCATTGAAATACGGGGAAAAAGATCTAAAAAAATTAAAAATATTGGTTTTTTCCCCAGGAGCACTATGGGAGGTCACAGTACCTCAAAGTTGATGGGAGGTCTTCGCACCTCAAATACTTCAGGTGTCCATAGCGGCACAACTTTTAAAGGTGTCCCTTGCGGCACAAAATATATGGGTGTCCCTAGCGGCACAAACTATCGAAGTGCTCACATAATTGATACACATCTTGATCAAGATGATGACGATGACTTTAATGAAGATGATGCCTCTGAACTTCCTGACGAATATATCCTCGATCTAGATGAAGACGATCAGGATTTTAATTCTCTACCCTTAGATGATGATCTGCCTTCCTCTTCAAAGGACACCATCCTAGACCCTTTAGGCGGAGAGATGTTTTCTCCCCTTAATATTAAGCACCCAAGAAGCAATGATTGGGTTCCACAAGAGCATGTTTGCAAATTTATCACTAAATGGTTAAGAAACCCTCTGGAAAGAGACACACAAAATCTGTTAAGATCCGAATGCTCCAGACCCTTTATTGAGGACAAGGTCTGCCAAACCCCAAATCTCGACCCAGAACTAATCAAATACCTTTTTAAACTCGGGCGAGATCCCAGGAAAGGCATGGAAAGGTCTCTTAAAATCTGCCAAGATCGCCTCTTAGACATCCTTGGTCCTCTGGCTAAAATCATTGATGCCACAGAAGATAGTCACCTCAATGGTTCCACATTGAATACCGATGTAATCCGAGGGTGGAGCCAAAGGGCATTGGTGTTCTTGGGCAACGCCAATGCCAGCATCAATTCAGAGAGAAGGAGAGTTGTTCTCACAAAAATTAGTCCCAAACTGAGCGACCTAGCGGATAAAGAACCCTCTATCAATCCTAAAGGTTGACTATGGCGAAGACATGATCAAAACCTTAGGTAAATACGTCTCTACCTTTACCGCACTCGACAAAGCGAATCAAAATATGAAAAGAGTCTTCAACAACTAAAACCTTTTTGCCAGGGCCGGAAGAAGAGGCCAATCTTCCGGCCGCTTCAACCGCATGCCATACTCCAGATCCAGAGGTTACGGTGGAAGAGGCTATCAACCCTCAAACATACCTCAATTTTATCCCCCCAAGAGGGAGAGGATTTCGCTCAAGAAATTTCAGAGGAAGAGGAATATCCAGTGACATCAACCCTCAAAGTGAGTACTATTATTCTTCCCACCCCCCATTCCCCTTCTCCAAAAGTAGGAGGCAGACTGAAACAGTTTGCTCACAACTGGAATCTAATTACCCAGGACCCTTGGGTCCTGAATACCGTGAATGGATTTATGATAGACTTTATAGACATTCCGACGCAATTTTCACTACCGAAAAGCATTCCCCTGACGTTAGATCAAGAAAAAATTATAGAAGAAGAGATCTCCTCTATGCTTCTGAAAGGAGCAATCGTGGAAGTCCCTATCCACTTGATGAGATTTGTGAGCACACTATTCTTAGTAGAGAAAAAGGACAAAGGTTGGAGACCCGTTATAAACTTAAGGGAACTCAACAAATTCCTTGTTTACAGACACTTCAAGATGGAGGGAATCCATCTTTTGAGAGACCTGCTTCTAGAAGGAGATTGGCTAGTCAAATTAGATCTAAAAGATGCTTATTTTACAATTCCGATGGCCAAATCTCATCAACCTTTTCTCCAATTTATCTGGAAAAATCATCTTTTTCAATTCCAAGCTCTTCCCTTCGTTCTCTCCTCAGCCCTTGGTGTTTCACCAAGGTGATCAGGGCAGTCGCCTCATGCCTACGGGAAAAGGGTATCCTCATTGATAAGAATTCCATAGAAAAGCAAGTGTGCCACTCTTTTCTGCTCCCCCGTTGCATCTCACTCAGTCATGCATGCCTCAAGCACCCAGAAGCAGGGCAGCCCGCCCCAAAGGCACTGCCAGGGGCCTCAAGAGAAATCAAAATCAATAACCACACAGGGGGTACAATCCCTGCTATAGGGAAACAAATTGACACATGTTGGCATCTGTCCCCACTATGCTTAGTCTGCACTATGCACTAACCTTTCTCCATAACCATTTACGAGACAACCTACTGGATTCCAGAAAGCCATTTACCCTGAGGGCAAAGATCAAAACATTACCTGATTGTGACTAGCTGGCACAGTGACCTATAATGCTGTGAAATTATGTAACGGCACCAGCTGACTGATACCACGCTACAGGGATACAGCTCCCTGCCACAGACCATCACATAGGCGGTGAGCATGTCAGGAACCAGGGCATCATACCTGTCCTGTACCAGCGACAAGCTAACCAAAAGATATACCAAGCGCAAGGCAGCAGGTGCGCACAGCTCACCGCTAGGAACATTGCCCCTTCAGGGCACACAAGCAGGCCCACCCGGCGAGAGCATAGCCAACATCACCAATGACCTCAGAAATGGAGCGGCGCCCTTATACAAGTGCAAGCATGATACCAAAAGCGAGGCCCAAGATGCGCCTTTTAAATCATTACCGGACAAACCCATTAAATAGGAACACCGGAGGGTACTTATATGGTGCAGGGCAGCAATGTCCTCTAATCCTCCTACCCTTAGGTGACGCCCCATGAAAAAAAACACAGCCACAGGACGCGCAGAGCCCGAAACACGTCTGTCCCAGGCTCCAGCAAGCATGCTTCGATGTCTATTCTCAATTATACTGTGCTTTCAATCCCCTTTTCAGGTAGGCACACTCTCAGCCCTTGCACTGTTATCCCGGGGTACAACTCGTGTCTTGAGCTCTATCCTCGCCTCAGGGGCGGCATCCTCACCCAGACTGACTGCATGTCCTGCCATACCTAGGCAGTGCTGGTCAAGACGCTGAGGGACTGTCGTTCATTAGACTTGCAGCCAGACGCAGGGATATGATAGGGCTTTGTGTTCGCCTGTGGGGCAGTAGCAACAGGACCGCAAACCAATCCTGGAATTTTTCTAACAATTTTGTATATGGAGTTTCTGGTTGGCCAGGGTATGCACCCAAGCCAGGCAGAACCCCCCACTCCAGTCAGCGGAGCCAGCAAGGATAATCTGCTGCGACTGAACACTGCAACACAGCCTGTGCTGCAACGAACCAAAACATGCCTCAACAAGGCCCAATGGCCAGCCTGACCTAGAGCAAAGTAACCTGCTTGGCTTTTAACAATGCCATCACCAGGGTAAAAGGCACCAGTGTAGCACCAGTGCGCACCTGGTGCACTTGGGCCACTGCCGACAATCCTAGGGCCAAGCGGCGCGTTGGATTCCCATAAATGCAATCACTTGCCGGTTGGGCGAGTTATAGCGAATGAACACAGCGTTGAGAAACTGGAGCATCACATCAAGTTACGGTACAGTAATAACACGCCTGTGTTAAATGGGATCTCAAACATTTCTATCATGAGAGCTACTTGTGCCTAATGAAGCTTGTCCCGGGCCACAACCTTATTAATGCTTTAATAAGGACCACATCCAACAGGGTTACATTGGTGGCCCCCCTGGGCAAGATTACTAGCAATGAACACATCTGTGCAGTTCTAAGGTTTGCTACCAGACTGCGCAACAGACCCGAGACCCTGACGATTCCCACTACTCGGTGATCGCCCCCCCGAGCACCACAAAAGCCGTGCCCGGTCGCGAGCCCTCCACTTGCCGCTTCCTCATGAATTATTATTATTATTTTTTTGCATATTTATATATAGCACGGACTCGACCCGAAGGTATGGAGCGCTTTACATAGCACGGAATTTACATTACACATTCAGGCACAGGGAGATCAAGTCATTTGCCCAGCATCTCAGGATGTGGACGTGACCTCGAGGCTCGAACCCTGGTTTTCCTGCAAGGTTTCCCGTTCGGCCATGACGACCCTCCCCACCCCCAGGGATGGAGCCGCTTGATGATGGCTTACCCCGCCACGGCCTCTGATCGACCGGGCCGCTCCGGCTGGGGACCCCATTCACCGCATGGTCAGAGGGCCCCCAAAACGGTTGGGACGCTCTACTCTGCAACAACCTGCTGGTTGTCCGATGCTAGCGAAGCCACTAGGTGCCAGAAGGAAGCGGACCAGCGTTCTTCCTGACCCCAGATCCCCCCCCCCACACCAGCTGCCACATTCCGCCCATATTCTGGCCGGGGGAGGAGGGCCCGTTCAGAGTTTAGGATTATGCGGAGGGACCTGGAGGATGGGCACCCCAGGTAATGGCGAGGCAGTTGCAACCGGGCCCACGCAGCCCCTAATACCAGCTGCCGTACACCACAAGCGTTGGAACAACGGTGTTTAAACACATAGCCTTTACCGTCATAATGGAAGACCTTAACCCCTAGCCACCGTGACCCATGTGGATTACACCCCGCCCGTTGGCACCACCTGCCCAGTCATGTTGGGACCATGTGAGGCCCGACCCGCTGACGGGCGAGGCCTCCCCCACATGAAGAAAACGCCATTGCCTGTAATGTTAAACTCGTACACCCCAACGTTAAAACAGCGTTTTTTTGCTGCATCTTTTATATAGCGTGGACTCGACCCTAAGGTATTGGAGCGCTGTACATTAGTACCGTATTTACATTACATATTGAGGCACGGGAAGATTAAGTGATTTGCCCAGAATCACAGGACGCGACCCCGAGGCTCGAACTCTGGTGTCCTGCACCAAAGTCAGCAGCTGCACATGAGCACCGTATTTACATTACATATTCAGGCACGGGGAGATTAAATGATTTGCCCAGGATCACAGGACGCGACCCCGAGGCTCGAAACCTGGTTGCCTGCACCAGAGTCGGCGGCTGCACATGAGCACCGTATTTACATTACATATTCAGGCACTGGGAGATAAGTGATTTGCCCAGGATCACAGGACGCGACCTCGAACTCTGGTTTCCTGCACCAAAGTCGCCGGCTGCACATGAGCACCGTATTTACATTACATATTCAGGCACGGGGATTTTAAGTGATTTTCCCAAAATCACCGGACGCGACCTCGAGGCTCGAACCCTATTTACCTGCACCAAAGTCGGCGGCTGCACATGAGCACCGTATTTACATTACATATTCAGGCACGGGAAGATTAAGTGATTTTCCCAAAATCACAGGAAGCGACCTTGAGGCTCGAACCCAGGTTACCTGCACCAAAGTCGGCAGCTGCACATGGGCACCGTATTTACATTACATATTCAGGCACGGGGAGGTTAAGATATTTGCCCAGGATCACAGGACGCGACCTCGAGGCTCAAACCCTGGTTTCCTGCACCAAAGTCGGCAGCGCAGCCGACGGACCCCATCTTCGCTCCCCGAACACATACGGGCTGCAGATAGGGGCTTGCGGGTGGGGGCCTGGGGTTGACCCGGCTTGCCTCACAGCTCCCGCACATGTATAGTCCAATCTCCCCCCTAGCCCCCCGTCGTCCGGAATCACCACCGAAGCAACTTACTTGCTGGGGCGATGCACCTCTCTACCCGTGTGTAACCGCCACTGCCCTCTCCCCAACCCAAGGTGCCTCCAGGGCAGCTGGCAGGAAGGGGAGGCTGGTACTGGACATACATGTTCCAGGCCACCCTCCGGTTGCCCGATGCATCTCCGTCTGAGGAGCATTCCGGTGACTGGCTCTCACAAATATTGCTGCAGAATTCAGAAACCCGCTCCGTGAGCTAATCTCCATCTCCTCCCTCGGCGGACCGGGCATGAGTAATGGCCTATACCGGCCGCACATACTAGTGAGGGGAGGGGGTGGGGAAGGGGATACACTCACTGGAGGTCGGATCGGCACGGACTCGTAGAGAGGCTGGGTGGACGGCATGTCCAGGACACCTCCCGAGCGAGCGGTAGCGACTGCGTGTCCGGTATTTGGTCCCTTATTACTCACGCCCCTTTCAGGGCAGAGCGTAGCAAGGCAAACACCCAGTTGTTTAGGCCCACAACCGCACAAAGAACTAACGGGGCGCCGACGTAGTTGTTCCTGGACCCTCCACACGAGGTTCCTGTGATTTGGCTCTGGCGCTCCTATTGTGCTCTTGCAGAGGTAACCTTTCTGTACCCATATGCTTTCAGATTGCCCTGTAACTCCTCCTGCAACGACAAAGAAAACATTACAACATCCTATGTACTTTGCCTGCCAACCCCACGCCGGGTAAGCGGTAGGGTGGGAGACGGCGTGTCCGGCGCAAAGAGGACACCAAGATAGCCGGGGGAGGCATTAATACCTCCCCCTCCTCTACGTGCCGGAAGTGACGCCTCTGATAAGGGGACTTCTCCTAGAGTCCCCCATTATTAGTGGGGGTGGGGAAATGCCCAAATGGGACTAAGGGGGGCCGCCCGTTTAGGGTGGCCCCCTGCGGGGGCCGCGGGCAGCCGCATATCGTCCTTTACCCTCGCTTCCTGCCAGACATCATTACCTCACTCTGCCCCAGGGGGGTGTGAGGTCTCCTTCCATAGCATCGCTACCACATGGCGTGCCTCTGCCCGCTTGGTCTGTTCTGGGGCATCATGCCCAGCAGACACGTGTTGGCGTTTTGATGTGCTGTCTGCCCCTTACATGTATAAGGTATGTACAGCAGACTTGCCAACTTGAGACCAAAATTGGCTGTGTGGGAGGGCCGGTCTTTATGCCCCGAACTTCCCGAGAGGGCCATCTGCACCCCTCCCCAGCCCTCATCGACCTCCTCCTTTCACCAAAAACAACGAGATCAAAAGGTTGTTGAGGTTGTTGGTGATGTTATGGGGTGTTTTCACACTCCTTAATGGGCATTGCCTGCTTGCACCCTCAAAAGACGAGCTGGAAATCCAATCTCTGTCATGTGGTGGTTTCCAGCTCGCCTTTCCTGCCACTATGTGATTTAGACTCCTCACCGAGTTTTTTTTTTTTTTTTTAGTTGCATATTTATATTGCGCGAACTCGACCCGAAGGTATTGGAGCGCTTTACATAGCACCATAATTACATTACACATTCAGGCACGGGGAGATTAAGTGATTTGCCCAGAATCACAGGATGTGGACGCGACCTTGAGGCTCGAACCCTGGTTTCCTGCACCAGAGGCGGCAGCGCAGCCGACGGACCACATCCTCTCCCCAAGTGAATATATTAAGGGAGTCAAAATCATGTGACACATCATGGCACTGTGTGAGTTGGCAGATCTGGTACAGCGCCAGTCCAAAAGATGAGTAATAATGCGCATTGCCACCAGAGGCGCAACTAGAGCCAAATTTCGGGGGGGCTAAGAAAAGATTTCGGGGGGGGGGCTGAATCTTTTAAGCCATAGGCAGAGTGGAACTGCAAGGGCTCTTAGAAGGAGTGAAACAACAGCGAGGCCTCATTAACATGCAAATGGTCTTTTAAAGACCTGTGAAGTGCTCGGGTGCGGCTGTGTGTGCCCCGGGAAGATGTCTCATCCTGGGCACCACACATGACGGGGGGGGCTGAAGCCCTTTGAGTCCAATGGGTGTTGCGCGCCTGATTGCCACGTCATGTGGTAAAAGTCAGCGTGACCTGTGCAACATCTAGGGCATTCTTATGGAACTGTGCCGAATATCCTGTGCTGTCGTGTAGAGTCATCTGAATTTTAATAAGACTGGGAATGCACTTTTTTGCCATTCCATTAGTGCCAATATCGGCCACACTCACCAGCCCTCCCGCAGCAACATACAGATAGCATAAATAAGCAGACAAGACAACTTTTTGGTGGAGAAAATTGCTGCAGGTTTATTAGCATACCAAATAATGCCAACATGGTGGGTTATCTTACAGGCAATCCAAAGGCAAGCCGCCCCTCACGGCCTACGACCTGATGGGCCAACTTGCATCGTGGTCTTAGCCAATCGGTGCTTAGCGGTTGTGGTGAGGGGATAGCCCCTCCCACTTCCGGTGAAACATTGGTCCACCATATAACTCACGCCCCCTCCTACGAGGGGCGGAGCGTTCAAGCGACCCCCGGTTGTACAGGTTTCCAACCGCCCGTAGGACAGATGGGGCGCCGTCGCACCCCAGGGTCCACCGCACAGACTTCCTGGGGATATTCGGCCTCAGCACCCTTTGTGCTCCTGAAGAGGGTACCCCTGAGTACCTTTCCGCCTCTGGATCGCCATGTAACTCTGCCTGCAACACAAATAGAAAGACTAGAACATCCTTCCTCCCCTCACCCTGATACGCCGGGTAAGCGGTAGGGAGGGAGTTGGCATCAGGGCGAGGGGACAAAGAGGCTGCCAGGGGGGCGGGGGAGGACTATATACCTCTCCCTGACCCCCCACCGGCCGGAAGTAACGCGCGGGACCCCAGAGGGGTCTCTGGCCAAAACACTAGGCTGCTCAGTGTACCATCTTGTGGCACTAAAGGGGCCGCCCTCTTATAAGGGTCCCCTGCGGGGACTGTGTCGGTCAGCCCGCATAGTGCCGATATCGGCCACACTCACCAGCCCTCCCGCAGCAACATACAGATAGCATAAATAAGCAGACAAGACAACTTTTTGGTGGAGAAAATTGCTGCAGGTTTATTAGCATACCAAATAATGCCAACATGGTGGGTTATCTTACAGGTGATCCAAAGGCAAGCCACCCCTCGCGGCCTACCACCTGATGGGCCAACTTGCATCGTGGTCTTAGCCAATCGGTGCTTAGCGGTTGTGGTGAGGGGATAGCCCCTCCCACTTCCGGTGAAACAGTGATCCACCATATAACTCACGCCCCCCCTATGAGGGGCGGAGCATTCAAGCGACCCCCGGTTGTGCAGGTTTCCAACCGCCCGTAGGACAGATGGGGCACCGTCGCACCTCAGGGTCCACCGCACAGACTTCCTGTGGATATTCGGCCTCAGCACCCTTTGTGCTCCTGAAGAGGGTACCCCTGAGTACCTTTCCGCCTCTGGATCGCCATGTAACTCCGCCACAGCCCTGGGTGTGGCAACCGTTGCAGCCAGGGCCCCCCACCAAGGCCGGCGCTCCTACTTACATCCCGCTATTTCCAGGGCCTCCCCTAGGTCCTGGAGGAACAAG
Organism: Triturus cristatus; assembly: GCF_964204655.1. Classification (NCBI taxonomy): domain Eukaryota; kingdom Metazoa; phylum Chordata; class Amphibia; order Caudata; family Salamandridae; genus Triturus; species Triturus cristatus. Next base: position 1,634,620,265 of record NC_140589.1, read on the forward strand.
CTCATTCCAATTCTGGAGAGATGTACCCCATCGTTCTCGAAACACCCTGCGGATTTAGCATGAAGCAAACCATGTCTTATGAATCCAAACCCCATTTGTTTGTTGAAATTACGCATCGCACAACTGACTCTCCTGCGCGCAGCCTCCATAGCCTTCCCAGATCGGGCTCCCTGCCACAGGAGCCGGGGAGTGATCTCTGACCACCACAGTTCACATGTCCCTAACTGGTTGCTTAATTTGCAAAATGTGGCCTTAATGTTTGAAGCAGTATCCTTTTGCCTTAAGTAGCGGTCTTATCTTTAGCTATTTATGGCGCCCCTCTCCCTATCCAGCAAGAACAGGTCCATGCTAAACTGGACAGATGTTCCTCATTGTCCTCAAAGCACCCTGTGAATTTGGCGTGTAGCAACCCATGTCTAAGGAAGCCAAATCCCCTCTGCTCAGTGAATAAACGCATAGTGCAGATGACCCTTCTGCGCGCAGGCTCCATCGCAGGCTCCATCGCCTTCCCCAACCGAGCTCCCTACCACGGGAGCTGGGGGTGATTTCAGACCACAAAAGTTCACCTGTCCCCCAACTGGTTGCTAATTTGCACCTTGTGGTCTTCGTGGTCTTCTTCTAGGGTGCATTACTTCGCCCCGCTGACCAGACAATTTTACAGTTCTTTTGGATTGCTCCCTGGTGAACATAGTAATGGTGTCAAAACAGGTTAGAGGGAATATGTGAATGGTACCCGTTATTAGACACTGCACCCTTTCGTGGACTGACAACTTACTCAGCCCACCCTGCTTGCTGAACCTTCAACTGGTCACAGATGCCCAGTCCCTGCTATCCACATGTGACGCTTGATACTTACACCTGTAGTGCTGTCAGACTACCAGGTTCTGTGTCACGTGCTTCGCTGCAGTCCCTTTGGTGGATCCGCTGGGACCCTTCTGCATCCCTGCAAATGCCTTGTCACAAACTAATGCCCTTGCCCATTCCTCAAAGACACCTGACAGCATGATGCCCCTCGCAGCTTTGGTGAGGGGTTTATGGGCCCAGCGCACCCCAGTCTGTCTTTCCAACATATATCCTCCCTAGCGGCTCCAGATAGTGTGAGTGGCTATCACTGTCCTGGCAAGGCATGCCAATGGCCTGTCCGCCCCTTGGTGACTATCCTGCCATGGGATAGGTGACATTAAGTACTGGTGTCATCGAGTACCTGACGTATAGGAGAGGGAACAACATGTACGAATACCTGCCCTTTATTGAGCAGTGGGAACACCAAAACAATCATTTTTTAATCATTAAATCCAAATTATGCTATGACTCCATGTTCCCCACAGCTTATTGCACTGCAACCCACTAGTTAGATGGCAACGTCTGCAAATACCTGGCTCACTGGCTATAGTGCAGGTGTTTTTGTCTCACATGCATCGACCAGACATTTGCGCAGGCAATTCTGTTGAATTGTATCTAGCAAATGAATGGTGTCCCTCTGGTATGTGTGACTGTATGTCTATCGTGCATCTTCCCTTGTGTGCCCTGCTATGATTTGTGTGGCAAGCCACAACTGCTGTCCGACTACTCTGCCCCTAATCCGTACTAATATATCAGATCAAGAAATGTCATCAAATTAAATATACGCCTTCGATGCAAGAGGGCTTCAAAGAATGCCTGCTCTCTTGAGGGAGAATGATGCACAGCTGAGCTGGTGGCCAGTGACCAGGTGTATAAAAAATTCATATACCTGTAAGCTAGTACTACTGGCTTTGATGCTTCTGGTTACTTGCCTAAGACCACGAAGGCCCCCAATTGGCTTTGTTGCCTGGCATATCGGGTGTAACTTAGTCCACTATTTTGACAGAGTACAAAATAAGAGAGGGATCCTAAAAGACTAGTTGCGATAGGGGTGTGGTATGATACCTCTTGGCCTGGGGACCCCTCCAACAATCCACCGTCATCTAAACGGAATAAGGAAACCCTCGCCCTGAAGGGCCACCTGATAAACATACCGGGGGCCACCTGATGAACATACCGGGGGAAGTGAAAAAATTGTACCCCCACCCCCCTTGGGCTGGTAAACGACAGCCTCTTTAAGCATTTAACTTGAGCATCAATAACGCCCACAATCATGTGTAGTCGCTCTAGTGATACACATCCGCTGGGTAGCTGATATGACAACTAAGTTAATGAGGGCAAGGATAACTCCGTCGGTTCTGAGTTCAAGCACCTGTTACTGACAGGTTCTGAGCAACACGGCGAATACCAACCATGCTGCAGTCTGCCCATGAGTATCAAAATTAGAAACCCCTGGCAGTACGAGGTTTGCTGCTGTGGAAAATTCTGAGGCTTTGCCTGTGGGTCGCAATGTTTAGCGTGTCCAGGTATATCTTCGCACAGCAGGTGATTCGCCAATAGCTGATTAAAACAACTCTGCTGGCTGCACTTGGTTACGTAATACACTCCCACGAGCCCTATTAAAGTGGATACATACACATAGCCTGCTAGTATCATATGCTTGAGTTAATTTGCCACTTGATACATGTAATTAACCACTAGTACATATGTATCGCCTACATGGCCATTACGTGCCAACATGTGTCCAATGAGATTAAACAAGTAGAGTCAAAGTGCCTGGTATGGTAAAGACTGACGTAGCCCCGATGGGGCAGAGTATCACAACTATACACAGTCAGCTTGAACAGCCTGGCACCGTAAGTACAGGAGATGGGCGCAATCAAACTACAGGCCTTGCGCAATGTACACCCTTGCACTGAGGGGGGAACCGGCTCGTGCCGGCTTCGCCTCATACCGAGCACGCCACTCACTGACCCATGGTGCCATCATCAAGCTGCTCTCCACGGCCCCGCAAAGCGGCAGCTGCACCTAGAGAGAGCACTGCCCTTCCCTACCCGGGGACGAGAGTCCCGAAATCTGCCCCTCTCGAGCACAGGACACCAACCAGGTGAACAGGCCCAATATGGCTTAGGTGTAGTAGTAAACTGAAAATGCAACAATTCTGTACAGGTGGCACCTGTGCTTGCGAAGAACACAGTCCCTTATCAAATTGGCGCCCACCAAGTACAAGTCTCTTTTTATTCTTCTCAACCTGTGAGAGCAAAACTAACACCAACGGTCGCACTACCGACCCACAGTGCTCCAATTACCGAGCCCAGTATGCCTCCCTGCAAAGCTTCACCATGCGCCGCTTGATCCATGTGTTCCACCCTAACACATCGCTAAAAGGTTCTTTTAGATCCAAACAGAACCTCCTATATGCTAGTTGGTAGAGACACCTATTATTTCATAACTATCAGTGAGCTGCTGCTGTGTTACCGTATTGCAAACACGTCACCATCCCCGAATATTGAATGGAAACACATTTAGAAATTGGAAGGGTATGCCCGTGCACCATCAGTAACTCTTCCCGAAGTGGGCATGAAAGAGCTGGACTGTATCAAATTCAAAGCTGTTCCCACAGGGGCCCCCAAATAAGTTTCTGCCAAGGGCAACTGAATATACTACTGCATGTTCTGTTGTGCACGAGAATGCTCTCCTGACCTCAACCTTCTAAAATGCAGTGTTAAAATGCGCCAGAGCCACCCAAGCATCCTGAAGATGGCTGTGCATAGCCAACAGAGAGGAAGTATTAATCAATGTGCGCCCAGGCAACACCAGTCACCTCTGCATCGCCAGCCGACCCTCAGCATTTGTTACGATAACTTAACATCAAACTTACTCAACAAACACGCACGCAGCTTTGATAAAATACTGCAACACTGATGCCTTTGGGTCAAATCTGCGCATTATAAAATTGCCGATAACCAACCCCATGGACGTACTCCGGTGCAAGGCCCCTGACCACTGCCTGTTGCCAATTTGTGTACAGCGTATCGGCTTTGATTTGCTTTGTTTGTTGCGGTCTGCTTTAAGGGATAGGATCCCTTATGCACGCTGCTCACAGGATCTGAGGGGCCGATCCCATAAGCCCACCAATATCGGGTGGGACTGTGGGAAATAGAAGAAATTGTGAGCGTCGGTCACAGGCTACAAGCTTAGGCCCAAGTACTTGGTTACCACATGTGGTGGCAGCAAAGTCAGAGTGACTTCAAGTACATAAACAACCACACAAACAGTGCCTCTCCGCGGCAACAGTCATAGGCGCAGGTGCCCGTTGCCATGCGCTAGAAACCATCGGCCCAGCTTAATCGCTGCGAAAACCGGCGAGCCAAAATGGATCTTCGTCTATCCTTGCTCCAATGCGAATTCCAGAGGGGGGAGACTGACCGCAGCTTTGATAAAATACTGCAACACTGATGCCTTTGGGTCAAATCTGCGCATTATAAAATTGCCGATAACCAACCCCATGGACGTACTCCGGTGCAAGGCCCCTGACCACTGCCTGTTGCCAATTTGTGTACAGCGTATCGGCTTTGATTTGCTTTGTTTGTTGCGGTCTGCTTTAAGGGATAGGATCCCTTATGCACGCTGCTCACAGGATCTGAGGGGCCGATCCCATAAGCCCACCAATATCGGGTGGGACTGTGGGAAATAGAAGAAATTGTGAGCGTCGGTCACAGGCTACAAGCTTAGGCCCAAGTACTTGGTTACCACATGTGGTGGCAGCAAAGTCAGAGTGACTTCAAGTACATAAACAACCACACAAACAGTGCCTCTCCGCGGCAACAGTCATAGGCGCAGGTGCCCGTTGCCAAGCGCTAGAAACCATCGGCCCAGCTTAATCGCTGCGAAAACCGGCGAGCCAAAATGGATCTTCGTCTATCCTTGCTCCAATGCGAATTCCAGAGGGGGGAGACTGACCGCAGCTTTGATAAAATACTGCAACACTGATGCCTTTGGGTCAAATCTGCGCATTATAAAATTGCCGATAACCAACCCCATGGACGTACTCCGGTGCAAGGCCCCTGACCACTGCCTGTTGCCAATTTGTGTACAGCGTATCGGCTTTGATTTGCTTTGTTTGTTGCGGTCTGCTTTAAGGGATAGGATCCCTTATGCACGCTGCTCACAGGATCTGAGGGGCCGATCCCATAAGCCCACCAATATCGGGTGGGACTGTGGGAAATAGAAGAAATTGTGAGCGTCGGTCACAGGCTACAAGCTTAGGCCCAAGTACTTGGTTACCACATGTGGTGGCAGCAAAGTCAGAGTGACTTCAAGTACATAAACAACCACACAAACAGTGCCTCTCCGCGGCAACAGTCATAGGCGCAGGTGCCCGTTGCCAAGCGCTAGAAACCATCGGCCCAGCTTAATCGCTGCGAAAACCGGCGAGCCAAAATGGATCTTCGTCTATCCTTGCTCCAATGCGAATTCCAGAGGGGGGAGACTGACCGCAGCTTTGATAAAATACTGCAACACTGATGCCTTTGGGTCAAATCTGCGCATTATAAACTGAGACTGACCACTGCTAGGCCCATGCCACCCAAGTAGATTAAGAGGGAAGGTCAATTGACTGAGTCAGCAACAGGGACGGCCACTGCCGAATTCCACTGTGATCTCTGATAGGTTACACGCCTTACGCCCCATCCTCGCACTACACGACCCGCAGTCAAAACATTCCTGACTATCAATCAGGATTGACCCATGAGGGTCTCAAGGCGCTGACACAGTGCAGAGGTAAATTAGTGGGCATAGACTACTTGCTCTCAGCTGCTCACAGTTCACTAATATCGACCAGTGGGGCGTGCACCTGCACTGTGCACCGGCAACAACACCAAATCAAGTCACGAGCGATGGGACAAACTAACTATCCAAACGACGGTGCAGCTGCGCCAATCGCCATCAGCTGCTCGCCCCCTCACCTCATTAACATCGGCCAGTTACGATTGTCTGTCACATCCCCACACCAAGGAAGCCAACGGAGCCTTTGGATAAACACGGATAGCGAAATACACTGCTGGTGCAGCTGCGCTGTTCACTATAAACCGCCCCCGGAGGTCCGCTCTATCCGGCAGAACGAACAAACCACGCCAAGTACTCACCATTTGATAGTTCATTACCCAGCACACGACGTTGCAGTTGCACTGGTCGCGACTGACCATGGATTCACTAATACAGTTTACCAGTGTGCAGCCTCCCAGGTACCCCGCTCACGAGGGTGCAGCAGCGCTATATGCCCCAAAAGTAAAATTACTGTCTGGACATCATGGGCCGCAGGGCATCGCAGGGACCTAAAACGCTAGATATTCAGGAGAAGGCACGCATCCCAGGCCGCGCTTACCCAGGAGTAAAGGGGGAGAGCCAGCACAGAGGCAGAAGGGCCTCGGGCACCCGCTAGGCCGCACATGCGGCAGGGGTTTACCGGAGGAGTGCTATGAAGGATATAACTATGGTTCGCCCCGAGTAATCGAAAGAAGCTGATGCCTGAGACCTGAACCCGTTCCCTCTGCTCCTGTGGACCCACTAGAGTGACTCTGGCCATGGGGCCAAATCCGCTGCCGGATGGAAGTGCAAGCTCCTGACACCTACGTGGGCCGCGGAAGAGCCTGGTAAGCATCCCCCCCAGGACATTAATGTTCCCCCTTTGTTTCTGGGACCAGGGACCCAGACAAAGCTTGCCCCAAGTTAGTGGTGGGCAGAGTGGGCGGGAAGTGCTGCCAGGCACTGGACTTGCCGGACTAGACCGGAATCCGCCACCAGGAGGCCTGTAAGATAGCTCAACCCACTTCTCCTAACCGCCACAGCGCCACAGCCAACTTAACCCTTTTTGCAACATTAATCAATGCTCTAACAATGTATACTTTGCAGTGTCCAGGATGAAAGTCAATAGCTCACTATTCCATATCAGGACTCCAAGTTACAAATTGCAAGTAACAAAAGGAAGTCTCTTTTGAAAGCAGCAACCCGCTGATCTGCTCACATCATACGCACTCCGTAACCCACCTGGCACACGCTCCCCGCAGCAGGTACGTCAACCCTCTGCACTACACCGAAGTCAAAAACTTCAACTATACAAAATGTCGATCTCTCTCTCCAGGAAGACAATTAATCACCCGAGTTATCTTGACATTTATGTGAGGCCTGGTAATTGCGGGGGGAAAGAAACGCGGCAGCAGGTGCTTCAAAAGCATAATGAACTTTCAAACACGGCGCCCCCAGGAAGCCAGCACCCAGTGCGGTGGCACCGGTCACACCGCCCTAAAGCCGGCCCTGGCCACTGCTGATGCCTACCCCCGACCCTGCTGCCAAGGCAGGAGCCGCGAGGCAGAGCCCCGCCAGCCCTGGCTGACCCTCCAAACCGATGGTTGTGAGAGATAGACTCCGAGCCCCCACCCGGTTAGGCTGAGAACGGGAGGGCCGCGCTGCCCCGCTGTCCCCCAGCCGCATGATCCCGCAGGAGCTGGTGTGCCAGTAGGCACGGTGGAGCACGGCCCGGAAGGCGGGCGCTAGCGCTTGCCTGGGCACATGTCCAGTGAGACACAAATCACTATGAGTCAGGGGGTACTTTTCATAAGTGTGTGAAAAGTTTTCACCACTGCTGTTCACCAGAGTGAAAGTCAAAGTTTACAGCCATGCCTGGCCATGTGCCAATCCCTTGCGGTGCCTGCTAACAATGAGCAGTCCCCCTCGGGCCCCCTACTCCATGTGGCGAAAGTCCCCGTGGGCCTCTGCTTCCACCACCCGGGGCTGAGGAAAAGGCGGATAGCAGGGAGCACAAATGGCTCTCCCCGTCGGCAGTCCCAGCGCCCACAGACCACGCACATTCGCCTGTGAAACCCGGGAGCAAACCAACCCCCCTACCCTCTCCAAGGCAGCCCGCAACAAAGGATGGGCCTCCCTGCCCTGTGCTGGGGGGAGGTCAATGGTGAAATACGGGCCGGTTGGCGGGCGCTAGCGCTTGCCCGGACACTGGTCCTATGAGATGCAGCTATGGCCTAAGTGGCAATAATCCCTTGCTGCACTCTGGGATCTTGGCGGGGGAGGGATCCTCGCGGAGCCTGCTCCCCATCGGGCAGTCCCCCTCGGGCCCACTAATCACCACGTGGTGAAAGTCCCCGTGGGCCTCCGCTTCTACCACCCGCTGGAGAAGGGAGGGCGGGGTTGCACGGAGCATTGGCTCTCCACGGCAGCAAACCCAGCTCCCACAGACCCCACACGGGGCCGGGGGCATCCCAGCAGAGACGCCTGTGATGCCCGTGAACTGACCAAACCCCCCCCAAGACAGCCCGCAGACATGCATGGGCCGCCCTGCCCTGGACACAACCCCATATGGGGAGCTCGGGCTGGGGGAGGGCAATGGTATGCACTCACCGCATGATGTGCAGCAGCTCCCGGGAGACGTCCAGTTGGCGTCAGGGCGAGGGGACAAAGAGGCCGCCAGGGGGGCAGGGGAGGACTATATACCTCTCCCTGACCCCCCCACTGGCCGGAAGTGACGCGCGGGACCCCAGAGGGGTCTCTGGCCAAAACACTAGGCTGCCCAGTGTGCCATCTTGTGGCACTAAAGGGGCCGCCCTCTTATGAGGGTCCCCTGCGGGGACTGTGTCGGTCAGCCCGCAGTCTGCTGAGCTGGAAGTACAGCACAAATGATGGCGGGAACTATCAACCACAGAGACATGCTTGTTTGTGGCATTTTCACTCAGCCCCTCTAGAAGCACCCCCATCCCCCAAGAGTTCACTAAGCCATCTGCAACTGCCAGTACAGTGCTCCCTACTGCTTCCTTGTGCATGGGGCTGTCAGACTTCTTTCAGGACAAAATCCAAGCTATATACACCACCTTTCCCCCCCCACAGTCTACCTCAGAGCCTACGGCTTTGTCGGTCAGCAATCATGCAATGACCACTTTCCGCCCTCACTCGCTTGATGCTTCGCTGCAAAAACTGTTAACTTGCAAATCTGGGTCACCTGGCGAGAGTTTTTTACACTCCTGGCACCCTGCATCAATGCCCCACTGAATCAAATCTGGAATTCCTCTTTAAGTTCAGGAACCTTCTCTGCAGTGTGGAAACAGGCATATCTTTTGCCGATCCTCAAAAAACCTGATGCTGACCCTGCTGCTTTTAAAAATGTTAGGCCCATTTCCCTTTTACCGGCACCAGCAAAAATTCTCAAACAAATAGTCCAAGAGCTACTCTCCAATCATCTGGAATCTAGAAATCTTCTTCATGACTCTCAATCCGGCTTCTAAGCTGGCTACAGCACGGAGACTGCCCTCCTTGAGGCATCCAAGAGTATCCACGAGAGAATCGATTTGGGCAAAGCAGCTATGCTTGTGCCACTCGATCTGTCTGCGGCTTTCGACACGTTGCACACCCCATTCTTCTGGATAAGTTCAGAGACTTGGGTATTCAGGGCACGGCTCTGTCCTGGATCTGATCCTTTCTGGGAAACCGGTCTCAACAGGCTTTCTCCGTCCTTTCATCTCTGACGAGAAACCCTTGCTCTGCGGGGTTCCGCAGGGCTCTGCCTTGAGTCCTCTCCTTTTTAACGCCTACCTTTCACATCTTGCGGCGGTGGTAGAATCTTGCGAAGTGAGGGTGGTGTCCTACGTGGATGACACCCAACTGGTGTTCTCCTTCGAGGAGCACTCGGAAGCTGATTTTCCCAATTTTAGAAACTGCCTGAGTAACATCTCGGCCTGGATGTCACTGAACTGTCTCAAGCTTAACTCGGACAAAACCGAGGTGCTCTTCTTGAACCAAAAATTACCTCCCCCTGTGCTTTGGTGGCCACGGGGAATGAATCCTCCTCCTGAACCTGTTGACTTGGTGAAAAATCTTGGTTTTAGATTTGACAATGAACACTCCTGTAAAACCCAAATCAGGCATGTCTCCTCATGCTTTGGGACGCTTCAAACGTTGCAAAAATTCTTCCACTTCCTTCCCCTGGAGTGCCGTCGAACAGTAGTCCATGCTGTAATCACATCCCACCTGGACTACGCCAACAGTCTTTATCTGGGTGTTCCCGCCTATCTGACGCGGCGTCTGTAGATAGTACAAAATGCTGCTGCCAGATTGATCTGTAAAATACATTTCCGCCACTCGATTACCCCCACCTGAGGAACCTTCACTGGTTACCTGTGGTCAAGCACATTGAATTCAAGGCCCTTACCCTGGCATTCAGAGCATTCCTGGGACTAGGCCCGGCGTATCCGAGAGCTAGACTCCAGCACTACCATCACGACTGGACCCTGAGATCTAACCATCAGTGTCTCCTTGCTATCCCTCACTTTCGTAATGCCAGGACGGGTGGCAGAGCCTTCGTAGTTAGAACCTCTAAACTTTGGAATGCCCTGCCACTCTTCATCCGCTTATCGGACTCAGAACTAAATTTTGCAGCATGCCCTGAAAACCTGTTTTTTCACCAGCATCTAGTTTTCTTTCATCGCGCCTCTCATCTACCGTCTGCCTCAGCACCGGCAAACCCCCGCTGGGGGTAGCTATGCGCTCTACAAACTCATTAATAATAATAATAATCCTAGTTGTACCCTCTTAGTTTACCATTTCCTAAACCTTGCTCGGCTCTGGAATTTCTGTAGTTCTATCCGATCACTCAGCAATGCTCACTCCTGGCTCAAGTCTCCAATTTCTGAAGAAGTCGTAGGAGTTGTCCAGTGGAGGAAGCCACAATATACATTTCCATATGAGGCACACAGGAAATCACTCAGCTAGGTAGCCACACGGCTGGGGAAGGGAGTCCACAAATTTGACTGCAAGAGATGGAACGTGAGTGAGCAACCAGAAAGCCTCAGATTTGTGTCTCAGATAGAATAAGAATACTCCAGTTGGCTGGGCCAGAAATATCCAGTATTTACATCAATGAGACAAAGAAGCCAAAATCAGGTTAGATTTGGACTAGCGTGCTCTCAAGATATCGCCTGAGATCTCCAGGGCAATACCAGTGGTACAAGCAGAGTGAAGAAGCAGTTTTGTTGATTCCATAGCTGAAGACTTTCACTCACTTGGGCATAAGTAGTTGCTTGGCATGAGGAAAGAAGGATATGGAGAGATATATTTGGATAAAGAGAGAAAGAGGCACTAAAAGAAAGATGGGCAAAGCGACGACAAAAAAGAGGGGTAAAAGGCAGTGTGAGATGGAAGAAAGCGAGAGAGAGAATGAGAGACCAAACGATAGGTGAAAAAATATATAAAGGCTCAGCTGCCAATGATTAGGCTTCTGAAGAAATGGAAAGACAGAGAGAGAGAAGTAGAAAGATAGTGAAAGAAGTAGAAAGAGGGGGCAAGAGAGGGATGAAAGAGAGATAAAAGAGTGAGAGATCAAGAAAGAAATACATTAGAGAGAAAGACAAAGAAGGGGAGAGATAGAGAGAGAGAGAGAGAGAGAGAGAGAGGGCAAGAGGAAAAAAGAGGAACACACATATATATCCAAAGAGAGAATTAGAGAAAGAAAAAGAATAGATATGAGCAAGGGGAGAGAGAAAGACAAAGGGGAAAGAAAGCGGTAAAAGCAGGAGTGGAGGTGAAAGAGAAAGCAATAATGGAAGAGAAAGCTTGAGAGAGCTAGTGAGAGAGTGATAAATAACTAGACACAGAAAGATACTTCTATCCTGAAAATGAGATCCACTGCTGGAGACTTACTCATCAACTATATATATCTTCTTGGATGCCTGTTCCAGCAAAAAAGCAATACTCTTCTACTAAAGGGCTTCAGTTCCCACCATCATCCATGGAATCCTTTGAGCGAGACTGCACCAATAACCACAGACCATCAAGTTGCAGAAGAAAGGCTACCTAAATAGCACAGAGGTGAATGGGACTCTTGGTACAAAACTTGAGAGGAGAAAACTTCAGTGGGACTAATCTGGCACTGTATACTACACGCGCTTCATCAAAGTTGTTTTACCATTTAGAAAGCCTTTGAAAATTCTCTCCCCCTTTCTCTCTCTCTCTCTCTATATATATATATATACATATATATATATATATATATACATATACATATATATATAATTCAGCAGCTAAAGTAACCTGAGCTAACCGTAAATTGCACCCCCTCAATACACTGCTTATGACCACACATATTATATCACTCATGAAACGGTCAGTGACATCACTGATGGCCCCATTGAAAACACATCTCTAATGACATCATTGATGATATCAACCAGTGATTGAGAGTGTTTTCTAACAGATTCTGAGTGTTAAAGACATATAGTAAGATATTACAAAAGTTAAATTAGTATACTTTGTGTACTGCTAATGAGTGATATTATTTACACAATATATTATGTGTATGGGCGAGTGTTTGACTGTGTGTGTTTGTGTTGGTGAGTGACTGAGTGCATCAGTGGTATATGGGTGAGTGGGCAGGTGAGAGGCTGTATAGATGAGTGATGGGGTGAGTGTCTATATGGGTCTGTGAGTGGGTGTGTGAGTGCCTGTGTGGGTCTGTGAGTGGGTGTATGAGTGCCTGTGTGGGTCTGTGACTGATCTGTGAGTGGAACTATGGGTCTGTGAGGGGGTGTGTGAGTGGGTGAGTGGGTCTATGAGTGGGTGTGTGAGTGCCTGTGTATGTCTGTGAGTGGTGCTATGGGTCTGTGAGTGGATGTGTGAGCACTTGTGTGAGTGGGTGTGTGAGTGTCTTTGTGGGTCTATGACTGGGTCTGTGAGTGGTACTATGGGTCTGTGAGTGGCTGTCTGGGTCTGTGAGTACGTGTGTGAGTGCCTTTGTCGGTCTGTGAATGGGTTTGTGAGTGGTGCTAAGGGTCTGTTGGTGGGTGTGTGGGTCTGTGAGTGGGTGTGGGAGTTCCTGTGTGTGTCTGTGAGTAGATGTGTGGGTCTGTGAGTGGCACTATGGGTCTGTGAGTGGGTGTATGGGTGTGTGAGTGGGTGTGTGAGTGCCTGTGTGGGTGTGTAAATGGGTGTGTGCCTTTGTAGGTCTGTGACTGGGTCTGTGATTGGTACTATGGGTCTGTTAGTGGGTGTGTGAATGACTGTGTGGGTCTGTGAGTAGGGGTGTGAGTGTCTTTGCCAGTCTGTGAATGGGTTTGTGAGTGGTGCTATGGGTCTTTGAGTGGGTGTGTGAGTGGTTGTGGGTCTGTGAGTGGGTATGGGAGTTCCTGTGTGTGTCTGTGAGTGGATGTGTGAGTGACACTATGGATTTTGGGCATTGGCATACTTATGGTATTTAAAAGGGAGAACCATGGACTCTTCTCTCACCAGGAGACAACAAGGAAGAAACCACTCATCACAGTCACCCAAGATCAGATTATACTCCATTAGATCTATGATGCATTCACCTGCATTAAAGATTTCAGATTGTTTTTCAATGTGGAATACAAGAGGAAACATATTTGATTTGCATTCGCCAAGCCCAAGAAGTTATGAACATTTGTGCTTTACTGAAGTGGAGCTTCAACTGGGACACCTGATATGCTTATGTTTGTAGTTGCTTTCCATTGAGGTTTAATTTCTGTGAAGTGCACACCAGGGCCAGACTGAAACCTATTTTTTTTCCAGGAGAGTCCCCAGTTTTGCCGAAAACATCTACCCAACAAGAGTACTTCCATTTGGTTAATTAGTAAGTGCTACCTCGTTGGGTGAATGTCTCATGCATATTCTGCACTTCAGCGGCATAAAGGATCACGTGTAATGTCTCCAGTGATCTTGTGTGCATGTAATTTGGGCAATGTGATTGTTCCTGCAGCGTCTTCATCGACAATTCTCTGATAACATCCTGGTAAAGAGATGACGACGAGACTACAAAGAGGTGAAACTCCACCAAACAGGGGTACTTCCTCTTAATTAAATGAAGTAAATGCTACTTTGTTTGGTGGAGATGTCCTCATATTCTTCTGCACCAATAACATGTCACCAAAATGGCTAGAAATGCGCTTGTAGGCCGTTTGTAAAGCTGACCATCAACCTGAGAAAAGGGGGAAGACCTTTGCATACTATAAAGAAAAACATGTAGCGGGCCCGCATGGCTCTCCTCCCCAGGCCAATTTTGCCCCCAGGGACCCCATATCTGGGGCCCAGCCACAGTTGAATAGGGAGGGGGGCCAAGCAGCCCCCTCCATTACTAAAAACAAAGCCCCAGGGAGGTGGTAGTCCCGGGGCTCAAAGAGCCTCGAGAGGGAGGCCATCGGTCCCCGTCCTGTTTTTTAACAAAATTTGCCCGGAACATGGCCCACCCAGGGCCCATTTTAAAACAAGCAAGGGAGATGTGCTTGTTTTTAAAAAAAATTGCTGTAAGTTCACACATTTTCATGATCTCTCAGCAAACATTTTAAAAAAAGGCTTTTTTCGCGCTGGCGGGGTCCCTCTGGGACCTCTGGATCAAGGCTAGGAAGTTAGGTTTTATACCCTGCCTCCTTTTTTTCTGCATTTTTTTCAAGACTCCGCTGAAGCCAAGTCCCAAGATGGCTGCCAACACTTCCTGGTTAAAGTGTTGGCAGCCAGTCAGATCTCTGCACGACCTCATCATCATTCGCATCATTACGGCATAGATATACACATTTGTATTTCCTTAAATTTCTCGACAACTACTTAACAGATTTACACAAAATTACGAAAAGCATGATCTGTGGAACACAATCTACCTTTCTGCCAAATTCTGCATAATTCCATCTAGGGGTTCGGGCTGGAATCCTTTTCAAAATTCCTATGGTAATTTATATGAGACATGCACTTTTTTGACCCCCCCTTTTTCCTGGCCCCCACATGACAGATCGTGCTGAAACTTTCCATGTATAGCAAAAATCACTGGGGCCCTTTTAGGGAAAATTTTGTGAAGATTCACCAAACAGCCCTGGAGATATAGGCAAGTAAAAAAAACTATGTTCCTTTGGAAACATGTTCCTAACTATAATTACCTGCTGGTGACCACTAGTAGGTAATATATACATTTATTACCTACTGGCGGTTTCCAGTAGGTAGTTATAGCTAGGACGATGTTGCCATAGGAAAAGTGTTTTTTGATTTGACTATATCTTTGGTGCTGCTTTATAAATCTTCAAGACATTATCCCAAAAAAGTGTCATAGTGAGTATTGTCGTGCATGGAAAGTTTTGGGGTGATCCGTCAAGCAGGGGCCGACAAAAAGGTAAGGGGGGGTCAAAAGGTTTTTTTCCAATGTTAATTTCCATAGTGAAATTTTTAACGCAATTAGAGCCCGAACTGCTGAACATAATTACACCAAAGTTGGCAGAAATCTAGCTCTTGGTCCAGAAAGAGTGCTTTTGGTGTAAATCCGTTCAGTAGTTTTGGAGAAAAAATCCAAGGATCCAACAGTCCCCGTGCTCAAATGTGATTGCCTGCCAACACTTCAACCTAGAAGTGTTCGTAGCCATCTTGGGAATCTGCTTCAGGCCAGTCCCACAAAAAAAGGATTTAAAAAAAAAGAAAACGGGTCAAGGTAGGAATACACTGATCCCCTAGATGTGGTGGAGGGGTACCAAATTTGTTTGAACTTTTCAGCGGGAGCTGCGCTGAATCTGTGGCTCCCGCCAAAAAATTTCTGAAAAAGAAGTGCAGAATCCCACGCTTCACTAATGTTTAGCCCTCGGGTGGGGCAGGACCTGGGGGCATAAGCAAATATATGCAGGAGGGAGGCTAATGAGGCCATCCTCCTATTGCGCATGAAATCCCCGGTAACCGCCACCTTCCCGGGGCACTCGTTTTAATATATTCTGCCACCCCACCAGGGCAAAACTTAAATAGATGCAAGTGGTCCGTGAAGCCCCCCAAGCCCCGAGGACATCCACCTCCCTGAGGCACTTAAACTGATGTACGCGGGTGGGCCTACTAGGCCCCGCTCACACCCTGTGGACCAGTGGCGTAAAGATAAAATGAATCCAGGGGGGCCTATAAGGCCTCCCCGCAGGCCTGGGGACTGTCAATTCCCTGGGGTCTTAAGATAAAATGAAGGCAGGGGGGCCCGTATGGCCTCCCCCGCAGCCCCAGGGACTGCCACCTCCCTGAGGCTATATATAAAATTAATGCAGGGGAGCCTGTATGACCTCTGCCGCAGACCCAGAAACTGCCACCTACATGGATCTAAAGATCAAATTAATGTGGGGCCCATGTAGCACCCCCAGTAGCCACGGGGACCGCCCGCAAACAGGGAGCTGCTATTTGAAGCAGCCTCCTGCTTGCGGCAGCAAAGTCGGTGCCAGGAGGCGAGGAGCTGGCTGGGGCCACTGGGGCTTAGAGGCTCCCCCCGTGGTCCCATTGCACACTGGGTGCCCTGAGGGCACCCATGAGCTATGGCTGTGCTGCTGTGGATCGGATCCCTGGGGCTGGAATTGGCCCAGGGAGGGGGGCCAAGTGGCCCCCTCCCCATAGTATAATGGCAGTGGAGCCGGCACGCCTATACTCCATTTTATTCTGGCCAGGCCCTGGGGTTAGAGTCCCTGGGGCAAAAATCAGCCATGAGGCTTCCCTCCTCCATTCAAATGTGGACTAGCCACTCACACACCCACTTAAAGGCCCACTCACAGACCCACACAGACAAGCATACCAGTCACAGACCTACTCAGAGACCTACACACTCACTCACACACCCCGTAAAACACTTATGCAGCCCTTCCCAATCCAATAAGACACTCACACACCGACCGACAGACCCATTGAGACACTCACTCACACATCCACTGAGAGACTCATGCATTCACTCACACACTCACTCTCAAAGGTTATAGGTTACACTTCGGAAATAAAATGTAAAAACCTTAGAAATTCATATATAAAAAAGCAAAGGTTACAGGGACGTTAAAGTTAGGAACTAGAATCTAAAAAACAGTAGAAATTCACTGAAAAAGTCAAAGGTTAAAGGAAAAATTGAATTAGGAAATACAATTTAAAAAACCTTAGAAATTCACTGAAAAAAACAGAGGTTACAGAGACATTATAGTTAGGTTCACATTTCACTTGTACGAAGCCAGTAAAATTCAGGATTTATAGTTACCTGAGCTAACTATAACTTTTACCCTCACAATGCACTGCTTAATACCGCAAATATTACATCACTCATGACATGGTCAGTGACATCCCTGATAGCATCACTGATGACATCTCAAATGACATCACTGATGACACCATCCACAGAACCACTCAGACACCCACTCACATCCCCGTAGAACCTCTCATACACCCACTGCAACTGCTACACAACCCCTCACATACCCATTCACAGACCTATACCAGTACTGATAGTCACTCATCCATAGAGCCACTCACACATCCACTCACTCATACAGCCACTCACATACCTACTAACTCATCCATATAGTCACTCATGTACCCACTCACTTACCAATACAGTTGCTCACTCATCTAGTCATTCAGACATACAGACACACACCCATATACTCACCTATACAGCCACTCACACTGCCACACACTCATGAATACAGCTACTCACAAACCCACTCACTTACCCATACAGCCACTGACACAGCCACTCACTCACCCATGCAACTACTCACACACCCACAGAAACACTTACATACCCATTCACACATCCATACCACCACTCACACACATACTCATTCACCCTTCAATGCCACTCACACATGTACTCTCCAATACAGCCACTCACACCTCCTCACTCACCTATACACACACTCAAAGAGCTAATCACTCACCTATACAGCCACTCACACATTCACTCCATCATGCATATAGCCACTCTCACACCCACTCAGTCACCCATACAGCTACTCACACACCTACTCACACACAGCCACGCAGCTACCCACTCAGCCACTAACTTACCCATACAGCCACTAACACACCCACTTCCTCTCCAATATAGCCACTCGCTCACCCATACAACTACTCACATACCCACTGACACATCCATATAGCCACTCACACACCCACTCTAATACCCATACAGCCACTCAGATATCCACACACACTGATACAGAGTCATACAGCCACTCAGATAAGATTTTAGTAAATAGTATGACTGATTAATAAAAGAATCATAAATTAACTTATGTTGTAGCTTAGAATATATCTTTAAGTCTCAAAAACGTTTACGAAAAACTTAAACTCATGGGATGATGTCATCAGAGATGTCATCAGTGAATGAGTAATGTCATTTGAGATGTCATTAGTGATGTCATTGACCATGTCATGAGTGATGTAAATGTGAGGTCATAAGCAGAACATTGCGGGGGCATGAGTTATAATTAGCTCAGGTAACTATAACTGCTGAATTTCTCTGGTGTTGTATGAGTCAAATGTCAGCCTAACTATAACGTTCCTGTAGCCTTTGGTTTTTTTAATGAATTGCTAAGGTTTTTAAATTCTATTTCCTAATTGTAACGTCACAGCAACCTTTGGTTTTTTCAGGGGATTTCTAAGTTTGTTAAATGTAATTTCATAACTATAACGTCCTTGTATTTTTTTCTATAATTAGATATTAAACATTACATATGCATGGATCACCTTTTATTGTTGTATTTGTCATCTATTTATTTAAAAAGTACGTTAATCATCCTATTTTAAGATAATTTTGGCTTTGCTACAAAATCGCAATTGCCGAGGACACACAGAGAATACTGGGTGTTTTTGACAAATTGTAAAACACATATATACACATATTTTACTTAAAGTTTGAGACTAGCTGTTCAGTAAGATATTGATTTAACATTCCCCTTTGTATTCATTGGTAAAAAAAAACTACATAAGAAAAAGCATTTTCCTTTTTCCTGGCGACGTCGGACAGTCCCGATGACGTTGGTGATCGTGAATACAGCGTGTGTTTGACAAAGTGTAAAACACATATATAAAAATATTTACATAAAGTTTGACTCTACCTGTTTAGTAACATATTGCTTTAATTTTATTTTCTCTACGCATTTGTCAAAAGAGATAACCAAAACTAATGGTAACACACTAGACACACTACTATCTAAAAGACTCTCAAATTAGCATCTATAACTCCCTTAATATCTTTATAACACAATGAATAACTCTTTTAGTGGAATCTGTGACTACATGCATCACTGTATCAGTAAGTCTCTCATTTACTCTATAAGTATTTCAGTGGATCTGTGAGAGACAGTCAATTAGTCTATCAATGTTTCTGTAATGAACTGCGTAACAGTCTCAGTGCATCTATGACTGGGTGCATCAGTGTCTTAATGTGTCTGTGATTGGTTGCATGAGTCTGTCAGTCAATCTGTGAGTAGGTGAAAGAGTGCCTTTGCGCATTTGTAAGTAAGTATATGACTGTCTAACTGGATCTGTGAGTAGAAACAAGAGTGTCTGAGTGGGTCTGCGAGTGAATCAGTGGCGTAGCTAGGGGGGGGCGGTGGGGGCGGACCGCCCCAGGCGGCACTATTTAGGGGGCGGCGGCCGCGCGGCACTGGTGGCCCGTTGCAACGGCCTTTATAATTTATTTGGGGTTACTCACTAAGTCAGTGTCCCCAAATAAATTATAAAGGCCGCCGCAACGGGCCACTAGTGCCGCGCGCGCGTGGCCCCAGTTTTTGAAGTGCAAGAAGCGCACGGTCGGAAGTTCAGAAGAACTGCTGCGGACGTCACATCCTGCTGCTGAAGCGGGCCGGGAGTTTTGAGGAAGGTGCGCGCCTCCGTGCTGGCCGTGCCGCAAATTGAATGATGACGCTGGCGTTCACAACGCTGCTGCAGGCACCACTGTAATCTATCGAGGTCTTCAAAAAGGCAAGTAATTAAAACACATTTAATAAAATGTTTTGTATTCTACGCTGGGTACGACATTTTGCACATCTTTCACTCCCCATTTGACATGGTCATAGCAGCGTCTTCCTTATATACAGTACAAAGGAATCCTTTTTTCACCTTATTATTCCATGTGCCAAAAAGCAAGACCCAAACCCAGGTATTTGTTTTAGCTCTTGCGTAGTGCTGGGAATCGTTTTGTTTTGTGCAGTCCGGAGATGTTGAAAGCTGTCATGTATCGTCTGGTCTGATGCTACCTGGGCACGTGTCACAGGTGTCACATGTGTACGTTGTTC
Source organism: Triturus cristatus (assembly GCF_964204655.1). NCBI lineage: Eukaryota > Metazoa > Chordata > Amphibia > Caudata > Salamandridae > Triturus > Triturus cristatus. The sequence continues at coordinate 1,634,640,184 of NC_140589.1, forward strand.
TATGAATATAGGGGCATTTTAGAGGTATGCTCCCTTTCAGGCCTGGTTCTAGCGGGTGGGCCGGGTGGGCCAGGCTCACCCAAACTTGAGCCTTGGCCCACGCAGTGACTGCACGAAGGCCAATAGAAAATGGGTAGTATACTTTAAAACGTTCCTCCGAACGGTGTGTTTCTTCCTGTTCTGGGAGTTACGTGATTGGGGATGGCTGTGAGAAAAAGCCCAGACCCAATCACGTAACTCCTTTTAGAAAGGTGGGCTTTGTACTGCAGGTACAATACGGCCATGGCAAGGGGAACAATTCTTTATTTGGCACAGAGTAACTTTTACCTACCGTCCTGCTGCTGTGAGGATATTTCCTTTTCTATTTCAACACTGGAGAAAAGAATTCTTTTTATTCTTTTTCACCTTTACTGACCCCTGCAGCTGCTTATCAGATAAGGACACAAACTTTGACTATCTGAGTAGTTAAGAGAATGTGTTACTATTTGGTCTTATTTTTAAAATCTGCACAGGCCCAGCAAGGCACATACTTTGGTATGCTTCATTTAAGTCGTTTTTATGAGGGATGCAAGAAAACAATAAAAATGACAAGATAACTGGTGATTAATGATCCTGCTGGATATCAATCCTTTGTTGGTAGTTTTGAAATGCAGATAAACTGAATTTTATGTAGATAGCTCAGTGGGTTACTGCCGTTGTCACAGAGATTCTTGTCTTACTTGCAGTATGCTCCTAACATAGGACAATGACCTATGAACTGTCATCATAGAGCTGCATACAAACGTGAATGGTATAGTTAGAACTTCACTTTGTTTTGTGTTGTTATATATTTAAAACTTTTCCAGTCTTTCATTATTTTAATCTTGCTAAATAGAGTTTGGGCCGATATACATTTTTATTAGTAAAGCCAACCCCTAACTTCTTGGGTATGCTTTAAATCCTGAGTTTCTGCTTCCCCAGCCCAAACCCTATTAAAATATGCTGCCCATCCTTATGGATGACGTGATTCCTACACCTTGTAATCCTCATTGGCTTATTGACATTCCCTGTAGACTGATTTACACACTTGTATGATTCCTTGTCTCAGTATAATATGTGCGTGATGTAAAGTACTGTGGCACCCTACACTGATATGAGTAGCGCTAGACAACAAATGAAATGCATATGAGAGAGGGGCTACGTAAAGATGAGGGGCACTGTTGGAGGGTGGCAGTGAGGGAATCCGAGGAGGAGGTCAAGGGGGGGGTTGCTATGGAGGGATGAGAGTGGTAGTGAGGGGGTATGAGGGGGAGAGGCTACGGAGTGATGAGGGGCACTGTTGGAGGTTGGTAGTAATGGTATCTGCGGAGAAAGAGGTCAGTGGTAGGGCACCAAAAAAGACTTTCACACTAGCGCTAAAGCCGGCCCTGTCATGGCTTTTCTGTTTTTTATTTAATTAGCAGTCAGGTAATTAGGGCAATTGTGGAACATATTTTAAAGTGCGTGCTAATTATATTTACTGCTATAGTCAATGTTTTAAGTTTGAAGGTGATACTACTAATGTTTTTTACGGGAATAATGAAAGTGGAGCTGGATGGTGGCCGATATGGGGCTGGGGCCCAAAGTCAGCTGTGAGATAAGGTGCACAGGAGAGGTATGGTACAAAAGTGGATAATCAGGCCTGGAAGTACTTGTGTTGAAGCCTGGCCTGTTGGAATTTGAGGGTTTGCACTGCGGTCCAGACATTGCTCTTACTTTCAAATAACTCTCCACGTGCTCTGTATGCACACAGAATCTATCGGCTGTATCATGGGGACTATTTGCAGGTATGAAGTAATCTTGGCCTCGTAGGCTACCACAAAAAGTGACAAATTGGTCCCCCAGTGGCCCACCCAAATGCACCCTTGGCCCACCCAAATAAAGATTCCTGGAGCCGGGCCTGCTCCCTTTGCTAGCTGATCAGTCAGCACACTCATTACCTATTGTAAAGGGGCCTGTTTTCTTGTGTGCACTGATTTTTACCATGTTTTCTTGTATAAGCAAACAAGTTAAGGCATCGCTTGTCTGCCATATATCTGAAAATTTCACAGTAGAACCATCTGTTCCTCTAAAGTTGTTTTGTTTCCACCGATTCAGGTATAACACACACCCTCGGAAAACAAAGTCAGAAGCAACAATGACATCAATCATAGCACACACTGGTAATGCTGGGTTTCATGTTCTAGGGGTAGTAGCATTGCTACCACTTCAGAAGGTTGCCCTGATCTGTTACCAGTTTGTCTCTGAATTGTGTGTGCAGTCCCATTTGGTGCACTAGGATATTGAACATACACTCCAGCACCTCCTTGACAATGTGAACTTTATCTTGAGGGAGGTTTCTAAACACTGGGTATAGTGTCTCCTTTTGCTTCAATGACACTCATGTGTCTGGCCCACAATGGGTATTCTTGCCAATTGGGGTCACTGGGTAGAACCTGTTCTGTATGTATGGAGTTATTGCTAAGGTCTGCTATCCATTTAGCTGCACGCACCATTAAGCAACACCTTCAGCAGTGAGTGTATGTTTTTTTTGATGATGTCTGATCCTGTAATCATGCACTGGAATGTCTAGATCGCCCAGTACATATGCAACATTGTTTTTTCACAAAGAGTATTTCACTTCAACCATTTCCATCAACTGAGAGGCAAAAGCTACTGAGATGTGTTTATTTCAATACATCTGGACAGAATGCATGCAATTGAATTGTCTTTGACCATCGGCCAAATATAGAATGGCAAAGTGATGTCTAGGCTTTCCTATCAAGGGGCTTCAACAAGTGCATTCGGCAATGCTTTCACTGTCCAGTTCCAGTCTCTGTATCTTAGCAAATCATACAAGGGGGCTGCAATCTCAGCAAAAATTGAGGTGAAGGATCTCGAGAATCCCATAACTCCTAAAAGGCTCTGTAATGAGTGCATGTTATGTGGAAGGGACTTCGGTTGCATCATCCCTAGTCTGCTTTGACCTATGTGCTTTCACTCAGGGAATATTTCTAACCCTAAGAATGTTACCTGTGTCTGCACAATCTGTGCCTTTTTGGGGTTCACCTTCAAACATCCCTTCTGAATAGCCTGTAGAACTTGGTGCAGACGTTCTGCATGTGACTGCATATTTTCGCTAGAAAGGAGAATGTCATCTATATATTGCATGATCTGCTTTTGGGACACCAGGTGGGAAGCGGCCAGGTGGCGCCCCTTCAGCCCAAAATTTTTTTTTTATTTATTATTTTTTTTTTTTTTGAAACCGTTTATTACAGGTCTTAAAAGTATACAAGTATGGGCCCACAACCTTCCGGCCGACCGCTAGCAATGGTAGGAACACACGACATATATACATGGAACACGTGGTATTACAGGAGGAGCATTTCTCAATAGATAACAATGTCGAAAAACCACATCATCCAGGCCCCATTATGCGGTTTCATTTTAAATTAAAACAACAAAAATTAAAACCACACCCACAAGGCAACCCACAATCAAAAATAGCAGCACGTGCTCCCCAAGAGGGGGGATCCCAACTATACACAGAAGTGTGAAGAGGGGGAAGAGAGCAAAGCGAGGACTGGGGGAACCCAATGCCCGGCAGCGGGGGAATGAGTCGGCTAAGGGGATGGGGCTGGCGAGGGATCAGGCAGCAGCGGCGGCGCACAGATACCCCCGCGGTAGGCGTTCCAGGGGCCCCATACTTTCACCCATGTCCCAGGCTTACCCCTCGCCACATACACCACTTTTTCGCGAAACATGCACCAGCCCATGTGTTCTTTCCAGGCCGAGACCGTCGGGGGCCTCTGGGATCCCCACAGTTGAGCAATATCATGCTTGGCTACCATATATCCCAGAGTCACCCACCACGTCTGCGGCGCTGAGTAATCAGTCGGTTCCCACACATTCAACAGGCATCTTCTCGCTTCAGGCAACAGCGCCACATGCGTAACCAGACGCAGCACCTCATGTACACCACGCCAGAACCCCTCTACCTCCGGGCACTCCCACAAAATATGCATAAAGGTCCCCAAAGCACCACACCCACGCTTACATAACCCATCTCCGGCATAGCCCATACGCAGAAGCTTTGGCCCCGTCATGTAGACCCGGTGGAGTATCTTGAGCTGGACGAAGCGAAGGCGAGCCGGTATGGCCACCTCCTTCGGGGAGGCCACCGCTGAGGTCCAGTCCTCGTCGTCCAGCTCCAGCCCGTCGGCAACCCAAGCCGCACGAAGGGCAGTCAACAGGCCCGAGCGGTCGTTTATCAGCTTTTTATATATAAGTGAGATCGTGCTGTCCGGGACATGCCCATCCAGCACTCTATCTTCCAGGGGGGAATATTCCGGGATGGAGGCAACATCCGTGAAGACGGAACCCAGCGCATGACGGACCTGCAAATACCGGAAGTATTCACTGCCCTGCAACTGAAATTCCGTCTGCAGCATATCGAACGTTTTAAATCCTCCCCTCGTCCAAAGATCCCCCACTTTACTGATACCTATCATGTCCCACTTCTCAAAGCCCTTAGAGGTCCACAGGGAACCTAACCGCTCAGACGCGTATAGTGGTGATGCCCGGGTCAAACGGTCCTTCCACCCCATAGCTGCTGCATTGGCCGCGTGCCAGACTTGCACCATGACACGCGTGGGGCCCGTCAGACGAGCGTCGGGCGCGCCAGAGTAGAGCGCTCGATTGTAGTCGCCACCTGGCAGGAGCATCTTGTCCATTTCAAAAGCCGGGTTTAAGGCGGGCCCGTAGAGGCCATGGTTAATGGCAGCGAGCTGGGAGGCCCAATAGTACCGTTTAATATCCGGGAGGGCAATCCCCCCGTCAAACCATGGGAGCGTCAGCTTAGCCAGAGCAATGCGCGGCCTCCCGTCCCAGAACAGGCGGCGTTGCAGACTCTCCACCTCACGGAAGTAGCGCGCCGGGACCAAGTCCATAGTGTTCTGCAAAGCGTACAGAAAACGCGGCAGAGACATCATCTTGAACAATGCTGCCCGGCCGAGCGGCGAAAGCGGCAGACGCCGCCAGCGTGCGACATCTACCCGCAGACGCTGGAGGGGGGGAAGCAGATTCCGTTCATACCGGGCCTCCGGGTCCAGAGTAATGAAGACACCCAGGTACCGAAATCCCTGCGGGGCGATCTGGATCGGACAGCCCCGCGGGAGAATAGGAGCCTCCCCAGAGAGAACATACACACACGATTTAGCCCAATTGATGACGAGACCGGAGTTACGACCAAACGAGTGTAAAACATCAACTAGGACTATAAGTGATTTGCGTGGGCCTTGTCAGAAGCGACCGAGCGTATGGCGAGGGCAATTTCGTCGGAGGTGGGAGCGGCGTCCAGCAACACCCTGTCCTCCCCGGACAGGGAAGGCAGTGCGATATCTCTGAGCAGGGCACGGGAATCCTCTTCCGAGCAAGAAGAGACCGGGGAATACACCTCGCGGAAATACTCCGCGAAGCATGAGACAATGTCTTCTGGTTCAGTTACACACACACCATTCGTTTTCTCAATCAGCGGGACCACACGATTCGCTCTTTCCTTTTTATCCAACCACGCTATCAGTTTACCAGCCTTATCACCCACATCATACAGCCGCCCCTGTTGCTCTCTACTAAGGCCCCTGGCCGCCTCCGTAACGAGGGCCCTATACGCCGCCTGCTTGAGCTGGAGGACATGTAGTGCAGCGTCCGTCACCCCATCTTCTAGATTACCCTCCAGCTCCGCTATTTCAGCCTCCACCCGGGTCACCTCTTCCCGCTCACGCCTCCGGGCGTGGGAAATAAGGGATAGGGCCTCCCCTCTAAGTACTGATTTGAAGGCCTCCCACAGGGAGATAGCTGAAGGCACTGACCCCACGTTCTCCTCAAAATAGCGCTGGAGGGATTTAATCAAGTCAGCGCGAATGGTGGGGTCGCGCAGGTACCAGGAGTTGATTGGGACCACCCTGCTCTCAGCCCTCGGAAAGACATCAACAAATGTATTAAAACATGCCCTAGATAAATATGACTGCTACTAAACATATAGATTAACTGCTCAAAACTGTTTCTCAATCTTATAGCGGCTTTCAAAAAGCTAACTACATTAAAAATAATGTTTCAAGTACTTAAGGGCAGGACGTACTTGAGAAAAGTTATCCTGTTATATATCGGAATAATATAAGTCTTCCTTGGGACTACATAGAAGTTGCAAAACATTATAGAATGCAAGGTGTCCTGCAGAGACTTCTTGTTGCAGCCGCAGGGTGCAAATGTATGGCTCCTATTCCCGCCACGGGGAAAAGCTAGCAGAAAGTACAGTGAATCCAATCAAAATCTGGTAAGCACATAACGGTCGTACATGCTTTTTACAATAAAAAGGTAAGGCTCTATAGTTGGGATGGTTTTCAACATGATATATAACTATGGACACAAGGCTTTAGTAGGTTGACCTCTTTTCTGGCAATAGACCTCTGCCAAATCTTTTTTTCCTTCACCCTCATATGGTCAGCTTTAACAATTTCCAATGGAGTGCTAAATATTTCACCCATACATAGGCTCTGGAAGATGTCCTTGATGTACTTAAGCCAAAGGATATGAGAATGGTTGAGGGACATACAATCCTTTAAAATCTCCTTTTTTAATTTAATCTCAGGCCTTCACCAAATGTCTAGCGAGAGAGAAAGGGGACAAAAAGCCATGACAGCGGTTATGTAGCCAACACCCAATTCTTTATGCACTGAAAATGTGAGGGCACTTTGCAGGACACACAAAAGATGTCACATAAAGGTGTTTTCAACTGTCTGTGGTTCGGCCTGGTTAACATACCTCCAAATCCTAATCCCATAAACTGCCTGTGAAATGCATTTGGCGCTATAGGCCTGCAGTAAAGCCCCAATAGGTCTCCTACCTAGCCTTAAGGCGAAATTAAAAACAGCAGCATTGGTCTGTGTGAATTCCTCCTTTTTCCTACTTACAAGGGGGTGCCAACTCACAAAGGAATCAAACAACAAACCCAAGTAAGAGAAAACTCTTGTCTTTGGAAGAACACAGGTCCCCAAATGGAACCTATTTGTCTTTCCTGTACGAGGGCCCACCATCATCACAAATGATTTTTCTACATTGACTGATAAGTCCAACTCCTCCATAAAGTTGGCAAAGGAATTCAGCAAGGACGTCAAACCCCTAGCATATTTGGCTATCATGACAGCGTCATCCTCATATAAAAGCACTGGTAAACATCGAGACCCCACTTGTGGACAGTCTGCTTTAGAGGCAATCAGGGTCTGCTCCGAATTATTTACATGCAAGTTAAATAGAAAATGGGCCAGGATGCAGTCCTGATGTACTCCTCTTTTGATACGAAAATCTTGTGTATACTTCAGATCATGGGAATAACATACCAAGGCCATGGTATTCCTGTGGAGGTATCTTAAAAAAATGAAAATATCCTGGTCCACCCCCGTAGATAACATAATATGCCAAAGTTTCTCTCAGTTTACTTTGTCAAACACCAGGTTAAGGTCCATCTCGCAAAATGGATAGAACCAGAGTGACCAATGGAATATTTACTAAGAGCCATAAAAAGGTTCAAACACTGATCCATTGTTGACCTACCTGATTAGAAACCATATGTACCTCGGATAAAGCATTATTTTCCTTGGCCCACAAAGCTTGCCTGTCCAGTAGAATGTGCCCCACTACCTTCACAACTGAATTAAGCAGAGAAATGAGGCCCATACCTCACTATCATTTATGTATAGGTCTGGAGGGATTACCACCGGATCTCGGTATTTGTTCTGGGTTAAGCAAGTTAGGCCCTTCTTAACGTTCTCAAGGGAAAATGTCAAATTACAAATCCCTTCCACCATACCCCCTTTGGCATTGACATCATTGGATAAAATATTAAAAGACTCCTCAAAATAGGATACCCAGCAATCCTTGCTGATGTGAGAGCCCAAGGATTCAGCGGTCTCCGGTGCCAGGAAAGAGGTATTGACTATACCCCAAGATTTTGAGCTACATTTCAGGATGCTTGCTTTAAGTAGATCTTCCCATGCCTCATCCCTTAAGTCATTAGCGCCTCGCAAGTTCCAGTTTGTGCCAATTTATGTCTATTCTTGACTAGAACAGAATCCTTAGGCTTAACATTCAGGGCATGATAAAGATTCCTTAACGCTTGAGACATCCTTTATCAAACCATCTGGGCATCCTGTTGGTCTTCTGGGTCACCGGTACCTCCAGAAGGTTAGACACTGTGGGGCATATTTACAAGTCCCTAACACCACCGGAGCGTTACTTTTTCTGATGCTCCTGTGGCGTTGCTCTCAACCCAAGATTTAAAAGGTGGCGTTAAGCCACTTAATGCAAAAAATAAGACCAGGTAATACCTGGTCTTAAACAGGTGATACAAGGAGAAATGTTTTCTTTTTTTCTTGTATTTTGCTCTTTCCACGTGTGCATTCTGCAGCACACATAAAAACAGCAACACGCCTGTAAAGATTGTTTATGAGCAGGAAGGGACACCTTCCTGCACATAAACAATCACTCCTGCATCGCAAGCACCCTTGCAACATTGCCAAGGGGGCCTGCGCTGGTGCTAGGCAGCTTTTGTAGGGCCAGCGCTTTGGGAAATGCAGGGGTTATTTTTGTAAATATGGTGCATTCCTGCATTAAAAGAATGTCAGGGCGTGCCATTAGCAATTTTGGAGTAACACCGCGCTCCACTTTTTTGTAAATATCCCGCTGTGTTTGAAATCCCTGCAAAAACCTCTAAAGTATCTTGAGGGCAGCACATTCTAAACTCCTTCACACAACAGGAATACAGGGATTTACAAAAGATGTCAGGGACTACCGGGGACAACCTTAGCCTCCTACCCTGACTGATTGTCCTGATATCTCCTACAAATATAAGTTGTACAGGCAGAGGCCCACATAGTGAGACATGCACAGGATTATGGTCACTAAAAGGACTCAGAGATATTCCAATCTTTGCAAATGCAGGGGAAAAAAAGAGTAAATAGACAAAGATAAAATCAAAAAAGGACTTGCACCCTCTCCCAGTAAAAGTGGGGTGATTATTCCTTTCAGTTGGGGAGATCTTATCCGGGGAAAAATGTAATTAAACTCATTCAGGATAGCATAAAGAGCTGAACCTTGGTGTGAATGTTCCATATGCCAACATGGTAGAAGCAGACAACCAGCAGCATCATCCCTCAGATCCCAGCATAAATTAACATTAAAATTGCCTACAATCATAGTATTAGCTTTAGATAGTTTGGAACCATACAGTTTTCTCAAAAAGGAGCACAGTATTTGAATATTACACACATCCTGCGGAGGAGCCTTGGCATTTTAAAGTTGACCAACAGCAGCTTTGAGGGGTCAGCAGAGGAAAATATTAGACTTTGCAAAGTAGAGACTTGGGTATTACTTCAAATCTACCCTATACAACGATGATTAGACCCCTCCCCTTCCGTCCTACCAACCCATGATGCAGTGGCTGGTAGAAAGAAGGTTACATACCCCTCTAAAAAGAAACAGTTGGGAATTGCCCAGGTCTCCTGTAGGCAGATCATTCCGAAGCCTTTGATGAAATCCAGCCACTTAGGGTCCTTAAACTTGCCCGCAAGTCTGGTTATGTTCCAGCTGATGAGCTGTAGCACCTTAGTATTGGAGTCAATTGAGACCTCATTACCCAGGCAGCCATTGGAGTCATTGTGGCCCCACCCAAGATTGTGGCCCCACCCAAGATTTAAAAGGTGGCGTTAAGCTGCGAGTCAATCACCGGCCTCAAGGGAGGTCAGAGGGCATATATTTTAGAAATACCCAGCTCACAGAAGGCTCCATGTTGATTTCCCCATGCCAGAGCTTTGCACTTTGGGCTCTGCCACTGATTACATTGTGGGGCACGGGCCACTTGCCCATTGCTGTAGAAGAAACCCAGAGAGAGAGCCAAGATGGAAGATGGGGAACTGCTTTCAAAAGGGCATATAATAGAATGATTCTCCCGCAACAGAAGGCCTATTAAAAATTATGATTACAGTCTCCTTCAAAGGTTTTTCATCCTTTCCTAGCCAGTTTACCCTACGTACCATGTTAATCCATTCTCTAACATGAGGCCCCATAGAAGAGTTTGAATACAACCAATGTATTACCTTGTTCTTCAAATGGTTAAAACTTTCCGAGGTACCAGCTTTAAGCGGAGGCTCATAGCCTAATGCGACAACGTAGGGCATAGCTTTGGGGGTAAATTAAGAATAAAAGAGTTAGACGGAGGAAGCAACATCACACATCTAGAAAAGGTAGTATCCCAGGCCCCTGCGATGGAACCATGCAAGGTGCGATGTGACCGGACTCCTCCCCCACTGGGTGCTTCTACCCTCACTATGGCTGAAGAAATTGACTTGTCCACTAGACCTTGTCTACCCTGAAAAGGCTGCATGTTAGAGACTGGGTGGGCACCGGCTATGGTGGATACAATATTTCCTTGAACATATAGCAGCTCAACGTCCCTTTCCACCACCACAGCTTGGGCAGACAATGAGATAGCAGCAATTGGATTGAGAATAGGAACAGGGGTAGATGTAGGAGCTCCCAAGGTTTGCATAAATTGGTTGCGCTTGATGAGCTCCAGTTCGATTGCGGCCAATCGAGCACAAATCGGTCTCAGTTTCGCATCCAGGGCAGCAATTAAATTATCACAAAGTGAATCCATTATATTTTCCATCTTGTCCTTTTCTCTGGCTAGTGAATCCTTTACCCTTGGTGCAAAGTTGGTATTTTGGTTGTTTCGTTTTGCTGCTAGCCTCCATTCTCTTCCTCTTCCCTACCACACCAGGGCCCTTGTTCGGAACCACCAAAATATCAGGTTCCAAAGTTATCGAAGACTGACAGGGCCTTGGTGACAAGGGAACATCAGAAACAGGTAAAACAGGGGATGCCAGTAAGTGCCCCTCCTGGCCTCCATCCATCGAGGGTGAGACTGCCAGCCTTTTGGCCCCACGTCTAGGGGATCAGACACGCAAGCGCCACCAGATCCAGAGGGTGAAGAAGTGGAAGAGGAGAGAGTTAAGTGGCTTCAGCCAGCTCAATCTTCTAATCTATAACGCCCAGTTGAACTAGAAAACTCAGTGGTAGGAATGGCATAATTCCCATTTTGTTCACTTGGCAAGGATGTAAAAAAAAATCGGCCTGCTAGTGCTTTATAGCACTTACATCTTCCTGAATACTTTCAGGGGTTATTGTGTGAATATGTGCTTTACCTGACCAATTATGGCTCGCTTGTTCCTTATTAGAGGCAGCAACTAGGATTGGGAGGCATACATGCGTTGTGTGGCACTTGATTCAAGTAGCCAATAAAAGTATTTTGTTAGGTTATATGATGATTCCTGCCTTTTACTCATCTACACCCCTGACCATCTCTACCTTTCAAAACTCCTGAATAGAAATCAGTGAGCAAGGGAGAGATCATCAAAGCAACCTTTAAGACAGTCTCCTAAAATATAAACAACCTTGGATATTTCACTTTTTTTGGGGCCTTATTTTTGTTGGTTTTAAAACTCTGAACTATGAGACTTTTATTCATAGCCACAGTGCATGTGATCTACCCCTAAAATTCAATTCTAATGTTAAAATTGATTTCATTAAAAGTGTCTTATTTACCATTCTGTGAAGCCACTATGCATTGACAAAGAAATTGCACAAGTAGCATGTAAGTTAAATGTCATATGTGGGCATATGTGGGCGGCATTGTGAGTTACACCACCCTCATGTATGACAAAACTCTGTCTGTCAGGAGCATCATTGTGCTCACAAACTGCAGTTTAAAAGAACTACAGTGGCACATGGAAATGAAAAGTTCCTTTGCCACATATGAACACATTTTTCTAAATAGGTAAGTCATCACTAAAGTGTGCCTTATATTCCAAAGGGTGGGTACCTTAAGATATATTAAAAAGGGGCAACCTACATATTGGGAATAAAGAGGCGTACGTGTGATTAAAACCTTTTTTTCACATCTTTAAGCGGAAAAATGCTACAAAAATGCTTCAAAGTTATTTTACACTTGATTTCAAAACTAAAATTTACAGGTAAAAGAATATTTTTGATAACTGCTGTGAAAAGTAACCTATTAAAATTCTACTTTGTGGTGTTTGAGCAAAAACTGGTTTAGAACCAGTTTGTTACCCAGCTGAAATCCACAGGTTCAATACTTATTCCTGACTGAGAGTTAACAACCTTGCTCTCAGAGGACTTGCCTTGGTCCAGGAAGACGGGTATTTTCACCAACTGGCCACATCACAGGAAATAGCAATCAGTGAGGAGGATGGGAGTGGTTGGCGGAACATAATGACAGCCTTCACACTTCTTCTTTTGGCTTAGAGATGCCAAATGGGGCAGGCAGGATCTAGTCCTGTTCATTCCCAGGACCCTCTTATGCCTTCTGGCCCCCACTACAGTTGGAGGGAGAACTCGTATTTGGCTCTTATATAGGTATTTGGTTAAGGGAGACCCAGAACCCCTCTAGATGGAAGAAGTGTTTAGCCATTTAGAATTTAGGGTTTCTGAGAATTTCTATAGGCAAGCAAAGAGCAAGTGCTATAATTAGCTACTTTGGGTTTCAATGGGTTATGACCTAACCAGCAACTGTTTGTTAAGTTGGTAAGGATCCCCCTTTAATGGGCCACTTTCTGACACATGATTTGCCATTTTATAAAGCCAGACTTGCTAATTTTGCCTGCACTTATAGGAGCTATTGAGAAACAGTCAACTATTTAGGTCATTAGTTGAATGCAACTATATTCCAGGATTCAGGGAGAAACGCACATTTAGTTTGCATTCTGTGTAAGCCCTTTTAATATCTGAAATTTAACAGGAGCTAAAACTTCAACTTTCAATTTGTTCTGCATTAACTTAGCAAGGCAAACTCATACAAAAGACAGAATATTTACAGAGTGGTACCTTAGGAACTGCACAATAGGCCAACTCTTTGACCAAAACCCAAGATGCTTGTATCACATATTTTGGGCAAGATGTACGACCAGTTTTTGCGTGCGCAAACGGGTTTGCGACCCGTTTGTGCACGCAAAAACCTACATGGCCATGTACAAACACTATTTTGCAACTCACAAAAAATTGCGACTCGCAAAATAGTGTTTTGCAACTCGCTATTAGGAAGGGGCGTTCACTTCCTAATAGCGGGTCTCTAGCCATGTATGAATGTGTTTCGACCGCAATTGCGGTCGCAAAACACTCGCAATTTACCGCCCTCTTCAAGAGGGTGGTAATGGAGTCACAAAGCTGAAGTGATTGTGATTGGCTCTCAAAATATTTTTTAAGGGCAAGCAGTGGTTCCAGGGACCACTACCCGCCCTTAAAAAATGAAACAAAAACGTTTCATTTTTTATTTTTTAAATGCATCCCGTTTTTTCTTTAAGGAAAACAAGCTGCATTTAAAAAAAACTGCTTTATTGACAAGCAGTCCCAGACATGGAAGTCTGCTGAGCCCAGCCAGACACCATCCCTGGGAGGACCAGACATTCCCAATGGGGTCGCAAATGAGCCTCTCATTTTGCGACTCGCAATTTGCGACTCGCAATTGAGCTCAAATTGAGAGTCGCAATTTGGAATGGTCGTACATCTGGCCCATAACGCCAGAATATATTTTTTATGTTTCTGTCTAAAACAAATGTGCCTTTCTTCCAGGGCTTATGACTGTGAATAGCTCTCCTTTGGTGTTTTGTATATTCATCCCAGACATTGGGACCAAATGTGTGCGGGGCAGATTGTTGCTCTCCTGAGCAGGATGTCCTAAATGTATGTACTCAGCCCTTCTTAAGCTTCAAAGAATAGCTTCAGTGATTGCACACCCTGACTTCTAAGGGCTGCCTACTCTGCCACTCACAAATGCAGCTCACACCTAGGCCTGCTTACCCTTTATTACCATAGATAGTTTGGAGTCAAACCCAGGAAAAGGGGAATGTTAGACAAAGGAGGAATGCTCCACCCAGAGGCTGGCACTGGGGATAAAAATGGCACCATCAGAAGCTCTCATCAGGACACTCAGAAGGAGGACTGCTGTCTGAAGAAGAAAGTCTGGACCTGCTTGCCTGGAACCCAGGCTCCGGTTTCGGCTACAGGGACACAAAACGCTTCTATAGACCTCCCTGCAGGTCCCCTGCACCAACTGGACCTGGGACCTGCCAGACCTGCCTGAGCCCTGCCACTGGCCTCTGCAAGAGGTGCCCCTCTCATTTTGGACCCTTGTCTGGCATCAATGTGCACTGCTCCTGCACTAAAGGTGAAGCAGACTCTTGAGCCAAACAATGACCATCAGTGACGTATGTACACGCGAATCTCCTGCAACAATTGCTATTCATGTCAGCCGTGACAGTCCACGTCAGCAGTGACAGCCTGTGTCAACCACTACTATGAAGCTCCAGGGAAGACCATCTCTTCTCGCTACAACATTAACCTTTCACAATGCCTGACCTGCTCCTCATACCGACTATGACCTCCTTGCGGATTCCGCCAACGCGAACCTCCACCTGCAGCTCCTTGTGTGTACTTGGCCTCAAGAAGGTAAAATCTACAGTGGGAAGACCTTGGTCCCAGGTTCCAACCCTTACTCCATCGTGGCCAGCCTAAACTTGTGACTTGCGTCTAGTGCGACCAGATACTCTGAGTGGTGCTTTGTGCTTTTTGACACTATTTTCACCTAAAGACTTTAAAAATTCATAACTCAGTGTCTGCTGATTGGATTTTGTCTTTTTGGTGTCATTTTATTAATTAACAGTAGTCTATTTTTCTGAATTGGTTTGGGATTTTATTGCTGCTGTGTTTTCACTTTATAAATATTTGAGTGCAGCATAAATACTTTACTCAGCTAATCACCCAATTTCTTACAGTAAATTCTTATATTTTTCTATAAACTTGTAATCATGTATTTTATAGTCCACCTTCTCTTCAGATTGACTTCAATATATCTCAGGATATCCCCTATGCATTTTGAACCTAAGGTCTTTCATCAGTGGATCACCAGCGCTTCTGTTGCTAATTAAATATAAGCATAAATAATCATCAACTGAAATGATTGGCATTGGTCAGTTGTGGTGTTTGTTAGACGCACCATCTTACTAGCACCAAGATAGCATGACTAACAAAGGCCACTGCTGATCAGTTTGACTTCTAACCACTTCACTTGAGAATACCTCATCCTCATGTTTAATTAGCAACAGTTAAAAATGGTAATTAGGCTGCTGGATATTGAAAGGCTAAATTTGAAAGCACTAACCTTCCTTTATCTACATGCAGAACAGGAACGTTATGTTTTACTCTCAGGGGCATATTTACAATAGAGTGGCAGAGACTGTCGTTAAGCCAAGAAGGCTAACGATACGCTTCGTCACTTTAGAAACGCAGGGCTGCACCATATTTACTAGAATATGGTGCAGCCCTGCGTTCCTTCTGCGCTGGCGCTAAATTTAGCTGTCTAGCACCAACACAGGCACCCTTGCATCATAGTGCAAAGGTGCCTGTGTTGAGGGAAAGATTGTTTATGTGCAGGAAGGTCCCCCTTCCTGCACAACAACGATCTTTAAATGCCGTTTTGTAACTTCTATGTGTGCTGCTTAATGCAGCACACATTGAAGTTGCAAAAAAGCATTTTTTTTAAATGATTGTTTGTGTGCAGGAAGGAGACCTTCCTGCACATAAACAATCATTGGCGTTTTACTGTTTCTATGTGTGCTGCACAACGCAGCGCAGCACACACGGAAACAGCTAAAAATGAGGAGAAATAAAGCTTTTCTCCTTGTTTCACCTGTTTAAGACCAGGTTTTGCCTGGGAGAATGCTGTTGCTGGGAGAGATGCTGTGAGATGCTGATGAAGAGCCGAATCCAGAACCTGAAGCAGAACTTTCTATCCTAACTAAATTGGGTTAGATCAGAAGATCGCGGAAGAATCTCGAGGAGGAAGAGAGTGTCAGAGAGGGGTGTGGCGCAATCGTCGGTAGTCTAGAGAGGTCAGCTATCCTGTCCTGAATCCTGTCCTGAAGTCTTTGTCTCCCGATCTTTCCTGGGGACCGTTACCAGCCCTTTGGCCAGGGGGTTGGTCTTTTACACCATCCTTGGTAAATATAATTTCTCGTTATTTTGCAGATGTTCTTTTCTCTCTCTGTCCTCTCCTTTCTGAGCATTGATTATTGTATGAGACCGAGGTAAATGTTTTTCTTTGGATTTATTCAATTGAATTTTCTCTCCTACGAATGATGGTGACTGCACTGTATTTTAAAATGGTTCACATGCATTTAATTTAGATAAAGATTTTAAAACTTCCTGAGTCTGTGATTATTTACTTTAAGTAAAGAATAGTAAGAGTTATGTTAATTATCACCATCAACTATTTCAACTAATGGTCCATCGACCAGAGTAAAGAACTTCTTGATCTGTAAAGGTTAGTTAGGAGAATTAAAATAACTAATCCTGAATATTGTGACTATATATAAAACTTTGACAAACCAGCGGTCTACTAAATTGTGTGTTTATGGGCCCGGGTAAGTATATGGTAGTGGAGCATCTGTTGTCGGTATACCGCTGGATCAACACTGTGGTGGCGATAGGGTCTTGTAAATATGCCCCCCAGTTTCTTGTCTGACTAGATAAACTCAGTTACGACTCAATGGAATGTATTGTATTAAACCTTGGTTACATATTAAACCTTGGGTTATAGACATCAAGATGGTTTAGTAAATGTAGAATATCTTTCCTAGATAGTCATCTTGATAATAGCTAGCTTCCTTAACCAGGAGAATGTGCCTTGGTTTTGTTTTTATGAGCTGCCACAATGTCAATGTAATTGTGCATAATGATTTGTGAAATGGATGGGGCTATCGCCAGGCGTAGATTTGTAACTTATTTCATAGAACTGTTGAAGGAAAAGCCCTGTTTCATTGCCTCACAAGCGTCCCGTGAGACCATCAGTGCTAGAGCTGCATATTTTGTCAGGTTTATCTTAAACCCTGATACTTTGTTATATTTTTCCAATTCCCTTCGATGATGAAACCATCATTTAATCTACAAACACTGTAAGTTTGAATTCATCATGCCCTGTTTGGACTTCTTCCACCAGCGTATTCTGTCACACATGCTTTGCAAATGCTTCCATCATCTTTCGAAGATCAGAAGTGACAGGAAGCACCCATACCTAGTGCTCCTCGCTATACAAATGGGAATTTGTTCAGCCTTCCTAACCCTGATACTTGCTCTGGACTTTTGATAACTTGCCAGCATCCGTCTCCTAAAGCGGGGACCCAAGCTAGTGGCCTCCCTTATCACCCTCTTATATACCCAATTCATGCATGCTCAAAACCCTTTTCGGCATCTAGGGAGATAAGGATTGCGTTCCTCTGTAGATTCTCTATGATGTGTAGAATTTTCTTAGTGTTGCATATACATTGTCCCCCATTACAAATCCTGAGTGGTCTGCATCCACCTAAGTGCAAAGCACTGGAGCCAATGTATTAGCTAAGATGCTAATAAACATTTTCACTTGAATATTTAGTAACAATACTGAGTGATAGAAACTGCACAATTAGGGGTTTTTACCACCGTTTGGTATGCTGACAGTCATCATCTGCAGCATAGAGTCTGGCATGTGGCCCCTGCTACCAATGTTGTTAAAGCGACACAACAGCAATGGAGCAGTCACAGGTAGAATATCTTATGAAAAGCTGCTGTATAGCCATCAGATCCTGTTGCTTTACACAGCTTGGGTGTCCTGGTGGCCGCCACCACTTCTTCTGTGGAAATGTCTCCCTCTAAACTCCCCCACCACTCATTTACATAACTGATGAAGATATATCTCTTCTATATAATTACTGATCTCTTCATCTGAAGTACCTTTTTCCCTTTCTTCCCCATAGAGTTGTTGTAGATAAAACTGCTTAAAAAGGTCTGCATTGTTCTCATTTGTACTTCTATTCTCCCCATTTCGACTGATTAGTTCTCTGATTCATGTTCTCTGTATTTTGCCCCTTAACTGTGTTGCCAAGAAATTCCCTGGCTAATTTCCTGCGACATATTATTTTCCTTCATGAGGCAGACAACCTATTATGCTCTATCCATATTAGGGTCAAGAGTAGGCTTCTTTAATATGGGTCTAACCATAGCCTCTTTGCATCTGGTTGGAACAATTGACTGGAGTAGTGATAAATTGAGGAGTTTGGTTAGGCCGGGAAGGAGGACTGGTACGAAGTTTGGACAGAGTGTGAGAGGAGACTGGGTCAGTGGGGGAGCCAGATTTCACCCTCCTGACCGCGGACGAGATGTCTTCGTGGGTGAATTCAATGAATTAGTTAAGAGGGGTTGAAAACGGGGGATGATTGCTGGCAGACCCCTGTTGTAGTGGTTCGCTGACAGTGTGGGGAAAGAGGCTATGAATGTTATTGACTTTATCCACAAAGAAAGATGATAGAGTGTCCACCCACTCTTGCGATGAAGTATGGGTTGGCTGACAGCAGGAGGTGGGGTTAGTAAATTCTTTTAGTATTTTGTACAATTCTTTGTGAGAGTTAGAGGCTTGGTTTATTCTGTCCCCTAAGTAAGTTTCTTTGGCCGTTGCAATGTGGTCAAGGTAGTGCCTGGGTGTGGATTTGTAGAGCTGTCCATCTAAGGCACTTTTTGAGTGCCTCCACTTGCGTTCAGCCTTTCTAGCAGCTAATTTATCTGCTTTCAATTCTATGGTGAACTAGGGTGATCATTTATGGGGGCCTTTGACTTTTTTCTCGGGGGCAATTTTGTCTAAAGTCAGACTGATTGCTGCCTCAAAAGACTCAGCTGTCACGTTGGGATTGTCAGATAAGGGAGGTGGGGGGTAAAATGGAGGGAAAAAGAAGCTAAGTTAACTTTGTCCCATGACCTGCTTAGTATTGGTTCTATTCGGGTATTATTTAGGATCGGGGTAACCTGTATGTGGTATTTCAGTAAATGGTGGTCAGTCAGACCAGAGGACTGTAATCGGAGACTCGGCCTTGATGTGGGACGAGTTGGTGAATAGGAGGTCTAGAGTGTGGCCAGATGCGTGGGTGGGACCAACTACCAGCTGGTTGACACCCAAGGTGTTTAAGCTGGCGATAAGAGTGCTAGAGTGCGAATCGCATTAAAAGTTTGGCATGGTGGTTAAATTCTCCAAGTAGGAGAAAATTATCAGCAGCCAGGACCTGTGGAGCAATCGTCTTGATTAGGTGGCTCGAAAAGTGTGCTTTATTGCCCGTTGGGTGATAGACTAAGGCACCTCTCCAGGACCCCTTAGTAAGACAGTTCATTTTGAAGATGCAAAGTTCTCCCCAATTTGAGAGGAGGGTGTCAATTAAGCAGAGTTTGGAGTTGTCTCTGAAAGCTATTGCTAGGCCACCTCCTCTCTTGCTGTTCCTGTCCAGTCTAGTCAGCTGGTACTCATGGGGAAAGGCTATAGCGATGTCAGGAAGAGAGGACTCG
The DNA here is from genome assembly GCF_964204655.1 of Triturus cristatus. NCBI lineage: Eukaryota > Metazoa > Chordata > Amphibia > Caudata > Salamandridae > Triturus > Triturus cristatus. The sequence continues at coordinate 1,634,659,672 of NC_140589.1, forward strand.
TGGAGCCACGTCTCAGTGACACGTCTCAGTGACAAATTGCCATGATTTAACAGATTGCTTCACCTTGTGTGTCTGTTCTAAAGCATGCAGATGTTTTCCAGATTGGCTCTTTTTTCTGTCCTTAACATTTTAAATCTGAAGACTGCGGCTGTAAATACCCCTTTAAGATGTGTGTCCAATAGCATGGCAATGGGCATTTCACCATCGTCTTCATTGTCATTCATAAAGTTATTAACTGTCTCTGTTACTTCTTCTGTAAGTACCACTGTCCCTTAGTAAATTAACATTATGTTTTCCTGTTTTCAGTTTTTTTTTTTGTGAATTCTGGTGGTGTTTCTTCCGTGTCTTCCAGTGTTCTAAAAAACTATAAAAATCTGTGTTAATCAGTGTGTACTCTTTTTTGCAACATATAAAATGGTAGAGATGGTCATTTTCCAGGGCTTGTATAGAAACTGCCCTTTATTGCCTTCTTTCCCTCATTCATTCTTAGTTTCCATTCTTCCTTCATCCTGCTTCTAATTCATTGTTGTGTACCTTGACATTGAATTTGTTCTTACAAGTCACTTTTCATTATTTGCCTTACCTCCCTGCTTGTTTCATTTCCCAGTACTCAACCCCCGCTTTCTAGCACTCCAGTCCAGGATGTTCATTGATGGGAATATGTTTGAACCTTTTTAAGATTAGGTTGCAACACAATGGTGAGCATGTAAGCCACCTTTCTGCTGCTTTATTCTACAGACAAATGAAGATTGACTGGATCAAGAGTTCCTCCTTAGGACGTGATATATGTGTTGTGGTTGCTTGGTGTTCTGATATTCTGAGCCTGCATCACACTACCTTTTTTGTGGTCTTGAGATACCAAAAAATGATTGTGCTAATATTGTATATTCTGGGTCTATTCAGGATTTACCTGGTCACAGGGAAAAGGTCTACTAAGGAATTAATATGCATACTGCTCCTGGGGGCGTGGCCTGACGGAGATGGAGTAGGCAGCAAAACTCCAGAGCTCCCTCCAGCTGACCGCCATCAAGGTCCATCCTGACCCCCACCGAGTGCCAAACCGGACCCCATATATATTCTGGAGCCTCCTGAAGTGAGGGGGCACACTGAGGTCCAGAAAGAACGGGAAGATGCGGTTAAACGGGCGCAAGAGACAACGCGGCCGTGGGAGGCAGGGTGATCTCCACAAGATGCCGGCGCCCGCCGATGCCTGAAGACCTGTACCGCTGGCATTGGGGGCTGTTTCTGGAAGCGGGCGAAGTCGAAGTGACACGGAGCCTGCCCCACACCACGGCTGCGGGACGAGCGGGACCCTAGAGGGCGGAGTCTGACCAGCGGTGAGGTGCGGTGCGAAGTAGCATCGTTATGTCTTGACTAGACTATGGTTGACTAATATACATCAGCTGGTATTGTACCCCAAAGTAAATCAATGGGATTTAAGTACAACCCCTTGCCCTTGCAATGGGTCATCCAAACAGTGCACTTTGCACTTTCTGCTTTTTTGTCAGTTTTATGCAAGTCTAAGGAAACAATTTTTTAAACTAATATTTATTGCACATAATATTAGAGATTTTAAAGTCGCCATCAGCTTGTTGTTTAGCTGGACTCCCCTGCTATTTGTTTTAACATGGCCTCATTTATTTGTAAAGCAATTTGCTTAAGGAAGATAAACTTTTAAGAAGGAGGATTTGCATGTTTTTGAAGCCTTTTTTGTAAGATTATTGAACTAGGCATATTACATGTGTAGAATGCCACTGAAATGAATACAAACTCTGTCAGAGCACATATGATGAAGAGAAAATTTATTATAAGCCAACAATACGTGCAGCACGGGGACAGACAGCTAGCGGCTGAGTGTCCAAAAGGGGGAAGTCTCACACTAGCTTTTATGCTTGCAAACCGCAGCTAAAGGGCGTTATGATTTATGCAATACATGTCCAGTAAAAGTACAAAATTCAGACAGTTTCTCAGAAATAATGGACTGGGGCGTCTCCTTCTCGTCATCAGACTTGGCAGGTTACACAATTATAGAACACCAGGCTAATCAGAAGAGGCCAACACTGCGTGATTCCTGCATGATGTGAGGTGGTGGGGTTCTTGTTACCCACGTGGTCCTTGATTGTGACAGTTTGGGACTTTCTAGACTAATGCAATCTACTGGAACTTTGCTGTTGTAATACCTTTCCTATCAGAAACACACAAGCCTTGACATCTACAGAAAAGGCATGTGGCAATGTGTGTCGCTACACTAGCCTCATGTAACAAATTGATGGTGTCTTCGAGAAAGCCTTGCTTTGCAATGGCAGCTTACTTTCAGTAGGTGCAGATTGTTTTATTCAAGTCTTTTCTGTGTACGTTCTACAGGCCTTTGGTAATCATTCAGTATCATAAATCTTGGCAGCCCACCTATATTAGAGAATAATTATAAATGGCTTCCACACATGGATTATGAATGTTATTTTATTCATGAATTTTTAAACAAAATGGTTTGTACTGTATTGTCATCTGCTTTTATGGCCTATGCCCATAGTGCCAAAATAAAGTTTGGAAACTTGAAACTTGAACTCACTTACTGACCATTCTGCCGACTGGCATGTAGAACAGCAACAAAGGTGCCACAGCTGAACTTCACGGTCTTCATTTCTGTATCCACAGTTCACCTCCAGTGTTATTTGGCCTGCCTCTCTTCCATTTGCCTTCTGGGGTCCATTGGAGAGCTGTTCTTGTGATGGAGTCATGTTCTCTTCTTATGGTGTGTCCTATCCATCTCCATATTTTTCTCATTATGATGTTGTCCATGCTCTCTTGCTTGCATCTGGTGAGCAGTTCCTGGTTGAAGATGGTATGCAGCCAAATAATTGCACCAGATTCTTCTCAGGTAACTGGACTGGAAGGTTGACAGTTCAGTGATGTTGCTTATTGTCATCCACCAGCATTCTGATCCATACAAGAGAATGGACAGAATGCAGCTCTGTATAATGCCATGGTGTTTGTGCTTTACTGAGATGAACTCCGATAGGTATTCTTAACTCAGCTCTATTAAATGCTGCATTGACTTGAACAGAGGGGAGCATGCTACATCTTGGCTGAATTAATTGTGTCAAGTTAAGGAGTTCTATTAACCCTACTCAAATGCACTGTTCTGTAAATTGGAAATTTGCAATGTAGGTAGCAGAAGTATTGTAGAAAGGTTTCTTCTTTTCTATGTGTTTAGTCCAAAACCTACCCGATTAATTGTTCCCAGAGGATGTTATTTAGTCAACTTAAAACATTTACACGGAAATGTGAATTTTCATTTCGGTAAACCTTTGTTAAATGTAATATCTTGTCAATCTGAAATGGTCACCTTCATTCTAAGACCTGCTTTAGACCACTACTGAAATGCAGTCTAGGTCAGTAGCATTCTATAAAAAAAGATGTGAAGATGCTTAAGGAGAGGTTATCTATGACAAATATATTGTGCAATAGTGGGATTTCTTACTTCTTAGTCTTATCTGTGTGAATTGCATCACCTGGGTGTGAAATCCTGATTTAGGAAAATCTGTTTTGGTCAATATGATAGAATAATGATGCATGAGACTTGGAATGATCTTTCTAGTGAGAGGAGGACTTGTTTGTTCTGTTGTCAAGAATCACAATCACTGCACCATGATTTAGTAAGTTGTTTTCTATTGCTCCCTTCTTATATAATGCATCCTAGCCACAAATCAGAAGGTATAGTAAAAGCAGCATATGATTAGTGCTTGAGAAATTATTCATATGAGATCTGCTACATGATTATGAGAGGTTTGAACTATGTAATGAAAGGTTTTGCCTTCCTCTACATGGTTTAATTGAATTTAAGTGAAAATCACGTCAATACAACACAATTAATTTCACCGGCATGTGATGTAACCTCAAAAATACTATGCAATCTTTTGAATACTGCACTCATTTAAGAGCTAACTGTGCACCTAAACATTAAGCGATGAATTTGGGATCTTTTATCATTTTTTTAAAATGTCATGCTTAAATTCTTTTAATAGATTTCCATTGCCACAGCTGCCTCAGTTCTGCATTGTCTCCTGTTTGTAATCAGCAGGCTTGTCCTGCATTCCTCCTATCTTCTTTTCTTAACCTTGTCATAAAGACAAATGTATGCTACTGAATTATTTAAAAAGAAGTACATACATAAAAAGTACAAGCACAACATGAAGAATAAGCCAAAAGAGTAAATTACAGCTACATTTTAACACCTTCAATCAAGTAAACCAAATATAATCTTAAAACTTATTAGATGTCATAACATTTGCCTGGACTTCTGGAAAATGCCTTTGCGTTCTCATTTAAGAATAAACACTCCAGTTAATTTCATCTCCAAATAAAGAGTGGGTGGTCAGGTACTTAACAGTTCAACAAGATATAATTAGGTGTACAGTTAATAATTACCATCCCCAAATATTGACGCTTTGGATTTACAGGAACTTCAAAGCCCATTACATTGTACATGTTGGCAACAAAATTTAGTTCCATAAAACTTTGCCTAATTGAAATTAATTGTAAATGTTGCCAGCGTAAGCAGAGTGAATTACAGTCTAATAATGAAGAAATACTGTGCCCTCAATGTATTTGTAGCAGTGGGAGCACTATTCCAAGGGGATACCCACAGCTCTGTCCACAGCTCTGCTGACCACTTCAGTCAGCCGGACACGGTGTTTCTGGTCACACTGGGTGTAAGCCTTCTGACATTGGATCGAACAGTGAATTCCCTTCCACACAAAAACTTGCAGTGGTCCTTTTTCTAATACATTCTATGAAGTCTTGAGCAAGTGCTTTACTGCAGAGCTGAAAGCTCTGATACTGAATCACCTATTGTTTGGCTCTACCATATTCTGAAATATTTGTTTTCTTGATGATAACGCTGCATCACTTGTACTGCGGTCTTCAAAAAAGAATGAATATCCATCTATGGTAGAAGATGTGATTCCACTGCCGACCAGGTCATTAACGGGAACCCTGGTGTTTGCATTGATGAATCTCCCAATCGTGTTTGACAGGAATTGGAGGTTATGTCTTTAGTGTTCTCAACATAGTGCTAGACCAACACCTCCACACCCTTAACACTAACACAGTAAATAGACACCTGATTTAAACATTCCCTTCAGCATTGGGTGAGCTCAATCTAGGCTCCTGATCTTCTTCTTACATACTTAACAACTTCTTCAGGAATACCTGCTACTGGCGCAAGGGGCAATCATCTGTATTCTTTTTTTTTTTTTAAATGAGTTTCTATATAATTTTGTAGTAAACTCCCCTTTTTAACCTGTCACAGGCCACTAGCATGAAAGCTTTTAAGGATCAGGTCTCTCCTCTAGGTATACACCAGTGACATTGGAGGCAGAAGTCAGCCAGTGAACCCTCGGCTGAAGAAGTATACTGCTATCATTAGCATATTATTTCAATTTGAAACCAGTAAAAGATGTTTTAAGAATCCACGCAGGCCCAAATTTTCAAAGCACTTGTGTAGTTCATGCATCCTGCAAGTAAGCACAAATCCTTAAGTCAGAGTTTCAAATTAGCACAGTGCTCATTTTGTGTGACGTTTTGTAAATCTGGGCCATAGTTTTTACAGCACAGGCTGCCTTTTATCTTCATACATCCCACTGCCAGCAGCTGACCCCAGACTATAAGACCTACTTATTTGTTTAGTTGCTTTTCTGCCCTAGTATAATCTCCTTTGATGGCTGCTGTTCAAATAATGCTTGTTGGCAGTAACACAAAAAGAAGAACGTTGGTGTTATATAGACGCAATTACTTTTTTCCCTGGAATGACAGTGTTGGGCTTGGGCCCAGTCGAACATTTATCTCCAAAGGGGCTAACCTTCCAGCAGCACAAGAAGTAACAGGAGAAAACTATCACTTGTTAACATCTCATTTTAATGCAACCCATGGGGCCACACAATAATCCACTTGACAACCTAATCTGAGTTTTGTAGGGTTTCATTATACATTTAGAATCAAATCAATGTAGACCAATCTCAACATAACCGTATAATGCATTAAGCATTATGCAGGACTTGAATCCTTATGGAACAATCTTAGGTGGTACACCCCTAAAAGACACCTGTGTTTGGCTACAGCTAGAACTATCGCCACCGCCAGGTTCAAGAAAGTGAACTGGGGAGGAAGGAGCTTAGTCGCCAGTACAGCCAGGCTCAGAAACACTCTCCCACCACATCTTAGAGCTATTTCACCCCGCTCTCATTTAGGAAGGAACTTAAAACGTTGCTCTTCGGCAACTAATGGGTCAAATCTCAGCATGCTCTGGTTCAGCAAGCACCACGACACCCACTGGTATACGCGCTATATACATTTCTTTAACATAACATAACGTAAAAGTACACAAAAACCAAGATAAGACCAAATCTCCTAAAGTGATTTACCCTATATAATACAAAGCAGATGACTAGCTCTATGATGATGATGCAGACGATCAGGAAAAATAATTGAGAATTAAATTTCATCTGATGATTCTCCAAAGTAAGCATGAGCAAGCTATCTCTCCGTACACTACCTTAAAAGGAGCAACCCTAAGCTAAGAAGCATTTGATAAGCGTGAAATCAGAAAGGTGTCAGAAGTCCGAGTCTTCAGTAGAAAGTACTCCAACCATGAATCAAGTAGCATAAAGCAACACAAGCAGAAGCATGGAACTGCTCTCGGTGAAAACCTAAGATGACTCTCCTGTCCCTCACTTCGTTCAACATATAATATCAATTGCAGTCAGAGTAGACAATCCCATATTATCTTTGCCTGTGAATTTCCATAGCTTGAGTACAACTGGATACTTTAACCACTTTTCCCACATGGATGAGGTCCAACTTCACTCGTCCTTGGTCATTCCTCTCCTTTTCCATGAGAACTCACCTCCTTGCTCGTTACCGCGCTTCTCCTTGCCAACTTCGTCTTCTCATGCCTTGCTATCTAAAGAAAACAAAACCCTCCTATGCTAACTAATGAGGCTGTCTCTCTCCATATCTGCAGTGGAAACAAAATACAAGTACACACATTCTACATTGAAGGTTAAATGCAAATTACATGGTGAACTCTAAACGTGAGCATGGACCAAATTATTTCTCAAAGCCCACACTAGACAACTTTAGTAATGCACAGGGTTACAGAATATGTGCACGTTTATACACACACAATAAATGCAGCTCCTAAATACATGTACAGATTGTAAAGAATTACGAAGATGTCATTCTAAATGCACCTGCATGTGACAAGTTTTTGTTACACGTATAAATGCTTAAACATAAGTTTACACATATTCAAATTTCAATATGCAATACGCCACTCTCTTTAGTAACGTTAATTACACAGAATATATTTGAGAGCTGACTGCGTATGAATATGATGCACTCCTACAATATCTCAGATGGGATCAAGATTAGACTTCGCCAATTCCAGCTCTGATGGCAAATCAAGGCATCAAAGAATCTCTCAACTCTTGATGTTATCAGATTAACCCAGTTAAACCTTTGTTGTGGCAATTGTTGTTCCCTTGATATCCTCCAAATACTTAATATATGAAAAATAATCATTCTGTTTCCTTTCTAACTTCAAGTCCTCCTTTTTTGTGATATTCCTTTCTGCTCCTTGTATCTCTGGTACACCTTCACACTCACAATCAGGATTACTGCACAAAGCGCAAAAATCAACAATGGTCTCAAAGTAGAACCCACTATGCCACATCCCAATCTGCAAACAATCTACGTACAGCACTAAATCCATGTCCAACCGAGTCTGAGACACCTTCTGCTGCCAATACACTCAATTTATTGTGTAAATCCAGTAGTAATATTCTTTATGAACTTCTGTAAGTCTTCAGTTTTTTCTGGGACGTAAGTGCAACACTGTTGGAGTCTTAACATCCAGTAGACTCAGCCTTCCTTTCGAGCAGAATGTCTACTGCAGGTTGGTTCTGCACAACCATAGCCCTAATAGCAACCATCTCAGTATTCACAAGCAACAAAGATACAGCTGAATTAGTTAACAACTTATCAACTACAGTGGAAGGTTTTCTAATCTTGATGTTATTCAATATTGCCCCTACTCCTTCAATTATTGCTTCAAAAATATCTCCAACTATTTCTCCAATCATGGCAACTCTTTTCTTTTAGGCTAGGGTTTCTCCTCCCACACGGGATGATCAACATTTTCCACATGATAGATCTTTGGAAACACTACTCTTACATACCATGTGCTATACCATTTGTTTGGCAACTTAAAATAAGCATTCTTCCCACAAATAAAAGAAAATCCAAGAATCCCAGTGCCTGTTCCATCAAGAAATAACGTCCAAGTTCCTTGAACCTCTAAAGTAAGATCACACTCACTTTCCCCTACAGGAATGGTATTGTGTTCATTCTTATCATTGTTTATGCACCATTTCCCTAGGTGTTGCCGATCTAATGTCAATGCTCCAGTGTTCCCTGCAGCTTGATGATCTACCTCTTCCTGTGACCAACTTGTAAAGTGAACCCCTTTAGGTGCATTAATCTTCACTGTTCTATATCTATTTTTTACCTGCTCTAAGAATTTCTTTTCAATCTCAGTAAGGACACAGGTCAAATTATATATATGGGCATAAGCAGTGTCTAGTGTTTTCATCGGGGCAAAATATCTGCTAAGAGTTTCTGAATTCTGAGCATAGGAATGTCGGTTCAAATGTTTAAACAGCGGGACTTCTGAAAAGACTAAATCACAATTCGAATAATAATACTAAAAATTACCCTGACCATAAAAAATACTCAACAGTAAACTACATTAATGATATATGTCAATGGTAAGTGATGGTATGTAATTCTCTCAGTCACCAAAGAAGGTAACTGCATGCAAACAGCAGTCCCTTGCTTCCATCATATTGACATATCCATAAAGCAGATTAGTGTAAATGTTTAATGTGAAATATCCTCTAGATAAATCAGTATATGGTGCCCTTCTAATGAATATAACCCTCCACCTACTTTGTGGGATAATTTCTGTACAGAAGTATCTTTTTTACCCCTTCGAACTTTGTCAGACTCAAACTTACAACCTGCAATCAGCACTATTAAGCCTATCACTAATATTGTGCCTCTAATATACCTATGTCTGCGACTATTATTATTCGGTTCCATTCTATTTGAATTCAGACCAATGGATACAGAAATAGCAAATACAGAATCTTCTCTGTCGGTCTGTGCAAATTGCAAAACAGTCTTTAATTGCGCTCATCTTTGTTTAGAATATATACAATCTTGTGAGGCTTCCCTAAGCCTACTCCTTGTACTTCTAAATGTTAACTCTCATTTTAATCTTCATCCACTCGGACCTAAGTATTCTTCTCTAAGCACTCAACAAAGTTCATTCATCATCTCTAATAATGTGACGAGCAAGTTAGTTAATAAGCATCTCCAATAGCATTATTCGCAATCCAACAACAAGCGCAGGAGACTCCATTGGATTCAGATAGGAACATGCAGTCTCATTCAACATAAAAATTTTAAAAGCAATCACTCTTGTCGGTTAAGGAAGTTAAAAAAAAAAGCAGATAGTTCAACTCAAGTTCCAAAAGAGTCAGAAGGATTTCCACTATTATTTCAGAACATTCAGAATTCACTCTCGTTGTCATTAGTAGGAAGATAAGTCCACTCAGGAGAAGAGTCTTGAGCCGGCCAAACAGTCTTGCACACTTTGCATCTTCCTCACCAGACTGTAATGCACAGCCTGGTGAGGAACATGCACAGACTCCCGTTCCCATCTGAGCACCGAACCACAGCGCTCAGACCAATCACAACGCTGTGATTGGCTATGGGGAGCCTGGGTGCTTACTGGTTCGGACTTCCCAAGAAGAGGGACAATGCGACGGAGAGACGGCGGCCTTTTTAAAAGTAAGTCTTTTTTTTTTCTTTTCAACCCCCTCCACCCCGTTCCCTGCCAGCCACCACTGAGAAATAGGAAACAGGTTTGCAGGCACTTTCATGTTTCTGTGTCAATACTGAGAGCGCACAACGTTCTTGTTCACTACAAAAGAGCAATAATGGCTTTGTTGTAATCTGGCATTCCTAATGCAGGAGCTTTCTCCCAGCTCCAGGAATGTATTCAAGAATCATTGTCCCAATGAACTGTATCGAACACATCTTTGTGTATCAGCCTCTGTAGAGGCTTGGCCATTAGGGAAAAGTTGGGTATCTACTGGCGATAGTAGCCCACAATTCACAGAAACTTCTTGCTGCGTAAGACGCTTATTAATTTGCCTGATTGCCGAGATTCCTTCTTGTGACTCCTTTCTTTCACCCTTCACAATTTGAAGTCCCAGGCAGAGAATTCCAGGTATACAGTACTGCAACTTGCTTTGGGACACTTTATGTCCATTCTCAGCCAAATGGTTTAGCAGGACAATTGTATCTGATTTGCAGGCATCTCAAGTGTTCGAAGCAACCAAAAGGTCATAGATGTACTGGACAGAGACAGAAAAACAGGGCATGAATAGAGACTCCAGATTCTTCTCCAGATCTGGTTAAAAATGGAAGGACTGTCCGTATACCCTTGTGGGAAACGGCAGCATGTTAAACATGATTCCCCCACAGGAAAGAGAATAAGAATTGGCTTCCCTCATGGAGGGTAACGGAAAAGAAGGCCTGAAAAAGATCAATGGCAGTGAATCATTCAGCCTCACATAGGATCTGAAACAGTATCACAGATGAATTTGGTACCATGGGAAAACAAGGAACCACTATGTTATTTATCTTGTGAAGATCCTGCACAATTCGGTATTTACCGCTCGGCTCCTGCAAGCCCATAATGGCTGAGTTACATGGACTCCCCAGGATCTCCTTAAGAATGCCTTGTTCAATCATAATCTCAATCACAGGGTAATTCCAGCAACTGTCTTGGGTGTCAGGTTATACTGTGATGTTCTCAGGTATTCTGCATTTGGCTTAACCTGGATGCGAAATCGCTTTCCAGAAAAATCCCAAACTAGAGCTCCCACTGTGTCTCTGAGATCTAACAGTAAGTCGTCCACTGTCAACATGGGGAACAGTAAAACGCATAATTTTTGACTTGCTAGCTTAAAGGAAATGCCTTCATAATTTGTCTGAAACTCGATGCCCTTCGGTGTGCAATATATGGTGCAATTTAACTTGCACAGCAAGTCAAGACCTAACAGGCACACAGGACTGGAATCACACACCAAAAATTGATGCTTATACTCAAATGTCCCTATCTTCACAGGCACTTCTTCAGTAAGGGGGTTTGCCAATTGTTCATTTGCAGCTCCTATAACTTGCATTGTTTTTCCAAAGAGGGGTAGATTTGGCACCTCTGCTTTTCTCACAGTAGAGCGGGGAGCACCAGTGTCAATCAAGAATGTGACATTGTGGACATTTACATCAGCATCAATGTATGGACCACTGTGGCCTACCTCTAAGACTGCACCAAGCGTATGGTCTTCCTGCTCCCACAAGCACGGTCATAAGGGCTGATATGAACCATACTAATTTGATTAGTCAAACACTGTAAACCTTTGGTACGGACCATTATAAGGGGACATGTTCTGATTCCCCTTCATGTCGGGGTTCTGATTAAATCAGGCACTACTTGCAGCTTGCTGTGGCATTTGGAGCTGTGACACTTGCATCATAGGACCTTGGGAATCCACAGAATTTTGTAATCTTGATCTGGGCACATTCTGGGGTTGCATAACATTACCCTGAGGTTGACAACCCTCCATTCTGTTCTTGATTTGAAGGATTAATGTGACATTCACGCTTCCAATGCCCCAACGTATTGCAAATGTGACATGAGTTTGACTTCTTTAATATGGCAACATCAACTCCAGTCGTGGAATCCACAGGAATACCTCTTCCCCTTCCTTGTCCCTGAAATCCTACGCCTTGTTATATTGGAGTCCCCGACTGCTAAACCCATTGCATGGGGGTGGTATTTTCTACACATGACTGTCCCTGACGCCTCTGAGCAGCTTTCATATGGCCTACCATCAATTTCTCCATCAGCTTTTTGGGCTTCATTTCAATTTCGTCACAACAGTAGTTTGCATAACGCAGAATTTTGTGGACAGATTTATTCTGCCAACAGATCAAATGTTGCTGTATCATCATGCAAATTTCAGGTCTCAAGCTAGCCACAAATCAGTATACAAACTGTCCCATATGCATAGGTTCTAGAGTGTCCATCCCGCTATCCAGTTTGAAAACCTGCAACAACCTTTCATAGAATGCACAAATCATCTCTTTAGGTTCTTGGGTCGTCCAATCAATATCCTGCGGTGGCAACTTTGCTTTCAACCAAGTGATCACCTGCTCGTATTTTTCACCACTATAGGTGACGGATCATGTGTCACTGGATCTCTCTCAGGCTTTCCTTCAGGCCATTCTATAGCTATCTTATATGCTGACCATAGATCACTAGGGACCACAATTTCGAACAACATATTCAGATCGATCCACAAGACCTTCAAAATTTTCACAAATTGATCAAACTGCTTATACCACTCTACAGGCTTTTTGTCTCAGCCTCCGGAAATCATTAGTAAAAGCTGCAAGATCACCTCTACTCCAAGGTACATGCACATATCCTCCACTCAGGACATCTGGCAAAGGGAAAGCCTTCACACCCATTCCCCCAAAGGAGGAGGTTCCCTTAGTTCTTTTAGAACCCTTTCTTTTTGCCCATCATTTTCCCATTTGTCTAATGGGCTTCAAATTTGGATGTTTAAAATTAATTCTCGAATTTAGGTCTTCAATCCTGGTAATCTCAGATTCTCTAAGTCCTGATCGCTGAATGCAAATCCATGATTTTTCTGTGAAGCATTTTTTCATTCTATATCGACATTATATCTCTGAGCCAATTTAGATAATTTCTCACGGGCCTGTTTCACTCGCCTAGTGACATCTTTACTCATGAAAAACAATTCATTATGTTGGTAGGTATCAATTCGATTAAGCTCCAAACTCCCAGTTATCATTTCACCCAATTCAGTTTTCAATTTAACTACATCTATCAAATCTACCTTCACGGCTGATTTTGTTGTCCCCTGACTCACCTCTGTTCTCCATTTGAATCATTATTATTATGCTACTTCAATCATTGCTCTAAATCCTGGACATCAAATAGATGTTGAATCCTCAGAAGTTTTTTTTTTGTTTGGTGCAGTCTTGGGGCGTTATTTCATATGTTTGGGAGAGTTTCCCCATACAGGAGAAACCATACCAGTAAATCCTTATAGGTCTGAACCCATTCTGTAGTACATAAGGATATGCACTTGCTGCACACGGTGAGCTTGCATACATTGGAACCAACAAGACAAATTGTATTCCCTGGTTATCTGCTTGTCCTTCTGGTACCCTCGTATCTGTAGAAGCAAGCACTCTCTGGCTCTCATTCCCTGCAGGACAAGGATCGTACATAGGGACTATAGGTCCAAAAGTAACCAGTACTGTAAGAGCGCCCGGAAGTTTCAAAGCCAGGTTAGGCCATACAATGTCCTGAATAACATGGGACACACACTCTCATATGTTATGTTATATTATTAAAATGTATTTTGCGCATGAATCACCCCGGGAGGGGTATCTCAGCATGGAAGCAATGGAGACAACAGAACTAAAGCAGTTAAAATATATTGATCTGGGTAATATTGTAAATTCCCAATGGTCCTTGCAAATTCGCAGTTAAAGAGACAGCTTATTCCAATAGGATGGAGCTAAGAAAGAGAATGACCTGCCCCCTGACCAGGACTTCCTGACCCTAGCTACCCTGAGCAAACCTTTGTCGGAAGATCTTAAAAGTCTTGGAGGAGAGTAGGGGGTGAGCTATGATGAAAGATAGGAAGGCTCATTTCCATATAGAGCTTAATGAGTTAAGCAGAACATTTTGAAAACAATTCTTTTTTTAACTGGTAGCTAGTGCAGGGCATGAAGAAAAGTGGAGGAAGCTGCTCTAGAAAGGAGGTTACAGATAAGGCGTGTGGCGGTGTTCTCCACCACGTGAAGCTTGTATAATAGTGATTCATTTTGAGGCCAAGAGAGCATTCCAATAATCCAAACGGCTAATCATCAGCGCCTGGACTAAAGCATTCCTTGCTGAAAGTGGTAGTAGAGGGAAAGCTCTTTTCAGCAGCTGCATCATATGAAAACAAAAGCCTACTGTGGGTGCAGCCTGATCTTTCATAGAGAGAGATTGATCTAACCGGACTCCCAAGTTTTTAGCTAATAGTTTATGTGAGGTGGCCGTGCCAAGTTCTGAGGGCCACCAATCCAGATTCCTAGCAGTTGGGCTTTCCCAAACAGCATAATCTCTGTTTTTGCGGCATTTAACCGGAGGCAGTTTTCGGTCATTCAGATGGCGATAGCCTTCATTCCTGCAGAGAAGGATTCTTTGGTTTTTGGCCAAGTTGTTGTTTGGGTAGATTAAAACCTGAATATCGTCTGCATATGATATGATCTCGAAACCAAAGGCTCTGACAATTTTGGCTAGGAGGGCAACTTAGATGTTAAAAAGCATTGGGCTAAGACATGAGCCCTGGAGTATGACCCTATCCAATGTCATGCTACGTTTAGGTCCTGTTGGAAAGAAAATCTGAAAGACATTTTAGCGCTGTTCCATAGAGGCCTATCTCATGAAGCCTGGCATGTAGTCTGGGGTGAGATACGGTGTCAAACAGTGCGAACAAGTCCAGCAGCAACTGTATGGATAATAAATTGGCATTGAGAGAGCATCTGATGTGGTCAGTGACCGCTATCAGAACTGTCTCTGTGCTATGTGTTGTTCTAAAACTGGACTGTGATAGGTCTAAAATGCTATTAGTCTCTAGATAAGTCATAAGTTGCTTATTTATGTGTTTTTCCAATATCTTCCCTAATAAGGGGAGCAAGGAAATGGGTCGATAGTTAGCAAAATTGATCAATGCCAGATTGGCATTTTTTATATAGGTCCGACCTGATCTGCCTTCCAGTCCGATGGACTCCTGCTGTAGTTTGTGTTGTGCCAGTTCATATAACCTCGATAACACCAGGACTAGAGGCAACCAGTGCTGAAAAGTTCCAGAACTACCAGTAAGACTTGTATTTCCCCCACTTTCCATATGTGTCTGATTATATGTGGACGGATGATCAGCTAAACAGAACATCCAAAAGGCTGTCACTTGCATCACTGTCTGCATATCCCTCGCCGTCCTTTTTTTTTTCCTTTCTTCTTCTCTCAGCATCCTTTCTCTCAATTTTATGGCAGGGTATAATCTTGTTCCCTCAATCATGTCTAGTCTCCATCTCTTCTGTTGTTCATCCCATCTCGCATCTGCAAATGCATGCATCGCTATTTCATCCCACCTTGATATTGGTCTCTTGATTTTAAATGCACTGCATTTTCCGATGCATTAAGCACTTCAGACTGTGTAGGTTTAGGTAATGGTTTCATGGCAAACAATATCCCTCTCAAATAGTCAATTATTCTCAAATTGAAAGTACCGTAGTATAGAAACATCAATCCGCTTTCTTTCTCTGTACTTTTGTACCAATTCTTCAGCCATATAATAGTATGGAGCCCTACTTTTGTTGTCATATAATGAACTGGTGTGTCCTCCTGGGGGCTTCCTCGCCAATTCTAGTAGGCACACCTAAATCTCCTCATACTATATCTCGTATTGCTGTAAAACATCTAATTTTTCAACCTTTTCATTTGAATAAGTTCCAATTCAATTCAAATGAAACAATTTCCAAGTTCCATGCAATACAATTACCAATAGCAGTGCAGTAACCAAGAGACAATTCCAACACATCCCAGTGCGACGTTACACCAACTGACCTATCCCAGTGCGACACACTCTGACGTCCCTCTGACATCACTCTCACTCCTCGCAGCATTTCACCCACCTTCACAATCCTTCCCACACTCTCTCTTTCTTTCACTTCTGTTCATACTAAAACATTAACGAACAATTGTCTGCTGCACTAGAAGAATCGATAGAATCACTCACCTAAAGAACACACATTCACAATGAAACCTCAACCAGTGGGGAATCACTTAAATCAGTATAGTTTCCCTTCTGCGCAAAAGGTTGACCACACTAATTATGGTGGAGAGACAGAATATCGAGTTGCACAAATATCGAGGGTCAGAAATATTGACAGCAAGAATATCGTGGTAAAGAATATCGACTTAAGGTAAGTAATATCGATTTAAAAAATATCGAAGTGCTTAATATCGTTGGCAAAAATATATTATTGTTATGTATTTTAGTGTATATATTATATGTATGTGATGTATGTTTTTTGTATGAGAATTGTCTGTATTTTTTAATATATATGTATTACATTTTTAGTACATATTCATTTTTTTTATTTGAATTTTGCGCTTTTAGTTCCGTAGAGGGTTGTGGGTTTATAGAGGGTGGGAAGTAATTTAATTATATTAAATGCATGAAAAAAAATTTATTTGAATTTTGCGCTTTTAGTTCTGTAGCGGGTTGTGGGTTTATAGGGCAATAGGGTGGGAAATAATTTAATTATATTAAATGTGTTGATTACATTTTAATTATTAATATTTGTCTAATTGAGATGTTATAGTGTTAAATGTGTAATTAATTTATTATTAATTATTTAATAATTGGTTATTAATTCATTTTAATTAATTAATTGGTCATTAACAATGGTAATTGTGTAATTCATTTTAGGTGTGTGTTGTGGTGTTTATTGGTGTAAAGGGTGGGAAGTAATTTATTTTTAATTTATGAATTAATAGTTGGCAGTTAATTAATTTTAAATAATTAATTGGATATTCATTATGGTAATTGTGTAGTTATTTGTAGGTGTGTATTGTGGTTTGTATAGGAGTAAAGGGTGGGAAGTAAGTTGTGTTAATTAAATATAGTTGTTAACGTTAATTATTTGATATTTATTTTGGGTAATTGTTTATTTTTGTGTGTGGTGTTTTTACTATTAAAGGGGTACAGGTTGGTTATTAAATATATATGAATTATTTAATTATTAGTTGTTAATCAGTAATAGTTTTTATTCTTTAAATACGTATTAACTGTGTTTTATTATTTTATAGTTTAATTTAGGTGTATGTTGTGGATATTATAGTGTTGAAGTGTGTGCAGTCAATTCATTTTTATTAATTTTTTAATTCATTATTAATTATGTTAATCATGTAAATAAGTTTAATTAAAAATGTTGAAGTGTTTAGTTATTGGTGTGGTGTTATAGGGTAGGAAATAAAAGAAATACATTTATGTTTTAATTATTTTTTTTGTTTGTAAATATTTTCTAGTTTAAAATAATTATTTTTTGTAAATGCATTTATTATTGTATTTTATATAATATTTGTAGGTTTTTGTTATATGTAATTAGTATTATAATATGTGTTATTTTGATATGTTTAATGTTTTATTTTTATTTTTTAAATGTTTATTCATTTTCTTTTTAATATATATATTTAAATGTTTATTCATTTTCTTTTTAATATATATATTTTTTTAAGTGTTTGAGTGTGAATAGTATTTTTTTTTCTCCACTATCCAACACTTTCCCTACTGTTGCATTCAATGGAGTGGGAATAGTAATTTTTACCCCTCCGCTATCCAGCACTTTCCCTACTGTTGCACTCACTGGAGTTGGAATAGTAATTTCTACCCCTCCGCTATTCAACACTTTGCCTACTGTTGCACTCACTGGAGAGGGAATACATTTGTTTAACCCCCGTTATACAACACTTATCCTACTGTTGCATTCAGTGGAGTGGGGATACAAATTTTTACCCCCTCCACTATCCAACATTTTCCCTACTGTCGCACTCTTTGGAGTGGGAATAGTAATTTTTGCCCTACTGCTATCCAACACTTTCCATACTGTTGCTCTCACTGGAGTGGGAATAGTAAATTTCACCCTTCTGCTATCCAACACTTTCCTTACTGTTGCACTCACTGGAATTGCAATAGCAATTTTTACCCCTCCGCTATCCAGCACTTTCCCTATTGTTGCTCTCACTTGAGTGGGAATAGTAATTTTTACCTCTCCACTATTCAACACTTATCCTACTGTTGCACCCAGTGGAGTGGGAATAGTCATTTTTACCCCTCTGCTGTCCAACACTTTCCCTACTGTTGCTCTCACTGGACTGGGAATAGTAATTTGTACCCCTCCGCTATCCAACACTTTCCCTACTGTTGCACTCACTGGAGTGGAAATAGTAATTTCTTCCCCTCTTCTATCTAACACTTTCCGTACTGTTGCTCTGACTGGAGTGGGAATAGTAATGTTTACCCCTCCACTGTCCAACACTTTCCCTACAGTTGCACTGTTTGGACTGGGAATAGTAATTTTTACCCCTCCGCTATCCAACACTTTCCCTACTGTTGCACTCACTGGAGTTGGAATAGTAAGTTAAATTATTATGCTATCCAACACTTTTCCTACTGTTGCACTGACTGTATTAGGCAATTTAAGTTTACATTTTTTTCCATAGTTTAATGTTTTGATTTATTCTAGAATGTTTTATTTTATATTTTAAGTTATTGATATATATATATATTTTTTATTTTTATATAATTTTAGTCTTAAAATACATTAAAGAGAATAGTTTATTAATTATTTTAATTCAAATATATATGTATAAGTTATTATGTTTGTGTTTATTTTTTAATTTAGTATATTTTTAATATTTTGTAAAAAAGTATGTTACATTTAATTGTTTTGTTAAAATTAATATTAATATTTAATATATTTATTATATATTATTTTATTTCATATATATTTAGACTGATATTTTTTACATCACTATTTTTTACATCGATATTTTTGATTCAATATTTTTGTACTTACCTGTGTAGGTATGGGAGTCGATATTTTTGTGTCTATATTTTTTTTCTCTATATTTTTAACATCGATATTTTTAACATCGATATTCTATCAGTGAACCACTAATTACAACCCTATCTTGCATACAAAAGTTCCCTATCTCAATTGGGCCATCAACGACAAACCCCCCAAAAACTTAGCAGTCAATTACAATATGGGTCTTCTGCATCTTTATTATGTGTCTCGGGATCTTAGGTCACGTCGGACCCAATAACAACTTCAACAACTTAACAACCCATTCACACGACTCACACAACATTTTTACCAAACATCGCACAATCAATATTATATCGCAAGCTAAGCATAATCCTCATACACACATCCCTACTGACCCTTACTCATCACTGGAACTTCGTCTATTCTCTGCATCTCAATCCTCGATTCTGGAATAGGGTTACCTGGGTTGGGGTCTAGATTGTTCTAGGTTAGATTCTAACTCCCTTTACTTTTACTTCGCGAGCTAACCATCCAATAATGTTACCAGCTGTTCGAGCTTGGACCCAGTCAAACATTTATCTCCATAGAGGCAAACTTTATAGCAGCACGAAAGGTAAAGGGAGAAAACTACCACTTGTTAACATCTCATTTTAGTGTAATCCATGGTGCCACACAATAATCCACTCAAGAACTTAACCTGACTTTAGTAGGGTTTAACTATAAATTTAGAAACAAGTCAATGTAGACGAATCTCAACATAATCCGAAAAATCAAGATAAGACCAAATATACTGAAGAGATTTACCCTATTTTATACAAAGCAGATGACTAGCTCAATGACGATGATGCAGACGATCAGGAAAAAGAATTGAAAAATAAATTTCATTTGATGATTCGCTAAAGTAAGCATGAGAAAGCTATCTCTACCTACACTATCTTAAAAGGAGCAACCCTAAGCTAAGAAGCATTCGATAAGGGTGAAATCAGAAAGGTGTCAGAAGTCGGAGTCTTCAGTAGAAGCCACTCCAACCATGGGTCAAGTAGCATAAAGCCACACAAGCAGAAGCATAGGTCTGCTTCCTGTGAAAACCTAAGATGACTCTCCTGTCCCTCACTTCATACAACATTAAATATCAATTGCAGTCAGAGTACAGTTCCATGTGATCTTTGCTGGTGAATTTCCCTAGCTTGAGTACAACTGGATACTTTTGCCACCATTCTCACATTGATAAGTTGCAACTTCGCTCATCCTTGGTCATTCCTCTCCTCTCCCATGAGAACTTGCCTCCATGCTCGTTACTGCGTTTCTCCTTGCCAACTTTGTCTTCTCATACCTTACCATCTAAAGAAAACAAAACAATCCTATACTGACTAATGAGGCTTTCGCTCTCCATGCGTGCAGTGGAAACAAAATACAAGTACACACAATCTACACTGAAGGTTAAATACAAATTATATGTTAAACTCTAAACATGAGTTTGCACCAAACTATCTCTCGAGGCCCGCCTAAGACAGCTTCACTAGTGTGCAGGGTTACAGAATATGTGCACATTTCTATACACACAATAAATGCAGCTCCTAAATACATGCACAAATTGTAAAGAATTACGAAGATGTCATTCTAGATGCACCTGCATGTAACATGTTCTTGTTACATGTATACATGCAAAAATATTAGATTACACATATTCAAATTTAATAACCTCACAATGTGACACATTTATGTTAACTTATCCTGTCACATTAATATGTAAGCGACACATAAACCCTTATTAATCATGTTCTATACACGAGTGTGTCAAGTGGAATACTTTAAATATGCAGTACTCCACTCCCTTTAGTAACGATAATCACACTGAATATATTCGAGTGCTGACTACGTATGAATATGAGGCACTCCTATAATATTTCATATGGGATCAAGATTTCTCTTCTCCAACAGAGCGTCCAGTTGGACTAAGCAAGTGAGATGAGCATTGAAGCCTACAATCAGAAACAGGTGCATTCCCAAAAGTCACTTCCAAAATATTCATAGCCGTTGATATGCACTACTTTGTTTATAATGGCACAAAACCCAGTTGAAAATGATTGGGTGTAATGCTTGTCTCTAAACTCCCATACCAGCCAATTCTCTAACAGCTGAACTTGCTATTGTACTTTATCTGCGTTTGGCAACACAACCACTGGCTGTAACAGAGCAGTGCTTAAATTGTATAAAAATAAGTGCTAGGGCACCGTCCATTGTCCCTGCCATCACTGCCAATGACAGAACCAATACAACTACAAAGCATTGCTCCCTATAAGTGTGACAGGTCAGACTATTCCAGCCCCCCCTCCCCCCAAGCTCTGATAATGTAATGGGCGGCAGGTATTAGTCATTTTGAATGAATATTGAATTAATAAACAATTGTTGTTGTGTTCATTGCTTATTTAGAAAAACAACGCCACCATGTGGCAGAGTGTCATAAGAGTAACTGAGACGATTGCTAGTCATGGAGCATGAAGATAGGAAAATGAGTCTGTGTAGGCTTTTCAAAACAATACTTAAGAAACTACACAGGGTGTAAGATCAGTCATTAAGTATATGCCTAGATGGCAGAAAACAAGTAAAATCAGCCCTGCATTCATTGCATTCAGAGCACTCATCTTCATAAAGGGAGGTAGGGCAGAAATATTGTACCAGTTTCCTATATTAAAAATCAATAAAAACATATTTTACAAAATGGGCTAAGGATGGTCTTTTTTCAATGTCAGTGTTTGGAAAGCACACCATGACACAAAATGGTATTTTGCAGAGAGCACTAAAAATGCTTACATTGTTTCTTGTCACAGTGCCACAAGTGTCTACGGAATGCAAGCTGAAGTTAGATATCCTGAACACATAATGCAAGAAAGTCTCCAGGGGGTGAGGAAAAAAACATTCAGCCTACTGCAGCAGGAGACCTAAATCAAGCAACGATTTCAACTGAAATCAGTCAGTCATCACATGTTAGGGTGATCATAAAGCAGTGGAACTGGAAGCAATGAAAAATTGTAGGCCGTTATGCTACAAATTACGGAAACATAATATTCAAGAAAGTTTCTGGACACAGGATCTGGGCACTTGTTTAAGACATAGTTCTTTATGGTAATTATATTAATGTTACAGGTTCATTCTGTTTCGTATTTGTATAGTCTTTGGGGCAGATTTATGTTCCCTGGCGCATCCCTGCAAATCAGCATGGATGCGCCAGGGAAGATGCGTCACGCAAGTTTGCCCTTGCGCCACCGCAGATGCGCCGCATTTACAATGCCGTGCATCGTGGCGCAAGGACAAGCAGATGCATGACACATCCGCCGGCGTAAGGTTGGCGCAGTGCTGAAGTTGCGTCTCAGGCGCGACGCAACTCCAGCACTGTTCCAACCTACCCTATCCCTGACATGGTGCATCAAGCCTTACGCCTACTTCAAGCAGGCGCAGGGTTTTGAGCGTTTTCAGCGTTGGGAAAGTGACTCAGTGAAATCTTATAGATTTCACTGAGTCACTTTACAGGGGCGTTCCTGCAACGGAACGCCCCCCCCCCCGAGTCGAAACGCCCATATGAAACCTGACCCAGGTTTCACATGGCGGAGGGCTTTACACCGTGACGCATCTCCATAGATGCGTCACGATGTAAATTGGGCGCAACATGGCGCAGGGTTTACGCCGCAGCTGCGTCACAAAAGTGACGCAATGGTGGCGTAAAAGGGCCGCAAGTCCCACATAAATCTGCCCCTCCATTTCTTATTCTGATCTGTCACTGACATTTACATTGACACTGTTAGACCTGTCTTTTGCAGCAGGTTTATCCCCAGATGTTTTGCTTTGTGACCTACTGTTTCTGACCTGTTTTTGTTGGTCTTATGACTCTTGGCCCTTTAACACTGCTAATCAGTGCTAAAGTGCATATGCTCTCACTGTAAATTGTATGTATGGATTGGTGTTTCCATAATTGGCTGATTTGATTTACTAGTCTGTCCCTTGTACAGTGCACTGTGTATGCCCATGGCCTGTAAATCAAATGCTGCTAGTGGGCCTGCATCACTGATTGTGCCACCCTCATAAGCAGCCTGCAAATGTAACTCAGGCCTGCCATTGCAGAGCCTCTGTGCAGTCTAGTACTACTATGTCGACTTGGCAAGTGCACCCACTTGCCAGGCCTTAACCTTCTCTTTTCTTACATGTTAGTCGCCCCTAGGGTAGGCCCAAGGTACCCCTGTGGGCAGGGTGCAGGGTGCAGTGTATGTGAAAGGTAGGATATGCCCTGATGTGTGTGGCATGTCCTGATAGAGAAATAATGCCAATTTCGTTTTTCACTATTGTAACACTATCTGCTCCCATAGGATAGAATGGGAACTTTGCTTAAAACATCTTATAAGCATACCTGCCCCTGGTAACCAGATAGGAAAATAAAGTTTAGTATGCCTGAACTCAGAATGTTAAAATGCATTTTTTAGTGAGGGTGATTTTTACATTCTGTGTTTGAAAATACCACTTTTAGAAAGTAGTTATTTTCTTACTTGGCCATCCAGTGTGACTCTGCTAGGATGTGTGTTGACTGTCAAGCTTTGGAGTGACAGGGGCTGGGGATGTGCAGTGGCTCCAGAGAGTCTGGATGTGTTGGTGCTAGGCTGAATAGGCCTTGTCTGCATTTGAAGTGGTGGGAGGAGTAGCACCTGCACCTGAATAGGGATGTGCCTGACTTCCACAATGCTGGCTCCGCCTCCCTGTGGTGTGTCTGGAACCAGGGCTCACACGGACAAAGGAGGTGGTTGTGCATTTGCAAAGTGCCCCCCAGAACTGCTTTGGACTGGGCTCAGAGCCCTGGGCCAAGAGAGAACAAAGAGATTTAGTGTATTAAAAAAGGGGGGCCCAGACCCCTGACTTTTAGATCACTTCTGGAATCAAGGGGAACCTTTGCCAAGGATAAAAGCCGGAGAAGCTGAGGAGGAATATTGCACCTGTGCTGTTTGCTGTCTGCGGTTCGCCTGCAGTGGCTACTTTCAAGGAAAGGGAAAAGGCCTTTGCTGTTTGCAGTGTCCCCTGCTAGAGGAAGATCTCCAAGGGCTTGAAACTGAGCTTGCCTCCTGTTCTGAAGCCTCAGAGACACAAAGACTTCACCACCAGCTCCCCTGAACTTCTTTGCTGAAGTTCTGACCTGCTGAGAGGTGCCTGCTGTTGTCTTGAAGCTGTTTGCCGCTGGGAGCTAGAAAAATAATGCAACTTCGAGAAGCACGACGCAGCCGCACCTGTTTCTGACGCATCACCGAAGAAATCATCACAGCACCTGCCCGCGACTTGAGAAATCGCCGCATGCTGCATCGAGTGCACCGATCTCCGAAGTCCGAGATCACCCCACTGATTCTGATGCAAGGCCTGCTGTGCGGCTGCAAGAACCCATGTATCGTCACGGATTGTCGCATCGCATTGAGGCGCCAAGTCTGTTGCATCGTTGGGGGACGCAATACGAAACCAACGCATCACCTCTCAATTCAGTAAGAAACAGATCCAGCGCAACCCCTAAATTCATGAACCAGGGACCAGTACACATGTGACACATAAATCATTTACCAAACAATGGGTCCCATCACACATTACTCATAAATGCTCCCTGAAGACAAGCACTGGATTAGGGGGGTTTAATTTATCAGTTTTGTATAAGTCTACTTCGATAGTTCTGTCAAGGTTAGGGTGGCACGTGGTCTAGGGCCCGCCCCACTCTCTGCTCGTGTTTGTTTGCCATTGTGCGCCAAGGTTTTTTGTGGTAAAACAAATGTGGCAGCTTCCTTAGGGCGTTGGTGGCTAGTTTGCTCTCATTTACGGTAAGGTATGTTTCTCTGTGAGCAGTAGTGTCTTTATTTGTATGTTATTTGCCTTTAACTGTACAGTATGCATCAAACGCGGTAATAGTAAGTACAAAACATTGCTTGTAATGTTAATCATTGTTACCTGCATTAATACATACTTGGTGAACTTAAGAGACAAAACTTATCTCTTCATTACCAGACAAGAAAAAGACAGTCTTTGGATAACAGTGATTATAGGCGAAACATTGTGCAACCGATTAAGTGCAGAAACTTATTGATATTGCTCCGCAGATTGAGAAATTGTTCAAATAATTATTTACATGAATTGTCTGCTATATTAATGCTGATTTGAGAAAGACAACTTGGAGAAGTTGAGAAACTTTATTGACAAATTACATTTGTCTTGTTGTTATTTAACCTTTTCCTTTACAGATCTCCTTCCCTGCTGTTCCCTTCCTATTTTCCCTTCCCCCCGCTTGATCACTTCAATACTCTGTCAAATCTAAAGCAGAGTTGAAGGTATCGAGAGGTGGGTCATTGTATCTTTGCGTCAGACCCTGAGGAAAGAAGCTGAATCCTGACAAGTTCACATTAATAACACACTCTAATCATAACTATTCATAATTTCAACTGTCTTCCTCTGGTCGATGGACCATTAGTTGATGAGTTGATGGTGACTATGATTAACTAAACAGTTTAACACTTTAATTAAATAACCACAGAGTCATTTATCTGATTAATAATTGTATCTTATTAATTTATATGCTCATTTCAGATTATCTGCACACACACAAGATTACTCATGAGAGAACAGTTATCAAGCAATGTAATCAAAATGAATCATTGGCTTCAACATCAAAGCGTGCATAAGGATAGGGAAAAAGAAGGTACAGTAAAAATACTTTGCAGAAATATATTGCAGAATTAAAGCATTTAAGGAGGTTGATACCCACCAAAGAATCAGGAAACGCACTTCCTTGGACGTGGTTGTGGTAGAGGTCCTCAGAGATAGGCTCCAAAGGACAAAGTAAACAGGACAGGTGCATTTAAGTTATTCAATAAATCAGAAACAAGACAATAATCTCCCAACCTATGTACCTTGATCTAGTTCTCCTCGGGCGTAGTCTCCTCCCAAGTGCTCCCCGCAACATTCTCATACCTAAAGTGCTCTCTCTCGATGCTCTTGTTCGGACGCTCCGGTTCTCCCCTAAACCACACCCCAATTGGGATATCAATTATACCCTAATTCTCTCACTATCTTACAATGTTGCAGTGTCCGTAGAAACTCAGCCTGTGATTGGTTAGCACCGATCAAGTTAGAGTCTCCTCATCAAGTTCTCATCACCAATCCATCCCATACTGGTTTTAACAAAGAAAGTATTAAGAATAAATGCAATCGTATACTACTAATGTCACTAGTTCTACATTTTGCAACATTCTCATATTAGGACATCAGCTTCACATTCAATTGGAAGAACCGATGACAGTTCCCACAGTCGCTGTTACATCTTGGCACATAAACAATAGGACACAGGTCAACATGGCCTTCACACGGATTACATCAGCTGGTGCACTCTGCAGTTCATGAGCAGGCAGAGCTTTCAGCGCATGCATACTTCTTACAGACCAAGACAACAACATGCGGGCTCGGACATGAGGCCATTTTCATGCAGGCCCAAATCTCGGACTAAAGTAAACAAACACAAAAGAATATTAATTCATAAAATGAAACCCATTATGTTTAACTCCCACCATACTACTACCCTGTATTAATGATTACCTAGCGAAAGCTATTAATTTAAAGCAGCTTTTCTGTTATTCGTGCACAACATGCAAAATGTGCAACATACAACACAACATAAACATGCACTAGTACAAGTTTTCGAAACGCAAACAGCTAATACGTACTCATGCTATCATGGTTTAGAATATTAAGTAAAATGCGTTTGCCCCATGTGTGTGTTCAGGGTTGGTTAGTCAATGCAGTTAATACATTATTATGGAGGTACTTAATTTCGTGAGGATGTAATTTTACAAACCTTACTCCCTCAAAACCAACGCATCACCTCCGCTCCGATAAGGAACCGACACATCACCTCCCCTGAACAGCAGTAAGAAACCGACGTATCACCTCCCCTGGAGCAAGGAATCAATGCATTACCTTCCCTGAGTGTAAGGACCCGAGGCATCACCTTCCCTGCAACCCTTTTTGTTTGTGTGCGTGACGCATCCAAGGTACTTTGTGTGAAAAGTGTTGCATCTGCAATTTGCTTTGAACTAAACTATTTCTACCATTTGAAAGTCCTATTTTTATTACTGTGTTGTGGATTTTTGTTGTTTTGGTCTTGTTTGGTTTAGATAAAGATTACTTATTTTTCTAACCTGGTATGGTGTCCATTTGTAGTGTTTTCAGTGTATTACTGTATGTGTTCACAAATGCTTTACACACTGCCTCTGATTTAAGCCTGTCTGCTCGGGCCAAGCTCCCAAGGGGGTGAGTAGGAGTTAGAAGTGTATCCCCCTTACCCTGACTAGAAGCAAGGGTCTCTATTTGGACAAAGGTACCTACATCAGCCAACTAGAGACCCCCATTTCTAACATAGACTTTATAGATGATATTGTTTATTATCGTTGTTGCGCTATTTCTTTTCTCTTTGTATCAGTGCACAATAATTAATCAAATACTTTTTGAAGATAATCTATACCAACAAACCAGTACCATTTTTTGCATCAATACAATATCTTTGTTTGTTTTAGTGACCGAACGTGCACCATTTCCTTACCTTAGATTCAATGTTTTCATCTTGACGTCACACCTAAGGTCAAGACGGTTTGCCTGTCAACAGACATACTTCTCTATAAAAAACCTATGTAACCTGTGCACTTTTGTTATCTATAGCTGCACCACAAAGATCATACATTTCTCGATAAGTCATTACAGTGGCCTTGTACGAACAAAGAGTATGATTATATAAAGAAAATGTGTTAAAGTTCAAAGCTTTAAAAGAAAATTGACAGTTGGAGCTTTTATATAAGCTAGTCATTCATATACATGTTAAACATATATGATACTACCTTTTTAAACTACAAAGTTTGATTTGTGCTATTACTTATTGTTATAACTCTAAATTGAAAACTATACATATATTATTCTTTCATAAAAATTATAGTTTATAGCGAGTGTTAAGGAACATACTGTGCACGTATTTGATATTTTTTTTTTTTTTTTTTTTTTTTTTTGAAAACCTTTATTGACAGTTCAATAAGAACAAGTATGGGCCTACAACCCCCCGGGGCCGGCCGCTAAGCAATCAGAGCAATAACGACAAGTATAAACACAGGCAGCACTTCAGGGAGCAAAATCGTACTGCTAATACTGTGAACAGCGTAAGTAGGGCACCAGGAGAAAAAGGTTTTCATTTTATGATGAAACAAGGCAGAAGGATCAGGTGACAAGCAATTTTAAAACAACGATCACGGATATGCAGAGTAATGAACGTTAGCGATTTACAGCAATCTATTCGGTCAATGGCGCAAACACAAGAACATCAGGATGGAGAAAAACATAGTCTACAGCTGCGCCCACAGTCCCCCGCCAGAACTCCCCAAGAACACCCCGGAAGTTGTGAACACATGGAACGGCAACGAGGCATAGCAAAAGGAGGTGTATCACGCTGATCCCAGAAAAAGAAAGACAAAAAGAATCAGAGAAGAAAAAGGAGGCCATGGAAAAAGATGAAGGAATACAGAGTCCCCTCCCCCAACCCCCCACCCTGCACCTCTGCAGATGAGTACGGCCCCCCCCCCCAGCAGTGTGCCTGTCGCCCTGGAACCAGACCCGAAATGTAGGAGAATAGGGAAAAAGAAGTAGGAAAGGACCCCCACCAGACGGGGGGGTAGAGAAAGTATTTATAAACTGGAGGAGGGCCTTCATAACAGACCCCCGGCTTCTCCCTCCCGCACGGTAAGGTTCCCCTAAAGTGAACAAGGAACAGCACAAAAACAATCTTCTCAAACCACGATGGGGAGCATTATGCGTCTATTGTGCCAGTAGCCATGTCAGGAGAGCACACCACCCCAAGCCCGCCCGTCCACTAGGCGACCACCCCCGAGGGGCCAGCCTCATCCCTGACCACTCAGTGGAATTCTGCCCATGCCAACCCCTCGACCCAGCACCATACCCAATGTTCCTAGGCAGAGGAATGTCCAACAACGACAGAGAAGCGACGCACACAGGTGGGGTGGAAGTCTCTGAGCATCAACACAGTCCGCCGCGTGAGGAAACAGGCTTCCAAGTGCTGCCCTAGGATCTGCACTGCACACAAGGTTCAGGAAGGCAGAAGCAGCCAAAAGAGACATTAGTTGCTGGAGTTGTCTCTGGGTCGCAGGAGGGCATGCACGGGACGAGGCCACCACATCCCACTCAGGTCCAACGCCTCCGGGACAGATCAGGCCCTCAGAAGGTCGAACACACTGTAGCATACTGGCCGGGGCGTCCAGTCGTGTACTAACCTCAGGGGGGGGCGCCACAGCGTCCTCCTGCGCGCAGTGTGGGTAGACTCTGTGTTCGTGCGGACAGGCGGGCCGCCACTGCCCCAACTCCGACGCCACACCATCGAGCTTACTCCCCAAGATCACGAAACCATGAACCAAGGAGGAGTGAAGAGTACCAAGAGCCTCGAGGAGGTCGCCGTACCCCAGCTCAGCTCTCTGTGATCTCGCCGCCACACTCCCAAAAATCGTACGCTCACAGGCCCGCAGGCCCGCTGCGGCCCAGCGGACAGGATGGTAGGCTTCATCGACCCAAGATGGCCGCCAAGTATGCCCGACCCTCACCGGGGCCGGGACCCCAGGACAAGCGTCGCGATGTCCACGTCGCGGGTGACCGGGTTCCGGGGGCAGGCAAAAAACTATCCGTGGTCACGGGCAACAGTCGTCCCCACCACGGACCAGCTCCCGTAGAAATCCGGGGGCGGCCCGCAATGATCGGGGCAGGATACGGACGGCGGCCGGGCAGCTCACCAGCAAGGCAGGGGCAGTCACCGGAGGATCTAAGATTTGCACCCCCGGTCATGCACTCGGTCAGCTACACTGGGCAGTAGAAGTGACCACGCCGAAATGTAGGCCGAGTTTGGCACCGCTCCGGTGGGCCGACTCCACCCAGTCACCACCGGCCGCTGTTGTCGCACTGCCACCCGGCCACGGCGTCCACTCGATGTCCCGGCTCCAGGGCCGCACAGGCCGCAAAGTTCAGATGCAGTTTTCTCCGGCGATAGCACGGCTAGAAACCTCGGAGTCACACAGTCGGGAGCCCCTCTCCTTCAGAAACACGACCACGTAGCACAAGTTGAGGATCTCAGGCAGGATATCCGTGCGGGATGCGGAGGCTCACGGAGCCGGGGGTCTACGCTGCCGTCCCGGTCGCCATCTTGGCTCCTCCCCTCTTGTTTACGTATTTGATATTTGAATAGTATGTGGCAAGCAAAGAACTGCTTTCTATTACATTTTCTTAAGGTGAAGAGGGCTAATATCTATGTTTACTTCTAAAACAGAAAAAAGTTCATTTCAATCCACTTGTTTTGATATTACGTATACTGTAATTATGTGTAAGAAATTGGGTTATTGGCTTAGGAGGGTGGAAGCCCCACTCAGGCAGGAGTTACAATACTTGTCAGGGTGAACCACAAAAATCACTAATTAACCGGTGCTTAACCCTCTGGTATCTTTGCACAAAGCAGTCAGGCTTGATTTAGAGGCAATATATAAAGTTTTTTGCAGCACACAAACAATAAATAAAATGATAGCAAAACAAATTAAATCCAATCAGTAGAACCAGAGCTATGAATTTTTTTACTTTTTAATGAAATCTAGCACTTAAGAGATCATAGCGCCAACTGCAGGTATCTGGTCACACAAGAACATCGTCAGATAAAAAGTCTGGGAGAAGGTAGAGTTCAGCAGGGTAAGGTATCCCCCTTCCCCTCACTAGAAGCAAGGGTCCCTATTTGGACAACGGTACCTACCTCTGCCAACTAGAGACCCCCATTTCTAACATTGGTGGTCAGCAGTGACGATCTGGTCTTGCCTTTGTGTCTTACATACAGTGATTGGTGTACACTACTAGTAGAGTGCAGACCATTACACAACCACATACTGTTTTTCCTTGTTTCCCTTTGGAATTTGGTTGTTGGAACTCTGGTTAGTTGTTGCACCTGTTGGGCCGTGTCAAAACAGAAGTCAACTTTTGGCACCTGCACATCTATAAGATGAGGGAACTAAAAGTCTTTTGCAAGGAGAGGGGGCTACCTGTGAAGAGGAGATCCACAAGGCAAGATCTTGAGGCAGCCCTGCATAGCTTTGAGGTGCTATGCTGGGAAGCAACACTAGCAGATGACTCTGAGGAGGAATCTGAGTTGAAGGATCCCCAACTGGAATACAAGAGGGCAGTGGCCCTGAGGAGGAAACATTTTGGGAAAGATTGGCACGTGAAGCGAGGAATCGGGTTTGTGTTCGTGACCGGAGGCTGAGACAGCTAGACCAGGGGTGTGAGGAGATAGAGCGAGCCTTAGCTGAAAAAGAAATGTGGGTAGCTGAGGATGTGAGTTTGGCTGGGCTGGAGATGGAGTCCAGCTCAGATGGTGGCAGCAAAAAGGTGTTATCTAGTGCTAAGGAAGAAGTACACACACCCAGAGATGTGGCGCCTGACTTGAAGGAGGGGGTTGACATACACCAGGGGGTTCAGGTTTATGAGGTAGCTCTAGTGGTGCGCAGTGTCCCTCAAGTGGATTGGGGAACTGACACACAGGATCATATTCCTTTTGGTGGGAGGGACACTCTACTGACTCTAGATGAGAGGTGCAGGCAGAGGGGTTCCCCCATGGTAGATGTCCCGGTCTGTGAGTGTCGAGACCACCCAGAAGAGTGTGGGGTGAGTGACAGAGACAGTCAGACACTGTCTTGTCAATCTCAGGACAGTGATGGGGGTACTTGTGCGAAGCACTGGATGGTGTGGCAAAGGGAGGCCTGGTTAACACCTGTGTGGGGCTGTTTGATTCAATTGGTGGAGAGCATATTTTAGGTCCCTGTTTTCCAGAGCTATGCCAACACCTGGTGGAGCGTGCGTTCTCTGACCCCAGGGAGCTCACACTGGAGCCAGACCTTTTGGTGGATTCCGGAGGGTCTAAAGAAGCATCTGGGGCTGATCCTGAAGGAGGTTTCTCAGGTTTTCCCCAACCAAGTGAGGTAGGGGAGGGTCATGATGGCCCAGATAGGTCCCAGAGTAGTGGGAGGGGTGTAGGGTCCCATGTCCCATCTCAGAGGAGAAGGAGTGGGAGTGGGCTGTGTCCCGAGGTGCCCGATACCCAGTCTCACGGCCTGGTTGGTTCCATGAGGGAAGACAAGGAGGGGGGCCTACTCTAACAGGGAGGTCATTCTCTGATGGGGATCCCTAGGTGTCAGTTGAGCTGTGGGAGACTGCTGTAACTAGCATTTTACCAGCTCTAGTGTCTGGCAGCACCTCTCCATTTGGGGGGGGTGCGTGTGCTGGGAACCGTTTGGCAACTTTTTAAACATGTACCAAATTGAAGGTCGAACTGTCTTTGTTTTTCTTCTCTGCTCTAACTGAACAAAGTGGCTTTATATAGAGGACCTTTTTTGAACGCCGTTTTAGGGAAGAATGCTTTCTATTTAGACCTTACTTTTATGGACATTTTTTAAGGCTCTTAAAGTGCTTTTAGTATGCTTTCATTATAAATGATTTTCATGCCCTCTTTTAGCATTTACTCTGTCATTGCCAAGCTGACCTTGTTGACCTTTTGATGTCATGTTCTTTAGGATAGTCCCATCATGTACATACTGATTACATAAATTGTGTCCCATCCACACAACATAATGGTCCTAAACACAGGTGACCTTTTACCTAGTAGTTTACTTCTGTCTCTTCGACAGCCAGGCTCCCGGTATCCTATCTTAATCCCTGTACCTGATGTACATAAACATGTCTCCAGGCACGGTAGATTTATTCCGTATAAGGGTCACCACTTTTTTCATCCATGGCCAACAGCCAGCTGTGCATGACTGTTTTTGTTTAGAAAGGGATCAGCAAAGGATTAGTGAATGTTTTAAAAACATATTCATTCTGGAAAAACCCTGGAGTGACCACTTTATTATAAAGACCCTCACTCCCCCTTACAGAACAGAAGAGAATTCCTTACAGGCTGGACCGAGACTCTGCAGGCTGATCCTTTGATAAGCAGAGACTTGACATCCCTTGCGGGGTGCCATCCCCGACGCAGAGACGGGGTCCTTCCTTCAGAACTATCAGGTGAGGGGTTAGTACTTCCCTGGGGTTTTCTTGGCTCCATTAGGATCTATCCTAACATTTACATACATATTCTTCACCCACATACCTCGGCTAGGTACATTTAGGTGGGCTACGCATCATAGGAGTTCGTCAATGCTATTGTTTTATATATTATGGTTTTATTCATCTTATTAGCACTATGGTAGAAATGTATCTACTTTTTACGATATTGGTACTAGCGATTACATTTGTCTTCATGATTGAGGCACACGAGGTGTTCGGATCAGGGGTATTCTATTCCTGGGTAAAATTCCCACCTGCAGATAGACAGACACATTTATTCCACGAATACATTGAAGTGGATCCACCGGGAGAATACATCCCAGGACATTGAAGTTCTGTTAACTTACCAGCAACATAAAAACTGGTTTAAAGGCGCCCTAAATCACACAACTTCAGTCGTAAGACTCGGTCCGCTCAGCATAGGAGGAGCGACATGGCCGGTCTTAGCGACTTACACTTCGCGTCCTGAGATAGACACACTCCCAGTAGGGTAGGTGCGTACACTTTACAATATTACTATAAACTGGTGGCCCCTCATCTGAGGAGCACAGTGCGCCCTGGGGCATCAGATATAGGACGTTCTTTGCTTTCCTATGAGAGATATTTTCCGTCTTCTGTTGACAGTCCCCTTCTCCACACCGGAGTATATCTGCGAGCCCTCTGGCCTTAACATTTTGGGAGTTCTATTTATTTATTTATTCCAGAAACATATGGAGTTTTTGCTGCCTTGCTGATATTTGATTGTTCCGTATTTAAGGACTTGCGCTCACTTTGGAGCCTCAAGCTGTGGCAATCGCATTGATTTATCATAAAGCCCTGACGAAACACGTTGGCTGTGTGCCTGTTTTTAAAAAACAAACTACGCTAATTAAAAGAAGACTTTTTTGGATAACGTATGTCACCTGACTGACTTCTTGTACACTTTACAGTGATGTAGTCAGGCTATACAGACACACAAAAAACAAAATTGTCCAGTTCGTCATGCGAACACTCACATTACAACCTGCGAGAGCTGCTCCACCTGGAATAGTCCAGTCCCAACACACACCAATAATTAGTCCACAAACACTAAAAGCAATAATGGGTGCGTTACCATCAAAAAGGGAACAAGTGCCATTCTGGATTGCCCCAAAAAATAGCACAGTTGGAAGCAGTATTTCCCCATACCGGAAAAACACATAATGTTAACAATTTGCTTGCCAATGGGAATGGTTCCCTCAAATGAGGATTGTACCCCTGGGGAACAATCTTTGCTGCAGTCTACATTAGAATACACGGTACCCCAACCATATCAGTTGTTCTTGAAGTATTAAAACAGATGCAGAATGAGTACGGGGCAGGACCTGCCCCTGACTTGGGGATGAAACTGATGGGTAATTTTGACCAAGTCTTGGCAATTATGCGTAGCAACATCAAGGGGGAAGCAGCAGTGGTGGCCATACGCCAATGCTTAAGGGAAACAACTCCTGCAAATCAGGAGCGTGCATTACCAAAAAATATCGAAGAAACCAATGCTTCACCAGGTAGAGATAGTTTGGGAGCCAAACCAGGGAAAGCACAAGTGGTGAGTAGTTCTGAAAAGGACAACTCAAAGCAAACACCCATTTCTTCTAAAAAAGAAATGGGATAATAATCAATCTAAAAATAATAATAACAGAAACATGATCAAGGGGTGGGTCTCCCCAAAGAGATGCCTCTGAAAAGAGGTACAACCTTAGGAATCGTAATAACATTAGGAAACCTGACAGGTATCAGGATACTGATACACGTTCCTTTAATTCCTTTCAGAGTTCATCAAAAAGCTCAGAGAGGCAAGGACGGTCAGAACAAAAAATTGAAGATCGACCACATGGAAAAAGGGAAACACATTGCACTTCAGATTTCATTATCAAGCAGAGAGAGCAACCTAAAGCTGGCTTAAAAATTTGAAATGCCCAGGTTACCAAGGACTCAGCTTCTTAATGGGGAATGGGCTCTGACAATGGTAGACAGCTCTGCAGAAGTAACAATAGCTCCCCAGAAACTGAAGGAATTTCTGGTGACAGCAGTATTGAATGAATACATCATGGAGGAAACACCTGATACAAGAGTGAGTGTCCCACTCTGTCTACACAAAATTAATATCCAAATAGATGGGGACATCTTGAGAAAAATGAAAGGTCTCTTTTGGCAAAATTTGACATATTGATACAACATCCTATTAGCAGAAAAAGGTTGGCCGCCTGAATTTATAATGGGTTGCCTAAAAGGTGAAAGCGTCATTTTGCCTACATTATACCGCAACTATGTAGGGTGGGACGTGGTGTCCAACCACCACAAACTCCCATTAAAAACTACTTCAACTGTACAGAGACAGTACCCTATTAAAAATGAGGCGAAGAAACAGGTCAAAGAAATCTTAGATTAACTAGAATACCAAGGTGTGATTGAAAATTGCACCTCGCCAATGAACAACCCTTTGTTTCCCGTAATGAAGCCTGACAACACATATCGTTGGGTTTTAGATTACAGACACTTGAACACATGCACAAAAACATTTGCAGTTCAGAACGCACATAGGGGCCTATTAGGATGGCGGGCGGACTTTCGTCCGCCTGCCACCCTAGCGGTGCTGGGACTGGCCTCCAGTGGTGCAGTGGTCCCGCACCGGCAATTAGGATGCCACCACCACCGTGGCGGTGGCATCCTTTATTCCCAGCATTGTGGCGGGCGGTGCTCACAGCACCGGCCGCCACTATGCTGGGAATACACGTCGTGCATTGGCATGCACAAGGTGACACGCACAGTGCGGTGCCTGTCACTTTGTCCGTGCCAATGCAGGGGGTACCATAGGTACCCCCATGTGCTCCTCCACCCCCCAACATCCTGGGGACCCGCAACAGGCCCCCAACTGCGAAATCCGCATGCCTTTCCAACGCCGCCATGGAAAGGCTGATCCCCGCATGCATAGTAATATGGATGGCGTGTCTAACAGACACCACCATCATATTCAAACCTTTTCCTCCCGTCCGCCGCGGTCCCCCCACCAACATAATCAGGCGGGGGGTAAATTGCATGCGGGCGGAGAGTAATGGCGGGCAGATCGCCACTGCCATACGGGTGGTGGCAATCCACCCGCCATTATAATAGACCCCATAGTGTCTCATTAATGAATAACATTGTGTGGAAGAAATACAAAACAACACTAGATATCTCAAATGGATTCTTCTGCCAAAATATAGCTCCTGAAAGCCGACATTTGACTGGATTTTCTGCCCTCAGGGTCAGTTTGTCTCCTGCCCCAAGGCTATAAGAACAGCGCAGGGTTATTCTTGGCAAGAGTGTGAGAGCTATTACAAACTTACAATGAAGAGGCAGTGTCATACGTAGATGATATTTATCTGACGGACAATGAATTACTTTAACACTTGTGCAGGGTGAACAGTATAATTGTTGGTTTTGCAAATTTGGTCTACAAATTTAACTTAAAAAAATCACAAATTGCCCATCTCAGCGTCCTATTTTGGGGATATGAGCTGTCAAGTGAAGGCAAAAGCCTTGCCGCAAACTTTTTAGAAAAATGCGCTCTAATCCAGCCTCCAAAAGCTCTGAAGGGTTTACAATCCATTTTAGGATTTCTAAATTTTGGCAGAACATACATTCAAAACTACAAAGAAAGAGTAAAACATCATTTGATGCAGGCTAACAGATCTCCTGGGAAAAGAGGAGGTGGGGTAGCAGCAGTCATCAAAAAAATCTCTTGGTCACTTCCATCGCCCCATTAGAAGTGGTTTCAGTGGATAGCCTCACACTAAAATTTATTTTTCCTAAATCCACATTGGTGTTCATACTGATCTATAGACCCCCCACTGCAATAGGGGAATTCATCACTAAATTAGCTATAGACAATGCTAAAATTCTGTTAATTGGAGACCTGAATTGCTGGTCCACGGAGGAAGGGGGGAGTCGGGGTTTTAAAGAGCTCACAGACCTATCAAATAACTTGAACTTAGAAGGACATATAACTGAACCCACACACATTAAAGGGCATGCATTAGACCAACTATGGTTATCTAACTTCTTGGTCCACAACTTAACTGTTAAGCCATGCACGTGTTCAGACCACCACCTAATACACTTTACATTAAGTGGTCTATCCCTAGTTAAATCTTTGGTTGGCCCGAAAATACTGACTAGGACCTGGAACTGCGTCCGATTGCCAGAGTCCCTTAATACCCTGAAATCCACACTTCGGCCTAGAACAAATAACATTGACAAGTTGGAGAGAGCTATCCCCAACTGGCAATTAAGTGCAAGTGAGATTCACGCCCCGCTACAAAGGAAAGAGAGAGTTGTGAGGTGACACAAAGCCTCTAAATGGTTTACCACAGAGTTAAAACTAGTAAAACGTAAAACCCGCCAGGCGTCTCGTAAATGGCGGAGAAGCAATTCCCCTGCGGAAAGGAAAATGTACGAAAAACCACTAACTGATTACAAAGTTGCCATCGTGGAGGCAAAAAAAGCCTTCTATACGACCAGGGTTCTTAGCTCTGAAAATAAATCCAAAGACATCTTCAAGATAGTCAGAGAACTTTCCAATCCCGACCGTGTCACACTGGCCATTATTCCCTCCCAAGCCCTAAATGATGATCGAATGCCTTTTTCTCTGACAAAATTAAGGTTATTCAGAACTCCATCTCTCCTAGCTCTCAAGATTGGAAATCATACCAGCAATTTACTAACTCTGCAACTATGTCTAGATTTCAAAACATTACCTCAGATCGGCTCGCAGAATTAAGCAAGATACAATCTGGCTCCCCCAAAGACCCAAGTCCCTCTAAGATACAAAAAGACCTTCTTGCACAATTCCTGGACACCTTTCTCTGACTTCTAAACCTCTCCCTGGAGCAAGGGGTAGTCCCATGTGCTTTCAAAGAGGCAGTGTTGGTTCCACTTCACAGGAAAGCTGGAGTAGATCCCAACCTACTGAGTAATTACAGACCCATATCACTCCTTCCATATCCAGCAAAAGTGCTTGAAGCACACGTAGCAAAACTTCTTTGCGCATTCATCAAAGAGACTAATTTCTTGGACTCCCACCAGGCAGGCTTCAGACCATCACACTCTACAGAATCAGTCATCTTAAGCGTGGTGGATTATCTGAAGGAGGGAGCAGACAGGGAGTGCACACAGGCATTGGTACTGCTCGACCTGTCCGCTGCGTTCGATACCGTGGTTCACACCATATTAGCGGACAGAATGGCAGTGGCAGGCCTGAGAGGTACGGCCCTGGATTGGATGATTTCATTCTTAGGGGAAAGCACCCAGTCTGTTAGGCTGGCACCCTTTAATTCAGCCAGGGTCAATACCACCTGTGGTGTACCTGAGGGCTCATCCCTCTCCCCTCACCTGTTCAATATTTATATCTGTCCCCTGATCCACTCCCTCCAAAGCAGGAGAGTGAAGGTATATAACTATGCATATGATATGCAGCTGATTTTCCCAATTGACGAGACAGAGGAATCCAAGGACTTCTTCCAAAATACCATGCTCTTCATTGAAGACTGGATGAGTCACAACTATCTTAAATTACACTATGACAAAACAGAGATAGTCATTTCTAATAACAGATTCGACCAGTGGACGCCAGGACATTGGCCAGCTACATTGGGCACCCCACCTACCCCTAAAAACTCAGTCAAAAGTCTGGGGATCATGCTGGCCTTGATTATGTCCAGGCTGGATTACGCCAATGCTATTTATTTAGGCCTCCCTGCCAATCACACCCATAGGTTGCAGCTGATTCAAACTCAGGCGGCTAGGCTAGTCTTTCAGCAACTGAGACACTGTCATACCAAGCCACTAATGAAGCAGCTTCACTGGCTTCCTGTGACTCAGCGGTCCATCTTTAAGACAGGCTGCATGATCTACAACACACTCCACGAGATGGGCCCCAAATTTATCTCCGCAAAGATCTCATGGTACCTGCCCAAACGGAATCTCAGATCAGCCTCAATGAATATGCTGACTATTCCCAGATTTAAGCGTAAGAGAACGGGTGGCTCTCGCTTCTCTGTACTCGGCCCAATACGCTGGAATTCTCTACCGATTGACATCAGACTAACGTCACCAGCTTCAGGAAAAAAATGAAAACTTGGCTGTTCACCCAAGCCTACTGTTAGAGTTCCTCAGGACGGTTCTCCTATCTCCGATAGCGCCAGTGAACGAGCGCTTAATAAACCCCCAAACATAAACATAAAACCTTTCTACAATCTAATCAGACCAGATTTCACAGCAAACAAGTGGACTCAAAAACATACCGACACTCTACGTTCAGTTCAGACTGACATGATAACTTCAAAACACTTGCAGACACGAGTAAACCTGGTAATTTGGGTCGTCCCTGGGTTATCAGGTTATACCTACATCACGTTCAATGAAGGTGAGACAGTTCCAGTCGCGTACAAATCTCATTTATACATGAATGCTGTAAATCGATTTGCAGCAACAGAAAAAATACTGACAGCAATACCGACAGCTAAAGGGAGAGAAAAAGCACTAGCACAGGGGAAACGCATTATAGTTTTGACCCCGATACCGACTTTAGAAGCGGTGAGAAAAGCCAGCATTCCAAATGCAAAGGCATTGTATCCACATTGGATACAATGGGCTAATTCTCTCACTGCAACAGATGTAGACTACAGATATAATCCTACTCTCAAAACTCAAGCATTTCTGCAGTATGAAAAAAAATACCCTCTCCCAAATGAAATCTTGCCTCTTGATCAATATGAATACATCATTTACACTGATGGTTCTGCCCAACTGGCTATTCAAAGTAAACAGCAATATAAGGCCGCATGTGCTATAGTGAAAGGTCGAATGCGGGACGGCAAGTTGCATCCCAGCAATACGACTACGCAATCTCTGGGAGATTCTACAGCGCAGCTGGCAGAACTGAAAGCCATGATACTAGCACTACAGTATACGGATCAGGAATTCCCCACACTGATTGTGTGCGATTCGTTTTACTGTGTGCCATCTTACAATGAATGTCTTCACTACTGGGGCCAGCATGGGTTCAAAGACTCCAAGGGTTGCACAATAAAACATAAATAGTTATGGGAACAAGTGGCAAAGCTGAAAGCATGCCTGCCAGGAGCTCAAGTTATTCACACCTTGAGTCATCTGCATTTTGGCATACACGTTGAAGGAAATTCACTGGCTGATGAAGCCGCAAAGGCGACAGTGCGAACTGCTGCCGTTGCCGCAATCACTCGTTCACACACGAGAATAGACGGAGATATACTAGTAGCTATCAATGCCACAAAAAACGGCTCTGCCGTACTGCCAAAAGGCTTTCCACTCAAGTACTCCTACAAGTTAGATGTGCATAACACACCATGTGCTCAAATTCCAGGAGTGGGGGATAGAC
This sequence comes from Triturus cristatus, assembly GCF_964204655.1. Taxonomy (NCBI): domain Eukaryota; kingdom Metazoa; phylum Chordata; class Amphibia; order Caudata; family Salamandridae; genus Triturus; species Triturus cristatus. The sequence goes on from NC_140589.1 coordinate 1,634,700,110, forward strand.
AAATACCAAACAAAGATCGCAGATTAGGTTTAATACTTGCTGCACAAGAGGGTCTGGGGTCAGCACACGCAGGTGTTACTGCAACAATTTAATTATTCAAGCAACGTTAATGGTGGTCGGGGTTGACAAAGCAAACGAAGGACTATGATCTGACATGCAATATTTGCCAGCAGATGAAGGGTTCCACCATTCGAAGGCCACCACAAACACCATTACTGATTTCAGACAGACACCTCGCATGTGTCTATGTGGACCACTGCGGCCCCTTAAATCCGGATGGGGCATACAAGTATATCTTGGTGGCAGTGGATTCATGCTTTAGATTCCTATGGGTTTGGCCCCAGTGCTCGGCTGATGCTCGAATTGTTATAAAGGATTTAAAGGGTTTTCGAGTCTTCATCAGTTCATACGCAATTGGCACATTACATTCTGACCGTGACCCTGCATTTAGCTCTCGGGCTTACAAGGAAGCCATTGAAAGTATGGGTGTGGCCTTGCGGTACTCCTCCCCCTACCATCCCGAGGGAAATTCAGTGGTGGAGAGGAAGAACCAGGACCTAAAGCAATCCTTAACAGCAAGAGTATTAGGCGCGGGTAGTAGTTGGGTCAATTACCTATACGGGGTTCAGAGGGCACTAAATATTATGCCAAGAAAATCCTTGGGAGGTCGTACCCCCTATAAAATCCTGTTTGGGACAAGACTGTGGGTACCTGATCTCGATTGTGCCAGCACAGTGGCGGATGCAAAACCATTTGAACTGAATGACTGTGTGGCTGTTTTACAGGAACTCAGTGAATTCAGAGTGTTACAAACCAAAGTGCAAGTCAAACGCACCGCCACTGGGGAAGCGAAACCAGTTCCGGCAAGACCTGCCTGGGTCCCACAGATTAGGGACCTGGGGCCATATGTAGGTAGCCAAATACCGGTCGGTAACGGCCGAAATTTGGTAAATATCCCGTTACCGACCGGCATTTAGGCATTTCAGATGTAGGAGGCATGATTTAAGGATTCGGTAAATTACCGAATTGGTAAGGGATCGGTAAAATACCGAATCGGTAAAATACAGATTCGGTAAATTACAGAATCCTTAAATCATATGTAGGAAGCACTCAAGTGAGTGAATTTCAGTATTAAGGATTCGGTATTTACCACCAACTACAGGTTGATGATAAATAACGAATACCTTTCATAAAGCTATATTTTGCTGATTTAAAAGTGCCATGTGGCAGACATACATGCCCTTAGGGCATGTATGTGCGCCACATGTGCACACATGCACGATTTAGGGGTGCAACAGGGTGTCAAAGTGACACCCTGCCACCCATGAATATGCTTCCCCTATTACCGATTCGGTAGTAAATGGCTTCCCATTCATTCCTATGGGCCTCAAGGCCCATAAGAATGAATGGGAAGGGATGCATTATTACCGATTCGGTAATTACCTATTCATAAATACCGAATATTACCGAATCGGTAATAATTACCGAATGTTTACCTACATACTATTTACCGATTCATAAATACCAAATCGGTAAAATTCGGGATTTATGAATCGGTAAATATAATTTATCTACATATGGCCCCTGGTCAGGGAAAAGATCGTGGACAGAAAATAATTTGGGCCTTCATACAGAACAGCTGTACTTGTCCTAGTGGTAGTAGGAACAAGAACAGTACTACTTCCGCCTCTACCTGCCAAAAAAGAAAAAAGATTTGTCTCCATTGATCTGATCAAACCGCATCATGGTGCTGATTCTCAACAGTAGGCCGTGTGGGGTCCTGAGTAGCCACAGACCTCTTCTTGCTACTATACAGGAAGTTTAGATGGAAAGACTCCACCACACAATGTGAAGGAGTAACGAATGATGGAGTACAAATCACACCAGTTGAAATTGAAAAAAATCATGAAGAAACATCAATGCAAGTTGCAATTTGGCCCAACAATGATGTCTACATTAATATGCCTTCAAATGACACATCTGCCATTTCTTCAAAACCGGCTGAGCTACCAAAGATAGATCGAACTACATCTGGGTACTTCATCAACTTCGATGATTTCTCTTCAGATCCAAGTGAACCTGATCAAACGCCACCCACTTCAAAGAAAGAAAAATATCGCCAATGCTATCTTTTACTCAAAAAGACTTAATTAGTGGCACCTTGGTTGCATATTTGGTTCTCAATAGGGGTAGTATACCTGTTAATTTGGATTGGCACAGTAACTGTCTTTTTTCTGCATCTGAACGGACATTATCTCCCAGAACGCTCTGCAGTACAATCCGTGAACTTGGTCCTGAAACCGTTTTTATGTCATCACACCGTGAACAAAGAGACTTGTCCCTGGTGAACATTACAGCAATTCCAATACCAGATGGTATAGTTTGGGATAAAGTTTCTTATGATGTATATGGCCCCACAGAACATTTGAAAATTCCACATTTGTTTAACATTTCTTTGAAGTATTTCATTACCCCCAGTAGTCTATCTGATGATTGGGACATTGAGACTGTAAATATTATGCTCACAGATTTAGAACAATCTGCTGCATCTTCTTACAGGGAATTGTATGAGGATACAACCAACTACGATAATATGTTTTGTTACCAACATTATGGTCATAATTTTTTGCATAGAGTAAGTGTACCACGCACTGCTAATGTGTACCATCAATGAGAACATTGCCCAATTCCACCAAAAGGTAGTGCTGCCAAATTCACACAGAAGTTCGCATACTTTTTGGCGTTCAATACATCCGACCCAAAATCCTTTTACTAGAAACTTGCAAAGACTAATGCAACAGCGAAGAAAATTATACTAACAAACACAAAGCTGATATATTCAGCACCTGTTATCTCCCAACTGTCTATACAGGGTTTTGACTACTGGAAAGACATCATAGACACAAAATCTATCTGGGAGACAAGTGAGTGGTAGGTTCAGGGAACTGAGACTTTATTTAGAGCTTGCCTCATATCGTTACAGATGATTTTCCTGAATAGAACAGTGCAACAGACTACCTGTTATGGGTTTGCAAAAATCAAAGACCTGAAAACACCGAGCATCCCTTCACCCACACCTATTAGGGGTTTCACAAATAAGACACTAACAAATGAGGGGATAAATGGTACAAGTACATACAATTTATCATCTCCCGATTGGAAGGGTTGGTTGGTTTGGCCTGTACATACGAATATGTGCAATGCAAGATTCAAGGGTACCACCAAAGGGTTTAGTATCCATAGGCCCAACCCACTCTATGTACACAGAGGCGACCCAGGGATTGTGAGTTCCTATAGTGTCAGGAAAATGTGCCTAGATTGGCTAAAGACCTCAACACTATCACAGGTGAAACAACACTCGTCCCTTCTGTCAGACAACATGGATCTTAAGGATTTTGTGTTAGGTCCCAAGAAACCACGTAGGAAACGCTTCTTGTATACAATCTATAATGAGGTTTGGAAGTCTCCCAATAGGAAGCTGCAGAAAGACTTCGTGATTTAGATAGAATTAACCTAGAAAAGGCCGTAGCTGTGGTAGATAACGCATGACAACACTTTCGTCCCGTGTTTATTCACTGGGCAACATTGTGTCCTTAGCTATCGACATAATGGAACAAGACTTGTCTATTCTACAACATAGGCAATCACAGCTATTTGCTATTATGCTTTTAAGCTGGAAGCTTCAATCATTGCGTTCTGGCCACATTCCATGGAGATACATTAAAGATACAAATCTGTTTTCAGTTTACAATCTGACCGACAGACAATTGACCATGGCACACAGAGATGCGAAGGACACCATGCTGCTCACTGATAAACTAGAGGAATTACCTTTTACTGTAGCAGAGTCACCGTCTACAGAATGGTTAGTCCATGGCTATATCACACTGCCAATCACAACATTCCAATTCCAGTACTGCCTGAAATATTACCCAGGAGGCAGGTATGAAGCATTGAGCGAAGGGTATATACAAGAAACCTGGGAGTTACCATACACATATAGGTGCAGGAACAAGGAGAAGGAAGTTTTCTTGAGTGGTTCAAACTGTGAAAAGGCCTTGAGTGGGTCTTTAGTGTGTAAGAAATTTCGCTGCACAGAGCATGTAATCCGTCAATAGCAAACTTGTCCTTCTACCTAAAGGGATCTCCAGCTGCCGTAATTCATCTGGTTTTTGAGTTACTTTCAAATGGGAGTTACTTGATGCTGAATGATCAAGGCTGCTGTGGTATGATGCCCGGCATTGCTTATCTAGCGACCGTCAACTCCAGGGTTATTTGTTGTAAGCAAGTATTGTTTCCCCCAGCTCACACAGTTAGAGGGGTACCACTGTCGCCTTCACTGAATGTATCCAACATACGATTTGATTCTCTGAGCAGACTGAAGGTCATGCTGTTTCAGCATAATGTGGCCTTAACTGCAGCCTGAGAGAACTTTGATCTCCATGTGGCAAGGTCCTCCGCAGAGATAAGGCTCTGGTCCATACGAACATCCCACTCCATTTCAGAGAAATGGTCCATCGTATCTTTACCATGTCTGATACGCGGGGGATAGTACACTTATTTAAGAGCATTTGATCAGGTCTGTTACCCACCTTTCAAACCATTTTCGGAGTGATTCCATCATTTATACACTCCGTACTTGGAAGCTTTTTTAGAGGGCTTCCTTTGGTCCTGCTTTCAATAGCGGGCATACTGATTTTAATTCTATTGCTTTGCAATGGATGTCAACATCACTCGAGACATGGAGAGAACACTGCTGGAGCGACGTTGTCGTGAGCGATTGGTGTTCTTTGTGGGTATACGCTGAGTGAGCATTGGTTCCTGTCTTTCAGACTGGCCTGGCTTGACTGCATTCTAGCAGTATTCCGCTGCCTCTTTTGCGTATACGGACGCGTGTTGGACCTCTGTCTGACACTTCCATCGGTTGCGCCGCCAAACATAGACATGCCCCTGGCACCTTTGCGGGGCCATGTGCATAGTTGTCCACAGCGAATTCCCATGTTGATGATGGTGTTCTTAGAGCCCCCACGGGAGACTTCAGCTCCTGTTGGGATGAAAATCGGCTCCACCACGGATGTGCAGGCATCAGTCTCAGGCACACAGGCATCTAATTCTTCCCCAATAACTGCCGTGGGAACTAGTGATGACCACCCCTGCCCCCTTGATATCATACTGGAGGTACTAGAAGGACTGCCTCCTGCGGATGAAATGATCAATGATGTTGAGTCTTCAGCGCAGGAATCCTAAACAATCAGGCCTCTCCTGTGCTGGGAACCGTTTGGCAACTTTTTAAACATGTACCAAATTGAAGGTCGAACTGAGTTTGATTTTCTTCTCTGCTCTAACTGAACATAGTGGCTTTATATAGAGGACCTTTTTTGAACGCCTTTTTAGGGAAGAATGCTTTCGATATAGACCTTACTTTTATGGACATTTTTTAAGGCTTTTAAAGTGCTTTAAGTATGCTTTCATTATAAATGATTTGCATGCCCTCTTTTAGCGTTTATTTTGTCATTGCCAAGCTGACCTCGTTGACCTTTTGATTAGGAGTGGGTGTCATGTTCCTTAGGATAGTCCCATCATGTACATACCGATTACATACATTGTGTCCCATCCACACGACATAACGGTCCTAAACACAGGTGACCTTTTACCTAGTAGCTTACTTCTGTCTCTTCGACAACCAGGCTCTCGATTTCCTATATTAATCCCTGTATCTGACGTACATAAACATGTCCCCAGGCACGGTAGATTTAGCCTGTATAAGGGTCACCACTTTTTTCATCCATGGCCAACAGCCAGCTGTGCATGAAAGGGTTTCCCTGGCCACCAATGTCCCTCAGGAAACCTTTCGCATCACGAAAAAATTACTTAAAGCGCTCCTTCCGCCCTCCTTCCTCCAGACATACCTAATGTATCAGGTTGCTGCTGCAATTAACATACAGACTATTTCTACAACAAAATTCAAAACATCTATTCATCTTTCCCTTCAGTTGACAGCTACATCAATCTCCACCTTGAGGACACTGGCCCGCTTGACAGGGAATACTCCTTGGAGGCCTTTCCCCCGATGAACCGGGAATCGTTCCAGGCCATTTTGGCACTTGTTAAGAGTGGGTCTCCAAAAGACCCAGCTCCATCCGATATTCTGACTCAGGCAGCCGATATAGTTGCCCCAATCATCATTGATTTGATAAATGCCTCACTTTCCACGGGCATGGTTCCTCTCATGTGGAAAAGAGCAATGGTGAAATCTCTTTTGAAAAAACCTAACTTGGATCTGGACTTTCTGGGCAACTATCACCCCATCTCGCTCCTCCCCGGGATCAGTAAGTTCGTGGAGAAACACGTCAACCTCACACTCTCTATGTTCCTGGAATCCCATGACCTTTTCCATTCCTCTCAAACTGACTTTCGCCCGCGCCAAGGCACTGAAACTGCTCTGTTAGCGGTTTTTCAAAGAATCTAGAAAGATTCTTGATGCAGGAGGTCCTTAAGCTGAAATTCTTTTAGACCTCAGCGCAGCCTTTGATACGGTCAACCACCAAATTCTGGTCCACCGACTTAGAGGTTTGTGTGTGACCGGTACAGCCTTAACAGGGCTACAATCTTTCCTGGAGGAAAGATCCTTCCAGGTGTTTGAGGGTGAGGCCATCTAAAAATCCCTGCCTCTACATTGTGGAGTTCCCTAGGGATCGTCCTTGAGCCCCACTCTTTTTAATGTTTATATGGCTCCGCTGGCGGATATTGTGCTTCCTTTTGGGGTTCAAATAGTGATATACGCTGATGACACCCAACTGGTCGTAGCACTGAATCACCCCGACCAGGCTTCTACTGGCCTCCGTCCCTGTCTTGAGGAAGATGCCAAGTGGATGAATCTGTCGCATCTAAAATTGAATGGTGACAAGACTGAGCTTATTGTTCTTGGCAATCCTCTCTGCTTTAAAGCAGACACAATGTGGCCAGCTTGTATGGGCCCTGCTCCTGCCCCTAATACCGAGACAAAGAGCCTGGGTATATGGCTGGATCAGGACCTCAGCTTTAAAGTTCAGGCCAGGAAGGTTGTAGCCTCTTGCTAAGGCATCCTCAGGATGCTTCGCAAAGTGCTCCCTCTTCTTCCCTTCCAGGCCAAAAACCTGATGATCCAGGCACTCATCTTGATATGGATAGATTATGGCAATGCCTTATATCTAGGTGCGCCGAGCTCGGCAATCGCGAAACTCCAGATAATGCAAAACTGCGCAGCAAGGATGCTCATGGGGATCTAGAATCGGCACTCTGCAAGGCCTGCCCTGCATTCCCTCCACTGGCTCCCTATTCAGGAGAGAATCAACTTCAAAGGCTCTGTGCATCACCCATAAGTCGCTGGAAGGGAATGGCCCACCAATCAATCATTCTATGGTTCAGCCCTACCAGGCGAACAGGCAGCTGCACTCAGATGAGCTCCATCTGGCAGTTGTACCCAGTATCAAGATACCCAGGATCAAGAAGGCCAGAAGTGGCAGCTGGCTCTTTTCTTATAATGCCACCAGATTATGGAACTCCCTTCCTCTGTACTTACGAAAGGAACCTAACCCTCTGGCCTTCCGTAAACACTTTGTAGTAATCTGTTAAATCAGATCACGTTTGTTATAATTTACAAATCCTTCATATTTATGTTTGCTTATGTATTATGTACCTGGTTGGAATGTTCTACTGCTGCTTAGTTACTAGAGAATGTTAGTGGGGCACTCTTGAGTTGGTGTCCATTGGAGTTGGCTGCTTCCAAGCCTACTCCTCTCCCATGTAACCAACTAATAAACTACTCAAGACAACAACTGTATCCTGCCTGCTTACTACATTTGATTGGCGACGATCCTGGTTACATGGACTACCCAGCGTGCAAGTTCTCTTCAATCTGAGTTTTCTTTACAAGCAATATCCCAGCCTTCAAGTTGGTCATCATCCTTAATCACCAAGAAATCGAGGAAGCGCATCAACTCATGACAAGCTACTTCGTGACCTACAATCACAGCCTCACTGTACGAATTCACAAGAAAATCTGGAGTGAATCGTGTGCCAAGCAAGTCATCCTACAGGCATCACGGTAGGGCGTTTTTATTTCACCTTGACTACCCGCTATTGAGACTCTCCACGCTAGCGCTTCAGTATTGTTCAAACTGCCACTGCACTCCGCAGCGTCTGAATCTGCTTGGTGTTATATTAACTTCCCCTCGCTATCTTTATAGCCACCATCTTTGCTTTATTTAAAGCTCTCAACATTCTTAACGGATTTTTCTTTTGACGCATGAGGAGATCGCACGCTCATCTCATCCTTCTCTTCATCCTCTTCTTCTCGTGATGAACGTCAACACGTAACGTCACGTAACGTCAACACGCAACGTCACGACTTTTCTGCGCATGTATGCCGCCTTTTTTCTTTCTACAACCTTGGTTCCTATCAATACAGCGTTCTTGGTTGCTTAGGAGCCTCACGCCCACGAACAAAGCGCACAAGATAGAAACGCTGCAACGCTGATGCGCACAGCTCTTTTAATACAGCAAAGCGACTCGATATCATCATTACCACACGCGTAATTCCCGTTACTGAAATTTACTTGTGCGCAGCTTTTGAAATTAACGCTGATGCGCACAGCTTATTCGTCATTGATTTTGATTGGTTTTTTTTCTCCATTCTTGGTTAATTCTTGCACAACAATTCAGTACACAGTGTGCATCCTATGGTGACACACACACCTTGTTCTCTCACATGTGTATATTACGGTGATGTACACACCTTATTATTTTCAACAAACTCATTGATTAAGTGTGCAATCCACGGTGACACACACACCTTGTTATTTTACTCTGGTATACATCACGGTGATGTACACACCTCACTACTAAGTTCTCGGTCAAGTATTGGTCAATGCTGCACCCTCATTGCAACATTTACTATTGTATCATTTGCACTTTTTATTTATTATTTTTCTGACTTCTTCAATTTTAATATACTCCTGTTTTTTTTAGTTGCTTGTTGTCTCTACCATGTGTACTCTTCAGTCTGTTAATCCACCGCCTGCATTTTTAGACTCTCCTGGAGAACCACCTATCAGATGGGAAGTTTGGCATGATGCTTTCGAAACTTATTTAGGCGCTATTGGTGCATCCAGATTTAGCGCAGACAGAAATAAATACTTGTTACTACACTCTCTAGGTTTTGAAGGAAGATCCGTATTTAAACATTTGCCTGACCTACCACAAGATGTCGCCTTACCTAATGACGAATACAGAGAAACTGTACTCAAACTCAAACTTCGCTTTGATAAACAACCGAGTCTCATGGTCCTCAGACATTCTTTCTTTAAGAGAAAACAGTCAGAAGAAGATGTAGATTCTTACATTTCTGTGTTACGTAGATTAGCAGCAGACTGTAAATTTGAGAACTTTACTGATCAACTGATTAGGGACCAATTTGCATGCCATTGTAGAGATAAAAATATCAGACAAAAATTACTTACCATGGGGGATCCGTCTCTTGATGAGACTATCAAATTAGCTAAAAGTATAGAAATTTCTATGGTTTCTTTGAAAGAATTGGAAGATAAAGTAGTGGAACCTGTTAACGCTATTAACCTGAATGCATCTGGGAAATCTGTAAAAAAAACTTTTTAAAACAGTGTTGGTAATGTCAGTAAGTCTGCTAAGTCTCACACTTCAAGTAATGCGGAGCCTACAGTGTGTATAAGATGTGGGAACCCACCTCATTCTAAAGGATCATGATGTCCTGCTTCCAATGTCACATGCAACTATTGCAAAAAAGTAGGTCACTTCACAAAAGTTTATCTCAAGCTCAAAAGACAAAATAGTATAAAGAAATCTACTGTATGCATAGTTGAATCCGAGTCTTCCTCTGACCCTGAGATAGTTTCTGTTGTTGCTGATCACACCACATGTGATGTCATTGAAGGTGATCCCAAATCCTGTGTTGACCCTATCGTTGATATTTCTGTTGGTACCAGATGTATAAAACTCTTAGTTGATTCCGGTGCCAAGATAACCATGATCACTAAGAAACTTTTCAACGAAACTTGGAAAGGTACTCAACCTCTCCTACCTCCTGATCGCACACCCGTGTCATACGAAGGTCGTAAAATCGACCTCTTGGGTTTTTTTGAAGAAGAGATGTGCTTTAAAGGAAGGAGAATAAAAGGGAAAATCTATGTTGCTGTTAAAAGGTTAAACATACTAGGGTGGTTTCATCAAGGATTGTTTGGAATGATTCTTAAACCTGGAACCAAAGAACAGGTCCTGGTGGTTGGGTGTTCTGATGAAGTACAATCACTTAAAGACAAATTCCCTTCAGTTTTCAGTTCTGACTTAGGGAAAATGCAGGGTTTTAAACACAGAATCATAGTCAAAGAGGGGTCCTTACCAGTAAAACACAAACTCAGGGGAGTACCCTATAGTATTAGGGAGGATTTGGAGAAGGAGTTGGCACAATTATGTCAGAAGGGTGTGATTGAGCCAACAGAGTCTTCCCTTTGGCTTTCGCCTTTGGTCGTCGCCAGGAAGAGGTGTGGTCAACTCAGGGTGTGTGTTGACTTAAGATCACTTAATAAGGAAATCTGGGTTGACTCACATCCTCTTCCGAAAATGAATGACTTATTTGCTTCCACTAAAGGTACCAAATTTTTCACCAAGCTTGACCTAGCCTGCGCATATCACCAAGTTGAGTTGCACTCTGATTCTCGTCACCTCACAGCGTTTGTGTCCCCCTTAGGCACATTTCAATACAAACGCATGCCCTTTGGGTTAGCATCTGCTGCGTCAGTATTTCAGAGGGTTATGTCCAACATACTTAAAGGAGTTGACGGAGTCTTAGTTTTTCAAGACGATGTATTGATATTCGCCAACGATGCTCCTTCACATGACCTCATTTTGCACAAAGTCTTGGGCCTATGCCAACAACATGGTGTTGTTCTAAAACTTGAGAAATGCAAATTCTTTTGTACTGAAGTAGAGTACTTAGGCCACATTCTCAGTCATTATGGCGTTAAACCCAGACCTGGTCTTCTGGAGGCAATAACTAATGCTTTCACTCCCACAGACAAAACTGGTGTCAAATCTCTCTTTGTGAATATTACTCAAGGTTCATTCCCCATTATGCTACAATAGTCCGTCCCATTAGCAACCTCCTAAAAAAAGGCACTAGATTTGTTTGGAGCAATGAATGTATGTCTGCTTTTGAAGAAGTTAAAAGTCTTCTAAGCAACAGTGCTGTTCTCAAGCATTTTGACCCGAGTTTACCTTGTTGTCTAACAGTCGATGTCAGTCAGGTAGGGTTGGGTGCTACTTTGACACAAGTTGAGGAGGGAGTTGAAAAAGCGATTGGGTTTGCATCCAGAGTCCTGAGATCGCCTGAATTGTAATACTCAGTCATTGAGAAGGAACTATTGGCCTGCTCATGGGCTATTGAAAAGTTTCGCCCATATGTGCGGGGAAAAAGTTTTTTGCTTCCAACCGACCACAAGCCCCTTGTCACTATCTTGGGTGGTAGCTTAAGCAAGTGCTGTACTCCCAGAATTATGAGAATGGTCACCAAGTTGTTACAGTATCAATTTGATATCAGACACATCTCTGGGGGTAAGAATGGGAGGGCAGATTTCCTTTCCCGTTTTCCTCCCACAAGTGTTCAAGAGGATGATATTTCTTTTTCTGACCTTATTGAAGAGGATTGTGAAGATTGTCTTGTGGCAGGTGTTGACATTCCTGAGCTAAGATTCTGTTCTGAAGATGAATGGAGAGATGCATTCTCTGATGACTGTGTTCTCCAAGATGTGTGTAATCTTGTTAGGAGTGGGTGGCCTAGAGAAAAGGTCTTGCCACCTGCATTACAACCTTTCTCTAAGATTGAGGATGAAATTTCATTGCAAGATGGAATTTTGTTGCGGAATGACAAACTTATTCCTCCACATTCGTTTAGGAGAGGAATCATAGTTAGAACTCATGAGGGGCACTTAGGCTCCTCTTTCACCAAACGCCGTGTTTGCGACATTTATTGGTGGCCAGGAATGGATTCGGAGATTGATGAGTTTGTTTTGAATTGCTGTATTTGCAGTTCATCGGACAAGTCTCTTAAAACTTCAGTTCCTCCTCTTATGCCTGTAGAATGCCCAGACCGTCCTTGGGTCAAACTAGGAGTTGACGTAATGGGACCTTATTCCACTCTCAATGGAAACTCAAGATTTATCTTGGTTTTGGTTGATTATGCCTCTAAATGGCCTGAGTACAAACTTGTTAGAGAAGCTGACACGAAGAGCATTATTAATTTTTTGAGGGAGGTTTGGTCTAGAGAGGGATCTCCGCAAATACTTGTTTCGGATAATGGGAAACAATTTGTTGGGAAGGATTTTGAATCCTTCCTGTCTGATTCTGGCATAAAACATTTGAAAAGTTCCCTCAAGGGAATGGACTTGTTGAAAGGATGAATCGAGTGGTGAGGGACTGTGTGAAGTGGGCTAAGGCCAACAACCAGGATGTTCTCAAATCCCTCGAAAGCATGATATGGTTTTAATGGACCACTCCGCACTCTTCCACCAAAGTGTCTCCTTTCGAGTTAATGAGAGGAAGGAAGCCTATTACATCTTTTCGTCCTGTGTGGATGTCCAAGTGGATTGATGTAGAATCAGATGTGCAGAAATTGATGGCTATTGTAAAAGATAATGTTTCTGTCACTCAAGCTAAACAAAAAAAAGGTTTTGACACTAAATAAGGGTCAAAGACTTCTATCCTTAAAATAGGTGATGCTGTTAGAATCAGGAAGTCTGTGTATAGTAATAAGGGTGAAAGCAAATTTGGACCTCCTGTTAAAGTAATTAAGATTATGGGAAATGCCATTCAAGTTGAGGGAGGATTTTGGTGGAACTTATGCAAGGTTGCTAAAGTCAATTTCTCTGCTAAACAAGTTCCGTCCAAACATAGTGATAATCCTTCACATGGCACGGTTTCTGCAACAGATGGTGTCAGAAGGAGCTTACGTAATGTGATTAAACCTGCTAGGTATAGGGAATACATTTTAAATTTCTCATATTGCTATATTTCTTATTAACTGTACATTTTTTGGCATTATTATTATTATTATTATTATGTTTTCTTTGTTTTATTTTGTGTTAGAAGAAGGGGAGGTAATGTAGTAATCTGTTAAATCAGATTACGTTTGTTATAATTTACAAATCCTTCATATTTATGTTTGCTTATGTATTATGTACCTGGTTGGAATGTTCTACTGCTGCTTAGTTACTAGAGAATGTTAGTGGGGCACTCTTGAGTTGGTGTCCGTTGGAGTTGGCTGCTTCCGAGGCCAACTCCTCTCCCATGTAACCAACTAATAAACTACTCAAGACAACAACTGTATCCTGCCTGCTTACTACACAGTTAAAGACGTGGCTTATCCCCTAAGTGTTTTCTTCTGCCTCAGTGATCTGCTTCAGCGCTTGGATGCCTCCGGGTAGATACGCGCTATAGAAGTGCTGTTTCATTCATTCATGAGTGTTTTTGTTTCGAAAAGGATTAGCATATGATTAGTGAATGTTTTAAAAACATATTGATTCTGGAAAAACCCTGGAGTGACCACTTTAGAATAAAAGAACCTCACTCCCCCTTACAGAACAGAGGAGAATTCCTTCCAGGCTGGACCGAGACTCTGCAGGCTGATCCTTCAAAAAGCAGAGACCTGACATCCCTTGCGGGGTGCCATACTCAGGTGAGGGGTTAGTACTTGCCATGGGGTTTCTTGCCTCCATTAGGCTCCATTAGGATCTATCCTGACATTTACATACACTGGCTTCACCCATATACCTAGGCTAGGTACATTTAGGTAGGCTACGCATTGTAGGAGTAAGTCAATGCTATTGTTTTATATAATATGTTTTTATTCATCTTCTTAGCACTATGGTAGAAATGTATCTACTTTTTATGGTATTTGGACTAGCGATTACATTTGTCTGCTACTGTCTTTTAATTGTCGCAGCTAACATGTTTCATACTAGACTGATGCTTGACCAATAAATAATTATTGAAACCATCTCAATCGTCATTCTATGTGTATTCTGAGAACAGCAATCATGATTGACTGAGCAAAAGATACCGTATTGTTTCCACAATACCTGAGGAATCAGGGTTGTCATGTTCAGTGGTTGCCAGAAACGACATACACCACTGTAGAATACAGGGGGTGGTAGTGGCACTGTAGAGCTAGCTGGTCTAACGGCTGACTCATCCTGTGGGGGTGTCCAGAGTCTGTCTGAACACCAAGCTCTCAGTTTTGGTCATCCAAAATGCGCAGGTCCTAGGGGGGTCCTATGAACTACAAGACACTAGTGGAAGGACCATGGGGTCAAGGGGTTGCCAGTTCTGATGTCAGAGTGCCCCAGAACTGACCCTGGTGAGGCCACCTCTGGCCTGGGGAGTCTTCATGCTCTGTCAGGTGGACAGGAGGTGGGAGACCTGCGCCAGGCAGATTCTTACACACCTCCAGAGGAGTGTGGTTCCCTTGGGGGGTGTTGGTGTTCTTTCCCAGAAGTCCTGGGTTGCCAGGCACAGGTCCAGACCTAAGGGCACAGACCCTGGGTTGGAGGGCCAGGTTCAGGGTTTCCCCCTGACCTGGAGGAAGGGGCGACTGCTAAAAGTACCCCTACCGTGTTGTCTTCTGAGGGCACCGCTCCAGGTGGGAGGGTACAGAGCCCCAGTAAGGGGGGTGGGGAGAGGGCAGCCTCACCCCTGACCTCTGCCCAGTCTAAGGATACAGACTCTAGGCTGGGATCCCAGTTGCAGGATAGAACCCCTGAACAGGTGGGCGAATTGTGCAGGACACCTGCCCCAGGTGCTCTGACAATAAGGAAGGGGGTACTGCTCCTGGTGGGAGGGTGCAGAGCCCCAAGGAGGAGGACCAGGTGTTGGAAAGCCCACCCCTGTCTCCTGTCCAGCTGCTGGGTACAGGCCCGGGGCTGGTGGGTGACTGTCAGGATGCCATCCCTGACCTGACAAGAGTGAGAGAGGACAAAGGGTGCCAGGCACCCGGGGCTACTGCCCCCCACACTCTGATGCCACAGAAGTTCAAGAGCCCTGAGAGGCATAAGGCCTGGGTCTCCGCACTGACAACTGTCAGTAGCCACTGTGGCTCGCTGTCCCGGTGGACAGAGTGGCCCCTGGGGGAGGACAGGAGTCACACCCCAGGGGTGGACTGGGCCACACCTCTGTGTTGACCATGTGGGTACTGTCTGCCTGTTGGGACACACCTATGAGCAAGTTAAGGTTAGGTGCTGCACAGATGGTGTCCAAATGTGAGAAGAAGGGTTCCCCATGGGTTAGCTTAGTGGGCCCTGAGACTATGGACAGAGGGATCTTACGGGGTTCAGAAAAGCGTAGAACCAGAACGTGCCCCCGCTGTTGTGTGCTAGGTCTAGGTTCTGTCGCATCAACCAGGGAAGCCCATCAAGGGATTGATTACTCTACCCTGGCTTTAGCCTGGAAGGGGGTTGTGTTACACCTGGCTTTTACAGCGGGCTTATCTCCAGATGTTTTGCTTTGTAGCCTTCTGTTTCTGACCTGTTTTTGTTGGTTTTATGACTCTGGGCACTTTACCACTGCTGATCACTACTGAAGTGCATATGCTCTCCCTGTAAATTGTGGTATGTATTGGTGTTTCCATAATTGGCTGATTTGATTTACTAGTCAGTCCCTGGTACAGTGCACTGTAAGTGCCCAGGGCCTTTAAATCAAATGCTGCTAGTGGGCCTGCAGCACTGATTGTGCCACCCACATAAGCAGCCTGTAAATGTAACCCAGGTCTGCCATTGCAGAGCCTGTGTGCAGTCTAGTACTGCTATGTCGAGTTGGCAAGTGCACCCACTTGCAAGGCCTTAAACTTTCCTTTTCTTACATGTTAGTCACCCCTAAGGTAGGCCCAAGGTACCCCTGTGGGCAGGGTGAGGTGTATGTGAAAGGTAGGACATGCCCTGATGTGTGTGGCATGTCCTGATAGAGAAATACTGTCAATTTCGTTTTTCACTATTGTAAGGCTATCTGTTCCCATAGGATAGAATGGGGAGTTTGCTTATAACATCTTATAAGCATAACTGCCCCTGGGAACCAGATAGGAAAATAAAGTTTAGTATGCCTGAACTCAGAATGTTAAAATGCATCTTTTAGTGAGGGTGATTTTTTCATTCTGTGTTTGAAAATACCACTTTTAGAATGTAGGTAGTTTCTCTGCTAGGATGTGTATTGACTGTTTGGCTTTAGAGTGACAGGGGCTGGGGATGTGCAGTGGCTCCAGAAAGTCTGGATGAGTCAGCGCTACGCTGAATAGGCCTGGTCTGCATTTGGAGTGGTGGGAGGAGTAGCACCTCCACCTGAATATGGCTGTGCCTGCCTTCCACAATGATGGCTCACACTGACAATAGAGGTTGTTGTGTACTTGCAAAGTGCCCCCCAGAACTGGTTTGGACTGGGCTCAGAGTCCTGGGCCACAAGAGAACAAAGAGATTTACTGTATAAAAAGAGGGGCCCAGACACCGGACTTTTAGATCACTTCTGGTAATTAAGAGAAACCTTTGCCTAGGATAAAAACTGGAGATGCTGAGGAGAAATACTGCCCCTGTGCTTTTTGCTGTCTGGGGTTTGACTGCAGTGACTACTTTCTGCCAAGGAAAGGGAAAAGGACTGTTTGCTGTGTCCATGCTTGAGGAAAATGTCCAAGGGCTTGAAACTGAGCTTACCTCCTGTTCTGAAGTCTCAGGGACACAAAGACCTCACCAACAGCTCCCCTGAACTTCCTTGCTGGGAGTTATGACCTGCTAAGAGGTCCCTGCTGTTGTTTTGGACTTCTGGAGGCTGTTTGCCGGTGGGAGCTGGAAAAGTAATGCGACTTCAAGAAGCGCAACGCATCTGCACCTGTTTCTGATGCATCGCCGAAGAAATGGTTGCTGCGCCTGCCCGCGGCTGGAGAAATCACTGCACGCCGCATCGAGTTCACCGATCTCCGAAGTCCGAGATCACCTCACTGATTCCAACGCAGGGCCTGCTGTGCAACTGCAAGAACCCACGCATCGTCAAGGATTGGCACATCGCATTGAGGCGCCAAGTCTGTTGCATCATTGGGGGATGCAGTAAGTAGCTGATGCATCACCTCCCCACGCAGTAAGAAACTAATGCATCACCTCCTCTCCAGTAAGGAACCAACGCATCACCTCCTCTGTGCAGCAGTAAGGAACTGACGCATTACCTCCCACTAAGCAAGGAACCAATGCATCATCTTCCCTGAGTGTAAGGAACCGACGCATCCCCTTCCCTGCAACTCTTTTTGTTTGTGTGCACAATGCATCCAAGGTACATTGTGTGAAAAGTGTTGCTTCTGCAATTTGCTTTGAACTGAACTATTTCTACCATTTGAAAGTCACATTTTTATTACTGTATTGTGGATTTTTTTGTTTGGTCTTTTTTGGTTTAGATAAAGATTACTTTTTTTTCTAAACTGGTGTGGTGTCCATTTGTAGTGTTTTCACTGTATTACTGTATGTGTTCACAAATGTTTTACACACTGCCTCTGAGACAAGTCTGTCTGCTCGTGCCAAGCTATAAAGGGGGTGAGCTGGCGTTATTTTAGTAGTGTATCCCCCTTACCCTGCCTAGAAGCAAGGGTCCCTATTTGGACAAAGGTACCTAACTCTGACTACTAGAGACCCCCATTTCTAACATAGACTTTATAGATTATATTGTTTATTATCGTTGAAACTGTATTTCTTTTCTCTTTGTATCAGTGCACAATAATTAAATAAATACTTTTTGAAGAGAATCTATACCAACAAACCAGTACCATTTTTTGCATCAATACAATATCTTTGTTTGTTTTAGTTACCGAACGTACACCATTTCCTTACCTTAGATTCAATGTTTTCATCTTGACGTCACACCTAAGGTCAAGACGGTTTGCTGTCAACAGACATGCTTCTCTATAATAAACCTATTTACCTGCGCACTTTTGTTATCTATAGCTGTAATTCAAAGATCATAAATTTCCCGATAAGTCCTTACAGTGGCCTTGTACGAACAAAGAGTATGATTATTTAAAGAAAATGTGTTAAAGTTCAAAAATGTAAAAGAAAATTAACAGTTGGCGCTTTTATATAAGCTAGTATTTTATATACATGTTAAACATATATGATACAACCTTTTTAAACTACAGAGTTTGATTGTACTATTACTGATTGTTATAACTTTAAATTGAGAAATATAAATATAATAGTCTTTCATAAAATTATATTTTATAGCGAGTGTTAAGGAACATACTGTGCACGTATTTGATATTTGAATAGTATGTGACAAGCAAAGTACTGCTTTATATTACGTTTTCTTAAGGTGAAGAGGGCTGATATCTATGTTTACTTTTAAAACAGAAATTACATTTCAATCCACTTGTTTTGATTTCACGTTTACTGTAGCTATGTGTAAGAAATTGGATTATTGGCTGAGGAGATTGGCAGGCCCACTCAGGCAGGAACTACAATACTCGTCAGGGTAAACCACAAAAATCACTAATTAACCGGTGCTTAACCCACTGGTAGCTTTGCACAAAGAAGTCAGTCTTAACTTAGAGGCAAAATGTAACATTGTTTTACAGCACACAAACAATATGAAGTAAAAACACAACAAAAGAAAATCCAAACCTAATTTAGAACAATAGAGTGCATGTTAATAAATAAAATAATAGCAAAACAAATTAAATCCAATCAGTAGAACCAGAGTTATGAATTTTTAAACTTTTTAATGAAATCTAGCACTTAAAAGATCATAGGACCCACTGCGGTTATCTGGTCACACAAGAACATCGTCATGTGAAAAGTCTGGGAGAAGGTAGGGTTCAGCAGGGCAAGGTAGTAGACTGTATCTGACGAGGCACCGTCGTCATCGAGGAGTCTCTGAACAAGGTTTTTGTGAACCTGTTGATGGCTGGAAAAAACTCTGAGCGGGAGAAGCAGGTTTTGCTGCCGAGGAGTTTGTCAATGTCAATGGGGAGCCTCTCACATTGTGTACCTTATTGATTTATATCTTTAGACTTAGACAGCTTTCTGGAAGTCGAAAACAGTGGGATGTAGTGCAATCTATAACTGAGGAGGCTTACAAGAAACCTGATACCATTGCTGAGAGGTGTCTCTGGGCAGAATATGCAGCTGCAGAGAGGAACATACAGGGAGCTACCGCGAAGTCAGGCCAACCGGCGATGCACCTTGTGCAGATCGGCTGGTAGGTATGTCCAGTCTTCTCTAGCACCACATTCAAATGTCCAGGACTGGGGGGCACCACGACACCTAACTCAATGCACGGTTCTCCCACCCGCAGATTGCAGACTGCAGGCCCCCACCGCGTCCAGGAACGCATTCAGGAATGCGGTCAGGGAGAACAAGAGGAGAGGAGAAAAAAGATTAGAACTCCCAAGCAGCCTCGACAAAAGAAAAGGATAAGGACAAGGATAGGGAGGAACTCCCGGTAACCGCCACCAAAGACATTATGTGCAACTCTTCCAGAAGGAGCCCCTTAGTGCCAGGCTCATTATACATAAGCAATCTGAAACCTTGGTGGCTATGAGTGATTTACAGACATGAAACCCAGTGATACAGGACCCTCAAAATCATGATCAAAGATGTGGGTAATTAGCAGTCTTCAATAGTGCATCACACTTAAATGTAACTGATAATAGGCTGGGTGGCAGAAATAGACACATGTATGGTAGCTGAAATAGAGGTCTACAAATCTAGGGGCTGTCCTAAACAGTGGGACAAAAATTGGGGTGCCTGGAATGCATATCGAGGAGAATTGTGTATTTCACCAAGGGTAGAACTGGAAATGTCAAGAAAGGGGGCCGCAGAAATGTAATGTTGGAATGACAAGCTGTGGACGGAATTTGTTAATTTCTTTTCTAACAGAAGGTATATCGCTGCTATCCTATAAGTGACACATTTAGGGGTCGATTCCGATCCTGTATTTTTTTTTCCGTACAACTCGTATCCGTAATTTTTCCCGTACGAATCGTACAAGTCCCGTCCCACCCGTGAAGTACGATTCGTACGGGAAAAATGCATACGGATCTCCCCGATCCGTATGAATTGGATCGGGAAGAGTTGTACGAGACGGACCCAGACCTATAATAAAAAAAACTATTTAAATTTGATGTTGCAGTCATTTCGCATGAGTCTACAACATAAGTGTGGGGATATGTCAAAGTATGCCTGAGTGTGGAACTAACTCCAGCCATCCATACACTGGGATCTGAGTTCGGTCGAGGACACACATGGTTCACAATGTATCATCAAATACAGACATGGAGCCCAATACTCACCCGTGATGGCCTCAAGCTGCTGAGGGGGGGCTTGCAATACTGCTCGGACAGGCCAATTTGGAAGAGTATCATGAAGGCGTAGAGGTCATGGGTCATGTGGAGGTGCCCGGGGAGGGGGTCCCAGGTCTGTTTGGCGAGGTGGGAGAACTATCTCCTACATGCAGTTGTTCTGGAGATGTGATGAATGGTGGCCAGGGCAAGGTAGTCTGCACGGAGTTGGGCCAACGGGGTGTTGGATGACAGACGTCCAAGGTCGGTTTTGGGTCTTCGGTAGTGAATTCCCTCCTGAGTGTGGGTGAGGAGTCTGAAGGTGATCCTGCAGCAGACAGTTAGCCATTGTAGCTATCTCAGGTGGAGGGTGATGTGGCTGGGGCGGGGGATGTTGAAGATGAGGTGTGCGGATGCACCCTGGATGTGGACAAGTTCTCCTACAGTTTTGCTGTTGTCCCTCTGTAGAGGGTGTTTCTGTAGTTGACCCGGCTGGTGTCGTGGACCTGGGGGACGGTCTGTCTTGCATTGGAGTGGATCTATCTGTGGATCATTTTCAGCATGCGGAGGGTGTTGCAGCAGGAGGTACAGATGGTGTTGAGTTGCATGGTAATTGTGAGTGATGAGTCCATGATGAACACCAGCTTGCGTGCATGGCCACTGGGTGCTGGTGCGATGCCCAGGCCGGTGGGACACGAGGAGTTGACCCAGCCGTAAGGGGACAATCCTCAGATGATGACCTCAGTCCTGTCCAAGTCCAGCCTCAGGTGGCTGATGTTCAGCCATTCGTCAACGGATCTCATGCCTTCTTGAAGGTTGGATCTGGCAATGGCTGGGTCTTTGGTGAGGGTGAGGAGCAGCTGGGTGTCAATGGCATACGAGATGATGATGAGGACGTGTGCGCATGTGATGGTGGAGAGGGGGGTCATGGAGACATTGAAGATAGTCACGCTGAGAGATGAGCCCTGGGGCATGGGCCAGATGACCCCAGTGCACCACATGCAGAAGGGTGGAGGCCGACTCCCTGGGCCTTGCTGGTGAGCTACTTGTTGATTTAATCCTGGGCCCTCCTCTGGATACCAGTGTTTGAGATGTGTAAGCTGACAGTGTGGTAGCACATGGTGTAGAATGCCGTTGAGAGGTCAAGGGGGGTGGTCTCACCATTGTTGAGCAGGGCAAAGTTGTCGTTGGTGGTGGCAATTATGACGGTTGCAGTGGTGTGATTACTGTGGAAGATGGTCTGGTGCCGGTTGCCTGGAGTGTCTTCCTGATGACATTTTCTGGGTAGGGAAGCAGGGTGATGTTCCAGGAGTTCCTGTGGTACTGCCATCCGTTGTTTAAGAGCGGCCAGGGTCTCAGCATGCCTCCAGCTCCCATCGAATGTGGCAAACTCACATTCATGATGTGCTGGACGTGGGCTTCAAGGATGGGGAATGATGAGGTTGAGATGTTGTGTGGGAAGGGGCCTGATGGAGAGCCAGAAGGGATGGTGCACATGAGCCAGGTGGTGTATTTGCTGCTGACGGGAGTCCAGAACCTGAGGTGGGTTTGTCCTGCAGATAATAGTGTTGTCTGTCTCTGTGTGCCAAGGCTGTCGTGTATGTCCATGAGCTTGCAGTGGTAGAAAGTTGCAAGGGATTTGATCTGCCTTGCAAGGGTGGGGTGTCTTTGGATGGAGAGCTGCTGTCAGTCCACTCACAATGCTGATGAGCTCCTTTATGTCGTGTGTTTTGGTGCCATGGCCCTATCTGAAGGATCTCCACTTGTCCTTGCTGATGATATGGTGATGGCTGTGTGTGGCGTTTTCCATGGCTGTAAGGTAACTGATGGTTCTTTGTGTTGCAAGGTTTGCAGAAGAGTCCGGCTAGATCTGTATGAGTCCAGTAGGTCTGCCTTGTCCCAGGTGGCTTAACTGTTGTTGTGCTTCACAGGAAAGTCCGTAAATGTGGCAAGATTGTTGGATCAGTTGCTGATCCAGTGTGTGAGGTTGCAGGCTGTGGCGGGGGTGTTGGTTTGAGTGTCCCACACAGCTTGTATGTGGTGACTTACATCAAGCATCTTTGGGGGATCGGTAGCGGGGTGTGGGGCAGTGTGTTGCTTGTCGGAGACGTGGATGCAAATGTTGATGGACCAATGATGGATGGTGGTGTGGTTCTCCTCCAGCAAGAAGTTACTGGCCCCCAGCCACATGTAGCCTGTGGAGGTGAGGGCGTGCGTGCAGATGTACGTGTTGATGGATTTGTGGATGTTGGCCTGGAGATCTATGGATGAGAGTTACTCTGAGAGTTGCCAGGGGGTTGGTGCGAAACCGGATTTGTGACTCTGAGTGTGTACTTGTGAATAAATTGCAAGTCGTCCGCCGGGATTGTTGGTGCTGTCCCTGTGGGTGATCTTGTATCCGTCAGAGATGGCAATGAAGACGTTGTGTGCTGAGGATGCTTTTATCCAGGTTACTGTCATGAAGGTGATGTGTGGGGCTGTTGTGTTTATGAGGTAACAGAGTCCACTGGCGTGCTGCTGGACAGAGCGGGTGTGGAGTAGGAGGCACATGACCTGGTTGTTCTGACAGGGTCTGGTAGGCGGGGCAGCGCTGTGTAGGCAGTTGGAGTTGCACACAGCATGCAAAGGTGTTGTGTGTGCGCTTAGGGGTTGCCTGATAGCAAGCGGTTGCTTGACTGGTGGACATTGCTTGGCGGGTGGCTCCAGCATGAGCCTATTGTGTGACGTGGGTCATGCAAGAACCAGAGGGTCGTGCACTGTGCACGTTGCAGGCGCAGACGGTCCTGCCTTTGGCACGGCGTTGGCGCAACAGTGGCACAGACAAGCTGCTGGCTGCATTAAGAATGGGTGGAGGGGGGAAGGGAGGAGCATTTTGGAGGCATGTGGGTTGCAGAATCAGGGCACTCGG
Organism: Triturus cristatus; assembly: GCF_964204655.1. Lineage (NCBI taxonomy): Eukaryota > Metazoa > Chordata > Amphibia > Caudata > Salamandridae > Triturus > Triturus cristatus. The sequence continues at coordinate 1,634,723,383 of NC_140589.1, forward strand.
TGGGGCGGTGCCGCAGGTGAGGCTGCAGCAGGCGGAAGGGGTGAGAAACTAGGCAAAAAGTAGCACACAAAGACAAGGAGGTCAGAAAGGCACAGTGCAACAGGTGTATGTAAAGGAAGGAGTGTCAGGTTACTCATGGGTCACTCCGAGAAAATGTATGAAGAATCAACAAAAATGACGGCCACAGGATCAAGCTACAAAATGCGGAGCTGCGCACAGGAGAAACACCGTCAGCAGGCGTTGACGTCCCGTTGTGGAGAGCAACCTGCACAAATACATACACAACAAGGTACTTCATGCACAATAGAGATTATTAGCCATGAATAACTGCATGCATGCTGCCGAAGTACACATACACTCATATGCTCAATCTTTGACAATTATGCCATAGATGACGAAGGCAAACTGGCAAGAGATCTGCAGTGACACAGATGAGGCACTTTGGATTGTGCTGAACACCTTTATTGCACAAACTCACACAAAGAGAAATGCATCCATATGAACAGATGCACAGGTCAGTTGACAGAACATGTGGGACATACGCTGGACCCCCCCCTTCACAACCCGGAATGTTGTAAATCCCAATGAACTGGCACACAAGTTAAGGGGATGAGTCAAACACATCCTGCTGCACACGGAGAGGCTGCAATTCACCATAGAGCCTGTTGTTGTGATGTCCCACACTATGTCCACCCGTAGCATCCGCAATGTTTCAGAGGCAAGGTTTACGCACATTGATGCCTTCATCAGACTCCACACTCCACTACAGAGGACTGTCAAGAAGGGTGACTATCATGTCAAGGGAGTGATGCTACATGTCATATGCTCCATGGTGAGAAGACATGTGTGCATGGAACCACAACATGCACAGAAGCAGTCCCCACACATTCCCAACCCGTACCACCACCAAAAAGCCTTGCTGCAATCCTTACCCAAACTGATATTTCCACATGTCCGTGCATGGAACACTGATTCAGCACACATTGCAATCCTCATGAGGAAAAGCAGGAGGACAAAGATGACATGAGCAGACAACAGGCGCAAAAACCTGGGAATGACAGACACACAAGAAGTCACCTAAAACAAATCTCGCCGCAAACATGGTCAGTTACGAAACATGAACAATGTTGGACACATGCAAATTTCAAAGAAAGTCTCTCCGCAAAACTGTGTGGCATGACATCATCACTCGAGTGACACATCAGTACACACATCAAAGTCACTTTGCATTCAGTCAGCTGGACACACACATTGCAGTATATATAATGAAAACGGCGTAGAGGGATAAATCTCTTATTTATTTATTCACAAGAAACAATGAATTTCCTCGGCAATATATTTTCTTTTTTGTCAAACCTTTCGAAAATTAAATTTCAGAAGCGGATAACTCTTCGTATACATCAGCGTACTTAGCTCATAATATATCCAATTACAAATACAACAAAATTCATCACACAACAATCACAATTTACAAGTTCATACAACATATGTACATCTTATATACGCCACAATATACAAAAATCTCATATGTACAAAACAATTTTCAAGAAAAGAGTTTTTTTGAAAATATTCCCCTAACTATTATTACACCTATGTACACTTCTTATACACAGTTGTACATTTAAAGGTAGTCCTCTTGGCGTCCAAGGTGTTACTCCTATTCTGTTATTTGAAATACGCCAAAAAACTAATTTCTGAGTCACTCCAATCTGTGGACTCCTTGATAATTAGTATGTCGACGCGTTCGCATTTCAGCCTCCAATTATTTGGCTTCGTCAGGGCGGGGAAACAGTCTATCTACAAAAATAATACACATCAAACATGAGGGGCTATTCTGATATATCTATCCCTTATTTGCCCATGCAGTGCCCTGAAAGAATCCTAACGGTCAGACAGTGGGTAAAGGAAATCAAAATGCCACCCTTATACCACACAAAAGGACTGGCAAATACACACCAGAAAAGCACCAAGTGTAAGAAAATTTCCACCGTGAGAATTACCCTATTCAATTTTCATGCAAATGTCAGTGCATTCTAGAGGTAAGAGGGGTACAACCAAACAAAAAAACCACACTTTCTAGGTGTCTCCTACTCTGTACCTGTCAAGAGTCCGAGCAGGTCCCTCAGCAGGGGTAGCTCTATGTTAAATATTCCATTTCGAAGCCTGTGGGGGAAAATGATGAGGACGATTAACAACTCATATCTAAGTTCATATATTGCCAACGTAAGGACGCTTATTCCCAATTACCTTTAAATACTGGTTGAAGTCAAAGGTCGTTTGCTTCTTGTCCCTTCTGTCTCCGTAACGTCTTTTACTGAAAGAAAAGTATATAAGTCTAACTATAGGGACCGAGTCATATCAAATCAACGCGCTCCCATAAGGTTCCTAGTTACCATAAAGAACTTTTAACTGAGCCAAAGCTACTTCTCGAGGAGTCTAAAGGTCTAATCAGTGGCCACTCTGAATAATAATAGCATGACTTCGTATATGCTAACAAGGAAATCGAAAACGCCATTTGGTCCGATATTTATACCCAACGTAAAAACGTAAAGACGGCGCAGAGTGTATCAGAAAAAGAGTGTATTAGAAAAAGACCCCTAACTCTCATTGTGCAGTTTGTAACAATCGAAGTGGGGAAGCCTAGTTGACACTTACGTGGAAAAATAAGTGGAATCACGCCATTCAGTCCGACAGTTCCAACGCTGTAATTCAAACGCTGTAACCCGCATGCGCAGTGGTGTTATCATCAAGTCTAAAAACGTATCAGTGCGTCGAAGCGTAATGAAATTACGTAGAAACAAACAGAGGACTACTCTATTTTTGAAAAAAACACACAGGATCCCGTACCACACCGTGCAAGCTGGGGTCGCTCATGCGCGGCCAATGAGCATCCCTCAATACACCTTTGTAAAAATAAATTGAAACTACACTATACAGTGCTGTATCGTCCTTAACCTTCAGCTCACTAAAGAATATCGGGAACACCCGCATCGCGGGACACCATTAAAGTCCATATCTCTAAGCTAAACTTGCTAATTACCAACTCTGTGGATGCACCATATCTAACCTTGTTAGTATTTCACACTGCCTCCATTATCTAAACCACATCGTATCCAAAGACTGGATCAATATCTCACATATTATCTTGGCAGATGTAACTTCCTACACCCACGGGGAGAAATCAAGTAGGCACCAACCTTAGCATCTAACAATTACAAAAACACAAAGTCAAAATTTCAAAAAGTGGACTTACAAAGTAATAATACACGGGTCAGCCCGCATATGTATATATTCACCCTCTCAATAATCCGGGGCACTGCATGATCAAACGACTGGGCTTCCATTCTACACCTACATTCATCGCAAGATTCTTCATCTCAAATACTAAACAAGAGGAATCGAGCCCAAACATTAGGAGCCACATAGACGTCCTCTACAATGGCGCCCAGGTTAATTTTGTGCCCCTATTTTTCGTAAGCATTTCTTAAATCAAGGCCCATAGTTCGTCTCTCTCATTTAAACCCTCTGTAGCAGTGTGATATCTTTCAATGAGGCGAGCTTCTATACGGTTAAGCCTCATTTCTATTTCTAACTTGTTGTTTGCCTTAATAACGGCGAGAACTGTCCACTTTATGTCATTCTCACTATGACCAACTTCAACATAGTGTTGTACCAGGGGTGCTCCCTGTGCTCTACATCTAATTCTAGATTGGTGTTGTAAAATTCGTGATTTCACCATCTGGGTGGTCTGCCCAATATACATTTTCCCACAGGGGCAAGTCAAAGCGTACACCACATTTTTGGTGTTGCAATTCGAAAATGCTTGAATCACATGTTCCTTATTATTGATTAACAAGCTCTTAGTGTCACTCGTACTAGCGCATGCCATGCAATTAGTGCATCGATAATGCCCTATTACAGCAGGTAAACCAAGTAGGCATCTAGTATCTTTTTTCATCATTGGCTCCCGTATGGCTCTCACCAGATGTTGTCGTAAGTTTTTACCTTTCTTAAAGGCAAACAAGGGTTTAGGTATACTAAACTGTTCAATTAACCTCGAATTTCTCACAATAATATTTTTGACCTTATTGGCTTTGGGATTGAAAGTTAATACACATGTCATACGCTCTGTCTTCTCATGTATTTTAGGTGTTAGTAGATTCTCTCTTGGGGTAAATCAAGCCCTTTTAAGTGCAGCTCGTACGAGTTTTTTCGGGTATCCTCTAGCACACAATTTCTCTTGTAGTTTATTTGCATTTCCAAAATAATCATCTTTGTTGGTACAGTTACGTCTTATTCTTAAAAACTGTCCGTAGGGAAGGTTTTCTTTTAAACTTCTTGGGTGCCCTGAAGTGAATTCTAATAGGGTATTCCTATCTGTTGGTTTTGTATAAAGACTCACTTCTAGTTCCCCTTCCTTATCAAGTATCCATACATCGAGGAGGAGCCTAGCGCGCAACCAAGATGGCCGCGTAGGTGCGAGGCTCCCGAGGACCTCCGCGACCTCCTGCATAAATCCTGACTATATCCTGTCCTAGATGAGGGGACTGTGTTCGTGAGACCGAGCTGAGGTGCCACCCGTTTTCCGTTTCCAAATCGGACCTCGGACACCGGCGGGAGCATCGATTGAGGTTTGCGGCCTTCTCCACGCCGGCCCCCCGGATTGGAGTTGTGGGGCGATCCGGAGACAAAGTGAACAACAGCGGCAGGCGAGGCTGGGCGATTCGCGTACCCCGCACTTTCACTTTCGCTTTCGCGCCCTCCTTGCTGCCAAGCGAGGTAGGGTCGCGAGGCGGCGTGCGGTGGTGTGACTTCATCGGGGTGCCCTGCCGGCCCGCCAGCTGTGATCCGCCCTTCGGAGCTGTGGTCGCCCTCCCCCGGAGCCCGTGAACCGGTCTGTCAGCCCTTTTCAAGGAGATTGGCACGATTTGGGGACTGGAGCCATGTCCACGAAACAAGATGGCGACCGGGCAAAGGTGAAATCGACCCGCCGTGGCGCAGCCCCTCAGTCTAACAACATGGACCGCTACACCCTCCAGAAGGGATCTCCAGAGGCGCTGCGTAGGTCCCCTGTTGGCCCGACTGATGCCCCTGCTTTGCCCGCGGATCTGACCCTCCGGGACGTCATGGGCGCCATCGCCGAGATGAAGGCCTCAGTGGACCAGCGCTTTGACACTCTGGCGCAAAAGATTGACTCGGTCCTCGTGGATGTGGGCCTGGTGAGGGCCGATCTGTCCAAGACGAATGACCGGGTCGACTCTTTGGCCCACACCACCTCGGGCCTCACAACGGACGTGGCGGCCCTCCAAAAGGAGGTGCGCCGACTGGGCCAGGCGAGCGCCCTGATGGATCGTCGACTGGAAGATTCCGAGGGTCCGGCCCGGAGGAACAATGTTCGCATTGTCGGGGTGCCGGAGGGACGTGAGGAGGAGGCGGCGGATCTGTTTGTGGAGGACCTGATCCTCACCCGTCTCCAGCCCCGGGGGCTGAGTAAACTCTTCGCAGTGGAACGTGCCCACAGGGTCCCCGGAGGGAGACCTAAGATCGGAGCCCCTCCGAGGCCTCTCATTGCCCGGATCTTCAACTTTCGGGACAGAGACGCTATCCTGCAGACTTCTAGGCAACAAGGACCGGTCAGACTCGACAATATGGACGTAAACTTCTATCCTGATTTTACTCCGGTGGTTCAGAAGCAGAGACTGAGTTTTCTCGGAGTCAAACGTCGCCTACGGGACCTGAACCTCAAGTATGCGATGCTTTTTCCAGCGAAGTTGAGGGTAGAGGTGGATGGCCGCACGCACTTTTTTGATCGTCCCGAGGCGGCCGGGGACTGGTTGGACACTTTGCCCGGGGACCGGGGCCGGGGGGGTGGGGGGGGCGCGGTTGGTGGGGAGGGCTTGCCGGATCAGGACTGAGGGACTAATAGTAGGCCTTGCTCTGGACAACATTATTGTCATCATTGACTGATTGTGTAAGTTCCCCTCCCGTGGAGGTCGTACGGGGTCTCTTGGGGGCTTTCCCTCCTCCTCTGGGGGACTAGTTAGTGTTTTCATCTATGGGGCGACAGGCACACTGCACTTTGGGGGGGCTGTTCGGGCTCATGCAGGGGTGCAGGGAGGGGGGAGTTCTGTTGGGACGGGTGGGTTGGGGTGGGGTGTTGTTCGTTTTTACCGCAAGGCAAACCCTTTACTGTATTGGTGTTTTTGAGGTGCTCTCGGGGGGACGAGTGATGGCTTCTGTATGTGATGGGGGTAGGGACTTGACTTTGTTGTCTTGGAACGTTAATGGACTGGGGGATAGGATTAAGCGAGGTGTGGTCCTGCAGTATCTGAAACGAATTTCGCCAGATGTGGTCTTTCTGCAGGAGACACACCTTATTGGTAATTCCTTCTTTGCCATGAATCGGCGTGGCTATCGTTTGGTGGCCCACTCGGGCTTCACGTCTGGCTCGCGGGGGGTGGGCATCATGGTTAAGAACTCGCTCCCGCTGGAAATAGATGAGGTTCGCCATGATGAGAGGGGACGCTACATTGCCTTGGTGGGGAGAATGGAGGGCAAAGTGGTTGTCTTTGTTTCAGTGTATGTCCCACCGGGGCTACAGTCTACCACTTTTGCGGACCTGGGGCGCCTCCTCCTTGACCTTCCGGGGGGGCTTCTGGTGGTGGGGGGGGATTTCAATGCGGTGGTTTCTGGGACTATGGATCGTCACCCCCCTAGGGACCTCCCCCGGACGCAGGCGTGGCTGTCCGGCCTTTTAGATACATTGGGATTGGTGGACTGCTGGCGCTTAAAACATCCGACGCAGCTGCAATACACCTTCCATTCGGGTGCCCATGGTAGCCTCTCACGGCTTGATCATATCCTTGTCCCTGCGGCCTATGCTGGGAGGGTGGGAGAGGTGCGCCATCTGGCGCGGGGTATTTCAGCTCACTCCCCGCTCCTGTTGCACTTTGGTGTCCTCCCGAGGGGGGAGGGCAGGGTAGCTCCAATTAATGCCTGGTATCTGCGCGACCCCACTATTCGCGCTGACTTGATTAAATCCTTGCAGCGGTATTTCGAGGAGAATGTGGGGTCTGTCCCTTCGGCTATCTCCCTTTGGGAGGCATTCAAGACGGTTATTAGGGGGGAGGCCCTCTCCTTCATATCCCATGCCCGGAGGCGCGAGCAGGAGGAGGTGACCCGAGTGGAGGCCGAAATTACTGAACTAGAGGGTGATTTGGGGAGTGGGGTGACGGATGCTGCACTGCATGTTCTACACCTTAAGCAAGCGGCTTATAGGGCCCTCGTCACGGAGGCAGCCAGGGGCCTCAGTAGAGAGCAACAGGGGCGACTGTATGATGTGGGTGATAAGGCTGGTAAATTGATTGCGTGGTTGGATAAAAAGGAGAGAGCGAGTCGTGTGGTTCCGCTGATTGAGAGGATGGATGGTGTACGTGTCACCGAGCCAGAAGACATTGTCTCTTGCTTCGCGGATTATTTCCGCGAGGTGTATTCCCCGGTCTCCCCCTGCTCGGAGGCGGATTCTCATGCCCTGCTTCGAGATATCGCGCTGCCCTCCCTTTCGGTGGAGGACAGGGAGTCGTTGGATGCTGCTCCTACCTCGGACGAAATTGCCCTCGCTATACGCTCGGTTGCATCTGGCAAGGCCATGGGCCCGAACGGCATCCCTATCGAGTTGTATAAGCTGCGACCGGACGTACTGGCACCCCACCTCCGCGCGATGTTCCTTGCGGCCCACTCGCGGGGCTCCCTCCCGCCGGACCAACGTCTGGCTACAATCGTGGTGATCCACAAGGAGGGGAAACCCCGAGACCGGGTTACCTCCTATCGGCCTATCTCGCTCTTGAATGCGGAGCCCAAAATCCTTGCCAAGGTGCTTGCCAACCGGCTGGTCGGCGTGGTGGGCGAGTTGGTCCACCAAGACCAGTCTGGCTTTATCCCCCATCGCAACACGGCCCTCAATCTGCGGCGCTTGCACGGGGTGCTCGCGCGTGTTCCGTTTGTGCGGGAGCCGGCCATCTTGGCGTCCTTAGACGCCACCATGGCGTTTGACACGCTCGAATGGCCATACATTTGGGCGATGCTGGCGAAATTTGGTTTTGGACCGGGATTCATCAGCTGGGTCAAATTGTTGTACTCGGGCCCGTTAGCGCAGGTGGTAGTGAATGGGCGAGTCTCGGCCCCGTTCGCGCTGGTACGGGGCACGCGACAGGGTTGCCCCTTGTCGCCGCTCCTGTTTGCATTGGCCTTGGAACCCCTGGCGGAGTGGTTGCGGTGGCACCCTTCCATCCGTGGTCTCCGTTGGACCCCCGAGTATGAGGACCGCGTGTCCCTCTACGCTGATGATATCCTTTTGTACCTAGCCTCCCCGCGCAAATCCCTGATTGTCCTGGTTGATGTCCTGCGCTCCTTTGGCCGTAACTCAGGCCTTGTCATCAACTGGGCTAAATCATGTGTCTATGTGCTTTCCGGGGAGGCTCCCGTCCTCCCGCGGGGATGTCCGATCCAGATTGCCTCGCAGGGGTTTCGGTACCTGGGTGTCTATATCACGCTGGACCCGGCGGCCCGCTACGAGCGAAACTTGCTTCCCCCCCTCCAGCGCTTGAAGGAGGACGTCACGCGCTGGCGGCACCTGCCGCTTTCGCCGCTCGGCCGGGCGGCATTGTTTAAGATGATGTCGTTGCCGCGCTTCCTGTACGCTCTCCAGAACACTATGGACCTAGTCCCGGCGCGCTACTTCCGTGAGGTGGAGGGTCTACAGCGCCGCCTGTTCTGGGACGGGAGGCCGCGTATAGCCCTGGCGAAGTTGACGCTCCCGTGGTACGACGGGGGGATTGCCCTCCCGGACATTAAGCGGTATTACTGGGCCTCCCAGCTAGCTGCAATTAATCACGGCCTCTATGGGCCCGCCTTGAACCCGGCATTTGAAATGGACAAGATGCTCCTGCCCGGTGGCGACTACAATCGAGCACTCTACTCTGGCGCGCCGGATCCCCGCTTGACGGGGCCCACGCGTGTCATGGTGCGGGTGTGGCACGCGGCCAATGCAGCTATGGGGTGGAAGGACCGTTTGACCCGGGCGTCGCCGTTGTATGCGCCTCAGCGGTTGGGCTCCCTGTGGACCTCGAAGGGCTTCGAGAAGTGGGACACGATTGGCATCAGTAAAGTGGGGGACCTCTGGACGAGAGGGGGATTTAAAACATTCGAGACGCTGCAGACGGAGTTTCAGCTGCAGGGCAGTGAATACTTTCGGTACTTGCAGGTCCGTCATGCGCTGGGCTCCGTCTTCCCAGACGCCGCCTCCATCCCGGAGTCTTCCCCCCTGGAGGATAGAGTGCTGGATGGCCACGTTCCGGATAGCACGATCTCCCTCATTTACAAAAAATTGATTAATGACCGCTCGGGCCTGCTGACCGGCCTCCGTGAGGCTTGGGTTGCCGACGGGCTGGAGTTGGACGACGAAGACTGGATTTCCGCGGTGGCCTCTCCGAAGGAGGTGGCCATACCGGCTCGCCTTCGCTTCGTCCAGCTTAAGATACTCCACCGGGTTTACATGACGGGGCCAAGGCTTCTGCGTATGGGTTATGCTGAGGATGGGTTGTGTAAGCGTGGGTGTGGTGCTTTGGCGACTTATTTGCATATTTTGTGGGAATGCCCGAAGGTGGAGCGATTCTGGCGTGGTGTGCATGAGGTCCTGCGTCTGGTTACGCATGTCGCACTGTTGCCTGAAGCGAGGAGATGCTTGCTGAATGTGTGGGAACCAACTGATTACTCGGTTCCGCAGACGCGATGGGTGACTCTGGGATATATGATAGCTAAGCGTGACATCGCTCAACTGTGGGGATCCCAGCGGCCCCCGGCGGTGTCGGCCTGGAAAGAACATATGGATTGGTGCATGTTCCGAGAAAAGGTGGTGTATGTGGCGAGGGGCAAGCCTGGGGCGTGGGTGAAAATATGGGGCCCCTGGAACGCCTACCGCGGGGGTATTTGCGAGCCACCACTGCTGCCTGCTGCCTCACCGGCTCCGTCCCCCTAGTTGACCCCCTCCCCCAGCCCCGGGCACAGAGTTCCCCCAGTCCTGGACTTGTTTCCCTTCCCCCTCTTCAGATTCCTGTGGATGGTCGGGGTCCCTTATTCGAGGAGCACGTGTGGTTACCTTCGATTGCGGGTTGCCTTGCGGGTGTGTTTTTCTATGTTGTTGCGTGTGTATAAAATGAAACCGTATTGTGGGCTTAGAGTCATGTGGCTTACGTCGTTGATGTCTCCTGATTTGCTTCTCTGTAACGCCAAGTGCCCTTTTGTAAGTTTGTCAGGTGCTCCTGTCACTCTAGCGGCCGGCCGGAAGGTTGTAGGCCCATACTTGTATATACTTGAGATTGCAATAAACGGTTTCAACAAAAAAAAAAACAAAAAAAAAAAAAAAAGTATCCATACATCGAGGAAGCTGATCCTAGTATTGCTAACTGTCTTGGTGAATTTTAAATCGGGGGTACGTTCGTTTAACCAGTTGTGAAAATAATCCAATTCGTCTGCATTGACATTCCAAATCAGGAAAATGTAATCGATGAAACGCACCCACTTGTTGATCTTATGGTGAAAAGGTGTTGTTTCATTGAAGACATAGAGTTTCTCAAATTGGTCCATCACTAGGTTCGCTATTTCAGGTGCAAAACAACAACCCATGGCCACGCCCTTTATTTGAAGAAACAGCTCGTTTTTAAACATAAAAAAATTACTTTTCAAACAAATTTTGGCTAATTCTAAAAGAAACTCAGTGTGTGGTCTAGTTCTTTGATTTAAAATCAATTCCATTACTGCGAGGGCCTCATCTTGTGGTATGTTTGTATAAAGTCTTTCAATATCAAGGGAGACCAACAACTGCTGGTCTCCATTGAAAGCCGTATGTTCTATTTTTGAGATGAGGTCCATCGTGTCTCGAACGTATGCCCTAGTGGTACTTACAAATGGTTTAAGGAACGTATCTATATACTTGACCAGAGGTTCCAGTAATGATCCACAAGAAGAAATAATAGGACGCCCAGGTGGATTAATAGCGTTTTTATGTACTTTCGGAAGTACGTAGATCAATGGTACTTTTTGTTTTGTCAAATTCAGATATTCGTACTCTTTTTTGCATAGATACCCACTTTCCAAGGCATTAGTTGTTAAGTGTACAATTTTGGCTTTTAAAGCCCCAGTTGGATTATCAATCACTTTACGGTAGTGGAAGACGTTATTCAATTGTCTATACACCTCTCTGTCTAAATCATCTACATCCCACACCACAATCCCCCTTCCCTTATCAGCTGGTTTTATAACTGTTTGGGGATTGTCTATTAGGTCTCTCAATGCCATTTGTTCTGATTTAGAAAAATTGGGTTTAAATGTAAGGTACTTACTATTTAAACTGTCTATTTCCTTTAATATCTGATTTTCAAAAAGTAAAATCTCTTCAGGGATCGTTTCACTCTCTGGGCAAAAGGAGAATTTGTTCTTTAGTCCACTCACATTATATTCCTGTATCTCATTTTGTTGCGCAAAGAAAACTTTCAATCTGATTTTGCGTAGAAATTGTAGGACTTCAGTCTTGGTATCTACCGGATCTTGTAAAACTATGGGGACAAATGATAGACCCTTTTCAAGAACCCTCATTTCCCAAGGTGTCAAAGTGTATTTAGATAGATTATAAATAGGTATCAAATTATTAAAGTCATTACTACTGTCTTCGACAGAATTTACCGTCTGTATACTCGTTGGCGTTTTCGAAAGAAATTCTGTTCTGATACTGGTTGGTGCATTGGTGTCCTCCATCCCCCTCTGAATCCTCTCCCCCTGTGGGCACCTCTGTCTAAAAAAGGTTGGGGGGCGTTAGGGTATTGGTAAAAGGGTTGGTAAGGTTGGTAGTATGCCCCTGTTCCCTGGTCTGAGTCAGACGATGAATCAGAGAAGGTCACGAATCTAGTACGTGACCTTCCTTTATAGGGCAAATTCAAAGTACTCGGATTGTTGTTTTTAAAGAAATCTTCTTTCAAGTAGGGATATACTTGTTCGTGTCTGTAATTTTTTATATCCCTACTTGACTTGGATGTGTTTAAATTTACCGTATGTGTTTTGAACTCAACCAACGTTTTGTTTATACTTTCCAAGAGTGCCTTAGCATCTGTAATGGTTAGATCACTAGCAATTTCTTCTTCCAATCTTTTTATTTCTTTTAACTCCTCTTCACTAATACGCAGTGCCGTAATAATGGATAGTACAATCCAATCTCGTGAGCACTTAGTCCCAATACCACTGAAGTCTACTAAGTAGGGTTTGTCATTTATAAATATCACTGGGACATTCTTCACTTGTAGGCCCACTGGGATCGTATTGGTTTTTAAATATTCCAGTAGCACCTGTGCATGTAACTGCGTCCTTGTGTTTTTCTTTTTCAGTTGGATTAATCTATCTCCTTTATCAGAATTAGCAATCCTATTGCCTGTAGATTCACGCCCTAGAAGGGAGGGAAATTGTTTCAATCTATTAATTTCCTCTTCAGAGTAGCTGACCATATGTGGTTCCATAATCCGCTAACTACCATATGTATCCTTCCTCCACACTGGATGGAGCAAATCAGAATAACCACCAACAAATCACAACATAAATTTTGGCTGACGTATATCAAAGATCATCCGCTTCTGATTCATTAGTACATTATATCTATAGCCTGGACTTCTCAGGAAAAGACTTAAAGAAACCACCCTCACACTTAACAAAGTGTAACAGACTGTAAACAAAGCACTATGAGGTATACCCAAATCACCCTCCCAAGCCTGGGTATAGACACATCTAGTATATATAAAGAAAACAGCGTAGAGGGATAAATCTCTTATTTATTTATACACAAGAAACAATGAATTTCCTCGGCAATATATTTTCTTTTTTGTCAAACCTTTCGAAAATTAAATTTCAGAAGCGGATAACTCTTCGTATACATCAGCGTACTTAGCTCATAATATATCCAATTACAAATACAACGAAATTCATCACACAACAATCACAATTTACAAGTTCATACAACATATGTACATCTTATATACACCACAATATACAAAAATCTCATATGTACAAAAAGAATTTCAAGAAAAGAGTTTTTGGGAAAAAATTCCCCTAACTATTATTACACCTATGTACACTTTTTATTCACAGTTGTACATTTAGAGGTAGTCCTCTTGGCGTCCAAGGTGTTACTCCTATTCTGTTATTTGAAATACGCCAAAAAACTAATTTCTGAGTCACTCCAATCTGTGGACTCCTCGATAATCAGTATGTCGACGTGTTCGCGTTTCAGCCTCCAATTATTTGGCTTCGTCAGGACGGGGAAACAGTCTATCTACAAAAATAATACACATCAAACATGAGGGGCTATTCTGATATATCTATCCCTTATTTGCCCATTCAGTGCCCTGAAAGAATCCTAACGGTCAGACAGTGGGTAAAGGAAATCAAAATGCCGCCCTTATACCACACAAAGGACTGGCAAATACACACCAGAAAAGCACCAAGTGTAAGAAAATTTCCACCGTGAGAATTACCCTATTCAATTTTCATGCAAATGTCAGTGCATTCTAGAGGTAAGAGAGGTACAACCAAACCAAAAAACCACCACTTTCTAGGTGTCTCCTACTCTGTACCTGTCAAGAGTCCGAGCAGGTCCCTCAGCAGGGGTAGCTCTATGTTAAATATTCCATTTCGATGCCTGTGGGGGATAATGATGAGGACGATGTAACAACTCATATCTAAGTTCATATATTGCCAACGTAAGGACGCTTATTCCCAATTACCTTTAAATACTGGTTGAAGTCAAAGGTCGTTTGCTTCTTGTCCCTTCTGTCTCCGTAACGTCTTTTACTGCTGCACACGGAGAGGCTGCAATTCACCATAGAGCCTGTTGTTGTGATGTCCCACATTATGTCCACCCGTAGCATCCTCAATGTTTCAGAGGCAAGGTTTACACACATTGATGCCTTCATCAGACTCCACACTCCACTACAGAGGACTGACAAGAAGGGTGACTATCATGTCAAGGGAGTGATGCTACATGTCATATGCTCCATGGTGAGAAGACATGTATGCATGGTACCACAACATGCACAGAAGCAGTCCCCACACATTCCCAACCCGTACCACCACCAAAAAGCCTTGCTGCAATCCTTACCCAAACTGATATTTCCACATGTCCGTGCATGGAACGCTGATTCAGCACACGTTGCAATCCTCATGAGGAAAAGCAGGAGGACAAAGATGACATGAGCAGACAACAGGCGCAAAAGCCTGGGAATTAAATACACACAAGAAGTCACCTAAAACAAATCTCGCCGCAAACATGGTCAGTTACGAAACATGAACAATGTTGGACACATGCAAATTTCAAAGAAAGTCTCTCCGCAAAACTGTGTGGCATGACATCATCACTCGAGTGACACATCAGTACACACATCAAAGTCACTTTGCATTCAGTCAGCTGGACACACACATTGCAACACATGCCACTCAATGCTACAATCTTGCACACTCATACCCAGTGACTCACCATTATGAGAAGAAGTTGCGTATGAGCTGACTCCGGATATCATCCTCCTCTTCCTCATCACTTGCCTCATGACCAAGCCCTGGATCCTCCACGGGTGGATGTTGCTGCTCATCAGGATCAAGGATGAGTGGCACTGCCTTCTCAACTGCCATGTTGTGCAGCATGCAGCACACAATGAAGATTTTGCGGACCTTCTCCAGTGCATATGGGAGGGACCCGCCTGTCTTGTCAAGGCACTGGAATCGGCTCTTCAGGAGGCCAAACGTCCTCTCAATCACTCGCCTGGTCTGCCCGTGTGCATTGTTGTACCGGTGATCTGCAGCTGTTCTTGGGTTGCGGAGAGGTGTCATTAGCCATGGCATGTTGGGATATCCAGAGTCCCCTATCTGGAAACATCATGTAAATAAGTGGGTCAGGAGATGCCGTAAGAGCCAAAGATACCGCAACACACAGGACAAACAGAGTATACCCACCAACAAGACATGCTCGTTCGTTGTGCAGCCGCAGCATCATTTGTGGCACCCTGCTATGCCTCATGATGTAGGCATCGTGTGCTGATCCTGGAAAACGTGCACAGACTGGTGTGTGCAATACATCCAGGACACATATGCCAGCTTGCTGGCACTCCTACGAAAAGCCAGATACACCTGTTGATTGTCAAGTCTACATGACATGCCCTGAAATGAGCTAGGGGCAAGTCTGAGTGAACAGCCAGAGATAACACCGGAGTGGCACACATCCACATAGCTGCATTGGAAGGATGTCATCTCATCCAGACAGTTGACTTCAAGACACACACACAGGTCACATGGAATGTCAAATGTACATATGAAACACAGTGCGATGAAGGGGTACACGTGACAACAAATAAACACAGCCATTCAGATGATGCAGACATGTATGCCTGGGAAAATATGATGTCCAATGCACACAGACCCTACAGCCGTGGGAATCCACATGTGGCATGGTGTGCGTAGATGTGTGCCATGCCCATCTCCACACAGACCCATGTTGGATGCACCAACAGCAGATGCAGTTGACGGAACACTAACAGCAAGCTCATGGGAACACATGACACACACCTGACATAGTCACATAGGGGCACGCTGATCTTGACATTTCAGTTGATAGAGTGTCCCTGTCCCTGACATCAAGAGACAGGTGCGGGTGGTGATGACTGTGCCATCCCACTGCTGCTGTGCATGACACAGTTGGACTACAGACACACATGTGGCAAGTGTCAAGGTGATGTGTGCCACATAGTGCCCCATCACACATGACATGTGTACAGAGGTCATCACACATCAAGTGTGCAACTAGATGAGATGACCTGTGCAATATCACTGGCTGACACACCTAGGGCCTGCACATGAAAGTATGCAATGACAAGTACTTGATGGACATCCTTGTGCGACTCGTAGCCCTCCATTCATTGCGTGTGTACGCATCGTATCACTATTCTACTGGTGCCGTACGGGTACGTGTGAAACGCACCGTACACCCGCATTCATTGCGTGTGTATGGTCCGTATCACTGTTCTACTGGTGCTGTATGGGTACGTGTGAAAAGCACCGTACACCCGCATTCATTGCGTGTGTACGGTCCGTATCACTGTTCTACTGGTGCCGTACAGGTACGTGTGAAACGCACCGTACACCCGCATTCAATGCGTGTTTACGGTCCGTATCACTGTTCTACTGGTGCCGTAGGGGTACGTGTGAAACGCACCGTACAACCGCATTCATTGCGTGTGTACGGTCCGTATCACTGTTCTACTGGTGCCATACGGGTACGTGTGAAACGCAACGTAGATCCGCATTCATTGCGTGTGTACGGTCCGTATCACTGTTCTACTGGTGCCGTACAATTACATGTGAAACGTACCACACACCCGCATTCATTGCGTGAGTGCGCTCCGTATCACTGTTCTAGTGGTGCCGTACGGGTACGTGTGAAACGCACCGTACCCACGCATTCATTGCGTGTGTACGGTCCATATCACTGTTCTACTGGTGCCGTACGGGTATGTGTGAAACGCACCATACACCCGCATTCATTGCGCGTGTACAGTCCATATCACTGTTCTACTGGTGCCGTAGGGGTACGTGTGAAACGCACCGTACACCCGCATTCATTGCGTGTGTACGGTCCGTATCACTGTTCTACTGGTGCCGTAGGGGTACGTGTGAAACGCACCGTACACCCGCATTCATTGCGTTTGTACGGTCCGTATCACTGTTCTACTGGTGCCGTAGGGGTACGTGTGAAACGCACCGTACACCCGCATTCATTGCGTGTGTACGGTCCGTATCACTGTTCTACTGGTGCCGTATGGGTACGTGTGAAACGCAACGTACATCTGTGTGGATTTCAAAATTACACAGGGGACACATAGGGGACAAGTATTAGGCCCAAAATGCATGCTGGTTGTCATGGATACAGAGTTTTCATTTGCAATGTGTCCATCAGGTGTCCTGGAACATTCAGTTGGCCAAATAATACAATGTTGCAAAGTGGTTGTTGACTTGACATGATGCTCAAAATTTGAACAATGCGAATGCGTGTCATTGGTGTATGTTTAAAGGGATTGGTGTAAACGTATGATGCGAATGAGTCTGACCAATCACTAAGTACTCCTCTAAATTAATGCCCCTCAGCAAGACAGATATAAGGCAGCCAGAACCCATGAGAGGGCACTTGCCTGCACAACTTTCCAGTCGACCACACTGCTGCTGTCTCTGCTTCCTCTGGACCATGTCGCGTACTGTGGAGAGAGCCCAGCCATTCACCCTAGAGGAGAATGAGGCATTGCTGGATGTCCTCCTCCCACAGTACCCCAAGCTGTATGGGAGACCAGGGGAGCAGCTGTTGTGTGACTGTCACTTCTGGTATTGTGTCCAGGTGTGACAGACATGCACAGTTGTTTAGAGTGGGTCCCGGGGGGGGACATGCTTATGTCTCTCATGCAGAGCATGAGGTAGTTCCTGTGTGCACTCCTCACTTGCATTGTGCTTACTGTGACATTCACTGCATAGTGCATGACACATTCAGCCTGGCAAATCCTTGTTGTCATTTTTTCCTATTGTCCTGAGGTGATTCAGTGGTCCCCCCGGTGTGACAGGTGACTGTACCCACAGATGTGTATGAGTTGAGTGGACCTGTGGTGAGAGTGTCCAAATGATGTGTACGACCTCATGGACATTGAAGTGTGTGAATATTCCTTGTCATGTGGGTGAGTGTCTATGTGAAGTGTTGCACCACAGCTGCATGGAGGAGGCAACAGCTCTACCCATCTGATGTGACAAGTAAGCCGTGCTGTATGTCTGAATTGCAGAGCTAGCACGACACCTGTGACACCCCACAGGCAAGTGGCACATGTGCAGATTGAGGGTTGTATCCGCTGTTGTCACTGACAGGCGAGTGATCTGTGCCTGGCTGTGTCTGTCTAGTCTGCTGAGGGTGCGTCAGTGGAGTGGGACATGTTACTGCTTGGCACGTGCTGACCATCAGCCTGCTGTTGCATGTGCTGCACAGTGTGTGCCATGATCAGTGAGTGTGTCGCACCCCTTATGCCACCTGTTGACTTTCAATGCCATGAAGTGTATAGGGGCTTGCACACAGGCCAATTTCTCATTGAGAATGATGCAATTCCTGTCAGCATCCTATGCCCTGTTCAACATATCAAAGATGTTCAAATGTGTGTCTCTGGGACATGGAGCAGGTGTAGTGATGTTGTCTCACTTTGTCATCCTGACAGGTAACTGCCTACGAGAAGATGGTGATCTGGCAGGACATCGTCAGGGCCGTGAGATCGTCGGGGGATTGGAGTCGGCGCCTACCACAGTTCCGAAAACGGTGGCAGGACATCCGGTGCTGGACCCGGCGGATCGCCTGGGTCCAGCTGGGGCTCGACACTCCTCGCCCCCACGGCGGGCGCCGATGCCTGACCTCCCACATGACCCGTGTACTGGCGGTTGTCTTCCCTGACCTCGATAGGCAGTTAGTGGAGAGACTGCAGCAAGGAGGGGGTAGGTACATGGCTGTTTGTTGTGTTATGTGTCACCAGCTTTTGGAAGTGCTCTGTAGCCTCGATACACTCCCAGAGTTTATATGTGCAGTGCATTTTCTGTTCCCCAATGTCACCTGGTGCTCTTTTTCATCCCTTCCCCTCCTTGACATGTGTCCCCTAGTCTGTATGTAATCACATTTGCACATGGTCATCTAGGGTGCCAGAAAATCAAAGTGCACATTGCTTTCCGCATCATGTGGGAGGGTGGTCTGTGACAAGTGTTGGTACCTTGCCTGTGCCATGACCTGTTCACTATGTTGGGGGTCCATATTTGTTGGCACTGATGATGAGTCTCAACATAGGAGTGTGAGGTTTCAACTGAACACCCTTGCACCATGCATGACCAATGTTGTGGCCTCAGACATGATGTGTATGAGTGGGAGATATGCATAGTGCCATGACGGTTGCTCATGGTACAGTCAGCTTATTCCTAATCATGTGTGTCATCCAACACTGTGCACATTCTCTGTGGGTTCAGCATAGGTCTGCCTCTGTGAGATTGTTCCCTGACCTAGTTTGTATTTTTCCAATGTGTGCTACATGTGTCCACTGGACAGGGATACACCATTTGGCTTGTGCATACTCATACTGGGCAGTGCCTGTGTGGCGATTCACAACAATCTGTTGATGGTTGTTTGTCACAAATATGTATTGCCAGCCCCACGAGGTGATGTTGTGTCAATTTAGCAATTGTTGCTGCACAGTTTTTGAAACCCTGATTGAGAGGTGTCACTTCTTGATCTGTATCAATCACATTGACTCAGGTATGGGGGGGTTGTGCGGAAGAGGCCTACATAGGCACCCCTGATTTCTCCTTGCCAGGTCTGACCTGTGTGTGAGAATTGGCTGCACAAAGAATCACCGTGCAGTGCCCCTGTGATGATGGCCAGTGCTTAATGTTCGTGATTTGCAGCCTGTGTCATTTAAAAAAAAATATGATTACTGCTCATACATTTTTGGCGCATGTGTGTGGTTCAGATACAACGCAGTTTGGTCTTTGTGTGCTGACATCTGTGTGGACATTCTGGCTTGCCATGAGGGTGTCTCCACAGTACAGCTATGTTTTTTTACAACACAATTGCAGGCCATTAGCTTATGCATTGTCCTGGATTTGGACATGTGTGCCACTCTACATGACAGGCAGTGGGTCATATGTGTAGCCAACTGTGTCATCAGGTAACGGATGGCCATGTGACAACTGACATAATTCAAGTTGTTAGTCAAAAATGTTTGTCCCTTGGCACTCACAGCACTTGTCGACAGTTCTTCATGTTTTAAATGTGGTAATTTGATGATTTGTGTTAAGAACACTAATGTGCCTGCATGAAAGATGTCTCCCAAGGAAGTGCACACCAAACAACATTTCCACTTTCATGGAACACACTGGCACCTTTTCAAAGACGCCAGTGTTAGAATTAAATGGTGTTGTAGATTCTCCGTATACATGTTCCCACAGTGGTCTTGATTTTGTGAAACTCCTTTGTTGTTGGTGATACAAACTAACGTGTGTCAAGACATCAAGACCTCCGTGGGCCTGTGTATATGTACTTTCTGCAACACCATTTATTTCTAACAGTGGCTTCTTTGAAAAAGGTGCCAGCTCCTTCAATTACAGTGTAAATGTAGTTTTGTGTGCACTTCCTTGGGAGACATCTTTCATGCAGGCACATGAGTGTTCTTTTCACAAAATGGCGAATTGCCACATTCAATACATGTCGATTGTGTAAAGTATTGTATGTCCCAAGGTAACAACATTTTTTCGTTTTGCGTTCCAAAGTACTTACAGGTCTCTGAGTGTGGTGACACCTTGAGTAGTGAGGTGTTTTAGTTTACGTTGGGTACACCACTACTGTTTCTTTCAGGGTAAACAAGAGGCGGCATGACTTCATTGTATTGCTTTGCTCACCTGTTCACAGACACTAGCTTCTCAGTGTATTTCTCATTCAAGTTGTGGCCTGGTGTGTTCTTTTTTTCCTTGTGTCCAAGTGGCATAGTGGGTCTACCAACTGGCCAGTACAGGGCTTACATATGTGTAATGTAGCTGTTACTCATGATGCATTGCCGGATATGCACTGTGACCAATTGTTTTTGTGCTCATGTGTCAGATGTATACAGGTGACTGATGCATTTCTGTTTCTTCTCCTTGCCCACAGCATCATCATCGGAAACCGAAGGAGACACCTGCACGGACCTGGAGGAGGGACCCAGCGACAGTGCCAACAGTGCTGTAGAGTCAGAAGGAGCCAGTGGCATGGAGGGCGAGGGGAGTCAGTCCGAGGACCTGTCTGGAGGCGATACCAGCTATGACGCCGACGGGTCCGATGCTGACCTCCTCGAGGAGGCGGAGGCTGCAACACCACCTGGCAGCATCCCCACATCTGTCCCCGCCTCCTCCGTTACCATCTCCGCCCACCCAGTTGCTCCCGTCCCTTCTGTCCGTGCAGAGGCCCATCATGTCTACTTCGGCTCAGGCACCGCACCCCCTGCCCCTGTCACCCCTGCTGCCCTCAGTGAAGAGTCTGTGGACATACTGCGGCAGTTGCAGGTTGGGCAGGCATCGGTGCTGAATGTCCTCCATGGCCACACTAAACTGTCAACAATGTCTGACCAACGCAGGCTTCTGCGGTCCATGGACTCTTCCCTGA
Source organism: Triturus cristatus (assembly GCF_964204655.1). Taxonomy (NCBI): domain Eukaryota; kingdom Metazoa; phylum Chordata; class Amphibia; order Caudata; family Salamandridae; genus Triturus; species Triturus cristatus. The sequence continues at coordinate 1,634,744,669 of NC_140589.1, forward strand.
CGGCAGCAGTTACTCTCCTGCAGCGCTCCGTCCCCCCTCTACCCCGGACCCATCCACACTTCTCTCTCCCATACCTGTCCAAGGCACACCCAGACAGTCACGATCACGCACCTCACCAGACACAGGCAGCACACCCCCAAGTAAGGCAAAGAGCACACCTCCTGGTACGCACACTCAGGGGGATGTAGGCACACCCACAGGGTCTGGGGACAGACGACATACACGCAGCAACAGTCACAGTCCGCAGTCCTCACAACCCTGTCCCTCCAAAACCACTCCCCTTGGCTCCCCTGCCGAACGCTCACCCAAGCAGATCTTTCTGGGTGTGCTGGACCGCGCCCCCGCTGAGTCACCACCCCACAGGTGGGCGAGGAAGTCCCCGGGCACGGGAGTTGAGTCCCCCACCACATCAACCCCCTCCCCCAGGAGCGCTGCACCCCATCCCTTGCCCACCACGCCCTCCCTTGACCCTGGGGAATCCTCAGGTGCAGGGGTTCGGATTGACGTACTGGCAGCGGTGTGCAGTGCCGAGCTCACCTCCACCTTCGGCGCTACCCCACCCCGTGTGGCGGAGACGTCACCCCTGCACCCACCACACCTACCCTTCCCCCTCCTGTCCCTGCGGTGCCTGGTACTGCCACAGATGATGCCCCCCCGTCCGACGAACCTGGAGGTTCAGTTGTGCAGGCAAGCTAGGGGTAGACGCGGTCCCCTATGTCCCCCCTTGGACTTTACGTATTGACTGGCCATTGGCCTCTGTAAATAGTCTATTTTTTGATATTTTTTTTAGTGCTGAATAAAACCTTTATTTTGACTTTCAACACTATTGCATTTCAGGTACTTGATGTTGGTGATGAGGCTCCTGGAGTTGGTGTTCTGGTAATGTGTTAGGGTTCTGAGAAATGTTTTTGTATAATGGTCATGAGGTGGACCATGGTATCTGCAGGGCCATCACAATGTCTCTGCAAAGAATCATTGGTAGTGTGTGTTCATTTTGTTTTGAGACATTGTCCCAAGGAGTGTTCCTTCCTCTGTGGCACCTGACATCTTCCCTGCAAACAGTTGCACTATTGTTGTGCTGACCTGTGTCAACATTTCCTTTGTTGGTGACGGATCCCTTCAACAATGGCCATCCCTGCTCACCGATGTCTCCTGCTGAATCGTCTGTGCCATTCTTGCTAGTCACTGTACTTGTGTTTTGAGTATGTCGAAATGCCTTCAGGGACAAATTCACCATTTTCAGCACTATGCATGTGTGTAATCACAGCCTACCACACAAATGGTACTTGTTATGCAGGGTATTTGGGCACCTGACTCACAATAGTGGGCATTGTATCTAGGGGACTTCCACCCTATTCCTTCCATGAGAGACAACATCTTGGTGGCTGGACCAGCACCTGGACATTCCTATCAGTCCTGGAATGTGCGTGACAGTGTGTGTTCCCTTTGGCTATCTTAGTTTTGTAGGCAGTTACATGACTATACAGTCTTGTGGCATGGTATCAGGGTGTGTATTGTGCTGCATCCGCCATGGGTGGGTATGCATGTGTTATTTGTCCTCACACCCACATGTGGTGTGTCATGCAGTGGGTGAAAGACATCCATCCTCCTGGTAGTGGGACAGTGATGTGTTGTTATAGCACTGTCATCATAGTCCAAAGTTAGGGATGCGTACATACCGCCATGTAGGTGTGGTCATATGATAATGATGTACACCCCCCATGTCTCTGTCCACTGCTGGGAGTCCTCTGCACCCACCCCCATGTCTCTGTACACTGCTGGGAGTCCTCTGCACCCACCCCCATGTCTCTGTACACTACTGGGAGTCCTCTGCACCCACCCCTCATATTGCAGGCCACTGCTGGTTGTCATATGCACCCACACCCATGTCTCTGTCCACTGCTGGGAGTCCTCTGCACCCACCCCCATGTCTGTGTCCACTGCTGGGAGTCCTGTGCACCCACCCCCATATGTCTGGACACTGCTGGTATTCATCTGCACACACCCCTATATGTTTGTCCACTCCTGGTATTCATCTGCAGCCACCCCCATATGGCTGGACACTGCAGGTATTCATCTACAGCCACCCCTATATGGCTGACCACTGCTTGGAGTCCTCTGCACCCACCCCCATGTCTCTGTCCACTGCTGGGAGTCCTCTGCACCCACCCCCATATGTCTGGACACTGCTGGTATTCATCTGCACACACCCCTCATATTGCATGCCACTGCTGGGAGTCCTCTGCACCCACCCCCATGTCTCTGTCCACTGCTGGGAGTCCTCTGCACCCACCCCATGTCTCTGTCCACTGCTGGGAGTCCTCTGTACCCACCCCCATATGTCTGGACACTGCTGGAATTCATCTGCACACACCCCTCATATAGCAGTCCACTGCTGGGAGTCCTCTGCAACCACCCCCATGTCTCTGTCCACTGCTGGGAGTCCTCTGCACCCACCCCCATGTCTCTGTCCACTGCTGGGAGTCCTGTGCACCCACCCCCATATGTCTGGACACTGCTGGTATTCATCTGCACACACCCCTCATGTTGCAGGCCACTGCTGGGAGTCCTCTGCACCCACCCCCATGTCTCTGTCCACTGCTGGGAGTCTTCTGCACCCACCCCCATGTCTCTGCCCACTGCTGGGAGTCCTCTGCACCCACCCCCATGTCTCTGTCCACTGCTGGGAGTCCTCTGCACCCACCCCTCATATTGCAGGCCACTGTTGGTTGTCATATGCACCCACCCCCATGTCTCTGGCAACTGCTGGGAGTCCTATGCACCCACCCCCATGTCTCTGTCCACTGCCGGGAGTCCTGTGCACCCACCCCAATACGTCTGGGCACTGCTGGTATTCATCTGCACACACCCCTATATGTTTGTCCACTGCTGGTATTCATCTGCAGCCACCCCCATATGGCTGGACACTGCAGGTATTCATCTACAGCCACCCCTATATGGCTGACCACTGCTGGGTGTCCTCTGCACCCACCCCCATGTCTCTGTCCACTGCTGGGAGTCCTCTTCACCCACCCCCATTTCTCTGTCCACTGCTGGGAGTCCTCTGCACCCACCCCCATGTATCTGTCCACTGCTGGGAGTCCTCTGCACCCACCCCCATGTCTCTGTCCACTGCTGGGAGTCCTCTGCACCCACCCCTCATATTGCAGGCCACTGCTGGTTGTCATGTGCACCCACTCCCATGTCTCTGTCCACTGCTGGGATTCCTCGGCACCCACCCCCATGTCTCTGTCCACTGCTGGGAGTCCTGTGCACCCACCCCCATATGTCTAGACACTGCTGGTATTCATCTGCACACACCCCTATATGTTTGGCAACTGCTGGTATTCATCTGCAGCCACCCCCATATGGCTGGACACTGCAGGTATTCATCTACAGCCACCCCTATATGGCTGCCCACTGCTGGGAGTCCTCTGTACCCACCCCCATGTCTCTGTCCACTGCTGGTAGTCCTGTGCACCCACCCCATATGTCTGGACACTGCTGGTATTCATCTGCACACACCCCTCATATTGCAGGCCACTGCTGGGAGTCCTCTGCACACACCCCCATGTCTCTGCCCACTTCTGGGAGTCCTCTGCATCCACCCCCATGTCTCTCTCCACTGCTGGGAGTCCTCTGCACCCACCCCCATGTCTCTGTCCACTGCTGGGAGTCCTCTGCACCCACCCCTATGTCTCTGTCCACTGCTGGGAGTCCTCTGCACCCACCCCCATGTCTCTGTCCACTTCTGGGAGTCCTCTGCACCCACCCCTCATATTGCAGGCCACTGCTGGTTGACATATGCACCCACCCCCATGTCTCTGTCCACTGCTGGGAGTCCTCTGCACCCACCCCAATGTCTCTGTCCACTGCTGGGAGTCCTGTGCACTCACCCCCATATGTCTGGACACTGCTGGTATTCATCTGCACACACCCCTATATGTTTGTCCACTGCTGGTATTCATCTGCAGCCACCCCCATATGGCTGGACACTGCAGGTACTCATCTACAGCCACCCCTATATGGCTCACCACTGCTGGGAGTCCTCTATAGCCACCCCTACATGTCTGGACACTGCTGGTATTGATCTGCAGCCCCCCCATATGACTGGCCACTTCTGGGAATCCTCTGCACCCACCCACCGACCCCCTTGGAGCAGTACACTGCTGGCCTGGACATACACACACCAATAACATGCAGGGCCAGACCGTAACCCCACATTCGTGGCGTGTGTACACCTCGTATCCCAAATGTACTGGTGCCTTAGGGGTATGGGTGAAACGCACCGTACCCCCGCATTCATTGCGTATGTACGGTCCGTATCACTATTCTACTGGTGCCGTACGGGTACGTGTGAAACGCACTGTACCCACGCATTCATTGCGTGTGTACAGTCTGTATCACTGTTCTCCTGGTGCCATAGGGGTACATGTGAAACGCACCGTACCCACGCATTCATTGCGCGTGTACGGTCCGTATCACTTTTCTCCTGGTGCCGTAGGCGTACATGTGAAACGAACTGTACCCACGCATTCATTGCGTGTGTACGGTCCGTATCACTATTCTACTGGTGCCGTAGCGGTACGTGTGAAACGCACCGTACCCACGCATTCATTGCGTGTGTACGGTCCATAAAACTATTCTACTGGTGCCGTAGGGGTACGTGTGAAACGCACCGTACCCACGCATTCATTGCGTATGTACGGTCCATATCACTGTTCTCCTGGTGCCGTAGGGGTACGTGTGAAATGCACCGTACCCACGCATTCATTGCGTATGTACGGTCCGTATCACTATTCTACTGGTGCCGTACGGGTACGTGTGAAACGCACTGTACCCACGCATTCATTGCGTGTGTACAGTCTGTATCACTGTTCTCCTGGTGCCATAGGGGTACATGTGAAACGCACCGTACCCACGCATTCATTGCGCGTGTACGGTCCGTATCACTTTTCTCCTGGTGCCGTAGGCGTACATGTGAAACGAACTGTACCCACGCATTCATTGCGTGTGTACGGTCCGTATCACTATTCTACTGGTGCCGTAGCGGTACGTGTGAAACGCACCGTACCCACGCATTCATTGCGTGTGTACGGTCCATAAAACTATTCTACTGGTGCCGTAGGGGTACGTGTGAAACGCACCGTACCCACGCATTCATTGCGTATGTACGGTCCATATCACTGTTCTCCTGGTGCCGTAGGGGTACGTGTGAAATGCACCGTACCCACGCATTCATTGCGTGTGTACGGTCCGTATCACTATTCTACTGGTGCCGTAGGGGTACTTGTGAAACGCACCGTACCCACGCATTCATTGCGTGTCTACGGTCCGTATCACTATTCTACTGGTGCCATAGGGGTACGTGTGCAATGCACGTCCACTTCCGTAGTTGCGGTACGCAGGGGTTGCTGGACACGTCCCCCCAAGTGACCAGACCCTGGTGGTAATGTATGGGCTCCATAATATAGGTTTGGATTTGGGTATGGGGTATGTTTCCTGCCCCTCACCCCCACCCTGGCCCCTGGATGTTGTTCTCACCTTCTGCGGCGTGTGCGCCGGGTCCGGTGCACCAGGTCCTAGGCTAGGAGGACCGGGATGACACGTACGATGGGGTTCATGGCGTGTACGTCGCGTACCGGGGCTCCGTTGTGTAGCGGTTCGCGTAGGACTTTTCCAGCTGTGTTTGGCTCCCGTAAAAAAAGAGCCGTACGGAGTGACGTAGGGACGAATCGTACTTGCTGGGCCGGACACCGCTGCTTGAATACGTCCGGACGTCGCGTACAAGCTGTTCCTGATCAGAATCGTTGTTTTTTTTTACCCGTGCGGTCTTTTGTACGAAACGTACGGAAATAGGCTTTCTGTACGAATCGTACTTCCTAGGTCGTACGGAAAGTTTACCGGGTACGAGTCGTACGGAGAAAACGCTCCGTACAACGATTCGTACTGCCTTTTTCCAGGATTGGAATCGGCCCCTTAATGTTAATAAAACTATTATACAAAAAAGAACATGTAACGTGCACTGTTCATCACCCACATCTCTGATGATGATTTTGAGGGTCCTATATCAATGGGTTTCACGTCTGTAAATCCCTGCATTTTGTTTTTTATCATTTTTAATGCTAATTCCTGTTGCCATACTTTGCGTCAATGAAACAAGATTTAAATAAACACAAATGCCCTAAAAACTCCCTCAGTCAAATTGGCATTTGCATGCCATTGCTTTTGAAAATCTGCAATCAGCACTTTCCCTTTGTAGGCTGTGGTACCTCAGGCTATTACTATAGGTAACATGAGTTGGATGCAAGCGTTTTCTTCAAGTCAGAACCAGATACTTGTTATAAGACGTTGCAGTCCCTTATGAGTTTACTAGAGATCCCCAAGGCATCCACTAGTGCCCTCCGAACCTTTGGATACCAAAGAATGATCAACACTGCTGCCCTTAAATGTGGAAAAAAACAATGGCATAAAACTCAGCTGTTCTTTTGTTTTGAAGTACATCATTTGGGTTCTTTTAATTACAAAGGAACTACCAGCAGGTAAACTTTTACTCAATACCCTAAGACGGATCAATGTATTAAGTAAAATATAGTTATCAAACATTTCAATGTTTACAAAAACATTGCACAGTTTTCAGAGAAAGGGCATTCCAAAGTTTTTAAACCTCATTACCGTTTTAAATGTAATATGGCATAAAAAGTCTTTCCTTCAGCATGATGCCTAGTCTATTGGAAGAAGGGAAATGTTTGTTGTGCACACTGGGTTTAAGGATGAAATTGTTTTTCTGATGCAAGAAAAAAGTCACTTTAAGCAAGGAAGCCAATTCAAAAATGCCTAGGGTAGCAGAAGTGACTTCAAACACCATTAGACATATATGACCTTTGAACCTGAATTTTCCCAGGAGGTCATTTCACATTACCTTAACCCTGATGACATTACAATTAGTGGCATCTTTGATGTTCCATAATAACAGTTGACTAATATAACAACACAACATGTACACATATCTATTTTAGGCAGCACTTATATTAGGATGCTGACATGATCTTTGAAAGTATTGGGGCTTAATACTAGTTCTGAATTGTAGGACGCTAGTGCAGCAAGTGGGTCTCACCTCTTGCAAGAGGGTTCGGTGGGGTTCTGCCCCAGAGAAAATTCTGAAAAAATATGGGGTCAATTGTTTGCATTTTGAAGCTCAAGTTTCACTTAAATATGTTGAAAAGTCATAGGCTCTGAAGGGACATTATTTAAATATTCAAGTCCTTTCATGATGTACCGAACCAATGAAACCCGACACTTCCCATGAGCTAACGCCCATTTTTCCAAAATATGCTAAGTCAAAAATAACCCATTTCATGGCCAGCATTTTGTAATGGGAGCCCTCTTAGGCCAAAAATTACTTATAATGTACTAGAACCAAAATGTTGCCATTAATGCCACCCATATACTATGGGTTACCCTTATGTCACAAATTACCTCAGTGTGTCAGGCCCAGCATTTTGTCATGGTTGTCCTCCTCCCTCTTGCTCATATACTACTTTTGCCCTCCCTCATGACAATAAATACCTCCAAAGTGCTTGTACCAACTTTTTGCCACAATTGCCCCACCCCAAGAATTTCTTCAAGTGTGCCAGCTCGAGCATTTTTCCACAGATGCCGTTTATGCTAAGAATTACCTTCTGTATGCCAGTACCGGTAATTTACCACCATGCCAAAAATGAACCCCTGTCTGCCAGTATTTTGTCACATGTGCCTGCATTGCTAAGGATTTGCCAGCCCCAGCATTTCACCATGGGTGTCTCGATAAGACAAGAATTACCTTCACTATGCTAGGGCAAATGGCAGACTCACAAGCATAATACCATATTCTCACTCATGTTCACTTATAATCACTCACTTGCTCTCATTTATTCATTTTCACTAACTTGCACTCACCGGTCCATTGTCACTCACTCTTTCACTCGCTCTTTTTCTCACGCCCCAATTCACACTTGATCTGAGTAATTATCACTTACTCTGACTCACATATTCTCACTCATTCACATACACTCTGACACAAATTCACTCTTACTCTGACTTTCTCACTCACATTGACGTGGATTCACTCTTACTCTAACTAATTATTTTTTCTCACTTACTCATTAATTCTTACTTGTAGTCATGTTCACTCTCGCTCAGTCCCATTCACTCTGACTCACTCAACCTCACTTACTGACACTCAATATGACACATTATCACTCACTAATTGTCACTCACACTCATGTTCACATACACACATATTCTCACATACACACGCTCTCTCATCAAAACACTCTCACCCGCAAGCATGCACATAACATACATTAAAAATTATTTTTTACTTACCTCAGCTACTGGATAAGGCCCAATTCCAGCTAATTGCACTCCATTTTTACTACACTAATAGTGATTAACATTTTAATAACTAGTAGTGCATAAATATAATTGCAGTGGAGCCTCAACCGATGCCCATACTTACATGCTGCTCCTTTGTTCCTGGCACTGAATTTGCCCCCTATGAGACAAGAGGTTGCAATACTGTGCCAGGGGTCACTAGGGGTAAGCTAAGGGTCGCATGACTTAAAGGGTAATGCTGAACCACTTCCTTTTTGGACTAGTAATGTGTTGCTACTGCACTGCAGCATCAGGGGGTCACATCAGGATTGTACAGAGTGCAAATATAAATACTACTAATTAGACTAAGCATGCAGAGTGTATGTAGTGAATTCCCCAGTGGAAAAAGGCACACACCTGCAGTTTATTGTGATGGAGAACAGGCATGACCTTCTAAAATAGAAGGTCACCCTCATCTTCAAACCAAGGGAACATTTGTCACTACAGTCCCTTGTCGTCAGTACATATTTGATGATGCATTTAAATGTTATTAGGCAATGAAGTATCTGCAAGTTCCATAAAGACATCTTGTTACTATGGGTGCCTGTCAAGAATCACTTTGGTTGGTGAGTTTCCTTTGAAAAAATGCATCTATCGTTTTCCCCAAAAGTTATGAAACAAGCAGCAGTGTGTGAGGTGTCTCCATCCAAAATCAAAAAAGAAAGTGGAGGGTGAGATCTTTAGGCCTAATTGTCATCTGCACTTCTGTACTGTGATTGGGCTGCCATGGATCACGTATCAGGAAGAAGAGTGCTTAATGAGAAAATTCAGTTTCAAGAGATATTGGCTCCACAGAGGCCATATATTTACAAGAGAAGTCACACCTTCCTGTGATCCATGTTACCATGGCTACTGATTTAAAATGTGAAACCAAATTAAATACAGTAGGAGACTATTCCAGGTAGAAACTTCTTAACAAAGATAGAAGTGGGTGCTTCAGATGTAGGCTGGATTCTGTGTCAGTGTATGACTGGGATCAGATATTAAATGAATGAATGATTGTTGTCAGAGAAAATCAGATCAGTGGTTGATTATGGTTAAATACATTGGTCAGCATAGTGTTCCTAAGGCCAGGTGCAAACCTAAGGTAGATCTTGAAGTGGATTCCTACAACTGTCATTTGGTTGGAAACCTGTTGTGAAAGGCTTTAACCAAACATGGAGCATGAACATAACATTGTTTTTCCCAAGATCTTTAATATGGACCATAGCCTTTCTAGTCTATCAAATAGTAGAGAACACCTTTAATCTTTTTTAATCTAGAATGTGTTTCACTTCATATTCTTTACCACCTTCCATTATCAGGGTTTCAGGGTCAGCAGAGATTCTCAAACCTGGCTGAACCTTTTTTAACAGTGAAACATGAAAGACTGGTTGAATCTTAGTGTGTTCTGGAAGTATTAAACAATATGTTACTGGATTCATTCTCCTCTCAATCGGGTTGGACCAACAAAACGTGGTTGAAACTTACGGGTCTCCCTTTAGCTTCAAATTCTTTGTGCTGAGCCAAACCTTATCTCCAACCTGGGAGGTAGTTTCTCTTTTCCTCTTTTTAGTAGTAAAAAATGTATATCGATCTTAAGCATGTGATACATTCTGAGTGGCTGATCGATGCACTTGTGCCAAATGCTGCACTGTCTTTGACAGCTGGTACATCTATGTTTCCGAATTCAACCAAGGAATTAGTATGCCAGCCATAGTTCATGTAAAATGGTGAATAGCCAGTAGAAACATTCTTTGCATTGCTGTAGACAAATTCTGCTGTGCATAGATAGTCTGGTCAATGCCCTTCCTTGTCTACCAAAAACAGTATAAGGTATTGCTTTAACTCCCACTTGGTTCTTTCAGTCTGTACATCAGTCTCTGGATGTAAACCAAAACTTTTGTTTTACCAAGTCTTCAGTTTTTGAAATTCCTTTGCGTCACACCAAAGGACTGTTATGAGATTCATTCAATGCTTGTTTTTGTAATTCAATAGTGGGTGAGTATAAGGCTTCATTTTGATAAGGCAAGTGATTTCAAACTTCTCTTTTGGGATCTTGGCTTGCGCATGCTTCCGCTTCTTCAGGGGTTAAGGATGGGATTATCTGTTGTTCTAAAGTTCCTTTGGAGACTGCGCCCACAATTTTTTCTTCAGGAATTATATTCTGATCTTCAATAAAGTTTTTCTGATTTTTTTTATCCAACCTGGATAAGGCAACACCCTTCCCATTCTTATTTCCAGGTCGTTAGGTAATTATGAAATCATAATCTGCAAAGTACAGTGACCATCGGAGTTGTCTACGAGTTAATGTTCTAGCTGACCGCAAGAACTTAAAGTTTCGATGGACGGTTAATTCTGTCACTGGGTGTCTCGCATGCATTAAATAGTGTCTCCATTCTTTAAAGGCATCTTCAATAGCTAACAATTCTTTTTCTGTTATGGTGTAATTTGCTTCCGCCGGATTTAGTTTACGAGAGCGATAGGCCACTGGATGCAATTGTCCAGTCGTCTTGTGTCTTTGAGACAAGATTCCAGCAATAGCCACTTCAGATGCATCTGTCTCCACTTAAAACGGTTCCAAAGAATCAGAAAGGAGCAACATTGGAGCAGAGGTGAAACTTTTCTTCAATGAGTGGAAGGCTTCCTTAGCTTCCTGAGTCCATTTGAAAGGTAATACTTTTTTAGCAGTCACGTGAGGGGTATGATTTTTTTAGAGAATTTATTACTAAATCTCCGGTGGAAGTTGGCAAAGCCAATGAAGCTTTGAACTTCCTTTACTGTTGTTGGAGATTTCCAGTCCATTTCTGCTTTCACCTTTTGTTCATCCAAAGTTATGCCTGAGGGAGCGAGTACTAATCCTAAAAATTCAACTGTTGTTGTATTAAGCTGCCATTTTTCCAGATTGGCATATATCTTATTCTCCCTCAATTATTGTAACAGTGCTGTCACTTGTTCTCAATGTTCTACTTTAGTGGTTGGATAAATCACCTTTATAAACGATGGTGCGCTTATCTACGACATCACCCTAAACATCATTTAGGAAATGCTGAAAAGCATCCGGGGCATTACATAGTTCGTACGGAATTACTTGATATTCAAACAAGTCATACATGGTTCTAATTGCCATCTTCCACTTGTCGCCTTCACACAATCTAATCAGATGGTAGGTGCCCCTTTGACTTGATCTATCAGTACAGAAATAAGAGGCAGTGGATAATGATTTTTTATTGTGACTCTGTTGATTGCTGTATAATCTATGCACGTTCATAGATTTCCTTCCTTCTTTGGTACAAAGAAGAGTGGCAAAGAGATGGGCAACTGTGATGGCCTGATGGATCCATTATCCAAGTATTTTTTTAAATAATCCTTTAAATGGTGATTCTCTCATTTTGTTAATGCATACATTTGGCTACATGGTAGGGTTGAACCTGCTGTCGTATGGCCTATGTGGAGGTAGTTTCTCCGCCTCCACCTCATTGAACACATCCAGGAAATCTTTTTACTCTTCTGGTATTTTGTTTTTTTGAATTACACAAATTGATACTCCATTTTCATAAAAATGAGCTGCAGCGCTCTTTTCTTGATATGAACCCCAGTCAATAACACTACCGTACATAAGCGCTCTCTCTCCCCTGACTGGAGAAAGCTCCTTGCACAGAAAGAGAGTGCCCAGAATAAATACATTAATCCCAGAAGACTTTTTACCCAAAATGCTGCATTGCCCGAGAGAGATTAACCAACATCAGCGACAAACTACCCTGACTAACTATCTGACGGAGCACTCAAGAAGGTTCCTGCTTCATGAAGTTCTGCAGGTGAAGTGTGCCTTCCTCTGGCATAGCCCGCATAATATTCCAATTAGAATCCCTAAAAGAAACACTAGTGTGCTGTCAGGAGAACTGGGGGCTTGCAGGCATCTTACGTTTCCAAAGCTGCTAGCTCAGTCTCCATTCATTGTTTTTTAGTCTCTTTTGTTGTTTGGTCACTCTATGAGTGACAACACTGGCAATTGTAGAATGGTTGGCTGGAATTCTCCTAAGGATCCTGACACTGCGGCAGGAAACACTTTGCTGACGCAGATGGCAAGTCAGAATGCATACATCTAAATATGGCTGGCGAAAGACCGTCAACTTGGCGGAGTACTTGGGACTGCTGCTGGGCGGGATGTGGTAAGATCGTCAAGATCTAAATCAGACCCTTATTCTCTTTTTGAGAGCTCAGAATCCTACACGAGAGAAGACTGCAGGCTGTATACAACTAATAAGTTCCATGATGCCGGATAGCATCTTACAGAGGACCTCCTATAATGGATTTGCTGCTGATGGAGCTCCAAGCAAGATAAACCTGTTTCTTCAGCTCATGAAGGTGCGCCTTGGCTGGATCAACTCAGCTGGGTGGTCATGGTCCTTCAGCGGTTGGAACTCCCCACTTTTCAGAGATACTAGAAGAGGTCCAGTTAGATATAGTCAAGGGTCCCAGGACCTACGGGATAGTGCTTCGGGTGACAACTAACCCTGGGCGCAGTTTGCATAGTAGCACTACGCATAGGTACGTGAAGTGCACTTCGTACAACGTGAACTGTGCAGTGCACTGTGCAAAATGCTGTTCACACTGATTGCACAGTGCCAGATGCATGTCCGCACTGTGCAATCATTGCAAACCGCATCTTGCACAGTGCAAGCAATCGTTTTCTGCCGCTTAAGTAGATTTCTACTCGAGCGGCAGCTTTCTCAATGCGGACTGGTAGTTTCTCATCGCAAGCGGTCACGAGCATAAGCGACCACTCGCATTGAGAAACCTGACCTCCCTGTACTGAGAATCTCGCCGGGAGGTTTATTTTCCACGCTAGCAATCGGCAACTTGATGTTGCTGATCGCGAACGAGGAAAAAGTCTCGCCGGGATGTTATTTTGCTCTCTCGCGGTCGCCATCTTGACGTTGAGGACTGCGAGCAAGCAAAAAATGCCCGCTATGCTACGCTACACAATTTGTGTAGCGCGTAGTTGCTCAAACTATGCAAACTACGTGAGGATAGCGTAGTCCTACGCCCAGGGTTAGTGACAACCCACTCCAGTAGAAGCCACCAGCAGGGTCCAGTCTAGATCCAGTTGAACGTGGTCAGGTAGGTACTTTAAAAAAAAAGGCCTCTTGCAGCTTGCATCTTGTAGCAAAACAGGAGGTAAGCCAACTGACCCATGGAGTCCACTTCTTTGACACATGGGAGCAGGTTCAGGCCTTCAATTCTCCTCATAGGTCTTAAACAGCGGATACAGTCCTTCTTCTGTTCTTTCAAAGGTCCAGACAGAGTTTTGAAGAGGGTGGTTTGGAGTGCCACATTTATGGTTCACACTGTCTAGTGGGTGGGGGTGACTCCTGGCTCCTCTCCAACCTACCAACATTTGCTGCACTTCCTGTTTGCCCTACTGTAAACAAGACTTCAGTGCACCTTACTTCCAAAATCCAAAATAACAGAGTCTTTTCTCTCTTGTGCATAGCCTCTGTGCCCACATAGAGGTCCAGCCAGGGAAATAAGCAATCCTCTCCTCTGTTGTCACTCAAACTGGTTCTGTGGGTAGCTCCCCTCTCGCTGGGCTTGTACTTTGGATGACTAGGGGAACAAAGGTTTGACTTCTACAGGTCTCACCTTATATCTACTTGTGAAAGGGCAGATGATTTACAAGTTAATTATGTTCTTGTGTCCACCCTAACTGGTCTTCCAGCGAGAGAAAGAAAAACACACCCTTGCACCCAGGACATTGTCTCTGCTCTGGGAGCAGTTTTCACACCTCATTAAGGTTAAGCACTGGCTGGGCAGTTGCTGCAGAGCAAATACAAATAAGCCTCAAAGAGTTTCAGGGAGGGAAATTGTAACTTACACAAGTTGCTTTTCCTAAATATTTATTTTAAAAAATCCAACTTTACCTTTGAAATGGGCTTTAAACAAGTATTAAAAGCTATGGACTAATTATTTTTAGGTCGAGCATTTGAGACCTCTTGTATATACTTTAGTATATACTTATTTGTGTATGTACTTTGTGGGCTCTGGAGATCAGCCGTAGAATGTGTCTGCTTCCACTTAGGGACTTTTTATCTGTTCAACTGCCTCTGTTTTACTGTCTTGATAGAAAACGACCAGTAGAGGTCAGTAAAATACCAGCATTGCTTTCTGCTTATTCAACTGCCTCTATTTAACTGTCTTGATAGAAAACGGCCAGTAGAGGTCAGTAAAATACTGGAATTGCTTTCTGCCACAGGGACTTTCTTTTTTTTTCTTTTTCTGGCAACTGCCTCTATTTAACTTTCTTGATAGAAAACGACCAGCAGAGGTCAGTAAAATACCAGAATCACTTTAGCATTCTCTAGATTCCAGTCCATAGAAATTGTCTTCCACGAGCACCCGTAGACAATAATATTTTTTTCAAGTCTTGTATTTTCAGTGATATGACCACCGAAGGCCCTGATTTTATAGTAAAAACAGAGCTTTGGACTATACCATTTCCCGCTGAAAGGTAATATCTCTCTCAATGTGTTCTCATACCTGGTGTGTTACGCAGTTTGGTGCTTACTTTCCCTCCATGTTAAAGAACATTAGATGTTTCAGCACCCAGGCTAATGTGCTGCATAGCTAAATACATATAAGGTCCCAAAGGCGAGACCGATTGCATTGCTAATGCTTGTTCTAGCTGGTCCCAAACCCAAGATAGCAGAGTTAATATTTTAATCTTACTCTAGTTTTCCTTAAAGAAGTGCCAGAATCTTCCACAGTGAAACTAGCATTTGGAGCCTTGTCACTGTAGGAATGTGGTGACATAAAAGTTCTACATGTTCCACTTTTTAATGCCATGCACCCTATCTTGTGGGCTACAAGGCTAGCACAGGGCTGACTTGCTAATATTTAAATGAAATGTTTTTCCCTGTCAAAAACTGTTCTTTTGACAGGTAGGATTGCAGGTTTACGCTGCAGTAGTCAGGCTATACTGATAGGCCTGGAGTTTTGTTTGCCGTATCACAACAGTGGATGACACAATAGGTGCTGCAGTCCACAGGTAAATGTTGTTTCCATGCCTTGGGTGTATAATTGGCAACTAGGGTTTGTTGGAGCTGGTATTTTCTGGTTGGCTGAGGTGGTGCCCAATCCAGGTAGAACCTACCACTCCTGTCAGAGTTGGGTGATTACACTCACTGTATAACTGTATAACCTGTGCTCACACTTGGATAGCTTAGCAATGAGCAGTAAGTATCGGCACAGCACCATCACACAAAAAATATATTGACTGTCACAAAATAGACTTCAAACGTGGTGTATGTGAATAACAATTGTATTCTACACACACATTAAGTAACACAACATAAACATCAAGTATTTCTGGGTATAAATCACACTTGGAAATATAACTAGCAGAACTAGGTCCAACAGTGTTAAAATGATGTCAGTAATATGCACATTTAGCAAACATCCTCTTTTACTCCAGCACCCTCATGCAGTGCGATACGTTGTCATGACTGGGCCCACATTTCTAGGGCACACCCCGGGTCACAACAATCTCAGGAATGTGTACACACAGGAATTTATAAAACTTTTCAGCAGCACTGCAGACCTAGGCCGCATGATTACAACCAATGGCAAAACAGAGTATTCGTTAGGTAATGAAACAAACCAGTAAATTAACATCGCTGTGTAGTGCAACTATTAGCAGGCTGTTCTAATGCAGCACACTCTCCCACACTCACAAGCACTGTAACGCTGTTCAAAGGATATTGGCAATTCCGTATGAAGCACACTCGCACACATACCCACTTGGCACTGTAACGCGGTGCAAATTATATCCGGCAGGTCAGTTGATAATATGAATGCGAACCCCATGTCACAATCCTTCCCACACCTCTCAGTTACCCCCTACTACTCTGCCCACAGGTTAGAGCTCAAAATCCCCCACCACTTACTATACCGGTTTTGGGCTTGGGTTCTACTTAGTCAGGGCCCAATGGAGAAGGCTGGAGTAACAATCAAGGTAACCAGGCAACAGTCAACAAATGGGGGTTGGCCACCACTCTTGAAGTTTATCTATGTTATGCAGAACAGAAATGGGCTGAAGCTGTCTCAATCAAGAGGTCCCTCAATTGCACCTTCTGGCACCAACCTAGTTCTGCAAAGCACAGGGGGGTCACACAGTCTCTCAACCTGCTTCCAATCGCTCTCTGAAGTGTTCCTCAGTCCAGTCACTTAGTCCCGCCACCCGGGCCTGATCCAGGTAATACTACCTGGCAACACGAAGTCGTCAGGCCGGGTGAAGAGACGGATGTTGATTTGCTGCACTGAGGTAAAGACGGAGCACTTGGTAAATGAGGGGTGCAGCTGTCCCCGCACCCCATGGTAAGTGAGACACAACATCTGGTGTGCATTGATCTGAATCACACTAGGCAATCCAGTCACAATGAACCATGGGTCGGGTTCACTGTACCTCCCTGGAAATGAGGCACAACGACGTCTGGTGCACGGTGATACGAGTCTCAACAGAGAATCCGGTCACAATGAACCATAAGTTGGGGTCGATGTACCTCCCTGGAAATTAGGCACAACACCTGCTGCGCGATGATCCGAGTTGCACCAGGCAATCCAGTCTGAATCAACCCACGGTCGGGTTCGCCGTACCTCCCTGGAATGAGACACAACATCTGGTGCGCGATGATAAGAGTCGCACCGGACAATTCCTGTTACAATCAACCCACTGTCGGGTTCACTGCACCTCCCTTGAATGAGACACGACATCTGGTTTGTGATGATACGAGCCCCACCTGATAATCCAGTCCCACACACACAGTCACAATTTCAGTAGTACCACACGAGGTAGAATGAGACAGTACTACGGGTCGCAACCTGTGAATCTGACACCACACACAACGCGCATGCAGTTTGAATGTCACACAAGAGAGATGCAGCACGGATGACGGATAGGGCCACGCAGAGTCATACAACCGGGGAATCCGCTCACCACCAAATCTTGTGCGTGCTGAGGCCCCATGATGCAGGGCCACACTTCTTAGATGCGGGCACAGTTTGAGGTCTCCACACAAGGCAAACCGATCTCCAAGAATAATACTTAGTTCCACGCTCACACCACGCTGCAGTCGGGATCCAGAAGACAAAGTAGATGCTCGAGAGGGCACCACTCTCCAGGTGACATCTAGATGGTTTAGGTCCTTCACAAGGGGTCTTTGATGACCCTGAGACCTCCACAAAGAACAGTGGGCAAGCCAACAAGTCCTTGCGCCACACAGCAGCAGGTAGTTAGCCCAGGCACCCACTATTTAGGCAGGGTGCACGGTCCCTTCCGATGGCAATTTCATCCTTGTGCACAACAGATTGATTCCTCTGGCAGTGTGCACCTTGCTGTCCAGGATGTCTAGTCCCACTGCCCCACAAGTGTATCTCTGCCCTGCTTAAGTATGGCACCAGTAGTTATACTGCACGGTACTCTGAAGTTTACTGTGGTTCAGAGGCTTCCCCTATGAACCATCAATGTCTCCCCTAAATTTCAGTCCTGTATGCCATGAGGACTTGGAATGCAGATCTTAATCTTTAGTGGGGCCATGATCTGGCTACCGAGACGCCAAGCGTCAAAACCTCTCCCTTCAATCTATCCAGCCAAGTCCTCAATTGGCAGAGGTCTGACATTCCAGTTGCATGCCCAACGTTTATGGCTGTCTCGGGGGAATGCACAGATGTGCTCTCACAGCCTCCAATGTGGACTGGAGTCAAACTAAAATGCACACAAAAGAGTTTAGCGCAGCGAAATGCCCACTTTCTAGAAGTGGCATTTCTAAGCTATTAATAACAAATCCACCTTTTCCACAAGGGCAGAATTGTCATTGTGAATCCAGTGATAGTACACAACATGAGGCTGCTCCACTGTAAGCCACCACTGCAGCTTAAAGTAATCTCAGCCATTCCCCCATGTTAACCTATGAGGAGAGCAAACCTCATAGGAAGTGAAAACACACATGGGGGTTCTTCAGTAGCTGGGCAGGGAACACACATGTATACCTGCCCTGTCATTCACCTATCACTTGCTCTACCCCCCAGGGGCTGACGCTAGGGGTGCTCTAGGGTTAGTGAAAGGCACCCTAAGCATTGGCCAATGATTTAGAAAGGCCAACTTTAGCATAAGTGCTAATGCGCACACACAGAGCTGCAATGGCAGGCTTGAGCCATGTTGAAAAACACCAGGTAAGCACCACTTCCTAACGTGTTGTAAGGGTGCATACACTTTCACACTGCATTACAATGGGAAAGTTTCTAGAGACCTAAGGCCACAAAAAGAGAATCAGCAAAACCCATGAGGAAAAAGCAAAACGTTTAGGGAAACACTACCTCAAGAGTATCAGGTCTAATAGGAATAAGCCTTATTTGACCATCTTTTAGGGGTCAGAGCACATGCACTGGAGCCTGAATAGCAGTGTCCCAGTACACAGAGTAAATGAACCAGCAGCATCAGTACAAATAAAATTAGGGTAATCATGTTAAAAAATGACTTTTTCTCACAATCACTCTGCGCTGGAAGCCCGGCACAGAGAGTTTGTAAATCTGGGCCTCAGAGTTGGTCCATCTAGTCCTTTCTGGGCTACCTGATTTTAGCACTAATTTCTCTTTGAATTTCAATTTATGAGGAAATGTTTGCAGAAATAAGTGAGTTTAAGTCTCTAACTCTATGAGCAGGCTCCAAATACTGTATAGTGGTATTTAAAACCTGGCATTACAAATTACAGACACAGGTAACGTTCGGTCAATAACCTGAAGTAACACCTGTAAACTCATGCCAGCTTCTGAGTTCGTGTTTATTGACTGCTAGATATGCGCCATAAAATAAAACAGGCCGTACATTTTAAAGATAATGGACAATGATAACCTAATTTTTATAACTTCTTGGGTTACTGAAGGTCAGATGCCGCTATGCAAATGGACGTCAAAGTTATTATTTTGAACACTCAGTCTATGCCCACTCTACACTTTACATGTAAATGCGTAATGGCTGCTTATGCTTGATTACTTCTGCGAACCTCTATCTAAGGCTGGTATCTAGTTATTTTTGTTTGTTTATGGACGGGACCCTTTTTCCTCGGATCTGTCCGAAAAGCAAAAAGTGCTTAGGGACCTCACTCTTTAACTTTCTGACACTCGAAGTGCCTACTTAGACTGAAAAATTTATATTTACCCTCATTTTAGCACTGACCCAAATCATGAGTTAAGCGAATTTTACCTGTACAACACGTAATTTGTGTGATAAAACCAAGTTAACAGACTACGGTGGAGTTTGTGGACTTCCAATATGGAGGGCCAAAATTAGTGAGTGTAATGAGCATTTTCCTTGAAGGCCAGGAAGCTGCGTTGAGACAGAAATGTCTAAGGCAGAGTGTTCCTTTGGCTTATTCAACACCAGTGAAGGCACGATTTGAACGCTTTGATCGATTAAATTTGCTGAAGCTTGAATTGACTCCATTTTGAAACGTCATTTCCTACGAAATTTTCGAGTTGGGGCATTTTATGACAATAAGGAAATCAGAAATGCTTCGCATGCGCCCACATAATTGCACCATGGGTCGTTTAAGGATGTCAGTTGCTGCCATACTTAAGCAGGGCAGGAGCCACCACCAACGGGCAGCAGACAGAGGAAGAGTTCAGAACACTTCCGGGTACAGCAGCTGGGAAAGGACAGGGCTGGAAGGCAGAAGACAGCAATACAGCAGCAACCCTTCTGGGAGAGCACTGGCAAAGTTCTTCCTTTTACCACACATTTCACTCCTACATTTTCAATTTCCCTTCTCATTTTCAATCCTCTGTTATGTTATGTTAAAAAAAAATCTAGGGGCATATTTTCAAGAAACGGTGTTAAAATTATCGCCGCTTTAGCGGCAGAAAACTGCCACTAAAGCGGCGATAATAGGCTTGATAATATGCCGCAGAGAATTCCAATAGAAGCCTATGTTCTGGTGTCAACATGGGCTTCTATGGGAATTCTCAAGGGCACATTATCAAGCCCATTTTCGCAGCTTTAGCGGCAGTTTTCTGCCGCTAAAGCGGCGATAATTTTAACGCCGTGCTTGATAATATGCCTCCTAGAGCACTCAGATTACTCTAGCTGGAGTGTACCAGCGCTAGGATTGCTACCCTAAAAGTACAACAAAAAGGCAACAAGAGGCAGCGCAGAAGTCAAAAGGGCCTTTAAGAGAGGGAGAAATGGTGCAAAACCTGGTAGAGCTAATACAAGAACACTAGGAGGAAAAGCTTTATCTAAACAGCCAGGTATTAGATTTTTCCTAAAAATAGCCTCAACAGGTTCTAGTCTCAGATGCAAGGGAAGAGTATTCCAAAACATGGGGTGACAAACGCCAAAAGAGCAGTCACCCATCCGGGCTTTCCTAAGCCTCGGAATCACCGTGAGTGCAGTAGCCGAATATCTGAGGAGACGGCCACGTGAATAGGGTTTTACCAAGTCAAGCAAGTAGCGGGTCCCTCTGTTGTAAATTTTGTGACATAGGCACATAGCCTTAGAGCTGATACTCTTTTCCAAAGGGAGCCAATGACGTTCTGACAAGGCTGGGGACACGTGTGCTCTTCTCGGGAGCTTTAGGAGAAGTCAGGCAGCTGCGTTTTGCACTCTTTCCGGGTTCTGGATTCTTTTCTTGGTCACTCCGATGTACAAGGTGTTGCAATAATCCAATCTCGAGATTACAAGAGCCTGTACTACCGCTTTCCTCACAGTCAAAGGAAACAGATCAGAGATATTGGCAATCATTTTAAGTGTGGTAAAACATTTTCCGGCTAGGTAGGTAATTTGGTTATCAAAAGAAAGATGTACATCAAACCATATTCCGAGGTTTTTTACATTACGCTTGGGGCTGGGGAAGGAGCTTAGAGTCCTTGCCCAACCATGCTGAGGATCATATTGATGGTTGTTTCCCAACTATGAGAACCTCAGTTTTATTGGCGTTGAGTTTTAAGCAGCTAGAATTCATCCGCTGGGTCAGTTCTACCATGCAAGATTTGAAATACATTGTAGACTCTCCTTCATCCTGGGCAAGAGTTATAATCAATTATGTGTCTTCGACATAGGTCACCATGGTGACATTGTATTTGCCAATGACATCTGCCAGGAGGCGCATATAGATGTTAAATAGCGTAGGGCTTAATGTAGATACCCGGGGCATCCCGTGGGCCAGGGGAAGCACATCCGAGGCATATGAAGTCTGGATTACCTGGAAGGTGTGGTCTTGAAGAAAAGAGGCCAGCCACTTAAGAACCAGGGAGCACACGCTGCACCTGCGGAGCCATTTCAGCAGCAGGCCGTGAGAAACAGTATTGAATTTCTCACTTAGATCCAAAATGATCAAGGCGGCAGTGTGCCCTTTGTCTGCATTGGATCTGAGCGATTCTGAAGCCAATAGCAGTGCAGACTTGGTGCTGTATTGAGCCCTGAAGCCAGATTGGGACTCATTTAGCAAGTTGTTGGATTCTAAAAAATGAGTCAGTTGAGCATTGATATGTTTCTCGCTACTTTGGCAACAAAGGGAGAAGTGGGATGGGTCTGAAGTTTTCCGGTAAGGCAAGGTTTAAAGAGGGGTTTTTAAGAAGAGGCTTCCCTATAAAATGAGTCAGTTGAGCATTGATATGTTTATCAGCTACTTTGGCAACAAAGGGAGAAGTGAGATGGGTCTGAAGTTTTCCGGTAAGGCAAGGTTTAAAGAGGGGTTTTTAAGGAGAGGCTTCCAGCTTTTTGGCATCATACCTGAAGACAAGGAGATGATAAGAAGGTTGCTCAGTCCCGGCAGAATCGATTCCAAAGCTAATTTTAAAATCTTTGGGGGAGCAGGGATCTTGGTGATTTTTTTAAATTATAAAACATTTTATTTGTTTTTCGATGCAAAAATGCCATTGCATAGATTACTACATAGAGAAAGAATTTTTTTTTTCACATGCATTACTTTGAAGATACAGTGGTACATTTGAGGTAAAGTCTTCTGCACAATAGTTACTGATTAAGCTGTATGGAGCATTCACTGCGGTCCCAATTATCTGTGAGCTACCACTGAGAGGCATCGCTTCCTAGCATCGTCCCCAAGAAATAAACCTAAACTTTCAACTTGGGACATAAATACGGGAGTGCACAGTGGGAAAGAGGGGAGCAAGGAGGGGATCAAGTTTTGCGACAGCAATGAAGATGACAGGGGGGCACAGGCACTGGCGCTGGAAAACGCACCGTGATACCTCTCTGACTTGGCCTACAGCAGGGGCACTTACTGGGTAGACTAAGGGGACCTCATGGGAAGAGCGGGTTTCTCCACCTGGGAGGGTGTTTATTTGGGCAAGCCTTGCGGGTTTTGTGACGGCGGGGGTGTAGCATCTTTGACAGTTGTTTGGCCTGGGACCTCTTACATCGTAGCATGAATGGAGTGCCAGAATTGCTGGAGAGTTGGACAATCCCAGGACATGTGCAAGAGCTCCATGCTAGGAGCGTGGCAGCGAGGGCAAGCAAATTGCGACTCTGGAAGTGATAATGAAGTTACGCCAGCGTCCAATAGGCCCAGTGTAGTATGTAATACTGTCTGTTCTTGAAGCAGGAGTTCTGGGAAAACTTTCTTTTAAAACTCAAGAGCTTACTACCACTCTGTGTCGTGAAGCGGCCTTATGAATTCATCCTCTCAGTTACAGTGGAGTGGGTGCAGAGGGACTTGTGAAAGTTCTCGTATGGCCTTATACAACCCAGTAATGAAATGGCACCTGGGATCCATAGTTAACACAGGGTGGAGTACTGGGTGAGTGGAGGGCTCACTCCCAGACAAATCCTAGAGACAACGGCAGGCATTTATGAACTGTCAATGGGGGAGGAACTTTCCCAGAGGGAGCCCCCTCCCCTCTGCCAGCTGGGCAAAGGGGAGAAGCAAGCCGCCAGAATATAGGGCCTCCACTTCAAAAAGCGAGTGGTTGGTCCTGGTTTGTAATTCCCGGGCTGTGTAATAGCAGGGCAGCCCAAAAATTTACTCCGTTTGGGTTAAATCACATTCAAAACACTCACACCTGTGTATACGGTCTCAAACCGATACTATATATTAACCTCAACCCTGGTTTCACTTATGGTACCATACAATAACATATATTGTGTAATATAAAAAAGGTTTTTTTATTGGAATAAATATGACCAGAACAGTTATTTTACAATAAAAATTCCATTCATTGTCAAAACACTAAACATAACTAGTCACATAGATAAATACAAAGCACCACTAAAATCCATGAACAACAAATCCTCAATAAATCATGATTTTCTAAATATATACCAATTTTGATCTTTTCAACCGATTGGTTAACGAACAATAAATATAACTGTTGTATATGTTTTTTCTCTCTGTTTCCTTTCTCTATTCTTTTTCCCTTCCCATTGGGACTAGCTATGCTATAGTGAATTAAATGATTTATGGAGGATTTGTTGTTCATGGATTTTAGTGGTGCTTTGTATTTATCTATGTCACCGATTATAGTTCTGATATGTTTAGCGTTTTGACAATGAATGGAATTTTATTGTAAAATAATTGTGCTGGTCATATGTATTCCAATAAAAAACTTTTTTTTTAATATTACACAATATATGTTCTCGTATGGTACCATAAGTGAAACAGGGGTTGCGGTTAACATATAGGGGTTGATTCCAATGTTGCTCGGAAGGGCTCCGAATCGGATTCGGGTTTGCTGAAACCGATCCGGAGCCCTTGTTTCCAACTGACTCGCTCCCAGATCTGATCAACCAAGTACGATGCCTGGAAACCGTTAGGGGTGACCGAATCAGTTCTGGAAGGCATTTGGAGAGGTCGAGCCTTTCCGGAGCTGATTTGTACAGCTCTATGGACTTGGTTTCCATACCAGTGAGTATGATGACCGATTCTGACAACCTTTCCGAATCGGGTTACCCAGAACAGAAAGGCTGCCGGAATCGGTCTTTGGGGGCCAGTGGCAGGCCCCCCTTCACCTGAGGCCCTCCGAATTGGGCTTGTGGGGGTACCCAAAGGACCCTGCTTTCCAGCCAGGCACAATGTGGCAGGCCCCAAGGAGTGCCTGCCACAGGGTGCGAGGTTTTCCCCAGCCACCTTTTGCTTCAATGGGAGTCTGTGTTCTCGTTCGAAACACAGGCTCCCATTAAAGTCAATGATAGTTCGACCGAATCGTATCCGGATGCATACAGATGCATCATACCCGTTCGGTTGGACTCCCCTGATCCGAGTCATATGGAAAGCATTCCCGAACCGATTTAGCCGGCATGCTTTCCGAACGAGTTCAGAATCAGGCACAATGTATTGGTTTGAGACCGTATGCACAGGTGTGAGTGCATTGAATGTGATTTAACCCAAAGGGAGTACATTTTTTAACATTATACTTCACACAGAGCCCTGTCCCTTTGGTGTGAGGGGTCTCTCTGCTTATGATTTTGCATAATAGCAGGGCAGGCCAGCTAGCAGTGGGGTGTATCATTGAGTACAGAGAGAGAGAGAGAGAGAGAGAGACAGGGATCTGGATCATGCATGCCCACGCTTTAGTCACTTGTATGGGATGCTAGGGCGGTGGCTCAAAACAATTGAGCAACGGAATTATAACTCTCAAGACAAGGGGTTAACCTGTTTCAGTTTTCTCTTTCTTTTTCATCTTTCTTTGCCCAGCCATCACCTTTCCTTATGCCCGTTTGTATACCATGGACATGTTTATATTGTGAGGGATGGTTACCCTTGGTTTTTAAATATTGCTAGCATGATGTGCTATGGCTTTGTCAGATTTTAGATGGCGGCCAGCAAAATAGAAAAAAACAATGGTTCTGTGAGTGATGTTTTGGTTGTAACTCAGATAACCCTCAAGGTTTTACATACCATCGAAGGAGTGTCTAGAATGTGTCTAGTAAAACAGATAATGAGTGAGAAAGAAGGATTAGTGTTTAAGCATCTCATGAAAAATATTAAAATCACTGACAAATCTCTATTTTGCCTACTCAGATTTCTGCATTTTGAAAGTCTTTAAGAATGCATTACCAATGTACCACCCACGCTGTGCCAGAAAATGATATAACACTTACACTTCTAAGCAAAGTATTAGAGTTTTTGGTTTACTAAAACATGCTTGAAGCTAATGTGGAACATCGTCCCGAAACAGAGCAAGATACTTGAAACTAATAGGGTGCCGATTCCGATCCTGGAGAAACTGGGTACGAACCGTCGGACGGAGCATTTTCTCCGTCTGACTCGTACCTGGCAAAAAAAATTTACAAAAATGCAAGTACGATTCACATGGAAACACTATTTCCGTGCGACGAAAACATACATACAAATGTGATCCGGAAAAGCGCCGACGTGACGTCGGGACGCATTCTGGCTGCGTTTCACGAACCAGGAAGTACGATCCGCACCGACGTCACCCCGCACGGATTATATTCTCCGGCTGCCAAAAACTGCCGGGAAATCAGGACGACGCGCACAAGGAGCACCTGTATGCGACGGACAGCCATGGACCCCAACCTACGCGTCATCCCGGCCCTCATAGCAGTCCACCTGCTCTACAGGAACCGACGCAGACGCCGCAGAAGGTCAGAACAACACCCAGGGGCAAAGGGGGGGGGCAGGGGCAGGAAACAAGTCCCAAATCAGACATGCCCTGGACATACCTGACCTGCAGGACCTGGTCACCTCGAGGGGGTGGGGGCATGTCCAGCAACGCAAGCGTCCGCCACAACGGAAGTGGATGTTGACGCGAACCGGCAACACAACAATTCCGGTACGTACCGTACCCACGCCTGAAGAGCGTGGGCACGGGTCGTACCACGCCCACCCCTACGTCACCCCAACAATGACGGTATGGCCCGTACCCACGTTCCAAAGGCATGGGTACGGGCCGTACCAGCATCGTTGGGGTGATGTAGGGGTATGCGTGGTACGACCCGTACCCACCCTCCGAAGGCCTGGGTACGGTGCGTACCCCTACGGCACCCCATTGGGGGTCCGCACCCTACCCAGGCCTTAAGAGCGTGGGTACGGGTCCTACCACGCGTACCCCTACGGCACCCCAACAATGCTGGCATGCACCGTACCCACGTTCCAAAGGCATGGGTACGGCCCATACCCAGGCCTGCAGATCGTGGGCACGGGAATGTACGAAGCGTACCCCCACCCGTGTATGAATGGAGCGCACCAACACCCCACCAGTGTATGTACGGAGCGTACCCACACCCCACCAGTGTATGTACGGAGCGTACCCCCACCCGTGTATGAATGGAGCGTACCCCCACCCGTGTATGAATGGAGCGCACCAACACCCCACCAGTGTATGTACGGAGCGTACACCCACCAGTGTATGAATAGAGCATACCCACACCCGTGTATGAATGGAGCGCACCAACACCCCACCAGTGTATGTACGGAGCGTACCCACACCCCACCAGTGTATGTACGGAGCGTACCTCCACCCGTGTATGAATGGAGCGTACCCCCACCCGTGTATGAATGGAGCACACCAACACCCCACCAGTGTATGTACGGAGCGTACCCCCACCAGTGTATGAATGGAGCGTACCCACACCCGTGTATGAATGGAGCGCACCAACACCCCACCAGTGTATGTACGGAGCGTACCCACACCCCACCAGTGTATGTACGGAGCGTACCCCCACCCATGTCTGAATGGAGCGTACCCCCACCCATGTATGAATGGAGCGCACCAACACCCCACCAGTGTATGTACGGAACGTAGCCCCACCAGTGTATGAATGGAGCGTACCCACACCCGTGTATGAATGGAGCGCACCAACACCCCACCAGTGTATGTACGGAGCGTACCCACACCCCACCAGTGTATGTACGGAGCATACCCACACCCGTGTATGTACGGAGCGTACCCCCACCCGTGTATGAATGGAGCGTACCAACACCCGTGTATGTCCAGAGCGTACATGCCCAGACACAGGAGGGGTGGGTGCAGAGTCCTCCCAGCAGTGCCCAGACACAGGAGGGGTGGGTGCCTATCACTCCCAGCAGTGCTCAGACACAGGAGGGGTGGGTGCCTATCACTCCCAGCAGTGCCCAGACAAAGGAGGGGTGGGTGCAGAGTCCTCCCAGCAGTGCCCAGACACAGGAGGGGTGGGTGCCTATCACTCCCAGCAGTGCCCAGACACAGGAGGGGTGGGTGCAGAGTCCTCCCAGCAGTGCCCAGACACAGGAGGGGTGGGTGCCTATCACTCCCAGCAGTGCCCAGACACAGGAGGGGTGGGTGCAGAGTCCTCCCAGCAGTGCCCAGACACAGGAGGGGTGGGTGCAGAGTCCTCCCAGCAGTGCCCAGACACAGGAGGGGTGGGTGCCTATCACTCCCAGCAGTGCCCAGACACAGGAGGGGTGGGTGCAGAGTCCTCCCAGCAGTGCCCAGACACAGGAGGGGTGGGTGCAGAGTCCTCCCAGCAGTGCCCATGGAAAGAAAAGGGTGCAGTACCCACAGATACAATGGCCACAATTGTCAGTCAGGTGCCCAAAGACCCTGCAGAACACGTAACACATGTGTGCGAGGCTGGGAGTACACACATGCATAGTGTGTAAAAGGGAACATGTCCACATGAAGTCATGTCAATATACTCCATACACAAGTACAGTGTCCACCAAGGATGCCACTAATGATGCAGGTGGAGACATTGTCCAGCATGCATGGCCAAAGTTGAATGGATCCGTCACACACCAAGGATATGTAGACACAGCCCAGCACAACTGTTAGAAATGAGGGGGCTCTGGTTGACGCAGGTGTGAACCCAGAACAAGCAGGGACCCTTTACTTCTCGTCAGGGCGAAGGATGACTCCCCAGAATAACCCCTGCTCACCCTCTAGGTGCGTGGCGCGAGCAGTCTAGGCTAAGTCTCAGGCGTACACGGTTAAGCAAATGCAATTACACATACAGTAAACCCCTTGCATGCACCACAAACGGACACCAATCAGGAAGTATATAAAAATAAGCTTTTATGTAGATTCAGCAGATTCAAATACAAGGCCCAGTAACGTTGAACTGATGGGGCCACAATTCTTGGAAATACGATAAAGTTCTCTTTGTTTACGGAAAGTTCTTGGGGCGGGCACAAGGTAACTGTAGGCCTCAGCGCACTTCGTGCTGAGGCAGCGCCCAGGGAGCACACAGCAGATGACAGGGAAATAAGAACGTTGCGGACCCTGGATCCGATGTGAGCTCGCGGTCGAGTTCGGGAGTACAGTACCTTGTTTCTTGACGCAAAGGCGGGTGCGGGATTTCAGCGGCTCTTCGACAGAAGAGCGAGGCGGCGTCCGGGGCTCCCACACTTCACGAGGGGTGTCTGATCTTCAGGCTCACGACAAGAGCGGGGTGTTGCAGGTGGCGGGTGAGCAAAGCGGGGCAGCCGGGCACGCAGATACGTCCGGGCCGTCCGAGGCTTGGAGATGCTCACATACGCTGATTCCGGCGGGAGGGTGAAGGTGCGCAGCGAGCCTCCAACGAGCGAGGTGACAGGGGCAGCCCAGCACAGCGTAGGGGGAGCGGCTCAGATCGAGCGAGGCTCTTCCCAAGGCGGGGGCGGCTAAGCAGTCCTGGTCACGGCTCAAGGAGGGACTGGGGCACGAGGGTCACAGCTCCGGCGAGGGAAAGGACACCACAGTCCCGCGGCAGGCGAGTGAAGATCAGGTAGAGCCCAATGGTCCTGGGGCTCAGTTCAGGGGGCAAGCTCAGTTCCAAGCCCTTGGAGATCGTTTTGGAAAAGCACAAGTCTTGAAAGTAAAAGTAAAGTAAAAATCTTCAGCAACAGTTTCTCTTCTCTCCTTTGGCAGCAAGGTCACCACTGCAGGCCAATCCCCCAGGATAGGGACAGTCTTCCTCCTACAGCTTTCCCGGTGCCTCCTCCTCAGGCAGAGATTCTTCTTGGTCAAAAGCGGATCTAGTTTCTCAGGAGCAGGGCTCCTCCATTTATACAGCAAATCTTTTGTTCTCCCAGGCCAGGGGGGCCCTTGCCTAGTTCAGTCCGGTTTCTGAGCACTTTGTTTACGCGATGCAGGCTTCTCCTTTCAGAGTGCAGGGCAGAGTCCTCAGACGCTCCACAGGGGGCGGAGCCGGCATTGAGGTGGTAGAGTACTGTCCTATTCAGAGCCTAGGAGCACTCCTCCCACCCATCTACCTGTCGATCGTCCTATTCACCACCAGGCTACCTAGCCCTGCCCATCTGGGTTCCCCCAGCCCTGTCACTCACACCAGCCAGACATCAGATACACATCACACAGAGGCGGGCTGAAATGTTTAGGCAAGCAAAGGCCAGCTTTCTAAAAGCGGCATTTGCAAACCCGGAATATTAAAATAAACCTTGCGAGAAGATGTACCTTATTATTCCGAGTTCAGGCATACTAAACTCGATCTTCTACCATGTTCCCTGGGTCGGTTAGGATCATAGGGTGTAACAATCCAGGCCGCCCATACTGGCCTATGAGAACAGGGTAGCCTTGCAGTAGTGAACAACAAGATGGCGGTCATTCACTACTAGGACATGCCACGCATCCAGGCTTGTCCTACCTTAGGCTTACAACGCACCCTGCCCATGGGCCTACCAGAGGGGTGACTAACATGCAGCTAAGGGAAGGTTTTAGGGACCGGCAAGTGTGGGCACTTGCCAGTCAGCATGTCAGTACCAGACTGCACGCAGGTTCTGCGATGGCAGACCTTAGACATATTTTACCGGCCGCTTCTGTGGGTGGCACAACCAGTGCTGCAAGCCCACCAGCGGTGTTCGCATTTACATGCCCTGGCGCCGTTGGCGCACTTTACTGGGGTCTGACAGTAAATCAAACAATCCAATCATGGAATCCAACCAACATACACAATTTACATAGGGAGCACTCGCACCGCGACACTGGTTGGCAGTGGCACAGCGCGCTGAGCGGCCAACACCATAAAAACACATGAGGCACAGCGACAAAAAGAGGAAGGGAGACTCACGCCAAGGTGCCAGGTCTAACACGTGTCCCCTGCAGCTGAAAAGTGGGGAGAACTACCCTACCCCAGGGAGTTCCTCATCACTAAGGCGGAAAAATCTGGACAGACCGTCAGCATTGGCGTGATCTGTACCAGGGCGATGTTCCACCGTGAAATCCATACCCTGTAGGGAAATGGACCACCTCAATAGCTTTGGATTCTCACCCCTCATATGCATCAACCATCTGAGGGGCCTGTGGTCCGTCTGAACCCGGAAGTGAGACCCAAACAAGTAGGGTCTTAGCTTCTTCAGCGCCCAGACCACAGCAAATGCCTCACGCTCAATAGCACTCCACCTTTGTTCCCGTGGAAGTAACCTCCTGCTAAGAAAGGCTACGGGTTGATCTAGGCCCTCCTCATTAATCTGTGAAAGAACAGCCCCCACACCATGCTCTGAAGCGTCTGTCTGAACGATAAACTCTTTGGAGAAGTTGGGAGCCAAGAGCACGGGCGCCGTGCACATAGCAGTTTTCAAGGCCTCAAAAGCTTTCTGACAGGTGTCAGTCCAAATCACTTTCCTGGGCTGCTTCTTCGAAGTCAGCGCTGTCAAGGGGGCAACCATGTTGCCATACCCCTTGACAAACCTCCTGTAGTACCCGGTGAGACCTAGGAAGGCTCTCACCTCCGTCTGGGTTTTGGGCGCCTCCCAATTCAGGATGGTTTCTATCTTGGGCTGAAGGGGTGCCACCTGGCCACTCCCAACTTGGTGTCCCAAGTACACCACGGAACCCTGCCCGATCTGGCACTTACTCGCCTTGATCGCGAGGCCTGCCTTGCGCAGCGCCATCAACACTTCCCAGAGGTGACGCAAGTGTTCCTCCCAAGTGGAGCTGAACACTGCGATGTCATCCAGGTAGGCTGCACTGAACGAATCCAGCCCAGCCAACACCTGGTTGACCAATCTCTGGAAGGTGGCATGGGCATTCTTCATCCCAAATGGCATAACCCGGAACTGGTAGTGCCCATCTGGGGTGGAAAATGCTGACCTCTCTTTGGCCCCCTCGGTCAAGGCGATCTGCCAATACCCAGACGTTAAATCAAACGTGCTGAGGTAGTTGGCAGCCCCTAGCCGATCGATGAGCTCATCAGCTCTGGGGATGGGGTGTGCGTCGGTCCTAGTGACCGAATTGAGTCCTCTGTAGTCCACACAGAACCGGAGTTCGGGTGTGGCTCCCGGCGCTGCAGCCTTTGGGACCAAGACCACGGGGCTGGCCCAAGGACTGCTAGAAGACTCAATTACCCCGAGTGCAAACATCTTGGAGACCTCCTCCTTGATGCATGTCCTCACCCTGTCAGTCACCCTGTAGGCCTTGTGCCGCACAGGTGGACTATCCCCAGTGTCCACATCATGGACGCACCAATCAGTGACACCAGGGACCAGGGAAAACAGCTCAGAAAATTGTCCCAGCAACTGGCGACAATCATTCTGTTGCTCAGGGGTCAGGGTGGAAGAGAGGATGACACCATCCACTGACCCATCTTGCTCCTTGGCTGACAGGAGGTCAGGAAGAGGTTCAGTCTCCTCTTCCATTCCAGCATCTGTTGCCAAGAGCATGCCCACTTGGGACCTCTCCAAGTGGGGCTTGAGGCGGTTGACGTGTAGGACCCTTAAGGGGTTCCTAGGAGACTTTAGGTCCACCACGTAGGTAACAGGACTCTTGCGCTCCACCACCTCAAAGGGACCGGTCCACTTATCCTGGAGCGCACACGGCTCCACGGGGGCCAAGACCCATACTTTCTGCCCAGGCTGAAGCTCTACCAGAGTGGCGTTCTGGTCGTACCACCGCTTCATCTCCTCCTGGCTGGCTTCCAGATTTGCCTCAGCAAGTTGCCTGAATCGCCTAGTCTGATTCCTGAAGGCCAGCATGTAACTATATACATTCTGGGGAGGTTTCCTGGGAGATTGCTCCCAGCCTTCTTTGACCAGACTTAGAGGTCCTCTGACTGGGTGACCATACAGAAGCTCAAAGGGACTGAACCCCAGAGACTTCTGTGGTACCTCACGGTAAGCGAAGAGAAGGCATGGTAAGAGGACGTCCCACTTACGCCTCATGGGTCCTTCTAGGCCCATTATCATGCCTTTGAGGGTTCGGTTGAATCTCTCAACCAACCCGTTTCCTTGGGGGTGGTAAGGGGTGGTGAACTTGTAGGTTACACCACACTCTTGCCAAAGAGATTTCATGTACTTGGACATGAAATTGGTACCTCGGTCAGACACCACTTCTAGAGGGAATCCCACTCGGGAGAAAATTCCCATCAGTGCCCGTCCCACCACGGGGGCCGTCACTGTCCTTAGAGGAATGGCTTCCGGGTACCGGGTGGCATGGTCCACCAGGACCAGGATGAACCTATTGCCCATCGCTGTCCTGGGGTCCAGTGGCCCTACAATGTCAATCCCCACTCGCTGGAATGGGGTACCGACCACAGGGAATGGCTGGAGTGGAGCCTTCTGCTTCCTTCCACTCTTTCCACTTGCCTGGCAAGTCTGGCATGTCCTGCAGTGAGTATCTGAACTCCTGCGCATTTGAGGCCAATAAAAGTGGGTGACAAGCCTTTCAAAGGTCTTGTCCTGCCCCAAATGCCCTGCCAATGGCACATCGTGAGCCAGCCCCAGTAGGAAGGCTCTGAAGTCCTGGGGTACCACCAGCGCACGGGCTGACCCAGGCTCAGCAACCTTAGGCTCTGTATATAGGAGGTCGTTCTCCCAGTAAACGAAATGTGATCCTGACTGATCACCTGCGGCCTGGTCTGCAGCCTGCTGCCGCATACCCACGAGAGAAGGGCACTCCTTCTGTGCCTTGCAAAAGTCCTCCCTGGTGGGACCCCCTTCCTGCTGCCAATGGGTCAGCTCCGGCAGGTCTCCCAGTTCAGCTATCTGCTCCCCTGTAGGCTCCAGGGCATCTCCCTCAAGGTCTGCTTCCTCCTGGACCGTGGGAACTTCAGGGGCCGGCTTCCCGCGCCCCTTGCTCCTTCTCTCTGAGGCCGGTTCCTGGGCCTCCCTCTCAGGCTCCAGGACCTCTTGAGTACCTCTACTGGCTGCCATGGACCGTGTGGTGACACACGCCCAATCCGGCATACCCAACATCTCCAGGTGAGCACTCCGCTCCACCTTAGCCCAAGGTGAGCTCTCCAAATCGTTCCCTAACAAACAGTCTACAGGCATGGCGGGCCTCACAGCTACCTGAAGAGTACCAGAGACCCCCCCCCCACTCAAAGGGAACCTGAGCCACCTTGCAGTGTCTCTCTGTGTTGTCAGCGGCAACAACGGGATAGAATGCATTGGGGACCACCTGCTCCTGAGACACCAGGTGACACCTGACAGCTGTCACACTGGCTCCTGTATCTCTAAGAGCTCCCACTCTATGGCCATTTATGGTCACCCACTGCCTGTACTTCTTAGTGTTCTCAGGCAGCTGGGTTGGAGGGACCACTTCACGGTCTCCTAGCGAGACCAGGGACATCTCTGCGGGACCCCACCCACCTTGGACATCCCTCTCCTCCCCCAAGGCTACACTAGTCACCTGCCGGGGTGGAGCACCAGTGGGTGCTGGTTTACCAAACAATGGACACTTTACATCAGAGGCAAAATGCCCCAAATTGTTACACCTGTAACATCTTACGGGCCCCTTTTGAACAGGAGGACCTGTCGGGGCCCCGGTCGGTTTCTGGGGTGGGGGAGGCTGAGAACCCTTCCCTTGGTTCCCTTGGGGACTATTTTGGGGCCCTTTTTGGAACTGCTTCTGTTTACCCCTGTCCCCCCCACTCTTCTGCTGGGGACCCTGCCCACCTTTGGCGGAATCTCCCACGGTACCCTTGTGGACCCTGGTACTGACCCAGCGGTCCGCCTCCTCAGCAAGCTTCCTAGGGTTAGTCAGCCTACTATCGATCAGGTGCTGGCGTAGCTCAGGAAAACAATTACTGGACAAGTGCTCCCATGCCATTAAATCAAGAAGCCCTTGATAATCATTTACCTTACTACCCTTTACCCAACCATCCAGCGCTCTGCAAAAGAAAGTCACATACTCCACATACGTACTATTGGGAATCTTAGTGCAACCCCTAAACCTCTGTCTATATAACTCAGGGGTCAACCCATACCTAGCCATCAATGCTTCCTTCATATGGGCATAAGAATTATGAACATCAGCAGGTAAATCTAACAGTGTGTCCCGCCCTTCACTCAGGAACCGTCCCCACAACCCCGCTCCCCAATCTTTCTCAGGGACCCGGTGGGAAGACATGGCTACCTCGTAGGCTCTGAACCACTGCCCGATGTCGTCATTCTTGAAGAACTCCTTCACTACATCCTTGGGAATATAAACTCTTGGTTCCGCCGGTACTGGCGGTGTGCTGCCACCTGAGGGATTAAGCTCCAAACTTTTTGCTTTCAGCTCCAGCTCCCTCAGCTTCATGTCATGCTCTAATTGTAGTTTCTTTTCTTCCATGGCTAGTCTTTGTTTTTCCATATCCATCTGCCCATGAAGTTTTGCCATCTCCACCTCGTGTGCCCGGGTTGCTGCCCTGTCTGCCAACTCTTCTGGCGACAGGCCTCTGCCAAACTCATGGACACTTTCTGGTGGAACCACTTCCACCTGATTCTCTGGTGCCTTTGACTCATACCAGGCCCTCAGTGCCTTCACGAATTGGGTCTTGTTTTTCAATCCAGTTTGGGCAATTCTGAACTTGGAGCAAACACCTTTCAATTCTTCATTGCTATAATTCCGAAGTGCGCTTTCTTCCCAATCTATGTCCTCAAATCCAGAGATTATAGAAGCTGCCCTTCCGGCGAGAAGTGAACCAGGCATGGTTCTAACAACGTAGATTCTTGGCAAAACAAAAACAAATTCTAGTCTTGTGGCTGTGTTACTGGTCTGCTCTCACTACGTGGTGATCAGTGATTCACTATACGCAAACCACAAATGCAAATCCGTAAATCCTCACCGCTGCCACCAATGTTAGAAATGAGGGGGCTCTGGTTGATGCAGGTGTGAACCCACAACAAGCAGGGACCCTTTACTTCTCGTCAGGGCGAAGGATGACTCCCCAGAATAACCCCTGCTCACCCTCTAGGTGCGTGGCGCGAGCAGTCTAGGCTAAGTCTCAGGCGTACACGGTTAAGCAAATGCAATTACACATACAGTAAACCCCTTGCATGCACCACAAACGGACACCAATCAGGAAGTATATAAAAATAAGCTTTTATGTAGAATCAGCAGATTCAAATACAAGGCCCAGTAACGTTGAACTGATGGGGCCACAATTCTTGGAAATACGATAAAGTTCTCTTTGTTTACGGAAAGTTCTTGGGGCGGGCACAAGGTAACTGTAGGCCTCAGCGCACTTCGTGCTGAGGCAGCGCCCAGGGAGCACACAGCAGATGACAGGGAAATAAGAACGTTGCGGACCCTGGATCCGATGTGAGCTCGCGGTCGAGTTCGGGAGTACAGTACCTTGTTTCTTGACGCAAAGGCGGGTGCGGGATTTCAGCGGCTCTTCGACAGAAGAGCGAGGCGGCGTCCGGGGCTCCCACACTTCACGAGGGGTGTCTGATCTTCAGGACAAGAGCGGGGTGTTGCAGGTGGCGGGTGAGCAAAGCGGGGCAGCCGGGCACGCAGATACGTCCGGGCCGTCCGAGGCTTGGAGATGCTCACATACGCCGATTCCGGCGGGAGGGTGAAGGTGCGCAGCGAGCCTCCGACGAGCGAGGTGACAGGGGCAGCCCAGCACAGCGTAGGGGGAGCGGCTCAGATCGAGCGAGGCTCTTCCCAAGGCGGGGGCGGCTAAGCAGTCCTGGTCACAGCTCAAGGAGGGACTGGGGCACGAGGGTCACAGCTCCGGCGAGGGAAAGGACACCACAGTCCAGCGGCAGGCGAGTGAAGATCAGGTAGAGCCCAATGGTCCTGGGGCTCAGTTCAGGGGGCAAGCTCAGTTCCAAGCCCTTGGAGATCATTTTGGAAAAGCACAAGTCTTGAAAGTAAAAGTAAAGTAAAAGTCTTCAGCAACAGTTTCTCTTCTCTCCTTTGGCAGCAAGGTCACCACTGCAGGCCAATCCCCCAGGATAGGGACAGTCTTCCTCCTACAGCTTTCCCGGTGCCTCCTCCTCAGGCAGAGATTCTTCTTGGTCAAAAGCGGATCTAGTTTCTCAGGAGCAGGGCTCCTCCATTTATACAGCAAATCTTTTGTTCTCCCAGGCCAGGGGGGCCCTTGCCTAGTTCAGTCCGGTTTCTGAGCACTTTGTTTACGCGATGCAGGCTTCTCCTTTCAGAGTGCAGGGCAGAGTCCTCAGACGCTCTGGCGCCCTGGCGCACTTTACTGGGGTCTGACAGTAAATCAAACAATCCAATCATGGAATCCAACCAACATATACAATTTACATAGGGAGCACTCGCACCGCGACACTGGTTGGTAGTGGCACAGCGCGCTGAGCGGCCAACACCATAAAAACACATGAGGCACAGCGACAAAAAGAGGAAGGGAGACTCATGCCAAGGTGCCAGGTCTAACAACAACATTGATGAAACACCCTGCAGGGAAGATGTCAGGGGCCACAGAGGAAGGAACACACCTTGGGACAATATCACCATGCAGTAAGAGCTGACATGAACAAAGACATTTGGCAAATACCTTGTGATGGCACACAGATACCAGGGTCCACCCCATGAGCAGCACACCACTACATTTCCCAGACACCTAACACATTATCACCACCCCAAATCATGGAGCAGCACCAACCACAGCAATACCAGAAAAGCAGTAGTGTTCAAAGGAAAAAAAACATTGCTTTATTCAGCATGAACAAAAAAAATGGGTAATAAAAGTTCAATATGTACAAGGCCCATAGGGCAGTCCATAGTCCAATTCCTGGTGGGGGACACATAGGGACGCGTGTCCCCTAGCTTGCCTGCACAGTTCATACCTCCTTAGCTTCCACAGGGGGGGGGGCATCATGTGGGGGGGAAGGACCAGGCACCGCAGGGACAGGAGGGGCAAGGGTAGGTGTTGTGGGTGCAGGGACAGAGGACTCCACCACAGGGGGTGGGGCAGCGCCAAAGGTGGTGGTGAGAATGCGCTGCACATGGATGCAAGGTCCCCCAGCGTCTCCCCTGCACCCGAAGGAACCACAGGCCCCAAGGAGGGGGGTGGTCAGAGGGATGGGTCGCAGTGCTGCTGGGGGAGGGTGTGGACAGGGGATGGGACTCAACTACCCTGACCGGGGACTCCTTTGACCGCTTACGGGGTGGTGACAC
The DNA here is from genome assembly GCF_964204655.1 of Triturus cristatus. NCBI lineage: Eukaryota > Metazoa > Chordata > Amphibia > Caudata > Salamandridae > Triturus > Triturus cristatus. The sequence continues at coordinate 1,634,782,364 of NC_140589.1, forward strand.
ACTGGGGCTCAGGGACAGAGCGGCCATGAAGGAATCTTTTGTTGAATCTTGGCCAGGAGAGCTGAGGGGAGTGGATTTGGAGGGAGTGGGTTGTGAGGAATGTGGACTCCCACTGTGGCTGCGTGTCTTCCGTTTGCCCCCGACCAAGTGGGTGTGCCTACTTCACCCTGTGTGTGGGTGACAGGAGGTGTGCGCTTGGCCTTCCCTGGTGGTGTGCTGCCTGTGTCTGGTGGGGTGTGTGCATGGGGACGTCTGGGTGTGCTTGGGACAGGCATGGGAGTGGGAAGTGTGGATGGTGCAGGGGTAGGGGGGAGACGCAGCGCTGCAGGAGACCCACTGCTGCAGTCAGTGTCGAGTCTATGGACCTCAGCAAGTGGCGTTGGTCAGACTGCGCAGCTGAGATGCCCTCCATGTATGCCTCCATCTGGGGGAGCACACGGGTGTGGCCATGGAGGACATTAATCATCGCAGTCTGACCAACCTGCAACTGGCGCAGGATGTCCACAGACTCGGCATTCGCGGCAGCAGTGGAGACAGGGGCAGAGGGTGCGGTGCCTGGCAAGAAGGAGACACGTGGTGACCTAGCACGGCGGGAAGGGACCCGAGCAAGTGGGAGGCTGGTGATGGTAATGGAGGGGGCGGGCAGAGATTGAGTGCTGCTTTCAGCTGTGGGAGCTGCCTCCGCCCCCTCTGGGAGCTCAGCCTCGGACCCGTCAGCGTCATAGTCGGTGGTGGGACTGGACAGGTCCTCCGTCGTACTCCCCTCGGCCCCCGTGCCACTTGATTCACCAGACAAGACAGCACTGGTGCTCGATCCCTCCTCACGGTCTGTGCCAGTGTCTCCCTCGGAGCCCCCCGACGATGCTGTGGGCAAGGTGAAGAGACAGGAAATAATCAGACACCTGGATACATATGTCACATGAGTCAAATCGACATAGGTCACAGTGCATAACCTGAAAAGCAACATGAGTAACATTTACAATACAAGGTACATATGTAGGCCCTGCAACACACGGTTGGTTGACCCACCATGCCACTGAGAAACAATGGAGAGCATGACACAACAGCAAATTACTTGATATCAAATTGGACAGAGGAGCCAGGCTCTGGGGACAATCGTGCACAGCATCTGCACCACACAGCGTTGCCAAAAAAGGTATGAGCAGGAACCATGTCTATTAACTTCATGCACATGCTGCAAAGCTAATACAATAAACCATGCCCAACATGACTGGGTCACTGCACCTTGAGTGTATGTCCAGACAAACATCACACACAGGCCAGACCTACCATGGAGACTTCAGATTTTTACATGTAGGACTTGCCCGCACAAACCACCCCCTACCTGAGACAATGTGATTGAGACAGAGGAAGTACTTACACCTCATACTCTGGGATAAAAACACATGGCCTGCAGTAAATCCTGATTGTACACAAACTACCCCTGGTGCGCCTGTCCACATATATCATTGTCAATAAACCATCATCAGATTGTCGAACCAAGACACACAGGCACTGCCCACTGTGAGGATGCACAAGCAAAATTGGGTCACACAGTACAGTGGACACATGTAGCACAGTTTACGTAAATACAGATGAGGCCAGGGTACAATGCCACAGAGCCCAACCTATGCCGAAGACACAGAGAATGTCCACATTGTTGGATGACACACATGATACCTAGGAAAAGGTGCCCCAGGGCACGGTAGTGGCCACACTCCTCCATGGTCCTGGATGGATATGACTGCAACTGAAGCAACCGTCCCTGCACTATGCATTACTCCCACTCATGCACATCATGTCAGAGGGCACAACATTGGAAATGCATGCTGTAAGGCAGTACACTTGTAAGACACACTCCAATGTCGGGACTCACCATCAGTGCCAACTGACATGGACCCCACAATGACTGAACAGGCCAGGGCACAGGCAAGGTCCCAAAACCTGTTACACACCACCCCCACACATGATGCTGCAAGCATTGGGCACTTGGATTAACAGCCAGCCTAGATAACCTTGTGCAAGAGTGACTACACACAGACCAGGGAACACATGGCAAGGAGGGGAAGGGAGGAAGAACAGCACCGGTGTACTTTGGGGAACAGGTCATGCACTGCACATTTAAACCCTGGCAGTGTATCCATGCAACAGCGCACTTCCAAAAGCTGGTGACACACAAAAAACACACATGTACCTACCCCCTTCCTGCTGCTGCTTCTCCAGTAAGCGCCTATCCAAGTCGGGGAAGACCACCGCCAGCACACGCTTATGGATGTGGGTCAGACGCCGGCGCCCACGGTTCTTGTGGCTCTCAGGTGAGTCCCCCAGCAGGACCCGTGCGATCCTCCTCGTCCAGCACCGGATATCCTGCCAGCGTTTCCTCACCTGGGCTAGGCGCCGCTTCTGACCCTCCGTCTTCCTCACGGCACTGACGGCTTGCTTCCATATCTCCCCCTTGGCATGGACGCCTACCTGTGAGGATGCAAAAGTGAGAATACTTTAATACACCTGAGCAATGACACAGAGACACACATATTAATAACTTGTCTTGTTTGAACAGGCCATGGTATGCAGGCAACTCATTGCACCTTTGTCATAGGGACATTATCCTCTGGGGAAGGCCATATGCATTACGTGGCATTGAACGTACACAGGTAGCATGAGGGGTGCCACACAATCAATGATCCTGGATCACACTGTGCATCACAAGCTACACCAGGATTATGTACAGCACCTCAAAGCACTCACATGCCCCAGCCCACTGACGCAACCTCAGCAGAATACACAGACACACACAGGCACAGGAAAATCACCTGCCATTGGCAACTGCGGGTACAAACCTCACTCTGCCCATGTGCCACTAGACTGGGGGGTGTCACAGGTGTGGGGCTGGCTCAGCACGGCAGTCACACAGCACTGCTCCCTGCTCACATCAGATGGCCAGGGTATATCCATCCCTCATGCAGCTGGTGTGCAACACTCCCCATATGCACTCACCCACATGACAGGGGACTTCCACACACACACCAATATCCAGGGGACAAACACATCATTTGGACACTCACAGCACAGGTACACTGAACAAACACACATCTATGGGTACTGTCACCTGTCACACTGGGGGGACCACAGAATCACATCAGGACTGTAGAAACAACATTCCCAGGAGGAGTAGCCAGGCAGAATGTGGCATGCACCATGCATTGATTGTCACAGTAAGCACTATGCAAGTGAGGAGTGCACACAGGAACTATAGCATGCTCTGCATGGGAGACATGAGGCCTTCCCCACCCTGGGACCCACTCTAAACAACATTGCATGTCTGTCACACATGGACACAATGCCAGAAGTCACAGTCACTAAAAGGGGCACAGTCTAAGCTAGTGGAGTCTGCACTCACCTGCTCCCCTGGTCGACCATACAGCATGGTGTACTGTGGGAGGATCACATCCAGCAACGCCATATTCTCCTCCATGGTGAATGGCTGGGCCCTCTCCACAGACCTGGACATGGTGCCAGAGAAATCACAAGCAGCAGCAGTGTTGTGGAATGAAAGGATGTGCAGGCAAGTGCTCTCTCATGGGACCTGGCTGCCTTATATCTGCCTTGCTGGCCTGTTTCATTTACAGAGTGATTGGTCAGTCACATTAGCATCCTACGTTTCCTCCAATCCCTTTAAACCTACCCCAGTGAGTGTCTTTGCATGGTTTAAAAATAGAGCATGATGTCAAGTCAACAACCACTTTGCAACAAAGTAATTTGTTTCCAACCGACTTCTGCTGGCCACCTGATGGAAAAATTCAAACTTTAAACTCGGTCTCCATGACAACCAGCATGCATTTAGGCCCTTATACTTGTCCCTCATGTGTCCCCTATGTTGTTTCAATATTCACACACAGGTACGGTGCGTTCCACGGCCCTAGGGCACCCCAAATGCAGTGAAACGGACCATACACGCGCGTGTAGGGTCCCTATCACTATGGGACTGCTCGCGTATGGTACACCATAGTGATACGGACCGTACACGCGCGTGTAGGGTCCCTATCACTATGGGAGTGCTGGCGTATGCATACGCCATAGTGATACGGACTGTACACGCGCGTGTAGGGTCCCTATCACTATGGGAGTGCTGGCGTTTGCGTACGCCATACTAATACGGACCCTACACACGCGGGTCGGACCGTATCACCATGGTGTACGCCTAGGGCTGCACAACCATGGTGGTACGGACCCTACACACACGGGTACGGACCGTATCACCATGGCGTACGCCTAGGGCTGCACAACCATGGTGGTACGGACCCTACACACGCGGGTACGGACCGTATCACCATGGCGTACGCCTAGGGCTGCACAACCATGGTGGTACGGACCCTACACACGCGGGTACGGACCGTATCACTATGGCGTAGGCATATGCTAGCACTCCCATAGTGATAGGGACCCTACACGCGCGTGTACGGTACGTATCACTATGGCGTACGCATACGCCAGCACTCCCATAGTGATAGGGACCCTACACACGCGTGTACGGTCCATATCACTATGGCGTACGCATACGCCAGCACTCCCATTGTGATAGGGACCCTACCCACGCCATCAGTGCGTTTCACACCTGACAGTGGTGACAGGCGGCACACAGACAGGAATAGAGCTGTCCTACTTGGCCAAGGCTGGACATCAAGGCATTGTCTGTGCAGTACTACATGTGTCGGGCACAGGTGTGTCAGGCTGTGATGTGGCACATTACTCCTGAGGTGTGAAGCAAATGACTGTATGATGAGCTGTGTACACATGTCATGTGTGATGGTGCACTATGTACCACACATCCCCTTCACTCCTTTGACATGTGTGCATGTAGTACAGACTTGCTGAGCCATGCGTCACTGGCATGGCACAGTCACCGACACCCGCAACTGTCCCCTGATACCAGGTACACGGAATGTTACACCTGAGATGTGAATGCCCGCGTTGCATGCTGTGACTATGTCATGTGTGTGTCATGTTTTCCCATGGGTTTGCCGTAGGTGTTTGGTCAAATGCATCTGCAGTTGCTGCAACCAACATGTGTCTGTGTGTAGATGGGCATGGCACACTGTTCCGCACACTAGCCCACATGTGTAATCCGACGTAAGGTGTGTATGTATGCATCGACACAGAGTTCCAAAACAAGGACATATCTGCATACTCTGAATGTATGTGTGATCAGTCTTGACATGTACCCCTTGATGGCAAGGTGTGTGGTCTGTCCTTTTTACATTACATGTGACCTGTGCCTCTAGTGTTCCGCAACCTGTCTGTATGATTGACATATTTATTCTGCCCATATGCGGATGTCTGGCACTCCTGTGATGCGTCTGCCTGTTCACTCACACTGGCCCACCGCTAGTTTAATGCTATGTCATGTTGAGCCTGAGAATCCACGTTTGTGGCTGGCTCTTGGTAGGAGTGTCACCTGCCTGGCATACGTGTCCAGGGCATATTGCACAGACCTGACTCTGTATGTAGCATATGTGTATTGCCTGTTGAACATGTGCTCAGTACATTGACATTGGTGGTGTACTGTACTCACTCTTCGTTGTCCCTTCAAATTCACTGCAGGGCTCCGCCTCTCCGACCAATTCCGGACTTGGCTGACCTGAGGGAACGTGACTGTATATGCCGCTACCGCTTCCCCCAACGGTTGATTGAGGACTTGACGACATGGCTGGCACCACACCTCCAACCGCTACACAGGTATCCTACTGCACTGACACCCAAGATGAAGGTGATGGCAGCCCTACATTTCTTTGCCACGGGTACCTTTCAAAATACCATTGCTCATGTTGGGGGCATGTCCCAAACCATGTTCAGCCGTGTTCTGCATGATTTTTTAGAGGCCATGTTGGAGCACCTGGATGAGTTCATTAAATTCCCAACTCCTAAGCAGTTGACAGGTGTCAAGCATGAGTTCTATGCCCTGGGAGGGATGCCCCATGTCATTGGGTCCATAGATGGAACACATGTGGCTTTGGTACTACCACAGGCACAGGAGGTAGCATATAGGAACCGCAAGCATTACCACTCCATTAATGCCCTTGTGGTGTGTCTTCCCAACATGGTGATTTCACATGTCTGTGCTCGTTTTCCAGGATCAGCACACGATGCCTACATCATGAGGCGTAGCAGGGTGCCTGAAATGATGCTGCAGCTGCGCAACCAACGAGCATGTGTTGTTGGTGGGTATACTCTGGCAGTCCTGTAGTTAACGTCATCTTCCTGTCTTACTGCTTCTCCTGACCCACTCTTGTCCATGATGTTTCCATGTAGGGGACGCTGGCTATCCCAACATGCCATGGCTGATCACGCCTCTCCGCAACCCCAGCACGGCTGCCCAGCACCGCTACAACAATGCCCATGGGCGGACCAGGCAAGTGATAGAGAGGACGTTTGGCCTCCTGAAGAGCCGATTCCGTTGCCTCGACAATCCCGGTGGCGCACTCCCATATGCACCGGTGAAGGTCTGCAAGATCTTCCTCGTGTGCTGCATGCTGCACAACATGGCAGTGGAGAAAGCTGTGCCACTCATCCTGGATCCGGATGAGCAGGACCATCTACCCGTGGAGGATGAAGGGCTTGGTCACGAGGCAAGTGATGTGGAGGAGGAGGAGGCGGTAGAGGACATCCGGAGTCGGCTCATACGCAACTTCTTTGCTTAGTGGTGAGTTCCAGTGTCTGAGTGTGCACGCATTTGGCCGTGTGTGGCATGTGTTGCGATGTGTGTGTCCATCTGCATGTCTGCCAAGTGAGTCAGAGGTGTGTTTGGATGTGTCACTCGAGTGATGGTGCAATGTTTTTCCAGAGACATCATTGTCACCTAGCATGTTGACAACCTTATACGTGTCGAGTACATGCACATGCATGCGGATGTGCTTCTTTTGGCTGACTTCTGGTGTGTCTCTCATCCACAGGTACTTGCACTTGCTGTCTGCTGGTGGCATTGTTGTGCTCCTGCTATTCCTCATGAACACAGCAACATGTGCTGAATCAGCGTTACATGCACGGACAAGTTTGAAAATCTCCTTAGGGTAAGGGATGCAGCACGGCTTTTTGGGTGTGGTATTTGTTTGGAATGTGTGTGCACTGCTCCTGTTCATGTTTGGATACTTTACATACATGTAGAATCACCATGGGGCACATGACATGGAGCTGAATTCACCTGAATTGATGGTCAGACTTGGTGACAGTCATCTGTAATGGGATTGTGAATTGTGATGAAGCCATCAATGTGTGTAACACTGCCCTCAGAAACATACGGGTTGCACCGGGTTGACATGGTGTGTGAATTCCCCATTAGAGGCTCAATGGTGTATAGCAACCTCTCCGTGAGCAGCAGGGGGTGTTTAGCTGTAACCCGTCACTTGTGTGCCAGTTCTATGGATTTCCAGCATCTGTGGTGCACAGGGGGGTGCCAGTGTTGGTCCCACGTGTTCATCCACATGACCTGTGTATGTGTTGACAGAGTTGCATTAGCATTCCGACACACATGACTAATAAAGGTGTCCCTCTGCCTCCAAGGTGCCTCATCTCTGTCAATGGTGGTCTGTTGCCACTGTGCATGTGGCATGTCTGGCATAGTTCTCAGAGATGGTGCATATGAGTCTATGTGTAGAGTAGCAAGATTCAAGCTGTTTGTCAGGGATTAGAATCTGTATTGTGCATGATGTCCATGGCTGTGTAGGTATTGTGGCATGTCAGTCTCCACGACAGCCACTGTGCTGCATGTGCATCCATTGTGTGTGTGTGTGCCATGTTGAACCAGACAGTCCTTCCTTGACATACACCGTTTGCATGGTTCCTTCCTGAGATCCTTGTCTTTGTGTGCTACTTGTGGCATTGTTTTCTTGACATGGCGCATGCTGCTGCAGGCCCTGCAGCAAGGGCACCCAGTGTCCACGCAAACGAGCTGGTGTTCATCATGGATTGCTTGCTGACATGTGCTATGCAGATCAGCAGCATCTGTGCCTCATGCTGCTGCACACTCTGGATTATGCACAAGATCCCCAGTTCCATCCACCTCAAGGCAAGAGAGACCATACCCCAGGTCAACTACGACATCCGTGTCTAATCCTACCCTGCACTCTACAGACATGTGCGTTACAACTCCCATGATACTTGTCCACATCCAGGGTGCATCTGCACAGCTCTGCTTCTACATCCGGCAACCAGGCCACATCAACGTCCAACAGAGATGGGGGAATGAATCACTGCCAGCTGCAGGATGACCTTCTCAATCCACGCACACACTCAGGATGCAGCCCACAACCACAACACAACCTTGTGGCACTGTGATCCAACACCCCATTGTGCCATCTCCATGCATCCAACGTTGGCCGGCCCACCATTCTCCACATCCACCTGACTCAAGCATGCAGGACATGGTTCTTCCACGTGTCTACACATACCTGGGAGTAGCACCCCAGGACACTCCACATGATCCCTGACCTCTGCGCATGACTGTTGCTCTTCTACATTGGTCTGTAGGCACAGTTGTGCGGGCACCCCCTCAGCTGGTTGCGCCCATCACTGGTGAGTATGGTGCTCCATATCTGTATTGGATGGTACATTGTGACCCATGTGTGTCCTGTGCCAGACTCAGACCCCAGGGTATGGATGTTTGGAGTTACTTCTGAAATCAGGCATGGTTTGACTTTACAACACACACATGTAGTGGAATAATGCAAAATGACGGCATCATCTTGTGATTGTGATGAATTTTATTAGTGCTGGGGTACGTGTTTGGGGGGTGACAAGAGGTGCTTGGCGGGAGTGTAGAATCCAAAGTTCACAGGGGGAGTTGGTATCCTTGCCATTGAAAGTCATCAGAGTCTGTGCCACAGTCTTTGTCAACATTGGTCAGACAGTGACCAGCAAGACCATGTGGCAGAGAATGTCATTTGCTGCTGTGCTGCTGTTGGGCCAGAGGAGGTGCCAGGCCAGGTGACCTGGGAGATGGTGATGTTCCGCTGACTCTCACGGTCTTTTGCGTGGACGACCCACCTTCCTGCGGGGACCCTCAGAAGCAGGCCTTGACGATGCTAGGGACGCTCCGTCAGATGAATCCTCCTCCTCCTCCCTCCCTGTTTCTGGTGCTGGTCTACACCTGGTGGCACAGGGAGGGTTTGCCAGGCTTTGGGCGATCTGACGGAGGGATTGGCTCACGTCCCTGTGCACCGCCAGGAGCTCAGCCAGTCTTGCCTCGATCCGTCCATGGTGTTGTAGATGACTGGCATGATGCTCGACCTGCATGTTCTTCATCTCATTGAGGGTCTCCACTACCTGGTCGATGCCTCTGGAGTCACGCCGGTATGTGTCCAGGATGTTGTGGACGTGTGACATAACCGGGTCCTGAGCTGGCTGGTCAGGCTCGCGCCTCCGCCGTCCTCCACTCCCACCACCCCTGCCCACTTGAGGGATGGCATTTGCGGTGTCGCCTGCCTCCTCCTGGGTGCCCGGAGAACCTTGTCCCTCCTGGACAGACTGGCTGTGTTGTTGTGTGTGGGCAGGGCTCCTGGATGTCTCCTGGGATGTGGCAGGAATGGGGGTGGTGGTTGGCACAGTTGTACCTGACGCAGGTGCTGCAGGTGGTTGGACACCAGAGGGGCCAGGTTGGTCTGGGTCATCCACAGAGTGGTGAGAGTCGTCGCTGCCGGTGGGGTCCTCTTCACGCAGAGCCTGGTCCTGTGAGTCTTCCCCCCCAGTGTTGGGGGGAGATGGACGACGTTGACCTGTGTGTGAGAGAGACAATATTAATTGTGTTACATGCGACATCCATGTTTGATTCATTTTGAGTTGGCACAGTTTCTCTGTGTGGTTGGATTTGGCTTGCATTCCTCTCACAGTGCACTCGTGCATGGGTATGTCCCTTGGCCACAGCTTTCGACACTTGACCTATGTGTGACACAATCTTAGTTGATGCATCTTTTTGGAACGCAGTCAGCAGTGTACTGAGCGGGCGTAGCAAGCCATGCAGAGCCGCCTTACGTGTTGCACTGTACGTGGCCAAATGTTGTTTTTTCCATGCTATTTGGAATGCAGGTAGGTAACTTAAGCATTTGTGACAGGGTTCTAACAAACACAGTGGGTGGGTATACTGGGTGTAAGGTTAGGTTTGTGCCTGCAGCACGGATGTACTCGTGCACAGATTGACACATGGCCCAGTGTTTATCAGAGGTTGAAGGGGGGGTTCACGCACTGCCAAACCTTGTCTACATGCACACATTCCACCTGCTGACGAGCGGACATGGCCACACTACCCAAGGGTGAGTTGGTCTCCCTCTGTCTCCCTTTCTCCCTCCCTCTGTCAGCCTCCTCCCTCTGTCCGTCTCCCTCTGTCTCCCTTTCTCCCTCCCTCTGTCAGCCTCCTCCCTCTGTCCGTCTCCCTCTGTCTCCCTTTCTCCCTCCCTCTGTCAACCTCCTCCCTCTGTCCGTCTCCCTCTGTCTCCCTTTCTCCCTCCCTCTGTCAACCTCCTCCCTCTGTCCGTCTCCCTCTGTCTCCCTTTCTCCCTCCCTCTGTCAGCCTCCTCCCTCTGTCCGTCTCCCTCTGTCAACCTCTTCCCTCTGCCCGTCTCCCTCTGTCTCCCTTTCTCCCTCCCTCTGTCAGCCTCCTCCCTCTGTCCGTCTCCCTCTGTCTCCCTTTCTCCCTCCCTCTGTCACCCTCCTCCCTCTGTCCGTCTCCCTCTGTCTCCCTTTCTCCCTCCCTCTGTCAGCCTCCTCCCTCTGTCCGTCTCCCTCTGTCAACCTCCTCCCTCTGTCCGTCTCCCTCTGTCTCCCTTTCTCCCTCCCTCTGTCAGCCTCCTCCCTCTGTCCGTCTCCCTCTGTCTCCCTTTCTCCCTCCCTCTGTCAGCCTCCTCCCTCTGTCCGTCTCCCTCTGTCTCCCTTTCTCCCTCCCTCTGTCACCCTCCTCCCTCCCTCTGTCTGTCTCCCTGTGTCCACCTCTGTATCCCCCCCTCTCTCTTCCTCCCTCTCCCTCCCTCTGTGTGTCACCCTCTGTCACCTCAGCCCAGCTTCCTGGGCACACACAGTTTGCAGGTCTTTCAAAGGCCATTGGCTTGTTCATGTGGGTTTGTTGCTTATCTCCGGGCACCCATTGGGCGGAGTGTGTGAGTCTGCGCTGCTGCTGTGGCGGTGTGTGCTGTCACTCTTTCAGAGTGAAGCGTCTTCATTAGCTGCTGTTATGTGCAAATTGTGCCTTCATACCCATGTCATCCTGCAACGCGGCCACCATTTGCATGCAACACAGTACTGTGTGGGGACACACTGTTTGTATGGCTGTGCCCTAGGCCATATGGGCTGAGGGCATTGTTGTGTGCTTCAGAGTTGGTCTATGTTAGTTTTGAGGGCCACCCTCCCGGCATCGGGGACATCCTGTCTTGTGTTGGTGTTTTGTGTGGCCTGTGACTAGGCCTGGCCTTGCTTGGGGCATGGAGGCGCTAGTGGCATGTGTGTGTTTTTGGAGTGTGGTTGTGTCCGGTGCTGGCTTTGGGGGGGTTGCGTGCATGATTGGTATTTTGGTTGTGTATGGCGTTCCCCCCATGTGAGGTGAGTTGTTTGTGTACTCACCAGGCTCTCGGACTCCTTCTAGTCCGTCTACTCCCACCGGCGGCAGCGTGGCCATCACCTTCTCCTCCCAGGGATGGTAGTGTACGGGTCTGCGGGCCGGCCCTCCTCCAGTGATGTTGGCCTGGTTGTGCTCGTCTGTCATTTTGCGGCGGACCGTCCTCCGCAGATCGTACCACCTGGCTTGGCACTCATGCCTGGTCCTTCTGGTGGACCCAACAGCATTCACAGCATTGACAATCCTCTCCCACATGGCAGATTTTTTGGATATGCTGGTCCGTCTGACCAATGTTCCAAAGAGCTGTGGCTCGACTCTGACGATTTCGTCGACAAGGACCTCCAGCTCCTCCTTTGTGAACTTTGCATTCTTGTTAGTGGGCATGGTGTGGGTGTGGATGTTTGTGGGGGTTTGGGTGTGGATGGTTGTGTGTGTGTGAGTGTGGTTGTGAAGGTGTGTGTATGTGAATGTGATGAGGGGGTGTTTGTGATGGTGGTTGGGTGAAGGAGTGCAAGTGTAAGGTGTATTGAGGGATGTAGTATGGTGCAGTGCGTTGTCTGTGTGGTCTGGCAGTCGTGGATCCGTGTCAAAGGATCATGGTTTGTGTGTGTTGGGCCTTTTTATTGGTCCATTTGTGGGTGTGGCTGTGTTTGAACTTTGTGTGGGTGTGTTATAAGGAGTGGTTGTGTTTTGGGCCTCTGTTTAGCTGTTTGGCAGTTGCAGGTCAGTGTGTAGGATGTATTTGGGCTTGTTGGACATGTTTTGTGGTGTTGTGTGCATCAAATTGACTCTCCTTGTGCTGTTTTTGTTTGTCCTGGTTCAGTACGAGTGTTTTTGGTGTCTGAACGGTGCGTACATGGGCCATGTTGTTGTACAGTGCTGTCATTTGCTATGGCTTAGTACGACTCGTACATGCGCGATGTTGGGTGAGGGTGCTGGTGTAGGGACCTGGGGTAGGGTACGTACAGACACGGGCAGGGTGTTGGTCCGCACCGTCCATCGGTGGTGGTGTTTCGCACCGTACATACAGGGGGTGCTGGGTGTACGCTCCGTACATACACGGGTGGGGGTACGCTACGTACATACACTGGTGGGGTGTTGGTGCGCTCCATTCATACACGGGTGGGGGTACGCTCCGTACATACACGGGTGGGGGTACGCTCCGTTCATACACTGGTGAGGTGTTGGTGCGCTCCATTCATACACGGGTGGGGGTACGCTCCGTACATACACGGGTGGGGGTACGCTCCGTACATACACTGGTAGGGTGTGGGTATGCTCCGTACATACACGGGTGGGGGTATGCTCCGTACATACACTGGTGGGGTGTTGGTACGCTCCATTCATTCACGGGTGGGGGTACGCTCCGTACATACACGGGTGGGGGTACGCTCCGTACATACACTGGTGGGGTGTGGGTACGCTCCATACATACACTGGTGAGGTGTTGGTACGCTCCATTCATTCACGGGTGGGGGTACGCTCCCTACATACACGGATGGGGGTACGCTCCGTACATACACTGGTGGGGTGTGGGTACGCTCCATACATACACTGGTGGGGTGTTGGTACGCTCCATTCATATACCGGGTGGGGGTATGCTCTGTACATACACTGGTGGGGGTTCGGCGCGTACATCCGCGGCCGGGGGGTGTTTGGCGTGTACATGCGGGGCCTGGGGGGGGGGTTCGGCGCGTACATACGTGGGCTGAGGGGGTGTTCTGCGCGTACATATGGGGTCTGGGGTGGGGTGTTCTGCGAGTATGCGGGCACATGTCTCCATGGTTGCTATGGGAGTTGGGTCCGTACGGTGTTTTTTCCATACGGTTGTGAAATCTAAAGGACGGGACTGATCGTACTTGCGCGGTCGGACTTCATTTTTCCGATTCGTACGGTAAATCGTCCGGGGATGTGTCGGACACATTTTCCGACCCGAGGACGTGTGGGGAAATTTTCCCACTGCGATTCGTATGGACTTTTCCCATGCAAATCTTACTTGGCAGTTTGTACGCTACTTGTACGATTCGTACGGTAAAAAATCCGGATACGATTCGTACAGGGAAAAGTTTTCCAGGATCGGAATCGGCCCCTAGGTGTATGAAGCTACTGTGCTGTGAAAAGTGTAACTCACCAATATGCAGTGTATTAAAATGAAATTGCAATTGGCAAATGGCTTTGTGATTACAGCTTCCACATTGCAAGTTCTTGTGAATCACAAGTGAAAGGAGTGGCAAAGAGACGTCCCCCATTCGTGTTACGACTGCTTCTCCGGTTGTAAAGCATTGAACTGCTATGGTCTACAGAAAGGGAACAATAGCCATTTCCACTTTGTAAAAAATTGCTATTTGTATTGCAGTTAGCAGAGAATAGGATGGTGGAATGTAGTGTGATCTTAATGTATTTTCCACCCACCACCACTATTAGTCACAAAGCTCGAGGTTTTTAAAAAGCGGTTGAGGACACGGAGGTCTCGCTGGTCTCTAAACCTGCAAAACAAACAGTTTTCAATGAGATGCAGAACTGAATCCCAAGTCATAAGTGATAATGTGTCAGCTCTTGTATGGTTCATTACACACAGATTTTTTCACTGCATTACATCAGTACATCCAGTGCAGAGAAAATTGATGGTAAATTTTTCCCATGGTGGAAACTAGCAATGACAGGTGCAATCTTGCTCAATGACTGCCAGACAGAGACATGAACAGTGCTTACATTTTTGAGAAAGAAGAGTGTAGGAAATTGGGTTTCTAGATGAGGGGGTTGAAACCCTACTCAAGCATCAAACACAATACTTGTCAATGTGAAACACAAGCAAACCCCAAATAAACCTGTGATCAACCCTCCGGTAGCTTGGCACAAAAGTATTCAGACTTAACTTAGAGGCAATGTGTAAAGTATTTATGCAGCACTTCAAACAGTAGTAAAGTGAAAACACAAAACAAGAAAAATCCCACATCAACTTAGACACATAGTGTAAAATGCAATAAATTATTTGAGATCAAAATAACAAATATCCAATCAGTACAACTGGAGAAATGCAATTCTCAAGGAATTAAGATAAAAGTGGCATCCAAAGGTGAAACGCGCCAACTGAGGTTATGTAGTTGGGCTGGACTGGGACAAATTCAAAGTACAGGCCGTCTGCGATGGAACAGGAGATGGACACAGGAGCAAGACTGGCCCACTGAGGATTGTACGTTATGTCCTTGGTGAACGGTCTTTGCAGAGTTGCTTTGGGAGGCTTTTTATCTTCCAACATCAATTCCGGTGAAGCTTTGTGGCTTTGTGGCTCTTTCTGTCACTCTGTGTCACTTCTGATGAGCTGTGCAGCGAGCCTCTGTGGGACTTTGTGCTGCTCTGCTTCTGTTCTGATGAACCTTGCAGCTGTGTGGCAAGGATTTGGGAGCTTCACATGAGATTTAGTGGAACTTTCAGTTCGGCCAGAAGGAGCTATTTCTTATGCCGGCCAAGGGCCCAGAACCTGGGAAGGCACCACTTGGGGATCAGGAACTCACTCCGACGGAGGCGAGCAGGTCTCAGGCTGGTCCAGTTGCAGGTCCAGTCAGGTCCAGTGCAGCAGGTAGCTGGGCAGTTGCAGGGAGGCCTCTGGAGCTTGTTATGTTCCTGTAGCTCATAAAGGAAGTCAGTCAGCTGTCCCTTGCATTACTCACCCTGGGATGAAGGGAACAGGGTAAGGCTTCAAGCAGCAGAGCAACAGGCCGTCCTTCTGTAGCATCCACTGATCCAGGAGTGTTCTGAAGAGTGGGTTGGAAGGTCCACCATTTATACGTAGTGCCAACTTTGAATTGGGAGCATCTTCTAGAGTCCTGCCCCTTCGGAGGTGTCTAGAATTTTCTGCCTTCCTTCCCTGGCCCCAGCTTGTCTGGAGACACAATAGACTAGTGTGAACACCTTTCTGAGTGTACTGAGGCAGAGTCTTTGTGATGTGCAAGTGTGGTATGTGACAGCTCTGCCCCCCCATCAAGTCAGAGATGGCCCAATCTGCCAACATCTATTCCCTCTTCGTCTCACTGTCTCGGAGTAATACACAAAGACCTACTGCCAGCTACACCTGGTTATGTGACCTCAGATATTGGTTGCAGACACCAAATGATCAGGACAAAGAAATGCTATATTTCTAAAAGAAGCAGTTTCAGAATTGTGACTTGAAATCGAACTTTACCATTAAAGAGGGTTTTAAATTACAGCTTTTTAGACACCAATCTCAACATTCCTACCTGCTGCCATTTGAAAGTTATCACTTATTAAATGTTATAAGGTAGTCCAATGTTATCCTATGGGAGAGGTAGGCTTTGCAGTGGGAAAAAACAAATGTAAGAGTTTTCACTACCAGGATATGTAAAACATGTCCTATTTTTAAATACATGGAGCACTGCCCTCTAGGCTGATGGGGGCATACCCCAGGGGTGACTTACATGTATTAAAAAGTTAGGTTTAGGCCTGGTAAAAGGTTTATTTTGCGAGGTCGAAATTGCAGTTTAAAACTGCACACACAAACTGCAAAGACAGGTCTGAGACATGATTAGAAAAGCTACTTAAGTGGGTGGCACAAGTACGGCTGCAGGCCCACTAGCAGCATTTAATTTACAAGTCATGGTTATGTGTAGTACCACTTTACTAGGGACTTACAAGTAAATTATATGTGCCAATTGGGTGGAAGCCAATTTTGCCACGTTTAAAGGAGGGAGCACAAGCACTTTAGCACTGGTTAGCAGTGGTAAAGTGTGAAGAGTCCTAAAAGAAGCCAACAAAAATGTGTTCAGAAAACAGGAGGGTGAAGGCAAGAGGTTTGGGGGTGACTGCAGAAATGGCCAAGTCCAGCGGACAGTAGTAGCAAAAAGTGTAAATTCACAGTTTTTTGGTACATTATTTGTTTTTGCATAAAAAAATTCAAATTGTATAATCAATCAGATCTACTGCTTTACATTCCCTTATATCAGAGTTGTTAATACTCCATTTGTGTGTGTGAATACATTAGTCTATCACAAAGCCATCACTTGAATTTTCCATATGCTGAGAACTGCACAGTCTATACTAGTGCAGCACTGCTGTAGCACTTTTTTCTTCTGGTGCTGTAAGCCTAAAGCCATTAACATTTTATTAATTTCCACTTGCGAGTTCCTTCACATTACCATATGAATGCACTGCATTGGGGCTGACATCCACTGGACCAGTGCTCACAAATTTTCCTTGCCTGTGGCTGAACAATTTTGCAGATCACAGCTATCCAAGTGACTGGCTGCTGAAGATCTTAGAACAATTTTAAAAAACTGGTTAAAACGTACAAAATGTTGACTCCCTACCTCCCTCTTTTCTTCCCAGCTCTCTATTGCAGCTCGCCATAGATAACTGATTCTAAGAGCAGCTGTTGACCCAGTGGGTGGGACAGATGGGGTGGATTAGGAGAACTTTCACATAAATACAAGCAGGCCAGACTGGGAACAGCAACCAGCTCTGGCAGATTGCTGCTCGACCGGCCCTGGGAAGGGGACGGGATGCTAATAAAAAGCACCACTCCCGCTTTTGTTACAGGGGGCCCTCACTGACAAAACCAGCCCCCACAGTCACAGAGCAGGCCGCCACACCCCTGGCCCACTGGGAAAACGCCCGGTGCCCGCTACTGCCAGTCCGGCCCTGAATGCAATACTCTGGTCTCACTAAACTGTGGGAGCGCGCTGAGGTGTAAAGCCAGCAGCCCCAACAGAAGGTGTTTATGTGACCAGCATTGCCTCTGTAAGGTTTTTTGCCTTCTCCATGCATGACAATGATACTTCATCTGGAAAAGCTGATCCGCTTGCCAGAAGTAATTTCAGGGTAAACATCGATAACATGTTTTGCCTTAATGCCATCTCAGTGTGGCACCATTAAGGTCTAATATAAAAATTACCACCAAATTAAAAGAATATGGGTAGAAGAGAAATGGGGTATGCCAGTAACTAACAACATTACAATGCTACAGTCTCTGTGCTCTTTTCATTTTACTTGCAACAGGAGAGAGATAGATATACGTACATCAAAGATTAGCGTATTGCTGTTACTTTTGTTTTACCTCAACTACTATCCAGGGAGCAAAGTGTGACCTGAGCTTCTGAGCAATAAAAGATATGGTAGACTATCAAGCATTTGAACTAATCTGGAGTTAAAGGAGTTTATCAAGCCATTAGTTAAAAGGTTTCTCAGCAATGTCAGTAAAGTGATTTAAATACCTTTTGACTGCTGATAAAGTTTATTACGTCAATAATTTTCCCAACAAAGTAATTTGGTTTAGACGTTCAGCACATATTGATCTACCAGCCACACGCCAATTGCTCAGAACTTTGTCACACAGAAAAGAACTCCAATGGCCTATTCACATAATTATTCGCAGTAGTAAATGAAGGTTTAAGGCTGAAAATACCTTGTTTATGCCTTTCAGAATTTACATAAGTCCCTGGCAGGTGCTGATTCCTCCACCATAAATTTGAGAAATCCACAGTGTTGAATTCCATTCACAGGTTAGGAATTGGATGGAACAAGTCATGTTTGGCCTACATTTGGGAAAGCCCCCAAATCCTTACATTCCAAGCCTCTGACCCAACCCTTTCCCAACTTGAAAATGCTTAGAAATTAACTGCAGGCAATGGCTGGAGAAAGAGATCTCCCAAAGATTTAGTGGGGGTGTAGAGGAAAGGTTTTCTGCATAGGCAAAAAAAAATTCTGCATGGAAAATAGTGCATTTGCACAATGATCTCCATTCCTTCAGTGCTTTTTCAGCCGAGGGAGATGCAGGAGCCAGTGTGATATGCCAATGACATTTCCAGCAGTGACGGCTGCTTCCATTTTAAAGTGGTGGTGCAAATATTTTGGCACACCTACTGACACTGTGAGACACCTGCATAGCTCTTAATTATGGTTCGTTATAAATAGTGTTTGTGATAGGCCATGATTGAGAGCTCTGGAGTTGTGGCTGAAGCCAAGACAGTGCAAATTTCTCACAGTGCCTGTAAATAAGTAAGAAAGCTGTTTTAAAGAAAAAAGAAATAGCGTACTTGCTCACTGCCTCATGTTCCTCTTGTCCCGCAAACCTTTTTCCAGAGTCAAAGCCCCTTACCAATCCAGATGCTTCTCTCATGCTGCTGATAATATTAACCAGCATGAGAGAAGCACCAGGATTGGTTGGAGTGGGCTGGTTCACTGCTCCAACAGACACTAGAGGCCTGTGCCTGCTCTCCACCCAGCTGTCTAACACTGTTCGAGTTGAAAAGGTTTCAAGGGTGCATGTCACGCTGGCCATCACAAGACTGCCAGCCATAGTGACATACACACTTTAAACTGGTGTAGGCACCACTCCTTCCTGCTGCTGCCAATGAGCAACAATGGCCCCTCCCTTCCCTGAGGTATTCAGTCAAAATATTGAGTTGGAAGTGTCAACTTACACTAATATTAAGTCACAAATATTGTGACACAGAAATATCGACAGCAAGAATATCATGGTCAAGAATGATATATATAGTATTGTTTATGTTTATTAAAATATGAGTTACATTTTTAGTAGTTATTAATTTTATTTTAATTAAGTTTATCATTTTTTAGTTCCAAAGCAGGTTGTAGGTTTATAGGGGAACAGGGTGGGAAGTAATTTAAATAATATAAATTAATGAATATTTGTTATTTATTATTATTTATTTAATTGAGATTGTATCATGTTAATTGTGTTTTAAATTTTTGGGGAGTAAATTTTATGTGTGGGTTGGGGGTAGGGGTATAAGGTGGGAAGTAATTATTTTTTTATTAATTATTCATTAGTTGTTAATTAATATTAATTAATTGATAGTTAATTGTGTAATAAATTTTAGGTGTGGGTTGTGGGGTTTATGGGGTAAAAGGTAGGAAGTAATTTATTTGTAATGAATTAATAATTTGTTGTTAATTATTATTAATTAATACTTTTTTATGTGTTTTAATTGGTTTTTAATTCATAATTGATCATTAATTATATTAATTATGCAAAAACTTCTTTATTTTCGATGTGCGTTGTGTGGTGTTATGGGGTAGGAAGTAAATAAATATTTATGTAATAATTAATATTTTTGTTAATAAAGAATTTCTAAATAAAAATATTTATTTGTTTGAATTTTTTTTATTCAATATAATATTTGTTGGTATTTGTGATATGTATTTAACATTATAATATATTTTATTTAAAAAAATAATTATATTAAATATATTTTTTTATATACTTCTTTTTAAAAATATTTTTATTTTGTTGATGATGTTTTGTTTGTTTCTAATTTTGAACTGAATGGAGTGGTTAATATTACCCCTCCGCAATCCAACACTTTCCCTATTGATGCACTGACTGGAGTGGGAACAGTACATTTTATCTCTCCACTATCCAACACTTTCCCTACTGTTGCACTCACCGGAGTGGGAATAGTAATTTTTACATCTCCGTTTTCCAACACTTTCCCTACTGTTGCATTATAATAGAATGTTTTCTAAATAGATTTTATGCTATTGGTATATGTATATATATATTCATATATATATAAGTCCACATTATGTTCTTTCCAGTATCCCTGGCACGTAGTCAGGAGGGGCGCGGTGCCGGCGGAACAAACCGGGCGTAATACCACACACATGAATTGGAATAAAGCGTACACTCAGGAGATGTTGCTTAGTGCAGGTTTAATGACCAGTCGTTACACGTTTCGACAGCAAAGCTGTCTTGTTCATAACACAGCTTTGCTTTCGAAACGCGTAACGACTGGTCATTAAACCTGCACTAAGCAACATCTCCAGAGTGTGCACTTTATTCCAATTCATTTGTGTGATATATATATCTATATATATATTTGTTACATTTGTATATAATTTTAAAATTATAAAATACATTAAAATTAGTAGTTTTATAATTGTTTTAAAGTAAATATATATATATATTAATTATTACCAAGAGAAATACGGGTCCTTCCGAGATCACTCCTCCTGAGTGTGCATCGTCATTTGAAGAAACTTTGTGATATATTAATTATTATATATGTGTGTTTAACTATTGTTATTTACGTTTATTTGTTACATTTGTTAAAATGTAAATTAAATCTAATTATATAAAAATATATTTTATACAACTATATTTATGATCGATATTTTTTTCTCAACATTTTTGTACTTACCATTATAAATATAGGATGTTTGCTGCACTTACAGCAGGGGGGAGACATGTTCTTCCACCCTAATGGAGGAACGGCTGCTTCCCAGCAATACACCTGGAAACCTGAGCCTGGGACAGGCGTCCTATTAGGAATATTTGTCAATTATTAAAAAAAACATAAAAGTATGGTCAGACAGAGATGAAAATCAGCCATGTACCTTTACATTTATTTTTTTCATGAATGGGGCCCTATGATTGCTGAGCACAGTTTTTTTAATAAGATGTTCTTTAACTTATAGGTGATGTGGAGTCATACTGATGACAGCCATGTTCTCATCAATTGTGGGACACAATCAGTAAAACTTCTTGGTGGTATTTTTGGAAAAAGAGGGCTTGAAAAAATGCTTGGCATTTTTTTTTACAACAAAGGAGAGTTCTGATAAATAAATCTAAGCAACTCTCATGTTGTAAAACACAAATAGGCGTGTATCAAAATAGAAGCTTGAAAGGCTAGCATCCATTTTACAATTATATCATTATATTTTCAAATAGTCACTCCATTTATATTTAGCTTTCATGCTATAAAAAAGTATTCAACTGTCTAGTCTAATATTGCATTCTCATGTGGTTTGCAAAGAATATGTTTATCATTTTTATTATAGTTCCTGACCACTGTGTCAGTTAAATACTTGGTATGGTATACTTACTTTGGTGTAGTTTAACAAGTATGCAGTCTTTGATTTGAAGTGGTTGCAATACTTGTGAAACTGAACATGGGTAAATTGGCAACATCCTGATGCAATCTACCACTTTCCACTGCCAAACCACCAAATGCAAATTATTTGTAAATTTCATTTCCATACTTTATTTGATACCTGACTAAGCCAAAGTGAATGTATCCATATAAAATTTGCAATGAACGAAATCAGAGGTTCAGAAGCCTTTCGTACCTTCCCAAGTTTCAATCGGCTGGGTTTTTTCATTTTAAAAAATAAATTCTGTGAGAGTGGGGAATCTCCACATGGCACGGCAGGACTGGTTTTCAAAATGCATGCAAATCAGAGTAAATCGGGCCCTTGCAGGACAGTGCAGTCTTAAAAATGGGGTTATTAGTTGAGGGGTAAATGCCCACATCAAGCAATAACACATTCCTTGCCAGGGTGAACCATTAAAGTCCATAAATAAACCTGAGCTCAACACCAAGGTAGCTATGGAACAGAGCAGACATGCTTAACTTAGAGGTAGTGTGTAAAGTATTTATGTAATACTAAAACAGTAATAAAGTCTAAATGCAAAAAAAGAAAAATCACTAAACAAATTTAGAAAAAAATAGAGTAACATTTAAAAAACAAAATGGCAAAAATCAAATAAAAGGAACTGGCGATGTGATTTTTAAAGTTTTTAGCAGAAATAGCAGCAAAGAAGCATAAAGTACCAATGATAGTCAATGGTCATGGTAGAACTGAACTTAGGCACATTTGGATGCTGATCTCGATAGAGCCTGGGTTGGATACACTAACCAGGTTTTTCCTGGTCAAAGATTTTAACTTCTAACTTTAGCTCTTTAAGTTCCAATCCACCACAAGAGTATACTTTTAAACCTCCCCAGGACTTCAGGGGAGGATATTAGAAACTCACAGGGTGGCAGGCAGAGGTTAACAGGAGGGTTCAGCCAAGGTCCACTTGCCGCTGGCAACTGGGCAGTTGCAGGTAAATGGCTTTTGTAGCATGTTGTGTCCCTGTAGCTTTAACACGTGGCCAGCCCTTTGAACCCAAATCTTTGTACTGGGTACAAAAAGGAGAGCAGGTTCAGTCTTCTAATCTAGGCTCTTCTTAGGTCTAAGACAGACGGTGCAGTCCTCTTTTGATCTTCCACAGGTCCAGGAATTTTTTTAAATGGGTGCCTGGAGATGCCACATGCTAGTGGGTGGGAATGAGTGCTCAGGATGCCCCAAACCAATAGGAAAGGTTCCCGGGGCTAACCTACCCACTTTGGGTCTTTTCAAGATGGCCTAAGTCTTCAGACATACTAAACTAGGGCTCTGAAGACTGTGTGTGTGGGGACTGCACTATGGTTTTTCAAGGGTTCTCCTGCATCTAACACTAAAACCTAGTTTAACGCAGACCTTGTAATCTCAACACATTTAGAGACAGAAGTCTGGTAGGAAAAAGCTGAGCTTTCAGCAACCAGACAGTTAATACACAATAATTGTTTTGGCATTTTGTTTTCCTTCTTTGATGCGCACCCCAAATGTCATATGAAGACCCCCAGCAGACCTGTAAAGCAGGTTTTGATACTCAAGCAGGATCTGACATTGTGATGTCAACAAAAGGCCCAATGTGATGGGCTGGTCTGGAGAGTGCAAATAAAGGTCGCAGGTCTGGGTTTTAGCTACATCTGCTTGTGACAGGGTAGGTCTCTGAAGTTCATCAAGTCCTTTGGCCCAGTCCAAAGGCCATCCTGTCAAGGACACAACACCATAACCCTACATTCAAGGATTTTGTCCTTGTTCTGGGAGCAAGTTCACAGCTCATTCACACACATTAAAATGTTAATTACTGTCTGGCAGAAGTGAGAGAGCAAAATGCAAGTTTAGCTTCCAGGGGGACTTGCGGCAGGGCAAAGATGACTTTCTAAAATACATCCAAGTCAGACAGGCCGAACGTTTTCCAGCCATCGTAACCGGGCGTTGGTAAAAGTGTCTGAGTCGGTCGGAAAGGCTGATTCCAAATCAGATTTGGACTAATCGAATGCCGTTCGGAGCCCTTCCGGACGACATAGTAATAAACCTTTTTGTCTACGGAAAATGAATTAGTTATGTCCATTAACAGGAGCAACAGCCTAAGAAACATATTTCTCTAGTTACAAGTATACAGTACCAGAACAGCATGGAATGAATTGCTTATAAAATTATATGAAGCATCAAACTACTGTCCCTAGTTTATGTTAGTGGGTGGTGGACAATTCTAGTCTCCCTGCATTTTTTTATTTATTTTTATTTAACAGAGTTTTATATACCCCGAACTTGACCCGAAGGTATCAGGTATCAGAGCGCTTTACACCAGCACCAGTTGCATTACAAGAGGACACATTAATTTTTTGTTAGGCACGGGAGATCAAGTGATTTGCCCAGAATCACAGGATGTTGCTCATTCTTGCCTAGATTCTGCATCTAGCATGGACCAGCTGCTACTCAGTTCGGAGAAAGTACATAACATAAGGTCTGCCTTTGATCCCTGTAAAGGATGCACCTTTCATCAATATCTATGTTTTATTGGCATTTTCCCAACCTCATGTACAAGAAAGATATTTTCTTGTATGTCACGAGAGTAAATGTGGATAGCATACAAGTATAGAATCAGATATATTCTATTACATAAAACATTATTAAGCAAATAGTGAAATATGGCTGGAATGGTATTGCATTGTGCTTAAGAGGCCATATTCAGCTTTAAACGATGATGCTGGTTTATCACATTATTTCACTCTTGCAAAGTGTTATGACAGTCAATAGCAATTTTTGTAAAAATTGAGCCATCTCATATTTTATCAAATTAGGCAGGTATCAACAATAATGGGTATTGATTATTAAGTGTGATGTTATTCAGTTCCCTGTAGAATATACAAACATGGAGACCATTCTTCTAGGCAGAAACAGTTGGTTCCTCAGCGTGCAAACATATTTCAGTCATCATCTAGTCTATACATTGCCAAATGGAGTAATGTTGTGCTTGTGGGGGCATTTTTATTAATTAGAAAATATTGCCTAATTTAGATGTGGTTTAGTTAGTTTGACTAGACCTCAGACAGCTTGCATTGCCATCTGTTAATATTTGAGGAAAAACATGTGCACTTTTATTTTAAGTGAACAAGCTTTTCCATGAGCATGTGTGCTGTGTTCTTTTCCATTTTAGAAAATTTGCCAAAGAGAAACCTAATCCATGGTCTCTATATTAACAAATTGCATTCCTTTGTGATCCTCTCGAAGAAGCTATGTTCAGGATGTTCCTGTCTTTGTAACATTCAATGTCCTTTGCTGCTGTCTTTCATATGAACCATTCATTAGTTAAACTGTCTATTATATTTCAGTAGTACAATATACTATAGTACAGAACTGTAGTACGTAAACGTCATGTCATTTCCTACATTTCCTATGCACACCTCATTTATTAATATGTGGTAGAAGTAGGTGTTTCTAGATGTAGCTTAATGAAAGTATCTTAAGTATTAGAATATTCTTTGACTTATTAGAATTACACATTGCTAGTTCAACCCTAATAGGTCACATGTCAGTATTGAGGGCCTCATTTATGAGGTTTTGGAGTAGGACAGCGCCGCAAGGAATCTTGCTACTCCACCCTACATCAAAACAAAAGGGCAGGAATGCCCAGTATTAATGTGATACGGTGCATTCCTGTCCTTTACCCCAGCGCCGGCGCACAATGGGCTGCCATGCGCCAACACAGGCATCCTTGCACCATGGTGCAATAGTGCCTGCATTGCAGGATCGATTAATTTTGTGCAGGAAGAGAAACCTTTCTACACAAAATCAATCAATTGAGGCGCTTTCTTCTTTCTATGTGTGCTGCACAATACAGCACACATAGAAAAAGGAAACAACGAGGAGAAATGAAAACATTTCTCCTCCTTGCGCCTCATTAACGCCACCCCTGGGGCAGTGGCATAACGATAATTGAGGGGGCCCCCCTGCAAGGTACGTGGAGGGGCCCCCTCCGGACTCCATCAGGAGCTCTCCGGCTGAAGTGCAGTGCTGAGGGGGCCCCATGGAGTTGGGGGATGCGGGGGCCTGTGTTACGCCCCTGCCCTGGGGTTGCGTTACATTCTGACGCAGTCTCAGGTTCACGATTTCTGGTAAATCTGGGAATGCTTCAGATTCAAATGGGTGTTGCGTGGGAACACACACAGAAACACCCATGGAACACCCCTCTTGCCAAGTGTTCTGCGTGAAAAGGGCACATATTTCTAAGGCCATGAAAAGCCACATAAAGTGGCTTTACGTGGCCTTGTAAATATGCCGGGGCACATTGCACTACCAGAACATCAAAAAAGTGACATTCTGGTGCCGCAAGGCACCTCATAAATGAGGCCCAGAATATGTCTGACTTGTTTGTCTAAAATTAAAACTCTATAAAAGCATATGTTTTTAGGATATATGCCAGACTTTCTTTTTTAACTCTGCAAACTATACGCTAGTCTGTTATTTAATTTATACTGATCCAGCGCGACATCTAATCAGGGATCAATACTCAATAATATCACATACAATTGGCCCATAAACATTCACTAAAATCCCTGATGCACTGTGGGTCAAGTTATAATGACGATGTTCAGTTGTTTTCTTTAAACAACCTCATATCTGACACTTCTAAATACATAACTTGAACCTGCATATCAACTCTCTTTCCTCTGGTCGATGGACCATTAGTTGAGAAGTTGATGGTATTAATATACCTATCTAACTATCTATCCTGTTAGCTAAATAATCACAGACTCTCGATAAGATTAATAAAGTTTATCTCAAATAATGTGTAAAGATAATGCTCATCGCATACAGGTTACAAAGCAAACAATGAAAATTTCACCAAGAGGGAGAGAAAAACATCATCAAAATGCTAACAGTGTCACACTCATCAATGAACAAAATGCATATGAAGGAGTGGATAGATAGAGAGACATAGGTTCCAGCAAATTAATGTGAAACAATATACATATGACGGAGGGGATAGATGAAGAGACATAAGTTTGAGAGGCAAAAATACATTTGCAAATGATTATGCAAAGTACGAGTCCGAAGGATAATACTAACCCAAAGATCAGTGAAATACCACCCCCCTTGCCAAGGAGGTAGTGGGGGTCCCCTGAAATAGAGTCAGGGAACAAAGATTTCAGATCTCAGGAACGGGACAGGGACAGGAACAGGAACAGCAACAGCAACAGCTAGGCCTCTCTGCAAACCGACGGACAGCTACAAATCACCCCTCTCTCGCTCTCCTCTCCGCTCTAAACCACACCCCCCAAAGGCACCCCAGTTATACCCTAAAACCTACATGTCTAACCCACAATATTTGAAACAGTTTATAGAACTCGATTTTTCATTGGATGGTCCGAAGGGTGGCTCATCACACAACCATGACCACATTCATGATTCTATAGCCTCTTATTCATTCTGACGTTCCCATCACGTAAATCATGACTTGTGAATGCAAATACATTTGTTCATATTATATGTAACATTTTCATAGTTCTCATGAGTCCCCTTTCCGCTGTGTCCACAGAAGAAGCATACACGTTGACTGTGGGTCCCACGGCCAGTCTCGTTTCTAGGCAGGCAGACAATGTCTTTCTCAGCTTATCGACCTTGGACCTTTGCACCTCTTCTGCCGTGCTCGGCCTTTTCTGTCTATTTTCTTTATTTATTTCATGCTTTCCTCTCCAGCCCAACTATCATGTCAACTTTAAGCATTTCAGGCCCGTTCATTTCACTATGATGAACAAAACATAAGCACTCATTAATTACATGAAATGCACTTTTCACTGTTTACCACCCACCTTTGCACTATCTCATATTAATATATTTTTCCTAGCAAAGCTTTAAGCAAAAGTGGCATTTTTTATTATTTTTAGACCAAGATGCAAGTTGCGAAATGCGGCTTAGTCATGCATTATTTCTTGTTTCTTTCGAAGCGCAATGTAAAATGCGGCTTAGTTCTTTCATGCATTAGTTCACATTAGTGCACGTATGCGCAAAGCGGTTTCCCACGTATTTCAAGTGTTTTTGTATGTTAGTTACCACTGCACACTGTTAGTAAATATTATGCGGGAGTTAATTCGAGCAGGTTTTTATTTTTTGCAAAAGCCAGCACCATCAATTCTAAGGGCTGATTTAGATCTTGGTGGACTGGTTAATCCATCACCACAGTGGCAGATATCCCATCTGCCGAAATATAAATCCCATAGTATATAATGGGATTTATATTTCGGTGGACGGAATATATGTCACCGATTTGATGGGTAACCCTTCCGCCAAGATCTAAATCAGGCCTATAGTCTTTTATTGACTTTTCTTTGGCGGAAGACTCTATGTCAGTCTTCTTGAGGAGCTGTATTTAGTTCTAGCTACTTGTTTTCTTTGCAGGTTGATCCTCTGTTGATCCTTTTCCATTATAAAATTTTAATTTATCATTGAGATATTGATTACTGTTGATCAACTAACCGCTTCTTGCCTTCTGTAATGGTCTTAATTTTGAATAAACCAATAAGGTTTAACTTGGAACTTTGTCTCACATGTGTTTATTTGATTTGGTCTGAGATAGTCCCAATCCCACATATTGACCCTCTTAATAATTTTAACCAGAGCGTCACCATGCTCATTGGTTAGGGAATTAAAGAGGAATCAGCATTATTTAATACACATACGTCAGGGCTTTAAGTAGGTTTCGCTGCTCCAGATTTCAGACCTAGTAGTCATTAAAAACGCACAGAGAAATTCTCACGCATTCCAGTTGCAATTGTGATTTTCTGTGAAGGATGTACACAGTTGTCAAACTATTGACAAGGCAAACGTAAAAGAAAATGCAGTGCCAACAGGTGAGTGGGTGCTTTGGGAGTTTAGGGGTTGGTGAAGTGAAGGAGATGCGAAGAAGTGCATTCAGGAGAGAGTGAAAAGAGGGTGTTGATAAGAAAGAGATGAGGTGTAAGATATGCAGATGGACGAGAGGTGTAGATAACAAGGAGATACAGGTGCTGAAAAACACTGAACATACCAGGAGTGATTGAGACACTATGAAGAATACTACCCTTCCACGGCCTTAGTATTTTTTAATTCACAGTCTCACAATTTCCGAATTAAAACTTTTTCAATAGTAATTTTTACATTTCATTGTTGTTATCTATTTATCTTAAACAGCTATCAGCTATTGACAATGCCAATAGTCCTTGCTGGTTTTAGGTGTATGCCAGTTGTGGTATAGCTGTATACAGATATATAGCTCAGAAAGGAACCAAAATACCAGTTGTTGCTAAACTATTGAAATCACAAATATTTGGCTTATATAAGTATGAGAACTGGGGGTCTTCAGTTGGCTGAGATAGGTACCTTAGGCCAAATAGGTACCCTTGCTTCTAAGTCAGGCATAAGCAGGACACCTTCTCAGATAGCCCCTGCTCACCCCCTCGGTAGCTTGGCACGAGCAGCCAGGCTTATCTCCAAGGCAAAAGTGTAAAGTATTTGCAACCACGCTCTCAGTAACCCAAAGATAACACCACAAATGGACTCCACACGAGTTTCCTAAAAAACAATTATATGTTTATATAAAAAGATATACGATGAGACCACACGATAAAAATCCAACATATGTGTACTTGTAATATTTCACCTGGCCGGTTATTAGGCCAGCAAGCCCTTGTAGGTTCTTGCAGTATTAATGAGCAATTCTCGATGATCCAATGCAGTCCTAATGCAATGCTATGCAGTTCGTAATGCAAGAATCAGGCACTTTGTAATGTAAAAATAATGCAATTCGTTATGCAACAATCAGGTAGTTCGTAATGCCAAAATATTGCAATGCGTAATGCAACAATCAGACAGTTTGTTATGTAAAAATAATGCACTTTGTGATGCAACAATCCGGCAGTTCATTATGCAAAAATAATGCAATGCGTAATGCAACAATCAGGCTGTTCGTAATGTAAAAATAATGCAATGCGTAATGCAACCATCAGGGAGTACGTAATGCAAAAATAATGCAATGCGTAATGCAACAATCAGGCAGTTCGTAATGCAAAAATAATGCAACATTCAGGCAGTTCATAATGCAAAAATAATGCACTTCATAATGCAACAATCCGGCAGTTCGTTATGCAAAAATAATGCAATGCGTAATGCAACAATCAGGCAGTTCGTAATGTAAAAATAATGCAATGCGTAATGCAACCATCAGGCAGTACGTAATGCATAAATAATGCAATGCGTAATGCAACAATCAAGCAGTTCGTAATGCAAAAATAATGCAACAATCAGGCAGTTCGTAATGCAAAAATTATGTACTCCGGCACTGATCGCGAGACTCTGGACGGTCTCTACGCCACTCTTACTGCTTCACGGTCAGCTACGGCCAACATTTGCCCCCAACATGGTTTGTGATGGAAAACAAAGTGGAGCTCCACACTCCGGCCCCGGTACTGCCACTCCTCAGCAAGTACGGGCCGCAAGTTGGACTTCAGCGGAGGCTCGCGCTGCAAGGTGGGGAAAGGCCGAGAGCTTTTCTCCCATAGCTCGCACCCCGCCCCAGGTGCGACACACACACGCTCGCTGAGCGTTACCTGGGGGTACGATCTCACTCTCCTCTCCTCTCGAATTGGGCCTCTTGCGCAGTGGAACACGTCCCCCCCCCCCCGACGGGTATGGTTCGAGGTCCCTCCTTGGCAAAGGCAGGCTCGGGCCGGCGGCACAGCTCCTCTGGGGATGCCGGTCCGTGCCGATGGCAATGACGAAGGTCTCAGGCTGCAACAGGGCACACGCACACAGCATCGCTGAGACTCACTTACACGTGTGCACGATCACAGGGCAATCCTCACGAAGGTCTCAGGCTGCACGAAGCACATGCACACAGCGTCGCTGAGACTCACTTGAGCTTCGGGTGTACACGATTACAGGACAATCCTCACGAAGGTCTCAGGCTGCACGAAGCACACACACACAGCATCGCTGAGACTCACTTGGATTCCGGGTGCCCACGATCACGGGGCAGTTCTTACGAAGGTCTCAGGCTGCAAAAAGCACACGCACACAACGTCGCTGAGACACACCTGGAAACTTTTATGTTCCTGAGTTTCCACATCTGGGAGCCAGCTCTCCTCGGGCCCTTGAGGACAAGTTACTCCAGGACATTGTAGTAAGGACTCCCTTAATACGTACATACATTGTTAAGTTAGCATAACCACGTTAGATGTTAGAAAGCCATCTTGCTGCTTTTGCGCACGACACTGCGTCTACATGTTATTGTTTGAACAAACTGCTGACTCGCGCTTTGCCTCATACGAGAGCAATCTGTTGTTACCATCCCGAGCTCTGCGCAGCGACCTTGGTCTGTACATGGTGTAACAAACAGTCTGGGTTGTTAAACAATGCATGTTTTCCACTCTAGGTTGATCGACCCACTATTTAGCCATAACACACAGGCAGCTGCGAATACCTGAAAGCTGGTGCTTTTAATATTGCAGACATCATGTTTAATATTCAGACCGAAGACGAGCCTTCCTGCAAGAAGACTTCTGATGCTCCTGTGATGTGATTTCACTAAGCTGATCTTTGAGGTATGGGGTCCCCTATTCAAGCCTAAGAGACCTTTTATTAGCATAATAATAATATTAGCTTCTTAGTAAAGGGAAGGTGGTAGTATCCACTGTCATTTATAACATGATCCCTCCTTTTATATTCTATGGTATTGTAACGATGCTGATGGTTTTAATTATAATCATTTGTCTGCTTGTATTAGCCAAAGTACTGCATCTGAGGACACGTGGTCTATAAAAATAAACTCTTTTTATTTTCACCGTGTCTCCGTTTATTCTTGTTGGGGACTGATGTGAGAATAATATACGAACAGGTATTTCCGATTCCCACCATTCCTGAGAGTACACTGAGTTGCTTGTTCTGGGTTGTCTTTTCATTGGGATCGCCGAGCCAAATCTCGGATAACGAATGGGACACTTATGCTAGCCGGATACTGGGTTCTGGGTTCTGAGGTGAGTTTCTGGTACACCACAATTCACTGAGGTCCTGGGGTTCTACGCATAGTTCTGTGTATAAGCAGAATCCCTGCAACATGGCGCACCTAACGTTTGGTCTATGAGTTGAAACGCCTTAGTAGTGCTTATATTAGTCCACAACACCCTCATTCTTGTTTCCGGATAACAAGTCTGACGGATTTAAACCTACCTATTTCTGTTGATATAGGTTTCTTCAAGCTTGATCATTAAAAAGGTTATTGAACCC
Source organism: Triturus cristatus (assembly GCF_964204655.1). Taxonomy (NCBI): domain Eukaryota; kingdom Metazoa; phylum Chordata; class Amphibia; order Caudata; family Salamandridae; genus Triturus; species Triturus cristatus. The sequence goes on from NC_140589.1 coordinate 1,634,814,132, forward strand.
TTGTGCTACTGATTACTTCGAGTGTAGCTTGTCCTTATGGCGGTGGAAATAGCGGCGCATAGCCGTGCAGCTCTGAAACGTCATTTGACGCAGTATGGGGTGCCGGACACTGGTATGAAGGTCATCTTTGTGGTAGGAGCAGATGCGGCTCATCCTTATGAGTTGTTCTACTCTTGGGTGACGCTTCCGGCAGTGAGTGAGGATGATAACTCCTTTCATTCTTACACTGCCACTGCCGTGCCAGCGAACTATACACCGTATGGGACACAGGAAATACCAATATCTGCTTGGCAGCATCTTATTTGGTTTAATGGCGCCCTTCCCCATGCGGTTATACCGCCGAGAATGGGCCCTTTATTAATTGCAGGGGCCACTTGGCCGGTACTAGCCGGATTTACACCTCATCCCCGTTACCTCACGGTGATGGTGGCTGAATTGCGTGTACTACACACTGCCCTTATTACAGTATATAGGGCGTTGGTACAGTACGTGTCACGCAATGTGCAGGCGGGGGCACCTGCTGTTGCGGGACAGCCTACTGACCACCACGCGGTGGTCATTAGTCCTGTTATGGTTAATTCTGTTATGGGCAAGCGCCCCCAAACTAGGGATGATTTCCCTATTTGGCTTGCTGAAAAATTTGACCAAATAGAAGCGGTTTACCCGAATACTACTCCTGTGGAGAAACACATACGTTTGCCTAAAGACTTGGTCCCCGACATTGATGATTGTGTAAACTGGGGCAAGGTCTTTGCAGCGACGTACTCGCAGTGCTTTGGCACTCCGTCTATGTCGGTACTGCCCTCCGTTATTAAACGTGTTCAAGATAACCACGGTGCGGAGTCTGCGATAGAATTAGGCATGCGGCTCCTCGGACAGTTTGACCTGGTGGCTACCATGATAATGTGTAACCTTAAGGGTGATGCTATGCAGTTCCAAGTTCGTAATGAACTGAAGAAAGTTGCTGATGAGGACAAGCCGCGGGAGTTTGCGAAAATAATCTCGTCGGCGTACAGAGATTTGGGTCGTAGCTCTTTAGGAGTTAAACCTGTGATCAAAACTCCCGAAATTAAGCAGCAGGGTAAGGCGGAAGCCTCTGGTAAGGATGACCGTCCAAGCTTTCCGAAACAGAATTGGCGGTCAAAACAACAGGGAAAGCAGCAGCAGAAACAGGGGTCTCGGCCTGCCTCTCCCGTTCAGTCAGGTAGTGAGCGCACTTATGATCTGCGTGATCGTGCTACTATTAAGTCTCCTGATAGATTTCAGGTTTCTGAACAACGTTCTCCTCGTTCTTCACAGGAAACATCGGCTTCACAGTCCGGTGGCGGTGGCAAAGGTCGGGGTGCTCCACAAACACGTGACCAGCCCCGACAGACTGAGGGTAAAGGCAAGCAGGACGAATTTGCACGACAAAGACCCCCGTTTCAGAAGAAGAAAGTGGCTGCTCTGACGGCAAGGTATGCCTCAGATAGTGCGGACACAGCTTCGGAACCGGACATGGGTGCTGACGCTACTGGACAGCGCAGCGGAAATTACCATAGTCCGTCAAGCTCTGCGTCCATTTCTGGCGGCGACAGCAACTGATATATTGGTTACTGTTGAAACAGCTGACACCAGAGTGGCTCCCCCTGACAGACTTTACGAAATAGTCTTACTAATTGAGGGTGACATACAACGTACAATAAAGGGGATTTTTTGGGATAATCTGACTACCACCTATGATATCCTCCTAGCGGAGGCAGATTGGCCCCCGGCTTTCATTTTAGAAGCTCCTAGAGGGGAGGAGGTAATCCTCCCGTCCTTTGTGCACACAGTGCCTAAGGACCAGGCTGAAGTGTATGCTGAGGAGTGGGCACTGGCGCTTGCGCCGGCGGTGTATCGTACTCAAGTGGGATGGGACCGGTTGTCCCCCTGCCATGAGATTCCATTGCGGTCTATGCCCCAGCCTCAACCCCAATATCCCATGCGTCGTGAAGCTAGACCGCACGTCGCTGCAATCCTTGAACAATTGGAATATCAGGGTGTTATTGAAACTTGTGTGTCCCCTATGAATAACCCTTTATTCACTGTGACGAAGCCTGACGGGTCGCACCGTTTAGTTTTGGATTACCGGCACTTAAATTCGCATTGCCGGACCTGCGCGGTACAGAATACTCACAGCTCGGCTCTTGTCGACAGTCTCGTGCGTAAGAGATTTAAAACGACACTTGACATCTCCAATGGCTTTTTTAGCCATAACCTGTCCACACTGAGTAGCCAGTGGACGCCGTTTACTTCGGGCGGCAAACAAAAACAGTTCACAAGATTAGCCATGGGCTATAAAAACCTGGCGTCTTTTCCGCTCGCGTGGTCTCTCTCTTAGAGAGAATAGACCCCGACGCATACTCCTATTTTGACGATATCTACCTCACGGATGATGAGCTGATGCCACATCTGTCTCGAGTCGACAATATTATAGTGAGTTTTGCAGACTATGGCTACAAATTTAATTTTGCGAAGTCTCACATCGCGGAATATACAGTGTTGTTTTTGGGCTACGAGCTCAACAATGAAGGTAAGGGATTGGCTCCTCACTTTCTGGAGAAGTGCGCATGCCTGCGTGCTCCTACGACACTGAAAAAATTACAATCTTTGCTGGGCTTTCTGAATTTTGGACGTACGTATATTCCTGATTATGCCCAGCGTATCAAGCCGCTTTACGCCTTGGTACAACCTTCTTTTTCGAAGTCTAGCTGGCAGCTAGAACATACTGCTATTCTTCAGTCTTTACAGGCTGATCTTCTTGCTTCACAATACTTATTGACGCGTGATAATCGCACTAACCTGGTAATAAGAATAGTACCAGGAGCAGTGGGTTTCACGTACTTGACATTCAATGAGGGCGATACAGTCCCCATTGCGTATAAATCACACTTGTACACCTCTGCTGAGTTGCGTTTTTCCACTGTCGAGAAAGTTCTGACGGCAGTACAGATGGCGATCCTTAAAGAACGCGCACTGTCACATGGAAAACAGATACTGGTTGTAACCCCGTATCCTGCCCTGGAGGCAGTGACCAAGGCAAGTGTACCAAATTCTAAAGCTTTGCATCCACGGTGGATACAATGGGCCACGACTCTGACGTCACCAGATGTCACTTATGTCTTTGACGCTTCTTTACAGACTCAGGAGTACTTCCAGTATGAATTCGTTCATCCAGCTCCTCTGTCTTTGCGCCCGCTCGAAGAATACCATTGTGTCATATACACTGACGGCTCGGCGCAGCCGGCCATTGGATCAAAGCATGCCTATTCTGCGGCTTGCGCAATTGTCGTGGGTACATTCGTAAATGGTGAATTCCAATCTGATGCCGTGCATACGCAGTCATTGGGTGATTGTACCGCGCAATTGGCGGAGCTCCGGGCTCTGGTGCTTGCACTGGAGTTTGCTGATCCCCGAGTCACTACTCTTATAGTGAGTGACTCCTTTTATTGTGTCCAGTCCTACAATGACAATTTACACTTCTGGTCTCAAAACGATTATCGAGATACCAAAGGTAGCACAATTAAGCATAAACTGCTTTCGGTTCGAGTGGCAGACTTTAAAGAACGTCTCCCTCTTGTGAATGTTATTCACACTCTTGGTCACCAACGACTTGGTGTCCATGCTGTCGGTAACAGCTTGGCTGACGAGGCAGCAAAAACCGCAGTGGCTACATACTTAGTGGCAGCAGTTACAAGATCTAAAAGTAAGATTGATGATGACATCTTGGCAGCTATTGCTGCTACAGAGAAGGGAAGTGATTACCCGAAGGGTTTTCCTTCTCGTTATTTTTATCACTTAAGTCCTGATAACGTCCCGTTAGTGAGGATTAACGACGTTGGTGACAGAATAATTCCCAACGCGGACTGCAGACCATCTCTGATACTAGCAGCGCACGAGGGGTTGGCGTCAGCCCACGCCGGCGTGTCCGCTACTATATCTCTGTTACAACAACGTTATTGGTGGTTTGGTTTATACAAACAAGCGCGCGCTTATGTTCTTAATTGTGACATTTGCCAACAGATTAAACCTTCCACTGTTGCGCGCCCACCACAAACACAGTTGTACATATCTAATAAACCATTTGGTTGTGTTTATCTAGATCACTGCGGTCCTTTTTCTTCTGATACTGCGTACAAGTATATCTTGGTTGCAGTGGATTCGTGCACACGTTTTCTTTGGGTATGGCCACAAAGGAGTGCTGACTCACGGACTGTCATCAGGGATTTGCGTGTCTTTGTGGGAACTTTTGCGTGTGGTACCTTCCATTCTGATCAGGGCCCTGCGTTCGCCTCTAAGGCTTACAAGGAGGCTATGAGAAATTTGGGGGTCCAAGTCAAATTTTCGTCCCCCTACCGACCTGAGTTGTAATAGTGTGGTGGAGCGAATGAACCGTGACTTAAAGCAATCTTTGACAGCACGTGTTTTAGGCACAGGCCGGAATTGGCTAGCCCACTTGTATAACGTCCAACGTGCACTTAATAATCTCCCTAGAAGGTCTCTGGGTGGGCGGACCCCATACATGATGCTCTTCGGAATCAGAATGTTTGTCCCAGACCTTGATGGTCTAGACATGGCGGCGTCGACCGCACCCTTTGACGTAGATGATCACTGTGCTGTTTTGCAGACCCTACAAGAAGCCAGAGACACTCTATCGAAGGAACACTTGCCCTCCACGTCTGATGCTGAGCTTCAGATTCCGGTAGTCGGCTGGCTACCCCGAGTTGGAGACCTGGTCCGTGAAAAGGTGGAGAACAAGAAGGAGTTCGGCCCCTCTTATCGTGCACCGGTTCCAGTGCTTGGAGTGCAGGGTACAAGAACAGTCATTTTACCTCCACTTCCTGGTCGCAAAGAAAACAGGTACATCTCTATTGACAATGTCAAACTTCAGCGAGTGGCCGATACTTCTTAGTCTGACTCCAGCAGTTTCATGCCAGACAATGCAAAGAAATTCAGTGTTGGTTCCTGCTTCTACCACCTTGTCTGATGTTGCCATCGAGATGCAGTCAGTTACTGATCCCTTGTTAATACCGCCAGCTGGTGGTCTGCCCGAAGAGACTGAGTATGCTTATCCTACAAATGGTCACTCGCCTGTTTTACAATCTACGGCGGTTGACCAGTCCCGTTTCTCCTTTGACACTAACTCATTGCCCTCCACTCCCCCTTCGAACATTGCTGTTTTTGCTAGTTGGTTTAAAAGACATTTTTTGGTTTCCCCTTGGACATACATCTGGCTGGTGCTTTTCAGTATTTTTTTGTTTATGTCCATTGGATTTGTAATAGTGTTTTTCCGTCTGGTGGATGGCCACTATCTCAAAGAGAGATCAACAATTAGACTTATCAATGGAACTTTGGCCCCCCAATCCTCGTCCCACATCATGAAAAGGGACCAGACTTTTGTGAATATTACTGCCTGGCCCGTTTTGGATGGAATTGCGTGGGATGCTGTAAAATTCCAAATTCATGGTCCTACAGAGGTCATCAATGTACCTAATGTATTTCGTGTTTCTATGGGGGATGTGGTTAAGCAGAACATACGTTCTGATGATTGGGATGTTCATGCCATTGAAGCACTGTTTTCTGATTTGAAATATTATGCCGCTTTTGATGCAGAAGATTTATATGAAAATGCGGCTAACTATGCAGAACAGTATTGTTTTCAGCATTATGGCAATCACTTCCTGCATAAAGCGAACACATTTCGTAATTTTGTAAATTTTACCCAATGGGAACACTGGCCCACCCCGTCTTTCGGCAGTTCACCTACATTGGTTGATAAGTATACTTATTTTACTGATTTCAGTGTTTCCAACCCGGCATCCTTTTATTTTAAAGTGATGCCTGAGTCTGCCTCGAAGGTTAGACTGACACACACCAAATTACTCTATTCTAAGTCCTTTATGGATGAGTTGTCAATCAAAGGTTATGATCTGTGGAAGGCTACTATTGATCTTAAATCGGTTTGGGGTTCCAAACCGTGGCAGGCTTCAGGGAACTGAAGCTTTACATCGTGCCTGTCTTGTACCGAATCATATGTTGTTTTTAAATTCAACCATCTTCCAGACCACCTGTTTCGGATTGGCCACTTCTAAAAAACTAAATTTCCCATCTGTTCCTGATCTGGGCGCTTACCCAAATTGGGATAACCACACAGATCTGTCCCTTCCTGCTTTGCAGTCATTAGTTTCTAATACATCTTTCAATATTTCGAAATTTAGTAGCGAAGGATGGTTAATTTGGCAAAGCAGTTCCGATACCTGTCAACGTCGTTTTCTAGGTCTGAAACCGGGGTTTACTCAGCAACGCGTAGACCCTCGGTTTGAGTCCTCTCATACAGTAACTACCTACTCTGTAGGGAAATTATGTCAATCCTGGCTGCGACATTCCACCTTGGCATCTGTCAAAGTTCATTTATCAAAATTACATGACAAAATAGATTTGAATGATTTTGTTAAAGGTCCTGTGAGTGGCAGATCCAAGAGGTGGGCGTATGCTATTTACAACGAAGTATGGAAATTGTCGCAAATTGAAGCGGCTTCTAGATTGCGGGCTATTGATCAAGCAAATATGGAAAAGGTATTGGCCGTTATAGATAACAGCATTAACACACTTTCTTCCAGAGTTTATACATCGGACAATATTGTTTCTTCAATTGTTGATATTGTACATGATGATATGTCTGTATTGTATCATGGTCAAAACCAGTTGCGTTCCGTTATGCAGTTTGCATGGACATTACAAACGTTAAAGGCAGGAAAGGTCCCCTGGGACTATCTGAATACAACATCATTATTCCTTCTCTTTAACCTTACTGAAAAGCAGCAGTTCATGTCCATGAAAGATGCTACATATTCATTGTTACACATTGAAAAATTGGAGCCGTTACCTTTCTCTGTGGCGGAATTAAATTCAGCCGTGTGGTTAGTACATGGGTTGATCACGCTCCCTTTCGCGCTTTTTAAGTTTACGTCCTGTATGAAACACTATGCTCTGGGTAGATATGAACAGCTGGGTACCGCTTTCATACATGAGGTTTGGTCTCTCCCTTTTACGTATAGATGTACAAGAGACGGTACAGAGGTTTATTTGAAAGGTGAGGAGTGTACCTCGACACCTGATCATTCTGTAGTTTGTAGGCACATTCAGTTACACGGTGCATGCAATGTACACGCCCCGAATTTGGCCTGCGTCCTCAAAGGTATCCCAGTACCAGTGATTACACCATCTTTCACGCTGCTTGCAAACGGTAGTTGTTTGATTTTGAATAATGAAGCTTGCTGCGGGATGTTAGTGGGAATCCCATATATAGTAACTGTATCGCAGAGAGTAGTCTGCTGCAATAATGTTCTATTTCCTCCCCCGCATGGGCGGCTGGATGTTTCCATCTGGCCTTCGATTCCGACCTTGAAAGCAGAGTTCAACAAGATGAGCAGAATAAGAGCTCTATTGTCCCAAAAGGAGGTGCCATTGACTTCCTCCCGAGAAACGTTTGTCCTTCACGTAGCAAATACGCGCACTGAGGTACAGGCGCTTTTGAATACTGACCTCCCCCTGCATTTTGGAGCTTTGATCCAAACAATTTTCAATGCCTCGTCCACAACCGGCCTGGCTCATTTTTTTAAACTTGTAGGCTCAGGCCTCGTGACCTCCTTCCAAACTATTTTTGGTGTGATTCTGGCATTTTTTCATTCTATTTTCTCGAGCGTCTTTGGCGGTGTTCCGCTGATTCTGGCGCTGGTGGCAGGTGTGCTACTTTTACTTTTCATACTACGAAATGGCTGCTCTTTCTGTGCCACACGACAACCTGTCCCGTCTGCATCTTCTTCGTGACAGGATGCTTGAATATTATGGTACGCTGCCATTGGCGACTTTGAGCCTGGCGTATGGATTATCCTTCCGGTATTCCTACTTCACCTGCGTGCAACCTGTCTTTCACTGCCTAGATTGTCCCTTTGAATGGCCTCTGGATTTGTGCTTAACCAACACGGTGTCTCCGGTGCCGGATTATGATCGACTGATGAGGCCCTTAGTGTCTCACGAGTTTGCCTGTTCTGGTGTTCGGATTATGGCCTGTGGTGCGGCGCATGGCATCCTGGGTAATTGGGACATCGCAAGGGCTGCCTATGACTTCTTGGATATGAGCTATCTGGAGGAACACGTCGGTTGCCCTCTGATCGTGCTAGAGGCTCCGCTTATTGAAGAACATGTATGTTCCTTTTCTTTGATTAACTGGATGGCTGAGACTTTTAGTGGCTGTGCAAACGATTTTCTGTTGGAAGCTGTTGCCACGTATGCTGCATACACGTTCATGGATTGAGTGAACTGTCGTCCACTATGTTTTCTCTCCCATGTCTTGAACATTACCTGTGACTTTGTATTGCTGGCCAAAGCAGTATTTTTCATTTTTTTTCCCTCCTGTCCCTTCTTGAGTTTTTTTATTCTGGCCCAATTTTTTTGTTCTTTCTCGAACTTTTTCTGAATCGATATTTGGTTTCCAAATTGAATACGCCTTGTTCTGCTCTGTCGAAACTGAACTCTGCGTTCTCTCATTTCTTCCCTACTGGTTAGTGCTTCGATCAAGGGGGCATGTAGTAAGGACTCCCTTAATACGTACATACATTGTTAAGTTAGCATAACCACGTTAGATGTTAGAAAGCCATCTTGCTGCTTTTGCGCACGACACTGCGTCTACATGTTATTGTTTAAACAAACTGCTGACTCGCGCTTTGCCTCACACGAGAGCAATCTGTTGTTACCATCCCGAGCTCTGCGCAGCGACCTTGGTCTGTACATGGTGTAACAAACAGTCTGGGTTGTTAGACAATGCATGTTTTCCACTCTAGGTTGATCGACCCACTATTTAGCCATAACACACAGGCAGCTGCGAATACCTGAAAGCTGGTGCTTTTAATATTGCAGACATCATGTTTAATATTCAGACCGAAGACGAGCCTTCCTGCGAGAAGACTTCTGATGCTCCTGTGATGTGATTTCACTAAGCTGATCTTTGAGGTATGGGGTCCCCTATTCAAGCCTAAGAGACCTTTTATTAGCATAATAATAATATTAGCTTCTTAGTAAAGGGAAGGTGGTAGTATCCACTGTCATTTATAACATGATCCCTCCTTTTATATTCTATGGTATTGTAACGATGCTGATGGTTTTAATTATAATCATTTGTCTGCTTGTATTAGCCAAAGTACTGCATCTGAGGACACGTGGTCTATAAAAATAAACTCTTTTTATTTTCACCGTGTCTCCGTTTATTCTTGTTGTGGACTGATGTGAGAATAATATACGAACAGGTATTTCCGATTCCCACCATTCCTGAGAGTACACTGAGTCGCTTGTTCTGGGTTGTCTTTTCATTGGGATCGCTGAGCCAAATCTCGGATAACGAATGGGACACTTATGCTAGCCGGATACTGGGTTCTGGGTTCTGAGGTGAGTTTCTGGTACACCACAATTCACTGAGGTCCTGGGGTTCTACGCATAGTTCTGTGTATAAGCAGAATCCCTGCAACAACATAGCACACAGCAAAGTCCTTTCAAGCAGGGGGACACAGCACACAGCAAAGTCCCTTAGCCTCTCCTTGGTTAAATCAGCAAACTGCAGGCCAGCCCCAGAACACACAGCAAGGGTCAGTCCTTTTCTTCAGTTTCTTCAGCTGTTTCTTCCTTGGCAGAGGTTCCTCTTGTCTACAAAGTAATTTCAATCCTTTTCAGTCTTGTTCAGTCAAACGTTCAGGGGTTTCAGGTCTCATACCCCTAAATGTCTTTGAAGTCTTTGTGTTCAGGGGGGCACTGACCCCTGTCCAAACCAGTTCTAGGTGTCTCCCTGCCAGTGACACCTTCTTCCTTTGATAGTGAGGGCCTGGATCCTCAATTACTCAGCAGGAGATGGAGCCATTGTTTTATGGCGGCAGCCCAGGCCTCTTCACCTCCAAAGGCTATTCCTCCCCCTTACACTCCAGATGCAGGTCAGCCTGTTGCTGTCTCACCTCCTCGCCTGGGTCAAGACATTCCCCAGATTCTATCACTTTCAAATCCAGACAGTCAATCCACAACCAGGCAGAGACACGCAGAATTATTAGAACACAAAAAACCAGCTACTTCTAAAAGTGTGGTTTCTAAACACACAATGCAAAAATCACCTTCACAAAAAGATGTGTTATTAAATTGTGAGTTCGGGCACACTAAACTTCACCTCTCCATCTTAAGCCTATGGGAAGATAGGCTGGAAACATATTACACAGCCTCCCCCATGCTGTCCTATGAGCAAAATGGCCTTTCAACAGTGAAAAACGAAATGGAGAGTATTTCACTGTCAGGACATGGTACACACCTCAGTACATATCCTACCTTTCACATACACTGCACCCTGCCTAGGAGGATACCTTGGGCCTACCATAGGGGTGTCTGATGTGCATAAAAAGGGAAGGGTAAGGCCTGGCAAGTGGGTACACTTGACAGGACAACAAGGCAGTTTAACAAACTGCACGCAGGCACTGCAGTGGCAGGCCTGAGTTCCCTTTTTGAGGCTACTTGTGTGGCTGGCACAATTAGTGCTGCAGGCCCATTAGTAGCATTTGTGTTACCTACCCTGGCACACATAGTGCACTTTACTAGGGATTTTACTAGTAAAATAAATATACCAATTATGGACAACTAATTACCATTACACTTTATACAGGGAACACTTGCACTTTGACACTGATCAGCAGTGGCAAAGTGCCCAAAGCATCTAAGTTGGCAACACCATGTCAGACAAAATGTCTAGAGGGAAGGCAAAATGTTTAGGGAACTTTTGCCAAAAAGGGCCATTTCTAACACAACGCCCTCCCAGCCCAAAGCCTGGGTAGACCAATCAACTACCTTGATGGACTTCCCTGCTTGGGGCGATAGAACAGGGACACAGGCCCACTACTGCAGGGATACCCCCCTGTTCTATGCCTTCTTGACCCCAGGGAGTTCTCTTGGTCACTACTCCCTGGGCGAACTATGCTGCTCCATGGGTACTTCCTGGCAATTGGGGGCCCTCCAGGGGTGCTGGTCCCTTGCCAACTCCCACCTAGAGCGGTACCCCTGGAAGACCCATCGGTCAGGATACTGTCTCCAGTTATCCTGCCCTCCAGGTTAGAGATGGGTTTACCCCGGTCACTTTTAGGGGACCTAGCCCTACTGGCTGGGCACTGTCCCACGGGTTTTCCCATGGGGGACACCTTTCTCCCTTAACCTTCCATTTAGATTTCTGTGCCTGCCATTTAGGAATGGCACCCGCAAACTTCAGGACCATGGGAGCTCTGTTACAGACGCCCCACGCCCTCCTGACGCTAGGTGTTCTTCCTCACAGAGCTGGCAAGTAGGCGCTAGGCCTCCTACTTGGTGCTCCTTTAAGGAACCTTCCAGTCTCTGGGGTGGTGTCGTGAACCCCTGGGGACGCTTCTCACACTCCCTCCCTCTCTTTAGAGACAGAGCGCTAGCCAGCATGCGCCCTCCACTACTCTGGAACCTAACTGCTCCACTTCGCTTCTCTTACCTACTTAATGCCTCCTCAGACCCTTGGACCCATGTCCAGGGGTCGGGCTCTTGTGCTAGCTCCCAGGAATCAAAGAGCTCACACTCTAACAAGGGTTGGCGCAATCCTGGAAAACAATTACTGAGCCTAGGCTCCCTGGGGGCCAAATTGAGCAACCCGCTCAAATCATTTGCCATGCTAACCATCACCCAATCATCCAGTGCACTCTTGTACTCATCCATACTTGGCACTGGCTGTGCGCTCCCACCATTTGAATTGAACTCCACCTGTTTAGCCTTAATGTCCAGTTCCCTCATGCTTAACTCATGAGCTAAGAGAATCCTCTTCTCTTCCAAGGTGAGAGCGTTCCTGCTCTCCTCTGCTTGCTTTTCACTTTCAATGAGCAGCTTCTTCTCTTCTGCTTGAGCTTTAAGTTTTAAAACCTCCAACTCATGCTCTCTGACCCTTTGGTTTTCCTCCAGCTCCTCTGGGGAAAACCTCCTCCCTGAATGGTAACTACCAGCCCCTGAGGCTGGTCCTTCCACCGGCAAATCCTGTGGACCAAATCCATTCCCTGGGTCATCCTCATCCACCTCAACATCACCTGTCTCCTGAGCCTCTTTGGCTTCCCACCAGGCCCTCAAGGCCGTTTGCAGCTCCTCCTTCTTGGCACTTTTCATGGGACATCCCAAAGCTCTGCAGAATTGCCTCAAGTGATCAACGTTGTAGGTAAGCAATGCCTCAATGTAGAACTCCAGTTCTGTAACCTCACTGGTTACTTGACTCCTCTGAGACATAGGGCCCTATTACTATAGCGGGCGGATCGCGCTCCGCCCGCCAAATGTCCCTTGTTCTCCCCCCGCCATATTAGTATGGCAGTAGCATCGCGGTGGACGGAAACACCGTCCACCGGTCAAATTGTCGATCGGTGGAAATGCAGGGGCGGCTGGTGACATTTGAAAGTGGTTGGGCGTAAAATGATTGGTATACTTCGCCGTTGCGAGCGAGCGTAGCGAGCAAGCCCGAACCCCTATAAGGAGGGTTCGGGGGGGGTTCTCCCCCCGAGAAAATTTTGAAAAAAGAGAAGAGAAATGGAGCATTTTCAAGCAAATTTGAGAAAGCAGGAAGGTTAATAAAGCAATTGTGAAAGTGCAGTTATAACATTAATAAAGAGATGTCATATAACATAGGTAGCTGCTTATTCAGTATAACCACAGAGCTTCATAACAGACTTCGAGATACAATGCATTTCTGAGTACCTCACTCACAGATGTATTTTATTTAACAAACTAAACTGGTTGCAAAGTAGCAGCATTCAACATTGTTTACTTTTTGTAAATGAAATCAGCACGTCTCTCTTTAAGAGCAGCAAACTTTTCAATAACTTTAGTGTTAAAGTCCGGGATTTTCTGAACTAGCTTGCTCTCTACAGAAAGCATTACCAAAGCATCTTTTCTCAAGCATGGTGTTTCTCAGGAATGTCTTAATCCTCTTTCAGGCTGAAAAACATTGTTCTGCCTCGACTGTTGTCATAGGAGTGGTTATGACAATTTTAAATGTAAATGTAAATGTCAAGGTACTTATAGAGCGCACTGTCACCAGACAGCCACCTTGCGGTGTCGCCTTTGCGGTTTCCTGGCGCTGATACTCATACCGCTGTGGAACCCCTCCTGGCTTTCCCTGTGAAGTGTCCAATCCTGGGCACCCCCAGGGTGAATATGTATTAAGAGGGTAACTGTTCCTAAAGAAGGTCGTGTGTGCTCTCGAAGTGTAGACAGATCGGGTAGGGTGTGGGGAATTTCTCCTTTTGAATATAGTGCCCTCACACACCCTTTCGAGTGTCTTGCTTCATCATGGGGCGTAGCTCCTCGTGGGGGTGGCGCTGCAGTCCCCCACGGGCCCCGCAAGAGGGCTCTTTGTCGGAGATCTTTTGTTTGGAGATGCCGCAGTTGTGCATGGGGGTGTGTGGGCCTATCTAAAGGGTGGTGAGTGGTGCATTTAAAAATTACTGGATAAAGTATAAGACCTTTATTCGCAACTCTACCTAGTAAAAAGTTTAAAATAGTGATCCTGGAGCTCCTCTTGGAAAAGAAATAAAAGAGGGCAGATGTGAGGATTACTGCTGCTCTCAGGACGGAGCGTGTGAATCCTAATAATAAATGGTCAACATGTTTCGCGCTTCAAGGTGGGTCCTTAAGGGATCCCAATGCGCTTCGTCAGGACCGAACTATAAGTGGGTGAAACAATTATAATTATAAATGAAGGGGAACAGGTTTCAAAAAAGGTGCTGTGTTGTAAACCTGTGATACCTTAATAATAGGTAAATGCAGCGTCCACGCGCTGGTAGGTACTCCTTCTTGTTTGGATAACCTTTACCCAACCTGGTAGGGTAGAAATACACAAAGAGAGACACACACATGGATAGGGGAGAGGGAAAACACTGAAAATAAAACATAGCATCTGGTAATCATTAAACAAGATCTATTGTGATTGCAATGTTCCCCAGCAAAAGAAGTAAAATTTAAACCATGCTTCAAATGATTACATGCAGGTACAAATGACTTGTGTTGGAAGAGTATTCAACATCGTGCTCAAGACCGCTATGGTGGGGTGCGAGTAATTTTAGATCTATTACTAATACTCGAGTGCCATCAATGAGTATCTAACAACCTGTGTAAGAAGACTTGTAGCGGTCATTACGTGATAATGGAACACTATTATTTGTGAGAATCTTTTCCAAGCACGGAGCTACATGATAAAGCCTACCCTGAAAGTATAGGGAATGGGCTCCATCAGCAACGCGGAGTAGGCAGAAAGAGAAACTGGATAGAGGAAACAAAAATTATATCATGGATGTCGATATTTTGGTAAGCTGTCATCAGACACAGAGCGCATGAGCTCACCTCATTGGTTTTAAGTGGATACTCACGGGTGCTCTTTCGCCAAGGGTGAAGTAACCTACCCCTCCTCCGGACAGCGCTGGTATGGACAAGGGAAGTTTTTGAGAACGCGTTTATAAGTATGTTACTTCGTGATTGCTTAGTTCCGGGTAGGGGCGGTCCCGGGACGCTGAAAAATGACGTCATGACGTAGCGTCGTGTGTAGTCAGGGTGATTCTGGGCGTCACCGGACCGTATTGGTCGTTGTGTTTCTTGTTAGCCCTGGAAACCTTGGGAATTGTTCAGCGCTTGGAAATGACGTGGTGGGACTGAACATTCAGTTGTTATGGTGACCGGGGGTGTGTCTGACAAGGTGGAGTGCCAACGTATTCGAAGGGATACACGTTTGCATATGTCGCGGGACATCAATAAAGATTTCGGTATAAAGAAATGCCGAAAAAAATCAAGATGATGTCTTTTCAAGGGGAGTGTGCTTATTAAGCTATACGGACTACGTCAAAGAGTCGCGTGGATATGTCTCGTATGAACCATGTTTGTGACAATAGGGATCGTGATAGGTTTCTCATCTTTTTTTCATGTATGAACTATGCATCGGAGTGTTCATACATAGTTTGTGTCATTGAGGATCGTAATTTTCTCATCATATTTGTTATTGATCCATATGTCAGAGTATTGGTCATTTAAAGATGCGTAGAATGGTATGAAAGGAAGGTGTCATGTTAGCTCAACCCAGGGTGAAGCCAGGCATCCTTAGCGCTGTTGGGGCCGGTGTGGAGGCTGAGCAAGCTATTGCCCAGAGTTGCAGCGTGGGGCCCGTGATTAGAATAGGCACCGAGGCGAGAATAGACAGGTCCGAGGAAATTGAGCCCAAGCCCCGCCGAGGCGGGAATCGAACCCTGGTCCCTGGCCAGAACTCTGCTTCAGGGTCTGCCGCTCTAACCATTGAGCCACTGTCTCTCCAAGTGACTTTTCCATATTAAGTTTATGTATTAAAGCCAGCAAAGACAAGGCACTTGTGGCCTTCCGGTACACAGGCATTGCGTACAGTACAGTCAACTCAGTTCTCAGCTCTTCTTTATTGAGCATAGGATAAGCTCCCACAGCCTCATTCAGAGCACGCTCCGGGAAGGATTCATCATATTTGGCAAACTGTTGACTTTGCAATAATGTGGCACTCACCAAATGTTTTGTGAAAGAAAAACGCTCTTTTGCCTGCACAATTACAATGTCACAGATCTCCTTTGCAATTCGGACCATAGTGGTGATGTTTTTCCTGCGGTTTGCGAAAGTAGATTGCTCTGGCAGTTTGCTGTCTAAATTGTCAACCCCATCTCTCACTTTGCTTATGCTTTGGACAAACATAGTAGTATATACTTGCACTTTGACAGTATCTATCTCTCGTGCTTGTAACTGATTGTATAACAGGTCGACAGCTACCATTATATGATGAAATAAAAACAGTAAGAACTGAAACTCTCTGTCTTGTAGTGTTCTAGCAAAGCCATGGGCTTCAATCTGACTTTTGTAATCAAACTCATCATTGCCTTCTATGGCTTCAAAACATTTCAGAAGGTCCTCTCTATGTTCATAGATTAGGTTGACTGTACGGATGTTAAAGTTCGAACGAGTTGAGGATCCCCTTGGAACGCTTTTGTCTACAATGTCATGAAGTGCTTCTGTTCTTTTGGGGGAACGCGAGAAGAATGCTGCCATGCCTCCTATATCCTGAAAGAAAATTTGTGTCTCGGTGATCTTTGATACTGCCTGTTGCATAATAAAATTAAGTTGGTGAGCGTAACAGTGCACATAATGAGCATTAGGGTACACATCTCGAATTCTCTTCTGAACTCCACTAAGGCTTCCACTCATTACGGACGCACCATCATTGCTTTGCGCAATAAGTTTTTTTTTTGAGGCAGCTCTGGAAAAATTAAGCTCAGTTGAAGCAGTATAGCTGCAGTAATGGTTTCTGCACTAGAGTCTCTTAAATGTGTTAAACCATAGAACCTCTCCACAACTTGTCTGTCATTGTCAATGTATCGAAACACTAATACGGACTGTGTTTTAGTGGCCACATCAGTGGTGTCATCAGCCTGAATAGCCACAAAGTCTGTGTTTTGCAATTCTTGCACAATATGGCTTCTCATAATTTCGGGAAAAAGGGAGGTTCTGGAAAACCAGAGCCTATGTGAATCACAGCTAAGACCTGAGGTCTCAATATTCGTAAAGCAAAGTATTTGTCAAATGTAAATTTACATGAAACGCAAACAAAACATGATTTAGTATTCGAAATACAGAAACACCATGATTGTTTAGAAACAAAAATATATTGTTTGTGTTTTATAATTCAAGATATTTGGTATGCATTTGAAGTTTCACATCACTTATAACAATGCATAGCTATTCAAACTAAAGAAAACATACAATGTTAAAAATCCCAATGCATTTCGGGTAATGCCTACCCTTCGTCAGGGGATAAATGCGTACAACACTAACAGTAAACAATTTAGAAAATTTCTTGTGTTGTGTTCTTCTTAACCTCCATACGGAACTACAACAAAAGGCACATATGTGCTGTTAGACATATTTGTAATGACAATGGAATGTTGTAGAATTTGCACTCGAAATAAAGGAAATTAGGGGAAGACAGGAAAACCTGTAGAAAGATTCCCATGCGGTGATGCGGTTCAAAGAAAGAGAAAAATGGGGTATCACCCAAAAGTGAGAACGCAAAATTATGTTTCAAGCTTACCGAGAATATCGGCGTTACCAAGTGTTGGAAAAAGGTCTCTGGGCAATAATGGACTAACCGTCTGCAAGAGGTTATATTTGATTAGAAAGGCAGGTTGCGTTAGCCGTAATGTGTTGCAGAAAATCAAACTGCAAATGTTACGTGTATTATAGACTCACCCTCTTCAAGTGTTTGTTGTCGAGAGCGGCGGACGCTGCTCCGGAAATGCGCAAAATGCCGTGTCTGTAAAAGAAGCGACCAGAGAGATTACTCTCGGTTGCTGTGACGTAAAAAGGTTCAGCGGTTTCAAGATTACTGCTCCGCAAATTAGCGGAACGAATCTTACCTGCTATTTTTAGTCCGTGTATGTTGAAAAAAGCCTCCAAAACTTCTCCCGTTAAGATTTGGCGCATGCGCGTCTACTGAAACTAGGGGGTTTAAAAAGTGAAAAGGATCTAGAACAGTGATGATGGAAAGAGGACTGCGGCACAAGTAAAAACCGACGTAATCGGAATAAAATGGAGTGTGTCTAAGAAGATGTAACTGGTGGAACCACCATGTGTAAATTCCAAAAAATAATAATGCTCTTAGTAGAAACTGCTTGTCTTCCAATTCACTAGAAATGTGAGAGTTTATATGAGCGAAATATGAAGTGAAAGTGGATGAGAACCTTCACGAGTGACAAAAAAATAAAAAAATAAAAACGTAATTGCGAGTGCAAATCCTTTACAGATGTACAATATGTTAAAGCCTAAATAAAGCATAATAATTCATAATGATCATTTAGACCATCCGGACACACTGTTCCTAAGAATTTTATCCAATGTGTTTCTCTACGGGCAAGAACATTATTCATGTCTGAGTCAGTATGTACATGAAGACGTTCTAAGATTGTGAAACGTAGTTGTGGAATAGTGTGAGAAGTGTTCACCCAATGTGTTACCAGGGAGGATGTCAAATTACTGTTGCGGATCCTACTCTTGTGTTCAATAATCCTGGTTTTAATTTTTCTGCTTGTTTTCCCTACGTATACAAGGCCACACGGGCACTTGATGGCATAGATAACCCATTCCGAGTTGCAGTCTGAAGTATGCTGAAGTTTAATGCCTTTGCCTGTATGAGGATGTGTAAACACATTTCCTGTGATTACGTTACTGCATTGTCCGCAATTGTAGCATTTTCTCATGCCGATGTTCTTGGATATTACAGGACGAGTGTGACTTTTAAGAAGATCCCTCAAGTTCTTTGGTCTGGTATGTGCAAAAAGAGGCGGATCCTTAAACAAGTCTTGAAAATCAGGTTCCTGATCAATTATATCCCAACGTTTGCGAATAACTGACTTGATCTGTGTCGCTTGAGTGGAATGTTTTAGTACAAAAACTTCTCGTTTAGAAGAATTTTTAGGAGTGCTCTGAAGTAGATCTTCTCGTTTTTTTTGGTCAACCTGATTCTTTGCTTCCTTAAGAATGTCCTCTGGATATCCTCTCATTTTGTATCTCTCAAGTTGTTGTGTGATGTCAATATCACACTGCTGTTTGTCCGAAGTGATTCTTTTGATTCTGGTGAGCTGAGATACAGGTAAGTGCTTCTTCAGGGAATACGGATGGGCACTCGAAAAGTGAAGTGCGTTGTTTACGTCTGTAGGTTTTCTGTACACCATTGTTGATAGGCCACGTGTAGATTTTTGTATCTCTATGTCGAGAAAATGAATTTTCTCCAATTGGATGTCATAGGTAAACTTGATCCTCGGGTTGCATTGGTTTAATTCATCAATGCATTGTTCCAGAACTGTCTTGGATCCTTTCCATATGATGAGAATATCATCAATGTATCTTAAAAAAAGAAGTAGATTAGATTGCCATACTGGGTTTTGCAGAATATGTTGATATTCAAAGTGAGCCATAAAGGTATTGGCATACGCCGGCGCTCCTGGAAAACCCATGGATGTTCCAATAATTTGTAGGTAATATTTGTCCATCCACGAAAAGTAACTGTGATACAGTGAGAAGTGTAGAAGCTCCAATAGAAAAATGCTTTTGTCTTTAGACTGTGATGAGTGAAGAAGTCTCCATTCTACTGCCTCGAGTCCTTCATTGTGTGCAATAGAAGTGTAGAGAGCCACTACGTCGATTGTGCAGAGTAAGAAGTCTGTGTTAAGATGAGGTATGATGGCTTCCAATTTCAAACGACAGTCAGTAGTGTCCCTGACGTATGTTTGCCAAGATTGAACCAACGGTTGCAAATGAAAATCCAGATAGCGTCCAATAGGCTCATGTAGTGATCCACAACCCGCCACAATTGGTCTGAAGGGTGGGTTCTGTCTGTTTTTGTGTATTTTTGGAAGCATATATATATGAGGGACTTTTGGTGTGGAATGACATAGGAATTTCTTGGTGTTATCATCAATGTTGCCCTCATCCAGACCTTTCTGTAAAATGGTGTTGAGTATTTTTAGAAATTCTTTGGTAGGGTCTTGGTCCATAGGAATATACGTGAGTGCATCTCTTAAATGTTCGTTAACGCTTTTGATATAAAAATCTGTGTCTAGGATTACCAAGGCTCCCCCTTTGTCCGCTGGTTGAAATGTGATAGAGATATCTTGACGTAGGGCATTTAAAATGCGTGATTCATTGATTGAAAGGTTGGAGTATTTAGGTTTCCTGTACGAAATGGATTCAAGGTCTTTTCTGACCAACATTTCAAAGGTGTCAAGAGTTTTATGCGACACAGGAGACATGTATCTACTTTTAGGTCGAAATCGTGGTTCTGTTTGAGGTTCCTCTTCTGTTCTGGGATTAATGGAAAAGAACCACTTCAATCTTAATTTCCGCATGAACTTAAAGAGAGAAATTTCCGTTTCCAAACTGTGAGATGTGTAGGTGGGTACAAAAGATATCCCTTTGTTAAGAACCTTCATTTGTTGAAGACCAAGTTGTTTGTGAGAAATATTCACTACTAAGGAATTATCTTCTTGGTTGTCCTCTGAGGTCTGCCTGTTTCGGCGGTTTTTTTTTATGTTTTTTCCCCTCCGGGTATGTTTTCGCTTGGTGTGGTGGATTTGTCTGGAGGTGATTTGGAAGAATGGCCCTCGGCTAAAAAAGAAGATGTGCCAGTTGAGGTGGTAGTAGTTTCTTCAGTTTGTTCAGTGGCGCGAGGTCTTGATGTTGCCGCCGGTCTGTGCAATAATAGATCTTGATCAGTTGCCACGCTTTCTTCAGAAGAAGAAGCGCCTGTTTTTTTAAAGGGACGTTTTTGGGCGTAAACCTCGGCCCATGAATAGACCTCATCGAGTTTGTAATCTATTGTGTCCCTTTTAAATTTTCTGATTTTTCTTTCGTGTACTTCTTTTGCATGTACATCAAGTCTGTTGTTTATGTCTTCCAGCACTTTATGCCAATCTTCTTGTTCAATTTGATTAGATATTTCATCCTTGAGTTTATTAATATCTTGATCTAATTCTTGTAATATGGTGGAAATTTCTTCTATTATAAGAAGTATTAAGTCCAAAGAGCACTTATTTAGGATGGCGTACCACCGAGACATGAATGACTTATTGTATTTAAAGAGCATGGGTCTGAGGGCTATCCTGAGGCCCCGAGGAATCCTCTTCACTTTGTGGTACTCGATAAGCGTAGTAGCATGGAGACGTTGATTAATCTCTTTTCTCATAACATATTCCAGTTGTCTTAATTGTTGTGCTGTGGTTCCAGAGGGAGAAGAAAACGTGCGTGTGTCCTTAACAAGAGAGTAAATGGATGTGGCTTCATCCAATGAATATGCTTTCGTTTCAGCCTGGTTGGTTGTCAGATCTGCTATGTCTTTCCAAGACATATTTTAAAGAAGGGTGCGGACTACCGGTGACTCAAAGCAGTGATTCTACAGTGGTTGAGTGAGTCTGCACACCTGTATGTGTATCCAAGCGTGTAAGTATTCTATAGCTATTTTATAGTGTTTTTAGCGTGCTTTCACATTAAAGGGGTGTGAGTCTACATCCCAGAGTATAACATGAGAAAAAGGGAGGTTCTGGAAAACCAGAGCCTATGTGAATCACAGCTAAGACCTGAGGTCTCAATATTCGTAAAGCAAAGTATTTGTCAAATGTAAATTTACATGAAACGCAAACAAAACATGATTTAGTATTCGAAATACAGAAACACCATGATTGTTTAGAAACAAAAATATATTGTTTGTGTTTTATAATTCAAGATATTTGGTATGCATTTGAAGTTTCACATCACTTATAACAATGCATAGCTATTCAAACTAAAGAAAACATACAATGTTAAAAATCCCAATGCATTTCGGGTAATGCCTACCCTTCGTCAGGGGATAAATGCGTACAACACTAACAGTAAACAATTTAGAAAATTTCTTGTGTTGTGTTCTTCTTAACCTCCATACGGAACTACAACAAAAGGCACATATGTGCTGTTAGACATATTTGTAATGACAATGGAATGTTGTAGAATTTGCACTCGAAATAAAGGAAATTAGGGGAAGACAGGAAAACCTGTAGAAAGATTCCCATGCGGTGATGCGGTTCAAAGAAAGAGAAAAATGGGGTATCACCCAAAAGTGAGAACGCAAAATTATGTTTCAAGCTTACCGAGAATATCGGCGTTACCAAGTGTTGGAAAAAGGTCTCTGGGCATAATTTCGAGCATACACTCAAGAAGTTCATTTTGTATTGTTTTAGAGGTGCCCTTAAAGACTGTAGCACTTGCTAAATGTGCTTCCATATCCTTGTCTATGGTTGCTATTAAATCCACAAGGCCTTTGAATATTCCAGGATTTGGGGAACCTTCGATTCATCATGGCCTCGCAATGCCAGTTCAAAAGCACCACAGAAACGAATGCAATCAATTATTTTGGATAGAATCTGTCTGTTCCTATCAACTGCTTCATTGTGTTTCTGTATTGTTTTTCGGTATGCATCACTTATCTGCTGCTCAATCGGAGCATCTTCCCCCAACATTCCCAGTCTAGTCAGGTTTTCCATATGCTTTCTTGTGCGTGAATGCTTCTTTTATTTTTCAGACAAATGCTTCAAGTCTGTTACTCCTTGATTTGTCCAAGAAAACTCACCACCAAACAGCAAGCAGGGGAAGCAGAATTTCTTAAAGGGCACCCTGTAAGCCAATCAGCTTTTGTGTACCAGGCGTTTGAGAATGTACGTGTGGACATTTTTCCTCTGTCCTGGGAAGTTTGCTGTAGTTTTAGGTCAGGCCGATGAGGTCCCAATTGCTTTAAATGTATTTTCTCTTCAAGTGGCCGTGCCTGGAATGACCTTGTAATCAGCTCTTGTACTGTATTCATGATGCCGATGCTGGCCTTACCAATACATATTAAAGAAACCTGCCAATAATCAAAGTACAACATATAAGGTGCGGTGCAATAAAATCAAATTTCAGTATAAATACATATATCTTGTGCAGTATCGCAATAAATCTCCAACAGCTCCCCTTTGCACAACATGACTGCAAAAAATACAGCCTTACTGCCTGCTGCCTCTGTGTGCCATAGTGGTTGCTGAAGGCACTGAAACAGACACTGCTTGCACTATCTATCTATCTATCCCTTGCCTTGAACAAGGCAAGGGATAGATAGTGCTGTTAACAACCGTTATTGCCCAAATCACAGGGCTAAGGCTGTTAGTAAATTCCATCCACTGAGGGTACAATGTTCAGAATGTGTGCCTACCCCAACCACCATGTACAGTGACCACACACATAGCTCTAACTCCAATCTAAAAAAAAAATAGCATCAGTTTCCTTACCCTTAACTCTGGTGTTTGCTGGGTCGTAGCCGGGGTGAAAGAGCAGCAAAGGAGGTCTTGTTCTTCGCCGGAAATATGACCAAAAATTTGGTAAGGGTTGTCAAGCTTTAGAAGGTGCTGAAAATAAAAATAACGTGCTGTAACTAGACAAGCATTGCTTTTAAAATACAAGTAATCCCAATGAATTTTACCAGCGTCAGTTCTTCAAGTTAACATAAAATAACTACAGTGTTCTTAAAATATTTATTTTGTTTGATGTTCGGGGAAACCAGACTTTTTTTAGTCTGCTACGTTAAAATTATCAATTGGAACCTGCTTACATTTAAATGTAATAATGATATGATTTTTAGCTTTCAATATCTTTATGGAATAAAATAGATCAAAATTTTAAATTCAAACGTTTCTACTAAAGACACGTTTCGAAGCGTTATCTCAGCACAACTCTTGCATCCCCCTCTTTCTCTGCCTGCCATTGCGCTCCATGCTTCTGAAAGGTGATAAAAAAAAACATGTGAATTTGCTTTCCAATGTCCGATCCTGCTGCAGCACACTTACAAAGCCCACACATGACAGTAACCCGATTCAAGGCCCCATTCTCCCGATTTTTTTTTTTACAATCTCCCACTTTGCTCTTCTGAAATGTTGGCATGTACGAAAAACAAACGTGCATTTGCGTTTCAAATGTCCGATCCTGCAGCAGCACACTTCCAAAGCAAGCCCTTAGGCCACACATGACAGTAACCCGATTCAAGGCCCCATTCTCCCGATTTTTTTTTTTACAATCTCCCACTTTGCTCTTCTGAAATGTTGGCATGTACGAAAACGTGCATTTGCGTTTCAATCAAATGTCCGATCCTGCAGCAGGCAGCACACTACTGTCGAGGGAAGCAGTTTTTCCTGCCAAACACAGTATGTGCAATCCTCGCTGACGTACACAGCAGTTGAAGGCGCGCGACTGAGGGAATGCTCATGACGCATTATTTAATTGCAGAAGAAGGAGGGTGGACTGTTTTGTCCCTTCTGTGAACATTTGTACGACGCCTGTAATGCAAACAACCCGGGGAGAACATAACCGTGACACGGCTGGCTGATCGGTGTGAGATCGGATCGGACATTTGAAACAGCGAGCATCCATTCATAGATTTGCTTGTTGTGACACACGGTGTGACACAAGTTACACAACAAGCAACTCTATGAATGGATGCTCGCTGTTTCAAATGTCCGATCCTGCAGCAGCACACTTACAAAGCCCTTAGCCCACACATGACAGTAACCCGATTCAAGGCCCCATTCTCCCGATTTTTTTTTTTACAATCTCCCACTTTGCTCTTCTGAAATGTTGGCATGTACGAAAACCAAACGTGCATTTGCGTTTCAAATGTCCGATCCTGCAGCAGCACACTTACAAAGCCCTTAGCCCACACATGACAGTAACCCGATTCAGGGCCCCAATCTCCCGATTTTTTAAAAAAAATCTCCCACTTTGCTCTTCTGAAATGTTGGCATGTACGAAAACCAAACGTGCATTTGCGTTTCAAATGTCCGATCCTGCAGCAGCACACTTACAAAGCAAGCCCTTAGCTCACACATGACAGTAACCCGATTCAAGGCCCCATTCTCCCGATTTTTTTTTTTACAATCTCCCACCTTGCTCTTCTGAAATGTTGGCATGTACAAAAACGTGCATTTGTATTTCAATCAACTGTCCGATCCTGCAGCAGGCAGCACACTACTGTCGAGGGAAGCAGTTTTTCCTGCCAAACACAGTGTGTGCAATCCTCGCTGACGTACACAGCAGTTGAAAGGCGCGCAACTGAGGGAATGCTCATGACGCATTATTTAATTGCAGAAGCAGGAGGGTGGACTGTTTTGTCCCTTCTGTGAACATTTGTACGACGCCTGTAATGCAAACAACCCGGGGAGAACATAACCGTGACACGGCTGGCTGATCGGTGTGAGATCGGATCGGACATTTGAAACAGCGAGCATCCATTCATAGATTTGCTTGTTGTGTCACACGGTGTGACACAAGTTACACAACAAGCAACTCTATGAATGGATGCTCGCTGTTTCAAATGTCCGATCCGATCCTGCTGCAGCACACTTACAAAGCCCACACATCACAGTAACCCGATTCAAGGCCCCAATCTCCCGCTTTTCTTTTTAAAATCTCCCACTTTGCTCTTAATGTTGGCATTGGCATGTATGGGAATGGGCCAGATCGGAATGCCTAATCAAAATGATAATGAGCTGTGCAGTACTCACCAATGGACAAGTCAGGGACAACAGTACACAAGAATTGTCACCACCACGACGAGTCGACGACACACACGAGTCACACGACGGGTCCGGGAGAGCTGACACACACTGTACACCGCCGCCACGAGGTGTGTATGCAGACAGTGTGGCACCGCGGGCGTGATGACGCGACAGACTGCATAGAGTGCGCACCTCATGGCCAATCACTGTCACTGTGTTCAGACATAAGCCACAGTGATTGGCCATAGTTGCGCGGCACCCAATGCAGTTTCTCGTAGGCTGCCGCGTGGGGTCTGAGAGACTGTCTCAGGCTCTCAGCCAATCCAGAGACGCTGCATTAGCAGCGCCTGCACTGGATTGGCGAAAGAGCACGGATAGGGCTCGCCCGGATACCGAGAGACGGGGCTGCTGCATGAGGCAACCCTCGGCCTCTCGGCCCCCTCCTCTCAGTAGTAGTACATGGCAGACAGTGCGGCGAATGCGCATGCTCGTGCTTGTTGTGAGACAAACTCGAGCATGCGCAAATAAATTGCGAGCCGCTGTCAACTGTGTCAGTGCTCGCCCCCCGGCCCCACCCCCTTCATGTCCGACGCAATAAATATATTCATTGCATTGCTGGTCTAGGATTTGCATCTGCGTGCGTGCGTTCGCGTTAAGTGGGGCTCCGCCCCTGCGCCCCAATGGACGCACCGCCACTGCGGAAAAGGGACACAATATGGTGGCGGTGTCTGCAAGTCACCGGCATTCATATTATGATGCATGCGTGAATTGAGCTTTCCATGGCGGCGATGCCGCCATGGAAGGCATACGGTCCTTAACATTGGGGGCCCGTTGGGGGGAGAACATAGGGGGGCCTCATTGCAATGCACTACGTGGCAGGCACCACGTGGTGCCTGCCATGTAGTGCATGGCAATGCTGTGCACAATCCTTTTACATTGCGAGCAGGGCTGCAGCGAGCCGATCCACCCGCAATGTAAAATGCCCAGGATGCCCCGCCAGTGTGGCAGGCGCATCCTAATTTGCATGGCGGGACCGCCGCAACATCGGCAGTCGGTCCCGTGCTCCATTGCGTACCAGCCCTGGCACACATAGTGCACTTTACTAGGGAGTTTACTAGTAAAACAAATATATCAATTATGGACAACCAATTACCATTACACTTTATACAGGGAGCACTTGCACTTTGACACTGATCAGCAGTGGCAAAGTGCCTAAAGCATCTAAGTTGGCAACACCATGTTAGAAAAAAGGTCTAGGGGGAAGGCAAAAACTTTAGGGAACTTTAGCCAAAAAGAGACAAGTCCAACACAAAGCCACACCCTTAATTGCACAGGCCACGCCCCTTTTAGAGATCCCCACTTTTTTCATCCCACCTAGATGTCTTCACTGCTTTTTGGTTAAGTATATAACATACATGTGTTTCATAGTAAAAGGATACATTCCAGAGTAGTGATTGTATATACAGAGCAGTAGGCAAATGCATACATATTGTAATCACTTCAGTAGTCATGTAGGTAAAACTTTGCATATTGTCTCATGACAAAAGAGCACGTTTTAAAAGAGAAAACCAACATTTAATAGTAAAAAAAGCCTGGAATGATTATATAAAAATTGTGTTAGCTTGAAGGGAGATGGGGAGTGCACAAATAGAGCAGTGGTCAAAAGTTATTGGGGAGCAGTTCATGTTGATATGGCAAGTATATGACAAAAGATGTAAATAATGTGGTCAGATGGAGTTAAAGATCGGACTGCATGTCCAGAGGGGTCTAGTATCATTCTTTAAACTGTCTGTAAAAGAATGAAGTAAATTGTTCCGCAATAGGGTGTTCCCCCTAGTCCTCAGACCTCTTCAGGCATTAGCGCAGTTGATTCTGCTGTTGCCCACAGTATGACAGTGGACTGACAATGAGAGAACGGTGGTAAGGCCTTCCACTTCATGGTGATGGAGTGTCTTGCTAAAGGAGGGACAGGTTGATGGATTTATTTTTGGCTTTGGCAAGTTTGCATTGCTTACAGAGGCCATGTATTCAGCTCTTCAATTGGTAATGATCCTGACAGCTTGTAATGGATGACAGTGCAGTGCAAATGTCGCACCAGTAGAGGGCAACATGTGGACAGTCTCATAGCATGAGCTTCAGGTCTGCACCAGGGGAAGCACAAAGGAGGGAGTTTGTTCTGGTGTTTGCATAAATTCTGCTCAATCTGTCAAGGGTCAGAATATTGTGCTGTATGTATTTGAATTTGGTGATTCTCAAAATTGGGTGTGTGGGTGAGTCAGTATTTTTTCCCATTCTTTTGTGTGATGGCTTGGCCCTTGTCCATTTCCCATTTGAGTCACAGGGACCCCAATGGGTCCTCGACCCAGAAGCAGGATGGATCTATTTTTCATCCCACTTAAAGCCTTGTCAGCCCTCTACCAGGAACGCAGGAATCGATGAATGACACACTCAACAGAGAGTGCTAAGACCCTGAGACAAAGAAACTCAGTGAAAAATGCCCAGGATTGCAGTGTTTCTTGATGAAAGGGTCTAAAGAGATGTTTTAGAGGGCCACAGCCTTCTGTACTATGAGGACACGCACTGCATAGAGAAACACACAGCATTATGAATGTAGCAAACTAATCTAATCTCTGCCTTCTACTTCTCACCCACTACCCTATTTTCCACTGGAGAGTTCCTGCAAAAGTAATAGTTCCAGGCAGAAATACTGGGAAAATGCTTCCAAATAGCTTCAATAATCAAAGCAGCAGACATAAAAATCAATTGCTATAAATGACTTACTTTTGTAAGGCTTCTGACTTACTCCTTAATTCCACAAGTAAAACAAGAGTAATCTTGATGTTGTCGTACTTTAATATTCGGGACCGCGTAGGGGACAGGGCCCTACCCCTGTCTATCTTGGTATTAGCGAACCGCAAATGGTAAATGCGGCATGTACGAGTGCTTTATATATCGTTCTAGCTATAAACGCACTGTTTACACGTTATTCAGCTTCACTACGCGGGTTCCATTTTGGAAGCAGTGGCCATCTTGTCATTGCCCTCACATAGGCTATGATGGAGTTAATACGGGCCTCACAGTACATGGGCTTTCCCTCTGACTTCTCTGTGACCTGGGCAGCTGGCTCTGCTGCCCCGGGTCAAACCGGTCTCACGAGCTCCCCTTCCTCCGTCCACCTGTGATTAGCATCAGGGTTTGACCCGTCATAAAGCCCTTTCATTCTATACAATCCCCCGGCTAATCTCTTCTACACCTGCTTGTTCCTGCTTTATGACTTGTTTCCCAAAACAGGAGATGCTCATGTTTATTGGGGGGTCTATTTACATCAAAACGTGGGATCTGAACCTTACTGTGTAAATCATTGTGGGCTGGCCGAACTGGAATGTGGAATGGTCATCACGACTCTGCCTTTTCTTTGTAATGTACACTTGCATATTGCCGTATCATAAAACCTAGGAATGTATGCTTGAGGCAGGGAAAAGCGTATTTAAGATGAAGTCCGTTCCTATGATTTTCAGCAGTCTCCTGAGAACATACACGCTGTTGTACTTCTAGGATACCTGTCATTGGTCTGCAGCCAATAAACGAATCTTTGACTTCACCCAGAAGACTCTGTGTTTCTGTAGGTCTGGAACAGGGTGAACCCAGAAGTCATAGGGTGTGTGCCCCTGCACCGCTGGGTCTAAAATACCCAGTACTTCAGTTTGGCGCCCAACTCGGGACGATTTCAGCGGTACCAGTCCAAGCCAGAGGTTCGTGAGGAGCTTCGTGTGGAAATTCCGGAGGAAGGCCGCCACTTCATCGACCCCTGCATGTCGACGTGGTCCGAAAGTCTTTTCTGCGAGGTTCTCCGCGTCCCGACGGCTACGAAGGACTGCTGCCCTGATTAATCGACCTGTTTTGGACCCTTGACGAGTTTGAGAGAGCGAAACAATCGAGAGAGTCTTCTGGTGACGCCATCGATCAGCAATATTCAGTTAAGTATAAGTGGAGCGTCTCCCATTTGCTTTGGTATCCTTCGGGATCATTTGAATTGGTACTTTGGAGTTTGCAAACGCCAAAACCAGAGGACTCGTGTATTCACGAGAATATCGTATTCGATAATCCTTTGACGTTTGGATCTAGACTAGTGAGCGAAGATGCCTGGTTCTGGACTATTTGGTAGATTATTCTGTTTGGGTTGTGGAAAAGATTTCCAGCTAGAGGAATCATGTCCGGTTCCTCCGGTTGGAACTCCAACTTATGAGCTCTATGTGAAACATGGCGTAGGCCCCATTGCATATAACGAAGTGTGGATCCACTACACCAGGAAAGATGGTGTTTTAAAATGGCCCCAAAATGGTAGTTTTGATACTGATATTTTAGATAATCTGGAAATTAAATTGTTTAAGAAGAAAGCCCGGCCGGCGATGTTTGACTCTTTCCGCTTATGGCGAAAGGAAGCCAAACAGAAGGAAATCAAGTTAGCGAAAAAGAATAAGAGAGAGAGAGGTATGTCAGTAATGCAAGCAGCTGTACAATTTAAAGACAATGAAGAGGAGCAAATGAATGAGCAATTGCACAGGCAGCGTAAGTTAGGGATTGACAAATGTTACCCAGCTTTGCCACATTCTAAGCAGGATGAGTCAGAAGAAAAGGAGAAAGATCCCCTGATGTCACATTTGTTGAGTTCGCCACCCCCGTATGCTCAAACTGCCACGGCGCCTCCCCAGCTTGTAAATATGCCGCCTCCAGTGCATATACTGCAAGCCTTGCCGCAACCGCCAGTTGCTTTGCAACCAGTACCTATTCCTGTAGCGCAGTCCTCTCAAGCGCCTCCAGTTGTGCTTCCAACTGCCCCCGCACCTCCTGCGACTTTGCCTAATCCAGTAACTGCCTCCCCTAACACTCTTCCTTCCACCACTCCAGTACCTGTCTCTACATCCTCTTTTCTTCCCTCTGTTTTTCCCCCTGTTCTCGCCTCAGCTTCTCCTTCAGCGCGACAGCGCTTAGCTAATGTGGTATCTACATTAATGTCTCCTCTCTTTGGGTCATCTGGTGCAACTCCTGGTGTACAGCGTAAGCAGTTGCGCAGCCAATTGCCTAACCCCGATGAGAAAAAGGTAATAGATCACATGGCGCGTAGATGGATCGTTTTTCCTTCACTGTATGATGTGGAATCAGTTGTCAACACTTTCCATCAATGGGATGCCCCGAAACAGAGATATGTGTTTGAGAAAATGTGCGAAATTCTCTGTGAAGAATTGGAGGATAGTGGTAGAAATCCGAACCCGCAGGAATTGTGTAGAGTGAGGTTCGATTTTGGAACTGGTATAATTGTGGACCGCGAAGTAGATAAAGCAGTTGCGGTTGTATTATCCTTAAGGAATGACGATTGCCAACAGTCATTGTTTGAACAAGAGGTCCTTGTGGGGAAAAAAACAAAAGCGCGACAATACCCTATGAGAGAAGTTCCCCCGGTATGGAAGGAAGCGGTTGCAGCTGCCGGTGGTAACCCCGCTGTGGCAGCGCATTTCCAGCGTGTTTGGGTGCATGTTCCATGGAAGCGCTCTGAGGTGTTAGCGCTTAAGCAGTCCTTGCCTGATCCCCGTAAAAACCCAGCAGGTTATTATAAAGAGTTGTCACAGACGGCAGGGTCATGCATTATGAATCTGGCCGACATAGACATGTTGTTTGGTAATGTTGTTCCACAGCCTCTATGGGGATCAATTCGTAATGTAGATCACAATGCAGAACTAGGGGATACATGGACTAACATTGTTGCTGCTGATGCTAGACAAACTGGTGGTGCGAAACCAGAACCTTTAGTAGCTGAATTGCCTGGTAGAATCATCACGTATATGAAGACAATAATGCCTGCGATGCGCGTAAATTGGGACAAGTTATCCGCATGCAAGCAGAAGAAAGATGAGACAGTGTCAGATTTCTTTACTAGGTTTGAAGAAACGTTTATTGACCACAGTGGGCAGGATATGAGTACTGAGGGTGGACAACGGTTGTTTGTGGATAAGTTTGTGCAGAATCTACTTCCTGACCTGTGTAAAAAGTTAAAAGATTCAGAAAGTTCTTGGGCTGTTTCTTCTTCAGCGCAAATACTGGCTACTGCACAGTATTATGAAAATAGAGATAAAGACGAGAAAGATAGAACGGAGAAGAAAACGAAGGAACTAAAGACAAAGGTCCTTTTACAGCAGGCCTATCCGCCACGTGGAGGTCAGAATAATTATAGGCAACCCCAAGGTGTCTATCACCAACCCCAACAGTTTCAAAACAATCAGCAAATGAACGGGTATTACCAACCACGTGTCCCTGTAGGTCCCAACCAATGTTCATACTGTAAAGAGGAAGGTCATTTTAAATACAGTTGCCCTAAATTAATGCAGCGGAACGGTAATGCGTATGGCGCAAGAGGAAGGGGTGGTCAGCAAGCTCCTAGAGGCCGAGGGCGTGGAAGTGTTCCCCAGAACGCGCGTCCTCTGCCGCCTCAAAATACCATCAATAGCTTTGATCAGCAAGCTAACGCGATTAGCAATACGGCTCAGTATTATAATAATGATTATTATGCAGAAGACGGTGATGCAGAGAATAATGATTACTAGGACAGCCATAGACAGAGAGAGGGAGTTGTTTCAGTGCCAGTGGATCAGAGTGGACCGTATGTTGAGGTGACTACAGCAAATGTAACGGAGCCTTTTCTGCTAGACACTGGTGCTGCAAAGAGTTCAATCATGCATTCAAAACTCCCTGGCGCACCTTTGTCTGGCGATATAAATGTTTCAGTAGGTTTTTCTGGCGCCCCAGTTAGGAACCCGATTTCCAGTCCCATGTCACTTTCTGTTGGACCTTGCGAGCTGAAAGCGCCCCTGATCCTGACAACAGGTTGTGGTGAGAATTTGCTGGGATTAGATTTGTTGAAAAGATTGCACGCTACACTGTATTGTTCTCCTTCAGGAGTACAACTTACATTAGGCAAGAAAGTGGTTTCCCCAATGTATTTGTCTAAAAACACGATGCCACCTGAATTGTCATCCCTTCCGGATGCCCTTTGGGCTACTGGTCCCAATGATGTGGGCCTCTTGGAAATACCGCCATATGTGGTGACTCTAAAGGCTAATGTCAGACTGCCACGTATTCCCCAGTACAAGATCTCTAATGAAGGGCAGAAAGCATTGTTAGACATTGTCAGCGACTTGATTAATAAGGGTGTGATAGAGGAAACAAGAGGCAACGTTTGCAATAGTCCGATTTTACCTGTCTTAAAACGAACGGACCCTTCACAGCCACCTGTTTACAGATTTGTGATTGATCTTAGAGAGGTTAATAAGATTGTTGTGCCACAGTTTCCGGTTGTCCCTGATATAACTGCCTTGTTAACGATGATTCCAGCCTCTGCTGCATGGTTTTCAGTGATCGATTTAAAGAATGCTTTCTTTAGTATCCCAATTGCAGAAGAGAGCAGAGATATTTTTGGTTTTAGTCTGGGAGGCCGAAGCTTCCGCTTCAAACGCGCTCCCCAGGGCTACTGTGAGAGTCCATCCATATATAGTCAGGCTCTGAAAGCGCAGCTTGATGCACTTGTTTTACCTAGTGGCGCTATCCTGATTCAATACGTGGACGATTTACTGATCGCCGCGGATACTGAGAAGATTTGTAAAGAAGCCACATTGTCATTGTTGCGCCATTTATCCGCTTTCCATCACAAAGTGTCTCTCTCTAAGCTGCAATATTGTCGACAAGAAGTGACCTACTTAGGTCATCTCTTATCGAAGGAGGGAAGGAAACTGACCCCAGAAAGAATTCAAGCCATTGCACAGTTAAGTGTGCCAAAGACACAGAGAGAAGTGCGTGCTTTCTTGGGCATCACTTCATACTGTAGGCATTGGATCCCTAGTTTTTCCTTATTGGCAAAACCTTTGTTAGCCTTAACATGCAAAGACACACCGAATCCTATCCCATGGTCTGAAGAGTGTCAGAAAAGTTTTGTGGAATTGCGTAATGCATTATGTTCAGCACCTGTGTTGGGTACTCCCGACTACAGTAAGCCTTTTACATTGTATGTTCACGAGAAAGACGGATGTGCGTTGTCAGTGTTAACACAGCCTTTTGGCGACAGACCGCGCCCATGCGCATATTTTTCATCTACCTTGGACCCTGTAGCAAGGGCATTGCCAAGCTGTCTGAGAGCGACAGCTGCTGCAGCGATGTCTATCCGACAATCGGCTGGTTTGGTAATGGACAACACATTGATTGTTATGGTTCCACACGCTGTAGACACATTATTAAATAGAACTAAGACACAACACTTGACTAGTGCACGATTATCGGGCTACGAACTTACACTGTTAGCTAATCACATACACATAAAGAGATGCAATACGCTGAATCCAGCTACATTGTTGCCAATTCCAGCAGACTCAGATGAGATTGAGCAACATGACTGTCTGTTCAGAACAGAAGAAGAGACGAAAGGGAGAGTAGATCTGAAAGATACTCCCCTGACTGAGTGTGATGGCACTTTATGGGTAGATGGGTCATGTTTCAAGCTCCCTAATGGTGACACGACTGCTGCATATGCTATCACGACTTTGCACACGGTCGTGGAAACTGCACGAGTGCCACATAATTCGGCCCAAGCAGCAGAATTAATCGCCCTCACGAGAGCATGTGTGTTGTCTGAAGGAATGAGAGTGAACATATACACAGATAGCCAGTACGCCTTTGGCTTGGCTCATAATTTTGGGCGTTTGTGGAAGGAGCGTGGGTTCCTGACGTCGCATGGAGCTAAAATTCAGAATGGCAAGTTGGTGAATGATCTCCTTGAATCACTGACCCTACCGTTGCAAGTTGCGATCATGAAATGTAGTGCGCACAGGAAAGTCACAGATGATGTTGGACGTGGGAATGCGTTTGCTGATGAGACTGCGAGAGAAACAGCACAGAATGTAAAGACTAGAATGTATGTTGCAGGTTCCGCAAGATGGGTTAATGATGTGGGAATGTGTGAGAACACAATAGAGAGTGTGAAGTCGCTTCAAGCTGAAGCCACAGAGGAAGAGTTAAGCAAGTGGAGAGAAAGTATGGGTAAGTTGGATGAGAATGGTTGTTGGATTGATCTGACAGAACATAGGCGATGGTTGTTGCCTGATGCATATGTGCTCCCAGTGGTTACTATGGCACATGGAATGGCACATATCAGTACGAAAGGTATATGCAAGTTGTTGGCTCCAGTATGGCAGAATGCTGGGATTCCCAAGTGTGCAGAGAATGTGGTCAAGAATTGCATAGTATGCTTGAAGTACAACCCTGGTAGGGGAACCCCAACTCCGGCTGGTCACTTTGCACCCCCATCATGTCCATTTGAAGTTTTGCAGCTGGACTTTATTCACATGGAAAGATGCAACAACCTGAAATATGTATTGGTGGTTGTTTGTGCTTTCTCAAAATGTATTGAGGCTTATCCTCTGAAAGATAACACTGCCCTATCCACAGCCAAAGCCCTTGTGAAGGAGTTTTTCCCTAGGTTTGGGATGCCAAGAATGGTGTGGTGTGATAACGGAAGTGAGTTTGTGGGTAAAGTGATGAAGAATGTATGTGAAGGGCTAGGGATAAAGCAGAAGTTCCACGCTGCAAATCACCCCCAATCAGCTGGACTAGTAGAACGCTACAATGGAGCCTTAAAGCTCAAGCTGGCTAAAATCCAGGCGAGCACCGGTCTTAAATGGCCTGACGCTCTGCCCCTAGCACTCCTGTCCACCAGAATGACCATACACTCACGAGTGGGACTTAGCCCTTATGAGGTCGTCTTTGGCCGCCCGGCTAATGTATGGGGCGTGCCAAGACCGGCGAAATTTAGCGAAATAGAACATCCAGTACTGCTCGATTACCTGTATGATTTGACTGTTAAACTGCGTGTTTTGCACCAACAGGTACATGATACCCTTCCCCAAGCCTCTGAACCTCCTGGACACCCTATCAACCCTGGTACGTGGGTCCTGGTCCGAAATTTCCAGCGCAAGAGCAACGACGAGCCTCGCTGGATCGGCCCTCATCTTGTTCTTCTTTCAACAAGATCAGCAGTGCGAGTGAAAGGGAAGAAGCACTGGATTCATGGTACTCACTGCAAGGTAGTCCCCTTGCCTCTGCCATATGACCAGTGGGTCAAGGAGGGTATCGCCGACTCAGAGACAGACATTGTACCTCGCTTTGTACCATTCAGTGATGCACGCTTAAGAGGCACAGTTTCAGACCAAGAGAGTGACAATATTCTGCAGGAAGCTGTGCCACCATCAAGTCGACTGGACACCACTGAGCCTGAACTTTTGTTTCAAGACCAAACAGCACCTGGCCGTCTCCGCTATAATTTGAGACCTAGGCCCATGGACAAATAAAGATTTCCTCATTATTTCCTTTTTGACATTTTTTGCTCTCCGATCTGAAGGACTTTCTTGATTTTTGTTTTTCGAACCACCATCCGGGTTCTGCCGCAGGGTCGCGGTGCCAAGACTTTGGGGTACAGGCCGAAGACGCTAGGTCGACGGTTCTGGTTGGTCTAGGGCGTTTCCCTGGACTGACAGGCGTACTCCTTAGCAGAAGAAACTCATCCACCGCGAGCGGCCCGAGTAGAGGATGGAGTTTTTTAAGATGGAGAGACCGATTGAGGAAATGAACTTTAACGCAAGGATGTGTAGAATTGTAAAAAGTAAATGTTTTGTCTTTTTGTGCCTTTTTACACTGTGTAGCACAATAATGTTTATTGTAAGATTTGTGTTTTTCTCCGCTCAAAAGCCCATTGAACCCACTCAACAGCCTATATCTCTTTCTACTGCCTCCTCTCACTCTTTTCACCCTTTGCCTGAGCACGAACAGACCAGACGATCAGAGTTCGTAAATAACTCGTTTATCCAGCTCTTGCACCAGCACCAACTAGTAATGAATACGACCAATTGCTGGGTGTGTGGGTTAATGCCACATACCATTAACAAAGGTATTCCCTACCTGGTGCTGCCGTACAGTTACAATGGATCGTCATGGGCATTCCAAACCATGTTTCTCTATGCTCTAGATACATACTCCCCTCGCCAACCGCGTTCCATCAGACCTATCACCAATAATAAGGCTTTGATGAAAGGAGTTGCCGATATGAGTAGGGATATCGATGCATACTCATCTATTCCCAAAGAAGAGTTGAGACCTTATGTAGGATGGAACGCGACGGGGTATAGTATTAGTCTGGGTGAAAGACAGCGAAAAATCTCATCTCCAATCTGGGTCGTACCCCACATGGGTCGGTTCTGCTTATAGGGTAATGGTCAGAATCCTAGAGCTCAACTGGGAAGGAGTGACTGTACTGAAACGTACACCTTCCCGTCGCAGTTTTCCCCTGCGTTTTTGGCTGCTAAGGGCACATATTTCATCTGTCATGACCGAGCATATACATGGCTGCCCCCTGATTTCTCGGGCACATGTTATATTGCGAACTTGCTACCGCCGACATTTACTGCTGCCTCTGACTATCACAAGACCAGAGTTGTGAGAGGTGTGATTAGTAAGGAGGACACTGCCGGTCAGGAAGCAGGAGACTTCTTCTTGGGTTTCCTGCCGTTTTGGGGACCTATGGTCAATAGTAGGAACCTGAGACAGCTGACTCGTGTGGTTGAATCCACTGTCAATGTAACGGCTGGTGCCCTTAGTAATCTGACAGCTGAGCTCCAAGCGGATCGCCTTATGACTCTGCAGAACCGCATGGTTCTAGACGTTATTCTTGCAGACCGCGGTGGGGTATGCAAGGTCATCCAGTCCAGTTGCTGCATTTTCATACCAGATAATGCTCCAACAGTGTATCAAGCCATCTCCAAGCTCCATAAAATATCTGAAGCCATACACGTGGATAAGGGAGATTGGTCACTGGTGGGATGGTTCTGGGAATTGATATCTGCCTGGGGTTGGAAAGTTCTGATGGTCATTGGAATGATCTTAGCCATTCTTTTCCTGTTCTGTCTGTGTATACAGTGTGCTCCCGCGATATGTGGTCTCTGTACTACCTTATGTGTAAGGAAACCTGTATCGAGGGACGAGCTAAGTAATAGGATGATGCTACAGCAACATCTCCATGACTTCGTGAACATTGACCTAGACTCGGATTAAGATGAGTATAGTGATTGCCTATGTAAGGGCAAAAGGAGGGTCTGTCGTACTTTAATATTCGGGACCGCGTAGGGGACAGGGCCCTACCCCTGTCTATCTTGGTATTAGCGAACCGCAAATGGTAAATGCGGCATGTACGAGTGCTTTATATATCGTTCTAGCTATAAACGCACTGTTTACACGTTATTCAGCTTCACTACGCGGGTTCCATTTTGGAAGCAGTGGCCATCTTGTCATTGCCCTCACATAGGCTATGATGGAGTTAATACGGGCCTCACAGTACATGGGCTTTCCCTCTGACTTCTCTGTGACCTGGGCAGCTGGCTCTGCTGCCCCAGGTCAAACCGGTCTCACGAGCTCCCCTTCCTCCGTCCACCTGTGATTAGCATCAGGGTTTGACCCGTCATAAAGCCCTTTCATTCTATACAATCCCCCGGCTAATCTCTTCTACACCTGCTTGTTCCTGCTTTATGACTTGTTTCCCAAAACAGGAGATGCTCATGTTTATTGGGGGGTCTATTTACATCAAAACGTGGGATCTGAACCTTACTGTGTAAATCATTGTGGGCTGGCCGAACTGGAATGTGGAATGGTCATCATGACTCTGCCTTTTCTTTGTAATGTACACTTGCATATTGCCGTATCATAAAACCTAGGAATGTATGCTTGAGGCAGGGAAAAGCGTATTTAAGATGAAGTCCGTTCCTATGATTTTCAGCAGTCTCCTGAGAACATACACGCTGTTGTACTTCTAGGATACCTGTCATTGGTCTGCAGCCAATAAACGAATCTTTGACTTCACCCAGAAGACTCTGTGTTTCTGTAGGTCCGGAACAGGGTGAACCCAGAAGTCATAGGGTGTGTGCCCCTGCACCGCTGGGTCTAAAATACCCAGTACTTCAATGTACTCTTGGTATGCATATGTATGTTGGGAATGCTACCGAAGTAAGTCACAGCACTATCTTTGTGCAACAGATCCCAATGCTTAATAATAGCCATCAGCAGTGGTAATCCACACACTGTGAGATGTGGAAGGAAAATGAAGTTGAACTGGTAAAGATGAAAGGGGCCTGTTCAATGATACATATTTGCAGCAGCTAACCCAAAGGTCAGCAGACTGAACAGCAGTCAATCACACCAAAGTCTGTGCTGAACATGTAACAAAATACAAGCAATAAACCTAATGAAAGCCCTGCATTGGGCAGGACATTTTTCTGATGAACATAGTAGAGATTAAAGTCATTTAAATTAGTTTGGAGTAGATATTGTTGGACTTAGCCCTTTCTGCAGGATCTACCCCAAACATTTTGCCTTCACCTTCCTGTTTCCTGAACCCGTTTATGATGGCTTATAATCAGTGCTAAATTGCTTCTGCTCTCTCCTTTAAATGTGATAAAATTAGCTTACACCCAATTGGCACGTTAAATTGACTTGTAGGTCACTAGTAAAGTGGAACTGCATGTACCAAGGGCCTGTAAAGTAAATGCTACTAGTGGTCCTGCAACACTAATTGTGCCTTCCACTTAAGTAGCCCTTTAAACATGTCTCAGGCCTGCCTTTTCGATCTGCCAAAATAGTCCTTTTCCAGGCCTCAACCTTTCTTTTTAATACATATAATCACCCCAAGGTAGGCCCTAATCAGCTTAAAGGGTAGGGAGCAGTGTGTTTGAAAAGTTGGACATGTACTTTTAACTTTTAAATGTCTTGGTAGTAAAAAACATTTACATTTGTTTTTTCACTACTGCAACACCTGCCCCTCCCATAGGATAATGTTGGCTTAACTTATTACATTTAATACGTTATAGGTTTCGATTGGGAGCAAGTAGGAATCTTGAGTTTGGTGTCTAAAGAATTTTAATATAAAAAACTCTTTAAGGATAAAGTTGGATTTTAAGTCACAATTCTGAAAATGCCACTTTCAGAGTAGCAGGCAGTTGGTCTTTGTGTATTACTCCCAGACAGTGAGACAAAGGGGAGCTAGTTGTTGGCAGGATGGGCCATCTCCAACTTGAGGAGGGGACAGAGCTGTCCCCTACCACACTTGCACATTACAAAGCTTCTGCCTTAGCACACTCAGAAAGGGGTTGACAGTAGTCTATTGTGTCCCCAGGCATGCTGGGGTCAGTGCAGGTAGATAGGAAATTCCAAACACCTCTGGGGGTGGAAGCCTCTAGACCATTCTCCTACTTGAAAGCTGGCACCATGTACAAATATTGAACCCGGGAACCCAACTCTTCAGCACAGCTCTGGACGTTTGGATACTTCGGATGAAGGACTGCTGTATTTTTGGGCATTGTTCACCGGCTGTATTCAGAGCTTATTGACTGGGTTTAAACCTCGGTTTTCTACATTTGTATATCAACACACACTTGACCTGGATACTAGGTACTCATTACATAAACTGACTGAACCTAATTACATTAAGAGGGTCAGATTTGAGGTAATCAGAGATGTAGTACAGATTTTGGCAGGAACTTTGAACTAAATATTCTCTACCTGCACTTCACATTTATACTCCACTATAGAGCAACCCTATACTCCCGTATATATTTCAGGATAATGTCGGGAAAGCTTGGGGACAAATGGGAATAGGTAACTTGAGGCATATGTATGACTTACAGGGGTTTCGGAATTTTGCCTCACTTCAGGAAGCATACGTGCTCCGGTAGCGTAACTTTTTCAAGTATTTACAGGTGGGAGATTATTTTCTAAACAGTCGTAAATTTATTATTGATGAAGAAACATCTGAAATCCTCATCAGACCTCACGGCAAACAATTTCATAAAGTATAATTTCTCAGAAGTTTATTTCATATGTCAAGGATGCTAGCACGCAATTAGCTTCAAGATGGAGCTGGCTTTTTTCATCAAAAACCACGGCTACAGAAATACAGGCAGCTCTCATAGTACTAGATCAGTCATTGATCTCTGTTAGCCTCAAGTTACAGCACTTCAGAACAATTTGGATGCTTTATCCACCTGACCGTATCTTAAAATGGGTATCATCCCGAAACCCTTAGAAGTCATACTACCTGAAGTGCCGCTGTTATGCTGCCAAAATAGTTCATATGTTTGCTGAATATCCCATGCTTAAAGACTTTTGGTTAGTTTATTTCCACTAACATCAGCACATTTGGGGATCAAATTTCATCTCAGTAGTAAGGACATTTTAT
This sequence comes from Triturus cristatus, assembly GCF_964204655.1. Lineage (NCBI taxonomy): Eukaryota > Metazoa > Chordata > Amphibia > Caudata > Salamandridae > Triturus > Triturus cristatus. The sequence continues at coordinate 1,634,854,653 of NC_140589.1, forward strand.
TGGGTCATAAGTCGGATTTGGACGTCAGCTTAGGTTCACAAATCTCGATTATAATTGTTAATGCTCTTTTATGCATTGCTAGGGGTATGAATTTACTCCCTACCACAATATGGTGGGCGATGCTACGGCAAACCTATGAATACGGAAATAACTAATGTCTCTGAGTTGTAAACTTACTACTTGGAGGGGCATCCCATAGACCAGAGTGTGGCTAGTTTCTGTAGTTAATTAGTAATGAAACATTACAGCAAACCCAATACGGAAGAAGCATTTTAAGAGAGACATAGGCCTGTTCCAGAAGGCCTTCATTGTACCATGTTTACAAAGAGAAGGCATTGTAGAAGATTATACATAAAGTCCATGGTGGAGAGAAAAGCAGCAGAAAGCTACTACACTGAAAGGGACTGATTCCCAGCGCGCTTGCAGCAAGCCACCCAAGGGTCAATATTTCACCAATTATAGATATGATTGCTCTACCCTACAGTGACAGCCAAACTCTAAATCAGGCCCTATAAAAGGAACAAAAATGTCTACATGTGTGCTTTAGGCTGCCAATAATTACTATTCATAACTTGTATATGGTTAGAATAACAAGAGCGTGATCTACCTAAAAATAGGATCCTGAATCAATAAATAAATCATTCGGTGAACCCCGATCTATAAGGATTACAATAGAAAGATGTTTGGAGGTCTGAGATGCTTTTTATTCAGTAAATCAAACAGGGTTTTGCTCAAAAATCCTTACGGCAATTGTGTACTGGTGGTGTCTTGATTTCTTTGACCGGAACTCCCCTAAGTCTTGTATAGTGTGCCTCATTTGACAGTTGTCTTAAAACTTCAGTGCAATAAGTCTAAGTTTATAATCCCCTTCCCTTGTCTCTGGTTTTATTAGAATGGCAGGGTTTGTGCGTAAGGTTTGTAAAGCCTGGTTTTCATCCTTGGTAATATTGTACCATATGTATTTATGTTGTGAAACTCATCGATCAAGGTCCTTGATGACCAATTTTTCTAAAGTAAGGATTTCTGGTGTAACCTTTTGCACTGGCAGACTGAACACAGATGGTGGGTATAATCCAGTTGCATGACTGGACCTAGAGTATGGGTTTTGGTACTTGTGAAAATTATTTGGCATTTCCATCTTTATTTAAAAAGTCTGGCCTGGTGATGGGTGCAAAATTAAGCCCATAACTAATTACAGACAGTTCGGAGCTGGAAAGGGTATGTTTTGATAGATTGGAAATGGGAGCCATTAAAGGGCTAGGTGTTTTATGACAGAACCCCATTACCATTCGTACGTCTGTCTGCAGGTCTGTCACTCCCCATGTGTGCCCTGTTGGTAATGTCCTTGACTTCAGCATTGTCATCTGCCTCTGCCCCTGTTTCCCCTGCATTTCAGTCAATCATTTGTATAGCGCATGTTAGACCTGGCGCTTCTTGGCATGATTACCCCTGACTTTTTTACTCTACCTCCGCAATTTTTTTGACTGACTTAGATGCTTTGAACACTTTGCCACTGCTGATCAGTGTCAAAGTGTAAGTGTTCCCTGTATAAAGTAATGGTAATTGGTTGTCCATGATTGGTATGTTTACCTTACTAGTAAAGTCCCTAGTAAAGTGTACTATGTGTGCCAGGGCTGGTAATGCAAATGCTACTAGTGGGCCTGCAGCACTATTTGTGCCACTCACACAAGTAGCCTTAAAAAGGGAACTCAGCACTGACTCGCCAGACCTTACCCTTCCCTTTCTATGCACATCAGACACCCCTATGGTAGGTCTAGGGTATGTCCTGGACAGGGTGCAGTGCATGTGAATGGTAGGACATGTACTAAGGTATGTGTCATGTCCTGACAGTGAAATAATCTCCATTTCGTTTTTCACTGTTGAAAGGCCATCTTGCCCACAGGACAGAATGGGAAGGCTGTGTAATATGTTTTCCAGCCTATCATCCCAAAGGCTCAGGATGGAAAGGTGAAGTTTAGTATGCCTGAACTCAGAATGTAATAACACATCTTTTTATGTAGATGGTTTTTGCATTGTGTGTTCAGAAGCCCCTATTTTAGAAGTGGCTGTGTTTTTGTGCTCTAACATTTCTGTCTGTATCTGCCTGGCTGTGGATTGACTGTCTGGATTTGAAAGCGATAGGATCCGGGGAATGTCTTGACCCAGGGGAGGAGGTGAGACAGCAACAGGCTGACCTGCATCTGGAGTGTAGGGGGAGGAGAAGCCCCTAGAGGTGAAGAGGCCTGGGTTGCTGCTATAAAACAATTGGCTCATCTCCTGCTGAGTGATTGAGAATCCAGACCCCCACTAATCAAAGGAAGAAATGTGTCACTGGCAGGGAGGCACCCAGAACTGCTTTGAACAGGTGTCAGTGCCCCCTGAAGCACAAAAACTTCAAAGCCATTGAGGGGTATAACTATGAGAGCTGAAGCCCCTGAACTTTGGAGAATGGCTTGATCAAGTGTGAAGAAGACTGGAGCTACTTCATGGTCAAGAGGACCTTTGCCAAGGAAGAAACAACTGAAGAGACTGAAGGATAGGACTGACCCTTGCTGTGTGATCTGGGGCTGGCCTGCAGTTTGCTGTTTCAACCAAGGAAATACCAAATGGGCTTTGCTGTGTGCTGTGTCCCCCTGCTTGAAGGACTTTGCTGTGTGCTGTGTCCTGAAGTAACTTATCCCCAAGGGCCTGAGGTGAGCTGGCTCCCTGTTCGGAAACACAGGAACACAAAAGTTTCCAGAAGAGTTTCAGCAGCGCTGTGTGAACGTGCCTGTTGCAGTCTGAGACCCTCATAAGAACTGCCCTGTGATCGTGGGCGCCTGGAGTCCAAGCAGGGATCAGTGACACGGTGTGTGTGTGCTTTGTGCAGCATGAACCCCTTTGTGAGGATTGTCCAGTGATTGTGTGTGTGTTTTGAAGAACAAGGGTACCCCGATATGCGAACCTGGGGTGATACAATGTAGAAGGAAACAATGGTTCTGGATGGCCTATGAAGGTCCAGGACAGAGAGGAGCCCTTAAGAGGGCAGGTGATTTAGTATAGGTACAAAGACTCATATGGGAGAGTGATACTTAATATAGAGAAAGGGGACAAGAGAAGTCAATATATGACACTTATTTATTATACATAAGATGAATTCAAGTGCTCACATATTTAGTGACAACAAGCGTGACGTGCAGGTGAGGGTGAACTTTAAAAGAGAACATCGCATTGGCAACAGTAGTGAACCATTTTTTAGATCAGTATAAAAGGTTCAAGTTGCGTAAGGTCGACGACGTTTCGAACTCAATTATTCGAGTTCATCTTCAGGACAAATGTGAGCATATGAACTCTAAATATAAGAAATGCAAAGAAATAAGTATAAGTAACTCATAATGTAGTCCCTGAACTGTATATAGCATCACAATCAATTACATGTGTGGTACATAGTGCTCTCCAAAAAGTGATGCAAAGAGGAATATCCATTTATAATACTTAATTGTAAAAAAGAGCAACTGCAGAAAGAATCAAAAAGTTGAAAAAGTAAACTGTGTACTAACAAACTAATGGACACATTGATCATTTTCTGAAGGTATTCGCATTAAAACCTTTTTTGTCGCAAGGGAGGAGGATTAATTAACCATTGGAAAACAAGGTGCTAGCAGAGTGAATAACTCTGATAGTCATATAGGAAGCGGGGACATGAGGCAGCGCGAGAGAAATTGAAACACTTACTTAGCATATGGGAAGGTTAATCATTGAAGGTATCGACAATTGAGAGTGTTACACCGGTGGTGTCACCACATCGGTGAGTGCCTCGAGGAAGAACGATGGCGTGGGGAAAGGGGGTGATTTGTGTAAACGAGACGTACAGCAATGTGGCGTACAAGGATACGGGGTTGGGCCGGACTAAGAAAAGGACTTACTTAAAATCAAAGCTGTATCCAACCACATCAAGTTAGGATGGAGGGGTTCCGGTGCCGGGAATTTAATCTGCAAGGGAGGGGGAGTGATTACAATCAAGCGGAAATTGCGGCCGCGAGGGAAAAGGAGGGCAAAATAAGGTTACTTACTCATTTCAGGCGGCACACAGTCCAATCAATGGGGGTCTCAAGGAGGGGTGGAGCGGGTCCTGTGCGCGTGCAAGTACGCGCAGTGACTGGGAGTGCAGCCAGAAGCGATTGGTATTTAATACAGCGGGTTGCTATTGGTTACGTTAAGAGGAAACAGCTGTGTGCGTTGAGACGCGTGTGGACCCAACGACGGTAGTTGGCTCGGGACATGCCTGTTTACAATAGGCAACGAGTGAGAAAGGGAGCATGCGTATGGGCGCAGGGTAATTGATTGGTAAGAGAAACGTGTGTATTCAATACACGTGAGTGCAAAGGGGCTAACCTCGGGGACAGTGCATGCTTACAAGATGCAAGGCAAATCAGTGTGAAAGCTTGAATCCAAGTGAGTCTCATTGTCGCTGTGTGCGGGTACGTTGTGCACCGTGAGACCTTCGTGAGGATTTGCCTTGTTATCGTGTGCACCGGAATCCAAGTGAGTCTCATCGACGCTGTGTGCGTAGTGCACTGTGAGACCTTCGTGAGGATTTGTCTTGTTATCGTGTGCACCGGAATCCAAGTGAGTCTTATCACCGCTGTGTGTGGGTGCGTTGTACACCGGGAGACCTTCCTGAGGATTTGCCTTGTTATCGTGTGCACCGGAGTAAAGTGAGTCTCAGCGATGCTGTGAGCGTGATCTTCGTGCAGCCTGAGACCCGTGTGTGGAATGCCCAGTAATCGTGCACCAGGAGTGAAGGAAGACTCAGCAACGCTGTGTGCATGTGCTTTGTGGCAGCCTGAGATCTTCTCAACTGAAGCGGCCCGGACCAGCAGCCCCAGAGGAGCTGAGTTGCCGGCCCGAGCAGCCGTAGCCATTTCACAAAGCTGCATTGGAGGCCCAGCCGCTGGACGAAGAGAGGAGAGTGAGTTTGTGCCCCCAGGTATAGTGTGTCGACTCCTGGGGCGGGGCGCGGGCTCGGAGGGAGACACTCTCGGCCTCTCTCTCGTGTGATCAGCACAAGCCTCTGCTTCGGCTCGTATCATGGCACATATTGCCAAGGGATTGGCGGTACAGGGGCCGGAGTGCGAAGCTGCACTTTGGGATTACATTGTACTGTGTTGGGGGCAACTGTGAGTGGGTGACTGAAAGTCAGAAGGAGAGGCGGAGAGGCCGCCTAAGGCCCAGAGATCAGGGCCTGAGTATACTACATAGTATTCCATTTCTGCAGGACGAAGTACCTGACTGTCGTATTACACATTGCATCATTTCTGCATAGCGGAGTACCTGATTAGAGTATTACGCATTGCATTATTCCTGCTTAACAAACGACCTAATTAGTGTATGACGCATGGCATTTTTATCTGCACAACAAACTACCTAATTGTTGTATGACGCATTGCCTTGTTTCTGCATAACGAACTACCTGATTAGCGTATTGCACATTGCATTATTCCTGCATAACGAATTACCTGATTAGTGTATACGCATTGCCTTATTTTTACAGAATGACATATCTGGTGGTTGTATTATGCATTGCATTATTTTAGCTTGCAAAGGGCCTGATTGTGGCATTACACATTGCATTCTTTTCATTGCAGAGTGTCTGATTGCTACGTTATGCATTACAGTATTTTTTACATTGCAAAAGTGCCTGATTCTAGCATTATGAGTGATATGACATGATATTAGGAGTACAAGAGATTGTTTAGAAGTGCTCATTAACATGGCCAGAACTTACAAGGGCTGGCTGGTATAACAACCGGCCAGGAGAAATATTACACAACCTCATATGTTGGTTTTTATACCGTGTGGTCTTATCGTATATCTTTTTACATAAAGTTTATACTCGTTTTATAAAACTCGTGTGGAGTTTATTTGTGGTGTCATCATTGGATTATTGTGTGCGTGGTTGCGAATACTTTACAAATTTGCCTTGAAGATAAGCCTGGCTGCTCGTGTCATGCTATCGAGGGGGTGAGCGGGGCTATCTAAGAGAGTGACCTTCCTTTCCCTGACGTTGGAACGCGGGTCCCTACTTGGCATAAGGTACCTACCTCAGCCAACCAGGGATCCCGGGTCTAACAGCGCAGCACTGTCACCCCTAGGGGTATCAGGGTGCAGAATTTGCTATGTTTCCATAAAAGAGCCAGGTCTTGAGTTTATTTTTAAAGTCCACTAGGAAGGGTGCTGTTTGGAGGTGGACGGACAAGTTGTTCCAAGTCTTGGCGGTGATGTAGGAGAAGGAGCTGTCCCTGCTGCAGCTGTGTGCAAGGGTGAGTGAGGAGGAGACCAGGTATCTTGCGGGCAGATGGAAGTTCAGTTGATGGCTGATGTAGGATGGTCCTTGATCATGTACAACTTCGTATGCATGCGTGAGGATCTTGAACTGGCATCTTTTTTGGATGGGGAGCTAGTATAGGTTTCTGAGGTGTGGGGTGATGTGGGCCGTTTGGAAGGTCCAGGATGAGTCTGGCTGCGGTGTCAAGTATGGTCTGGAGTCTTCTGCAGAGCTGAGTGGAAATTCCGGCTTAGAGAGTGTTGCCGTAGTCAAGGCAGCTGGTGATGAGGGTCGTTCTGGTGTTGAGTGGGATCCATCTGAAGATTCTGAGGAGCATGCAGAGGGTATGGAAGCAGAAGGAGGTGACTGCATTGACCTGTCTTTTCATAGTCAGTTGGCTGTCGAAGATAATGCCAAGGTTGCATGCATGGTCTGCCGGTGTGGTTATTGGTTCGCTTTCTACTGGCCACCAGCTGTGGTCCCATTCAGAGATGTTCTTACTGAAGATCAGCATTTCAGCTTTGTTGGAGTTGAGTTTGAGGCAGTTGTCTCTCATCAATTTGGCTATATTGGTCATGGCGTTGCAGAAGTTGGTTTTGGCGTTGGAGGAGTCCTCGGTGAATGAGAGGATTAGTTGAGTGTCATCTGCGTAGAAGATTATTTTGGGTCCATGGGATCTGACGTCTGTGAGGGTGGTCATGTAGATGTTGAACAGGGTGGGGCTGAGGGATGATCCTTGGGGCATGCCGCATATGATTTCCTTGGGTGCAGAGGTGAAGGGAGGCAGTCAGATGCTCTGTGTGCATCCTGTAAGGTGTTGAGGGTGTCTTGCTGTGTGCCGATGTCATAGAGCCTTTCGAAGAGGGTGTGCTGGGAGAAGTGTCAAACACAGCAGAGAGGTCAAGGAGGATTAGGGCCAAAGTTTATCCATGGTCGAGGAGGGTTCTTATGTCATCTGTGGCAGCAATCAATGTGGTCTCGGTGATGTGGTTGGCATGGAATCCTGATTGTGAGGCGTCTAGTAGGTGGTTTTGTTCCTGGTATTCAGTGAGCTGTTGGTTGATAACTTTCTCGAATACTTTGGCTGGACAGGGAAGCAGGGAGATCGGTCGGTAATTTTTAAGATTGCTAGGGTCGGCGAAGGGTTTCTTGAGGAGGAGGCTCACCTCTGCATGTTTCTATCTGTCTGGGAAGTTGCTGATTGTGTTGGTTAAGAGGTTGAAGAGACGGTGGGGGGCAGGGGTCGTGTGCGCTCCGGAGTGGATGAATGACATGACAGCTGTGGTGGTCTAGGTGTTGAGCAGGGACCAGGTGGTGATCTTTTGGCTGGTGCTCACTGGTTGGTTGAGGTTGTCGTGGCTGAGAGTGGTGAGTCGGGGTCGAAGTTGTTGTAGATGGTGGCAGTATTGCTGTGGAAGTAGTCTGCAAGGATGTAGCGGAGTTCTTGGGAGGGGTGGATGGTGTTCTCTGTGGCTGTCGGTTTTCAGAATTCCTTGACTATTTAGAAGAGTTCCTTTGTAGTTGGCCGTGGTGTCGATGCGATCAGTGATGGCTGCTGTCTTGGCCACCTCTGTTGGGCCCATTCCTGTATATATCCTTATGTGTGAATGTGTCCTTTGTTTCAGTCTGAAGACAATGTTAAATGTCCTACTTGGCTTAAAACAATATTAAGAAAATGCCTATGAATTTTAAAAAAATGTCGTAGGTCAAGATAAAGTGCTAGGTAAATCAAGCCCATTCTTCTTGGGTTAGGATAGTCTTACAAATGTCTTACATTGACAAAAAAAACCTTAGTAAATTTGTTTCTTCCATTATTTATAAAAATTAACCTAACTCCACGCCGATATCTTCATCCTTGTGATGGAAATTTCCACCAACAGGTAAAAAGTTACTAGCAGTAACTTTACACTTGCTAAGTCTGTTGTCAGAGGCTCCACCTCTTTCTTGAGGGGGGAAGAGACGAGTAATGCGCCACCTATGTATAAATCTCCGGTGGGAAATGGTGATTACCAAAAACAGTGCAGAGATACTCATATGAGTAAGAGTCAACATAAATGTGTACATTTCCTTTGTGAATATCTGGAAATGGCTTGTGCAGTTGTATGAAAGGTAATGCCATTAACTATTGTGCTTGTTAGGCTTGGTCCCTTTTACAGGGTCATCCTCAAACTTTTCACCTTCACCTGCCTTTTTACTGAACCCGTTTGTATTACCCTTTAGGATTCTGTCCAATACTAACCAGTGTTAAAGTGCTTGTGCTCTTTCCTTAAAACTTGTAAGTCCCTTGTAAAGTGGCACTACCTGTGCCCAGGGCCTGTAATTAAATGCTACTAGTGGGTTTGCAGCACTGGTTGTGCAACCAACTTAAGTAGCCCTGTAAAACATGTCTGAGGTCTGCCATTGCAGCCTGTTTGTACAGTTTTAAACTGCCATATCAACATGGTAAAATAAACCTTTCGCCAGGCCCCAAACCTATACTATTACATTTAATAAGTGATTATTTGCAAATGGGAGCAGGCAACCAGATCATGTTTGGTTTCTTTGGGATTGTAATGAAAAAATCCTCATTCATAGTAAAGTCAGATTTTAAATACAATTTTGAAAATGTTACTTTTAGAAAGTTGGCATTTTCCTTCCTTAGCCATTTATTGCCTGAAGCATTTCTCTGGGTCATATGAATGGGTGTAGCTGACAGCTGGGCTTTGTGCATTCCTCCTAGACAGCCACACACAATAGAGAGCTTAGGTGTGCCTGGACGAGCCATCATTGGCAGAATCAATCAGTCAATCAGTATTTATAAAGCACGTCTAATCACCCAATAGGGTATCCAGACGCTTGCAGGCCCCGGAGGTTTATTCGAACAGCCAGGTCTTGAGGGCCATTTAGAATTACAGAAGTGAGGTGATGGTTCGGAGGTGAGTGCGGAGGCTGTTCCAGGTCTTTGCTGTGATGTAGAGAGAAGGAGCGTCCACCACTTCTGCTTTGATAGATGCGGGGAGCATGGGCAAGTGAAAGAGAGGCAGAGAGTAGTATCCTCGAAGCTTGGTGAAAGTGCAGGCAGTGGTTAATGTAGACGGGTCCTTGGTTGCGTAGAGCCTTGTGTGCATGTGTTTGGGAGCTTGATTTGGCATCTCTTCTGTACGGGGAGCCAGTGGAGTTTCTTGAGGTGGGGTGTGATGTGGGTTCGTTGGGGAAGGCCGAGATATTTTGCCAGGAAGAAGGACTGCTGGACCCCACAGTGACTCCAAGGACTAGTTGGCTGGCCTCATGGCTCGACCCTCAGGGACAGATGGCTTTAACCACCTTGAACCCAGCACTTGGACTCTGCCATCTGTGAGTCCTACCCTGCCAATTGATGCCACCATAGTCCTGGACCCTTGGAAGGGGGCCTGGATGTGCTCTGCCAGCCCATCTGTGGACTCAGCAGAGCCAACACATTACCTCTGCTGTGCAGCACAATCCTGAGCACACGCGATGCATTGCCTCTGCTGCAAGTGTTCTCCTAGCGCAAGGACTCAGCATAAATTTTGCAGCCCATATTAGAACTGCTGCTGTGCCAAGCTTCACCAACTCAGGCCCTCGCACAGTGGCGGTTCCTCTGCATGAGCGTTGGGACGCCGCCCCCCTGATTATTTTGCCCCCGGGGTCCACGGTCCAGCAGCATCAGCACATAAGAAAAAATAAATTTCAGCCCGCGGCACGGCAGCAGTCAGCTGTCTCTGACTCAGCCGCAGGCTTGCCACGTAACGTCACGGGGGGAGGTGCTAGGAGCAACTGAGTAGTTGCGTTGCGGCATTCCCCTGGGGCCAGTGCAGCAAAATGCGCATGTCAGCTTGGCCGGGTGCCTTTCCCTGGCCAGCCCGACGTGCGCAGTATTGAGGGTCTTGCCACTGTTGCCTGTGCAAATTGAGGAGGGGGGCGTGGGCAGAAGCCGCAGCGCCACGGCCTCCTAAGAAGCAGTGAGGTCTCCTGCCCCAGGTCAATCCAAGTGCTGCTTTAGCATAGCAGCGCCTGGATTGGCTGCTTTAGTCTCTCGGCAATCAGAGGGGGCATGTCCAGGAGCATGGGGCATTGTGACCATCACTGCATGGCTTTATTGTAAAGCTGTGCAGTGATTGGCCATGCTCATCCTTTGCTCAAGCTCAGCCCCGCTCTCTCTGCTCCGGGATGCTCCCCCTCCCCTCTGTGCATGCGTGCTGCCTGCCACAGAAGAAGGGAGTGGCCAGTCAGGTACTAGCACTCGTACCCCGACTGACCTCATTGCCCTGGGAGTCGGAGACCTCTGTCCTAGTACTTTCAGCAGAGCACCCCAGGCCAGTGCAAACCCCCTGCTGCATCTGCATGTGAGCTGAGCGGAGCTGCCAGTCCAATCGAATGAGCTCAGTGTCACTGTGTGTAACTCCGTAAGGATCGCCATCGACACGCAGTGAGTACCAGGCGCGCAACACCCATTGGACTCAAAGGGCATCACGCCCCCCCCACCCCCCGTCGTGTGTGGCAGCCCGGGATGAGACCGCTTCCTGGGCACACACACAGCCGCACCGAGCACTTCACAGGTCTTTAAAAGACCATTTGCATGTTAATGAGGCCTCGCTGTTGTTTCACCCCTTCTAAGTGCCCCTGCAGCTCCACTCTGCCTATTGCTCAAAGATTCAGCCCCCCCCCCCCGAAATTTGGCTCTAGTTGCGCCTCTGGTGAGTACTAAGTTTAGTTTAGTGCTTTGACAATAACAACAACATTCACTAGTACTAGTATATTATTTTGCAGTGGCTGGCCTGGCTGCTGACTTTAGTTTAGTTGGGACTGGGGAGACGCGACGTGAGACTGACTGCCGCTGACCGCGGCCCCCGCAGGGGGCCATTCGGCGGTCGGCGCCTTAGTGCCCTGGGGCACCGGTCACCCCTCCCCACCCCCTCCCACTGGGGGGGGGGCGGGGACGCAGACCGGAGCCCCCCTCCTCGGGCTGGCCGGAAGTGACGCGCAATGCGTGTCACTTCCTGGCCCTGGTGTGAGGGGGAGGCTATTTAGCCTTCCCCCACCCTCCTGGCGACCTCTTTGTCGCCCACCTCACCTTTTGATCGGTCGCAGTCTCCTTCGGTCGTCGTCCTCGTCGCTGCGATCTCGGCCCTACCACCATCATTCGGCTTCACGAACAACGGTGAGTCTTGCTCTACCCTTCCTCGCCCGGACCCGTCCCTGGGCAGTACCAGGTCGATGGGGTCCTGTGGCTCGGATGGCCACGGGTGGGGGGGCGCAAGTGCGGCCATGGTGGCTCGATGGACGCTTCGTCAGGGACGAGGCGTGATTGGGGAGGCCCTGGCGGTGCGCGGGAAAGGGCTCGAAATTTATGGCGTGGTTCGAGGGTGGGAGCGGCAAGGTCGAGGTGGCGGTTCGAGGCTCGGCAATCACGCTGGGCGTTCTGTGATGCTGGGCAAATCCATTCCACAGCCACGGTGGCTTGCTGTCTCAGTAGAGAGGCCAGCAAGCAAATGGGCACGGTGGTCGAGTCTCGCTCTCATGGGACGATATGGGGCGTACTGGTTGCAACACAATGAGAGCCAGCACAGCAGGGAATGCCGTCGACATATCTCCCCGTGCCTAACAAAGGTGAATGTGCCCGGCTGTAAGGCAGCTGGTCCTACATAAAACGCCGACATGCTTCCCTTGCGTTTCACTAAGGTCCGGTAAGGGACACACTAATTGAATCGTGTAACCGTGTGTCTGCCGGCCTTTCGTCCCCTGGGGGCGTGTTTGCCAATAATGGCGGACCTTGCGCAAGTGAGGGTATAAGGGAGCGGCCGGCCGCTTTCTGTCATAGTAAATCCTTCCCCCCCCCGGCTACGATGCGGTGTGGGGGGGGGCGGCATGCATTGTGAGCCTCCGCTAGCACTGCCCATGGCAGGATCGCAGAGGCGCTCATGTCGGGAGCCCGGCTCTGCTTCAGTCCCTTCAGGCAATGGGCTGAAGGGCGCGTCCGGCTAGCCCCGTCCCCGGCTACCACCGCGTCAGGCAGTTAGTTCCGACTGAACTTACCGCCCCGTGACTGGATAATTGCCCCCGCTGCGGGGTAAGTGTGGCCACAGCTGTGGGACAGGGGTGAGTGGAGACCCGGCCACACATCACCGAGCTAAAGGGCAGTTTTCATGTGAGCAGCGGGGACGGACGTCTCTCTTGAACCGATGCACATTTAGGAAGGAAATCTGCTGGCTCGGGCCTCTTCGACAAGACTAGGTGTTTGTGCTATAACCCGAGCTCGGCAGCCACGTCGGCTCCCTGAAGGCGACATTTCATACCTCTGACATTTATTGCCCTAAAATTGGCTTGGGATAATGGTGTCCTGTGTAGGGCAGCGAGGGCAACCCCTGACAAACATAATTAAAATAAGAAACGCATTAGTCCCCAAAGGGTCTCTGGAGTTCCAAACTTGTTGAAATAATTATTTGCCTTTAGGGCACCTCCTGTTCCTGCATCTTCATTCCCATTCTTCCATGCATCTTATCTGGTGCTCCCATTTGGTCCGGTGGAACCGGGTTCGAATCTGCGCATGAAATATCGCTTGTGGCGGTACATGTGAAGTACCGGACCGGGCACGGGTGCACGAGTGTTCGAGGACGTAGCCCTCTTTCTGCGGGGTGGCCTGCGAGCGGAACACGTGTTTTGAGAGGAATCGGATTCCGGCCCGCGTGGTCGCGTCCACATTCGCGGGTGCAGAGCTAGCGCGATCCGTGACATTTAGCGGGACGGGCATTAGCTCACATGGTAGAGCGATCGCTTAGCATGTGTGAGGAAGCGGGATCGGTGCCCGCATTCTCCAAGCAGCTTTGTTTGGTAGGATTGCATTTGAAATCCTCGGGCCTGGATGTGTAATGTTATTACGGAGCTCACGTAAAGCGCTCCAATACCTACGGGTCGATTTCACTTTCGGGTCGAGTTCGCGATATATAAATATGCAGGCTGCCTCAATGCGGATACATGATACATGAGTAGGCATGGTTCATAGGTTTTCCCACGTGCCCACAGTCACGCGCATTAGGCGATTCCGGATATTACGACACCCCCCTGCACCTCTAGGCGGCCTACCATTCAAGGGGCAAATATATACATACCCGGATGCAGGCATTCGCGCATCCATGTTGGTTTGGCCTCGCGGCTTTTGGCTATATAGCCCCGCAACAGCCATTGATGTTGGGCAACTCACTTAATCTCACGTGCCTACCGCGAAATGAATGTGCCGTTTTAAAACATAACTGGTTTGGGTGTACTCCTCCGCAAGGCGCTACCGCATAATAATTGTGTCGGCGTCCGGCCCGAAACGCTCTGTCGGCGGTAACGCAGATAGGGTGTTAACTTGCAGGGCTCGATTTTCGCTCGTAGGCTGCGACACCGGTAGGGTAGGACACCAAGCCTCGGTGCGGTGTGAAGCGTTCCAACACGCGCTAGATGACGTGCACATAAGAGCCCCGGTGCATGGCTTCCCGTGACTCGCGTTGGGTCCGGGCTTGTAAATACACCCCCCCCCCCCCCCTCACAAGCAGTGCTGAGTTAGGGAACCGGGCTGCCTTGGTCCCCCGGGGTCGCGGACGGTGCCAGCCTCGTGGTCGCTGCCTAGATGGAAAGGTTATCGCCCCCCCCGTCGGCTATGCTGCTGCTGAGGGCGTGGGGGGGGGCATGCAGTGCCTGTATTAGTACATGAGCCCCGGCGCCTGGTCACCAGAATAGGAGCTCAGCGCTTGCGTATTAGCACACAGTTGGCAGGCATTAGTTCATATCACAGCGCCGGAGCTCGAGCTAAGGTCGGGTCCATAGGGTCTAATTATTTCTCTCTCCGCGACTTTGGCCTGGGGGACCAGGGTTCGAGGCTTGGCAGTGGCGCAATGGTCTCAGCGGCGGCGCATCATTAATCTTGCCGCCATATGGCGAGAACGCGGGCTGTAAGTCTTGGTGTCGCATCACCATCCTGTCAGTCTGGGCGAAGTATATATTGCCCAGTGCCTCAAGTTGGGTCCGGGTGCAAGGGTCGTAGCTCCAAACGGCAGAGCATTGCTTACCTTAGCAGCTTCAATCTAAATGTAAATACGGTACTATACAAAGCGCTCCAATACCTTCGGGTTGAGTTCGCGCTATATAAACATGCACAATAAGAACCCTTCTGTTAGCTTGTCACAGGAAAGGGAAGGAGTTGAACTATGTGTCTTCACGGTTTGGAGCTAGGTGGGAACCCTAGGCGCGCTCTCCCCAACTTGCCTGTGAGATATGTGTTTTATTGCCGGTTTGAACTGGCTGCATGCTCTGCTGCGACTGTCCTAGTGCATGGCTTCCTGACTTAGGATTGGTCAGTACTATGTCAAATCTACCCACCAATACCACAAAGGTAATGCAGTATAGGTACCATAAAGTGTACGACTGGTCTATTGGTGCACGCTTAAGGTCCCGTGCATGGGCATCACGAGAAGTGGAACCCTGTCAGTCATGCCAAATCACCCTAAAAGGTTTGAGTTGATTCTGATAGACAGCAGACTTGTAGGGGTGCATGGTGCCAATCGAACCAGTGTAGATAAATGCCACGGGCCGTACTGCGTAATGTTGCGCATATTGCGCCTGTCACCCCGTCCCCGAGTGTTTACTGTACAGAATAACAATTAGGAACGCGTATCGAGGTGGAGGTATAGATCAACCAGCGGAGCAGCGGTCAGCAGGGAGGATAAGCATTGTGGTCACGAGCGCGCACCCAGGTGGAGGTCTAGACCCGACAGCTGAGTAGCGGTCGGCAGGGAAGAGGGGCGTAGGAGTGCGCGAGCAGCGCAAATTCACTCCTCGACGCCGCAGCAGTCGTGTACGTGCTGCGGCTAAACATTGCGGGGGGGAGTAGGGAACCCCCCCCTCCTGGGCATGTGTGTTCCTTGTCTCACTATGGTTTGTTGTTACAGCATCATTCCCGCCGGATTACAGTTGGACACGGCTAACTGAGGGACCAGCAAACGACAACGGACGTCCATTTGCAGTTCCCATCGTTTTAGGGTGTAAGTATGGGCCAGTCGGGGGGATCGGAGCTGCATCCGTTGTCATAGGAGCAAGGCTCCGAGCGCCTCATGGGAGTAGCATAGCGGTTCATGCTGTATTTTCCCTCCCCGCAGACCGGAAGCGGGAATCCCCCCGTTCCTGAATAGGTAATCGTCATGCATGGCGAATCACTTTACCCCCCCCCCCCTGTGCCTGTCTATGTATATAAATACGGTGCTCATGCACTGCGCTCCAACACCTTCGGGCGAGTCCGCGCACCTGCTGACTGAATGTCTAAATCTAGTAAGACAGTCACCAGTTGCAGGCTTGCCCATGTTGCAAACGGTACGCCAACGGTGGCACTGTTGACTAACATTAAGCATAGATGTGCATGCTAAATTGACAACAGTCCCACAATATCGATGTCAGCACAGTTTACTGCATGTGTTTTAGCGCGGCTGCATGAATGATGCTTCGCAGACGCCTCCACACATGCCAAGTGGGAGTTCGTCACCAATTAGGGAGTTAACTGTTGGAGCCATCAAGAGAATTTGAACTGCACCGGCAGATTGCATCACGGGTCCAGCGGCTCCAACACTTGCTGAATAGGGCCATGGGTAGGCTGTTATTGTCATCCAAACCACCATTGCTTAGGGCCTCGCGCTCCCAAGCGCAGTAGTCCTTGGGCAGGGCAGACCAGAGGGGGATAGTCCCAACGTAGAACAGTCATTGGGCTGGGCTAGTAACGTTAAGCGTGGAACGCTGCCTACAGGCTAAAGAGGTGTGCTATAGGCGCAACTCTACCCCCCCCAACGTGCTTATGCGGGCCCTGACCTGTGCACGGGGTGGGGGTGCTCGCAAGAAGGAGCCAGTCTTAGTCCTTCACCTGCCACTCCGAGTTGCACTGATGTGGGGGAAATCACACATAGCTAACTGAATCCTAGCCACCCAGGTGGGTGCCCAGTTCTTGGAGGGCAACGCAACCGCAGAGGGAAGCCTTGAGTAAGCCAATGGATGGATGTAGATATGGGTGTAGCTTAGTGCCCCTATCTCATCAAAAACGGGGATGCACCGACATAGCGGCAAAAGAATAAGGGGCACAGCAGTGCGCCTGCCTTGGGGTAACCGGACAGGGTATTTGTCCCTTTACGTGAGGGGTGATTCTTTCAATGCTTTTCTGCATAGAACTATTCTCAAACCCACCAATATTTTGCTGTCAATCCGATTACTTGCTGGCCACCGGTCAGTGTTTCAGACCACCTCTTGGCGCCCGAGTTAAATCTTGGACCAGGCAGGTTGCAATTATGCAATACAGCTCCGGTCTGGGCAATCAACCCGACCGGGTTGCATGTGATCACTCAGTTGGTCAGTGCTCCCAGGACCCCCTGCCCCAGCATCCGTGCAGGCCAGTGGGAATATGGGGGGGCCTCAAGAGATGTTCATCGCTTCTTCAGCAGGTGGGACTTGCGGGGTTTGCCGTGCAGACGGTCCATGCGCGGGCGTATGGGGCCGCATGTCCCTCACTTGATAGTCAAGCAAAGCTTTACGAACATTAGATTATGCGGCCTAGAATTTCAGAAGGCACAACATTGCACAGGGCAGGCTGTAAGCACACTGCCTTGTGGGGTGCCAGGCAGAGAGCATGAGCATGGGACTACACACAGGCCACGTTGCTTAGCATAACGTTGGGCGAATGGCGACACGGTGCCCGCGGCACATGCCAGGGGTGAGCTTGCTATTCACTTAGGGAGATACCCAGGCTAGTCAACACAGAAAGGTGACAGTTCCACCATTTCAGGGAACCAGCGTTAGGGCATTGAGCAACAGATAAAGTATCAGCGGGTGCGTGTTGCCCAAACTCTGAGACCTAACCATAGGGGGGCCAAGTAGCAATAAGCAGGTAAATAGGTTTCACAGGCGGGCCTCGGGCCTCACAACTGTGTGAAGTCACCACCATTTAGAGATAGGTCCAAGTGAGAATAGGGCGTTTATTAATGCCCGGAGGACCATGGCGGTTGGTGGTACCCCCCAGCGGAGTCACTGGTCGGTCACTGCAGCGGCAGGAGACTGGGAACCGGGTTTACGGACACATTTACCTCGCTTAGGGGATGCGGCCATGCCAACATATGGTGCTGCCATCCCAACAACTGGGGTGTCAGCGGGCCATAGACAAGGGGCCATTATGTCAATACAACATTGGGCACGCCTATGTTGCCACCAAACTCTAATTCAACGGACCGGGTATGTGGCACCGCAATGGATGCTCTGGGCTGGCGGGGGGCACACCCCTGCCACCCCCCTACCGATGATGGGAGGGGCGAAGTAGGACTTAATCTATCGTCAATGCTTGAACCATACCGACAGCACGCACTGCTTAAACCAGACAGATTCCTGAGGATGGTATGCCTAGGGGGTTCATCACCGAGGGATCTGTAGGGGCATAATTCCCACGAGGAATAACGGACGGTGGGCAGGGGCAAGAGTCGCCCCTTGCCCATGGTCACGCGCTGTCAGCGAGGAGCACTCTTGTGCACCAGGTTTAGCATTCTGAAGGGTCTGTCCAAAGGTTAAGTAAATCCCTTCTCGCCATAACAGCCAAAGCCGGCAGGCGGGTGGGCTGCTGCCCAGAGATGGGCACGCAGGTCCAGGCACACCCGGTGTGGAGGGCGGCTGCCAGGTGAGGCCATCAAATGATCGGGCTTCCCGCGCCAGTGTGCCGGCCTCCTCCCACCCGGAATTGTGAAAAGGTGTAACTTTTCCGCAGAGGAGCGAATAGTTCTGGGCACATCCTCTCAGGCCCAACGGGTCCGTTAATTCAGCTGACCCTATCCGACCAAGGATGGATAGCGTCTAGGGCCTGGGGACATAGATGGGGCCATCTAAACCACCAGAAGCTATAACTCACTGGTAGTCTTGTGCCTGGGGTTGTACAGGATCTCACTGGACACCGCTGGCGCTGTCAAAGTGTCATAAGGTGGCAAAAATTTCACACTCTTCTTCTGCAGGGATGGTTCCCTTCCAGCTAGACGCAGGAAGCCCTAGACAGGAGAGGTTGCAAGAAAGACTATAGCGAGTTGGTGGGGGGCCCTGGTTGCGACGGTGAGCCGCCTCCAGGGCTATGGCAGAGTTACAGGGCGATCTGGAAGCAGGCCGGTACAAAGGGTACCTCTGCGCGGCACCATAGGGGGTGCCTGAGCCAAAACCGAGGAGCCGCAAGGGAGGTCCCGGAAGCCGTGTCAGCGCCCCGCTAGTCCTGCGGGCAGTTGTGGGCCTGAACAACCGGGGGCTTGCTATGCGACGCTCCGCCCCGAGAGGGGGGGCGTGAGTAGAATTACCAACGGCACGTGATCGTAGAAAGAATCACCTGGAGGGCAGCATCGGCGGGCATCGCTCCCGCGCTGCCCGGCTCATCAGGCGGGCAGGCGTCCCAGTTGGTTGCCTGCCCTTGGATCGCCCGTAAGATAACCCACCCATTACATATCCTGGAATTATGTAATAAACCTGCAGCATTGTTACCCAACACCAACTGTCTCGTGTGTGTCATTTGGGTAACCTATTAGTGGGGAGGGGGGACAGCGGGGTGCCCCTGGGGGTACTATGCCGCTGACCGCGGCCCCCGCAGGGGGCCATTCGGCGGTCGGCGCCTTAGTGCCCCTGGGGCACCGGTCACCCCTCCCACCCCCTCCCACTGGGGGGGGGGCGGGGACGCAGACCAGAGCCCCCCTCCTCGGGCTGGCCGGAAGTGACGCGCAATGCGTGTCACTTCCTGGCCCTGGTGTGAGGGGGAGGCTATTTAGCCTTCCCCCACCCTCCTGGCGACCTCTTTGTCGCCGACCTCGCCTTTTCCCTCCCTACCGCTTACCCGGCGTAGGCGTTGGGTGGGGGGGGGGGTTTCTGAGCGTTGTAATGTTTTCTTTTTTCGTTGCAGGCGGAGTTACAGGGCGATCTGGAAGCAGGCCGGTACAAAGGGTACCTCTGCGCGGCACCATAGGGGGTGCCTGAGCCAAAACCGAGGAGCCTCAAGGGAGGTCCCGGAAGCCGTGTCGGCGCCCTGCTAGTCCTGCGGGCAGTTGTGGGCCTGAACAACCGGGGGCTTGCTATGCGACGCTCCGCCCCGAGAGGGGGGGCATGAGTAGAATTACCAACGGCACGTGATCGTAGAAAGAATCACCTGGAGGGCAGCATCGGCGGGCATCGCTCCCACGCTGCCCGGCTCATCAGGCGGGCAGGCGACCCAGTTGGTTGCCTGCCCTTGGATCGCCCGTAAGATAACCCACCCATTACATATCCTGGAATTATGTAATGAACCTGCAGCATTGTTACCCAACACCAACTGTCTCGTGTGTGTCATTTGGGTAACCTATTAGGGGGGAGGGGGGACAGCGGGGTGCCCCTGGGGGTACTATGCTGCGTCACGTCACGTCACATCACTGGTTGAGGCCCTGGCCTTGACCTGCATAATTTGTTGACGGCGCGGGGCTGAGACCTCTGCATGCAGAGCAGTCAGATCATGATCATGCATTGCCAGGGCCTGGGTGCCGTTGCTGGGCTACTACTAGTACTATGATGCCTTGTTCTAATTAATTGTTTGTAATGTTTCCATTTTTAATTTGTAAATTGGACGTTTTCCAAATTACTTTTTCTATCTTTTATGGATGCGGGTTCTGCTGCTGCTTGATGCTGGCACCAGCGGGATGCGCAATGCTTCGCTCGAAACGCCACCACGGGCCACGGCTTTGATTACCTGGACTTACCATGAACTCACGCAGCATTTCTTTTCTGTCTGTTTGTGTCGTCATGTCGAAGTGTGTAATTTTTCGTGTTGAGCATGGTGAGGGCACAGTTGCAATGAAGAATAGCTCTGACCTGACAAAGTCTACAGGCTTAAGGCTTTGCTGGATGTTAAAATTAGGCACTGACTGTAACTGGACTCGAGAGTCGAGACTGCTGCGTCACGTCACTGGTTGAGGAGGCCCTGGACTGGGCCTGCATGCATAATTCATCGACGGCGCCGCGCAGCTGAGACGACCTCACTGAGTGAGTCGACTCGTCCAAACTAAGTGAACGACCACTACCCATTACCAAAGTGACTCTCACTCTCAAACTACACCCCACATAATGTACATTTTCTCTTCTATGCCTCTGTGTTGCAATAGCATTATAATTTCCTAATTATAAACCATATAATGGTTTGCCGTCTGGAACCTGCACTTTGCTGTCTGATCCCTTAACCCCCAATTATGAATATGGGTAGATGCCTCTATTGCTTCTACGATCATCAATCATATCATGATGAAATTTACTGCAGGCTTATTCGCCAAGGGGTTTACATCTTGTTGACACAACAATGAGTATTCTGGGGATTTTTGACATACATACATGTAAGAACGCCTGTGCAAGGGTTTTCAACATCCTCCACTTCATTACATGTAGGCCCGGGCCCCAGAACAAAGGAAATGCTCACAGAGAACTAGGTACAGACAAACCGCAGAGGGCTTTCTGTTTCCTTTAGTACTGTACTTCACAAATGAGTATATCTTCATTTGTACTACCAAAGTCGGCACCCGTGACTCAGCAGTCTGTGTCTCAAATTTGCTTGAAAATGCACCATTTACCCACTCTTTTTTCAAAAATTTCACGGGGGAGAACCCCCCCTTTAATTGTTCAGGCTCGGTGCTCTCACACAAAGTTTATGCCTCACCAGTTTCAAATGTCACCAGCCACCACTGCCCTCGCATCTCAAATCTCTCATCTAAGGCAGCCTCAATGACGATGCAGGTTCTCGCTTTGCATCTCTTCAGAACCAACGCATCACCTGAACTGTGCAAACCATCATCAACGCTAGACATCACATCACAAGCCCTCATTGACGGGATCCTAGATGACAACTTAGGACCTTGCAGCGCAGATCCACTGATCCCCAGACCGATTCATTGCCTCGGCTGCGTAACTCATCCTTGACATGGGACCTTGCAGCATTCCGCAACCAAGACTTAAGGTACTCTTGTTCAGTGGGCCTAACATGGTCCCTGTAACTGGCCCAAGCTCTATTGTGGTCGGTCTAAACTTGAGACTTTCTCCCAGTCTGGCACGACCAGAAATGTACAGTTGACACTTTGAACTTCTAGGTGCTATTTTTCACTGAAATTCTTCAAATTGCATATTTCCAGTTTTACTGATTGGATTTGTATTGTTTTGGTCTTGATTTATTTATTAAAGTGTACTCTATTTTACTAAATTGGTGTGGGATTTTTTTTTTGTTTTCATTTTTATTTGGGTTTGAAGTGTTGCATAAATACATTAGACAGTGCCTCTAAGTTGAGCCTGACTGCTCTTTGCCAAGTGACCAGATACTTGAGCACAGGTTAATTTGGGGTTTCCTTGTGCCTCAACTTGACAAGGATTGCAGGTGCTGCGTCAGTAGGGTTGTACCCCCCTCAACCAGTAACCCAATTTCTCACAGTGCTAATAAATATAAAACATTTGTATTTATTATTTACACTTTTGACTAGGAAATGGAGCCTATTTGGTGATACAAATAAAGCTCTTGCCTTTCATGAATATATAATACATTACTGCATTCATAGTAATGGAAGTTTATTTTAAAGGAATAGTAGTGAACAGAAGTAGGTAAGTTCGCACTCGGGGTCACTAACCAGTTGTTCCCACAAAATAAAGAACACAACCCAAAGCAATGAGTTTGCATCCTATTTTCTGACACTAAGCCAAATTATATTTTCACTGATGGATGCTGCACTTTTCCTAGCACCAATCATCTACAAATCTCCCCGTTGCCATTCAGCACACCAAACTTCTATTCCACAATTGCCGGGTTCCAGCGTGCAGAAAATGTTTTGGAATTATATTGTGTCACCTGGTGATTGATTCCCAGCATGCTTGCAACAAGCCACCCCACGAGTCAATAATTCTCCAATTACAGATGGATTGTTCACCCCACATGCTTGATTTACCACACGTTTCTCAAGAATGTAACACAAGAGGGTTCAGCACTATTTACACAGTAAATGAAAATTACAGACAAATGTTGAAGACGTAGATGGAATTTTCTTTGAAAAATTCTTTTCCTTATTTCATATTTTCATGTGCATGACGAATCATAGCCAACGCGTTTCGTCTCCTAAACAGAGACTTCTTCAGGGCTTCAAATATCGATGTAAGTTTGTTCTCTGTGCAATTCAAACTAATAGTTGAGAGTTCCAGTGTTTCAAAAACCTTCTTATATAGTGAATTTTATCAGAATAACGTGGTGGCCCGTAATTGTAATCACGTAATTTTCAAATAGTCAAACGAACTCCAGAGCGTTGGTATATTTGGATTCACCGCTCTGCAAAAAGTATTATCAGAGAGGCATGGTAGCCCGTGATTCTCAGTGACAATGGTTTCTCAAGAATGTGTTAAGTTAGGAACGATGTCCCTGACTAAGGAAGGGTTTTGCTTTGGGATTAGTCTGCCTAAAGACAGTGTTTTACTATATGTGCCTGGGGTCAACCCCATATATCTAGGCAATGGCTGAACACTAAATCAGGTCCTATATAAGGAACATAAATGTCTACATGTTTGCTTTGGGGTACAGACAATTGCTATTTATTACTTGTATATGGTAAGAATAGCAAGAGGGTGATCTATCTAAAAGTAAGATGCTAAATCAATACATTAATCATTGGGTGAGACCTGATCAATGTAGATTACAATAGAAAGAGAAGACAAATTGGCTAGGTAAGTGTGTTGTATCGTATCTCGTTCAGGATACCAATCAAGACAGCGTAACAGAAATAATAAAATTCCAGCAATGTTAGGAATAAAATGTGCAATATCTATTTATGTATCTTGGGTAAAGTATAAATGGTGAGACTCCAGTCCATCCGCCATCGGAATCGGCCCCTTAGTCTTAGTCTTGTATATTGTGCCTCTTAAAACGCTGGTGCAATAAGTTTCAGTGTCTTAAAGTATGCTCCCCTCTCCCTTGTCTTCTGGTTTTAATACTCCGCTAGGGTTTATTTGTAAGGTTTGTAAAGCCCTGTTTTCCTTCTTGGTTATATTGAACCGTATATATTTACGTGCTGAATTTAATCAGTTAATAGGTCGAGGTCCTTGATCACCATTTTTTTCAAAAGCAATAATTTCTGGATCATTGGTATTGTGTGATTGAACATAGATGGTGAGTGTTGTTCAGTCACATCACTGGAATTCAGAGTATGAGTTAGGTGAAAAAAAGTGTCTGAGACACACTTGGCGAAAACTTTTTAGCATTTCCATCTTTATGGCAAAAAATGTCTTGTCTGGTAGTGGGTGCAAAACGTAATCCTCAGCTGAGTACAGACAGTTCGGTTGCAGAAAGTATGTTTCTAAAGTTAGAAAATGGGCGCTATTAAAGAGATAGGTGTTTTATGATTAAGTCTCATTACCACTCTTACTTCTGTCTGCGGGTCTGTCTCTCCCTATGTGCGCCCTGTTGATAAGAGCTTGGGCCTCTGCATTGGCATCTGCCTCTGTCCCTGTTGCCCCTGCATTTAAATACCTCTGTTTGTTGGACCCATGCCCAAATATGTCCTTATATGTAAATATTTCCTTTGTTTTAGTCAGACAACATTGTCAAAGCTGCCCTTCTTCGCATAAATCAACATTAAGACCACTCCTAAGACTTTCTAAAAATGTCTTAGGTCAAGACGAACGCCTAGGTAAATCAAGCCTGTTTTTCTCCGGCTAGGACAGTCTTAAGAATACGTTGAGAAATAAAAAAGTTAATTTGTTCAATTCATCATTTATAAAATGAAACCAAAATATTATTTTTGAGGAAATCTTAAAATATGGTCTATGAAGGATGTACATAACATTAAGGGTCCAATTCACAAACTGCTTTTTGTAGTATGTGAAGTAGTACTACAAAATGTAATATGTAAACCTAGTAAATGTAGGAGTGACTGGGGGAGAGGTGTGAAAATGGGAAATAGTTGCTACTAAATAGGAGGAGTTTAGGGAACTTTAAGAAGGGGTTGCGGAGGGACAGGCTAACATAAAACATACACCCACAAAAGAGGAAGACTATTGCCATTCACAAAATACAATATGATAATTACTACAGCCCTAAAGGTCTGACAACTGGCTCGGGCGTACTCCAGCCTAGACTTGGAGTAAGTAAAGCACTACAGAAGGCAAACCATTGGTTCTGCAACACCTTCCAATAGAAAATAATGGAGGTAGGAAATTAAACTAACACCCATAGAAACTGATGTTAAATTAATTAAAGAAAAATGTAATTTTAATTTTTTAAATGTAAAAAGTGCTTTAATTGAGGAAATACATATCTTTTAATCAAGTTTACTAAATATCAAATAAAAATGTTAGTGAGGGTGGGTAATTTTTTTAAATTATTGTTTAAAAAACAATCTGCATAAATTAAATTAATCTATTTAAACAGTTTAAATTTAGCCTTCTAGCCCGCCATAGCGGGCTATACTGGCCATTAAAGGCCCGCTCCAGTGTGAAAGGCCCGACCCTTCGGCTCGGGCCTTTAACAAGGAAGCGGCACTTTAATGGCCGGCATAGCCCAGCTAAGGAGGGCTATAAGGCTATTAGAACATTCTGCCACTAGAGGGCAGAATGTTCTAAAAAATAAAATAAAGGACTCTTGGAGAATGAGGGGGTTTAAATCCCCTCGAGCTCCGAGAGGCCTTTGTTCACAGCAACAGCTGTGAACAAACACGCCGTGGAATGGAGTGTTGCACATTCCAATGTTCTAATATAGCCTTAGAGTCCACCGTAGCGGTCTCTACCGTTCATTAAAGGCCCGCTCTTCTTTAACAAGGGAGCGTGTGTTTAATGGCCGGTAGAGCCTGCTACGGAGAGCTCTAAGGTTATTAAAACATTCCGCTCGTAGAAGGCAGAATGTTCTAATTTGTTAGAAAAAGGCCTCACAGAGACCCCCTTCTACCAGCCATTAGGACCCCAGAACAGTCCATTATCTTCAATGGAGCGCTCAACATTCCAATGTTCTAAGATTTAATACATGATAAGTGAAAGTGCTGCAAAGTTATATTGTGTTATTACCAGGTGATTAATACACAATTTAAAACAAGGTGTATTTTTATCATATATTAAAGTATTTTTAATAATTATATATTTAAATAATAAACTTTATTACATTTCCAAAAGGTTTCCCATAGGGAGAACTATACCCGGGTGGCGGAGAGCTTCAACAACAGGTGAAAAGTTACTAATAGTAACTTTACACTTGTAAAGTCTCTTGTCAGAGGCTCCACCCCTTATTTGAGGGGGCAGAGACATTTAAGGCTGCACCTAGGTGTAAATCTCCTCTGTGAAATGGTGAATGCAAACTAAGTGGAGAGTTACAACTATGTGTAAATACACAACTGGGCGAATATACATGTGTGCATTTTCCTTTGTGAATATCTGGAACTGGCTAGTGCAGCTGTACAACAGCTAGCGAATGAACTATTGTGTTCCTAAATAGAAATAACTTGCCTTTATTATCTACGCTTTTTTCCAGGAGATACAAATAAAGTTGCCTTTCATGAGTCTGTAATACATTACTGCATTCATAATAATGGAAGTTTGTTAAAGGAGCGGTAGTGGACAGAAGCAGCTAAGCTTACACTCGGGGTCACTGACCTGCTTTGCCCACAAAAGAAAGAACGCAAGCCAAAGCAATGAATTTGCATCCTATATTGTGAAACTAAACCAAAGGATATTTGCACTGATTGCTATTGCACTTTTCCTACCAGTTATCACCTATGGACCTCCTCGTTGCCATTCAGCACACCGACGTTCAATTCGACAATTGCAGGGTTCCGGTGTGCAGAAAATGATGTTGGAATTACAGTGTGTCAGCAATCTTTGAAATTGCAATTACGCCTTGCACTGCTTTCTAGCGATGTAAGTGGATGTTTCACTGTTGCCTTTCTGTTTCTGCAGGTCGCAAATGGATGAGTCCCTGTCTCTGTCAGAGCCTCGGAGGTCTCACTGTGTATTTCTAATGAAACAGTAAAAGGACAAGCAGACAGCAGGGCGTCATTTTGATTTTCCCAAAGCTCGCCAAAATGAAGCTTTCAGTCATGGGTGACATACTTTCGCCTCGTGTGGTGATCAAAATTGCAGCCTGCACGACACCTCTGAGCTGCATTAAATGGCAGTGTAGTTCAATCCCGGTCTATCACTTTTTAAAGCATTTTCCAGAAAATAAACTTTTTCAGAAGTTGAATCCTGCATTGTAGGCTCTGGCATTTATCTCTTTTTACTGACTACGGGATTTTCCATCAAACTGGTTTTTCAAATTATCCGGAACTGCCCACATTTTCCATGGGTGAGCAACAGCAACTGGAACAGGAAAGAAGCTTGGAAATCCACCTTCCTATGTTTTGGGAAAACAGGAGTTCTTCTTGCTGGTCAGGTGACCTGCATCCTGGGGCCGACCCTGCTGGGCGCTTTGCTACGGACTCTTCATCTAAATGATGTCAACCGTGGCAGTGTTGGTTTCAATGTTTTGGGCCTTGGTAGACCTCAATATGATAACAATGACCCTTTACTACAATCCTAGCGCATGCATGTTAATTATTGAGGCAGGGCAGCTGCACATTAGTAGTTCTTACAGACTGTTCTGTTTCCAGGGAACTAGTTTTGCCAATGGTTCTCTCTCCTTGTTCAAAGGTATGTAGTTCATTTTCTTTTGTACTTGTGTCTAGTAGACTGTCCCACTTTCCCCTGAGTATGGTGTCCTGTTCTCCGCATTCAGTTCCTTTATTGAGACCTCGCATGATAAGCCACCTCTACCTACAGTCAAGCATTCATCAACTACAGGACTGTAGTGGCAGGGTACAATTAAAATATGCACTCTGGGTCATAGTCAAGGTTGCTAAGGTTTTGACTGTCCATACCACTAGGGATTTGGAGCACTGGCTTATCAAGGGCACTGCGTTTGTGGCATCTCAGGTTTGATGTTTTGCCTGACAGCCCTTCTGCCCAGAGAATGACTGCATGCACTTCAACTTTCTCACGAGTGGCAGATATCCCTCTCTTGCATAGGGACATTTTCCAGGAATAGTTTTGAGTGGAGCTTTGGGGAGTTTTGTTTACAAGTATGAGTGGGCAAAGGCCACTGCACATCCTTCTTGAATGCAAGAGTATTGTAGGCCAGATTGATCAGAGCAATAAAGAGTGAGGTGGCCTGTGTGGTGCAGTGACAGTGGCATGGTGTTAGAATATTGATGCAGTATGTTTTTAAATGTGGTGTTGTTTTCGCATTTATCGAATCATGTGGATTTTTGTGGGTTAAACACCAAAATCCACATATTATTCTGTTCCAACTCGTAATAGGTGCGATTTATCACACCTGATAAATAACATACCCCGTGGTATTGTTATTTATCAAGTGTGATAAATAGCACCTCGACTTGTAATCAGGGCCTCGGGGCATATTATCAAGGACGGCGTTAAAATTATCGCCGGTTTAGCGCCAGAAAACTGCCGCTAAACCGGCGATAATTTTAACGCCGTCCTTGATAATATGCCCCTTAGTCTCTTATGTGAATGTAATATATATATATATACGCGACCGTAATCCGCTGCTGATGACGTCAGATATTACATCACTGATGACATATGTGTCTTTCTGAAAAAAAAATATATATATACGTATAGCTAAAAAAAAAAGGAAGAAGACATGGGTATATAAATGTGTAAATACAGTGATGTAATATCTGACGTCATCAGCAGCGGATTACGGTCGCGTGAGTTGTAGTTGCCTGCACTAACTATAACGGGGGAATTTCATTGGTTTTTCACGAGAAAAATGCCCAGCTAACTATAACATGTGTGAAACCTATGGTTTTTTAAGTGAATTTGCAAGGTTTTTTAAATGCTAATTCTTAACTATAACGTGTGTGAAACCTATGGTTTTTTCAGTGAATATATATATATATATATATATATATTAATTAAGGAGGGATATACGCTGATAGTTGTGATGCTGGCAGTCATTCAATTGCAGAAAAGCCTTTGAGAAAGGGAGTAATCCTGAAACGCGTCAGGCTCTGCTGATGCTGGGAGCATGGGTGCCTTCCCTTAACTGGAGTATGCTTACAGTGAGTGCATCCTGCTTGTGGGCAATCGTGGAACTGAATATATATATATATATATATATTACCTACTGGCGGTCGCCAGTAGGTAGTTATAGTTAGGACCACGTTTCCATAGGAAAACCTCAACATTCTATTTTGAATAACTTTGGCGCCGGTCGACGAATCCTCGCGAATTTCTCAAAATAGGTGGGGCGCTACGGTCCGCTCCTACCCTGAAAGTCTCGGGGGGATCCGTCAAGCGGGGGCTGAGATAAAAGGGGGGTCCCAAAACGCGTTTTTCCCATGCATTTTTCCATAGGACCTTTAGAACGACCTACAGCCCGAACGGCTGAACAGAATTACTAGAAATTTGGCAGAGAGGTAGTCCGTAGGTCAAGGAAGTGCCTTTTGTAGGTTTGGTGTAAATCAGTTCAGTAGATTTTGAGAAAATAGCCTTTAAATCAATATATATATCTGAGCCAGCTTACGGTACGCTTACCGTACGCTTACGGTAAGCGTACGGTGGCGTGCGCGAGCGCGATTCTGATTGGCTCTTAGATCTTAGTAAACATTCGAATCGGCCGAAACCAGGAAGCGGCGGCCGCCATTTTGTGTATTTCACTCTGAAAAAAAAGAGTGAAAACAAGGAAAGGGGGCAATGAGGAGAGTTACAGACCCCCTAACAATTGTAAGGGGGTCAAAGAAGGACAGAAAAGTACAAAAAAAACATTTATTGATTTTAAAAAAAATCACGGGGTACGCGTACGGTAAGCTCACGGTAAGCGTACGGTAAAAAAAATAAAAATAAATAAATGAAAATCAGATTTAAGAGTTTAGAAATTAGGGAGCTCTAAAAAGAGCTGTTGTGTTTATGGAGTCATTTTTTTAGTGGTACCTACAAGTAAGTACCGATGCAGAGTCTAAGGTTCAAGAGGAAGACTCTGTTCCCTTCATCATTGAAGTGCACACCATCTCCTCTATAAATGTCTTGCATGTCGTAACGCAAGTTGTTGTGGTAAATGGCACCCATACCATAGTCACGGAGGAAAGCAGAAACAGATTTGTTGACGTGCTTTCTTGCTTTGTCAATCTGTGGACAGAAATGATTGGACCAGTTCCATTTTTGCCTTTGGCATATGTTGGAAAACACAAAGGCAGTTTTAGGGAAAAGTGTAAACAGTTGTGCAAAGGTGTCCTTCATAAGCATTTCCAGACCTACCCCAGTCAAAGTGCCTAGGTCATTGCCACCACAGTGCACTATTATGAGGTCAGGGTGTTGGATTTGCATGAAGGATTTCACCAATGGCATCAATTGGTGCCACTTTAACCCTCTCTGACCAATCCATTTAATGTCTACATTTGGCAAAGCAAGGTCTCTCACCATATCTGTTTTCTCTGCAAACTTTTCACTCCAGAAGACATAGCTGTGCCCTACAATCCACACTGTGAACATCTTCAAAGGAGAACTGGATGCACTCAGGAGGTGTCTTTCAGTAGAATGGCAATATGAAAAGAAAGACAGTTTGGAAATGGAGGCATACATATTTTTTACAAAACAAAAAGAACTGATTGGCTGTTTCATACCATTCTAGAAAAAAAACTAGGCTGTATGTGAAAATTAATAGAAGCATGTTTTGTATTGGTACAAAAAAATGTGTAACCAAAGAACAGTACTATGGATTTGCAGTTAGGATTGAAAAGTCAAGCACTCTTGCTCTGTGGAATTGAAACATTGTGTGTCGAACTTCTGACCTAACTGCACACAGCAGTGTTCCATGAGCTGTTGCTATGGTAGCAGGCAGAAGTCAAGTTGGGGGAAGGGTACTAGGCAGAAGTCAAGTTGGGGGCAGGGTTCTTTTGGAAAAGGGTTGGTTTTCAACCAATAGAAATGTGTCATTACATTTGAAAAAAAGGGGGAAGCACTGAGATTTGAAACTTACATGTATATGTGTGGAAAAATAGAGGGAAAGTTTGCCATTATCTGGTTCTGCTGAGAGGAGAGAGGTGTACAGAACAGAGATCCTGGCTCTGATAATCTGCTGTTTGAGTGACACATTTCTTTCACAACTAACTAATTTTAAAGGTGAGTTTACAGTTTGAGAGGGGATGTATGTGGTAACTTAAGAAATGAATAATAGAAATGGGAATTGTTTTTGTTGTAGTTACACATGGTGGATTCATAATGTGTCAGTCTGTAAAAGAGATTTTCACTTGGCCCGAAAAAAAAAGAGCAGTAAGTGTGCTTTCAAATTGGCAAAGAAATTTCGTTTTGGCACTAATGTGAAAACATGACTCTGTGTCCATAGAAGAATTATAGGCAGAAATTTATTGCGTCTTGCTCTGGTGATTTCACAGTTGCAGTAGATGGAAAAGAGGAGCGAATTTTTGGGGGAAGAAGCAGAGGCTTAGCACACACCCATGTGCTTGCCATGTATAGTCATGCACAGTAATTAGAAGCGAGTGGGGTTTTCAGGTTTAAGTCTGTAATGCAAATACATTCAGCATCACTAAGGCTGGTTGCTCCTGCTGGAGTGTAGGCAGTCACAGAGAATACACACGGTGGTGGTCTGAAAAAAAAACAGCTTGGACATGTGCATTTAAATAAATTTAAAAAAAAGGTTTCAGAATGTGTCAGTCTGTAAAAGTGATTTCAAAGTGTAAAAAGAGATTTTCACTTGGCCCAAAAAAAAAAGAGCAGTAAGTGTGCTTTCAAATTGGCAAAGAAATTTCGTTTTGGCACTAATGTGAAAACATGACTCTGTGTCCATAGAAGAATTATAGGCAGAAATTTATTGCGTCTTGCTCTGGTGATTTCACAGTTGCAGTAGATGGAAAAGAGGAGCGAATTTTTGGGGGAAGAAGCAGAGGCTTAGCACACACCCATGTGCTTGCCATGTATAGTCATGCACAGTAATTAGAAGCGAGTGGGGTTTTCAGGTTTAAGTCTGTAATGCAAATACATTCAGCATCACTAAGGCTGGTTGCTCCTGCTGGAGTGTAGGCAGTCACAGAGAATACACACGGTGGTGGTCTGAAAAAAAAACAGCTTGGACATGTGCATTTAAATAAATTTAAAAAAAAGGTTTCAGAATGTGTCAGTCTGTAAAAGTGATTTCAAAGTGTAAAAAGAGATTTTCACTTGGCCCAAAAAAAACAGAGCAGTAAGTGTGCTTTCAAATTGGCAAAGAAATTTCGTTTTGGCACTAATGTGAAAACATGACTCTGTGTGCATAGAAGAATTATAGGCAGAAATTTATTGCGTCTTGCTCTGGTGATTTCACAGTTGCAGTAGATGGAAAAGAGGAGCGAATTTTTGGGGGAAGAAGCAGAGGGTTAGCACACACCCATGTGCTTGCCATGTATAGTCATGCACAGTAATTAGAAGCGAGTGGGGTTTTCAGGTTTAAGTCTGTAATGCAAATACATTCAGCATCACTAAGGCTGGTTGCCCCTGCTGGAGTGTAGGCAGTCACAGAGAATACACACGGTGGTGGTCTGAAAAAAAAACAGCTTGGACATGTGCATTTAAATAAATTTAAAAAAAAGGTTTCAGAATGTGTCAGTCTGTAAAAGTGATTTCAAAGTGTAAAAAGAGATTTTCACTTGGCCCAAAAAAAAAAGAGCAGTAAGTGTGCTTTCAAATTGGCAATGAAATTTCGTTTTGGCACTAATGTGAAAACATGACTCTGTGTGCATAGAAGAATTATAGGCAGAAATTTATTGCGTCTTGCTCTGGTGATTTCACAGTTGCAGTAGATGGAAAAGAGGAGCAAATTTTTGGGGGAAGAAGCAGAGGCTTAGCACACACCCATGTGCTTGCCATGTATAGTCATGCACAGTAATTAGAAGCGAGTGGGGTTTTCAGGTTTAAGTCTGTAATGCAAATACATTCAGCATCACTAAGGCTGGTTGCCCCTGCTGGAGTGTAGGCAGTCACAGAGAATACACACGGTGGTGGTCTGAAAAAAAAACAGCTTGGACATGTGCATTTAAATAAAATTAAAAAAAAGGTTTCAGAATGTGTCAGTCTGTAAAAGTGATTTCAAAGTGTAAAAAGAGATTTTCACTTGGCCCAAAAAAAAAAGAGCAGTAAGTGTGCTTTCAAATTGGCAATGAAATTTCGTTTTGGCACTAATGTGAAAACATGACTCTGTGTGCATAGAAGAATTATAGGCAGAAATTTATTGCGTCTTGCTCTGGTGATTTCACAGTTGCAGTAGATGGAAAAGAGGAGCGAATTTTTGGGGGAAGAAGCAGAGGCTTAGCACACACCCATGTGCTTGCCATGTATAGTCATGCACAGTAATTAGAAGCGAGTGGGGTTTTCAGGTTTAAGTCTGTAATGCAAATACATTCAGCATCACTAAGGCTGGTTGCTCCTGCTGGAGTGTAGGCAGTCACAGAGAATACACACGGTGGTGGTCTGAAAAAAAAACAGCTTGGACATGTGCATTTAAATAAATTTTAAAAAAAGGTTTCAGAATGTGTCAGTCTGTAAAAGTGATTTCAAAGTGTAAAAAGAGATTTTCACTTGGCCCAAAAAAAAAAGAGCAGTAAGTGTGCTTTCAAATTGGCAAAGAAATTTCGTTTTGGCACTAATGTGAAAACATGACTCTGTGTCCATAGAAGAATTATAGGCAGAAATGTATTGCGTCTTGCTCTGGTGATTTCACAGTTGCAGTAGATGGAAAAGAGGAGCGAATTTTTGGGGGAAGAAGCAGAGGCTTAGCACACACCCATGTGCTTGCCATGTATAGTCATGCACAGTAATTAGAAGCGAGTGGGGTTTTCAGGTTTAAGTCTGTAATGCAAATACATTCAGCATCACTAAGGCTGGTTGCTCCTGCTGGAGTGTAGGCAGTCACAGAGAATACACACGGTGGTGGTCTGAAAAAAAAACAGCTTGGACATGTGCATTTAAATAAATTTAAAAAAAAGGTTTCAGAATGTGTCAGTCTGTAAAAGTGATTTCAAAGTGTAAAAAGAGATTTTCACTTGGCCCAAAAAAAAAAGAGCAGTAAGTGTGCTTTCAAATTGGCAAAGAAATTTCGTTTTGGCACTAATGTGAAAACATGACTCTGTGTGCATAGAAGAATTATAGGCAGAAATTTATTGCGTCTTGCTCTGGTGATTTCACAGTTGCAGTAGATGGAAAAGAGGAGCGAATTTTTGGGGGAAGAAGCAGAGGGTTAGCACACACCCATGTGCTTGCCATGTATAGTCATGCACAGTAATTAGAAGCGAGTGGGGTTTTCAGGTTTAAGTCTGTAATGCAAATACATTCAGCATCACTAAGGCTGGTTGCCCCTGCTGGAGTGTAGGCAGTCACAGAGAATACACACGGTGGTGGTCTGAAAAAAAAACAGCTTGGACATGTGCATTTAAATAAATTTAAAAAAAAGGTTTCAGAATGTGTCAGTCTGTAAAAGTGATTTCAAAGTGTAAAAAGAGATTATCACTTGGCCCGAAAAAAAAAGAGCAGTAAGTGTGCTTTCAAATTGGCAAAGAAATTTCGTTTTGGCACTAATGTGAAAACATGACTCTGTGTGCATAGAAGAATTATAGGCAGAAATTTATTGCGTCTTGCTCTGGTGATTTCACAGTTGCAGTAGATGGAAAAGAGGAGCGAATTTTTGGGGGAAGAAGCAGAGGCTTAGCACACACCCATGTGCTTGCCATGTATAGTCATGCACAGTAATTAGAAGCGAGTGGGGTTTTCAGGTTTAAGTCTGTAATGCAAATACATTCAGCATCACTAAGGCTGGTTGCCCCTGCTGGAGTGTAGGCAGTCACAGAGAATACACACGGTGGTGGTCTGAAAAAAAAACAGCTTGGACATGTGCATTTAAATAAATTTAAAAAAAAGGTTTCAGAATGTGTCAGTCTGTAAAAGTGATTTCAAAGTGTAAAAAGAGATTATCACTTGGCCCGAAAAAAAAAGAGCAGTAAGTGTGCTTTCAAATTGGCAAAGAAATTTCGTTTTGGCACTAATGTGAAAACATGACTCTGTGTGCATAGAAGAATTATAGGCAGAAATTTATTGCGTCTTGCTCTGGTGATTTCACAGTTGCAGTAGATGGAAAAGAGGAGCGAATTTTTGGGGGAAGAAGCAGAGGCTTAGCACACACCCATGTGCTTGCCATGTATAGTCATGCACAGTAATTAGAAGCGAGAGGGGTTTTCAGGTTTAAGTCTGTAATGCAAATACATTCAGCATCACTAAGGCTGGTTGCCCCTGCTGGAGTGTAGGCAGTCACAGAGAATACACACGGTGGTGGTCTGAAAAAAAAACAGCTTGGACATGTGCATTTAAATAAATTTAAAAAAAAGGTTTCAGAATGTGTCAGTCTGTAAAAGTGATTTCAAAGTGTAAAAAGAGATTATCACTTGGCCCGAAAAAAAAAGAGCAGTAAGTGTGCTTTCAAATTGGCAAAGAAATTTCGTTTTGGCACTAATGTGAAAACATGACTCTGTGTGCATAGAAGAATTATAGGCAGAAATGTATTGCGTTTTGCTCTGGTGATTTCACAGTTGCAGTAGATGGAAAAGAGGAGCGAATTTTTGGGGGAAGAAGCAGAGGCTTAGCACACACCCATGTGCTTGCCATGTATAGTCATGCACAGTAATTAGAAGCGAGTGGGGTTTTCAGGTTTAAGTCTGTAATGCAAATACATTCAGCATCACTAAGGCTGGTTGCCCCTGCTGGAGTGTAGGCAGTCACAGAGAATACACACGGTGGTGGAATGAAAAAAAAAACCAGGTTGGACATGTGCATTTAAATAAATTTAAAAAAAAGGTTTCAGAATGTGTCAGTCTGTAAAAGTGATTTCAAAGTGTAAAAAGAGATTTTCACTTGGCCCGAAAAAAAAAGTGCAGTAAGTGTGCTTTCAAATTGGCAAAGAAATTTCGTTTTGGCACTAATGTGATAACATGACTCTGTGTGCATAGAAGAATTATAGGCAGAAATTTATTGCGTCTTCCTCTGGTGATTTCACAGTTGCAGTAGATGGAAAAGAGGAGCGAATTTTTGGGGGAAAAAGCAGAGGCTTAGCACACACCCATGTGCTTGCCATGTATAGTCATGCACAGTAATTAGAAGCGAGTGGGGTTTTCAGGTTTAAGTCTGTAATGCAAATATATTCAGCATCACTAAGGCTGGTTGCCCCTGCTGGAGTGTAGGCAGTCACAGAGAATACACACGGTGGTGATCTTAAAAAAAAAAAAAGCTTGGACATGTGCATTTAAATAAATTTTAAAAAAAGAGCAGTTTGTGTGCATTCAAAATGGCAAAGAAATTTCGTTTTGTGACTGTTGTGAAAAGAAATGTAGTAATATATTTAAATACAATAAAGGATTTTTTTTTTTAGTTTTTTTCAGGTATTGCTGAAGAACAGTGAACAAAATTTAAGATGCCTACAAAATCTCGAGTTCAAAAAACGCTAAAAAAAAAACTATATTTGAGGACAACTGGAGGACCAAAGTTAGTAGAAGATGCTGATGTTGGGAAAAAGAAAAAATCTTCTGGTAAGCAAAAAAAACAATTCCTAAACAAAATATTGAAAACAAACAAAAATGTACAAAATGTCTGTTCTCGGAAAAATGTAACAAAACCTACAGAACAGCAAAAAATTGAGGATTTAGTTAATGCAAATATACCTTCTGCAATTGAAAAGTTTAACATAAACAGAAAAACAGCATTTAAAGAGATACGTAGAAAAATGTTTCAGAGAAGAGTTATGTCCAATTTGATAAAGGATATAAAGAAATATAAGCAAAAGGCTAAATATTATAAGAGAAAAAAAGAAATTGAAGCCATTGCAGCAAAAGCATTAGAATTAAAAAGGAAACTATTCATATTAATTTTGAATAGGATGCGTACATTAGATAAAATGGTTAATGTACTGAAATCACAAAGCAAAAGCAAAAGAGTAGTGAACAGAACAAACTTTTGTAAAGTGTTTTTAGGAAAGTGGATGCATAGTTCAAGTAGTGAACCTTTTTTTAATGAAGAAAGCTATTTTCAAAGTAATAGTTTGCTGCATGCAGTTGACACCAGAGGTCGTTCATACGAAGTAAAAAATGGTTGCATAATGGAGAAGGAGATAATGGTTCCAAGAGATGAGGTACAAGTGATGGCAGATGAGGCAATGGGGAGACGTCCTAAAGCCCCAGTGTACACTTGGAATTGTAGTAGTATTTGCACTGTGCGTCAGGAATCTATTGACAGATTTCGAGAGTTTCTAAGAGAATATAGTAAAAAAAGTGTAAAACAAAAGATTAAGGTGCTTCAAAGTCTGGATCCATGCAGAGTGAGAGAGAATACTGGTTTGCAGGGTCATTCTCTTGCTTGTCTATCTAGAAAAGTGTGCAATAGTGTTTTCCATCATTTTAGGATGCTGGCTGTTCATCATACTGAAATGAGAAAGTTTGTGAGACGGTTGTATTTTGCCAAAAGTCCAGCAATAAAGTTAAATGAATTGAATAGGGCTCTGTTCCGAGGAACGGTATCAGATGTAGAGAAGGTTGTTGATGAAATTCAGTTTTGTTACTTTGGTCCTGAAGAAAACAGTGCAGAGAAGGACACAGTAAATGAGGCAGAAGTGGAAGAGAATGTAGAACCCTCTGTAAGTAACACATTTAATGATCACATAACAAAATTTGCAATAGTCTCTAATGAAAGACCAAATGTTACTTGTATTTGTTGCCGCAGAACTCATTATAGAAAACAAACTAGGAATGTTGATCTCTACAGAAAGAGTGAAAATGAAGATAATTATAAGTGGATGGATTTTGCCACATATATATTTCTTGAAAATTGTTTTGAATTGGGTGAAGATCAGCGTATTTGTAAATACTGCTACAACAAGTTAGAGGAAAATAGAATGCCGACCAGAGCTGTACATAATAATTTAGAATTGGATGCTATTCCTGCTGAACTTTCTGAATTAAATACATATGAGTCTATACTCATTCAATGTGTTCATCCGTTCCAGACCATAGTACGTATGGAGCCCAAAACTGGTAAATTACCTCCTTCAGATTTACTGAGAGGTTTAAAAGGTAGAGTGGTGTATTTGCCCTTGGATTTGAAAAAAAATATGGAAACTATTGATGCAGATACTTTGGAAACTGAACCATTAATTATTCTGGTTAATGGTGTCCCTACAAAGAATAAGAAGATTTGGCAGGAGCTGGTAGATGTGCGGAAAGTACAAAGAGCAAATTTGTATTTGAAAAAAAATAACAAATGGTATGAATCAATTTATATACAAGAAGAAGAAGAAGAAGAAGAAGATTTACAAGGAGACACAGAAACACCAACTGGACAAATTGAAAAAGTGGACAAGTCAAAGGAAGAAGAAATTTATGAACATTTTAGCATACATCCTCTCCATTCGAAAGAAGTTATGGGAGACAATATTGATCTCTTTCAGATGAAGAAAGCAAAAGGAAATCCCGTGAGTGTATGGGAGGAGAGCTTGGAAGCTCGATGTTTTCCCCAGCTGTTTCCTACAGGAAAAGGAGGACGATACGATGAACGTCCAGAACAGATTCCAGCTTCTGAGTATCGGACTACAAGACTATATGCTGAAGATCCCAGATTTCGACAAAGTATCCCTTATTTGTTCCACCTTTTATTTGAAAGCGACTTGTCTGCACTGTCTTATGCAGTAAATCACATTTTAAAAAGTGGAGTACATTTACAAAATGTGTCTGCTAAGGATTTTATGGAGAAAGTGCAGCACCGAGATGATCATTTGGAAACACAACTGATCAATCTGATGGCTTGTCAGCGTGGGACAAATGAATATTGGTTCCGACGCCATGGTGAACTAAAATGCATGTTACGCAACTTAGGAACACCAACATGGTTCCTTACCCTAAGCTGCGCCGAGTACGCTTGGGATGATTTACTGGATTTTCTACGAGAGGCCAATTCAAACATTGAAAACATCGAATACAAGACAGCAGGAGAACTGTGCTCATTGGATCCGGTTAATGTTTGCAGATATTTCAATCATAGATTTGAGGCTATGATGTCCTTCATCTGCAATAAAAAAAATCCACCCCTTGGAGAAGTAGTGGATTTCTTTTGGAGAAAAGAGTACCAGGCAAGAGGTGCTCCTCATATTCATATGCTGCTGTGGATCAAGGATGCCCCAAAGTTTGGAACAGATACTGATGAAGCAGTGTTATCTTACATTGAAGAATATGCAACATGTGCTATACCTAAAAGCACAGAAGAGAACAAGTTAAAGGAGCAAGTTCTACGTTTCCAAAGTCATCGGTGTGGAAAATACTGTCGACGGAAATACAAGAGCAAAGAAAAATACTACACTAAATGTCGATTTGGATTTCCTAGACCTGTTCTTACAAATGGAAGAGTCAACAGTTTTATGTCAGCTGTGAGACATACTATCACAAGAAAATCACCTAAGAATACCTACAACCTTAAAAGAAAAGAAGAATCAAAAAATATAAATGACTACAACCCAGTCATTTTATCCATGTGGAACGCTAACATGGATATACAGTATGTTGCTGACAATTCCATTGCTGTTGCTCGATATGTAACGTCTTACATTACGAAATCAGAAAAAACAGAATTGAAGGAAATGTGGGAAGAGATTTCTCACGAGAAGACTGTCAGTAAGAAGCTGTACAGTTTCAGTTTGAAGATGTTATCGCATCGAGAAATTGGATCCTACGAATGTTCAGATAGGTTATCTTCTGCAAGTCTCTACTCGAAGTCAAGAAGAATAATTTGGGCAAGTTTAGGCCTTGCAGCAATGAGAAATCGGGTACTGAAATCTGTTGGAGAAATTGAATATTTGGCTGAGAATGACCCAGAAAGTACAGACATATTGAAAACAAACATGTTGGACACATATTATCCCAAGAGAAGTCATCATCTGGAGAACATGTGTCTCTATGAAGTGCTGCAGAACTACATTTATTCACGGAAAGCTGCAGAAGACATCAACAGTGGAAAATATAAAGTTGTTGGTGAAGAAGGATGTTTGGTGAAGCAAACCAAAGGAAGTTTGATAAATCACCGGAAGCTGAGTTGCGACACTACCGACAAGAAAGAATTTTACTACTTGGCTCTTTTACAGTTGTTTAAACCATGGCGTACAGAGGATGAACTACTGGGAGAATTCCAGAGCTATGAAGATTCTTTTAATGCTTGCAAAGACAGCATACAATGCAGTACATTCTCAACTTATCTGCAAATGTTAAATGAAGAAATTGAACAGGAAACTACAATTGCAGCAGAAATAGCTAGAGACAGTTCTCAGGACAGCCAAAGTTCAGGAACATACAGTCAAGATCCCCTAGGACAACCAATCGTTGAAAATGAAGCATCAATAGCCATGAATGAAGTGGAAACGGCTATGAATCAAGCTCAAGAAGAATTTATAGACTTAGAAAATTTGGAAAGACAACTGAATCAAGAGCAGCAACAAATTTATGAAGAGATCAAAAACAAAATTGATCACGGATTTCTACATATCAAAAAAGAGTGCTCATGCACATCATTTCATCCAATCAGGATGTATGTAAGCGGACAAGCTGGCACTGGAAAAAGTTTCCTAATTAAAGTCATCAGAAGCTACCTAAAGCAAAAAACGGATTCTACTTTGTCTTGTGTGGTTACTGCTCCAACTGGGTTAGCAGCATATAACATAAAAGGAATCACCTTACATCGTTTGCTAATGTTACCAGTGGAGCATGAGAACAAAATACAATTCAACAAGCTAACTGGAGAAGCATCCTTAGAAGTGTCAAGAGTATTGAAGAAGATGCAAGTTCTCATTATTGATGAGGTGAGCATGGTATCAAACTTAATGCTTGCCTTTGTGCATTTAAGAATGCAGCAAATTTTGAAGACAGACTATGACGTGTTATTTGGTGGAAAACACGTCATAGTTTTTGGGGATCTTTTGCAACTTACTCCAGTTAAAGGACAACCAGTGTTTAATACTGTGACACATGAAGACACGAAGAAGTCATTGGGAAGCATTGGAAATACAAATATTTGGTCCTTCTTTGAGTACAAGGAACTTACAACTAATATGAGGCAAGCAAACGATGAAGAATATGGAAGTATTCTGAAAGATATCAGAATTGGACTACTCACAGAAGTTGGCAAAAAAGCATTACAGAGTCGGCTGTTACATAACTTATTTCCAAAGGAAGAAATAGTTGCAGAGAAAATATACAAGAATATTGCAGAAAACAAAAGTGTCATCTGCTTAATGCCAACTCTACGTGAATGCTCAATATTTAATGAGGAGCTTTTGAAATTGGAAAATGAAGACATCATGAAATTGGAAGCAGTGGACAAAATTGAGGATGGAAGAATTACTGTCACAGTAACAGGCAAACTGAAAAATAAATTGGACTCACTAGAGAAGAATATCTCCAAAACAGCAGGATTAGAAAAAAATCTATATGTTTGCATGAACTGTAGAGTGTTTTTAAGGAGAAATTTGGATGTTGAAAAAGGCTTAGTGAATGGAGCGATGGGAAGAGTTGTGGGTTTTATTAATTATCAGAAAAAAGATGGAATTGAATGTTTAAAAATAAAATTTGATCAGATAGAGGAAGTTAAAGACATTTGTCGTTGTTCAGTTCGTTTCATGCTTGTGAAAGACTTATATGTACGTAGGAAGCAGTTTCCGTTTTCACTAGCATATGCTGTAACTATCCACAAGTCTCAAGGATTGACTGTAGATTGTGCATTTGTGAACATTGGTTCAACTGTGTTCAAAGAAGGTATGGCATATGTAGCTTTGTCACGAGTCAAAACATTATCAGGTTTATTCATGATTGACTTTGATGATTCTAAAGTTAGTGCTGATACAAACTGTGTAAAGGAGTATAATAGATTAAGAAGAACCTATGCTCCTCATTTAGGTCAGTATCCTGTGTTGGAGAAACGTGTAGTTTCTCGTAAAAGGAGAAATGAGAATATCAGTAATGAAGATGTAGAGAAGAGGAAAAAAAAGAGGAGTGATGTAATTGCAAGCAAAAAGAATAAGGAAAATGAAGAACAGGTTGTAGGATGTCATTTTGAAAATAGCTCTGGTGTCAACTGCTACGCTAATGTAGTGCTGAATGTTGTATTTTATCTGGAAAGTTTGCAAGAGCAGATAATAGTAAATCAGGGAAAAAGATTCTGTTCAGAGCTCAGTCTCCTTTTTCAAAAGCTGAGTAAAGATAAAACTCAAATAGAAAGTGCTACTGACATTAGAAAACTTTTAGATGTATGTTCAGGACGAACACAGTTTTCTCAAAATGTACAGCAAGACGCACAGGAATTCTTGTTGTTTTTTCTTCAGGTAGTGGAAGAAGAAGGAGTTCCCATTGAAATTTTTTTTGGTCTCTCTTATAAATGGGAACATAGTTGTGAAAATTGTTATAATATATGTGGCTCTATTGTTGATAATGAAAGGTTTATTTATTTGACATTGCCAGAGAGTAAAACAGTCACTTTTGCAAAATTAGTTAAAGATGCTAATCATAGCATGAAATGTGGTGAGTGTAATTCTGACATGTTTTCAACATTAATTTTAAGGGAATACGGACAGTATGTAATTTTAATGATGCAACGATGTAGAGCTGATGGTTCAAAATTGGATACTTTAATAAAGAAGTTTACA
This sequence comes from Triturus cristatus, assembly GCF_964204655.1. NCBI lineage: Eukaryota > Metazoa > Chordata > Amphibia > Caudata > Salamandridae > Triturus > Triturus cristatus. The sequence goes on from NC_140589.1 coordinate 1,634,896,721, forward strand.
GGACAGCAATTATCAATTTCAGGAAAAACTTTTGTAACTGTTGCAATAATTTTCCATGATGGACCTACTGTTACTTCTGGACATTACACAGTTTATCTTAAATGTGAAAAAGGCTGGACACTGTGTAATGATTCCCAATTGATTTTCAAACAACGTTTGCCTTTTGATTTAGCAAATTCCTATCTAATCTTTCTGAAACCTAAATTTTAGAGAGACTTGGCAAGATCTGGACAAAATAATTTTACCATTTTACTGGATTACCATTGCAATTTTGTAGAAAAAATATTTTTTAAAATTATCATTTGGCCTAAAGGAAAGATAACCAATTGTAATGTGGACTTTTTAAATTTTTAATGCAATTTTGAAAAACCAATAATTTAGAGATAATCGGTAACTTCTGCACATTTTAAATTTTGGAATGCTATTGGACTGCCATTGGAAATTTTTACAAAAATGATTTAAAAAATTACTATTTGGCCATGTGGAAAAGTAACCAATTCTATTGTGGACTAAATAAATTATTCAAAAAATTTTTGTGAACCAAAATGTTACAGAGAATCGGTGAGATCTGGACAGATTAAACTTTAGAATTTTAATGGTTTTCCCTTGGAAATTTATTCCAGGGAAAAAAAAAAAATACAATTTGGCCTAAAGGAAATAAAATCAGATGTATTTTGGAGTTATTTGAGATATAATATTGTGATTATACTCCTGAAACAAAAATATCAGACGGTATTTTAAAGAAAAAAGTATTGTTTTTAGATGATATTTTTTTAGAATAATATGCATTTCTGTAATGATAAGTTTAAGTGAGAAGAGATTCTGGGCTTTTTTAATACAATCTTTGAGATTGTTATTTTTTTTTGCCCGCTGTAAAATGATGAATGCAATTGCTTTCACAATTTATAGTGAAATGCAATATATTCTGAAAACAGCAAAAATAAGGCAAAAATATTTTTTGGTAAAAAATGTAAATATGTGTACTGTATTATAAAATGGTTTAAAAATATTAATACTTTTTTCTTTTTTTTCAGATCGATATAGAAAATTTTCGTAAACTACAACCATTTAAAAAACTATTTTTTTTAAAAAAAAATGAATAAATATTTTTTTCAGTGAGTATGGTAAGTCAATAGTAATAATTGTAGTCTCTCAAGGACCTTGTAATGTGAAAAATGATTTTTAGTGTTTTTTTTAAAAAATAAAAAAAAAGGTACGCTTACCGTACGCGTACAGTAAAAAAAAAAAAAAAAGTTTTTTAAAAAAAATGTAAAAAAAAGATGAAAGATAAGGTTGGCTCTTAAAAGAACCGTTGTGTTCATGCAGGGACAGAGGAAAGGAACCATGGGAAAATCATTCAAAGCTACAAATGTGCTGATCTATTTTGTTATTCACTAGGGAAACACTGGTCTCCCTATAACAAATTAGAGCTTTACAAAATGTGCAATGAATATCAACCTTCCGAAATCGAGGGTTCATTTCCAGAGGGCCAGCAAAAGGAGATTCTCCCCCCACAGATGAAGGGCTCACCTGAGCTGCAGAAGAAGGAGTAAGCTCTGCAGGTGATGGTCCAGGCTGAGCTGCTGTGGATGTACTGGCTCGTCTTTCTGAAGAGTTACCTCCAAAAAGTTGAGCATGTGTCCTTTTGTGTACATCCTTGAGGTGCCTCATCATGGTGTGATTCCCAAAGGAATACTTCCTGTCAGGATTACCTCTAGAAAGTACACGCTGACACAGCTTGCAAGTAACTAAGGGTGCATTCACCTTTTGCTGGCCTTCTGGAAAAGTAAAATAATCCCAAACATAAGAAGGCTTTACTTTCCTCGCTCTCTGCCTCAAGACAGTGCTGCTGGTGCTAGCCTCACTCTCAGAAGAGCTCTGCTGTTCTGCCATCGTATCCCAAAGACAAACCAGCTCCTTCTCCCAAGGGATCACAAGCAGAAATGAGGGGAATGGGTGTGGTGTAGGAGAGTTCTAGAACTGAAAGTAGTTTCAACCAATCAAAAGTTGTGTTTCATGATCACATGACCAACCGTACGCTTACGGTACGCTTACGGTACGCTTACGGCAAAAAGTACGCGTGCGCGTAAAAAAGACACGCGCTTGCGCGCATGCGCATAACAGTCATTTCCCGGCACTTCCGCGTAACGTGCGCGTGTTGCGTAAGCGCGCACGCGTCCCACGCGCAGTACGCGCGCTACGCAAAGTACGTAACTATACGCAAGCAGCGTAGATAGATTACGGACGTTGCGAAAACCGTACGCTTACCGTGAGCTTACGGTACGCGTACTATAAAAAAAATAAATAAAAAAAAAAAAATAATCTAGAAATAAATTTTACTTGTTTATTTTAAAAAATTTATATAAAATAAATATTTAATGAATTTAAAAAATTAAGCATAGTCTTTATAAAAGGTAAAAAATTAAATTAAAAATATGTTTGAAAAAAATGAAGAAAAAAAAAAAAAATAGCATTTAAAAAACCTTGCAAATTCACTGAAAAAAACATGGGTTTCACACACGTTATAGTTAGGAATTAGCATTTAAAAAACCTTAGAAATTCACTGAAAAAACCATAGGTTTCACACACGTTATAGTTAGGAATTAGCATTTAAAAAACCTTAGAAATTCAGTGAAAAAACCATAGGTTTCACACACGTTATAGTTAGGAATTAGCATTTAAAAAACCTTAGAAATTCAGTGAAAAAACCATAGGTTTCACACATGTTATAGTTAGCTGGACATTTTACTCGTAAAAAACCAATGAAATTGCCCCGTTATAGTTAGTTCAGCTAACTATAACTCGCGCGCCCGCAATGCACTGCTGATGACGTCACATATTACATCACTCATGACATGGTCAGTGACATCACTCATGACATCACTGATGACATCTCAAATGACATCACTGATGACATCACTGATGACATCATCCTTGTGATAGAGTGGCAGACCTCCTCTCACCTTAATATAAGCTTTGATACACACATTCAAAAATAGAGACTAAAAATTTCAAAACAATGGACATACCAATACCAGTTACAACAACCTCTTCAGTAATTCAAAGATCCACATACACATCCACTCATTCACCAACAGTCCTACACAGTCACTCATACATGTACTCACTCATCATATGTACTCATACATCTATACATCCTGTTACACAATGCCACTCATCCATAAAGTTACTCACACACGTAGTCACTCATGCTAAAAAAGAATAAAACATACATTTACTTGCATATACAGTAATACACACACCACCATACTTACTTCTACGGAAACTTACACATACTTAGTCTTTTAAACAATCACTTATAGAAACACATACTTATTCATACAGGAACTCTTTCAATCTCTCCCTCTCATATATACTCACATATATACACCAATACTCACATATACTAGTTTAAAACATATGTAGTTACTCCTGAAGACACTATTGAGACAGTCATTCACTCACTAACACACCCATACACACACTCATCCACCCATACAGTCCTGCACACATGCTGTCTTCAACACATACAAACAGTGAGTCACTCATTCATGCATCTATGCACTACGTAATACCCCCCACCGTACCATGCAGACACTCAGACTGATACTCAAAAAAACAACTAATAACCTATATAGACACCCATGTAGCTACTCACCAACCCATGCAGCCACTTATACACAAAGTGAGAGATACACTTAATCAGTCAGTTACACAATCAATTTTTCAAAAACAAATCATCCATTTAGACACTTATATACCCATTTATTCTTCCATCGACCTTGAGATATACATATATAAAACATATTTAATTTTCAGAAAAACACACATTCACTGGATGATGTCATCAGTGATGTCATCAGTGATGTCATTTGAGATGTCATCAGTGATGTCATGAGTGATGTCACTGACCATGTCATGAGTGATGTAATATGTGACGTCATCAGCAGTGCATTGCGGGCGCGCGAGTTATAGTTAGCTGAACTAACTATAACGGGGCAATTTCATTGGTTTTTTACGAGTAAAATGTCAAGCTAACTATAACATGTGTGAAACCTATGGTTTTTTCACTGAATTTCTAAGGTTTTTTAAATGCTAATTCCTAACTATAACGTGTGTGAAACCTATGGTTTTTTCACTGAATTTCTAAGGTTTTTTAAATGCTAATTCCTAACTATAACGTGTGTGAAACCTATGGTTTTTTCAGTGAATTTCTAAGGTTTTTTAAATGCTAATTCCTAACTATAACGTGTGTGAAACCCATGTTTTTTTCAGTGAATATATATATATATAGTGCTATTGTTTATTAATGATAAAGAGTGCGCAGTTTTAATAATTATTTTTCCCATTATACTATGATGACACTTTAATTTAGAAACTCACAATACTATAATAAATATTCCTAACCCTGATGAGAAGACAAAAATGAAATAAAAAAGTACAAAAACAAAATAAATCAATTTATTCACCTGCATTACATTAGAAAATATCACACAATTCCTATTAAATATGCCCATAGTTGCAAAAATATAGCACTCCAGTAATGGGATGAGTTGCAATTTTAATTGATAAATACTCACAGAAATTCATGCTCTATCAAATCAATTTTGTTTTTATTCCTGTGTGAATTCTTCAGGTTTATTGAAGTTCAGTACAGTAGTGCAATGCTAGCTAAAATGCGTCAACATAATTTGTGATTCTGCAGATGTACATACACACCTATATTTAGTCATTTACAACTGTATCAACACAGATAGTTTTGGTCCATTCTGGGGAAAATGAGGCATCATTCTTTCCAAATGCTAGTATGACATTACTCACAGAGGTTTTAACATGGCAGTCAGTGAGTTTGGAATGGGGTTTTCACTGAAGTAAACTGAAGGTTAACAGTAATTTTTTCTGCTGTTTGATTCAGATGTCATTGATCCTCCATAATCTGCAGCACTGATAAATGGTTAACATTCAAGCGTGATGACGTAGATGAGCATGACGGCTTGGGTAGCTAGTACAGGTCACATATGGTAAACAGTACACCATAGAAAATGTTCTGCAGGCAGTGAGTTAGACATCACTTCCTGTTCCTGGGTGTGGAGTAGGCGTCCCTGCATAGATAGGTGGTGTTAGAATGTGGATGATAGATGGCGGACTTCGACATCAGTGGATAAAACGTGAACTTTCTGATCATGGTTTTCAGATCTTTTACTACGTAATAAAATGTTTTTTTTCACATTCTAGTCCTTTTGCTAAACACCTGGAGTAGATACTTTCCACATTCCGACAGTAAATGAGAATTAAAGTTTCCTGTTCCACTCAAGTCTGATTATGTCAATCAGAATAAACTGTGTGCCAGGTCCCTGGATCCACCCTTCTCCACCAATCCCGATCCTAGTTTGTTGAACAAGAACTTTCTCCCAAGGATTAAAGTTGGCATGTAGACATTACCAGTCCTGACTTGATTTTTGTTTAATGAACTTCAAGGATAAGAAGTAGAGAAGCAGAAAACCAGCACTAATGCCAATCAGGATGAGGTAGATTGCATAGAGAGGAGTTGAATCCACTTCCAAGTGTTCAATAATCTGAAAATAAACAGCATCACCAAAATGGTTAGGTGTTTTGTTGTAAACCATATTTTAGACGCAAGGCAATCATTATCAATGTCAGCAACAATTATATTAACATTATGTACAGTGCCTACGTCTCTCTCCTTGCCTTTCATTAACACCCTGGTCCAGTAGGGGTTCTTTTTAAACAGGTGACGGCTAAACACTAAGGTACATATTTACAAGCCCCTATCGCCACCAGAATGACACTTTTAGTGACATTCTGGTGGCGAGACAGGGTTCGCCTTATTTACAGGGCAGCGTTAAGCCACTTAAAATGGCTTAACACTGCCTTGTAAATAGGGCACCCTTTCACGCTATACTTAGCATGAAAGGGGCGGGCAATGGGTGTTACAGTGGGATTTCCACCACAACACTCGTTGATTTTGATGCTACCCGATGTTTACAAGTGTGGTGTAAATGTGGGGCAGTGCCAAATTAAGACCCAAAAAACCCCGATCTTACCCAGGCGAAAAGAGGAGAAATTCTTTAGTTCTCCTCATTTTTGCTGTTTCTATGTGTGCTGCGTTGTGCAAAACAGCAAAATGCCATTGATTGTTTATGTGCAGGAAGGTGTCCCTTCCTGCACATAAACAATCTTTAATAAAAAATGATGCATTGTATGTGTGCTGCATTCTGTAGCACACATTCGTGTGAGTGATGCGGTTTATAGTGGTAAATGGTGGGAAGTAAAATGTTTTTAACTTAATGATTTGTGGTTAATTGGTATTAATTTATTAATGTAAAATTAGTTATGGAAATTGTGTAATTATTCGTAGGTGTGCGTTGTGGTGTTTATTGGGGTAGAGGGTGGAAAGTAATTTAGTTTAAATTAATTAATAATAATTACTTGATCATTAATATTCATTAATTTCTTGATAAATATTTTTGGCAATTGTTTATTTTTATTTTTGTTGTGGATTTTTGTTGTATAGGGGTATACGTTTGGTCAGTACATTAATTTTTACCTGTTTTAATGTGTTTTTGTATGAATAATATTTGTTTAATTGATAATTAATTCTGTTATTATGGATGTACACTTTTCTCTTTATTTAGACGTGTGTAGTAATTTTTGTGGTGTTATAGGGTAGGAAAAATATATTACATTTATGTAATAATTAATGTTTTTGATTATAAATAATTTCTATTACAAAATATTTATTTGTTTGTAAATTATTTTCAATTTTTAAAAAATTAAGCTTTGCATGTAATTTTTTAGTTTTTTTAAACATTATAATATGTTTCTATGTATTGTAAAAAAAATATATATTTTATATAAGTTTTGTTTTGTTGTTTTTTATTATCTTTTGAGTTGTAGTTGATATTTTGTTTTTAAATTAAATTCTCTTCAGTGGGAATAGTAATTTTTACCCCTCCGCTATCCAACACTTTCCGAACTGCTGCATTCGCAGGAGTGGGAATAGTAATTTATATCCCTACGCAAGTGGGAATACTAATGTTTCCCCTCCGATATCCAACCCTTTCCCTACTGGTGCACTCGCTGGAGTGGGAATAGTAATTTTATCCCCTCCGCTATCCCACACTTTCCCTACTGTTGCAATAGCTTGAGTGAGAATAGTAAGTTTTAATCCTTTGCTATCCAACATATTCCCTACTGTTGCACTCGTTGGAGTGGGAATAGTAATTTTTACCACTTTGCTATCTAACCCTTTCCCTACTGTTGCACTCGCTGGAGTTGGAATAGTCATTTTTTTACCCTCCGCTATCCAACACTTTCCCTACTGTTGCACTAATTGGAGTGGGAATTGTAAATTTAATCCCCCTCCACTATCCAACACTTTCCCTACTATTGCATTCACTGGAGTGAGAATAATAATTTTTACCTCTTCGCTATCCAACACTTTCCCTACTGTTGCATTCGCTGGAGTTGGAATAGTAAATTTTAATCCTTCGCTATCCAACACTTTCCCTACTATTGCACTCGCTGGAGTGTGAATAGTAATTTATACCCCTCCGCTATCCAACACTTTCCCTACTGTTGCACTCTGTGGAGTGGGAATAGTAATTTTTTCCCCTCCGCTATCCAACACTTTCCCTACTGTTGCACTCGCTGGAGTGGGAATAGTAATTTTATCCCCTCCGCTATCCAACACTTTCCCTACTGTTGCACTCATTGGAGTGGGAATAGTAAATTATTCCCCTCCGCTATCCAACACTTTCCCTACTATTGCATTCACTGGAGTGGGAATACTAATTTTTACCTCTCTGCCATCCAACGCTTTCCCTACTGTTGCATTCGCTGGAGTTGGAATAGTAAATTTTAACCCTTCGCTATCCAACACTTTCCCTACTGTTGCACTCATTGGAGTGGGAATAGTAAATTATTCCCCTCCGCTATCCAACACTTTCCCTACTATTGCATTCACTGGAGTGGGAATACTAATTTGTACCTCTCTGCCATCCAACGCTTTCCCTACTGTTGCATTCGCTGGAGTTGGAATAGTAAATTTTAACCCTTCGCTATCCAACACTTTCCCTACTGTTACTGTTATGTTATGCTTTCAGAGCAGTGGGGCGATGCACCTCCGCCTTAGCGGAGGAGCCGCCCCTGTCTCTATTGCATTTGCGTCAAGACCCTTAAGAGGAGCAGAATGAAAATGTTGTACTTTGGAGACAGTGAGGACAGACCATCGACCACTGGTGGATTTATTCACCTCAAAGGGGTGTGGAAAGGCAACGCCTAGAATTAGAAGGTAATATAAATTGCAAAAGTTTCATTTCCTAGTAGAATATATTCTTGGAGCTATTAATGCTATAGCAGACTGTTTGTCAAAGTTGCCAGTTGAAGAGAACTTTGAAGTGAGTATTGTTGACAATGGTAAGGATGAAGTTGTGTCAATATGTGAAGTGTCTGGTTGCTGCATTATGGAATATCTATGGAAAACAGAACGATAATGATATGCAGAAGAAAGTTTTAGAATATATTAGATCAAAATGGCATAATAAATCATTAGATGAGGATTTATTATCCTATTTTTATATTGCCAATGAGTTGTCGGAACAGAGTTAGTTGTCATTATGGGGTGATCAAATGGTTGTGCCAGTGGGTTTGAGGCAATCTGTTCTAAATATGACGCATGAGGGACATCTTAGAATGAGCAGATAAGGAAGAGAATTAGAACTGAATTTTGGTGGTCAGCTGTTGATAGATGTATAGAAGACAAAGCAAGATCATATATTGAATGTGTCATCAGTGATAAAATGCAGAAAATAGTAACCTATGACAAGGCTCCCATATCTAGACCAAGTAGAGTATGGGAGAGATTTTCACTTGATAGAGCTGGCCAATGTGTCTATTCAAAAGTAACATTGTTGATCAACTATCACAATGGCCAGAGGTTAAACTGGTATATCATGTTAATTCTAAAGATATCATTTAGCTCATTAAAGAAGTTTTTGAAAAGGAAGGATTTCCTAAAAGTCTAGTTACGAATCAGGAAGTGCAATTAACATCGACTGAAATAAAATAGTTTTTAGAGGAATATGGATCTACACCTATACTTGCTTAGGTATATTATCCTAAAAACAATGGAATTGTAAAAAGGTGAATTGTAGAAAGGTGAATTAGGGTACTGAAAGAAAGTTTGCGACTCGCAGTAGTGAGTGGTAAGGATTATCATCAAGCTCTTAAGGAGTTACTATGGAGTTATCATGTCACACCTAGAAATATGGGTCATGAATCTCCATTTGAAAAAATGAGAGGCAGAAAGGCGGTGTGCAACTTAAATCAGATGTGGATGATGGATATAAAATATAAAGTGAATGGAGGGGTAGTGAAGCATGAGGATTGCAGATGGAACATGAAAAAAAAGCCTAAATAAAATGGAAAACTTGGGAAGGTTTGTTCACCACTAAGAAAGGGGGAATTGGTGCGTGTGAGAAAAGGAAGATTGGTAAGAGCAGGACAATTGAAATTTTCCTTCCCCATGAGAATAATTAGAGTAGGAAATCAAGTGGTTGAGTTATCTGATGGTAATGTCTGGGGAATGATTAAAGTGGTAAGATTACCAAAATGTCTGTGGCCAAAGGTTGATATGAATAGATGTTATACCATCGTGTGTTCAAGTGGTGAGGGGACGAAGAGTTATAGTAAGCAACAGTTTAGCAAACAGGTAAGCCAGGCACCGGTATGGTGCAAGGATTACCAAATGTAACGGATGAATAGTTCAGCGGATTTTTTCCTGTATGCAATATTTTGCATTTATCATTGTTTTATTTGTATTGTTTTTATGTATTAACTTCTAGATGTATCTGTTTTTTATATAGAAATATGCAGTAATTATTTATTTGTTTATTGTGTAAATAAGTTCTATGATGAAGAGGGATGTGTGTATGGATAGGTTCTGTGACGAAGAGGGATATGTGACAGCGAAAGGAATCTTGGTGGCTGGAATTTTAGATTAGAATGTTGAACAGTACAAGATGGAGATTCCAGTCACTGACAGTTGGCCTAGTCTTCCTCTCTTGTAGGCAGTTTACTTCTGCTGTCAAAACATTCAACAAACTATCTTACTAACATGAACCCTGATGAGTGTAGAAAGCCTATTGAAGAGCGGATCATAATACAAACATTACTTAATACTGTAAAACTCATAATGTTGGTTTGTGTATGTTTTATTACTGAAATGATCCATCCTGAGTTTGCAACATTTATGCAGTATACCTAGACCTTATGAGTTATTGAAGAAATGTCTGCACAACGGAATAACAGTGCCTAACTTTTTTTGTGAATAATGCTGAATTAGTACTCAAAATGTTGTATCAATCACTGCAATGTAAAGTTTGCCAGAAATTGAGGGCACAAACATTTTGGACAGAAATCTTAATAGTCATTTTGTAAATCCATATTGGGGGCTTTTGTTTAAAAAGTTGACCAAAATCAAATTTTTGCATAGTGCAAATTCTATGCTTTCCAGTCAGTCCTCTTGAATTTCAGTGGAGTATGATCTACTCATTTCTTCCAATTTCACGCACACATTAAAATTCCAAGGTTGACCTAACAAAAACATTGGGAAATACTGCTTGCAGAAATAAGACCTTGTGGTGTTTACAGAAACTAAAGTAATACTGTACTGCAAATAATGTCTTAATATGTTTGTCACGCATAATTCTAAGATTCATACTCACAAGTTGCCCAGGAATTTTTATTGTATAGTTTCCAACAGTCAGATCGTAATTGAGTCCTTTAAACTGCACTTGCATCAGTCCTTCAAATCCATACTTCAGAAATGATATAAATGAAAATCCATATGGAACTGAAAAGAAAAAATAGAGTAACTATGTATGCATATTTTCGACAAAGCATTTGCCATCGGTCTATATATTGTAAATCTTTTCATTTGCTGTTGTGATGACTGTTATGATCGTCAAAGACAAAGGTTCAGATGTCAGAGATGACAAGCATATATGATTTAACCTGCAGTGTAAATATATACTTGTTTATGAGTTAAACCACGTTTTAATGCTGTTTATTTGTTTCATAAATGAATTAACACATAGACACAGAAACACACATATATATGTATATATATTCAATGAAAAAACCAAAGGTTACAGATATGTTATAGTTAAGCTCACATTTCACTCATACTTATTAGTGAAATTAACTACTTAGGGGAAGAAATCCTCTTAGAAGTTGAGGGTCCCTGGAGGCCAAGAACCCCTCCTGTAACCTCCAGTAAGTCCCACACAGCTGGTTTGCTGAGAGTTGGACAGAGGCTCTGCCCCTTTTCTCTGCCAGTCTGCAAACATGACTATTAGTTAAAAAACCATAGAAATTCACTTAAAAAAACATAGGTTACAGGGATGTTATAGTTAGGCTCAGATTTCACTTCTCCAAAACCATAGAAATATAGCAGTTATAATTACCTGAGCTAACTATAACTTACACCCCCACAATGCACTGCTTATTACATCACATATTACATCACTCATGACATGGTCAGTGACATCACTGATGACGTCTCAAATGACATCAATGATTACATCATCCACAGAAGCACTTACACACCCATTCACACCCATATATACAACCTCTCATAACCCACTCACACAATTACTCACATACCCATTCACAGACCCATATAAGTAATCATACAACCGCTCACTCCTCCATAGAGCCGCACAGACATCCACTCACTCAAACAGGCACTCACACAACCACTCACTCACTTTTAAAGCTACTCATACAACTAGTCACTTCCCCATACAACCACTCAGTCACACACTCACCCAAACAGCTACTCATGCAACCACTTATTCACCTATACATCCACTCACACATCCCTTCACTCACTCATACAGCCTCTCAACACAGCCACTCACTTACTCATAATAGCACTCACACACTCCCTCACACACCCACTTACACACCCTTTCACAGATACATACTAGCACTCACATTTCCGCTCACTCACCCATACATCCATTCACACAGTTGCTTTATAATACAGCCACTTACACACCAACTAACTTAACTAAACAGCCAATCAAAATGACACCTACTTACCCATACACCCACTTACACAGTCTGTCACTCACTGATACAGCCATTCTGATACCCACTCACTCACCCATAAGGTCACTTACAAACCCACTTACCCACCCATACAGCCACTCACACACCCACTCACTCACCAACATAGTACTCACACAGCCACTCACTCATCCACAGAGCTACTCACATACCTACTTATACACCCATACAGTCACTTACACACCCACTCACATACCGGCACTCAGACACCCACTCACACACATATACACACAGTCACACAGCCACTCACATAATATATGTTACAAATAGTATCACTCATTGGTAGTGCAGAAAGTACTACAGGGAGAACCTTTCTGGGTCTCCTGCTCCAACAATTAGCAGGATATTTATTCCTAAAGTTTTGCTATGATACAATTGAATTGGGTTCATTTACGGCACTATGGAGCCCTGACAGGAGCACTGTCCAATCATCTGTATTTATTACGTGTTCTCTGTCTGCAATTGAAACTATACATCAAGTGCCATTTTTCTGTCCAGCATACACAAAGCCTAGAGGAAAATGGATACGTCCACTGTGGAGATATCATGGCATTCTTAGTTATGTGGAGGCACTGAGAATCTTGAAGGGCGACACATCCACATATACTATCTTTGCTGTAAGCAAGTTCTTATTCATGGTAGGGCTTATTAGGAAAAGTAATGGTCTTAAACTTTAGACTTGCAGAATTTGGTTGCATGCTACTGGCTGCTATTTTGAACATGTATACGTTTTTACTTCCTGGTGTGGTATGAAAATTGTTTTTATTCCTTTCATGAGGTAATCGAATAGGTTTTAAGAGCTTTTTACCTGGTCATCATATTTTTTTTAAACTATATATTATTGATTGCTTTATTGTTTGTAAGCTTTATGGAATCAACTTTCTGAAATGAACTTTTGCTACTGGTACAGAAAGTATGCTATTTTGACTTTTGTAGTACCTTGGTATATAGGTTTTACACCCATAAACATTTAGAAACACTTACACTCCCTGAAAGGGGGCGAGACCTCTGGCTCAGGTCTCAGCAATTCAGCTGTGGGGGACTTAGTTGTCACAAAAATAGGGGTTCTTGGCTCCCGGTGACCCACAGCAGCCAAGGGGAGTTCATTCTCCAACCAGTAGAAACCAGGTGTCCCTTGTGCAGAGTGGCTAAGAAAGGGGGGCCTCTGATGCCATCTCAGCAATCCGGCTGTGGGGTACTCACTTATCGCAACAGTAGAGGGTCCTGGCCCCCAACGACCCTCAGCAGCCAAGGGCAGTTCATCTCCCAACCAATAGTATGACAGGAGGCCCCTGTGCAGAGTGGTTTAGAAAGCGGTGGGCCTCCAACAACGTCTCAGCAATCCGGCTGTGGGGACTTAGTTATCACAAAAATTGGGGTTCTTGGCCCCCAATGAACCTCAGTAGCCAAGGGGAGTTCATCCCTCAACCAGTAGTATGCCAGGAGGCTCCTGTGCAGAGTGGTTGAGAAAGGGGCGGGTCTCTGACGGCGTCTCAGCAAACCGGCTGAGGGGACTTAATTATCGCAACAATAGAGGTTCTTTGCCCCCAATGACCCTCAGCAGCCAAGGGAAGTTCATTCTCCTACCAGTAGAAGCCAGGTGGCCCTTGTGCAAAGTGGCTAAGCAAGGGGGGGCCTCTGATGCCGTCCCAGCAATCCGGCTGTGGGGTACTTACTTATCATAACAATAGAGGGTCCTATCCCCCAACGACCCTCAGCAGCTAAGGGCAGTTCATCCCTCAACCAGTAGTATGCCAGGAGGCCCCTGTGCAGAGTGGTTGAGAAAGGAAGGCGGGCCTCCTACAGCATCTCAGCAATCTGGTTGTGGAGGACTTAGTTATCCCAACAACAGGGCTTCTAGGCCCCCAAAGACCCTCAGCAGCCAAAGGGAGTTCATCCCCTAACCAGTAGTACCCCAGGAGACCCCTATGCAGAGTGGTTGAGAAAGAGGGCTAGGCCTCTGACGAGATCTCAGCAATTCTCAGCAAGCTCATTTCTGACCTTTAGTTTGCCTCTTTGCGCTTGTTTCTGACCTTTATTCTGCCTCCTTCTGCCCATTTCTAACCTTTATTTTGCCTCTTATTGGTAGTTTCTGACCTTTATTCTGCCCATTCCTGCTCGATTCTTACCTCTATTTTGCCTCTGTCTGCTTGTTTCTGACCTTTATTCTGCTTTTTCTGCTCATTTCTGACCTTTATTTTGCTTCTTTCTGCTTCTTTCTGATCTCTATTTTGGCTCTTGCTGCTCATTTCTGACCTTTATTCTACATCTTTCTGTTCGTTTCTGACCTCTATTGTGCCTCCTGCTGCTCGTTCTGACCTCTAGTCTGTTACTTACGGCTCATTTCTGACCTTTATTCTGCCTTTTGTGCTCGTTTCTGACCTTTATTCTGCCCTTTTCTGCTAGTTTCTGACCTCTATTCTGCCTCTTGCTGCCCGTTTCTGAGCTCTATTCTGCCTCTTGTTGCACATTTCTCACCTTTATTTAGCCTCTTTCTGCTTTTGCTGACTTGTATTCTCCATCTTTCCTCTCATTTCTGACCTTTATTCTGCCACTTAATCTTGTTTCTCACATTTTTTCTGCCTTTTTGCCTTTTTCTGCTAATTTCTGACCTTCACTCTACCTCTTTCTGCTCATTTCTCCCCTTTATCTTGACTTTTTCTGATCTTTATTCTGCCTCTTTCTTCTTGTTTCTGACTTTTATTTAGTCTCTTTATACTATTCCCCATGACTGTGGGGGCACCTCAAGTCCCACCGTCACAGCCGGCTCCCCACCTCCTACGGGTGCCGGCATCACACACAGGGAGCTGCTAAACATGAAGCTCCTGTGTGTGAAAGCACTTCGTCTGTTTCCCTGCTCGCCAGACAGCGGGCAGGGAAACAGACGAATGGTCCACTTCTAGCAAGAGAGAGCATTTCTCTGCTCTCGCTTGCTGGAAGTGGAGTGTTTTCTGAGGTTTGACAGTAGCGGTTAAAGCTCCTGCCAAGCCACAGCAAACAGCTATGTCCATGGGGTGGGCACCCCTGAACATGGCAGGAGCCGGCCCTGGGGAGTGGCGGTCCCCAGGGCAATTATTGGCTTTGAAATAGATGGGCTGGCAGTGGGGAAGTGGTGGTCCTTGGGGCCCGGGTGGTCTGCACTGACCCCATTAAATGTATTTAGCTCCAGGGAAGTGGTGGCTCCCCAATTCATTTTTTCTATGTGGCCCCAGGGATTTGGTGGTCCCTGGGGCCTGGGGGCAGTCAGAGTGCCCCCTCTTTAATAACACAGTAGCTCCGGTGAGGTGGTGTTCCCCAGAGCTTTTATAAGCCCCAGGAGGGGCACACATGCGCCACCTTTTAAAATTCTCACACGCCCCCGGGACATGGCCCTCCCAGGGACCTATTAGTAAAGAGTCGTGGGAGCCCACGCTTCTTTTTAAAAAAACATTCTGTGGAAGCTGTGACTCCAGCGCGGCTCTTGCTGAATTTTTGTGTTTTTCTTTGCCCTGCTGGGGTTCCTCTGTGACCACCACCACCCCAAGAGGACTAGGGTCAGTATATTCCTACCATGCCCCCTTCTCTTTAAAAAAAATGTTTTTTGGGGTCCCAAGATGGCTGCCAACACTTCCTGGTTTGAAGTGTTGCCAGCCAATCAGATTTGTCCTAGCAGTCACCTTTCAAATGCTGCTACATTAATTTAACAGACTTTTAACCAACAATTCAATTGATATTGGCTTAAGGCATTTATTTGCTGCCCGTTTCTATGTACTTTACTCCACCATTTGGAGGGAAAAAAGAAGGGGCACTTACTTGTGCCAATCGGGCGATACTTCTACCACTGCATTAGTTATGCTTGTTGGTGGTAAATGGAAGCTTAGTTGAGCTTTCATTGGGTGATCTATGAATGGAAATGAGCGCCATGTCATTGAATTGTATATACGGTAATATGGCACATTGTTCCAGCCATAAAATAATGAAAACCACTAAAACCCAACATGTGACTGTTGGTAGATCCCTTCTTATTTTAGGTTGTGATACTTACATTTTAACTTGCATCTTTTCGCCTGCAACACGCAAAGTGCTTACTCAAATTGATCAGGTGCTTACAAAACATTATTTTGTAGTTTGAGTAAATTGGAAGTGTAGAGCCCCTTCACAGGTTCAACTTATGCCCCCTTTGTTTTTTAGATAAACCAGTCCATGCCCTGAAGAGAATCCCATTAGCCACCCTGGGAATCGAAACGCGTCGGCATTACACAACACAGGGACTGTTGTATTTGATTACATTTTTCCACCCATTGGAAATGCTTTTTGAATTATCTCACTACGGGGTTTGATTGTTTTGTTCCCCGTGATAGCAGCTGCTTAACTCAGTTATACAATGTGGATGTTAAAGGATATCCAAGTAGATGCTTTGTTTGTGAATTAAGACTAGTGACATAATGTTTGTATAAGTTGTTTTTTTTATCACACTACTTCACCACGAAGTTTGTATGTTTTTGTTTGACCTGAGGCATAAATACGTGTAACTTGTTCTAGACTGAAACATATCTAACTTCTCTGACCCATGATTCAAATGTGGAGTAAAGTACATATAAATGATCAGCAAATAAATGCCTCACGCCAATATCAATTGAATTGTAGGTTCATAGTCTGTTAAATTAACGTAGCAGCATTGAAAGGTGACGGCTAGGACACTTCTTGCTCTTAGTTTAATACGGCCCCGTCCAGCTGCCTAGGGCCAAACCCCTTGATGCTATTACAGCTAATCAGATTTGAGCACAGGGACTTTCGGATCCTCGGAGGATCCGCATCCCTTTATATACAAATTTGGATTTTCCTTAATATTTCAAAAATTACTAAATGGATTTACACCAAATCACAAAAAGGATAGCAAATATTTATAAGTACTTAGAAATTAAATCACATCTTGACAGTTACTGTACATGCCACGTTTATTTGCTGCCTCTCTTAAACTTCTAGACTACTGGATATTCTAGTAATAGCAAGTTTCAAAAATATATGAGGAAAGTGGGCACTAGAGAGCCCACGGCAAGATGGCAGCACCCTAGTGCATCTCTGCCGGCCCAGAACATTGATCTGTAATTTATCCTGTGTTATGATTGCCATTCATGATTAAGACAAAGGGCATAACATTCCTGAACCAACACAGACTAAAAACAGCACTGGCTGTGGAAAGAAAGCAAAGTACTGAGCCATATACAGTGGCCGCATCAAGATCGCCTGAAGGGGAAAATGGCAGCCGCCTCATAGCAATGGGGAAGAAGCTTCACTGTGGTGAGTGTGGTCCGCGCTCTGTGGCACTGTTGGGGCCGAAACAATAGCTGCAGAATAGTCCCCATATATTCGCAAACCAACCGGACAGAGATAAACAATGCTTTGATATTATAGCTGGTGGGAAGATGGGATTACACAGGCAGCAGCTCATGTGGCGTGGAGAATACGGTGGATGGAACAACACACAGCAAGTATTCAGCTGAGCCAGTGTAGGCAGAAATACCTTTAGCGGAGATGTCCAAGTACAGGCATATAGAAGCATTGGCCTGGAGAAGAGCATGGGACCTCCATGAGCTGCGTGGTCAGATACAGCATGTGGCGCCTGGTTTGATTGCGAGGCAGGGGCCCGGAGCTCAGTATTTGCTGTGGAAAGATAGGAGCCAATCCTCTATTTGCTCAGCAGAGACGCAGTGAGTGTCCCAAACACTGCAGGCGCATCAAGGACTTGAATAAAAACACATTTGGGGTCTGACTGCCATTAATTTAAAGGAGGTGCCAAGATCATGATACTCGAGGTATAGACATAGCGCATGCAAGTGCCTGCTGATGTGAATGACTTGGCAAATAAGATAAGAGAGCTATGTGGCCAGAGAATAATTTAAGGCTGTGCTGGCTGGTGACATCTTTAACTCTCAAGTGAGGTCTCTGGGTCTCTACCTGCAGGAGAAGTGTCAGGCCTAATTGCTGGTGAATTAACACCTCAATCTAGTCTACTGAGAGCCAGCACTCAACACTAATTATCTTGCGCACTCCTGGGGCCTACGCAACAAAGAGCACTAGTGGTCCAGCGCTGCCATTAAAGTTAGTGCTACCATATTTCGGACATTGCTGACTTGCCCCCATAACAGTGCCTAATTTGAGCCGGTGGTTTCAGGTGCTCGGCACCGGCACTTAAATACTGACACCGGCATTAAATTGCCAGCACCTGCACTTATGACAGCTGCCACATGGTGGCACTGTTTATGTAATTTAAAGATGAGCGGAAAAACTGTTGGGGGATATGTGCAAGGAATTGGAGGAGAGAGGCGTTAGCCTTTAACGCCTCTCTTCTCCACATCTGAAATGCAAGGCTGCACCACATGTACAAGAATGTGGTGCAACCTTCAGTTTCCCCCTGCGATTGAGCTAAGTTTAGCAACTTAGCCCCAACGCAGGCACCCTTGCACTGGAGTGCAAGGGTGTCTGCGTGCAGGGGAGGATTTTTTATGTGTAGGAAGGTGTCCCTTCCTGCACATAAACAATCCTAGAAATGCCATCCTGTCACTTTCATGCATGCTGCTTCATGCAACACACATGAAAGTGACAAAATGGCATTATTTTTAAAAGTTTGTTTATGTGTAGGAAGGGACACCTTTCTACACATAAACAAACAATGGCATTTTGCTTTTTCCATATGTGCTGCACAAGGCAGCACACATGGAAAAAGCAAAAACGAGGAGAAATAATGCCTTTCTCCTCTTTTCACCATCTTAAGACCAGTTTTTACCTGGTCTTAATTTTGGCGCTGCCTCCTATGTATGCCACCCTTGTACATAGAGGGCAGCATCAAAATGAATGGGTGTTGCGGTGAAACGCCCACCGCAACACCCACTGCCTACCCCTTTCATGCTAGGCAGAGCGTGAAAGGGGGCGTATGTACAAGGCAGCGTTAAGCTAAGTTAAGTGGCCCAAATTAAGTGGCTCAACGCTGCCTTGTACATAAGGCACAGCCCTATCGCCACCACTGCGTCAATATAGGTGACGTTGTGGTGGCGATAGGGGCTTGTACATATGCCCCTGTTGTTTGTTAATGTACATTAAACATAACTATCTGACACCCAAGCAATTCTTAAATCTTTGGGGTATCAAACAGTTTTATAAATTAAGCACTGCCCCAAGATAAGATTCTGTGAAAGTATGTCGCCTGGGATCTCTGCAATTCAAGTGAGCCCTCACTAATGATCACCATGACGGTGCAGTTGTGTCAAACTCTATTGTATACAGAGTGATCCAGACAAAATGGGGATAACAGACAAACAGCAATCACCATTCAAATTTGAACCCAGGAGAACCACTAAGTCCCAACAGCATGTGCTCTCAGACTCAGAGCAGGAACTGCCATCCCAGGGGGCTACAGCATTAGAGATCACGCTGACAGCCATGCAGCAAAGTTTGCAATTGATAGATAGCAAAATTGATGCACTAAACCTGTGCATGGACCATATGGCGGCTAAGTTGGCCAAACATGGTGCAAGAGTTGGAGAGGCAGAGCAACGAATATCGACAGCTGAAGACGGTCTGCAGACTGTCACTTCAAAATGCCTGAATAAGGAGAAGGTACTGGAGGTGATTCAAGCTAAAAACTAAGATTTAGAAGTGTGGTACTGCCGCAATAATCTCAGTATTACTGGAATATCAGAGTCCACCAACACTGGCAGGTTAGAGCATTATGTAGAATGCATGCTGTAGGAGATTTTTGGTGCAAAGCAATGGTCTGCAGTCCTGATAGTTGTGAGGGCACACAGATCCCTGATGGCACGGCCACCTCCGAGGACACCCCCATGCCCAATTATCACCAATTTACTAAACTACAGTGATCACAATGATGTGCTCTGCTTGGCGCACGAGAAACAGACTATAAATTATCAGGGAAATTACATTACTTTTTTTCCTGATTTTATACCAGCATTCCCCTAAGCAGTGCACAAATAATTTCTACAAGTAAAAAGAAACTTCAAACAGCACCCGTTCAATACCCAATGCTCTATCCAGCTCGACTGCGCATAGACCTCAGAGACATGCAAAAGATCTTCATCATTGCTAAAGCAGCAATTGATTTTGTCAAAACAATGGCCTGCAGCCGTCGGGCTCAACGTGAAGACACTGGAACTAAGGAATTTGTGCCAGCACACTAATGCAGAGACTATGAGGTGGTAGAATGCCCTTGCTTGAAGATGAATTTTCAGGACAGCCGGGGCTTTACACGGCTAATGCGGTCCAGGTTTGGCAGATTCAACCCTAAATGACAGTAGAATGTTTGCTGAGTGGCACTGTGTTATTCCCATTGCTTGACTGCACAGTGGGCCCTCTCTCAGAATGTTTATGCTATAGCCACTATGTATAACATTGATAGTGCGCAGTCTAAATGTCAAAGTCCTTGCCACCTCCAACCATCAGGAGGGGAACTTGACCTCTAGCGACCCTCGGAGGGTACACCCCTAATGACACTCGGTTGGAACTTGTTTCTTGAATTTGATTGGGAAGGTTTTAGCATGTTTGGGGTACTGAAGTGGGTGAGTGTCAGTACATCACAAAATCAGAGCAGAGTACGTCATTCCATTTTACAGTATGATCAATACATCACAATGCGCACATGGACCCAGCTGAAGCAACACACCTTATGGGCCACATTCGGTTTCTAAGATGGAACGTGAGAGGGCTTAATAACCCGAGGCAAGTTTTAGCGTACATTGACTGCAATTGTGTACAGGTAGCACTGCCACAAGAAACACATCTTACACACTCCACAGGGCTAAATATAGGTACAAGGTGGTCGGCCGTGAGTCCTACTCCACATATTCCAGGGGTGTGATGAAAAAGGGGACTTCGTTCACACTCACATACTCCAAAACAGATGATATGGGGAGGTACCTCATAGTGCAGGGGTGCCTTGGTGTTACTATGGTGACAATGGTTAATATATATGGCCCAATATAGACAATCCCAAGTTCTATACTAGGGTAAGGGGATGTCTGTTTGCTTTACACCTAATAGTGGTGATCTGGGGCAGGGATCTTGAAACACATATCGACCCCACAGAATGGCACATGAAACAGGCAGCCCAGGTTATACAGGACAACATGGAAGACTATGGGATTGTGGATGTATGGAGGGCTCACCACCCATATACCAGAGAGGTGACATTTATCTCATCGGTACACAACACATGGTCCCAATTAGATTATTGGTTGGTGTAACTGTAAGTGTGTACATGAACAACAGTAGTGAATCATCTACCCAGGACACTATTAGATCATGCACCTGTCCTGTTAGAACTTGCAATACCTACCTACATGCACACACCGTTTCAATGGCAACTGCAAGCTTCCTCCTTACTGGATCCGGTCTTTATGGACAGTATAAGAGTGGTGATTAAGCGCTACTTTCAAGAGAACGAAGGCTCTATGGAGGAGGCTGGGACATTATGGGAGGCATTCAATGTTACCATTCGAGGAGAGTGTATGGGATTACAGGCGGGGGTCCTGAGATCACTCCGCACGCTGCTAAAATATATAGAGTGCAAATTAAAACCATTAGAGAGACACTATGAAATATGTCCTGACCGGTAAACATTAGCAGAAATACTAGAACAGCTCACTGAATACACTGAACCAGCAGAGCAGGAGGTGCACCATATGTCTAGAAGATGGAGAGCGAGATCAAATGGGGAGGGCGGAATAACGGGCGTACACTGGCTTCCAAAATAACAGACCCAAGGGCACAAACATACATTATAGAGATAAATGCCCAAAATGGAGATAGATGTTATGACAGCCCAGCCATTGTGTCGCAGTTTATGGATTTCTACACCTGTCTGTAATGGCCACAAGAAGCTGCCGCGGCGACAGACACAGCTGCATATCTTGATGATGTGGCCTTAGCATGTCTCTCCCCAGGAAAGACGGACATTTTGGTGCAACTAATCATGACAGAGGAAGTGAAAGAAGCCATATGCAGTCTGCCAAATAGGAAAGCATCAGGTGGGGACAGAATTCCCAGTGAGTTCTACAAGACATACGCAGGCCTATTAGCACCATACCTTCCAGCAACGTATATAGAAGCATATGAAAAACACATGTTGCCCCGACACTCCACGAAGCATGAATAATAATACTATTGAAACCAGATAAGACCCCAGAGCAGAGCAAATCCTATAGAGCTCTAGCCCTAATTAATATAGACACCAAAATATTGGCAACAATAATAACTGCTCGGCTACAACCCCTTCTCCCTACCTTAGTATAACCAAATCAATCGGGATTTGTACCTGCACGCTCGACTTCACACATTCTGCGAACATTATTCGTAGTCTTGCATCAACAGGACCCAAAGATTAAGGCAGCGGCTGTGTTGTTAGACAGAGCAAAGGCTTTTGATTCTATACAATGGGAACATATGTTTACAGTGCTCCATCGCAAGCCAATGCCACAAGCATATTTGAGGTGGATACGCCTATTATCAGAAACCCAGTAGCAAGGGAACCCATTAATGGCAATGTTTGGGACACAGTCAAGATCTGCAGGGGAACAAGGCAGTGCTGCCCACTGTCACCGATCTTGTTCGCCCTCACCTCGTAACCACTGGCATGTGTGATTAGGCAGAGACATGCAGTAGCCACACTGCAGTTTTGCCAACGTCCACTTGCCATCTCACTATATGCGGATGATATGGTGCAAAACATCTGGGAAAACATGAGAGGCAACTGGCACCCCTCATTCGTGACTATGTTTGCTATGAATAGGTCCCCGGTTTGAGTATCACTTGTGACAAATCGTCCATATTCTCTCTTATGCAGGCAATTGAACCTCACACTCTGGAATTTCCACTTGAGTAGTGTACAGACCTGTGAAATTCACTGGGGTATGGGTGTAGAGTGATCCGCAGATAGTGGTTAGGAAGAACTGTGGGCAAGCAGTTGCAAAATTAGATGACCAAGTAGCTAGATGGATACGATTGCCTCTTTCTCTGGTTGACAGAATTGCAGTTATAAAAATGGTTATATTGCCCAGGTTTTTGTCTATGTTCATTAACATTCCTATCCTATTGATCAGTGAGTTTCTAAAACGTGCCTGATAGCATTGGCCTGGGCTGGTAAACAATCTAGGACTACATTAACAAAACCCTATGAGCAAGGTGGGTTTGGGGCCCTTTGCACATAATTGGCACTTTCCAATACAGTATTTGCCACACTTAGCGGTAGAATGTGATGACACTCACCCAATACCTCTAACACCCATTCTGCTTTATGAGCACAGATCACATGACTGGAAATTAACACCATGTGCAGCACCTCGAAAGCCTGGCTTAAATTGAGTGTGAGGGCCAATGGTGTCCTGATGTATGCGCTGGCAGTGCCCTTCACATACCATTCGGCTATCTCCACTACTCACGAACCTAAAGCATTAGCAATAGTAGCGAGGGTGGGGCTAACAACACTAGGGGCTTGTTGCACACTAACAGGGAGACTCACTGCCAATTATAACCTCAGAATAATACACTTTAAATATGTGCAGTAAATATATTATACCCCACTTCAATTATATAAATAAGGGCTCCACACTAGTTGCCAGTGTATTAGATGTGGGAAGATGAATTCCAACTGTATGCACTTAACCTGGACCTGTGCACTAATATACCGATTCTGGACACAGCAAAGTGTAGGCACTGACTGACATGTTAAAGGAGAGGGTGGAATGTACTCCACAGATGTCTCCTGGGGCTAGTTAAATCTCCACACCCATGCAATCGTAAGCTGGTGTTCTTTACCACACTATTAGCCAGACAACAGGTGGCTATACACTGGGAGAAAAAAGCCGTCCCCTAGATCGATCAATGGTTACGGGATGTCATATATAGTAGGAATGAATAAGACACATACGCAGAGGAGCTGCCTGCGGCCTCCAGACCTAAGGACATATGGGCGCCAGTTACAGCTTACTTAATGTCAGCCTAACTGTGACTTAATTAGGATGCCAAGAAAAGTCCTAATTCAGGACTCTGCAGGACGGAAATGCAAAATGGAATTAATTGTAAGAAATGTTGGATGTGATGTCCAACTATGCCCTTACTTAACAGATGTTCTGCATTATGACTGCAATTTTATGTATTTTCTGTTCAAACAAATCAATAAACTAAAATAAATCAATATATGAAGAAACCAACCTGCAGTTGCTGTTTATTTGGTAATATAGCATTTGTATTGTATCTTAATAAACACTGGCTCACCAATCCTCTTACCCCAGGTGTTCTTTGATACTCCTTTTGAGCCCACTGAAAACACTGGCCTAGCCCAATGTTTTGGTAGGATGGAAGATCAAAATTCTTTTTGATCTCTTTACTTTTAAGACCATGAAGTTGCAGGATCTGTAGGGTTTTTTCATCATCATTCATATATGTAACTTAGGGTATGATTTCCTTTTGAGTGCAGGATTGTGTTCCACAGCTATTTAAAGTGCACTGACATCTTTATTAAGTTGCATGCCATTCCCCTTTTTGGTAAGAATTTTGGCATGTGTGGCCCAACTACCAGGTCATTATTTCAATATTTTCTTAGTGCCTTTTTGTCGAAGCAAGCTTATGTGTTCTGTATCATTGGCACGAGAATCGGTCATCTGTTAGATGTTGAGTTTTATATCAGTGTCTCTTTTGAGGCAAAACTTCCCTTTGATTTCCATTGTCCGCATATGACTATAACGTTAATTTATGTTATTGTCAGGGTGATGGTTGTTTATCGTTTTTATATTTACTGTCGGTTCAGATCCCAAAATGGTTGCCACATTCACAGTGAAACATTCCTGGCCCATTGGAGCGCCATTGTCAGGATGGGGAAACGCACAGCGAAGCACATCTTTTCGCTTCTTCATAAACCCCATGTCTTAGTTGTTAATTCTGCCTCGCCTTCAGCCTGCCTTCTGCAGAACGTATTGAACATTCTGGGTCAGTATAGTGCAGCACACATGCAAAGTCAAAAAAAGTTGGAGAATTGGAAACACGTCTCTTATTTCAAAGAGGCTTTGTTTTTTGTAAACAACCCCCTGCCTCTTACTATCAGTAGATACAGCGCTGCATCAAAACTCTTGGGTGATTGTATGGGAACATCCATGTACCCCCCATGGAACACGCCCTTGACGCAAAGAAATTCAAAGCAGTGAAGAGCACTGCTTTGCTGTGCTTTTAATGATATAGCGAACAATTGGTTCTGTTGTACAATTACTGTGATCTGTGACGATCTATCTCAAATTGCTCTCAACAGATGTAAATTTAAAAAAAGAAAACACATATAATAAGAACACACCAAGAAAACAAGATTTGCAAAAAGCAGAGTTTTTTTTACTCTTTTCTTATTCACTAGAATATTTAATATGGCTGTCACAAAAACAATTAAATTGCGGTAAAACAACAAAATAAATTGTGACTGTTGTGAAAAGAAGTGAAATTAGGTGACAAGTGAAGTCAGTGATGAGCTATATACATGACATACATAGGTGAAATAAATAAATTCGATAAAAAATTTCTGTCCTATCTCTAAATTTATAACATGAATACAGGACCAAATGATGATTTAAAGTTAGGGTCAAGGAGACTGTATGGACATGAATGACAATAACGTCAATGTTTCGACCCTGAAAACATTGTCATGCATCACAGCGGGTCTACTTCAGGACTGTAAAAGACTGGATGGACAGCCTATAAAATTAATGAAGAGGAATCAGGTGTGCTCTAAAGGTCAAAGAACATTTGCGTATAATACAGTTGGTAAAGGTATGGTTTACCACATGAACATATAATCCAATCAATGGATTATAAGGATGCTGAGATCCTAAAGGGAGATTCCACCAGGGGTTGGAAATTTACATATAGAAACCCACCATTCGTTTAATGGCGGTGTGTGCCCAAAAATTGTTGTGATACAACTGGTGAAAATTGCTTTACTTTTAGGCAACTTTCCTGAACAAAACAAGGTTTGTGCTGGAAAGTAATTTTCCAATAAATATTTTGCACTGCGTGATGCAAACCAGGTGCAAAATGTTAGTAAATCTGCATCACTGTCTCTCTGTAATCCACATTAATGTTAATACTTGAATTTACCCAGGCAATGGCAAATATTGAGCGAGTATAAGTGGTATTCTTCACAATTTATTGATGAATGATATAGGCGAGCATTCTTCAATGATTCTCAGGCTACTGGCATGATTGTTGCTGAACCTTTGAAAATCTCAATCATGTGTGTACTGTATATCAATTGTCAGGTGTCCATTATCACACTTGTGTGCATCATATTACCTCCTCGCTCATTCGTAACTTGAGCTAAGCTACATAAAGGGTGAATATTAGCACTCGTCAGCAACAGCCCAACCTATCTTTTGCATCTTACAGGAGGCGCCGACTCCATGCAGCAGCGCAGCGTGAATGTTTCACCCCCCATGTCTTTCCAGCTTTTTCTACAAACGTATTCCAAGGCTTTGTATATGTTCTTCCGAACATTTTTGCATGCTTTAGTGTTCTCTTATGTGGGTGTTCTGGCCTTCAGTTCACCAAACAAGAGCACCTGCGTGCACATCTATATAAAATAGTGCTTCGAACCTGCTGCTGCTTCCTGGTTGCTGTGCGTTTGATTACGGAGCACACGCTTTGTGTTGCGTGAAAGGGAGATAGAAGAACAGCAACATATCTACAAGATTGTGGCACTGATCTGCCCTCTCCCATCGCTGCCGTACTTTTGGCAACAGTACACCAACGAAGAAAGCCTGTCACCCGAGTGCAATTGTGTCTGCATTGTGGGAAGCCTAGTTTTGTATTAGAATGGGTTGCTTTGTAGTACAAAAACTTTGCTGTTTTCCCACTCTTCATGTATGCTGTAGAATGCAGCACACATACAAAAAGGGAGAAAAGGTGTGGGGCCCATGGTGCAAGTACCGAACCTCGGGAGGTGGGGGGGGGGGCAGTAGTAGCAGGCCCCTTTGGTTGTCCCTTTGATCCTCATTTGTGTTATGTCATGCTGTTGGTTCATGAGCCTTATGATCACTGCTATGTACTGTATGAGACCTTGAGCAAAGTTAATAAAAAGATTTAAAAAAAAAAAAAAAAAAAGGGAGACAAGGAGGAAACATGAAAACATTTCACCTTGTTACTACTGCTTCGAGGAGTCGCAGGATGTTGGTGCAAATTCTTGACTGCAAAGAACGGAACGCTCCTCAATGCACAGTAAGGCTTGACAGTGCATTCCGAATCTTTGCGTTACTTTGCATTATAATCCAACGCATATTGCAAAGTGTTGGTCAATTTGGGGACGTTTCTCCAGGACTTCCAATCTGGAAGACACACCTTTTAATTCTCTAGCCCTTGTCTGTGCTATTTGGTCATGGCTTTTCTGCTGCTCTGCTGGGGGTGATGCTCTAAGGCCCTGTATCTATACATGTTTTTTTATCAGCTCGCTCATATTTTGTACACAACACCTTCACCGAGCTTTTACATTTGTTCATTCCCAATTTCCATCCTACATGATGGTTTTAATTTTGATGTTTTTGTGTTAAGGCTTAGTAACTCAGCCAGAACAGAGCCTCTTCTTGGAGCACTATTACGTAAAACTCACAAGTTCTTTACATGGCACCATAATAGATAAATAGATTGACAGGCAGACAGATTAATAGCAAATATTTAATAAGTTACTATAGTTATGTTTTTTGAACCACATTCCAATTTATATGAATACATTGGTTTCACATACGTTCGGCATTCGTGTTGGCATCTGAGTTCTCTCCTGCAAGCTGATATGGTTGTGATTTTGTGTACTGATGTAATCCACAAAAGCGTCAAAAGAATGGATTGATAAATGAGGAAAACTTCACAAGCAGTGCCCCAAACTATATTCCTTTTTTGTACTACAGCAATCCACTTCCCTGCTGGTGTCCTCCAGAGAAATAAGGCTGCACCTCATTACAATATCAGGGGCTAGTGGGTTACTACATTTTTGGATGCCCAGCAGGCTGAATAGGAAACTCGGCTTACTCTCTTAATACCCCACATTGTAAGTGCCTTACCACAGGTGGGTCAATTATGTCAGAAAATGTATATTTACTGGACTCTTCGGAGGGCTTCAAAAGGTGTTTATTTCCTATTCTGAAATCATGGGCCTGAGTTCAAGATGAAGGAGGGGCATAATGAACAAAACAAAGCACAAAGGTGACAGGAAGAATTCTTGCAAATTGTCTAAATACTGGCAACTACTCTGGGTAGCAGTCCATCCATTGCTTTTTTGTGCACTGCGACATCTCAGATTTGACCCGTCATATGGAATTCAGCCTTGGTCCTACTCCAATAGGAACAGTCCAGCACAAACTGCTAAGCCAGGTGCTCTCTGTACTTGCCCCATCCGTTTTACCTACTTCATAGAGTCACACATACCATTGTTTCCTCTTTTTAGGGTCCCTGTTGTGCAACATCTTCTGACCAATCACAGCATTCCTTTGAGGATAGTAGTGAACTACTGTAGGCCTAATAAACGGTCTGCAGAGCTGATTTTAGTTTTTCTTAAATTTTGGATCAATGAAAGTTCCAATCAACATTGTAGTAAAAACCAGTTTAACTGCCTGATTAAATCCATTCTCGGATCTGTCTTGCAGCTGACCTTTGCTTGCCTGCCTCCTCTGTTGCTCTTACTTGTCCAACAGACTTTGCGTTGGATGTTTTCCTTGTCTCTCCAATATGGCCCAATTGACAAGTAGGTGAATCCCTGTACCATCCAGTGACACCACGTGCAGGACGATGTGCCCCAAATTAGTTGCATGAAAGCACAATCTTCACAACTTTCCGTTGGCCCTGGTTTTCTGCTTCTGCTGTATATAAATAATAGAGGGGTATTTATAACAAAATGTCAGATGGGGTGTTATGCCAAAATTGGTAATGCCGCACTCCGACATTTTAAAAACACTGGTATGTGCCATATTTATAAAACTATGGCGCACCCCTGTGTTTCCCCTAGCACTGGCAATAATAAAGCTGCCTAGCGCCAGTGCAGGCTCCCTTTGCCCATGTTGCAAGGGTGCCTGCGCTGCAGGGGTGATTGTTTATGTGCAGGAAGGGACACATTCCTACACATAAACAATCTTGAAAGACGATTTACTTTTTCTATATGTGCTGCAGAATGCAACACACATAGAAAGAGAAAAACAAGGAGAAATTCATATTTTATTCTAAGAAGAGGTATTCCCTGGTTTTAGTTTTTGGTGCTGCTCCAGCCTTGTAAATATGAGGCAGCGTCAAAAAGCAATGGGTGCTGTGGCGGAATGTCCACTGCAGCCCCCATTGCACACCTCTTTCACACTAAGCAAAGTGTGAAAAGGGGCCTTATTTACAAGGCGGCGTGGCTTAACACTGATTTGTAAATAAGAAGAAAGGGATCTCACCACCAGAACGTTGCTAAAAGTGACTTTCTGGTGGGTGGTGCTATCCCCTTGTAAACATTCCCCTGGTTCTCTGGCGACAGAGCGTTGTATTTACTCTAGACCTTGGAAGGAAATCTACAGCAACAGCTCATGAAAGGTGTCTGACCAAACCAGGAACTGTTTCTGCTTCCTTCTGCCAATAGGACCTGAATCCGAAACTAGGACACCGGACAGTTGGGTGAGTAGCCACTAAGTTACATTACAACCCATTAAGTGAATGGTCACTGATAACATCTAAAGCATGTCTATGGGCTAACCAGTGCTACAACATTGAACTGCTGAGATCTCCCACTAACTGTGTTCAGGGACCGATGTAATATTGAACTCAGCTACAATGTCTTAGTGCTAGAATAATATTGAGGCGCATAGCTCGCATCCAGAAGAAGCTAGGACATCCCTGTTATCTTGGCATATATTCATTTTAATTGTTCTTCCTGATGTAAATGAAGTCCTAAGCTTTACTTTAAAAGATATCGCTCTGACTCGACAGTGATATGAATTGTGTGTTATTACTTTGTGTCATAGTGTACCTGAGTTCTTGGTCCTTATCATCCTATAGAGCAAACCTTAACTGCTCATCCACTCTACCACTTAGAGTCAATACCCTAATAGGAGCACTTGACATCCAATAATCAGCACATCAACAGTGCAGAAGGCCTCAGGACCCCAGTGGGTACTGTCCACTACACATCAAAGAAAGGCTCAATAACCATAGGACGTAAAAAGCCCTTCAACAGGACACTTTATGGTAAATAATACCTCACTCACATCAATGAAATATGGCCCTCACAACCTTCTTGTCCACGTCCCTCAACTTAAATAGGTAGCTACGAACAGACAGTGATTTAGGCCTATGACATGCTCTTTATTTGTTATAGTTCAGGTCCGCCTGTAAGTGTGCTCTTGCAGTCTACAAAGATTTATATTATCCCCCTCTCAACGTAAGTGTGACTTCTGGAGAGGTGGCAGGACAGGAGAGAACTCAAAAGGCGTGAACCCTAAAAGGTAACCCTGCAATCTCCTGCTTTTGATCTCTGTACCTTTTTTTTGAAATCCCATCTTTTGTAACTTTTTCTTACAGTTCAAGATATCTTCAGATTTAGAATGCTTGCCACTCTGTACAGCAAATCAATGTGTTTAACACTGAGGCCCTAATTAATTTGTCACCAGGTACAAAACGTATTGCATCACTTGACACCTGATATTTTTCTGCTTTGTACTGTACATCTTCTCTTTTCAGAGTGTTCTTTTAAATCAACTGCAAAGTGCATTTTGATTTAAAAAAAAAAGGGAATGAAGGCGGCCCTGTGCAACCTGAGCTTCAGCCTACTGCAAACTGGTACCAAGTAAATAAATGAAAATTAATGCTGGTTGAAAGGGGTGCAAACCTACTCAAGCAGCAACTACAATTCTTCTCAGAGTGAAGTCGCAAGCAAACCCCAAATTAACCTGCGCTCAACCTTCTGGTAGCTTGGCACAAATCAACCAGGCTTAACTTAGATACAATGTGTATTTATGAAGCAATTCACACAGTAATAAAGTGAGACACAACACAAGAAAAATCCAACATCAATTTAGAACAATAGAGTAAAATGTATTAAATAGTTTAAGACCATAATGACAAAAATAGAATCAGTAGAACCAGAGATATGCAATTTCAAAGATTTAAGTGACTACAGAGTTTAAAAGCACAAAGCACCAGCTGTAGTTATCAGGTCATGCTAGACTGGGACAAAGTCACAAGTTTAGGCTGATCGCGATGGAGTGCGAGCTGGCTACAGGCAGCCAGTCAAGCTCGCTGAACAAGAGAACCTTAAATCCTGATTGAGGAGCATTGCAGAGTCCCGCATCGAGGATGTGTTGTGCAGCAGCGGCTCCTAGGAGCTTGGAGTCTGCGATGCGAGGTCGTAGTCGAGGATGCGGTTGGCGAGGAGCTGGCAATGCAAAGTCCTGCGCCAAAAATATGTCATGCACCGGCTGGTTGCGAAGAAGTTGTGGGGTTTATGATATGGAGTCCTGCATCGTCGTAGAGGATGCAGTCGACGAGGTTTTTTCGATGCAAAGACCTGCAACAAGGATGCATCATGCAGTGGTGCTGGGGATGCATCATGTAGCGGTCCCGATGAGGAGATGCGATGCTCAGTGGCTCTGATGCAGAGTTTATGGGAGGTGATGTGTTGCAATGCATCAGTCCTGCTGGCTCCACAGTAGGGCTGGCAGAGCACCTTGAGGCCCACTTCCAAGGGCCCAGGTCTAGGGTGGCATCACTTGGAAGGGCAGGGCTCACAGCTGCTGAGTCCAGGGGTTCAAGTTCAAGTTGGAGGAACTGTGTTTTGTCACTGAGGCTTCTAATCAGGAGGCCAGCAAACTTGCCCTTGAAGTCACTCTGGTGGTCATGGGTTCAAGATGCAGGTCCTGTCTTTCTCACTTGGGCAGGAGGGCAGCTAGGTAGCAAAGCAAGTCAGCAAGGTGTAAGCACAGCAGTCCTTCTTCCGAGTCTTTCACAGGTCCAGATGTGCACTCAGCAGTTGGAGGTCTGAAGTCCAATATTTATACCTGGTGTCCACTTTGAAGTCAAAGAAGTTTCTAAAGGTTTCTTCCCCCTCTCCGAGGTGTCTGGCATCCCCTTCCAATTAAATTAATTTATTGTGTCAAATAATTCCTTACATTTCACTCCTTTTTTTAGGTCTCATAGGAAAAAGACCTTTAGTTATCGACACAGCTTTGCAGGCAAAAACGTGCATGCGTTGCATTGCTTTGAATGGCAACGCGTGCACGTTTGGCGATTCCCTTGCGGGAGCGAGCTTTCAAACCTTATGTTTGTAATTAACTCGCTCACTCCTGCAAGGGAAACAGGCCCAGGCTCCCTCCTCTATCCCCTCCCCCTGCTGCTTTTTCCCTCCTCTATCCCCTCTCCCTGCTGTTTTTTACTTTCAGCGCGCGCTTGTTTTTGTAGCGAACTACTTCAAATAGT
This sequence comes from Triturus cristatus, assembly GCF_964204655.1. Lineage (NCBI taxonomy): Eukaryota > Metazoa > Chordata > Amphibia > Caudata > Salamandridae > Triturus > Triturus cristatus. The sequence goes on from NC_140589.1 coordinate 1,634,929,334, forward strand.
CTGGTTATTGTTTTTGCTAAAAACAAAATCATTACTGCGGTAAGGAAACTGTGCCAAGGTAGAATTGGCCCAGACATATTTGCCACACAAAGACCCCCACCCAGCATGGCGAAGCTAGCTGCGACGTGAGGGTTAATGCAAATGGCCTTTGTGTGTCCTGCCCTTTTCAAGAAAGACCAATTTGTCTCCATTGTTTTAAAACCCGATTTACTTAAAAACTCCATTAAGTGAGTAACTGCGACAGTGCAGCCATCTGCTAAGCGTACACTTTAATTATATTAATGCAGTACCTTTTACTTAATTAAAGTACATTATTGGCTAAATACGCTCCCGATGTTATTTCAGAAAGCAATACAAATACGACAGGAAGCGGGAAGGATTGTGAGATGAGTTCCGCTCCGGCTTCTGTTTTGTTCACCTTAAAATGCTGCATGTTAAACAGCCAGATTGGTTGAGCTCCTGTCTCCAAGCTGTCTGAGTGAGTTATTGACAGCCAGGCACTGTCTACAGTCCGGAGCTCGCGTTCATGCGCTGCCAGGGGCGGTATTCCATTTACTCCATCTTCAGGCAGTTTATCGACCTTCCACTGCAAGCCTGCCAGGTCACCTGTACCCGTGCCAGGTCATCTGTGCGCCTGCCAAGTCACCTTAAGATGTGGTGTAACGGCTAGAACGCCCGACCTTGATCTTGGGGGAGCGGGTTCGAGTTTCGGCGAGGGGCTCAACAGACTGTGATTCGGGGCAAATGACTTAATCACTCGTGCCTAAAAATGAATGTGCCCACATGGAATGCAAATAGTGCTCGTGTAAAGCGCTCCGATACCTTCGGGTAGAGTTCGCGCTATATAAATTTGCGAAAAACATATACATCTGTAATTGTAATTTTTAAAGGTAACTGATACAATGTATCGGGTCTCCAAAGTTGACCGGCAGTAAGCTATACATGGTATACAATTGCGGGCAAAATGCTATATGGTCCTAGTCCTCTTTCTGTTTCAAAGCAGTGTTGTGTAGTGCACTAGGCTCTGTGCGTGTGATGTACAATTCCAAAGAGGCACGAGCAGAGTCTCACTATGGCTTCGGCAGGTCATTTTTGGCAGATGCCGGACACGGAGAGCAGGAGCTGGATGCCAACTCAGCACTGATGGAGTTATCACCAGTGTCATGTGGAGGTATGTTTGTTGTGTTCAAGACTATCCTGGTTTTTGTAGGGGTATTCGCAGTTACTCTGTGTATGTTTGGCTTTCTCCCACTTGAGTTTCACTGTATTCTCACAGCATACATGATGTGGGTGTGTGGATTTTTTTTAACATTCACTTTACATTTCCTCTACATAGGATGGTTGGAGAGTATTCATCCCTTCTTTTGGGATAGCGTCATGGGCTTGATTTGCCCATTTTCTTAGTTTAGCCTGGGTACCTCTTACGTGAGGGAGTTCCCAATGTCCTAGTGGGTGGTCTTCACCCATTTCTTGGTCATACGTTACACACCCTCACATTAGGGTGGTCTTAATGTTTTATTGGGTGGCATAGCCAATAGGTCTCACCTTTGGGACCTTTTAAGTATTTAATTATGCAGCACAATATCCTTGGTGCATGGATGGCTAAACACTTATATTGTCCCAAAGGCGAGACCTATTGGCTATGCCAATGCTTGTTCTAAATTGGTGTGGGATTTTTCTTGTGATGTGCTTTCACTTTATTAGTGTTGTAAGTGCTGCATAATACTTTACACATAGCCTCTAAGTTAATCCCGATTGCTTGCGTGCCAAACTACCAAAGGGTTAAACACAGGTTAATTTAGTGACAGTTTGTTGTTCACCCTGACAAGGATTGTGGCTGTTTCTTGGGAAAGGTTCACACTCCCCTCACCCAACAACCCAAGTTCTCACACCAATGCATTACCTTACCTTGTATAGCATGTGTTGATGGTCCTTGGATGTTCAGGCACCTGGTGTGATCTTTGCCACAATAAAACTACAGACAAAGCGACTTACTGGCTTCCTGTTTGTTAGTGATTGGTGGTGATTTGTAGCTTATGTGATCATGAACTCTTTGCCACAAAATAGTTATTTGAAAATGAATCCCTGGAGAATGAGCAGGCAATCAGCGCCCTAACCTTCCACTTCACACTACATTCTCTTTTCACCCGTGAGTAAAGGTTTATGGATTCTGTTCCACCTTGCATAGTTCAGCAGAGTAATCATTAATGTGCTTCTGAACTGCGTTGTGCTGGCCCTTTTAGTTTCATAATTAAGAAGATTGTCTGATGGCATGATGTACTAATGCAAAGGGACACTATAGAGCAACAACAGTATTTATTGACATTAAGCAGAGGGGTGAAAGGGTAGAGCTACTGGCAAACCCCACCCGAGACGTAATCAGATGCTCAGCCCACGTCTAATCACTAATGGCCCATCCCGGTAAAGGTGAATGGCAATTGTGTGGAGGTAATTCGTTTATTTATCCATCCGGCACTCTTATTAACGTTTTCTGGTAATTTCGTCTTATTTATGGTGTGCTGCTCCCTCTTTTAGTGTTTTGTCTAGGAACACTATTTATGAAACATGAAATCAGGGGAAAGTGACGTCTCTCACTTCCAAGTAGCAGGTGCGCACAATTATCCTTAGACCCGTTAAGGTCTAGTCATATTTAATCTGTTTTATAAAGAAATCCATTTAATCCATTGTATTTCTGTTCATTTCATTTATTATTCTTATTCTTCAAATTGTCACGTTTGCTCATTTCTTTAGTAAAGCAACTAAATCTTTTTACATATTCACATGTTCACACTACCCAATGCATTTCGGGTCAATGAAAAAGACCCTTCTTCAGGGGTCTGTAACAGAAAAATAAAGGAAATATAATGAGCAATTCAGTCATCTAATCATACTCTTTCAGTATTTGACTCTATCTAATATACAAAAATTATCAATGTATCTCGTTTATAATAAGGTTCTGTCAGTTGGCAAAGTCTAAAAATCTTTACAACTCTATACCTTGAAAATCCAGTGCCTGTATTACCCCTGTCAATGTTTAAATAAAACACCTGAAAAGATAATCCAAATGAAATAAAGTTCGTGCTAACTACAATTCATTAACATTCAAATTGCAAAAAATATATCTGAAAAATGAAGACTAAAAGCTAACATATCTAAAAGATGAAGGCTGAAAGCTAGCGTAACTATTCTTTGCAAGTCTGCTGGTTACTTACTTCCATGTGCAACACAAGTTCCCAACTCTCCTTCAATGCAAGTTCAGTTTACAAAACAGTCCTAGTGTGTGATATTTATACATGACTTAATTGGTTGAAAGCATGATGACACATCGTGCCTACAGCCAATCATATGTAGTGGTTACCAGAACCTATCAGATTCTCTTATTCGTGTAGGTGAAGCTCCCGCCTAATTTCAACCTATCAAGAATCACTTGTCAATTACACAAATGTTGTTGTAACTCGGTAGAGGCGCGCTCATTGGTCGCTCCTTTACGAAGTCAAAAACAAATTATACCTTAAGTAATGGTGATTATACATAAAGAATAAATAAATAAATGTTGTGGAAAACGAACCATTATTATAAAAATTAGAATTTAAACATTCTTCAACAGATAATAATAAATTCGAACTACTGATATCTATAGTAAATGACCAGTTTTGTCAAACATCTTCAAAGGTGTTCTCTATGCAGGATGGCAAACAATATATCCTCACAGGTTTTACAAAAAACACGATAGTTCAATTCTGTCATTAATTCCTTCCGGTTGCATGCTCGCCATTTTTCTGATCCAAAAATATTCTGCTCTTAATCTCTGTTTGTGAGTGTCCATCGATGAGTTTGGTTTGATCACTTCTAATATGGTGAATTGTAATTGCGCAATGTTGTGTCCAGCCTCTATCCAATGCATAGCCAATGTGGACTTGCGATTTTTATTTCTTATATTGCTTTTATGTTCTGTGATCCTGATTTTTATTTTTCGTTCCGTCTGCCCCACGTATAATTTACCACAGGGGCATTTTATTCCATAAATCACTCCTTTTGTGTCACACGTGCTTGAATGTAAGAGTGGAATCATTTGTCCAGTCATCGGATGTCTGAATTGTTGACCAGTTATCACATTATTGCAATGTGTACAGTTCTCGCATCTTTTCATGCCTTTGTGAATCGTCTTAACATCTTGATTTGATTGTTTCTTGATTAATTCTTTTAGATTTTTTGATCTCTTGTATGCAAAAGTGATTTGATTGGCTACTATGGGTTGTAAGTCAGGTTCTTCAGTGATGAGTGACCAGTGTTTTCTCATGATGGTGGTGATCTGTTTTGATTGAGCTGAATATTTAAGTACACATACTGTAAGTTTTTTCTCCAATCTTTCTTTTTGATGAAGTAGCAATTCTCTGTCCATGGACTGAACTTTGTTTTTGGTGTGTTGTAATATACTTTCAGGATATCCTCGTTTTAAGTATTTCATGATCTGATTGTCGATGGTGGAGGATAAGTCATTCGGATCTGATGTTATTCTTTTAAATCGAATGAATTGGGATAGTGGTAGGTGTGTCTTTAATGAGTAGTGATGAAAGCTGTTGAAATGTAAACTACTGTTCCTGTCAGTTTCCTTTATGTGAACGTTGGTTGTTATTTTGCCGTCTCTAATTGTTATCTTCACATCCAAAAATGCCAATTCATTGGAGTCAATTTGATAAGTGAACTTGATTCTGTCATGTACCTGATTTAGTGTGTGAATGTTTTCAATAAGTTGATCTTTGGTGCCCTTCCAGATTACAAAGATGTCATCTATGTAACGTTTGAATATCATGATGCCATCCTTCCATTGTGAATTATTCAGTATATGATCATGTTCAAATTTTGCCATGAAGGTATTGGCGTAGGACGGTGCCCCCGCAAAACCCATGGAAGTTCCGCTACATTGCTCATAGAAACCATTCTCCCATTCTAGATAGCTGTGGAATAACGCAAAATGTAATAGTTCCATCAAAAAGATTTTATCTGTTCCTATGATGTCATTTTCCAGTAATCTCCATTCCATTGCTTCTAAACCCTCATGATGGGGGATAGAGGTGTAAAGTGATGTCACATCAATAGAACATAACCATATTTGCTCATCTTTTGGGATTGTTATTTCATTTAGAAGGTTTAAGAAAGCAGTGGTGTCTTTGATATAGGTGCTCCAATTTTGAACCAATGGTTGTATGAACCAGTCTAAGTATTGACCTAGTGGTTCTGAGATTGATCCACAGGCTGACACAATGGGTCTAAAAGGTGGTATGGTGGCATGTTTATGGATTTTCGGGAGCATATAAAATTGAGGTCTCCGTGGATATTTGGTGTTTAAAAAATGAAAAGTCTTTTCGGTTATCCACTTCAACTCTAGTGCTTTTTCCAAAATTGATTTTAATGTTTCTGCGAAGATATCAGTGGGATCCTGTTCAATTTTTCGGTACGTGTTGATGTCTTGTAGATGTGTACGTACACTTTCCATGTAAAAATCAGTGTTCATCACTACTATAGCTCCACCTTTGTCTGCTTTCTGTATTGTGATGTTTGTCATCTCTTTTAAAGATCTCAGAGTGTTCCAATCTTTTTTGGAGAAGTTGCTTTTGTTTCCACTCGAATAGTTAATTTTTTTCATTTCAGTGGTAATTACTCTTTCAAACGCATCAATGGTCTTATGTGATGTAGGTGCACAAAATGTACTCTTGACTTTAAATTCTTTCATCTCGCTTTCAGGCTTATCAATCGATTGAAAATTTGAAAAGAAATTCTTTAATCGCAGATTGCGTAAGAATTTAAAGATTGCAATTTCTGTTTCTTGGGCGTTTGATCTGTAGTGAGGTACGTAAGTGAAACCTTTATTTAGCAGTTTGGTTTGAGCATCTGTTAATTGAATTCCTGAGATATTTATGACAAGGTTGTCTTCTTTTTGGTCGACCGGAGTGCTCTTTCTGTCTCTGTTTCTTTTGTTTTTTCTTTTTCCCCTCCTTGTTTTTGGGGTTCTCCCGTTGTTGTTGACCCTGAAGGAGCATTGTTGGCGGCCGGGCTGGTCTCTAAAAAAGTCACCTTATTTTGTTGATCTCTACGAGTTGTTTGTAAATTGCTTCCTAAAGGTTTCCTGCTTTGTGCAATTTCGGATTCTGAAATAACACTCTCTTGTGATGAACTCATTTCTGTTTGTGGTCTCTTCCAATTTCTCTGATGATAAACCTCTGCCCAACTATAGACTTCTTCCAACTTATAATCTATAGTGTCTCTTTTATATTTTTTGATTTTCCTTTCTTCTATTTCTTTAGCATATTTCTCAAGTTTTGTATTGATGTCTTCCAGTGTTTTTGTCAAATCTTCATGAGTGTTTAATTCGCGTTTGATTGTTTCCAATTCTTCTTCCAAAGTCTTTAACTCTTTTGACAATTCCTCCACGATCAGTAAAATCAGATCTAGACTGCATTTGTTAAGTATTTGATACCATTTATTGAGGAAAGTTTTGTTGCTCCTGCATAGCATAGGTTTTAGAGCGATTCTTAGACCTCTGGGGATACGTTGATTTTTATGGTAATGAATTAGGGTTGTAGCATGTAAACGCTGGTTGATCTCTCGTTTACTGACATATTCCAATTGTTTCAGTAATTGACTGATGGTGTTCAACTGTGGGCTGAATGCTCTTGTTTCCTTTATTAATCCATAAATCTGTTCAGCTTCCTCTGTGCTATAAGCCAATGTCTCTGCCTTGTTTTTTGTGATTTGCGCTATTTCTTCAAGATTCATTTTTGATGGTGCTCCGATGGGGGGTAGACAAAAAATAGAATAATTCGTTTATTTATCCATCCGGCACTCTTATTAACGTTTTCTGGTAATTTCGTCTTATTTATGGTGTGCTGCTCCCTCTTTTAGTGTTTTGTCTAGGAACACTATTTATGAAACATGAAATCAGGGGAAAGTGACGTCTCTCACTTCCAAGTAGCAGGTGCGCACAATTATCCTTAGACCCGTTAAGGTCTAGTCATATTTAATCTGTTTTATAAAGAAATCCATTTAATCCATTGTATTTCTGTTCATTTCATTTATTATTCTTATTCTTCAAATTGTCACGTTTGCTCATTTCTTTAGTAAAGCAACTAAATCTTTTTACATATTCACATGTTCACACTACCCAATGCATTTCGGGTCAATGAAAAAGACCCTTCTTCAGGGGTCTGTAACAGAAAAATAAAGGAAATATAATGAGCAATTCAGTCATCTAATCATACTCTTTCAGTATTTGACTCTATCTAATATACAAAAATTATCAATGTATCTCGTTTATAATAAGGTTCTGTCAGTTGGCAAAGTCTAAAAATCTTTACAACTCTATACCTTGAAAATCCAGTGCCTGTATTACCCCTGTCAATGTTTAAATAAAACACCTGAAAAGATAATCCAAATGAAATAAAGTTCGTGCTAACTACAATTCATTAACATTCAAATTGCAAAAAATATATCTGAAAAATGAAGACTAAAAGCTAACATATCTAAAAGATGAAGGCTGAAAGCTAGCGTAACTATTCTTTGCAAGTCTGCTGGTTACTTACTTCCATGTGCAACACAAGTTCCCAACTCTCCTTCAATGCAAGTTCAGTTTACAAAACAGTCCTAGTGTGTGATATTTATACATGACTTAATTGGTTGAAAGCATGATGACACATCGTGCCTACAGCCAATCATATGTAGTGGTTACCAGAACCTATCAGATTCTCTTATTCGTGTAGGTGAAGCTCCCGCCTAATTTCAACCTATCAAGAATCACTTGTCAATTACACAAATGTTGTTGTAACTCGGTAGAGGCGCGCTCATTGGTCGCTCCTTTACGAAGTCAAAAACAAATTATACCTTAAGTAATGGTGATTATACATAAAGAATAAATAAATAAATGTTGTGGAAAACGAACCATTATTATAAAAATTAGAATTTAAACATTCTTCAACAGATAATAATAAATTCGAACTACTGATATCTATAGTAAATGACCAGTTTTGTCAAACATCTTCAAAGGTGTTCTCTATGCAGGATGGCAAACAATATATCCTCACAGGTTTTACAAAAAACACGATAGTTCAATTCTGTCATTAATTCCTTCCGGTTGCATGCTCGCCATTTTTCTGATCCAAAAATATTCTGCTCTTAATCTCTGTTTGTGAGTGTCCATCGATGAGTTTGGTTTGATCACTTCTAATATGGTGAATTGTAATTGCGCAATGTTGTGTCCAGCCTCTATCCAATGCATAGCCAATGTGGACTTGCGATTTTTATTTCTTATATTGCTTTTATGTTCTGTGACTGTACACATTGCAATAATGTGATAACTGGTCAACAATTCAGACATCCGATGACTGGACAAATGATTCCACTCTTACATTCAAGCACGTGTGACACAAAAGGAGTGATTTATGGAATAAAATGCCCCTGTGGTAAATTATACGTGGGGCAGACGGAACGAAAAATAAAAATCAGGATCACAGAACATAAAAGCAATATAAGAAATAAAAATCGTGATCAAACCAAACTCATCGATGGACACTCACAAACAGAGATTAAGAGCAGAATATTTTTGGATCAGAAAAATGGCGAGCATGCAACCGGAAGGAATTAATGACAGAATTGAACTATCGTGTTTTTTGTAAAACCTGTGAGGATATATTGTTTGCCATCCTGCATAGAGAACACCTTTGAAGATGTTTGACAAAACTGGTCATTTACTATAGATATCAGTAGTTCGAATTTATTATTATCTGTTGAAGAATGTTTAAATTCTAATTTTTATAATAATGGTTCGTTTTCCACAACATTTATTTATTTATTCTTTATGTATAATCACCATTACTTAAGGTATAATTTGTTTTTGACTTCGTAAAGGAGCGACCAATGAGCGCGCCTCTACCGAGTTACAACAACATTTGTGTAATTGACAAGTGATTCTTGATAGGTTGAAATTAGGCGGGAGCTTCACCTACACGAATAAGAGAATCTGATAGGTTCTGGTAACCACTACATATGATTGGCTGTAGGCACGATGTGTCATCATGCTTTCAACCAATTAAGTCATGTATAAATATCACACACTAGGACTGTTTTGTAAACTGAACTTGCATTGAAGGAGAGTTGGGAACTTGTGTTGCACATGGAAGTAAGTAACCAGCAGACTTGCAAAGAATAGTTACGCTAGCTTTCAGCCTTCATCTTTTAGATATGTTAGCTTTTAGTCTTCATTTTTCAGATATATTTTTTGCAATTTGAATGTTAATGAATTGTAGTTAGCACGAACTTTATTTCATTTGGATTATCTTTTCAGGTGTTTTATTTAAACATTGACAGGGGTAATACAGGCACTGGATTTTCAAGGTATAGAGTTGTAAAGATTTTTAGACTTTGCCAACTGACAGAACCTTATTATAAACGAGATACATTGATAATTTTTGTATATTAGATAGAGTCAAATACTGAAAGAGTATGATTAGATGACTGAATTGCTCATTATATTTCCTTTATTTTTCTGTTACAGACCCCTGAAGAAGGGTCTTTTTCATTGACCCGAAATGCATTGGGTAGTGTGAACATGTGAATATGTAAAAAGATTTAGTTGCTTTACTAAAGAAATGAGCAAACGTGACAATTTGAAGAATAAGAATAATAAATGAAATGAACAGAAATACAATGGATTAAATGGATTTCTTTATAAAACAGATTAAATATGACTAGACCTTAACGGGTCTAAGGATAATTGTGCGCACCTGCTACTTGGAAGTGAGAGACGTCACTTTCCCCTGATTTCATGTTTCATAAATAGTGTTCCTAGACAAAACACTAAAAGAGGGAGCAGCACACCATAAATAAGACGAAATTACCAGAAAACGTTAATAAGAGTGCCGGATGGATAAATAAACGAATTATTCTATTTTTTGTCTACCCCCCATCGGAGCACCATCAAAAATGAATCTTGAAGAAATAGCGCAAATCACAAAAAACAAGGCAGAGACATTGGCTTATAGCACAGAGGAAGCTGAACAGATTTATGGATTAATAAAGGAAACAAGAGCATTCAGCCCACAGTTGAACACCATCAGTCAATTACTGAAACAATTGGAATATGTCAGTAAACGAGAGATCAACCAGCGTTTACATGCTACAACCCTAATTCATTACCATAAAAATCAACGTATCCCCAGAGGTCTAAGAATCGCTCTAAAACCTATGCTATGCAGGAGCAACAAAACTTTCCTCAATAAATGGTATCAAATACTTAACAAATGCAGTCTAGATCTGATTTTACTGATCGTGGAGGAATTGTCAAAAGAGTTAAAGACTTTGGAAGAAGAATTGGAAACAATCAAACGCGAATTAAACACTCATGAAGATTTGACAAAAACACTGGAAGACATCAATACAAAACTTGAGAAATATGCTAAAGAAATAGAAGAAAGGAAAATCAAAAAATATAAAAGAGACACTATAGATTATAAGTTGGAAGAAGTCTATAGTTGGGCAGAGGTTTATCATCAGAGAAATTGGAAGAGACCACAAACAGAAATGAGTTCATCACAAGAGAGTGTTATTTCAGAATCCGAAATTGCACAAAGCAGGAAACCTTTAGGAAGCAATTTACAAACAACTCGTAGAGATCAACAAAATAAGGTGACTTTTTTAGAGACCAGCCCGGCCGCCAACAATGCTCCTTCAGGGTCAACAACAACGGGAGAACCCCAAAAACAAGGAGGGGAAAAAGAAAAAACAAAAGAAACAGAGACAGAAAGAGCACTCCGGTCGACCAAAAAGAAGACAACCTTGTCATAAATATCTCAGGAATTCAATTAACAGATGCTCAAACCAAACTGCTAAATAAAGGTTTCACTTACGTACCTCACTACAGATCAAACGCCCAAGAAACAGAAATTGCAATCTTTAAATTCTTACGCAATCTGCGATTAAAGAATTTCTTTTCAAATTTTCAATCGATTGATAAGCCTGAAAGCGAGATGAAAGAATTTAAAGTCAAGAGTACATTTTGTGCACCTACATCACATAAGACCATTGATGCGTTTGAAAGAGTAATTACCACTGAAATGAAAAAAATTAACTATTCGAGTGGAAACAAAAGCAACTTCTCCAAAAAAGATTGGAACACTCTGAGATCTTTAAAAGAGATGACAAACATCACAATACAGAAAGCAGACAAAGGTGGAGCTATAGTAGTGATGAACACTGATTTTTACATGGAAAGTGTACGTACACATCTACAAGACATCAACACGTACCGAAAAATTGAACAGGATCCCACTGATATCTTCGCAGAAACATTAAAATCAATTTTGGAAAAAGCACTAGAGTTGAAGTGGATAACCGAAAAGACTTTTCATTTTTTAAACACCAAATATCCACGGAGACCTCAATTTTATATGCTCCCGAAAATCCATAAACATGCCACCATACCACCTTTTAGACCCATTGTGTCAGCCTGTGGATCAATCTCAGAACCACTAGGTCAATACTTAGACTGGTTCATACAACCATTGGTTCAAAATTGGAGCACCTATATCAAAGACACCACTGCTTTCTTAAACCTTCTAAATGAAATAACAATCCCAAAAGATGAGCAAATATGGTTATGTTCTATTGATGTGACATCACTTTACACCTCTATCCCCCATCATGAGGGTTTAGAAGCAATGGAATGGAGATTACTGGAAAATGACATCATAGGAACAGATAAAATCTTTTTGATGGAACTATTACATTTTGCGTTATTCCACAGCTATCTAGAATGGGAGAATGGTTTCTATGAGCAATGTAGCGGAACTTCCATGGGTTTTGCGGGGGCACCGTCCTACGCCAATACCTTCATGGCAAAATTTGAACATGATCATATACTGAATAATTCACAATGGAAGGATGGCATCATGATATTCAAACGTTACATAGATGACATCTTTGTAATCTGGAAGGGCACCAAAGATCAACTTATTGAAAACATTCACACACTAAATCAGGTACATGACAGAATCAAGTTCACTTATCAAATTGACTCCAATGAATTGGCATTTTTGGATGTGAAGATAACAATTAGAGACGGCAAAATAACAACCAACGTTCACATAAAGGAAACTGACAGGAACAGTAGTTTACATTTCAACAGCTTTCATCACTACTCATTAAAGACACACCTACCACTATCCCAATTCATTCGATTTAAAAGAATAACATCAGATCCGAATGACTTATCCTCCACCATCGACAATCAGATCATGAAATACTTAAAACGAGGATATCCTGAAAGTATATTACAACACACCAAAAACAAAGTTCAGTCCATGGACAGAGAATTGCTACTTCATCAAAAAGAAAGATTGGAGAAAAAACTTACAGTATGTGTACTTAAATATTCAGCTCAATCAAAACAGATCACCACCATCATGAGAAAACACTGGTCACTCATCACTGAAGAACCTGACTTACAACCCATAGTAGCCAATCAAATCACTTTTGCATACAAGAGATCAAAAAATCTAAAAGAATTAATCAAGAAACAATCAAATCAAGATGTTAAGACGATTCACAAAGGCATGAAAAGATGCGAGAACTGTACACATTGCAATAATGTGATAACTGGTCAACAATTCAGACATCCGATGACTGGACAAATGATTCCACTCTTACATTCAAGCACGTGTGACACAAAAGGAGTGATTTATGGAATAAAATGCCCCTGTGGTAAATTATACGTGGGGCAGACGGAACGAAAAATAAAAATCAGGATCACAGAACATAAAAGCAATATAAGAAATAAAAATCGCAAGTCCACATTGGCTATGCATTGGATAGAGGCTGGACACAACATTGCGCAATTACAATTCACCATATTAGAAGTGATCAAACCAAACTCATCGATGGACACTCACAAACAGAGATTAAGAGCAGAATATTTTTGGATCAGAAAAATGGCGAGCATGCAACCGGAAGGAATTAATGACAGAATTGAACTATCGTGTTTTTTGTAAAACCTGTGAGGATATATTGTTTGCCATCCTGCATAGAGAACACCTTTGAAGATGTTTGACAAAACTGGTCATTTACTATAGATATCAGTAGTTCGAATTTATTATTATCTGTTGAAGAATGTTTAAATTCTAATTTTTATAATAATGGTTCGTTTTCCACAACATTTATTTATTTATTCTTTATGTATAATCACCATTACTTAAGGTATAATTTGTTTTTGACTTCGTAAAGGAGCGACCAATGAGCGCGCCTCTACCGAGTTACAACAACATTTGTGTAATTGACAAGTGATTCTTGATAGGTTGAAATTAGGCGGGAGCTTCACCTACACGAATAAGAGAATCTGATAGGTTCTGGTAACCACTACATATGATTGGCTGTAGGCACGATGTGTCATCATGCTTTCAACCAATTAAGTCATGTATAAATATCACACACTAGGACTGTTTTGTAAACTGAACTTGCATTGAAGGAGAGTTGGGAACTTGTGTTGCACATGGAAGTAAGTAACCAGCAGACTTGCAAAGAATAGTTACGCTAGCTTTCAGCCTTCATCTTTTAGATATGTTAGCTTTTAGTCTTCATTTTTCAGATATATTTTTTGCAATTTGAATGTTAATGAATTGTAGTTAGCACGAACTTTATTTCATTTGGATTATCTTTTCAGGTGTTTTATTTAAACATTGACAGGGGTAATACAGGCACTGGATTTTCAAGGTATAGAGTTGTAAAGATTTTTAGACTTTGCCAACTGACAGAACCTTATTATAAACGAGATACATTGATAATTTTTGTATATTAGATAGAGTCAAATACTGAAAGAGTATGATTAGATGACTGAATTGCTCATTATATTTCCTTTATTTTTCTGTTACAGACCCCTGAAGAAGGGTCTTTTTCATTGACCCGAAATGCATTGGGTAGTGTGAACATGTGAATATGTAAAAAGATTTAGTTGCTTTACTAAAGAAATGAGCAAACGTGACAATTTGAAGAATAAGAATAATAAATGAAATGAACAGAAATACAATGGATTAAATGGATTTCTTTATAAAACAGATTAAATATGACTAGACCTTAACGGGTCTAAGGATAATTGTGCGCACCTGCTACTTGGAAGTGAGAGACGTCACTTTCCCCTGATTTCATAATTGTGTGGAGGTGACACATTTCCCACTTTCACCAAGAAACAAACAAACAGACAAATTAGACAGATATTGCACAAACTAGGCGCAACCTTTATACGCAACACACAAAAACTGCAGCTCCACAAAATAAAAATAAAAACCCAGGCAAAAAAAACTCAAGACAGCACCAAAAAGCACAAACTCCATTTCCAACAACATAAACAGAATAACATAAACACACTAACACTCATACAAACGCAACACCACCCACACCAGGTGGCCAGACCGACCTGAGACAGATTTGAGTACAAGAATGCCCCGAAATACGAAAGAAATAAAATACTTACAAATGTGGGACAATATTTCCCCCTACATCCATAAGGATAACTATATACAATCATAATGGGATTAAATGCACTAAAATGTGGCCCCAACCCCCTGATACCCCATCCACACAAAGCATACCTAAAAGCCCATCATAACTACCATAGAGGTGTATAACTATGAGAAAACCCACAACTGGGTATCTTTCAACTCTTTCCCCATACACCCCTGCACCCTTGACAAAACTGAAAATAAAGTGTTTTTCACCCAAAATAACTCAGGAGAAGTAAATATAATCATTTCCTGAGAATTGTGAACAAGGTGCACTGTATTAAGTTAGTTTCTAACCTCAATACACGAACAATAGGAAGTATGTGAACCTCCCACAGTATAAAAGCAGGGTGTGACCTATGCAACTAGAAGAACTGGGGTAACCCTTTTGCCATAATTGAAATGTGATTAGACCCTTGCAACTGTAAACAGGGTGAAATCCTTGAAACTGGAAACTGGTAATTACCCTTGAAAATTGATAATAGGGTGCATTTGACCCTTGTAATTGTAGAAAGGGTGAACTCCTTACAACTGGAAACAGGGTAGAACCCTTGCAAAAGCAAAACTGAGTGAAATTAGACTCTTGATTCTGCAGACAGGGCGAAACCATTAAAATGGAAAACACTGAGAGCAGAGTTCACTAAGACCCATGCAACAATAAATAAGGTGGAATTCTTGCATCTAAAAACAAGAAACACTCGCCATTGTCAAATACCCCAACATTCACATACCCACAAACTTCCTACAGAGATTGTGACAATAAGAGAAAATATCTCCTGCCATTCACATATAAGTAAGACAAATCCACCGAGAAGAAATGTTAAATCCATATCATATAGATGTACAATCAATATATCAACAGCTGTTTTAGAAGTAACTATCCGATTACAACCGTGTTTTATACTGAACAAAATCTGAAGACAATATATAGCCATATCATGTAGACATTGAGCAAACAAAAGGCTAAATCACTGATGTGCAGATCACCATTCCTATGGACTGCCCTATGAAACAATGAAGAATTCCAGAATAAAACTGTACCACAACCAAACAAACAGAGACATATCCTATTTGAGTCTTCACTATTATAATTGAACATGCTTGTATAATTTTTAAATCCTAGTGGTAGTTGACGCTTGAGTTTCTAGCAGGAAGGTCCAGTGTTGTGAGCACTGTAGCTCTGGGGTATGTCTTCTTTCCCAGTGTAGTGACATGTTTACAGGCTCCACTCCGGGAGTGGGGACACAGGCGCAAGGGAGACCGGAGTTGGCACATGGCTATCGGCAAAGGCAGATGAACCAAGTTGAGCAGGCGTTCGCAAGTCACTACATCCTTCAAGATGGGTCTTTGAAGCAAGAGGTATTTTGTACATTGTTAATTCGTTCAAATGATCACCTGAGTGATAGTAAAGGTTGGCGATTCAACCTTTACAGATGTTTGTGAATAAAATTAATAATGCACTTTCTAAATTTCCATTTCCTCTTGACTACATGTGCTACTTGGTCCTTAAAAAGAATCATTGGAGAAGTGTGAGTTGAAATGTCCTGATTAGACTTCTGTCGCCCTTCCAGGTGTTCAGAGGTGAGTCCACAAAAGCAGCATAAAACACAACGTGTAGGAGGCCCTCTGCTCAGTAGAGATGCTCAGGAGGGAACTTGTCATGGTGACAGATGCTGACAATCCACAGTCCTGTCTCCTCATGAAGAGGTTTGGGTAAGCAAAACCTCAAAAGGGACATGTGCAAGCTTCTGAACAATGCATGACACGTTTAGCAACAATCCCCCACTGAGGGGTATGCCAACAGGTGCATGTTGAATTGTTTCAAAGTTAATCAATAGCAAAATAATTTAAAAAACTCACAATGGTTATAAAATCTTCGAGATCTTCCTGTCCTTTACCTCCTCACATGCAATGTTCCTTTAACAAACCATTAATTCAACACACAGCAGCCGCGGCTTGTGTAGGTACAAAGCCCTAGTGAATGTAGTATTTCTTCACAGTTCTCCTCGGTAACTTCTGGTGCAGGTCTATTCTACAAGAGCTGCCTGATGACAAGGTAGTGGCGAGGTCAAGTTCGATTGAAGGCAGCGCACACCTTTAAAGTTGCCCAGGAGGAATTGTCTTTCTTTTACATCTAGATTTCCCATTTCCTTTACAGCACAGTACTGTGTACAGCTTCTTCAACACTCATCGCCATTGCCATAATGAAGAAGATTGCCTGGTGGCATGATGCAGGAATGCAAGGGGACTGGGCTACTGACTGGTAGATCGTCACCAAATATTAAGTGCGAATAAATGCTTGGAGTTGGCAGGTAAGTAATACAAGATAAGGGGCGTGGCTAGGCGCCCGTAGGAGATGGCGGTGTCCGGGTGACGGCTCCGTCCGAACCGGAGGATACCGGCGGTTCGCGTACCCGTTTCCAGTAACGGAGGGAAGCCCCTTGCACCGGAAGATGCCAGGCTCACTTTCATCCCCCTTCCGTTCCTAAGGCACAGCTATTTTGGACTTTACAGCCCATTTTACCTCCGGTCGCGGCTTATCATCGGCCGCGACCGCCATTTTGTTTATTTTTGCCCGCGAATGCTTCAGCAGCGCGTCCTAGCGCGCATGGGATTCCTGGATGCCTCGTTCGCACTTAAATGACCCCAGCAGCCTCTGAGGCACAAATGTGGCGGATCAATATTCTAAGGTGACTTTTCTTTATTTTTCTTTTGTAAGGGTGGCCTTTTTCATGGTTTTGACTGGAATTTTTTGGCTCTCCTCATGCACGGCGGCCATTTTATGACCTTAGTCTTTGATACCTACGTCTACAGTTTTTTGTCTGGCACACCTCTACATTTATCTGTCCTTTGGAGCTTTTTTTAGTTGAACGCTGAGATCTTCTTGCATGTTCTGACTGGAATTTTCACCTCTCCTCATGAAGGGCGGCCATTTTTAGGACTCCTGTCTCTAACACCTATGAGTCCAATTTTTCTGTATTAATCTGCTTTCTGGTCCTTTTTGAGTCGGGCAATAGGATATCTTAAGACCTCACGCTACATAGGCGTGCTGATGGCGGATTGCTCCAGTAGAGTTCAAAAGCGTAATTTCATTAAAAATTCCAAGTTATTCACTGCACTAGCCCATTTGGAAGCTTCAACTGAGATGTCGTCGACTGCGGACACCCCCTCACAATCTTCAGCAAAAGCGAACTCTAAGAGGTTAAAAAAGGACCCTCCTTCGCCTCCTAAGTCCTCTTCGCCCATCTCTATGGAATTACTTCTCGAAGAGATACGGGCCTTGCGCCCTTACATGGAAGAGACTAACGCTAAGTTGCAGATTCTCACTGACAACTAGGCTTCGATGGATGAAAGAGTATCGTCGGTGGAGCGTGACGTCTCCTCTCTTCAGGACTCTGCGACCAAGGTCTCCCACATGCACACGCAGAT
The DNA here is from genome assembly GCF_964204655.1 of Triturus cristatus. NCBI lineage: Eukaryota > Metazoa > Chordata > Amphibia > Caudata > Salamandridae > Triturus > Triturus cristatus. The sequence goes on from NC_140589.1 coordinate 1,634,947,303, forward strand.
TTCCTCTCTTCAGAAGCAGGTGGAGGACCTTGAAAATCGCAACAGACGCAACAATCTCCGTATTTACGGCTTGGTGGAGGGTTGTGAGGGAAATGATCCCATCAGTTTCTTCAAATCCTTTCTCCCGAAGCTTCTTCACCTACCTGAAGACACCTCACTAAATATCCAACGTGCCCACAGGCTTGGTCGAGCTTCCTCCTCTCCTTCCACGTCAACGAAGCCTAGAGGTGTAATAATGTACTTTCTAGAGTACACAGACTTGCTGAAAGTCCTCTTAGCTGCCAAAGCCTCTCCTCGCCTCACATGGTCAGGCTCCACTTTGTTCTTTGCACAGGATTATGCCAGGACCACTGCAAACCGTCGTAAGGCCTTCCTTGATATGAGACCTGACCTTCGCTCCATTGGTGCCAGATATGGACTTTTTCATCCTTGTCTATTTAAGGTCACTCATAACAACAAGACTACGACATATGAGGATCCAGCGCGACTTCGAAGCTTCCTGAACTTCTGTGGTCAACATGACATGGAGATAGCTGGTCCCTCTTCCCACCCACCATGACTTGTTTTTGTAGTTGCAATTTGATCCTCTATTTTGTTCTGCTTTATTGCCTTCATTTTTGCAGGTTCCTCAGATTGTATGACTTCTAGTTAAGATTATATTTCTCATTTTATCGTCTGATAGTGTTGTTCTAGTTCCTCAGTTGGTCATATGTTTTCTTTTTTATCTTCGTTGTGTTCGAGTTTCTAACCATGTTCTTTTTCTCCCTTTACAGATCATTGTTTTTGCGTTCCGTTGTGTTATCTCTGGTTGGACGTCTCCCTCATCCCGACTGCCCTGCCTCTCCCAGTTGGCCCTACCTCCCTCCCCTCATCTCCACATGTATTTCCGTTTGTTCCCAGTTCCTGATTGTATTTTTCCCATGCTACCCCTCGTAAGTACTCTTCATTCCTTATTTATCATGTTTTTTTACGTTCTATGTTTTCTTACCTCTCCTTTCCCCTCGTTGATTTCAGATTTATTGGTGTCATTATCTTTTCCATGGTTCTTCTCCACTTCTCTTTCGTCATTCTTTCTTCTCCCCATTGTTTATTGGCTCTCTTGCCTGTATTCATTTCCCTCTACCTATTTGATTCTCCCTCTGACCTTACTCATCATTATCTTTAAGAATTACTGTATCTTCTTATCATTCTTTTTATTTTCTCGGCTCTTTCCTATTTTTATGGCTTCACTGGTTCCTCTCTCTCTTTCTTCTACCCCTGTTCCATCACGTTAATTCTCACCTCACTCTCTTTTTCTCTTGTGCCCTTGCTCGCTGCGAGGTATTTCCTTGCTGTCCTACCTTCCAATTGATCCACTTTTTGATTAATCCTTAATGTCAGTTCGAATTGTTTCCTGGAATGTTAAAGGTCTGCATTCTCCTATCAAGAGACAAAAAATCCTCGCTCATTTAGCCAAATTGAATGTAGACATTGCCTTTTTACAAGAAACCCATTTGTCTGACGCTGAGGCTGCTAAACTTAAGAGAGGTTGGGTGGGTGCTGTATTCTCATCTCCGGGTGATGGTAAGAGGAACGGTGTGGTTGTATTAGTTCGTAAATCTTTTGCTCATTTGCTCTTGACTTCTGAATCAGACCCTGAAGGTAGATGGTTATACGTCAAACTCTCCTCAAAGGGCGCCCCTCTCTCCCTCCTTAATATCTACGCCCCTACTGGTGGTGATCAAATTTTTTGGCGTGCAATGGCCTCCCGTATCACCGAATATATTGATGATAATTTTATTTTAGCAGGTGATTGTAACCTTCCCTTTGACCCTTTTTTAGACTGGAACTCCAAGGTACCTTTTGTCCCTAATAAATCTCACAAGCTTTTCGCTCAAGCGATATCCCAACATAAACTCATTGATGCTTGGCGTCTCTGCAATCCTACCTCTAAAGAATTCACCTTCTACTCCCCGACCCACCATTCCCAGTCGCGGATTGACTATATTTTCCTCTCCCACCATATGTCCCAATCCCTAACCCACGCTGATATAGGCCCCATCTTATTCTCTGACCATGCCCCCGTTTTGGTAAACATTGACATCTTACCCAAGTCCACCGGACCAAAGAGATGGCGCTTTAACAACACTTTACTCCTCGACCCCAAATTCTCCGCCTCCTTTGTAGATTTTACCACAGAATTTTTCACCATTAATGACACACCCACTGTGCCTAACCACGTTGTTTGGGACGCCTATAAAGCAGCAGCTAGAGGTTTTATCATCAGCTTTGTGGATACCAAACGCAAGAATGCTCGTAAACGCACCAGTGACCTCCTTTGTACGATTAAAAAGCTAGAGCATTCTTTCTATACATCCCATTCGCAAGAAAGTCTGACCGCCCTCATTGCTGCTAAGATGCAATTTAACAAACAATCCACTGAGGATGCTTCATTGTATTTGTTGAAATCCAGTTCAAAATTCTATGGTGGTAAAAATAAGGCGGGGAAGGTCTTAGCCAACTATTTAAAAATCAAACAAAACAAACTGAATATTGAATCTGTTTATGATGCTAATTCTGTTTTAAAGCATACAGATGTTGACATTTTAGAGCAATTCTCCCAGTTTTATTCCAAACTCTATTCTTCTGAGACGCACCCCACTGCTCAATCTCTTGCTACTTTCTTTGCCACCATCCAACCGCCTTCCAATTTCCCTGTTGATTTATCTGCCCTTGAATCACCAATCTCCGGTGATGAATTACTCACAGCGCTTCAGTCACTCAAGAAGGATAAGGCCCCTGGACCAGACGGATTCACAGTTGAATTTTATCTGCATTTCTCCAAATTGTTGTTGCCCAGACTCCACTCCCTTATTGATTCCTTCATATTAAATGGTTCTTCCTCAGGTACATTCTCAGACGCCCACATTTGTATTATACCAAAAGAAGGCAAAGACACCCAGCATTGTAAGAACTACAGACCAATTTCTTTGGTCAACATTGATTATAAACTGTATGCCAAATCTCTCGCCATTCGATTAGACCCTTATCTTCCTGAATTGCTAGGCCCTGAACAATCTGGCTTCGTTAAAGGTCGCTACATCACAGATAACACCAGACTTTTGTTTAATGTTCTCTCCAAATCTCCACAATTCCAACATTCACTAGCAGCTATTGCCCTAGACGCAGAAAAAGCGTTCGACAGGGTGGAGTGGACTTTCCTCTTCTCTGCCCTTAAATGGTTTGGATTTGGCCCACATTTCATCTCCTTTATCTCCTTCCTTTATTCCAGTCCTAGAGCGGCGGTTTGTGCCAATGGTCTAGTTTCCTCTTTTTTCAATCTAGGTAGGGGTGTTCGTCAGGGATGCCCTCTTTCCCCTTTTCTTTTTAATTTGGCCCTGGAACCTTTTCTTTCAAAGCTTCGTCAGAATCCCAACTTACACGGTTTCCAAATCTCCCACACTAATATTAAACTTGCTGCCTACGCAGACGATATTCTATTATTCATGTCTAATCCCGCAACTTCTATTCCCGCATTCCTAGCTGAAGTTCATGACTACTCCCAGATCTCAGGTTATAAGCTAAACAATGACAAGTGTGAGATTTTACCCCTTACTAAGTTTACTTTTAAACCGGACTTTATGGCATCCAATTTTACTTGGAGCCCCTCACACATCAAATATCTAGGTCTACACATTACTCCCTCCCTCTCCGACACTGTCTCGCTGTGCCTCAATAAATGCACCCAGAAATTATCCGACCTCACTTCCAGATGGCACCCATTATACCTTTCCTGGTGGGGTCGTCTTGATACGATTAAAATGATGCTCTCCCCGTTAGTCCTTTACACCATCTCCAACATCCCAATTCCTATCCCTGCTAAGTTCTTTAAGAAAATTAACACTATTCTCTCTTCCTTTCTTTGGTCCGGCAAAAAAGCACGTATGTCCCTGCTTAGATTGCAACTCCCCAAATCCGAGGGTGGAGTTAATTTCCCGAATTTTCCCGCTTACCACAAAGCATTCCTTTTGCGGCAAGCTTCCTATTGGCTGCAAGACCCTGCTGAGCCGTCCCCCTTATGGGTCATCATTGAGCGGCTTTCTTTATCCCCTTTCACTTTTGCTGAATATCTCTCATTCTCTCGTAAGCCTCACTTTTCCTCCATTCCTATCCACAAGTTCACAGCCAAGTTGCTTCTTTCCACCTCTCCAGGCCCCCCTTCCTCTATAGCAGAGTTTCTCAATTCCACTATCTGGCACAACAATAGTATAACCATCAATCGCAAGCCCTTTTATTGGAAAACCTGGAGACAGAGGGGTCTAATCTGGGTATCTCAACTCGTCTCCAATTCTGATTTCTTATCCTTCTCCGCTCTCAGCCAACACTTCCATCTCCCTCGCTCTTTTGCCTGCAAGTATCTTACGCTTAAAAATGCAGTCATGTCCACTTATGCTCTTCTCTCCAACCCCCTCACGCATGCCCATCCTCCAAATCATACCTCACAGCTTCATTCCTTCTTGCGCACTCACCCTACAGCCTCTTCAATATACCACTCATTTCATACGATTCTCACACCTAGGCCAAAGTCCAAAGTTGAGGAACAGTGGGAATCTGATCTTGCCATCTCTTGGCCCACCTCCCTTTGGGATAAATTATGGACCAAACTTCGCAAGACATCTAGAGCTGCTTCTCTTACACAAACTCTCTTTTTCATATACAACAGGCTTCTCTTTTCTCCCCAGGTGTTGAATAAGAGATTCTCTTCTACACCGGATCTTTGTTGGTCCTGTTCTGCTCCTAAGGCCACTCTTTTTCACATGCTTTTCTCTTGCACTTTCACGCAAAACTTCTGGACACTAGTTTGGGCCCAAATCAATGCCATATTCCACACCACATCCCCCTTCTCTTTTATCAATATTTTTTTAGGAAGCCTTTCTCCTTGTTGGGATGACATTGATCTTAACACGCAAATTGTTGACTTGTTGTTAGCTGTTGCTTTCCAGCAAATCACCGTCAACTGGAAAAACTTTACGAATATTTCTTTTAAAGCATGGTGGTACAATGTTTGTTATAATCACAGGCTAGATACTGCTTTTGTGCACCCCCTTAGTCTAGCTGCTAAACGACATGATTTATGGCTTCCTGTAACCTTGTATCTAGATACCTGTGCTAAACGCTCCTCTCATGTTTCACCTATTCAGCAAGAGGTCTCTAAGCCTCCCTGAGTGACATTGCTTTTCATTTGTACTACTCTTTTCATATAAGCTACTTTATTGCTCATTAGTACCAGCGCTGCTTTTTGTTACTTAGCCTTAAACTTCTGTTATCCTCTGATTAATTGTATATTTTCATTACCATGTTTTACTTTTCTCCTCTAATTGAAGATATGTTTGTATTCTTTCTCATGTATTGACACCTTTACTTATCCAATAAAAACCTTTTGAACTTAAAAAAGTAATACAAGATAAGTTTATTCAATGAAGGAGCCCACATCCTGCAGGCCCTGCAACAATGAATTCGAACCACAAGTGTTGTTGTCAAAGTTGAAATCTGTGAAGAAGGAATGCCAGAACAGTGGGCCATTACAAACGTAAACATGGTCTGAGATAATGTGTGCCTCACTCTCAGCATAGAACATAAAGGTAGGACAAGTGCCACATATTGCATGATAAGAAAACTCATAACATGACAGTGACTCAGTAGATTAGCAAGAGTATACATTGGACATCAAGTGTGCAGGTAAAAAGCACAAGGTGAGATGGACAAGCAGACTGATTGGCAAACTCAAGATGAACCATGCCACAAGTAGATGTTATGAGATGCTCAGCACAGGTCTAACTGCAAGTGTGGTAGCTGAGGTGCTATGAGCCACAATGCAACCAAGAAAATTGGGTCCTTATCTCCTGTTTTCATAGGGAAGACAGCTCTATATATGTGGTGTAGTAGGCCCCTCCAACTCCTGGGCCCTGGTGAAGCAGGACCTGCTGCACTATTGATAGCTATGGCCCTGCTAACTGCCAAGTGACAGGTCCCATGAATCCTTCATGATGACAACATTCCATGACCTCATTAGTGTAATGAAACTTGAGGCCCCCCTGCAAACTACATGGAGCCTCCCACCCAGACTCAGGAGCTTTCACACCAAGGTACTGTGCTGAGGGGCCCCTGTGAAGCTCTGGGGCCCACCGCACCGCAGGGGCTGTGGAGGCCTTTGTTCCACCACTGGCTGAATGCTAAGTCACCACACAAAGCTGCAAGCTCATATCAGTTTCGATTTTTGTATTTTATTTATGCTGCTTTAGGGTCACTACTACTGACCTTCACACTTCTACATAGTGATCATCGTGGCTTTGATTGAATGGTCTGTCAATGACAATGACAGATAGGAACATGTCGGCATGACGTATTATTTCCTAGTTGCACAAACTAAAAGTAAGTAGATCGCAAATGCAAACAGAACATGTGGACACCTTGAGATGTTTCGGTCTTACCTGCCCATAGATTTTTCAGGCTGATCACAAAACCGCCGGTTAAGTAGAAAATGGTGAAAAGCACATTGCAGAAGAAGGAGGACATGTGCAAGGTGGGCAGGCATGCCGATACCCATAATGCCATTGCCCGACTGCAGTAGACCACCATCCAAACCAGCAGAAAGTTTAGAAGGAAGTTCTCAGGTTCTGGGTTAAGGTCTGCCAGCCAATAGATTGGAACGCCGTAAAAAATAGTGAAAGAGACATGTTCCGGTAGTTCACCCAAAACCTGGCAAGATATTTAAGGTTACAATTACTATCAGATCATGTAACTAATAGCTACATCATAATTAGAAGGTAATCACGTGTGTCAGCTAAGCATGTACAACACTTTAAAATATTTCTGCAGAATGTTATGAGCTGTATTTTTTTATTTTTGTTTTGGAACATTTGAGGCAAAATATTCGAAGCAATACAGGTTATTAGTTCCAGTTCTTAAACTACACCTTAGGTTCTGAGTCAACCAAAATTATTTCAAACTTTTGTAAAAGATAAAGGGTCCAATTCAAAAGAATGTTAAAATTTTGTACCTGCGGGGTAGCTCCTAACTTTTGACTTTCTTGGAATTCACAAATAGTTCCATGAATACTCCTGGGAAGATGTGACAGCCGTGGCTTCACCAAAGTACTCACACAAATAAACTTGTTACTCAATTACACATTCAAATTTAGCATACGTATAATTCCAAATGCTGAATCAATACATTGTTACAATCAAAGATGTGGTTTTTACTACTCTGCTGACAATTTGATAGTCACAATTCGCGAGGGGCTATGTAAGTGCTTGATGGCATTCCAGGGAGGAATTATGAGATTCAAATAGGTGCATTTCAAGTTACTTTTGAAACTATATTGCTCACAAGCCGCCCAGATCTGCTGTGTTGTTTCCAGAAAGGCACAAATATAATCTCGCAGCAGCCGTCCTTGTTCCTTTAGGGATACCTTTCTCGGAGATTGAAGTAATAATGATACTTTGGCACCCACAGTAGCTGCTTCTCTGTATACAGTTGGCATGAGACAGAGCTGCAAAGATGTTCAGGTCTTTAGGAATCTGAATTTTTTTTGTTTTTTAGATTATTATTTTTAGAGTTTTATATAGTGCGAACTAGACCCGAGACATCGGGTATCAGGTCGCCTTACATGAGCACCAGTTTCATTACATTGGGACACATTCCTTTTTTTTTTGTTAGGCACGGGGAGATTAAGTGATGTGCCGAGAATCACAGAACGTTGAGCATCGTTGCCGAGACTCGAACCCGGTTCCCCAGCTTCGAGGTCGACCACTCTAGCCGTAAGGCTACATTCTTTCCCCAGTGTTGTGTTGGATACCAGCTTTACATGTAGTTTCAGGATTGTTGGGCATGGCTGAAAGAATCAAATTTGTGTACATGTACTGGACAAACAGCTAAATTATGGCAAATCATTTTTTACATAAAATAAAATTGAGAGTCCTCATTAAGAACCTGATTTAAAGTTTGGCCAACAGTTTCTGCCTCCATCACAAAACTGACCGATATCCTGTTCACCTTTTTGCAAATGCAATAGAATATGATGCGCTTGTAATAATAAGCCAGAAGGGGGTACCCCTCCACCAAACTCTAATTTAGGCCCTAAGGGTTTAACTCCTTACCTGAGGTAGAATACTACTGTCATTGTGAAAGTGGGGATGAAAAGTAAGTTGATAAATGCACTCAGATTGGCAACCTGCAACACATTGCTAGTATCTTGGTAAAATTGAGGCTCTATCGACTACGAGGTCGAAGGTGATATAGTAGAATCTGATGTTGTTGGGTCAATAGGTTGTGGTATAGTGCTTAAGGCACAACCTTCTCCGTTTCAAATGAGTGAGATCCTCATCAAATCAACGTAACTTTTTGTGTCTTGTGTCGCAAAGAGCAACATAGAAGCATTGACAAAGTACCTGATGTCACAAGGAGCTGCATAAATATACACAAAACTTACACATACACATATGTACACACATACCCTTCAGGTGAAGGGTCCATAGTTTGTTAGCAACAGCTGACAAAACACTTATTACAATGTGTGGATATAAATGTACCTTCGCAAAGAAGTAGGGGGTCACAGAGTACATTCCATCCTCCAATTCATGGTAGAGCATGGCTCTTTCGGAATGACCTATATGGCAGAAATAGGTGCACATAGTAAATGTAAATTGAAACATATTTTTGACTGACTAGATCACAGGCTAAGTAGTTTTTTTTTGTGCTTTTGGGCAACCAGAATAAAAGTTATGAGACTTTTGCTGAAAAACAGTGTGTTCGTGCAGAAAATAGAACATGACTTGAATGAAAAGATTACACTTATAAAACTGAATATCAATAAAAGCTGCTGCACGCAAGGCATGACGGGAACAAACAGTGAACACTTATATTTTATTAATATTATGAAGCACATAAGCATTGAATTATAAATTATTTCACAACATTCTTTGAAGGCAAGAAGCATGACACTGTGGAGCATGTTTTGATATGGGATAGGACACTGGACATGGACTATTTCTGTGAGGTAGATGCAGAGACAATACAGCATCCAATTCAACCAATCAGGAAACCACATTATAATGCAACAATGAGAACCGAAAGGAAACTGTGTTTCTGAGAACCTTTTGTATGTTTTAATTTTTCAGCCAAATAGAGGTGCCATGACATAAGCAAATGCACTTTTAAGCCTATCCTAAAAATTATCCTATCAGTTTCAGTACATTAAAATAAAGAGGCTTCTACGTAAGCAGGACAAAACAACAATTGGGCAGAGTCAGAGTGCTATTTTAAGGCTTGGATTTAAGGACACACAGCGACACCACTTTCAAAGAAGGACGAGCTACATTATAGGGTGTAAGAAGATTTGAGGAAAGGGCGACAATGAAAGCTGAAGATAGTATCTCAAACTGTGGGTCGCAACCTACTGGTGATTCCCTTGCTGATTTCTCATGAGTTGTGAAAGAGCAATAAATAAAGATGCCTTGACATTTTGTATTTGTCTTGTCATATTTTGTGTGTTTCAAATACAGAGGTCAAATATCAGGCTATGTCTTCTGACAAATTGCTGCTTATTCTTTCAATATAGGGATTGGTGTTTACTTTTTTTCTCTGACTGAAAAGTGGGAGGAGTTTTTAAGGAGATGAACTACGTGACAATCTTGCTGGGGCACATGGAGTGTGAAAGGAAAATCTAGATGTTATACTTTTTTGTAACACACAGCAAAATGTAAATACCTGTGAATGAACAGTACACATATTTCAGAATATTTCAGCAGTTAGGGAAGCAAAAATGAAGCACATTTTTTGTAATTCTAAAGTGTGATGGAAATGTAGATTTTAAAAGGATCAAAACAAATCAAGACACTTTTACTTGGTGATGAGCAAATGATAAATATTCAAGGAAACCCAATTTTCACACATTATAATTTGTGTGCTATATAGTTATATCAGCACAACTGTATGTCTGTTCAAATGTATTGGCCATATCAATGGAAAATGTGCTGTCTGTAAATGACAGTGTGCTACCGCATGATGCGTTAGTAATATATTTGTGACAGTGTGCTCCAAAATGTACCATCAGCTATGTACTACATCCTTCCCACTCTCCTGATGAATACATTTGCTACTCTTTATGTGAAGCTAGGATTTTCACAATCCCTATGACTTCAGTTATGTAATATTAATGTTAGCACACCCCAATGTAAAAACTGATCCAGCACCACTGGTGCAACGTGCCGAACTATGTCCTTAAGTCCAGTTTTAAAACAAACCATTGCAAGTACTCCTAAGCAAGGCTCTGGTGGACCATTCAGTATTTAGTGCTGCATTTTCTTTTATTTCATAAAACCCTTTCAACAGAGAATGTGCTCACTATACGAAATCATACACAAGCATCCCACTTGTGTATGACTTTCACACATGAATTGAGAAATATGAATGAGGCCTAATGGCCAAAGCTGCCAACTTTGAATCTGGGGAACTAGGTTCAAGTCCCAGAATTGACTGTGAGCAAAACACTTAGGGGTCCATTAGGATGTAGGGCGGTGGGACCACCGCTGCGCTGGCGGTGCGGAAAAATGCCCGCTAGCAACGGACATCACGGCTGCCATATTAGTATGGCCAAGCATAGGCCAATTTCCACCGCCATCAAAGTGCGCCCACCAACGAGGTGGTGGGAGCCAATGGAGACCCTCCGCCGTGCAGAATGACATCCGCCCGCTCCACAAATTAGGATGACTCAAGCAAGCAGATGCACCGCAGCGGAGACACCGTCCAATCAGAGATGGCGGAAACTCGACAGCGGAGCACGAACCAGAGTCCCGGTTCACTCCACCCGGACACGATCGCAATGGACCCAGCCCTACACGTCTTACCGGTGCTGTACCTGCTACATCACCAGGAACTCATGGACTGCCGTGGACAACCAAGCAGGTACGCAATAACACAACCCATAACACACAACCCACGGCCTGACACAGGCTCCAAATCCACATCAGCCACCCTAGGGGGGACAGGGACACATCCACAAGGGCACCCACACATCACCCACCTACCACAAAGTCAGCCCGCTGCATCCTGGACACACAGCTACCGCCACCATGCAGCAATGTCCCGGTCAGGTCACCGCAGCGGCGAACACAAGCAAATGCATGCGCACAATGCAGAAGGCACAGCCAGGGCACTAAGACCACAGGGACACACCCACTACCACCACAGACTAGCACACCCCATGAAGGCACATGCCATGTGCCCCCCTGCGCACCCCATACACAAGAAAAAGCCAGGGCAATACATACCCTGCACCACACAACAAACAATCATGAAGACACACAATGCAGGAGTGGCTGCACAGGAACACACAGCACACAGCACAGTTGCATAGGGCCAGGGAAACACACACTACACTACACTCATGGAAAAAGCAATGAGGACAAGCAACAAATGAACACTCACAAGGAATCAACATCCAAATGGACACACAGCCTGCACAGTCACACATACATATCACAAACTGACATACACACACATACACACCCCACATGCCAACAGCAATGGATCACCTCAAATAGGGAAACCAAAGTGGGCTGCACACAAATGGAAGGCCATGGAGACACACAATAAGCATATGTATGTCACATCAACAAAAGGAACAGAGCACAGCACCCTCACACCATCAAAGCACACATGGCTGGCACAGTCAGTGAAATAAAACCACAGACAGCTCAGTGCAACCACACAGGGAGACAGCACGGCAAACCATGTAGAGGCACAAGGATGAAAGGAAGGCCCTGAAGTCAAACTGGGAATAGCCACACATCCATACAACTACTTCACAGGAGTACACCAGCAGCACTACACACAGGGACCATCTACACACCTCAGGAATGACAAACACCAGTAAGAATTTACACACATACCCCCTCCCCACACCAGCAGCACACAACACCAGTGCCAAACACACTGAAGGCTGGCAATACTTGACAGGCAATACACACACAAACAACCACACACCCTGGGCTCAGCCACAAACATCACACACACACACAGGGATGCCACCACAAATGTGGAAACAAATACAACAAACACATAACCCAACTGAAGTACACACAGAGCCACAACAACAACAACAGACATGCCCTGTGCAGCTAAACTGGGGAAAGGCAATGGGAGCACAGACACAACAGGAGTGCACAACCTCATCACTCAGGAACAATGCACAGACAACATACCACAACACACACAATAAGTGCACCATCACAGAACAACACAGCCACAGCAAACAAACAACAGATGCACTGGCAGAACAATCACATAGCAAACATAGCACGACATCAAGGGATGCACACCAGGCAATCACAAGGCAACATACACACACAGCACTGCATGCACAACAAGCTGTGTGTGCACACCAAGCATACCAGACACACACAGACATCAGTGACAGAACAGCAACCCACACAACACCATACAGCACAGCACAAAGACAACAGCACACTCAGGATGTGAAGCAATAACACAAACAACACACATACATCCAACACAACACCCAATAGATGCACAAGTCTGGGATACAAAGGTGGAAACAACTTGACCACAGGACTGGGCAGCACACACAGTTGAACTGCATAGCAGCAACCATGACTGACAAACAGCACCAGAACATCACACATGACCTATTGGGGAAATGCACAATGACCCTGGACAAAGAACTGCACCACAAAGCACAGTGGCACAAATTAAGTCATGGGGAGGCACACACACATACAAACCAAGGGGACAGCTCACACCAAAGTGAAGTGTACTGCATGTCAGTAGGGGGCATGGCAGGAGTGTACCATACACGAAGAGAGGGAGTGCAGACCCACAATGGGTAGGCAGCTGAAGCACAGATAGGGGATGGCATGACAACACACACAACATGCCACACTGGAGGCAAGAAGGCACCATGGGACAGCAAGGCATGAGAAAACACAACCACAATGGCAGTGTGGAGCAGCAGTTCTTCACAGACCCAACAAACAGCCACCAGACACATGGATGTGCAACAAAACACAACACTGAATTGCCAGTAACACCCTCTGCATACTCACAAGTGACAAAAACAACAAGCAGGAGTCAGACAGAATTGCAAGGACACACCAACACACTGCACAGTGCACAACATACAACTCACACATGGGCATACAACCACATCCACAGGGATGAACAATCAAAACAACAGGCATACAACACCTGGGTGACACGTGTGTAGTTGACATTGCATAGGCCTGCACACATCAACACTCCCCACAAACTCACCCCCTTCACACTGCACACTACCTGGCCATCCAAGAGCACACATGGAAAGTAAGCCATGGGACTAGGGTGACTGCCCATCACAAGATGACCACACACATACACCACTGGGCACACCTATAGGAAGAACACACACATGATGACCCTGGACAGCCTGCCTGCAATACTGTGTGCAGAAACCCACCCTGTGCTGACAGTGCCCCTCAACCTGACATGTGTACAATAGAGTCAACATGAACTAATCAAATAAATGACAACTGCAAACCATTCAAAATTGACACCGTTGCCACCACAAGCATATGCGCCAAGAAGAACTGAAGACCCTGTCACCCCTGAAAAAAGAGAGCAAGTGAGCCCAAACATTGACCATGTTGAAGTGCCACACAGACCATGTGGCTCAGTAAACCATTTACACACAGCAAAATAACTTTATTCAGTAAGGACACTGACAAAATAGACAACTGGAGCAACTGTCTTTATTCACAAATTGCACAGATAGTCACCATGAGAAGAGAAGAGTAAGGCACAAAATGCAGAGCATGTCCATGAGAAGCTGCACAGGCAAGGGCAAAACAGCAGTGAACAACAAGGCCAGTGGCCAGGGCAGAGTGCAGAGTATGTCCATGAGAAGCTGCACAGGCAAGGGCAAAACAGCAGTGAACAACAAGGCCAGTGGGCAGGGCAGAGTGCAGAACATATCCATGAGAAGCTGCACAGGGAAGGGTCCAACACAGCAGTGAACGGCAAGGCCAGTGGGCATGCCAAACTGCAGACTGAGTCCATGAGAAGCTGCACAGGGAATGTGTGCGACTGTACCTTTCCATGGTCAGCAACACAGTCAGGGGGCAACAAAGTGAAGTACAGGCCCACCTGTGTGAGACACAGGTGTGTGAGGTGACTAACACTCAGACTTGGCTGTCAGGCAGACTGGGAGCTGGCTGTGTCTCGGGGACTGTCGGGGCACTTAAAGGGGGGGAGAGCGGAACAGCTAAGGTAGAGCTATCAGTGGCTTGGCAAGCTGGAGGGCTGTTTGGACCAGGTGGTGTAGTGGCACGTGGAGGTGGAGTCATGCAGACGGTGTGGCTGGGAGATAGTGTAGGGGTGCCCTTCCACTTCTTGGGGATCCTAAATGGCTTGCCTGACTTGGGATCAATGAGAAGTGGTGTGGGCACAACAGGCACTAACACCACCACTGCTGCAGCAGGTGCAGGCACTGGCAGCCCCTCTGGTGATGTGCTGGACCCAGCGGAACACTTTGCCTTGCTTCGCCTCTGCCCCCCCTTTCCCCTGTTTACTAGGTGTTACCCCTACAGTGCCCTCCGGCCCCTGCTTCACTGGGCTTGGAATGGGAGTCAAGGTGGTTGGATATACTGCCTTTGAGCCCTTCGTAGGTGTACCCTTGGCATGCACCACCTCTTTTGGTGGGCACAGACACTGTACGATTATCTTTGCGTGATGCCTTAGGGGCAGGAGAGTCCTTGGATGGGGATGCCACTGAGGCATGTGTGCCTGAGGTCTGCTGCTTTGCTAATTGTCCACTGGTGTTGCCTGGCGGGCTTTTCTCCCTGCTCTCTGGGGAGCCTTTGGTCTTCTGTGGGGATGGTGTCTGCGCACGGGACCGCTTGGGTTGCTGCTGCTGTGTGCTCCGTGTACTGTATCGTGACTTTGATGTATGTGGACCGTGGTCACTATCGTCAGACATGGCCACTGCCCGGGGGGACAAAGGGACTGGAGCTGGACTGTGTGAATGTGCCTGTTGCAGGGCAGACGTCACTGTTGATGACAAAGCCTGGACTGTCCGGTGCAGCCCATCCACTTTGGAATGTATGCCCTCCATGAAAGCAACCACCTGGGCCAATTTCTTGTCGTGGTCAATGAAGGCATTGAGGAGAGCTGTCTGGCCTACACACAGCTGGCGCAGAAGGTCCACAGACTCAGCACTGATGGCAACAGGGGGGACAGGGGCAGGGGCAGCGGTGCCAGGGGTGAAGGATACTCTTTCCCTCTTACTGAGGCGGACATGGGCAGCACCAGAGGAAAAGGCTGGCAGGGTGGGCAATGGCCACTGTGTGGTGGAAGTCGATGCAGAGTCCCCATTCCCTGTGCCCTCCAACATGGACGCATCCCCGCTGGCATCGGATGATGTAGTGCTTTGCGCCTCAGGCTGGGACTCCTCCAGCATACTCCTGTCCCCCTCTGATGCGCTGGTGACATCTGTGTCACTGGGCTCCTGGGCAGGTGTGGTGCTAGTTTCACCCCCACTGGTGTCCGTCTCCTGTCCCTCCGTAACCACAGGTGATGCTGCATGGGAGAGAGAGATGTAGGGTCAGGTCAGTCGCAAAAACAGAACAAACATTTGCAAGCAATACATGACAAAGGTAGAGCAAATCAACATGTTGCACACCACCCTGTGCAATCACATTGTGCCAACTCACTACATAGACTCAAGCAGTGCGTGGAAACTGGAAACTCAGGCATGAGTGAGCCATGTGATGATCACACAGCACAACACCCTGCTTGTGGCTCTGTTCAAACAGACACACAACTAGTTCTGAGCACATCTATGGACATGATGGGGGCACAGTACTTGTTGCCAATGACAGAACTGGATGGAACAGGAGGGGACAACACAGACCCAGACTACAAAATGACAGTCCACAATGGACATTAGCCCATGCCACCCACCATGTCATACCTTGGGGACAATAGAATGCTGCACACTGCTGTAAGATGTCTAGCCCTCCCCAATATGGGTGCAGGCAATGGACGCATTGATGTACGCAGATTGGGCACACTGCCGTTTCCTCCCATGGGATTCCCAAGACTACACCAATGCAGAAGAAACCTGAAGAGCACAACTCAGAATGTAATGTGAAGGCACCCAGGCCAGCAGCCACTTACATGCCACAGCATCACACCACCAACATCACAGAGGCCAGCTCTGGCACAGGCTCTGTACACATGCAGCCATTCCCAGCCAAAGTCAGACTCCCCGAATGCTCACCCCTGGCTTGCTGCTGATGCTCCTTCAAACGTGCATCCAGCTCAAGCTGTGTCGCCGCCAAGATGTGCCCCATTAGTGGTGTCATGCCGTGCCAGACGCCCAGTGCGAGGAAGCAGCCCCAGGGTCATCTCTGCCACATTATTTGCCAGCCGGCTGATGTCGTCCCATCTCTGGTGGCAGTGGGTGCGACGTCGGTTTGAGACCCCCAGGGCTCGCACCTTCGCTGCAATGGCCCTCCACACGGCCTTACGCTGGTGTACCTTGAGCTGCAGGCATGGGAGACAAGAGGGAGAAATGATCAGGGACACAGTGCCATGTACTGACATCTATCAGTATGGCAGCAAGATACAACATCATCACATATCCAACGATAGGTCAATCAGAGACTATAGTACAGCCCACATGGGACCCCTGCATGGGAAAAGCTGATGTTAAAGCATGCAGGTGTGAGGGGGAACACAGTCCCTGCACATCTCACACACATGCAGGATGCCAGCACTGAAACACCCATATAGCCTGCCCACATCTCCAGTCCATTGTTTGCTTGAGCAACACATACATCACGTCAACCTGTGTTTGTGGGTGGACTCACTGTGTCCAAGACTGTGCAGCCATCAATGTCCCTGTCTTGTGAATATTTGAATGTGTCATGGTGGTCACATGGATGGACATGAGATCACAAATCCAATATGTCAATCACAAGGGCAGTTGTGGGCAAACCACAGTGCTGAGATGGGCCATAGCTGGTGTGATATCTGACAAGACTGATGTCATACTCTGTATGTTGAGTGAGTTGTCCTTGTCTTTGTAGCCGGGGACTGAGCAGGCCAGCTGGGCTCACACTGAGATGGACTACAGGGGCACACACAGACTTCCAGCCAAGCAATCACTGTCCTGACTACAGCATGAACAACCTTCTGTGTCACTGTATGGCTGACAACACAACACAGGTCACTCATACATACATGTGCAGGGAGGGAAAGCTGTGGCATTGGGTACACACACCCTCCCACTGGAAACAGCATGTCAAGCAGTGCATGACACTACCCCACACTCCCAGGCACATACTGCATCAGTCCACTACATGTGTGGCCCCCCTCCCTACCACACCACTGTTGAAGACTTACCACGACATTTGGGGCACCATATAGCCTTGGGTACTGTGTGAGCACCTCGTCCACGAGGACCTCCAGCTCCTCGCTCGTGAAGGGACTGGCACGGATCTTCTCTGTCCTTGCCATCACTGTAGACGTGAGACAACAGCAGGGGATTTTGGTGGCGAGGGTTCCCAGGCTGCAGTCCCTGGAGGCAGCAGCAGGTGAGGGTCTCAGGCAGCAGTCCCTGGAGGCAGCAGCAGGTGAGGGGTCTCAGGCAGCAGGCTCTGTGAGCAGTGGCAATGTGAGGCTCACTCCCACATATATAGCCCCCTGGGGTCGTTTCAAAGGTGCCAAGCTGCAGCAATTGGTGGTCCAGGTCTGCCTCTTTCAAATGCATCCAATGATAGCCTCCGCGGTGGCGGAGCACGCCTACCGCGATCTTCAAAATTGCATTATGTCACCACAATCATGGCTCCCATTGGCTGTAAGGGCATGCTCGATGGCGGTGATACAACGCTGGGGCCCGGGGTGCGCTACTGCGATGGTGCATCTTTCAAATGCAGCCAATGACCGCCTCCGCGGTGGCGGAGCACGCCTACCGCGATCTTCAAAATTGCATCATGCCACCGCTATCGAGCTTCGCATTGACCCTAGGGCGAGCTCCATGGCGGTGTAACACCGCATGGGCCCGGTGTGCGCTACCGCTATTTTAGTGGCGGGGCATGCCAACCGCCATTTCCACATGTCTCCATGCCTATGACTACCGCACTTGTGTGAATGGGGGTGCTGGTAACACACAGCCGGTGCCAGGCGGTTGCTACCGCGATATGGGTGCCATGCATTGACACGAGGCACCGCCATTCTGGCGCTGGAGCATGCCAACCGCCATTTCCACATGTCTCCATGCCTATGACTACCGCACTTGTGTGAATGGGGGTGCTGGTGACACACCGCCGGTGCCAGGCGGTAGCTACTGTGATATGGGTGTCATACATTGACATGAGGCACCGCCATTCTGGCGGCGGAGCATGCCAACCGCCATTTCCACTGTGTGTGTGACCTGCTCCCCTGAGACTCTGCGACGTTGCAATGTCTATTTGTGTTTGTCATACCTAGGTGACTCTGCATATCCCAACCGTCCCTGGTTGCTGAGCCCACTGCGGAATCCCAGGTCCCCGGCTGACGTCCGCTACAATGAGGCCCATGGGAGGACACGTCGTGTGGAGGAGCGTAATTTTGGCCTTCTCAAGTCACGTTTCCGGTGCGTGGACAAGACCGGAGGTACACTGGCATACTCGCCCGGAAAGGTGTGTCAGATTGTTGTGGCATGCTGCATGTTCCACAACCTAGCTATTCGCAAGGAGATTCCCCTGCTTCTGGATGATGGTGAGGACCCAAGGCCCCAGCCTGCAAACCAAGCCGTGTCCAGTGATGAGGACAGTGGCGAGGAGGAAGGTGTTGACCTGCGTGAACAGTTCATCACCCGCTACTTTACTTGACGGTGGGTCTCAATGTGCAACATACCCATTGTCTGATGATATTGCTGTTGTCGTGAAGGGGCATGTGAGAATTGTAGCATCAGCCAGTTGTAGACTCAGTGGTGGTTGGAAATGTTTCTAGGACATGTCATTTGGGATCATCAACGGGACGTTATGTTGACACTTGGTGGCCATTGTGACATGTGCATGTTGGGTTATCCTGGTGTTAGGGCTTGTGTGGTGTCTGTGATACCACACCCAGACCACTGACAGTTGTTCTGTTGTGTTTTCCTAGGTGCCTTCGACTTCTCCTTGCCTACATACATCCCATGGTCCTGGTACATTGTGATCATGTTGAAGACTACACACCCTGCAATAAAGACGGAGCAGAGACAACAAAATGTGTGTGAGGATATTTTATTTACTATGGTGAGATGCGAGGGGGTGTACATTTCCAGTGGGGGGGGAGCAGTGAGTTGACAGATGGTCGAGTAGTCACCACATTGCTGTGGTGACCCAGTCCAACAGACAGATGCCATTCACAAGGCAGTGTGGGGAAGGATAGTCCAAAGAGTCAATGCAGTGGCGGAGGGTTGCCATCATGGCTGGCTCCGTGACTGGCGTCTGGCAGGTGCTTGGCCTCCAGATACTCCCAGGGTCTTCTTGGGACGGCCCCTTCATCGGTTGGCAGGGGGGGCCCTGCTGCAGGGCCAGTGGGGTCTGAGGACTCACCCCTCTCTGTGGGCGCAGGGAAAGATGGTGAACTGTCATTGTGCAGCCCACCAGAGGGAGGCGAAGGTGTTATCTGGAGCGCATGCCTGTCCCTCAGTACCACCACTTGCTGGCCCAAGAGGTCCACGATTTGTCCCATGCGGCTGTTGATGGACCTCATCAGCAGGATGAGCTCATGCAACAGATCGTCCGACCGGCCCGTTCGTCCCTGGGCCTGTTCGTATGTACCCAGGACTCTGGTGATGTGTTCTGGGGAGTGGGTCCCAGCCTCCTGGTGTCCCTGGATGACCCTGCCCCTCCCACCTGCCCTGCTGCCACAGACCTGTTGCCTCACCACTGTGGGCACCCGCATCCACTTCCTGCCCTCCACCATGGGTGGTGTGTGCTGGGCATCCTCTGGGACAGGGACGGTGTTGCAGGCAGCACTGGTGGTGGTGGTGGTGGCCACACAGGCAGTGACAGCAGGGGTCTGCTGTGGAGTTGTTGTTGCCGCAGATGTGGTGGGGGGACGCCGGGGTCCTGGGACCTGTTGCTTCCTGGCACACCAGATGGGCCGGCCTCGAGCTCATCTCCACGGAATCCTGGGAGTCAACATCCGAGAGTCCTTGTACCGGGGGTGGAGACTGGCTCTGCAGGTTGCTGGTGTTGTCCTCGGCAGTGAGTGCTTGGTCACCTGTGGGTCAGATGTGAAATGGTCATTGCAGTGCACCCGGCAAGCTTTGTGTTAGCTGTGTGTCATTCACTTTTTGTACACTGCACAATTGACATATCATCACAATGTTGACTGTGTGCAGTACTGTGCTTCCTGACATGATGCAGTGGTACAAGCATTACTTGTCCATGGTGCGAGGTGTCAAGGCATACCATGCGAACCGTGCACAATTGAGGTTTACAAGAACTTGTTGCCATCTAGGGCCTGGCACAACATGTGTTTAATTGTGGACTCAGAGTTTATTTGTCTGACCTAGCAGACGTCACATCTGGCCATGGACTGGCCATTGTCATCTCCTGCATCCCTTTGTCCTGTCATGTGCATATCTTGATTTGTGCTACCACACATGCTTTCATATTTTTAGAATGGTCCTTGTTGCACTTGCCCCATGGTGATGCACATGTAACTAGTTGCTGTGCATGAATGTGCCCAGGCTTTCTTCTACTTGTGCATTGGTGTGTCACACTTTGGTGGTTGTGACAATTTCCTTAGCTTACCTGTGTGCACACTGTGCTTGGCAATGGGGTAGGTATGCCTCTTTGTGCAATGAGAGGGCTGGTGTTGTCATATGGCACCATTTAATATGTGAATAATGGGTGGGTGCATGTACTGGCTACCTATCTGTAAGTTTGTTTGGTGTACTGCAATGGCTTCCAAATGCTCCTGGGTGGGGTGGGGGAGGGCTCCATCCTGCTGAGGTGTGGAACAGAGGGAATGTTGGGAGTAGTAGTGCAGCCCTCCCAGACACAAACACCCTCCCTGGGAAGATGGCTACCTACCTGTAAGTTTGATGTGGGTTGTGTAATGGCTGACACATGCTTCTGGGTGGGGTGGTGGGAGGGCTCCATCCTGCTCAGGTGTGGGACAGGGGGCATGGTGGGAGTAGTGGTGCAGGCCCCCCACCCCCAGACACCCTCATTATGAAGATGGCTACCTACCTGTGAGTTTGTTTGGTGTACTTCAATGGCTTCCAAATGCTCCTGGGTGGGGTGAAGGAGGGCTCCATCTTGCTCAGGTGTGGGCCAGGGGGGCTGGTGGTTGTTGTAGAGCTGTCTGCCTGTACACATGCCCCCATGGTTATGTTGTTAGCTATGTTTGGGGTGAATGTTGGATCTGTGAGCCATGTTTTTGTGAGTGTGTGGTGCAGATGGATGGTATGTGCCCTAGGTGGTGTAGCTTTGTAGTTGTACAAGGCAGTACATTGCAGAGTGGCGGTAGTCATTTGTTTGTACTTACCAGCCTCCACTACCCCGGCTACTCCTGTGAGACTCTCTGGATGCAGTATGGCAAGCACCTTCTCCTCCCATTGTGTGAATGGTTTTGGTGGAATGGGAGGGCCACCGCCAGTCCTCTGAGCCAGCTCACGGTTCTTGCTCCTCATCTCCTTGACCACCATCTTCAGATCATGCCACCGCTTCATGATCTCCTTTTTTGATCTTGGGGTGGTCCCTACTGCATTGACCCTTTGGACTATCCTAGCCCACATTTGTGTCCTTGTGGCTAATGGTGTCTGTTGGACCAGGGTACCAAAAAGCTGTGGTTCCACTCTGACTATCTCATCTACCATGACCTTCAACTCACTCTCAGTGAATTTGGGCATTTTCTGTGTGGCCATGGTGTGTGGTGTGCAAAGTGATTGTGGGTGCAGGAGTGTGAGTGGTGATTGTGGTTGTGCTGTGTATGGTGTGTGTTGTGCAGGGGGTTAGTTGTGCTGGTGTGGAGGTGGTGGTGGTGCTGTGTGTGGTGTGGCTAGTGATGTTGTTTCCTTTGCCTCTCCTGTCAGCTGGGATATGTGTCCCTTCTCACCTGGATTTTTGCAAGGGATTGTGGTCAGGGAAGGGGCTGGTTTTATACTCAGCTATGTGGGTGTGTCTAATTGGGGTGTTGCTGACAGGTGTGTTGTCCTGGAATTCGTTTTTTTCGTTTTGCCATGTGGTTGTGTCATTGGGGTGTGTTTTGTGTATTTGAGAGGCATGTCTAGTTTTCTGTGTGCACTTTTTGGCCTTCTTGTGGGGTTTTGGCTTTGTCTGCCATATTTTTGATGATTCGTCCGCCGCGGTGGCTGTGCTTCAGCTCTTCCACTGGCTCTCCCACTGCGGCGGTCGGAGACGGTGGTACGTAGCGTGGGACCGTCAGGGATAGACTAATTTCCGGGGCGGTGTCTCCGCTATACTTGCGGCGGGTTGTTGGTTTTCCGCCGCGATCCCGACTGCCGCGGACGGATTTTGGCCATCTCCGCCCGCTACGGGCGGTTATTCTTGGCCTCATACCACCGCGGTCGGATTTTTTGGGCGGGTAATGCTAATTTGGCAGCCGGTTTTCCCACAGGGCCGGCGAGCGGTGTTTTCCCCTTCCATGGCAGTCGGGGTGTTTTTCCGCCCGCCATCCTAATAGACCTCTTAATCTCCCGTCCTTAAAATAAAACAAAATCTGACCTTATGCAATGTAATCTGGTACTCACATAAAGCACTCCAATGCTCTTGGGCAGTGTTCACACTGTATAAAACTGAAATATATATGTACATAGAGTCCAAAATGCACTACTGGGCCTCATTTTAACATAAAAATGGTTATGAGGCCTTGCCCCATACTCTGCTGTAGAAGGGTGTTTTCAAATTTGCTAAAATCATTGATAACTACACCAAGAATTTTCAGAAGCCTTATGATTTTAGTTAATAGATGAAACAGGCCATCACCCCACTCTGAAAAGTGTTCCAGATCCAGTGCAGTTCATCATCTGCCACATTTATGGGCAGATTAATATCTTGGCCACAGTCTAATGAAGACAAATTAAAGGGTGTTGTCAAGGTCATGGCATATACAAACAATCACTGTTAAAGGGGAACACCATGAATTGCAAAGAGTATGTTATTTTGGTAGTTCACAGCATTTTGAAAGCATGTCTCCTAATACAGTATAAAATCCACCCCGCCTCATGTCCGTAAAGCTAAGGGAGGGTCACAAAAGTTTATTGTTTTAAAAATTGGATCGTGGGTCTTAAAATGAGGCAAAACAGTGCTCTGAGAACTGCATTTATCATTAAATCTACTTCAATTTTGCACTGCTAAGAAATTGTTGGGCTCTTCTGAGCTTGTTTAGGGTGGAGCTAATTAACTCTCTTTATGGCTAAGTAAAAGCAGATAAGAAGGTATTCATACTTATATTGAACAGCTGCAATGCATAGATACACCACAATGTATGTAATAGTAAACAAATTAGCTTGAATACATTTAGCCATGGTCAGAGTCCAAAATATAGTATTATGATTTGAGAAATTCCAAAACAAGTTCTACTGAAAACATCATTATTGCAGAATGCGTAAAATCACTCAGTGTACTCTCATGACTCAATGATGAGTTCCAACCGTGTTGTAAATCTGTGAAAATGGAAGACGTGCACCAATCTGGTAACTGCATGTCTCCTGTTACCACACAGGTTTGATTTACATCTGCCGCTCAGACCTTATGGTAAAGATTGATTCTCCAAAATAAAAAAAGATTATAGCTTTGATTTGTTTGCTATCATTTGATGCTGACAAGGACATATTGAGATTGGATGCTGCGACCTACCTGGCCAGCATGGATTAACACTTTATGATATTTGCCTTTCAGTGAGTTTGTGGGTGATATATAACATATAGAAGAAGAGGACCCAGAAGAGAAGTGGAATTTATCTAATCCAAATCAGGCCTCAACGCAAATTTAGTAAGGTTACCTTTGGATCATGTACACTAGTTAAGTGAGTCCTGCTAGAAATTAGGGATTTTACGATACTACTACCCGGGTACAGAAACCATTATGAAGCCCATTTTATGGTCTGTTACATCCAGTTTAATTATGTAACATTAAGAGAGGTAAGGAAGATAAAAAGTGTGGTGTGGTGAAGGTTAGTCTTGTGTACTAAATTAAATAAGCCTGAGACATTCTGGAATCTAATATATGATATAGGAGATAAGTGTGAAAAAATGAATGACACATCAGTTAGCTCTAATACCAAAGAGCAGAAAAGGTTCTATAATATGTGTCTACTGATAAGGAAGTGAATTCTTCAGATGGCACCACACCCACCACACTCTTCTCAGTAAACCCCCTAGTATATTAGTACTTATCCAAAGAAACTATAGCAAGTGACACAATGATGCCTATGTACTGTCAATGCAATCAGAAAGATAATATTGTTTTAGAAAATATTGTTTTCTGAAATAACTTAATAGGCACCTGTTCACCATAAAAGCAACTATTTGCATAATCAATTTAGTGTGTTTGATTGTCGCATACTTACATTTTGCCACAACATCCAAAACCACTCCAAATGGTGGTATGGACCCTTTCATAAACAAGAGAGCTATGGTGTCCTGGATAGAGAGTTTGTTGCCTCCTTGGCCATAATATAAAAATCCTATTAATAATGACATCAAAAGTGCTTCAAATCCATGGATCAATAATGTTGCAAGATCTCTGAAATCATTGGAGACTTGTCGTCTAGAACAAAAACACATGACATTTATTGTACAATAGCATCGTTAATGCTGCTACTTGTCCTTTTGGTCATTGCAATATTCTAGGAGACAAAGTGTTTCCCCTACTGCAAACAATAAATAATTCCTTTCAGCATAATTTTGGCATGATGGCAAATTTTAGTCACGGATTTCTGCCCACTTATAAATTGACTCCAAACTCCCCATTTCTTGTCTTCTGACAGACGTTTGGTCAACCACATACCCTCCAGCTCACATCTATGTGCCTAAAACTAGAAAATGAACAATTAAATAAATTTATCAAATGGGCACCAACACAGTGAAAATAAAATGTTGATATTTTAAGACTCGATTTTTTAAAGACATTTTCAATACTTCCAGAAAATGGATTTCTGACTTTTTATTCTCTGATTTTACTCGAATAACTGCTAAAATCATAGGTTAAAAAGTGAAATGAACAGATTCTAGATTCGCCTATGGCATAGCTAGAGGTTGGGTGGTGCAGTATTCCCAAGTACCATACTACTATGGCCAATCAAGTTAGCGGGTGCAGGAACACCAGCTCAATTTTTCCAGGCAGAAATGCCAGTCAGTAAAATTGAGTGTGGGCATGGCTGCAGTCTCGCTCCCAGCCCGCTCCTATAGGACGAGGGGGTTGCCCCCAGCTTCCCTTGCCATATATCACCACCACCATCCCCTAACTTCCACCACACAACCCATTTGTAAGACACATACATGCCATTTGCATAATATATGATGTGTAGCTTCAGAGCTTGCAGGGTCACAATGTATCACATGTCCTTTTTCTCTATTATGTAATGCTATAAATACTCAAAAAGACGGTTTAAAAATAAAATGAGAGCTAATGGCTGCATGAGCAGTCAATGAGTTCTATTTTAGGACCATCTATAACAATGCATCCAGAAAATCAGGACAGTGCAGAATACACAGCGGATTGTATTGTTAAGTACTGTGCTGTAAGGGCTGGACGCAGCACAAATAACTCACAAATTAATCGAATTCTCACAGATCAGATTCAAAATAGGTAGATATTAACTTTGTTTCTGATAACCATATACCCAGAGGTAGCCTGCTCTAAATGATATTAGAACAGCTTGCAAAAAAGGTAGAAGGGGTTCAAAATACATGGTCCAGACAAATGAAGGTCCAGGGTGGGAAGAGATATAGATAGCAGTTGCAAAATGCAAGAAGATACGCTTCCCCTGCATGGAACAGAGCAAACTTCCAAAGTGGCAAATCTCCAATGTTCAATTATGTTTTTACAGTGCTGACTGACATTGATGATACCGCCAAAATACACGAAGAAAAAAAGATTCGATAAATCCAGGCAGTCGTGTGTGGGTGAAGTCAGCACCATAAATATTCGGCTAATATGTTGGATATTGCAAACCACTGATTGGCCCTCACAAAGTAGACACTCGGGACAAGGTGTAGAAGAGAACACACGTGGCCTGAGTTTGAATGTGGCTGTGTCAGGTGTGATAATTCTCACGTCTGATAAAATTCAGCGCTAGGGTCTTTGGAATTCATCAGTGCAATGATGATCGCTTATTCTGAGTTTGGCCCTGAAACAGGGGCCTAGCATGTGAATTCTGGTGCCTACTGCACCAAAATGCCCATGTTTCACTGTCTGGCATGTTTCACTCATTAAATTCCAGCAGGCTTGTCTTGTAGAAATGCAACAGAACTTTATCCCACCCACCTGATAATTCCTGAGTGCGGTGAACACTGCACCATCTAGAACGTAACGCAGCACTTGTCTTCCTGCAGCACTCACGTGCCATCCAAAAGACGGCCAGTCAGATGCTGAGCGTAGAGTCCAAGGGAAGAAAGCAAAAGAGCAACAGCCTCTACTTTAAAAGTGACATAGAATCAAAGAATTGAACGTGCAAAATTAATTGATAATATGTAATGAGCTTAAAGCAGGCATAGCGCCCCTCGTTTCTTACCTAGGTCTCTCTGGCATATTTATGTCAGTAAATAGTGGCTTCACAGGTATGAAATAGGAAACAGATACCTTGGTTTACTGCTGTTATCACCACTTAACACTGGCCAGAGTAATTGTAAGAGCAAATTAATGTGCCAGCTGGAGATGACTGTGCAGTTACTCGCATCTTAAACATGTAAATGTGACAAAAATGTAAGGCTATTGGTCAAATCATGCTATTTTAGAAATTATAGCAACCACTGAGTTCATTACAGTTCAAAATAAAATCTCTGTTCAGTTTGCAAGAATACCATTTGATCCCAGAGCATTACCTAAGTAAGATGCAAAACTGCTGGAAGCCCCTGGGCATCTCTTCTCGTGAATGTTTGTCTATAATGATGGCCTTCTCCGACGTGACACGTGGGCTGTAAAGAATGTAAAAAGTGTATTGGTTTTAGGAATAATGCTCGAATGTAATTGGGTTGTAATGTCATTATTCATAACATGCCTCCCACCTTGGTCCACTCGGGGTAGTCGGCGCATTGTTTTCATCGCCAGATTTCCACAGAAAATTGCTGGAATCTTTGACTTTCTCCCAGAACAGCGCAGAGAGTGACCGGGTCTTTTCCAGGCACTCCTCTTCGAGTTCGCTGCTGCGCCTATCAATGCTGGTCAGGTCAACTGCAAAAGAGGGCAGAGGTCACTAGCCGGCTCGGCCAACCCTGCACGATGCCAAGTAAATAGACAGGACTGCATGTGCCAAAAATCTCCAATAAGAGCTCATTTACGTGTAAAATTGGATATATTCAAGGTCTGTAAATGTAGAATATTTGAGGATTTTGCTCATATAGGTCGTCAGTATGAGTCAGGTGGAGCAGCAGTCCCGGGTGCGATGCCACTACACCTGATCACAAATGGCCCCTGTTGGACACAGGGGATCATTTTAGCGATCGGTAATTCTGGCTGGTAAAACATGAGGCTTTGGCTGCATCAGGGGACAGAACATTGGACCATGCCCTTCAAAGAGGAGGAAGGCACTTTATGGCTACGTTTATGGATCAGGCAGAGACATTTGAATTTTAATCTGGCCTCTAATGTGAACCTCACACTTATCCCATTTTGACCACTCTTTGGCTCCAACATGTTCATCGTGACTGGTGAAGCCATGGCTGCTAGGACGAGTAGCTTTATGTGTGTCCTTAGGCAGGTACTAGCCAGCAGATGACGACTAGCATATGTTTTGTCAATTATATGAAGGATCTAGGTTTTTTAGTTACCATGGATAAAACATTTATAATGAAGTGCGGGGGGAGAATGTCA
This sequence comes from Triturus cristatus, assembly GCF_964204655.1. NCBI lineage: Eukaryota > Metazoa > Chordata > Amphibia > Caudata > Salamandridae > Triturus > Triturus cristatus. Next base: position 1,634,975,379 of record NC_140589.1, read on the forward strand.
ATTTGTAATGATTTCATGATAGGCAGCACAAAGATCAATTTTATCTCCTCATTTTATGGGTATTCTATTTCAGAAGTATGGTTCCGGGAGACAGGCCATCAATTCTAAGAAGTTACACTTTTTGCAAGCCACTATAGCGCTGTCAAAGTTTGCAACTAAACTTGCCAAGAAGACTTTCAGTGAAATGTTAACAATCTACAAAGCAAAGTGTGTGTCGACAGCTCTGTGTGGCACAGTAGTCTGGGGTTATAGTAATAATGCCTTTAGCTGGTGGAGAGTGCCTTCTTTAGGAATCTCCTCTCTGTTCCCTAGAGTAGCTCCTCGTTTCTTTGTCATTCTGAACTTGGGGCTCCCGTTATATCAGATACAGCTAGACTTCAGCCAATTCTTTTATGGCATAAGATTTGGACCCGCGATTATACTTTATTAAATTTAAAGGTTGTCAGCGACTGTCTAAAATTGTGCTTATTTGCACAAATTCCCTTGTTGAATTATATCAAGCTCCTTTGTATTGATTTGGGACATGCTGACTACTTTGACCATTCTGACACTCTAGAGTGTATTAGTAGGAAAGAGCGAAATATGGCCTGTACATCTTCACTTGAGGATCTTAGATTGATCATGGAGCTTACAAAACCCATTGTTGGTAAGAATCAGATGATGTTGGTCTATTCAACCATATCTCAAATTTGTACACATTTTCCGCCACAGGTTTGTTTTAACTTGCTTCAGATTTGATATATTTAATAATCTGACTTCTTTTGCTACTATAAATGATGGGTCTGAAGGTCTAACTAAATGCCCATTGAATGTCTTTCTTAAACAAAGTACCCTGCATATTCTGTTTTTTTGTAAAACATTTTAGGGACATAGGCGTTTAATATTGACTATTTTACGTCAATATAATTTTGCACAATAACGTGCCGCCTTCCTGTTCTTGCAATCTCTACCCACTTTGACCATTTGTTGCACTGTGTCAAGTTATCTATGGTCGGTTATTCATCTTAGGAAATCTTTGAATGTCTTTGAATGTCCTGAATGACCCAGCTTTGCTAAGATGCATTAACGTATATTGCGTTTTTTGCACTGGATGATCACATCATATTTATACTGTACTTCGTACTGCCTCCTTTTCTCTTTTTAAATTTTTATGTATGCATTTTTTACTTTCAAATTATTTCATGTATTTTTTGTCTGCTTTTACAATATTAATATGAGAATGGAATAAAGCGGGTTTTGACTTGACAGGCAGCAGAGCCAATGCCCCACTTTCAATATTCAGCGGGGGATCACTAAACAGATTTTCTGCTTGCATTGCAATGGTTCCCTTTGTCAGGCATTGGATGTGAGTTCTTATTGCTAAGGAGCTGTGGAAGCTCGTCCTAGAGCAGCCAAATTGTGGAAGAGCGCTCGGTAGCTTTGAATACTTGCACCTCTTAATTACATTTTAAGGACATACTATTGCTAACTGTTGACAGATATACTATATATCCTCTAAGTAAGATAGAGCTGCAAGTGACTGTGCAATGTAGTTAAAAGGAACTTCCTACGAAGATGGCCGCCGCGATGTGAGCTCTGCGTTTTGGAGCCGTTTTTAACGCCGAATTTCAGCTTTTTGCATTATTTTTTATCTTTAAATACTGCTGGCAGTCCTGTGAAGCCTACCTGCGGCTGTATGGGCGTTTTCCTGGTGCTGAAGTCTTCAAGTCCAGTGTGCTGCGTCCTCTGGTGGCTGCTTGGAGCTCGTCATCAGGTACTGCCCAGATTTCCTGTCAGGGGGGCGGAGCAAGCTCTCAGGAAAGGGCCTGGCTTTGGCCTAACCATTCCCACAGACCATTTTAGCTGCTGCACCTGCCTTATTTGCTGCATTTTTCTGTGTGTATCCTCTTTATTTGTGCTTTACAGTTATTTACCTCTTCATTTTATTTAAATTACGAAAATGGAGAGTAAAAATGCACAAAATCCCAATAATAAAAGGAAACAACAGATTTCTCCTCCTCCTGTTAAGTCTAAAGTGGTGGAATCAAGTGAACCCTCTTTTTCCTTAATTCTCGACGAACTTCATGCTCTACATGCCAACACTGATAATATTGCGTCAGAAATAAAAAATCTGCGTAAAGATATGGCTAGCATGTCGATGAGGGTCTTGGATAACTCCATTAAAATACAGGATAACAAGGTTAAAATCGACGCCTTTTCACCTCTTGTGGCTAAAATCTCCCCTATGTCTGCTCAATTGTTAGATATGGAAAATCGTAACAGACAATACAATCTACGTATTTTTAATTTGCCAGAAGATGTTGAAGGCTCTAATTGCAGATTATATCTGGAGAATTTGATTCCTGGTCTTTTAAATGTTAAATTTCCAAAGAAATTTGAAATAGATAAAGCGCATAGGATTCCATCCCATCGCAATCCTCATCATACCAAGCCACGACAAAGGATTTTTAAGGTTCTTCGTCATCATCATTTGGTTTTGATAAGGAAAGTGGCACGTGAAATTCCATCTTTAATGGTAAATGGCAATAACATTTTTATCCACCAAGACTTCGCCAAGACTTCGTTAAGATTCGCAAGGAATTCTCTGATTTGCGTCCTCAACTGCGTAGTCTTGGATTTAAATATGGCTTATTTGATCCTTCAATGATGCGCATCTGGAGAGATCATTTTTCTAAGTCCTTCCAACGCCCAGAAGATTTAAAATTGTGTCTGGAACAGCAGTCACATAATTCGCAGCATTCTATGGATACGCATGACTCTGCTACTTGAATAATATTTTAGCTGATATTTCTGACTAATTTTGCCATTCTCTAAAAGCTGGGCTCCAACGGTTTGGTCATGCTTGTTAAGTGTGTGTGTGTTTCGCATCTGTTATTGATGTTTCTCTGTGTTTGTCATTTTTGTTGTCGTCTTTTGAGTGTTAGTCTGCATATTCTTTTTCCTACCCTTTCATTTTCGCCTGTTCTAGAGCTACTATTCTTCTTGTTCTTTGTTACTTCTTACTTTCCTCTTCTTGACCTTTTTTCTTTTTCTCTTTTAGCATGGCTAATGTTCATGACATTAAAGTAGTCTCATTAAATGTTAAAGGTTTACGTCATCCAGTTAAACGTACAAAGATTTTAGACTACTTAGGTAATTGCAAGGCAGATATTTGTTTTATACAGGAAACTTAAATTGATGACAAAATCTTAGATTATATGAAAAAAAGTGGGTTGACAATATTGTCTCTTCTCCTGCAGTTGGCAAAAAAAAATGGTGTGGCTATTCTTTTTTCAAAAAAATTACATTGCCAAATTTTGAGTACATTTTCAGATACTGATGGGAGATATGTCATAGTTAAAATTAAAGTTCATGATTCAGTTATATTTTTACTAAATGTTTATGGTCCTTCTGCAGATGATCGTGCTTTTTGGTCTACTCTCACAACTGAAGTTTTAAAGTTGGGAAAAGTTCCTCTAATTGTTGGAGGTGATTTTAATGTTATATTTGATCCTTTATTAGATAGACTATCTCTTACTAAATTTCGGCCTCCTAAGGTTTTTTATGCTTTTAAATAATTTATTCAAACCACACAGTTAGTAGATATTTGGCGACTACATTTCCCTACGGAAAAAAGTTTTACATTCTTTTCTAATCCACATCATTCTCATTGTAGGCTTGATTATTGATTAGTCTCTAAGCAATTAATTAACTCCGTCATTACTCCTATGATTGTTAACATTGATATTTCGGATCATGCTTTGATTTCTTTTGTTTTGAATTTAAATTCTTCCTTTACAAAGCAATCTAGATGGCGAATGAATACTGACATTGTTCTTAATGAGCGTAATAAACCTAAGCTCTTAAATGCCATTCAGGAATACTTCCTTCTTAACCCTGAGGGTTCTACATCTATGGTTAATAGATGGGACGCTTTTAAAGCATATATTAGAGGTGTAACTATTTCTGTTATGGCACACAAAAATAAAACCTTTAAGGGAAATATTAAATACTTGGAAAAGCAAATAGCAAAATTTGAGAGACTTTTTATTACTTCTAATGACTCTCAATATAGAATCAAATTACAAAAACTTCGATATGAGTTTAATTCAATCCTTAGCAAAAGAGCTGGTATTCAGATCTCTAATTCTAAAGGTATCGTTTCAATGCCAATAGGTCCGGCAGACTTTTAGCTAATTATTTGCGTATAAAAAAAGATAAAACTCAAATCAATTCAATTCATGGCCCTAATGGTAAAATTGCTTTATCGCACAATGATATTGTTAATGAATTTTTGGATTTTTATTCTACCCTCTATAACAAACCCAATTTTAGTGATGTTTCCTTGATTGATTCCTTTTTCACTAAATGTGGTTTAACCAAGATTTCAAAATCAGATAAAAGTGGGCTTGACTCTCCCATTACTCAAGATGAAATTCTATCAGCCATAAAATCTCTTAAAAAAAATAAGTCTCCTGGTCCCAATGGTATTCCTGCTGAGTTTTACAAAGAATTTCAATTACAGCTTATTCCTTTTTTATTTCAACTTTTTAGCTTTAGTTCTACAGGCATTACTTCAGGTTCTTTTACTGAGGCTTTAATTATTGCACTTCCCAAACCTGATAAAGATCCCGCACTTGTATCAAATTATCGCCCTATCTCTTTAATTAATCAAGATTGTAAATTATATGCTAAAATACTTGCTTCTAGATTGTCCCCTGTGTTAGATTCTATTATTCATCCAGACCAAACTGGTTTTATCAAGAATAGATATTCTGCTAATAATACAAGAACTCTGTTACATGTCATTGAACAAGCTTCCAATATATCTCTACCATTGGGAATTCTCGCATTAGATGCTGAGAAAGCTTTTGATAAAATTCACTGGCAATTCTTATTCCATACATTATTATCATTTAACTTTGGTGACACATTTATTCGCATGATTTCTGCTCTTGATTCTGCTCCTACTGTTGGTTTATTTATCAATGGCCAAATATCAACCAATTTTCCCTTTTTAGAGGTACAAGACAAGGTTGCCCCCTTTCCCCACTTTTGTTCCTTATAGGTATTGAGCCTTTACTTAATTCTATAAGAAATTGTGATAATATTAAGGGAATCAATATTAAGGACGTCATTATTAAAACCTTAGCATATGCTGATGATGTACTTTTATTTATTAGTGATCCTTTATGCTCATTCCCTCCCCTATTAGAGATTATTTCGAAATATTCCATAGTATCTGTCTACAAATTGAATACTAATAAAAATTGAATTTTTTCCTTTAAATATGTATTGTACTCCTGATATGTTACCCATGAATGAAATTATTTGGCAAAAAGATAAATTGAAGTATCTTGGTATTCTGTTCTCTTCATCCATAAAGTCTACAATAACATTGAACTGTGACATTATCTTAAATTATAATAAAGATAAAACATCCAAATGGTCTTCACTTCACCTTTCATGGTGGGGAAAAATGGATTCTATTAAAATGACTATTGCTCCTAAAATGTTTTACACTCTAGCTATGATTCCTACACAATTTTCATTAAAATTTTACAAAGATGTTGATAAACTTCTCTCCAAATTTCTTTGGAATAAAACATCACCTCATATTACTTATACAAAATAAAAAATGCCCAAATGTAATGCAGGTTTTGGTTTACCTGACTTTTTTCATTATCACAAAGCTTTCATTTTGAAACAAAGGGGCATATCATCAACAACCAGCGATAATTATCGCTAAGTGCACTTAGCGCTAGGATAATTATCGCCAGCTTACGCCGAATTTTATCGCTGAGATTGCGTGCTATTAGCAATGCTTATCTCAACAGCGATAAAATTCCGGGCGCAAGCTGCCAAATGTGCGATTATCGCTGGAAATCCAGCGATAATCACACAACATTTGGCGATAGCTTGTTGATAGGGAAGGGTGGACTTAGCCATTTTATCCACCTTCCATTGGATATAATGACTAAGTCAACCTGAAAGCAGGCGTAAGGAAAGTAGAGATACCCGCAGTTAGCGCTACTTTTCTTATCGCTATGCTTGTTAGCGTGCCCATTTATAATTGGAGTAATGTCGGTTAGCGACATTTCTCCAGTCATTTTAGGAAGGAACGCCCACTTTGCATCTCATTAGAGATGCAAAGCTGGGCGTTAAGGGAAAGGGCGCTAAGGCAAGGATTCACGCGATAGCGTGACCTTGCTGATAAAGCGATAAAATTATCAACGCTTTTCGGCCGAAAGTTCCATATGGTTTAACCATTCCTCTTTAAATAATCCACTCAAGTGGCTTCTTATCGAGAAGTCAATAGTTACTCCATATCCATTACCCACTTTGTTAACCATGTCTAATAAATCACCATTATTTCATTAATCGGTTATTCTTAAATCCACTAAATTGATTTTTAATGATTTAGACTCAATTTTTCAATCTCCCATGTTTACTACAGAAGACATGTCATTATGGTATAGCACAGTCATTAAATTAAATAGAAATATACGTTTTTGGTATTCATGGATTAATGCTGGTATTTTCTATCTTAAAGATGTAGATTACAACAATGCATTCATATCATTTGATGCTCTACAAACAAAATTTAGTTTACCTCAGTCTGATATTACCAAATATGAATATTTATGTAATTCAATTCTAGATTCAATTCCTCATGTTATTCCTTCTAATGTTAAAGCTGACTTATCAATTTATAGTCAAACTGTTTCCACATCATCTCATGATGTTTCTACTTTATAGAAAAAAATTATCTAATTCTCTAGGAACCAACATGATTTCAGTATTTTGGAATAATGAACTTTCGCTCTCCTTATCTGTTGATATATGGAAAGATATTTGGCTTAGTAATATATCTGGTTGGTTACCTGTCTCACTTTATCAAACTAATTCTTATATTTTATTTAAGTTTATGAACTCCATTACGTTTATTTCAATCTAAACTTCTTCAATCTTCAACTTGTTGGCACTGTAAATTACATCCAGGTTCATTAAAACATATGCTTTTTGATTGTCCTTTAGTTGCTAAATTTCGGACAGATGTTTGGGATATTATAATAAAGATATTAACTATTCATGATGACGTTTCATTTAAAATGGTAATATGCAAATCTGCTGTTTTGACACACAAATTAAATGACTTAGAAGGTAAACTTTTTATTTTTCTAATATCAGATCATTTAAAATCTATTACATTCTGTTGGAAAGATGTTTCGTTATTATCAGTACATGCTTGGTGGTCATGGGTGATTTTTACAAGAAGAGGAGCTCAGTTATCTTTATCCGGTATTGGCCATAATTCTAACTCTTATCATTCTTTTTGGAAACCTGTTGATATATATTTATCTTCGTAATTGTATATTTACATCTAGTTTTATTGCAATTATAATAAACAAATGTTTTCGCTATAGTAGCTCTATATTTGCTAGTTAATGCAATAGTTTTAAAATTGTTTCCTTTCCCTTCCCCTTTTCATTTTTCATTGAGTAATTGTAATGTTGTTACCTACGGCAATCCATTTGCTGCTTTTGTATCTCTATATTATGATTAGGTATTTTCGCTCAATAATATTTTTCAATGTTGTGTTTATGTTTTGCTTAGTATAAAATCTTAATAAAATCTTTTGAACAAAAAAAAAAAGGAACTTCCTACATCTAAAAATATGCCACTTGCAAACTGCTGGATAAGCAGCATACGAACATCTCAGCGTTGTTCTCACTACGGATTTGCAAAATACTGCATTGCTCACTGTGTAATGTAATTGAAATAGGGAAAGATCGGCTACTTTCAGAAACTCCATGGTGCTAAATGGAAAATTCCTATTATGCATGTGAACAAATTACTGCACATGAACCCATTGAGTTTACCAGTGAACATTGTTGCATTCTAATATGACGGCCATGGTATCTGTGTGTTGCATCACTCTACAACAGCCATTTTGGGCTAAATAAAAAAAAATATATCTGTTTATTTATTTGCTGTTTTTACAAAGCACTCTATGTCAACATTTCAACAATTTTGAGCATTATCAGTTTTGATAAAATATGTAAGAGGCTAGGCTAGTGAAAAGCAACTAATATATACCGAAATTGACCTCAGGATTGCAAATTATAATCCCAGCACATGTGATGAAGTGCTTCATTCTCTGGTATTAGACATGTTTGAATGATAATATGCACATTATGTAAAAAAAACACACACAGACACAATGCTGCAAAAACTTGTACAACATAAGTTTTAGAAGGCAAATGTGTTATTTGATACATATTACTCTTCAGACACTGATACTACTAACCATAAAAATCTGCTGGATTACTGTATCTGGGGCAGGGATACCCTATTGAGGTGAAGTACTGGACCATGTCGCAAGCAGCGCCGGAGTAGATGGTTGTCCCAGAGGAGAGAAGAAGAACCAAATCAAAGAGCTGGAAGATATCTGAGCGTGGCTGATGGATCGAAAGAACAACTAGACGGTTTCCTCTGGCGAGCCGGGATAACGTGGTCACCAAGTTATGAGCCGTGAAACTATCCAACCCTGAGGTGGGCTCATCAAGTATTAGAATACCTGGTAGAGACAATAAAATGTTGTGAGTTCTTTCTCCTAACTATTGTCACTGGTGTGACAAATATCGCAAAATATCCACTTGGAAAACAAAGAAATTAATTGAAATATATTATTTCTGATTTGAATTTGTTACAATACATGCCCAACACGTGCTAAATTAACATTCTTTTTTTGTCATTCATCTTCTCACCTGGATTCCAGAGTAGCTGCACACCGATGCTCACCCGCCTCCTCTCCCCACCGGAAACTCCCCGCAGGTACACATTCCCTACCCTGGTGTTGGCGCACTGTCGTAATCTCAGCTCTGCTATTACATCTTCCACCTAACAATGAAGAAACATCATGTAGCTGTCATATTGAGTTAAGACTATAAAATAGAAAGTTCTATGTAATATATCATCATCATTAAAAAGTTTATTTCACCTAATAAATTAGCGATAAAAACAATCTGTGCAATTTGCTTAACACACATCCAACACGTTCACTGAACACAAAACTTGCAGAGTAAGCAGATTCATAGAATAAGCAAGATTCCCTCCCACCCAACAGCAACCAAAACAAAAAGAACAACCTCTCAATCACACACATAAAGAAAAAAGAAAGGAATAATTAAGAAATAAAAGGTTTAAACAAAACAATGTCAACTCGATTACCAGACATTTAAAATATCTTTATGAGTCATTGATTATACACTGACCACAAGAAATCAAAACTGGGGAATCACAATATCGAGAATAAATATCGACCTGTAACAATAACAACCCCACAATGTTGAATACACCTATATTGTTGAAGTACCTAGATGCAAAGTAAAGAGCAGTAAATCTTTATACTTCGCTATTTCTGAAATGAATGCCATTTCTGTACTTATCATTTGTTCTAACAGCCAATAAACAGTGGCTGATGGCAGCCTCATTCTCGTTTCCATGTGATTGCTTGGCCCCTCTATTTGTAGGATAGCTAAGTAGCCAGAAGTTTTTAACAGGTTCCCAATGTGGAATTCAAACATTTTGCTATTGTAAAAATTATTTTGGTACTCAGTTAATCTTATATTCCCTTATTTATAAAGCCACCACAACCAACACCCCGGCCTATCTTGTAGACAGGTTCACCATCTCTGGTGGTACTAGGCAAACCCGCAGCCAGGACACCATCAGACTGCAGACTAAGACGTATTAAAAAGAGAAATTAAGACAACAGGTCTTTTCCAATAATGAAAACAGGATATGGAACAATATCACTGTAGCCATCGGGACCGCCCCAACTCTTCCCCCAATTTAGGAAAGAACTGGAGACTTACCTCATTAAAGAGCTCTACATCACAATGCATTAACCAGCCACACAACTTCCTCTCCTATTACTCAGTGATTTTGACCATGCACAGCCCTCAACTGCCTCTTGGCAGACATACAATATACATACATACAAATATACAACCCTGCCCCTCACCCCCTGTTTCCTGCACAATGGACAGGGCAGAAAAATGTGATTGGTTGTTTCTACAAATACATTGACACATGGACAAAGATCCAAGTTCACATAACCTATTTTTCTTTTCATGGAAAATGCCACATGATGGACTAAGCCTGATCTATAGAATGCTTACAGTAAGCTTGTGTGGGACAGATGCAAACAGATGAAGCTCATTGCCTTAGTATGATCTGATTTTGCAATAAGACTTGTTAAAGACATGGACAAAGAGCAGAGTCAAAATTGGCAGCTTCAACAAATTCCTAAATCCTTCCACTCACCACTTTAAGGTAGATTAAATAGTTTAACCGGTTGTGTGCCATATTTTTGCATACCCAGTGTAGGAAATTGGGAAACTGGTCAAGGGGAAGGAAACCTTACTCAAGTAACCTAAATTCCTGTCACGGTGAAGTGAGAGGAAAACCCCAAATTAACCTGTGCTGAACCCTCAGGCTTAACTCAGAAGCAATGTGTAATGTATTTTTTCAGCACGTCAAACAATAATACAATGAAAAGAAAACACAAGAAAAATACTACACCAATTTAGCAAAATAGAGTTAAATGTAATAAATTCTTTGACACCAGAGATATGCAATATCAAAGATTTTAGGTAAGTATAGCACCTAAAAGCACAAAGCACCATTCAGGGTTTTCTGGTCATGGGAGACCAGGTGAAAGTCACAAGTTCAGGCCAACCACGATGAAGCCGGATACAGGGTTCAGGTTAGTCCTGCTGTAAGAGCACTGGCATAGCTAGACGTTGTGCTTCCTGTGGCGGTCACTGCATTTGCCTCCTGGAGACGGCATCTAAGAGCAGGTGCTGGCGATTCCCACAACGGCAGCCCCGCATGGCCGCAGGTAAGAGCGGGGGGAGGCCACCGCCCCCAAAACCCGTGCCACCTGGCAAGGACCGCCCCTCCGCCCCCTCTTGCTATGCCACTGTGTAAGAGTTACCTTAAAAAATCAAGCACATACAATGCCATTTGTGGTGGAGGGACCTACAAGGAGCAAGGAGAACATTGAGGATGGTTGTCGCAGTGGCAGGAAGATCTTGTCAGGTGTTGCTGGAGATTCACATTGGTGGTCACTGTGGTCTGTTGATGCTCTAGCATAATGTGCAGGTCTCAAACTGCCGGGCATCGCTGGCGTTCATGGGGGCACCAAGAGTCGTGTTCACTGGAGTTTTGCACGATCTTGCCTGAACAGACCGGCGTGCGTCTGCAAAACCCCCAAAACTTCACAATTTCTTCTTTTCTCTGAGACAAAGTTCTCTGATGCCACATCAAGGATCCAGGGCCAGAGGGACATCTCTTGAGGAACAGGAACTTACTTCAGAAGAGTCCAGCAGGGTTCAGGTAGGTCCAGTTGCAGATCAAGGCAGCATGTCAGCTGCGCGGTTGCAAGGAGGCCTCTGGAGCTTGTTTTGTCTTTGTAGCTCAAAACAGGAGGTCAGTCAGCTGATCATTGGAGTCACTTCAGCCTGGGATGAAGGGTGCAGGTCCAGTCTTCCTTTTCAGCATGCAGGGTAGTAGAGTAGCAGTCCTTTGGACAGAAGAACAGTAAAGGAGTCCTTCTTCTGTAGGATCCACTGGTTCAGAAGTGTGCTGAAGAGTTGGGTCTGAGCGTCCATTATTTATACCTGGTGGCCACTTTGAAGTAGAAGAAGTTGCTAGAGGCTTCCACCCCAAGAGGTGCTTGGAATTTCCTGCCTCCCTGCCCTGGCTCCAGCTTTTCTGGGGACCAACAATACTAGTGTCAAAACCTTTTATGAGTGGGCTGGGCACAGCCTTTGTGATGTGCAAATGTGGTAGGTGACAGCTCCTCCCCCTCATCAAGTCAGAGATGGACAATCCAGCCAATACATATTCCCCTCTGTCTCACTGTCTGGGTACAATACACAAAGAACAACAGCCAACTACACTGAGTCAAGTGACCCAGGATACAGGCAGCAGACACCAAATGGTTGGGACAAGAAAATGGCATCTTCCTAAAACAGTATTTTCAGAATTGTGATTAAAAATCCTACTCCACCATTAAAGAAGTCTCTTAGTTATAATTCTTTGGATCCCAAACTCAAACTGTCCGTCTGCTCCCAAATTGAAGTTACAGCTTATTAAATGTAATGAGGTAACCAAAATGCTATCCTATGGTAGAGGTAGGTCATGTAGTAGTGTAAAACGAATTTAGGAGTTTGCAGCGGCGGCTGCTCCATTAAGGCGGAGGAGCGTTGGCTCCCTCATGTACCCCCCCCCCCCTCGCCTGGCCAGCAGCTGCAAAAATTGAAAAATAAAATTATAATAAACCTGGCTCATTTTAGTTTTCTTCCAGACCGAGTCTAGGGTCCGGGCCTAATTTATGACAAGCACGAAGAGGGAGTGGATGGCACTTCTGTCAGTGCACATGTCAGTTTAACATATTAAGACTCTTTAAATCTATTCCGGACTTGAGCACTCTGCAGTCTTACGACAGAATTGCTATCCAATTCATTCCATTACTAGGAACCAATGCGGGCGAAATAACCCAACTAACACTGGCAACTCCAGCAATTCGAGAATTGGTTCAGTCAAATGCAGATCAATTCAAAAATTGGGGCATAATAATATCATCATTTAGTGCCCCTCATTACCCATCAATTTTGGAGACCAATCAGGACCAGGTTTACAGTGTAAGCCCGCCCCCGTCTCAGTATTAAAAATAGCAAGGAGCTGTTCTCCGAAAGCAACCCAGAAGTACAAACCAAGTCAGCCAAGCTCAGCAAAAGTAAATTGGTCATGGCTTCCAGGGGCCCTAGTTAGAAGCCAAAATGATTGAAATACTTCCAATCCAGGCACATCAATCTGTTCTTGGAACATTAATGGCCTAGGACAAAAAATTCAATCTGGAGCTATCAGTGGCTTCTTAAAGGAGCACAATATCATTTAACTGCAGGAAACCTGGTCAGCCTATAACATACCTTTAGAAGGCTATCTCGAATTTGCGTCATTTGCAACAAGACAGTCCAAGTTCAGTAGGCCAAGCGGTGGCCTAGTTACTTATGTGTCAACCAAACTATCTCTGCATACCAAGCAGCTGAAATTCAAGGAAGATTGGCTCCGCGGGATTTTAATGGGAAGCGGACAGATCGAAAGCCAGTTGCTTCTTCTTAACGTCAACATATCCCCACGCACTTCAGATAAAAAGTCCAAATTGGATAGCCTGACCAACATCGTATGCAATTTGCTTAGCGAGTATGGCAGCATATCAAGTATAATCTCAGGTGATTTTAACACCAACCTTTACTGTAATCTTTTTGAGGACCCAGAGACTACTCTGCAAATGGTTGTATCACATTTAGTCACACAGTCAATTCCCATACACAACAGACCATCTAAACTGGGGGAGTACGCAGTCACCCAGCTCAGCAGCATTGGTTATACCGTACTGAATGGTCCAGCTTGGACACGATCCGATGGCCGAACTTTCTCTTTTTTGGATTTTTCACTAGGGAGCATAGAAATCCTCCCACTGATTGAGAATTATAACATCGCACCACAAGGCGAGAGCGATCATTGGCCACAAATAATAACACTTCTCGTGAAAATCCCGCGCCACCAGGAGCTAGCCTACACCCACGTAGGCACCCACAGAGAGAATTTAAAAAGATTGAAATGGTCTGCCGATAAGGCCCCCTCCCTGATGGAAAAATGTAGAGCAATGTTAAGCCAACAACCAGACATTGATTCCACAGCTATTAGCAGCTGGGCAAATTTTACCAACCAATTGTTACACGCAGTGCCTCCAAAGAGGAAAACTGGGCAGCAGGTATTTCGACCATACACTTCACCTGCAACAAAAAAACTAAAGCTTCACAGAAATCAAGCCCTTCGGCAATCAAGGAAGAGCCCAGATAAAAAAACTAAATTTCCCAACTATAAGCAAGCTCAAGCAGCCTTCAAGTCCGCCGTACGCAGGGAAAAACGAGAGGACTCTGATCAATTTTGGCTGAAGCTCTTCCATGAAAGCAGGAAATCAAACTCAAAACAATTCTGGTCCCTGGTGAACAGGAGCCAGCGAGGTGGAAACGGCCATGGCAGTGTAAACATCGGTGCCGACGAATGGACTCACTTTTTATCCTCCCACTTTAAGATTACTCATCACCAAGATATCTGCCCTACTTCACCAAGCATAAATAAAGCAATAATACTCTTACCGGAGGTCACGAATCGAACAGGGATGCGCCCCAGCCCTTTACCCATTAGCATATTTGAAGAGCCTGTACACACAAGTAGGAACAATATCGACTCACATACTGAAAAGATAACAGCGACACCAAAATGAATAAAACACAGGATCCTATGCTTAATAAAGAAAGCCAGATCTAATGGCGCACCTGGTCCAAATGGTCTCCCCCAGGCAATGTTCAAATCAGACTTTGAACTTTGGTCAGAGCATTTGACCCCCCTGTTTTTGGAATGTCGATTAAACAACCCATTTCCTGAGTCCTGGAGAGGCGCTATCATCCATCCCATTTACAAAAGTGGGAAGAGAAACAACCCCAGTAATTATCGAATGATAGCCCTCCTCGATGTGGAGTCTAAATACTTCGCCAGTACTATATTGGAAGATCTCCTGACCTGGGACAAAGAAACAAAGCGCCTCCCATTCAACCAAACAGGTTAGGTGGCCAAATCTGGTACAACAACCAATCTACTAACATTATCGGTCTTAATAGAGAAAGCAACCGTCCAACAAACTCAATTACACTGTTGCTTTGTGGATTGCCCTGGACCCTATTGTGGCAAAAACTAAAGGGCTGGGGAGTTCCTCAATCCTTGCTACTAGCGATAGTTCAACTCCACTCCAAAACGTGTATAAGAATCAAGCTGGGTGAAGGTTCCCATGTTTCCAGGAAGATCGAGACCAGCAGTGGAGTAAAACAAGGTTGCGTGCTGGCTCCACTTCTTTTTAACTTGTTCATATCGGACCTTTCGCCAATCCTTGATAGCGTCAATTGTCATTCCCCCCCCCCCCAATTAGATGGAGTACGTATCAGCAACCTCCAATACGCCGATGACCTGGTGCTGCTCAGCCATACGAAGGTGGGCTTACAGAGGCTACTTGATGAACTACTCCTCTATACCAAAAACAACCTCTTAGAGCTGAACCTATCAAAAACAAAAACAATCACCTTTGGGAAACCTAAGAAGTTGCGTGGAGGGTGGTACTTTAATAACGTAAAAACTGACTCAACACCTCATTACAAGTATCTGGGAATATTTGTAGACTCCAGAAGCTCCTTTGCCAAGCAAAAAGAAGCACTAAGGACCAAAGCATTGGCTTTAGAGGCTGCAAAACAAAATTATCAAAAAAACTAGTACGTCCCAGCTTTATCCCACTGTTAAAAGCGATGAAGGTATAAACGTCGAACTCTCTGACGTACGGCCAAGAGATTATGAAGGGAACCACAAACATTCATCTAAACAAACTGACAACCAAAATCTTTAAACGAGCATTCCATCTGCCAAATTCAGCAAGTCCACCTCGAACTTGACTTACTTGACCACCATGGCGTAGAGGCTGGGGCATTTATAAAGCTTTGTAACAGACTGCGTCAAGCCCGAGAAGATTCACTGGAGGCTAGACTTTGGCAAGAAATTCAGAAAAGTCATGCCAGGCATAAATATCGGCTCCACTTGGATCGAAGTCTACAATTACTTGGTATTAAGGAATTTTGGGAAACAACCCCCCCCCCCAGTCGGCATTAAAGCGAGTTATCAAGAAGAGTGCAAGGTTGTGGTCCTTTCACTCCGACAGGGTAACACTGTCAAAAAGAAAACACGCCTGGGCAGTAATCACTAATTTTAATCCAGGTGTTGAATCCCTTCATTTATCAAGCACCTCGGCACTTTACTTGAAACGAAAGTTCCTGGCGCTGAGGCTGGGTGAATGGCCTTTTTTAAAAAATCTTCCTGAATGGCGCCAGAAAGACCGCGACACCCAATGCAGGTTGTGCGGCTACCACACCGAAGGGTTGGAACATATAGTTTGCCAATGCTCTCTTTCAGACGTTTATTATTGCGAGAAGAATGGATAAGACTTGGAATCCGATCCTGCCACCAAGCCATAATAGCATCCTTTAACCCAGACAATACAAAGTTGAATATCGGGTTAATGAAATTTATTATTAAAGCATTAAGCCAGTTGGAAGTTATCGGGGTCGCCAAACCTGCCCCATTATTGCACTGGGAAACTGCACCATTGACCATATCAACGGCTTGTCGGTCATAAACAAATTGCTGATTCGCAAGACTTTTAACAGGAGTTGATAAGCCAAGTACAGTTTTAATAAAAAAATTAATCATTGTTTTTAACAATTTTAACAAATGTATCCATTTTAGAAAATGATTTAAGTGCTTTTATATTGTAAAGGTTTTTAATTTACCAACAATAAAGTTTTCATATATTCAGTTTGGCAGGCCGTCTTACAATGCCAAACCGACATGCGCACTGACATTTCTCCAACCCAAGTTGCATTGCCGGATGGAGAGAACAGCAGGCACAGGCTCCCATTTCTCATTGGAGCAGAAAACCAGCCCGCTCAGGCCAATCCCAGCGCTTCTCTCACACTGGTAGCAGAATGAGAGAAGGCTGGGATTGGCCGTAGTGGAGACTGGGAGCCGAGCCTGCGCACTGCAGTCAGCAGAAAGAAGAAGAATGGCGATCGGTGAGTGGCAGTTCTATTTTCTGTTTTTATTTTTTGCTCCCCCGGGTTGCCCCAACACTGTCACCCAATACCCACTGCTACTGCTACCAGGACTTGCAAAACTTAAAAGTTAATTTCCTACTTTTTGATTACACTGCATCCTTCCCCCAGAGCTGGTCAAGCCTACCCTGGGGGTGACTTATTTGTATTAAAAAGGAAGGTTTAGTCTGGTAAAAGGTTTATTTCGCCAGGTCAAAACAGAAGTTTACAACAGCAGAAACACCAGTTTCAGGCCTGCCACTGTAGCCGTCGGCTGGCCTGAAACATGTTTAGTATGGCTACTTAAGTGGGTGGCACAATCAGTGCTTCAGGCTCACCAAAAGCATTTAATTTACAGGCCCTAGATACATGCAGTACCACTCTACTAGGGACTTATCAGTAAATTAAATGTGCCAATTGGGTTTAAGCCAATTCCAATGTATGACATATAAGTAAATTATATATGCCAATCAGGTGTCAGCCAATTTTACCATGTTTTGAGGGAAAGAGCACAAGCACTTTAGCACTGATTAGTAGTCCTAAGGCTAGCAAGAATTAAATAATCAAAAACAGAAGGGTTGAAGGTAAAATGTTTGGAGGAAGACCACCCTAAGGCTGACAGGTATAACAGGAGGGTGTAGGCAAAAAAATTGGGGATGACCCTGTAGAAAGGGCTAAGCCCAATTCAGCCCTCTTGCCATGTCCAACACCAGGCCCCACTCCGGACTGGTCCCCAAATAGATCCTGTCATTAGGGAACCCATGCTTGCATGGTTATTCCCTGTATCCCATGCTCCGCTTGAAAAGGAATTCATATTATATAAAGAATCTCCTGTAAAATATAATCCACATTTTCAACTGAGATCCAGGCAACTCCCTAAAGCAGTAAGTGACCTTTCTTTCCCCTGGGGTGTTTCCTACAAATCTCTGGTCTATGACAAGTAAAGTGTCCATAATCAGTGGCTTTTCTTATGTTTTGTTGTGTTCCAAAAGTCAAAAGCTGACCACTGATTTAGGTAGTGGGTCAAGTCTATTTCTAACAGTAGTGCTGCATTAGGGTATGGACATGGGTTGCATATTAGAGAGATCAGGGCCATGCTGAGCTTCTCTTCCCTTACCCCCAATGCAATAATGTTCAAAGGATTATAACCTTGCTAAGCAGGCTCAATATTAGATCCAGATCTTAATGATTTCAATACAAGAACCTTACTGAAAACTAAATGTGGCAGATTCTGTTTTAAGGATTTCGAAGTTCATAACATTACAGAGCAGGAAATACAGTAGATTCCCTTTCAGGGTCTTCGAAGCTATGGCATAGCAGCCAGGCCATGAAGCAGATTATTTGCCGTATCTTTGAAACCAAAACCTTGCTTGGCTGGGGACGTGTTAGCAATTTTATTAGGATGTCAGAATAATGAGTAGTCTATGGGGCAGAAAAGTTTTAGATCATTTTCAGTATTTTAAAGTCATAAGCGTGCTGAGGCAGGCTATACAGCGTGATCTCATAGTTGTGTGTGTAGTAGTTAACGACATGATAAATAATTATCTCTTTTACATTCCCACATATTCCTTTTTTAGGTCTCGCCTAGCGTTGCTGCGCACATGCGCAGCTTGCTCGGCGAGATTTAATGCATATGAGTAGTTTCTGTAAAGGGCTTGAAGCCCCGCCACATATTCCCATTGGCTCGCATCACCGTTTATGTTAAACAGTGCGCCACCATTGGGAATAGGCTTTCCAGGGTGCCACCTTTTCCCTTTTTTGATCAGCCCACCCGGACTGTCTCACCTGCATTACGGCTGTCGTGACGAAGTTTCTTATCAGAAGTTTTGTCACGCTGCCTTGCACGCGCCAGTCCGGCTCTTTGATTGGGCCAGACAAAAAATCAGACAGGGCACCGTGTGTTTATTTTTGCATCTCGCTTTCACTTTTAAAAGCGCAATGCAAAAATAAACAGTGGATGCCTGCGCGTCTGGCGAGCCCTTGGTTTTTTTTTTTGCCAGGCTCGTGTTCGGTAAGGTGTGACCTGCATTTTGTGGCTGGTTTAGTCGGACTCACCAGTTCATAAAAGTGTTGGGTTGTCTTCCATAAAATACGTATGCAGGAGAGGCAGGCCAGAATGCTAACTCAAGCATTTCTTATTTTAAAGCTGCAATTGTGCACTTTCAAGCATGTGCGCTTCACTTATCTTCCGACAGGATAACCTGGGACATTGACTTAAACAGAAAGTAGCTATTTTCGAGTATTAATTGATGCAGGCATGTCGGTCTGCTAGCTTCTCACGGTGGCTCCTTCGCATATGATAACACATTCAGCAATCACAGAACACTGACATCTACCCAGCATGCAGTCACTGGAGGTCTCTACGCCACGTGTCAGTGACCTTGGTGAAAAGCCTTTCTTGTGTGGGCAGCATCCAGTGGAGCGCTTCCTAATCCTAGTTAGATGACCATCTAATTGTGTTCCTCTTTAATAGACCGGCTCCAGCTCTTCTTTATAGTCTCTGTTGAACCCTACATTGGAGGGAAAACTGTTCCCCAAAGAGGTCACAAGGTTACAACCATTTACGTTCTTTCGGCCATTGCGCAGAAAGACACGACGCCGTTTGATTCTCGTTTCCCGGACCCTCCACGGCTGGTCGATTAGGATCAACTCCAAAAGGAAACTTTTGAACCTTCTTCACTTTCACTGCCTATTTAACCTCTCCAAATTCTGACAGTCAACAACCTCACAACTGCTCTATGCCTCAGCAAGGCTGGCTACTGCCAGTGTCCCCCTTGGACTCGGGTCCTACCTGCCAACTCTAGACAGGCGATCTGTTAAAGTCTAGCGCTGTCACAGGCGGGTGCACCATGCATTGGACCACAGCTAGTATTCCTGGGAGGTGCCTGGGTGTCGGACTGCCCATTGCAGTTGGGTTCAGGAGACTGCTTGTGCAAGGGATTAAACTGAAACGAAAGTGCTGGAGAACGAGGTGGTTCACGCAAGGAGTCATGGCAACCATCATCTCCCTGCAACCAAATTCGCAAAAAGCCTTCTTGGGGGTAACAGCCCCAAAACAATCTGACAACCCCTCACCTACTCAACCCAAAGATGATACAAGAGAGGCAGCAGTTTCCAAGTACCGCAGTATCAATGTGCAGAGCCATGTTTGCGTTGACAGCATGTTTTTTTCAAAGATGCCGTTCAAGCGAATCCAGGTTACCTGGTGGAACTTCAAATTGTGTGACACATTATTTCAGTGCGGTCATGCAGTGATAATGGCCCATTTACATTAGTTTGCCCCGCTGACGAGCTACACTTGACAGGGCTAGTGAAGACACTTACCGCACTTGAAGCTACTTGAACGGTGGTAGGGCCAAGAAGTGAAGCCTTTGAGTCAGATGAAAAACTGTCTGACCTGGGATCGCAGCGGTAGGCTGAGCCGTGTGCACAAAAGGCAGACTTTACTACAGCAGTACTAGATGGGAAGCCGCACTCCCAGGACTCAGTAGCGGCAAGAGAAACAGAGGGAGACTGCAGGCGGTGACAAGCAGGTGACGTAGGAGGTGGGGTGCATGAAACCGGGTTTATTCCACCTCTTAGAAACTGACGCCTTGAAATCAACCAGGTCAGCCCGAGACCACACGCATTCATAAGTTGTTGTTAAGGAAATGCTCTTCTCATGCGCTCACGGAACTAAAGGTAGGAAAGGGTTAAGGGTGGTTGTACTGGGAGGGTGTCAGTGTGGGAAACATAGATAAAAGCCCCCAAAAATGCAGACAATCTTAAAGACAGGATGTGGCATAACATCAAGAGCTGCCGACTGGAACTGGGAAACCGGGTTCATGCCGCAATCCACACCGTGATGTGAAAATAGCGAATGCTGCGAAGATTACCGACCTGATAAAAGTTTTCTTCTATGAGAACCCGGGACATGATTGCATATTGGTCGAAGACTTAAATAGTCAATTTATGTGTAGACCTGAGAAAACTCGAAGGGGCCGCAGTCGAAACATTCTGGAAGTTGGGCTCTTCCGACCAAGAAGGCTCTGATGAGGGAAAATCAAAGCCAACCTTCAAAAATATTTAAACACTGGACTATATCTTCCTAATCAAGAAGCTTCTAAGTAGATGTATAAGCTACCAAGTCCAACACAGAACTGAAAGTGACCATCCAATATCCATTGTGGTCAACGTGAGTGCAATGACGCAAGAGGTATACAACCAGGCAGGCCAAATACTTTCCATCAATGTTGGCCCATTAATAAAAAGTGTCAAACTGGGCCCCGCCTGCATTGCCAGATACTCGCGCTGGAAACTAGCCAACTCTCTCCCAGCCATGGGAATTGAGAAACATTGGGTGGAAATAGTTAAAAAGCTAAATAAAGCTTTAATAGCACATAAACATAGCAAACCACAAAGAGTGCCTAAAAAAGGAAGGCAGTTCTCATAACTTGACAACAACTAATTTAAAGAGAGCAAAAGGAAGTGCGGTCGTGTAGAGCTTCCTCATTCAAATATGCTATCGTTCTTCCTATTCTTAAAAAACCTAGTCTTGACCCCTCTCTGTTATCTAATTTCAGGCCTATTTCTCTGCTTCCCTATCTTGGGAAGATCCTTGAAAGCTACGTCACTACTTGCTTATCCACCTATCTCGAGGAGAATCGTCTTCTGGCCTCCCACCAGGCGGGCTTCCGCCCTGGCCACTCTACAGAGGGCGTGGTGCTGGCGGTCATGGATGAACTTAAGGGGAAAGCTGATATCAGTCTCCCCCAGGCCCTGGTTCTCCTCGATCTGTCCGCTGCGTTTGACACGGTAGATCATGCCATTCTTCTCGACCGTGTCAGCGCAGCGGGCATTCAGGGCGCTGCCCTTTCTTGGATCGCGTCCTTCCTCTTAGGCAAGACGCAAGCGGTTCATCTCTCCGGATTTTCCGCTCCCCCTCGCTCAGTCACCTGTGGGGTGCCGCAGGGCTCTTCCCTTTCCCCTCTTCTTTTTAATCTTTATATCCGCCCTCTTGTCTCTTCTCTTCTCGAGCTGGGGGTTTCTGTGTACAACTACTCTGATGACCTCCAGCTTGTTTTCGATCTTTCATCCCCTCTTCTTTCCCTTCCCAAATTTTGCTCTACTCTAGTTTTTATTTCGCAATGGACGAGCTCCAATCATTTAAAGCTCAATCTGGATAAAACGGAGCTTGTCCTCACTGGTGGCCCTTCCAACCCTTGGTCCCCTGTTCATTGGCCTCTTTCTTTTGGTCCTCCCCCGGTACCTGTCTATTCTGTCCGGACTTTGGGCATTAAGATCAGCCAAGACCTGTCTATGCACTCACAAATTAGTTCTGTTGTTTCTTCATGTTTCCTTTCCCTTCGTATCATTCGCAAGATCTCTCGTTTTTTTTCGGTTGATGCTCTCAAAACTATAGTCATCGCTTTAATCATCTCCCGCCTTGACTATGGGAATGGCCTGTATGTTGGCATCCCGGCCTATGAAACCCGCCGTCTTCAGGCCATCCAAAACCAGGCGGCCCGACTCATTCTTCATTTACCCAAATGTTCTCGCATCACTCCTGCCCTTAGGTCTCTCCACTGGCTCCCAGTACAATTCAGATCTTTTTTTAAACTCGCCTGCCTGGCCTTCCTGGCTCACCATCGTTCTGCCCCACTGGTCATTAACTCCCTTATCACCTCTCATGCCCCTGCTCGCACTCTTCGTTCCTCATCACTGTCTTTGCTTCACATTCCCCGCTTTCGTAAAACTCGTACCGGGGGCACTCGCTTCTCGGTTCTGGCCCCTCGGCTTTGGAATAGCCTCCCTCTTGCTATCCGCTCTATCCCCATCTACCGTCACTTTCGCAAGGCCCTCAAAACTTTTCTTTTTTCCCAGGCTTTTCCCGGCTAGTCCTTTTGGGTCTTCTCTGTGAGCATGCTTGAGCCCCCAGCGCCAGGAAGCCGCTTCGGCCGCAGTGCGCTTTATTAAATTCCTCTTTTCATTTCATTTCATTTCATTTCACATAGACGAGCACACACTTGGAAGGTATGCTGAAAGTGGCTAGGAAACTAAACACAACAAGTATTTGCAATGCAATAGGTCTCGCATTTACCCGAGTTTAAGCTATTGGCATTGTAAATGTCAATGCCATTTATTTATGTTTTAAAAACAAAAATAAAAGGCATTGTTATTTGCAATGTCAATAGCACAAACTCGCGTAAATGCGAGACCTATTGCAGTGCAGATGCTTGTCTTCTGGTGATGTTGAGACTCTATTCAGAGGTCGCCCCATTGTGGGGATCTTCCCTCTCCACGGCTTCATATTTCATCATCCATATTACATGACATATGATTGTTTGAACACTCGCTGTGACATTTGTAGGTCATGAGTTGAATTACTTGTGTAATTAATCATCCTTTCAGTCTTCCAAGGCTGATAACATAGCATTTAGGTTGGGTGCAGTTGCTGTCCATAGCATTTGCTGTGGATACACACACTACATATTTAAGAAACTATTCAGTGCAAGTTTTTAAGGAGGGTGTGAAAACTGTGAATGAGTGGTAGATTAAATATTATGTATTCCCCGTCTACTCCCGAAAGTGTGGTTTGAAGAAGAGTAGGTGGTATGGGATTAAGCCTGTTTCTATTATTTACTGAGATGTAATTCTACTCCTGCACCTAAGTGTACATCTACATTTTTGTGCTCTTCATCATTTCCGAATGTAGATTTATTCTGAAGTGTAGACTTACGTATCCCCACCCCCCTCAGTTCAGGTTATGGAGACATCTGAAACTGAATTTTCAAGTGTAAAGTTACTACTAGTAACTAATAACTTTTTGCACATAGGTGGGGATTCCTCAACCCTTTCGGTACGTGTAGGGAAAATGGGTGTATAGAAACTCCGAACAAGTTACCACAGTGTGTACTGTGAAATGTTTTACTTATTCAGGATTAGTTACAAAATCACCTGACACGTTTTGGCTCTACTGAGCCTTTTTCACTGTGATTTGAAGTATTATGCAGGTTCCCATTCCTGCGCACACTGCACCCACCCCAGCAGGGTTGCTAGTTAGAAGTGGGATCAGTGTGCTATATATAGTGGTGATCGCCACTGGGTAGTCATCATCATCATCAAGAATACTTTATTTCGGTTGTACACCATTAAAGCAGTATATTAAGCCATTCCATTGTTTATTTCAAGTGGGTGGCGAAAGTTAAAACAAAGTTTGCCTTATCACAGATGAGCAATAAGCTGAGCTGTGCTGTATTGTAGGTAGGCCATGGCATTGTATGACAACATAGAAAAATTGCATGCAGATAGCTATACATTTTCACAACTTGAAAAAAAAAAGATCTGCATTACAAGTCAAAAAGTGCCCCCCAATGTGGACCAATCTATGAGAGCTCGAAGACACTTTAAGGCTCATAAACAAGGCCTATGCATAGGCTATCAAATAACTGATTTAAAATAATTACACATGAAACCGTTCATACAGAAACAAAGTATAGCAGCATATATATATGTTTAAAGTAAAATGTTAAGCAAAACAATCAGTCCATAAAAACACATACAAAAGCTTCCATGACACATGGCTTTAGGGTGCGTAACACTGAGTGACTACTTAAGCCACTAAATACACCAAACTACCGAGAAGACATAGTGTTTGATTGAATGATCCAGTGCAGGTACTTGGCTACCATGCACACTGTTGCCTTGTTTGTTTCAGCAGGCAGCAGCCTAATTGCAGTATGACACTGTCTTGAGCCAAGCTGTCTGCAGATGGGTACAGTCCACCTCTTCCTAGGGCGAGCATAGCCTGGGCAAAAAAAATGTAATGCAGGAGTGTCTGACTAGGCACGTGGTACAGACAGTTTCCTGGCTAGCGGTACTGAAATGGAGCCCAAAAATATTTCGAACCTACAGTGATATCTGATACCCATAAAGTCAACAGTAAGAGAGCCTGCACTCTTAACGTGTACCTCTGTTCCCCACATATGAGCCCAATACAGTTCTTTTAACTGGGCCTTTGAGGGTTGATTCCTAAGAGATTCCATGCCCCAGGAGTCTTCTAGGCCCAATTGAGTTAGAAGTGACTTTAGAGAAGTTAGCCACCTGATCTTGTTACCCTTATCCAAGGCCACTATTTCTTTAAAGGCACGATAATAACTGTCTTAAGCCAGAGTAGACCTCAATCTCCACAATTATGCTATTGGTCTAAATCTGGTCTTGCTTGAGATTGCTTTTACACAAATATCCCAATGCAGGGGGAAAGTGGGGATGCTATTAGGCAAGTTTAGAATTGATCATAGGAAGCTGTTTTCTTCAATTGACAAAGTTACGGCACTGGGAAGTTTTAGTTAGGATCGTGTTTCCATAGGAAATGCCTTTTTTGCGTTGCTGATAACTTTGGCACCCTTTTACAAATCTTCACGAAACTTTCTAAAAAAAATGCTACTTTTTGACTAATTTTCACACAGAAAGTATTGGGGCGATCCATTAAGCTGGGGCTGAAAAAGGAGGCCCCACTTTTTCCATAGGAAATTTAGATACAGCTACATCCCAAAGCACTGAACACATTTGGCAGACTGCTAGCTGTTGGTCCAGAAAGATTGCTTTTTGTGTTTTGGTGTAAATCCGTTCAGTAGTTTTGGAAAAATTAAGGTTAAACAAAATGTATATATCATGCCACGGAGGATCCGCAGAGCCGACAGATCTCATCCTGAGATATGATTGGCTGCCACCACAGCAACCAGGAAGTGATAGCAACCATATCAGGCCTTGGGACTCAGTTCAGAGTCTTAAGAAGCAAAAGCAAAAGCAAAAAAAACACATGGTGGGAGGGTAGAGATGCCCTGACCCCCTAGGCCTGGTGGTGCGGTCCCAGAGGCTTTGGCCTAGGGACAAATACCTTTTTTTTGTATTTCTTTGAATTTGCAGAGGATCGGCGAATCTATGAGTTATAGCTACTTCATATAACTAT
Source organism: Triturus cristatus (assembly GCF_964204655.1). Classification (NCBI taxonomy): domain Eukaryota; kingdom Metazoa; phylum Chordata; class Amphibia; order Caudata; family Salamandridae; genus Triturus; species Triturus cristatus. Next base: position 1,635,001,080 of record NC_140589.1, read on the forward strand.
AACTGGTGAATTTCTGTGAGTTTTAGAGTTAACAAAGTTATGTTGTTACTGAACATTTCACCAAACTAACTTTGAATAAAAACTCGCTATAGCACCGGGGCCCAAGAGGGGGTGAAGCATAAAGCCAGACGTGCTCACTGGCAGGAAATTTCACTCACTCAGACTCGCGTGGATGCTAAATTTTTTCTTCCAAACATGAGGCGGTTCGGCCACGGCAGTGGCTTTGATCAATGCTTAAAACCATAATAAAAATAACCAACAGAATGTTTATTATTAAACATAAACAAGTGCTCGTGTTCATCACATAGATCACATTGATCCTATATGGCTTGCAATTTCAAAAATATGTATGAGTAATGAAATGTACCCGCAGTTATACACACCACATTGCTGTAAATTACATTATATAAAATATACATTTTGTATATTTCTCTTTGCTATACAAAAGAATATGTAGGCCAACCGAGTAACTGTGACTGCAGTTAGCGGTCGAGTGGCAGAATGGCAGTTTATAGTAAGGTCCAAACTCGGTGACACGCTATCACAAAAAGAAAACATGTAAAAATGAGACGCCAGAAAGAAAATCCGTACATTTAACACATTGTGTAATACTGCTCTAACTTCGTTCAATCATGGTATAATTGCTCACATAATAGGTGACATGGCCATAAGTGTATGCATGATCCATACCTATTGTTGAAATATATATATATATATATATATATATATATATATATATATATATATATATATATATATATATATATATATATATATATATATATATATATATATATATATATATATATATATATAGTTATCTATTTATCTATTTATATATATAGCTATTTAAATAAAATCTATCTTGGACTTACCTGGAGTGCGGGCATCCTTCTTCTGGTGCGGCGCGGCTGCGTCAGCGAGAACCTTCAAGCATATATATATATATATATATATATATATATATATATATATATATATATATATATATCCTTTTTTACTGAGTTCTATATGGCGCAAACTTGACCCGCAGGTATAGGGTATCAGAGTGCTTTACAAAGCACCAGTTGCATTACATGAGGACACATTCATTTTTGTTGGGCACGGGGAGATGACGTGATTTGCCCAGAATCACAGGATGTTCAGCGTCATTGCCAAGACTCGAACCCAGTTCCCCAGATTCGAGGTCAACCGCCCTAGCCGTTAGACAAACTCCTCCACCCAATATTTATAAGTTTACTCTTCACTATGCAATAAAAAAATAAGGAAGTCAGCCAAGTAGCCCGTCTACAGTTAGCGATAATGGGCATGTGCCATTTCATAGTAAAGTCCAATCTCAAAAACACGCTAACACATGAAGATCATAAAAAAAGCGAAGAAAAAAGGAAAACAAAACTCAGTACATTGTAGACAAGGCAGAACACTATGACTTTCTTCAATCATAGTATTATTGCTGCTCTTGTGATAAGTGACACTGACATGTGTGCATGTTAGCCGTATCAAGGAACATGTCACACCGGTGTGTTAGAGGGATGGGCGGCAAAGGTGATATTGATTAAAAGCTGTATGTATTTGTGTTATCCAACCATATACCTGAAGTTATGGGAATGGTGTGTCTCCAGTCATGATTTGCGTACATTTGTTTTATAAAAAGCCACAGGCTATGTGACAGAACCCCACCCATACCTTGAAAATAAAACAGCGAGTTCCCCAATGTGCAGGGTACCACTGGCAGGTAGAAATCTGAGGTGGAGGCGTATGGACAATATTGGGATGTCACAGATGGAAAGACTCCTCTATGAGTGTATGTCTCAGCCTGGTGCTGTACTGCTGACTGGTATGTCTCATTTTCTATTGTAATGTATAGAGTCAGTGTCAAGCAGGGAAGCATGGGTATACTCCAGTTCCCATTATCATATTCTCAACAGTAGTCCAATGAACAGATTACCTGTTTGTGGTAACAATATTCTAAGAGAAGATGAAAAAACACAGTTACAAAACAGAAACTATGCCAAGTCTTATCCGAAGTGTCCAATTGCACCATGCAGACAGTCGAAGAATGTATATATATTCACGTCAGTGGGCATATGTGGTGCTTTACTTACTCCAAGGCTGGACTGAAGTAAATTTACTATTGTTTTGTCCCCTTTAGTGCTGCAGTAACTTTAGAAGTGCAGTTTCTGAATAGGAATGTCCTTACCCTTTTGTGCCTGGCTGTTTGCACTAGCCTATCCATAGCAGAGGTGGAAGTACAGAATTTCACTCATAGGTTTGGGAATTATATTCTGTGGTACTTAAGGAGTACTACTGTAGTACTGCTTTGCATACTACAAAATGCAGTTTGTGAATTGGTCCCTACACATCTAAGATAGTATTAAATTCAGGTACTATTCAAGTTTTGAAATGAAATAAAAATTATTTTTACATAAACTGCCTGAAGGTGTCTAGATGCTGCCGGCAGCAGAAGAAGAGGAGGTGAAAATGAGGCGATTAATTTAGAAAGCCCAAACAGAAAAAAAGGCGATGTCTTAAAGACTTTCCTGAACAAGAGCAGGCCTGTACATTTCTTCAAATGAAGTGAGAGGGAGCTCCATCGTTTGGCTGTACAATGAACTAGGCTACTGCTGCTCCAGGGCACTCTCTTAAATTTGGGGATCATTACATTGAAGGCTGATGGGGGTTTGCAACGTTCTGGATGGGCAGTGCCAGATAAACTTCTCTTTCAAATAATCTGAGCCTAGACCATTCAAAGCTTTGAAAGTAATGCAAAGTGCTTTGAATTCAATGTGCTTTCGAATGGGTAGCCAACAGAGCTGGACCAAGACTTGTGAACCTGAATAATGCTTGGGAATCCTAAGTAACATGCGTGTCGCAGTGTTCTGCAGGACTTGTAGTTTATTAATGAGTCTCTGCTGTATGTTGATATATAATGCATTGCAATAGTACAGTTTCGAGAGCACAAGAGCAGTGACAACCAGTTTCTGCAAATCTTGCGGGATGAATGGAAAGATCTTCCTCAGGATCTTGCGGACAAAGAAAGATGAGGAGGTCACAGCATCAATTTGCATATCAAATGACAGTTTGCCTTCGAAGATGATCCCTAAATTGTTTACTTTAGAGACCAGTGTTGGAAGGATTACTAGTTCCTGTGGCCACCAGGTAGGAGTCCAAAAAGAGGTGTTGTTGCACAGCAGGAGCACCTCAGTTTTACCGGAATTTAGCTTTACGCAATTTTTGAACATCCAATTGCTGATCCATAACATGCAGCTATGAAATCTGCTTGCTGTGTCTTCTGGGTTACTGGCAACCAATAATACTATCTGGGTGTCATCTGCATAACTTATGATCAAGAACTCAAGCTTTTTGATAAGTGCGGCCAGGGTGGGGACAAAAAAATAAAAAAGTGTAGGGCTCAATGATGAGCTCTGTGGAACACCACATGGTAATGTGAAGGTACTGGAAGAGAGAGGATCCAGGGCCACAAATTGTTCTCTCTCTGAAAGGAAGAATTTTAGAAGGGCCAGAGCAGAGTCCCTGCTGCCTAAGGAGTGGAGCTGGTTAATCTATATAACATAATTTACCATGTCTAGTGCAGCCGAGAGATCCAACAGGATCAAGGCTGCATTACTCCAGAATTTAGGATGGTTCTCAGTTCTTACAAAGCAAGTATCAAAGCTGATTCTGTACTGTGTTCACTCCTGAAGCCAAACTGTGAATGGTCCAGAAGGTGATTAAACTCAAGAAATGCGAGTAATTCTTTATTAAGCACCTTCTCCACAATATTAGCAGTGTTTTCGGGTGTGATATTGGCCCATAATTCTTTGGGTCCAGAGGACTCAAGTTGGGTTTCTTGAGTAATGGCAGGATGGAGGCTTTTTTCCACGCCTTCAGGAAGTCAACTTGACTGAACATTTTGTTTAAGATGATCCCCAACTGGCTGGCTAAAATGTTAAGGACTAGGTGTGAAATCTTAGGAGAACACGGGTCCAGGAGGGATCCAGATTTTATTGATTGTAGGTAGTCCAAATCTGGATCCGCTGTCAAGGCTGAGAAAGATGGGAAAACGGTATTGCCTTTCTCATTCTGGGACCAAGATGGACCTTCTGGTACAACCTCTGGACAGTCTGGCACCAGTAATGGAGGGAACAATTAAATCTTTGCGGTGAAGATAATGTAGATATCTTCAACCTTTGCCCAAAAAACAAAATGCAATAGTATTGCACAAAGATTGATTGCTATTAGTCTTTATGGCCTTCTCAACATTTTCAATTTGTTTTACCATAGTAAATAGCTCTTTGGTTGAGTTTTTTGCAATTTTTATTTTGTAAGAAAAATAGGCTGATTTTCTTTATAAATTAAGGGTTTGTATTCATTGATTTTTTATTTATAATGGTTTTTTTCCTTTGCGTCCGAGTTGAGCCTCCACTTACGCTCCTGTCTACGACAATCCTGCTTGCACTCTCTTAATTTATCTGTGAACCAAGGCTGTGATGCTGTAACTCTCCTATTAGAAATGACTTTTTCTGGGGCTAGCTGAATGATAGCCAGATCTACCCAAGAGTGGTAGTCGGTAGTGGCTTGATCAAGATTTTTAGAGGAAGTCTCTTGTAGGTGTTCTGTAATGTCTTGCTTAGCTGTGTTGAATGAAATCAGTTATTTGGCTCCTAGAGCATGGTTTAAGACTAGTAGATGTACTTCTTCCTCTAAGAGAAACCTTTTTCAAGACTCTCATAATTATCTTTGTGTTATATCTGATTACTTTTGCCATAAGACACTATCTAATAGTGCTTCTATCCTGACAACAGCGTTTATTATTTTTTTCTCGTAATTCACAATTTGTTGGTTGAACTGTGATCGTTAATATGATAAATGTCACATATTTTCTGACAATAAGTCCCTGCTCTTCAAAATCTCAAGCATGTTTCCATACATCATTTTGGTTTTTTCCATCAGATGTCCTTTTTAACAATGATTAGCACTGTATTATTTTCTTTCTCCTCTTCAATTAAAGTTGACTAAACGGGACTAGCATAAGTGGGTCATTTGCTGCCATGTTTGAATCTCAGCTTGTTGTCTGCTTGATTGGGAGACTTTAATTTCTCATGATATTTCAGATGAACTCAACTTCATGCTTCATGGCTCCGGAGTTGTTCTGATTCGATCAGTTGAATTGTGGTATATTAGATTCCTTGTGATTTACAACTGAGTGCACTGTCCTTTTAAGTGTATGATACAGTTCTAGGTAGGTATATGGGAATTTAGTGGAGCGTAATTGTGAGTAGGTCGTGTTATCTGACATATTCCATACCAGTGGCTAATGTAAAGTGATGAAGTCGCCTGCAGAAGTTGGTCAAAGATATCCAGAACCTTTAGATTAAATGGGACCCCCTTGAAGGGTGTAGGGATGTACCCCTGTTCCATAATGGTAGTGTGTAACATATGCTGATGCCAGAGTAGTTTTGTGGAAAACGTGGAGGCACACCTTCTTATATCATCTTGAAGTAAGAGCAGTGATGAAGAAAATGAAAATGCTGCTTTAATTATCAACCATCTTCGATGCAGAGGGATCTATTCTTGCACATCATACATCAAAATTGTATTAAGTGGGTATTTCCTGGTGTGTTTAGAATTTCCCGATAAGAAAGCATTCCGCTACAAGTGTCCTCAGAGAAGCGCAATAGAAATGGGGTTCCTAGTATTGGAGCCAGCAGGATTGTCTTTTTCCTAAACATTGACTAGTACTCTTTAGCGACAACTTTCAGGAGGAAGAGCAGAAATTTTAGTTTTGTCACAAACAGATACATTTAGTAGAACAAAAATCCGGGCCCATACATAATAAAGCAATGTGGTTTTTCACGACCTAGAAGTGAATTCACCATCTATGTGTCAGGGGCATAGTGGAGACTTGCTGGCCAAGAAAAGGTGGACCGCAATGCTCCCTGGCTCTATGTTTACAGTTGGGTCACATAAAAAGTACCTTTTTTCCCAATCACCTGTGCTATTTTTTTCAGAAGGCAACAATAGTTGCACATACAGGATTCAAGGCACTAGAAGACAAATGTTGGGCTTGTACAAATGATGCCTATGTTGATTACTTTGTGTTCTGAAACAGGTGATCGATCTGATTACATATTTGTTCCGCTAATTGTGGGCATATTTTTGAGGACTACAAAAATGCTTATTACTGATTGATGTAGTTTTCAATGTGCAATTCAGTTTTGTTGCCTGTGGGATGTTGTAGGGTCCTCTAATTGTCAGGGGCTTACATGTACGTCAATGATAGCTATTATCTTTTCGTAATCCATTAGGGAAAGAGGAAAAATACTTCCCATGTGGATCTGCTGCATATGCTGAGTATGGTGCAGAAGACAGGCTCTAGGCAGGTAAAGCCTTCCGCAGTAACATGGAAATTGCCTGTGGGTCACAAAAAACTGCTTCCTGGTAATGGACACTGGGTGGGAATCTATGCAAGCAAAATGATCTTTTTTTAAAATATTTTTTATTAATATTGCTAAAACAGTCCACACCGTTTCCACATCAGGTTTCTCATTTTTCTACTGAGTTTAGTACCCCAATGTGCAAGCATATGCACTTCCAATTGCAAGTTCATATCTTGTGTAGGAGGATATTACTTATTTTTAGGTCTGAATATGTTACATACTTGAAATATAACCAACACATGAACTAAAACATACCTTTGTTTTGTAGGGCTCTGATCAGCAGGCCAGAAATTCTGCATTCAGGAGAAATACATTATAACAAAAATTTAGCAAATGATGTTACCCTTTTTTCCCTTTGTTCTTCTGAAAATGTTCGAGGTAGGCGCAATTTTGCAACAAAGGACAATGTTTCTCTAACTGTCAGGTTTGGTAAGAGGCGGTCATCTTGCCTCACGTGGGCCACACATTTCTTAACCAGTTGAGGTGTGTTGAGCTTTCCATTGATTGAGATCTGACCAGTCTTTATCTTTCCACCTTCATCTTTACAGGTGAGGATATCCAGCACAGATGTTTTACCTCCACCTTAAAAAGAATTAAAACAGGAACACTATGAAGGAAATGCTGGTATGTGAAAAAAATTGATCTCTCTGCTTACTCCCAGTTTGACAAAGTCCTTCCAGCTAACACTATGATATCATTTGGAGGTTTCAAAATAGACATATTACACAAAGTCCTGATAATGTCACAGCAAATTAGCATGATACCACTGTAAGAGATGTTTTTAATTTATAAATAATGTATGTTTAGTGCCTTAAATGTTTTGTATCAAAAAAGATTTCAATTAACTTTTGGTAAAGATTTGTCGTACCACTCCAGTCTCTGCAACAATAGGGAAAGTGTTGGATTTCAGAGGAGTTTGTTTTACTATCTCAACTACAGTCAGTGCAACAGTAGGAAAAGCATTGGCATTCTGAGGGAAGAAATTTACTATTTCCACTCTAGTCTCTGAAACAGTAGAGAAAGCGCTGGAACTTGGAGGAGTAAAATGTACTATTCCACTCCATTCTATGCAATAGGGAAAGCATTGGATTTCAGAGAGGTGAAATTGAATATTCCCACTCCAACAACTCTACAGTAGGGAAAGTGTTGAGTTGCAAAGACGTTCATTTTACAATTCCTACTGTGGTCTAAGCAACAGTAGGGAAAATACTTCACTTTTATGTTTATCTTTTTATCTGAGGGCATTTGAACTGTTAACATATTTCTGCTTAGGCCAAGATACCATCAGCGAGTCAAGGTGTCTCCTACAGAAATCAAGTTAACTCTGTGAGACAGACTGTTCGGGTTTGTGGGAGTACGGTCACTACATACATCTAATGCCCGTTTCAGTCTTTGCCCAAGATTATTACTCACTACTGAAACAAAGTTAACAACAATTTAATTAAATTCAAAAGTCTTTAATTTCACTCTGGCCCATACAAAGAACAGATTGAACAACACTTTGAAAAACGTGTTGTAACTGTGCAACATAAACTTCTGAAAACTTTACAATACATTTATTTCATCAAGATACTGTGGGGCAAAATCTTCTGCCTTGTTAGATGGAATCTCTCATTCTACATCGTTGTTAGATCTGGGGGTCTCTAGTTGGCAGAGGTAGGTACCACTGTACAAATAGGGACCCTTGCTTCTAGTCAGGGTAAGGGGGATACACTCTTTAGATAAACCCTGCTCACCCCCTTGGTAGCTTGGCACGAGCAGACAGGCTTATCAAAGTCAATGTGTAAAGTATTTGTATCAACAAGAACAAAATGACAAAAATCCAACATACACAGTTCAAGAATATGATTTTCAAAGAGTTTTAGAGTTTGCGTCAAAATAATCCACAGTTGCGTCAATTTTAGCCCAAAGTACCTGGTGATGCGACAAAAGTTCCAAGCGGCAACTGAAGCGTCGAAAAACAAGCGATGCGTCACTCCTGAGACCCTGGGGAGGCGATGTGACAGCCCCACTGCACGCAGCGGATGTGTTGCAATGAATCCGGTCTGTATGGGGAGGGAGGCGATACCTTATGTGGATTCCGGCGCGCAGGTTTCTCTGGTTGGAGGCGCCTTGCACAGGCACGATGCGACGATCTTCGGGGCGGCGACGATCTCAGGTGCGGCAATGATGCACGGCGTAGCGTTGATCTTCTCCTCTCGTGGCCCCTCGATGCGTTGGCTCTGCGACAATGTTCGCAGTGACGTGACGCGGTCCGCAAGCCATGCGACGATCTCACCCAGCGACGACAGGCTCTGCAACGATCCTCGCAGTGACAAGAATCTTCCCGCACCGGGGTGATGCGCTCCGCAAGCGAACGATGCGTCGGTTCTTGCAGCGGCAACAGGCGCTGCGACGATCTTCCTGGTGGCGGGAATTTTCTCGCACTGTCGATGTTGCGCTCCGTAAGCGAGCGGTGCGTGAAAATTGCAGATCTACTTCTTTTTTTCTTGTCCAGCTCCCAAACAGCAGGCACAATTTTCAGAGGCCCCACAATTGGATCAAGTACTCTAGGAAGGGCAGAACTCACTCAGCAGAGTTCAGGTGGGAAGCTGGGGGTGAAGTCATTTTGTTCCTGGGACTTCTTAACAGGGGGCCAGCTCTCCTCAGGCCCTTGGAGATCTCTTCAAGCAAGGGGACACAGCAACAGCAAAGTCCTTCCTCTCTCCTTGGCAGCAAAGCAACTGCAGGTCAGTCCACAAACACACAGCAGGACAGTCCTTCCTCTTCAGTCTTCCAGCTTTCTCCTTGGCAGAGGTTCCTTCTTGATTCCAGGATGATCTAATTTTCTGAAGTCTGGGTAGCCCTTTTTATACCAATATTCCCTTTGTTCTCTGAGGGCAGAGAGGCCTTGGCCTAGTCAGAACCAGTTCTGGTCAGTCCTGGAGCACTTTGTTTACTTGACTTCTTCTTTCCTTTGAGAGAGAGGGGCAGGGTTGTCAGCCGCCCAGCAGGAGGTGGAGCCAGCATTGTGGAAGGCAGGCACAGCCCTATTCAGGCCCAGGTGCTATCGTCTCCCACCACTCAAGATGCAGATAGAGCTATTCGGCCTAGGGATGACTCACTCAGCCTCTGGGAGCCACCCCAGCCCCTGTCACTCACAAACCAGACAGTCAATTCACAAACAGGCCAAGGCACACAGAAAGGTCAGACAAGAAAACAGCCACTTTCTAAAAGTGCTGTTTTTAAACACAGGATTTAAAAACTATCCTTCCTAAAAGATGTGTTATTAAATTCTGAGTTCAGGGATACCAGACTTTTATTTTCTATCTTGCTCCTATGGGAAGATATGCAGGTAACCATTATACACAGCATTCCCCATTATAGCCTATGGGCAAGATAGCCTTACAATAGTGAAAAACGAAAATGGCTGTAATTCACTACCAGAGCATGTCACACACACTAGTACATGCTCTACCTTTCATATACACTGCACCCTGCCCAGGGGGGTACCTAGGGCCTTCTATAGGGGTGCCCACTGTGTACAGAAAGGGAAGGGTTAGGCCTGGCCAGTGTGGACACTGGTCAGGGCAGCATGGCAGTTAGCAACTGCACCCGAGACACCATTTTAGGGCTACTCATGTGGGTGGCACAATCAGTGCTGCAGGCTCATTAGTAGCATTTGAATCACCAGCCCTGGCACACTTGGTGCACTTTACTAGGGACTTCCTGGTAACACAAATATGCCAATCATGGACAACCAATTACAATAACAATTTACCTAGGAAGCACTTGCACTTTGACACTGATTAGCAGTGGCAAAGTGCCCAAAGCATCTAAACCAGCAAAAACGAAATCCAGCACAGCGCCAAAAATACAGGTGGTAGAGGCAAATAGTCAGGGGAAACCACGCCAAAGATGCCAGGTCTAACAATCGTATTGTGGCTTTTTTTTTATAAAATGCTAAGTACGCTGTCACTTTCTTGCACTTTAAAAAGAATCAATCAAAAACACATATATATGAGAACACAAAAACTAGGAAAAAGTTATTTCTGCAAACAAGATATTACCTTGCATAAGTATGATGTGGTAAAAGAAATGGATTAGGAAGGCGGGCGTTGGTTCATAATCTGGAACTTGGTGCACTTGCAATTTAGTTCCTCGGCTGCAATCAAATAACCTTATTAACGCTTACTCTTTCAGATGTGGGGATGAGAATTGTTCTGCTGCTGTTATGACTGATGCTGCTAAAGGGCAATACCTGACAAGTACCTTATAAGGGCTTAAAGAAAAGTAAAAGACACTCGAGTGTGTAGCAGCGTGTAGCAGCGTGTTACAGATGAATGCTCTTAATGTTAACTAGTGTTTCAGTGGCATTAGGCGGCATACGCAAAATGTAGAGATTCCGCTGCAGCTTACATTATATTAAACAGAAGAAGCGAAGGGTATATTTACCATAATTGAGAATATTATCCATCGTAATGCCTCATATAGATGCATTTAGCCATGAGAAAATGGTGCGTTCCCATTAATGAAGCGAGGCTGCAATTCAATCCACTTTAGCAAAGTATTTGGTGGTGGGAGTACTAAACTAGACCTCCTGGAGGAGTGAAATGTACAGGGGTATAAGTACATCCTCGTCGCCATCGGTGTTATTACGCGACATTACGTTGCGTCCCTTGGTGCCTCTTCTCAATGAGTCACTGAGCGTTCTCGACCTACCCAGGTGTTTCTACAACGAAAATTCTTATTTTTGAGGTGTACTTGAAGCACTCCTCTTAAGACACAATGAACATAAAAACAAGCCATTCTAGGGTAAAAATACCGTTGTGATCCCTGAACAAGCACTAAAAGAACCGCCAAAGAGAGGAGCCGGGCACAATGCATCACCGTCGCACCATCACATTCAGCAGGAGCTCGGTAATAAACACAATGCAATTCCCCCAAACTGCTTCCATTCAAGTTTAAGCATGTTTTCGACGCTCTCTTTCCCCCTGAAAGGTTTCGTACGGTTAGAATAGCTTGGAAAGACCACTGGCTCCTGTCCCCCTGCGGACATGCTGCATGCGTAGTAAAAGCAACAATGGCGCCGCGAGATTGAGGCCCGCTGCGCGAGCCGGATAATAGCCCGAGGCCTCATGCCAGTGTCTTTTGAGATCTGAACCATTCGCTTCCCGCACAATCGGCGAGGTGTCCGGGCCGAGCGCACCGTCAGGCAGAAGCTGCCCGCTGCTGGGCCTGAAAGGCAGTTCAGATAAGATAGGAAGAGCTGCAGTGCCAGCCACGAGGACGGGGGAGCCAAAGCAAATAGCAGACTCAAACTATAATCACCATAATGACGCCCAGCCAATGGGCCCTCGCCACATTTGGCAGAGAGGTGGAAAGCTAGAGGTGCGCTTTACAGAGTTTCCGCGGCCAGTTGGAACCCCTCCAATGCACAGCCTTCGAGGCAAGTGCGGCCGAGGACAATAATAGCCACTTTAATAGCGTGTGTGCAGGAGTAAGCAACCCCACACACAAGATGATGAGGTAAATGGTTTGATCTCCGGAGAATTTGGAACCTTTCCTTCAATGAGCGCCAATTTGAACTCGGCGCTATTGGTTCTCCGTGGAGTACCACAAAAGGCGTCTCTGGGCACGGACAGAGTTGCAGCACCGATGTTTCAAAGTTGTCCGGAAGCTGTAGAATGAATCCTCAGATAGTGCCGCTTTGCGCCATGCAGGTTTTTGATGTCGACTCTACAGTCACAGCAGGCAACTACTTTAGTAAAGCTGGATTGGAGCGAACAAATCACCTCTTTCAAACAATTCCAGTATGTGTATCACTCCGCTTCTTCGTGTACTTTGGTGTCAAGTGATCTTTCTGTGACCTGTGACCTTTAGTTGGGGTCCAAAGATATTTTCATGTGAATGTGGTCTTTTATCGCCTTCTTTCAAAACTAGTTCGGCTTGCAACCTGTGTGTCACTGTTTGACGGATCTTCATTAATTCATTTCAGTATTAGATAATACATGTTTATATTGCAGTATGGCTAGGGATGGGTGAAACTCCTTTCTTCGATTGGATGTGAAACTGCGGGTAATTCCACCATTTCTGCATCTGTCTGCCAAGGAATGAAAAAGGGAGGGAATACCCTGAAATAACAAGAATTCCTCATTCCGGTCCTTCAGGAAGGCAAGGAAGCAGGAATTGCATGAATGTTGATTCACCAAAAGACATGGGGTGGCGGAATTGACATCTCATGCCGTTTGACCTTTACGTTCACCCATATGTTATTCACTATTAGTGTATTTTTTTTTATTTTTTTTTTTACAAAAAACAGGGAGATTGGGTCCCCAGCCGATGTCCACAAGAATGAGCTGCCCTGTGTTCCTGGCACGGATTTTTCCGCCTGTGAAGCCACGGTTCACACATGCAGGGCCAGGGGTCGCAAGGTGCAAGCCAGATGTTGCAGGTGCGACCTCTGGCAACCCTTTTATGATGTTCAGTGCCCAGCACAAATAATTGAATGGTAATGAAATGAATCCCAATGGCCGGTCCCCTGACAATGCTCTTCAAAGCAACTCTCCCAGCAGAGGAGCTTGTGTGCGGCCCCTCCCTCCTAGAGCACTGAAAGCATCTGGTAGGCAGGCATGCTGCTGACGTTGCTTTAAAAAGGCACTATCAAGGTTACAGGAAATGTATTTACCTTAATGCAAAGATCCCTATGGCAAAAACATTGCCTGCCTCTCACAGTGCTTCTAAAAGCAACTGTGTTTTTTTCCTCATGAACGGGGCAGCGATTCAGCCTTAATTCTGCTCCACAGGAGGGAGCAAAAGAGGAGAAATTCTGTATTTTGCTTACTGCCGTATCATTTTGTGCACCTGTAATTATGGCTGTTGTCAGTGTAGTATACACATTTGTTGATTTTTAGGTCTCGCCTGACCCAGCGCATGCGCTGGTCTGGCGAGACTTATTGAGAGGGCTCCAAAAAGTGCTACCAGGCCAGCCTAGAGTTACACTGCATGTGCGCGGGCGCGCGCGCCGCTTTTACCGCGATTACTTTCACTTTCGCGGCCGCTTTGATGTTTGATCGCGATCAGCCGCGGCCCGTGGAGGGAGTTCTGTGGGGCGGAAAGGCGGGGTGGGGGAGGGGCAGGGTGGGGGGTTCTAAAAACCGGAATATGAATAATTGCAGGTAAGTAAACAATAAAATAAACAAATTTCCACGGGCCGCGGCTGATCGCAATCACTTTCGCGGCCGCTTGGCATAGCCAATAGGTCTCGCTTTTGGGACCTTATAAGTATTTAGTTATGCAACTGTTGCATGGCTAAACACTTATAAGGTCCCAAAGGCGAGACCTATTGGCTATGCCAATGCTTGTTTGCTTTTGCTTCACATTTCCTGCACAGACGAGTTAATGAAGCTGTTGACAGTCTCTGTGGCTCAGTGGCTCATAGCAATTGTCCTCAGTGACAGGGCCACTGGTGTTGACTAGGCTTCATGCTAATTTGAGCATACGCTGTCAGTGGCGGCACAGGGTTCCTGAGTAGGGCAGAGCAACCATTGAATATTGACATCCAGAGACCTCTCTTTCAGCTCCAGAAGTCAGCTTTGTAGGAGGATGCCCAAGGCCAACTGGTAAGGTCAGTTTTGACATCTTAAAAAAAGATGTGAGCCTTGGACTTGGGGCATTCTATGAAAGTTGAGCAGGGCTGGTGATGCTACCTTAGAAGCAAATTAATTGATTATACTATATATATTATAATATATTATATTGATTTGATAATACTATTTTTGCTCATCTACTGTGATGAAGTTAATTCAAGAGTGCAACATTTAATTTGTTTTGCATTGAAATCCTTTAGTATTATAAATAAAGTCTCATTGGGCCAGGTAGTCATTTTAACAATCTAGAGGCACCAATTTACACCGTATGTTTAAAATTGTTTTCTGGTTTTATTCCATCAGAGTTTACAAATTCTCCAACAGTCCATTAAATTATTTGTAGTATGCGTTGAACAAGAAGAGAATTCTCTTTGGAATTATATCAGTGATACAAATGGAATTTCGGAGTGCAGATATCCACCCCTGGAAGGACAGAAAAAAAGTGTGTGGGGAAGGGACAAGGAGAGCTTTCTCTAGGTGCAAAGATCCACCAGGTATACAAGACGTTTCCAAGTAATTACATGCCCGCTTTGACACACATCAATTTCCAATGCCTTGAGCCTTCAATGCTCACTGAGGGACTTGCAAAATAAATGTGTTGCTGAGGCAATTGGCACACATTATAAACGTTTATCGATAAGGCCGTCACAACTGTAGAAAGGATGCAAGTGGTCTGGAAATGCAACTCAACAAATGGTTGGGTGCCTGCACCTTTCTCTCTAGAGATGGTGAGAATCTTCATACAGAAACACATATGTTTGAGACACTGCCGTGAAAGCTCCAGACAGAGCCCAGACTACAATAGGATACTCACGCTCCTATGGGAAGTTGCCTCAGGGTACTTGATGGCACAGTCAACAATAAGAAAGTACTCGGGCAGGATAACATTAACTGCCCAGGTTAGTCTAATATGCTGCAAGGTTCTATGTAGCATGTATGTTACACCTTTAGTAGTTGTAAGGATGTGCCATTTTGCTCCTTCCTTTTTGGGAGATCAGTAAAAATGAATTTACCAGTTATAAAAAAAACATAGACATTGATTTTGCAGTAACACACCCTAAAGTATGTAGGGTCTCAATTCTACCAAACTAGGCTGCCACCCACCAGTCTGCTATTGCTGCTGATTGGAGGGATTGGTTGCCGTAGTTTCTTATTCTCCTGCGTGCGATATTTCAGCTCTTACTCATTACCAATACTTGCTTTTTTAAGTGTAACCTTGTTTTATAGCTTTTCTCTCTTCTCTGGTAAGTTTCTGTTATCAATTTTCTGCCTTGGCGTGTTTCTCTTTTTCTAATGTCTCAGGACTTAGTATCTTCTTTTCTATTTCCAACTTTGTCAGAAACATCTGTTCTCATAAGTGACTCTTTCTGGAAGACGCCATGCTTCTACCCTTGGTCAGGATTGTGGAGGGGGCTATGAACGGGGCTTCAACTCTTCCGCTCTTCTAACCTGCTTCTACCCTGCTCACTTGAATGGAATGATCTGCACGAATGACTCCTGGTCTTTTTCAGCCCGCCTGGCTCCCTTCAAGCCCGAAGGTTGACCATGCTCTTTCCTGAGTTTATGGCTGTAGATAGGGTCACTTCCAGGACATAACCACAGCGGGGATTTCTAAGGCAGCTCTAGCAAATAAGTGAAATATAAGTTAATCTTTGCAAATCACACATATGTAGTTTCACTGTCTGGCATTGCACTTGAGTAGAATTGTTGTAAATGGAAAAGTAAAGTTGCAGTTCTTTCATGAATCTCATTACTTCAACTTGACTGGTAGTGGGGGACAAGCTCACCATGCTTCAGCTGAGCCCTGCAATGCCCATGACCACGGATTATTAACAAATTCAAGTTAGTAGCGCCTCATTGAATTGACTTTCCGCTCGCCAACAGTGGCACCGGCAGAGCTAAAAGGCTTAAAACTGACAGAGCGGACAATTGTAGCTGCAGAAATAGATCAGCCTAATTGTGGTTCAGCAAAAGCACTCAATGCCTAATTTTGTTTTTAAAGGGAAAGTTAATGTATCAGCTAAAACACGCTAAAAGCTGTAAGAGTGCATATATATTTAAAAGGATAAAAATAGCTTTTGATCTTTTCCTTTTGAGGTTAAAAGAAAATGTAGGTAAAGTGAAAGCACTGCTTTATTTGTAAAAAAAAAAACCACGGCCCTTCTCAGAAGGAGACTACAGCTTGCACCTCCCGCTGCCACTGAAGCGCTGCCAATGGCAGTACCAACAAAGCATCTAACCACCACAGTACTGCAAGTGTGGCAATTCGGATTATTCCAGGCCACCAAAGCTATAAAAATGGCCTGAACAGCAGGTATTATTAATTTTGAATATATATTGAATTATTTAGCACTATTGATGTGCTGATCTAAAAAAAAAGACAAACAGAGCCACCACATGGTGGACTGTCATAAGTACCAATGTTGACAATTAAGTGCCGGTGCCAAGTACTGGGAAACACAGGCTTAAATTAAGCACTGAGTGGAAGTCTGCAAGGTATCAATAGATTCTGAGGGAAATGCCCTTGAAAAATATGGCAAAGTCGAGAGGGAATTTCAGCTCAACAATGTCAGGATAGAAGAGCACGCCACGAGTGTATAGAGTCGAGATGAAATGTAACGTTTGACCTGGGCACAAAAGTCACATTCGACCTTTGGTATTTTTATGGTGCACGGAATTCTCAAGTAGTAACAGGTTAAAGAACCTTTGATAGACTAGGTGTAAGATCGGGGTGAAGCTCTGTTCATCGTTCAGGAAATCAAAAAAAGCTCACAGCAGCATGCGGAGTCCTTACACCCTTATATCAATCAATCAATCTATCAATCTATCTATCTATCTATCTATCTATCTATCTATCTATCTATCTATCTATCTATCTATCTATCTATCTATCTATCTATCTATCTATCTATCTATCTATCTATCTATCTATCTATCTATCTATCTATCTATCTATCTATCTATCTATCTATCTATCTATCTATCTATCTATCTATCTATCTATCTATCTATCTATCTATCTATCTATCTATCTATCTATCTATCTATCTATCTATCTATCCACCTGTCTGTTTCAAGGCCTGTCTCTCTGTCTCTTTTGTTTTCTGCTTGTTTTCCTATTGCCCATACCGGAATAACCTATTCTCAAAATGAGAAAAAGCAAACATCATGTGAATAAAAAAAAATAGACATGTTCCAGTCATATGATATTTCATTTCGTTAGGAAAAGCTTGCCTGCGTCTAGTACCTTGACATAACATTGTCTCAAAAGAAAACGAATTTGCTTCCAGTAACTTCCCAAATCCTAAACACACAGGCACTACAAAACCCTGTTCATCATGTTTCATGCAGTCCTACGGTTCTTTCACCCTGCATAAGGCCTTACCAGTTAACCCTGCCTCGGGATAAGCACTTTTACTTATTCATATAATTCTCTAGTGTAGTTAACCTCTTTATCTGTTCTTGCTCTATCTCATAAACGTGAATTACATCCGAGATGCTCTTTCGGATTCAGTTCATTTACGTTTTACTGCCTCTGGTATTAGGCTTCACC
The DNA here is from genome assembly GCF_964204655.1 of Triturus cristatus. Classification (NCBI taxonomy): domain Eukaryota; kingdom Metazoa; phylum Chordata; class Amphibia; order Caudata; family Salamandridae; genus Triturus; species Triturus cristatus. The sequence continues at coordinate 1,635,018,701 of NC_140589.1, forward strand.
CTTAGTCTTCTGACAGCTTGATTGCTTGTCTTTTCTTTTTCCGCCTCTTCACTTGTTGATCTGTTTCTCTAAAGAAGTGATATTTATTTCAGGTAATGTGTTCATGTATTATTTTACCATATCTTTAATATGGGTATCAGAATTATGTTACAGTATTTACCCACATTTGAAATCAATTCCTGTATGTGACAAATGGTATATAGTTTAATATATATAATATATATTTATAATTTCCAAATCTACTGTTCATATAAATCAATGAGAGAAATGGCTTGAGCCCATTTTGAAGTTATTAATTGTTATGAATATTTCATAATATATGAATGAAGAAGGAAGGAGAAGATAGTCGAAACGGCGCAAGCGTTGGCAAGTCAATACATATAGCTTTAATTTACTTACATGTGCAAACAATAACTGTGTGTGCATGTGTTTGCATGCATTAGCACATTAAAGGCAGACCTATTTGCTTCTCCTGTGCCTGTAGTCACATTGACCAACTGAAGTAGAGTAGAGCAGTGAGCCGAGCTCTGTTGGTAGCTCTTTGGACAACATTATCTCCACTGCACGATTGTATGTACTAGCTCGCGTTTCCCCCTCTCTGCTGAGGTCATCCAGCATCCACTATTGCCCAAAGCTAATTCTCTGTGCCTTTGACTATCTGAGTTTTTGTGCGCTATGGTCTTTCGTAGCTCAAACCTAGTGTAGCTGTATCTAAGGCCTCTCAGGTCTTTGTAATTTGAGGCATCTCGTGGCAGCCTCTGGGTCAGAAGTCTCAAGCGAGTAGCTCAGGAGCTACTAGCAGCTCACCAGCATCCTCAAAGTAGCTCTTAGAGGAGAAGCTAAGCCCAGAACCTCTTTCAGAGGTTCTGTGCATATTAAAGAAGGCTGCACTGCTTAGCTCAAGAACCTTACAGTGACAGTCAGTCAAACCAATAGCAGGCCACTTAATAACACATATTGTGTCAGCCTGTGGGGTCTGCAGCATGACCATCTGTCTCCACTCTCTATCTAACTAAGTCACAAGGAGAGTGACTATGTTGTAGTCCCTGCTCTATCAGTCGCACCATGTGTGTGTGAACAGTGGGCCATGAAAGATGAATGTCAGCAGTAGCATGAGCAGTAACCAGTGCTGACCCAATGAAGCATGAGACTGCATGAGCCAGAGTGAAAATGTTTTGGTTGGATCCATGATCAACCCAAGAGTTGAGACAAGCAGGGTAGGCATCTAGAGCTGTAACAACTAAGAGCCTCATGTGCATTTGTCTGTGTGCATGTATGCATGTGTGCATATTAATGTGTTTGTGACATTGTGTACCTCCGTAATAAACAGTTACTCTCTGGAGGCTGTGCCTGGTGTCAAGGACCCCCAAAATTATACACTAACTCATTCATAAGGGGGGTCATCTCTGGCACAATTGTGCTTGCTTATTGCATCACAGTGGCAATGGCATAATAATGGCCATCCTCAACATATTTTGGGCATTCATGATCTAGTTGTGTCATACTGGCAGCCACCATTGACACATTAAAAGCATTACTGGCCACCTTTTAGCCATTCTGTACATAATGGTGTCCACCCCTCGCATAATAATGGCCATGATTGATATACGGTTTACATCCTGGCCATTATGGTGTCCAGCCTTGGCTCAATGGTAGCCCTAGCATAATGGTGGGCATAATTGGTATATTACAGGCAACAGTGGTACTATGGTGAGCATCCATGGCCTATGACTGTAAAACCTGGGCATTTGAAGCAGAAACTGTCTATGGGAGGCATTGGTACATGTGAGTGTTTGATGAACATGCTAAGCTGTTGTTTGGGGACTGTGTAGTTCCTAAAAATGAAAACTTATAATTTGAAGGCAAAAATTATCTTTGTTTCTGAAAAGGTTTTTCTTCTAGAAAATGTAGTTTGTTTGCCCAAAATGGAAAGTGGATTTGTTAAAAATGTGTTTTTAGGGACTGAAGGAAACAAAAGTTTTGCAGTTCCAAAACACATATAAAGTTGATAGTGGAATGATAATTCAAGCTGGGCTGGGGCGTTTTATGCCCTTTGTGCCAGATGGCACATGATGCTCTGGCTGTTATTAGTCAGCTAGAGGCATTTCATATTGATACGTTTTTTCCTGGCATTTCTGCTGGTAACCTCACCTGAAATACTTGGGCAATCACTGATAATAATCATGCTTATGTTGGTCATAGTGTAATGTTAACATATGCGGTCACTATTTTACAACGATAAAATTTACTAGTACCTCAGAAGGACTTTTCTTGAGGAGAAGTAGCTTATCATGTGAGTACACTAGGCCCGGTTAAGAAACGCAATTTTAGATGCTCACGTTCTTAACGCCTTAACCGCGGCGGAAATTCTGCCGCAGTGCGGGGCGTTCCATTGAGTGGGCGGGGCCGCGTCGGCCAATGGACATGCGCAGCACTACCGAGGTAGTGCTCGTGACAGCCGTTGGCCGACGGGCGCACTCAAAGGGTTAAATTGCCTTCTCGCCCTAAATACAATGACATTTGACACACACTCATTTGTGTGCACATACAGGATAATATTCTTCAAACTCAGTTTTGCTTACACTACCACTTCGTAGTCACTCTGTCAGAACACCTTGAACATTCTGAACAAGGGCTAAGTTCATCACACAAGATGTTGTTATTTGTTTTGGCCACTTGGCGACAGAGCTATCACAATAGAATAAACAATAGCGGCCTGGATGGGGCTTCAGCGTGGCAATATGGAAGATAATATATATATGACCTCAAGCCTTTGTTTAGGCAGAGGAGCATTTGTCTGGCACTGAGAGGTCGATCTATGCTGGAATTCCAGCCCAGCTGACTCCTGTTTACCTCATGCGAGGGATGTTGTCCAGCTCTACACCATGACAGGCGGCTTGGTGACACTTGACCCACAGGTAATGGGGAGTTAGATCACCCTAAAGGGATTTGGAAGATTCACTCACCCTAGGCACGCTAGGTTAGGATGCACTAGGTAGGAGTGCAACATATTACAGTACTTGTATGCAAACATATATTCTCTGTAATAAGCAAAATGTTTGTTCATCTTTTCCACCATTCTCGTAATGCTAATCACATTATTCTGTTTCCTTCTATTGATTATTGTAACACAAGTATCTTACTCAAGAATCACAATGCTTCAAAAAAATATTGAAATGCAATAAAGTGTATTTCTTGTGTATCTCTTTGGGTATGCATAAGTAAGTAAGCAAAACGGTTCTAGATCTGTTAGTATGATTTCCTTGGGGAGTCAAGGTTGTCATATTCTGAGGTTGCACACCATTTGTCACCCTGTAAGGTTAGGGGTACAGTAGGTGCACTGTGAGCTAGCAACACTTCAGCCAACATATCCGTACGGCGTGCGTGGAATCAATCTAGCACAGTACTGATGGTTATGTTTTCCAACAAACGCACAGTTTTATTTGGGAAAGTATAAGCTGTACGACAAGCTCTCCCTACAGAAAAGGTTAGAGATCCATAGTCTGGGGGTTCCGATTTTGCTTTGGTTTTGCATGCACCATGGTCTCTCAGAGCTGTCTTTTTTGCTGGGGTTTATTCCTAGATAAGGCTGTGTGTTCATCCCCACTGCGTGAACTTCTATAAGGAAACATCACTGCTCAGGTAAGCCAGATCTGCATCTTTCTTAAAAGATGTTGTACTGTGGTGTGTTGAATTATGGCAGAACTATTCGGTTCGGTTCAAAAATCTTTATTCGATTCATACAATGAATCATAAAAGCACAAAGTTAAAAAAAACATAATACACAAATAAGGTGATCCATCCATAAAACAAAAATGACAATTCAAAAAATCCATCATACAGCATAAATACAAATCCAATGGCAAAGCACAGTTCTACAGCTAATTTATCCATAGCGTTTCCTAATCTGAAGTGAAACTCTTATAAAATTTAACATGGCACAGCAAGTATCAACAGAAGATAATGACAGCAAATAATCATAGCCTTCTTTATAAGTGCATGGTTGCCGCCCCTTCAGGACAGGTTTAATAAATCTAATCCTAGGATCTTGATATAAGGAGCAAAACAGGACAACATGTATAGTACTTTGGCTAACTCTGTCATTACAGGGACAAGGGGGTAGCTGCTCACACCAACCCCCTTGTTTAGGAAAGGCAAAAAGAAAATGAAGGGTATTTAGCCTAAACCTCGTGAGATAAAACCGCCATTGGACATTAGTTGTAAAAGTTAAATAAGATTGATGCTGTAACTTAGGTACATAGCCAATAGGGCCTCCCAGACAAGGTGAGCCTAAAAACTTCCAGTAATTTGACTTAATTTGGGTTTTTATGTTTCCCTGGATATTTGCAGGATTTTCATAAACATGACCCAAACCTATCTTATTCAACATGTCCCTGACGTATGACAACCAGGGGATCTTGTTTGCATTATCCAGGCTCAAGCAGTCTGAGAGAATTTCTCTCGAGAGCTGCAAATCGTCAGATAACCATATTTTGCCCCATAATAATAGGGGTGACAGACGAATGATGTCAGTCACTTTGGTCATTCCCATTTCATTATGACAGAAGCTATTCGATGAACCCGATGGGATCAGTAATACCCGTTTTAGGAATTTATTTTCCATCACTTGTACCACTGAGGGGTTTTCGGTCCCCCATACTCCTGCCCCGTAGGTAGCCACAGATAAACATTTAGATATATAAAGAGTTTTAAGGTGCGCAACAGGTTTTTGACCCAACTTACCACAGAAGCGAAAAAGACCTTCTATGGAGCGGGTAGCACTCTGGGCTCGAGCCTTCATTAAAGGAGCCCAACTTAGTTTGCTATTGAAAAGATTTCCAAGGTAATTAAAATTCTCCACCCTTTCAATAGTAGAGTGATTCACCACAAATTTTCTAGGTTTTGTTCCTTTTGGACCACAGACCATTGCAAAAGATTTTCCAAAATTTACCTTCAGGTCAAGATCCAGCATGAAGGTGTTAAAGGCATCTAGGCACAACTGCAAACTGTTTCCAGTGAGGGTCATTAAAACAGTATCGTCTGCATATGAGAGTATAGGAATACTCCTACCGTTTACCTTAGGAAAATCACAACAGTGGTCCAACAAGTACTTCTCTAGTCCATTTGTGTATACTAGGAACAAGAAAGGCGCCAAAATGCAACCTTGACGCACCCCCTCAGTTGAGGGAATAAGTTTAGTTGTTTCTCCCCCAGGTCCGAATCTTATAGCCACGGACGTTGCTGCGTGTAGTCTGCGGAGAAGTGTCACCAGGGGTTCTTCGAAGCCCATATCGTCCATCATCTGCCACAGCCTGCTTCTACAAACAGTGTCAAAGGCGCTTGACAAGTCCATGAAGGCAAGGTAAATTGCAGAACTCCTTGCCTTCATGTACTTGCCAATAATTAGCGCCAAATTCAGGCACTGCTCAACTGTCCCCTTCCCACTTCTGAATCCATACTGGGAGTTCACAATTAGACCAACAGAGTCAGCCCATGTTTCTAATCTGGCCAAAATAACCCTCCCCAATAATTTACATGATGCATCGATCAAGGATATAGGGCGATAGCATCGGGGGTCACACCTATCGCCCTTCTTGAAAATCGGCACCACCACTGCCACCTTCCACGATACAGGGATGCGACCAAGAACAACAGCCCTAAAAACATTCAGTAATAAAGGTGCCCAAGCTTCAATATTATGTTTAAAAAAGTCTAAAGGGACGGCATCAGGGCCCGGGGCTTTTAATGATATGCCCTTCCTCAAAGCTACTTCAACCTCTTCCAGTGTAAGTGAAGAGCTAAGAAGCAAAGCTGAAGATGGTACCACCAAATCCCCTACATCATCCAACAAATCCGAAAGTAATAATGCTTTGGGATTAAAGATTTTACCAAAGTGAACTTCCCAAGATTCACCAGTAATCTGCGTCAGTATACTTTCTTTGGTGTCATTTTTAAACAAGGGACGATTTACTACTTCCCAGAAGAGCCTACTATCTTTTAGCTCAGAGGCCTTCTCTAGATCGTCCCAGGCTCGATTTTTCAATTCCTGCTTCCTCTTTGTTATGGCCTCTTTATAAGCCCTTCTGGTCGATCTTATCAGTTCCTTATTTCTTGGTTTTTGTGTAAGGGCAGCTTTTAAGGATTTATGTGAGGCAGAGCATGCGGAGTCAAACCATTTAAAACACCTTAAATTCTTTTTCCCCACTGGTTTTCTAAGGTGCTCAGCCACGTGCCCACATAATTTTTCAAAACTCCCAATGACCTTGTCTGGATCAGACGTCAGAGACAGGCATGATTCGATCTCAGTTTTACAAACATTCAGAATCTCTACCTCAAGGCCTTCAGCATTTATTTTCCCCCACTTCATGGTAACTCCCTGATTTTTATTATATGTTATGGGTTGCTCCCAAACCAAATGTTTTCTACTAGCAGGGGCACTCAAGGATAGCATTAAAGGATTATGATCGCTTACGGCACTTGCGATTACCTCAAGCCTATTAACATAATGAAGAAAGTTACTAGACACAAATACAAAATCAATAGTACTCATTGCACCTCTTGTTCCCTGAAAGGTTGGTATTGGCGATATATTTGGGGCAGCCCAGGGCTCTACCATACATAAATCGTTTAGAATAATGATATTATTTAAAGCGTCCCCCTGGGGCGTGTGTTTAAAATGCATCAAGGGCTGTTCATTTAGATCATTGATACCACAGACATTGCAGCCACCAAATTTGCACAGTGTACAATTAAAATCACCAACCCAAATAACTACTAATAAAGCTCGATCACTACGAGCCTTACATATTGCTTCCTCCAAACTCTGGATTGTAGATACATCATTTCTATCAAAAACATTATGGTACCAATTAATTAACAACACGGGCTCTGGGAACAAATTTTCCAACAAGAGCAACTGGTACCAAGGAGTATCCACTATTTTTGAGGTTATCAGGTTCTTTAGTTTGATGGATAGAGCTGTCATTAACCCACCCCTTGCCCTCCCAGCTAGTGATGGGACCGCCAAAACATTAAAAGATTGAAAACCATCAATTTCCCCACCCACTCTGCTCCATGTCTCCTGAAAGCACAGGATATCCTGACCACCCACATGCTCCAGCCAAGCTTCATCCTCCATTCTACCCGCAAGACCTGCAATATTCCATGAGATTAGACACAGCCCAGGTTCCCCTAGGCTATTGTCCACAGACTTTATTGGAGTTTCCAGGTCAGGCCCAGTAATTGGTGGGTTTAGCTCACAGGCTAAGTTGCTAACAGTTTGACTATCCGAACGCATATTAGGTTGAGCATTGTGGTCGAAAGCGTCCACCACCTGGTTATCCTCCTGCCTTATCCCCCCGTTTTCCCCCATGACCAAATCTGTGGTAGATAAAATACTTTCCTTTTTCTTGTCTAATGGTCAATCTAAACCCTCCATTCCCACCAGTGGGTCAAATCGGTTTCTTAATGGAATATTGTTATTTGGCATCCACCCTAGGTATTCCTCCCCCTGGAATCTCCTTCTTGATTGGTCATAGGGGGTTTGCCCAAAATTTTTGAAACTTGTTGGCCCCATAAAAGATCCATCACCCTGGAACCACAAACCAGGATGATTTTGAGGGGGTCGAGATATAGTATTAATCTGAGTCCATCCAGAGTAATTATTACCCTGCACTCTCGACCCAGGAAAACGAGGGTTAGGGGGAAGATGATGCAAGTTGGGATAAAAATATTCAAGACCTATACATTGAATATCCCCCATTCTAGCAAACCTTGCTTTGTTACAAATTAAGTCCTTGACCCACCTGTCCCTAAAATTAATTAGGATACAATCCCCCTCTAAATCCTTCTTGCTTGGGCCAACCCAAGGGACCCTTCGTACGTTTAATATTTTTGTACTAGAGGCTGGGGGGAGTGGTCTATTGTTGTTGAGCCAGAATATGACTTTATTTGATAGGTCCTGATTTGATTCATGTTTATTTGGTGCGACCACCGGGACACCTGTCAGGATGGCCATAAAAGGTGCAGATTCGGGGGGTATATTCACACATATTGGTTTACTTGGAGGTGCCATTTCATCCAGAACTAATGGGCCGCTCAGTGGAGTTTGTTTAACTTGAGATGAGGCTACTGGCTTGGATGTAATTGAGCTCGGTGCTGCTGCTATAGCCATAATCGGTATTGACTGAGAGTCCCCATCAGCCACCAGTGCAGGTCTAGTTGGGACTGATCGTACAGGGGTTCGCTGGGAATCAACAGATGCAATAGGCTGGGGCGGATTACTTGGTTTTTGAATAGAGGTTTTATGAGCCCCCTTCTTTATTTCAATACAATTCCCCTGGGCCTGTGGAAATTTGCTGTTGTTAGCCAAAATTTCCAGCGAATGTGTGTTAACTGATATTAAGTGCTCTAATTGGTCCAGTTTTAGGTTAACTATTTGTGTTCTCTCAATAAGGGGTAACAAGAGTTTTTACCAGCTTCTCAATATGTGTTAACAAAGCTTTATTGTTGTTGTTTTGGCAGCAATGAGTCAGATCACCAGGGTCTCCCATACGTATTACCCTTCCCTTCAAATGACCTCCCCCTCTTTTACGTTTACTAGTTTTTGTGACTTCTGGAACAGAGGCCGAAACTTTGGGTTGTAGGGAAATGGGGCCCGACAGGGTCAAATTAGGGTGTTGGATCCCATCCCCAATATTGCTCAATACAGAACAATCTTCTATTGGACCGTTCACTACATCGCCCATAGATATTTCTTGATTATCTGAAGTAACGGCTAAGTCTGGGCTGGCTTCCAAGTCGTTTATTATGCTCTTTTCAGGAGTGACCACAGATGCAAACCGACCCAAAGATGAACGCTTCCCCGTAACTAAGTCCAGAGACAAACGCTTTTCAGTAAGAGCAATTTCCTTATCTAATATCCCCGTGGCACGGGTGATAAAATCATCTAAGGTTCCAGTGGCTTTAACACTACTTGACTTTACTGTAACCCGCCTACCCTTTCTTAGTGATGAGGACATCATAAGACTAAAAATAAGGAATAATGTGTACAATTTAAAATATAAATTAGATAAAAGTTTAAAACTTCAATTACACATTATAACTACATTCAACATCTTATCACATTGATAACTAAAACATACTTTGAGTCCTCGAATCCCGAGAGTAAGAGAAAGGGCCCGGCCCGTCCCTGTACGTCCTTGGACGGCCTTAGACGGCCCGCCCTTTGCCCGGGCTTAGCCCCGGGCGCTCCCGCGCGCTCCCGCGCTGCGGATGAGTGGCTGCTTAAGTTTGGAAATTAGGTAGGTGAGGGGGGCGTGTCGTGCAGGGAGAGCAGCCCAGGTGTAGGCAATGGGGCTCGCAGGGACTCCTGGGCAATGGAGTCCCCTGCTGCTCGCAGCCCTGTACAGATGCGCTCACCCCGGTGAAGGCAACCCCGTCCAGGCGCTCTTACGGTGTTCACTGGACGCTGCGGGACCCGCGCAGCGGGTCCGGCGAGTTGTTGGGCCGGGAAAGGCAAAAAAGTCAACTGGTTAGTCCCACGTCGTTCCTGAAAGCAAAGATGAATCCCAGGGATGGGAGCTTGGTATTCCGCTTTTAATCACAGCTATGCAGGGGGGCGTGTCGTGCAGGGAGAGCAGCCCAGGTGTAGGCAATGGGGCTCGCAGGGACTCCTGGGCAATGGAGTCCCCTGCTGCTCGCAGCCCTGTACAGATGCGCTCACCCCGGTGAAGGCAACCCCGTCCAGGCGCTCTTACGGTGTTCACTGGACGCTGCGGGACCCGCGCAGCGGGTCCGGCGAGTTGTTGGGCCGGGAAAGGCAAAAAAGTCAACTGGTTAGTCCCACGTCGTTCCTGAAAGCAAAGATGAATCCCAGGGATGGGAGCTTGGTATTCCGCTTTTAATCACAGCTATGCAGGGGGGCGTGTCGTGCAGGGAGAGCAGCCCAGGTGTAGGCAATGGGGCTCGCAGGGACTCCTGGGCAATGGAGTCCCCTGCTGCTCGCAGCCCTGTACAGATGCGCTCACCCCGGTGAAGGCAACCCCGTCCAGGCGCTCTTACGGTGTTCACTGGACGCTGCGGGACCCGCGCAGCGGGTCCGGCGAGTTGTTGGGCCGGGAAAGGCAAAAAAGTCAACTGGTTAGTCCCACGTCGTTCCTGAAAGCAAAGATGAATCCCAGGGATGGGAGCTTGGTATTCCGCTTTTAATCACAGCTATGCAGGGGGGCGTGTCGTGCAGGGAGAGCAGCCCAGGTGTAGGCAATGGGGCTCGCAGGGACTCCTGGGCAATGGAGTCCCCTGCTGCTCGCAGCCCTGTACAGATGCGCTCACCCCGGTGAAGGCAACCCCGTCCAGGCGCTCTTACGGTGTTCACTGGACGCTGCGGGACCCGCGCAGCGGGTCCGGCGAGTTGTTGGGCCGGGAAAGGCAAAAAAGTCAACTGGTTAGTCCCACGTCGTTCCTGAAAGCAAAGATGAACTATTCATTTTGGTCACTTGGTTAAGTGTTAGGCGTGACTTATTTACATATGTTTTCTTTCGACTAGAACGTAGGATTATTCCAGTTAATAAACACTGTAATAGGAGATGTCTGAATTGTCCGACACTAGCATGATTTGGAAACTTTTAAATATCTGTAATTTGCCTTTCAGAAAAAACAAGTAAAACATACACGTAACATCGCTAAAGAATGGTTAATCATGTGTGCCAAGGTCTGTATCCCTTCAGTTAGGAAGACAATTAGAAGTGGGCCTTTATTTCCCTGCCTGGTAATTCTAGGCACGGGAAAATAATGGGGATTTTACGTCTTTGATGAATAACGTGCTAGAATCTGTGTTTCTGTGCTGATTACCCCCCCCCCCACCCCCCAGAGTTTCAACAGCCAAAACCTCTATGTGAAAAACAAAAACTTAACAGACTTCACCATTACCAAAACACCCATTTTGCAGACATCACTTTTGTACATTTAGCTGTGTGAATGTTTGTGTCTTTTGAGGCAACCTACATTATTTTCTTATTGCGAGTGTTTCTAGATTACACTCACCCCATGAAGGTGCCATATAAAACAAGCATTTGCAATGCAATAGGTCTCGCATTTTAGAAACTTTGACCTATTGGTATTGTAAATGACAATGCCTTTTACCATTGCAGGTTTTTTCAACACATAAATAAAAGGCATTGTCGTTTACAATGCCAATATCTCAAAATCTCGCAATTGCGAGACCTATTACATTGCAAATGCTTGTTACTATGGTAGTCAATGTAAGCAGAGAGAAGTTGCAAATCTATAATGATAGCTTTAACCAGCTGTTGTTCGGGGGGTTGCATGTTCCTGGTAACGACTCAAGACCACTTTGTACAGGCTTATGTCCTTTAGAATGTAGTGAGCAGGCTCGGTGAGTACAATCGCTAACACTGTTAGATACACCCCCTTGGGTGATATGACTTTAAAATTCCAGTAATAAAGTAACTCTATTGGAACGGCTGGCACAGAGACAACTAAAGTGTCTTCGAGCAGTGCGGTTTAGTGCAGGGTTTTATACAGATATGTCTGTACCTTGGAAAAAGATTACGGTTTACCTATCTTATCTAACCATTAAAAAAAGGTAAAAAAACTTGGTAGTTATTGATTTTGAGAGGTCAGTGCCAAATCAGAATGCCCCATTGTGTAAGTTATTAATTGGATCACAAAACAAGATGGTCACTTAGGGGGGTGAATAATTGAAAGTTTCAAAAGTGTCCACTTTGAAAATAAGTATAGTGACTTGCACAGTAGCTGCCATGTTTCAATTTAGTCATTTTCTGTATGCCCTTTTAGTAGACTCCAAGATACACACTAGCAGGTTTAGATATTAGCTAAGCCACAGCTGAACAGTTGTAGCAGTGTGGTTGTAGTGGGATTGAAGGTGTGATCCATTGTACAGAAATACACTAGGCCCTCTCCAGAAAAAATTGTAATCTGAGATCTTTTGTAGAGGTCAAAACGCCGGGGTTTACCTTTGTCAGGTGGGAATTTAAAAGGGCAATTAGAGGAATTAGTGACAAAAGCAGAGATGAGAAAGAGAAAAAGACATTTAAAGGGGACAAAGAATAAGGAGGGATCGAGAGAAAAGGTAATAAACGAAAAGAGGTAGAGAGTAAGGGAGAAGCAGAGATGGAGAAATAAAACCTAAGAGTGAGTGGGGGAAATGCCGTGTAGGAAGATGGAAGCGAATGAAAGTTGGGGATGTAGAAAGATTAAATTACAGAAAACAAAAATGGATACAATTAACATAGATGGGATAAAAGATAATGAAGAAGAGCGGTAGAGAGAAATATAGAAGTGGAGAGGGGCGTGAGGAACGAAACATGAAACGGTGCAAGGATGGAGAAAGCATGCTTCTGTATGCCACATAGACCTGTCCATGCAGCAGCCTGCTGGATCTCAGTGGGGTGCCGCCGGGAGTTCATTGATGGCCTGACAGTAGCTCATTGAGATGCTTGTGGGGCTTAGGGGACATCTGCATGAGCTCACCTGGGTAGGAGACAGCTCAGTGGGTTGTTTGTTTCCTCTTGATTTGGTGCCTTCCTGCAGCAGCTCAGTTGGGTGCCTGCAGGAGCGCAGTTGAGTACCCACAGGACCTTCGTTAGCTACCTACAGGATCTCAGTTGACTGGCTGGATGAGCTCATTTGGGGACCTGCAGGTGTACAGTTTGGTTCCTGCAGGAGCTTAGGTGGCTGTCTTCAAAAGCTCTAATTCTCTGTCTGCAGGAGGTCAGTTAACTGAGTACTAGTATTGCGAGTCTACTAGCCCCACTTACACTGGAATGACAAAATGTATATCAATAAACTTACTTCCATTTCCATGCAAAACTACCAATCGTTTTTTGAAAATTGTGTGGTCGGGAGGAGTTAACACATTTCAATATTTTGAAACATGCGTGAGCTGCAGAACCTCTACCAGTACACAGAGACCAGTGACTTGTTCAAACCACACCACGTTGTACCCTTACCTTAAAGATGATATTTAGCTCACAGTTCCTTTGCCTTACTCGCCAACCCAGAATTTGTATATGAGGTTAAATCTGCCTTTCCTACAAAATGCAGGTCCATCAGTTATAACCTGTAAGTTAGTAAAAATACTGAAGATGGGAGCAAAACAGATTTGAACAATAAATGGGATGTGACTATTGAACTACGGTTCTCATTACGAGGGGCGCAGCAGATATTTACTGAAACCGTTTGTGCTGATAACTCCAGAGTGGGAAAAACCCTGGCCAGTTCCGAGTTAAATTATGAGGGTCCACTAGAAAATAAACAAGAAAAATAATAAAATAAACCGAGCGCAGTCTCCCTGAAGCGGGCACCGCGCTCGGTATTAAATAAAAAAAATATAATATTAAAGTGAGCGCCGTGTCCCTGAAAAAACTAGAAATGAAATGCAAATTAGGTTAGGAAGTGGCCGCCATTACCGAAGCGGGCACCCCATGCGTGTTGTGTCCCTTAATGAAGTAAATAGTTTTCTGAACTGGTAATGAAAGCTCCCGAGTTAGGACACAGTAAAAGATCGAGTCCTCATGGGTGGTACCAAATGGAGACAGGGCGGTAACAAGGAGGGACTAACAAGCCTCATAATGAATCGGAAGCCAGCATTTACCAAGGAAATGACACCAGCCAATGAAAAGTATGGGCGGAGAGTGGGCGAGGCTTACACAGCATACTTAACTACTGCATGCCTCGCAGAGCGAGTAGGGCATGTGCGCTGCCGCTAGGCTCGACCTAAAAAGAGCTGTGCATTTCTTCATCAATGCTTAATGACCTTGTTATTAAAAGTTACTATTCCCATTAAAATAATCTTTTATGGTCACTTTTACATTGCACCAAATACACAATCTGAATTTCCCTAGTGGCTCATGCCCTAAAACCAAGGCCCTAAAACAAGCTGCATTGCTTCCTTGGCAGATGCCATTTTCTGTCTCTTAGCACTTGCTTAGATACAAGAGGATGTTTTGTGAGCTCTCACCTGAACTTCCTATGACAGCCAGCATCTGCCCACTACTGACTTTAACATTCAGGTTTTCAATAGCCAGCATATGAGAACCAGGGCCTGTCTTCCACTCCCAGGGCATCTTCAGCTCTGCCAGCTTCTCATACCATGGTATCTGAGCAGCCACATTCACCTGTAATACATAGGAAGACCCGATTTAACAAGTGGTGTAACTTATGATAATCATGTTACATTTACAGGTATTCTTTAGTAATTAATCATCCTGTAATTCAGCAAACCAGGAACGGTAATGAAATGTAACTTAAGAATGTCTTACATTTGAAATGTAGGGAAAGAACAAGTATACAATTCAAAAAGAAACATAGCATATGCCATGCATAGGCTACACCAGTGTTGCAAATGAAAATCTTGAAATTGCAAAAGATAAAACGAGTCAACGTTTTTCTCTCACCTCAAATTATTTTCCACATCACCCCTTCTTTTTCCCCACTCACCCCGTGAAAACGGGCTTGATTGCAATTCTTTCACATATGGTCAACCGCACTTTAACGTAGGACTGGATAAGATGATCAGATATGTGTTGCGAAGCTTTTGTAAATTTCCTTAAAGGTAAGAGCTTCAGAGGTGTCCCAGTATGCAAACAACACCAACTATCACCTCCCATCACATAACATTACTGTCACCCTGCACCTCTCGGGAATTGTGGCTATGCACATTTGAAGTAATTCACCATGACAGACCAAGCTAACTGTTATGCCTCATTTATACCTGGCAAAGCCGTTTCGATAAAGTTTTGTGAAGTATGTCATGCACATGCATGAGGTGCATATTCGGCACATTCACGCTCGTTCAATCTACACATGTCTCAGATAGTCACACTTGCATTGTTTGGGCGTGTGTCAGTCATTGGCTGTCATATGCATGCATGTGTTTCTCAGGCTCGGAGTTACATTTTTATGTTTTTTGGGAATAGTCATATGTGAACATTGATGTTTTGGGCTAGATGTTCATGCATGACTGCTATTGTGTGTGCTGGCGCATACAGAGCCTTGGGATGATTAGCCGGTCTTCTTGAAAACGTTGATGTGGCAAGTGTATTGGGCTTGAGCGTGGTCCTAGGTGGTGGCACGGGCTGTCAAATCATCCCTACATGCCTCGTGATATTGATATTTGTATTGCTTTGTTCTGTGTATTAGTGCGTTTTTTTCAATGTTCAATTCAATTCAAAATAATTAACCATAAAAGCAAAGGACAGATACATAAACAAAATACAGTTACATATCCTAAGTGATAAAAAAAGTCACCAAAATACAGTCAGGTCACTTCGTTTTATTATATGCAATAGCAAACAAGCGTAAGATATGCATTTGCATAAGATCATGACATTTGAAATAGGCCAAAACTCTTTCTAAAATGAAAATTGTAAAAGGAGGAGTAAGTTAAGGGCTTTTTCAGACATCAGATTCTAGTAAGTCTGGGTTTCTCCTTCATAAATCTACCCCATTTCCCCCCCACTTATATTAGGATTTTAAAAAGCTTTTTATAGCATCATGCGTGTGTATTGTTTTATCATTCATGCTTGGAAAGGTTTGCTACCACAACAAGAATGGCAGTTCTACTGGAAATGAACATGTTTGCTTCATTTTCAAAGATTACCGACATATACTCCAGTGGCCCTAAAAAGTCCCATATGCTTTGCAATCATACTATGGTGGCGCTCATTTTGATGTAGTTGTATGTCAAAATATTCTTAGTAAAAATACCGTCTGACAGAAATATTATGCCCTAAATTTCGCTTGTAAACATTTCATCCGATTGAGTGTAGATATTCTAATAAGAATTCCAGTTGTGCAATATGTTTGTAAACTATATTTAGAACACAATATTTCTGTCATGTGATATTTTGCGTATGCTATTCATGTACCATACCTTAGAGGCATAATAGTGCTGATGCAGTAATCATGTTATACACACAAAATATATTGCTATACCATGTATTTAGATGCTTGCACGCATCAATAAGGCACAATGTGCATAAATGCCATACATACCAGGAAAGCATTGGTGATGAAAATGCTTGTTTCTTTAGGCTATAATGTGGATTTGCAATTTTGTTTATGTAAAAGTACCACAATCCTCTAAATCAGTCGAATGTGATAAATGTGTGATAATTCATTGATCAAACATTTTTCACATTTGTTGGCAACTATAAAGGAGGGAATTTATTTGTTTAGACAATCTTGTCCTTCATTGTAGTCTAGCCCAATACGGCATAGCATCCATTTTTTTATTTTCTCAAGTTGCTAATTTTTAGGTCAAGCATTCGAGACCTCTTGTATACACTTTAGTATATACTTTAGTATATATACTTTAGTATATACTTCAGTATATACTTATATGTGTATTTACTTTGTGGGCTCTGGAGATCAGCTCTAGGACTTGTCTGCTTCCGCTTAGGGACTTTCTTTTCTGTTCAACTACCTTGATAGAAAATGACCAGCAGACGTCAGTAAAATACCAGAATTGCTTTCTGCTGAGGGACTTTCTTTTTTAATTTTTTCTGGCAACTGCCTCTATTTAACTTTCTTGATAGAAAACGACTAGCAGATGTTAGTAAAATACCAGAATCACTTTCTCTAGATTCCAGTCCATAGAAATTGTCTTCCATGAGCACCCATAGACAATAGTATTTTTTTCAAATCTTGTATTTTCAGTGATATGACCACCGAAGGCCCTGCTTTTATATTTAAAAAAGAGCTTTGGACTATACCATTTCCAGCTGAAAGGCAATATTTCTCTCCATGTATTCCCATATGTGTCACATAGTTTGGTGCTTACTTTCCCTCCATGTTAAAAATCAGCAGATGTTTCAGCACCCAGGCTAATGTGCTGCATAGCTAAATACATATAAGGTCCCAAAGGCGAGACCGAATGCATTGCAAATGCTTGTTTAGGGAAAGGTGTGCCTGGACCAGGAAGAATGCCTACATAATAAAATTATTATCACTATACTTCACTCTGAGAATGCATGGTCTATGCACTCCATAGGCCACAGAGTGCAGTCAACTTTTCAAGTTACTCTTTTTCCAGTCCCAATTCCTGAATGGATTAATTGAATGTAAGGGAGCAGTAACACCGTACATAAATCCAGAATCCATTCACGTTCAAAAATGAGTTCTACAAAGTATTGTTCAGTGTTTAGTAGATCAGAAATTACCCCTGTTGGACTGGCTAATATCCTTCTACCACTGCCACTGAGTTCAAATCCCACCAAGGAAAATTCAGCCTTTCATCCTTCCAAGTTTGAAAAATTGAATATTTTTAAATTTGGAAATAATAACAGCTGTTATTTATTGCACTTACTGTGGTATGAAGCAGTACATATAAAAGGGAGGTGACAATTGTTATTACTCCCTTACCTACAGCGCCTATTTCAATCAGCTTAATAAATAGTTCTGCATTGACAGTGTGGTATTAAGTGGATTAGGCTGACTCTTTGCAAGGTATTTTTGCTATAAAGCATCATGCTCTGTCTGAGAGGAGCAGCATCTACCAACTGAGACTGAGCGATTTTCTACCGGCTGGAGTTCCAGGATTAAGGCATGTTTATTTAGGGCCCTAATTCAGAAAGCTTGTCCATGTGTAAGCAAGTTTTACTTCTGGATATTAATGAATGAGGAATCCCTAATTTGGATGTATGATGTGACGGTTCACAAAAACGTTTAGTAAGTCAAGTTCAAAAATTCAGGTTTGATTCAGTCATAGGACACAAGTAAGGGTACAGCTGCCAAGATATTTCTTTCCTCATAGCTATGGGAACAGACATGGAGCTGATGATGCCTGACTGATATATAAAAGAGATGCTCACAAAACATTATGTTTCTTATGCACCAAAATACCAATAAAAATAGAGCATAATCTTTACTTAATGGGAGTGCTTTCACAGATGTGCTTTAAGCACTATAGTGTGCAAAAGATTACACACATTATTGCTACAGCGGTGGGAGAAAATTGGGCATAGTTGTAGCTCGCTGATACCTTCCAATATGAAAAGCATATAGCAAAATGTTACATTCATTGGATGATGTCATCAATGACATCATCAATGATTGCATTTTGGGATGTCATCAGTGATGTCATCAATGTTGTCATGTAACATGTCATGAGTAATGTAATATGTGAAGTCATAGGCAGTGCATGGCAGGGATGCAAGTTATAGTTAACTCAGTTAATTATAACTGGCTAATTTCAGTGGTTTTTTTCCTGTTTTTCAGCGTTCGTTTTTAACTCATGTCTACACCTAACTATAAGATTACTTACATTTTTTTCTCATTGAATTTCTAGGGTTTTTAAATGTAAGCTAAGATCTTTTAATGAAGCCTAACTATAAAATCCCTTTGCTCTATGTTTTTTTCTGTTTTTTTCTGGGCGGTTTTAATGTAGAGTAGCTCATATTACCAGACCTAAATATAAAGTCTATTTATTCTTTGTTTTTTCAGTGAATTTATAGGATTTTTTAAACATATTCAGCTAACACCTCCACTGCGCATAGCCTTGAGCCCTTCGCAATGGCGGTTACACAGAACATCCCCCCCAGGCTGCTGGGCCAACCCCCTACATCCTGCCCTTCATGGTCAGCTAACTACCCCTGCTCCCCTCCTGCGTGCTCTCTGTTCAGCATCTGCATGCTTCTGCCCCACCTCCTGCCCTCTGTGGGCAGCTTGCTGCCTCAGCCATCTTCATGTCTGCCCTTTGTTCTCCCTCTGCATAGGCGGGCCCCTCAAGCCTGCCCTCCGTTGTCAGCTTGAGGCCCCTTCCCCCTCCACATTGCTCTCCATTCTGTGTGTGTGCTCCTGCCTCCTCTTGCCTGCCCTCTATGGGCCATTGTTTTGCCAATGCTCCTGGCCCTCCATAGTCAGCTTGCTTCCCCCTCTCCTGCCCACACCCCCTGCCTTGGTTTCCATGTGCATGCTCCTGCCCCTCCCACCTGACCACCATGGCCCATTGCGCTGACCCGACCCATGCTGGCCTGCTCGACGTGGTCAGATTGATAACCTGGTTGCCCTTCTACCTGCTCCCATTCACCATCTAAATGCCCCTGCCCAATGGCGTCAACCCTCTGTGGTCAGCTTGTTGCCCCTGGTGCTGCCCCTTCCTTCCTGATTCTGCTTTTTGTGTGGGCCCTTCTCTCCTGGTCTCCACAGTCTATTGTGCTGTCCCTGCCTATGCAGTCAGCATATGTGGTCAGCTTGCTGCCCCTTCCCTCTTCCATCCTACCCTGTATGGTCTTTTTTGCTGCCTGTCCCACTTGTCCTCTGTGCTTATCTTGCTGCTCCCACTTACATCCTCTCTGTCCTCGGTCATGCCCCTGCCCCCTCCATCCTGCTCTGCATGATCCGATGTGATAGCATTGCCCCTTTTGCTTGCCCTTCATGGTTAGCTTGTTGTCCTTGTACCTCCCCCTTCCCTGACCCCGTTGTCTGCATTTTATGCCCATGCCCCCTCACACAAGCCCTATGTGGCCCTTTGTGCTGCCACTGCCCCTCTCGCCTGTCCGCACGTGGTTAGCCCTGCTGACCCCACCTTCTGTTGTCTGTATGCATGCCATTCCCCCTCCTGCCTACCCTGCGCCATTTGATGTGCTTTCACTGCCCGTCCCACCTGCCCAGCATGGTCAGTTTGCTGTCCCTCCTCCTGCCCACTCCCCTTGCCTTCTATTGTCTAAGTCAATGCACCTATCCCCTCCCTCCGGTCCTGTATGTCCGTTGTGCTGCTGCTGCCCCTCCTACCAGACTTGCATAGTCTGTTGTGTTGCCACTGCCCCTCCTGCCCACACTGCATGGTCACCATTGTTACCGCCTGCCATATGTTTTCTGCTGAGCTGCCACTGCCTGCCGCCACTGCCTGCCATGCCTGGTCTGCTTGCTGCCCCAGCCCAATTCCCACCTTAACTCTGTTCGTGGGAGTGCGTGAGCCTATCCTCTTCCCTCCTACCCTCCAAGGAATGTTATGCTTCCACTGCCCCTCTCATCTGCCATGCATGCTCAACTTGCAGCTCCTGCCCTTGCCCTGCTCCCTCACTCATTCCCTCCGTGGTCCAAGTCCATGCTCCTGCCACCTCCCTCCCCACAGTGTTCTAATGAACAACTAGAACAGTAATATTCAGTATATATAACAAAAGTGTTATCAAAACCTTCAGAAATCCACTAAAAATGCAAAGTTTAAAGTGACATTGTAGTTAGGTATGGCAATGGGATCTTAGCTTACATAAAAAAAGTCCCAAAAATTCAATGAAAAAAACAAAGGTTAAAGTGATGTGATCGATAGGTGTTGTAATGAAATGCTATTCATTGTTGAAACTGATGCTTCCCATCAAGCACTGTGGGCGTGGTTGCAAAGAAACCCAAACACTATACAGATCCATCCAGTCGCATGTTTTTCTAAGAGGTACTCTCCAGAAAAGTCGAACTATACTGTTCCTTATGAAGATCTTTTAGAGACTGAAAGGTCTTTTGAAGTGAAGAGGCATAGCCTGTTGAGAGCTAAAAGTACAGTAAGAGATATTAATTTGAATTTTTTTTATTAATTGGAGCATTGTACCCATAGACAGCTTGGATAGACTTTGTTTTTTCTAATTACGATTCTGTAATAAACTGTAGGTCAGGTCCAAGTTACATTATGTTATGGCAATTTGTATGGCGGAGCTTATCACCCGTGAGGGTATCCAGGCACTGTAATGAAATGGAAAAGCTGTAATGGGAAAGCAGATGTTTTATACAGACAGAATCAATCTGAAATCGAAAACAATTTGAATAAGAGGTGTGGCTCACTAGTTAGAGGCGGCAGACCCGTAAGCAGAGAATCGGCTGGGGACCAGGGTTCAATTCCCGACGCGGCAGGGTCGTGGACCAGGGTCAAAACGGACTTGATAATTCTCGCCTCGGTACCTACTCTAACCAGGAACACACTCGGCAACTCTGGGCATTAAGCTTGCCTCATCTCTACAACGGCCCCCCACAGACGCCGGGGATGCCTGGTTTCACCTTGGAGATACCCAGAAAGGGACCATCTCACAGGGATAGCCAGGATGGGTTCCCCAGCGGTCTACAGCGCTGGGACGCCCCGTTGCTGGGGCAGCTGTGCGCTTTACAAGTCTACAACATTTACATTTACATTTACATTTAATGAACCACTCTTGACTTTGGCATCTAAAACCTTGAATAATCATTCTATAGCATTGATTGATGTAGCATCATTCTTGACAAAAGTACGTATAGAAATGCAGCCTATAGATAAGGTCATTTGGATTTAGGAATATAATAATAGAAGTGAAAGTGATGTTATTATTTCAGCTTATTTGCCATCTGTTCGGCTTAGACAGCAAGCTATGGTTTGGATTAATGATTGTAATACTGCTGAGCATCCAGAATTAGCTATAGCTTTGGCAGCTGTTAAAAGATATATTGGTGGCCAACCTTATCTACTGAATTATTAAGTA
Organism: Triturus cristatus; assembly: GCF_964204655.1. NCBI lineage: Eukaryota > Metazoa > Chordata > Amphibia > Caudata > Salamandridae > Triturus > Triturus cristatus. Next base: position 1,635,040,186 of record NC_140589.1, read on the forward strand.
TGAACATACATGTTCCATTTATGGACAAATTAGGAGTTCCTGAACAAAACCTGTAGGTATTTTGAGATCATGACCTGTACAACCCAGACCTTTACACACAGTGTCAATGGACTTAATAGCTGAATTACCTAAGAGTCAGACCTGCATAGTAATTTATTGTTTGTGCATCATTTAACCAAGATGTGTCATTTCAATACATTCCCAAGGATACCTATTTATAAAGAGCCAGGTAAGCCATTTATAGGCCCGATCATGATCTTAAATATCATTCCACTAGTTTGGAGTACTGGCAGGTGATCTCAGTTTATCTCAAGGTTTTGCCTGCTTCATTTAAGGAATTGGATAAGGAGGTTCAGCTGCCCGCGAGTTATCATTCGCAGAAAGGCAGACCTAGAAAGTAAATCAGTGTGTTGAGCATTATTTGAGATTACACTCCTTAAAATAAAAGTAGGATTGGAGTAAGACTTTGTGATTATACAAGATTCAACTGTAGCAATATTGAACATTCATTTTTTGGAATTCACACTTCATTTGTAGGTACTTCCACCATCCCAGAATATTGCCTCTAGATTTACCTCAATTCACTTCAGTCCCATGTGTACAAGAATGTTTAACTGAATTAAAAGAAATCCAAAAATCTGCACACAAACCGTTAGAAAAGGTTGAGGCTACAAAAAATAGAATATTAGAAAAGAATACTCCTTGGACCAGGAGCGTGATTCAAAGGCCAGAATCTCATTCGGAGCTGAGTCCAAGAAAAATAATAAATCATTAAATGCCAGGAATGCAGATTTTTTTGTTTTTGTTTTACTTGGTCAAGCACAAAAAGAAGATCTCATGGTACAGTTATGCATATAAATGATCATTCACATTACATGTCCGGACAATCACTGTGTCATATCAGTATACAGTACTCTACAATATCCAAAATATTAGACTCACTTTATACACAGAGAAAGAAGGTCAACATAGGAGAGCAGGTACCAAGTATGTAAAAAATCGTCCACATGACTTGTTCAGCAACACGTCTACTGTGGAGAAGTGTAGCTCACTGGTTAGAGGAGCCATACTCTGAAGCAGAGGTCAGACCCGGGACCAGGGTTTGATTCCCAACGCGGCAGGGTCCGGAGCCCAATTGTCCACGGACTCGATAATTCTCGCTTCGGTGCCCACTCTAAGCACGAGTTCACACTATGCAGCTCTGGGCAACAAGCTTGCTTAATCTCCACAAACGCCCCCCCCCCCCCGCGGCGGGATGCCTGGCTTTCACCTTTGGGATGCCCAGTACAGGTTATCTCACAGGGAAAAACCAGGACGGGTTCCCAATGCAAGCGCTGAGATGCCCAAGGGTAAGTCGAGCGCTATATAAGAACATAATACATACATACTTTCCCCTCCCCGTTTCAATAGCTTACTGGGGTATTAAAAGGATCCCATACTATGCAATTACACACCCTTTTCGAGTCTATAATAAGTCCTCAGTGTGCGTGGATTCTAGAAATTGTACTAGTGGTTCAGAAATGTCTTGGACGAGAAGCTTGTGGTAGCACCTCTGCATACGTTTCCAGCTGTGTTTTACAGTATACCAGATCTACAATCCAATCTTTGCATTTTGGTGTAGCCTTGCTACCCCATTTTATTGCTAAACGCCTCTTTGCTAGCAGAAGTGCTAGTGCAAGGAACTTACATCTACAAGCTAGCTTGACCTTGTACATGCCCAGCAGACACGCTTGGGGCATATTAGGTATCAGTTCTGCCAACATGGTGGTAAGTGTATTGGTTACCTCTGCCCAGTAGGAATGAAGCCACGGGCACGACCAGGCCACATGCAAGAAATCCGCTGCGGGAGCTCCGCATCTGCGGCATTTGTCATCGTCTCTCAGACCATATTTGTGGAGTTGTGCAGGCGTGTAATACACTTGATGGAGAAACTTAAAGTGTATAATTTTCAGATTGCAGTTAGAAGTCAGTATTTGCAGTTGCATGCAGCTGTAGTCCCATTGCTCTGCAGTGATATTTACACCTAATGTGTCTTCCCATCTTCTTTTGAGTATATCTTGAGCATTGAATTGTTCCCGCTGGGCTGTATATAGTTTTGTAACTAGGCTCTTCCACGTCGGAGACACCAGCAAGGTCTGCAGCGCATTATGTGTCAGAGGTTCATTTGGAAATGCAGGATATAAAGCTTTAACTGCTGCGCACAGTCTCATGTATGCAAAGATTTTCAGTGGAGTATGAAGTGTGAACAGAGTGACATCATTATGTAATATAAATGTCCCATGTGGAAAAACATCCCCCATTTTACGAATTCCCATCTTGTTTAGTAAGTGTAGCATTTTGGTTTCTTGCGTCACTGTGAGTTGTGGATGATGGGAGCGCTGGCGCATACGTAGGGAGTTTGTGCGCTCATTTTGCTAATGTATGCCATGCTTTAGAAGTGCAATTCGCTGGATAGATCCCTGTGGACGGAATAGTTCATTGTGGTGATGAGATAAGTGCAATGAGTGGGGTAGGAAGCATGATTTCATGTTCCACTGCCATATGTGGTACATGTCCATGTGGGTGTAGCCAGTAGTGGGCATATTGTGCCTGTGTGCAGTAATACTAGAGTTGTAGGTCTGGGGCCCCAAAACCTCCCTGTGTGTATGGCTTAGTAAGTTACTTCCATCCCACTCGTGCATGCTTTCCCGCCCATGTCAGTCTAAGCAAGGCTGTGTGAAGTTTGGCAAAGAGCACTTGTGGAATCCATATAGGTATATTCATAAATAAATAAAGAAACCTTGGTAACACCACCATTTTTTGCACGGCTATCCTATCGGCGAGTGATAGTGGGAGGTGAATCCATCTGTTAACCTGTTCTTCCAGTTTAATTATCGCTTTCCCATAATTCTCTCTCAGAACCAAGTCTGGATCTCGGTGTATCCAGACCACAAAGTATTTCACTGGGTCTGTGTGCCATTGTAACGGATAATCAATCGCTGGTTGGGTTGTCCCGGGGTAAGCGGAATCACCACTGATTTGTCCCAGTTTATACTAAGGCCGGAGAAGTACTCGAATCCGATATATTCTCGGATGAGTTTGTTTAGATTTATGTCTGGGTGTCTTGTGTGGAGGACCATATCATCTGCATATAATGATATTGTTATGGGCCATAAATGAAACTGTAGGGCTGTATCGGCATGTTTTTGACAAATCTTACACGCTAGGGGTTCTACCGCCAGTGTGAATAAGAGCGGGGACAATGAGCAGCCTTGTCGCGTGCCACAACATATATTAATAGGATCAGACGAATTACCATTTACACGTATTCTAGCGCTGGGTTGTGTATATAGTAGGGCTGCCCATTTTAAAAATGGTTCTGGGAATCCCATTTGTCTCAGAACTTGAAACATGTAGGGCCATTCCACAGAATCAAATGCCTTAGCGACATCTAATAGAGTCGCAGAGGCCGGTAGGTCCGGGTGTAGATGATGGAACATTGCAAATATAGTCCGTATATTTTGTGTAGTGGAGCGTGACAGAATAAATCCAGCTGGATCCGGGAGGAGCAGGTTTTGCATCAGCGGTTGGAGTCGGAGGGCAATGATTTTGGCCAGTATTTTTGCATCTATGTTGATTAACGATAGTGGGCGGTAGGAGTCGCATCGTGTCGGATCTTTGTCAGGTTTGAGAAGTCTGATCAAAAGTGCCTCATGTAGCGAGGGGGGCAATATGCCCTCTTCATAAGCTTCCTCATACATAGCCGCTAGGTGAGGAAGTAACGCATCTTTATATTCTTTGTAGAACTCTCCAGGTAAGCCATCTATACCTGGTGCTTTGTTATTTGGTAGCAAATGTATAGCTTCCCTCATCTCAACTTCCGTTATGTGGTGGCTAAAGTATTCCTGATGCGCGTCAGAGAGCCACGCCAAGGCAATATCATCCAAGTATTTATTTATCTCCGTTGGGGTTACCGTCGACCCGGCAGTGTATAAGTGAGTAGAGAGGTCTGCAAAGCAATGTATGATGGAGGCGGTGTCACATTTAAGTGTATTGTGGCTATCTGCAATTTGAGTTATGTATGATGCAGTGTGTGTGGGCCGCAGCCTACTGGAGAGTGTTCTACCCGGCCTACCACCTTCTCCATAGGGTCTGGCCGTGTATTTGCAGGAAAGGTATTTAATTTCGTCATCTGCAAACTCATGATATCTATCTATTTGACTTCGAATTTCAGCTAATAGTTTAGGATCTAGTGTGGACATATATGCGGTCTCCAGTTTCATAATGTCTGCTTCAATTTTGGACAACTGTGTTTGAATGTCCTTGAGTATACCAGCATGTGTACCGATACAGAAGCCCCTAATCGTTACCTTAAAGGCCTCCCACAGTACTTTAGCACTATCCACTGAATCGACGTTGTGTGTGAAGTATTCAGCCTGCCGTAGTTCTACTCTAAATAACTGATCTTGTAGTGCGCTAGGATTTAGGAGCCATGTAAATTGGTGTGGTGTGTGGGTGGGAATGGTCAGTTCTAATCTAACTGGTGCGTGATCAGAAAGAGTTTTGGGCATATGCATGAGTGCAGTCGTCCAGGCGTTTATATCTGCTGTGGCTTACCAAAAGTCAATTCTCAACCAGGTGTTATGTGTGGTGGATATACAAGTACCCTCTCTACGGGAAGGGTGGCGCATCCTCCATATATCGAACATAGCGTAGTCATCCATACCTTCCTTAAGTTCCTTGGTGGATTGTTTGTCATATCGATCATTACAAGTGGACCTGTCCATAACGGGGTCAATGCATGTATTAAAATCTACACCCCATAAAATCGCAGAGGGTGGGAACATGTGTAATTTGACCCATATATCAGTGAAAAAATAGGGGTCATCCACATTTGGTCCATATACATTGACTATGGTCATGACAGTTCCTCCAAAATTACCTTGCACAATAACATATCTCCCCTGATCATCATGTATTGATTGGAGCAGAGTAAAGGGATAATTTTTCTTAATAAGTAACAGGACTCCTCTAGCATAGGTGGAGTAGGATGATGCAAACCTGTATGCGCCCATCTAGCTCCCACCCAGCAATCCGTTGCGCTAGTAAGATGTGTCTCTTGCAGACAAGCAATATCTACTTTGTGACAGTCTAAACGGGCAAAGACCTTACTTGTTTTCTGTGGATTGTGTAGGCCTCTAACATTCCACGTCATAAATGTGATCTTCCTTGTGGTTGACAGCCTGCTATTCATTTCTGACTACAGTAATTATAGGAACAGGATAACTACGTCTAGATCTGCACATCATAAGAACAGTTTTCTCTGTGCCGACCAGTTTTTCAGTTTTTTTCTCCCTTCCTTCACCCCACGCACTTCGCCATCCCAATTATGGCAAGGACAAGCCCCCTAAACTGATGAGCATACCCTTTCCCTCCAAACATTACTTACTAAACAGAAAATACAAGGTTGTGGTGTACACAACGGTGGTGGGAGTAGCCAGCCTTAATCCCAGATGAACAAGACATACAGGGGGTCATGTTTCACTCAGTAAGTGTTATATTGAACACAACTCAATGTCAACGACTAGAAAAACAGTCTAATGCGGTCCACAGGAGGTAATGGTATACATAGCCCAGGTAGTTACATGTTAGGTAGAATCAGCGTCATACAGTACTTTAAGTCGGATAGTGCACCACCAATTAAATACAACAGCCACTTATCCGAGTCCACAGTACATCGGTACGGAGTGCCGTCTGTAGCCTCCACTCCAGAAAAGTCCAAGGTGATCTTAGTTTTTGTAGACTGCATTATTCAACATCTGATGTAGTCCCCAGGTCATCTTGTGCGCCTCTAGGGGACCTCCGGCGTGGCTGCTGTGATGATTTAGTTTTCAAGTATTTAAGTACTTCTGTAGGTATGTTGTAGACTCTACTTTTACCATCATCTGTGATCCGCAGACGTGCCGGCGAGATCATTGCATAAGAAATGTTCAAGTCTCGCAATTTCTTTTTTACATCCAAGAATTTTTTCCGGGCTTCCAGAACCTGCGCAGTGAAATCCGGATAGATAGAGACAGTCATACCTTCATGAGTTAGAGTGCCCAGTTCACGAGCCTTACGGAGTGCCGCATCGCGAACCATGTAGGATTTTGGTTATGATGGGGCGCGGTCTTGCCCCCGACGGCGGAGGTAGTACCAACGATCTGTGTGCTCTCTTCACAATAAAGACGTCCGAGAGGGTTTCTCTGCCCATTAGTGTGGTCAGGAGAGATTCATTATATCGTTATTGTTCCATGTTACCTGTGTTGGTTGTCTCCGCAATACCCATGACGCGCAGATTGTTGCGGCGTGACCTTGCCTCCAAATCTTCGGTCCTCGCCAGTACCGCTGCTAGGGTCTTATCTGTTGTTGTTTGTTTCATTTCCAGTTGGTGTTGAGCATCCGCAGCGTCCGAGATGCGGCGCTCTGCTATATCAATTCTTTCAGTATGTCTATCCAACCGCTCCGACATTCGATCAACACGGTATGTTAAGGAGTCTATTTTCCCATCTATATTTGTCAGTGTCGATTGGACCGTTGTGAACATAGCTTGAAAATCCACCGCTGTGTCCGCGGTTCCTGGTAGTGTCGGTGTCTGGCCCCCAGATGCGTCATTTGCTGAACTCTCAGTCGTTTTTTTGGACTGTTCAAAGTGCAGTTTTTGTCTGGTTTACCCATGTTCGATGCTCGCCTTATAACTCCCAGTGCACAAGGAAGCAAGTGATTGGCCGTGTCTTCCCAGTATGCAGCACTACAGTTCAGTCGTGCGATTCAGCCACATTCAGGGCGTCTCACCAATCGACTCTAGGATATCAAAGCACCAGGTCTCAAGACCCCAACGGAGCACGTGCCAGGAGTCTAGTGCCTACAATTTAGGCTTCGAAATTGTAAAACTGCAGTTCTGCGCAACTATGGGATTCGCGGTCGCATACATATTGCACACTCCCCATGTGCCATCCGCGCTCTGGCTGGTAAATATAGCAGGTCACTCACCGTGCGTGAGGCAGTCGGCGCCTTGTTTAGCACATTGCATAGATATCAGCTGCAGTTGTTTAAACTCTATCAGCTATTTCTCAGGGTTGGTAGCCGTATCTCTGTGTGAAGGCCAATGTGTGAAGGCCTACGCGCACCAGCAGCACACTCTGTTGTATGGGTTGGGTAGTGGGGTGGGATTGAACTTGCGCTCGGCATATATCTGTCCAATTAAATTGCCCTTAGAGCCCGGCAGATGATATCGATGGGCACCGGTATAGCGTTATTCAGATGACTGGAACTGCGTCACACAGTCCCTCCGATTTCCTGCACTATGAGGAGCGGCGTTGCATGCAGCGCAGGAGGTATCTAGCCGTCCCAACCTCGAGGTCACATATGGGGGGGTTTATTTTTGGCACTCACCACTCCTGTGGCGCCGGGCCAGTGCGCATCCACTTTTCCACTGCCCCCGGTCTCCACGACGTCTCAGCCGCCTCTCTGCCTTCCGTGGCTGCCAGCAGTGTCTGTGCAGGCGCCAGAAGAGCGAGGGGGAATATCTGGAATGCAGTCCACCCGGCCCCACCGACGCAGCTTGTTCGTACAGGGGGCAGTCCACCTCGCAGTAGCCGCACGTCACCCCCACCGAAGCTCCCGTTGTCAGCACGCCAAGCGCGCACCTCCCCACAGCGTAGGCCGCGTCTCGGCTCAGACTCCTCGGCAGTTTGGCGGGTGTTCGGTATTATCTGCAGTGGCGATTTCAGGTATGGACATTCCTTCCGCTTTCCGGAGGCTGGACCTGGTATTTCTGTAGCGATTTTTGCATTGTGTGTTCAGGATACATGCAGGATAGTAACACAACTGGAGGAGTTTGCTCACATTGCGGCCATTCCCAGGCGTGGCTAGCTCCGCCCCCCCAGGAATGCACATATGTAGTCGATAATGTCAGATCTGCATTTATAGGGGATTTGAGTTCATATTTGGTTAATTTTTCATAGCAATGATTTTATTAGCATTCCCAATACGAAGTTTCCTGTTTTATTTAATTATTTTGACTCACTGCTAGCCAGAACCATTGCAAATGGGCTTCAGGTGCATATTTGTTTAGCAAGAGATTTTATTGGAAGGCTGACCCAGTGATCTGAATTATCCTATGATCAGAGCATTCTAGAGGGTTTTGATCAGAGAGTTAGGAGTTAGCGTCATACCTCGAGTCACTTAATTTATATAATACAATGGAAGTGGCGGGTATTAATGATTCTGGACTTCTTTCCTTTAGGGCAAGAGGCAGTCCCTCTGTAATAGATTTAGTTTTTTTCATCACCAGTTTAACTGAGATAATTCAATATGCAACACCCATTTCTTCGAACTTTGGTGACCCCAACCCCATTGAAATAGCCTTGTCAGTAACCTTGAGGGTAAAGTTTAAGGTGGATAAAAGGGTTAGTAAATTGAAGCTATCTACAGATAGTCTTAGACTAAAGCGCAAGCTCTAAGACCCAGCCCAGTTCCTGGGAACATTAATATAACAGAACGGCAGGGAAGGCGGAGGAACATGGCGGCCGCTGCCTGAGTTGGCCGCCTTTTCACCAGAGGCACTTGCGCCGCTTAACTATGGAATAACACCTGCGGCAAAATACAGATTAATCCTGTTTTGTGCCCCCCCACCATAATTAAAACATACTCTTTATCCTCTCTCTCCTTCTTTTCTCAGATTTGTGCTGAGTCGGCTACATTGACAGATCCGGTTGCTTCCATCGCAACCCACTGGGAGGCGGCCGCCCTGGAGCTGAGGAGGAGCCACAGGGCAGCAGCGCGCGGTCTCCTCCGGAGCAACGTGGGCAGCAGCAGCACATGTTTAGTTTACACTGCCCTGGAGGAGGAAGTTAGAGCTGCCAGAAACCAGGTCGGAAAACCTGAGGTGCCTCAGGAAATCCCACAGGCAATCCCTGGGTTTGTTCCAGCAGGGCCCTGAAGATCCTTCAGACTCTCTCTCAGTGAAGGAAGGTAAAGGGAGTAGGGTGGGTTTTTCGAAGCCATCAAAATCTTCAGCCCCAGCGAGAAAACAGGTATCGGCGAGGGAGAAGGCAGCCAGTGGAGGGAGGGGAAAGGTTCTCCCCCCTCCCATACAGGGATCTATAAAGGACCTGGAGGAAGGGATTAACTCACGTATTTTTTTGCAGTGTGAGTAAAAAGCCGTAGAATTAAACCAGGAAGGGGGGGAAGAAAGTCTTTTGATCATAAACTTAAAATTACCCCCTCCCTAAGATCTAACCTACTGTGGTGGATATCACAAGGCAGGCAGAAGCACTCAGAAAGGGGTCAGTGGAACAGCCTAATATAGAGCCTAATATAGAGCAAATGGCTGCTATGGGAGGCTCTCCTATACTAGAACTTGCAAGCACACAGGGGCAGGCATCTACAAAAGCAAAGGGAGAAACTACTGCTCCAGGGATTTCAAAATCTCCCGTCTACAGTGGGGAAAGTGAGCCGGCTATAGCTGGTGCGGTGTTTGGAAATCCCATAGGAGTTCATTCAGCATCCATGGAAGCCCTATTCCATACCCTTTCAGAAGATATTCAAAAGGAATTTGCAGTATCAGAATCCAATCAGGGAGAGATTAGGAGTTTCAGTGAATCATTGGAAAAGAAAATAGGCCTCCTAAATCTGAGAACTGAGACTCTCAAGAGCTCCGTGGGAGAGCTCAAAGATCAGTTGAGCACTGCAAAAGCTGACATACTGACTCTAAAAAGAGAAGAGCAGGAGGTTTGAGACAAGTTGTAACAACTAGAGAATACCTCCAGGAGGAGCAACCTTCGCATTTTGAATGTCCCAGATGGAAAGGAAGGAGAGGACTTAAAGTCCTTCATCGTTACATTAATTAATGGAACGGTATGGATCGAGGAAACTGAGGAGGAACTAAGTAAAGACATCCAAAGGGCACATAGGGATTCCTTTAGAAGAAACCCCAACAAAGCTAAGCCTCAAAAGATTCTTTTGAATTTTCATACCTATTCTCTAAAAGAAAAAATCCTGACCATGGCTCTGAAAGCAAAATCACTGAGGGGGAAATACTTCTCATTTGAAATAAGATCTGACCTTGCCCGAGGCACCGTAGACAGACAATGGGAGCTGGGGAAAAAACTTGATGAGTTTAAAAAGCTAGGGGCTGTGGCCCAACTTAAATTTCCAGCTTCCTTAAAAGTCATGCATAAAAACAGAATGAGCAACGTAAGGTCGAAACAAGAGGCAGACGAGCTTTTGGAAGGTATGAAAAAAGGTGACAGTTAACATTGTGAATCTCTTTTAGATCTTTCTCTTTGGTTCTCTTCGTCTGTGTCAGGTTAAAGAATATTTAACTCCTCTTAGTTGGGGTGGAGGGCATTGGTAGGGGGGCAAACAAGCAAACAAACAAACAAATGCACAAATAAACGCATAAATGAATGATTCGGAAAAACGAAAAAAAAAGTGGGTAGATATTTACTGAAACTGATGTGGTTATATTTATTACATGAAAAAGGGTTATGGTGGCGGGTGGCTCCAGGGTGTGGCAAATAGGACTAACATGAAGTCCAGGATAATAGTGGGTTGGGTTCTCCAGGGTGGGATCCAGGGGTGGGGAGTTGGGAAGCGTGCACTGGGTGGGAAGTGTATAGGGGAAAAAAAATCCTCCTCATTTACCTTAGTTAGGCTACTTATTTTAAAGGAAAATGTCATGGTCTGGTTCTCATGCTCTAAATTCGAATTATTTAGAGAATGGTCCAGTTTTTATCTTGGAACGTAAATGGTTTACGTGTTAAATGAAAAAGGGAAAAAATCCTGCAGTACATCAGAGACTCCCCAGCACAAGTTATTATCTTACAAGAGACCCATCTGATGAAAAACAAATGTATTGCGATCTTCAAGAATTTAAAATGGGTTGACCATATGATCTGTACCGACCACAGCGCCAATATAAGAGGTGTGACGATAATAATAAAAAAGCAAGTTAAGGCTCGCATAATAGATTCATTAGTTGATACATGTGGCAAATGGGTCATTCTCAAAGTGATAATGCTTGGTAATTTAATCACCGTTGTAGGGTATTATGGCCCGAATTGCGATGACCCTGAGCCCTTAAAAATAATCTTTGCAAGCCTGTTAGATTTCCCAGACCCTGTAATCATGACTGGTGATTTTAACATTGTATTAGATCCCAAGTTGGATAAATCACCAAATAGTAGAGCCGTGGCAGCATCTAAATCGCATATATACTTACATTGAATGATGAAGCAGACGGGACGAAGCAATGTCTGGAGAGACAGATCTGACCTCCAGCTGGGAGCCTCTTACTATAATGGGAAATATGGCCATAAATCTAGGATAGATTACGTTCTGGTTAGTCTTAGCCTGAGAGAGAAAGTTCAGTTAGGGTACTTGACGTCTCACCTATCCGACCAATCAGGGGTGTACTTAGATTTAGATCTGGAAAGCAGAAAGCCCGGTAGAGCTTGGACTCTAGACCGAACACTGCTTCAGGACACAGAGGAAATGAATAGAGAAGGACATTTTAGGCCATAATGTGAGGACAGCTTTGACCCCAATAGTTTGGGACTCCTTGAAGGCTTATTGAAGGGGGAAAATCACCAGCAGATTATGCTTTAGAAATAGGCGGTATAGGGAAGAGCTTGCCCAAATAGAAATAGAAATGAAGACCGTGGAGGCAGATACGTGCAGTACTGCAGATGTAGAGTGGTGGCATGGAAACAAGGATAAACTGAAGAAATTAAAGGAACAGCTTGACACTATCCTTCAGATGAGGGTCATGAAACGATGGGAGGCAAGTTCTCTCATTTTGAGTATGGGGAGGGGGCCGGGAGATTATAGGCCTGGAAAGCAAAAACAGACAGAACATGTAATTTGATAAGATAAATGGTGAATGGAGAGAGTAAGGCCAAATTAACCACTGACGCAGAAATAGAGAGGACTTTTTATGATTTCCTTTGGAAATTACATTCAGAAGACAGCGTTGTTAATAAACTTGAAGTTGAGCAATGGTTGAGCGCCAATATTCTTAACCCTTTAGATACATTGCAACAGTATCTTTTAGGGCAGGAAATTACCAAGGAGGAGGTTAAGAAAGCTATATTTCAAGCAAAGGGGGTGAGGCAGCAGGCCCAGATGGTTTGCCAATTGAGATCTACAAAAGCCTGGGTAATGTCTTAATTCCAGTTATGACCCAGCTTTTCAATGAGATTTTAAGCGATGGGATAAAATTCCCTGGTAAGTGGGGTTAGGCAACGATTAATCTAATGTTGAAGCCTGGGAAAAATCCTGCTAGTTGTGAGTCATACAGACCCATATCACAGCTTAATGTGGATTACAAGATCTTCGCCAAAGTCCTAGCTAATAGGCTGGGTACAGTAGCAGGTGATATGTTACACTTTGACCAAAAGGGGTTTGTCAAGGGTAGAAATCTGTATGAACTTACGTATGGCCTCATCGGTGCGATAGACCTAGCCTCAACACACTCGCTCCCTCTTGCAGTTATGACTTTAGATGCCACAAAGGCTTTTGATAGAGTCAACTGGGTATATCTGGCAGTTGTGTTGGAGAAGTATAATATTGGCAAGAATTTCTGCAGATCCATCCAGTTGATCTATCAGGGACAATTTGCAAAATTGTTAGTTAATGGAAATTTAACTAAGCCTTTTAAAATAACCAGGGGTTCCAGACAGGGCTCCCCCTATCCCCTCTTCTTTTTAATCTTTATATAGAGCCGTTTGCTCAGAAGCTTGGAGACAAGGCAAGTATTTTACCATTTAGGCATGAATGGTGGGAGAGAAAAGTAGCCCTTTATGCCAATGCAGGAGATAGATATAATTACAGAAGCTAACCTGTCTGATGTTACAAGGGAGTGTTTGCGGGTTATGAAGAGCTGGGTTCACCTCCCTCTGTCCATCTTTGGGAGGGTAAACCTGGTCAAAATGATAATACTCCCCAAAATCACCTTCCTCTTCAATGCAATGCCTCTTCATTTTGGCAAGTCCTCCTTCGACAAACTTCAGCAGGCCATAAATTCCTTCATTTGGGCCTATAAAGGAACTAGAATTGCCTGGAAGAAGCTTAGACGTAGAAGGGAGAAAGGAGGATTATCCTTTCCGGACTTACAGTACTATGCGTGGGCTGTTCAACAGTCCCACTCAGGAAAGCTGTTAAAATCTCCAGACCTTTCGGGAGTAGGGTCTATGTTTTCAGCTATGTTGAAAGGAGTTAACCTAGACCAGGATGGATCTTATGTTCAAGTACGGAGATCCCAAATTCTTCAAAAAGATAAGGTTAAAGGTGCTTCAGGCGATGGTCAGAACATGGGCAAGCATTAGACAGTTGACGGGCCTTAGCTATTTTTCCAGCCTTAACCCTCTCTGGGACTCCCTAAAAGAGAAACTAGCACAGCCACTAAGGAAGGCCGGGCTTAGCGTTTGGGGAGACCTAGCTCGAGAGGGAACAATTCAACCCTGGCTAACATTACATGCTACTCTGGATGGGGGTATCTTTAAATTTAAATACATCCAATTGAAAAGCTGGGCCCAAAATCTGAAATCCCCAATTGGTGTAGGCAACCTCTTAGAGGAACGTTTGGTAGTAAAACCCCCGGGGAAGAAAGAGGTTTCCGTTTGGTATTGGAAAATTGAAGAAGCAATAGATGGGGACTTCAGACTGGCAGAAGATCCGTGGGGTGCTTGCCTGCCGGGAGAACCTTGGGAACAACTCTGGCAAGTATCCCTGGGCACTCTGTTCCTTACAGTTAAGCCAGCCTGGCTAAGGAGGAATCATCTCTTTTCAATCCACAGGGCTTATTTAACCCCTCAAAGGTTATCAAAGATGACAAATGGGCCCCCTGTAAAATGCAAGAAATGCGGCCTGGCATCAGACATACATATGTTCCAGGAATGTTTGGCTATATTGGATTTTTGGGTAAAGGTCGTTGATACCATCTCAAATTTTCTTGGGTTCCCAGTCAAGGTAAGCCTCTCTATGATTATCTTTGGAATTTCTAGTGAAGTTACAGGCCCAGCGAGAACATTCCTTTTTTATGTCATACTGCTAGCAAGAAGGGAAATCTGTCGCAGATGGGTGAAATGATCCCCCCCCTCAACACTCGGATTGGTTAGACTCTGTAATCTCGACATCTAAGCTAGAATGTGGAGGGAATCAATCCAAGAGGAGAAAAGCCGTTAGGAACTTTTTACTGAGATGGCTGGATACAGAGGCATGTATAAATTGTTATGGCTCCTCTATATATCTCGACAAAAACTGCCATATTATTATACCTCTCTGGATCTATCTGGACTGCGATGGGCACTCCGTTTCTTCTCTCCCCTATGCCATCTTAGCAGTCGCCAGTGTGTACAGGATCAAATCTGAGTGTGACCTTACCCGTTTGGGACAGTACCTTTTCCAGTATGCAGGTGTGCCTGCAGGGGGGAGAAATCCCATACCTGCTCCCAGGGCACGTTGGGTAATGGCATCTGGACTAGTTATTGTGGTCAGAGGTGAATGAGGACAAAAAAAATAAATAATAAAACAGAACCAGGTGCTGGTCATGAATCGTTTGACAGAAGAGGCTGCACGCGATCGGTTAGTTAGCTCCATTACCGCTCTTTGTTCAAACATGAAAAAAAGCCCTTATGAAACCCCCTAGATCCGTACATACTCCACCAAGATCATTCAACCATGATTATTTTGCAGCTAACTGATCTCTACGTAGGGTGCTTGCTGCCAACCCTAGGATACCCTCAGCAGTATCTGCATCACACAAGCAGTACAAAATGGTCACCACAAAGCGATGGATGGAGAGAGGTCACCACAGAGCAATGGAACACACTCGTCCAAGCAGCATCCAAGAAGGACAGTAAGTCCTTTTGGTCCACGGTAACAGCTATACGAAACCTAAATAAAACTGTATTCTCAAATAGCTGCCATAGTACCAGTGAAGTATGGGAGGCTCATTTCTTCACTATATACTCTGCTACAACACCAACCACTCAGCCCAGGGTGAGTGTTAGTAACTTCCAGTGAATTCTGGTTACCCTGTGTGAAGTTGAGACCTCCATCCAACATAGTGTTAGCGGCAAGGCTTTAGGCCTGGAGGGAGTGCCAATTGACCTAATATAGTGTAACATTACATATTGAGCTTAGTAATTGGCCAATGTTTTCAATAATCTGGTACATGCTCTGGCACCTAGGTCGTGGACCACCTCAACTATCGTGACAATGTTTAAAATAGGTGAACGGTCACAGCCTAGCTGCTATAAACCTATTTACCTCATCAATACTACGGTCCAAATCTTAGACAGAGTCCTTTATAATAGGATTAACTAGTGGACCCAAGAAAAGGCAATCTTTGGGCTCAGAATCCGCATAGGCACTATCAAGCAATGCCTGAATTGAATTTAATTTAGTTTTAGGCAAGTACACAGTGGCCAAGCATACATCAATATATTTAGCATTTATGGACTTGTCTTCATAATTTGATTGTGTAAATCTCTCCAAGTTGTGCCAAGTTATACTATCTAAAGGGATGGATTAAACACTTGTTCACTTTATAGCATATTTGCACAAGAACATGAAAGCCAGGGTAAGAATTAGATCAAATGGCGCAGATTACAAAGCAACAAAGGTCTCCAGAGACAAGGCTACATATTAGTACCTCTACTGTTTATATTATACATAGACGAGCTTAGCCCTTTTTATCTACCATTACGCCAGATGTTCTTGTTCTAAAAGTTAAAGGCGCTTCACTACCCACATTACTATATGACGCAGTGCTGATGGCCTGTACGCCAAAAGCACTGCGTCTATTGGTGTAATCATTTGTCAAATGTATAGCTGCTCTTGATTTGCAAACCAACTTCTCTAAATCATATATTATGGTCTGCGGCCTCACGCGCATCCGTTTCTCCACTCTTGCTGTTGGTACAAATTGTTTATAAAGCACTAGCACTTTTTCGTACTTAGGGGTTAGGTTCGATGCATCTGGCTACTGGGGTCCTAACATTGAACAGCTTAGGGTGAAGCTATCCATAGCAGTAGGCTCCCTTTTTAGGTCGAGGACCATCCGGTCTGCCGAAGGCAGAACCGGAAGTCGGAGATTTAATGTTTTGGAGAAGAGGGGCTTGAACCCGCCCCTCTTCTCCCCTCTTCTCCATTGGCTGGCCTCTTGAATGCTGGCCAGCCATTGGAGAAGAGGCTTTGTCACTCCGAACAGGCCCCGTCCTTTTCGGATTCGGGGGCGTGTTTTTTGTTACTTTTCTAATTATCTCCTCCAGCCAATGGCAAGAGGAGAGAAAAGCAAAACACGCCCCCGAATCCGAAAACGCCACTGCGTTTCTCCGAGGCATTTCTGCTCTGCCTCGGAGAAAGGCAGTGGTGTGCTTGTTAGACTGTGGTTTGAGGCTTCCTCCACTGTCAATCTAGTGATGATTTAGAGTCTAATTTCTCGGCTACACTGAGACAAACTCCTGCTCCTATTAGCGTGTGATTTTTTGAGGCAGGATGCATATTGGTTGTAGTGCCCAGAAGCATTCTTTGGCTTTCGCTTACCGTAATAAATGCACCTCTCGGGGTTGGCTTTTCTGTTGCTCTTTCGGTCTAGTCTCAACTTACTTCAATTTTGAGAAGCCAGGCTACCCATCCAAGCCGAGGCACTTGCTGTAGCTTTTCCAGTCGGCGGCCCGTGTTTACGTTCTGCTGTCGAGGTGACATAAGGCAGCAGCGCTGCTTCAAGAGCCGCTCGCAGACTTTAAAAGGGAAACGGTCGCGCCTTTAAATACACAAACTGGCACCCTTTTAATTTATACAAAAATTCGCCGATACCTCCCTGCGTGAAAAAGCGTGTATAAATAGGCAGCACGGGACTCCCTCCGCACGTTGATAACTACACACGCCATACAGGGCTTTGACGCACAAGTGCCTCGTATAATAATGCACTTAACGCGGCATATCGTGTTAGTGGGTTTAAATTGCGTTACACCATGGCATATTTGAATAATGGAAGGCCTGCACATCCTTCTTGTGCGCACATTGTGTGTGCGCTCTGAGGGGTGAAGCAGAGACAGTGAACAGTGACTGTGCTCCCGCCCCCCATGCTCCCAGTCCTCCCAGAAGCTTGTGTCTTCCGCTGTAGCGAGGGGGTCGGGGTCGCAGATGGCACCAGTCGCTCTCTAAAGGAGTTCGCATGCACTGAAATGTCTGGGAAGAGGAGGCGGACTCGCGGTTTCTATGGAAGAGGAGGGGAGAAGGGCAGCCCCTCGTTAGGCTGGAGTGCCGATCCGCTCTCCCCCCGTCCCCAGGCCCGCTCTGGGAGTCAGGGACGCCTCGCTGCTGATAATGGCGCCCATTGTCCCCCAGCAGTCAGCTGAAAACCCGCTCTGCAGAGCCCGGCTCTCGGCGCATTGTCCCCGAGCGGTGGCGCCTCGCGTCGGCCTTGAGCACTGCCCGGGAACATTCTGTGGGGCGGATAATCTCCGTGCCCCCAATATGTACCCTTCAATAATGTTTAGCTGACTTTTGGGCCGCATTTACATTGGGCGGCCTGACTTGACACCAGCCACGGGGTTTCCACAGCACTCTGCTTTGCACTTCCCGTTGCCGATTTTAGCGTGCCCACTGACATTATGCGCCCACGTTTCACGCAGAGATTTCACACTGAATGACCGCTCAGCAGCATCGTCAACATCTTTCTTGAATCGGGGACAGAACAGCAACTATAACGTTGTGCCCCAACGCTGTAAAGGGCAGGGCCACATACCAAAAATGGTGCAAAAACAACTAAAATAATATGTTTGACACCCAAAGTACATGATGCGGTGGGTTTTAAAAATGCACGAACAGATTTGTTGAAAACTCACTTTTTTAAAGTCAGTTATGTTTGTTCTTATTACGGTTTGTGCACATATTTTGGCTTTTTCTTTTCCGTTGGTGTTTACTACAAATGTTGGAGTTATTCCTCGGCACGGGATTGGTTCTGAAAGGTTTAGCCCGCCGGTCTAAAGGGTCTGGTTTAGACTGGGGGGGCGGGGGGAGGAAAGGTGGTGATTGTTTATCTCCAGAGTAAACAGCCCATCCTTCAACAAGGCGCCGATAACATCGACCCCGCTGCCGCGGGGAGGGCTCAAATTTCCGCAGCAGCAGAATCCAAATAAAGCAACCCGGGAATACCTTGCACTTCAACGCACTAAAAGCACACAGTGGCTTTGAGTGGACCACCAGACTCCACACGGGCTCTGTCCCGCTAGCCCCATGTCCCTGGGGCGTAAAGTAGGTCTTTTTTTTGGGGGGGGAAGGGGGGAGCATTCAGCCCAAGGCTGATGAATAGCCATCTATGAGATAACGGAAGCTCGGAGCCAAGCCTGGCCTCGTCACATTTGGGGGGCATCGTTTTGTGTTACGCCATTGTCATGTACCGTTCTCTCTGACCAAGAACATATTGTTATATATGTGACATCTGCAGCCCCTCCTCAGTCCCGCCAAGCCCAACCTTTCAGCCAGTCACGAGAGTCACTCATTCTCCCTGCCCGCGCCCCTTATGGCCTCGTCTGTCTCGCCCCCCTGTCTCTGCATTGGTAAAGTTAGAGCTATTGGCATTGCTCATGACATTACTTTTGTTTATGTTTTTGTTTTTAAAACATTTAAAGAAACTGCATTGTCATGAGCAATGCCAATAGCTCTAACTTTAACAATGCCGAGACTGTTGCATTGTAAATGTTTGTTAGTTTATCTTCTGCTGCTTCAGACTTATGCGACTCCATGTATTCCCATTGTGACATATGGGTCAAAGATATGGAACATCGGAAGTTTTGTGAAGCTATTCAGGTGGTAGAAAATAGATTTTGTAGATAAGCCCATCTGCCCTTTTATTGGGGAGTTTTATATAGCGCAAACTAGACCCAAAGGTATCAGAGTGCTTTAAATAAGCACCAGTTGCGTTACAGACGGACACATTCATTTTTGTTAGGCACAGGAGATTAATTGATTTGCCCAGAGTCACAGGAAGTTGAGCGTCCATGCATAGACTCAAACCCGATTCCCCAGCTTTGAGGTCGACCGTCATTTACAATGCCAATAGCTTAAACATGCGTAAATGTGAGACCTGTTGCATTGCAAATGCTTGTTCTAATTTGTGAAAGTGCCAATTAGCACAATTGCTGAAAAAAGAAGCATTTACAATGCAGTAGGTCTCGCAATGACATTGTTTTGAGCTATTGGCATTGTATATGACAATGCCTTCTATTTGAGCTATTGGGATTGGAAATGACAATTTGTTTTATTTATGTTTTGCTTTTTAAAACAAATAAAAGGCATTGTCATTTGCAATGCTAATAGCTTAAACTTTCGCAAATGTGCACCTTTACTTCACATTTTGCACGATTGAATTGAGCCAAGGCAGCACTGCGCACTGTATGTTGTGTGACGGATCTTGGCGCATTTATTGCACATGGTCTATGCTGAGGCAGGCATCCGAGCTGGCACGGCCAGTCGGGTCTTGAACCCCTTCAAGCTCAACCTTCCGAGACCCTACATTCCCGCTTTGAAGCCTCGCCCCAAGCAGAGAGCAAACAGAGACCGCGGAGCTTCAAATTCCAAACAAAGGCCCCGGGACTGGCCGTTTGAGGCCGTAGACTGGAGACGAGAGGCCTTTCAACATTAACAAGTTGGATTAATAAATAAAAGATTAAAAAAAAAAAAACGAACTTTTTTTGTTTTAAGTGCGAGCCACCAACAAATTCATGACTAGATGTACGATATCTGCAGAGCAAAACGGTAAACATAACAGAAAAAAACCGGAAGGAGTAATGCCCCCCTCCCTGCCCCCCCCCCCCCAGAAGCTTCTAAATAGGGGCAATACAGTGGTATCCTACACAGGGTATCTCACAATGACCAGAGTTCGGGCTGCCGGGACTCCAGGAAAGATGCAAAAGCAATTAAGAGCAAAGCCCAGGCGCCTACCTTTGACTTGGGCGCTACACTTTGCCAGGATTTCCTTGTCCTTGCAGTAAACATTGAGAGCGCCCCAGCAGGTAGATCGGTGTGTACTATGCAAGAAAAGTGAACCTCTCTTACAGGGGGCCGTGGAGGGAGGGTGGGGGGTTGTGTGTGCACCGTGGCACCCTGTGGAGCCCAGAAAGCATCGCCCTTGCCAGCTGAGCCCCTGGGAAATGCTGGAGTGACAGGACAAGCAGTGCTACCTGGTGAAATGAGTGTCTCTTCCGAGAAATGAAGGCGTCCTCCCACTGAAAGCACCGAAGGTCTGCTGAGAAGTGCTTTTGTGCTGAAAGCATTGCAGGTCTGCTGAGAAGTGCAGTTACACTCCAACAGAAAGCATGGTAGGGCTGCTGAGAAGTGCCAGTACCCTCCTACTGAAAACATTGCAGGTCTGTTTAGAAGTGCAGTTACCCACCCACTGAGAGAACTGCAGGTCTGTTTAGAAGTGCAGTTACCCACCCACTGAGAGAATTGCAGGTTTGCTGTGAAGTGCAAGTACTCTCACACTGAGCGTATTGTAGGTCTGCTGAGGAGTGCAGTCATTGTCCCACTGACAGTATTGCAGCTCTTCTGAGAAGTGCAGTTACTCTGTCACTGAGTATTGTAGGTCTGCTCTACTCTCCGGCTGAAAGCATCCTCTGTAGGTTTGCTGAGATGTACCATAACTTCCCTCCTACTGAAGTAGTTCTCTCCTTGCAGAAAAGAGTAGAGATGATTCCCGTCTCATTGTTGCACCCTAATGGAAGGCACCGGTACTGTCTCTCGCAGCAAAAACACGAGCCGAGGACTGACTGTGCGACTCATCCACAACCCTGAGTCTCCCGGGAGTCTCCAGCACCCCCTATAAGCCATAGGGTTGAAACCTGTGCACAGCTTTCTAACATTTACATGTAAGCAATTCAAAAAGAACTATTTTTACCAGAAACACTGCGCAGCAAGAAGCCGGTGCTTAACATCACACGCTGCGTCCTGGTTACTAAGCCAGTGGGCGGGAATGAATGGACAGTGATGACTGCATTACATAATGTTACATAACACCATGACGTTGCGTTTTATATAGCGCGTACTACATCACTCTGGCCAATATAACGCGTCATCTCTTAAAAGCAGGCAAAACACTGCGCAGCAAGAAGCCGGTGCTTAACATCACACGAGGAATGCAGCTATTAAGCCCTTGTATGGAGAGAGTGGGGCGCTGCATAAATGCCCTATAGCATATCATACATATTAGCCGTATTTTTTTATGTTTTGGTCATAAGCGTACCATGAAACACCGGGTGAAATTAAGCCCCTGTATGGAGAGCGCGGCGTGTTGCACAACGGCCCTATAGCATACCGCGAGTACCTTCTGTTGAAACAACTGCGAGAGGGAAGTTTCAGGCATTCTTCGAGTTGATGTTTGAGCTCAGGACAACATTTTCATTACTGCTGTTGTAAAACATGGCACACAGCTCTGCTGTGTATTATTATTTAATAAACTTGGACAAAAACAGTGACGAAAAAGGTTCTTTGGGGACTGCTTTCAATTACAACAAGCATTGGCATAGCCAATAGGTCTCGCTTTTGGGGCTTATAAGTATTTAGTTATGCAGCACAATATCCTTGGTGCAACAACATCAACTGTTGCATGGCTAAACACTTATAAGGTCCCAAAGGCGAGACCTATTGTCTATGCCAATGCTTGTTTTACTTGATTTTATATTGTGATTTTTTTCCTTTCAGCTTTGTTTTAATTTATCTTTAAAAAATGTCTCCCATGGACAAGCAGAGCCATCCAAAGCGTAATAAGATAGCTGTAAAATATTTATGAGCTTTGCTTTAATTAAAAACATCACTGCTTCGAAGGAAGACACGTATGTTCCTGGTTTCCGACATTTTGGTACTCGATTAAATGGTTAAAAAAAACAATGCTTCGGTCTCTGAAATTTGACATAAAAAGAGCTGGCACCTGTACTACAGGTGCAGTACAAAGTTGGGACGTGGAGGGATTTTTTTTAACGTCTTCGTTCAAACTAATTCCTTTGAGAAACCCCTTCATTTTCTGCAAACTGTTAAACGTGCATTTTTATGTTAACATAGTATTAAACAACACTCGGGCTCGTTGTCACAAGGCTGCGTAGCTAGGGCAAGAACCCCCTGTTCATCTAAGCTCTGTGGTGAGAATTGATTTGTTCGGCTTATGAAAGACCCAACATAAAATGACACTAGCTATTTTAACCTTTTCACTCGGTTATATTTGTGTCCTATTCTGATTTAAGACTCACCATCAGCTTGTATAAAATAGGCTATGTACGATTAATGCAGCTCTAATGATGTTATTGACACCAAGCAGATATGCTATAAATTGTGAGTATGAATACACTTTCGTAACAGTGGTCTTGTTTTCATTATAACAACCCTATTTCAAACAAGCAACAGAGCAGGAGGTGCGGCCGCAACTATGAAAGATTTATCGTGGTGGCCGGGACGAGGGTAGCAAAAAACGGAACAGGATCTGCGGCAATTATGAAAGAAGCACGGCCCCGGAATCAAGTTCAACAAAGTAGTGTTTACTGAAGCCGTTATGGCACTTGTCACGTGACAAGGTGTGAGGCAGTTCAAAATAAACATGGCAGGAGGGGTGACAGAAGCGGATGGCAAAATAATCAATGAGCTTCAAAAGTAACTGCAGACACAAAAGAACATGGAAGGGGGGGAGGGGCGGTGAGTGCTAAAGCAACACAGGGAAGGCTGGCATATGGTGAGCACTTTCACGGGCGCTTTGATGTTCTCAGTGGCCGCGCGGCTCACTGAGAACATCAAAGCGCCCGCGAAATGTACACGCAGGCTGCCAAATGGTGCGCACGCCCGGCGCACATGCACTGTAGTTGGGGGCCTGAAAAGCACTTGTTTGCACTTCCAAATCCCCGTTTTCTATAGCTCTCACCAGAGCAGCGCTAAAGCGCTGGCTCAGGCGAGACCTAAAAAGCATTTCAAAGAAAAGCCAGGCGGGAATCAATTAGTAACAGGATACTAGTTTAACCCAGGGCAGCAGCGCCTGGAAAGGCCATAAATTCCATTAGCAGATAACCAAAAGCGAAGCGAAAGCACGTGATCAACAAGGAATGCAGCTATTAAACTCTGTATGGAGAGAGTGGCGCGCTGCACAAATCCCCTATAGCATACCATATATATTAGCCACATTTTTTAATGTTTTAATATGTTTGGTCATGAGAAAACCGGCAAACACAGGGTCAAATGTAGCCCCTGTATGGAGAGAGCTGGCAAGCAGACGCTGTGTACACAACTTGGTAGTGAGAGGGGAACGGCGTGCAGGCGTTGGTGGGAACGGTGTGCAGGCCTTGGTGGGGGGACTGGGGGTCTACTGAAGGGGCCTCTGTTTGTAATATGCGAGTGATTAAAAAAGCAGAATTTTGTATTAAACATCTGTGCTTCTGACTTTTTGGGAATTAAAACCAGCTCTGCTGTGTATATTATCCACATTTTCGACCCGAAGGTATCAGAGTGCTTTAAATGAGCGCCAGTTGCATTACAGACCGGCACATTCATTTTTGTGATGTGCTCAGAATCACAGGATGTTTAAACCTTCCTCAGACTCGAACCTGGTTCCCCAGCTTCAAAGTCAGCCGCTCTGGCCGTTAAGCCATATTCTGGTGCTAGTGAGGGGGAACTGGGTGTAGGGCTGTGCGAACACACTCTAAGTGGACCAAACATGGCTCAAGGCAGGTTCCACGGCCTCCCATCAGAAACTGAAGAACCTCTGTATGGAAGCTTTTGGAGTGAACACGCATGGGTTAACGCGCCTGCTGATAAGAAAAGAGTGTAGCCAGCACAGCATGGGGCTGATTCCAGTAAGCCAACTCAGGAGGTTAGTGGCCATGCTGCAGAGATGTTTGTGAGGACGTTGGTAAAAATTCCAAAAAAAGACAGGACATCAATGTATACAATGAAAGTATCTGTGTACACTCTTCAAAGCAAATGGTCCTGTTAGTAATGTTTGAAAAGGAAATCGACCTCCCCCTCTCTGTCTCTTGTGCCCTTTCTCACCTTTCACTCCATCCCTCTTTCTACCCCCCTTACCACCCCCTCCAGCACGCAGGGAGAACGGATGGAGCTGAAGGGCAGACTGCTTGGGTATCCAGGAAACCGGCCATTTGGCTTTCATTACTTAAGAACAGTAAAAACAAAACAAACAAAAATATCTAAATATAAGTGGACCCCAAATGGGCGGGGCCCTGTCGCTATAGAAACAGGCTCCACTGCGAAGGGAGGCGTTACTCACTGTACTCAGTGCCCCGAGAGATGCCCTCATTAGCTGCCCCAATGCTCCTCAGTCCAGACTTGCGGCGCCCTCTGTTCTGATGTTAGAGCAGCGGGACTCCGACAGCTCTTGTAGGGCCCCTCAATCCTGACTTGCAGAGTCCTCTGTCTTTCTAGTACTGAGTGCATTTGAAAGAAGCAAGCACCCAAAAAGAACAAGCTGAGGCGCCCTTTTGTTCCTCCTGAGATCGACAAGGCTAGGTTGGAGGGCCGTGGCGGCTGGTGGGCTTGGGAGCTCCTCCGAGTTATGGGAGAGAGGCGAGGAGGGAAGGAGGCAGTGAGGGGGGAGTGGGCAGCGGAGAGGAGAAACCCAATCCTTGTCTTTTCAGCCTGGGCTGTGCTGGAAGGCAGGGCTCAGACACACACAGGGAGAGGGTGTAAGTGAGACTCCGAAACAGGGCGGGGAGAGGTAGAGGAAATGAGGAGACGAGACAGAGAGGAAGGAGGAGTTACAGAGGGGAGAGGGAGGAAGAGGCATGGAGTGAGGAAGAGAGGTGGAGAGAAAAGAGGCTGGAGACAGACGCGAGGCAGCAAAAGTGAAAGAGGTTACTGCCTCGGCCCTGTGCTTCTCATGACCCCGTGTGCCTCTCAGCTCCATGCCTGCTTCACGGCTATACTGAAGAAGTTTCTTATCTGCTTGTTAAATAAACAAGCAGGTAAGAAAAGTCTTCACAACAGCCGTGAATCAGGTGAGGCAGTCCACCAAAAAGCTAAAGGGAGGCAACTAAAAACCCTCCTTTCCAATGGTAAGCCAGCGTTTACCATAAACGCTGACGCTACCCAATGGAAATGAGGGGCGGGGCTCGGGTCCCCTTCTCCAAACTAACTTGTTTACTATAGCTCTCGCAGGTGAGGAGTGCATGCGCGCTCCAACGCCAGGCGAGGGAGACCTAAAAAGCATGTGCAATCGCTACTACTTAACCAAGCCCGATCCCTTAGGCTTACGGCAGAAAAGATTAAGCCCACAGTTTTAGCTTATTTGAGCTTGAGCACAGATAGCCCATCGACTAATTATCTTTTTAGTGCATGGGGACGCTGGGAACGTTGCTCATTATTTCGCTTTAGGGCAGATACAGTTAAGTATTCACTGTGTTTTCTGTTGGGCTATCAGAAAAATCTGAGCACTATTCCCTGTGCATGTGATGGCAGATCTAGGCAAACTATGCTTCATTTAACATTTTTCTGTACATTTTATTTAAAGTTCACTAAAAAAAATGTAATCCCTCTTATGAGACTGTGGAAATTCAGACAAGCCACGCCAGTGTTAACCTTCATGCAACAATTGACTGATGATGTGGTATGCTACTATGGTGGCTCTTTTTTCTGAGCCGCTGTCCGGTCCTGAAGTACAATGTACTTTGACTAATGTATTACTTGTTTTAACTGTATGCAAGTGTACTTAATGAAATGCAATTTGCCTTTTTGTCATGAGAGTGTTTGCTACTGCATTTTAACTGCATCTAATGTTTTTGTATCTGCTGTGTTTTATTTGTGGAATGTATGCTTTTATGGATGCTATTGGCACCCAAATAAAGTATTTGAATCTGGGTTCATCAACTTGGTCTGTAGGCTCAACTGTGGCTTAACTGTAGTTTGGTGCAGACTTCTCCCAGTAAATCATTCCAGAAAACATACTCACACCATCAATGAACATTCATATTATGAGGCCTACACAAGGCACAGCTGTCTCACTCACTGCACCCAGTGCACATGCTCACGTGTGAGCCCATGTGTTCATTTACAACCAGCCCAGAGCCTCTTACCCCTGCTGCACACCAGCGGACCTTAAATACTGGTGGTTAGCACTCCCAGCCCATTTTAAGAGTGCCTACATTGAGTGAGGCTCACTGAGACTCACTCACAGCACAAGTCCAAGAACTGGGTAATTCAAAAGGCAAAAATCCAGGCAGAATAAATGGGTCAGA
Organism: Triturus cristatus; assembly: GCF_964204655.1. NCBI lineage: Eukaryota > Metazoa > Chordata > Amphibia > Caudata > Salamandridae > Triturus > Triturus cristatus. Next base: position 1,635,066,444 of record NC_140589.1, read on the forward strand.
ACTCCTTTCTCACATCATGTTATTAGTCTTGTGGGATGTAAAGTGTGGTAGTCTGAGTTTGAACCTAATTTGTTATTCATTTACCAGCATCATACCAACTAAAATAACAAAATGAGAAAGCCTGATGGCGGTTGACCTGGTATAGGTATCAATAGGATATAATGATTCTGCTGCACATGAAAACTTACCAGGAGGTCCTGGTGTACCTCAGTATGTTGGGCGTTTGTGTCCTTTTGATTTTGGCAGATGACAATTTACTAATATTTAGAGGGGGGACCTGCCATCTTGTTGTGTGCCTGAGGCCATATGTATCAGTGCCTGGTGACACATATACATGCATGTCAGATATGTGAAAGTACAAGTAATGTTTATCGCTCTACATGTCCACCATCGTAGGTCAGTGTCCAAAGTGCTATTTGTCTTAGGTGTACATACACAAGATTACATGGCAGGGTTAATTGGAATGATGGTACAATTTGTCCATCCATGTTGTTTGCATGGAGTGAAAAAAGAATGCAAGTAAGGCCAAATTAACAAAAGAGTCAAATTACATGTAATATGTGCGACATCTTAAATCAGACTGGGTGTTATGTACAAGAGTGATGCATGAATATTTGTTGAGTCTGCTAACTACTGTTATGAATTTCAATATCCAGGATCTTTCAGATAAAATATTAACGTGGTGGTTCCTGTTATAACCTGTTGTGTTGTGTGCATCTTCCTCATTGCTACTCTGTCCCTTGCTGCTCAGCCATGTGTGATGTCACTTAGAATGTTGGGTGTGAGGGACTGGAGGAGTTGGCAGTTGGAAGAGATGGGCTGAGCAGCAGGGAGGCTGCTCCTGGTGGGGCTCTACAAGAGATCTAATGAGCTTATATATGACCTTTCTAACTTGATGAATAAACCTATGACTTGTTCTAAGCGGCCTGTCTACGAGACATCCTTCATTATTACACTGGCGACGACTGGAGACAACCTACGTGTGCTGGAACTGAGGATATGAGTAAAGTAAGTGAATCTTATGAACTGGAAATGGAAAAAGGAACTTAAAGAGAAATTACGAGTGAAATTTACGAAGCTGACACTCAGGAGCCCCACCAGTGACCACTCCATCGGTCGCCCTGATATGTAAGTGCCAGTTTCTTTCTTCTGTACCGTGTTGCAAGAGATTCTTACACGTGAACCTACATGACGTTAAAGTGAATGAGCTCCGGTGTTAATGGTCCTTCTTTAGTTAATATATAAGCCGATTTCAGCAAAATGGGGAAGTTTTTTTTTAAGGCTGTTTGGTTTCACTGTGCAACGGTGGCGGTTTTGGTTCAGTAACATTCACTCTTTCAAACATGCCACGAGCCATCCTCATGACATTCACTCAGAGTGCGCCGTCTTACCAGCTTCAACTGCCGCGGGGAGCAGCTCCGTGGCCATTCATTTTCGTCTAGGTTGGTTACCTTGACGACGTGAGTTGCTGTTGATCGCTTGATCCCTGGCAAAGAGATTTCCTCTGTTCTCGAGTTACAGAAGTGTTAGTGACGACGATGGCAAGCTTGGGTCTGAGAGGCGAAATTCCTGCGTGTCAAAAAGTGTTTGTTTTTTTGAATTGTGAGAAGTTTTGGAGCTGGCGCATGCGCTTTGGGAACAGGAAGCAGCAAGCTCGAAGCTGATTCTTTAGACTTGCGTGCTGAAAGCTGAATCTTTCCCCGAACATGCGCGGTGATGCGCACACTTCCTCTGGAGTGAGTTCAGTATCCGACCAGCATTACAGGAGCCCACAGGAGAGCAGTGCCCCGAGCAGTGTCAATACCCCGACTTTGTAAAATTCAGTACCCCAGCAGCATTACAAGAGCCAACACGTGAGGTGTTGTAAGGTGACAATATACTCAGCACAATTTATGGAGCTAGCAGGAGACAGCTCTCTTTGTAAATTTGATCGCTTGTACTTGCGCGGTGATGCGCACACTTCCTTGTTGTAGCTTACTAGGGTGTGGTTGGATGGGTGTGGTGTCAACTGGGGGGAGGAAGGTACTGTTTTGTGTGGGAGTGTGAGTGAGTGCTTCTATCCTGTGGGGGTGGTGTGTGTGTTCTGATTTAGTTTCATAGTGAGGTGTGTCTCTCTATGTTGAGGCTGTAGGGTAGTGTGTGCCTCAGTTCTAGTTTAAAGGTGTTGTGTACAATTTTATGGTGAGGTTACTGGTGAGTAATCCTCCATTTCTGGTTTTCATGGAGTTGTGGAGCTGTGTGTTCTAGTTCAATTTGAGACGTTTTGGGAGCTATGTGCACTAATTCAGTTCACAGGGACTTGTGTTCCTTTTCAAAAGGGAGGTGTTTTTCCCCTATAGGGAGGTGTTCCCCTATTACTGGATTTGGAATTTTGGTGAATCATAGGGAAAGGTTTTTCCCTATTACAGTGTTTGGAGAGTGTTTGGAGGATATTTTCCTCTATAGGGAGTATGGTGTTATGAAGTATCATAGGGAAGTTTATTTTCCCTATTTCTGAGTTTAAGGGAGGTGTTTTCCCCTATAGGGTGATGTTGTCCCCTATTTCTATGTTTTGTATCATAGGGAGGTTTATTTTCCCTATTTCTGAGTTTGAGGGAGGTGTTTTCCCCTATAGGGTGATGTTGTCCCCTATTTCTATGTTTTGTATCATAGGGAGGTTTATTTTCCCTATTTCTGAGTCTAAGGGAGGTGTTTTTCCCCTATAGGGTGACGTTGTTCCCCTATTACGCTGTTTGGGTTCTTAGGGAGGTGTTTTCCCCTATGGGGTGGTGTGTTTACCCCATTGCTGTTGATTAGAGTTATGGTGTGTCTTGGGAAGGTTTATTTTCCTTATTTCAGACTCTAAGGGAGGTGTTTCCCCTATAGGGTGATCTTGTTCCCCTATTTCTATGTTTTGATGGTGGTGTGTACCAATTCAGTTAGTTTCCCTAGGGAGGGGGATGGGGTTCATTATTCTTTTTGCTATTGTGATTTTCTTGCATGTATTTTCTGATTTACTTGCATAATGTGTTTTCTTTATGTTGCAATGCTATTTTGGTGATATCTTGTTTTGATGTATCTTTATTCTTTTTACTTTGTTTTCGTAAGGAAGGGAGATGTGTTATAACCAGTTGTGTTGTGTGCATCTTCCTCATTGCTACTCTGTCCCTTGTTGCTCAGCCATGTGTGATGTCACTTAGAATGTTGAGTGTGAGGGACTGGAGGAGTTGGCAGTTGGAAGAGATGGGCTGAGCAGCAGGGAGGCTGCTCCTGGTGGGGCTCTACAAGAGATCTAATGAGCTTATATATGACCTTTCTAACTTGATGAATAAACCTATGACTTGTTCTAAGCGGCCTGTCTACGAGACATCCTTCATTATTACAGTCCCTTTTCCTTCAGGCACAGTCGCCAGCTTGTCAGTTGACATGTGGTATTTACATTTTTCAACTACGAAGAGGTGAAGCAAAATATATTTTTTCTTTTAAACCATCACCACCTCGACTGCAGTAATGGGGTGAGGTGAAAGTAAAATGTACCTTGAGCAGAGTTGGGAAACTTTGCCAGTTTCTTTAAAAGCATCCTAACTTTGCCGGTGAAGGTGCGATGTGTTTCTAAGTGACTTCATTTTTATCACGTTTTCACATAATCATATTACTAGAATGAACATCCTTTTGTATGCTCAGCAAACATACTATATTCAGGTGTGCCTTTCAGTAATTAACTCAGGTTGATGCTTAATGTATGAACTATATTTGCTTCCTTAAAGACCTTGAGTAGGAACAATCTACAAATCTCAGCTCCACTGTTGCGGATCTTCACAGTAGTGAGAAATACATAAGCACCTTTTGATGGGCTTTTGTAATTAAACTATTTGTGAAGAAATCTGTGTATATATATGTTTTCTTTAACACTTACTAAATGTATATATGCACCTAAAACTACATGCATGCAAGCGTGCTGATTGGCACTAGCTCATTACTTTATTTTCTAGCAAGATGTAGAGCTAGCAGGCTGAGCTTCAGGCTCTGGTAAATCTCAATGTTCCCCCCACATTTTAGGGAATCAGGCCCTGCTACCTAAAGCAGTTACCAACACTCCCATGATTAGCAAGGGACCCTGCCCTAAGCATCAACAAACTCCTTTTAGGTGCAGGACCTAGAAATCTATACCTCCTACCACTGTGCTCCGCGCACCAGTGAAACAGACTACAACGATGTTACTGAAATCCAAGCTACTGAGGGCAATAATTATACACCATCTTGGAGTTTAAGTGTTTTAAAGTAGTGACTATGTAGTAAATGGACACTATAAATACATAAATAAATAAATGCAAGCTTTAACTAATTAAATAAATGAATTAATATATTAACACCAGACGTAGACCATGGTTTTACCATTCAAAAGGTTTGAGTAGTTATCTTTGAGCATGGCTTCCTACTATCTACTGCAAAGGTGTAACATAGGCCCCTGCGGTTCAGGGGGCCTGAGTTCCAGGGGGGCCCTTCAGCACAGTACCCTGGCCTGAGATCTCCGGACTGAATCCAGAGGGGGGCACAATCATGTAGTTTGCAATCAGGGCCCCCTCAAGTTTCGTTACACTAGTGATCTTGGGGTCCTTGTTGGGTCAGATTCATAACTGTGAGCTACCCAGAATGCTGAGTAGTGAGGGTGGTGGATTCATGACCGACATTGCTAAAAGTTAGCACAAGCTTGACTGCCATGTTGCTGCTTTTGCGCACGTTCCTACATGACTTTGTTTTCACTAAGCACTGCTTGCGCTTGTTCACATGAGAACCGTCTGCTTTTCGCCTTCCTTGCAGTTCTCTGTGGTTTTCGTCTGCACATGATGTACAAGTTCGAAAAACAATGTTGTTAGACATGGGATTTCTGGTTGGTTAGGGCTTGCGCCAAAGCCAGGCAGAAACCACCACTCTAAGTCAGGGCTGGGGAGTTACACGCCAAAGATCACCCCTGCTCACCCCCTTGGTAGCTTGGCACGAGCAGTCAGGCTTATCCCGGAGGCAATGTGTAAAGCGTTTGCGCGCGCACCCAGCAACAACACCCAAGGCCCACCACAAAAGAAACTCCACACAAGGTATTATATAAAAATAGCCTTTGTATTATACCAAAACACATTAGATAATATTCACATAATTTACACTGTGCCACTGGCACGGGCAGAATTTACAGGGGACTATTTACACAAGACAGGGCCACGTGGGCCACTGTCAGAATTATCACAAATCACCAAATTGTAAATGTAGAAAGGTAGAACAAATAATAAATGTCGCGCACAACCAGTAACCACTGGTAACAGGTAAGTACCACCTACGCAACCCTAACTACCTTAGGAAAATATTACGCAGGGAACCAGGAACACACTAGTAACACTATACTAGGTAACACAACCTCCTAGGTATAAAAATACATCTAGAGGGATACACAAAGCATTGCATAAATCACATTAGGAATGAACATAGCATAACGGCAATGCACAGGCGCAAAAGTGCACAGGTAACAATGATCATGTACCCTAGGTGAGGGCACAACGCAAGAAAACTGTCCCCAGGCCAACCTGGCCTCTCAGGGGCTCAAACGCCCTTTATCCAGCAGAGTCAGGGCTAGACTGCGCACGCAGTCAAGGCAGAAGCAACAGGGCACAACCTAAACGTTGCAGCTGCCCACTAAGTGCTGGGCAGCTGGGAAAATGAGCGTGGGCACCACTGTGCTTTTTAAACCAAATATACAGCACTGGAGCCACCTAGGCTCTAAAAGAAGAATGCCCCCAAAACAGCGTGGGAGCCTCGTGGGCTCTAAAACACAAATATGCCCCAGTCCTGTTGGAGCGTACTAGCGCTCTAAAACAACCAATGCGGCATACGTTGGAGCCCTCTAGGCTCTTCAAACAATGTGCCCTGTTGGAGCCTACTAGGCTCTTTAACAACTTCACCCCCGCGTTGGAGCTACACTGGGCTCTACACAAATGTGCCTCGTGGGAGTCCTTCTGGACTCTACAAAATACTGCCCCCGTCGTTGGAGCGCACCACCGCTCTAAAACACACAATGCCCCCGGGGTTGGAGCGCCCCAGTGCTCTAAACAGACAATGCGGGCCCCGTTCACCAGGCAGGCAAGAGCCCCCACTCACCGGACTCTTCAGGCACTCTTCCGGACTCTTCACGGCGGGGTAGGCTCCCGCCTGCAGGTCGATTTCCGCTGGGGCGACGACGGGAGCGGAGCATACAGCGCTCCAATTTCACTGGGCTGCAGGGCTCTCTCAGCTCACGAGAGCCCCGGGCAGACTTGCCGGCTTCTTTCCTGGGCTGGCCTCGGGGTGGCTGCGGGGCTCTCTAACACGCCGGGAGCTCTGCTGGTAGTCGACGCACCTCTCTGTCTCCCTCAGCTTCCGGTTTGGGGGAAGCAGGCCACACCCCCTACCAGGCACGGCCGTCGGACTTCCTCCGGGCCGGTCTTTGCAATGTGGTGGCTCTTCCTCGCCGAAGTGCGGGGTGGGCTCCCGCCTTCGTGCAGATCAAATATATTGGCAGGGTGAGCACTCGCCACCACGGCACGCAATCGGGGTGGGCACCCGCGATAAAGTAAATTCACGATGGGGCCAAAACGCGGGGTGGGCACCCGTAGTTTAAATACAGAAATAAGCGGGGTGGGCACCCGCCAACGGGTGCCACAATGCGGGGTGGGCACCCGCTTTACAACATGGCAGAAAGCGGGGGAATCCCTACGTCGGGGTTCCCTCGCTAATTATTGCAGCTCAGCGCTGCTGGCCACAACCAAGGCGCTCTTCAGAAAAAGCACTTCTCCAAACAAGGCAAGGTCCAGGAAAAGTCTACAGAAGCAGAGGGGCAAAGACTGGGCCCAGGGGCCAGCTCATAGGGCCCTCCAGCAGGGAGGCAGTCCCCAGTGGTGGTATCTCCTGGCGCCCAGCAGCAGCAGGCCCCCCTCAAGTTAGGATCAGAAGAGAACATTTTACATGGGGTCACAGCCCCTTTTTATACACATGTTACCTTTGTTTCAAGGTGCAGGGGAGGGGCGAACCAGATGCAACTGGTTCTTGAGCACTTTGTTTTGCTCAGCCCCTCTCCCTATTCACAGAACAGGCCAGGGTCATCAGTCGCACCACAGGGGGCGGAGCCAGCATTGTGTGGGGAAAGCCCAGCCCTATTCAGGTCCCAGGTGTACTCCTCCCACCCATCTGGCTGCTGATCTCCCCATTCACCACTGGGTGACTCCTCCTGACTCTGGGGATTCCCTAGCCCATCACATGACCTCAGCCAGCCAATCGCCAGACAAGGCACTCATCTCACACTGCACACAGAAATGCCAACTTCTAGAAGTGGCCCTTCCATACTAGGTACATTGACACCGCACACATCATCGCGCAGCATTTCATCACACGAGTCCGCACATACCAAACTCGCACCTGCACTCCCCATGCATCAGGAACTACCGGGGACACATACATTCCCCCATGCATTCCTATGGGAGGGCAGGCCAACCTCACTACACGCACACACTTTACCCTGGGACACAGTGGTAAAGTGCGCAGAAGCCAAAAATCACTAACACCAGGTCACAGTAAAAAGCAAAAAGTTTCAGGGGTGAACCTGCCAGAAGGGCCAAGTCCAACACAACCCCCTTCCAGCCAAAACGCAGGGTAGACCAATCACCACCGTGATGGTCTTCCCTGCTTGGGGCGATAAAACACGGACGCAGGCCCGCAACGGCAAGGACACTCTCCGGTTTTACGCCACTATGAACCCACGTGGTTCCCTCGGAAAAAACTCGGCGGACCAACTGGGCTACCCCACTGGTACTCATCAGCTGTCCGCGGCCAGGACCAGGCCCTAGGCCATCCAGATACCACTGGTCCTTGCCTAACCACAGAGTGGGTGGTAGTAACCCCTGGAATATAGCAACCATTCTCCACTCTACCCCTCATCAGGGCAGTTCTAAACTGCCACTGATTCTCCAGCCCAGGGTCTGTACCCTCAAGCTGTCCAACAGTCATGGGTGAGGCTCTCCTCCCCCTACCTCTTCTTCTAGGGTTCCGCCCTCTCTTCCTCTGAGAGGCGACCTCGTAACGCAATTCACCCACCAGCTCAGGACCTCTCCCTGAGAACTGGTCTCCCAACCTAGGGTTTAACCCCTCAGGTTGCACCGGGGTCAGAGGCGAGGACTCCCTCCCTCTGCACCCCCTTCCAGAGTCCGGCACCCTCCCAACTGGAGTGTTGCCCCTAACAGCTACATCGGTCAGGACACTGCTTACAGTCGTCCTTCCCCCCAGGTCAGGCTGATCCTGAACCTGGCCTCCCAACCAGGGGTCTAAACCCTTTGGCTGAGTACTTGCCTGGCACTCCAGGACTTCTGGGGACTTACACACCATCCCCCTGAGAGTAATATATGCCTCATATGTTGCGTGACAGTCTGCCTGGCGCAGATCTCCCGTCCCCTGTCCACCTGACAGTGCGCGAAGATCCCCCAGGACAGACGTGTGGTCACCCTGGTCACCTCTAGGAGACTCAACCCTCCCGGCTGGTCCCTGACCCACTGGCTCCTCCACCGGGGAACACAGCCCCATGCCATTCCTCTCGCTGGACTTCTGTACCCTCCCTACTGGAGCGGCACTGCCAGACATCAGAACCACTGGAGCTCTACTTACAGATGCTCCAGGTTCTCCATACGCTAGGTGATCCTCCTCAAATGGACTAACAGGACAGCCTAGGCCCCCAACCTGGTGTTCCCTGAAGAAACCATCCCGGCTCTGAGACTGGGTTTTGGGCACCTGGGGACACTCAGTCACCCACTCACTCCTACTCCACTGAGACAGGACGTGAGCCCCTACACCCCTCTCACTACTCTGGGACCTAGCTGGGCTACTCCGAGCCTCTTCCCCAATACTGAATGGGAAGATACCTGAGCCACTACTGTTGGAAGTACTCTCCCATACCTCATCAGAACCTTGGGCACTTTCCCAGCGGTCTGCTTCCTCTGCAAGTTCCCAGGGACCCAAGGAGTCATACCTCAACAGGTGTTGGCGCAACCCGGGATAACAACTACTGAGCATCAGTTCTTTGATAATCGGGGTGAACAGTCCTGCAAAATCCTGTTCCGTGTTAACCTTTATCCAATCATCCAGTGCATCATTACATTCATCCACAAAATCCTCCCAAGACTGGTGAGACAGTTTGCTACTGTCCCTGAACTTCAACCTATACTCCTCTTCTTGGGAACAAGGTACCATACTTGGGGCACTGGGAATGGGACTTCCTGCACTGGACTCTATATCGCTGCCACCACTGGACTCCACCCTCACTGGGGAATCCAGAAAACTACCACTGCGCTCAGGGGACAACTTACCCTCCAGAGCTAGTTTCTCTCTGGCAAAGGCCCTCTCAGCCTCCGCCATCTGTTTCTGAGCAAAGACCCTCTCGGTCTCAAACTTTTTCTCCTCCACATTCAGCTGCGCTATCTCCTTGGCATGCTCTAACCTGAGCTTCTCCAAAGCCAGCTGATGCTCCCTTTCTTCCCTCCTATCTACCCACTCCTCTGGGGACAGGGAAAGGGATGGGGCGCTGCTCCTGACACTGGACCCAGCAAGGGACTCCCTATCCATGGGGTCTTCACTATCTACTGGCGTCCCTGTCCTGTCACTTTCTTCCTCCTCTTCAGACTCCTCAGGGCTCCCCTCAGACCCATCACCCTCTTGGCATGCGGCCCGGGCCCTCTCCTCCTCACTGCGCTCACGTTCCCATTCATCCTTCTGCCATTGGATCAGGTTTTCCCTGAGTTTTGACTGGGAGTCTGACACACTCACTGCTATGTCTCTCTCCTCACAAAACTCAACCAACTCCCCCATACTGTATCTAAACAGACCACAGAAATTAAAAGCAGACTCCATTTTGGCAGGACGCTCAGGGACACGTGCAACACAAGGGACCTAAGTGTCTGAGCTGAAGCAAGAGTACACAATTCAAAAATGACACTTCTTAGGAGAAGAAATAATGGAACTCAAAACAATAATCTCCAAACACGTGATTATCTAAAATGCAGAGTTTTGTAGTGCAGCCAGTTGCTGCTGCGGTACAGCGCAAACGCAAGTCTTATCCCACCGCTGATCACCAATGTTAGAAATGGGATTTCGGGTTGGTTAGGGCTTGCGCCAAAGCCAGGCAGAAACCACCACTCAAAGTCAGGGCTGGGGAGTTACACGCCAAAGATCACCCCTGCTCACCCCCTTGGTAGCTTGGCACGAGCAGTCAGGCTTATCCCGGAGGCAATGTGTAAAGCGTTTGTGCGCGCACCCAGCAACAAAACCCAAGGCCCACCACAAAAGAAACTCCACACAAGGTATTATATAAAAATAGCCTTTGTATTATACCAAAACACATTAGATAATATTCACACAATTTACACTGTGCCACTGGCACGGGCAGAATTTACAGGGGACTATTTACACAAGACAGGGCCACGTGGGCCACTGTCAGAATTATCACAAATCACCAAATTGTAAATGTAGAAAGGTAGAACAAATAATAAATGTAGCGCACAACCAGTAACCACTGGTAACAGGTAAGTACCACCTACGCAACCCTAACTACCTTAGGAAAATATTACGCAGGGAACCAGGAACACACTAGTAACACTATACTAGGTAACACAACCTCCTAGGTATAAAAATACATCTAGAGGGATACACAAAGCATTGCATAAATCACATTAGGAATGAACATAGCATGACGGCAATGCACAGGCGCAAAAGTACACAGGTAACTATGATCATGTACCCTAGGTGAGGCACAACGCAAGAAAACTGTCCCCAGGCCAACCTGACCTCTCAGGGGCTCAAACGCCCTTTGTCCAGCAGAGTCAGGGCTAGACTGCGCACGCAGTCAAGGCAGAAGCAACAGGGCACAACCTAAACGTTGCAGCTGCCCACTAAGTGCTGGGCAGCTGGGAAAATGAGCGTGGGCACCACTGTGCTTTTTAAACCAAATATACAGCACTGGAGCCACCTAGGCTCTAAAAGAAGAATGCCCCCAAAACAGCGTGGGAGCGTCGTGGGCTCTAAAACACAAATATGCCCCAGTCCTGTTGGAGCGTACTAGCGCTCTAAAACAACCAATGCGGCATACGTTGGAGCCCTCTAGGCTCTTCAAACAATGTGCCCCGTTGGAGCCTACTCGGCTCTTTAACAACTTCACCCCCGCGTTGGAGCTACACTGGGCTCTACACAAATGTGCCTCGTGGGAGTCCTTCTGGACTCTACAAAATACTGCCCCCTATGTTGGAGCGCACCACCACTCTAAAACACACAATGCCCCCGGGGTTGGAGCGCACCAGCGCTCTAAACGAACAATGCGGGCCCCGTTCACCAGGCAGGCAAGAGCCCCCACTCACCGGACTCTTCAGGCGCTCTTCCGGACTCTTCACGGCGGGGTAGGTTCCCGCCTGCAGGTCGATTTCCGCTGGGCCGACGACGGGAGCGGATCATACAGCGCTCCGACTTCTCTGGGCTGCGGGGCTCTCTCAGCTCACGAGAGCCCCGGGCAGACTTGCCGGCTTCTTTCCTGGGCTGGCCTCGGGGTGGCTGCGGGGCTCTCTAACACGCCGGGAGCTCCGCTGGTAGTTGACGCACCTCTCTGCCTCCCTCAGCTTCCGGTTCGGGGGAAGCAGGCCACACCCCCTACCAGGCACGGCCGTCGGACTTCCTCCGGGCCGGTCTTTGCAATGTGGCGGCTCTTCCTCGCCGAAGTGCGGGGTGGGCTCCCGCCTTCGTGCAGATCAAATATATTGGCAGGGTGAGCACCCGCCACCACGGCATGCAATCGGGGTGGGCACCCGCGATAAAGTAAATTCATGATGGGACCAAAACGCGGGGTGGGCACCCGTAGTTTAAATACAGAAATAAGCGGGGTGGGCACCCGCCAACGGGTGCCACAATGCGGGGTGGGCACCCGCTTTACAACACGGCAGAAAGCGCGGGAATCCCTACGTCGGGGTTCCCTCGCTAATTATTGCAGCTCAGCGCTGCTGGCCACAACCAAGGCGCTCTTCAGAAAAAGCACTTCTCCAAACAAGGCAAGGTCCAGGAAAAGTCTTCAGAAGCAGGGGGGCAAAGACTGGGGCCAGGGGCCAGCTCACAGGGCCCTCCAGCAGGGAGGCAGTCCCCAGTGGCGGTCTCTCCTTGCGCCCAGCAGCAGCAGGCCCCCCTCAAGTTAGGATCAGAAGAGAACATTTTACATGGGGTCACAGCCCCTTTTTATACATATGTTACCTTTGTTTCAAGGTGCAGGGGAGGGGCGAACCAGATGCAACTGGTTCTTGAGCACTTTGTTTTGCTCAGCCCCTCTTCCTGTTCACAGAACAGGCCAGGGTCATCAGTCGCACCACAGGGGGCGGAGCCAGCATTGTGTGGGGAAAGCCCAGCCCTATTCAGGTCCCAGGTGTACTCCTCCCACCCATCTGGCTGCTGATCTCCCCATTCCCCACTGGGTGACTCCTCCTGACTCTGGGGATTCCCTAGCCCATCACATGACCTCAGCCAGCCAATCGCCAGACAAGGCACTCATCTCACACTGCACACAGAAATGCCAACTTCTAGAAGTGGCACTTCCATACTAGGTACATTGACACCGCACACATCATCGCGCAGCATTTCATCACACGAGTCCGCACATACCAAACTCGCACCTGCACTCCCCACGCATCAGGAACTACCAGGGACACATACATTCCCCCATGCATTCCTATGGGAGGGCAGGCCAACCTCACTACACGCACGCACTTTACCCTGGGACACAGTGGTAAAGTGCGCAGAAGCCAAAAATCACTAACACCAGGTCACAGTAAAAAGCAAAACGTTTCAGGGGTGAACCTGCCAGAAGGGCCAAGTCCAACAAAAACGTCCCTTGTAATTCGGCTCTGGTCAGTCCCCCGCACTTAGACATAACACGAAATGCAGCTGCACTGCTGAAAATCGAGTGCTTTTAATATTGCATGCATGCATGTTAGAGGCACTTGGAGAAAAACCTTTCCAGAGAGAAGAGCTGTGCTTGTCCAGAGATGTAAACCTTTGCATCTAGACTTGGAGGTATGGGGTCCCCCTGACAAAGCCCAGAGGTCTTTATTTTATAATAAACTAGTTCCTAGTACAGGGAGGGTGGCAAGGCACAGTAGGCCGTTTTTCCACTAGCTTTATAAAATGATATCCCCGTTCATATTCTATGGAATTGTAACAATGCTGACTATATTGTGTTTATGCATTATGCTGATAGTACTGGCACATGTACTGCATTTCAGAGCACGTTAGATAAAATAAACATTTTAAACTATACCGTGTCTCATATTACTCATATTGTGGACAAGTATGAGTGAGTGAGCGAAAGAGTGTTCTTACTTCCCCGATTCCTGAGAGAGTCGGAGTGACGTGTTCTGGGTTGTCTAATCATTGGTAGCTTCGCTGTAGTACGGAGAATGAATGAGACACTATAGCTAGACGGATTGGGATTTTGGGCACTAAGGTGGGTAGTTGGTACACCACTATACACCAAGGTCCTGGTTTGCTGCGCATAGTTCTGTATATGTGCAGAATCCCTGCAACATGGCGCCACCATCGTTTTTTGGTCTGGTTGTTATCTGCGAGACGCTTGAGTAGTGCTTGTGCTTGCCCACAATGCCCTCACTTCTATTTCCGGAAACAGCTGTGACGGTGTAACCTCCTATATTGATGTTTTTATAGGTTTTTATCAACTTGATATTATTAAAAGGTGTTTACTCTTAATTGTTCATCCTTTATTGCGCTGCCATGCATTAGGTTGTTAATCTTTCTTTGTCTTCATGGTTGCTGTGGATATTGCAGTACATAGTAGCGGTGCACTCCATCAACATTTGATGACAAATGGAGTGCCAGACGTGGGTGTAGATCTTATCTTTGTGGTGCAAGCTGATCCAGCTCAACACTTTGAAGTATTTTACTCTTGGGTCACTTTTCCGGCGGTGGATGGAGACAATGGTTTGTTCCATCAATACACTGCCTCGGCCCTTCCTAATGTTTATCGACCTTATAGAACTCTTGAAGTTCCGCTAACAGCATGGCAACACCACATTTGGTTTAATGGCGCCCTCCCTCACCCAGTGACTCCGATCCGTTTAGGCCCTTTATCTATAGATGGGGCCACTTGGCTTGTTTTGGCTGGGTACACCCCTCACCCATGTTATCTGAAGTTGCAGTAGCGGAACTCCGCGTGATGCACACCTCTTTGATATGGGTGCATAGAGCTGTTGTACGTTGTATGTCTTACGCAACTTTCAGGTGGCACCACCTGGAGTTTCTGCGCAATCAGCTGGACCTGGTGGTGTGACTTTCAGTCCCGTCATGGTTAATTCGGTGATGGGCAAGCGTCCTCAGAATAAGGATGATTTACCTTATTGGCTTGCTGAGAAATTTGACCAGCTGGAGCTGGTATTTCCGAATACTTCTCCTGTGGAGAAACACAGGATTTTAACTATTAGTTTGCAGAAAGACTTAATCCCAGAGTTAACCGAGTGTAACAATTGGGGTAAGGTGTTTGTAGCAGTATATGCGAAGTGTTTCGGCACACCTTCAATGACCGTACTCCCCTCCGTGATTAAGTGTGTTCAAGATGAGCATGGCCCTGAAGTGGCTGTTGAGTTGGGGATGAGGTTGGTGAGTATGTTCGACGTAGTGGCTGATCTAATCCTTGCAAACGTGAACGGAGATGCAGTGAACTTTCAAGTAGCTAATGCTTTGGCTCTCATCCCAGAGGGTGAGAAGCCACACAAATTGCCAAAAATTATTGCACAGGCTTATAAAACTATTGGCTGGAATAGTTTGGGTGTTAAGCCTTTTGCTAAAATACCACCTCAAATGCAAACACAACAGAAGTCTCAGTCTGATAAAGACAAGCATCCAATCTTTTCTAAAAAACAGGGAAAGCAACAACAGAAACAGGGGTCGCGTGCTGCGTCACCAGCACCCGAGTCTTCTGAGTGCACTTATGATTTGCGAGACCGCACAAGAATTAGGTCTCCTGACAGGTTTCAGGTTCCTGATCAGCATTCTCCTCGTTCTTTGCAGGAAACATCAGGCCACAGGCCGGTGGAGGGGAACGCCAGGATCGCGGCAGAGGTTGGGGTGCACCAAAATGACGTGAGCAGCCGCGGCAGACTGAAGGAAAGGGAAAACAAGACGAATTTCCTCCTCGGCGCCCTCAGTTTCAGAAAAAGAAAGTTGCGGCTTTAACAGCTAGATAAGCCACAGATGGTTAGAACCCGGCTCCTGAATTTAACATGGGCTGTGACTCTGCTCAACAGCGCAGTGGAAGTTACCATAGTGCGGCAGGCACTGCGTCTATTTCTGGAGGCGACAGCGACTGAAACTTTCGTTACAGTTGAAACAGCTGCACTCGAGTGACAGACTATTTGATATAGTTCTTCTAATTGAAGGTTACATTCAACGTGTTATTAAAGGGACGTTTTGGGAGAATCTATCATCTTCTTATGACAATTTGTTTGCGGAGGCAGATTGGCCCCCACCTTTTGCTTTGAATGCTACGAAAGGGGAGGAGGTGATACTTCCGAGTTTTTCACGTAACGTCCCCTGGGAGCAGGCAGAGGTTTTTGCAGAAGAATGGGCTGTGATGCTTGCACCGGCACTGTACCGTACTCATGTGGGCTGGGATCAAGATTCTTCACCCCATGAGATACCAATGAGGTCTATGCCACAGCCTCAACCTCCAATATCCCCCTGGCGAGAAGCAAAAGGTCCTGTTTCTGCGATTCTCACACAGTTAGAGTATCAAGGAGTGATTGAGACATGTGTGTCACTGATGAATAACCCTCTTTTTACCGTAACCAAACCCGATGGGTCGTACCGCATAGTTTTGGATTACCGGCATTTGAACTCTCATTGTCGCACTTTTGCGGTACAAAATACCCATAGTTCTGCTCTTGTAGACAGTTTTGTTCGTAAAAGGTATAAAACGACACTAGACATTTCCAACGGCTTCTTCAGCCACAATCTGTCCCCTGCATGCAGTCAATGTACAGCATTCACAGCTGGCGGAAAACAAAACAATTTCACCAATTAGCAATGGGCTACAAAAACAGCCTTGAGATTTTTGCCGCCCATGTTGTCTCTTTACTAGACAGCCTAGACCCAGATGCGTACTCGTACGTTGATGATATTTATCTCACAGACGACGCATCTTTGCCGAGTCTACCACATCATTATTTTGTTTGTGGACTACGGTTACAAATTTAACTTTGCTAAATCACACATTGTAGAGTACACAGTGTTGTTTTTGGGCTATGAGCTCAATAATGAAGGTAGAGGATTGGCGCCTCACTTCCTGGAGAAATGCGCACGTTTGCGACCTCCAACAACCCTGAAAAAACTTCAATCATTGTTGGGATTTTTGAACTTCGGGTGTTCTTACATTCCTGAATACGCCCAGCGTATCAAGCCGCTTTATGCTTTGATACAACCTACATTTTCAAAAGCCTGCTGGCTTCCGGAACATTCAGCTATCCTGCAATCTTTGCAGTCTGATCTTCTTGAATCGAAATACTGGTTAGCACGTGGTAACCACACAAACCTGGTGATACGAATAGTGCCAGGCACAGTTGGTTTCACTTACTTGATGTTTAATGAAGGTGTCACAGTACCTATTGCTTACAAATCACATTTATACACTTCTGCCAAGTTGCGGTTTTCCACTGTTGAAAAAGTCTTGACAGTTGTACAGATGGCGATCCTGAAGGAACACGCACTGCCACAGGGGAATCACATTTTGGTGGTAACACCATACCCTGCACTCGAGGCAGTGACAAAGACAAGTGTACCAAACTCTAAGGCTTTGCATCCCCGTTGGATACAATAGGCTACTTCTTTGACTTCTCAGTATGTCACGTTTATCTTTGACTCCTCGCTTCAGACTCAGGAGTTCTTGCAGTATGAATTTGTTCATCCTCCTCCTCTCTCTATGCGCCCGATTGAGGAGTTCGATTGTATCATTTACACCGATGGTTCGGCGCAACCGGCCACCGGGTCTAAGCATGCTTATTCGGTGGCCTGTGCTACTGTGGCAGGTACCATGGTGAATGGTGAGTTCAAGTCCAGTGTTGTTCATACGCAGGCGCTAGGTAACTGTACCGCCCAATTGGCCGAGCTGCACGCTTTGGTGCTTGCTCTCGAGTTTGCTGATCCTAATGTGACTACTTTCATTGTAAGTGATTCTTATTACTGTGTTCAGTCTTTCAATGACAACTTATTCTTTTGGTCTCAGAATGACTATTGTGATTCCAAAGGCAGCACAATTAAGCATAAAATGCTTTGGGTTTGAGTGGCAGATCTTAAACAACGTCTGCCACTCACACGTTATACATACTGTTGGTCACCAGCGTGTGGGAGCGCACGCTGTTGGTAACAGTTTGGCTGATGAAATAGCCAAATCAGCAGTAGCCACGTATTTAGTTGCAGCCGTTACAAGATCCATGACTAAGATAGATAATGAAATTTTGGCAGCTATTACTGCTACCGAGAAGGGTGGTATATACCCACAAGGGTTCCCTTCAAAGTACTCTTATTATTTAAGTCCCGACAAGGTTCTGTATGTAAGAATTAATGACATTGTAGATCGGCTGATTCCCAACGTGGACCGCAGACTTTCCTTGATAACGGCCGCACACGAAGGCTTGGCTTCCGCCCATGCTGGCGTGCCTGCAACAGTTTCTGTCTTGCAGCAACGTTACTGGTGGTGTGGTTTATATAAACAGACTCGTAATTATGTACTAGCTTGTGACATTTGTCAGCAGATTAAACCTTCTACAGTTACACATCCACCACAAACACAGCTATGCATTTCTAATGAGCCATTTGGCTGTGTATATCTTGATCACTGTGGTCCATTTTCTTCAGATACTGCTTATAAATACATTTTAGTTGCAGTTGATTCGTGCACATGTTTCATTTGGGTTTGGCCACAACCAGTGCTGACGCTCGAAATGTCATCAGGGCTTTGCGTGTCTTTGTGGGAATTTTTCTCTGTGGTACCTTCCATTCTGACCAAGGTCCAGCGTTCGCCTCTAAGGCGTACAAGGATGCGATGAAGTCTTTGGGGGTGCTGGTGCAGTTTTCATCTCCTTACAGGCCTGAGGGCAACTCAATTGTGGAGCAAATGAACTGTGACTTATAACAATCCTTGACAGCTAGAGTCTTAGGTACTGGCAGGAACTGGTTGGCCCATTTGCATAGCACGCAATGTGCACTTAATAATCTCCCTAGAAGATCTCCGGGTGGGCGGACCCCATACAAAATGCTCTTTGGCAAAAAAATGTTTGTGCCAGATCTTGATGGTCTAGACATGGCGGCGGATGCCGCATTCTTTGACGTAGATAATCATTCTACTATGTTACAGACTTACAAGAGACCCGTGACAGTCTTGCTACTGAACATTTGCCCTCTGCCACTGATGCAGCACTGCAGATTCCAGTAGCCGGCTGGCTACCCAAAGTTGGAGATCTGGTCCGAGAGACAGTGGAGAACAAAAAGGAGTTTGGCCCCTCTTATCGCGCACCGGTTCCAGTGCTTGGCATGAAGGATACTCGTACAATCATCTTACCACCACTTCCTGGTCGCAAAGACAACAGATACATCTCAGTGGATAATGTCAAGCTACAACATCTGTCTGATTCTGAATAGTGTGACACCTGCTTTATCATGTCCAGTCATTTCAAGGAATCCTGTGATTGGCGCATCTGACACCGCACAAACTGACACTGCCATCGAGATGTATTCTGTTACTAATCCCTTGCTAGTCCCGCCAGCTTCCCCCTATAACGAGGAAACTGAATATGCTTGTCCCGCAAGCGAGTCTTTGCCTGGTTAGCAAACAACTACACTCAACCAGTCACGTTTTTCTTTTGACTCAACCTCCACCTCGTCATTTGGCCCTACAAAGTTCGGCATTTTTGTCTCCTGGTTTAAACAGACTTATTTGGTCCCTCCTTGGACATACATCTGGTTGGTGCTGATCCTGATTTTTCTATTCATGTCCATTGGTTTTGTGACCGTTTTATTCTAACTCATTAATAGTCACTACTTGACAGAACGCTCTGCTGTTCAGTTGGTTACTGGAACTTTGGCTCCACACTCGTCTTCTCACATCATGAAACGAGACCAGACTCTTGTTAACATTACCGCCTTTCCAGGCGCTGATGACATCGTCTAGGATGCAGTGGATTTCAAAATTCATGGCCCAACAGAGATAATCAATGTCCCAAAAGTACTTTGTGTTTCAATGGGAGATGTAGTGCAAACAGAACATACGTTTGGATGATTGAGATGTGCGGGCAATACAATCTTTGTTTTCTGATTTGAAATATTATGCTGCCTTTGATGTTGAAGATTTGTATTTGAATACTGCTAATTATGCCAATTTATATTGTTACCAGCATTATGGAGACCATTACCTGCATAAAGCTAAGACATTTAGAAATGTTTTTAATTACATACAGTGGGAACATTGCTCAGCACCATTGGAAGGGAGCTCAAAAACTCTGTTAAAGAAACGTACATATTTTACAGATTTTGATAGGTCCAAACCAGAATCCTATTATTTTAGATTGAATACTTCATCTACCCCCAAGGTAATGTTGACCCACACAAACCTATTGTATTCCAATTAATTTATTACTAAATTGACAGTTGGTGGCAATGAACACTGGAAGGCCACCATTGATTTAAAATCTGTTTGGGGTTAGGTCCTGGCAGGTTCGAGGCACTGAAGCTCACGTGCCTCATCCGTACGCAGATTCTATTTTTAAATGACACAATTTATCAAACTACTTCTTTTGGTTTGGCAACTTCAAAACAAATGAATGCCCCTGCAGTTCCTGCTCTGGCTGCATATCATGACCCGAGCATGCATACAAATTATTCTATTGAGGACCTGCAAGCTTTATTTAAAATGATACATTAAATGTCTCTAGTTTAGATCCTGCGGGCTGGTTAGCCTGGCAGACATCTTCTGATGCCTGCCAATTACGTTTCCATAACACTGCCCCTGGTTACATACAGGATAAACCTGACTCATGTTTTGCAAATACACATTCGGTTACCACGTATTCTGTGGGCAAGTTATGTCAGCAGTGGTTACAGCACTCGACACTATCGTCAGTGAAACAACATTTATCGTTTTTATCCAATACCATTTATTTAACTGATTTTATCAAGGGACCTCCTGGTCCTAGAACAAAAAGATTTCTTGACGCTTCTTACAATGAATTGTGGAAGCTTTCTCAAATTGAAGCAGCGTCACGTTTAAGGGAAATAGATCAGGCTAATCTAGAAAAGGTACTTGCTGTTGTTGACAATAGTATTAACACACTGTCTTCCCACATTTACACCTTAGATAATATTGTTTCATCTGTTGTTGCTATTGTTCAAGATGATGTTTCTGTGTTATATAATGGACAAAATCAATTGTGTTCTGTAATGCAGTTTGCATGGACGTTACAGACTCTAAAAATGGGGAAAGTACCATGGGAATATTTAAATGCATCTGCTTTGTTTTTACCGTTTAATTTGACAGACAAACAGCAGTTTATGTCCATGAAAGATGCCACATACACTCTTCTACATATAGAAAAGATAGACCCTTTACCTTTCTCCGTGGCTGAAACAGACTCTGCTGTCTGGCTCATACACGGTGTTATCACTTTACCATTCTCAATATTTAAATTTAGCTCCTGCATGAAGCATTACCCACTAGGCCGCTATGAACCCTTAGGGAACACATTTCTGCATGAAGTGCGATCCTTGCCTTTCACAGACAGATGCCTCCGGGATGACAAGGGGGTATACCTTACAGGGAAATCCTGTGATTCTACAGTAGGTCGTTCCCTTGTTTGCAAAAAGATACAATTACACGGTGCCTGCAGTGTTACCGCCCGAACCTTGCATGTGTTTTAAAAGGTATTCCAGAACCAGTTATAAAACCTACTTTCACCCTGCTTGCTAACGGTAGCTATCTTCTTTTGAATAACGATGAATGTTGCGGTTTGCTGGCTGGCATACCGTACATTGTGAGTTTCACAGCGTGTAGTTTGCTGTAAAAATGTGCTTTTTCCGCCCCGCATGGGAAGCTTGATAACTAGATTTGGCCTTCCTTAACAACTTTGAAAGCAGACTTCAATAAGTTGAGCAGAAGAAGAGCACTATTAGTCCAGCAGGAAGTCCCCCTTACTTCTGCGTGCGAGACATTCGTGCTGCAGGTGGCTAGCACCAATTCTGAGATTCAGGCCCTTCTGAATACCAACCACCCACTACATTTCGGTGAATTGATTCATCGCATTTTCAATGTGTCTGATACACACAGCCTGGCACATTTTTTTAAGGTTGTTAGCTCTGGCCTTGTGACCTCATTTCAGACTATATTTGGTGTAATACTGGGCTTTATTCATTTTTTTCCAGCGTCTTTGGTGGCTTACCTCTGTTAATTGCCATAGCTGCTGGAATACTTCTATTGATTTGCCTGCACCTCTTTTGGTCCTACACAGCCCAGATCAGTTGCAAATGCTCCGTAACTGTGTGCTTGAATGCTTTGGCACACTGCCCCTGGCTACACTCAGCGTGGCTTATGGATTGTTTTTTCGCTTTGCGTACTAAACTTGCTTGCAACCCGTCATCTCATGTCTATGATGCTCCTTCTCATGGGCGTTGGATATCTGCCTCTCCAATACGTCATGTTCAGACCCGGATTACGACTTGTTAATGGGTCCCTTAGTGGCCCATAAGCAGGAATGTTCCAGAGTTGCCCTGATGGCGCGTGCGGCTGCACTTGGAGTGTTGACAAAATGGGATGTCTGTGCGGCTGCGCAGAATCTCCTACAACACAGCTTCATTGAATATCGCGCAAGTTGTCCTGCGATGCTCTTGGACACACCCTATTGTGAGGAACATGATTGCTCATTCAGCTTGCTGAATTGGATGGCATCACTTTTTACTACCGATGACAATGATTTCCTTTTGGAGGCTGTTGTGGTTTATTGCGCATACACTGATGAATTAAGATGGCTGGCTCACCAAACACTTCTGTGTTGGATTTTTTTGTATTTTTTAGCAAATGTTTTGGTTTTTTTGCATGGCCCCTATTTACAATTTATTTTTCTTTTTTTAAACATTCAACAAGTTCTAGACGCACTTGAACTCTGCTCTCACTTGTTGAACTCTGTGTTCGTCCTATGTCTACATCCAATGGACTTACCAGGGGAGGGTATAGTGAGTGGTGGATTAATGGCCGATATTGCTAAAAGGTAGCACAAGCTTGGCTGCCATGTTGCTGCTTTTGTGCACGTTCCTACATGACTTTGTTTTCACTAAGCCATTCCTGCTTGAGGATAGACAGGTCTAGAACTTTCCAAATCTCTCCGGGGGGTGGCGGAAGGGAGGAGGGGCATTCTACTTTTAAAATGTCATTAGGTACTCTGCAGTTTGTAAGAGATGTTACGTTAGTGTTTATTCCAAACCTCCTCTCTTCATTTCAGTCCACTCTCCATGCAAACTAATCGAAGTTCCTGTGTGATCAGGGTTTTATGGTTTGCACTGTGGTGAGCGACCCATCTCTGCTTTGACAATGTTTGCTTTAGAGTTGTAAAACTATCATTGTAGAAACATCCATGATAATCTTTACTGAGCTCAAATGTTTCTCTTCGCCAGCTTTTAATCTCCACTGGTGGAAGAGTTTGTATTTTCGTATTTATTTTTCTTGCACAATGCACCCCGGCTAGACAGGATAAACAAATAAGAGAAGCAGAGCACGTACCTGGTAGCTGAGTTCTTTGACTTCGAGGACATTGGGTTTGCCACTGTATGTAAAATACAGGCTGTTGTCATCCTCCGAGGAAAATAAGCTGTCCCTGGAAACCTGCATGAAGTACTGTAAAACCAGAAGAGAAATGCCATTTGACCAAATGTTGCATGCACGTTGTATAACACTATTTTCAAATTGCTACCAAGCAGTGCTGGATTAAACCCTGCGGAGACCCAGAGGCAGACAAAGTTTCGTCCCACCCCCTCACAAATGATCTGCTAATACTCATTTTACCAACCAACAGTTTTAATAAACCAATTTTATTACACAAAACTAAACATCAACAATTATTAATGTTATCAAACAAAAATTAATTGGAAGCAATTTAAGAAAGCTTGATTGCAATTTTCTTTCAAGATCAAATCAATATTATTTTGATCCGTTGTCACGGGGCCCCTAAAAGAAGTGGGGCCCATAGGCCAGTGCCTACTTAGATTATTTGGTAACCTGAAACTGCTATCAAGGGCTCGTTTCACTGATATTTGCACTGTTGCATTGCATGCAACCAACGCATCGCTAAACGTGTAAAGGAATGTAACATAAAGCCACAAAAGACAGAAAATATAACATTTAAGACATTAACTTCCACCCACCACACCATCATTACACGCCATCATTACAACCTCACACATTATTTCACACACATAGAATATGATATTACATCATCAGTTACATCAGTGAAATATGAGTAATCTTTGGAAATGGATAAATAACACTCAGAGATGGATGGAACATGAAACACAAGCAATAAATATACACAGAACTATTATAAAGTGCTTTATAAGGAGTAGTTAATAACATAGAACATAGGATGACTCGTCACCAGCTTACAGAAGAAACCGATGCATCACCTTGTCAAAATGGCACCCGTTGAGTAAGTACCAATAAATAGTGACAATAAAAATATGATTGTGCAGTTACCAACTAAATTCATTTATAACTTGACCATCTTAATAACTCAATCATTGAAAATATCACACAGTGAGGAGCACACTCATTCCATTCGATATCATTATTTGTTTATCACTGTTCACACAAGATGGTGGTGAGAGAGTTATGGTTAATCTTCTGAAAGCTGTTTTATTTTCAGCACACATACAAAGAGGAAATGTGAGGAGAAATAAATATATTTCTCCTAGTTACGCCAGCATCAGCCAGGCACACCATTTTGGTGCAAACCCATGCACCGCCGATGGAACGCCCTTGTGACACAAAGTAATAAAAGGCAGTGCAATGCGCTGTGTTGTGTTGTTTTGTTTTTAGATAGCAACTCAAATAACCATTGCAGTTCATTTGTAAATATCAGAAAGGATTTAGTGTAAATATCACAAAGGATTTGGTGTGGGGTCTGTGTCAAAAAAGGGACATAAACCCAATGCAAAACCTTTGAGAATCTGGCCCTCAAGTGCTTAGAATCAATGGAAGCAAGTCATCGCGACGACCGTTGTCCTTTAATGGCCCCAGGCACTAATAAGCAGTAATGGCCCCAGTCACTGATGAGCATTAATGGCCCCAGACAGTATTGGTAATTAACGGACTCTTATTCTGAGCATCTACGAGGCCAGTCAGGAATGGCCCCTGTGAATATTAAGCATTAATGCCCCAGCCTGTAATGAACTTTAGTGGCCCAATGCATTATTGAGACTGTACTGCCGTAGGATGTAACAACCATTAATGGTCCCTTGGAGTAAAACACATCAGTGATCTGAGGTAATGTCCCAACATTCGTAAAGCTTAACGTCCCTAAGCAGTTATGAGTTCCAATTGTCCTAGGCAGTAAGCATCATGAAGAGAAGGACAAACTGTTACCTTCTAAAAACTCTCCTTTGTATAGCTATTCATACATCACTTAAACCCTTTCTAAGCGTAGGTGCTAAATTGCCTAATTTATTGGCATTCAATTTGCTGATATACAAGCTACTCTTTCTGGTACTGCAAGTTGGACAATAAAAGGCTTCATTGAACCAGAAAGCATAAGACAAATTCATCAGCTCAGGATGAACTACTCATGTGGAAGGGGGTTATTGCCTTTGTCACAATGAAGTATTGCAGCTACCTACAGTGTATATGGGAGGGGGGAGTTGTGTGCTACACCTGTTCTGTGCTTGCATACAAAGCTTGCACTGTTGCTGATAGCATGGTAATTATTCTATGTAGAAGGAAAGGCGACCTTGTGCTGCTCTGTGTACATGAAACCATGAGCTTATGAGGTGGAGCCTGAAGTTTAAAGGGTGCACCAATGTGTTTTCAACCCTGGGCACTGTTGGTCCAAAGGCCAGCCTTGCCTAAGTGCCGGTAGGCACCATGTGAATGGCTGATGGACTCAGTTTCCCCACTCCACCATGTGATGTGACCCCTGAAGTGAAACCTCTTTTTTAGTCTTATTTGGGATGAAGCTGGCGGTGTTCACCCATGAGCTGCTTATGACCTGCTATGGTGTTGGGAATTGTGGGGGTCCTAATCCAGCATAGGGGAGTAGGTCCTATGCCCGTCAGTAAGTGGCCACACCATCCCACACCGACAGGAGTTGTGACTCTGGTACCACCTTATGTAATATGATAGTAAAAACTGCCCCTCCAAGGTGGGAGTTTGTGTAATGAGGTCCAGCAGGTGAGCATCTCAGAACGTGGATTGGTTCTCCTATTAGCAAACAGAGGTCACACTAGTTGTTGGTGAAAACTGGTCTCTGAGAAATGAGGTCTGAGTGCTGTTAAGCAAATTTGTTTTAAAATAATATTTAGTACTCGATGTAAAAGGGTTGAACTCGCTGTGCTCTTCCAAAATTCACTCGTGGACAATATTGTGAGCGGAAATTGAGTTGTTACCTTATTAAGATTTTGTACGGGACTTTCTCTGCAACGCCCAAGCGAAAGATGGACTCGGTCACTGGCATTCAACCTTCTAAAAGCACATTATCATACAAAAAAGTAAGCACAGAACAATAGAGTTGTCTATTAGCGAGTGACACAAAAAGGCAATAAAAATACATTTACACAGCATCGTATTGCTAAAGAGAAACTGGTTTAGTCGCGAGAAATCGTCAGGCAAATTTGTTTCACTCTCACTGACAATGTGGGCTAATGGGCATTTGTGGCATTCATATTTTGTATCCTAATCCTGCCTGTGACGTTTCTTGCGCAGTAAGCAGGCCCTATGAAAAGTTGTAGCTGGGCTGCTGTCGGAGGCATCGCAGAATATAATTGGTTTTCTAGCTACATAATGGCGGGATATTATGTTTCTGGATGAACACCCCCACCCCGGCCTGGCTTTTCCTTGCACGCTGTGAAGATATGATGAACTGTGTAGGAGTTCAGGCGAAGAATAGGGGATCCATTTCGAGAAATGTGTGCATTGCAAAAGGGCCAGCGCAAAAACGAAATCCACTAAATATCACCGTAATAGAGGCCCAAAGGCTCAAATGAAATCGCTACTTCCTTGTCCGATAAGAGATTTTCTCATTCTCTTCAAAATATCTTGAACGCGGTTTCTATTGAGGGGCCTAGCTCCTGCCTCCGCGCGGAGGGATGGCATTATGGAGCGGGTGCCCAGCTCCATTTCCGCATCCCTCTTCCCACACAATGTGGCGTTTAAATAGCGCCAGGCGCGTGCTGTGACGGTGATTCCCCGGCAGCGCGTTTGTCTCGGAGGAGATTTGCAGCCTAGCATTAGCAACTCATTTTTGACACCAGTGTTACCTGAACAATAGCAGGCATTGTGTGCACGCGAGCATCCTTTATTGCCTACCTGTTCTTGTTTTCAGTGTATCGAACCGCGAGGCAGTGGGGCTTTATTCGTGATGTGAGGATTTTAATGATACATTCCTTCAAAAGATATCAAATAAACGTACCTATTTTCATTTCATGGAAATGTAAGTAGCCGCACATGCCACATTGATATTCGTCTGGGTGGGATACTCTACCCCATGGGTACTCACAAACATTTGCCCAGGGGCCACAAAGTACTGTCTGTGGGGTGACTGAGGGCCGTACTGATGCCTGCAGCGTGGCGGTAGGGGGTCTGGGTGGGTCAGGGATTGTGTAAGTAGGTCTAAAAACATGTTAAATGTACTTTAATGACTCTGATGCATGTGAATAAAAGAGTTGAATCATAAAATCATGTTAAATAAACCTGGAGGTCAAAGGGAGCATGTTGGCGAGTCGCCGATCGGGTGAATTAATGATCCACACAGTGGGCAGATGTGACAATTCCACACTCTAAACACCGGTTTTGTTGCTGGGGCTTCGGTACAGGTGCACACCCACCAGGTTTTTGCCCTGGTGCCCCCTCTCAATGTCCTCGAGTGGAGGGTAATGCTGCCTCCGCTCTGCTTAGGCTACTCTAACAATAAGTGCCAGATACACCAAATGGTTTTACCCATTTTGTATCCATGAGACGGGGCCTCCAACAGGTAGCTCAGGGGTTCCTGGTACCTCGCCAGTACCCTGAATGTATTTCCCTAAAGTGCAGCCCAGCATAGAACTTTAAGGCCGAGAGTCTACTCTAGCCATTCTGAATAATGTCACTTTGCAAGAAAAAGACGAGCTTCATATTTGATAGAAAACCATATATTTTGAGACACTGACATGCTACTGTTTTAACACAACATGATTGAAAATCCGGAAAATATTGAAACTGCTCTTTGAATGATAGCTCACACCGAGTTGTAGAGATTTATTGCTTGTTGTATTTCCTTTGTGCCCATGGGAGCTTACTGTTGTGACTGTATGTCATTCATTAGATGGAGGCATTTTATTATGATAAAACTTTTCCTGACACTGCTGTTAGTAACCACGTCATATGTCAGGTTTGTTGGCATTGTGCTACATTACAGAATTTTAAATCTCATTCAGCCAAAATATTGTATTCAGACTATAGACTACCTCAATATCATAAAGGTAAGTATACAAGGCTAAGTACAGTTTTATGTACATTCTTAACGGCACATCTGTTTATATTGAAAATATATATCTAATGTTGTGACATTCATCTGGGTCATACTATTAATAACCCTGCAAGTTGTGCAAACTACTGTAGTTGGCTTTGTTCTACTCATTATTTATTGCTACAATTGTCAAAGTCATCAGTAGCTCAGGACTATTTTCATCAATCAGAAGTAGCTGTCGGTATAGAAAAGTTTGGAAACCCCAGCAGAATGTTAAAATGCATTCGTTTTTATGGGCCTACATTTCTGGTGTCGACAAACGGACAGCACTGAGTAGTGCTGATCCAGGGATCTGGCTTGGCTTTAAGAACCAAAGTGCGAGTTGAGCCATCAAAAGATGTAAATTAGGTAACAAATCTCATAAGCATTAAATAAGTAAAATGAGTGACATTTGTTGAAAGTAATATTTTTTTAACTTGAAATATTCAAGAATACCCTAATGCCTTTATGATGTTGCCACGAGTTACTCAAAATGTGTCAGTTGGTTATGTTTTTTATGTATACAGCCTATATCAAGTCAAGTCAAGTTTCCTGTATTTTTAAGAAGTGTTTTTTATTGATTGAATTGTGTATTTGCACTTTATTAGTCCATGTGACTTTTTTTTATAAAACTGGGATTTGTTTGTACATTGAACTATTTTGTTATGCATTTTATTCTGTACACTGTATACTGTGTGAACTATTTTTGTAGACCTTTGTGTATTTTTTATGTGGAACTCTTTGAGTTCCAAATCATAATAAATTTGACTTGACTTGCATACAGCCTATCTTATTAAATATGAAGAAATATTATTTTAAATTAACCATATATAAGCAAGGCTGTTGTACATCACAAACCCTGTATAGGCCTGGGTGACAATATAGTTATGCTGGAGTAATCAGAGTAATTTTGGTAAATTGGCATCACTCTTTTATGCAAAATTACAGAAAATTATACACTTACACCCACTGTGAGTAATTTGGAACACAAATCATACCACAGTAGCACAGGAACAGCAAACTTAGCGAGCATGGGCGGCTGCTGCTATTCAAGTTCTGTCGCATTTAGCTCTATTTTCTAAGTGCAACATTCATCCTCAGATCTATTCTGGATGCAAAGGTGCATTCTATGCTAAGAAAATATCCCCATATCTAGGTTAAGCTCTTCACATAATTCAGCAAAATTTTGCATTTTTTTGCTGTAATTTTGCCACAGCCAATTATGCGAGTTACACCCACCTTCTATTACTGTATTGAATTACTTCAATGTGCTCTGAAAGTGGATGGTTAAGGAAAACTAAATATAGTTAAGTAAAGTGATGGGCCATCAATCACACACTTTGGGTAAGTGAGGAAGCTGGAATTTGAGCCCTGGATTCCATATTTGTGGTTAAGAGACTCTAGGGTTGCATCCTTCTCTCTTCGATTTAATACCGAAGGTCAGTGCTTTGTGTACAATTATCCAATTAGTGTTAGTATATGGAGTTTAATAAATACACTTATTACATCTTACTTCGAAGTGACTATAAACAAATATATATACACACACACACACACACACACACACACACACACACATTATCTACTGGCGGTCGCCAGTAGATAGTTATAGTTAGGACCGTGTTTCCATAGGAAATCTCAAAATTCTATTTTGAATAACTTTGGCGCCGGTTGACGAATCCTCGCGAAATTTTCAAAACTAATGGGGCGCTCCGCTCAGCTCCTACCCTGAAAGTCTCGGGGGGATTCGTCAAGCGGGGGCCGAGAAAAAAGGGGGGTCCCAAAACGCGTTTTCCCCATGCATTTTCCCATAGGACCTTTAGTCGAAGGTACAGCCCGAACGGCTGAACAGAATTACTTGAAATTTGGCAAAGAGGTAGTCCTCAGGTCAGGGATGTGCCTTTTGCATATATGGAGTCAATCTGTTCAGTAGTTCCAGAGAAAATTGCAGTTAAAGTACATAAATATCTATAGCCGTGCACCGTGCGCGCACCGTGCGCGCACCCTAACGTGCGCGAGCGTAATTCTGATTGGTGGTTACATGTCAGTGAACGTTCGAATCGGTCGAAATCAGGAAGTGTCGGCCGCCATTTTGTTTGTTTTGAGTGCGAGAGTGAAAAAGGAAGGTGGCGAACGTGAAAAGGGGGCAGGGTAGAGAGTTCCTGACCCCCTAGCCTTTGTCAGGGGGTCCCTGAAGGACCCCGAAGGCAGAAAAAAACATTTAAATTTTTTTTAAAAAAATCGCGGGGTGCATAACTTAGCATTTAAAAAACCGTACAAATTCACTGAAAAAACCATAGGTTTCACACATGTTATAGTTAGGTGGACATTTCACTCGTAAAAAACCAATGAAATTCCCCCGTTCTAGTTAGTTGAGATAACTATAACTCGCGCGACCGCCACTCTATGACAAGGATGATGTCATGAGTGATGCCACTGACCATGTCATGAGTGAATCCCTTCCAAACGCACGCAGAAATCAACTGCGTGCGTTTGGAAGGGATTCAAGAATGGATTTTTTCATTTTTGATCGTGCTGGTGAAATGGAGCTTTTTACAGACTTTTACAAAAAAACGAAGCAATGTGCTACAAGAAATATTCACCTGGCTGCTCTGAATGCATTATTCCACACCAACAACAGTGCACTACTTTCAAGGTACGAACTTTAAGAGTCGATATTAATTACTATGAGGACTTCCAGCTTGCATATTAACAACATGAGTGGTGCACTGTGGGAGTTGTATTATTTACATGCAGCCACGTGACTTTACGAACTTCAAAAGCACCACGTGAGCACAATGGTGATTTGAATGTCATGTCTCCCACCTGTGAGCAAGGCCAGGAGGCCGAAACGTTAGGAAACTGGGAGTATGCAGTGGTGCTGGAAAGACTGAATAAACCAACCTTTTACCAGTATTGGGCCTCTGTTTCGGTGCTATATATATATATATATATTCACTGAAAAAAACAAACATAACAGGGACGTTATAGTTAGCCTGACATTTCACTTGTACAAAACCAGAAGAGAATTATAGAAGTTATAGTTAGCTAAGCTAACTATAGCTCAGTGCACTACTTATGACCTCACTTATTGCATCACTCATGACATGGTCAGTGACATCACTGATGACAACACTGATGACATCTCAAATGACATTACTGATGACATCACTGATTACATCACTGATGACATCATCCAGTGATTGAGAGTGTTTTCTAAAAGTTACTGAGTGTTAAACATATACATTAAGGTAAGTGGCTGTGGGTGTCCCTGCACGGGTGAGTGAGTGGGTATGTAAGTGGTGTATAGAACAGTGATGGGTAATAGAGACTGTATATATGAGTGAGTGGGGTGTGCAAGTTTTTGTATGGGTGAGTGAGTAGGTGTGTAAGTGGCTTTAATGGTTAATGAGAGGGTGAATGAGTGGCTGTATGGGTGATCAGTGGTTGTGTGGGAGTGTGTGTATGAGATGTTGAATGGTGGTCTAAGTGGGTGTGTGAGTGGTTATGTGTATGATGTCATCACTGATGTAATTTAAGATGTCATCAGTGATGTCATCAGTGATGTCACTGACCATGTCATGAATGATGTAATATGTGATGTTATAAGAAGTGCATTGTGGGGGCGTAAGGTATAGTTAACTCAGCTATATATAACTGCGGAATTCTTTTGGTTTTGTACAAATGAAATGTCAGCCTAACTATAATGTCCCTGTAACCTCTGATTTTTCAGTGAATTTCTAAGGTTTTTTAAATTTTATTGCCTAACTATAACATTTCTGTAACCATTGTTTTTTTCACTGACTTTCAGAGGTTTTTTTATACATTCTATTTCTTAATTGTAACGTCCATTTTTTTTAAAAGTGAGCATCTAAGATTTTCGTACTTTCTTTTCATAATTGTATATAATATTTATATTATGTACCAAACATTTTTTGATTTGGTAAGTATTTATCAGAAAGAACATCGATAACTGGTTTTATTTTAAGAATTTTTTGAGTCAGAATAATATTGTCGCATACTATGGAGAATCTGTGATCAGCAAATGTATTTCACATACTGAAAAAAACACTTACATTTTTTTTCCAAATAAAGTTTAAGTCTAAATATTTAGTAAGATATTGCTTCAACTTTTCTTTCTGTGATCAGTTAGGAGAAAACCACCTTTCCCCAAAAAATTCATATTTACGACTACTGATGTTGTCACAGTGATTTCGGTAGATGCGAAGAGTGAGTGGTTTGTACAAAGTGTAAAACATATATATAGACACATTCTACAGTATATACAGTAGAGATTTATTAGTGTCCTTTTCAAACTCATATTTTTGTAGTGAGTTTCCAGAAAACCCATCTTCAAAGACAATTTTCCGTTTTCGTGGTGACGCCAGATGTCGCAATGATATCAATAGCCGTAGTCACCGCAAATGCTTTGCGAAATGACAAAACAAATGCAGACGTTCAATAGCCACCACCACATTAGAAACTTAAAACTGCAAAATGGATTATAACCAACACACTAAATTCATTAATATCTAAATGACTGTATAATAGCATGTAAAACCCCCTTAATATCTCTGTAATACAGTGCATGCAGGGAAGAGGTGTGGCGCAGCGGCCAGGGTGACTGATGCTGGAAGCTGGGGATCACGGTTCGATCCCTGGCTCCGGCGGCAGGGGTCTGCCCAGCACCATGTGACTCTGGGCAAAAGCTCGCTTAATCTTCCCAACGGCCAACAGTGCCTTGACACCTTCGGGTAATTGTTCGCGCTTTACAAATACTGGACATTTACATAACTTTTTCAGTGTAATCTATCACTGCATGCCTTACTGTATCAGTAAGTCTCTCATTCACTGTGTAACTATTTCAGTGAATCTGTAACACCAGTCTATCAATCCGTCTGTAACAAACTGCGTGACTGTCTCAGTTTATCTATGAGTAGGTTCATCATTGTCTCAATGGGTCTGTGATTCTAGGCATGTCAATCTGTGAGTATGGCAATGAGTGCCTTTGTGCACTTGTAAGTAAGAATATAACTGTCTTGCTCTTTGAGTGGATACATGAGTGTCTATGTCGGTGTGTGAGTGGGTCAGTGAGCGGGTGCATGAGTGTCTGAGTGGGTCTATGAATGTGAGCCTGAGTGTCTGAATGGTTTTGTGACTAGGTCCGTGGGTCTCTGAATGGGACTGTGAGTGCATGTGTGAGTCTCTGAGTGTATGAGTGACTGGGTGCATATGTCTCTGAGTGGGTCTGTGAGAGGGTGTGTGAGGGACTGTATGGCTGTGTAAGTGTCTGGGTGGGTCTGTGAGTGGGTTTATGAGTGTCTGAGTGACTCAATGAGTGGGTGTACGAGTGTCTCAATGGATCTTTGAGTGACAACAAAAGTCTCTGAGAGGGTGAGTGAATAGGTGCATGCATGAGTGTCTGAGTGGGTCTGGGACTGGGAGAGCAAGTGTCTGGGTGGGCCTGTGAGTGGATGCATGTACCTTGAGTAGATGAGTGAGTGGGTCTGTGTATATCTGAGTGAGTTTTGTGAGTGGGTTCGTGACTTGTGGAGAAGTGTGGCTCAATGATTAGAGCGGCAGACCCTGATGCAGAGGTCTAGCCCGGGACCAGGGTTCAATTCCCTGCCTTGGTGGGTCTTGGGCGCAAAAATTCCATGGACCTGATAATTCTCGCCTCGGTGCCATTCCAATCATGGAGTCCCACTCTGCAACTCTGGGCAATAGCTTGCTTAATCTCCACAACGGCCCCCACAACGCTAAGGATGCCTGGCCTCCACCTTGGGGGTGCCCAGGAGTGGACGCCTCAGAGGGAAAGCCAGGATGGGTTCCACAGCGGTATTCGTACAAGCGCCTTGAGACCCTTGCGGGTGAGTAGTGCGCTATACAAGTATCAATTTACATTTACATTTACTTTCTGAATATTTCAGTGAGTGACTGAGTCAATAAGTCTCTGAGAGAGTCTGTGACTGAGTGTGAGTGTGGCTATATGGGTGTGTGAGTGGGTGTATGAGTATCTGAGTGGATCTGTAAGTGGGTATATGAGGGTCTCAGTGGGTATATGAGTATATATCTGAGTGTGTGAGTGGGTGTGTAAGTGGGTCCGTGAGTCTCTGAGTGGGTCTGTGCATGGGTGCGTAACTCTCCAAGTGAGTTTGTAAGTGGGTGCATGAGTACCTGAGTGGTTCTGTGAGTGGGTGCATGAGTGGCCAGGTGGTTCAGTGAGAGGGTGTAAGAAGGTATAAAACTGTACGTATGAGTCTATGACTGAGTCTCTCAGTAGGTGCATAAGTCTCTAAGTGGGTCTGTACATGGGTGCATCACTCTCCATGTGAGTCTATAAGTGGGTGCATAAGTACCTGAATGGTTATGTGAGTGAGTGCATGAGTATCTGAGTGGGAACAAGAGTTGCTGTCTAGGAGGAGGGGGTGCATTTATTTCATTGGATACTGCTGTTTTCTGTCTCCCATGTAAAACAACAACGCATAGCAACGGATTGCTTATTCGGTCATCGAAAGAACAGTGATATGAGGGGGGATCTCGCATTTTGCTTACCTGCTGCAATCTTTGCTCCCTGGACTCCGCAAACGCCGCCACTTCTTTAGTCTGCACCCCTGGTGGGACGAGGGTCCCAGGGGGCATCGCGGACACTCCAGCACCACCTATCTCGCTCCACACACTCTGGGGAGAACCACAACCCCCAGGGTGCAGTTCTCCTGCTACAGCTGCCGCGAGTGAGGGGGAGGCGGGGCCAACGCGCTTATAGCACAGCCTCTCCCCCAGCGGTGTGGGGGATCTTGCATTTTGCTTACCTGCTGCACTCTTTGCTCCCTGGACTGCGCAAACGCCGCCACTTCTTTAGCCTGCACCCCTGGTGGGACGAGGGTCCCAGGGGCATCGCGGACACTCCAGCACCGCCTATCTAGCTCCAAACTCTCTGGGGAGAACCACAACCCCCAGAGTGCAGTTCTCCTGCTACAGCTGCCGCGAGTGAGGGGGAGGTGGGGCCAACGCGCTTATAGCGCAGCCTCTCCCACCGAGGCGTGGGACGCGCTTGGGACGTAGCCGGGACGAAGCCCAGACCAAGGGTAGGCCCATCTGTGCCCGTCAGGGACTGGCAGAGTCTGGACTGGGCCACCCCCCTGATACTTGGACATTGATAGTTTGTGTGGTAAGCTTAAATATTGCCATCAGAGGCTGTACTATTAGAGTGGGTCTTGTGCGCTATTGAGAAGGTCTGTTCCTATATTGTTACAACGATCTGTTGTTAGTCTTCGCCAAAATTATGAGTAAACGCAAGGGCCCTACTGCCACGCTGGATGCCTTTATCGTTAGGGCAGAGACCTTACTAAATCACGAGATACAAATAGCAGAAAGGCGCTTATCCCTTGATCCCGCTAACCTTCCCATAAATAGGCAATTGTGTACCTCAAAATTGATAGATTCCCCGCAAGTACTACCGTTAAGACCCATAATAACGGTCCTAAATGAGGCATCCCCACCAAATATTTCTATCACTTCTCCATCTGTGGTACAAGCTGAAATAAATAACACAACTAGTCCTGATATGGTACCCAGACTTCAGAAACAAAGATTGATAGTAGGGAACAAGGGGGAAGATCAACGGGCAAAAAAGAAAGCTAATACCGTTATAAGGAAAACTAAGGCAAAGAAAGTAGGGGGGACTGCCCAAGTGGCAAAATTAAACTTTAACTTAGATTCACAAATGGTAACTAAAAAATCAGCTTGTACACAGACCGAGGCCAACTATGATCTGAATCACTTGCAAGCAGAAGAATTTACGAGGAATATGGAGGGAATTATAAAAACGTCCCTAGAATCTGTGAAAGAGGCTATGCTAATTCAGATTGAGGAGCGCATGAGTGAGAAATTAAGGTTATTGGCAGGCAAAATAGAACAGCTGAACATTGTTATAGGGCACTTAAAGTACAGTAATGACCCTATTTGTCCCATTGTTCAGGAAGGAGGGTCACAGCTAATACAACACCATTTACCAACACAACTTTCACCACAAGTGGAGGGTCGGGCTACATCTGGTATAGGTAATACATGTATCAGGTGTAATGTCCCTAGGGCTGTCCCTACTACAAATTTTCATAACACAGCAAATAACAAGGCGGGTATAACTGAGGGTGGGACACGGGCCACCGATGGAAATCAAGGGAGCCTTGCTGACAGACCAGATGAACGATTAGCCCCTGATAGACCGGGCACTCATTCTGGGAGGGCAATGACATATAGCCCAAAATGTACAGACTTAATACCAAATAGCGATGTCTTACAACTACCCCCGCCTCATGTCCCTACGTGCTAATATTAGCTGGAGTCCCAGTTCCAAGAAGAGATCAGAAAGAGACATGGTTCAACCTAAGGAATAAAACAGTTGATTGGCTATCAAAATTCAAACAATTTAACTCACTAAATACTGAAGACATTCTTATGGTTCGCAGAGTAGGGTGGGTGGGAGAATCCAGAAAGAATATAAATGGTGACTGTGTGGTAATAAACTTTAGACGCCCCCAGATGGTTTGAAATATACTAGACATTAAAGAGGAGATCTCACTTAGGAATACCCGTGTGTGCGCACTTCCCCTAAATTATTTTTATAGATCACCTCTCAGTAATAGCGCTAATGACGCAGACAATTTGGTTCCACTTTCAAACAGATTTGAGGGATTGTCACATCTAGATGATCAAGATTGACAACAAAAGCCTCCGCAATACAGTATAAATGCTTTGGCAATCCCTGAGACGAATGACTTGATGGCGCTGCCATCAGCCATAGATACACATAGAGCAGAAGCTTTCCAGCTTGCGAAATCAATTGCTGGGATTAATGAACCATCTAAACAGGAGGGAGTAGGGAATACCCAAAGCCCACAAGCTTTTTGCCTTGAGGCGCACCCAGACAGTCTAACAGAAAGCTATGTGTTTACTTTGCCTAATGGATACACGGGGAATGGGCTATTGTCGACGATTGCGCTGAGTAAGCAGTTGGAAGTACGTCTTACCTCCTGGAATATAACAGGGCTAAAAAGGAACTTAACTGGCATGGCATGGAACGAATATATAGAGAAGAGCGACATTTCTCTCCCACAGGAAGATTGGTCGCTGGAAACCCCCCATAGAGTGGACTTCAAGACGTTTAGTGTGGACGCAAGTCTGTCAGTTAAAGGTAGGACTTCGGGGGGCTTGGTAATATGGATAAGGATTACCTTGGAAATTGACATCGCCCCTCTAAATATCCCATCTAAAGGTATGGTGGGCTTAAAATTGGTAACACGGGATGGCGATGCCCTATACGTAATCAATATCTATAATAGGCCAATTCCTCCAACAAAGAATCATCAGTGATAGAACAGCTTGATTCCTTTTTAGCTACACTAGGCCCCAAACCTAGTGTAATAGTTGGTGGTGATTTCAACTGCAACTTTGAACCTGTAGTGGGCTTTGGTAATTTCCTTGAGGACGAAGACATGGCAAATAATATTCCAGTCATAGAAAGTGGTAGGGAGATAAGGTGTACTGTAGCAGTCGCTCACATTTTGAAACTTACAATGGGTCACAGTTTAAGAGCATGCATCGGCCGTCTGCCTTCCGATAGACCAAATGCATATACATTCTGTAGAGGCAGCTCCCGGAGTAATATAGACTATATACTGGTGTCGATAGAATTCTGGCCACACGTTCTGGACCTAAAAATAGACTCCAGAACGGAGAGCGATCACCGTCCTCTACAACTGACATTAACACCAAAGCCCTTTTTATCCACTCTAGTGGGCAAAAAAGATGCTAGTACTATTGAGGACGCTATTAGAATAACTAACAATCGACGATCTGTAAAGTGGCCGTATATTCTAGGGAATCCACAATCTATGATAAGTATCTATACCATCTTTGCAGATACTATTACACCTTTTTTTAAGCCTACCAGCAGATAAAATGTCAATGTTAGACTTACACACCACTATGGTGGATGCTTTAACTCCGGTTGTAAGCAATTTACCTAAAGGGAGAAACGCAGGAGTCAACTATTGGAATGACCATGGAAATCCCTTGTAAAACAAAGACTGCCGGGTAGCTAAGACAGAGCTTATCCAGGCAATTAAAAGTAATAATTTAATTATAATAAGGGAAAAAAGATATAATCATAAGCGAGCACTTGAAAAAGCAAAGAAAACATGGGATGATGATATCTGGACGGGTCTAATCAGTGTGACCAAGTCCAAGGACCGTACAGGTTTCTGGAGTTTGATAGCGAAAGGGAACAAAACAGGAAGGACCCCAAAAGATTTATTTCTTGATGAAAATACTTGGGTGGCCCACTTTTCTCGTCTTTATTCAGAAACCAACTGTGAGCAATTTGTGATAACTAAAGATATGGAGACCACTGCAAAGGCTGCCAACTTACATTTTAGTTTAAAAGAAACAATACAGGCAATTGAGGCAGTTAAAGCAGGGAAAGCTCCAGGACCTGACAAAATTCCTAGAGATTTATTAAAACACAATATCGGTGTCTGGGGACCATATATAAACTATCTTTGCAACGCAATAGTTGCATTTTCACCGATACCGGAAACATGGAAAGGGGCAGAAATTGTTACAATTTTAAAAAAGGGTAATCAATATGATCCAGCAAACTATCGTCCTATTAGTTTGATTGATATCATAGAAAAACCTTTTGCTAGGCACATTTTAAGTAGACTAACTCAGTGGATTGAAGAGGTCAAAATACTTTCAAGATACCAAGCTGGGTTCAGAACAAAAACCAACACAATTGACCACGTTTTTAGATGTACATGTATATGCTGGAAATACATAAACATTAGGAAGGGTAGCTTATACATCGCCTTTGTGGATTTAAAGGCAGCATTCGATCTGGTACCCCGTAACCAGCTGTGGGATTCACTGAAATGCTTAGGGGTGCCACTCAAATTGCCTGTACAAATAATAAGACTCCATTATGGGAACTTTGCTAAAGTAAGATGGGGGCCTAGGGGAGAACTTACTAAGGCGATACCAGTGAGAAGGGGTGTATGCCAGGGGTGCGTATTGGCACCCACCCTCTTCTCACTTTATGTAAATGATATCCCCCAATACTTAGAAGGCTGTAATAACGACTCGCCAAAGTTGGGAGGTAAAGTGGTACCAGCATTATTATTTGCTGATGATACCATTTTAATCTCGCAAACCCCAAAGGGACTGCAATGTTTAATGGATTCCTTTTATATGTATTGCACTAAGAAAGGCCTCGAAATCAATTCCAGCAAAACTAAATACATGTCAATTAATCCACACAGATCTTTTAAAAATAATTTAGTACTAAATAATCAGAAATTAGAGTATGTGCAAAGTTTCAATCACATTAGACACTAAATTGACCTGGAAGCCACAACTGGAAAAAAACAGGTTAATCATGCTCCAAATTTCAACCCCTATTTTGAAGAAACATGGGGCGAGTATCTCGAAAGCAGTTTCACCTGCTTTAGAGGTATTTAAATACAAAGCCCAATCAGCCGCTCTATATGGAGCAGAAATATAGGGGCCCTATTGTAAAAGGAATTTCGAATTGGGAGAAAATAATTTCTTTAGGAAATTATTAAGCCTCCCAACTAGGACACCCCTGATTCCAGCTGTTATGGATCTCAACATCAAACAAACCGATCACCATGCTCTATTACGACCTCTCTTACTCTGGGTGAGGATTTGGGCAACCCCAGAGTTATTGCATTACAAAGAAGGTCTAGAGGAGTTCATGAAAATTGATCAAAGTAAGGACATCCCATGGCTTAAACATGTGACAATGTGGTTGAAGAAGCAAGGCTTATTGCACTTTTGGGAAGAATCATCTCAGTTGACCATGGCGTGTAAGAAACTATTAAAGTCTTTTGTTTGGGCCCAAATTAACAACAACGTGTTACATAGTTCTAGCTTGGGATCTTTAACATCAAGATTTCTCCTCTACAATGATGTAGCACATTTTGAACCCTTTC
Organism: Triturus cristatus; assembly: GCF_964204655.1. Taxonomy (NCBI): domain Eukaryota; kingdom Metazoa; phylum Chordata; class Amphibia; order Caudata; family Salamandridae; genus Triturus; species Triturus cristatus. The sequence continues at coordinate 1,635,106,270 of NC_140589.1, forward strand.
TAGATGAGGTACGTCCACAATTAGCAAAATCCTTGTTTTTGAAATTTAGATATGGGGTCCTCCAGACAAACACTAATAAGTCTAGATGGGGTAATAGCTATGGCGATAGTAGCTGTGATTAGTGCATGTTATGCACAAAAGAGGTCAAGAAAAATGACTTACACATATTATTTTTCTGTCCCTCATATGATATCCCTTGGAAAAGATGGATTAAACCAGTTTGCAAAAATTTGAATGTTAGACATTGTAGAGAGGCAGAACGTATACTTAAGGCAGACACGTCACAATTGGTTGTCTTTAGTGTAAGTAGATTTTTATTTAATATGAACCTTATAGGAGCTAAAATTGGATTGAAGCCAAGATCATGCAATTACAGCTGATACTCTTATAGACCTTTGCACTTTGCACTTTATAAATTAATGGCAGTTCTCTGGTGAATTGCAATCCTATAAAGTTTATTCTTTAGAGATGATATTAATCAAATTCTGATAAATGTAGTACATGATGTGCTTATGATTTGAAAATTTATGGATTTTAACATAATGTGGTTTTATTTAAAACACCTAGCTTTTATATGATTCTTAAATGGTTTTTATTGTATTTATTGAAGTAGTTAAGCTTTAATGGCATAGCTGGAATGGATCATGTTAAATGTACTCAATTGCCCTAACATGTTGTAGTAAAACTAATTGATTGACAAATTCATATCTATGTAAAAAGTTTTTAAAGTGGGTATTAGACTGGATGTATAAGTGTGTGAGTGGGTAGGTGAATGGGTATAAAAGTGTCTGAGTGAGTTTGTGAGTGTGTGCCAGTGACCACAGAGTGAGTACAAATATATATATATTTTTTTATGTTTCTACTAATGTTCACTATGTCCCTGCGACGCAACACAGGGGCCGCGCTGGCGGTAGCAGCGAGGTCCCGAATGTCACTCTCAAATCAAAAGAAAATCAATTTTAGACACATAACTTGTGTCCCGTACACACCCATTTCTCAAACATAGGGTCAGAGTATTTCCACCCTGACCCCTTATGTTAGTTTTCACACAAACTTTCAGCCACATAAGCCATTCCCGAACGATAAAATGATGGGCGCAACTTTCTGTTCAGCTGGCATCTAGCCGATCAGAACATTCCTATTGGCAAGCACATCCACGATTAATCGCAAAACCACCACCTAATATCCGCGACCAGAGATATATCTTTATTTCTTGGCTTAAATTTCTCAAAAACAACTGGGTGGATTTGCACCAAATACCAAAAACCACAATTTGTGTAACAACACCTACCTTTCTGCCAAATTTAGTGTAATTCCATCCAGCGGTTCTGGCTGTAGGTTCTATAACACATTTATATGGGATTTGACATTACAAATGCACCCTTTTTATTGCACCCCTATTTCTTGGTCACCACAGCACGGATAGCCTCCGGATAGCCTCCAAACTTTCCATTACACACAGAACCTACTTTGACACTTATTTGGAAAATTTCCTGAAGATTGGCCAAACAACGCCAAAATTATAAGCAAGTCAAAAAATGATTTTCCTATGGAAACTAGGTCCTAACTATAACTACCTACTGGCGACCACCAGAAGGTGATATATATATATCTGCATATATAGCATATAGTCGTCGTCACCAGTGCGTAGTCATAGTTAGGTCAGATTTTCCATAAGAAGAGCATTTTTTTGTTTTGCTAATAACTTTGGTGCCATTTGATGAATCTTCATGAAACTGGTTGGTCACGTGGAACTCATGCGGAACGGTAAATGCAAAAAATAGAGCGTTCAAATTGGTAGAGGAGGTTGTTTTCCCCACAAAGGTTAAAGTGATGCTATAGTTAGGTGAAAATGTCAGTCATAATGTCAGGTTTTATACCTGAGAAACCACTGAAATTCACCAGTTATAGTTCACTGAACTAACTATAACTTGCACCCCCTGACGTGCGCTGCCTATGACCACACACATTACATCACTCATGACATTTTATTGTCATCATTAATGACATCACTGATTGCATCTCAAATGACAACATTGATGCTATCACTGATGACATCATTCAACCAACTGCTGTTCAAATGTTTCTGAAAATCAGTACAGTATTTTTTGATATGAAAGTGATCGACACAGAATCATGTCAAGCATAATTTACCCTTGAGACACATAAGATCCCTTAAGTGACTCAAGCTTCTCCTACTTACATTCTTCACCCTATGCTGAATACTTTGTGGCTATCCGATTTCACGTGGGCAATAAACCACATACTGCTGCACATGATCTTTTCCTAGTGAATAGCTCTTCATGAAGAATCTACTCCCTCCAGACACCTGAGCCCCATTCGATGTCCAAGCCGCTACTACACCCAGCCGTTGCCCTGTACCAAACTATTTGTGGCTAGCCAACCTCTTGTGGGCAATAAAATACATATGGACAGGAAAGTACCAAGGGGCTTATTTACAATCCCTTGCACCACCAGTATGTCACCTTTTCCCATACTAAAAGTGAAGCACCAGCGGCGCTAGGGGCTTGTAGATAAGCCCCCAACTGTCTTCACCCTATGCAGAATCCATCTACAAAGAGTTCACTCCCTATAGACACCCAAAGACCTTTGGGTGGTGAAGGCACTACTATGCACAGCCTTCAGCCTGTACCAAACACTTTGGAGATAGCTGATCTCTTTTGTGGCTATCAAGCACACATGGATGGATAGGCAAGTACCTGGTGTACAGGTTTTACTCTTATGCACAAATTCTTATGCAGAGTCCAATCCATCCAGAAATGCAAGGCCATTTGGAGGTTAAGCATCTACTACATACAACCTTTGCTAAGTAGCAAAGCTTTTACAGATTACTGACCTCTTGTGAGCAATCAACAAGACATGACTCGGCAAGTGTCTGCTCTGCATTGTGCTCAAACTGTGCACAACCATTCTCGGAGAGCTTACTCCCTTCACACACCCAAGACACATTACAGGGCCAAGCATGTTGGAAAAGCTTGCAAACATGAACAGAAGACAGGCCATGGAAAATAGATCTAGATGTGCCTTGCTAAATACCTTTAAGTATGATAAGTGTATACCAAACTGTCACGTTCATTGGATGATTTCATCAGCAATGTCATCAATGGTGTCGTTTGAGATGTTATCAGTAATTCCATCAGTATTATCTTTGAACATACCATGAGTGATGTAATCTGTGAAGTTATAAGCAGTGCATGGCGGAGGCGCAACTAAATTAACTCGCTATAACTGGTGAATTTCAGTGTTGTTTTGGGTTTAAAACATGATGTTATCACTGACATTTTTACCTATCTATGATGTGACATTAACCTTGTGTTTGTATGTGTGTGTCGTCACAAGATTGAAATGTGTGATTTTCTGTGTTGAATGTTTCCACAGTCACTGAAGACTAACATAGTGACATAGTCTGAAATCATGCTGCACTTCTCAAGTATCTCATTGAAGAGCTTTAACCTGAGGAGCAAACTCTGATTATGCTCTGAAACCTCTTTGTTTTTGTTTGTTACTTAACTGTGATCTTTGCGGGGTTGTGCTGCTCCTACAATCATTCTTATTCTCAATTAGACAAGCCAGCAGCATCAATAACATAAAAGAGCATCTCATGCTTTCCCTTACTCTGCTGTAGTCCAGTGGCAGAAAAGCCAAAAACTCTTGGAGCAAACGAGCTGGAGCGGCCGCTCCATCTCTAGAAAACAGGTACTCACTAAGTTAGTTATATGTACAAGAGAGAGAGTTAGTTCGGGTTGATGCTGTTTTTGCATCATTTTTTTTTTTTTTGTAGACTATCCATTTATATGAAGCCCTGATGATAGTCCCAGTACTATTCGCCTTGGTCTTGAAACGCGTTGGCATTTTGGGAGGCATTTAGTTAATTCTGAATGCGGCGAGCGTTGAAGGAAATTATTGGATAAAGGATTGATATACTATTCAGACACTCTTTTGATGCTGGAGTTGGAATAACACATGTGGTTCATAACATTGGATATTTTCATGTTTATTATTAAATTTTGTATATGATGTAAATTTTCCTAAAAATATGTTTTGTATCAGATTAATGTATGAATTCATTTGCTGCTTTTGTCATGTTGCAAGCTGTTGCCAATAATTTTTCCACAGTGTCTAAGTCCATTTTTGTCTTTAAGTGTATGTTAATGTGAATTGTATATACGTGTAAGTTCATGTGTGAATTTGATAAGTCTGTGTTTCTTTTTCCGTCCCAAAAATTTTTTGATCAATTTTTTAATTAATAAGAAACCGGAATGGTCTAATAAAAATTCCATTCGGACAGATAAAAGAGTTGACTGTTCGTTACTCCATGAGTAGTAGGAGTGTACGGTAGTACAGAGCTGGGTTCATTGTTTTGTGTTCTGAACTTATAGAATATGGACATTTCTATGCTCCAAGTGTCTTGAGGACTGTGGTTTCTTGTTCCAGTGGACACCAGGGCGAGTACATCTGTGCATTCCCCAATCGACATCCATAAACGGTGGGCATCTCATGGGAATGCCAGACCTCTGTCATTTGCGGGCTGAATGGGATAGATTGAAGATAGAGGTTGTGACACTTAGCCTCGAGGGGCTGTATCATTGCCCCACTAAAGGTTAAGATCTGCATTCCCATTGCCCTATGGCAGACATGCCTACAATTTAGTGGAGGTACCTGTGGTTCAAAGGGAAAACTCCTAAACCACCCCAAACCTCAAAGATACATGACAGTATAATGATGGGTGCCATTCTTCAGCAAGAGGGGAGAAACGCTTGTGGGATCGTGGGACCGGAGAACCCAGACTGTGTGGTGCACATTGTCAGAGGACTTTGTTGTGCACATGGAGGATAACTGTCCGACTAGAGGCTGGGTTGGTCCGTGGGCCTGCTGAAGTGTGGTGCCCTGAAGTATGCTCTTTAAGAGCCCGACCGTGGGCCTCCTGTTCTCTCAGAGATCTCAGGGATATCAAAGATCTGCCGCGAGGGACCTACACCATCTATCTGTGACATTTGGAGAGCAGTGCCCTCTCAAGTGCCCACCTCGGCTACTGAATCCCAACCAGCAGCGTGATGTAAGTGTGGAACTAAGACTTGTGTCTGGAGTCCGGATTGTCTAGTGAGGAGCCCAAAAATCTTGCCCGCATCTAAGAAATGTGGGTCCTATACTGCGGAGCCCCAACACTCATAAGTGTCTAGTTGGTGGTGTCCGGATTCACCGGTTGTGAGAATCTGAGTGGCCCGTTTCATCGATCGTGCCGCATCTATCTCATATGACAAGTAACGGCATGCTCATTGCATGCAGTGTCCGATTCACAGGGTGAGACCCGGAGTAGTACCTCATTCTACCTCATGTGGCTTTGCTCAACTTACACCTGTGTCAATCAATCAATCAATTAGGGAGTTTTAAAGCACACTTCTCACCCATGAGGGTCTCAAGGCGTTAGGGGGAGGGGGAACAGCAGTCAAGAGGAGTGTGCGCTGCATTGGTCTGCTCTGGTTTCGGCCCCTGCTTTTGTTTCACTTGCTCTGCTGCTGGAGTTGTTGCTGAGAGCACTGAGAGACCCAGGCACGGGGGCAAGCTGCTCCCCTCTGATCTTCCCTGCTGAATCAGGGCGGCTGTTTTGACCGAGTAATCTTCCCTATGAGGCTCCAGCAGAAGGGAAACCATGGCTTGGAGAGGGTTAAAGCGGGTTGAAGTGGCTGCTGCACGATTCTGGTTTCTTTTGAAAAAGGAGAGCTCCTCTGTTGGCGGCGACGGGCTGAACAAGGCTGAATAGGGTGAGAAGCAGAAAGGTGCTCTCCCTTTGTGACTTTTGGGGGAGCTCTGTCCTGACGCTACTGCATCTGCACTCACTGCACTTTGCTCTTTGGGGTCCTGGCCTGCAACGACGCACGACGCACCTTACTTTGGGGCGCGGACCTTCAACTAAGCACGCCGTACTTTGTCCCGGACTACATTCCCCATAAGGCTCAGCAGGAAGGGGAGGCACCCGTAGGCGCACAAAAACACTTGAGGGCTCTCGCAGCGCTCTATTGATCAGTTTATTTTTGGTGTCAGGGGAGGAACAAGTTATGGCCAAATCCAGAGCAGGGCAGGGGGTGATAGGTACATTGGATGCCTTCCTAATAAGAGCAGAATCGGCACTTATACACGAAATAGAGCTAACAGAACGTAGACTGTCCCTGTCTATGGATCCCTCTGCTTTACCGGTATCGGCATTTAATAGCCCTGGCATTCTGGGGTTGCCTGCACGCCTGGACGACAGCCAATCTCATCTACAAGGCAGCGAGTTGCTTTCACAAAACATAATAACAGAGAATGTTATGCCACAAATATCTAAAGAAGTCAGGCCAAAAATTATAACTAGAGGCCAGTTGTTAAAAAATAAAGGGGGCGGGAGGAAGGCCCCACAGTCTGGGAAAAAAAAGGGGCAGGTAGTAACTAAACATCTTAAATCGACCGATGTACTACCTAGGCTAGAGATTGATCAGTGTGAGCACGTAGACAATGACCATAACTTGGAAGTCAATAGATCCATATCGCAAGTAGAGGTGACCCCCACAATAACCGCACCATTAGTGGAAGGGAGTTTTTTTTTGAACAAACTACAAGCGGTATTAGCAGCACACTTAAACCCTATACTCCTAAAACTGACTGATAAAGGGAATAGGCAATATTTACTTGAGGAGAAAATCAATGTACCCCCACCTTCTCTAGCTCACATGCATAAGCCAACAGAAAATGCGGTTGGGGCTGTTGGGGTGGAAATACGGATCATGACTCCCCCGGTTGAAGCACAGTTACAGGATGGTTTGGACCAAAGGAAGGCCCACCCATATGATAGCCACCTAGCATTACAGATCCAGGATCCCATGCGAAGAGTTGGACAGTCCACATAAAATAATTCTTCTGATATGAAAAGGGTAAACCCGGAGCACGCTAAATCAGTCACCAATCCTTTAAGTCAAGGCCCCACTATGGGTCAGCAGAGTGACAATCCGATCATCAGTGATGCTGATATTAATCTGCACCTCCCGCCACAAGCTACACCTTATATCATCATCTTAGCTAAAGTCCCGGCACTACCGTTAGGTCAGAGGGAACATTGGTCCTCATTGATGAATAGGGCACTACATTTTTTAAATATAAAAACAGGATTGGCTAATAAATTGTTATTTGCCTACTTCAAGATGGCCCGTAGGATTAGGTGGGTGGCGGCAACAACCAAAAATCTAGCAGGAGACTGTGTTATGCTGACATTTAGATCCCCAGGCTTAGTTAAAAAAATACTTGACATGATGACAAATCAAAATCAAATTGGGTATAATCATATTATCTCTGTACTTCCGTTGGGCTTTTTTTATCCTCCACCCAAACCATTAAATCATAATATTGAAGAAGTGAGACATACTTCGATCTACCAGCGCCCCAAGCACTCTGAGACACAACCCTGGTTCCATAGAAACCAATTTGCCCCACTGAGCGATTTGGCTGAAATAGAGTGGCTGCCAACCAATGGGGGTACGTTGGAGGAAAACAGGTATTGCGGTACTAAATGCTAATTCTGGGTAACATCCTTCGAAGTCGAGTCAAGGGTTCGATAAACGCCCTTTATCCCAGGTACATAATATGAGTGAGAGTCTGGGAGGACTGGGTTTAATTACTGTCCCATCCGACCAGACCCCGAGTGGCCCTAACGGACAAGCCATGCAAGCACCTTATTTCCAAAGAAATTGTCACCAGCTACGCCTACTTTCCTGGAATGTAGCAGGGATTATTCCAAAGCTAACAGATGAGGTTTGGGTTCGGTAAATTAAAACATTTGATATTATCTGTACCCAGGAAACATGGAGTAGAACGGACGTTAACATAGATGGATATTTGTCGCTAAATGTCTTAGCGGAACCATCACTGTCAGGGAGGGCAAGGGGGGACTGGTAACCCTGATCTCAGTGGGGTATGAGGTGCTCGTAATCGAAAAGGTAATTGATTCACCCTGGTACCAACTGATCATGTGTTTTAATTTGTTAGATGTAAGTTTATTATTAATCAATTGGTACTATAATATTTTCGATCAACAAAGCACGGGGTCATACATTACCTACAAGAGGAAATTGACAAAATAGCACTAAAATTCTCACCTTTATGTTTTATCTGGGTTGGAGATTTGAACTGTACACTATGTCAGCAAAGCAGTAACAAGTGTGCGGGTTGACTGATCTTGATGATTCACCACTTGCCCATTTTAAACATACTCCCCACGGGGATGCATTAACTCAATCATTCTTGTTAATGACTTATCCCCGGCGAACAATCTAGTGGATAGTTCGGTGGCATAATTTCCGATGTTTCAGGGCGGGGGCAGAACCAGTACGATTGATTTTATGTGGATTACCAGGAGGTATTCCGATCTTTTATAAAATTTCCTGGTTGAACCGAACCCTGCCAGTGACCACAACCCTCTAACAGCCTCTCTAAAAATTAAGGCCCCGAAGGGAATGGCTGTGGACTGTCCTATAAAATATAACTGTAATCAAGGGGTAAGGTTGAAATGGAATACTCTGGATCATGTCAAATTTGAGGAGAATATAATTAAGTCTAACTTAACTGACGTGATGACCTGTTTAACCTATTTACCCCCCCTCCCCGGAATCCATCATAGGGAGTTTTGAAATCATATGTGAAGATGTGGCAAAAATCTGCTTAAATCAGTAAAAAAATGAATCGCCCTGAATATAAATGGTTTGATTCGGAGTGCTCAGCGGCAAATAGAGCTTTAAAAACAGCATTAAGCACAGTACCACGGGATAGGGCCTTGATTAAGGAAGCTAGACGGTCTTACAAAAAAACAATAGAGCGTAGAAAAGAAGAATTGAGATGCCAGGCCTGGGAAGATTTAGAAAAGGCAGGAATGCTGAGAGATTAATCGTCCACTCTTCACGGATGTAAGTAGGAACGTGGAAACAAATATAACGGGTTTAGCTTGAGAGTCCCACTTTTCGAAGATTTTTAACCCAAATGACATTAGTGCACAGGTCAGTCAGTCAGATATACCTTTTAATCCTGAATCAGCCCGGTAATTAAGTGTATCCCTAACTTTAGGTGAAGTGGAGGAGGCCCTTAGAAAGGGCATTGCCTCTAAAGCCCCAGGCCCAGACGGGGTACCTTTGTACCTTTTTAAAAGAAATCCGGCACTCTGGGGCCCCGTACTATTAAATGTTTTTAGAGCTGCCATAACGGGCCAGACCCCACAATCTTGGAAGAAAGCTGTGGTAGTGCCAATATTTAAAAAGGGAAATAGAAACGATTCGACCTGTTACAGGCCGATTTCCCTTATAGATGCCACATGCAAGGTGATGGGGAGGGTAATTTTGGCACGCCTGGAGTCATGGGCTAACAATGCTGGGCTAATATCACATACCCAATATGGGTTTAGGAAGGGAATGGGAACTGTTGAACAGTGCCTCAACTTGTCGATGATCATGGGCAAGTACATGAAGGCTAGGGGGGCGTCGATCCACCTGGCCTTCATGGACTTGTCCAGTGCCTTTGACATGGCGTGCAGGAGCAACTTTTGGGCGCTGATGGAAGATCTGGGCTTTGAGGAACCACTTGTCACTCTCCTTCGCAGACTACATGCTTCCACCGCTGTAGTTATCCGTTATGGCCCAGGAGGAGAGAAGACCAAGCCCATCGCTTCGACAGAGGGGGTCCGGCAAGGCTGCATTCTAGCCCTGTTTTTATTTTTGGTCTATACAAATGGACTGAAGCAGTTTCTGTTAAACAAACACTTGGACTGCCCAAAAATAGCAGGTGCCTAAGTACCTTTATTGTCGTATGCTGACGATACGGTTTTGATGGCCTTGACTGCCAATAACCTTCAGGGATGTTTGGATGCTTTCACTGAATACATGACATCACTAGACCTGAAGGTGAATTATAAGAAATCTTTTGTCATGATATGTGGGCCAAAAATAACGAAAACACGAAAATACACAGTGATTGGGACAGTTATTGAGAAGGTAAATTTTTTTCGCCATTTGGGGAATGTTTTTAACTCTAACTTAAACTGGGATCAACGTTTAGTATCCCGGGAGCAACAAACTTCAAGAGTTATTGAGGGGTTGTTTCGATTTGCGGCCAAACTTGGCCATAAGCCTGTTGCAGAGCTGATAACACTGTATAAACCAAAATGTTTGTCAGGAGCAATTTACGGTGCAGGAGTGTGGGGATATCAAAAGAGTACCCAGATTCAAATAATCGAGAACACATTTTGAAGAGACTCTTATTTATCCCGTCTAGCTCCCCTACATCATTTTGCCACTCGGAGGTGGGTATGGATTATATCACAGACAGAATACACATGGCACCCCTGCTTTTATGGGGGAAAATTTGGTCCTCGGAGGAACTTAATTTCTCCCGACTTGTCTTAAAAGATTGCATGAATTAAGACACCGCAATGGCGGTCCCCTGGTTATGTTACGTTAAACAAACCTTTTATATGATAGGATTAGAAGAATTTTATTATAAGCCTGAGTGTATACCGCCAAACATGAAAATGTCCATAAAAGAAGATTTTGGATCTGAGCTGAGTATATCATCTAGACCTGACCCCCCTTTCTCAAAACAGCAACAATTTTATTTGTCTTTTAGCTTGCAGGGCAATGCACGTTTTTTAATGACAAGATTTTGTTTAGGCACACTGCACTTTCTTGTGGCTTTTCCAAAACAGGTGGGGTGGTGTGAGAGGCTACCCCCCTGTCCTTGTAATAATACAGCCCAACAAAATACTATGCACCTTATGCTATTTTGCACATTATATAAAGACCACAGGGCGCGCTTTCTTAAACCAATTTTAAACGAAAACTGTTTTCGCTCCCGTAAAGAGGGTTTTAAATATTTACATTCCTTAGCAAATGCCTCCATTTGCAGCTCTGTGCTTCGTTTTATAAAAATTGTTTTTATAAGAAGGAAACGATATGCAATGTAAAAGTATGTAATTAGGTGTTTAATTGCCTTCGAAGATATTTTTTAGGCTCTTTTGTTAATATTGTCTTATTTTATGATTGTATGTTTTTCCTGTGAACTTTTATGATTCATCTGTAATCGAATAAAGGTTTCTGACTGACTGACAGATTAACTGGGTTAAAGAAATGCTTCAGAGACATTTCAGAAGTGGGTCAAGAGACTGCATGGCTCCTTTGTGTTTTGAAACCTGTGAGTGAACTTCCTGAGGGGCTGGTAACCTCTCCCTTGTTTATGCATACCTCCTAATTGAAACAGTTACATATTTCCAACTGCTTCCTGCGGACCAATGCTAAGTGTTACTTCAGTCAAATGCAGCCCAGTTTCTGGGAGGCAGGGTTGATTATCTTCCTTCTGGGGGTATAGAACAAATGGGGTCAACAAGAGGGTGGAGGAAGGCTTGGGCCACGGCATCTACAGAGAGTGTACAATTGACCTGCTGGGTACCAGTGGCACGGCATTAGGGTGCTGAGTACATATGTGTGTGTAAGAGTGTGTCGTACAAACTGGCTGATACCTGTCACACCATGTAGTGGAGCGGAGTGAGTGTGTGTTAGTGGAAGTGATTGTGTGTGGACTGCCTGGGGTTCATGAAACTGCCCGGCAGTGTCGCAGTATACGTTGATTGTTGCCAAAAGCACAATACCTTTTGACAGTGGGTTTTTCCGCATGGCTCTGGCTTGCGGTGGTGCTAAAAAGTGTTCTATTTTCATGCATGTGCATAATTTTGATAGCGTGCACCACATGAGGGGGCTCTTTCTCAATTGGGGGGCGGGGTTAGATTAGGAATTGTCCACAGTGTGCAGAATATTTATATCATAACACTACAAGGGGGCCTATTACGGCTAGTAATATTTGCGAATGTGTTATATGCCCAAAAGTATCTGATGGTCATGTTATAATGATTAAATATGTGTGTTGAATATAAACTTCTTTACATACATCCTGTGTGAAGTCTCATTTGTGACGCTCAGTGTATTTATGGCAAGTGGCTGCTGTGCCTTTGCCTCTGTAGTAAGCCTTACTACTCAGTGCCATGCTACCCAAGGGTGAGCACAGGTTATACAGAGAGTGTAATCACCTGCCTTTGACGGTTACAATAATTCTGCCAGGCTGGGGGCATCCCTTCAGCCAAACAGACACTGCTGGTTCCCACAAATATTGTGTATTATTCTGAAGATATATAAACAAGATATTAATGCCTGAGTGCATCAACATTAAAATCTGATCCTAGGTGTTTTTGTTGCAATTTAATTAGAATGGCAATAATGGTCCAGGGTGCATTTGGCCTGACCACTTTGTCAGCTGCTTTTCAAAAATGTTCTTCCCAGTATAAGTATTGCCCAATTTTACAGGTGAATGGCACATTTTCACACTTCCACTTTTGAATGGTCATAAACTGCCAACCCTAAACAGTAATGCAAAAATCTGTCTTAAACATGTGCTGTTCTATCCCTGGTGATCGTGTATTGTAATATACACCTTAAACCTATCAAAACTCTTCCTAATATTGAAGGTGTCTTGTTACCTATTCGTATCCTTTTACCTTCAGCTGAGCATTGCCTGTTGTCACCAAGGTCCAGCACTCTCCATTTCCAACTTTCTTGACCTCCACAACAACTGCTCTGCTCTAACTTTAATTCAAGCCTAGTGCTGTAAATGGTGTTTCCCTCTTTCCTGAACCAAATCCCGCCCGTACCATGGTTCAGTACATCTTCAGGATTCTTTCCCTTGAACCAAGTCCCACCTGAACCTTGATTCAGTACTTCTTGAGGATTCTCTTACTCCACCTCTTCCATTCTTCTCCTAAGTTGTGACCTATACCCACCAGAGGCACTTTCTCCTGGGAAGAACCTTTCCTCATTCTCTACCCAATCACCATCTCTACCTAACTTCTGCTAATAGTCCTCCTTTGTGGGAGCCACACAATGTAACTGCGGAGCGATGAATAAAGAGGGTAGTTGCTGGGCAGTGTACCTTCCAGGCTGTCCTCACAGTCTAATATTCCCTCCTGAAATGTCTCAAGCCTCCCTGCAGCCTCCGCAATTTGCACTGAGTGGACTTTTTGGCCTCTTGTGGAGCCTCCTGCCATGTCGCACCCTCAGAGTCACTGTAAAAAGACAGCATCCATTAAGGTCCTAGATCATGTAAGAATTGTAACCCTTTGATGACTATTCTCTGTCTTTTGATGCACAGGGTCCTTTCCCCCTTCTGAGGGCCACTCCATTCACTTTCAGAAAGTTATTGTGCTTGCCAGCCTCAGCTGAGGAAGTAGAGGTCTACTCAACCACATGTGACTCAGCTCTTGAGATTCCAAGGTGCAAAGCAACACTGGAAGGGGCAGAAAAATTATAAAAGACCCCAGTAAAAAAGGGTTATTGTCTCTGCAACTAATTTGTCTTTAGTAGAATTGCCAAGACCTCTTTTGTTCTGTTTTCTAATGACTATACTGCCTGGCAGGATGTAATTAGCCTAACTAGAACTGTGAGTCCGGCCTATCCACTCCTTATTCCTTTGACTGACTACTACAGTCAGGCTATCTATTTCACTGGCTTCTTGAACTGTGTTATAGTGAACTTGTTTCAAAGATATTCCTGGTTGCCTCCAACTCTGACTTCTTCTGCCCCATGTCATTGCTCTGTCTTTGATGGTTGTCTTACCCTTGAGTAATGCTTTATAGGTTTTGAGTTGCCTCTGGGAAATTGAATTCGGAGAGAGAATAACCTGTCACAGATATTCTAATTATTGTTGTGGGTACTTGGGTTACACGGGAAAAGAAGTAGTACTCAAGTATGGTAGTTACTTATTATTTTTGTTGTGTCTTTCCAGCACCCAAGGTGTTGCTGTCATCGGCTTTCTTATCCTACAGGAGAGACCTAGCACTCTCAGCTTGTTTATATTTCAAGCAGAGGTCCACCTCTAGATAAGGAAGGCACTTCTTTCCAGCCCTCCTAAGATTTCAGGAGTCCAGCCTAACAGAATCCAAGAGAAACTTTTGCAGGGGGAGGAATACTATGTGCATAAATCCATTAATTTACACAGGTTTCACCTTCAGACGTAGTCACTTTTTTGGTTCTAGAAGTCCCCCAGTGGGTCAATACTGGATGCAGTAGCCTGACAGGGCTCCACAACGCCAGATAGTTTAATGGCAAGCTCCAAATGAAGACCTGTTCTTTGTGACAAAAGAAACAAGCTGGGCGAACCATCATTTCTTGCCAGCCTTAGATGCACCCTTCCTGGAAAAGACTCAGTGCCTTGTCCCGGGCTTTCACTCGAGCAAGGAAGAACTTTCCCTTTGTGTCCCTGTAACAGTAAAAAAAGGCTAACAACTTAACCACCCAAGGGTGAGCAGTGCCATCCCCTGGGTGTCAGCAGGAGTCAGCCATCCTTGGATCTTCTCTTTTACAGAAGTCAGGAAGAGCCTTCATTCTTATTGAAGTTCTTCTTAGGTCCAGGAAAGTTCTGCGGCGGGAATGCCAGTCTTAACCTGTGTACTATCTGGTAATTGGAGAATTCCCTACAGCCAATCTTGGTCATTTTCTAATTGAAAACACACCTCAGTTATTCAGCAATTCTTTTTTCAACTTATAGCAGACCTGTTCCAGAGTTCCTTATCCATAATTGCCCTAGCCTTCCTCCTCCTGCAGGAGCTATGTCTACCCTACCAGGCACTCCACATGGAGATGAGGTGTCTTCTCCAGCCCAATGCTGGAACTGACCCTCCCTCATCTAGATAGCACAAAACATAAATGAGGGTAGTCCTGGGCATTGTTTCAGTTCCTTAAACTCTCATTTGGCATCTATAGTCAAACAGAATATGTCCAAAAGTTGAAGATAACTAATCCATGCTGAGCGGTCCTTGCAGGCCCCACTTGAGTCTTCCTGCTCCCAGAGGCAGTTTCATTGTCCTCAGGGAGTATATTTTTTAACAGTCAGTTTGGGGTGTGCATTCCAGTCTTTAGAGCAGGGCTACTGGGTAAACTAGTTCTAAACCCGTTTGCTCTCAGGCAGTACAAATTAAAGTTTTTAAAGTTGATTTTCCAATAAACCTATCAAATATATACTTTTAGTACTGAATTAGATTTTTAGTAACAAGAGGAAAAGATCTAACATTATCCTTAGCCGAGTTGTGACATTTATTTTGGTGCACTACAAGGTTTGGGCATGCTAAATGAACATTTATTCACACAGTGACAAACAGTGTTTTGAGACTGCTCACTTTGCGGACATACTTTTCTTTACTATATAGAATGATCCACTTTTATATGTTTAAGAACCAGCATTGTGGGGTGACAAGTCACACTTAGGGGTGACTTAGCAGCTATAAAAGTATGTTTTCCTCCATGGCAAAGCTGTTTTCCTTGCTTTGATTTTAAAACTGCAGCTCAGTCAGAGCAGAATGATGCTCTGTAGACCATAAACTTTAGTCATATGTGTTGGTGTTGTAAGTACACATTGCTACCCACATTAATGAATGAGCATGATTTAGAAAGTGCAGGGCTTCTCGAGAGAGAGTCCCAGTGCTAAAGATTATGGGTATGACCCAGACAACAAAAGAAAGAATTAACAAGCCTACAATTAAATAGCAGAGGAGAACCATGTTTTCTTTCCCCTACGAAAGACCTCCTCTGATGCTAGATTCCAAAGTTCCTCGGAGAGTTGATTCCATGCCTTAGCAGCCAAGAAGCAGAAGGAACGCCCTCCCTTCATTATGCACCTAATTCAAGGAACCACCACCAAGGATGCACAAACCTTACAGAACAATATGGTAAAAATCTGTCAGCGTGATAGTGCCGGCTGACCAAAAAAGTGCTCAGTGGACTACGGTGAGAAATTTAAAGAGGATTCACAGCTTGATGGGTAGTCAATGCCAAGATCTTCAAAAGGGGAAATTGACTTTGGAAGACTCAAGATAAGGTGAGCCATGGCATTCTAGACATCCTGGAGCTGTCCAAGGAATGTTTCTGGCATCCCAAGATAGACAGCATTGTCATAATCCAGCCAGACATGACCAATGCACGGATCACCGCTTTCCTGCAATGTAAAGAATAATATAAACAAAAATTTCTTGATGGTACAAAAACACCCCAAAACAGGTGCCGTCCACTGCCAAGACCTTTGGCTGAAGAGAGAGAGTTGGTTGTCAAATTTGACCCCTTGGTTTTTTGCCACTGAAGATGGAGGTAGGGTGGCCAGCACAGAAGAAGGCCATCTTGCTCCCATCAACTGGTTGTGGGAGCCACATAAAAGAAAGTAAAAAGGAAGTCTATGCCTGTTTGAAAGAGGCATGGTAGAGCCTCAAGGCATTCTTGCATCTGGTCCTACTCTTGTGAGAATAGTCCTTGCACCATTCCCTCTCCAATTTCTTTCAGGCTCTCCTTTCAATAGCAAGGCATGTATAGAACTAGAGGGCAGAGGCACCAACCCTCTTCTCTTTCTTTCTCTGACAAACGGCCAAAACATCTGAGGCTATTCCCAGCCAACTGATTACCGCATCATCACTCGAGTCTATCTCGTTCATGAGAGAGGGAGTCATTCTAGCTTGTAACTCTGACCAGTCGCTGGCCTTAACTTTGCCCTAGTCTTATAAAAACGTTTAGGACCTCTATCTGAACAGAATTTTGAAGTGGTCGGACCAAGTCACCGTCACAGGTGACTATAAGACAGTTAGAAAAGCTCAAATCAATAAAATGTCTACTGAGTGAGTAGGAAGTGTCAGCAGCTTAGAAAGATTAAGTGAGGTGATGTTATTAACCAAGGTAGCTACCAAACCTTTATTAAAGTAGTCAAAAAGCAGATCAAAGTCCCTTAACAGCCAAATCATTGTCAGGTTTCAGTCATAAAAATTGCATCCAGTTCTAAACTACTCATAAGATCAAAGATATTCAGTGCATGTTTGTGCAGAGAACAGACGTTAATTAACATGACTGCCACCTCTGTAAACTGGTCAGGCCCTTGCCTCGTCTGTCTGCTTAGCGTGTCCCTCAACCACCTGCCTAGAGTGTCTGTCCACTGGGAGATCGTGTAGCGATGGACGGAGACATGGAACCTCACCCCAGCATTTTCCCACTTCCAACTTCGCAGGGCGCCACAATAGCGTCCGTAGTTTCTGAGCCTTATACCTAATACCATGGGGCATAGCTGTGCTCCTACAGGTAGCATGGCTGGCTGCAGCACGGACACAAATGGGCACAGACAGGACGTGGCTTAGGTGCGCCTTCGGCTTGCCCACTCTGCATGTCCACTACACGTCCGTCGCGCAGAGCTCCCGGGGTGACTAGAGCACAGCCTTCCCCAAAATGGTGCCTCTAGTTGGCCACGAGGAATACAAATTTACACCTCACCCTCTAGTGCTTCCACATACTCAGAGGCAACCATGTGGATGCCCCCAGGTATCTCAGTCCTGGGATGAGAGGAAAACGAATTGAGCCCTGGGAGGAGAAAACCACCCCCCCAGCAAACAAAGGGCCAAAACCAGCCTTCCCATGCCAAATGCCACAAGGCCACAAAATCACAAAGACTGCAATAAAAAAAGTTAAAAGATTATAAATTTCCCCTAACCCCCAACAAGACAACACAAATAGAACAGCTTAATCAAAAGTTGTTCAATACAATTGTTTAGTTGAAGTGTCCTGCTAGTCTACGCATCTGCAGTATTCCTTAAGTAAGGAGTGTTAATTTAGCTTCCCGTGTGACTAGAGTGCAGTCTCTCTCAAAATGGTGCCTCTAGTGAGCAGGAAGGAGTAAAAATTTCCATCTCGCCATCTAATTCTCTAGTGCTCCCACGCACCTAGAGCATCAATGTGCATGCCTCCAAATAAATGAAATCCTAAAATAGGAGAAAAAATAATTATCGAGCCCTGGGCAGAGAAAAACACTCCCCGAGCAAACAGAATGCCAAACTAGGTTCCCCTAGGAAACTGTCCCAAGGCCACAGAACCAATAAGACTTCAAGTAAGAAATTAAAAAAGTAAAAAAGTTATAAATTCACTCTAACCCCCAAGAAGACAACACATATAGAACAGCGTAATCAAAAGTTGTTTAATACAAATGTTTAGTTGAAGCGTACCATTAGTCTGCGTGTCCACGGTGCTCCTTAAGTATGGAGTGTTCATTTAGCTACCTGTGCGAATAGAGTGCAGCCTTCCCCAAAATGGAGCCGCTAGTTAGCCACGAGGAGTAAAAATGGGCATCTCACCCTCTAGTCCTCAAGTGCTCCCACGCATATAGCTCTCCTGAGGCGCAGCCGGGAGATAGATCGTCCGATAATATTACTTTTAGCAATTGTGTAACTGCTGTGATTTTAAACTTGCCTTGCTCCCTTGGGCATCCATAATCTGCAACTGCACTTTAAACTTGTTTCCCGCGTAGCGGATTTATCGCTACCGCGGCTTACTTACTCTGTTGTGATGACACTGACGGGGACTCCCAAGGCCATGCCCACTACGGTCGGCCACGCCCCCCCACCTACGCCTACTTAAAGCACTGACTGCTAGCGCGACGGTAAAGATATAGCTCTCCTGAGGCGCAGCCGGGAGATAGATCGTCCGATAATATTACTTTTAGCAATTGTGTAACTGTTGTGATTTTAAACTTGCCTTGCTCCCTTGGGCATCCATAATCTGAAACTGCACTTTAAATTTGTTTCCCGCACAGCGGATTTATCGCTACCGCGACTTACCTACTCTGTTGTGACGATACTGACGGGGACTCCCAAGGCCACGCCCACTACGGTCGGCCACGCCCCCCCACCTACGCCTACTTACAGCGCTGACTGCTAGCGCGACGGTAAAGATATAGCTCTCCTGAGGCGCAGCCGGGAGATAGATCGTCCGATAATATTACTTTTAGCAATTGTGTAACTGTTGTGATTTTAAACTTGCCTTGCTCCCTTGGGCATCCATAATCTGCAACTGCACTTTAAACTTGTTTCCCACGTAGCGGATTTATCGCTACCGCGGCTTACCTACTCTGTTGTCACGATACTGACGGGGACTCCCAAGGCCACGCCCACTACGGTCGGCCACGCCCCCCCACCTATGCCTACTTAAAGCGCTGACTGCTAGCGCGACGGTAAAGATATAGCTCTCCTGAGGCGCAGCCGGGAGATAGATCGTCCGATAATATTACTTTTAGCAATTGTGTAACTGTTGTGATTTTAAAATTGCCTTGCTCCCTTGGGCATCCATAATCTGCAACTGCACTTTAAACTTGTTTCCCGCGTAGCGGATTTATCGCTACCGCGGCTTACCTACTCTGTTGTGACGACACTGACGGGGACCCCCAAGGCCACGCCCACTACGGTCGGCCACGCCCCCCCACCTACGCCTCATCCCCCCTATAAGACATGTGCACTCACCGGACGCGCAGCGGACGAGCGCAGCGGGCGCGCCGAAGGCGCGCCTAAGGCAAGCCCGGCTGCGCACGTCTGCGCCGGACCCGCGCCTAGTGCCAAAAACCCTGCCCGTTTTCCTGGCCTACGATACTTTAAATCTGATTTATGTAGTTTTGACCAACGCTGCTGCGAACACCCGACTAAAACTGATTTTAGGGACACCGACATTATCCCCACTTGTCCCTCCTGCGGCTTTCAAGTGCCAATCATCCCACTGACTGTCACACCTAACTTGGCCAACTCACCTTCAGATAAAAAAGCGCAGCCTGCTCCAACTAACCAACCACAGGCTACCGTTCCGGATAACCGCTCTTATACAGCGCCACATAGGAATAGATCTCTCGAATGCTTATTACTTAATGTAAGATCTTTGCCAAAGCACAAACACGAGATTGAAGCTCTAATCATCGATCACAGCACTGATCTCATGTTCCTCACAGAAACCTGGGCATCACCCGCCTCTGGCCCTGACTGGAACACCGCCACGCCTGCAGGCTACTCTGTCGAATGCATGAACCGTACGGGATCTATAGGTGGAGGAATCGCGATAATTTATAGATCACACCTCAAAATAATTGCCTGCCCCCAACCAGACTTATAGGCTGAAGCTATGACTTTTAAGATCAAAGAGAACAACCATTTGATCTTCGAGGGACTGTTAGTGTACCGTCCCCCCGGCCCTAGAAGTCCCTTCACCAAGGCTTTACACACTTTTTTAGAAACAACGTTTGACGCAGTCACCTATACTATCCTAGGAGATTTCAACTATCACTTAGAGTTAAATAACGACTCAGACTCAGCCACTCTTCTTGACAACCTTCTTAGCTTCGATATGAAGCAGCTGATTGACAAACCCACTCACTCAGCAGGGCATACCCTTGACGGGATCTTTTCCAACAGCAATTCCATTAAAATCAGGTCTATCGCCCCTGTACCTTGGTCGGACCATAATTCCATCTTTTTTAACTTACAAATAAAAAATCCTACAACTCAGCGCAGAAGTTACCTACCTCCTGGAAAAACCCGTCCCTGGAAAAAACTCGAATCCAACCTACTTGCCGAGACGCTGGATAGAAATCCTCCTGACTTTGAATGTGGTAACAGCGAGGATTGGGCTTCCAACTTCAGCAAATGGATCACCGAGGCAGTCAATGAACTGGCCCCAATTGAACCAAAGAGACCCAGGAAACGGCTCGTCACCGTTCAATGGTACACGGCCGAGGTGAAAGCAGCCAAGATCAAGTGCCGACGCATAGAGCGGATTTGGCGTTCTGACTACAGCCATGAAAAAAAATTGGAATATCTAAAAACTCTACAGGAGTATAAAACTACAATAGTCCAAGCAAAATCCGCCTACTTTACAGAAAAATTTCAAAACTCCGCAAACTCCTCCAGGGAACTTTTTAAAACCGTTGCCCACTTAACAAAAACTCCTCGAGACACTGTCTTTAGTCCTGATCAGTGTTTTGTCGATGGAATGGCCACCTTCTTTCAAAAGAAAGTGCAAACAGTATATGGTGACCTTAGCACCATGGTATCTGCCACACCCACAAACGAAGTTGGACATACCACTATAATCCCCCCCTACTTCTCCAGCTTCTCCGTACTCGAGAAGCAACAAGTATATGACCTAATCACCCAGATGAAATCCGGCTCTCCACTGGACCCCTGCCCCCGTTATGTACTGCATCTAATCCCTGAGACCATCGCTAATACTCTGACTCCCTTGCTTAATAAAATAATCTCTCAAGGAGAGTTTCCAAAAAACTGGAAAATGGCCTGCATCAGACCCATTTTTAAAAAGGACACCCTTGACCCCTCTGAGCCCAAACACTACCGTCCCATTTCCTGTCTGCCCCTACCCGCAAAAATCTTGGAAAAAGCCATGAACCAGGAAATAATGCGGCATGTGGAGGAAAAGAAGCTACTTGATTCATCACAACATGGCTTCAGACCCCTACACTCCACTGAAGCAGCCCTTATCATGGCCACCGAAAAAATTCGCAAAACCATGGACAAAGGCAGGAGGTCGGCCCTGATACTATTAGACCTTACAGCGGCCTTCGACACCGTAAATCACTCCGTCCTATTAAAAAGACTTACCTCCCTAGGCTTCACCGGCCCTGCCCTGGCCCTCATCGCCTCCTTTCTAACTACCCGCACTAACCAAGTGATTTGGAATGGACTACAATCTGATTAATTCTCCCTTCCGGGTGGAGTCCCACAAGGCTCGGCACTGTCACCTACATTGTTCAATCTATACGTCACTCCCCTGGCTGCCCTGATTAGATCCTATGGCCTACAACTGGTGTCTTACGCCGACGACACACAAATTATTGTGTCCATCTCACAATCTATTGATGCCACGACGGAGTGCTTTAGGAACTGCCTTACTCAGGTTAAGAACTGGATGAGTAATAACGTTCTTAGACTGAACACAGATAAAACTGAAGTCATAGAGTTCGGTCATAAACCTTCCATCTGGAATGAACTATGGTGGCCCCCCGAAGCAGGAGCCTGCCCTCTCCCCGTAGACAAGGTCAGAAACCTTGGCTTCTTATTAGACAAAGAACTCTCATGCAAAGCCCAGGTGAATCAGGTAACTTCCGCCTGTTTCCATAACATCAAGGTGCTCAGGAAAATCCTACCCTACATCCCGGACATGTAAAGGAAGACGGTGATGGGAGCCCTCGTAATGTCCCGGATAGACTATTGTAACTCCCTCTATTTAGGAGCAGGAGAAAAACAACTGTCCAAACTACAGGCAATTCAGAATGCGGCGGCCAGAGCCTTACTGAACCTCCCCAGACGCCACCCTACGTCCAAAGCCATCCGGGAGCTGCACTGGCTCCCGGTCAGACGTCGCATTCAGTTCAAAGCTCTTTGCCTGGTACATAGATCTCTACATGGCAAGGGACCTGACGACTTCAACAACCTACTGCCACGATATGTACCCTTGCGCACACTGAGGTCAGCCTCCCACGGCCTAGTTTGCCAACCCAGAATAAACAGAGCCCGATGGGGGGGAAAGTCTTTTTCCTACCAGGCGGCTAAAATTTGGAACTCGCTACCCCCAGCACTTTGTGCCCAACAATCTAAAACCAGCTTCAGGAAGGATCTAAAGACCTGGCTTTTTACCTAAACCGATCTGCCCCCCCGCCTTCCCCTCCGCTCTATATCTTTCAGCGCCAAGACACCGTGGCATTCGTGCGCTCTACAAATACTTCAGTCAGTCAGTCACGCACTGAGAGCAATGATGTAGATTCCCCGAAACAAATGGAGTTCTGGGATGGGAGGGACATCTAATCGAGCCCTGTGAGGAGAAAAACACCCCCCCCAGCAAATATATGGGCAAAACCAGGTTCTTCAGGGAAAATGGAAAAAATGCCACCGAACCATTAAGAATGCAATTCAACATTTCAAAAAGTTAAAAAATTACAAAATCACCAACACAATTAGCTAAATCTCTTTTGGGAAGGTGTGTTCTTCTAGCTCCCCAGGCGATTAGGGCACAGCCTTCAACAAAATGGAGACTCTAGTCGGAAGCGAGTAGTAAAAATGGCCACCTCGCCCTCTAGTGCTCCCACGCACCGAGAGCAACAATGTGTATGTCCCTAAGCAAATGGAGCTCCGTGGTGGGAAGAAAAATGAATCGAGCTCCGGGTGGAGGAAAACACTTCCCTTGCAAAGGGCTAAAATCAAGTTTGCAAGGAAAATGCCTCGAGGCCACAGAATCACTAAGACAATTAAAAATGTTCACACAATGGTACATTGTTGCTCCATCATTCATGTAATATCTGCAAGGAACTAATGTTTGATCATCCTCATACTATATCATGTTACAATGTGCCCTGAATTTCTTCAGAGTACGGTACACATAGGTCCTTTTTATTATCATTTCTAACATCCTTTGACCTCCATAGGCTCCAAATGACAGTGTTATTTGGTCTGGCAGAGAAAACTATAGCTATCTGTTAGACCTTCTGAAATCACTTTTTCTTGAATCATTTGATGTACTATAAATAATAATATTAATAATAACAATAATACAAAGAAGGACAATGGGTCATTCTCCTTCAACCACTGCATGTTTTAAAATGACACTTTGAAGAAGTGAGTAAAAACCCTTGTAGAGCATGTTAATGGACCTAACCCACTCCAGATTGCCTTTAATCAAGTGCATGTGTGCAGATTGCTCTTCTGTCACTGCTGGGTGGACTTTAGGAAATATTTACTGTGGGTGTCTGTAATAAAAGCATTCCTGTAGGCTAATCCTCGGCTAGTTAAAACTGACCAAGAAGAGAAACCTATGCCCTCTCAAGGATGGTACGCTAATCCCTATGTACTGCTATTACTCCTTCTGCACCCATGGGCGTCAATTCACCAAAAAACCATGGATAGCAGAAGTGACATGAGATACCCTTTCAATTTGATAACAGGAA
The DNA here is from genome assembly GCF_964204655.1 of Triturus cristatus. Lineage (NCBI taxonomy): Eukaryota > Metazoa > Chordata > Amphibia > Caudata > Salamandridae > Triturus > Triturus cristatus. The sequence goes on from NC_140589.1 coordinate 1,635,130,138, forward strand.
GTGACATCATATGACCCCTGACCCTCATTTCTTACAGGAAGGCATGTCACATGACTTAATATCACAACAATGGAGGATTTGCGTTGGATAGTAACGTAAAGTTAGGCTATGCGCTACTTTGCATTATTTTGTATCAAGGATAGTCAAGGAATTCTCACTCAAACCCAGCAGCCATAGAGAACACAATCCACCCCTCCCAAGAACTCTGGGATACCATCTTGGATTACTTCCACAGCAAGATTGCCTCCATCTACAACAACTTGCCACCCATCCACTCTGGGGCACCCACTGACCCCTGTCCCATAATCTTTCCAACCTCGGAACCAACCCAATCAGCACGGAGCTCACCAGTAACATCAACACCTTCATCCCCTTAGCAGCCTTCCTGAACAGATGGAACGAACGCAGAGGTCAGATCCATCCTAAAGAAACACGGAGCCTACCCCAGCAAACTCAAAAATTATCAACCAATCTTCTTGCTAAAGTTCTTGAAAAGGCCATCAACTAACAGCTAACCGAATACCTAGAACAAAGCCATCTACTTGATGCCTCCGAATCAGGATTCCGTGCACACCACAGCACTGAGACCGCGCTGATCACTGCCGCAGGGAACATCAGAACCCTCCTTGACTGCAGATGGACTGTGGCCGTTATCCCCTCCACCTCTCTTCTGCGTTGGACACTGTATCGCACCAAACCCTCAATAACAGACTCTACAACATGGCATACAGCAAAATGCCCTCAAGTGGATCATCTCCTTCCTTACAGGATGCACATAGAGCATCCGTCTGCCTTCCTTCACCTCTGAACCCAAGGACATCATATGCGAAGGACCCCAAGGATCATACCTTGTTCAACACCTACATGACCCCCCTCACACACATTGTCAGATTCCACGGCCTCAACACAATTTCCTACACAGCCAACAACCAACTTATCCTCTTGCTCACCGAACACCCCTCTACCACCAGAACGAACATAGCCAACTGGATGAGAGGCAACTGCCTTAAACTCGACTCTGACAAGACAGAAGCACTAATCTTCGGTAAGAGCATTTCCATATCAGACCACACCTGTTGGCTAGCAGAAATCGGACCAACACCAACAGAGCATGCACGCAACCTAAGCCTCATCCTCAATAGAGAACTGACTATGAAACGACAAGTCAATGCATTCACCTCCTTCTGCTTCCACCCCCTTTGCACGCTCCACAGAATCTTCCAATGGATTCCAGTCTACACCATTAAGACCATCACCGTTGCCCTCGTTACCAGTCACCTCGACTATGGCAACACTCTCAATGCCGGCATCTCCACCCAGCTCCTCAGAAGACTCCAAACCATACAGAATGCTGCAGACTGACTCATCCTGGACCTCCCCAAATGGACCGTCAACCTCCACCGGTTCCCTATTAAGAAGAGATGCCAGTTCAAGAGCATGTCTACAAAGCTCTACACAATCAAGGACCAGCCTACATCAACCACCAATTGAATTTTCCATCTACCCACAAGACACCTGTGCTCCCCCTCCCAGGCCTGTGAGCACACCCCCAGCATCAGCCCCAGATGTAGCAGAGGTTGCTCCTTCTCCTACATCACCGCCAAGACCTGGGATGACCTGCCACTCCATCTTCGAACAGCATCCTACCTGGCGGACTTCAGAAAAAAACCGAAGACCTGGCTTGTCAATGGAGGCGTCGTGCCCTCAGCGCCCAGATACCCCTAGGGGTGACAGTGCTGTGCTATACAAATGCAGTTTGATTGATTGGTTGAGGGAGCAGTCCATGCAACCATTCATGGGTGGTGATACAAATCTCTATCTACAAACATTGGCAAACAGGAATTTGCACCAAAATATTGTGCCTCCTCGAGGTAAGTGTAACAAAGTTTTAATTTCTTCTCATTTTTCCTACTTTGCATGTGTGCTGCATTGTTCAGCACACATACAATGTGGAAAAAGTCTTAAAGCATTATTTTTGTACTGGATGGGGTCTCTTCCACTACAAAGCCTATGCTTTAAAGATTGCCCACACATTTCACTCCAGCACATGGGTATGTTCAGTACCCTTCGGTATCTAATCTTATTAAATATCGTGCATTTTTTCTCTCCCCCTTTTAACAAAGTACCGCAGCAACTTTGGGGCAGTGGAGCCTTGTGTCAAAGAATAGCAAATGTGGGCATCAATCTCACACAATCCCACTCACTACCTGTCACATGACTTTCACTCACACACATATGCTCACACATAAAAAACATTTTCTCACACATACGCTCTCTCTTACTTAAACACACTTTCACCTGGAAGCATGCATACAACATACACTTGAAACTATTTTTACTTACCACAGATGCCATCATAGGTCCCAAGTGTGCTCCATTTTTTATGACACTAATAGTGACTAATTATTATTCAGTATTAGTATGAGGAAAAACATGCAGACAATAAGGCATGCAGACCCTCCCACCCCCCTCTGCTTGGCACTGATTTTACCTGCTCTGAGGACAGGAGTCGCAAGGGGCAAGTCAGGGGTTGCAGATGCGGCCCCCGGCGACCCCTAAATGACCTCCATGTGACCATCATTCCAATTTGCTCATACTTGACAACACTCTACCTCACAATTGTAGCACCAAAATGAGTTTATTCTACAAATATTTGTACATGACACCAAAACACTTCCAACAGAGACCACACTAACAACCCACAACCTTTCAAACAGAAAAAAACAATACAATAACATATACAACAACAATTTAGCATAAAGTGAATATGTTCTATTCCTCACTTTTATACCCTACATTGCACACTTAGGTGCAACGAAGGTTTGTCGAGTTATGAACACCACTCTTGTCAATCACACATGGCACTAAAAAATACTTCCTACCTAGACTACAGTGCAATTTAGCATTCTTTTAAAAGGCACTGCCTAACAGTGCAACGTATTACATGTTCTATGATGCACTTCGGCACCTCTTCAAGGTTATAAAGTGCTGTACAAATGCACATGCACTACAAAACCATGAATGAAGAAGGACTTTTGTTATCAAATAGCCTGACCGGTTGACTTTGCCAATGTTTGTTTGTAATTCGCACTTCAAGGGAGGGAGCAAATGTACTTTGTATAGGGCATTAATAGACCTAACCAGCTCTCAATGCTGTAGAGATGACTTAGTAGAGAAAGGGAGCACAGAAAGGCAAGTGGTAGAGAAACACAGCCATCTTTCATTCCTGGACAATATCTGTGGCACTGTTGTTTTTAACGCATAGTGGTAAAATCAATTCATTCGTATTAAGCTAAAATAACCCTTTTAAAGTACCTACAAAATAGCTTGTTTGACTATAAATTGTTGTTTCGCTGGAGTGGGTATGTTCAATTTATGATTGAAACAATTGTGTACCAATTCACAAGCAGTTACAGATTTCAGCTTAAATTGTTCACTTGCATATGCCTCATTTCTTTCAAATCCTCCTGGGAAATGCAATATAAATGGGAATACACTGGCAAATTAGGTTTCTCTTTACAGTACCTGTCTGTTTTTTATCCTACAAAGTCTTTTGTAAGTAAAGCTGACCTATATTTTATATTGTGGTCAAGCTCGAAATATATATATATTTTTTTACATATACAAACCTTTGTGTTTCCTTCTTGGACAAACGCTGTTCACAGAATGAACACCAACAGCTGCATTCAAGCAGGCACAGCCAGGCAGATATTCCTGGATTTGTCCGAGCTTGATCTTGTCAGTGTGTTGGGGTAGTTAGATCTGGCATCCTCGGCATGGTTGTCCCTGTCTTTTGCCTCTACCACCTGTATTGTTGATGTTATGCTGGACTTCGTTTTTGCTGGTTTGTGTATTCTGGGTACTTTACCACTGCAGATCAATCCTGAAGTGCAAGTGCTCCCTGTGTAAACTGCAATTCTGATTGGTTCTCCATGATTGGCATCCTTTGGTTACTGGTAAGTCCCTAGTAAAGTGCACTTGGTGTACCCAGGGCTTGTAAATCAAATGGTACTAGTGGGCCTGCAGCACTGCTTGTGCCACCCACATTAGTATCCCTGTAAACATACCTCAGACCTGCATTGCAATGTCTGTGAGTGCAGTTTTAAGCTGCCATGTCGATCTGGCAAGTGCACTCACTTGTCAGGCCCTAACCTTCCCTTTTACTACATGTAATGTACCCCCAAGGGCAGGGTGCAGTGTATGTGAAAGGTAGGACATGTACAGGTGTGTTTTACATGTCCTGATATTGGAATACTGCCAATTTCATTTTTCACTATTGCGAGGACGAGCTCTCCCATAGGCTACCATTGGAGCTACCTTGTGATATTTTACATGTGTAACTTTTAATTGGAAACAGCTAGCGATTTGGAGTTTGCACTCTCTTAGCTCAGAATGTAAATACACATCTTTTAGTAAAGGTGTTTTTTAAATTGTGTGTTTGAAAATGCCACTGTTAAAGAAAGTGTAGTAGGTAATTGGGAAACCCAATCAACCCTTGTAGGCTTGGGTATCAAAGTTAGAAAGGTAAAGATGCCTGTGAGGGATTTATTCAAATCAAAATAATTTTGACTAGCTCTATATATATATAGATCGGTAGAATTATATCAAATAACACTCAATGGAATAAATCAAAATGGAAAAATAAATTAGTAAATCAATTATACCAACCGGGTGAACCTAAGTAGAAAAATATATTTCAGACATCATAAATAAGAAAAGATAAGGGTTCAGAAATAACAAGAAAGCTCAACAAACATTAACAACAGAGAACATTTAAGTTCGATATAAGAAGATATCCTAGTTACCAATGCATGGTTATCCAACTTCATTAAGCAATACAGTGAGTCTGTCCTGTACATAGGATATAGCAGTCAAAGGTTACTAAATTTAACAATCTCTAATGAGAAGAATGGATTAGTCGTCGATGTTTCGGTCTTCATTACATCAAGTCATTGAAATCATCTTCAGGACAAAAATAAATCTTTTGACAATTTCTTGACCCTGGTCAAAGAATCGAAGGATAACTGGGATTCCCAAACAAGATATCTCCCGTACCAAGTAGGAGCTTGGGTGTTAGTTCGATTAGCCTCTTTGGAGGAACAAGGAAACTGAATTTCTTGTCTAGCGTTGCCACTGCACCTGTCTCACGGTCATGATTCAAGTAGATCTCTCATCAAGTAGAGTTCTATCTACAGAATTGCTTGAAACCTTTAAAAAGTAATAAACTTAGTTCTGTATGTTGGGTTTCTGTTGTTTTTGTCTTGTATGGTTTAGATAAAGATACTTTATTTTTCTAAACTGGTGTGGTGTCCATTTGTAGTTTTTTTATTGTGTTACTGTGTGCGTTATGTACAAATACTTTACACATTGCCTCTGAGATAGACCCGACTGCTCGTGCCAAGCTGGCAGGGCATGAGCAGGGGTTATCTTGGGTGTGTAATCCCTGAGTAGAAGGAAGGATCCCTACTTGAACAGGGTGCATGCCACTGCCAACTAGAGACCCCCATTTCTAACAGGGCAAGAACATTGTTGTATTGAACACATTGCATTAATGCCTGCATTTTCGTGTATGCACTGCACTGGAATGATGTGATTGTGCGGCTGTGGCGTTTTTTTGAATAATTATTCATTTACCACATTAGCCACATAATTCATCATCTAGTGCACAATCTGCAGATTTTAACAACAACAAAAGGTTTGTTTCTAGCTCAAACAGTTTAAACATTTTTAAAAACTTAGCAACGTGGGTTGCCGTTCAGTGTAAGGCCCTTTGCAAAGGTTAGCTGGTCACCTTTCTGTTGCTTATTTCTATATTTGGGTGTTAAACTAGTACTAACCAGGTACAACCAATGCCCAGGCAGTGTTAACAAATGTTCAAATGACAAAATAATGAGGTAATACTATGATAAAATGTGCCGCATTATGCTACATAATTTGTCTTATCTTGCCTCATAATTTACACAACAATGCTGCATAATTTGGCCCTCTCCTGCCGCATAATTCAAGTGGCCCTCACTATCTGGTACAATTAATACAAATAATACATTGAGAGATTTGTTTACAGATCACAGTAAGGGAAACCCATGGATACTTCAGAAGAAACAAGTGATTAATGGCCTGACATCAAGTTACTATGAACACGTTGCTAATAATGGGAGGTTTAACATAAAGGTCTATTTTAACAATAACGTTAGAATTTATAATCCATGCTAGTTCATGGTCCATAAAACCAGCATGATCCAATAATTTTCATACAAACTTTACTGGGTTTTTTTCAAATGTGATATATTTACTCCTGGAGCCTGGGCATTTCATTTTAAATATCACATTTAAAAAAACTGTACAATTTGGATTCAAATATCTATGTTAATGTTATGTTAATGTTAAATAGTTTATATAGCGCATGAATCACCCCCGAGGGGGTCTGTCGGCGCTTGCGGACCTGTGAAAGATAGGAGGTAAGATGTAATTCTAAAAAGAGGGTGGTTTTCAGAGTCTTTCTGAATTTGAGGTAATCAGAGCATTGTCTTAGGGGTAGGGGGAGTTGGTTCCACGTTAAAGGCGCTTGGTAGGAAAAGGTTTTACCTCCTAACCGTGTTCTTTTTATCCTTGGGATTAGCAACAGGGATTTAGAACAAGATCTCAGGTCTCGTCTGGGGATATATTGGTGGAGCCTCTCCGCAAGGTATGGAGGGCCAGGACCCCACAGTGCCTTGTGCGTCAGGCAGCAAAGCTTAAACTTCACCTGTTTCCGCACTGGCAACCAGTGAAGTTGTTGAAGCAGAGGTAGTGAGGCTGACCTGTAGGGTGCCTTGGCGACTAACCGTGCTGCGGTATTTTGTACCACTTGCAAGCGGCGAAGGGCGGTCTCATTTGCGGCGACCATAAGGGCATTACAGTAGTCCAATTTGCTCAGTACAAGAGCCTGTACGAGTGTCTTACGGAAAGAGTCCGGGAGATAGGGGAGGGCTTTCCTCAGAAGGCTCAGTGCCTGAAAGCAAGCGCTGACTGTATAGGAGACATGGTCTTTCATGGTCAAGGCCTGGTCAAGACGCACACCTACGTTTTTTGCTATCATTTTAGGGGAAGGGGCAGAGCCCAGTTCGGTTGGCCACCAGGTAGGTGACCACAGAAGGAGAGCATCTCCGAAGAGAATAATTTCCGTTTTGCTGGCGTTCAACTGGAGAAAGTTGCTGCTCATCCACTGCGAGATGGCCAGCATACCCGAGGAGAAGGATGCTTGGGCTGTCTGAGAAGATTTGTCAAAAGGAAAAATAAGTTGGGTATCATCCGCATAGGATACAGGGATGAACCCGAGTGTTCTCAGAAGTGAGGCCAAGAAGGCCACGTAGATATTAAACAGCGTAGGGCTCAGACAGGAGCCCTGTGGCACGCTCTTGGTCAGTTTTTCAGTGGTGGAACGGAATGGGCCCAGATTGAGAGTTTGGGTACGGTTGGAAAGGAAGCTGGTTACCCATTTCAGCGCCGATCCCCCCAGTCCTGTCTCCCTTATTCTCCTGAGCAAGGTCTGGTGGTCGACCGTATCGAAGGCGGCGGAGAGATCTAAAAGGACCAGGAGGGTAGACTGTCCTTGATCTAGCGCGAGCCTGATGTTGTCAGTAACGGCTACCAGAGCGGTTTCCGTGCTATAGTTTGCACGGAAACCCGATTGAGACGAGTCTAGGTAGCCAGTTGCTTCGATGTGGTCGGAGAGGTGTTTGTTCACATGTTTTTCAAGGACCTTACTCAGGTAGGGGAGGAGGGAGATAGGGCGTAGGTTGGAGAGGTCGTCCATAGGGGCTTTGTTGTTTTTTCGCAGCGGAATGACCTGGGCCGCTTTCCAGATGGAGGGTACCAGGCCTTTTTCAAGGGAGGAGTTGAGTAGGGGACTGACGGAGTCAGCAAGCATGTGGGCAAGGGAGGCCGACATCTTTGCAGGCATGACATCTAGGGGAGAGCCAGATTTGACCTTGCACATAAGTGCTATGGTCTCCTCACGTGAGAGGGGAGGGAAGGTCAGCAGAGTTACACGGTCAGCGTTGGAGGTTTCGGGGGTATCGGCTGCCGTAGATGTGTGGCATGATTTTGGGAATTTGTCGTATATGGTATCAATTTTTGTATAAAGAAAGAGCTAATTTTATTGCAGAGAGACTGACAGGGGTTGTCGTCTAGATCACAAGCTTTGGGGCAGATAAAATCTTTCAGAATTTTATAGAGAGTTTTGGGAGTGTTACCTGCCTGACTCAACTGCTGAGCTATGTGGGATCTGCGGGCCTGTTTGATGTCATTGTGATATAGAGTAAGAGCGGATTTGTAGTTCTCTTTGTCGGTATCACGGTGGGTGCAACGCCACCTTCTTTCCAGGTTTTTGCAGCGGCTTTTAGTCTTGCGTAGTTCGGGAGTAAACCATATGGCCAGGGTGCTTCTGGGAACTTTTGAAGAGGTCTTTAAGGGGGAAATCGCGTTAATGGTCGCTAGGGCCGTAGTATTGAAGAGAGTGAGGTTTTCTTCGAGGTTATTGGTCGGGGATACCTGGGCGGTGTGAAAGCTGAGGGAAAAGGCTCAGGGCTGATTTTATGCCACTGTCTGTAAGAGAATAGAGTACGTGCTACCATTGTGGGGGGCGCGTGGAGCCGCTGTACTTGAAAATTAATGAGTGCATGATCCGTCCAGCACACAGGACGTGGGGCTTCACAAGTGAGCCGAGGAGTGTTAGTGAAAATGATGTCAATAGTGTGGCCTGCTGAGTGAGTAGGGCCGCCATTCATTTTGGTAAGCTTCAATGTAGATAGGTCGGCAAGAAAGGATGATATTTCAGGAAGCGCAGAACTTTCGCTATGTATATTAAAGTCTCCTAATAGTAGAAAATTACTAGTGGAGATTACATGGGGGGCTATTATTTCCATAAGTTGTGTGGAAAAATCCGTGAAGGGGCCCGGATTCTATTACTAAAGAAGATTATGGTAAATAATTAGATCATGCTGGATTTATGGACTATAAATTTATAGGGAGATTTCACCAGCGGGACCAGGGGACTGCATGTCCCAGTCTGCCCTGCGGCCAAGCACTACCGCCAGCGTTGTTTCCCGCGCCCGGAGGCGCATACTTAAGGTGCCAGCTTCTCCCGCAGTGCCAGGAAGAGGCTGGGCTGGGCAACCCCTCTAGCGTGTGGAAGTCAACTTGGGTAAGCGCAAACTACCCTGTTCAAATGATTTGTTAAAAACTAAAGCTAAGATACCCTGTAACTGTGCCTCCATAATGTCTTATTTAACCAGTGCTGTAGGGGCTATCACCACGGAGATCCACAATGTAGAAGCTCAGTTGGGTATGGGGGATGAGAATGTGGTTGGGAACGCTCCTCCTTTGGCAGCCCCATGTATTACAGGAACTGACATTGTTGCCGACACTACAGTGGGGGCCCATGACTCTATTCAAGTAAATGACACTATGCTGAACTCATGTCAAGAAATGCAATCAGGGATTACCGTTAACATGGCTGCGGACTCTCCAAGGGAATTATTCGGTGCCTCTTTGAAGAAGAAGAGGAAAAAACGAGCCAAGGGAGGGTCAAATAAAAAGATTTGGTTGCACAAGAGGAGCCTGGAAGTCACTTGAGTATTGAGGAGAGGCTGCCCTCTCATTCCGGAGTTACACTCACGGATATAATTCTAACCCATATTGAAACTTTATTTGAGACATTAAGAGTTGAATTAATTAACTGTATGAAATATGGGGTGGATCTAATCATGAAGAAGCTGTCATTCCTAGAGAGAAAATGAGAGGGGGTGGCTTGCCTGAACACTACCTCGAAGGAGAAGAGCAGGAATGGAAAACGCTGTAATTCATCCTGTGTAAATAGTAATTCAAATGTAGACAGGCTGTCTACCACTGAGGGAGAGTGTGCTAGTACCTATTGTCTTAGGCCTCAGAAGCCCAATGAGCCCCCTTTAGGAGTGAAATCAGATACCAACCAGTTGGTTAATAAAAGAGCTCATAGGAGAGCTGATGTTAGGCCTATGGTTGGGTTGATCAAGTCTAATGGGATCGCGATCCAAGTAAGACTCCATCTGTCCCCAGATGCCACGCCATTGGTAGCAGTGTTAACTGGGGTACCCCCTCTTAAGGAGAAAGTTAGTGAAACAACTGGAGAGTTAATTCTTGAAGTTAAATTTTGGTGTTCAACACACTCTGAGGGAGGTCTAAATGCTTCATCTCACATTATAATGGCCAGACGGGTTGGCTGGGTTGGCCATTGTCCCAAAAACAATGAGGGAGATTGCATTGTTGTTAATTTTGACAGGGGGGATGTAGCGGGTTGGCTTTTTGGGGCGAACCAGCATAGTGATGAAGGGGGAACTCATGCATTTCCTCTGGGTTTTTTTTACCCACCTAAAAGGCCTGAGAGGGCCAATCATTTAACACCATCCTTGAGGCCACAATGGAGAGAAAATAGGCAAAACCTGGGTATCAGCTCTAAGCTGAGTGGAAATCTCCCACTAGTGAGTGGAAATCTCCCACTAGTGAGTGGGATCCCCACAATTTCTTTAACCTCGGGGGATGTTAAAAGACATAGTAGAGTCGCTAGTGGGGTGGAAATAGCAAACAGATTTGCACCATTGAGTCAGCTATATGGCAATGATTGACTAACCACTGTTTCTCTTACTCAAGGGCAGGAAGAGGGCACACAAAGGAAGCCTATAAATAATTTGCCCCAAGGAAACAAGTTTAGTAGTTCAGGGTCAGTTATTATACTTAGCTGGAATATTGCAGGGCTAAGTAATAAAATGGATGACGTTATTTGGACTACTTTTTTAAAGGAACATGAAGTCATCGGGCTTCAAGAATCGGGGAAGTGAACAATGCCTTCTGGTTGGACGGTTATACTACTTATTCTGAACCTGCAACTCCTTCTGTAGAGGGAAGACCCAAAGGGGGGTTGATAACACTGATTTCCCTAAAGGTTACAGGCAGTAATCGAAAATTTGTTACAGGGTTAGTAAATTGTTTAGCCGTTGGAATTACACCCATCAATGTAACTAAAGTTTTAGTTGTTAATTTTTATAACTCATTTGACAGAATTTCTGTCACTGAATATTTGTCTAGTCTTAAAAACGTCCTGGAGGTTTACAAGGAGAAACAAGTCACACCTTATTCGGTTGTTATTCTAGGGGATTTTAATATACATTTATGTTTTAAGAAGTGTCATGTTATTGATAGTTTAGGACCTGGCATGTATGTGGACGTACACTTTGAACACACACCGCAAGGGGAATTCTTGGAGCAAACATTAGCAGAGCTTGGTCTTTTATATCCAAATGAATCGTGTGGGTTGGACGATATTCCATTGTTTAAAGGCAGGGGAATGCACACAACCATTGATTACATTTTCATAAATACTGCCCTGGAAGCATATGTTAAACATTATACGGCTGTGTGGTCACAATTTAGTGACTATAACCCATACACTTGATACTGGCAGGGGGCATTGTGCTAAATTCTGAAGTCAATAAATGGGCCTTTAATGCAGCAATTAAGAACAAAGACCGGGGCCGTAGATTAAAATGGTGTAAGATCATTCCGGAAGAGTTCTGCAATGATTTAGCTACTAAAGTAGGATTGGAAATGGAGATGTGTCTTGATAGTGGGACAAAAGATGGTAGAATTTTAACCGCTTATGGTAAAATTTGTATGCAGGTGGCAAAAGATCTAATGTATAATTGTAAGGATTATCCCAATAGAGGAGAGAGGTGGTTTGACCACAGGTGTTCAGTTGCGCACCAGAAGCTGATGGTCGCCTTAAAAAACCGACCACAAGATAAACATTTGATAGCTGCCCTTAGGAAAGACTATAAGATCGCAATAAATACACGTAAGACAGATATTAAAAATGAAGCACTCAATGATTTATTGTCAACTGATGTAATAAGGAACAGTGCCAAGTTTTGAAATGTTGTAAATAGACCATTCTTCCCGGAGAACAAAGGGAGTTCATTGGAATGTAATATTCCGGAAGAGGATTGGTTCAACCATTTTAAAGGCATATATGGGGATCGGGAGATCACGAACCTCCAAGTACCCCATATGTAGGCAAAAAATCCTGTCTAGTTTTTACAGATAAGGAAATAGCGGTGGCCAGTGACTAAATGTCAAGTAATAAAGCTCCTGGACCGGATGGTGTTCCGGCTGACCTATATAAAGCTGATATACCTTTATGGTCTAAATTACTAGCTAATGTTTTTAATATAGCTTGTGAATTTGGTTTACCCCAATCCTGGTCACAATCAGTTATAGTCCTGGTTTTTAAAAAGGGGAATAGAGGAGACCCGCGATATTGTAGGCCAATCTCACTGATAGACTCAGCTGTGAAGGTTTTAGGCAGAGTGGTTTTAGGCAAACTGACTGAGTGGCTCAATGACACTAACATCCTCTCAAATTTACAGTATGGGTTTAGGAAAGGGAGAAGAACCACAGACCAGTGCCTAAATTTGCTTTTATTATCTGGAAAATACATGGTTGCAAAGAAAGGGTCACTTCATTTGGCATTTATGGATCTTTCTTCGGCTTTTGACCGTGTAAATAGATCCAAATTATGGCACTCGTTATTAAAGTTAGGTCTGGATCAAAATATTGTACATTTTTTGGCGGATTTACATCAGGATCTTACAGCCACAGATGAGATTTGATCAAAAAGGTAACCTCACATGTAGTATTCGCATTATTAAAGGAGTTAGACAGGGTTGCATCATAGCCCCACTTTTATTTACCCTATATATCAATAATCTTGATTCAGTTTTAGTGGGTGTGAATTTGTATATTCTCCGTGTAGTGGAGCGGTTAATTCCAGCTCTCCTATACGCGGACGATGCTGCCTTACTAGCTAGAACGGCAATTGGCCTACAGCATCTTTTAACAACCTTGGCTGAGTTTATGAAGTCATTAGATCTGGATATCAATTTTTCTAAATCCCACACCATGATCATGGGGGTAAAGCCCAAGAAATGTAAAACTCACTATTGTGAAGGGAATGCAATATCAAGGGTGGTGTCGTTTTCATACCTAGGTGTGTTATTTGATGAAAAGGGTACATGGGTCCCACAAATGAAAGCTAAAAGAAATGCAGTGGCTAGATCCACCATTGCTGTTCTTGATTTTGCTCGTAGATTGGGATCTAAGCCAATGCATGCTATGCTGAACATCTACAGGGCTAAATGCATAGCTATAGCAAACTATGGTGCTGATCTTTGGGGATAAAGAGAAACTATCCAAATAGTGGAAAATAAATTCCTCAGAAACCTCCTATCTGTGTCACAATCGACACCTACCTACATTAAAAATCAAGAAACCGGTCCAGGTTTCATATCAGATTTAATACGAATGGCACCCCTACTTAAATGGATAGGTATTTGGATAAACTCAGAGCTTGAAATGAGCTGCGAAATTATTCGCGATTGCCCAGCTATTGATCCAGCTAGTAGCATCCCCTGGCTAAGCTATGTGAAAAGGACTGCCCTTTATCTGGGAATGCCAGAGCTATTTAGCTCCCCAGAGAAACTCTTAAGGCGGATTTGCTCTGGGTTAAAAGTACCTACCTGCAGTTATCACAAATTGATAGAGAGGCTAGGGAATTAAGCAAGCCTCTCGTGCGGGCTCACCAGGTGTTATCTACCTCACAAATGATTGAACCATATTTAAATATAGTCACCAACCAGCATCATCATTTCCTTTTAGTGAGGTTTAGGTTTTATCAATTGCATCTACTTCTTACTGAACCAAAGGATGGAAAAAGCCTGAGGACCTGAGTGTTTGTTCATGTGATAATTTTTCTACTCAGGACTCAATGCATTTTGTCTTATTTTGTGAGCATTTTTTGCACATTCGAAATTGGCTCATTTTACCCATTTTAAAAGGCAAAAGTTTTATACAGGCTAGGCCGGCTTTTATATATTTGTAAATGTTGACCAGTGTTTGGGGAATTTTTAATATAGTTCGTTTTTTTACTGCAGGGGTCAGAATAAGGAAAAAGAAAAGGAATGCTATTAATTAGTATATTTTTTAATCAACACAGTGAATTATTCCTGTGTATATTGATGATCTAAATGTTTTTCCATTTGTATCTTGTGATGTTTGTGTTATTTTGACATTTTAATATTTATTGTGTTTTTATCTACTATGCTTCTATGGTTTTAATTAACCGAATAAAGTGAATTTGGCTGACTGACTGATAGGGATTGATATATTTTCTACTGTAATTGTAATTTTTGATACATATATTTATGTTAATTATTTTAAATTGATATTGCAATTTTAAGAGACATAACCTTAACAGTATATATGTTCATTAGTGGATACACACACACACATTTACAGTTAAGCTTATCAAAATTTGCAATATAAAGACTCCTGATGTACTTACCTGCGATCTAATGATAAACGATGTAAACACTGCAAAATAACGGTAACTTACTGTTTTTGCAGCTACCTTACCCTTTGCCCTAATATCAGAGGCATTGGAAGGGGCTCATGGGCCTTAATAAAAGCAAGGACAATGGCCCTCATCCTGTAGTCTGGCAATAAAAACATGGATAATTGGGATGCGATGAGCCCTGCAAACCTCTTAGCCCTGTTGCCACTAACTTGCTGTACTAATATAGCTACGCCCCTGCAACCCCAAATATCAGCATTTGATCTACACACTAGTTTTCTGCAAGAGTAATATTATTTGAAAGTTGTGTTGCACAGGCTGAGTTGGAGTCATCACTAGTTAGCAATGCCTGGCCTGTTGGAAGGAATGGGTTCATTGTGTTTTCAGTCAACTCTGTTAAAGAGAGTACAGAATAGTCCATACGCTTGAATGTGCATGCAATCACACCAATAGATACCCTAGGAAACATGCCAAGACCGTACCATACCAAAAGGAGCAAACACTTTTAAACACAAAGCATCACTGTTGCACTGAAACAGCTATCCTTCAATGCTGATGATGTATGCCACAGGTAGCCAATCAGAGCCCAACTGGGCAGCCCATACTTCCGTACACCTCATGTTGTCTTTCAGGTAGATGCAAGTAACCCCTCCACTAACTGTGCTTCTGTGTTTGGGAAGAAATGCACCCGATTTTTCTGGGAGACATCTGTTACATCGCGGTCTTAACAACGCAATACATTTACAACGCAGGCATTACAACACAAGTTGTTACAATGACTTGCGCTGGATGGCGCTATACACTAAGGAATAGTATGATTTACTATTCCAACACCTTCCCTACTGTTACGTAGGCTGGAGTTGGAATAGTGAATCATACTATTCCTAAGTTCAGCACCCTCCAGCACAAGTCGTTGTAACGACTTGCGTTGTAAGGCCTGCGTTGTAAACGTATTGCGGTGTGAAGACCGTGATGTAACGTCACATGTTTGTTTTTTCTAGTTCACCTGTGGATATTTCACCCAAACTTGCAGCACATTTCATTGCATGCTCCACTCATCCCTACTTATTAAACCATTTCCAGTAAAAGGTTTTCTGATGTAAAGCAACTGAAATAAATATACCAATGATTCTGGGTTTATGACTCTGTATTCATCAGACAGTAGGCAGATAACTCATATTTTCAGAAATGGAAATAGAATTTGTGTTTAAGAATTCGTTTAGTTTATCTCAAGAAAATATCTGTGATTGGTGAAGTTTACCACACATGAGAATTGCCCAAAGTAGTGTGGCACATTGCGAGATTAATTGATTGCCCAAAGTAGTGTGGCCCATTGTGAGATTCATTAACTGCCCTAAGTAATGTAGCCCATTGTGAGATTCATTAACTGCCCAAAGTAGTGTGGCCCATTGTGAGATTCATTAACTGCCCTAAGTAATGTGGCCCATTCTGAGATTCATGAACTGCCCAAAGTAGTGTGGCCCATTGTGAGATTCATTAACTGCCCAAAGTAGTGTGTCCCATTGTGAGATTCATTAACTGCCCAAAGTAGTGTGGCCCATTGTGAGATTCATTAACTGCCCAAAGTAGTGTGGCTCATTGTGAGATTCATTAAATGCCCAAAGTAGTCTGAATGAGTTTTATATGTAGAAGAAAAATCCAGTTTAGGTAATATTCACAGCTCTAGCCGTCCTGTGCATATTTATGCAAGTCCTATTTCTTATAGAATTCAGACGAGCAGGTGATATGTAATCCTGTTCCTGTTTAAGCTCCATCAAGGACATAGGCCTCACCCCAGGAACTAACTTGTATAATAACAATTTGTTGTGGTTTTCAATTGAGATAAATGAGGGGAACCCTGTTCTTTTGATAGAATTATCTAATCCCTTCACATCCCAAAGGGTAATATTAATCTCAGCAAAAAGTAGAACTAAGCAGCCATTCAGGATGGGGCTGGGGCAGAAATGTGGGCCTGCCAGACCACAAGATGGCTAGAAATATGCCCCAATGATTCTAGGACAGCGACATTTACCTCCCGGGTCAGATCCCTGTTGATGTGTTGAACAAGCCCTCTATGGGCAGGAGAGCAGGACAGGTCCATCTCTAGGAGCATTCTGAACCCATTGCTATTGGCTGATACCAATGTACCACTGAAAGCAGTAACAAACCTGCCAATGCCTCATTGTAGTAGATGTAACGTAAACAACATTAACCCTGCCCAACACAGTCCACACTGCGACACAGCAAATCAGGTTTTGGAATGTGAGTGAAAGTATCTAACCTGACCTAAGCATTGGGAGGAGAAGTGGTTTCTACATTTAAAATGTAGCTATAAACTAT
Organism: Triturus cristatus; assembly: GCF_964204655.1. Lineage (NCBI taxonomy): Eukaryota > Metazoa > Chordata > Amphibia > Caudata > Salamandridae > Triturus > Triturus cristatus. The sequence goes on from NC_140589.1 coordinate 1,635,146,900, forward strand.
ATTTAAAGAAATAATGGGTATTGGGAAAGCGCCGTGGCTTCTAATGCACTGTATGTGTGATCAGTTCCACTGAATTTAAACATCTGTTATGCGCAGTAATGTATATATTGTTTTTATAATGACTAACAATGGTAGCTGTTCCGGGCGGGGAGACTTCGGTGTCTTGTTGAAGATGTCCTGTTCCCACATTACTACGGGGGAGTGTTCGCTGAATGTCAATCCATGAAAGCAAAAAAGGACAATTTCGTATCTTCTTGTGAAGCTTTGCGCATCTGTGCTCTGGGACTACCAACGTTTGCAACCAGTGGAATTATAACACGTGCCTCTCTAACATGCATTGAACTTTGAAGAAGACAATTTGTAAATATAACGAAAACAACACCCACACCTACGCATGCACTCTCATCTATACTCACACCCACACACACACACGCACACACATACACAAACACACAAAGTGCATGCACGCATACAGACTTTTTACTCACCGGCGAATCGGGCTCCGGTAAACATGGTCCCCGATTTCTGAGCTCGGTTTCAGATGGCTTTTGAAACTTGTCGCTCATTGTTGTCGCTTTTGCTCCGTCTTGGTCTCCCAGGCTTCCAGAGCTGGCTGTTCTCAGATGAGCTTGGTGTGTGAGTCCACAAGTCCTGGCATGCGATTTCTGAGCCTTGAGTGTACAACGCTCTGGTCTATCTGTCCCTCACAGCCGAGCACTGTGGGCAAGCAGAAGCCAAATGGCACTTCTGTGAAGCACAGCCACACAAGTAGCCTTGCACGCGGTAGTCATGCTGACGGGATTTATTGTGTGTCTGAGTCTAAAGGTTTATCAGATAACTGGGAGACACGTTTCTAAATAGAACCGACCCGTCCCACTGGAAACATAAGGCACTCGCTGAATCTGCGCACTTTCCAGCTGTCTGAACCGACGGCGAGACTCTGTCCAATATTGCTGGAGAGTAGAGGGGTGAAGGTCACAGTGCGGGAAGGCGGGAGGGCCTTGTGTGTTCTAATCGGTGATTGGAGCGCAGACTCCCTTGAGTAGTGACCACGGGCGCAATGGATTCTTGAAAGCTCCACAGGTGCCGCGAGCGCTCGAAGTTCTGGGCCAAGAGCCACGCTCTCCCGCTCAGGCTGTGCGTAAAAGACCGTAGCCAGGTTGGGCGCCTGAGAAGGGCCACTAGGCACAGTGAATTACTCCTGGGGAGCCAGAGATTAGATGAGCCACCCTCTCAACTGAGAAGCTGCACACGGTCTCGCTGCCTTGAATAGTGAGCCTCACCTGCGGGCAGGCAAGATGTCGGATGCGCCGGTGGTGATGAAAACCATTGATGGGGGAAGAGCGGCGGGAGATCTGGTGATGGCTTCCAGGCAAAGGGCCCGGGGGGCAGAGGAAGGCTCACGGAGCAGCATCGGTGCACGTGGAATATCCTATACTGTGAGGTAAGAAAAAAAGTATTCTAGGAAGACATTAGGGATACTTTAAATGAAACATCTGGCAAAAAGACACTGGGGTACACCCCAGCCCACGTCAATAAAATGAAGAGTACCTGTCATTCTGGGCAGTATTGGAAAATAGAGGTTTAAAAAAATGTATCATGCCCTTCAAACCAAAGTATGTATGGTCTGGAACCAACCCCCTTACCACGACATCTGAAGAAGTGCCCTTCTTTTCACAATAATAACTTGTTTCCACACATAGCTTGTTTCTTACATAGTGCTTCATACCCCACTTCTGCCATTTCTGTGCACTGTAAATAATAGCTCTAAATTGTTTCCAGGGTTTGAACTTAGTACTTCCAGACCACATATGTTAGCAGTGAGATGTTAAATCACAGAGTCATCCTGTCAGTGTTATAATTTCATAATATTTATACAAAAAATGAGCATTGGAGACATGTAGTTTTTGATTTTATACTGTGGCTGATTTTATGAGCATTTTAAAAAAATGATAATTATAGCTGAACAGGGTTTTTAAATATCCTTTTGAATGGCTTCCGCTTCTCAAGAGGCGGCATTATCATCTGTAACATTCCTAATTCTTGATCAGGGTAGGGTATTCTTTTCTAGCCACCCAGCTGCCAAACCCAATTATCAAATGAAGAACGTGTTTGTAGTACGTTCATCTCTTTCGTTTACTTTACTGTTGACAACTCTGCCTGGCATCGTTTTCATACTAAGAAAACAATACGGAGATCAACATTAAATATGTATTCTAAGGGCCTCGTTTACTATATTTTGATTGCACAGCAGCACAGCAAGCCGTCCTGCTGTGCTGCCTCAAAAGAAAAGGGCAGGAATGCGTCCTATCTACAAGATACAGCTCATTCCACGGTGCTGGCGCACACTGGGCTGCCATGCGCCAACGCAGGTACCCTTGCGCCATGGTGCAAGGGTGTGTGCATTGTAGGGATGATTGTTTTCACAAAAACAACCATGAGAAGTGTTTACCTCTTTCTATGAGTGCTGCAGAGTGCAGCACAGAGAAAAAGGAAAAATGAGGAGAAATAAAGGTATTTCTCCTAGTTGTGGCTCCGTTACGCCTCCCCTGGGGAGACATAGGAATCTGATGCAGTCCCATTTTACAAAGCCTTGTCTTGTCAGGTTCCATGGATATTGTCTGGGAACACCTACATCAACACCCATGGAATGCCCCTTTTATGCAAAGTAATGCGTGAAAGGGGGTCATATTTACGAGGCCATGAAAAGCCACACAGGGTGGCTTTGTGTGGCCTTGTAAATATGGGCAGGCACACTGCGCCGCCGGTGCATAAAAGAAAAGTGACGCACCAGCTGCGAAATGGGCTTGTAAATAAGCCCCCAAATGTAGTGGTGCTCAAATTTTACTAATTTCCTATGTGCATCATGCATTCTTCCTGCAACCCTAAGTACAAAATAATGAGAATTACTTGTTTTGTACGTAGTACTTCATCCTGCGGTTTTATGGCCTCTAACCACCATCCATATCAGACATTTTTATATTCCAAAGTGTTGGCACTCAATTTACCACCTTTGGAAAGCTGAAGTGGCCTTGCTGGGATTTGAATCTGTGAACTTGACATCAGTGTAAACACCTTCAACATATATGTATGCTCAATGCATTTCTTTTGTAGAATTGTGGGGTTTGGTGATGTCTTATGTGAAGAAAGGCCTATAAATGAATTCTTTCTAAAACCAAACAATTTAAATAAATTGGAGTGGGTTACTTATATTGTGCCTGTGATGCTATTTTTCATAATTTCTTGTTCGTGGAACTAAATGCTGTTTTGCATAAGCAAATTAAACGTTTTTACTTTGTCTAAATATACATAAATATGAAATATGAATATTCAATTCGAATTGATTTAAGATCCTCATTCGGTTTGAGATAAAACCATGAAAGTGCAAATAACACTTCACTTCAGGTAAAGGGTCCCTGTCATATCAGTGTTACATCTGAAATAGAGAGTGCAAAATATGACACAGTGCATTCAGAATATTTTAAAACTCGTAAGCAAAATATGTCAATATTAAGTAAAAAATGTAAAGTGCAGAATGTAAGCTAAGGTCGCCAATTTCAAACAGTGAAAACAGAATAAAAACAGGATATCATATGGGTCCTAACACGTTCCTATGCTCATCAGCCGTAACAAAGCAACAGCATAGACTAGTATGTGCAAAACATGGAGCCAGCCAATTCATTAGTGCTAATGCAATTTAGTGAGTTCACAGCAGACCTCTAGAGGATTACAAAGTGCCTGTGCAGCTTAGTGCGTTGATGTAGGGCTGATTAAAAGCCTGTCAGCAAGTAGTAAGTTGCTGTATTGAGGTGACCCCTGGTTTGCCACTAGGCTCTATAAAAGAAAGTTGCAAACCACCTGAACATCACTATGGCACTATGATCCTTGAGTCCCAATAGACCATGCTGGTGCCTCCTCAGGAATAGAACAATATGGCCAGTCTACCAAGCTATTGACCTTCAATGGGACACCAAACCCACAGTGGAACTAGATAAAGGTTTGGACTATCAGGAAGTAACATAAAAATATCTGAAGAGGGGTTGATGAGTGTAATTAAAATGTTTCCTAAGGGATATGGCTTTCCATATAAAGGAGGCAACATTACAACTAATAAAAGGGCCCTCCAGAGAACATAGGTATAGAAAAGCATAGTTATAATTCCTGATACTCTTAGCTAAAAACAAAGGTTTTAAATGGAGTTTTCTGATTCCATTATAAAAGCAACAGAAAATGATCAAATGCATTGTTGTTTGGGTGGATCTTCCATCACATGGACTCTGAACAGCTGCCTTGGGACATTGTTTCATTTTTGGGAAGGCTACCAAAACATGAACTATATCCAGTCTTAGTAGAGTCAAGACATATCAATGTTGGGTGTTAGATGTACATGTTAGGTACCACTGGAGGCCCTCAATTTGTGCCAGAGCAAGGTATCTGACCACTGACAGTTTGATACTGCCATTGGCACGTCTGGCATCAGCCATTTTGTTGTGTAATAAACGTTTTAATTCCCTTTTACTATAGGATGTTATTTATGCTATCAGATTAATTCAATGATATAGTTCTGTTCAATTGGGCTACCTACCTGAAGATAAACGAAACCCAAAGGATTCTCAGTGCATTGTCTATACTTAGACTATCCCTTGTAATAGCCTTGATGAACTTGGTCTCATCTTTACTCCAAATTGAATGCCACAGCTGGACGGGCCTAATTGCTAAGGATCTTCCATATGGTGCCTGCCCAGTTCTATAAATGCTATATAGGCTGGTGTAGATTGTGTTGTAGTAAGCAGATGCCGAAGAAATATACTCTCTGTTTTTGTAGAATGGTAGATTCTGTCAAGCCCCATAACCCACTCCCACACAAAGCTGCAGATACACATTTGCCTCTATAAATTGAGACCATCTCTCAAATTGGTTTACATCCGTACTTAGTGGCAGACCTTAAAAGGCCCTCATAGGCACATGTCATCTTTAGCTTGTTGTTTCCGATGTACTTGTTGACAGTATAATATAATCTATAATGGTATTTGCTCCCCTGCCAATAAGTGTGTGATAGTCACTAGACTTGGTGTTATCATTGTCTTCCAAAAGAGATAAATTATATTTAAATAAAATGCTGTTCAAGGCACTCCCACATGGAATGTGAAGAAAATGTGGCTAACCTGCCCTGAGAGCATCTGTAACACCACATACTTCCTTAGGCGTCAGAGAACACTTAGAAACATTAAAATCGATAACCAAAAGGAGTATATATTGTGAGACCTTACAAGGAATAAATAAAATCAAGGCTTCTTCAAGTTTAGTGATTACCGCACAACGTGTAGTGTCAAAAGTGTTGTTATAAAAATTAACAGTGAGCAGAGAACAATCATTTTTAACAGAAATATTCAGAAATTGGTAATAGGGAGATCACGTTAAGGGCTTGATTATGTCCCCTAAAAGCAATATTTAGCAAAAAATACTTAACCCACCTCTAGCCCTCTCAGAACTACAAAGTGTTGCTGCAGTGGCCCATAAAATAAAACCCTCAATGTGACCTTTGTCCAAAGCCCAAGTTTCTTGCATGCAGATTATCTGCGCAAATGTCACTAAGGTTTGTCAGTCAAGGGACGATAACTTGCTCCTAAGACCATCCACATTCCATGAAATAATTTGATATGATTAGCCATATGAGGGCAATTGTCACAGACCAGTGCACTGATACTGTCTACTTTGGGGCCATTATGAGAAGCAGAAGCAAAGGACATGTAGTGTTGACTGGTGGAACCAGACCAAGGAGGATCAGTCCCACCTGGAGATTCTCTTAGAACTGTGAGGATAGCACTGGCAAATTTTGAGTCTGTAATTGTAGATCTCCATCCCCCATGGCGTTTGTGGGCTTTGGAACAAGGCCTATGCCAACCTTGCCACAAAAGGGGCTTCTCCATGGATTCTTGGCAGAATTGATTGAGCAGGTCAAATTCTCCGAGACTCGCCATCTAGGTGGAGTGTCACAGGTAAAAGAGTTGGTGGTGGAAAAGAAGGGTTGGGCAGTGGATTATCAATCATTATCAGAAAGGCCAGATAAAACAGCATAGCGATTTCTAGCTAGAATTGGGACAGGAATCTGGTTGGAAAAGTGATTTGCACGTGGGAATCGACTAACAGACCTAATGTTGATCTATAGGTGCCACTAAAAAACCCTAATGCAAGTAACTTGATGGAGCCCTGAGAAGCACGCATCAGGTTACATTTGAATAGCAGATCGTTTACCAGGCTTTCATATTTAAAGGCAATTACCACACAATCACCTTTGAAATTCTTATGGCCCAACCCATTTGAACCTGCAAATCATTTGACTGTTATCGGTCTCAGAGAGAGGATCATTTATTTTTTAAGTTAACCAGTGAATTGCCTTGTTCTTCAATTGGCCATAGGATTCATTAGTATTTACAGAAAGGGATGGAACATTCACCTTGACCACCACATACGGGCTGGAGAGCCTGGGGAGAGATTATCTGTAGCATCATGCAGGTCAGAATTCCAGAAGATATCTTCAGCCCACCCCCTTTTCCCCTAGGGGATACTGGTATACCCGGATAAGCGTTGACGTTGTGGTACTGCAGTCAGCATCCCTCCTGCTGCCTAGCCCCACATGATCGCTGGATGGTTCATGGGTGGCTTGATTTGACCGTAGAGGACAACCCACGGTCCTCACACCTATTGTTGACCTGGTTGCAGGGTTAGAGGCTCTTGCACCACCTGACTCTTCTGCTGGATTGCTGGCATCGGATGAGTGGCCAGTTGAGTGACCTGAATGCAGACAGTTGGAGGGGAAGCAACTTCCTTGTAGAAGGACAATGTCAGCTCTATAGCCCTATAGGGATCGAGGATTCCGACAAGAGTGACTTCACTATCTCGTCAAACCTATCCACAATTTTATCTATATGCTTGGCAGAGAATGTGTCGTCGCACTCAAGACTGTGCAAGGTCATTGGAGGAACAGCATTGAGTTGTGTACGAGAATGAGACAGAGAAGCGGTGGGAGCAGAATATTTTACACTTAGAAGTAAAGCACGCCTTTTGTGCTTCACCAGTCGATACCCATCAGGAATTCTACCACCTGCAAAGCAGTTAGGTACCTGGACTCTGGATGGGGGTGTGGGTTATGCTGTGTTCCTGTCGCTGCCACTCCAGCCGCACTTGGCTGTTCTAGATGGAGTGACCTGTCTGGTGAAAGTACCCTCATCAGGTGTTGTGGTTAGGATTGTCTGTACTGGTGTTGACGTTGTGCCATGAATGCACAATTTACAGCTGCTACTGGTAGTGTGGGATAGAGTGATCCAGTTGTATGACCCATTGTAGTGCCTGTGAGAAGTTCAGCCGAGGGAAGCTCCTCCACTAAGTTCTGGCACAGGGCAGCTGACTCAGTGGAGATTGACAGGCGTCGCTCCACTATCTCTATTTCTTTCTTAATTACACCTATTGCACATTTATTAAAACGGTACAGAGAGGAATTGAACAATGGGTTGGGTACGTCAGATGTGGCCTTATGTTTCCCATGGTGTGAAGAAGAAAAAGTTTCAAAATAAAAGGCGAAGGGCAATCAAACCATAAACCCTTCGCTGGTCCCAGCGTCAGTGGGGGTGTCACTGGTATAGGAATATTCATTGTTGCTATTACAAAAGATCACTCACATCTCAAAAAATGGGGAAATATAGCACACTCTTACAATATGTATTTTGTCTATAATAAAGCACCTGTGTGCAATTTTGAACCAACGGGCAATATAAGTAAAAAAACAAACCAAAAAAAGCTAAACATTTGCGCCTCACAAGCAAGTACAATACAATACAGTAAACATGCCTGGTTTAAAAAACAGTCAGAAGAATAAGAGTTTTTCAAAACTTCCCAAATCATACCTATATCCCTAAACCTGCAAGCCAACACACTTATGTGTTACACTAAAGATATTTAATAGCACATGGCTGCGAAGTGGTCATGTTTTGCTAGTTTGGTTCTGGAAAAAAATGTTTAAGAGAAACATGTGTCCATCAGCAATCCTATTGTTGGCAGTCTTCTCCATGCTGACCATCAGGACAATCTGACATTGTTGACACTCTACCTCCAATAGTATTGAACAAGCATTGGCAAAACCAATAGGTCTGGCTTTGGCAGGTTGTGCAATGGTTAATTCTTTTTTATGGCAAGCATATGCCACAAACAGAAAAAAATATGTAAACGTGGCTTTCACGTAGCTGGATAAAAAAAATTACATTTAAAAAACATTGACTAGTTTGGCAATTTTGACAGTGATGTATTTTAAATAACCCTTTCGGTTGTGAACCACTCAAATCTCAGCCAGCTACAATGTTACTTATAAACTTTATAATTTTGTAAAGGAGATAGAAAATATTAGCACTATGTAACCGGGGACCCAAAAGTGCATGTAGAATAAATAGTTGCTACTTAAAGTTAATAAGTTAATAAACAAAATAAAAAAAATAAAAACACAATTTAATGCAACTTTGTCACTGAAAAGAAATGTACTACCTTTAAACGGATGTGAACAACATGCACAGGATTTGTGTAGTGACTCAAAGTGAAGGGAGCCACCTGGCAAAAATAGGCAGATCCCTTGCCGTATGCCTCATTCTGTACACTATGGTGGGCGGCAGTCAAATGTGGCTGACAATTTAACGGATGAATTTCTCTGACTAAAGCCCTTTTAAGTATATATAATATATATAATTGTTTGGAAAAACAATAGTCTGGCTAGACGCTGAAGTTGTATCAAAGGCCAGACCTAGAGATATGCCAGGTGAAAAACCCACAGTAAAGGTGTACAGTGTACAAATATCACTCTGTAATGGCTGCATGGCTCTCTTTGATTCCTTTCCATTAGCCTTTAACCACTCCCCCAAGAATCCTTTAGCAGCCTCTGCTAATATCCACCCACTGCTGCATCTTTGCCTTGAGTTTCTTTTTAAAAAAAATTCATATTTGTTTATTGTGGCATCCTGCAATTTTACCGTAGTCTGTCTGATTCTTATCTTTCTCATTCCGCAGCATGGCTGTAACAAAGCAAGGTTGTCTTTTTCATCCTTTCGGGAGCAGCAGTTACGTTAATACATTGTGGTTTTTTTCAAGCCAAACTATACATCGGTGCAATATTCAACGAGGCTGTTTGTATATCCCTGGACGTCCTTCAGACTAGTACGTTTTACAGGCTCTGCAACCACAAATTGCATAGCTTGATGAGTTTTGAGAAAAAAACTGCTCTACTGTGGTTGATTACACTGAGTCCGATTGGGAAGAAACAAAACTTCCATTTGAGACCCTATATCCTTACAGGGCTAGAACAGAACCGGCCCATTGAACCTAAAATAAAGAAGAAGAGAATGTCATGACATAGTCAATTCTACTGTGAACATAAGCTCTAGGGCCTCATTACGAGGGATTTAGAATTCCACATGGGGCGGGAATTCCGAGGTCCATGGAAACACCATGGATTGGTGATGTTTCCCCAGTAAATGTCCATGGGAAACTGTGGAGGGAGAGAATGAGGTATAACAATCAAAAAGGCTATCTGGGTGGAGGAGTCTCAACCCAGGTAGCGCCAAAGTGAGGGGACCCCCTTTTCTACATAGTCTGTGTGTCATCAGAATTTTAATTACAATTAAGAGGAACCCTCCCTCACCAACCTAGCTGGCATGCTTCATCATTGAGTTGTCTTATCTGCCCGAAACATATTTAGGGGATGGATGAGCTCCCTGACGAATCGGGTAGTATTTTTTGGAAGTGATGGGTTCTATGGGTTATGAGATGAGGGATCCTGACACCATAAGTAAAAATCCCATACGATCAACCTGTTTAATAAAGGATTTATTAAAATATTGACAATATTCAAAGCAAGGAAGGTGGGGATACTGGGGTTAACTATTGTTCCCTTATCCCACTAGTTGACATGTTTCAGCCAGAAAGTATGGCCCTCTAGGTGGTCTGCGTTTTTCTTCTGGACCAGGATTCCTACTAACTGTGGTCACTCATGCACACCATACAAGAGCATAAAAATTCATGCATGAAGCATGTAATACTCTCTGTATAAGTCAATAAAAGACAGCGGGAGCCCCCTGTAGTCACACAGTTGCCAAGGGGAGCTGCCATCAGTGCACCTATTGCATATTTCGCCTTCGAATATTGATAGGGGAATCACAGGGGAATCATACCAGTTTGTACAGATTCAGCTGGTATTTCCTCATTTCTCAGTGGATTCTCAGGAATCAGCCATGAACCGCATTAATTCTGCACTCTCGTAGATAATGGGACCCTCAGCATCATTAACTCCAGGAGAGAGGAGAATTAACACCCCTCTCCCGCACTGAAGCATTCCTAATGATGCCGTATATATGTATGCCTCTGCCTTTGAAGAGCACATGTTCACCCCACAGGTTTCTTGATAGAAAGGAATGGGGTGCACTCTTCTTTTTGAAATTCACCAATTAGCAGTGAGCATCCATCGTTAAGTAGATTTTAATATCTGAGGTAGTTTATATGAGCCAGAAATGTTGAAAGCAAGCAGTTCAATAAAGTGGAGGCCAAGAGAAAAAATGAATGGCAACCTTTCCGTGCTTCTAATGAAGGAACGTATGAGACACTCAATCAAAAACAGCGTTTCAAAACGTCAAAGTTTTCAATGTATTCAAATGTGTTTTATTTTCTAAATGAGCAAGTGCACAAGCATACTAGTCACTTCATAAGCACGTATCGTGGCACTCATTCCATAACATTGACATCTAACAAATGGATAGTGCCAAATATTCACGTGTTTTATTTCAAGTATTGTATTGGACAATTCCCTTGTGAAACTCCACACAACTAAGACGGTAATGTAACTGATCTTATTAACTGAATTCACTTAATGCCCACAGTGCTTATTCTGAGAAAAACTCTAATTGTCTTTTATGTTTAGATCTGCAGTTTATAAAGCTCATAGATATTTTATGTTATTCATATTTCATACAGAGGTAGAATATAAACATATAAAATGGACTTAGTAGATTCACCAATTGTATAGTTTTAGAACAAAGTTTTTTTATGACTAAAATATATCCTCTAAAGCTGCCCAATTTTGAGTGCTTCTAGCCGTGTTTCATTCCAGTTAATTATGCTATTGTAATATCAGCAAATGTGTTAAACAAGTATAGGTCAGTGTACTCACAAATGTCTTGCCTTTTTCTGTTTTCATTTGTAAGAAAAAATGGCAGAAAAATTAATCAAGTTTTCCCAAAATATGAGCTATAAATAAAAGGGTCAGTTTCCAGTAAATTTTCAAAGTTGAGTTTTGTTTAAATGTTATTGTATTTATAAACCATGTACAGCCAAATGCTGTACAGAGCAGAATCATAGGAAAACAAGCAGTACATATCAATCAATGTATATGACAGAGGTGTCGAAAAGGACAATTGACTATTCTCCACCAAAATAAAAGCTACAAAAACTCATGGAGAAGATGGGCTTGCAAAAGACATGAAAGATGAGGAAAGAGTAAAAAGATAAGCAGAAAAACAGGAAAGAGCCATGCCAGAAATAACAAGAGTCAAAACTGAGAACAGAAGAGCAGATTGGAACAATCTTCAAGTATTTCTTTCCCCTAACTGAATATTCTGTTATTCCTGTACTGAAAAACTAAGCCAGATACACAAATAAGGTTCTCTTAGTTCTAGAAAAACACCATGGATTGATGATGTTTCCCAAGTAAATGTCCATGGGAAACTGTGGTGGGGGGGAGAATGAGGAATAACAAACGAAACGGCTATCTGGGTGTTGTTAAAGCAACAATTACTTAAAGAGAAAAATGTCAAGCTCTTACCATGGTTGACATTAACACTAATAGTTTCTGTGTACCGGGTGTCCTATTATTATAGCTGATCAATTTTTAGTGAGTCTAAACTTTAGTTCATGATTAACTTATCTCTAGCTCTTTTGAACATTGCGATATTTGCAATCAGCATTTTATAATTGGAATATGTTCCAATCTCTATGTTTATGACTTCTAGGTATTCTGAATTCTGGCTTCTGAAATGGATACCACTCTTACTGGGAATTTTGTATTGTTGTTTTAGTTTTGCATCCATTAGAATCAGCACTAATGAAAAAAAATATTTCAAAATCAGTAGTCTAATAAAAATCAAATGCTCACTTAAAAAGATAATGATAATGACGCGGTTGGAGATGCTTGTAATTTATTGTAGAGATTTCAAAAGAAAACCTTGAAAATATACAAGGAAGTCGTGCAAGCGAGCAAAGGTCAAGGAAAGAAATGTTTATCAGCTTTAGAATAACCCCAGGTAGAAAAGATTACCTCCATGAGATGAGATAACAAGTGATAGAACATAGAGGAAGCGCGTTAACGGAGTCACGATCATGGCCGTCCGGCCATGCCTTTAGTAAAATAATCTAATAATAAACCTTGTGCAAAAGTGATTGTGACAACCATAAAGGTGAAAACCATAAATGTTGTATAATATAGTATGAAAGCCTTGGAGAAACGGTAACTGTTATTCTCAAAATCCTGCCACCGCCCAATATCCAAGCACACGATGGGACAGTGCCATCTTGTAATGAATCTGAATTATGGCTGTGTTAGCTCTAAGTTTAGAAGTCCAGAAATCAATGACAAAGTTGCTTCATTTTTGAATAACATGAATGTATTAACACAAGAAGTTACACAACCTCCTGAATAGACTGCTAAGAAATAGAGGAAGAAAACTGTCAAGGTAAGTTACATTGTGAACGGGTCTGTCAACATAAACATTTTTCAAAGACTTATGAACTAAATACTCTGAAAAAAAGCATGAAACAAATTGATTTTAATATCTGTGGAGCACCATTACGCTCCATCCGCCTGTCGCACAGCAAATTCGAAAAAAATTCAGCAAGCTTCATTGTCAGTTTAGTTATCCATTTTAATCCATATAAATCCATGTTTTAATTCCATTTCATCGATATATCATTCCTTTCTCAGTTCATATAAAAGGCTGCTTATTTCACAATTATTTCCAAATGCTGCAGATATGCCTATCAAGGCCTTTTTCCGTAGCACATGGTATGCACAATTAATCCTGGGCAGCTATGTTCATTATAACCCAATGCATTTCGGGCTGGACAGCCCTTCATCAGGGGTAGCTATACATTTAAATTAAAACCACTATTAATATTTGTGATATTCTGACATTCAACATAATCTTTGTCTGTAGACCAATTTTACAAACTGTAATTCATGCACGTTAGGTTAAAAAAATACATAAACTCCCATAACTAATCGAACCCAACCATTCTCTTACTCCACATTATAAATAAAAACCTTAGTAAACAAAACCCTTTGTGAAACTCACTACCACCCAATGTGTGCTAAATTAAACCCCCACAGTGGCATTGTATTGTTAAACCCATAACCTTCGGCTTTACCTGCATCTGTTGAACGCTATTTCTAGTGGTTAAACTGTCTGATCTCCTCCTTCTTGCACCACCATACAGGTGCACAACAAACAAACTAGTGCCCCACCTATGTACCACCCTCTCTGTGAGTTAAATGTTTTACACCTGACTCTAATTACCAATTCAAACACCCCTTCTTAAAAAAAATACAAATCCCACTACTCATTGTTATGCCTTCTAAAAACACCCGCTCTCCATGCGGTAACCCAAACAATTTGCATATTCTGTATCAACTCTCTCCACTGTTTTTGTAAAATAGTGTTGTAAAATTACATATGTCCACTGTCAGTTGTTGACCAAATAAAAATTATATTCACTAGTCTTGAGTTCTTCACAGACTTTTTTACCAGCACTTAAAATACGAACTGACTTCCTCTTGTGAACTGGATGTTTCTAAACAGCCCTCTATATGAAATTATTTGTATTGCTTTAAACTCTATGGGGCATATTCTCAAGGAACAGCTATAACATTATCGCCGCTAAAGCGGCGATAATGGGCTTGATAATATGCCGCAGAAAATTCCCATAGAAGCCCAGGTTCTGGTGTGAACCTGGCCTTCTATGGGAAGTCCAAGGGCATATTATCAAGCCCATTATTGCCGCTTTAGCGGCAGTTTCCTGCCGCTAAAGCGGCGATAATGTTATGCCGTTCCTTGATAATATGGCCCCTGTATGTCCTCTTAATCTTCCTAGGTGCAAACTATCCAAAAGGGGAAAATAAGTTCAATATCGATATGAGAATGACAGGATGCACACCTTTATGTTTAACAATCCGTTTTTACAAAATGCTCAAAGGCAACACAGTATGCGTGCAGACCAGCGCTGCGCCTTGCCCTAACAGCTCAAATGAAATATTTCAAAATATGTCTGCTATAATAAGGCTGCTTATTTACCATTTTTTTGTTCAAATACTGCAGATATGCCTATCCGTGCCTTTTTCTGTAGCACTTGAGTATACGCAATTCATCCTGGGCATCTATGTTCTTAATAACCCAATGCATTATGGGCTGGACAGCCCTTCGTCGGGGGTAGTTGAAAAAAATGGGGAAATAAGCAGCCTCTTATAAGAACTGAGGAAGGAATGAGAAATCGATGAAATGGAATAAAACATGGATTTATATGGATTAAAATGAATGATTAAACTGACAATGAAGTCTGCTGAATATTTCTGAATTGGCTGTGTGACAGGCAGATGGGAACGCAATGTCACTCCACGTATGTCGAAATATTTCATTTGCGCTGTTGGGAGAAGGTGCCTCGCCGGCCGGCCCACATACTGTGTTGCCTTTGAGCATTTTGTAAAAATGGATTGTTAAACATAAAGGTGTGCATCCTGTCATTCTCATATTGATAAAAAGTATTGATACCTTAATATATTTACCACCTTAAACTAGCTTGTTTTAACATAAAAATCCGTGGGAAGACAAAGTTTAATCCCATAAAATGCTGAAATAGCGTTTGGACTCACTCATCTTTCATGTGGGTATAGCTTTCTTAGGTGGCTGATGTCTCTTTGTGCCCCCAAAAACATAACCCGGGCCTTACCTCTGTTCCATTGCTCTGAGTTCCAATTTATTCGGGTAGTGCGTTTGAATTTGTGAACCTGCCACTGAAGGTCATTTCTGTGTGCTCTGGGAAATAAAAAAAAACAACTGTAACAGTGGTGCCTCACTCAATTTAGAGCTCAGGGTGTGCTTCGAAAGATTTCACCTGTGAGTTAAATACATATAAAAGATAAAATGGTGCCGCACTCATATGAGTGATTGTAAACTCTGGTCCTAATGTGAGCATTAGTTATCCATGTTAAGAGTTTCGAATAGTCTGCAGGTCTAGCGAGGTGTGTCTACAAGCAGGTAACACACTAAGTCAGCCCCCACCTTTTGACACCCCCTTGCATGGAAAATTGGTTGTCTTAGATCCACCAGTCCCCTTTGGAAATCCTTCAGCCTTGATTGCTAAGGAATCCTGTTCCTTGTGGCACAAGATTCCAGCCAATGCGTGTATTTTGTTAAAGGCCAACCAAGCACTGAGCAAGCCTAGCTTCAATGTTTTAAAAGTCTGATTTGCTGTGTGGATACGCAATAGCAGACCAAAAGAAAGAGCTGACATTACCATAGTAATTTCACCACATTCTGCTCCTTCTGTTGGGCCTTATGCTATAACGCATTAGATTCATGGGTTTTGTTTGGCTGACTTTGCACCCAGGAGGTCTTAAGACATGGGCAAACTAGGGGTCATCAGAGAATTCGAGTTTCAGAGCTTGGTAATGAGACATCAGACCGGCGCAGCAATGGCTTTCCAATTTTCTTGAGGCAGTTGGACTCGTAGATGGTTGGAGGATACACAACTCAGACAGAGTACAATACACTTTCCGATCCGGCGTCCATCAGAGTTTGTCCCGCGTAGATTATATTTTGGTCCCGGCGGCACAGGCCTTTAATATCCGAGAGGTCTGCCATCTAGGCAGAGGCATCTCAGACCACTCTCCTGTCTGGATGCAACTGGTCCTGGGGCAAACTAATGTGGGGAGAATCGCTCCCATTAACCCTTGGTATTTGCGTGACCCTGACACTCGTAAGAAATTAATTCAGGCCACAGATAACTATTTCCTGGAAAATGAGGGCACGGTAGACTCAGCTCAGACGTTATGGGAAGCTTATAAAACAATGGTCCGTGGGGCAGCTTTATCCCTTATTACGGGTAAGAAAAAAGCTAAGCAGAAAGACCTGGAGGCAGCTGAGGATGCAGTGCTTAAACTGGAGGAGGAACTAGAACACATAGTGACCCCTGAAAAATTGCACTTATTAAGCTGGAAACAAGACGAATTCAGAAGCATAGCGAAGGATAGGGCTAGGACACAGGGGAGAGAACTGCAGAGCAGACTCTATGAGCATTGGGACAAGACCGGGAAATTGATTGCCTGGTTGGATAGGAGGGAATGGGCTTCGCGACTGGTACCCAAACTCATCGGCGACCATGGTGAACTCATCACAGACCCGCAACGCATAGCAGACCGGTTTGCAGAATACTATCAGGGAGTTTACAGAACAGAGGGGCAGTATACAGATCCAGACAATGCTGCCCTACTTCAAGATATTAAGCTCCCCATCCTAGCCGATGAACATCGTGAATACCTGGAATCCGCCTTTTCGAGTGATGAGGTGGCTCAGGCAGTGCGTTCGATTAAGTCTGGCAAAGCTTCGGGACCAAATGGTATTCCGATTCAGCTGTACAAGTTGAGACCAAATAAGATAGCGCCCTACCTACATTCAATGCTCATGGACAGTAAAGACCAGGGGGCACTTCCAGTAGACCAAAGAATTACTAATATAGTGGTCATTCACAAAGAAGGTAAACCCAAAACTCTGTGCCCATCCTATAGACCGATTTCACTGCTTAATGCTGAGCCTTAGTTTCTAGCTAAAATGCTGGCTATACATCTCGTCAAAGTAATTGATACCCTGGTACACCCTGACCAGTCCGGCTTCATGCCCCACCGTAACACCGCCCTCAACTTGCGTCAGCTCCATTGAGTGTTGGGTAGGGTACCAACTATCATGGAACCCTCTGTCCTTGTGTCATTAGATGCCACCATGGCATTTGACATGGTGGAGTGGCCGTATCTCTTTGCAGTTTTGGATAAGATGGGATTTGGTTCCAAATTCGTGAGTTGTATCCGACTGTTATACGCAACGCTCATGGCCCAAGTTGTAGTAAATAATCGTAAATCAGGAGTATTTGAACTCGGCCGTGGAACGCGTCAAGGGTGTCCACTGTCACCACTTCTCTTTGCCCTGGCTTTAGAGCCGTTGGCGGCATGGATTCACAGAGATCCGATGATCCGTGGTATGCATCGGGCCCCAGACTGGGAGGATAGAATATCGTTATATGCAGATGATGTACTGCTGTACTTGACCTCCCCGAGAGACTCTTTGATATGTTTGCTCGACAATATTAACATATTCAGCAGGTATTCCAGATTTACCATAAATTGGTCTAAATCTGTGATCTAACTCTTCCGCAAGGCTGCCCGATACAAATTGCCATAGAAGGCTTCCGGTATCTAGGTATATTCATTACATTAAACACTACACTCCGGTGCACTCGTAATCTCCTGCCACCTATTCAGAGATTGAAGAGCGATATTGGTTACTGGAAATCTCTGCCTCTTTCCCTCTTTGGTAAGGCAGTTCTTTTTAAAATGATGACTTTACCACGTTTTCTTTATGCCCTCCAGAACGCAACGGACCCAGTCCCCAAATCATATTTTAAAGAAATAGAAGCTCTACAAAGAAATCTTTTATGGGACGGAAAACCTCGGATCGCATTAGCGAAACTTACCCTCAACTGGTATGACGGCGGCATCAGTCTTCCCGACATTAGGAAATATTATTGGGCAGCTCACCTGGCTGTGATCAACCAGGGGACATTTGGTGGTCATGAGGACCTGGGATCTGCCATGGACAGATGGCTCGTCCCAGGTGGGGCTATAGTAAAGCACTCTATTCCAAACCCCGTAGATTCCCCCTCACGGGTCCAACCGCACACTCAGTTCAAGTTTGGCATAAAGCGATGAAACACATGGAGTGGGACCGCAGACTCACACTGGCAACTCCCCTCTGGAATTCTGAAAAGTTGGGGAGCCTCTGGCAAACTAAGGGGTTTGACAAGTGGGATCTTATTGGCATTTCCCAAATTAAGGACCTCTGGATCAAGGGCGCTATCCTCTCATTTGCAGCTCTCCAACAGTAATTTAAACGGGCTGGTACTGAATACTATAGATATCTGCAGATTCATATCACTAGTAAGTCCCCCCCTCCCGAAGCATCCCCTCTCAAAGATAGGATATTGGATGGCCATCTCCCAAGAAGTCTATCTCATTGATCTACAAAAAACTGATAAATAACATGGAGGACCTCCTCCAGTCCCTTAAGGACAAATGGGTCAAGGACGGCATTGAATTGGATGACGAAGGCTGACAATCAGCGGTCTCCTCCCCGAAGGAAGTGGCGGTCCAAGCTAGGCTGCGGTTGGTACAGCTAAAGATTCTACACAGAATATACATCACTGGACCAGTTATGGTATGAATGGGTAGAACGGATAATGGTGAGTGTAGACGTGGATGTGGGGAGGTGGGTACGTTTATCCACATAATATGGGAATGTGCCTATATCCAAGCATACTGGCAAGCCTTGCATCAAACTCTCAAATTCTCGCCTGCAGATGCCTTTTAAACATTTGGGAGCCGACGGACCTCACCCTCCATACTAAGCAATGGGTGACCCTGGCTCTAATGGTGGCTAAAAGAAACATAGCACAACATTGGGGAACCCGCCAACCGCCAAAGCTTGATAAATGAAAGGAGGATTTGGACTGGTGTATGTTCCATGAAAACTCAGTATATGTAGCCAGGGGGTGTCCCGGGAAGTGGAGTAAAGTATGGGGCCCCTGGAACTTATATAGAGGGAATATTTGTATCCCACCAACATCACAAAATGACGATGAGACTCTTGAAACCCCTTAATTGTCGTATATTGTATATTTATATTAGATTCACTGTAGCCCATGTGGGAGATGTGGAGGATGTATAATCCCTTGCTCATGTCTCAAAATGGTATGTATCGTTGATTTGATCATAATAAAAAGAAATATTTTTTTTAAAAATGACAAAATAGGGTAACATGTAATGTGGATGTTGTGATATAGCGTCACATGGTCAGGCACCTAATGTTTTCGACCCATCATTAATGATGGCGAAACTCACCAAGCGGAATCGTGTTAAAAGCATCCTCTCATAGGGCCCAGGGTCACACACTAGGTAAGGCTGGATAGAATAACATGATAGCAATAATTGGTTCTCCATGACTGATTGTTTAACAATCTCCGTGGTGAGTCTATTAGTTTGTAAATGCGCTAGGCAAAATGTTTTTAAGGACTTTCTCGTCAATTTGATGATACTGTCTGGTTTTTAAAAATATTCTGGGTGGCCAATATCACACGTGAACTTTTTGATGTAATTTAACCACGGGATAGAGGGCTCCATCTCCATACTCAAGCAATCCCTAATCACCTCACGGTTAAAGTTAGTCTCCTCGGTAGCCCAAACCTTATGCCACAGTAAGATCGGTTCGATTTTGGCCAGATCTGCTATATAGGTCAGCCCAAGTTCAGAGTGACAAACAAAGTTTGCCGTGCTCGAAGGGACGGCCAGTAGATACTTTGTAAATGCGTTTTCTATTAATTGGATGGGGTTCACGTCTGTGTAGCCCCAGATGCCTGCTCCATACATAGCTGTAGATAGGCACTTAGCTTGATATATCAGTATTAATTCTGGGACTGGCCTTCTACCTAGCCTTCTGGCAAAATTGGTGAATGAACCAATTGTCTTTATAAACATCAATTTTCTTGCCTGCACAGCAGGTCCCCAGGTCCCTCGGTGCACAGCAGGTGCCCAGGTCAATGCGAACCCCACAAGCCCCACAGACCAACAGCAAGGAACTTCGGGGTCAGGGAAGGCCAAGGAGAAGAGGAAGTCGCGGTTCAGTCCGCTTGAAATCCGGATCTCCGTCACGGATGTGACAGAACACCAACAATAACTGTCCGTCACCTCCACCGTGTCATTGGCAACACAGACGGAAAAATGGCATTCCATTTGAATGCAGCCGGAGTGTCGAGGAGTCCAAGATGCGCTGGCATGATGTGAAAAGCCAAACCAAGCAGAAACCCGCTGCCAACAGGAAGGCAGCAACGGCGAATGGAGGTGGGAGTCCTGCGCCACAGGAGGAGCTGGAACAAATGGAGGAAACAGTCATCAGTGCGGAGACGGTGCAAGGAGTCAGGAGTCCGGACACTGCTCGACATGACCTGACACAACATAAACAGGGTGAGTTACGAACAAGGACTGGGGTGTGACGGGCACAATGGCACACATACATGCACAACGACGTGTAGCACACCCTCAATGACTCTGGGTCATGTCCCTGAACCCAGTGGCACACTGCAGCACACATACAAACATCAATTAGGCCCCCGTCCACCATGTGCCCAAAGAGGTCCCACCCCACACATCACCAATTCCACAACACACATGAACCCGTGCTAAACACAGCAAAGATGCGTATCTGTGAGCCACACTGACAATGCAAGTGACACTACATGACGAGCAGCATGGCTGGAGTACAATCACCATGACATTGTGCACGCCACGAGACTGAGGTGGCTGAGTGTAGACCACACAGGTCACACTCTGACACATCCACGTGCACAAACAACCACTGACGTCAACAATACATCTGCAGAAAAATAATGCACAAGAGTACAAAAAACGTCCAAGAGCACAAATGACCCAAGTCGCCAACATCACAGCACCTTAAAAAGCACAAAAGTCAAAGGCACCCCGCCTCCAAGGGATAAGGGGCAGCAAAATCACAGCTGCAGGGGCGACTCTCCCACAATGCAGCACTCACACATAGCAATGACAGCACATCTACATGGACGACAATGTGGTACGCAGTGCAACACTTACACTGCAGAACAGAGGACACAACTGGCTTCGCTTGTGCGTAGAAAATGGCCAATCACATCTGACATAGCAAAAAACGGTGAGATGAAAATGTACGTGTACAACCTCACCTAAATCATGTAGTCCACATTTCCACTGTCCAGCATCAAATAGTCCGCTCCTCCCAAAACAGTCACAATGTACATTGTCATGCAGTCTGTACGTAAACTTGAACAATGCGTTAACATACATGCCAACACAAAGTCAACAAGCATCTCCCCTTCACATTGCAGAGGGACAAACAACACCTCAAGCAGAGCAGACCAGACAACTGTACAGTGATGCTGAAGAGGACCTCCACACTTTCGACACCGACGCCCTACAACAGTTCATGGACATCTTAGGCAATCGACTTCCAGGAGCAGGGCAGCCCAGCTGCATCGAGGATAACCCACCCCCTGCACAGACCACACAGCTGGACGCACCCACCACCACGGCTGCCTCCCAGCAGCCCACCGAAGCACACATCGCATCCCAAGGCCAGGTGTCAGACTACCAGCAGGGGGACCGAACAGGTGCGGGTGGGGTTCTACCTCATGGAAGCCGAACTAGATCACATACGTGGGTGTCAAGGTCCCATCAGGGTCCACCTACACTCCCCAACGGAGACCCACACTGTGACAGAGACACATGCCTTTGCACATTCCCAGTAGTGAACCACACCCAGAGCCACGGGATATTCATCCACACCCCCACGCTGAAATGGTGTACGCTGGCCAAGTTCACTCCTCTTACGTATTGTGTGGGGGATGACAAAGCTACATGTGCAAGGTCTCACCCGCTGCCTGCGGTGACATGGCTGCATCCGCTGTACATGGCACAATGTAATGTTGTAGGGCACGGGGCCCTAATGCATACAACATGAGCGAACAGACACACTCAGATAGTTCGTGGAACTGGCTACGGGCACGTGCGCTCGACGCCTTTATTGCCAGGGTCACATGTACAGTGACGCCTGTGCTGGATGTGTGTGGGGTGAGTGTACGCCAGCCCTCATGGAGTCATTAGTGCTGGCAACTACTTGAACAGTGATCACAATTAAAGCTGAAACAGGAAACACCAGCATAACAGAAACAACTGTGAAGCATCATGGTGGTAGCCGGAGAAAGTACAGTGTGCACCCAATATGCAACCAGAACGGTCCATGAGTTGTGGTGCACTGAGTTAGTGGCACCTGAAGAGCTGAGCAGGGTATCAAGCTGATGATGGCACCCACGACAGGTGTGAGCAACTCTGATAGTCTGGCAGTAAGACACCTCCGACTCTGGCACCTGTTGTTTGGAGTTGGTCCTGGAGGTGGTGGCTTGTGCCTCCTGCGGTGATGCGACGTCCGGGCAGGTCAGGACTCGATTTGATGTGTGAGCCCTGGTGGACCTCAGTTGAGGTGGGAGGCAGTGGTTGGCGCAGGGCCACAGACATATGGCATTGATGACCGCCAGGCTATCGACTCAGAGGCCATCCAGTAGTCAGTTAGACAGGGTCCATGACTTGCGCTGCACAGAGTTAGTGGCCCCGGATGCACCACGGCCGGCCCAGGCACACCGCCACGGGATGGTGACTTGCGCTTCAGTGAGATAGGGCCACGAGAGCTGAGCGGGTCCTCGTCAAAGGTGAATGTCGCGGAGTGTTACGGGGGACAGTGGGAGGTGTCCTCCTGGGCATGATGGAGAGGGCAGAAGCCGGCCAGACGCGGCAAATGGAGGAGTGGAATGCTACAGCCTCGTTTCTGCCACAAAGTCAGTATCACTGACATGATGATGAAGACAACCCCCAGTTCATAGACTCAGTCGCCACCAAAGTTCAACCAGAAAGTGTCCATGGATGTCGGGGAACAGACTTAGTGGCACCGGAGCTGAAAGGGGATGCAGTCTGTGATGAGGCCAGTACAATGAGATCAAATCTGCCATAAATAAATCAAGACTGAATTCCCAATGTGTGACCTACTCGACCGCAGTGTAGGCCCAAGGCAGCGGAGAGCAGGGGCCCACAGCCATGTGTCATTGGATCGCAAAGCACAGAGTTAGTGACACCAGAGCAGTTGTTGGCAGTATTCGACCACCTCCGTAACGATGATCCTTTTTCCCTCAGGACCCAAACGCGTCTTCCTCTTAAACCTCTCCTTGCGTGCAAGGATATGAACTCTGCCATACACAAATCAAGACTCAGTTCCACATGTGTGACCTACTTGACCGTTACAAGAGACTGCATTTCCCAGAATGCCAGGGGCGTACCTTGCCTGAGAGGTCAGTGGTGTGCTCCCACATCCTGTTGTCTACTTTAAGTAGTCCCATGAGTCATTGAGCTGACGAGCTCGTGGATGAAGCACCTTTGCACCAGTGAGAGGTACCGGACCTGATATAATGTTTGGCAGCCTACTCCGCAAACCCCAAAATACAATACTGTATTCTCTACTGATGACGGTTAGTAAACCAGAAACACGTGTCTAGAGATCAGCGCTCTCTGCGTCAACCTTGGCAAAATACTCGAAAATATCGGAGCGAGCTACAAGAGACTGTATTTCCCAGAATACCAGGGGCGAACCTTGCCTGAGAGGTCAGCGGTGTGCTCCCACATCCTGTTGTCTATTTAAAGTACTCCCGTGAGTCATTGAGCTGACGAGCTTGTGGATGAAGCACCTGCATGCCAGTGAGAGATACCAGACCTGATATAATGTTTGGCAGCCTACTCAGCAAACTCCAAAATACAATACTGTATTCTCTACTGATGACGGTTAATAAGCCAGAAACACGTGTCTAGAGATCAGTTCTATCTGCGTCAACCTTGGCGAAATACTCAAATATCGGAGCGAGCTACAAGAGACTGCATTTCCCAGAATGCCAGGGGCGAACCATGCCCGAGTGGGCAGCGGTGTGCTCCCACATCCTGTTGTCTATTTGACCGCTGTGTAGGCCGATGGCGCAGTCATCAAGGGCCACAGACACGTGTGGTTGGGATGCTATGCACAGACTTGGTGTCACCACATCGAAGGGAGTATAGTGATTTAAACTCTACATTGATATGTGTACTCGGCCATCGTATAATCAAGACACAGTTCCAAATGTGTGACCTATTTGATCGTAGTGTAGGCCAGTGGCAGCAGTAGAATACATCAACGAGAAAGGAGTACACGGGCCTGTGTCACGGAGGCCGTGATGGTCTGAGGAGGCTGCCATGGTCGTGGGCCTCTGGCTTGGAGCTTTCGCCGGCACGTGGTGGGCCCTCTTTGACACACGCTGGTGTTGGCAGGTGAGCAGTGAGGCCTGGCTGCGCAGGGGCGTCCAAGACTGGTTCAGGGACCAGTGGCCCGGGGTGCAGCAGGCGCACAGGATCGCAGGCAACACCGCTCACGGCGACGGCAACGGCCTCGTGGTAGGGTGGGAGGCGCCGCCCTGGCAGACATGTTGGGCATTCGGAAAGAGAACCACATCCAGGGCTACGTGCTTTTTATTCACAGCCCTCAGCTGGCCTGGCATACGCCGGGCCAACCCACTCTGCACACGCTTACGGGGGGTACGTCACAAGCCACATTTCCGAGATCTTCCCCACTGGCTGGGGTGACATGGTTGTATCCACTGTCCACTATACTCCAAACACCAGCAGTGCAAGTAGACATGGATATGTCTGTGGTCTGCATACTGCAGTCTGTCCAGCACATATCCGCCACACATGGCATTGTGTACATTCTCATTCATGGGTCACTTGCCTCTTTCACACATGCCTGGTTCCCACCTCTCCCCACATTCCGCTATTGTGTGGCTGAAGTGCCATGCCGTTGAAGGCTCATGTACATGGCTAGCCCATGTTACCACAGTAAGTTGTGCTGTTGTGTCTGGTGGGTGGGCATGTTGTATGTGATTTTGTAACGTGTGCATTGCCAGAGTTGTGAGTTGCATGATTGTGGAGTTGAGGTGTGTGGTGTGTTCATTTGGTACTTACCAACGAGCAGTGAATTCCCATAGGAGCCGTCCTGGAAGCACTGGTTGATGATGGACTGTCGGAAGATGAAGGAATCATGCACACTGCCTGGGTAGTTGGCGACGACATTGGTGAACAGTCCCCGGTGGTCCACTATTGCCTGCACATTGATGGAATGCGTGTGCTTTCTGTTGCGGTAATTGTGTTCAGTGTCAGCAGGGGGCACAAGTAGGACGTGCTGTCGATTGCCCCCAACACGTGCGGGAATCCAGCTATGGCGTGTAGTCCTTGCTTGGTCTCCAGCTGTTGCATCGCATTGTGGGGGACGTATGGGTACTGGGGTACCAAGCTGATGATGGCATCCAGGACAGGTGTGAGGGACTAGGATGGGGCTGGCTGTGAGACTCATCAGACTCTGGTAGTTGTTGTTTGGGAGGTACCAGGGGCCAACAGGTGCAGCACAGCCAGCAGCTTTGTCTGAGGTGGGATGTTGGTTGTCCGCTGTGTTGGTACCGTCAGCCTGTTGGCAATGATGGTCAGGATGCGGAGGATGGTTGTCCTTCTGAGCCTGTAGGGGGCAATGACATTGTCTGGTGTTAGGTGTGTGAGGCTGGTGCGTTTCCTGAAGGTCCACTGTCTTTGTCTGCGCTGCCTCTGTGGTGGTCGGGGGGGACCGGTCATGGGGGTGGTGGCGGTGGGTGTTGTGCCCAGTTGGGGCTCCGAGCTACATGATCAGTGCCTCTTTGGCATCTGTTGGCCTTCAGGTGTCGCTGTGGGCTGGGCTCCCTTTTCTGGTGCAGGTTGTCGTCCGACTTTGCATCAGGTCAGAGCAGGTGTTAATTTCCTGCTGCTAACGCGCCTTATCGCCTGTTTTGTGGTCTTATCGCCGATCTGGCTGGTCGTTGAGAATGTTGCGGTGTGGTGTTGTCGCGGCTTTTTGCTCGGGAACGCCTACTCTGCCTTCATTAGCGATAGTTTCCGGTGTCATCTGTGGTGATGTTTTTTGCGATGCTATCACCAGTAAACTGGTGATATCGGCTGTTAGCACCAGCTTGTGAATGGGGCGAAGAATTTATTGCGACTTTGGCTGTGATAAAGTGGCGATAGATCCTTGAGAATATACCCCTTAGTGTGTGTGACCATAGACAAGTGTTGATGAGTAGACAGCAGGGCAAAGAGTGATAAAGAAAGAGATCATAAACACATGGCACAAACTAAAAAGAGAGCTAAGTTTATTCCGAAATCAGACGATTGAACAATTAAAATAAGATCTCTTGTTGGGTGTAGTATGAATTGTTGATTAGGGAGAAACTGCAGGGAGATTCCCATCTGACTATGTTACAGGAGAATTTTGGTGGGCATGGTGGGTGAGTTAAGGCTACTCAATCAAAAAGGTATGTGCGATTACTAAGTGGTGAACTATAGTTTTAGGGCATCATTTAGAGGTGGAAGTCAACAGGACTGCTGTCACACATTAATGGCTACCTCATTTGCTCACCACTTGCATCCCCCTTCTTATTTACATGTCAGGGGATGTCAGCTTTCCTAATGCTGGAGGTGAAGTCATCTTCACAATCTGAAAGCTCTCTCAATGTAGTACTCACCAATGGACAGGATGTTAGAAGGCCCATCATATTCAGCAAGGATCTTCCAGTCCCCAACATTTTTCTGTCTGGATCCTTGATAAATGAAAATGTAAAAAAAAGCCCCCCACATTCTGAAAGAAAATTTCCAGGGCATTATGGATATCAGCCATTACTGTTTCTTATTGCCTCTGCCAAAACACCTATCAACAACGTGGGGGACTTTGGAATTGCCATTCTCTGAATAATCTCCTTCTTCTCTTCATGTTACTTAAATTCCACAGTTTGTGCAAACTTAGGGCCCCATTATTATTGCGGGCGGATCGCCAACGCCGGGCTGGCGGTACTCACTGCCGGCCCGGCAGGGGCGATCCGCCCGCCATATGTCCCTGGTCATCCCCTCGCCATATTAGTATTGCGGGGGGCACCGAGGTGGACGGAAAGACCGTCCGCCGCTTTTCCACCGGTCAAAATCTCGACCAGGCGGAAAAGGGACACAATATGGTGGCAGTGTCTGCAAGGCACCACCATCCATATTATGATGTAGACGGAGAATTGCCTCATCGCTGCCATGGAAGGGCATGCGGTTTTTGACATTGGGGTCCCGTTGCGGGACCCCAGGGTGTTGGGGGGGTGGGGGGGTGCACATGGGGGTTACCTATGGTACCCCCCCTCATTGCAATGCACTACGTGGCAGGCACCATGTGGTGCCTGCCTTGTTGTGCATTGCAATGCTGTGCACAGTCCTTTTACATTGCGAGCAGGTCTGCAGCCAGTAGATCCACCTGCAATGTAAAAGGCCCAGAGTGCGCCCGCCATTGTGTCGGGCGCATCCTAATGTGCATGGCGGGACCGCTGCAGCATCGGCAGTCGGTCCCGCTCTCCGTTACGGGGGCGGGCGGACTATGTTACATTATGATAAGACAGATAGTCCGTAAAATGTTTCTAAATTATTACACAAAAATGCAGTCGATTTGTTTTGAAACATCAGGTCAATTGTAAAGAAAAAAGTTGTTTCATCCACAGTATAAGAAGAACATGAATGCATTCTAGAACCTTAATATAGATTTGGAATAAAAATATCTAATTTCACTTATCCTGTTATGTTTTGTTCTAAGTGAGCGTGTTGGCCCTTGGTGGGATATTCCTTCATATCACACAAAATGGACAAGACAAATCTTGAAAGATGTGTCATTTTATATGGAAAGTGGACAACTTATGGGAATTTTAGGGAATTCTGGTAAGTAGAAAGGAATTTACAGGTAAACGCTACAATATATTAATTTATATGTGGATGTGAGATTAATATTTCGAAAATAATAATATATTCTGCACTCTCGAACAAGAAGGCAACATGCTAGCTGGGAAATAGAAATAACACACGTGCCTCTGGAATCTGCTGTAATTAGCTGAATGTTACTGTGTCAATGGGTACATTTTTAGATACATTGACAGTATTTTAACAGTCAGGAATGTTTGCTGATGCTCTTGCAGGAATCAAACCTCATCACTATTTCTCTTGTATTTGGTAATATTTAACAACGTGATCAAGCAGCAAAGCAGTGGGAGGTGACCCTTGATTGACCGACAAAATTTAAAACAAAGGTGCTGTTTATTTATACATAAAGATCTTAAAGGTCAATCTTTTTATATTTTGATACACAATTACATGTAGTCACACATTTCAATTACTCTTGACACTCTTTATTGTTTTAGCAAAACCCTGAAGGATGTTTTTGGATCATAGATGCATTGCATTTTTGTTTGGTCTTCTCAGTGAGTACCCTTAATTGCCTGTGCACCCATAAGTAGGTGGCTATTCATGTATAGATGTGGAGTGGATGTGCAGTTCATTCTGCACTGTCCATTTTGGAGTGGTGGCACAACTGATCTGCCTATTGTGGCTCCTTGTAGTGGCACAGTGAGCAAAACACAATGGACTAGAATGCTGCACATATTAATTACCAGTGGTTCAGCTTAAAACAAGCATTGGCTTAGCCAATAGGTTTCGCCTTTGGGACCTTATAAGTGTTTAGCCATGCAGCACTTGATGTTGTTGCACCAAGAATATTGTGCTAGATAACTAAACACTTATAAGGTCCCAAAGGCGAGACCTATTGGCTATGCCAATGCTTGTTTTTTTAAACGGTTGTGACATACAAACACCAGCAGTGTCGATACAATACTGGCCAGGAAGCAACACTATGCCGTATTAACTTTTATGTTGTCTATATTAAGTAGCTTCCATATACAATGTGGGAACACCACCACCTTGTGGACAGTTGTAGTAACAAAGAGCAACAAGGAAGCTATCGACTTCAGGAATGTGAAAAAAAGCTCTCGTATCTTGAAAGCTGATGACCCATGACGAGAGAGGAAAGCCATATGGCGCCTCTGCTCGTAAGCTCGTGCCTGCGCAGATGCACGCAAGCTCTATGCCACAGTGTAGCACTTTGAAAAGCCCCTTACTAAAAGTCGAGCAGCAGCGCATGCCGTGCTCTAGGCTTGACCTAAAACTGCAAGCATTCCACCTATCAGTTTTGTCTTCTTCTCGGAAAAGGACAAGTAGTGTCTGTCTTCAGAGCACCAGGGCCGCCAAGACAGATTTTGACAAAGTCACACTGGTGTGAAATTTTTGAAATGCTGTAACCTATATCTGTCGGAAGCTAGACAGTAAACCTGGTTTCTCTTATGCCTACATAAGGCAGCTGAGCTCTGGGTACGTGGCAATTCTGCTATCTAACCTTTCGCTTGTGGCAGCCTCCCCAGAACAGTGTTTGGAGCTGTCTTTCTCATGAGATGTGATGGTTGTGATGGAGCCTTTTGGGTAAGCCATGGTGGGCATATTCCTGATCTGCAGGATCCCATAAACACTAAGCTATGGTATCCATCTTGGATTTGTGAATGGATCGAATGTGTAAACCATGAAATGAAATGAGAAACAGAAAGGGGTCACAGACACTGGAAATACTTTGTGCCAGCCAGTGTATATCAATTACTATGTAATTAAAACACCTTCAAAGTACCTCACCCAGTTAACCGCACAGTCTGACATTTCTCATATTAAAGAGTCCAAAGTGAGCTCATTGTTTGGCAGTGCAACATTATACACCTATAACAACCAGAAATACAAATAAACTCCAGAACTTCAAACATTTAACTTTGCTACCAGTAAAACACAACCTAAAATATAATGGTAGAAGAGGAGACCTTTGGAGAACTGCAACGGAAAGTGATCACCTAAGGACATTTTAAAAGTTGTAAAACAGTAATGCCAATTCGTCACCCAAAATATATAATTTCATCAATAGAGGGGTTACTCTTCAGAAAGGACGGGTGACGTTTAAAATCAGCGGGTTTCCAAAACAGGATGTTTTTTGCTTAATCCTTACATCTGGTATCACATAATGTCACATGTTTAAAAAAGTAACAGAGCAAAAGTATTGCCCACCAGTGACTATGCATTGAACTGCAGGGCCTAGTAGCCTTTACTGGGGCCCTACTATTTCCAACACAAAATAAATGAAACCCTTGTCAATGATGTTAGAAATCAATTAACTCACACCATAACGTGGCATCAGGCAAAGAAAGCAAGTAAAAACAACGACCTAGGAGGGAGTTTAATGGTGTACTTGTACCCTTTCAGGGACCATTTTAGGGTGTGGAGGGTGTACATTCTGGAACACCGCTAATGAACAGGTGATCTTCTGCCAGCGATCATCATGCCTCGCCCAAGGTTTCAGTAACTTATTATTTTTTTTAATTTGTAAGTGTGTTTGGGGGAATTATCCTCATTACAACAGTTTTTGCCGGGTGTTGTATGACTCTGTGTCCTTTGTGTGAAGCACTCTGTAGTAATGAGGTCCATGCAGGTAGGATGTAGTTTAAGTAGATTTAATGAAGTAAGTTACATGCAGAAGAGTTCTAGTGTAGCAGCCCCACCAGGAGCAGCCTGTCTGCTGCTCAGCCCATTCTCCAACTGTCACACTTCACCTCACAGGCACCCAGTATTCCTATATGCATCATCACTCGAACATTCCATGCAGCGCACTGCACATTCACACTGGCTGAGCAGGGGGAGAGATAATGGCAGGACATTCACATGAACAGGATACTACACACTCCCTCTTCCTACTGTCACTCAGTCCTGTACTTTTTAATATAACCACCCAAAGTAAAATTAGGAGACTTACACCAACCTGGCGGCATTGTAATAACTTCTATTGGACTCGCACAACAAAACGAGAAATAACAATAACAACCTGAGCAGGGTTTGTTTTCTTATTTGTCAGGATCTGGAAAGACCACATTACTGGATGCCATTTCCGGAAGAATAGGCAGCAAAGGAACATTCCTTGGTGACGTCTACTTGAATGGACATAAACTGAAGAAAGACCAGTTCCAGGACAGTTTTTCCTATGTTTTACAGGTTGTGCTTTATTTCCTCTTTATCAACATGATCTTTGTATTTTTGATGTGGAAATGATAAAACAAATCCACAATATAAACATATCTATGTATTTTTCCAGAATGACACTTTGCTGAGTTATCTGACTGTGGAGGAAACTTTGACATACACAGGACTCCTAGCGCTTGTGAATCACTCCAACAACACCATCAAAAAGAAGGTAAATAGTTTCTTCCTGCGACACAGAGCACACACTGAAAAATTGTATCATTTTAATTTCTTATTATTACCAAAGAAAAATGAAAAAAGCAGATAATGCACCCTATATTTGTTACCTCTAATTGTGAAAATCGACGAAAAACATGTGAACAGGCAGTAGTTTAGCTATCTGGCGGACAACAATCTATTGCAAAGGGCCTAATCGGGTTTCTGTCCTCTGTTTAGCACAGAGTCTTCCCTGCTACTGGCGCTGATTCTGTGCGGCGGATTATGGATGAGGGGGTCACCGCAGCTATCCTGATGTTGGATCTTAATGCAGCCTTTGGCACAGTATCACATACTATTCTGTTAAAGAGGATTTGGAACTGTGGGAATGATGGCACTGTGCTGCTTTGGCTGTCTTTCAGGTCGCTCAGAAACAGTTCAAGTCCTCAGTGTGCCCTTTGCTGCATGGAGTCCCACAAGGTTCTTCACTTAGCCCAACACTTTGTAACGTGTATGTCTGCCCCTTAGTGGAGGTCATTGAGCGGTATGAGTTCTTGATCATTTCATATGCCGATGACACTCAAATTGTCATTACTCTGCCAAGGAACTGCGATATTGTGGCCTCCTCTCTCCTTGAATGCCTCATAGAAGTTTCAGTATGGATGAACCCTAACTGTCTTAAACCTAATGCACAGAAGACAGAGGTGGTAGTCTTAGGCAAGCTCACCAATATCTGGTCTAATGCTTGGTAGCCCGATGATCTAGGCCCACTACCTATAATCTAGGATAAGGTTAAAAACCTAGGCATCTGGTTTGATGCCAAGTTAGCCTTTGATGCTCAGATCACTGCCCTTGCTGTGAAATGTTTTGGGATATTGAGATCCCTTAGGAAAATCCTCCATTTCCTACCAGAGTCTGACCAGAAAACTGTGATCCAAGCAATGTTGATCTCCAGGCTGGATTATTGCAACATCCTTTATCTAAGTGTGGTACAGACCCGTTTTAAGAGATTACAACGGGTTCAGAATGTGGCGGCTCAGGCACTGTTGAGGCTTCCCAGGCGGGCTTCTATAAGACCCACATTGTGGAAACTACACTGGCTCTCAATAAAGCATAGAGTCCTTTTCAAAGCACTTTGGTATTGCTTTAAATCACTTTCTTCTCATGGTCCTCACTACCTTAATAGTAAAGGCCTATATGCCCACCAGAAACCTAAGATCAACAGCAGCCAAACTTGCCACAGTCCCAAAATTCAAAAGGGTAAGAATAGGAGATAGTTCCTTTGCCTATTTGGCTTCTAACGCATGGAATGCCCTACCTATGGAAATTCAGCAGGTGTCTTCCGAACTTCAGATCTGAAAGAAACTAAAAACCTGGTCCTTCTGTTTAGAGTAAGCTACCCCTTAACCTGGGTTATCTAGTGTTTTTGTGTCAGCTCCCTAGCACTGGGACACTCTGTTGTGGAGTAGCCATGCTCTTTACAAAGTGTATTATTATTAAAAACTCTACATTCTTGCCTTTATTCTGCCCCTCCTAGCTTCTTACTTGGACTTCTGTGACTACCTTACTCTTGATTCTTCATCGCATCTCTTCGTCTCGGTCTATTGCCCTTCCTCTTTTTGGACTCCTCCCACCTCACTTCTTTCTTTCCTCTTCTCCCTTCGTCTCTATGCCCCAATCCTCTACTCCTCCTTTCTTCATCTAATCCCTATGTTACCATACAACCTTACTCCTTTTACCCTCAAATCCTTCCCTTTTCTGTTCCTTCAATTCCTTACCTTGTCCCTTGCCAGACGTTTTGAATTCTCTTGGGCCCAGCTCATCCTTTTATCTTTTTCAGTGCATGAGTCACAGCAACACCGTTTATGTACGTGTGAAAAAATTTAATTGTGCTATATAAGAAAATAATTATATTTGTAGATCATCAGCAGACTTTTATTGTGACGTGCTAATTTTATATGCATAAGTCACAGCACGTTCACAATTAAATTTTATTTTTGCCTTTCACTTCTAACATTCTTTTTAAATAGGTGTTATGTTAGTAATATCCTTTATGACAAATGTACTCAATGGAGGACGCTGTATTTTGCTCTGGAATCTTACCTTGTATATATTTACAATGCAATTCTTGGAATTCTTGCAGAGAAGCACATATTAGAAAGGCACCTGCCCTGTATGTCAAGTGGTAATTTCAATGAACAGTGTTAGAGCTAACATACTTTCCACAACCCAAAATCAGCCCTCACACTACTGCTGGCTGACAAAATTTAGAAATATGTTTGGATGACATATTTCGGTATTTTAGGCAAATCCTATTGCACAGTGATACATAGTTATAGATATGAACCATATGTACAAACAATATTTAAATGAACACAGTTTCTATTCAATTCAATAACAACTGATAGCAAGCATTGGCAAAGCCTAATGATCTGGCCTTGGCAAGTGAACACAAGTGAAGCAGATCTTTGCTTGCCATAAAATATGAAACTTAAAAAAATACTAACTTTCACATATATTTTAAACAGACCATATGAGTTCTTCCTAGAAGGCAGGTGTACTCAAAGAGATATGATAAACTTTTTTTTAGTTTTAATGTACATCTCAGGAGAGTATAATTTTTATTAGCACATAAAAAAGATACTATTGGCTTTGAAATTCATGTAATCTCCTCTGCCACCCTGGCTGGACTGCCGCTTGCCAAATTAAGAGATCACTGTAACAGCAGCTCCTTCTGAAGAAACTAAACATTTGATGTACATCCGCCATGTTTCTGATGGCTGTGCACCAAACGTTTTTGTTTCTCAGAACAAAATCCCAAAGCAGAGCTTTTTCCCAGGTTATGGGGTTATTATTTGTTTTCTTACTGGCCAGAAAATAAGGACATCAAACTGTACACTCTAATATAAGGCCAGCAGCCTGATAGCCTTACTCAAACAGCCAATACTCCATTTGGCCATCGGAGTACGTTTTCCAAAGGCAGAGCCAGCAGCACCGCTGGCAGCAAAAAACTGACAACCTCCTCAAATCATAATTGCGGAGGTGGACCTAAGGTTTGGCTGACAATGTGCTTAATAGTGTATCGTGGGAGAAACAAGAACAACATCCAAAATACAAATTATTAAAACACAAACAATATCATTGATCTGGTTTTGTAGTATTTATTTGTTTCAACAAATGGAAATCATAGTCATAGAAAGGTTTCACATATCAAATGTTATGCCTCAGTTTAAAACTATATCAATTACACAAAATCTTCATCTGAGGATAATGAATCATTGATAAATTTTGAAAACCAAAGTGTCATTCAAGTGACCAAGTTTAGCTGTTAAATACAACAACCAGAGTAGCCGTAACACTGAAGTAGCTGAAGCAGTGTAAAGCTGGGGAAAAATCTATTTCTTTATATTTATATCATATTCATAATGTATTGATATATTTCCTCTCTGGGCCCATAATCAAAACACCAAAATGCCAATGGTCCTCCAATGGTTCTTTTGCATGAGCTTACAGGGACTTGGATATTTAGAGAACGTGAGGCAAATCCTTATGAGGAACAGGAATAGGAAAATGAAATATTCATGCTAAAAACATATAACCATACCTTAAGGTATTTCTATTAATAAGACTTATGACAAGAAGATTCACCCAGGAATGACTCAAATACGGTATATTTGCTCATGTAAAACATTTATCTAACCCTCAATTTGAATGGTGAAGAACATAAATCGTATTTATCATTCAATTTAATAGAAATCATTTAGTACAGTTAGTCACACAATATCATACAGATTCAATAAAATGAAAATTTGCTGCTTATCTAAAGAAAGAAGAGAGAAAACATGGGAAAAGTCAAGTTTCAGCATTTAGGTTATACAAACCAAATATGCAGAGTTGAAGTGCAGTGAGTCACAGGAATGAGTCCATAAACTCTTCAGCCGAATAGTTATACCTGCACACTTTACCAACCGGCAAAGTAAACGTTTGAGTCAGATCGGAAAGTTCAGTTCAAATGGGTTTGGCATAGGAAGGAAAATCAGAGTTCAGTCCGACAGCATGCCAGGCAGGGAATTGAAAATGACGAACAGCCCCAACTCCACCTCCAATGGGGCAATTATACTTCCAAAAGTTCTCAGTTTAAGCCCACAAAGTATCCTTTCCAGCACAAGATATGGTTTCTATTGGTTGTCCACAGTGGGCTACTCATGGTGTGATCAATACCTCACTAAAAAATCCTGAAGCTTTAAGTAATCTTTTTGCAAAATCAAACTTTATAAATCCATCCTTTCCTCGGTAGTAAGAAAATTCACTTTGTTCACCATCTAGCCATTCCCAGATGCTCTCTCTGGGTTTGTAATTGTATTGAAACATTTCTGTCAAAAGTGTTGCTGAGTTAGAAAGGAGTCTATTGTTTGGAAGCATAAGAAAGATACTTCATGATAAGTTATCATAGCTTTCAGAATGACTACTTAAGCTAGATTCTGCTTTTTGAATGGGGAAAGAAGCATTTGAGGCCTACATGAAAACTTGCTGAATCATTATCACGTTGTGATTAATATAAAACACACATTAATATGAATAATACAGTTTTCTTAGTTAATTCTCTCATTATTATTTTCTTCAAGAGTTACATGTCAATATTAGGTACTACTAAAAAATATATTCCACGGTTTTATTTTTTAAACAGATTAATATGTGTCACTTTTGTTATCCATGTTTATATCACATAATGCTAAAGGTAAAACTGTGAATTTTCATATTGTCAAGCATCTTTAAACTAAACAATGTAATCTTTTTCAAGTGTTTCATTACATAAGCATTATTTCCATTTGTCACATTTAGTAATCGTCAGCAGTACATTTTCTATGTTTACTATGTTTAGATTTTTAAACATGTGATTACATGGTATAAGCAAATAACTTTTTTTCTCACTTTTCACATTTTCACTTTTCAGAACACTTCTGCATGCTTTTACCATGCAGTAGAAAATACCATGTTTTTTGTCTTCAACCATTTCACCTCCTTTTTATCACATTTTTTGTTAGAATCGATAGAGGCAACCGTCATTAAACTTTTACACTCCATCATAGCCAACAGGTGTTTTGCGGAATATCCGATTCTTCGGGGCTCATTTCATTAATAGAACATCACACAAAATCTCCAAGAAAAAGCATGAAAAGAATCAATGGTGAAGTAAATGTATGGAACGTTGCATGTTGGATTTATCAAATTATTTTTCTCATACATATTCACAGCCTTATTCGCGCTTCCAAGCGTCAATACAGTTAGGACTCCATAGAAAAGTTGCAGATCAATTGATGGTTTATGCGGGAATGCGCTGCCTTTACTGAGGAAGATGTAATATCAATTTTTCTGCAACTTTCCAATGAAGTCCTAACTGTTTTGCCAGACTTTGGAACACTTGGAGGCGTGAAAGGGTTGTGAATTTGTATGGCTGAGTGGCAAGTTATGGTTAGTGTTGTCTGGTTAGCAAGCTGAAAAGAGTGTGTAAAAAGATCCCATACTCATAATATTTTGAAGGTGGTAGATAAATTGTAGAAGAAAGTTATAATTATAAATTCAGAATTTTTAAAGTTTGTGTAGTTTAAACTTGGTTTTTTAAATTGTATTTTAACGTTTAATTGAATCTCAATGTTTTAAATAACGTTTTTAATAAAAGTGTTTCAAATCGTCAGTGGAATGTCGTACAATGCAGTGGAGAAGAGTGCTGTGAAGACTATTGACATAGACTGGAGTATTGTAGATTGGAATCGAGTAGAGTAGAGTGTAGTAGCATATTGTACAGTGTAGTAAAGTGTTATATAGTATGGTGGCATGGTGTCTCACATAGTGGAGTCATGTATAGCATGTTAGAGCAGCTAGTTGTATAGTGGAATGTTGTGTAGAACAGAAGAATAAGGTGTCGTAGACTGTCATAGAGTGGATTAGAGTGTTTTAGAGTGGAGTAGGGTGAAGTAGAGTGTCATAGAGTGGAGTATCATCAAGTGGAGTGGTGTAGAGTACAGCAGAGGATTGTGTCGTAGAGTGGAGTGCCGTGTCATATTGTGAAGTGTCATATCGTAGAGAGAATTTGAGTGCTGTGTCTTCAAGTGTCATACTGTGTAGAACAGTGGCGTACAGTGGATGGGAATAGAGTGGAGTACAGTGTTGTAGAGTGGAGTTGCATACCCTGTCAGACAGAGTGTCAGACAGTGGAGCAGTGTAGAGTGGAGTATCGTGCAATAGCGTGGAGTAAGAAAAAGTGTAGTAGAGAGGAGTGGAGTACATTGGAATGGGTAGTGTAGAGTGGAGTAAAGTGTCATGGAGTGGAATGTTGTGTCATAGACTAGAGTGGAGTGGAGTGCAGTAGAGTGGAGTGGAATAGCATACAGTCAAGTAAAGTGTCATAAATTGGAGTACCGTGTTGTACAGTACAGTGGAGTGAGGTGTCTTACAGCATTGGAAAGTGGTGTAGACTACAGAACAGTAGAGTGGCATACAGTCTAGTTGATTGTTGTAGTAAAGTACAGTGTTGTAGAGTGTGGTACTGTGGGCTGGCATACAGTGTTGTACAGTACAATGGCATTGAGTGGTGCAAAGCGGGGAGGCATACTGTGGAGTAGAGTGGAGTACGGTGTCAGAGTAGAGAGGAGTAAAGTGGGGTGCAGTGACATACAAAGTGTTGCATACAGTGGCATATAGTGGACTAGAGTATCATACAGTGGAGTGGAGTAAAGTGTTGCACAGTGGCATACAGTATAATACAGTGTTGGACAGTGCAGTGATAAGGGATAGACAGGAGTAGTGTCAGAGAGTGGCATACAGTGTAGTAGAGTGTTGTAGAGTGGAGTTGCATAGAGTACATTAGTGTGTGCAATAGTGGAGCTGCGGAGAGTGGATTGTTGTAAAGTAGCATAGAGTGAGGTAAAGTCTCATACAAAGAAGTAGAGTTGAGTGGAGTGGTGTAACATAGTGTGGAACAAAGTACAACAGAGTGTACTGGTGTGTGGTAGAGTAGAGTGGCATTTAGTGGAGTGTAATAGCGTAGTGAATGTAGCAAACTGTTATAAATTAGAGAGGGGTCTCATACAGTAGACTGACCTCAGGGAACCCCTCTCCAAGCCATTGCAGGCCCTGGGAAGCCCACCATGGGGCTAAAACTTCCACAAAAGAGGAGGGGGCCGCGCAGCCCAACTCACCAAGCCTTTAAAAGACCCCAGAGACCCCATCCCCAGTGCTCATAACATTTTTAAAAGGCCAATAATGGCCCCGGGAACTCCATCCTCCGGGGCCAGCTCTCTTCCTGTGTCCCGGATAGCTCACCCCAAGGACACAACAGTTTCTCTGCTCACACACTTGTCTTTATATCCACGTGGTGGGATCATTTTTGAAACTCCTGCTACACTGGAGAAAACACAAAGTCTGTTTTCAGCTTGTGGGAGCTTTAAAAATGCTCTCGTGGGCTGAGAGCAAACCTTTGATCTACTTCAGTGCAGGCAGGGAAACAGATCAAGATATTGCTCCTGCCCAGAGGGAGCAGCATAAATAGCTGCTGCCTCCAGGCCGGAGCAATGCTGGCTCCCCCAGCATGCGGGGAGCCGGCTAGGGCAGCAGGGTCCTCCATGGCCCCCAACGTCTGTATGGTGGGTACCATGGGTGGGCATCGACCAATTTAAAATAAAGGCCCTTGAGGGATGGGGTCCCCAGGGCCAAAATAGGCTCAGGGAGGGTCCCCCCCTTCCCTTTAAAAAAAATACAGACATGGTTCTCCATTTTAATTGCTGCTGAGTATGCAAAGGTACCAAATCACCAAAAAGTTCAGCTTGTTTGGCTCC
This sequence comes from Triturus cristatus, assembly GCF_964204655.1. Classification (NCBI taxonomy): domain Eukaryota; kingdom Metazoa; phylum Chordata; class Amphibia; order Caudata; family Salamandridae; genus Triturus; species Triturus cristatus. The sequence goes on from NC_140589.1 coordinate 1,635,185,888, forward strand.
TCCTCTTCCAGTTAGTAGTATGAAGCAGTGTTCCTGACACTTTCCAGGCTGATGGACAGTGTGTTTTCTTTACAATTGTAAATTGATAAACGATCTGAAATCCTTGATGGAAATGAATGCATTGTTGATTTATATGAGCGCAATCTCTTGTGTAGTGACTGTCCAAGATGAGTGGGTATTTTCCTTGTCATCTCCTGGTCTGAGAGCAGAGTCCATGGTTCTCCCTTTTAATGGGTGCTGAGTATGCAGAGGCGCCAAATCACCTATAAGCTCCGCCCATTTGTCCCTGCCCCTTCCAGTTAGTAGTATGCAACGGTGTTCTGGTCATTTTCCAGGCTGATGGACAGTGTGTTCTTTACAATTTGCATGTTGAAAAAAGAATCTGATATCCTTGATGGAGGTGAATCCATTATTGATTCATTGGAGTGCAATCTCTTCTAAAGTTACTGCCCAAGACAAGATGGTTCTTTCTTTTCATCGCCCGCTCTAAAAGCAGAATCCATGGTTCACCTGTTTTAATTGCTGCTGAGTATGCAAATGTGCCAAATCACCTACAAGCTCCGCTCGATTGACCCCGCCCCTTCCATGTTAGTAGTAATAAGAAACAGTGCTGGCTCTGAACAGGTTGGCCACGGCCAGGCCCTGTTGCCAACCCCCTGCTGTGCACGGCCAAAGGCCATGCGCAATGTGGAGTTGATGACCTGTGGAGAGTTTGCTGCAAGGCATTACATATGGTAATAAAATATTACTTTACGTTAAAAAAACATTAGAAATTCACTGAAAAAACACAAAAAGTAAGGTAGTATTATAGTTAGATGAACATCAGTGACAACATTAATGTTTTAAATCAAAAACACCCAAATAAATTAATCAGTTATAGTTAGCAGAGCTAGCTATAACTTGCAGCCCCACCATGCACTGCTTATGACCTCACATATTACATCACTCATGGTTTGTTCTATAACATCAATTATGATATCATTGATGACATATCAAATGACATCATTGATTACATCACTGATAACATCATCCAAGCTTCTTTTGTACATATTACTCTGTAAACTAGTATGGCATAGAGGCCTGCAAGTAAGTACAACATAGCTCAGAATAATATGAAGCATCATTAATTCCATCACAGATACAACTTTCTTAGGTGTAGCAAACGTGTTATGAGCAACATTGAACCTATGCCATACACTTCATGGCTAGTCTAGTTCACATTGACAATTAACCACAGATATATGGGAAACCCTCATTTCACACGATGTTCAATATGTATACAACTGTTCAGAGAAAGCCAAGCTACTCAAGATACTCAACATCTGTTACGAAATTAATGCCCTACTACAAACTGCATTAATCTGTATCTAAACCATTACAATAATCAAAACTATATTAAGAAATTAAGTAGATATGAGTAGGAAAGTGGGCACTGTAAACAGTGTTTACTCTATGGAGAGAGTTTACTCTAGACCACACTGTTTGCAGACAATGAAGCTCTCATGATATATATATACATAACTGGGTATTAAAATGTATCTACTAAGAACAGTGTACACTCAATGCAACACTAGTCAAAAAAGGCCCTATTTGCTTAAAATAACCAAAGTCTGAAGTAAAGATTATATTACCTGCAGCCTACATACTGTGGTGAAACCTTTGCCCATCTTCTTAAGCAAAAGAAGCACATGTACATAGGTTAGTACCTAGTTCACACACTCGTCTATAGTACTTTAATAACTCAAGGCAGCTTACAGTACTTAATTTGTAGGACGTAAACGTATCTGGAACATGCTGAGCACAAGTTGTCAACTGCCACTAGCACGCAGAGATACTCTTCACTGCAAAGATTTACAGATTACAGCATGTATAATACCTTTACACCCCTATAATGCATTAGGAGCACATGCATTTTGTAAACACTGACACCCAATATCTGGACACAGGCTGTACAATATGAGGTAGAGAAGTTATATGGTAGTTACCCACAACTATGTAAACTATAAAACAAAGAATATATGTATATATATATATATATATATATATATATATATATATATATATATATATATATATATATATATATATATATATATATATATATATATATATATATTGCTTCAAGACGGCCCACTTTCTGGCTCCTGGGCGCTCTAGGGCGGTGCGTCAGAGGTACGACAGAGCCAAATCGTTATTCATTCATCCTTTTCCCACAAGGGGCTTCCTCGCGCACTCACGAGTCAGGAGGCGGTTGTGCAGTGATCCAATTTCGCTTTTATTTTAATTCATTACAGCATGCCAGTTCACCAACTCTACGCTTTTCGGTTTCCACTGAAACCTTGTTCACGAGACTGACAACAGTTACTCAATCATTTTTTTCAAAATAAAGGCCACCCATGTGGTCAATTATGTCATTTCCTGTAATGTACAGCTAAGCATTATGGTCAATGTAGTTTTTAGAGCAATCGATCATCAGTGCATTATGGAGGGTCTGTGAATTCAATCTTTTTGCTATGTTTAAATGGTCTTCGAAATAACCAACACGTCATCCTCACGTCCCAAATTCAAATTATTTTGCATGTGTGTTTATCGATAACGGCACTGTGCCGTAAATGATGACAAACAATTTTAAAACATAATTTTAAACCAATTATGCGCGATCAATAAAGCCCTCCAGTGGGCCCTCTCATATTCACCCATCCACATGGTTGTAATATAGACTTGCAATCTAGCCCTCTAGTGGGCCTTATGTCTGTTTACAGAACTCTGTTTTCTATCAACATGTGGTTGGAGATATTACCGCCATTCAAATTTAATATAAACATTTTTCTTACTCATATCCTTAATTCTTTCTCCCCTCATTGCCCTCTGTCGACCATTTTGCTCTATTTGTGGATTACTTCGAAATTCGTGTCTACAAAAAAGCATATGTTTTCCTTAAAAAATTATATGTATATGTGTACTTGTGCATGGGAGGCATCATAGTTACAACTCTGCAAATTCTGACATTTGTTTCATAGTGGAACATATCTCACAAGCAGTTCATAAATGATAATGGAGTTCTTCATCCTGGTTTAAACCGTTCGGCATCAGTGTTCAGAATGTGCCGAGATTCCTTCTGTCTTAAGGTTTTTTCTCTGTCTCCACCTCTTGGGTGCATTCCCACTGTTTCCAACGCATACAATTTTAGCTTTTTCCAATCCCCACCATGTTCCTTCTCCATGTGTTTGGCTACAGCATTACTTCTATCTGAGTTGATTGTTGCACGCACATGTTCCAAGATGCGTTTTTTCAATTCGCATTTCGTACTTCCTATGTATTTCATCGCGCACGGACATTCCATCGCGTATATCACAAACTGGATTTTACAGTTGATTAGCTGTTGGATCTTCCACATGCGTTTGTTTGACATCATCACCTCTTTTTTGTTTTGAGCAATTGTACAGACTTTGCAACTGGTACACTTAAAAAAACCCTTTCGGTTTCAACCATGTTTCTGATTTCTTTTGGTCTTGAAAGTGACTATGCACTAGCTGGTCACGCAAGTTTTTTGCTCGTCTGTAGGTGATGTTCGGATGGCCCCCTACTATTTTTGATACCGTTGGATCCATATGCAATATGTGCCAGTTCTTACGCAATATTCTCATTAATTGTTGATTTTCTGTGCTGTATGTCATTATTAGCCTTATTTCGTTGTCTTTCTCTGTCTGGTTGGGTTTTTCTTTTATCAGGTCAGTTCTTTTTACCCTGTTTGTGCGTTGCAGTGCCTCATGAATGATTTTAGAGTTGTATTTTCTTTTTTAAATCTTTGTATTACGTGACCACGATGTTGTGTCCATTCTTCCTCTTGAGAGCATATTCTTTTGATCCTGAGAAACTCCCCGTACGGGATGTTTTTAATCAAACTGGTTTGGTGGAAACTTTCCGCATGTAATACCGCGTTTGTAGCCGTATCCTTACGATGCACGGTGGTTTGAACTGTTTCATTTGCAATATATATCTCAGTGTCAAGGAAGACAACGCGTTCATCGCTGATGGTATATGTGAATTTGAGATTGAAATCCGAGTTGTTTAATATTTCAAAATATTCTGCAAATTCGTTCCTAGTTCCATCCCAGATGATAAGTAGGTCGTCGATATACCTCAGCCATGTTATGGTTTTGTTAACATATTGGTCATTTTCACTCTTCCATGCCCAAGTCTTTTCCCACAGCCCCATAGTTAGGCAGGCATAGCTTGGACTAAAAGAAAAACCCATTGCTGTACCTTTCACTTGACGGTAGATCTCTTCCCCGAACATGAATGTATTGTGTTCCAAGCATGTGTTGATCATCTCCAGTAGCATTTTATTGTGATCTGCAAATTGGATATTTCTTTCTTGCAGGAAATGTTCACATGCTTTGATACCGATGTCATTACGGATGTTGGAGTATAACGACACTACATCCATTGTGATCAGATTATAGTTTTTTTGCCATGGAGTTTCCTGCAAGTGTCTCAATAAATCACCTGTATCCTGTAGATACGATGCTAGGTTTTTGACATAAGGTAACAAAAATACATCTAAAAAGTTAGCCATGGGTTCCAGCAATGCCCCTTTCGCCGATATTATGGGTCTCCCTGGTGGTTTTGTGGGATTTTTGTGGATTTTTGGCAAGAAATATATCGTCGACATTTTCGGGTGTGCCATTTTAAGATATTTCACTTCTTCCTCATCTAGTAGATTCTGTTGCATCCAGAGATCCAATTTTGCACCCAGCTCTTCTTTCCATTTTTTTGTTGGTTTGATTTTAATTTTTCATAATATTCCGTATTTCTCAGTTGAGAATATGCTTCTTGCATGTATGCCTCTTTTTCCAGGATGATGATATTTCCCCCCTTGTCTGCCATCTTTATTTCAATAGTGTCGTCATTCTTCAGATTTAATAGTGATCTCCGCTCATCTTTTATTACGCATTCGTGGAATGTGTCAATTTAATTTCCCTGTGCTAGTTGTGGGTAAAACTTTGATTGGGGTTTCTTTAGGCTGCACCCCGCTCCCAGTTGTGTACAGTGTTCCCACAATTGTTTTCTTTCACGTTCAGGGCTGTGTTCTAATTCCATCAGCGTGATAAAATGTTCTGCATCTTTTGCCATTAATTCCATATCAGGAGTTATCATCTTTTTGCCATATTGGGTCATCTTAGGATTTTCTGTGAAGAGCTTGGCCAATTTGATTTTCCGAACGAATTTATAAAGGTCTATTCTTATTTCTGCCACATCGATGGTATTTGTGGGGCAGAAATTAAGACCCCGTTTTAAAAGTCGCAATTCAATTTCAGTAAGAGTTTTTTTTGATAGATTGACCACTTCCAGGTCTTGGGTCTTGTTCTCAGGGGTCTCTATTAATTCCATTTCTGCCTCATACTCCTCGTTGTTGTCCCTACCCGGTTTGTGTTGGAACTTTGATTTGATGTGCCGCTTGCCTCGTCTCGTTGGTTTCTTTGGGTATTGCCTCGCCCTCTGCCTCTTCCCCGATTGTTTCTTGTCGGAGATCGCATGGTTTTCTCCCAATTCTTTTGTTGAAGCGCTAATCTCATTTTGCCTAAACAAGAGCATTTTGTTCTTAAGTCCCCTTGATCTACTTCTCCGTCACTGGCCTCAGTGGAAGTGAGCGATGACAAGCTGCTTGTGTTAGTTGCCAAGTCTAATTTTTCGTCTTGTTTGAATTTATCATATTTTCTAGCGTATGTGAAGATACGTCCTTCCGAGTAGTCTTCCTTATCTCTCATAAATTTGGTTTGTTTCCTCCATCTTACTGTTACCTCATGTTTTTCTATGTAGCTCTCCAATTCGTCTTTGAATTTTTTTAATTCAGAATTCATCTCTAAGGTTGCCAATTCTTTTTCAATTTCTTTTAATTGCATTGTTGTTTTTTCCAAGGCCAGTTCGATGTGTTTAACCAGAATTTCCATTAGTCCCAATGATGATTTCAAGATATGTTCCCCCCATTCATTGAGCAATTCATTGCTGGTATCTTGGTGATTGGGTAATAAATTGATGCGCAAGCCACGTGGGACACGTTTCACTTCTATGTACTTTTTTAAAGATGCAACTTCCCACCATTTATTTCTTTCTTTCTTTGATAGTTTTTTCCCAAGCGCGTAGCTTGTTTCTGACATCCGGTTTATATGAGCTGCTGGATGCTCCATTTTCCGCTGTTATTTCTTGTTAAAAAAATGTCTCTATCAGAGCATTTCTATTAGCCTCCCTTTTATCCATGTTTGAACTGGTTAAATTTTCATCCGCTGTATTTTTCTCACCTTTATTCTGTTTGAGGAATTGTTTGTCACTTTTCACAAAGCGCCCCCCTTCCTCGTCTCCTCGTGTTGCTAATACACCAGAGTTGAATCAAAGAGAAAAGTTCTCAGAGTTTTTAACTCCGACCACTGTTCTGGCTTTGCTTACGATTATACGAGACCAACCGGCATTTCCCCACAGATAGATACAATGTTGCATACAATGTAGCAGTTGCTCGCTCACCGTTTCGAAGATTCCTCGAGTTCTGCGCTCCCCTCCGGTTCCGCTTCCCTCGGTTCACTTCTCACAGAGCTCTCCGCAATCCGCTGCACTTTTGCATTTAATCCACCGGCGTTCACCCGAGCCCGAGTGAAAATTGCTTCAATACGGCCCACTTTCCGGCTCCTGGGCGCTCTAGGGCGGTGCGTCAGAGGTACGACAGAGCCAAATCGTTATTCATTATTCCTTTTCCCACAAGGGGCTTCCTCGCGCACTCACGAGTCAGGAGGCGGTTGTGCAGTGATCCAATTTCGCTTTTATTTTAATTCATTACAGCATGCCAGTTCACCAACTCTACGCGTTTCGGTTTCCACTGAAACCTTGTTCACGAGACTGACAACAGTTACTCAATCATTTTTTCAAAATAAAGGCCACCCATGTGGTCAATTACGTCATTTCCTGTAATGTACAGCTAAGCATTATGGTCAATGTAGTTTTTAGAGCAATCGATCATCAGTGCATTATGTTTGCTATGTTTAAATGGTCTTCGAAATAACCAACACGTCATCCTCATGTCCCAAATTCAAATTATGTTGCGCGTGTGTTTATCGATAACGGCACTGTGCCGTAAATGATGACAAACAATTTTAAAACATAATTTTAAACCAATTATGCGCGATCATTTATGAACTGCTTGTGAGATATGTTCCACTATGAAACAAATGTCAGAATTTGCAGAGTTGTAACTATGATGCCTCCCATGCACAAGTACACATATAAATATAATTTTTTAAGGAAAACATATGTTTTTTTGGAGACACGAATTTCCAAGTAATCCACAAATAGAGCAAAATGTTCAAAAGAGGGCAATGAGGGGAGAAAGAATTAAGGATATGAGTAAGAAAAATGTTTATATTAAATTTGAATGGCGGTAATATCTCCAACCACATGTTGATAGAAAACAGAGTTCTGTAAACAGACATAAGGCCCACTAGAGGGCTAGATTGCAAGTCTATATTACAACCATGTGGATGGGTAAATATGAGAGGGCCCACTGGAGGGCTTACTGATCGCGCATAATTGGTTTAAAATTATGTTTTAAAATTGTTTGTCATCATTTACGGCACAGTGCCGTTATCGATAAACACACGCGCAACATAATTTGAATTTGGGACATGAGGATGACGTGTTGGTTATTTCGAAGACCATTTAAACATAGCAAAAAGATTGAATTCACAGACCCTCCATAATGCACTGATGATCGATTGCTCTAAAAACTACATTGACCATAATGCTTAGCTGTACATTACAGAAAATGACGTAATTGACCACATGGGTGGCCTTTATTTTGAAAAAAATGATTGAGTAACTGTTGTCAGTCTCGTGAACAAGGTTTCAGTGGAAACCGAAACGCGTAGAGTTGGTGAACTGGCATGCTGTAATGAATTAAAATAAAAGCAAAATTGGATCACTGCACAACCGCCTCCTGACTCGTGAGTGCGCGAGGAAGCCCCTTGTGGGAAAAGGATGAATATATATATATATATATATTTGCAAGCACTCTTACACTCCGCGATTCTGCCGCCAGCCACGGAAAATGAGCACGGACCACAATCCTTAAAGATCGAAGTTTTTTAATGTCCTTAGGTTACATCCTAGTAGCAGCCATTACGCGTTTCGTCCCTGCTCGGGGACTTGATCACATGACGCTGAACCACCAGTTGAATTGCACTTTTAAAGGGGGTAGGGCTACATGGGTTTCAACAGTTTTTTTCACCAATGAAACATTTGAAACTTTTCTCACTGTCAGTTACATTCATCATTGTACAAGTCCTTAACGTGTCATTTCTTTCGAGTTAATAAAGGGTTTATAATAACGATTTAAATATCGGAATGAGCGATCTGATGTTCATCGTGTCATGTTTAAAAAAAGATAAAATCTTCAGAATAAATATATAAATATATATAAATATGTAAACATGTAACGATAAAATCTTATATAAATACCTCATATACATAGACATTGAGACATATAAACACAAATAAATATATGCTTAAATATATAGTATAAATACGTAAATACAAAGAATTCCGAGTGTAAGATTATAAAATACATCTCAATTTAAAATTCAGTATTACAGTTCATTTTGTCTAACATGCCCCTGTTAACTGATTATGTTAGCATATTGGGAGCCACGGTTCTTTATGTTAGATGATCACTGACTCGAAAGACTAAACAAATAGATAAAAGGACGGACCAATTAGATTGCCCATTGTAGAGTTATCCCCGATATGTTTCGTCACATAGGAATAATTATTATTATTATTTTTGTAGTTTTCCACTAATTATTTTGGTTTTTTTGTTATTATTTTGGTATCTACTTAGATGTTGGTGTTGACGTGCTAAAAAGTGCTTAAATTACAAATTTCTAAAAAAGTGACTAGTGATGATTAAATATAAGTAAAAATATGTAAAAATGTGTATATAATAATAAAAATATCATATATAAAAAAGAGACCCAAGAGAGGAAACAAGCAGCTTTTAAAAAGATTAGTAGCATCATGGTCACTAAAATTTTGACAGATGTATGTATAGTGACTAGTTACTAGGGCTTGAAAATAAAGTGAGATACAGGTCAACAAGGGATCTTCTTTCAAACCTTGAAATTAATTTAGATTCACATTAAAGTGAGGAACATCAAAGAACTGTTGTTATTTATGTAAAAATGTGTGTATCAGGAATTTAACATAACTAGGTGTACATGTTTACAGGCTAGCGTGAAGCTCCTCCGAGCTATTCAATCCATGTGGATATTTACTGTCTAGATTAAGAATGTAATACATTTCCAAAACCCTACGTGATTTTTCGCAGTCACCCCCTCTTTTGTTTTTTGGCACAGAGTCAATGAGAAAGTAACTTAAATCCTTAGGGTTACCCTCATGGAATTCTTGGAAATGGCGTGCCACTGGATATGCCTGATCGTGGTTCTTAATGGCACAAATGTGTTGTAATATTCTCTTGTGTCCAGGGAGAATGGTACTCCCTATGTACCTTAGTTTACATGTACATTCCAAAACGTAAATTACATGGTCAGATTTGCAGTTCAATGATTTGGTGATCTCCCTGTTAGGTCCCCCGAAGGGTGTGGTGTAATTAGTGGTGGAGATTCCATATTCACAGGCCTTGCAGATCCTGCATTTGCGGAATCCCCGCCGTTGTGACAGCCAAGAGCCCTTGACTCCCACCCCACATGGATCATTGTCTACCAACATATCTTTCATGGAAACTCCTCGTCTATAAGTGATAGTTGGTCTTTTTGGGATTTTTTTACCAATTATTGGGTCCTGTTTGATGAGGTACCAGTTTCTGTTAAGTATTTTCCTTACTGCCCCCTCTTGTCTATTGTATTGAAAGATGAATCTAAAGTTATCAGGTGTTTCTGTGTCAGAGGCTTCAAGTTTAGTTGTAGGACAAATCAGAGTATCCCTGTTGACCTGGTTACATTTAGTTAGGGCTATGTTTAGGCATTTAATGCTGTAACCTCTCATTTTGAAACGGTTGATGCATTCCTGGTGTGCTATTTTCAGGGATCCTTCATCACTGCAGATACGTTTTATCCGTAGCAATTCCCCATAGGGAATGCTATGAATAAGGTGTTTGGGGTGGGAACTGTTGGCATGCAGGATAGAATTGCCTGCTGTTGGTTTTCTGTGCAATTTCGTTTGCATCTTGCCTTGTTCTATGTATACCTCCACATCCAAAAATATTATACCCTTTTTACTGATAGTAGAGGTAAATTCTAGGTTTAGGTCATTGGTGTTTAGTTTGTTAATGAAATCCCTAGCGCCCTGTTCTGATCCCTTCCACACCACAAACAGGTCATCAATGAACCTGAACCAACATTGAATATTACATTCAAAGATGTCCTGATATTTGGTCATGAGTACAAGCTCCTCCCACCAGCCCATGTGTAGACATGCGTAGCTGGGGGAGAAGCTTGCACCCATAGCCACCCCGCGTAATTGTTGGAATAATGCATCCTGAAACATAAAAATGTTGTTAGTCAGACATAGTTCAACCATGTTAATTAACATCTGGTTATGTTCAGCGTAGAAGGTTCCTCTTCTTGCCAAAAAATATTTCAAAGCTCTTAGTCCATCATTATGTCTGATTGATGTATATAGTGAGGTTACATCTAGCGCAATCAAAAGGTAATCTTCTTGCCATTCAAAGTCTTTTATTTTCATTAAAAAATCGCCTGTGTCTTTAATGTACGATGTCAGGTTTTGAACAAAGTCCTGTAGGAAAAAATCCACATATCTGGAGGTTTTTTCAAAGATACTGTTACGAGCAGAAATTATTGGTCTTCCTGGCAGGTTGATTTTATCTTTGTGGATTTTGGGTATGAAGTATATAATAGGGATAACTGGTTTTTGAGTCCACAAGTATTTATACTCCTCAGATGTTAACAGTCCCATTTCTCGCCAGGCCATTAGTTTTACTTGGTATGTTGAATTAATTGAACTCCACGTGGCTCTATTGCTCGTCGCATAACAAGATTTGTCATTCAGGTGGTTCATGGCCTCTTTCAGGTAGTTTTCTCTTTTTAATAACACCACGTTACCACCCTTGTCTGCATTGCGAATTACTATTTCCTTGTTGTTTTTAATTTTGGTAATCAGTTGATGATATTGTAATTCTTTGATGTTTTTATTTCTTGTTTGCCTAGCCTTGCTGGTTATTTTGTTGAGATTCTTTAGATCAGCTATAACCTGTTCCTGAAAGCTATCAATTGTATCCTTGATTGTAATAGGGTAGAATTTAGATGGTGGCTTGAAGGGGGTTAGACATTTGCCCGCCCCCTGTGCGGTTTGTTGAAATTGACTTGTTGACGAGATTTGACTTGTTGGATCATTTTCATGTTGTAAATCATACATAATATCGACTAGCTCCTGTGTGTTCAATGCCATCTCAATTCCCTCATGCGGTTGTGATGTTGTTGTTGAAGCAATCGGAGCTGCCACCACCGCTTGTTTGTTGGATTGAGCATGGAATTTCATTAGCTTCAATTTCCTGACGCTTTTGTAAATGTCTATACGTGATTTGGCGTAGTTGAAAGAGCTTTCAGGGCAGAATGAGAGTCCTAGGGCCAGTAATTGAATTTCCGCCCTGTTGAGAGTAAGGTCCGTCAAATTGATAACCGTTGTTTCATCGGTTTCAGTTGGGTTAGAGCATTCTATTTCTTCCAATACCTCTTCGGTTGCTTCTTCAGTTGTTTTTTGTTTGCTCCTTCTCCGGTTGGCTTTTCTTCTCTCATTTCGTTTTTTGTTTTTCCCCGATTTCCGCTGTTCGGCTGTTTCCGCGGTCTTAGTGATTGTAGGCGTTCCAAGCATAAAAAATCGACCTCATCGGTAAGTGAGTGTCTGCGGGGGTCTGCCCGTGATTTGTTGCGTGCCCCAGTGTCAGAGTCACTTTCCACTGCTGAACTGCCTCCCGATGCCGAGGTTAGATCTTGCTCTTGATTATCATAGTTGTTCCGTTGTTTGCCACTGGAATTGTCAGCCTTAAGCGCATCATATTTTTGCGCGAACGTGAAGATTCTTCCCTGTTCGTAGTCACAGCGATCTCTGTGAAACTTGAATGTTTTTCGCTCTCTTATTATATCTTCCTCCTTTTTGAGACTTTTTTTCATATCACTTATAATTTTCTCAGCCTCCTCCTTTTGGTCCATAGAGTCAATTTCTTTTGTTAGATTGTCAATCTCTACTGCTAGTTTAGCGCAGTCTTTTTCCGCATATTTCACCAATATACATAATAACTTCCTGGATGATTATAGGTTAGTTTCGGCCCATTCACGCATCATGTCTCGATCTGGAGCTTCATAACTTGGGGCGATTAGAATTCTCAGGCCACGGGGTAATCTCCCCACATCAATGTACCTTTGAAGAGACTTTGCCTCCCACCAGCGTTTTTGTTCTGTCCTTGATAGTTTTTCTAGTTGCTTGCATTTTTCTTTGAGCCCAGCATTCACACCCAGTGTTGTTGCATTCTGGGTAGTTGAGTTATGTGCCGGTCCTGGCTCATCACTGAACATCGAAGCTGCTGCTTCCTCTCTTTCTCTGCAAGCGTCTGCTGCTGACATGTTAGTCTGGATGTGTTAACGCTAAGGGTGTATTGAAAAATATCACTCCACGAGTGTTGCGATCACTGGAAGTTGTACGATTTATGAAAGGTTTCTAGCTGACAACACCGTGTCAGGTAAATCGTTTGCTTTCAGCTATGGATTACCCCACACCCAACTCGGAGCTTGATATCCCTGGGCTTCGTGTCACCCCCCTCTGCAAAACCAAAGAAGCACCGCGCTGGCCGCGTCCTCCGACGTTACCCTCGCTTACCTCTGTGTTTCGCGGTGGGTGTTCCACTTGCGTCCGTTTGTTTGCTCCGTTGGGGGACTTTGTAGCCAGTAATCCTATCGGATTCGTTGAAACGTCCGTTGTCGGGCGAAGACTCCTTTGAGGCTGGAAAGTCCGTTTGGTGGAGGGGTCCGTGTAACGACAGGAGGGGTCCAAACCTGCCGGTAATATTTGCAAGCACTCTTACACTCCGCGATTCAGCCGCCAGCCACGGAAAAAGAGCACGGACCACAATCCTTAAAGATCGACGTTTTTTAATGTCCTTAGGTTACATCCTAGTAGCAGCCATTACGCGTTTCGTCCCTGCTCGGGGACTTGATCACATGACGCTGAACCACCAGTTGAATTGCACTTTTAAAGGGGGTAGGGCTACATGAGTTTCAACAGTTTTTTTCACCAATGAAACATTTGAAACTTTACTCACTGTCAGTTACATTCATCATTGTACAAGTCCTTAACGTGTCATTTCTTTCGAGTTAATAAAGGGTTTATAATAACGATTTAAATATCGGAATGAGCGATCTGATGTTCATCGTGTCATGTTTAAAAAAAGATAAAATCTTCAGAATAAATATATAAATATATATAAATATGTAAACATGTAACGATAAAATCTTATATAAATACCTCATATACATAGACATTGAGACATATAAACACAAATAAATATATGCTTAAATATATAGTATAAATACGTAAATACAAAGAATTCCGAGTGTAAGATTATAAAATACATCTCAATTTAAAATTCAGTATTACAGTTCATTTTGTCTAACATGCCCCTGTTAACTGATTATGTTAGCATATTGGGAGCCACGGTTCTTTATGTTAGATGATCACTGACTCGAAAGACTAAAAAAATAGATAAAAGGACGGACCAATTAGATTGCCCATTGTAGAGTTATCCCCGATATGTTTCGTCACATAGGAATAATTATTATTATTATTTTTGTAGTTTTCCACTAATTATTTTGGTTTTTTTGTTATTATTTTGGTATCTACTTAGATGTTGGTGTTGACGTGCTAAAAAGTGCTTAAATTACAAATTTCTAAAAAAGTGACTAGTGATGATTAAATAAAAGTAAAAATATGTAAAAATGTGTATATAATAATAAAAATATCATATATAAAAAAAGAGACCCAAGAGAGGAAACAAGCAGCTTTTAAAAAGATTAGTAGCATCATGGTCACTAAAATTTTGACAGATGTATGTATAGTGACTAGTTACTAGGGCTTGAAAATAAAGTGAGATACAGGTCAACAAGGGATCTTCTTTCAAACCTTGAAATTAATTTAGATTCACATTAAAGTGAGGAACATCAAAGAACTGTTGTTATTTATGTAAAAATGTGTGTATCAGGAATTTAACATAACTAGGTGTACATGTTTACAGGCTAGCGTGAAGCTCCTCCGAGCTATTCAATCCATGTGGATATTTACTGTCTAGATTAAGAATGTAATACATTTCCAAAACCCTAAGTGATTTTTCGCGGTCACCCCCTCTTTTGTTTTTTGGCACAGAGTCAATGAGAAAGTAACTTAAATCCTTAGGGTTACCCTCATGGAATTCTTGGAAATGGCGTGCCACTGGATATGCCTGATCGTGGTTCTTAATGGCACGAATGTGTTGTAATATTCTCTTGTGTCCAGGGAGAATGGTACTCCCTATGTACCTTAGTTTACATGTACATTCCAAAACGTAAATTACATGGTCAGATTTGCAGTTCAATGATTTGGTGATCTCCCTGTTAGGTCCCCCGAAGGGTGTGGTGTAATTAGTGGTGGAGATTCCATATTCACAGGCCTTGCAGATCCTGCATTTGAGGAATCCCCGCCGTTGTGACAGCCAAGAGCCCTTGACTCCCACCCCACATGGATCATTGTCTACCAACATATCTTTCATGGAAACTCCTCGTCTATAAGTGATAGTTGGTCTTTTTGGGATTTTTTTACCAATTATTGGGTCCTGTTTGATGAGGTACCAGTTTCTGTTAAGTATTTTCCTTACTGCCCCCTCTTGTCTATTGTATTGAAAGATATATATGTATGTATGTATGTATGTACGTATGTATATATATATATATATATATCCAAACGCTAAGATACGGAAGTCTGGAGCTTCTCACGTGGCGGTCCCGGATGGGCTCCGTTACCCATATATTCCACACGCACACCTTCGCAATTCCGAAAGAAATTCCAGGACTCTCAGGATTCGTTAGAAAAGGATTTATTGGGCTGTGTCACGCCTCACCAACGCGTTTCGCTTGATAGCTTTTTCACGGTATGGCGGCAGTCTCGTTTTCCTTGTTTACATGCTGCCTCAAAAAGGCTGACATAAAAGTAGGACTGAATTAATACAATGTTATTATGTTGTAAGTACAGGCGCCATCTTGGCATGTTGTTAACAAAAGCGAAAATAATGCGCAATCAAAGAGATACAACAGCATAACATGGGTCATGAATAAAATATTAAGACCTAGTTACTAAAGCAAAACAATATCACAACATGTTTTATGTTGGCAATATAATCATAGTGCATTTGGAAAATTGAGTTCAATGTCAATCACTAATTGTCAATAAAGCATTATTGACGTTTTGAATTTCATGCCCAAGTGGGCTTTAGTTACACCGAATCACAATGCCAGAGAAGGAATTCAGTCTGATGCGACTGATCACGTTTTACAATAAAGTTGTCTCAAACTTTACAACTAATATCGTTTTCCAGCGCAATTGTGAAAGGATTTAATATGAGTATAACTGATAAAATAGGTTGTTTAATCGTGTATATAACTCAATTACGTGATTAGTTGTAAAGTGAGAGATTGAAAGAGTTCCTGTATGAATAAGTATGTGTTTCTATAAGTGATTGTTAAAAAGACTAAGTATGTGTAAGTTTCTGTAGAAGTAAGTGTGGTGGTGTGTGTATAACTGTATATGCAGGTAAACAGATGTTTGATTCTTTATTAGCATGAGTGACTATGTGTGTGAGCAACTTTATGGATGAGTGGCATTGTGTAACAGGATGTATAGGAGTATGAGTACATATGATGAGTGAGTACATGTATGAGTGACTGTATAGGACTGTTGGTGAATGAGTGGATGTGGATGTGGATCTTACAATTACTGAATAGGTTGTTGTAACTGGTATTGGTATGTCCATTGTTTTGAATTTTTTAATTTCTATTTTTGAATGTGTGTATCAAAGGTTATATTAGGGGGAGAGGAGGTCTGCCACTCTATCACAAGGATGATGTCATCAGTGATGTCATCAGTGATGTCATGAGTGATGTCACTGACCATGTCATGAGTGATGTAATATGTGACGTCATCAGCAGTGCATTCCGGGCGCGCGAGTTATAGTTAGCTGAACTAACTATAACGGGGGAATTTCTATGGTTTTGTACGAGTGAAAGTCCAGCTAACTATAATACCCACCTTCTATGAACAGTTAGCTTGCTGCCCCATCCACCTCCTCCCTATCCTCTGTTGTCTGAATCCATGGACTAGCCTCCTCCCTCCTGCCATGCATGGTCTGATGTGCTGCCACTGCCCTGCATTTAGCATGATGTACCAGTCCACTCATCCTGTCCTCCATTGCCCAATTCTATGGCCCATCATTGACCTCCTGCTTAGCCTCTGTGCTTTGCTTGCTGCCCCTATTCTCCTTCCCCCTGCCCTCTGATGTCTTTGTGCATGCCCCTGCTCCATCCTTTTTGACCGCCATGTTCCATGGACCTGCCACTCCTATCTACTCTGAGTGTTCTGTTGAGCTGCCACTCCCCTACCACCTGCCTAGCATTGTCAGATGACTGTAACCTGTCCCTGCCCCCTCCACCCTGCTTGTCCACATGCCATGCCACTATCCCCTTCCTCCTGTCCTCCATGGTCCATTTTACTGCCACACCCTTCTGCCCTCCCTGGTCTGTTGTGCTGCAACTGCTCCTCCTGCCTGCCCCGCGCGGTCTGTTGTGAGGCCCCTTCCCCTGAACTCTCTTGTCTGTGCCCAGGTCCTGACCCTCCTTTCTATCCTCCATGGCCCTTCGTGCATGCCCCTGCACCCTCCTTCTTGCCCATCATAGCCATTGTGCTGCCACTAACCCTCCCGCTTGCCATGCATGGTCTTCTGTGCTGCCATGGCCCCTCCCACCTTCCCCGTGTGGTCGGCTAGCTGCTCCTGACCCCTTCCCACCTTCCCTCCATGGTCTGTGTGTATGCCATCATAGTCTCACTGATGCTCTCCATGGTGTGTCTTGTTTCTAGTGCCCATCCTGCCTGACCTCCATGGTCATCTTGCTGCTCCTGCCCTGCCCCCTTGCCCCCAGCCCTCTGTTTCCATGTGCAGATCGCTATTCCCTCCCTCCTGGCTTGTCGGTTCCATTATAATTCCCCTGATCTGTCCCTCCTGCCCTTTATGGTCTGTTATGCTGCAGCTTTCTCTCCTGTCTGTCCATTATGGTCAGCTAGCTACCATTGCCTCTTTTCCCTCTGTTGTCTGTTGTCCATGTGCATGGTCCTGTCCCCTCCCTATTGCTTTCTATGGATTGTTGTGCTGCACTCCCGTCCCGCATGCCCTGTGTGGTGTATTGTTCTGCTGCAAACCCTGATGCCTGCCCTGTAGGGTGCACCTCTCAATGTCCCTCCTGTCCTCTGTTATCCGAGTCCATGTCCCTACCCCAATTCCTCCTGCCTACCATGATCCAATGTACCATACTTGCGAACATTTTGAACTTGGTAAGAGGGAGATTTTGAAATAAAACTGGGGTATTGATTTTCCCCTTTGAGTTACATTGAAAAAGAGAAGATTGTAGACAGGAAACAGATCAAGTAAAGCCCATTTGAGCTTAAAAACATTGGACGTTTCCTGGCTGAAACGGGTCTGTTGGCATGTATGGTTGTATGACCACTGCCTCTTCCTTCTGCCCACAATTGTCTATTATATTGCCACAGTCTCTCTTGCCAGTCCTGTATTGTTGGTTTGTTGGCCCTGCCCCCCTTTCCACTACCCTCCATAGTCTGTTCTGCTGCCACTGCCCTTCCTGCCTGCCTAGTGTGGTCAAATTGTTGCCTCTGCACTCTCCTACCTGCCTTCAATTTTCAGAGTCCGTGCCCCTGGCCTCTGCCTCTCAACAGTATCCCAATGAACAACTAGATTGCTAACATTCTATATTTATTGCAAAAGTGTGGAATGCCTGACGTCATCTTGATGTAATCAAAACTGTAATGCCTAGAGCATTTCCTTTAGAAATTACATATATGAGAGGGTCTTATTTGCATCAAAATTATGGTTGGTGCTCTAAAAAACTAAAATGAGGACATATTTTCTGAGTTTTCAAATAGCGACAAACAACTTTTAAATTATTTGTAATCTTAGATTTTTATCCAGTTGACCACTTGATTAAATGTTGCATCCAAGGGGAGAGGGTGTGGTGTTACTTCCAGAGCTGCAGACTTTGCAACTGGGGAACCAGGTTGGAGTTTCTGCTTCAGCTCAACATTCTGTGATTCTGGTCAAATCACTTAATCTCCCCATGTCTACAACCAAAATGAATTTGATCTTGTGTGATGTAACCAATGTTCATGTAAAGCACTCCAATACCTGACAAGTCTGCACTATATAAAACTGCAAATACACAAAAAATAAGTGTTTTGCACACTTCTGTCATTGGGCTACATTTGGGCTACATCTGGGTGATATTTGGGCTACATTTGGGCTCTTTTGTCTCTGGTGGCCATTTTAGGAGATTTATTTGTTATGAAGTTTCCTAATTTCCTCATTTACTGCAGTCTCCTCAGTAGGAAATGCTTTCAGTTTTCTTTACTTTGATTCCATCAAGAAGGTATTCAGATATGTCACACATTTGCCATAAATTCTGAATGTTAGCACTCTAGTTGCTCATTAGATCACTGTAGTAAAGCTACTGCTCACCACGGAAGTCTGCTGCTAGTATTAGAAGTGCATGTTTCAGTCTGCATATCAGAATTTTTTAATGAAATAGAAGAGGATTTGAGAAGTCACTCAAAATGTGCCCTAATTTTTCTTTCTTCAGCACTAATCATAATTTCTATGGCAAAATGAACCCCCTCATTTTGTTCCTTTGTAAATTAAATGTTTTAAGTGTTACCAGTTTATTCCAATCAAGATGGCTTCAGGTGTGCCATACTTTTGTCATAAGTAAGACAGTAAGCGCTCTAGTTGTTCTTAAGAACACTCTGGGACATTCTGTCATTGGGCTATACTTGGGCTACATCTGGGTGATATTTGGGCTACATTTGGGCTCTTTTGTCTCTGGTGGCCATCTTGGGAGATTTATTTGTTATGAAGTTTCCTAATTTCCTCATTTACTGCAGTCTCCTCAGTAGGAAATACTTTCAGTTTTTTACTTTGATTCCATCAAGAAGGCATTCAGATATGTCACACATTTTCCATAAATTCTGAATAATAGCACTCTAGTTGCTCATTAGATCACTGTAGTAAAGCTACTGCTCACCAGGCAAGTCTTCTGCTGGTATTCAAAGTGCATGTTTCAGTCTGCATGTCAGAATGTTTTTATGAAATAAAAGAGGATTTCAGAAGTCAAAATGTGCCCTAGTTTTTCTTTCTGCAGCACTAATCATAATTTATATGGCAAAATGAACCCCCTCATTTTGTTCCTTTGTAAATTAAATGTTTTAAGTGTTACCACTTTATTCCAATCAAGATGGCTTCAGGTGTGCCATACTTTTGTCATAAGTAAGACTGTTAGCGCTCTAGTTGTTCTTTAGAGCACTCTGGGAAGCTGCAGTAGAACACAAAGGAATCAACTGACAGTCTCTGCCCTTGTTGGATGTACATGTTTTACTGAGAATGTCAGACTTCATTCTTACATGACTGAGAAAGATAATGTGAATTTACAGAAAATATGCTCTCAGTTTAGCGTATAGATCACCTTCCAAACCTCTGTGGGAAAAGTATGAGAAAATAGTTTTCTCTCAAGCATGGTTCGTGATATCACAGCAGAAGGCTTTTTCACATGGTAAAATCACCTTAGAACACACCACAATTCCTAAAATGAGTATGGTACCATCAACAAATGATTTATAATGTAACTAAAGTCTTAAAACCTTCTATTAACTGCAATGCTTTTTAATGAGGTGCTATCATGTATATTGGTCCCAAGATGGCTGCCAACACTTCTTGGATGAAGTACTGACAGCCAATCAGATCTCACGATGAGATGTGTGGTTAGGCTTCGCCCAGATATGTATGTGATTTTACTTTTGATTTTCTCAGGAACTACTGAACAGATTGACACCATATATGCAAAAGGCACATGCCTGACCTGAGGACTACCTCTTTGCCAAATTTCAAGTAATTCTGTTCAGCCGTTCAGGCTGTACCTTGGACTAAAGGTCCCTATGGAAAATTGCATGGGGAAAACGCGTTTTGGGACCCCCCTTTTTTCTCAGCCCCCGCATGACGAATCCCCCCGAGACTTTCAGGGTAGGAGCGGAGCAGAGCGCCCCACCTATTTTGAAAATTTCGCGAGGATTCGTCAACCGGCGCCAAAGTTATTCCAAATAGAATGTTGCGGATTTCCTATGGAAACACGGTCCTAACTATAACTATCTACTGGCGACCACCAGTAGATAATATATTACCTACTGGCGGTCGCCAGTAGATAGTTATAGTTAGGACCTATTTTCCTTAGGAAATCCGCAACATTCTATTTGGAATAACTTTGGCACCGATTGACGAATCTTCGCAAAATTTTCAAAACTTTTGGCCTGCTCTGGTCCGCTCCGACCCTGAAAGTCTCGGGATGATTCGTGTAGCGGGGGCTGAGAAAAAAGGGGGGTCCCAAAACATGTTTTCCCCATGCAATTTCACATAGGACCTTTAGCCGCAGCTACAGCCCGAACTGCTGAACGGAATTACACCAAATTTGGCTAAGAGGTAGTCCTTAGTTCAGACTTGTACCTTTTGCTTAAATGGTGTAAATCCGTTCAGTAGTTCCTGAGAAAATGACATTTAAAAGTACATATATATCTATGGCCTCGGAGGGTCCGCGTACCTTAAGTGCAGCCTAAGCGCACCCTGCCGTGCACGAGCTGTATTCTAATTGGCTGTCAACACTCCAAATCAGGAAGTGTTGGCAGCCATCTTGTGCCTCGGTAGAACCGAGGTACAAGAAATCAGCAAAAGAAATGCGAAAAACGCAAAAAGCGGGCAGGGTAGAAACACCCTACCCCCTAGGCCTGCTCAGGGGTCCCACAAGGACCCCCAGGGCCAAAAAAAGCATTTTTATAATAAAACAAATCGGCGAGATTCGCGCATCCAGCATGAATTTCGGCCAGAAAAAAAAAATGAAGCGCGGGCAAACTCCCGGGGGCAATAGTTATGTAAAGGGGGGCCCAGAGGGGCCCCCCAGCCCTGGGGACTGCCACCCCCTGGGGCTTTATTTAAGTATGTGCGGGGGGCTCTCAGGACTCCCAGCCCCGGGGACCGCCACCCCGGGGCTTTATTTAAAAAAATATACCCTGTGTGGGGGGGCTCAAGCCCCGCCACACGCCCCGGGGACCGCCACCTCCCCGGGGCTCTAAATATGTAAATTGGGGGGTCCGTGACGGACCCCCCAGCCCCCGGGACCACCACCACCCGGGGCTTTGAAACAGGTGGGAGGGGGGCCACTTGGCCCCCCTCCCGGAGCCCTTGATGGCCCTGGGGACCGCCACCCCCCAAGGCCAGCTCCTGCAGTGTCCCGGGGTGCCCACCCCCGGGACTCTGCCGTTTGCCTCGCGGCTCCCACTCTGTCATTGCAAACTGCTTTGCTATTTGGAAGAGAGAGCAGGAAACCTGCTCTCTCTTCCAAATAGCAAAGCAGATTGCTTTTCCACATGGGGAGCAGCATGTTAGCTGCTCCCCATGTGGAAAAGCAATGCCGGCTCCCGCAGGATGTGGGGAGCCGGCTGGGACCGTGGGGGGATTGGGGACCCCCCCACGGTCCCCAACGGAGTGGGCCAGCTCCAGGGGATGGGGTCCCCGGGGCTATTAGTGGCTCGGGAGGGGGGCCACGCAGCCACCCTCCCCATAATGTTTTTTTTCTTTTTTAAATAAAAATAAAAAAGGGCCGGCCCCGGGGGATGGGGTCCCCGGGGCCATAAGTGGCCACAGGAGGGGGGCAAGGCACCCCTCTCCAAATAATTTTTTATTTTTTAAAAAGGCCCATGCCCCGGCAGATTATGGCCTCAGGAGGGGGGCCACGCGGCCCCCTTCCCAATGATTTATTATTAAAAAAAAAATTGTGGGCAGGCCCTGGGGGATGGGGTCCCCAGGGCAAAAAAATTTGAAAAAAAGGGGGGGCTACACAGCCCCCCTTCTTAAAAAAAAATAATAAAAAAAAAAAACGGGATCGCGGACGGAGGCCACGCCCCCTCATTGCACCACTCTGCAAACGCACCCCCTGGCGCGTTTGCAGAGGGGGAACAAATTCCCCTAGAATACTGGGGGCCCCTGGGGGCCAACTAGCCCCCCAAGTACCTCCAGTATGCACCAGGGAGCTGCGTTGCAGACAGGTGTTCTGAGGCCACGCCCCTTTTTACACCTCTCTGCAACGCAGCTCTGTGGCGCTTACTGGATGTACTACGAATTCCGATTTACTCACCTGTTATCAGGAGATGCACCAGTGCTGGATCCAGGATCCACCACTGAGAAAAAGTAATGAGAACACTACTTACCTGGTAAGTGAATTTCCTTCCATAAGGTAACATTGACTGGTTTCACTTGGAAATTCTTCTAAGTGTGGAGTTTTGGAACTTTAAAATCTTCCTATAAAATCAGCAGAACTATGAATTCCGATTTACTCGCCTGTTATCAGGAGAGACCTGAGTGCTGCATCTTTGAGCCCAATACTGATCCTGAAAAGTAATTCTAACCATACTTACCAGTAACTTGAATTTCCTTCTATAGGCTAACATTGACTGGTTTCACTTGGAAAATTGTTTTGTGTGGAGTTTTGGAACTTTTAAATATTCACCTAAAATCATCCGAACAACGAATTCCGATTTACTCACCTGTTATCAGGAGAGAACCCAGTGCTGCATCTTTTAGCCCAGCACTGATCCTGAAAAGTAATACTAACCGTACTTACCAGTAACTTGTATTTCCTTCCATAGGAATCCATTGTCTGGTTTTCACCTGAAAAGTTTCTAAGTGTATATTTTCAAAAACTAAAAATATTCCTAAAAAATCGCCTGTATGACTTAAACGCATTCTTTCAACTGTTTACAGGAGATGCACCAGTGCTGGATCCAGGATCCACCACTTAGTAAGAAAAAGTAACGATAACACTACTTACCTGCTAAGTGAATTTCCTCCCATAGGATAGCATTGGTGATTGTATGTGAAAAAGTTTCTGTGTCAACTTTTAAAATACAATAATATTCCTTAAAAATCACTAGTGTAACCAAAACGCTTTTACTCAACTGTTTACAGGAGATGTCCCAGGACTGAATCTAGGATCCAGTCCTGTGGTTAGAAAAGTAATCCTCTCTGCAACGCAGCTCCCTGGCGCATACTGGAGGTACCTGGTGGGCTAGTTGGCCCCCAGGGACCCTCAGTATTCAAGGGGAATTAATTCCCCAACTTACAGCGCGCAAGGGGGCGCTTTTGCTGAGTGCTGCAGGGAGGGGGCGAGGCCTAGCCACGATGCCGACTTTAAAAAAAAACATTTTAAGAAGAGAGGCTGTGTGTTCCCCTTCTCTTTCCTTTTTTTGGGCCCTGGGGACCCCATCCCCCAGGGCCTGACCACTTTAAAAAAAAAAAAAAAAAAGTAAACAGGAAGGGGGCCGCGTGGCCCCCCTCCCGAGGCCAATTTCTGCCCCGGGGCCCCCATCCCTTGGGACATGGCCATAATTATTTTTTTTTTTAAATGTAGAAGGGGGGCTGTGTGCCCCCCCTCCTGAGGCCTCTATTAGCCCCGGGGACCCCATCCCCTGGGGCTGTGCCTCCTTTTTTATTTATTTAATTTTTCTAATTAATGGAGGGGGGCCGCGTGGGAGGGGAAGTGGTGGTCCCCGGGGCATGTGGGGGGGCTCATGCCCTCCCCACACATTTAAAAAAAAAAAATTTAACTGTGCCCTAGGGAGGTGGCGGTCCCCGGGGCTGCGGGGGGCTGCGTGTACCCCGCAACTCATAAATCTTGCCCAGCAGAGGCGGCGGTCCCCCGGGTAGTATGGGGGGCATTGGCCCCCCCACACATTTGTTTTAGTGCCATCGGGACCTGGCCCACCCGGGGGATTAAATACAATGAAGTGCGGAAGCTCGCGCTTCGTTTTGTAAAAATGTTCTTTGCCGGATTCGTGACCCCAGTGCCAATTCGGCCGATTTATTTTTTTTAAAAAAGCTTTTTTTTGGCTCTGGGGGTCCTTGTGGGACCCCCGAGCAGGCCTAGGGGGTCAGAGTGTTTCTACCCTGCCCCCTTTTCTTTTTTTTCACCTTTGTTTTTCTGTTTTCTTGTGACTCGGTTCTACCGAGTCACAAGATGGATGCCAACACTTCCTGGTTTGGAGTGTTGGCAGCCAATTAAAATGAAGCTCGTGGACGGGAGGGTTCATGGATCCACCGTACCCCTAGATATCGATATTTGTTTTTTTTCAACTTCTCAGCAACTACTAAACAGATTTACACCATTTATTAAAAAAGACGCTTTCTGAGCCAAGCAGTACCTTTTTGCCAAATTTGGTGTAATTCCAATCAGCAGTTCAGGCTGTAGCCTTGGCTAAAGTTTCCTATGGGAAATTGATTTTTTGACTCTTATTTTTTGAATTTCTCAGCAACTACTGAGCAGATTTACACCATTTTAAAGGTCACTTTCTGAACCAAGAGCTACCTTTTTGCCAAATTTCGTGTAATTCCGTTCAGCAGTTCGGGCTGTAGCCTTGGCTAAAATATCCTATAGAAATTAACATGGAGAAAACACTTTTTGGGACCCCCTTTTTTCTCAGCCCCCACTTGACAAATCACCCCCAAACTTTCATGATAGGAGCTGACCTGGATAGACCTTTGTTTGGAGAATTTCGCAAAGATTTGTCAAACGGTACCAAAGCTATTGGCAAAACTAATTTGCATTTGTCCATAAGGGCCCAGTTAGGTAAAGAACAATGTATTGAAAATTAGATTATTTTTAACATTCCAATCACCCAAAATATGTTTACCTATCCACTGTATCATGCGTGGAACAGCTACAGGTAAGGTACGCTCAGAAGGCAAAGCCTTTTCAGTTTTAGCATCCATTTAGTGAATTCACAGACCCAGCTCCCTCTCATATTGTTCAGAAAACATAAAAAAAACCTGTACACTTTGCAATTAGCGTTGTTTGCTTTTATTGGGATAAGAACAACACTTGTCCTATAACACAAATAAATGTCATCAATAGTGGGTTTACAGATATCTTTCTTCCTCTTTAATTCCAAGGCTTGAGCTGAGTGCTAATTGAACACCCTTAGGAAACCCATCATAGATTCTACCTTATTTGTCACTCTTTCCAGCATACAGATAGTATAGGGTTGTGCATCACAATTACAACGTCAAATAATATCAACCTGCAAACATATGTCATGTTGGCATATACCATGTATAACACAATATAGATTTACTGTTCTCATGTACTTACCTCAATGGTATAATGGTAGGCTATACTCTGAAGTACATATTAAAAATTCAATATTGCACAGAACACTTTATATGGTAGCGACAATTTCTCTGGTGGATTCCACATTTAGGACTTCCTTCAGAAAGCAGAGTAATGTCCATTACCTCCAAATACTGATATTGCATTAATTCTCCAGTCAACAAATGACTACAAATGCATGAATTCATGTTTCCCCTTTTTGATTATGTCACTTTAATAATTTACAAAAAGCCCACTGTCCTTGCAGGTGGAGTCTGTTATGGCAGAGCTGAGCCTTACCCATGTTGCCAAAAATGTTATTGGAGGGCGGGTCATCAATGGAATTTCCAGTGGAGAGCGCCGTCGTGTGTCTATTGCAGCACAACTGCTACAAGATCCCAGTGAGTGCCATTTCAGTTTAACAGATAAAGAAATATTAATTTACTATTCTGAGTTTATTGTGATCAGTGCCTTGGGCCAGGCATACAAAAGTCATACAGCAATGCAAAGGTAGAGATTTTGAGTCATTATAAACATTACTCTGAAATAATGGCAATTTTAACTTTGTAAGTCTGTTCTACAAATTGTATGCAGAATATGCATCAGTAGTCCTAAAATAACTGCTGTATTTGTAATGTTAATAAGGGGTATGCTATTTGGCAGGAGGTTATTGTGGGATGCAGCCATTTCAATTTCAAGTTGACATAATTTATTCTTTTCAACTTCTGCATTTTCATCACCATCATCGTTTATATTATTAAAACCTTCCTCTATATACACAGCATACAATAACTATAAAATAACTAAGAATTAGATATGAAATAAGCAAGCAGTGAAAATAACCCAGATCACCAATATACACATCGAAGGCAACCAACCACTAGAGTGATGTCATGGATGCAGGAGTGAGTTCTTTATCCGATAGAATTTTGAGAAGCAACGTCTATCTAGCTTCGAGTGAAGAATGTATGATTAGAACACTAGGGACTAAACTAAGATTTTAAGTAGTATTTCCCCCTAACCTCGTTAAGGAAAGAACACTGAAAATATATAGAGAGAGTTATTGGCATGCAGAGTACTATAGTTCATCACTGCCAACTTTAACTTAAAAACCTCATTGTTATCCAGTGCTGATCATTTTGACTGGGAAGATTAAAATATTGGTGTGACCTGTCACCTGAAATTTGGTCAGTCCCATCTCCATGCAAAGGTTGTATGTCTCAGTGTCCTTTGATGGATTGATCATGAGATCATCAAGGCTGATATTGGAGGGCTCTGATTCCAGTGCAATTATACTACATACTAGAATAAAATTAGATTTTTCAATAGGTGCTTGTGTATTTGTGGTTCCTCTCATAGGCCTGGAGGATAACCAGTCCTTGATGTCTAAATGAAACCACCATTTATTCATCTCTGAAGGTTGTTTCATCTATTCATCACCACCTAGCTATTCTCATACACTGTGAGAGGCACCAAAAAGCACTAGAATCTGAAATGAAGAGTCCGTACCGCAGCCGTGATATGACACTCATCTGGTGGACATGTCAAAGTTACCCTTACATTTGGAAGCAGTTCTGGAGAATACTCCAAGGTGGAACACCCTTCTACCTTGGACCTGGGTGTAATATTCCAGAAAGCCAGAGAGATACCTTCTGAGCCAGAAGTACTTAAAATATATAGAAAGAAGGATGCAATCTAGCTATAAAAACGTGATGTAAAATTTAATATTCATATTAGAATTGTCTTTGGATGAGAGAACGCACATATACTAAGACATTGACATCACAAATTGGCTCCAGTAACTTATTACAGACTACTGTTGCTAACACAATGCCCCATTCACATGCCATCCTTCCAGAGTTTGCAAGGGTGAATAGGCAAAAGTAGCCAGCCGAACAAGTGGGGCGGGTGTTCCTGTCACCCTACTAGTAAACTTGGGAGTCTGTGTTAACCTGTCTGCACAAAATCTTTACTTTCAAATTCTGTAAAAAAGTTGGGTGCCTGTCAAAGTCCTATGTGCACTATCCATCCATCACTTTGTGTTACTACTACACTTGTACTGTCTCTGATATCCTATGGAACATTATATTCCCTGCTTCTCTGGTGGCTTTACAAAATGGAATCCTTTCCTGAACTGGCAGACAAAACCAACAGTTATCAGAGAGGCAATTGTGGCACAAGCATGCTGCATTTACCCCTTTCTCAGTGTTTGTATTTTTGAATACATGGTGAGGACAAACAACTATAAACCAAGAAGTGAGACAGAATCTTTGGAATGGGTTAGAAAGGGGAGTTTGGGCACAAGGCTATTTTGGTAGAGGTATGCTAGAAAATGAAGAGCTCCAAGAAGAGGAAACAAATAGAAAACCTTTGACACAAGAATTGGATAGAAAGCATAAAGAAGTATTTTATAAGAGAAAATAATGAAAAAGAAAGGAAGCAGATGTAAGTGGTAAAGAAATGGAGACAGAAGGAAAACATTAAAAAGTATTTTGGAAAGTAGTAGTTTGACTGAGGGTAATTCATATAATAGAAAGAATTAATATCCTAAGTACTTAAGAAGGATATTGCAAGCCAATCCTGAGTTGAGTTGAGTTGAGGGAGCGAGTGAAAAAAGTACAATGCCTCGCAGCTCCCAAGTTGCTTGTTTGGATCAGCAACATAGTGGGAAATAAGAAATTAACACAATGAGATCTTTAATTAATCAGATAAATGGTACTCAGAACATAGTTATCTAGCATAACAAAATACTGAATTCATTTGTCCTGTAACATTCACAATCAAGAGGCTGTTCCAGTAAAAGGAAGACAGGACCACCGATCCCTAGATGCATTGTATCTTGGAAGGAGCAGTAGATCTCAAACTTAGGTTTTCGATACTCTATCGAATAGAGCCGGGGAATGTCATAATTTTGCAGTCCACACTATGTAAATGAGCGTTACCGTACTTATTACATCTAAATGTGCTATATGTAAATATCCTCAAAATCCAGCATGCAACTGGTCACCTGGACGTATGCTAGAATAGAAAGTCAAGGGGGCAGTTTCAGGTACATGGTGCTTTTGTTTTAGGAAGTTTGGGAGGGTAGTGACCTGGGTAAGGTGCCTTTGCTCTCATTGCACGCTTGCGTTTTTGTTTGCAAAATGTCAGGTACATCTGTGATCAGTGTAAATATAAAAATATAAATTCTAGTGTTTTGCTTTCCTGTCAAACTATCAATGAGATAAAGAAAATGTGAACTTGTAAGTACAGATGTGACATAGATTGATATAGCATGGCCCTACCTCCAAGGAACAGTTGAACCCTGCAACAACCCCTCAAGAAGGAGGGGCTTAATGCTAAGTTGTGTTACGATATGTTACGTTGTGATATCAGTATTTATGTAGCACATTGCTAATGTCTGTATAGCCTCACAATGCTTCCTGAGTATGAACATCCTCTCTGTGCTGTCTGTGATTTCTCATTGGCTGGCTTTATGGTAATCTGCTGTCATTATGTTTGGTCAGTGAGGATCTTTCCTGTGTACTGCATGTTTTGTAGATTAAGGTAATATACATTTATGTAAAGCTTTTCTCGATGTGAATGTTGCCGCTACAAAGGCTGTTGGTGGTGAGTACAGATTGACGCAATCATCTGTCCTATCAGATTTCATGAAAACAAAATGATATGCAGCACCAGGTTCACGGACTCACCTTGTCCTTTGATACTGGGGAAATGTTGTATACAACCAGTGATATCTCTACATAATGATTACAACTGTAAGTAGCTCAACAGATACCATTTGTGCTTGCAGAAGTTATTTTGCTTGATGAACCTACAACGGGTTTGGACTCCATGACTGCGAACCATATTGTCCGTCTGCTATCTGACATTGCACGGAATGACAGAATAGTGATCATTTCTATCCACCAGCCACGCTCAGAACTGTTTACAGTAAGTATGTTAACAAAAAGATCCCAGGTGCAGATAGAAATATAAACATGAAAGATGCAATGAGAGACAATAGGGTCATGTTTTTCACTCATCTGTTTTCGAATGCATGCATCTGTGTTTGTGATATTTGTGTACATGAAGAATTTGTGATCTTCAAAAAAGCCTTATTTTCTAAACAATGGTTATTTGCTGGTGTATTGTAGCTCGTGCCCCATTTAAAATACAGTGACACCACTGGAACCAGGCTTTTGTCAAACATGAAACACCTTAGTCAACATCAAGAATTTGTAGGACTGGAAAAAAGGAGAAGGAAAGAAACTTGTGCAATAAATTAGAGCATGGTTACAAAAGCCGGGCAAGATAATGTACGAGATAGATATGCAAAAGCCTAATTCCCCAATAGAGGGCTTTTTTCCTAAGATGAGTACAGGTGGTTTCCTAGAAGGGTGGGTCTAGGACTGCCAACCAAGCTTTCACATTGCGCAGAATTGGAGTTAATAATCCACACTTCTATTATAGGCTTGGGTTTCTCTATATCAACTGACCATTTCCATGAATAATTTACCTCCAATTTGTAGGTAGACTATCACAGACTAGATATCTATTATAGTGTGATTATTGACACACAGATTTATTGTGGAGGTTGTATTATGCTATATTAGAACATTGGAATGTTGAGTGCTCTATTGAAGACATGGAGTGCCCCGGGTTTCTAATGGCTGGCAGAAGCTCGGAGCATTAACATTCCAATGTTTGAACAAAGGCCTTCTGAGCCCGAGGGGATTTCAGTCCCCGTGGGCTCTGTGAGGGCTTTGTTTTACTATTTAGAATATTCTGCCTTCTGGGGGTGGAGTGTTCCAATAGCCTTAGAGCTTTTGGTAACAGGCTCTACCGTTCAATAAAGGCCTGCTCCCTTGTTAATGGCCCTCCCCTTTGGCTCGGGCCTTTAATGGTTGGTGGAGCCCGCTCCGTCGGGCTCTAAGGCTACAGGACCTGGATGTTGAATACATCAAAATGATGTCCCATAGCTTGGAAAATTTATATCCTCAGATGGATACTGGCACTCTCTCTAGAAAGGAAAAGAATCAGAGAAACACACAGTCCATAGTTCACAGACCTGCTGAACAACTGAAAGAAGGTCTGTCCCACCCTATAACTCAACTGACTTGGTCATTATATTGCAAAAGAAGACTTGCCTCTTCTGCATACTATGAGACAATTTTCAAGATAAAAATGGGTACTTCTAAGGAATCGTCTCTACTGGCATAAAAAGCCCACACAATTCTTCAAAACGCTTAAAGGTTTATTAACCCACAATAGTCCTTAACAACCTTACCCCAAATTCAACAGCTTTAAAAATGGTTAGACTCCTCCTCCTTCAAAAGGTATAGAAAATTAGAACCACCTAAGTCTTAGCCCTATACCCCTCACAGGCCCTTTCATCTTCACTGAGGTCAATACAGCATTCTACAACTATCTACAAAAGTAGGTACCCACAGCACTGTAATACTGTCTGGTCAGACTCTCCTCAAAAAATTCAACACTGAATACAATTGACCATAATAGCTGCTATGCAAAAGCAACTTGTCAATGAACAATTGCTAGCTGGCAAAACAACAAATTAGATCCTAAGCATACAAATCAAACCAACTTACACCCTAAACATAGGACAAAACAGGAACAAAGAACACTGAACCATTTATGAACACGTGGAGAGAATTATGTAAAGCACTAACTATTCTGTTTGTAATTCCTGTGCAATGATTTGGATGATGCGTGAAGATCCCACAGCATACTAATTCTCAGCCACCTTCTATATGGAGCCCCACATAATGCTCCGTTCTCTTTCACCACCTCCAAACTGAAGTTTGCATCACGACCATTCCCTTGCTTTTTTCAGATCAGATTCTTCCTTGTCAATTATATACATAAATTCATACTGCAGGCCTGACCCTGCCATTAAACTCAGTTACCTGCATATTCCGCCCAGGATCGCCTCCACCAAGCCCTCCCTCTTCAAAATGTACATCAAACCTCAGATGGGCCATCTTAGAGTCTTCAAAGCCTCAGCTCAGAACATTTAACATCCAATTCCACTCCTCTTCCAACAAAACAAATATATTCACAAGTATTGTGAGACAAAGGTCAGTTCATAAATGTATTAGAGAGCCTCAAAGCAACACATGGAAGAATGAGCCAAAACAGCTTTTAGCTTAGCATATCCCAAAAGAAATATCCTTGATCTTGGCCAGAGTCACCTACTAAACACATTCTTCAGAGACACAGAGTCACAGGAAGCTAATGTAAATGTGGGACACTGACCTCAGTCTCATTCCTAAATAGAGATGGTAATTAAAGTTATTATCTACCAAATAAACCTCCTCCAAGAAAGCACTAGGCTCTTTATCTTAGTAGAACAGTGGTGGGTGCAGTAGTAAATTTGTGCTTGGATTAGGTAACAGACTATACACTGGTCTACTTGTTTACCCAGTAGAAAGAATATAAAAAGAACAAAATGCTCCATTGGAACTCATTTTAAGACTACAAAAGTGCTAGTCAGTGACACTTCAACTTAGATCCTTCAAGAATTCATCCCTCCGGCCAGAATTACTATTAAAACTGAATTTCTCACCTCCAAAATTGTAAAATGCACCACAACCTGGCTACCTTCAGAAAACTACTACTGACCATCCTCTCTTTTGATCAAAGCAAGTAAACCTAATAGCGTCCCAGAAGCAGTTGCAAAACCTGAGGAGGTAGCTCGGTTGCTGGACTATGACCCTATAATAAACACCCCCTTAACTTCTGCGGTATGCCTAAGCACATGACTTTTAGAGCACCTGTAATGTAGATTTGTGAAATTTTTCACTAACCAGGTGCTCCACCTACATAATTGTCCGTAGGAGATGATAGGACAATCAATCAATCAATCAATCAGGGGTTTATAAAGCGCACTACTCACCCGCGAGGGTGTCAAGGTGCTGGGGGGGGGGGGGGGAGCTCTGAATCAGTCGAAGAGCCATGTCTTGAGGTCTTTCCTGAAGGTGTGGAGGGTTGGAGATCATCTGATGTTAACGGGGAGCTCGTTCCAGGTCTTGGCTGCAATGTAGGAGAAGGCTCTCCTGCCTGTTCTACTTCTGCGGATGCGGGGGACCTCTGCCAGGGCGAGGTCGGCAGAGCGGAGGTTCCTCTTGGGTACGTGGAAGGATAGTCTCTCGTTGAGGTATTTGGGGCCGATGTTGTTGAGGGATTTGTAGGCGTGGATGAGGAGTTTGAAGGTGACCCTCTTCTCAACAGGGAGCCAGTGGAGGTCTTGTAGGTGTTGGGTCATGTGTTTGTGGTGTGGAGTTCCGAGGACAAGTCTGGTGGTGGCATTTTGGATGGTCTGGAGTCTCTGTAGGAGAGATCTGTTGATTCCGGCGTATAGGGCATTGCCATAGTCCAGTCTGCTGGTTATGAGCGTGTGGGTAACGGTCTTTCTGCAGTCGGGGGGGGATCCATTTGAAGGTCTTGCGGAAGATGCACAGGCAGTTGAAGCTAGTGGAAGCGACGGCGTTGACCTGGTGGTTCATGGAGAGGGAAGAGTCGAGGATGATGCCAAGGTTGCATGTGTGGTCTGTAGGAGTGGGTGGGGTCCCGAGGGAGGGGGGCTACCAGGGGTTGTCCCAGGAGGCAGTGCAGGGTCCAAGGATGAGGACCTCGGTTTTCCCTGAGTTGAGCTTAAGGCAGCTGTCGTTCAACCAGGTTGCCACGTTCTTCATTCCCTCCTGGAAGCAGAGTCTGCTGTCTTCGGGATTCTTTGTGAGTTAGAGGATGAGCTGGGTGTCGTCTGCGTAGAATACAATGCTGAGCCCATGCTGTCTGACGATGGCGGCGAGGGGTGCCATGTAGATGTTGAAGAGCGTGGGGCTTAGTGATGAGCCTTGGGGCACTCCTCAGTTGATGTCGGTGGGTTCGGAGAGGAAGGAAGGGAGTCTGATCCTCTGGGTTCTGCCAGAGTGGAAGGATCGGATCCAGTCAAGGGCGGCTCCTTGTATCCCGGCGTCGTGAAGTCTGGCTGCGAGGGTGCGATGGGAGACGGTGTCGAAGGCTGCGGAGAGGTCTAGAAGGATGAGGGCCGCGGTGTGTCCTTGGTCGAGTAGCAGGCAGATGTCGTCTGTGGCGGCAAGGAGAGAGGTCTCTGTGCTGTGGTTGCTGCAGAATCCAGACTGGGAGGCGTCTAGGATGGAGTTCTCTTCGATGAAGGTGGTCAGCTGAGTGTTCACGAGTCTCTCGGTGACCTTGGCTGCGAAAAGGACGAGAGAGATGGGCCGGTAGTTTTTCAGGTCCGTTGGGTCAGCCGTGGGCTTCTTGAGGAGGGGTTTGACCTCCACCCGCTTTCAGTCGTCTGGGAAGATGCCGGATGTGAAGGAGGCATTGATGGTACGTCCAAGTTCAGGTGCGATGCGGTGGCGCCCCTGTGGAAAATGTGGGGTGGGCAGGGGTCCGTGGGGGCTCCTGAGTGGATTTTATGCATGCTCGTGGAGATGTGTTCGATGGTAGTGGGCTTCCAGGTCAAGATCGTTTGGCGATCGGCCGCGACGGGGGGGGGGGTGATGTCCCGCGTTGGTTCGCTGAAATTGTCATAGAGGTCCTTGATCTTACGGTGGAAGTATGTGCTGAGCTTGTTGCAGAGTTGCTGGGAAGGTGTGATGTCCATAGATTCGCTCGGCGGCTTTGTAAGCTGCTGTATGACGCTGAACAGTTCCTTGGTGTTGGTCGCGTTGGCCTGGATTATGTCCTTTAAGAAGGTCCGTTTGGTGTTCCTTATGCACTGGTGGCATTCTTTCAGGGCGCTCCTATGGTTGTTTCGTGCTTCCATGGTTTTCTTTGTTTTGCCAGGTTTTCTCTAGGTGTCTGTTCGAGCGTCTGGCTTCCTGTAATTCCGTGGTGAACCAGGACAAAAATGTTGCTAATGACCCCCCGACCTATCATCAATAGATATGGTTGCAATGATATTGTAAAATGTATTAGAGACACCTATGTAACCCCTTTTGCAGAGTGTATAATGAAACATGAAGCTACTACTATTTCTAACCCCTCTCATTAGTATCAGCATGTATCTTAAGTTTTGCCAGAGCTTCTGACAAAAGTGCCTTGAAGCACTTAAATTATTCAATTTGCAATGTGCACTACCTAATCAAAATGAATATAAAAATAACACTGTATGTGCATCTGCATCACATTTACCCGCAATTTCAATATTATTAATTCCTGGTGTTTCTCAACAATGTCTCTTACCATCACCAATCTTGTTTCACCCCTTTTGTTTTTGGATTGCAAAATGTTCCCAGATTCATCAATATTGAGTCTATTTCCTTGCATACAACCCCAATTTACCACTACACACCTATATCGCATACTTGCTGAATTGTGGGATAGCAAGTCTATCTCTCTTTGTGGCAGTGTTTGCCGATAGTAACTATACTAAATTCTCCCAGGAAGCAGACAACGTTCTGAGCTCCAAAATACAGAGCAAATATATCCCAGCATCATACACAGGAGGAGCACTTCTTAAGGGAATTGAAGAGTCTAAGAAATTTCTCATAGATGTAAAGGAGTTAATCTTGATAGCATTTGAAAGCATGACTCAGATCATTCTGATGATACGTCTCACTGCAAAAGTAGGAAGGTAACAAAATTGAGGTGAACCTAAAAAAAGGAACACATTTTCACTTCAATAGAGGGCAGGGGCATTTGGTCTAAGAGACCATGAGTTTTTGAATAGGAAGCATCACAGCCAATGTGTGGTGCACTGAGGTATTCATATCTTTTCATGGAAGGGGGTCAAATTCAGCCAGTAGGCCATGGAAGAGGGAATATTTTAGAATGAAGGAAATCTTGAAGTGCACATTTATGGCAGTCAGTCAGGTTTTCATGAGAGGTGCCCATAATTAATATGCATCCTTGCTTATCACAAGAGGCAAAGACACAATGTGATCACTACTCAGAACCTTCTCAATGGTCATCCTCAGACTGTGGAGGCCAAGGACACCCTTGGAAACCCTAGTCATTCTCTCAATCGATATTCCGATCTTTTTAATTCCTCACTATAGACAGTCATCTCCTGCAAGCTGGAGGTATTAACTGAATAATGCCCTAGGGGCAGAATCCTTGTACATGTATAAAATATCAGTATGTGCACAAACCTGGCTTTGCTTAAGGCAC
This sequence comes from Triturus cristatus, assembly GCF_964204655.1. NCBI lineage: Eukaryota > Metazoa > Chordata > Amphibia > Caudata > Salamandridae > Triturus > Triturus cristatus. The sequence goes on from NC_140589.1 coordinate 1,635,221,587, forward strand.
AGGATAGGAAATCTGTCCATTCACTTCATATGCACTTTAGTGATCCTTCCAATACTACTTCTGTGCTATGCTCAACTCATTGATTCTTTGATCCATGTAAATAGGATGTCTAGCGCATAGCGAGTGGTTTAAAGGGGCACATCAGTAACATTTTTGTTTTCATTCATGGTAGATTTGAATGGTTGTCTTCCCTTCTTCCTTTGGCACCAGTTGTGCTTGTTTTATAATAGTGAAAAACGCACCCAAAGACAAAGGGCCTCTGTAGATTTAGAGTCAGGTGGTAATAGGATGTCTGCCAAAAATTGGTGTACATCCTGTCGGCACAGCTATTGGTTCCTCATCTCATTTTATTAAGGGAACTTGATTTCCCAATAACAGAGCTATTACTAGCTCTTGTATTGGGAGCCCATTGTACAGCCCCCAACTCCAGTGAGAAAGGTGTCATAAAGTCTGAATTATCAAGGTGGCTTCTGCAACACTATCCTCATTGGCATGGATCTTGTACAAGTTTGTCATGTAAACTGTGGTGCTCCTGGACAAAAAGACTGCAATTTTCACCCATGTCCAGAGAGAAAACTCCTAACACCTGCTTATCATTAGTTATGTTTTTTAAGATAGACTCAAGCTTTTGGTCTCTGTCTTCAGAATAAAACATAACTGTGACAGGTCCACACTGCCACCATGACATGACTGACTTACTGTCACAGTTTCTTCCTCATAAACAACTCCACCATCAAGGCAGAAGCCTCTTTAGAGAAATATGCCTCGCAAAAGGTTGGCTTCTCACAATTATGCTGGCCTCGAAGTGATTAACTTCACCCATTCTGCTTTATGTAATGAGCTGTCAAAACTCTCCCTCTTTTATTTTAAGTACACCAATTTTTGTCACAATACAACATAGCATTCAGAAATCCAAAAGGACTTGCTGCAGATTAACTTTATGAGATTTGGAAGGAGAAAATGTTACTCCCCTTTTTCTGAATTATGTCTGTGTGCTTTAATAAATCACAAGGTAATCATTGAGGCTTGTGGTACATTGGCACTATCCCCAATCTGTGCAGCTAAGAGCAGTTTTCCCGAAACTGCACACATATTCAAACAAATTCCAATTTCAGCACTTGATGATGGAGATATTACCAATTTCATATTTTCCAGTCAGTCTGGAATACCAACAAATTCTTACCTGCCCAATGTAGGAATGAGATGCAGCAACTTATGACAAGCCTGTAGAAGGATCCTTAAACAGTGTGCAGACAATGAAAGAAAAGAAAGATTATAAATGATAACCCTGTTTGGCCTGGAGGTGTAGCCAATTCATGAAACTGAATCATTTTAGCTAGTGAGGCGCCTTGTCTCCACAGAACCAAGAATGGCCTTGTCTCCACAGAACCATTGTCTGCACGGTTGAAAGATACATCATGATGGCTTTATTGTTCCTGGAGGGAAGACTAGTTCATGTTGAAGTTTTTTTCATTTGGAAGATGATGTTCAATTTAGGAATGCTTATTCCATGTGTAATATTATCCTGAAGTCTCTATGGGATTTGGAGTACAAGCAATTCAATCAGACATAACTTTACTGATCATATAGCATAGTAAAATAATTGTATTTGGGAAATTATTTTACATTGGCTAGTTTTCTTGGTCCATTATTATCAGAGGATTTTGTTTAAAAGCCCTTGCATACTGTTTTCTCAGTGTCTAAAATGCTGTCAGTGTTTACATTTTCATTGTTTTTTAATTCTGATTTTTACCATGCTATTTTAATGTCATTTTTTATAATTACTTTCCATTAGAGATATTTGTAACTATAATGTTATCTGTGATTTAATGTGTTAGTTTTTCCACAATTTTTTTTATTCATAAAACTTCTAATTATGTTTGAGTTTTCCCCTGATCTTTAGGTGCAATCCAGTTTAGTCAATATGTTTGCTGATAGTTTTTCTGTATCTTTGATGTTTCATTAGTTTAGAAAGCAACACCTTTTTACCATATTTATTGTTAACATTTTAATTTTTAAACGGTTTGATTTCTTTTCCCACCTCATTTGCTCTTTAAGGTACATCTGGTTTTCACATTAAAAGTAGTTTACTTCTTGTTGCTGAATTGTAATGTTGGGTTAGTGTGGACACTGCCAGCGCACACTGTCTTTGATCTATGATTCTCAGTCTCACAGTCCAAATATCCAAAGGTGAGCGCTGGATCCCCTCAATGAAACCAGTGAAGTTCTATGGATTGAACAGTGGACCATTTCCCAAAAGCACTACTTTCTGACAGTGTTTCTAGCTGAAATAGATCAAAAGCCACTTAGAATTCTGAATACAGATCTGAAGGCAGCTCCTCACACTTTATAAAAATGTATTAGTTACCACAGAAATGTCAATCTCTCCCAAATTGTATTAACTACCATGGTGGATTGATAGGGGAGGTGCTTTCGTTTACAGCAGGAAACAAAAATCTTGCACAATTATGTATGTTTTAAAGAGGGCAAAAAGAGGGATTCTTGGTCATGAAACTGCTTTTTTTGTTTTTATTCCAAATCATCTTTATATCACAGATGTCTGTTGAATCTATTTTTAAGTTCAATATACAACAGTGTCCTGCAGGCCACAGGACAGTTTCTGGGTACAATGGAGGGGGCGCTCCCAGAAGGCCCACAGTGAACTGAAAGAGTGAACTGGCTGGGAGTTGCTGAAACACAACTGATATGCATAGAATAGAAAATGCGCACCATATATTACAAGAAATGTGTCCAAATAGGTTTGCTTTTCTTTGATATTTAATTTCTGATGTTAGAAATTGGATCTCTAGTTGGCAGATCCACACCCTGTCCAAGTCAAGACCACAATCCTAGTCAGGGTGAGTCAGATACACAACCTAATTTAACCTGTGCTCACCCTCTGGTAGCATGGCACAGAGCAGTCAGGTTTAGCTTAAAAGGCAATGTGTAAAGTATTTGTGCAACACTTTCACTACAGTAACACTGTGAAAACACCACATAAAGACTCTACACCACTTTCGAAATATAGAAAATATTTATGTTAGTAAAACAAGACCAAAATGACAACAATCCAATAAGTAAAAGTCGAGATATTAATTTTTAAAGCTTAAATCCAAAAATAGTGCTTAGAAGTCAATAGCGCTAAAATGCTACTTGAAGTTCCGCTAGACCGGGGTCTAATCTAAAGTTCTAGGCTGACCGCAATGGAGGGCAGGCTGGATACAGGACCCATGCAGGGCCTGCTGAACAAGTACCTTTGTATGGAGCAAGCGTTAACGTCGAAGACAAGATACATCAGTTCCAATTCATGCAGTTGGGTCGCTGTGTCGAAGTCAAGCCTCGCAATCAGCATCAAAGGATCAGCGCTGCATCGAAGTCAAGCCTCGCAGCTGTGTCTTCGGATCAGCACTGAGTAGTGAACTAACCTCGCAGTCTGGATCCACGTCGTTGTCAAATCAGCGCTGCGTTGGCATCAAAGGGCACTGCTTTGGTTCCGATCAGCATAATGGGGCCACTGTGTGGATTTTTGCAGAAAGCAGCTGCAGAACCCACTTCTGAGGTCCAGGACTGGAGCTGGCACATCGGAGAATGGTAGGACTCACATGGCAGAGTCCAGCATCACCAGCAGAGTTGCAAGAAGTTTTTTGCGACCCTGAGACTTCAGAGATCAGGAGGCAAGCCTACAAACCCTTGGAAAAACTTGGGTTTAGGGATGTAGAGACCACTAGCAGTCCTTCTTACTGATGTTCAGACAAAATATAGGAAATAAACTATCATCAGACAGAAATATTGAGTCTGAAATATCGTCACACAAAAATATTGTTTGCAAGAATATCGCTGCCAAGAATATCAATTTTAAGTTAAGTAATATCGATTTTCACAATATCGAAATCCTTAATAGAGTTTATAAAAATACCATTGCTAAGAATATCGTTTTCAATTATTTTTATATATTTTAGTATGTATTTTAATAGTATATGTTAAAAAATGTTTTTAATTGTTAATGTTTTTTAATATAGTTGTTTAGTATAGTTTTAAAATATTGGGCCTTATTTCGATATCGGTCAGAAAGCCGCTTTCCATGCAACATGGAAGGGTTAGATACCGAACGTTGAATTACAATGTTGGCGGTTAGAGTTTAAACTGGTGGGGGAAACTCAGTTTCGGTTTGATGTCGGGATTATGTTGTCGGTTTCTGACAGCTTTCCATGTTGGCCTTCCTGACATGGAAAGGCAGTTGGAAAGCGACTTTGTGGTCCCCTTAGCAGGCCCTCCGGTTGTGGCCCTGGGGGGCACCTATGGTAGTCCCATGAAAAGCCAGCTCCCATCATGGCCGTTCGGAGATGTTGCTCCATTGTGAACCCTCAATTCAGCCTCCAGAATGGCGCTTTCACCGCATTGCCTAACCATCCTCTAGGTTCTACAACTGGAATGCAAGCAGTTCATGTTAAAACTTATTTTGCTCTGCTCCGACCGATCCTCGCAGAGATTTCTGCCGTGACGTCCCTTCCTTCGATTGGACTAAGATGGCTCCCAAGCTATGAGAGCTCCATGAGCTACGAACAAATGCCTGGTGCTGAATGGAGCGCACCGCGATGCCACCGACCCGCGCTCTGCCCAGCAATCCGACGCCCCCACACCACAGCCCTCACCTCAAAGTGCCTGCCGATTCCACCGCTTTTGTATCATTTCGCGTTCCCGCTCTGCTAACGGAGCACGGCTACTGCTGGAGAGGGAGGGGCACTTGAGCACGACCGGCAGTGCCCTCCGTGATCCACAGCGGACGCACTTCAGAAGTGGTGAGTGGGGAGCCCGTGAAGAGGCCTTAGTGTGACAATTTTGATCCTGGTGGCAGCCTTTCACGACCTGAGCTCGGGTTTTGGGATCCTGCTGGCGCCTAGCTTGACCCCCATTGAGCTCGGCTCTTACCTTCTAGACGGAAGCCGACTCTAAAATGGCGCCCACCAATGTATTTTCACTGGTATGGGAAGATGCTCCCATCTGACAAGGGGGTCCCGATGTTCCACTAGGACAATGGGCTTAGCTGAGGAAACAATCCTAAGATCTAGAAACAATACCACCTACAGAGTCTTGAGATCAACAGACTCAATTTGCCTGACTTTATGATGGCTGCCAAGCTACACCCCCCCCCCTTCCTATACTGCCACCCTTGCCAGCTCCACCAGCCCGTCTCTTAATTTGAGAAAATAGTTTTGTATTTTAATTATAATATTTGTAGTTATGTATTATACGTATTAAACATTGTAATAAATATTTAATTTATTAATTAAAAAAATGCATTTAGATTGTTTACATATCTATAATTTTAGCTATTTAGTATGTTTTAGAAATTATTTTATTTTGTTCAAGTTAATTAGTCTCTTTTTAATGTTGCACTGACTGGAGTGGGAATAGTACATTTTACCCCTCTGCAATCCAACACTTTCCCTACTGTTGCACTGACTGAAGTGGAAATAGTACATTGTAGCACCCCCGCTATCCAACACTTTCCCTACTGTTGCACTGAGTGGAATGGGAATAGTAAATTTTACCCCTCCGCATTACAACATATTCCCTACTGTTGCACTGAATGAAGTGGGAATAGTAAATCTGATCCCTCTCAATCCAACACTTTCTCTACTTTTGCACTGACTTCAGTGGGAATTTCTAATTCTACCCCCTCACCCCACAATCCAACACTTTCCCTAATCTTGCACTGGCTGGAGTGGGAATAGTACATTCAAACCCCTCTGCAATCTAACACTTTCCCTACTTTGCACTGACTTGAGTGGGAATAGTAATGTTTACCCCTCTGCAATCCAACACTTTCCCTACTGTTGCACTACCTGGAGTGGGAATAGTAAATTTCACCTCTCCACAATCCAACACTTTACCTACGGTTGCACTGACTGGAGTGGGAATAGTAAATTTTACCAATCCACTATCCAACACTTTCCCTACTATTGCACTGACTGGAGAAGAAATAGTACATTTTATCCCCCCCCCAATCCAACACTTTTGTTGTGTTTCCATTTAGATACCCGTATATAGGTTTCCCTGAATCATGTCCTTATTTAGGCACAACTCGCTTTGCCCTTATTTAGGCATTGAATCCCAGCCCTTATTTTGGCATTAGCCATGCTAACCAAATACAGACATGGTCACCTACATCCGTCCATCCCACGTCACAACGAGTTCTTGGAAACCAGACCCTTAAGCCGAGCGGGACTTTCCCTAGCTAGGATTATTGATTTCTCCAAGAACACATCTATTATGCATGAACTACTATTCCCTAGGGGTTCATCCATGATGTCTTAAATATGCCTTCCCTTACCATGGCAAACGACGGCACGACTTAGCACAACTTGACTGCACAGTTCACCACAGCAAGTTCGGAAGAGCCCATATCCCGGCCTAATGCACTGACCAGATGCTGTCATGCCTGCTCGCAGAGAATCCAGCTTCCAGTGTTCTGACTCCCTTCGCGGGGTGTTCGAGTTTGAGACCCGGATAGAGATTCCCACCTCGCTCATTCTAAAGGTATGGAGCAGACTAGAACCTAGAGGTACTCTTGGCATACTAAACTTAGTATATACCATACTATAGCAAACAGCACCTACTTCTTACCTCACACTACACTTAGGTTAGGTACACGAGGGTAGGACTATTTGAAGCATCAGACGAGTATTCACTTTTTAGCCTGTGTTATTTATGTATGTATATATGAATATATGTCATAGCTAAAAGACAATACTATTGCAGTATTATTTCTTCTTACTGCTTATGCTGTGTGTATTGTATCTTGCTTTCTGTCTAATGACCGTAACAGCTCATATCTCTTACCCGAGAAACAAGACTGTTCAATAAAACCCTTTTATTGAAATGCCCGTCTATCTATTTCTGTGTAACTCTGGAAAAACTAAGCATGCACGATTGACTGAGTGAAACTGTTATCTATTGTTTCCACGATTCTGAGACGTGTTCCGATTCTAAGGGAAACAAAGTTGTCATGTTTATGCTGTTGTCAGAAACTAATCCCTTCTTGTTCATTCGAGAAGTTTCTAGTGACCTCCGAGTTAGCTGGCACACAAAGTAATTAAGTTTAATGTACTCGATAGGAACTACACTACATGGCGCCCAACGTAGGGCAGGCACTAATTTAACGCTAGATACTGAAGTAACTCAGTCGTGCTTTTCTCAGAGACCCCTCCTCATAAAACTCCATAAGATGTCTGGAGTGGGTAGGGATAATATCCGCCATAGCTGAGTAGGACGAGAATCCTATGGATTAGTCGTTTGGTTTATTCAACGTTGAAGGATACAGTGTTCCAAAATTTTGTGAACCTTATCTTTGTTTCCTTGAAACTTGTTCTGCATTTTCCAAAAAGCAATGTCCCAAAACAGGGATAATACAGAGGCTGCGGCTGACCAAGTCGTAGCAGCCTTTAATACTACAGGTTAAATGTCATTAAATGTCATTACATTTAAGGGGAGCCATCACTCTAAACCTTATAAAACATGGCCTAACAGCAAGAGGTGGTAGAGCTGTTTTTGTGATAGAGGCACATGAATCTTTTCAGACAGAGGTATTCTATTCATGGATTACATTTCTAGAAACAAATCCAGTAACAAAAATGTTTCACTTCTTCAAAGAAGATGAACCACCTGAGGAATACATTCCCTTTGAGGATATCAAAATTCCACTCACATACCAGGAGCATCAATTCTGGTTTAAAGGCGCCCTAAAACATTACAATCACATAACCAGGCTCGGGCCCACTAGGTAGACCAGGAGCAACATGGCCGATTTTAGCCGGCTACACACCTCATCCTGACATTGAAACAATGTCAGATGATGAATTACTCACTCAACTAAAAGAGTTGATAAAAATGTACAGACAGTTAGTACAATATGTGATGCGGACTTTAACAGTCCAACCACCAATAACCATTCCAAATCAGACCCCTCATCAGGGGAATACTCTAAAAATTACTCCACAGACTTTACACGCAGTCATGGGTAAAATGTCCACAAAACGTGAACAAATTCCATTCTGGATAGCTCAAAAATGACTCAAATCGAAGCAGTATTTCCTAACACTAGCCCTTATGAGAAACACCGAATCCTAACAATCTGTTTACCAATGGGGATCACACCACATCTGGAAGACTGCACCACTTGGGGCACAGTCTTTGCTGCCATCTACACTAAAACACATGGTGTTCCGTCTATTGAGGTAATACCTGTTGCCCTGAAACAAATTCAATATGAATACGGGGCAGAGCCTGCTCTGAACTTAGGTATGAAATTACTGAAAAACTTCAACCAGGTCTCAACAATAATATTATCTAATATAAAAGGGGAGGCAGCATCAGTGGCGATCCGCCAAAAATTAAGGGAATTTGATGTAACAGAACATCAACATGAACTACCCAGAATAATAGAAAAATCCTATGAAGAATTAGACAGAGACAGTTTAGGTGGGAAACCAGTTAAACCACAACTGTCTGAGGGTCATGAAAAAGACTCAGTTAAAAACAATCCTAGTGGGAAAACAAAAAACAATTTTTAAAAGAGAAGCGTTCTCAATCCCGAGGTAGGTCTCCTCAAAAGGAGCCCTCTGAAAGGAGGTATAACCTCAGGAATAGGGATAATTTGAAAAAACCTGACAGGTATCAAGATACTGATACACGTTCCTCTCGTACCTTTCAGACATCTTCTTAGACATCCGAAAGAAGAGGACGGTCAGATCACAAAGAAGAACGCATGAAGTCCAGAGACGGTCAGCACGTTCAGAAAAACAAACCAAAACCTCAATTCAGCAAGAAAAAGGTAGCAGGTCTGAAGATCAGACATGCCGAAAATCCTGAGGACACAACTCAAGAATGGAGAATGGGCTCAGACAGTGCTGGACAGCGCAGCAGAAGTAACAATAGCTCGACAGAACCTGAAGGAACTTCTGGAGACAGTGGACTTGAATGAGTACATAACAGTTGAAACTGTAGACACCAGGGTTAGTTCTCCACAAAAGTTATATAAAATAACACCTTGGATGGAGGGAGACATACCAAGAAAAGTGAAAGCACTCTTTTTTGAGAAAAAAGTTTCAAGGGGTTATGATATACTTCTAGCAGAAAAAGACTGACCAACGGAATTTGTCAGGGAGTGCCCACATGGCGAAGACATCATTATGCCAGCCTTCTCCAACCATGTTCCTATACATTTTAAAATATACGTATGTCAGGAAATGGGCAGTAGCCCAGGCCCCTGCATTATACAAAAATCATGCAGGATGGGATGAGGACTCACCACACCATAAAATCCAATTAAAACGTCAACCTACTGCGCAAAGGCAGTACCCAATTAAGCAAGAAGCTAAAAAACAGGTCAGGGAGATCTTAGATCAACTTAAATACCAAGGGGTGATTGAAACATGCACCTCATCAATTAACAATCCTTTGTTTCCTGTTTCCAAACCTGACAACACATATCGTCTAGTTTTGGATTACAGACACCTGAACACTTGTTTGCAGTGCAAAATGAACACAGCACAGCATTAATGAATAACATTGTGCGTAAAAAATATAAAACCACATTGAATATTTCAAATGGTTTCTTTTGTCAAAACATAGCACCTGAAAGTAGGTACTTGACAGCTTTTTCAATAATGGGGACCTAGCGTCCTTTCTGTCGACTCCCACAAGGGTTCAAGAACAGCCCGGGGTTATTCTCAGCAAGAGTAACAGAGTTACTACAAATTTATGATGACGAGGCATTGTCATATGTCGATGATATCTATCTGACAGACGATGACCTGGATAGGCACTTGAACAGGGTGAACACCATTATACTGGGCTTCGCCTCTGAGGGCTACAAATTTAATTTCAAGAAATTAAGAATTGCCCATCTCAATGTCCTTTTCCTAGGATATGAACTTTCAAGTGAAGGCAAAAGCCTGGCAGCGAATTTTTTAGAAAAATGTGTGCTGCTCCAACCTCTAAAAACGCTGAAACATTTACAGTCGATTCTAGGTTTTCTGAATTTTGAAAGAACTTACATTCTAAATTACGCAGAAAGGGTTAAACCTCTCTACGAACTAATCGAACCTGATTTCAAAATCAAAGATTGGACACAGGAACACACAGAAATCCTGCGTTCACTACAAGCTGACTTATTAGCAACAAATCACTTACAAACACGCGTAAATCACGCAATTTAGTGATCCGAATAATTTCGGGTCAATGCGGATTCACCTACTTAACTTTTAATGAAGGTGAAAAAGTACCAATTGCATACAAATTACATTTGTATACACAAGTGGAAATGCGATTCACTTAGACAGAAAACATTCTGACAGCAGTTCAAACCGCTGCAGCAAAAGAAAGAGCTCTAGCTCAGGGGAAACGCATTATTATCGTGACACCGGTACCATCCTTAGAGGCAGTTACAAAAGCGAGCATTCCAAATGCAAAAGCTTTACATCCAAGATGGGTACAATGGGTTAATTCTCTTGCTGCAACAGATGTTGAATATGTTTTTGATCCTTATTTAAAAACACAAGCATTCCTGCAATAAGAACACGAATGTCCTCTGCCTATCGAGATTCTCCCTCTTGACCAGTATGAATTTATAATTTATACTGACGAATCAGCACAACCGGCTACGGAAAGTAAGCAAGCTTACAGTGCAGCCTGCGCAATCATTAAAGGTCGTATGCGCAATGGTAAATTCCGACTGATGGTCACTAAAACTCAATCTCTAGGAGATTGTACAGCTCAGCGAGCTGAACTACAAGCATTCAAATTGGTACTTGAAAATACGGATCGCAAATTCCCCACACTTATGGTGTGCGATTCTTTTTACTATGTTCAATCATATAATGAATATTTACAGAATTGGCTTCAAAATGGTTTTAAAGATGCAAAAGGTGGCACAATAAAGCATAAAACACTTTGGGAACAAGTAGTTCAGTTGCGAAACGGACTACAAAACACTCACATGATACACACGCTGAGTCGTCAACGTGATGGCATTCACGTTGATGGGAATTCATTGGCTGACGAAGCCGCGAAGGGGGCTGTGCAAACTGCTTCCGTAGCTGCGATCACTCGTTCAAAAACGTGAATAGACAGTGAGATATTGTTGGCTGTCAATGCTTCAAGCAAAGGCAGTGATGCAGCATTACCTAAAAAGTTTCCACTCAAATACTCGTATATAATTGATGGGAACAACGTTCCGTTTGCTCGAAACCCTGGAGTGGGGGATAGGGTCATTCCAAACATGGAACGTAGGTTAGGACTAATCCTAGCAGCACATGAGGGGATATCCTCTGCCCATGCAGGTGTTTCCGCCACAGTATCGTTATTAAAACAGAGATATTGGTGGCTTGGCATTAGGAAACAGACCACAAACTATGTTTTGGAATGTGAAATATGCCAGAAGATGAAAGTCTCGACAGTGAAACGTCCTGCGCTGACACCCCTGTTAATCTCAGATAAACCATTAGCGTGTGTTTACCTGGATCACTGCAGTACCTTGCAAAGGGATGGTAACTATAAATATATCATGGTCGCAGTGGATTCGTGTTCAAGGTTCCTATGGATGTGGCCTCAGCGCTCGGCTGACGCTCGAACTGTTATAAAAGATTTGCGAGTCTTTATCGGCACATACGCAATTGGCACACTACATTCTGACCAGGGCCCTGCATTTAGCTCTCGGGCTTACAAAGAAGCCATGGCCAGTTTGGGCGTTGCATTGCGGTACTCCTCTACATTCCATCCTGAGGGAAATTCGGTTGTGGAAAGGAAAAACCGGGACATAAAGCGGTCTATAACAGCTAGGGTATTAGGTTTGGGTGATGGGTGGGTCAAACATCTTTATGGGGTCCAACGCTCATTAAAGAATTTGCCAAGAAGTTCTCTAGGGAGGTCACTCCATGTGAGGTCCTATTTGGGACAAGAATGTGGGTTCCTGATCTCGAATGTAAAGGCACAGTAGTGGAAAATAAACCATTTGATATCAAAGATCGTTTGGCTGTTTTACAGGACTTAAATGAACTAAGATCGAAACAAAGCAATGTTTTCCTGAAGCCAACCACCACTGGGGATAATCCAGCCGTCCCAGCAAGGCCTGTCTGGATCCCTAAACTTGGGGATCTAGTCAGAGAAAAGATCGCTGACAAGAAGTAATCTGGGCCTTCTTACATACAACCGGTACCTGCCCTAGCAATACACGGATCAAGAACAGTACTTCTGCCGCCCCTTGCTGGTAAAAAGGAGAAAAGATTTGTGTCCATCGACCTCATCAAACCACACTATGTGGCCGATACTAAACAGTAGGCCATGTGGACGCCGACCAAGTAGCAGACGCACTCCTCTAGCTACTGTCCGAGAGGTTCAAACTGAAAGACTCATCACCATTGAGAATACAACAGTAAGAAATGAAGGACTAAGCAACAATGCTATGGAACTCATTCCTCTTGAAACCCAAATAACAGTTCGTCCTGATAGACTGGTCTACACCAACGTAGCAAGAGATCCACTGGTTCCAGCGATTTCAAGAAATGCTGATGCAATTTCAACCATTGACAGAACTGCTTCTGGCTATTTCATTAACTTTGGTACGTTTTCTGAGGATCCCAGCGAAGAACAAGCATAAGAATTTTTCCAACCCGTAAAAAAGAATTATCTGGTTTCACCATGGATTGAACTATGGATTATTTCTGGAATATTTTTCTTTCTGCTTTGGCTAGCTTTAGTAATAAATCTGAGCATGCTGATAGTTGGAAGATATATTCATTTGGACACAGGAAGTAAAAATGTGAGCTTACTTTTGAAACCACACAAATCGTCCCATCACGAAGCAAGAGACTTGTCAGCAGTGAACATCACAGCCGTTCCAATACAAGATGGTATAGTTTGGGACAAAAGATCATGATATATTCGGTCCGTCTGAACTTTTGAAGATTCCATACTTATTTAAAATTTCATTTTGTGACTTTATTACCTCTAGTACCTATTCTGATGATTGGGACTTTGAGACTGTTAATAATATGATGCCTGATCTAGAAAGATCTGCTGCATTCTCTAAACATGAATACTTAGAGGGTTCAACAGACTATGAACAGTTTTTTTGTTACAATCACTATGGTCATCATTTCTTGCATAAAACTGCAACACCTAGAAATGTATTTATGTATAACCAATGGGAACATTGTCCTACTCCACCGAGGGGTAGCTCAAAAACATTTGCAATGAAGTTTCCATATTTTTCAGGGTATAATATATCTAAGCCAGAAACGTTTTACGAAAAATATGTTAACGAATACAAAACAGATTTATTCTGCAGCCTTTAATGCCCAACTGTCTAGACAGGGTTTTGACTTTTGGAAAGACACAATTGACACAAAATCTGTCTGGGGTACAAAAGATTGGCAAGTGCAGGAGATAGAAGCTTTGTTTAGAGCCTGCATCATCCCTCAGCAGATAATGTTTTTGAATGACACTGTCCAACAGACGTCTTGCCTTGGGTTAGCCAAGATCAAAGACATGAAAACACAGTGTGAAAACCTACAACTACAAGAAATAGCACTACACAGGGGGTGGTCGACGTACATACTATTTTACGACACAATAGATCAGATTCCGAATGGAAAAAATGGTTGCTCTGGCCCACAGACACAAACATCTGTCAAGAAAGATTCAAGAAAGACACAAGGTCTAACGATCAATAGGCCAGACCCACGCTATGTCCAAAGAGAGCATCCAGGGGTAGTAACAACATACAGTGTAGGAAAACTATGACTTGATTGGCTACAGACATCTACACTAGAGGATGTGAAACAACACTTATCTTTACTTAAAGAAGACGCAAACCTCAGGGAATTCTTGCTAGGTCCAAGAAAACCGCGTCAAAAACATTTCATATATGCCGGCATCTATGCTGCTTATAATGAAATATGGAAGGTGACACCGCAAAAAGAATGCGAGAAATTGATTGTATTAATTTAGAGAAATCTCTCGCTGTGGTCGACAGTGGATTAACAACTCTGTCGTCCAGGATATATTCATTGGGCAACATTGTATCCTCTGCTATAGATATTGTGGAACAAGATTTGGTCTTGCTGCGTCAAGGCCAGTCTCAATTACGTTCTATTCTGTCATTAGACTGGACGCTACAAAACCTGCGTGCAGGCTATGTGCCTTGGCGTTTCATCAACACGTCTTCTCTGTTTTCTGATTACAATATCACGGATAAACAGATCGAACTGGCACAAAGGGGAGCGAAGTATACAGTGCTGAGCATTGAAAAACTGGAAAAATTGCCATTTACGGCAGCAGAAAAAACAGCTACTGAATGGATCATACATGGCAAAATAACTCTGCCTGTTACAACTTTCCATTTTCAGTATTGCCTTAAACACATGCCAGTAGGCAAATATGAAAGGTTGGGTAAAGAATACATCAGGACAAAATGGGAATTACATTACACACACAAATGTTGGAGTGGGGGGCGTGAAGTGTTTATTAGCGGTACACACTGTGAAAATACACTGAGCGGTTCACTCATATGTCGGCATATTAGTTTACATGGGGCCTGTAGCGGTTCCACTGCAAATTTATCCTGCCACCTGCAAGGTTCATGTATTTAAGACCGTATGTTCGGGACTGTTAACAACTTTTCAAGCTGGCCTCAGAATCCTTCCAAACTTCATGCACTCGGTGCTTGGTGGTCTGCCGCTAATTCTAGCAATTGTCGCAGGAATCCTATTTTTATTCCTACTGCTGCGCTATGGCAAGCCAATCCACCAGCGTCACTCCCGGCACCTTGGAGCTTGCTCTCCTGGAAAGGAAGTGTCATGAACGTATAGTGCAACTATTGGGTTTACCTCGTCTACCAGAACCAAATACCACATTGTTTCTGTCGTTCAGACCAATCTGGCAAGATTGCATCTTACCTGTTCTACGCTGCCTGCTTTGGGGTGAAGAATGCGTGCTAGACATCTGTCTAACACTCCCATCAGTCATGCCAACGGGTATCGATATTCTGCTGGACCCGATAACGGCCCATGCTCTGTGTTGTCTTCAGCGGCTACCGATCCTGATGACAGCATTTGTTGAGATCTTACAGACACAACATGCTACTGCTGAGGTACGAGATGGATCCACAGGCACACAGGTATCATCGAACACTGCTACTGACGATGCATCACATCTACGTGCAGTTAGTCTTCTAAACGAGGTAATCGACCTATCACCAACAACAATAGATGATTTTTTGTCTACAGGATTAGAGGATTTCATGTTTTTCCCAGCATCTTCAAATAACTTTTGATTTGGCTCACAGTGTACCATGTAATCTATGAATTCGGCCTTCATTTTTCTAAAAAAAAAGACAAAAATTGGAACCTTCCTAAGATCGCACTTTTTGCATATTGACTTTTTTTAATGGCTAACAGCTCTGCTTACAGTAGAACTATTCATAGAGAACAGACTTCTTTGAAACACTTCCAGGGACACATTGTCGCCTTTTTCTCACATTTATGGAATCATGACATGAAATGGCTGTGAACCTTTTTCCTTTCTGTACAAATGGACCATTTCATTACATATGTGTATATATTTCTGTTCATTCTCTTAGCATTCACTGTAAATATATGCTTAGAATGCAACATTGCTTTAATATCTACAGCACCTGCATTTCATGTGTAGCGAACTTTTAACAAAGACTTTTTAGTATGCTTTTACAAATGTTTTTAGTGAACATGTGATACTCAATTTTATGTGTTCAGCATGTTTAGCATTTAGTAATATCGATCAGTAGTCATTGGAGTGGGTGTTATGTTTCGATTTAGATACCCGTATATAGGTTTCCCTGAATCATGTCCTTATATAGGCACAACTCGCTTTGCCCTTATTTAGGCATAGAATCCCAGCCTTTATTTAGGCATTAGCCATGCTAACCAAATACAGGCATGGTCACCTACATCCGTCCATCCCACATCACTACGAGTTCTTAGAAACCAGACCCTTAAACCGAACTGGACTTTCCCTAGCTAGGATTATTGATTTCTCCAAGAACTCATCTATTATGCATGAACTACTATTCATTAGCGGTTCATCCATGACGTCTTCCTCCGCCCGACTTTACGTCAATGCTAGCATTCCTAAGCACCTTCCAGGTATAAATATGCCTTCCCTTACCATGGCAAACGATGACACGACCTGACTGCACAGTTCGCCACGGCAAGTTCGGAAGGAACGATATCCCGGCCTGACGCACTGACCAGACGCTGTCATCCCTGCTCACAGAGAATCCAGCTTCCAGTGTTCTGACTCCCTTCGCGGGGTGTTAGAGTCTGAGACCCGGCTAGAGATTCCCACCTCGCTCATTCTAAAGATATGGAGCTGACTAGAACCTAGAGGGACGCTTGGCATACTAAACTTAGTATATACCATACTATATAAAACAGCACTTACTTCTTACCTTCCACTACACTTAGGTTAGGTACCCAAGGGTAGGACTATTTAGAAGCATCAGACGAGTATTCACTTTTTAGCCTGTGTTATTTATGTATGTATATATGAATATATGTCATAGCTAAAAGACAATGCTATTGCAGTTATTGCAGTATTATTTCTTCTTACTGCTTACGCTGTGCGTATTGTATCTTGCTTTCTGTCTAATGACCGTAACAGATCATATCTCTTACACGAGAAACAAGACTGTTCAATAAAACCCTTTTATTCAATTGCCCGTCTATCTATTTCTGTGTAACTCTGGAGAAACTAAGCATGCACGATTGACTGAGTGAAACTGTTATCTATTGTTTCCACGATTCTGAGACGCTTTCCAATTCTAAGGGAAACAAAGTTGTCATGTTTATGCGGTTGTCAGAAACTAATCCCTTCTTGTTCATTTAAGAAGTTTCTAGTGACCTCTGAGTTAGCTGGCACACAAAGTTATTACGTTTAATGTACTCAATAGGAGCATACTGACCTTAGTCCTATGCGAAAACTATAGTGTATATTATTCCATTGCGCAGAGCCTACAATGGAAATAGGAACTACACTACACTTTCCTTACTGTTGCATTGACTGGAGTGGGAATAGTAAATTTGACCTCTCCTAAGTATAAAACTTTGCCTACTTTTGTAAAAAATTGTAGTGGGAATAGCATATATATTACTTGTAAAATGTTATAGTCCAGTTTATATTGTTTAAATTGATATTATTATGTTTCTGCTTATTTAAAATGATAATATTCATAATTAATAATGTTTTAATATGTAATATATTTGTATTAAATTGTATTATTTTTCTTTTGTTAATTTTTTTTATTTGCAATTTAAATGGTTTGTTTTTAAATTTTGTATATTATTGGATATATATATATATATATTTATTATATTAGATTAAATAAAATTACATTATAATATAAATTAAAAATATGAATGTAATGATATTTTTTATTAGAAATATGTAAGGCAAGAAGCAGCTGGTGGCAGCCCAACACAGCAGAGCAGGTAGCAAAGTGGCAGTGCCTCCTACAGTACAGCAAACAGCAGGCCAACACAGTAAAGCAGTTAGCAAAGAGGCAGTCTCTTATGCAGCACAGTAGCTCCTCTTACAGGCAGAAAGTCCTTGGTTCCAGCAAAGTACTGATGGTATCAGGAGTTCAGTACTTATATCCAAATGTACCTTTGAAGTGGGGGAGACTTTAAAGAGGCCTTTGAAAATCACAAGGTCCCTGCCTTCCCTGCCCTGGCTCCGGACTCACTACAGACGGGTTGCCAGCTCTATGTGTGGGCACAGGCACAGCCGTATTCAGGTGCAAGTGTCAGCTCATCCCTCTCAATCTACCTCAGGAAGGTGCATCAACCTGTTGATGAGCCATCAGGATGCAAATGTAACACCACAGCTCCTTTTGTGTGACTGTCTAGAGGGAATGCACACAGCCCAACTGTCATCCATCCCAGACATGTATTCAGAGACAGGCAGAAGCACAGAACGATTAAAATAAGAAAATGACAACTTTCTAAAAGTTTTAAATGCTAGACAACAATAGGTGGCTGTGTGATTCATACACGTTTTTACCTTTTCATGAAGGTCATCTCACTCAATAAACATGACCTCTAAATCTTTTATACCTTTTATTCTGTCACATTCCAAGCTTTTAATTTCTTTACAATGAAAGGAGAAGATACCAGCAAGTTATTCTCAAATATGCAAATTGTTCTTAAAAAACTTTGTGCTCAATGTGAAAACAAAAAAACATAGTTTAAGCATGACAACAAAACAAGAATTAATACAGAGAAAAACATAAAGTATTCATTGTTCACCAGTCCTGCAAATGAAGGGCCAGAGCGATACATTTACAACTAACGCCCTTTGAATACAATGCAAGGTCCAGGCTTATCTAACATGGGCCTGAAGAAATTGTTTTTTTGCTAAAACTTAATTTGAGTCCTCCATATTGATGTGCATTGTGCAAGGATCTCCCAAAGGTAATGTTCTACGCATTTCAAACCCCAATTGTTTTATGGGTTCTCTTCTTACCTTAGTTCAATGAAGGTTGGTGTTTTTGGCAGCAGAGTGGGGGCAATAAAGTCTTCTTTGTTGGCTTTGTTTTAATCTAGAAAATAGGGGGCAGAGAAGGTCTCATTATTTAAATGTTTTCTTTACTTGAAAAAGGCATTGAACAAAAGCATGCAATGCGCCTCAGAAGTTAATGCTGTCATTTGTTTCTTGCTCGCACTGACCAATATATGTAGAATCGACTCTCATGCAGTGCAGACGTATTTAGGCTTTTCATTAGGATACATGCTCAAAGCTTGACACATGGAGTGTTACCTTTATTGAATATGGGTTCTTTTTGGTGGCAGAATCAGGGCAGAAATCCTCCTTGATAGCTTTGTTTGATTCTGAAATGAGGCAACGGTTTCGTACATAAAAAATAGGCTTTGAAGTTAAACTTACAACGCGCTTCGAGGAAAGGCATACTGACAAAAGTTACAATTTCTTGTTCCACCTGTTATGTATTTAGCTTATGTGTAAATGTGGACCAAAGCAAGATATCTTTTGTTGCGTGCTGTCTCGGGGTTTCCCCACATTGTAACACATGCATTTTGTCAAACACTCTATTCGCGCATTAAGGCAGAGATTTCAAAGCATTTTTTGACCATGTTGCTGAACTCATTCGTAATTGCTTATTAGAAAAGGTCAATCACTGGCTTGTGTGGTGAATAGAGCACTCTAGTCTTACGTGGGGCTAGGCATGTGGCTTTAGCGTTCTTGAGGTTAGTCAAACAGACTTTGTTGCACTTACACTTCAAATGCTGAGGCTCAGTGTCTCGCTTCTAGTGGCTTGTTTTAACTCCAAAAACATGGCGGCCTGCTTCCGTGGCTGATTAAATGAAAACAGACTCAATCAAGGCATTTTCAGACTTACTTACAATTTAAAATCTGACTTCACCATAAGTTGTGATTGAGAGCCAAGAGACATCAAACTTCAATTTGCTATCTTTTCCCAATTGGAAATGTCACTTTAAAAGTGTTTTAAGGCCATCTCAATGTTAACATGTGAGAGAGATAGGCCTTGTAGGAGTGAAAAACAAATGTAGCAGTTTTTGATTGTTCCATGTCATGTAAAACTCAAAAGTACATTTCCTACCTTTCAAATACACAACATCCTGCCCATAGGTCTGTCTAGGGCCTACCTTAGGGTTGACTTATACGGAATAAAAGGGACGTTTGGGCCTGGCAAGTAACTTGCCAGGTTGAAATGGCAGTTTAAACTGCACACACAGGCTCTACTTTGGAATGCCAGGTTTAAAGGGCTACTGAAGTGGGTGGCACAGACAATGCTGCAAGCCCACTAGTAGCATTTAATTTAAAGGCCCTGGGCACATATAGTGCATTTCACTAGGGAATTATAAGTAAATTTAATATGCCAAAGCTACCATGTTTTGAGTACACAGCATATGCACTTTAGCACTGGTCAGTAGTGCTAAAGTGCCCAGTATCCTACAGCCAGCAAAAATGAAGTCATCAAAACCAGAGGTCAGAAGGCAAAGTCAGGGGAGCAACATCAAGGATGCCAGGTCTAACAGCTGACTATAAGTATTTTGAGTAGTATCTGAGTATCTGATAAACATGTATAGGATGCTTTCAAAGAAACATTTATATATATATGTTCTAAAGTATTAGAATTCATTTGTATCAATGCATTCATGTGCTACCTAGCAATAATAGCTACATACATTAAAATTGCGTATTAGGCTGCATATATTGCCTTTTTCATTTCACAACACATAATCACACAGAATAAATTAAACCCAGCTGTTTAATGTTGTTCGCTGGATATGTCTAATGACCCTACAAGCGTATATTGCCTTATATTAGAAAAATACAAAATAAATCCCTAAATATGCTATTTTTTTTTTACAGAGTTTTATATAGCGCAAACTTGACCCGAATCTGGTATCAAAGCGCTTTACATAGCACCAGATATGTTACATGAGGACACACATTCATTTTTGTTAGGCATGGGGAGATTAAGTGATTTGCCCAGAATCACAGGATGTTCAGCGTCATTGACAAGACTTGAACCCAGTTCCCCAGATTTGAGGTCGACTACCCTAGGCGTTAGGCCAACTCCTCTCCTCTCCATTCCACTCCACTCCTGTCCTCTCCTCTCTATTGTGTCCTTTACTCCATGTGAGTCAAGAGTACCCAGAATAGCAAGCATTAACTACATGTAAACTTTTCTTTATTTCTTCGTGAGAAAATATTTTGTTTTGGACAAACTCTTTCCTTTCCTTTATTTCCCCCCAAAATAGGCTGTGACAAAAATCAATTTACCTTGGTCTCTTAGGGTCATATTTACAAAAGCCTTGTATCATGTTTGCGCCACTCAAAGTGGTACATGCATCTCGCAAGGCTCTGAGTCAGATTTATGAAGCCACTCAACTCCACATTGCGTGGCTTTGAGTGGCCTCATAAATGGTGAGTAAGGCACTGCAGCGCAAATCGCTGTGTTGCCTTACTATGCGCAAGGGATGCATTCGGTGAGCATTGTGTTGGGTGTTTCCACGCAAATCCCATGGGTTTTAACCTAAGGACTTGTGAACCTGGGGATGGGTAAAAATCTTATGCCTCCCCAGGGCAGGCATAACGAGGAGATATATGTCTATCTCTCCTCGTTTTTCCTCTTTCAATGTGTGCTGCATTTTTCAGCACACATAGAAGGGGAAAAACACCTCTATGGTTTGTTTTTATGCAGGTAGCTGCCCCTTCCTGCACAAAAACAATCCTGCCTACAACACAGGCACCCAGGGTGTTGGCGCTAGGCTGCCAAAACGCACCAGCACAGGGGCAAAAGGACAGGAATGCAACCTATTGGATGCATAAGGTGCATTCCTGCCCTTTCAGTTTGACGTAGGGTGTGACACTGTTTCCATAAATTTGCCCCGAAGTGTACTTAGATGTTATTCAAGGACAAATTTTAATACCACCTTTTCATATTCTGCATGGGCAGGCATTCTTGTTTCTCTTTTGGTGATGTATTATTCATTTAGAGTTTTTATATTCTTTTTCACTTTTTATCAAGTGATTACCCTATTTTATTGCCCACAAAGCCACGCTTACTTAGCCTCAGGATAGCTGGATTTGCAATTATGTCAACAATAAATTCAAGCGTGGGAGGTACCATGCACCCCCAGACAAATTGCATTGAATCCTTTTGTTGTAGGAGCCCGCTTCATAGCAAGGAGTTATAGGTCGTTTCATTGATTATATTATTGCATAGAACCTTGCACATTTATACTGTGAATGCCACATGTTTTATGTATGTTTTATTTCATGTGCTTTTATGGCTTACAGCCGGAATAAAGTTTAAAGTAACTAAGTATTGTTCATCTTTTTCTCTAATCACTAATCCTTGTATATTTCTGTTTCAAAAGATCTTTGATAAAATCGCTATCATGAGCTGTGGAGAGCTCATTTTCTGTGGCGGACATCAAGAAATGATAAACTTCTTCAGTGATTGCCACTACGAATGTCCCCAGCACTGTAACCCATTTGATTTTTTTGGTATGTTTTCAACCTATTCAAATTAATTTACATGCGCTATTTTCGTTTTCACAAATAAATATTGTACTTGTGAAAACTTTGATTATCAAATGGATGTGAAATGTAGCGGAAGTTAATGTTGTGTTAATATACAGGCACATGCATCAGCCATTTTTGCGAGCGCAAACGGTGCGATTCGCAAAAATTGGCCGCTGTAGGTCCATCGGAATGAATGGGGACCATTCCATAATTGCGACTCGCAAATTGTGAGTCGCAATTAAGGATTGTTTAGGAATCGCTATTTTTATAGCGATTCCTACATGCATAGGCTTTTGCGAGTCCTTAATTGCGATTCCTTAATAATTGCAATTAAGTACTCACAAAATCCTACCTTGATGCATGTGCCCCATAGTGTTTAATTAAGGGAATTCAAATCCTTAGTTAAATAGAAAGGTCCACTTTAGAATAGTGCAACACCAACATAAGTTGATACAGCCAATGTTAATGATCCATCTGCCATCTTTTACGTAAATCTGGGGTTGACAGAGTATACCATATTGACAGGCCCTTAGGGTTGGACTTATTTGTTCAATAAAGATGAATTCAACAAAATATGTGTATCGCTTATAGGTGTATTTAAAGTTTTACGATATTAGCGGCCCTTAAACTTTTATGATGTAAACAGCTTTCACTAATTTCAATGTTTTACCATATATGTTTTATTGTTGTTATTTATATTCGGGCACAACAGACTTTTTTTGTTTTTAAAAATCATAGCATTTTCTTCAGTTAGAGTCCATTGGACCACCCTAACTTCTGATTCACTCTTTCCCTCACAGTTACTCTAATCTTGAAGGTCAATTGCAACGGGATAAAGCCTTAAAAAGAAACCCATCAATCAATTATTGCATTTGTAAAGCGCACTATTTATTTATTTATTTATTTATTTTTTGCATTTGTAATGCGCACAGATACCCACAAAGGGTTTCCCGGCGCCAGGGCTAAGAGGTCAAAACATAGAGGCAGTAACTGTCAAGGACCACAATTATTTATTAAAAAGCCAAGTTTTAACGTTTTTCTTAAAACTGGCAAAATTCTCCTCCTTCCGTAAGGCTAAGGGGAGGGAATTCCAAAGAACTGGTCCCAGATGGGAGAAAGATTTCCCCCCCATTCGGGCCAGTTTGAACCTGGGAACCACGAAATTTGCTCCATTTAAAGAACGGAGATTGCGTGTAGGAACATGGGGCCTAACCAATTTTTGCAGGTATTTTGGTGCAGTTCCTGCCCTGATCTTGAACATGTATGTCAAGGCTTTGAACCGAACTCGGTTCTCTACCCTCAACCAATGCAGGTTCCTCAGATGCTTCGAGATCCTTGCTGTCCTAGGAATCTTGCACAGCAACCTGGCTGCGGAGTTCTGGACCAGCTGCAATCTCCTGATCACGGCTAGATTGGAACCCAGGTATAAGATGTTACCGTAGTCAAGCCTAGATGTAATTAATGCATTGACTACGGTCTTCTGGGTATCCACAGGCAGCATCCAGATAATCTTCCGCAGCCATTTAAGGATCGTGAAGCAGACACCAGCAACTTTGTTGGCCTGCTGTTTCATTGATAATGAATCATCAATGCACACCCCCAAATTTCTAGCTTGGGTAGCCGGGGTGGGGAAGGCGCCCAAAGATGGTGGCCAATGGGTATCCTGCCACAGATCTTTATTTTTCCCCAGGAGAAGAATCTCTGTCTTCTCCCCATTGAGCTTTAGCTGGTTCGTAGACATCCAGCTGAAAATTTCCTGAAGGCCTAGTTTCAGCACAGAGGGGGATGAAGATTCTGAGTTAGTAAGGGAAAAAATAATGTGCGAATCGTCCGCATAGGTCATAAGTTCTAGACCTACCCGCTCTGCACTACATACCCGTGAGGGTCTCAAGGCGCTAGGGGGGAAGCTGCTACTGTTTGAAGAGCCAGGTTTTGAGGAGTCTTCTGAAGGTCTTTGGTCTGCCGTAGGCGGATGGGGAGGGTGTTCCATGTCTTGGCGGGGCGGTAGGAGAATGATCTGCTGCCGGCGGTCACTCTTCGGATGCGGGGGACGGCGGCGAGGGTGCGGTCTGCGGAGCGGAGCTGGCAGGTAGGGGTGCAGAGGCTGAGTCAGCTGTTGAGGTACGCTGGTCCAGTGTTGTGGAGTGCCTTGTGTGCATGGGTGAGGAGTTTGAAGGTTATCCTCTTGTTGACAGGGAGCCAGTGCAGGTCTCTCAGGTGGGGTGTGATGTGGCTGCGGCGTGGGATGTCGAGGATCAGGCATGCGGAGGCATTCTGGATGTGTTGGAGCCGTTTCAGGAGTTTGGCCGGGGCTCCTGCATAGAGCGCGTTTCCTTAGTCCAGTCTGCTGCTGACGAGGGCCTGGGTGACCGTCCGTCTCGTTTCAGTGGGGATTCACTTTGAGATACTGCGAAGCATGCGGAGGGTGTTGAAGCAAGAGGGGGAGACAGCGTTGACCTGCTTCGTCATGGAGAGGGTAGAGCCGAGGATGACCCCTAGGTTGCGTGCGTGGTCGGTGGGTTGAGGGGATGTTCCTAGTGCAGTCGGCCACCAGGAGTTATCCCAGGCAGAAGGGGTGAATCCGAGGATGAGGACCTCCGTCTTGTCCGAGTTCAGCTTCAGTCGGCTGTTCCTCATCCAGTCGGCGACTGCCTTCATTCCTTCATGGAGGTTGATTTTGGCGGTGTGGGGGTCCTTGGTGAGGGAGAGGATCAGCTGGGTGTCGTCGGCATAGGAGATGATGTTGAGGTCGTGCCGTCGTACGACATGGGCGAGCGGTGCCATGTAGACGTTGAACAGAGTTAGGCTGAGGGATGAGCTTTGGGGTAAGCCGCAGATGATCCCAGTGGCTTCGGAGCGGAAGGGGGGGATGCGGACGCTCTATGTTCTGCCGGAAAGGAAGGAGGAGGTCCAGTCCAGGGCCTTCTCTTGGATTCCAGCGTTAAAGAGGTGAGTTCGTAGTGTGCGGTGGCAGACCGTGTCGAAGGTGGCTGACAGGTCTAGAAGGATGAGGGCCGTGGTTTCTCCGTTGTCTAGCAGGGTCCTGACGTCGTCGGTGGCGGCGATGAGGGCAGTTTCGGTGCTGTGGTTGCTGCGGAACCCAGACTGGGACGGGTCCAGGATGCTGTTCTCCTCGAGGAAGCTGGTCAGTTGTTTGTTGACGGCCTTTTCAATGACCTTAGCCGGGAACGGGAGCAGGGAGATGGCTCGGACGTTCTTGAGGTCCTTGGGGTCCGCCTTGGGTTTCTTGAGCAAGGCGTTGATCTCTGCGTGTTTCCAGCTCTCCGGGAAGGTTGCTGTCTCGAAGGAGGTCTGGAGGTCTTCGGTGAACCTGCTGGCTTTCTTACTGGTGTGGGTGTTGGAGGGCTTCTTTAGCGGGGTGAGGGTGTTGGCGCAGTCGTTGATCCACTGTCTGAGTTTGCGAGCGGCGGTGTCTGGGTCAGTCGGGTCGGCGGGCGGACTTCAGGCGAGGGTGGTGGAGAGCTGGTCTTCAGTGACTTTGCTCCAGCAGCGTCGCAGCATCTGTTGGGTGCGGTGGTGCATGGTGGGTTTCTGGAAGGTGAAGTGGATGCAGCAGTGATCGGTCCAGTGGAGCTCGGTGGTGTGGTTGCAGGAGACGTGGGAGCTTGCGAAGAAGATGGCGTCCAGGTTGTACCGGCGGAGTGGGTGGGTGTAGCGACGAGTTGTCTGAGTCCGAGATTGTCGAGGTTGTCGATCAGGGTGGTGATTTGGTGTTGTTGTTGTTCTCGAGGTGGAAGTTCAGGTCCCCGAGGAGAATGTAGTCCGTGGAGGCGAGGGCGTGTGTGCTGATGAGGTCGGTGATGGAGTCGCTGAACTGTGCTTGGAGTCCCTGGAGTCTGAAGACCAGGGTTCCTCTGAGGGTGGTGTTGGAATCGGTGTGAATCTGGAAGTGCAGGTGTTCGGCGGTGCTGAGGGTGTCCTTGGTGTTGGTTGAGACTTTGAGAGTGTTCCAGTGGACGATGGCGATACCTCCTCCTACTCCATTGGTGCAGTCCCTGCGGGTGATCTTGTATCCTTCCGAGATGGCTATGGCGATGTCAGGTGCCGAGGAGGGGTTCAGCCAGGTCTCCGTCAGAAAGGTGACGTCTGGGATGTTGGAGTCCAGAAGGTCCCAGAGTTCCACGGTGGGTTTGCGTGCGGAGCTTGTGTTGAGAAGGATGCATCTGAGGTCGTTGGGTTCTTTGATAGGAGGGTTGGTGAGCCGGATGCTGGTGAAGCTGCAGTTCCGGTAGGAGAAGGGTCCTTGGGTACGCTACGGGCGGCCAGGCAGCAGGTGCGTGATCGTCCGGTGTGGAGTGTGTGGAGGGTGCTGGAGTTGTAGCAGAGGCAGGCGTCGTGGAGTTCGCGGGGTCCAGGGGTCCTGGCGCTGGGCGTGGTCCAGGCGTGGACGGGTGCAGACGGGCTTTCCTTAGGCGCACCCGCTGCGCAGCCTCCATATAAGGGGAGGTGGGAGGGAGAAGCAGCTGGGAGGCGGGAGCGGGGCAGCAAATGGGTAGCAGGGGGACGGGGCCGCAGGGACGCAACGGCGGGAAAGATCGGCGTGAAGCGCGGGTGAGGACGGCGGGGGAAAACAGGAGGCAGAGACAGGGCACAGTGGAACAAGAGATAACAAGGAGGAAGAAGAAGTCAATGGAGAAAGCACAACAGACAGACACAACAACAGATCACAATTCAACCAGGCACAATGTACTAGCAGAGAATGGGCAGACACTGACACGGGCAGCGCAGTAGCGTTCAAGTTAACATCAGTGTACAAAAAGCGTAGATATTGAACTGGGGTACACCAAGTGGCTGATGCAATATAGAGCTAAATATGTAACCACTGCCGCCATTGCAAAGGCTTCCTTTCCATTTGAAAGGGTGTCATGGTTGTGGCAATCAGTAGTAAACTTTTATTCTCAACCATGCAATCCCCCTGGGCACAGTTTGGACCCCACAAGGGATAGGTGTTTAGGGTTATGTAGAAAGAAACACAAAAGAAAACTATCTCTGGAGGAGTTTGTGCAGTGTTCCATACTCTGGGGTGGCAGTACTGTGTCTCTTTTCCAAACAAAGTATTCCAACAGAGAGATGGACTAACAGTGGCCAAATGAATCAGTAGACAACAGAATTGGTAGACAACACCATTGCACACCATTGTACACCTACACAAGAAACCAAAAGAACAAGACATTAAGGACAAATCAAACGGCGAAAGCATGTGTTGAAAAAGGATGATCTGTTTGTCCCCAACTGTGGGAAGGCAACCCTTGTTATCAGTGTAGTAAATTAGGTAAAAGCCAAAATGCAGTCCAAACAACCTTCTTTTTGGAAAAGGCTTCATTATCGAGAGTTTAGGCGCATTGTTGATGATAAGTGGGGCCACTGTAGAAACGTACAGTCTCCTTGAGTTAGTAGTTTGATTCAAACTATGTTGTGCAGTCGTGGTCTCCAAATGTGGCTCTGTACTTGTAAGGATGCAAGGGTGAGTGGGGCAGAATGGCCTCCATTCTAACAAAGAAAGCACTGTCAGGGTGTACTGGGAGGCAGAGATGTTCCAGAAACCTGGCCAGCAAGCTGCAATGTAGGAGTGGGACTAATGATTCAAAGTCCAAGCCTTGGCAGCAGGTGTCCAGCCACAAAGATGGGAGACAAGACAGAGGCAAGGAAGGCCCAGCAGTGGACTGAGTCTAAATATGGGCACAAACAGTCTAGATGTGACAGCAAATGGACTGCAGGAGCAGTAACCTTCCATGTATGGTAACAAGGAGTCAACGAGAGGAAAAGGTGAAAAGTTTGCTCTGTCTCACAGGCAAGATCTGAATGACTCTGGGCAATCAAGGTGGCTAGCCAATCTCTTTAATTAGATACACACTTATAGAGACCCTGGTGGCTATCTCTGACCTGCAGTTGTACAAGCAAAAACATTTTTAATGGTTGCAGCAGCAGGTCTCTGGGATAGTACAGGGCCAGCAAGCACATATGCAGAAGCACCCTCTCTCGGGCTTGCCCTCAGGTTCTCAAGGGTACTGTGTGTGGTAGAGCTTAGCTAGGCCTTGCAAAAAAGCAGCAGCTATCACTCCAGGTAGATCATCACAAAAG
Organism: Triturus cristatus; assembly: GCF_964204655.1. Taxonomy (NCBI): domain Eukaryota; kingdom Metazoa; phylum Chordata; class Amphibia; order Caudata; family Salamandridae; genus Triturus; species Triturus cristatus. The sequence goes on from NC_140589.1 coordinate 1,635,249,799, forward strand.
GGGAGAGACATTGGCAGCAGAATCCTTTTGATAGACTGTTCCCTCAAAGGATGATTGTTAGAAGGACCATCCAGTTGCAGCAAAAGGTAGGGATTTCAATCTAGTGGCAGTCTGAGCAACACACACAACCACTTCCTCCCATCGGAAAGAATACGTTGAGCTCATCAAGTCACAGGGCACCAGACATGAGGGCACCAGACTGTCTGACCGCAGAAACCAATCCAGAGTCAGAAGTTGTTCTACTTCTCTGTCCATGAAAAAGGCCCATTTAAAGTCCAGTAATTTCTGGGTTCCTCATGAAGTCAGGCCCTTTTCTACACCTGTACATGGAGCTCTCCTGCAGAATGGTATGCTCTTGTTCTGTGGATGGGAATTATGGACTGGGTCTTTCACCAGTAAACTCCTCAGACCACCTTTCACTAGGAGACATGATATTAAGAAGATATGCAGTCCACGGACAGGTAAGGGTGCCACCGGGGTCCTTTTAAGCCCCTCATTACTCTATGTAAAAAGCTGCCCGTGCTCCTTACTGACAGATCATATTGTTCCACTTAGAAAATTTGGAAATATAAACAATGTCAGTTGTCCTCTAGACTAAAAACTCTATTTTGCGATTTATGCAAAATCTTTCCTCACACTACTAATGAAATGCCGAATATAATGTTTAACAAGTGTAACCCAGTAGGCTACAACTATAAATCAAGTATTTATTTAATGGATGTAGTCATACAACGGTTACACCTCTATGCAGTAGACACAAGCCACCGCTTAGCCTACCTAAAAAGAAAAAGAATACAAAGTGCATGATACATGTGAACTATAACAAAGTGCAGAAGGTCTATTATTCTAGCCTAAATGTAATTATATTAATTCAGGCAATGGATATTTTAAATGGTTTAACTATTGAACTTTTTACAGTGGACCTGACATCCGTGGACACTAGGAGTCCAGAACGTGAAATTGAGACTTACAACAGAGTGCAGTCCCTTGCGTCTGCTTACAGAAACACAGTCCTCTATCAAAAGACTCTAGAAGATATTGAATACGCAAAGAGTTCGAAGGAGAAGCTACAGGTGGCTTTAAAAAACAAAGACGCGCCCAATGCATTCTCCAAACTGGTGATGCTTTTAAGGTAAGGAGACTGTTCACACACAACTTCACCAAAAAGAGGTGTTGCACTGGACTGCTTTTGGCATCAAACACTAATTTTAATCATAATAATGGCCGAAAGCAAAGGCCTAGGAGCTCATTGCTCTTCACATGCCAGTCTAAATTTAGGTACAAAGTGCTGTTTGCACTCGAATCAGGTTAATGACTCCTGGTGCAAACTATGCTGAAAGATAGCACATATTTCATGCTAGCACATTTCATAACAGGTTGCACACATCATAACAGGGAAATGTATGAAGTTTCACTATGTTAGCCTGCATTGGGAGGCCTGAAACTCACAATAATGCAATCATTGCACACCTAGTGCATATCTACCTGATTATAACTGCATTTACTGGATGCATAGTTACCACATAGGACTGGGTGTGGAGAGCCATAGAGGTTAATCACTGTATTATCCTGAATCATTTTATATAACAGCCACAAGGGGGTAGCACTAAGCATTGAACGCCAACTCTGGAATTTTTCTTCATGTTTGGTCAATTCATCCTTTTAATAACTTTTCTTGAACCCACCTGAATCGCCTAGTCACATCAATATTCCTATAAATCTGTATGAACGGCACTGGGGTGTAGAATGGAGTGCAGTGCTGTACTGGAGCAACTACATCCTATTCCTTACCACTTAATTGCACTCGATGACACACTTGCCATCGACACTATCCGGCCTATTTTATTAAACTTTTCACCTATCATATTTGACGTATTAGTGGCTTCTTCTATACACTTAAACAAACAAAACTCAAACTCACACAAAGTTAGAAAAGGAATCAGGTAGGATGGTTATGTTATGGTATAGCATTTATTGAGCGCCTGCTATGTGAAACTTCCTGAGGGATACAGACCCGGGTCCAGTTAGACACTGCTCTGTGGCTTTTCTACTATCGATGCATCAAAACTGATTCAAAATCAGTCCACGTTAATCTAAAATGAGCACGGAATCCAAGAAGCCCTAGATATGGGCCAGTTTGTAGAAATAAGCAACAGGAGCATGCCCAATCCAGATAACTTTAGTTAGACATTGTGGGATCCTTATTGTCCCACCAGCATCGTTATTCCTGCAGATACGAAAATGTTAGTTCTTCCAACTAAAAAGTCCAAAAATGGTTGACTTTTTTCAAGTTTCTCCATGTGCCTCGGTCCTACTATAAAACTGTAGGACTTTATTTTTATTCAGCAACAGCTTTAGTCGTGTTTTGCTAGTTTATCATACAGACGGACTGCAATGGTTACAAAATCAATTGCCAACATTTTGACCACATCCAAACAACGCTCAAGCACCGTGCCTTCCTTGGCAATATTACAAAGGCTGTCTGTGAATAGACTGATTTATAGATGATTAACTATGAATAACGGGGATGTATTTAGCCAATGAGCTCTGATTACTTCAAATCAGGGCCGGACTGGGAACTGAGAGCAGCCCTGGCAACTTTTGCCAAAGCAGCCCCCGTCCGGCACGCTCGCGCGCCTGACCGTTACTAGGGGGGTTTGGGATGGGGGGGGGGGGGTTCTACCCCCAAGAAAATTTGGGAAAAAGACAGACCAAAATGGTGAATTTTACAGCACATTTTTCATTACATATTCAATTGTATTAACTTTCAAAGCACAGTAAATAGTGGATGATGACCTTAAAGAGCACCAGGTTACCCACCCAGTCATATGTACCCATAGACCTTCTTTAATAGAGAACACCAAAAATAGACACAAGTAGTGAATCAGAGAGAACAAAGTAAAAGTGAGACCAGCCCCCACATGGTGTGTAGCGAGCAAGCGCAGTGAACAACCACAACTTGGGGGAGTCTGGGGGAGTTGTCACCCCAAGGAAATTTTGGAGACAGAAAGGCCAAAACAAAGCATTTTTCAACACATTTTTCATTACATATTAGATTGTATTAACTTTTAAACCACAGTAAATGATTACATTATGGGTTTTAGGCTTTTTTTTTTAAGACTGTTTCAATGTCATAACTGTACAGCATAAAATCTACATTCTGATATTCTTTTTTGTATTTTCAATAGATTGTCACTCACGTTGTCACACATTAAGCACTGACATGTGATGTCACACATGAGCTCACAGGCCACTGAGGCCAGAAACTGTGGAAATGTCACACAAACACCTAGGCACTGACCCAGGCCTGGTCACACCAGGCCAGAAAGCACAGAAATGCCACACATAAGCACCCAGGCCAGTAAGCATGGAAATGTCACACATGAGCCTGCAGGTCACTGAGACCAGAAACAATGGAAATAGCACACATAAGCACCCAGGCCAGAGAGAATGGAAACGTCACACATAAGCACTCAGGCTGCCGGAAGGCATGGGAATGTCTCACATGGTACCCTAGCTAGAAAGCATGAAAAAGTCATACAAACGCACCCAGGCCAGTGGCACTGGAACATTTTTCAGGGTGTGGGTGCTGCCATCAATGTTGCCTGTACATCACTGAAGTCATGGGATTGTGAAAACTTCAAGAATCACACAAAGAACAAGGGTAGCAATTCAGCCTTGCCTATTCCGGGACATAAAAAACTTAAAAGTATTTGCCAAACCATTTAAAGACACTGCACTCTACATACTGCACCCTGCCTTATGGAAAGGGCTTACGCTAGTGGTGACATCCTGGTGACATATGTAGTAAAAGGGAATATTTTTAGGTCTTTACAACTGCACAGACTGCAATGACAGGCCCTGGCCATGATGTTTAAATAGGCTACTTACGTGGATGGCACAATAATTGCAGGCCCACTAGCAGCATTTCATTTACAGTCCCTGGGGGTTGCAAACTGTGATCCACCCCCCCCATCCCAAATTAATATCGGTTAGTAGTCCACTTTGTGATCTCTTCAAATGGACAATATGAGAAGTGACCTATTAATACAAAGGTTGCAAGGTGAATTGGGCAGTCGGTGAGCAAATTGCACATTCCTGGTTTATAAATGGAAACAGTACATCAGGCCCACAGTGAGGGCCATGGTTTAAGAAAAGTCTCTTTCGTTAGGACCAGGGGTGAAGCTAGCATGCTAGGATTGAGAGTCAAAGTATGCACAATTTCTGGTTATAACATTAGGCAAGTAATAGCAACATTTTGTAGTTTCATAATAGAACTCTACAGGGAATGGGATTAGGTTTGTTTTCTCTGAACGTTAGTGGAAATCTTACATTGGTAAGGACACTGATGGTGTAAAATTGGTCAAAACACCGTAAGATTAAAAGAGTACTTTATATGGGTAAGTTTGTTTTCTGTAAAGGTCTACACCTGATCGACCATTTATGAGCATAGCTTGTTGTGGACCACTCGTCTGGTCAGAAGAGTCACTGTTTGCACATTTCGGCCAAGATGCCACAAGCAACAGTTGTTAATCCTTGTCAAAAGGAGCTGGCTGGACAGAGAGGCTGCTCATACACGGGGCGTCGTGACACAAGTTCAGAACACACGGCCAGTCCGCTCACAGTACATTTTACGAGAATACAGTCGTTTGGCTGGTTGGCAGCCTATGAAAAGAAGCATTCCTACAAGAGTACCGACTGCCGACCTTGCACTCTATTAGGTTTACGCACTTCTATATCTGGTCAGTGTTCAAGTTGGTGTAGCAGGCAGACACCAGGCGACTCTCACAAGATGCGAACCTGACAGCTTTTTGCTAGAGCTGACCTTTAAAAACAATATAGCATGTCACACATGTAACTAACAGACCAGGAAAAAACGCATGCCATTCGTCTTTTTTAATGCAGTAGATTATATGCCAAATGGCTTTGCAATGACACTCGACTACATATTGCTCAATGTCCTCAAATAATAAAACATGCACACCACTTCAGAGCAGCCACGTTAAAAATAACTATGATGTATGGCCTCTGCATATTGATGTGGAGTGGTTGTACAATTATGTAAATAATACAAATCTCTAGTTAGGAGACATAGAAAAACTATGTAGAGCAGGGTAATGCTACTTCAAGGCACTCATTACAGGTCAAATAGGCAATGTCAAATGGGAAATCACGGGGGAAGATTGCAAACAAACAACAAACCACACTCACCTTACTTGTGAACGCCTAGTTCTTTCTGTAGTCTCAGACAGTCCAGTCTGTGGCATCCACTGTCTGCCTCAGTCAGAGTCTCTGAGCGCCAGTCCGGGGGCCACGGGCGGCGGTAAGCCTCACTGGGACGCAGTCTTCCCGCACCGCATGCAGCGCCCGATCATGCCTCTCATGCCGCATGGCCACCATGATCATGATGAGACTCAGAGAGTGAGTCAGGTGAGGTCAATGCTGTGCCGTCCCGCCCGTGGTCCAACACCGGGTGATAAATACGCACTCAGCAGCGCACTCTCTCTCAGACGGACCGAGACGTCGACACAGCATAACACTCCAGTCGAGTCCCGCGCTTCTGACCGACGAATGACTTCCTGTTAACTGTTACAGGACGTGAGGTGACCAGGTCACATCCCCCATCGGCGCCACAGGCACTGTAGGCACAGCCATTAATGCAACGACCTGCTCAGGCCAGGCCCCGCCCTGCCCGGGGTCTCGGTATTGGGCAGTCAGTGTCTCATGGGCGCGAATTTCAACGCAGGCAGGCCCAGCCCCCAGGGCAGATTCAATTGTAACATTGTTGCACTAGATTCACCCAGAGCTGAGCAGGCTGCCGCCTGATCAAAATGAAATAATTTATTTGAAATCGGCGGGGCACCGCAGTTCACACCAGGCCTCTCAGACAGCCAGGCGGCCTGATTGTGCTTAATGTACTGCTGTAAACACTGTGTTCCGTTGTTGGGGCCGATTTGGACCGACCGTGACTCACGGTCGGTTGGTCCAAATCGGCCCCAACAACAGAACCGGCCCCCCTGTCACGAAACCGGCCCCCACCTCATCCAGCCTACCGGGGGATTGCCCGGTGCCCGGAATGACCAGTCCGGCCCTGCTTCAAATGCATAACAAGAGCTCCCCTCCTGGACATCAAGCACCTTTTGTTTTTGTTTTATGATTTTTTTTTTAAATGTATTTTTATGAACTTTTCAATTGAGTGACATAGGCAATATTAATAACATAGTATTGTGCTCAGCATAAAATGATGCCTGCTGCGTCCCCCGTTAACCCCACCCCCCTCCCATCCACCCCGGTCACCAGTGCGCCTTAAAATATATACAGTATAAACAGCTACGCAACTTCCTTGGAGCAGCTCAACAACATCAATGAACAGGAGCAGTATTGTACCATATGCATTGACATCAAACACATTAACTGCCGCTGGTGGCCTGTAGCTAGTTGGACAATCTGTGCAAGTGTGGGAGCTGGGACCCCTCGTTCTCCTTCTAGTGAGCCCTCTTCCGAATTTACATCTGGTGTCTGAAGTGCTGCAACTAAGGCCTCCCATGCCCTTGCTGTCTCATACACTTTATCATTATTCATACGTGAGGTCTGTTGCAATCGAAGAATTCCCTCATTCCGCGCCCATTTAATCAATTCCGCCCGCCATCTCCCCACCTTAGGCCCCTGTCGTGCTTTCCAATGCATTGTAATCTCCCGTTTTGCCAATACTAGCCCCAAATCTATGAATTTGCTAGTCTCTTTCGTTCTGGCAGTATGCGGGAACCAATGCAGTAGACAAGTGCCCGGTTCCAGTGCCACTGATCTATCTGTAGCCAATTTCAAAACGTCCAAAACCTCCTCCCAATAAGTTCCCAGTGTCGTGCAGCCCCACAACATATGCAGTAAGTCCGCTCCCTCCAGAGCACATCGCGGACGTCTCCGCAAAATACTGATTAATCTTTGCAGGGGTTAGATACGCTCTATGCAAGACATAAAACTGTATTAATTGAAACCGGGCATTTCTCGTACACTTCCATGCCCTCTTAATCAATTGAGCCCACGTTTTCTCAGGGATTTCCTTACCTAGATCCACCTCCCATTTCCCCTGCAGTGTTCCCAACGGGTCTAGATTCTCTGTCAGCATTCATCGGTAAAGGCACGTTATGGCCTTAAATGTCCCCGCAGCCATTACTACATATTGGCATGCCTTTGAGGTTTGGGGTTCCGACAAACCCGTCTTCCAATATCGTTGGATTGCGGTAAAAAGTGCAGAATGCAACAAGTAGTCCCCTCGCGGGAGACCATACCTCTGTTGCAAGTCTTGGAAAGACAACAGGGTCTCGTTCTCGTACAGGTCCCCCAACACCTGTATCCCCAGGTCCTCCCAATTTGCCAGCGCTGTCCAGTCCCCTCCATGCAGGAATGCTGTGCACATCCCCAGCGGTATCTCCAGGGCATGGGCGAGCGAACCCAGCCCTACGCTGACTCCGGTTCCAGGACAGCCTCATTTTCCATTCCTCGGTCATAAGCGGTTCCAGTCGCATCTTCTGCTGTAGCACTATGAAAGACAAAATATAGCGCGGGACCCAGCGACCCTCCGGGCCTTCCGGACCTCGGAACTCCCTTGCCACAGCCTGTGTAAGCCACTGCAGCTGAGCTGCTAAGTAATACCACTCAAAATCCGGAACCACCATGCCCCCATCCGCTCTTGGCCTTATCATCGTGGCCATTGCCACTCGCCTTCTACCTGTCCCCCAAAGGAACCCGCAAGTCAGAGAGCGGAGCTGTCTAAACACAGAGCCCGGGATCCAAATCGGTAAAGTCCGAAAATAGTATAATAAACGCGGTAGTGCAACCATCTTCAGGAGCTCTACCCGCCCCGCTACAGAAAGCAGCAGCGCACTCCAAAATGCCATGCTACCAGTGAGGCCACGGATGGCCCGACCAACATTGCCCTCCAGTATATCGTCGGGGTGTGGTATATATTGGTACAGAGATAAGACAGACATCTAGGCTCCCAACGGGCCTCCTTTTAGCGGGGGAGGTTCTGTCGCAGTCGGGGCCACTGGGAATAAACATGTCTTTGCCCAGTTCACCCTCAACCCCGAAAAGCAGCCAAACACACGAAGCAAGTGTCTCGCGCCATCTAAGTTAAGTCCCTCATCACATTCCCTAGGAACAACAATAAATCATTCGCATATAGGGAGATGAACTGTATGTCCCCCCGCAAATACAAGCCAGCATAGTAATTCCCCAATCGGGCATGGGACGCTAGAAGCTCGATGGCCAGAGCAAATAATAATGGGGAGAGCGGACATCCCTGTCTCATGCCCCGTCCAATCGGGCAGGCCGATGAGATCGTCGCGCCCGTGCGTACACGCGCCGTCGCCGACCTATATAACAACTCCGTCCATTCTACAAAGGATTTTCCAAGACCATATGCATGAAGGACTCGAGACAAAAACGGCCATTCCAAACTGTCAAATGCCTTTTCAATATCTACTGAAAGAACGGCCGTGTCTGGTGTAGTAGCGTGACGCTCTCCCAGGATTCGTAACAGTCGCCGCACGTTGGTTGCAGTGGATCTCTTCGGGATAAAGCCCGCCTGGTCCCCATTGACTAAGTACGTCATATGAGGAAGCAGCCGGGATGCAAGGATCCTACTTAGAATCTTATAATCCGTTGTCAACATTGATAACGGGCGATATGCCGACAGAGATAGTGAGTCTTTCCCTGGTTTCAACAGCGGGATGATAATAGCCTCCCGAGCAGAACCCGGTAAGTTCCCAACTTCCTTGGCTTTGCGATATACCGCCTGGAGTTTAGGGATCAGCGCATCAGCATAGGCCGAGCAAAATTCGATGGGCAATCCATCGGAACCCTGGGGTTTTCCTGCGCGCCATATGTTTTATTGCGCTGCGTATTTCTCCTTCCGTGATCTCCTGCCCTAGCTGCTCCCCTTGGTCTTCCTCAAGGCGTGGCAATCGTACTTCAGCTAAAAACTCATTCAACCCATCAGTCATGCCCTCTATTTTACTTTCATAAAGTTCCGCATAATATGCTAGGAACATCTAATTGATCCCTCGCTGAGTATACTCCATCATCCCCGTCGAAGTAGTCAACGCTAGGATCGGTGTACCCCGCGGAGCCAGATTCGCTAACCATGCCAGGAGGGAGCCCATCTTATCCCTCTCCGCATGTGCCCGTACCAGGTATTTCTTATGATCAAAGCAGCGTAATCGTTCCACTTGCGACGCCACCTTCTCCCTTGCCGCCATAACCTCGTCCTGCAATCCAGGGTTCTCCGGGCAAGCTTTCTCTGCCCGTCGCAACCGTTGTTCCCCCTTTTCTATATCCTGCACCAGCGTTTTCTGCATCCCTGTCCTCTTAGCAATGCATAATCCCCGTATTACCAATTTGAATGCGTCCCATTCCAGTCCTAGGGTCGAAGCCGTCCCCCCATTTTCAATAAAGTAACGCTCTATTCCCTCTCGGATCTCAGCTCGAAACCCCGGGTCCTCCAAGGCCTCAGGACGCAACCGCCAGGTGAGGACAACAGGTCGCTCTCGAGACCATCTTACAGTCAATAACAGTGGGTTATGGTCCGAAACCGTCTTCGCCAAATACTCACTACCGCACACCAATGCATGCACATCTGGAGAGCATAGCACCGCATCCAGCCGCACATGCAAATCATGGAGGGGAGAATAATAAAAGTAATCACGTTCTCCTATGTGGTGAGCTTACCATGTATCTATCAATCCCCATTCAGCTTGCCAGTCCCTCCTAAGTTTCGATAGCTTATGGGCAGGTGCCTGGGGCAATGGGGGGTGCGATCTCTCCAGCTCAGCATCCAGAACGGAGTTAAAGTCACCCCCTAATAACACTGAACTTGTTAAATAAGCTGCCTGTTTCATCGTTAATGTAGCAAAAAAGGATTTCTGTTCCACATTGGGGGCATACACACTGCACAGTGTCACATTCCTCCCATCCAATCTACCCATAACAGCCACATATCTCCCGTCTGGGTCCACTAGCTGCTGGGTCGGCTGAAAAGGAACCCAGATCAGTGCTCCGCTGGCATAGGCAGAATATGTTGTGTAGAAAAGCTGCCCTCTCCAACGACGCTGCAGGGCCCGGCCCCCAACTCTATCTATATGGGTTTCCTGGAGAAAAGCTATCTGTGACCCTCTATGTACCAGATAAGCGTGAATTTTATGGTGTCTAGTCATCGTGTGCATGCCCCGCACATTCCACGTAATACATTTCAGTTCAGGTACGGACCCCATAATGCAATTTGTACTTGTGCTGTGACTGCCCTCCTCACATTGGCGCACCGGTGACGTGAACCCCCCCCCCAACAAGACCCCCAACAACCCCCCAAGCCCCCCCACCTCCCCATCCCAGAACAGGCTCCAAACAGCTAGTACCCATCCAAACAGTCCCCCCCAAAAGTCCTCTGGTAACTACCAGAGAATCGCTCTAATAGCGAAACAAGCGGGAGAAGGCCCAACACCAAGAAGATCAGACCCGCTGCTCCATCGAACCCCCTGCACCAAACCCCATTATAAAAGAAAATCCCCCCTCTCAGAAAGGACCCCCCCCCCCGACAGGCGAGGACCCACATATCTCAGACAACCCAATAGGCCCCATAACGCAGCCCGTGCTCCCCCATGCCCCCCCACAAAGCGAACCCCACCCGTGTCAACTGGCCCCTCTTACTACGTAGGACAACAGATCAAGCGTCCACGATCTCATCCGCCGTTCTGGGAGTTATATGCGGCATAGCCACACTCCCCGCATCAGTTCCTTCGTAGTCCGAACCATCCGAGCCCTTTTCAGAGTCTGTCAGTCTCAGCATCGCAGTGTCACTCGCCTGAGACAGTTCCGTCACAGCCTGTAGAACCACCATTCTTTCTTTCTCCGTCTGAGTAGTAGTAGGCCTTTGTGCTTCGCCGCGTCGTCTCCTGTGGCGCCGCTCACAGCGCGGTCGCAGCGCATCCACCTTCTGTCCCCCAGTGCGTCCCGCCGCACCCGCTCCTGCCCGATAGGATTCCAGCCAACTCCATGCTTCGTTGGGGTCATTATGAAAGATTGTTTTGCCTTCCAACGATATGCGCAGCCGCGCCGGGAACATCAGAGAGTATTGGATGCCCTCGTCTCGGAGGGCCTTCTTAACCGCCAGGAACGAGGCCCGATGTCGCTGTACCTCAAGGGTATAATCCGGAAATAGCGTGACATTGCTATTGTCCACCCTATATGGGCCCGATGTACGTGCCTTGTTCAGCAATAGGTCTCTATCTTTATAATGGAGCAGGCGGGCCACTACAGGCCTGGGGGGGTCTCCCAGGTGCCAACGGGCGGGCAGGCACTCTGTGTGCCCATTCCAACGTGTAAAACGGAGTCAAACCCTCCGGGGCCACCTCTCTACGGAACCAGTTCTCTAGGTAGTCAAGTATACTTCCACCTTCAATTCCTTCCAGCAGGCCCACCACTCGTACGTTATTCCGTCTATTGCGTCCTTCAGCATCCTCGGCCCTCTTCTCCAGTGCTTGGATCTGACGCATAACATCCCCCATTTGAACATCTAGTGCTTTCTGCGATGGTTCCAGAGCTTCCAGAGTAGTCTCAGTCTACTTCACCCTATCCACCAACTTCGCATGATCTGCCCGCAGGAGTCCCAGCCCCAACGACACTTGAGCAATGTCCTGTTGCAGCGCCTCCTTCATGTCAGTGATCGCCCGGAGAATCTGATCCACCTATTGCTGCATCATCCCCTCTGAAGACGACTCTGCATTCCCCTGTGCTCTCTGCTCCCCCACGTCGCTGTCCGGTTCCAGTTGCGCTCCTCCCTGCCTGCCACTTGGGTTCCCCATGGTCGTATGACTGTCGATTTCGTGGATACCTCGAAGTCCAGAACGACCCTTACCACCACAGGCCTTCACTGTGATGTCCTGATTCTTCTCTGTTGTAGGGCACCGGCTACACATCCGGACGGGCAACCAGCTACTTCATTCCCATCACCAGGGCATCGCGGCGCCGCACTAGGCCTTCCCACCACCTCTGGGGCACAGCAAAGCACGCAGGCACTTCACAGGCAACGTTCGGGCACTCAATGGCGGCTCTTCCGCTCCTCCGCCGTCAATGGGGAAAAGCCTCACCTCCGGCAGCTGTCCAACAGCTCCTCAGCTCCACACGGGCCGGTTCCCGCAGCCAGTAAGTTCTGCTGTCAGGACTCCTCACGGACGCCCATTGATCACCGTAGGCGGACGCATCCACGTATTTTCCTGTGGAGACTTGACGCTGGGCCGTCGTTACTCCCAAGGGCGGCCACCACTGCACGGCTGTAGCTCCTTCCTCCTCCGATTAACGTGGACTGCGGTGGGCACTCCCAATGTCAGTAAGCCGTGTCACAGTGCTGGTCCATCGCCCACCATCAGCGCCTCTGCACTCTATTTAAATGAAGTTATGGGGCATAGAGTACACTCCACCGCCCAGCCGACACCAGAAGGACCTCAAGCTGGGTCACCCAGCAAATACTCCGGCCCTTAATACATACACTGCAGTTTCAGGATGCTTTGAGCTGCCCCAGGGGGTCCGTCGGCCAAGCAACAGTGTCTATCCGGCTCCCTCCGCCCGCGCCTGATCCAAAGGCAAGCCTCAGGGAATGCCTATCCAGGAAAGCCACCTTCCGGGGGAGGCACATGGGAGTCAAGCACCTAGTCCAAATAAAACACCACTGCACCAAGCAGCAGTATTGCCGGGGCGTCCCTGTATGCTGCCAATGCTGTAGTGTCTGCCCATAAAGTAGTAACTCTCCCAACATGGGTTCCGACTCGGCCGCCACCGACCAGTCGCGCTCTTCGCCCGCCGCCTCCTCCAAGCAATATACCGGTGGTGGCAGCTGCCTCGCTCTCAGCGGCACTGCGAGCAATCTCCCCGGTACGGATCTTCTCCGTCGCGGCCCCGCCCCTCACCGCCATTGGGTATTTCAGGCTCTGCTGTTGGCCGTCACCGAGCCGTCCAGCACTTCCCGGGAACCAGCAACGGATGTTCGCCAGGCCGCACCGCAAGCGGGACTCCTCCGCGGCCGTCTCTAGTCGCCGCTTCCACTGCTACGCAGCTGCCCTGCCGCCATCTTGGCCGCACTCCAATTCAGCGGCCGTCTTCTCAGTAGTCGCCGATCTCGGCACGGGGCAGCTAGGTCTCGGCCCATACACTCCATGGGTCCCCGCCGTCAGGGGGGCCCCCCCTCCGAGATCGCCAGGACAGCAAGCTGGCGTCTTTACAGGAGAACCAGTGGGGTCGGCGCGGAGCTCTCAGCTTGCGCGACCGTCCTCATCAGTGCCTAAGCCACGCCCCTTGTTTTTGTTTTATGATATGAGGTAAAAGCAGCAAATATCTGGATTTCAAATTAGTTTTAGGCTATTGAATTACAGTCGAAGTTGTAGAACCTAAAATATTCTGTTCTAACCATGACTAGTGCACAGAGTATTTCATAATCCAGGTCCAATATTTAGATGTATGGTAATCTGATAGAAAACACATTTGTAGAATACCAGTATTCAGAAACTATTTCACCTGAAATATTTGGTTAAAATTAATCATTCGGTAGTGACCATTCCAGACAATTTTATTTTTTCGAAATCTCAAAATTACCTTCCAGTTGCTTTTTAACTGTCTGCTATTAACCTTTAAAATTGCTTCTCCAGTAAATACTAACCACAGCTCAAGAGTCTTCTTCCCCTACACGCTGTGCCAATCACATATGAACATATGTTCCTCATTTCATTGTAGAAACCCCTTCCAGTACTTTAGAAATTATTCATCACGTCAATAATATAAAATAGTCCTAGCCACTCTGATTGCTGAAACTGAAGAGTCTGGACAGTGTAGATTGCATAAACTTTGGATTCAATTGCCACGTTAAGTACAAAACGATCCTTTCATACCTCATAGATTCTTACTCCAGGCGCGCTGAAGGTGTGCTGGGCAGATTTGATAACATTGGGTAAATCTGAAAAAATTCAGGAAGAATGAATCTTGCCTCCTTCTTGACATAGATGCTAGTTATTCATCCAAGTCCCATTCCCTGAAGATAGCCTCCTTTCAATCTTTGAAGACTGTTGGTAATGCCTCGAGTTACCCGTGCACAATTGAAGGGGAAAAGCAATCCAATATTTTCCCAAATATACTTTAAGGTCCCTGACAATAGTTGCTGGCAATTTTACTGGCCTGACCTGTATTTTTATGTCAAAGTACTGTACACAAATTTGAGAAATTAGGAAAATCACTTATTTTTCCCCTTTAACATATAAACTTAAAACAGAAAACAAAAGAAGTAGTTACTGTAACATTATTTTAAAGAGCATTCAAAATGATTTCTAATGAATACTAAAGTGAACAGTGAGACTCAATCTGTTTTAAAAAAAAAAAAAAGACTAGCGATGCACTGGACCTTAACTTAAAGGCACTTCAGTAGTCAAGACTGCAACAAAATCAATTTAACCAGTAAAGGTTCGTACCTCATATAATTAAGTATACACTTTAATTTGTCGATTTACTTGCTTGATGCATTTACTGAATTTACTCGGTAACGCCGTTCAAACTCTAAAAATGATTTGAAAGTGTGCTGGTTCATCACTGGCAATTAAAGTTAGTGTGTCTCTTCCTGCGATGACACAGGGGGTCGTGGGATTTATATGTCATGTCTGTTAAATCTCTGATTTTACTGCAAAGACGTCACAACCAAGATAGAAGATCGATAGACTCATATTTTGAATGCTGCTGTTTATGTGCTAATAATGTCAAATGTGTATTAACAATACAAATCTTTAAATTTACAGGAGAACAACTAGAAACCTATCTCGAAACAGGATGGGCATTCTGATGCGACTTTCCCAAAACCTGATATATGGGCTATTTGTAGTATTTTTTCTGCTAAAACTGAATAACGATGTTTTAAATGGAGCAGTCCAGGACCGGGTGGGCGTCTTCTATCTATGTCTGGGGGGAACACCATACACCGGAATGCTCAATGCCGCTACTTTGTGTAAGTTTTCATTTTATTTCACCTATTGTGGATTCTGTGTAATGAATATTTGTAACGCAAACTCCTGTGTGTATGCGCAGTCTCAGAGCAAATCTTTAATCCTCCCATTGACTTTGTCAAAGAAATACTGCTCCGAGTCAATTACTGCTTTCCCAAACCCAGTTTTTTTTTTATGGGATACCAAATTGTATTCATTTATTTTTATTCTTGTTTTTAATCCTATTATTGAATTTAAACATAATTAATTATGTAATGCTTTGATACATGAGACAACAGCGTAACCACAAATGTTCAACAAACTTTCTTACTATATATGAATTGATCTGCTTCATTCTTTGAAGACGCATTGGAGTTCAACAATTGGTTATCTAAGGGGCACATGCATCAAGCAAAGGAATTGCGATTCATTAATAGCGATTATTAAGGAAACGCAGTTTCTTATGCATGTAGGTTTTGCAGAAAAAAGAGCGATTCATACACATTCCCTATAAATTGTGATTCGCTATTAGGGAATGCTTTCCTATTAATTCCTATGGGCCTACAGTCTACAGGCACCCCTAAAAATGGTATTTGTGCACATGTAGCGCACACACATTCCCTAAGGGCATGCGTATGCGCCACATGGCACATAGAAAAGTGCAATTTTGTGCATTTTTCTAAGGAATTGCAATTTACCATCAACTTGAAGTTGATGGTAATTTGCGATCCCTTAATGCAGAGTCGCATTCTAAGAATGCTTCTTGCATTGCATTTAGAGATTCGCAAATTAGGATTCCCTAACTGTATTTGCAAAATAGGTAATCACAAAAATTGCGATAACCTATTTTGTGAATGCCTTTGGGGTTGATGCATCCCAAAAAGCTATTTACCGGTCACAAAGGGGCGGATTCTGCGAAACGGCCCATTTGCAACCAGTAAAAAGCTTGATGCTTGTGCCTCTAAGTCTCTGAACAAAATTGCTCCAGCCTGGAATACTAAATCTCACAGCACTAAACCATTAGCACCTTGGTCTCTGATGAGCTCAGAGCATATAAGGTGCCTTGAAAGACCCTCAAACAGTAGTAGAGGAAGGATTGCAGCAAAGAAGCTAAAGAGTCTTACTGTAAGGCCACTAAGAAATAAAGCACAAAGTTCAAAGAATTCTTCTAGCAGTGGTGGCCAATAAGTTCAACCTGAAGGGGTCCCACACACACATATACACTCACTTATAGCCATGCATTCACATGCAGACATGCACACACACGCCCATTCACAACACTCACTCACCAATACATATTCATTCATACATGCACGCACAAAACAGTCAATGAAAAACACTTGCCTGCTGCAGCTCTTGGGGGGAGGGTCCAGCCTCAGAGGTGCCAGGAGGGTTGGGGCTGCTGCCTAGGTCATCCAGTGAGGGAGGCAGCAGTCCCTACCTCATCACAGAGTAGGATGGAGTCAGATAGAGTGTTGACCCCACCATCTCTGTGAGGAGGTGTCAGTGATAGACACTCAGCCATAGGCACTTCAGGGCTTAAAATTGGAGTTCTCAAGTGAATGCTATCACTGACGCTCCCCCTCATCACAAGAAGGAGGGTCTCGAGGACATTTGCTAAGCTGGGGAGGTCACGCCCATCGTATCTGTAACATCCTGAGCCCAGCAAATTCAGCTCAGGCAGCTAGGAGCCTTCACATTTACTGTATGTGTAGTTCCTGGCTGCCTGACCTGAAAATAAAGAGTGTCTGTCAAACTGACCTTTGTGCAGCCTCACAGACACTGTTTATGTCCGGAAGATGTGGGGGTGTGGCCCCATCCTCCTTAAGGACAGGACGCTGCTGTCTTCTAGGAGCGTTTCTTCCATCCTCAAGAGTTTTTGTTATCCCCAGTTGCTTGCTTTAGCACGATAATTCAAACTCAAGTTCTGTGCAATTATCTGTCCGGTGTCTTTTAAAGATATAATAATGAAAGTATGTCTTTCTTCAGGCCGTACATCATCAGCTGCATCGCTCCTGGAGGTGATTCAGTTGCTGAATCTAACTCTAGATTCTGTCTATTGGAATTCCCTTTTCTGAATATAGGAATGTTTAGTTTTCTGATGTTATCGATTAAGCCAGGCTCGCCACTTGATCCCTGCCCACTTCGGATCCTGGCCTTAGCTAAGGATCTTGTAGCACCTAAATTAGTGCAAATGTTCAATAGAGCATTGACAACAGCTACTCACCTAATTTGAAATATGCTCTTGTAGTACCTCTGCTCCAAATATCTATATAGACAGTCCAATTCTTACAACCTACAGACCCATCTTGTTGCTCCTGTACCTAACCAACGTAATCAAAAGTCATGCTAATCTCCTTCTAACCTCCTGAGACAGCTCTTCCTGATGTAGTTGAGGACATCAGAGCCATCTTGGATGAGGGATAATTTGCCGCTTTGGTCCTACTGGACCTCTCTGCCACTTTGTATGCATACAGTTGCTCACCCTGCACTTCTTGAGAGGTTAGTAAACACCGGAGTCTCAGGTCTGGCTCTGGACTGGATCAAGCCCTTCCTCTCTGACAGATCTAATTGTATTTTTCTCTCCCAATTTGTTTCAGAAAAGTTCAGTTTTCCCTGTGAGGTGCCTCAACGATGTTGTTGTTATTTAACATTTATATGGCTCCCCTAGGGACAAGATGGCGGTCGAGTGAGACCGTAGCTCGCACCATACCAGAGCCGGTGATTATTGTCTCGGATGCGGAATTACGATTGAGCAAAAGTTGTGGGGCTGTTAAAAACTATGTTGTCAGACCCTACCTGGACATCGCGGATTTCACAGGAGCGATATTTCCAACTGATGGGGACTTGTATTGGTTTAGCCCTGTTTAGATACTGCCAGAGTCTAAGGAAGGCGTTCCTGGCGTCCTCGCTATCTTTGACCTCAGTGGCTAGGACCCAACCTATGCTGGACGTGGGAGTAGGGGCGGATCGTTGCCTGGCGGACACAGTGCTGGATCGGACGGCGGCGGCATCGGAAGAGGCTGAGGCTGTTGCACGGGTGACTGCCCCGGATGCAGACGAGCTCACGAAGACTGGTAACGCTGGTAACGCCGATAACGCCGATAACGCCGATAACGCTGCGGAAATGGCTCCAAAATCGGCAGCACTCGCAAAAGCTAAGGCGAGGCTTGCCTTGAAGAACCCCACAGCGCCCACAGTGTCTACAGATCTGGGTCAAGTTGAGGCGCCAGTCACAACGCCCATGCGTAGGGAAGAAGGAACAGCCTCCGGGAGGAAGAAAACAACTGCAGGAACAATAGCAAAACTAACTTGTCCCACTGTAGTGGAACTGATGAAAGGGGGAGGAAAAACGGTGAAAGAACTCTTACCCATCCAGGATGTAGAAGATCCCCTTGGGACTCACATGAGGGGCCAGAGTGGGTCAGGAGAGGTAGGCGGAGGGGGGGGGGTGAAGGAGGAGTGAGTGGTATAAGACTCCCCCTTGTTGAGAACAATTTTTTTTTTGGTGCTAAAAATGCTAACAAGGGTGATAACAGTGCCGGGGAGGCCCAAACGGCTACCGAAGTAACTACTATATCACCGCACCCCCCGCTAGTAGAAACAGAGAGCCAAGGTGCAGGGGGAGGGAGACCTGAAAAAGATTCAGAAAAGGATCTGGACTTTTTCTCTATTTCGGATGGGGGCGATTGGTCGGAAGTGGGGACAGATAGTAGTAACCCTGACCTAAGCGATAGCGAAATTGACCTTTCAGACACTGCTAAAGCTGGGACAATCCAGAGGAGAAGGAAAATACGAGAGAGAGATCTCACATGGGACTATTCTCCATCAGTACGACTTACAGGCGTTCCGGCAAAGGAACCAGTAAAGCAACCAGTTAAGGAACTAGAGGGGGGAGAGGGAGGAGACCCCAGTCCACCTACACTCGAGACTATCCTTCAAGCAATATCTACCCATCGAGAAGAGACGCGGCAGGATGGGCGCAAGGCTCAAGCTGCACTAAAGAAAGTACAAGGAGTGGTCCGAAAATTGTCAAAAACTTGTAGTACATTTGGGGAGCGGATGACAGACTTGGAGCCAAGAATCTGTACCACAGAGTCAGATTTGGCAGGCACCCAAGAGCAGGCTAAGTCACATGAGGCACAGATAGTAGATATCCAGTGGAAACTAGAGGAGCAGGAGAACCGCCAACGGCGGAATTATCTCCGCGTTCTAGGAGTGCCAGAGGGACTGGAGGGGGAGTATGTTCGTAGGTATATCATTGATCTGTTTAGGGAGTCGCTCCCTGAGCTTACGGACTGGAATTGGTCACTAGAGGTTCAGCGGGCACATAGGGTCCCCTTCATGCGAAAACAGCCAGTAAAGGTAGGGTCACTCCCACGTGCTATTTTGGTTTATTTTGGCAGCTTTTTGCTTCATCAAGCTATTTTTGAAAAAGCAAGACCTGAGGCTAGACGTGTTAGGAATGAGGTAACTTATTTTGTTCGTCCAGACTTCTGTCATACTACTGTTGAGAGACGGTAGAGGTTGAGACAACTGATAAGACCTTTTCAGGATAAGAAAGCTCAGGCTTTTCTAAATAATCCTGCTAAGCTAAAAGTCATATGGAATGGACAGACACGGTTTTTTATGTCTGAGATAAAAGCTAAGGAGTATCTGGATAGTTTGATAGGATGAGTAGGATGAGTAGGAGGACAAGACATTAGGTATTACAAAACCTTTCTTTCTCTCCTTCTCACTCTGGGGGGGCGGGGGTTTTTGTTTTCTTCTGCTCAGTAGTATTATCTTTTTTTTTTCTCTTTTTTGGCTCCCTTTTTTCATGATTGCTAATTTACTCGAAAACCTGAAGTGAGGGCTGATATAGCAACTACACCGCATCTGTTAATTAATATTATGGTTTGCTCTTGGGCTTTTGTGTAATGTGTGAGGCATTCATCACACACAGACTTATGTCTGAGTGTCTCTCAGAGGGGCAGGGGGTTGGGGTGGGGCGGTTCGGAGCTGGGTGGGGGTAGAGGGGGAAAAATGTAAAAATAACTTATCCAGAGTAGAAGATGAAATAAGCAGAAATTTAAAAAACATATATGTAAGCAAGAGAAATGTGCTATGTGATTTGTATAGTGGTAAAGAAAAGGGATGGAGAGGGGGGGAAAGGGGAAGGGAAAAAGGGAATTGTTTGTCATGCAAAGAACTCTCAAAACAGATTTAAATGGGGAGACTAAACATCTGCTTGATTAATATAGCGGGATTGAACGATGCGATTAAGAGAGGTAAACTGGGGGAGCTGGTAAAATTATACTCTTTTGATTTTGTATGCTTGCAAGAGACCTATCTCCCCTGGGATAAAAGACATTGGCTCTTAATTCAGGGCTATAATTTATTGACATCTACATCCCAAACTTCAAACATTCGAGGGGTAGCCATTCTTGCTAAAACATCCTTGGGTCAACCCAAGAGGAAGCTAGCTGATCCATTAGGTAGATGGGCGATAGTTGAACTCGGGATAGGACTTACTATATGTTCAATTTACGGGTAAAATTATGATGACCCCCAGATTTTTGAGGATCTTGAATTAGAATTGGCAATATGGCCGATGCCCCTAATTGTTTGTGGAGATTTTGAGATTGCCTTAGATTTACAGCCAGGGCATAATAAACAAGGGGGGTATCAGGGGCGGAAACCAAGGGTTTATAGGGCACTAACGTCACTCAATAAGAGCCATGGCTTAACGGATATGTGGCTGGCCAAAAATACATCCCAGAATACAGGAAGTACATACTATTCATTTCCGCATAAAAAATATGTTAGAATCGATTATTTTTTTGGATCAACAATCCTTCTTAATAAAGCTAGCATTAGGATCATGCCTAAGATCATATCGGACCATAACCCATTAATCTTGGAGGTGGAAATTCCGGGCTTTACAAAAAAAAGGAGGAGATGGTCATTTGATAAAAAACTGCTGGTTAATATAGATTATGTCGTGCATATTAAAAAATGGACAACTGACTATTTTGATATAAACAGATATAGTACCTCCAGAATAGTTGTCTGGGATGCGTTTAAGGCGGGCTTGAGAGGGGAAACTATTAGCTATGTTGCCAAGGTACGAGCATTACGTATGGGGGAGAATCAAGAGTTAGTGAGTAGACTTAGAATGGCAGAAGAGGAGCACTCTCTACTTATAAAACATGGAAAGGAGACAATGCATAAGCGGGAACAAATATTGGTTCTTGAGTCAGAAATTAATGGATGGCTAGCGCAAAAATCTGCGGAGGAATTCCAGTCCCGGCGTGGTGGTTTATATGAGAGTGGAGAATCAGTTGGGAAGAGATTAGCTCTTCGTACTAGACAAAAGTCTGCACAGAATCAAATCTTAGCTATCAATGCGGGGGGGGGGTGGTATACACGGACCCCGATGATATAGTTCAAACTGTTCAACAGCATTATCAAACACTATATTCGGAAGAGGGGGCTAGGGAGGAAAGGTTAATACTGGAAGATATTATTCAGATAACAGGGGATATGGGAGAGATCTTGGATGAAGAGACAAAGCAAGAGCTAGAATCAGAGATCTCATTGGGAACATCAATTATACCATTCTTATTGGATCTCTTTAGAGGGATCCAGTATGATGGGAAAACACCAGAGTCATGGAGGGAGACACGTATTGTCATCTTCCCAAAAAAGGGCAAACCCCCAGATAATCCAGGGTCTTATAGACCAATATCTTTAATTAATACAGACACGAAGATATACTCTAAGGTTTTAGCTACTCGGTTGAGAAGGGTCATTGGTCGTCTGGTTTCCCCATGGCAACATGGTTTTATACCAGGGAGAGAAACAACAGACCATATACGAAGAGCAATTTCATTATTTGATATTGTATCCGAGACGGGGGGCCAGATGGCCATGATCCTTCTCGACGCTGAGAAGGCATTTGATCGCGTGAAGTGGGAATTCCTGTGGGGTATCCTGGAGTTAAAGCGGTTTGGCCAGGGATTTATCAGAACAATTAAAGCTATGTATCAAAATCCGAAAGCTCGGATACAAGTGATGGGAATTCCGTCAGGGATGTCCCTGCTCACCTATTTTATTTGCGTTATACATTAATTCATTAGTTGAGAAGCTCTTACGGTCAGGCAAAATTAAACCTATATATTCTAACGGGTATCAGACTAAAATATTGGCCTATGCCGATGACCTGGCAATTTTGACATCAGATCCTAAAGAGGCTTTAGACGAAATCAACTGTATAGCTGAGAGGTTTGGTATGTTATCTGGATACCGTTTGAATAGAGAGAAAACCATGATTGTTTAAACAGAGAATGTGGAGCTCGATGATCCCAGGTGAACAGAATCGGCAGTCTATTTGGGGGTGCGTATTTCAGCAAAAGTGAAAAATATAATTAAATTGAACTATGGTCCACTCATTAAGACCATAGCTCCAGAATTGAAGAGGGTTAATGGATTGCATTTATAAATCATTGGAAGGGGAAATTTTCTTGCTTTGGAGGATCAAATACTTAAAAGCATTAATTGTATGTTTTCAAATTTTATGTGGCAATACGGGAAGGTGAGGAGTTCTATGAAGTTTCTGTCATTGACACAGAATCGAGGAGGGCTAGCTGCCCCAAACATTACATTACATTATTGGGCAGCAGTATTACACCAATTAGCTTTCTTATTAAAGATAGATAGAAATAGTGACGAGGATACAATGGAGAGGATCCCAACAGTCTTTGAGTTGGCAGTAGGAGATAAGGCTTCTGGGCTTCTTTTAAAAGAATTGGAGCAAAGTTATTATAAGAAAGTCAGGTTAAAAATTATAAAGAGTGCATGGAGGATCTGGAAGCAGATATCAAAATTCATGGAAATTCCTAAGGTTACGCAATATACCCCTTTATGGCATATATCGTTTTTACCAAAAGATGCTTATGATTCTACTGGGCGGGAATGGGAGAATAAAGGGGTTACTACTATTGGAGCATTTTATGGTGGAAAACAACAACCCCAATTCTCTGAACTACAATATCACTTTGGGGTATGCCCTAAACAGTTTTTCAAATTTATTCAGATTAGTAATATACTTATGGCTTACAGACCAAGGGTGACGATTGAGAGGATTCCTCTGATGGATTTGATCGGAAGCATCTCTTGTAGAATTCGAGGCATATATAGTTTCTTACTAGCAGCATTGCCGGATGACCTGGAAAAAAATGAGTTATTATGGGCAGCAAAACTGAATAATCCGGACGTAGATATCTATAGGAGCTTAGAACTTTCTGCCGAAAGTTTTATATCCTTCAATTTAAAAGCTCAGCTATATAAAACTATATTTAATCTTTATTTTACGCCGGCAAAGCTTTTTTTATGGGGGAAAAGGTTGGACGATAAGTGTCCTAGATGTGGGATGGGCCCTGCTACTTTGATACATATGCTTTACGATTGTGGGAAATTGGCCCTTCTAAAGTCTAGGATTCTTGGCTTTTGGAAACATTTATTAGGTAGGAACTTTGACCTCACCCCTACGCTAGTAATCTTAGGGTATGATAGCAAGCTCGAGTGTAATAAGGAGCAGGAATATTGCCTTTTTGTAGGCATAGCTATTTTTATAATAATGTTAACAGCTCGCTGGAAGGATAAAGATCCACCCACTTATCAGATGTGGTTAGCGAGATTATTAGGGATATGGAAACAAGAGGCAGCCCTGTATGCTTGCAAAGGGAGGAAAGCCAGGAGTCGTGGATTAAAAATCTGGGCATATATTGCGAAATGGAGTGGGGAAGTTGGAGGCTTATGAGTAATAGGAACATGGATAGTGAGACAAATTTATCTATAAAAGGAAGTCTAAATCAGTAGGAATAACCTTGGTTTGTACAATGTATAACAACACCTGTTCTTTTCTCCTTCTTTTCTGTATACTGCTTGTGTATAGTCTTTGGAATATTCTTTAGGTTTTTTCTTTTTGTTTTCTTTTGTTGATGTTCTTTTTTTTATTTATTTGTACATGGAATCTGATCTGATATGACGATATGTATTATGGCCAAGTTTATATGAGCTATGTTTTGATTTTCTGCTTACTCTGGGTATGAATGAAAAAAATATATATATATGGCTCCCCTAGGGACTCTGATTAGATCTTTCGGTTTCTCCTGTATGATGTATGCAGATGACACCCAGATTGTAGTCTCTATCTCTGACATATAAAGGAAACTCAGAGCTCCTTCTATGCGTGCATGTTAGCCATTTGTCAATGGATGGACTCAAGCTTTTTGAAACACAGTGCATAGTACACTGTGATCTTACTTTTTGGAACTAATAGCCCCTAGTGGTTCTCCAGATAGTGGCCGGAAGCTCTTGGTCCCCAAACATCTTCCACTCTCTGTGCCAAAAACCTGGGTGTGCTTTTGGACACTAACCTTTAATTTGCTATTCACATCAACAGGGTAGCTTTCAAGTGCTTTGCAATGCTTCGGGCCAGTTGCAAAATCCTTGCTTATTTGCCCATTGTTGCTTAAAAAACCACAATTCACGCCATGATACCTTTGCACCAGGACTATGCTAACTTTTTCCTAGTTTTGCCATAAGTTCTCTTGGGCAGGCTCCAGATTGAACAGAATGCAGAGTCTAGTGTCAGACTCAGTTCCTCCAGTACAACTTCATGTACATCTCTTCTTCCTATGCTCCACAGGCTATCTTTCTGGCAGAGATACACTTTTAAGGCTCTCTTAATAGATTTTAAAGGCCATAACTGGAATAGTTACCACATATCTGTCCAGAAAGAACAGTGTAACATAACACGTGTATTTGTAAAGCGCACGTTCACCACTACGGGTATCTTGGTGCTGAATAACAGATGTTTGTTGTTACCCAACTCAATGGTACTCATTTTATCGACCTCAGATAGATGAAAGGCTGAGTGGACCCACCGGGATTTGAACCTGTGACCATGAGGTCGAACACAGGCCCCTGCAGTAGACACATTAGTCCACTGAGCCACCAGACCCGGCATGTGTATATTTGCTTGTGCACACCCTTCATTCGGCAGAAGCCTGGTTACTCCCCAAATTCAGGAGCTGTCACAAAGAAACACCCCCGTTCTTCTACTGTAGGGCTAAAATGTGGAATTAATTGCCTGTCTCTTTGAGGCTGGCATCTGATTATCCCTCTTTCAGAAAGTCTCAACGAAGGGGTCAAATGATTCAAAGCAGTAGTGCAGCATAGTTCATCTCTGGTGTCTGGGGATCCCTGCTGGGGCAGGTGGCCTGGTTTACATCCTGGCCACGCTTTGCATAGAAGAAAATGAGAAAACCCTTACAGAATCTAGACTGTAGCAGGATGATCTGAGATTTGTAGGTAAATGAGGCAAAGTGGAAAATCCAGACCAGTCCTGTACTCTCCAGGCACCCTTGAGGTTTCTGTCTCCCACAGAGGAGTAGGCTTCCAAGCTAATTGAGGATCAGCTCAAGAATGCTGCTTCTTTCACAGACAAATCCTTCCAACTACACAAGACTCTGTGTAGCCTCCCATTCCCATATCAACTGCCAGGAATGACAGCCAATACCCAAGAAAGGCAGGTTGTTGCGACCAATTTCGGCCAAACTCACCTGAGGAAACACCCTCCTGGGATAGGGATCGGAACATTTCTGTTGTGTCTTGCCCGTCACCTCACCTCAGGAACTAAAGAGTGCCTTTTACCATTTCCTTGCTCATTGTCTTTTCTCTCTGAGATCTACTTAACTATGCACCTCTCCCAGACCACTGTCTGACCCGCCCATGGAGTTACTTAGGCAGATGGCCAGGTCACTTGCAACTGAAGCTGAGAAAAATGCTGATGGGCACTTTGCAATGTTCTAGCTGACTGTTGCCTCCTCATGACCTTTCCCATGTCTAGCAGAGTTGGATATCTGCCCCTGACAAGCCCTGTCATTCTCATACCACAAAAGAGGCTTTGGCCCCTGCCCCTTTGCATGCCATAGGGAGAAGCTGAAAGATGATCTCTGGTGAGCTGGCACCCCTTGAGGAATGCCAGCTCTATGAGAGTTGAGAAGATAAATGTAGTTGAACGGACCTGTAGTTGGCACTCTGGGCTCCCCACCTCAACTTAAGGCACTTGTTGATACCAGTGGCATACCCTCACCCCAACCTCTTATGCTTTGCCCAGCTGCGTCTTCAACCATGTATCTATACGCATTTTCTGAATCTTAGATTTTGGCCCTGAAATTAATAAAAAATTGCTCAACATTAAAATCTGCATTTGAGTTAATTCTGAAACAGATTACAGTCCTACGCATGTATACTTTGTTTGCAATGATACAGAAACATTTTGTAAGTACAGCATTTCCTGTACAACTGCAAATTATTCTTCATGAAGCACGGTTCCCCCAACATCACTTATTTCTAATATTTTATTTCTATGTTTTCATTTTAATGCATTTCAGTTCCTGCTTTACGTGCCATCGGTGACCAGGAGAGCAAAGATGGCTTATACCAGACATGGCAAATGTTTATTGCTTATGTGGTTCATGTCCTCCCCTTCAGCCTTATCAGTGTGGCCATTTTCTGTGCCTTCTTATACTGGTGAGTATTTCAATGTATTTCAATGTTCAAACGGCCCCAACAGCGCTGGGATGCCTGGCCTCACCATGGGGGTGCCCAGGAGTGGACACCTCACATGGAAAGCCAGGAAGGGTTCCACAGCGGTATGAGTAAAAGCGCCAGGATGCCCCCGTTGGGGGTGGCAGTGCGCTATACAAGTACAAACACAATGTGTTACCTCCTTAAGTGCACTAAGGAATCTTAATTGTATATGTAGATAGAAAAGCGGTGAGGGAAAATATATGTTTACGGTCTCAAGGAAAACCCACAATAAAGTTCAGCTAAGGTTTGAAGTTTGCCAGTGTCGCAAGCATGCATTGAATACACCTTACTCCACACAGTTATAGTTTTAGCAGGTAATTTTATTCTGAAGTTAGATTCTCATTACCATGATCATCCTATATAAAATCTGATTCTAGTTTTCACTATTCCTTCTGCACAATTTTCTGTTTATATCAGGTCCAAAACTGTTTCACAATTAGGTGATATTTTGTCATATCTTTGGACAATCTGCCTTAAATGTGCGTTTTCATCTAGTTATATATGCGCACAGCAAACATTTAGGGTTGGTAAATACCCTGGTCAACCCATCAATGCATTCAATAAACGTGAAGCACATTAGGCCCAAAAAAAGGACAGAGAATGATCAAGTTTCAAGCCATAAATGGTTTATTAAAGGTCAATGGATTACATATGGCTAAAATCATCAAATTAATATTGATTAATCCAATTTCTATATATATTAGATTACATGCACTTCAAATAAAAGTGATAAACATTATACAGTAGCCTCTAAAGTAAAGGACAAAGGAATGTCGGTTCCCCCATACAGAGACTACCCTAAATCTCCTACTCTACTCTGCTCTAAACTTAGTCTGTATCTGTAGGTATTATAAACTATGATCTACTCTACACTAGCTTAAATCACATAATTGTAACAGTTGTAACATCCAGACACAGATCCAATCAGGTGAAACTGAAATGATACAATTATATGTTTGTTACCTTTTCAAGACCATCATGATACAGCTTGTCTAAGAGTCCTTCAAAGTTGCAATATATGAAATAAGATGAGATACAGGTTCCAGTCTGTACTCAGCAGGTGTCTCCATGACTATGCTACCAGTTCAGTTCAGTTCAATAACTTTATTCGGGTAATTTAATACCCATAAAGGCACAACATATTAATAAAAGACAAAGATGAGAAATTGACAATACACAATAAACGAGCATTTGTGATAATATCTCTATGACAATTGATACATTTCATAACATATTAAAATATTAAAATATTAAAAGGAACTTCATTGGTAAAATAAATTACTATTAATAATAAAACGATATGCCAACTAACAACAGTACAAAGATAGTCATTCAGGTGAGGGCTCAAGGGTCGGGCATAGTATTACGTACTCTAATGGCAATTCTTAGAAAAGTGCTTATGCGGAGGATCAACTCCTCATCAGCCAGGGAAACTATACATGTATAAGCGTTATCCAGGCTGATTGGCCTTCTCTTTTTAAAAAATGGGTTTAGTAAACACTTTATATATTTAATATAATACTTACAGAAAAATAAAAAATGTAAAATTGATTGGCCACTCACCCCATCACAAGGGCATGGTACATGGTCAAGATTATGATGATAACCAAGGGGGAAGCATAATGCAAATCTAATGGTTCCTGCTCTAAGGCGAAATAATAAGCTCCTTTCCCAATGGCTCATGTATAGGGTGAGGTATGTGGGTAGGGAATGATAATCCTGTGCAATAGACATATATCTGAGAGCGGAGGATTTCTTAGATTCTAGGCCAGTCCTTTCTTCGTTATATAAAAAATACAACGCATCTCTCAACTCCTTTTTTGGCACAGTGTCAGCTGTAATTGGTTTTAGGAAAACATTTCCTTTGTTGACACTGCACAGGCTTTGGTATACTCCACTTAGCCAGGGGATTTCCATCCCTTTATCACACAAGAGACAATCATTAATGATCTCTCTCGTGAGGGAGGCAGCCTGATTCTTCCATATTGATAGCCAAAAGAGGGCAGGGCGGGCACGAATGAAGTCCGATATAAAATTAAGACTAAGTTCTCTATGACAGATGTATTGTGGGGTGGAGATTGGGGTACCCAGCAATTTCCTACAAAACCTATTTTCTTCCTGCTGAATTCCGGGACAGTTTGTGGTACCCCAAATCTCAGCCCCATAAGTCGCAACAGGAACACACTGTAGTTTAAAAAAAATGTAAATGGCTAATATAGCGCCAGTGGTCTTTGGGCGGGGAAGGCTGAGAATTGAATTGGTGGCCTTTGAGAACTTGCTCCTGGAGTGAGCAAGATGCTCAGTCCAGGAGCCGTTCGCAGCAAAGACCAAACCAAGATATGGGAATGTGCAAGTGCTTGTCAATTTTTGATTACCCACTGCAATAGAGCTTAACTGTCGCTTCCCAGGGGCACAGGACATTAAGAATGATTTGTTAAAATTAACACGCAGGTCCAGACTATCCATATGTTCGACGAAAGTCCGTACTAGTCTGCGCCGAGAATTCGGAGTGCGGGCTATGAGAACCGCATCATCTGCGTATAATAGTACAGGGAGGCTTTTACCATTGATCATGGGGACGTCATGGGTCGAGGTTTTGAGCGAGTTGTTCAGCCCATTAATATAAATGATGAAAAGTAGGGGGGCCAAGACACAGCCCTGCCTGACCCCCCTTCCTACCTTAATCAACCCCGAAACCTCGCCACTCATGCCAATCCGCACCTGCGCCTGGAGATCTTTATGGAGATGAGCTAAAAAATTTACCAGGGGTTCATCCAAGCCATAAGCCAAAAGAATTGCCCTGGGTTTAGACCTGTTAACAAGGTCGAACGCTGAGGACAAGTCCATAAAAGCCATATAGACCGGAGTTTTCCGTGCTATGGTGTATTTCCCGATAACCAAGTTGAGGTTGAGACATTGCTCATTGGTGCCCACCTTGCTACGGAAACCTAGCTGACAGTGCTCTAAAATATTATTTTCCTCTGCCCATGTTGAGATTTTATTGTACAGTACTCTTCCTAGTATTTTTAAAGTATTGTCGATTAATGAGATCGGCCTACTATAATTACTAGGCTGTGACCGATCTCCTTTTTTAAAAATTGGGACTATAATACTCTTAGCCCAAGTATCCGGTAAAGTGGCATGTGTTATACTATTAAAAACATTTAAGAGTGATGGGGCCCAAAAGTCTGGTTTCCATTTTATTAGATCAATTGGTAGCCCGTCAGGGCCGGGGGCTTTATTCCCAATGCGCTGTTGAATGGCCTCTTCTATGTCCGAGATGGTCAACACAATGGTAGTGAAGGGGCCATAATCATATTGGTCAGGCTCTGATTGTTGGGCAGCATAGATTTTTGAAAAATGATTTTCCCAAATCTCGCTTGATATGTCACAACTGATGGGAGTTAGTAGCTGACCCATCGATCGAAGCTCCCTGACTGCAGACCAAAAAATGTTGCCCTTTTTTGAGCTTGCAGCCTGGGATAGGGTTTCCCAGCGTTCGTTTAGGAGGGTTCCCTTTCTTTTCCGGGTTACAATGTTATATTTCCTCCTGGCCGATTGTACGTCTGCAGCACACCTTGGGTTAAATGACAGTGCCCTACGAAGGTTTCTATTGGCCCGTGCTACCAATTATAATGTTACATAATTATCACAGTAAAAAAAAATGTTTACATGGGAAAAAAGCATTTGTTATTCTGAACTTCTGCTTCACCTAGAAATACATTGTTCACGTACCACAAAGAAAAATGGCAAGCTCTGGGAGTCATTTTAAAATGTAGGTCTACAGTTACTATGGTCAACCTAAACTTGAATAATATAGAGTTAATAACATTTGAGTGTTTACATGTTAATGCTGATCTAATTCAAAAACATTTGATAAAAAAAGTTCAATCCCTCCCTCCAGTGACTTTGGAAGTCACCACAAGCCACACTTTCATTAATTGAAATCTCTAGTTACACAGACATTGTCAACTTTTGCAGCTTGCACCTAGGCTCCTCTACACCCTTTACTCACTGTAAACCCTAACTTTAATTTCCTCAAGTTATTCACACTGCTTTTTTCTTCCTCTTAATTCGGGTGGCTACTTTCCTCCAATGCAATTTGACCCACACTTTGCCAAAATCCTTTTTAGCCCTCTTTCTTATATAATGAAATAGGCATACCACACAAATCATAATGATTAGTATCAGGATTAGTACTATCCTTAAAATTACACTGTCAATACCAATAACCACTCTCCAATCTTGAAAAATCCTTTCCCTATTGCTTCCCATGCACAGTTATGTTATTTACAAACGTATTAATCTCATTGCGTGTATCAGGTAGTTAAGTGCAGCATTGCTGAATCCGAACCAGGTGTCAGACTCCGCCCTCTTCGCTGTATCTAAAGCTGGCCTGTTCTTCAACACCATTGCCCTTATGGCCATACGTTCAATCATTTAATAGTATGTCTACAGAAGGTTTCATACCACCAAATAGATTGCCTACTATGTGTGAAGCACTAAGCTCAGCCTTTCCATGAGCTGCTATTCCCTTATCAACTTTGTCAACTATTTAATACACCTTAGGAAACACTAAAGCTGAGTATCCACTTGCTACCCAGTTCATCAGAAGCAGAAAATAAGCATTTTTCCAGCACACATAATAGACTCCTGTAATAATTGGTTCTCTCTCTGGAAGAATTTGATCACCCATATCTTTGAAACGTTATATACAATCACTACTACCCTCCACCTGATGAGCCTGGTCTTATTGCTCTTTCTGGCTTACAAAACACAACATTCTCTTCTTTCTTTTCTGAACCAACCTTCACTGTTTTCCTTATTTAATTTTGTATTTATTTATAAAGTTTCGTTTAGTGCAGATAAGACCCTAAGGGGTATCAGAGCACTTCACATTTTAGGGTGAGTAGGATACAGTTGTAAAAAAAAAAAAGACATTTGTTACATAAATGAGAGTGGCAAGGTAACGCTGGAGTTAATGGTTGCACACCAATGTAGTGGTCAGGGCATCAGGATAGCGGGCAGGCGAGTAAACAATAGGACCTAAAAGTCACTTAGAGCAGAAACTTGTTCATTAGTATTTTCACTTCTGGTTTTTTAAAGAAGAGGAAGATGAGATATGGCGGACATCCGGTGAGGGAGAGTTCCATATCATTGGGGCGAAGCCCGTGAAGGCTCTGCAGCTCCTTCTCTTTTTGCGGAAATCCTGGGCTCTCAGTAGCAGTGAGCTTGCACTTCATGAGGATCTGCATCCACCTGAAAACTCTAGCTTTTGAGCCAGATATATGGGGGTCTTGAAATGTAGGGCCTTATTAGTCATATAAGCAATCTTCAGCTGTATTCTTGCTTTTTACGGCAACTAGTTTAAGAGGAGCTTAACCTCTTATAAGTCTCAACCCTTCTTTCATCCAATTCTTTTATAAAGTGCTTTTCAGCCCTATTCAATTTACATGAAGGTAAGGAGATTAGTAACATTGATTGGTGTAATAAGCCCTAAATAATGACCCACTATCTCCAAGGACCTTGCTCCAGGACGTGGATTTAAAGTTTTAAATTTAAGTTCATCATCTAAAAGCTAGTCAAAATCCGAAAACTAATACTCAAAGTAATTTTGATACTAAAACTGTACTGCAGGTTAAAGAATACTTGAGGGGCAATTGGCTGTAAGTGACAGCAGCTGCGGTAGATGCAGGCAAATGTGTACAGACATAATTCTTTGCATTCATGACTTTGGAATACTCATGTAACAGTTTAAAGTAAATGTTGTCAGAATAATTACCTTCAGAACCATCTTTGCGTAATATCTTCATAATAAATTTATGTTGCTCCTCTACATAGGAAATCCCAGATTTAGTTTTGGTTGAAGCACGCTCAACAGAAGAGTTAAAGCTCACTAGTAGGCTAATCATAAGCATGACTGTGACTTAAATGCAAAAAGAGCTATTGATGGACAGAATGCAGAACAAATCAAAACATTCACCCCCAGTCAAGAGATCTGGGTTAAATCCATCATTCTTTTTCTCACCATAGCACCCCAGTTTAGACCTGGTCATATGCAAATCAGTCTTGACCCTGTGCCTCATGGGAACAGTCCAGCCCGAACTGCCAAGCCAGGTCCTCCCTGGACCGGAAACAAGCATCCTAGGACCGGTTTCGGGGTTTCACCCCTCTTCAGCCAGGATAGCTTGATTCCAGTGGCATGGAGAGCACGGGACTCACGTCTGACCATACCCGTCCCACTCGGGGTGACAAATGCAAAAAGAACTATTGATGGACGGAATGCAGAACAAATCAAAACATTCACCCCAAGTCAAGAGATCTGGGTTAAATCCATCATTCTTTTGC
Source organism: Triturus cristatus (assembly GCF_964204655.1). Lineage (NCBI taxonomy): Eukaryota > Metazoa > Chordata > Amphibia > Caudata > Salamandridae > Triturus > Triturus cristatus. The sequence goes on from NC_140589.1 coordinate 1,635,282,801, forward strand.
TCACCATGCCACCCCAGTTTAGACCTGGCCATATGCAAATCAGTCTTGACCCTGTGCCTCATGGGAATAGTCCAGCCCGAACTGCCAAGTCAGGTCCTCCCTTGACCAGAAACAAGCATCCTAGGACCGGTTTTGGGTTTTCACCCCTCTTCAGCCAGGATAGCTTGATTCCATTGGCATGGAGAGCACGGGACTCACGTCTGAGCATACCTGTCCCACTCGGGGTGACAAATGCAAAAAGAACTATTGATGGACAGAATGCAGAACAAATCAAAACATTCACCGCCAGTCAAGAGATCTGGGTTAAATCCGTCATTCTTTTGCTCACCATGCCACCCCAGTTTAGACCTGGCCATATGCGAATCAATCTTGACCCTGTGCCTCATGGGAACAGTCCAGCCCGAACTGCCAAGCCAGGTCCTCCCTGGACCGGAAACAAGCATCCTAGGACCGGTTTCGGGGTTTCACCCCTCTTCAGCCAGGATAGCTTGATTCCAGTGGCATGGAGAGCACGGGACTCACGTCTGAGCATACCCGTCCCACTCGGGGTGACAAATGCATATGACTTAAATGCAGCCCATTTTCCTTCAAGGAAAATGAGATGCTTTTAAAAAGAAGAGAAGAAAATGGTACACATTGTTTTTATGAGCAGGCAGTGGTTTCAGTGGTTTCATGGACCACTACCTGCTCATAAAAAAGTTTTTGTGAACATTCCCAAAGGGAAAGGAGGTCCTCTAAGGACCCCTTGCCAATTGTGAATGGCTTATCACTTCCTTTGAGGAGGTGGTCAAATATTAATGTTTTGCCGACCAGATTTCAGATACTATATATCTTAAAGACTCAGGGACTCATTTATAAGGCCGATTGCGGAACTTTTGCGCCTGCGGAACTTTTGCCCCACGGAACGTCACTTTTTTGATGTTCTGGTGGCACAATGTGGCACAGCATATGTACAAGGCCACGTAGGGCCACTTTACGTGGCTTTTCATGGCCTTGTAAATATGTGCCTCTTTCAAAGAGAACACTCTGTGAAAGGGGTGTTCCATGGGTGTTGCTGTGGGTGTTTCCACGCAACATCAATGGAATCTGAATCATTCCCAGATTTACGAGAAATCTTAAACTTGGGAATGCCTCAGAATCTAAGGGGTGGTGTTAGCGATGCACACTGAGGAGAAATGCTTTCATTTCTCCTCGTTTTTTCCTTTTTATATGTGTGCTGCATTCTGCAGCACACTTAGAAAGATGAAATCACCTGAATTGATTGGTTTTGTGCAGGAAGGTGTCCCTTGCTGCACATAATCAATCCCTCCACAACGCAAGCACCTTTGCAATATGGTGCAAGGGTGCCTGCATTGGTACATGGCAGCCCATTGTGCGCCGGCGCTGGGGAAAAGGACAGGAATGTGCGATATCTCATAGATACGGCAAATTCCTGCCCTTTTGATTTGACATAGGGCAGCGCTGCCGTAGGCCAAAACTTCATAAATGAGGCCCTCAGTGGATGGAATGGACACCCTTAACACGCCCCTTTGAAATATAGAATCTTAATTTTTTCCCAAACCCAATTAATGATTCGATGAGATTTGCTAATCTGTTACCAAATCGCTATTTGGGTTTGGAGAATTTCAAAAAGCTTTTTTCCATCAGAAAGGCTCTGATTTTACTAATTGGAGACTTACCGACCATAAAATAGCTTTATACATGAGGGCCCTACAATCTTCAGCTGAATACACTGAAGCAAAAAATACTACTCTGTTACTGCATACTTATGGGTACTTAATACTCTTACCTAATATATATTCAACCGGTTACCTAAAGGACAAAACAGAATTCAAACATATTGATGTGTGTCACTGTTAGAAATGGGGGTCTCTAGTTGGCAAAGTTATGTACCATTGTAGGGACCCTTGCTCCTAATCAGGTTAAGGGGTATACACACTTAAGGTAATCCCTACTCACCCTCTTGGTAGCTTGAGTAAACAGGCTTCTTCCAACCAAAGGCATTATGTAAAGGAATTGTATTCAAAACACTCAGTAACACAGTGAAAACACCACAAATGGACACCAAACCAGTTTAGAAAAATAAAGTATCTTTTATCTAAACCAAACAAGACCACAATGACCAACATCCAACATACATGTATCACATTATGACTTTAGAACAGTTATTTAAAACATAGAACTTGTAGAAGCAAAATAGTTCCCACTGGAGCTATCACAACGTCATGACCGGCATAAGTCTTAAGTACAGCAACGACTGCAAGGTGAAGTAAACCAGACAGTGGTATTTGCTTTAGGTAAACGGCGCCACATAGAAAATTTACACAAATTATTATAAACCACCCCACTCCTCAGGATAGGCCACAGCCGTCTAGAACATATAACACTCCTTAGCACACGTGACAGTTTAAAATAACACAAGTATGTAACGTGTTTCCACAAATTAAATGCAGTAATGAACAGAAGGTTAGTATTCTTTCTTCTTTGTTGGTCACTTTATTTAGTGCAAGTTTTTCCAGAAGTTTTCTACAGCCAACACGTGTTTTGTCGCAATAAGGGAAGTCGTCCCGCGACTTTCTCAAGGCTAATTCCTGTATGTAAGTTTATCTTAATATGCGGTGATAATTCGAAACCACATAGGGTTTCCAAAATGGTGGCGACTGTGGTATGGATCGGGTTTCGCTGGTATATAAATCATATAGTATTATTTAATCTTCTGTGCTTCTTCAATTTGCAAAATACTCCGTGACGCCACCAAATCTCCTCGAGGCAAGGTGCGTGGCGTCAGGCTCGGAGTCACATGTACCTCCAAACAACTGTACCTTGGAAAACGAAGTCTATGGATGATGCACGATGTTGTGGAGGTAAGGGCTCGATGCTGAGGTCGAGGCCGGTTCCCTGTTTGCCAGTCTGTGAGGAGGCGAGGCATTGAATCCAGGACAGGGGAGTCAGCAGCGGTGGCACCGAGGCATCGGTTCTGGTGATGTGATGCGAAGTCAAAGAGCTTGTGAATTTAGCCACATCGGTTACCAGCTCCGCGATAACGGGATGCAGGTGCTGGTGGTGACGGCGTCAGTGCGGGTGCTGGCCTCGGGTAGGCCAATAACGGCAGGTGTCAGCAGGCATCAAAGAACTTCGGAGCTGCGGTGCAGGCCGGGCAGTGTGTTGTGCACTTCACGAGCTGTGCCCCCAGCCTCGGTGTGGATCGTGGCGTCACTGTGGCATGGCTGACAATGTCGCTGATGGTTTCCTTGAATTACAGTACCAACCACACAATTCTCAGGAAGTAGGAACTAGAATTGGCACCCTTTTGAATGCAGGAGTCCACACAGGATTCTAGTTGCTGGTCAGTGGGTTGCTGGTGAAGTCTTTGTGTCCCTGAAATTCAGAACAGAAGGCCAGCACACAAGAAGAAGTGTGGTTCAGCGGCCAGGGTGCCTAACTCTGGACCACAGGGTTCACGGTTCGATCCCTGGCTCTGACGGCAGGTTAGCCCAGCACCATGTAACTCTGGGCAATAGCTTGCTTAATCTTCCCGACGGCCCCCAGCGCCAGGACACCTCTCCGGAGGTAGCTGTACGCTTTACAAATACGGGCACAAGGCCTTGGAGATTCTTCTTCAAGCAGGTTCCAACAAAGTTCCAGTATTGTCTTTTCTTTGGCAGAAGCAGCAACTGTAGGCCAATCCAGCAAAGCACACAGCAAAGGGGAAGTACTCTTCCTCACAGTTCTTCATCTCTTGTACTTGGCAAAGGTTCATCTTGAGTCCAGAAATGATCTAAATCTTTCGGGTTTAAGGTCCACTACTTATACCCCATCTTGGTTTTTTTCTCGGTCTTTGAGCCCAGTCCAAGTCAGTTCTGTCTTCGCTGGTGTAGCCTGAGCCCATTGGGTGGAGACAGCATTGTGCAAAGGAGACACAGCCTATTCAGGTGCAAGGGACACTCCTCCCACCACTATAAATGCAGCCAAGGTCTGTTCAATTTAGCCATAATTCACCCACGAAAGGCAGGACACACCTCAACCCCCTGGTGGCTGTCTTCAGTGAATGCATATCACCTGCCCCTGTCACTCCAACCAGACGGGCAATACTGAAAACAGCAGAGGCATGCAGAATGATTAAGCAAGAAAATGTCTACTTTCTGAAAAGTGCCATTTTCAAACATAATTTGAAAACCATCTCGCTAAAAAGATATTTTATTAAATTCTGAGTTGAGAGAGCGTAAATTCCATTACTCTACATAGTCCCAATGGAAAGTTATGCTTTTAAGATGTTACAAAGCAGCTCCCATGTTAGCCTATGGGACAGATATCCTTTCAATAATGAAAAGCAAAATTGGCAGTATTTCACTATGAGGACATATAAAACATACCAGCATGTCCTACCTTTGACCTACACTGCACCCTGACCATGGGGGTACCTTGGGCCGACCTGAGGGGTGCCATACATGTAAGAAAAGGGAAGATGGAGGGCCTCACAAGTGGGTGCACCTGCCAGGTTGACATGGCAGTGTAAAACTGCGCGTGCAGACACTACATTTACAGGGCTACTTCTGTGGGTGGCACAAGCAGTGCTGCAGGCGCACTAGTACAATTTGATTTACAGGCCCTGTCACACTCAGTGCACTATACTAGGGACTTACCAGTAAATCAAATATGTCATTCCTGGATAACCAATCACAGTAACAATTTCCACAGGGAGCACCTGCACTTTGACACTGATCAGCAGTGGCAAAGTGCCCAAAGCAGCTAAGCCAACAAAACAAGAATTCCAGCATGCTATCAAAAATACAGATGGTAGATGCAAAAACTCAGGGGAAGCCACGCCAAGGGTGCCAAATCTAACAACCACTTGAGTTTATTGCTCAAACATATCATTCAGTACTTAATTGTGGTAGTGATCTTCATGGGGGGATTTCAAAAACACCTCAGTGATCGTCAGTTCCATAAGCCTTTGGATCAGAACTGATTGTAGCAATGTAGATCCACTCAGGAGCGGAATATGTTTCATCTGGCACTCTTTATCTTTTTGTTTGTCTGACTTCTGGCTGTTCACACTCAGTAGCACTCTGTTTGATTGGCTGTTTCTTTTCTGATCATCTCTGGGATGCATTCTTCTGGCACCACAGCTCTCAGTCGCTCACCACCTTTCAGTCACTTCTCCTTCTTCTGCACTCTACCAGCCAAAGTGGTGTGCACGCACTTTCATTTTCAGATGCTTGGTTTATTGTGTTCACTCTTGGCTCAATCACGACAGATTGTGCACATGTCACTACTTCACTTTGAGACCCTTGTGAGCTGTCTTCTCCTCCCTCTAACTGATTGTTCTGGGCTTTGATTTCGACTCTGCAAATTAGTGGCTGCTGTCACCACTTCTTCACCGGGCTGCTTTCCTTGCTTGGTGTGGGAGGCATGAATCGAGTTCGGCAGACACCCACACTTCACAGCAGTGTTTGTTATAAGCACCTGGAAAACCTCCAACGGAATTCAAGGTAGGACATCTTGACATGTTTCTTCACTAAGACCCACTCTCTAAGACTTAAGTCATGACACCGTTCTGGTTTTGGATGCAGGGTCACCAAATCAACCTGATGCGACACAGAATGCACCACATCCTTTGCAGGAGTCAAGAACCCTATCATCCGTTATATTCCCAAGTGGAGCGGCAGGCACTGATGAATTCTCATGCCTTTCCCCATCAGTATTCCATGAGATGACAGTACATTCCTCCAATCTGGACTACTTTGAAGGCTCATCAAAACAAGAGGAAGAGCTTCAGGCCACTTCAAAGGAGTAGACATGCAAACCTTGGCCACCCCAGATTTCAAAGTCCCATTAATTTGCTACATAATCCCAGAAGCCTCTGGCTTGTAACTGGAGTGAAATCTTTGATCGATCTGTTGTGTTACACACAATAGCTTCATCACGTGATATGACTCCAGAGACACCGGTAGTCCAAATGGGGGAATCAACTCCCTCCGCAATAATTTGATTACTTTAAGGCAGTCACACTTCCGAGTCGGGTCAACCCATTGAGAGAATAAACAGATTATGACCTGGATGTACTGGAGTCCATTGCATATGGGCATCTCAAGGAAGTCCAACTACATGCAATTAAAGGCACCATCGGACCTTCCTATGTGACTCATGATCACAACTGTCCTCTTGCCCTCATTTAAGTGCTGGCGAGTAACCCACCTGGGACACAAACTAGAGCCATGACATGGGAATGGGGACTTTATCAATAAGCCTTAAAGGCGTGGATCAGGACATCTCTTCCTTAATGGGTAGGACCATTTTATTTTTATTTTTATTTATATATTTATTGAGCGCACAGTTACCCAACAGGGTCTTCCGGCACTGGACAAAACAGCAGACATGCCGCAAGCAGCTCCAGGATATGGATTTAAACTTGGTGGCTATAAAGGAAAGTCTTTAGGTTCTTACAGAAAGCTAGCAGAGAGTGGCAGTTCCTTAGCTCAATTGGGAGCGAGTTACAAAGTTTTGGGCCCAAATAAAAAAAAGGAGCAGCCTCTCATGCGAGCAAGGCAGGACCTGGGCACAGAGACAGGCTGATTGATCTCAGCTGTCGGGCAGGCACATAGGGTTTCACTAGGCTTTGGATGTAAGAGGGTGCCAAGCCAAGTTTGGGCCAGAACATGTAGCATAAAGCCTTAAATTCAATGCGCTTGTTCACTTTGAGCCAGTGCGGTTTATGAAGTAGAGGTGAAGCTAAAAAAGGAGCCGCATTCTGTATGATCTGCAGAAGATGGACTGAGGCTTTATCTGCGCCCAAGTACAAAACTTTGCCGTAGTCCAATCTGGATGAACATGGATGTCACCAGAGCCTGCATTACCGATCTCTGAGCTGCCATTGGAATTAGCCAGAAGATCTTTTTAAGCCATTTGAGAACAGCGAAGCAGGTCGCAGTGACCCTAGACACCTGAGATTTGAGGGGGAGATTGTTATCAATGGTAAATCCCAAATTCTAACTTTAGGTACCAGAGCAGGTAGTGGTCCCAGGGTATTAGGCCAGTGGGTGATTCCCCAAAGTTTGGGGTTGTTACCAAGAACAAGAACCTCAGTTTTAGTGCCGTTAAGCTTCAGGGCATTTCTGGTCATCCACAGGGAGACATTTCCCAAGCCAAGCTGGAGCTAGGAGGGATCTTGATGCTGAGCAGCAGAAAGTGAGAAGATAGTCTGGGTATTGTCTGCAAATGAAAAGATGGTCAGTCCTGACTTCTCAGCAATGTCTGCCAGATGGCGAATATAGGTGTTAAAGAGCAGAGTGCTTAGAACGGATCCCTGAAGCACTCCGGAAGTTAATGTTAAGGGATTCGATATGTTGTTATTCGGGAAGACCTGAAAGGTGCAGTCTTTAGATAAAGAGATCAGCCACCTCAAGGCCAAACCCTCAATACCTGAGGCCTGGCCATAGGTGAAAGCATAGCATCGGGTAAAACAACAGTTCTCCTATCTTTTGAAACCCAGACCTCACTCTGATTCTTTTTACTCATTCAGACCTCACTCACCTTTTTTTCTCTGACTCTGCAACTTCATCCTTTAATACTTTTAATTCTGCCCAAGTATTTATGGTATTCAGTAACTTGATTGGAATAGAGACATTGTCAGATTCATATGGTTCTTCTTGGTCATATGTTCAGGACTCATGAGCGCAATAGCTTGCCATTTCATCCACATAGCGTTTCCAACAGTAACAAAATCCCATCCACTCCTGTTTACTGCACATTTTACAACTGATATCTCTGTATGCAGTTGCAATTCATCCAGTAAATTCATGACATTTTCTGTTTCATATTGGGGAACTAGAGGAAGTCAATAAACCCCTCTATAACTACAACTGTCTGAAACCATGGACCGCACCAAACCTAAATTGACTGTTGGTGTAAATGGTGACACTTTGTTGGAAATGCAACATGCTCTGTTAAGAGCAATCAGTTCAGCCACCTGGGAGAAACGTACATTGCACAAATGAAAAGCTTTCACAACACCATCTATGGTTCATGTAGTATATGCTGCTCTCTGAATTCCTCATCCATCTCTTAAGTAAGAGCCATCCACAAACAAAATAAAATCAGGTTCGTCCAAGGGGACATCTCCAATGTTGGATCCTAGCTGGGTGCACAACCTGGTAACATCAAGCTGGTCATGGGCAAACCCATCAAACACTGGGAAGCCCTCTGGAAGATGCAAGTGAATAGCTGAGGTTAAAACATTGCATCTCTTAAGTGAAACATTTTCAGCTTCTAAAATCACTTGTTCATATTTGGTGAGCCTGTTGTTTGTCATGTGCTGATTTGGATTGCAGGTCAGTATGATCTTAACTGAATTGGAACCATCACAATAATCGAATAGCCATAACTTTTCCCTTGCAATACTGGATACTGACACGCACTGCAGTCACTGTTCTAAAACATCCAGGATGCTCAACGGCCACTGGCCATTTTGCTTCCCCCTGGATCTGTTTCAACACAGACAAGGCGCACCCTTCACTCTCATGGCAGTACAACACACACACTTTGTCTTAATCAGGTATTCCAAGTGCTGGTGCTTTGCAGAGTTTCTCTCTAAGCACTAGGAAGACAGCCATGTATTCATTGTTCCGGGGTAGCAGATTAGACACATCATTGTGTGTATGGCTCTGTAGAGGCTTAGCCACTAGGGAAAAGTTAGGAATCCAATGACAACAGCAGCCCACCATTACTAGGAAAATCCTGACTTCTCTCTGTGTAGTTCATTCTAAGAATTGTAGAGATATGTTATTGGGACACTTTCCTAACACCTTTCTCAATGTTATATATCCCAGATAGATAACCTCCCTCTGACAATATTGCAATTTTGTAGGGGACACTTGTGTCCGTTGTCTCCTGGGTGATTCATTAATGCTAATGTGTCTTGCTTGCAAACTTCTTGCGTTATTGACACTACCTGTAGGTTGGTAATATACTGGACCAGAACCGAGTTGCATGGCTACTGTTGGGGCTCCAGAAATTTCTATAGAATCTGTTTAAAGGTCGTGGGACTCTCTGTATACGCTTATGGGACTTGGCACCACACAAGGGATTTTCTTAAAAACTGAAATGTGAAAAGAAATTTGCCATCCTCGTACAAGGGAATGGAAAATAATTCTTGATACAGATTAATGACTGTGAACCACTCAGAATCACACAGAATTTGGATTTGGAAAAGTATCATGGCTGGACTCGATCTTACATTCTAATTCGCCTTTTTCAAGGCTTGAACTATCCTCCATTTCTTTCTGCAAAACCATCACTGGTTGTTGGACTTGACCCTTTCTGCAGGGTTAGCCCCAAACATTTTTGCCTTTTCTCCTCCTGGTTTCTAAACCCATTTTTGTTGACATTTAGGACCCTGCACTTTAGCACTGCTAACCAGTGCTCAAGTGCTTGTGCTCACTCTTTAAAACAAGGTAAAATTGGCCTACAACTAATTGGCACATTTATTTACTTATAAAACCCCAAGTAAAGTGGTACAACATGTACCCAGGGCATGTAAATTAAATGCTACGAGTGGGCTTGAAGCACTTATTGTGCTACCCACTTAAGTAGAATTTGAAAACATGTCTCAGGTTGTCATTGCAGCATGTGTGCAGTTCTAAGCTCTACTTTTGACCCGGCAAAATTTCCCCTTTGCCAGGCCTAAACCTTCTTTTTTAATATATATATTTTGCCCCTGAGGCAGGTCCTAAACAGCCCCTAGGGCAAGGTGCATTATATTGAAAAAGTTGGACATATACTTTTAAGTTTTATATGTCCTGGTAGTGAAAAACTCCTAAATTATTTTTTTTAAAAACTTTATTTTCATTGATTATCAAAAAACAAAAGCACTTGTTCAATCCAATACAGTTATCTTTGGTAAGTACATCATAGATATTGTGTTATCATGTATAGTTCACATTATAATGGATACAGGAATCTTGTAATGTCAGCAAAAGAATACAATATGCAATACAATACATGACATATGCTCGTCAACAAACGTGTCCCGTGTCTAAATGCCCCTTTCTTCCCTGTCGATACATCCTGAGTCTGGTCAGTCATCTGCTATCATCCCCAACCTAGAGCAACAGAAGGTGCTGTCTTGATGACAATAAGACAGTGCGAAAGCTAGCAGCGCCATATAGAGCCTTCTCTTGCTTATCAATGTGTGTTCCATAAGATCTATCCTATACCTGCGGGTACTATCCCTGAGCTGGATTGGGAAGCGGCGTAATGTGTCAATATATGCCTTATATGGGCCCCAGATATCCTTGGGGCGGGCTGTGCTAGGCAATAGGCTAGAGTAGATCTTGCTATGTATACTACAATGCGCTAGGCTATTCAACCAGCCTTGCAACTCTGGAAAAAATTTTGCTGCCCCAGTGTAATGCTATCTCTCACTTTGCTAAGAGAAGACCAAGTGAAGCCAGCTTCCGGACCGTTTTAGGAAAACTAATCGTGTAACCCAACAGCGCTACTTCAGGTATAAGAACTAGTGCGAGCCCAAGAATGTCCCCATGTGTTTTGTGCACCTGTACCCAGTAGGAGTGTATGTGGGGGCATGTCCAGGTTAATTGAGCAAAATCTGCGTGCTGAGCGCTGCATTTGCGGCATGTGTGGGGCCTATCGGGGTCAATTTTATGCAATTTGGCCGGTGTCATGTAGATTCTTCAGAGAAATTTAAAGTGTAATAATTTATGGCGACTATTCAACGAGATGTCCTTTGTGACTTTACAACAGGCAGTGCACTGGTCATCCAAAATCGTATATGCCCTAAATCGGCCTCCCATTCCGCTCAGAGTCTGTCATCTACGATAGGGACCTGTGCTATGCATGGTTTATAAAGTTTGGAAATTATGTGTGTTCCACTCTTATTCTAAGGAGAGACAGTGGTGCGAAGGAGATGGGCTCCAGCGGGAAGCCAACGATCGTGGCTCTTAATGCTGAGTAAAGCCTTTTGAGAACAAATTTGTCCATGAACGTGGCCTCTTGGAAGCGAGCGTCCTCAGTGGCCGAGAAGACATGCCCGCCCGGGTACAGATCACCTACCGTATTAATGTCAAATTTAGTTAACGTGCATTGCACCAGTCTCTTACCTGTTATGGGAAGCCAACGGACATTCGGCAGCGGAAGGGCCGATGAATATAAAACTGCAGTGCCAGTGTTGCGGAGGAGCCTGCTCCAAGCCCAGCTGGTGGTCGAAACCGTTTGTATGTCGACTGGACTCCTGGGTTCGCCCCTGGGTAAAACGGCAGCTAGTCTCTCAGGGAGGACGAAGTCGGCCTCTGGGCGCAGAACTGGGATCCGTGCGTCCGGGTGGTACCAGGCAAAGGCATAACTACACTGCGCCACTACATAGTATAAATAAAAGTCCGGCACTCCAAATCCTACCCTATCATATGGTAAAGTGAGTATCTTCCATTGAACATGCGGTCTCCCGCCTCCCCACACTAGCCGGATAAGGTGGAATCGCAGTGTTATAAAGAAACTGTGTATGAGGGGCATGGGGATATTATTAAAAAGATAAAAAATTTGGGTAGGACCATCATCTTAATTATGGCGATTCTGCCTGCCATGGACAAACGGGGTCGTAACCATTTCTTCACCTGAGTCTCCAGTTTCGCAACCGCTGCTCTGTAATTAAGGCGCATAATCTGGTCCGGGTCTAAGTGTACATGAATACCCAGATATTTGACAGATTCCGAGCACCATTCCAATGGGAGCTCACATTCCTAAGGGGTTATACTAATAGTCAAGGGAAAAATAATCGATTTGTGTTGTGCCAATTATTACCTAACCCCAAAAGTCGCCCAAAGCGAAGGATTTCCCGGATGAGGGGGGCTAGGTTCAGTTGTGGTTCTCTGACATAAAGAATAGTATCATCAGCGTATAATGAGACCAAAAGGGGGCCCGTTTTAAATTGTAGTCCTCTATGGAGATGACGTTCCTGAAAATGCCATATCAGAGGGTCCATGGCAAGAATGAACAGAAGGGGCGACAGAGGACATCCCTGACGTGGACCTCGGGTTAGTGTGAAAGGGACAGAAATAGTGCCGTTTATAGGACAATATAGTAAGCCTATAGTAGATAAAAAACCCGCTGGCATACCCATACGAAGCATTATGGATAAAAAGAAGGGCCATTCGAGTGTGTCGAAGGCTTTTTTGGTGTCATGCAGAATAGCTGCAGCCGGAGTTTATCCTATGCAATACTGTGAACAAAGTCCGCAAATGTAATGAGTTCGAGTGATGGGGGACGAAGCCTGATTGTACTGGGGAGATAATGAACTTCATTAACTGTGACAGCCTGTTGACTACAATTTTAGCTAATATTTTATAGTCTATATTTAAGAGCGAGAGGGAGAGGGGCCTGTATGATCCGCAAAGGGAGGGGTCTTTACCGGGCTTCAGAAGAAGAATAACTGCTTTGCTTAACGGAGGAGGCAGGATTTGCTTTTCCAGGGCCTCAGCATACACTTCGATCAATTTCAGTGCTAGAAGGTCAGAAAAGGCCTTATAGAACCCTCCAGTAAATCCATCTGGGCCTGGGGCGGAGGAGCCACACAGTACTTTGATTGCCCCACGCACCACAGTCACTGTGATTGGTTCTGCCATGAATTCCTGCATGTTCTTTTCTAGGTAGACTAAGGCAATTTCCGAGAGATAATCCTCTTGCGAGGACGTTCCTTTGCTGTGTCTGGATGTGTATAACGTAGTGTAGTATGATAGGAATTCATCTCTAATATCTCTGGGAGTTGTGAGGAGCATCCCGTTGTTGTTACGGATCTCTGTGATGTATGCTTTGCTGTAGGGTGGCCTAAGGGTCTGAGCCAGTGTGCGACCTGGGCGATCGCCCTCACCGTATCTACGAGCTGTTTGATATTTACCTAAATAAAGGATTTTGTGATCCGCTGTTTCTCTGTATTCTGAAAGGAGGGTTAGTCTCCTACCTCGCAAAGTATTTGGAGCAGCGAGTCGTGCCTCATTGTCCAGCACTACTAGGTCACTCTCGAGTCTTGCTAGTGTTGTGCGTAGTGCCTTGAGTACCCCTGCGTGCTTAGAGATGCATACCCCGCGAATGTAGGCTTTGAACCCCGTCCATAGCATGGCCCAGGAGTCCACCGACCCAGTGTTAATAGTGAAATAATCCTCTATCGCTTCTCTGACCTCATGACAGAACAAGTCGCCTAGGAGAGCGTGACCGTGAAAGCGCCATTGCCTTTCAAACCCCTCGGAGCGTGGGACTCGGTGACAAAGTTGGACCGGGAAGTGATCTGAATATGTTTTAGGAAGCGTGTGCAATGCATGATACCAGGGGGTAACATCTGGGTAAATCAGCCAGATATCAATCCTGGTCCATGTGTTGTGTTGCCCTGAATAATGTGTGTGTAAGTAGTAGCGGTAGGATTGCGCCTGCGCCAAATATCTCTCAATGAAAACTGGTCACATAGGTCTCTAACTGCACGCCGCGCTCTAGGTTTTGTGTCTGAAGCGGTGGATGTACTATCCAGGTCCACGTTCAAAATGAGATTGAAATCCCCCCTAATCATAATCAGAGTCGGTTCTAGTTTGGAAAGTTGGGTGTGCACTGCATGAAAGAATTCCTGGGAGTCAGTATTGGGGACGTAGACACACATCAAAGTGACCCTATGACCCATCAGTGACCCCACTACAATAGTATATTGACCCTCCTTATCGTTACCGACCTGCTGGTAACTAAAAGGGACTCTCTTATGTATCAGAACAGCAGTACCTCTCGCATAATTACTAAAATTAGAGAAATACCCGTAAGCACCCCAACTAGAGGCAAAACGTGCCGCATCTGAAACTTGCAAGTGTGTTTCTTATAGGAAAGCGACGTCTATGTTATGCCGATTCAGGTAATGCACTACCTGCCGTCATTTACGCTGGTTATTAAGACCTCCGACATTCCACGACAACAGGGACAAATTAGAGAGACCTGTAATTAAACCTGGCTGTGCCATCTGTGAACTTTAAGAAGTCTGATGTGGACGCATGTCAGCTTGAAAACATTAAACCAACGCCAAAGACAATCAATGCGATAACCAATAAGAAAAACATTTGACCCTGCCCTAACCCCCCAACCACCACCCAGCCTTACAACGAAAATGGCAAGGCCTACCCCATCCTGTAAGCAAAAAACAGAGTAACAATCAACTTTACAGTGAAAGAGCTCTACCTTGAATAGGTACATCAAAATCAACCAACACAAACCCATGGTATCCACCCAGGGGGGTGGCAACGCCACGTCAGCCGACCAACTGTGCCGAATATTTTAACTCAAAGCATAATGTGTGCCCTTGTGTTCAGGAATCAAAAAGGAGGCAAATACACAACAATGTCACCCAATACCAGAGCCAGAAAATAGTTCCAAATTTGCAACGGAGCCGCTGTGTTGGGGAGACAGGCCGTCTCTATCATCCCGTGACTGGTCATTGTTGTTTTTATATGTGCGTCAGAATTCTTGGACCTCATTAGTATTGTCCAAAAAACGTACCCGGCCCCCGGCTTCAACCCTAAGCCGTGCAGGGTACAGCATGCCGTATTTGAGGCCAAGGTTTCAGAGGGAAGCCTTTACCCCGGTAAACTTGCGTCTGGCCTTCTGCACCATCACTGTGAAGTCTGGGTATAGAGCAATCTTTGAGCCCTGTCAGATAGTGTCCCCACGTTCCCTGGCCAAGCGCAGAGCTGTGTCCCTATCTCGGAAGTTCATAATACGGGCTATCAGCGGACGCGGAGGGAGGCCCGGGTGAGGTCAAGGCCCAAGGGTGCAGTGGGTCCTCTCTACCACAAAGCCTGGTGTGAAAGATTCCCTCCCAAATATATCTGTCAGTAGTGTCTCAAAAAAGAGGTCCAGACAGCCCGTAGCTGTAGACTCCGGGACCCCAAGAATATGTATATTATTGCGGCAGCTGTGCGCTTCAAGGTCCTAATTATTTGTGGCCACTTCCTTCAAAATGCGTTCCACATGGTCTAATCTTTTAGTAGCTTGTGCAGTTCCATCCTCGATGTCAGAGATCTGTGCTTCCACCACGTCGAGACGTCTATCGTGGGCCTGGATCTTGGCGCCCATTGATTCGAGTGTTTTGTCAAGGGAGTTGAAACAACTGCCTAAGAACCTAAAACCAGCTCTCATCTCCTGTAACCACTCGGCTGGAGGGGCCAAGGTGGCTGCGTCATGAACAGGACTCACGGCTTGCTCAGCCATGTCAGGGCCTACCTCCTCTGTCTTCTCCGCTACCTTCTCAAATGGTAGTGTCCTTTGCTTTGGATCCTTGCGACCCATGCCCCTGCGGTATGTTAAGGGACCAACCAGCCACCGCTGTCTTCCCAAAGATATCACTGATCGTGCAAGGGGTGTCGAGACAAAGAGGTTTCCAATAGGCCATCAAACATACACTTAGTCCCCCAGGCTCCACCCAGGATAAAGAGGTGCCAACTATATCAAAAACACCCCTGCTGCACAAACCAGGACCCCAACATTGGTCAGAGAGATGTCATCACTAGGCTTGCTGACTGGGGTACGCTATCTCTGTGCTACCTGACCGGGCCGTGGAACGTGGGAGAGGCAGCAAAGGCAGTCAACCCTTCACATTGATTAACATTTAGCCAGGGACCAGCAATTCAAATGGGCCAGGGGATGCCAGCAGGCGGGATGAGCCCCATAAAGCCAAGATGGGTGCAGGCGTCTATTCACGTCGAATCCGCCTCACTTATGGTGACAGCAGAGGCCAAAGTTACTTCTTCCACAAGTGCCGCGGAGTCTGCATCAAATTAGGCCCAGGAGGCCGGGGACCACACGGGAGACACACCGGGCACCGGGGGCAACAGGCAGCCTCAAGCTTCCCCCCTCCCAGCAACTCACGTACCGTCTCCTTTATGGCCGCATCAGCGACCTGCTCACCGGTGGGGGCTACGGGGATCAGGAGACAGCGCGGCTGCAAACCCGCATCGGAGCCAGGTAGGCCCCCCCTCGGCCTTAGCGTTCGTAATGCGAATGAAAGTGCGGGAGGGAGGTGGAAAGCCGAGGAATACCGAACCGGCACCCGGGCACTCACCGGCACTGTGGGTCCCCGTTCAGGGGGGGAGGCTGCTCCCACGATGACAGTGGCTGCGCTCTGTCTCGATCCACATTCAGGCCGCCATTTTCTCCTCCTTCACTCCGCAAGTAAATGCCGTCTAGGGGCCGATTCACATGCCCCACACTGGTGTACTCGCCTCCCTCATAACCGCACTGGATACAGGGGAAAACGCCGTTGTCGTCGGTCGGCTGGCGGAGCTTCAACGCCGCGCTGCCATTTCGGTCCGCGGCTTGGCCACGTTCCCCCAAATTCTTTTTTCACTGCTATGAGGCATACCTCTCCCATAGAATAACATAGGGTTACCTTATTACATTTAATAGGTGATAATGTTTGTTTAGGGACAGGTAGAAAAATCATGTTTACTCTCTAATAAATTACAATTTAAATTCTTCTTTAATGGTAAAGTCATATTTCATCTCACAATTCTGAAATCTCACTTTTAGAAAGGTGGCATTTTCTTGTTCTTACCGTTTGGTGCCTGCAGCCTGTGTTCTGGGTCACATAATTAGGTTTAGCTGGCAGTTGGCCTTTGGGTATTCGTTTTAGATAATGATATAACAGTGAACTACATGTTCGCAGGATGGGTCATCCTGCCAGGATGAGAGTGGCGGAGCTGTGTACAGCCCCACTTACATTTTAAAGGAGCTGCCTCAGCACATTCACAAACTACTTCACACTAGCAGTTTGGGTCCCCATGTCCCTTAGAGCCTGGGCAAGAAGGAAGGAAATTCCAAGCAGAGTGACTCCAAGGGTCAGTTGTTTGACCCACTGTTCAGAGCTACAGGGACATAGCAAGCTCCAGAGGCCTCCCTGAAACTGATCAGCTGACCTGGTGCACTGGACCTACTTGGACCTGCTGGCCTTTGGGGGAGTGAGTTCCTGATCCCCAAGAGGTGCCTCCCCTTGTCCTGAGCCCTTGGCGGACATCAGTTGAGGTCCTTCTGTGAAGAAAAGTAGAAGTCCTGTAATTTTGGTCTCTTCCCGACTACAACTGACCTGTTCATGTGGAGATATTGCCGCCCGCCACAACCGCCAACGCAAAGCTCCAGTGGAGCCAACTCTTCACACTACAGCTACTGACAGTGACAACCAGCCGCCCGAGATCTGCACTACAGCAGGCTGTGGTGACTGCCAGCATGAATTTTTTGCAATTACCATCCACAATGCCCAACAGGGTCTTTGCTCTACAGTGATGAATGTCCCGAACAGCTGGCCTGCTCTTCTTGCTACAGGTACAACCAACCGCAATGCTCTCCCTGTTCGTAGTGGCCTTCTTCAATGTTAACTGGACACTTCGCACCAGATTGTGAAAAAGTAAGGTTTTCCAGTGGGACTCACCTGATCCATGTATCCAGCGCACGCTCAATTGCGGATGGCCCAAACGTGTGACTTTACTCCAGTCTAGCACAACCAGATAACCACAAGTGGTGCTTTGTGCTTTTGGTTGCTATATTTACCTAAATCTTTGAAACTGCATGGCTCCAGTTCTACTGATTAGATTTCTGTGTTTTTATTGTCAATAATTTATTACATTTTACTCTATTTGTCTAAATTGGTGTGGGGTTTTTCTTGTGTTGTGCTTTCACATTATTACTGTTGGTGTGCTGCATAAACACTTTACTCGTTGCCTCTAAATTAAGCCTGAATGTTTTAGCTCCAAGCTACCAAAAGGTTAAGCACAGGTTAATTTACCGACTTTTGTGGTTCACCCTGACAAGGACTGTTGTTTTAGCTTGAGAAGGGTTTACACTCCCCTCAAATCAAAAACCCAGTTTCTTGCACTAGTGATTTGAAGGGACTTCCTAGCACTTCCTTCAAGATGCTCTGCTCTAATATGGATCCAATGAGATGGACAATTCCTGTCACCACTTTAGTTGTGAGGTTATCTTGGGATGTTTGGGATGTTTCTATGCATTACGTTTTACTGTGATTCACATTGATACAACATTCTTAATCAGTTTGATGTGTTCGTCTGTAAAGTCCCAGACTTTCTCTTTAAAGGTACATTTTAAGTGGGGAGGTAGGTCTTTTTTGCTAGAACTGGGAACAACCCAACTGCTGTCTCTTGTGATTTCAATTTAAAATCTACATCCTCATCATGTGCCTGAAGTTCCACACCATCTGGTGTGCAATAGATCCCAGAGTTCAAGTTGCAGAATAAATCCCTGCCCAATAAATTGAGACTACGTGGGTTACATGGAACAAATGTATTGTCCTCTTCAAGGGGCCCTATTTTTACAGGGTCCTTATCTTAAACTGGGGCACATACTTATGAAGCCCTTACGTTGCCATTACCTCATGCAATGCGGCACATGGCAATGCAAGTGCTTCAGTGTGATTTACTAATCCACGCAAAGCCACCTTGCATGGTTCTGCATGCCTTAGTAAATCTGAAGTAATGCAAGGGAGAGCAAGTTGCTGCCTTGCGTTACTCTGCCCTAGAAAGGTGTTCCATGGATCTAGCGTGGGTGTCATCCCACGCATCCACCCACAGATTTTGGTGCATTCCTAGATTTACTAAGACTAGTGAACCTGGGAATGCATCAAAATGCTACGCTTTCCCAGGAGAGGAGTAATGAGGAAATATTTATTTCTCCTTGCTTTTTTCTCTTTCTACATGTCCTGCTGTCTGTAGCACACGTAGAATGAGGAAAAAGCCTCTGAGGATTATATTTGAGTGGGAAGGTGTGCCTTCCTTCACAAAAACAATCCTGACTGTAATGCAGGCACCCTTGCACCATGGCGCAAGGGTGCCTGCTCGGAGCTAGGTTGCACTCAGCGGGCCAGCGCAGGAAGAGAGCAGGAATGTGCCAAATCCTAATGGATAAGGTGCATTGCTGCCCTCTCCCGGTCATGCAACGCAGCAAGTTGTTTCTGTGTATTGCTTTGTGAACAAAGGACAATGGAACCCTGTCAGTCAAAAGGAACCAAGGATAGCAGTATGTTATTAGAGACAGCGGTCCCTATCAAGGAAAATATGCAATCCTAACCACAAAACTACAATCAAAGTTGGGTATGTTACTGTCCAAATGGTAGGCGTTCCTGCACCCCCAGCTTATCTGCATAGCAGTCTTTCTGAGATTTCCCCACCACTTCGCCCGACTCTGGGTTAAACGGAAAAAAAGCCACAGATGAGACATCGATCTTCCCTAACCCAGCCTTATTTTGGCAACCTTGAATTTCCTCGTACTGAGTTACCATGCTGCCATGCACTGAACACTGGTTCTTGCATACCACCTAACTTGTGGTCCGCATCCCGGACTTACAGCAACCTCTCAGGCATTCTGATTCTCTTGTCCTGATGATGACCCCATAACTGTCATTGGGGATCGAAACGTCGTCGACAACTACATCTTGACTCCATACCCTGACTCATGATTTATGTGGAGCATAAGATGTTCTTTCTACTGTCTTATGTATCACCAAAAGTCACTTTGCAGCTATATGCCTGAGGTCTGGAAATCTGCGGATTTCCAGTACCCCGTCACTTCCTCATCACTGCATGATACTATATGCTGGTTCATGTTTATTTAATGTGGAAATAAATACAATACCTTCCATTTGGACAGTAACATACCCAATTCTGATTGTAGTTTTGTGGTTATGGTTGCATATTTTCCTTGATAGGGACTGCTGTCTCTAATAACGTTGTGTGACTTGTTAGCAAATCTTCCCCTGGTTCATTCTTTGTTTTTTTGAGATGCCTACAACTTCGACTTGTTTTTACAAAAGGGGTAGTTTTTTAAAGCTCGCCTGTTCTCACGGTAGAGCGGGTGGCTCCAGTATCGATCAAAAATGAGACAGATGGCCATTTAAACCCCAATCATCACATATTTGCACTCTGGTCTAATTTACCAACTACTTTGCCAAGCATATAATCCTCCTCCCACCTCAGGCACTGATATAATGACTGATCCGTGTCCAGTTTAATGGGGCTGTCAAAAACCAGACACTGCTGAACTTTTGGGTTTGTATCCAAGTTGTATCTTTGGTTATCTATATTTTGTTGCATCATCAGGGCTTGGCGTATATTGGCATTATATGACCTTTGAACTTGCATATACTTCATTAGTGGAGAAGTGTGGCTCAATGGTTAGAGCGGCAGACCCTGATGCTGAGATCTTGCCCAGGACCAGGGTTCAATTCCTGCCTTGGCGGGTTTTGGGCTCAATTTCCTCAGACCTGATAATTCTCGCCTTGGTGCCTACTCTAATCATGGGTCCCACTCTGCAACTCTGGGCAATAGCTTGCTTAATCTCCACAATGGCCCCAACAGCGCTGGGGATGCCTGGCTTCACCTTGGGGGTGCCCAGGAGTGGACATTTCACAGGGAAAGCAGGAAGGGTTCCACAGCGGTATGAGTACAAGCGCCAGGACGCCCTGTTGCTGGGGCAGCAGTGCACTATACCAGTACAAAATTTCATTTCATTAGCATCAGATTCATATTTTGCACTTGAACATCATTTTGCAGTCTAATTGAGTTCAGTCTACATTTTCGTTTCCAGAGGCCCACCTTGTTACAAATGTGACAAGTAGTAGTCTTCAACCTGTTTATGTCCATCCCTGCATACTGATGAGCAACCCTTCCTTGGCCTCTGCATTGCAGACCTAAATTACCTGTCTGTGCCATCTGACCACCACCATGGAATCCAACTCCCTGCATTCCTGCACTGACACTGAGACAGAATTATACCCTGAATCTGCCACATAGGGACCATTCCCATATCCTTACTGCACCAGTATGGTCCGTACAACATATCTTTCTGCTTGATCTATTTCTGCTTTGCTTCCAGATTGTCATTACAATACTTTGCCTAACAGAGAATCTCATCTAAGTACTTCACATTCTGCTGTATATGAGAACTAGTTTTTAGATGCCCCCCAAGCACGAACTGACACAGGAATACTCTAAGATTCTCCCTTTCAGGATTTTTAGCACCACTGTGCTGTCATAGAACTTGCATCTAGGTCTCATAATAAGCATACAGTCTTTTTGGACTCTTGGGTGGTTCTGGTTATCTTGAGCAAATCAACCTCTTTATGCAGGACTTTCGTTTTCAAATGAGTAATCATCTGGTTAAACTCTCCAGAACAGTAGCGGAAGGTGCATTCGTTCTATCATCTCTCAGCAGCTTAGCATTTGGCCAATCCGTAACAAACTCACACTCTCCTCACAAATCCTTAAGGACCAGAATGTAAAAAAAAATCAAATATTCCTAAAGGACTCTCAAAATATTCACAATCCTGTTCACCGCAGTTTATCATTGGTCAGGTTTTTTTTTCACAACTTTGGAAATTTTATTTGTGAATGTAAAAAGATCACCACAACCCCAGGGCACTTGAACATACCCACCTCAATGCATGTCTCCCAACAGGAACTTTCTAACCTCTGTGTTTTCTGTTTTTCTTCATCCCGCATTGCCCATTTATCTTTGGGAAGGGATGTGAGAACATGGGCTTAGAAGAAAGGAATGTTGATCAGATATTGCACCAAGGGATACTGTGTCGCTGATATAAGTTTGCGGAGTACTCTTTGGTGAGAAATGTCTACAGCATCAATGGTCTTGTCTGAGTGAGAAAGGGACATTTTCAAAGCTGGGCCACTATGAATAATGCACGGGTGCTTCTGTTAATTGGTCATTGGATGTACATCCTGCTCTTTTGACTTTTCTTGGGCTGTCTGAGTATTGCAGTAATTGGTGTGGTGGGTGAGGACCAAGAGGCAGAAAACTGGGCTGCTCATGTTATCAGTGTGATACCGGGAATGGTTCAGGCAACCTCTTCTCTAGTGACCTAACTGGCCACAGCTGAAACACATGGGGCCATATGTAGGTAGCCTAACATTTACCACTTCATAAATACCGAATTTTACCGATTCGGTATTTATGAAGTGGTAAATGATATGTAGGTAATCCATCGGTAATATTTACCGATTCGGAATGGGTCGGTATTTTAGAATCGGTATTTACCGATTCGGTAATGGCAACTGGCTTCCCATTGATTCCTATGGGCCTGGAGGCCCATAGGAATGAATGGGAAGCCAGTTGCCATTACCGAATCGGTAAATACCGAATCGGTAATGGGGGAGGCATCATCATGGGTGGCAGGGTGTCACATTGACACCCTGTTGCACCCCTGATTCGTCCATGTGTGTACATGTGGCGCACATACATGCCCTAAGGGCATGTATGTCTGCCACATTGCACACTTCAAATAGCAAAAAAATGCCTTTTGACAGGTATTCGTCATTTACCACCAACTTTTAGTTGGTGGTAAATAACGAATCCCCACACCCACGACACACTCCCCCTACATCTCATTTCAGGATTCGGTATTTACCGAATCGGTAAAATTACCGATTCGGTAATTTTACCGATTCGGTAAATTACCGAATCCTGAAATGATCCCCCTACATAGCAAAAGCCTAAATACCGGTCGGTAATGGGATATTTACCGAAAATCGTCCGTTACCGACCGGTATTAGGCTTCCTACATATGGCCCATGGTGTTCTCTTGTGGGCGAACCTACTCCTTTCTCTCTCTTGATGCCTCTCTCTATCAGCTACCCATCCTCAGCTGTTTCCATGTACCTTTCCTCTACTTGTTGGGATGAGTGCAACTGAAGAGACATTCATTTTGTTTCAATTGATTCTTTCATTGTTGCTATTTGCGGCAATCCTTTAGTTTGTCGATCTATTCAATTTGTTTGAAACAACTCCTGTGTCATATGAAGCAGCCTGTGAAGAACTGACAACTGGGCCATAGTGTGTTTCCCCTCAATTACAACCTTTATTCTGTACATTGGTTTCATTTGTTCATTCTGTTGAAAGAAAGTCCCTCATATCTTTCCAGACGTGTACTACCTTCTAGTACAAAGCTCTCCCACAGAATAGGTTGTTTCAGGGCAGAAAGGTGCCGACTTTGCTCTAGTGAGAAGTGGTAAATTTGTCATTGCAGTGTCTCATAGTGTCCTTGCTCTTGCTGCATCACAACTCATTTTGCCATTGTTTCCTGCACATCCATCTGTTTACAAGTCTCCCTGCACTTGTCCTGCTTCTGGACCGGGGTCGGCATCAACTAGCGGACCATCTCTATTCTGCCAAGTAGTGGAAGTAACATATATAGGATAACCTTGCTGTTATCGTTCAATGTTTCCTCTGAATCCTGAGCGTAAAAGGTACAGGAAAGTTCCTATTTTAGTCTTCATATTCTAATCTGGCATTTTAATCTATTTAAGGAATCTTTAAGACACCTTATTTGAGATGCTTGCTGGGGTTTAAGAGCCTCCTTGTGCTAATATACTAATGCTTTAAATATATTGAGTGAAATTATGCATTTTGGTTTTTACTATTTGGATCTGATATCTATGGTTCTATCCAGGTTGAAGGTGTATTCCACAGAAAAGTGCTTACCCCTTTCTCTGCGAGTACACTCCTTAGTGTAACCCTAGAACCTGTTGCAAGTGTGTTTACCACATGGTAGATCTGGTAAGAAAACATGCCCATGCTCAGATCTGCTATGGCCCTGGGGCTTTCAGTTCCCATTTTAACCTTGCTTACACTCAATCACATTAAGGAAAAAGGGGCAGGTCACCTGACAGCCACATACAACTCATACCATGGTAAGAGGAAAGTAAAGAATACATTCAGGAAAAGGAATAGGTGGGCTGTTGACTAATGGCCACTCTTGTTCAAGGAGGGAGGATGGAAGGTACACATTTGCACCTGTTGACTAACTGTGTTCTACTGGCCCCCTTCCCTTCGTGAAATCTCTAGTCATGACGTGGTGGGGTTCGCAGAGCTTCTGTGGTAGCGAGGCCAGCTTCCATTTGTCAAAAGTATCCATCCATGATGGCTTGTACTTGCTATATAGACACATACAATTTCCCTCATTAATTGCCTCCTCTTTCCTTAGATTCCACACACACTGTTTTACCTCTTACCTGGACTTCCTTCATTTCTACCCATTTCTTATAATGTTCATCACTATGACGTGTAAGGCACAAGCGTTTCCAAACAGATACTTATTTTATGCCATTAAATACAAATATAGACACTGGTTTGAATCATTAAGCAGTATCTGGCATGGTTGGTGAGCTAAACTCCTGGGCCATCCTCTACCCAAAAAACCCTGCAGAGAAATCTCTGTTTTACCTTTGGGTGTGCCTCGAGTCATAGAGTTGAGGTTTCATCCAACCCCAGTCGTGGCTTCCTGTCAAGTCGTTGCAAACCCAGTGTCACAGCACCAACTTCTCTACTTTAAGAGTCCTCCTCAACACCGGAGCATCACTTTCTTTGACGCTCTGGTAGCGCAGTTCCATTTTCCATATATACAAGATGGCACTAAGCTACTTTGCGTGGCTTAACGCCACCTTGTAAATATGTTCCTTTCCGCCACAGTCCCCTGCGGCAAAGGGGTGTGCAATGGGTGTTTTTTGCTTTTTGACACTGCCTCAGATTTACAAGGCTGAGGCAGTGCAAAAAACTAATGCCATGGATTACCAAGCATTACAATGGGGCAATGAGGAGAAATTAATAATTTCTCTTGGTTTTTTGCATTTTCCATGCAAATCACCATTATCGATTGTTTATGTGCAGGAAGGTGGCCTTTCCTGCACACAAACAATCATCCTTAAGGTGCAGGCACCCTCACAAAATGGCGGCAGGGTGCCTGCGCTGGCACTAGTCAGGCTTTTTTGTGTGCCAGCGCTAGGGGAAACACAGGGATGCGACGTATTCTTGCGAATACTGGCATCCCTGCGTTTTGAAAATGTGGGAGAGCAGTGCTCCAAATTTGGCACAGCTCCGTGCTCTGACATTTTATTGTAAATATGCCCCTAAGTTTGGAAGTGTGTCTGCAAGATTAATTTAATGAAAAGCTGAAGTGAGAAAAAGTGATTTTCCAACAGGCAGGTGAAAGTGTAACAGTATGTGGAATTTGAAACTAAGAGCGAGTGGCCTTCAAAAGTCTCTACACGGGAACAAGGCTTCTACAAACACAGTAATTTCCAAAATCATGATTTAGGTGCCAAGAAACAAGCCATGTTTTGCTCTAAAGCTGGAGTTTCTGGTTAGTAGTCTAACAAAGATGACTACGGCAGGTCAAACCTTAGAATAAGCCAAGGAAATGGAACATTGTAGCAACTTGAGGTTCTCGTTTTATGGCCATCAGTGACTGGGAATGTTTGTGATGCATCTAGATCAAGTCTCCAACATGTCGATCGGGATCTAGCAGTAGCTCACTGTCTGTCTTGGAGTGGCTAGCTGCCTGTCAACTGATTTGGGTGTATGGAGCTACCTCCCTGCTGATGCTATGTTTTAAAACTGTGTGTGCCAGTCTTGTGAGGAAGATGGAGGTGACAGGAGGAGCATGCAGCTCCCTCTTCTTAAATAAATAATGCCATATTGCTGCCTAGGAAGAAGACCGTCCCTAAACAAAATGTCTCCAATAAAAGTGCACTGAAAGCCTTTTCCCTCAAACACGTTACCTCCATGAACTTCTATTACATTAAGATCAATGTAGAATATTTGGAGGGTTATTAGATTACATCCAAAGATGCATTTTCTCAGAGCTGCAAAACATTTAAGTTTTTTTTCTCTTGTTCCTTTATGCCTGTCTTTTTTCTTTTTCAGTTCTCTTCTGTTCACCTCTTTCTATTAATTCTCTCTTAGGTTCTTTCTTCTTTCCTTCTCTTAACTTCCCCTTCCCCTTTCTCTTCTCTTTCTTCCTTTCCCTTCTCATTTATTCCTTACTCTATTCCTTTTTCTCTTTTTCTTCTCCGTTCGTTTCTCTCTTCCCTTATTTCCGCCTTTCTTTCTTTTGTTCATTCTTTCACTCTTCCTTTTTTCCTAATTTCTATCTGTCTTCCTTTATCACCTTCTTTCTTATTTCAGTTCTTCCCTTTTCTTCTTTCCTTTCTTTCCTTCTTTCTTCTTTTCTCTCCTCTTTGCGTTCTTCCTTTCTTGATTCCTTTTTTCTTGCTCTCCTTTCATTCACTCCTTTCAGTTTCACATTCTAGCTGTTTCTTTCTTTCTCTCTGTTTCTATCTTTCTTTTTGTCTCTTTGTTACCTTTCATTTTCATGTTTGTTTCCTTCTTTCTCACCTTCATAACTTCTCTTTCTTTGATTCTTTTTCCTTTTCTCCTGCATTCTTTCTTTCCTGTATTCTTGCATACCCTTCATTCTGTTCTTCTCACCTTTCCTTTCAATGCATTCAATTCACCTTTGCTTCTTCTTTCCTTTGGTCTTTCTTTCATCTCCTCGGTCTCTTGTTCCTTTTTTCGTTTCCTCTCCTCCTTCTCTCCTTTGCTCCTCCTTTCCATTTTTCTTCCTATATTCCTTATTTCTTTTTGTCCTTGCCATCGGTTCTTCTCTCCTTCTCCTGTCTTCATTGAGATTCCATCCCTTTCTCTCATTTTCCACTTTTTCTTTCTTCCTTTCCTCACCTCCTTTTCTTTTTTCTTTCTTTCTCTCTTTACTCTCTTCAAGTGTGTATAAGTTACTCTCAGACAATAGCTTTGGATGAATTTAATTGATCAAAAATTGCCCTCACTGTTAAGAAGGCTGAAGACCCCTGATCTAGATGTTAAGTTTTGTTCCACATAATCAGGGATGGAACCTTTTCAACACCCAAACAATCTCAACACAAAGTTGTTCAATGACTTCCCAGTCATGCTTCTTAGACAGGGATTAAAGGCTAATAAAACAGTGGATTTATTTAACCATTCTCATCGTGTTGTGCCAATATGACCCCAACATTGTGGTCTGATGTATGGGTCTGACCAATGAGGTTATTTCAGATGTTTGGCACCTTCAAGTCTACTGCTTCATAGAGAACCTTCTTCAAATGGTCAACGGCATTATGATATTCTTCAGTCAAATTAATTTTCCTGAGTTGTTATGGGTTCTGTAATATTGAAACTGTAGTGATTCACATAGTTCTGATATTATCCGCTGAGACCAAAGAATGCCTTTGCATAGGCATAAGGGGTGGCTTCTCCCATTCTTTCATCACTTAGATCTTGACTGCTACATGCTGTAGCTAGCTATACTTCAGACAAACCTTAGCTTAAATCCATTATTTGATTGCCTTGATGCTGAGCTCTTTGTTCTGCTGCAACGTTTTGAGGTGAACAATGTGATGTTCCTAATTGTCACTTAACACCTCCATGTCATCTAGAGATGACAGAGAAAACGTCAAGATCAAGCCCTTAAACATGCAATTAATCTTTCATAAGATGACACGTGTGTTCTTAAATTTGAAAGACATGACTTGGAAATTAGAAGAGTCTGTTGGAGTCTCAACCTAATTTTCCTCTTTCGCTTCAGACATAAGTGCAGTCTCCCACCAAACACGGGCAAGTTATAAGGAGTTCTCTAATGAGCAACCCCAAATTTGCAGATGAGCATGTCATATTTTGGTAATGGATGCATATCATTCTTGGTGACCATATTGAGTCCTATGTAAGCAGCAAAAGATCAGCCTCTTGTTAACAGCCAAATTCACACACTCTTGGGTCAGGGTTAGTACCCATTAGAAATTAAACGTTTTAGAGATGCCACTGCATCAACCTTACGATAAGTAAAACAACCAGGTTAGTTACTCTTGCACTATCCCTGTTGAAAATCTTCTTCCAGAGGCCTAGGACATGGTTAACAAAAATCAGCAGTAGATAACATTACTTTCCCCTCCAAACTTTCCACGGGTAAGGGTACCTCGTCCACGGTGGTTAAAGAGGAGCTGAAAGAGATGGAACCCCAATTCTTTATGTGGCACTTGCAAGTGATCAAAAAGCAAAAGGAAAAGGAATGGGTGATCTAGATCGCACCCCATTCGGAAGAGTGCTTTAATAAGAGGTGTTTGAGCATCTTATTAAAACACTATATTAGTCTGTTGGTCTGAGGATCATACAATGTGGAGAGATCCCGCAACTGCCACATTGTCTTTATGTACGTGGACATAAAGTCTTTTTCCTGCTTTATGTGATACCAATCCAGTTATCCAAAATCAATTCAGGAAAAGACACTCAAGCATGGTTGAGGCCACCACTGGGAAGTTGTGTACATGAAGGCTATCACCTTGGGATATCTGTTCATGTGGTCCATTGTGACAAGTATGTATTTTTGCTTGAAGCTTGGAGAGGCCAGGCGACCAACAATGTACATCTTCACCCTCTTAAATAGTACCACAACCAGTGAAAGCCATCATAAGACCCCCTGACCTTGCATACAGCTGGCAAACTCTGTGAACAAGTACTCTTGTGCACAGATGAGAAAGGAGACTCCCTTTTGTCATCTTCATCCCATAATGTTCTGCTATGATCAACAGCAATTTCCTTTGGCACTTTAGGCCATCCAAATATACAACATAAAGTAACCTGAAATCGCAGGTATCTCAGAAGTGCCTAATCATCTTCCTTTCAGACTGGGAACCCAGATCACCCTGTGAAGAGTTTAAGATGCAGATATGAATGCCATTCCTTCTTGTGTAGCTCTCCACTATACTTCTTTTTGGTACATCCTACTGGCTACCCACTGTTGCAGAGGGTAGCGCTTTTGTTCAGTAAACTGAGAGTCAGCAAGATGCTGATGAATCTTCAATCCGCAAACATCCCAAATGAGCTCTATCAGTATCAGGTTAAATACATCTTCATATGCGATTGCCTCCCTCCCCAATCAATCACTCATTTAAACGTTCAAGATTCCCATCTTTTTGTGGTTTCGTGATGTGTTCTAAAATATATTCTTTTATTGGGTAAATGCCCAAACCTTCTCATTAGGGACCTTGTTCATTCCCAGATACCACTGCTAAACAGTTTGATCCCATTGCATCATAACTTCTGTGTCAGTGATAGGCATCTACGCAAATAAGCCTAATACCTTCATTCAGTTTCTGCACTTCACATATCAATATATAAAGGTCAGACATGCCTACCAACAAAATAGTTCATTACTAGTTCATTTGGAATATGGGGACAAGGGGAGAATGGTCACTTATGCTGAAACCACAGGTGTGATGGTAACTTTGGTAGTCTCCAATTGGGGCATCTTAAATGCAAGGGCGTGTGTCCTATCTTTCCCCTACATCTGTTACAGTTTGAGCCTGTTCTCTGGAACGCCCTCAGGTTCTTTGCCTCCACTTCTATTTTGATCTGCTTCATTTTATTTTACAAACCCTCTGGGGAAAGCGGGTTTCATAGGTTGGGATTCAGGAAAGGAATCTGGTGCTAGGACATCTTCTCACTATGGTTTATACCTTGTTCTCCACCAATGATTCAGCAGGTTCACTTTGAATCCTGTTAAATTCATTACCTGTGGCACAGAGTCCAGTTACCCACAATTCAGTTTTATTCTATTTTAAGGCCAGAATACGAGGCCTTCAGAAATGGTGATGTTCCACAAGTATGTTCAGTCACTGTGGATGTGAGCATGCCACCTTCAAAACACCTGTTCTCTCCTTTTCCCTAATGAGCACAATTAGCTATAAGTTTCCACCAGGCAGTGCAAAGCCTGTGTAAAAACACTGAGAGGCACATTTACTAGACTTTCATGCAATGAAGGTCAGCAAGCAAAGTTTCAGTGCTGTGCTGCGCCATGTTGCACTGCGTGGCGTGCAACAGAGAGAGCAGAAATGCTCCATATTTACAAAGATATTGAGCATTTCTCCTATTGCCTTGCGCTGGTGCACTGTGTGCTACATAGCGCCCATGCAGGCACCGTTGTGCAAGGGTGCCGGTGTTACAGGCAGGGTTGTTACAACTTACTGTACATAAACAATCCTTAGTGCCATTTCTTCTTTTTATGCGTGCTGCAGAATGCAGCATATGTGGAAAGGTAAAATAACGAGGAGAAATAAGCATATTTCTCCTCATTACGCCTCATTTGGAAATGTGTATCATTTTGATGCATTCCCAGGTTTACAAATCATTGCAAATCTTGGAATGTGCCAACATCCATGGGTGGACGCATGGAAGGACCCAATCTCCACACAAGGAACGCCTCACAAGTTGAAATGTAACATAACATAGTGCAAGCAGCTGCCTAGCATTACATTTGTTTACAAAGCCACGCAAGTCCACGCAAATCAGGCATCTCTAAAAAATAACTAGGGCCTTCGCGTTGCCTTTGCGTCACCTTGCGTGATTCAAAGACAAAACAAAGACTTCATAAATATGGACCTAAACACATAAATATGCTAGTGCAACACTAGGCGTCCTTAGACAGCGTGGTTCTCCTCCAACCTTCGGTTGGAAAAGTGTCTTTGTAAAAAAACTGGAACGGCGTTGGCGCCTTTCACATGATGCACAGAATAAAGAAAGATATAAGACTGCTCTGGCTCACCATCATAAAAATATAAAAACTGCCCGCAGAGCTCATATTGCGCTGCAACTTGATCAGACAGGGAATGCCCCCAAAACTCTGTACCAAATCCTAAAATCCTTTACTAACCCGAAGGCATGCAACATTAAAGAAGCTTCCTCCCAAGCTCTATGTGACAAAATAGCAACTCACTTTTCTCTGAAAATTTAACTGATCTACGACAGAATCACTTCCGTCGAAGCTCCCAGCAGGTCCCTACAGTAGACCACTCACCTCCCCCGCCTAACATGCAGACGCTAGAAAATTTCCCCTCACTGCTACACTGCATAATTCCTTGTTAAAATAAAATCTATCTGACAATGCAAACTATCCCTAGTTCCCCTGCTTAAACCTTTGATTAGTGAAAAACACAGGGTTACTTTATCTGTGAGCAGACAGGCAAGATGGTGTAGTACTAACTTCCTTGTTCTTGGACCAATAGTTCACGACTCTGGTCAGGGGAAATCGCTCTGAAAACTGAAATACATTGGAGCTAGAAGCATGGTCTATAATGGCCCCAATTAAATCAAACTAGACTGGAGGGTAATTAATGGCACTCATTCAGCAGAATTTTCAATTGTTTCTATACATGGGCCACCAGGCATCGGCGGTCAAAACCACTTAATTTTTTTCCTGTACAGTGCTGGAGAAATGACCTATGGAGCAAAGGAGGATGCTGTTCAAGGACTTCAAAATAGCGTCTCAATTGGCAGCACATTGCTATGTCATACGGATTGTCATCACATTTATATAGCGCTCACAATGAACACGAGTTCCCACACTCACGCCTGGTGATGTAGAGTCTTTACTGACTAGAGTAAAATCAGGCTCCCCTTTAGATATTATTCCAGCTAAGACCACCTCACTGCTTGCCAAACAGCTGGCCACCCCAATTTGCTCAATCCTCAATCTCTCAATGAGAGAGGGTCAATTCCTCTCTGAATCGAAGGCGGCACAAAACATCCCCATCCGTAAGAACCCTAAGGACCCCAAGGAAGACCTATC
The DNA here is from genome assembly GCF_964204655.1 of Triturus cristatus. Lineage (NCBI taxonomy): Eukaryota > Metazoa > Chordata > Amphibia > Caudata > Salamandridae > Triturus > Triturus cristatus. Next base: position 1,635,314,287 of record NC_140589.1, read on the forward strand.
CAACTATTGTCCAATTTCAAATCTTCCTCTCCTGAGCAAGATATTAGAAAAACGCATTAACAAACATCTTGTCTGACTACGTCGAAGCCTCTAGCTGCCTCGATCCATCTCAGTCGGGTTTCAGACCCAGGCACAGCACTGAGTCAGCTCTGATCGCTATCAATGACAATATTAGACAGTCCCTGGACAACAGACAAGCAGTACTTCTCGTACTGCTCGATTTGTCGGCGGCTTCCGACACGATCTCTCACCAGACTCTGCTCATAAGACTCTGCTCAGGAGACTCAGAAAAATTGGAATCCAAGGGACAGACAATGGATGTTGAGTTTTCTTTCTCATAGAACTCAGACTATCAATCTAGGCCCTTTCCGCTCAAAGACTACGGGTCTGACTAAAGAAGTACCCAGGGATCCTGTCTCAGTCCCACCTTATTCAACATTTAGGTTGCTCCCTTAGGGGGATTACTCAGGAATTTAGGTTTTGTACCAATCTCATATGCTGATGATACCCAGCTCCTACTTTCCTTTGACAAAAACAATCCCAACACTCAGTCTACCTTTACGGAGGGCATGATGGCTATCGCTAGCTGGATGAGGAACGATTTCCTCCAGCTCAATGCGGAGACAACTGAGATCATGTTGTTCGTAGATGCATCTGTGATGTGGTCCCCAAGCTGATGGCCAGTGGAGTTGGGCACTGCTCCGGCTCCCAAGACTGTGGTAAAAAACCTGGGCGTCCACCTGGACCAGAAACTGATAATGAAGGAGCACGCTGCAACTACCGCCGGTGCCTTCTTCCATGTGTTAAGCCTACTCTGTAGGGTGTTTCCCTTCCTCCCTCTGACTACTCGCAAAACCCTCATGCAGGCATTGATGCTAAGCTGCCTGGACTACTGCAATGCTCTTCTGATCTTAGCTAAGAAAGCCTCACTGAACAGATTGCAAGTAGTCCAGAACACCGCGGCTCGCCTGGTCTCTAATGCTCCCCCCGCACTGCCTCCCTTCATCTCTTGCAGCAACTGCATTGACTCCCAGTGCGTAAGAGGATCAGATTCATGATCTGGTGCATTGTGCATAAATCCTTGAATGGCAAGAGTCCTAGCTATCTGGCAGAAAAATATACTAAATATCTACCATCTAGGTCCCTACGCTCAGGGACCAAGTCTGTACTCCTTGTTCCACGTTACAAAAAATCGCATCTAGGTGGTAAAGCCTTCCTCCACCTAGCATCCTTCTACTGGAACCAACTCTCCATCCATCTGCGGCAATGCCTGGATCACTTATAGATCAGAAGGCTCCTCAAAACTTTATTGTTTTAATCTATCTCCCTTCTCTGGCCGGCTGCAGCAGGTCCATAGTGCGGAGATACCCCTTGGGGGGGTGATTCAGGTGCTTTATAAACTAATACACTAAACTAAACTTCTTGTAGGAATTGTTGAGTTGTCCCACTAATTTTCGATTTAGATAGGTTGTCTTCTAGAAGTGTGTCATTGATGCATCAAACTTTTGGGGATGGGTGTGTGCCCGTGAGTGAAATATGCATGCATAATCGCTACTTAGTATGGACTCATTTTTGGCGTTCTCTGCCACGGGGACTAGAGATTTGTCTTTTAGAATGTAATCAATTCTTGTGATAGTGTGATACGGGGAGGATTAAAATGTGTAGTTGCTACAATTCGGATTGAATAGTCTCCTTGTGTTGATTAGATTGTTGTTCTTGCAGCATAGTTTGATCTGTTTCTGAGACCTGCTGCCCAGAACTTTGTGTGCGGATATTCTATGTAGGACTCCGTCTATTGGATGGTGCCAATGTTATCTGTGATTTTTGAAAGGCGCTTATCCAGGTCCTGCCAAAAGGCAACCGAGTTGTCGTCAGGAGCATAAATATTTACTACTGTCAACTCTTTGTTTTTTCTTGGTATCCTTGTGATTAACCATCGTCTCTGGTGGGCAAGTGAGTGGAAAATGACGGATATCCCCGAAATGTATGCAAATTAGGTAATGATACATTTTTGTGTGCTATGGCTGGGGAAAGCAAAGTGTCTGCGACCAAAGGGTAATAGAATCTGGCATCTTTGATGAGTCTTTTGTAGGATAATAATGTCTTCTTTCACTTTGTTGCAACATTCAGCAATTATTTTTCATTTTAGTGGATGTGAGAGGCCGTTAGTGTTTAAAAAGAGTATTCTAATGTCAGCCATCAGCTAGTGAGTGGGGTAGCTGAGAGGACAGTGAAAGGTCAATGTTGGAGTGCAGATGGTCATGTGGGGCCAGAGGGGGAGGTGTGGTGAGACCTGAGGTTGAGGTGGAGAAGCCAGCAGGCAAGCAGAATTGGCACGGGCATAAGTTGAATATACCGCAGAGATGGCTTGGAATCAGGATTGATGGCTGGCGTGCGGGGGAGTGAGATTATGGTACGTGGAGGGTGCCTTACAGACCTGCTTAGGGGAACATTCACATCATTATTACCTTCATGGGGGAGGAGGGTTGGGGTAGGAGGTAAGCGAGAGATGGGAAGAAACAAAAGAAAAAAGAATAATTGATGAGAAAATTTAACAAAATAGAACCCAAGGTCCTATCCAGCCCACCACCCAACCCTTGAAATGCTGGTGAACCACATTTGCCCAACCTAAATAGAAAAGATGAGAGGAAGGCCACATGAAGGCCGGGCCTAAACATTGGCTGGAGAGCTCTATCCTAATGATATCACATCCTGGTATGGAATGTGCAGTATATTGTAGAACAAAACATGCACACAATGTGCTATAAAATAGCCATGAAGTGATCAAATGGGATAAACTAGGTGCAAACTGCATTTATAGAATCATTAATGCGACAAAGCATTTTACTACTTGTTGTAAATGTGGAAAAAACATGTGCTAAAGCAAGCAAGCAAACAAGTAAGCACCAGAGCATAAGTGCGTTATAACAATGAGGTATGTGGACATGCACAAAAGCAAACACATCAATAAGAGCATTTAAGAAAGCCTAGAAAAGTTTAAAACCAAAAGGTATTATGGGGATACAGCTGGATGTTGTGTGACGCCCATAGGGTGTTACAGGGTTAGTACTGAACAATACTGATAGACCATTACAACCAGTGTGAGCCGAACTAGAGTTTTGTACAGAGATGAAGTAATTATGGCATAACAAAAAACATCATAACAATTTCCCTTGATGTGACTGGTTCACAGCAGCTCAACAATGTATGTTAATATAGAAGCGAAGGGCGCATGTGGTTAGATGTACACAGGCGTACCAGAGCATAGATAGGACAACCCAGGTTAGGGTAGGACAGTGAGGGATAGGGTAGGACAGTGAGGGATAGGGTCAAATAGTCAAATCTGTTTTAGTGGCTGTGTTCAGAAAGGCTTGAAGGTGTTGCAGGGATTCTGAACATATACAGAACTATGCGCAGGAAAACAGGACCTCAGTGAATAGGGGTGTACCAACCTACCACATTAGTACCCAAAATCCCAAACCGATGAGCTATAGTGTCGCATTCGTTCTCAGACTAACAGCGAAGCTACCAATGATTAGACATCCCAAAACACAACATACCGATTCTCTCAGGAATTGCAGGAGCCAGACAACTCTTTCGCTCACTCACTCATAATTGTCCACAATGCGAGTAATCAGAGTCGCGGTATAGTTTAAAATGTTTATTTTAACTAACCCGCTCTATGGTACAGTACACATGCCATTACTAGCAGCAAAATGCATAAACACAATATAGACCGCATTGTCAGAATTCCATAGAATACAAACAGGGATATCATTTTATAAAGACAGTGGAAAAGGGCTACAATACCTAAACACACTCCCTGTGGTAAGAAATAGTTTATTATAAAACAGAAGACCTCTGGGCTTTGTCAGCAGACCCCATACCTCAAGGCCTAGATGAAATACTGTTTCTGTGAGAGTACTGCTCATCTCCTAAGGCGGAAAGCCGGGAGAAATGGTCTAAATCTTGGTGTGATTTTAAAACTTTTAACCTGCATTTCGTGTGATACTGTGCTTTTTTAACGAACTAAGGATCCTACTCACCACTCGCCCAGTGCACTCCTCGGCTGACGCCATCGGTGGGGTATCACTGCGGCCACGCCCACCAACCTTAGGCCACGCCCCCTCCACCCAGTATTTAGGCGCGCTGACTTGCTAGCGCGAACAGAGTACTGCTCATCTCCTGAGGCGGAAAGCCGGGAGAAATGGTCTAAATCTTGGTGTGATTTTAAAACTTTTAACCTTCATTTCGTGTGATACTGTGCTTTTTTAACGAACTAAGGATCCTACTCACCACTCGCCCAGTGCACTCCTCGGCTGACGCCATCGGTGGGGTATCACTGCGGCCACGCCCACCAACCTTAGGCCACGCCCCCTCCACCCAGTATTTAGGCACGCTGACTTGCTAGCGCGAACAGAGTACTGCTCATCTCCTGAGGCGGAAAGCCGGGAGAAATGGTCTAAATCTTGGTGTGATTTTAAAACTTTTAACCTGCATTTCGTGTGATACTGTGCTTTTTTAACGAACTAAGGATCCTACTCACCACTCGCCCAGTGCACTCCTCGGCTGACGCCATCGGTGGGGTATCACTGCGGCCACGCCCACCAACCTTAGGCCACGCCCCCTCCACCCAGTATTTAGGCGCGCTGACTTGCTAGCGCGAACAGAGTACTGCTCATCTCCTGAGGCGGAAAGCCGGGAGAAATGGTCTAAATCTTGGTGTGATTTTAAAACTTTTAACCTTCATTTCGTGTGATACTGTGCTTTTTTAACGAACTAAGGATCCTACTCACCACTCGCCCAGTGCACTCCTCGGCTGACGCCATCGGTGGGGTATCACTGCGGCCACGCCCACCAACCTTAGGCCACGCCCCCTCCACCCAGTATTTAGGCACGCTGACTTGCTAGCGCGAACAGAGTACTGCTCATCTCCTGAGGCGGAAAGCCGGGAGAAATGGTCTAAATCTTGGTGTGATTTTAAAACTTTTAACCTGCATTTCGTGTGATACTGTGCTTTTTTAACGAACTAAGGATCCTACTCACCACTCGCCCAGTGCACTCCTCGGCTGACGCCATCGGTGGGGTATCACTGCGGCCACGCCCACCAACCTTAGGCCACGCCCCCTCCACCCAGTATTTAGGCGCGCTGACTTGCTAGCGCGAACAGAGTACTGCTCATCTCCTGAGGCGGAAAGCCGGGAGAAATGGTCTAAATCTTGGTGTGATTTTAAAACTTTTAACCTGCATTTCGTGTGATACTGTGCTTTTTTAACGAACTAAGGATCCTACTCACCACTCGCCCAGTGCACTCCTCGGCTGACGCCATCGGTGGGGTATCACTGCGGCCACGCCCACCAACCTTAGGCCACGCCCCCTCCACCCAGTATTTAGGCGCGCTGACTTGCTAGCGCGAACAGAGTACTGCTCATCTCCTGAGGCGGAAAGCCGGGAGAAATGGTCTAAATCTTGGTGTGATTTTAAAACTTTTAACCTGCATTTCGTGTGATACTGTGCTTTTTTAACGAACTAAGGATCCTACTCACCACTCGCCACTCGCCCAGATTTGATCTTGATGCATTGAAAATTCTTTGAATCAGTTGAGATTATTTCTTGGGCCCACTTATAGTCTTCGTTAAGAAGAATTGCTATCCCACCTTTCGCATGTCCCCGGTCCACCTGCTCTGCGGGGATATCGTATACGTAGTATTCTTCTTGGTCAAAATTTGTTGTAGACCAGGTTTCATGTAAGGTCACAATCCCTGGACAGTATTTTGTTATTACAGCTAATTTTTCTTGTGTTTTTCCAGCAATATTCCAAGAAGAGATGGTCAAACCAAGAGATGGTCAAACCTGTGTTAAACAGGGCGCTTATTTTCCCTGTCCTGTTTATTGCTATTCAGATTAGACGAGATCCAGGCCCATGAGTAGTCCCTCGTTGTTATTTCTCTTCCTTAAATGCAATTGCAATTTGAGAAATTGCAATTAATTGTGAATTCTTAAATTGCGAGTGCCTTGAACCTTGATTCATCGCAAAAACCCTTTTTGCAGGCGCAAACGGCTGATTTTTGCGAATCGTGCCGTTTGCGCTCGCAAAAATGGTTGATGCATGTGCCTGTATATGTTTTAATCCGGACCAGGGGTTTGTTGGGCCACCGGTCGGGCACCAGTCGGGCTATAGCAGGTGCTGGAAAAGTGATGGGAAGACTGCTGCTAGTGGGTGAAATCAGACAGGTGGCAGTAGTCTGGGTGTAGCGGTTGCAGTGCTCGTCGAGAATTGGACACTGGGGAAGTTGGGCTATTCCCCAAACAAAAATTACTGAGGAATGGCTTGGTGTTTTTTTTTTTGCGGACAACTGTCTGCAGTGCTGGTAGTGTTGGGGGAATGCTTCCTGTGGTTCCTAGCCGGCTGCGCACTTGGCCCTTCTGTTCCCCTGCTTTATTGATCCTGTGAGGTCGTGGCGCCGATTGATGGTGCGCTCCTTGCTGGGCCAGCGAGATCGGATGTTAGAAAAATACCCTTAGCCAAGCCAGCCAGCCAGTACAGACAGAGAGGTATGGCACCAGTGCGCCGCTCATGCAACACCGAGCGCCGAGTTTCCACTCTCCAGCATACAGCTTCGCACACAGTTTCGCAGTTTCACGGGCTTAGGCAGGAGGTTGCATTATGGACTGCCACCGCAAGGTTCTAGAGGCGCAGGAAGGTGCAGGAAAGGAGTCGCGCTTGTCTCCTATGGTCAGCGCTCTCGTCTCCAGCAGTCATGAATCACTACAGCCAGGCACTGCAGGCTCCCTCTATCTCATGCGTATCCCCAATAAGTTTTTTCTCTGAGGGTGGATTAGATTGCAATTATAGTTTTTGGAAGAAACAGAGTTTGTTAAAATCTTGTCGAGGTGATGTTGAAGTTATGCCAGGTTCTGGATTGCTTAGCGGCTTGGTGGCTTTTAAACGGGCTTAAGACTGAGCAGGAACCATGGCTGAGCCGCATGGGCGGCGGTGGGGTGGCAAGCTCTACAAGACCTCTTACGGGGCCTCCTTGGTTACTCCTATGCCCTGTGCCCGCGCAAACCCAAGCCGATCAACCCTCCTCTCCACCTCCACCTCACCGCTCAGTTTCTGCGCAGCCGTTTCTGTCCAGCCAATCTCCTTCGATGCCACTCTGGAGATCTATGCAGCTCCGCTTTGCTTTGCAGTCAAACTGCGCTCTGAACTTGCTTTATGATTGCCTCGCGTGTGGTCTTTGGCCTTGGATGCCTTGAATGTTGCCTTGAATGTTTTCCTGGGCTTCCAGACTTCAGCCCGCGCCGCACTCCGCCCTCCAGCACCAGCAATGTCTCGACTGGGAGTCTGCACTCTTAGCAGTCCGGCCACGGGTGAGCTGGCAGCGGTATGGCCACAGACTCAGCCCTCAGTTTCGGCGGGCTGTTTCCGGGCGTTTTTTTGGACGATTTCAGGCTATTTCAGGAATCAGGAATCGCCGCATCTTCTTGTACAAAATCTATAACAGAAGAAACAATATTATCTAAGGTGTAAATGTGGGAAGATAGCGTACTAATACTGTTGTCGGCAACAACAAGATCCTTTTCTAAGTTTGCTTGGTCAATTTCCCGCAAACGTGACGCAGCTTCAATTTCTGAAAGTTTCCATATTTCATTGTAAGTTGCGTAAATGAATCTCTTTGTAAGTCGGCCATATTGATATTATTGGACAACAATGATAAGTGTTGTTTAACGGACGATACTGTAGAGTGCTGCAACCACTGTTGACATAACTTTCCAACCGAATAAGTTGTTACCGAATGGGTATCTGGAAATCTTGGGTCGGGTCTGTCTTGCATATATCCAAAGGTAGTGTTGTGAAAACGTAGTTGGCAGGCATTCAAATTCGTCTGCCAAACTAACCAACCCAAAGAATCCAGTTCAGACGCATTAAACGTGTTATTTGGAATAAAAGTTTGTAATGCATCAATGGTATAATTTGTGTATGAACGCCAATTGTTATATTCAACTAAAGACGGAATGGCAGGGGCGTTCATTTTCTGTGCAGTGGCCAAGCCAAAAAAAGTTGTTCGGTACACTATATCATTTAGAAACAGAATTTGTGCTGGTATAAGGCAGGCATGATGTAAGGCTTCAATGCCTTGCACCTGCCATATTTTAGAACCCCAAAGTGATTTCAAATCAATGGTGGGCTTCCAATGATCATAACCCTGTACTGACAGCTCATGTCTGAAAGAATTAGAATAAATTAATTTAGAATGTGTTAACATGACTTTGGGAGTTGAAGAAATATTAACTTTAAAATAATAGGACTCAGGAGTAGACCTGTCAAAGTCTGTGAAGTATGTAAATTTACTTCTAAGTGTTTTTGAGCTCCCTTTCAATGGAGTAGGACAATGTACCCACTGTCTGTAATTAACAACTGGGCTTAATGTATTTGTCTTATGTAGGAAATGATGCCCATAGTGTTGACAACAGAACAAATTGGCATAATTGGCAGAATTCAAATATAAATCTTCAGAAGTAAAAGCAGCATAATACTTTAAATCTGAAAACAATGTTTGTACTGCATCCCAATCATCTGAACGTATGACCTGTGTTACCACATCACCCATGGAAACACGAAAGACGTATGGTACATTGATGATTTCCGTCGTCCCATGGACTTGGAAATCCACTTTATCCCAGACGATGCCATCAGCAACAGGGAACGCTGAAATGTTAACAAGAGTCTGGTCACGTTTCATGACGTGGTAAGATGAGTGGGGGGCCAAAATACCATCGACCAAGTTCACAGCAGAGCATTCGGGCAAGTAGTGACCATTGATGATGAGTAGAAAAAACACTGTATGTCCAAGGAGGGACTAGATAAGTCTGTTTAAACCAGGAGACAACAACTGTCAATTTGGTAGTGCCAATTGAGGAGGTGGAGGACGAGTCATAAGAAAAACTGCCATGGTGTAAAGGACTCTCAGGCAATCTGTGCAAATTTGTGGGATATGCGTATTCAACTTCCGCGTTGCAGGAGGAAGCTGGGGGAACAGGCAAATGGCCAACAACAGGGTCCATCTCGATGACAGTGTAGTTTGGTGAATTGAAAGTTGCGCAAAACCCAGGATTCCTAGAAATTGTGGGGCAAGAAACAGCAGGCGTCACACTATTCAGAATCGGCCAGATGTTGTAGCTTGACATTGTCAATGGAGATGTAGCAGTTGTCTTTGCTACCTGGAAGTGGTGGTAAAATGACTGTATGTGTACCCTATAAGCCAAGCACTGGAACCGGTGCACGATAAGAGGGACCAAATCATTTTTTGTTCTCCAACTTCTCTCGGACCAGATCACCAACTTTCGAAAGCCAGCCAGCCACCGGAATCAGCAGTGCAGCATCTGTTGCATAAAGCAAATGTTCAGTAGCAATAGAGGCACGGGTCTCTTGTAGCTCCTGTAACATAGTAGAATGATTATCTACGTCAAAGGTCGCGGCTGCCGCCGCAACGTCTAGACCATCAAGGTGTGGCACAAACATTTTGATGCCAAAGAGCATCTCGTATGGGGTCTGCCCACCCAGAGGTCTTCTAGAGAGTATATTAAGTGCACGTTGGACTCCATACAAATGGGCTAGCCAGGTACTGCCAGTACCTAAGACTCTAGCTGTCAAAGATTGCTTTAAGTCACGGTTCATTCGCTGCACAATTGAGTTGCCCTCAGGCCTATATGGAGACAAAAACTCCACCAGCACCCCCAAAGACTTCATAGCGTCCTTGTACCCCTTAGAGGCGACCGTTGGACCTTGTCCAGAATGAAAGGTGCCACAGGCAAAAATCCCTACAAAGACACGCAAATCCCTGATGACATTTCGAGTGTCAGCGCTGCGTTGTGGCCAAACCCAAAGGAATCTAGTGCACGAATCAACTGCAACCAAAATGTATTTGTATGCAGTATCAGAAGAAAATGGACCGCAGTGATCAAGATATACACAAGCAAAAAGGTGATTTGCAATGCAAAGCTGTGTTTGTGGTGGACGTTTCACCGTAGAAGGCTTGATTTGTTGACAGATGTCACAAGAAAGTACATAAGTACGGATCTGTTTATATAAACCACGCCACCAATAATGTTGCTGCAAGATAGAAACAGTCGCGGAGACTCCAGCATGGGCTGAAGCCATACCCTCATGTGCGGTTTTGATTAAAGTGTGCCTGCGGTCCGGGTTGAGAATCAGCCGATTTCCAACATCAGGTACTCTAGCAAAAGGAACTTGTTCAGGAGTTAACTGATAAGGATACTTTGAAGGGAATCCCTGTGGATAATTAGAACCCTCCGCAGTTGCAGCTATTGCTGCCAAAATGTCATTATCAATCTTAGTCATGGACCTTGTAACGGCTGCTACGGAACATGTGGCTACTGCAGATTTGGCTGCTTCATCAGCCAAACAATTTCCAAGAGCGTGTGCTCCCACACGCTGATGGCCAAGAGTATGTATGACATGTGTGAGTGGCAGATGTTGTTTATGATCCGCCACTCGAACTCAAAGCGTTTTATGCTTAATTGGTCTACCTTTAGAATCTCGATAATCATTTTGAGACTAAGAGAATAAGTTGTCAGTGAAAGACTGAACACAGTAATAGGAATCACACACAATGAGTGTAGAAACACTCGGATCTGGAAACTCGAGAGCATGAACCAGAGCGCACAGCTCAGCCAATTGGGCGGTACAGTCTCCTAGCGCCTGTGTATGCACTATATTAGTTTTGAATTCTCCATTCACCATTGTACCAGCCACAATAGCGTAAGCCACTGAAAAGGCATGTTTAGAACCGGTGGCCGGTTGCGCCGAACCATCGGTGTAGATGATACATGTGTACCCCTCTAAGGGAAGCAAAGACAGAGGAGGTGGATGAAAGTGTTCATACTGCAAGAACTCCTGTGTATGAAGAGTGGGGTCAAACATAAACGTAACATCTGGAGACGCCAAAGAAGTAGCCCATTGTATCCAATGGGGATGTAATGCTTTAGAGTTAGGCACACTCACCTTAGTTACTGCTTCCAAAGCAGGGAGAGGTGTAACCACCAAAATGCGTTTCCCTTGTGCCAGTGCATGTTCCTTCAGGACCGCCATCTGCACAACTGTCAAAACCTTTTCAACAGTGGAAAACCGCATTTCGGCTGAAGTGTACAAATGTGATTTGTATGCAATAGGTACTTTTTCGCCTTCATTGTACGTCAAGTAAGTGAAACCCACTGCGCCTGGCACGATTCGTAGCACCAGGTTTGTGTGGTTATCACGTGTCAACAAGTACTTAGATTCAAGCAAATCAGACTGCAAAGAATGCAAAATAGCAGAATGTTCCGGGAGCCAGCTGGCTTTTGAAAAGGTAGGTTGTATCAAAGCATAAAGAGTCTTGATACGCTGAGCATACTTGGGAATGTAAGACCTCCCGAAATTTAAAATCCCAGCAAAGACTGACGTTTTTTCAGGGTAGTTTGAGATTGCAAGCGTGTGCATTTCTCCAGAAAGTGGGGTGCCAAGCCCTGACCTTCATTATTGAGCTCATAGCCCAAAAAAAGCACCGCATAGCAAGCGATGTGTCATTTAGCAAAATTAAATTTGTATCCGTAGTCCGCAAACTTAAGGATGATGCGGTCAACACGGCATAGATGCAGCCATTATTCATCTGCGAGATAGATATCATCAACATATGAGTATGTATCTGGGTCTATGCTGCCTATTAAAGAGACAATGCGCTGCGAAAACCCGTTGCTATTCTTATACTCCATAGGTAAATGCCCCAAAATTTCTGTTTTCCACTGGCCGTGAATGCGGTCCATTGACTGCATTCAGGGGACAGGTTATAAAGAAAAAGAATAGCTCTGCACACAACTCAAGTACATATGTTATAGACAGAAAGTATATGTCAAAATCAATGAACATACAAGTATGTAATATATCCCAAAAGATTCACGATAAACTTCAGTGTCTTGATGATGAATTTTTCTTTATTTGGTTGTTCAAGTTTTTCTGATTTAAAAGTACAGCATACAATTCATAGCCGACGCGGCGCGTTTCGTCCCAAAGGGACTTCTTCAAGGCTCACAAATAGTGCATGTACAATCCAATGTAAAATAGATTTTTTTTCTTTCTCTCTTTTTTTCTTTTCTATGATTGAATATTCAGAGTTCAGAAATCTCCATAGTTATGATAAAGAAACCTCTATATTAGTGTGATATAGGGGTAGAAGAATCAAGGTTCGATAGCCTCGGCCGTGTGAAACGGTCAGTCGTCACAGAGTCCGCGCTCGACGTGTCAGAAAGAGTAGAGCTCTAGAAAAGAAAAAAAGAGAGAAAGAAAAAAAATCTATTTTACATTGGATTGTACATGCACTATTTGTGAGCCTTGAAGAAGTCCCTTTGGGACGAAACGCGCCGCGTCGGCTATGAGTTGTATGCTGTACTTTTAAATCAGAAAAACTTGAACAACCAAATAAAGAAAAATTCATCATCAAGACACTGAAGTTTATCGTGAATCTTTTGGGATATATTACATACTTGTATGTTAATTGATTTTGACATATACTTTCTGTCTATAACATATGTACTTGAGTTGTGTGCAGAGCTATTATTTTTCTTTGTATCTTTTGGGTTACACCAAATATTAGCGACGCATGAAGGTCACGTCCCTGGCTCCTTGCACCATATTTTTGCTATTTTACATCACAATACCAGTTTGACTGGTGCAGGCTGTCTAGTGCCCTGATCTTCTTTCCTCTTTTTTGTATTAGGGGACAGGTTATGACTGTAAAAGCCATTGGAAATGTCATGTGTCATTTTATATTTTTTACAAACACTACTGTCCAAAAGGGCAGAGCTATGGGTATTCTGTAACTCAAAAGAACGATAATGAGAGTTCAAATGCCGGTAATCTAAAACTGTGATAAGACCCATTGGGTTTAGACACAGTAAAAAGAGGATTATTCATTGGTGACACACGTCTCAATCACTCCTTGATACTTCAATTCAGTTAGAACATCCTAAACTGGACCTTTGGCTTCCCGCCGGATGGGATATTGGGGTTGAGGCATAGACCGCAAAGGAATCTCATGTGGCAGAGAATCTTTATCCCAGCCCAATTGATTATGGTACACGGGCGGCGGCAGGGCCAAAGCCCACTCAGCTGCAAAAGCCTCTGCATGCTCCTTGGGGACGTAACACAAAAAACTCGGAAGTATCACGTCCTCCCCCCTTGATGCGTCCAGTACAAAAGGTGGGGCCAATCTGCCTCTGCTAACAAAATGTCATAGAAAGTGGTCAGATTCTCCCAAAAATCCCTCTGATTACACGCTCAATGTCACCTTCAATTCGAAAAACTTCGTTATACAGCCTATCCGGGGGGGGGCAACCCGGGTGTCAGCTGTCTCTATTGTAATGAAAGTTTCAGTTGCTGTCACCTCCAGACAAGGACGCAGTGCCTCCCGCACTATGGTAACTTCTGCTGCGCTGCCGAGCAGAGTCACCGCCCAAGTTCAATCCAGCAGTCGGGTTCTCACCGTCTGAGGCATATCTCACTGTCAAAGCGGCAACCTTTTTCTTTTGAAACGGGGCACAGAAGTGTGGTAGCTCCTCCTGTTTTCCCTTGCCGTCAAACTGACGAGGCTGAACACCTCCCTGTGGCGCAGGATGACTCTTGCCACGATCCTGGCGATCATAACCACCGACTTGAGAGCCAGATGTGTCCTGTGAAGAACGAGGAGCATGCTGATCATGGACTTGAAATCTACCATGAGTCGTAATTTTCACGCGGTCGTGCAAGTCATAACTACGCTCAGAAGTGTCAGGTGTCGGTGAACCAGCACACGAGCCCTGCTTCTGTTGTTGCTGCCCCTGTTTTTTATTTTTCCAGTTCTTTTTAGGAAAGACTGGATGCCCGTCTTTATCGGACTGACCTTTCTCTTGTGTTTGAGATTGTGTTTGCGTTTGAGTAAAAGGCTTAACTCCCAAACTGTTGCGGCCTATTGTTTTATAAGCCTTTGCAATAATCTTCGGTAATTCACGTGGTTTGTCTGCATCAGGTACACCCTCCAAGCCGTTAGCGACTTGAAAGCTTACTGCAACGCCCTTGACATTGGCAAGGATCAGATCAGCAACCACGTTGAACGCCCCCACCAGTCTCATCCCCAGCTCTACAGCCGCTTCAGCACTGTGTTCCTCCTGAACACGTTTAATCACGGAGGGGAGTACAGTCATAGAGGGAGTGCCGAAACACTTTGAATATACGGCTGCAAACACCCTGCCCCAGGTGTTACAATCGGCCACCTCAGGAAGTAAGTCTTTAGGCAAACTTATTGTCAATATCCTGTGTTTCTCCACAGGATTTGTATTCGGAAAAACAGCTTCAAGCTGTCCAAATTTCTCAGCAAGCCAATAAGGAAAATCATCCTTATGTTGTGGGTGTTTGCCCATTACGGAATTAACCATGACAGGACTGATGGTTATACCTGCAGGTTCAGCAGGCTGTGCAGCAACGCCAGGCAGTTCCACCTGGTAGTTGCGCCACATGAACTGAATAACCGCTCTATGCAGCCGTATTAAAGAAGTGTGTAACACGCAAAGTTCTGCCAGCGTAGCTGTTGTAAGCCCACTCGGGGTGAGGGGTATACCCAGCCAAAACGGGCCATGTGGCCCCATCTATTGATAAAGGGCCCAAACAGACCGGCATGAGTTGGTGAGGAAGGGCGCCATTAAACCAAATTCGGTGCTGCCAAGCTGTGAGCGGAACCTCTAGAGTCCAATAGGACTGATACGCATTAGGAACAGCCGTGGCAGTGTATTCATGAAACAGATTATCTGCTCCGACCGCCACCGAAAAAGTGACCACAAGAGTAAATCACTTTGAAGCGGTATGCTGGATCCGCCTCTACTACAAAAATCAGCTCAACACCCACATCAGGGACCCCATGTAGAGTCAAATGAGCCCTGAGCAGAGCGCGACTAGGTGGCGGGATGTTAACCGCCATCACGAAAAGCAAAGAAGAACAACTCAATAAGCGGCAGTGCAACAATGGGTTAAGAATAAAGAGAGAAACCTTTTATGTAAAACGTAAAGCTTGAAAGAACCTATAAAAACATCAATATAGGAGGTTACACCGTCGCAGCTGTCTCCGGAGACAAAAGTGAGGGTATTGTGGACAAGCACAAGCACTACTCAAGTGTCTCGCAGATAAGAACCAGACCAAACGTTGTCAGCTCCATGTTGCAGGAATTCTGCACATATACAGAACTATGCGCAGGAAAACAGGACCTCAGTGAATAGGGGTGTACCAACCGACCACATTATTACCCAAAATCCCAAACCGACTAGCTATAGTGTCTCATTTGTTTTCCGACTAACACTCTCAGGAATTGGGGGAGCCAGACAACTCTTTCGCTCCCTCATTCATACCTGTCCGCAATGCGAGTAATCAAAGTTGCGGTATAGTTTAAAATGTTTATGTTAACTAACACGCTCTATGGTACAGTACACGTGCCATTACTAGCAGCAAAATGCATAAACACAATATAGTCAGCATTGTCACAATTCCATAGAATACAAACGGGGATATCATTTTATAAAGACAGTGGAAATCAATCAATCAATCAATCATGGCATTTGTAAAGCGCACTACATACCCTCGAGGGTCTCAAGGGGCTGGGGGTGAGAAGGGGGAAGCTGCTACTGTTCGAAGAGCCAGGTCTTGAGAAGAAGGAGAAGGAAAAGGGCCACAATACCTAAACACCCTCCCCGTGGTAAGAAATAGTTTATTATAAAATAGAAGACCTCAGACCCCATACCTCAAGGCCTAGATGAAAGGTTTACATCTCAGGACAAACACAGCTCTTCTCTCCGGAAAGGTCTCACTCCAAGTGTGTCAACCACATGCTTCGCTTGCAATATTAAAACATACGATTTCCAGTAGTGCAGCTGTGTGTCATGTTATGTCTGGGTGCGAGGGACTGACCAGAACAGAATAACAAGGAGCATTGTTGATCAACCTCGTACATCGTATGCAGACTAAACCTCAGAGCATGGCAGAGAACGTGAAAAGCAGACAGTTCTCATGTGAAAAGGGCACAGACAGAGTCTTGCGAAATCTATGCATGCAGTGTCATGCGCAAAAGCAGCCTCATGGCAGCGAAGCTCATGTTAGCTTAGCAGATGTCAACAATGGACCCACAATCTATACTACAAAGGTTGGCAGTATTACAGAAGACCATTGGTTTGCCTTTGAAGAATATGCAAAATCTTACTGGGCCAGTGAAGGAGAAGGTCAGGTTGCCTGTTAGCCTGTTGTTTGTTTGCCGATTCGTAGGGATAACTGGCAGGCTACCCAAAAGGCTGGCTGTCCTCATTTGATCTCTAGCCTGACAATTGCCCTTCTGTGTGGATGACCAGCCCTGTTCTCACCCCACTATGAAGGCGCTATCAATGGGGAACGGGCAGGAGTGAAACAGGAATTAAGGCAGGAGGGTCCTGTGTGGAACCTGTGGGACTAGGAGGCGGATTTAGGGTAGCCAAAGACACTCAGGCAAAGTCCCATGGGTTATGAGCAGGTAAAATTGGCATAACAGAAAAAAGTTTAAGTTATGGAAAGTCTATGATATGGCAGCCATTTTGAAGTCAGACATCGGGGGTTACACTGCCTTATAACCGCTCCGAAGGTTGGTAAGGCTCGGCAAGGCCTCGTTGCTCATGGGGCCACGTTAAACCATCTCTATGTGACCAGTGCGCTCAACTTGAATTAGCAAGTTTCAGGGCACACACAGGGGCATTGTGAATGCGTAGCTGCAGTTTTGGGAAGAGGCATAGGCCTCTCCCGTCATGTGGCTGATGCGGCAGCACAATGCTGTTGACTTGCCGGGAGACACCGGCCGCACAATGTCGTGGCACTCTGACAGGAGCAGATAAGCAGAGAGGTGCTGGATTGAGGCGGGTATGCTGGTTGCAGAGGATTTGCCGGCCCGCTACTTATCTGCTGCTAAGCTGTCAGCAATGTGCGGGGTCCATCTGCCAAGTAATGTAGAGCAGGTAGTGATGACGTTCTCTAAAACTGCACCGCCGCCTGGATGTAGTGGTAGTGAGCCAGTCAGTGCAGTCCGTGCTAGTCTGTTAGCTATAAGGCCGGCCTGGGGTTTGGCAGTAGCAGGAGAAGACTCACAGGGGTGGCTAACGCCATCTTAGGTGGCAATGCCATTGAAACCCTTGGGGATGAAGGTGGATTTTTTGTCGAACGTCATGACAAAAACATCCTTTGGCAGCACCCCTGATATGCTGAGTTCGTCTGGTTGCTGCCTGAGTCAGTTCATTGCCAGTATGAGCAGTATAGGGGTTTGAAGTTAAAGGATGGAGCGCAGAGCCTGCAGTCTAGGTAGCCATCGCTCACGTTTTTGCTGGCCTTAGGATTCTGTATACTTTACCACTGCAAACCAGTGCTAAAGTGCTCTTTCCCTTAACCATGGTAACATTGGCATTTACACAATTGGCATATTTAATTTACTTAAAAGCCCCTAGTAAAGTGCACTACATGTGCCCAGGGCCTGTAAATTAATGCTACCACTGGGCCCGAGCACTGATTGTGCCACCCACTTAAGTAGCCCTCTAAACATGTCTCATGCCTACCATTACAGAGCCTGTGTGGACCCACGCCTTCCTTTTTATTACATATAAGTCCCCCATAGGGTAGGCCCTGGACAGCTCCAAGAGCAGGGTACAGTGTATTTGAAAAGTAGGACATGTACTTTTAAGTTTTACATGTCCTAGTAGTGAAACACTCAAACTCGTTTTTCACTACTGCAAGGCCTATCTCTCCCATAGGATGAAATTACAACTACTTTATTAGATTTGTATTTTCCAATCGGTAAGAAGTTTGACCCCCATGTTTAGTGTCACAGTTTAAAATCACAACATATGGTGATGTCGGATTTTTAATTGCAGTTCTGAAAAATGTTACTGTTAGAAAGTTCCAACAAGAAATGGAGCGAAAAATTAATTCCAAACCGAACGCACTGCACAATCCATATTTCTTAATGAGAATGCCATAATTTGATCCATATTTATATCCAGTTTATTCAACTTATTTCAAACGATTGTAATGCTTATTTCCTTTTGTCATGTTACATGTGAGGCGCTTATGTATCACAAGCTTCAAATGCGGCAGATATGCCTATCCAGGCCTTTTTCCACAGCATGGCACATACATAATACATCCTTTGTGGTTGATCTTGTTTACCCAATTCATTTCGGCTTTTCAAAAGCCTTCGTCAGGGGTTCACTACAAGTTTGAAAAAAACCAACGTTAAATTGTGAATCCAAACTTCTACATGTACACAATGTGAAACAGAGCATCGAAGAAAATCATCAAAAACAGAAAATATACTGTGTTTTTACAATACATTACATACCCAACGTTTTCCCTCTAAGTGCGTAAATGCACGCTGTCAACAGGTGCCCTAGGTAACCTCTATCGGAAACTTAACCCTACAGTACTTTACCACCTTCTAATCAGGAACTCACCAAAACTATAACCCTTATCCTCATATTAGGCCATATCGCCTGTTGAGCGTTCCCCATCAACCAAACGATGTAAAGTATCCCCATACCTTCATTCTCTATTAGTATGATCTCCTTCACAGCGCGATACCTCTGCGTTTAAAGCGGTGCTACACTCGATAATGTCATCAGCCTTATTAGCTCATGTGACTGAAACTCCTCCCATCCAGATCGGCCTATCATCTTCATCTAATTAATTATTTATTTTTATTTATTATTTTATTACCGACGTATGTAATAATCATTCACGGGCGGGCGGGGAGTTTAGTTGAGGTGTTCGAGGTAATTTAACGATAACAGGGAACAGGTGATTGTACTCGAATCATGGTTGTTACTTTAAATTAAGGAGATCGAGGTAACAGACATAGCGCCTTATGGGACTTGTAGTAATGAAGGCGGAACCAAATGGTTAGATGAAGATGATAGGCCGATCTGAATGGGAGGAGTTTCAGTCACATGAGCTAATAAGGCTGATGACATTATTGAGTGTAGCACCGCTTTAAACGCAGAGGTATCGCGCTGTGAAGGAGATCATACTAATAGAGAATGAGGTATGGGGGATACTTTACATCGTTTGGTTGATGGGGAACGCTCAACAGGCGATATGGCCTAATATGAGCATAAGGGTTATAGTTTTGGTGAGTTCCTGATTAAAAGGTGGTAAAGTACTGTAGGGTTAAGTTTCTGATAGAGGTTACCTAGGGCACCTGTTGACAGCGTGCATTTACGCACTTAGAGGAAAAACGTTGGGTATGTAATGTATTGTAAAAACACAGTATCTTTTCTGTTTTTGATGATTTTCTTCGATGCTCTGTTTCACATTGTGTACATGTCGAAGTTTGGATTCACAATTTAACGTTGGTTTTTTCAAACTTGTAGTGAACCCCTGACGAAGGCTTATGAAAAGCCGAAATGCATTGGGTAAACAAGATCAACCACAAAGGATGTATTATGTATGTGCCATGCTGTGGAAAAAGGCCTGGATGGGCATATCTGCCGCATTTGAAGCTTGTGATACATAAGCGCCTCACATGTAACATGACAAAAGGAAATAAGCATTACAATCGTTTGAAATAAGTTGAATAAACTGGATATAAATATGGATAAAATTATGGCATTCTCATTAAGAAATATGGATTGTGCAGTGCGTTCGGTTTGGAATGAATTTTTCGCTCCATTTCTTGTTGGTATTTACATACACGTGGAGGGCAGACCACGTTTTCCGGGCAGCACGCCGAAAAACTTAAACAATTTAAAAGTGAAGTAATTTGGAAGAATAAGGAGTGCATTTTGTCACCTCCCTCTATTTTCACTGTTAAAAAGTTGCCATTTCCTTAATTTAGCTATTTGGTACCTACTGCCTGTCTCTGATCACTTGCCTGAGGTGGGTGACAGCTGGGCTTTGTGTTTTCCCCCTAGAGAGCCACACACACTGGAAGCTTAGGTGTGACCTGATGGGAAGGAGGAGCTGAACACAACCTCACTTATACATGAATAGGCTATGTCTGGTCCACAAACAAAGGGGTGCATACCCCACTGTAGTGTGTCTGGAGACAAGACAGGAAAGACAGAGCATCTGTGCACTTCAAAGGCACCTCTTTGAAGTCTCCCTACTTCAAAGGCACCACTGAGTGAAAGAGCTGGACCTCAGACAGTACCAACTCAGTACACTTCGGACCTTTGGAACTCTGCCAGGAAGAAGGACTGCTGAACTGCAGAAAGTACTACACTTTGCATGACTGCTACTTTGATGGAGCTGCTGCCCTGCAGTGCTTACCTGCTGCTGGCTGCCATCTTGCCTGGGGAAGAACTGGACCTGGAACCTATCTTGAACCTAGGACCCGAGAGGGACTAAAAAAGTTAGTCTGCTGGCCCCCTGATCTGATCCTCGGGGACATAACAGGCTCCCCACAGCTTTTGGACCCACCTTCAATGAGCACCTGGCCCCCAAGAGGTGCCAGGTCCTTGCCCTTGAAGTGTTTTTTGGCTCCTTAAATCAAGGTTTTGGGCTCTTCACAAATGTGAACAGGCCCATTTCCTCAGAAACAGCACCGGTTGCACAAGGAATAGGTGCGAGCCACTGTAAGTTAATTTCTTTGCACAGCAAGCATCGTTCACCAGAGTTAATTTTCACTGCTTCAGCCCACACATCTGTGATGCCTGGCCTGCTCTTCACGCCACACCGACCACCATCAGCAATGCTGTCCTTGCTCCCGGCAACCTGCTTCCCCATGAACTGGACTCTTGGCACAATTCTTGAGCAGGTAACTTCAACCGGACTAATCTGGGACTGTAGCTGACCTGCGCTCCATCGTTGTTTGCCTGAAAGTTTTGGATTTGACCAAATCTAGCAATGTATCCCAGGTTGGTATTTTATGCTTTTAAGCACTATTTTACAGTTTATTCTGTAAAAATTCTTAACTTCGGTTCTACTAATTGGATTTTTGTAGTTTTGGTCTTGTTCTGTTCATTAAATTAAGCTTTATTATTCTCATCCGTTGTGGGATCTTTTTGCACAGTGTTTTACTGTTTGAAGTGTTGCACAAATACTTTACACATTGGCTCTTCAGTTAATCCTGACTGCTCTGTGCCAAGCTACCAGGATGTGGGCACAGGTTAATTCAGGGTGTGTTGTTACTTACTAGGACTGTGGTTCCTGCTTGGATAGGGTGCATACCTCTGCCAACCATAAACCCAATTTCTAACACTATCTCTTAGAAATTGGTTTTTTGGTTTGCTAGGGCATGCACCTAAGCCAAGCAGAACCCACCACTCTAGTCAGGGCAATGGAGTACACACTGAAGATAACCCCTGCTCACCCCCTTGGTAGCTTGGCAGAGCAGTCAGGCTTATCCCCAAGGTAATGTGTAAAATGTTTGCCCAACACACTCACATAACAGTGATACACTAGGCACACCACAAAAGAAACTCCACACACGGTTATGAAGGAATATCCTTTGTAGTATCCTTAAAACACACTAGATCACACTCACATATATATCACTGTGCCACTAGGCACTTGTCATGACTTCACAGGGATTACATAGGTTACTTGGCCAATTGGGCCATTGACATCATCATCACAATTAGGCTCACCAGTAACTACTGGTAGGACCTGTACTTAGCATAACACATTATGCATACACACTATCGACAGTGCACCATAGTAACCATGTGTAGTGTGCACATATTAGAAATAAACAGCAACATCAGCTGTGCACTATAGACACCACATCCCATCATAACATTAGGGTATACCATATACGAGTGACCAACATCACGCGGATTGTCATGCCACTAAGCTCTTTGTCAGTACAATGAGAGCTGCATCTGTTCTCTTAGGACACTTCACGCTGTAACTGACTTCCCCTGCCTAGGCTCCTGGACTACCTGCCTGCCTACCACAGAGAATGCAGAAATCTTAATCAGGGGCCTCCGTCGAGGTCTCACCCCGAGATTCCTGTACATAACAATGTCCCCGAACAGCAGATAGGAGTTTAGCTGCCCATGACCATGCGGCGCAGCTGCAACCATGTCAGGAATATGGAGCAATTCACCATCGCGGCCCAGGTGAATCCCTCTGACACCTGTGAGTGTTCACCACCCGTACTCACATACTGGGGCACAACTGCAGCTGGTCGATGCGAAAGACAGACATGTACCTCCCTTATGACTGCGGAACAAAGTACAGCTGCCCGTAAACACACATGGCAGCTGTTGATGGCTGGGACTTCTCAAATCCAAAAGAAATTCCCGGACGAGCACAGGTGCCCTTGTCAGTTCTCCCGCGCCAAGGGAGAAAGCATTCAGCTCCCCATGTCTACGTGGGGCTGCCGCTCTCTCACCTCGCTCCTCTGGACTGCCCCCTGGGAACTTGCTCGGCCGGGGCATGGCCTCTCACTGCTCTGGCTACACACCGAGCTCTCCTCGTGTCAGAACCTAAGACTTTGGCAGAATGGATCCCAGCTTGTGGGCTCTATTTCAGGCCTCATGCCCCCCTGGTAGGCCACCCGACAAGGCCTGGACCGAACTGATTAAAGTGCGGTCACTAAAGATAGCTGGAAGTGCTAAGGTTAGCGCTCCAACCTTCCAATGAGCGCATGAAATTCCCAGAACAGCTGAGGCTCGCGCTTGCCCTCAGCTGTGCACACTTCACCGAGTCCGTTGCTGGTTCAGCAGCGCTTGTTGCTTCATCCGTGTCCTTAGAGGTAGTTTAGGAAAGAATTTGTTTAGTTTGTTCCGTTGGTAGTCTTCAGAAAAGCTACGGAGCGGGTTTTCTAGAAGTTAGAGGCATAAGATTTACGAGCTGTCAAGGTACCGGCAGCTCGTTACTGGCTTCATTCCAGTCAGAAGTGTTTGTCAACGCAGTTCCAGTCACGCAAGTACAGCTCTGGAAGATGATAATTCCTAAATATAAAAAGACTCAGTTCACAGTAGTTTATATTTGAAAACCCTGTATCTTACCTCAGCCCTCCTTTTGCTTTCGCAAAAACAACAGTTGATGGACAGAATGCAGAACAATGTCATTCACCCCAGTACAGAGATCTACGTGGACTGGAACCAAGCATCCTTGGACCGGTTTCGGGGTTTCACCCCTCTTCAGCCATGATAGTTTGATTCCAGTGGCATGGAGAGCACGGGACTCACGTCTGAGCATACCCGTCCCACTCGGGTTGACAAATGCAAAAACAACAGTTGATGGACAGAATGCAGAACAATGTCATACGTTCACCCCAGTACAGAGATCTGGGCCTAAATCCATCATTTTTTTGCTCACCATGCCATTCCAGTTTGAACCCAGCCATATGCAAATCAGTCTTGACCCTGTGCCCCATGGGAACAGTCCAGCCCAAACTGCCAAGCCAGGTCCTCCCTGGACTGGAACCAAGCATCCTAGGACCGGTTTCGGGGTTTCACCCCTCTTCAGCCAGGATAGCTTGATTCCAGTGGCATGGAGAGCACAGGACTCAAGTCTTAGCATACCCGCCCCACTCAGGGTGACAAATGAAAAAACAACAGTTGATGGACAGAATGCAGAACAATGTCATACATTCACCCCAGTACAGAGATCTGGGCCTAAATCCATCGTTTTTTTGCTCAACATGCCATTCCAGTTTGAACCCAGCCATATGCAAATCAGTCTTGACCCTGTGCCTCATGGGAACAGTCCAGCCCGAACTGCCAAGCCAGGTCCTCCATGGACTGGAACCAAGCATCCTAGGACCGGTTTCGGGGTTTCACCCCTCTTCAGCCAGGATAGCTTGATTCCAGTGGCGTGGAGAGCACGGGACTCACGTCTGAGCATACCCGTCCCACTCGGGGTGACAAATGCAAAAACAACAGTTGATGGACAGAATGCATAACAATGTCATACATTCACCCCAGTACAGAGATGTGGGCCTAAATCCATAGTTTTTTTGCTCACCATGCCATTTCAGTTTGAACCCAGCCATATGCAAATCAGTCTTGACCCTCTGCCTCATGGGAAAAGTCCAGCCCGAACTGCCAAGCCAGGTCCTCCCTGGACTGGAAACAAGCATCCTAGGACCGGTTTCGGGGTTTCACCCCTCTTCAGCCAGGATAGCATGATTCTCCATGGTGTGCGGTGCCGCTTTGCCCCCCCCCACAACCAGGCTTAACCACGCGGCTTGGTGCCTCTGCCTAACTTCCAGCAGCTGGGGCGTCTTCTCACGGTGCAATTTCACTCTGCGCCCGCCATATGTGGAGATTGAGCCCACTTCTCGAGCTTCGACCACAAACTTAGAATGCGCCCACCATGTGCTTCTGTTACGCTGGCACAGCACTTAGGGGCACAGTTAAAAAAAGAATGAAGCGCTCCACGTGCTTTCTTGTCATCGTAGGAGAAAGGAACTGCACAAGTGCTCTGTTACCTCACAAATAGTGCTTCACCTGTGCTATGCCTACTCAAGGCAAGGAACACACATGCCAGATGTCGCTAGCAGGCTAGCACAAGGGTTCCTCAAGGCTGCAGTCCTCCCTTGAGCCCAAAAGGCAGCAGGTCAGCAGCCCAGAGGAGCAAAGTTTCTAGGAAGTTCCTCCAGGCTCACAGCAGCCTGCCAGTCACAAGTTTCACGCAGCCTCTTCTTTTTCAGTTCCCTTTCATGGGGTCACAGCCCCAGTACTTATAGTCCAAATGTCTTTGTTGTGAGGGCACTGTACAATAAAATTATCAGTGCACAACAACCGCCATTCTTAGTGTAAGCCTTGGCTCCAAACACACCACTTGGAGGCGGAGCCAGCATTGTTGAAGGCAGGCACAGCCCTATTCAGGTGCAGGTGCTACTCCTTCCACCCCACCAAATGCAGACCAGGCCTATTTAGGTGTAAGGGAAAAACCCCCGCTACAAGGTCTATTCAGCCTAGCGTTGAGTCACCCAGGCATGGCAGGACACACAATGAAAGAAGAAGACTAGAGGGGCACTCCTATTTTCATTACCTATCCAATAGTTTTAATAATTAAAGTTGACAATTTTTAATCCTAGCGTGCTAAAGGGGTTGGCATGCTGTCTGTTCATACCAGTACAAAAACGAAGTATCACAAGTTGTTGAAAACTTGACCTCTGCGCACAGTAGCTATAAGGATGTTGCTACTAACTCTTATGTACAATTCTATACCAAATTACCATTTACTTAATAAATCATCAAAATAACACATCAAAAAGTTGTTTCAATTTTACTCAACCATTGAATCTGTACAAAGTCATACAAAATTCAAATAAATGCATTCATCTATATTCATTCATATATCGAAGATATTCTTACCTTTTCAAAGCTTTTAGCTACCAAAGTATATCTGCGTCTCAAACGATCTCGTCTACTTCTCAAACAATCTCGTGGATACCATCCTACGTCGGACGCCATTATACTGCAAGTTCAGTGACGTCTACTCCAATACATAACTGACATGGACATCGACATAGGACTACAACGTTGTAGTTCTCCTTTGCAATACTAATAAAAACTGCCCGATTCACGAAGAAAATGAAAAAATAATAATAAATGAACCCGACCTAAAGCAAACATCCTGTATCAGGAAACAAAGTAAACATAAGACAAATACACAGCGAGAAATCTCTAAGTGAATTGAAAAGAGGCACCAAAAAAGGAACACATATCCTAACCAAAACAAACGACAAAGTGAACAACAGAGGTTAGTAAGTGGGAACACTAAACCATAAACAAAGGACAACATAAAAATGTGTATACAAAGGTTTTTGGCTGTAACAACATCAATCCATGTGTGGCATAAATTGTTCAGCGTTATATCGACATTCATGTGTATATAAAAAACTCCCACAACTCCCACAGGCGCAATCCACAATGATGCGCTCACAAAAAGCAGCCTGGTAAAACCGAACGTAAAATAAAGACCCGCATATCTGAACATAAAAGTACCATTATAAATAGCAACACCAAAAGTAGTCTAGCTCTTCATTGGTTAAAGGCACGGCATTCAATTGCGCAACTTAAATTCCAGGTCATAGAAATTATAGACGACATACCTGGTAGAGATCTCACTAAAACTTTGTTACAGAGAGAGGTATTCTGGATAAAAAAATTGGACACTCAGGACCCGAAAGGGATTAATGATAAAGTAGATTTAGGCTGCTTTTTGTGAGCGCATCATTGTGGATTGCCCCTGTGGGAGTTGTGAGAGATTTTTATATACACATGAATGTCGATATAACGCTGAACAATTTATGCCACACATGGATTGATGTTGTTACAGCCAAAAACCTTTGTATACACTTTTTTATGTTGTCCTTTGTTTATGTTTTAGTGTTCCCGCTTACTAACCACTGTTGTTCACTTTGTCGTTTGTTTTGGTTAGGATATGTGTTCCTTTTTTGGTGCCTCTTTTCAATTCACTTAGAGATTTCTCGCGGTGTATTTGTCTTATGTTTACTTTGTTTCCTGATACAGGATGTTTGCTTTAGGTCGGGTTCATTTATTATTATTTTTTCATTTTCTTCGTGAATCGGGCAGTTTTCATTAGTATTGCAAAGGAGAACTACAACGTTGTAGTCCTATGTCGATTTCCTTGTC
Organism: Triturus cristatus; assembly: GCF_964204655.1. NCBI lineage: Eukaryota > Metazoa > Chordata > Amphibia > Caudata > Salamandridae > Triturus > Triturus cristatus. Next base: position 1,635,340,931 of record NC_140589.1, read on the forward strand.
GGTTACGTATTGGAGTAGACGTCACTGAACTTGCGGTATAATGGCATCCGATGTAGGATGGTATCCACGAGATTGTTTGAGAAGTAGACGAGATCGTTTGAGACGCAGATATACTTTGGTAGCTAAAAGCTTTGAAAAGGTAAGAATATTAGGTTTGAGATGGCGGTTAGATTTGGAGGTGTGAATCGTTGTGATTTCAGGATGGGGAGAACAACTTTCTTGTACCATTCTTGTAGGTATTCGTATTTGAGTAAAGCGAACAAATCTCCACTTTGACGGCAGCATTTTGCAAGGTCAGTCTTGAGCACAAGCATGGTTGTTGGCTTGTTTCACGGTTTCATGATTTAACATCAGCACAGTGTTTAAGGACTTATTTAAATTCTTTTCATAGGAGCTTATGTGTGGTAGCTCGCCAAAAGAGACTGTCCTCGTGAGTGGTTTGTATGTTTCGTTTTCTGGTGTTTAATCCTCACTTGGGTTTGTGTTTGGTTTATGGTGGCAGTTTCCTTAAGAACACTGTTTTTTGAGTTTTCTTTCCAAATAATTTACTTTGTTTGATTCAGAATGTAACAACAATGTTTAACAAGCTGTGGGTCAGTGTAATATTGATAAAATATGTATATTCATATTTCTTTGGTCACGGTTATGTATCATTGGTATATATGTTTGTCAGTAATTTTTTATTGCTTCCGTGCATATTAGAGTGTAAATATCATATGCATGTGTTTTTTTAGAGAATCAAACCCCTGAAGAAGGGCCACATCGGCCCGAAATGCATTGGGCGGGCTTTATCAAAGTAGAGAAGAAAGTTTTCTTCAAGGGCAACAACAAGATCTCTTCGATATATGAATGAATATATATGAATGCATTTATTTGAATTTTGTATGACTTTGTACAGATTCAATGGTTGAGTAAAATTGAAACAACTTTTTGATGTGTTATTTTGATGATTTATTAAGTATATGGCAGGACACACCCCACCCCCCCAGGGACTGGCTGGAGTGAATGCACATCCCCTCTCCCCTGTCAGTCAGAACCAGACGGTCAATACACATCCAGGCAGGCACAAAGACTCATAGCACACAGAAATGCCCTCTTCTAAAAGTGGCATTTCTAAAATAGTAGTAATAAACCTGCTTTCACCAATAAGGAAGATTTATGACTACTATTCCAAACATACCAAACATGGTCGCTCTAATGTCAGGTATTACCACTGAAGCACATATCAGGGAATCCCCAGTGCAAACCTTTGAGAGGGCAGCCTCAAAGCAGGGAGAAACCAAATAGGCTGTTTATCACTACCAGGACATGCCGCACAGTTATGGCACATATCCTACCTTTTTACCTACACTACATCCTGCCCATAGGGCTAGCTACGGCCTACCGTAGGGGTGAATGATATGTAGGAAAAATTGAGTTGTAGATGTGGCAACCACTTTAAATGCCACGTCTCCATGGCAGTAAAGTGTGTGTGTAGGACCTGGAGTGGTAGAGGCCTGAAACAGGTTTGAAAGGCTACTTCAGTGGGTGTCACAAGCAGTGCTGCAAGCCCACCAATTGCATTTAATTTACCGGCCCTGGGTATACGGGATACCACTGTACAAGGGACTCACAGGTAAATTAAATATGCCAAACAGGTGTAGACCAATCTTACCAAGTTTAAAGGAGAGAGCACATGCACTTTAACACTAATCAGCAGTGATAAAGTGCCCAGAGTCATAAAACCACCAATGACAGGTCAGAATAATAATACAGGAGGAAGGCAAAAAGTTTAGTGATGAACCTCCTAAAAGGGCCAAGTCCAACACTATCCATAACTTCTAAATTAATAAATTAATTAACGAAAATCTTTACAATAGAAACAAAGATGCTAAAGTATTCCTAAATATCATTTATGTGGCATGAAAGAAACTTGAATAGTAAGAACTCCATCTGTAACATGCTAATCTGAGATCATCACAGTTGACAAAAGTTGGCACTGTAATCTGGCAACACGGATTCTATTGCAGGGCACAGCTCAGGGTCACCTCATCAACTCTCCAAGCCAAATCCGTGGTCTGTCTTGTTCAGAGGCTACATGCCAGCCAACCTTGCTTGAAAACATGATTCACTAAAAGTACCAATAAGAAGACTTAACTGTTTTTAAAAGTTTTGTAGTGTCTTGGAAGTACACTACAAAATAAATATGTTCAATTTAGTATGTGTCATCATCACAAATGTGTATGCAAGATGAGAAAACTCTCCAGATCTGTACTGGAGGCCTTTAGCCTGCCAATAGGTTTTCAGTCTACTGCATCAGCCAGATATAAGCTGAGGTTACGTCATAGTTTTCATCATTGTTGTGGAGGAGATGGGATTGAGCTATGTTAGCAAGGACAATTGCTGGACCCTACAATGACCACATTAATATCCTATTCTTAAACTCATCAAAACCCCATACGTAGCCCATGGAGAAATCATAAAATCAAAGTGGACACCAGTATTGGATACAACAGCATACAGCTTACCAGTTATGGTGACACTACCTGCATCAGACAGTAGTCAGTACGTTATGGAGACCACCAACTGAGCATCAGCAGTGTAAAAGTAAAACAAAAATACACTGCTTTATAGTCCAGTCTCTTCTGCAGCTTTCAGTGCATAACCCCCGTTGTTCAAGGTCTCCAGTAGGGGATGATCGGTTGATAACCGTCAGCTTTTCATTCATCCTTAAGAAACTACCACAATACATGAACTTGAAGCAATACGTTTAAGACACCATTAAAACACGCATTTACCAATCCTGTTTATAAATTGAGAAAGAAAAAAGAAAAGATGGAAAGAAAGAAAGTATGAATGTAGTGTATGTTGGGCTCTGACAGTGAATTCCAGTAGGTGTTCCAATGGCAATCTAAGATTGGACGTTGATTTACAAGAGCCACTATAAAGTAATTCATACATATACGGATGCACATTCTCTATCAATTCTGAGCTGCTATCTGCAGTACATGAAGGTTCCTTAAAGATAAACAATTAACAAAGCAACCATTACCTGATTGTGGTATCTATGAAGCTCTGCTAACGTCTGCCGTCCAATGGTAAAGTGCAGAGATCTTATCAACCTGTTTCATTACTTGTTGCAATACAGAGGTTCATGGTCTCACCTGACTACCGAAATCAGGCTATTTCTCTGATCCCTAAATTGTCGACTTAGCAATATGAAAGGTGCGTTTTTATTTGTTCCCTACTGACCTGGGTACTGGGTTTGTGCTGACATTTCCCTTCTACAATGATTTTTGACTCTACCGTATCTGTAGCCAAACAGTCAATGCCTGACCAAAGAGGTGGTGCTTTGCTTAAAATGAATGTGGTATACTCCAGATTTTACAACCACAAGAGATTGAATGCTAGGCCTTATTACTCAGAAGAACAATTCTTCACTAATATCTTGAATATAGATACACAGTGAAAAGCAGAAAGAAATCACACAACAATGTGAACATGAATGCAAAGTATAAACATTGGAGGCAGATTTATCAAAATGTCACGCAACGCAGCAGCAAGACACCTTGCTATGCTACATTTCATGACAGGGAGAGGGCAGGAATGCACCACCTTTAGCATAATATGGTGCATTCCAATCCTCTCCTGTGCTGGTGCACTATGTTCTGCTTAGTGCCATTACACGCACCCTTGCATCATAACATAAGGGTGCCTGCATTGCAGGCAGGATTGTTTTTGTGCAGGAAGGTCCACCTTCCTGCACAAAACCAATTTTGTGAGGCTTTTTCCTCTGTGTGAGGCAGAATCCACCACATGTAGAAAGAGGAAACTATTAGGAGAAATAAAGATATTTCTTCCTATTACGCTTCAACTGGAAGGTGTACCATTTTGACGCATTTCTAGGTATACCACTCATGGTCAATTTGGGGATATGCTAAAATCCATGTTTGGTTGCATGGAAACACCAATTCTCCACCCATGAAATGTCTCCTTGGGGCAAAGAATCGCAAAGCAGCAACTTTTGTACAAGTTAAATGTCATCCTAACTATAACGTTACTGTAACCTGTGTTTTTTTCCGGGAGTTCTGAAGGTTTTTTAAATGCTAATTCCCAACTATAACGTCCCTCAAAAATGTTTTTTTTTAATTTCTAAGGTTTTTTAAATGATTATTCCTAATTATAACGTCCCTGTAACCTTTGTGTTTTTTCAGTGAATTTCTAAGGTTTTTTAACTAGCAGTCATTTTTGCAGAGTGGTGGAGAAAAGGGGCTGGTCCTCCAACCAGCTATCAGGAATTCCGCTGCGTAGGACTTCCAGGAGCTACCAGGAGGGCTTCTTAGCCCCCAAGGTCCCTCTGGGTTAAAGTGGACTTCATGCCCCAACCAGTAGTGTGCCAAGAGGCGCATATGCAGAGTGGTGGAGAAAGGGGGCGTAGCCTCCAAAGACCTCTTAGCAATCCCACTGTGTGGGACTTACTGGAGGTAACAAGAGGGGTAGTTGGCCCCAAGGACATCCTTGTGGGCCATCTACCCCTCCTGTTACCTCCAGTAAGTCCCACACAGCAGGATTAGTGAGTTCTGATAGCAGGCCATACCCCCTTTCTCCACCAGTCTGCACACGCACCTCCTGGACTGCTATTAGTTGGAGGTGAAGTCCCCTTCACTGCTAGGGGTCCTTAGGGGCCAACTAACCTACCTGTTAGCTCCAGTAAGCCCCACACATTGGCATTGCTGAGAGGTGGTCGCAGACCACGCCCGTTTTCTCCACTACTCTGCAAATGCACCTCCTGGCATGCTCTTGGTAGGGGATGAAGTCCCCTTGCCTCTTGATGGTCCCTGGGGGCCAACTAGCCCTACTGTTAACTCTAGTAAGCCCCACACAGCTGGCTTGTTGAGAGGTAGTCAGAGGCCACGCACCCTTGCCTCACCACTCTGCAAACACGCCTCCTGGCTTTGGTAGGCTTCTGTGCTGTAGCAAAATGTTCATTTAATTTAAAAGCCCTTTAGTCGTTCACTGAGATGAAAATTTTCCGTTTATTTTTCTTTTCTGCTGTTTCACTGAAGAAGACTCAGAGTAGTTCCAAGTACTCATGGCCCCCTAACCTTGACCTTGAGGGTGGTGCAGTCTTTCGGCTGGACTGCCGGTCATAAATCATTCAACAAAACATCCCCAGTTGAAGACGCATCCGAACAGCAGATGAATTCCACTGATTCTTTAATAAAAAGACAACTGGTATTTTTATTCAGATGCATATCTTGCCGTACGTGTTTCAGAGCACAGCTCCTTGGTCACACGCTTCATGATACTGCACAAAAATTGTGAAAAAGCACTCCTCTCTGCATGTCCATTTAATTGGCCTTCAGTGGGCCTCACAGGTGAGGTCAACTAAGTGTTGCATGCTTGGAACAGAAGTGCACCTTTGAAATTCCTTTACCTTTGGTAGGCTTCTGTGCTGTAGCAAAATGTTCATTTAATATTTTTATTTAAACGCCCTGTGTATATATATATATATATATATATATTATCTACTGGCGGTCGCCAGTAGATAGTTATAGTTAGGATCGAGTTTCCATAGGAAATCTGAAAATTCTATTTTGAATAACTTTAGCGCCGGTTGACGAATCCTCGTGAAATTTTCAAAATAGGTGGGGCGCTCCGTTCAGCTCCTACCCTGAAAGTCTCGGGGTGATTCGTCAACCAGGGGCCGAGAAAAAAGGGGGGTCCCAAAACGCGTTTTCCCCATGCATTTTTCCATAGGACCTTTAGTCGAAGGTACAGCCCGAACGGCTGAACAGAATTACTTGAAATTTGGCAGAGAGGTAGTCCTCAGGTCAGGGAAGTGCCTTTTGCAGGTCTGGTGTCAATCTGTTCAGTATTTCCTGAGAAAATAGCATTTAAAAGCATATAAATATCTATACGCGCGCACGGTAAGCGCACCGTGCGCGCACCCTTACGTGCGCGAGCGTAATTCTGATTGGTTGTTAGATGTCAGTCAACTTTCGAATCGGTCGAAATCAGGAAGTGTCGGCCGCCATTTTGTCTCTCGCACTAAAAAGGAAAGGGGGAAAAAAGGTGTAAAACGTCAAAAGGGGGCAGGGAAGAGAGTTCCTGACCCCCCAGCCTTTGTCAGGGGGTCACAGAAGGACCCCCCAGGGGCAAAAAAACATTTAATTTTTTTTCGGAAAAAATCGCGGGGTGCGCGCACAGTGCGCGCACGGTATGATGAGCGGGCCGTAGGTCGTGCGCCTACAGCGCGCGCACGGTGCGCGCACGGTGAAAAACCTTAAAAAAAAAAATATTAATAAATACATAACTTAGCATTTAAAAAACCGTACAAATTCACTTAAAAAACCATAGGTTTCACACACGTTATAGTTAGGAATTAGCATTAAAAAAACCTTGCAAATTCACTTAAAAAACCATAGGTTTCACACACGTTATAGTTAGGAATTAGCATTAAAAAAACCTTGCAAATTCACTTAAAAAACCATAGGTTTCACACAGGTTATAGTTAGCTGGACATTTCACTGGTAAAAAACCAATGAAATTCCCCCGTTATAGTTAGTTCAGATAACTATAACTCGCGCGACCGCCACTCTATCACAAGGATGATGTCATCAGTGATGTCATGAGTGATGCCACTGACCATGTCATGAGTGATGTAATATGTGACGTCATCAGCAGTGGATTGCGGGCGCGCGAGTTATCTGAACTAACTATAACGGGGGAATTTCATTGGTTTTTTACGAGTGAAATGTCCACCTAACTATTACCTGTGTGAAACTTATGGTTTTTTAAGTGAATATATATATATATATATATATAGATAGATAGATAGATAGATAGATAGATAGATAGATAGGTATATATATTAAAATCAATACACTTCCAGGCTTAGAGTGCCAAAGAAATGATGCAAAACAGGACAGAAGGTTCCCAAGTTTAGGCGTAGAGGAGCTCCTTTATATGGAGCACCCTACAACACCACAGACACTCGTAATTGGCTCACCTCAACTGTCTGTATTTCTAGCAGAGTTTTAAGCATAGGATTAGCACAGCACCATCCACTCTGAGCCAAAAAAGTAGCAAAACCTTTTGCCAGTTTTTACAGCAAAGTCCTTAAGCATGAGAGTAGTGAAGTCCCATCAAAAGAAGCTGAGAAATGACAAGAGCCTTTTACTACTCCAGGCACAGTATTACAGCTTTGAATTGGTAAAATAGCACCAAAGCCAACCTGTAATGAATAAAAGCAAGCGCTGAGAGATGTTTTGCTTGAGCTAGAGCTCATCAGTACAACTTTTCCCAGACACATGGGAGCACCCAGTATAAGTCAAGACAATGCCTTTTTAGGCTTAGCATGCTGAATAAATTATGCAAAACATGAAGAAAGGATCTCTTGGAGTACTTCCCAAGTTTAGTGGAGGGCAGCTCCTTTATATGGCATACCCTACAACATCTGAACCTGTTCACCTAAAATATATATATATATACTATGTTATTGCTCTAAACTAAGCGCAGCCCACTAAGGGCTAAGAACCAATTGCAAACATGCATACATTTGAATAAATTAGAGCAGTTTGTAACTCACTCGTAATGAAGCTGCCTTTGTAGAAGGGACGGAAAGTCTTGAAATGCGTCGGCAAATTAAGTAAACCTGAAAGGGAATGCGAGTTGTCAATGAAGGGCGGATGGCAGGCTGGTTTCTGAGTGCATCCTGGAAAGCTGAAGGGCATTTTGTAAGAAACTTGCTCTATATATACTGCACCAAAGTGAGGTACAGTGTGTATAGAGACCAAGGGTCTCCAGAGGTTTGGCAGAGGTTAAAGTTAGAGAGAACCTTACTCTCTAAAGTGGTGGCTTGGTCGAGCAGTAAGGCAGTATCAGAGGACAGTGTTAAGCATTTGATGTACACACTCAGTCAGCAAATGAATTCACACACTCAAGAACTGAACTCTAGGCCAATTGTTTTTGTATAAAAAAATATACTGTTGTTTTATTTCTAGAACCAAGCAAGCCTGGTACAGGTAAGCATATCAATACTTTGCAGTAGTAAATTACTTGTATGAACACAGTTCAAAATTGCAGTATAACTTGTACTGATTTTGGTTACAGTTTAAGTAAGCAGTTTGCAACACTTAGCAGATATAGTGCATTCGCATGAATGGGCTTTTTAAGAAAAATGCAATTAATTCCTTTTCAGGTTACTTTTGCTAACACAGGGCTGGATCCTAGATTCAGCACTGGGACATTTCCTGAAAACAGTTGAGTAAATCCGTTTTAGTTAGAGGTACGATTTTTAAAGAATATTATTGTATTTCAAAAGTTGAAACTTTTTCACATAGAATCACCAATGTTATCCTATGGGAGGAAATTCACTTAGCAGGTAAGTTACTTTTGCGTTACTTTTGTAATCCAGTGCTGGACTCCTAGATTCAGCACTGGGACATCTACTTAAAACAGGTAAGTAATTAAGTTTTTGTAGTTTGTACGGTTTTTAAAGAATATTCTTGTATTTCAAAAGTTGACACTTAGAAACTTTTTCACCAAGAACCCTCAATGTTATCCAATGGAAGGAAATTCAATTCACAGGTAAGTTACTTTTTAGTTGCTTTTCTTACTCAGTGCTGGACACCTGGGTTCAGCACTGGGACCTTTCCTGCAAACAGTTGAGAAAATTCGGTTAGGTTATTTGTGCGATTTTTAAGGAATATTCTTAGTTTTCAAAAGTCGACATGGAAACTGTTTGGGAGAAAAAGTGTCAATGTTATTCAATGAGGAAAAAGAGGTAATCGGTTTCCAGGTAGGTAATCGGTCTTTTGAGTTAGGGTTCTGGGGTTAGACTCAGGGGTCTCCCAAGGTCAGTGATGCACTGTTGTTGCACCCCCAGTGGCACTAGGGCGGCCGGGTGCAGAGTGTTGAGGCCCAATGTTATCCTATGGAGGATAGGGGGGCTGCGGCTGGTGGCGGCTGGCAAGCAGGCCACGGGGTTGTGGGAGCAAAGCTCCTAGGGTTAAGCTCAGGGCAAGTTGGGGACCAGGTTAGCACAAAAGGGGAACCCTCAGCGGCACTAGGGCGGCCGGGTGCAGGGTGCTATTTTGAGGTCGGGTGCCCTGTTGATTTTCATGGAGATTCTCCGGGACAAAGAAACACTGCAAGCTCGGGGACGAGGGTCTTCCAGGAGTGACCACCACTTCGAGGGGTAAGTTGGGATGTAGAGGGATGGTTAGGCACCACTGGGTTGGACACACAAGGCCGTGGGGCATCGGGTGCAGGGGTGCCTTTGGACATCGGATTTTATTACCCGCTCTGGTCGCGGTAGGGGGGATCCTCTGGATTGAGGCTGCAGGCGTCGTCTGGAGGCTTGCGGCAGGTCAGGGGTCACTGGATCTCAGGTCAGGATCGCCGGGGGGGCCTCCTCGTGGTGTTTGTTCACTCAAACACGGGCTGGGCTCGGCGGGTGCAGAGTGTGCTGGATTCGCTGCAGTTTAAACACGTCCGGTGTTCACGGGAGAAACAGCTTGAAAAGTGAATGCAGGCAGGTCCTCCGGGGTTTTTGAGGTTGCTGGCCGCTGGACACGTTTTTACAGGAGCAGGTTCAAGGGGAGACAGGCCTGTAGGCCACATGATCGGCTGCCACGTGTGCAATAGCCTCTATCCGGGGACCAGCATCAAGGAATTGAGGACGACGTCTATCTACCGGGGCTCATTTGGGGGCTCTGTTCAGCAGGATATTGCATGCTTATTCAAGCCGGCACTAAATTGCCTCAAATGCTTTGCTTATTGCACACGTGGCAGCCGATCATGTGGTGTGCCGCGTTGTGCTTTTAAGTGGGGAGTGACCAGAGGTGCATTTTTCCACCACCAGCCCTGAAGAAGAGGATTGCCTTGAAACGTGTCAGCGTACGTGGTGGGAACTGTGAAAGCAGTAGGCAAACGTTATCCTTTCCGTGTAATAAAGGTGCACTTTGGTGTTTGTCGAGTGCTTTTCAAAATGAACGATCCCAAGCCGGAGCATGATACATATATATATATATATATATATATATTCACTGAAAAAACCATAGGTTTCACACATGTTATAGTTAGCTGGACATTTCACTCATGAAATTCCCCCATTATAGTTAGTGCAGGCAACTATAACTCACGCGACCGCAATCCTCTGCTGATGACGTCAGATATTACATCACTGTATTTAGACACTTATTTACCCATGTCTTCTTCCACTAATTTTTAGCTATACATATATTACAAATATTTTTTTTTCAGAAAGACACATATGTCATCAGTGATGTAATATCTGACGTCATCAGCAGAGGATTGCGGTCGCGTGAGTTATAGTTGCCTGCACTAACTATAACGGGGGAATTTCATTGGTTTTTTATGAGTGAAATGTCCAGCTAACTATAACATGTGTGAAACCTATGGTTTTTTCAGTGAATTTGCAAGGTTTTTTAAATGCTAATTCCTAACTATAACGTGTGTGAAACCTATGGTTTTTTCAGTGAATTTGTACGGTTTTTTAAATGCAAATTTTTTTTTGAGATTTTTGGTAAACCTATGTATAAAATAATATATGTACTATATCCTGCATTATGGAATGGTTAATTTTTTTTTTAATGCATTTTTTTCCGTGCGCGTACGGTAAGCTGACGCTACGCGCACCGTACGTCATAAGTACGGTGCGCTTACGTGATACGATGCGCGTTCGGTAAGCTGACGCTACGCGCTCCGCACGTCATAAGTACAGCGCGCTTACGTGATACGTACGTGACGTACGCGTACACGCGGAAGCAACGTCGCGGTTACGCAGGGGCGTGTAATGCGCATGCGCGAGTGCGTCTTACGTACGCGCTCCGTAAGCGCTCCGTAAGCGTCACGTTTGCGCATGCGTACTTGTTGCCGAGCGCGTACCGTAAGCTTACGGAGCGCGCACGGTAGGTCATGTGATCCACAAAGAACACTTTTCATTGGTTGAAACTACTTTCAGTTCCAGAAACTTCCCACACCACACCCATTCCCCTCATTACTGCTTGAGATCCCCTAGGAGAAGGAGCTGAATTGACATTGAGATACAATGGCAGAACAGCAGACCTCTTCTGAGAGTGAGGCTAGCAGCACCACCATCATCCAGAGAAGGAGGAAACAAAATAATTCTTTTGTATGGGAGTATTTTACTTTTCCAGAGGGGGAGAAAAAGGTCAATGCTCCATTGGTCACTTGCACACTTTGTGACCGTGTTTTATCTAGAGAAAATCCAAGGAAGAAGTATTCCTTTGGAAATCACTCTATGATGAGACACCTTAGGGATAGACATCCCAGGACCTTTGCTCGACATACTGGAGAAAACTCTTCAGTAAGTCACCAGAGCCCAACCTCAGAAGCTCAGCCGAGTACATCATCGGCAGCTCAGCTGAGCCCTTCCTCTGAGGTGGGAGCATCACCTTCTTCTGCTCCTCTGGACGTTAACCCTCGATTTGGGAGGGTTGCAATGAGGTGTACAACGTGTTGTGGTCTTATTGTTTTTGGGGAGACCAGTGTTTACCTTATTAACAATAAGATAGACCAGCACGTTTGTAGACGCTCATAATATTCCCATTCTTTCTTTCCTCCATCCCTGTATTAACCCAACGGCTCTTTTAAGAGCCAACCTTACCTCACAATTTTTTTTATTTTTTTTTAAGCTTTCCTTTTTGAAAATTTTTTTTTGCCGTGCGCGTCCGGTACGCGTAATTACGCGAAGTTCGCGGAATTTCTCCGTTTACGCCGTGCGTGTACGCTGCGCGCATTCGGCGATTTTTTGAAAAAAAAATTAAAATTAATTTTTTGCCCTTGGGGGTCCTTCTGGGACCCCCTGACAAAGGCTAGGGGGTCAGGAACTGTCCAGCCTGCCCCCTTTTCATGTTATCCACCTTTGTTTTTCACCCCCTCAGACTGCGAGAGACAAAATGGCGGCCGACACTTCCTGGTTTCGACCGATTCGAATGTTTACTGAGATCTAACAACCAATCAGAATCGCGCTCGCGCACGGCACCGTACGCGTACGGTAAGCTTACCGTAAGCGCACGGAGCGCGCCCATAGATATATATATTGATTTAAATGCTATTTTCTCAGGAAATACTGAACAGATTTACACGAGACCTTCAAAAGGCACATCCCTGACCTGAGGGCTACCTCTCTGCCAAATTTCACATAATTCTGTTCAGCCGTTCGGGCTGTAGCTCGGACTAAAGGTCCTATGGAAAAATGCATGGGGAAAACGCGTTTTGGGACCCCCCCTTTTTCTCAGCCCCCGCTTGACGAATCCCCCCGAGACTTTCAGGGTAGGAGCGGAGCGGAGCGCCCCACCTATTTTGAGAATTTCGCGAGGATTCGTCAATCGGCGCCAAAGTTATTCCAAATAGAATGTTGCGGATTTCCTATGGAAACACGGTCCTAACTATAACTATCTACTGGCAACCGCCAGTAGATAATATATATATATATATATATATATATATATATATATATATATATATATATATATATATATATATGGTGACTCGTAACATGATCACAAGGGGCGATGAAATATCCCCCCTGGCATCCCTTGCTCCTTATCTTTGTGTCGAGTGACTTTCGGGAAATCCTGAAGTCGGAGCGGGTCAGTCTCCCCACATTAACATCCACTCACGAGCCTTCATACGTGGGAGCTCATGACCCTGCAGGGCAGCCTCTGACAGCGACGGAAACGAAGCATTCCGCTCAATTGCATCCAGCAAAGTAACAAAGAAAAGTCGAGGCACTGGTAGCATGTGACAGGCATTTATAATACCATTGGGCGGCAACATGGTGATTGTTCTGACGCGTTTCAGCTGGAATAGCCTTAATCATAGAACACTGATGCAGCTTGCCAACAGGTCTCATAGTCCCACAATGCATCACTTTGGTAAGTACCCGTTCAGGCAAAGTGCTTGTGATTTTTAAAATATATTGCTGCTACCTGATGTTGCCGCTATGCCGCAGTAAATGTCTCGTAACATGATCACAAGGGGCGATGAAATATCCCCCCTGGCATCCCTTGCTCCTTATCTTTGTGTCGAGTGACTTTCGGGAAATCCTGAAGTCGGAGCGGGTCAGTCTCCCCACATTAACATCCACTCACGAGCCTTCGTACGTGGGAGCTCATGACCCTGCAGGGCAGCCTCTGACAGCGACGGAAACGAAGCATTCCGCTCAATTGCATCCAGCAAAGTAACAAAGAAAAGTCGAGGCACTGGTAGCATGTGACAGGCATTTATAATACCATTGGGCGGCAACATGGTGATTGTTCTGACGCGTTTCAGCTGGAATAGCCTTAATCATAGAACACTGATGCAGCTTGCCAACAGGTCTCATAGTCCCACAATGCATCACTTTGGTAAGTACCAGTTCAGGCAAAGTGCTTGTGATTTTTAAAATATATTGCTGCTACCTGATGTTGCCGCTCCGACTTCAGGATTTCCCGAAAGTCACTCGACACAAAGATAAGGAGCAAGGGATGCCAGGGGGGATATTTCATCGCCCCTTGTGATCATGTTACGAGACATTTACTGCGGCATAGCGGCAACATCAGGTAGCAGCAATATATTTTAAAAATCACAAGCACTTTGCCTGAACTGGTACTTACCAAAGTGATGCATTGTGGGACTATGAGACCTGTTGGCAAGCTGCATCAGTGTTCTATGATTAAGGCTATTCCAGCTGAAACGCGTCAGAACAATCACCATGTTGCCGCCCAATGGTATTATAAATGCCTGTCACATGCTACCAGTGCCTCGACTTTTCTTTGTTACTTTGCTGGATGCAATTGAGCGGAATGCTTCGTTTCTGTCGCTGTCAGAGGCTGCCCTGCAGGGTCATGAGCTCCCACGTACGAAGGCTCGTGAGTGGATATATATATATATATATATATATATATATATATATATATGTATATATTTATTTTATTTAGCACTATTTCCATTAGGGTGTCTTTTTTTTAGTGCCTGCCTCCATTATTTCCTATGGGATAGTGTTGCAGTACCTATGAGTGGCCATGTGTAGTGCTGGACTTACTGCAAGGTTGGATTGGAGTAAATATACAACTGTTGTGGGTCCTATTTGCCTGTACTAACTTTAGAAGATAAGTTTGTGAATATAAATTGGCTTACTTTTTTGTGGATGGGTGTTGTGTTTGTATATCCCTCCCTAAAGACCTCCTTATCCCTCCTTACTCCTTACTAATACCCTCCCATTTGGTTGTAAGTATTTCCCATTTTTCAGCCACTGCCCCAGGTTCCTTTCATTTTTCTACTATAATGTATATCTACGTGTCTGAAGACTTCAGAACCCGGGCAGAGAATTCTGATTTAAAAAGATAGGAGAGAAACGAAGATTTCTGCACGTAGGTTTGTCAATAGCATTTGTGGTGCAGTTTATATAGTGCTTGAATGCCCTGAGGTGTCTTTGCGCTGCTACTATCATGAGCGAAAGAAGGAGGAATAAGACCAGGAGACAAAGTGCTAGTCTACTGCTTGAAAAGCCAAGTCTTCAGGGGTTTTCGAAATGACATCACATCTGGGCACTTCCTTAAGTTCATGGGAAGGGAGTTCCATATTATTGCAGCCTTCCAAACACAACTGCCTCCCCATGCAGCTTGTTTAACCTTGGGCATTACTAAGTGTTTTGCGTCTGAGGATCCCAGTCTCCTAGGAGGGTTGTACTAGACAAATTTCTCATGAACATGTTGTGGACCAATATTATGTAGTGCCTTAAAGGCAATACAACGCGCCATAAATTCAATCCTTTTTGCCACAGGAAGTCAATGTAGCTAAATCAAGGTGTGTGAGACTGATTGGTATTTTAGTATTTTAGTATTCCAGTCAGAAACCGAGCTGAGGCATTTTGCAGCTTCTGGAGTTTAAGAAGGGATTTTTTCTGGATACCAATAAAAAGTACATTCCCTTGACAAAACGGCATAAAAGTCCGAGTCAACAGTGCACGCGCAGCTTTGTTCCTGAGGCGGAAGCCGGGAACCTTTTCTACGTTGTGCAATAGTAGACAAGAGTTTTTAAAACTGTGGTTTTATTTATCCTTGCTGCTAATCGTTTTAACCCTTGTTTTTAAACTTGAGCACTGTTTTGTACTCACCGCTTAGACGAAGCTCCACAGAGCGACCCGATTCTCTTGGGGGTCCTGGGGCTGACCGGACTCCTCCTTGGGACAGCCGCCATCTTGGGGCTACAAGGAGGAGGCGGTCTAGTGCTTGACAAAACGGCATAAAATGCCGAGTCAACAGCGCACGCGCAGCGGACGCGCGCAGCGGGCGCGCCGTGCCCGTCTGCGCCCGTCCCTGTCCAGTCCCAGGCCCAAAACCCCTGCCCAAAATGACACCACATCCGATACGCCTACACGCCAGAGCTACTCCGCTAAGGTGCTAAAAGAACTTAGCCTAACATACAAAGCACAAACCGCCCATAAAGACGCCTGTCGGCAATCCTTCCCACACTTTCTGGAAGGCCCAGTAGCATGTAAAGAATGCACTTACAGCTGCACAACTCACACTATAATCAGCCAAAGAGCGGAGGCTGAACCATCCACAAGCTGCCTAAATATAATGTTTCTATTATGTAATACCAGGTCCTTAGCAAAACACCCTATTGAAATCTGGGACATGATGCATTCATATTCCCCCAATCTGTGTTTTTTCACAGAAACCTGGCTGAATGCATCCAATCACTCGCAGATTAGTCTAGCGATCCCAGAAGGATTCAAGTTTATACATCTAGATAGACAAGGGAAAATAGGTGGAGGAATCGCAATTGGTTTCAAAGAACATCTAAAAGTTCAATGGACAGCCACTCACCTGTCACCCACTCTGGAGGCCGGCTTCTTCAAACTGAGCCTATCTCCCACTGAAACCTGGAACGGAGCTTTGATTTACCGCCCGCCAGGCCCTAGGTCCAAATTTGTAAATGAATTGATAGAACTAATCGCGCTCCACACACTAGCAGCAAAAAATGTCATTCTGCTCGGGGATTTTAACTTTCATGGAGAGGATTTAGGCAACCCAGATACCGACTATCTTCTAATAAGTCTCAAACAATTGGGCCTCTCCCTCCTCTCTAACGCCCCCACACACAGAGAAGGACACACTCTAGATCTGATCTTCTCCTCAGTGGAGGGTCTTCACGTTCTCCCCCCTCTTCCCTTAACATGGTCGGACCATTTCTTGGTCCCGTTTGCCTTTCAACAACGGAGCCCTACTTTCCCAATGATACCAGAACATCGCGCCTCTCAACGTCGAAGACCTTGGAACAAATTAGCGGTAGAAGCATTTTCAGCTATGTACAACACTCTACCCCCGGCCTTTCTTTCGCCAGAAACAGACCCCACGGAGCTGCTGGAATCTTTTTCTTCCAAGCTCACCACAATATTCGACACACTAATTCCGATAAAAAAATTAGGGCCCACTAAAATGCGAAAATCTGCCCTATGGTACTCCGAAGAGCTTAGATTAGAAAAATCGAAAATCAAAGGCTTGGAGAGGGCCTGGCGAACAAGTCACTCCTCCCCAGATCGCAAGAGTTTCAAACTCTCTCTGGCAACCTACCACCAGAACATAAAAGCAGCCAGAAAATCATTCAATCTAAAACAAATTGACCTGGCATCCAACCCTGCAAAAACCTTGTTTACAATTGTAAAAGACTTCGTTAACCCCCAAGCGTGCAAATTGCCGCAATTAGAGTCCCAATCCTTATGCGACTCATTAGCAGCTTATTTTGAGGAAAAAATTAATACAATTTACTCCAACATGGCCCCCACTCAAGCTTATATCAACCCTTTCCAGACAGGACACATGGAACAGGAAAGGCAGTCTACAAGTAAACTCAGTCAATTCACACCGCTAACAGGTCCTGAAGTCCACTCTCTTCTCGCATCAGCAAAGTCTGGCTCTCCCGATGACCTTTGCCCTCCTAGGGTTATGGCCCTCATCGCACCATGCTGCACCTTGGATGTTAGAGCAATCTATAACAGCTCCATAGAATCAGGCATCATACCTCCAAGTTGGAAGGAAGCCTTCGTCCGCCCGTTACTGAAAAAACCTACAGCAGACCCCCTCACGTTCGCAAATTATCGTCCTGTCTCGTTACTCCCACTGTTGGCAAAATCCTTAGAAGCAGCCATAAATAAACAGCTGAGCCATTACCTAGAAGTGAATGAACACCTGGACCCATCGCAATCTGGTTTTAGGCCAGGCTTCAGCACTGAAACCGCAATTCTAGCAGTCACAGACTCCTTGAGGCGAGAAATGGACATAGGAGGATCAGGAATATTGGTGCTCCTAGATCTATCTGCAGCTTTCGACACGGTGTCTCATTCCAAGCTGACAGAAAGACTGAGACACTGTGGCATCCAAGAACAAGCTCTAAAATGGCTCCAAAACTTCCTGACAGGAAGAAACCAAACTACCATGCTAGGGCCTTTCAGATCTGGCAAACACGTGCTTGAAAAAGGAGTTCCCCAGGGATCTAGCCTAAGCCCTACATTGTTTAATCTCTACATGTCCCCACTAGCTAAACTTGCGGAAACAAGTGGATTTGAGATTGTATCATACGCGGACGATACGCAACTCATTTTCAAAATCAAGCCAAACTCTCCGACTGAATACTTACGTTTTGCAGCAGGAATGTCAGCCATTTCCAAATGGATGACAGAGAACCTTCTCCAGCTGAACCCAAGCAAAACAGAGATACTACTAGTAGGTAAAGCCGCTCTCTCTTGGTCCCCGGAGTGGTGGCCTAAAGACCTGGGCCCGGCCCCGACCCCGAAGGATAGCGTGAAAAATTTGGGGTTCATACTAGACAAAACCCTCTCGATGAAAGACCATATTGCCTCAATATCCAGCTCCTGTTACTACAGCCTTCGGCTGTTGAGAAAAATGCTGCCGTATCTGCCCACCAAACACCGGAAAACATTAGTTCAGGCGATGGTGATATGTCGCCTTGATTACGGCAACGCATTGCTGGCCGAACTCAGCGCTTCCCTCTTAAGAAAGCTTCAAGTCATACAGAACACAGCTGCCCGAATGGTTCTGCACCGTCCGGCCGGTTCATCTTCAGCCCCCATCCTAACTGAACTACACTGGCTTCCCATCAGGAAGCGGGCCCAATTCAAGATCTGTTGCCTCACGTTTAAAGCACTAAACGGCTTGGCCCCTAAATACTTGGCCAATAAATTAATTTAACAAAACCCCGATTTTAAACCTACGCTCCAATACCTTGGATTTGTTGAACACACCTAGAATCCGGCAAGCACGTACAGGAGCTAAGTCATTCTCCTGTCTAGCGCCTCGATACTGGAATCTGCTGCCAATTGACATTCGGAAATGCTCATCTTTTACTACTTTCAAGAAAAAACTGAAAACCGTGCTATTCCTTGCTCCATAATGATAACAATGATTTTCCATCCTCCCGATCGCCATTCCTCTGAAGTGAACAAAGCAAGCGCCGAGATGCGCCCGGGTGATTCACGCGCTATACAAAATCCCTTAACATAACATAACATAATCCAAATTGGCTAGGACTAAGCGGGTAACCACCAATATTTGAAGGTTGGAAGGGATGAAAGGAGAGATCTCTGCGCAGGACTATTGTAGTACAACTAAAGATGCTACAAAGTGCAGTTTGGGCATAGGCCCACAGATACCTAAGTTACACTTCATATATAGATTGTATTTGCACGCATCGCAACCACAGTGCTGATTTTAATAAGAGGGGTTCAAACTATAGGGATCTTAATTGTCTCTCAGGAAATCAAATCTAAAGTGATCAGTATTATGATCACAGTTCATATAACAATCAAAAATATAGCCATTCATTAAATAACAGTGCAACAAAGTGTCCCTGTTACCAGCGTTCACCGAACTTAATTGACACCATGTGGCAGAAGGTATCACCCCCGGGTGTAGATAATGCACCCTAAAACTATAGATATGGCGTAACTAGCCAGGATACAGGATATGGCAGAGATACTAGTGTTGAGAGGTCATTTTAGCTTCTCCCCCAGAGGTCACAAAGGAGGACTATGGGAGAACTCCACATTTTCAGCATGGGCAAGGTTTCTTCAGTTACCTTATCCTAAATCCTAGACAAAAGTGAATAATAAACAGAAACTTTGGGGAGAGCATGGTAGAAAGGGACAACTGGTAATGTATCTACGTTTTTACTCCAAATATTTATTCAGAATGCATGTTTAAAAATTATTTCAGAAATGTAAGTGGCCGCGCATTCAGGTGTCCAAAGTCTGTCTCAGATTCGCTATGTCTGGTAGGAGTGACCAATGTTGTATAAACTCTCTGGAAGAGTTCAAGGTTCTGTTCTCTGACGTGGGTGAGGTGCTGCACTGTCATAGCTTGGAGCTGGCAAAGACTTTGATGGTTTCTGATAGGGAGAAATGAAGATAACATTCGACAACAGTCATTGGAGTCACCATGCCGACGGTGCAGCAGGCAAGCTCACCATGATACAACAAGGCAATGAAGTTCATCTGCCTTAAACTGACCCAGGATAATACTTTAACATTTACTATTCACATACTATAGTTCTGAACTGTGCTTAGTCATACATTTCAAACTAGGAGATTCCTAATGTGATACCACATTTATTATGGAAAAAGTCTAGGCAAGACAACTGTAGTGACTGCTTTCTAACTCTACAAATCATCAGCAGTCGACATTTGGTTCTGCATGCTTTAACACTGTAACATAAACTTATAAAAAAGTCTGATGTACATTCACAGCTCGGGGGAGAACCGGCAGTGTATCATTTGCATAGAAGTGGAAACATATGCCTGCAATCCCAGATTTACTATCCTTAGCAAATCTGGGACTGCGTAAAATCCATGGGTGGATATATGGGAACACCCATGCTCCACCCATGGAACGCCTTCTGAAGAAAGAGTAACGAAAGGCAGCGATTTGTGCTACTTTGCATTAATATAGATTTACTAAGCCTCACAGAGGCATGCAAGGTGGCTTTGCGTGGCTTAGTAAATGTCACTTAAGCCCTTGCGTTGGCTTTGGTTGCCTTGCATGAAGCAAGGGCTTAATAAATCTGGCCCTCAATGAAGAACGCTTAGCAGATTAAGGGCCTTGAGACAGGAGGCCACCAGTTTGGTGACCACTTTCTCTGGGATAATTAAAGGAGAATGTGTCCCCACGTTAGGCCCATAAATAGCTGGATGAGCTGACTCAAGGAGGAAGTTTTCATTAGGTGAACGAAAAGCAGGGTCAAAAGAGAGGAGGTTTTATCATCCTCACCTTCTCCTTCTTTGAAAAAAGACTGAGGGCCTTATCACAAGTTTGGCTGTCCGATCGCGGTGTCCATGGTCTTCAGACTGCCGTATTAAGAGTTTATCATGGGGTTCCGCAGTGTGGCAGAGGAGATATTGTGGCGTGGTGAGTAGCTTTCCATAAGTAACAAGGCCTGTGTGAACATTTCAACCGCATGTGTGTCAAATGCGCACATATGTGTTATACATGTGGGAAAATACCACCTATCCATGTGTGGACAGTCCAAGCAATGGGTATTTGGTACAAAACTGCCATACCTGTATTTCGGCGCAAACAGGGTGTAGTGATGTGGAAAATGATAGTCAGGTCCACGTAGGTTCTTGAAGAATAAGTATTTATTTAGTAGATGGTACAAGGTATCAGGAGGTTAAATAGTATGGAATAAAAACCCCACCAGGAGCTGTCTCCTCACAGCTCAGCCCCAAGCTCCCAACTGAATTCACAGAGCTAGGAACCCAACATTCTAATCTGTCATCATGAATACCAACATTCCACATGGTGACAGCAGAAGATGAGCAAGACAGGATGAATAGCCATCACTACACAGGGTTGTAATCCTCGGGGTGAAGCTGCTGCTGTGAAGGGAGTACCAGAAGAAAGTGATCCACATCAAACTCTGACAGAAATAACAGGAAAGTGGCGAGTATGCACCCTAAATCCTTTGTTTCTGCTGGCTTGAAGCTGGCAGCCCCACCTCTACGGTCAGCTCGTCAGAATAGTTATAGTTAGGACTTAATTTCCGTAGGAAGAGTGTTTTTTGTTTTGCCAATCACTTTGGTGCCATTTGACAAATCCTTATGAAATTGTCAAAACTAGTTTGACCCTCACTTCAGGGTGCTGTTTTGCTAATTTCATGGTGATCCATCAAGCAAGGGCCGAGAGAAATAGGGGAGCCCAAAACACATTTTCTCCATGTTAATTCCCATACGAACTTTAAACACAGCTACAGCCCGAACTGCTGAACTGAATTACACCAAATTTGGCAGAAGGGTAACTATTGGTCTAGAGAAGAGCCTTTTTGTGATTTGGTGTAAATCTGTTCAGTAGTTGTTGAGATATTAACTAAAATCAAAAATACATATAGGGACAAGAAAGCTCCGCTAACCCTCCAAACCTGGTGCTGAGATCTGATTGATTGCCACCACTTTAAAGTGTTGGCAGGCATTTTGGGACTGGGCTTGAGCATAATTCCACAAAAAACATAAAAGAATTGGGAGGGGCAAGGTTAGGAATACCATTACCCCTAAGGTCTCTTAGGTAAACAGGGACCCCGCCAGGGCAAAAAAATGTTTAAAAAAAAAAAGGTAGGAGCCATGCCCCCTGCCGAAAATACCCCAGGTAGGTAGTAGAATAGTGGCCTGTTCCAGGATTATTTGCCCCCTCTTTCTTACCTGCCATCTGTCCAGTTGCCCCTATGTGAGCAAATGTGTTTATTTGAGAGAACGTGAATGGACAGTTAATCACCTGCTCTCTGGTAGGGAAATAGACACACCCACTCAGATCACACATGTTAGAGATAGTATCACAGACTAGTAGTACAACTAGTATATTAATCTAACTTTTGCAGTAGGTTAGTATATATGTTTAACACTAATGAAATTTTACAAAACTCTAACAGGATCATGTCATCAGTGATGTCATTTGAGATGTCATCAGTGAAGCCATCAGTGATGTCACTGACCGTGTCATGAGTGATGTAGTATATGAGGTCATAAGCAGTGCATTGCGGGGCGTAAGTTGTAGTTAGCTCAGGTAACTATAACTGCTGTATTTCAATGGGTTTGTACAAGTGAAATCTGAGCCTAACTATAACGTCCCTGTAACCTTTGTTTTTTTCAGTTGCCAGTAGGTAGTTATAGTTATTACCAAGTTTCCATAGGAAAAGCATTTTTGATTTGGCTATAACATTGGTGTCGTTCGGCCAATCTTCTTAAAATTTTCCCAAAAATGTGTCATCGTAGCTTCTGGTTGTCATGGAAAGTTTCCGTGTAGGGGGGACCGAGAATTTGGGGCGCGAAATAAGGGTGTGTTTGCAATGTTAATTTCCTTAGGAACCTTTAGCCACACGTACAGCCCGAACTGCTGAACGGACTTACACCAAATTTGGCAGAGAGGTAGATATTGGTTCAAGGAAGTGCCTTTTACCTATTTGGTGCAAATCTGTTCAGCAGTTTTTGAGAAATTTAAGCTGAAAATGATAGTGACATCTCTTGACGCGGATGTATCGCAGTTATTTTGCGATTACTCTGGAATGCATGCACCAACGGGAAAGCTCTGATTGGCTGGATGGAACCTGAACAGAAAGTTGCAGCTGCCATTTCATTGATCGGCAATGGTTCCCGGGGCTGAAAATTTCTGAAAAAGCTAACATAATATTTGAGAAATGGAGGTGTTAGTGACACAAGTTATGTGTCCAAAATGTTTTTTTTTTAATTGTGCGCGATTTTTGCAATGATGACACGACCGCCAGCGCAGTCCCTCGTGTACCGTCGCGGGGTCATCGCAACTATCGCAGGGGCGTTGCCAATATTGGTGGATATATCAGTGAATCGTTAATACGCTTTGTTATAGAGATATTGAGATTCTGATAAATGTTTTTATAGAGTTATTTATATAGTGAGTTATCTACTGTGATGGTTAGAATTAATGATATAGTTATAATGGTGGCTATTGAATTCCTGCTTATGCTTTCGTTTTTGCGATGTAATCGCGGGGATCAATGTTACCGACGTCATCGCGATCTCCAGCCTCACCTCGAAAACAGAAAATAGGTTTTAGAGATGGGTGTTATACACTAGAAAAACACGAGTTTGAAGTGTACAGTAATAAGCCCCTAGTGTGTAAAATACTGTAATATGTGTGCATATATGTGTTTTAGACTTTATAGAAAAGGCATGATCGGCATACATAACACTGTGACGCCCTGAATAACAGTGAAAACAGAAAAGAGGTCTGAAAGAGGGTTTTTAAAGACACTTAGTACAAAAATTTGAGTTTAAACATGCTTTCAAAGAAGTAGTAATATGTGTGGTAATATGTGTAGTACAGTGTTCAGAATGGATATATTTACATATTTGTGGATGTGTTAGTGATCATTGAATATCTGCTTTTGTTTTCCGTTTCTGAAAAATGTCTACGGAGATCACAACGTTGTTGCGATGATCCCCAAAAACAATATTTCGGCTACTTGGGTGGCTCTGACAAGCATTGGTTGTGTGTATATGGCTGCTATACATAAGACCGGATGCAGAGTTTCAGGTTACTTAGAAACAGTCTATTGCCTTCATCTGTAAAATGCACTCCATCATTTCTATAAAATCCATGCATGGCAAATCGCAGAATGTTGTTATAGATACAGCCCTTGCGATAGTCTCTGAGGAATGCAGTAACAGTTTTATTAACATGTTTCCTGGCTTTGGCATATATTAGAGTACACCAAGACAGTTTGAGGGAAAAGCGACATCAGTTCTTCAAATCTTTCTTTCATTAGGATTTCCAGCCCCACCCCAGTCAATGTGCCTAGGTCATTGCCACCACAGTGCACAATCATGAGGAAGGTTACAGGGACATTATAGTTAGGAAATAGAATTTTAAAAAACTTAGAAATTCACTGAAAAAACCAAAGGTTACAGGGACGCTATAGTTAGGCTCAGATTTCACATGCACAAAACCATAGAAATTCAGCAGTTATAGTAAGATAAGCTAACTATAACTGCCCCCGCAATGCACTGCTTCTGACCTCACATATTACATTACTCATGACATGGTCAGTGACACCACTGATGACATCACTGATGGCATCATCCACAGATTCTCTGATGTACCCACTCACACCCCAATATAACCTTTCATACACCCACTCCAACTTCTACACTAGCATTCTCAAAACCATTGACACACCCATACCAGTACTTATACACCCACTCACTGATTCATAGGTCTACACACACATTCACTGAGTTACCCATACAGCCACTCATACACCAACTCACTCAATAATACTGCCACTGATATATCACTCATATACCCATACAGCCACTCACACGCAGTCAGTCACTCATTGAGCCACTCACACACCTACTCACTCACCTATAGAGTCAATCACACAGCCATTTGCTCGTCTATACAGTTATAAGCACACCCACTCATTTATTCATAAAGATACTAACACATACTCACTCACCAATACAGTCACTGACACAAGCACACACTCACCCATACAGCCATTCTCACAAGCACTCAGTCACACAGTCATTCATATACTCCAACACTCACCTATACTGCCTTCCACATATGCAGTTACTCGCCCATATACCACTGACACATCCATTCACTCACCGACCCAGCCATACACACACTCATTGACTTATATAGCTCTTACATGTTTCCTCACTGCTATTGGTGGATACATTATCACCAGCGTAGAAAGACTTTATCATTTTATTTTCTCTCTGCCTTTATGCCTTTCCTTTATTTTCTTTCTTTCCCCTCCATCGCTGTGTTTTGCTTTACTTTTTTGCCACTAATGTCCTGTTTTCCAAAAAATCTACCCCTGCAAAATTCTACATGCAGCTGCATGCATGCCTTCAAAGTAAACACACCTGAAAGTGCAACGGTAAGTAAAATATACCCTTCCATTTTATCACGGTACTACTCATGCCAACAGGTTAAGATTTCTCCTGGGCTGCGGCAATTCGACAGCTTCTGATACACTGAAATATCCTTTAACCATGCGACTGTGGAGGCCAAACATCTTGAGGATGGGTGCTTTAACTGGTGTGTGTGTGTGTATATATATATATTCACTGAAAAAAACATAGGTTTTAGGGAAAGTTATAGTTAGTTGGACATTTTACTTGTACAAAACCATAGAAATTCCCCCATTATAGTTAGTTCAGCTAACTATAACTCGCGCCCCCGCAATGCACTATAGATGACGTCACATATTACATCACTCATGACATGGTTGTGACATCACTGATGACATCACTGATGACATCTCAAATGACATCACTGATGACATCATCCAGTGACTGTGTGTTTCTGTAAAGTTTAAATATGTTTAATATATATAGGGAAAGGCGTATTGAAGAATGAGTGGGTGTAGAAGTGTCTGAATAGATGATTTAGTAGGTGTGTGACTGACTCTATAAGTGAGTGATTAAACTTATCTTACTGAATGCATAGGTTTGTGAGTAAACTGTGTGAATGTCTGTATCCGTCTGTCTGTTGGTGTGTAAGCAGCTGCATGGGTTTGCGAATAGCTACATGAGTGTCTATATGGGTTATTGATTGGTTGTCTGAGTATCTGAATGGGTGCCTGAGTGTTTGTGTTGGTGGGGTGTGTGTGACTCTGTACATAGATGTGTGAGTGGGTGATTCACTGGGTACATGGTTTCAAGAGTGCATCTGTGATGGACTGTATGGGTGGGTGAGTGTGTGTATGGGTGTGTTAGTGAGTGAATGTATATCTCAGTTGTATATGTGTGAGTAACTACATATGTGAGAGGCAGTATATATGTGTGTTGGAGGATATAAATGGCTATAAGTGAGAGTGTGTGATTGTGCGAGTGGCTGTATGGATGAGTCTGTGCTTGTATCAGTTATTTTATAAGAGCGTAAGTATGTGCTAGTATTTGTATGAGTAAGTGAGCTGGTATGTGTATAACTGTATAGGTGAGTAAATGGAAGTATGATTCATTATTTGCATGACTGACTAGGTGTGTGAGTACCTCTATGGATGAGTGGCGGTGTGTGAGTTTCTATATAGGTGTATGAGTGCATATGATAGTCCAGTGACCATAAGTATGAGTGACTGTACGGGTGAGTGAGTGGATGTGTGTGTAAACCTAAGAATCAGTGAGTGGGTATGTAGTCATTGGTGTTGGAGAGTCTATTGTTTTGAGAATGGCAGTCTGTAATTTAGAGTGGGTGTATCAAAGGTTATATTAGGGTGTGAGAAGATGCATCAAATTATCACATGGATGATGTCATCAGTGATGTCATTTGAGATGTCATCAGTAATGACACAGACCATGTCATGAGTGATGTAATATGTGACGTCATCAGCAGTGCATTGCGGGGGCGCGAGTTATAGTTAGCTGAACTAACTATAACGGGGGAATTTCTATGGTTTTGTACGAGTGAAATGTCCAACTAACTATAACTTTCCCTAAAACCTATGGTTTTTTCAGTGAATTTCAAAGGTTTTTTTAAATGCTAATTTCTAACTATGCCTACAGAGGACATGTGATGAAAGAAGAAACAACGCACAGAAAGAAAAAACAGAAATGCAGAAAAAAGCATCAGAAGTCCACAAAGACGAAGAAAAGTGCAGGAAGAAGAAGAGATGTGCAGAAAGAACCAACAGAGGAGCAGAAAGTCCTCCTGTGCTCATAACTTTTTTCAGACGGGTACTGGTGGTAACTGACTCTGACTAACCAGGCCTAGAGCCAGTGCTATGCTAAAAGACACTTAGAATATAGTGAAAACATCTACATACACTTGGGAACACTATGCGTTGGGGTACCCCTGTGATTAGCATGACCTCCTCTGTAATACCCTAGTACATAATAGGGCAGGGGGATTAAAACTACCTCTTAAAACACTCCACGGGGCGCAATTGCACACTGGTGAAGGGAGGGGGCCTGAAGTGACATGTGTGCAAACACGCCCTGTGGCCATTTCAAGTTAGGGGATAAAGTCCCCTTGAATCCTGAGGGTCCCTGGGGTCTGTGCCCCCGCAAATATTTATCGTAAGCCCGGGGTGGTGGCGGTCCCCAGGGCTGCGGGAGTCCCCCTGTGCCCCCGAAAATATATTTTACACATGCCCCCGGGACTTGGCCCACACGGGGGCTAATTAATAACACAGCGTGGGAGCCCGCACTTTTTTTATTTTCACGGCCGGATCCGCAGATCCTCCGCGCATCCCTCGATTTAAAAAAAAAATATTCTTTTTTTGACCCTGGGGGTCCTTGTGGGACCCCCTAAGCAGGCCTAGGGGGTCAGGGTGTTTCTACCCTGCCCCCTTTTCTTGTTTTTCGCGTTTGTTTTACTGATTTCTTGTGCCCCGGTTCTACCGAGGCACAAGATGGCTGCCAACACTTCCTGGTTTGAAGTGTTGACAGCCAATTAGAATGCAGCTCGTGATCGAGAGGGTGCGCGGATCCACCGTGCCTCTAAATATCAAAACTTTTATTTTTGATTTTCTCAGCAACTAATGAACGGATTTACACCATTTTTAAAAAGGTCGCTATCTGAGCCAAATTTGGGGTAAATCTGTTCAGTAGTTTCGGCTGTAGCCTTGCATAAAGTTTCCTATGGGAAATTGATTTTTTGACTCTTATTTTTTGAATTTCTCAGCAACTACTGAACAGATTCACACCATTTAAAAAAAAAGTCTCTTTCTGAACCAAGGGCTACCTTTCTGCAACTTTTGGTGTAATTCCGTTCAGCAGTTCGGGCTGTAGTCGTGTCTAAAGTTTCCTATGGAGAAAACACGTTTTGGGACCCCCCTTTCTTCTCGGCCCCCACTTGGCGAATCACCCCGAAATAGGATAGGAGCTGACCGGAGCGGGCCATAAGTTTTGAAAATTTCGCGAAGATTCATCAACCAGTGCCAAAGTTATTGGGAAAACAAAAAACGCTTTTTGAATAGAAACAAGGTCCTAACTATAACCACCTACTGGCGACGTGAACAAGCCTCTTCGCCGAAACACGTTGTGTGAAATAAAACACTTGGACCCATCTATTTGGTGTTTGCCGATATCTACTGAGAGCGTACGTTACCTTTAACCTGGACTTGGATATTGAATGTACCGGCGCGCTCTGCCAGTGTGTACGCCACCCTTCGTGGGTCCCAGCACCCCGGAAGGAGCAACTTTGGTTTTTATGGATATATATATATATATATACTACAAGTCCCAGGTAGCCTTTGAATAATACAGCCAATTAGATGGCGATAAATTGGCGGAATAGTGGGACTATGTATGTTTTGTATCTGCACAACGACGCGCTGGCCCCTGAGCAAGGAGCAGGAGCTCCGAAACGCGTTGGGCAAAGCCATGGAAATGCTTGGTGATGTTGCTGGTTTTAGCTGAATAAAGATCACGCTGAGAAGCGGTATCTGCCTTCATTGTGTGCGTCCCTATTTTTGTGGCAAACTTTTGGATGAATTATACCGGCCAGCCCAGGTCGGGGGACAGCACCGCCACGAGAATGTAAAGCGGACCGCTGATTTCTGATACACGGCAGTCGGCAGCGGAATGATTGGTGGCATGAATTTGAACTGGCTTTGAAACTGGGGGCTCAATCGTGAGTGCATCCGAAGTATCGTTATTGAGGCAGAATCCACCATGGATATTATTTTAACGAAAGAACTACAAGTCCCAGGTAGCCTTTGAATAATACAGCCAATTAGATGGCGATAAATTGGCGGAATAGTGGGACTATGTATGTTTTGTATCTGCACAACGATGCGCTGGCCCGTGAGCAAGGAGCAGGAGCTCCGAAACGCGTTGGGCAAAGCCATGGAAATACTTGGTGATGTTGCTGGTTTTAGCTGAATAAAGATCACGCTGAGAAGCGGTATCTGCCTTCATTGTGTGCGTCCCTATTTTTGTGGCAAACTTTTGGATGAAATATATATATATATATATATATATATATATATATATATATATATATATATATATATTTCATAGATATTTAACTTTTCACCCTAGTTTCCTAGTCTCCTACAAACCCAATAACCCACAATGAAAATATGAATTACTAGTTCAACCTTACCAAAATGATACATAAAGTGTATTTTAAAAAAGAATACAATAATTTATCACCACCCCCTTTATGCTACAACCCTACAACCTGCAGCTAAATCATAAATGTCTAAATATTTATTTAAAAAAATTAATTACACATTAAAAATTATATACTATATTTATATTTTAAAAAACAGTCATATTAACATCAAAAGTTCAGATAATAAGTAATATATATTAAAACCATTAAAATAAATATTTAGTACCACTATGTTAGTAGACAATGATATATATTATATACAACTATATTGTTAAGGACAATATTACATGTATTCCTTCTATATTTGCCATTCAATATTTTTTACACATATTTATGTCATGATCTTTTATAATCAATATTATGTCATTCACACTATGAGGTCTGTGTAAGATAGTGCAGTGAGTAGGGTGCTCACTGTTGAGAAGTATGTGATTTGTAGGTCACAGATCTTGTTTTCAGATCTTCCTTTCGTACTTCTGAGGTCGGTAAAATATATGAGGATTTTAATTGGGTGAAAGAGTTCTATGTAAATCACTTTGGATATAAGTGTTCTATAGATAACTGTTTTTAGTGTTCTGAGTTGAATTGTTGAACAAAGCTATCTTTATATCTCACACTGCAAAATGAATTGTCACTTCTATTTTATTTATCATAATAAGGTGATGTTACATCTGCACAGAACACAGACTCGTTTTAATAAACCTGCAGAAAAGATTTAAAAGAAAGTATAGGACCAGGTGAGCCTCTTAAATCTGCCACTGAATAGGTTTAGCTTATTTTTTAGATTTTGAAATACACCTCATTTACATGGATCACTAGTAATGCTTTGTTCCTCTACTTGATATCTTAGGGCACCTACTGCTGGTGTTATGAACACAGAGCTATCACCTTTCTCCACATCTTGATGGCGATATTCAGACAGTACTGCCCGGTTCACCTACAGTACAAAGGGGGCCTATTCACAAAGGTATTACCCCTGTGGTACTCTTTTACACACTTTTACATGCCTTTGTAAATTGACTCCAAAACATCTACAACAGGAATAAAATGGGAATATTCTTGTACAGTTAGTACAAATAGAAAGGACTGTGCCCTCTTTGGACTTTTTCCTGAAACAAAGTTGGATATTTCGGTGCCGATTTATAAAGGCATGTAAGAGTACATAAAAGAATACTGGTGTAGTACCATTTACCATACTCATGAATACTTCTGTGAGTAGTCCTTTGTGTGTTATGGGGCCTGTAGGCCAACAACTGGTAACACGTCACAGCTAAATTTGATACTTGTATAGCGCACTACTCACCCGCAAGGGTCTCAAGGCGCTTGTACGAATACCGCTGTGGAACCCATCCTGGCTTTCCCTGTGAGGCGTCCACTCCTGAGCACCCCCAAGGTGGAGGCCAGGCATCCTTAGCGTTGTGGGGGCCGTTGTGGAGATTAAGCAAGCTATTGCCCAGAGTTGCAGAGTGGGACTCCATGATTGGAATAGGCACCGAGGCGAGAATTATCAGGTCCGTGGAATTTTTGAGCCCAAGACCCGCCCAGGCGGGGAATTGAACCCTGGTCCCGGGCTAGACCTCTGCATCAGGGTCTGCCGCTCTAATCATTGAGCCACACTTCTCCACTACTGAAGCTACTGTACCCCTAGTTGCTGTCATCTTCAGTGCTGTCCAATGTATAATTGTAAATGTGAGAAAATCACCTCATCCTTTTAAGGTCTGTAAATTAAATATCAATAAACTAAGTATTAGCAAAGTCAGTTACATATAGCACTTAAAAACTGGAAAAGAGTGCCATGAAGCGCTATAAAAAGACCAGGTTACTATTATGACTTACAATGAGAAAAGTGAAACCAAGTCCCAGCACGTTTGGATCAGTTGCATGAAAGCAGAGGGCTGGCTAAAAGCCACACAGGTAAATGCTGACTAAAGATATTGGACAGGTGACAACTGTGCTCAGAGAAGACAGGCACCCTGTCCTTCGACCCGTAACTGAGGACTCAAAGTTCAGGGTCACTTGTTCCTAGTATTTACTCACAGTCGCCCAAAACATATTCCACTCCATCCAAAATTCACAATGAAGTTTCAGTGATGTTCTTGGCAAGGCTGAGCCTTTATATAGTGTCAATAAAATACCTAGACGGCCTAGACAGAGCCTTTTATGCCACACTCGTATCACCAGTATCTCAGTGCTGACCGCTGTAAAAGACTGTGTGGGAGACTCTTGACTACAAAAGTTGCATGCCCTGTGGCACAGTTGATAAAGTTAAGATTAGAAGCTTATCTCTCATTAGCAGGGTGTTCATCGGTTGCTCACACTTAATATTTTTATCTTTACTGTTCTCTTTTCCCAGGATCATTGGACTGGTTGCTGATATTGCCAGATTTGGAATTTTCTGCGTCATCCTCCTAGCGCTTCATCTGATTGGGGAATTTTTTACGCTCATAGTTCTCGCAGTCGTTGATAATCCAAATATAGTGAATGCTGGTGTGACGTTGATAAACATTTCAGGAATTCTCATTGGAGCTGGAATTTTAAGGTATGACTCGATAACCGCAAGTGGAAATAGAAAAACTTTTTTGCTTTTAGGTTCAAGTTGCCATTTCAAAAAAAGGTCCCTGCCAATCCACCATATATATTGGGTCATTTACTGTGCTAACACTTCTCAAATACTGTGGGCCCTATTAGCAAAGGCAAATTTGGCTGTAAACAGTGCTTAATTTGTAACAAAAAAACAAGGTCCAGTACCCAAGGTATTGCTCAAGAGGCCTCTGTTTTCAGGAACTCTAGCAAGGACTGGTGGCAGAGAAGACAAAGTAGGCAGACTATTAGGTACTGAGCTGGCCAAGATCCCACAGAGTCAGAGGAGAAAGGGGATCCAAAGGTTAAGCTCTATACAAGGGAACAAGAGAGTTAACGTTCAGAAAGAACAGGCACTCAAGAGGAAATCTGGCATTCAGACTAACATTCAGGATGGACGTTCAAGAGGTATATATATAACAACATCAACAATAAAGGAAATGTGGGGAAAACACTCAAGAGCTCCGCACTGTAAGACTGAAGCTCGGTAAGTTCTTCACCCACAATTGCTGTTATGGATACTGACTGCAAATAACCACATATAGGATATACATACACAGGCAGGGTCAGTGGAGCTGACACCTATGGTGCTGTTATAAAAGTAATTCAAAGACAATACTCACAGTGGACAAGAAACATCACCTCGGTTGTCAGCTGTGCCCATGGATGTTGGCGATCAAACAGGAACACGCAAGGCGGTAACAGCAAGGGTGTAGAACTAAATACAAAGCCACGATAGACAAGGAGCAAGAAAGGAGGAGTGCTTGACAGAAAAGAAATGAAAACAAAGAACACACTTGCCTGAAAGAAAAAAGCAACATCACAAGGAACTGGAGGCTAAAACAGCAGGAAACGGAATGTAGCAAACAAGAAACTGGAAGAAAGGAAAAGAAACCAGGCACAGGGAATATGGTACGTACAGAAAGAGAGAGTTCAGGGTGCACTAAAAGTGCACGCTCAGAGTTCAAGGGAGCACTGCAGGGAGTGCTAGTTCAAGAACAAAGGAATTAGATACAGCTCAGGAAATAAGGAATCACTATAGCCTATAAACTCTGAAAATAAAGATAGCGTAATCTCAGGGAACAAGGGGTCAGTCAAACAGGAACACTGCTGGAGACCTAAAAGGGCTAACAATGATCACATGCATCAGGTGTGAGCAGGCTAGCAGCTGACAGTCACAGGTGTGCTGAATTACCCCACACTTTATTGGCCTGCAGGGGTGGAATCAAGCAGTGCACAGGGAATTATAGACAATGCAGTTTCAAGCATGAGCAGACTAGGTTCCACCAACCTGACAAGGATTGGGAATGGATGGAGGGGACGTTCCAGAAGCTTATTACTACACTGGAGAGACCCACAGGGAGACCACCTGGTGCTGGGCACGAGAGTGCAGGGAGCAAATCATGTCAATTGCAAGTTGCAATGTGTTAGAAATTGGATTTCTGGTTGGCTAGGGCTTGCGCCAAAGCCAGGCAGAAACCACCACTCTAGTCAGGGTTGGGGAGTTACACGCCAAAGATAACCCCTGCTCACCCCCTTGGTAGCTTGGCACGAGCAGTCAGGCTTATCCCGGAGGCAATGTGTAAAGCGTTTGCGCGCGCACCCAGCAACAACACCCAAGGCCCACCACAAAGGAAACTCCACACAAGGTATTATATAAAAATAGCCTTTGTATTATACCAAAACACATTAGATAATATTCACACAATTTACACTGTGCCAACTGGCACTGGGCAGAATTTTACAAGGGACTATTTACACGGGGCAGAGCCACATGGGCCACTGTCAGAATTAGCACAAATCACCAAGTGTACATGTAGAACATAACACAAATTAGCACTGTAGAACACAACCAGTAACTACTGGCCCAATAATGACCTCAGCGTCATCACACTAGCATCAGGTATAAAACCTATCCTACATCCATCACAGGGGCATAAAGACATTATGCAATTTCTCCTTGGTCTAACGCATTAGACCTAGCCACCGAAGTATAACTACACTAGGGGCGCACATCGCACAGGGAAGTACACTCTCCCTAACATCAACCTAAACAGGTAAAACAACCTCCTAGGCAGAAATAACCACATTTAGAGGTATAAAGCACAGGGTGCGCAAAACATGCTATACAGTACATTTCCTAGCACCAAAAGCATGAACACAGGGTGCGCAAAACATACTACACCGTACATTTCCTAGCACCAAAATCACATTAGAGTCCAGGTTGCGCCAGAACCTAAACGTAGCAGCTGCCCAGTACTTGCTGGGCAGCTGGGGACAAGCACAGGGCCTAAACGCTGCAGCTGGCACTAAGTGCTGCGCAGCTGTGGTAGGCAAATAAGGCATGGGCTCTTAATGGCCCTTCAAATGATGTCACAGACGTTGGAGCCACCTAGGCTCTAGAACGACGTGTCCCCCTAGCGTTGGAGCCACCTAGGCTCAAAGAACAACTGGCACCCGTGCTGGAGCCACTCAGGGCTCTGACTAACAATATTGGCCGGCGTTGGAGTCCCCTATGGACTCTAAATGAAGAATGCCCGCCTCGTTGGAGCCATCTGGCTCTAGAAACAATCGTGCCCACAAATACAGTGGCCCGCTACGGCGGCGCCACTGGCAACACTGGCCCCCTCTGGGGCTCTAAGCATACTGATGCCCAGGTCGTTGGAGTGGCCCGCTGCACACACGGGGCCGCTCTGACTCGGTGCCTCGCACCAACACCAAGCCTGCTCCCTTGGGGGAGCGCAAGCACTGTGCAGCCCTGTCCCCTGCCCAGCCCTTACTCACCGGGCTCCGGCGCAGGGGACTCCTCTTCTTGTGGGCGGCAGCACTTCTCCGGTGGCGCGGGGCTTCCCTCGCAGACGGGAGCCTCGCACTGCTCTCCTACTTCACCCGGGCTTCCTCTCCCGGACGTGGCGGCACTTCCTCTTCCGTCCCGCGGCCCCGCCCCCCCGCGGCGGTGATTTTCTTCTGTAAGAGGGGTAGGCTCCCTCCAAATTCAAGATACAAGGCGGGGTGGCACCCGCCGGACACGGCCAATCGCGGGGTGGGCTTCCGCCGCACATAGCAGATCGCGGGGTGGGCACCCGCAATTCCCAAATAAAGATGCAGCGGGGTGGGCTCCCGCTAGGAGCACAATCGCGGGGTGGGCACCCGCAATTTAGAAACAAGATGAAGCGGGGTGGGCTCCCGCTCGACAAGGCAAATGCGGGGGAATCCCTACGCTGGGGATTCCCTCCCTCTAAGGTGACGTGCAGCCCAGTGCTGCGACGATCCAGTGCTCCTCAAAGAAATAAAGCACCATAGCGCTCCCAGGGCGCAAAAACGGCTGCATGAAGTCTCTGTAAAGTCCTGGAGGCACAAAGAAATGGAGCAAAAAGCTCCCAGCAAAGAGGTCTTTAGAAAGTAAGGGGCAATGGCAAAGAATGGTCCCAGAAGTCCTCCAGCGTCCAGGGCATCCAGGGGCTGGGCAGTGCCCAGGGAGGCAAGCCTTCCCCTGGGCCCCAGCAGCAGCACGCCCCTGGCAGATTCAAGTACAGAACGAGAACATTTTCATGGGGTCACAGCCCCTCTTTTATACACCAAATCCCTTTGTCTCAAGGGTGCAGGGAAGGGGCAAACCAGATACAACTGGTTCCTGAGCACTTTGTTTTGCTCAGCCCCTCTCCCTATTCACAGCACAGGCCAGGGTCATCAGTCGCACCACAGGGGGCGGAGCCAGCATTGTGTGGGGAAAGCCCAGCCCTATTCAGGACCCAGGTGTACTCCTCCCACCCATCTAGCTGCTGATCTCCCTATTCACCACTGGGTGACTCCTCCTGACTCTGGGGATTCCCTAGCCCGTCACCTGACCTCAGCCAACCAATCACCAGACAAGGCACTCATTTCACACTGCACACAGAAGTGCCTACTTCTAGAAGTGGCACTTCCACACTAGCTACATGCACGCCGCACACATCATCGCGCAGCATTTAATCACACGAGTCCGCACATACCAGACTCGACCCTGCACACCCCACGCATCAGGAACTACCAGGGACACATACATTCCCCATGCATTCCTATGGGAGGGCAGGCCTATCTCACCACATGCACTCAGAGGGCGCACGCACTTTACTCTGGGACACAGGGAAAGTGCGCAGAAACCAAAAATCACTACCACCAGGTCACTAATATAAGCAAAAAGTTCAGGGGTGAACCTGCCAGAAGGGCCAAGTCCAACACAATGCCAACTGGAATTGCCATTACTTCCACATGTCACTATAAATGCTCTGTACTAAACATCACACTCCTATAAATGTGACAATCTGAACAATTCCGGGATACCCAAAATAGTAAAAATGTCCTGGACACTCTAGAATTATTTTATTCAATGTGCATTTGATTGGTAAACTGATGTGCTTCACACAGAACAAAACAGACAGCATCACCATGTGGTGGACTGTGATAAGTAAGTGCAGTATGCCCACACTTAGCTGGAGTACTTCCCTTCCCTTCAAATGGTGTGTGGGGGAATGGGTCATTCCCTGATTTGCTGGGTGTGTAGGGGAAGGACTTTCTCCATGGGGAAAAATATTTTCACCATTGAGGAAAAAAACATTGTACAGGGAATCCCCTATGCGGAGTCCTCCACTTTCGAAAATTCCACAGAAAAGCATCACAGGAAAAATCAACTGACCACCCCAGGACCTTTCCTTGTGTAGCCTTCCAGACATACTTCTGGAAATATTAGTGAATAACTCAATATAGGAAGAGAACATTCAAATGGAGGTGGAAATATTAGCCTGTATTCTTCTTACTTTTTTGTGAATCAGCCCTTTTAGTTACAGAGCAGCTGAAGTGAGTTTACAAGAGAAGAAAATATCATTTACCAGGACCTTCAAATTCTATGGGCTTCATTATATGAGCAAGGAAATCACAGTTCAGGCATGCGGTTTAGTCGTAGTTCAGCTTATTGAGGTTCTGAGGAAATTGTTGGAATTCAAGCAGAGAAACTGAGTATCTTTATAATCACATCAGACTGGGTTGGATGCAGCTGCAGCCCATTTTCTATACTCATACAATATCCATCATTACACACTAAACACCGCGAATGCCACTGGGCCTGCGTAGTCTGACACAGAAGATATTAGTCACATTGTGAAAGAGGCATGTATAGTGATCCCGGAAGCAGGGTAGTTTTTATACTCATTTACTATTCGCTTATATAACAATAAACATAAACTTTATTATAATCAAGAGTTGGGCCCTTGGAACCACTATAACCACTTTCAAATATCAGGTACTCCGATAGATCTTTGGTAGAGCTAATAGGAACTCAGATAATAAGAGATGGATGCTATTTCCTTCATGAGCACCTCTAATAAGGAAAAAGCCTAACCAGCCATAATAGTCACAGTATGCATCAATGTCAAATAATTCATAAATAAAGACAAACTCTGTATACTTATCAAGTCACTTTTATATAAGTAATTCAGAATATGAATGGTCACTACAAAAGGTACATTTCATATATCAATTCTATGTTAATTCAATGTTACAGGCAAAATCACAATAAGAAAATACTGTTCCTGGCAAATACCTCATAAATCAATAACAAGTGCAAGAGGAGAGAGAGAGATAGAGACAAAAGAAAATAATACATTTCAATATCAGTATGCAATTTCAAGATTCATACGAACTTAGGATCAATGAACTAATGCACAGCGTGCAATTAGTCAGAAGTAGCTAACCCTTCAGCCAAAAAGGTATAGCTTGAGCAACATCACTAGCCAATGAAGTGCAAGGTAATCAGCATATTTGGACCGACAGCATGTCACGCCTAAGATTTGCAAGGATAATAGCCAGCCAGAGTAGCATAGAGAGTACAGCAGCAAAGGTCTCTCTTCTCATAGAAACAGCTACTGCCAAGTTCTTTTCCCTCGACAATAGTTATACACCAAGAAGTTCATAACCCCAACCCCCAAATGTTAATTTTTACAGTTCTACACAATTTTATTGGTTAGGTCCATGAGGTGATCCTTTCTCCAAGCTAGGTCATCCGGAACTTAATAAACCAGTCCATTGTTAATTTAGATGTCGTCATCACTCCACAGAAGCAGGAAAAGAAAATTTAAACTCTTTCATGTCCTCACACTCGCTTCCACATCAGTTTGCAAAATAGTCGACACAATTATTCATAGACGGAAATACTCTAACCATAAAAAGGAAATTCTAGTGATATGCTGTGCACAACTAAACAATTAAATCAGCATTTTAGAAATAATAAAGGACAAAATACATTCTTCTGTGACCTACGTTAGTTAAAGGAAATAACTATAGCAGGCTTGAGGCCTTCATAGAAAAACCATAAATTGTCATTTTTCTGAAGAATAAAACACACTTCAGTGAATAAAAACTAAGAGAATATAAGAAAATCGACATTCAAATGTTCATTATTCTAATTAAACTCATAAGTATAATCTAATTTAAAAAATACTGTATGCTATTATTAATCAATCACTTTCTTGTCATAAAAAGGAAAAAACAACATAATCGAGAAACATTTTTCCCTTTTAACATTTTTCATTATTACTATTTTCAAAATTCTACTTGCAGGTTTGCTTAGTACATTTATCACGTTCTAGCTGCATATCTATTTAACTTTACAATAGAGGTGGAGTCTATACTGTGGAGCTGATATATGTGTAGGTCAATACGTAAAATTCTATACATTGGCGCTACACCTGCGTGAGTTAATGACATATTTGATATTAACAAACTACTCAGCCTTTGCCCTTGGGGTTTTTGACACCACCAGAACCGCTCAATGGCAATAACGGACCATATTACATGGTTACCTGTTATTTATCCTCTATAGATGTGCCCCAATGTACGTTATTTGGAACACATGTAATAATTAATGCAGGTCTAAACATTTCTTACTGCTGTGTAAATGTCAAAATCCATGTTATTGACATATAGTACAGTTAAAGTGAATTGAGAAAACACTGCTTTAATGCTTTAGTGATTCCATTCTGGAATGATTTTACAAAAGAAAGCAACCGAGAACATGCACAAAAGTCCTAGTTGCTGTGATTCCATCACAATGCATAGATTTTACACCTTCTGCTCTGATTGTGGTTACTTATGTTCTCTTACAACTCCTGCAGTTAAACAAGGCATGTCATATAGCCTTATAGCCCGCCGTAGTGGGCTATACCGGCTATTAGAGGCCCGCTGCAGCGTTAAATGCCCGAGCCGAAGGCAAGGGACTTTACCAAGGCAGGGGGACTTTAATAGCCGGGATAGCCCTGCTACGAAGGGCTATAAGGCTATTAGAACATTCTGCCACTAGAGGGCAGAATGTTCTAACAAATTAAACAAAGGCTTTAGGGAGCGCGAGGGGATTGAAATCCCCTCAGGCTCCCTGAAGCCGATGTTCACAGCCACAAAGAAGCATTGGAATGTTGGAGCTCCAGGCTTATACCAGCCATTATAAGCCCGGTGCACTCCATTGTTTTCAATGGAGCTTCCAACAGTCCAATGTTCTAATAAACCATAGAGTCAGATTCACTAAGTGTAATATGCTATTTATTACCTTTTTGAGGAAAGGGGCATTATGACTCATCCAAGGCTTCAGCACTTGAGTCATTACTCCTCCCACACTCAGCAATGGTATTAAATAGCATATTACACTTGGCATACCTCCATATATGTATTTATTACAGTGGGTGCTAGTGTGCAGAAATGAAATTCTAGGAAACAGATGTTTTATTGAAAGTGCGGCATGGGTAGGAGTCAAGGTTAATTGATTTTGTCAGTTTTGAAAGTTGAGAGTGAGGACATGCCTTAACGTTTTAATTTCCTGCCCTTTTAGTCATTGTTGTGTTGCCACTGTCAATCTCAATCTAAATTGCCTCTCAAATTTGGTTTATTTACTGAAGTTTGATGGTGAAAGTGAGGCGTATTCTTTGATTTAAGGCTTGACGTGGCCCTTTTATTTTTCTGTAGAGCACTCGACTACAAGTGGGTCATATTTGTTTTACGTTTACATTGTTAATAAATTATATTAAAACCATCAAATAATAGTGTCATAGTTGAATAATTGTTAACATTTTAAACAGCTGTGCTTATTTTGGACCACTGAAGCTTTTTTATGAATATGGTGCTTAAGAGTGTTAAATCAAGTGATCAGGCACATTACAGCAATACAGACAGGCATGGACCTACCTCTTTCTAAGACCGATATAACCATGAGTAAAGTGAACCAGGGATAGGTAATTTCCTTTAAAACATGTATGCGATCTGGCCAATTAACTGCCCTACATTTATGGGGGGTAAGAAATGTTTGCACTCCTACAAGAATCAGCTTTTATGATACCAAAATGTTTCACAACTTCCATCCCCACCATACTGATGCTGAGAATCTCTTGTAACACATATTTATATAATGGCTTCCTTAATTAACACATCTATTTTTTTTAAGGTACTGCTAGTAGTAGTTTAGCGGTGACTTTCAGTGTATTAACTCATTTGTGTTTTGTTGCAGGAGTTTACAAGAAATGCCACAAGTATTTCAACTACTAAGTTACATTACATACCAAAAGTATGCCTGCGAACTTCTAGTGCTCAATGAATTTTATGATGTAAAGTTTGCCTGTGGTAAGTTTTCTACATTATCACAGTATTATACATGCTGACAGGTTAATTCAAGACAAGCCCAGAGCTTAAAACAAAAACATTTATGTATGATAGCTATATATAATCTGTTGATACGATACAAAATTACTGTTTTCCAACAATGAATAATTGACTTGCATTGATAAACACTTATGCCTTGTTTTAGCATTGTCCTCTGCAGGTCCTTGCCACATCCATGACCCCAAATCACAGTCGTGGGGATAATTCCCATCCCTGTGCAAGCTGGGGTTTGCAAACAGGCAGAATTTGAAGTCTGGGCGTTATCAGATTTTCTATGATCAGATTATCTTGTTCAGCCAGTGGTGGGGTTCACCCTGCATAAAGACTTGCATAATAACATGCAAAATCTTGAGTATTCATTGTAAGTTGGTAAGAATTTGTGCAGCGTGGGAGAGAATAATAGGGACCAATCTAAACTCCTGGTCTATATTTTCCAGCCAGTATATCTGCTTTCCTGCCTTGTCTCTAGCCTCATAGTTCTGATATTGTTTTGCTACATAGGCCAAGGAAGCAGAAGTCAACAAGATTTGCTAGAGCAACAACCGCATCAGCTCCATCCTGTGCCTCATTTGGCCATCCAGGGATCTATTTGTTCCCCCTCAGCCCGGTCTATCGTCACATCTAAATCTAGAATTTCAAAATGTTGTCGCTTTTTAGCTGCTGTTTGATGTGAAATTATTTGTACCGTCAATAGTAGTTGTAATGCCTCTCATGGCAAAGTTGAAGAGTCAACTGTGCCTGTGTTTAGTCCAAGATAGTCAACGATATGCGATCTAAGGAAATCTCTGAAGGTTGTATCTTGAAGCCACCAGACCCTCAACCTCTACAACTAGGTCTTAGGCTAGCAGGCATTCAAAGCTTAACTCATATCAGGGGTTGTCAGTTAGGGCCTCATGAAGAATTTGGGCCACCACTAGTTTTGCCAGGTTCACTGCACGCAGGAAAACATAATCTAACCTGCATGAAGATTTGCGAGAATGGGAGTAAAATGCAACTCCCATCGCATCTGGGAAAGCCAAGGAGCGGAATACGTTTAGGAAAATTGATTTACTGGCAGCTTGAGTGCTCCTAGTATTCATCGGAGGGTCCATGACTGCATCAAAGTCTTCCCTTACAACAACATCTGCCACATCGTGGACTTGTGGAGCACTTGTGTGAGCACTTTCAATGCACCTTCAAGATAGGCGGGGCATATACTGACTCCCCTGCAACACCTCTACAATACATCTTTCTTGGAGTGGTATCAATTGACATGCACATATCTATATGCAGCCAACCCAGCCTAATTATGAGGATAAATCACATCACTGTTAAAGGATTGTTCAGCTAGCATTAGTGAGTATAGTGTCTGAAGGGTCGTTTTGAATCACCATCTCGAGAGCAGAGTATTTCTCACTTCCATGTCTTCCATCCGTGCTTTGATGTCGATCAGTCTATTTCGCCTCATATGCTTTCTGTAGTCAAAGTCTCTGATGTCTTGATCTGCCTTGTCTTTCCTAGCTAGGTGAGTGGGGAGCATCCCTCCTCTCCTTTGGGAGAGGGCTCATACAAAAACCCCCTTGCAGCAGGTGTCATACCTCCAACCAGTTCTACACTGCTTGTAGTGTATCAATAAAGTCTATCTTTCCATCATGTATGCAGTCAAAGTGAATTGGATGAGCAGCTACTGCCTGAAGCTAAACTCTTAAAAGACAGAGGGGTTCATTTTTGGAAACAATATCTCTTTTTTGAATAATGCCTGGTGGCCACAGACTCTGGGCCCTTTGTATCAAAGATGAGAAATTTGGAAATCATGTTCAAGTTCAAACTTGCCTTCATGGATCAGACCAATGAGCTTTTGGTGGCCTGTTTCTTTCAACTAAAAACACTAATGGAAATGTTGCCCTTTATTCCTTATGAACTCAGGAAAACAGTCATCATTTCCCTGTTTTTTTAGAGACAGGATTATTGCAATGCCCTTCATTTGGGCGTACAGCAAGGGATGTTTCAAAAGTTGCAGAGGATGCAGATCGCAGCAGTTCGTCTGCTCAAAAATATGAAAAAAATTGATTCTGTCTCGAACGTTTTGGAGGAACTACAATGGCTCCTGGTTAAAAAGATGGTCAATTTTCAAGTGCTGTGTACAGCTCACAAAGCACTCTAAATCTGTGTGGCCCTAAATTCCTCAATAGAAGATTCTCAAGCTATTTACCAAACAGGTATTTACGATCTGCAGTCTTCAAAAAAGTTGTGGCTCCTAGAATTTAGAGACTCTGTGGGCAGTAGAGATTTTGTTTACCACTCCTCCAAGCTCTGGAATTATATTCCAGAACATTTGAGAGGCCATTCCAACTTGTAGAGTTTTAGAAAACTGTTGAAAACCTGGCTTCTTGCTCTTCCGCTGTAGTTTGGATCACAGTTGGTGTAGTGGACATATCTGTAGAATCCTAGCACCAAAACGCCTACGGGCATACACTGCACTTTACAAAAAAAATAAGTACAAATGTTTAACTTTCAAATTTGCTGGATATTGCATCATATAGGTCAGCTGCATAGCCTTTAGTTTTTCCTTGACCTCAATATAGGACCGTCTTAGTTGCTGCATGTGTGTGGTATAGTCTGGATAGACACTGATACGTGCTGAATCCAGTATCAAGTTGCCTTGGAGCCATTCTGTTTAAATATGTTGTCCCTCCCTTCATAATAAAAAAAAGCAGGTGATTAATGGCATAAAGGGAGCCGGTGGAGGGGGGCAGTTGCACCTACCGGGATTAATGTGCTCTATTTCAATTAAATCCATGATTGTAACCAGGTGGATAGGTGATGCTCTGAATCAAGTGCTTACACCCCCTCAGACACTCTAATGAGGTGTAAGTTGTTACATCATGATGCGCCCTCTGTAGCCTCGACTCTGCTTTCTAGGTGGCCCACTCTGTCCTATGAGCGAGTAACATCTCCGGTTAGTGACCGCACTGAGTCCTCCACTGAGGAGATTTGATTCTCTGCCCCAGATCCCTGCTCTTCGATCTTCCTCAGGTTCTGGCTAAGAAGCCCCACCTCAACACCCACACGGCTGACCTGTGACTCTAGAGTGTCACATGTAGTTTTGAAAATGTGTTGCAGCATAATCCGGATTTCAGCAGATTCCTCGGATGCAGTCACTTCCCCCATTTTCCCTGTCGTAGTTACAGTCATGTATCAGTTTTACTTTGCAAAGGGGGCGTTAACACATGTGGCTTCCCCGTCGCATCAGGAGTTTGATCATGGACAAGTGCTGAGTTTACTAGTGTTTGAATTGTGAATGGCCATTGCCTCTTCCTCAATAACATAGATTCGAGCCAGGGGCCAGACTGCCGCCTCCAGCCACACCAGTCTCCAACTTGTCTCGAGAAGACGGTGGGAAAACAATGGGCATGTGTGAGTAGGGAGTTCTGAGAGACCCCACATC
Organism: Triturus cristatus; assembly: GCF_964204655.1. Taxonomy (NCBI): domain Eukaryota; kingdom Metazoa; phylum Chordata; class Amphibia; order Caudata; family Salamandridae; genus Triturus; species Triturus cristatus. The sequence goes on from NC_140589.1 coordinate 1,635,384,749, forward strand.
AGGCGCCCTAAGTGAGACAATTTCTAGTGGGCCATAACCCTCTCTGTATCCAGTACTATCGATAGTGCCTGTTTCTGTGGGAATAATAGTCCAATTTTACAACGTTGCTAGCACTAATGTCTCTCACATGCCTTAGGTTGCGTTCAGCTAACTCTCTGCCACTGGGGTCGTTTACTAGTACAGCATGTCCCTTTAATTAAAAACATGTGGGAGGGCACCCAGGTCACAAAGCATCTCATCCCCACCTGTGTCTCTCATTACTCAAGGCAGGAAGAAATGCCGCCAGACACTCTCCTTCCATGGTCCCAAGCCAACCGCACAGCATGGAGTCCCTGGCATAGCTTCCCCTCCTATCGGTCTGGCCTAAATTCACTAAATAAACCTGGTGCTAAACCTTCGAGTGGCTTGGCACAAAGCAGTCAGGCTCAACTTAGAGGAAATGTTTATATTATTTATGCAACACCTATACATTAATAAAGTGAAAACACAACACATGACAAATCCCAAATCAGTTTACAAAAACAGGTAATACTTTAATAAATAGCAGGACACCAAAATAACAAAAATCCACTAAGTAAAACTGCAGATTTGATTTTTGAATTAAAAATAGCTTCAAAAGCAGAAAGTGCCAACCCTGGTTATGTGTTATGCTAGACCAGGTCAAAAGTTAAGGCCAACTGTGATGGAGCTTTAAGCTACAGTGACCGGTTTTGTCCTGGTGCAAAGTTTACCTTCCCACTTCGAAACTTTCAAGGAGAAAAAATGGTCCTCGATGAGTCCGCAGTGGGGCTCCAAGCTGGATTTGAAGTGGAGGTTGGCAACGGCAAGATGCTGATGAGCGGGGTCCCAGTGCAGTCGTTGACAAAGGTGGGAAAAATCTGAGTGGGTGAAGTCTGTGCCCACAAAGGCGTCAAAGTCTGTCAGCTTTGACTTGACGTTGCTTGCTTTGAAGCCCTCTACATTTGGAATTAGAAATTTTTGAGAAGTCGGGTCTCCTTCAGCAGGGCAAACCGGCCAGTTGGTTCCATCCAGCGATTCATAGTCAACAGCTTTCTCTCAATGGTACACCTAGTCTCCTACCATTTTTTGGGAGAAAGAGCAAGAGCTTGGACATAAAGAGTGCACTTTAACACTAGTCAAGGGTCCAGGACCTGAGGGGGCTCCACTTGGGGTGTAGAACTCACTCCAGCAGAGGCCAGCAGCCGGGTCCAGGACAGGTCCAATTGAAACTGTTCAGGTGGATAGTTGCAGAGAGAGAGGTTGTTGTGTCCTCATAGCTCATGTAGGAGAGCCAACTGACTATTTGAATCAATTCTGGGGTCCTGGGTTCAAGGCAAGCAGGTCTAGTATTCCTTCAGACCGTAGGTTAGAACTTTTTTTGATTCTTCACAGGTCCTGGAGTGTTCTGAGGTGCCGACATGTATGCCCGGTGGCAGCTTGTGGGCAGAGGGAAAACCTTTGTCCACCACTTAAACTGGTTCTGGTCAGTTCCTCCCCTCCCTCTGCGTTTGGAGTTAGCCTGACTAGAGAGATAAAAGGAAACAAGCCTAGGTGTGTGTTTCATCTGCCAGTGACAAAGTGGGCCACATTTGAAGTTCAGGAAGGGCTAGGCACAGCCTTTAGGCAATCCAGTCAAGGAAGGAGTCTGCTTCCCACACCCAGCACCCTTCATCACTATCCTGGAGCATACATCTCTCACCACAGGGGAGCTATTAGGGGTCAGATGGACAATGGCATGAAAGCCTTTTGGTTTTAGAAAGGAAAATGTACACTTTCTAAAAGTGTTATTTCCAAAATAGTAATATAAAATGTGACTCAGTTAGGTTGTATTTTAAATTACTATTTAAATTGATTCTGGGACCATTTTTCTAGTTACTCCCATGCTGAATTTAGCACTTATTAAATGCAATAGTGTTAACTGGTGTTAATCTATGGGTTAGCCACTCTTGAAAAATGACTTTGGAGGTTTTTCAAAGCCAATATATATACAATTTTATTATGCAGGTCCTACTTTTGAAATACCATGGACCGTGTCCTATGGGCTTCGGAAACCTGCTGTAGGAGTCACTTATAAGTATTAAAAAGGAAGGTTGAGGCCTGGCGAAAGGTTTATTATGCCAGGTCGAAATTACAGTTCAAAACTGCCTACCAAGGCTGCAGAGGCAGGCCTAGAGACACGTTTCGGAGTGCTACTTAATAGGTGGTATAATGAGTGTAATGCAATGGTAGGATTTGATTTGCAGGCACTGGGCTCAAGTGGTACCATGCAGTAGGGACTTAGAAGCAAATTGAATGTGCCTATCAGATGTATGCCAATTTCACCATGTTTAAAAAGGAGAGCACAAGCACTTTACCCCTGGTTGGCAGGGGTAAAGTGCACAGAGTTCTATGGCCAACAAAAAAAAGATTCAGCAACAGAAGGCAAAAGCCTCTGGGAATAATCACCAGAAGAGGTTTGGCTCAAAAGTGTATACATAAAGGTAAAAGGCATTTAACACAGTTTTTATGAAATATAATACTTCTTCCATTGAAGTCTTGATATTCATTTTTTTGTGGTGAAAATTTATGAACAGTTCTTGGGTATGCTGCCACCTTGGATGGATGTATCCTTTTCATGGAAAATTAAATATGGGAAACCAAGACCACAACTTCAGTGGCAGAAGTCTTAATTGGATTGGGTTTATTCTAGTCCCTTTTACCTCTATTAAAATGTGGTAGCCTTAGGTAACGGGTTTACTGCAAAAAATGTGTCAGCCGTTGTTGTTCTTTGCCATGTATATGTTTTTAATCAAGATTGATATTGGATGTCCCTAATTTTTTTTCCAGCAAAATATTAACGCATGGCGTTGATTGGCTTGCTCCCAATTGTATTATATATTTCTGAAATTAACAATTGCACAATTTTCCTCTGTGGAGGTTTCATAACTTAAAGGTTTACTGTGATCAGGGCCTTTGACTATGCGTTTTTAGGAGTACCTATTATTTTAAAGCATAAAGTAAATCCACCTTTTCTGCATAGTCACCTCAGATAGTTTGCCCTTTGTTGGATCTTATATCTTTGATGGCTTTAGAACTCTGTGCACTTTACCCGTGTTAACCAGAGGTAAAATGCCTGGCGCCTCATTTTATCATCATTAAATTGATATACTTCTAATATGTAACTTACCTATGAGGCCCTTATATGATATAAATGGTACACAGGACCTGTAAGTTAAATATCACTGGTGGACTGTAGCACCAATCGTGCCACCTACTAGATTGGCTGTGCAAACATGGTTTAGGCCTACTAGTGTAACCTGACTGTGGCAGTTGAAACACTGCAATTTGACCATTCAAAATAAACTCTTTTGACAGGTCAGAACCTCCCTTTTAAATGTTAATAAGTCACCTCTATGTAGGCATTGTAGCCCATAAGGCACAGTGCAAGGACATGTAGGAATTTAATGTTAATATGTCCATATAGTGACTAGCACCCAAAAGCTATTTCTCGCTGTGGCAGGCCTAGCTGTCCTATACAGAAAACCAAGGTACAGGTTAAAATCCTATCAATGTATCTTGGAAATGGAACTAGCTAGAAAAATAATTATTGAATAGTTATTAAAAATACAATTCAATAGTAAAGCTGGACTTTTAATAAATATATAGGGAAAGTAACTTTAATAAAGTTACATTTTCCCACCCTGAATTACCTAGAGGCTAAATTTACATTTCCTCTGCCAGCCAGTAATTAGCATTTGAATAGGTCTGAAAACTTGTGAAATGCTTCCCAGGAACAAACAATAGGTTGACCAGAATAGGGAGAGATGACCCATCTGAACCCAGCAGAGTATTCAGGGCAGAGATTGTGAGCATCCTTTTTGACATTGCATTTTCAAATCCTGCTTGAGTTTCGGAGCCCATATGACTGGTCTGCTCGGTTTGCGCATAACACTTTGGGGCACACTTGAAAGGCAGAGAACAGAATGCCAAGATAATTCTTGTGTATCAACTGTCTGGTTGCAAAAGCACTAATGCATCCACTGCAGGGGCCTGTGTTCGACCTCATAGGTCACAGGTTCAAATCCCGGCGGGTTCACTCAATCTTTCATCCTTCTGAGGTCGATAAAATGAGTACCTTTGAGTTGAGTAACAATAAACATCTGTTATTCAGAGCCAAGAGACCTATGGATGAACATGTGCTTTACAAATACACGTTATGTTGTGCATCTACATTCTGGTTGCTGGAACCATACTTTTATTCTACCAGACTTCTGTCTGTGGGTTGGGTTTATTGTGGGTACAGTGGCTGTCCCAAATTGGATTTTAGTGTTAAATGTGGAAGGACACAGGGATTCCCATTGTACATCCCACTCATACCCCAGGCACTCAGAGTCTATGTTTAGTGTGGCTGAAGAGTTTCACCATCCTGAAAATGCCCAAAGTGGATAGGGTTGGCCTCAATTGGGAACTTTTACCCCATTGGTTAAGACGTGTCTAGGAGTCAATCCTGCCACTTGTGCCAGGCCTAAATGTGTCATCTCCAGTCACCCACTTCAGGACACTCCTGGAACTGAAGAAGATCAGAAGAGAAGATTGAACCTGCTCCCTTTGACCTGAGAAGAGACCTGAAAGGCTGGACCCACTCTCTCTTGTACCTAGGACTCCAGTATATGCCACTCCACTCGACGCTAGTCCAGTGGATTACAAGGCCCACAAGGCTGACTACCTGTTCAAGTTACAAGAACACAACAAGCTACACGAGTCTTTTCCTGCAACTGGTCCTGACTGGAGTCTGCTATTAGCCTTTACCTCACACCTTGTGAGTCCCTAAATACCTCACCTGAGGACCTGAGGGGGTTAGAAGTGTAGTCTTGTGGTGGATTAGGATATAAAGGACTAAAGTTAGATTGTAAATCTTTGACCAGGAAGAGCCTGATTGGTCTATCAGACCCGCGCTCCACGGCAGCCAGGGCCATATTTGCCTAAGTCCAAGTCCCGTGACCAATGACTAGCATTCACACTTTATTCTTCTTGGCGCTTAAAACCTTTAAAATTCATATTGGCGGATCCCCTTATTGGATTTTTTTTCTTTTATTTGTATAATTTAGTTTAAGATTTTTATTGTTTTGCATTTTGACTTTTTCTGTTTTGGGAGCACATGCATACTTTACACATTGCCCCAAGGTAAGCCTGTCTGCTCTGTGTCATAGCTATCAGGGAGTTGACAATAGGTTAATTTAGTGACCTTAAGGGTTCACCATGACAAGGGTTGTGATTATTTTTTTAGGTGGGTAGTCGCGAACCCCATTTAATATAAATGCACAGCAATGCAAGTTTAAATAAGTGTGACATAAAAGTTCTTAAAATTTTTCTTTTTAATTATTTTTTGCAGGTGCACCCAACAGCACTGGACCGTCCTGCCTGTTTTCTGATGGTAATGAATTCATCGAAAAAACCTACCCGGGGGCAACCTCAAGATTCACCATGGACTTTCTTATGTTATTTGCCTTTATACCAGCTATAATAATTCTAGGAATCATCAGCTTCAAAATCCGAGATTTAGTAGCTAAAAGATAGTGAGAATATATTGGAAAATGCTAATTAATGAATATGTGAGTTTAAACACATTAGTCGACTGACAGCCACAAAACTAACATATACAAAAATGCGATAGAAATAGTTCCATGACTGACTTTCTGTCTGGCCACCTTGTTTCATCTTGTTATTGCATGAAAATAAGATTCTTTCTTCATTCATTATTATGTATCATAAGGTTTCACATGTCTGAACAAGGCAGTGCATTACCTCGTGGATTGAATCCTCAATGATTCCTAAACCATGCTGTGGTGAACAACCGGACCTGGAAAACAAGCTACTGACCAGTCAGCTTCCGATTTTCTAATATGTACCACTTTCACTCTGTTTGCAGTCTTTGGAAATAGGCATCAGTGGTAAAATGCCACACAGACATATCATACATTTTTTGAGTGGAGAGGGGTATAATCTACTTGGCAACTTCCTGTAGCGCATTTTGGGGAATTTAGTCCTCATCATTATTATTATTATTTTTTTTTAAAGTACACGCTCATCACTCACTTATTCGCCCCAATGGAATTTTGAGATTCCAACTTTCAGCCAGATACTCTAGCTGGTAAAAGTAGCTGAAATCTCTAGGTGTAGCTCTGGGAGAGAATGGGGAATTACCAGCAGACTTTGTTGAAGTATTTTCGATTTCTCAGTGAAATCTTAGGGTCCCACTTGTAATTCTCAGTAAAGTCGCACACTCTGATTTACCAGTATCAGTAACTCTGGTAGTTGAGAGTTACCGCTGGCAAACCCGGAGCACTCATAATGAAGCTCTTTCACAGAACCAGGCTACCAATTCCTCTTCGAAGAAGATTTTTTTGTTTAAAAAATGAATATTATTTGGTGGGTTTTTTCCACAATTCTTATGTCAATGAAATGTAATGCAGATAGAGCAGATGCACTTAATCTGAGTTTTGAATGTTTGCCAACAATACATAAATGTGAGAAAACATAACGCTTACCTTTTCTTTACAAGCAAGACCTGCTCACAATTATACAATTTTCGAATAAAGGTAAAGATGTGGTTGTGTGTAGGCTTGAAGTTTATGGTAACACTATCCATGAATTCATAGCTATGATGCTGCAGGGGCTGTACCAATAAAGACATTTTATTTATCACTACTCAAAGTTCTCTTTCCTGTCCCAGAGTCCTTAATTAAATGTTTCGAGACCAGTGTCAGAGAGACTTTTAATGTATTGACAAATAAAATGGGGGTTCCTGAGCCATAGTGAGTTTATAATTTAATAAGTACTCTTGATATTGTTTTACCAACTGAAAATCACTTGATGTGAATTTAATCAGTAATACTCATTCATTGTCAGACATCGGAACAAGGCAAGCCAAGTCAGTCTGAGTGAAAGTACATCACGTTGAATATTCTGGTGGTCTGTAAAACTTTAAACGAGGGCCTTGATTTGTTATACAATAGCTGGTGCTGTTGCAGGGCTGCTCTTAAAACAGAACTACGCTTAGAACCAGTATGTAAGGACTGAGTCACCATACCACCTCAGTACCTTTGGGTCCGAGTCCAACTAGCTATAGTGCTTCACTTGCCCTCCTAACCTTACCAGAGAAACAAGTGAATTGGCCCCCACAACACAACCCTCTCAACCATCTCAGGATTCACGGTATCAAGACACACCCTTTCTCTCTCTCACTCTTACTCATCCACAATAAGATAACCAGGTGACACAAATGAAGTTTAGAATATTTATTGTGCTCTAAAATGCAGTATATATGGCATAATTAGAAAACAAATGCATACTAAAAATAGAGTTAGCATGGTTAATAATCCATATATCATGAAAAGCCCTGTCATTTTATAGGACAGAGTAACCTAACACCCTCCCTTGTTAATGAAGCTAAATGATTATATATGAAAGAACTTTTGGATTACTGTCGGACCCCGTACCTAGGCATACACAGATGAATGCTCTACATCTAAGCTGATGCAGTGCTCTTCTCTAAGAACTCTCGTTCGATGTGTTCCCTCTCGGCTCATGTGGTCATCTTGTTGCAGGGATTCTGCTTTTGCACAGAACTATGCGCAGGAGACTAGGACCTCAGAGAATTGTGGTGTACCAGAAAATCCTCCTCAGAACCCAGAACCCCTTATCCGACTAGCTTAGTATCCCATTCGTTAACCTAGATCTAGCTAGGTGGTCCCAATGTATAGACAAACCAGAACAAGCGACTTAGATATTTCTCAAGAGTGGTGGGAATCTGAAATACCTGTTCGTACTTATTTATTAGTCCACAACGGAATAATACAGACACGGTAAAGTTTAAAGAGTTTATTTTATAAACCTCGCGTCCTAAGATGCAGTACTTTGGCTAACACGAGCAGACTAACAATACAGATCAGAATCATGAGCATTATTACAATACCATATATAATGAAAGGAGCAATCATACTATTAATGACAGTGGTTTACGGCCACACTCCTTTTACTATAATCTAATACATTATTATTATTAGACTATTAGAAGGTCTCTTAGGCTAACAGGGGGGACCCCATACCGTATAGATCAGCTTAGTAGAATCACATCAAAGGATCAGCTCTCACAGCATACACCAGCTCTTCTTGTTCGAATGACTAAAAACCAAACTGTTCTGCAATATTAAAGACGCTCGTCCTTCAAACATTGGCAGCTGTATGCATGATATGTCTAACAAGTGTCTACGATCAATCTAAACACAACACTCTGTACCTTCTAGTGACCCAGACGCGTTTTTTGCATGATGTACAGACAAAGGGCACATTTCACGGTTAAGAATGTATAACAACCGTTTGTTATTCTGTAGGGCAAAGACGAGTCAGCATTTTACAAAATGAATAACACATAACAACAGTGTTGTGTGCAGCGCAGCAGAAACAACAAGCTTGCTTGTTAACTATGATCTCGGTTATGCTAACTTAGTGTTGTAAATAGGGCGTGGCTTAGTCCATCTCACACCCCCCCCATGATCGGAGCACTAACCAATAGGGATACATATATCAAGAACGCAGAGCTCAAGTGATTTAGAACGGACTCAAGGGCATATAAGGTAAGTGTAAAGTCCGAGAATAAAAAAATGTTCGTTTAAAAAATGAAAAAAATGATGTGATAAAAGGGAAGCAAAAGTTTCGTAGAAATTTAACAATTCTGGATGCAAGCTGCATTGACAATGTCAATCCATGAAGGTATATGCACCGTAGGTTGCGACTGCTTCCAAGAGGAAATCATTGGAGCGTCCCGCAAAAGTATCAGCCATCCAGTTGAGCAAGTGAAAAGAACATACATGTTCGTCAATTATCGGTGCATTCAGCACCATGATAGGACAACTGTCAGTCTCCTCAATATAACTCCTTTCAAGGAAATCAATAGCTGCCTCTCCGATATCCCAGTTTCCACGGACTCCGTGTGCCGCACCCAAAGCCATAAACGCGACACCAGAACAGTCGAATTCATGAGCCACTAAGGGACACATTAGTTCATCAAAATCTGGGTCAGGCGACGCCAAGTTTGATAGGCACAAATCCAGAGCCCATTGGAAGGGACAATCTAGGCAATGAAAAACAGGTTGCACACACTAAAAAAGGGAAACCGGAAAGACAATCCATACTTGACGCTTAATACCGCCAGTGGTAATGTGCCTTAGAAATCAAGCATCCGGCTACGAAGATGTAGCAAGCGCAGCATTCTGTCTTGCAGCTCCCGGTGTGCAGCCATAGCGAAGAGCGCAAATCAACAAGAGGATCCCAGCCACCAACGCGAGGAGCAAGGGGAACCCTCCGAAGACACTCGAAAAAATAGAATGTAAAAATGCGGGGATCACACCAAAAACAGTCTGGAAAGATGTCACGAGGCCGGAGCCCACAATTTTAAAAAAATTTACAAGGCCAGTCGTAGACGAAGCATTAAAGATAGTTTGAATCAAAGTTCCAAAATAGAGGGGGAGGTCAGTATTTAAAAGTGCTTGTACCTCAGTGCGAGTGTTTGCAACATTAAGAAGAAATGTTTCAAGGGATGAAGTTAACGCAACCTCTTTTTTAGACAAAAGAGCCCTTATTCTGCTCATTCTATTGAACTCTGCGTTCAAGGTTGGAATCGCTGGCCAGATGGATATATCGAGTCGGCCTTGCGGGGGTGGGAAAAGGACGTTATTCCAGCAAACTACTTTTTGTGAAACAGTCACTATGTAAGGAATACCCACTAGCATCCCACAGCAAGCTTCACTATTTAAAAGCAAATAACTACCGTTGGCAAGCAGCTTAAAAGAAGACGTTATAACTGGCATTGGAATCCCCTTTAGGACACAAGCTAAATTAGGAGCGTGTATATTGCAAGCGCCAAGTAATTGTATATGTCTGCAAACAACAGAGTGATCAGGAGCGGAAGTGCATTCTTCACCTTTTACGTAAACTTCCTTGCCATCCCTCACGCATCTGTAAGTGAACGGAAGTGACCAAACTTCATGCAAAAACGCATCACCAAGTTGTTTGTATCTGCCGATAGCATAGTGTTTCATGCACGAACTAAACTTGAACAAACTGAACGGTAAAGTTACTAATCCGTGTACTAACCACACGGCTGAATTTAACTCAGCTACAGAAAAAGGTAAAGGTTCTAATTTTTCAATGTGTAGCAATGCATAAGTAGCATCTTTCATGGACATGAACTGCTGTTTGTCAGTCAAATTAAACGGAAGGAACAACGATGAAATATTCATGTAATCCCAAGGGACTTTCCCTGCCTTTAACGTTTGCAATGTCCACGCAAACTGCATAATTGAACGCAATTGATTTTGACCATGATACAACACAGATACATCATCTTGCACAATGTCTACGACAGAAGAAACAATATTATCTAATGTATAAATTCTAGAAGACAATGTATTAATACTATTATCTATCACAGCCAATACTTTTTCCATATTGGCCTGGTCAATAGCACGTAGTCTAGAAGCAGCCTCAATTTGCGACAACTTCCAAACTTCATTGTAAATAGCATAAGCCCATCGTTTAGATCTACTATTTACAGGACCCTTAATGAAATCATTCAAATCTATTTTTTCATTTAAACGTGACAAATGAAGTTTAACTGAAGTTAAGGTGGAATGTTGCAGCCATGACTGACATAACTTACCTACAGAGTAGGTAGTCACCGTGTGTGAAGATGTGAAACGAGGGTCAACCCTAAGTTGTGTATACCCCGGGGTCAAATCTAGAAAACAACGTTGACAGGAATCTGAGCTTGTTTGCCATACCAACTAACCCTCAGGATTCAAGGTTGAAATATTGAAGGTGCCATTGGAAACAAGCGAGTGCAACCCAGTAAGGGACAGATCTGAGTGATTTTCCCAACCAGGATAAGCACCCAAATCAGGGATTGAGGGGGAAATTAATTTTTTAGATATAGCCAATCCAAAACAGGTTGTCTGAAAAATTGAGGAATTTAAAAATAAAATATGGTTAGGGATAAGACAGGCACGATGTAAAGCTTCTGTTCCTTGTACCTGCCACGGTTTAGTTCCCCAAACCGATTTAAGATCGATAGTAGCTTTCCATACGTCATAACCTCCAGTAGCCAATTCCTCCATAAAGGATTTGGAATATAATAATTTTGTGTGTGTCAGTCTGACCTTAGAAGCGGGTTCTACCGCTACTTTAAAGTAAAAAGACTCAGGGTTTGACACACTAAAATCCGAAAAGTATGTGAATTTTTTCAATAAAGTGTCAGAGCTTCCAGGCATAGGGACAGGACAATGTTCCCATTGTGTGAAATTAACAAAATTTCTGAAAGTATTTGCTCTGTGTAGGAAATGTATGCCATAATGTTGAAAACAAAACTGCTCCTCATAATTTGCAGTATTTAAATACAGATCTTCAGCATCAAATGCAGCATAATATTTTAAATCAGAAAACAGTGCTTCTATTGCTTGTACATCCCAATCATCTGAGCGGATGTTTTGTTTAACTACATCACCCATAGAAACACGAAAAACAGTTGGCACATTAATAACTTCGGTGGGACCATGAATTTGAAAGTTCACTGCATCCCAAGCAATCCCATCACGTACAGGCCAGGCGGTGATGTTCACAAAAGTCTGGTCTCTTTTCATGATGTGTGATGAGGAATGTGGGGCCAAAGTTCCATCAATTAATTGAATTGTAGAATGTTCATTCAGGTAGTGTCCATTGATAAGTCTAAAAAACAGTACCACAAAGCCAATTGTCATGAATAAAAAAAATACAAATCAGCACCAGCCAGATGTAAGTCCAAGGTGCAACCAAAAAATGTCTCTTGAACCAGGCAAAAAATATAGAGATTTTGGAAGGGACAGTGGAAGTCAATGATTCAGTTTCAAAGGAAGACTGGGACTGGGCAAGTGTTGTTGTATTTAAAAGGGGCAAAGCGACTTCCGTAGGATAAGCATACTCCGGATCAGCGGGTAAACCACCAGCCGTAGGTGGCGGATCATTAACTGTGATCATCTCAATGGAAACTTCAGGTACGATGATTGAGGGTGGCACCACAACAGAGTTTCTCAGCATTGAAGGGCAGGAAACCGAAGGTGTCATACTATGGAGAATCGGCCACCCTGTGTAACTTGACATTCTCAATTGAAATGTACCTTTTTTCTTTTCGACCAGGAAGTGGTGGTAAAACAACTGTACGTGTACCCAATACACCAAGCACTGGGACCGGTGCACGATAAGAGGGGCCAAACTCCTTCTTGTTCTCCACCTTCTCACGGACTAGATCACCAACTCGAGGCAGCCAGCCGACCACCGGAATCAGGAGCGCTTCTTCAGATGCAGAGGGCACGTGTTCTTTTGCCAGAGTGTCTCTTGCTTCTTGTAGATTCTGCAATACAGCACAGTGGTCATCGAGGTCAAAAGGGGCGGCAGCTGCCGCCATGTCTAGACCATCAAGGTCCGTGACAAACATTCTCACTCCAAAGAGCATCATGTAAGGGGTCCTCCCACCCAGAGACCTTCTAGGGAGATTATTAAGTGCACGTTGGACGTCATACAAGTGGGTAAGCCAGTTCCGGCCTGTACCTAACACCTTGGCTGTCAACGATTGCTTTAGGTCACGGTTCATCCGTTCCACAACACTATTGCCCCCAGGCCAGTATGGAGACGAAAATTTGACTTGGACCCCCAAACTTCTCATAGCCTCTTTGTAAGCCTTAGAGGCGAACGCCGGGCCCTGATCAGAGTGAAGGGTACCACACGCAAAACTCCCTATAAAGACACGCAATGCTTTGATGACAGTCCTGGCATCAGCACTCCTTTGTGGCCACACCCACAGAAAACGTGTGCACGAATCCACTGCAACCAAGATGTACTTGTACACAGTATCAGAGGTAAAAGGACCGCAGTGATCTAAATAAACACACGCTAGTGGTTGATTAGATATATGCAGCTGCGTTGGAGGTGGACGCGCAACAGAAGGTTTGATCTGCTGGCAAATGTCACAATTAAGTACATAAGCCTGCGCTTGTTTATACAAACCGTACCACCAGTAACGTTGCTGCAAAAGAGAGACAGTCGCTGACACTCCAGCGTGCGCTGACGCAACACCTTCGTGAGCAGCTGTTATCAGATTTGGTCTGCAGTCCGCGTTGGGGATTAATCTATCACCAACGTCGTTAATCCTCACTAATGGGACGTTATCAGGACTTAAGTGATAATTGTATCGGGAAGGGAAACCTCTAGGGAAGTTTGTCCCTGTCTCAGAAGCAGCAATAGCTGCTAAGATGTCTGCATCAATCTTCGATTTTGATCTTGTAACTGCTGCTACTAAATATGTCACCACTGCTGTTTTAGCTGCCTCGTCAGCCAAACTGTTACCGACAGCATGGACACCAACTCGTTGGTGACCAAGAGTGTGAATTACATCCACAAGTGGCAAACTCCCTTTGAGTTCTGACACTCGAGCCCAAATTGTCTTATGCTTTACTGAGCAACCTTTGGAGTCACGAAAACCATTCATAATCCCAAAAAGTATATTGTCGTTGTAAGATTGAACACAATAGTAAGAGTCACTCACTATAAGAGTAGTGACTCTGTGATCAGCAAACTCAAGTGCAAGCACCAGAGCACGAAGCTCCGCCAGTTGCGCGGTACAATCACCCAATGACTGCGTATGCACTGCATCAGATTTGAACTCTCCATTCACGAAAGTACCGACTACAATGGCGCAAGCCGCTGAATAAGCGTGCCTTGATCCAGTTGCGGGTTGCGCCGACCCGTCAGTGTATATGACACAATGGTATTCCTCGATAGGGCGCAATGACTGTGGAGCTGGATGAACGAATTCATACTCCAAACTCTCCTGAGTCTGCAACGCTGCGTCAAAGATGTATTCGACGTCAGGCGAAGCTAAGGAGGTCGCCCATTGTATCCACCTTGGATGCAAAGCCTTAGAATTTGGTACACTAGCCTTAGTGACTGCTTCAAGAGCAGGAAACGGTGTTACCACCAGCATGCGTTTTCCTTGTGATAGCGCTCGTTCTTTCAGGATCGCCATCTGAACTGCTGTCAAGACTTTTTCAACAGTGGAAAATCGCAGCTCAGCCGATGTGTACAGATGAGATTTGTAAGCAATGGGGACTGTGTCACCCTCATTGAACGTTAAGTACGTGAAACCTTCCGCGCCTGGAACAATTCTAATGACCAGGTTGGTGTGGTTGTCACGAGTTTTTAGATATTTAGCTGTAAGAAGATCAGTTTGCAAAGTATATAATGCCAACGAGTGCTCTGGCAGCCAGCAAGATCTGGTATAAGTTGGTTGTATCAAGGCATAAAGTGTCTTGATACGCTGGGCATAATCAGGAATGTAGGATCGACCGAAATTCAGAAAACCCAGCAAGGATTGAAGTTTTTTCAGTGTCGTAGGGATACGAAGGTTTGCGCATTTCTCTAGGAACTGCGGTGCCAAGCCTCGACCTTCATTATTGAGTTCGTACCCCAAGAGCAACACTGTAAATTCAGCAATGTGCGACTTCTTAAAGTTAAACTTGTAACCGAAGTCTGCAAACATAGTCACTATGTTATCCACACGAGCAAGGTGTGGAAGCAACTCGTCGTCTGTCAGATAGATGTCATCGACATACGAGTATGCTTCCGGGTCTACCATCTCTAAGAGCGAGACCACGCGAGCGGCAAAAACTCCAGGGCTGTTCTAATAGCCCATCGGGAGTCTCTTGAACAATTTTTGTTTACCACCCGAGGTAAATGCTGTCCACTCATAACTAAGAGGGGCCAGATTATGGCAATAAAAGCCATTGGATAAGTCGAGCGTAGTTTTGAAACGTTTTCTCACAAGACTATCTACGAGAGCCGAACTATGAGTATTCTGTACCGCACACGTCCGGCAATGTGAGTTTAAATGCCGGTAATCCAAAACTAGGCGGTACGATCCGTCAGGCTTCGTTACAGTGAATAAAGGATTATTCATGGGTGACACACATGTCTCAATTACTCCTTGATATTCCAATTGCTCAAGGATTGACGCGACGTGAGGTCTAGCCTCGCGATGCATGGGATATTGGGGTTGAGGCTGGGGATCGGATCGCAATGGTGTCTCGTGATTGGGAGAACATTTATCCCAGCCAACCTGATTACGATATAACGCTGGCGCAAGCACCTGCGCCCACTCCCCGGCCAACCTAGTAGACTCCTCCGTGGGCACTGCGTGCCCAAAGGAAGGAAGTATAACTTCCTCTCCCCTAGGGGCGTCTAAAATGAAAGCCGGAGGCCAATCTTTCTCCGCCAAAAGAATATCATATGTGGTGGTAAGATTATCCCAAAAAAAACCTTTAATTTTGCGTTGTATGTCACCCTCAATATTAAGGACTATTTCAAATAATCTTTCGGGGGGGGCTACGCGAGTATCAGCAGTTTCTACTGTCACATAAATGTCAGTTGCTGTCACCTCCAGAAATGGACGCAATGCTTCCCGCACTACTGTAACTTCCGCCGCGCTGTCTAGCAGCGTTAGTGCCCATGTCAGGTTCCGAAGCTGTGTCCTGACCATCTGAGGCATATCTCGCTGAGATAGCAGCAACTTTCTTTTTCTGAAACGGTGGACGTGGTCTGGCAGCGTCTTCCTGCTGCCTTTACCGTCAGTCTGGCGGGGCTGGTCACGACCCTGAGTGCACCGTCCTCTTCCACGCTCTCCACCACCAGAGTGCGAAGTCGATGTTTCCTGTGAAGAACGAGGAGAGCGTTGTTCAGAAACCTGAAACCTATCAGGTGACTTAATACGAGTACGATCGCGCAAATCATAAGTGCGTTCACTATATGACTGAACTGGTGAGGCAGGACGAGAAACCTGTTTCTGTTGCTGCTTCTCTTGTTTTTTGGCTCGCCAACTTTGTTTAGGAAAGTTGGGCTTTTCGTCTTTTGTAGACGAACTCACCTTAGTTTGTTGTACTACATCCGGAATTTTGATGGTGGGTTTCACACCTAAGGCACTACGTCCAACCATCCTGTAGGCCTTCGCAATAATTTTTGCGAATTGCCGAGGCTTGTCTTCATCAGCCAGACGCTCCAGCATATTGCCAACTTGGAACTGCATGGCATCTCCTTTGAGGTTGCCCATTACCATGGAACAAACCACATCGAAACTGTCGACAAGCCTCATTCCCAACTCAATAGCTGCCTCCGCACCATGACTTTCTTGAACTTTCTTGATGACGGAGGGTAGCACAGCCATAGACGGAGTGCCGTAGCACTTCGAATATGTCGCCGCAAAGATCTTGCCCCAATTGTCACAATCAACAAGCTCAGGGACCAGGTCTTTGGGCAAAGTAATGGTGAGTATCCTGTGTTTATCCACAGGTGTAGTGTTTAGAAACACGGCTTCTAATTGATCAAATTTTTCTGCAAGCCAGTAAGGAAATTCATCCTTACTGAGGGGGCGCTTGCCGACAACCGCGTTAACCATGACAGGGCTTATCACCACCGCGTGATGGTGATCCGCCCCGTGTCCAGCAACCGCAGGTGTTCCCACCTGAACTGTGCGTGACACGTACTGCACTAAAGCCCTATGGACCGTAATCAGGGCTGTGTATAGTGTTCTTAAATCACCCACTCCCACCGTCAGGTAGCGTGGGTGTGGAGTATATCCGGCCAGTACCGGCCACGTAGCTCCCGCTATTGATAACGGGCCCATTCTCGCCGGTACGACCTCATGGGGGAGGGCGCCATTAAATCAAATTGTATGCTGCCAGGCAGTAATAGGAATTTCCAGAGTCCGATATGGGGCATAACCCGCAGGTACAGCCGAGGCCGTATATTCGTGGAACAAATTATCGCCTGCATCTACCTCCGCAAAGGTCACCCATGAGTAAAACAACTCATATGGGTAGGTGGTATCAGCACTGACCACAAAGACTACAGACATCCCGTCATCAGGTACCCCATACGCCCCCAGATGAGTGCGCAGAGGAACCCGACTATGAGCGGGAATATTAACCGCCATAAGGACCCCTAAAAGAATAACAACGATCTACTCAGTAGCACTTGGGCTCAAAAATGATAACCTTTTTAATTTTCAAGCTTGATAGAACCTTTAGTCTAAACCTAGGTAGGTTAAACCGTCACCCAAGTTTTCCGGAAACGAGAGCGAGGGTTGTTGTGGACTAAAATCAGCACTACTAAAGCGTCTCAGATGTTAAGACCAAACGTTAGGTGCGCCATGTTGCAGGGATTCTGCTTTTGCACAGAACTATGCGCAGGAGACCAGGACCTCAGAGAATTGTGGTGTACCAGAAAATCCTCCTCAGAACCCAGAACCCCTTATCCGACTAGCTTGGTATCCCATTCGTTAACCTAGATCTAGCTAGGTGGTCCCAATGTATAGACAAACCAGAACAAGCGACTTAGATATTTCTCAGGAGTGGTGGGAATCTGAAATACCTGTTCGTACTTATTTATTAGTCCACAACGGAATAATACAGACACGGTAAAGTTTAAAGAGTTTATTTTATAAACCTCGCGTCCTAAGATGCAGTACTTTGGCTAACACGAGCAGACTAACAATACAGATCAGAATCATGAGCATTATTACAATACCATATATAATGAAAGGAGCAATCATACTATTAATGACAGTGGCTTACGGCCACACTCCTTTTACTATAATCTAATACATTATTATTATTAGACTATTAGAAGGTCTCTTAGGCTAACAGGGGGGACCTCATACCGTATAGATCAGCTTAGTAGAATCACATCAAAGGATCAGCTCTCACAGCATACACCAGCTCTTCTTGTTTGAATGACTAAAAACCAAACTGTTCTGCAATATTAAAGACGCTCGTCCTTCAAACATTGGCAACTTTGTATGCATGATATGTCTAACAAGTGTCTATGATCAATCTAAACACAACACTCTGTACCTTCTAGTGACCCAGACGCGTTCTTTGCATGATGTACAGACCAAGGGCACATTTCAC
Source organism: Triturus cristatus (assembly GCF_964204655.1). Classification (NCBI taxonomy): domain Eukaryota; kingdom Metazoa; phylum Chordata; class Amphibia; order Caudata; family Salamandridae; genus Triturus; species Triturus cristatus. The sequence goes on from NC_140589.1 coordinate 1,635,402,775, forward strand.
GGTTAAGAATGTATAACAACCGTTTGTTATTCCTTAGGGCAAAGACGAGTCAGCATTTTACAAAATGAATAACACATAACAACAGTGTCGTGTGCAGCGCAGCAGAAACAACAAGCTTGCTTGTTAACTATGATCTCGGTTATGCTAACTTAGTGTTGTAAATAGGGCGTGGCTTAGTCCATCTCACAATCTATATGATAGTACCGGTGTGCTCATGAACAACAGCTGCATTCTTGTGTTATGTCTAGGTGCGCGAGCCTGGCCAGAAAGAATAACAAGGGACATTGATGTTGGACCTTGTTTATAGTGTTCATACTAAATCCCAGGTAAAGAACAGAATGCAAAAACATATGCCGGTTCCGTGTAAATGTACAATGTGGCACAGATACAAAATGTGTCTATATAGTAATGGGTGCAAAGGAAAATTAGGCCTCAAATGTGCACAGTTAGGCTAACATACGGAAAACTACAATGGGCCATGCAGGAAACACACAACAACCTCCCTTTCAACAGGATACTACCACTTACAAAGATACTAGTTATGATAAATGTATGCTGAAAATAAGCACACTCAATTGCCATGTTCCAGAAAAATGAATGACTATAAACTAGATATAGAAAAAATTCAATTTGTAAAAAATTATCAACTCAAGGTGATTTGGAGGAATCCATGAGGTAATTCGCCATTTCGTAGGCCAAAGACTCCATGAAGAAATCTGACTTCGCACAGAACGATTGGTCCACAAGCTCCAAAGAACAAACATGCTCTACAGTCTCAGTTGATGCTGAGACAGTTACTGGGCAACCAACATCCATGTTAACATGCCTGTATCTTGTGAGCCATAAGCCGATGCACACGGTCTCTCATAGGCTAAAGGCTCAAAACTCACATTGTGTAGAAGTTACAAGCCCAAAGGACAGTTCTGAAATACAGGTGTCTGCGAAGCCAGTCATATATCCAGTGCCCATTGGAAGGTAAACCAGACATGTTGAAACCCCAAAGACCAATCAAGATCCTGTTCTTGTAGTAGAAGCATTCCTAAAATTTGATTGATATGCTCACGGTAATGTTGGAGCGATGCCAGTTTCAGAGCACCCGCAAAAGGAGCATCCATTGCAGAGAAGCAGGAACATGATGAGAATGCCACAAATGAAGAATAACAGCAACTGGAATCCTCCGAATACACTAGATAAAATGGAGTGGATAAAAGCCGCGATAATTCCAAAGATTGTCTGAAACAAACTAACAAGTACCCGAGTCTACAACTTTAAAAAACATGTGTGCAAGGCTGGCCATACTGGAGGCATTTAAGATTTGATGTATTAATTCTCCCAAATGTAGGGGAAGGTTAGTGTTTAACAATGATTGTATTTCACTAGAAGTTCTAGCCACCTCCAGTTCGTTGGTCTCGCAAGCCGATTCAAGAGCTATTTCTTTCTGAAACAATAATGCTTTGAGTCTACTTAGTTTGTTCAAATCTGCCTTCAAAGTTGGAATGGAAGGCCATAGTGAGCTATCTACAATACCATGTGGAAGAGAAAACAAGACATTGTTGCAACAAGTGACTAACTAGGAAACTGACAAAATATACAGGACTCATGCCCGCATTCTGCAACAGTCTTGATCACTAAGCATGAGGTAACTCCCATTAGAGAGTACAGTACTGAAAGGGAGAATTGCGGGAACTGGGATTCCTTTTAAATAGCAAGCTAAATTTGGTGCTGAAGTGTTGCATGCGCCATGAATTTTTACTTGTTTACAAACAAGTGAATGTCCGACAGTAGAGTCCCATTCCTCACCAGTGATAAAGACTTTCTTGTCGCTATATTCAAAACAACAACCAAAAGGGAGTGACAATACCTCATGTATGTGACTGCTACCTAGGGGTTCGTATCTACCTACAGTAAAATGTTTCATGCAAGTTGTGAATTGAAATGTCGATATAGGCAGTGAAATAACTCCATGGATTAACCACACCGCCGAAGGCGTTTCAGTTATGGTGAATGAGAGCTGTTCTAATTTCTCTAAATGCAGCATTGTGTAGGTCGCATCTTTCATGGTCATCAATTGTAGTTGACGTGTTGAATTAAAAGATGAAAACAAATCAGCAAAATTTAAGAAATGCCATGGAAAGTGCACATTTTTAAGTGTTTGAAGTGTCCAGCTAAACTGCATAATACATCTAAGCTGAATTTGCCCATGATACAATGTTGACATGAAATTGTAAATACGAGATGATAGCGTATTAATAATATTATCGACAACAGCTAGCACTTTCTCAAAATTATCTTGGTCTATCTGTCTTAAAGATGCAGCAGATTCCATTTGGGATAATTTCCAAATTTCATTAAAAGTAGCATATATAAATCTTTTAGAACATGGTGATTTGGGACCCAAAAGAAAATCCAATAAATTAAAGTCCTCGGACTGGAGAGAAAGATGTTGTTGCACTGTAGACAGTGTGGAATGTTCCAAACATTGTTGACATAACTTTCCCGACGCATAGGTGGTAAAAGAACCAGAATGTGTTCACTGAGGGTAATCTAATTGATTTAAATCCAGATGTGAACGAGCATGATAACCCTTTATGTCTACTGGCCATAATAGACACCCGCCAGGACTCGAAAATGAAGAATTAAATGTACCATACTATTTAGTTGTTCTCCTGTAAAAGTTGTAAATTTCTGCCAATTGTAAAAATGGGCAACCAAGAGAATGGCCGGGCATTCATTTCTTTAATTTTTGCCAATCCTAAAAAGTAGTCTGCTGTATTGTTTCATTCAGATAAATCATTTGTGTGGGAATGAAATAGGCTCGAAATAGGGTTTCCGTGATTTGAACCTGCCAAATCGATTTCAAATCTTTGGTATCCTTCGAGTAATCATAACCTTTAAGGGTCAATTGGATAACAAACACATTAGTATATATAAGCTTCGAGTGAGCGTATATTTCTTTGATGGTGTTGAAGTTAATAAAATAAAATATGACTTGGGGTCTGAGGCATCATATCCCTTGAACTTGCAATATATATCTTTTTGCTTTTTGATACTTTCTGGAGTGGGAGTTTGACAATGTTCCCATTGGGTATAATTGTAATGGGGACGCTGTCTACTAGTTCTATGTAGGAAGTGGTGCCCATAATGATGGTAGCAGAACATATCAGGATAGTTAGCAGAATTGAGATATAGACCTCCTGACTCAAACACAGTATAATACTCTAATTAGGAAAGCATAGAATGAACAGTATCAACATCCCAATCTTCTGAATAGAACCCAGGTACTAATACATCACCCATAGAAGCTTTGCAAATATATGGAAACTGCAGAATACCGTCGGACCGAACATGTTGAGAAAAACTTTATCCCAAACAATTCCAAAAGTCACTGGAATGGCTGCAATGTTTAATGAGGGACAAGTCTCTTTTCAATTTGTGCAATGAAGAATGGGGGGCCAACACCCCATCGACCAGTTCTGTAGCAGAACGTTCTGTGTGGTAAGGACCACTGAACGGTAGGAAAACACTGTCATACCTCTAATCCACAAGAACAGGAAAACCAAGGAGAGTATGATCTAGATATATATCCAAGGAGGGACTAGATAAGTGTGTTTTAACCATGAAATAAAAACGCTGAGCTGGAGCCATGTACAAAACGGAAAAACTGTCAGAAGAAAAATTATCTTGACAAATATAGTTCTCAGAGATACTTAACTGAAAACAGTAGGTTGGGACTCAGCAGCAGGACTTGAAAATGCAAATGCAGACTCGCTAACAGTGGACCATTGTAAATGACATCTGTTGTAGAAAAAGTTATATTTCAAGCAGGTGTTGAGTCAGCGAAATTGTCACCGGAGGACTCAGCCTCCCCCTCCCTCAGCCGGGGAGTATCAGCATTGCTGGTGCTCAGAGGCTGCAACAAAGATTTTGGTGGGAAAGAACTGCTATTCCATGGCATACTATGAAGTTTCGGCCACATGGTGTAGCTTGACATGTTCAATGGAGACAAAACAATTGACTTCAGATTCAAGGAAGAGGTGGCAAATCACAGTTTGTGGACCTTGAAGGCCAAGGACTGGAACAGGAGCACTGTACATTGGGCAACATTCCTTTTTGAAGGCAACCTTTTCTCGAACCCGATCACAAATGTTTGGAAGCCAGCCAGAAACTGGAAGACCACTTTCAAAAGCAGAAGGATGAGAAGCAGGCAAATGTTTGCGTGAATTAGCTTCATGAAACTCCTGTAGGTCCTTTAAGACAGCACAATTGTTATCCACGTCAAATGTTGTGGTGGCCGCCTCAACGTCTGGACCATCAAGGTCTAGAACATACATCTTGATGCCAAAGGTACTTTGTACAGGGTCCGCTCACCCAGATATAGTTTAGGGAGGTGATTTAATGCCTGTTATAACCCATTTAGATGGTTCAACCAACCACACCCTGTACCTAAAACTCTAGCCTTTAAGGACTACTTTAAGTCACGGTCCATTCTCTCTGCAACAGAATGACCCTCGGAAATGCTCTTGGCCACCCATGGACTTCATTAAATCACAGTACGCTTTATTAGCAAATGCAGGACCTTTGTCCGAGTGGAATACGCAACAGGCATATGTCCTGATAAAGACTCACTAGTGTTAAATGACAGTTAAAGCGTCAGCTGAGCACTGTGGCCAAACCCAGAGGATTCTAGAGCAAGAATCAACTGCATCCAAGATATATTTGAACACAGTATCAGAAATCAGAGGACCGCAGTGATCTGAATAAATTCAGCAAAAAGGCTGGTTGGAAATAAACAGTTATGTCTGTACTGGACGAGACACAGTGGAAGTTTTGATCTGTTGACAAATGTCGCAAGTTAAAACATATTTTTTAGTTTGTTGGTATAACCCCTGCCACCAATATCTTTGCTGTAAGAGCGAAATGGTGGCAGCCACAACGGCATGTGCAGAAGCTTTGCCTTTGTGTGCGGCTACAACTAAATCATGTCTGAGTTGGGAATCACATGGTCTCCAACACCAGTGATAGTTGCAAAAGGAACTTTTTGGTCATTAAAATTATAGGAATACTTAGAAGGAAAGCCCTTTGGTAAAGAGGTGCCATTTTTAAAAGCACTTACAGCAGCCCAGATATCATTGTCAATACGAGTTTTAGAGCGGGTTACTGCTGTAATTTTAGCTGTGGATACTGCTTATTTGGCTGTTTCATCAGCCGGAGAATTCCCTATGGTGTGTGTTCCCACACGTTGATGACTCAAAGTATGTATTACACGAGCTAGTGACAACAGATCTTTAAAATCTGCCACCTTAGCCCAAAGCAACTTGTGCTTGATTGAGCTACTTTTAGAATCTTTAAAGTCATTTTGTTTCTAAAAATGGAAATATTAATTAAAAGAAGATTGAATGCAATAATACAAATCTCACACTATAAGGGTAGGGAATCTAGGATCCTCATTTTTAAATGCAAGAATTAAATCTTTCAGTTCAGCCAACTGCACAGTGAAGTCTCCAAGAGACTGCATGCAAGTAGCCTGAGGGTGAAAGGCGCCATCGGAAATAGTGCCTAGTACAATGGTGAATGCGGCAGAATACTGCAGCTTAGAACCTATAGCTGGTTGTGCAGATCCATCTGTATGAATGATGGACTAATATTGGTTGAGGGGAAAAATTGAAAAAGGTAAAGGATAAGCATGTTCATATTGCAAAAATTCTTGTGTTCGCAAAGAAGAGTCAAAGACAAAGTCGACATCCACAGCTGATAAGGTTGTAGGCCATTGTATCCAAGAGGGTGGAGGGCTTTTGCATTAGAAACGCTGGCTTTTGTAATGGCCTCTAGGGCAGGCACTAGAGAAACAACAATAATGCATTTACCTCAAGCAAGTGGCCATTCCTTTAGAATGTCCATTTGGACGGTAGTGAGAATTGTTTCAGTAGAAGGGAAATACACTACAGGAGAAAAATACAAATGTGATTTATATGCAATAAGTACTGTTTCACCCTCAATAAAGGTGACGTAAGTAAATCCAATCGCAAACTGTAGTACCTGGATCACAAAGTTTGTAGTATTGACACGTGTATGTAGATAGCGTTTCAAGTAAGCCTGACTGTAAAGATCTCAGCGCATCAGTATGTTCCGATATCCAGCAAGAAGCAGAAAAATCTGGGCGTATTAAGGCATAGAGCAGTTTAATACGTTAGGCGCAGTCAGGTATATATGTTCTGCCACAATGTAAAAATCCCAGCAGAGACTGACATTTTTTAAGACAACCTGGAGGCTGTAATTGAGTACACTTTCCAGAAAATGAGGGGCAACGCTTTTGCCCTCACTTGTGAGTTAACATCCTAAGAAAAGGACATTAATTAAAGCTATAAAAGACTTTTTGAAGTTAAACTTGTAACCAAGTTTAACAAATTGCAAAATAATGCTATCCACTCTTGCTAAATGGTGGTTTAATTCATCATCAGTTAGGCAGATATCATCAACATAGGATCGCGCATCATGTTGATGTCAAAGAATTGACACAATTCATGTCCCAAAGACTCCAGGGCTGTTCTTGTAGCCCATAGGAAGTCGGGCATAGCGCCTCTGAAAATTAAGGGCACTAAACACAGATCAGTCACTGCTCTCTGGAGCCTAATTGTGACTGAAAAAAACGTTGGAGATATCCAAGGTGGTTTTATATTTTTTGCGGGCGACATTATTAATAAGTGCTGTGCTGTGTGTATTTTGAACTGCAAAAGTGTGTGTATGACTATTCAAATGTCTGTAATCAAGACAATTCAATATGAATGATCTGATTTTAGGAAAGGAAACAGAGGATTGTTCATTTGAGATACACAGGGTTCAGTTACCCCGGGACTCAGTTGGGTAAGTATTTCCTTATCTGGTGCCTTCACCTTGCTTTTTTATTGGATACTGCAGCTGTACCTGGGGTGTAGACCATATAGGAATAATATGGTAAGAAAACTCCTTAGTAACAAGTATGGTTACGATAAAGCACAGGCCAAAGGAAGGGACCATTCAGAAGCATTAGCCTGTTTGACCTCATCTGGGACAAGGTGCAAAAAAGAAGGGAGAATGACGTCCTCACCTGGGCGCATGCAAGAACAAACAGGGAGGGCCAGTCAACCTCCGCCAAAACAATAAAATATGATGTACTTACATTATCCTAAAAGATTGCTTTAATGCTGTGTTTAATGTAATTTTCAATTTGATAATCCAAAAGATATAGACTGTCCAGAGGGGCTACGTGGGTGTCTGTGGTTTCAACCGTAATAAATATTCCAGTTGCTTTCGCTACCAGAAATGGTGGAGATGCTTTTTCTGAAAAGAGGGTTTGTAGGGAGGAGGTCTATCCTCCTTCTTTATCTTCACGTCAGACGAGCATTGTGTTTCCCGTTTTGGTTGCACATACTCTCCTTGTCTGCTATCAGATCGCCCTCTTCTGTGGGACTGCTGGTCAGATGAGTCCTGAAATGAACGAGGAGAACAAGGATCAGGAATCTGATACCTGTCAGGAGTTTTCATTTTTGTGTGATCACGAAAATCATATCGCCTTTCAGAAGAGTTGGGGCAGAGAGCCTATTCGTTGTCTAGGTTTTTGTTGCTGTTGTTTCGATTTGCCTCACGGTTTCTTAAGAAACTCACTGTCCGGTCTGGCATCCTTGTCAGAGCTAGGCTTGCTAATTGGTGTTACAGAAGTCTGATTCCCAAACTATTACGTCCTAGAGACAAGTAAACATTAGCAATAATGGCAGGCAAGTCACATTTGTGGTTAGCTACTGCCACAGTGGCAAGTCGCTGGAGTATTGCCAATGATGCTGCTTTACCATTAAAATTAGAAAGAATCATTTTGTAGATGACTGGACCATCCCCAACAAGTTTCATCCCCATATCGAGGGCAGGACCTGTCCCATGCACATTATTTATCTGTTAGAGGATGTTCAGTAGAACGGCCATCGAGGGAGTGCCATGACAAAGAGTGTATACTGTGGCAAAAAAGTCCTCCATGTGTTGCAGTCAGCCTGAGGAACCATGCCATTGGGTAAGCACATGGTTAAAATTTGGTGCTTGTCCTGTGGTTCCGTAAGGGGAAACAAAGCTTCAAGTTGATCCATTTTTTGGGCAATCTAGAAGGTCATCTCTTCACAATTCTTGGGTCATTTGTCCATAAATAAACAATTATAGGACTAATAAGATGACCGGCAGGCACCTGTGGTTGTCCATGTAGGGCAACTCTAGTTGGTCCAGCCATGCACTAAATTACTATTACCTAAATCTGGATATGGGGTATAGCCGCTAGTGCCGGCCAGGTGGCTGCTTCAATACTTGAGGGGCCCATTTGGACAGTGCATTCACGTGGGGAAGGGCACAATTGAACCAAGTCTGGTGTTCCCCAATGGTAGGAGGAATTTCAGTAAGTGCATATGGCCGATGTGCAGCAAGAGCAGCTGCCACTGTATATCTGTGGAAAGTATTATTATTCTAGTCAACAGCCAGGAAAGTGAACCAAGTATAAATTACTTCAAAGCGGAACGCAGCGTCTGCTTCAATTACAAAATAACAGCAACCACTGCATTAGGAACTCCGTGTTGCATTAAATGCTGAATTACTGCCGGACAGTAATTAACAGGAATAGCAACGGGTTGAGCCATAGCTAACTGAAAAGGGATTCAAAGCGTAGCAAAATCAGGGGTTACAAACCTTTTAATATTCAAACTTGAAAAACCAACAGAACTAGGTGCTGCTTAATGACTGTAGAAGAAAAATCCCTTGCACCATGGATGTCTCCGGGAAAAGGTGCAAGGGTACTGTGGGAAAGCACAAGTAAGTACCAGACCAAACGTTGCGGGTGCCATGTTGCAGGAATTCTGCTCTTATACAGAACTATGCTTAGAACGATAGAACATCAGTATGTAGGAAATGAGTCACCATACCACCTCAGGACCTATGGGACTGAATCCGACTATCCATAATGCCTCATTTGCACTCCTAACCTTATCAGAGAAACAAGTGAATTGGTACCCCAGAACAAAACACTCCCGACCCTCTCAAGGATAGTGGTAACAGTACACACCCTTTTGCTCTCTCATTCATAATCATCCACAATAAGATAACCAGGTGACACAAATGAAGTTTAGAATATTTATTTTAACTATGTGAAATGCAGTATATGAGGCACAGTTAGAAAACAAATGCATACTAAAAATACTGTTAGCATGGTGATTAATCCATATATCATGAAAAGCTCTGTCATTTTATGCAACAGAGTAACCTAAACCCCCCCCTCCCTTGCTAATGAAGCTAAATCTCAGAACTCTCGTTCCATGTGTTTCCTCTCCACTCATGTGCTCATCAATATGATAGGACCTGTGTGCTCATAAACAACAGATGCATTCTTGTGTAATGTCTAGGTGCTAGTGCCTGGCCAGAAAGAGTAACAAGGGACATTGTTGCTTGACCTTACCTTGTCTATGGTGTTCAGACCAAATCCCAGGAAAAAGAACAGAATGTGAAAACAGACGCAGGTTCAATGTGAACATACAATGTTCACAATGTGTGTTTATATAGTAACATGTGCAAAGGAAATTGAGGCGTACAATGTGCACAGTTAGGCTAACGTAGGGAAAACTACAATGGGCTATGCAGGAAACACACAGCATGCTTTAACTAAATGACCCATTTCACCTAATTCCTCACCATTGACCTCTTACAGTACACTGCTAACAATGGTATCCATTTGTCTGCTAGAGTTCTATCTAACATTTCTTGCAAAAAAAGCATTAACCTATTATAGCATCACAGCACTATGCCAAGCGATATACCGGTTATTATCGGCTCAGAACACATTTTCTAGGCCTGAGCCGTAGGCTACAATGAGTGAGAGGGTTATTAACAATTGGTATAGCCAAAGATAGAATGACTACATTGCTATTTGAATATTTCACACAATGAAAGTAAAATGTATGCAATTAAAGAGGAAGAGACAAAAAGGCAAGGTTGGAATGCTGAAGCAGAAGCTCTAAACCATCCTGCCCTGAACCACCTAATTAGGTGTGAAACTTTTACATCGCAGCTAGTACATCAGGAGTCATTACATCACAGGCTGCACATATGAAGTCATTACATCACAGTCACGGTTTGCTACATTATTATCAGGAGCCACAACTTTGCAGATCACAAGCAGTACATCTGGAGGCATTACATCGCAGCTAAGCTTTGCTGCATTAACATCAGGAATAAACACTTTGCATGTAAGTACTAGTAAGTACTTATAAAATAATTCAAATGTACTTACCCTTACAACCGACATATATATATATATATGGATGGCTTAGACATTTTTGCAGAAAACGTAACTAAAGAACTCAAACAATTGACATCCCAATCCAGCAAAGATTTCATGCACACTGATCACAATCGTACAGTACAATACATGAAAGTGATCAACAAGATAAAGGAACGATAAAGGAACAGCAAGATGTTGTAGTCAGATGGTCAGATAAAAGAGGGAATGTGGTGCTCTGGCCTCTTGATATGTACAATAAGGAGCCGCAAAGACAACTACAAGATAAAGCATGCTATTGCAAATAAGTCCAATAAGCATCCAAGGCGTCAAGGAGAAATTGCGCACCGATTTAAACGAATGGAGAGGCCTAGGACTGATTTCTAAACAAGAATTGGACTTTCGGAAAACTGACTATCCGATCACGCCGCAATTGTATCTGTAAATACACAAAGACGCTAGCAATCCCCCGGGGGGACCTATAACCTCTGCCATAGGGGGCTTGTTAGAGAACACTTCTAGATACATCAATTTGTTTTTACAAGAACATGTTTGTAAACTTCCCTCTTACATCAGGGACACAGGGGATTTTCTTAAAAAGATTTACAATGTTGCATGGAAAGATCAACATGTACTTATGACCCTTGATGTTAATCAATACCAGTATTAAACACACTGATGGCCTAAAAGCCCTAGCATACTATTGAGGCAGAAGACCAATGCATCTGTATCAATACAAACAGATGCTACTGAAAATGGCAGATTGCTGCCTTAATAACAACGTCTTCATTTATGACCAGCTTACATATAAGCAAATACAGGGCACGGCCATTGGTACCTGCTTCGCCCCAGCTATGCAAATTTGCATATGGGCTGGTGGGAGGAGCAGGTACTCAAAGCCAAATTGAGCAGGGAATTGACTGAGAACGTAATACCTTGGGTCAGATATATGGACGACCTGTTTATTCTCTGGCAAGGGTCTCACGAATCAGCACTACAGTTTGCATCCGAGTTAAATAACAGCGATTTAAATCTTTCATTCACCTACAACATTAGTACACACTCTATACATTTTCTAGACTTGGAAGTATTTTTGGGAGAATAATGCATTGCACTCTAGAACTTACAGAAAGCCCACTTCCGGCAATTCTATTTTACATGCTAGCAGTTTCCACCCCATAAAACTCAAGGACAGCATTCCATAAGCGGATTGCCTCCGCATGAAACGTAATTGCAGCACTGCAGAGAGTTTGAGTGAAGCTACTGACGACCTCTTTAAGAGGCTTAGATCGCGAGGATACATCCCAGAAACACTGAACACTGCACAAGTGAAGACTACATTGATCAAGAGAGAAGTTTTGCTATTCAGTCAGAGTAAAAACAAGAGTAAGACTTTAAACTCAGGTACCCCTCGCCTTATCACTGGCTACTCAGCATACCATGCCAATCTCCGCAATATCCTCTACAAAAACTGGCATATTGTCAGAAGTGACCCGGTTATTGGCTGCAATATCACTAGAGTCCCTCCGATATCATTTAGGAAAGCCAAATCGATAAGAAATTAGTTAGTACGCAATTCACAACAGGCTAAGAAAGGTACAGACTGGCGGAGGTTACACAGAGGTTTTCAAACATGCATCAAATGTAAAGCTTGCAGACATAGTTCAAACATGAAACAGGTACAAACTCCCTTCAGACAGACACCCTTTGAAATCCGAGGGAGCTTCACTTGCAAAAGTGATTTTGCAGTTAATGTTTTAGAATGCACTTGCAACAAAAGATATGAGGGGAGCACTATACACCCAGTACATGTAAGGATTCTGCAACACCTTAGGGCTATCACCAATGATGTCCCTAGCTACCCCGTAGCCAGTCACATCAACTCATGCCATGGTGGCAATGCAAAAAACCTATCCTATTTCGTAATTGATACTGTCCCCAAGAGCCCTAGGGGCGGGAACAGGCAGTTGGCACTGAGGAGGTTGGAATCCAAATATATCCTCCTTCTGAACTCCAAGATTCCATTTGGGATGAACGCAGATGAAGCATTATCTGTCCATTTGTAGCTTCTTCCCTCTCTCTTTATTATCCATGGGCTTCTAGATATTTTAGCACTTATGATTTCTTCGATTTGTAAAATTTTTACACTTTTATATTTGTTTTCAAAGGTGTGTCTTCACATGACTTTTTTTACGTGGGTTCAACTGCTTTTTGTATGGTTGCGTATGCACACCAATGATGTTTGGTAAAACCCACTTGGGCTGCACCCTGTGCCTCTTTATACACGCAGTATTTATGTTAAGACCAGTATTGATACGGTCCTTTGTCATGCACCATGCATCGACATAGGCCCACTTTGGGCCAATAATCTCGCATAAATCACGTGTATTTAGTTGTTCATATATTCAAATGTAATTGTATTTTTGTATTATATAACAATGTACCAACTCCCCAAACTCAGTTATGTTTCATAAATGTCAGTATGAAGACTTAATTTGGACATTTTGCGGTGAGTTCTTACAGACTACATCGTCACTGACACTCTGTTAGTCTGTTCCCTATGTCAACTGCTGTGTGCAATACCAGGGTAAAATAGCAATACCTAACCCACATCAGATTATAATTTACCCTTTACAGAATAGTAGACTGATGTAAAGTCTTTTAATAATTTCAAGACACAATATGTGGTTTATATTTTGTTTGTTTTCTGTATCTATTCAACTTTATATATTTTTTTAATATTGCACCTTTTCTAGTGTGAATTTTTGTGTCTATTGTGACTCACGGTTGCTGTGACAACCATGCTGAGTGAGAATGTACATAGATATGCATTTCAATGGAGCCCGATGTTGTGAGCAAGGCGGTTCTCCGCCAAAACGCGCCAGGGCTCTTGTGTGGAATAAATAAATTCCAGTGGCATATACTCCACGGTGTCAGCGCCTGTTTTTGTATCTACAAGAAGCAGTATTGGGGTGTGTGTGGCTCTCAGCCACCTCATGTCCTGTATTCCTGGTAAGGAAACAACGTGGCGGCCCCTCGTGCGGACTACATACCCCAGAGTGCCCTTGGAGAAGCATTGCCGGACGCAAGATTCCGACGCAGCTGTTGGTGATTCCAGGCGTTATTCTCCGAAGTCGGGCTAAGAGGATTTCAGACACGCACGAGTAACGAGGTAGTGCTTCTATATACATTAAATCCAGGTAACCCCTGGATTTTGACGAAAGGATAGTACCAACAACCCACAAACATGTCTAGTAACGCCCAGCGGGACCGCGAGGCTGAGGCTGAGGAACTATTCAGAAACTTAATGACAGCCCCTGTGAGACGCACAGACGAGGGCAGCAGTTTAACCCCGGATCCCAACCCGGATGTGAAGACATTATTAAAATCACTCGAGAAATGTCAACGGAGTGAAATGACTAAATGGTGGGAGGAAATTTCACTGACCAAATATGTAGAAGCTGGTCGGATCCCACGAGGGTTGAGGATTATGTTGGCACCCAATTTTGACAATATCCACCCAGATATGCTAGAAGAGTGGGCGGATAACAATCTCAATGCGTTTATGAACGCGGTCAAAATTCTTATTAAATATGCCCGAATCGATCGTGAGGCGCTCATCAAAAAGATAGATGAGATCAACGAACAACTTAACGGACGACCAGAAAAAGAAGAAATACTCAAACAAAGAAAAGAAATTGAGGACAGGATCAGCAAACAACAAGAGAAAATCAAGTTGAGAAAATTACGCAAGTTCACCAGGGACAGAGAAGATTACGAGCTTGGGCAGATTTTTACTTTTGCTCGTCGCTATGACAGCGCAAGGAAGAGACGCTCGGACAAACTGGCCACTACTAATCGTGAAGTTTCCACCAATAGCAGTGAACAGGGCATGCCAATAGAATCAGACACAGGAGACTCTGTTTCCTTGACCAGTGGCAGCGGCAGCGAAGGTGAGGATTTGGTCCGGGGCTTCTCAAAGTCCAGCATTCTACAACCTGGTGAAGAGCTAAATTTTTTAGCCGAGGACCGCCGTCAGACCCTGAGGCCGCGGAATCCACAAGCATCCGCAGGGCAAAACAAAACAAAAAACGTAATGGCAGAAGAAAGGCCCGCCGCGCAAAGAGGCAGAAGAACGCAATGGCGAAGACGCTAAACGGTGATCAAAACAACAACAATAACACCATAGTAAATCTTTCAAAGCTCGAACTTACTGCTGCAGAGCAAAATATCCTATCTTTAGGCCTCTCGTACTGCGCTGGTAATAATTTCAACTATTGCAAAACTAGAGCGGATATGTTCAACTTCTCCAGAAAGTTGAAATTAAAGAAATTCTTCACCATTAAAACCGGGAACAAAATGAATGCGGTCCCTGATGACAACACAACAACTTCCAACGAATTCAATCTGGAAGCTGCTGATGCACATTTACTTATCACCTTGGCTGACATAAACAACATGGACTCTGATTCCCTCAGTCAGCCAGTTGACACACGGCCCTCACAGGACAGACTTGCATCAATCATCGGCACAGAACCCTGTGCCGGATTGAGTCCATTTAGAGGCAAATCAAATGTTATTCCTATGATGCCCAAGGACGCTATCGATATCTTCCAAGAGATGGTGACCAATGATTTAAAAGATCTTTATCGGGCCACAAGTTCCAACAGCAAGAGAATAAAACAACAGGATATACAATACAAGAATTTGATTCAAAAATTGAACAACAATCCTGGCCTAGTAATTTGCATGTCTGACAAGGGGGGCAATGTTGTCATTTGGCCCAAGGAAGAATACAGAACTGAAGTGAAAAGGCAACTTTCGGACACTAAGTGCTATGAAAAAATCAGCATGAAAATATACAATACGTCAAAGGAATCCCTGAAGAAAATGTTACACGCTTACAAAAGGCAGGGATTAATTTCAAGCCATGAATTTAATTTTCTCTTCAATGAGTTTCCGATTATTCCCACATTTCGCCTGATACCAAAAATCCACAAAGGAGTGAAGCCGGTACCAGGCAGACCCATTATTTCATCTATTGGGAGCATCAGTGAAAATGCGAGTAAGTATGTGGACTATTTTTTGCAGCCATTAGTTCGTGATTTAGCTACTTACGTTAAGGACACTGGTGATTTTATCAGGAAACTAGCTAAAATTCAATGGTGTGAGGATTACTTGTTGGTGACTCTAGATATAGAGTCTTTGTATACTAGCATAGAACGGGATACAGGAATTGCTGCCATTAAACATTACTTGGACTGCAGACACATCAAATTTTACAGTCACAATGCTATGCTTTTAGAACTCATTCATTGGGCATTGAACAATAACTATTTTATGTTTGAAAATGACTTGTATTCCCAAAAGAGGGGAGTCGCCATGGGAGCTTGCTTCTCCCCCAGCTATGCCTGCTTGCATGTTGGCTGGTGGGAGGAGCAGGTTCTCATGGGGACCCATGCTAATGTGTTTAGATCCAAAATTGCAAAGTGGTTTAGATACATTGACGATGTTTTTATGGTTTGGAAAGGTGATCGTGAAAGTGTGATACATTTTATTGAGGTTTTAAACAACAATACTTTTAATCTTAAATTCACTTTTAATATAGACAATACATCAGTCGAATTTTTAGACACCAAAATCACGATTATCGAGAACCAAACCAAATAGAAACATGTCTGTATAGAAAGCCCACTGCTGGCAACTCTATTTTACATGCCAGCAGTGCCCACCCACCACACCTCATAAAAAGCATTCCCTACGGGGAACTCCTCCGCATCAAACGTATTTGTAGTATACCAGAGGAGAGAGCCAAATGCTCAGAGGAGGCAATGAGTAGGATGAGGCAAAGAGGTTACTCTGAGGGGATCCTCAGGGAAGCCTATGAGAAAGTGGAATCCATCCCCAGAGACTCACTGCTCAAAGACAAATCGGTGGACATGAGCCAACATAATTCAGTTGATATCCCCGATAGCGCAATCTCTAATGTACCACGTTTGATTACAACATTTAACAAACAGCACCACAAGATCAGGGCCATTGTCAATAAAAATTGGCCGATTGTGCTAACGGATGGCGTTTTGGCCCCAACGCTACCCTCTAAACCAGTATTGACGTTTAGAAGGGCAAGAACCATGAAAGGTGAGCTCATGAGACCTAACACCCTAAGCCATACAAGCTGTTCGTGGTTAAAACCCAAAAATGGGTTCTTCAAATGTACCAGTTGCAGAGCGTGTAAATTTGGTCAAAATACTACTGAAGACGCTGTCCCATTCAGTGCTAACCCCAGACAAATCAAGGGTCACTTTACTTGTAGATCTGAATTCGTGGTTTATGTCCTTTTCTGTACATGTGGCTTGAATTACATTGGGAGCACCAAATTACAAGCCCATGTCAGAATTTTACAGCATTTAAGGGCAATTGTGAATAATGACTCCAGCTACCCAGTAGCACGTCATTTTAAAAAACAACATAACAATGATCTCAGTTGCCTGAAATACTTTGTTGTCGACAGTGTCCCTGCACAGCGAAGAGGGGGCAACAGAGAGAAAGCATTACGACAACTCGAAACCAAATACATACTCGAATTCGATAGCAAAGCCCCAACAGGGTTAAACAACGCTGAGGACTTACATAATTTTATATGAGCAGTTGCAGGCCAAAACTGTACAAAAACATTATTTTAACATTCTTGCAATATTTGACTAAGAATCACAGTGTGTGCATAGGCAATCCTGTCAATCGATGCTTTTTCACTGATCAGTTCTTGTACTTACCCTGTATCCTCATCAATATTATTTGAGAGTTGATTATTTATTTAGGGGTATATGCATCAACCAAACTAATACCGATTCCTTAATAGCGAAAAATAAGGAATCGCCATTAAGGAATCGGTAATTGGCATGCATCAACAGATTCGGTAAAATTTAGCGATTCCTTAAAAATCGCTAAATTTACCGATTCCTTAATAGCGGGGCACGCAAACGGCCCCACTAGCAAATAGCGAGTTCGGTAATACCGATTTGGCTAATAGCGAGTTCGGTAATACCGAATTAGCAATTACCGAATCGGTATTAGCGAAATCGCAAATTGCCGCGTCGCACCGGGAACAGGCTGATGACATCACCAACCAGGAAATACTGCTGCCCCACCCACATAGCCTCGACAGAGGAGCAGACAGGAGCTGGAAAGAAGGACAGGCTGTGCAGAGTGAGGCCACACAGATTCTGCCAGTCACAGCACACATCCATCATGTCGCAGGAAGTGCCATCCAGCGCTGAATCTGCACGCAAGCGCAAGAAGAAGTTCTCAGACAGGGAGCTGGAGTACCTCATCGAGGGAGTGGCCAGCAAACACGACCGCCTCTTTGGCAAGCTGTCCCTCAAGGTGCCTGAGACTGAGAAGCGGCGCATCTGGCAGCGCATCCGTGAGAGGATCAATGCGGTTGGCGTCACTAGCCGCAGGATCGACGATCTCAAAAAACGGTGGTATGACCTCCGGAAGCGCGCAAAAGAGAGGATTGCTGAGAGGCTCCGGGAGGCAAGAAGGACTGGAGGCGGAACAAGCACTGCACCATCCAACACAGCCCTGGAGGACCTTGTGGAAGGGACGATAGAGCGGGAAGCCGTCGTGGGGGTGATCCAGATGGACACGTCCGGCGCAGCCACAAGTGCCCAAGGTAAGATGCATGCCTGTGCCACACCCAGCATAGCGTAAATCCATACCCATGCCCCCAGCCCAATCTCACTGTGTCTGCAGCTCTGGCACAGACAGTTCCACACATGACACTACTGCATCTTGGGAGTTGTAGTCTAGTCAGCCCAGAGTGCAGGCACAGGCGTAAATCCTCACACAACACATATGTTGTACATGGCTGTAGACTGTTCATTTGTTGGACCACAGAGGGACATTGATGGGTACAACACTATGTAGGTGTAATCATCCCACTAATCATGCACTGTTTCACACACAGATGCATCACCTGGGGACTCTGACGACAGCGACCAGCTGATCATCTCTGAGACACCCGTGGAGTCAGACCAGGAGACTGTGCAGGATGCGCACGCACCGCCAACACCTGCCACCCCACCAGCACCACCTCCACCAGCGCCACAATCATCGGCACCAGCACCAGTGCCACAAGCCAAGGCACCTGCGCCACAAGCCAAGGCACCACCACCTGCGCCACAAGCAACGGCACCAGCAAGCCAGCCTGCAGCCAGTGCAGCCACAATACCACAGAGGCACAGGCACCAAGTTGCGCCCTTGCAGGAGATGGCAACCCCCCCCCTCAATTGGCACCCACGCAGCGCACATCCACACCACCTGCTGCACCACATTGAGGCTCAAGACACGCACGGCGTCACAGGGCCCGTCGCAGTTCCGTCTCCTCAGCTGACCAGGATGTCCCAACAACCTCTGCAATTGAGGAGAGGATGCTGCGCACACAGAACCTGCAGGGAAGACATGTGGCTAGCATCAGCTGCAACATCGTGCGCCTAGCGAGGGAGATGCGCGCCATGACTGCAGCAGTCACCGACATGGGCTCCGCGGTCAGGGACATGGGCACGGCGGTCAGGGACCAGACCACTGCGGTTGCTGATGGCAATGCTCAGCTCAGGGAGGAGGTACGTGAGCTCACCCGTGCCATCAGGGAGGGCCATGAGTCCCAGAGGAGGAGTAACCGGCAGCTAATGTTGCGTTCTGCCGCCGCTACCAAGGCCATACAACGGCACAGCAACTGCACCGCTGTGTTGGCACGCCGCACAGTCTCCCTGCAGGTGGACCTTGGGCACTTCTGCGGTGATGTTGCCAAGTCACTGAGACACATCACCACTGCTGTGGAACAACTTCAGAGCAGCACATGCAGTGCTGCAGCATTGGGAGGGGATGACACCAGTGAGGCTGCCTCCAGTGTCAGCAGCGTGTCACTGGCAGAGGCCAGCACCAGGCGCCGAAGTTCGCGTGCCTCCACGGGGACAGGCCGTGGTGAGGGTATGGATGCACCTGAGCGGAGGCTTGGTGTACGTGGCAAGCGGCACTAGAAATTTGTACATGCTGCAGGTCCATGGTGGAGCAACCATGGCCATCCAATTATTCTGTTTGCACAGGCCTGACTTTAAGGAACCTTTTATTTACATTTATGCAATCGGAGCATGATTCACAATGCTAGTTCTGTTGCACAATCCTCAGTGCTACTGTGCATTAAACAGTTGCACCCAACACCAACTTGTAATGTCTCATTTTACCCAGGGTCAAAAATGATTTTGCGTTATGTCTGTCCGCCTCCTATGGCCCTCTGCTGTGTTTGGGATGTGTGCCGGTCGTCGTTGGGTGGGTGGTTGGTCAGCCTGGGGGTCGTCATCCCTGTCCACCTCCATGGGTATCCCCCTTCTGGTGGCAATGTTGTGCAGCATTGCACATACAGCAATTATTCGACAGCATGTGTCTGGTTGGTATAGCATTGCGCCGCCAGTCTTGTGGAGGATACGGAAGCGGCTCTTGAGAATCCCAAAAGTCCGCTCTATCACATTCCTCGTGCTGATGTGTGCAGCGTTGTAGCGATGTTCCTGCGGGGTTGCTGGATTTAGGTATGGGGTTAGTATGTATTCCCGCAGGGCGTAAGCACTGTCACCTAGAAGATAGAAGCATAGACTTAGCATTGGTGATGTACATACATGTGTGGTGTTGGTGTGGGGAAGCGTAGTTCTACTTACCTAACAGGAGTCCCTCTCCAAATTCGCCATTGAGTAGTCGCCTGTGCATTCCACTGTTGCGGAAGATGTATGAGTCGTGTGTGCTCCCTGGGAATTGTGCCACTAGGTCCGTTATGATGTTGTTGGCATCGCACACAACCTGCACGTTGATCGAGTGGTATGACTTGCGGTTCCTGAAAAGGTACTCATTTGCTGACGGAGGGCATATGGGGATATGCGTGCAGTCGATGCATCCAATCACATGTGGAAATTGTGCCACCTGGTAGAATGCCTGTTTAGTGCGGTCCAACTGCTGTGGGGTTGTGGGGAAGCTGATGTGTCTGTGGAGCATTGTCAGC
The DNA here is from genome assembly GCF_964204655.1 of Triturus cristatus. Lineage (NCBI taxonomy): Eukaryota > Metazoa > Chordata > Amphibia > Caudata > Salamandridae > Triturus > Triturus cristatus. Next base: position 1,635,423,108 of record NC_140589.1, read on the forward strand.
ATGGCATCTAGGAATTTTTGGAAGAAGCGTGACAGTGCGCTTTGCGAAACACCTCCAGCAACCGCAATTACCCCCTGGAAACTCCCAGAGGCCAGTAGGTGCAGGCTGCATAGTACCTGAACGTGCGCAGGGATAGCATTTGTCCGGTGGGTCTGGTGCTGCAGTAATGGTTCCAGGTCTGCAATCAGGCGCATGATCATAGCGCGATTGAGGCGATATTTCTGGTACACCTCGTCCTCATTCTGGCCGAGCAGGGTTATGCGCAGTCTGAACACTCTCTCCTGTACCCTTCTCCTGCGCTGTCCTGCTGCATTGATCCGCATCCTCCTTGCAAGCACGTAGAGGGCAGCCATTTTGGGGGAGCCAACAGGGTCTCCTGGGCCAAATTTAAGGGTTTAGTGATTGCCTCAATCATTTGCACATGTAGGAATATCTTTTTTTTTTTTTTGTTTTGTTTTTTACTTTACCTCCAGGTTTTGATTCCCCTTATTTAGCTCTGGCAAAATAGCGATTTTTGGGATTTTCGGAATTAGCGAGTTTTCTTGCATTGGGGTGCGATTCTTTATTTGCTATTGGCAATTTCCGGGAGCTAATAGTGATTTCGGTAATTGCGGATTCGGTATTTAGCGATTCGGTAAATTAGCATTTTTGGTATTAGCGATTCGGTATGTTCGAGGTTATTTATTTAGCGATTCGTTATTTGCTCGGGTTTTGGGTTGATGCATTGGGATTGGGTATTTTTAACACAATACCGGGAGCTATTACCGAATCGGTATTTTACCGACTGGATTTTGGCTTGATGCATAAGGGTGTTAGTCACTAAATTAATCTGTTCTTTTTGTGTTTTGTTTGTTTTTGTTTTTCTCTTAGTTTGTCTTTCGAATTGCTAAATGGGTATAGTTTAGGAAAGTGAAGAGTTAAAGAGGGAAACAAAAGAGCGAAGAGAAAAAAAGAAAAAAAGAAAGAAGAAAATTAAAAATCTCTTCCTCAGATGTTGGAGCGTTCCGGCTCTACACATCTAATGAATCCCCCAGCAAGGTTCCTTTCATCATTATGTGCATTATAATTTAGGTGAAAGTTGACCTATTAGATATACCTATTACTTACACCATAGATTTAGTATTCGAAAGATTTAGGGGAGTAGCTGAATTTAATGTGTATATGTCAAAAGGATCACACACACATATGATAATGGTTTTAACATCATTTCTCTGTTTCTGTTTGTTTCCTTTCCTCGCTTATGTTGCTATTCTATTATTATTTGCACTTTCTTCACTTTTGACTAGCATTCATGATTTTTTACATAGGCAACAGATCTTTCGAAGCAATTTGGGTTTTATGAAATGAGCTTGTAATTTGACATATTTTAACATTTGTTGAAAAATTGTAAAGAATTCAGACCGTGTATTAGTTAAACTGTATGAATTAGTTTCAGAATATAGCTGCTATGTGTGTATATACAATATATTTGCTTGCATTTTGCACCATTGTTGCGTATTTTGCACTCTTGCATTCTTGCACTTTAAAGGCACAATTTGCACTTTAATAATCAAGATTTGCACTATTATTCTGCGTATTTGCACAAGCTAAATTTGCACATTTGAATCATGGAGTTTATAATGTTTTTACATGGTCTGTCTAATTTTCCAAGAGTTTATAACAAGTCATGTACAGTCATCATGGAATTTCACAAGACCCATGCTATTACAATCACCAATATTGCCTGTATGTGTATACATATTGCATTATCACATTTGCCATGTAAATCCAAGTATTTTTTCTATGTTTATTCAACACTAGCATCACGAGGTCATAGAGTCCTTCTCAAATATAAAGGTTAATGAAGCGGCAGTTACGTTATGTGATCAAGGCCATCTGGTGGCCGAAACGCGTAATGGCGTGTTGTGTGGGTGCTGTTTTTCATTAAAACCTGCGAAGCACGAATTGGTGTCCGTGTGCTTCTTCCTCGCCGTCTTGGAAGTGGGAGAGAGCTTTGTGGAATTCATATATATATATATATATATATTCACTGAAAAACCCAAAGGTTAAAGGGCTGTTAAAGTTAGGCTCAGATTTCACATGCTCAAAACCAGAGAAATTCAGCAGTTATAGTTAGCTGAGCTAACTATAATTCGCAACTTCGCAATGCACTGCTTATGACCTCACATATTACATCACTCACGGCATGGTCAGTGACATCCCTGATGACATCACTGATGACCTCACAAATGACATCACTGATTATATCATCCAGTGACTGTGAGGGTTTCTAAAATGTGTATGAGTGTTAAATATATATACACCAAGGTGGGTGTATTAGTGCCTGTATGTATGATTTAGTGGGTGTGTGACTCTCTGTATAAGTGAGTGATTAGAAAACGGACTGTGTGGAACTTCCTGGAGATAACAAGAGAATTACTTAGCCCCCAAATATCCTCAATAGCCAAGGGGACTTCATCCTCCAACTAGTACTATGCCAAGAGGCATACACTCCTCCTTTTTTTTTTTTTTATAAATTCTGTTTATTAAACATAACAACAAGACATTGCATCAGTATTGCATCAACATTACTCACTGAACACATCAGATAGTTATGGTATCTAAGACATCATATGCGTTCACATGTCAACATTTCCTCATCCGTTCTCATCTGGGTCATCCTCACACTGTTCGGTCCATGGATGTTGGCCCCCCTAGCATGAGGCACGCTACAAATATTCCCCCTGAACGAGTTCCACTTGCCCCAGACCTTGTCCCATTTCCAAGGGTGCCCTATATTTTCATAGACCTCTGCCCTGGCGACCATGCACCAGTCCATGTCTTGCTCCCATTCCATCAGGGTTGGTGACTCTGCTGCCCCCCACCTCCTAGCTATATTACGTTTGGCAATCATGAGGCTCATAGTAGTCCAAAGTTGTTTAGTCCGATTCATGTCCGTTGTGTCCCATACGTTCAGTAAGCACAATTTCGGGGATAGTGGGATAGCACCTACTCCTCCAACTTGAATCTTCTTTTCGAGAAGTTCATTGTGAGCAGGTGGTAGTGTTTGGCTGGAGACTTGTCATCGCCGAGTTGGCAATGCAGCACGTGCAAGGTAAATTGTTTTATTTATTTAATTACTTACCTTACTCATGTCGGTGGTATGTCGGACTCCACTACCCCCCCCACCCTGCCCTTCTCCTGCCTTGCCCCACCGCCCAGCAGCACTCCCTTGACGAGCCGCCACTGCCAGAATATAGTACTCTGCTTGTAAGAGTGTCTGGTTTTGTAGTAACGGTTCCTGGTGCAATCATTTACAGAAGACACCAATTCAAAATGGCATTTTAATTGAGAGATAAAAAGCAGGCAATCAAATGAAGCAACATCAATCCTCATATAGGTATTTAGTTGCACCATATGTGCAAAGCGGCATGGTGTACGATTTGAGTGCAGATGCATCAAAGGCCTAAATTCCACTCGGTTTCATTTACAATGCATTTTGAAATAGTGATGCTAGTGCAACACAAATAAAAAAAAATATTTTTTAAAAAAAGCAGTTTTGGCAAATATAATTAGAGGTACCTGTTGTGCATTTAAGTTTGTACAATGTGCAATCCTGAAGTTAGGGGCCCATTTGCAATCTTAAAACCCACATAAATAAATATACAGCGAAACAATCAGCCTGGTTGACTTCCTGAAGTGATTGTGCAGATTTTAAAATAATTCCAATTATTTCCCACTCGAAATCGATACAAATGCAACCATGACTTGCAGTATTAATATTTGGTTAACTTTGGAAAGCATGGAGGTGGTGGCACTATCAGTTACGCACCCAGTAAAAACTGGCAGCCTACACAGAGTAGGGCGGCCCTTTCATCCTCCACGCTGGTTCTATGTTTTTGAGGCGTAGCCAGCAATTGGGTTGTTGTTTGTTCAGTTCAGGCCTCATCTGCACCGCCTATGAATACTGGGAATAATTGATGGGCCGTTGAGCTCTTCACTGTGCTGTTTAGTTGTGACATGATAAATCTTCATATAGGTTTGGGCAGGGCTTTAAGTGGGATGAAAAAACTGGGGGATCTCTCATAGGGGGCATGGCCGTTGTAATTAAGGGAGTGGCTTAAAACACAAGCTAAAAATCTTTACTTTGCATAGTGTGCTGCCCCACTGGTATTTTGCTGCATCTGTCTATTCATCCAGCTATATAACACAGCAAGTAACTTTACACCTACAACAAGCCAGGGCTATTGGCTTTGTCAATAATTGTACATTGCATAAGATGAATAAGCAACAACTATGACTTTGTTGTATATAATATTGAAAATACTTCCATTCTTGTGGGCGAAGTTGTGGCGTAAGACTACAGCAGCCGACCTTTAAGCTGAGACAACAGGTTCGAGGTTGACCTCCTTTGGTTTCTAAAATAAATATGCCATTGTGTAATGTAATTGGTGCTCATGTAAAGTGCTCCAAGTAATAAGTATCCCGAACAGCGCAGCCATTTTCACTCCAATATCAGCCTCAAGGATATTATTAAAGTGAAATCATAGCTTGTTCATTCACATTAATCCATCTTTCCGACATTACACCGTTCTATTAAACACAGACTGTATTTTGAGGTCTTATTACTTAACAATTAATACTCAGTAATCAAAAATGATTAATAATTCAAGAGTTTTTGTATTGATTCGAGAGTTCTTCATCGGCGAACACGTGTTTCACGAGAACATGTCGCTTCATCAGGGCCAAAAGATATATACTTTGGTAATGCAATACCTCAATCTTTAACACTTTTCACCTTGAGGGAAAGAAAATACAATAGTCTTGATTTTCATCCTAAATATTTAGAACAGATACATTTCATATCGGGGGGCTTTGTTTTACAGACCCCGGGTACAATCTAGCAATTGTTTGATGTTTATTCTTCATCCCTATGTAACCCACAACCTATTTTATTATTTGTCATGATTTTTTACTATGTATATAATAAATTTGTTTTTAATTGTGAATGTACCAAAAACTTATAATTAAAAAAGAACTACAATTTTCATTTTTCGTCTCACTGCTTAAACTGTTCTGACTACTAGATAGAAAAGACTTACAACTGCTACTTACAAGAATTGCCTAGGTTGTTATTTTTCAAACATATATTACCCTGTCCTAGGAATCTTCAGGGGGTCCTCATTATTTGCGTACAATCTAGCAATTGGCCATCATACCGAAAGTGTGGAGTTAAGTTTAATCCAATGGGACCCCCCGTGGGGGCTCCCCCGCGCCCGTTTATCCTTCGGATCCTCAACTTTCGGGACAGGGACGCTATCCTGCGGGAGGCACGAGTGCGTGGGCCTTTGACCTTTAACAACCACACCATTATGGTTTTTCCGGACTACACCCGGGAGGTCCAGGAACAGCGCCGTTCCTACATGGATGTGAAGCAGAAGCTGCGCTCCCTGGGTCTTCAATACCAGCTCCAGTTCCCGGCCCGCCTTCGTGTTGTCTTCCAGGACAAGACACTGTTCTTTGATACCCCCCGGGCGGCCTGGACTTGGCTCACTGAAGAACGGCCTCTGCGCCCACCCGCGGGGGTGTCCTCCACTGCAGGGTCCCGAGGCCGTGAAGCGCCCGTAACCCGACGACCACGGCGCAGGAAGCGCACGCAGTCCCGGCTGCGCCGAGGAGTGGCGACGATCCGGACCCGGTCCGCCAACGCTTCTGAGAGACTTGTGAGGGGCTCGTCGGCCTCCTCCGACGCATCGTCTAGGGCGGCAGGGGGACCCCGGCGTTGCTTGTCGCCCAGGCCGGGGGGCTCCCCTGTCCCTCTCACCGTACAGTCGGACTTGTCTGACCTTTCCCGCAGTCCTGCCCTGTGATGTGTGGTCTGCCCCGGGTATCCACGGGGGGAGATGGACTTGTTCGGGGGCGGGGAGCGGGAGACTCTGCACTCTTATGCTTTCTCGCCACTACCTAGGCTGTATCACTGAAATCCGTACCTCTGGAGGGGTCCACTACGCTCTTATACCCGAGCATCTAAGCTTGGGGTCTTGTACCTGTTGGGTTTGTTCGGGCGACAGATGCTTCCGTTTTCGAAGTGTAGGGTGGGGGGTGGGGGCCTGGGGTTGGGGGCCTGTTGGTTGTTTCTTTCTGGGGGAATGTTATGTTTGGATTGGATTTGTCTTTCTTTGACCGTCTTTTACTACACCACACTTAGTGCATCGCCGTGCCTCTCCACACGCCCACCCGCGCATGCCCCACTGCCGCTCGCCCTCATGCGCAGTTCAGTGCTCCTCCCCGGTGTGGGGCCCACGGTCCTGGCCTCTCACGGCCATCCCATCTTCAAAGTGCTCTGCTCTTACCATTCCCATGGGTGATCTCACCTCCAGGGCCCGCGTGCGCATTCTGTCATGGAACGTGAACGGATTATTGGACAGACTCAAACGTACTGCAGTCCTTAAGTATGCCCAGCGCGCCGAGGTCGATGTCCTCCTTCTCCAGGAGACCCACCTGCTGGGTGAGAGGTGCCCCTTCTTGGCCAGGTACGGGTATGACCGGGTGTGGCATTCGGGATATTCTCGCGGATCACGGGGAGTCGCCATCCTGCTGCGCCGCTCCGTCCCCTTTGTCCTTTCCCGGGTGATCCGAGACCCCCAGGGGATGGGGATCGCTATTAGCGGTACGCTGGACGGTCGGCCGCTCAATTTCCTGTCACTCTGCGCGCCACCCATTGAGTTGTCCAGGGCACTATCCCAAGCCGCATCTATGTTGGCTGCTCTCCCACCGGGTGCGGTAGTTGTGGGAGGGGACTTTAACGCTGTCTCCACCCCGCCATTGGATTCCTCCGGTCTGGTATCGGCGCCCCGCGCCGCGCGGGCTAAGCAGCTGGTGGGGTGGGCAGAAACTCAGGGCTTATGCGACGCTTGGCGTATCTGGCACCCGCACACACGGCAGTACACCCACACCTCAGCCGCCCACCACACTCACGCGCGGATCAATGCTATCTTTGTCCCCTCCACCGACTGTGCGGGCATCCAGGACGTCCAAATCCTTCCTAGAGGGATATCCGATCACTCACCTGTCCTCCTGGGGCTGGGCTCCCCGCCCCAGGGGGCCCGTCAGATGTGGCGCTTCAACGCCTGGTTTCTCCGGGATCGGAAGCTCTGCAAGGGGGTGGGATCCGCGTTGGCGCAGTACTTTGGCGACAACGACGGGTCAGTCTCATCGGCGGGGACCCTCTGGGAGGTGGGTAAGGCCACCGTCAGGGGGGCCGCCAAGGCGCTGGTGGTGCGCCGCCGTCAGACGCAGCTCCAACAACTCACTGCCTGCGAGGCCCGGGCGTTGCGTTTGGAGCAATCGCTACCCGCGGATGGAGATCCGGCTGTAGATAGACAGCTGCGGCTTTTACGGGAGGAGATTCGCCAGCGGTCGTTAGACGCGGCTAAACTCCTCTGGCAGTCCTCGGTGGCACGGGTCTACGGGTGGGGTGATAAGAATGGTGCTCTGTTGCACCGGCTGGTTACGTACTCGGTGGCGTCGCGTATTATCCCGGCGGTCACTGATTCGGAGGGCCAGCTTCAGTCCTCCTCCGTGGCCATGGCAAACGCCTTTGCTCAATATTATGCGCAGTTATACCGCGCCCGGGCGCCGGAATTGTCCCTAGCTTCGCTCCTTGCAGCTCATAATTTAAAGCTTCCTCGCCTTCGGTCCAGTGATTGGGAGAGCCTGGAGGAACCCATCTCTCTAGAGGAGATTGGGGAGGCGATAGGGCGCACGTCCGCGGGAAAGACCCCAGGACCGGATGGATTCCCTCAGGAATTTTATGCCGCCTACAAGGACCTTCTGACACCTCGGTTGAACGCCCTGTATGCCGAGGCGGTTAAACGCGGCTCCTTTCGCCCAGAGGCCGACATGGCCACGATTGTGGTTTTGCCCAAGTCCACACCACCCTCTTGTGATAGGTCAGCCTATCGGCCGATCTCCCTCATTAATACAGATATCAAAATCTACGCGGCGGTCCTGGCGCAGAGGCTTCGGCCCTTCTTGCCGCACCTGGTCCATCCTGACCAATGTGGCTTCATGCCGGATCGGGGTACTCGCCACTGCCTGCGCCGCCTTCATGTAGCTCTGGCTCACCGCCACCGCATATCCCCATATCTCACGCTCCTACTCGCCGACTTCGAGAAGGCTTTTGACTCGGTTGGGTGGTCCTATCTATTCGACGTCTTGGCTCAGATGGGTTTCGGCCCCAAGTTTGTCGGAATGGTGCGGGTCCTTTACGCGCGTCCTCGTGCAAGAGTGCTAGTTAATAGGGCATTGTCGCGGCCGTTTCGGATCGGCCGGGGGATGCGGCAGGGGTGCCCGCTGTCGCCCCTCCTCTTTGCCCTTGCTATGGAACCCCTGGCCGCCCTGGTCCGCGCAGATCCTCATCTTCGGGGATGGGAGTGGCCGGACCTTGTGCCTGACAAAATAGCCCTTTATGCGGACGATGTATTGCTGTACCTTAGCGACCCGGCCCAATCTGGTCCCCGTGCGCTCCGTCTCTTGGGCCTTTTCGGCCGTGCGTCCGGCCTCTATTTGAACCCACACAAATCGGTCCTAGTACCTCTGCACCCCTCCCGGGAATGCTTTGACTGGCAGGACAGGATTCCCCTCCGCCGGCTGTCCTTTAAATACCTGGGTATTTGGATCTCTCTTCTCCCAGAGTTGAGTTGGGCCCTTAATGTGGCCCCCTTGGTCAAGAGGGCCAAGGCTGATCTGGCGCGCTGGCACTCGCTCCCGCTTAATCCGCTGGGGAGGGTGGCACTCTACAAAATGATGGTCCTCCCCCGGTTCCTTTACGTACTACAAAACACCCCCGTGTCCTTTCCGCGGCCTTGGTTCCGCGAGATGGACGGGCTGGCTACCCGATTTCTCTGGGGTGGGGGGAGACCGCGGCTGGCCCTCGCTACGTGTCGCCTACCCACCTTCGATGGAGGGCTCGGGATGACCAATCTCTACCTCTACTATTTGGCCACTCGCCTCCTCGTTATTCATGATTGGTTCGGAGGGGGATGGTCCGACCCGGCCTACAGGGTGGAACTAACTGCCTTGGGTTTCCCCTGCATTTTGGATCGTCTGTATGGTGCCCCCATTCCCGCTTCCTGCCCCGATATCACTAGAAGGATCTTTTTTGCCTGGCGGGCGGCGCTCCGTCACACCCGATGGACCGGGCGGCTGACTCGCGCCACCCCCCTTTGGCATGGGACGTGGTTGCGGGACGTTGCTGCCCTGGAGGGTTTTCGATCATGGGACCTGCTCGGCATCTCCCTGCTGTGGGACGTCTGGCGGGGGGGACGCATGTGCTCCTACGCGGAGCTGCAGGCGCGCTTCTCTCTACACTCATCACAATTTTACAAGTACCTCCAGCTGCGCCACGCCATCTGCACCTACACTCCCCTGGATGTTCGGTTGCTGGACCATAGTCCCCCGGAAGCTCAGGTCCTGCTGGGTAACCTAGGGAGGGGGGGTATTTCCTGTATACACCGTACTCTTATTAACAACACCGCCGCGGTCCAGGACGGCTTGAGGGGCAGATGGGAGGGGTGGGTGGGGCCCATGGACGAGGTGGACTGGCGGGACGCCCTTATGGCCCCCCGGCTGGTGACGGCCTCAGCCAAGCTACGGCTGATTCAAATATATTATCTCCACACAGCATACCTTACTCCGGCGCGTCTACACCGTGCGGGCCTCTCAGCTGACGCCTCTTGCCCCCGCTGTGGTTTTGACCCGGCCGACTTCATTCATATGGTGTGGTCCTGTCCGGATCTTGGGGATTACTGGAGGGGCATAGAGACTGATCTCACTGAGGTGCTGGGCTGGGAAGTGCCACACAATCCTAGGCACGCCTTGCTGGGCATCACTGATGGTCTACAGGGTACCCGCGCAGAGAAACTGTTCCCTATGACTGCGTTCATGGTGGCCAAACGGGATATTGCAGCGGCATGGAAACACTCACAACCGCCTACCTTGGCCAAATGGAGTGCTGGTGTAGACTGGTGCGCGGCCCAGGAACGGACTCTCTACCAGGCGAGGGGTTGCCCCAAGAAATATCGCAGAGTATGGGGGAAGTGGTTGGGCAATGTATTCTGAGTGGGTGTGTTGGGGGGTGGGGGCGGGGGGTGAGGCTTTGGGTGGGGACGGGTGGAGATTGGTCTAATTCCGTGTACTTGCACAGTGGTGGTTGGTCCGGCTCAATGTTCCTTATTGTTTTTACAAAACCTAATAAAACTTGTTTATCAAAAAAAGTTTAATCCAATGATCATTACTACTATAATACAAAATTTAACTTTTAAACTGTATGACACACAACATTCAATGCAACATAATTCAACTCCACATAATTAAACTCTACTCAATACCACATACATACACGCCACATAAAACCACTCTATGCCACATAGCAACAATCCACCCAAAAAAACTCCTCATCTTGCTACACATTTCCAATCAGCATAATTTCACTCAACACCACACAGTTCCACACCATAAAATTCAACACCAAACCACACAATTCAGCTAAACAACACAATTACACAACACACCATGGAATGTAAATTGCATAAGATGAATAAGCAACAACTATGATTTAGTTGTATATAATAATGAAAATGCTTTCTTCCTTGTGGGCGAGGTTGTGGCTAAGGCTAGAGCAGCCGACCTTTGAGCTGAAGCAGGTTCGAGCCAGACATCGACTCCACATTCTGTTATTCAACAAATGAATATGTCCTTGTGTGAATTAACAGGTGCTCGTGTAAAGCTCTCCAAGTTTACGCTGTATAAAACTGAAACATAAGTTTCTTTGAAGTCACATCAAAAGCAGTGACGGATGACGAGTTAAGCTTTTTTTCCCTCAACCCTGAAGGCAAAAATGAAAAGGCCGATAAAGAGCTGTCACCGTACCTGCTTAAAGTCCTGCTTGTAGACTTGCTGCATTTCTCTTGTGAATAGAGCACAGCACACAATCTGGCCCGCTCTATTAACAAAAGAAATGCAGCAAGTCTACAAGCACGACGTGTGCTTTCAGAATCACCTGAAAGCACACGTCGTGCTTTTAAACTTGCTACCTTTCATTTGTAAAAAGTGAGTGGCTGTGGGGCAGATTGTATGCCTTTATTAAAGTAATCATGTTAATTGCAGAGCATGACGGGCGCTGTGATTAACATGAATACTTAGACAGAAGTATACAATCTGCCCCACAGCCATGCCCTTTTAACAAAAGAAATGCAGCAAGTGCAGGAGGATCTTGCTGCTGTATTTACCTACCGATGTGCGCGCTTCAGACATCCCACTGCACGCTGTAGGTGGAATAGGTGCGCGCATGCACACCTTACAGGGAACAGTGGCCATCACCACATAAAAAATTATAACTTTATAATTAATTCTAACCATCACAGTAGATAACTCACTATATAAATAACTCTGTAAAAACATTTATCAATATCTCTTTAATAATGCATATTAATGATTGACTGATTTTTTCGTATTTCCACCAATATTCGCAACGACGTTGATAGTCACGATATCCCCGCTATGGTACATGAGGGATCGCGCTGGCAGTCGCTGCGGCATCGCAAATATCGCACGCAATAAAAAAATTAATTTTGGACACATACCTTGTGTCACTAACACCCCCGTTTTTTAAAAATAAGGTCAGAGTATCTCCACTCTGACCCCTTATGTGGGCTTTCACACAAATATTTAACCCCGGGAAACGTTCTCACTAGATAAAATGGTGGCCACAACTTTCGATTCAGATTGCATCCAGCCAATAAGAGCATTCCTGTTGGCGCGTGCATTCGCGATTCATCGTGAAACCACAGCGAAATATCCGCGGCCAAAGATATCACTATAGTTTGAAACTTACATTTCTCAACAACTACTTGATGGATTTACACCAAATAAGCAAGAGGCACTTCCTTGAACCGACATGTACCTCCCAGCCAAATTTGGTGTAGGTCCGTTTAGCAGCACTGGCTGAAGGTTCCTATGGGAATTAACATTACAAACGCAACCTTATTTCGCGCCCCAAATTCTTGGTCCCCACCGCACGGATCATCCCCAAACCTTCCATAACAATAGGACCCACTGTGACACTTTTTGGGGAAAATTTCCTGCAGAATGGTGAAACGATGTTAAAATAATAGCCACATCATTACATTTAAATTATTTTATAAGTACTTACTAGTACTTACCAAAATATTTTAAATGTACATATATATATATATATATATATATATATATATATGCGACACGGCCATGCCATGGCAGCAAAGAATGCCCGCACTCCAGGGATAGTTTCTCAACACATGCCAGGTAACGCATTTCAACCAAAGAGGTCTTTGTCAAAGCCAATCAACCTTTCCCACTGTGTACTATCCCCTTAAGAAACAATATACACGCCAAGGTGTGAACATAATAGACAGACTACCCCACTACATTCAATACATGTATGGGCATGAGAAGACAGACTCACTGTCATTCAAATAATTAAACATCCAACATTTACAAAAGTAGTAAAATGTCCCAAATAATACAAATACAAGAAAAAAGCAAAAGGAATCCCATACCAAATCAGAGCAGCTCTATTTCACAAATAGTTGGGTACAGGCCAGCAACCTCCCATGTGTTGTTCAATAAATAATCTGGTGATCTGTCATCATAGTAGCCACCTCCGGGCCAGGTCCAGTGACCACATAATGAACCCAATCAATATTATCCAAATGATCATGAACTGCTCAAAGAGTGAGACATCACACATCAAACAAGTAACCACAGGAAAATGAAGAAAGAAAAGAAAAAGGGGGAAAAACAGAAACTTCGCCTGAAACAATTTGGAGAAGAAGAAACCCAGGAGGAGAGCCCCCCCCGATAAAAGATAGAGATCATGCAAGAGAGGGAACAGCATTCAACGGACTGTCCCGGTGAACACTGAAGGAGATGAATTGTAGCTGCAAGCTTTCAACGTCATCCTGGTTAAGGCCACCCGGCTGTTTGCTATGTAGACGGATGTTGTATTCCAACTCTAACTCCTCAGTGCTCCTTCTCTGTCTCCCCCTCTCGTACATGCCAGTACCCTGTCAATACCAAAGAAGGAAATCTGGAGATCCTCAATGTTAGGGTCATGCAGCATATTGCAGTGTCTTGCCATGGGGTAAGATGCATCATTGTTCCTGATAACTCTCAAGTGTTCCAAGATTCTCTTTCTCACAGGAAAAATGGTGCTGCCCACATAGCGCAATCCACAAACACAGACCAAAACATACACCACAAAATTAGTGTTACAGTTGATAAAATGCCTGATTGTCCATTTCCTGCCATTGGGTAATGTCACCATTTTTACATTAGTACAATGTGTGCATGCTTTGCACTTACCACACTTGTAAAAACCTGGGAGTTCTCTCAACAAGGTGCTCCCAAGGGGGTGCCCTGACTCCTCATAGGAGTGCACCAGCATGTCCCTGAGTGAGCTACATCTCCGATAAGTTATCTGCGGGCTGGGGCTAACAAGCTTTCCAATAGTAAAAACCAATTTCACTAAGTGCCAATATTTCTTAACAATTGCCCCGAATGCCGCATATTTGGAGTGGAAGGTGGTAATCAACCTCACTACTTGCTTTTCCTTACTTTAGGTTTGGGTTTGAGGAGACTGCTCCTGTCCACCCCCTCGCTTTTTTGACTGCAGTCTCAATCACTTTGTGTGTGTACCCTCTGAATTGTACAGTACTACAATTCCTCTTAGCTCTCAGGAGCTCCCCGTATGAGATGCTCCATTTTAATTTTACGGGATAATGGCTGCGGCCATGTAGGATGCTATTTCCTGCAGTCGCCTTCCTATGCAGTTTGGAATGGATCATGTCTCCTTTCACTTCTACCATAATGTCTAGGAAGTCTATTTGGCTAGTGTCTGTTTTGCTCGTGAATTTCAGATTACAGTAATTTTCAGATTTCTTAATCAGAAAACTGTCCAATATCTTTTGATGGCCATCCCATATAAGAAAAATATAATCTATGTACCATGTACACAAAATCAGATGTTGTGAAAAATCCTCAACTTCTCTGACGAGATGTACTGAGACTCTCACCATCCCATGAACATGCAGACATAACTAGGGGCAAAACAACTTCCCGTCGCTGTTCCGGTAAACGGTTTGAAGCACTGATTGCCAAACCAAAAATAGTTGTGTTCCAGACAGAACTTTAGCATCTCAATGAGTGCAATGGTGTGACCATATGTAGATAGTGGTCTGTCCCTTAAGAAATATCTACAAGTCTTCAGCCCCAAGTCACGCTTTATACATGTATAAAGGCAAACCACATCCACTGTAGCCAGGATATAACTAGATTTCCAAGGGATGTCAGTGATTTTGGAAATAAAATCCATGCTGTCTTGGAAGTATGAGGGAAGACTACTCACATATGGGAACAGGAAAATGTCAAGATAAATGGAAGCGTTCTCGAGAAGACTACCTTTAGAAGAAATAATGGCCCTCCCCAGTGGCTCTGTACTGTGTTTGTGTACCTTCGGTAACATGTAAAATCACAGTGCTATGGGTTTCTTGACAGTTAAAAATAACAATTCATCCATACTCAAGATGCCCCTCTCATGCCAACTGGCCACCAAACTATGAAATAGATCAATTGTTACGCTATACTGAGCAGCATTGGACTTCTTGTAACTACCAGAAAGATCCAATTGTCTCTTTGCCACTGCTGTGTACTTTTTCACATCCCACAGCACAACATTCCCCCTTTATCTGAAGGTATGATGACAATGGACTTGGTTTTCTGTAGTGTGTGTGTATATATATATATATGTACATTTCAAATATTTTGGTAGGTACTAGTAAGAGCAGGATTCTCACGGGAGCCAGTGTGATCCCCCCCCCTTACTCCTGCGAAAGTCCCATGGGATCAAAAAACAAAAAAAAAAAAGTGGGGTATGGTATTCTTTTGGGCTGGCCAGGCCCTGAGGCCAACTCCATGTTGCGGCTGTGTCGATTTGTCACCCACGGGAGGTTGGACGCAGAGCCTGGAAACAGGTCAGGCCCTGCGGCCAACTGTATGCCATGCACAGGCAAAAGGAATGGTAGTAACATATAACATTACGTTAAACAACTCCTAGAAATTCACTGAAAAAAATAAATGTTAAAGTGACATTACAGTTAGGTATGTTAAAAATATCTTACTTTACATTTTCACTGAACTATAAAGTCACTTAACCCTGTTTCTCTCACACTCAAACACATTTATCACACTTTACAACGCATTGTAAAAGCCAACTCTTTGTAATTTCCCTCACAGGGTAAAGGCATGCAGGGTAAAGACCCATGTTGTAATGTCTAATCTGATATTCAGCCCACACTTTTGCTGTGCTAGACAAAGGCTAGAGAGGCAAGACGGTACTGGGAATATGGCTACAGCCCTCATTATGAATGACAGAATGTGATCTGGATCAATAATTCTGGGGGAAATAGCATCACCCCAAAGCCAAATGTCTCCTGGCCTAGAATTATCAGGGTCACAAATCCTGAATCTGATCATTCTGGGCCCTGAGACACCACACATGCTATACAGGCAGGCGATGAAGGCAGCAGTACAGCCTACCCCCACTTGACACTTGCAGCATTAAAGGGGATAAAGAGAATGCTCCCACTGTACTGACTCAAGCCAAGGTGCCCAGATGGTTGCAGTTGATGTGGTTTTGGGTGTGAATCTTGTCTCTCGACGAATCAACTAACTCATGAGGGCCCAACAGGGGAGTTATTAATGCATGGGGGATGTATTCACCAGGCAGCACATCTAAAATTGGACTGTTTGTTTCTCCAGTGAGGGTTTTATTGGTGGTCGTATAGTATATCATGACTCTTTGGCTGTCTGTGGACTTCCTGGCAGACAAGAGCAGGAGCAGGCCAGACCAGAGTAACGCAACTTTAGCGGGGCATCATGTTAGGCCTACAAAAAAAATGCACAATTAGCACCACATTAGGAAGACATTGGGGAAGGGTTCACACAGACCTGGTCAAGGTAAAGGCCTTCAGCGTACTGGAGTAGGGCTCAACCTATTATATCCACTCCCATGGGAAGTTGGGCAACATACCAATGCCAATCACAAGTAGTACATCTATCCAGACATAAATTCCAATCACATATTCCCCTGCTTCTTGGAAAAGGGCCCATTCTGTAGGGCAGACAAATGCTTATCTTGTTCTTCACATGCATTGCAGGCACTGATTTGTTTATTTTCAATATAAACATAAAACAGAAGCTGTAAGGAAATGTAACAGAGAACAAATAGTGCACAGGAAATTTATAATAAATGTAAAACAAGTAAATAAAAATGACAAGCAAGCAAAACCATATAATAAATAGGGTAGAAATGGCAAGCAGGCCAATACATATAATAAATAGGGTAAAAATGGCTAGCCTGCAAATACATATAATAAATAGGTTAAAATGTCAGCAAATGCATCAAACAATGCAGGCACTGGTATCTATGTTTCACCACGAAAAGTACAGCCCCGACCTAACCATGTCTATCGTAACTAGATCTTCATTGTGGCAGAAGAGCAACAGGGGCTGACTGAGTGAAACTTCTAAAATGGTGAGGGGGACAGAACAGTTCAGTGTGCTATGAGTACATATAAGCCTCTCTCCTAGAAAATAAATTGGTCAGACAAAATTTTTAAATTGTATTCATTGGGAAATGGGAAACCAGAGGAGACAGTGCCTGGCCCCAGACACATGTTCAAATTTAAGTAAATTCAAAACCAGACAAACTGCTGTATTTTGGACTCTCTGTAGCTTCTGAAAAAGTTCCAAATGCAAGACAAATTAACAGGCATTAAGATATGCTAATCTAAAAAGTGCAACTGCTCTCACAACACAGGCTTGCAGATGTTGACACACAAATGAAAGAATCTTTCATAATTTCCCCATTTGGTAGAAACAGGAGGACACCACGGAGTTCATCTGTTAACAAAAACACTATCAATCGTCCATCCAGAAACTTAGCCTTTTCGCCTTAGGCAGAAGGAAAGGTGGAGTACCCATCTGGCTTTGCCTTAAAACTGTGTTCCACAGACTGTCCTGTCCAAGAATCAAGACATCTCTATTGGTAGCATAGAGCTTCAACATATTCATACTTATCCAGGCCTGAATATCAGAGAAACAGTGTTGTACAACAAGGTGAACTTACTTCTGCTGGAGGTCAATCAAGGAGTAGAATGAGTTGTGTATCACTGGCAGAGGAAACAGATTGCACACCAAATGATCTTAAAATAGCACCCAGTGGCTGTATGTATATTTCAAACAGGATTAAGGATGGGGAAATCACTGTGGAGCTCAAGAATGGAGAACTGAAATATTATGAGGGAAGGACTAGAGACTGACTAATCCAGTCAGACAAGATGAGAACCAATCGAAAGTCCCAATAGGATAAGGCTGACCAGCATCAAGAGCCATTCAGAGATAATCTAACACCATTACCACAATTGTTTCAAGTTTATTCCTGGGAGAATATCCTTTGAGTAGAATTCAACAGGTCATGTGTTTCTAAATGATTTGAAAGGCAGCTTGCTAGGTATGTTTTCTTGATCTTTGTGGCTGCTGGAAGTAGGCCAACTGATCTTCTGTTAAATACTATACTGTTAGACCTGTCAGGTTTAGGGTGGTCTTCCCCCAAACGTTTTGCCTTCAACCTCCCATTTTTGCTGCTCTAGTTTTTGTTTGCATTAGGACTCTGAGCACTTTACCACTGCTGACCAGTGCTAAAATGCTTGTGCCGTCTCCTTTAAGGTAAAATTGGCTTTCATCCAATTGGCACATTTAATTTACTTGTCAGGCCCTAGTAAAGTGGTAGACCATATACCCAGGGCTGATAAATTCAATGCCACTAGTGGGCCTGCA
The DNA here is from genome assembly GCF_964204655.1 of Triturus cristatus. Lineage (NCBI taxonomy): Eukaryota > Metazoa > Chordata > Amphibia > Caudata > Salamandridae > Triturus > Triturus cristatus. The sequence goes on from NC_140589.1 coordinate 1,635,441,024, forward strand.
GCACTTATTGTGTCACCTCAATAAGAAGCCTCTTAAACATGTGTCCAGCCAGCATGCAGTTTAAAAATCCCAATTTGACTTGGCAAAATAAGCCTTTCGTCAGGCCTAAACCTTTTTGTTTAACATATATGCCAATCCTAAAGTAGGCCCAAACAGCCCATTTGGCAGGGTGCATTGTAATTAAAAAATTGTACATGTACTTTTCAGTTATACATGTCCTAGTAGTGAAGGACTCATAACATTGTTTTTCACTACTGTGAAGCCTACTTCTCCCACAGGATAACAATGGGTTACCTTATTACATTAGATAAAGTGATAATGTTTGATTGGGCAAAAGACACACAGATGATGTATGGAATGCAGAGCAAATCAAACACTCACCTCCAGTCAAGAGATCTGGGTTAAATCCATTGTTCTTTTGCTCACCATGCCAACCCAGTTCAGGCCCAGCCATATGCAAATCCGTCTTGACCCTGTGCCTCATGGGAACAGTCCAGCCCGAATTGCCAAGCCAGGTCCTCCCTGGACCAGAAACAAGCATCCTGGGACAGGTTTCGGAAGCAGGCTCTTCCACAGGATAACACTGGGTCCTTTTTACATTAGATTAGTGCTAATGTTTGATTGAGAGCAGGTAGAAGAGTCAAGTATGGTATTTGAGGAATTGTAATTTAAAATCATCATTAAAAGTAGAGTCGGATTTTGAGTCACAATTCTGAAAATGCCACTTTTAAAAAGTTCACAAAATGGGCACTTCACTCACGCACCCTTCTGTCGCATTGCTGGCTGAATGGGGAACAACCCCTCAAAGTAGACCACTTCCTCCTGATTTCACCATGTTTGACGTAGTATACCACAATTTTTCAACACTTTGTTCATCTTCTCACTTACAAAGGAAGTGAAAATAGCAACATTAAGGGAAGGAGTGCATTCTCATAACTTGTTCTTTACTTTTAGAAAGTTGGCCTGTTTTAGGCATCACCATTTGGTGCCTGCAGACTGTTCCTCGGTCACTCGACTAGGTGTAGATGACAGTAGGCCTTTGTGTATTCCTCCCAGACAAAATCACAATAGGGCTCTGGATGTTGGCAGGATGAGCCATCTCTGACTTGATAGGTTGATAGATTCACATGCTTGTATCAGAGTAGTTAGCAGTATAATTCTCTTAGTTTGCGTCTAGGCGAAGACCTTTTGGTGCCATAAAAGAGACATATTGAAAAATATACTAATAGATATGCATCATGATTCCAAGAAAATCATAAACTAGTTAATAAACTGTAACGACCAAATATACCAAACAAATAGAATTGATAGATATGAAAGATTGTACCTTAGGCAAACAGATGTCTCAGGACAGTTTGATCCACTGCAGCGTCCGCATTCCATGCCGAGTCCCAGCAGTAATGCTTAGTGAATGTATGCACATTGAACCATTTTGCCACTCTACAAATGTCTGGAAGCGACACACCAACAAACAAAGCTGTAGAGGCTGCCATCTTCCTCGTGGAGTGCGCAGACACTTTTGCAGACAAAGGGGTTCCAGCCTTGTTGTGGCAGAAAATAATCGCAGAGGAAATCCAACATGCAATACTGCTCCTTGAAAGGGCTTGACCCTTCCGTGGTGAAGTAAAGGACACAAATAACTAATCAGATTTCCTAAAAGTCTTTGTTCTATGTATGTAGAACTTGATGCAGCGCTTCACATCCAAAGAGTGCAATGCTCTTTCTGCGGCGGTTGAAGGGTTCCCAAAGTATGTGGAAAGCACAACTGATTCATTTCAAGTGAAATGAAGTTGGAACTTTGGGAATGAATTGAGGATTTGTTCTCAACAAAAGTTTATCCTCTCTGAATTGAAGGAAAGGTGCAGCAATAGTGAAAGCCTGAATTTCACTGATTTTTCTAGCCGACGTGAGGGCTAAAAGGAGATCTGTTTACCAAGAAACATATTTTAATTCAGCCTTATGAATGGGCTCGAAAGGCGATTTCATCAATTGAGCCAGTACTGTGTTTAATTCCCACGAACTGCAGGGCGCTTTAAGGGTGGGAAAATCCTGAAGAGACCTTTCATAAACTCCTTGACAATTTGTGTTGACCACAAAGAAAGCTCACCTGGTTTTCTGCGAAACCTGGAAATTGCTGCCAAGTGTACTTTGATTGACGAGCGAGCCAATTATGATTTAGCTAAGTGAAGTAATTATGGCAAAACCTGTTCCGGAGTTCATAGCAAAGGATGCAGTTCCTTCTCCTCGCACCAATGGCAAAATATCTTCAATTTTGCAGAATATGACTTGTTAGAGGAAGGAGCTCGGGCTCGTTGTACAATAGACCTGCAATCCGGAGTGATGTTTAAATTTGTAAATTCATAGTCGTAAGGTTCCAAGCTGACAAACTTAGAGACTTTATTTGAGGATGAACAATTTGACCGTTGTTCATTGAGCGTAGATTTGGCAGAGGAGGGAAGCAATGTGCGGAGATATCGAGCACAGGAGAAGCTCCGTGTACCAAAACAGCCTTGGCTATGCCAGAGCTATGAGAATGAGAAGGCATTGTTCTTTCGGCATCTTGTTCAACACTCTTGGGATGAGAGGCAATGGCGGGAACGCATAGGCAAAAGTCCCCGTCCATCGCATCTGCAGCGCGTTTCCCCACGAGTTCTTCTGAGGGAAGCCTCCTGGCGAACTTCTCACACTTCTTGTTGTTTTCTGTTGCAAAAAGATCCAGTTTTGGAGTGCCCCATAGTTTGAAGACTCTTTTCAGCTGGATTACTTCTAACTCTCATTTGTGACATTGGGAATTGGTTCCGCCCAACCATTGTCCACTCCCGGAACATGCTCTATTTGCAATGTTATGTTGTGATGAATGAGCCACTTCCAAATTTCCTGGGCTTGCTCTGATAAAGTGAGAGACCTGGTACCTCCCTGTTTGGCAAAAAAGAACATTGTTGTAGTAATGTCTGTTCTTACTAGAACTGAGGATACCTGGATTCCGGGAAGAAAGGCATGCAACCCCAGAAAAACTGCCCTTAGTTGCAAAAGACTGATGTGTGAACTTGTTTCCTGAAGGGACCATTTTCCATGTATTTGCAATTCCTAGAGATGAGCCCCCAGCCGTCCATTGAAGCGTCCGCTGTCATAATATAATGAGGCTGTGTTGGTTGGAACGAAAGGCCTGGAGAGATATTGATTTCTTTTTCCCACCATGACAGAGACTGTTTTATCGTCTGAGATTGAGAGATGATGTCCTTGAAAGAGCAGTGCACCTGCACCCATTGCATGTCTAACTGCTCCTGGAGAGGACTTGTGTAGCCAGCAATTTAGAATCAAAGGGATGCATGATGACAGCATCCACTGTAATGACTTGAACACTCTCACAGAAGTGGACTCTTTTGCGCGCAGAAGGGAGGCTAAGCGCATTATTTTGAGCTTCTGTTCTGAAGTGGGATACGCCTTTATTGACTTTGTGTTTAGGAGCGCTCCTAGAAAAAGACGCTTTCGGTTTGGAATTAAGTGTGACTTCTCCACATTGAGTTGTAACCCCAGAGTTTTGAAGATCCGCTGAGAAGCCTGCGTAGATTTTCTGGTAGAGTGAAATGTAGCACCCTTCACTAGCCAGTCGTCCAGGTAGGGGTAAACCTGGTGTCCCTGTCTTCTCAGAAAAGCCACTACCGGAGCCATATATTTCGTGAACACTGTGGGCGTTGAGCGAAGGCCGAATGGCAAGACTTTGAACTAGTAGTGATCCCCAGCCACCTCGAATCTTAGGAATTGGCGATGCTTTGCATGAATGGGAATGTGATAGTATGCTTCCAAGAGATCGAGGGACACTAGAAAATCTCCCTTCCTTATTAATAAAAGAATCTCTGGAAGGAATAACATTTTGAATGATTGGTTTTCGATGTATTTGTTTAGCTGCCTGAGGTCCATGGCCTGCCTCCATTTCCCGCATTTTTTCTTTATTAAGAAGAATTTGGAGTAAAAGCCTTTCCCTAGTTGTCCGAAAGGCACTTTTTCTATTACTGGCAGCCGCATGGATGGGGGCGGCACAGCGGTGTAATGACCCGAGCTGAATTCCCAATAATCTGCAGGAATTCCACACGCCTAGCTGTTGGTTTTTGTATAATGAACCGGTTAGATATTGACCTGGAGCGATTCCTTCATCGCTGACCTGTTACCGCACTGAGGGTGTACAGGCGTTTGCCCAGACCGATATTGAGGGTATTTTAACTTGATTTACTTATTTTTCACGTGCACTTATTGTTAAGAATTTGGTCCTGACGAAGCGCCACCGACCTCTCAGGCGATAGAGGCGCGAAACATGTTGGCCTTTGATCCCTGATCCATGGGCAGATTGTGCCTTCAGGGTCACAATTTTTTAGCAGTTTAATTCCGCTCAGGGTACAAGTTGCTGCATGATGACCCACCATGTTTTTCACTCACTTGCACGCACCTTTTTTACCCTCCATACAGAACCCACTTTCCACATACCCACATGCACCATCCGGCGGTTCCTAAAAAGATCTCCGAAAAAGTGACCCTTCGGGGGCCCGTAGGGAATTGCAGCGCCGGCCCTACGAGGAGCAACCGCCCGATGATGAAGCATGACACCTTTCGGGGTGTGTGAGGGCAACAGAGGACATAGAGTGGTCCTCCACTTACCTGTGTGGTTCTTCAAACTAGGAACTCTTTCACTCCTCATTTATTTTTAAGGGCTCAGGTGACTTTTTGCACCTGCCCGCAGGAACTTTGTCCTCCTGGTAATATGTACTTTTTCTATCGCCCCTTTCTTTAGAAGAGTCTAAACTTCTTGTCGCAGTGATGACAAATGCGGGTGATGCATTTTTCTTGGGGGCGGTGTTTGTGGAGGTTTGCGGAAAAATTCCAAGGTATGGCCGTGTTGGATAATGTCCAGCACCCATTTGTCCTTCATGATGGTTTGCCATTGATTAAGAAATGGAGAGAGCCGATGAGACCAAAGGTGTTGAGATCGAAATGTGGTGACTGGCGGGAGATAAACGTCACTGACGTCTTGAGGAATCCTGTAACTTTCCTCGTCCTGCAGGCTTGCGTCTAGCTGATTGCTGATTGTAAGACATGTTGGAGGAACAAAATTGCTGCTGTTGCTGTCCTCCATATTGCAATCTGTAATTCTGACCATATGGTTGATACTGACCTCTTCCTCTACCTCCACGAAAGGATTGAAGATGCCTTTGTTGTATTGTGCCCAAGGAACGTGCAGTTTCCATATCCTTCTTGATGCCTTGTAGTTCCTCGTCTACGTGTATTCCACAAAGGTTTTCCCCATCGAAGGGCATGTATAACACTTTCGATTGGACTTCGGGGCGGAAATACGTCGCCCTAAGCCAGCCCTGTCTATGAAGTACTGTGGCACCTGCCATTTGTCTGAAAGCAATGGAAGGTAGATCCATTGCGGAGTCAATCACCTCCGAAGACGCTTTAGCACCCTCATGCAAAATATCCTTCGCTTCTCTCTTTTTATCATCAGGAAGGAATTCGAGAAGAGGAGCCAGGTCTGACCATAACTTATGGTCATACCTCCCCAAGATTGCTAAGGTTTTAGAGGCCTTGATAGCAGTAGCCGCCATAGTAGCGAATCGCTTGCCGATGCTAGTTAAGCATTTGCTTTCCCTGTCTGGAGGCACCGAACAAGGAGATTGAGGATTCCTGGAACGCCTCTGAGCAGCCTGCATTATCACTGAATCTGAGCGAGGATGGCCAATTAAACATGCTGGAGCAGAATCAGGCGCCTTGTATTTCTTCTCCATCCTTGGCAACACAGCAGGAACAGAGGCTGGGTTCTTCATTATCTTCAAACCCTCACTCCAAATGTAGTCCACAATCGGAATGGATCTAATGGATTTCTTTGATGCATCTTTAAAATCTTAAAGAAAGCATTCGGTTTCCACCACAGGCAGGGGCAAATCACACCTTTTAGAAGCTCTCTCAAGCACTTCATGAAAGCCCCCGATATCTCCCTTTGGGAAGCCGCTGGGGAAGGCGACGGTGAAGATGGAGCCACATAATCACCCGTTCTTGGCCAAGAACGTCTGGATCTTTAGTGAGATCACCTTCTTCTGGTTGATCGTCTGCTTCACTTTCGATGTAATGATCCTGTATTGTTATACACCAAGGAGCCTGTTTCTCAACCAGAGCCAAAGGCGGTGGAGTAATTACTGGTGGAGGCGGAGCATAGTCGTTTAACATATGTCTAAGGTCCGTGACCAAGGAGAGTGGAATCTCTCCAAACCTCCTGATGTTCTTTATAAACCTCATAAGGATAGTGCTCCTGAAAAGAATCATAACGTTGGGCCTGAGAACGTCCTGGAAATCAATAATCTCCCTCCATATATTCTGATTGTCCTTGCGCTTCCTCTCCTCATCAGTGTCCTGGCATTTGACTCTGAGTTGCAAGGGACTGTAAACGGGATCAAAAAGACTTTTGTTCCCTGATTCCTCCGTATCAAGAAGGTGAGAACGAAGAAATGGGGAGATTTTAGGTAATGGTGACAATCCTGGTGATTTTGTGACTGAATACAGACTTTTTTGTCTCCGTCGACGAAGTAACACGTCTGATTGTAAACGTCGTCGATACTGGCCGAGAAGGTGATATGAACACTGCCGTCGACGGACGCCCGTCGACACCCTCATCAACTGCAACGTTGTTCCCGTCGACGAAGTCATAGAAGCGATCGTCGACCCAGTGTATGTCGTGGTTGTCGCCAACGGAGCCATTGACGATGCCGTCGCCACGGCCGTCGATGAAGTAGTCGTTGCCACAGAAGTCAGAGATTTAGAAGAAGTTCTCGATGACGGGTCCGTCAACGGTATTTTCTTCGTTGACGAGGCCCATTTGAGAGGTGTGACAGGCAGAGAGGCAGCAGATGATTTCTTCAGGCCTGAATCTTTAGGCTTAATGGCTGTCTTTTCGGCAGAGGAGGATTTTTCTGCCTTTAATTTCTTTAAATCAGCCTTTAATGAGATAGAGTCCTCATTTTTACGCTTACTCTCAAGTGAGGATCTCCCAGGGCTTTCTTTGACATCAGTTCCAGATTCTGATTTAGATTTCTTTTTCTGGAGCCATAATAATAATATGGCCCCTCTATCTTTTAGTGCCTTTGCAGAGAAGATTCTACAATATTTACAGTCTTTGGCTGTATGCTTAGGATAGAGGCAATAAAGACAGTCAGTATGTGGATCTTCAGAAAAAGGTCTTGCCTTTCCACCGGATCTACAGGGCCTGAAAAACATCTTCTTAGAACCCACAGACACCCTTAAAGTAAAGAAGGTAGAACACAATACCTTGATGTAAATTCAAGCAGGGTCAAAAGTTCACTCACTGACAAACTGAGCAGAGCTCAGGAAGACTCCCTTAAACATGACGTGCAATTAGAAATCTGAGGTCTGATGGCTCTGACTGGGGAGATGAGGTCTAGGGCTGGTCTCTGATTAGTCGAAGTTTGGACCTACATAAAGATGAGGACGAATGTAAATGTTTTTCTTTCCCTTTTGGTGGTCTCTATGCACTTCTATGGTACTTCTTTTCTAATTACCGAGAGACTCCCACCATGACGACGGGGAAGATAGAAGCATGTGAAGCTATGAAAGATTCAATACTGGAGAAGCATCATGTGTCTTTGACATACATTGAGCTACTTCTGAGGTTATGTGGTAGAAACAGAGAAAAGGGGCTGTTGTCTGTGTTTGGAACTCATGTTTCTCTTAACTAACACAAATGTTGTTGTTAAGGAGGCATCTGTGATGGTTGAAGTGGTCTCAAGCACTGGGTGTCAGCAGGCTTTGAAATTCCCAGTCTTGTTGATGGCTTTGTATTGCTAGTGTCTCAGCGCAACCATCCTTTTACAAACTGGCCTCGCACAGTCCCCTCACATGCTCGGGTAACATACTTCTAATGGACTCAACAATTTCCTGTACTGTGTGTACCTAGAAAGCAGAAAGAACTCCCAGAGGCAAAAACACCTGCTTTTTGAGTCAATGGGCTCTAAATCCCAGCCCAGAGAAACATTTGTCTTCAAATTAGCAGATGATGCTTGAACTACTGAGCTTTTAGGAAATAAACACTGATAGAAATTTTGGAAGATGCTGGTGTGTGCTTCCTTGTTGACTGGCTGTGCACTGCTGATATTGTTACATGGGTATTCTCAAGTTACAAAAATGAGTCCAGTTGTGCTCTGTAAAACTGAAGCCGCTTTGGCTTTAAGTCCTGTGAATTGCAGAATTTCTATCAGTAGATTCAAATTCATATCCATTAATCCATGTCTATTCATAACTGTTGTCCGAGGTACAGCTCTAAAAACTCTTCACATTCTAATGACACAGAGCTCTAAATCTTGTGTATTTCTTTCATGCACTGAGTTTCTTCTCCAAAGGTTGCACCCTAAACATTGTCACTGTTTTATTGAGGGTTTCAGTATAATATATGTCAATAGCATCAAAGGTAAGGAATGTTCTTGTGCCCTGTTTTGTCTCACACGGCATCAGTAGCGTGGAAGAAGAGGACATGTATGACACTGTAGTCAGTGGTGGTAAGGGTTTGAACATTCTGGCATCAGCTGGGGCGATGTTGGTACCCCTGTTGCTCGGCTAACTCCAAAACCCATCCCTGGTATAAAAACCACAAGCATGGGATTATCCATGGAAAATGGAAATAATTAGTTCAAGGACAAAGACAGCACAAGTGGACATTCCAAGCAAAGGTCAATCATTTTTTTAACATGTCTTCAAGGACTTTGAGCACTGCTTTGAGCAAAATCTCAAAATGTGCTAATATGAAACAACAGTATACTGTAGAAAGCAGCATCTCTAGCACTGGCCTGAAGTTCCAGGACAAGTCCAATTGATCTGTTGGTGACGAAGAACAGCTGTGAGTCAGAATCTGATTTTCTATGTGAAGAGTGCGATTCGTTTTTGTGTCGTCTGTGCTTTTGCTTCTTGTAGTGGAGAGAGGAAGACCTTTCATTGCGAATGGAACGAAGTATTTTGTTTGCAATTTCAGATGGCCCTGAAAGTGGCGACATGATTTGACCATCAAAGAGCATTTGTCACAAGAGGCAGAGCTGAGTTCATCTTCCAGACACCACATGCAGATCAAGACGAGGTCCCAGCTTTTACAGTGTGATCATGTTTTGAAAACCAAGACTTTTGCGGATCCCAAGCTCCGAAAAATGTATAATCTAAAAGAAAAAAAAAAGTAAAACAAAAATTGAGAAAAAACGATTTGTCAACAGAAAATCCGGGAAACGTTTTGTGCAGGAGGCATCTTCAAAGAGTTGTTTCTGGATGGTGTGGATCTGTGCCTGCTGCTGCTACACTGCAGCCTAGTGCAGGTTGGAAGGAGAGCAGTTTCTAGATCCAACCTTATGCCTCTGGAATATTTAAAGATGAGGAACTGCTGGAAAGAAGCATCCACTGGATAGACGTATAATGGCATGGAATGGCTAAAAATGCAATTTAAAATAGTTTTGGAGAGGTACCTCCTCAACTCCTTTGATGTGAGTGTTGGAGAATAACATTTCTTGGAAGAATCCTTTTATTAGAAGACACATTGGCATCCATTAAACATTAAAGTACAAGCTAATGGATTAAAAGTCGAGCTATGGTAAATGTATTCAATAACTTATGCAGACTCATTTTTAACATAGAAGTCGTAATACAACATGATTTTATATTGCATAATTGTATGGTACAATAAATAAGGAAATACAACTTTAGCGTTTAAATAATGAGAAATAAGAATGACCTACAATCAGTTCAAATATAAACCTATCACCCTGAGTAGGGTTGAAACCACAGAGCTAGGATCCATTTCATCACTAAACACGATCAATACTGTAGATACGCTTTATTTATTGAAAATACAATACAGTAGAGAACATTGAAAGTTAAGTTAAGAAGGAGGCTTTGAAGAAATAAGAAATAATTGCTTTTAAATATGTACACGCACAAAGAGAATGATGATGGCCTGGAAAGCATGCGATTAATAAACAATAGAAAGCATTGCCAGTTTTGTGTTATCACGTATGGGATTCAAACTCCATTCCCTTCCAGGACTTAGAAGCATTCCGTTTATATTGCTCGAGTTCCTGAAAAAAGAAAAAAGAGCAAAGAAGTAAATCAAGCTCTTAAAGGTGCTAAACATAAATATACATAAAATGAAAAAGTGAGCCAATTATTTCCTAGTTTCAAATGAGTCAATATGTGCTGAACAGGTGTAGCAGAAGCACAGGTGTAGCAGAAGCGCAAGTGTAGCAGAAGCAGGGCTGTTATGCACACTGTGATTTCCTGTTCTATCAACATGTGCCTAAGACCAAGACCAGCAGTTAAGACAGATGCTTGGCATCAGGTGGCGTATGTATGCTTTATTCTGTAAGGTATACTGTGCAAGTACATTTACAATAGTACGATATGAGCAAAAGTACCAGGTAAGTCCAAGCAGTCTTAATTGCACATATTACTCATCTATCAGCACATCATAAAACGTGTATTCTACAACAGATTTTAAACGAAGACATTGCTGTGTCATGAGTAAGTATAGCACAAAAAGACTAGTGCCCTCCCCAGCCGGAACATTGAACAAGTGCCAACCAAAGCTACGAATTATAATTCTTCACAAACATTGCATTGATCTAAATAGGAATCTAAACCGCAAAACATGGTTACTTGTTTTGAAAAAGCTCTCTTCTTGGTCACTTTGCATACATTTGCGCTTTTATTCAAGCAGAAACCAGATTTTCTCATTTTGAGGCAGTCAGAAAACCCCATTCTCTCTTGCAAAATGTCATAAAAAGGTAGACTGCGTTTCTGAAGGGCAGGTAAAATGTGATCCATTGCTTAGTTCCAAAAGGAAGCTAAAGCAGGCTTTCCCAAATCTCTGTCTTTAAAACATTCTCTGTAAAATAAGAATTGCTCAGGCAGGGAATTCGCTAGCCTGAAGAGTCCTCAGGAACACCTGGTAACTCCTCTCTGGACCATGTACCAGGATGTAAAGGGCATAACTCTGGCGTAAACTGGTTGTGATAGCATATGTGTCATACGTTACTGCTCACTGCAAATACTGATGAGTTCAGTGTGTCCGGGCAAGAGTATAAATTTGTTGGTTGATTGGGATAAAATATCCAATTGATGCAAGTATATCAAATGATAATGGTGAGAAGTTTGTGCTTTTATTTGTCTGTAAGAAAAGAACAAGGATGGCACAGCCAACACGTGTTTCGCCCTCTAAATGGCCATCAGGCCTAGGGCTTCTTCAGGGCTGAACAAGGGTAGTATTACCGCAAGAGTTCATAACACCGAGTCAAGTGGGTCAAGTATATAGTATATGAGGGTGCGGTAGGTGGGAGTAGAGGAGGAAGGGTGAGGAAGTGAAGAGTTATTAAAGGAGACAAGGGAAAAGAAAGAGAACAGAGTTTAAAGTTCGAAAAATGGGCAAGGGTTGTTTACCGAAAATTAAGGTGTAGTTGCAAGGAAAAGTATATGTGTGGGGCGATAGAGGATAGATATTAGGTGGGGGTCAGACATAGTAATTGGGGTGGACGTGCAAAGAGTGATTAAGTGGTATGGAAAGAAAGGGGGATGTGACAAGGGTATTAGGATCATTTAGACGGTGAGGGAGGGAGATAGAAAGTTATAGGCGGACAGGTTGGCATTTACAGAGAAACATGTCATACAATTAGAATATTTACACGTTTGTTTAAGTTCAGTCAAATACAAATATAATGACAAATATGAATGAGGAATGTAGATTGTTATAAATGTTGAGATACCACAGTTCAGGGTAGCGCGCGTATGCAAAAGGACATTCAAAGCAGTTAGCAGTTAACGATGTACATGTTTGTGATGGCATCATATTTGCAAAAATTCGGGACAGCATGTGTGTCCAGGACAGGAGCAGGACAGATACCCGTTCCCAACATACATATTTGTGACAACATCATGATGACGAAAATATATTATCAGTTTAAAAGTTCAAGCGATCATTTAAGGAGGGAGAACGAGGAAAGGGCATGTCATGCAGAGAGCGGGGTAGTCGGGAGAAACAATAATTTAGATACAATTCACGTAGTGTTCAAAAATAGTAAAGTGATGACACGGTCATGTAACGTTAGAAACAGATTATGTAAACATAGGTGAACAAATTGCAGTTAATCACAAGGATCCAACGGTACGATTAAGGATTAAATCAGATGCAAGATGGTTGAAAAAGAGCATATATTTACAGAGTTAATGGGAGTTCAGCGTCAAGCAGGTCCGGTCAGGTATGAAATGAAGGAAAAGAGATTTTCTTTAGTAACATTTGATACAGGTGGTTAGGTGAGAGACGTGGGTATGGGTGCGTGGCGTCAAGATCAATGAGGCGGTGATAAAGGCGGGCCGTGGGACAACCGTGTCATCAATCAAGATCAAGGTGATTTGTAGAATGCAAAATCATGCTATTACCAATTATGAATATTCTTGTGATATCAAGGGAAACAATGGGAGGAGTAATCTTGAGAATTACAGCAATAATGTGGAGTGGAGCTAATTCAAGGCTTCGGAAGTGCTCATACGCGCTCGATCGAGGTTGGAGTGGTACGTGAATGCCAACCGTTGCGGAAATACGGTGTATTTTTAGGTGTGTATCGGAATTGTAAGACATACAAGTGCGCTCGCCGGATTCATTATGTAAAACCATGTGAGGTGCACAAGGAGATCGAGAGTCCCTTACCGGGTAGTCAGTTAATAGGATATCATAATGAACGGGAAGGTTTGTCGACCCGAAGATTCTAGATGGGGAATCAAAAACAATGAAGACCAGAAATGAAATACGAGTCAAAAAGGCTGAGGTCGATTGGGACATGAAGGGGGTGGTGAAGTAGCTCTTACCTGCTGTCTCGGCTAATGCCAGGTTGCGATGGGTTTCTGCGGTCGCGGCGTAATGTGAAGCCGGTAAAGGTGTGCACAGATAAAGTGGTCGTGTGTAAGAACTTCCGGGTAAACCGGAAGTGGCGATGTGCTTACGACAAGCGCCATTTTGGAGCGGGGTGTTTGGAGAGGATCGGTAGACAGATTGATAAGTAGGATGAGAAAAGGCGGTTGCCATCTTGGAATGGGGGAAGGAATTAAGGGAGAGACAGGTATAACAAATGAACATTTAGATCTAAATATCGCTATTAAAAGAAACAACAGTATTACATCAAGTATTTGATACATATAGGCTTTTCTAGATATTCTGTATTGTTAGGACATCTATCAGTTCATAATAAAGGTGAAAAGAAGTGGCAAATATATATTCGGTACAGCATGGCAACGTATAATTTGTATATCTTAGTGTTCAAATACAGTATCTGTCAATAGAGGAATGCTGCGTATTCTCTGGTAGCGTAGAGGGTGCACTACTTGTGGAGGATTTTCGGGAGAGGCACAGAGGCGGAGTCATGGGGCTCGGAGGTATGGTTTGACCAATACAGGGGGAAGGAGAAGCAGTTAGTCATCTCCTAACCATACATGCATTTCCGCATCTTTATTGAGTCCCAAAGTTGTGGTTTTGTAGTTCATGATAAATTCACTTTCGCGTCTTCGTAGTTTCAGTTCACGATTTCCCCCTCTCTTGGTTTGGTGTATAATTTCCAAACCAAAGAATTGAAAGTCCTTTTTGTGGGGGTGAATGTCTTCAAAATGTTCAGTGAGTGGATGGCCGGCAGAGTGTTTATGGATGTTGCGGTAGTGTTCCTGAATCCTGATCCGTAATGGTCTGATGGTGCTGCCAATGTATGGGAGGTTGCAGGGGCAGATTATCACGTAAATACAGAATTTGCTATTACAATCAATCCATTCTTTTATGACGAATTCCCTCCCTTGTGTTATTGGTACTCTTTTGGTTTTGCTGCAGCTTAGTTTGCAGATGCTGCAATTTTTGCAAGTGTGAAATCCTGGAGGTCTGTCTAGGAAAGTAGTGACTGTATTGCGTTTGTCTTCAAATTCTGATTTTCAAAGCATGTCCTTTAGGTTTGGTGCACGTCTGAATGTGATTTCAGGGTATGTTTTGAGGTCTTGACTAATGTTAGGTGTTTGTTTTAATAGATGCCAATGTTTTTTGAGGCTTTGTCTGATTTGGTGATGGCCGATATTATAGTCAGTAACAAAGCGTATTGCCGAGTCCTTCTTTTTTTCTTCTTTTTCTTCGGTGTTTTTTCTGAACATCTGTTTCCTCTCTACTTTGGCCACTGAGGTCAGTGTATTCTGTAGCATTGAGTGGTCATATCCTCGTTGTGTGAGTCTGGATACAACTTCCTCTCCTTTTGTTTTGAAGACATCGTCTTCACTGCAGTTTCTGCGTGTTCTCAGCAGTTCTCCTTTGGGAATGTTCCTTATGTTATGTCGTGGGTGGAAGCTGTCAGCGCGTAAAATGGAGTTTGCCGCTGTTTCTTTCCGATATAGTTTGCTTTGTAAGGTGTTGTCTTTGACATAGAGTGTTACATCAAGAAAATTGATCTGTTTTTTAGAGAAGGTATGAGTTGTTTTAATTCCCCAGGGGTTTTTGTCTAGTTGCTTCAGGAATCTTTTGAGCGATGTTTCATCTCCTTGCCAGATGCATAGAATGTCATCTATGTACAACGAGGATATGACCACTCAATGCTACAGAATACACTGACCTCAGTGGCCAAAGTAGAGAGGAAACAGATGTTCAGAAAAAACACCGAAGAAAAAGAAGAAAAAAAGAAGGACTCGGCAATACGCTTTGTTACTGACTATAATATCGGCCATCACCAAATCAGACAAAGCCTCAAAAAACATTGGCATCTATTAAAACAAACACCTAACATTAGTCAAGACCTCAAAACATACCCTGAAATCACATTCAGACGTGCACCAAACCTAAAGGACATGCTTTGCAAATCAGAATTTGAAGACAAACGCAATACAGTCACTACTTTCCTAGACAGACCTCCAGGATTTCACACTTGCAAAAATTGCAGCATCTGCAAACTAAGCTGCAGCAAAACCAAAAGAGTACCAATAACACAAGGGAGGGAATTCGTCATAAAAGAATGGATTGATTGTAATAGCAAATTCTGTATTTACGTGATAATCTGCCCCTGCAACCTCCCATACATTGGCAGCACAATCAGACCATTACGGATCAGGATTCAGGAACACTACCGCAACATCCATAAACACTCTGCCGGCCATCCACTCACTGAACATTTTGAAGACATTCACCCCACAAAAAGGACTTTCAATTCTTTGGTTTGGAAATTATACACCAAACCAAGAGAGGGGGAAATCGTGAACTGAAACTACGAAGACGCGAAAGTGAATTTATCATGAACTACAAAACCACAACTTTGGGACTCAATAAAGATGCGGAAATGCATGTATGGTTAGGAGATGACTAACTGCTCCTCCTTCCCCCTGTATTGGTCAAACCATACCTCCGAGCCCCATGACTCCGCCTCTGTGCCTCTCCCGAAAATCCTCCACAAGTAGTGCACCCTCTACGCTACCAGAGAATACGCAGCATTCCTCTATTGACAGATACTGTATTTGAACACTAAGATATACAAATTATACGTTGCCATGCTGTACCGAATATATATTTGCCACTTCTTTTCACCTTTATTATGAACTGATAGATGTCCTAACAATACAGAATATCTAGAAAAGCCTATATGTATCAAATACTTGATGTAATACTGTTGTTTCTTTTAATAGCGTTATTTAGATCTAAATGTTCATTTGTTATACCTGTCTCTCCCTTAATTCCTTCCCCCATTCCAAGATGGCAACCGCCTTTTCTCATCCTACTTATCAATCTGTCTACCGATCCTCTCCAAACACCCCGCTCCAAAATGGCGCTTGTCGTAAGCACATCGCCACTTCCGGTTTACCCGGAAGTTCTTACACACGACCACTTTATCTGTGCACACCTTTACCAGCTTCACATTACGCCGCGACCGCAGAAACCCATCGCAACCTGCCATTAGCCGAGACAGCAGGTAAGAGCTACTTCACCACCCCCTTCATGTCCCAATCGACCTCAGCCTTTTTGACTCGTATTTCATTTCTGGTCTTCATTGTTTTTGATTCCCCATCTAGAATCTTCGGGTCGACAAACCCTCCCGTTCATTATGATATCCTATTAACTGACTACCCGGTAAGGGACTCTCGATCTCCTTGTGCACCTCACATGGTTTTACATAATGAATCCGCCGAGCGCACTTGTATGTCTTACAATTCCGATACACACCTAAAAATACACCGTATTTCCGCAACGGTTGGCATTCACGTACCACTCCAACCTCGATCGAGCGCGTATGAGCACTTCCGAAGCCTTGAATTAGCTCCACTCCACATTATTGCTGTAATTCTCAAGATTACTCCTCCCATTGTTTCCCTTGATATCACAAGAATATTCATAATTGGTAATAGCATGATTTTGCATTCTACAAATCACCTTGATCTTGATTGATGACACGGTTGTCCAACGGCCCGCCTTTATCACCGCCTCATTGATCTTGACGCCACGCACCCATACCCACGTCTCTCACCTAACCACCTGTATCAAATGTTACTAAAGAAAATCTCTTTTCCTTCATTTCATACCTGACCGGACCTGCTTGACGCTGAACTCCCATTAACTCTGTAAATATATGCTCTTTTTCAACCATCTTGCATCTGATTTAATCCTTAATCGTACCGTTGGATCCTTGTGATTAACTGCAATTTGTTCACCTATGTTTACATAATCTGTTTCTAACGTTACATGACCGTGTCATCACTTTACTATTTTTGAACACTACGTGAATTGTATCTAAATTATTGTTTCTCCCGACTACCCCGCTCTCTGCATGACATGCCCTTTCCTCGTTCTCCCTCCTTAAATGATCGCTTGAACTTTTAAACTGATAATATATTTTCGTCATCATGATGTTGTCACAAATATGTATGTTGGGAACGGGTATCTGTCCTGCTCCTGTCCTGGACACACATGCTGTCCCGAATTTTTGCAAATATGATGCCATCACAAACATGTACATCGTTAACTGCTAACTGCTTTGAATGTCCTTTTGCATACGCGCACTACCCTGAACTGTGGTATCTCAACATTTATAACAATCTACATTCCTCATTCATATTTGTCATTATATTTGTATTTGACTGAACTTAAACAAACGTGTAAATATTCTAATTGTATGACATGTTTCTCTGTAAATACCAACCTGTCCGCCTATAACTTTCTATCTCCCTCCCTCACCGTCTAAATGATCCTAATACCCTTGTCACATCCCCCTTTCTTTCCATACCACTTAATCACTCTTTGCACGTCCACCCCAATTACTATGTCTGACCCCCACCTAATATCTATCCTCTATCGCCCCACACATATACTTTTCCTTGCAACTACACCTTAATTTTCGGTAAACAACCCTTGCCCATTTTTCGAACTTTAAACTCTGTTCTCTTTCTTTTCCCTTGTCTCCTTTAATAACTCTTCACTTCCTCCCCTTCCTCCTCTACTCCCACCTACCGCACCCTCATATACTATATACTTGACCCACTTGACTCGGTGTTATGAACTCTTGCGGTAATACTACCCTTGTTCAGCCCTGAAGAAGCCCTAGGCCTGATGGCCATTTAGAGGGCGAAACACGTGTTGGCTGTGCCATCCTTGTTCTTTTCTTACAGACAAATAAAAGCATAAACTTCTCACCATTATCATTTGATATACTTGCATCAATTGGATATTTTATCCCAATCAACCAACAAATTTATACTCTTGCCCGGACACACTGAACTCATCCTACTTCATGCTAGGGGGATAGGGGCTTCTCCCCCTGTTTCTGGGCCAGAAACAGCACAAGAACGATACATGCTTATTATATGATTAGTAAGGGATGTGGATCTTTTTCCCCTCACCTAAAACGCAACTCACTGCAAATACTATATTAACAAATCCAAGCCAATACCTGTATTAATACTGCACGTTAGTTAAGGAGTGAAGAGAACCCACACCCCGCGTCCACAACCCTCGATGGCGACACTAGAGAACTAATACTTCAAACCCTTATGAAATGACTGGATGGCATGCACGTGTGAGGCTGGAGTGAGGAAGGAGCTATAGCTGGAACTAACTAGGAGCTACCTATGACATGAATCATAAGGACAAGGAACATAAACAAAAGAAAAGAAATCATATCACAATTTGTAACGCAAGGTGTGTTCATCACACAGAAGCATTAAGGTAGAACTGCCTTTTGTTAAGCAGAACACCTCTCTCAATCGTAGTATAAATAGCTTAATTAAGCAACAACATAAACTCTAAAATCCAAGTCAGGTGGTGAAACACATTTAAATGAATGTGAACATGATAAACTGGCTCACGCAAACACAATTCAGAGAGGCAATGTATTTTTATTTGTCGTTTTGGTGTCAAATAATTTATTAAAATGTACTGTATTTTTCTAACTTGGTGCGGGATTTTTTTGTGTTGTGTTTTTATTTTATTGCTGTTTGTGTACTGCATAAATACGTTACACATTGCTTCTAAGTGAAGCCTGGCTTTTTGTGTGCAAAGCTACTAGAGAGCTAAGTGAGGGTTCATTTAGTGACTTTTGCAGTTCGCCCTGACAAGGATTGTGTTTATTAAGTGAGTGGGACTCTCACCCTCTCAACTAATTCCCCATTTCGTACATGTGCACTGCAGGAACCTTCCAGGTAGGTAACGAGCCACATGCGAGTCAGTAAATAGAGGGAAAGCTCACATCATGTATGCTTCAACTAGCATTAATGTGTAGAAATGCAGTAATTTAGAGGACTGTCCTAAAGCTCCTGGACAGGCTCATGAATACAGTCCACTTTATCTGATAACCTGGCCTCCACTCTAAGTCACTAGTAAGGCACAGGAAGAGCTCCTTGAGTGCAATGAAAGAGTATTAAAGTATGCTATGGGACTGGTCAGGTACATTACCAGTGGCCTGCACAACTTCAACAAATGGGCAGAAGATTCCTAAGCGCTGCAGTGGCATAAAGATGGTACAAATGTGTTGCCCTGTTTTTGCTACTTGTGTAAACTTGCAATGTTTCTGTAAGGTTATCTTTACATTTTGAAGTCTTACCTAGAACATGTAATTGAAATGGGACTTGTATGTTCTATCCATGAATCCGTGCAACATATTCACTTTTGGATATATGGAGATATAACTGTATTTTATCTAAGTATAGTTAACTCGGCATCTGTCACACTGTAGAAATAAGCACTTCAAGTAAAGAGCCTGAATTGAAAGGTGAGAAAGAGTAACAAAGAGGAAATTCATTTTTTCCTAAGAATCTTCAGATATGTGTCTAACGTGCCTACACCACCTCTTATAAATGCCTCACACCTTCAACAG
This sequence comes from Triturus cristatus, assembly GCF_964204655.1. NCBI lineage: Eukaryota > Metazoa > Chordata > Amphibia > Caudata > Salamandridae > Triturus > Triturus cristatus. Next base: position 1,635,460,424 of record NC_140589.1, read on the forward strand.
TTGATCTCGCTGTCCTAGTTTAATTGAATAAAGACACAGGAACAAGTGCAGTGACTTTATTTAGATTTTAAAGACACTCTGACCTCAGATTGGGGGTTGTGCTAAACCGCAGTGAATTGTGATGCAATAACAACACAAATGCTAGGTGTGACATTACCCCAGGATTCAAGGCTTGCGGCCCATCAAAAAGGAACAACTTCCGAAGACATCACCGTAGGTCCTTCCACAGTTATGTTTCTGCACTCACCACTAGCTTTTTACTGGTGGTGTCTAGGGATTGTGAAAACCGAACTGGTTAGATTTGCCTTCTGCTGAATTCAGCTACGAATAGATGTTGCAGTCGAGTATTGCACAGAACAAAGGTTGCGATCATTGGACGTGGTCACTCACCCAACCCTAATTATCTGTAGCTTTCCTTTGATGCCATCTAGCTGTACAAGCCATGCAGCACTTTACAAACACACCTATATTCATGAAGAACAGCATTTCAGAACGGTGGTCTTACAGCACCATTGTTATTCTGGGGGAACCGTGTGCAACAAGCAGATTTGCTGCATTTGTCTCGAGTCCAGAGCATGCGAAGAGCCTAATTACACTAGTCTCTCCTTAAATCAGAATGCTTCATCAGCACGCTTAAGTAGGTGAGTATCAATGATTGTACCACACTTGTATGTGCTTGTTTCAGTGATTCCGAAATAAATAATCATTTAAATTGCTCTCTTTCTCTATTGAGTATATTCTTTTTAACGGGTAGTTATTTGCCCGACATAGCCAGCAAAAAAATGTTGCACAGAACAGAGTTGATACTTGCAAAATGATGATTTGGAAGTCCACAGTCCATTAGACAAAATCATTTCCCCATCATATACAGGAGAGTTTAAAGCTGGCGCGTAGACCTGGCCCGGTTACTTAAGGTCAGTGAACTATAGTAACATGTGTTGTGTATTCATATGGCTAGTTATGGGTCATTATTGGCCCTTTGATAAAAACTGTAAAGGTTATTACCAGGAAAAATATTTCACAGAGTCCAAGGCGTGCAGATAAAGTAAGACACAATGCCAAGCTTTAGGGTTACTCTAGGTTACCTTACTATTTCTGAAAAATCTACATAAATGGTTGATACGAAAACAAATAATTTCATTTTATTTACAGAGTTTATACTATGAATCTTTATTTACAACACATCTATGTTTTAAGCATTGCTGTACAACAGCGATCACTCTACCACCAAACATCAGAAATCAATTAACTAAGTGTATTTGGACACCTTAGGTAACGTCCCCATGAGCTGTGTGTGGGTTTTCGAAGGCATCACTTACATGCCAAAGTAAAATAACAGGTTTGAATCTGCCACAAGCAATTAAGAGATTGGCTTGTACCAGTGTGATTTAAAACAAGCATTTGCAATGCAATAGGTCTCGCATTTGCAGAGTTTAAGCTGTTGGCATTGTAAATGACAATGGATTTTTTTTATCTATTTAAAAACAACACATAACTAAATGGCATTGTCATTTGCAATGCCAATAACTCAAACTCTCAGTAAATGCAGGGCCGTACTGGGAACCAAAACCGGCCCTGGCAAAGTGCTCGGCCGGCCCCCCAGGGCTTGGGGGTGCCACCGAGCTCTTTGCCAGGGCCGGTTTTTGGGCGATTTTGTTACAGGGCCGATTTTGCAGCTATGCTGCAAAAACGATCCTGTAACAAAAACGGCCCCCAGGGGCCCAAAACCGGCCACCACCCGTGCAGCGCACCGGGGGATTGCCCGGTGCCCGCTACGGCCAATCCGGCCCTGCGTAAATGCGAGACCTATTGCATTGCAAATGCTTGTTTTATTGCGCTGTCAGCTACTTTTAAGTTTATGGGAAGGGTCAGCCATGCAAGCACTGACTGCTTGTGACGCAGAATGTTATAGCGTGAGTAACATCAGTGCATATTCCTCATGCATGCGCACTGGCCTTGTCTGCTTAAAAACTGCCAATGAAGGGAGTCAGAGGCAACAACTGTACACGCACGCGCCATTTACCCATAGTTCTTATTTGCAGAGGAGCACCATGAAATCAAAAGAAGCCAATGACCAGACCCATTTTCTGTCGCAGTCGGACCCGGATTGTTGCTCGGGCTCTATTTTACTGTTCATATACACCAAACACACGGACTATCACGGAGGACAGGCCGCATTTCCAATTGCTGCTAGATGCAGACCTGAGACCAGTCCGGCATGTTCAAGAAAAGCAGTATATTCTGGGTTAAAAGGAACTCCGGAAATAGCGCTTGCAACAAATGTTTCCCTCTTTTGATAAATGACTAAGCCGGGGGTTGTAATTAGCATTACTGTTTTTAAGGTCTTAATCCCTCGTCTGCTTTTAGAGTCAGGAATGACGTGCGCAGCCGGGACAGGGGCTTTGGGAATGGTGGCGCGTGTTTAATTTTTGCAACAGGCGAGACCTAAAAACAATAACAAATTGCACCTGTTTACAAAAGCTGACTGCGGAGAGGCCAACGAACGAATGGGCATTGAATTCAAGTTAGCATTAGTGAAGTACGGGAGGCCTTGGCACGAATTAGACGCGCAAGCAGTCACCAGTGGTGGGTAGCGAGCAAAGCTGGCACTGATAGGCAGAGTGGAAAGCTTCCATTGTTACCCCTTGTGAGCATCTGAAGCAGGTAGGCAACGCGAGGAACAGCGTAGGTGGGCACGGGACTTGTGCTCCTTCCCTGGGTATCCGGGCAACCATAGCAACCCCACACGCACACACAGCTGCCCTACCTACCATGTAATTAGAAGCAGTCCCGTGGCAAACAAATAGCTACGAGAAGAAAAAAAATAACACAGCCTTACTTCCGCCTGGGAAAGTCACACGAAGAGCTGTGTGTGTGATCCTCGGCGCTTTACCTCCCGGTGATCAGTTCATTTATATGAAGATATTGTTCAGATCTTCTTTCTCCTCTAACAGACAGTCCTCAGCCCTGGCCTATAGTATAACAGCAAGTTTAAAACTACAAGTCCCAGAGTGCAAAGCGCTGGGTGACACTGCCAGGCTCTGGTCCGGACCCAAAAGTGGCAGCAGCTTGTCCTGCTCTTTCCCATATCCGTGAGCATGTGGATGGGACCCGCTGTGTGCCCTAGCAGTCTTAAGTGTAATGTGTAATGGGCAGTCTGCTTTCAGGGGTTGAGTTTGCGTTTTTTGTGTATTTTAACTTGATATTATGTTCAACGTCCTTCTGATGTAGCGCTTAAATAATAATAATACACAATTCAATCGTGTAACACAATGGGGTATCTTGGCGCAATTTAACATATATATTGTTAATCAACTGAACGTTCTCATGTTACCGACTTCAGAGGGATGAAACCTTGGAGTGGATGTGGCGTAGAGGTGCCGATTCTGGAACTGGGGAGTCAAGGATCAAATCTCGGCGTCAGCTCAACACCCTGTGAAACTGGGCACATCCCTTAATCTCCTTGTGCCTAAAAAACGAAACAAGTGAATGTCCTTTTGTAATGTAAGCGGTGCATATGTAGAGCTCTCCAATACCTTCGGGTCGAGTTTGAACAATATAAAACTTATTAAAACAAGTGCGCGCGCCTCGTGCTGAAAGTTAATCCCTTGGGTGCTCATGACGAGCTGGACTCGTCATGGCACATAGTGGGCGTGTGCTCATGATGAGTCCAGCTCGTCATGACACCCACCCACAGGGAAAGCTCTGGCGCTCCCCCCGTGGGACGCAGATCCAGGTATTTTTACCGGGCAAGGCAGGGGAAGCCCTTCCCCTGCCTCCCTCCGCCCTCCCCGTAAACATCATCAATGACGTCAGCGCGCGAGGTATCATTGGAGGTTTCCCTTTGTACCCCGACGTGCAGGAAGCCATTTGTTTCCAGCACGTCGGGGAACAAACAGATACGTTTTGGGGCTGGGGAGGGGGGAATTTATCCAAAAGAGGCATCGGGGGAAAGGAAAGGGTTAAAAACGCAAGTTTGTTTTGTTGTTTGGGGGAGCGGCCCCTTAGGCAAGGGTCGCTCTCCTTAGGGGGATAATAATTTTGGCTTTGTCTGCCCCCATGGGGGGGGGGCAGATTTAGCATAACTTCTTTTTTAAAACGGCCCACTGGACCACCAGGGAGAATTTAGTGGGGAGTGGCCCCTTGGGCAAGGGTCACTCCTCTTTGGGGGCTATGCTTTTGGCTGTCTGCCCCCATGGGGGGGGGGAGGGGGGAGATTTCGCCATTTTTAAATTTTGGGCCCACTAGGCCACCAGGGAGTTATTTGTGGAGAGTGACCCCTCGGGCAAGGGTCGCTCTCCTTTGGAGGCCAGATCGCCATGTTTTTAAAAATTAGGCCCAATAGACCACCAGGGATTTGTTTGTGGGGAGTGGCCCCTTGGGCAAGGGTCGCTCCCTCTTGTGGGCATTGTTTGTGGCTGTCTGCCCCCATGGGGGGGGGGGCAGATTTCGCCATTTTTTTTTATATTGGGCCCACTAGACCACCAGGGATTTATTTGTGGAGAGTGACCCCTTGGTCAAGGGTCGCTCTCCTTTGGGGGCAATGTTTGTGGCTGTGTCTGGTGGGCAGATCTCGCCATGTTTTTTTTAAATTGGGCCCACTAGACCACCAGGGATTTGTTTGTGGGGAGTGGCCCCTTGGGCAAGGGTTGCTCCCCTTTGGGGAGCATTAATTTGCCCGTTTCCGCCACCCTAGGGGGCAGATCGGCTGATTTGTTCTTTTGTAGGGCCACTAGGCCACCAGGGTTTTTTTGTTGGGGAGCGGCCCCTTGGAGAAGGGTCGCTACCCTTTATGGGAGGATGATTGTGGCCATTTCTGCCCTCTTTGGGTGGAAGAATAGCAGTATGTTTTTAGGCCCATCTCAGAAGCCACTAGATACCAGGGTTTTTTGAATTTTTGTGTCGGGGAGTGGCCTCAAGGGCAAAGGTTGCTCCCCTTTAACGGGGGTGAATATTTTATTTATACTCTTAGGTCCACCTACCCCTTAGACTGGCTGGTGGATTGTGTGTGGACTGGTGCATTATTTGCATATGTGATTGCAAGGTTTTTTCTCCTTTTTATTCTAGTGTAAAGCTTTTGATTCCGGTTTGCGGTTTCGACAGTGGTTGTTCTGCAGTTTTGCGTAGTTGCATTTTTTTGGTAAGAAAAACTTTTTTGTTGTATTTATTCCAAATGAGTATTATTGTCATGTATGAATGATTTTTTTTGTAAGTGGTGTCATAATGGCAGCACATTTAGTTAGTGTTTTGAGCATGAAATTCTTAGCGATGTGTTTTGCATTGTCTTATGTGTAATTTTCTTTCTTTTTTAGTGGGATATTGTTGATCCATACTGTGTCTGTGCAGAGTAGGTGGTGGTGAGTTTAGCTGCTTCTGGCAAGTGAGTGGTATCGTTTTGGAGTATATAGGTATTTCTGATAAAGGTGCATTTTGTTTATTACTTATTTTACAAAGGGTTTGTTGTTGTTGACTTGGTTGACAAGTTACCTTTATTAGAAAGCATTATGGCTAGCCGTAGAATGACTGCTCAGCAGGTGGTTGGTATGCTTCTTGAATCTTCCTCTGAGCAGGATTATGAGACTGACAGTGCGTTTGAGGGAGAGGAGGGAGGGGAAGATTCAGGCAGTGAGTTTTCTCTCCACATGGAATCATCGGATGATGAAGGTACTCTCAGTGCAGATGAAGCTACTCTTGGTGTGGATGAAGCTACTCTCAGTTTACTGTTGCTACGGATGCTGCATTTTGTTGATAATTCTTTGGCGTTGCCATGAGATCACCCCGACTGTGACCGTCTTTTTAAGTTTCGGCCTGTTCTTGATCACTTTGTAGATCGATTTTCAGAGATCTACACTCCAGGGAAAGAAATAACTATTGATGAGTCTTTGGTCTTGTTCAAGGGCCGTTTGGTTTTTAGGCAGTACATCCCTAGCAAGAGGGCACGCTATGGAATTAAGCTGTATATGTTGTCTGAGAGTAGGACAGGATATGTTTTTAATTTCCGTGTGTACACTGGTAGGGATTCCACTATTGACCCCCCTGGTTGTCCGTCCACTTTTGGAGTTTCAGAGAAAATTGTGTGGGATCTTGCTAGAGGACTGTTTAACAGAGGCCACCATTTGTACCTTGATAACTTCTACACTGCTGTTCAATTGTTTAAGGAATTGTTCAAAGTGGACACTTTTGCTTGTGGCACAATCCGCTCTAACCGTAAAGGTTATCCAAAAGAGCTTGTTTGCAAAAAACTTCAGAGGGGACAGTACAGTTCCTTGCTTAGTGATGAACTACTAGCTGTGAAATTTGTGGACGGGAGGGATGTGTACATGCTGACTACCATCCATGATATGAGTACTTCACCTGTGGCTGTTTGGGGTTAGATTGCTGAAGTGCGCAAACCTGTGTGCATTTTAGACTACAATAAGCACATGGGTGGTGTTGATAGAGTAGATCAGAGGTTGGAACCTTACACTGCTATTCGTAAGGCTTACGTTTGGTATAAGAAGTTGGCCATCCTTCTCTTCAATTTAGCAACTTTCAATGCTTTTGTTGTGTTCAAGGAGTGTTCTCCTGCGTCAAAGTTGACTTTTGTTCAGTTTCAGCAGTCTGTGATAGGCAGCCTTGTTGTTGTGGAACAGGCAAGTGTTCCTAGAGTTGGAGTGGTGGAAGATGTGGCTCGATTGAAAGATCGCCACTTTCCTGATTACATTCCTCCCACATCCTCAAAAGACTTTCCCACTAGGAGATGCAGAGTCTGTTGGCGAAGAGGTGCACGGAAGGAGACTCGTATGTACTGCCCCGAGTGTCCTTCTCACCCTGGGCTGTGTGTGCCTGCTTGTTTTAGAGCGTACCACACGCAAAATAATTTTTGAGAGCATCCATGAGTGGTAAAATGAACTGCCTGGTCTGTATTGTTTAAAATGTTTTATTCTGTTTCAAGGTTGGCATTAGTGCAATGTATTTAGTTTCAGATTTTGTGATAGTAGATTTGTATTTATTTGCAATTTATTTGTGTTTTCTTTTTTTGTATAAAAAAAATCCTAAATGTGATGGTGGTGTGTGTAGGCTGGCACTTGGCTGGTGGTGTGCGTGGACTGGCGCTTGGCTAGTGGTGTGCGTGGACTGGCGCTTGGCTGGTGGTGTGTGTGGACTGGTGCTTGGCTGGCGGTGAGCATGGACTGGCGCTTGGCTGGCGGTGTGCGTGGACTGGTGCTTGGCTGGCGGTGTACGTGGACTGGCGCTTGGCTGGCGATGTGCGTGGATTGGTGCTTGGCTGGCAGTGTGCGTGGATTGGACTGCTGGTGTGAGTGTTGTAATGTGATGGGCCCGCGGCTGGCGGTGTGAATGGTTTTGTATGTGTCACACGTATGAAAGGTGTATGAATGGCCTGTAAAGAGGTTGGTGCCTTGTTGTGGCTTTACTGCTCACGAGCTGTGAGTCAATGGTTCAGTTTCTCGTCCTTTCAATTATTAACAGTGCATTTCATTTTTGTGAAATCACTTGCTAATACAATTGTATATACTGAACCATCACTCACCCTCGTGCCAAATCCAACCAGTATGTGTGTGTGCTTGAGGATTAGATGGCTGTGCAGTAATATTTGTCTTTTTTGTCTTTCTGAAGCAGGGTGTACCTTGTCCCTTTTTGTGAATGTTGTGATGTGTTGGTTTCGTGCCTGGTGGTGTGAATAGTCTTGTGTGTATCACGTTTGAAAGGAGTGTGAATGGCCTATAAAGCAGTTGGTACCTTGCCGTGGCTTTACAGCTCACGAGCTGCGAGTCACTAGTTCAGTTTTTTGTCCATTTAATTATTGACAGTGCATTTCATTTTTGGGAAATCTCTTGTTAATAAAACTTAATATACTGAACCATCACTCGCCCTCGTGCCAAAACCAACCAGTATGTGTGTGTGTTTGAGGAATAGATGGCTGTGCAGGAATCTTTTTCTTTTTACTCTGCCAAGGTGTAAATTCCATCTAAGAATAACCTACCAACTGTAGATATTGTCGTAAACCCATAGGAGTACATGGTGATGTCTCTCTTGTGAATCCCAACAAGTTATTTTATCCACAATGTCCTGCAAACCTCAAAATGTCTGTCACATTTTCCTTGCAATATTGTGCCAAAATGTTCACGCTGCAGAAATAAACAACAAATTATCTCAAAACAATCTGGTTTTGCAAGGGGGGGGTTACCTGGGTTTGTGGCCTTGAGCTCGGCAGCCATCTAGGGAAACCTACCAAACCCACACATTTCTGAAAACTAGACACATGGGGCCTTCCAGGGAGGTATGGATTGCGTGGATCCCCCAACGTTTCCTTACCCAGAATCCCCTGCAAAACTCAATTTTAGCTGAAAAAAATCATTTATTTCACACATTTTTGTGTGGGAAAGTTGTGGCATCACCGGGCTCACACAAATTTCCCACCACCCAGCGTTCCCCCAGGTCTCCTGATAAAAATGGTGCCTCACTTGGTAAGGGAACCTGTCGGATTACACTCCGTTTACTAGGATCATTTGACCTAGAATTTCTGTCCCTGTTTATTACCTTAGTCCCCCTCTATCACTCACAGTTAATTTCGGACTCATATTATGTTTTTATTATGTGCACCATACGATTAATCGCCCTTTTTGGTTTTCCTTTGGGTATAAGCATTTCCTGCTGGTATCGACTTATACATTTTCCCAGTTTTGCTTTTCACTTGATTTTTTAGTCCCGTTTCATGACTTCTCAGTCGACGGATGATAATGTGGGTTACCTGGTCCTGTTAGCTCTGTATTTCTCTAGTTTAGGACCACCTTCTGTTTCACTCATTTATAGAGCGCTCTCTCCATTTGTTTTTAGAGGCTGTTTCTTTGGTGATTCGTCTCACCCCACATACCGACTATACAGCGGTGTGTTTCCGATGGAGTATTCGTTTCCTCCTTTTCTCAAATAATAAACGTGAGTCTAGATTTACTTGGAGTCATCACCCACCTCCCGTTTTTCTAGCCATTTGCACTTTTGACCTTACTGTCGCTTTCAAATTAACTTGTAGGTGACTTTCACTCCCACCTGACCTTTGAGCCTCTGTGCCCAGATGCCAAGCTGTCACTGACTTGATGCCTTCTTTTTCTCTGGTAATTATGGCAGTCATATCCTTATCTAGTCCTACAGTTGAATGTCCGCTTGGCACTATTCCCTTTTTTAATCTTCACCTATATCTTTGCATAGGTGCCTACCTTCCCCGGTTCACCATCCTCTTCCGTCCTGAGGAAGACCCCACCTGTAAGGAATTAATTTACCTACCTTTGAAGAGGGGTCGAAACGTCGACATCCTATCATGCCAGTACCCTCAATAGTGCGTTGAGCACTGTGAACTCTCATTTGTATATGGCTTCCTGGCAATAATATTTGATTTTGTTCATGAATGACTTTTGAACCTTTGGCACGCCACTAAGGTGCCCAACAATTGATTTGTACCATTGTTTTGAAATTGTTTATGTCACATACTCAAATACCTTACCCATTCCTTCACTCCCTTCCCACCCCCGTGGCACCCTGCACATCTGTAAATAGTGTGATTTACTGTATGCATTTATTTGCCTGTGCCTAGTGTGATTAAATAACACTATGGTTTTGCCTTATAATTGTTGCAATTTTTGTTGATCTTTCTTAAATCTCCATTTATACTCTGGGACCACTTCTATTCCACTGTATGCTACCCAGGTCCCAGTGATTATTGGGTTTACCCTTAGTTCTAACGCTTTAATGAGCAGGTGCATACCTGCGAGGTTTTCTTTGTGAATTCTTCCCCCTTCTATAAAATGGTGGAGAGTGAAACCCTCTCCTACACTGAGGAATACATTCACCAGCTGCTACAGGACCCCAGGAATCTCTTTCTGTCATCCGATACACCCAATATCGATTTCACACTCAATGACAAAATAGCTAAACTTGAACGCTTGGAAAAGAAATTAATCCGTACAAAACTTCATGGTCACTTACTCACCAAATATCTACAGGCGAATATAATACCAGTTGGGCTACAGATTAGAAATGAACCTGCTATTTTTGTAGATCTACCAAAATTCAAGGAGGGTTTTAGTTTCATTGCGAACAATGCTTCGCGACATTGGATGGTTCTCGGAGTAGAAACTGCGGCTGAGCAAGTTCAGACTTTGACCAGGGAAATAGCCGCACTCAAACAAGAAATTGCAGGGGATTCAACCTTGACCAATGCTAAAAGTGCTCTTGAGAATCTCACAAAATCACTCAAAGACTTTGAAACCACTACGCAGAATAAAAAACTGGATAAACTTTCCAAAGACATCAGGTTCTATGAGAAAAAGAACACATATCCCTATCTCAACGAAGACTACTACAAACAGGATACCTCTGGCCGCTCCACAGGCAGAGGACGAGGAGCCCTCAGAGGAAGAAGGAACTACACCACTTTTTCCGATTCTACGGTTAGTTCTGATAGTGATCCGGAGGCTCCTGGCCCCAGCTACGAGTATAATTACCGAGACAACTGGTACAACCCCCCCCAAGGTTATTTCCCTTTTTTAGGGGAAGGCCAATGGAGACCACCGCGAGGACGAGGTGGCAACTGGCCAAGAGGGCCTCCGAGAGGCCAGCAGAACCCACCGAGCGCCAATTGGGACAGAGGCCGAGGTACAACCCCGAAACAAGTTCGGTTCCAGCCAGAGAACCACGGAGAGATATCGACGAGGCGCAAAGTCTACAGATGGTAGAGCCCAGTGACAGTCCAGTGGTCAACATCTCTACATACAACCTTAACGCCGACGAACAGGCGGTACTTTGCAAGGGCCTATCTTTTGTCCCAACTGCCCATCCGAACACATTCAACCTTAAAACTGAACTCCAAGGGTTTTTCCGTAAGATCCGTCTCAGGTATTTTTTTAAAAACAAGGAAGACATCCTACCCAAGTCAGTCACTGGATTAAGGCCTCCATCGAAGTTTTTTCCACCGGCTAATGCCATGAGTAGCAGGATTTTGGCCTACGAGAGCATGGTTCTGAACGATGTTGGCACTTTACTCTCAACATACAAACACACTATACCGAATACCAGTAAGTCTGAGAAAGCGGCTCTCCAAACCCTCCGTAATAACAGAGATATTGTGATCAAGTCTGCCGACAAAGGCGGGGCTATAGTGGTGCAAGATACGACTGCATACAGATCGGAGATTCTACGGCAATTACAAGACGGTGTTAGTTACTCACTGTTGAGGTCTGACCCAACAAAGGACCTGATGGAGGAAATCCATTTAATAACTCTGGATGCTTTAAACTGTGGTTTTTTAAGCAAATTGGAATATGAGTATCTGAATCAACAACATCCACGACTACCCACCATCTATACGTTACCCAAGATACATAAGGATATCCTACATCCACCAGGTCGTCCCATTGTATCCGGCTGCGGATCACTTTTGGAACCTCTATGTAAGTACATAGACATTTTCTTGAAACCATTGGCAGAAGAAACAGAAACATACCTCCGAGACACCATGCAAGTTATTGCAATGATTGATCAACAACCCTTCAACCCATGCGAGCAGTTACTTGTCACTTGCGACATAGTCTCACTATATACTAGCATCCCGCAGGAGCCTGCTTTGACAGTTATGCGAGAAGCACTGGATCTAAGACCAGCACCAACAAGGGTACCTACAGACTTTATCATAGCTCTTTTGACCATCGCTATGAAAAAGAATTTCTTTTACTTCCAAGGGAAGTACTATGTACAAACAAAAGGAGTCGCGATGGGGGCTGCCTTCGCACCAGATCTAGCGATCCTTTATATGGACAACTTTGAGAAGCGGTTTGTCCTCACCAACAACCCTTTTTTGGCACATGTCAATACTTGGAAGAGATATATTGACGATATATTGATGATTTGGAATGGTGAGACTATCCAACTCAATTTGTTCCACCAATGGCTAAACCAGTGCGACCCTAACATTCAGTTCACTATGCAGTCCAGCACACAGGAGATACCTTTCCTCGATTTAAAAATCTTCCACGAAGATGATAAACTTCTTACTACTCTGTATAGGAAGCCAACGGAAAGGAATTCTCTACTGAGATACAGTAGCCACCATCCGCGCGGCTTGCGCGACAACCTCCCAGTGGGACAGTTCCTGCGGATCCGCAGGAACTGCACGAAACGATCTGACTACACTACAGAGTCTGAGAACCTTACAGCCAGGTTAATACTAAGAGGTTACCCAAAACGCCTGGTTAAGAGGGCCCGGAAGAGGGCATGGTACAACCCACGGGACATTCTGCTTTCGCCTAAACATCGCGATACATCAAGTCAAAATAACAAAATGATTTGTGTTACAACATTCTCCACGCGCAGTAATGCAGTGAAAAAGATCATAAATAAACACTGGAACATTATATCCACGGAGATTGACCAACCTGACCCACCGATGCACTCTTTTAAGAAAGCAATGAGCATCAAGGACCACGTGGTACATTCCTTCCTTGAGGACCCGGTTGAACCAACGATTCTATCACTCTGGAGTTTACCACCCATCATAGGTCACTTCAAGTGCGGCTCGTGTAAAGCATGCCCCACAACTATGCAATCAAAGAAATTCGAATACCAGCATCAGACCATTATTTTACAATCACATACCAATTGCAATTCTAGCAACGTCATCTATGGGATCCTGTGTCCATGTGACCGACTATATATTGGCCAGACACAACAGAAAGTCAAGGCAAGAATCCTTCAACATCAAAGTCGAATCAGATGTAATGTGACAGGTGCACCCTTAGTTGATCACTATTACCAACTGGGACACCATCCCGAAGAAATGAAATGGATCGTCCTGGAAAAGACAGAACTGGGACCTCGGGGAGGTAATATATCCTCCATCCTGCTCATTAGAGAGTCAAAAATGATGATCCGTTTTGACACTATCCTAACTGGTTTAAATGAGCAAGACCCGAGTAATGCCCAATTAGCTACCCTCGGTAGCACATGAACTAGGTTCTCTTTTGCTCTGTTCTCCCCAGCCCTTTCTCTAACCTGTGGTTAACGTTATTTCTTAGACACTGTATGATGCTGACCATGAGCTTTTTCGTCCAAATGTACGTATTCTGCACATGCATTGTTTTTTCACTCACAGGAACCATAGTCTGTCTTATCCAGCAAGCTTGTACCCATTGATATGTAGTTACATTACTTTTTGATGTCATTTTTCTAATGTAACCTTTTTTTACTTTCTCATCTGTAATTGTTGACCGAAATGAGCACATATGTCTGTTCGTTTTAAACAACCACTGTTCCCCCTTTTTTCGTTAATATATTGTGTCGGTTCTCATCCCTGAGACGCTTTGAACCATATGCATTTATTTTATAATTGTTTTTTCTTTTATGTGATTACTTATTTGATCAAGAGCCTCACTGTATATTATGCAATGTTGCAATCCCAAAGTGTACAATTGTTTCTCTCTTGTTACTTCTACGTGATCCCCTACGTATACATTACTTTGATTAAGGTTGTTCCCCCGGGCCCTGACGATGCCCTTTCAGTTTTGTATTTTCCGTGTACACATTTAATTTGAAATTATTCTATTTACTCTATTTATTTAGTGTGGGACTTTATTTACCCACCTTCTTTTTCCCAACTTTGCAAATGACCGACTCGATTGGTCTTTCTTCTAATCTCCCGTTGTTGGCAGCATCCAGCTGCTGCACCCGGTTGAACGTCACGCGGTTTCAGCGTTCTCCTTATCTGGGAGCCGCTCCGCGTCCTCAGTTAGCTGGTAGAATCGAGCGAGCTCAGTCTGGTACGCCGTCTCTAGGTAAGGGAACCTGTCGGATTACACTCCGTTTACTAGGATCATTTGACCTAGAATTTCTGTCCCTGTTTATTACCTTAGTCCCCCTCTATCACTCACAGTTAATTTCGGACTCATATTATGTTTTTATTATGTGCACCATACGATTAATCGCCCTTTTTGGTTTTCCTTTGGGTATAAGCATTTCCTGCTGGTATCGACTTATACATTTTCCCAGTTTTGCTTTTCACTTGATTTTTTAGTCCCGTTTCATGACTTCTCAGTCGACGGATGATAATGTGGGTTACCTGGTCCTGTTAGCTCTGTATTTCTCTAGTTTAGGACCACCTTCTGTTTCACTCATTTATAGAGCGCTCTCTCCATTTGTTTTTAGAGGCTGTTTCTTTGGTGATTCGTCTCACCCCACATACCGACTATACAGCGGTGTGTTTCCGATGGAGTATTCGTTTCCTCCTTTTCTCAAATAATAAACGTGAGTCTAGATTTACTTGGAGTCATCACCCACCTCCCGTTTTTCTAGCCATTTGCACTTTTGACCTTACTGTCGCTTTCAAATTAACTTGTAGGTGACTTTCACTCCCACCTGACCTTTGAGCCTCTGTGCCCAGATGCCAAGCTGTCACTGACTTGATGCCTTCTTTTTCTCTGGTAATTATGGCAGTCATATCCTTATCTAGTCCTACAGTTGAATGTCCGCTTGGCACTATTCCCTTTTTTAATCTTCACCTATATCTTTGCATAGGTGCCTACCTTCCCCGGTTCACCATCCTCTTCCGTCCTGAGGAAGACCCCACCTGTAAGGAATTAATTTACCTACCTTTGAAGAGGGGTCGAAACGTCGACATCCTATCATGCCAGTACCCTCAATAGTGCGTTGAGCACTGTGAACTCTCATTTGTATATGGCTTCCTGGCAATAATATTTGATTTTGTTCATGAATGACTTTTGAACCTTTGGCACGCCACTAAGGTGCCCAACAATTGATTTGTACCATTGTTTTGAAATTGTTTATGTCACATACTCAAATACCTTACCCATTCCTTCACTCCCTTCCCACCCCCGTGGCACCCTGCACATCTGTAAATAGTGTGATTTACTGTATGCATTTATTTGCCTGTGCCTAGTGTGATTAAATAACACTATGGTTTTGCCTTATAATTGTTGCAATTTTTGTTGATCTTTCTTAAATCTCCATTTATACTCTGGGACCACTTCTATTCCACTGTCACTTGTGTGGGAGGCCCAAGTACCCGCGACAGGCAAGGGCCCAAAACGTTGTGAGGCGACATCAAAATTGCCTATCTCAAAACCACCTGGTATTGCAAGGGGAGTCACCTGGGTTTTTGGCCCCGGGCTCGGTAGCCACCTTTGGAGACTACCAAACCCACACATTTCTGAAAACTAGACACCAGGGGGAGTCCAGCGAGGTATGGCTTGCATGGACCCCCAACGTTTTCCTACCCAGAATCCCCTGCAAACCTTAAATCTAGCTGAAAAAAACCCACTTCTTTCTCAAAGTTCAGTGTGGGAAAGTTGTGGGATCACCGAGCTGACACAAATGTCCTACCGCCCACTGTTCCCCCAGGTCTCCCGATAAAAATGATACCTCACTCGTGTGGGTGGCCTAAGGACCCAGGACAGGCAAGGGCCCGAAACGTATTGAGAAGACATCAAAATTACCTATCACAAAACGACCTAGTTTTGCAAGGTGCGTCACCTGGGTTTTTGGCCCTAGGTCGGCGGCCATCTAGGGAAACCAACCAAACCCACACGTTTCGGAAAACTAGACACCTGGGGGAGTCCAGGGCAGTATGGCTTGTGTGGATCCCCCAACGATTTTCCACCCAGAATCCCCTGCAAACCTCTAATTTAGCTAATGAAAATCACTTTTTCTCAGATTTCTGTGTGGGAAAGTTGTGGCATCACGGGGTGACACAAATTTCCTAGCACCCAGCGTTCCCCCACATCTCCCGATAAAAACGGTACCTCACTTGTGTGGGTGGTCCAAGTACCTGCGACAGGCAAGGGTCCAAAACGTATTGAGGAGACATCAAAATGATCTATCACAAAACGACCTGGGTTTGCAAGGGGGGGTCACCTGGGTTTTTGGCCCCGGGCTCGGTAGCCATCTTTGGAGACTACCAAACTCCCACATTTCTGAAACTAGACACCAGGGGGAGTCCACCGAGGTATGGCTTGCGTGGACCCCCCAACGTTTTCCTACCCAGAATCCCCTGCAAACCTCAAATTTAGCTGGAAACAAACACATTTTTCACATATTTTTGTGTGGAATCACCATCCCGGCACAAATGTCCTACCAAACAGCATTACCCTCAGTCTCCGGAGTAAAATGATACCTCACACGCGAGTGTCCAGGGAGGTGTAGCTTGCGTTGATCTCCCAACATTTGCCTTCCAAAACTGAGCTGCAAACCTCAAATTTAGCTAAAAAGTCACATTTTCCACTAATATCTGTGTGGAAAAGTTGTGGGATCACCGTTCGGCACACATTTCTCACTACCTAGCATTCCCCTCAGTCTCCCGATAAAAATGATACCTTACTTGTGTGGATGGGCCAAGTGCCTATGACAGGAAGGGCCAAAAAAGTGTAGAAATTGAGGGGGGCCCAAAGCGGGTCTAAAAGGGCAGTTGGTTTATATGTTTTTCGGCGGACGCTACTTTGGGCATCCACACAAGTGAGGTATCATTTTTCTCGGGAGACCAAGGGGAATGCTGGGTAGTGAGAAATGTGTGCCTGCACGGTGATGCTATAACTTACCCACACAGAAATGTGAGGAAAATTTGACTTTGTAAGTAAATCTGAGGTTTGCAGGGGATTCTGGGTAAGAAAACACTGGGGTATCCATGCAAGCCACACCACCAGCCAAGAGTCAGTACACGAACACAACCATCTACACACATCACCAGCCAAACGCCATCCACGCAAACTGCCAGCCAAGCGCCATCTACACACACTGCCAGCCCAGCGCCCCTACATATAAATAAAACAACAAAATCCCTGGCTCCTAGTGGGCTTTCTGCCCCCCCCGGAGGAGGGAGGGGGGAAGGGCAGATCAGGGGCTATTGCCCCATCTGTCTCCAGGGGGCAGAAAGACTTGGGATTTGGTTGGGGGGTATTGGCATGCCCATTTTGGGCAGCCTCCACCCCTAAAGCCAATGAAAAAAAATCCCTGGTATCTAGTGGGCTTTCTGCCCCCCGGGGGGGGGGGGGGTCAAGAAGACTGGAATTTTGTGGGGGGGAGGGGTAGGGTCATTGGTATTCCCATCTTGAGCAGCCCCTGCCACTAAATTCAACTAGGGAAAAAAAAAACTGGCGTCTAGGGGTGCAGAAAGACTGTAATTTTGCGACGGAGGTGGGCCTCTATTAGGCAGCCCTCAGCCCTAATTTACATTTGAAAATTAATCCTTGGTTTCTAGTGGGCTTTCTGTCCCCCCCCGCCCCGGGTGGCAGAAAGACTGTATGTTTGCGGCAGGGGTGGGGGCATTGGTATGCCCATGTTGGGCAGCCCCTACCCCTAATTTACATAGGAAAATAAATCCCTAGTTTCTAGTGGGCTTTCTAGTGGGCTACGCTGGCTACATGAATTAAATGCACTTGGGACGGAACTGGGGAAGGGGCTGGTGCTGGCTCCTCTGGAAAGTCTTTGCCTTCTTCTCAGGTAGGCCCCCAAGTGGAGGTTCCTACAATTTAATTCACTCATCCTTCCTTAATCACTAGCCAGGAAACAATGGTGGATCTTTTTTGTCCTAAAACCGAGAACTTGTCTACTCATACCTTCCCTTCTCTAGTGCCCGCCATAACTGGTAAATCTGATGTGCATGCACAGGAGGGGACTGGAAGGGCCAATTGCAGTGTCACTGTTCGCAAGAATTTGTGTTACATGTCAATTGATTCCAACATCTACTGTGGCCCAACCTGAGGCTGGTCTCATGAGAAGGGACATCTTTCATCGATGTGGGTGAGGTGCATTTGGCGCTGAAGAGCAGCTACGCGCACAGAGTGCGAGACCCACATGAGAATCAAGAAGCCCTTGAAGCTTTTCTTTCCTTGTCCACCTTTTCTGAGAATGGGAACCTGGTTATTTCAGATTCAGATGAAAGACTGGACTCTGAGATGGGGGAGGAGGAGGTGGAAACTCCCAATGTGCTGGTTGGCAGGGTAAGGCCTCCATAAAAATTTTAGGTATGCAGGAGGCTGAGGTCTGCTCGAGGTCCAATAAAGATCCTGCACCTGGGAGTGCCTCTGGGCAGATTATCAAGACTGAGGTGGTAGAACTTCTATTGGACCCAGAGGGAGCTGAGCTGACTCCCAAAAATTCAGTGACCCAGTTTCAGGGCACCTTAAACGGGAGTGAAAATAGTTCGTGGGGGGGGGGGGCATTGCTCTCCAATCCCACTCTAGCCTCTAAACCGGGCTATTGGGTCAAATCTCCTACATACGAAGCATGGGTGGTGTGGATCCAGCATCCAATTACACAGAATTCCCCCTCTCTATCATCAGTCTCTAATTTACTTCAACTTCACAAGGAGTAGCATATAAAAGATTTGTTGGCTCTCAAGACTTCTCATTTGAAAACCCAAGTGGAATTAAGAAACATGTAAAAAAAAATATGGACTTTCTGCATGGCTGACATTACAGTATTGAATCCCAAATCCCAATCTGCCAGAAATACCAAATCTGTCCAAAGTACTAATTGTCAGGTAGCCCAGGACAATTTGACGAATCCAGGACTTCTCACTCAAGATGGAAAACTTAAAATCATATGCGGCGGAACAACCTCTGGGTTCTCTGGATCCCCAAGGGAAATGATGGGGTCTACCCCAGAGGCAACATTGTTCATTTAGTCAGACAAGCATTTCCGCAGCTTAACAACTGGGACATGAATTGTCAGATCCAGTTGGCTCATAGGCTTTCCGTAAACTGCAGGGCTGCACCATATCCACGGGCTATACTGGTTAATGTGGGGAACTTTATCCTGAGAAAATGTACATTTCAGTCAGCACGTTCGCACAAGACGGTTAAAGCTTGCGGGGTGGAGTTCTTTGTGAGGTTAGATTTTTGTCATGAAACAGTTCAGCGCAGGTGGTGATTTCAAGAGACAACTCTATCCTTTCAAAGACTGGGTGCAACAGTCTCCCTACTCAAGCTTGCAAATCTAAAGATATGTTATGATGGACAAACAGTTTATTGCCAGGATCTGAACAAAGCAGATGAACTGTGAGCTAGCTGATGGTCAACAAATTTCCACTTGTTAGAATTGTCTGGCTCAATTGGTCCCTGGATTTGTGTGATCTGTTTGGGCAAAGTGGGAAAGGAGTTTTTCTATTTTGGTATGAGGTGTATGTTTGGGTCTAATTCAGCTGGTTAGCTTATGGGCCAATCATGTCTTCTTTGGGGTCTTACTATGTGATTTTTATTTTAGTTCTTTAATTGTTTTTTTGGGTTGGGGCAGACTCATTGGATTATGCTGTATGATTTCCCTTTTTTTGAGGATACACTGGGGTTGTGGGCAGCTCATGTCAGTCTTTCAGTGTTCACCAACATATGGTAGGAGGTCACGGTTTATCAGGAAAAAAGGACATGTATGGGTTTGGTTGATGGTGGATGGGTAGGGGTGAAACGGGTGGTTTGTGGTGCCGGGTGGGGGAAGATTGGGGTAATCCGGGCATCTCACTGGTTATAGCAATTCATTGGTGTCTTCGGGGGTTAAATGGGCAGAAGAGAAAGCTGGAAACCATGACTAAGGCTACTTGTGCAGTCATACATAGCCCACAGAAATTCTTTTATTTTGGGTAGTTCTTGTCTAGCATGTAACCCGGATGTGCATATACTTAGTAGGAATAATAATGAAATGCACTCCGCAGCCAAGATTAAATATATTAGAAAAGAAATTGCCACTTTGTTTGCATCCTAAAACCTCATCTTGCCCACAATGAGATTATTAAATTGAGCAGTTTAAGATATCATACTTTTGCAGCTGCAGGGACTGATGCCCCTAAGAGGTGGGTGGCACTGGTAGCTAGGGGCAAGGAGTGGGCATTACATGGAGTTGAGCTGGACATGCATGGGTGGTGGTTGACTGCCAGGATTAGGAAGGGTCATTTTCATTACAAAATTTGTGTTTTATATGGGCCTAATGAGGATGATGCAACAATATTTAATTTGTGCCCCGGTGAGTTCAGCATGCAGCAAGATCCAATCATCATGTGTGGTAACTTAAATTCGACAATCCATTCACTGCAGGATTTAACCACCATTTCTAATCTAGGTCAGGGTTGTATGCAGAAGTCCTTAGCCTCATTGTTGCAAATTCTTTAGACTCAAGCTTTGATTGATGTTTGGTGTGCATATGGATTTACTTTTTACTCTTCCTCACATGAGACATCTTCCTGTATAGATATGTTTTTGGCCAGCCATAGCATAAAATCTGCCTTTTCTGTTAGGAAAAGTCTTAGCATAGATCATAATTCACTTTTACTATTCATCAGCTCGTTTAGAGTCACAGAGACTACAGCGTCCCGGCATTGGACATTTGATCGGGCTGCTTTTGGAGTCAGTATATTTGATGTTTATAGAGGATTGCCTAAGGCACTTCATTTGTACCAACAAAGGATCGACCACCCCAACAGTGGTCTGTGAAGCCCTGAAGGCTTTTGTCGGGGGCCAAACACTTAGCTATACCATTTGAAAGTGTAGAAAGGATCAGGCTGTTGAGCTACAGATGAGAGATAGACCTCTCAGATGGAATTGGAATATGCTCTTTGTCGCAGCAACTCAGCGAGAATTCAAACAGATGACCACTTTGCAAATGCAGCTAAAGAAAAGGATATGGGATACAGCCTGTATTAAATATCAGACTAGATTTCTTTCTTGTTTTGAGAAGAATGAGATCAGCCGCCTTCTTGTCTTTCAAATTAAAGAAAAGAAGAATCAAATTATTATCCAGGGTATCATGAATTTATCAGGGAAGATAGTCACCAGCCGTATTGAAAGTTTGGATATGTTTAACCATTCAATGGTGAACTGTATGCTGATGACTGCAGGGCTACCCATAGTATGGTAGATTAACTACAGACAATTAAGCTTAATAAACTTACAGAGGAACAGGGAGTCGCTTTGGATGCCAAGATCACTGGCAAGGAGATTATCAGAGCTATCTCACAACTAGTACACTGGTAAGGTGGCTGGCTCAGATTCCATCCCCATTGAATTCTACAAGAAATTCCAAAATGTAATTATACCACTGTTTCTTGAAATGGCAACCTTAATGGTCTTTGCAAATGCAGTCCCGCTATCATGGGGTAAAACCTACTTTGCAGTATGTGTCAAGAAGAACAAGATCCTATTAACTGTGGTTCATATAGACCTATATCTCTTATTAATTGTGACTCTAAAATGTATACTTAAATGTTATCTGACCGCCTCTCTGAGGTAATTACTCACTCAGTTGATCCAGTTCAACATTAATTTATTCTTTCACGAGACACTACTTTCTATGTTACTCATGCTATATCTGCCTTGGAGGTGGCTGGTACACAGAAATGTCCCGCTGGGATGATCCTGTTGGATGTCGAATAGGCATTCAACATGGTCTTTTTGGAGTATCTTTGGGCAGTCATGGATTTGATTGCTATTAGACTGAGTTTATCAAAAGAAGTAGCGCACTCTACTTCTCTCTAACTGCCAGAATTGTTTGCATGGGCTGCCTCTCTGAGATCATCTATTTCAAAAGAGGTACAAGGCAAGGATGCTCCTTTTATCCACTTTTATTTGTCCATTATCTAGACCGTTTTTTTCAAACCCTCAAGTCATCCGTTCTCATTCCTTCTTTGTAGCTGAACAAGTTTCAAACTAAGCTGCTGGCTTGTCCTGATGATATTACTATACTAACATCATCCCCTTAAAAATGCCTTACCGGTAATTGGAAGAGACTCTTTCATATTTGGGTCAGTCTCTGGATAAAAGCTGAATACTGATCAGAACGAAATTCTGGCAAACACAAGTCCATCACTTGCTGATGTTAGATAAGTTACTTTGGTTAAATATTTGGGTATTCTTATCTCATTGACTAGGTCTACTACTGTTTCCATGAACTATGATGCATTGCATTGCAATACACTTTCCATCTTAAAAAAATGGGAAGGATTACACTTGGGCCTGCTAGGCAGATGGAACATCATCACAATTGTTATCATGCCTTGATATATTTACCTAGTCAGATCTATCCCCCTATATTTAAGTAAAGGATTCATGAAGAAAATTGAAAATAACTGGCATAAGTTGATTTGCCAATACAAAAAATGCAGGTGCACAATACGCTATCTGCAGCTCTCACACCATGAGGGGAGACGGTCACTCCCTTCACTCTGTCTTTATTACAAGTCTTCCTTTAATTCTAGACTCTCTGCAGTCATTGGACCCAATGAATGTGATTTAGACGGTCTGTATCCTGAGTATCTGGTGTTCCATAAAGTGATTCCTCCAGATAAAGGATTAATGGAAACATTCTACTTCAAAGACATACATTTTAAAACTCTTATGGTCTATCATAACGTCTGGTGGGCCACCTGCTCTATTTGTAAGATACCTTTGTATCATCAATATACCACATTCGGGTATAATACTACTTTATTGGCATTTGCTCATGAAGGGTATGTCAGCTGCTGGGGGGATTCTCTATTCTTGACTCTTGGCCAATTATTCAGGAATGGTAATTTGCTATCCTTCCAGGAGCTCTGTTGGGAATGTGTTATACATAATGCTTGATTTTTTTATATTTGCAGCGAAGAGATTCTTTCTTCATCTCTGCCCCCACAGAAATTCGTCTATACGATAATGATTTTTAAAAGCATTTTGTAAGAACAACTGGGCATGGGTATATAATTACTTTCTATTGTATAGGAATCTACATATGGTAGATTAGAGGTAGCCTTCCGAAGATGGCTTACTAATCTTTCTATTAGCATCTCAACTGCACAAGTAACTCATATTAATGTCCTTGTCAGAATATCCTGAACGTCTCGCATCTTAAGACTCAGTTTTTCAACATCTTTCATGATTTGTATTTTACAACATTTAAATTATATCAGTAGGGTCTTAGGGACACATCCAATTGATTGACTTTTTCAGAGGACCTTTTTGTTCAATACACATGCTACCATACATCGACCACTAACATCACTGTGGTCCTGTAAATATGAATGTGAAGCACAAATGTTTATCTCACAAATCAATGTATAATTAAAGTATGACTTAGTAACATAATTGTATCTAGCAACTGGCTGTACATTAATTAGGTTTACTAAATCTGCATGGCGTTTGTGATGTTTCAAGTAGAATGATATGGAAATGTAAAGCGCTCTGGTGATGTTCGCGCTGTATATAACACCAAATAAAAAAAAAATATACATTTTGTTGCAACAGGCTGACACAATGCATATCTTCGCGACTTGAGCCATCATCACGCTCTAGTGTGTCAAAGTATTTGTTCTAATTAATCATCTATTGAAGACAGGGATACATCATGAACCCACGATTACTCCTCTAGTGCTCCTGCTAACTTCATCAGGGTCTCCATTTTTGCAATTATTACTGCCAGGTTACTTATTGTCAGAGTATGGCTCCAGAAGTCGGCCCCGGAACCCCTGGCTTGGTGGCATGAATTTCTTTCTTTTTTTGGTTTGGAACTGGCACTTATGCTAAATAAGCCCAGATTCAGACAGTTGTTGAAAAATTGAAAGCCAGTCAGGCAAGAGCTTTCCGATCTCACACCGGGTTATGCTTTACATATTTGAAGGTTGCCTGGTCCAGTCTTTTATTGTATCTGTTTACTTAATCAAAGTTTCTTAACCTATCAATGACTTGTATGTTGTCTTGCTTTAGTATCATGTGCTTTTTCATTTGACTGATTTATGTTGTCTCTGTACATGCTTTAATAAACTGCTTTTTGATATCATTTTACGATAACATTGTTACAAAAAGAAGTGTTTTTGAAATAACAAAAACTCTCAGCAATGAGGACTCCTGTAAATACCATCTACGGGAACTTGCTACTTTATTTCAAATGAGAGGCTATCCTCTGCATATCAAACAGCAACAAATTGTCAAGTATTTGCAGTTACCCAGGGATGAACTTATTTGGAATACAAACAGCAGACGCAAAAGTGACAAATCCCATTTGTGTTTGTCTCTAATCCATCAGCTGCCAACTACAGAAATATAATGCAAAAAATATTTCCGTAACTATTCACTTGTGAAAAATTGCAAAAGGTTTTTCCAAAATCCCCAGTCATTGCTTACAGCATAGCTCCCAATTGACAATCTCTTTATTATGAGAGCTGAATTGAAGCAAACTGCAACAAACAAAGGGGTTAATTGCTGTGATTCTAATAGGAACATCAAATGTGAATACCTTTAACAAACCTCATCAGTAACTAGTTCTGCTACAAGAAGGACCTATGGAATAACACAGCATCTTACATGTCACTCAACATGCATTATCTTTTGTGATTCAGTGCCAAAGCTATAAAAACTATATGTAGACCAAACAGTGAGTGACTTCTGTACACAATTCAAAACCACAAATCAGCAATAATTAATGACCTGTAGTCAATCATTTTAACCTTGTGGACCATTTACTATCACACTTGAAGAATTTCCCTGTGGAAAATGTCTTAAAGAAAGAACTACTGGACGCTAGAGAAAACTTCTGGATATTACTGACAATACCACCTGAATACTGCATATCTCAAGAGATCTCAGGACAGCATTGATTCCACATTTCAAATGGAATCTTCACTCATCATGCTTGTCCACATTCCAAATGAATCTTCACTCATTATGCTTTTTGAAAATACAGCATTGTCAACTGTGCAGCTACTGAGCAAATATTCTTGTACTACCTGATGAAGGCAGAAGCCTTAACATTGTGATGGAACAATATTTTTGGTCTTTGGTGAGTCCATCTATTTGAGTCACTTCTGTCTTGGATATTTAATTTCTTTGCGACTCATTGCATCCTTTGGGATCCAGATTTTTGCCCTGGCTTTATACATATATATTCCCTATAGATATGGTTCACATATATATGGTTTACATATATATGGATCAGCGAAGATGTTTGTGTCTGACCTGAATTATAATTCTTTAAATCTACAAATTACAGGCACAATCAGCGATTCCCAAGTCTGTTTTTTGGATCTTCAAGTGTTCGTAAAAAATGACACAATACACACACAAACACACAGGAAGCCCACGGCAGGGAACTCCATATTGCACTCACGCAGTTCCCATCCACAGAAACTTAAACGTAGCATTCCGTATGCAGAACATCTACGGATGAAAAGAAACTGCAGTGAGACTTACTCCTTGAAGGATGCACAGACAAACCAGATTAACAGAGAGATTCACAGAGAGTGAATATAGCATTCAGGTTCTTAACCAAGCCCAAAATAAGGTGGAGAAGATCACTAGAGATCCATTAGTATTCTAAAACAAGAAAGGAAAATCCTGGAATAGAAAAGGCAAGGATGGCCTATGAATGATCACTGGGTACAATGTCTATCATGCCAAGGTGAGAGATTGCATGAGTAGACATTGGCACTTAGTGAAAAGCGATCCTATACTGGCGGTATCACGTCACAGAAACCTTCTTTAACATTTAGAAGGGCGAAATCCATGGCAAAGGAACTTGTGGTGAACAGCCCAGAGATAGTAGATATGGAGGGCTGGTTGAGGGCCAGACCGGGCTTTGTTAAATGTCAGAAATGTAAAGCCTGTAAACATGGCATTACCAAGAAAGAAATTCAATCACCCTTACTGAAAAGTCAGTGGAAAATATGCCACCTCTTCAATTGCAGAAGTGATTATGTGGTTTACATCCTGCAATACTCTTGTCCTATAATGTATGTGGGAGTACCATCCACATGGTGCATGTGAGAATTCTCCAGCACTTTAGGGCAGTGAAGAATAACGATAAAAGCTATCCAGTCGCTAGGCATATTAATGAGATACATGGGGGAATGTGAATGAGCTTTTTTATTTAGTAATTGACTCAGTTCCTAAGAACAGAAGAGGCGGAAATCGAGAACCGAAACTCAGACAATTCGAGTCAAGACTCATTATAATGCTCAATACTAAAATTCCGTATGAATTAAATTCTGAAGAGGACATGTTTGTACATAATTAAGGAGAAGCTTCCGCTGTTGCTTTGGAATAGTAGCAGGAGTTCAGAAAATAGTTGAAGCAATAATAAAAGGGAATATTGAAGATCTAATCTCGGAACTAACTAATTAGGTAAAGGCACATTTTGTTTTATAAACAGATATAGATTTGCACTTGCACTTTTCTGAATTTTGAAGTCAATTCAAGGGTGTGAAAAATTAAGGTGGACATTATACTAGAAGGCTTAAACATACAAAGAAAGGTTGGGTACCCTGTCTGTGCATATTCAAGAACCTACGATATTAACTATGTAGGGAAAAGGGATTTGAGTATGAAACATCGATTTCAATATTGTGTCCGTGAGCACAAGCATAATAATTTAAGTTTGGGTTTCAATTTATTTATTCTTGTACTTGCACATAATTACGGAGAATTTGTGAGACTCTATGAAGTTGTGAATAAGAAATTTTGCCAACCTGTATATTAATGTATAAGCACTTCAATATGGATGACGGATTTAATTTGTGCAATATCGCACTTGCGATATTGCACAATATTACCATGAATTATACTGTCTATTGTAATTGTGTATAGTGAACAGTGCCGTTACCCAACACAAGTTTGCACAATATGATTGGATGACAAAAATAATTTGGTATATTAGTTTTGTTGACTTTCAATCCATGCATAAGCACTTTTACTTGATAACCAAATCATTATAGTAATGAAGCACTTGCACTCTTTCATCTTGAGTTTTAACATCTAATGGATTTATGTATATTTTACATCAGAGATATTTTATATTTTATGCATATGCACTTTAACCAGATGAACTAAGTTAATATGTGCAATATGAATTGTTTTAGTTACCAAGTTACATTACTGGAAGTTTGAGTCAAATGGGTTAACCAATTTGACATATGAGATATTAAAAATCACTGTAGAAAAATCACAAAATAATTTAAAGAAAACAACATACATTGAAATCAAAGAATAAAGAGATGAAGTGAGTTAGGCAAAGGTGACAAATTGTGATTAACGTTTGTGTTTTAATATACTAATATATTTGCCAGAAAGTATATATTATTTATATATATATTCCGTCCGGAAGGGGGTTTGGGTGATTAGCATCCATAAAGCCAGAGTAATATATGTAATGTCTATGTTTACATCCTCACTATTTCATGGAAGTTGTCTTAATGGTTTTGGCACATGGACGTCTTTATGAAAAATATAATATATATATAAATTAAACATTGGTGTTCGCCATTGTGTAGTTATAGTTAGGTCAGAGGCACCATAGGAAGACTGATTTTTGTTTTGCTAATACCTTTGGCATAGTTTGACAAATCTTCCCACAAATAGCCCCCTCCCCCCCAAAAAAGTTTATCCACCTCAGCTCCTTTCTGGTAAGTTTCGAGTTGATCTGTCCATTAAGTGGTTACCAAGATAAAGGGGGGTGGAGGGGTCTCAATAATAATTTTTCTTGTCCAATTTCCAATACGAATTATTGTAGACCCCATAGAAAAAAACAGCTGAAGAGAAGTACAAAAAATTTGGCAGAAAGCTAGATATTTCTCAGAAAGCATGCTTTTTGTGTTTGGTGTAAATCCGTTCATCCGTTTCTGAGAAATTAAGTTTCAAAATATAGTTACAGCTGGACGGTTGGTCCCACTGAAGTATTGTGGTACTGCAAAATAAAAAAAATAGAGCTTTCTGATTGACTGAGAGGGCCCCCCCCCATGTGTCCCTTCAGCACTGTGGAACCAATTGCATGATAACAAGCGATCTGATTGACTGGCCGCAACATCAACAGAAAAGTTGCAGCTGCCATTTTAATAACTTATGTAAAAAAAATACTCAGAAGTTCACAGAAAATAAACCAAAGGCTCAAGCAATGTTATAGTTAGGTAAGGTATCAATATTTTATCTTACAATAAAATCAAGCATTAGCAAAGGCAAAAGGACAGGCGTTGTCTGCGGGCCTTTGGCAAATTCTTGTTTTGTTGTGGTTTCTGAAAAGCTTTATTGTTCTGGAAGCTGCCAGGTGTTCGTGAACCTACAACAAAACATTGTCTAAAGCAAAGATGTATGTTGGTCTCAGAAAAGCAGAAATGACCATAGTACACCCTAGCGCTGAAGGGAACTATTTTATGTGTGGATGTGCTCATAGTGAAAGGGCAGCAAGCCGTAACTCACCGTGAAGTCAGTCAATAGCTCAAGTGGGCTGACGCATTTTCCCTTGAGGCATGCTTGAGTGGTTTGTAGAAAAATGTGAATGACAACCACAGGCTCCCTATCACAATGTGCAGTAGAAGATCTGAAAGTCTGAGGTTCTCTCAAGAGTGTTCAAGAGAGTAGGGTGTTGGCTAAAGCCTAGTTTTCGTTTTTTTATACAAAAAGAGATGGATATGTTACAAAACTAAAATAGGCCTATGCCGGTTTTTCTAGTTTATACTAACTTTGCACTGCTGTTTTGATATACCGGGGACTCCCATCTCGACGACGGGAAATGATTCAAGCATGTGAATCTATGAAAGTTCCAATACTGAAGTAACAAAGATTTTAATACGATCAAAACAAATCAAGAACCTTTACTTGGTTATGTGAAAATGATAAATATTTGCTAAAACCCGATATCCACACATTATCATTTGAGAGCTGTGCAGTTTTATCAGTAAAATTGAATGCCTGTGCAAATTTAGCAGCCATTTCAATTGAAAATGTTCTGTTGGTAAATGATAATGGACTAACAAACCATGCTTTAGTAATAGGTTTACAACTGTGTTCTCCAAAATACACCACCGTCTATGTACCACACCCTTACCACTCACCTGCTGAATGGACATGGCTCATATACTAGACTTGCTCTTTGTATAATGCTTAGATTTTTCATAATCACTATGACTTCAGTGATGTAATACTTATGGCACCGACCCCACTATGAAAATTGTTCCAGCACGAGTGCCTATGGGCGACAGTCCATAGCTTAGTAAGAAATATTACACATGTTCCAGAGATGGGCACAGTGGCATACAACCTTAGAGCATTTCATACAGCACAAGTGAGAGATAAACCACCTCTAAATGGGATACCCCTACATTCTACATTATTCAACAATCTACAAAGCCTCAAAACGTTTATAGAAGCTCTGGAAAGAAACATCTATATCTTAAAATATTGTTACTAAATAGAATTTGTCTATAGCAATGTATTACAACTAATTAATATGGGCACATGCCTACATATCAACTGGTGAATAATCATTTGGGAACAGAATTTTTCACCTTTCTCCCAATTATTTTGGAATAGGCTTTGGCTTTAAGCCTCAACCTACTTTCAAACATACCTCTGCAACCCATATAAATCGTAAATCCAGTATTTGTAAAGCGCAAACTACTCACCCTTACGGGTCTCAAGGCGCTGGGGGCCATTGTGGAAATTAAGTGAGCTATTGCCCAGAGTCACATGGTGCTGAGCTGAACTGATCTGCCACCGGAGCCGGGGATCGAACCGTGAGCACTGTGCTCCGAAGTCAGCTGCCCTGGCCGCTGCACCACACCTCTTCACTGGTGTGCTCAGCCTTTATCTTGATTAACAGGGAGCAATACTTGCACCACATCACATTCTTAGGGCTTATGATTTTTCCATCCTATGGACCCATAGAAATACACTCAGTAACTCTATAATGTATATGTCTATTGTGTTTGAGATGTCATCCATGATGTAGTCAATGATGCCATGAGTGATGTAATCAGCAAGGGCATAAGCAGTGCAGGGTGGGGCATAAATAACGGTTAGCTAAATAAACTATAACTTGGAGAGGATGTAGCCTAACGGCTAAGGCGGTCGACCTCAAATCTGGGGAACCCGGTTCGAGTCTCGGCAAGGAAGTACAACATCCTGTGATTCTGGGCAATTCACTTAATCTCCCAGTGCCTAACAAAAATGAATGTGCCCTCATGAAATGCAACTGGTGCTTGTGTAACGTGCTCTGATACCTTCGGGTCAAGTTTACTCAAGCCGTAGTGTTTGAATGCAATCAGTCGTTCCTTTAACGTGGGTGGCAGTGTATTGAACGCATATGACCAGAAATCAACTCAAAATTATTTCTTCAAGTTGAATTTTTACCTTAACAGACCGTTGGGTAATTTTTTGAGTGCTGTTGGTACTGAAATCCTTGGCGTAGTTTTCCACCAACGTTTTGCCTTCCAGCCTTCTGTTTTTGCTAACTTCATTTTTGCTGGCTTTAGGATTCTGCATACTCTACCACTGCTAACTAGTGCTAAAGTGATTGTCCTCTCTCCTTTCAACATGCTAACATTGGCTTACACCAAATCAGCACTTTTAATTTACTTATAAGTCCCTAATAAAGTGGCACTACACGTACCAAGGGCCTGTAAATGAAATGCTACTAGTGTGCCTGCAGCACTCATTATCCCACCCACTTAAGTAGCACGTTAAACATGTCTCAGGCCTGCCACTGCAGACTGTGTGTGTAGTTTTAAACTGCGCTTTCTACCTGGCACGAAAGAAAAACCTTTTTCTAGGCCTAGAGTCCCTTTTTATTAAACATAAATCACCCATAAGTAGGCCCTACACAGCCCAGAGGGCAGGGTGTATTTAAAAAGTTGTTTATGTACTTTTAAGTTTTACATGTCCGGGTAGTGAAAAACTCCTAAATTATTTTGCACTTCTTTGAGGCCTATGTCTCCTATAGGATAACATTGGGTCAACTTCTTATATTTAACATACGCCGTTATACTCCACTTTTTCCTGCTACAGCACCTTTCAGCGCCAAGACGCTTCGGCATTTGAGCGCATTAGAAATATATAAACATAAACATAATAACCAACAACGTACAATTGTGAGCAGGTAGGAATGTCTACTTTGGCGTCTAAAGAAATGTAATTTAAATCCGACTTAGACGGATTTTAATTCACAATTCTGAAAATGCCACTCTTAAGAAGTTGGTATTTTCTTGTCCCATACATTTGGTGTCTTCAGCCTATATCCTGGGTCACATGACTAGGTGTAGCTGGCAGTTGATCTTTGTGTATTGCTCCCAGACAGTGAGACAAAGGGTCATAGCTGTTGGCAAGATAGGTCCTCTCGAACTTGATTA
Organism: Triturus cristatus; assembly: GCF_964204655.1. Classification (NCBI taxonomy): domain Eukaryota; kingdom Metazoa; phylum Chordata; class Amphibia; order Caudata; family Salamandridae; genus Triturus; species Triturus cristatus. Next base: position 1,635,491,550 of record NC_140589.1, read on the forward strand.
GGGGGGGAGCGGTGACCTACCACAGTTGCACATCACAAAGGCCATGCCCGAGAACACTCACAAAATGTTTGCCATTAGTCTATTGTGCCCCTAGCCAATCTGGGACCAGGATAGGGAAGCAGGAGACTCCAAGCACCTATGGGGGGTAGAACCCTCCAGAACCTTCTCCTACTTCAAAGTGGGCACCAGGTATAAATATTGAACACTCAGATCAAACTTTTCAGATCACTTCTAGACCTGTGTACCCTGCAAGAAGAAGGACTGTTCAGCTGGGTGAAGTCTGCCCTGCTGCCCAAGACTGCTTGGCTGACCAACAACTGCTTTCAAATAAAAGGCCTGCATTGCTGCACCAAGACTCTTCTGCTGCTGCTCCTGGCATGCTCACTCCAGCCTGCCTGTGTGTCCGAGGAGTCAAAGAAGAATCTCCAAGGGTAAGATTGCAGACTTCCTCCACTGAAGCCATAGGGACACAATAGGCTTTGCAGCATGACGCATCTGTCCGCAAGGCCATTAGAATGGCCACTGCGTGATGCATCCCCATAGGAGAGCCTTGCATCGCAGCCACGGCTCATTCGAACTGCTGCTGTGTGACGCATCCTTTAAACCAGACTTCGCATAGCAGCCACAGCCCATCGGAACCATCAATGCGTGACGCAACCCCAACGCAGAGCATCACATCATAGCCGCCATTCATCAAAACTGCACTGAGTAACACATCTTCAAGGCGGGACTTCGCATCACAGTCGCAGCCTGTCAGAACTGCTGCTGCGTGACGCATCCCTGATGCAAAGCCTTGCAACGGAATTGTCACTGCTCCACGCATTCCCCTTACAAGGCTTCGTATTGCCGAAATTGCCTTGTGGACCCCCTTTTGCATGATACATCCTTGACACGAGAGCTTGCACGGCCCTGCAAGCCGGATTTAAGGTAAGGCCTAACTGGCTACCTGCCCACACATCATCAGGGTCAGCATGAACTTGTGACTTTGTCCTGGTCCGGCGCGACCAGATAACCACGGTTGGTGTTTTGTATGTTTAGGCACTATTTTTACTGAAAACTTTCAAATTGAATATCTCTGGTTCTTCTGATTAGATTTTTTGTTGTTTTGGTGTCAAATCGGTAATTTTACCTTTTTTTTTAACTTGGTGTGGGATTTTTCTTCTGTTGCATGTTCACTTTGCTGCTGTTTGAAGTGCTGCATAAATACTTTACACATTTCCTCGAAGGTATGCTTGACTGATTTGCACCAAGCTACCAGACGGTTAAGCACAGGTTAATTTGGGGTTTGCTTGTGTTTCACCCTGACAGAGATTGTGGTTGCCGCTTGAGTAGATTTTCACCCCCATCCCCACAACCAGTAACCCAATTGCCAACAAGCGTGAAATGCATTTTACGTAATTATGTGTAATTTCGGATTTACCTGAAGTGATGACACCCAAAATACATCAGTGACCTGATGTCAGTTATATATTTATTTCCATGATACAGAAGCAAAAAAAAATATATTGATCACCCAATTTGCAAAAGTGAGGAGACAGAGCGCATAAAATCAGGCTGATAAGGCATTTCACTGAATACAAGTACCTTATTCAGTCCATTTAAAGGATACATTTCTTGCATGCTTTCTTTCAAACTACCCCCTTAGCAGCATAAAATGTACCTTTAGAAGAGGGTCAGAAGGTAGGTCAGAAGCGTTAGCAGTCAGTGAACCAGAAAATGATGGCGCATCACCAAATGAAAAGGCATCTTCTGAAATGAGGCAATATTGATTGGCAAAAAAGTGAAGTGATATCCATGTAGTTGTCTGACCTTTGTGTTTCATGAAAAGCATCTGTGACAAGTTTTTGAATGATAAATGTATAATGACATTGTTTCTTGAGGATGTGCCACTATGAATCTTTTATTATGGTTGATTTTATATTTTCTGAATGGGGCATTTCAACCAGTAAAATGCTTTTTGGTATGTATGAATTCCAATGTGCTAATCGGTAACATGTTAACCAATCGCAATTTGGAATTGCGAATACATATCGATTCGATATTAGGAATTGGGGTGTTTAGGGCATCCCTTACTAATACCGAATCTCAGGAGTATGTAGGAATGTTTTGCGACTGAAATGCAGTCACAAAACATTCGCAGTTCACCACCTACTTCAAGTAGGTGGTAACCCATTCAAAAACAGCAAAGGGTCCCCAAAGGAGCCTTTTGTACTGTTTGTAAAAATGTTTCTTAAGAGCAGGCAGTAGTCCCAGACCCTTAAAAAATTAAAAGAAACCTTTAAATATCCTTTTTTAAACGGAACCCGTTTTTCCTTAAGGAAAACGGGCAGCAACTTTAAAAGCAATCACAGAAAAGTTGGTCTGTTGAGCCCAGCAGACCACCATCCCTGTGATTTTAGAGATACCTAATGGGTCGCAAATTACGACCTGCCTCATTAATATGAGGTAGGTTGATTTGCGACCCATTAGGCATTTTATTTTAGTATGTTTTCGTGTTAAATAGTTTTGCAGCTTTGCACAGTTGGGTGAAATGGATATTCATTTGCTGCTAACAATTCAATGATTGGCTTAGAACTCTTGCCAAATCACATCTGGATTGAATTGGTACCCAATCTAGAACCCTTTGCACATGGCCTGAATTCCTTTGTAAATCTTTTACACAGCACAACAAATAAACTGTACAATAAACTAACCTTAACCTGACCCATTATGAAATGCTAAATAAAACACATGGAGTTTCATACATTCAAATAGCGATTACGAAATTGCAAATCGCAGATAATCGCAATAAGGTAATTGCTGTTTGAAATAATGATACATGTGGCCCCAAGTTTGTGAACACTTTATTTAATCTGCGCAAAAACATTTTGGGAAAATGTGGAAATGTAAATGTGCAAATCCATAAAAAGGAATCTGTGCATAACGAACTGTGATGTGTGTCTGCATTTTGAACGGTATAACTATATAACCCAGCTCAAAACCTGCAGTCACAAATCCGTGTATCCCTCATTAAGAGGAAACCAAACATATCTGTAGCTGTAGAAGTTGCAGGTATATACTCAGTAGTAGGGAACAAACTTGCTCTATTTAGTTAAAATTCCTCATAAAATAACACTCATGCTAGACATGAAAATAAAATAAAGAAATCCTTAATTTTCCTTGTCAAAACAGAACGCAACATAGCATCCAAATCAACAGGCACATCACATTGGAGTAATGCAACACAAAAACAAAGCAGGACAAAACAAGAAATAACACATCCCCACCACAACAAAATAGGACACAAGTAATGTACCCAAACGTTCTCGTCACACAATACCACCTCCAGAATCTTGTTTTCAAAATACAGATAAAAGGTATCCAAGGCAAACACTGCCTTATCTTGCCCGCAAAGACTCGAAATAGTGCAAGTCAAAAAAGTCTTATGATCCAGCCTATAAGCTCTGAATAAATACCAAATCAAATAAATCCCTTGTCACAACAAAATTTCTTAAAGGACTGCTGTATATTCTGTTCTATATTCTTGCCGGGTAGTAAAGGTGTTTTCTGTGTGTTTTATATGCCGGATGGAAGCTTAATAATCAAAAATATATTTTGAAATGTTAACGTTTGAATTTGAAAAATGATACAGATTTTTCACGGATTGGATTTAAAGGATGCAATAAAACTGCTTTTGTTTTTTTAAGAAGCTACATTTAAGAAGTAAAATTGATAATGTGTTCTGCAAAGGAAAGTTATGCTATACTCAACAACCGTATGTGCCATTAGTAGATTAAAGATATTTAAGGGAAAGAAATTATCTATAAAAGTGGTTACCTGATCCTTCTGTGCTCGCATCACATCAACCTCATGTTCTGCATAGTGTGGATCTTTGGCTGGATCTTTAATATCTTTCAGATCACCAATATTCTATTAAAACACACATAAAACTAGATTAAAATAAAGCAACAACCACTGAACAGTAATTCAGAAGCAGGGGCACGTTGGCTCACATTAAATATCCCCTAAAACTGCTGTGCCCCATGTATTAATAGTAAGATAAATCCTTAGTCTTTCTTGGAAGAAAGGATGGATTTGAAATGTAGAATTTCACCTGTGCATTAAGGTGTTGTACATTCTGAACAAAGCAATTGATGAGATCATTAAATATCTCATATCGTTCAATGTTGATGAATTTTACTGGATTTGCCCAAATAATTAAAGAGAAAGGTAAAATCTTTATAAAATTACTTTAAATAGATGAACATTTCTCGTATTCTATTCCACACTACCATACCCAAAGAGCAAATGTATAGATAAATGCATATAGAAAATCCTGCACTACGCCATACTATAAAATGACCACTAGAAGGCAACATAGTTTGATTGCTGGAAGATGCAGGTCATCTGGCAAAAGGTTGTATCTATGTACTTTTGTCAGCTGGCTTTTAGGTCGAGCCTACGCAGTGCATGCACAAGACATGCTGTATTCGAAGAGGCAGAGCATGCCTTACAGCCCGCCCATTGCCTTTTTATTCGTGACTTCAATTGTCCTTTAAAAAGTCCTGCTTGCAACCATGGCGTTCGACACCCTTGAATGGGCTTACCTTTTTGCAGTGCTCATGAAGTTAGGCTTTGGGCCCAAGTTTATAGGGTGGGTGCGCCTCTTATACGCCGAACCGCTTGCGAAAGTGTCGGTCAACAACAAGATGTCAGAGGTTTTCACGCTCGGTAGAGGTACAAGGCAGGGCTGCCCTCTGTCACCGTTGCTATTCGCTCTTTCACTTGAACCGCTTGCAGCCTGGATACGCAGAGATGTAGCCATCCGCGGACTCCGTTGGACTGAGGGTTGGGAGGACAGGATCTCGTTATATGCAGACGATATACTACTCTATCTATCTTCCCCTGCACGTTCCCTACGAGTTGTGTTAGATATTTTTGCCAGCTTCGGAAGAAACTCAGGGTTTCGTATTAACTGGAACAAGTCAATGATCTACATGCTCCACGGAGCCCCCCCCCCCTCCCAAGGTAATGCACTATTCAGATAGCGGAGGACGGTTTCCGCTACCTAGGGATATTCATCACCACTGATGTCAGGAAACGATACGACCGACACCTGGTGCCTCCATTGCAAAGGCTCCGAAGAGATGTAGATGTCTGGAAGAAGTTGCCCCTGTCCCTATTTGGGAGAGCGGCGCTGTTCAAAATGATGGCACTGCCTAGATTTTTATATGCCCTGCAAAACTACCCAGACATGGTACCACAAGCATTCTTTAAGGAGGTCGAGTCCTTGCAGAGAGATTTACTATGGAATGGTAGCCCCGAATAGCGCTAGGTAAGCTCACGTTGGGGTGGTACGACGGGGGTATAGCCCTGCCAGAAATCAGGAAGTACTATTGGGCAGCGCAACTAGCTGCAATAAACCAATGCCAGTACGGAAATGGAGACGACCCAGCATACGGAATGGATAGGTGGTTGCTGCCGGGTGGTGACTTCACAAGATCCCTGTATTCCAGACCTACCAGGTACCTGCTCACAGGCCCCACTAAACACGCAGTCCAGATATGGCATGTAGCCACCAAAGCTCTGGGATGGGCCAATAAACTCACATTAGCAACCCCCCTCTGGGATACGGAACGGCTGGGTACTCTGGGGCGAACCAAAGGCTTTGCAAAATGGGACCTCATCGGTATTTCGCACATTAGGGACCTGTGGGGGCGGGATGGAGTGGTGACGTTTGCTACACTGCAACAGACATACGAAATGGCGACGTCAGAACACTTCCGTTATACACAGATACGGCATGCCCTGCAGGCCGCCATCCGACCCGGCACGGAGCTCCCTGAGTCGTCCCCGCTCGAGGATAGACTACTTGATGGACATCTGCCAGACAAATGTATATCTCTGACATACAAAAAGCTCATCCATCACACCCCTGATCCCCTCGCGATACTCAGGGAGAAATGGGTATGGGATGGTCTGGAGGTAGACGATGAGGAATGGCAGGAGGCACTCTCCTCACCCAAGGAGGTGGCTATATCGGCAACATTAAAACTAATACAGCTGAAGATTTTGCATAGAGTCTACCTATCAGGGTCCCAACGGATCCACATTGGGAGTAGTATGGATGGGCTTTGCAGGAGGAGATGTGGAGAGCAGGGCGCATTCCTACACGTGCTCTGGGAGTGCCCAGTCATTCAAGTCTTCTGGCGGAATATCCTGAAAGTTATGAGTGCGGTGTGGGGGGTGCCCTTGTTGCCTGAGGCCAAGAGACACCTTCTGAACGTGTGGGAGCCCACAGATTTAACCGGGTACGGGAGGTTATGGGTCACACTTGGGCAGACGGTTGCCAAGCGCAACATAGCGCAATTGTGGGGGGCCGCTGCATCACCTACTTTGGAAAAATGGAAGGAAGATATGGACTGGTGTATGGTTCGCGAGAAAACTGTATATGTTGCACGGGGATGTCCCAAAAAATGGCTAGCGATTTGGACTAAGTGGAATGTGTACGGGGGGGGGGTTATGTGAACCACCGGCTATCTCATCTCCAGAGGACCACTGTACAGTGTGACTTGCAATATCTGTACTGTAACTCTGCCCGCTACACTGAAAGGTGTGTACTGACACGTGTGAAAAACGATGCAATTATACTCTGTGAGATACGCAGCTGTATAACATGACCAAGGTTTCTTTATGTTAAATAAACAGAGTTTTAAAAAAAAAAAAAGTCCTGCTTGCTACTTGGTAATCTTTCCTCTTTGACCCACCTTATGCTCATTTGTGCCGCGATTGCATCAAAAGTAAAGTAGTAGGAAAGAAATCGTGGGACGTAGAGGACGCTAGAACCCACGATGATGGCGGGAGTACTCTCCTTTTCCTGAATTCATTTTATTTATACTCTTCTGACCATATTAAAAGTCTGATTGAGATATATTTTTATGGAAGTCATCAGAATGCTGAAGAATACGTACAATTTATATGCTTTTTAGACCCATACTATATGGGACCACACACAGGTTTCACCTGGAATGTGATGAAATTGCTTCCAGAGATTTTGTGCTTGCCCTGAGGAAGTCAGCGGGTGAATCTCCCCGAGACGAAACACTACTGGCTACATTTGGCGATATCATCTATACCAACCTATTTATTGTGAATTTTTTTTACACTTCTGATAAAGATAAGGGAAAATAAGAAAATAAAAAGAAGAAAATTCATTTGAGTACACCCTGAATATGGACAATTTATTGAACTGACCTGATATGGTTGAATTGTGAATGCTAAATGTTTTTTTGCTCGGGAACGATACTCTGTTTATTGTATATCCGCTGTGTCCCCCTGGCCACAGAGGTTCTTTTGGGACGTGGGTGGCCGTTCCCTTTTCGTTCCCTAGAGCACTTTGGAGAGAATTCTGTTCATATTATTACCTAAACATTGGCTTTGCGCAAGGTGTAACCTAGCCACGCTTCGGAGAAAATATTAACAGTTTTTTCTGCTTAGGAGGAGGCCTTCAAGATGCATGGGGTCCTACAAGAGTTTTGGGGGGGCTCTCTCAGGAAATACATGCCTACTGTGGAGAGGAATACCTTATTTACACTGGAGGTGGGGGACCAGATGAAGTACACTCCAATGAAAACTATTCTTGTTATCAAATTTTGGCTCACCTCAAAAAACACCGCATTAAATGCAGTGATAGCCAAAAGATACAGAACAAGTCTTGGGTGGATTTTCTTGAGTACGCCAGCAAGACATTGAATGGTTAGGTGTGGGCCAACAAAGTTGATTATTTTACTGGGTTGTTTAATCTGATATTAAGAGAGCACATGATCAACATCTGTTTTACGGAGCTGTGCCACATCGGATTGATACTAAGCTCACTGACCCTAAGGAGTATTCTAATAAAGCAGGCCTCTGGGTCGACACCATAGTGTCCAAAAAGGTATCTGGGGAGGATCACCAGAAGTGTGGTCAGGGGTCCTACCAAAAGAAAGAGGGGTAGAAAAACGTAAAAATAAAGCACCCTCTAAAGGCCCTCAAAGCAATTCCCAAGGGAACAGTAACACGTTCCAACCGGATCAGAACAAGGGATTCTTTGATCACAAGACAGGAAGTGCTACAAATATGGGCACTCCAAGGGAGATACCAAATGTCCCAAGAGGGCACAGCCCCAACGGTGGGCAGAGACCTGAGATGCCAGTGTAGCGCTTGGGGAGTAGGTGGTCCAATTTAGCATGGGGGAGAAAGCAGAGGTGTCCCTAGGGGATAGAGAGATGGTGCCAAAATCCCTTATGCCTTCCAATACTTCTTAGTATAGGCAGTGGGTCACCATTAATAGGTAGATGGTGGAGGCTCTGAGAGATACAGGAGCCAGTATGACTACTGTGAGGTGTCATCTGGTGTCCTCAGAGCAGGTCATCCCTAACACATTCCACCAGGTCATAATCGCAAACAACAGCAAGAGTCACTACCCAATGGCTCTGGTTCCCTTTCTGTGGGGAGCATTCCTCAGGGTCTCTAAAAGTAGCTGTGAGCCCAGCCATGCCAGCAGGTTGTCTGTTAGGCTAGGACCTACAACACACTGTCTGGATGGAAGTGGAGCTCAGATCACACCCGAAGATATCAGGCTTGACTGAATGGGTCTGTATGACCACAAGTGCCATGGCTGACCAAGAGAGAAACAAAGGAAGCCTGAAGAATGGCACGAGCAGCTTCCAAGAGGGCAAAGACAGGAAGCACAGGAAGCCAGCCTCTGACATTTCCTCTTTCCAGGTTGATGGGGCACCCAAGGAGGTAGCAACCAGAGCCTACCGGGAAAGACATTGCTGTCCTGAGAGACCTGCCTGAGCTTGTTGGATGGCAAGTTGAGGAAGGGCCAACCAAGGAAGAATTCTGCAAAGCGCTCAAAGAATGCCTCACCCTAGAGAGCTTGAGGTGACAAGCTAAGGCTCAGGCAGCAGGTTATAGCTCCTCTATTGGGAGAATTACCTCCTGTATAGTGAGCCTAAGGTTGCTGGACCTGTGACAGCCCATGTGCTGGTGGTCCCTGAGTGTTACAGGGTCTTCCGACTTGGATTGGCTCAAGATATACCCCAGGCAAGACATCTGTGGCAGAAAAAGACCTTTGCCAGGCTTCTTCCCCACTTCTATTGGCACCAGATGAAGACAGCCTCAGATATATTTTGTGGGTCTTGCTCCACCTGCCAGGCCAGTGGAAAAACAGGGCAGAAGCTGAAGGTTTCTCTGGTTCACTTGCCTGTCATTGTCACTCCCGTTGAGAGGGTAGGCATCAACATTGTTGGTCCCTTAGACACCACAACAGCCTTAGGCAACAGGTACATCCTGATTTTGGTGACCATGCCTCACAGTACCCAGAGGCCATCCCTCTTAGGTCAGTCACTGCACGTGTGGTGGCTAGGGCCCTGATGGAGATTTTTACCCAAGTGGGTTTCCCCAACGAAGTAGTGTCTGACAGAGGCACCAGTCAGTTGCACGTATATGTAATCAATGTAAAATGATTGTGGAGTAACCACTCCCTTTCACCCCAAACAAATGAGCGTGTTAAAAGATTCCTCAAAACACAGGCAAGAATATGGAACTACGTGAGCCCATGATTTAGAAGTGGAACGTTCTCTTGCCATGCCTACTATTTGCCTACAGACAGTTACAACAGAAGGGGCTTGGGTTTAGTCACTTTGCGCTCCTCTATGGAAACCATGTTAGGTGACCTCTCAACCTTGTGAGAGAGGGGTGAGAGCAAGCTCCCAGAAGAATCCCCAAGGATGTAATCATCTACATGCTGGCACTCCGTAATCAGATGCAGCACTTCTGGAAGAAGGCTAAATAAAATCTAGAGGGCCATTCAAGAAGTAGTGAATCTCTGGTGTGACCAGAAGGCCACTCTAGGAGAGTTTTAGCCAGACTAGATGGCGTGAGTCAGAGCTCTCCAAGACCGTTGGACAAACCATATGAGGTAAAAGCACGGAATGGGTATAACACCTACCTGGTGGGTCAGTAGAGGGTGTTAACCTCTACCTTACTTTGACCCTGCAGCAGCAGAACGACTTTCATACTGGGACAGTTTGCCTAGCTTTTCTTCCTCACCCCTGGGCTCACACACCAGTGTACCCACAACATAAATACAGAGGACAGTATGCCTCTTCAAACAAATGTACAGGTTGTCGGACAAGGTGAGAGCTAGAATCAAGGAGGAGATCTCAAAGATGCTCGGGTGACTGAACACTCCAGCAGTCCCTGGTCACACAGATTGCAATGGAAGACCTCAGACATATTTGACAGGCTACTTAAGTGGGTGGCACAATTAGTGCTGCAGCCCACTAGTGGCATTTAATTTACAGGCCCCAAGTACAGGTAGTACTACTTCAGTAGGGACTTGGAAGCAAATTAAATGTGCCAGTTGGGTATAAGCCAATGTTACCATGTTTTAGTGAGTGAGAACACGCACTGGTCAGCAGTGGCAAGGTGCACAGTTATAAGGCCAACAAAAACAAGATCAGCAAAAAAATGGAGTAGTAAGGCAAAACGTTTGGTGGAAGGCCACTCTAAAGGCTGACCGAACTCAAGATAGCTTAAACCCAATATTAAGGGAATGTTTTTGGTTTGAGAACCTGGCAGGACTCACAATAAAATGAGGAAAATCGTCTATCATCTCAGTGACTGCATCTACTGTAAGAGTACAGGCGGGCTTCCCACTAGTGTGGTTGACTAAGCCTGTTAAATACCAGGGTATCTGGTTAAATCATGTTGGAGAAGAGACCATGAAATGTAATTATGGTCAAGATATTAGTGCTATGGAGGAACAAGTGAAGAGGTGGATTAAGCTCCCACTTTCAATGGCGGGCAGACTAGGATTAATCAAAATGGTTGTATTACCAAATTTCTATATTTCTTTACTAATATACACGTCCTGCCAACCACCAGCTTTTTCAACACACTGCGCTCCCTGCTGATTAAACTAGCATGGGCAGAAACAAGACCAAGAATAGTCTGGGAAACACAGACACTACCCTACAAATTGGGATATTTTACAGACCCTGATTTGGAACTACACTGTAGAGTTGTTATCACTCCCATTGGATATGGATTGCAAGGTTAGTGCATCTTGACAGGCATTCAAAAAATATCTCAAGGATTAACACAGATATTCCTTAGCCAGGCTTGGTCATCATCTATAGAGACAACCTCAACTCCAGTTTCCAAAAAGCATGTAGCATATTTTATTGGTTGCTTTCTAGATCCTCTCCAGAAAAACATTTTGAAAAATATCTATGGGCTTGGCTATGTGAGAATGCATGCTAACTGGGATCAAGAACCAGTTTCATGTAGCTCTCAAGACAAATAAGAATGACTAACTGCACTTACACAGGCTCTGGAAATTCAAGCTAAAATACCCCGGTCCTTGGTTGTTGAAGCAACCCAGTTAATCAACCTCATTATTTCATTTCTTTAAAAAATCTTGGGCCTCTTTATGAAAATCTCATTCTATCTTTCGATAAAACCTACATTCTGTGGACCATATTGTCGAGAAGAATTATTACAAGCACCTCTTATTTTTGTGGTATGAGGTGGCTAGCCATTATAGGAAGGTATAGGCCAAGCAGGACAATTTAAAGGCTATTCTGCTTACTATAGATAGCCTGTAAATTGAACCATGAGCTGCAGAGAAAGGGTTATTTGCTTTGTAATTCACAGATCAACCAGTCACCCACTTTCTGAGGTTTGAAAACTGGCCAGGACAGAAGGCGGCAAACTTGAGGGTAGGCAACAGTTGAGGGGGAAATTGAATGCCCAACATCAGGGAGCAGGTAGGACCTAAATAATAATGGAAGTACTTAAGGGCTACTTCCCTGGGCTGGGGAGGGGGGGGGGGGGACTGTAAATGAATAGAAACCTTCAGATGGAAATTAAAAAATACATTTTAAATAGTACACAACGTCCATGGTATGTATGTACCTCTCAACATGTGAATGTAGAAACAGAAAGAAAACTGGAAGGAAAATGTACTCAATATATACCTCTCAAACATTTGCAGTTTGGCGGGTGAGATGTTATGATGTGGTCTCATCCTTGTCATCACTCACTTTAGAACAGAGGATCGAGATTTTTTTAACATCAAGCTTACATCATGCATATTGAAAATCCTGTGTTCAATGCAGACTGGGCTTTGCTAAATATTTGCTTACAGGTGCTGCTGGCTTGTTTACCTTTGCGAGGCCGCACTTTCAAAAGTAACACTATTTTCATCTGTGACTTCTGGCTACTGTAGTTATCTTGAGGCTGTAATTCTGTCTGTCAGCAGGCAGACTGCCCAGAGGAAAGTCAGAGCTCCTGAAGCGCACCTTGAGTCTATAGCACATAGAAGCAGGCAGCCCACGCAGGTAGGCAAAGAAGGTAGGCTGTCGGGAAGGCTGGTGTGAGAGCCCAAGGGCTTGAGTCACCAGCAAAAGTGGGTACGTTGATAAGTATGTTTAATATGAATAACCAGAAGAACATTAAAAAAAATTAAAACACAGGATGAGCACCCAGGAAATGTATAGGACATCTCAGGGAACGTACATTGGTATAACTATTTCAAGTACTGCGGGGTCTTCCATGTTGCAAGGTATTATGCCACTGAAAGCCATGGGCTCAAACACATTATTAGCCAATACAGACAACATTGCATCCATATCCAAATCAGGATAGAAGAGCAACTTACACAGTACAGAGGGAAAAGTGCAGTCAAATCTATCATAAACAGAGTAACAATTTGACCTGAACTAAGTTGTGCACTCCCATTTTGTCTTTTGGTGACTCCTCATTACACACAGCTTTGCAATATTTCCTCAGACAGATAAGGATGGCTCTGTTTTCAGTGCTTCTGGTATCAGACAACCAACTGCAGTCACTGTGGCCAGGGAACAAACAACTTCTTGCGAGAGGGTTGATGCCCCTCTTGGTTAACAGAATAGAGGGAGAGGGCCTGGGATTCACTGACAGATCTGCGGTGCCTCAGAATCAGATGAAACCTACTTGGGTTCAAATACAAATTCCATGAGGACTACAGAAGCGGTGGAGCAGCTGAGGGAGATAAACAAAACGTCTATAGTATTAGGAGTTATAGAGCTTGAACGGCCACCTCCTCAAAACTATAAGGTACTGAGGAGCTTGTGCCTATCATTGCAATTTATATTAAGTAAAGCAAAGGAAATAATTCTTGCACATTTGATAGGCTCCACCGAGCAATAAAACTGCTTCTCTGAGAAATGTCCTAGTATAAAACGAAAAGGTGAAAAAGCAAAACCTAAATGATTGAATCTGAATCAAATGGAATATGCTACTTACCAGTATGCATCTGTTCTTGGCATGTAGAGCTGCAGAGCCACACACTTAGGATAAGATCGCCATCTGGTGTTGGGCTCGGATGCTTGCAGGTTGTTGTTGTCTTCGGAAGAAGTCTTTTGGTCACGAGATAGGTGACTCCTCCCTTGGACTACAGTGCGCATGGGCATCCACTCCATCCTCAGATTGTTTTTCACCATGATGGGAAATGATGGAGTGTGTAAGAATAAAGGAAGGATGTCCATGTGTAGTGTCTAATTAAGACAATACTGGAACAGATACAGGTCCCGGGGAGGTGGGTGGGCGTGTGTGGCTCTGCAGCTCTACATGCCAAGAACAGATGCATACTGGTAAGTAGCATATTCCGTTCGAGGCATATGAGCTGCAGATCACACACTTAGGATAGACTATACAGCAGTGTCTCCCCTAGCGGTGGTCACCTGTATCGGTTGCAGCAGTTTGGAATAAAGTTTTAAGGACAGCCTGACCCACAGAAGCTTGTTGTTTGGCTTGCACATCAACACAGTAATGTTTAGTGAAGGTGTGTGTTGTAGACCATGTGGCTGCCTTACAAATATCTTCTAAGGGAATGTTTCCTAAGAATGCCATGGAAGCCCCTATTTTGCGTGTGGAGTGCGCTCTAGGGGGAACTGTTAGAGTGCGTTTCGCTTTTTGGTAACATATTTGGATACATTTAACTATCCACCTGGCTATCCCTGATTTGGAAATGGGGTTGCCTTTATGTGGTGGAGAGAAAGAAACAAACAATTGTTTGGTTTTGCGGAAAGATTTGGTCCTGTCAATGTAATACAGCAGGGCTCTTTTAACATCTAAGGTATGAAGAGCTCTTTCAGCTACCGAGTCCGGAATTGGGAAGAACACTGGTAGCTCGACTGATTGGTTAAGATGTAATAGAGAAATGACTTTTGGCAGGAATTTTGGATTTGTTCTAAGAACCACTTTGTTATGATGTAGTTGTAGGAATGGTTCTTGTACGGTTAAAGTCTGGATTTCACTTACCCTTCGAAGGGATGTGATAGTAATAAGGAAAGCCACTTTTCATGTAAGGAATTGTAGTTCGCATTTATGCGGAGGTTCAAATGGGGGGCCCATGTGCCTAGTGAGAACAATATTTAGATTCCACACTGGAGAGGGTGGTAATCCGGGAGGAATAATCCTTTTAAGACCTTCCATGAAGGCTTTGATCGCAGGCACTTTAAATAGTGACAAGTGGTGTCGATTTTGGAAGTAGGCTGCTAATGCTGCTAGGTGGAGACGTATGGATGAGTATGCTAAATTACATCTTTGCAAGTGTAGTAAGTAGCAAATGATGTTCTGGATGGATGCATCCAGTGGGCGTATATCATTGTTAGTGCAGTAAATGGAAAATCTTTTCCATTTTGCAGCGTAGCAGGCTCTAGTAGTAGGCCGTATGGCCTCTTTTATAATATTCATGCAGTCTGGTGGTAGGTTGAGGTAACCGAACTCTAGGACTTCAGGAGCCAGATCGCTAGGTTCAGTTGATGTGGATCGGGGTGTCTGATTTCTCCATGGTTCTGGGTTAATAAGGACGGGGGGAGGCGTAGTCTTTGGTGTGGAACTAGAGAGAGTTCCAGTAGTGTTGTAAACCAGGGTTGACGTGCCCATGTGGGAGCTACTAGTATCAGCTTGAGAGACTGTTGCCTGAGCTTGCGTACCACGAGTGGAATGAGTGGGAGAGGCGGAAAAGCGTACGCAAATCTGCCTGACCAGTTCATCCATATCGCATTGCCCTTCGACTGTGGGTGGGGAAACCTGGCGGCGAAGGTTGGGCATTTTGCGTTTTTGTGTGTGGCGAACAGGTCTATGTCTGGTTGGCCCCATTTTTGGAAGAATGGGAGTAGGACTTGTGGGTGTAATTCCCATTAGTGGATCTGTTGGGTTTGTCGACTCAACAAATTGGCAATCTGATTGTGAACTCCTGGAAGGTGTTCTGCTAGCAGGTAGATGTTCTGGGGAATTACCCATCTCCAAATGTTCTGTGCGAGCTGGGACAGTTGGAGAGAATGTGTGCCTCCTTGTTTCTGTATGTAATACATGGCTGTCATGTTGTCCGTCCGGATGAGGACAGTTTTGTTCTTTAGATGTAATTGGAATGATTTCAATGCTAGGAACACTGCCAGTAGTTCCAGGTAATTGATATGGAGCACTTTTTGTTGAGTGGTCCATTTGCCCTGAGTGGTGTGTCCTAGGAGATGGGCTCCCCACCCTGTGAGAGATGCGTCGCTTGTCAGCACTATCTGTGGAAGAGGCTCTAAGAACAGCCGCCCTTTGGACAGGTTTATGGTGTTCCACCATTTTAGTGAGCGATGTGAGCGACTGTCCACTAACACCAGATCCGTAAGTTGTCCGTGAGCCTGGTTCCACTGACGTGCTAGACATTCTTGCAAGGGACGCATTTGAAGTCGTGCATGAGGCACAATGAAGATGCATGACGCTATCATGCCTATGAGTTGCATGAACACTTTTGCTGGGAGAGAGTGTTGGGATTGAAATTTTAAGATGAGAGCTTGTATATTGGCTATCCTGGCTGGGCTGGGATAAGCTATGGCCTTGGAAGTATTTATGGTGGCTCCCAGATATTGATGTATGTGGGAGGGTTGTAGTTGAGATTTGGGATAGTTGATGGTGAATCCCAAGTTGTGTAAAAGTTGAATAGTTTGGTGAGTGTGTAGAACGTATTTGTTGAATGAATTGGCTTTTATGAGCCAATCGTCGAGATATGGGAAGACATGAATTTGTTGTCTCCTGAGATGCGCTGCTACTACTGCTAGGCATTTGGTGAATACTCTGGGCGCAGTTGTCACTCCGAACGGGAGGACAGTAAACTGATAGTGTTGCCCGTCTACCAGGAATCTTAGATATTTCCTGTGAGCAGGATGCATGGGAATGTGAAAATAGGCATCCTTGAGATCTAGTGTGGCAAGGAAATCGCCTTTTTGTAATAGTGGAAGCACTTGTTGAAGAGTGATCATATGAAAATGCTCTGAGTGTATGTACCGATTTAGGAGTCTGAGGTCGAGTATGGGTCTTAACGTCTCGTCCTTTTTGGGGATTAGGAAGTATAGAGAGTATACCCCTGTGCCCTGATCTTGGAAGGGAACTGGCTCTATTGCGTGTTTTTGAAGCAAGGAGAGAACCTCTTGCTTGAGGAGTGTAAGATGGTCTGGCGACATGGGATGCTGTTTGGGTGGTATATGTGGGGGGGTATTTGTGAGTTCCAGGCAGTAACCATACTGGATAATTTGTCTTACCCACTTGTCTGTTGTAATGGAATTCCAGACAGGTAGGAACTGTTTGAGTCTTCCCCCAACTGGAGTGGAATGGTCTGGGGGGAGTGGAGTAAAGTCACTGTTTAGTGGCGGGTGAGGTACGAGTGTTGGTATTGCCTCGACCTCGTCCCTTGGTGTTGTTTCCCCCATATCCTCCTCTAAAATATCCTCTATTGGGGGATGTTTGTGTAGAGGTTTTGAACGTGGAGGAGGTGTCTGCTCCAATATTTTTGGATGCTCCTCTATAGAAGGAGCGTCGAAAGGAGCCACGTGGCTGTGGAGACTGCAATGCTCCCATGGACTTAGCAGTCTCGGTGTCTTTCTTCATTTTTTCAAGTGCAGTATCTACTGCTGGTCCAAACAGTTGCTCTTGGTTAAATGCTTGGCTTAAAGCCTGAAATACGTAGCCATGCATGGCGTCTAAGAAGTACGCTTGTATTGATTGCTCTAGAGGCAGTGTCTGCGGCGTCAAGTGCACATTTAATTGAGGCGTTTGAGATGAGCTTTCCCTCTTGTATAAGGTCATTTGCCTGGGTTTTGTATTGGTCTGGTAGGTGTTGTATGAGATCTTCTAACTGATCATAGTGAGCCCTATCATAGCGTGCCAATAGGGCTTGTGTGTTGGCAATACGCCAATGGTTAGCTGCTTGTGCTGCTACTCTTTTGCCCGAGGCTTCTAATAGTTTGGATTCTTTGTCTGGGGGCGGTGTATCTCCTGTTGTTTGGGAGTTAGCCCGCTTCCGTACGTTGGAAACCACCAAAGAATCCAGAGGGAGCTGTCCTTTAATATAAAAAGGATCTTCTGGGGCAGGTCTATATTTTTTCTCAATTCGAGGGTTAAGTACCCTGGCCCGTACGGGGTCCTTAAAAACTTCTGTGGCGTGTTTTATGACCCCTTTAATCATAGGTAAAATTTGAACTGATTTCTGGGACTGCTCAAAAGTGTCTAAAAGGAAGTCTTCCTCGGGTGCATCTGAGTGCATGGTGACGCCATGGTAAAGTGCTGCTCTGTGTACTAGTTGTCCGAACCCGAGGTGGTCATCTGGAGGTGAGGGTTTGGAAGGGTATGTAGTAGGATCAGGTACATCAGGCAGAGGGTAAGCCCAGTCGTCCAATGGTACAATATCCAGATTTGTGAAAGGATCATTAGGATCATTAAGATCATCCGGATCACCCCCTCCCCCTAGGTCATCATCATCATCCTGTGGAGGTGGTGTATGTGAAGGAGATGGTGGAGGTAATGGTGGTGGAGGCAGGGGGGGTGGGGTAAGAGGTCGTACAGGAGAGGAAGGAGGAATGGGTGAAGTGGCTGAGTCCTTCTTCTTTACAGGAGCTGGAGAAGGTGTTGTGTCTAGCTTCCTTTTCTTACATGGCACAGCAGTGACATGTCCAGTTTTTGGATTAATATAGATCCTTTTTTGCGTTGGATCTGGGTGGAAAAGTTCTTGGTCTTCAGGAACAGACTTTGGTGCCGATTTTTTCGGTTCCGATCTATGTTTTGGGTGATCGGTAGAGTCTTTAGGAGGTGTAGTATAGACCTCAGCTGGTTGTTTCGGTGCCGATGAAGGTTTCGGTGCCGATGAAGGTTTCGATGCCGATGAAGGTTTCGGTGCCGATGAAGGTTTCGGTGCCGAAATGGAGTCATTAAGCTTGGGAGCTTTCGGTGCCGGCTTGTCTACGGGCCTCGATGGTTTCGGTGCCAAAAGGTGCTGGAGCCGGCTTTGGTGCCGAGAGGTCTTGTGTCTTCGGTGCCGAAGGTGCTGGGTGTACAATAATATGTTTGCTCGGGCCCGAGCCACCTGAAAGCTTGTATTTCTTCGGAGCCGAGCTCGAAGGCGGGGCTTCTGAAGGTTGTTTTCGGTCGCGACTGGGGCCAGCTGGCGAAGTCTTGACCAATGCCTTTTTTGGAGGGGTTGGGGTAGGGGCATCGGTACTCACGCGTTGCCCCGGATTAATGGGGTCGTTGGAGTCGTCTGCTTCTGATATAATGTGAAGTTCCTCAGAATCTTCTTCCGGGACATCGGGGCCCTCATCAAAGATGTCCTCTGGTTCCGGAGCTGGTCTGTGTGCCATGATATGGCGTCAAGCTCTCCGATCCCGAATGGTCTTCTTGGATCGGAATGCGGCGCAGGCTGGACAGCTGGACTCGTCGTGTTCCGGCAACAGGCACAGGTTGCAGACCTTGTGATGGTCACTGTGCGGGAATTTTGCTCCACATTGGGGGCATTTTTTAAACGGCGTCCTTTCCATGAGCCGCAGGCCTCACGGCGCGGATAGGTTTAATCGCCCACGTCGACGTCCGGAACCCGATGAATTCGATGTCGAGTAAAAGTTTTTCGCTTCGAAAAGCTTGGTTTAGAAGTTTTCTACCGGAGTGGAAAAGTTTAATCCAAACCCAATGGCGGAAAAAAACAATCTGAGGATGGAGTGGATGCCCATGCGCACTGTAGTCCAAGGGAGGAGTCACCTATCTCGTGACCAAAAGACTTCTTCCGAAGACAACAACAACCTGCAAGCATCTGAGCCCAACACCAGATGGTGATCTTATCCTAAGTGTGTGATCTGCAGCTCATATGCCTCGAACATGCATATTTTCACTAGGTTAACAGAATATTACCAAAGGTATGTAAATCACTGTTGTGGGCATTGCCAATCAAAAGCAATAGAGGGAAAGCCAGGTGTCAGACAGACCTAGATGGTGACTGTTCAGATTACCATCATCAATAATGATGTGCATTGATAGTCTCTCTAATAATGACAGATGCAAATAAATTCAAGTCAGTGCATTAAAAGTATAACCGGAAAAGTCCAAAAGTTGCATAAAATGGCTAACATAAGGTCTGCAAATTTTGTCTGCTGTCTATTAGTTGAGGGCGTTTCCGTGAATACATAGCACAGAGATCAAAACAGGGTGGCCCTGGTGCAGGTTGTGCAAATTTACAACTGAATAGCGCAAAAGAAGTATGTATCTTAGGAAGAATACTAAGGCCAGAGGGACTTACAAGAACAGGAGCTTATTACTGGAAGTATTGTCATTTGCTAAGAGACAGAGCCATGATTTGAATAGCCAAGGAATCCCAAGGAAACTATAGTGGTGTCGGGACATTTATCAAGACCCACGTTAAACGAGAAATCCATTTGGCAGTCAACTGATATAGACACAGACTGTGAAAGGAAACAATTTGACAACAGCTTAGATGATCACCATTAGGCAGCCCCCCTTTTGGGCAGGGATTGCTGCCCAGTCAGGTTCTGGTACACAGCTCCTGCTGCTCAGAAGCTGTCTGTGAATGGATGGGAGCATGGGCGAGGACACGTGGCTGGCAGAGGGGATATCTGAAGGCATGAAGTGCCCTTGGTATGAAAATTGCACCTCTGAAGTGCTAGCTGATACCACTGATGACTCTATGGATACTGCATATTTTTAGATGCTTTTAGTGATTCCTTTGGACTTTGTTTGCCCTTGAATGGTATTTCTCGCCCCGACACAATTTGACACCTGGGTACAGAGAATGGAAGGGATAATGGGTGAAAGGGAAGGTGCTCACAGGAACTGAATGAAGTGATGCTACCAGCAAGAATTTCTAGTACTAGCCACCACTGTGACTGACCATCCAGACAGCACTAGTCTTCTACATGCGTATAACGTAATTAATACCTTAACAGTTGAACTGTATGACTAAAAAGCAACATTATAATGTGCTTTTAATACCCTTCATTTCTCCCCCTTAAAATGTCTGAATCCAAAGCTGAAGAGAGGTCACAGTCAGCAAACGCTTAGTGACGTGCTTCACAGAGTCCCTAATAGCAAGAGCCTGGAAGAGGAGCAGCATGTGAAGACTTTCTGCCCAGAGAGCGAGTCACCTTCCATATCAGGAGCTCTCGACAATGTACACATGTAATTATAGAGAAAAACCTCTGGGAGTGAATATGAACGTCAGTGTAGCCCTGAGAGGAGCAGGAGGGCTGTGACAAACCTGTCAACGCTGCATGAATGAGGGCAGGAGAAGAAGAGAGCAAGAGATGGAGAAGTTGGAGGAAGAAGCAGGTCCCAATTCATGGTTGAGATACTCGAGGAAGGAAAGCTGGAGATCCAGTCATTCCGTGGCAAGACTCGTCTAGAGTTTGAGGTAAGACGAGCATGAAAAAGTAGGGCCTGATGAAAAACCCAAATCCTGTCAGACAGAAAGGCTTCTAGATACAAGTACAAAGTTGAGTACTTCCCTTGGAGAGCCAGAGGTTCCACATATTCCCATAACATAACCACAAGGAGAGTTAGACAAAAGGCCAGAAAATCAGCAAAATCTGCACTTCCCACATCTCACTTCATGAATTCTAAGCGGAGCTTAAGGCTTTAGGTCAAGGGAGATAATGAAGTTCACGGAAGAAGTAAGATCCCAACCACAATCAAAGACCATTGGAAAGAAAGCCCACTGTAAGTCACTGGTCTAAGACAACCCTATATCAATCAGTGGCTAAGAATGCCATTATGGGGCAGGTACCTGTGGCCTTTAGCATGGTACTTCCAACCAAAACTTTCACAAGAAAAGAAAACAGCCTCTGCCATCTGAATAGGTTTGAATGTAACAGTAGTGAAGCTTAGGCTCTTAGAGTCACATGCTGGTACTAAAGGACTAAGACCTATCTGCCTGACAAAGATAGGTAGAATCTTATTACTGTGCACCCAGAAGTCGAGAGCCTCGGAAGTCTCGCTCAGCAGACATCAATACCAACAAAGAGCGAATCTATTAAAAAGTAGCAGAAACATGTGGGGAGGTGGTTCAAGATCTTTAGTAGCCTGAGTGAGATCAACAATAAGAAAAAGGCATATAAAATACACCAGAATCTAAAGAGATTCCTTTCATTTTCTTTGCATAATATGAGAACTTTGCTATTGATGCACTGTACAGCGGAACCATGAAATTTTAAAATATTTATTTTTATATGTAATTAACTATATTACCCGCTAACAAAAATTCACCATACAGAAGCATGAAGTCCCACAAGTGCTGAAGGAGATAATGTACGTCTACTGATCAAATGAAATGAAATGCAATCATATTAGACGGTTGTAAGGCTGAATTGTAGACTATGTCTTGATCCAGACTTTGAGGTGAGTCCCTATTTTATTATTTCAGAATTTATATAGGAAGAAAATTAGCACACATTTAAGCGTAGAATGTTAATATTTGATTCTGCTTTCTGGGTTATGTCAAATTTGTCAGAAGACTTATTTCTCAACAGGCCAGTAATCAACAGAGTTTGAAACTTAGAACTGAAAATCAAAATTCAAAATTGTCTAGCATTGAATCTTGCATTGTGTGGAAGCCCAATTTTGATAAACAGGGTGGACTGTACTAATTTCAAACATTAAATAAAGGCATTTGGAGCAATGAGCTCTGTATAATCTTTGGAATTTAAAATTCTAATCTCAATACTATACCGCAGCTGGAAAGCTTTTATCATAGGCTTTCTTCCATAATTCCAACGGTGTTCTTGCATACAACTGTCCAATATCACTGTCAGAAACTGGAGGCGGTCCTAAAAATGTGATTCATCATTATAGATACATAATATTATACATAAAATGGCAAAAAGAAAAAAATCAAGTGAAACTGAACATAACAATGCTACACACACATTGTGAGGAAATGGTTTAGTTCCAACTTGCAGAGAAAATAATGGACCATAATTTCAAAATATTACGTAAACACTAAACTAAGAAAGGAGAGAAACGTCACAAAATCCCAGTTCTCAACTGTGGGTATTGTCTCCTACTTCACATATTGTAGAATATCACCTGCCATGTGCAGGGTCCCGTAAAACACTTTTTCATGAAATATAACTGTTTTAAAATTGAAAATAATTTTAACAAGAAATATGTCAGTAGGAATCAACATTTGCAAAAGTACAATTGACTGGAAATTAACAGAATCTGCCACTTTAGGAACTCTGGAAGCTGCCCTAATTCATCATGCATAACAGAGTAAGTCAGGAAGTTTGTATTTTTTAACTAAGCAAGGCTCCCAGAATGTATCTCATTTTCATGTCTTTTTTTCTGAATGAAAAACTGCCTTTCTTGTTTTCTTGGTTTGGATGTGAAGCACCATTGTCCGCTTTATGTCACGGTGAGAGAAAAGTTATCTTGATTTCACAAGCGTTCGTCTGCTTATCTGAGCTCCCGTTCATTTTACCAGCTGTGTTTTACAGATGTTCTTTCTGTGATTTGAAAAACTCAAAGAAGAATGACGATGGCTTGTGTCATTTGCCTTCAATTTTCTCACACCATTAAAGTTTGTAACATTTGTCACAAGATGCTGTTCTAAAGACTGACATGGAAGATTTGTCTAACAGTCAAGCAGGAAAAGGGCAGAAAGCACTCACAGCACACTACTTCATGATCCTTTTCATTAGGCAAGTAAGGGGCATCTTCCTCATTCTCTACCCAGTAAGGACGAGGGCATACACCCCAAGAAGACCTACCCTGAAACTTTTCTGTTGCCATCATAAGTGATCGAATTGAAGAGCATAGTATACCCCTCTATATTAAGAGCTTCGGGAAAACTCTCAAACTCTTTTTCCACAACCAAGGAAAGAAACGCATGTGCGTATAATGATTTGCACAAAATGCTAATGACCGAGAGATCCTCAGACAGACACTACAAGAGACTCAGGAAGGAGCACTGTTATACTAGGAATGGAGGTTAGACAGGAACACCCCAGTAATTCAACACCACCTTCCTCACAATGTCTAAGAAGAAAGGTTTCTTCTGTAACCAAACAATGTTTTGCCTTCATGGTGGCTACTGGAATGATCAAGCTGTCTATAGCAGGCCACATGTGATATGTGGAACCAATTGGCCCACTGGCTTTGATGGAGCACATTGTTGGAGCACCTAAAACTACACAACGTTGAACACTGAAATTAGAAAAAGGTATGCTGGCTGCTGGAGGATTCGTCCAAGGCACTGCCAGTCTGATCTTGATCACGCTATTCACTGGTGGCAAATAGAGGATTTCTTTTGAGTAGGTGTTCTGATATCGAATGTGTCTCTGTGTCAAAGACCTAGCAACATCAAAGGAGCCCCTGACAGTATATCCTTTGACAGCAGAGGTCATTTGATGTCAAATAGATTTTCAGAAAAACTGAATGTCTTGATACCAACCAAATATTTCGGGTGCTTTGTTTGATGCTGATCATATCCATGTTGATGTAGGCCGGAGCTAACAATTCAGATACAGACTTTTATTTGCCTTTACACACAAATCTGGAAGGAACAACTACTGCTTGTATCTAAGAGAATTGCCAATCTGATCATCTCCACAGGCTCAGATTTCAGAAATCTTCCAGTATTGTGATTCACTCACAATCGTTGGGGCCCCTTGCATGGTCTTGTAGGAAGGACATTCCTCCACTAAGGGAAACTGGGAGCCATGTGATGCACATTGTGCAGGATGTCCTTTCTGCCTTTCTTTAAAAGAACAAAACACTGAGGGCCTGATTATGAGTTTGGTGGACAAGGCTACTCTGCCACAAACGTCACAGATATCCCATCCGCTGCATTACAATTCCATATTATCCTATGGAACTTTTAATATGGCGGACGGGATATTCATCACATTTGTGACAGAGTATCTCATCTGCAAACCTCGTAGTCAGGCCCTAAGAATGAAGACACTGTGTTGCTGGAGGACTACAAAATAGCAAAAAACTATTTCCAGCAAAACAGTGTTAGAAAGAAAAATATACATCAGAAAAGGTTGTAAGGGTCAATTAACTGAATTGTGAGCAGAAGCTGCTTGATCCCTCACAGGTGAAAAGTTCAATTTTCAGTTTCATAAAGCTACTTCTTCTCTAGCCCTGTTTCCCTCACATCCTTCATTTATTATTTAAAAGAAGATTTTTAAAGGACAGAACAGTTCTGAATTCACTAAAGAGAGATTTTTAGTTACACATGGCTAATTTCGAATAGAAAATAATATGTGACACCTAATCAGTTTAGCCTGCATAGAGGTACGTATATACATTAAGAACATGTGTTGGAAAATATTGTATCTTTAGTTAAATTGTCCAAAGATCCTTAACATGGGTGGGAATTTTCAATGTTCAGGATTATCGAAGAAGATCCCATGTTGAGATCTTGTCAACAAATACAAAGGCACATCATGTTATATTTGCATTTTAATGACAATTTTCAGCATTTGCGGTTAAATGTCCAATAGCAAACATAGTTTATAAGTACTCCATAAACTCAACATATCAAATGTGATATAAACGTGCACTCAGGGTAGTGAAATCAATCTTCTTTATTGTAGCCGAAATGCGTCGCTGAGCATACACTTACAATAAAGAAGGTTGATTTTCAACCCTGAGTGCACTTTTATATCACATTGGATATGTTGTGTTTCTGGAGTAATTTACTGAGGCCGGGTACTGCTCTCAGTGAAACGCAACATCCCTGTAGGGCAGTAGAGCTAAAGTGGAACAAAGAACTAATAGTTTAAAAGTACAATTAGGATTTTTGCAAAGCTAGAGTGGCTGTGGTTTATGCAATAAAGTTTCTCTTACATCACTTTTAGGAAGTTTCAAACTAAGTACACAGGGCCATATTTGGAGAATTGGCATAGGTATATGTATGCTGGCAAGCATTTATATATTATATTGGGAATATGGTTAGTACTAGAATTATTTGCATAATGTATATTCAATACGTTTTCAATACCCTGCTGTCACTCAAACATCCAGAAAAAGTACAAAAGGTCTAATCTCCATAACCAACTTCTACAAACTATCTCATTGCTCACTAGTCACTAAGCAGTGTCCTGGTGTTTTGCAATCAATGTAAGAATTGGCAACCCATTTACCACATTGTCCTCAGAATATTATATTTTGTGTATTTATACTAACCTATTTGGCTAAGGGAGTCCATTCCAGTTGGCACAAACAATGGCTTATTCAGATCAATGGACACAGATTTGCTACATGTGGAAAAACAGAAGAAAACGTTAAGTTTAGGAATGGCGGTACATTTTTAACCAAAATAATATTTCTGCAACACAAGGCATTACTCATACAAATGATCTATGTGGCACTGTATGAAAAAGAGGGATAAACACAATGTATATGTTATTTTAAAACTTGGAGTAAAAACCAGAAACTGTACTGTAAAGTGCTCTTGTAATCATATCCATTACTGTCCAATGGTACTTCCCAAATAAGGCTCATCATGGACCACTTGCCACTAATCTTTACATACTTCTTGAAAGATAGATAAGACTGGAAACTACATTTACTATTTGAACACAACTCATATTTTATCACTAGGAAAATATCCTTTTAGTTATAATGAGCATATTTTAGAGGTTGGTCCCACTTTTCAGGCAACTCAGGCTTCCCTAGAACTCCACTCCTTCACTGTCTCAGAAATGGGACCCACCTTTTCACCTTTATACACACGTAGTGTGTTTACAACAATAGGAAATTCAAAATCAAAATCTCAATCACGTAGACAGTGAAAAAATGAGTTGCAGTTTTATAATTGAATTCTGGCTCTCTCCAACATCTGAAGATATTATAAATTGTCTTTTTCACTTTTAGCAGCGATTGTCATGTTTTCCCTTGCACTTTATCCTTTAGACTTACACCACCTCCCAATAATGAATATTTTCAGCTGTAGGAACAAACATCTTTTAATGAAACCATTACTTAGACAGTGACTTTTCATCCCCAGAAAGAAAGAAGACCCTTGGCAATTGTTTCTTTATTTCCCTTATGTGGTCTGTTTTTAGGGTATAATAATCATTCTAGGTAATGCCAATGTTGACTTTACTGGGATTTAAAATTACTATAAAGCTTGGAAGTGTTGCAATGCTGCAAAAAATTTTCGTACATCATGTTTTATTTTCCCAAAAATATACCTACTGCGTCAATGAAGACTATTTTAATGATACTTACTACTGGACCGGATAAGTGATAATGATAAACCACTATTCCAGCTGAGGGTATTTCCAAACGAGACAATGCTGCCTGAAATTCCCTGTCCATCCCCATTCTTAAATTAATTTTTCACACCCATTTTAACTTCTTGAAATTACTAGAATGGTGGCCCTTTTCTTCATTCATATCTGCATTATTGATAATCTTTGTTTTAACTGGGAAATAATAGATTCAAGCACATGCTCCTGCATGTTATGCAATAAAGTTGAAACAACATAAACAAGCAGCAGGCCAAAGTGAAGCCAAATGGCTACAAACGTGAGCACATAAGGACAAATGTTCCTATAGAAATTGTAATACCCAATACATAAAGGTATTTTCAAAACTAAACAAACCTACTTGATCAGATAATTTTTTAAATATAAAATGGTATCCAAGCCCTTGTTTTAGATAACAAATCCAGTTGGCCGCACACTGCTCGTCACACCAGCATGTTGCCCCAAGGAACTCTGGTAGATGTAGTGGCGACGGCGAGTACGCCTATGTCACAGTGTTGAAAAAAAGTATGTGTCGCATTAGCCATCCCTGGACACGTGTTTCGAGGTAGTTGCCTCTCGTCAGCAGGGAGTAGGTAAGTGTAAAGGGGTGCCGCGTGGACTGCCAATAACGTAAAAACAGGTAGAGTACCTCTCATGGCGCGCAGGTGCTGGTCCAGAGCTCGTCAGCTCAAATGGCTCAAGGGAGCCTTTATATAACAAATCCAGTTGGCCGCACACTGCTCGTCACACCAGCATGTTGCCCCAAGGAACTCTGGTAGATGTAGTGGCGACGGCGAGTACGCCTATGCCACAGTGTTGAAAAAAAGTATGTGTCGCATTAGCCATCCCTGGACACGTGTTTCGAGGTAGTTGCCTCTCGTCAGCAGGGAGTAGGTAAGTGTAAAGGGGTGCCGCGTGAACTGCCAATAACGTAAAAACAGGTAGAGTACCTCTCATGGCGCGCAGGTTCTGGTCCAGAGCTCGTCAGCCCAAATGGCTCAAGGGAGCCTTTATATAACAAATCCAGTTGGCCGCACACTGCTCATCACACCAGCATGTTGCCCCAAGGAACTCTGGTAGATGTAGTGGCGACGGCGAGTACGCCTATGCCACAGTGTTGAAAAAAAGTATGTGTCGCATTAGCCATCCCTGGACACGTGTTTCGAGGTAGTTGCCTCTCGTCAGCAGGGAGTAGGTAAGTGTAAAGGGGTGCCGCGTGGACTGCCAATAACGTAAAAACAGGTAGAGTACCTCTCATGGCGCGCAGGTGCTGGTCCAGAGCTCGTCAGCCCAAATGGCTCAAGGGAGCCTTTATATAACAAATCCAGTTGGCCGCACACTGCTCGTCACACCAGCATGTTGCCCCAAGGAACTCTGGTAGATGTAGTGGCGACGGCGAGTACGCCTATGCCACAGTGTTGAAAAAAAGTATGTGTCGCATTAGCCATCCCTGGACACGTGTTTCGAGGTAGTTGCCTCTCGTCAGCAGGGAGTAGGTAAGTGTAAAGGGGTGCCGCGTGGACTGCCAATAACGTAAAAACAGGTAGAGTACCTCTCATGGCGCGCAGGTGCTGGTCCAGAGCTCGTCAGCCCAAATGGCTCAAGGGAGCCTTTATATAACAAATCCAGTTGGCCGCACACTGCTCGTCACACCAGCATGTTGCCCCAAGGAACTCTGGTAGATGTAGTGGCGACGGCGAGTACGCCTATGCCACAGTGTTGAAAAAAAGTATGTGTCGCATTAGCCATCCCTGGACACGTGTTTCGAGGTAGTTGCCTCTCGTCAGCAGGGAGTAGGTAAGTGTAAAGGGGTGCCGCGTGGACTGCCAATAACATAAAAACAGGTAGAGTACCTCTCATGGCGCGCAGGTGCTGGTCCAGAGCTCGTCAGCCCAAATGGCTCAAGGGAGCCTTTATATAACAAATCCAGTTGACCGCACACTGCTCGTCACACCAGCATGTTGCCCCAAGGAACTCTGGTAGATGTAGTGGCGACGGCGAGTACGCCTATGCCACAGTGTTGAAAAAAAGTATGTGTCGCATTAGCCATCCCTGGACACGTGTTTCGAGGTAGTTGCCTCTCGTCAGCAGGGAGTAGGTAAGTGTAAAGGGGTGCCGCGTGGACTGCCAATAACGTAAAAACAGGTAGAGTACCTCTCATGGCGCGCAGGTGCTGGTCCAGAGCTCGTCAGCCCAAATGGCTCAAGGGAGCCTTTATATAACAAATCCAGTTGGCCGCACACTGCTCGTCACACCAGCATGTTGCCCCAAGGAACTCTGGTAGATGTAGTGGCGACGGCGAGTACGCCTATGCCACAGTGTTGAAAAAAGGTATGTGTCGCATTAGCCATCCCTGGACACGTGTTTCGAGGTAGTTGCCTCTCGTCAGCAGGGAGTAGGTAAGTGTAAAGGGGTGCCGCGTGGACTGCCAATAACGTAAAAACAGGTAGAGTACCTCTCATGGCGCGCAGGTGCTGGTCCAGAGCTCGTCAGCCCAAATGGCTCAAGGGAGCCTTTATATAACAAATCCAGTTGGCCGCACACTGCTCGTCACACCAGCATGTTGCCCCAAGGAGCTTACATTGCAACCCTACACTCTTTCCTACTCCCTGCTGACGAGAGGCAACTACCTCGAAACACGTGTCCAGGGATGGCTAGGGCTATTCACACTTGCACTCACGACACGAGCATAGGTGTATCCGCCGACGCTGACTACAGGGACCACAGTTCTTTGGGGTAACACGCAGGTAGGTCAGCAGCGTGCGACCATTTGGATTTAATTATTTAGTGGCTCTTCGAGCCGGGGAGTCGACGGACTCAGGTTACGCACCTGCGTTGCTACGAGAGGTACTTTACCTGATAATGATTTTAGCAGCTTACATTGCAACCCTACACTCTTTCCTACTCCCTGCTGACGAGAGGCAACTACCTCGAAACACGTGTCCAGGGATGGCTAACGCTATTCACACTTGCACTCACGACACGAGCATAGGTGTATCCGCCGACGCTGACTACAGGGACCACAGTTCTTTAGGGTAACACGCAGGTAGGTCAGCAGTGTGCGACCATTTGGATTTAATTATTTAGTGGCTCTTCGAGCCGGGGAGTCGACGGACTCAGGTTACGCACCTGCGTTGCTACGAGAGGTACTTTACCTGATAATGATTTTAGCAGCTTACATTGCAACCCTACACTCTTTCCTACTCCCTGCTGACGAGAGGCAACTACCTCGAAACACGTGTCCAGGGATGGCTAACGCTATTCACACTTGCACTCACGACACGAGCATAGGTGTATCCGCCGACGCTGACTACAGGGACCACAGTTCTTTGGGGTAACACGCAGGTAGGTCAGCAGTGTGCGACCATTTGGATTTAATTATTTAGTGGCTCTTCGAGCCGGGGAGTCGACGGACTCAGGTTACGCACCTGCGTTGCTACGAGAGGTACTTTACCTGATAATGATTTTAGCAGCTTACATTGCAACCCTACACTCTTTCCTACTCCCTGCTGACGAGAGGCAACTACCTCGAAACACGTGTCCAGGGATGGCTAACGCTATTCACACTTGCACTCACGACACGAGCATAGGTGTATCCGCCGACGCTGACTACAGGGACCACAGTTCTTTGGGGTAACACGCAGGTAGGTCAGCAGTGTGCGACCATTTGGATTTAATTATTTAGTGGCTCTTCGAGCCGGGGAGTCGACGGACTCAGGTTACGCACCTGCGTTGCTACGAGAGGTACTTTACCTGATAATGATTTTAGCAGCTTACATTGCAACCCTACACTCTTTCCTACTCCCTGCTGACGAGAGGCAACCACCTCGAAACACGTGTCCAGGGATGGCTAACGCTATTCACACTTGCACTCACGACACGAGCATAGGTGTATCCGCCGACGCTGACTACAGGGACCACAGTTCTTTGGGGTAACACGCAGGTAGGTCAGCAGTGTGCGACCATTTGGATTTAATCCCTTGTTTTAGATAGTAGAGCACGGTGCCCATTTGTTCTAATGAATCGCCATATACTGCTCAGCCGCTTATAGGACATTGGTCAGGGTACTCGGAGTCTTGAAGGGGTACGCATACTTTTTCTATTGTACAGTTAAAGATACTAAGCATAGGCAAATACTTTTTAGAGATAAAATTTTTTAATACTGGGATTCCTGAACTGTTTACATTTTGTACTATATGTTTAATTTATATGGTCATGCCTTTAACATCTATTCAAACATTATAGCATGTCAATAGCTTGACACTCGGATGTATCACCCAGTGTCATCTTCTTTGTAGCTTTAAGGTCTAATATCATGTAGCATTCCAATACCTGTTGGCTTTATTTCTCCCTGGTCTCCAGAAACCAAAGGAGGTGTAGCTATTAATGAAGTTACTTTGATCTGAAATGGTATTATCTTTAACTACACCAATGTTCCCCTATCAGTTCTTCCCGCAATAACAACTGACATTCCTTTTCTGTTTGTTCCAGAAAAGCTTTTGATCTTGTTATCCTCAGTCATCCAGTCAAGGATTTTAAAAAAGATTTTAAAAGCTCTCTTATTTTATAGAAAAGTTGTTATTATTATTAGTCATAATAATAATAATATTAATAATAATAATAATGGTAACAATAAGAATAATAATCATAATAATGATAATCATAATCATAATAATGACAACAGCTGTGTGTTTGCAGCAAGAGAACAAACTATAGAATTTTATGTATCTTTTTATTTTTTTCCACAAAACTTAATTCGATTAGTACTGTTAAGCGCCTAACAGTACATTAAATGCAGTAGGTAAAAGCTCTTACTCATTTAATCATTTTACCAAGATCAACAGAAATGTAAATAATCAATGAACAATTCTTAACATAGTTTATGAACTATGCCTCTACTGAACCAGAGCAGCTCTAAAAATCTGTGGGAAGGAGTATCCCAAAATATTCAACACAATTAGTTTGCACCACAGACCTAATGTTCCTGAGCATGTGAGGGTCAAAGGGAAACACATCCATCTCATCTTTGTTAAGCTTATCCTGGATGTCCTAAAATAATCTAATGTTAAATATTTTTCCAATAGAAGAGTTCTAAAGTGATGAGGAGAAAATATTTAATGATTTTTTCAACCATTAATCACTGTTGACCAGCAATAAGTTTTAAATAACAAACAGCCAAAATAGGGTAGTTTACAAAATTAGTGGCAATACAAGCTACACTTACCTTCTCTCGAGTCCGAATGCCAAATGATTAATAAGAGCACGTGTTTTCGCCATGTGAGGTTCAGATTTGCTTGTAAACTAAAAGAAACAAGATACATACGTACAAAACATTCAGAAACATCGCATGATCATGAGTGTATATACTATGTTCATCCTTTGAAAATGTATTCCACACCTACATGTGTGTAAATAATAATAATATATTTATATAGATATACACATCCCCCCCCCCCAGTGGTAAATTTGCAAACCAATAGTCGCAAGGGCCCTCGTCAGGAGGAAATGACAGCTTGCACCATCCATTGCTCCTGTCAGCGCTGCGGATTACAGGACCAACACAACTACTAACCATCATACTCCTACAAGTGTGACAATTCATACTATTCAAGATCCCCAAAGCTATAAGCATGGCTTGGGTGGCACATATTAGTGAGTGTTAATGTATATTAAATGAATAAACAGCGGTTGTTGCACTCATACCCAAATTTGGAAGACAGAGCCATCA
Organism: Triturus cristatus; assembly: GCF_964204655.1. Lineage (NCBI taxonomy): Eukaryota > Metazoa > Chordata > Amphibia > Caudata > Salamandridae > Triturus > Triturus cristatus. Next base: position 1,635,523,878 of record NC_140589.1, read on the forward strand.
TGTGGCAGACTGTCACAAGCACCAGTGCTAAGAATTAAGTGACAGTGCGGAGCACCGGAAACCACTGCCTCAAATTAAGCACTGCATATAACCCAGTGGCCGTAGCCACTGGGTATTTATAGTTAGGTCAGCTGCTCTATAGGAAAAGCGTTTTTGTGTTGCTAATTGCTTTAGAAAAAACTCAGGGTCCTAAAATGCAAAATCCTCATGCATTTTCTATAGACTTCTTTAAGAAGTGCTACCGCAAAAACTATTGAGCGGAATTACATCAATTTTGGCAGGAAGCTAGAACTTGGTCCACAGATTGTGCTTTTTGTGATTTACTCTAAATCTGTTCAGCTGGTTTTGAGAAATTAAGGTTAAAAAATATTTGTATATCTGGACAGTTTGGTCGCTGAGAGGCTCAAGAGACTCTTGCGGGAGCACCAATTCAAAAATAGAGCGTTCTGATTGGCCCAGGGAGCTTTATTTCCCTTTAGTCAATTCGCTGCTGCAGGAGCGAGTGCTATGATTGGCTGCTAGCATAATCAGAAAAATGTTGCTGGCAGCCATTACCGAACTAGGGGACTTAGGGCCAGATGTACGACTCACCAATTTGCAACTCGAAAATTGCGTCACATATGCGACTCGCAAATTGGGATGCACAACAGTGTCTGAGACACTGTTTGCGAATCCCAATGGGTTCGCAAATTGCATGCCTCATGCACATTAATGAGGCTGTCGCAGATTGCGACCCCAGTGGGGATGGCTTGCACTCCCAGGGATGTTAGACTGCTGGGACTGCTTTTAAAGAAATCAGTTTTTTTTAAATGCATTCCGTTTTCCTCAAAGGAAAACAGGATGCATTAAAAAAATTAATCTTTTCAGCTTCATTTTTTAAGGGCCGGCAGAGGTCCTTAGGACCACTGCCGGCCCTTAAAAAATATTTTTAGAGCCACTCACAAAGGGGAAGGGGTCCCCTGGGGACCCCTTCCCGTTTACGAGTGGTTTACTACCCTTCTGTAAAGGTGGTAAACTGCTACTGTTTTGTGACCGCAATTGCGGTCACAAAACAGTCATACATAACTTCAGGAGTCGCTATTAGGAAGGGACGCCCTTGGAAAGCCCCTTCCCAATAGCGAGTCGCTAATCCTATATTGCGATTCACAAATTGATTTGCGACTCGCAAAATAGGATTAGTAAATGGGTCACATGTTTTTTGCGGTCGCAAACGGGTCTAAAACCCATTTGTGTCCGCAAAATACGTTAGTACATTTGGCCCTATGTCCCCTAATCTCAAGTTTGGGGGAAAAAAGAGATATACAGGGACAGGAAATAGAGTACCCTGACACCATAGGGAGAACCCAGATGACCTCACCCCACCCCCCCCAAGTAAAAATTTAAACAAAATGTCAGCAATTTTTTCTTCGATACCATGGGAATTCTGCGGGATCGTAAACAAAAAAAATTGCATCTTGGGCCACATGGTATATATAAGGTGAAGGGGATATGTGGCCCCCCTCCTAAGCCATTACAGGCCCGTGGGTGCCCACCCCCGGGCCAAAATGTGCACCAAAGGGCCCTCCCTGAGCCTTAAGAGGCCCGGGTACCCCATTTCCGGAGGAACATTTATTTAATTAAAGGGAAGGGGGGGCACATATCCTCCTCCATGAGCTATTATAGGCTCAAGAGGAGCCGAACCCTGGGGCCATAACTTGCTAAAATTGGTAGGGGGCCCGCAGGTCTTCCCCCCAAGCCTTTAAAAGGCCTTGGTGACACCATCCCTCAGGGCCACTACTTAAAAACAAAAACAAAAAAAAGTGCCCCCCCCTTCCTGAGCCATTAATGACCCGGGGGACCCCATCTCCTGTGGCTGGCTTACATACTGAGTCCCAGGGAGCCCATTCCCAGGACACAGTGGTCTCCCTGCCCATAAGGCTGCGGTAGGAAACCTAAGGTTTGGTCCTGCCTGGCAGGAGCATTTTTGACACACCTGCCAAACGGGAGCAACCACAAAGTCTGCTACCAGCAGGCAAGAGCTTTAGAAATGCTCCCGCCAGCTGGGAGCAGACATGAGATCTATTTCCCTGCCCACACTGATGCGGGCAGGAAAACAGATCAAGATATCTCTCTCGCATAAATAGCTGCAAACTCTGGCCAGGAGAAATGCCGGCTCCCGCAGCATGCGGGAAGCAGGCTAGGGACCTAGGGCTCACCCAGCAGCCCCCAACTTTGTGCACGGTGGGTGCCCTGGGTGGGCACTGGGAGACCCACCTTTAAATAGTGAATTGGATCCTGGGAGACGGGGTCATGAGGGCCCCCCTCCCATTTAAAAAATAAAATAAAAACAGCCCTGGGGATGCGGTCCCCAGGGCCTAATAAAGCTTAGGGAGAGATGCCACATAGCCCTCCTGCCCTATTTTAAAAAGAAGACCCGGGGAATGGGTTTTCCAGGGCCTAATGAGGGAGCCACGTGGTTACCCTCTCCTTTAAAAAAAAGTACAATCCACGGTTATCCCTTTTAATTGCTGCTGAGTATGCAAAGGCGCCAAATCACCTACAAGCTCCGTTCATTTGGCCCTGCATCTTCCAGTTAGAAGCATGTAATAGAGCTCCAGCTTTTTTCCAGGCTGATGGACAGTGTGTTTTCTTTAAAATTGCACGTTGAAAAACGATCTGAAATCCTTGATGGAGGTAAATGCATTGCTGAATTATTGGAGCGCAATATCTTCTGCAGTGACTTTCCGAGTCGAGGGGGTTCTTTGTTGTCATCTTCTGGTCCGAGATTAAGCATGATCACCATCAGCACGATCACAATAATCTAAGTATCTAGGACACCAACAACTCAACTAGTACAAAACCAAGACCTAGGCTCTATGATAGGTAATCTGGCTTGTTCCCATTGACACGATGTTGTATGTCTACTGCTGCACCATCAGTCATGGGTAACTACTATTTATACGTTTATTGCTATCTATAGAGTCATCGGCCTATGATTGTGACACTCACGATATGATGTGGAAATAGTTCCCCCACATAACTAGAAGAGCAGCCTTCTCATATACCAAGGCTATAGACACCAAGACAACATGGCGGAATCTTTTTCGTCATTAATTTTTCCACACACACAGGATCCCTACGGGTACATTACATGACTTGTGTTTTATGACGTAGCACGTCGAGGATCTTCCCCCTTATGAGGGCTTAGTTGTTTTCTTCTCGTTCTTTGCAGACCGAGCATAAATAACCCTTTTTTTAAACTACCTCGTAACCAAGTAACCATATCCCGAGTCAATACATTACGTATTTTGACCTGCTAGTCCATTTTATAACCACATGCGGGGACATGCCACATCATCGTATGCCAGCACAGTGGTATGAGTATTAAGGAACGGGACCGTTCCGTCTCTTACCGCGCCTTAGCAGACACACACGTTTTACACCTTTCTAAGATGGCCGCTGCAGTCACTAGCCGAGCCCCTGGCAAGCCTCCTACGTGCACCCCGCCTCGCGGCCGCGACCGCATGGACGTCATCTCCCGTGGACGCGGTCCTACCCGGAAACACTACATAACCCATTGGTTAATGTACTTTGGCGTTACCGGCTGAACAACCGCACGGGTAGGTCTCCCTGCTACGTAAGGCGACAAAACTATGTAAGTACTAGCACCTGCCACTCGGGACGCACCAGCAGTGACCTTCGTTCAGGTATAGTTTCTGCTTTCTTACCTCGAACATTTTCTACTTTTTACTATTTTCAGCCTTACAACGCGGCTTACGCTGACGGAGCCCACCACCGAACCAGAGGGGGTAGGCTTGCTCCCGCGCTTCATGTTTTTTCTAGAGTGTACATTTCTCTTCATACCTCTCTGCCTGCTCCACCACTCATGTACTTAGCAGCTAGTGCCAGTTATCTCACCGGAGTCTACTCCATAGTCACTGTATATGACCGGTTTGTGCACCGCTTCGTGAGATTTGAGCCACTCTCCCCGCTACCCTCAGCGGAGACCATGTTTTTGTTACCGGACTGATCCCTTATTATGATGCTCAGGCTCCGCAGCATCGTCTCAGACATTTTTAAGAGATCACTACACACCTGTACCTATTCAGCACCATATTATTGTTGAATTCCAATGTGTTACCATTACCCCGTGTGTCGCACTTATATTCTCGGACCTTGTGTCCGTTTACGCTGGGCAGTATCCCGGCCTCTTAATTAGCATGACCACTGCATTATTTCCTCGGTGGGTTTCATGCACTGGGCACCATAGCACTGACTGTGCACAAGTGTCTGAGTTATATCAATAGTCTTGATATATCACTACTTGTTTTTTTCTCCCTCCCACCCCTGTTTTTTATACCCCCCCCCCCCCCTCTTTTTGTTATGTCTCCTCTTAGGCTGTGAATATGAATTTCGTATAATAACGGATTCTGAACACGAATTGTCAAGCGTACCAGACCTAGGTAACGGATGGGATTACGGGCTGTCTCTTCCCGAACCCGTCCTTGATATTTCCTTCTCTTGGTCCTGACGAAGCGCTCCTGGATCCAATAGGGACCATCAAAAAGCACGAAACATGTTGACCTAACCTTCTTACAGCACTTTTGTTATTACACTACACGGGTTGAGAGAAGTGGGACATTATTTGGTTAAGTTTCCCCTCTCATTATAGCACTACCGTGCATCTCCATCCCCGCCAAGATTTTAATTTGAACCAGGGACCTCCCAATTAAATTATTTTTGGACCCTGTCTCAATTTTATTACCTGCACTCACTAGCACACCCCTACCCACACTCACAAATGCGGCAACTCCTAAAAGAACTCCAACAGAGAGCCCCTAACCAAGGGCCCGTGAGGGACTGCAGCGCCACCCCCACGAGGAGCAATTGTGCCCAATGATGATGCTAAACATCCGCAAGGGTGTGTGAGGGCACCAAATATTACAACAAGGAGTATCCTCTCCTCACTCTACACACTCACTTTGACCTTGGAGACATCCCCTACTCTCTACAGCCTATTCTTTGGCTATTACTATCCCTTTCTATTTATAGGAGCTGGTGGGTAGGCCACAGGTCCTAGCTTCCTTGATGACATCATCCAATGAGTGTGCTAGTTTAATTGAAAGTTTATATAAATGGTGGGTAACTATCATATTTCTTCTCTACCTAATTTTGTACTGCCTGTGCACAGCTAATGGGTGTACGTTTTTACAAAAGAGATGTGCTGCTAATGCTTCATAGGTGTGAAGAAGCAATGAACACATTACAAACCGTTGTATTGAAGAAGGATTAGTTACTTACCTGTAATCCTAGTTCTCATCCAGGAGTATACTCATCAAAGTCATAATCTGTGAATAATCCCCGTCCACGTGCGGGATCCCGGAGCATATAGAAAATACATATATATATCTATACATATATATACATATGTGAAAACATATACATGCAGCCTAAAATGTTTCCAACATGGCAAAAATGCTGAAATTACATAGGTTTGCATTGTAAGAAATATACCCTCCTAACCCATAAGGAAAAGAGGACATGCACTGAAAAGTTGTCATACAGCAATCCTTTATTGCCATAAGGAAAACTTGTAATTGCAGGCAGTTGCCTGTAGGCTGCATAGCAGAGCAATAATGAAACAAAGAAACTGACACCTTGCCTTTAAGGCTTCCAAGGGTTAGGGTACCCTGCCTTTAAGACCTGCAAGGGGACCCTCTGCTCCCATCATGCACCACAGGTGACAGTTAGGTCAGTTCTTTTTTCCTGCTCCTTCTGTGAGGATCCTAGGGGTTTGAGCTCTTCAGTTTTTGACTGAATTTGGTTAAATTCGATTTTTTCTTTGAAAATTCGACATTTCTTGAAGTATATTCTACTGGTTTTCTGACTTTTATTAATTGTTTTCCAGTCATAATGCCTGCTTTATTTCAGAAATGTCCTTCCTGTGGCAAGAAAATGGCACTGTCAGACCCACACTCAGTGTGTATTGTGTGTCTTCCTTCTTCACACAACCCTGACCAGTGTTATCATTGCCAGAAGTTTTCTAAAAGGACTCTTCGTGACAGAGAACGCATGAAGCTTCATGCCCAGCTGGAGAGGGATAGAAGCCATCATGGTGGTGGCCATGGAGACATCAGAGACTCCTCTTCCAGCAAGCAACATCGAAAACGGTGTCGTTCCACCTCCCCTGATTCCAGAAAGAAGCAGGTTCGCCGTCGAAGAGGCCGAGGCACTCTTCAGTGTTGAGGGACAAGTCATCGTCTAGACGTCAAGACCCTCCGCCGCATGCCAGTAAGTCGGGGCACAGCACTTCGGGCTCGAAGGCTGTGGGTCCAGAGAGACCTGTTAACGCCCAGTCGACGTTGAGGCTTCCAGCGACAGTGAGGCATTCTCCGCCACCCTCGAGAGGGTCGGCGTTGAGAGACTCGCCGGCGAAGACCCTGCCGCGAGTGGACAGATTGTCGACGTCAATGCATTCGACGTCGAGGAGATCGACATCAGGAAGGCGCCATGTGAGGTCGAGGTCCCCCCATCACCGCGGGCGGTCGACGTCGAGACCAACGTCGAGGACAGGATGGCGTTCTTACAGCATATTGCCGCACAGATCGACGACGAAGGTGGCGCAAACCTTGTCGAGGCGTTCGACGTCGAGGGACAACACTGCAGCGGCCTCGGAGGAGGCTCGGCGCAAATCGACGTCGAGGTCCCGGTCGACGTCATTCATCATCCCCAGGGCTGAAAATTGTACAGATACCACCAGAGAGATCTCCTAGGGCTGGCGAACAGGAGGCTTTCGGTCTGTCGCCACGGTGGCTGATGGACTCCAGAGTGGGAGGCGTCCGCAGAAGTCCGGGCTCGGACTTCTCACAGACATACTCACCCTTGAGGACCACAAAAGACCCTGAGAGAGGCATTCCTGAGAAGCCTTCAAAGTCTCATACCAAAGGACCCAGGTCGCATTCCAATCGCCGGTCACGGCCACGGGGTCGTCACAGCCCGCGCCACGAACCTGCACATAAGAGAAGATGCCGAAGATCATCCATCTGGTCTTCTTCCACTAGGTCTTCTGTTCGGGACTACTCACCAACCCTTTCTTCTACGCCACCTTCAAGGGTGTCTCCCATAGATGACATTGGGACTTTCACTGACGTACTTGGCAGAGGAGCTACGAAACTGAATATCAGTTTGTATACTCTTGTGATCCCCACATCAGTCATTTTTGAGACATTGCACCATCGTACGGCTCCCAGGCCTCTGGTGCCAGGTTTTTTAGAACCAGCTATGGCCACATTCCTCACCCCTGCCACAGTGGGATCAGTTCCGTCTAGGATCGCAAAAAAGTACAAGGCACCAGACCAAGATCCCTTGTTCCTTAGGTCTGATCCTCCGGTGGATTCAGTCATTGTGGCAGTCGCCGGGAAAGCGCACTCCACAGCCTCATCAGCTTCAGTCCCTCCAGAAAAGGACAGTAAGCAAATAGACTCATGTGGCAGGAAGATGTGTAGTACGTCTGCATCGAATATGAAGGTAGCAAGTGCATTAGCCCTCCTAGGGCGTTACAACAGGTCTCTTTGGGATTCCCTGGCTAGGTTTACTGACAAGCTTCCCAAAGAAGATCGACAGGACTTCCAAGAGATCCTGCAGGAGGGTGGTTTGGTAGCAAACCAGGTCATCAGCGCTGCTGCAGACGCCTCAGACCTCACCGCGCATGGCTATGAACACAGCATCTGCTCGCGGCGTTCAGCATGGCTGCGCCTCACAGGTCTTAAACCTGACGCCCACAAGAGGATTTTCAACCTAACTTTCAACGGCTCCCCCCTATTCGGCTCTCACGCAGATTTGGAGATGACGAAGATGAAGACCGAGCTGGACATGGTCAAAGCAGTTGGACTAGAAAAGCGGAAGGAGTTTCGTAAACGCTTCAGTCAATATGACAAGCGGCCCTTCCAGCAGAGGGTTCAAACCCCTCAATGGTCCTCTCAAAACCAGCAGAGGTCACAATTCCAGCAGAGGCGTCCTAGCAGAGGAAGGGGGAACAATAAACAACAGCAGTCCTCCTCCAAGCAGCCTCCAAAGCAGTGAAGCATTGCTTCCTCTGCGCCCGTTCGCCACTCCGGTAGGAGGGAGTATTGTTTTCATCTACAAGAGTGGGAAACCATAACAAGAGACAAATGGGTGCTGAATATTGTGCAGCATGGCTACTTGCTGAGGTTCAAGTCTCCTCCCCCGCAAGTTCCTCCACAATTGAAGTGCCTTCCACAACAACACAAGCTACTGTTACAAGGTGAGGTGTATACCCTTCTCTCCAAAAGAGCCATACAAGAGGTCCATCTCCTCCAGCGAAACCAAGGGGTATTCTCACGGTATTTGCTGGTCCAAAAACGAGGAGTAACCAAAGAGTACAGACCTATCCTCGATTTAGGCCTGCTGAACAAGTTTAAAAGGAAAGAGAAATTTTGGATGCTAGCCCTGCACCAGATATTCCCACATCTTCACCAGGGGGACTGGATGTGTGCCATCAACCTGCAGGACGCCTACTTTCACATTCCTGTGTCAGTGAAGCATTGCAAATTCATCAGGTTCCAGGTGTCTCAACGGCACTATCAGTACCGAGTACTTCCGTTCGGGCTCAAATCCGTCCCCCGAACGTTCTCCAAGTGCATGGCTGGGGTAGCTGTGTTCCTCCGCAAGCGGAAAATCTTCGTCTATCCCTACCTAGATGACTGGCTCCTAAAGAGTTCCACCCCTTCACTACTCCAGAGCCATCTCACCTACTGTCTCCAACTTCTTCACTCTCTGGGGTTGCAAGTCAACTACAAGAAGTCAGTCCTCAATCCGACACAGAAGATACATTACTTGGGCGCTTTCCTGGACACCGCAAGGGCAAGCGTGTGTCCTTCGGAGGAGAGGTTGTCATCAATGCTGATCAAGTGCCGCGCTCTTCTCAGCACTCCACATCCTACAGCCAGGCAGGTGTTGTCGCTGCTGGGATTGATGGCCTCATGCATCTTCATTGTTCCCAATGCCAGACTTCACATGCGGCCTCTGCAGCAGTCCCTCGAAGATCAGTGGACGCAGCGGTCAGGTCGCTGGGAAGATTGTGTGTCTCTTCCTCAGACTGCCAGGGACTCCATCAAATGGTGGATGAAACGGTCGCACCTTCTACAAGTGGTCCCTTTTCACCATGTCATTCCGACCCAGACTATTGTTACGGATGCCTCACTGCAGGGTTGGGGAGCTCACATGGGCCAGCTTCAGGTACAAGGTCTCTGGTCCGAGACAGAGCGAAGTTATCACATCAACTTCCTGGAGCTAAGGGCAGTTCATCTGGCTCTCAAGTCTCTGTACCCGTACATTTACATTTACATTTACCAGTGGTGGTATCTGGATCTTCTACAGCTGTCCGAGGCCCCACACCGGAGGCTGCCCTGCCGCCCGGACCTGCTGACAAAGAACGGAGGGGGAGTATTTCATCCCAACCTCTCGTCCCTGCGATTGACAGCATGGCTCCTGAGGTCATCCAGTACGGGCACTTAGGCCTCTCAGCAGACTGTATGAGTATTCTCAAGGAAGCAAAGAGGCCCTCCGCCAGGAAATCTTATGTTTTCAAGTGGAAGAGGTTTTACCTGTGGTGTAAGGACAACGCTTACGATCCGATCAAGGGTCAGGAGCAAGTGATCCTTCCTTACTTGTTATACTTGGCTAAGTCCGGCCTGCAATATTCCTCCATCAGGGTTCACCTGGCTGCAATTACGGCATACAGAAAGTCTCCGAACCAGGGGTCATTCTTTCAAATGCCAGTGGTCAAGGACTTTCTGGAGGGACTCATGAAGGTTTATCCACCAGTGAGATCCCCTTCTCCACCTTGGGAACTTAACATTGTTCTTACTAAACTGATGGGTGCTCCTTTCAAGCTGATTCATAAGGCATCTTTGCAGCATTTGACCTGGAAGGCTGCTTTTTTAGTAGCCATCACATCAGCCCGCAGGGTGAGCGAGATTCAGGCGCTGTGCTGTAAGGGGCCTTATACTGTGTTTCATGCCAATAGGGTGGTATTATGTACACATCCGAGCTTCCTTCCTAAGGTGGTCACGGATTTTCACATCAATCCGGTTATTACTCTACCCACCTTCTTTCCTAAACCTTCTACTCCCCCTGAGAGATCTTTACACTTTAGATCTCCGGAGAGTATTGAAGTTTTACCTTGCCAAAGCTCACACACTTAGGAAATCTGACCTGCTATTTATCAACTACGGTTCCACTAATACCGGTCTATCTGCGTCAAAAAGATCAATTTCTCGATGGATTGTCTCTTGTATAGCTTTATCCTACCAGTTAGCTAACAAGACTTTACAAGGCAAACCTAAAGCACATTCTACCAGAGGGAAAGCTTCTACCACAGCTCTCCTTCGCAATGTTCTAATGTCTGAAATCTGTAAGGCAGCTACATGGCAATCGGTGCATACCTTTATACGCCATTATTGTCTAGATTCTAATGCACAGGCCGATGCCCAGGTTGGGCAGGCCTCTTTGAGGAATTTGTTTGCATGATTGCAATTTGAATGAAATGTTTTTCATGTTCTGTATACTCTGTTGCTCGTCCGCGAGGTAGTGGGTATGGGCTTGCTACTCTATTTACAGATTATGACTATTGATGAGTATCCCCTGGATGAGAAGGATTAGTTACTTACCTGTAATCCTAGTTCTCACCCAGGGGTATACTCATCAAAGTCATAAGTGACCCTCCCTCCTCCCCGGACGAGCATTACTGGAGTTCTTCAATATTAATTGCTTCCTCTACTCAAGTTTCTCTACACAATGCACCGTCAAAAAGAACTGACCTAACCTGTGGTGCATGATGGGAGCAGAGGGTCTCCTTGCAGGTCTTAAAGGCAGGGTACCCTAACCCTTGGACGCCTTAAAGGCAAGGTGTCAGTTTCTTTGTTTCATTATTGCTCTGCTATGCAGCCTACAGGCAACTGCCTGCAATTACAAGTTTTCCTTATGGCAATAAAGGATTGCTGTATGACAATTTTTCAGTGCATGTCCTCTTTTCCTTATGGGTTAGGAGGGTATATTTCTTACAATGCAAACCTATGTAATTTCGTCATTTTTCGCATGCATTGCAAATTCATCAGGTTCCAGGTGTCTCAACGGCACTATCAGTACCGAGTACTTCCGTTCGGGCTCAAATCCGTCCCCCGAACGTTCTCCAAGTGCATGGCTGGGGTAGCTGTGTTCCTCCGCAAGCGGAAAATCTTCGTCTATCCCTACCTAGATGACTGGCTCCTAAAGAGTTCCACCCCTTCACTACTCCAGAGCCATCTCACCTACTGTCTCCAACTTCTTCACTCTCTGGGGTTGCAAGTCAACTACAAGAAGTCAGTCCTCAATCCGACACAGAAGATACATTACTTGGGCGCTTTCCTGGACACCGCAAGGGCAAGCGTGTGTCCTTCGGAGGAGAGGTTGTCATCAATGCTGATCAAGTGCCGCGCTCTTCTCAGCACTCCACATCCTACAGCCAGGCAGGTGTTGTCGCTGCTGGGATTGATGGCCTCATGCATCTTCATTGTTCCCAATGCCAGACTTCACATGCGGCCTCTGCAGCAGTCCCTCGAAGATCAGTGGACGCAGCGGTCAGGTCGCTGGGAAGATTGTGTGTCTCTTCCTCAGACTGCCAGGGACTCCATCAAATGGTGGATGAAACGGTCGCACCTTCTACAAGTGGTCCCTTTTCACCATGTCATTCCGACCCAGACTATTGTTACGGATGCCTCACTGCAGGGTTGGGGAGCTCACATGGGCCAGCTTCAGGTACAAGGTCTCTGGTCCGAGACAGAGCGAAGTTATCACATCAACTTCCTGGAGCTAAGGGCAGTTCATCTGGCTCTCAAGTCTCTGTACCCGTACATTTACATTTACATTTACCAGTGGTGGTATCTGGATCTTCTACAGCTGTCCGAGGCCCCACACCGGAGGCTGCCCTGCCGCCCGGACCTGCTGACAAAGAACGGAGGGGGAGTATTTCATCCCAACCTCTCGTCCCTGCGATTGACAGCATGGCTCCTGAGGTCATCCAGTACGGGCACTTAGGCCTCTCAGCAGACTGTATGAGTATTCTCAAGGAAGCAAAGAGGCCCTCCGCCAGGAAATCTTATGTTTTCAAGTGGAAGAGGTTTTACCTGTGGTGTAAGGACAACGCTTACGATCCGATCAAGGGTCAGGAGCAAGTGATCCTTCCTTACTTGTTATACTTGGCTAAGTCCGGCCTGCAATATTCCTCCATCAGGGTTCACCTGGCTGCAATTACGGCATACAGAAAGTCTCCGAACCAGGGGTCATTCTTTCAAATGCCAGTGGTCAAGGACTTTCTGGAGGGACTCATGAAGGTTTATCCACCAGTGAGATCCCCTTCTCCACCTTGGGAACTTAACATTGTTCTTACTAAACTGATGGGTGCTCCTTTCAAGCTGATTCATAAGGCATCTTTGCAGCATTTGACCTGGAAGGCTGCTTTTTTAGTAGCCATCACATCAGCCCGCAGGGTGAGCGAGATTCAGACGCTGTGCTGTAAGGGGCCTTATACTGTGTTTCATGCCAATAGGGTGGTATTATGTACACATCCGAGCTTCCTTTCTAAGGTGGTCACGGATTTTCACATCAATCCGGTTATTACTCTACCCACCTTCTTTCCTAAACCTTCTACTCCCCCTGAGAGATCTTTACACTTTAGATCTCCGGAGAGTATTGAAGTTTTACCTTGCCAAAGCTCACACACTTAGGAAATCTGACCTGCTATTTATCAACTACGGTTCCACTAATACCGGTCTATCTGCGTCAAAAAGATCAATTTCTCGATGGATTGTCTCTTGTATAGCTTTATCCTACCAGTTAGCTAACAAGACTTTACAAGGCAAACCTAAAGCACATTCTACCAGAGGGAAAGCTTCTACCACAGCTCTCCTTCGCAATGTTCTAATGTCTGAAATCTGTAAGGCAGCTACATGGCAATCGGTGCATACCTTTATACGCCATTATTGTCTAGATTCTAATGCACAGGCCGATGCCCAGGTTGGGCAGGCCTCTTTGAGGAATTTGTTTGCATGATTGCAATTTGAATGAAATGTTTTTCATGTTCTGTATACTCTGTTGCTCGTCCGCGAGGTAGTGGGTATGGGCTTGCTACTCTATTTACAGATTATGACTATTGATGAGTATCCCCTGGATGAGAAGGATTAGTTACTTACCTGTAATCCTAGTTCTCACCCAGGGGTATACTCATCAAAGTCATAAGTGACCCTCCCTCCTCCCCGGACGAGCATTACTGGAGTTCTTCAATATTAATTGCTTCCTCTACTCAAGTTTCTCTACACAATGCACCGTCAAAAAGAACTGACCTAACCTGTGGTGCATGATGGGAGCAGAGGGTCTCCTTGCAGGTCTTAAAGGCAGGGTACCCTAACCCTTGGACGCCTTAAAGGCAAGGTGTCAGTTTCTTTGTTTCATTATTGCTCTGCTATGCAGCCTACAGGCAACTGCCTGCAATTACAAGTTTTCCTTATGGCAATAAAGGATTGCTGTATGACAATTTTTCAGTGCATGTCCTCTTTTCCTTATGGGTTAGGAGGGTATATTTCTTACAATGCAAACCTATGTAATTTCGTCATTTTTCGCATGTTGGAAACCTTTTAGGCTGCATGTATATGTTTTCACAGATGTATATATATATATATATATATATAGATATATATATGTATTTTCTATATGCTCCGGGATCCCGCATGTGGGCGGGGATTATTCACAGATTATGACTATTGATGAGTATCCCCTGGATGAGAACAACTCTGTATGCAGATGACAGGTGATGTCTTGTGCCCAGTGTGTTCCACACAACTTTTTTTGATTTTGCAGAAAAAGTTTCCAACAGGGCAAAGATTCTACGTATTGTAAAATGCCTTGAGTTATTAAACACAATTGACTCAGCATGACAATTTCTACTACCGTAGAAGACTGTGTGCACCAGGTACTAACCTACGTAAATGACCTTCTTTGGCTTCAGAAGATGAGGTATCTGTAACGTTTTCACCACAGTATGAAAGCTGCAGGTAGTATAATCATTAGAACTTTCCGACCTTGGTTATTTTAAGCGAATAGTGTATTATAAGTGTTGCATAGTGTACACTTTTCTTTGTAGATACTATTTAATACTCTGTGGTGTATTTCTCTTGAGAGTTTCACTGCCTGCAAACAGTGTGGTACAAAGTAAACTCTCTCCATAGAGTAAACACTGTTTACAGTACCCACTTCATTATTCACGGTGGTGTTGGTGATTGTCAAGAGTTTGACATAGATAAAGGTTGTCCCTACTAGGGCATTAGTTAGGAAACAGAAGTTGAGTATATGGATGCACTTGTTTTTCTCTGAACAGTTGTATACAGAATGAACAGTGTGCAGCAGTCATCTGTCTGTTGTTTACTGTTAATGTGAACTAGGCTAACTGTGAAGTACATGTTATAGGGTAAATATTGCACATAATACACGCTTGCTACACCTAAGAAATTGTGCAATGTGATAGCATTAATGATGCTTCATATTATTCTGAGCTATTTTGTACTTATGTTCAGGCCTCTAATGTCATACTAGTTTAAAGAGTAATGTGTACTAAAGAAGCTTGGAAGATGTCATGAGTGATGTCACTTGAAATGTCAGAAGTGATGTCATAAATGTCATAGAGCATGCCATCAGTAATATAATATGTGATGTCATAAGTAGGGCAATGCGCAAGTTAGCTCTGGTTACGGGTGAATTTCTGTGTGTTTTTTTTAGTTCAAAACATTACTGTTGCCACTGACATATTCACCTAAATATATCATTGCCTTAACCTTTGTTTTTTTTCTGTGAATATATTTATACATATATATGTATTAATACATTCACTAGAACATGTGCCCCTTTGAGATGTTATCAGTGATTACATTGAACATGTCATGAGTGATGTAGACATAACAACAGCATGGTGGAGTCACGACTTATAGTTAGCGTAGTTAATTAAGTTTTATTTGAATGATTTTTTTTTCACATAAAGTAAGATTTTATTACCATAACCAACTGCCTATGGGCAACCAATCCCGACTGCGTACAGCCTTCAGCCATGTGTGGTGTGTGGTTGGGCGCATGGCCTGCTACCAGGCCCTGCACCAACTGCCCCATGGTCAACCAACTGCACACACTCTATGGCCGTTTGTAGCCTATGATTGGGCAGAGGGCTTGGCCTGTGGCCAGGCCCTGCACCCAACCCTTGTGAGCAGCCAACTCATCACGCGCTTATTTTTGTTTTTGCAATTAATTTTCGCAGTCCATAATGAATACCTAGGGAGTCTCTCTCTGCACTCCCTCAAGACTTGTTCGGCACTCCCTCTGCATTCCAGCGGGATTGCAGCAACTTTCACTTTCTGTTGTTGCTCATTTTGGGGCTCGTGGTGGGTGTAGGGGGTCAGGGTACCCCCAACCCTGCCCCCTTATATGGTAATTTAAAAAGATTTTAGGGCGAGACCAATTCCATAAGCCCTGTAATGGCTGCTGCAACATTTCTTTTCATGTTACGGCCAGCCAATCAGAATCCTCACTTCAACGTAACACCCTTAGCCAATCAGAAGGGTTGATTTTCCAGTTTGTGTGAGGACAGGCACAGCCCTATTCAGGTGTCAGTGACAACTCCTCCCACCACCCTAACTCAGCCTGGTGATGGCCCACCAGGATATGCAAGGCACACCTCAGCTCTCTTTGTAGGACTGTCTAGAGTGAATGCACAAGAGCCCAGCTGTCATCCTAGCCCAGACGGACAAGTTACTTACCTCCAATAATACCTTATCTAGTAGAAACATGATCTAGCCGCAGATTCCTTACCTTTGAACTTCCAGGCATCAGGCTGGATCCGGAAGATTTTTGATAGCAGTACCCCTGCGCGTCGATAGGTGGCATCGGTCGACTCCGCGTGATATCGTAGGAGTCGAGTTCGTCGTCGTAGCAACATCCACGTCATCTATATAGGTGCCACCCTGGCGCGCTGATGTCAGTACTTTTCACAAATTTCCATGCCAGAAGCGCGCAGCCATTAAGGGACTGACTGTGGTGTGTGAAATAATAACTAGGGCCTGGGTGAGGAAAACAGCCCTGCACTAAACCAATCCGCAGTGCATGGAGGATGGGTGGGTCAGTAAGAAATCTGTGGCTAGATCATGTCTCTACCAGATAAGGCATTACTAAAGGTAAGTAACTTGTCCATCTGATAGAGACATTTAGGCACAGATTCCTTATCTTTGAACAGATACCTAAGCAATGCCATCCTCGGAGGAGGGACTGTGGAAACGTTTTAGACTAAGACATCCTGCAAGACAGAGCGGCCAAAGAGGCCCTCCCTGCGGACCTGAGAATCCAGGCAATAGTGTCTGGCAAATGTGGGCAGAGATGACCACGTCACTTGGCAGATGTCACTAACCTGAACACCACGCTGAAGAGCCGTGGTGATTGCCTTCACCCTGGTCGAATGGGCCCTAAGGCCTCCAGGATGCTGTTTCTTCACCAAGCCGTAACATATTGTTATGCAGAGGATGACCCAGCGTGAAATGGTCTTCTTCTGAACTGCTCGCCCCATCTTTGCTCCACCGTACCCTATGAAGAGTTGGTCATCCACCTGGAACTCTTTAGTCCGATCAAGGTAGAACGATAATGCTCTTTTTGGGGTGCAGACGGTGGAGACGCTCCTCTACCTTCGAAGGATGCGGAGGTGCATAGAATGATGCCCTAGTGCTGGACACTTCTTCATCCGGAAAGACAGTCAGGTAAGGAGGCTGAGATGACAGTGCCTGCAGTTCACACACCCTTCTGGCAGAAGTTATTGCCACTAAAAATGCTGTTTTGATAGTGGCAGCCAGAGGGGGCAATTGTGCAGAGATTCAAACATTGCACACATCAAAAAGGTAAGGACCAAATTAAGGCCCCATTGGGGCATAATAAAAGGAGAAGAGAGGAAGAGATGGGTAAACCCCTTAAAAAATCTCTGTAAAAGAGGAGACTTAAAAAGTGATGGCTGATCAGGCAGCCAAAGGAAAGCAGACAGGGCTGAAAGGTAGCCTTTGAAGTGCCCTGACCAGCGCCCTGCTGGGCCAAGGAGAGAATGAGAAGAAGAACATCTGATAGAGAGTCAGACAAAGGGTCAACAGACTATTCTGTACAGTATTTACAAAATGTTTGCAATTGGCAGGCGTATACCGACTTTGTGGAAGGATGCCTGGCTGCCAAAATAACCTCATAGATTTTCGCAGGAAGGTCATAAACTGTCAACTGTTGCTGCTCAATCTCCATGCAAGGAGGCGGAGAGTGGACAGGTTCAGGTGGAGGACACTCCCCTGCTGCTGCAACAGAAGATACTCCCAAAGGTGCAGCCTGACTGGAGGATCACTGTAGGAAAGTGCCCATTTTTGCATGGCTACCCCCACTTTTTACCAGACATCTTATGTGATATGACTTGATATGCCCTGGGTCTCTGTAAACCAGGTTTACGGGGCCTGTGTTCTTTCCCAAGACTGTACTTTTGTATTCACAATTGGCACATGCCTGGCCACAGGTACGCCCCTTGTAAAAGGTAACATGAGTACCATGGGCACTGTGACCAGGAAAGGTCTTTAAGGGCTGCAGCACCTATTGTGCCACCCTTAGAAGCCCTGCACGTTATCACCTACACATTGCCACTGCAGGCTGCGTGTTTTGGTGCAGAGAAAAGTGAAGAGTCAACATGGCACACATCCCTGTGTGCCATGCCTGCAATCCACTGCCTAAGTCCTAAGTAAGTCACCCCTCTAGTAGGGTGCACTAGCACTAAGGTAAGGGTACAGATTCATGAGCCCTGTACCACTACAGCCCAAGTCCATTCTTAGACATGGTAAATGTAGTACAGCCATAATGAGTATATGGTCTGGGAGTTGGTCATTACGAACTCCACAGCTCCATTTGGCTTTACTAAAAACTGGGAAGTTTGGTAGCAAACATCTCAGCATATTAAAACCACACTGATGCAAGTGTGGGGTTTAATGTAAAAAGCACTCAGAGTGCATCTTAGTGATGGCCCCTGAAAACTGACCAGCCCTGGTGTGGTTCCTGAATGCTGCTGGCCATTGCCACCACCAGACATGTTTCTGGACCCTGGGTAGAGAGCCTCCGCTCTCTTGGTTCAGAATCAAAGCCCATCCTGGACAGAGATTTCATGCCTCCTCCCCTAGGATGGGCTGGGTCCATGAAAGGGGAAGCTTCAAAGGCCTGCCGCCTTTGGACGCTGTCCCTGCCTTTTGCTGCCCCCCGCAAATGGCACCCACCGGTTCTGTCCCCCACTTTGGGCAGGAGAATCGGTGGGAAATTCAAGCTAGGAAGAGAAGTGTGCCCACCTTTGCCAACCCCACTCCTCAGACGGGGGAGGCAAGGTGAAGCCCATATCTCAGTCCCCTCCATCTTGAAGATGAGGGGACTCAGCCAATTAGGAAGAGGATAATGCCCCCTCCCACTGGAGAGTGACATAATAGGGGGTGTACCCACCCCAAGGAAGGGACCCATTGGTCCCAACCTGCACACACCATTAACCCCCCTAAATGTAGTATTAAAGGGCGACCCTGAACCTTGTCTCCTCAGATTCAAGGAAGAAAGAAGAAGGACCGAAGATCTGTGCTGACCCAGGAAGGAGACAAGGACACCAACTGCCTTGGCCCCAGCCCTACAACAAGAACCCCTGTGAGTCCAGCAGCCAGAAACCCCCAGTGCCAGAGGACCTGACTTGCGACCTACCCACAGACTCTGTCTCCCGTGAGCACTGCGGATTTGCTCAGCCAAAGACTCTCCTCCAGAATCCGGATTCCGTGATTCAGCACCACTCTGCACCCGACGCCCACGGCCCAAGTTCAGGTGGCCCAACACCCCAAGGAGGTCTCCCCAGAGATCCTGATCTGGGATCTGGTGACCCCCGACCTCCCTCAAGACTCCCAACGACGCCTGCAGCCTCAACCTGAATGGTCTACCCAACTGCGATTGGAGGTGGTAGAAAAACCAGATACCAGACGGCACCCCTGCACCCGACGCCCCACGGCCTTGGGTGGCCCAACCGACAGTGTTCAGGCAACCCCCAAGATCCCAACTTATCTCAGCAGCTGGCAGTCCGTTCAGGAAGTCCCCTGTCTGAATCTACAGCATCTTGCCAAAATTGAAGGTCACCATTGGAAAGCACAGGGTCACTGACGTCTGTTTTGCACCCTGCACAAAGCCGCCCGAGTGCCGCTGGTGGTGCAGCTCCTGTGCTGGCCGTTGGCTCCTGCAGTGCTGACCCTAACTCAGGAGCTTGGCTCCCACAACCGAGTGGCCTGCTTTTCAGCAGTCCCTAACCGAAGGCCCCCTTAGCCCCATTGGCTAACATTGGGCCCCTGCACTCTGCACCGGGCCGGCCCAGTACCACGGGCGGTGCAACTTGAGTGCCCTTCTAGACCTTGAGGAACTTTTGTCCCAACCCCCAAAGCTCATCCTTGAGAGTAGAGTACCTACCTCCAAAACCGATAACCATTTTTGTCCCACAGGAACCCATGTTATAAGATTTTGGGCCTAAATTTGTTTCAAGTGTGGAACTGCTAATGTATGGAGAAAGGTGAACTCAATTGAAAAGTATAAAAAGTCTTAATTACCTTGTGTGTAGAGATCCAAAGGTGTGGTATCTAGGCATACCACCCCAGTACTCAAAGTAATCCAAAGTAACTCAAAAGCAATCTACAAGTATTTATTGTATGATACATACTGCATTTAAAAGTGATACAAACCTGTAACAATTGTAATTTCAAGCACCACTACATTACCTTGAGCAGTCTTTTGAATCCTACAGTGAATAGCATTTTGAAAGTGTCTCTTCATAGTGGTCAGATCCCGGTAAACTGGAAGAGCGCCAAAATAATTCCATTATTAAAAAAACCTACGGCTGACCCCACGGAATTATCTAATTACAGACCCATTTCTTTGCTGTCCTTCTTTGCAAAGACAATAGAGAAATACGTACACTCTGTGATTAGCAACTTTGTTGAAATTAATAACCTTCTTCACCCGAGTCAGTCTGATTTCAGACAGAACCTTAGTACAGAGACGGTGTTGCTTGAGGTCTCCGAATCTATCAAAGAGACCCTAGACAAGGGAGGCAAAGCGGTTCTTATTCTTTTAGACCTCTCTGGGGCTTTCGACACCGTGCCCCACAGTCACCGAGATTACGGGAGTGCGGACTCTGTGGCATGGTGTTGAAGTGGTTTTCCTCCTTTTTGGAGGATAGAAACCAAGAGGTCTGGTCGCCCCCGTTTGCAGCCAGTATTCCACCCTTGAACGTCGGCGTGTCTTGAGCACAGTACTTTTTAATCTGTACATGGCTCCCCTGGCCACTCTGGCAGAAGCGGGTGAGGCAATGATTATATCTTACGCCGACGACACTCAGTTGTTGTTCACATGTAAGAAGGGGGAGGAGTTTAACGGGGAAAAGTTAAATAAAAGTCTTTGCCTGGTTCAGACATAACCACCTTAAATGAAACCCGGAAAAGTCTGAAAATTATCTTTTTTGGCACCCCACCCCTGGACACCTGGAAACAATCGTGGCCAACTGATAGGTCTCCTCCCCAGTCAGCAGTTATGACTGTAAAAAACCTGGGAGTGAAAATGGACGACACTTTATCTAGGACACCTTAAGTACAGGCGGTGGCAGGTACGTGTTTTGGTCTCCTGAAAATGCTCCGTAGGTTTCTCTTTCTGCTGCCACCTCTCACAGAAAGACGGTCGTTCAGGCCCTTATTACCTCCAGATTGGACTATGCTAATGTCCTTTATTTGGGCCTACCAGAGCTCTTACTGATTTGACTTCAAGTCGTACAGAACGCGGCTGCCAGGCCCGTCCCGAGACTCAGACCTAGAGACCGGATCTCTCATCATCTGAAGAATCCGCATTGGCTGCCTGTCCGATGCAGAATTCTCTTCAAAGCATTAGTCCTGGCTTTCAAAGCCCTGCATGGCATGGGGGCTCATTACATCCGCAGGACAGTCTCACACTACGTTCCAGGCAGATCCCTTAGTTCAGCACACCAACATCTAATTGTCATACCTAACTGTCTTAGAGCCTGCCGCGATGGCCACTCGTTTCAAGTGCAAGTGGCTAGACTTTGGAACAAGCTGCCACTTCCGCTCAGACAGGCCGCGAACATACTAGCTTTCAGGAAACAACTGAAAACCTGGTTGTTCCAACAAACAGCATTGGAGTTTACCCTTCTGGGTCTCGTATCTTCTGTCTCAGCGCCGGGATACTCTGTTGAGTAGCTGCGCGCTCTACAAGTCCTTTCTAACATAACATAACATAACAGTCTTGCATTTTGAAAGTATATATTACTCGCCAATGCCAAGTCCTGCTTGGTAGAAGTATATTTTTTTTATACTTACCTATTAGGTCTGGAGTATGTCTCTGCGATTGTGTATCAGTCCTTGATTGAGTGATTACAATAAATGCTTAACACACCCTCTGGCTAAGCTTAACTGCTCGCCCACACTACCACAAAGAGAGCTGTTAGTACTTACCTAATTTAGCCTCTGCTATACCTCTGGGGATTCCCTGGACTCTGTGCACACTATACCTTATTTTGGTATAGTATTTACAGAGCCAGCTTCCTTCACAGACTCTCTGTGCCCAGTCCGGAGCCACAAGGATGACTTGGGCCTGGTCACTCATGATCTTCTTGAGCATTCAAGGCAGGAGTGGTATTGGCGGAAAGGTATATAGGAGGCCTGTGCTTCACTCACGACGAAAAGCGTCACAGAGCGAGAGCCGCTTTGGAAACTCCAATGCGCCAAAAACGACTGACATTGCGCATTCTCTTCGGAGGCAAATAGATCTAACCAAGGCTCTCCCCACTGTTGAAAGAGACCTTGCAACACCTCTGGATGGTGATGCAACTCGTAATCTGCAAGGCACCAGTGGCTGAGTATGTCCTCTCTGGTGTTCAGAGAACCGGGCAGATGTTGAACCACCAGGGAAATGCCCTGTTGTTCCAGCCAAGTCCAGAGACGCAGGGCCTTTTGACAGAGGGTCCACAACCCCACTCCACCCTGCTTGTTGCAGTACCACATGGCATTAGTGCTGTCTGTGAACACCTGATCTAGCCTTCCTTTCAGGGATGGTAAAAAGGCTTTCAGTGCCAACCAGATCGCACGAAGCTCTAACACATTGATATGGAGCTTGGCTTCCTCTGAGACCAGAGTCTTCTGATCTTCACCACTCCCAGTCAGGTGTGACTTTGGCATGTTGATAGAGAACCCCAGCAAATGCAGGAGGTTCGCCGTAGTCTGGAGGTCAGAGACAACTGCTTGGGATGAGCTTACCTTCAACAACCAGTCGTTGAGATAGGGGAAGTCTGAGACCCCTGATCTCTGCAGATGGGCTGCGACCACCGCCATCACCTTGGTGAACACCTGAGGGGCACTGGTGAGGCCAAAGGGGAGCACGGTAAACTGAAAGTGCTCGCAGCCCACCGTAAACTGCAGATAGCGATGATGGGCTGGCAGAACGGGAATGTGGAAATAGGCGTCCTGTAAATCCAACACTAGGATCCAGTCTTGCGGGTCCAGGGCAGACTGGACCTGAGCAACAGTGAGCATCTTGAACTTCGCCTTTTCGAGGAAGTAATTGAGGGCTGTAGGAGAGTAGCATCTGCCACTTATGTTGCCCCCACTTTTTTCTGTTTACACTGGTTTCTGGCTATAGCCTAGCTGGGACCCTGCTAATCAGGGCCCAGCCTCTCTGTTCTCTCTAAACTACTTGGAGTGCCTATTAGGTGCACTAGTGATTGGATACTGTGGTACCTAATGAGCCCCTAGTATATGGTACCTTAGATACCAAGGGCATAGGTACTTCACAGGCCTACAAGGGGCTGAAGCATGTATTATGCCACCCCTGGGAAGCAGACTAAATCTGACACCACAGGCCTGCTACTGCAGCCTGGGTGAGGTAGTGTTAGCACTCCTCACTGAGATATAGGTTCACTATATCTCTCCCTGCACACACATATAAACCTATCAGTCAACCCTAAGGCAGGCCCTATCAATTCTGAGGACAGGGTGCTTGGTTTTACATGTGAGGGGGTGCCTCTGCCTGAGCAGGGCCCCTCTGCAGCTCTCAGAGTCTATTCTCTGGGGCTGTTTGTGAATGCGGTCAAACCATATACTCTTAAGTGCATTATAACCTCACGGTTAATGCCAACTTTGGAATGGCTGCATCAAAACATGTTGTGTTTGGTGTCAAACGCTTTGGAATCATACCCCCACACCAGTAACTGGTGTGGGAGTATGATCCCACCCTTCTAGAGGGGTAGACATGTACCCACTGTGGAAACACAGTAGAATCCTGAAGAGCCCTGGCATCACAAAATGGATGCCACCAGTCACAGACACTGGGCTGCCCCTCTGCTGCTGACCGAAACTCGCAGTGAAGGAGGCCCAACAATAGGCATCCTGTCACAGGGAGGTGTGACCACCTCCCAGACAGGGTTTAGTGTATTGGGGCTGGGTGGGTGCACTCCTAGAGTGCTTTGAAGTCCTGCACTGGGGGAGCAGTAGGCTCCTCTGTGCATACACCAGTTCAAACCGGCTCAGGGGCTACCTGCCCCTGCACTGGGGCAAAACTGGACAAAGGGAAGTGGGTGTAGCCACCCACTCCCCTGACCCTCCCAAAGGTGGAGTCATAGAGCTAGTCCCTCCCTTCTTTTCAGTATAAGAGAGGGAACCCTTGCCTTTGCAAACTAGATATCCCTGGACGACACTCTGAAGAAGAATCCTGGACCTTCGACGTTCCATTACCTCTGGAAGACGGAAGAATCTCCCTTGGAGTCAAGGAGTGACTCCCCTGCTTGGCAGGCACCCAATCTTGCAATCAACGGTCGCAAACTTTCCCGCTCCCGCCGGAGTCCAAAGTCCCTGCAGCCCAGGAAGAGGATTTCCTGACTTCTCCAAGGCCATCGTGAGTCCCCAGCGACGCTGAGGCAAGTGGACCCCACGAGTGACGAGGAACCGCAATCCCTGGGTACCGTGCACTATTTGAGTGCAACCCCTTCACGATGTTCTATGAACTTGTGCATTGGACCACGTGTGGTCATAGCCTTCAGCAAGATTTCCACCAAAGATCAGAGGCCTACCCCGTCCCGAGTGACCGTGGGCCCCTGTTGAGTGAATCATCCCGAGGCTTCTTCACGATCCCTTGCCGGTTGGCTTGTGGGTCCCCTGAAGACTTTTCTACAGTTCCAAAGGACTACCCTGGTTGCATCAGGCCTGCCCTGACTTACCCTCGCTGGGTGAGTCCCTCAGACCTTGCTGGTCTTTTTCTCCTTTCCACACGACTTGCTGTTACCAAGGCTTGTTGGCTCTAATCTGGTCGTCGACACCGCAATAAGCTGCAGACTTCGTGGGACACGCCGAATCCAGCTCCTGGTCGTCGTCGACACCTCCTGGACCTCGTGGCTGAAGAGTCAAGACACCCATGATCACCTGAAATCACCCAACGACTGTGGGCATCCATCTTCCTTGCCCCGGGTCACTGTCAAGTGACTTTGAACACTGTCTCCTCTGCTTTCAGGTCTTCTTTCTTCTGAATCCAGCCTTGGATTCCACCGGACACTTCTTCTGTCTTCACAAGCAGCAAGTCTTCTTTGGCTCCCATTGAAAACGACGCAGCGACCCGACACCAAAAGACACCTATGCACCCGGCTTCCCTGGGTGAGGTAACTCCAACACTACGGTGCTCCTGTGGGTGTTGGCTCTAGAACTACTTACCCTGTAAGTGACTTGATTGTAGACTCTCCCGAAGTATCCTTAAACTTTAAATTTCCAACCGCGACTTGCTCCATTGAAGTCAATTGGGATCCGCGGCTGTGTTCTCACACTGCATGCGTCTCCCGTGGGTCCTTTACTTACCTGCCTTGGGTAGATTAGTGAGGCCCCAGCGCTTCTGAAGGTCCTAGGCCTTGTCCCCTCGCAAGTCGTTATCTCTAAGTCTCTTTTTTAGTATATGGTCTGGTACGCCCCTAGGGCCCCAGCCATATTTGTGCTTAAACTTATTGTGAAATGTTGATTTGTGCATATGTTCCTGACTTCTAATCTCATAAAGAGATTAGTAGAGTGTGTCTAGTAATAAATACATGTATATTTGATATATATACCTGTGTGGGGTCCTTTCATTTAGCAATTCAAGAGATTATAAGGTAAAACAATCTGCTTTACATTCCTCTAAAGACTTAGCCTGAAGGCTGCTCTGCACAGCTACCACTAGGATAGCTTTCTTTAAAAGGTTGTCTTAAACCTATCTACCATAAGAGTCGAATTGTACTGGTGCAAGGTGGGCACTTTAACTAGTGACCAGCATATACCAGGCCAACTTCTCACAAGGGCCCTGAGGTTGAGGATAGGACAAAGGCCTCCGTCCTTCTTTGGAACCAGAAAATGAAGGGAATTGCAACCACAGCCTATTTCTGGCCCGGGAACCCTCTTTATAGCTCCCTTGGGCAAAAGAGTCTTGACTTCCTTGCAGAGTAAGGCAAGGTGATCCTCCTGTAGTGTAGTTCCTATATCCCTGATAGGCTCTGCGCATTGGAATAACATACACTATAGATTTGACATAGGACTAAGGTCGGTATGTCTCCATCGAGTATATTAAACTTAATTACTTGTGTGTGCCAGCTAACTCAGAGGTCACTAGAAACTTCTCGAATATACAAGAAGGGATTAGTCTCTGACAACCTCATAAACATGACAACTTTGTTTCCCTTTAGAATCGGAACAGTCTCAGAATCGTGGGAACAATAGATAACAGTTTCACTCAGTCAATCGTGCATGCTTCGTTTCTACAGAGTTGCACAGAAATAGGGAGACGGGCGTTTCAATAAAAGGGTTTTCTGAACAGTCTTATTTCTCATGCAAGAGATATGAATTGCTACAATCGTAAGACAGACTGCGAAGTACAATATGTACGAGGTTAGCAGTAAGATAAAATAATACTGCAATAGCATGGTTTGTAGCTATGACATATTAATCAAAATACATACATAAATAACATAATGCTAAAATGTGATACTCATCTGATGCTTCTAAATTGTTCTACCCCAGTGTACCTAACCTAAGTGCAGTACGAGGTTTGAAGTAGGTGCTATTTCTAAAGTATAGCTAGCTATATTTTAGTTTAGCCAAGAGTTGCCAAAGGTTTCTCTATGTTCTAGTCAGCTCCATACCTGAGAATAAGAGAGGTTGGAATCTCTTTTCTGGACTCGATAGTCTAACCCCCCGCAAGGGACGTCAGAGAGCACTGGAGCTTGATTCTCTGCGAGGAGGATGGTAGTGTCAGGTCAGTGCATCAGGCTGGAACTCGATCTCCTTCCGAACTTGCCATGGCGAACCGCGTAGTCTGGGTTAGATCGAATCCTCTGTGAACCGCAATTTGCCAGGGCAAGTGCTGGTATATTTATACCTTGAAGGTGTCTAGGAATGCCAGTATTGATGTAAAAGTCGGGCAGAGGAACGTCATGAATGAACCCCTAAGGAATAGATGTTCATGCATACTAAATGAGTTCTTGGAGAAATCAATATTCAAGCTGAGGGAAATTCCTAAAGGCTTAAGGGTCTGGTTTTCCAAGAATTCGTTGTGACGTGGATGAACAAAAGTAGGTGGCCATGCCTGTATTTGGTTTGTACGGACAATGTCTAAATAAGGGCCGGATTTCTATGCCCAAATAAGGTCAATGTGAAATTGAACCTATATAAGGGCATAAATCGGGAAACCTATATACGGAATCTAAATCTGCACACAACATTCCCTCAGCCGATCGTACGTAGGAGGTATGGAAGGAGGAGTTGTCTCCAAGGGGAGGGAGTAGCCCCTTCGGACTATTTGCAGCACCCACCTTTCCGAGGTGATATCTCGCCATTGGTGGAGGTGATGGCATATCCTGTCACCAACTGGATGTCCATGATCCAGAGGGATCAGACTAGGAAGGTTTGGTGGTGGAGGATGGGTCTGTGGCTTGACCCGACTTCTGGACACCGGTCCCGCGAGGTCAGGGTGAACCGTGTCCACGGCCCCAGAGGTTGTTGGACTTGCGGGGTCCACTGGCTGGAACAGGGTTGGCGCGGTTGGAAGCCCCTTCCGCAGCTACAAAGGGATGAAAAGCAGACACAGGCCAGGATGAAGTGAAGATGCCCAGTGACTTGGCCGTAGGCAGCGAGTCCTTGAAGCTCTCAAACGCTGCTTCTTCCTTGTCTCCAGACGGGAGCCATCAAAGTGCATGTCCATGAAGTTAGCTTGGACATCCCCCGAAAAGCCAGATGTCCTCAGCCAGGCCACCATCGAAGAAATCGCTCAGACTAGCGAGTCTGTCTATGCCACATTGTATGGAAAACGTCACTGCATCTCTCAAGTCTGTAACAGCTTGAGAGAGGATAGCCCGGTCCTGCTCCGAGACTCTGGACAGCACTCGCGCAACCGTATCCCATAGCAAATGTTAGTAACAGCCCAAGAGGCATGCAGTGTTTACCGACAACAGTGCTAGGCTGGTAGAAGAAAAGATCTTCTAACTGAAGCTGTTCAGCCTTTTGGATTCCCTGTCTGGAGGTGCAGAAGGGAACGCGCCATGGGAAGTAGAGACTTGGACCACCAAGCTCTGTGGGGTGGGATGGGTACAGACGAAAGCTGGGTCACCCGGTGCAGGGCGGTGGAGGCATGCAATAGTTCTATTCACAGGGGCCCCTATGCTGGGCTTGGACCAGGTGCCCAGTGGAATATCTGTCAAGGCCTCGTTGAAAGGCCGCAAGGGTTCCGAGGTGAAGATGCCAGGCTGCAGGACCTCCGCCGAGACGTTAGTCTTGACTGCCACCGTGGGAGCTGGAGGTCCAAGACCTCCGCAGCCCTACGCACCGCCATTGCAAATGATGCTCCCTCCTCCTCCATAGCCAGGTTAGGGGAAGATAGCATGCCAGGATCTGGAGAAGTGTCCAGGTCACTGGCATCACCCAGGGCCTCATACCAGTCTAGGTCCTGATTGGTAAGGGATCCTGCAGCCCCTCCCAATCCTCATCATCCATGCCTAAATCTTCAGAATAGGGCAGGCTGAACAGCATCGAGCCGAACAGCTCCGTCGGTGCCGGTATCGGCGGACACCCGACCTGCTCTGTGTTGTCTGGAATGACGATGGGGGAGGCGCCGCCGGTGGACACCGGCAACACCGAGGGTCTCGACCTCAGATGCGGTGCCTGGGAAGGTCACAGAGGTCTGGATCCCGAGACGGATCCAAGAGGAGGCTGTGGTGCTGGGGCCGAAGCCGGAGGAGCGGAACCCACGAGATCTCATTCAGCTGAGCCTGCGGAGCCCAAATACACACGGCAGGGTCAGGCCACCCAAATATGGCGCACATGGTGTCATAAAAATTATTTTAATTGGGCGGGGGTCGCACCTGGCCCCGGAAAGGGAGTGAAATGTGGAGCCGTCCCTGGCATCTGCTTTGCAGAGCATGGCCTCGGACTCCGAGGCTCCTCCATCTCATTGCACGACGGATGATGCGAAGTTGAAGTACGCTTTGACTTCTTGTGCTTTTTATGGTCCTCTTACCTGACCGCGATGACTTTGAGGAAGAAGACTTCAACCCGGATCTTCCTCTCGACCGAGAGGGAAATCCATGAGGCGACGTCTGTGATACCTGATACCAGACACCGGGCAGCGATTAGCTTTGGGGACCGCTCCCTCAAAGCCTTCAGCGCCATGGCCCGGCAATCGGAGCACAATATCATCTTGTGGTCGTGCTCCAGGCACCAGAGACACACTAAATGGGGGTCTGTGACCGAAATGGCACGGTGACAAGTGCTGCACAGCTTGAACCCCGTGGTCTTCTTACTAGACATGCCTACACACCAAAAAGATTTGACATAAAGTCAAAAAAAGTCTGTCAAAAGGTGACAGAGGGGTAGCTCTCTTCGATGGATCTGCACTGGCTGGCGCGTAAAGAAAAGAACTCACATCAGCGTGCCGGGGTGGCACCTATATGGATGACGGGGACAACGATGATGAACCCAACGCCTACGACGTAACACGGAGTCGACTGACGCCACCTATCGGCACGCAGGGGTACTGGTATCAAAAATCTTCTGGATCCCGCCTGACACCTGGAAGTTCAAAGGTAATGGATCTGTGGTTAGATGTCTCTATCAGGTGTGGATTTTGCAGAAAGGCAGAAGCACAGAATGGTTAAGAAAGAAAATGGCCCCTTTCTAAAACTGGCATTTTCAAACATGCAATTTAAAAAACAACTTCACCAAAAGATGTGTCTTTAAATTATGATTTCAGAAACCCCGAAACTCCAAATATCTATTTGGTCCCAATGGGAAATTAAACTTAAAAGATATTTCAAGGCAATTACCATGTTACCCTATAGGAGAGATAGTCCTTGCCATAGTGAAAAAACTAAATTAGCGGTATTTCACTATTAGGACATGTAAAACACACAAGTACATGTCCTACCTTTCAAATACACTGCAACCTACCCATGGGGCTGCCTTGAGCCTACTTTAGGGGTGACTTACATGTAGTAAAAGGGGAGGTTTGGATCTGGTAAGTGGGTGCATGTTAGAAATGGGGGTCTCTAGTTGGCAATGGTTTGCACCTTGTCCAAGAAGAGACCCATCCTTCTAGTCAGGGTAAGGGAGTTACACTCCTAAAATAACCCCTGCTCACCCTCTTGGTAGCTTGGCACGAGTAGTCAGGCTTATCTTAGAGGCAATGTGTAAAGCATTTGCACATAACCAACAGTGATACAGTGTAAGCACTATAAAAGGACACCACACCAGTTTAGAAAAATGTCCAATATTTTTATATACTTAAGACAAGACCCAAAACGATTAAAAAAACCAATACAGTACTTAGAAATCTTCAGTTATCAAAATAACCTTGAAATAAAGTTCCTTGAAGTTGATAGCTCCGCCCGGGGCTATCACGGCAAAGTGAACAAACAAATCAAAACAGTTCTGGCTGACCTCCAGCTACGGTGTCGGGGAAACCCGCAAAACAGTACCTTTAGAAATGCAGGGCGTCAGCGACCTCTCATTGAGCTTCCGAAAGCACGGCGTCCGCAAGCGCCGGGTCCGGAGGTCTGTGCTGGAGTCGTCGGACCCTCGAAGTCACACACATTGAAGATCGAACTCCTTGCGGTTGAAGTCAGGAGTGCTGGCATCGACGGGCGTCGGGTGCTGCGGTGCGAGCAGCGGCTCAATGGCGGCATCAGATGGCGTTGTTGGTAAGACCAGAGTCGCAGTGCTTAGGGATGCGGTGCTCGTCGCGGTGCTGGCAGGTCATGGTGCAAGCAGCGGCACCGTCGTTGCTGAAGCGCTGTCGTCAGCTGACAAACTGGAGTTGATGGCACCGGCATCCGTAGGCCCAGGCTGCGGTGCAGGATGAGGGCGATGCGTGATGTAACTTTACGAGCTGTGCCCTAGAACCATGGTGCAAGCAGCGGCGTCAATGTCAGCGTGAAGCAGCATCGTCGGAGATACCAAGGCGGCGGCGTGAAGTGAGGCGGTGTGGAGTGCGGTGCCCACAGGTCACGGTGCGAGCAGCGGCTCGGCTCGGTGTCGGCGTCAGATGCCGCCGTCAGTGAGACGAGGGCCGTTGTGTGGCGTTGCGGCGGTGCCCTCTGTGGTGCCTTAAGGACACGAAGTCAGCAGCGCGTCGGCAGTGACGTCGTAGACGGCGCCGGGTTGCTTTTTCCTCTGTTGCAGCACAAAACACACAGTACCCAGTGCTGAGGGAGGAAGAACTTGAAGTCTTTGCTGTTCCTGAGACTTCTTGAACAGGGGGCAAGCTCTACCTCAAGCCATTGGAGATACTCAAAGAAAGAAGTTGTAGAAAGTTCAGTTCAGTCCTTTCACTGCCCAAGACAGAAGCAGCCACTGCAGGCTAACACAGCAAAGCTCTCAGCAAAGTGGTAGTTCCTCCTCACAGCTTCTCCAGCTCTTCTTCTTGGCAATCAGTTCAGGGGTTTGGGCCCCACTTTTTATAGCCCAAAATCCATTGTCCTCTCAGGCAGAGAGTGTCTGTGTCCAGCCAGAATCAGTTCTGTCCTCTCTGCTGAAGCTTCCTGGCAGGAGGTGGAGACGGCATATTCAGCGGCAGACCAGGCCCATTCAGGTGAAAGGCAATCTCCTCCCACTACTCTAAATGCAGCCCAGGTCTATTCAGCCCTTTCCTGACCCACCTAGACTCTCTGAAGCCACTGCCTGTCATCCAAAACCCAGACAGTCAATCCACAAACCCAGCAGAGGCCTACTGGATGGCTGAGCAAGAAAATACCTACTTTCTAAAAGTTGTATTTTCAAACACAGAATGTAAAAATCATCTTCAATAAAAGATGCATCTTTAGATTCTGAGTTCAAGCATACTAAACTTTATTTTTCTACCTTGTTCCTAGGGCCAGTTACGATTATAAGATGTTATAATACACTGCACCCTGCCCACAGGGGTACCTTGGGCCTACCTTAGGGGTGACTGACATGTAAGAAAAGGGAAGGTTAGGGCCTGGCAAGTGGGTACACTTGCCAAGTCGACATGGCAGTCCCAGACTGCACACAGGCTCTGCAATAGCAGGCCAGAGTTACATTTACAGGCTGTTTGTGTGGGTGGCACAATCCAGGGCTGCAGCCCACTAACAGCATTTGATTTACAGGCTCTGGCACTCTCAGTGCACTTTACTAGGGACTGACACGTAAATCAAATATACCAATCATGGAAACACCAATCCATAACACAATTTTCAACAGGAGCACATGCACTTTAACACTGATTAGCAGTGAGAAAGTGTGCAGAGGCACTAAGCCAGCAAAAACAGACTCAAAACCGGGAGGTCAGAAAGCAAAAACTGAGGGGAAACACGCCAAAAGATGCCAAGTCTAACAGTGCACTTGCCAGGTCGACATGACAGTTTAAAACTGCACACAAAGACAATACAGTGGCAGGTCTGAGATATATTTGCAGGGCTACCCATGCGGGTGGAACAATCAGTGCTGCAGGCTCAATAGTAGCATTTAATTTACAGGCCCTGGGCACATGTGGTGCATTTTACCAAGGACTTACTACTAGTAAATCAAATATGCCAATCATAGATAAACCAATCACCAATACATTTTAGACAGAGAGCATATGCACTTTAGCACTGGTTAGCAGTGGTAAAGTGCCCAAAATCCTAAAGCCAACAATAACAGGTAGGAGGAAGAAGGCAAAACGTTTGGAGAGAATGCTGCAAAAAGGGCCGGGTTCGACAAATACTAAAACAAAAACAGTTGGATAGTCTTTTCCATACCATTTGGGTATTTTTATAACTCCATCAGAACTTTTTTGTTTAAAATAAATGCGGAAAAACAAGAGGAAGATTGGCAAGCAGGAACATTACTTCAATTGATTCAATTTTACCCAACCATTAATAACTGTAGTAATAATCCATTTTTGCCTAATGATTTTATTTACAGGGGCACCATGTCTGGATTATATTTGATGGAAGAGAGAATATCGTTTGCAAATTATATAAATAGAGTTTGTTATCAGGTTATAAATCATTTTCAGTACGTGGCTCCTCTGGGTAAAATATTAAAAGCAAGGAGTTATTAAACATATTCTTTGGGAGACCCAGTTCTGTTTCGAAGTTTCAAGATTCTTCTTCCACAAACTTCTGCAGACGCTTCTAAGAAGAAGTTGACGAACACTCATAGGTTTGAGAGCCATCTAAAGGAGAACACAAAACTGAACCACAATATTTCTACGAATTCAGTGACTATTACTTGGAGCACATAAATGTTGCCCTAACAAAACAGTAATCACTTTCGTTC
The DNA here is from genome assembly GCF_964204655.1 of Triturus cristatus. NCBI lineage: Eukaryota > Metazoa > Chordata > Amphibia > Caudata > Salamandridae > Triturus > Triturus cristatus. Next base: position 1,635,556,811 of record NC_140589.1, read on the forward strand.
ATAATAGGAGCTACCATCGTTTCATAGAAGTGCCCAAATATATGCAAGCAGGCACTGTGGAATGTTTCAAGATCTTTCAATTGGAGAGTGCTCACACATTGGAAAACAAAATTATTCATTCTGCACGTGCATGATCAATTAGATACGCCTTTAGTTACCAGTACCGAATACAGCCAGTCTTAGCTACCATTCAATAAACAATGAATGAATAACCGTACAAACCAATAATGATGCTCCATAATAGTGTGAAACAAATCGAAGGGTCTTGTTTATTATTTTCCTCTTCTCTGATTCAAAATCCTAAATGGATATGAAGTAAAAAAATAAGATATATTACTAATTTTATGAGCACAAATGTGTAAAAGCCAATAACGGGAATGGTATTCAAAATTTGTACACTGGTTAACTCCTAACCGAACAACAAATTGCCCATACACTTGCACTCTCCTTGATAACTGTCGATGAATATCTCCACTTATACTAACGCCGCAGCACCAGCGGCAGCAATCAGAGTGGAATGCAATCAGAGTAGACTGTATACAATCATAAGAAATCAGCCATAACACAAGATGACACGAAGGCAACTTGAATCAGAGCTGCTTCGATAATTGTTTAATTCATAACGTCAATCCTTAAATCATGTGCTGAAAAATAAAATTACAACCCAAAGTGACAAAGGAAAGCAGGATACGTGTTTAGGGTGATTGGGTAAAAATGCATTATTAAGGTTTATTTAGTCCGTCTTTACCACATAATATCAGGGGAACCTCCGAAAATATTTCAAAACCTAAAATTTTTCAAAGGAGTGTGGAACAAGATAACCAGCATTTTCCATCCATGAGTGTGGAACAATATCCCTGTATTCATCAGAACCGCTAGAAAGCTGTTCCATTTGAGGAAAGAGATGAAGACTAAACGTACATCACAATGCATTAACGGTTCACAACCCACCTTCCCCTCCTATTACTCAGTGACTTTAAACTTGCCTTTGGCCATGTTCAGTCCTCTGCTGCCTTTTGGCTAGGTTTGAGCTATATAAATAAAGAGAACAACCCACCTCTAAACAAATGCTCCATATGAAGAGTCAAGAACATATTTTACGACCAAATCAACTTTTTTCTATGGGAAATATCTCTCTTTTATTTGAAATTCATAAACATTGTTTTGAGAATAGTGATTTCTGCAATAAATTCAAAAGAGCTTTTGAATTTATTATGTTGAAATCACTAGTCTCAAAACATTGTCTATGAATTTCAAATAAAGAAAAGAAATAGAGATATTTCCTATATAATGTGTTTGTTCTGCTCTTTATTGTCATGTGTTCCCTGTCCCGCTCCAATATCTGTTTCCAGTTCGGGGAACCCTTCGCCTATATTGAGCTATGGAAATACTATATACATATATACATACATGGAAGCGCTAGTTTAAAAATGCCAAGTTCTGCCGGGTCATACCGCTACCGTTTGCTACAATTCAGCATTTCAGCTGACAACCCTGTTTTTCCCAACCTCAAAAAAACGAGGGAAGAATGGCTGGGTGGGTAAAAATGTGATGAAGTTGCCCAGGGTTACAAGCAAGTATATTTTAGGGCTGCTGATATTTTTCTACTGGTCATTTATCTTTGACAGAATGTAATGTGGCGAGACAACTGACTGACAGCAAAAATCTTTAGGAGCTGACTCCAATCTACCGAAAAATAATCTTTTTAGAAGAGGGGCCAGCCTGTAAATCCATATTGCTTTAAATCTAGGAAATGTGAAAGTACAAGTTAATGTCGAACAAGCTGCACTGCCCCTCTCTGCCCCCCTCCTTGGGGTTCAGTGGGCCCGGATAGCTAATGTCCTGTCCTAGGAGATGTGTAGTTTCATCTTTACCTCTCATTTCAACTCTATTGAAAACGACCAATGATCTGATGCTCTGTTCTAAGATACATACACTTAATCTTAAAACTGTTTGTCTTCTCTTTACTTTCCACATACACCTCTACTTAGACGGTACTTTTGACTTAATGTCAATATATTTAAGTGTTTATTATTATTATTATGGAATTTTATAAAGCGCATGGTTACGCACCCCGGCGTGTCCCCGCGCTGAGAGGAAAAAACAAGAGGCGAATCAGGGAGAAGGTCATAGTAGTGCTGAGCGGTAAAGATGGGTTTTCAGTGCTTTGCGAAATTTGTTCTCTGATGGTTCGAGGCGAAGCTCTGCCGGGAGAAGATTCCAGTTTTTAGCCGCGAGAAATCTGAAAGATCTCCCTCCCATTCGAGCTTTCCGAAATTTGGGGATGACAGCTAGTCCAGTGCCCGAAGAGCGAAGCGACCGCTCCGGTCTATAGGGGATGATCAGATTGCAAAGGGGAGTAGGTGCCCTGCTCATCATAATACGATGGCACAGACATAGTGCTTTAAAGATGATCCTCTCCCTAACGGGCAGCCAGTGGAGAGTCTTCAGAGTGGCTTTAGATGGCGTACGTCTAGGCAGTCGCAGTACCAAGCGAGCTGTAGCGTTTTGAAGGACTTGTAAAGCGTTTATGTATTTACTTTATAGTTACTTCAGCTATGAGCAACATCTGTTGGCCATTCATGGTACTCAATTGACCATAAGAGTGCATAAAGGCATTTCACGGAGTTAGAATCCCTCTGGATGGAAGGATGAATCACGTATTGGAAGTCCTCAGTCACTTTGTTGTCTTAGCAGGATAACAGAAGGCCACTGTTGCCAACTTGATTTTTAAAGGCCTTCTAAAATGATGCACTCAGATTCTGATTGGAGATATGGCCTCCTGGCATTCTTGGGCCTTGAACCCCTACAGAGCTGGGCCCCGGAACTCCATGGTTGTATCCAAGAGACAACATACGGCCTGCCCTGAGATTTTTCCTTCAGCGAACTATAGGTGTAAGGCCTCTTGCTGGCTCAGTACTCCATCAGCACAACATGCACTTACCCCAAGATGTTTATTTTTTTACCGGAAAAATGTTAAAGGTGTTGTGCAGAAGGGGACTGTATGCAGGGTAAATGGTGTACTATTGAAGAGTTAGTGAATGCTGCACAAATAGATGGTTTCACTGCTGGATGTCTTTGTTCAATTTGTATTATTATGGGTTTTTATATTAGACTCATTTTATTATAGGCAAATATACAAAACAATATACAACAAAAATATCGCATGCCATATTTTGGACTGCAAAGAACTAAAATCTGAAAATGAAAATACCCTTGGTGTAGGGAAAGAATGAGGCTGGCTCAACCAAAAAGAATTATACTTCCTACCAAAGATTCAATAACATGCAAGAACCCGACCTCGTCTTAGGATGTGATGCGGTGTTGGAACCTTTATCTAAACTTGTCAATTTACTTCAGTCACCACAGATATGATAACAAGAACGGAAAGAATGATATTTGACAGCACAACACCCAAACGGATCTCCATGAACGTAGAGTCACTTTGCATGAATATCCCACAGATGGTGCACTGAATGTGATGAAGACTTCGAGAAATGAGAGAAAGTCTACCCTGTGCTCTCACTCCTCACCATGAAATTTGCTAGGATTGTACTTAATCAAAACGACTTCATATTCAAGGGCGAATGTTACACACAGATAAAGTCACGAGGTGTTCCTCTTCAGTAGGACTAACCAATTTATTTACTACGGCCAATGAAGAGAAGTGAGTTTTTAGTGTCAACCTTACACCTCTCATATAGCTTGATAGTCTGGAAATGTTAAAGAGGTACAACATTTGCATCTGGGCAGGCCATCAACCACTTCTGAATCCTTTCACGTGTGAACCCCACACATGACATTATTATTAAATTATCGTACCTTCAGGATAAGCTTTCTAAATGTTTGGAATGAACACAAATAAGGAGATTACTTCCTACACTTCAGCAGTTTTGATAAATGAACTGATTAAAAATGGATATCACAAAGAATGCACAAGGACCTTGAAAAGGGCATTGCGCGTGTACCCACATGCATGCACACACACACACACACACGCACATACATACATAGAGAAGAATTGCTAAAGAAATGGCCAAAGACTTCAATCACCTTCTTAGACTGAGTAATTACATTTGGACCAGATAAAAATGATCTCAAGAGGTCAAATACCAAAAGGCGGGAGATGCTTGAAATTACTGGTAATTTAAAAACACTGGCAGGTGACAGGGGCAACCTTGTGTGGAACTCTCCTGCATACTGCCTGCATCAGCTAGATCTCCACAGTAAAAAGACCTAGAACCTCTTGATACAACTCAATAGAACGTATTATTGCACTAAAAAGCAGTCAACTAATAAGAACTAATTAGTTGGAAGTGTACAAATAGCGAGGAAAGTGGAAGTATAGCAATAGCAATAGCATGCAATTCTAGCAAAAAAGCCATCGGGAGGAGGAGACCTTCTGCAAGGTGGCTTATTACTTGAAGCAATGCCTTAGACACCCTTTGGAAAAGGCGGTGCGTAATGTATTACGGGCAGAATGCCCAAGCCTTCCATAATGAGGCCTTGGCAAAAGCAAACACCGCATTAATGGGTGCTCCATAAAACAAATTATTAATTGAGTTTGAGCCAAGGTTCACTAATAAAGGTTGCACGGCTAGAGTTAGTTGTAGTTCAAAAGTGGCATGCCTTCTGTGTACAGCCCCTGAACAATGTTTACATATTTTGTAGGCGATTCATCGAGAGACTATACAATTAAACCATAGCTAGCAATATTATTACCAACATACATGTGGAAGCATCCAAGATGTTTCAGTACTGTATGCATCACTTGCGATAGCCGAGATGAGCTAAGTAAAGGCATTTTCTCAAATAGACACTGTCAGAGTACATGGGAGGTAGATATACAATACTTACTCACCAAAGGGAGGTTGAGTAATTATTGTTTTGGGAGGATAAAGACAGAATTTACACAAAAGATGATAAGCAGCGAACATTCTTTTTTTTTTTTGTGTTGCAATTCTTTATTAACAGTTTGTAAGAATTTACATCATGGAGAAATAGCGTCAGCCACACAAATGCAATGGCCAAGAGACAACAATGGCATGAATAACATGTGCGCCTCATAAGCAGGAATGATGACAAAAGGGGTAGGGGGAAGGGGGAGGGGAGGGAGAACGATAATGGGTGAGTGTGTGTCCATAGAGTTGGAGATATGTATGTGGGGAGATCTCAGGTAGTAATTATCCCCTGTCCAGGGATAGGGTGGAGGTAACCCTGAAGTATGGGTGGGGTGGAAGTGAGCCCTGATGACTATGATAGCGTTTATGAGGCTGTGGCTGGGGCAGTTTACAGGTGTAGGAGTATGAGTGTGGGGATGCGTGGCAGTGTCCAGCTATGAAGATAAGATATGACAAGTGATGGGGGTATGCCACATCACAATGGCTGCTGTTATCACTGGGGAATGTGCTATTGACATAAGTGGTGTAAACTTCAGTGGGGGAGCAGAGGTACGAGGGGGTGGTGGGGAGTGTGGTGGTGCACAACATCATCCATGGGCTCCTTCGTTGGTACCTGGGTGGAGCTAGGGGACCGTTTGCTAATGGTCCGTGGGGCTAGGTGCTGCGGTACCGGAGGGGGGAGGAGAGGGCGGGGGTGCCAAGGAGGGAGAGAAAGGTCAGGTACAAGCTCATAGGAGGGATATGGTAGCAAATGAAGATGTGGAAGAGAAGGGCGGTATGAGGGAGGAAGGGAAGAGTAGGGGGAATGAAAGGGGGGCATGTACATGGGGGTGAACCCTTATAAGTTTTCCTAGTGTTGGCAAGATATCAGGGGGTGTCGGGTAGTTGAAAAAGGAAAGTGGGTGATACAGAGTAGGTATTAGGTTTATAATCTGTAGAAGGTATGTGTAGGGGAGAGAGGGAGGAGAAGGGGTGGGATCATGTATCTCGACAAGAGCACGGGGGAGGTGAGCTCCAGAGTGTGGGGTGGCCCCACTTGTAGCAGTTTACATATCGTTGTCTGTCACCATTGCACAGAGGCCAAGACAGTCTCTGCCCATTGATGCATATGCCAGCGTTCCCCCACAGGGGGTCTTTCTCGTGAAATTATGGGTTCGAACCCAACAGGCGGTGCCAGGCTTTGTGCATGGCTAAGATGGCCGTATAGCAGGATCCTGTTGGCTTGTCTCTGTCCCACATAGAGCAGAGAGGCTGCCTCTGTGAACAGCAATGTGTACCCATTGCAGCGCGTCTGGGATCCCTGGTAACATATATGCTAGTTGGGAGAGCTGCAGGGCAAGGACAGAGTGTTTAACTGACAGGAGGCTCAATCCTCCACACGAGCGACGGGCTTTCAGTTTTGACGCAACAGGGTGAGGCCTTGAGGAGCCCCACAAGAAGAATTTTATCTTGGAATCAATGAGGCATAACTTGGTGAGAGGCACCTGGATGGGAAGCATTCCAAGGGTATATATAAATCGTGGGAGGGTCACCATACTTACCGCTTGCACTCTACCCCACATGGAAAGCCCCAACACCTTCCATTTTCCGAAATAACGTTGCATCTGAGTGACAGGGGGTCCAGGTTGTCCAGGACCATGCCCGCCAGCCCCTTATTCACCCCAGGTATTTAAGGCACGAGGGTTGCCAGTGGAAGGGGTACCCATGCAGGGCCACCTTTGTGGTGCCGTCTGAAAAGGGCTATGCTTCGCTATAGTCCCAGTTTATTTTGTAACTAGAAAAAGAGGAGAAGTTGTTTATTATTTAGAGCAAAGACGGCAAAGAGAAGTGTAGGTCCATGAGGGTAAGTAGATGTCATCCGCGTAAAGGTAGAGTTTTTTGTCTCCTGACGGGAGGTGTATGGCCGTAACGTTTGCTGATGTGCATATGGTAGCTGCTAGAGGTTTCATAGCCAGGAGAAAAAGGAGTGGGCAGAGGGGCCATCCCTGACGCTTCCCTCTACGCAGTGGAAGGGTGCACTGGGATTATGGTATAGCAGTCGCACTTTGGCGAAGAATTGCTTACCCAGGTGAAAGCGCTACATTACTTTAAAAAGACAGTTCCATTCGATGCGCTCAAACGCCTTTTCTGCATCGAGTGAAAGTGACAGCGCATTGGTCCGGAGACCATAGCATGTAGGCCAGGGGGCGCAGATGGTTTCTGGAAGAGTGGCCGGGTACGAATCCTACTTGCGTGCGATGTACCAGGGGGATATCTTTACGTAGGTGAGAAGCCAGGACGACGGCCAGGATTTTGATGTCGCTGTTCAACAGCGAGAGGGGTCGATAGCTGTCGCACAACAGGGGGTCCTTCCCTGGCTTGGGTAGAACTGCTATCACGGCCCTTTTGGGGCCCAGAGAGGACGTGCGCTCTGCCTCTTGAAATGCAGTATGTAGCTTGTCAGTTATTCCCTCTCCTACCCAGCGATAAAACTCCGCTGGAAAGCAGTCTTCACCAGGGGCCTTGTGGTAGGGTAGTTTGGCTATTGCTTGACCGATCTCCTCCCTGCTTATCTCCCCTGCTAGGAAATCTCTGCCCTTGTCCGAGAGGCGTGGGAGAGTCGCCTCTGTAAGAAAGGTGGTCATCTTGTCCTTGTAAGCTAGTGCCGCCGGGGCATAGAGAGATTTATAGAACAGAGCAAATTCATTTATGGTATCCTGGGGATGAGTAAGGCATAATGTCCTTTTCTAGTTCCTTCTAACGGACTGCTGCTTGTCTGTTGGCCTGCGCTGCATCCCTCATAAGCTGACCTCAGATGGTAGCTTTTGCTGCAGCCCAGAGAATCCTGCTAGAGTCCACAGACCCTCGATTGGTGGATGGATACTCCTTGAGGTGCACCTGCAATTGAGATTTGCCCGTAGGGGTCCGATGACGCTGGATATTCATGCCCCAGGTCTTGCAGCCTGTCCATGCTAGACCAATCTCTAGCGATAGGAGAACCGGAGAAATGATCAGAGAGCGCGGCCTCCAGAATATGGATTCTCAGACAAGCTGCACCGTCCTTTGGGAGACAAGGAAATAGTCCAGGCGGGAGAGCGTGCCGTAGGTCAGGGAAGTAAAGGTGAATTCTGGATCGGTCGGGTGGCAGAGGTGCCACTGGTCCACCAGGCCAGTCTCCACCATTATGCTGTCCATCAAAGCCCTGTCTGCGGCATTGCCCCTGTCAAGGGGTCCGATTCTATCCAGAACTGGGTCCTCACCAGGTTTCAGTCCCCACCAATAAGGTAAAGCGAGGTGCCTAGATCCACTAGTAGGCGGTTCAGTTGGTTAAAGAATTATGTTTTTGATCCGGTCGGAGCGTGGACCAATCCTACGCAGACAAGATTGTCCCCTAACCGCAGGTTTGCAAATGCATATCGTCCACGCAGGTCCGTCCACGTCTTTGTCACTGTGGCCGGGAGGGATTTGCGGAGGAGGATTGCTACGCCGCATTTGCGAGTGGGTCCCGTGTCTGGAGCGTCCCCACCATTTACTACTGTGAATCACCTTCCCACCCAGTCCCTGCGTAACTTACCAGACTCTATGGCATCTAGGTACGTTTCCTGGAGCAGTGATACGTCCACCCGCTTTGATTGGAGGCAAGAGAGCATTTTATTCCTTCTGATGTAGTGTGTGAGTCCATGTACGTTCCAGGTTATAGCGCGGAGAGGGTGAGTGGTGGCCACGGTGGTGGATATATTGGGACGGGAGTAAAAGGCGCTCTCTGAGATTTATCGAGGACTCTCTTGGTGGGGAGAGGGTGCTAGAGTGCAACAGGGGCTGGTCCCGCTTACTGTATGTGTGTAGGTAGAGAGGCCGGTTCCTACCCCCACTCTAAACAAGAGAGGGGGTAGGAACCGGATGAGAAACGGGGGCTCAGAGATAAATATAGAGGGGTGGAAGGTTGGGATGGAAAAGCGCATGCTAGGCGGGGGGTGTGTGAGGGCAGGTATGGATATTGGGAGATCCCCTAGCACGCAGCAAAAGTATTGTGGTCCGGTGGAGCGACCAAAATCGGTGGCAGCTGAGTTGGGGGCCCGGATGCAATCAATGAGAAATGCGGTGTGGCTATACAGTGGAGGAGAAATGAACAGAAGGGAGTGGTTGTTGGCGGCTGCACAGCACAGGGAATCCTAGACTTTCTGCCATGGGTCCAAACTTGCTGGTGCACCGGTCCGAAGGGGGGAGCCCACCGGGATGGCAGGGCATTGCCTAAGGTAAAGTATAAGAGTATCTACGCTAGGCGGGCTGGGGGGAGGCAACATTGACGGGGGGAACCTATGATAGCATCCTAAAACAGCATGGGAACGCTCTGGGTGAACATGAGGGCGCAAGAGGGTAGTAAGCTTACAACAGGCAGAGTTGAAACAAAACCAGTGACATCAATTACAATGTGAGTAATAAGAGTCATGGTAGCATCGTCTACATATAAAATATACAACTTATATAATTACTCAAACAATAAACACAGTGAAAGTGATTTCCAGCTGTCCGACGTCTGGAAGCACTCTGTCCCTCTTGAGCGTCCGCACCCTGTTTTGTCTCTAGCATGGGGGACCCTGTCTAGGTCCCCCTGGTGTCAGTCTGCATCCGAGGAGGGCTTCAGAGGAGAGCAGGATTTATCTCTGTGTTGCTCATGTATGAAGGCAGCTACAGTTTGCAGGGCTGAGGCCTTATGCTTTTGGGTGCGGACGGACCTCTCGTGCTCTCTGTCACGATCTGGTGGTCCGCCTTCTGCTGTCCGCCGCCTGTGGGGAGGCTGGATTGTGCCTGCTCGAGAGCAGTATGTTGGGTGTCCATGTCCTGTGGTCCCACACGGTCCAAGAACAGGCGCAGGTCCTCTGGGTCATAGAAGTGCTTGGAGTCGCCATCTTTGGTGATGCAGAAGTGGGCAGGCTCAAAGAGACCATATTTGATGTTCATTTGCCGCAGTTGAGGTCTTAGAGAGAGGAATGCCTTGCAGGGATCATTGGTCTCCCTACAGAAGTCCGCTGCCATGCGAATGTTGTGCCCTCCATAGGTGAATGGGCCTTTGGTGGGTGCTGTGGCCAGTAACTGCTCGCTTGCTCATGTCGTAGGAAGCAGGCAATGAGGGGTCGGGCGTGCAGCAGGGTCCTTGCATGGAGGGCCGATGCGGTGGGCACATTGCATCTCCAGTGGTGGACCGAAGGAGATGCCTACACGTTTCGGGAGGGTGTCCCTGAGGAACGCTCTGGCTTTCGAGCCTTCAGTTGGTTACGGGAAGCCAAAGAAATGGATATTGTCTCTCCTGCTGCAATCTTCCAGGCCAATCAGCTTGCTACGAAGAAACAGAAGCTCTTTGTCATTGACTTGTACTGAGTCGAGGTGGCCCTCTACCACTTTCAGCCTATGATCCTGCCCCTCCATGCTTGTCTGGAACCCCGCGATGTATGCCCCGTATCAATTTCGCCTCTGCTGCCAATGAGGAGATATTAGTGTCCATCGCCTCCAGTCTCCGACTAACGGCTGAGATTTCCAGCAAGATGCAGTCCATGGTCTCACCTTGGGCGGAGGTTGGTGTAGTCTGGGAGGGGCTGGTGGGGGAGGGGGTGGCACTCTTCGTGGACATATTACACGGTTGCTGGAGTGCCTCCGTGAATATGAGTTGCCTGGAGGACTTGCTCCTGTGCTTGTTGGTGGACATTCGCCTCCAGCCACAGGGTGATGCACTGCGCAAGAGCAGTGACGCTGCTGATATCTGCGGAGCCAGGCCTGTGGAGCACCAGTAGCAGACCAGTGGTGCCTCGGGTTGAGGTAATTGTTCCATGGTGTCCTGTGGAGGCCGATGCGGCAGGGCGTGCTGCCCGTTGTGGTCCTTTTTAAAGGAGGGGACCAGGGAGTCACCGTCCGGCCCAGGTCGCCGCAGTAGTCCGGGCTATTGATGGGGGAGGGTGTGGAGGCGCACGACCACCTTTGAGGACAATGGGCGTGTGCCCTCCCTGTCGACAGTTCCTATGCGCTGGTTAGTTGGCACCAGGGGGTGGTGGGAGGCATGAGGCGTCGCAGTCCTCAGTAGGTCGGCCTCATGTGTAGTGCGGCTGGCTGCCGGTGTGCCAGGGATAGTGCGGTGTAGCTAGCAGGGTTCCATATGTGGGTCCCCTGGTCTCTGGCGGCAATCCCTCGGGTGAGGGGGCTGCAGGGCAACCCGGAGGAAGTGCCCAGCTCGTCAGCACCTGAATTGGCATGATGTGGTAAGCGATATGGTAGGGGCTCCTATGGTAGCTCTTTCCACCCCCGGGTCCACCCTCTGGTCTAACTTCCATGGGTCCGGGTGTCAGTCTGTGGGTTTAGCGGGGAGGAGGCATGTCACAAATTGTGCCCCATTATCTCCTCTCGCCTCTCCCAAACTGAGACTTCAGGTTGCGGCGTGCCTCAGTACGCTGCCCCCGGGCCCGACCAGCTCATCCAAGGCCCTGTGGTTTCCAGGTGGCATGCGGGGATACACTGCCGCCATGTTGCAGGCCTAGGAGAGGGGGCAGGGTCGCTCCAATGGTGGAGGAGGAGCTGCGCCCCTGTCTATGCCGTGTCAGATGCAGTCGGTAGCTTTTCACCGGGATGAGGCCCACCTGGCTGATGAGGGTAGCCGGATGGGGTTGGGCCGCTGGCCACACGGCGGGACGTAGGTCCAGGCCCTTTAAATCCCCCTCCCGGGTGGGGGTCGTATGCAGGTTCTTCTTTGTGAATGTGGGCTTACAGCTGGTTCCGATGGTGCACCTAATGCGTTGCGGGGTCAATCCAATTGCGGGGAGCTGGATCGGTGGGCGGGGCCAACCATCCACGCAAGGGCTGAGGCTTCTTGCATGCCTCTAGGCCTGTCGCTCCTTCTCGGTCATCAGGACGCTCTTGTTCCGGTGCGCCCCATGGCGATGTTAGATCGTGGGCTACCTTCAGCCAGGGTGCTAGGCAGCATGAGGGATTTGCATTGGGTGTCTCTAGCCGTGCCGAGAAGGCCGCTGCCCCCACCTGGAGCTCGTCTCGGAGCAGAGCTCCCAGCTCAGGTGGCCATCTCCTCTTCTGGCCAGAGCACGCCCCGCAGCAACGAACATTCTGGGCAACACCCACAGGCGGTTTTAAGCAACATTTTCTGACCAGCGAATCAGGCCCAAACTTTCTAACCTGAATTCTTCATGACATCTCTTAAATCAACTTATAGTTGTGTATAGATTGGTTAGATCCCCGATGCAAAATTGATACATTCAACAGTATAAACAATGGTCGAATATAATGTCAGTTTAATTTGTTCAATTGCCTTATTTTAGCTAGGGTATGTTTATGCTTAATTTAAACACATATGTGATTTGTATGTGCTCTTCTAAATCTGTTAACATACAATACACTTCTTGAATGGAACAGCTTTTGTCACTTACTGTGTGCGTTGTGTGAATGCGGACATAGAGTTCATTCAGAGATGGCAGGAGAAGAAAGGGCATTTGTCCAAAAGAATTTTACGCAGGGCACTATTGAGAAAAAAACACTTTTCTCACAGGACAGAGCCAGTTCACTGCGCTGGCAACGTATTCTGCCACCTCCTTGAATTGATATCCCCAGTCTATTGCTGCTGGAGATTTAAACTGGGAAGACTTAGGTTTAACCCCTGACGGCACAGTGAAGCCTCTGCCCCCAGAGACAGAGAGAGGGGGACACCTAAAAGCGTTTCCTTTAGCTCTGGGTCTTAAACATGATGCTGGCATCAGGCGCCTCCCAGGTGAGTCCCTCTCATGGGTAGCGTTATGCTGAGATGGGAGGGTAGCCAATCTATTCGTCAGGCTGTCTAGCGGGACCAGGAAGGAATAAGAGGATGGTGGACCTCAAGCTCCTCTGAAACAAGAAGCACTGTTTCTCTGATGCTCATGGAATCAGCTCAAAGTTTGCATTGCACGCGTTGCATTGTTGCAGTCAATAGAAATCAGTTCATCCAGTTTTTAAGGCTCCTTAAAAAATGCAACTTCAATCCCCGATGTGAATCCAAAGATGCTTTGTGGCAGGCAGGCTTGAATACAGCCCCTTCCCTCTACAGCATGCAGCAAGCACCTCACGGGGACGTTTGTGATGTTGAAACCATCACGATGCTGAAAAATGGTTGCCTGACATCTGCTGCCCTGATCATTTGCAAACTCTCAACAAATACTTTAAACTTTGCACAGTAGACGCTAATTTGAAACAAATTCAGCTTTGGTGGCATCTGGCACCAGAGAGCATTGCAGATGCAACTTCAGTACTGAGCACTATACCAGCTGCTGAAGTCACCTTCTGTCGGCAGGAGTGTGCAGGGCTGCGACGTTGTCTATACCAGCTGCTGAAGTCACCTTATTTCACAGGAGTGTGCAGGGCCGTGGCGCGGTCTATACCAGCTGCTGAAGTCACCTTCAGTCGGCAGGAGTGTACAGGGCTGCGTTGTTGTCTATACCAGCTGCTGAAGTCACCTTCTGTCACAGGAGTGTGCAGGGCCGTGGCGCGGTCTATACCAGCTGCTGAAGTCACCTTCAGTCACAGGAGTGTGCAGGGCTGCGGCGCTGTCTATACCAGCTGCTGAAGTCACCTTCTAGGACAGGAGTGTGTAGGGCTGCGGCGCTGTCTATACCAGCTGCTGAAGTCACCTTCTGTCACAGGAGTGTGCAGGGCCGTGGCGCGGTCTATACCAGCTGCTGAAGTCACCTTCTGTCTGCAGGAGTGTACAGGGCTGAGTTGTTGTCTATACCAGCTGCTGAAGTCACCTTCTGTCACAGGAGTGTGCAGGGCTGCGGTGTGTCTTTACCAGCTGCTGAAGTCACCTTCCAGGACAGGTGTGTGGGGCTGCGGCGCTGTCTATACCAGCTGCTGAAGTCACCTTCAGTCGGCAGGAGTGTGCAGGGCTGCGTCGTTGTCTATACCAGCTGCTGAAGTCACCTTATGTCACAGGAGTGTGCAGGGCCGTGGCGCGGTCTATACCAGCTGCTGAAGTCACCTTCAGTCGGCAAAAGTGTACAGGGCTGCGTTGTTGTCTTTACCAGCTGCTGAAGTCACCTTCTGTCACAGGAGTGTGCAGGGCTGCGGCGTGTCTTTACCAGCTGCTGAAGTCACCTTCTGTCACAGGAGTGTGCAGGGCTGCGGCGTGTCTATACCAGCTGCTGAAGTCACCTTCTGTCTGCAGGAGTGTACAGGGCTGTGTTGTTGTCTATATCAGCTGCTGAAGTCACCTTATGTCACAGGAGTGTGCAGGGCTGCGGCGTGTCTTTACCAGCTGCTGAAGTCACCTTCTAGGGCAGGAGTGTGTAGGGCTGCGGCGCTGTCTATACCAGCTGCTGAAGTCACCTTCTGTCTGCAGGAGTGTACAGGGCTGAGTTGTTGTCTATACCAGCTGCTGAAGTCACCTTATGTCACAGGAGTGTGCAGGGCTGCGTCGTTGTCTATACCAGCTGCTGAAGTCACCTTCTGTCACAGGAGTGTGTAGGGCTGCGGCGCTGTCTATACCAGCTGCTGAAGTCACCTTATGTCACAGGAGTGTGCAGGGCTGCGTTGTTGTCTATACCAGCTGCTGAAGTCACCTTCTGTCACAGGAGTGTGCAGGGCTGCGGCGCTGTCTTTACCAGCTGCTGAAGTCACCTTCTAGGACAGGAGTGTGTAGGGCTGCGGCGCTGTCTATACCAGCTGCTGAAGTCACCTTCTGTCACAGGAGTGTGCAGGGCTGCGGCGCTGTCTTTACCAGCTGCTGAAGTCACCTTCTAGGACAGGAGTGTGTAGGGCTGCGGCGCTGTCTATACCAGCTGCTGAAGTCACCTTCTGTCTGCAGGAGTGTACAGGGCTGAGTTGTTGTCTATACCAGCTGCTGAAGTCACCTTATGTCACAGGAGTGTGCAGGGCTGCGGCGCTGACTTTACCAGCTGCTGAAGTCACCTTCTAGGACAGGAGTGTGTAGGGCTGCGGCGCTGTCTATACCAGCTGCTGAAGTCACCTTCTGTCTGCAGGAGTGTACAGGGCTGAGTTGTTGTCTATACCAGCTGCTGAAGTCACCTTATGTCACAGGAGTGTGCAGGGCTGCGTCGTTGTCTATACCAGCTGCTGAAGTCACCTTCTGTCACAGGAGTGTGCAGGGCCGTGGCGCGGTCTATACCAGCTGCTGAAGTCACCTTCTGTCTGCAGGAGTGTACAGGGCTGAGTTGTTGTCTATACCAGCTGCTGAAGTCACCTTATGTCACAGGAGTGTGCAGGGCTGCGTCGTTGTCTATACCAGCTGCTGAAGTCACCTTCTGTCACAGGAGTGTGCAGGGCCGTGGCGCGGTCTATACCAGCTGCTGAAGTCACCTTCTGTCTGCAGGAGTGTACAGGGCTGAGTTGTTGTCTATACCAGCTGCTGAAGTCACCTTCTGTCACAGGAGTGTGCAGGGCTGCGGCGTGTCTTTACCAGCTGCTGAAGTCACCTTCTGTCACAGGAGTGTGTAGGGCCGTGGCGCGGTCTATACCAGCTGCTGAAGTCACCTTCTGTCACAGGAGTGTGCAGGGCTGCGGCGCTGTCTTTACCAGCTGCTGAAGTCACCTTCTAGGACAGGAGTGTGTAGGGCTGCGGCGCTGTCTATACCAGCTGCTGAAGTCACCTTCTGTCACTGGACTGTGCAGGGCCGTGGCGCGGTCTATACCAGCTGCTGAAGTCACCTTCTGTCTGCAGGAGTGTACAGGGCTGTGTTGTTGTCTATACCAGCTGCTGAAGTCACCTTCAGTCACAGGAGTGTGCAGGGCTGCGGCGCTGTCTTTACCAGCTGCTGAAGTCACCTTCTAGGACAGGAGTGTGTAGGGCTGCGGCGCTGTCTATACCAGCTGCTGAAGTCACCTTCTGTCTGCAGGAGTGTACAGGGCTGTGTTGTTGTCTATACCAGCTGCTGAAGTCACCTTCTGTCAACAGGCATGTGCAGGGCTGTGTTGTGGTCTATACCAGCTGCTGAAGTCACCTTCTGCCAGCAAGAGTGTGCTGGGCTGCATAGTTGTCCATACCATCTGCTGAAGTCACCTTATGTTGGCAGAAGTGTGCAGGGCTGTTTCGTCTATACCAACCGCTGAAGTCCCCTTCTGTCTGCAGGAGTGTACAGGAGTGCGTCATTGTCTATACCAACTGCTGAAGTCATCTTCTGTCTGTAGGAGTGTGCAGGGCTGGGTTGTTGTCTATACCCGCTGCAGTCGCCTTCTGTTGGCAGGAGTGTGCAGGGGTATGTTGTTGTCACCAGCCTCACCACTTACACCGCACACAAGAGTTCCCATCTTCTTGGAAGGCCGGTGTGCAATACGAAGCAGCTGTGCTGGAGAGAGACTCCTTTGCCTGTCAATGCTAGAACCTTCCCAAGATGGGTTAAGAGATAAGGAAAACGTACCATCACTCCTAATGTCTGACACTCTAATCACCAAATGAATGTTCTGTAAGCTGGTAAAATATGTAGATGATGCTTCCAACTTCCACTTCCAAACCCCATTTCTATGTATATTTTTTCTTGAATTATTTTTCTTTATGAAAATAGTTCTGGCAGACAGCTAAAGCAGTCTAAAACAATAGTTAACAATAGAGAACACACAAGAAGAAACGCACATTCGCATCTTTCCTAGAAACGTTTATAGAAAGATATTAAGTATACAAAGCCACAGGAAAATATTTCAAATATACCTGGAATATATCATATTTGCTTCCGATTATCACCAACGGTACTGGAAATGGGTCAATTAATTCCCGATCCTGTCAACAACAGAGAAGAATTTAACATTATGCGTCTAGCAATGGTGCAACTATTATATCTGAGTAGCAGTACAGTTGTAGTGCAATGGAGCATCAATATTATCAGCAAGGTAATGTAATTGGCACGAATAAAGTGAGCGCTATTAGGGCAGTTTAATAGGCCATTCTTTAGTTTGGATTTGAAGATCTGCAATGAGGGAGCAAGTCTAACCAGTAGCGGCTGGTTGGGAACGGTGGTGGGGGTTCGGGGGAGGGAAGGGGGAGTTAGAAAGAAAAAAAAAAACTTACCTCATCGTCGCTGATCGCCAGCCGCCGCCTCTCCTCCTCCAAGCAGGAACAGAGAGCAGGCAGCCTCCTGGAATCCGCTGACCAATCACAGCACTGCTAAGGCAACATTATGATCGGTTTGAGCGCGGTGGTTTCGTGCTCAGACGGGGACTGGGAGGCTAAGCATGTTCTCCACCCAGGCTGTAATGAAGCCCGGGTGGAAAACATTGAAAGAGGGCAAGATGGTGTGGCGGGCCCGGGAGGCCTGGCAAAACCGTCCTGCACATTTAAGTGCAGCTGGAACCACTCCTCCTCCCTCTCCCAGGCAAGACCCGCCCCGTCCCAACCTGGCTGGTTCCAAAAAGAAAATGATAATAACGTAACATTTTTAACGTTGCGTTATTATCATTTTCATTTTCTTTTTGTACTTAGTGGGGTGATGCCCCCGAGTCTTACATGGGTTGAAGTGGCATTATAGATCCTCCATTCATAACCTGTGAACATGCACTTGATACTGAACATTTTTTTTTTAACAAGATGCTTTGAAAACTAGTTTACATCGGATTCTTTAGAATTCAGTGTTACTGGCTTGATCCGGTTTTGTTGGAGGTAAGAATTGGAATTTATTTGTATCACTTTCTATATATGGTAGAAACATGTCTGGAGGTGCTTCATTCTTGTACAGTGAAGGCTAGTTGTTCCGGCTGAACTGTCCCTCTTGGCAGAGGTCTATGACCACCTTCAACATGGACCTTACCAATAGAGAATGTGAGACTAGAAATCACATGACATTTTTCAATTACTTTGACCACCCACGAAGGGACAAGGCTGAGATGAAGCTCCAAAGATTTGCCCTTTCTAAGCAAAAGCTTCAAGGTTTCAGGAAGCACTGGGCGAAAGTCAAACTGAGGCAAAGAAAGACCCTCTTTATGTGAAAGGACAAAACCGGATGAAAGATGGAAGTGAGATGCGGTATTTGGCATGCATCAGTTATATTCGCAATAATTTGTTGTACCATCTCCACAAAAAATACTTTGAAATGAGGGTTATGAATCTTCGGATGGGAGGGAAGTACTTGGTCTTGCATTGCTGTAATTATCGCCTGACAAGATGTTTATGGTGAAGGTTATGTTTGGTTTGATGATTGGCTTTGCTATTCATAAAGACAGATGGGTTTATCGTCCCCGACGATTTAAATGTCACACAAAGCATAAAGCCCCAACAGTAACAGTAATAATATTAATCTGTTCTTATTAGAAACTGGGTTTTTGGTTGAGGTGAGTATGAGCCGTCCTCAAGCAATAGCCACAATCCCCGTCAGGGTGACCCACAAAAACTCATTAAATTAACCTGTGCTCAACCCTCTGGTAGCTTGGCACATAAGAAATCAGGATTAACTTTGCTGCAATGTGTGAAGTATTTATGTAGCACTCAAGAAGTAAAAAAGTTGAAACACAACACAAGAAAAATCCCACACCAATTTAGAGAAATAAAGTAAAATGTAATACATTATATGACAGCAAAACAACAAAAATTCAATCAGAAGAACTAAAGTTATGAATTTTGAACGTTTTTAGTAAAAATTAGAGCATAATAGATCAAAATGCCAACAGCTTACATCTGGTCTTGCGAGACGACAGCAATGTCAAACATTATGGCCAGCCGTGATGGAGCACAGTTCAGATACATGAGGTAGATTAGGCCCAGTATCCGCTTACCTTCAGACTTAGAAGAATTTTTGAAGAAAAATGACTGATAATGTAAAGTTCAGTTGGGCAAGGCAGCCGGCGGAGCCTGAAGAAGAGGCGTCATCATCGGGGTGCCACTGAACAAAGTTGCAGTGACAATGTCTACCTTAGAACTTAGGACCTGATTTAGAACTTGGCGGACGGGTTACTCCGTCACAAAGGTGATGAATATCGCTTCAGCCAAAATATAAATCCCATTATATTATATAGGGATTTATATTTCACCTGACAGAATATCCGTCACCGTTGTGATGGAGTAACCCGTTCCCCAAGATCTAAAGCATACCCTCAGTCTCTTTTTTGGAAGTTGAACATTTCCAGAGAGACGAAGCTGCAGGCTGTGGCCAACAAGAGCTCCAGGAGGCCGGATACCCCTTCTGCAAGGAGCCACTGAACAGAATGTATTGCTGCAGAGAAGAATGTAGCGATGCACCTTGGGCGGCTCAGTGAGCAGGTACGTCCTGGTCTTCTCTTAGTTCACAGGGCACTTTTTGGCTGGAAAATTTCTAAGTCCCAAGTTTAGGTTTTAGGCTGTTTGGGCACTTTAGCTCCACTGCCAAGGGTCCAGGGCTGGGTGGACTCCACTTGGAGGCTAGGACTCAATTCAGACAGGGTCCAGATGCAGGGTTCAAGTTGTTAGAGCTCTTTGTTACCCTGTAGCACAGAACAGGAAGCCAGCCAACTAGACCTTGGAGTCACCCTCCCCCCACCAAGATGATTCTAGAATTCCTGTCCTCCCTCTCTAGGTTCTAAGGGGTCTGGGGTGACAATAGGCTAGTGTGAAGTTGTTAGTGAAAGTGCTGAGGCAGCTCCTTTAAATGTAAGTGGAACAGCTTCGCCAGAAAGCATGGTCCATCCTGCCAGGATGGTCCATCCTGGCAGGATGGACCATACTGCCAACACTTAGTCTCCTTTTGCCTCACTGTCTGCTAGGAATACACAAAAGTCAACTATCATGCTAATCAAGGTCATGTGACCCAGTATACAGGCTAGGACAAGAAAATGCCAACTTTCTAGAAGTCACTTTTTCAGAATTGTTACGTAAAATCTGACTTTACCATTACAATGGGTTTTAAATTACAATTCTTTAGAGAGCAAACATGACATTTGTATCTGCTCTGAAACAAACGCTTATTAAATGTAATAATGTAACCCATTGTTACCCTATAGGAGAGGTAGGCCTCATAGTAGTGAAAAACAAATGTAGGAGTTTTTCACTACCAGGACACATAAAACTCAAACGTGCAAGTCCAACTTTTCAAATACAATGTACTCTGACCCCTGGGCTGTTTAGGGCCTACCTCAGGGGTGACTTATGTAATACAAAGGAAATTTTAGGCCTGGCAAGGGGTTTATTTTGCCAAGTCAAATTGGCAGTTTAAAACTGCATACAGGCTGCAAATGGAAGGCCTGAGACATGTTTTAGAGGTTACTTAAGTGAGTGGCACAAAAAGTGCTGCATGCCCACTAGTAGCATTGAATTTATCAGCCCTGGGTATATTGTAAACCACTTAACTGGGGACAGATAAGTAAATAAAAAATACCTCAACTCTTTAAATAAAATGCACCCTGCTCTATTGGCTATTTGGATCCTACTCTAAGGGGAGACGTATATTTAATTGAAGAGCGAGGTTTGGGCCTGGCAAAGGGGTTATTCTGCCAGGTCGAATTGACAGTTTAAAACGGCAGACAGGCTCCAAGGGCAGGCCATAGTTTAAAAGGCCACTTAAGTGGGTGGCACCCTAAGTGCTGCAGGCCCACCAGTAGAATTTAATTTACAGGCTTTGAGTACATATCGTACCACTTTACTCTGGACTTATAAGTAAATTAAAGGTGCCAACCAGGTGCAAGCCAATTTTACCATGTTTTAAGGAGTGAGCACAAGCATGTTAGCACTGGTTAACAGCGGTAAAGTGCACAGAGTCCTAAAGTCTACAAAAATGAATTTCAGCAAGCAGAGAGTATGTAGACAAAATGTTTGGGGTAAGATCACCCTAAGGCTTACAGGTCTAACAGTTCTCATCAGAAATTGGACAGCAGATTTCACTAATTCAAGGCACTCAAAATGACTGGTACATCTGTCCTAAAGAGGAATCAATTCAAGACCTTTGAATTCCAAGTGAGCCATAAAGGGCACAATAATCACCCAACCTACCCCCCTAGGTTTGCTGATAGTAGGGAGCTGCCTTAAAGCTTTTACAATGAAGGTTTAAAACTCCTTTCTTACGTTTCTGCCTGTAGCAATAGTAGTCAAAGAACAGGGTAGCTTTACAGATCGTTTTCATGATGAAATGTTGAAATGACATCTACTATGCCATGTGCAAATAATAAAGGATGACTGTGAAGCCTGACCCCGATTCTGTGAAAAGTAGATCACATTTTGTATTGAAGAGTAGACTCAGATTTGTGCCCACACACAAGCCTGTTCAGGAGCCATACAGAAAGTGAGTTGGTTTCATTTCTCAATATGAATCAGGAGCTAATGAGTCGTCCATGGCACTCTGCAGTAATTCCCATGTTCCAATAGGGAGGCACCGTGACTTGAGCTTGTAGTCCTGAGTCACTCAGTGTTGTGTATTGCCATTTGAGTGCCCACCAGAATTCTCACATTTTTCCGCCATAATCTGTTAGGGACTTCTCTAGCCCCATATTATAACCCTTCATCCCCTATGAGGCTGGACTATCTGGCGTCAAAATATTTCATTATACCCCAGACTTATATTCTGTTCCCATTGATTTTTTTTAGACCAGCCAGGTAAAACAGTGCCTTCATATTGAGCATGTTGCACAACTGCAGAGACCTCAGGAGCTGCAGCAAAGAGGTCTTGGGCGGTCATGTGATGCAGCCTCCATATTGGGTGTAGCCCCATTTAAACTGCACCAAAGCATAAGTTCAATGCATGGCTTCTCAGCCATCCGTGTGAGAGGAAGCCTGTGAGCAGCTCTCGCCAGCTTTCAAAATTCTGAAGACTTCTGATTTTGGAGTACTAGCTCTGAGCTTGGAAAGTGCAGCTCGTAGGAGTGCTAAAGACCCACAGAAGCTCCTTGAGGTGATCTGAGAGCATCAAACCTTTTGGTGTGAATTCTGCCTCAAGCACAACAGGCCTCCCCAAGAGAAGGTCAGTGCACTAAGGAGGATCATTTTCTTGATTTAAGTAGCCTCGGACAAGCTGCTACCTGTTTTTAGATTCTGAAGCAAAGAGGACAGTTCTTCTTCAAAGTGAAATCTTCTGTGTTTAAGAAGGAACACTACTGGAGCTTTAGAGAACTTGCAATGAGGAAATGCTTAACTATGATGCAAAAAGTATTTGAACTGAACCTGGCACTTTCATATAGAGAACCCACACAACATCTGTGAAAGTAACTTCTGACTGTTATGCCATTGTTACACTGAAAGTAGAGAGCTGATGTCAATTGGAATCCAAAAGTGGGTTCTATTTAATTGTTCTTCATTTCTTTGCGTAGAAATTTCAAAACTGAGGTAACTTTGATTCATCCTAAGACTGAAGGCACCAAGCAGAGGCAGGGTGCTAGCAGCATTCCAGCTGACCAAGAAAACATCCGCCTTTCTTCTCTTCCTTCCACCTTCATATTCTCTGTCCAAACAATCCAGCATCTAGTAAAGATCGGTTGGATAATAGAACAGGGGACTGGAAAGATTCACTTCGCTCCTGCAGATGTTTCAGGATTTCAGTTAAGTGGATCTTGACCATCAGGGTGTTTCATGTTTCATGTAAAGTTGCTCTAGGGTTCTGATTTGAAATTCTTATTTGACAAAGGTTTTCAAATACGTTAGCGGTTTAATACAATGCTGCTAATTGGCACTTTGGGAAAACTATCAAAGAATTGTTATTTGTAAATCGAGTTGGTCTCGCCAGTAATAAGCAGTGGCAGAGTTACTTGCTTTGCAAATCCTGGTTTGCTTTGCAATCTGAAAAGTAAAACAAAAGATAAAAACGGCTTCTGGCGCGAACATAAGCACGTTTGCCATGCACTGGTTGCCATGCTAGAATTGTTTTTCTTTTAGTGACAAGATACATTCCGAGATGGCAATCGGACAGTCGCTACACAGGCGCACGCATAGGTGGCCATCTTGGAATGGTTTTTGTAACAAAGAAAACGCATTCCAAGACACCCACCCACGTGCACACATGCCAGCTTGGTTTTTTGATATACTTATACTCATGTAGCTGTATATCATGTGCAAACCATCACGCTATTAGCAGCCAACAAATCTTTGCACTTGGCAACCTGTTATTTTGCTGTCACTATTACGAGTATATGTTTTAAATTCCTAGTATGAAACAGGCTACAGGCCAAAAAGCCAGAAATTGCTGAAAGTATCCCACTGTTCATGGATCTATTTAGCAGCCATGCTTGTGCCTCCCAATTGTATCCACTTTTTCCCTGCCCTTTATGCCAAGTAGTCTCAATTACATATTCTATTTGTTTTGAATTGTCCCATGTTAGGCTAACATGGGGCATCCAATAAGGAAACTCCTTCTAAGCTCTTGCGCTTGTAGTCCTGAATTTATAATTAAAACACAAAACTCAAAGTACCAGAATGGCTAACATTTTAACCCGAGAGATCTAAGCGAATGAAAGCGTGTTGATATTAAGAGAAGTACATGATTACTGAACACCTGCCCGATATCTGTGCACTGTAGTTCTTCCGTCTTCATGGAAGTTGTCAATTTGCAATACTCCATCTCGGTCTGCGACTTGGCGTTTCAAATTGTACCCCTTCATCTCCCAGTGGTGAACAATGCCACGGAGCTCGGCCTGTGCACATTGCTGATGGAGTGAGGTGCTTACTGTGCCCGTGCTCCTTCAACAGCTGTTGCGCCCTGGACCCAAGAAGGGAAGGAAGACCCATTGTCGAAGAAGGGAATGTCACAAGATTCTATGGTACCGTAGGGACCGACCTCACAACTCTATTTACCACGCAAAGTGTGGTAGAAGGACACTAAAATGCTTTTAATATTGAAAAAGACATAGCTAGTGTTATGTAAAAGGTCGTTTTTGTATTGATGTATAATTTATGCCTTTTCCTGTACCATCAACATTACCAACGGCTGACCGACAGATACCACTCAACCCATAATTTGAACAGGGGCCGTTAGAGCATAGAGGTTAAACTTGCCACACTCATTCGAGTGACTACACAGTGACCTCGTCTTGATGTAGGATCCATGGACCTACCCGACAGCTGAGAAACTAATTCTGGAAAAGGGGTGCCTGGTGTGTGTGGCTGAAAGGTAAACACATTTAACGCGGATCGCTAAGATGTGGAAGTCAGGGGTGACAAACAGAACATAGTGGAAATGACAGACAGCAAAGCTATCTGCCAAATCAAGCAGTCTAAACGTATAATGTTCCCAAGGTAACGTGTACCTGTCCTACCTGGCATTCACTGGCATGGCAACGGTACCAGGGGTCTTCACGCAAGCAAGCAAAATGCCCCATTGTGTAGTTTGGTAACACAAGACAGGTATGGTCGGGATACAATGGAGCCCTCATGCCTTGCCCTCTGATGCCACCGCAACTACTGAACGATTGATAGCTACGTCCAAGCTGGCGTTGACTGCCTAAAATGCAAGGCATGGAAAATCACTACAGTGCCTTGTGTAATGCCAATGAATGATCCCAAGAAGTAGTAAAGTGCCTGTGTACAAAGCATTCAGAGTAACTCTTATTAGTCGCGTTGCATGCATAGGTAATTAAGACATAATTCAACGTTTCAACGTTCAGCTTGCATGGTACAAATTTGCATGTTCTTTTATGCAAACTATTTGTACATCTATTACTACACAATATATATGAAAATATCAAACCTACAGGATGGTCTTTGGGCAGAGATCGGCACATCTTCAATTTAACTTCATTTGCCAATTTGGAATTTGCTTTCCCCAATTCAGTTAATGTTTTTTCCAGATGCTTTCTAGTGACTTGCAGGAGTCTTTCCATGGTAGACCACAGCTCATTGGGTCTCGACAGATCCAAAACAAGAACTATTGAGAATGCCCTGCAGGAAAGCGAAAAAAAGTTTGCATTAGCTTTGGAATACCGAACAAACATAAAATGGCGAAAAACATTCTTAGAGCAACATTTCATAAAGATTAGTATTTATTTGCTCCAGTTTTTCAATAGACCACATAAGCCATGAAAATACCAGAGCAGTGCAAAAGACTACTGCTAGCACAGTTCTTCCTCTTACAGCCGATGCAAAAATAGTTAGTGGCCTCATCTGGCATGAAACAACACTTCATTCTATAAGAGGGGCTCATTAGAAAAAACGTTAAGAGCACCTTAAACATGTTCTTAGAAAAGTAGAAAACAGTGGATGTCCTAAAGAAGAAGTTACTTACATTTAATAATCGCAGATTCCTCACCTTTGGAATACTCCCAGATGCCAGACTAAGGGCTTGATTTAGAGTTTGGCTCACGGGTTTCTCCGTCACAAACGTGACTGCTATCCCGTCCGCCGTATTACAAGTGTCATAGGATATAATGGACTCGTAATACGGCAGACGAATATCCATCATGTATGTGACGGAGTATCCCGGTCAGCTAAACTATAAGTCAGGCCCTAGATCAGGAGACATTTTCCAGTAATGCTCCTATGCACTGGTAGGTGATGCTGTGTGGCTCCGTACTGACTCCATACTGCCCCGGACGTGATAGAGCAGAGCGTTTTCTAAGCACAACCCCTGTAAACTGACAGTTTCATCAAGATGTCTCCTTCCGCGCCCTCAGACCTGGAGCATATCACAAATTGCTGATGACAATGCACGGATTCCTTACTTGGGACTTTATTATAATGTTCAGGTGTCCACTCCACAGAATGGGGAGGAGGAAGGGCAGTGGGGAATCTGCAGTTAGATAGTGTATCCATCAGAAAGGGCATTACCAAAAGTAAGTAACTTGTTCTTTTATTGGATACTTTTAACTGCAGATTTCTCACCTTTAGAATAAAGGAGGGGAGTCTGGAGGAGTAGACTCAGACTATAAAGTAATGCAGGGCCGAAAGGGCAAAGTGACCTCTACACTGGACATGGCAGTCAAGGCAGTAGTGCTTCATGAATATATGCACAGACGCCCACATCACAACCTAGCCAAAAATGGTACTCTAACCCCCAATGCCACCACAGCAGCCTTGTGTAGGAGAGTAGGGTCTGCAATCCTATGATCACCCAGATTTTTTACTTTTGCTTCATTGGTTTACGACTTTCCCTGGCTGTGGGCCTGCCAATCAGACCCACAGCCTAGCTGTTCTCTCTCGAAATTAACACACATGTACATTAGGTGCATCCACTAATTGGAACTGGGCCGCCTTGTCAGTCCTTGTCTCAGCATACCACAGGTATCCAGGGCATCGGTGTACCCAGTGCCTACCAGGGGCTGCAGCATGTATTATGCCACCCCTGGATGGCCGCCCAAATTTGACACAACTGGCTGCACGACAGCTGGGGCAAGGTGGTGTAATCACCCGTTGCTGTAGGTGTAGTATTCCTATACCTAACCCTAAAATGGACACATGGATTCCTATCAGTCACTCCTATGGCAGGCCTTATCAATCCTGAAGGCAGAGTGCTGGGGATCATGTGGGACGGTGCTCTGGCGCGAGCTGAGTCCGTCGACGGCTTGCGGAACCAAGTCCTAAATAGCCGTTCCATGGTGACGCGGGCCAACTACCTTAAAATGCATTATAATCCTTGCGGTTATTTGCTAATTTTGGCATCGCATCACCTACACATGTCGAGTAAGGTGTCATACGAATTGGAATACGAACCCCTCGCCAATTCTGGCGACGGGGTTAGCATTCCCCCCTTTTAGAGGGGCACGACATGGAAGTAACCTTGAACCCCGGTTAAAGTTGACTCAAGCCTCAGCATCACAAAATGGATGCTGCCACCAGACACAAGTCTGACCTCCTGCTGCTGGGAGACATTCCAGCGAAGGGAGCTTGGACAAAGGGTTTCCTGTCGAAGGCGGTGTTAGCACCATCCCAGACAGGGTTTGTGTATCCCAGGTAGGTAGGGCTGAAAGGAAGGTGATTGCAAGTGGCGCCCCGGTGCTCACTGTGCATAGCCCGGCTCAAACCAGTTTCGGGGGCACACCAGCCCCTGAGCTGGGGCGAAGCCGGACAAAGGATAGCGGTGTAACCACCCCCCTCCTGGTCCCACCCATAGGTAGGACCTAGTCACAGGCCAGCCCCTTTTTCCTAGAATAAAGGTGGGAGCGGGTCACCTTCCCAAATTGGATAATTCTGAATCTTGAACTACTTTCCACGAAAGGAACTCTTGACTTTTCTGAAGACTCTCCCTTGTGGCTAAGGAGTAGCCACCCTGCGCCAGCAGGCACCACCTAAGCGCTTGCGGTTTGCTGTACGTCTCTCCCACGGATCAAGACTGCCCAGCTCGACGAGACCCGGGTTCCCTGCCATCTCTGACCTCTACCTACATCGTCAGCCCAGCTGAGATTCGTAGGTGTGACGAGACCTGCGGGACCGGCCATCTTCAGAACCTGCACGACGCTTATCTAACACGCCCACCGAGGGACCCTCGAGTGAGTGTACCTAGGGTTTGAGAAGCCCTAACCCTGAGCGGCTCCAGCACCGAAGTCCGCCTCCCCAGCATCCACGAGATCTGCGTGGGGGCCCTTCTGCTCCTTGCTGTTCACCGCGTTGTCCGACCACTCGCCGACCGGCTTGTGGCCCTCTTCACGACGCACCACGATAGTTTGTTTTTCATCACTGGTCTGGTTGCTCCAGACTGGCTCTTGCTCCCCTTCAACAGAGGAGTACCTCGGACCCTCCGGGTCCACTTCAGACGCCATCTTGACTCCCCCGCGTGGGTTTGCCACTGCCAAGACCTGCTGCCCCACTCCTGGGCCCAGCATCATCGACAGCAGACACCTTCGTGGGACAGCTCGCCCTCCATCCTGGTCGCCGCCGCGCCTCCTGGTCCGAGGAACAGCCGAGTCCGACGTCATCCACTCACCTGGTCGAGGTGACTTCAGCCGGTACCTTCCTGGTACCCACACGATCGCTGGCTAGCGGTTGAGAACTGAGTCCCCTCTGCTTTCAGGTTTCCTTCAACACCGATCCAGGCTTGGATCTCGCTGAAACATCGACACTGGTCGCCTGCCAGCAACTTCTTCTTTCAGGCTCCTGAGACTACAACGAGGACTCCCGACATCTTGCCGAACCTCACGCAGCCGCAGCCTCTGGGCTAGGTAACTCGAGCATTT
Organism: Triturus cristatus; assembly: GCF_964204655.1. Classification (NCBI taxonomy): domain Eukaryota; kingdom Metazoa; phylum Chordata; class Amphibia; order Caudata; family Salamandridae; genus Triturus; species Triturus cristatus. The sequence goes on from NC_140589.1 coordinate 1,635,584,713, forward strand.
CGGTGCTCCATCGCAGGTTCGCTCTACAAGTGTCCAGTTCCTTTTTCGTTTAGTCCCACTGATCGGATCACTCCGGAATCAGTAACTCCAGACTCTAACCACTCGCATTTCACTGTTAGCGTAGATGGTTTCTCGTGCCCTTCGGGCATTTGTGTAAATTGTGCAACTGAAGTATTTTCCAAGAGTTTTGTAGTGTGCTTAGCTCCCTGACTCATAAAGAGCCAGGGTAGTCTTGTTATAAATAAATATCTTTTATTTTCATAACAACTTGTGTGGTGTCCTTTCACTTGACGTTCAAGGGGTATAGGTGATGGTAAACAGCTGGCTTAACACGCCCTCTAGAGTTTAGCCCAAAGACTGCTCGTATCCACGCTACTAGGATAGCTGGTCTAAAAGGTTGACTTACAACCAATCATCAATAAGGGTCGTTTGGAATGATACACAGTGATCACTAGAATAGTGAGCACTACATATCAGGCCAACTTCTCACATTGGTGAGCAGCGGTTGGGATTTGAGCTTGCTGTTGTTTTACCACACACGTATCCTAAGAATATCAAAGTTAAAGATCACATAAGTACCCAGGTACATATAACTTAACTTAGAATACTCTGAGTTCTACTGAACCAGCTGTTGTAGCGTAACAGGGCTTAGCACACCCTGACTACAACTCTTAGCAAGGGATCAGTAGGTAAACAAATAGTGTAGGTAGGTGCATCACTTACACCTCACTAGAAGCATGTCGGTCCACGGAGAGTCTGCGGAGACTCCCTTAGTGGTCAGTGACCCTCCACAGGTCGTGTCACGATATGCAGCTCTTAGCTTCAAGGAGATGAGACAACTGTGTGCCTCCAGGAAGCTAAACCAGGGTTCTAACCCTACCATCGCATTTCTGATAGGTCTCTTAGAGACGTACGATGCCAGGAGGTCCTCTAACACAGGTCCCCCCAATGCTGATGGGAACATGCCTCCCTTAGAGGGAACCCTTGGTGACCCAGACCTCGACCTCCATACAGAGGAGGAAGACGAGGAGGAGTTATCAGGAGACGAGGCAAACAAAGGTCCAGTGGTAGTCGGCAGGCTTACGAGAACCAACTTAAGCAGGCATGAGAGTGGAACTGGGGGAGCCCCGGGCCCACGCTCAAGCAGGCCTAACATTGGGAACGGACGAGCTAGGTCTCTCTCCAGAGGCTCTAACAGATCTGTTCGTACACATGTCTCTCAGGCATCTTCTCAGAGAGGAATGACGTCCCCTCAGAGAAGGGAGCATGAAGCGAAGATGAGGGAAGTCAATCTGAGGATCGAGCGGGAAGAACTTGCCCTCGCCAAAGAAAGACTTGCCTTAGCCCGAGAGCAGAAATTAAGTGGGTTAGATCCCACTGGTGGCAGCATTCTCCTTAGAGAGAAAGACAGGGGTATAGACACTAGACACCTGAGTAAAATAGTGCCCCCTTTAAGCAAGGGGACGACATCCACAAGTGGATAACTGCTTTGGAGAGGGCCTGCACTGTCCAGTGCGTCCCCCAAAGTCAGTGGGCAGCTATACTGTGGCTCTCCTTTGAAGGTAAAGGGCGAGACAAGCTCCTCACTACTAGAGCTGAGGATGCAAACAACTACCAAGTCCTGAAGAATACACTGATTGATAGGTTTGGCTTAACCACGGAACAGTACAGGTTGCTGTTCAGGAACACCCAGAAAATCCAGTCTCAGGATTGGACTGACTTTGTCGATTGTGCCACTAAGGCTTTGGAGGGCTGGTTGCTGGGTAGCAAGGTTACTGATTACACAGGATTGTACAATCTTATCATGAGAGAACAGATTTTAAACAACTGTCAGAACCAATTGTTGCATCAGCACCTTGTCGACTCGGATCTGACCTCTCCCCAAGAATTGGGAAAAAAGGCAGACAGATGGGTCAGAACAAGGGTCAAGCAGAACCAGAACCAGAACCAGGGTGGTCAGAAGAAAGCAGACCAAAAGGGTAGTAACAAGAACGAACAAAATGACCAGAAGTCTTCGACAGGTCCCCAACAAACCAAAGAGGGTGGGGGTCAGGCTTCACAGAAGAAGAAGACTCAAGAAGGCCAGTCAAAAAGGTGGTGCCAATACTGTAAAAGTAAGACTCACTGGTTTAGTGAGTGCACCAAGAAAGGAGGGCAAACTCCTGCCACTGCAGCCCCTAAGGCACCTGCACCCCCTAGTACAGTCAGCAGTGGTAGTGCGCCTCCCAAGGCATTAGTTGGGTTAACCTTGGGAACCGAGGGGAGTGACGACTTAGTCAGCACGCTCACTCAGGCCGCCCTTGTCTGTACAGGGGATATGGATATGTCCCCTGATGCCAGTCCCAATACTTTGGGCAAATACAGACAGACACCTTTGATCAATGGAAAAGTGGCTCAGGCCTACAGGGACACTTGTGCCAGTGTCACCATGGTGACGCCTAACTTTGTGGACCCTGGACAGATCATGCTAGGTACCGATTACCTAGTGACCAATGCCAGCAACGTCACTACCAATCACAGTATGGCAGTTGTTGATTTCTCCTGGGGAGGGGTAATTGGCCCGAAAAAGGTTGTGGTTAGTTCAGACCTCCCCGTAGAATGTCTGTTGGGCAATGATTTGGAAACGTCACAATAGTCAGAAGTGGAGCAGAGGACTCACATGGAAATGTTAGGCTTGCCAGCACATGTCCTTGCTGTGACCAGGTCACAGGCCAAAAGATGCCCCACTGAACAAGTGCTGGATCCTGGAAGAACGGACCAGACACCTTCCAAGAAAAGGAGCAGTAAGGGTAAGGCTTCGCCTTCCCCCTTGCCCCAGGTCGTGGATCAAGTCTCTGTGGAGGCTGACCTTAAAGAACTGAGGGAAACTGAGCCGAAAGAGCTTGAACCTGGTCAGGTTGAGTTTCTGGGCTCAGGGGGACCCTCCAGGGAAGACCTGGGGAAGGCACAGTTAGACTGCCCCTCACTTGAACCCCTCAGACAGCAGGCTGCTGCTGAGGCTGCAGGGAACGCCACAGGTACCCACAAAGTGTACTGGGACGATGGACTCCTGTACTCCGAAGCAAGAGACCCCAAACCTGGCGCGACCAGGAGGCTGGTCATCCCCTTGTCTCTGAGAGGGTTCCTTCTTACCTTGGCCCACGAGATTCCCCTTGCAGGTCACTTAGGCCAGAATAAGACTTGGGACAGAATTGTTCCACACTTTCACTGGCCCCACATGTCCGAAGATAAGAAGGAGTTTTGCCGCTCCTGTGTCACTTGCCAAGCCAGTGGTAAGTCAGGTGGCACGACAAAGGCCCCCCTCATACCACTACCGGTGGTGGGGGTGCCCTTTGAACGAGTGGGGATCGACATTGTCGGACCAATGGAACCCCAGACAGCATCAGGGCACAAGTTTATACTGGTGGTGGTGGACCACGCCACCAGGTATCCTGAAGCTATTCCCCTTAGGACCACTACAGCACCTGTTGTGGCACGGGCCCTAGTTGGAGTGTTCTCCAGAGTGGGCTTCCCTAAGGAGGTTGTCTCAGACAGAGGTAAAAACGTCATGTCGGGATATCTGACTGCAATGTGGAAGGAGTGCGGTGTCAACTACAAGTTCACCACACCCTATCACCCGCAATGCAATGGGCTTGTTGAGAGATTCAACAGGACCCTAAAAGGGATGATTCACGGACTACCTGAAAAGCTTCAGCGGAGATGGGATGTCCTGATACCCTGCCTCTTGTTCGCCTACAGAGAGGTCCCGCAGAAGGGGGTTGGCTACAGCCCTTTGAGCTTCTGTTCGGACATCCTGTAAGGGGACCCCTTTGTTTGGTAAAGGAAGGATGGGAGAGACCTCTCAGAAAGCCGGCATCAAACATTGTGGACTATGTGCTCGGCCTCCGCTCGCGGATGGCGGAGTACATGGAAAAGGCATCTAAAAACCTTGAGGCGAGCCAAGAATTACAGAAAGCTTGGCACGACCAAAAGGCTGTCCTGACTGTGTACCAGCCTGGACAGAAGGTGTGGGTGCTGGAGCCAGTGGCCCCAGCAGCACTCAAAGACAAATGGTCTGGGCCCCACACGATCATTGAGCAAAAGGGAGAGGTCACCTACTTGGTAGACCTGGGAACTCCCCGGAGCCCCCACCGGGTGCTCCATGTAAACAGGCTCAAGGCATATGTCGACAGGGAGGGCATGGGCTTGCTCATGGCCACAGATGAGGGACAGGAGGAGGAGAGTGACCCTCTCCCGGACCTGCTCTCTCAGAACCCTGACGATGGGTCAGTAGATGGTGTTGTCTTTTGCGGCAGCCTCTCTGGACATCAACAAAAGGATTGTAAACAGGTTCTTCAATCCTTTCGACATATGTTCTCTCTGACACCCAGTCAGACCAATTGGTGTACCCATGAGGTCGACACTGGGGACAGTCTGCCCGTAAAGAGTAAAATCTATCGACAGCCTGATCATGTCAGAGACTGCATCAAGACAGAGGTGCAGAAAATGTTGGAGCTGGGAGTCATTGAGCCCTCGGACAGCCCCTGGGCTAGTCCCGTAGTTCTCGTGCCGAAACCTCACACCCAGGGCGGTAAGAAAGAGATGAGGTTTTGCGTGGACTACAGAGGCCTCAATGCAGTCACTAAGACTGACGCCCACCCAATACCAAGAGCAGACGAACTTATAGACCGGTTGGCTTCGGCCAACTACTTAAGTACGTTTGACCTGACAGCTGGGTATTGGCAAATCAGGTTAGCTGAGGAGGCCAAACCCAAAACAGCATTTTCTACCCCGGGTGGGCATTATCAGTTCGTGGTAATGCCCTTTGGTTTGAAAAATGCACCTGCCACCTTCCAAAGGCTGGTGAATCGAGTTCTCACTGGGTTGGACGACTTCTGTGCGGCGTATCTGGACGATATCGCTGTCTTTAGCTCCACCTGGGAGGATCACCTGGTCCACCTGAGGAAAGTGTTAGAGGCCCTGCAAAAGGCAGGCCTCACTATCAAGGCCACTAAGTGCCAGATAGGGCAGACACAGGTTGTATACCTGGGCCACCTTGTAGGTGGAGGCCAGGTTCAGCCATTGGAGAGCAAAATACAGGCCATCCAGGACTGGGCTCCTCCAACCACCCAGACTCAGGTTCGAGCTTTCTTGGGCCTGACTGGTTATTACCGGAAATTTGTCAGAAATTATGGATCCATTGTGACCCCGCTAAACGATCTGACAAGTAAAAAGATGCCAAAAAAAGTTCAGTGGACAGCAAGCTGTCAGAAGGCATTCGATGACCTAAAGCAGGCCATGTGCACAGCACCTATCCTAAAGAGTCCAGACTACTCCAAACCATTCATTGTCCAAACAGACGCTTCGGAGTTGGGTGTGGGAGCTGTTCTATCTCAACTGAATTTTGATGGTCATGACCAGTCCATAGCTTTTATTAGCAGGAGGCTGACCCCCAGAGAGAAGAATTGGTCAGCTATTGAGAGGGAGGCCTTTGCTGTGGTTTGGGCCCTGAAGAAGTTGAGGCCATACTTGTTTGGCACTCACTTCAAGATTCAGACCGACCATAAGCCCCTCTTGTGGCTAAATCAAATGAAGGGTGAAAACCCCAAACTACTTAGGTGGTCCATTTCCCTACAGGGGATGGACTTCACAGTGGAGCATAGACCTGGCACTGATCATGGCAATGCAGATGGGCTCTCCAGGTATTTCCACTTAGAGCAAGAAGACTCACCTAGTCAAGGTTAGCTTATTGTCCCAAAGTTTGGGGGGGGGGTCATGTAGGAGAGTAGGGTCTGCAATCCTATGATCACCCAGATTTTTTGCTTTTGCTTCATTGGTTTACGACTTTCCCTGGCTGTGGGCCTGCCAATCAGACCCACAGCCTAGCTGTTCTCTCTCGAAATTAACACACATGTACATTAGGTGCATCCACTAATTGGAACTGGGCAGCCTTGTCAGTCCCTGTCTCAGCATACCACAGGTATCCAGGGCATCGGTGTACCCAGGGCCTACCAGGGGCTGCAGCATGTATTATGCCACCCCTGGATGGCTGCCCAAATTTGACACAACTGGCTGCACGACAGCTGGGGCAAGGTGGTGTAATCACCCGTTGCTGTAGGTGTAGTATTCCTATACCTAACCCTAAAATGGACACATGGATTCCTATCAGTCACTCCTATGGCAGGCCTTATCAATCCTGAAGGCAGAGTGCTGGGGATCATGTGGGACGGTGCTCTGGCGCGAGCTGAGCCCGTCGACGGCTTGCGGAACCAAGTCCTAAATAGCCGTTCCATGGTGACGCGGGCCAACTACCTTAAAATGCATTATAATCCTTGCGGTTATTTGCTAACTTTGGCATCGCATCACCTACACATGTCGAGTAAGGTGTCATACGAATTGGAATACGAACCCCTCGCCAATTCTGGCGACGGGGTTAGCATTCCCCCCTTTTAGAGGGGCACGACATGGAAGTAACCTTGAACCCCGGTTAAAGTTGACTCAAGCCTCAGCATCACAAAATGGATGCTGCCACCAGACACAAGTCTGACCTCCTGCTGCTGGGAGACCTTCCAGCGAAGGGAGCTTGGACAAAGGGTTTCCTGTCAAGGGCGGTGTTAGCACCATCCCAGACAGGGTTTGTGTATCCCAGGTAGGCAGGGCTGAAAAGAAGGTGATTGCAAGTGGCGCCCCGGTGCTCACTGTGCATAGCCCGGCTCAAACCAGTTTCGGGGGCACACCAGCCCCTGAGCTGGGGCGAAGCCAGACAAAGTATAGGGGTGTAACCACCCCCCTCCTGGTCCCACCCATAGGTAGGACCTAGTCACAGGCCAGCCCCTTTTTCCTAGAATAAAGGTGGGAGCGGGTCCCCTTCCCAAATTGGATAGTTCTGAATCTTGAACTACTTTCCACGAAAGGAACTCTTGACTTTTCTGAAGACTCTCCCTTGTGGCTAAGGAGTAGCCACCCTGCGCCAGCAGGCACCACCTAAGCGCTTGCGGTTTGCTGTACGTCTCTCCCACGGAACAAGACTGCCCAGTTCGACGAGACCCGGGTTCCCTGCCATCTCTGACCTCTACCTACATCGTCAGCCCAGCTGAGATTCGTAGGTGTGACGAGACCTGCGGGACCGGCCATCTTCAGAACCTGCACGACGCTTATCTAACACGCCCACCGAGGGACCCTCGAGTGAGTGTACCTAGGGTTTGAGAAGCCCTAACCCTGAGCGGCTCCAGCACCGAAGTCCGCCTCCCCAGCATCCACGAGATCTGCGTGGGGGCCCTTCTGCTCCTTGCTGTTCACCGCGTTGTCCGACCACTCGCCGACTGGCTTGTGGCCCTCTTCACGACGCACCACGATAGTTTGTTTTTCATCACTGGTCTGGTTGCTCCAGACTGGCTCTTGCTCCCCTTCAACAGAGGAGTACCTCGGACCCTCCGGGTCCACTTCAGACGCCATCTTGACTCCCCCGCGTGGGTTTGCCACTGCCAAGACCTGCTGCCCCACTCCTGGGCCCAGCATCATCGACAGCAGACACCTTCGTGGGACAGCTCGCCCTCCATCCTGGTCGCCGCCGCGCCTCCTGGTCCGAGGAACAGCCGAGTCCGACGTCATCCACTCACCTGGTCGAGGTGACTTCAGCCGGTACCTTCCTGGTACCCACACGATCGCTGGCTAGCGGTTGAGAACTGAGTCCCCTCTGCTTTCAGGTTTCCTTCAACACCGATCCAGGCTTGGATCTCGCTGAAACATCGACACTGGTCGCCTGCCAGCAACTTCTTCTTTCAGGCTCCTGAGACTACAACGAGGACTCCCGACATCTTGCCGAACCTCACGCAGCCGCAGCCTCTGGGCTAGGTAACTCGAGCATTTCGGTGCTCCATCGCAGGTTCGCTCTACAAGTGTCCAGTTCCTTTTTCGTTTAGTCCCACTGATCGGATCACTCCGGAATCAGTAACTCCAGACTCTAACCACTCGCATTTCACTGTTAGCGTAGATGGTTTCTCGTGCCCTTCGGGCATTTGTGTAAATTGTGCAACTGAAGTATTTTCCAAGAGTTTTGTAGTGTGCTTAGCTCCCTGACTCATAAAGAGCCAGGGTAGTCTTGTTATAAATAAATATCTTTTATTTTCATAACAACTTGTGTGGTGTCCTTTCACTTGACGTTCAAGGGGTATAGGTGATGGTAAACAGCTGGCTTAACACGCCCTCTAGAGTTTAGCCCAAAGACTGCTCGTATCCACGCTACTAGGATAGCTGGTCTAAAAGGTTGACTTACAACCAATCATCAATAAGGGTCGTTTGGAATGATACACAGTGATCACTAGAATAGTGAGCACTACATATCAGGCCAACTTCTCACACCTTGGTTCTGATGGAATGATCACACAGACCTTCAGGAGGTTGTTTCTTGGCCAGAACATAAAAGAGTGTGATTTAGAGGACTATCCACTCTGACAAGATCCTGTTCTGCACTGCCTTCCCTTTCTTCGCTATAGAAAATCCCACAAATAAGTTGTGGGGTCAATACAGTAGCTCAACGCCCTTTTCAAGTTGAGCCAATGGAGCCTCTCTGATGTGATCTAAGTGCACATTTATCATGTATAAATGTTGCATTTCGTATTGATTATATATTTAATATAAACATATATGGTTTGCTTCATTATAGTTTGATAGTAAATCAATGATGCATATATACATATTAATGTGATTTATAATGTGAAATAGAATTTAGTAAGTATACAACAAATTCAGATGGTATTACCTACATTTTCTTTAATCACAAGGTCTGATCTTTTCAAAATGATCAGAAAAATGTATTTAAGCCTGGTAGACGTGTTGGACAGAGAGGCATCTTCAGCTTCTTGGGAGCTCCGTGCAAGCTGTGCTGCACGCATCCATAGTGAAGGCCACTGGCTTCTCAGGGCCAACAAGCCCTTACCAACTTGGTAGTGTAATAACTGAGACAGAGAGTGACCTTCTTCACGTAAAGAAGCTAAATAACTAAAATTCTGTTGTTCAGCTAAGGCATACAGACGCAAGGCCATTTAAGCTACTTAGAAAGGCACTTCTGGTACTAAAAATGTTAACCTAAGGTCTAGGGAGGGAGGTATCGGATTTAGCCAATTTCTACAGATCTCCCTTCTAGCAAGGAGCAATAGGTAAAACAACAAACACCGCTGTGATCTGTCCAGGAGGCTCTATGATACAGCGCTGTGATCTGTCCAGGAGGCTCTATGATACAGTGTCTACCCCGAAGAGCACCACCGTGGAGCTCAGCTTGACTGTATCTCTCCAAATTTCCACATATGGTTGTGTTTGCTATGTTAGCCCTAAGTGGCCAAGGGTATGCCCAAATGTGGGTTCCTTGCTCGCTGTGCCAATTGGATTCAAGCTAGCCTGGTTGATGAGGGGTGAAATCCCAAAACCAGTCCCAGGATGCTTGTTTCTGGTCCAGGGAGGATCTGGCCTGGCAGTTCGGACTGGACTGTTCCTATGAGGAAGATGGTCAAGACTGATTTGCATATGGCTGGGTCCAAACTGGGGTGGCATAGTGAGGAAAAGAACAATAGATTAAACCCTGATTTGTGACTGGGGGTGAGTGGTTGAAAAGTTTCCTTTCTCCGTCGATCATCTTGTTGTGATTACTCACGGTCTCCCAGTACCTACAGATAGAAGGGCAGGTAAAAAACATGTGTTCGTCGCTTGCTTCAAGGAGGCTGCATCTTCTACATCTTGGAGCATGATTTTTTGCAAATCTTGCAATCCTTTGGGGTCCAAAATATTCTGTTACGGGTGAAATAATGGTTCCTTTTTAGGTTAGCAGGCTTAACCGTTGAGTACAATAATTTTAAGGATACTTGCCACAGATGTGATAACTCAGACCCTAGAATCATCTCCTCCCAGACCAAATGAGAGGCCTCCAGGGTTCCATCATCAGCATCCAGAAGCTTCCAGTACATATGGAAACCTCTTTTTTCATAGGCCACACATCTTGTAAGTGTGTCTCAAATTCCCAGGCTCCCCCGATCTCCTCTTTACCACTTGCATACCAAGAGGAGAGCTACAAATATTTAAATCTAGATAAGGAACCCCCAGTCCTAACCTTAGGTGCTTCTCAGGATAATAGACCCTGTACTGTAAATAATACCCCCCCCCCCCCCCCCCCCCCAAAATTTGTTATCCTAGCATTTCTCAGGGGATGGCTCAAAGCATCTATTAAACACTCTGGGGTGCCTGGGTAACCCCAAACCAGTGAGAAATCTGAGTAGTAATTAATACCCCAAATCTTCCTGACTTTATACCAGAGGCTAAGTGCAGCCTTCAAAACTTTCAGGTGGACTTTTTGAAAATATTTATTGGGCCAAAACTTATATAGGAAAACAGAAGGTCCAAGCTTCATGATCCTTTGTACTAAGATCCTAACTTAAGTGTAACTGTCCGGGGTCCTAAGGAGCATTCTAAAGTTCTTGAATTGGAAAGCCATATAGTAGAAACGCAAATATGGTCATGCTAGGCCCCCTTTTTTAACCGTCGCCTCAATTTTTTTCCAGGAAAGGCTGGCTCCACCAAAAGCCTTGTTATCTTCCCCTGTACTTTAGCATTAACCGTTCTAGGAAACTTAAGTGGGATACAGTTTAAAAGGTATGTCAACTTAGGTAGTATCAACACTTTAAATTTATCCGGTCACTGATTGTCAACAGGAGATTCCTCCACCTGGTAATCAGCAAATAAATCTCCTTTACCACCTTCCCTAAATTGTGTGTTGGGATTACTTCCAATGAGTGGACTACGGAAATATCCAATTATTTGATCTTAGGCTTTACCTTCCTATCCCAATTAGGTATGTTCCAATACATAATCTCTGACATGGCGCTATTCACAGAATATCCTGATAGAGCCCCAAACTTCTCAACTAGCTTTTCGACTCTGGGGATAGTCTTAGCACGATCTGATGTGTAGGGTATAAGATAATCGGCGTAGAGAGTTATCTTGTTCCTATAGTGCTTCAAGGAAAATGGGATAACCTGTTGATACCTTCTGAGTAACTGAGCGAATGCTTCAATATAGATGTCGAACAGAAGGAAAAAGGAGAGGGGAAAAGATCAACCTTGCCTCGTACTTCTAAAAATGGAGCACTTCTTAGTTAATGACCCATTAAATAGGATTCGGGCAGACGCGTTTCCATATACTCTGTGGAGGTGCAAACTAAAACACGGGCTACAACCTAGTGCTGCCAAAACCTCCCACAGATATGCCCAGCATACTCTGACAAAGGCCTTGGCTGTATCTATTGGACCCACTGCCAAAGGGACCAAATAAGAAGTGGCAAGATTGATGCAGCAGTTCAATTGTTGAGTAAGCTTGTGGATCTGGCATTTAGGGACAAAGCCTTTCTTATCAGTGTGAATAAACGGAGGGACTAGTTTGGTCAATCTACTGGCCAAAATGATGCATAAAAACCTTGTAATCTGCATTTAATAATTAATTTGCTGATATGAATCTGCCTATTTGGGATCTTTGGTAGGTTAGTGATGGGAACATGGTGGCCGTGCACTAGGCTGTTGCGAGAACCCGGGTAGGGTGTCTCCTCACTGCGATGTGTGAGCCCGCTCCTCTATAGCCTCGCCACACTCATGCCCACTGAAGCCCTCTCACTATCAGAAGAGCAGACTCCCCGACAGAGGGGTGGCGCCTCAATTTTTGTGTAGTGTCCAATGCCTGAGGCGCTCTTCCTAACCTCAATGGCTGGCGCTGGAATCCCGCACTGGGAGGAAGCCACGTGGGAGCTCCAGCGCGGGGGGACGGTCCTCGCCCAGGTTCCGCTCAGCAGCATCAGCACAAGCCCAGAGGAACTATCCTGGATTGTGATTCTAGCAGCAACAGGTTCGAGGAGGTATACTCTGGAACACAACAGCCCCCAGACTTCAGAAGCAGTACGGCGGAGGTAGGGAGAAAACCTTCCCATGAGAAGCCAGGGCGCTGTCTCTATGGATGAGAGAGGTTACAGCCTGGGCCAGCCTTCAAGGTACGCACATCGTATTCTCTGCATAGTCAACCCTGAGGTAAGCCCTGAAGCGAACTTCTCCCAGGCGGCCCCTAAAACTACTGAAAAACCTCAACATAGCACTGCTGGGAGGGGCTCTGGGATCTTGAACCTTACGCTTAGAAAGCCTACAAGACCGCCTAATAAGCAGTGGGGATAGGGGTAAGAAAAAGCTGCTGCTCAGATCAAAGTGACACAGTCTCTGAATCCCTTTTTTAAAGTCATGGCCTCACCTGCTCTTCACCAGAGTATCGAAGAGGGCCCAGCATGGGTTGTGGAAAAACAGAGCCAGGATACAGAATCTCCCCACATTTCTCATGCGTTAACAGTACGTATACATCAAACACATCACCTGGCCGAGGTATGAACGGACCTACCCAGCATGCTCCACAGATAACTCCTAGGAATAGATTTGAGGTTCTTGCACCCCTAAAGGGGTGCGAGCAGGGAGGCGAGTTCCACCAGGGAGAACAGCAGGAGAAGGTTGCCTCCTCTGGGGCCTTAGCTGGTTCAGATGGGGCTGAGATGGTTGGGGTACAGGCAGAGGGGTCATTAGCTTCTATCCCACTAGCCTTAAAATAGAGATCAAGAATAGATTTGAGGTATCCAAGGCCAACCAGTTGGGGATTCAAGCGTCTTGTCAGGCCTTATGCCAACAATTGGATGAGATCCAGAGAGCGCATAGGGATCCATTTAAAAGGAATTTGTAGCGACAAAGAGGCAGACAGATACTGGAACACTTTCTTTCCTCTGCAGTGAAAGAGCTTATCTTAGGTATTGCTCTGAAGAGTGGGCCCTTCACTAGCAAAGGTAATATCTTTACTGTCATATCTGATGTGTGTTAAGCCACAGACCAGCGCCAGTGGGAGCTTGGCAGGAGAATGGAAGCGCTCCATAAATTGGATGCCAAGGTGCAATTGAAATTCCCTGCGATGCTACGAATTATTGGAACAATCAGATGTAGAACTATTGCACCTTGGAAGAGGTTGACGCGCTGACTGAGTCTATTAATAGAAATACAAACTCTTGAGATTGTTTTACGAGGGTGCTCTATGCATCATGCAGGGCAGCAGGGTCTGGGTGCGGCAAGGTGGGTGAGGGGGATTCACTCTTAAACTTAGTTCTATAGTCTTGTTCACACCACTCCCTCCCGGAAGATGCTCTTAGGCATTCAAAATGCCATATAGTAATGGGAGAGTTCTCCAGGGTTAGGATTGGGGTAGGGCACTGGGTGGGGTGCAGTGGGGAAAACCCCCTCAAAAATGTCCTCAAAATCACGGCGCTGTTTTTAAATACAACTATGCATGTGGGTATAAACTATACTACAGGAAGAAGAGGAGGAGGTGTTTAGAAGCTAAATAGGGGTAGGTAGAGAGCTACCTTTTTAACCTGGAATGCAAATTACCTCAGGTCTAAGGGGAGGCCGAGACTGGTGCAGGAGACCCATTTAACAGCAATTGAGAGAAGAACCTTCTATTCTATAAAAAAAAAAAAAGGTGTATTGAGAACTGTGTAGCTTCGGATCAAGTTGAGTAATGTAAGGGGGTTGCAGTTCTTTTGAGGAAAGGAGTAGGGGTGGAGATGCTGAATTTGAAAATAGATAGCTCAGGTAGGTGGGTCTTGGCAGGGATGAGATGTTCGGACTACGAATTTATATGTGCTGGCTTTTATGGCCCGAATGCCGTTGACCCATCCTACATTTCAACCCTGGAGTGGACCCTGGTTGAGTCTTCACAACCGACTATCCTGGGGGGTTGATTATAATACTCTGCTGGATATCAATCTTGATAGATTCACCAAGAGAGAATGTATCCATACACCGAAGACCAGTCAGGCTTTAAGAAGTGTGTTACAGGACTTGGGGCTGGTGGATGTGTGGCACCATCAAATGGTTCGGAAAAGGGGGTATACATTTCATAGCAAGAAATATTGCCACTTCTCAAAGCTTAATTATTCTTTTGTGAATAATGCCATAGCAGATGGGGTTAAAGAGATCAACAACTTGCCAGGACTCATTTCCTATCACTCAGCCATGACCATGCTCTTTCAGTGTCCTGGTCAAGGGCAGAATTTTAGGTGGACGGTTAAACTTGCCCTCCTTTTGGATACAGGAACAGGATCAGGTCTGAAGGAAGCTAGTGGAGATTTTTTCATAGACAATATAGGCTCAACCCCGCTGCTATAGTCGGGGACACTTTTAAGCCTTTATACTGGGGTTTTGTGAAGTCAATAATCTTTTAAGAATAAATTGGATAGGGCAGAGCTTTCCTTCTTGGAACAAGAAATGGTGACATAGGAGGCTACCCTGCAGGCACCGAATTCTCCAGTGGAGGCACCTCCGCTATGGCGGATGAGCGTCACCTACTGCTTTTAAGCAGTGCGTGGCGCACATAGTAGAAACATAAAATTATAATAACTTTACATTATTATAATTTTATGCTTCCTGCTGCTTTGTGGGCAGGCGGGGCTGGTCTGCTCTCGGAGAAGGGCAGGGGAGGAGTGGTTTGCCCACTCCTAAGTGCGCAATGACTGTTTAGTTGGCCCTCTCGGGTCGCCCAAACCAGTCATGCACACTTTCCCCGTCTACATGAAAGATGCATTACAGCCTGCATGGAGAACATGCTCACCCCTACAGCCCTGGCTGAGTGGCCGATTGGTTTAGGGGAGGGAGTCTTGCTGCATGCTTTCTGTTCCTGGAGTGGAGACAGGAGAGCTGGAGTAGAGACGCGGGACCCGGCGGAAAGGTATTTTTATTTTTTTTATTTTATGTTTTTTATTCACCCTCCCCGCAACACCATCGTGACCCCTCCCCCCACAACTCCTCCACCCGCCCGCCACCGGCGAGCCATGCCAGGTGCCCCTGGAATTCTCCTCTGGTTAGGGATCAAGCACTGAAGAGGTTGGAAAAGGTGCAGCTAAATTACAAAATTATGCTAGATAAGAAGTGCAAGAAAGAATGGCTGGCCAACTATTTGAATCATTTTGAGCATTATGGGGAACGGTCTGGATCACTACTGGAATGGTAGACAAGATCAGAGAGGTCCAGTGATGATATTAAAGAGTTGATAATTAATATCCAGGGGGACATTTCCAAAAAGGCAGGATAAATGAAGGAACACCTTGCTGCCCTATTTTCATCTCTATATACAGAGGAGGTTAATCCAGAAAGGCTTAGGGAATGGTAGCAGGATATGGATCTCCCTAGGCTTGGGGAGATGGGAAAGGATTCTCTTGAGGCTCAGATCACTGAGGAAGAAATCTGGGTGCATTTCAAACGAGCCAATAATGGGAAGGCGGCGGTCCTAGATATTATTCCCTCAGAGTTTTATAAGTTATAGAAGGAGGTGGTTATACCAGTCTGAGGAAAATTGTTTAACTCCATCTATTTGGAGAATGCCCAGATCCCGGATTCAGTATTAATTTCATGGTCACGGTTGTATTAATTTTTATATTCCTTTTTATAATTAAATCTATACAGATAATCTTAACTAACAATCCCCAACCTAGCATTAACCAAGGCTTCTGAGATCTCAAAGGATACACACACACCGGCATACCACAAACAAAAAAATAATTGGGTTTATGGAGTGCGTTCACATCTCTTCCAAACACCCAATTGGAACCCTTTCATATGGAACCCAACTGTTTACTGCACTAGCCAATCTCACCCATCCGCTCTTTCTCCTTTTTCTCCATTTTGTCACCAGGCCTGAATGGTGTCGGCAAGTGACATCAGAGTATTAACAGCATTTGTAAATCCAATATGTCTAGCTTTGCCATAGCTTTGTAGCTGCGACTTTTGACTTCGCCAATGCTGGATGCTTTTAAAATGTGTTAGCACTGGCAGGGCCAAAAGTGACGACTAGCCATGTTAAAAGTATAGAAAATACTGTTTTCCATACCGTTAAGATGGGTGCCATGTTGCATAATAAAGGGTGACAACGTAATGCTGTGGCTGTCTAGAAACGTTGTTTTCTATACTTTCCATACTCTCAAGATGCATGCAAGAGGTGAAACATGACGACTCACATTGTCATGTTATGTGACGCAATGTGGTGACCAGCTTGAAAGTACAGAAAATTATGTGTTCTATACTTTTAGCATGACGTGTCACTGTCATTGACTTTGCCAATGCTGGCACATTTTGAAAGCATTCTTCACAGACAAAAGCTAATAACATCATCCAGCATGGAGAGGGGCGGATGGGGGAGGGAATGAAGATTGGTGAAATGGATTGCCAAGGGGGCAGGGTCAGAGGGGTAATAAATGGGCTTAGTAGGTGAGAATTTAAAAAAAAAGTTAGTGGGATGGGGAAGAAATGAATGAGCTGGGATTTTAAAAAAGGTTAGTGGGATGGGGGAAGAAAGGAATGAGGTGGGATTTAAAAAAGGTTAGTGGGATGGGTGAAGAAATGAATGAGCTGGGATATAGAGGGAGGGAAGCAACATGGAAAGAGCTACGAACATGAAGGCGAGCAGCACATGAGAAGAGCTAAAAGATATATGCACTCCCACGGAGTGCTGAAAGAAAAAGAAAAAAAACATTCACAGAACCAATAGATCTTGCTATTTTAAAGGAACAATGGCATTCACAATTGTTGGTATTTGGAAAGCTATAATCAGTACTTTTCCATTACAGACTGCAGTGTCTCAGGTCATTTCTAGAGGTCCCTCAAGTTAGACATAGGCGGCATTACCTTGAGTCATTGCTAGAGATCCCACAGGCATAACCTCAGGGTAAGCATAAGGCATATGCACTACAGAGATAGAGGTAGGTTAAGTAGGCAGGTATGAAAGGATAGGTATGTTTGTTAAAAGGGGTAGGTAGGGTATTTATTATAGGGTAGGTATGGTAAAAAGACGAGATACGATTGATAAGCAGATGTATGCTATGTATGATAGGTATCTCTATGGTAAGTGGGTGAATTATGGTAGGGTATAGTAGGGTATAGTAGGGTAGTTATAAAAGGTAGGTAGGAATCGTAGGTAAGTAGCTATGAAATATATAGCATGATTTAGAGCTTTGCGGACAGGTTACTCCACCTCCAACGCAACAGATATCCACTTTGCCTTATTACAAGGGCATTATTTTTCATGTCACTTGTAATAAGCGGAAGGAATACCCATCACGTTTGTAATGGAGTACCCGTCCGTCAAACTGTAAGGGCCTGTTTTAGACCAATCACTATAAAAATAAATCTGAAACAGAATGCAGTGAAGGAACAGCTGCCACTCATCCCACAATTTGGCTTTAAGGTTCTAGTGACATACAGGCGCCTTGACATGCACCACAGACTTCTGGGAGCTGTAGAAACACAAATGATACATTTCTTAACTTCCAATTGGATGAGGACAAAAAACATTTTTTAAGCAAGATGGAGCGCTGTGGGCCCAGATCACCGCTGAAAAACTCTGTAAAGCGTCCACCAATTAATCATAGTTAACATGAGCTGGAAGTCGTCCTTTCTAATCCTGAAAAGAGGTGTCCCTCATAAGAGGGTGTCAGGGGCTGGGCTGTCTCCTTTTTTTTAGTACATCTTTTGAAAAGAGGGCAACAGGGTTGAGGGAGAGGGAAGGAGCACTGAAAGCCTCCAAGAGTCAGGAGTCAGCTCTTAGTATCCATGTTACCCCAGCCAAGCAGATCCCAGAGGACAAAGAGTGCTCAGGTCCTCCTCTCACCCTGCAGGTTTAAATCATCACTGTAAGCCTACAGATAGAACCGCACACAAAAAAGTAACTGGCGCTAATGTAGAGTACTCCAATTCCTTTGGGCGCAGTTGGCGCTATATAAAACTGCAGAAAAAAGAAACTTGTGCTAATGTAAAGCACTCCAATTCCTTCAGATGGTGTTGGAGCTATATGAAACTGCACACAAAAAGTAACTGGGCTTATGTTAAGCGCTCCTATACCTTTGTGTGGTGTTGGTGCTACATAAAACTGCACAAAATTTTTTGAAAAACAGAGTCATGGAGGAGGTGATATGTGCAACGGAGTTCAGCAGGGGCAAGCCGCGAAGGATGGGAGGTGAACGGGCAATGAACAGCAAATGTGGGCAGCTACGGGGAGATTAAGTGATTTGCCCATAATCACAAAATGTGGAACTGAGGGTAAGGCTAGAGAGACGATGTGGAGTCCTCTTGGGAGAGGATGTGTCATAAGGGCCAGAGCTGCTGACTATTGAGCGGGAAATCTGGGTTTGAGTTTCGGCGTCGGCTTAACATCCTTGACTCTGGGCAAATCACTTAATCTCCCCGTGCCTACAAAAATGAATGTCTCCTTGTGTAAAGTAACTGGTGCCAATGCGCGCAATACCTTGGTGCTACATACAACTGCACAAAATAAACAGAAAGTATCACTGGTTTACAGTAGTGAACACGAGGAAATATATCACATCGGCAACCACAATAAAAGGACTACTTTTGCCATGGACACTAAGGGACAGGCAGACCTTGATGACATCAAGACTCAGAATGGGTGTGGGCACAACCAAGCTGCCGACCAAAATGGCTGCGCGGAGTTGAAGTTCCGTCGGCTTCACCCTATCATCCATGCAATAACTGGGCGATTAAACGGCATCACTTGCCTTCCGAAATATACAGAGGCTGGCGCCACAGAGAAATACGTTGCAGTAAATGCAGGCGGCGACAACGTTAAAGCGCAGTCATAACTGCCGATTGGATGCCTGATCGTGCCCTTGCAACGGCCTGCCTGAACATCGGGGTGGGAGCTCCCATGAATACCTAAGAAGAAAGTAATTGAGCGCATACCACAGAGCCTACCCTGGCTGGAAATGACACCCGATCCAGCATGACCTGGCCTGGACTGACTGGGCCGGCTGTTAAGAGGCCTGGAGGTGGCGGAGGAGCACCCTGGCGGTCCTGCCTTGAGATGTGGTGGCTACGGCCTGGTTGGGAGGCACCTGCTGGAGCAGGAAGGAGACGTGCCACTGCTGCAGGAAGCCGCAGTGGAGTGCTCCTTAACACGGGGTAAGACCGGGCAGGAGTCCCCGTGGCAACAGGTAATGCGGGTGAGCCTGAAAAGCCAGCTGACGAGCCTTGCCGGGCCAGCCCACCTGCCCATTGCTTTCCTCGCCCAATGCATACCCCCACTTTTCCCTGCCCTCCGGCCCGATTATAGCTGATGACTGCGACGCAAGGCCTTTGACGCCTGGTCTGTCACCCCACTCCTCCACCCCCAGCCGCCTGCACCAACAGACTGGGGGAGGAGTTGGCCTAACGGTTAGGGCGCTCGACCTCGGACCTGGGGGAACTGGGTTCGAGTCTCGGTAACGACGCTAAACATCCTGTGATTCTGGCCAAATCACTTAATCTCCCCGTGCCTAACAAAAAAAAAAAGAAAAAATGAATGTGTGTCCTCATGTAACGTAACTGGTGCTATGTAAAGCGCTCTGATACCTGGTTGGATTCGGGTTCGCGCTATATAAAACTCTGCAAAAAAAAAAAAAAACTTTGTGCACAGCCCCACGGGGGGCAACACGGAGCTTGACAGCCCGGGGCCTCTGGACTAGGGACTGAGCACTCAGTGGTCTGCAGACCTAACTCTCCCTGGCTGCAGCCCTCACTTATCCTGCGGGTGCTGATGTCCCCATTGTGACTCACTGCTATGGCTGGTTGGCTTTCGGGAGGTGGCTGGTGTGGCACCATGTTTAATTCTACGCACTCCCATCACCGACTGGCAGACGGTGGCCTATACCCATCCTGAGTAGTCAGCTGCGGCCTATTTGGGGGGCAGACGGACACCCTTGCTTTACACCATTAATCAGCTGGGAGTCAGAGGGGGATCCAACGTGTTCCAACCTTATCCTGAATTTGCAGCCCTCTTTCTGGATGCCCGGGAACTGAGCCAGCTTTCCCGGGTCAGTTGTGATAACCTGCCGCCCCCTCACCAAGATCAGTACTCTCAGTATGTGATGGGGCGTCAATGAGAGACACTACACGAGTTCTGGGTATACGTGGTTTTATTGATATCAATCTTCTTTTAGTCCGGCTAGTTAGCCTTTCTCTCGCGAAGGTAGCGGGATCCGTGGTGAATTAGATCTCCAACGCTCTTCCCGGATGGTTGGCTCCCTCCTTCCTCGTCCTTCCGGCGGCCACGCACTTGGCTCTCCGTTGTGCCCCAAGGAAGAGAGAGATAAGGGACTATATTAGACTGGGAGTAGGTATACTCGTATTCCTAACACCAGGGACTGGGAGTGAGGAAGCACCCTACTGGTGTACAACCGAAAACGGAGTGCCACAAACGGTGAGGGGATCAAACAAAACTAAACAAGAAGGTAAAGGTACTTGAGGAGGCGACCGGTTAACGCGGGTTCTCCCGCCTTCCCATCCAGCCCGCTACCCGGTCCCGTACCTGTCCAAGCCACGCTCCTCCCCTGGGAACGTGGCCGGGCGCTTCGCGGAGTCCGTAGCCGCTGGGTCTCTCCTTCCTCCAGCCTCCGGTGTCCGCCTGCTCTGGATCGTTCCTCTCAGTCGCGCCGTCTTCTCCTCCTCCGTCTCCTTCGTCTCCGTCCTTCTTCCAGGGATCGCCGTCCGTCCACCTCCTGGGTTCGCCTCCACTTGTACTTCCTGCTTGAGTGACGTCCTCCCTGGGCGGGGCTTGCGTTCCAGGTACTTCCCAGTTAAAGGGCCCGGCTCCGGCCACCAGCGGCAGTTCGTCTTCGTCCGCTGCCCAGTCGGTCTGTGGAGAGGGGAGATTGTTAGGGACCCCTGATATCGGTGCCCACCAGTCCGTGCCCTCTGGAGTCCCCTGAGCCGGCCGACCCGTCCCGTCACACAGTACTATACTCCATTTGCCTTTTGCTTGTACTATCGGCAGGCGTTGTGCATCTGTGCCACCCCGAAACGACCAGACAGTTCTCACTGATCACCATTTGGGACAGACCTTTACTCCCAGCTTTTTCCATATAGACTATGGTTCAGGGTGATCTCAAACAACAACACGCCGTGCAAATTTTGACAGGTCTAAACCTTCCAGTACTGCACAACACCCAAACATGGCTGAAGGAGGCGGTGTGACTACAGTAGACCCCACCCCTCTAGTGGGTACCTACGCAATTATGGCAGAGCTGCAATCAGACTTCCGAGCCATAGATGGCTGCTTCGACACAGTGGATAAGAGACTAGACGCAATGGGTGAGCATCTTGATTGCCATGAAAACAGGCTAGGGGTCGCAGAAGGAAGAAGGCTCAGACCTTGAAGACGGGACAACCCACACCACTAAAATACTAGATCGCCTGGAAAAACTCATGAAAACTGCATCAATGAAGAAAGAGGATTTAGAAGCCAGAAGCAGGCGGAATAAAATTCGTATTCTAGGAGTTCCTGAGTCTACAAACACTGGCCGCCTGGATCTCTTTGTGGAACGACTACTAACAGATATGTTTGGTAAAGACTCGTTCACTCCCAGCTTTGTAGTAGAGCAGGCCCACCACTCATTGGGCCCACTTCCCAATCCAGGCTGCCCGCCGCAACCACTCCTTGCTCGATTGCTAACCTTCAGGTACTGTGTCATGGCCATGGGCTGCTGCTCTAGGTGCACTATTACCACATCTGGTAGTAGCTCTATTGGTCGCTCTACACAGCGCTGTGCTCTCACGCTCACGAACAGTTGTACGGTGTCACACCCCCTCTGTGGAAAGATGCATTACACCATTGTTACACGGCGCGTTACTAGTGACATTATCATCGCTATTCCTGCAGGTATCTGACAACATTATGATCATCGGTATTATGATCATCAGCACTACAGTTTGTTTTTACACTGTACTCTTATTGCTAAAATATTCCGTATTAGCAGTATTGTGCCATATATTTTACCCACCGCAGCCTCCTATCTTTGTGTGCACTTACATTCAGGTCTTTGCCACTGGTATCGTGTGCCACAAGTATCCTTGTTGTAATGGCCACGCCTCCAACGACGTCTCTGCACGTGGCGATCATATTGGATGGGGCCCTACTATAAAAAGGAGCCACACCCCGGTCAGGACACTCATTATTCTCTTGCAGACTCTGAGATGGGATGCAGCTGACGTCTGGCGGTGTCTGTAGCACCGTGGGCCAGATTTAAGGAGCATCCTCTTCATAATCAGCCTCAATAGAGAACTTGAAGCAGGTAGGAGATTTTAACGCTTGGCAGCCACCGGGTAAGAGCATTATTTACTCTTCATTGTTCTTAAGGATTTGATCGACGCGGATGAGAATCCTCTACATAATTTTTGGAACATTTGAGGACATTTGATGTACAAACATTCAACTGTAGAAACAAAAACGATAAGGACATATTCTGTGAAAGATTGGAACTCTGCATGTAAGATTGAATTTATGTACAAAGTTGATTGGCAGGTCCTGCTTCTCTGCAGCAAAAGGCAATCGTAACAAGTTATCCTTCATTTTTCTTGCCTCACAGCCAGACTTGAGAAGCTGTGCACCATAACTGAGAATAAGAATAAGAGATGGTAGGATTACTGTAACAATTAGGTGATTTAGATAACAGTAAATGTCTAAGCTAGGATCTGATCACTAATATCTACCACATGTTTTGTCTTTATAGCTTTGCTCTCTTTACTTCATGTTTATTATAAGACAAGCTGCAGGTGAATATGATACTCTTTGTTAAGTGATTTATGACCCACAATAAGGAAGTAGTTAGTTTAACCCATAGTTTGTTTTCTTTTCAGATCTCCTTTCCTGCTGTTCCCTTCCCCAACACCCTTTCCCCCACCTGGCCACCCTAACAGTCTGTGCTATAACAGTAATCGGACTTGGGGCTGCCTGGAGGTGGACCTTTCTGACATCGCGCAAGCTCCGAGGAAAAACCCGATCTTGACAGACCAGGACACTACCTTGAGATTGGCCAGGGAGCAGAGACCGTTGCACTGGCAGGGTTCTGCCATTTCAATATTCTCTGACTTCATGGTTTTTTGTCCAGGAGCCCCACCACAAATGCACAGGAGTAAAGGCCACTCTCTGCAACCTGAAACTTCGCCATGGCATGATCTACCTTGCACGTATGTGGGTGGAGGTGAACGGCAAAGCATGAATATTTGACACCCCAACTGAGGTGCAGGCCTTTTGTCAGCAATATGCAACAGATCACCCCCCATCCTGGCGTACATCACCGGGAGGGTCACTGGCGGAGACTTAATCAGGCGTCAGTGCCAACCTGTTCCCCATTAATTGAACATCAGTCTCCCACCATCTTTGTTGTCCACTGCCAGCTGACTATGGCTGTGTTTACGAGCTCAATTAGATGCTATCTCACTGTCTGAATGTCCCAGTTATTCTTCCTGCACTTCACCCTAGTGTTATGGGGGTCCGGAATAGCATTGCTACCCTTCAAGTGTGTTTACACATATACGTTAATTTGACTCCACTCTATGGTTAAGAGGAATAATGTCTTTTGGATTCCTGTTCTGGTTGGGTTCACTTGGCATTTTGTCACCGGGTGTGGGAGGTGGGAGGAGGTAGGATGTTGTTGGGGTTTTTTGATCTACTTGTTCACTATAACATGTCTATATCATACTACCTGCCTTACACACTTTCCTTTACTTTTTCATAACTGATGTCCCTACACACTAATGTCTGCCCATTTACAGATGTCACTTTCATGACTTGGAACATACCGGGTCTGAACAACCCATGCAAGGGCAAACAAGTAGTGCAATACCAACAGCAACATACCATTGACATTGCCTTTCTACAAGAAACGCATTTATCACCCGGAAGTACACCTACATTTGCAAGTACTTGGGGGCCACATTGCTTCTTCTCCAACTATAGCAATTATGCGAGAGGGTTATCCATCCTAGTACATAAACGACTGTCTTTTCAGACTTATTACATTCATACTGATTCAGAGGGCAGATACCTGCTGGTGGCGGGACACCTACGGGGATACCGAGTTTTGTTGGTCAATACAGCACCCCTAACATTGATAACCCAGAATTTTATCAACAATCCAGACACAGATTGACCAGATCGACGCAGATTATGCACGGTAGGAGATCTGAATATACTATTAGATTCAACACTGGACAGCACTGCCCAAGCCTCAGTGGGCAAACCCCAATCCTGTCATGTTTTACAGGACATCTGCAACACTTATACATTGGTGGATGCCTGGCATCAACACAACCCTGCCAAACACGCATATACATTCCATTCAACACAACATAATACATGAACGTGACTAGACTATGGGTACACTCCACTTATACCCTGACTACGGAGTATCGCACATCTCCAATGTACATTGTCAGATCACTCCCCTGTGATCTTGACACTGCACATCCCCCGAGCAAGGGGTACTGGGTGGCAATTTCCAAATATGGCGCTACAAGACTACCTCTTTCGTAATGAACTCCGTACTGCTATCATTGAATATTTTTATCTTAACCAAGGCACGGCCACCTCTCAGGCCACCATCTGGGAGTCTTTTAAAGCATATATGTTATGTTATGTTATGTTAGTGCTATTTGTATTGCGCACGGCTGCTCCAGCGAAGGAGCGTCCCGGCGCACCGACAAGGTGGCGAACACAACACAACTGGGGAACAGAAATAATTATTAAGAAATTGGGGAGTGCAGGATTTAACAAAGCTCAGAAAATAAATAAGTTTTAGCGGCCTTGCGGAAGGAGAGCAGGTCACCAAAGGTCCGGAGTTTCAAAGGGAGAGCGTTCCAGAGTGCGGCTGCCCGCACCTTAAAAGAGCGACCCCCCACCCGACTGAGTTTGAACCGAGGGGCTACCGCTAATTCTTGGTCTAGCGAGCGCAGAGTGCGGCCCGGGATGTAAGGGCGCAAGAGTTGGTGCAGTAAGGGAAGTGATAGGCCCTTCAGAATTTTGAAGGAAAGGCACAAAACTTTAAAGTGGATCCGCTGCCTAACGGGTAACCAATGCAAGGCTCGCAAAGATTGACCGGCCGAGCAAAACCTAGGAAGACCTATGATCGCTCTGGCCGCAGCGTTCTGCACTCTTTGAAGTCGGGTTAACTCAGCCTGGTTTAATCCTATAAAAAGGGAGCTGGCATAGTCCAGCCGTGCCAAAACCGTTGCTTGCACCACCAATTGACGAGTTGCGGCATCGAAGTATTTAAGGGCAGGGCGCAGATTGCGCAGGATGCCGAAGCAGCAAGCCGCCGTCCTTTTGGTGTGGCCAACGAAGTTGAGGGAAGGGTCCAGCCAAACACCAAGGTTTTTGATCTCCGCAACCGGAGTGGGGGTCGGCCCCAACTCAGAGGGCCACCAAGTATCTCCCCATAGGTCCGTCCGCTTCCCAAAGATCATCACCTCCGTTTTTTTGGCGTTTAGTTGGAGACAGTTGGACGTCATCCAACCAGCCACCGCCCTGAGTCCTTCTCTGAATCTTGGGGCATCCACCCCCGAGTCCCCGCTGATCGTGACCGCTAGCTGGGTGTCATCTGCGTACGACACCATGGTCATACCACAGAGCTTCACAACCTCAGCCAGCGGCCTCACGTAGATGTTAAACAACGTGGGGCTCAGTGAGGAACCCTGTGGGACCCCAAGAGACAGACGATGACATTTGGACTGGTAGGGCGGGGACGCCACACAGAAGGAACGATCCCTGAGAAACGAACGGAACCACTGGTGTGCAGTGCCGATCACCCCTATCTCCTCAAGACGTTGCAGGAGAATGTCATGGGAGACCGTGTCAAAGGCGGCGCTTAGGTCTAACAAAACAAGCGCCGCCGTTTGACCTGCATCCAGAACTACCCGAAGGTGCTCGACCATAGATAACAGTGCTGTCTCCGTACTGTGGCCAGCCCGAAAACCATTCTGGGTGTCGTCCAGAATGTTGGCACGCAACAGATGACCAGAGAGGGCGGTGTTGACATGCGCCTCCGCGAGTTTGGCTGGCCACGGGAGAAGTGAAATCGGGCGGTAGTTCTCCGATTTTGTAGGGTCGAGAGATGGTTTTTTCAAAATGGGCATTACTACCGCATGCTTCCATTTCAAAGGCACTTGGCCTGATGATAGCGACGTGTTGATTAAGTCGCAAACCGGGCGAGCAAAAACCTGGTCTCTGAACATAGGTGGCTTGAGCGGGTCGTCCGGCGACCCCGACTTAACTCGGAGAGCCAAGGCCGTGTAAGACTCCAAAGAGAGAGAGGGGAGAGAGTCTAGCACCACCTGATCCAACCGGATGGGAGGCCCCATACTGGTTTGTGCAGTGGAGGAGGGGAAGGCCCTATATATGGTCTGGACCTTCTCCAGGAAGAAAGCCGCCAGCGCTTCACAATGAGTATTGGAGCTGATGGAGTTACCGGCCGGCTTCCTTGCCACAAGGTCTTTAAGGGCCTTAAAGATGGTTTTAACAGGATTCCCACTATTGCGAAACTCCAGAGCGTAGTATTCAGCCCGGGTTCTACAAACCGCGCGGTGATAAGACTTGACCGCAGCCATATACAGGGTTTTTTTGCTGCTGTCATACCTCTTCCTCCAGTCTCTCTCTGTACGTCTGCAGACACTTTTCAGAGCCCTCAGATTGCCATCATACCAGGGACTGGGGGCGCGGGAGCCACACTTACTGGAAACCATCGGGATAAGGGAGTCGAGGGCCCTGGTTACCCATCCGCAGAAATGGTCATAACCAGACTCCACGTTCTCCACTGCACCCAGCGGGTCGTCAGTAAGAAGGCGGTGAAGATCTTCCGCCTTTAATTTGCTCCAGCGCCGTCTGGGCATGGCTCGCAGTGGCACCTTAAGTGGGGCTTCATCAAGACTACAGTGAATGGTCACGAGTGAGTGGTCTGACCAGGTCAGGGGGAGGGGGGGGGCCACTGTAACCCCTTCTAAGTTAGAAAAAAAGGGGTCCAGAGTGTGGCCACCACTATGAGTGGGGTCCGAGACCAGCTGGAACAATTGAAGGGCCTCAAGGTCCGCCACCATCCCTCCCACAGAAGAAAGACACAAAGTGTCAAAATGGAGATTCAAATCACCAATGATAGAAAAATTGGCAGACCCTACTGCTAGTGAACTAACCGCCTCAGGGAGAGCCTCTCGAAATGCCACTGAGCTACCAGGTGGACGGTAAATCAGCAATCCTGACAAGGTAAAATGCGGAGTAACCGCAACCTTGAACAGGGCGCTTTCGCAGCCCGTGATGTTCTGCACACTCCAGGCGCAAGAATAGCACGATTTAACAGCAAGAGCGACGCCACCCCCTCTCGAAGAGCGGTTGAGCGTGTAGATGGAATACTCAACGGGGAACGCCAGATTCAATACCGTAGAATCGGTGTCTTGCAGCCATGTCTCTGTCAGACAAAAGATGTCAGGGGGGTCATTGTCCACAAGATCAGCAATATCCTGATAATGCTTGACCGCCGATCTGACGTTTAAATTCCAGATGGTGAGATGTCGCGAAGAGACCTTACTGCTTATGGCAGGCTGCACTATACAAGACCCCAAACAGGAAGGGGCTTCGAGTAGCCAGCCGCCACAAGCACAGCGATGGGGGCCACACAAAGGGTCACCGCGGACTTCGGCGCAGGGAGGCAGACAGGTATTAAATGCCAGGAGACTCTCCCTGGTATACATAAGCATGGTTAGAGATGCACCTGATGTAAATATCGCCGCGAAGCCAGCGCAACCGGGCGCGGACGGACGCAGACGGGCAGGACTCTGGCACGACTCCGGCCACGCGAGGACGCGCCCGCTGCGCGATCCCGCTGCGCTAGGGGAGGAGCCCTAAATAGGTGTTCCCAGGCGTCACATGTGCATTCAAGCGCTGTCAGCTGGAAAAGCCTCAATCCACTCACCCCACTCCAAGATGTCCGCCAAAAACGAACCAGGCACCCACCCCAGGACCAGACCCGCCAAAACGGCGGTGAAGGGGCACGATTTATGGTGCAGGTAAGGGGCAATTTAAAAAAGGGTCAAAATGACCAAAACAAACAAGAAGAATATATAACGTTTTTAAAACAGCAGTTTTACTGCAAAAACGCGCAAGCGCTCTCGCAGCAGCAGCCGCCTTGTCAGGGGCTGAAAGCAGGAGGGACTCGCCCTAAATAGGTGTTCCCAGGCGTCACATGTGCATTCAAGCGCTGTCAGCTGGAAAAGCCTCAATCCACTCACCCCACTCCAAGATGTCCGCCAAAAACGAACCAGGCACCCACCCCAGGACCAGACCCGCCAAAACGGCGGTGAAGGGGCACGATTTATGGTGCAGGTAAGGGGCAATTTAAAAAAGGGTCAAAATGACCAAAACAAACAAGAAGAATATATAACGTTTTTAAAACAGCAGTTTTACTGCAAAAACGCGCAAGCGCTCTCGCAGCAGCAGCCGCCTTGTCAAGGGGTGTCCGCATCTTCAAACATGCCGGAGTGTTGTAGGATCTGCGTAGTATCTTGGCAAGGATAGAAGCAGACTTAGCAGCATTAGATCAAGCAGAAGCTCTATAGCACTCTGCGACTTACCTGCAACACTGAGCCCCCTTGTCGGCAGACTTTATGGAAATGGCGGAAAGAGAGGCCCATTATCATGGGAAATATGCTAGAGCCCATAGATCTGTGGAAAGGGAGAGACCAGGGCGCACATTAGCTAGACTGTTTCAGCCATCCAGAGGACAAGCCTTCATATCCGGTCTCCACATCCTGGATGGCTCTCATGTCTCGGACATGTCAGACATTCAGACAGAGATTCTCAACTACTACACTGACCTTTATACTTCACAGCTTGCTGAGTCTGACACTGACATACCTTTATACCTGGAAGAAGTAGCCTTGGTTTGGCTTAGCACGGTACATCAACAGTTTCTTGGTAAGTTGTTTACTACAGACAAAATCATCCAACCAATAGATTCAATGGACCGCTAAAAGGCAGCGAGGCTGGACGGCTTCTCTGGTGCTTTCTATAAAGTATGTAAACATATCTTAGTACCACATCTATTAGCAACGTATTCTGAAGCACTGGAAAGCTGCATGCTTACCCCCCACTCTTTGGGAAGCAGTAATAACATTACTACTGAAACCCGGTAAAGACCCCCTGCAATGTGGCTTAGATCGCACCCTTTCATTATTGAATTCTCAGAATACAAATCTGGCTAAAATGTTAACGACTTGCCTTGCATTATTAATGGAACAAATAATATCCCCTGCATAACAGGTCTTCGTCCAGCATAGATCCACAGCACTGAATCTACGCATGTTTTTTGCTATCCTGAACAGAATTTGCCCATGGTGTCAGCAGTTTCTGCCTTGCTCGATGCAGAGAAGGCCTTTGACTCCTTAGAGTAGTCTTTCCTGCATACTACACTACGCAAGATGGGATTCCCCAGCAGCTTCACATCCCTCATAACGCTGCTTTATTCACAACCAACGGAGCGCAATAGATTCAATGGGACATTGACAGAGTCGTTCACAATAGCACGAGGAATGCGACATGGTTGCCCCCTTTCGCCATTGCGGTTTATAATAGCAATTGCTCCCTTGGTGTGTCATCTTCAGACGAAACATCTTCACAAAGCCTACAGTTCAAGATGGGTTCACTATAATTTACGCTTTACGCTGATGATATTATACTATATGTACGATAACCAGCTGATAACTTGGCGCTGAATACTATGAGAAATAATCCGATACAGGACTTTATAAGGCCTACATATAAACTGGCATAAGTCTGAAATATTTCCACTGACTAAAGCTACAACACCAATATGTTGTGAGATCCCATTGGAGTGGTGTCAAACATCTGCTAGCTATTTAGGGATCCATATTCACAGAAATAAAGAACTGGTCATGCGCATTAATTATGGCCCAGCAATGGAAAAATTGACTTCCCAGGTTGAGCGGAGGATCCACCTCCCTCTCTCCATGGTGCGCCGCATTGCCATCATTTAAATGGCTGTGCTGCCTCAATTTTTGGATCTTTTTCAAAACATTTGTATCCTATTAATGAATACGTAGTACACTGATGGATGTTATTTGGGAAGGTAAGCAACCCAGAATTGGGTGGAACATTTTAACACTCCCGTACGACCATGGGGCTTTGGAGTACCCCATATACACCTATACTATCTAGTGGTGCAGTGCAGTTATGCCAGGCATTGGTTCCATGCAGATGCGCGAATAACGTATGCCTTACCCGAGATAGATCTAGCCTCCCAGATACCATTGAGAGTGTTACTACCAAGGGGATTATCGCAGGATCCACGAGACAAACAAAGACTGTCTACAACCAGCTGGGCCTGGAAAACATTGATTCGAATGACGGATAGGCAGCTTCTATACTCCCCAGCACTCCCCCTTGCAGCTAACCCCTGGCTACCCATTACATAAGAGAAACTAGTCCAATGCACCCTCCTGAAGTATTCGGTACACACATTTGGAGATCTCTTTCCTGAGGGTCACGTATTCTCCGGCACAGATGATGAGCGCTTTCTGGAAGCTCCAAATATGGACCACTTTGTACTACAGTGTCTCGAAGGGGCACTCAGACCCCAGGTTCCATCCTATCCCCTGGTGCCCGATTAATTCGCCCCGCTGACATTGGTGTTTACAGATACAGAAGGAGACAGACTAATCTCAAAATTATATCATGCAAACTTAGGCCGAATACCTACTCACGATTCTAAACTTCGAACCCCTGGGAGACAGACCTGGGACACCCTTTAACTGACCAAATGTGGCATGCTTGTTGTACAGAGACATGCTTAGTATCATGTAATCATCGACACAAGTTGACACACTACAAATTCCTGCGACAAGCATATATCACATGCTAAACTATCTCACATTGATCCAACTAGATCGCCAGACTGTACAAAATGTATAGCATCAATAGCGGACATTGCCCACATGACATGGACCTGTAGTAAGATAGCATCCTATTGGGGGGTATTTTTGCCAAGCGTACACTCATGACACGGATCTCTATGAAACTATCTCCCTTATTAGGTCTACTGGGATACGTACACAATGCACCTAAAGCACTATGTCATTTTGTGGCCTGGCACTACACCTCGCCACAAGAGAAATAGCAATACGCTAAGGTACTAAACACTCACCTACTGCAGGAGCATGGATTAAAAATTGAATAGACTGTTACAATAACAGCGAGCTTTATACATCTCTACTGCCACCCACTTCTAGGCCCAAGATTAGCTGGCAACCGTTGCGAGATTATCTCCTAGCCCTGGGCTCTCCTGCCAGCAACCCATCACAGTAAACTTTCTCCTACATACACCGGAGATACCATGTGTATTCCTACATACATCAACGGGAGAATTACAGTTTTTCTCAATCGACTGTACTGATATACAGTGACTTATGTTGTTCTGAATTTCTTTTATTATTGTATTTCTGTGCATTATATGACATCTACAACCTGTACTTGAGTAAACTCTACCTTTACTCCCCAACTGCGGTGTAGTGATGTAAGTGTATGATATTAGTGAAAAACAAAGTTTAAAAAAAAAAAAAGAAGGCTCAGCCTGGTCCCTTTAAAGAGAATTCAAGTTAAGCAACAATGGCGCACGGAAACAATTCACCGGTGAAATGCAGGAAAAGTAATAAAGTGTCCCAATGGGAGAAATTTGTAGAAAGAGATTCCCACCCTATGAAATTAGAAGCAATGAGATCAGACACGAATAGTTCAATAATTTTGCGCAGGAGAAAAGCGGCTATGCAATTACAGCAGAAGACACAGGTACATGCTCCAATCAGCACCTCAGCTACACACTAATAGGACAGTAAAAGGCAGAACACCACCACTCACTAGAACACAACAGACTACATTGGGGGTTTAAAGCAGTGACGGGGTCGGGGGTGATTTGTGGATGGGGCAAACACCAGGAGGTGCGAGGGAGCAGGCAGAGAAGGGAGGAGGTGGGGGAAACGAAAAGCAGCAATGAAGGGAAAAGCAGTGACGGGGAGGGGGTGATCTGTGGACACGGCAAGCACCGATACATAAGAGGGAGAAAGCAGTGATGAAAGGGAGGAGGTGGGGGAAACGAAAAGCAGCAAAGATGGGAAAAGCAGTGATGGGGAGGGGATGATATGTGGATAGAGCATGAGGGCAGGTGAGAGGGGACAGAGTTTGTGAAAGTTCAAGCACTGTGTGGAGTGCTGAAAAAGAAAGAAAAAAAGTAGCTCTTAAAATGGTCCTACAAAAGGGAGCTGTGGATGTTTACATGTACTTGTTACATGCTCTTGGGGAGGGCTAACGACAAGAAGAGGCATGACCTTACATGCCAAGGACAAATGGTGACAAAGAGTATGAGACAGATTATGGAGCGAGCAAATGCGAAGCCTGTGTGTGGGTCGAAGGCCTACAGACTAAACACATGTCTCTTCGAGATAGCACATGTGCGGTCTAGCCTAGACCTAAAAATGGAAATTCCCCACACTGGAGTGCATCCAGATTGGAATTGCATGCTAACTGCCCAGGCTGTTACCAGAAGTATAAACTATAAAGAAACAGGCCCAAAGGCACCACTGTTGTTCTTTAAAAGACAAACTCCAACAGAGTCAAAACATATTGGGAGTTTAAATTATTTTGATTGTTTTTATAAAGCGCTGATGGAGCCTGGATGGAGCTTTACACTACTTCATGTGGGTGGGAAAAGAGAGCTTCGCATTAGATTTGAACATTAAAAAATTACATCTTCAGGTGTGGCGGAAGATTGCTGCTTCATGACATTGTCAGTTATCATGTGGTTCAAATGCAGGTGATAACAACAATGTTCCTTGAATTCAGAGTGTGATATTCAGTCCAATGTAGTAGAGGTAGCGAGATCCAGGATGAGAAGCTTTGTAAGGGTGTTGCTTTACATTTGATCTGCCACTAGTATGCTGTCAAGCTGGAAAGACAGAAAGGCACAAAACCTCAAGGGTAAATGTCCTAGATACTAGTGAAGTGTTTCGTAGATGTTCCCTATTACACAATATATACTGTTTGTGAACACTCAACAGTCCCAATCTCCAGGTATAAAGTATTTTAGTTGGAGGAGAACATATATAACCTTTCATCTAAATGGGATGGATGATGACATTATTTGCTTTCACTCCATACATGTTGAATGACATGTCGGACCTAGACTTTCGCTTACTAGATTTATTAAAGTTTATACTTACATGATCAGGGCGTATATAAATAACTGACTTTTTTTTGTAAAGCTCATACAAATCAAAAGGACTTTTGGCACTAACAGAACAAAATTTAGTTAAAACTGCAAAAACAAAAAACAAACAAAAAAGGACACTAGTCGCACACTAACAGTTTTCACAATCTTTCTAAATAGCAGGTCATGTTTAACGGCCGGAGGTGACAGCGGAATCCTATTCCACATCTTCAGACCATGAAACCTGAGGGTGCACGCCCTACACAACACACCTATTTCACACCTGGGAGAAGATGAAGAAATAGGTTCTCAGAATGCCAAAATATCTCCGCAGTGCAGCGCACTAAGAGTCTGATGTACAAACAATTTGAGGGTAGCAAATCATTCGCAAAATAATTTGCAACAACTAAGCTGAGTGTGCACGATTTTTAAAGTGTTACTTAACGTTGGTTCGTTAAAACTGCATAGTGTACTGAATGTTTACCGACTTCTTATTTTGCTATTTAAATTTGTGTTTCTATATTTTATGATTTCTAATTACTGGTTCGCAATCATTTGCAAATTGTGAATAGCTGCAAAAACAGCACATAACATGCACTTTATCATCAAGTGGAAGCAGGTGAGACCCAGGTGCAAAGTTTAAAAGCTTGTACATAATGCAATATTAGCTTTTCAAAGCCAGCAATCTACGCTATGGTGAGGACGTTGAACACAAAAGAGGAGAAGAAAGGAGAGTATTTTTAGACAGTAGGTGTTCTTTATTGAAAGTTTATGATAGTTATAGATTTAGTAAGCAGGTGATTCCTAACCAGACTGAAGAGATGCAGCCCGTTTGAGGCAGGCACACCAAACACAGCGAGTTTATTCATAGAAAAGTGGTCTCCAATTAGTTCTATACCAAGAGCTACTTTTGATCGATTAAAATAGTCCTTGGCTACTAATGTCGTTGACATTTATTCCAGTAGTGAGCACATCAGAGTCATTCACAATAGTGGGAACACATTGCAGGACTGCTAGGTACAGAACCTTGACTAATAGAGTAAATAAACTTACCTTCATGAGATTGTGGTAGTCTAAATTGTGGATACAAAATTTTGGCTGGATATTTTTCAAAATATGATATTATAGAAGCATGACAACCACTCCGAGGCATATGATGGGGCTACTCAAAGCAGGGTAAAAACAGTTAAGGCTGACCACGATGGTGTGCAGGTTGGATACAGGGACCAGGTTCATCCAGGTGGAAAGCTTACTTTTGGACTTTGGGCCTGATTTAGATCTCGGCAGGACTACTGTCATCTCGCCGCGGATCCAAATACTCTGCCAAACTGACGGCGGTCCGCTGTATTTAGATGTTGAGGCAATAGACAGTAGACCGCATCTACAGCAGTCTTCTCTGCTGGCTAACAGTACTGTGTCCCTGTAAGGCTGGCGAATTTGCGGCAAGCTGATTTAGATGTTACCATTGTGCTGGCGGTGTCGCAGCGGCAGTTTGTATTCAGAGTGAGTTCCTAGTGGAGTGGAGTCTGGTAAGTACAACTATTAATATGTAAATACAAATATTTGTCATGTTTGCATGAAAAGCATACGTAGACAATATGTTATATCCCTATGTGTTACATATTTCATACCACTCACTCAAAATACACACATTATTGAATGCCCACCCACAGGCACCACTAGCAAAATTCCCCCCAAACACCACAACAACAAATATTTTTTTAAGTGTCAATACAGGTGTGTCAATTACCTTGATAAGTAGGAAAATGAACACCACTGCATTACACTTAAGAAAAATATTGCATGTTAGAGCAATGCAGAAATACTCATGGCTACGGCAACTGGCAACACATGATACATAGTAAGACAATTGTACAAGTAGCTCACCTTAGATCTTGGCCACAACAGAGTAGTTTGGCATCATGGGGGAGTCGTAGCAGCAAAGGAGGGACCTGAGCGATGGGCTACAAGATGAAAGTAGAAGCAGGAAGCAGTACAAAAGGTACGTTTTTACCTCATTTCCTCCGATTCCGCCAACTCAAAGTAGGAGGGATTCCCGCCACAGTTGCCTCGACGGAAAAGCACATCGAAATCAGGTCAGCAGGACTCTTGGCTGGAGTCCTGCGCTGCCAGTCACTTCTGCCTATGGCGCTGTTGACGCGGATGAAAATTCCTGGTGGAGGCGGCGGGACTGTGGTGGTGTTTCTGCCATGGACCCACCAACATCTAAATCAGGCAGCGTGCGGGAAGACCGTCGAAAAAGCAACAGCAGGACCTGATCTGCCAACATCTAAATCAGGCCGTAGTCGTTTTTCTGGAGAAAAGGCTTTGTTGACGAGGTCGTCAGCAAGTCAGGTGCCAGCTGGATCAGAAGAGGTGCTCATCAACAGTGGATAACTAAAGTGTAGCGCCTCAGTGAGAGCCGTGGCTCTGGCAGGAAGTTTGAGTCTCTCCACATCGGTAAACTCTAAGCAGGCATAGTCCGAAGTCGGGGCTAACTAAGGCGTCGCCATCAGGTTGCAGCTCAGCATTGATCCAAGTGAAATTCTCTACGTTTGGACTTAGACGAAGTCAGAAACCTTTCAGCAGGACAAACCAGCGAGTTGAGTCCAACTGGCAGTTCAACGTTGGTGGCTGCAGGTCAGCAGCGGTCCAGTAGTAGCCTCTGTTTCTTTTTGCAGAAAGTTCAGAAAAGTTTTTAAGAGTCCAGTCTTGAACTTTTAAAGGGGGAAAGGGTACACTCTAACATGCCATGCCAATCTAGATGCTCAGACCCTCCTGGCGGATCTGTCTCTACTAGGCCTATCCCAGCTTAATGAAGGTCCAACTCATGTAGCTGGCCATACTTTGGACATTATATTCTCAAATTCTTCTAAGATCAAGTGCGAACCCCCCCAACAACTTAAGTGGTCAGATCACTCAGCTATTACATTTTATATTCAGGACCTTACAGATCCTAAAATCTCTAATTCAGCCACATCCTATTTGCGTAGGCAGTGGTAGAAAGTCTCTGCTGAGAACTTCCAAAATGTTTTCACAAGGCCCCATTATGCTGTATCTGACAATGTTGAGGAAGCATTATCTAAGTACAATTCGGCTATTGTAAAAGCCATT
Source organism: Triturus cristatus (assembly GCF_964204655.1). Lineage (NCBI taxonomy): Eukaryota > Metazoa > Chordata > Amphibia > Caudata > Salamandridae > Triturus > Triturus cristatus. Next base: position 1,635,620,948 of record NC_140589.1, read on the forward strand.
GACCACATTGCGCCTATGAAATCTTGTGTGAGCCGCCCTAGTCGCCCACAGGCTGTCTGGTTTACAGATCATTTGAGAGCTCAAAAACAAGTCTGTAGAAAGCTGGAAAGAATATGGAGTACCACACATAATGAGATAGACAGAGATCAATATCATTCTACCTTGACCAGCTATCACAGAAATATAAAGACTGCATGCAAAAACGCATATAACATCTCAGCTAACACGGGCTGGTAACTCTTCGAAAACCTTGTATCGTATTCTCCAGTCCTTTTATCAACCCCAAGGCATGTGAAAACCTCGAGGCCCCCTCCCAACAATTGTGCGATGATATCACCCTCTATTTTACTCAAAAGATAAGAGCTCATCTATGGTAAAATCACAGCAGCAGGCAATCTGCAGCAGAGCCCTCTGAACTTGGACCAACCTATAGTGGCTAACCCTCAGTTACTAAAGAACTTCCCCATCATCTTTTTGGCTGAGGTCGAAATACTGATCCATAAGATAAAGTCTGGATCCCCTTTCGACCATATTCCAGTTAAAGTTATTCCTTCTCTGGCTAAACAGCTTTCCCCTGCGATACAACCTCTCATTAATCTCTCCCTTACAGAGGGTCAAGTCCCATGGGAGTGGAAGGTCACCCAGGTCAGACCTATCCGTAAGAACTCTAAAACTCTTTGGACGGACCTTTCCAATCTTCGTCCCATCTCACTTCTTCCATTCTTGAGCAAACTACTGGAGAAACATGTTAATATCCATCTTTCCAACTATGTCGAACCAACTGGATGTTTAGATCGTTCCCAGTCCGGTTTTAGGCCCAAATACAGCACCGAATCCGCATTACTTGCAGTTACAGATAACATCAGAATGTCCCTGGACAAGGGCCATTCTATGATTCTGGTGCTGTTGGACCTATCCGCAGCGTTCGACACAGTTTCTCAAAGTGTTTTGCTCAAAAGATTGGAAGAGGAAGGGCTAAAGGAATCAGCCTTGCTATGGATGAAGAGCTTTCTGTCTGATCGCTCTCAGGTTGTCAACCTCGTCTCGTATCGTTCGGTCCCCATGGAACGGACCAAGGGAGTACCTAGGGCTCATGTTTGAGCCCAACATTGTTTAACATCAATGTTGCTTCCTTGGCCAATCTCCTGAGGACATATGGGTTCATTCCCATTTCATATGCCGACGATACTCAGCTTCTTTTCCCATTTAACAAATTTACGACTGCAGTCCAGCTGGCCTTCTCCAATGGGATGAGGGCCATATCTCAATGGATGGTAAATAATTTCTTACAATGCAACGTGGGAAAGACAGAGGTAATGCTCTTTGGAAAGGCCCCCCTTCTATGGACACCTGATTGGTGGCCAACTGATCTGGGCCTTCATCCTGCTCCTAAGCTTATAGTTAAAAATCTGGGCATTCGCCTAAATCAAGCCCTTAGCATGAAGGAGCATGTTGCTCAAACAGCTGGCTCCTGTTTTCATGCAATAGGCCTACTCCGCCGGGTCCTTCCTTTGCTCCCTGATTCTACCCGCAAAACTCTAGTCCAAGCCCTGGTATTAAGCCACCTGTACTATTGTAACGGCCTGCTGATCTCGGCCAATGATGCCTCACTCAGCAGACTGCAGGTAGTTCAGAATACGGCAGCACGGCTGGTACTGAATGTTCCTCCTAGGACCCCTTCCCACCCCCTCCTTGTAAAGCTGCACTGGCTTCCTATCCGCCAACGGATAACATTTAAAACGTGCTGCACTATCCACAAGGCATTGCACAACCTCGGCCCTTCCTACCTTTCGGAGAAATTCCTGCCCTATATGCCCCCAAGATCTCTCCATTCAAGTGTTAAACATCTTTTGGAGGTTAGACTAGGAGGAAAAGCTCTCTCCTACCTCGGCCCCCGCCTTTGGAATGAGCTCCCTCTCTCTCTAAGACAGTGCTCTGAACATCTGAAATTCAGAAAGTTGCTTAAGACCTTCCTATTCAGTGTCTGTTAATCTTGCCAGGATCCGCTGCTTCTCCTCACAGTCTGCTTAAGCACAAAGATACCCCTCCGGGGGTCGATTCTGGCACTATACAAATAAATAAATAACACCAGCCAACTGTTAAGGACCTTTTGGGCAGCACTCAGGTGTTAGGACTCAATCTCCCAGAAGCCACCAGCAGGGTCAGGGGCAAAGCTAGCTGGAAATGGTCAGCTGGGGTCAGCAGAGGTTTGGGATTCTTGCAGCTTGCTTCTTCCTGGAACAGGAGGCTAGCCAACTAACCCTTGAAGTCCACTCTTCTCTCCTGGGTACAATAGGGGACCAGGTGCATCCATTGGGATTTCTCTCCACAGGTTCAACAGCAGGTTCAGTCCTTCTTCTGTCTTCCACAAGTCCAGAGGTATTCTGAAGAGGATACTGAGGGTGCCACTTTTATGGCCAATGCCAGCCTGCAGGTGGGGGGAGTTCCTGGCTACTCCCTAACCAATGGGCCAACAGTTCACAGGGGGGGGGCTACCCACTTTTACAGCATTTGCTGTGTGTTTTACAGTAAACTATATCACAGTACATCTCTATACATAAAACCAAAATGGCAGAACATTTCTTGCCCAGTACAGAGCTCTGGGCACACCCCTGAGCTGTGTCCTCTGTAAATGCTAAACTTCCCCTGGAAACCAGTTTTGAAACAGGTTTCCTCCCGGGATTGGCGCCACTCTGGCTACTTGGACAATAGTAGGGGCAGGCTGAGGTGTGTGTTACAGCTGCCTTATATATATTTTAAACATTTTAAAATAAAGGTTTTGTTGTATTATACGTATTGCTTATGTCTTGCAACTGATGTGTCAATTGTTGAAACTTCTGCCTCAGGTGCAAAGTAAATTCTATTTTTTTCCAATGCAGATGGCAGTGCTGCATCCCCTTGTCCTCTACCTACTGGTGCAGCCTTCTGCCTATGTTTGGCATTATTTCCTTTGGTCTGGAGCCCGGGAGGAGCATACACATGCCTCCGCCACACTCCTGTTGTTGACCCCAGCCACAGCATTAATTAAGTCTTGGATACGCCTACAAACCATTTTTAGTTGCCTCTTCAACTGTAAGTGATGCCTTTCCAAATACTTTTCGGCCACACATTCTTCTCCCAAAATTTCAGGTTTTTGGTACCTACATTTTAATTTTCTTTCCCACCCAGCATCCTCGTGTGGCTCCTGGCTTGACATTCTTTTTCCCTCCAAAGTTCAACTGAAGAAACAGAAAGCTGTGCTCCTCAAATAGGCTCAAAATGAATGTTTCCAAGACACTTTCTATCTTTGATGTCATTACTCATTGTGGTGGAAACATTTGCAATCTGTGACTTAATCATTTGCAATTTAAGATGCATACTGAATAGCACATTGGAAATTGTGTAGGTGCACGCCCTACACAACACACCTATTTCACACCTGGGAGAAGATGAAGAAATAGGTTCTCAGAATGCCAAAATATCTCCGCAGTGCAGCGCACTAAGAGTCTGATGTACAAACAATTTGAGGGTAGCAAATCATTCGCAAAATAATTTGCAACAACTAAGCTGAGTGTGCACGATTTTTAAAGTGTTACTTAACGTTGGTTCGTTAAAACTGCATAGTGTACTGAATGTTTACCGACTTCTTATTTTGCTATTTAAATTTGTGTTTCTATATTTTATGATTTCTAATTACTGGTTCGCAATCATTTGCAAATTGTGAATAGCTGCAAAAACAGCACATAACATGCACTTTATCATCAAGTGGAAGCAGGTGAGACCCAGGTGCAAAGTTTAAAAGCTTGTACATAATGCAATATTAGCTTTTCAAAGCCAGCAATCTACGCTATGGTGAGGACGTTGAACACAAAAGAGGAGAAGAAAGGAGAGTATTTTTAGACAGTAGGTGTTCTTTATTGAAAGTTTATGATAGTTATAGATTTAGTAAGCAGGTGATTCCTAACCAGACTGAAGAGATGCAGCCCGTTTGAGGCAGGCACACCAAACACAGCGAGTTTATTCATAGAAAAGTGGTCTCCAATTAGTTCTATACCAAGAGCTACTTTTGATCGATTAAAATAGTCCTTGGCTACTAATGTCGTTGACATTTATTCCAGTAGTGAGCACATCAGAGTCATTCACAATAGTGGGAACACATTGCAGGACTGCTAGGTACAGAACCTTGACTAATAGAGTAAATAAACTTACCTTCATGAGATTGTGGTAGTCTAAATTGTGGATACAAAATTTTGGCTGGATATTTTTCAAAATATGATATTATAGAAGCATGACAACCACTCCGAGGCATATGATGGGGCTACTCAAAGCAGGGTAAAAACAGTTAAGGCTGACCACGATGGTGTGCAGGTTGGATACAGGGACCAGGTTCATCCAGGTGGAAAGCTTACTTTTGGACTTTGGGCCTGATTTAGATCTCGGCAGGACTACTGTCATCTCGCCGCGGATCCAAATACTCTGCCAAACTGACGGCGGTCCGCTGTATTTAGATGTTGAGGCAATAGACAGTAGACCGCATCTACAGCAGTCTTCTCTGCTGGCTAACAGTACTGTGTCCCTGTAAGGCTGGCGAATTTGCGGCAAGCTGATTTAGATGTTACCATTGTGCTGGCGGTGTCGCAGCGGCAGTTTGTATTCAGAGTGAGTTCCTAGTGGAGTGGAGTCTGGTAAGTACAACTATTAATATGTAAATACAAATATTTGTCATGTTTGCATGAAAAGCATACGTAGACAATATGTTATATCCCTATGTGTTACATATTTCATACCACTCACTCAAAATACACACATTATTGAATGCCCACCCACAGGCACCACTAGCAAAATTCCCCCCAAACACCACAACAACAAATATTTTTTTAAGTGTCAATACAGGTGTGTCAATTACCTTGATAAGTAGGAAAATGAACACCACTGCATTACACTTAAGAAAAATATTGCATGTTAGAGCAATGCAGAAATACTCATGGCTACGGCAACTGGCAACACATGATACATAGTAAGACAATTGTACAAGTAGCTCACCTTAGATCTTGGCCACAACAGAGTAGTTTGGCATCATGGGGGAGTCGTAGCAGCAAAGGAGGGACCTGAGCGATGGGCTACAAGATGAAAGTAGAAGCAGGAAGCAGTACAAAAGGTACGTTTTTACCTCATTTCCTCCGATTCCGCCAACTCAAAGTAGGAGGGATTCCCGCCACAGTTGCCTCGACGGAAAAGCACATCGAAATCAGGTCAGCAGGACTCTTGGCTGGAGTCCTGCGCTGCCAGTCACTTCTGCCTATGGCGCTGTTGACGCGGATGAAAATTCCTGGTGGAGGCGGCGGGACTGTGGTGGTGTTTCTGCCATGGACCCACCAACATCTAAATCAGGCAGCGTGCGGGAAGACCGTCGAAAAAGCAACAGCAGGACCTGATCTGCCAACATCTAAATCAGGCCGTAGTCGTTTTTCTGGAGAAAAGGCTTTGTTGACGAGGTCGTCAGCAAGTCAGGTGCCAGCTGGATCAGAAGAGGTGCTCATCAACAGTGGATAACTAAAGTGTAGCGCCTCAGTGAGAGCCGTGGCTCTGGCAGGAAGTTTGAGTCTCTCCACATCGGTAAACTCTAAGCAGGCATAGTCCGAAGTCGGGGCTAACTAAGGCGTCGCCATCAGGTTGCAGCTCAGCATTGATCCAAGTGAAATTCTCTACGTTTGGACTTAGACGAAGTCAGAAACCTTTCAGCAGGACAAACCAGCGAGTTGAGTCCAACTGGCAGTTCAACGTTGGTGGCTGCAGGTCAGCAGCGGTCCAGTAGTAGCCTCTGTTTCTTTTTGCAGAAAGTTCAGAAAAGTTTTTAAGAGTCCAGTCTTGAACTTTTAAAGGGGGAAAGGGTACACTCTAACATGCCATGCCAATCTAGATGCTCAGACCCTCCTGGCGGATCTGTCTCTACTAGGCCTATCCCAGCTTAATGAAGGTCCAACTCATGTAGCTGGCCATACTTTGGACATTATATTCTCAAATTCTTCTAAGATCAAGTGCGAACCCCCCCAACAACTTAAGTGGTCAGATCACTCAGCTATTACATTTTATATTCAGGACCTTACAGATCCTAAAATCTCTAATTCAGCCACATCCTATTTGCGTAGGCAGTGGTAGAAAGTCTCTGCTGAGAACTTCCAAAATGTTTTCACAAGGCCCCATTATGCTGTATCTGACAATGTTGAGGAAGCATTATCTAAGTACAATTCGGCTATTGTAAAAGCCATTGACCACATTGCGCCTATGAAATCTTGTGTGAGCCGCCCACAGGCTGTCTGGTTTACAGATCATTTGAGAGCTCAAAAACAAGTCTGTAGAAAGCTGGAAAGAATATGGAGTACCACACATAATGAGATAGACAGAGATCAATATCATTCTACCTTGACCAGCTATCACAGAAATATAAAGACTGCATGCAAAAACGCATATAACATCTCAGCTAACACGGGCTGGTAACTCTTCGAAAACCTTGTATCGTATTCTCCAGTCCTTTTATCAACCCCAAGGCATGTGAAAACCTCGAGGCCCCCTCCCAACAATTGTGCGATGATATCACCCTCTATTTTACTCAAAAGATAAGAGCTCATCTATGGTAAAATCACAGCAGCAGGCAATCTGCAGCAGAGCCCTCTGAACTTGGACCAACCTATAGTGGCTAACCCTCAGTTACTAAAGAACTTCCCCATCATCTTTTTGGCTGAGGTCGAAATACTGATCCATAAGATAAAGTCTGGATCCCCTTTCGACCATATTCCAGTTAAAGTTATTCCTTCTCTGGCTAAACAGCTTTCCCCTGCGATACAACCTCTCATTAATCTCTCCCTTACAGAGGGTCAAGTCCCATGGGAGTGGAAGGTCACCCAGGTCAGACCTATCCGTAAGAACTCTAAAACTCTTTGGACGGACCTTTCCAATCTTCGTCCCATCTCACTTCTTCCATTCTTGAGCAAACTACTGGAGAAACATGTTAATATCCATCTTTCCAACTATGTCGAACCAACTGGATGTTTAGATCGTTCCCAGTCCGGTTTTAGGCCCAAATACAGCACCGAATCCGCATTACTTGCAGTTACAGATAACATCAGAATGTCCCTGGACAAGGGCCATTCTATGATTCTGGTGCTGTTGGACCTATCCGCAGCGTTCGACACAGTTTCTCAAAGTGTTTTGCTCAAAAGATTGGAAGAGGAAGGGCTAAAGGAATCAGCCTTGCTATGGATGAAGAGCTTTCTGATCGCTCTCAGGTTGTCAACCTCGTCTCGTATCGTTCGGTCCCCATGGAACGGACCAAGGGAGTACCTAGGGCTCATGTTTGAGCCCAACATTGTTTAACATCAATGTTGCTTCCTTGGCCAATCTCCTGAGGACATATGGGTTCATTCCCATTTCATATGCCGACGATACTCAGCTTCTTTTCCCATTTAACAAATTTACGACTGCAGTCCAGCTGGCCTTCTCCAATGGGATGAGGGCCATATCTCAATGGATGGTAAATAATTTCTTACAATGCAACGTGGGAAAGACAGAGGTAATGCTCTTTGGAAAGGCCCTCCTTCTATGGACACCTGATTGGTGGCCAACTGATCTGGGCCTTCATCCTGCTCCTAAGCTTATAGTTAAAAATCTGGGCATTCGCCTAAATCAGGCCCTTAGCATGAAGGAGCATGTTGCTCAAACAGCTGGCTCCTGTTTTCATGCAATAGGCCTACTCCGCCGGGTCCTTCCTTTGCTCCCTGATTCTACCCGCAAAACTCTAGTCCAAGCCCTGGTATTAAGCCACCTGTACTATTGTAACGGCCTGCTGATCTCGGCCAATGATGCCTCACTCAGCAGACTGCAGGTAGTTCAGAATACGGCAGCACGGCTGGTACTGAATGTTCCTCCTAGGACCCCTTCCCACCCCCTCCTTGTAAAGCTGCACTGGCTTCCTATCCGCCAACGGATAACATTTAAAACGTGCTGCACTATCCACAAGGCATTGCACAACCTCGGCCCTTCCTACCTTTCGGAGAAATTCCTGCCCTATATGCCCCCAAGATCTCTCCATTCAAGTGTTAAACATCTTTTGGAGGTTAGACTAGGAGGAAAAGCTCTCTCCTACCTCGGCCCCCGCCTTTGGAATGAGCTCCCTCTCTCTCTAAGACAGTGCTCTGAACATCTGAAATTCAGAAAGTTGCTTAAGACCTTCCTATTCAGTGTCTGTTAATCTTGCCAGGATCCGCTGCTTCTCCTCACAGTCTGCTTAAGCACAAAGATACCCCTCCGGGGGTCGATTCTGGCACTATACAAATGAATAAATAACACCAGCCAACTGTTAAGGACCTTTTGGGCAGCACTCAGGTGTTAGGACTCAATCTCCCAGAAGCCACCAGCAGGGTCAGGGGCAAAGCTAGCTGGAAATGGTCAGCTGGGGTCAGCAGAGGTTTGGGATTCTTGCAGCTTGCTTCTTCCTGGAACAGGAGGCTAGCCAACTAACCCTTGAAGTCCACTCTTCTCTCCTGGGTACAATAGGGGACCAGGTGCATCCATTGGGATTTCTCTCCACAGGTTCAACAGCAGGTTCAGTCCTTCTTCTGTCTTCCACAAGTCCAGAGGTATTCTGAAGAGGATACTGAGGGTGCCACTTTTATGGCCAATGCCAGCCTGCAGGTGGGGGGAGTTCCTGGCTACTCCCTAACCAATGGGCCAACAGTTCACAGGGGGGGGGGGGCTACCCACTTTTACAGCATTTGCTGTGTGTTTTACAGTAAACTATATCACAGTACATCTCTATACATAAAACCAAAATGGCAGAACATTTCTTGCCCAGTACAGAGCTCTGAGCACACCCCTGAGCTGTGTCCTCTGTAAATGCTAAACTTCCCCTGGAAACCAGTTTTGAAACAGGTTTCCTCCCGGGATTGGCGCCACTCTGGCTACTTGGACAATAGTAGGGGCAGGCTGAGGTGTGTGTTACAGCTGCCTTATATATATTTTAAACATTTTAAAATAAAGGTTTTGTTGTATTATACGTATTGCTTATGTCTTGCAACTGATGTGTCAATTGTTGAAACTTCTGCCTCAGGTGCAAAGTAAATTCTATTTTTTTCCAATGCAGATGGCAGTGCTGCATCCCCTTGTCCTCTACCTACTGGTGCAGCCTTCTGCCTATGTTTGGCATTATTTCCTTTGGTCTGGAGCCCGGGAGGAGCATACACATGCCTCCGCCACACTCCTGTTGTTGACCCCAGCCACAGCATTAATTAAGTCTTGGATACGCCTACAAACCATTTTTAGTTGCCTCTTCAACTGTAAGTGATGCCTTTCCAAATACTTTTCGGCCACACATTCTTCTCCCAAAATTTCAGGTTTTTGGTACCTACATTTTAATTTTCTTTCCCACCCAGCATCCTCGTGTGGCTCCTGGCTTGACATTCTTTTTCCCTCCAAAGTTCAACTGAAGAAACAGAAAGCTGTGCTCCTCAAATAGGCTCAAAATGAATGTTTCCAAGACACTTTCTATCTTTGATGTCATTACTCATTGTGGTGGAAACATTTGCAATCTGTGACTTAATCATTTGCAATTTAAGATGCATACTGAATAGCACATTGGAAATCGGTATTAAGCTACAGCACATATTAAGAAGTCAGTATTTGCTAATGCAAGGACTACTATGTAAATACTCTTTTGAGATTCGGAAATTGCAATTCATTAATAATCGCTATTTCGAATAGCAGAATTACAGTTTTGTACATCATGCCCAAGCGTTCAGTCAAGCAGCTGTGCCAATAATAAAAGGTGTGCGATAAGCGTAGGCTCCTGAATAAAACTCCCTGTTCGACTGGCAGCTATTGGAAGCTTCTGCATGCACTGGAGACATGGCCGAATCTCCACAGTTGCATATTGATTCTTTCAGCAAAGTTTTAAATTCTGTCTTTTACACCTCATTTCTCAATTCATATGTTGATCCACCCATTGTTGTCTCTATTCATCCTTCCGGCTCCTCATACATACATGCTTCTCAAAACACACTCATCCATCTCTGCATCCATCCTGCATTTCTCAATCCATGCTTCCTTCGTTCTCTCCATCATCCTACCTCCATCGTCTTCTTCTCCATCTGTCCACTTCTCCATCTTTCCTTTCATGCAGCCATCATTCTCTACATCCTGCCACCCCAGCATCCATCCTTCTCTCCAACCGCCCACCCTTTCCTCTCTCCATTTCTCCATCCATCCATTCATCTACTTGTCTCTAGAACCAACCTTCCTTTTTCAATCTATGCTCTCCATCTTTCTCTTTTCAACTCTCTAGCCATCCATTCATCTATCTGTCCATGATCCCTTTCGCTAATCCTTCTCTACAGCCTCATTTCCATCCATCTACTCCATCGGTCCTTCACTCCAGCCACCTTCCCCCGCTCCGTCTTCTCTCATCCATCTCTCCCAGCCACCTGTCCTTCGGCCTATCCGTCCATCTCCATCCACCTATCCACCTATCTTTTTCTCTTTCTCTTCTTGCCTCCTTCCCTCCCAACATTCTTTCTTTCCTTTCTTTCTTCTTTCATTTGCTCCTCCGCAATGGTGTTTATGTTTGGAGACAGTTTTTTTCTAAGTATTAGAAGCAGTAAACAACATTTGGAAAGGTTTTTTGTTACATATACTGCCCAGTGTCACCCAACCTCTGCTCAAGCTGCTAAAGTGGGGGGTTTATGATGCCACTGTTCAGATCACAGAGGCAGTGGTGGCTCCCCTATCAGGAACACTGTCCTCTAAATGAGGCACAGAAAGAGAGAGAGTAGGGCTATAGACACATCCTTGTTTTTAGACGGATTTTCCACTTTCAGCCACCTTTAAACGAGGCATCAAACATTTCCTAGATCCTGATGTTTGCTGCTTAACCATTAGAACAGAGCACAACTCCTCTCTACAAATGATTTAAATCCCCTGTAATGATGAAACTCTCTTCGAAGTTTCAAAAAGTCAAAACGTATATGTACTAAATTGCAGGCTATAACTCCAACATATTTTGTATGGGCAATGTCGGCATTTCATGAGAGCAAAATTAGCTGCGATCTCTGCACTATAGAAATAGTAGTAAACCGCAATTGTTTCACATCTGGCTTGCTAGAATTTATAAGATGTGTTTTCATTTAGTCTTCTGAACTGCTTACAACAGAGAACATTGAAGGTGCTTACTTTACCCATGCTTCTTAAGCTTAAAGTATATTAGGTAAAATACAAAATATACACATCTCGACGATTTTAACTTACCTTATGTTCTCAGTGGTAATTGGTATGCCAACAAGATCCAATAAGGAAGTTCCACCTCCCAGTTCCCAAAAATGCGCAATGTCTTTTGGCTGCAAAACAAGCCAGAGTAGTGTCATCAAAGGGATTGTTTGGACATCTACTATAAACCTGCATTCCTGAGACATTAGTAATATATCACGTGTAGCAAATTACGTTCCTGCACATTTATAGATGAAAATCAGAGTAATAATTTATTCTAGTGTGATTCTTCAGTCTAGAAAGTGTATGTGAGATCTTGCATATCAGGGACCAGTTAAATGAAACATTAGGAATGCCTATCCCAATGAGGTTCTAAAAATTGCACGGTTTCCCAAAGAAACTGCTAAACACTGCCCTGAGAGAACTGATATAAAGGCTACAGAATGGCCAGTAGTCGAGGACAGATGGAAGGATGTGGAAAGAGACACAGCAAAATAGGAGGAACCTCCAAGCCACCTCTTAAACGCTCTCGGAACAAATAAGAGTAAAAAAAAAAGATAATAAATAGGAGCTAAGCCATGGACAGTGCCCGCGATATGTGGTACGTGAGCCAGGAACCATGTTTCCTTGTGGAGGTGGAGAATAGTGAATTTTTGAGACCCGGAACCAGAAGACCAGATAGTATACATCCCAAGTTTTAAACGTTAGAAAGAAATCCTTCTTGACAGTAAAAAAAGGACCATATGGCTATAACATTGCAGTGATTCGTTGGTTAGTTTTAAGGCCTCATTGAGATCCTTGCAATGTTACCAACATAGGCACAGATCATATTTGTGCACTGTTACAAATTGGGTTGGTGATTGATTGGGGTATGAACCCTAGGCAAGCAACAACCACAATCCGAATCAGAACAAGAGGCAGGCAAATCCTGAATTAACCTGTGCTCACCCTCTGGTAGCTTGGCACAGAGCCGTCAGGCTTAACTTTAGAGGCAGTGTATTAAGTATTTGTGCAACATTTCGAATAGTACAACAGTGAAAACACCACACAAAAAGAGTCCACACCAAGTTAGAAACATAACTATGATTGTAATAAATAAAGCATGACCAAAACGACAAAAATCCATTAAGTGGAACTTGAGATATTGAGATGTAAAGTTTACAGTGGAAAATAGCATCAAGAAGCAAAAATCGATATTCGGGACATCTGGTCGCGCCGGACTGGTACAAACTCAAAAGCTCAGGCCGATCGTGATGAAGCACGGGACGCTAAAGAGACTCAGTTAGGCTCGCTGAACCAAAGTTCCTTAATCCTGGTTCAGGCGAGCTTGCGTGGATCTGCGTCGAAGATGCGTTGTGCAGCAGAGGCAATGCGTTGGTCCCGAGATGTGAAGAGGCTGCGGTGTGAGGTCCTAATGCATCGGCGTCGAGAATCTGGTCGACAGGGTTTGGGATGCGAAGGCCAGTGTTGAGGTTGCGAGGCACAGTGTAGACGATGCGTCGGTTCCGACGAGCTGGTAAGCTGCGATGCAGAGGTTCATCACCGAGGCTGCCGTAGACGAGAGATGCAATGCACTAGCACCAGGAAAAGCGTCACACAGTGTTGGGTCCGAAGGCGATGCGTTGGTCCCAGATGGTTGATGCAGCGGCAATGTGAGGCAACAATACGTCAGTTCTGCTCGAAGATGTACCGCTTAGCTGAGGAGATGCGTTGGATCAGCTCGGGGATGTGTCGCTCAGCAGAGGATGCATCGGCTACACTGGAGAAGCACCTTAGTCCCGCTTCCAAGTGTCCAAGACTGAGGTGGCACCACTTGGCAGGGTAGACTCATGGATGGCAGAGTCGTAGGTGCAGAACCAGGGGTGTTGCAAGTCTTTTATGTCCCTGAGACTTCAAATCAGGATTCCAGCCACTTAGCCCTTAGAGTCACTCTGGGTTCAAGGGATGCAGGTTCACCCCTTGCCCAGGCAAGAAGTCCGAAGGCAGCAGGTCAGCACAGCAAGACAGGAGTACAGCAGCACAGAATTCCTTCTTCCTGACAGAGCCTTCATAGGTCCAGAAGTGTACTGAAGTGGTGGCGTTAGAGGTCCAGTACTTATACCCAGTTGGGCCTTAGAAGTGGTGGAGACAATAAAGACAGGCCGCTGAAGTGTACAGAGGTGTTGCCCTTCCTGCCCTGGCTACAGACTCACTACAGGGGAGCATGCAGCTCTTTGTGTGGGGACAGAACACAGTCTATTCGGGTGTGAGGCTGGGTCCAGCTCCTCCCTCCCATCCTGTCAGGATGGCCCATCAAGTCACACCTAATCTCCCATTGTGTGTGGCCTTCTAGGAGGAATACACAAAGCCCAACTGTCACCCACCGCAGACATGTGATCAGAGACAGGCAGCAGGCACAAAATGGCTAAAGGAGGAAAATGCCAACTTTCTAAAAGTGGCATTTTCAGAATTGTAATTTAAAATCCAACTTCACCCTCAGTTTGGATTTTAAATTAGGATTCCAGAGACACTAGACTTGGGGGTCTTAGCTCTTCCCAATTGAAATTACATTTATGAAATGCAATAAAGTAATTTAAATGTTATCCTAAATGATTTTAGGAATGTTTTACTATCAGCACATGTGAAACTTACAAGTACATGTCCTGCCTTTTAAATACATTGAACCCTGGCTTCTGGATTGTCTAGGGCCTACCTTAAGGGTGACATATGTATAAAAAGTAAAGGTTTGGGCTGGCAAAAGGTTTATTTTGTCAGGTCGACATGGCAGTGTAAAATAGTGTAAACTGCACACACAGGCTTTGCAATGGACATGGATAAAAGGTTACTTAAATGGATGGCACAATCAGTGCTGCAGTCCCACTAGTAGCATTTAATTTACAGGCCCTGGTACAGAGGGCAGCACTTTATTAGGAACTTATGTGTAAATTAAATATTTCAATTGGGGGTGAAACAATGTTACCATGTTCAGGGGAGAGAGCACAAGCATGTTAGCACTGGGTACCTGTGGTAACGTGCACAGAATCCTAATACCATCAAAAACGAGGTCAGAAAAAGTGGAGGAGGAAGTCAACAAGTTGGGGATGGTGGGGCACGGGGAGATTAAGTGATTTGCCCAGAATCACAGGATGTTGAGCATAATTGCCGAGACTCGAACCTGGTTTCCCAGATTTAAGATCGACCACCCTAGCCGTTAGGCTACATCCTCTTCCCTATTTCTTCTGCTGATCTAGACCTCCTTGCACCGGGGGAGTTGATGTTGATTTTTTGCATTGGACTCTAAATGACCCCCTAGATTGACCACCTTCAGAAAGTAGTGTTGCCACAGATTCTACAAAGACAGTTTCCCTAGAACTCATCTCTTAATGCCTGATATAAAGTAAAACATTTCCGTGAACCTATATATGTACACTTTTATTTTCCAATTTATAATTACCCACTGTAAACATACCAGATTAAGCCATGTTGAAAATTATGCATCTAAATTTCATTTAGGTGAAAAAAAGTGTTATCAGTATCTTGGAAATGTTGAAAAGAAAATTTGCTTCTGAATATTCCAAACAGTTTCCACACACAATCTGGCAGTGAAGCTGGAACAATTTTCAGAGTGGAATTGCTGCCATCAATGTTATGCTAGGGCAAAACCGGTCCTGTGATGCTTGTGTTCCGGTTCAGGGAAGACCTGGCCTGGCAGTTCAGGCTGGATTGTCCCATAAGGAGCAGGGTCAAGACTGATCAGCATATGGCTGGGTCCAAACTGAGATGGCTCTGTGATCGAAAAACGATGGATTGGGATGTGGCCAGAGAGATTGCCAGTGGTTGAGATTCATGCCAGCATTCCATTAATCACCTTATTGTTTTACCATCAATGTTATGTCACCGAAGTCCAGGGGCGGCTGACACAGGTAAACGAGGTGCGGCAGGGTGGGAGGGGGAGAAGTCGACAGACGACAGAATAGGTAGTATTAAATAAATAAATAAATACCTATTCCGTGGTCTGTCGGCTTCCCCCCCTGCCGTGCCCTGCCCCGCCGTGCTTACCTGTGCTGGCCACCGCTGCCGAAGTCACAGGGTTTGTAAAAAATCAAAGCGCTACTTAAACGTCAAGTGATGCAAATGAGCCACGTCTATTCAGCAGGAGTATGGTAGGGTTGTAAAATGTGTCCAGTGGTGCACTGGAAGCACAATTTCCCAAATATATGAGTAAAGCATGTCGTTGCAGGGTATTACCATGTACAGAGTACACATTTTCAATTGAAATGTCCTCTTGAAATGACCATCAAATTACAATATGGCACGCATTTCACTACTAAGCTAATATGGCGCACAAGCAATAATTTGTGGAAATGTGGTCTCTGTGCATATTTATCACCCAATTAAAGTTTCTTGGTTTGGTTTGATCCTTTTTAAATCTTTATAGCATCACAATTCAGAATTTGGAAAAACTACATTTCCTTACTTACGCTGTACTTTGTGCTGGTAAATTTTGGAACTTTTATAAAGTCCATTTACAAGTATTTCATTTTTGTTGTGAGTTAGAAAACATTTGACATATTGCAGCCTTCTCCGTTCACACTCTCTGAACCCCAGTAGGATGAGCACTTGTTGCAAAATTAACTCACTTTGCTGTAAGAGAAGGGAAAAGTAAACACTAGGGGCCAGATGTACAACCCTTTCATTTAGCGCCTTGCAATTTGTGACTCATTGGGAGTCGCAAATTGCGAGGCGCTAAATGAAATGTACAACAGTGTTATTACACTGTTTTGCTTTTCCCAATGGGATCGCAAATTGCGAGGCTCATTAATATTAATGACCCTCTAATATTAATGAGCCTCTCGCAATTTGCGAGCTCATTGGGAATGCCAGCCCTCCCAGGGATGGTGGCCTGCTGGGGTAAGCAGACCACCATGTCTTGGACTGCTTTTTTAATAAACGTTACAACAAACAAATGATGGACGGAATGCTGACAATGCATACATTCTCCCCCAGTCAAGAGATCTGGGTTAAATCCATCGTTCTTTTGCCCACTACACCACCCCAGTTTAGACATGGCCATATGCAAATCAGTCTTGACCCTGTGCCTCATGGGAACAGTCCAGCCCGAACTGCCAAGCCATGTCTTCCCTGGACCGGAATCAAGCATCCTAGGACCGGTTTCTGGCTATCAGCCGTCATCAGCCAGGATAGCTTGACTCCAGTGGCGTAGTGAGCTCGGGTCCCACGTCTGGGAATACCCATCCCACTTAGGGCGAAAAGCGTTAAAACAAACAAATGATGGACGGAATGCTGACAATGCATGCATTCTCCCCCAGTCAAGAGATCTGGGTTAAATCCATCGTTCTTTTGCCCACTACACCACCCCAGTTTAGACATGGCCATATGCAAATCAGTCTTGACCCTGTGCCTCATGGGAACAGTCCAGCCCGAACTGCCAAGCCATGTCTTCCCTGGACCGGAATCAAGCATCCTAGGACTGGTTTCTGGCTATCAGCCGTCATCAGCCAGGATAGCTTGACTCCAGTGGCGTAGTGAGCACGGGTCCCACGTCTGGGAATACCCATCCCACTTAGGGCGAAAAGCGTTACAACAAACAAATGATGGACGGAATGCTGACAATGCATACATTCTCCCCCAGTCAAGAGATCTGGGTTAAATCCATCGTTCTTTTGCCCACTACACCACCCCAGTTTAGACATGGCCATATGCAAATCAGTCTTGACCCTGTGCCTCATGGGAACAGTCCAGCCCAAACTGCCAAGCCATGTTTTCTCTGGACCGGAATCAAGCATCCTAGGACCGGTTTCTGGCTATCAGCCGTCATCAGCCAGGATAGCTTGACTCCAGTGGCGTAGTGAGCACGGGTCCCACGTCTGGGAATACCCATCCCACTTAGGGCAAAAAGCGTTACAACAAACAAATGATGGACGGAATGCTGACAATGCATACGTTCTCCCCCAGTCAAGAGATCTGGGTTAAATCCATCGTTCTTTTGCCCACTACACCACCCCAGTTTAGACATGGCCATATGCAAATCAGTCTTGACCCTGTGCCTCATGGGAACAGTCCAGCCCGAACTGCCAAGCCATGTCTTCCCTGGACCGGAATCAAGCATCGTAGGACCGGTTTCTGGCTATCAGCCATCATCAGCCAGGATAGCTTGACTCCAGTGGCGTAGTGAGCACGGGTCCCACGTCTGGGAATACCCATCCCACTTAGGGCGAAAAGCGTTACAACAAACAAATGATGGACGGAATGCTGACAATGCATACATTCTCCCCCAGTCAAGAGATCTGGGTTAAATCCATTGTTCTTTTGCCCACTACACCACCCCAGTTTAGACATGGCCATATGCAAATCAGTCTTGACCCTGTGCCTCATGGGAACAGTCCAGCCCGAACTGCCAAGCCATGTCTTCCCTGGACCGGAATCAAGCATCCTAGGACCGGTTTCTGGCTATCAGCCGTCATCAGCCAGGATAGCTTGACTCCAGTGGCGTAGTGAGCACGGGTCCCACGTCTGGGAATACCCATCCCACTTAGGGCGAAAAGCGTTACAACAAACAAATGATGGACGGAATGCTGACAATGCATACATTCTCCCCCAGTCAAGAGATCTGGGTTAAATCCATCGTTCTTTTGCCCACTACACCACCCCAGTTTAGACATGGCCATATGCAAATCAGTCTTGACCCTGTGCCTCATGGGAACAGTCCAGCCCGAACTACCAAGCCATGTCTTCCCTGGACCGGAATCAAGCATCCTAGGACCGGTTTCTGGCTATCAGCCGTCATCAGCCAGGATAGCTTGACTCCAGTGGCGTAGTGAGCACGGGTCCCACGTCTGGGAATACCCATCCCACTTAGGGCGAAAAGCGTTACAACAAACAAATGATGGATTGAATGCTGACAATGTCTAAACTGGGGTGGTGTAGTGGGCAAAAGAACGATGGATTTAACCCAGATCTCTTGACTGGGGGAGAATGTATGCATTGTCAGCATTCCGTCCGTCATTTGTTTGTTGTAACGCTTTTCGCCCTAAGTGGGATGGGTATTCCCAGACGTGGGACCCGTGCTCACTACGCCACTGGAGTCAAGCTATCCTGGCTGATGACGGCTGATCTCCCGTTTGCGGCCGCAAAAAGAGGTCGTACATCTGGCCCCAGGCCCCATGTTAAAGAAATAGAATAAGAAACCATTTGTCAGAAGACACTGCCAGGCATTTGACCTCTGTCTTTAAATGCAAACCAAATGCTACAAGATAAAGACAAAATTGATAGGTCTCTTTATTGATCATCATCTCCTTGAACCCCTGCAACATAGCTCCAGCCCCTGCAATCTAGGCACTTAACTTTAATACCTAAAAGAGCTTTAATAAGTGTCGATATAATTCCTACCATCTGGAACTATTTTCTCATGTGAGGGTAAAGGAAAAAAGTAGGTTACCGTGCATTTTCCCCTTAATCATAAATCAGCGAAAAAAACGCGAGTCTAGGCGTGATTGTTCGCTTGAAAATGAACCATGTTTTTAATAGATTTCGGTGCCTAGCAGCACATTGTATTTTTGGGAATCCCATAAAATGAGTAACATACATTCAGCTTGTAAAATGATTCTTTTTTTCTGAACGAGGCACAGCATGCATGAACTCTTCATACACTCGCCCCTGTTCCTATCCACAACAGAGAGGTACCTCCCGCGTCACCTGACGTGCATGTTTAAGCTGCAGCTGCCGTTATTCATTTCATTGTGAATTGTGGAGTGCGGAGCAGCCATTTCAAGCGCGGCTCCATTCGAGACAGCTGGTAGGTAAACTGTGGGCGATGCATTAAGCAGGATGAGCATTGTACCAGAAGCAAGTCAAACAAAATGGTGCAAACCTGGCTGAATAAAAGCATAACTAGATGGTAACATGTGGGCGACAGCATTCAGCAGAGCGAGCGCTGTATAGATGCAGCAAGTCAATCCGTATGGGTAATGTATCATACAGGGTGAACGCTGCATGGGAGTAAGTCAACACAATAGTCTTTGATAAACGGAATAAGAGCGGAATTAGTTGGTACCCCGTGGCCAATCCATTAAGCAAAGTGTATATGTCGCAGATACACGGGCGAATATACATCTAAAAGATAAAGCTTTGACAGCTGAGCCTATGCGGGTCAGAGAAGCAAAGGGAAGTGCTTTGCATAAGTTATATTGTAATAAAAGGCAATATCATAGTCCATTTACTCTTAATGGCATCAAATGTGGAATACATAAAAACAGGACAGGAACTTCGGAATGTCAGGATTCAGGCCTTCTAATACAACCGGCTGAGTCACGTACAAGCACCTCTATGCACGTGTACTTCGGATCCGACAGCCTTGGCCGTGACATTCTATAACATCTACCTACGTTCTATGGATGCAAGCATTGGAGCTCTCACTACAATGGCAAAAATTTAGGAAAAACTTCAGCCTTGTGATCAGAGATTGTTTCCTCTCGGGCCAAAGAATCTTGGGTCAATGACAAAAAATGTTTGCGGTCATGATCGGGCCGAATACGACAGCGAATATGTTTTTACATATGTGCAAAACACAAACTGCAATTCGGTAGCATGTTACCACATCGTAATTTGTGTATGCGATTTGGTATTTGGAAGGGACGTGTTTAGGGCGTCCCTTCCATATACCAAATCTGAATGGGATGTATGAATGTTTTGAGTCCGAATTACGGTTGCAAAACATTCATATTTTACCGACTACTGAAGGAGGTGGTAACCCCTTTGGAAATGGGAAGGGGTCCCCAAGGTACCACCTCCCCTTTGAGAACGGAAAACAAATCTTTTTTTACGAGAAAGCCATGCTTCCACAGACCACTGCCTACTCATAAAAAATGAAACTTCTAAGTAAATGTTTTTCTTTTTGAGCACATCCCATTTTCCTTTAAGCAAAAACGGCTGCATTAAAAAAAAAAAAAAAGACTGCTTTATTAAAAAGAAATCCCAGACCTGGTGGTCTACTGACCTAAACAGGCCACCATCACTGTGATGGTTGCGATTCCTAATAGGTTGCAAACTGCCACCTACCACATGAATATTCCTGATGTAGGTCATTTTGCGACCCACTAGGAATCACTATTTTAAAGATGTAAGTTTTCTTACATCAGGAATTGCGTTTTACAAATTGTGATTTGGTAAGAATTGCAATTTAGACATCTAAATTCTAGAATAAGACCTAACAATTGGTTTGGATGCTAATCAAGCTTATCTTTCCCCAGAGCCGCCCTCTTATTTGTGGCCCAAAAGGCTACCACACCTTGTCCAATTCTATTGCTCCTCAGGAACCATGCAATAGTTTCCTCCCCATAAGCCCCTCATGAATCCTGTGCAGGAGATCCCAAAAATAGCATCAGTTTGTCACCCACGTAAAATGACATTATTTTGCAACTCAGTCTTTTTCAACTTTTTCCAAACCAAGATGACTTTTTTGATGTGGAGATGGCTCTTCGTGGGCCACTTTTTGATCCAAGAAAACCACCTTACACTTCATGAGTGAGAGGCTTTTTTAGCAGGATTTTGTTGCATATTTAACAAGCTGTATCCAAGTCTATAAACAATAAATTAATGGCTCTTAATCAAGCCAATAGAGAGCTACTAGGTTACCTTACACATTTCAACTTTCTACCATGGTTTGAAGGACGAATTAAAGGATGCTATGAAGCAAATAGAGACCCAATCTACCACATGTTAAAACCTTATTGACCTGAGTTATGGCTTGACCCAAGGCCAGCCTTAGGGTTGTGCAACAGGTGCAGCTGCACCTGGCGATGAGCTTGGTGGGGGCATGTTGTTTAACAATCACTTATGGGTTTAACCCCTTCGCTGCCAGGCCTTTTCCCCTCCTGTGCCACGCCCTTTTTTGGCTATTTGGGGTAGTGCGCGCTGAGGCCCCTGTAACTTTTTGACCACATAAGGTATCCACGCCAAATTTGCGTCCTTTTCTTCCAACATCATGGGGATTCTAAAGGTACTCAGGGTTTGTGGATTCTCCTAGAGGGGTCACAGAAATGAGCCAAAATACAGCAAAATGTTGGGTTTTTTCGGAAAAATTGGAAAAACGGGCTGCAAATGAAAGCATCTGGGTTTTTCCCTGCAAATGTTATCAAAAAAGGGTTTGTGGGGTTGAAATCACCATTTTCCCAGCTTTTCGGGGATACCAGACTTTTCTCAGAAAACCAACATTTTTTACACAGTTTTGGCATTTTTCTGGGACATAGCCTAATTTTGCTATTTTTTGTGCTTTTGACCTCCTTCCAGTTAATGGCAGAAATGGGTACAAAAGCAATAATGGATCCTGGAAAGCTATACTTTTTCGAGAAGAAGACAACAGTCTGAATTCAGCAAGGGGTCATTTGTGTAGATCCATCAAGGTTTTTTTATAGAAACTAACAGTTAAATATAGGATAAATTGAAAATTAGTTGAAAAAAACAGCCTTTTGTGTCAACGTTTTCACCTGTAACTTCTTCTAATTATGACAGCTCTTTGAAAGCAATATACCATTACATCCGCTGGACATTACTGGTTGTGGGGATATATAGGACTTGTAGGTTCACCAAGAACCCGACGAACCCAGAGCCAAAAACTGAGCAGCAACTTGCAATGGTTTTTTGTTATGTACCAGGTATATAGTAATTATTCTGTAAAAATGTGTACATGGAAAAATCGGTATGAAAGACACCTATGTATTTCTGAAATGGGAACAAAATATAGAGTTTAGAAACAGTAGATATTTGCACATTTCTGAAATTGGGAATACTCATACTAGCATGAGAATTATCAGTAATTCTTTAGAATGACTTCTTTTTTACACAATATCTTTCATTTGGAAGGCAGAAATGCATCGAAATAGATAATAACAGTTCCTTTACAAATCTGAATTACCCTAAGTCTCCCGATAAAAATGGTACCTCACTTGTGTGGGTAGGCATAGTGCCCGCGACAGGAAACGGCGCAAAACGCAACGTGGTCACAACTCAATATCGCAGTGAAAATTTACCCTTTTTTGGCAAAGTGCCTAGCTCTAGTTTTTGAACTCTAGCTCTGCGGGCACCTTGGGAACCCTAGCAAACCTATACATTTTTGAAAACTAGACACCCAGGGGAATCCAGGATGGGGTGACTTGACTGCCTCCCACCAGGGTCTGTTACCCAGAATCCCTTGCAAACCTAAAAAATTGACAAAAAAAACACATTTTCCCCACATTTCTGTGGTGGAAAGTTCCGGAATCTGCGTGGATCCACAAATTTCCACCCACCCCGCGTTCCCCAAAGTGTTACGAGAAAAACAGTACCTCACTTGTGTGGGTCGGCCTAGTGCCCGCGACAGGAAACGGCGCAAAACGCAACGTGGTCACACCTCAATTTCGCAGTGAAAAATTACCCTTTTTTGGCAAAATGTCTAGCTGTAGTTTTTGAACCCTAGCTCTGCGGGCACCTCGGGAAACCTAGCAAACCCATACATTTTTGAACACTAGACACCCGTGTGCTTCCAGGGAGGCATGGCTTGCGTGGATCCCCCAACGTTTCCTTACCCAGAATCCCCTGCAAACCTCAATTTTAGCTGAAAAAATCAAATGTTTCACACATTTTTGTGTGGGAAAGTTGTGGCATCACCGGGCTCACTCAAATTTCAAACCACCCAGGGCCCAAAACGCAGTGAGGCGACATCAAAATTGCCTATCTCAAAACCACCTGGTTTTGCAAGGGGGGTCACTTGGGTTTTTGGCCCGGTGCTCGGCGGCCATCTAGGGAATCCTACCAAACCCATACATTTCTGAAAACTAGACACCCGGGGGCTTCCAGGGAGGTATGGCTTGGGTGTATCCCCCAACGTTTCCTTACCCAGAATCCCTTGCAAACCTCAATTTTCGCTGAAAAAAATCAAATTTTTCACACATTTTTGTGTGGGAAAGTTGTGGCATCACCGGGCTGACACAAATTTCCTACCACCCAGCGTTCCCCCGGGTCTCCCGATAAAAACGGTGCCTCACTCGTGTGGGAGGCCCAAGTACCCGCGACAGGCAAGGCCCCAAAACGTATTGAGGCGACAAGAAAATTGCCTACCTCAAAATGACCTGGTTTTGCAAGGGGGGTCACCTGGGTTTTTGGCCCGGTGCTCGGCGGCCACCTAGGGGAACCTACCAAACCCACACATTTCTGAAAACTAGACACCCAGGGGATTCCAGGGAGGTATGGCTTGCATGGATCCCCCAACGTTTCCTTACCCAGAATGCCCTGCAAACCTCAAATTTAGCTGAAACAAATCACCTTTTTCACACATTTTTGTGTGGGAAAGTTGAGGCATCACCGGGCTGACACAAATTTCCTACCACCCAGCGTTCCCCCGGGTCTACCGATAAAAACGGTGCCTCACTCGTGTGGGAGACCCAAGTACCCGCGACAGGCAAGGCCCCAAAACGTATTGAGGCGACATGAAAACTGCCTACCTCAAAACGACCTGGTTTTGCAAGGGGGGGGGGGGGTCACCTGGGTTTTTGGCCCGGTGCTCGGCGGCCACCTAGGGGAACCTACCAAACCCACACATTTCTGAAAACTAGACACCCCGGGGATTCCAGGGAGGTATGGCTTGCGTGGATCCCCCAACGTTATCTTACCCAGAATGCCCTGCAAACCTCAAATTTAGCTGAAAAAATCACCTTTTTAACACATTTTTGTGTGGGAGAGTTGAGGCATCACCGGGCTGACACAAATTTCCTACCACCAAGCGTTCCCCCGGGGCTCCCGATAAAAACGGTGCCTCACTCGTGTGGGAGGCCCAAGTACCCGCGACAGGCAAGGGCCCAAAACGGGGGAACGCTGGGTGGTAGTAAATTTGTGTCAGCCCCCTGAGCACGTAGAAAGTGAAACTGAAATGAGCCTCTTGGCTCATTTCAGTTTCACTTTCACTGTAATGACGTCGGCGCAATGTGCGCGCCGATCGTCATTACAGTGAAGGGGGGGGGGCCTCGGGAGCTCTTCCCCAGCACCCGAGGCTATTTTGGCAGAAAGGGATTCCCTAGGGGATGCCTCATGACGAGCTGGACTCGTCATGGGCACAGCGCGACCGTGCTCCATGACGAGTCCAGCTCGTCATGGGCATACAAGGGGTTAAAAGCAGTTTTCAGGCAACAATAAATATGTCAAGATAACTATGGTGATTAATGTTTTTGCTGGAGACAGATCGGAGTTTTATCTAGTGGCAGTTTGAACTCTTCCCCTGTAGGACAAAATATGGACCCCTTCTCTAATGCTATGGCAACGAGTTTGGACCAACAAGGCTTTAGTATTAAAAAGAGTGATCATTGAAGACTGCCTGACATTTGACCGGGCCTGGATATTTCTTGACTGAGGGAGATTAAGGACTTGACTCTAGCTCTGTCTAGATCAGAGCTGTCAGAAAATGCTTCTTCCCTTTCCTCCCTCAGTAAAAGGTTATTGAGGGACTTGTGCTACGCAAAGTATGGGGCAGCAAGATGGGAGAAAGTTAGGAACATGCCCTCTGTTAAATCGTACGTCTCGCTGGCCCCTTTGAAGGAACACAGCCATATCTTCTACCCCATGCTGAGCAACATCAGAAATTCCTCTTATCGTGGTTCAGGCTCAATTTATTCCATCAACTCATGGCTTTCCCTTATTGTAATAATTGGGAGTGCAACCATGATCCCTGCCCTTATGATTCGATCTCTCTACAAAGAACTTTACATGGTATGTTCTTTTGTAGATTTTACTCCAAACCCAGATCACACACTATTAAAGCAATTTTGAACAAATACTCCTTAAGTCACTGCACGCAGGCACTTTCGTTCCTTCAAGGTTTAGCTTTGGACGAAGAATCTGTGGCTGTCTAGATCTTTCTCAGACTGGTAACAAAGATTAGGAGGTCTCACAGGTTTAGCGGGGACGTTACCGCCGGGCCATCCAACAGTTCATGGCCCACAATATTTTGATATGGTAATTTTGTGTTGGTCCACTGTAAAGATTTCCCCCCCTGCTGGTATGTTTACATTACTATGTCTGCAGGAAGAATCTTGCACGGGGGAGGCTTGATTCTGATTATGCACATTATTACATTATTGAAGAGACGACTGCTTTAAAGACCTACTTATTTTTATTGCATCGCACCACCAGCACCACAGTTACTTGCCCCCTTGACGCCCTATTTAGCTTTCCTACATTGTAGGGTTGTGGCCTCTTGTACTTGTTACCTCATCTTGAGGTGAGAGTACACGGTTTTGGGCTTTGGTGTTGGGGTCCCTCCATTATGCCAATAATGTGACCCAGCCCGGTACTCACTTCTTTTGGAGTCGCCATGCCCCCTAATACATTTTATAAATTGGAAGTGAAAACTAGGTAGGCAGGAGCGCATAGCGGACCCTTAGCTGAGGTTTTCTCCCTCCCTCCTTTTCTTTTGATTCCAATTTAAATATGTAACATCGCTTTGATAAGGCATGAAAGTGCTCCTCATGAAATGTTTTCATAAAGCATTGTAAAGACATTGTTGAATATCAATTGTAATTTATTGTTTGCATTTTATTCTTCTTCTTTTGGAGTCAACATCTGCAGTGAGCCAACCTATTGGTGTGCCCCTTAGTATATTTAGATAATTGGAACTGACACTTAGGCTGGTAGGAGAGCAAAGGGGATTCTTAGTTGAGGTTTTTTGCCCTCCTCCCTTCCCTCTCGATTTTTAATTCAAACATGTAACATCATTACTTGGACGTAATGGATAGGGGTATAACAAGGCATGATAGTGCAATATGTTTCAGTAATGTATTGCAAAGACACTGTTAGATATCAATTACATTTTACAAAAACGCAGTACCTAGCTAAAACCAAAATTTACCATAGAGCCATATGTAGGGCTCGTGCGGCCTACTATGCCCAGGAGTTCAAACGCAGTCCTAATCCTACGAAGCTGATCTTTAAAGTTCTCAAAGACCTGACTGCTAAAAGAGCCCCAGCAGCTGAGATATGCTCAGTGTCCCACTGTGAAGAGCTTGCTACCTTTTTTCTGGAAAAGGTGCATACTATCTATCGCTCCTTTCCTAGTATCATCCCTCAGAGTGAGGACCAGAGGCCTAATTCTACTACTAATGTGGTTCTATCCACATTTCCTGTAATTTCAGAGGTAGAGTTCGATAGGCTGGCGGCCAAAGTAAAATCCGGGTCTCCTGCTGACCCGCTCAGACCCGCGCAGCTCAGAGTCGGCTGCTCTATGTCTTCCCCGTGCGCCAACTCATCAATCTTTCGTTCTCTTCAGGGACAGTACCAACTAAGTGGAAACAAGCCTATGTCACTCCTATCTTGAAGAAACCCGCCTTGGACCCTCTCAAATTGGAGAATTATCGTCCGATTTCTCTTCTCCCATGGGCCGCGAAGGTTGCGGAGGCTCATGTCAATGGAATCCTGACTAAACACCTTCAGACTGCCAATATCCTGGATTCCTCCCAGAATGGATTTCGGACAGGTCATAGCACAGAGACTGCTCTCCTTGCTATGACGGAACATCTGCGCTCCGTGCTCGACTCCGGTCAAACTGCGGCGCTGGTGTTACTCGACCTCAGTGCCGCGTTTGACACGGTCTCACACGCGATACTGCCGCAGCGTCTGGGAGAAGCAGGTGTCTCTGATTTAGCACTTGAATGGTTTTGGTCATTTCTAGCAGGTCGCTCATTTCGGGTCGCTACACCTCCATTTGAGTCTAAACCCTATTTCATTGAGCAGGGAGTGCCTCAGGGGTCGACACTTAGCCCCACGTTGTTCAATCTGTATGTGCAGCCGCTGGCTGCGGTCGCCAAGCAGTGGGGCCTAACTATGGTTTCTTATGCTGACGATACGCAGCTGGCGGTTGCACTCAGTGGGGACTCCGACTCTGAGGCCCCTAGGTTCAGGGAGGGTTTGACAGCAGTGGCTGGCTGGATGACTGCTAACTGCTTACAGCTTAATGCCAAGAAAACGGAGGTTCTTATTGTTGGTAAGCATAGCAACCTCTGGGGTGCTCAGTGGTGGCCTCCAGAGCTGGGTTCAGCTCCCATCCCGGTACCCGAGGTTAAAAACTTGGGTGTCTGGTTAGACCCCGCCCTCAGTTTCTGCGGACACACTAAAAAAGTGGCTGCTACCTGTTTTGGTATTTTGCGTTGGCTCAGGCCAATCCTGAAATTATTTGACGCCCCCACTAGACAGTTGATAATTCAGGCCACTATACTCTCGCGGCTTGATTATGCGAGCTCGCTCCTGTTGGGGGCCAATCAGGCGGAAGTTATCCGGATGCAGCGCGTACAGAAAGCGGCGGCCAGAGCCCTGGTAGGCCTACCTAGGTTCTGCTCTGTGAAGGAAATCATCCGGAAACTCCATTGGCTGCCCATGGCTCAAAGGATTGAGTTTAAGACTCCTATATCTTTCCTACAAGATTCTTAAACTGTCCTCTCCCCTGATCCTAGAGCATCTTCTCACCCCCTATGTCCCCTCTCGTTCTTTGAGGTCATTGGGTCAAAATTTGGTTACTGTTCCACAGTTCAAATGCTGCAAAGCGGGAGGGCGTTCCTTCCGCTAACTAGCGGCTAGGCTTTGGAACTCATTACCAGCTCACATTCGCGCCCTAGATCATTTGCTTACGTTCAGGAGGGCTATTAAAACCTATCTTTTCCCCTCTGGACCTTAATATACTGCTTGGACCTTAATTCACTGCCCCGTTGCTACTTTTTTCTGTTTTTTTCTCTGTTCTGTATGTATATTCCTTCTGCCAGTCAAAGTGCCGGGACGCCCCTTTGCTGGGGCAGCTGTGCGCTATAGAAGATGAGATAACATAACATAACATTTTAATGTTTCCTTTTATTGTACTTTTATGGTCTATTTATTTAGATCGAATAAAGTTGACTCATCATAACGTAGCGCAGTGTTAACATGCCTACTGCAAAGAACGTGTACCATTCAGATCACAGAACTGTATTTTATGTGGATAGCTCAACAGTGTATTGCTTTTATCACAGAGATACTTTTGTTACTTGCAGTACACAAGTTACAATTGTAATATAGCACAGTGATTAATGAACTGCGAGCAAAGAGCTTCATGCAAACTGAATGATATAGGTTAGAAAGTTATGTTTTTTCCCCAGTCATTCATTATCCTAATTTTGCTAAAAAGTGTTTGTTCACTTCACTTCCTAAGGCTACCTTTCCTAAGGCATGGAAACAGACCAAAATTGTGACACTGCTGAAAAAACCTCAGGTGGATGTTACAGATCAGTCTAATTATAGGCCACTCCCCAACTCCGGGCCCTCTCAAAAGTTCTCAAAAAGCATGTTAATCAGCAGTTATCCCCATACTTGGAAAACAATGATTTGCTTCATCCAAGCCAATCTGGGATTCACCCCAGTTGTAGCACTGAAACAGCGCTGGTGGAGGAGGTTGATTTCATCAGGCGCATCCTTGATGCTAGTTGCAAAGCTGTGCTAATTATGCTGGATTTCTCAGCAGCATTCAATATGATCCCCATCACATTCTTCTGGCTCGCCTCCAGTTTGTTGGGATTAGGACAGGCATGGAAATGGCTGATCTCTTTCCCTGAAGATAGAGGTCAAGAGGTGTGGTGTCCTCCTTTCTCTGCCGGACCACGGGACCTTAAGGTGGGAGTGCCGCAGGGCTCTGCCCTGAGCCCCACACTATTTAACATATATCTTGCTCCCCTGGCATACTTGGCTGAAGCCTTGGGTGTTAAAGTAGTCTCTTATGCAGATGACATCAAGTTGCTTTTTTCATGAGGGAAAAATGAAGCATTCCCAGGTGGAAAAATCAGAAATTGTTTGACCGAAGTCTCCCAATGGCTTTCCTTCCATCAATTGAAAGGTAACTCAGGAAAGACTGACCTACTCTTCTTCGGTTTGCGATTGGAAGAGCCTTGGCAGATCCTCAGGCCAAAGAATGTTCCCTCTCCACTTACTCAAACAAAGTCTGTCAAAAATCTAGGCATTAAGTTCGATGGGGAACTATCACAAGTCAATGCAGTAGTAGGGACCTGCTTTGGCATATTACGTATGCTGAGGACATTTCTGCACTCTCTGTCTCTGGTGGCTAGAAAACTGGTGGTCCAGGCTCTAATTACACCAAGACTGGACTATGGAAATAAACTGTATTTTGGCCTGCCTGATTATTTGCTTAATAGGCTGCAGGTGGTTCAGAATGCAGCCGCTCGTACGATACTCAGCCTACCTCTGAGAACACGTGCCATCATTCCTCAGAGACTTGCACTTGCTTTCCGTTAGGAAGAGGATTACATTTAAGATCCACTATTAATCCATAAAGCGTTGCAGGGGCCAGGTCCGGGGTACCTAAGAGTGAGAATCGGTTTCTACACTTCTCTCAGAAGTCTACGCTCGGCAAATCTTTGTTTGGCCAAAATCACCTGCATCCGCAAATCCAGGAAGGGGGGAAGGTCATTTTCCTTCTTGGGACCGTCTTTATGGAATAAACTCTCCCTGGAACTAAGATGCATCACATACACCCCTCTGTTCCGAAAGAAGTTAAAAAGATGGCTCTTTTCTAATAACGGATTCTGTTCTTGCTCTCCTCGGTTGTTCCACTCCATTTGCAGAGCACCAGGAGACTCTTTGGAGTAACAGTTGCGCTGTAGAAATCCCCTTTATGTTACATTACATTTACATTTGTCTGGATAGAAATACATTCCTACTAATAAAGCCAATACTACTTTTTGGAGGAAATTAGTCACTACACGAGTGCTAGCGGTCTCTGCTGAAGGGCTAAGGGAGCTAACGATGTTGGACAAATGACGCAAAATATCTTGGTTTGGTAACATCAAAAAGTCCCAATCTGCTCTGGGTATGCAGGAATTGTGGAACTCATGCTCGCCGTAACTTATTCCATCCAAACAGCAGCTGAAGCGGAACTACTGGGACTGAGTTGCCCAAAATGATGGGACAAATGCCTCAAGAGGAACATTGACAAGGCAGTTCACAGACTTTAAGCCTGCCAGAGCATACGAGCAATACCTAGATAACATCACAAACTCTATGGATAGGAAACTCTACATCCGACTTAGGGTGGGACCCTTCCCACTCAAAACATTTACAGCCAATTTGGCAACATCGTCACCTACATCTTTACTTTGCAGAGGCTGTAAAACTACCAAAGGATAACCCTAGGGCCTGTGAAATCCTTCCGATAATCCCTTCAACAGAGGACGAGAGAATGGAAAGGCACACATTTTGGTTACTAGTGCTTTAACTGTCCACCTAGGTCCACAAAAGACTCTTGAATTAATATAGCAACATTTTGGTGGCCTTCCGTCTCTAAAGATATGAAGGAGTTTTTTTCCAATTGCTCTGCATGTACATAAGGCACATCAGGCCACAGTATGATTTAAGATCTTCTGGATCCCTTCCTGTAACCGACACTTCTTTATGGACTTTCTTTCTGGCTTGCTCTCAGCCGAGGGCTAGATAGTAATTTGTGCAATCGTAAACTTTATTCTAAGAAAAGCAGCCCGTTTCATGCACCTTAAAGTGGTCAACTAGCCAAACATATTTTACAGCCATTTGTAAGGCTCTAATTGTTCCCCTCCCATATAGTGTCTAATAGGGTTCCACAGTTTACCATTACATTTTGGAAGGGTTTTTGTGAATTACTTGGGATTAACATCCAACTGTCCACCAACTCACAGCCCCAGTCAGATGCGCAAATGTTAAACCAAACCTTAACACAATAGCTTTGATATTACCTGATTGACCCTGGTGATTCTTGGCTTCTCCCTCTTGGCATTGCTGAATTTGTGTATAATAATAGTAAACACAGTTCTACAGTTTATTCTGCCTAATTTTGTAAGGGCGATGTCTAGTCTCCCAACGCTCGCTCAATCTTTTTGCTCTGTTGAAGACAAGTGGACAGTCATTCTGTCTTCCATTCAACAAGTGCATGCGAATATATAAACTACATAAATCACTATTTATGAAGGCATGGATAAAAAGCATAGGCCCACTCCCAGTTATAAAGAGGAGATTAGGCATGGCTCTAAACCAGACACATTCATCTGAAGGGTTCATCAAAGTTAAAACCTCACTGTTTGGAACCCTTCATTATAGGACAGCCACCTAGGTGGTCAGAAGTATGTTCCCCAAACCAGGCATGTGTATCCAGTCTTCCATGCATTGCTTCTCAAGTCAGCATATTCCTCCACTCTTCTGTCCCAAAAACCAACTCCTTTCAAAATCAAAGTAGGACATCCAGCCAATCTTAGATTCACAAGTTTAGGAGAGCTCTGGCATATTTTGGACTGGAAAGGTTATGGCCCACAGAAATGTTTTAGGGGGGTGGTGGCCACATTCATGCGCCAGTTCTAGAAGGGGCCTTCCATCGTTGATACCCTATAAAACCCTCGAGCTGGAGAGATGGTCTGTCTAAGAAATTGGGCAATTAGCTGTGAGGGATGTGAATCCTGTGCAGGTAATAAATCTTCAATTGCGTCTTTAAAAAGGGAACCAAGTACCCCATTGTATCACTTGACTCACTCAGGATAGCGAAGCAGAGCAGTCCAAGGCCTACTCAGGGGAGATGGTGTGGGCTAGCAATCCCAATTCACTTGTATGCAAAAACAATGCTAAATAAATAGATTGCCCAGTCAGCGATTTTTCTTTAAAAAAAGGAAAAATACTTTTATTATACACATACACTACTGAATACTAGCACCACAGATTTTGCAGTGAGCACTACTGACATATCTATGAATGCCCACTAATATCATAAGGCCTACCCCAGGTCAGCACCAATACTTGAAGTGTCCCTTCTGCGACAGGCTACTTATGCCCAAATACAGGGCAGTGCACGGCGGTAGTATCACGCGCACAGCCCAATGCCCTTTACCCTTGCTGTCCAGCAGTGGCATTATCTGAAAAGGCAGGCGCTGGCGATTAACATGCTCTGTCTAATTACCGTCAATTTACCATAAGTGAGACTTAGGTAGTGAGACTAATTTGCGATAAATTCTGGGGGACTACATGGGTGGACACCCTTTACTACACTCTGTTCCGGAGGGACAACAGTTGTAGATTCACTGTTCAGTGGCACAATAAATGTACCAGGTCAGGTAGCACTCGCGTCCTCATTTTGTGTGAGACAAAACTGTGGCATGACCCTTCTGGCCGTGCACCATGCTACTCTATTACCTGAAGGGGCACTGCCACAGCCCTTATTGCTGCCAATTAGAAGGGCCCTAGAAGTTGATAGTCTTCTTGGAAGTTTCAAGGAAGCTGGCTGTGATCATCTTCGATTCTGTAAAACTTCACAGGAAGTTATGGCATCGCGGGTGCCATCTTGGATCCACCGGGATCCTGTAAGAATCAGCAAGCATTTTGGGTGTGATCATACACAACGAGGTCACATCCAGAAACTTCTGCCACTCAGCAAGAACATCATCTGGATTTTTGTGATCTGAAGTTAACTTAATCTGATCTCCAGTGACCTACACTATCACCCATTTTCACCATCAGCCAGCTGATCCCTGCTAGCCCCCACTCCGTTACCTAAGTGATCAGCCATCTGATGTCCTTTGGACTCCACTTCATAACCAGCCTGAGACCCACTGCCAGCTGTGAGTATACACACACAAGGGTCCAGGAAGGACCGAGATCCTCTACCGTTCTAACTGCACAGGCAATCAGTAACTCTAGGTGCAGAACCTACTACCTCTGAGGTGAGCTTTTGCGATGAACTACCAAGCATACTGTGAAGTAATAGCTGACTCAAAGAAGACAATGAACCTAATACCATGCTGTGAATTCAACAGTGTTTTGGCTGAGATGTGCTCACTGTGACAGAGATATCCCTATTGTAAAGTATAAAGAACCTCAGAACAAGTCCCCATAGGTACTGCTCAACCTGAAATTGAAACTTCTTGAGACTAAACTCACTGAACAGAACTGTGTACCAATCGGTGGTTGTTAACTATTGAATACACTTCCTGGAAGGCCTCTTAGGGGGTCTATTCACAAATCTAAGTTTACACTGGAGTAAATCTACATGTGTAAATTTACTCTTACACTTTGTAGTAAATGCTACTTTTGGCTATTCACCATTTCCAAGTGTAAATTTACTACAATGTGTAGACCTACATGTCACCACCCCCTGAAACCATGGGGTAAGCCAAATTTACAAATGTATGGTTATTACTAATAACTTTTCGCATGTAGACAGAGGTCTCCACTACAAGGGCAGAGATATTTTTAAAAGTTGATTTAAACTTTAAAAAACTCTTACAAATGTTTGTTTAGTGTTAATGTAAATTAATGTTATGCATGTTTTTAAAAGCAGAACAAAATAAAAAATATTAGAGCCCATTAACTGAGCTAGATACATAAATCTATATATATGTTCATATATAGATATATAGATATATATATATATATATATATATATATAGAGAGAGAGAGGGAGAATTCTTAACGGGTAACTGTGTAATATGGTACAATATTATCATCAAAGGACTCTGGTGGCATCATAAACCATGAAGCAAAATGCCGAGTGGTTTGTAAATCTCCACAGAACGATATTATGTTTTTTTTTTAATATTACATATTTATTTTTTGTGTGGTTAGCTTGAAGAAACTGTTTTTCTTCAAAGCTCAGCTATCAACGAGCACTGATTGGATTTAGAATATTTAGTTTTTGTTTACCTTTCTTGAGTAATTGTTTTATTAAAAACGGACAGGGGTGAGGGCCAGTGGATGTGTACTAATCTGTGGTTGCTGAGATTACAGCATAATAAGGAATTTACATCATTTGTTAACACAATTTCCCACATAATTTGCCTATTGTTGAGATTTAACAAAAAAATGTCTGTTTGGAGCTCGAATGGATGAAAACAATACTGCCAGAAAATGTGCAAAATCTGCCTTTAATGTAGCATAATATAGATAACAGTGCCACATAATTTAACATAAACAAACAATTCTAGTGACCCTGACATTAGTAAAGCTCCGCAGAGGGGTTTGAAGACTGTCATTATGCAGATAAAACCCGTATGCCACAGACAACCATGAAATCATTACCATAATGTGATTAAATGAACCGGAGGCTGGGTAATCCTTTTTAAATCGTTCTTTATTTCTTATACATGGGCCCACAACACTTCGTGTGCATCTAGCTCCGATGCCAACAGCTTACTGGTCACAGTAATGGGAACGGGCTGAGTACACACAAAGCCCACATAGACAACATTTTAAATAACAACACTATGCTCTGTTAACATGACACAAGCACACATTTTAAAATAAACATAGCGCTCTACGCTAGTCTGATGAGCGCATGGACAGACAGCACACGCTACATGCATAGCGCGTGCTGAGGACTTTCAAGAGACCAATCAATAGCATAAAAAGGTGGGGCCTGAGGAGGTTTAAAGACCTGCAGCGGACAACTCCCCTTTATCACAACTTGAAAGCACCAAATAGACTCCTGGGTCTTGCATGAGAAAGAGTGCTGAGTTTCCCTCACCCACCCGAAGGTGGCATGCTTCATCATAGGGATACCTCCTCGCATTAGGAACCTGATCGTAACGTGGGGTAC
This sequence comes from Triturus cristatus, assembly GCF_964204655.1. NCBI lineage: Eukaryota > Metazoa > Chordata > Amphibia > Caudata > Salamandridae > Triturus > Triturus cristatus. The sequence continues at coordinate 1,635,655,782 of NC_140589.1, forward strand.
AACCCCCTTTCTGAGAGGGAGAAGCTCAGGGATGTTTTTTGTCAAAAGAGAGGTATGCTAAACCCTATAGAGGAGCAGGGTGTGGTGTAGGGAGCAAGAAAAATAAGTGTGTGTGAACTAAAACTAACGCAGAGGAATGCCAAATCAAACGTTAATGGGGAGTCCAGAGTTTAGGATTAAAATAAAACACTACGACAGGGGTTGAATAAACCTGTCACAGATCACTGGGGATCGACATGTTTCAGCCTTATACCCTCCGTAGAGCTGTAGCGGCTTTCTTCAGGACCGAAAAAAAGAAGAAGAAAACAGGATGGAGTAGGTTCTCCCCACATGCAAACAGATAGTGAAAATACAAAACCAGTGGATGAAATTATTAGTCATTTCAAAATGTGGGATCCACTGGTCAGTATGTTTACCCATAATTATAGGTAATTGAGAGAAACCTTGACCTCGGCGAAAAACTCGAGGTGTCATCTAGGTCCTTGCAGATCCGATGCAACGGGCGCTTATCAAATCAGTTTTTGCAACGAGGTCAAGGTGAAGTGATGGACGATTTGATCCACTGGTTTTGTATTTGCACTATCTCTTTGCATGTGGGGGGAACCTACTCCACCCTGTTTTCTTCTTTTTTTTTTGGGTCCTGAAGAAAGCCGGACTTGGAGGTCGATGCGAAGGTTTTGGCTCTGGAGGGCAGCTTTTGGCATTGAGAGTCTGGTCGGCGCCAAGGCAGATGTAACCTTCGCCAAACGTCGTCTCAGTGCTGGTGTCAGAGTAGCCAGTGCCGCAGCAGTTGGATTTGGTGATTTTTCGGCACCAACATGAAGATGGGCAGAGCGTCCAAAGGAGTTTGTCAGTGCAGTCCATGGTCCGAAGGCAGTGGTGGTACGAAGGGCTGACTGAGGCTCCAGAGTGGCTTTGTGCCTTTTGGCAATGGGCTGCTCAGCTTGCGAGCGATACCATGGTGAGGGTGTACCATACTCACAGATTGCTGGGCTGGCTGAAGAGCAGTCATTTCCAGCTCGGAACCAGAGCTTTCCTCAGAGGAGGAAACCTCTTTAACTGCAGCCGACATTTGTGGATTATGCTACCCCTCGATGTCCTTGGAACCGAAAAGGTCTGGAGTGTCATCGGTGCTACTGCATGACATCTTGAGCCGACGAGCCTGATGGTCGCAAAGGGACTTCTTGGAACAGAACGAGCGGCAGGCGTTGCAGGCGGCCTTATTATGCTCGCGCGAGAGGCACAAATTGAAGACCTCATGGAGGTTCCTTCAAGGATATTTTGCATAGCAGCGAGGACAGTATCTGAATGGTGTCCGTTCCATCACCGTCGAGACATGGCGGGGGGATGCGACCAAGGCGGAGGTAGGTCCCGAATGGAAAGGCTCACGAATGGCCATGGCTGACCCGTAACCCCGCTCGAGCAAGGTAACAAAAAACAATCCGAGACAAAAAAGTGGGGGGATGCACTTGAGAAACAATAACGTTGAAGGGAAGGCATCCTTATAGACTGAAGAGAGCACTGCGATTATGTCGACCCAAAGCACACAAACAAAACAGACAGCGGAAAGAAAACAATCCAACAATGGAGCTGATGACCATGCGCATTACCAGCAAGAGGAGGAGTTATTCCACCCCATGACTCAAAAGACTTCTTCAAAGATAGATAACTTGCACACATCCAGGTCCAACACTAGATGGCAGGAGTATCCACAGCATGTGTTTCTACAGCAGCACATGCATCAAACATAATATTTCTTATAGGATAACAACGTGCACACCCAGAATAACACTTTTATTTCTAATTAATATGCATTAAATGGTGTTAAAATTAAAGAAGTAAAGTGGAGAATTAATTCATTTAAATTCTTTTTATTTTTTAAATAAATGTTTTAAATATTAATTAACTTTTTTATTACATTTATTGTTACATTTTTAAATAAAATAATTTTATAATTATATATATTTTTTAACAATAAAAAACACTAGATATATATTGCAAAACCCATGTGGGTTGTTATCTTATGTCCCTGCCTCCATTATTTTCTACGGGCATATTACAGTACCTGTGAGTGGTCATATGTGGTGCTTGACTTACTCCTGGCCTGGCTGGAGTACATTTACTAGTGTTGTGTTGCCTTTAGGGCTATAGTTACTTTATAATTGGAGTCTATGAGTAGCTTACTGTTCTGTGAAAAGACGTTTGTAGTAGCTCGGCTCTCCATAAACTAATTACTTTTCTCTAAACCCTTCCAGTTTGAAGCAGATACTCCCCATTTCCAACCATTCCCTTTGGTCCTCACACATTTTCTACTAAGTAGTAAACGTACATGTGTGGAGAGCTCCCCCAAAAAAAGACAGGTGATGGTGGAGATCTTCACTCATATGTTTGTGAGTTACATGTTGTAGTAAGTAGCACTACTGCAGTACTAATTAAAATATTTCAAAATCAGTCCAAGTACCCTAACCGCCTGAAGTTTGCAAAGTACAGTATGGGGCAATCAAAAAATATTGACACTCTATAAAAGGTAACCCTTTATGATCACAGGGTAAAAAATAATTAGTTAGTAACATCTATCACACCTAGCTAATGCCCTCATCGGATGCTACATGTTACCTTGCACTTACCTTGCTCGACATGCTGTCGTGTCTAATGGAAAATCACTTAGCAGGGATCTGTGACACCTACAGACAACGAGCACTATCCACAGTTGGAAACAGATCAATACCAGGATGCCCTCACTTACTAAAAAGTGCATTCAATAACCCAAGTTCCAATCCGTACATTACTTGATGCTCTCTGCACATGTATCAACCTTGTTGCTTTGTGTGCTTGTCACAGGGCTTAGGAGAGTGAAAGAAAGAAGAAAAGCTAGAGAGAAAGGGAGAGGTAGCGGGAAACAGTGAGAGACAGAGAGAAAGAGAAAGAGAGAGAGAGAGAGAGAGGTCTAAGCATTAGTAAACTGGAATGTATGCACAGAAGTTGCATTGGTTATGTGGTACCTAACTTTATTTCCCTGTGCTATCCTAAGGAGTTATTCAAATGGCCGTCAGCTCCAAGTTTACAGGGTGTTTAATTTGTTTGATCTATTCCGTTATTTTCACTAATGCTTTATTGGTGTTGACAAGCTCATTGCTTTACTGGTGTTGCCAAAGCTTTGCAGGTTCACAGTTATTGCAGTATAGTTTTACATATAGATCTTCTGGTGGCTAAAGAGTTAAAAAGCTGTCCGGATTTCTGCTACTTTCTCTGCCATCTCTGGTTTTTCTCTGAGGAGGATGAGACTATTCTGTTCACTTAGCTAAGAGAAGTTATTTGTCTTGTGGAATAGTTCTCTATAAAAGTAGTGTATTGCGTCTTTATTTGGGGCAAAGAATGAGGAAATGTATCTAATCTTCTAAGAGCACAGGTCACATTGTTGACATATGTGATCCTGCACTCAGGTTTCTGTTTTCTAGATCTGTCTGTGTCTCCATCTTTCTATGGTCGCTGCTCCTGTATTTGTTTATTAATTGTCTGTTTTGGGATTCCTCGTGGTGACTAAATATGATACTATATTGTAATTTCTGTTTAGTAGTTTGTTGTAGCATTTCCTTTCCTTCTGTGTTTAAGTAGCGGGGTGCATATAATGTCTAGGTCTTGTCCTGGAAGTTACTTCCTGTTATAGAATCATTGAAAAAGATGTCAAGCCTAAAATGTGTCTGTAATTAGACAGAACCTCTGTATTCATAGTTGGTTTCTTAAGAAGCAAGTGTATGAAGGTGTGTTTTGGTTTATGGACTTTCGGGTAACATTGGTGAATTGTGTAATGACAAACGTAAATACTACAAGTGGTTAAAAGAAGGGAAGAGTGGAACGCTTGAATAACTCAATTTTCTAAATGAGGAGGGATAGCTCTCCCCGACATATAAAAGTATTATTGGGTGGAGCAGTTGAATGCTATTAATCACTGGGTCCACCTCCTGGATGACGAACCAGCATACAGGAGACAACATGTGACCAGGGGGTCATCTTAGAGCCATCAATGGGGGACCAGGCGCCGCACCCTTTCCCAGTCCTACCGAAACAATGTTATGGGTTGGAGGAATAGGATAACACAGGCCACCCCACTGTGGAACACGGCGAAGTTGGGCACCTTAGCTATGCAATGAAGCTTTGATAAGTGGGATTTGATTGGTTTGTCCAGAGTGGGTGATCTGTGGAGGTAGAGCAATATACTTCCTTTTACGGAGCTACAGAGAGATTACCAATTGGCATCCAATGTAACCTACCATTATTTGCAAATTTGCCACGGTCTACGAAAAGCAATCACAAAGGCGGATGTTCTCCATGAATTCTTACCACTGGTGGATAGATTGCTAGATGACTATATGCCGAGAAAAGCGATCTCCCTTACTTACAGCAAAAGGTTAGATAACACTCCAGATCCTTTGACCAAGTTGAGATTGAGTTAGGAGCGAGACTTAGAAGATTTAGAAGACGACGAATGGTCCGAGGCACTAGCTTCCCCAAGAGAGGTGGTCATATACTCACAATTTCTATTAGTGCCGATAAAAATCCTTCTTCGCAGTTATTATGCCTGTACTACACTAGTTTCAATGGGTAAATTAGACAACGCATTGTGTCCCAAGAAGTGTGATATGGAGCTGCATGGCGCTCCTGCAGTACTTGGGGAGGGTGCTGGCCTGTCTTAATGCTATTTGTGGGAGTGATTTGGGACTATCAGTCAAATTGTACCTCCTAAATTTATGGGCAGAGACCTACTTAACCCGTATGGACTGACTGGCTCACGCTGGGACTGATGGCCAAGCTGAATACAGCAGGTATGTGGATATCTGACTTGAGCCTGAGTTTGAGGGATTGAAAGAGAGACATGGATTGGTGTATGCAGGCTGAGAGGGTGGTTTATGTGGGGAGGGGCTGTCCGTCCAAATGGACTAAAATATGGGAAAAGTGGAATGCATATCGGGGGGAGTTATGTGAGCTTATTGGGGATACTACTCATGGAATTATGTAGCAAGAAGGACCCTGATTCCGCCGCTGTATTGTGTGTTTTTGATAGTCCCTGTGTCTTCATATTGCGATCAGGAACGTCAACCGTCACTACATGCTTCTTTGTTTTATTTTTCAATAAAAAGATATGTTAAAAATTCTAAATGAGGCAGCGTAGCTGCAACAGGTATGCCCAGACGTGGATCTCGCGCTTCCCGAAAAAACTGTAATCAAGCTGCACCTCACTGAGGACGCCTCGCAAGGCATACGCTGGGCTGGCGGTTGCTTCTATTCCTGTTTAGCAGGGATCAGGCCAGCCATTTCAATCTGGACAGATCCAACTACAGCAGGACCAAGTCTGATTTGCACATGGCTTGTCTCTGTTTGGAGTGGCACTGAAGGCAAAAAAAAGAGATGGACTGAATTAAAGCCCCAGTAACTACCAGTGGCCGAGACTATTTCAAGCCTTCCATCAATCACTTTTTCTCATTTACAAAGGTGAGAGGAAGGACCAGCATGTAGCAAGGTGAGCCTAGGATGTCTGGGTGTAAAATGGGAAGACAGGTATGATAAAAAGAGCTCTTTGAAGATGACAGATATTACAGTGGCAGATTAGTTATAGATAAAGAAACATAGAAGAATGGAGAAATGCATGTCAAGATGTGCGGATCTATGCAAGATGGAAAACGTGTGTTATGCCTGGGGTTGAAGAAGAAAGAGGAAAATAGAGCAAGAATACAGTTGCTAGAATATAGCAATATTAGGGTATTTATATCTTGCGGACAGAGAGTGTGTGTGTGTGCGTGGGTGTGTGTCTGTGCGTGTGTGTGTCTGTGCTTGCATGTGCTTGTGACAGTGTCTGCCTATTTGAGTGTCGGTGAAAGTATGGGTGTTTGGATGTATTGCATAAGGAATTGGTTGTATTATAAACAGGTTACTTTTTGGTAAGCACGATATGATGCATAGATTCTGCAATTTAAGCTCATGTGTTTTATGACAGACTGAGTTTCCTATGTCGGTTGCTTTCATTCTGTACCCTTGGGATGATGCACAAGTTGTGGGATTGTAGGTAGTAAAGTTTTTATAATAAAGGTCCTCTTGAATATTTTAAAGCACTGTTCGCAATGAAAGTGTTTCCAAACTAGCTTGGAATGGTGAAGATGATTGATAATACAGTAGGAGATCAGGCACAAAGTAGAGAGAAGAGTGGAGAAAGGTATGTCAAGAAGGTCAGACCCTTGCAAGGTAGTAAAAGATAGTGTCATGTATGATTTTGTTGAAGGAAAAAAAAATGAAACAAGGATAGAGTTGCTGCGTTAAAGATTTATTGGGGGATTGTTATTGGACGTGTGTGTGTGTGTGTGTGGATTTGCAGACTTTCCACTGTGTGGCAAACAGGGCCGGACTGGGAACCAAAACCAGCCCTGGCAAAGTGCGCCACCGGCACACCGGAGGGGGGGGGGAGGGGCGGGGGGGTTATGAGTGCCACCGAGCTCTTTGCCAGGGGCGGTTTTCGGCCGATTTTGTTACAGGGCCGATTTTGCAGCTATGCTGCAAAAACTGCCCTGTAAAAAAAACGGCCCCCAGGGGCCCAAAACCGGCCCCCACCCGTGCGGCCCACCGGGGGATTGCCCGGTGCCCGCTACGGCCAGTCCGGCCCTGGTGGCAAACATTGACTCACTCTCGACGCCAGTGTTTACCCCAAGGTGATTGATGCTTTCTTTTTCTTTTCTTTTTTTTACTGGTGGTGCCCCTGTACCTCTGCTCATTTTGCCAACCTGCTGAATGGTATTTCCCCACCTACAACTGCAGCAGAATTATATTAGGTCACGGTGCTGCAGTGCAAGCAGCAACATGTCAGTCGGCAGGAACAACATGGCCCAAAGTCCGCATACCATGTGTTAGAAGGCAAGGGAGAAAAGTGAAATAAGTGTATGAGATATAAGGAAGGGGAATGTGTACTAATTTGAGCTAGAATTTGCTAAGCATTCTTCTGACCATGCACAACAAATTCTTTAAGACCTCTTCAAGGGGGAAAGATTATACAAATGCTACAATTCAATACAATACGTTATAAAATGGATATTATGAAACAGTCTAGTTCTTATATAAGACATAGTCAATGAATTACACTCTGGTGTCAGTTGCTATCATTCTGTGACCTTTGAATGATACCCCTGCATACGATTGCAGGAAATAAAGTCTTTCAGAAAACAAAGTCGCTCATGAAGTTTTTTGGGAAGTATTTTTTAAGCCAACTCAACTGTGCTGATTTTATCAATATCACAAAAGTGAAAGAGGGAGAGGCGTTTCTGAGATTTGATTGTGACATACATGGATCTCCATGGAGAGGGAATACCAAAATGAGCATATACCCATTGATTAAAACTATGAAAGATGCAGATTAACCTGGGCAGGATCCATGTTTCAGGTGCGAGCATTCTAACAGAGACAGGTTAAACAGGATATAAGTCAGGAATATGGTTTAAAATAAATTTTTCTTATCACACCCCATAGCTCCCGACGGCAATGCAAATATGATTGTCAATCTTTTTCAAAAATTTTGGAAAAACTGCAGAATTCTTTTGGGTGTCTATGCTTCCTAATACATTAGTTCACCACTTTATGAGGATATCTTTAAAAACACACTTGAGTTCGCGGACATACTGGAAGCCCTGGATAAGGGCACGAGAGAGGCCCGTCTGAAGTCTTGCCGCTTCAAAATGCTCCACGACTGGCATTGGTCACCAGCAAAACTGAACAGAGCAGGATTCCTTCCCCACGCAAACTGCTGGCGGTGCGCAAACACCCACTGTGACACAGCAAACATCAAACATCATCTGCGAGTGAACTTCAATCTAACCCATCTGGTTGCATATTTGAACGGTCTTGGGTGCCTCCATGCCGCTACACCTACCTCTCACCCCCTCAGTTATCCTTCTCCACAACGAGGGCGACTTCCCGGATTTTTTTCGCCCGCAGCGCCGCCTCCTTCACACAGACCTGGCTACAGCCAAGATATGTATTCTTCCCCAGTGGAGGTCGCCAGTACCCCCATCCCAGGAAGATTGGTTGGTGGCAATGATCCAAACTGCCTCTCACGAACGTGTCATTTACAACTTACAGGACCAGACTAAGCTATTTATGCAGAAGTGGGCGCCTTTCCTCCAAGATGAGGCCGCCGACAGGTACCCTGCCCAGGGCTCTCCACCCCCCTGAACTGCACAACCGACCCTCGCTGCATGTCTGGATGGGCTCACCCCGCCTTCCCTCTCACCTCCTGAGCAACAATGATACCCCCTGCCCCTGCCGTGCTTCGTTTCTCCTCCCCCCCTCGGCCTCTATCCCTCTTCCCCACCCCCCTTCCCTGCATTCTTCCTGTCTCCCTTCCTAGCCTTTCCTATGCCCTTTCCTCCCACCTGCTCATCCTTTTTCCTCATCGTTTTTCTCATCCTCATCCCTCCCTCGTCCATTCATTTCCCTCCCTTCTCCCGGACACGCAGACTCACAGGGCAGCAGGACACCCTCCTTCTTCAAGACACTTCCCCCTTTTCTGCCCGTTCCCCTTTTCGTCAAGAACCCACCCATCTCCCAAGCGATGGACGTAGGAATCACCCAAACCTACAGGAGAGGGCTCTCTTTCCCCTCACCATGATCCCTGCCCTCCTCCAGCCCTGCTGTCTGCAACATCCAGTCCCTGGAGATGCAACCCTCCGCCCCACCACTCCTCTTCTCAGAGAACGCCCTCCTCTACTCCTTGCCTTGTACCCCCCCACACCAGAGGACCGCAAGCCCACTGACCCCTCACTACATATGACTTCTGAAGGACAGGCCGGCATTGGGGGGAGGGGTGTTCACTCACGGGTTATTACTGGATATCAGTTTCTCCTGGATTATGCCTATTCCCATGTATCCATAACCCTCCACCTTCCCTTCTCAGTAAATTGCAATGCAACGTTCAGTCTAACATTGTTCAAAACGTTTGTGCTTAGATATCATAAGGTGTTCATGCTGTATACCTTTACTCAATAAAAAATTGCAACACAAACAAAATACACACTTGTGGCCCTGGAACAGGGTGGGTGGGTCCCAGATTACAACCACAGTCTGCTCAAGACTACAGTCTGTCTTTATCAGCAGCCCCCTAAAGCCACTCGAAAACTTTGTGTGAATCCAATCTTGTCACAGATAGTAGACCTGCTTGTCCAACAGCTCCATTGCATCATCGAATCATTTTTCAAAGATGTATTTATACAGGGATACAGATAATACTTTTTCATTGTCATGTAATACACGAGAATGAGAGAACACTCCAAGAAAGTTTGTTTGAGTTCTAAAGGAAATCTTGGCACATCTCTTTACAAAAACCATCCAATACCTATCATCAGGCTACCCTGAAAAGCAGAGAGCACCTTAGAAATGAGATCACAGGATTTCTTGAAAATAAAATAGGCCAATTTAGACTTCTGCACTGCGAGTTGTGATAGAGTTCACAATATTTTTTAAACCTATTCCCCTGGGCGAAACTGCCACATATATGTGAGAGTTATTTTTTCAATGTCTGAAAGAAAAACATTGGATGGCCACCTGTATACTGTAGCCATTTAATTACAAAGGTTTGCATAGCAGTCAGTGGCATTGGTTTCTGACAACTTCACAACTTACAAATACATACATTTTTCACACATGCACCTACCGTATTATGTCCTTTTGCTCGTCTGCCAAAAGTATATTCCAATGCTAGAGTTGGTTTTGGAATTTCATCTCTGTAAGTTACAAGAGAAACATAGTCTCAATAATTACTCATCATTATAGATACATAAGCTTCATCTTCAGGTCAAAAAATATAAGTATGCATATTGTTGTAATTTACGAAGAACGCAGAAGTTACACATCAGACTGTTGTGTGTCACTTTAGATACCCGTATATAGGTCTATTGAATCATGTCCTTATATAGGCACAATTCGACTTTTCCTTATTTAGGCATAATATTCCAGTCCTTATTTAGGCATTGGCCATGCAGATCCAAATACAGGCATGGTCACCTACATCCGTCCATCCCACGTCACAATGAGTTCTTAGAAACCAGACCGCTAAACCGTTGGGATTTTCCCTGCTGGGATTATTGATTTCTCCAAGAACTCATTTATTATGCATGGACTACTATTCCTTAGGGGTTCATCCATGACATCTTCCTCTGCCTGACTTTACGTCAATACTAGCATTCCTAGACACCTTCCAGGTATAAATATACCTTCACTTGCCCTGGCAATTCACAGCACAGCACAGCTCGGCTATACGGCTCGCCACGGCAAGTCCTGAAGGAGTTTGAGTCCGCGCCTGACGCACTGAACTGACGCTGTCTTCCCTGCACGCAGAGATTCCAGCTTCCAGTGTTCCAACTCCCCTTGCGGAGTGTTAGAGCTCGTGATCTGGAAAGAGATTCCCACCTCTCTCATTCTAAGGTATGGAGCTGACTAGAACCGAAGGAAATTCTTGGCATCTCATATAAAATTCTAACTTAAGCTCAGAAAAACTATAGCTTAAATCAGCACCTACTTCCTACCTTGCGCTACATTCAAGTTAGGCACACCGGGGTAGAATTATTTAGAAGCACCAGATGAGTATCCACTTTTAGCCTGTGTATTTATGTATATGTATATAGATATAGGTCATAGCTAAAAGACAATGCTGTTGCAGGTTTACTTCTTCTTACTGCTGACACTGTGCATATTATATCTTGCTTACTGTCTAATGATTGTGACAGCTCATATCTCTTACACGAGAACTAAGACTGTACAATAAATCCTTTTTATTGAAAACGCCCGTCTTCCTATTTTCTATGTAACTCTGAAGAAACTAAGCATGCACGATTGACTAAGTGAAACTGTTATCTATTGTTTCCACGATTCTGAGACACGTTCCAATTCTGAAAGGAAACAAAGTTATCATGTTTATGCGGTTGTCAGAAACTAATCCCTTCTTGTTCATTCGAGAAGTTTCTAATGACCTCTGAGTTAGCTGGCACACAAGTAATTAAGTTTAATATACTCGATAGGAGCATACTGACCTCAGTCCTATGCACAGAACTATAGTATATATTATTCCAATGCGCAGAGCCGATAAAGGAAATAGGAACTACACTACATGGCGCCCAACGGTTTGGTAAGGCACTAATTTAACGCTAGATACTGAAGTAACTCAGTCGTGCTTTTCTCAGAGACCTCTACTCATAATACTCCATAAGACGTCTGGAGGGGATAGGGATAATATCTGCCATAGCTGAGTAGGCCAAACATTCTATGTATTAGCTGTTTGGTTTATTCAGCGTTGAAGGATACAGTGTTCCAAAATATTGTGCACCTTATTTTTGTTTCCTTGAAACTTGTTCTGCATTTTTCAAAAAAACAATGGCCCAAAATGAGGATAATACAGAGGCTGCAGCTGACCATGTCATAGCAACCTTTAATACTACAGGTTTAAATGAAACCGATGACGGTGTTATAAACATCCATCCAAATTTAAGGAGAGCCATCACTCTAAAACTTATAAAGCATGGCCTAACACCAAGAGGTGCTAGAGCAGTTTTTGTGATAGAGGCACGTGAATCTTTTCAGACAGAGGTATTCTATTCATGGATTACATTCCCAGAATCAAATCCAGTAACACATGTGTTTCACTTCTTCAAAGAAGATGAAACACCTGAGGAATACACTCCCTTCGAGGATATTGAAATTCCACTCACATACCAGGAGCATCAGCTGTGGTTCAAAGGCACCCTAAAACATTACAATCACATAACCAGGCTCGGTCCACTAGGTAGACCAGGAGCGACATGGCTGATTTTAGCAGGCTACACACCTCATCCTGACATTGAAGAGATGTCAGACGAGGATTTACTCATTAAACTCAAAGAGTTAATAAAAATTTACAGACAACTAGTCCAATATGTTATGCGGACTTTCACAGTCCAACCACCATTAACCATTCCAACTCAAAACCCCCACCAAGGGAATACACTAAAAATTACTCCACAGACTTTACACGCAGTCATGGGAAAAATGCCCACAAAACGTGAACAAATTCCGTTCTGGATAGCTCAAAAAATTACTCAAATCGAAGCAGTATTTCCTAATACTAACCCTCATGAAAAACACAGAATTTTAACAATCTGTTTACCAATGGGGATCACATCTCATCTGGAAGACTGCATCCCTTGGGGCACAGTCTTTGCTGCCATCTATACTAAAACACATGGTGTTCCATCTATTGCGGTAATACCTGATGTCCTGAAACAAATTCAAAATGAATACGGGGCAGAGCCTGCTCTGAATTTAGGAATGAAATTACTGAAAAACTTCGAACAGGTCTCAACAATAATATTATCCAATATTAAAGGAGAGGCAGCATCAGTGGCGATCCGCCAGAAATTGAGAGAATTTGATGTAACAGAACAACAAAAAGAACTACCCAGAATAATAGAAAAATCCTGAGGAATTAGGCAGGAATTGTTTAGGAGGGAAACCACTTAAACCACAACTATCTGACAATCCTGAAAAGGACTCAATTAAACACAATCCTACATCTTCTAAAAAGAAGTTATGTTATGTTATGTTACTGCCATTTGTGTAGAGCAACAGATGCCCCAGCAATGGGGCGTCCCGGCGCTGTCAGCAGAGCAACTAACACGGAAGAAGACAGGAACTACACGCAGGGAAATAGGTATGTTTTTATGGCCTTCCTAAACATCAGATAGTTAGTATAGCTTCGTATGTGAGTGGGCAGTGAGTTCCAGAGGAGGGCTGCCCTGCTACGGAAAGAACGGCCTCCTCCCCGTACTCTCTGGAACCTAGGGACCCTCACCAGGTGTTGTCCAAGTGACCGCAACTGGCGTGTAGGAACATAGGAGGTGACCAGGTTGGCCAGAATACCAGGAGTGTTGTATTTCAGGGCCTTAAAAGTAATACACAGGGCCTTAAATTCAATTCTCCTGGCCACCGGCAACCAGTGAAGCCTGTGGATTGTGGATGACACCGGGCAGGACCTGCGCAAGCCAATCAATGATCTGGCTGCTGCATTCTGAACCCGTTGTAGCCGAGCAATCTCGGCTTTATTTGCCCCTAAGTACAGGGAACAGGCATAACCCAGTCTGGACATTATAGATGCCTGGATAATAGCCTGGCGAGTCGGGGGGTCAAAAAACCCCAATAGGGGTCTAAGCCCCCGCAGGAGCCCAAAACACGTCCCTGCTACCTTTTTCATTTAAACTTGATAGTTGAGTGATGAGTCTAACCATACCCCCAGGTTTTTGACGACTTGCTTAGGGGGAGGGGGACTCCAAGCTTTCTGGCCACCAAAGCTCACTCCACAACCTATGGTCTTTTCCCACCAACAACACCTCAGATTTACTAGCATTCAGCTGGAGGCAGTCAGCCGTCATCCATTCCGCGACCACCGCCAGGTCTCCCCGAAACTTCAGGGCGTCCCTCTTGGTGTCGCTCGAGAGTGCTACCACCAGCTGAGTGTCGTCGGCGTAGGAGACCATGGTCAGTCCCCTATTTCTAGCCACCGCTGCCAGTGGTTGGACATAGAGATTGAATAACTGGGGACTGAGGGGGGAGCCATGTGGGACACCTTGTTTGATGGGGTGAATGCCTAAGACGAAAGGGGAGACAGAAACCCTAAAAGACCTCTCACTAAGGAACGTGGTGAACCACTTCAGGGCTGAGCCAATGATCCCCACCTCCTCCAAACGTTGTGACAGAATGGCATGAGACACTGTGTCAAACGCGGCACTGAGATCCAGCAGGATCAGCGCCGATGTTTGCCCAGCGTCTAAAGCAGACCAGAGATGTTCTGTCACAGCCAAGAGAGCAGACTCTGTGCTGTGACCAGGTTGAAAACCATTCTGGGAGGGGTCCAGCGTACCATTCTCAGTCAGGAAGTTTGAGAGGAGAGAGTTAACCTGCGTTTCCATAATCTTAGCAGCCCAAGGGAGTAGTGAGATGGGGCCGTAATTTTCAGGCTTGGCTGGGTCCAACACAGGTTTTTTTAATAAAGGTAGCACTTTGGCATGTTTCCACGCTTTGGACACAGTAGCGGTGGAAAGCGACATATTAATTACCTGTTTCAGGAAGGGCAAGAATGTAGGCAGCACCCTTCTGAATTGTTCCGGTTTAAGCGGATCAGCCGGTGAGCCAGACTTAATTTTCCTACAGAGTGCTTGCAGTTGGTCTGTGGAAATGAGTACAAGAAACTCCAAGGTATTGGCAGGTTGATCACGCCCTACCACTGGCAGGGTGATAACTATAGCAGGAAAGGACCTATAGATGTTATCTACCTTCTTAATAAAAAAGGAGGCAAGGTCTTCACATTGCTCATTGGACTGTATTTTCTGCCCTACGTTGGACTGCTGTGATTTAAAGCTGGAAAGTATCGTGAATACGCTCTTTGCCGGGTTATCGCTGTTACGGATTAAGTCAGCATAGAACGTTGCAAGCGCCAATTGAATGGCCTTATGATAGCTTTTGACTGCCACCCGATAGCTATCTTTCGCCTTGATGTTGAAATCTCTTAACCAAATACGTTGCCGCCTTTTGCGTTCTCTACGCAGATCGGCCAACTCTCTGTTATACCATGGCTTAGATCGAGTTTTACGATTCAGGGATAGTTTCTCAGGAATGAGACCATCCAGTGGCCGACTGATCCAGTCTGTAAGGACGTCATATGCCTCATCAGGATCGTTAGGGAGGCTAGGGCATGTAATAGACAGACGGGCCTGGAAAGAATCCCAGTTAAGCTTATGCCAGGGGCGTTTGAGCGAAGAAGTCTGGTCGGAGATCTGTAAAGGAGATATCTCCTGAAGGGACATAGGGACCAAGTAATGGTCGGACCATCCCATAGGCATAGGGTCAAGGGCAATGTTTGAGGGTATATTAGTAAAAACTGGGTCCAGCAAGTGGCCAGCTACATGTGTAGGGCCTGATACAAGTTGTAGTAGTTGGCAAGCTGCCATATCTGCTATAAAATTTGCCACATCAGGGTCATCAGATTTCTCTAAATGGATGTTCAAATCCCCGGTGACTGTGAAGTTGGCAGTGTTAATAACTAGCGAGCTAACCGCCTCTACAAGTGCAGCCTTAAAAGCAGTGGCTGGCCCAGGGGGCCTATAAATCAAAAGCCCTGACATGGTATAATTGGGGCTGAATGTAACCTTGAAGAGGGCACATTCACTACCAGGTATAGTATGCTTGGTAAACATGCACGGGTAGACTGATTTAAAAATCACCGCAATGCCCCCTCCTCTGGTCAACCTATTAAGGGTAAGAATGCTATATCCTGCAGGAAGCGCCAGGACAGGTTCTGTCGTTATCTCATCCGAAAGCCACGTATCGGTGAGAAAGAGTACATCCATAAATGTCAGCATAGTGTTTAGCTAAAGAACGACAATTAAAGTTGAAAATCTTAACGGCCTTCTTGGATCGTGGGAGGAGAGCACATGCCGTCAACGTAGAAGTGGTACAAAAGGGGGTGGTGATGGACGGGGCATCAGAACCAATCAAACACTCACACCCAGTCAGCAGATCTGGGTTTGATCCATCACCGTTCTTTGGCCCATTCTACCACCCCAGTTCAGACATGGCCATATGCAAATCAGTCTGACCCTGTGCCTCATGGGAACAGTCCAGCCCGAACTGCCAAGCCATGCCTTCCCTGGACCGGAAACAAGCTTCCTAGGACCGGTTTCTGGCATTTCAGCCGTCGTCAGCCAGGCTTGCTTGAATCCAGTGGCAAAGTGAGCAAGGGACTCACGTCTGAGCATACCCTGCCAACTTATGGCGAACAAAGCGGTACAAAAGGGGGTGGTGATGGACGGAGCATCAGAACCAATCAAACTCTCACACCCAGTCAGCAGATCTGGGTTTGATCCATCACCGTTCTTTGGCCCACTCTGCCACCCCAGTTCAGACATGGCCATATGCAAATCAGTCTGACCCTGTGCCTCATGGGAACAGTCCAGCCCGAACTGCCAAGCCATGCCTTCCCTGGACCGGAAACAAGCTTCCTAGGACCGGTTTCTGGCATTTCAGCCGTCGTCAGCCAGGCTTGCTTGAATCCAGTGGCAAAGTGAGCAAGGGACTCACGTCTGAGCATACCCTGCCAACTTATGGCGAACAAAGCGGTACAAAAGGGGGTGGTGATGGACGGAGCATCAGAACCAATCAAACACTCACACCCAGTCAGCAGATCTGGGTTTGATCCATCACCGTTCTTTGGCCCACTCTGCCACCCCAGTTCAGACATGGCCATATGCAAATCAGTCTGACCCTGTGCCTCATGGGAACAGTCCAGCCCGAACTACCAAGCCATGCCTTCCCTGGACCGGAAACAAGCTTCCTAGGACCGGTTTCTGGCATTTCAGCCGTCGTCAGCCAGGCTTGCTTGAATCCAGTGGCAAAGTGAGCAAGGGACTCACGTCTGAGCATACCCTGCCAACTTATGGCGAACAAAGCGGTACAAAAGGGGGTGGTGATGGACGGAGCATCAGAACCAATCAGACGGATTTGCATATGGCCTTGTCTGAACTGGGGTGGCAGAGTGGGCTAAAGAACGGTGATGGATTAAACCCAGATCTGTTGACTGGGTGTGAGTGTTTATCCTGCCACCTGCAAGGTTCACCAGCAGCTGTGATTAATCCAACGTTTGGGCAACTTTCGAATGGGAGTTACCTCATGTTGAATGATCAGAGCTGTTGTGGCATGTTGCCAGGTATCCCATATTTAGTGACGATTACTTCCAGGGTCACTTGCTGTATGCAAGGCTTGTTTCCCCAAATAGATACAGTCAGGGAGTCGCCTATATGGCCTTCAATGAACATCTCTTCTATACGAATATATGCTAGCACCTTTTCAAGCAGTCCTCGGAATCATTCCTAACTTTATGCACTCGGTGTTTGGTGGTCTGCCGCTTCTTTTAGCGCTTATTGCAGGAAATCCTATTTTTATTCCTCCTGCTACGCTATGGCAAACCTATCCACCAGCGTCACTCCCAGCAATTTTGGAGAAAGTGCTCCTAGAGAGGAGGTGTTGTGAGTGCATAGTACAACTCGTCTACGAGAACTGAACGCCACATGGTTTCTGTCATTCAGACCAATCTGGCAGGATTGCATCTTACCTGTTCTGCGCTGCCTGCTTTGCGGTGAAGAATGCATGCTAGACATATGTCTGACACTACCATCAGTCATGCCTACGGATATCGATACTCTGCTGGACCCGATAACGGCCCATGCTCTGTGTTGTCCCCAGCGGCTACCAATCCTGATGACAGCATTCATGGAGATCTCACAGACGCGACATGCTACTGCTGAGGTACGAGACGGATCAACAGGCGCACAGGTAACATCGAACACCTCTACTGACGATGTTCCACATCTATGTGCAGTTAATCTTCTAAATGAGGTATTTGACCTGTCACCAATATCGGTGGACGACTTCTTGTCTACAGGATTGGAGGATTACATGTTCTCTCCGACACCTTCCACTAACTTTTGATTTGGCTCATGTTGTACCAGACAATCACTGAATTTGGCCTTCATTTTTCAAAAAACAAGGGGGGAAAAAAATTGGAACTTTTTATTTTTTCGCTTTAACATTTTTTCTTTTTTTTTTGGACTCATGAACTCTGCTTATAGTAGAACTATTCATAGAGAATAGATTTCCTTGAACACTTCCAGGAACACATTGTCATCTTATTATTTATTTTTTTGACACCATTATAATAATGACATGAAATGTTTTTTTTCCCTTTCTGTACCATTGAACCATTTCATTGTATGTATATTTGTACATATTTGTGCTCATTCATTTGGCAATCGATGTAATATGTTTTGCTTAGAATGAGACCTGCTTTGATTATGTACAGCACTATTGCATTTTAATGCATAGCCACTGTTTTTAGAGACGTTTTTTATGCTTTTAGATATGTTTTTAGTGAAACATGTGATACTCTATTTTTATCATATTTAGCATTTAGTAATGTCGTTCTATCGAAAGTGGAGTGGGTGTTGTGTGTCGCTTTAGATACCTGTATATGGGTCTATTGAATCATGTCCTTAAATAGGCACAATTCGACTTGTCCTTATTTAGGCATAACATTCCAGTCCTTATTTAGGCATTTGCCATGCAGATCAAAATACAGGCATGGTCACTACATCCGTCCATCCCACATCACAACGAGTTCTTACAAAACAGACCCTTTAGCCATTGGGATTTTCCCTGCTGGGATTATTGATTTCTCCAAGAACTCATTTTTTATGCATGGACTACTATTCCTTAGGGGTTCATCCATGACGTCTTCCTCTGCCCGACTTTACGTCAATGCTAGCATTCCTAGACACCTTCCAGGTATAAATATGCTTTCACTTGCCCTGGCAATTCATGGCACGGCACAGCTCGGCTATACGGCTCCCCACGGCAAGTCCTGAAGGAGTTCGAGTCCCCGCCTGATGCACTGAACAGACGCTGTCTTCCCAGCTTCCAGTGTTCCAACTCCCCTTGCGGGGTGTTAGAGTTCGTGATCTGGAAACAGATTCCCACCTCTCTCATTCTAAGGTATGGAGCTGACTAGAACCTAAGGACATTTTTGGCATCTCATATAAAATACTAACTTAAGCACAGACCAACTATAGCTTAAATTAGCACCTACTTCCTACCTTGCACTACATTCAAGTTAGGTACACTGGGGTAGAATTATTTAGAAGCACCAGATGAGAATCCACTTTTAACCTGTGTATTTATGTATATGTATATAGCTATAGGTCATAGCTTAAAGACAATGCTGTTGCAGTTTTACTTCTTCTTACTGCTGACGCTGTGCATATTATATCTTGCTTACTGTCTAATGATCGTGACAGCTCATATCTCTAACTAAGACTCTTCAATAAATCCTTTTTATTGAAAACGCCCGTCTTCCTATTTTCTGTGTAACTCGGAAGAAACTAAGCATGCACGATTGACTAAGTGAAACTGTTATCTATTGTTTCCACGATTCAGAGACACGTTCGGATTCTGAAAGGAAAGTTGTCATGTTTATGCTGTTGTCAGACACTAATCCTTTCTTGTTCATTCGAGAAGTTTCTAGTGACTTCTGAGTTAGCTGGCACACAAGTAATTACGTTTAATATACTCGATAGTAGCATACTGACCTCAGTCCTATGCACAGAACTATAGTGTATATTATTCCAATGCGCAGAACTTATAAGGGAAATAGGAACTACACTACAAGACAAATGGAAAGAAAGTGGACAAATGTGACAATGTGTAAAGTCTTTCTGAGCGCCTATTTTCTCCCCAAGGTTGCAGATTATTTCAAACTACTTTAATAAATGCAAGAAACTCATTTTTTCAGGCGAAATTAACAAAGTCATCTCCCACGTTATAAATCAGCATTTAATAAACATCATCAATTGTATTACACAATTTTGAAGAAGTGGAGAAGTTTGCAAAAAAATGTAGTGAAAAAATAAAAAACATCCTTATTGGTTTCCAAAAAGTATATAAAATAACAAAATAATTACACAAAAAGTATAAAAAAAACAAAAAACATTTGAGGAACCAAAATAATGTGCTTTCAGTAAAATTTGCAAAATAAATAAAATAAAAAACAAAACAAAAAAAACACAATGAACAGTGAGGGTTGGCTGTTTGCTGTGGGTTAGTTGTGGCCAACCCGCATTGCACATGGCCAAAGGCCACAATAGCCATGGTTGGCTCCAGAGGCAAGCTGGGCACAAGGCCTGGCCCTGCAGCCAACCCCGGCGGGCTCAGGGCTAAAGGCCTCCTGCATCAGGTTAGATGATCACCTGGGAATGGCTGGATGGAGGGCCAAAGACAAATCCTTGCAACGTACGATGGAAGCCGTGTACAGCTAGGGTTGGCCACTCTTGGTGGCATTTATGTAATGTGATTTAAAAAAAACTGAAATTCAGTGATAAAACTAAGGGGCCTATTACAATGGCGGGCAGACAAAGTCCATCCGCCTCCGTAACGGAAAACGGGACCACCCGCAAGAGGTACGGCGGTCCCGCTGTGCCCATTGGGATGCAACCGCCACCCTGGCGGTCGCATCCTGCATATTTAACATTGTGGCGAGGGTGCTTTGTGAAGCACCCGCCACAATGCCAAATATGCCTGTTGTGCATTGGCCTGCACAACATGACAGGTACCGCGCGGTGCCTGCCACCTTGTGCATGCCAAATGTAGTGAGCTACCATAGTTATCCCCCAAGTGCATCCCCCTACCCCCTCCACCCCCGGGGGCCGTAACGGGCCCCAAAAGTAAATTCCTGCATGCCGTTCCATGGCAGAGTCTCCGCCATGGAAAGGCATCCAACCGCTGCCATAGTAATATGGATGGCGGTGAACCCAAGAGTGGAGTGGTGCATCACCCGTTTTTGTGGAGAAAGTTATTTTCAATAAGTATTATAGTCTTTGTAGAGTTGTCTTTAAACAGTCCTTTATTGCAAAAATCAGAATATAGGAAATTGTCAATCAACGTGTTTCGTTCATAACAATGAACTTCTTCAGGGCATATGTATAGGTGGCGTCTGAGTTGTAGTGGGCATGTACAGAGCAGCTGCGAGGGCCTCCTTGATACGGGTTAGTATACAGCAGAATCTGTTTAAGCGAGTAAAGTGAAAGCCGTCAGCTCTGTCGGGTCCGCCACCATATTGTGTCCCTTTTCTGGCCGGTCGACAATTGAAGAAAAACATTGAAGAAATTGAAGAAAAACATTTTACTGGAAACCTCTGAGTGGCAGACATGAGCCTCCAGAAAGATTTAGCAGAAGTGGATTGCGAGGAACTACTAAGTCAAGTATCTCCAATGGAAGTGGAAATAAGATCTGATTAGGGCATTTATGAAAATGTATACACACCATTTAGACCCAAATCTGTCTTTACCCCAATGATGCCCAAAGACGGATTAGACATTTTTGCTGATAATGTAGTCAAGGACCTGAAGGAATAGGCGAAATTCAGTAGCAGAGATTTTATCAAAACAAATCATAACCAAAGGATACAATACAACAACCTAGTCAAAAAAAATCAAACAACGACAAGACATTGTGGTACGATGGTCCGACAAGGTAGTCTTGTGGCCTCTAGAGAAATACAACCAGGAGGCATTGACACAACTACAGGACAGAGAGTGCTACAGTCGCACAAGTGCCACTAGTATCATGGGAGTTAAGGAAAAGTTCCACAAGGCACTGTATGAATGGAGAGGTGTGGGGCTCATTTCCAAACAAGAACTCGATTTTCTGAAACATGACTATCCCATAACGCCCCAACTCTATCTTATACCAAAGATACATAAAGATGCCCAGTGTCCCCCAGGAAGACCAATCATTTCTGCGATTGGGGGACTTTTCGAAAACACCTTAAGATATATAGACTTCTTCCTTCAACTCTATGTCCATGAACTCCCAGTGTACATCAGAGACACTGGGGACTTTTTAAAAAAAAATTCTGATCAGACATGAAAGACAATCTTGTATTCATTACATTGGATGTGCATACTTTATACACCAGTATAAGACACAGGGATGGTCTGAATGCATTAAGCTACTATCTGGGGAAACGACCCATTGGTCTATATCAACATACCATGATGCTATTACAAATGGCAAAATGGTGTTTAGACAACAATATATTTATCTTTGACAGACTCTCCTACAAACAAACACAAGGCACAGCCATGGGTACTTGCTTCGCCCCCAGCTATGCTAATTTGCATATGGGCTGGTGGGAGGACCAAGTACTCATGATGACACAAAGTACATCTATGACTGAGAATGTAATTCGCTATGTCAGGTACATAGACAACATTTTCATTCTGTGGCAAGGCACTGAAGAAAGTGCTACCACCTTTGCTACAGAAATTAATAACAACTGCCTTAATCTAGCGTTCACCTATACCACCAGTAAAAAATCCATCAAATTCCTAGATTTAGAAATGTATGTAGAAAATAACAAAATCCAATCTAGGACATAGAGAAAACCCACCTTAGGTAACGCAATCCTCCACGCCAGAAGCTTCCACCCCACAAGCCTCAAGGAGAGCATACTATATGCGGAATGCCTCTGGATGAAGCACAACTGCAGCACTCATGAGGGATTGAGACAATCTACGAAGGGTCTGTTTGAGAGACTAAAATGTAGAGGATACAGCACTAGAACATTGACCAACGCAGAACAGAAATGTGCCAATGCCAAGAGGGAAGATTTACTATTCACCATCTAGAACAGTAATAACAAAAAAAAACACAAAACAAAGAAACAACACCTAGATTGATTACAGGTTTCAATGCTTATCATATGAACCTCCTTAAAATACTGCACAGGCATTGGCAACTAGTACGTAGCGATCCAGTTATAGGTCCCACATGCGTAAACTCCCACAGATTACATTCAGAAGAGCCAAATCCATGCGCCAGGAATTAGTTTGTAATGCACCATCAATTGACAGGGGAGCTGGCTGGCTCAAACCACAGAGAGTGTTTCACAAATGCTTCAAATGTAAAGCGTGTAAACACGGCATAAATACCAGAACCGTCCCTTTACCGCTCAGACAGACTCCCTTTGAAATCCGAGGCAGTTACACATGCAAAACTGATCTCGCAGTCTACGTCCTCCAATGCACATGTGCAAAACAGTACGTGGGGAGCACCATACACCCCGTACACGTGCGGATATTACAACACGTGAGGGCCATCATTCATGATGACCCCGCATATCCAGTAGCGAGACACATGAACACATGCCATGCGGTGAGGCTCAAGAACTTTTCTTCTTTGTGATTGACAGTTTCCCCAAGAACATTAGAGGAGGGAACAGACAACTTTCATTCAGAAGATTAGAATCAAGGTATATCATTTTACTTGATTCCAAAATCCCAAAAGGGATGAATGCAGATGAGGCACTTAATGTACATCTTTGATATTCTAACCGCTTGTCCTGCACCTGAACCCTTTCCGTGGCGTTAGGTTCTCACACTTTAGTAATTCTTGATAATGTTTTGTTGGCACATTTTTTCACACTTTAGTTAGTATAAGGAATTTTTTTGTATATACAGGGGTTGTTTTCGTCCGATCAGATCAATAACATAGGAGAAAGTGGTACTGGAGCAAATGCCCACTTGGGCATTATACTTCGTCTGGTTCTTGCCAGTCCCACGGTCCCCAGCTAACTCACCCATTCACGAGAGATGATTTTTTGTTTTTTCAATTTATTGATATACACATAGGATTTTTTTCCATAGTCATCTCTTATCAAATGCGTTTCCGATATCAATTTATAGGAATAGGTGAGAGAGATTTCTCTGTTTCAAAATGGGGGTGGTCAACAATGCAGATGTAACTCTTCCATTCCTCCTTAGTGTTGTGATGCATTTACACCCATGAATAACACTTGAAAAGCACTGTATCCAGGTATCAAGTTATTTGTGGTTTTAATAATTGTCACAGTTTATTTTATTGTTTATAAAGATAAACCTGTTGTGCAGCTTTAACAACAGTTGGACGGAATGTTTTCTATTTTGCTTTTTGCACGGTCATGGTTAATATGCCAATTCTTCTATATCCTTCACCACAGACGATTTCTGTGACAACCAACTGAATGTGCTTTACTTACATATATGTAGTAAAATCAGAGATACCTAATGTAGTGAGCAAGGCGGTCTGCCGCCGAAACGCGTCTAGGTAATTCATCTGGAATAAAGAATCTTTCTATGATAAAATTCCCCACTGAGTCAGCGCCTGTTCTTTATGGATACCAGGAATGGTGAAATATAAATATTATATATATATATATATATATATATATATATATATATATATCCCATGTTTGCAGTCTCAAAAAAAATCTGTGTCCACGGAAAGCAGAAACCACGCAGATCCAAAGTCAGGCACAATAGTTGTTAGTTTATTTTAAAGCCGAGTCTTCACAAATATCTGACGCGTTTCGGGCATCCGCCCTTGCTCACAGACAGATATATATATATATCTTCACTTAAAAAACCATAGGTTTCAGGCACGTTATAGTTAGAAATTAGCATTTAAAAAACCTTAGAAATTCACTGAAAAAAACATAGGTTTTAGGGAAAGTTATAGTTAGTTGGACATTTCACTCGTACAAAACCATAGAAATTCACCCGTTATAGTTAGTTCAGCTAACTATAACTCATGCCCCCGCAATGCACTGCTGATGATGTCACATATTACATCACTCATAACATGGTCAGTGACATCACTGATGACAGCACTGATGACATCTCAAATGACATCACTAATGACATCACTAATGACATCATCCAGAGGTGGCGGTCCCCGGGGCGTGTGGGGCCGGCTCGAGCCCCCTCACACAGGTTTTTTTCTTTTTTTAAACCCTGGGGGATGGCGGTCCCCGGGGCTGTGGGGAGCCGTGTGCCCCCCGCAATCAATTAATGAAAGCCCCGGGAGGTGGCGGTCCCCGGGGCTTGGGGGAGGTGGTGGTACCCGGGGCAGTGTGGGGGGGATTGGGGCCCCCCCACACACTTTTTTTTCTCTGCCCCCGGGACCTGGCCCACCCGGAGGCTAAATATTAATGAAGCGCGGGAGGCCGCGCTTTGTTTTTGTTTTTTTAATTTCGGCTGAAATTTGCGCTGGGTGCGTGAATCTCGCCGATTTTGTTTTTAAAAAAAATGCTTTTTTTGGCCCTGGGGGTCCTTGTGGGACCCCCTGAGCAGGCCTAGGGGGGTCAGGGTATTTCTACCCTGCCCCCTTTCCTTGTTTTTCGCGTTTCTTTTTCTGTTTTCTTGTGCCTCGGTTCTACCGAGGCACAAGATGGCTGCCAACACTGCCTCGTTTGGAGTGTTGACAGCCAATTAGCATGAAGCTCGTGATCGGGAGGGTGCGCGGATCCTCCGCGGCCTTAGATATCGCCATCTTTATTTCTTAATTTCTCAAAAACTACTGTTTTCTATAGGAAATTAATTTTTTTACCTCTATTTTTTTAATTTCTCAGGAACTACTGAATGGATTTAAACCATTTTAAAAAAAAAGGGCGCTTTCTGAGCCAAGGGCTACCTTTTCGCAAAATTTGGTGTAATTCCATTCAGCAGTTCGGGCTGTAGCCGTGTCTAATATTTCCTATGGAAAAAAACATGGAGAAACGCGTTTTGGGACCCCCCTTTTTTCTCGGCCCTCGCTTGACTAATCACCCCCAAACTTTCGGGATAGGAGCTGACCGGAACGGGCCATTAGTTTTGAAAATGTTGCGAAGATTCGTCAACTGGCGCCAAAGTTATTGGGAATAGAATGTTACGATTTTCCTGGCTAATAGGTCCTAACTATAACTACCTACTGGCGACTGCCAGTAGGTTATGGTTATATATATATATATTGTAAAAAACTACATTTGTGACATTGATATTTTTTCTCGATATTTTTGTACTTACCATTATAAACATAGGATGTTGATATTTTTGACATCGATGAATATAACTCGATATTGTGGTATGGTATTTTAGGTGTCGATATTCTGTGAGTGACCCCTGCCAGCGAAGATCCCAGTGTCTCTTTTCTAGCCCTTTTTCCCCTTTTGCCCAAAGTTTGATAGGCTGCACTAGTTAGGTCTCGCCTGATCCAGCGCATGCGCTGGTCTGGCCGAGACATTTTGTATACGGGCTTTTCAAAGTGCTGCCGTGGCCTAAAGCTTCAGTGCATGTGAAAGTGCACCCGCGCAGCACCATGCAGCACGCGATCGCGATCACTTTCACTTTCGCGTCCGCCTCACTTTCGCGGCCGCGTGGCCAATGCTTGTTTATTTAATCGCGTGCTCGCTGATGTATTTTACGTTCAATGTTGCACGGAAGTTTTTATTTTTTATTTTTTTAAACCAATCGGCTGAGTACTTTTCAGTGTAACGCATTCCCGTCAGTCCACCCATATTTGGAGTTTGTCACTATTCACTCAACCTCCAAACAAGCAAAATGTCTCTAACCGATTTAATTCAAGAAACAACCCCTCGCCTACAATGTGTTTATTCATTTCCTATGCTATCACGCACCAAAACTAGTCCATGTTATGTTAAGTGAATTTCAGTACCACGCCCTTGAACACTAAGTTTTGAGAGATGGTAGCATCGAGGAGCGACGTGATATGCGTGGGGCGCTCATCGTACTCTGTGTAAATCGGAAGAGCTCCTTTTTGTGCACGGAAGCTGAACAAATGTTTGTTTATTGTGTTGTAGGGAGATACCGCCATGTCCTCGGTAGTTGTTGAGCCGCAGCAGGTGAGTCCACTGCCCTGATGATTTATCCATGTGTTCTGCGGATTATTTGATTCCCCGGTGACTTGAAGTGTTTCTTCATCACAGAATGTGGTGTCCCGGGTGGTCAGCCTGCTCCTGGTCAGCTCCGCCTACGGCATGGTGTCGTCTGCGTATGCCAACACCAAGGAGAACCACCCCTACCTGAGATCGGTCTGTGAGGTGGCGGAGAAGGGAGTCCTGACTATCCCCGCTGTAGCCTTCACCACGGCCATGCCAATCCTCCAGAGGATGGAGCCTCAAAGTAAGTTCAGCTGTAAAATTAATACTTACGAGTGCCTCGCGACCCTTGTCCGAAGTAATAATGTCCTCCTCAAGCCCTACAGTTAATTAGTTCCAAATGTGTTTTCTATACCCTATAGAACACCCATTCTGCCATATAAGCGTATTTAAATGACGTAATACATTATTAAAACTTGTAATAGCACACTCGGCCCACTTACCGCTGCGCCCCCACTCCCTGCAGCGAAACTAAAACAAGAAGGCAAGTGCTGACGGGAAAGCCATATCCTTTGACAGACTTCTGACACGCTTTCCTTTTCCTATGAGCTCAAATCTTGCATAGAATACCGCCTGTAACCTTTCATCTACTTTCAAGCTGCGTCTCGACGTCCCCTTTGCCTAGTTCACTCATCATGAGTTATTTGGGATTGGCAGCAGTGCACTGTTTGTGTTGGCACACACCCGCCATTGCAGCATATCGGTTCTGTTGTACTTAAACTCCGAAAAATCTTTTCTCTTTCTGTCAGGCAATTTTGCTTATATTTTTCTAGCTGTTTGCTCTGTGGTTTTTATGATGATTAGGAGCAGCATTCTGCATTCCCACTGACTTTCTGTTCGTGGGTTGCTCGATCTTACAAGCCCATATTTCTAGCAACAGCAGTGATTCACTTAAGTCAGAAGGCCAAACATACCACATTGTAGGAGTCGTTTTTTTAAAAATTGCTTTTGTGCAAGTTTAAAAAGTTAAAATACGTCCAATTTTCCTCTCGACACATTTTGCCATATAGTGAACAATACATCTTTGATATCAGTAAAGTCTTTTAACATTCGCCAATCTTATATTTAATTGAATGCCATCTTTTTATTGTGTAAATGTTATCCGTGCTCTTTTCTGACTTAAACTATATCACCACCAACTCTAAAAGTGCTATAAATTCCCTCAAGCACTTAATTAAAGTATTCATTTGTGGCTGAATCGTCAATTTCCCTCATGAATGTTCATTACAATTATTGCTTTTGGAGAACTGGGTAATTGGATAACATCAGCACCAAATTCTGTTCCCTGATAGATGGAACAGTCTCCAGAGTGTCTTGCTTTTCGGTTATACTCCAGGTTCCTGCCTTATCAAGCGGACACATAACCTTATGTCTGTACCTTTTAATGTTTTGTCTTGGTACACTAAACCTGAGCAGACCCAAATTTAACTGGAACCCAATGTCTGCTGCTGCACTGTTACTTCTCAATTCAATTGTTTCTTTATTCAACCTTCCGAAGACAGATCATAAAAGGTACACATTATATCATTCAACATTAAAACTAGACTCATTAAAAACAACAACAAAAAAACAATTTCCATTTAAAATACGAAAGATCGCAGGCAAAAACAATGGTTTGATTGTATCTAAAGTGGCAGTGCAAGTAAACTGAATAGCAGCAGGTATAATCCAATGACATTAAATATTAGAATCAGTCTTGTTAACGAGTTAGCAACAATAAGCATTATAGCAGCAATACAATAAATACAGGAGCTGATAAAATGTATAAATATTAAAACAACATATTCCTTCTTTTTGCTAAGGTGCATTTCCGAAAACCCGCAACAGCAAAGCAAACGTCACAGTCATTAAGTTGCAGGAGAAAATACAAAGCTGCTTTACAAGGAGTGGTAGCAAAATTTCCTAGTGAATGGAAGATAAAATTGACAAAAAACACAAAATGTAAAATAGTTTGACTCGAATGTTAATTACGAGCAAGTGGTAATAGTTTCAGGAGAATACTGCCCCAAGGGGAAACCTATGAACCAGCTGAATGACTCAAGCCTAAATCTGGTCAGCAAATTCTTTTTGTAAACCTTATTTACTTATAAAAGATACTGGGCGATAGAGGGGGGTACTTGAATAAGGCAATAATATGACAGAGGGTTTTGACACTTTAGACAATTCCCTAGAGGATTCTTTGTGCTTTCGGAAGCTATCCAACACCCTCTGTTGATCCCCTTTGCAAATTGATTCTGGGTGCTCAAACAGTGAGGTACAACCAAGTTCCATGAAGCAAGTTTTGATGTATTGGAGCCAAGGAATAACAAGCATTTGCAATGCAATAGGTCTCGCATTTACGCGAGTTTGAGCTATTGACATTGCAAATGACAATGCCTTTTATTTTATTTTTTCGTTTTTTAAACATAAATAAAAGGCATTCTCATTTACAATGCTAATAGCTTAAACACGTGTAAATGCGAGACCTATTGCATTGCAAATGCTTGTTTTTACTTGCCAGCAAGATTTAGAAGGCGACTTCGAGGCAGAGGGGCAGTCTGCTTACATTCCTTGCATGGGTGGTCCTGACAGTTTGCCAGGCCGGCATGGATGCAGCAGACAGATCTTTTGCAGCCCCCGCTCAGACACCTGAAATAATTTAGTGGGAAATTTGTACTGCCTGGCTGAAACAGGAATTTTGCTTGACAGACTAAATCACTTGCTGTGTAACATTTTCACTTATCCCTAACACTACCATATTCAATCTACTTTGTATAGTCCCAGTCCAGATACAATCTGAGCATCATCTTCTGTTAGATGTACTCTTCTGATCACTAGTAGTAACAGTATCATGTGTATGGAACCCCAGATAAGTTTTAGGGCGATTCTAAGCACTTCTTAACATTTCTTACCCAATGTCAATTACATTGCCAAGTTACTGTCCGATTTTTCCTAAGTGTGCACTTACCTAGGCAGCTCTTTTAATACATTGAAATAATCCCTATCTGAACTGATATGACAAAGTGATGTGTTTGAGAGAAGGCAAATTGTGCAAGAAATGGATGTGAGTCTTTTGACACTTCAACAAAGTAACCAAGTATTGGTTCCTCAGGTCACCATATTCCAATGCTATGTGCTGAAGCAGCATGGACTGGAGAAGAGGATGCCTTACCCTTCTATAATTGCTAATGGCATGAATTGCATATACTAGCTATGGGCTACTGATACTTTTTAGTTGATTAACTTAGTCCTGCAAAGAGATAAACAACATTTGAATCACTGATGAAAGAAAAGAGGAGAGGGAAATTGAAACACATATGTTCCTAAACCCACTCTTGTAATACCTAATTAGGGTTCATCCACAGAGGAGCCAAAGCAGCTGAGAGCCATAAGAACGAAATGGAGAAGGAACGCAGACAAAAGGAAAACTTATGTATAGTGGATAATTGGGCCACTTTGAGAGTCAATGTTCACAAATGCCGGAAAACATTGAACGCTCGAGCTTGAGAATCAGGCAAGGTTTAGATTTACTCTTTGAGGCTGATCCTGTGGAATTAGAGCCCAAAATGACATACTAGAATAGCTAACTCATCACACTCTTCTAAATGTAGTGCTTTAAACTAAAATAAAACAATTCTTTACCTGGCGGTGTTGTATTAAGTTATGTAATAATTACGAACTGCATTCACAGTAGTTGCAGTTATGCTTAAAAGATCTTTATGCAAAAGCCATTATGCCACCCAGACAACTAGAAAGAGACATGATTACGCTGAAAATGAACAGTAGTTTCTGTGATCAGAATTAATGATAGTCAATCATAGCAGTGGTTTCCACAAATAAATTGATCAAAGCTGCTTTGTTGAGGTTTTAGCACCCTCCTTCTGTTGATAAACAAACACATAATAAGCAAAGGGGGTAATTGATTAGCTCTCTACCATTGGATTCCCTTTTCATAAACGTGCACTAGGAGAGCACAAGAAATCCAACATATTGTACCGGGCCAACCATTTGATGCAATCCATATACATATAAAGAATGCAGCAAACACGTGAACCAACATAAAGGAACACCCAGCATTCCTTTGTCATCAGTAGCAGGTTGGTCATAATAAAGAATGATAATTAATTCAAGTGAATATATTTCATGGTCCTAGAAGCATGCAGCATACAAAATAAGTCACAGGGGCACAAAAAGCTGCTAATTAATAATGTAACCTAACACCGTGGCTTCTTATCGAACAAACATTGGCATTGTCAATACGTCTCGTATTTGCGAGAGTTAGAGCTATTGGCGTTGTAAATGACAATGTCTTTTACCCATGTTTTGATTTGGAGTGGAGTGGGTCTATGTGGTGTGGAGTGGAATTATGTGGGTTCGATTGGAATTGTTAGTTGTGTAATTGTGTGTGGGGTGGAGTAGATTTGTGTAGTAGAATTATGTGGAATGGTGGATAGATAGGGGTGAGAGCTGCACAGAATATATAGCCCATATTACGATGTGTAAACATCAATATATACTGATTTCAAGATATGCTGACATCAAGGTACATGAACATTAAGGTATGCCGATGTCAAGATAGGCTGACGTCCAAATATACCAACTTCAGCAAACAGAAACATCAGAAAATGCTGATGTCAATGCCTGAAAAGGTTGTAGTGCTGGCTCCAGAATGTACTAAACACAACTGGACGTCTGCGTGTGTGTGCGTGCCTGCTTGTGTATGAGCGGGTTTAGCTAAATTGGCAAAACATGTATATTATCTAGCAAATATAGTGCATGCATGTCACCTATCTTTAATACCCATTAGGTACGTATTTATATTTGTAGAATTTATTTTTTTCTCCTGCATGGGAAATAGATGGATAGACAGATGGAGGTGGGTTTTGGAAAGACAGTGTGTGGGTAAATGGACAAACGGATGTAGATGGTTGTTGGAAGGGCAGCATAATCTCCTTAATATCATCCTGGTCACACTACACAGGCGCCCTCACAAGACATGCCAACATGTCCCTGTCTACTAATGTGGTCTTCTAGCACGTGGTTGTATGGTGCATAAGCTGTCCCTGCTCACAAACAAAACATAAGTTAATATTGATTTGTACCTAATGAGCTTGCCTCATACGAGTGTCAAAATTCTCCTTTTTAACCTGAAAGCTTACATTGCTTGCTTATTCGTTTATGTGAAATTGTTTATTCCTAAAGCATATCTTTTGCACGTCTTAATGAAAAGGCATGAAAAAAATCAGATGAAAGAGTCTAACAGGCTGGCTGGCTCTTTAAAGAGATCTTACCATGTGCTATAAAACAGAGAGTGAATCTCCCCATAACAATATTAATTGCCGCAGATTATCCATATGTTACACTACCACGAGACTAGAGCTGAACCTAAAGAACAACAAATAAAAGACATCTGCTGGAGGGCTACATTGTTATAAGGCTGTTGCTAGCACAAACGTGGGGCCAGTGGGAACCTCCAGGGTCTGTTGCATCCAAAAAGGGGTACTTTTATGCAAAAAAGGACACCGAATTCACAGCAGATTAACAATACATTTTCTGTATAGCGTTGTCTTCATTGAAAGTTCAGCAACTGGCAGGTTAACGAGTTTGCCTATATCATTTGCCTATATAATTTAAATGACAAGCATTAAAAATGCAATAGGTCTAGCCTTTTATTAAGTTAAAGCCATTTGCTTTGCTACACAATACCATTAGCAAAGCAAATGGCTTTCAATGCTTGTTTTTCTAAGCATTGGCCGCGCGCGCACACAACTCCCGCTTCTCCCCCTCCACCACCACATATCGCGTCTCGCGGCCGCATCAATAAGATGTGGCCTAACGGCTAGAGCGTACAACCTCGAAGCTGGGTAACCAGGTTCGAGTCTCTGCGGTTCAACCTCTTGTGATTCTGGGCAAATCACTTCATCTCCCCACGCCTAGCAAAACAATGGATGTGCCCGTCTGCAACAGCTGGTGCTCGTGTAAAGCGCCATGATACCTCCGGGTCGAGTTCGAGCTATATAAAATTGCAAGACAAAAAACACGGCTCTGCGGATCTTACACGCCCTCACACATGCACTCACTATCACGTGCCTCAGAGGTACTCTCGTGCTCGTGGGGGATGCACTCTCTCCCCTCCATAAGTGCCTCTCTCTCGCAGAAGATTCACACACTTCCTGCTGGTTGGCGAAGAGTGATACACAAGCTCTCACGTGACAAGGTTGGGGCATAGCACCCACCAAGCGCCTCTCGGGTTTAAACAAGCATCGGCATACAAATAGAACATGGTGACCAGTACGGGGTTGTTTGCTCTCCCCCACGCCCCAGTGACACACTCAGGAGTGACACCCTCAGTAATGACACACCCAGTAGTGATACATCCAGGAGTGATAACCTCAGGAGAGACACACAGGACTGACAAACTTAAGAGTGACACGCCCAGGAGCGACACACTCTGGAGTGAAAGTACATGGGCCCCTGTCCCTGCAGGCTGGACTCATTAAGATGTGGCCTAACGGTTAGAGCATATGACCTCGAAGCTGGGTTACCAGGTTCGCGTCTCTGCGGCTCAACCTTTTGTGATTCTGGGCAAATCACTTCATCTCCCCACACCTAACAAAACATGGATGTGCCCGTCTGCAACAGCTGGTGCTCGTGTATAGCGCCATGATACCTTTGGGTTGAGTTTGAGCTATATAAAATTGCAAGACAAAAAACACGGCTCTGCGGATCTCACATGCCCTCACACATGCACTCACTGTCACGTGCCTCAGAGGTACTCTCGAGCTCATGGGGGATACACACTCTCCCCTCCATAAGTTCCCCTTGCTCCCAGAAGATTCACGCACTTCCTGCTGGTTGGCGAAGGGTGAGACATCAGCTCTCACGTGACAATGTCGGGGTATAGCGCCCATGGTTGTTAAAGTCACCAGAGAAGCCAGAGACACTTTTCTCTTCTGGAGCCATCCCAGTTGGACTGGCTCGCCTGACTTCCTTTTGTGCTAAAAGGTTTCTTATCTTTATGGGGCCATGTGTTTGGCCCCATAAAGATAACAAACCTTTTACACCAGCAGTAAGTCGGGGCAGCCAGTCCAACTGGGATGGCTCTAAAAGAGAAAAGTGTACGTCACTGGAAGCTCTTTTCCAATGGCTGGCCAGCGTTTACCATAAACGGTGACGTCAGCCAATGGAAAAGAGGGGCGGGGCTTAAACCCCACTAGTGAAAGCTACCCTAAATCATTGAATCTCGCCAGTGAGACTGCGCATGTCTGCGCAGCCTACGCCAGGCGAGACCTAAAAAAAATGCATTGTGAACTGTAAATTGAAAGATATCAAAAGTAAAGTAAGTGTCTCTTCTGTGGGTGTAAACTGCGTAATGAAACGTTTCACAGTATAGACTTGGACTGGCATTAGCTGTGGGCGGA
The DNA here is from genome assembly GCF_964204655.1 of Triturus cristatus. Classification (NCBI taxonomy): domain Eukaryota; kingdom Metazoa; phylum Chordata; class Amphibia; order Caudata; family Salamandridae; genus Triturus; species Triturus cristatus. The sequence continues at coordinate 1,635,689,538 of NC_140589.1, forward strand.
AGTATTGATGGTGCACATAGGACCTCTAGTAGAGGTGCTAGACCCACATACAGAAGGCATTCATTAGTTATGTTGTAGAGTTCAGCGCCCTGAGACAAGAAGGGGGTGGGTGCTAAAATGATCAGCTGCACAGGGTTTCTTTGTGTTTGTTGCATAATGGAAGAAGATGAATATACATTGACAAAGCCAATAGGTTTCAGCACTGTGATAGCTATTGGCTTTGTCAATGTTTTTGTAACCATGTTCAGCCATGTCGTACAACAGCATGGCTGACAGTGAAAGAAAAAAAAAACAGCTATGTGCGGCAGCACTCCGCGCTGTTGAGCAACATGGCTGAAATGCTTTTAAGGACAACTATTGGCGTTGTCAATGTTTTTCAAGCCATGTTATCCAAGAGTGCGGCTGCTGTGCAACTTGGCTGAAAGTTTTAAAGCACTATCACACAGAGCGCTGCAGTGTCATACTGCTTTTTTACAAACGGTCTTCTATGTTGCGTAACAGCTGTGCTGCTGTACAGCATGAAAAAAATACTGGCAAATCCAACAGCTCTGGTAGCCAGGAAAATTGGCTTCGCCAGTGCTTGTTTTTTATTATCACCTTGAAATAAGTGAGTTTTGGTTGAGCGTTGTAATTTAATAGACTATTATGTTGCTCTATCTACAAAAAGAATCTAGGCCACCTTTAAGCCATAGCTAATTCCTTCATGTCTAGTTCACTAAAAGCATTGTCATCAGGGCCAGGGGAACAAGAATGTTTCTATGTTTAAGTTGAAAAAAACTCTATAATAAATGCTTCTTAAGGTGAAACACTTCCTTGTGCTAAATAAATACACTGAATTTCAGGTAGACTTTATCATATTTTTTACATGATGTTTGGTTTACATTCAAAATATATGCAAAGCTCGCCTCATGCCCAGGCTCTTAAAGCCAAGTAAGACCACTCCATGTTAATTTACTGGATCGCCCATCCCGAACATTTAATAAATGAATATATGCAGGAGACTCTTCATGCAAATAAACATGTTACACAGCAGAGCGGAAGGTGCTATCTAACGACAGAAAACAGGTGTAAATAGGAGTAGGACAGGTTGAAAAACAAACATACAGCGCAACTAGAACACACCAGTATGTCAGTACTGTTCAGTCACTGTCTTCGAGTCCCATCCTGTACATTTGAGTACATTTGAATCTGTATGTTGGACTTTTAAATTTGTAAAACATAACTTACTCTCACTCCGCCTTGTTACTACTCTTCCGCGTTCTATCTCTGCCTCATTCGCCGCTCGACCCTGGCGGTACCCGGAAGCTAGGTGGGTCCGCACTGCACGATGGTTGACGCGCTAGTTGTTGTTTGACTCCCATATAAGGTGCGCTGGGGCGTCCGCGCAGCGGGCGCGCCAAAGGCAAGCCCGTCTGCGCCCGTAGCGCTGGCCCTTTGACGATAACTACCTATAGCAGACTGCAACTGATGGATCTAGATGTGATCTCTTGTACATTGCACGGCTTGTTTCCATCAGACCGACACCCAGAGGAGACCGCCTGTATTAAATGTGCCTATCGGATAAGCCAAGGTAGAACCGACGGCCCAAGCATCCAGCAACCGGGGAGCTAAGTGGGAAGACACCCCTAAAGATAGGCCTCGGTGGAACACAACCTAAACGATACCCCTAGGCATGACCCATATGCAGCCACTAAGTCAGATCAGGAACAGCAATTACTCTGTGTCCTGCTTAACGTGCGGTCCGTCAGTAAAAACAAATACCAGATCGCGGATATGATCGAAAACACCACGCCTGATATAGTCTTCCTGACTGAGACCTGGACTGACAATGCCTCGGGTCCAGACTGGAACGTAGCACTTCCCAAGTGCTATGTCGTCACTGCACACGATAGAGCGAGAGGGAGAGGGGGAGGTATAACGATTGTCCACCGGGACCACTTGAAGATGCAAATAGAAATTATCTCTGACTTACCTGCAGAAGCGCTCCACTTCACTATATACTTAATACATTTCTTTAAGTTTCAGGGACTTTTGATCTATCGCCCACCTGGTCCCAGGACCTCTTTTTCATAAGCACTAATGACCCATCTGGAATCCCGTGTCGACCCCCAGCCCTTTATTATTCTTGGTGATTTTAACTACTGTTAGAACCGGCGGTCTCTAGTTGGCAGAGGTATACACTTCTGACAAATAGGGACCAACCACCTCTAGTCAGGGCAAGGGGATTACACACTCAGATAACCCCTGCTACCCCCTTGGTAGCTTGGCAGAGCAGACAGGCTTATCTCAGAGGCAGTGTGTTAAGCATTTATGACCACATACAGTAATAAAGTGAATACACTACAGATGGACACGACACAGAAGTTATTATAAAAATAGTATTTTTATATAAGGCTTGGCACAAGACCAAATAACGACAAAAATATACCACAGTCTTAATAAGTACTCTTCGGAAGGAAAAATAATAGTTCAAGTAAGGTTTCTTCTTGGCAAATAGTTCTTTAGCAAAGTATTCTTCTGCACAGATCTTTGGCAACAATGTAACCCCCACAGGAGTCACACGACGTCGAGTCTACAAGATTCCCAAGGTTCGGCGTCGACCGCGAGGAGCGCTACGTCAAGCCTGGAGTCGCAACAGACCCCACAAGTACAGTACCTTGAGAAACGAAGAAAACGATGATCCACGGCGTCGAGATGTCGGCGTCGAGGTCGGCGTCGATCGTGCCTCGGAGTCGGGTCAATCCGCAGCGGCGTCGAGGGATGTCGGGCCGGAGCAGCGCTCACGGCGTCGAGACGGGCGTCTAGTCGATGCGATCAGCAGCGGCGTCGGGACGGGGTCGCTTGGAGGCAGAGCCGATACTCACTCCTCACTGGCGTCGATACCGGCGTCGAGACGGGGTCACTTGGAGCCGGGGCCGATACCCACTGCTCACTGGAGTTGCTGCTGGCGTCGATCGGGCCCGGCGGCGTCGAGACTGCAGATTTTCCCTTGTGTACTGGAAACAACACTTTCCAGCAATTCAGCAATTCAGTAGATGGTGAAGTCCTTTGGCCCTGTGACTTCAACAGGAGACTGGCACTCTTCCAGTCCTTGGAGATTTTCTAGCAAGTGTTCAGAGAGTACACACCAAGTTCCTCTCTCCTTGTTCCTTGGCAAAAATAAAGAAGCAGCTTTCAGGTTCCTCCACAGCAAAACAGCCCTCTGGCAGAAAGGGGAGGCAAGTCCTTAGATCAGCAGGCTTCTTGTCCTTGGTACAGGTTTCCTTGTCAGAAGTGATCTCAGTTCTTGGTTCAGGGGTCCTTCTCTTATACCCCTTTTTCCCTTTGTTCCCTTTGTCCAAGCAGGGCGATTCCCACCATCTCAGGTTTGTTGTGGGTGTTGCCAGGCAGAGGCACCTGGCCTATTCACTGGGCAGGGCAGAGTCCTCAGCCGCCCAGCAGGAGGCGGAGCCAGTATTGTCACCGGTAGGAGCAGGGCTATCAGTCGCCCAGCAGGAGGCGGGGCCAGTATTGTGTCAGGCAGGGCAGGCTACTCTTCCCTCACTCTACGTGTAAACGCCCCATTCACCCCACACTGACTCACTCAGACCTCTGGAGCCACCCAGCCCCTGACACACACACCAAACCAGCAGAGACCGGTAGATAGTTGGACAAGAAAATAGCCACTTTCTAAAAGTGCTATTTTCAAACATAGAATTTAAAAACCATCCAGCCTAAAGGGTGTGTTATTAAATTCTGAGTTCAGGGATACTAAACTCGACTTGCTACCATGCTCCCTGAGTCAGATAGATTATAATGGAGTTAATAATCAGTCTGCCCAGTCTGGCCTATTGGAGGCAGGTAGCCCTTCAATAGTGAAAAACGAAAATGGCTGTAATTCACTATTAGGTCATGCCACACACATCAGGGCATGACCTACCTTTTACCAACAATGCACCCTGCCCTAGGGCCTACCATAGAGGTGTCTGAAATGTGGCAAAGGGAAGGTTTAGAGACTGGTAAGTAGGTTTCCTTACCAAGTCGACATGGCAGTCAGGGACTGCACGCAGGCGCCGCGGTGGCAGGCCTGAGACACATTTTGCACGCTGCTTCTGTGGGTGGCACAACCAGTGCTGCAAGCCCACCAGCAGCAGTTAACTTACACGCCCTTGGCACGCGCAGTGCACTAGACTAGGGTCTGAACAGTAAGTCAACCAAGCCAATCATGGTAACACCAATCAACGTAACAATTTAGCATAGGGAGCACTTGCACTGTGGCACTGATCAGCAGTGGCACAGTGCCCAAAGCAATAATCCAGCAAAAACATCGTAAACAGAGGAGGCAAACAGAAAAAATGGAGGAGAGACTCATGCCAATGATGCCAGGTCTAACACGTGTCCCCTCCAGCTGAAATGTGGGGAGAACTACCCTTCACCCAGGGAGTCCTCATCACTAAGGCGGAAAAATCTGGACAGACCATCAGCATTGGCGTGATCTGTACCAGGGCGGTGTTCCACCGTAAAGTCCATCCCCTGTAGGGAAATGGACCACCTCAACAGCTTTGGGTTCTCACCCCTCATCTGCATTAACCATCTGAGGGGCCTGTGGTCCGTCTGAACCCGGAAGTGAGACCCAAACAAGTAGGGTCTTAGCTTCTTCAGCGCCCAGACCACAGCGAATGCCTCACGCTCGATCGCACTCCACCTTTGTTCCCTGGGAAGTAACCTCCGGCTGATGAAGGCTACAGGTAAGTCTCGGCCCTCCTCATTCATCTGTGCTAGAACAGCCCCCACACCATGCTCTGAAGCGTCCGTCTGGACAATGAATTCTTTTGAAAAGTCGGGTGCCTGGAGGACCGGTGCTGTACACATTGCAGTTTTCAGGGTGTCAAAGGCTTTCTGACAGGCGTCAGTCCAGATCACAAGTCTCGGCTGCTTCCTGGAAGTCAGCGAGGTCAAGGGGTGCACAATGTTGCCATACCCCTTGACAAACCTCCTGTAGTAACCCGTGAGACCCAAGAAGGCTCTCACCTGAGTCTGGGTTTTGGGCGGTTCCCAAGCCAGGATGGTATCTATCTTGGGTTGCAGGGGGGCCACCTTGCCGCTCCCTACTTGGTGCCCCAAGTACACCACTGAACCCTGCCCAATCTGGCACTTACTAGCCTTGATTGTGAGGCCTGCTCTGCGCAGGGCCAACAACACTTCCTGGAGGTGGCGCAAGTGTTCCTCCCAGCTGGCGCTGAACACTGCTATATCGTCCAGGTAGGCGGCGCTGAAATCTTCCAGCCCGGCCAATACCTGGTTAACCAACCTCTGGAATGTGGCAGGGGCATTCTTCATCCCAAAGGGCATCACACGGAACTGGTAGTGCCCATCTGGTGTGGAGAATGCAGACCTCTCTTTTGCCCCATCAGTCAAGGCGATCTGCCAGTACCCAGACGTTAGATCAAACGTACTAAGGTACCGGGCAGCCCCCAACCGATCGATGAGCTCATCAGCTCTGGGGATGGGGTGCGCGTCAGTCTTGGTGACCGAATTGAGTCCTCGGTAATCCACACAGAATCGAAGTTCTGGTGAAGCACCAGGCGCTGCAGCCTTTGGGACCAAGACCACTGGGCTGGCCCAAGGACTGCTAGAGGACTCAACCACCCCTAAGGCAAACATCTTGGAGACCTCCTCCTTGATATATGCTCTGACCTTTTCAGTCACCCTGTAGGCCTTGTGCCTCACAGGAGTGCTGTCCCCAGTGTCCACATCATGGACACACCACTGAGTGACACCAGGGATTGAGGAGAACAGATCAGGGAATTGTACCAACAGATGGCGACAATCTTGCTGCTGCTCAGGGGTCAGTGTGTCAGAGAGGACAACACCATCCACTGACCCATCTTTTTCTTTTGCACACAGGAGGTCAGGAAGAGGCTCACTCTCCTCCTCCATCCCAGCATCTGTGGCAAGGAGCATGCCCACTTCGGACCTTTCTAAGTGGGGCTTTAACCGGTTGACATGCAGGACCCTTAAGGGGTTCCTGGGAGATTTCAAGTCCACCAAGTAGGTGACATCGCTCTTCTTCTCCACAACCTCAAATGGTCCAGTCCACCTGTCCTTGAGCGCACAAGGTTCCACAGGGGCCATGACCCAAACTTTCTGACCAGGTTGAAGCTCAACCAGAGTGGCATTCTGATCGTACCACCGCTTCATCTCTTCCTGGCTGGCCTCCAGATTTGCCTGAGCAAGATCTCTGAAGCGCCGAGTCTGGTTCCTGAAGGCCAGCATGTAACTATATACATCCTGGGGAGGTTTCCTGGGAGATTGCTCCCAGCCTTCTTTGACCAGACTCAAAGGTCCTCTTACCGGGTGACCATACAAAAGCTCAAAGGGGCTGAACCCTAGAGACTTCTGGGGCACCTCACGGTAAGCAAACAGCAGGCATGGCAAGAGGACGTCCCATTTACGCCTCATTGGTTCTTCAAGACCCATGATCATGCCTTTTAGGGTCCGGTTGAATCTCTCAACCAGCCCATTACCTTGAGGGTGGTAAGGAGTGGTAAACTTGTAGGTTACCCCACACTCCTTCCACAGAGACTTCATATAATTCGAAATGAAGTTGGTGCCCCGGTCTGACACCACCTCTCTGGGGAACCCCATGCGGGAGAAAACACCCATCAGTGCCCGTCCCACCACGGGGGCCGTCACTGTTCGGAGAGGGATGGCTTCCGGGTACCGGGTGGCATGGTCCACCAAGACCAGGATAAACCTGTTGCCCATGGCTGTCTTGGGGTCCAGTGGCCCCACAATGTCAATTCCCACTCGCTCAAAGGGGGTACTGACGACGGGAAAAGGTTGGAGGGGAGCCTTCTGCTTCCGCCCACTTTTCCCACTTGCCTGGCAAGTTTGACAGGTCCTACAATGGATATCTGAATCCCTTCTCATCTGAGGCCAATAAAAATGGGTGACAAGCCTGTCATAGGTCTTGTCCTGCCCCAGATGTCCAGCTAACGGAACGTCATGAGCCAACCCCAGTAGGAAGGCTCTGAAGCGCTGGGGTACCACCAGCACACGGGCTGACCCAGGTTCAGCAGCCTTAGGCTCGCTATACAGGAGGTCGTTCTCCCAGTAGACCCAATGTGATCCTGACTGATCACCTGTCGTTTGGGCTGAGGCCTGCTGCCTCATACCCACAAGAGAAGGGCACACTTTCTGTTCAGCACAAAATTCCTCCCTGGAGGGACCACCATCCTGCTGCCAATGGGTCAGCTCGGGCAGGTCTCCCAGTTCGGCCACTTGTTCTCCTGTCGGTTCCAGGGCATCCCCCTCAGGGTCTGCTCCCTCCTGGACCGCGGGAACGATGGGGGACGGTTTCCCGCGCCCCCTGCCTCTTCTCTTCACGGTTGGGACCTGGGCCATACTTTCAGGCTCCGGGCCCCCATCAACACCCTTACTGACTGACATGGACCGGGTGGTCGCACACACCCACTCAGGCAGACCCAACATTTCCAGATGCGCTTTTCTCTCCACCTTAGCCCAAGGGGAGTCCTCCAAATCATTGCCCAAGAGACAATCAACAGGCATGGCGGGCCTCACAGCAACCTGAAGAGTACCTGAGACCCCCCCCCACTCAAAAGGAACTTGAGCTACCTCACACTTACTCTGTGAGTTGTCAGCAGCTACAACGGGGTAGAATGCATGAGGGACCACCTGCTCTCTGGACACCAAGTGACACTTGACAGCTGTCACACTCGCTCCGGTGTCTCTGAGAGCTTCCACCCTATGGCCATTAATGGTCACCCACTGCCTATATTTCTTAGTGTTACTAGGCAGAGGGGTTGGAGGGACCATTTCCATGTCTCCTAAAGAGACCAGGGACATTTCTGCGGGACCCCACCCACCGGGGGCACCCATCTCCTCCCCTCCCAGGGCTACACTCGCGACCTGACGAGGGGGTGCACGCGGCGGTGCATTCGAATCCTTCATGGGACACTGGGGATCATAATAACGGTGTCCCACCTGCTTACAGGCATAGCAGGTCATGGGGCCCCTGTGAACAGGTTTACCTGTCGGGGCCTCTGGCTTCTTTACAGGGGGAGGCTGGGAACCCTTCCCTTGGTTCCCTTGGGGACTACTTTGGGGCCCTTTCTGAAACTCCCTCTGTTTACCCCTGTCCCCCCCACTCTTCTGCTGGGGACCCTGCCCACCTTTGGCTGAGTCTCCCACTGGACCCTTGTGGACCCTGGTACTGACCCAGCGGTCCGCCTCCTCAGCAAGTTTTCTAGGGTTAGATAGCTTGCTGTCAACAAGGTGCTGGCGTAGCTCTGGAAAACAGTTATTAGACAAGTGCTCCCAAGCAAACAAATCATAAAGAGCATCATAACTATCAACCTTGCTACCCTTTATCCAACCATCCATGGTTCTGCAGAAAAAAGACACATATTCAACCCACGTAGTACCAGGCAACTTCTTACATTCTCTAAAGGTTTGTCTGTACTTTTCTGGAGTTAAGCCATATCTCAGCATTAAAGCATCTTTCATATGAGTATAAGACATCCTATCCTCAGCAGGAAGGCTCAACAAGGTATCTCTCCCCTCGTTTGTAAAGCGGCTCCACAACCCCGTTCCCCAATCCTTCTCAGGGACCCGGTGGGCCAACAATGCTAACTCATACGCTTTAAACCATTGGCTAATATCTTCATTCTTACTGTAATCTTTGATCACATCCTTAGGAAAATAAAACCTACTTTCTGCAGGCACGGATGGAGTGCTGCCACCAGAGGGATTCAACTCTAAACTCTTAGTTTTAAGCTCCATCTCCCTCACCATCTTCTCACGTTCAAACGCTAATTTCTCTCTCTCAAAATCTAATCTTTTGCTCTCCATTTCAGCTTCTCTCTTGCTTCTCGCATTCTCTAATTCCAACTGCCCTCCTAATTTAAGTTTCGCCATTTCTAACTTGTACCCCCTCTCCTTCTCCCTGTCTTCTAATTCTTCGGGGGAAAGGCTCCTAGAGGACGCACTACTGCCTGGAGATGACACTGGCCCACCTGTGGGCTCTTCCTCTTCCTCTTCTTCTTCCTCTTCCGGTACCACCACCGGATCAGAGGGATTTCTGGCCTCTAACCAGGCCTTCAGCGCTTTGAGGAAGCCCTCTTTCTTTGAGACACCTGTGGTAGGAACTTTAAACTGCTTGCAAAATCCTTTTAGATCTTTTAGCGTGTAGGAATCTATCTTCTCCTTATCAAATTCCCCCACAACATTCTCCACAGGTGTAGCAGCTCCGGCATTCTCCATGGTCAAAACTGGCAGTGTTTAAGAAAATAAGCTCCAGGAAAGCGGAGAACAAAAATAGAATATCCTACCAAACAGACTGTGGCTGCGTTATGGTCTGCTTTCACTATGTAGCGTACACTAATCACTGTACATGAGTCATAAATGCAAAGTTCAAATCCCACCGCTGCCACCAATGTTAGAACCGGCGGTCTCTAGTTGGCAGAGGTATACACTTCTGACAAATAGGGACCAACCACCTCTAGTCAGGGCAAGGGGATTACACACTCAGATAACCCCTGCTACCCCCTTGGTAGCTTGGCAGAGCAGACAGGCTTATCTCAGAGGCAGTGTGTTAAGCATTTATGACCACATACAGTAATAAAGTGAATACACTACAGATGGACACGACACAGAAGTTATTATAAAAATAGTATTTTTATATAAGGCTTGGCACAAGACCAAATAACGACAAAAATATACCACAGTCTTAATAAGTACTCTTCGGAAGGAAAAATAATAGTTCAAGTAAGGTTTCTTCTTGGCAAATAGTTCTTTAGCAAAGTATTCTTCTGCACAGATCTTTGGCAACAATGTAACCCCCACAGGAGTCACACGACGTCGAGTCTACAAGATTCCCAAGGTTCGGCGTCGACCGCGAGGAGCGCTACGTCAAGCCTGGAGTCGCAACAGACCCCACAAGTACAGTACCTTGAGAAACGAAGAAAACGATGATCCACGGCGTCGAGATGTCGGCGTCGAGGTCGGCGTCGATCGTGCCTCGGAGTCGGGTCAATCCGCAGCGGCGTCGAGGGATGTCGGGCCGGAGCAGCGCTCACGGCGTCGAGACGGGCGTCTAGTCGATGCGATCAGCAGCGGCGTCGGGACGGGGTCGCTTGGAGGCAGAGCCGATACTCACTCCTCACTGGCGTCGATACCGGCGTCGAGACGGGGTCACTTGGAGCCGGGGCCGATACCCACTGCTCACTGGAGTTGCTGCTGGCGTCGATCGGGCCCGGCGGCGTCGAGACTGCAGATTTTCCCTTGTGTACTGGAAACAACACTTTCCAGCAATTCAGCAATTCAGTAGATGGTGAAGTCCTTTGGCCCTGTGACTTCAACAGGAGACTGGCACTCTTCCAGTCCTTGGAGATTTTCTAGCAAGTGTTCAGAGAGTACACACCAAGTTCCTCTCTCCTTGTTCCTTGGCAAAAATAAAGAAGCAGCTTTCAGGTTCCTCCACAGCAAAACAGCCCTCTGGCAGAAAGGGGAGGCAAGTCCTTAGATCAGCAGGCTTCTTGTCCTTGGTACAGGTTTCCTTGTCAGAAGTGATCTCAGTTCTTGGTTCAGGGGTCCTTCTCTTATACCCCTTTTTCCCTTTGTTCCCTTTGTCCAAGCAGGGCGATTCCCACCATCTCAGGTTTGTTGTGGGTGTTGCCAGGCAGAGGCACCTGGCCTATTCACTGGGCAGGGCAGAGTCCTCAGCCGCCCAGCAGGAGGCGGAGCCAGTATTGTCACCGGTAGGAGCAGGGCTATCAGTCGCCCAGCAGGAGGCGGGGCCAGTATTGTGTCAGGCAGGGCAGGCTACTCTTCCCTCACTCTACGTGTAAACGCCCCATTCACCCCACACTGACTCACTCAGACCTCTGGAGCCACCCAGCCCCTGACACACACACCAAACCAGCAGAGACCGGTAGATAGTTGGACAAGAAAATAGCCACTTTCTAAAAGTGCTATTTTCAAACATAGAATTTAAAAACCATCCAGCCTAAAGGGTGTGTTATTAAATTCTGAGTTCAGGGATACTAAACTCGACTTGCTACCATGCTCCCTGAGTCAGATAGATTATAATGGAGTTAATAATCAGTCTGCCCAGTCTGGCCTATTGGAGGCAGGTAGCCCTTCAATAGTGAAAAACGAAAATGGCTGTAATTCACTATTAGGTCATGCCACACACATCAGGGCATGACCTACCTTTTACCAACAATGCACCCTGCCCTAGGGCCTACCATAGAGGTGTCTGAAATGTGGCAAAGGGAAGGTTTAGAGACTGGTAAGTAGGTTTCCTTACCAAGTCGACATGGCAGTCAGGGACTGCACGCAGGCGCCGCGGTGGCAGGCCTGAGACACATTTTGCACGCTGCTTCTGTGGGTGGCACAACCAGTGCTGCAAGCCCACCAGCAGCAGTTAACTTACACGCCCTTGGCACGCGCAGTGCACTAGACTAGGGTCTGAACAGTAAGTCAACCAAGCCAATCATGGTAACACCAATCAACGTAACAATTTAGCATAGGGAGCACTTGCACTGTGGCACTGATCAGCAGTGGCACAGTGCCCAAAGCAATAATCCAGCAAAAACATCGTAAACAGAGGAGGCAAACAGAAAAAATGGAGGAGAGACTCATGCCAATGATGCCAGGTCTAACAACTACCATTTGGAACTAACTAACCACCCGGACTCTAGCAAACTTCTCGACAACCTGGCAGCTTTTGGCTTCAGCCAACTAGTAAACAAACCTACCCATCAAGCAGGCCATACCTTAGATGGTATTTTCGCTAACAGCATAGTTATGGACCTGACCAGAGTTATTGCTCTTCCTTGGGCAGACCATAAAGCGGTATATTTCACCATAAAGACCGCCTTACCAACACCTCAATCTCACCCGAAACCATCAAAGGTGAAAACCAGACAATGGACTAGGGTCCAAGCTGACAGTTTAAATATGGCCCTTGGTCAATCCCCTCTCCTGCTCAGTAAGGATAATACCGAGGCAGCTCTTGCCTTTAACAAATGGCTTGCGACAGGAGCTGACGTGGTGGCCCCTGAAAAACTGCTAACTGTTAGGAGATTAAAACCCTCTGCCCCATGGTATAGTTCTGAGCTCAAAGGCTTAAAGGTAATTTGCAGAAAGGCTGAGCGACTTTGGAGGTTGGACTATAGCTCAGACAAGAAAATAAGTTACAATCGTGCCCTCCAACAGTATAGAGATGCAATTAATGCTGCCAAAAGTCTGTTTTATACCACCAAGATTGAGGAAGCAGGTAGCTCCACTAAGGAGCTCTTCAAAACAGTTACCCTGCTCTCCAAACTGCAGCAGGCTAACATGTTCCTGCCCGATCAAGACATGTGCAATAAATTAGCCGCAATATTCCAGGATAAGGTCCAACTGATCTTCTGAACATTCATCCGAGCCCGGATAAGCTAGAGCAACCTCTGGTCGAGAAAGGTATAATACTTCCCAGTCTGATGAACTTCCCAGCAATCATAAAGGAAGAAACATGTAAACTTATTGCGGCTAGAAAATCAGGCTCACCTAAAGACCCCTGTCCCCCAATGATTTTGCACTTTGCTGCAAATAGAATCGGAGACAAATTAAATACTTTAATCAACCAAGTGTTGGAGTCTGGTAGCTATCCATCCAGTTGGAAGAGAGCTACGATCAGGCCAGTATTGAAGAAACCCACCCTAGACCCCTCTGAACCCAAGAACCATTGCCCAATTGCCGCTCTGCCCATAGCAGCTCAAATCCTGGAGAAATCAGTAAACAGGGCACTGAGGGACTATCTCGATACCCACAATTTGCTAGACTCCACGCAGCATGGCTTTCGTTCACAGTATTCCACGGAATCAGCTCTGCTCGTAGCAGCTGAGGAGATCCGAGGAATAGTGGATAGAGAGGGCAGGGCTATTCTCGTCCTGCTAGATCTGGCAGCAGCTTTTGACACCGTGAACCACACTGTGTTAATACAGAGATTGCGGGAGGTCGGTGTTGAGGGCCCAGCTCTGCCCCTTCTCACATCGTTTTTGGAGGGCAGGGAGCAGAGCTTATATTGGGATGGCTATCAGTCCGACAGTTTCCATCTTCCCTGTGGGGTCCCCCAGGGATCAGCGCTGTCGCCTACGCTGTTTAACATCTATGTCACCCCTCTGGCCAGACTCATCAGGAATCATGGTTTTGCCCTAGTGTCCTATGCAGATGATTTCCAGCTCATAATCTCAACGGCCAATCAGTCAGATGATACAGCCGCTAGATTTCACACGTGTCTTCTGGAAATCATGACCTGGATGAACCATAGCTTCCTGAAGATCAACACAGACAAAACAGAGATCATTGAGTTTGGTCAGGGGCAATCCCTGTGGAATGACTCCTGGTGGCCCCTGAAGGCTGGCGAATGCCCCCGCCCTGTGTCCAAGGTGAGAAACCTTGGTGTTCTGTTTGACAGTCAGCTAAATTTCTCGGCCCAGGTGAATAGTCTTACCTCGTCATACTTTTTCCTAATAAGGACTTTGAGAAAGATCTTCCCTTTTATTGCGCAAGAACTACGAAAGACAGTGGTGGTGGCCCGTCTGCTGTCCAAGCGTGGCTACTGTAATGCCCTACTATTGGGGATAAACAAGGCCCAGTTGAGTAGGCTACAGTCATTACAGAATGCCGCCGCAAGATTGCTTCTGAACATTCCTAGAGACCAATCCACCTCGGCAGGAATTAGAGCCTTACACTGGCTTCCTGTACAACAACGTGTGGAATTTAAGGCGTTATGCCTGGTCCACAAAGCCATCTTCGGGGGCGGAGCTAGAGATATCCAAAAAATGCTGATCCCCTATGTCCCCGGTCGTGCCCTAAGATCCAGAACCTTGGGCCTTCTTCAGGTGAACAGGACTAGGAGAGTTAGATGGGGTGGCAGAACCTTCTCAAACTGCGCCGCGAAGCTTTGGAACAAGCTGCCCTTTCATCTTTGCCATACCATCAATCCTTCAGGAAGGTTCTGAAGACTTGGCTGTTTGCTTCAATGTAGCCCCTGCTTAAGACTGAAACTTCGATACTTACCAGCGCCAAGACGCTACAGCAATCGAGCGCTTTATAAACCTATATCCTATCCTAGACAACTAAAGAGGTAAACGGGTTCTTTGCAATCTAAGGTGAAAATAGGCTCACTCCTTGCAGGTAGAATAAGGGGGGAGGAGGGAAGAGTGTTGGGGCAGTGCAGCTGAAACCTGTTCACAAACTAAACCGGGGACACATCATCATGGATATGAAAGGATGCTACAGGCCGTAGAAAATTCACAGAGAGCTCTTTGAGACATAGCATTAGCCACTACGAATCCAGCACTACCAATGAGCAGTCAATGATGCTTCTCAGTAAAATATTTCCGGCTTGTGAAGTAATCCTGTCAACACCAGGACAGTAATTTATCTGCGTTTAATCTAAATAGTTCAGGTTTTGAACAGGATTCGTTCAGGTCACAGGGACTACACTTCCTATGGCGTCTATGAAGTGCACATCTCTGAAGAAAGGGTGACATTTCTAGTCTGCCTTAACAACTGTGGTAACTTTAATATACGCCAAGCAGTTTTCATTCTAGAAACAACACGATTCTTTTTTCCTGAATTTGCCTTACAGCACGGACTTAATGCCAAAACGCACACTGAAGCAATTCCATCCCTATAGGTGTGCTAAAAAAGTCTACTTTTTTAAATCCTGCAGTCTTTCTCCCTCACACAATGCCAGCTCAGGTGCTGGTGCTGCGACTGGCCATGCAGCAGGTTCAGGCTGGAGGGGTGGCTGATGTATGGGTAGGATGCCTTCCAGACATCAGGTGCTCACAACGCCCGCACTGTGAAAGAGCATGGTTACGGAGGGCACGAAGGCCCTTATGATAACAACAAAAATAAACAAATAAAACACTTTTGTGCACCTAGAGTGGCGTAGCAACTCATCGACTCAAAGTCTAAGAAAAACAGGCGATGTAAATGGGCTCAGCGGCAATGACTGCAGACTCCCCCCTCTTTACGTTGCACAATGCCAGAGAGCTAAGAAAAGGATAAACAGCATTGGCAAAGTCATTAGGTCTCTGTTTAAGGACCTGTTGACTTTGACAATTCTAACAAAGCTTGTACGTTATAACGCCGATTTCTTTTATCTACCGATCGAGATGAATCGGTACAGTTTGACTAGAAAGTGGCTCAGGGAAGTGTTTGAAGCGCCCCTAGGATGGGTAGAAGCACAGGGTTGAAAAGAATATGGAGAGCTCAGAGTTAAGTCAGTCAAAAAGCGCTATAACACGGCCAGCGCTGGTGCCATGTCATAGCGGGTTTTTCAGATGGGACGGGGGAAGGCAGGACTGGCAAGCATGGGGGAAACAGGTGATGGTAGGGGCAAGAAAGGGCGAAGGGGTAAAATGGACAGCAACATGGAGAAGTCATGGGTAGGAGGGGAAAACAGCAGCACTGGAAAAATAGTACCTCACTCACAGCGCGATCAGCAAACGTGATCAGCGGACTGAGACTAATCAGGAGAAATGAATCTGTGCTTGGTCTATACTCCAGCGAGGAAACTGCTGGCTATGACCATGCTTAAGGATGAAGCGTGGTATGCCAAGCTGATCCCTTTGGAATCACAAAAAAAGAAGTTTCCCGAACACGTACAAAATGCTAACCAGTTGAAGGATATTGTACTTGGTTGCTATGCTCAGTGAGGGTAAATCCGAAAGGAGGCATGACAAATACATGCCATAAACAAATAGAAAAAAAAAGATTATGAGAGTGACAATGGAACCAGCTGATCGCAAGCCTATGAGCGGGCTTATAGCCCACAGAGAGTATATAGCTTGTCGAGAGACCGCGCATGCTCGCTGCTTAGGCTTGAACTAACCAGATAAAAATGATAGGCCTTACAAAAGCAAAAAAATATGTATCTGACATCAGACACAGTTCCCTGCAAACTGTATATCTAGTAAATGGCACCATCTATAGGCGGACTGAAAGTTAAAGCAAACCATGAGAGTATCAAGCTGATGTCAGCAAATACAGCAAAAGGGAAAGAAATAAGATTATGACACTGTTCATGCTGGCAGCAGATGCCCAGGTGCCAACCTACAGAGGTGCACTGGTGCTTCCTGGAGCAGTCTGCCTATGAATTACATCCCCCTCAAAAAGAGTATTTAAACACTTTGTGAAGGCTGCTGGTTACCTTGACTGTTTTTTGTTTGTTTTTTCACGGCTCTACTTTATCTTGCCTACCTCATCTTTCACCTTCACCTCCCAAGTTGTGAATATATAGACAATTTAACAAATATGGTTTCGTCCAGGGAACTTTCTGAGCAAAGAGGAGCTTTATGTGCTAGTGATCTGTGGCTTTAAACTCAGCAGTGTCTCAAGGACTGCTCCTCTAATAGTGGCAATTAGCAACAGATCTTGCTGACAGAACTAAACTGGAGCTCTATAACTACTTCAAGAAAATGTGCTTTAAGTTGGTGAATCAGAAAGTTAAACAATGGTACAGCCAAACGTATAAACTAATAGAAAGCAAGAATGTAGTAATGTAAGAAGTGAAAGCATTCACTGGAAGCATGACCCTTCGAACATACAAATATATGTATATGGTATTTCAAGAGCGCGAACTTAGCCAAAAGGCAGTAGAGCTTTCTACAGGGTCAGAGACAAGCACAAAGTGATTGAATGATAGAAGAGGTAACTGAGTTGTGGACAATGTATACATTGTGTTATGGTTATTATTAATGAATTGAGTCAACATTTTCCTAAATTGGAGCAGTATTTGGGCAGTTCTGATAAAGGGTTGCTGTTCTAAATCCTGGGTGCACAACTAGAAGATGGCTGCTGTCTTGTTTTTTAAACTATTCTTAGTCTGCAGTCTGATGATGTCATGGCTGCAGGTGTGCAGAGAATACCTAAGATGCAGAGCTTCTCTGCAATGTAAGTGGGGTTGCTGATCGTGATGGATTTTGAAATGATGCAGCAGGCTTTCAAGATAGTGTGGGCCAGGAAGGTGAACCAATGGAGTTCAATCAGTAAGGGGGGTGATGTGATCAAATTTTTCAGGCCCTGAAAGAAAAATGCTGTGCCATGTAGGAAGCCCTTACGGGGTGCCAGTATGGCGATTGGGAGGCCATGGAGCAGAACGTTACCATCAACCAAATGGGAGAGTATGAGGGCAGCAGACCTTAAGTCACTTTTTGGAAGAAATGGTTTCACCCACTTCAGAAGAGAGAGCTAATACCAGGTCATGTCTTTGGAAATGCGTTCCTTAAGGGCGAGGATGGTGCTGAGGATGAATCCAAGTGGCTAGATGTTAAGGTTCACTTCTTTGTATACTGTTTCTTGTTTGTTGTGCTTTACAAATAACAGGTATTTTGTATTAGTTGGGGTGAGTTTCAGGTAGGCGTTGGACATCGAGGTGGTCTGGATAATGATCAGTCAGTGTTTGAGGCATTGAGAGTCTGAAATAGAGAAGACTTAGTAAATTGTTGAATCCTGATGCAGTTATCTGTGAGTAGAGCATCAAGCCTCTCCATGTAGAGGCTGAAGATGACACAAGACATTATGTGATGCTGGGGAACTCCACAGGTGATAGGGATCTTTTGAGACCTGAAGGAGCACAAATGAACAAACGGATGTCAGTTGGAAAGATAGGAGGAGAACCAGTACAGAACATTGCCCTGAATCCCATTCGATACTTGAAGATGTGCATGAGAGTCAGATGGTCAACTGTGTCGAAGGTACCGGAAAGGTCCACCAATATTAGGAGGCAGTGGTCATCTTCATCTGTGGGCAAAAGTGCCTCATCTACGATGAATAAGGTAAGGGTGTCCATGCTGCAGCATGATCTGAAGCCAGACTGGTAATCGTACAGGAGATGGTTAGCATCTAATACTTAGCTCCCAGATTCCTCTGAACACATCCCTAGCTAAGTAACCATGCAACAGAGCACATTCCGAGAACAGCTGGCCTGATGCAATGATAAAAGGTAAAGAAAGAGTTTCCGAACCTACGAGAACCACATTGCATTGCATGCCGATTTTGATTTTACTGTGGGGCTGCTGTAAGACTCATGAAATGCCTCAAAGAGTAGGAGCTTTTTGGCTGCTTAGTAACAATCTGGCTCCTCTGCCCGAGTCCCTTGCCAAAGAGAGTAAAGTGACAGGCAGAGGATCCATGCTCGGATGAGGTGCTCCTTCAACCCAAAAGAGAGCATGGAGTTCGGTGCATAAAAAAAATTATTACAAAAAACGTTTAAAAAAATAATAATAATAATTAACTCCTACGTTTTTTAGTTAGTTTCCATCTGTGAAATACCGTGAGCTAATACTTTTTCTGTATGTATGTAAGTGTCTATGTATATGTTGTGTAGTATGTGTTGTAAATTGTGTAAAGACATGAGTTCTCACCACACAGCTACAGCTGCCTATAGGCGATACTTAAAATATAAAGCCTTGGACAACTGGACTCATATTCCCAAGAAGCAATATTACACTGGAGTTACATAGGAGTGAGGTCTTTTTTCAAAAGTGTTCCTAGATTTTGGGAATGATCTTAACCTGAAACCACAGACTCTTATTTTAGTAACGCCTGAAATATTCCAAGCTCTGAGTTATAAAGAACAGGGCTGGTTAATAAGAAGCATCACTGTGACTAAAAATTCCTATTGAGACACAGGAAGTGAATGTTGGTTATCAGCCATATGTAGATTAGCTGCATTAGAGCATGTAACATTCCAGCGGGCTCCTAAATCAGGGCAAGTTCCAATGGAATATCTTAAAGTCAATATTTTAAGGCGAATGATTAAGGAGTTAATTACTGTATTTGTTTTGTTATATGAATGGCTGTTGATCTATGGAATTTCAATATTGCCCAACGCTGTTTTCTTCTGTGTTTCTCCTGTGTGTTGCCCAATATTAAACTAAGATACTGATCAGTCAGTAAAAAACATGTTTAATAGTCAGATGTACACAGGGAAAGGTTTGCGATTACCAATTAGCAAATTTGTGCGATTCGCTATTCGGTAATCGCAAACACCAATGTACGAAAGTGTGCTTTACACTTTCTGGAATTCCTAGTGGGCCACAAACAGACCTACCTCATTAATATTCATGAGGTAGGTCTCTGTTTGCATCCCATTGTGAATCGCAGAAATCACAGGGATGGTGGCCTGCTGGGGTCAGCAGATCATTAAATCTGTGATTGCTTTTAAATAAAGCATTTTTTTTTTAAATGCAGCCAATTTTCCTTAAAGGAAAAAGTTAGACATTTAATTTAAAAAAAGAAAATGAAAAGTTTTCTTAAAATGTTTTAAGAGTAGGCAGTGGTCCATGAGACAAACATTCCCAAAGGGGAAGGGGCCCTTCAGGGACCCCTTCCCATTTGCAAATGGGTTTCCACCTCCTTGAAATAGGTGGTAAAATGTGAATGTTTTGCGACCGCATTTTGTTTGCAAAACATTCACACATACCACTGCAATTCGGTATTAGGAAGGGATAACCTAATACTGAAGCGGTGATGGATCAAACCCAGATCTGTTGACTGAGTGTGAGTGTTTTATTGGTTCTGATGCTCCGTCCATCACCACCCCCTTTTGTACCGCTTTGTTCGCCATAAGTTGGCAGGGTATGCTCAGGCGTGAGTCCCTTGCTCACTTTGCCACTGGATTCAAGCAAGCCTGGCTGAAGACGGCTGAAATGCCAGAAACCGGTCCTAGGAAGCTTGTTTCCGGTCCAGGGAAGGCATGGCTTGGCAGTTCGGGCTGGACTGTTCCCATGAGGCACAGGGTCATACTGATTTGCATATGGCCATGTCTGAACTGGGGTGGTAGAGTGAGCTAAAGGTGATGGATCAAACCCAGATCTGTTGACTGGGTGTGAGTGTTTGATTGGTTCTGATGCTCCGTCCATCACCACCCCCTTTTGTACCGCAGTCTTTCTTCTCAGCAAGCAAGGCAGGCCTCAAGCAGCAGAACTTTCTTCTATAGTAACCACGGGTCCAGGAGTGTAATGAAGAATGTAATGAAGAATTGAGTCTGAGAGTCCACTATTTATAATAGGTGACAGCTTTGAAGTAGGAGACAGTTCTGGAGATTTCCACCCCCAGAGGTGTTTGGAATTCCCTGCCTCCCTGCTCTGGCTTAAGCTTGTCTTGGGGCTAGTATCAAACCCTATGTGTGAGTGTGCTGAGGTAGAGCTTTTGTGATGTGGTAGATCACTGCTTCTTCCCTATCAAGCCACAGATGGCCTATCCTGCCAACACGTTTTCCCCTTTGTCCACTGTCTGGGAGTAATACACAAAGACCAACTACCAGCTACACATAATCATGTGACCCAGGATACAGGCTGCAGGCACAAAATTGTTTGGACAAGAAAGTGACATTGGCATAACAGTGACTTACAATCCAACTTTACCATTGAAGAGGGTTTACAAATTACAATTATTGAACACCAAAATCGATATTCCTACCTGCTCCTAATTGAAAGTTATCACTTATTAAATGTAATAAGATAACCCAATGTTATCTCATAGGAGAGGTAAGCCTTGCAGAAGTAAAAAATACACTTTATACTTTTTCACTACCAGGATATGTAAAACTTGAAAGTTCTTGCCCAACCTTTTAAACACTCTGCACCCTGCCCTCTGAGATGTGTAGGACCTACCTTGGGGTGACATATATGAAATTAAAAAAGAATGTTTAGGCCTGGCAAGAGGTTTATTTTGCCAGGTCAAAAAGCAGTTTAAAACTGCACACACAGGCTGTAATAACAGTCCTGAACCTTGTTTGGCAGGCTACTTAAGTAGGTGGCACAATAAGTAAAATAAATGGGCTAATTGAGTGTAAGCAAATTTCACCATGTTTAAAGAAGTCCACACACCCACTTTAGCACTGGTCAGCAGTGGTAATGTGCACAGAGCCCTAAGACCAACAAAAACGAGATCAGCAAAAATGGAGGAGTGAGGCAAAATGTTTGGGAGTAGACCACCAGATCTAACACAGAGGCTGTGCTCACCTTTGCTGGCCTAAGGAGAGGTATGAGGAAATTTAATGGTTTACATTTTCGCAAATTGACAGAAACTCAAATGTAGCTTCGTGTTAGTAAATACTTAACATGTTATTATGGGCTATCTGTTCACATTCCTAATACTAACCTATGTTAAAGATTTACTATTTTTTTTATTAATAAATATATTGCATTACTCATGGTCTTGGTTAGCGTTAAATAAAGTCTTGGAAAATATAGTGTCGTAGTCTTTGACTTCTTAGAACAAACTGGGGATCCTATGTATATATTTTATTCTGCAGAGACTCTGGCAGGCATGAGGTAATCTCCATACTAGTCCATCCTCTTGAAAGGTTGTATGTCAATTATTATAGATCTACTATAATACTGCATCCAACAACATCAACCTAATTAGTACACTGAGAGTTAAGTATTTATTTACTATTCTTAACTCAACATCCCCTTATCTATACTTAGCATGCAATGTAGAGGTTAAGTCAATGTAGTGGAAGCGATATTAGTCATGCAATGTAATGAATTCAGTTTAGTAAGGATTTCCCTCGTGAACTACGCCCATGGGAGACAAGTATAAGGTAAAGGGGGGTCCAAGGGACAATTTAATGACCACGACCAGACTCGATCCCCTGTCCAATAATTAACAAACCAAAAAAGTCTGGTGGTCTATACATACAGGAGAGAGATACAACAGGAGACATACAAAGATAAGAAAGCCTTAGAGTACTGTATGGCTAGAAAGGATTTCCATCAATAACCAGTAGATGGTCAATTTTATCATCTGGATATCCAGCCTTCCCACCACTATAGACCTCTCCAACAAGAGGTAGTCTTTGTGGTTAGGTGTCAAACAGATCACCAATAGTACACATGGGAAAGAGAGGACAGCGAGAATTACTGGCTTGACCAAGACATATATCATGAAATGATGTAGAAGGAGTGCAGTGCAAGAAAGTGAGAATTAAAAAAGGATTTAGAGGAAGAAAGGAGAGTTTATTCAGGATATTCCTATTCTAAAATTGGTGCAAAAAACAGCTTTTAACAAATAGGCTGTGTTACAATACGGTCGACATGTTTCAGCCTTCCTGACTCAGTGGTCAGATGGCTTTCCTCAGGACCTTATACCATGTTCGTGTTGCTACTGCAACAATATGTGTGAAAAAAAGAAGAATAAGTGTATAAAATACAATACAACCTTTGTGGTGTACATGCCTTCGTGCAACTGGTATAACTGTTTTACCTAAATACAGTAGGAGATAAGCACAGAAAGGGGAAGAAAGAACACAATGTCTCTGTTAGATAGTTAAGTCTCCTATTATAACAATATATATCGGGAAGAACCAATATACCAACACCAAGTGCTTACCTGTTTAGCACGAGGAATATGCCTCACCTCACCCGGTAAAGACTCAGGTTGATGGAGGCCCCGCCCTATAAGGTAGAGGGAATATTAAATGAATGACCATCAGTGAGAGAGTCAATCGTGGAAGATCAAAATGTTGTAATGGTTTCTTTATGGTTTCTTTAAAAGGATCACATTATGGATCCACTAATACGTCTCCTGTCTCGACTCTCCTCGAAACAACTCTCCAATAGTGAGCGAATGGTGTCATTAAAAAAGACGTGCCAGAGCGTCCATACACTCATACCAACAGTGGTGTACTCGTGGTGTGGCTAATAAGTGCGTTTAGAAACCGCAAGCAACAACAACAGATTAAATATATATTCCGCTGCTTATAGACCAATGACTGTATTCCTCAGAATGCAAAAATCGAAAAATCCTTACAGTGGAAGAGTACACGCTTACCTATCCGTCGGTACCTCAGCGTCTGCCTGAATCGTTTGGGAGGTAACTGACGGGCTCGGTCGCGGTCTTTTTAACGTCAACAAAACACGCACAACGGCGTGTATGTCTGTCGACCAATGCGCTTCTAGTGACATCATTACAAATGGCTGTAAACGTATTGTGTTGAAGAACTACTGAATGACGTGTCTAATTCAGGAAAAGGTAGTTCGTCCATAAAGCGTGCGTTTCTAACAGCCAAACCCCTTCTTGTGACATCTACGTTCGAGAATTTAATTGACGTAGAATAAAGGAACTACAAAGTGACGTATATGTAACAGGAAGCGGTAGTTCGTGAGCGCTCCCTGCTCTTTGGGGTACTCTCAGAGAACAAATAATTATAATTATATCAACAAACTGATAATTATATCAACAACAAGGTAGAATAACAGTGAAGCTGGTATAATGGATGCTAATTTTTAGCTTAGTATTAGATCTTAAATATCAAGCAACTACCTATTGAGATGACTAGCTGCCAAGTCAATCTATAGGTTACGAACACTTTGAACTAATTTAAAGTTATTTAGAAGGAAAGAACCTAGTTCGTGAATATTCCTCCCTCCTACTAAGTCATGAGAAAAACGGATGAATGGAGCCACTAGAAGTAGTATTATATTGAGTTTATCAAATTAAGTTGGAGGTAATTACTTAGTGGGAGATCCCAGTAAAATTAGCCCACTCCATAAAGCCGCAATAAAAATTGCAAAGTTCATTTGAATGGTATCCATATCCGGTTTAAGAAGTCGGTAGAACACCCTGTTGAGGGCTATTGAACAATTTGTTGAGTTGTCAAACTTTATTGAATCGACAGGGCGATTACAAAAATTGGAAGTAATTGCTTGGTGGGTAAAAACCACAATGCTGGCCCATACCAGGCCACGACAACAGCAATTATAATGTTATTAAGTAGTACCCATAAGCGGAAACAGCACAAAGAGTTATTTCCCACAACGTTGGATCAAATATATTAAATATATTAGAGAGAGGACCATGGGATTGTGTCGTTTAGGCCTGTGGTATCACTACGGATTTTGAAAACCCATCTTTGCTCTTTGCGGAACAAAAAATGAGATACGTCACTCACATGGGACGGTACAAAAGGTTTCTCCAGGACTGTCCATGTTAAATCATTAGCTAATGTTTCTTGACGCTCTTCTGGATGCCATTGGTCAGAGTACTGTAAGTGTGGACAAACGTTAGCCGGTCCATAGGCGGTTTTTCAAAAGGAGGTTCAATCAATGCCTCTCTGTTGTTATTGGTGGCTCGTTTGAGAGATGTCTTAATTAATCTCTTAGAATACTTCTTTTCAATCAGTTGTTCAGTAAGATTGCGGGCATCCAGAAGGGGTTTGGCTGTTAGAAACGCACGCTTTATGGACGAACTACCTTTTCCTGAATTAGACACGTCATTCAGTAGTTCTTCAACACAATACGTTTACAGCCATTTGTAATGATGTCACTAGAAGCGCATTGGTCGACAGACATACACGCCGTTGTGCATGTTTTGTTGACGTTAAAAAGACCGCGACCGAGCCCGTCAGTTACCTCCCAAACGATTCAGGCAGACGCTGAGGTACCAACGGATAGGTAAGCGTGTACTCTTCCACTGTAAGGATTTTTCGATTTTTGCATTCTGAGGAATACAGTCATTGGTCTGTCAGCAGCGGAATATATATTTAATCTGTTGTTGTTGCTTGCGGTTTCCAAATGCACTTATTAGCCACACCACGAGTACACCACTGTTGGTATGAGTGTATGGACGCTCTGGCACGTCTTTTTTAATGACACCATTCCCTCACTATTGGAGAGTTGTTTCGAGGAGAGTCGAGACAGGAGACGTATTAGTGGATCCATAATGTGATCCTTTTAAAGAAACCATAAAGAAACCATTACAACATTTTGATCTTCCCTAATGGGAGTCTTCCACGATTGACGCTCTCACTGATGGTCATTCATTTAATATTCCCTCTACCTTATAGGGCGGGGCCTCCATCAACCTGAGTCTTTACCGGGTGAGGTGAGGCATATTCCTCGTGCTAAACAGGTAAGCACTTGGTGTTGGTATATTGGTTCTTCCCGATATATATTGTTATAATAGGAGACTTAACTATCTAACAGAGACATTGTGTTCTTTCTTCCCCTTTCTGTGCTTATCTCCTACTGTATTTAGGTAAAACAGTTATACCAGTTGCACGAAGGCATGTACACCACAAAGGTTGTATTGTATTTTATACACTTATTCTTCTTTTTTTCACACATATTGTTGCAGTAGCAACACAAACATGGTATAAGGTCCTGAGGAAAGCCATCTGACCACTGAGTCAGGAAGGCTGAAACATGTCGACCGTATTGTAACACAGCCTATTTGTTAAAAGCTGTTTTTTGCACCAATTTTATTCTAAGGATTAGTAGGAATATCCTGAATAAACTCTCCTTTCTTCCTCTAAATCCTTTTTTAATTCTCACTTTCTTGCACTGCACTCCTTCTACATCATTTCATGATATATGTCTTGGTCAAGCCAGTAATTCTCACTGTCCTCTCTTTCCCATGTGTACTATTGGTGATCTGTTTGACACCTAACCACAAAGAATACCTCTTGTTGGAGAGGTCTATAGTGGTGGGAAGGCTGGATATCCAGATGATGAAATTGACCATCTACTGGTTATTGATGGAAATCCTTTCTAGCCATACAGTACTCTAAGGCTTTCTTATCTTTGTATGTCTCCTGTTGTATCTCTCTCCTGTATGTATAGACCACCAGACTTTTTTGGTTTGTTAAGGGTTAGGGAGACCTCAGTCTGTTTTCCTCACTCTGCGGAGGTTAGCTTCATGAATTTGAAGGCCGGGGGAGCCAAAATCTTTTTTCTTTGCATGCCATCATATCAAGGGGCACTAATGCTAAATAATGCATCATTTATTCATCTATAGGGATACTTTCTATAGGGTTTATTTGGGAGTATTGCATTTTTGTCACTGTGGATTAGAATAGCCACGAAAACTTTAATTGAGTGTTATAGCAGATTGCTTTCTCAGAATGAGATATTAGTTGTTGAAGTAGACCATAGCTCAATTATCTGATGTAATAGTTGCAAGCCCTTAATCTGAAACTTTAGGAAACTGGTTCTGACTGCTGATTTTTCCAAATGGGTTTCCACAAATATTTCATCTTGAATGTTACTCATCAGCTTGACAAAACTAATTTGGTGAATGTCTGTAGTGAAACTTTAAAATATATATATTTTGTTTTTCTTTCGAACTGTTCTCTCTTTTTCAGTGGGAATTTCCTGCACTCTCCGTTCACTCTACTCATAGTGTCCCCTCCTCCTGCAGCTTCCTACTGTCCCTCACCCAAATCCCCACCCACTCACTATCTTTATTTTTTTTTATTTTTACAGGGTGAATTGCCAACCTGCACTCAAACGTATTCCCCTGTAATCTTTTATTAATTTTTAAATTATACTCCCACCCCTCCCTGCCTCCATGGTGCTCGTTATATTATTTGCCCCCTTTCTTTATTTTTTTATTGGTGTGCCCGCCACCCCCCTTGCTCCATTTCCAAATACCCTTTTTCTTTATTGCATTTCCTTTATCTTCTTCTTTCACTTTTGTATTCTGTAGCTCTTTTATTCTTTACCTCCCTTCCCCTTGTCTTCTTGATTTTCCTGTCTAGGTGTCGTAAACATTAAAAAGAATACCACAACTTGCATTTTCTACTTAACCTTCTCCTTTTGATTATTTAAACTGGACACTGAATTCAAACATAGGTCTGGTATACTTTTTCCACAAATATTTAAAGATTTTCATGGAAAAGGTATTTCCTCATAGTGACATTTCCCCGGAATGCAGTTTTGTCAGATTAGTTTGATTAGCCTGGCATTCTCCATTTTGGGGTTTAATCATAATGACAAAATAATTTTAACTATTCTTTATTGCAGTTTTATGTAGAACAATAAAGGAATTTTCACAAATTCCACATCATTGACACAGGTACATATCAATTAATTAGGAATACCATTTTATTTATTTATCAACATAAGTACTTGCAAAATAAAAAAAGGTGGCAAATCTTGATGCCTACCTGTCAAGGCACCTGAGAATAATTGAGGTCTTGCCCTGAAAAATAAATGAACATTTTATACCAGTTGTTGCAGAGAAAACTAGAACAGTTGAATTAGATACACGTTTTCTATCTCAATGCATGAAAATAGGAAACTTGCCCAAGCAAAGATAATGAGCACTATCGGCGGCCAATTTTTAAGAAATCACTACTGTAAAACAACTTTGGATTTTATTATAATTTGATCCTAGAGATCCATAGTAACCTTACAGTTTTCTTAATCAGACACTGTTGCTAAAGTCGTATGCAAGAAGCAAGGAAACACTACAGACATTGTAGAGAAATAGTTGCAACTGGTGCTAGATCTATTTAGATCCTGATAACATATGTAAAGAATATGAGATCACCTATTGCCATTAATTGAATAGTCAGAGGAAAGGCTCTGGACGGATGACATCAACACCGAAATACATTATTAATTCACTAATCTTTTTACTTCATACTTGGCAGCTTTTTAAAAGGGGCGAACAAGAGATACCTTCCTGACACTAAGAGTAAATGAATGATTACCATCTTACCTAAGCCTGGCAAAGATCACATGAAATTCCCCTCCCTATAACCTTATGTCACTAAACAGAAATGTGTATCTTTGTGACAGAAACATATTGACAAAGATGATAGGTAATCTCTGCTAGAATGAAAAAAAACTCTTTCCGCAGCTGGTACACCAGGATCAAACTGGGTTTGAACGGACAAGAAAAACGGCCTAGAGTTGACATTGCCTCCACAGACACTGGTAAACAGAACCAGCTGGAAACTGTGGGAGCCACGGTAGACGACTATAAGGCTTGTGACTCTCCTCTGTGGCTTGAGAACTAATCAAACCATCTTCTTAGTAGCAGATGTCTAGGATTACTCTTAAAGCTGCAGTATCAATTTTTCAATGTGCAGGCTGATGTCAAGACTGGATGTGCAGAATGTTTTTTCAGTTTCCTTCTTGATTGCCTGAGGAAACAGCAACTCCTCCCACCAGTCATGGTATCACCCTGCACAGTACAACACATGTGAAAGGTGTGAGGTGTCTCCTTAAGAGGGTCTCTAGAAAAGAAAAAACAATAGCCAAAGAAAGTAGGAATAGAATTCAAATGGAATCCAGATGCAAGAAGATGCAGCCAAAGAAAGTAGGAACAGAATTCAAATGGAATCCAAATGCAAGAAGCAATGAATCAGAATCAAAAATAGACAGCAAGTGGGCAAAAAAAGCTACGAAAAATAGGGAATGACTGCATTGCGGTCCATCTTCCTCTAGTTACTGCCTCCTTTAAACATGATTTAAATAGAAACAAACATCAAAGGAAACACGGATACTTTATCTTGGATTGGGAATCTGAAATAGTGTCCTCTGAACAATCCATAATCTTGGGAAGGGTAATTCATATGCTTGACCACTCCTTTCACTTCAGAATCATGTTTCAGCCTATAACACATGAAGAAGGCCAAGATTGACTTACTTTTCCTGCTGCCGGAGTGTGCAGCTCCACTGCCACCTTTGCCATCAAATTGCTCCAACTGATTGTGGCTCCAACTGATTGTGGAACACCCCTCCAGGTCACTGCGATCACAGAATTATAAGCGCAATGATGGGCATGGGTTCCAACAGCCCTCATAATGATGTGTGGTGCACACACACACACAAACGTCCTCTGACAGTGGACAGCCTCTAGAGAGTTCTGGGCACAGTTGTAACAGAATGCCCTCTCCTGAGTTTCTAGGTTTATCACTAAACTTTTGACAGAAACAGCAAACCAGTAAGGAAGCATGAACAGAGAAAACATATTCTCCTGATCGCTCACTAGATGGGTAGGTTTTCCAGTGGCTTAAGAATAGAATAAACAACAAGGACCTGCTCACAATGTGAACCAATAGTTTATACATCCGTATTGATGGCTATGAATATTAGACCCTCATTTGTAGCTTGCGATGCTATCGTCTAAGCTAATTTACGGTGTAGTTCACAAACAGAGGACGAAAAACAAATTGTCTACGTGGTGTGTCAGAATGGCTATCTGTGTATACTAGTCCTATGTCTCCCCCACCCAAATATGGTGAAGTGAAAAATGGAAGAAAAAAAAAAAAAAAAAAAAAAAAAATGGAAGAAAAAAGGAGTGAGTGGAGTGTTGGTGCCTCACGGTAGCGCCACCAAAGAGGGTTAAGCAGGATGGTACTCGCCTGCTACCTCAATTTCTCATCATCAGCTACCAACACTCCAAAAGCAAGAAATAGTGTCTGATACTAGTGATAAACTAAATAGGTGCTAGGGTGTATGTTTAAGAAAGAAAAAGAAACTGTGCTAGAATATGTGCACGTCTCAACCCCTTAGTGATATGTAATAATATCTAAAAGAGCTGAATCACACTGGCTTGTATACTTTATTCTCAGCTGCGTGATAGCTCATGTGTTAAAATGCCGACATGTTTCGTTACCATTGGACAACACTCACGTCCTAGGGGTAAAGGTATGCCCAACGCGGGCAAAACCCTGAATGGTTTTTAAACGAGAACATTGAGGTGCAGGGTGAATGGAACAGACCCCACGCCCTGAAGAAGTTACCGTGAGTGTTGTCCAATGGTAACGAAACATGTCGGCATTTTAACACATGAGCTATCACGCAGCTGAGAATAAAGTATACAAGCCAGTGTGATTCAGCTCTTTTAGATATTATTACATATCACTAAGGGGTTGAGACGTGCACATATTCTAGCACAGTTTCTTTTTCTTTCTTAAACATACACCCTAGCACCTATTTAGTTTATCACTAGTATCAGACACTATTTCTTGCTTTTGGAGTGTTGGTAGCTGATGATGAGAAATTGAGGTAGCAGGCGAGTACCATCCTGCTTAACCCTCTTTGGTGGCGCTACCGTGAGGCACCAACACTCCACTCACTCCTTTTTTCTTCCATTTTTTTTTTTTTTTTTTTTTTCTTCCATTTTTCACTTCACCATATTTGGGTGGGGGAGACATAGGACTAGTATACACAGATAGCCATTCTGACACACCACGTAGACAATTTGTTTTTCGTCCTCTTTTTGTGAACTACACCGTAAATTAGCTTAGACGATAGCATCGCAAGCTACAAATGAGGGTCTAATATTCATAGCCATCAATACGGATGTATAAACTATTGGTTCACATTGTGAGCAGGTCCTTGTTGTTTATAATGTACTGAGTGGGGGATGACCTGCTTTCTGCCCCTTAGCTCCTTTATATAGATTAGGGCTTAAGAATAGAAGACAACCTCTGAAAATCCAAGACTCAATATTTTTGAACTTCATATTCCGGTTTTCCTTGTGCCTTAATTGATAGTGGTTCACCTGGATGTGGATGATAAAAATTTGAAGATATAGCTTCGAATGAGATGAATGGAAGGCAGAGTAAATCTTCCAAGTGTGAGGTAATTTCAATTAGAAGACCACAGGATTGATCAGAAGAATGATAACAAATGTACTAACAATCCTGTCCAAACGATGACTGGCAATTTATGAATTAAAAGAAGACAGTCAAAACAAAAAGGGCAGGAACTTGATCTTGACTTATTAGCATGTTCCTTGATCTTTAAACTTTTCAGATGAAATCTTGGAAACATTAGGAGTTGCTTCAGCAATAAGTAGATTGGGAAACCAATTGCCTTGGCTTGCATTACAGTAACATTATATAACTTACATTAGCCCCCTCTGGGAAATCCACCATCTTAGGATGGGCAGTTCAAAGACATGACCACGCCTCTTCCTTCAGAATCATGAACCTGGCCAAACATATGAAGGGGAAGGCCATGTTTGACATTCTTTTATCTCGATTTCGTAGTTCCACAGCCGTCCATGTCAATAAAATCTATAACTGATCGCAAAACTCTTCAGCGATTATAAATTCATCAGCATGGTCCTAGCCATGAGGAGATCCAGGTATGTTCTGGATGTGGTGTGCAGAAATGTGTTGTTTGGGGGCACAAGACAGATTGTGTGCTTCCTCTGATGAATCCTGGGCACAGCTGTGACAGGTGGTTTGGATGAGGAACTTTGGAAGAGTGAAACCAACAGTTTATGGTCAGCCAACATTTAAAACCGACTTCTGTAAAGGTATAATAAGAAATGGTGACGCTCCCACAGTATTACTCTTGCCTCTTTCTCAATTTGCACGTACCTATGCTCAGCATATGCAACCAGGTCCCACTCTTCATTACCCTGAATCTGTAAAAAGGACTATAACCCCCCTGCTCAGTAATGTTCACATCTGATGACAGTTCCTTTAGTTTAGTTTGGATGTATTATTTAATGGTATTAGACATAAGATGGTGGTAATTGTTTCTTGCAATGCCTTTTCAAGCTCCTCACTCCATGACACATTCACATTTAAGATGTGAAGTCAAAGTCCATTCATTAGCACTGGGTCATCCATATCCGCCATGAGGTGTCATTTCCTCTTTATACACCAATTGGGCAGGATCATTATCACATAAAAGTGCACAGTGTGAGGCTATTGTGCTTGAATGTGTCCACAACTGGGTAGATACAAAGCATGGGTCTTTCCACCATCTCAATGTAGGTCTTCACCAGTCAATTTATTTTCTCTTGCACTTGTGTACACATATGGAAGGCCACATGCTGAGAGATCATTGCTACTGTTTTGACTGTGACATCGATATGGAGCTTTTGAGTTTTTTTCCCAAGGTAGGCAACACCAGTGAACGCTCCTCCAGCAATCTTGCGTATTTCCTGTGCCTGAGTACTAATAGCATACTAGATTATTCAAAGCTCTCCTTGAGAAATGCCTTGTTTTGCAACAAAAAGCTCTGTTCTTGTATGATGAGAATTGTGGATGATATCTTCAGAGGAAATCCCTTTGAGTGATAGTTGGGGCAATTCATGAGGAGCTTGTTTGATGAAACAGATTTGGTCTTACAACTATCAACATGTGATCAAGTGAGCTGTCTCTGACTTGGGGCTTGGCACTTTGGATGGTGTTTCATATAAGACAAAGTCCAAATCTACCACTCGCTTGTTCCCATCCATGTGCTCAGTGTGCCAATGACTCTGAGTTTCTGCTGCACAAGTTTGGGCACTAATGGGGAAGCAAACATGTGACAGCTTGCCACATGTACTTTTCCGGGCTTTTGTGGGGCACTAAGGAGGATGTAGGTGTCAAGCCATCTCTTAAGGCCTGTGTAACTCAGGGGAAAATATGCAATTCTTATAACAAGCATTGAGGGTGCCCTGGGTGTGACAGGAGTCAGGTAATTCGATAGGGGCCATGTACTTGGGATGGAACACACTGTTCTTTCGAAACCTCATGTTTCTTGTGGATATCCAGACGTAGTCTCCAGTGCGGTACAGTGGCCCGAGCCTTCTCTTCCTGTCTGCCGCAGCCTTGTATCTTCTCTTGGCCTCTATTAGGACAGCCCTTGAGCGCATCAACGTGTCTTTTATGTGTGCCACCCTGTCCGGGCCGTAGGGACTCTCTTGCAGGGGATGAAGTGCCCCATTTTCGTCAAGTAATCCACCACCACCAGTATTGCCGTCATCCCCTGGTCTACCGGTAGGCCCACCACGAAGTCCAGTGATATGCTATCCCATGGTCTATCCGGGGTCGGAAGTGGATGTAAGAGCCCTTGGGTTCGGCCATGGTCGGCCTTCATGGTAGCACACGTAGGACACTCCTGTCCCCACCTCCTGACATCCACTCTCATGGTTGGCCACCAGAAATGCCGTCCCATGCTAGCCACCGTTTTTTCAAAGCCCAAATGACCTGCGCATGGAGAGTCATGGCACCAGATGAATGCTTGTTTCCTTAGCCTAGGCGTGGGTATCAATAGGCACCTGCCCTTCAGGGGTATCCCGTCCTTCAGCTGCCATTCTCTGTGACTGAGGAGCCACCTCCGCCATGCGAATGACCTGATCCCTCTCTTTATTCCCCTCAGGAATGGTATTGGATAACCCCCAATACCATCCTCGGGGAAATGATGGAATGCTCGGTCGCAGGCAATGGTTCCTTAACTGCAGATTGACGGGACAGGGCGTCCGCCTTCCGGTTTTCCGTCCCCGGCCGATATGTGATGCGGAAGTTGAATCCCGCAAAGAAGATCATCCACCGCAGCTGTCTGGGAGAAAGGTGTCTTGTGGCCGTCATGAACTGTAGGTTCCGATGGTCCGTGTACACCGATACCACATGTCTTGCCCCCATCAACCAATGCCTCCATTCGGTGAAGGCGTCCTTGATTGCGAGAAGCTCCTTCTCCGCAATATGGTAGTTGCGTTCGGCGTCGTTCAGTTTGCGGGACATGTACGCAACGGGATGAAGCACCCCTGTGTCGTGGTTGCGTTGGGACAAAATAGCCCCCAGCGCCACATCGGATGCGTCCGCTTCCACCACGTAGGGGAGATCCGGATCGGGGTGAGCCAACACCGGCGCCTTACCAAAGGCGCTTTTCAGGGCCTCAAAGGCTTTGTTCGCTTCAGGGGACCAGACAAACTCCTTGGACTTCCTCAGTAGCTGTGTGATTGGGGCCACCAATCCTGAAAATCCATCTATAAACCGCCTGTAAAAGTTGGCGAAGCCAATGAAACTTTGGACGTCCTTCACGTTTTGGGGCACCGGCCATTCTTTCACCGCCTTGATCTTTCGTTCTGCCATCTCCTGTCCCTCTGGACTCAGCATCACTCCGAGGAATTCCACGGATGTGACGTGGAAGTCACACTTGCTGAGTTTACAAAACAGCATGTTTTCCCTCAGCTTTTGGAGCACAGCTTTGACGTGGTGTACGTGCTCCTCCACACTGGACGAATAGATGAGGATGTCGTCGATATATACGACCACGTAGATATCCAACTCCTCTCTGAATACCTCATTCAAAAAGTACTGAAAGGCTGCTGGGGCGTTGCACAGACCGAACGGCATGACGAGGTACTCAAAAAGGCCGAACCTGGTCTTAAAGGCGGTCTTCCACTCGTCTCCGTCCCTCATGCGCACCAGATGGTATGCCCCTTTCAAATCCAACTTGGTGTAGATACGAGCTTTCTTGACCTGTTCCAGAAGTACACTGATGAGAGGCAAGGGGTACCGATTCTTTACGGTTATCGCATTCAATGCCCTAAAGTCCACACAGGCTCTCAGCTCCCCATTAGCCTTCGGGATGAAGAAGAGTGGCGAGGCGGCCGGAGACTTGGACGGGCGGATGAATCCTAGCTTGAGGAGTTTATCCAGGTACCCCCGGAGATGCACGTTTTCAGGCTCCGTCAGGGCATACAGCCTGCCGCTGGGAACGCTGGCCCCTGGCACCAGGTCGATCTGGCAGTCAAACTGTCTATGTGGTGGTAGCACTTCCGCCTTCACCTCATCAAATACATCCTCAAAACTGTGATAAGCCTGGGGGAGAGCCACATCTTTTTCTGCCGCTGTAGCCACCGTCTGACTCCCGCTCTCATCTGGGATTCCGTTCCGTTCTTATTCCACAATGCAGGATGCAATACGGTGACGTCAGTTCGATGCGGTGTGTTGGCCAATCCACAGAGGGGTTGTGTTTCTGTAGCCACGGCAATCCCAATATGACGCCATATTGGGGCGCTCGGATGATGTTAAAATCGATTTGTTCCAAATGGTTCCTCCCACATCTCGATGGGCCCCGTCACCAATCGCCTTCCGTCTACAGCATAGACGTCTTCGGGTACAGCTTTGGGAAGAAGCACTAGCCCTAGCCTGCATGCCTCGTTGTGGTCCATAAACATGCCAGTGGCCCCTGAATCCACCATGGCCACAACGGGTATCCACTGGTCATGCACTCCCACGTGCACCGTGAGAAACAGGTGTCGTTGTCCCTTAGTGACCGAGTTGGAAAGTGAAGGGATGGATGAGTGACTCCGAGATGCCCCTTCTTTGGTCTGGGAGTCCTCTAGTTTTCCGCCGGTACGTCCACCACGGCTGTTACCGACCGGTTGGCCCGATAACGTGACGTCTTCGGTTTGGCAGGGCATTCACGTACGTAGTGGCCTTTTTTGCCACAATATAGGCACAATCCTTGTTTACGGCGTGACTCTTTCTCCGTGGCTGTGAGGCTCGCTCGTATTGTGCCGATGTCCATGGGTTCTCCCTTGGATGCGGTGGAAGTTTCAGGACTTCCCACTGTCACATAGGATGGAAGGGATTTTCCTTTTCTCCCATGATCCCCCTTTCTTTCACTTAGCCTATGTTCCAGCCGTAATACCAGGTTGATAAGGCCCTCACATGTCTTGGGTTGTGGGTCAATATGAGC
Source organism: Triturus cristatus (assembly GCF_964204655.1). Classification (NCBI taxonomy): domain Eukaryota; kingdom Metazoa; phylum Chordata; class Amphibia; order Caudata; family Salamandridae; genus Triturus; species Triturus cristatus. The sequence goes on from NC_140589.1 coordinate 1,635,724,778, forward strand.
CACGGCGTCCTTGAGCTCATCGCACAGCCCGTGATGGAAGAGCGCCGTCTGTTTAGCAACAGGCCACTTGGTTTCCGCAACCAGCCTTCGGAACGCGTTGAGATACTGCACCAGGTCGTTGGATCCCTGTCTCAACTCAAGCATTTCACGGTCCGCCGTGTACGAGTCAGCCCTTCTGTCGAAGACCTTCAGGAATTCCTCGCGAAAAGCACCCCAATCACATAAGATGGGGTCGTCCCTGCTCACCAGAGGTACGGCCCATTGTGCCGCGTTTCCAGCCAAATAGGATATAAGGAAAGCCACACGAGCCTGACTCGTGGGGAACGCCCTTGGTTTGCACGATAAATGTAGCGCCACTTGTGTGAGGAATACCTGCACTGTGTTAGGATCCCCACTGTACCTCTCTGGTGTTGCCAAGGGGACGGCTACCGGCATTTCCACTACTACCGCAGGGGTCTGGTTCGTGAGGGAGGTGCTGGGCGTGAGCGGGTCCAATTGGATAGCATCCAGTCTGGCTTTTACATCGGCTGTTTCTTGCCTGGAGGCAGCCAATTCAATTTGCACGGTCGCTAAAGCAGCCAGCACATCATCAAGTGTTGCCATGTCTGTTATCGACCGGGAGACAGTTAGTAACGCCCTGAACGTCTCAGGATCGTTTAACAGACACGATAATGAGAACGCAACCACTTGTGAAGGTTTAGTTATTTTAATGAAGGCAAAAATAATACAAGGAATAAACAAAGGTTATAGTCACTGGAATCCTCCAGGCTAAGTACGTTACCAGCCCACAGCACGGATGGTCCTAACCGTCCTCTGCATATACGCCGATCCCGGCGTATGCCAACAGAGGGCAGAAATGAAATGGCCGACAATGCCAATCGGTAGGCTGTGAGGGGCACGAAGAGTGTTGGGGAGAATCGAGGAGTCAGGGAAACACCCAGCCGGGGTCTCTACCTGAAGGGAGCAGCCGCTCAACCTCTTCCTCAGACTGCACCGGGACGCGGAGTCACCTCCTGGTGATGCGTCACCGATACCCCAATCACAAGCAAAGAAGACTGAACCGAGAGCAGCCGCTCGATCGATCCTGTGGACTTCCGAGTCTGTAACGCGGCAAACACCTCCTGGTGTGCGTTACAGCTGGCAGTCCCTGTGTCTCTGGTCGGGCTGGGAGTTACGACTCCAACCAGCAAAAGCGCCACTGCGCTTTGACTCAGCCGAGTCAAAAAGCAAAGCTCAATGGTTATCCGGTAGAGCTTCCGGGTCCTTCACAGGTGACGATGGGGCAAGACACGGCCCAGGGAGTAACGACTCGACCTACCTCCGTTCTTGCCTTACTGGAGCACCACTCCGGAACACTGCTCTTCACTAAGCAGGTACGTCGGTGTAAACACAATATCCGACAGCGTTGTACCTCCCGGTTCCTCCCTTTATAGGGCGTGTTTTCCTTGAGTTATGTAACAGCTCTCCTGTTTACATAAGGGCGTGTTTTCCTTGAGTTATGTAACAGCTCTCCTGTTTACATAAGGGCGTGTTTTCCTTGAGTTATGTAACAGCTCTCCTGTTTACATAAGGGCGTGTTTTCCTTGAGGTATGTAACAGCTCTCCTGTTTACATAACCTCTCAACCGCTAAGCATCCTGGGAGATGTAGTCCGTTTTCGCTGGTTACCGTTTTCCTCCCCTCGCATGACAGGAATTCTTGACAGGGGTCTTTACTTGAATTAGCTTAACAAAAGCTAATAGGAAAAGACAGTCACAGCATAGTGGCTGGTTTCTGAGGCTATGTAAGCATTTAGTTTTTGTCTTACTCAGTTTTGAAATGGAGCACGCACAGTGTGGTCTGTGCTGAATGCAGTGCGAGGATGCAGGGCTTCTGCACCAGCCTCGTGCAGGGTTTTATGGTCAGGTGCATAGCAGAGGCTGCAGTTGCAGGAGGTGGCAAAGAGAGTCAATTACTCAGATACAACCACCCGCAAACAGAACCTGGACAGCGCAACAGGGTTTACAGTGTAGAATCTTTTGTAATAACCTAGCCACAACAAAAGAAAGCAAGAGGCCACAGCAGAGCAGATTTAGAGATGAGGGAGACAGTGACACCTCTGAACATCAGTCACCACAGGGGGATTGGTCAGATTGGTAGTGTGATGCTTTCAGAGCTTCTGAGCTCTTGTGTGCCTTACCACGGGAGGGGAATGCAGTCCCAGGGAGTCAGGCGTATGGCAGTCATGCCTGTCCTCAGTAGCCAAGACTTGTGAGCACATAAATCAAACTCAGCCCAGTCAATGCGTTTTCAAAATCTGCTATGGGCACACCGATCCTTTTATCCCCTTTCATGATTGTAAATAATAAACGAATAGATCATTGGGAAAGGGGGAAAGTTCAACCATCCCAAAGTGTCGGGTTCTCCAATTGGACATAACAGTGGAATGGTTTGGCTTCAAATACACTAGATCACACCTCAATGCTGATGAAACAGGAATTAGCTTCAGTGACTGACTGCTTCCTCCATCCTACCCTCTGCCCTCTTCCTTTCCCGGACCATGGGAGTCTACTGCTGAAACTAATAATGTAGCTGTACAATACTCAGAGCAAAGATGCAGAGAAAGATAAGTATTGCCTTCAAACTGATGCACAAGGGTGGTACAAAGCAGGGCAACATCAACGAAGAGGAAGAGCACAGTCCTCACCAACCTAGTAATGCCCCAATAACTCCACCGAAAACGTTTCACATTGCACTTTGAGCACAAGTTTTTTTTCAAAGTTGTTGTATACGTTCCATCCCGTTTGGCAGACCTGTATATAAAATATCTAAAACAATTTGCTATATACATAAAATGGAAACTGTGAATTAAATTAATTTGAGACATGAATCTGTGGGAAAAACTTGTCTGTAAATTCTGTTGATTGCTACACATAGTAGTGAACAGAATTTGTGGTAGAAATGCGACCAACTCAGTGTCAGAAAAATACATCACTGAATATAGTGATGTACTTTATTCACCAATCCCGTTGGGATGTCATATTTATTACACATGGGAAATATAATTAGGTTGGTGATTCAATAATGAATGCAAATACATTGCACTATGGGGGCAACCTCTTATGGTTCCTCTGGATATTGCAAATGGGAGTCCACTCAAGGAGTTGCCACCCACAATAGAGGGTGACATTTCATACAGAAGTGAGACCACAGAGATGGAAGGTAGGTGCTTTTTGATAAGCACCAGGAGGTATGGGGCCAGGGCTAAAGCATACACCTAGTAAATTTCAACAAATCTTGCTAAACAGACGATATCCTACTGTACAAGGAATTTAATGCTTGTGTTAGATCATGTTCACTTCAAATATAGCTAAGTTATCAGATAAAAATAAAGGTAGACAACACTTTTTCCATATCTCATCTATGCCGACCTCGCTTCACATGGAACCAGCTAAACACAGTGTCTAGTAGACAGAAGTAAAGGAGGTGTTTATATCGGTTTGTGGTGTAATTGTCTCTCTTTTCTTTTTTTTTTTTTTTTTGAAACCGTTTATTACAAGTCTCAAGAATATACAAGTATGGGCCTACAACCTTCCGGCCGGCCGAAGCAATGACAGGAGCATACGACATACATTTATAAAACACGTGGTGTTGCGGAGGAGCATGCTCAGGAGGTAACAACGTCAAAAGCCACATCAGCCAGAACCCACTATACGGTTTCATTTTAAATTAAGAACAACAAGAAAAACCACACCCACAAGGCAACCCACAATCGGAAATAGCAGCACGTGCTCCCCTAGAGGGGGGATCCCAACTATCCACAGGAGTCTAAAGAGGGGGAAGAGAGCAGAGCGAGGACTGGGGGATCCCAATGCCCGGTACCGGGGGAATGAGTCGGCTAAGGGGACGGGGCTGGCGAGGTATCAGGCAGCAACGGTGGTGCACAGATACCCCCGCGGTAGGCGTTCCAGGGGCCCCATACTTTCACCCATGTCCCAGGCTTACCCCTCGCCACATACACCACCTTTTCTCGAAACATGCACCAGTCCATGTGTTCTTTCCAGGCCGAGACCGTCGGGGGCCTCTGGGATCCCCACAGTTGAGCAATATCACGCTTGGCTATCATATATCCCAGAGTCACCCACCACGTCTGCGGCGCCGAGTAATCAGTCGGTTCCCACACATTCAACAGGCATCTCCTCGCTTCAGGCAACAGCGCCACATGCGTAACCAGTGGCAGCACCTCATGTACACCACGCCAGAACCCTTCCACCTCCGGGCACTCCCACAAAATATGCAGAAAGGTCCCCAAAGCACCACACCCACGCTTACACAACCCATCTTCAGCATAGCCCATACGCAGAAGCTTTGGCCCCGTCATGTAGACCCGGTGGAGTATCTTGAGCTGGACGAAGCGAAGGCGAGCCGGTATGGCCACCTCCTTCGGGGAGGCCACCGCGGAGGTCCAGTCCTCGTCGTCCAACTCCAGCCCGTCGGCAACCCAAGCCGCACGAAGGGCAGTCAACAGGCCCGAGCGGTCGTTAATCAGCTTTTTGTATATCAGTGAGATCGTGCTGTCCGGGACGTGCCCATCCAGCATTCTATCCTCCAGGGGGGAATATTCCGGGATGGAGGCAACTTCCGAAAAGACGGAGCCCAGCGCATGACGGACCTGCAAATACCGAAAGTATTCACTGCCCTGCAACTGAAATTCCGTCTGCAGCATCTCGAACGTTTTAAATCCTCCCCTCGTCCAGAGATCCCCCACTTTACTAATGCCTATTATGTCCCACTTCTCAAAGCCCTTAGAGGTCCACAGGGAGCCCAACCGCTCAGACGCGTATAGTGGTGACGCCTGGGTCAAACGGTCCTTCCACCCCATAGCTGCATTGGCCGCGTGCCACACTTGCACCATGACACGCGTGGGGCCCGTCAGACGAGCGTCGGGCGCGCTAGAATAGAGCGCTCGATTGTAGTCGCCACCTGGCAGGAGCATCTTGTCCATTTCGAATGCCGGGTTTAAGGCGGGCCCGTATAGGCCATGGTTAATTGCAGCTAGCTGGGAGGCCCAATAGTACCGTTTAATATCCGGGAGGGCAATCCCCCCGTCATACTATGGGAGCGCCAACTTCGCCAGGGCAATACGCGGCCTCCCGTCCCAGAACAGGCGGCGTTGCAGACTCTCCACCTCACGGAAGTAGCGCGCCGGGACTAAGTCCATAGTGTTCTGCAAAGCGTACAGGAAGCGTGGCAACGACATCATCTTGAACAATGCCGCCCGGCCGAGCGGCGAAAGCGGCAGGCGCCGCCAGCGTGCGACGTCCTCCTTCAGGCGCTGGAGGGGGGGAAGCAAGTTCCGTTCATAGCGGGCCTCCGGGTCCAGAGTAATGAAGACACCCAGGTACCTGAACCCCCGCGAGGCGATCTGAATCGGACAGCCCCGCGGGAGGATGGGAGCCTCCCCAGAGAGCACATACACACATGATTTAGCCCAGTTGATGACAAGGCCGGAGTTGCGACCGAATGAATGTAAAACATCAACCAGTACTATTAGTGATTTACGTGGGGAGGCTAGGTACAAGAGGATGTCATCAGCGTATAGGGACACGCGGTCCTCATACTCGGGGGTCCAGCGGAGACCACGGATAGAGGGATGCCACCGCAGCCACTCCGCCAGGGGCTCCAAGGCAAGCGCAAACAGGAGCGGCGACAAGGGGCAGCCCTGTCGCGTGCCCCGGCCCAGCTTGAACGGGGCCGATACTCTTCCGTTCACCACCACCTGCGCCAATGGGCCCGAATACAACAATTTGACCCAACTGATGAACCCTGGGCCAAATCCAAACTTCGCAAGCATCGCCCAGATGTATGGCCACTCAAGCGTATCAAACGCCATGGTGGCGTCTAAGGACGCCAAAATGGCCGGTTCCCGTATGAATGGGACACGTGCGAGCACCCCATGCAAACGCAGCAGGTTAAGGGCTGTGTTGCGATGGGGAATAAAGCCGGACTGGTCCTGATGAACCAGATCGCCCACCACGCCGACCAGCCGATTGGCAAGTACCTTGGCGAGAATTTTGGGCTCCGCATTCAGTAGCGAGATAGGCCGATAGGATGTAACCCGGTCCCGAGGTCTCCCTTCCTTGTGGATCACCACGATTGTAGCCAGACGCTGGTCCAGCGGGAGGGAGCCCAGCGAGTGGGCCGCCAGGAACATTGCACGGAGGTGGGGCGCCAGTGTATCCGGTCGCAACTTGTACAACTCGATAGGGATACCATTCGGGCCCATGGCCTTGCCAGAAGCGACCGAGCGTATGGCGAGGGCGATTTCGTCGGAGGTGGGAGCGGCGTCCAGCGACACCCTGTCCTCCCCGGAAAGGGACGGCAGCGCGATATCCCTGAGCAGGGCACGGGAATCCTCTTCAGAGCAGGAAGAGACCGGGGAATACACCTCGCGGAAATAATCCGCGAAACAGGAGACAATTTCTTCTGGCTCAGTTACACACACACCATCCGTTTTCTCAATCAGCGGGACCACACGATTCGCTCTCTCCTTTTTGTCTAACCACGCTATCAGTTTACCAGCCTTATCACCCACATCATACAGTCGCCCCTGTTGCTCTCTACTGAGGCCCCTGGCCGCCTCCGTGACGAGGGCCCTATAGGCCGCTTGCTTGAGTTGGAGGACATGTAGTGCAGCATCCGTCACCCCACCTTCTAGATTACCCTCCAACTCGGCTATTTCAGCCTCCACCCGGGTCACCTCCTCCCGCTCGCGCCTCCGGGCGTGGGAAATAAGGGATAGGGCCTCCCCTCTGAGTACTGTCTTGAAGGCCTCCCACAGGGAGATAGCCGAAGGCACGGACCCCACATTCTCATCAAAATATCGCTGCAGGGATTTAATCAAGTCAGCGCGAATGGTGGGGTCGCACAGGTACCAGGAATTGATTGGGACTACCCTACCCTCACCCCTCGGAAAGACATCGAAATGTAACAGGAGCGGGGAGTGATCCGAGATACCCCGTGCCAAATGGCGCACCTCTCCCACCCTCCCGACATAGGCCGCCGGGACAAGGACATAATCAAGCCGTGAGAGACTACCATGGGCCCCCGAGTGGAAAGTGTACTGCAGCTGCGTGGGATGTTTTAAGCGCCAGCAGTCCACCAATCCCAGTGTATCCAAGAGGCCGGATAGCCACGCCTGTGCCCGGGGGAGGTCCCTAGGGGGGTGACGATCCACAGTCCCAGAAACCACCGCATTGAAATCCCCCCCCACCACCAGAAGCCCCCCCGGAAGGCCAAGGAGGAGGCGCCCCAGGTCTGCAAAGGTGGTCGACTGCAGCCCCGGTGGGACGTATACTGACACTAAGACAACCACTTTGCCCTCCATTCTCCCCACCAAGACAGTGTAACGTCCCCTATCATCGTGGAGCACCTCAGCAATTTCCAATGGGAGCGAGTTCTTTACCATGATGCCCACACCCCTTGAGCCTGACGTGAAGCCCGAGTGGGCCACTAGGCGGTAGCCACGCCGATTCATGGCACAGAAGGAATTGCCAATAAGGTGTGTCTCCTGCAGAAAGACTACATCGGGCGAGAGTCGCTTCAAAAACTGCAGGACCACACCTCGTTTGATCCTGTCCCCCAGTCCATTAACGTTCCAAGACAACAAAGTTAATTCCCTACCCCCCATCATACACAGAAGCCATCATTCGTCCCCCCAAGAGCACCTTAGAACCAACACAAAAATAAGTTTGCCTTGTGATAAAAACGAACAACACCCCATCCCTGCCCACCCACCCCAACAGAACTCCCCCCTCCCTGCACCCCTGCATGAGCCCAAACAGCCCCCCCAACGTGCAGTGTGCCTGTCGCCCCATAGATAGTTAAACTAACTAGACCCCCAGAGGAGGAGGGAGAACCCCCAAGAGACCCTACACAACCTCCATAGGAGGGGAACTTACACGAACAGACGCATGGTCAAAAGTGGCATCATTTTCGTCCCGAGCGAGGCCTAATATTAGTCCCTCAGTCCTGATCCGGCGAGCCCTCTCCCCCCACCGCTCCCCCCCCCGCCCCCCCGATCCCGATCCCCAGACAGAGTATCCAGCCAGTCCCCGGCCGCTTCGGGACGATCAAAAAAGTGCGTGCGACCATCCACCTCCACTCGCAGCTTAGCTGGAAAAAGCATGGCGTATTTGAGGTTTAGGTCCCGAAGACGGCGTTTGACACCGAGGAAGCTCAGTCTCTGCTTCTGGACCGCTGGGGTGAAATCAGGATAAAAATTAACGTCCATATTTTCAAGTCTAACCGGTCCCTGCAGTCTGGAGGATTGCAGGATAGCGTCTCTGTCCCGAAAATTGAAAATCCGGGCAATGAGAGGTCTCGGAGGGGCTCCGACCTTAGGCCTTCCCCCCGGGAACCCTGTGGGCCCTCTCCACAGCGAAAAATTTACTCAGCCCCCGTGGCTGGAGATGGGTAACAATCAGGTCTTCCACGAAGAGGTCCGCCGCCGCCTCCTCACGTCCCTCAGGCACCCCGATGATGCGGATGTTGTTCCTCCGGGCCCGACTCTCGGAGTCCTCCAGGCGGCGATCCATCAGCGCACTCGCCTGACTAAGCCGGCGCACCTCCGTTTGTAGGGCCGCCACATCTGTCGTAAGGCCCGATGCGGTGTGGGCCAAAGAATCGACTCGGTCGTTGGTTTTGGAAAGATCGGCCCTTACCAGGCCAACATCCACGAGGACCGAGTCGATCTTCTGCGCCAGTGTATCGAAACGCTGGCCCACCGAGGCCTTCATCTCGGCGATGGCGCCCATGACATCCCGCAGAGTCAGATCCGTGGGCAGATCGGGGGCATCAGTAGGGCCCTCAGGGGACCTGCGTGGCACCTCGGGAGATCCCTTCTGGAGGGTATAGCGGTCCATGCTGTTGGACTGATGGACTGCGCCACGCCGGGTCGATTTTATCTTTGCCCGGTCACCATCTTGTTTCGTGGCCATGGTCCCAGTCTCCCGGTCGCACCAGCCACGTCGTGAAGGGCAGGCAAGCCGGTTCACGGGGCTCCGGGGGGGGGGGCCACCTCAGATCTGCGGGGTGGATCACAGCCGGCGGGCAGGCAGGGTCTCCCAGCGAGGCCACACCAACACACAAAGCCCCGCGACCCAACCTCGCAGAGACAGCAAGGGGGGTGCGAAAGCGAAAGTGAAAGTGCGGGGTACGCGAGTCGCCAAGCCCTGCCTGCCGCTGTTGTTCACTTTGTCACTGGATCGCCCCACAGCTCAAATCCGGGGTTCGGCGAGGAGAAGGCCGCAAACCTCAATCGGTGCTCACGCCGGTGTCCGAGGTCCGATTTGGAAGCGGGAAACGGGTGCCACCTCAGCTCAGGCTCACCAACACAGTCCCCTCATCTGGGACAGGATAATTTCAGGATAGTCGTAGGAGGTCGCGGAGGTCCTCGGGAGCCTCGCACCTACGCGGCCATCTTGGTTGCGCGCTAGGCTCCTCCCCGTAATTGTCTCTCTTAGAGATCTTTAGTAAACACACTAAGTTAGTCCCATTAGGTCGTCCTTTAAGTAACTGCTGTATTTGTAGTTTCAATAGTAGCAGCAATGTTTGCCTATCATAGTTTTGTCAGCTTTCTACGCAATTTATGTCGAGCATCCAGAGTGTTCTTGAGGAGAATAGTATATTATCTATACCAGCTTCAGAAATCTGGAGATCAGACAAAAAACATATTTAAATTAGGATAGACTATGCTATGAGCTGCAAATGCTGTCTTTTCAAGACATTAAAACACTGTTGCGTCAGATGGAAGTATAGGTCGGCTTGTTAAAATCCCCATTCATTTTTACAGTTTGTGTATGTGAAGAATCTCAACTCCAGTGTGTTTTTGCATGAAGCTGACAAATTCTACTGAGCACCACGGAGATGCCTCTTTACATGCGATTTAACTGCATCCCTAACAATCTAATTCCAGTGACCATGGCATTACATAATTTGGGAAAACATCTTTACCTAAGACATTAAAAGGCAAAAATATGGGCATTATTAAGTATGAACTCCTCAATCAAGTGTTAATTGGCCACAGTTGAAAATACCTGAGAATGTACATCAACTGCCTAAAAACTACAGGATTTCTTAACAGGAACAGTATTGCGGCAGCTCTAGAGGAACACACAGGGATCATGTGACAATGTAGTCAAAGCAATTTTCTTTACCCCTTGTTTATTTCCCATAAAGAAAATGGATCTTTCCCAGATTTCTGCTCCATCATCATCTTGGCTTTCAAGATTCTCCTTCTTCTGAACTTCAGCTACAGCTATATCCCAGAGGTTATCACTGATGGAGAAACAAACAAAATATGAAATCATCTTCACCATTTCATAAACTTCAAATTGAAAGTGTTTTAAGGTAAGAAGCTCGACCCCAAAACATATGTTTCCAATCTGCATGCATGACGATTGTAAGAAAAGTGCTATGGCCACATTCATAAAGATAATTTGCCTTCACGCAAATTCAACTGCACATGCACACCTTCTGCTGCACAACTTTGGATAGGCTTTGCACAAAATTAGCACCAGGTAGCAGGTCCATTTAGCAGTAGCACATCTAGTTCGGGATTTTTTTTCTATACATTCTGATACTGTTAGTGTCAGCATTATCATCACATGAACAGTGCGACAAGTACCTTAGTGAAAAGAAAGAAATATTGACTAGGTAAGTTACTCAAGCTTGTATGGGGAAACTCGAGAATTTCGGGTGCAACTTCTGAGGAAATGTAAGACCACAATAAGTTCTTAGATTTTATACAAATCTGCATGCAAGGTCAACTTAAATTGTTTGTAACGCATAAAGAAAATCGAACCTGCCCATTCTTGGCCTTCTTCATAGCGCTCTCTTACTGTTACCTTGGGCCCTGGCTTTTTGCGATTTATTACAATTCCCGATTAATTCCCTGAAGGTATACATTTTGTGTGAAAAAACTAAAGCCACACAGATTCTGAACACCAGAGAATACACTATTTTACAGAACACATACGTTGTGATAATAAAACAATTAACATTTTTGACTACAGACCCTCTCCACATTTCTATGCACACCTTAAAATCACTTATATGAACACCACCAAATGCTACGCCTTTTACAGAATCCTGATTGGTGGATTTCTATAAAAAGAAATTTCCCGAGAATGGCATAAGGTTAGAAACAATGTGAAATGTTCTTGTCATCATAAGCCTAGAGTAAGATTCAGGAAATGGGGGGACCGAACAAGTGTATTTTTAAAGCCTAATTTTGATACGCTGGTGAACCTTTTTTTTAAAAATAAATTGATTTTACTTGTTTTGCTTTTGCAACATACTTGTACCCATCTCTGGTTCTGAACAGGTGATAGTTTGAAACAAAATCATCACATGGTTTAAGATTTACAGTTATTAGTGTTGTATTCTAAGAAATGTGAAGAATAAGAAAGTAGCCAAAACTTTATTAGCAAGGTTGCTACATTAACATTTTAAAATGGCAATAAATAGATGGAGACATTAGAGGCCAAGAGTTGGGGCCCTGCTGAAAGGCTTAGATTGAGGTATATGATTGAAAAATGCTCCTATTAGGATATAAGTAGTTAGTGAATTAATGATTAGAATGTGAGTTAGTTGTTTATATAGGTAGACTGTATTTTAGGAAAAAAACTGACGCAGGAAATTATGAACTGATGAAAAAGAATAAATATTGTAAGAGGAATTATTGTTGAGGTCATAGCGTAATTTTCAAAGTGAGAACGCTAACCACAACCCTTGACTGAAAAAATAGTTTTTATTGCTATGGAATAGTACACCTTTGGGCACGCTGGAGAATACATGAATCTGATATCCTATTTTTTTGGGGGGTGCACTATTTTATTTGAGTGTTCTTCTGCTGTAAAACATCTGATGCCCATTTTGAGCGGGATATTTGGGAAGTGAGCGCATTTGGTGGACGTGACTATACTTGAGGCAAAAAAATGAAGATATGTGCATAATGGTGAACAGAAAATTCAATTAGATTTTCTAGCCTTGAGAAAGCGGTAAGGCTGCACGTGTCGATGTAACAACTAAAGATAGGAATGGCTAATTCTTGGATCAGGTACACGTCTGTAAAACAATTTATGTATGGACATTATGATTACATTTTTCATCATCAAGATCTTAATTTTACGCACTCTTTAACTAAGTTGCCTCCTGGATGTTAACAAGTATGTTTAAAACATGTGTGTGCACGCCAGGCCTTGTTTATCTGTCTGTAAAGAAATTAAATGTGATATTCGGGAAACAGTACATAACACAGCGGTCTTAATCACGCGTGTTCCGACTGCACAAGCTCAACCACGCTTCCCTTAACCACGCATATGCATGGTTAAGGCAGTGCGCGGTCTAGCTGCTGGCTGCTGCAGGCAGCAGAGACAGAAGCAGGAAGACCTTGCCAGGAAGAGAGCCGCAATGAGTAAAGTGGGGCTGGCCTGGGTAGTTTTCTGGGCTGGGGTAGTTTTCCGGGCTGGGGTGTTCAGAGTAGTTTTCTGGGCGGTTGGGTTCGGGGGTACTTTTTTGGGTAGAGGGTCTGGTTAGTTCTCTGGGCTGGGGGGGTCAGGGTAGTTTTCTGGGCGGTGGGGGTCGGGGTAGTTTTCTGGGCTGGAGTGTTGGGGGTAGTTTTCTGGACTGGGGAGGTTCAGGGGTAGTTTTCTGGGCAGTGGGGTTTGGCGGTAGTTTTCTGGGCTGGGGGGTTCGGGCTAGTTATCAGGGCTGAGGTGGGGGGAGTCGGAGGTAGTTCTCAGAGGTGGGGGGGTCGGGGTCGCTTCTTTAATTAGGGGTTAGGGTATTAGGCCTAAGGGAAGTGGAAGGGGTTGGGGTAGTATTAGGGACAGTGAGGGGTGGGAGGGGGTCGGAATAGTGTTTGTTTAGGGACATGGTTTTAGGCCGCAGGGAAGGGGAGGGGAAAGGGTAGTCTGGGTAGTTTTTAGGGCTTAGGGGAGGGTGGGGTATTTTTTAGTGCTCGGGGGGGGGGGGGTCGGGTAGTTTTTGTAAAATAGGGTTTTGCATTTTAGGCCTAAGGGCAGTGGAAGGGGTTGGGTTAGTTTTAGGTACAGTGCAAGGGAGTGGAGGGGGTTGAGGTAGTGTTTGTTAAGGGTTTGGGACAGCGTGGGGGTTGGGATGGGGTTGGGTATTTGGATCTCAGGTCGAGGAGGGTGCTGGGGGAGATTGTAGCTTAGGACGGGGAAAGGGGGTCCCGACCTTATCTACGCATACCCCTTTACCAAACATGCCTTTACCACAAAATTACGTGGTAAAGGCATGCGTCGTAGAGGCTGCGAGAGAGTCACGCGTGGTTTAGTTATGCATGCCTCTGTCATACAAACGTATTACTGCTAATGCTGCTTGGAATCTCCTGGAGCTATATCATGCTCCAAAATTGAATTTAAAGACAATTGAATTGATAACAACCTGTTCCAACATGGGATATAGAATGCTCTACTATGAGAAATATCTTGTTTTGTGTAGGAAACTGGAATTTTTGCAGATACCCCTCCACCTTTTGCTGCTACGCTATGCTATGGTAATTGATCGGAATGTGTGCTGGGCCCTGCTAACCATGCCCCAGCACCAGTGCTCTTTCCCTTGAACTGTGAATATGTGAACAGGTACACCAACTTGGCAAGTACTTTTACACCCCTGTAAGGCCCTAGTATATTGTACCAGTGGTACCTAAGGCAGGTATGTAATAGGGGCACCAGGGCTACAGCACTTAGTGTGCCACCCTGAATGACACACGTGAAACCAAAGGCTGCAGGTCTGCCATGCCAGCCTTGCACGAGCAGCCTGCCTGCTCGAGTTCAACCTTGCACACACCATGTGTGGCAGGTTCAGCTCACTGCATTTGATATATGTCAGTCATCCCTAAGGTAGGCCTCCGATAGCCCAGGAGGCAGGTGCATTATATTATCTGTGTGGAAATATATGTGCAAGCATATATTGGCCTGTGGTAGAATTCTAAATGTGATTCTGCCGCAAGTGACTGACCCTCCATAGGATAACACTTTCTTTCGTGTTTGGTGTCAAACATTCTGCTTTTTAACCCACTGACACGATGGTGGTGTCAAGGTTTACCAAGCATGTACCTAGGTGCCACTTTAGACAGTGCGCACCAAGTTACCCTGTGTTCTTGTGCCTTGGAGGGCTTTTTCAAGGGTTGCCGCCAATACAGAGATCTGACATCATGCTGCGGAGTATGTGCCACTCCCAGAGGTCAAGAACGAAGACCTGTGTGTGCAGGAAGTGATACCTCCACCCACACAGGATGGCTAGTGAATGGACCCATCACGGCGGTGAGCCTCAAAGGCTTCACCGGTGCAGCTGGACAAAGGAACTTGTCGCCCACTTGAGGACAAATGCTCCCCCTAGACCAGGCACTGTTTTTTGCAGGCAGGCACACCACCACAAGGCTTACCACAACTCTGGGATGTAGCAGCTGAAGTGCACAGCCACACATAGTTTTGGCCAACTTGAATTTAGGCTAGAAAGCAGGTTCTGACTAGCTTTAATGAAATACACTCAACAGATGTAGTCACTACAGGGGCAGATAAGCCGCAGGACAAGATGCCCACTGGCTAGTAGTCCTCACACCCACTACCGCCCCCTAAATGTAGGATTTAAGGGGCACTCCTGACACCAGAAACTCAGATTCGGCCTGATACCACAAAGAGACCCATTTCCATGACAAGGCAGTACTCCACGAAGAGAGGCACTAAGCTTTGCACCTGTGGCAGCCACCCTGCACCCGTTGGATTTTGACTCGACCAAGGCAAGAGGCCTGTTCCAGAAGAAAGGTGAACCCCTCTGCAAACTCCAGACTTAAAAAGAACTCCCTTAGGCTAGAGGAACTAGTCCATTGCAGTCGGCAGGCACAAACCACTAAATCCACGACCTTGAAGTACTGTCCACTGGGCCGCCCGGCTTGGCCACTCAAAGTCACTGGGCAGGTGGCTTCTGGGAACTGTAGTCTCAAGCCTAAGCGAGGCTCAGCTTCCTACAACGGTCCACTGGTCCTCTGGAAGAAGATATCCTCAACCACAGTGCTTGTTGGTGGTCAGTGCAACTACTACCAGCTTTATTCGACTCTCCAAGAGAAGGGATCCACCTGCACGAATGATCATCCACCCCTGTGGCTCCATCGTAAAGCTCCTGCATTTGTTGTCACCCTCTCATGGCACGCCTGGCAGAACCAGTTGCTGCGGTTCCTGCTCAGCACCACGGATAGCTAGAAGCACCTCTGCACCCGAGTCCCCGAGCCAGTTAGATCAGACCTGTCTAGAGACTACTTGTCCAAGGCCAGCTCCTTGTTTAAGTTCCAAAGGGTTTTTCTTAACTCGCCCCACAAGTACCTTTTTACTAAGGTAGCCATTTAAAGACTGCAAGCCTGATGAACAGCTCCGTTTGACAGCTAATGTGCACATCTGCATCCCGCTCCCCTGAGCCAGGTAAAATTGTGCTAGCTGTTGTGAACTGGTTTCGGGACTCAGGAGACCTTAACCCCGAATAGGTTCAGTTGAACTTACTCTCTTAGTAACCAATTGCATATATATATGTCTTTTCCCATTGACCACAACGTTAATGTTTTACACTGCCAAGTACTGATTTATTTAATGCTTGAAAATTGATAACTCCTGCTATCCTGTATATATTGACTTCGTTTTGGTGTCTAAAAATATATAAAAATCAGCTCTATTTTTACAAATTTGTGCTGAATTTCTCTCGAGTCGTGTCAATTACTTATCATCCATGTTGATGATGTGGAATGGTAATCACATTTTCTTCTAAGTAGCATATCTGCTCTTTGCCACTCTACCAGGACTGAGAGAAGGTGTACAAGAGAATGTTCGGGGTCTATCATTGTGTATTGTGCTAGTATTACATCGTAAGGCACCTCTGCCATACCACATAATCCTTTAACCTTGCAAAATGTTGCCTTATTCTTTTTTTTTTTTAAACCTGTGAGATATTAGTTCAAATAGTACGTAAAGCAATGAAAAGGCCCAAAGGAAGCAAAAGAGTGTTATGAATATAACCGCAAAAAAGGTGTTGGCCTATGGAATTGTAAACAATTGAGCAAAATAAAAATGTTTTTTTTTCAGTTTAGGACTGACTTTAATGTAATTGCTTTGACAATTACACTATAACCTCAACAATAAGTCCTATCACAGTAAATTGCTAAGTGTCACAGAGTGAGAACATTTTACTTGAGGTCTTGCTGGAGCTTATTCCAGTCACTCTTTGCTATTCATAAAAGATACATATAAGCACCCTCTTTTCTTTTAATGTAAAAGAAAAAAATATATGGGAGTATTTTTCAAATAGCTGTATTTTGAACCTAGGCTTACTATGGTTGTATCATAACAAAATATTGGAAAACTTGAGATGGAAGTGTGTTTATATCGATGGGCTCAATGAAAAAAAGATTTTGTCTTAATTAAATTGTTACAAACAGAGACAACGCGTATCTTTCCAGAATTTTCACTGCTCCAGTGGCCTCCCATGAAAGCCAAAGCTCTATACAAGACTGAATGCTTTGCACATAAGATCATAAACATTGCCTGTCCCCCATATCTCACATCAAAAATTAAAAAATCGGACAGGGCCAGATCATTTTGCCTACTGGCACCTCTCCCTCATTAACCACCTTCAAGAGGTAGCTGAAACTACTTCTCTTCCAAAGGCACCTTCCAATCTGCTCTTAAGATATCCTGACCTTACGTTCTGGATCCATTCTCTTCTTGTCTTTTGTCTCTTCTCACATTCTATTATTTCTTCTGGTCAAAATTAATTATTGTACCCTGGACCTCACTCACACCTAGATGCCTTCTCTTCTCATCATTCTCTGCTACAGGTTCCCCAATCTTCTACACCTAGCTAGACCCGCTCTAACTCAAGCTTGAGACTTTTTTACTTTCCACTCTACTTATCCCTGTATATAGATGGACATACTTTTTCATCAGTGTAATGTACATATGTAACCTACTTGTAACCTAATACTATACTTCATCTGCTCCACAATGGTTTATATCATGCTCTGTAAACAGGTAATCTGTCTCTGTAAAGTGCTCTGATGCCACCAGCCTGAATCATGCTATACAGAATGTATGAATAAATAACTAAATAAATAAATACATTTAATTTAAACAGTATTACGTTTATAGATACTCGTTTAAAAAATAACCGACACTGAGAAAAAAAATCATTCAAGAACAGTGAACGGAATTACACACGGAAAATGAAATAAGTACAGAGCGTTGTACTATTGGGTGGTCTCTAGGAACTGATAAAGCAGAGCAATTAGAAGGAAGGAAATGGGGAAGTGGAAGAAAGCAACCAGATGGAGACACAAGATATATGATATATACAAGCATGGTAACTAAATAAATTGTTTATACCAAGAGTACTTACAGATGAAAGTTACCATTGAACAAGTTTCTATCTACAATTTGGACTGGGATGGTTGCCGTGTCATGTACACGTTATCACAAACTGACATACCAATCAAGTATTAGATGTCCAGAAACCAGGGCTACAGAAGTCTATATAAAACAGTGTTAGGCAGCACAAAAATACTAGGTTTTAGTAGCCCTCATGTCTCCTTAATAGGAATAGACAAGCCACTAAAGATGACTGAGGCTTTTTGCATTTCATTTTTATTATAGGGTACTCAAAATGCAAAAACCAAGCAGTACTGCCAGCCATTCCCCTGCTGCACCCAGGGAGACCTTCAGCACTACAGGATTCTTAAACACCAATCCAACGGTAATGTTTCACACATGAAAAAGGAACGCATGTCCTGCATTCCCTCTCCTGTGTTAGACATGGCCTTTCCAGTGTTGCAGAACAAACATTTGTACCCACTGCACAGAACAGTTTGTTTCACATCTCATGGCTCAGAGGGTCCACTGACCAACGGGGAGCATGAGGGAGAAAAATGCAGGAGTAGAAAGAGAAAGAGGGGAGATAGAGGAGAAAGAAAGATAGGGCTAGAGAAATATATATATATATATTCACTGAAAAAACCATAGGTTTCAAGGGTGTTATAGTTAGCTGGACTTTTCACTTGTACAAAACTATTGAAATTCCCCCGTTATAGTTAGTTCAGCTAACTATAACTCGCGCGCCCGCAATGCACTGCTGATGACGTCACATATTACATCACTCATGACATGGTCAGTGACATCACTCATGACATCACTGATGACATCTCAAATGACATCACTGATGACATCACTGATGACATCATCCAGTGAATGTGTGTTTTTCTGAAAATTAAATATGTTTTATATATGTATATCTCAAGGTCGATGGAAGAATAAATGGGTATATAAGTGTCTAAATGGATGATTTGTTTTTGAAAAATGGATTGTGTAACTGACTGATTAAGTGTATCATAGTGAATACATGGCTTAGTGAGTAATGTTTAAATATGTAAATATCTGTACCAGTCTCTCACTTTGTGTATAAGTGGCTGCATGGGTTGGTGAGTAGCTACATGGGTGTCTATATAGGTTATTAGTTGGTTTTTTGAGTATCAGTCTGAGTGTCTGCATGGTTCGGTGGGGGGTATTACGTAGTGCATAGGTGCATGAATGAGTGACTCACTGTTTGTATGTGTTGAACACAGCATGTGTGCAGGACTGTATGGGTGGATGAGTGTGTGTATGGGTGTGTTAGTGAGTGAATGACTGTCTCAATAGTGTCTTTATGAGTAACTACATATGTTTTAAACTAGTATATGTGACTATTGGTGTATATATGTGAGTATGAGTGAGAGTGAGAGATTGAAAGAGTTCCTGTATGAATAAGTATGTGTTTCTATAAGTGATTGTTTAAAAGACTAAGTATGTGTAAGTTTCCGTAGAAGTAAGTGTGGTGGTCTGTGTATAACTGTATATGCAAGTAAATGTATGTTTGATTCTTTATTAGCATGAGTGACTATGTGTGTGAGTAACTCTATGGATGAGTGGCATTGTGTAACAGGATGTATAGGTGTATGAGTACATATGATGAGTGAGTACATGTATGAGTGACTGTATAGGACTGTTGGTGAATGAGTGGATGTGTATGTGGATCTTAGAATTACTGAAGAGGTTGTTGTAACTGGTATTGGTATGTCCATTGTTTTGAAAATTTTAGTCTCTATTTCTGAATGTGTGTATCAAAGGTTATATTAGGGTGAGAGGAGGTCTGCCACTCTATCACAAGGATGATGTCATCAGTGATGTCATCGGTGATGTCATTTGAGATGTCATCAGTGATGTCATGAGTGATGTCACTGACCATGTCATGGGTGATGTAATATGTGACGTCATCAGCAGTGCATTGCGGGCGCGCGAGTTATAGTTAGCTGAACTAACTATAACGGGGGAATTTCAATGGTTTTGTACAAGTGAAAAGTCCAGCTAACTATAACACCCCTGAAACCTATGGTTTTTTCAGTGAATTTCTGAGGTTTTTTAAATGCTAATTCCTAACTATAACGTGCCTGAAACCTATGGTTTTTTCTGTGAATTTCAAAGGTTTTTTAAATGCTAATTTCTAACTATGCCTACAGAGATAGGACATGTGAAGAAAGAAGAAAAAATGCACAGAAAGAAACAAAAGAAGTGCAGAAAGAAGCAACAGAAGTCCTCAAATACGAAGATAAGTGCAGGAAGAAGGATAACGTGCAGAAAGAACAAAAAGAAGAGCAGAAAGAAGCCTTGTTGCAAAATCATCCTGTACCCTCAACTTTTTCAGACGGATACTGGTGGTAACTGAGTCTGACTAACCAGTCCTAGAGCCAGTGCTATGTTAAAAGACACTTAGAATACAGTGAAAACACCTACATACACTAGGGAACATTATGCGTTGGGGTCCCCCTGTGATTAGCATGACCTCCTCTGTAAGCCCCTAGTATATAATAGGGCATGGGGATTAAAACTACCTCTTAAAACAGGCCACAGGGCGTTTTTGTACACGTTAACTCAGGCCCCGTCCCCTCCCTTCACCACTGTGTAAACACGCCCTGTGTCCAATTTTAGTTGGGAGATTAAGTTCATTTGAATCCTGAGGGTCCCTAGGGTCCAACTAGCCCACTAGGTACCTCCAGTAAGTGCCACAGAGCTGCGTTGCAGAGAGGTGTAAAAAGTGGCACGGCCTGGACCACCTCTCTGCAATGCAGCTCAGTGGCGCTTACTGGAAGCACTTGGTGGGCTAGTTAGCCCCCAGGGGCCCTCAGTATTGAAGGGAAATTATATCCCCAATTTAAAACGTGCCATAGTGCGTGTTTGCACACGTCACCTCAGGCCCCGTCCCCTCCCTTCACCACTGTGTAAACGCGCCCTGTGGCTGTTCTAAGTTGAGAGATTAAGTCCCCTTGAATCCTAAGGGTCCCTAGGGTCAAACTAGACCACTAGGTACCTCCAGTAAGCGCCACAGAGCTGCGTTGCAGAGAGGTGTAAATAGGGGCTTGGCCTCAGAACACCTGTCTGCAGCGCAGCTCCCTGGCGCATACTGGAGATGCCTATTGGGGGCGCGTTTGCAGAGTGCTGCACGGAGGGGGTATGGCCTCCGGCACAACGCCAGTCTTTTATTTATTTTAATTTTTTAAGAAGGGGGCTGTGTGGTTCCCCTTCTTATTCTAATTTATAGGCCCTGATGACCCCATCCCCCAGGGCCTGTCTCCTAATTATATTTTTTTGACCCCAATCCCCAGGGCCGGCCACTGTTTTTTATTATTTTTAAAAAATATATATTTATAGACACACCTAGGACATGCTGGACAAACCGTACGTACCTATCACCATGACGATTTGCGTGATATTCATTAAAAGGCGACTATGCATGCAATGAATCCCCGTGGAATGTATTTACACCACTAGTAAAGCTCTGACATGTCTGATGCCCTACCGTGCCTAATGCCGGTAGACACCCTTGTCGTTTATTTATACAAACATGGGTAGCTATTGACGGGCACATTTAATACACATGCACACCAAGCCATTCAAAGAGGATTCGACAAAAATTCGACCAAAACTATGTAAGAAACCCCCCTCACGGTTAATAAAACACACATCCACTGCCGGATGTGTAATACTTTTTATTTTACTCTCTGGAAAGGGGATGAACATCACTTGAGAGTCACAGCGCGCTCCTGACAGAGCCCAATGCTGTGTTACACCCACCATTGCCTG
This sequence comes from Triturus cristatus, assembly GCF_964204655.1. Lineage (NCBI taxonomy): Eukaryota > Metazoa > Chordata > Amphibia > Caudata > Salamandridae > Triturus > Triturus cristatus. The sequence goes on from NC_140589.1 coordinate 1,635,745,995, forward strand.
CCGAGTGCCACACACCTCTGTGTTGTATTCCACTAGCTAGTGCATATGCTATGACACTCTCTAGCCCATGTGCACTGTAACACCACCCCGTGAATATGTCATGCCACACTTGTCTTCGCACGGGTTATATTGCCCCATCTAACGTGCCTTCCTCGATGCCTATGTTATAACGCACAGTGCTATGTCATACATATTATAATCTGGGATCCATATCTTTGTCACAGTGCATATGCAACGTTACACTCCCCAGCACATATTTTATATTACAACTTTAGAGACTAGTTAGGTTACACAACACTGCCCTGTGCATATTACGCTGCAAGGCGCATATCGCATAGCACGCGCTAGTGCCTGTGCTATCTCGCGCTCTCCAATGAATCTGTCATTGCGCACAATGTATTGCATATTATATTTCACGCCCGGTTCATCTTATATCACACTTTTTGGTGCATAGTTTATACCATACACTATATCTAGTTTTCATTTTCAATCGTGCTCTCAGGACTATGTTCTATATAACACTGTGTTCACCTACCCTTTTCACGGGCATTACATTTTGCGATAGGGGGTGGAGGGTCAGGGGGTGTTTCTGCCAAGTGAGCCCGGAGTCACAGTCACAAACGTCCTCTTCTTCCTGAATAAAAGTGAGATTATGCTGCATACTTGTTCATATTTTAAGTAGTTCGCACAGACACAATGTTTTAAAACCAATAAAGTTCCTAATACCCGCCTTCTCTGAACAGTTAGCTTGCTGCCCCATCCCCCTCCTCCCTATCCTCTGTTGTGTGAATCCACGAACTAGCCTCCTCCCTCCTGCCATGCATGGTCTGATGTGCTGCCACTGCCCTCAATTTAGTATGATGTACCAGTCCACTCCTCCTGCCCTCCATTGCCCAATTCTATGCCCCATCATTGACCTCCTGCTTAAACTCTGTGCTTAGCTTGCTGCCCCTATTCTCCTTCCCCCTGCCCTCCGATGTCTTTGTGCATGCCCCTGCTCCATCCTTTTTGCCCACCATGTTCCATGGACCTGCCACTCCTATCTACTCTGTGTTCTGTTGAGCTGCCACTCCCCTCCCACCTGCCTAGCATTGTCAGATGACTGTAACCTGTCCCTGCCACCTCCACCCTGCCTGTCCACATGCCATGCCCCTATCCTCTTCCTCCTGTCCTACATGGTCCATTGCACTGCCACACCCTTCTGCCCTCCCTGGTCTGTTGTGCTGCAACTGCTCCTCCTGCCTGCCCCGTGTGGTCTGTTGTGAGGTCCCTTCCCCTGAACTTTCTTGTCTGTGCACAGGTCCTGACCCTCCCTTCTATCCTCCATCGTCCTTTGTGCATGCCCCTGCACCCTCCTTCTTGCCCATCATAGCCATTGTGCTGCCACTAACCCTCCCACTTGCCATGCATGGTCTTCTGTGCTGCCATGGCCCCTCCCACCTTCCCTGGGTGGTCAGTTAGCTGCCCCTGACCCCCTCCCACCTTCCCTCCATGGTCTGTGTGAATGCCATCACAGTCTCACTGTTGCTCTTCATGGTGTGTCTTGCTTCTAGTGCCCATCCTGCCTGACCTCCATGGCTATCTTGCTGCTCCTGCCCCCTTGCCCCCAGCCCTCTGTTTACATGTGCAGACCCCTACTCCCTCCCTCCTGGCTTGTCTGTTCCATTGTAATGCCCCTGATCCGTCCCTCCTGCCCTTTATGTTCTGTTATGCTGCAGCTTTCTCTCCTGTCTGTCCATTATGGTCAGCTAGCTACCATTGCCTCTTGCCCCTCTGTTCTCTGTTGTCCATGTGCATGGTCCTGTCCCCTCCCTCTTGCTTTCTATGGATTGTTGTGCTGCACTCCCGTCCTGCATGCCCTGTGTGGTGTATTGTGCTGCTGCAAACCCTGATGCCTGCCCTGCAGGATCAGTTTGGTGCACCTCTCCATGTCCCTCCTGTCCTCTGTTATCCAAGTCCATGTCCCTATCCCATTTCCTTCCATGATCCAATGTACCATACTTGCAAACATTTTGAACTTGGTAAGAGGGAGATTTTGAAAAAAATCTGGGGTATTGATTTTCCCCTTTGAGTTACATTGAAAAAGAGGATATTGTAGACAGGAGACAGTCAAATAAAGCCCATTTGAGCTTAAAAACATTGGACGTTTCCTGGCTGAATCGGGTCTGTTGGCATGTATGGTTGTACTACCATTGCCTCTTCCTTCTGCCCACAATGGTCTATTACATTGCCACAGCCTTGAAGGAGGGTAGATTTTGTATCACAGGGGGCCCCTGGCCCGTTCTGTCCACAGCTGAAGTATGAGACCCTTGTCCTTGCCCTGCCAGCCGCATTTGTAGGCCGGATTAAATTGACCAGCGGGTCCTGTGTTGCTATATAATTATCCTGAGACATCCTTACCACTCAGCCAGCATAAAACCCCTGTGTAGGCCCTTCTGTTCAATATGTAGGCCTCTTTGTTAAATTGACCATAGCTCTGCAATTTTAGTGTATAGCAGTCTGAAGGCAGGTCAGCGAGGCCTTCTGCTCCAAACTAGTAGCCCCCACCCTACCCGAGTGCTCCGTGCTCGGTATCAAAGTTCAACATCCCCCTGAAGCTGTCGATATACAGTAGGCTGCATCCTGGACTGGTACTTGCTTCCTGGGCAGGTTTCCCGCTTTTAAGGAAGTGGCAACCGCAGAGCGTCAAGTTAGGAGAACTGAGAAGATTTTATACATGAATATATTGAATTCCCGTACAATACCCATTATTTTCTGCTTGCTCTATGGAACTTACGATAAGCGATTGGCCTGAGAGACTGACCTTTTCACCCAGTCCATTGTCAGCATTAAGTGGGTAAATGACGAAATGTCTGGTAAAATCTGCAGACGAAGCTTTTGGGTAGCATACGTAGGTAGATGTAGCGTGCAAAGGAGCCCACAAAATGATATAAAAAGGGAGCACCCACAGATATCGAGGGACTACCTCGCCGTCTGTATGTAGGTTAACAGGCTGTGCAGGTTTTCCCCAAGAGCTGGGAGCTCTTGTCTTCCTCTGCTTAAAATGTCTTGCTCTGCTTTGCTTGAAGTATCTTATTCTATTTTACCTATATGAAATGTCATGTTATGTTTAACCATTGTTCTCTTTACTTTTGCATTTAAAAGATTTTGTATTGTAATTGCAGGAATGCTTGCTCTAAGAGTAAACGTGAGTGTTCCTAGGTAACATTTTCCTTGGTGTAACTTGTTTCTCATGATGCATTTATAGATGTGTTTTCTCTCTCTCTCTGTCAGTACATTAATTGAGATACAGAGAATATCATGACAGCTGTATGATTATCTGGATTCTGTATTTTGTACTTTATGTCTCTATTCTGCGGTTTCTTTGAAGTTGCATCTTCTCATTAAACTGCCATTGTATTCTGCCTCCAATTCCATGTCTCATATGTCTGTTTTCTTCATTTTTGGAGCAAGCGTTCCTAGGCACCCCGGCTCAAATTAAGGTGCCCCTTTTGTCCCTGACTCACTCTCCTGCTCAGTTCTGTGGTGGCTCCCGGGGCTCTGGGGACCGCCCCTAGCTTCCTTGACCCGTAATAGATCTTCCCTCCAACAGCCTCTCTTGCAAGTCCTGTATTGTTGGTTTGTTGCCCCTGCCCCCCTTTCCACTGCCCTCCATAGTCTGTTGTGCTTCCACGGCCCTTCCTGCCTGCTCAGTGTGGTTAAATTGTTGCCTTTGCACCCTCCTACCTGCCTTCAATTTTCAGAGTCCGTGCCCCTGGCCTCTGCCTCTCAACAGTATCCTAATGAACAACTAGATTGCTAACATTCTATATTTATTACAAAAGTGTGGAACGCCTGACATCATCTTGATGTAATCAAAACTGTAATACCTAGAGCATTTCCTTTAGAAATTACATATATGAGAAGGTCTTATTGGCATCAAAATTATGGTTAGTGCTCTAAAAGACTAAAATAAGGACATATTTTCTGAGTTTTCAAATAGCGACAAAGCACTTTTAAATTATTTGTTATCTTTTATCCAGTTGACCACTTGATTAAATGTTGCACTTAGGGGAGAGGATGTGGTGTTACTTCCAGAACTGCAGACTTTGCAACTGGGGAACCAGGTTGATGTTTCTGCTTCAGCTCGACATTCTGTGATTCTGGTCAAATCACTTAGTTTCCCCATGTCTACAACCAAAATGAATTTGTTCTTGTGTGATGTAACCAATGCTCATGTAAAGCACTCCAATACCTGACAAGTCTGCACTATATAACACTGCAAAAACACAATATAATAAGTGTTTTGCACACTTCTGTCATTGGGCTATATTTGGGCTACATCTGGGTGATTTTGGGCTACATTTGGGCTCTTCTGTCTCCGGTGGCCATCTTGGGAGATTTATTTGTTATGAAGTTTCCTAATTTCCTCATGTACTGCAGTCTCCTCAGTAGGAAATGCTTTCAGTTTTTTACTTTGATTCCATCATGAAGGTATTCAGATATGTCACACATTTGCCATACATTCTGAATGTTAGCACTCTAGTTGCTCATTAGATCACTGTAGTAAAACTACTGTTCACCATGGAAGACTGCTCCTGGTATTAAATGTGCATGTTTCAGTCTGCATGTCAGAATTTTTTAATGAAATAGAAGAGGATTTGAGAAGTCACTCAAAATGTGCCCTCATTTTCTTTCTTCAGCATTAATCATAATTTCTATGGCAAAATGAACCCCCTCATTGTGTTCCTTTTTAAATTAAATGTTTTAAGTGTTACCAGTTTATTCCAATCAAGATGGCTTCAGGTGTGCCATACTTTTGTCATAATGAAGACAGTAAGCGCTCTAGTTGTTTTTAAGAACATTCTGGGACATTCTGTCATTGGGCTATACTTGGGCTTCATCTGGGTGATATTTGGGCTACATTTGGGCTCTTTTGTCTCTGGTGGCCATCTTGGGAGACTTCTTTGTTATGAAGTTTCCTAATTTTCTCATTTACTGCAGTCTCCTCAGTCGGAAATACTTTCAGTTTTTTACTTTGATTCCATCAAGAAGGCATTCAGATGTGTCACACATTTGCCATAAATTCAGAATGTTAGCACTCTTTTTGCTCATTAGATCACTGTAGTAAAGCTACTGCTCACCAGGGAAAACTGCTGCTGGTATTGAAAATGCATGTTTCAGTCTGCATGTCAGAATTTTTTAATCAAATAGAAGAGGATTTGAGAAGTCACTCAAAATGTGCCCTAATTTTTCTTTCTGCAGCACTAATCATACTTTTTATGGAAAAATGAACCCCCTCATTTTGTTCCTTTTTAAATTAAATGTTTTAAGAGTTACCACTTTAATCCAAGCAAGATGGCTTCAGGTGTGCCATACGTTTATCATAAGTAGGGCTGTTAGCGCTCTAGTAGTTCTTTGGAACACTCTGGGAAGCTGCAGTAGAACACAAAGGAATCAACTGACAGTCTCTGCCCTTGTTGGATGTACATGTTTTACTGAGAATGTCAGACTTCATTCTCACATGACTGAGAAAGATAATGTGAATTTACAGAAAATAAGCTCTCAGTTTAGCTTATAGATCACCTTCCAAACCTCTGTGGTAAAAGCATGAGTAAATATTTATCTCTCAATCATGATATCCCAGCAGTAGGCTTTTTCACATGGTGAAATCACCTTAGAACATACCACAATTCCTAAAATGAGTATGGTACCATCAACAAATGATTTATAATGTAACTAAAGTCTTAAAACCTTCTATTAACTGCAATGCTTTTTAATGAGGTGCTATCATGTATATTGGTCCCAAGATGGCTGCCAACACTTCTTGGATGAAGTGCTGACAGCCAATCAGATCTCAGGACGAGATGTGTGGTTAGGCTCCGCCCACATATATATATGCTTTTAAATGCTATTTTCTCAGGAAATACTGAACAGATTTACACCAGACCTGCAAAAGGCACTTCCTTGACCTTATGGCTACCTCTCTGCCAAATTTCAAGGAATTCTGTTCAGCCGTTCGGGCTGTAGCTGTGTCTAAAGGTCCTATGGAAAAATGCATGGGAAAAACGCGTTTTGGGACCCCCCTTTTATCTCAGCCCCCGCTTGACGAATCACCCCGAGACTTTCAGGGTAGGAGCGGAGCGCAGCGCCCCACCTATTTTGAAAATTTTGCGAGGATTCGTCGACCGGCGCCAAAGTTATTCAAAATAGAATGTTGCGGTTTTCCTATGGAAACAGGGTCCTAACTATAACTACTTACTGGCGACCGCCAGTAGGTAATATATATATATATATATATATTTTTTTTTTTCTCCATCAAAGCCACTTCTTTGCCGAACAACTTGCGGGCGGGTGTCGTTGTCGTGACAGTGGCAGTCACGCATTAATTTTCTTCAACAACTTCCCAAACAGGATTTACAACGCACTCCACGGACTCCACAACTTTCAATTTCTTTATTTAATATTAAGGCAGACCGGTTTCGGCATTCCGCCTTCTTCAATGCCTTCTATGTACATTAATTATGTTGCCCCCGTTTAAATATCCATTTGCACTTTCCTATTGGTCCCAGCAAGTGTAGTGAGCGATGACGGACTTCACATTTTTCCACAGTTATTATTTCCGCCATATTGTCGTGGGTAAATAAAATCATCTCTAAGTGAGTTTGCTTGCATTTTCACGTTTTTGCTATTTAAGTAAATGCTTTTAACCTTAGTGGACACGAAAATACACAAGTCTTTTAACTCCACGATAGCGCTCACCTCGGGGGTTAAATTGAAAGATTGTTCCTCGCCCTACCGCGCTCCACTGCACACAGGGGTGAAGCCACAGGGAACGGTTTGGTAACTGTACTCCTCCGTTTATAGTAAACGCTGACTGAGTGTCAATGGGATTCACCGTGCTGGTCAGTGGCGGCTGTTTGAAGTGCACAAGGTGACCTGCCTTTCCTACCCTGGCCCCAGACTTCCTACAAGGGGAATGCAACCTTTTGTGTGGGGATAGACACAACCCTATTCAGGTGCAAGTGTCAGCTCCTCCCTCTCATCCTGCCTCAAGATGACCCATCAACATGCAGATGGCTGGGGGGGGGGGGGGTTGTGGCTTGACTGGGGCCTATGGTGGACGCTTAAGTGAGGAGCTCCACACCAGCCACCCATTAATCCTGTTGCCAGAGCTCACCGGGGTTGCACCGATTTGTCCTGCTGCTACGGCGGCACCTGGAGGGTGATACGACACCGCAGAGCGGGTTGCGGTGTTCCCTGGGGCCGAGAGGCAAGACCGGTGCTTCCCAGAGCGACCGTTGAGGGGAGGAGCCTACCTTCCTGGAACCCTGCGGCTGTCCGGCCGCTACGCGACTTCCCGGCGTAGTATCGTATGTAGGCCTTGGATCACGCTGCTGCTGACCCCAGAGGCTCCCGCCGAGTGTGTTAAAGGGGGTGCCCTGCTGTGAAGGATTTGGAAGACCTGGAGAGAGGGAGCAGTGCGGTGTGCGCCGAGGGAGAACACCGGAGTGCCACAGTCCATGTTGGCCGGAGGTGAGCGAGCGCGGTTGCGGCCCTGATCGGAGAAACCCATCGCATTCGCCTACAGCAGCGGCGCCTCTCAGATTTCGGTGGTTGCCAACAGGAGGGCACGATCCTGAGGACTGGAGAGCAGCATGTGCCTGGGCTTTGGCAGCGGGTGCAGGATACGACCTGGCTGTCATTTCGAGCTTTGTGCTTCGGACTGTGCCTGTGTCTTCCCCTTCAGGGGCTAGGCCAGCTTCTGGCACCCTGTGGAGCGGGAGGGAGGCGCTTGCAGTTATCTCCTTTGAAGCGCTTGCAACTGGAGGTCGCTTTGCTCCCCCCCCCACTGCCGTGACTCACGCAGAATGGCTAACAGTCGCTTTTCCTTTATGACTTTATCTGTGGCATGAACTACTGCTTGGCGAAGCCCTACAGTGCTTGGTGATATTACTGGTGGTGCGTGCAGGAGAGCAGTCTTTATCCTGCTGGGGGCCATGGGGCTGGTGGTTCCTCTGATTACTCACATTGTGGAGACGGGTGTCGCACCCACTTGGGAACAGAGCTGCAAGCATCTATTTGGGGCCCAGAGCTTCCCCTGCTGTGGGCTACACCTCCATGGGCAAACCCAGGAATAAACCTACTGGATCCATGCAGGATCCAGATGACAGCGTGACTGAGCGCCTGCAGCCGGGATTGAGGGACCCATTACAAAGCCAACTGCAGCAAATCCTTGAAGCCATCTCTGACACCAAAGCCTCCCTGCACCAGGATATCAGTACAGTGGCGATGGGCCTGGGGCTTCTACGCGAGGAACACAAGAAGTTGTCAAAAAGGGTCAGGCATAACGAGTCTTCTGTGGCAGAGCTCTTGCAGGTGCAGAAAGCAACGGATTGTCAACTGAGTGCCCTGACGGACAGAGTCAGTGCCCTGGAGCGTAGGGCTGAAGACGCGTAATCGGCGGAACAACGTCTGTGTGGTAGGATTGCCGGAGGGAGCCGAAGGAAGCGACATGGTATCTTATCTGGAACATAGGTTCAAAACTGTGGTGGCCCGAGGGGCTGACTTCCTTCTATACTTTGGAACGCACCCACAGAGTGCCGGCTAGACCTTTGGCTCCAGGGAGGCCTCCGCGATCGATAGTGGCCCGTCTGCTTCACTTCCGGGACAGGGACATTCTGTTGCAGAGGGCAAGGACGGAGGGCCCCTTTCAAGTAGACAATAGTAAGGTCACTCTGTTTCCGGATTATACTCAGGAAGTTCAGCGGAAGAGGGCTTCCTATATGGAAGTCAAAAAAGCCCTGAGAGACGAGGGGCTGCAGTACTCCCTAATTTCCCGGCCCGGCTGTGCGTTGTGCTCGACAATGCCACTCGCTACTTTGATTCTCCCTCTGAGGCTTGGGACTGGCTAGAAGGCTACAAAGGGGGCCTGGCGACGGATGTGCCCCCGGGAGGGAACGACTGCAGGGACCAGCCGTCCTAGACCTCAGAGAATACAGCGATCACGGAGAAGAGCCCAGGTGCCGCCTAGCACAACCCAAACTATGAAGGAGCGGGCTGCAGCATTGCAGGTGGTGCTCTCCTTATCCCAGAATCGGAGTCTTCCTGCAACAGATGATTACGCTGGGTCCGATAAGGAATCTGCAGACAATGAATGGTAGATAACACCCCAAAGTGTGGATGATATTGTGTGACCTAGCTATTAGTTCCTGGCAGTAGTTTTTCATTTCCCCTCTATTACTGTATTATGCTGAGTGGGGTCCCTGAGCTTGCTTTGCTTCATCATAGCTGGTGCCTCGCGAGCTGGGTACATGTCCCCGGTCAGTCGCATTCACAACTGCCTCTGAAGTAGTCGGATGTTTTATTTAGTTTTAGGTTATTAAGGTTTGGATGGGAGCTCGTTTCATAGTTACTGTCCTTGGGAGGGGGGAGTTGGGGGTTTGGGGTTGGTTTATTGGGACCGAGGCGTGGCATCACTGGCACTCGGTATGATTCTTGGGCACAGATATTATCATGGAATCGTTGGTGGATTTAAAATGCGTATCTTGGAATGTTAGGGGTCTGCACACAATGTGCCGCCGCTATAAGATACATGCTTATTTAATACTTAGGGGAATTCAGATAGCCTTTCTCCAAGAAATGCATATCACGGGTCAGGAGGGTATTGCCCTGCAGCGTAGATGGAGAGGTCAAGTGTATCATACCGCTTATTCTGCTTTTGCGCGGGGAGTTTTAATTTGGGTAATGCGGGGGTCCCTTTTCAGCTAGTGCAGCAGCTCACGGACCCCGAGGGCAGGTATGTAGTAGTGTTGGGCCATCTTAATGGCAGGGAGATTACGTTGTGTAGCGTTTATGCGCCTAACATTGGTCAGCTGACCTTTTTCACCCAACTCTCTGGGAAACTGGCGTCTTATTTGACCAGCACTGTTCTCATGGGAGGGGATTTTAATTCGGTCTGTGATGTCCTGCTGGATAGGTCTCACCCGCTCCTCAACACTGCCCCTACCCTTAAGATAGCTAGAGCTTGGAGGGCCTGGCAGGATCACTGGGGCCTGGTAGACGCATGGAGAGCGCATCACCCGACTGATAGAGACTATGCTTTTTTCTCGGCCCTTCACGAACTTCATGTTCGGATTGATGCTATACTCTGTTCCCCAGACCTGCATACTAAGATCACACATAGTGAATATCTCACCAGGACACTGTTGGATCATAACCCAGAACTGGTCAGGGTTGAATGGTCTCGGGTGCGCCCGGCAATTCCGAACGGGTGTTTAAATCCAGAGCTCTTAGAAGATAGTGTCTTTCGGGAGGCTGTGGGCACTGGGGTGACCCAATATTTCTTAGAGAACGAAGGCTCAGCATCTTCGATCGATGTGGAATGGGATGCCTTTAAAGTGGTGGTGAGAGGGCTGTGCATTTCCAATGTAGTTGGGCTCTGGAATTTAGAGGAGTGGGTCAGAGGGAAGGCAGACGGGTTCTCAGACGTATCTTGTCCTGTATTATTTTGCAGCAATCGTTGTGTCTCAAAACACTACCTACGGAATACAAAACGTTCCGGTTGTGTTGGAACAGGAGTCAGAGGAGAGCGCAGATTGCGCGCCCTTATGCTCCTGAGATCCCCATCACTGTGTGTATGGTACTTCCTCACAGGGGTAACTGGGCAGCACTGAATCAATGGAGTGATCTGGGCCTGACAGCGCTGGGCGATTTGTATGATGATAGTGCCCTTATACCGTTCGAAACTCTGAGGGACCAACATGAGCTACCTCGAGGGGACTACTTGCTCCATTCGGCCCTTATAGCGGCCATTCAGAAGCACTGGGGGAGGGGCTTTCTGAGCCGCAGACTTCCATGGTTTGCCAGTATGTGGTATTGGCGGCGGGTACTTTCAAGGCAGTCACGTGTTTATATAGACGAATGACCCGAGAGAAGCTCGCTTCTCTGGCGGACCTGCAGCGGAAATGGGAGGAGGATCTGGGCATGCAGATCCCTGAGAAGGTGTGGTAGGAATTGTTGGAACGGCCTTGGAAATGTACTAGAAATACTCGATTCCAGCTGGTTCCATTTTTTATTTTGCATAGGGCGTATCTGACTCCAGCAAAAATGAACACATATTTTAATGTGACCACAGTGCTCTGCCCGTGATGCACCAAGGAGGGGGCAGATCTTCGTCATATGCTCTGAGACTCCCCCAAATTGATCGGTTATTGGGGGAAGGTGATGGAGCTGCTCTGTGACATTACCGAGAGGATTGTAGAACTAGCGCCAGGCCCCTGCTTACTCCACTGGTTCCCTCACACCTCCAAAACAAAGATCACTATCAAGTATATAGACTTGCGGCTGGTGTTAGCCAAGCGAGAAATTACAGCGCACTGGAAATCTAAACGAGGCCCGAGCATTAAGAGATGGAGGGAAGTTTTTTTCCGATGGGTAGAGTGCGAGGGCACTGCTAAAATTCAAGCAGCTAGTCGCGCCCATAGTGACAAAGCTTTAGAAACAGCAAGATATTGGGAGGCACTCACGCTTTTATTGAGTACAGCGGAGGCGGATTCGGACGTAGACTCCGTCACTAGTGATCAGTCTGTCCAAAACTGATGACAACTTGATTAACAAGTACATGGGGGAGTGAGGGTCCCTTTGCTGGCCTGTCACCACTAATGGGCTTAGTGCAGCCTTATATCACCATCCAAAATATGTAGCATTTTGTCCAATAGACTGGGATATAGAGTCTGACTGCTATAGTTTTTACTGTTGTAGCTATACATGCCACACCTGGGGGAGGGAGGGTGGGAGGGTGTTGAGCGTGGGAGAGATCTTCTTTTGACTGGGTTTGGTTTGATTATGGTCATCCGCCTTCTCTATTAAAGACCATTTTACATGCCATGTAATGCAATATGGTCGTTAGTTTTGTTTAAATGCATGCATGTTGACCGCGGGAATCACATTCTGTCTGTACTAGATGATTTCGATGTTAATTGAATAAACAGATTAATAAAAAATAAAAAAAATAAACATGCGGATGGCTGCTCAGTCACGCCTACTCTCCCTTTGTGTGTGGCCGTCTAGAGAAAATGCAGCAAGCCAACTGTCATCTACCCCAGACGTGTATGCTAGGGACAGGCAGAAGGCACAAAGGCCAGATGTACGACAGTTTTTGCGGTCGCAAATGGTAAATCGCCCCGTTTGGGACCGTAAAATAGGTCTGCCCTATTTACCTATTACCAACTCGCAAAGTAGGGTTTGCGACTCGCTATTAGGAAGGGGTGTGTCAAGGGCGTCCCTTCCTAATAGCAACTCCCACTTCAATGTAAGATTGTTTGGCGGCCGCAAAACACTCACAGTTTACCACCCATTTTAAATGGGTGGTAAGCCGATCGCAAACGTGAAGGAGTCCCCAAGGGACCATCCCCCCTTTGTGACTGGCATTTTTAAGAGCAGGCAGTGGTCCCATGGATCACTGCCTACTCTTAAAAAACAAGCATTTGCAATGCAATAGGTCTCGCGAGAGTTTGAGCTATTGGCATTGTAAATTATAATGCCTTTTATTTATGAGATGATTTTTAAAACATAAATAAAAGGCATTGTCATTTACAATGCCAATAGCTTAAACTCTCGCAAATGCGAGACCTGTTGCATTGCTAATGCTTGTTTTATCCTATGTACTTGCAGCAGCACTGAACGCATCCATTATAAAAAACACAACAGTGGGCATTTTGTATAAAAATATATATATATTTGCTTGTGAGGCAAAATCATATACAGTTTAAATTAAATACTCCAATTGAGGATAAGCCAATATTACCATGTTTTGAGGAGTGAGTACACGCACTTTAGCACTGGTTAGCAGCAGTTAAGTGCATAGAGTCCCAATGCCAGGAATCACAAGATCAGAACAAATTGACTTGCATATAGAGTCTGAAGAAACACCTTACTCCAGCATAGTGTCAGTGCAGCCAAAAATGAATGCTTAGATGCAAGCAGGTGAAGATCAGCGGCTTGCGCCGACAGAAGCTGGCTGTGTGCTGCAGAACTCTATTCAGCTAGTACAGGAGCTCCACTGTAGGACGGAAAATTCATCCTTGGGGGAACGCTCCTTAGTGTGTACTGGTATAGCAGAACCTTAGGTTTTACAGGGCTCTGTTGTATTGAAATGTACTTTACCGGACATTTCACCCGATAAAACGAATGAGAAGGTAGTAAATACAGGTGTGGAATTATTGCCTGGGATGCCCAAGCGACTAAAACAATCTTTGGAAATGTTTTCTAGTACCCCAAGCCTCACAGATTCTGTTTTATTAAACATTTCAGTATCTCCTGATTTGTTATTGAACCCGTCCAGTAATATTCCACTGGATTACATGTGTTTCTCTAACTCATTGATAAGTCTTGAGCATGTTTTGTCATCAATTTTATCTCTACTGGAGAAGACCACTGATAGTTCCGATCATATCTTCGATATTCTGCCAGTGATACTTAAGGAAATACATTTAAAACCAGTAGGTGAGGGTAGCATGGTGAGCGTTAAAAGGCCGGGCCCAAGTAGTAGGTAATGGGGTCCAAACTGGGGGTCGTGAGTTGGAAATTGAAACAAAGGTTAATAAATGTGAAATGTCGGCTGACCTATCCCAACTGGAATCCCTCTTTAGATAACAAGATGGTTTAGGACAAGTTGTCCTTAGTAAGGGGGAGGAATTACTGGACCCAGCGCCCGATATACGGAAAAGTAATGAAGGTTTACCGATATTTAAAGAAGTAAAAAAAGGTAACAGCCAGTTAATTTAGAGGAACCTGTTATTAAGTCAGCCATAAGAAAGCGAAAAAGAAAAATTTGAAGGCTAAAAAAAGAAAAGAGCAAGAAGGCTTAGATTCCCTATTATGGTGCCAGAAGAAGTGCCCCTTGTTGCCCAATCACTAGCAGTAGAAAGTTCTGCTGATGCCCTGGGTGGTGCTGCAGCAACAAATTGTTCTTTTTGTATTTGTAACCCTGAGTGGGACGGGTATGCCCAGACTTGAGTCCCATGCTCTCCATCTCACTGGAAACAAGCTAGCCTGGCTGATGAGGGGTGAAACCCCAAAACCGGTCCCAGGATGCTTGTTTCTGGTCCAGGGAAGACCTGGCCCGGCAGTTCGGGCTGGACTGTTCCTATTTGAAGCAGGGTCAAGACTGATTTGCATAAGGATGGGTTTAAACCGGAACGGCATGGGGAGCAAAAAACGATGGATTATAGACCCAGATATCTGTACTGGGGTGAATGTTTGACATTGTTCAGCATTCTCTCCCTCAATTGTTTTTTTTTGCAGATGCCTTGGGCAGGGCAGCCCCTCCAACATTGATTACTAATTCTCATTAAGTGGTGGGGGCGACTGATGTCCCACGGTATGAATTTGAGCAGTTGGGCCAGGACAGAACTTGCAAATACACAGCAAGGTCGGTCTCCCCCTAAGAGCCTTTTAGGTCCGAGACCAAACAGAGATGGGGTAAGGGATCATGTATTTTATCTTTTTATTGAGTCAATTCCAAGATTTGTCTCTGGTGGTCCTTCCAAAAGCCAGTGAGATTGCTACATAATGGCCAGTTGCCCGGGTCTATTTCTATTTCAGGATTGTGGCGGATTAAGTCATGAACTCATTGGATGAGCTTCGCAGGTCAGGTTTTGATATCTGTGACTCATTCATACATAGGCTTCAATTAACCAGTCCAACCATGTTCCCTTGCTGGGGTTGCCGGGGGAACATGAGCTTGTTGGGTTTGATAACATCCTAATTGTGAAACCTGAAAAAGGAAGACAAGTGTTCTCCAATTGTGATAAATTAGCAAACCAATATGACAACACATGGGAATGGATTGCGAGGGCATTAAATGATAACAAGGTGATCTCTAGACCCCTATTTACAAGGTCCTGATGATACTGGAGTTAACAGTCATGGAACATCGCGGGCCTGAAAAGGAATTCAGACTCTTTGCGGACCGTTACTGATGAGAGTAACGCTATAATTATTGTATTGCAGGAGACCTGGGAAGGGGATGATGTGGAGATGAGCAACTGTAAGGTTTGTAGCACCAGAGCAATTAAGGGGAAGTTCGGCCAGCCTGAGGGAGGCCTAGTTATAATGCTAGGTGTAAAATATGAAATTGAGGGGCACATCTGATTTCGGGAATATACTAATTTTTTGACATTTTAAATGGGTGGTAAGCCGATCGCAAACATGAAGGAGTCCCCAAGAGACCCTCCCCCCTTCGTGACTGGCATTGAAAATATTTTTTAAGAGCAGGCAGGGGTCCCATAGACCACTGCCTACTCTTAAAAACACAAGCATTTGCAATGCAATAGGTCTCGTGAGAGTTTGAGCTATTGGCATTGTAAATTATAATGCCTTTTATTTATGAGATGATTTTTAAAACATAAATAAAAGGCATTGTCATTTACAATGCCAATAGCTTAAACTCTCGCAAATGCGAGACCTGTTGCATTGCTAATGCTTGTTTTATCCTATGTACTTGAGGCTGACCCTGAGTGCCCGGTTTTGGTTACCTGTGGTGGGGCTGTGTTTGCAGCGTCGCTGGTGTGCGGTGTGGCCATCGGCAGCCTGCTTTCTTTCACCGCTGCGGTCCCGGCCCCGGCCTACAACTCCCTACTGCCCTAGCGGCGGACTTCGTTTCGCGCCTGGAGGCGCATAAATTACAACTGTGCCCCCGCATCACGGGTCCGCGCGCGGGTCCGCGCTGGGAGAAACCCGGGACAGGGGCGGGACCGTCTGTGGCCGTCCGTGGTTGGGCGAGGTTGGACCAGGGCCCTGAAAATTGATCTAGTGGCGTGGACCATAAGTTCGGTGAGCTCCCCTGACAATTGGGGTTCCTTGCCGTTGTGGAGTAATACGCTTTTGTTTCAACTGTGAGGTTTGCCCGATCTGTTTGTCTGCACTTTGTAGTGCTGCTGTACTCTATTTGGTTATTGGAGCCCACTATTGTCAAATTTGTATTATTAATTATGCCTAGTTGCAAACACGATAAATTGCCAGCTGGTACAGGGCTGATGGTCAACTACTTAGTTAAAGTGGTTAGTAAAATCAATAACGATCGTAGGTTATCCCTCGGAAAGGGGAGCCCTGTTGTTATTAGTGATGTCCCCCTTAACCGCAAGGACGATAGCCTATCTGAGGACTCTAATCTTCTGACCAGCCGGCCGGCAATAACGGTCGAAGCTCAGGTTTATTCTGAGTGTTTGGAGGAGTCCGTGGATTTGTCAACTACTGTTTTGGAGGAAGCTCCTCTGAGTCCCAGACCTGTGCGAGCCTGTAGGAAACAATTTAACAAAAGGGGGGGGAAGCATACTAAAAGAAGAGTGGAAGTATCACACCAACCCCAAACTATCACTGTTCCTGGTATTGTACTACAGGAAGGCATCAGCCCTGTCTGTTGTAACTTAGCGCCAGACCAGTTTGCATTACTTGTCGCAACCCTTGAGGCAAAATTTGAAATGAAATTTGCCGAGCATACTCAATCTTTGTTGACCCAACTAGAAATTGCCAATATGGAAGTGAAGAGGCTTGGTAATCTTGTAGCAAAATTTTTAGTGGGTTGTGAGAAAACTGTGATGCCTGCCCCTGGTACTATTGATGTTCATGCCAACACACCAGGTATCTCTTCCTTGCGACCCTCCCAGGCCCAAGCTATACTGGAAACTGCCCCCTCTGATCATTTATTATGTAACGATCTAGTTAAACATTCTGTTGAGGGATGTGGTGATGCTTTTTCCTCTAGTTATGGTATAAACACAGGATATACTAACCTTCCCCCGGAATGTGCCCCGTTTGTGGTCGTCCTAACAAATGTTCCCACCTTAGAAAAACAGCTTGCCCAGCATTTGGAGGAAAGCCATGAGTCATTAAAAAATAAAACCCTTTCTTGGCTTAATAAAAGATGTGGTTTCCCCATATATCTCGCAGATCACATTTTATCTACCAGAAGAACAAAGTGGGTCGGGCCTTCCCGGAAAAGCAGTTCTGGGGACTGTGTTATAATAAATTTCTGATACCCACAACATGTCAATACAGTCCTGTTACGTGCAGCTCTCCTGGAGGCCGATGCCCACAGTGTTTGTGCGCGTCCGTTGGGCTATTTTTATATGCATAATACTAGATCCCCAAATTGTATGAGATCTAGACCATATATTCTCAGGGAACCTCAGCGGCCCGCAGCTACCCAAAGGCTTAATGCAGGCAGTCTTTGTGGGTCTGGTCCCAATATAACCACTTACAACAGATTTGGGGCACTCACGGATTTGGAGGCGTGTGATTGACGTAAGGTCCCAGAAACGCACAAGAGAGTCAGTTCAGCCACCCTTAATACCACAGATCTTCCTGATGATGTAATGAATTCAGGAAGTACTCATCTTAATTTTGATCGCACGGTCTCTGACTCTGGGAATCTAAAAAAATATTAAGCTGGAATATTGCGGGCTTACGGTCTAAAATGAGGGACAGTGGCTGGTTAGATACTTTAAAGCAATATGACATTATAGCCTTACAGGAGACTTGGGATAGGGACTGTGATTTTTGGGTGGATGGTTTCACCTCCTATTTTGAGCCAGCTCAGAGTTCCATAGCGGGTAGAGATAGGGGTGGCCTCATGTTCCTTATCTCAGTGAATATTATGGGGAGTACCAAGAAGATTGTAAGCACCTCCCATTATTGTCTTATATTGGAAGTTAGTCTGGCAAAAAATTCCAAGCTTTTATTAATCAATTGCTATAATTCACCTCAAGAAGATTTTCCCAATGAGCATATTTACTGGCTGTCTAATTTCTTAGAATCTTATAAGGATAAACAAACCACTTTTTGCTATTATATTGTGATGGGAGATTTTAATGTACATTTATGTAATCTAAATTGTCACATTAGGGACATGGATGGCCCACAATTCACTAATCCCCAGCATTTCGAACACAGCTTGAAGGGGGAAGCTATGGAGTCCCTTCTGTCAGATAATGACCTGTATGAAGTTGAGTTCCTGGACAAGAATACTCGTATACCTACTTATGATGCAAGGGATAGTGAATCTATAATTGATTACATATTTTTATCTGCAGGACTTTTAGAATATGTGTTTTTTTATAATGCTTTACGATCCTGTTTTAGTGACCATAACCCGGTGGTCCTGATTTTAGCTAATGTTTTCCCACTTTTGAACAAGCGTGCTCTGACCCAAGCTGTGGTTTCTGTGAACACTAAAGAAAAAGGGCGGAGACTTAAATGGAGTAAGGTAATTCCTGAAGACTTTTTTAATTTAATTACCTTAAAGGCTGACCCTTATTTAAATATATGTGCTGATCCGTCTTCACATAGTAGGGATATAATATTGGCCTTTGAAACGATCTGCTCCCAAGTGGATAATGCTCTTACCACAAAAGGTGGAGGTGTCAAACGTAAATCCCCCTGTGGTTGGTTCAATCATAGTTGCACCACAGCCCTAAACAAACTTAAAAATGCCCTTAATGAGAAACCGAGAAACAAAGGGCTAATTATACGGTTAAGGAAAGAGTACTCGCAAAGTCAATTGGTACGGAAAAGGGAAATCAAGCAGGAGGCATGGGTAGCTTTAATGGATAAAGCCATTTTGAAAGATAGTTCTAAATTTTGGGATATTATTAACTCCCCATTGCTATCCGGTTCACACAACTCGGTGTTAGAACTGAATATCCCTGAGGAGGAGTGGCTAGCCCATTTTGAAGAAATCTATGGAAGTCATCTTGAACTGGAAGCCTTTGTGAATCCAATTTCTAGTCCTCTCCTCTCCCCTATTAATTTTACTTTAGACGAGGTAGTGAAAGCAATAGAGGGTACTGCTGGCCGTAAGGCGCCAGGCCCCGATGGGGTGCCCTCGGATATGTTTAAGGCCAACCCCAATTACTGGGGTAACATTTTGTTAAATGTTTTTAATTCTGCGGCTGCAGTAGACCCCCCCCCCCCCGAGTCGTGGTCCTTATCAATTATAATTCCTGTGTTTAAGAAGGGCCAAAGGGTAGACCCTAGATGTTATAGGCCCATATCCTTGCTGGATTCCTCGTTTAAAATCTTAGGAAAGGTTATCCTGGCTAGGATAAATGATTGGGCCTTAGAAAAGGGCGTAATTTCTAATGCACAGTATGGTTTTAGATCAGGGAGGGGTACAGAGGATCAATGTCTTAATTTACACCTAATAGTGGCAAAATACACTAAAGCCTCTGGGGGCTCGATATTTTTAGGTTTTATGGACCTGTCCACGGCTTTTGACCTGGTTAACAGGTCCAAGCTTTGGTCTAAATTGTTGGAAATGGGTCTGGATAGGCCCCTTGTGTATTTTTTGGCAGAACTACACAAAGATTTGAAAGCGTCTAGAAGGATGTCCCAGGAGGGGAAATGTACAGCCAGTTTTAAATCTGGCAGAAGGGTACGTCAGGGTTGTATCCTTGCCCCTATGCTATTTACATTGTACATAAATTCCCTTGAAGAAAGCTTGTTATCGGCTTCCCTCGATATCCCACGGATTGGTGGAACTCCCATACCCGTACTTCTTTATGCGGATGACACCGTATTATTGGCCCGGACCCCGCTCGGTCTACAAAGATTATTGAATTCCTTTGGGAATTTTATGAAGTCTTTGGACCTTGTGGTTAATAATGATAAATCCCATATTATGGCTTTAGGTAAGGGAAAAAAACTCCTTAAAACATGTTATTGTAATGATGCTGCTATCTATAAAGTGAAAGTATTCACCTACCTGGGTGTCGTTTTTAGTGATAATGGTACCTGGTCATCCCAAGTATCCATAAAGGCAAAAGCGGTACGTAGCTCTTCGGCTGCAATATTGGATTTTGCTAAAAGGTTGGGAGGGAAACCTTGTGAAGCTATTTTAAAAGTATATCAAGCAAAATCTGTTTCTATAGCTAGGTATGGGGCCGCTATTTGGGGGTATGCTAATCTGGAACCCATTCAAATCGTAGAAAACAAATTTCTACGTGCCCTTCTTGGCCTATATCAATCTACTGCAACATATTCGGTCCATTTAGAACTAGGCATTGGTTATATTTCTGATATTTTAAAAATCGCCCCAATTCTGTTATGGATTAGAATCTGGCTAAACCCGGATTTATCATTGAATCATAGCATTTTGAATGATTGCATTAAACTTGATAATTGGAGGGAAATACAGTGGCTGTCCTACATTAAAATGATTACTAAGGAGCTAGGACGCCCTGAGTTGTTTACCAATCCCGAGGGTCTCTGTAAAGCCGACTTACTGTGGGTTAAGTCATACCATATTAAGCACTGCGAGGCGGAGCGTGAATCCATAGAGCTTGGCAAACCATTAGTAAGGGCTCACCTCTTGCTTAATTTATCCATGGATATGCACCCATATTTATCTATTGTTACGAACACTTATCATAGATGGCTTCTGACCAAATTCCGTTTTAGCCAGATTCACTTAGTATTAAATGTCCCTCAGGGGTGGTTTAAGCCGGAAGACGGGGTTCCATGCAGATGTGACAATTTTTCTGACCAAGATATAACACACTTCCTGTTTTTTTGCCCTTTTTATCTTGATGCCAGGAAAAGGTTTATCCTTCCCATTCTGAGAGAGGGAGCTTTTGCCCAAATTAAACCTGCTTTAATGTTTTTACAATTAATGGAATCTCCTATAACAATGTTTGGTGTAGCCAGTTTTCTAGTTGCCTCTATTAGGCTAAGGAGGTCTAGACTGGCTACCCTGGAGGAAATTATCTAGTTTTTATAATACTGTAACACCGGGATTAATTAATTCTCCCTTTTTACTTATGTACATGTTGAATGTTTTTAAATTGTTGATTATTGAATTGTACACTTTTATGATTTTAACTAATCGAATAAAGTGGTTTTGAATCTGAATCTGAATCTACTTGAGGCAGCACTGAATGCATCCATTATAAAAAACACAACAGAGGGCATTTTGTAAGAAAATATATATATATTTGCTTGTGAGGCAAAATCATATACAGTTTAAATTAAATACTCCAATTGAGGATAAGCCAATATTACCATGTTTTGAGGAGTGAGTACAGACACTTTAGCACTGGTTAGCAGCAGTAAAGTGCATAGAGTCCCAATGCCAGGAATCACAAGATCAGAACAAATTGACTTGCATATAGAGTCTGAAGAAACACCTTACTCCAGCATAGTGTCAGTGCAGCCAAAAATGAATGCTTAGATGCAAGCAGGTGAAGATCAGCGGATTGCGCCAACAGAAGCTGGCTGTGTGCTGCAGAACTCTATTCAGCTAGTACAGGAGCTCCACTGTAGGACGGAAAATTCATCCTTGAGGGAACACTCCTTAGTGTGTACTGGTATAGCAGAACCTTAGGAGGAACTGAAAGGGCAGTCTACTTTGCCACCTCAGCTCACTGTGCAGGAATACGAGAATTGAATTGCCTCCATAAGCAAAATGGCATCAGCAGGCTTAAAGTATGGCCGGTGCATGTAGGATTCGCCCGGCTTGGCTAAAAAACAGGCCACGGCTGACCTAAATAAGAACATAAGGGAGGCCTATAAAAGAGGTGGAGTTAATAAGGAATATCTAATTAAATGCTATAGGAAAAGCTCAGGCGAATAGTTTGGGAAGACAAGGAGAGTATATGGACTGAAGCAATTGTCTCCCTGAGATCGTGAAGTACTAAGGGCTTTTGGAAAATAGTAAATAGATTGCTGGAGGTGACCAAAATTATTGTAGCATTTCCGGTCCCGGAGGAAACATGAGTGAGTTATATTTTGGAGCTGTACAAACCTAATGAGGTAGATGATGGAGGAGTGGAGAGTGGTCAGGTAGGTGCCTCAGAATCTGGGGTGGTTCCAACAATAGGAGGTATAGAATCCATTATAAAAAGCCTACAAAGTTCAAGGGCCCAGGGCCCTGATGGCCTCTCCTCAGATATAATTAAACTTAACCCATGTTTGAGGGCCCAAGTCCTGGCACCAGTATTTGGAGCATTAATCAGTGGCCAGGAGATACCAGAAACCTGGAAAGGCAGTATTAGGGTCCCACTGTATAAAAAGGGGAAGCGGGACCTGACATCTAGTTACTGAATTATTACATTGCTGGATATTTCAAGCAAGGTATATGCGAAACATCTCCTGGGTCTGTTAGAAGATTGGGTAAGCAAGGCTAACATTCTTCCTAAGGGTCAAATGGGTTTTCGTAAAGGTTACTCAACAACTGATGGCTGTCTAATATTAAATCTTTTGGCCCAAAAATATGCCTTTAAAAAGAAGCAACCTCTGTATGTCATACATCGATTTGTCAACAGCATTTGACACTATAAAAAGGCCCCTACTTTGGGAGAAGATGAGGAAATTGGAGTGCCCGCCAGGTTTATTAAAGCTGATTATCCAACTGCATGAAGATCCCATTAGAAGAGGTAAAGAAATAGCACTAGCTTGGCCTTCATTTTAGATATAACCTCAACTTTACACCTCATATTGACCTCCAGGAGGTGCGTGCTAAGGCTATTGTAGGTGCTTTATATAGGATGGACTCAGCATTGGGCCACAAATCCATTGAAGTGCTAAGAGAGACATATAATGCTAAAATTGTTAGTCTGCTGTTGTATGGGTGTGAGATGTTGTCTGTAAACTAAATGAGGAGGGTGCAGACTATAGAAATGAATGTCTGGAAAAAATGGCTTGGCCTACCCGGATGATCCATAAATAGCGCCCTGAGGTTAGAATTGTGCCTCGCTAGTGTACTATTTAGCTACAAACAGCGGCTCCTTAATTACTAGTTTAGTCTCTTTTTAGCTGATGAGCGCTTCCTAAGGCAAACTGTAAAATCTTGTCTGCAGAAGAAGTATGCTGCCAGATGGGCTGCTAATCTCCTTAATATTATGGTTTTCCTAGACGCTTCAGTAGGGGTAAATTTTCCAGGAACGTCTGTAGTACAGCAGAAACAAACATTAAAACTCTTAGTAAAAGAGGGCTCCATCAGGAGTAGATCCATCAGGAGGGGATCCATCAGGAGCGAAATAGAAGATGTGTGTAAGAGTAATAATCTGCATCATTTAAAGGAGTCAAGTTACAGGGGAATATTCAACCTTACCTGCAGGATATAAAAAGTGCTTACACAAGGAGGTGGGCTTTGAAGGTTAGGCTGGAGCAGGTGCCAGCCTTTATATGATGGAAATTGGTTAGACAGGCAGTGGCAGAAACAGTTAAGTGTCCTTTTTGCAAAATGTATCATTAGTGATATGGAATGAGACCATTGAGGCCTCCTGGTTATAACTGCTTTTTTGCACAAATACAATTATTGTAAATCATATTGCCACAGTTTTACTATTCATAAAAGATATGGTATTTTGTACAATGCCAACACCTATATTGCCCAATCGCACTCTGTATAAATATAACTTTAGTTTGCACTACCGTAGCTCTATTTTGCACAAAAGCAAATGTATTTTGCACAATGATAATTGTTTACCCTGTTTGTACAATGGCAATGTCTATCTTGCCCAACCGTGCACTGTATAAATATAACTGTATTTTGCAATACTGTTGCTCTATTTTGCACAAAAGAAATTGAGTTTTTCCACGATGATAATGTCCACCCCATCTAGAAATATGACTGATATCAATTCTGTGTGAAACTAGGTTTATGGTAGAGTGTCCCTGCTTAGATTGGAAGCAGGATAGATTTTAGTTTCCTAAATATTGGCTAGACAGTAGGTAAAACTTAGCATTTTTAGATCTTAAAATATATTTTTATCGGGGTGGGTAGGGCTTGGTAGTAATAGTCTTTTTTTAGTGTAAAACGTTATGTGTTTTTAAGATAACTGGAGTTCCTTTTTAAGTAACATGTTTTATTTTGTGTTGTGAATGTATATGAAGTGTTTGTATTTGGCATGATATCAAACTGCTAATAAAATCAGGTAGTCAGTACAACATGTTATCACTGGCCCAATGCACTGTTCATTGAAATGATATATGGTGAATGTAGCACACAGTAAACCCGGGTATATAATTTTGTGGTGCCTTTTTGTATACTTGTACATTCTTGAATACACTTCATTAACTATATTGTTACTTATTTGAACACTATTGGGGACTGGTATTCACACTGGTTCGATATTGTGGGAAGAACATATAGAATAGCAGAGATATAAAGAATATCACAGGGCTTAAAAGAATGCCAGAGATGTGTACAATATGCCAGTTAAAATATTAGAGAAATGTTTTCGTACACACACAAATGTGTGGCTAAAAAGGCACGTTTTACATCAGAGCACAAACACAGAGGGTTGTGAAGACCTGTAACTTTGGGAAACCAACACAATTATTAGTAAGACTTTGGATGGTAAGGTTTGCCTACAGTCTCCATGTACAATAGAAACGGATTAGCAAGAATCCTTATTTACAAGCGGCTGCGACCATAGCGAAGGGAGCTGAACGATGAATATAAAATATGAAAGATGAGGAGATAGTTTAGACGTATGCATAGGTAATGGGTTCAAGAAGGAGGAGAGTTATGAGATGCAAACGTCATACAAGATAAGGAGATCTACAAGTGAGGGCATGATGAGAACTCGCTTTAAATGTGAAAACCCTGGTTTTGGCTCAACAAGTAGCATGTGTTTTTTTGAGGAATTTACAAGTGCAGCAAGCATTGGTATTAAGAGAATGCAAGGGAAGGAAATTTCAGAATGTAAAAGAAACTGATGAGAAGATGAGGGTAGTGCTTAAGGTAATAAAGTGTGGTGAGGAAATGAGTGATGAAATGGAGATGCCTAAATGTAAAGTTGTGTTTGATAGGTGGAAGGGAAGTGTGCTGACTCATTCAGGTTCTCCAGGCACGTTGTTTGGGAAGCATGTATTCAAGGGAAAGAATAACATTTTGTTATTTTGGGATCACCAGGATGAGTATTTTTCAAAGTCAGAAGCACACCGGGGAAGGTTTACATGGATAAAGAAGGTGGCAATTTATAGGGCTGGTGCCATCAGTAAACTGTACCCTCATGTCAGATGGTGGGTGATTTTAGGATCATGATCTGTAGTAAAGACGTTTCCTAGAGTATTCATGGAACAATGTGAGTACTTAAATTTATTTGAAATTAAGTCTGTGCTGGGAAAATGAGCTATTCAGTGATGAACAAAGAGTGACATGTATCACATCTGATGAGGGAATCATTGAAGACAGGGCAAGAGAAGTTAATCGATGGTGGTGGTACTGAGGAAAAAGAATCCTTGGAGTGACTTGCCCCAGTGGTCCTTCCAAACAAGTCAGAGGGTGTTGGTAAACCTTAATAAACACACCTTGCTCAACAGGCACCCTTCTCCTCAACATTACAGCCCAGTGGTGGAAAATGCAGATGTATACACAGTGTTACCTGCCAAGAGATGGACCTTTATAATGATTAGCGGCATCTTTTCTCCTGTGTTAACTCTGGGAGTGTACAGGCTCAAACGGATACCTTTTGGACTCAACAATACCTCTGTGGTCTTCATGTGAGAAATGCAAAAGACTTTTGAAGGGGCTAGCAAGTAAATTGACCAAGATGACATATTAGCCTACAGAAAAGGAAAAGATTATTATCCTGTCCTGTAAACTGTAATAGAAAAGTTGGAAAAGAGTAGGTTGACAGTAAAAAGGGAGAAATGCAAGATAAGCACTTGGTTGTGATGTTTCTTGGTCACACTAGTTTAAAGGATTGAATTTGAACAACAATGTATATATTAAAGGCTACACGAAAACCCTGCCTCCTCAAAATAAGGAAATGGTTAAGTAGTTCAAGGAGTTAGCTAGTATTAAAGAAACCTAGTATAGATTTTTTTCAAAGATTATGCATCCACTGAAGGAAATAATTAGAAGGGGTCATGTTTCAGTGGATAGAAGGATGTCAATCAAAATTGACTTCAGTGAAGAGCTGTGTCTGTAGCAACATCTTTGGGAATATTTGATGTGAAGAGGAAGATAATTAAAACACTGATGCTAGTGAAAAGGGATTTGAACCATGCTGTCACAAACAGTAGTTGGCAAAGAGAGAGGTGTGACACTTGAATCAAGGGCTCTCTAGAAAGCAGAAATCAACTTATTGGTGGTAGACTGGGAGTACAGTAGTTGGCAAAGAGAGAGGTGTGACACTTGAATCAAGGGCTCTCTAGAAAGCAGAAATCAACTTATTGGTGGTAGAGTGGGAGGCTCATGATTGATATTAGGAGATGGGGCATTTCATATTCTACCTATGGGGCTGGTCATTTGGGGTGAGGACAAACTAAAAACTTCTAGTTGATGTATTTTCTGGCAGGACTAAGTACAAGCTACTCATAGAACTAGGTGGATGAATAAAAAAGATAATTTTATTTTGCTGTGTAATACTTGCCAGTGTCAGAGAAGGTAAATATTGAAATAAGGCTACAGTAATTAACAGCGGATAAGGGTGAATGGGACTGACAGGTCAAGGGCAAGGAGGAAAAGAAAGGTATATGGAGTATTGAGGAATAGGAAATTAATTGTTGCATGAATTCAGGCAAAAGTATGACCAAAGCAACAGGAAGGAGAATTTATTGTTCTTCTATAAGGGCCAGCCAGCCTAATCGAGTAGAGTGTAAAGGCATCATGCCAGTGATAAAAAAAACGGTGATGAGGGATCCCCTGTTGTTATCTGTCCAAGAATGTCGTGGTCCGTAATGTCCATACTACCCGAATGCATTTGGGGATGAATACCAATTACCTCTTATTGTCCCTCGTCCCAGTCATACACAATGAGATGAGAATCCACCACTAGACAGATAAACGCAGGAGAATTCTTGGTAAGCTCTACCCGCCCTCCTGGGTGCAATATATTGGTAGCCTTACCCAGAATCGTCCTGTTTGTGTTTTCTGCTTCTAACAGAACGAAGATGAGGGACACAAAAGATTAGGTTGAAGGAGGGGCCGCCTGCTGGGCTCGTCGGACTACCTTCCCTCCACCGAGGGATAATTGGGAGACTTGCTGAGCTGGCCAATGGTGCTAGTTCCAGTCTCGTCTTTCCCTGGATCCTGAAGAGTGGGAGTGGCTCGCCGTGGAGAGCCTTCTGGAGGATGGGCAAACACACTTCGAAGAGAAATGATGTTTCTTTCTCCAGGCCTCCTTCATCCTCTTGATTGTTGGGGGATTACTCTCCCTCTTCTAAAAAGCATAGGAGAGGGGGAGAGGAGGCTCATGAGGAGAGAATACGCAGAATTGTGCTAGAGAATTTAAAAGCTTTTAATGATAATCCTACGAAGCCTGATTTAAAAACAAGTGGGAAGTCGCTTTCGGCGTCAGAAATTGCTTCAGATAGCGATGATCCCTGTCCTCCGCCAGTGCGCAAGGCTGAATATAACACCAGAGAGCTGCTGCAGAAGATTTTGCCCCATATCAGAGAGAACATGGGGTTCTCTCAGGAGGAGAGACCTTACTCCTCACAGGACTCTTTGTTATGTCAAGTCCAGAAATCCCCTAATTCAGGCTTGCCCATTCACAGGCATGTGTTGGAGGTGATAGAGCAGAAGTGGAAGGATCTGAAGAAAATTTCTTTGTCCAGGTTTATGTCAAAGATTTATCCTCTGGAGCTAATGGATTAGATTCTCCCAGACAGTATTGATGTGGATTGCAGCCAGTTTTGTTGGGAGATCTTCAATGGCTGAAGCAAATATTCTAAAGGATTCCTCTGATAAGGGAGATTCCTTTCTGAAGGCCCTCACTTGCTCTCACATGGCTTTATAGGCGGGCATTTACAGAGCTTATACGGCGCAGCCTTTAATTTAGGATTAAGGCTTTGTTCCAGGGTATTCAAGACAGAAGTGACTCTTTTCAGTTGCTGGAATGTATGGAACACCAAATAGAGTTCCTATCGAATATTTCTTTTGATGTGGTAGAAGCCTCCGCTTTAGCCTGTGGCCCTTCAATTGCACCCAGACACAACTGAAACTTGAAATACTGGTACACTGATTCAGCGCAGAGAACCACCACCATTAGAATGCTGTTTGAAGGATCCAAACTATTCAGAGTGGAGTTGAAGGATAAAATACATAAGCTATTCAAGGGAAGAAAGCATTCTTCATCCTTCAAGAAGGATTCTACATAGTCTTCTAGATCTTCGAAATATAAATCCTTCCATCAACCTTCTAGACGACAATCATTTTATTAGTCTTCAAGATTTCAAGGGAAGACTCGGGATCCAAGCCTCAGAATTGCTGACTATGCCAATTCCAAACTTCAATTAGTGGTTGGAGGTCGGATAATATAAATGTTCTCCGAATGCAAAAGGATTACATCCAACAGATGGGTTCTCAAAATAATCAGAGAAGGATAACACATCAAGTTTTGATCCCCCCCATTCTATTGGGGATCATCCAGACACCAATTCCCAAGAATCAAGAGAAGAACCAGGCCTTGAGAGGGGATAGCCTCTCTTATGAAGAAAAGAGCAATTTGTCCTATCTGGACAGAGGACAGGGTTATAGGTATTTACTCAATAGCTTTCCTTGTGAAGAAAGCAACCAGCGGTTACCGATTGGTAATAGATCTGTAGAATCTTAACCAATTCAAAGCTTTACAGAGAATCTCTCCTTTGATCCCATCTTGAAGTTTCATGATTACGCTAGACGTTATGGAGGTTTATTGATGCGAAGGAGTGGAATTTTCTAATATTCGCGGTGTGGGGTTAGCAGTGACAATTCATGGTCCTCCCTTGTGTGATCAAGTTGGCTCATAGAGTCTTTACAAAGAGGATGGTACCAATAATTGCACATCTCCATTTAATGGCAATTTCAGGCTTCCCGTACCTCAGTGACTGGTTACATCATGCTCCTTCCATCTCAGAGATGTTCAATGTTATGAGGACCACAATGGAGGTGATTACCAAGCTGGGTCTTTTTCTCAACACTTCAAAGTAGCAGTTGACCGTGTCAAGGGAGATCACGTTCATCTGAGCCATTTTTAGAACAGACTTGGGCAGGATCTTTCTTCCAGGAGAGTGGATCACGCATCTGCAGAACTTGATCAGGATTCTTCGCTTACATCAGGGGGTTACAGCCAGACTGTACATGGAGGTACAAGGCACATGGCAGCATGTTTCTTCATGGTACCTTGAGGTAATCTTCATCTACGTCCTTTCCTTTGGCATCTACATACCTTTTATTCTTCAACTGTCCACTTTCCCCATCACCCTGTACTCCCAGGTCAAACTGTATTTGATGAGGGGTTGAATACGAAAAATCTTCAGAAAGGTGTGCAAATGCATCCTCAACAGACGATAATTCTCATTACGGATGTAGGCAGAATTGACTGGGAAGCAACAATTAAAAACTAATCATATAAACGGAAAGGGTCCATCTTGGAACAGAAGAAGTCATCGAACTGTAGGGAATTAACTTCAATCTTCAGAGCTCTTCTGAAATTCAAAGGTCTCATTCTTCAGAAGGCTGTATAAGCAAGAAAGGACAACAAGGTCTCCATAGCATACATCAATCACCAGGGCAGAACAAGGTCAGGGTCCTTGAATCAAGTAGCAATAGGCAGAGGCCTTTGGGTAGAGACCACCCAGTTGAGTCTCTCAGCAGTCCACATATCTGCTGCTGAAATGCCCCCAGAGACTTCTATATACTTTCCTGCCTTTTCCTCTGATACCAAGGACTTTGTCAAAGATCCAGCAGGAGAAGGCGGATGTAATCCTGATAGTCCCATATTGGCTGAGGCAGTCATGGTTTCCAATCCTGAGGATTCTAGCAATTTGTCCTCAATGGGTACTTCTTCAGGAACCTCCTCCCATCGAGTAATCATTCCTTCCTCTCAAAGTCTGGTTCTGTCACTTTGGAGGCTAAAAGGATGCTTTTATTAACTTAGGGTCTTCCTCCTAGTTTTGTGGATTGATTGAGGAGACCTTGAAATCTTACTCTAGGTATTGGGAGAGCTCTGATAAGAAGGTGTTCTTTGCATGCCTTCCCAGCTCTGTTGTGTCCCTTTTCCAAAGTGTTACAGTTCTTGGTGGAAGGGTTTCGCTTGAATCTTTCCCTTTCCTTTTTAAGTCACATTGGTTCGCTATTAAGGCCTTAAAGGATTTCTCAGAATCTTAGACAATATATTAATCAGCAGAATTTTCAGAAGCTTTTCTATATCAACACCTTTCTTGCGATCTTCATCTCCTCCTTGGGATCTTCCTGCAGTTCTTGAATCTCCTTAGTTGCCTTCTTTTGGGCCATTGGAGGAGGTAAAATTGAGATTTATTTCCTACAAGGTAGTCTTTCTGGTTACCATCACCTCTGCTTGTAGGATTGGGGAACTGTTGGCTCTTCTTTGCAGTCCACCTTTCTTAAAGTTTTACGAGGATGGGGTGATTTTGAAGCCAGATCCTTCTTTTCTACCCAAGGTTAACTCTACTTTTCATAATTCACAGGAGGTGAAGCTTTGTTTATTTTTTCACTCTCCTTCTACTTGGGAGGAGATTTCTATGCACTTGTTGAACGGTAAGAGAACTCTTTTGATTTATATCAACAGGTCACAACCTTTCCAGAAATAAGACCACCTGTTTGTGACTTTTGAGCAAGCAGAACAAGGAAGGGAAGTGACAAAAACAAATTTGAGTGGATTTCTGAAGACCACTATTTTGCAGTTGGATCAAGGGCCCTCTTTGGGTGGATCAGTTCAGGGCACATCCACTAGAAGCATTGTTTACTCTTGAGTTGAGTTCCAAGGGGTTTCTGTTCAAGAGATTAGTAGGGCCGCTACATGGTCCTCTAATTCTACTTTTGTCAGACACTAGAGACTGAACAGTGTGCTTGACTATGGCTTGCATTTTGGTGAAGATGTACTCAAGTTTTGGATGAACGTATTTCTAATTTTCACATGGTTGTGGATTAAAGAACATGGTGTATGCATACTGATGTTGGAGTGTCGTCTTTTAAATCGAAGGCATATAATTTGGTTTAACACATAGAATAACACCTACGAGACCTCCACTGGCTCCCGGTCGAGAAGAGGGCCACCTTCAAACTCCTCACCTACGCCTACAAATCCCTCAACAACATCGGACCCAAATACCTCCACCAAAGACTATCCTTCCACATACCCATGAGAAACCTCCGCTCCTCCGACCTCGCCCTGGCAGAGGTCCCCCGTATTTGCAGGAACAGAACAGGCAGGAGAGCCTTCTCTCACATCGCAGCCAAGATATGGAACGAGCTCCCTTTGAACATCAGACGCTCTCCAACACTGCACACCTTCAGGAAGGACCTCAAGACCTGGCTCTTCGACTGACCCTGAGCTGTCACCATCCCCCCTTCGCCCCCAGCGCCTTGAGATCCTCACGGGTGAGTAGTGCGCTTTACAAATCCCCTGAGTGATTGATTGATTAATGACTAGGATGAGGGACATAGAGGTAATGCCCTGATTACTCTTCATTACTCTACATCCTACCCATCCCAATCATTACAAAACCTTCCCACTCTCCCTCCTTGTCTTTAACTAGGTTTTGATATTTAAACAGGATTCTACGTAAGGCTACTCAGTGTTTTAAGTTGGATAAAAAATGTGTGTGGGGGTCCATGAAAAGGGAGGGGCCTAAGTAAATGAGGGCTTGGCTTTAAATTATATACACTGAAATTCTCATAGAATGTCACCCTAACCATATATTTGCATAGAATCACAACTGCAACTGCCATATGTGTCCATTGCTGTGTGCACTTGGCCAAGGATTGGACGACCACGTATTATGAACACCTTCTGTCCCACTGACAGGCACTGAGAGAAACTCACCCTACCTTCAGCCACAACTCAACATGCATGCCAATAGGCCTGATTCAGAAGATTCACAATTTTTTTACTAAAAATGGCTTTATTTTGGATGTTTCCCACCTGGAACTGCTCCTGGTTCGATAGAATTCAATGGGGGAAATCCATTCTCCCGATTAATTTTTTTTAATCTCCTGCTTTCCTCTTCTAAAATGTTGGCATGTATGACTCAATTGTACCCATTATAAATACCTGGACATGACTCAATTCAAATTATGCAGTAGACAAGAGCAATTTGCTGCCTGAAAAAAGTACAACACAGCGTTTATTCTATCTAAAAGTAGAGTCTCACCTCATGATGTAATGACTGTGACAAAGATAAGTAGGACTAAGAGTAATGAAGATTACCTGTAAGTAATTGGGGCAATACAGATTCTATGTCAGGAAACGGAGGCTTCAGATTATGCTTCTCTTTTCTTTATTGACATTTACAGCTGCCAATAAAAACATTGAACTACATAACCCATCAGGCATAGCATGCCATTTCTCCACCAATCATCATGCCCTTTAAGGCACATAACGCAGTTCCCTCAACCATCGTCCTCTTTCTTTGCTGCTGCAGCAGCGAGATAAGAGCAGTTTGTTTTTCTTTGTTGATTACTGATATGCTCGGTATGATTTACAATTGCAGCGCCGCGCTCACAGGAGCAAGTTAGACAGCCGCTGATAAGCGGATAGGGTATTCAGTGATTTTAAGGAAACGGTGGAGAGGGACGAGTGACTCGCACTATTTGAGGAGGCAGTCCCGTTTCCATTGCCAATAACGGTGCACGTGCGCGAGCAGCCGATCTGAGCTCATTATTCTCCGATCGGCTCTTCGCGCCAGCAACTGCCATCCATCCTCAGTACCTGAACGCCCGACGTGGCACAAAAACGTGGTAGGGCTCTGCCCTAGGAGAGAATATTAAAGGGGTGGCTCCCTCCACAGTCTAACAAGAAGTAGATTAGAGGGAAGGTGTTAGATCACTCTGGGCCTGCTGACTGGAGGCTTTAGGCCTGAGATAGTCAAACAGTATTATTTTGAAAGACTCACCCCTGGGCTACTCTCCCCAGGAAACTCCTCCACATCTCCTTTAGTGAATGATGGCATACTACATCGAGGAGGTGGATTGGAACTCCCGTTTTCTTCAGACTTCAGTGAATGGAGACTGCATCCCAGAGTCTTTCAGCAACTGAATCAGAAGTGGGGTCCATGCACAATAAATCTCTTTGCATCGCGATTAAACACTCAGTTGCCTCAGTTTTACTTGGAAGACGGACACTCGGGCACTCAATTCGGATGGATTCCTTCAATCTTGGACAATGGGCACGCACTATGCCTTTCCCCCGTTCGTCATGATCCATAGAATTTAACATAAGTCAGCAGACAGTTAGTGGAGTTAATATTGATTACTCCTTATTGAAAGGCACAATCATGGTTCCCGGTGAAATAACTCTGACCCGTGCTCCCCCAGTACGCCTGCTCTCGTTCCCAGAAACACTACAGACCCGATAGGTCGTCCACACCCGTTAGTGATGCGGGATCAGTTGCGCCTCACGGCGTGAAGACTTACCAAAGACGCTGACAAGTGCCCGGAGTTTCGTAGGACGCATTGTTTTTTCTGTCAGAATCTTGGGCTCCCGCTACGCACGAACGCTATGAGTCAGCTTGGCGTATATGGGTTTGTTGGTGTACTGAACGACAAGTGGATGCCGTGGGATCCAGTATACATTTGATCGTAAATTTTCTTTCAGATATCCCCATTCAAGGAATGGCAGATAGGACAGTCAATAACTTCAGTTTGGCTGTTTCGGCTGGGCATCCCCATGTTGAGGGGAAACCGGTTGAGGAACACCCCTTGATTTGTAAGCTCTTGAGGGGCATCAGACAGGTGAAACCACTGAAGCCCAGATATTCTACCCTTTGGGATGTAGATGTTGTACTTCGTTTTATCCGAAGTTGGCCAGCGAATGAGGGACTCTCATGTCTCGGATGTACGGGCCTTGGATTTAGCAGGTAGAGTATTTACTCCCTCAGGAGTTTCTTTCACAATTTCTAAACGAACTAAGACAAATTCAAAACGTGTGAGTTATCCTGCCTTTCACACATCATAGTAAACTATGTGTTGTCCAATGCTTGAAATGATACGAGGATTGTACCCGTGAATTTAGGAATCATGTATCAGGACAACTGTTAATTTCCCTTCAGAAACCTTTTCGCCCAGTCTCTTCAGCGCCTTTGGCCAGATGGCTACTGAGGGAGGCTGGTATTGACGTCTCCGTATTTGGGGCTCACCCTATGTGAGGCGCTATGGCATCTAAAGCCTTCATGACTGGTTCTCGTTTAGAGGACATTATGACTGAGCGGATTGGTCGTCTGATTCAATGTTTAAAACATTTTATCATAAACCTATTGTGGATGTGCAATTAAATGTGATGGAAAAACTTTAAACTAGCATAATCTGAAGGCACCGTTTCCTGCCATGGAATACAAAGTTTCCTAGCTTACGCATCAAGAATTTTCAATTCTATTAAGGACACGGAGGCGAGGATTATCCCACCCTGTGTAATGTTGTGATGAAACATTGAATACTTGTGGGCTATATTATGGTTAATGACTGTTATCACTTATGATGGTACCCGCCCATTATGGATGAATTATTGGAGACAAGAGATATTATGGCTTTGGTTTATTTTCAGGTGCGGCGAGAAAGGCGACCTAAAGGATGTGGCTAAGCTTAAGATCTGGCTTTGAGGCACTCTAAGAACTCTCCCATTGAAGGTGGTTCTGTTGAAGACGGGCAGTGGAAGAACCCGAAGTTTGAAGTTGATTATTCATGTTGGACTGTTTGCTAACAAAGAGGACGATGGTTGTGGGAACTGCGTTATATGCCTTATAGGGCGTGATGATTGGTGGAGACATGGCATGCTATGCCTGATGGGTTATGTAGTTCAAAGTTTTTATTGGCTGTTGTAAATGTCAGTAAAGAAAAGAGAAGCATAATCCTCGCCTCCGTGTCCTTAATAAAATTAAAAATTCCTGACGCGTAAGCTAGAAAAATGTGTATTATACACTAGCATCCCACCACTGTGTAGCAAAAGGAATACTGAAACCTTGGAATTAAAACACGGGCAGAAGCAGGGTCCGTCGAGGGAACTCAAAAACGGTAATTAGGGATTGGTGTGCTGTTCCTCTCAAGGTCATTGTGTACCCCTCCCACAATTTTCGACCCTTAAGTACATTCTTACAAATATCACTTGAGATTTGCGAGCACACGCAGGTTGGAGGGACTCCAGTTACACCAATATGCATGCCAACATCTGGTATCTAACAAGGACTGGATATTTAACAAAAAATAATAATCAGGACGAATATGCCACAATAACGTGCAATGGAGCGAGTGACTGGGGAGAGAAAATATACTGTACCTGCCCCTAGGCATCTTCTTCCGGGTACGCAATCACCAAGGTAACGAACGTAAACAACGGGTCATTCTGTGCAGGCTGTACGCCAGTCTGTCAATGCGCAGGCAAAATTGCCTAAATCGAAAGAGAGGCACAGCAGTTTACGCTAGCACTCGTAACCAATCAAAAAAGTGGTCACGTATTCTTCGGGGCGGAGAAAGTGTGGTGCCTTTAGATTGGTTCTATGCTTCTTCTCGTGGGATTGGCTAGAATAAAATCTGCTAGTTCTTTGATTATTGGATTTGGTTTGCGAGTCCTGAAACTGTACGATGTTTATTTTAGCTGCGAGCAGTTCCATATTGTTCTTTATTAGTTTGCAATGTTTGATGTGCAGGAAGGTTGGCTCTATGTAGAGAGCATTTCTTTCCCTGTCAGTGTGGGCGATCCGGTAAAGGACGGTATCGGATTAGATTTCCGCGCTCCCTGCTGACTTTATGCTTAGTACATGTGCCTCAGTCCACGCATATTGTTGCCGTTTCCATTTTTTTTATTGTAGCCTTCTTAATTACGCATTTTTAAACACCTCTTTGACATTAAAATACAGCCGAAGCAGCGAATTACAGCTATGTGCAGAGATTTAATTAAAACTTTAAAGTACAGCGACGCACCGTAGGAATTCGTTTAACTAAGACCCTCTGCCTTCGAGGCATCGTGGGTAGGCGCCAAGAAAAAACAAGCATTTGCAATGCAATAGGTCTCGCATTTGCGAGGATTTGAGCTATTGGCAATGTAAATGGCAATGCTTTTTATTTACATGTTTTGAAAACCTGCAAGTGATGTTTAAACACGTACTATGCACTTATAGTCGTTGTTTACGAGAAGCAAGGCTGGTAGTAACTGCACTTCTTTTACTGCCAGCCTTACTTCTCGTAAGCAAGGACTGTAAGTACAAAGAGTGTGTTTACCCACCGCTTGCAGGGTTTCAAGACAGATAAATAAAGGCATTATCATTACAATCCAATAGCAGAAACTTTTGCAAAGGCAAGACCTTTTGCATTGCAAATGCTTGTGTCTATCGCGATAAAGCAGTTTCACCAGCTATCAAAGGTTTCGCTTCAGGACTCGTTACAATTGCTTATGCCTGACAAATAAAGTATTATGCTTGTGCCCCAAAAAGATAAAAGTGTGTTGCGTCCTGCATGTTGATAGCAGTGTTAGTGCGGTCTGTATTGTAGCTTTGGACTTGCTGTTATGCGTGTAATTTAATTTTGGCCACAGTGAACCATACTAATACTGTCACGTAAAATAGCAACAAAAATGCTTTGAAAATTAAAGTAGCAATATTAAGCAACAGATTGTTGTCAAACAGAAGAAATTAAATTAGGTATACCTTCGCAGTCAGAGTAAAGTATACTAACCGTGGATAATCCGGCTCAGGTGGGAGAATAACAGTGATTTTTCGAGATGGCAAACTTTCCACTAACTGGAAATTTGCATTTTATGTGGAGCTCCAATGAAAAATAAGGTGGGTTTGGAAATAATCTATCCTGTTCGCCTTTAATGGACTGTTGCTGGAAGTTCAATAGAAACATTGCCCAGGCTGATCTAGTTAATAAGAGATTACGGACTGACCCTTTGTGAGGGGTTTACGGAAGGCGGGCGGCAAGTCTGGCTCAAGACTGCAAGCTGTGTTTACCTCAGGCAGGTTCATGGTGTCATCTTGTGCCTTCTGTAGCATGGCTCTCTGGTAAGGAGCATCGGAACACCGCATGGAAAAGAAATGCCGCATTTTATCTGTTCGCCAGAGTATTACATCGTTTTGGGATTTTGGCCGGTTGAAGCATCCTAAAGCAAATGTCATACTTGCATTCAATATTCCAAAGTGTTGTGGGTTCCAGCACTTACGAAGTGCAGGCGGTTCATTCATGTAATGGTGGGGTGTGGAGACCCCCGGGAGGGGAGGTCAGAGGTTGGGCAGAGAAGCAAATTCTGCAGACGAGGAGCAAGTTTGAAGAGGCGGTGCCTCATTTAGAGAAAGGTTGCATTAGTGCTGAGTGGGGGGGGGGGAGGGTTCGTAATGCGAAGTGGGAGAGGGAAGAAATGCCGCGGTGTGCAAAAGAAAAGAAAGGTGGTGGCCGCTTCATGCCCAAGTGATACCGCCAAGCATAATCCACACCCAAGAGCCATCTCTCTCACATGCTTCATTCCAATATGCAGAGAGGCACCGGAGCAAGGGCAAAAGGAAGTTGTGCGAGCCGGCCAGAAAGAAAAAAATAAGCATTTGCAATCCAATAGAACTCGGATTTACACGAGACCCATTGCATTGCAAACTCAGGAGAGGGGGAGACACGAGCGATGCAGACAGGGCGTAACTGAGGGCCCGGGGGCCGCTGCTCGGATGTGGTGGGGGCTGCAGGTGCTCAGCGCACTCGGGGCATCAGATGTCCACACGGCTCTCGGTGATCTCGAAGCGCAGGCAGGCCAGACACGAGCGGTGCAGACAGGGCAGTAACAGAGTGCCCGAGGGCTACCGTCCGACGTTACCGTCCAAGAGAATGATAGGCACTGAATGGTCACATGGAGGGACGGGGGTGCAGCCCATAAACGCTTTAATCCGCTTTTGGAGGGGTGCCAGGCACTGAGAGTGCGCCCACGGGAACGTGGGATATGCCTTGCCTTGAGCGTATGAATTGAGGGAATGTGGTACGTAAAGAGGTGCCGGACACTGAGTTGTGGCGCGTAGGTGGACACGTAGAGAGCGGTCCAGAACAGAAAGGTGTCAGCCATAGAGTGTGCACATAGAGGGAGGGGTGTTGCCCATTACCTGAACGAGGTGACAGGCAGATATGTGTGGGGACCTGGGACGGGTTCAGCTCTAAGCACGATCCAAAGTATACATGCAGCCCGTCCAGGCTGTTTGCATTCTTGTGAGAGCACGGCGATTCGTGCCTGCCAAGACGCTCTCTGAGCAGCACAAAAGCAAGGCCGCGGATGCTATTCTTAAAGTGTCCTGCGCTGCAAAAATAAATATATATATTTTGTTTATCTAACCCGCATTAAAAAAATAAAACACACGGGCGCCATTGCAAGTCACACATTTTAAAAGATGCACAGGCGCCATTACCGTCATGCCGCGTTGTGAAGATGCACAGGCGCCATTACCGTCGTGCCGCGTTGTGAGAAAATAAACCATACCCAGTTTTAAAAAAATAGAGTAAACAAATGAAAGGCGCGGGCTGCTATGGGTGAACCAGGCACCATGGTGCTTTAAAAAAAAACCAATGAAGTAGCCCATAAATGAAAAGATACGGCCCTGCAGAAACTAAACTGGCCACGAAAGCGGACAAGAACTGTAGTTAGGTGGTGCTGCTTCCGGAATAAACGGAAGTGAGGCATCGCCTCTACAGCTATTAATAAGCCCTGTAACAAAAGCAATGCCAGTGTTTACAAATGGCAAGCGGCAGGAGTAATTCCCCGGCAAAAGGTGGAGTTTCACCTCTGATAGAGATTACTTGATGTCTCGGAGAGACAGCGCATGCGCTGCCTAGGCGATACCTAAAAAGCATAGGGAACATAACTAGGAGGAAGTCTGATGACAGTTCACGAAGTGCTAATCTCATAGTTCTGACATACAACTTCGGAGAGTGCCTCCCTATCTTTCAATGTAAATGCATGCTTTACGTCCTTTTCAATAGGATTCATGACACACTGGCTACGCCACTGGCAGTCTAGGCAATACAATAAAGCAATTGCAGATAGGAAAAAAAGTAGGAGCAGTCTAGCAAATTTCCTATTTCTAGTCAAGCAATATTTACAGATATTTTACTTATTTTCAAAACACCTGCCTCTAACTCGATTCATCATGAGTCCAGGCCACGGTCCAGATTGGAAGAAGTACAGCCGTCTAAAGTAGTCTCTTCTCTCGTGTGTGGGTCGAGTGCAGATAGAAGGGATTCATGTGCAATTAAAAAAAACTATCTACAATGTGCGCGCAAGCACAACTACTGGAATGCAAATCCGAAGAGCTCTCAGAGTTGCCTAAAATATTCTATATTGTTGACACTCGGCCGAATCCATAGAAGGAAGGACAATTGTAAAGCTCGTGATGGGATTCTCATCTACTTTACATTTTCATGGGGAATATTCCAGTACCTAAAAATGCTGTGTATGAAATGCACAAAATTCACTTATGAAGAGAACTGGAACTCTGCAGGCACAGGCGGAGTGCAACTAGAGGGCACAGGGACTGCAACATATGAACTCTAGAGAGGTGTCCTAAAGGCCATATTAATTGCAAGGACCCAATAAAAAAAAGGGCAGAATAGACTCTTAAAGACAGCAATGCGAAATATGAATAGCACCCTAATAAGATCCCCTCAAATTCAGACATATGCCCCGGCTACCTGCATTAAAGATTTGCTGTAATGGGAGGGTATTGTAGAGCTAAACAAATGAAAGGCCTGGTGACACGCGGATTGTCACTTTCAGGGAAAGCTGTAAATAATAAAAAACAGTTGAAGAGAATGATTAACTAAATGGGCAGTTTTTAGTTTCTGGAGCTGTACAAAGGGCTATTCGCAAAGTAAACCAGGAGAGAAGGGCTGGGGGGGGGGGGGGGGTGTGTAATGATCAGCTGATAACAAAAGTTGCAAGCGCTTGTGTTTTTAGCCAAGCCTCATTAGCTTGCAAGCAATTAACGGGGATCAGCTGAAAACACAAGTGCTATTTAAACAAAGACACACCTTTTTACCCAATGTAGAGTTATTATATTGGGAACTGCTAACCTTACCCGCGCCCCGGGGAAGTTCACGGATCCTTCCTCTGCCTCCTCCCCCTCGTCCATGGCCGGGATGCGAGCATGAAAGTGATGAAGGCGGGTGTTGGGCATGGCCACTGGCTGCAACCGGAGTTGACCTAGCGCCGTGTGTGCTGCAGAGGCAGAGATTCAGAGGGCTGCCCCAATATAGAAACTCTACGCAAACACTATGAAGCAGACACTGCGTCCGATGGAAAAAAAACAAGGCACACGGAGGGCATTGATGGAGGAGGGATGGCGAAGAGAGGGGAAACAATGGCTCCTGCAGATTTTTTTAACTAACACGTCAACCGCTTTGCGCGTTGTCCGTGCAGCGGGAGAGGGGAGCATATTTAAATGAAAGCACGGCATGGGGCGCTTTATAAAGAAAAATACTTTTCTGTAAAATACAGTGAGCCGCTTATAAAGAAAGCCACATGCTTGCCGTGAAACTGAAAGCATGGTTTAAACGAGCGGCCGGAGACGCAAAATGTGGTAGGGGAGGGGGAGAAGCGGGAGTTGTGTCTGCGCGTGCGTCATCGCGATCGCTCTGAAAGCGAAAGTGATCGCGATGACGCACACGAGTTTTCAAAGTGCTGCTGGCTGCCGGCTGCGTGCGTGCACGATCGCGTGAACGCAAGCGTTAGGCCAGCCAGCAGCACTTTGAAAATCCCACATACAAAATGTCTCTTCGAGCCAGCGCAAGCGCTGGGGCTCAGCGAGACCTAAAAAAGTCAACTGTTTAATAGACGTGGTCGAGCCAGAAAATAAACAGAATGGCTTGCGTGCCCTGTAGGCCATAGACAGCTAGGGCATAGCTCCAGCAGAATGCCTGTCACCAGTACTACAGCCTCCCCTGTGCTCTTTACCCCTACATCTGAGTCTGTAGGGGCAGTTTGGAGCGGCATTGCTAAACAGCTGGGTTATTGGCACTACCGACAGAAATACAGCATGAAGTGGAGAACCAACCGGTGGTATTTCCTACACCTCGCTATCTCTGTGGTGAAATTCCATCTGGGGATTGTTTTCTAGTTTACCACATTTATCTACATTTCTTCATTGCCACCTCTTCCTAAAACAAGCCCCATAACTATTGAATCACAATATAGAGCCCCAGAGACCCTGTCCAACCTTATATTGTTTTTACAGACTAGAACATTCCTTGTACCTCCTCAGTTTCCATTTGTGAATCACTCCTACCTTCAGGCCCGGCTCCAGGAATTTTTATTTGGGTGGGCCAAGGGTGCATTTGGGTGGGCCACTGCGGGCTCGATTTGTCGCATTTATATGTCTAGGCAGGCCTGCTTCAGGGCCCTCCTTTATCTCTCCTTGGTCTTACAAGGCCCAGTAAAATGCACTCTTTTCCAAGTCTCTTTCTAAATGTTATCACTCTCGAAAAGTGTTTTTTCCATTTGATGTTCCTTTGATGGG
Organism: Triturus cristatus; assembly: GCF_964204655.1. Lineage (NCBI taxonomy): Eukaryota > Metazoa > Chordata > Amphibia > Caudata > Salamandridae > Triturus > Triturus cristatus. The sequence continues at coordinate 1,635,787,401 of NC_140589.1, forward strand.
AAGAGGAGGTTTCTGAGGGGGGAGTATCAGGCAAGTGACACTTCTCGGGCTCCCTCTGTGCGAGTCTTCAGGGAGAACCCCTCTTCATTACTACCTCCACCTGACCCTGGACTCTGCAACGCACTCCCTTGCAGGCTTGATTATCCACTAATCCTCTCCAGTGCACCTTATCTCACACCTGACCTTGGGCCCCAGCCCCATATCATGCACATCGGGCTCCACTTTCATTTTTCCCCGGTAAAAACATTAGTAAAATCACCTACAAACTTAAAACATTGAATATAGCAGTAGATATAATTAGCAGGCACTTTAAAGTATGTTCCACAGAAGCCCTTATGACCAGACTGCTCACAAAAACAGAAAGGCCATGACAGGGCTAGCTTCAGCACTGATGCGAAAGTCTGTTTTGGCGCTGCACCAATAACCTCTGTCTCCGTAAATAACCTTTACTACCACCTTCCAACAGTGCCACTAATCCCTCCATGGCCCCCCCTATTGACCTGCTCCTCGGATTCCCTCACTGCCACTCTCCACTAATTCCCCTCATCTCTCTGTAGCCCATCCTCCTCATGACCGCCTCCTCAGACTCTCTCACTACCACCCTCCACCAGTGCCCCTCGTCTCTCCCTAGCTCCCCCCTCCGCCTCATGACCTCTTCCTTGGATTCCCTCACTGCCCCCTCCAACAGTGCCCCTCATCGCTCCATAGCCCCTCCCACTACCTCCTCCTCAGATTCTCTCACTGCCACCCTCCAACAGTGCCCCTCATCTTTACGTAGCCCCTCATATGCATTTCATTTATTGTGTAGCGCTACTCATATCAGTGTAGTGTGTGTCAGTACTTTACACCACACTCACATTATACAGAGACAATGAATCATACAAGTTTGTAAATGAGTACAGGGAATGTCACATAAACCAATGAGGATTACAAGGTGTAGGAATCACATGTCATCCATACTGGTGGGCCGGATATTTTAAGAGGGTTTGGTCTGGGGAAACACAACCTTAGGATTCAAAGAGTATTCCATGGGGGTCAGATTTACTGATAAAAATGTATATCTGCTCAAACATACTCATTTTAGCAACATTAGACTAATGAAAGACTGGGGAATTTCTAACTATATCACAAAAATAGAAAGCGAAGTTCTAACTATACCATTCATGTTTGTTTGCAGCTCTTTGATGACAGTTCATTGGTCACTGTCCTATGTTAGGATCGTAACTTTTTCTAAACTGCAAGTAACACGAGGATCTCTGTGACAAAGGCAGTAACCCACTGAGCTTCCACATAAAATACAGTTCAACTGCATTTAAAAACGACTAACAGACAAATGGTTGCTCTCCAGCAGGATCATCAATCACCAGCATTATCTGGGCATTTTGTATTGTCTTATTGTTGTCCTGCATCGGCAATGATCATGATAAAAACTGTTTAAATGAAGCACACACGAAGTATGTGTCCTGCTGGGCCTGTGCAGATTTAAAAAAGAAAAACAACTAGTAACACATTCTCTTACCTACTCCATTAGTCAAACTTTGTGTCATAGCCTGATGTGATAAGCAGCTGCAGGGGTCAGGAAAGGTGAATCGGAATAAACAAACTTATTTTCTCCTGCGTTGCATAGAAAAAGAAATATCCATGCAGCAGAACATTGTCGCCTTTTCCATGTGGAGATGAAGGGGTGAAAAAATAAACAAAGCTTCGTTAACATGTAAATGGTCTTTCAAAGACCTGTGAAGTACTCGGGTGCGGCTGCGATAATCTCTAAAACTGTCTGTTTGTGTGCGCGCCCGGGAAGCTGTCTCGGCCCGGGCTGACACACACGACCTGTGCTTTGCGCGCCTGCCTTCAAGCCCTCACTGCGAGGGCCAAGGCTCCTGTTTGGGTGGGCCAGGCTCATGTTTGGGTGGGCCTGGCCCACCCGGCCCACCCGCTAGAACCGGGCCTGCCTACCTTTCTGTCTTCTTCTCCTCTCCATTTTTGATTTTGTGACCCCCATCTGACTCGCTTCCTCACTCACCCTTCTCGTCAATTAATTCATTTGGATTCTCTTCCTGTCTCACTCTCTAGTCTTTTCCCTTTTCACTTTTGCCTTCATTTTATCCCACCCTCTCGCTTTAATAACTCATTTTCTCTATCTCGTTCTTCCAATCTCCTCTAGCTTTCCTGTATTCTCTTGTTTATTTTGCTTCTCATACCTCTGTAAAAGATCAGCGCCAGAAATAAAACAACAGGAAACTGGAGAGATACTTTAAGTATGATTTATTCCTGCGAGCAGTACCCACAGGAGTGTGTTCTCCGTCAGTGAAGGTCCGTCTGCAACTGCCGCAGCAGAAGCGATCCAATCTCAAAGAATGAGAGCACAGCCACGGGCTATACATTCAATAATAAACGTTTTTACCAGAGCAGGTAACATCTGCGAGCACATGGCCTTCAAAAATGCAAGTATGTATTAAAACATACATGAAAGAAACACAAATGAGCATTAGTACACTACAACCTCCTTTAAAAGATATCTTCTCCCATAGCATCCTTTTCTCCATCTTTCACTATGCACCACTCATTCCTACGCATATTTGGTGCTCTTGGTCTACATATTGTGAAAAACGTTATTATATACTGTTTAGTCGCAAGTGTCCCTCTATTGTGTGTGACATTATGAGCTCGTTTTAGCTTTTTAACCAACATCTTTGTCACAGGCAGCTCCTCCGCTAAGGCAGATGAGTGTCGCCCCACTACCTTCAGGAAAGGAAAAAATAAAATGATAATAACATAATGTTATTATCATTTTATCCGGTCCTCCTGCTGCGGCAGCTTGCGTGAGGGGGTGGGCTGGGTCTGAAGAGGAGGGTACAACCCTCCTAAATGCGTAATGACTGTTTGGTCGGCCCTCTCGGGCTGCCCAAGACAGTCATGCGCACTTTCCCTGTTCTCCATGCTGGCTGCATTACAGCCTGCATGGAGAACATGCCCACCCCTCCAGCACCTGGCTGAGCGCAGACCAATGGCAACACTCCATGTTGATTGGCTGCGGGGAGCATGGGAGCCCTGGTGCTTTCTCTCCCTTGATAACGAGAGCAGGAGCAGAGACGGGGGACCCAGCAGGAAGGTACCTTTTTTTTATTTTAAATTGTGGCCCGTGAGCCGTGCCGGGCGCCACCGCTCTTTGTGCTCTGAGACTATTAGTTTTACTTTTCTTATTAATAATGACTAGTGCGCAAAGTGATGCTTGGTAAAGGTTCATGATTCGGAATAAAAACGGGAAGTGAACTATAATAGAGGCTCATTGCAGCAATGTGATATTGTGTGTGGTCAGCAGAGCTCCTTAGTCTGTTTTTCGTATCAGTGTTTCTAGAGTTGCCTATAATCTTCCCAGATACTGAGTTACAGCTTAAATGTCAGCTCTGATGCCCTACCTCTCTCAGTACTCTGTTTCCATTATTTTCTCCATAACGCCCTTCTAACTACTTTTCTATTTCTTCGCCATCATTTTTTTCTCTCTCTAGACTCGATCTTTGTTGTGTTCATAAACTCTTTCACTTGACTATGTTTTTTTGTAAAACCTTTCACGTTACAATGTAACTATAGTTGCACAATCTGGCGTTCAACTTTTTTTTAGCAAATTTGGGGCTCTGTTACTAGTTGAAAACGATCGAGCAGCCTGTTATTTCTATCACTAGAATGGTGCTTTTTTGATCACCATTATGTTTAGAAGAGACAATAATCCACTCCCTTTTTCATTGTCTTCTTAATGACAGTATAGTTCAATGTACCTATGATACTTAAGCAGCAGGGTGATCAACATGCTTTATTGTTAAGCGTCGCCTTCCCCAGAGACTATGTTCCCCCCGCTGTGGGCCTCCAGTCAAAGACGTCTCAGCTGTTTCTTTGGGACTGACTTTGGGTTCTTCTAAGGGCTGCTCCTCACTGCCCTGAGAGAAGGTCACAAGATGCTGCCCTATACATCGAGACAGTTGCTAGACTTGTCAGCTCATCTGAGCACCAGTGGAGGACAGACTCCTGCTCAATACCCGAAGTGACAGAGCCATCCCCTGCCAAGAAAACAAGTGTTGGCAAAGCCAATAGGTCTCACATATGAGTGAGCTGTTGGATTTGTCAATCGAGTGGGGGTTGTGAATGGGAGCGCAGGATGAGGTAGGGGAATGGAAAGGTGGGTGTGAGTGTGTTTGGAGAACAGGACAGAATTCTGTAAAGCGTGGATCAAGTTTAACTTCTGGCGATTTTGGAAAATATACCATATATATCTAATGAGGCACTTTATGCAATTTGTTATCACAAGTTTACTAGAAGAAGTTATTGCTGAAGTTATACTTGCGGAAGAAATAGACATCGCATTCCTCACAGAATCCTGGCTCAATGACCATTCTACCCCCATCCTAGACCTTCTCACCCCTCCAGGCTACAACATCATCAGACACGACAGACCGATCAAAAGAGGTGGCGGTCTAGCTATCATTCACAAAGAAGGAACACAGCTTAACATATTAAAATCCACAGAATACCTGACTCTTGAGTACCTAGGTGTTGAACTTACAGTCAAAGGCACCACCCCCATCAAATTTCACACCATCTACCATCCTCCTGGTGAACGTACCCTCTTCGCTGAAGAACTAACAGACCTAACAACTCGTTTCTCCCTAACTGACACGGAAGACGTATTCCTGAGTGACTTCAATATCCACTGAAACAGCCCAGAAGACCACAACCCAGAACCTCTCCAACCTGCTTGAAATTACCAACCTCAAACAACTATGCAGTGAACCAACACACATCAAAGGAGCAACACTGGATACGATCATCACCAAAAATGAGCTGGTCTTTCTGAGATCGATTTCTCCCATTGACTGGTCTGACCACCACTTCATACTGTTTAATATTGACTCGTATGTCAGAAACCAACCAAGACGATCTGACAAACCTAAGCACTGGAACAGGAACATCAAAGGAGTCCCTATAACCAAACTTGAATCCAGGATTCATGCCCATCTACAACACCAGCCTTCCACTATGACAGCCGATGACCTCACAGCCCACTTTAATTCCACAATGACAGAGGTGTTAGATGAAGTAGCGTCACTCAAACTCAAACATTTGAGATCTATCAAATCTAGGTTCAACGTGGATCTTAATAACGAAAGACGACAACTCAAGACAATCAGAAAGGACTTGGAGACTTCACCTAGCACAACTTAGATCAACCCGGTTGGCATATAAAAAACAAATTTTTAGAGAAAAAGCCACTTTCTTCCGCAGCCAACTAGACCAGGCAAAGAATAGACCTAGATAACTCTTCAACATTGTTAAAAGTCAAACAAATGCACACCCCCACAAGAAATAAAAGCCACCAAGGATCGATGCGAAAAAATCGCCAGCTTCTTCATAGATAAAGTCACAAAAACTGAGCAATCCTTCATCCAAACCTCAAATTCTCCCTAGCTCGCAACCTGCCCCCCTTTAACTACTCCTGACCAAACAGATCGAAATCATACCACGGACAATCGGGCCCGCTGCCAACTGAAAAATGACTCTAATTGGTCGAACTTCGAACTCATGTCGGAAATCAAAGTCTTCAATATAATTGCAAGCTTAAAGCCTACTTCCCACACTATGGACCCCCTCCCATCCACAATAGTAAAAAACTCAACCACATCATTGCCCCTTTCTGGACAAAAATCATCAACTTCTCTCTCACATCAGATTGTGTCCCAGACTCCCTTCAACTAGGACAAATCACACCTATACTCAAGAAACCAGGGCTGACCCCAACAAGCTCAACAACCTCAGACCTATCTCCAACCTTCCATTCTAAGCTAAAACATTAGAGAAGTGCGTTCTCCAACAACTTAACAAACATATTGATGACTTCAACCTCCTCAACACCTTTCAATCGGGTTTCAGGAAAGGTTGTAGCACCGAAACAGCGATGCTCAATATTTCAGACGATTTCCACGGAGCCTTAGCTGAAGGTGAAGCCGGTCTCCTCATCCTTATTGACTTATCAGCGGCATTCAACACAATAAACCATCCAGCTTTACTTGAGACTCTGAAGAGGCGCTTGGGCATTAATGGCACAGTACTAGAATGGTTCACTTCCTTCCTTCAGCACAGTTCGCAAAAAATTAAAATCAACTCCTGCCTCTCTGTACCAACACGAGTCAAACTTGGAGTCCCGCAACGATTGATCCTCTCACCATCCCTCTTCAATCTCTTCATGGAACCCCTTGCAATTATTCTGAAACAAGCAGGGGTTCAATACCACCTTTATGCAGATGACACACAAATATACTACAAAATCAAATCACCTAGTGACATCCGACTCCTCAATGTCATGCTAACCAAGTTCCAAACCTGATTTAACGCAAACCACTTAAAGCTGAACCCGGACAAAACGGAATTAATACTGTTCTCTCTGAAAAATAACCACCGATCAATTCAAGACTGGCTCAAGAATCTTAATGCTTTAAACTGCTCCCTTGTCCTATCCGACTCGGTAAAGTCACTAGGCATTACCCTGGATAAGAACTTGTCAATGAAGGATCACATCAAGAGCTCTGCAAAAGGTGCACTTTACTCTCTTAAACACCTCAAGAAAATTAAACCTTTCATTCCCCAAGATGATCTCAAGACAATAGTACAATACCTAGTCCTTTCTAAACTGGACTATGGGAACGCCATCCTAACAGGGTCACCTAAAGCTCACCTATCCCCACTAAGGTCAGTCCTTAACATGGTAGCTCGACTCATAACTGGTGTAAAAAGATTTGAACACATCACAGCAACCCTCAACACACTCAACTGGCTTCCCATGGAAAGTAGATGTATTTACAAACTGGCCTGCATCACACACAAGGCCCTTCACGCCCAATCCCCCAACTACCTAAACAGCAAACTGGTAAAAGCAGGAACATCCAGAATTTGAGAAGCACCAACTCACTTCTTCTCCTCCCTCCGAAACTGAAAAGAAAAACGACCCAGTGCCGATCCTTCTCTGGTAACGTACCCAGGATTTAGAACGCACTCCCTATTGGCCTCAGATGCAACCCCTCCTTCTCTTGCTTCAAAAAGGACCTGAAACTCCTTCTTCTCAACTAATACTTTACCTACCAAGTCAACCAACCTTGGCATCAATAACCTAGTGGACTCCCCTTGTGGAAATGTGCCTAAAAGTGGGCTCCCTGGTGCAGGGTCACCCTCTTGTCCACGGGTCCAAAGACCAACAAAATGGAGATCGGCACTGGAGTTGGAATAAATAACAAGTTTATTAATCACTCATGAGTGGGACCACATCTACACAACACTCTCAAGTGTTGCAGGAGGTAGTACACTCAATTCACAAACCATCGTCCCTTTTATACCATTTTGTTGCAGTGTAAGCATGTGAACAGAAATGGAAAGAACAGTTTTAGAAATAGCTATCAGCAAACAAGGGCAGATGGATAACCACTTGGTTAGCGAAGTGGGAGGGGGAGCAGGAATGCTTATGGCAAGAGTAAATGGCCAACAGTTAACATCTAAGACCAGGTGCACTAGCAGCTAAAAAATCTCAGCACGTACATTGCTTTAGCTCAGTCAAGAAGTCAACTAAAATAGAAAACACAAGCAGAGTGAAAAAGATGAGCAGCTGAGGACGGAAGAATTACGAAGGAAACGAAATGGACACCACAGCAAAAAGACTGTCGCTTATGCTAACGGCAAATATTACACGTTTCCACAGACGACCCTTTTAGCATAAGCTAAGACATTTTCTTATGCTTTAAAAGGGGTATGATAAATATCCTGTATATCAATTAGCATCATATCGCTGACTTCTCGGTCTATTGCTAAATGGTCATTTACATTTTGGACATTCGTTTTAGTTGGTAGACAGGTAGTACAAGTGGAAATACCGACGGAACAAAGCATTGGCCCGCATTGGATACATAAACAACAAGAGAAAAGAATTGCAATAATTATGAATATGGCCGACAATATTTTCAAACCCCATACAGAAAATATGTTCCAGAACCATCCAGCCCAAGTCCATGTTCCTGAGTCTCGATGTATCTCAGTAGCTATTTTGTGCATTTTGGAAATAGCATCATAAACAGAAGGGGCATGGTCAGGTATGAACACGCAGCAGCTACTACCGATAATGCAACATGCTCAACCACGATCAGCTAGAATAACGCCTAGCACCATTCTATTTTGCAAAGTCACAATCTCGTAATTTGGAGTTCTGTAATATTTCCAAGAGCCTTTGCTGTTTGATTAGTCACAGCCTCTAAAAACAGGTTAAGCGTCTGATTTTCCTGCTATTTAAAGCTGCACCAACTAAGAAAAAGAGTCCCAAATTAAAGTCAACATATTGCTGTAATGCAGTGCCAGTTTGATCCACTTCATCATTATTTATAGTTCTTTTGAATCGGTTCAAGTAAATGTCACTAAACAGTTTTTGATCTTTATGATAAGATGCAGGTGCTAAGAACACAGGAGGAAGCAAGAAGGACACATAACATATTCCAGACCATCCAATTGGTAAATGATAGTAATCTTTACTTCCACAAATGAAGTAAGTGTTGTGTGAGGATAGAAAACTGCTATTGTTTGTTCCAGTAATGTTCAATACTATAGTACAGTCACTTTTTCCCACTGGGATACTATCAAAACTGCTCACACAAAGATTTACTCGGGCTCTAGTAACAGGGATAACAGAAGGCCCGTTACCCATGGCCGTTCGAGTGTTGGGGAAAACAGAACGTGTGGAGGAAGTTCCTTTGCGATACTCCTCCATTTCCCATACAGTTCCTTTGGCTTGTGGGTCCCCTTCTTCATCGGGGTAACACAAACAAACTTTATTAAGTTTTGCATTAAGTCCTCCTACAACTGCTAGAGTAATATTAGCAATTTCAGAGGCCCACAAAAGTGCGAACCAGGCTCTACAGGAGCCATTATGCGAGAATGGCAAGGGAATGAAAGGCGTTCCTCCCTTCTTCTGATGAGCTGGCATCATTCCACATACCCAGCAGTTGGTAGTGTTCGTAGCATTATGAGTATGAATCAACATTTGTATGAAAGTTTTATTGAGATATGACATTCGGTGCTTCTTTTCGTGATAAGTAAGAGTGAAATAATAATGTTCGGTGGGGACAGGAGTAGTAGCAGTCAGTAAGTTTCGAGCCGGAACTACTTCCTCCACAACCCTCATTATCACAGCAATGATAACAGCAGTCAAAGTTAGTCCAGTAACAAACATTGTGTATTTGCTACAGATTTTTTCAGCATTCGATTTCTTCTTCTTAGGCATGTTCATCTCGTCGGTAAACAACAGAACAGATGGTGCCCTAAGGTCCTGGGCAGGCGTTGGTTTCTTCACTAACGTTGAGATGAGTAGTCACTAATAGGCTACCCCCTTTGTAGTCAGTCTTTAACCACACAGGACGGTGGCTCAAACAGTCTCTTTCTGCGATGAAATGTCTTTCTTCCTGGATCGAAGCAGATATCTAGATGTACCAGGGATCGTGTGGTCCGGGAAGACTTCCACAAGTCTTTCAGATGACGCAGCTCGTCCTTTCTCGGTGACCAGGATGTCGCGGTGATCTGTCAACACAGCTGGGCTCGCGAGGGCATGTGGAACCTTTCGACAATGGGTGGCATGCACCCAATTTTTCCGGCTGGTCATTCGCATTGCAGTTCTGGTAGCCAGGAGGACATGTCCCGGTCCATGCCAACGAGGTGCCAAGGAACTGGTCCGTTGAAACGACTTTGTCAAGACAAAGTCACCAGGCCGCAGATCGTGGCCCTTACCCTGCGACCTGTCTGGAAGGGTCTCCCGAACCTGCTGATAAAAAGAAGACAAGCTGTCAGTGAACTAAGACAAATAGTCACTTATCATGGGGTACATCATGTATAGGGCAAGGCTTAGGGAACTCCCAAATATTCATGGGCCTGCCAAAAACTATTTCATGCGGCGTAAGGCCAGATCGTGTATGTGGTATTGATCTGATAGAAACTAGTGCTAGGGGCAGGGCATCAGGCCATTTCAAAGATGTGGAAGCCTGTATTTTAGCCAATTTCAATTTCAGGGTGGAGTTGTAACGCTCCACCAAGCCTGCTGATTGTGGGTGAAAAGCAGCATGAAATTTCTGCTTAATCCCTAACCCTTTCATAACATATTTGACAACTTGCCCAATGAAATGAGGTCCCTTGTCACTCCATAAGACTCGGCAAATTCCAAATCAAGGAAAGAACTCCTTTAGGAGAACTTTCGCTGTCGTGAGAGCTTTATTATCCTTCGTAGCATACGCCTCCACCCATTTACTGAAGGCACAAACCACTACTAAGACATATTTTAGGTTATTACAGCGCTCAAACTGAATGTAGTCCATTTGCAGGACCTCAAAAGGAGCAGTTGGTGTTGCAAACCCTCCTGTTGGAGTTCGTGTTCCCTTTCCAGGGTTATACTGGAGACAGACCAGTCAGGACTGGACTATATTTTAAGCAGTGCCGGCAATATCAGGATGATCCCAAACTTGCATAAGTTGATTTGCCATTGAGAATGCACCAACATGTGCCGGCCCATGTGCAATGTGAATCAAGGAGTATGAGTAGGCTGTGGGTAACTTCCATTTGGTCATATCTTTATTCCTCCAGCAGCCCTTATCATCTAGTGTTCCCTCCTTACACCATTGGTCTAGTTCGTCAGCGGAGGCAGATTGTTGCATGTCCAGCACCTCTTGCCTGGCTTCATGCCAACGTTCAGCTTGTGAGTTCACCACATACATGGAGATGGTACTTCGCTGCATTGCGGTCTTACGGGCTGTGTGACCCGCAAATGCATTACCTGCTCCTATTTTATCAGTCACTTTCTTGTGTGCACTACATTTAACAATTGCCACTTTCTTAGGATAGGTTAGGGCAGTAAGAAGATTATGCACTAATTCTCCATGCACTATCTGCGCCCCGTGTGAGGTGAGGAAGCCCCTTTCTTTCCACAAGCGACCAAAATTGTGTGCCACTCCGAAAGCATACTGGCTGTCAGTAAAAATGTTAACAAGTAAATCTGTACTAAGCTCACATGCTCTCGTCAGTGCAATCAGTTCGGCCGCCTTCTGTGAGATGCGAGCTGTTTCCACTACTGTCTGAAGTCTTGTAATTGCATAGGCAGCAGATGTAGTGCCATCGGGCAATTTTAAACACAAGCTATCAACCCATAACTCCCCATCAACACTAGAGAGAGGTTTATCTTGTAGGTCAAAGTGGCCCTTTGTTTGCTCTTCAATAAGGAATATACAATCATGCTACTCTTGCGACTGAGACTGAGTAGCTGGAAATGGCTATAGTGTAGCAGGGTTTAGGGTCAGACATTTTTTCAGCGTAATATGAGGGGCCAAAAGTGTCAATTCATATCCTGTTAAGGGAGCACTAGTCAAATGCTGTTTTTTCGTTTGATTTAGCAAAGCATCAACAGAATGGGGTGCTAACACAAGCAATTTATGTGACAAAACTATTCCTTCACTCTGACGTATTGATACAGTCGTTGCTGCCACCGCTCGGAAACATCCAGGCAGCGCACAGGCGACTGGGTCAAGGACAGCTGAGAAATATGCACAAGGACGTTGTTTATCACCGTGTGTCTGTGTTAAAACCGAGAGGGCACAACCTTCCCTCTCGTGTACATAGAGTGTAAAAGTTTTAGTGTAGTCTGGAGTTCCCAATACTGGTGCAGAGCAAAGGGCTTGGCATAACTGCTGAAAGGCATTCTGACATTCAGTAGTCCATGGGAGGGGCATCGGAGTGCCTTTAGTTAAGAGGGCCAACAAAGGTTTAATATTGTGCGAAAAACTGGGGATCCACTGCGTACAAAAAGAAGTAAGGCCAATCAGTGCACGGACATCCTTCTGAGTACGGGGCACAGGAGTATCTAAAATAGTCTGAATGCGGTCTGGTGTGAGTGCACGTCCCTCCTTAGACAGGAGGTGACCTAAATAGGTAACCTTCTGTCTACAATATTGCAATTTCTTTCGCGAGACTTTGTGATTATGTGAGGCGAGAAAGGACAACAATAACAGTGTTCCTTCTTCACACTGCTCAGGGGTATCTGCAGCCAACAAGATCTCGTCGACGTACTGGATAAGAGCCACCCCTTTTGGTACAGGAAAGGAATGTAGTTATCTTTTTAATGCCTGACTGTAAATACTAGGACTCTCTGTATAGCCCTGTGGAGCTCTACAGAACCGGAATTCCTTCTCCCTTCTTCCGTGGCTGAGTAAATTGATTGAACGCCATATCAATTCTACTCTAGTCAATTACCTCGAATCCAATAACCTACTACACGTCTCCCAAACTGGCTTCCGTCCTCAGCTAGGCACTGAGACTGCGCTGCTCGCTGTTACGGAGGAAGCCAGGAAACTCCTAGATCAGGACGGATCAGCAACCATTATTCTACTTGACCTCAGTGCCGCCTTCGACACTGTTAACCATAACATCCTTCTTGATCGGCTGACCAACCTGGGGATTGGAAAAACTGCACTTACCTGGTTTCAGTCCTTCTTAGAGGACCGCTTTTATCAGGTATTTGAGGGGACAGCCACGTCCAAGCAATGGCCTCTTAACTGTGGGGTCCCACAGGGATCCTCACTTAGTCCCACCCTCTTTAATTCCTACATGGCCCCACTAGCCGAGATAGTGCTTCCCTTCGCCATTAAAATAATCACCTACGCTGACGACACCCAGCTAGTGGTGGCACTCAACCACCCTGAGGGTTCATCTGACACTCTTGGCCTCTGTTTAGAGGCAGTCGCCCACTGGATGCACCACTCGCACCTCAAATTAAATGGGGAAAAATCTGAACTCATGTTCCTAGGAAAGTCCCCTTCGCCTTCCTCCTCCTTCATCTGGCCACCAAGCATGGGACCTTTGCCATCCCCAAAGCACCAAATTAAAAGTCTTGGCATCTGGCTCGATAATTCCCTCTGCTTTAACTATCAGACGACGAAGCTTTCGGCCATATGCTTCGGTCTTCTATGTCTGATCAGAACATTTTTGCCCCTTCTTCCCTTCCAAGCCTGGAGAATCATGGTCCAAGCTTTGATTTTATCCCGTCTAGACTACGGGAACCCACTCCACCTAGGCGCTCCTCAATCGACTTTAAACAAACTACAGGTGATTCAAAACTGTGCGGCGCGTCTCCTGGCACAGATCCCCCGAAGACAGTCAGCTAAGCCTGCCTTCATGTCCTTACACTGGCTGCCCATCCGCGCCAGGATCCAGTTCAAAGCCATGTGCCTAGCACACAAAGCCTTCTGGAAACATGGCCCCCAAATCCCACAATCTTTGGTTGTGCCCTATCAACCGACCAGGACTCTCCGGTCCAGTGACACTTTCCTAACCACGCCCCCAAAAGTCCGGAGAGCGAGATGGGGCGGACGGTCCTTCACTCTGAATGCCTCCAATATCTGGAACACTCTCACGCTCCGTGGCGAACCTAATATTTCACTTTTCCGCAAACACCTCAAGACCCACTTCTTTCTCTCAGCCTTTAAGTAACCCTCTTCCGTTCTTGCTCTCCGCCGTCCATAAGCGCTAGGAGGCCTCCGGGTAGCTACGCGCTATATAAATATAATTTAATTCATTCATTCATCTATTTTTCAATGTAAATCCAAAAAGATAGCGGCTTTTAGGGTGAATGGGTATCGAGAAGAAAGCATTCTTCAAATCGATCACCGAAAATGTAGTGGCAGTAGGAGGGACCATAGTGAGAAGTGTAGTGATATCAGAAACTACTGGCTATTGGGGCACTACAATTTTATTAACCTCTCGCAAATCAATAATGAATCTGTAGATTTTAGTGTCAGTGTCTTTTTTTCAAAATAGGAAGGATAGGACTATTGCAAATATTATAGGGGACTTCTTCCACTACCCCCACTTTAATCAAATCTTGAACAATGTGTGCTAATGCTTCTTCACCTGCTTGGGATAATTTGTATTGGGGCAGTCGAGGCAATGAAACACCCTCCTTTACTTGAATATGTACAGGTGGAATAACCATTTGACCCACATCAGTATCTGATTTAGCCCACAAAGTACTAGGTAAGGACGCCAGAGCGACATCCTTATTGATAAGACAAGATCTCTCAACCATTGGATAATCGTCATTCAAAATAACACGCACACCTTCCGGAGAACAACGTATTGTGACACGAAAATATTTAAGCATATCAATACCCACAATGTTGTCCGGTGTGGTAGAGGAAAGCAAAAATGGACATGCTGCAGTGAATTTATCAAGTCTGAATTCAAGTGGCTGTGAAAGTGGGCTATGTGTAGGTGTCCCATTGAATCCTATCGATGTTATCATTGTGTCGGACAGGGGAGCCCTAGGAACCAATTTTTTAGACAGAGCACTACGGGTAGCCCCTGTATCAACCAGAAACCGATCAGTAGGTCCCAAGACGTTTGCATCAACATAACGACCCATTTGATCTACTGGCACCTCAACCGGTTTCCTACCCCATCCTAGGCATCCCTATGCATAATCGGAATCTGCAAGGGCATCAGCAGAATAATCTGACATTTGATATTGATTTCGTCTATCAAAAGTATTCGAGTAATTTGGTCCTTGTTCAACTTCTTCAAATCTGGGGCGAGCTCCTGCCCCTCCCTTGTTTCCTGAATTCCCTGGGTGCCCTCTCATACTCCCCTTTCCCCACTGGTACTGCTAACCTCGCAAAAGAGGGCACTCAGAACGCCAATGCCCAGTCTCTTTACAATAAGCACACTGATCAGGGGACACATTTGCTCGAGGGAGAGGGGGCACCCCAGGTGTATACATTGCACGTCTGCCTCTTCCCCCTCCCCTAAATGGTGGACCATATACTTTAGCCAACATAACTTTTGTCCTTCATTCTTTAACCTTCTTATCCTCCCTACCTTTCGCTTACTGTTCCTGTCGTTCATAATATTGGGCCATAGTTAAAAGGGAAACTGGGGAAGACGTGGTCCAAGAACTCTTGCTGGCCTTTATGCTATTTCTGTTAACATATGAGCGACAAATTTGTCAACAAACAAATGCTTACCCATATCATCGGCCAATGACTGACCACTAAAATCGTGGAATGTCTCTTCAAATCTTGAAAAGAAATCAGAAACTAACTCATCCTTTTTCTGTTTACAGGACGCTAACGTAGTCCAATCTATTTTCTTAGGGGGTATGAGAGTCTTTAACTTAGTCATAATAGCTTTAGGAAGATCTAATATCTCCTTCTGAGGTTTCTGCGCAGGCTCCCTTTCCGCTTCTATTTGTTCTAAATGTTCCCAGGTATCACCATATGCTACATTGTCATCTATTTTACGTATTGTTCTCCACATATCAGGGGCAAAATAAGCCCAAGGAACATATCGATATCTGGCAAGGTCATAGTGCAAGAGCTAATGGCTCCTTCCACCTCCTCAGAGAAGGCGGCAGGATTTTTCCGGGGGTCGGGCAAACCAGCCTTAAGAGCCATCACATCTGTTCTACTCCAAGGAGTATAAACCCAATTATATATAAAATACCCCTTTGTATCAACCGAAGTTCTATCATCATTTGTTCCCGCACCCTTAGGAGGAACATACAGGGGTGCAGTTTCACGCATATGTTTTATAGCAACTGTATTACTAACAGGTGCAACTTCATCCACCGGAGCATCTACTTTCTGTGCTGGGGATTGAACTGTTTCTACACCTTTCTGTTTTCTAGCTAATTCTTGCTCCTTTCATAAACGCAATGTTGCGTCTCGTATTTCAACCACTCGTCTAAACATATCAGATAAGGCCGAAAAAGGGAAAGTCCCATCTGTTAATCGTTTATAATCAGTATTTATATCCTTTGGCTCTAATTCCAGAGAAATTTGTCTATAATCAAATATTACTTCCCACACAAAGTTTTCTCCAAAATAAAATTGCTCTATATTTTGCCACTGTTGAACCATAGCTACGATGACTGATTCAAAGTGAGGCCAACGAGCCTCCTCTCTAGCAGCGTTTTTTAATTTATCCTTTTCTGCTTCAGTCAAAGTAGAGTGAGTCTGCCTCCCACCATACTGATCTTGTTCTTTTTCGTCTGAAGACAAGTGCTCGTCGTGAGAAACCTCATCAGGGGCACTTGGAGTGATAAATGTATACGGGGGTGGAAGGCGTTCTAATAGCATACAATCATTCCGAGACGTATCAAGTAGGGAATAGAGAGGGTGCCTAATAGAATACTGGCCATTTACCTCTAATCTACGTTCTCTATCTTCTTTTTCTATTTTTTTCCTTCTTTTCTTTATTTTTTAATTCTAGCGCTTTTTGATATATCGTTTTCCGCTGTTCTTTTTCTGCTGTAGCTTCTTTCTCCCACATACGCACACAATCAAACATATCCTGTCTACTTTTTCTTTTAAATAAACACTGCTCTACATATTGAACCTTTTTGGAATCGAATGACCCATTCACTGGCCATTGCAGATCAGAATCTTTCTTTGTGTATTTGTTCCACAGTGTACCGTACATTATGGAAGAAATACCATATTTGATATACATGTCTCTATTAGGTGTCCCCTCTGGGAGAACCGGTTGCCTTTGTTCAAAGCTCACTTTGGTACCACACGAGCAGCAACACCACTTACAGGGTGTGCTGAGAACAGGCATGTTTTACGAATATATGTAAAATATTACTACTCCAAACAAATATTCCAAAAGGAAAAAAATCTCTACATTACCTGCCTTCAATTTTTGCAAAAAGTGAATAACAAATCCAAACCAAAAGACCTAGGCCAAACAAATCAAGAGTGCCGCTTCAGCGACCTTACCAAACAGAAGTCTCCAACTCCCACCTGCCGATCTCTGGTTGACCTAATGGTCACTGCAAAATTACGCCAAAGAAAACCCCAGTCGAGACCGGCCACCACCTGGAGGGTCAAATCGGAAAAACTGGAAAAGTCACATCGGCCTGCAAAGACAAGGGTCTCCTCATGCAGTGCGCTTCCTCAGTAATATTTCGATCCTCCGTTGAGACCACTCCTTCGTACGGCCGCGTCTCCGATGGAGCCCCACGTGTCGGGTGCCAACTGTGGAAATGTGCCTAAAAGTGGGCTCACTGGTGCGGAGTCACCCTCTTGTCCACAGGTCCAAAGACCAACAAAATAGAGATCGGCACTGGAGTTGGAATAAATAACAAGTTTATTAATCACTCATGAGTGGGACCACATCCACACAACACTCTCAAGTGCTGCAGGAGGTAGTACACTGAATTTACAAACCATCGTCCCTTTTATACTTTTTTGTTGCAGTGTAAGCATGTGAACAGAAATGGAAAGAACAGTTTTAGAAATAGCTATCAGCAAACAAGGGCAGATGAATAACCACTTGGTTAGCAAAGTGGGAGGGGGTGCAGGAATGCTTATGGCAGCAGTAAATGGCCAACAGTTAACATCTAAGACCAGGTGGCGCGTTTACAGAGTGGTGGAGAAAGGGGGGGCATGGCCTCCGAAGACCTCAGCAATCCCACTGAGTGGGACTTACTGGAGGTAACAGGAGGGATAGTTGGCACCTAGCCGTGTCAACAGTTTCCTATGGAAATTAACATGGAAAAAGGCGTTTTGGGACCCCCTTTTTCATTGCCCCTGCTCGACGAATTACCCCGAAATTTTCAACACAGCAGCTGAAGTGAGTGGGCACATAATTTGAAAATTTCACGAATATTCGTCGTCAAACGGCGCCACGCGGGGGGGGGGTGTAATACACATCCCAGATATCGGCGTGTTACCCTCCAGCAGCCAAACCACCCTGGAGGTGCACGAAATTGGCTCTATTCCACGCTATGAATAATTATCCGAAAATTTAGTCATTCATATTCTCACTATGTTCAACCCTTTTTTAATAAAAAATATAGCTCAACATTATTATATATTAACTATTGACTTCGAGTACACTCATCAAAGATTCTGTTTTGAAACACAATTTAACATACAATGCCAGTGTCATAATAGATGCCTTTATATCTTGCAGTCTGATGGACGAACTGCGTTTTCCATCTCTATGTATGTGCCCCAGTTTGTTTATGGTAAGTTCTCATAATGTTTGTCTGTCCAAAAGGGATAAAGCAAATTTCGCCCCAGTGAGCTATTTGTAAACGTATTCCCAGGACTGGCAATGTGTTCATTATCTTAAAATAAACTCGAAATCAAACTAAAAATCAAACCAGCTTGATTGCTGTCTACTCTCAGGTTTCAATCAGACGTGGCTGAGTAGTCTATATTGTCTGCCGTTACATGCTTCCCTACACTGTGATGCATCCGAGCTTGCTTTCCTATAAAAGAACAAACACATATGAACACTGTTAAAAACAAGGAAATAGAATTCCTACGATCTCAAGTGCTGACTGCAAGGAATTAATTAAATACAATCAAAACTCAGATACAACCAAGGGTTACAGATGTACAAAAGTTATTTGTCGACGTTCAACCCTATTGGTTCTTCACAATCCATTTCTAAAATATATCTGAATTCAGGCCTTCTGCATTCTTTCTCTCTGTCTCCCCTTCTCATTTTTTTCAGCACACTGTCAATCACACTGTAGGTCAATAGCTTGTGGTCACCCCCAGGTAGTTTCTGAAAATGTTGTGCTACTCGGTAAGTGTTGTCTACATTTTGTATTGCTCATAGGTGTTGGAGAATACATTTGTGTACCAGTAACATTGTGCTTCCTATGTTCCATTTTGGGCATGGCCATGACAGTGCATATACAGTGTATTCTGTTTTGCATGTCAGGCTTTTTTTCACTTTCATTCTTTTCCCTATGGGTGTTGTTACTTCCATCAAATTCTTCCCATTCACACAGGCCTTACATCTAGTATACTTTCTGAAACCTGGACTGGGTGTCAGCCGAGTGCCGCTGGTGGTAGAAACATTGCTCTTGACCAGAATGTCCCTCATGGATCTTGCCTTTCTAAATGTCAGCTGGGGTTTTTTGGTCACACTGTTTCCTATGATAGTATCATTCCTAATCCAATGCTAGTGTTTCACCAATGCTCTTCTTACGTTGTGGTGTAGTGATGAATCTAACCCCTTGGTCTACATCTTTCATTTTTCTGTTTACCTTCTTGTTAAACAGTAAGTCTTCTCTGTTGCATTTGGAGACTCTTTCCTGTGCTTTTTTAAGCATGGCTTCTAGGTATCCCCTTTCTCTAAATCTTGACCGCATGTTCTTCTGTGTTTCCCTGAACTGGTCCTCCTCTCTACCGATGTGCCATGCCCTCAAAAGTTTCCCAAATGGGATATTATTTTTGAGAGATTGTGGGTGGAAGCTATCAGCACGCAGAATGCTGTTCCCTGCTGTGGTAAACCTAGAGTCTTTAACAAGTATTCGCACATCTAGGAAGTCAATTTGCATCTTTTTCGTAAAGGTAAAAGGCCCACAAAGTGTGTTGTGGTTATACTTTTTTTTGCTGCTTGTGAGCATTCCCTTGTACCAGGTTCCACAAAGTATTCCGACTCTCTTTTGGCAGCAGGGTGTATTTGAAGATATTTTTCTCTTTTGTATCACAATCCTCCCCCAATGTCTGTAATTTCAAAAGTCAATAACAGTCCATATTCATAACTTTTTTTAAAAATAATAGTAAAAAAAATTATGCAAATTATGATAGATTAATTCATTGGAAGGTGATCTAATTAAGACGAGCAGGTCGTTGAAATAAATTATGTCTAAAAGATATCGGTTTTATGAAATGATGCTGAGCTTCTACCAGGACTTTACTGGGGCAGACTTTTGACATGTGTGCTATATCTTGAACTGGTCCTCTACATAGTTCACAAAATCCTGCCTTATCACTTGTATCGCTCCAATATTTTTTGTAGGCTTTTACTGGTAGGATTCCTAAATGGAGCATAATGATGCAGGGTTGTAGGGTGGATCTCAGATATCTTTGATGAATCTCATATTCTAAATTGACATTAAAAAGCCTATAATGTGATAATTGGGAACAGTGTGCAATGTCGAGGTCAAAACGTATTCTCGGTGTCGTTTTCTCATGAATAATTTCAAAAGCGCAGTTGACCAAGACTGCAAAAGGGTTATACAGCATTAAAAATGCTCTAAAGCTGTCATAAGATTTTCATTAAAGATATAGGGCCATATGTAGAAAGCAAAATTGCGATCGCAAACGCCGAAATTCGCCGAATTTCGGCGTTTGCGATCGCAATTTTGCTAAGTGGGATGTAGGAAGGAAAATCTGCATGCAAAATAAGGAATCGCAAAATTTGCGATTCCTTATTTTGCAAATGCATTTAAGGAATCCCAAATAGCGATTCCTTAAATGCAATGTAGAAAGCACCCAAGTTATGCTATTTTGGCTTAAGGAATCGCAAATTACCACCAACTTCAGGTTGATGGTAATTTGCGATTTCTTTCAATAATGCAGTTTTTTGCATTATTCAAAGTGCCATGTGGCACACATACATGCCCTTAGGGCATGTATGTGCGCCACATGTGCACCCATGCTCATTACAGGGGTGCAAAAGGGTGTCATGTTGACACCCTTGCACCCTTGAAATTGCATTCTCAATTTGCGATTCTCTAATTGAGAATCGCAAATTGAGAATGTCTTCCTATTCATTCCTATGGGCCTTTTAGCCCATAGGAATGAGTGGCAAGGTATTCCTTATTTGCGATTCTCAATTAGAGAATCGCAAATAAGGAATAGGTGGGATTCGCAAACAAAATTGCTAATCCTACCTACATAGCATTTTGCTATTCTCTAATTGCAATTCCCTAAAAATTGCAATTAGAGAATCGCAAAACACAGCCTACCTACATATGGCCCATAGTGGCTTATTCCGGCCTTAAAAGTTTCGATCTTAAAGAGGGCTCTCAAGGAGCCTTCTTCTGCATGCAATAGATAGTACGCCCATCTAATCATGTTGGCCAGGGGGCATGGCCTGGCAACATGGCCGGGAAGATGTGAGCTCCCGAGCTCTCTCCCGATCGGGTCTCAGGGGACCCCAAAATCCTGCAAAATCCTGTCACAGAAAGTGATCCTGAGTTACACAATAGTGGGGCAGTAAAGCAACAGAGCAATGGACCTGGACGACCCTGGTACGTGGGTTTTTTGGAGCCGTAAAGATTTGGGGCCTGCAGCTTGCTCTGGAGGTGCTGCGTCACTGGCGGCCTGCGACTCACTGCGACAGGGAATTGGAGCCTGCCTGAGCCACACGCTTGGACAAAGCGCGACTAAATCGAAGACGGAGAGCGGTCGCCAGTGAGCCAACACCAGCCGGAGATGGGAGGGCTCGCATCGGTCGACTAAGGCAGAGCTGACAACGACGATCCTGCTTAATGAGGCTGGGGACGTGGCCTGGGCCCGGCTGTGATGTCGGACGTGCGGAGAAATGACTGATCCGAGGATTGCCCCTGTCGGGACGTCGGCTGTGCCTGTGGAATCAGAGGGCCCAGGGAGAAGCTGTCGCAGCCAGCAGGAGCCGGAGATGGGAAAGGGAACAGCCCCACCCGCGGTCTACACCAAGGCGAGCCAGTGAGCCCGGGTGTTGTACGGTCTAGTGTCTCTGCACCATAGAGACGACTGTCTCGTTGCCGTCCGTGTCACTTGACGCCCCGTCCTATCAGGACTGGCGGCTCCGTGACGCGGAGGGGGACGGGACATTCAAGGAGAGCGCGGCCGGCGAGTGCAGATCGCCGATCCTCGTGGGCCCAGTACATTACGAGTTTGTGAAGGTTATCTTTAATAAAATCTACACGCTGTTACAAATCCGATGCCAGTGTCCTTCCTGTTATTCCTGGCATAACACCGGGACTGCAGTACTGAGGGGAAGGAAATCGAGTGCGACCGGGTGGGTGCCTTCATTGCCGACGGGTGTTCCCGAGGTATCCGAAGCAAGTGAGGCCTCTAGGGGGAGGCTGCTGTCCTGCCGGTGAGCGGAGCTGGTCCAGAGTGAAGATCCACAAGCAGCAGAGTAAACAAAGTTGAGGGCATTGAGGAACAGCTGCACCCACCCCTGGAAGGGGAAAAAGACAGATAATCCAAAAGGAAAGTGAGAATAATAACAATAAAACGGGGAAAGAAAAAAAAATGAAGAAGCACAAGTGACTTACTTAATTAAAGAAACACTTAAAAGATCGGGGAAAAAGAAACACTTAAAAGATCGGGGAAAAACAAACCCCAAAAAATAAAAATAAATAAAAACAAACGAAGAAGAATACAGAATACGGGATAACGAGGAGGAAGGCAGGAACTGAACAAACAAACAGCGTGGACCCTTGGCAAGTGATAAGTTCGGACGGGAGAGAATAGACCACGCAGCAGTATATCCCCGGCAAGCAACTGTGTGGTCTTGGGGAAACCCTGAGGGTGGACATAAGTACCCGGGTGGGTTAATCTATGGGGACAATTAAAGGCACAGCTCCCTCAACTGTGCCACCTAGGGAGCCTCCCTAAGCGGTCCCAGTATGGGCAAGGACAGAGCAGCTTGGTCCCAGGTGACCAATACTATTACTCAGTATACCACCCGCAAACAGCCCCCACATAAACTGACAAAGCAGAAGGACCCGATAGAGGAGGGGGACTCGGAGGGGCCTCCGGCTTCGGAGCTGTACAGGGCTGAGCTCCTGGCGGCCATACAGGGATTCCGATCAGCACTAGAGCATCAGATAAAAAGAGTCTACATTGATGTGAACCTCCTAAGAGATGACTTGCGTAGTCTTCGACTAGGTGGTGACTGCAGAATGTAACATCAAGGTACTGCAGGGAGAGGTCACCACACTGAAACGACAGATAGTCACAATGTCCACCACAGTGGTGGAGCTGGGCAGGAGAGCAGAGAATGCGGAAGGCCGCTCTCACCGAAGCAATATCAGGGTGTTGGGTGTTCCAGAACGGGCTGAAGGAGTGTCTGCCGAACTCTTCCTTGGATCCGGAAGGTCTTGAAACCAAAAGGACTCTCCGAAGTATTCATCATTGAAAGAGCGCACAGAGCCCTGTCTTCCCTGCCGCCACTGGGCCCCCCGCCGCCCCCCTCCCCGAGAGCGATCATTGCAAAAATCCTCAACTATAGGGACACGGACTGTATACTGAGAGCGGCACGAGAGCAGGAAATACCATGGCTTGAGAACTGCAGTATCAGCATTTACCCGGATTACACAAAATTGGTCCAGGAGCAACGCAAGTTCTTCTTGGTAGTTAAACAAAAACTCAAAGGAATGGGACTCAAGTATATGCTACTTTACTCTGCCAAATTAAAGGTACTGTATAAGGATAAGGCCTACTTCTTTGAAAAACCAGAGAAGGTGTGGGAATGGCTGGAGATCCAAGACCCTGGGGGGACCTTGGCCGGGGACCCCCTGGCCGAGGAACATGGGGCGGAGCTCTCAGAAACCTCCAGTGAGGATGGCTGTTGGCCCCGGGGCGGACGCAATGGCAATGTCCGGCAGGGAACCTGCGTCGAGGGCACCGAACCCTACACCTGAAATGATTCCTTATACGGTTATGAATGAGGAGGGAGGTGAAGAGGGATGAGAAGGGGACAATTAACAGCGCAGACAAAGAACTGGTAAACCAGGGAGGGGGTTACTTTAAAAGTTGAGACACTGTGCAGTTGACAGATAAACTTGCTACGTTTGCACTGTTATGATAATGAATAAGGGGTCAGGAACTGGCCCACTTGAGCTATGCGGTATAGGGGTGGATTGCCCAGGCAAAAGTTCCTGTGCAAAATAATAAGCTTGAATGGGGGGTCTACGGGGGACCCGAGGCGGGGGGGGGGAGCACGGATAGAGGGATTTTTCCTTGTTTTAGTTGGTCCATGTTGGGTCAGCAGGGAAGTTGTGACAGTCTTCACACAACAGAGGGTGGGCTTCCGTAGGCGGATGTTGTTACTATGGTTGTCCGTGGGAGGGGGGAGTGAGTTCAAAGTTAAATGGTTATATTTACATGGTTGATAGGCTGTTCTTGAAGTGAAGTAGCCATTTTACTGCACAGGATTGTGTTGGGACGAATAACCACACTACTGAACATAATGGAGTTCTCTAATAAATACAAGATAACTACTTGGAATGTAAGTGGGCTTGGTACAGCCAGAAAGAGGTATAGGGTACTGTTGTTCCCCAAAAGACATAAAACTAGTATAGCGTGTGTCTCCAGGAGATGCATTTGACAGATGGCGAAGCAGCAAAACTAGATAAGAAATGGATAGGACAGGCCTATCATACCACTTATTCATCCTTCCTTCTCTACGGGAGTATCAATCTGGATAGCCCGGGGTTCCATTTGCACTGAAATATATGGAAGTTGACGTGGAGAGCAGGCACATACTGATCAAAGGGACACTAGATGGGCAAGAGATAGTCATCCTGAATTCCTATGGCTCGAATATAGACCATGCAGCTTTATATGCTACATTGAGGGACATAATGACCCCCACATTGGGCATAGATACCTTCTGGGTGGGGAACTTCAATTGTGTGCTAGACGGAAGACTGGATCGCCGCCCACCCTGACAGCTCACTAAACCAAGAATGACAGTGAGCGTATCGGAAGTGATGTCGCAAACAGGGATTGGGGATGTTTGCCGGGCACACACCCCGCAAGACAGGAGTACACGTGTTACTCAGCCACACATGGAACATATAGTAGACTCGACAGTGTCTTGGCGCCTTGTCAGATGGCTCTCAAAGTGCTAGAGGTCACGCACTTGCCAAGATACTTGTTTGACCATGCGCAGGTGAGATGTAGTTTTCGGTGGGGGTTGGGGATCAGAACAATATACTCATGGAGGTTCCCCTCTGACATATTGCAAGACCAAGTAGGGAAAGAAGAGATTGCAAAAGCTTTAGGGGACTACCTTGAACTAAACTGGACAATGTCTGGAAGCCGTGCGATAGAGTGTGAAGCACTTAAAATTGTCCTGAGGGGCAGATGCGTGAGCCTCACATGTGGTGTGCGACACATTCTGCAGGAGACACTCACTGCTAAGGAGTGTGCCTTCGCATCCCTGCAGGGGGCGTCAGGAAACTGAAACAGAATTATTAAGACAAGTTGCAGAGGCACGGACAGATTAGAAAAATATACACTAACAATGATGTAGCAAATAGCAACATCATTTGCTACATCGAAAGGGAGACAAATCGGGATGACTCCTAGCCTGGATTCTTAAGCAAGAAGCACCCCATGCCGAGGTGCTCCATCTTGTAGATCCCAGAGGGGTTGAGGCTGGCACCCAGTGTGCAATAGTGGAGGTATCCAAGGGTCATCTTGAACAGGTATACGCAAAGTCAGGTGGCCCTACCCCAGAGCAATTAGCTGAATATTTCGAAGATCTCTTTGTCCCACAACTGGGGGAAGAAGGGAGAAGAGCCCTGGACAAACCACTACTGGTAGAAGAGATACAGATGGCCATTAGTTCACTCCCATCTGGGAAGGCGCCGGGTAGCAATGGGTTTACAGCGGAATTTTATCAGACATTCTTGGCGGTTGTGGCCTCGCTCCTCCACGAGGTTTATACAGAGGCAATTAAAAAAATGTCCCTCCCACCTTTGGTGAAGGCATTATAGCTATGATCCCAAAACCAGGCGCAGAACCATCAGATCCGGCATCCTATCACCCAATCACAATGATAAACATAGATATGAAAATTTGTGCAGGACGTTGGCCCAGCCAGAAGTTGGGGCCCGAGATTGGCAGACTAATCAACCCAGACCAATGAGCATTCATACCTGGTGGAAATACCACAATGAACATTAGGAGGCTCATGCATGTCATTCATGAAGTAGAGGACAGCGATCAGGATCGTGCTTTGGTATCCATTGATATAGCCAAGGCGTCTGACACAGTCAATTGGTGTTATCTCCGGGCGGTTCTGGAGAGAATGGGGTTTGGACCCCGATTTCTGTCCTGGGTATGCCTACTTTATTCCGAGCCTTCAGCCAGGGTTAGGCTGGGGAGATTAACCTCTGAACCCTTTGCGGTTCATTGGGGTGCCAGGCAGGGGTGCCCATTGTTGCCCCTGCTATTTGCATTGGCGCTGGAACCCTTAGCTAGGAGGGTCATGGGTCACTATGGGTTACAGATTGGGACAAGTGACCATCTGATCTCCTTATACGCTGACAACACCTTATTTTAAGGTCTTCAGGGACGTTTCCGGATTGCGTATAAATATGACAAAGTCCTTGCACCACCGGGACCCGCCATGCTTCCCCCACTGCCCTTGCATTGGGAAACGGACCAGTTCCGATATCTGGGAATTGTAGTCAGACACACTGCCCAGAGAAGGAAAAAATGTAATATAGACCGAGTGACAGAGGGATTGACCCAGGAGGTCACCTTCTGGAAAGCGATCCCTTGTCCCTCATGGGGCGGGTGGTGGTAGCCACTTTGGTGTTCCTGCCCCAATGCCTTTATGCCCTACAGCACTCGCTGGACATGCTTCAGCTGTCAGTGTTTTTAAACAACTTCACTCCCTGTAATTAAACCTGGTATGGCCAAATGGCAGATATAAGGTGAGCAGAGAGACGCTGCCGCAGGAAGAGGGAGGGTTGGCGCTCCCCAATATGGAACTCTATTACTTAGCGTCCCAGCTCCAACATGCAGCACACTGGCTGACTGAAGAGACCAATTGGGAGAAAGAACTACTGACAGATGACGCGAGGGAAAAACCTTGCCCCAGCTATTGCATGGAGGTGGGCAAGTAGCAGGCCCTTACTTGATCAAGCACACAGCGGCACTCTGGGAAAGAGCAGTGAGAGTGGTTCTGAGACGCACCCCATTCACAAGGGAGTTTGAGTTCTGGGACCTCCCGGCGTTCCTCCACCTGGCGTCGGAGATGGATGTTACTGGATGGAACGAAGGGGGATGCCTGACATTAGCAGACCTTTTCCCCAATGACACACTGCTTTCCTTCGAGGCACCACAAGAAAGTTTTTTGGGTAGGAAGGGGTCAGTTCCTTATCTACGCAAGCATTGTTGATATAGTCTGGGACATTTGGCCTAAATGCCCGGTCGTTCCAGAATCCTCAGCCCTGTTCAGGACGCTACTACAGTTTGAAGAGAAAAGACACTTGATCTCCCACTTATACAACGCTATGATTATGGACATGCCTAGACCAATACCAAAAGCGAGAAGGGAGGAGGATCTGGGTACACCAATGACAGATACAGAGTGGAAGGAGACCTGCAGACTAGTAAAAAGGGGCTCATGTAACGCGCGGTTTAAGCTGGTCCATTTTAATTTTTTGCACCGCAAATGTCACCCCGGTGCTGCTGCAATGCATAGACCGAACAAAACCGAATACATGTCCCCGATGTCAAACCACACCGGCAACATTTCTACACCTGGCCTGGCAATGTCCTGAGGTACGCACTTACTGCAAAGGGGTGGTTGAAACGCTACGGAATGTGGGAGATGTGACACTGAGGCTAGAACCCACTACCTATTTATTGGGGACACTCAAATAGCGCAAGGCGGGGGAAATGCACTGGAGATTTGTTCAACTGGAGCTATTACTGGCGAAAAGGCGAGTGGCTATAACATGGATTGGCACAGAGGGACCTAACCTGCAAAGATGGAGTAGAGATGTGAAAGAATGGGCAGTAGCAGAGAAGGTCAGACTATGCGGGTGTAGAGTAGATGAAAATGCAGAGGAAGATTTGATGACATGGAGAGAAGCCATAGTGGAGTTTGAAGCTGCAGTGGGAGGGCAGGAGTCAGTGGACTTAGGATCCGACGAGGAGAGATGTACTTCGGATGGGAGAGGCCCCGGAACTAAAAATGTTGAAACTTGATATGCTAACTGTATGCAATATATAACCTGTATTATTGGAGACCTTTAGAAGATGAAAATATCGTATTA
This sequence comes from Triturus cristatus, assembly GCF_964204655.1. Classification (NCBI taxonomy): domain Eukaryota; kingdom Metazoa; phylum Chordata; class Amphibia; order Caudata; family Salamandridae; genus Triturus; species Triturus cristatus. The sequence continues at coordinate 1,635,815,278 of NC_140589.1, forward strand.
ATAACCATACTGGGAGGGGGTGGAATGGCTACAAAGTTTGTTTCACATTTCTAAATGTTGTTCAGTATCACACTTTGCATGTATTCAACAACAGTAAAATTGAAAAATAAAGATATTCTTTAAAAAAATTATGTTGGCCAGAGCTCTTGAATAGGCAATTAGGCAAGTTACAGAGATATCTAGTAGTGCTTGAACCGGTGCATCTTGGCTCATTGTGGTTATTTTGTGGAAAGATTTCCCTTCATTCGTGTTCAAGATAGACCATTTGTTTATTATAGGAATATATTCTAATGCATATGACAAGTTAGAGGGAATCCTAGCGCGATAAATTTCGAGGATGGAATGAAAATGGCTCTTTACAGAGGAAGAGTAAAATCTCTTTAGGGCGCTTATATGGGCTGCAGCCTTAAGTTCCACATGCTGGAAATGGAAAGTGGTTTCGAGTGTCCGTGAGAATACTCTCCCCAGGTAAGTATACATCTTTGCTACCTCAACAGGTCTCCCATCCAATTTCCAGTCAAAGCGGATATAATGTTTCCTCCCCCAAACGGTTTTGTTTTTGAGATGTTTACTTTTAACAAATGTACTTCAGTAAATCTAACAAGCATTTGCAATGCAATCGGTCTCGCCTTTGGGACCTTATATATATTTAGCTATGCAGCACATTAGCCTGGGTTCGGAAACATCTACGGTTCTTTAACATGGAGGGAAAGTACGCACCAAACTGCGTGACACGCCAGGTATGGGAACACATGGAGAGAAATATAGCTATTCAGCAGGAAATGGTATGGTCCAAAGCTCTGTTTTTAAAATAAAATCAGGGCCTTCAGTGGTCATAACTCTGAAAATACAAGATTTGAAAAAAATATTATTGTCTATGGGTGCTCGTGGAAGACAATTTCCATTGATTGGAATCTAGAGAATGTTAAAGTGATTCTGGTATTTTACTCACCTCAGCTGGTCGTTTTCTATCAAGAAAGTTAAATAGAGGCAGTTGCCAGAAAAAAAAAAAAAAGAGAAAGTCCCTCAGCAGAAAGCGATTCTGGTATTGTACTGACCTCTACTGGTCGTTTTCTATCAAGACAGTTAGATAGAGGCAGTTGAACAGAAAAGAAAGTGCCTAAGCAGAGGCAGACAAGTCATAGGGCTGATCTCCAGAGCCCACAAAGTACATACACATATAAGTATAAACTAAAGTATACAAGAGGTCTCAAATGCTAGACCAAAAAAAGAACGCAGACTACATGGTTGAGGGCTTTACATGATTATTTTGTTGCAATGCATGATGCATTTAATTTGAGGGCAGATCACATGAGCTTTGCAGACCATACATCGCTGATTCTTAGATTTGTTTATATAAAGTTTTACCAACTCTTTTAACTAGACTGTGTGAAGGGCTATTATTTAGTACAAAGAGATGTCTAGAAGTAGGGGACTTCTTGGTTCAGCCCATAAAACGCCCTGTGACCCGAGTGATGTTAGTTAAATAACACCAGCTGCAGGGCCTGCTGTGGGGGATCCTAGTACTCAGTGCTTGAAATGGAAAAATAGAAGTGAAGGTACTCTGTACCAGAGTACCTGCTTGTTTCTGAAAAGTGCCGGTACTCTCCAATTAAAAGTATAGCCTTTCTCTTGAGAAGTGCCGGTACTCTCCCGCACAAAATAAAAAGTGCCGGTACGCCGTACACGACAGTACCGGCCCTTTTAAAGCACTGCTAGTACTCAATCCCAAATCCTAATGGCCGCATTCTCCTTTCGGTGGTCCGTCCACGCACAACATTATGGGACCCAAAACTTCCTCCAAACTTCCAATCAAACATGCCTGGCCAATGCTAAATTCACCTGTTATTGTTTTTCCGTCCTGGAATGCAGGGCGAAATCCAGCAGCATGGTCTCCCAGAATCACTGCAGCAGCAGCTCAAGGGATATGATGGGAGGCACGGTGCCACCCGGGAGGAGCCAGGCCCTGTTGGACAGCTAGACCCACCTCCTGCTGAAAGAAGCACTACACAGGCCCAACCTGCAATAAGAAGCTGCCAGAGTAAACACAATGATTATAGAAGGCAGTCCAGCTTGTTCATGCACCACACGCTGCAGAGTAATTAAGTTAAAATGGCACCTTTTAAGGGAAACTCTCAAATTATATTCCCTGAACGTCCTTAGAAGAAGCTGCAAGGTTGCTCAGCTGCTGTAAGGAAAAGCAGGAGGCGGCGGGTGGGAAGATGCAACGAAATACGGAGCCAAAGCTGAACACGAGCAGGAAAAAACATAAAAACAAGCTCCTCTGCACCATTAAAGAACGCTGCACTTTTAAGCACCGCAAATGAATATGTACAAGTAGACAGGTACGCCAGTCTCAAGGAATTCCTCCACACCACAAAGGCACATGGATGTGACTGCCTGCTTTGGCCCCGGGAGCCATGGGGAGTGCACAAGGAACATGGGAGCCAGCAAGGAAGTCCCTGCTTGTGCCCCGGGGCAATGGTGGAGTGCGCGTTCAATCGGAGCGTGAAACTGACCCAGGTGGAGTGTGAAACAGTTGAGGAAGCGAAAGAAAAGGGTAGGGTAGAGAGAGAGGGGTGTGAATCAGAGAGCGGGACGAGGGGCAATCAGTGAAAAGTAATGTGAAGTAGAGAGCAAACAAGCATTGATCGCGATCAAACATCAAAGCGGCCGTGCGGCCGCGAAAGTGAAAGTAATTGCGGTGAAGCGCGGCGCGCGCGCCCGCGCACATGCACTGTAGCTTTAGGCTGGCCTGGTAGCACTTTTTGGAGCCCTCTCAATAAGTCTCGCCAGACCAGCGCATGCGCTGGGTCAGGCGAGACCTAAAAAGGACTGTATACCGATAGGTGTAAGGTAAAAAATGACCACATCGTCATGGCGGACATTGGTTTCCAAATTGTTTTACTCTACGAACACTGAGGATGTAACCGGGACCTTTTAACTGGCGCTAATCAACTTATTTTAGTTGGAGCCTGTTTTTACTTGCTGGGACTGCGAGGTCCAGGGTGCGTAGCCACAAAGCCAACACAGCGCACCTGGACACTCTTCCCGGCCCCTCCTCCTGCTGTCTCTCCATAAAACGCCTCGCGGCCCCCGCTTCGCGGGAGCCGCTCGTAGGTGCGGACATTGGTTTCCAAATTGTTTTACTCTACGAACACTGAGGATGTAACCGGGACCTTTTAACTGGCGCTAATCAACTTATTTTAGTTGGAGCCTGTTTTTACTTGCTGGGACTGCGAGGTCCAGGGTGCGTAGCCACAAAGCCAACACAGCGCACCTGGACACTCTTCCCGGCCCCTCCTCCTGCTGTCTCTCCATAAAACGCCTCGCGGCCCCCGCTTCGCGGGAGCCGCTCGTAGGCGCGGACATTGGTTTCCAAATTGTTTTACTCTACGAACACTGAGGATGTAACCGGGACCTTTTAACTGGCGCTAATCAACTTATTTTAGTTGGAGCCTGTTTTTACTTGCTGGGACTGCGAGGTCCAGGGTGCGTAGCCACAAAGCCAACACAGCGCACCTGGACACTCTTCCCGGCCCCTCCTATTCCCATTATTTGAATCCAGCCCACAACCGCGCTCGCGGGACGCGCGCGGGACGCGCGCCGGTCTGAGCCCGTCCGAGAACGTCAGAGAACGGAATGGGATCTCCCTCTAACAACTGTAGAACAAACCATCGAGGGTAAGCCCAAGTATCTAGTGTGTTAACTGAGTTTGTCAACAATATTAAGCAATGGATAAATTCGCCAAAAAAGATGGACCATGTAAGCAATCGCCCGGGGGAGCTCTATTGGGAACCTTAGATAACTTCCGAGTGCGAGTACAAACAGTGCTTGCCAAGGACATAGAACTAACTGAAAAAAGATTATCTTTAGATATCCTTTGTGACAAGAGGTCTTCGCTGGGAAACTTGGCCAATATAAGATCGCCACCGTGTTGTCAGTCTGTTATGTCGAGCTCTCAGGGTTCAATAATTTCTCTGATGGAGGAGTGCCCTGGCGAAACAACGACATGTTCCCCAAAAAAAGTAGGTGAAACGGAAGCTATCTTGGAAGTTGAAAAAATGACCTCAATCCCTAAACCTTTACCAAGCATAAAGACCCGCTCGGCTAGTAAAGGGAAAATGGTCCCCGTCCATCATCAACAACTAGCCCAAACCCTGAAAAAAAAGCGGAGGGGAAATCAACAGTCTGCAGCTGGGAAAAACGCCAAACCTGATACTAGTTCTGTTTTAAGGAAGGACACTGTTCCAGGCCCAAAACCCACAACTGTTGAGGAGAGGACTAATACATCATCATCACTGGGGATACAGCCCATGGGAACTACAGACGTAATGTTCTGGGACAAACTGGAAAGTATTGTTAAGAACTTATGTGGCCCAATTTACGAAAGATTAGGCTCCATCGAAAGTAGGCTTGTATGTATGGAGCTCTCACTTGCCTCGGCTCAGTCACGGGGGGGTAGAGAGGGCGCGGGCCCACAAAAGGAATGTTCTCGTGGGGTAGGCCAATGCCCCGAAATTAAATCCACCTCTAATAAATCAACAAGTTGTTTTGTGAAAGATAATCCCCCTATTTTGAAGGTGCCTCAAATAACTCCTGTCATTGATAATCAACCAAGTGCTGAACACCTTCCCCAACGTGTTGTAGCAAATAACCCTGGGATAGGTAGTGCTAGAAATGTTAAGCAATTAACGCCTGTACAACCTTTAGCGCAGGCTTCACCAGGCTTAATTGACATCTATCTACCCCCCGAAGCAGCCCCCTATGTGGTGGTCCTAACAGGGGTCCCACCACTGGCTAATGGAGCAAGGAAATCCTATAGGGACCTAAAGAATAAATGCACATTTTGGCTTAATGTCAAGCGTCCACTGCCGGCCCATATGCGTGCGGAAATTCTGTACGCTAGAAGAGTAAATTGGGTTGGCAGGAGACCTAAGATGACAAAGGGGGATTGCATTATTATTAACTTTAGGGATAGGCATTGTGTGGAATATATCTGCTCTTGGCCCCAGGGTGACTCTACTACTTTAATAAGCACAATGCCACTCCAATACTTTTATGCTCATCCATTTCGACCACAAGGAGGGGTAACACATGTGGGACCCCAGACAAATGAATGTTCTTTGGGGGACATTAGGTCCATCAATAGATTTGATGTGTTATCCGGGCAGGCGGATTGTGATTGACTGAAAGATGGCAGAGGGTGTCCTAACCATGAAAATCCATCCGTAGCTCGAGAAACACAGGAGTGTATTATAAATAGTAATAGAGGTGAATTGGAGCCCTCCGCTCTAATAAAAATTACTGGGGCTGGCGAGCGGGGCCTACAAGTTGTGCCACAGAAAGAAACGCTAAGCAATGCGGGTAATCTTTCTAGGTTTGTTGCAGTTGCTCCTCCTATGTCAAATACAAGAAGTGGTGGAGGGGGTACCAATACCACAGGTCACATCATGTTTCTATCCTGGAATGTGGCGGGCGTGGGATCCAAACTATCTTCTCTCCTCTGGTCAGATTTTATTAACAAGCATGACATTTGTCTCCTCCAGGAGACATGGTCATTAGAGCCAGTGTTCATGCTGGGGTATCTGATTTTTTTTATCCCAGCTGTAAAAAGGGCCAAGGGCCGGCCAGTAGGTGGAATGATTATATGGATCAAGCAAAGTCTGGAATGTAACATACTACCTGTTCCAACTCAAAACAATGACATTTTGGGAATCAGATTGAACTTTCTGTCGAATTTTAAAATTGTCATTTATAATGTATATGCAAGAGGCTTACCAGGAGGGAAGCGATCGGAGGTAGTTTTAGCACTAAACACCCTTGTCGAAACTTGTGCCACTGACGTGCTCCCATTAGTTGCGGGAGATTTTAATACGACTTTTGAGCCATTGGGGCCACACGATATGCTCCTAACAGAGGAGGAAGATCTCAGATGGGGTGTCCCACAGCTCGAGATTAAGTCAATCAGTAAATGGACAGAGGCGGCCCTGTATCTGAAAGGGTTCTGCCTGGGCAACCAACTGAGGGCAGCTAATGGCAGAACCACATCAGATAGGACATGTAGTAAAACTTATGACAATGGAACCAGGGCAAGTAATATAGATTATATTCTGGTCCACCTGAAAATGTGGCATACTCTAGTGGATATGGGGGTTACGCCACGGATTGAAAGTGGCCATAATCCACTAGTTGCCACCTTTGATCTGGGTTTGGGAGATAGAAAGGATCGAGCCTCTGAAATGGCTTGTCCGGCCGTTGTTTTAACAAATGATGAACGTCACCTTAAGTGGCACAAAGTTGCAGAGCAACCCGAACTCTTAGCTAGCATTAAGACCAATGTTGAAGATGCGTTGACATCAATCACGGCAGGAGGATCTAAAAGCCAACCTCCAGCTGTCATCGAGGAAATACATGAAAAATTATTTACCAACCTTAAATCTTGTTTCTGTAGACCTTCCTCAGGAAAAAAAATCTCTAGAAATAAACAGGAGGAATGGTACAACGCCTCCTGTAAACTAGCTCGTAGAGATCTGGGAGTTGCTCTGAAATTAAGAGATTCAAGCAAGATTAAAAAAGCCCGCAAGTCCTATAGGAAGGCCCAATGGGAAGCAAAAAAGGATTGGGAAGAAAGTGAGTGGCAAGAGCTGAAAATAGCATGCTTGGATAAAAACCAGAAAAAGTTTTGGGACATATTCAAATGGAAGAGGGGTGAAATCACTGATAGCCCCCATAATCATGTCCCCCAGAACTCTTGGGTTGAATTTTTTAAGCCACAATATGCTAAAGGTGCTGAGGAGATTAGTATGTTTTATCAGGAGAGGGGGTTTTAAAATAACCTTGTTTTTAATGTTGAGGAGGTTGACTCGGCGCTTGATACGGTAACTCAGGGACGTGCACCTGGCATGGACTGTATCCCAGCCGATGTATTTTTGAATAATAGACAAAGATGGCGCTTATACATCACTTGTTTAGCCAATGCTATAGCCCAGGGAATGCCTATCCCCCAATCCTGGAAAGGCGCGGAAATTGTCCCGATATACAAAAAAGGGGATAAAGCGCTGGCCAGTAATTATAGGCCAATCAGTTTGATTGATGCCATGCAAAAAATTTTTGGCAGGCTGATCTTGGGCAGAATCCAGACCTGGATGGAGGATAACAACATCTTAAGTCCTCTCCAGGCTGGATTCCGTCCAAAAACCAGCACTATAGACCAGGTGTTTAGGTTTATTGTCCTCTATTGGAGGACTGTGGTCATAGGAAAAGGGGTATTGTACGCAGTGTTTGTCGACCTGCGGGCGGCATTTGATCTAGTCCCGCGCAGCAGACTATGGCAAGTACTGGAGGAGCTGGGCATGGCACCGGAGTTGTTGGCACTGGTCGTTCATTTGCATGAGGGCAATTTTGCCCGGGTACGTTGGGGACAGCAGGGGGGAGGTAACGGAGCCTTTCCCAGTTGATCGCGGAGTACGGCAGGGTTGTGTCCTGGCACCGACCCTGTTCTCACTCTTCGTGAACGGGGTGGCCGAGTTCCTCTCCCGGGTCCCCTCGGATGCTCCGGCTTTGGCAGGTAATCGCATCCCAGTCCTCATGTTCGCGGACGACACCTTGCTGATTTCCAAAACTCCGAGTGGCTTGCAGCTTACCCTCCGGCGCTTCGAGGAGTTCTGTTTGCTACGTGGACTGGAAATAAATGTCGCCAAGACCAAGTTTATGGTCCTCAATGGCCCTAACCCGTGTAGGTCTTACAAACCCTTTAATGGCGTAATCCTTATGAATGACATACCCTTGGAGCAGGTTGACGCATTCACTTATTTGGGAGTCACCCTGCAGAAGAATATGCGTTGGAATAGTCATTTGGACTTGTCTAAACTAAAGTTCCAACAGCAGACAGGCTTCCTTCTGAAAAGATTTAAAGCTTCGCGGACACAACCTATTGGCCCCCTCCTCGAGATTTACTCGATGAAGATTCGTAGTTCGTCCCTATATGGTTCTGAGCTATGGGGGTACGGTAATAACCCACAACGACTGAATGTCATGGAGAGTGAGTTCATTCGGAAAGTCGTTGGTGTGCCGCAAAGTACTCCCTTGTTACCTTTATTTTGGGACCTTGGTCTGAAAACCTTACAAGACAAAGCTAATTTGCGGCCTTTGTTGTATTGGCGTAGGGTATGGTCAACTGAGGAGCTTAAGCACTATGCTATGGGCCTAAAAGAAATTATGGAAATAGATCTTTTTCATAAGATAGAGTGGCTGAGGTCTATAAAATCATTACTTTATAGACTGGGATGGAATAACCTATGGGATGATCCCCAAAATGCGATGTTCCCTTCAAAAGAAACACTCAAGGCTAAGTATTGGGAACTAATTGGCTTAGAATCATCAGCCAAGGGGAGTACTTCCCTACTAACAGCCAGATATTTAGAAATTAAGGCCTACCCTAGACAGGAACCATTCTGGGGTTTGATTGAAACTCCCATTGATCGAAAACTCTACTTCCAGTTCAGAATAGGTACCCTTTCGATTCGTATCTTTTCATCTAAATGGGTTAAAGGGTCTCAGGACAAATGTCCCAAGTGTCTGGATACGATAGAATCTTTGAGCCACTTTGTGTTTTTTTGCCCTCTTTACGTGTCCCCACGTAAAAAATGGGTACTACCTGTTTGTCGACTATTAGGTTTCCAAAGGCATGAAGAGGCCTTAAGAGTTCTGCGTACAGATCCGAGCCCGGTAATTGCAATAGCAATGGCAAAATACATAAAATGGGCCTGGATAATACGGTCCAGACAAATTAACACTAAAAGCGCCCTTTGAATAAGCACCTGCATTCACTCATTTACTTATTTGCCTGCTAATAGATTTGTCTAACTGGCCAAATTGCTAGTCTGGGATATTTAGTTGGTTTTATTGTACATTTTAGATGTGGATAAAATGTCGTTATATAAAAATGAAATGTTTTTATTTATTTGGATGTATAGGCACCAACATTGCGTTTACAAGGTGATGAATAGTGTAACCTATGGTGTTTACTCATAGAATTACGTTGATTATTATGTTTTGGTGTAACCTGTATTGATCCTATGGTTGATGCCTGATACTTTTATGACTTAATTGTCGAATAAAGTTTTTTGAAATGAAATGACCACATCGTCAGCGTACATTAGAGTATGTATATTGCGTGAGGCTATTTTAGGAGGGAAATTATTTCTTTTTAAGAGGCAGTCTGGTAAATCACTTAGGAATAAGGAAAACAAAAGAGGGATGAATAAACATCTCGCTTCTGGCCGTTCAGAGTGGATATCTTATGGGTTAGACCCTTGTCCCCCCACCATCTGAACTTTACACCAGGTTGATGAATGTAAAGCGACAATTAGCCTTAAAAGAACTTCCAGGATCCCCATTTTCATAAGTTTCCTATACAGGGTAGGTCTATTTACCCTGTTGAAAAATCAACAAACACACTGTATACCACCTGTGGGTTGCTCATTACATGCTTGTCAATAATCGTTTGTAAAAGCGCAATGTTATCAGTAGCAGCATGTCACAGCATGTTTCGGCCCAAAAGCCCGATTGAACCGTAGGAATTGCATCCCTGGAAAAGGCCCAGTCTTTTATCTAAGATGCTTGCCACAAAAATCTTTCCTGTTGCGTCCAGGAGTGCGATTTGACGGTCATTACTGGGAGAAAGGCGAGAGTCTTTTTTTTAAGAAGTGGAATGACAATACTTCCTGTCCATGAGCTTGGAATATGGCCGATTTCTTAGCAGTGGGTAAACAGACGGTCTTGAAACTTACTCCATCATTCCGGATTGCTCTGAGGACCTTTTACGGGGATCATGTCTAATCCATTGCTGAGGCCACTGGCGTAGCTAGGGGGGGGCGGTGGGGGCGGTCCGCCCCAGGCGGCACTTTTTTGGGGGCGCTGGACACATGTGCGGCAGCAGTTTCTGAGCAGGCAGTCCGTCACTGCATAATCTGCTTACAGCGATAGTATCCGTAAAAATCTATTTGTGCATCTCGACTCTAAAGAAGTGATCTTTAATTGTCAAACTCGAGCGTTCTGAACGCCCGAATTTGACAATTAAAGAGCACTTCTTTAGAGTCGAGATGCACAAATTGATTTTTACGCATACCTACGGGGAGGAGCTGCGTGTAACAACTTGGCCTTGGCGCCGGAAGGGGGGATGGGGACGTAAGGGCACGTCCTGCTGCCAGGGCGCAGAGAGTTACATTTTGTAGGGAAATTGGAGGTAGAGGCTGGCTGCAGGGCTCACTGGTTTGCGGGCTGCACCAGAATCATGGTGCTCGGCTGGCTGGCAACACTACAGATTGCACCGGCTGCCAGGCCGCCTGTTGCTGTGGGGCTAAATTATCTATGGCCGCCCCCTGCCAGCAAATAATTATTTCCGAGCCGGGCCGGTCGAAGGAGAGTGCTGGAGCCTGTGACGGGAGCCGGAGATACAGGCAGAGTGAGGCTGCTTCTCTTCGCAGCTGTTCAGCTCTCTGTTCGATGACAGAAAAAGGGCCTATTAGTCCTGCAGACTCGAGCCTTAAAAAAACGGAGTAAAATCGAGACACCACCTTCAGAGAGAAGCAAAGAGCAGGACGAGCTGGGTGAGTCCGCCCCCTCCCCGTCCCACTCACAGAGTTACCAGCAGCAGGTGTGCTGACCTCATTATACCCCCTTTAGTTGGTAGATATGATTATTTTTATAATAAAAATGCCTATTTGTTTAACAATAACCCCCTCCCATTGCAGGCTCAGGCCTCCTTCTGCATTTTCAATAACGTGCTACTGTGGAGCTTCTCCCATTAGGGGTCGGATTTAACGGTGTCTTGTTTCTTCCGCTATTAAAAAGGTCGTGCTGCTGTGGATGGGTGTTTTTGGAGGGGGCACACGTGGGTCTGTGAGTGTCACTATTTTATTACTATCTGTCTAGGCCTGCAGAAACTGGATAATTAACACTAATTCACACTTCCTAGCGAGGAGAGATCACACTGCCAGTGATTCTCTGTCCATTTCGACCAGAGTCAGACTGGGACAGACATTAGGCCCAGGCACCAAAGTAAAAGTGCTTTAATAAGTGAACGAGACCCAAATAGAGGCAGGTTTCACTCATACACGTCATACAAGTATTTTGCAAGGAATAGAAAACCTAATGAATTTAAACATTGCTATGTTTGTTTTAATAACAGGCAAATCAACAGTGAAAACCGGCACAGCAGACCACAAAACAGGCCACAAACAGACAAAAAACCAGCGCACACACTGACCTGGCAGACCAGGCCTTCAGCACTGGCTAACTGCCCCTGTAGAACAGTCCGACCTTGGCTCGGAACACATCTTTCAATTCCTGCATGCTTCTGTAGCCCGTGACCCTCCTTCCCAGCCTGGCCAAAGAACACACAGCTCAAGCAAAATAAATGAGAAAGGCATTCTTATACATTAAACTCATTCAATTTTCGATTGATTAATACAATCTCTAAATGTTGTCCTTTTTGGCGCAGCGGTGGATGGTGACTTCTGTATTCTACTGCTCCAATGTCCCATCTGCGACTCCGACCACTAGAATATGCACATTGCAAGTCTGACGCAGGTAAAAATTGGAGCCTTGCAAGTTCTGAGAAAGAGGTGTGTGCATGGTTGAGAGGGGCAAGTGCCGTGGCCATTTTTGCCTCTTTATTTGATTTTGCTCGCGACAAAGTGTTACTCATAGTCGTTGAATGTCACTCATAATTACACTGAAATTATAAAAATGCCACACATAAGCAATCTGAAATCTTGGCAGCTATGTGTCGGAGCAGAGGAGCAGCACGTGCTGCAGGGGACCCTGTTCCTCAGACTGCACTGTCATCTTCTGACAGACCGGGCCTCCTGAGCCCAAGGGGTCTCCGGCCTCTTGCCCCTATCTCACCGCTTCGGGCACTCCCCTCAATGTGCCCCCGAGTGCTGAGACCGTGGCCTGCCCTGCAGGAATCCGCACCATGCTGAAGCTGCCCTTCCAGGAGTCACCGAAGGGCTTGGATGCTGATTTCATCGGTGCACCCCTGGACATCGGCACCTCCAACCACCCGGGACCCAGGTATCAGCGAGCAAGGGTGCGGGGGCCTAGCTTCACTTAACACATGGGACATGTCTCAAATATGAGATGTCATTTCACTTTATTGCACATCTAATTCTTCCACGCATGCAATTTGGCAAGCAGTGACTACGTCCCATGACAAATTCGAATTGGAAGCCAATACTTGAGGTAACATGCTAGTGAGAAACTTTATGGGTTTCCAATTCTGAAAGCAGAAAGACAGGCACCCAAAGGGATTTGTACAAAAGCGAATGAAGGGCATGACCCACCAGAGCGACATCAAAGGGCAATAAATGTGGACCTGGCTAGATGAGTACTTTTGAGAATACGCCTGAGACTCCAATAAAGAAAAATGCATTTTAAAAATGAGCATTGGCAAAACCAATAGGTCCCGCCTATATGAGAGCTATTGGCTTTGGCAATGTGTTTTAGCCATGTTGTACACCAGTTTGGCTGCTGTTCAGCCAGGGGTGTAACACAGGCCCCTGCAGCCTCCACGGTGCGGGGGGCCCTCGTGCTCCAAGGGCCTCCTCCGCGGCCGTGGCACAGTCACCAACCACTTAGCACTCCACACATCTGAACCTTCTCGGATGCATTGCTGGGAGTTACGTAACTTATGTTACGCTCGCCATAGTTGCAAGCGCGGCCGCCTCATCATAAATTAATTGATGTGCGGCCTTCACCTTTAGTGTGGAGCATACTATGGTTGGGCTCAGCTGAATCGAAGTCTGGTGACGTTCTGCCCCTGGCCCGTGAATGCCACTTCGCTCTCCCCGCTCTGGGCGCCCCTGGCGTACCTACACTCCAGGAATCCCACCTCACAGGTTCTCCCCAGGCTGGCCGGTCCCATTAGCATGTCATGACTGGCGCTGACCGCCCGCCCCTCACGCTCCCTCCGCTTAAAGCCTCGGTATTTGCAAACTTTGTAGCAGAAGGCGCGCAACCAGGAAGCAGCCCGCAGAAGGAATATCCCTCTTGGTGCTGCCGGAGCTGCTTTCATGGTCGGTCGTAAACTCAGAGAAAGGAGTTTGTGGAGCTCATGGGGTTGTGGCTTTCAACACCATGGGTAAGGACTGTCCATTGTCACTATTAATGGAAATATTGAACGATTATGCAGCGTATCACGCAAACCGTATCATGTTACTTCAGTATTAGGTGACATTGTTACCCATCACATCCACTTCGAAAGGTTAAAGAGCCGAGTTGGTCCTGCCTGTTAAACATTATATCCCAGTTTTTGCTACAGGCGCACGCATAACCCACCAGGGCACAGCTTCGGGTGGGGGGGTGTATTCTATATTAAATATTTGGGTACAGGTACTTTCAGTTGGGTATGGTCAGGTGTCTGTCGAATTTCACCTAGGATTTTTTACTATGGCACACAGACAAAAACATACACACACTCTCTCTCTCCTCTCTGTTTTGAAGTTCTTGAAAATGTTTTTACTTTACAACATATTGTGCTTTGAGTATCCCTAACAAGCTGCACTGCTCTCCTTTTCCACTGCCCCCAGGGGCGTAACAGGCCCCTGCAGCCTCCGCGCTCCAGGGGCCCACTTCGCGGCTGCGGCGCAGCCAGCAACCACTTAGCACTCCACACATCCGAATCTTCTCGAATGCTGGGAGTTACATAACTTACATTATGCTCCCTGTAGTTGCAAGCGCGGCCGCTTCATCATAAATTAGGGTGGTGCATATTATGGTTGGGCTGGTCATTCTTATGCGCATGCCACTTTGCGCAATTTAAAGTGAGCGTGAGGTTAGGCGGCTGAGAGGGACCGTGTGGCCCAGGACGGACAGGTGCGGCCTTAATTTAATTATTGCCAATGCTAACGTTTCCCTATCTTCTGCTGCCTGCTCGCGCCTGCCACTGAAGCTGCAGGCCAGGCCTCAGGTGAATCAGTCTGTCGCCTACACATTCTCAAGTTTGAAAAGTTGATTGTCTCACACAGCATAATTTTTAACCTCCATGTCTTCAATGGAACCCATTTCCTCCACTGCCATCAGCATGGGCTGGGACACGTGACCGTTATAGCTCGACCATCCATGCAGTGTTTAACAGATGAATCTTTTCTGGAATCAGTTATTACTGGCAGTTTCAAAAGTCAACCCTGGAGATTAACATTTTTATTTACAACATCCGACCTCATAACAAATCTCTACCTTATTATGAAGTTCGTACAGAAGCTAATGCTTCACCAATCGCTACACCGTCTTGAGGTCCCGTCCACCTCCCCTCCCTTAATTCCTGGATCCACCTCTAGGCATGGCACATACAGCACATGCACTGATGCACCTCTACCCAAAAGTGCAGTGGCATAGAGTAGAGTGGCGTAAAGTCAGGCCATCAGCGCAGTAGTTGTAACTCGCAGCTGCAGCATGTTTGCACCAGTTGCCTCAAATCCGTCCTGCGGCCAGGCGGCCTGCCTCATAAATTAAATGATGCACTTCTGAGCCTCTCAGTAGTGAAGATGGGTTGGCCCTCTCTCTCCGGTTTACCAGCCCAGCATCATCGTCTTTGTTGTAGCACAATCTGATGACCAAGTTATAGATAGAGCTACACAACTATAGGAGGAGCAATTACATTTTATGGTACGTTATTTATGTTCATATAAAGCATTCTATGGAAAATATGCCCCAAATGCCATGTCTGTGCTTAGTTAGATGTAAGCAAAATGTTCTATTTAATGTGTTGTGTTGGAAGTTTGTGTGTGTTCCATGCTATTGAAAAGTGCTCTTCGGGGCCACATTGCAGCCAGCTGAATAGCATATCTGCGCTATGTGGGGTGTATGCAAGGTCTGGCCAGAGCGTTCTGTTCGATGCTTGCATGTGCTTGCGTGTGTTTTAAACTACTTACAATGCTCTTGGGAGCTGTGTGCCATCCATCTATATGGTATTTCTGAGCTATGTGCTATATAAGCTCTACCCAGTGTGCGCTATTCCATGTCTGCATGTGATGTACATTATCGAAAAGTGTTGTTGGGTGCTAGAGTGCACCACAACAGTCAGCTGTACGCTATATCTGAGGTGCACAGTCAACATACCTTTGTGAACTGGTTACCAAGGCTAAGTTTTTTCCTGGTTCCAGTACCCCCTGGCCCCCCACTCTGCTTATTCCTTGCATTTGAAATTTACATTTACTGCTGTAGTGTGATAATGCATTTCATGAAAAGGAATATAGAGTAGGGTTGCCAAAAGAAAAATGCCAGCCATGTGTTTAAAAGAGCCTGAAAAGACCGTGTCTTGGCACTAAATAGTGTTATAAATAAAAAAGTATGTATTCATTTGTAATGTGACTTTTCTGTCTTTGTTTCCTTTAATTATCAGTCATGGATCTCATCATTCATGCAGCCCTAGAACACAATTAAAGTGCATTCTATTTATATTTGCTGTTCGAAGTATGCACAGATAAGTGCTGAAAATACGGTTTTAGGTGACTGCTTATTTTTGTCGGTTGGAGCAAAGTGGTAGGTGGTGGGCTGGGCCACTAGGGGGCCCCCTCATTGTGCTTTGCAGGGGGGCCCCCTCAAGTTTCGTTACGCCACTGGCTGTAATGCTATGAAGTGACACCACATACCATCATGACTATTAAAATTCAGTTTTGGAATGTCTTTTCCTATAGTAAAGTACAATGGGGCACGTGCATCAATGTAAGGAATTGCGATTCCTTAAAAGCTATTTTTAAGGAATCGCTTTTAAGGACTCGCAATTCCCTACGCATGTAGGAATCGCTAAATAAATTGCGATTACTACACATTCCCTATTAGCTAATCGCAAATTATGATTCGGTAATTGGGAATGTGTTCCCATCCATTCCTATGGGCCTAGAGGCCCATAGGAATGAATGGGAAACCACTTGCAATTTCCGATTACCAAAAATGTAATTGCAAATTGCGCATGCAATTACAAGGGTGATAGGAGGTCAAAAGGCCACCCTGATTTATCCACAAAACTGGCAAAGCGCCACATGGCACTTAGAAAAATGCAATTTCTAGCATTTTTCTAAGGAATTGCAGATTACTACCAACTTGAAGTTAGTGGTTATTTGCGATTCCTTAATGCTAAGTCGCAATCTCAGATCACTTCTTGCATTGCATTTAAGGAATCGCAAATTGCGATACCCTAAATGCATTCGCAAAATAGGTAATCGCAAATTTAGCAATTACCTATTTTGCGATTGGGTTTGGGCTTGATGCATCCCAAATGGCTAATTACCAGTCGCAAAGGGGCCGATTCTGCGAATCGGCCCCTTTGCCACCAGCAATTAGCTTGATGCATATGCCCCAATGCATCTTAAAATGTGATGTTTAAGCCTTGTAGTGATGCGCTTCTAATCATCACATATTGGCTGTGTTCAGTGGCGTAGCTAGGGAGGGGCGGTGGGGGCGGTCCGCCCCAGGCGGCACTATTTTGTGGGCGGACAAAGGCATTCAGATAAGGCTCGGCTTGCTTTCGTGTACGTTCGGGGACGGGCAGAGAAGGAATAGGACTCGGGCAATGTCCTCTTCTTTTTTGTGCTGGCAGCTGCCCCCCTCTCTTCCTATTATTCCCTCTCTTTCTGTCTTGCTCCTCACTTACTGAAAACCGTAACTTGAAGAAACGGTTCACAACCTCTCTTTCCTTCTTTCATTTAGTTCCCTGTGAAATGGATCCAAAAAAGAAAAACACTCTTCTGAGAAATGCCCCTTTTCTGACATTTTTCTATTCCAAAGTGCAGCGGGATGGAGAGAAATAGAAGGTTTTAAATATGAAAAATAAATATATAACTAAATAAAGCAAGACAGAGTGGTTGCAAAGTGGCCAGATTGGTTTTATTCACATCCAAATACATCAGCCTCACTTTACAGAGTTTGCCAGTGAAGCGCTACTTTTGTTTTCTCGTCTTTCTTTGAACAGCATTGTTGTTCCCAAGTGGGAAAGTGTACCATTGCTGGAGGTACTGCAATACCTGGTTGATGGGTGGATTGGAAATAAAATGTGTACCATGGCTCTGTGTTTATGGATGTGGTCTTTGTAAACCATACTGCTTACATTTTGTAAGGATATAAGCAATGGACATTGAAACGGTTACCTTCAGGGCCCTGTAGTCATGTCCTTAACTTTTCAGGTAAAATCACTCGCTGATTTCTGAATGGTGAGTGAGAGATCGTTAAGGTAACCATGTTGTTTCTGCTTACATTTCACATGCTTTACTTAATCTTACATTCCCTATGAGTGTTTGCTTTTACTTTTTCTTTTTAGGCAGCATATTACTCTTATCAAGTGCATAATTTGAATTGAGCAACATCCAAGTGTTTATAGCGGGCACAATTAGGTTATAGCTGAAGGCAGTGCGAGTTTCTCTCAGTGGGCAAATATGGTGTTCAGTGGGGGAGAGGATGTGGCACTAGGGCCAGAGCTGTCGAATTTGGAACTGGGGAACTGGGTTCAGCCTTCATGACCAGTCCACCAGACCACTCTACTGAGGGAGCATATTCCCATGCTAGACATTAGAAGGCTCCACTAGACCTTAGAAGGCTTGATGTCTTAGCACAAGCAGGTGTACCCTAGTGGTGTCAATTGTGAGTTAACCTTGAAGGCCTGTCCACCACAATCCATACTGAAGTTCATCTCCAGTCTTGCGGGCAAGCCTACGAAGCAGCACACCCTAGAGCAACAGTGATCCAGTCACTGTGACTCTGTCACTGAGGTCGCATGAACCTTGAGCAGGTTAGGGCAGTGTGAACGGTGTGACCTCACTGGGAACCTATTTCGGATGGGTGCGTAGTATTTGCAAGTATATTATGGTTTAAAAAAAACTTGCTGCCTCCTTCCTGGCCTCCAGCAATTTTCAGAAACAATAAAAATGTCATGATAACTTCGGTGATTAATGTTCTTCCTAAAGAGAGATCCGAGTTTTGTCTAGTGGAAGGGTTGACTCCTGGAAAGGTAGCACAGAGGGTTAATGTGCCTGCTGCAAAGAACATGTACCATGCAGATCACAAAGTGCACTGCTTTAATGGGGGGACCATGATGAATGGTCATTTAATGTCAGCCGTAGATGATGGATCCCTGAACAGTGTCATGCATGTGCATGTTTGCATTGTGCTGAGGGGATTACCAGGTAATTGTTCACGCAGCTCTCTGATGGATGTCACATGCGGTTTTTCTGAGTCCCCAGATAGATCATGCAGTCTGTGTGTTCCTTTTTGTACTGCCAGTCACCGGTATATTCAACTCTGTAGCCTTGGACCATGTCATGAATGTATGTGCATGTAACTTGCATGATCGAGGTAACTATTAGCAGCGATACTACGTGTCTCTCGGTCCTCTTTCAAGTGCTTGCTGTCCTTTTTCCCCAACAACCCCCCCCCCCCCCCCCCCCAGGGGCGGCAATCTGAGGGATAGCCCCGGGCGCCACAAGCTCTAGCTACGCCTCTGGCTGAGGCTCTAGCCTTCCTTTGTATAACTTCATTTTCTTCTCAGATGGTGTTATTATTTGTTTGTCAGATTCGTTCAGTAGCTTCAGTTTGAGAAATTCTTTGCTACTAGAATGAACCGGATTTATTCTATAGAGTTCAAGAAGGAAGTTTTCCCATTCGTTCTGAGGAACCGGAGAAGCTTTGGGAGGTTTCCTGCTTCCAATTGCTTTAGTGATTAGGCGCCAGAACAATTTACGTTTTTTTTTGCTGGGCTGCATCATGTAAATCTGCCCACTTTTTATCCATTATTTCTCTGCTGATTTTATTTTTGATTCTCTTCGGTTAATTTTGTAGGATAGAAATTTCTTTCCTCCTTGAGTCAATAAATTGTTGTCTAATTAACTTATTCAGCCTACTAGAGATGCCGCCCAGTAAATTATTCTTCATTCTTGGTGTAATAGAATTATAGCGGACTGTCATCTACCGTAGAGTATGGACTAATGAGGTGAAGGAAGGTTCTAAAATTAGAACTGGGTTAGTTTCCTTGTGTTAGTTTAACTCTACTGCTGAGAAATTTTTGCTGCATTCATTTTGTTCATGCTGTCGGTGTTCCATATAATTCGGCCCTGCTTTTGTGCTATTAAGGTATCTCCATTCCCATTCGATAGGGACCAAGACGATATGGCCTATAGATTTAATTAAAGTTTTAGATGAAGTATTGCATGATTGGTTACTTGTGTAAACAGAGTGCTAAAGTGTCGAGATTTCTGAAATAGATCTTGGCTACTTCTGTCAAGTTCGGAACTCTTTCTTCTGACCTTAATGTGTAGAGATGTTTGCTGGTTCCGGGTCTTGAAGGCAGTCGTGGCTGGCATGTCTCGCGGGTGGGGGAGGTGGTGCGGGGAGGGAGGAGTCACGTGGGGGGTTTTAATTTAATTACTAATAAAAAAATAAACTTACCTTTTCGCTGGCCGGGTCCCGCGTCTTCAGGAAGCAGGCAGCCTCTCTCACCTCCCCTAAGCCAATCACAACGCTTTAGTGGAGCGTTGTGATTGGTTGGGATGCCGGCCCCGGGAATGGCCTATGGGGAGGCCATGTTCTCCATGTAGGCTGCATTGCAGTCTGCATGGAGAACTATAGAGTGCTCATGACTGATTTGGGCGGCCCCAGAGGGCCGACCAAACAGTCAGCGCCCTCAGCAGTGGACAAACCACTCCTCCCGTGCCATAGAGCAGACCCGCCCACCCGCCTGCCCCCAACCAAACCCTTCTGCTTTCTCGCAGTGCAAGAAGCAGAAATATAAAATGGCAGTGGAGGAGCTGCCCCTGCTTGAAGGTTCTGGTCTGTCCGATGTAGGGGTGACCCTTTACGGTAGCCCCGGTGCTGCTGACAATGTAATGTCAGGGCAGACAGTGCCTTCCCAAAGGAGTCCCCAAGATGAAAAAACCCAAAGGGAAAAAACCTCTGGTAGAGGTGGAGACTCCAGCAATCCACGTAACAGGACAAGGCAAAAAGAATATTCAGCAAGGAGACGTCAGACCAGGCAAATAAAGAGGAGCCTGCAGAAGAAGGAAACCCACAGGGAAAAAGGACTGCCAACAGGAACGAAGAGTGCTACAACACAAGGAAAATGATAGATTCAGCCCCTTATATACCCAAGGACAGGAAGTGATGCAACAGGAAATGATAAAAACCATATTGGATTGGGAAGGAAAGGTGAAAGGATAAGGAAAGCCACCATCTTGAAATGGTGCAAGAAAAACCTTTGCCAAAGCATTCTGGGACCTAGACAGAAGAATAATGGGAAGAAGATACAAGGAAAAAAATGGCTCCTAGACCAGAGAAATGGCTGCAGGCAAACTCACTGTAATGCCCCTCCATGCATCAGGCAAGCAGAGTGGGGGCTCAGGCATTGTTGTGGGAAACTGCGATTCCAAAAGTGGAACCGCAGTGCTTTAAACATAAAATGACCCCTGAAACGGGTAGCCACCTAAACTCATGGCGTGAACCAAAAGAGGAGAAAAGTGCAATGGGACGCACCATGGTGCCCAGGAAGGAAACAGCGGGCCGCAGACTGAGTCACGGTCCGCAGCGGTTAAGCGGGAAGCATCGAGGGCCGTGACTCGTCTGCGGCATAACAACTTATTACGTAATCTAATATGGAAGCGCTATCTCCCTTTCTTGGGAACGCTGCTCGAACATCTTCTGTGCTTCCATTGAGAATCACTCCATTGATTCCATTTAGCAATTCTAATAGCATCTTTCCGACATCTGTCAGCTTATATGGAGTCAGGAAGCACTGGAGTTGGTATAGACCAGGTTTCTTCTAGATCTTTCTTCCAGCAGGCTCTCATTAAAGTGTTGGAAATTTTCCCATTAAAATCTCTCATTAGTAGGACTTGTGAATTTCCGCTTCCTTCTAGGGTGGATTCTATCAGTTCGAATATTTTTGCCATCAGTGGATTGAATTCATAGCCTGATGGGACGTAGATGTTTAAAAGGCATAATGATTCAACTGAAAGAGTTCTTTGTTTCAAGATATTTTTCTTGATACATTGAACATTATTGCAATATAAATGGATTATTTCGAAGTCCCACTTAATTTCTTCCAATAATAAGAATTAAAAGTCCGCTTTTTGCGTGGCCTCGTCCTACGCTCATTGCGGAAATTTCAAAAACAATTACATTTTTGGGGTCAAATTTATCTGGAGACCAAGTCTCTTGAAAGCAAACAATTGCAGGGGAATTTCCCAGTAAAAAGGGTAGTTTTATTGGTTCCAATCCTGCGATGTTCCAAGAGTCGATAGCAATGCTTTTGCTAAATTGGGAGTTTTGATCCTCTTCTTTGACTTTTACAGTTTAGATTATCTGAGAGCCAAGACCAAGTGTTATCCTTTAGTATTTTATCCGTTTTTGGAAGACTGTGATTCCAGATCTGCTTGTCTCCATCATCAACACAAATTGTTAATTTATCAACTGATACATGTATTGAGTCATCATTATAATGATTAGATAGAGGAAATTGTTGCTTCCCTAGTATATGCCTTGAACAGTGTGGGGATGGGTGATGAGGTTTTATGACTAACTCCTAGTACGTCAAACTCGTTTTTGTGCAATGTTTCACTTTCATGTAGCACTATTGATGGTATCACACTTGACCAAAATTCCACTCTTGAAGTAGATACCAGCTTTATTTCCGCAGGTGTAAGTGAATGAAGAGGTTGCAGATTATGTAAAAGATTTAAGATCCTTTGGACGATTTAAGGGGTCATATCCTGTGGCAAAAAGATCGGATGTCTGCAAGATTTGGTATGGACTCTGTAGATTTTTTCTTTATTCACAGCATTAGAGTTAGTTACCATTGCCAGTTGTGCTATGATCGTGAGGCGGCTTTAAACTTTTGAAGTTTAGGTGCTTGAGCATTTAATTGCGTAGGTACTTCCTTTCTGGGCAACAATGGAAATATTCCCATATCTTGTGAGAGCTCAGGATTAGATTAGTTTTCAGCTACCGACCGTTTTGCATCTTCTGGTACATCATTTGGTGAGAGGGCATGTTGTGAAAACTTTATTTTGTGAGTTAACCACTTTGACAATCTCCAGTTGTTTCTCTTCCTTTTCATTGCAGATGTTTTTATTTTTGTTTTTGCATTGGGAATTTTTAAAAGCTTTGTTTGCTCTCTTAGTTAGTTTTGTTCCCATTTTTTTGATATTGCAGAAGATGTCACGGGTTGTTGTGAGGACTCTGATACACCTCTGTGGTTGAATATCGAATAACAAGGAAAGGGAGCGTTTAACTCACTATCACATGCTGGATCTATAAATAACTTACAGAGCGAATAAACGGTGTAAGCTTTTTCTCTTTTCTTGTTTGCTTCTCACATGGTTATTCTGCTGGTTTATGTTGCACTAGTTATTTTTTTTTTCTGAATTTGTTCCTTCCCCTTAAGTTGAGTTGTTACTTGAACCTGGTCTGTCACCTCTCTTTTATGTTTTTAATTTCCCGATTGTGACCCTGGTGTAGTTTGTTTGTTATTGTGATCCACCAAATATTGTAAATGCAGTAGTTTGGATTGATTCTAAGACCCTCTGTAAGGAGAAGAGTGATTCTGAAATAATTTCTTGCTTATTAATGGAGTGAGAAGATAAAAGTAATGGAAAGTCTAGAGATTGAGATAGATTTTCTTCTAGACCTGATGGATTACTCGGGATCCTAGTAAGTTATTGAAGTGTCTCCTTCAGTAGTTTGATCTCTACTGAGTGAGAAAACTGACACAAGTTTATGTCCGGTAGTGTATAGTCCATCATAGGAATATGAGTTGGAGTGACTTGAGAGAAAAGTTGTTGCTGATCTTTTATTATTGTGAGATCCAGCTGGTTGTTTTCTGAAGTTGCTTCATCTTGTTGCTCTTGTCTTACAGCGTCAGTTTTTCCGGAGTTGTTTATTTTTTCTCCAAATTGCTCTGATATTCCTTTTGGCGTATTATTTTGGTCTTTTGTTTTAGACTGTGTGGAAGAGGGAAAAACTCGGTTATCGTGTCTCTCCCTCGGAGAGCACCTATATGTGTGGATCTCAATTTGCTCTTCCTCAGAGATTGTGTTGTACCCAGTCTTTTCATAAAAACTGTGCGATTTATAAATTTTTTAAAAGGCATATCTAAAGCAGCCTTAGTATAGTTATGGGCTTCAGGTGAGCCTGGGGCTCTTAAAAAAGATAGATACCATTGCACTCCTGCCAACAATCTATAAACAGGTATTTTACAATGTTTTGCTATCGTCATTAAGCATGAACCAAAACTATTCCACAATACAAAGTCAAATGTTTTTCAATGATGTTTATATTTTTCAGTTGGTACAGGCAACAGCCAGTCTGGAAAGTACAGCCGACACGTGTTTTGTCACATCAGTGACTTTTTAAAGGCTTCGGAAGCGGTATTAAGGCAGCTGATCTTAAAAGGCGATCCGGTTATGTCGTCAAGATAAAGCAGTGGCTGAAACAATGTTGGAATCCAAAAAAGACCTATGATATAACAAAGATGTGGAACTTTAATGGTGGTCACCACGAGGTCCAAAATATATAAAGGACATCTGTATTGTCCTATTGTGGTAGAGCACTGTTTAGAAATCTCAAACGTTAAGTGCGTCCTCCTGCCGTCCATCCAGGGGACGTCCTGCATTAGAGCCTTGATAAGCCCTCTCTAAATTTTCAGTGTAACGTCTTCTCAGTAAACGACGTAATTAAGTGAAGATGCAGACGGAATTGGACTTTTGGAGGACCAGGCATCTGACACGCTATTCTGTAGGGTTTTGTGTCTGGCCTCTCTGTGCATCTTCCCAAGAGAACAAAAAAATTGTTGTTGTTACTGTTAGAATCAATTAGCTGCCGAGTCATTAGTTTCTACTCTGCAGGGGGTGGTCTCAGGCACAGCAGACTCTGAAACGTGCAAAAGCCGCATTGGCCTAATGTCGAACGCTTCAGTGCAGTGCTCAGTGCCGCAGCCTAGTGCTTGATGCCCAGCTCACAGGCTCCCTCAGACACTGTTTGCACCCTGTTTCACCAGTCAGGACGCCTCCCCGGTGTCAAATGTCTCCTGCGCCGCCCTGGGACCCACCGCACTGTCTCAAGTCTTATAGGGCCACAGACATCCAGCGTCTCGCTGCTCATATCTTTTTATTTTAGCTGCATCTGCCCCAAGACGGGCCACTGAAACAACTACCTCCCCCGCAGTCGCTGTGAGCCTGAGGGGGGCACAGGAAGGTTTTTAAACTTATTGAAAAGTGGTAAGTTTTGGGCGATTTCAATTATCAAGAATGGGCGTCCCTCTAAGTTGGCAGGGAAGCCGGCAGGTAGTAGAAATGAACAGATGGGGTAGGGGTGTGGTGCCGCTCAGCTCCTTCTCGGTCACTGGCACGGTCCGCAGTAGACCTATATTTATGTGGATGCACTCAGACGGCTACGTTGATTCAGCACACCACATTACCTCCTCTTCAGCCCTCCCCGTCCCAGTCCTAACCACATGAGCATAGCTCCTCCCACCAGAAACTCCCAAGCAACTAAAAACCCACCCCTTCCCTCCGGGCCACACCCACACCCTGAGGCATATAACCATGTGACCCGCCTATCCACATCCTGTTTGTTTTTTCTGCGGAATTACTTCCGGGCAGACTTCGTCGGGGCTGCTGGATCTGTGCCTCCTTTTGGGTAAGTGTGAAACGGTCTACTCGGAAGCCGTTTAATTCCCTCAAGTACCTGTCATTTGCAAGTACGTTTGAGTCCCGGCTTTAGCGGGACCGTGGGGTTGGGGGTCCAGACTGCCCGGTGTGAGGTGGTGACTCCCTGCTGCGGCCTCCCCTCTTCCGGGTTCGTTCCCTGCTCTAGCGGGAACACCTGGGGAGGGAGGGGAGGTGTGTTGGACGCAGCTGGCTTTTCTGCGAGCCGGGGGCGTGGTGGTTTGGCTCCTCCTCGGAGGTTGGTTTGAAGGGCTCGGTGCTCGTCTGGTTTCCCTTTTTTGTTTCCTGCTGTTTCTGCATTAGTAGAGGGCTGACTATGCTTATTTGACCATTGAGACTTTACCAATGCGGGAGGGGGGGGGCCTGGTGAGGGTTCCCCTGTCTTTTGGTCTGTGTTTGCTGTCTGTTGAGGACATGTAGTAGCTTTGTGGCTCTTGGCTCCCGCTCCCTGCAGAGCTGCAGGGGCATGTTGTGTGTTGCTTACCTGTGTGTCCACTGGTTCCTGGGGCGTGGGCTTCTGGGTTCCTTCTGGTCCTTACAGTTGGGGTCTGGTTCGGTCTTTCCTTTTGTTGGGTTAGAGTTGTCTCTGATTGGAGGGTTTGGAGGCCGGACTTCGGTCCTGTTTTGTGATTGGCTGTGGGTCCGGGTGGCATTCCCTGGTTGGCCAGTGTGGATTTTTCATTGATTGGTCAGGGGTATGGTTCTGTGTTCTCCTGTCCACATCATGGAGGGTAGAGGTTCGGACGGGTGTGAGCTCTGCTGTGAAGAGGAGGTGGTGGTCGCTGGGACTTCCGCTGCTCCTTCCCTGGCGGATGTACAAAAGATCATTGAGGCTGCTGTGGCGGTGGCGTTTGTGGCTCGTGAGTCCAAGGGGCCTAAGAAGCAGAGATTGGATGCCTCGGCGGAGGTTGATCCAGACATTGACTCTGATGAGGAGGTGAAGGGTCGTTTTGTCCATGTGGCAGACCTTCGCTGTGTTCTACAGCATGTTCCGGACAAGTTGGGATTTCTTGGTCCCGTGGAGGGTGGAGAGTCTGAAGACTTCTTCGCCAATTACCTGAAGAAGGAGCCTGAGAGCCTCCCTATTCATAAGTCTGTGAGGAATGTGCTGGAGGGGGAGTGGAAGGATGTGGACAAACATGCCTTTCCCCAGTTTCTGGCTAAGAGGTATCCTTTGCAGGGATTCGCTGAGGAATTCCCAACCGTGGTGAAGGTGGATTCCCTGCTGGCTAGTATGGCGTCTCAGAGCCTGGTGGTGTCCGAGGATGCGGTTCCTTCAGATCCTGGGGACGAACAAATTGAAGTGGCCTTGAAGCGGTCCTTTGCTGCCTCTAACCTTGCAGTTTGGTCTGCTGCTTACACCAGCTATCAGGTTCAGTTGCTTTTGAAGGACTTTTAGGGGATTTTTGACCAGCTCTTGCAGGATGAGGATCCCTCAGAATCTTTGTCCATGTTGGAACAGCAGTTGCGTTTCATGGCAGATTTGTCCTCGATTCCCTTAGTGCTGCGGCGGTGGCAGCTGGGGCCTCTGTTGCTGCTCAGAGGCAGATGTGGTTGAAGTCTTGGAAGGCGGAGGCTGCTCAGAAGGCTGCCGTGAGGAAGCTTTCCATCATGAGCTCTAAGCTGTTTGAGGAGCTGTTGGAGGCTTTAATTAAGAAAACGGCTGAGGACAAGAAATTGTTGGCGCCAGTCCGCTCTTCTCATAAGGGGAAGTTTGCGAGGTATAAGTCGGCTTTTGGGATGGCGTTTCAGTCTAAGATGGCAGCCCAGCCCTTTTGTTGTAGGGGACGTGGCCGGGGTGTCCCTTCCTTCCACAAGTCCCGGGGTCAACAGTGTGCTTCCTCTTCTGCAGGTCCCTCCAAGTTATGACTATGTGAAGAGTTCATTGGGGGCACCAGTTGGGGGTCGCCTCACGTTGTTTTTCTAGTTTGGGAGGAATTCGATCGGGATCAGTGGGTCCTGCAGGTGGTCCGGCTGGGTTACAGGATCAAATTTGGAACTCCTCCTGTGGATGTGTTCAAAACTACCCCTGTTCCGAGAAATCGGACAAAGGGTCATGCTCTGGTGGACGGTGTTTGGGACTTGGTTTCAAAAGGGGCTGTGGTGAGGGTGCCTGTAAGTCAGCAGGGTCGGGGGGTTTACACGATCCTGTTTCTGATCCGGAAGCCGAATGGGGACTACCGTCCTGTTCTGGATCTAAGGCTGTAAACTTGTGTATCCTTCATCGGTCCTTCAAAATGGTGACCCTATAGTTGATTCTTTACTTCCTGTCGGTGGGGGATTTCCTGGCTTCTCTGGGTCTCCGGGACTCCTACTTTCATGTGCCGGTTCACGCAGCTTCGCAGAGGTTCCTGCATTTCAGTGTCGGGTGGATCATTACCAGTTCCAGGTATTGCCTTTTGGCCTGTCTGCCTCTCTGAGGGTGTTTACTAAAGTGTTGGTGCCCTTGGTTGGTTTGTTGCATGCTCAGGGGATCCAGGTGTTCCCTTACTTGGACGATTGGTTGATTTCTTCCTCTTCTTTCCTTCAGGCTCAGGCCCATACCCAGGAAGTTTGCAGGCTCCTTCAACAGTTCGGGTGGATTCTGAACTTGGAGAAATCCCATCTCTGTTCCACTCAAAAACTGCTGTTCATTGGGGGGATTTTCAACACCAGGTTGGGGAGCGTCTTCCTGTCGGAGCACCGCAGACTGACTCTGATGCACGAACTGAGGAAGGTGTTGGGGACGCAGTCTTCCACGGCCTCGCCAGTGGTTACATGTTCAGGGGCTGATGTCGGCCACTGTGATGATTGGTCCTTGGGCCCGTTTGCACTTGTACCCCCTGGGGGATCATGTTCTGGGGCATTGGAAACCAACCCCTCTGGATTACGAGATGTTGATTCTGGGGGGGTGTGGCCATCACCCAGGAATTGTCCTGGTGGCTAGTGGATCAGAACCTCTTACAGGGCTCACTCTGTGTGTCCCAGGAGAGGTTGGTCCTGACGACCGATGCCAGCGAACTTGGTTTGTGGGCAGTGTGGGCTCAGGAGTTGGTACAAGGGCTTTGGTCTGTGCTGGAGGCAGGAATGTCCTCGAATTGGAGAGAGTTGAAGGTGGTTCAGTTGGCTTTAGCTCATTTTCTGCCTAGGGTCCTCCAGAGGGACGTGATGGTGCGGTCGGACAACACGGTGGTGGTGTGTTATGTCAACCGCCAGGGGAGTGCGAGGGAGCCTTCCCTCAACTTGTAGGGCTACGACTCGGAGTAATGAATATTACCGGTAAGTAACCGGTCATTACATCGAGTGTGCACATCGGGCAGGTTCACGAGTGGTGCTCATTAAAAGTCCCATGCAAGCTGGACCCAGTCCTAACCGGGCCGCCTCTGCGGGGATCTCAGGGCACACACATTTGCAGCAGCCAACTATGGTTGCTGCACTCATACTCGCTCTGCCACCCTGGGGGAAGGGAGAGGAATAACTGCCTGTAGCCATAACAGACGCTGCCCATAATCGGCTCCGATTCGCTTTGCTACACTGTCTGCGCTTGCTTCAAATGCTTGCCTCACATGCCTCGGTGTCACAGGAAATAGTAGTGCGCTAACCAAATGTGAGCATAAGCACTGCCAGGTGAGACAACAGGTGTTTGTAGGTGATATATACTAGGTAAACGTAACTTAACTCTAAGCTTAAAGCGTAGGTAAGCTTCTGCTACTATAAAGCTATGTTTGAATATGACTTGGTAATACTTCATATGTTTTATGACACTTTGAAGGTATTCATTAGAGAATTAAACGGCATCAAGTGGGTACTTCAATGAAAGAATGAAAATACAAGAATAAGTACATATCTGTCAGCAGCATCATTAAAAGGATCATAAAAGGACATTGAGTGACAAGCAGTTATTTTCAGGAAAAATCAGCCTAGATCAATAATCCTTGATGAAGTCCAGTTTGTTGAACGAAAAATGTTGGCCTGGGCAGAGAATCTCTGTGAAGAATACAAACTTTGCGCATAACAAACACTGGCTCAAATATTCTGAACGGACTGAATGAAGAATGGATTTGGATTGTGATATATATCAGACCTTCACTTTTTCTGATGATTTATTTGTGTAGAACATTTTTGGGGACATTCTAAAAAAAATGTCAGTGCTCCCCTTTGTAGTGTGTTTGTCTTGGAGATATAAAGAGGGTCTGTTTGTAGTAGGACCCTAAGGGTTGCAGCACATTTTATCATTGATTCTAGGTAGACTTCCACAGGTGCGGTATATTGGTGTCACTATTGCCTTTGGTTGTGTTTTGTGATATATAGTAGATTGTTTGGTTACCTCTAAAATAGTAATTCAAAAGAGGGGAACCAGGTGGATTCTTGAGAGTGACAATGGATGACAGAAAGGACCTGGAGGATGTATTTTTTTTTTCAATCACGTCCAACTCGTTGGACCATCTTTAGTAGTAGTCAGTGCACAGAAGTACATATTTCAGTGATCTTTTCTTGGAAACGTTAATCTGCCTGGGTTATATCAGTCTTGATGGTTTTAAGAAGAACAGCCTGTGTAATATGTGACAACATCCACCAATATCACGGTATTTTACCTTTTTGTCGATGCGACTAAAAGTCCCACCAGGTCTATTCTCTAGCAATACAATGGAATACCCACCAGAGGCAGTGATTGCCGAGGTATCTTCAGAATGTAAGTAGTATTATATAAATGCCAGTGGGAGCAACTTTGAAAAAGCTTCTGAATTTCAGACACCATTCAAGAGTAGACACGTTCTAAGACATATTAATCTGTTTTGTTCCACATACTGATAATTGCCCTCAATGTGGCTATGAGCCAGTTGTAAAACATGGGACTATAATTGAGTTGGTGGGTAACTACTGGTTGCTTGCTCTTCCCATAAGAACGAGCCCAGTATAGCAAACCTATGATACAATATGAACCTATTTGGGTTGATGAGCTGTAGGGCTGATTGGTAAGTGTAGTGCACTGTAGTATTATCATCCTGGGGTGCCAGTAAGCTTTGATAATGTTCCCAGGAAAGAGGGATCTCTTCTGCTCTGGATGTATTTAGAAATTCTCTCTGTCCTGCATAAATAATGGTATCATTACTCTTTTCTTTTCTTCTCTCCCGGTTTTCCTGACTTTAGGAATTATGCCTTTATGGGGTGCTGCTGTCACGTTTTATAATAGTTGTTTTGGCAAAATTGGGGATTACTGCTCGCTAAAATAAAGTCCTTCTCCTAAGAGGGTATGATCTCTACCTGGGAGGTACCTTAGTAGCCCCTACATGAAGTAGAACAAGGGTACCACTTCCTGTCCCAATACACACATGTTGTTTGTAGCTCCAGCCCTGTTCCATAGTTTTCTTGTTTTACTAAATGTTTATGGATTACCGCATGTTGACAGCATGTACGCATTACTGCCATAACAGGATTGTCCTGATCTCTTTTGCGAAAGGTTCATTCCTATCCCCAGTAGAATATACTGACCCACGGGTAGAGAGGACGTGGCCTGGCAAGAGGGCAGAGGTATCAGCAGGAGTCCACTTACCCAACACTCTGAGCTCGCATCTAACCCTGCTCTCCCCTTCTGCATGTATTGTTGGGGACCTTGAAGCAGACTTCTGCACTCACACTATCTTCAAACTTAGACTTTAATGCCAGGATGATCTCCTAGCAAAACCCTGCCCCTTTTACCAGCCTTCATACACTGTTGGTGTCAGGAGCTCCTAGGCTCATCTTTCTGCTGCCCATGCTGTACCTATTCTGTCTGTGAGATGAGTATGTATTGCTGTTGCCAATGATGTACATGTTTTGTGTTGGAGGAAAACATGCATGAATGGTACTGGCTGTGCTGTGCCGGTTTAATGTAAATTTGAAGGAGTAATGCTGTTACTAGCTTTGAAGTAGCATTTCATGTTTAGAGGGTGGAGTGGGGTAATGTACCACATAATATTGTGGTTGTACTACTACCTTTTATTTTAAATCAAGTTGCTGGCAGGGAGCATGGTGACCACCTGGCAACATGCATCCACTCCAGTTGGGTTGTCCAAAACTCTGCCTTTGTGGATGTATGTTCGATGCAAATAGCACTTGCCGCTCACTTGCGAGAAACCTTCTCCCAGGTTGTTTTGTAGTTGGCAAAGTAGGCCGATGTGGTGGAGGTCTGAGGTAGAAATTGATAAAGAGAGCAACAATATTCGGGGTGGGGAAGAAGGATGGAGCAAAGTAAGAGGGGACATAAGTACAAGGAACTGTGGTGGAGGAAGGAAAAGTGATGAAGTTGGTAAGGATGCAGATAGTGATGTGATGAGAGTAGAGGATGCAGATAGTGATGGGATGAGAGTGGCTAAGAAGAGGTGGAGGAGGAAATACTCTTTGGTGGATCTAATGACGTAAGACTGAGTAGGCCGATGGATAAGGGGAGATTGAAAAAGGGAGAGGAAGTGCTAAATTGTTGCAGGATGACGAGCAGAGAAGGAACTCAGAGGGTGAGGAGGTGAGAGAGAGAGGGCAAGAGAGAGTGAACGACAGGGAATCTGAAAAAAAATCCTAGAAAGAGAGATTCAAGGAGAGTGGCAAAAACCTAGAGATAGTGTAGGACAAGATACTCAGGGACAGAGGAGAGAGAGAGACAGAGGGAGAGAAAGAGAGAGAGAGAGACATGCTTCATAAGTTAAAATGAAATGTTAACTTAGAATGTTAGCACAAAGGGACTTTAGTTTACATCTCTTGTTGCCTTAAGAGATTATTTTGCTTATTTGTCTCTGGTTGTCTTAAGATGAGATTTTGCTTTTCTGTATAGCTTTTTAAGACATCATATAATTGCCTTGAAGCACAGTGGGAGTGATTGAGAGGGACTGATCCTTGTATATGAAGTGGGTGTTCTCAAAGACACTGGTCTCTCGCCAAACAGGCAACAGTGCTTTTTGGGTAACCAGCCTTAAGCATCTGACCAACAAATGTGCAGTACAGAAAATCAGAAACAATAAGTGGCATGAGGGATCAGTGAAAGATTTTGTGTAGTCGGAGTGAATCAGATGCTGACTGAGCTTTGTAAATCTTACAGAGATACTAAGGTAGGTCAGATAAGTCCCACTGAGGCAGGAAACTGCCCAGCTGCTCCACAATATTTACAGTTCCACTTCTCATGAAACTCCTACTAATAGTTACATTTCACTGTGTGCCTACTGTTGAAGAAGTGTTGGAAGAAGATCTGACCTGGGAGGACAGAGACTATTAGTTTGTGAGAATGTAGGTCTTTAATAGCTGTTTAAGAGATATAAGGAAGCATGATAGGTTTGCACGAGTGGCCATACTCCTATTTATCCCAAAACATTTTCTCAATTGTTCTGATTTAACCGCCTCACTGCTGTAAGAAGCCTGACTAACTTTGTTTCTAGAAGTGCATTGTTATGCTTTCACTTAGCATTACCGCAAGAAGTCATATTTTATAATCCTTTTGCTCCTACTCAGGGATTTCAGTTTAATATGTACCCACACCATCTATAAAAACATTGTGTAGAGATTCCACTGACTTAAGGCTGTGGCATTTCCTCTTCTTATACTGTTATATTTTTAGAAATCAATAATATTTATTACTGTCCTGCTACTAATGTTCATATATGTGATGCATGCGTGGGCGTTGGTTTTGTGCAGTCATGGACTTCAAATAACTAAAGTACCAAAATGGACCGGATATTACATACCCTTTGACGATAAATGGCAATACATGGTAGGTCGTTTGACCGGCCCTGAGCATCTCAGCCCTCTACTTGATTGTGCAGTGCTGGACTTTTCGAGCCATGCTTAATTTGTGATCCAACAACTGCCTTGATGAACCACAAAAGCAGCAATACCAAAGAAACTGCCAGGGTTAGCAAATGTCTTGACAGCTGTAGCAGTTGATAACTCTATTTTTTGTTTGTGCAATAGATGCACAATGGATAATCATATTCAGTTGCTGTGCTTCTTCATGTGCTGTTAGCACCAACATCTTTACAAATATGAGTTGCTTTCAGCCTGTGGGACTTGCCAAGTATTTCAAAAGCATGAATGGACGATGGAAGCTGGAATTCAGGGTTACTGTGTTGTACCACTGAATACAGCTTCAACATTCTGTGTGTTATGGTGCTGTCCAGATTATGTAGTGTACCGCAACAGTCAAGGGAGCCTCAACTAGTCTTTGTGACCCATGTTCTTAAAATGACTATGCTGCCATTGATAAAAGCAGGAGCCCCCCACCCTCCCCGAACTCTGAGTCTAATTGCGCCCCTGGTTGTGATGATCATGGCATCATGTCATGCAGGAGCGTCCCATATTCTTAACCCCCTCCTCTGCCTGGACCCGCCTTTGAGTTAGTAATATTGGCACCAGTACATTGAAGGAGTTGGGGAATGGGAGAATTTAGAACAAAGTGTGGTCTGCTCCTAGAAAACACAAATAATGACTGAGTGGAAGGGAGCATTAGGCAGCCTTCGTTTGCAGAGTAGCATAAATCTGTATACCAAAGAAGGAAGCATAGATTACACACACCCACTATATGCACAGTGAACAATATTGTATACTTTTGGAAATCACTGGATGTAGAACTGAGTGCAACTTAATTAGACTGATGTGTCCAAGCTGGGAGTGGATCAATAACACCAATAAAAAGAGTCTAAAACTTCCTATCCTCTCCTTTCCTCTCTCACAAATTAAACATTGGCTGTACTTACAATAAAGGCACAAATTCGTTCTTTGGTAACATCTTACTGTTCTGCTCACCTTATTTATTTTTATTTATTTGAAAGATTTTATATAGCGCTGGCTGGATCCGGGGGTATCAGAGCGCTTTGCATGAGCATTGATTGTTGCGTAAAACAGATTGTTCCATAGGATACAAACATAGACGGCAGGATAAAAACATATTAAAGTTAACAAATAGGCAAAAAGGCTATTTACATGAGGAGGGGATTATCAAGAAGGATTATTTTGCATAAAAACAATATTGAACTAGCAGAAAAAGGTAATTTACATGAGTGGAGGCTATCAAAGAGATGCAAGAACACAGTATGTAGATCATAGTTGGGCGCAGGGGGGAACCAGAGTTCGGGGCTGGGTGTCAGGGGGAGAAAGAGGTATTGATAAATATAGATGGGGAGAACAGTTAGGGAAGGAAGGAAGTAACGTCAGAGGGAGGTTCAAGGAGGGGCTGTGGGTAGTGGTCATAGATGGGGCAGGGGATTAGAGGGTGCATATTCGAAGGAATGTGGGGAGGAGAGGAGGAGCAGAGGAGTGGACTCGGATTGGTGGAGGATAGAATAGGGATTTATGAGCGAGGTTTGAAGACCCCAATATTAGTTGAGAAGGTGAGATTTGAGGTCTTTTTTAAAGTTAAGGTAGGAGGGGTTACAGCGCAAGTCTCTAGAGAGAACATTCCAGATAATCTGCGCATTCCCAGAGAAGGAAGATTGTGTGGATTTCTTTTTTAACGGGGGTGACAAGGAGTAGAGCATTAGTGCTTCTCATCGGTCGTGAGTAGCCTGCTTTTTTTTGTTTGTTCGTAAGGTACAATGAGGTTTGTTGGTTAAGGGCTTTGTGTGTTATGCATGCCGTCTTATAGGCGGATCTTCCTTCAATGGGTAGCCAGTTGGGGGCTTTGAGGGCTGGGGAGATGTGGTCAAAACGTTTACAGTCAGTTATTAGCCTGGCAGCTAGGTTGAGCACGGTTCTAAGGGGGGCAAGGTTTACTTTGGGGGTTCCGGAGAGGATAGCATTACCATACTCAATTTTGGAGAGAACTAGTAATTGGACAACCTATTTAAAGTCATCAGCAGGAATGAAGGGTTTGATTTTTTAAGATGTCAGAGAATGAAGAGAGCTCCTTTAGCTGAGTTTTTTATGTGGTTGTTAAGAGTAAGTTTGTTTTCAATAGTGAAACCAAGTGATTTCACTAAGTTTGATAAGGAAAGCGAGCAGTTTAGGGCATTAAGGTCAGAAAGCCAACTTTGGATGGGGAGCTGGTTGTTTTCAGGAGAGAAGAGAATGATATCTGTTTTTTTTAGGGTTTAGTTTGAGGTGATTGGATAAGAACCAGGATTGGATCTTTTTTAAGGAATTGTTAAGGTGGAGAACATCCAAGTGGGATCTAATCTTGTAGTAAAGTTGGGTGTCATCGGCATAGAGGTGGTAATTGATTCCTGCTTATTTCAGAATAAGGGTGAGGGGTTCCATAAAGAGGTTAAAGAGAGATGGGGAGAGAATAGAGCCCTGAGGGACGCCTAGAGAGACAGGTATAGGGTTCGAGAGGCAGTCATGGATTTTTATTTGTTGTGTTCTATGTTGGAGGTAAGAGGAGAAGCATTTGAGGACCAAACCATTAAGGCCGAATCGAGCATTAAGTGAGTTAAGTAAGGAAGAATGGTTAACTGTATCAAAGGCAGCAGAGAGGTCAAGGAGAATAAGTAGGCAGGACTCACCATTGTCGAGTGACCAGTGGAGGTCGTCGACAATGTTAAGCATGGTGGTTTCTGTGCTGCATCCTTTTCTGAAGACGGATTGCATGAGGTCAAGTAGGTTGAAATTGCAGATGTGGTTGTCCAATTGTCGGAGAGCGCATTTTTCAAGGACTTTAGATAGAAGTGGGAGGTTTGAGATAGGGCGGAGATTTTTGGGGTCGTTTGGGTCAGCAGAGGGGTTTTTAAGAATGGAAGTGATTTGTCCGAGTTGGAGAGAGTTAGGGACACAACCAGTGGCAAAGGAGGTGTTAATGATAGTGGTCCAATAAGGGACAATGATGTGTTTTAGATCTTGAACAAGGTTTGAAGGGAGAGGATCTTTGGTGTGTGAAGTCGGCTTGAGTTTGGAAATGATGTTAAGGACTTCGTGTTTAGTCACGGGGTGGAAGTTATGGCAGGAGGCATTGTTTTTCAGTTGTACGTAGGGAAGGCAGAATTCAGGAGAAGTTGAAATGGGTCGGAGAGTTGCGGGATTAGGAGGAGGGGCCCAGGGTCAAGAGGGAGGGGTAAATCAATAGAAGCGTCTACAATAAGATTAGGTGAGGGCGGGGATAGAGTTGGATGAAAGGACTGATCAATTTTGGCAATTTTGACCGAGAGGAAGTTAGCTATTTCCTCACATCTCTCGGTTGCGGCCAATAGCTCAGGGGGAGTGGACGATGTTTGTTTTCTTACAATGTTAAACAGTTCTCTGGGCCTATTTTTGGTACAATCAAGTTATGCTCGAAAAAAGGTTACCTTTTCATTGAAGGTGTGTTTCTTGTAAGTTGATCTGGCTGATCTGAGGAGGGCAAGATGGGAGGTAGAGGGGTGTTGTCTCCATGTTCTTACGGTCAGTCTAAGTGAACGTCTTTCGCTGTTAAGATCTGAGATGAACTAAGATTTAGATGGAATATTTCTTAGTTTTTTTAGTTTTGGAGGGACTTATTTGTCCAAGACATCCTTGAAGGTCTTGTTGAAATGATCAGTGAGCTCATTTGCATTTTGATTGAGGGTAGTGAGAAGGAGTTGGGCTTGGAGTTTAGCCTCAAGTACATCCGGTGGGATTTGACTAAGATTTCTGGTCCATTTCAGGGGTTTGGTGATTTGTGTAGAGGGGGTTTGGTTTAGATCTTAAACAGAATGAGGTGATGATCGGACCAGTCAATAGGGATGATGTGAGAAAGGGAGGTCGAGTCATTATTGGAAATGGTGGCGTAGAGAGTGGCTCCTTTGATGTGAGTTGGATTTTTACATAGTTGTTTAAGGTCGTTAATCTCAAGGAGGTTAGTCAGGCGTATGACTGAGGGATCCTCAACATGGTTCCAATGAATGTTAAAATCTCCTAAGAAGAGATTTTTAGAGTCGGAAGATGAGGATTGTGAAAGAAAGTCGGAATATTCGTCGGCGAGAGGTTCACCCGGAGGGCGGTAGATATTATGTAGTCGGATCGGGGAGAGCCCTGTTCAGTGAGTTCGGCACCATGGTATTCAAAGGTTAGGTGGTCTGAGTCCTTTAATAGGGAGAGTTGAAGTTCGTTATTATTGATTATAGCTAGACCACCCCCTTTTCTGACAGGTCTGTCTTTCCTAATGATAGAAAAGCCAAGGGGGATTAGTAGGTCAAGAAAAGCCGTCGAGTGGTCATTGAGCCAGAATTCCGTAAGGAAGGCAATGTCAATAGCTTCGCTAAGGATGGTTTCAGAAATTTCAGTCGCATGTTGGACAGCCGATTGGCAATTCACTAGCATGCAAAAGAGGGGTTTAGGGTTATCATTGGTAGGTTTACAGGGGTGAATTGTGGTAAATTAAGCTGGGGGACTAGGGTAGATGTGTGTGGAAGGGATTCTGTTTGTTCCTATAATCACTGGGATGTTAGCTTGTGAGAAGGGAAGATCATAACTCAGAGGTTGGGGAAGGTAGGAGTTGCAAAGGTCCATGAGGTCGGAAGTGGACAGGTTGCTCATTGCGCGGAGAGGCCTGTGTGATCTGTTGCATAGGGGTGTAGTTCTCATTCGGTGATATTGAGAGATGTTTTGGGAGCAAGAGCAGAGGGCATCATTGGGGTTCAGGAAGGACATGGTTTTAAGTGAGTTGTAGTCCTCTCCAAGTCGAGTAAGTTCAGACGTCAAGGTTGAGAGATTACGTTCTATGTTTGTTAATGTCTGAGTGAATAGATTGAGTGGGAGCTCAGTTGCAAATGAGGGGGAGATGTAGTGGGAATCGCATTTTCATGGAGGGAGTATAATGTAGAAACATCCAGGAAACAAGGTAAATTTGAATAAATTTGCTTTATGTGCAAGAGCAGAGACACAGCACAATGAAGTACTAAATGAATACCAGTATCTGCCAATCCTGGAACATGGAACATAGATTGTACCACGCAGGTACTATGTTCCATGTTCTAGAAAATAAAGCCACACAGTATTAAGCATATCAATATTAACAAGGAACAGAATGCAACACATTTCCCCCCCTAACAAATATAAATATAACATATTAGTCCAAATACCTTACAGGTAATTTCTTTTCCCGAAGATTGTCCTTAACTCTAGACGCTACTGAACGTGTAGAGTGAAGAACATCATTCGAAACTTCAGAAGATCTTTGAACTAGATAAGGCTTATCATGAACCAACATTTTGCACTTTGCAACTCTCCTCACATTCCAAACCCTACCATCTTGGGTAATGACACTGTTTTTACATACTTTCACCACTTTGATAGGATGATAAAATTTGTAATACCCCTTAGCCAAAAACCCAGGCTTCCTGATCCTGACCCATTCCCCCACCACAAAGTCAGGAGTCTTTACATTCATCTTATAGTCAAACCTCCTTTTCATTTCATCTTGTTTACCTTTAACATGTCTAGCAACAGCATCGATATCAGTTGTGACATTAGTTTTATTAAACTTCTTAATCCACCATGGACAAATTTTAGATGGAGGTTCTCTTCCCTTACTGAATGTGGAGTGATACGGTACATCCATAGCTTCTTCCTAACCACATCTAGCCAAGGTTCACTAGACATTTGTGCCGATTGAACACTATCTTTGAGAACACGATTAAACCGCTCTACTTGACCATTTTCCCTTGGTTCATATAAAGAAGTAGTCACATGTTTAATATTGCACATACTCAAGAAATCTTCCATTTCATGAGATGTGAGTTGTATCTCATTATCATTACAACAAACAAATGATGGACGGAATGCTGACAATGCATACATTCTCCCCCAGTCAAGAGATCTGGGTTAAATCCATCGTTCTTTTGCCCACTACACCACCCCAGTTTAGACATGGCCATATGCAAATCAGTCTTGACCCTGTGCCCCATGGGAACAGTCCAGCCCGAACTGCCAAGCCATGTCTTCCCTGGACCGGAATCAAGCATCCTAGGACCGGTTTCTGGCTATCAGCCGTCATCAGCCAGGATAGCTTGACTCCAGTGGTGTAGTGAGCACGGGTCCCACGTCTGGGAATACCCATCCCACTTAGGGCGAAAAGCGTTACAACAAACAAATGATGGACGGAATGCTGACAATGCATACATTCTCCCCCAGTCAAGAGATCTGGGTTAAATCCATCGTTCTTTTGCCCACTACACCACCCCAGTTTAGACATGGCCATATGCAAATCAGTCTTGACCCTGTGCCTCATGGGAACAGTCCAGCCCGAACTGCCAAGCCATGTCTTCCCTGGACCGGAATCAAGCATCCTAGGACCGGTTTCTGGCTATCAGCCGTCATCAGCCAGGATAGCTTGACTCCAGTGGTGTAGTGAGCACGGGTCCCACGTCTGGGAATACCCATCCCACTTAGGGCGAAAAGCGTTACAACAAACAAATGATGGACGGAATGCTGACAATGCATACATTCTCCCCAGTCAAGAGATCTGGGTTAAATCCATCGTTCTTTTGCCCACTACACCACCCCAGTTTAGACATGGCCATATGCAAATCAGTCTTGACCCTGTGCCTCATGGGAACAGTCCAGCCCGAACTGCCAAGCCATGTCTTCCCTGGACCGGAATCAAGCATCCTAGGACCGGTTTCTGGCTATCAGCCGTCATCAGCCAGGATAGCTTGACTCCAGTGGTGTAGTGAGCACGGGTCCCACGTCTGGGAATACCCATCCCACTTAGGGCGAAAAGGGTTACAACAAACAAATGATGGACGGAATGCTGACAATGCATACATTCTCCCCCAGTCAAGAGATCTGGGTTAAATCCATCGTTCTTTTGCCCACTACACCACCCCAGTTTAGACATGGCCATATGCAAATCAGTCTTGACCCTGTGCCTCATGGGAACAGTCCAGCCCGAACTGCCAAGCCATGTCTTCCCTGGACCGGAATCAAGCATCCTAGGACCGGTTTCTGGCTATCAGCCGTCATCAGCCAGGATAGCTTAACTCCAGTGGTGTAGTGAGCACGGGTCCCACGTCTGGGAATACCCATCCCACTTAGGGCGAAAAGCGTTACAACAAACAAATGATGGACGGAATGCTGACAATGCATACATTCTCCCCCAGTCAAGAGATCTGGGTTAAATCCATCGTTCTTTTGCCCACTACACCACCCCAGTTTAAACATGGCCATATGCAAATCAGTCTTGACCCTGTGCCTCATGGGAACAGTCCAGCCCGAACTGCCAAGCCATATCTTCCCTGGACCGGAATCAAGCATCCTAGGACCGGTTTCTGGCTATCAGCCGTCATCAGCCAGGATAGCTTGACTCCAGTGGTGTAGTGAGCACGGGTCCCACGTCTGGGAATACCCATCCCACTTAGGGCGAAAAGCGTTACAACAAACAAATGATGGACGGAATGCTGACAATGCATACATTCTCCCCCAGTCAAGAGATCTGGGTTAAATCCATCGTTCTTTTGAACACTACACCACCCCAGTTTAGACATGGCCATATGCAAATCAGTCTTGACCCTGTGCCTCATGGGAACAGTCCAGCCCGAACTGCCAAGCCATGTCTTCCCTGGACCGGAATCAAGCATTCTAGGACCGGTTTCTGGCTATCAGCCGTCATCAGCCAGGATAGCTTGACTCCAGTGGTGTAGTGAGCACGGGTCCCATGTCTGGGAATACCCATCCCACTTAGGGCGAAAAGCGTTACAACAAACAAATGATGGACGGAATGCTGACAATGCATACATTCTCCCCCAGTCAAGAGATCTGGGTTAAATCCATCGTTCTTTTGCCCACTACACCACCCCAGTTTAGACATGGCCATATGCAAATCAGTCTTGACCCTGTGCCTTATGGGAACAGTCCAGCCCGAACTGCCAAGCCATGTCTTCCCTGGACCGGAATCAAGCATCCTAGGACCGGTTTCTGGCTATCAGCCGTCATCAGCCAGGATAGCTTGACTCCAGTGGTGTAGTGAGCACGGGTCCCACGTCTGGGAATACCCATCCCACTTAGGGCGAAAAGCGTTACAACAAACAAATGATGGACGGAATGCTGACAATGCATACATTCTCCCCCAGTCAAGAGATCTGGGTTAAATCCATCGTTCTTTTGCCCACTACACCACCCCAGTTTAGACATGGCCATATGCAAATCAGTCTTGACCCTGTGCCTCATGGGAACAGTCCAGCCCGAACTGCCGAGCCATGTCTTCCCTGGACCGGAATCAAGCATCCTAGGACCGGTTTCTGGCTATCAGCCGTCATCAGCCAGGATAGCTTGACTCCAGTGGTGTAGTGAGCACGGGTCCCACGTCTGGGAATACCCATCCCACTGGGTAAAAGAACGATGGATTTAACCCAGATCTCTTGACTGGGGGAGAATGTCTGCATTGTCAGCATTCCGTCCATCATTTGTTTGTTGTAACGCTTTTCGCCCTAAGTGGGATGGGTATTCCCAGACGTGGGACCCGTGCTCACTACGCCACTGGAGTCAAGCTATCCTGGCTGATGACGGCTGATAGCCAGAAACCGGTCCTAGAATGCTTGATTCCGGTCCAGGGAAGACATGGCTTGGCAGTTCGGGCTGGACTGTTCCCATGAGGCACAGGGTCAAGACTGATTTGCATATGGCCATGTCTAAACTGGGGTGGCGTAGTGGGCAAAAGAACGATGGATTTAACCCAGATCTCTTGACTGGGGGAGAATGTCTGCATTGTCAGCATTCCGTCCATCATTTGTTTGTTGTAACGCTTTTCGCCCTAAGTGGGATGGGTATTCCCAGACGTGGGACCCGTGCTCACTACGCCACTGGAGTCAAGCTATCCTGGCTGATGACGGCTGATAGCCAGAAACCGGTCCTAGGATGCTTGATTCTGGTCCAGGGAAGACATGGCTTGGCAGTTCGGGCTGGACTGTTCCCATGAGGCACAGGGTCAAGACTGATTTGCATATGGCCATGTCTAAACTGGGGTGGCGTAGTGGGCAAAAGAACAATGGATTTAACCCAGATCTCTTGACTGGGGGAGAATGTCTGCATTGTCAGCATTCCGTCCATCATTTGTTTGTTGTAACGGTTTTCGCCCTAAGTGGGATGGGTATTCCCAGACGTGGGACCCGTGCTCACTACGCCACTGGAGTCAAGCTATCCTGGCTGATGACGGCTGATAGCCAGAAACCGGTCCTAGGATGCTTGATTCCGGTCCAGGGAAGACATGGCGTGGCAGTTCGGGCTGGACTGTTCCCATGAGGCACAGGGTCAAGACTGATTTGCATATGGCCATGTCTAAACTGGGGTGGCGTAGTGGGCAAAAGAACGATGGATTTAACCCAGATCTCTTGACTGGGGGAGAATGTCTGCATTGTCAGCATTCCGTCCATCGTTTGTTTGTTGTAACGCTTTTCGCCCTAAGTGGGATGGGTATTCCCAGACGTGGGACCCGTGCTCACTACGCCACTGGAGTCAAGCTATCCTGGCTGATGACGGCTGATAGCCAGAAACCGGTCCTAGGATGCTTGATTCCGGTCCAGGGAAGACATGGCTTGGCAATTCGGGCTGGACTGTTCCCATGAGGCACAGGGTCAAGACTGATTTGCATATGGCCATGTCTAAACTGGGGTGGCGTAGTGGGCAAAAGAACGATGGATTTAACCCAGATCTCTTGACTGGGGGAGAATGTCTGCATTGTCAGCATTCCGTCAATCATTTGTTTGTTGTAACGCTTTTCGCCCTAAGTGGGATGGGTATTCCCAGACGTGGGACCCGTGCTCACTACGCCACTGGAGTCAAGCTATCCTGGCTGATGACGGCTGATAGCCAGAAACCGGTCCTAGGATGCTTGATTCCGGTCCAGGGAAGACATGGCTTGGCAGTTCGGGCTGGACTGTTCCCATGAGGCACAGGGTCAAGACTGATTTGCATATGGCCATGTCTAAACTGGGGTGGCGTAGTGGGCAAAAGAACGATGGATTTAACCCAGATCTCTTGACTGGGGGAGAATGTCTGCATTGTCAGCATTCCGTCCATCATTTGTTTGTTGTAACGCTTTTCGCCCTAAGTGGGATGGGTATTCCCAGACGTGGGACCCGTGCTCACTACGCCACTGGAGTCAAGCTATCCTGGCTGATGACGGCTGATAGCCAGAAACCGGTCCTAGGATGCTTGATTCCGGTCCAGGGAAGACATGGCTTGGCAGTTCGGGCTGGACTGTTCCCATGAGGCACAGGGTCAAGACTGATTTGCATATGGCCATGTCTAAACTGGGGTGGCGTAGTGGGCAAAAGAACGATGGATTTAACCCAGATCTCTTGACTGGGGGAGAATGTCTGCATTGTCAGCATTCCGTCCATCATTTGTTTGTTGTAACGCTTTTCGCCCTAAGTGGGATGGGTATTCCCAGACGTGGGACCCGTGCTCACTACGCCACTGGAGTCAAGCTATCCTGGCTGATGACGGCTGATAGCCAGAAACCGGTCCTAGGATGCTTGATTCCGGTCCAGGGAAGACATGGCTTGGCAGTTCGGGCTGGACTGTTCCCATGAGGCACAGGGTCAAGACTGATTTGCATATGGCCATGTCTAAACTGGGGTGGCGTAGTGGGCAAAAGAACGATGGATTTAACCCAGATCTCTTGACTGGGGGAGAATGTCTGCATTGTCAGCATTCCGTCCATCATTTGTTTGTTGTAACGCTTTTCACCCTAAGTGGGATGGGTATTCCCAGACGTGGGACCCGTGCTCACTACGCCACTGGAGTCAAGCTATCCTGGCTGATGACGGCTGATAGCCAGAAACCGGTCCTAGGATGCTTGATTCCGGTCCAGGGAAGACATGGCTTGGCAGTTCGGGCTGGACTGTTCCCATGAGGCACAGGGTCAAGACTGATTTGCATATGGCCATGTCTAAACTGGGGTGGCGTAGTGGGCAAAAGAACAATGGATTTAACCCAGATCTCTTGACTGGGGGAGAATGTCTGCATTGTCAGCATTCCGTCCATCATTTGTTTGTTGTAACGCTTTTCGCCCTAAGTGGGATGGGTATTCCCAGACGTGGGACCCGTGCTCACTACGCCACTGGAGTCAAGCTATCCTGGCTGATGACGGCTGATAGCCAGAAACCGGTCCTAGGATGCTTGATTCCGGTCCAGGGAAGACATGGCTTGGCAATTCGGGCTGGACTGTTCCCATGAGGCACAGGGTCAAGACTGATTTGCATATGGCCATGTCTAAACTGGGGTGGCGTAGTGGGCAAAAGAACGATGGATTTAACCCAGATCTCTTGACTGGGGGAGAATGTCTGCATTGTCAGCATTCCGTCCATCATTTGTTTGTTGTAACGCTTTTCGCCCTAAGTGGGATGGGTATTCCCAGACGTGGGACCCGTGCTCACTACGCCACTGGAGTCAAGCTATTCTGGCTGATGACGGCTGATAGCCAGAAACCGGTCCTAGGATGCTTGATTCCGGTCCAGGGAAGACATGGCTTGGCAGTTCGGGCTGGACTGTTCCCATGAGGCACAGGGTCAAGACTGATTTGCATATGGCCATGTCTAAACTGGGGTGGCGTAGTGGGCAAAAGAACGATGGATTTAACCCAGATCTCTTGACTGGGGGAGAATGTCTGCATTGTCAGCATTCCGTCCATCATTTGTTTGTTGTAACGCTTTTCGCCCTAAGTGGGATGGGTATTCCCAGACGTGGGACCCGTGCTCACTACGCCACTGGAGTCAAGCTATCCTGGCTGATGACGGCTGATAGCCAGAAACCGGTCCTAGGATGCTTGATTCCGGTCCAGGGAAGACATGGCTTGGCAGTTCGGGCTGGACTGTTCCCATGAGGCACAGGGTCAAGACTGATTTGCATATGGCCATGTCTAAACTGGGGTGGCGTAGTGGGCAAAAGAACAATGGATTTAACCCAGATCTCTTGACTGGGGGAGAATGTCTGCATTGTCAGCATTCCGTCCATCATTTGTTTGTTGTAACGCTTTTCGCCCTAAGTGGGATGGGTATTCCCAGACGTGGGACCCGTGCTCACTACGCCACTGGAGTCAAGCTATCCTGGCTGATGACGGCTGATAGCCAGAAACCGGTCCTAGGATGCTTGATTCCGGTCCAGGGAAGACATGGCTTGGCAATTCGGGCTGGACTGTTCCCATGAGGCACAGGGTCAAGACTGATTTGCATATGGCCATGTCTAAACTGGGGTGGCGTAGTGGGCAAAAGAACGATGGATTTAACCCAGATCTCTTGACTGG
Source organism: Triturus cristatus (assembly GCF_964204655.1). Classification (NCBI taxonomy): domain Eukaryota; kingdom Metazoa; phylum Chordata; class Amphibia; order Caudata; family Salamandridae; genus Triturus; species Triturus cristatus. The sequence continues at coordinate 1,635,860,122 of NC_140589.1, forward strand.
GGGAGAATGTCTGCATTGTCAGCATTCCGTCCATCATTTGTTTGTTGTAACGCTTTTCGCCCTAAGTGGGATGGGTATTCCCAGACGTGGGACCCGTGCTCACTACGCCACTGGAGTCAAGCTATTCTGGCTGATGACGGCTGATAGCCAGAAACCGGTCCTAGGATGCTTGATTCCGGTCCAGGGAAGACATGGCTTGGCAGTTCGGGCTGGACTGTTCCCATGAGGCACAGGGTCAAGACTGATTTGCATATGGCCATGTCTAAACTGGGGTGGCGTAGTGGGCAAAAGAACGATGGATTTAACCCAGATCTCTTGACTGGGGGAGAATGTCTGCATTGTCAGCATTCCGTCCATCATTTGTTTGTTGTAACGCTTTTCGCCCTAAGTGGGATGGGTATTCCCAGACGTGGGACCCGTGCTCACTACGCCACTGGAGTCAAGCTATCCTGGCTGATGACGGCTGATAGCCAGAAACCGGTCCTAGGATGCTTGATTCCGGTCCAGGGAAGACATGGCTTGGCAGTTCGGGCTGGACTGTTCCCATGAGGCACAGGGTCAAGACTGATTTGCATATGGCCATGTCTAAACTGGGGTGGCGTAGTGGGCAAAAGAACGATGGATTTAACCCAGATCTCTTGACTGGGGGAGAATGTCTACATTGTCAGCATTCCGTCCATCATTTGTTTGTTGTAACGCTTTTCGCCCTAAGTGGGATGGGTATTCCCAGACGTGGGACCCGTGCTCACTACGCCACTGGAGTCAAGCTATCCTGGCTGATGACGGCTGATAGCCAGAAACCGGTCCTAGGATGCTTGATTCCGGTCCAGGGAAGACATGGCTTGGCAGTTCGGGCTGGACTGTTCCCATGAGGCACAGGGTCAAGACTGATTTGCATATGGCCATGTCTAAACTGGGGTGGCGTAGTGGGCAAAAGAACGATGGATTTAACCCAGATCTCTTGACTGGGGGAGAATGTCTGCATTGTCAGCATTCCGTCTGTTGGAAGGTGGGTTATTGGTAGGGGCAAATGTCGGTCTGCCACTAGCAATAAGGCCACCAACACATAATAGGACCCAGCATAGGTCTTAGAAAATTATTCCTATGCTCAACCCTTGGTAACGTGGCTGCGAGCAGACAGGCTTAACTTCAAAGACAGGTATGTAAAGCATTCAAAAACACCATTTCAGTAAATAATTAAGACACAACACAAAATAAAAATCCAACACCAATTTATAAAAATAGGTAATATTTTTATCTTTTAAATGACACCAAAACGAAAATATTCCACTGTAGGGAACCAGAGTTATGAATTTTTAAAGATTAGTCACTTTCTAGTGCTTAGAAACCAACAGTGCCCCTTTTAGTCATTTCGTTTTCTCTGACAGGGACACACCTTTAGAAGCGGTTCTGGAGAATGTCTCACCACTGTGCAGTGCCGCCTTCTCCAGCAGACGGGTCCAGTTAGAACTCCTTCCTGAAGTTCTGCTTGCGGGTCCCAAAGTATCCAACACACAGTCCAAGGTTCTGGAATCTCCAAGAGGGTCCTTGAAAGTGTGAAACTTCAATTCCGCAATCCACTTGAACAAAACCCTTTCAAATCCACTGGTACTCCAGGCTGGGGATTCTTTGTGGGGATGTCCAGTTGAGCTCTGTTAACCTGTAGCTTGCAGGGAGTCTACTTCTTAGTCCTTTTGTAGCAAGGTAATCCACAGGGCTGCAGTTTTCAGATGGCGCAGTTTTCAGAGGTCAGGCCTTAGAAGTCTTTGCACAGCAGAACTTTTGCAGCAGGGCACGTCTTGCTTCAGTAGTTTCAAGCAGCAGATCTGGCGGGCTCTGCCCCTCTCAGATACTTATTCACAATTCTCTGGGTCAAGCCACAGGTCACTTCTGACCAATGAAAGCAGGGTAACTCCTCATAGTTATGACCACATCCGGCAGAGTGTGGCATTATGTTGTCCCAGAGTGCATCTTTCTTCCAAATCCATAATGGCTGATTTTCCAGCAAGGAGGCAAGAGCTGGCTAAACACACCCCCTGGGATGGCTTATTTCCATGGACTCTCCCCCTACCATCTGCACATACCTTCCTTAAGCCTAGCCCTGACTCTGGGTCAAGAGTGTCAAAATGAAACTGAAACCCAGGCCTCCCCTCTGCCTTTGAAGAGCATAGTTTACGGCTCCACCTCCTGGCCTGGCATACATTATAGACTAGCACACTGCCCTCCCAGCAGAGTGGCCCTTTATCACCTCTTCAAAGCAGCCTGGCTAATCCACTTATCTCTTACCAATCAGGGCAGACCACTGGAAGGCTGAATTTGGACTTACAAACAAGAAAGTCTTATAACTTCTTGTATGTACCCTTTAGGAGAAATTCAACAATATAATATTGTTGGATTTACTACTACCATTCTGGGAAGTCTTTGACTGGTCCGGTTAGTCCTCTCCTATCAATATTTATTCATCTTTAACTTCCTACCATGTTAACCTATGGGCCATGGGGTTTGCAATGGGGAAATGACTTGGGCCAGTCTTCTAGCACCAGGGCTTATAAAAACATATTTTATAAGTATTTCCCTAATTTCTACAGGACCCCCCACCCCCTGTGCAACTAGGGGAGACTTTAGGGGTTCTGAATCTGTAGAAATATTGGAGATTCTCCTTTTACTGTATTCCTAGCATCAAAGTCGAATTTGGACAGCAATTTACTGTTTCAAAGCAGTCCTGGCACCCAGTGCTGCTTTTAAACTGACCTCAGGCTTCAGCACTGCACACATGCTAGTGCAGAAAAAGCTGCTGGCCTCTATACTACCATACCCCAGGGTACTGGGAACCTCTAGGTAGTTTCAATCCCCTGCCCTATTATATACATCTAATGTGTTCCTTTCAGCTTGGCACTGGCCCTGGGCCTGGTTAGGCAGAGCCCAGGGTCAGTCAGAGTCAGTTACCACCAGTTCCAGTCAGCAAAAAGTTGGGGGGTGCCCAGGGCACAGGGTGACTTTGCAACATAGCCCCCCCCCAAACGAAAGGTGATGGGTTACTAACCTACACCCTGGTAGTCCTCATCAGCTAAGTGGAAAAACCTGGAAAGTCCATCTGCATTGGCATGGGCAACCCCAGGTCTGTGTTCCACTGTAAAGTCCATTCCCTGTAGGGAAATGGACCACCTTAACAGCTTGGGATTCTCCCCTCTCATCTGCATGAGCCACCTGAGAGGTCTGTGGTCAGTTTGAACACGAAAGTGAGTCCCAAACAAATAGGGTCTGAACTTTTTCAGTGACCACACCACAGCAAAAGCCTCTCTCTCAATGGCACTCCACCTCTGCTCTCTGGGAAGAAGCCTCCTACTAATAAAGGCAACTGGCTGATCAAGGCCCCCTTCATTTAGCTGTGACAACACTGCCCCAATCCCTTGCTCTGAAGCATCTGTCTGAACTACAAACTCTTTTGTATAGTCAGGGGCCAGTAACACTGGTGCTGAACACATAGCAGCTTTCAGAGTGTCAAAAGACTTCTGACACTCTGGGGTCCAAATCACCTTTTTGGGCCTCTTTTTAGAAGTCAGTTCTGTTAGGGGCCCCACAATGGTCCCGTAATTTTTAACAAACCTTCTATAGTACCCCGTCAGTCCAAGGAATGCCCTGACCTGAGTCTGGGTAACAGGAGCTGTCCAATCCAAAATAGTTTGGATTTTAGCTTGGAGAGGCTGTACATGGCCCCCACCTACCAGGTGGCCCAGGTACACCACAGAACTCTGCCCTATTTGGCACTTGCTTTCCTTAATAGTCAGGCCTGCCTGCTGCATGGCCTGAAGCACTTCCCTTAGGTGGTTTAAGTGATCCCCCCAGGTAGAACTGTATACAGCTATATCATCCAGGTAAGCTGCACTGAACTGTTCCAACCCAGACAAGACCCTGTTCACCAACCTTTGGAAGGTGGCAGGTGCATTCTTTAATCCAAAGGGCATTACCTTGAACTGATAATGTCCCTCTGGGGTGGAGAATGCTGACCTCTCCTTTGCTCCATCAGTGAGGGCAATCTGCCAGTAACCTGAAGTCAAATCAAACGTACTCAGGTACTTAGCAGCCCCTAACCTATCAATGAGCTCATCAGCTCTAGGTATAGGGTGAGCGTCAGTCTTTGTGACTGCATTCAAACCTCTGTAGTCCACACAGAACCTTAACTCCTTGGGTCCCCCCTGAGGATTAGGTTTAGGTACCAGCACCACTGGACTGGCCCATGGACTCTCAGACGGTTCAATTACCCCCAGTTCCAGCATCTTAGCAACCTCAGCTTTAATGCTGGCTCTGACATGGTCAGACAACCTGTACAGTTTATTTTTGACAGGTAGGCTGTCACCAGTGTCAATGTGGTGCACACACCACTCAGTGATGCCTGGGGTCAAAGAGAACAGGCCAGCAAACTGCTCCAGCACCTGCTTACAGTCTCTGTGCTGCTGGTCTGTCAATTTGGGAGAGAGTACAACTCCCTCCACTGACCCATCTTGCATATTAGTGGAGAGGAGGTCGGGCACAGGCTCAGTTTCCTCTTCCACACCCTCATCAGTGACCAGTAACATGGTCATGTCTGCCCTGTCATGGTGGGGTTTCAATCTATTCACATGCAGGACCCTGTGAGGGTTCCTGGGGGTGCCAAGGTCAACCAAATAAGTAACCTCACCCTTCTTTTCTAAGATTGGATAGGGCCCACTCCACTTGTCATGGAGGGCCCTGGGAGCCACAGGCTCCAACACCCACACCAATTGTCCTGGACTATACTCAGGCATAGTAGCCTTTTGATCATACCAGTGCTTCATGAGCTCCTGGCTGGCCTCCAGTTTCCTGTTTGCCTTGTACATGTACTCTGCCATTCTAGATCTCAAGCCTAGCACATAATCAAGCACATTGTCCTTTGCTTCCTTAAGAGGCTTCTCTAAAGACTCTCTTAGCAGGCTCAATGGCCCCCTCACAGGGTGTCCAAACACCAACTCAAAGGGACTGAAACCAACCCCTTTCTGCGGTACCTCCCTGTAGGCAAACAGTAAGCATGGGAGGAGAACATCCCATCTCCTCCTGAGTTTCTCTGACAACCCATTTATCATGCCCTTCAGGGTTTTGTTGAATCTCTCAACAAGACCATTTCCTTGTGGGTGATAGGGGGTGGTGAACTTGTAGTTGACACCACACTCATCCCACATAGCAGTCAGATAGCTGGACAGGAAGTTCGTGCCCCTATCTGACACCACCTCTTTTGGAAAACCCACTCTGGTGAACACACCAATCAGTGCTCTAGCCACAGCAGGAGCATCAATGGTTCTAAGAGGTATGGCTTCAGGGTACCTAGTGGCGTGGTCAACTACCACTAAGATATACCTATTCCCTGATGCAGTAGGTGGGTCCAGGGGACCAACAATGTCCACCCCCACCCTTTCAAAAGGAACCCCCACCACTGGTAGTGGTATTAGAGGAGCCTTTGGCTTGCCCCCTGCCTTGCCACTGGCCTGACAGGTGACACAGGAGCTGCAAAACTCCTTTACCTTTTCAGACATAAGGGGCCAGTAGAAATGGTTCACCAACCGGTTCCATGTCTTTGTCTGTCCCAAATGTCCTGCCAAGGGGATATCGTGACTCAAAGTCAGGATGAACTCTCTGTACTTCTGGGGCACCACCAACCTCCTGGTGGCCCCCTCCTTGAGGTTTCTGGCCTCAGTATAAAGCAGTCCATCTTCCCAGTAGAGTTTGTGAAACCCACTGTCATCCCCCTCCTCTTGCTTAGAAGCAATCCGCCTCAAGCTCTCAAGGGTGGGACAGTCACGCTGTCCCTGACTGAACTCTTCTCTGGAGGGTCCACCTGCTCCTGTCAGTTCTGCCAAATCTGACAGCTCTGGCAGGGATGGAGTCCCTCCCTCAGAGGCCAGATCCTCCCCATCAGGGTTAGATTCTTCCTGCACCTCTGGAGTTCCCTGGGCTGGCTCACCAGGCCCAGTGCCCTTGTCATTGGATGCTTGGCCCTTTGTTCCAGGGTCCAAGTGTCCAGCCCCTCCTTTCTGGCTAGTCTGTGACCTAGTCACAGCACATACCCACTCAGGGAGCTCCAATATTTTCATATGGAGTCCTCTCTCCACCTCTGACCACACATAGGCTTCAAGATCATTGCCCAGTAAACACTGGACTGGGAGCACCTTTGACACAGCTACCTTCATAGGGCCTGTCACACCTCCCCATTCCAAATCCACCACAGCCATTGGATGGAGTTTGGTAGTGCTGTCTGCATATGTCACCTGGTGAAACTCACCAGGTAACAACCTCTCTGGAGGCACCAGTTCATCCAGGACCATAGTTACACTAGCCCCAGTGTCTCTGATAGCCTCAACCTCGGCCCCATTCACTTTAGGCCTCTGCCTGTACTTGTCCATGTTTGGAGGTAAGGCAGCAAGGGTTGCAATATTCACCCCACCCAGGGACACTAAGGTTGCTTCCACCACCTGACTACCCCTCTCTGGGGCACCACTCTCCACCCCTACACTGACACTGGCAATCCCTGTGGATGGCCCCTTAGGGGGGAGCTTCTTGGCGCAGACAGCATCTCCCTGTTTGTGCCCTGGCTGGTTACAGTCAAAGCACTTACCCACCTTTGAGGGATCAAAGAACCTACCATTCTTTCCCTGATACCCCCTCCCTTTGAATTTGGGTTGGCTCGGGGCCCCCCCTCCTTGTGCAGGTTTTTGTGGGTCTTTGGAGGACTCTTGGTTTTGACCTTCCTTTCCCTGGGCTTTCCCCTGGGGAGGGACCTGTCCTCCTTTCTTCTGGTCACCCCCCTGGTGCTGAATGGAAACCCGGGTTCTCACCCACTCATCAGCTGCTTCTCCCAGCTCTCTGGGGTCTGTCAGCTTAGAGTCCACTAGATACTGGCGTAACTTCTCTTCTGCGCAATGAGTCAAAATATGTTCTTTCAAAAACAAATTATACAATCCCTCATATGAGCCAACTGTGTTACCAACAATCCAGCCTTCCAGTGCCTTCACTGAAATGTCCACAAAGTCTACCCAAGACTTTGAACTCAATTTCTGGGTGCCTCTAAACTTCACCCTGTACTGCTCTGGAGTCAGACCAAATCTCTTGACTAAGCATGCCTTCATCTGCTGGTATGATTCTGCATCCTCTCCCTTCAGGGTCAGGAGCCTATCCCTCCCAGCTACTGGAATCAACTCCCACAGGAGTGCACCCCAATACCTAGAGTGGACCCTACTCATTTTAAGGGCCCTCTCAAAAGCTGCTAGCCACTTGTCAATGTCATCCCCCTCAGTGTACTTAGGTACTATGCCCTTGGGAAGTTTAGGTTCAAATCTACCACCCCTGGACATCTCAACATCCTCTTCACTTTCGCTGCCACCATTCCTCTTCTCCTCCTCCCTCTCCCATCTTCTCTTAGCCAGTTCGAATTTCTCCTTCTCCAAGGCAATCAGCTCTAATTGAGCCTGAAGCTGTCTCTCTGCAAGGGACAGTAGTGGTACCTGAGTAAGGGACCCTTCCCCACTCCCACCACCACCTTGATTCACCTGGCTATCACTAGTCACAATAGGAGAGGTCTCATCCTCACCCCTCTCTCGGGTGAGGTTGGGGGTATCATCCTCCCACCCCCCTTGCGTCTCCTCAGCTACCCCAGCCCAGGCCATTAGGGACTTAAGCAACGCTGTCTTCTTAATCTTGTTGGAAGCAGGCAGCCCCCTAAGCCTACACTGTACCCTAAGATCATCCACTGCGAACTGGGACAGTTTAGCCAGGTCCAGCTCCATGGTTCCCTAGTTTTGGGTCACAAAAAACTAGGCACAACAGACTTAAAACAATTTGGAAAAATCAAAACAATGGATTAAAAACAGTTTAGTCCAAATTCCAAAAATCAAACTCAAAAGTTTTGTTCTAAGGCAATTTAGAGGATTTTTATAATCTTAAATCATTCACTGAAAGGTGTACTTTTTAAATGCAAGTCCACATCCCCACCGCTGAGCACCAAATGTTGGAAGGTGGGTTATTGGTAGGGGCAAATGTCGGTCTGCCACTAGCAATAAGGCCACCAACACATAATAGGACCCAGCATAGGTCTTAGAAAATTATTCCTATGCTCAACCCTTGGTAACGTGGCTGCGAGCAGACAGGCTTAACTTCAAAGACAGGTATGTAAAGCATTCAAAAACACCATTTCAGTAAATAATTAAGACACAACACAAAATAAAAATCCAACACCAATTTATAAAAATAGGTAATATTTTTATCTTTTAAATGACACCAAAACGAAAATATTCCACTGTAGGGAACCAGAGTTATGAATTTTTAAAGATTAGTCACTTTCTAGTGCTTAGAAACCAACAGTGCCCCTTTTAGTCATTTCGTTTTCTCTGACAGGGACACACCTTTAGAAGCGGTTCTGGAGAATGTCTCACCACTGTGCAGTGCCGCCTTCTCCAGCAGACGGGTCCAGTTAGAACTCCTTCCTGAAGTTCTGCTTGCGGGTCCCAAAGTATCCAACACACAGTCCAAGGTTCTGGAATCTCCAAGAGGGTCCTTGAAAGTGTGAAACTTCAATTCCGCAATCCACTTGAACAAAACCCTTTCAAATCCACTGGTACTCCAGGCTGGGGATTCTTTGTGGGGATGTCCAGTTGAGCTCTGTTAACCTGTAGCTTGCAGGGAGTCTACTTCTTAGTCCTTTTGTAGCAAGGTAATCCACAGGGCTGCAGTTTTCAGATGGCGCAGTTTTCAGAGGTCAGGCCTTAGAAGTCTTTGCACAGCAGAACTTTTGCAGCAGGGCACGTCTTGCTTCAGTAGTTTCAAGCAGCAGATCTGGCGGGCTCTGCCCCTCTCAGATACTTATTCACAATTCTCTGGGTCAAGCCACAGGTCACTTCTGACCAATGAAAGCAGGGTAACTCCTCATAGTTATGAGCACATCCGGCAGAGTGTGGCATTATGTTGTCCCAGAGTGCATCTTTCTTCCAAATCCATAATGGCTGATTTTCCAGCAAGGAGGCAAGAGCTGGCTAAACACACCCCCTGGGATGGCTTATTTCCATGGACTCTCCCCCTACCATCTGCACATACCTTCCTTAAGCCTAGCCCTGACTCTGGGTCAAGAGTGTCAAAATGAAACTGAAACCCAGGCCTCCCCTCTGCCTTTGAAGAGCATAGTTTACGGCTCCACCTCCTGGCCTGGCATACATTATAGACTAGCACACTGCCCTCCCAGCAGAGTGGCCCTTTATCACCTCTTCAAAGCAGCCTGGCTAATCCACTTATCTCTTACCAATCAGGGCAGACCACTGGAAGGCTGAATTTGGACTTACAAACAAGAAAGTCTTATAACTTCTTGTATGTACCCTTTAGGAGAAATTCAACAATATAATATTGTTGGATTTACTACTACCATTCTGGGAAGTCTTTGAATGGTCCGGTTAGTCCTCTCCTATCAATATTTATTCATCTTTAACTTCCTACCATGTTAACCTATGGGCCATGGGGTTTGCAATGGGGAAATGACTTGGGCCAGTCTTCTAGCACCAGGGCTTATAAAAACATATTTTATAAGTATTTCCCTAATGTCTACAGGACCCCCCACCCCCTGTGCAACTAGGGGAGACTTTAGGGGTTCTGAATCTGTAGAAATATTGGAGATTCTCCTTTTACTGTATTCCTAGCATCAAAGTCGAATTTGGACAGCAATTTACTGTTTCAAAGCAGTCCTGGCACCCAGTGCTGCTTTTAAACTGACCTCAGGCTTCAGCACTGCACACATGCTAGTGCAGAAAAAGCTGCTGGCCTCTATACTACCATACCCCAGGGTACTGGGAACCTCTAGGTAGTTTCAATCCCCTGCCCTATTATATACATCTAATGTGTTCCTTTCAGCTTGGCACTGGCCCTGGGCCTGGTTAGGCAGAGCCCAGGGTCAGTCAGAGTCAGTTACCACCAGTTCCAGTCAGCAAAAAGTTGGGGGGTGCCCAGGGCACAGGGTGACTTTGCAACACCGTCCATCATTTGTTTGTTGTAACGCTTTTCGCCCTAAGTGGGATGGGTATTCCCAGACGTGGGACCCGTGCTCACTACGCCACTGGAGTCAAGCTATCCTGGCTGATGACGGCTGATAGCCAGAAACCGGTCCTAGGATGCTTGATTCCGGTCCAGGGAAGACATGGCTTGGCAGTTCGGGCTGGACTGTTCCCATGAGGCACAGGGTCAAGACTGATTTGCATATGGCCATGTCTAAACTGGGGTGGCGTAGTGGGCAAAAGAACGATGGATTTAACCCAGATCTCTTGACTGGGGGAGAATGTCTGCATTGTCAGCATTCCGTCCATCATTTGTTTGTTGTAACGCTTTTCGCCCTAAGTGGGATGGGTATTCCCAGACGTGGGACCCGTGCTCACTACGCCACTGGAGTCAAGCTATCCTGGCTGATGACGGCTGATAGCCAGAAACCGGTCCTAGGATGCTTGATTCCGGTCCAGGGAAGACATGGCTTGGCAGTTCGGGCTGGACTGTTCCCATGAGGCACAGGGTCAAGACTGATTTGCATATGGCCATGTCTAAACTGGGGTGGCGTAGTGGGCAAAAGAACGATGGATTTAACCCAGATCTCTTGACTGGGGGAGAATGTCTGCATTGTCAGCATTCCGTCCATCATTTGTTTGTTGTAACGCTTTTCGCCCTAAGTGGGATGGGTATTCCCAGACGTGGGACCCGTGCTCACTACGCCACTGGAGTCAAGCTATCCTGGCTGATGACGGCTGATAGCCAGAAACCGGTCCTAGGATGCTTGATTCCGGTCCAGGGAAGACATGGCCTGGCAGTTCGGGCTGGACTGTTCCCATGAGGCACAGGGTCAAGACTGATTTGCATATGGCCATGTCTAAACTGGGGTGGCGTAGTGGGCAAAAGAATGATGGATTTAACCCAGATCTCTTGACTGGGGGAGAATGTCTGCATTGTCAGCATTCCGTCCATCATTTGTTTGTTGTAATGCTTTTCGCCCTAAGTGGGATGGGTATTCACAGACGTGGGACCCGTGCTCACTACGCCACTGGAGTCAAGCTATCCTGGCTGATGACGGCTGATAGCCAGAAACCGGTCCTAGGATGCTTGATTCCGGTCCAGGGAAGACATGGCTTGGCAGTTCAGGCTGGACTGTTCCCATGAGGCACAGGGTCAAGACTGATTTGCATATGGCCATGTCTAAACTGGGGTGGCGTAGTGGGCAAAAGAACGATGGATTTAACCCAGATCTCTTGACTGGGGGAGAATGTCTGCATTGTCAGCATTCCGTCCATCATTTGTTTGTTGTAACGCTTTTCGCCCTAAGTGGGATGGGTATTCCCAGACGTGGGACCCGTGCTCACTACGCCACTGGAGTCAAGCTATCCTGGCTGATGACGGCTGATAGCCAGAAACCGGTCCTAGGATGCTTGATTCCGGTCCAGGGAAGACATGGCTTGGCAGTTCGGGCTGGACTGTTCCCATGAGGCACAGGGTCAAGACTGATTTGCATATGGCCATGTCTAAACTGGGGTGGCGTAGTGGGCAAAAGAACGATGGATTTAACCCAGATCTCTTGACTGGGGGAGAATGTCTGCATTGTCAGCATTCCGTCCATCATTTGTTTGTTGTAACGTATCTCATTATCAGTCACAATTATCTCAGGATAACCTTCACGTGCGAACACTTCCCTAAAGAAAGTGACAATCACTTGGGTTGACGCATTAGCCACAAACTTGACCTCTGGCCATTTGGAATGATAGTCAACCATGACTAACGCAAAACGAGCATTCGAGGGGAGATTATGAAATGGTCCAGAGATGTCAAAGGCCACTTTTTGCCAAGGAAAAACTGGCCACACAACCTGCTTAAGACGCGCAGATGAAGTGTGCAACATCTTATCACTGTTAATGCATTCTGGGCATTCTCTAACCGTTCTATCCACCATTTTGTCAAGGCCCGGCCACCAAAAGTTAGCTCTAAATAAATGCTTCATAGAAGACATACCCATGTGAGTTTGATGAGCAAGTAACAGAATTTTTTTTTGCATGGAAATAGGAGGAATGATCTTGCCTCCTTTGAAAAGTAAACCATCAGTTTCTTCTATATCTGCAGAAACACGACAAAAAGGAGCAAGATCAGCAGAAGCATTCTTTTCCTTAGGCCACCCATTTTTCACACAACCCAATATTATCTGATACAAAGGATTATCTTTCATTTCCAAAGTCCAATCACTCTCAGATAATTTTACAAAATCCTGAGACACAAAATCATTTATTGTAGCAACTATATCTATGTCTTGTTCAATCGAAGAGACACAGTCATCACTACAAGGTAATCAGGACAGAAAATCAGCAGTGACATTGTTTCTGCCCGGAACATATGCCACTTCAAAATCATACTCCTGTAAAAGAGAGGTGAGACGAGCTATACGAGCAGTGGAGTTCCAACCACCTCCTGGAGATAAAATACCAACAAGAGGCTTATGGTCAGTTCTAAGTATTAACCTACTTCCCCATACATAGTTGCGAAAATGCTCAATAGCCCAGATACATGCTAACAATTCTCTTTCAATTACCGCATACTTTCTTTCCTTCTCAGAAAGTGTCCTTGAAGCAAACGCTACACACCATTCCTACTTACCAGCACACTGGCTAAGAACTCCTCCTAGTCCATAAAGACTAGCATCTACTGTAATGATGCATTTTTTATTGACACAAAATAACCTTAAGGTGGGAGCATTGATAATCTCCTCCTTAATTTGTTTAAACGCTGCATCCTGTTTATCTTTCTAGACAAATTTGGAAGACTTCCTCATCAATTCTCTGAGAGGTTCCATTTTAGTAGCAAAATTTTGTATGAACTTGCTACAATATTCACATAACCCTGCAAAAGAAAGAAGTTTATCCTTATTGTCAGGGGCTGGTGCATTGATTATAGCATCCACCAAAGCCTTCTTCACCAGACAACGTGTGTCCTAGATATTCTACGGATTTACAGAAAAATTTACATTTACTAGCCTTGAGTGTTAATCCGTACTCACTTAACCTAGAGCACACTTCTTTAAGATGCTGATAATGTTCATCATCATTCTTTGAAAAGATCAGGATATCATCCTGAAAACATTTGACAAATGTAGAAAGATCTCTGAAAATGTGATACATAGCTCTTTGGAACACAGAAGCGGCCGAAGCTAGGCCAAAAGGAATCCTTTTAAACTGAAAAAGGCCATGAGGTGTTATGAATGCAGTGTAGTGCTTTGAATCTTCTGTGAGTTCAATCTGATGATAGGCCGACCGAAGGTCAAGAGTGGAAAACACACATGCACCATCTAACATACAAAGCATCTCATTGATATTAGGAAGAGGATGACAATCCACAACTAAATTGGTATTGAGTGCCCTTAAGTCAACACATAACCTAATACTTTTATCTGGTTTAAGAGCTAAAACAATGGGAGACACCCATTCTGAAGACTCAACCTCTTCAATAATGTCATCCTTAATAATTGTGTCCAACATATCCCTTAAATCATTTCTGATATTGATAGGAACCCCTCTTAACTTTTGTTTTACGGGAATCGAACCCAACTTAACTTTGATCCTGTGAGTGAAGCCTTTGAGTTTCCCTAAACCATCCGAAAAAACTTGAGGAAATAACTGTGAAAAATCCACAGTAGATAAAGCAAGAACCGAAACTGGTTCTTTGTCTCTGGGATTTAACAGAATGCCTAGCCTGGCTTGGTCACGCCAACCTAGCACATTAACACCTTTGAAAGTAACATATAATTTAATAGTGGTGGAATTATCCTTAAACCGAATAGGTACCTCTTTGTAACCTATAAAATCAATTTTAGACCCATCAAAGTTGAAAGCCAAAATATCCTGCTCACATAGGGAATCAATATCAACTAGATCGCCCAAGCACTGGAGGCAATACTCTTTAGTAACAATCGTCCAAGGAGATCCAGAGTCTGCCATGAGTTCCAAGTTCTTCCCCAAAATGTCAACAACACATTTAGGTGAACTAATTTTATCTGCTTCCGACATATCAAAAAAACTTTGAATTGAAACAACAACACCAGACTCCACATCTCTAAAGGAACAATCATATGGCAAATTCTCACATGCAACATAAGAAACCTTTCCTCTTCCAGTATTGGAAGGAGATGGAGTAAACTTCTTATAATCAGATTTAGGTTTAAATACATTTTTGCTCAATTTTGAAAAATGCCCAGAACGTCCACACTTATTACACTCCTTCCCTATAGCAGGACACTGCGGAAATGAAGCTAAATGCTCCGGATTGCCACATCTATAGCAATAAAGTTGTCTGGACTTACTCTCATTCTTGTGAGTAGAATAATCCTTTGGATTAACCACACTAACCTCATTGGAAGTGACAGATTTAGTATCTTTGTCAAGCGCTTTGATCCATCTATCAGATTGTTCTAGAGCTTTGGCAGTACTAATTGCCGTCTCCAAACTAGGATCACCTTAAATCCATAGTTGTTCCTGAACCTTTTTACTTTTAACATGCACTATGATTTGGTCCCTGATCATCTCATCAGTCATTAGACCAAAGTTACAATGTAAAGATAACGCACGTAGAGCAGTGAGAAATTCATCAAAACTCTCATTTTCATCCTGAACTCTAGTATAGAACTTAAACCTATTAAGTGCCACACTAGTAGTAGGTTTAAACCTTCCTTCTATACGTAAAATAGCTTCATCATACACATTGTGATCACCACCAGATCTAACTGGAGGAAGAGTTCTAAAAACCAATTGTCCTTCAGAGCCTAATGAATGAAGAAAAATGTTTTTTTTTCTTTCAGCTGACATGCGTTCACCATCGATGGTCTTTGAAAAGGTAAAAAATTCCTCCTTCCATCTAGTCCATGGAATTGGTGGTTCACCTTTATTTTGTAAAAACTTCGAAGGCGGATCAAATTGCATGTTTGAATGAGGATAAAATTGGTTCACGCTTTGTAGTTACTTGGACAAAACACAATGTGGGAAGTTATGAATTAAGAAAAAAAAAATATCATATATTAAACTCAATATTTAGCAGTAAGTCACACCTATACGTCATATATCTTGAGAAAACTAGTTAAACAGTCATGTTGTGCCCGCGTAAAAACTATTTTATAAATGAAAAAAAAATAATGTGATAACAAGGGGCAATAATTATCTAATTGCGCCTAAAATCATCTCCTCTGCTTCTCAAATTCGAACGTTGCAGTTCAAAAATACTAAAAGTTGTTATACAGCCCAAAAGGTTCACAGTCAAATGTCTTGCAGCAGTTGTTAATAACTCGCAAAATTACCTCACGCAAGCAATGCAGCATCCACTTCTAGAGAAAACAAACCATTTGAATTGAGAAGAGTAATGCCGTTAAATCCGAGTAAATATAAGTAAAATTCGCCGATATTTTAGCTTCTTTGTATGCGGTTTTACCAATATGGCCGCCGGCGTGATGACATCACACGCATCCAATCCCGGCCTTCTTCTTTTAATCACGCGTGTACGTCCCCACCACGAGCGTCTTGATAGGGTCACCAAGCAACGAAAGCCCACGTGCACCTAGATGCAAATCTTGGGACAGCTCGTCAGGAGGTATCGAGGTATCCAAGCAACCCACAGTAGAAGCTCGTGCATAGGCAGGGTGTAAAACGCGAAAATGCTCAAAAATGTCATACTTGCGATATGAAGCTCCGTCAGCGTCGGGATTTCCAACATCAGCACAAACCAGGCACCAGCAACAAGATGAGGATATTGACCGCTTCAGAAATCACCATAAACAACGTGGATCCGGATGAAGGTCTCAGCGCACCTGTGTCTCGGCAGGATTGTGGCAGATGAACCCTTCCACGACTCGTCGCCAATTTGTAATGTAGAAACATCCAGGAAACAAGGTAAATTTGAATAAATTTGCTTTATGTGCAAGAGCAGAGACACAGCACAACGAAGTACTAAATGAATACCAGTAACTGCCAATCCTGGAACATGGAACATAGATTGTACCACGCAGGTACTATGTTCCATGTTCTAGTAAATAAAGCCACACAGTATTAAGCATATCAATATTAACAAGGAACAGAATGCAACAGGGAGTCTGGTGCACGGAGGTGGGGAGAGGCTGGGGGGGTCAGAAAAGTGTTCCAACTGATTTGTGAGGTGTAAGGCGTGCAGGGAGGTGGGTCAGTCGTAAAGTCAGTCGAGGTGGAAGGAGAAGATAAGTGGGCAGGAGGGATGTCAGGAATAGGCACTAGGGGTTGGGGGGAGTGCAGTTAGGAGAGGGAGAGAGTGGCAAAAGGGGGGGCTAAGTAGGAAATTCGAATTGTGGAGGCAAGGACGTGGAAGTGGGGTTAGAGGTAGGGATAGGGGTTGGAGGGGGTTGATCGTTAGAGGGCGTGAGCGTTGGCGTGATGGCATGTGCAGTAGTGGTGTGTAAGGAAGGGTGGGACGGACCCTGTAGTGTGGGGGCCAACAAAAAGGCGTCAGGCACTTGGGAAAGGGAAGGGTTTAGTACTGGGTGAGCGAGTTGGTAGGTTAAGGTACTGAAATGGTTCTCGAAGATGTTGACATGGTAATCAGAGGCTTGGATGAGGATATTGCCAGATTAGAATATGCAAAATGTCAATTTCCCCGAGAAAGTCTGGGGATGGGGTAGTAGACAATTTGAATCCATATAGAATATTACTTGATTTGGTGATTGTAAGATGGTGGAGGAAAATGTTTTTCCATTTGGAGGGGTGTTTGGAATGTAGTTAGATTTTATGGGTGAGGAGAGACTGAGGTAGGTATCAGCTATTAACATTTCAGGGTGACATATCAGTAGTTTAAGTTTGAATTTTTTCTTTGCGTTTTTAGAAAGGTTGGAAGGGTTTAAGATGCTCCATGAGTTGGGGCCATGTCTTGTGAGAGCAGGATCAGGAGGAGTGAGGCAGGGATAAGGGGGGGGCATGATTGGGTCTTAAGATGAAGAAGAGTAGGTGGAGGGAAAGAGGGGAGAGATATAAGGAAAAAAAGATAAGAAGGAAGGGAGTAAATAAACCTGAAGGCTAAATAGTAAGAGAGACGTGGAGGCAGAAAAGTCAACACGGTGACGGAAAATCAAGGTTGAGAGGGGAGCAGGTTGAAAACATCTAATCACATAACCAATTGAATACAGTTTATTTGACAACAGTCCAGTGCCTTAACAGGGGGATTCATGACGGCATAGAAAAGGGCTCAAACTATTGGCATCAGGGGGAGATAACCAAAAGTCTACAGCAGGAGAGGAAAAAAATCATGAGAGGCAGAGTGACTTAAGTGGGAGAGAAAATATCCTGTGAGGCAAAAGAACCACCAGGGTGAGGGAAAAATCAGGTTAGAGAGCATGGCAGGGTAAAGCACCAGAATAAAAACCAATAAGTCTGAGTCCAGGTCTGGTACAATGAAGGAGGGAACTGAGACGTAGAGGCTGTGGGGTGTCTCCTGCTGTTATTTACAAGTTCAAAGAGGATTCAAAGGGAGGCACAAAGTCAGCGAGTGGAGCAGGGCAAAACACATGTATAAAAACCAAAACTACAGAGTCCAGGTCTGGTACCATCTGGGGGTGGTTGTGGGGTGAATCCTGCTGTCATTCACAAGTTCAAAGAGTACATCAACAGGGTCAGGCGTTGTCGGTGTGGGAGGTAATGGTTGAGCGGCGGCACCAAGTGAATTTAGGTTCAGGCAAATCTAAATAGTACGGGCAAATTAGGGCGCCTTAGACAGCCGGTTCTTGCCGCAAAATTAGTTACCTCACTAGGGAGAGCCAGGGGCCAAAAACATCAGGCATAAGGGCGGAGACAGCCCCTGGGGACTCAGAAAATGGACATAGGCATCTATGAGGCCAGGCGGTAATAGTCGGTTCCCAAAAGGCAAAAGCAGCGGCGTCAGATGGGCAGCAAGGAGTGAGGCAAACAGGGCACGGCCACTGGTTTCAGGGGTGCCAGGGGCAGCACCCACTCATCAAAGTAACCACAAAAATGACTAACTTACACTTACTCGCACTTTTGATCCATTCACCACCCAACCCTCTTGAACCTCAAGTTTCACTCCACCTCAGCAACCTCCCTGGATACTGGTCTCACCTTAAAGTGGTTACACCATGTTCCCCAGATAGTGTGGTGTTTATCTGGGCAAGCCCTAGTTTGCAAGCCAATTTCTGAGCTATTGCACAATAATCCATACCCATTCCGCAGTCGTGGTGCTGAGGAGGACTTCCAGTAAAGTGCAATGTGTCTCTGAGCCACCACCAATCCAATTCTAATCATTGACAATTCCAATCGGTGACTTCCCGAACTCGCTCGATACAACGAACGGAGAGCGCCCCGCAGGGCGTCTCTCCCTTGCCGATTGGACAACTGATATGATTTGCCTCATGGTTGTGCCCTCAAAGCCTTGCGGTAACTGTTGAATCTGCCTTGTCAACGACCAAAGCTTGCTCGTGTATACCTTGCATTCTTGCCACCTTCAGACATCTGGTCTGCTGGCAGCCTGGCCCAAGGTCTTTTTTGACACCTTGGTGCACACTGAGTATTTTGTTTGACTAGACTTACAATGGGGCAGCTAATATATACTTAAGCTGGGAAACTCGAGATAGGGAACCATGTTCACTTTCCTTTGCTTGTTTCGGTTCAGCCATTTTGGACTACTGTTATTATAATTGCTTGAGGGACTGTTTGTTCCGGTTCAGCCATTTTAAGGCTGCTATTATTGTAAATACTCGAAAGACTGAAGATGTCCTCACATGCCCCTCCTCATAGAAAGTGAAAGAGGACCCCCTCATAGAAAGTGAAAGAGGACTGATCGAAGAGCATCATAGTAATAGAAAGAGGACTGAGTAAACTTCTGCAGCGGCCATCTTGGCATGGGCATACGATTAACAGCCCTCTCAATCTACTCTGCTGAATATGACCTGGTAATTTCCCACTGAACTTTGGAGGGATTAACTCTATCTGATTCGATTTTAATTTGTAAATTGCCTTACTGCGGATCATTTAAGATGGGGTAAGTCATCATGGCGCTATAGCACATTCCTTAGGTAGGCCTAGCTCATAAGACAGACCTTTTGGGGTCCTCCACCCTTATATTTCACTACCCTTAACAGACCTCCTTGGTGGGAGCTTCCCCACTTTACCCAGCATGGCAGGGCCCTGCCTGACCTCCTCGGGTGACAACTACTACACCGTTGTCTATCCTCCCATTCTCTCCAAAACCGCCACTAAATCCTTCAAACACTCCATCCTGAAAAGTCATTCCGAGACCCTGGCCTCTGACCTACGATTCAGCGCTGACAAGAGCACAGTCATTAATGACCTTATCTTCTACTCCAGGGAAACATCTCTATGGCGCAAATCCTTCTCGAACCTCCTCAAGGTTCACGAAGCCAGGAAAATTCCATACAGCATTAAACTCACAATCACACTGTCGGACCTCACCATCAGCTTATACAAAAACTGCATCATCCTGATACAAGCGCCACCCAAAGACCTCAATAAATTTGCGGAGCTCTTCACCCTCCTTAAAAATATGTGTGCACGACCCTCCGCTGTGCACGCTCCCCCCGCACCATCCCCCACCCCATCCACCAAGGGTGCCTAGCCTTTCACAAACCACCCGTGCTAGGGATCACGTCACTGGTCGACCTAGCCCCACTACCATGCCACCAGCGCATGCCAACGGCTGCGTGCCTATACCACTGACCTCAGGCCTGCAAGCTCTCTCCTCTCTTATGGCTACTGAAACTCCCCCAGGGCTCACGTCTCTAGCCGACCTAGCCCTTCAACCATGCTACGAGCACATGCCAACAGAAGCGTCCCCAAACCTTTGACCTCCAGCCCACAAAATCTTCCTTCCGATATGGATACTAAAACTCCTGCATGGACTCACAACACTGGTCGACTTAGCCTCACCACCAGGCTACTAGCAGAATCGCTCCCATACCATCGGCCCCCTGCCTGCAAGAGCTTCCCTAACCCTGAGCATCCACAACTCCATTCTGGATCTAAAGAACCTTCTGCACCTCACCAAACTCTCTTTCTCGAATCTCGGGCTCTCGCAGAACTCTACCCCCCCTTTCTCCGAGCCCCTCCTTCACCCATTACCACTATCCCTGAGACACCTGCGCCCTCGCAAGCAGCCCTGCCACCTCTCGGAGGAAGAAGTTCTGGCCCTCCTCATTACCTACAAACCTACCGCTGTCATGCCTAGTCCTCTAGACCTCATGGAGGAAGAAATTGTAGACCTCCTCATCAACTGCGAATCTGCCCTGACAACCCCAAGCCCCTCAGATCTGAGTGACGAACACCCTATCCACACGGTTGCAACCAACCCCAACAGATCAGCTTCCCTCCGCAAAGGAGGAGTGGTCAATAGCAACCTAGAGCTAGTACCCATCTCTGCCCCCACCCACGACACACACTCCGACCCCCCACTATGCGGCCTCCTAATTAACTGCCGCTCAGCAGTAAAGCATGCCTCTGATGTCGCCGATCTCATACTGAGCCAAAAATCGGACTTCGCGATCTTGACTGAATCTTGGCTCAACAAATCCTCATCGTCCTGCCTCGACCTCTTAGTGCCGCCCAATTACAACATCGTAAGGCTGGACAGGCAATAAAAAAAAAAGGGGGAGGCATTGCCTGCATCTACCTCTCTAACCTCCTTGATACCGAACCTCTGGCTGATCCTACAGACTCCTGTGAATACCTTTTGATGGCACAATTCTTGAATGGTTTAGGTCCTTCCTCCAGAATCGCTCACAGAGGGTCCTAATCAACGGTAACCTATCAGCTCCCTCTCCGATCACGGTTGGAGTCCTCCAAGGATTAACTCTGTCCCCTACCCTCTTCAGTCTTTACCTTGAACCGCTCACAGAGGTGCTAATATCTCCTACCACATGTATGTCGACGACACACAGATCTACATCAAAATCTCTTCTCCTGAGGACATTCTCTCCCTGAATGAGGCCTTGAAGCCGACTCTTCACTGGCTCACCTCTAACCAGCTCAAACTTATCACAAAAAAAACGGAGTTTCTTCGCATCTCCCCACCCAAAACCAATCCAGACATCCAGGAATGGAGCAAGGCTATCACAGCGCTAAACTGCCCTCCTACCATTGTGGACTCTGCTAAATCCCTGGGAATAACCCTAGACGGCAGCTTGGCCATATCAACTCGATGGCCAAAACTGCCAGATTCCACCTGAGTTACCTAAGAAACCCGAAACCTTTCCTCGACACTCCCAACCTAAGAACGGCTATCCAGGCACTAGTCATCTCCAGACTAGAATATGCATGCTCTACTCTCGTTGATCTACCCAAGAACTCTCTGGCCCCATTGAAAGCCTGCCACAACGCCGCCGCCATACTTCTAACAGGCTCAAAGAAATTTGACCACATCTCTCCCCACCTTAAAGCTCTGAACTGGCTTCCTCTCGAGGCCAGAATCCAACTTAAGCTGGCTTGCATCACTCACAAGGCTCTATACTCCAATTCCACTGCATTTCTCACCCAGAAACTCGTGATGTCTGGAGGAGCCAGAAACTCCCGTTCTGCCAGAGACCTTTTGCTCCAGCCAGCACGCTTCCGAAAAGAAAAGAAACTACAATCGGGCCTTCTCTGGGGCCGCTCCAAGAATATGGAACTCTCTCCAGCCCACCATCAGAAGACTTTCCTCTTTGGCACGCTTTAAAAAGGAGACCAAAACGATCACAGTACAATCACCTCAGCGACTTTGTTCCACCCGCTGTTACGGCATTATCCATAGTTCTTCCGGATGATACCTTCCCGGCTCTTCTGGGCTTCCCACCCGGGAGTTGAGACTGCTTGTTCTCTTATATAATGTATCTATCTGCTTTTATCCCAAATGTATCAGGTATTTCAGACTGCTTGTTTTTCTTGTATAATGTATCTGTTATAATGAAGAACACTCTTAGACAGGTATGTTCAAGCGTCTTTATTCTGTCATCCACTCTCCGCAACTGACAGCTTGTCAACATTCCAATGTGAACTCTGACGGAGCATTCCATGAGGGAGGAGGGGGCGGGGGAGAAAGGGAAGCTACCACTGGGGGAGGAAAAGATAAGAACACCACAGAGGAAAGAACCAGGAGAAGAAAAGAGAGATTACAACAGTATCTACCTGTTTTCATCCCAATGGTATCCTCCCTTCCTAAGGGGCATATTAACAAGGGCTTTATCTCTGCTTTTTTGGATTTAAAAGCCAAAGAAGCGGAGATAAAAATATCGCCCTATCAACAACAGGGTGCTAACATGCAAAATCGCATGTTAGCACCCCTTTTCACTACGCTTCCCTTTGCATCTCTAATGAGATGCAAAGTGGGCGTTCCAGAGCAAAATAATAGGAGAAATGTTGCTTAAGGAGAAATGTCGCTAAGCGACATTTCTCCTATTATCACGCTTCATGCTAACCCTGTTAGAGACAAAAAAAGCAGCGCTAACCATGGTTAACGCTGCTTTTTTACTTCTGCTAATTTTCAGATTTAGCCATGTAATCCAATGGGAGGTGGATTACATGGCTAAATCCACCATGGGCTATCAACAAGGATATCCCTATCCTTGTAGTTTTATCACTGCATTACCAACGATAACCTCTCAAAATGCCGCTATCGCTGGATTTTTTATCACCTAGGCAGTTAGCGTTGTTAATAACGCGATAACCAGGCAATATTATCCAGCGATAGCGGGCGTTAAAAAAATTAACGATAAGCGCCCTTAGCATTAATTTTCCCTGTTCCTTGTTAATATGCCCCTTAATCTTTTGTATACCACACGTCGATCCTGTAAAGCACTCTGATGCCCTCACGGGTCTGGTTTGCGCTCTATAAAACTTTAAAATAAATAAATAAAATTGTTCCTGCCCCCATATTACCATCCCAATCCTTTAGTATGTTAAAGACTGATAGGTTAGGAATTTTTTTTAAAGGATATGCCAATGACACACTATAATATTGAATATTTGGGCCCAGTATGATTGTATGACAGGACACAACCAGACTGTCTGTATGAATGTACCTGCATCTGAGACAGTTGGGGCTTGTTGCCCTCTCCATTTTCAACATCCTATCTGGTGTGTAGCACACCTGCGGGAAATATTTGAATTTAATGAGGCACAGTTTTGTTGATAGGACTGCCTTCTGAGTTACCACTTTCAACTCCATTTACTCTTTTGTCTTCCGAGACTCAGCTCTTTCAGTATCAGCAGTGGGCTCAGGGAATTTACATCTAACAATTTCTATAGTCTAGAGACACCCTTATATTTTCATCTGCTGTAAGTTTCGACTTCAGAGGGTTCAAGTTTGGTAAGAGATTATGTTTGTCTTTATAACCCCAGAGCACATGCCTGAGTTGTAGATAATGATAAAACTGAGATCTGAGGAGCCCAAACTTCCGTGATAACTGTTCATAAGACAACATATTATTTGAAACCCTCCAGCTGTGACAACCCACTGAGTCAAGTCCCCTTCCAAAGAAGGGATTTCCTGCGTTGTGTTCATTCCAACCTATCCATTTTAGATCCTCCCTCTAACATTAAAAAAAATAAGTGTAACAAGAGGCAGTCCCAGAGATATCATACCACCATACAACATTGATAACCAATCATTTTTTTCCAAGGTCACCAATTCTAGTCTGATGGGCGAGTCACCCCTGTCCCTGAATATCCAGTTATTAATAGGGAGAAGCTGAGCTGCCTAATAGTACAATTTCATGTTAACTATACCCCACCCTCCATCATGGGATTAATGCACACATTACCCATATGCTACCCAAGGTTGGCCACCCGCCCAAAAGAAGCTCATCAAGAAAGACCACAGAGCAGGGAAAACCCCAGAGGGAGTCTACAAGGGTAATTTTTTAGTGTATAAAGTAGTTGTGAGAGTGCAACCATTTTAAACCAGGCCCCCCTCCCCATTATGTTCAAAGGGAGTCTTTTCCATCTGGCCATATGTGCTGTGATCTTTTCTAGCAACTGGGCTATATTAAGAGTCCGACGGGTATCCAAATCACGGGAGATGTGTATGCCCAGATATTTAAAATGAGATGTAATGAACTGTGGCGCAGGAGCCCCAGGGGTTTTAATGTCTATTTCCCCCACTACAAACGTTATGGTTGATTTGACCCACTTGTCTCTGAGGCTAAAACCATGTGTATTTCCAGTATCTGCATCAAACACAGGGTATACTCAGCAGGCTTCTGGACTTGGGTAGGACATATTTTGCATAAAAAGAGATGCAATCCTCCAAACTATCCTCCCACCGAACATCGCAAACTTGTGCATCCCTCAGTACTCACTTTGCTAATGGTTCCATAGCTAAAATGAATAGGAGAGGGGACAATGGACATAATATTATCCCTGCCGTATACCTTGTGCTATGGGAAAGGACTGGAAGAGTACCGCATTTACTCGGACTGGAGAACAGTACAGTACTTCAATACATGCTTGAAAGTTTGGGCCAAAGTTAATTTTTTCTAGCACTTGGTGGAGAAAAGGCCACTTGACTGAGTAGAGGGCCTTCTCAAAATCCACCATCACTATGGCGGTCAGCTCTGTGATTTGTTATGCCTAGTATTACTTGCAACAGTCTCAGATAGCGTTTTATGCCCCTCTTCGTATAAAGCCATTCTAGTTTCAGTGTACTAAGGAGTCGATTACATTTATTAATATATTGGCCAAGACCTTGGTGACCATTTTGACCTCTATACTAACAATGATATCGCCATATGGAATGTGCACTCTGATGCTGACTTGTTGGGTTTGCGTATCATAGGTCATAGGGCAGCTTCCAGTTTGGAGGGCTCCTTCATGCATGGCTGTTATAAGAAAGATAAGTCTGGAAGCATTCTTCTTGATGAACGCAGAGGAAATACTTTAGGCCCAGAATCTTTCCCATGGGTATCCCCTACAGGGCCTTACCCAGTTCTTTTTCCGTATCTGGGCGATTTATAGCTGTCCTATTCTCTGTGGTTATACGGAGTATCATTAAATTCCATATCATGGGGAGTTCACTATCCAGCTATCCCGGTAGACGTGAGAGACGTAATTTATAATAGTAACTGCAAACACATTAGCAATGCTCAAAGAATGATGAAAGGTCCTACCCTCTGTGTCCCTGTTCCAGGGTATGAATCAGTTTGCAATTTCCTTATAAGATAACCATTTTAACAATTTCCCAATGTTGTCCCTGTGTTAGTATAGTGTATGTTGAGATGCAGTCCACGCCCGTTAGCCAGGTTGGTCAGCGTATGTTTTAGCTGTGTCCTGACTGCTGCCAGCTGATGGAGTGTTTCTTCATCATTAGAATTCAGATTGTGACATTCTAGTTGAGTGATGCGGTCTTCCAGAGAGAATTTTTCCCATTTTCTGTCTTGTTTCTGACCCACTAAGTGTGATTATTTACCGTATAACACCCTTTAAGGCCTCCCAAAGGGTGACCTTTGAGGCCATTGATTGCTGATTAAGCTGTAGGCATGGGTCTATCTCTTCCCTCCAGGAAGTCCGAAAAGTGAATATCTAGAACCCATGTAGCAAGTAGATTGGCCCCCACTGCTCTTTCAGGAGCCCTTCAATCTCAATTCAATAGGAGAGTGGTCTGATAGGCAGTGAGGCGAAATACAAGCTCTGGATTTCCCTGAGTCTGCACCTAGGGCGAAAAAATAGTCCAGTCTCGAGAATGATTTATGAGAGTGAGAATAAGCGTACATTTAGAAATATAGGGGGGGGGGCAAAGTTGCTATATATCAGTAAGTCCAAACGAGGAGGAACATTCTGATAATGCTGTGGTCCTCCAGTTAGTAGTAGCAACCCTGGATTCGCTCCCAGGGTCCAGAAGCATGTTGAGGTGCCCCCTACGATGGCCGTTCTATTTGGGCTCTATAACACAGTTGTGAAAGGTCCCCCAGGGTGGTGTCTATACGTTTCAGGGGGAACAGGCACTCACTATTGTCAAGGGGACCCCCTCTAAATTTCCTGTGACATTCACCAAGATACCCAGTGCATCATTGTATACCTGTTACACAGCTAACAGAAAGGATTCGAGCAGGAGGATAGCCACTCCTCTAAAGCCTCAGGTAAACCCAGAGTGGTAAACTCTATTGTAATCGTGTCTGCCCAGAAACATCCAGTTTGTGCAGAGTAGGTGAGTCTCTTCACTTTGGGGGATAGTTTTTTAACATAGCTCATGACACCCCCCTTTAAATTTTGTCATTTAAGCCACTGACATTTCAGGAGTCTATGTTATAAGTAGTGTCCCCAGTTACCACACTGAGGCATGTCGGTGTGTGGATGTCTTGCTGTAAGGTAAGAAAAACTTTCAATCCCAACTCCTTCCCTAAAACCCAGAGGCAAATGCCCCAGCCAAAGGTATTTTAAATACACCATATGCAATTTGAAAATGTACATATCTGTTTAGTATAGACCCCCAAATGGGCTCAAACAACATAAAACTGGCCTCCTGAGTTTCCAAGCCTCCAGGGTTAATCCTGCCTCAGAGCGACCGCAGCACTCCAGTCAGGATGAGATCATAATTTAATTTTACATGGTGGCAGGTTGCGTATCGTCCTCTTCACTGGACCCTGTGTTGGAAGTCCCCTCATCCTTTTTGGTTTTATGTTTCTTGGAGCTCTTCTGAGAGGCCTTCATCTTTCTCCCAGTGCACCCCAGTCATTGTTGTCCTGTTGTCCCTCCTACATTAGCAAGGTCATGGCCGCCACCTGGAGAAATTTGCAGTACTCCACTCATTCCCACGCGAACTCTGAGTTTTCCAAAAAGAAGGATTTCCCATGAAACATTTTCTTTAACTTGGCTGGGTAGAGCAGCATATATTAAATTTGCAGTGCCTGCAATTTGTGTTTGACTTCGGTGGAAGATTTGCACTGTTACTGAACTTTGGCTGTATAATCTGGAAAAATTTTAATTTGGCAGATTTGTAGCAAATGTCCAGCAGCAGCCAAGGTTTCCTGTGGTTGACAGCCCTATCCATATAATTAAAGAGTCTCACAATCATCGGATGCAGCGGTGCACCAGGAGGAGGTGTGGGTGTCAGCGCCAGGTGCTCCCTTTCGAGCACAAAGCACATTGAAAGATCTGCCTCCGAGATCGCCGATTTGAGCTATGCTGTCAGAAAAGCCTCAGGTTGCTGTCCTTCTACCCCATCGGAAATTCCCACTAGTCTCAAGTTGTTTCGACATGACCCCCCCTCTATGCCTTCAGCTGTTTTCTTTTTCCTTGTACATATTCAGTCCGTTTGGGCTTTGTGTGCTTGTTAATTTTGCCGTGTTGAGTTGTGCCCGGTCATTGACCACTGTGCCACTCTATTGATCACCCAACTTGATATTATGGTCTCAATTCCACCAATCCATGCAAGAAATCCCTCAACAGGTAAAGGCGGCGAAGGAAGCAGCCCTACTCCAAGTCATAGAACCAATTTTGAGCGCCTGACTCTCCCCCTGGATTTCAGTGTGCTGGCTAGAACTGGAGCCATTGAGATGATCCAGGTAGCATACTCTGGGAGCACCATGAACAGGACTGTAGGGCCAATGGGGCACATCCATCAAAGGTTTTTGCAAGCGCAAACGGTGCGATTCGCAAAAATCTGCCGTTTGCGCCCGCAAAAAGGCCTTTTGCGATGCATTAAAGTGTAAGGCACTCGCAATTTAAGAAATCGCAATTTATTGCAATTTCTTAAATGCAATGCTAGAAGCACTTAGAAATAGCGAATTCGCTCTTTGGGGTACCAAATACAGAGAAATTAATCTGGTCTGTATTTTGCAAAAACCTTGGAAAATGCACTTTAGTGCATTTTTCAAGGTTTCAGGATACACCCTTTGGGCATGTGTGTGCGCAACATACGTGCACATCACAACTTCAGGGGTGCAACAGGGTGTTATTTTGACACTTTTGAACCCTTGAAATTGCATGCGCAATTTGCGAGTGCCTATTGGTACTCGCAAATTGTGCATGCAATTTCCCATTTACTCCTATGGGCCTGTAAGCCCATAGGAATGAATGGGAAGCCATTGCTTAATTTTAATAGGGATTCCTACATGCATAGGCTTTTGAGAGTCCTTAATTGTGATTTCTTGAAAATTGCAATTAAACTCGGAAAAGCTTTTCTTGATGCATGTGCCTGAGTGTCCTCAGTTCGAGAATGCAACCCAGGATGGGAGGGGGATGACCCCATTTGATGATTATAGGGCAGTCACTTCGCCCCACTTATTACATCTCTGTAGCCCTTGTCTCCCCAGGCCTCAGCACAGCCATGTGGCATGGTCCCTTCATACCAAAAAGAAAGTAAATCTCCTTGGGGGTTTCACCTTGCCCAGTGATGCTGAGTGCAGCTCGTTCATCAGTTGGGTGCCCCAGCAGCACGCCATCAGAGGCCCCCCACCAGGGCAGGGACTTCCTAGTTCCACGCAGGGGTTCCCACGGAGGCCCATGCCTCCCCAACATAGACCTCACCTTCACTGGTGTTGCACCCGGTCAGTGGCCCAATTTGCCCTGACAGGATCCTCTCGGTCCGGGAGGGGACTACATTCTCCACTGGCAGCCACTCACCTCCACGATTGCTGGCTCCCCGCTGCTGGCCCAATGTGTCTTCTCTGGTCACGACCAGGCCATACCGCAGCACTGCCATCTTCAGCAGCAGTGGCTTCTCGATATCGTTGCTCTGTCTTCATCAGCTAGGATGCACACTGGAGGACTGCAGGGAGGGGGTTAAGGTAGTATGTTGCAGGAATTATTTTGGTTTGGTGGCACCAACACGAAACTGAACTAAATTGTGACGCCATCTTTGCCGTCCAGCAACGGCCCGCAGACCTCCTTTATTATAAACACTGCTAAACTACCATGCGTATATACCAATTTTGTAATTGTAATAAAACCTTTAATAAGTTTTGTTCATCACAAGACCTCGGTCCGTAAATCACATCAAACTTCCCAAATGTTTATTAGCAACACATCTGTTTCAATGAATACTCTAATAACTAGACACATATGTCCAGGGATTAAGTTATTAATACTAAGGATATATCACCATAATCAAAGTATTTGATTGAATTGTACTGTTGCATGTGTTAACAGTGATATATGTGAAATCGACTACGCTCACAAATTGTGGATCCAGAGCGAAAGGTACAATCTACCATTAATGTTGGAAAATAATCTAATTAGAGCTTTTAATATAACCTAAAGAGTAATGTATATCGTTAGGAAGGGCTTGATTTGTTTACATCATTTAACAAACAACATTGGCCCTCATTAAGAGTGGCCTTTTAATTCTGAAGGGACCCGTAACATGACTCCCCGGCCCCATCGGAATCATGAGCTCCACGACGCTTTTGCAAATTTGCAAATCTATTTACTTTCACATGGAGATATCAGCTGAAGTAGTTGAAATCTCATTGTCAAAATCGGGGGAGGAGGAAGTCCTTGAGAAATCAGAACCAGAATTTTGGACTTCCCTGCTAATTCCCCATTTTTAAGGGGAGCCTTACAGCCCCTGCATCTGATCTCTGAGAAAAACTAACTTGCAGAATACCAATTTTGAGAACACATTTCACCTATACTGTTTCCTTGTAACTTCCAGCACAAGCATTGGCAAAGTGAATAGGTCGTGCTTTGTTTGTCTAATGGCATTGCAATTCTTTTTGCAAATAGAGTACAGCATCAGCTAAAAAAAATAAAAAAGATAAAGGTGCAATGATGCAGTTGCTGCTTCTCGCCTCAGCAGTCCGTAGGCGTTCACATGGGTGATAACCATTTGTGTTTGTTTTTAATTTCCAATCTAAGATGGCTAATACCACTTACATAGGTATTTGTTGTTGTTTTTAAAACACAATTGTAATTGTGTGAAACAGATTTTCATATAGCAGAACGCCCTAGCAATAAATGGCAGCTGCTGGGCCCTTCGAAAAGTAAAAAAATAAATATAGGACTGTGGCAGGTGGCGAGACAAGTAGGGGACAGGTGAGATTAAGCAACAGGAAGTCTGCGTGATGATGTAGTAGGGGCGCAGGTGGGGTGAAGCAACAGGAAATTGGCTGGTGTAAGGGAGCAGCAGAGGCACACAAAAGCACTTTAGACCTTGCAAGGATGGTGCCAGTGTAGGGAGGAGACGCTTTGACGAGCAGCGATTAGTTCAGACCATAGTAGGACCCCGATAAGTGGTGACGGTATCCCACTATACATGGCAGACAATTGCAGTTGATGTGCATTAGTCAGATGAAATTGGTCCAGATGAGACTCCTCCCCACAGTTGCTTTCTCGTTAAATCTTACATGGAGATATTGGATATAAACAGATGTGAACTCCTTTTGCGGCTGATAAATATTTTTGTACAGTGACTTATATATATATATGTTCAATACTTGAGCACTGCATCGTCTGTACTATCATCACACTTTATATATTGCATTGAGGCCCTATAATTCATATTAAGAGGATAAAAGAGAAAAGTGTCATGTACATTATTGTTATTATTCAATAAAAAGTGAATGATTGAATGTTGTCGCATACCACTGATTCATATGAGAGGTATTGTGCGAATGAGTTCCATGGAACAACTGTTGTATTTTAGTATGAGTACTCTGGTCCTCGTGGGCAGGTAGGGTTATCCTTGGTTTGTTGACACGCAAAAGCACTTTAAGCAATGTGGAGCGTCCTTCACGAAAAAATTACAAGTAACGCAAGGGGAAGGGAAGCAATGGAAGTGCATGTAGATTGGGCTGGTGAAAGGGAAGCAACGGGTAGCGCGAATATTTGAGGGGGCCAGTAGCATGACAGAGGCGGTAGCAAGGAAACATATATTAGTTCTCATAGAGTGCTCAATGAAAAAGAAAAGTAGTTCCCTAAATGTAAGCAGTGGAAAGATACAAGTTAGCCAGTCAAAAGAATGGTAAAGAGGATTGTTCCAGGGGAAGGACGAACACAAGATGAAGAAGGCAAGCCAAATCAATAATGGTGATTTGTTACTTCTATGTGTGCTGAGAAGTAGCTAATCATGATTATTTAATGATTGTTTATGTGCAGAAAGGGACACCTTCATGTACATAAACTATCATTAATGGCGTTTTGCTCTTTCTATATGTGCTGCAGCACACATAGAAAAAGCAAAAGTGGGGAGAAACATAGGTATTTCTCCTTGTTGCGCCATTCTAACTCCTGCTATTGCATGGTGTTCGTTTTTGACGCTGCCTCAGATTTAAAGATCCATGTAAATCTGGGGCAGCATCAAAAAGCAAAGGGTGTTGCGGTGGAACGCCCACAGCAACACATCTTTGCATGCCCCTGTAACACAGATACCTGCATGAAAGGGTACCATAGTTACAAAGTGGCATTAAGCCACAAAAAGTGGCTTTGTATATATGGTGCAGGGCATTGCGCCACTGAAACGTCGATAAAAGTGACGTTCCTGTGGCGCATAGCCCCCCCCCCCATCTGTTATTTATTTTACAACACTCCGTTGTAATTGAAGACAGATTTGCGCTATTGAAATAATTGTATAAATAAATAATTTCACTGTACCAACTAAAAAAAAAGTGTGATATCAGAAACAAAAAAATACACTTCAACAAAAAGAAACTCGTACAAAAGAATACAATGTAATGGAAAAAAGCGCTGTTGGGGAACCGTAATCCTTCCGTATGAGTGATGAGGACTGGCAGCCCAATTGTTTGTTTGCTTTCCTTTGTATGTGACAGCACATGTATGACCAGATGAATTCAACAATAAATGAGTGCTAAAATGAATGAAAAAGGTTAATCTTAAATTATTTTATTTTATACTTGAAATCTTGACATGATATGAAAAAAATAACATTATATCATCGTATTCATTATTGTACTCGGAAATCTGTTCTCCAGGAACAGGCAGATGCACATAAATTTCTTTTTATAGAGGCCATCAGCTGTAAAAAAACACATTGTGAAATATTACAATTCTTAGAAATGTGTAAATCTTCACTACACCATAATCGTATGCCTTTAACAGATCATTAAAAAGATACATTTAAACCACAACCAACCCACTTCTCTGTATTTGCTGTCTATGGTGATGTACAATTGTTTGTTGTGTGCTTACATCTGCAATGTGTGCACATCATTAGCAGTGTCTGCTTTTACTTTCATGTTTAGGCATTATTCTGGATAAACTCTTTTGGAACAAATCATTTTTATTATTATCCAAACCATTTTTGGGCTAAATCAAGTTCTATAGTTTATATAAACACAATACAATGTGTTACAGCCAAATGAATAAATACAAATATACTACATGAATTAAATATGCTATGTGCACTGATGTATGATTAGCACTACATGTGGCATTGCGTTGCAGTAGTTATATTGCATACACTGTAATTACCATTTATGTCTCTGCAGGGTATAAAAGCACCTACTTCAGATTTTAATGCAGGTAGCCACAGGGCTCAAACCTATTTAAAAGAAAGTAGCATAGGCCTTTGAAAGTGTTGTCCCTTTCCACAGGGAAATGATTGTTAATGGTTGCAATACTGTAGTTGTACCAAAATCATGTTCCTAATTTTAGAGGGCCTGCTTCAGTGGAGATTAAGGAGGCTTTTCAAATGCTTTTATATTAAAGTTAGTAACCAATATTATCCCTGTTAGTAGCTTGAATTTCAAATCACTTTCACAATCACTGTGAGCTGCTGGTAAATCTGTGAAAAGTAACCTGGGTGAGTCCAAACCAAGACATATACGAGAGTATATACAAGGCTGTCAGGATAGCATTACATTGCCCGTCTTTTAAGTTAAAGATACATAACTGGTATGAGGACAGGTCTGGGGCAAGGTTAAAAACAGAATAGTGAAACCAAATGAAGGAAAAAGGGCCCAATTTTTGTTTCTCAGTATGTGGGGAGCCCTGCAGTAAGAAAATACTTTCTAAATGGAGCACTCTAAATCCTTGAACAGATAGTACAGAAAAAGTATGGACAGGTTGGGCAATAGAAGATATCGCATACTGCCACGTCTTCATGGGTTAGTCTCAACTTAAGCACCTATTGGAAGCTTTAAAAGGAGAAGATGAATGCTGCTTTCAGAGAGGTTTCAAGAGCATTCTAAAGTATGAGCCCATTTACTTGCAGGGATTTATTGAAATGTCTGATCTGTTTGGACGTTTGGTGGCAGATTGGCATGATGGTACGACTTTCCAGTAATATGGTTCAGAATTTAGACTTGAACAGATAATGGATATGTTACATTCATAGCTAGAAAAGGAACTCGTGTATTGGGTATTGAATTCCACCATTCAATCACTGTTGAAAACAAAAGAAGGCGATATATTGATAACCATAAACAAATGCAAACATTGTCTGTTCTGGATTTAAGCAAGTGCCATGTGTCCTAGTTTAACGTGTGCAACACACTGAGCAGATACTGAACCAGTTTCAGTGCAGGCAAAAGCCTTTATTAGGAGACAGTGACTGATGCGGATAAGATACTAACAAGAAGCCAGCATTCCTTTGACTCCCTTACAATGCAAACGATCTACTGTCTTCTACATTATGTCTTCAAATCTTATTTATGTTTTGAAAACAATACAATGTTTTTTATTAAGTAATGGCCTCTTGAATGTTTCCAAGTTTAATTTGGTAGTTTCTTGTGCATCAACTGGCCCTGAATCTAATAATGTGGCAGTTTTATGCATCAGCTGTCGCTGAAATTCCATGTCGCTTCCAGAGACCCTGCAGAATTCAGTCTTAGACACCCAGAGAAAAATACAAATTACATTTATAATTTACATTAAGACATGTAGCTATATCAACATAGTTGCAACGTAGGCTTTGCAATCACAACAGTTAAAGTGCTAAGCATAATACAAAACCCTTAGGGAACTAATCAAATGGATTTCTTCTCGATCAGGCAAACTAACAGGCTTCACTGAGCCCAAAATCCTTCTTTTTGTTCTTACAAATGAGAAAATCGCATATTCAGTCCAGTTAAATTTAAAGTTGACTTATTTAGTTGATTTCGTTTTCACATTGAAGGTGTTCAACACTTCATTAATAAATAACATACGAACAGTCAAGAGAAGTTGGGAATTTTTGTTTGAGGCACACAGATCCCAGAAAAATATTGATGTCAAGGTTATGGTAATACTTCATATGTATTTTTATTCGCATTTTCCATCTTGGAGTTGTTTTTAACAAATCACTTGTGTATCTGAAAAGCTTGTGCTCTGTGTTCCCACAATCATGCTCTTGTTCTATTTAACAACCTTTGTTTATGTCTGTGTGCTGTGCCCAGTCGAGCTATATTGTATTCACCATTGCTTTCTATGTGTTTAATGTTTGAATTACACATCGGAAAAAGCTGAGGCATAAGCTGAGTGAATTCTTCTTTACGTATATTGCGATGGGTTGCAGCAATCTTAGTGTTCTTCTTTTAAAGTCTTTATTCGTTTTTTGTAAGGTTGCTCTTTCTAGAGAGTCCAGTCCAGGTAGTACTTGGGTTTCGCCTGGCTATACTGTTTCCCTCCCCAGTGGAACCAGATGTCCTGCTCACTGGGGTGGTTGGTTTTGGTTGCTTCCAGTGATAGCTCTAGAATCTGTCTTAGGACGAGAGTGAATAAGTCAAGTGAATGAAATAAGCCTTTTACATCCATCACTTGTCCTCTATGAGGGGTTGCACAATAAGGCAGGTGACATCTCACTTTATAGAAGGGTAGGGCCTTTTGTTGGTCGGTTGCTCGATAATAGTGGCTGACTTCCTCCCTGTTTGGACTTTTGCTCTTCTGTCCGAGATGAGAGAAGTGCTGGAGCAGACAGATGATGGGCAGCTCCCTTCTGCTGATGAAACGTGTTAATGTAGCTCGCAATTAGCAGCGTGATTTCCAATATCTATTAAAACAAACATAACTTTCTTACTTTGGTAATATTGATAGTCAAAATGCTGTCAAGAAGTCAACACATTTCTGTTCTTTAAGACATGCTAGTAGTACAAGTGATAAATGTACTAAATTAACACACAAATTAAAAAAACACGTTGTACAACCTGAGCAACAAATTAGAACACTGCAGACTTCAAATTCAGTTATCTGAAGCCAGGAATGAGCCAAATGGATAGAAAATTGGGGGTCATTCGAACAAAGAGATTTAATAAAACATATTTAAGCAGGGAATAACAGATTCAAAAGAATTATTAAAATGAGGACCCTTTTATAAAACAATTATCAACATAGACATATGATACCTGGAGACGGTTAGGACAAAATTACCAGGTCCACAGCAGGTTTGGAAGCAATGCTTGGCCTTCAACTAGACCCAGCACACAACCTTCTACAGGAGGCCAACACGATCTGTTGTCAGGCTTCCGCTATGCGCAGCGGGTGTTAGACACATTCATCTGGATGTTTAGTGTAGGACTGACAAGGACCTGAGAGGACTGAGGAACCCTGGTGAGGATGATATTTCTAAACTCTATTAGAAATATAACTAGCACATGCATACCAGTGACAGTGTTTGATATTTTTTAAGGAGTGCAGTTGAAGATTAGCTGATTCTGTTTATGTCTGAAATGAGTGACAATGTAAGATCAGATGTAAATCCCAACAATGTTACTAGTTGGGTTAGTAAAGGAGCACAGCCACTCATTTTGAGTTCATCAGTCAGTATTGGGTTGGGTTTTTTCTCACTCTTTATGGACAATGAGAAGGAATTCTGCTGTCAAAAGCTTAAATTCCAACAAAAAATTGTCTAACATCCTGACTTGAAGTCTGGCAAGGAATGAGTTTTTCCTTTAAATTACAATCTTTGAACAGCTAAATGGTACATGTGCGCACAAAGTTTAATAATGGAACCGTGGGTGATCCTTCTAACAAAAAGGAATGTATTTTTAGATATGGTATTAAGGTGGAGGCAATTGTATCAAACTGTTAAAATGACAAAAGAAATGGAATTTTGTTAAATATCAATGACTGGCTATTGTTTGGAAACAATTTAAATACAAGCTCAGGTAAAAAAGGAGAAATATGTGCTACTTTTCACATGGACATAAACAATGAGTTGGTTGACCTGACACAGGGAGAATTTCACAAACATTCTCTGTGTCCTGGTGGCATACACACTGTCAAAAATCCAGAAATTTCCTACAGGCTGCCTCATCATTATAGGCCAAATCAGCTTTTGCTTCCATCCTATGAGTACTTAGGCTGTTATTACGAATTGCCTCATAATGTTAATGATGCTGGTAACAGTAGTTACTGGTGCCATTGGATTTATGAGATCTGCAGGAACACTGCAGATTTCTTAACTCTCTTCCAGCCATTTCGTCTGCTGAAAACATCTGAAATGTCTGTGTTAAAGTACATCGGTGTGAGAAATTGGGGTATTAGTTGAGGGGGTGAGTACTCATGTCAAATAATAACCTCAATCCATTTCAAGGTGAACTACTAAAGTCACTAAATTTACCTAACAAATATACAATAATTAGAACTGGGGTTATGAATTAACAAATTTTAAGGTTCAAAATAGTGCTAAATGCGTTCACTTTGTTGCGCTTTACTGGGATGAGGGTATGGTTTATGGCATACTGTGATGTAGCACAGATCGGATACAGGGATCAGGTTTGTCCTGGTGAAAAGTTTTACCTTTAGACTTAGTCTCTGGAAGGAACGAAAGTCAAAAATCCTCAGCAGGGCAAAGCAGCTCGCTGTGGCCGAATAATGCTCTATGTCGCCTGATAGCCGCTGGATGAGGTTTCAGTGAAACTGTTGACTTTTGGCGGGAAAGCTGCAAGTGGGAGAAATTTGAAGTTCACACCTAAAGAAAGTCCCTCACAGGCCGGATACTTTTTGTGCCTTCTCCTAGCGGGGAGAGGCTGCAGGTAGCAGCCAAAGAGGGCTCCATGAGTCTGAATCCCTTCTCTGCAAGGTTGTGCAGAACAATGATTGATGCTGTGGTGGAGAAAACAGCGGGAGCAATTTGAAACCTTGGCCAGCGGTAATGCACCTTCATCAGATTGGCTTGGCGGGTTAGTCCCGGTTCCCCGTCAGTCCTCTGACAAAAGTTGGCAAAACGTTTCTAAATCCCAGGTTTCAGGATTTGTTAGAAGGAGTACACTTTGATACCAGCTAAGGGTCTAGAACTTTGAGAACAGCACTTGGGGGTCAAGACTATCTCAAGCAGAGGCCAGCAGCAAGGTCCAGGGCCAGTCAGTCTGAACTGGTCAGCTGAGAATGCAGGAAAAGGCCTTTTGAAGCTTATTGTTGTGTTATAGCCCAAACAGAAAGTCAGCCCTATGACCCTTGAAATCCACTTCGTTGTCCTGGGTACAAGAGAAAGAGCAGGTCCAGTCTTCAAGGCTCTTCTCAGGTCACATGCAGCAGGTCCAGTCCTCTTCTGTTCTTCCACAGGTCCAGGAGTGAACTAAGGAGGTTACAGTGGGTGCTACATTTATGTCCAGTGCCAGCCTGTGGGTGGAAAAACTCTGGGCCACTCCCTTAGCAATGGCGTAAAAGTTCATAGGAGTAACCCTACCCACTTCTGCAGCACTTTCTGTGGGGTTTGCTGCAAACAATCCCACAGTGCCCCTCTCTGTGCAATACCAACATATCA
The DNA here is from genome assembly GCF_964204655.1 of Triturus cristatus. Classification (NCBI taxonomy): domain Eukaryota; kingdom Metazoa; phylum Chordata; class Amphibia; order Caudata; family Salamandridae; genus Triturus; species Triturus cristatus. The sequence continues at coordinate 1,635,897,769 of NC_140589.1, forward strand.
GAGTCTTTCTTCTACTGTGCAGACCTCCTGTGCCCACCCTGGAGGTGTGGCCAGGGAAATGAGCAACTCCTACTCTGTGGTCACTCAAAATTGATCCTGGGGTTTCTTCCCTCCCATTGGCCCTGGTGCCTGACTGACTAGGGGGACAAAAGAAGGGGGAAGACCCAGGGGTTAGCTACATCTGCGTGTGAAAGGGTAGGCCCTTTTGAAGTTAATTACGTTTCTGGGCACAACCCATATGGTCAGCCTGCCAGAGAAACAGAACACCTCTCTACACCAAAGGCATTTATCTAAACTCTGGGAGCAACTTCACATCTCATTAAGCGGCTATTCAGCTCTTGGGTGACAGTGGAAAGCTCATGCAAATGGACTTCTAGAGGTTTCAGGCAGGCAACTAGTAACTTTTTTAAAGTACCTGTTCTAAAATATTTGTTACAAATCTGAATTTACCAATGAATTGAGTTTGTAATAAATAGTTTAACAAGTCCAAGAGTAAATTCTGTAGCTGGTTCCTAAGCAGAGATAGCAATATTAATTGTAATATTGTATCACAATGTTTTCCTATGGAACAACTACCCCTGCTACAGTGAAAGTAGCCTGTTGGTTCTTTTCACTGTAAGGCCATGTTTAACATTAAACTTTTACATGTCAATCTCTACTGCCTCACTGGGAAGTGAATCCGGCTTGTGGGTGATTTGTTGATATTTAAAAAGAACATTATGGCCTGTCAAAAAATGTTTATTTTGTCAGGTTTATAACTGCATAACAGGACTATTGCTAAAAATTATTTTTTACAATTGAAGGCGTTTTTTTCCCACATTCTGAATTCTTACTGCTGCACTTTAGTCAATCAGGAAGGTGGCACAAGGGGGAAATTAGACACTGTGAGACGCCATCCTGGTCAGTGCTCCAGTTGTTTCATTGTGCTTGATAATAAATGAAGCCTGGGGCGCAGATGCACTGCCGGCATTCCAAAGGCAAGCCTGTCTGCGGCTGTCCACGTCCAAACGGTGCCAGGAACCCCGGTCCATGCAATCTAGTAAATTAATCTACTCTTCTATGGAATTACTAACCTTTCGTGGTACCCCCAAGTACAATTGCCTGCACTCAGTTGGTTTGTTTAAAGGGGAAACACAATGCAAGCACTGCTTTAAGTCCCTCTCTTGGGCTGGTGACTCAAAGACCGCGCTCACTGCTAAATGCACCTGGTCCATGTTCATGATCAATTGTAGATCACCCCCATGGCACAAGCTGAAACTTTTCTCCTTTCCTGGGGAGAAGAAACCTGACATGGTCTTCTTGACGGAAACCTGGCTCCAGACAGAGCCAGGGCATGATCTTGCCCAGACCCCACCTCCCGATTACTACATTTGCCGGAAAGACTGATAGAACAATATTTTTCAAGCTAGATATCAGCTGCCTCATTGAACCCTTCAGCTCCCCGACTGCGAAAGCATGACATTAGTAATTTCAATGTCTGCTACATTTACCTTCTCAGGAGCCCTCTTATACCGCTTAATTGTGGAATACACCAGGGCTCATCATTAAGTCCAACACTATTTAACTTGTACATGCACCTCCTGGCAGACATCATCCTTACATTTGGGATTTCTATAATCTCATACGCGGACGACACACAGTTGGTCTTCGCTCTCTCTCACAATCAAGACTCCCTTTCCCCCGCCCTAGGCCCTTGCCTTTAGGAAGTAGCCAAATGAATAGCTCATGCCTCAAACTAAATGAGGACAAAACGGAGTTTATGTTCCTTGGCAATTCTCCTAACCGCTCTATTATGGGAGGGGCAGTCTGCCTGGGTCCTCTCCCCGTCCGCCCGCCAAGCCAGTTATAGAGAATCTGGGGGTATGGCTGGACAACTCCTTGATCATGGATACACAGGTAACATAAATTACGGGAACCTGTCACAGCACACTCAGGGTACTTCGAAAAATCCTATACCTGCTCCCCCATATCCTCAAAAAGAGCAGTGGTTCAAACACTCATTCTCTCCCACCTGGACTACAGAAACTCAATTTTCTTGGGAGAACCTAAAAGAGTAATCAGGAAACTGGAAGTGGTGCAGAACTATGCACCTCGGATTCTGCATAATATCCCCAGGCACAAGTCTGCTCATCAAGCATTGATCTCCCTCCACTGGCTACCAGTAGCCCAGAGAATCCCATTCAAAGCCCTCTGTATGGCTCACAAGGAACTGCTAGACAAAGGTTCCCTGATCTCGTGACCCTTAATCACTCTCTGCACTCCAAACAGAGCGTTGCATTCCAGCAATGCCCGCCAGGCTGTGATTCCTTCCATTAAAAAAGCCAGAATCAGGAGGTCAGTTCTTCAGAGACAGCATGGCCAAATTTTGCAACTCGCTCCCCTACACTTTGCAGATAGTCAACAAGGAACTCCCCTTTGAAAACTTTTAATGAACTGGCTATTCGACAGCAGCCCCGTCTAGATCTCTCTGGTCAGTCTATGCCGCTCGGCTAGCGATAGGATGCCCAAGTGTATCTTTGCACTCTATAAATGCTATATAGCTAGGCCTGCAGTCATGTTTACGTTGCCACTATAGGGGACGGCACAATGAGTGCTGCAGTCCAAGTGTGGCATTTAACTTACAGGCTCTGGGCATGCTGTGATACCATATACTAGGGCTTTATTGGCAAGTTAAATATGCCAATCTGACTATGCCAATTTTATCATGTTGGAAAAGGGAGAACTGGCACCTTACGGCTGGTTAGCCGGGGTAACGTGCACATAGTTCTATAGCCAAAGAAAAACAGTCAAGTAGTGTACCTGGGGGTACACCATGCAAAAGATGATTGTTTCCCGCAAGGGGAAAATTATGAACTACTGAGCAAATTGGACCCAGAATGACTGACTCCCCAGCAGTTGCTCACTTCCTAGTGCATGCTCAGGATCCAACTTGTAATGGGCTGGATTTTCCCCAACAACCAGAATTACTGGTACCTCCAGTATTTCTAACTCTTGGCATGGGAAAAATGTGTTCCATTTACTTAACCTCTCATAATGAGGGCCTTATTAGCTGGAGAGCCTCTTCTAGGAATACCTGCTCAGAAGAGAGCAACATCTAAAAACAAAATTTTAAAAAAGCAATGTGCATTTAATGTATTTATGTGTATAATAGAACCAGTTGTTATCATTTCCGTGTTGTTCAATAAGTAATAGAGGAATATCTATTTAAAAACATTTAATCATACAAACCACACGTTATTAGACAGCTCCTCTCATGTAAGGTATGGTTTATCAAATGATGTATCCATGTCGTGTGAACTAATTCGGAAAATTTAAAAATAATTGTAAAAATAAACCTAAAATAAGTACATTTAAATATCCAGTCTGAATTAGCCTTAATACTGAAATACAATGGTAAAAGTTGATGTTACTGATCATCCAGAAAATAAGAACTTTTAAATAGTAGAACATATGTCCTTATTCGCTTGTGGATTTTAGCAAATTGCCTTCTGTGACAAATAAAAAGGTGTACCAAGAAACAGTACATGATTGCCGAAGGAATCCTCCTTCCTGCACTTTTTGATGCACTCCTTTCTGCACTTATGATGAGCAAAATATAACAATGCATAGGGCCATTGATGATGCTGAGACAATGGTAAATTTAAATTGTTAAATCACATTACAATCATTTATTTGACTCTGTAACAGCAAGCAAGGCTTACATTCTACATGGGGGTCCATTTCTATTTGAACACTTTGTTTCAAACAACTTGACTAAAGTGTTTTTAAAACAACAATTTTTGAATTATCCATCTGCAACTTCAAGCTGTATCGCATGTGCCAATGCAGTGATGGACAGCTCCGAGAAGATAATTCAGAATAAACTAATTGTGTTGTTTAAATTAAGGGCCTGATTTAGATCTTGTCGGGACTACCGCCATCCCGCTGTGCGGCGGTACCAAGTACTCCATTGAGATGGCTGCGGTTCACCCTCCGTATTTAGATTTTTGGCAAGACAGTAGACTGCGACAACGGAGTCATTTGACATTGTGATGGAGCTGGAACATTAAATGAGGGGCCTGGACGAGGGGGTACAAGATGGAAATGGAAGCGGGAATCAGTAAAAAACCTCACTTCCTCCGATTCCATCAACTCATAGTAGGAGGGATTCCAACCACAGTTGCCAATGGACCCGCCAACATCTAAATACAGTGGACAGACCGCCAAGTCAACAGGCAGGAATACAGCCGAAAAAGCCACGTCAGGACCCGATCTGCCAACATCTAAATGGGGCCCTGAGTTTTTTGATTGATGTAAAATTACAAGTGCAGTTTTTATCCTATATGATTCGGACTTGAATATCATAGTCTCTCTGCTTTATTTGCTACTCTTTCCTTATGTCTTTGATGTCAACTCAAATCACAGACCAACCGCGATACGTGAGTGAAATTGAAAATCCTCAGTGAACTTTGAAAGTAAAATGTCCACACATTGCTGACTAATATACTCTTTATATGTAGCAGCTACTCTTTTTGTGTAGTACGGATTTAAATGCACTCTTCAGCTTGACTGGAAGCATACTGATGAAGCTGAAACAAAATGAAGAGAGTAACCTACTAAACAAGGTTGTTGTGATTATAATAGGCCTCTGGATCAGTTAGGTGAGAAAATGATTAGAACAGAAGCCAAGAACCACTTTGGAAGATGTACTGAAGTTCCTCTCCGTATTTGCAGCTGATTCTGCATACCGAGAGAGGGCCAAATCCAATGCAACCCTTTTTCCTCTTTTGCAGAAGCAGCTCTGCATAAATGCAACCTGCTCTGCTCTATGATGATCTTCAAGCTGCCTAACCACGGAGGCATGCTTTTTAGGTCTCGCTGAGACAGCGAAAGCTGTCTCTTTGAGACATTTTGTAAGTGGGCTTTCAAAAGTGCTACCCACATGGTTTTGCTGGCCTAGGGCTTGAGTGCACGATGGCGTGCACGTGCACAGCTGCTCCTCTGCTCCTTGCATTCCCCCGTCCCTTCTCACCTAGCCCTTTGATGCTCTGCTCGATTACTTTCACTTTAGCCGCTTTGACCCTTGCATTCCCCCCTCCCTTCCCACCCAGCCCTTTGATGCTCTGCTTGATTACTTTCACTTTCGCCGCTTTGATGTTAGATCGCAAACGCGATCACTTCCGCTTGGCATAGCCTGTACTTGTTCTTTGTCCTCACATATGCTCTTCCCTCTATGTTTTTCTCTCTGGTCTCACATGTGCTATTCCCTCTGTATTTTCACTCTGCCCTCACACGTGCTTTTCCCTCTCCATTTTTCTCTCTTTCCTCACACATGCTATTCCCTCTGTATTTGTCTCTCTTCCCTCACATGTACTCTTCCCTCTGCATTTTTTCTCTATGCTCTCACATGTGCTCTTCGCTCTGTATTTTTTTCTCTGCCCTCGCATGTGTTCTTCTCTCTATATTTTTCTCTCAGCTCTCACATGCTCTCTTCCCTCTATGTTTTTATCTCCGGTCTAACATGCGCCCTACCCTCTGTATTTTTCGCTTTACTCTCACATGAGCTCTTCCCTCTCTATTTTTCTCTCCTCCCTCATATGGACTCTTCCCTCTGTATTTTTCTCTCTGCCCTCACATGCTTTTCCCTCTGTATTTTTCTCTCTGCCCTCACATACTCTTCCCTGTATGTTTTCCTCTTTGCCCTCAAGTGCACTCTTCCCTCTGATCACATGCATACACAACTATGCACACATACAAACACACACATGCATTTACACACACATATGAACATATACAAACACACACAGACATGCATAAACATATGCATATACATGCACACCAACCCCACATACACATATAAACAAGCACGCACACCAACATACTGAAACACATATACATACACACAAACATGCATACACAGACATAGGTATACACACAAACATATGTGTACACATCCATGAAGACAAATGAACACAATGACACACCCATACTTGCACACCAACACACACATGCATACACAAACATATACACATACAAACACACACACATGCATACACACACAGATATATAGACACACACACTATGCACACACACGCATTTCCCGTACTGTCTCAGGGGAAGAGTCGGTGTCAGCTGTCTCCTAGAGGGAGATCTCGCATGAGACAGTAAGACTCAGACATGTGGCGGTGGGGAGAGACAGACATGCCTCCCTTTAATTGTGTTGTTGCAAGATGGTGACTATCTTCTGCCACTGGTGCATTCAGATAAGCGGCAGGAAGTTCGTCGGACACATGCACTGGTTTCAATTTCGAAAAAGTGGGGTGAACGTTTCACAGATCGGGAGTGTGTGTCAACACGTGTTTCTCCTTCACGGCAAGGCCAATCAGTACGTTTTGTTTAACCGTGTGGTCATAAATCCTTTAATTGCATAAGTGAGCGGGTATGGATGTAACAAAAATGTAACACTAATACCACATTTTCTGTCACTCTTGTGAACAGGTTTGCTGTGAATGTATGAATGAGAATGGCGTTTTAGAATATGTTGCATGGAAAAGGGTCAACATGGTGTATACGTGTTTTTGGGTGTTTAAGTTTTTTTTACATTTATTTTTTATTGCATGGTTAACGTCATAATATACTGGATTCGGATGCTTCATTGCAGATCAGTTGTTTGGCCCGTGGTTATTTACAAGTTTGGAAAATACTTTTGTATTGTTTCGATTCTTTTTGTCTCTGCCCTATCTCTTGGCTGCGTCCTTACTCTCTCCCATCTTCTCTCTCCACCTCTTTGCTACATGTTCTCTCGTAATGTTTTCATTTTCCCCAACTCTCCTCTTTACTCTCTAATTCTTTTTTTGCTCCTTTTCTGTCTCTGTCCCTTCTCTCCTCTTTCTCTCCCCACCTGTCCCTTCTCTAACCCCACTCGTCTTCCTCTGCCCGCCCCCCCATCCCTCTCTCTCGCAGTACTGCAGCATAGGCAGCACCAGGTCTCTGATGCCTTCTCAGTGTTGGCCCTGGGGGTGGAGGAGGTAAGTCAGCCCCCCAAGTGAATCCCATTATCAACAGATAGTGAACCTCTATTTACCAACAAGTACGGAGCGGTCTCGGGTGACGGCTGATGCGAACAGTGATCTGCTCTCGGCCCACGGCAAGGCCTGTGGGGTGGGGGCGTTACCTTACACAAGGAGAGGAAGTAAAAGTGATATCCTCCCCTCCCCCCACTCCACCACTGTCTCTCCTCACCCTCCACCTCTCTCTCTCCTCCACTTCTGATTCCCTTCCAACTCGGTCTCTCCTTACCCTCCACCTCCGTCTCTCCTTACCCTCCACCTCCGTCTCTCCTCACCCTCCACCTCCGTCTCTCCTCACCCTCACCCTCCACCTCCGTCTCTCCTCACCCTCACCCTCCACCTCCATCTCTCCTCACCCTCCACCTCTGTCTCTCCTTACCCTCCACCTCCGTCTCTCCTTACCCTCCACCTCCGTCTCTCCTCACCCTCCACCTCCGTCTCTCCTCACCCTCCACCTCCGTCCCTCCTCACCCTCCACCTCCGTCTCTCCTCACCCTCCACCTCCGTCTCTCCTCACCCTCCACCTCCGTCTCTCCTCACCCTCCACCTCCGTCTCTCCTCACCCTCCACCTCTGTCTCTCCTCACCCTCCACCTCTGTCTCTCCTCACCCTCCCCCTCTGTCTCTCCTCACCCTCCACCTCTGTCTCTCCTCCCCCTCCCCCTCTGTCTCTCCTCACCCTCCACCTCTGTCTCTCCTCACCCTCCACCTCTGTCTCTCCTCACCCTCCACCTCACCCTCCACATGTCTCACCTCACCCTCCACCACGTCTCACCTCACCCTCCACCACGTTTCACCTCACCCTCCACACGTGTCTCTCCTCACCCTCCACACGTGTTTCTCCTCACCCTCCACACGTCTCTCCTCACCCTCCACACGTGTCTCTCCTCACCCTCCACACGTGCCTCTCCTCACCCTCCACACGTGCCTCTCCTCACCCTCCACACGTGTCTCTCCTCACCCTCCACACGTGTCTCTCCTCACCCTCCACACGTGTCTCTCCTCACCCTCCACACGTGTCTCTCCTCACCCTCCACACGTCTCTCCTCACCCTCCACACGTCTCTCCTCACCCTCCACACGTCTCTCCTCACCCTCCACACGTGTCTCTCCTCACCCTCCACCCTCCACACGTGTCTCTCCTCACCCTCCACACGTGTCTCTCCTCACCCTCCACACGTGTCTCTCCTCACCCTCCACACGTGTCTCTCCTCACCCTCCACGCGTCTCTCCTCACCCTCCACACGTCTCTCCTCACCCTCCACACGTGCCTCTCCTCACCCTCCACACGTGTCTCTCCTCACCCTCCACACGTGTCTCTCCTCACCCTCCACACGTGTCTCTCCTCACCCTCCACACGTGTCTCTCCTCACCCTCCACACGTGTCTCTCCTCACCCTCCACACGTGTCTCTCCTCACCCTCCACACGTGTCTCTCCTCACCCTCCACACGTGTCTCTCCTCACCCTCCACACGTCTCTCCTCACCCTCCACACGTCTCTCCTCACCCTCCACACGTCTCTCCTCACCCTCCACACGTCTCTCCTCACCCTCCACACGTCTCTCCTCACCCTCCACATGTGTCTCTCCTCACCCTCCACACGTGTCTCTCCTCACCCTCCACACGTCTCTCCTCACCCTCCACACGTCTCTCCTCACCCTCCACACGTGTCTCTCCTCACCCTCCACCCTCCACACGTGTCTCTCCTCACCCTCCACACGTGTCTCTCCTCACCCTCCACACGTGTCTCTCCTCACCCTCCACACGTGTCTCTCCTCACCCTCCACGCGTCTCTCCTCACCCTCCACACGTCTCTCCTCACCCTCCACACGTGCCTCTCCTCACCCTCCACACGTGTCTCTCCTCACCCTCCACACGTGTCTCTCCTCACCCTCCACACGTGTCTCTCCTCACCCTCCACACGTGTCTCTCCTCACCCTCCACACGTGTCTCTCCTCACCCTCCACACGTGTCTCTCCTCACCCTCCACACATGTCTCTCCTCACCCTCCACACGTGTCTCTCCTCACCCTCCACACGTCTCTCCTCACCCTCCACACGTCTCTCCTCACCCTCCACACGTCTCTCCTCACCCTCCACACGTCTCTCCTCACCCTCCACATGTCTCTCCTCACCCTCCACATGTGTCTCTCCTCACCCTCCACACGTGTCTCTCCTCACCCTCCACACGTGTCTCTGCTCACCCTCCACACGTGTCTCTGCTCACCCTCCACACGTGTCTCTGCTCACCCTCCATGTCTCCCCTCACCCGCCACACGTGTCTCTCCTCACCCTCCACACGTGTCTCTCCTCACCCTCCACATATGTCTCTCCTCACCCTCCACACGTGTCTCTCCTCACCCTCCACACGTCTCTCCTCACCCTCCACACGTCTCTCCTCACCCTCCACACGTGTCTCTCCTCACCCTCCACACGTGTCCCTCCTCACCCTCCACACGTGTCTCTCCTCACCCTCCACACGTGTCTCTCCTCACCCTCCACACGTGTCTCTCCTCACCCTCCACACGTGTCTCTCCTCACCCTCCACGTGTCTCTCCTCACCCTCCACGTGTCTCTGCTGCACGCCTCACACTGCTGCACTCCTCACACTGCTGCACGCCTCACACTGCTGCACGCCTCACACTGCTGCACACCTCACACTGCTGCACGCCTCACACTGCTGCACGCCTCACACTGCTGCACGCCTCACACTGCTGCACGCCTCACACAGCTGCACGCCACACACTGCTGCATGCCGCTGCACGCCACACACTGCTGTACGCCGCACACTGCTGCACGCCGCACACTGCTGCACGCCACACACTGCTACACGAAACATTGCTGCATGCCACACACTGCTGCACGGCACACACTGATGCAACCAGCACACTGCTGCACGCCACACACTGCTGCACACTGCTGCATTACTCACTGCTGCATGCTGCATGACACTGCTGCATGCAGCACACTGCTGCACGCAACACAGTGCTGCATGCCGCACACTGCTGCACGCCGCTGCACGCCACAGTGCTGCATGCCTCACAGTGCTGCACGCCACACACTGCTGCACGCCTCACATTGCTGCACGCCTCACACTGCTGCACGCCTCACACTGCTGCACGCCACACACTGCTGCACGCCACACACTGCTGCACGCCACACACTGCTGCACGCCACACACTGCTGCACGCCACACACTGCTTTTATGCGAGTTTATGCTACTGACATTGTAAATGACAATGCCTTTTATTTGTTTTAAAACCAAAACATAAATAAAAGGCATTGTAATTTTACAATGCCAATAGCTCAAACTCTTATAAATGCGAGACCTATTGCATTGCAAATGCTTGTTATTTCTCTCACACTTGTCTCATCTAGGGTAGTTCAGTCTTATGTATGTATTTAGCATATTGTTATTTCCTTGAGCACCATTTGCAGGGTGCCGGAAGCCTTAGGGTATTGGGGACCTGCCTATAACTACAAATCCCTAGTTCTGTCAGGGTGTTAAGCCAAGCATTGTTTAGAATGTCTCTTTGAACCAGGGGTAAATACACCCCAAGTGATATTCTGAACAGACTCGAAGAGGCGCTATTAAAAATCCTGGAAAGGATGCTATCTTTCAAGGAAAGGAAAAGCATATGAAAATGCAAGACAGTGAGGCACTGCACACCAGAGTATCCGCCCCACATACATGGGAGACAGACTGACTCTATGCATGTGTGAAAATATGCTGCCCTCCCCATGCATAGACTGCACCAACGAGGCACCTGGGATGCTTGGGGAGGTATCAAGACATGGTCCAGGGGATCTCCCATCTTAGATATCCATATAAGTGAAGGGGGCCTAAGACTGAGAGGTCTTACAGGCTGTTTAACAAATAGAAAATATAAGTATTAGAAAATATAAGTATTAGAAAATATAAGTATTAGAAAAGGAAGTGAGGGAATAGATTGCAACCAGAAGGTAAATGGGATGCTTGGGGAAGTGTCAGGATATGGTCAGGGAGATCTTCCATGTGAGGGATCCATATAAGTGAAGAGGGGTATGAAATAGGGAGGTCTTCCCGGCTGTGTGACAAATAGAAATAAAACGTTTGCAGAGGGAAGCGAGGGGCTATAGTGCAAAAATGAGGTAAATGGGATGCTTGGTGAAGTATCAGGATTATGTCTGGGAAATATGAGTTCTTAGGGACTCATATAAGAGACGAGGGGTCTGAGATAGGGAGGCCTTCCGGGCTATGTAACAAATAGGAAAAATAACTTTTGGGAAGGGAAGTCAGGGGCTCCATTAGAATGTGTTGGAAGAATGCCTCATGTTTTAATGAACGGAATGATGAAAAGAAGGAGGGGCAATTACAGATTCTTCCAATGAGGGAGGCCCTTGGCAGAGTTTATCCACAGGTAGTGTGTAACAACCAAAAAAAGCATTTCGAATTGGTGAAAGGAAGCAGTTATCCATACAAGGGGGGGGGGGTGAAGTATTAGCCCCTGAAAGGCTTGACAGGTTGGTAAATATGTTTTAGAAGAAAAGGAAAGCTAGGTTCTAGTCTGAGCTAAATTAAGAGAACAGACCAAGTTGGACCTAACAACAATGGAATGGTTTCCCCCCAACTTTTTTGCCTTCCAGCCTCCTGTTTTTGCTGAATTCGTTTTTTCTGGTTTTAGAATCAGTGCTAAAGTGCTTGTGCTCTGTTCTTTAAACATGGTGATCTTGTCTTATACCTGATTGGTACATTTAAATTACTTGTAAGTCCCTACTACCATAATTAAATATCGTCTTGGAAATACTGCAAATGTCATGATCTGTTTCAAAACTCTTGCTCCTTTTCGATTAGGCACTTTTGAGGACAGTTTGGGGCCCGAAGTCCACAGGTAGCTCATAGTGTCATATACCAGCATCAGCTGATCTGAAATTGCTGTCCTCCACCAATAGAGAGTGCAGCAAGCATCAGCAGCCAATGTAAACCCTCTCCTACAGCACCTCCTTTCTGGGAGTCGAAAAGACTTGATTCTATGGGCAGAAAGGTTTTGCTTCTGTCAGTCCAGCTTTTCGCACTGCCAGTGTAACATGCCTTCCATCTGCGCATTGTGAAAACCTTAAAAATTTATTTTTTCATCCTCCCAGAGCATATAAAGAAGCTTTTTCCAGATCTAGTGAGTGATGGTCTATATACCTCTAAACAAATTGTGCAATATGTCCTGGACTACGCCGATACTGTGGCTTAATCGATGGTCACAGCAGTTGCTCTGTGCCAACATACTCAGATGTTCTCCACATGCTTTTTGGGAGGTGTCTAGGCAGTCCTCATCAATATACCGTTCAATGGTGTGTTTTAAGAACAATCATTACATGACACAGTTCTGCAATAGGGTGGCATAGGTGTCCACCGCAGTCCTCCAATGAGCCTACTAGAGACCTTCTGTTTACTTATAGAAGTGGCAGATATCAAGATGTTGGTTTCAGGTAACCCATCATTGAATCAATTTTTAATAGATGTGGATGAGATTTCGTTTTTTAGAAAGTTTCGTGAAGATTCGTCAATGGTTCCAAAGTTAATAGAACACCAAATAATCCAATCTCTATAGAAACGTGGTCCAAATGATAACTATCGAGTGGCGACTGCCAATGGGTAATATGTATAAATATTTATATAATTATGTGTTTGTGTATGTATGTGTGTGTGTGTGTTTCTGTTTTGGGTGATATCTGCTTACCATGGAATACATCATTTATTTATTGTTTTTTTAAATAATTGATGCCCCTTTCAGTGGCGGTAGGTTTGTACAATAACAAAGACATAAATGTGGCGTTCACAGTTTTTATCTGTGAACCAGGCCTCGTTGATAGGAGTTAATTAACTCATTTGTCAGCAAAACCTTGAGTACTATCTATTTGGTAATTACCTAAAGCAAAACTTCACGTTTTTTTTTTTGCAGCATCAGAATTCAAATCGAAGGCATGTGTGGCCCTCGGTAAGACGCCATCAAGCCTCATGCAGCAGAACATAACCTGACACTCAGAGTCGACTACCCAGAATCCAGAGCGCTCGGTTTTAGAAATCAGCCCACACTGAACATTGGCTTGTCTAAGGTTAACCAGGAGGTCGCGTTGAACGATAGTCTGCTTCAGTTTTCAGTCAAGACTGTTGTTTAGTTACTGCACAGCACACATCCCAGTCCCTAGAATTAATTTTTGCACACAAGAGTTTGGATGGTCCCCCGCAGGATGACAAAAGCAGACTAAAACATGTAATCATCGCATTAGCACACGTTTTACCTCCAATTACCCTTTCTCGAAATGCACTACCAAGTTAATAAGCACACCTTGCTTGGCACAGCGGGCTAAACCGCCTGCAGAGTGGCATTGCCTTTGAAGAGTACTTGAACACGTCACAAGCAAAGTTGAGGGAGAAGCGGGATTGGTGGAGGTCCCATCAAACGAGCACTAGTTAACTGACCTTTGGCCTTTCCATGCCAAAAATAAGCTTTTCGGTGGACTTCTCCTTTGTTTGGCCGCTTCCAACGACCAGCATGAAGTCATCTCTGTAACCGCCAAACGTCATCAGGTTCTTGTACACAAATGTCGTTAATAGTCGCTAAAGAGCAGAAAGGAAAGTGGGAAAACATAACATTGTTAGTTTTTGTAGTGGAAAGTGACATTTGAGAATTGATACAGTACAGGCGTGTCTGTTTGCTGGGTTCGCCTAAATTGGGACAGAATCTCTTCAGATTTAAAAGAGAAAGAAAGTTATCATCAGCAAGGCGCGCACCAGGGCATGAAATATAATTAGTCATGTTCGCACATCTTTACGTTTTCCAATACATTACAATTATTTTCAGTTATAAAAGCCAGAAGGAAAAGCTTTAAGACGTAATTGACTGTAAAAAGAAAGTTCCCCAAGGACCGGGTTTCAACGTATTATTGTTTTTAATTCTTAGATACTGTATAAAACATACCACATCAAGTCATGTCAGAGCACTTTACATTGGAATGAGACAATGAGGAGAACGCATTTCTAGAAGATATATAAACAACAAGCATTTGCAATACAGTAGGTTTCGCATTAGTGAGAGTTAGAGCTATTGGCATTGTAAATGATTTTTATCCATGTGTTTTGTTTTGGAGTGTAGAGGATGTATGTGGAGTGGAATTATGTGGGTTGTATTGGAATTGTTAGTTGTGGAATTGTGTGTTGTCTAGTGTATATGTGTACTGGAATTATGTAGCATGGCGAACGTTGAAAAGTTACGGGATAGAAACTGTGCTTGAAGACCTGAAGTTAACCACACGAGAGAGGCGGGAATAGTGCGTGAGAGAGCGAGACAGGTGGGTGAGAAAGAGTACACGAGAGGCAGAGACAGGGACAAGTGGAAGGGGCAACTAGGGGGGAGGCGAGAGGTGGACTAGTGCAAAGCGTGAGGAGGTAGAGGAAGGTAACATGTGTCAGTAGGCTATATAGAAAGGAGACAAGTAGTGTGAGGGAGGGATGAGAGAGGGCAGTGGTATTGCGAGATGAGAGTGGGTAATGGGAGTGTGAGAGAGATGTGAGGGGAAGTAAGTATGTGGGGGAGAGATGACAGTGTCCACGTGGGACAAAGACACAGAGTACTAACAAAAACTGCCTAGTGAGCAGGAACAATACACATTTTACACACACATAGTACTACAAGCTGCTCAGGGAAACAATTTTCTAAAAACTCATTAATGCACTCATTTTGGGCTTATGAAGGGCTGTTGTGGGTCTGCTCGTGTTTCCTGCATCAGAACAGGCTTTGGATACAAAACTATACCCTCCTCTGGTGGGCAAGCAACAGCCACAAACACCAGAAAATTCCGCTGCGGGGACATTTACAAACACATCGGCCAGTACGCCATACAAAAACAACAAGGTTGTGTGCGTTTTTCACACCCTATAAACCATCAGATAAATAAAAACAGCAAGGAGTAGAAAAGTGAGAAAATGTAAACCACAGAACAAATACAAAACACAGACACTACAGGAACACGGAGGGTGCACCGATTCCACAGAACAACCAACCTAAAAAGAGCACATGCGCCTCATGTACACTGCACAACATACACCATAAAAGTGCACCACCTGGAAGTAAGTTTAGATGCTCAGAGGTGAAGAAAGACACAAACCTCCCTCCCTCCATTCCGCCACTCACCCAGACGTGGATTGAGTTGCAGCCCGGGGTTTCAGAAGGAGCAGTAAAAATAGGGTCAAAGTCCTAGCTGACCAGAAGCAGCGAGGTCTGCAGGTCTGCTGGTCGCCTGTTGTGCTGAGGGTGAGATGTTGTTTTTTGTTGTTGGAACCCTTAAGCCACAGATATTTTGTGGCAAGGGGAAAGCTTCATGCGAATAAGGGTGGGGACCGGCGCACAGTAAATAGTGAGCACATGCCTGCGTTTTGTTAATGGCTTTAAAAGTCCTCCGTGTGAGAGTGCAGCAAGCCGGGGAGAAGGCACCCAAATGGAAGTTCTGGTCACAGCGTTGTGAACTCGACACAGCTCCCCTTGACAAAGCCAACAAGCATTTGCAATGCAATAGGTCTCGCATTTATGCGAGTTTAAGCTATTGCCGTTATAAATGACAATGTCTTGTATTTATGTTTTAAAAACCAATACCAAAATAAAAGGCATAGCCATTTACAATGCCAATAGTTGAAACTTGCGTAACTGCGAGACCTATTGCATTGCAAATGCTTGTTGTAAATCTTTATTGCTGACAGACCATCGCCAATATCAAAATAAATTACTAAAAGCAAAAAAAAAAAAAAAATGTTTAAAAACGCACATTGTCGTAGTAGTCCTTGACAATTGAGTTACTTATTTTGCGTGTGGATATGCCCCTTTTAAAAAACTTTATATGGAAAAATTACATCACTCACAGTGATGCTGCCCAATGACTGCAGTGGGCTGACCCACTGCCACATAATCTGTTTTGATGCGAGATGAAGAACAATGTGTTGACAGAACAATTGAGTAATGCATGAACAGGTATGGCTGAAAGTCCCCATAAGTATATTTGCACTTATACTTTTAGTAACATGAATTCGAAAGGTCTTGGCAAATACCAGACCTAAAAAATATCCGAATATTTAAAGGCAGTCTGGTCAAGGTAGTGAACGCTTGTAAATAGGGAAAACGAACACATCTGCTTTCCTCGCCACAATGGTAAACCTTCCAGAAGGGACACCTTAAATAAAAGTTAAAGTGGGGAGCAAAATGAATAATAATACACTTTGCTCTTTAAAATGCCCCGTTGACGAAATTAAACATATTAAGTAGTGAATAAAATGGAACTGTGGGATTATACAAAATATGACTGGATTATGCTGCATTTTGATCACTTCTGCTACACAATCCAGCTCGTGCCAGCCACGAGAGGAGCATCTCGTATGAATATGGACCAAATAAGTCAATGAGGCACATCCAATTTAGTGGGGTAAATAATTATTGCGGCCCCAAACTTCTGTAGAGAAGAAGTACTCTTAGGGATACCACACACGTCCTTCCATAAAAGAACGGGTCGATTAAGGTGTTTATTGTGCCGTTCCTGTCATTTTAGGGCGTGCATGACATTTTAAATGTCTGTAGTAGTGTCACTTGGTGTGGGAGGGGTGATGAAAGTCGAAATATTCTCTCAGTGTATCTTTTCGACCTAAACCTAATCACTCCCTTGTTTAAGATAATGAAAAAAAAATGTCAGTTAGGGTTTGTTCATTCTTAGTAACGGCTCTCATGTGTATCAATGTTATACCACCCTCTTCAAAAAGTAACTGCAATATTCAGAATATTGCAAACGTACTCTGCTCGGAAATATAACTGCTGTACCTCGCCTCGTTGTAAAATTAAAACGTTCAGGGTGGGGCGGTTCTTTCATTAACATCCGTCAAGAACTGCGGGGGGAGGGGCAACCAGAAGGGGGCGGGGACTTTAATTAGGACATTGTACATTCTTCAATGTGTACGTAGCGCGCAGAGCTACTAATTCTAGGCGCTGTATTTAGCAGATAGTACTAATATCCATTTCCAATGTATGCCTCTCGCTAAAATGAAAGACTGGATTGATTTTTATCGTATTTGTAATTGTGATATGTAGATCACGTCAAACAAACGTGCAGCGAGCGCCCCCTCGCTTTATACAGCTGGCAAGGGAACATTAGGGTCCCCGTGGGTATAGAGACAAAGGCGCGTGTTTTTTCTGCAGAGAGTTTCTCCCAAAAGCCACTTATGCGATATAAGGTTTATTACGAAATGTGACTGTCAGGGAATAAAGCTAGTAAGGTGAGTTCAGCCTCCCGGCTGCTACCGTCTCTAGAGCTCAGTGACTGACTGATGTCGTTGGCCTCTGAAGGAGTGTCCCCCTGCTTCCGCCCCTTGATGGACTCAGACATGTTACAAAAGACAGTATGTGGCAGGGTTCCATTTATAACAGTTTCCCTTTAAACAATACCTATTGACTGGGTTTAAAAGATGGCAATAAGAGTTGAAAAACGCATAAGTTATTTCCAGTGAGTCACCCTGTACCGTTGTGATTTTCTGAATGTGGGTCTGGTCGTTTCATGAGCAGCACATAGTAAGAGCGCGCGGACCGTGGAAGTCCGCTTTAAAATGTCCATTTAGTGCCTGTCAGTCGTTTTCTGCGCCAGACTGTGGCGTCGTATCTTAGACTCGTATATATTTTCGCCGATTAAATAGAGAACGATGAACTAGAGAAATGGAAATACAAGCAGGGAGGGGGTGGCAAATGGCGTGTACATTTCGCGGGCGCTTTGATGTTCTCAGTGGCCGCTGCGGCTCACTAAGAACATCAAAGTGCCCGCAAAATGTACACGCAGGCTGCCAAATGGTGCACGCGCCGCATGCACTGTGTGAAAGTGATCGCGATCACATCAAAGCGGCCGCCGTGCGGCCCGCGAAAGTGAAAGCAAACGAGTGCTTTCAGGCCTCCAAATGGTGCGCGCGCCCGGCGCACATGCACTGTATTTGGAGGCCTGAAAGCACTCGTTTGCACTTCCAGATCCCCCATTTACAAAAGCTCTCGCGAGAGCAGCGCTAAAGCGCTGTCTCAGGCGAGACCTAAAAAGGTTGTGTGCATATTTGACACCCTATAAACCAACAGATTAAAAAAAACACAGCGAGGAGTAGAAAACTGAGAAAATGCAAATCACAGAAAAGATGCAAAACACAGACACTACAGGAACATGGAGGGTGCCCCAATTACATTACAGCACGTGCTCCTCGTGTACACCGCACAACATACACCATAAAAGTGCACCACCTGGAATTATGTGGCTGCCTGCGGTCCACGTAGGGTGGCCCCATAGGAGGGCAGCCGCCTTAGTGCCACATAATGGCACACGGCGACAGTCTAGTGTTTTGGGGACCCCCTCTGGGTCCTGTGCGCCCGCGTCTTTTCCGATGCTCTAGTGGGAGGGTAGCCAGGTATAAGTACCTCTACCACCCACATGGCACTCTCTTTGTTGGCAATCCTTCACACCGTTTGTACGTGTCGTCGTCGGGTCCGGGAGCGGTGCCGCGTGGTGAGTTCTTTATACCCCTCTGCCCCCCGGGAGCGGTGCCACATGGTGAGTTCTTTATACCCCCCTACTCCTCAGCGTGCGTGGCGACTAATGCCCGGCCATTGCCTGGGGTGCAGTCTACCTGAGGGGGGTGGTTACTCATCAGTTGAGGCACATTATAGGTATTAGTCCAACATCAATTTCATATATCAAAAAAGGTCGCAAAAGTTTTAAAGTCCACAAACAGATCAAAGAATTTCATTAATTCTCATTTTTTATTTTTCTTTTCTTGTTAAGTCCAAATTTCATTACAATACAAAACAGCCGACACGTGTTTCGTCCATCCGGAGTTTTTCAAGGCTCATTGAAAAACAGAGTCTCTCCCCATGTATATTGAATCAAAAATAGGACCACTCCCACTGTCTGCGGTTACGATGCCGTGCATTAGTGAGGGGGCACTTCGGCCAGGGGGTAGATCTGGAGGCCTGTTGGAAACACGCCTCAGACGGGGGCTGCCATGTTGTTTGTGGGTTGTCTGGGGAAGTTTGTGCCTGACGCTGTGTATGAGCGGCACTCTTTCTGCATGGGAGTTGCAGCTCCGAAGCGGTGTTGTTGGGCAGTGGTCGGGTGGTGTCACGTTCATGGAGTGCAGTGTTTTCGGTGGCATACATGCTTGCTCAGCACCAGCGGATGTAGATGTGCTCAGTGCGAGTGAGCCTGGTTTTCCACGTAGGGCTCTAGCTGTTTGTTATCACAGGAGCGTTCGAGTGTCAGGGAAACATGGTCTGGCTTCTTTCCCTAGGTAGTTGGCAGAGGACCGGCAGGCTTGATGGACACTCAACCGGGGTACTCTTTAAGTGCTTTAGTGAAACTTATGGTGAGGGAGAGGATGTGGCACAATGGCCAGAAGTGCCAGTTTTGAAACAGGGAATCCTGGTTCGAGTCTCGGTTCCGGCTCAACATCCGGTGAGTGTGTAAAGCGTAGCCAATCACCCCGTGCCTATTAACAGCACCTAACAATCGCTGGTGTGACTGATTAGGCGAGCTACAGAAATCCGGGTATTATGGGTGTAACGTATTCCACATGTAAGCCAATGAGCAGTTGGTGACCTGTAAACTTGCTTATTCGGTGTATCACATTTATTTGCAGCCCACTGCAACCTCAACAAGATTTTCATCAGATGGTGCAGGGAACTGTTTTCTTTTACACAATTGTGGGTAGAAGGGCCAAGATACATGGAAATCCACCATTACAATAGAGGCAAGCAGGATTGGTTAGCAGTCCGGGCGTCTTCTGTTTTGTTCGCTAAAATATTTCCGCCCATGGTTAGGGAAGCGCTTCTGGCATAGGTGCGGTGACTCCGGAAGTGACTTTCGATTGGCTTGTTGTGGCTTCCAGTGCAGTGCAGGTACAATAGTCTGGTCGTATTTGCTCCCCTTTGTGAGACGTTGGCCTGGTATATGCTGTCCACTAGTTTAAGTGGGCACCTTGCACCAGTCCAAATGACTCTTATTGATGATTAGGTTAAAGACAACCTTTATTGAAAGCTATCCTAGTGGTAGCTATGGAGAGCAGCCTTCAGGCTAAGTCTCGAAGGAATGTAGAGCAGCTTGGTTTACCAGATTATAACCTCCTGAATGACCAAATGAAAGGAGAACCAAACAAGGTATATATAACAAATATATGTACTTATTACTAAACACTCTCTACTAACCTCTTTATGAGATTAGAGAACAAGATACACAATTTTAAAGTTTAAGGACACTTAGGAGAGGACTTCAAGCAAACCCTTTGGAACATAGAAGGTTCTAAGGCCAGCACCCTTGAGAGTACAGAGGTACCCGTGTTACCTATCCCATGAGAGCCAGGTGCATAGGGGTCAAGTGGTGTCGGAAACGCTTGTTGATTTCAGTGGCATGATGCGAAGAAGTGCTGCTGCCCGGAAGAGAAGTGTCCGGTGTGATCCAAGCCTGGATCGGAGCTGAGAAGAACCTGAAAGCAGAAGGGACAGTCTGGGTCACTTCACAGTGACCAGGGGCACGATAGACGAATGCCCACCAATGTCGGGTGTTTCAGGAGAGATGAGGTGAAGCTTGACTCTGCAGCCACGGGGATAAGGAGACGTCGACGGTGACCAAAGTCCGCAGGTGAGCTGTCCCACGAAGGATGTCGAGTGCTGGGGGGTCAGTGCCCAGATTGAACACCAACAAGCCTTGGCAACTGCAACCCACATGATCAGAGAAAAGATGCTTTGGTGAGGACCAGCAAGGTCCTGGGTACTCCCCAAGCAATTGAGAGTCAGGGCACATCTGGAGCAACCAGGAAAGCCCACTTAAAGTCAAAGTTCCCTCTCAGGGACCCACAGGTCAACAGACCAGGGATCGCGAAGGGACCTCGAGCTGAATCACAAAATACCAGCCCACGGAACACTTGTGGAGTGTAGGCCGGAAATCTTCAGTGGAAATATTGCTTGGGGTCTGAACTACAAGTAGCCCAAAGCACAGCCTGATGGATCGCCAAAAAGCATATGCTGCTGCAAAAGTACACAGTGCCCAGGGGTTCGGGTTGCACAGTCCCCACGAGGGATGCGGATCTCAGAATTGCTGAGAGCACGGATCAACCTCAGAGACCCCACCTCCTGTGTTGCAGAAATCTTCGGAGTCCGTCAGGAGCTGTGTAGATGCAAACCGGTCAGATGTGTTTCAGGTGCCTGCCTTGCAGGGGAGTAACTCCTTTACTCCAAGGGAGATTCTTCAGTCATTCAGCATAGTGTAGATAGTCGAAGTACTTGGTTTCTGTAGCAGAGTTTTGTCCAAGTAAATCTAAAGTCCTGTAGCCAGGGTTTCCTACTTTATACCCAAGGAAGGGGTGGGACAAACTCTGGGGACCCACCTATGGGAGGGTCAGGACAGAGGGGTGGCTACACCCATGTCCTTTGTCCAGTTTCGTGCCAGAGCAGGAGCAAATGGCTCCTGCAACCGGTTTGAGATGGACTATGCACAGGGACACCAAATGTGCCCCCAGTGCAGACATCAAAGCACTCAGAGTGCACCCACCCAGTCCCAATACACTAAAGCCTGTCTGGGAGGTGGTCACACCTCCCTGTGACAGGAAACCTATAGTCCAGCCTCCCTTGCCAGAGTTTCATCCAGCAGCAGGAGGGCAGACTCGTGTCTGTGGCTGGCAGCATCCATTTTGTGATGCTAGGGTTCTGTGAAGCTGGTACCAGGTGTACCGGTGTTGTCATATTTCTCCCTCTAGTAGGGTGGAATCATACCTCCCACACCAGTTATTGGTGTGTAGGTATGATTCCAAGGTGTTTGACACCAAACACAACAGGGTTCTCTGTTGCTGCCGTGACGCCGCCGCCAGCTAGGCAAGGACGCACGCCGCATCGGTTCTAGCTCCGCCCACTGACGTGGAACGAGGGACGCGAGGAGAGTGTTGTGCTGCAAGCGATCCGGCGATCTGGTGAATAGGAAGCCAGCTTTGGTACTTTGCTTAAAAAACCACGATAAAAAGTTTTTTTTTAATTTTTGGATAATGCAGCGGACCCGTTAAAGCATTGGGCGCTGCTTGGGAAATTTACTGTGAGACCGGGAGGCGGAGGCAAGAGCGGGAGAAAAAAAAAAAGCTCCGGGAGGGAAGCCCGGGGGGCAGATGGAAAAACGGTGATTGTCCCCCCCAAAAAAACAGACTTACCACTGCCTACGACTGCCTTCTACCGCTGGCGCTGTCGCTGTGAGTGGAGGTGAGGAGGCAAGTGGGCGAGGAGCAAGAGGCAGGGAGGTGAAACACCGGAGGGACCTCCCTGGAAAGGAAAGGGGGACTGGTGAGGTTCCAAGACCACTAATAAAAAAAAGGTTCAAAGGCGAGCTGGCTGGCAAGGCGGGAAAAACGGCGCAACAGAGGTAAGATTTATGGACAGTTTTATGGTTTATAGTTTCTCTTAAGACCCTATCCTCCCCTTTAAGCATTTTATAAGTATAAAATTTGGGCGGGCTGAGAGTAAAAAAAAAAAAAAAAGAAGTAGGAAGCAGGAAAGTCAGCTGAAATGTCCCACAAACCTGGAGTACATATTCCTATAGGAAAAAGGGACATTTGTGACTTTCTACCTCAAAGTCAATGGCACCAAAAAAGAAGCAAAAACCCCGTAGGGGGTTACGGAGCAAAACGGGGAAAGGAAGGAATGCTCCGGGGAGTTTATGGTCTCGGAAGAGAGCCAGAAGAGCCAAGTAAGCTCTAAAGAAAGGCCCGGAGCAGGAACAGGAACCCAAAAGAGGAAAAGTAAGAAAGCAATCAAAAGGAATCTGCAAAAAACCAATGGAAATATGTCCGCTTCTAAGTCCATAAAGGATTTTTTAGGAAAACACTTTAAACAGCCAGAGCAAGTAATAACGTCAATGGAAGTAGAGCAGCAAAATGAGTTTGACATGGCAGAACTCCCAGAAGGAACATTGGAGGCATCGCTTTCGATAGATCACTTTCTTTTGAATGAGGAGGACCTAGGAATAGCACCACGATTGTCTTCATCGCCTAAACTATTCTCTATGCAAGTACAGGAGCAAGAGACTCTAGGCCAAGCGGAGAATATTAGTCAAGGTTCAAGAGCAGATTGGGGGGACGTACAAAATATGTCAGGTCTACTAGTAAATGAAAGTAAAATTCAGACTCAACTCGAAATATCAAGTGCGGAAAGAATAGAGGACCCCGAGAGAAATAGTCGCCAGGATCTCGATTTCTCCGCAACTCCTTCATCTTCTATGATGGACCTATTGTTGATGCTACAGAAAACCCTCCAGGGAATCCTAGAAGTTACATTGCTAAATAATGAGGTCCAGAAAACGCATAAGTTACATCTAAAAAACAGGTTGAACTGCAAGGCATTAGAGGACAACTGCCACATATCTTGGGACCTGTAGCAGACCTCCAGCCTACGTTACAGAGAGAATGCGCAGGCTCAGAAGATAATTCACACAGTGTATATATATCTCATGTTGAGAAAAAGAAGAGGGGATTAATCGACAAATAACCTCCGGAACAATAGAGGTCAACCAAAAAGAAAGGCAGAGAAAATGAGGAAGACAAAGGTAGAAATAAGGAAAGAAATAAATAAAAAGGAGGAAGAGGCTGCTGTAAACCACCCTTTGAAGAAATCATTACCAGTAAAGATTCCAAGAGTTGAGAGTAAAAGAAAGGACTATAATAGTCAAGGAAAGGAACTAAGTGGTAAAGACCCAAGAAAGAGGAAACTAAAAACAAAACCTGATCTAGAAATAAATAAGTCGGGACATAAAATACATTCCCAGAAGAACCAAAAGCAGGAAATAGAAATTCGGCAAACAGGTGAAATAGAAGGAAAAAATAAACAGGGGATTGGTAAGTGGGAAAACATCGAGCAACTAGGAATAGAATTCCCTGAGGTAGAGGGGGGAAGGAACAAATGGCTATATTTCGAACCCGACCAACTAGGAAAAAAGGGAAAGAAAACAAGGAAGTAAACCCTTAAATAGGTCTCAAATCTTATTTTCATTCTCTAAATGTCCAAGTTTGAGGGGAATAGGAACAAAAGATTTGAGACAGGTGGGCTTTATGGAAAACAGGAATGGAAAGGAGATTACAAGAGTTCTTTTTCACTCGGATTTGGTAAAATCAGCGATTGGGAAGGCGGCGAGGGAGATAGAGCAGGAGGGTATCCGCCTAATCCCAGAGAGAGAATTAAAGGGAAACGGCCACCTTGGTAGTAATTTCTTAGACTGTCATGCAGGCCTGGGAAAGAGACAGGTGAGGTTACTGGATGAAAAAGACGAAGGGGGAAGTAATTTGAAGGTAGTAGTCAACAACTCAGCAATTGAGAATCCCTGGGGTATATGGAATCAAAGAAGTAGCTCAACAGATCATTCCCAGTGGGATAAGGTTGATACGGATAAAGAGGGGGGCCTGAGTGAGGTGGAATAGGATGGAGGGGTGTCGCATAGCCCACATTTTTTATCTTGGAATATAAATGGGCTTGGAGATATAACAAAACAAGAATGTATAATTGATAGTAAATAATATGGAAATTATTAGCTTACAAGAAACTTGGCTATGCGACGAAACCCCGATATTTGATGGGTTCCTCCAACTCCACCGTCCAGGCAGGAAAAAAAGATTTGGGCGTCCGGCTGGGTGGGGGGGGGGGGGGGGATTATAATGCTACTGTCTACAAAAGTTGCAAAGAATGTGAACTTGCTAAAAGTAAAATGTAAATGGCTCTTGGTATGCAGATTACTATTGCCAATAATGGATAAAAAGTACGAAAATGTCATTATTATAAACGTGTACATGCAGTGGGATAATGTTGTAGAGTATGGAACGGAGATGGCACTTTTTAAAGAGGACATAGACTCTCTATGTGGAAAGTACGAGGCAGATATATTTTTTATTATGGGTGATTTTAATCATAAATTGCATCCGAAAAAGGTTAACCTTTGGCTCAGGGAAATTCTGGATGCATATGGAGTTAAACAAGCAATTTTTCCGAGCTGTGAATCCCTGAAATGAGATCAAGTCCTGGGTAATTATCTAGGGATGAAGGGTCTTTTCTGTCTGAATGGCAGAACTGAATTAGATCGCCCAGCAAAGAAAACGTTTAAAACAGGTACACAAAGCTGCCCAATAGATTATATTTTTATGTTCGCATGGAATTTCCCTCTCGTGAGGGAATTTAAAATACACTGGAAAGAAGGCAGTGATCATAATTCCCTGCAAATGAAGATCCAACAGAGCTCCCCGAAGCCCCGAGAAATAGCAATTGCTCAACAAGTTGAATATCCTAAAAGAGTGACTACTAGACTAACTGAAGAATATATGGGAAAATTAGAGAAACTCCAAGAGAAGATTGTTCTCGGAGATATAGGGGGCCAGACTCTGGAATGGTATGAAGGAAAGATAGTACAAGTAGTGTAGTGCCTACGAAAAGAACTAAAAAAGGATTAAAAAAATTATATAATCCTTGCTGGACAACCAAAATGGTTTTCTGTGGATTGTTTAAAGAAAAAAAGAGAAATAAGGAAAGTAATAAGAAAAATAGATAAAAAACACGATTACAAGAGGTAAATCTACCTTAAAAAATTGAGGAGAGTATAAAAAGTTAACCGCAAAAAGAGCGTATAAAGATAAGTGCTGGGAAAATGTGTTAGATTCTATAGAATCAAAAAATATAAGACAATTCTGGAAGCTGGTAAAAGCCGCGGCTGGTCACCAAGAGGGGGAGATGAACTGCGTGGTAGATGAAGCAGTGTGGGAGAAGTATTTGAAAGATCTGTATGACCCTCGGAGGGATTTAGAAGCAGTGGAGTCCCAGCCTTGGCATGAGTTAATGGAAGAATTAAGACCAGACTTCACAGAAGAGAATGTAAAAAACACAATAATCAAGCTGAAATTAACACGAGCAGCAGGACCAGATAACCTCCCTGCAATTATAATAAAGTCCCAGCTGGAGTGGTGGGTGAGATTTCTTTATTGTATGTTTTCGGTTATTTTAGAAGTAGGGAAACTCCTAAAAATTGGAAGGGAGCTGTAATAAGACCAGTTCATAAAAAAGGTAAATTATAGGTTGATTAATTTGTTAGACATCGGGGAAAAAGTTCTCGAAAATTATTATGAATAGATTAAAGGATTGGGCGGAAGAATTATCGAGTGGGCTTTAAGGAAGGCCATTCCACGGTTGATCATTGCTTTGCCCTGTGGGCAATAGCATGTAAGTCAATAGAACAAAATGGTAAATTATGTTGTTGCTTCGTTGACTTTAGAGCAGCATTCGACTCAGTTGATCGGAATTCCCTGTGGCAGACCCTAGAAAAGAAAAATATCCCCACAGGTCTATTGGCAGTAATAAAAGAGCTGCATAGTGGTAACTGGGCACAAATAATTAAAGATACAGAAGGGTCATTGACGCTCAAAACAGCAATAAAGAACGGGCTGAGACAGGGATGCGTGTTGGCTCCGTTGCTGTTTGCCTTATTTTTAGCAGATTTACCAACCGCCCTAGAAATTGTAAGAAGTGCAAGCCCGAGAATGGATGGAAATAAAGTGCCTTGCATACTATATGCAGATGATCTGGTAATTCTGGATCAAACTGAAATAGGCCTGCAAAGAAAACTCACTGTTTTTAAAGAACACTGCGTTGGAAAATTTTTAACTGTAAATATGGACAAGACAAAAATGTTATGCTTTGGGGAAAAAAGATATTACATTTAAATGGTTTTTAGGTGATTTGAAATTGGAAATGGTAAACGGTAAACGAATATCGCTATCTCGGGATGTGGTTCGATAGGTCCTTAAAATGGCATATTCACTTAGAAGCTCAGAAAGCGAAGGCTTTCTCATCGATCTGTGGATTGAAAAAATTTAATAGGGAATATGGGGATATGTCCCACAGACCAGTGCTCAAAGCCTTTAAAGCGATGGTACCCCCACAAATGCTCTATGGGGCAGAGGTCCTTTGTTTAAACGGCAAAGAGGACTGGGACCGAGATGAAGGGAAGTGTCTGAAAACATTGCTGTCTTTGCCCCTTTCATCGATGGTCCAAGCTATACAAATTGAGATAGGTACTATTGCTTGGAGCGTGCAGTCACAAGTGTCTCTAATTAGATTTTGGAAACATTTAGATACAGAGTCAAATCAAAAGGTATCCCAATGGTGTAGGAAAGAGTTCCAAACTAGTAGTTTGAAATGGGCTAAGAAGTCAAGGAAGAAAATATTATTGGCCTGTGAGAATATAAAAGTGGAAATTGACCAAGATTCCCTGCATGTAGATTTTACAATAAGTGAGCTCAGAAAGTATAGTCTGGAAGTATCTAGACGAGCAGATATGGAATATCTGGCCAAGAAAAAATCTGTGCAATTTATGAGGGTAGCATGGTCAAATGAAAATTGGTTCCCCTACTTGGATATTTTACCAACTCGCTGGTACAGACAGGAGTTCTTAAGAATGAGAATTGGTATAAATCCATGGTTGGTAAATGAAGAACAAAAAATAAAAATGCTGCTTGAAGATGGTAGTTGTAAGTGCACATTGGGAACAAAAGGTAACATATTGCACATTCTGTTAGATTGTGTAAAAGTAGTAGAGCAGCGTAAACGATATCTGCGCCCAATTTTGTTAAAATATGATATAAGGTGACGGACACAGGGGATAGAGCTATTCATTGAAATGCCAAACCTTGAGATAGCAATTGCACTGGGGAAATATCTGAGGGCAATTTAAGTTTTCCTTAGCGAGAAGTAGGAGAATTTTAAAGATTTTAATTGGTCTAAAAATTTTTATATAAGGTTGAATATTTTTTATTTCTCGAAATTGAATTGTATAGTACCTTTAAGAGAGTTTTAAAATATATATAATTTTTATAAAGAGTCATGTCCCCGATTGTAGAAAGTAACTATGTGTACCTCATCTTTGATAAATCGTTACTCTTGATACGAGACTGCATAAAGTACGTTGTTTTAATTATTGCTGAGTTGAGAAAGTATAGATACTGTTTAATTGTTTTAATCTAATATTGTTTGTAGAATTGTTTAGAGACAGTCAGTCAAAAAACAATGTTTATTTAGACCTTGGACATGTTTCCATGCAGCCGTTTTAAAGTTAGCATTTACCGCGAGGTTATAATGCACTTAGGAGCATATGGTTGGCTGCATCACAAACCACCCCGGAATAGAGACTCCGAAGGCTAGGCTGCAGAGGGGCTCTGCTCATGCAGGTGCACCCTCTCACAGAAAACCCAGCACCCTGCCTTCAGGATTGATAAGGCCTGCCATAGGGGTGACAGATAGGTTTAAATGTGCAGTGATATGGAGTAGGTATAGTTAACCTATATCTAAGTAAGGGGTGCATGCACCACCTTACACAGGCTGCTGTAGCAGACCTCTTGTGTCATTTTGAATGGTCTCCCAGGGGTGGCATAATACATGCTGCAGCCCCTAATAGGCCTCTGGGGTACCTATGCCCTGGGTATATAGTATACCATATACTAGGGACTTATAAGGGTACCCCAGAATCCAATCTGGAGTGTACCTAAAGTACATGCAATCAATTTAGAGGAGAAAGCAGCTAGGCTGGGGTCCTGGATAGCAGGATTCCAGCCAGACTAGGTCAAAAACAGTGAAACATCAGCAAAAAAGTGGGGGTAACTATAAGAAGCAGATCCTACTCTTCTACACCCTTTACCCACTAAGTGCCTCGTTCCGACGGTCAGCATTCCGGAGTTCGCCATGGAAAGGGTGGTGGGGCATCATCTGGCGCTTCCAAGCGTTGTGGGCCACTATAACAGGTGAGGCCCGGCACTTACTGGCTCAGCGCTGTCAATAGGAAACCCATTAGACAAGCCGGCAAAGCAACACAGCATAATAGCAAGTGATCGGATTGTCAGCAAAGACGTGCAGAGCAAGGGGAGGTTCCGTGTTTGAGAGGAAGTGAGACTAGAAGGCTTTGACAGGTCATGCGTGCTCCCCCGACTTAAGGACTTGACTCATTTGGCTATTCCTCTTTTGTGGGAGAAACATCACTCAAAATCTTGCCCGCTTTGTTCTTGGCTCCAAGTAATGGCAGATTTTGCGCCTATCAAGTTCTAATTGACAATACCAGTACACTGCAGTTTTTGCAATATTGTGTTAGTAGTGGGCATGGTGTACTGACCCTCGGTGTATTGTGCTGTTGGAAATTTTATATGGCACAACCTACTATTAATATGTTCGTGCAGTGCTCTCTAGCAGTAAAATATCTGTGATGTGTCCATTGCACTGTCATTGCCAACTCGAGCTCGGATGCCTCAGCTGTGATTGCCGAGGCTCGAGCTCGGGACCCACCACTACACACAAGTTAATGTTTGTTTTGACTATTGGGGTTCGACGCGTGGAGCCAGCCGTGCCGCCTCTGTCTGGCCCATATTTTGATTTTGGCACAGTGCGGGCCGTGAGTCTCTTGCCCTGCGGCAAATATTAGGTCTTTTGAACGTGATGCTGTGGGATGCTTGATTAGGCAAGCAGCACCCTTGACAGAGTGAGTGGTCGGTGTGAAAGAGTCACAGGATTGCTCGAGCAATCCATTGTCGGCAGACAGGGGATTCATGCAGTGAGGTGGACGCATGGCTCTGTACAGCCACGCGTACATGATATCAAGCCCACCTTGACTGTGCTATGCCTCTCGTCCTGGCAAGCTAGGACACGTAGCTCACTAGCCCACAACAACACCCATCACAAAGTGAAACAAAATGAAAGAACAGCAGGATAGGCAGAACACGTGTTCAGCTGCTGGTGGATGGCGTGGAAGACGTCCGTGTGCCCTACGGTGTTGTTGGCTGCTCTCAAACAGCTCAGTGGTTTGGTGTCATGCGTGGAACAATAACGTGCCATATACCGTAGGTGTGTCGTTTATTTAGCTATTGGTTATTATTGCGATGTTATGTAGCGCAAACTATACCTGAAGGTGTCAGTGTACTTTGAAATAAGACCAGTTACATTACATAGACTTTAGAGAACATGAGTCACATCTAAGATACGATCACAAAAGCTCTAATTCTAATGACCAAGACAGATCAAGTGTTGGGGTCAGAATCATTAGGCCACAGGGGGCATGTCAGGATAATTTTAAACCTGCAGGTGGCACAGTTGAATAGGCATGCTAATTATACCATCTAACAATGTGGTATCTGGTGTTTCATCCGCCCTCCACCCCTAGTTATCATCGTAAGGGAGTTGCAAGCTAATCGTGAGGTAGAACACAGATGGTTCTGGCATTCTTTTGTGGGATTACTTAACAATACTTTAAAGGAGCATTGCATTTTTGAATTTGGTAGTCAGTCTCTGTTCTGTCATAAAAATCCTTGAACACTGATAGGCACTGGGTGGCGCTGTTGGTGCGGGGCGCTTTGAGCAGTTTGTTTCGGTGGGTGCAGTTGTTGGCTTGTTAGGCGCCAGCGGTTCAATCTACAGCACTGGTGATACTACAAAGGCATCCCATGTCTTATAGTAAGCCAACCTTTTGAGGCACTCATTTATCTAAGGAGTTATACGTAAATATTCACCACATGGCACCACGGGAGCCAGACCCCAAGTGTCGAGGCATTCTAGGTGAAAAAATTAGCAGACGGGTTCCCAGGTGCATGTTTGGTGGATGCACTATTGCCAAGATGTAGATTTAGGTAGTTTGAGTTGGCAAGTTAATTTTATCAAGCGTTTCAGGCGACGCGTGGCCATCGCCATGCTGTGGCCAGTGCACAAGCATTGTGTTTGCCCCAGGGGGCGGCAGGTTAAGGCAAGGCCCTTTCCAAATCTGACACCTGAACACAAGGTCCGTCAGGGCCAACTTGACTGTTGGGTGACTAGTGCAGGCAACGACGTCTTACAGTCTTGCACAGTCCCATCTTTCAGAAATGATGCAGTGTCTTAGGTATATCTGGGTATACCTAAGGCAGGCCAGACACGAACACAGAGGATACAGAGCAAGTACACTCAATTCTGAGCGTAGGATATGGAGGCTAAGTAACATTAGTAGTCGCCAGCGGATACGTGCAGCACCACGTCAAGAAAGCAGACAGGTCTTTAAGTGTTAAGCAGGATCCATACAGGACAGGAAGGAATTTTAACTACGCTAACTTGCCAGTGCAGATAATTATTGTTCGGGAACGATTGAGCGCTGCACTCTAATGCTATGTTAGCCACAGGATCCTCTAACCCCCAGCAGGTACTTCGTGCACGCCTTGAGGCATGGGGCTCGTTTCTGTCCATTGTAAGGAACATGGCCGGTTTAGGCCGACAGTTTTGCTTTTCAAATAGCTGCAGGACAAAGTCATTCTATATGTCCCTCTCCAGTCAGATGCAATGGAAAAAATAGGTATATAAAAGGTCCTGGCCACCTTAACATTACCAGTTGGCCCAATAGAGACGGGTGCAACGGATTGTACCCTCCCTTAGCAGCAGTGCCCCAGCTGTCGCTAGGGTCTCTCTTGATGGCATGCATGTGCGCTAAGTGCAAAGTAGCTAGGTTTCACTCAGTGAGACAGAGGGGTCCTTGCAGGACCCTCCAGCAGAGGGGCTTCATTTGGAACATAATCCGTGAATCTTAAATTTGACGTTGATGTAATTTGGACCACTCACATTGCTAATATTTACAACCTGGGGAGTGGGAACAGTGCTGTACAGTAATCTGCTGCACATGGGGGGGGAAAGTAATTCCACCGCATCTAAGCTACAGTTGGGCAACCCACCCACACTAAGCTGCTGTCTGTTCATTTGGGGTCTCTTAGCGTCCATACTTGGTTCCGTGTGATTCACTCGCACTGTTTACTCGAACTGATCGAAGGCGACCAACTTAATCTGATGGACAAGTCCAAAATGTGTCATTCAGTACGTGCAAAATTTTCTATTTGCCTGTGCATCGTTTCATTCATAACCACGGTTTTAATTAATTTAAATTATTACGGATGTGAATCGGGGCGAGTATTGGATGCTCCAAGACATCTGCATCAGTGAGTGCCGCTATGCTGCAAAGATATGAAGGTTAAATAAGACTGGCAGATCCCGCCGGGTGCCTGCCACATGGCCACTTGCAGGTTTTATGTTGATTTCAAAGGGCATAGGAGGGGTAATGGCAGAGAAAACCTGGACCGATTCACCTGCTGGGTGTGGTGGTGGTTTCAACCTCATGGTCACAGGATCAAACCCTGTTGGGTCTTTCAATCTATTATCCTAGAAAGCATGTGTTACTGCAAGAATTTTAATATGGTTAAATGAGCAGGGGACTGATGTGGTGAGGAACAAAAGACAATTCCCCAGGGGTACTTGACTATGACGCGATGTTGGTTCAATACAGTTGTATCAATTTCGGGGGAGGGGCAAGCTTAGTGGCCAGTCAACGGGAATGTCCCTCAGCATAACCAGTGGGTACTTTGGGACACTTCACTTTTTGTTATGAGACTGCCTGCCCCATAGCTGGTCCAGCCAGGGGGTGTAAGAGTGGTTGCCCTTATAGGGGGGCAGGGTCCTTAAGGGGCGGGGTACACATGGGGAGGACTCTTGCTGACAAAGTGTATTAAAGCTACCTACATTTTCCTCTCCTGCTTCCCAGCAATACTTCCAATCGGGGTGCTGGGTAATCCACACCAGGGTGGGTGCACCGGTACGGCTACACAACATCTAGCCAAAATCCGTAGTTTAGACTGGGATTTGATGCTGTTTAGACTGTCCTCCCGTTCTCCCATCCACTTGTCTGCTTCCTGGTATACATTAACAGATGTTTGGCACAGGGCTACTCATGCCAGGGTTGGGACAGCAGCAGGGTGACTCAGGATCTATAAGATCGCTTTCACGCGGTGAGGGACTTGCAGGCAATGGAAAAATAAAGGGCAGGCAAGTGGTGCCTATGATTTACTCCAGGGTCCCACTAGCCAAAAGCACTGGCCCTGTTTGACACACATGGTATTCCTCTAGCAAACGCTGGCACCAGTCAACCTGGTGGGTTGTGTTAGTTGTCATGCCAAAATAGGTGCTGTTACTGCAAGAGTGTTGGAAAATATGGATTTGGAGCACCAACGCTGACTATTACCACAACAGATTTGCAGTCATATTTAGAAGGTGCAGGTAAATTTGCTCATATGTTAGTCTGAGTCCTCAAATCCACAGCATTGACAAACTTTCCTGGCACTCTGGTAAACAACGGGTAAATTCATAAAAGGTTACAATGCAATAAGAATACTTGGCATGTCCATTATTCAGAATGAGTCAAATTTCGAAGGAGCAGGTAAACTTCCACTGCTGGTGCAGTACACGGTTATAAGGGCGGTCTGCCAAAGTTTGGGAATAAGCAAGTACGCAATGCGGGTCCTAGTAGGCGCTTGTGTAGTCACTCTGTTAGGATAGGGGCAGCAACCACAGCGTTCAGGGCGGGCATGTCAGCGGATCGCAGCATGCAGGTGGGACAATGGGATTCCCAATGTTTTAAATGGTACATCCGTCCGTAAGCCACCCAGCAGAGTGGCCGGAAGACAGGTTAAGTGTATTATGTACAGGCGAATTGTGAGTATATCGAAGGCACCCGGGTGGCACCAGATGTTTGGTGGGGTGCAGTGTTATGGTGTGGAATAATGTGCTAGCTTGAGTAGTTGTATAGAATGGTGTACAGTGCTCAATTATGTGTTTAGCAGCCTTGCATTTCTTTATTTTGCCACGGTCAAAGGTCTGAGTGATTGTCCATTTGTGCATCCCATGAGTGGCACGATGGGTGGAAATCAGGAAATGGAGGCGTGGGTTTTCTGCCACTGAGGCAATTTGGTTGGGGTTCCCAGGCATGCGCTGGAACAGCTTGCTATGAAGCTGCGGCACAGACTATGGGGGATGTCTCCCCTCCCAACATTCTGGTTATAACACCTGGGAGGCAATGAATTGACTTTCATGGGTAGGAGCGCACTGCACAAGAAATGAAACCCTCAATGTGTAAGTTAAGCAACCAATTAGGGGAATGTGAGTTACGGTGGTCTGAGATAACCCCACATTTAGTGTCCTGGGTGAGGCCCTGGAATCAGCATGATGTAGGTAAAGAATGCCTGCCTTGGTGGGGGGCCCCGGTTGTGACAGTAGCAACACCCAGAGCTGTGGCAGAGATTCAGGGTGATCCAGAGGCTGAAAGTTACATAGAGGGACCCTCTTCAAGAGCACAGCAAGGGTGAAAAGGCCAAATATCCCCAGGTGGTCCTCACGGTGGACCCTGGAGGAACGACGGCGCCCCACTAGTCCTACGGGCGGTTGTAAACCTGAGCTTCCAGGGGTTGCCTGGATATGCTCCGCCCCCCCTCAATGGACGTGAGTAGATGGGTGGACTGGCGGTCCACAGGTGGGAAGGGGTAAACTCCCCCACCCCCAAAGTTGGTAAGCACCAATTGGTTAGTGCCACTGTGCAATTTGGCTCCTTAGGTGGGTAGGGCAGCTTAGGTGTGTCTCCGCTGCCTGCCCTTGGATCGCCTGTATGTTTACCCACCATGTTGGCATATCTCAGTATACTAATAAACCTGCAGCAATTTTCTCCACGAAAAAGGTGTCTTGTGTGTTTATTTGATCAGGAGATTGCTGTATGTGGGAGGGAGAGTGTGTTGCCGATATTGGCACTAAGTTTAGATGCTCAGAGGTGCAGAAAGAGACACAAACCTCCCTCCCTCCATGCCACCACTCCCCCAGACGTGGACTGAGTTGCAGCCCAGGGTTTCAGAAGGAGCATCAAAAATAGGGCCAAAGTCCTAGCTGAACAGAAGCAGCGAGTTCTGCAGGTCTGCTGGTCGCCTGTTGTGCTGAGGGAGAGAGGTTGTTGGAACACTTAATCCTCAGACATTTTGTGGTGAGGGGGAAGCTGCATGCCTGCGAATATCAGTGGGGACAGGTACACAGTGAATAGTAAGCAGATGCCTGTGTTTTATTAATGGCTTTAAAGGACCTCTCTGTGAGAGGGTGGCCAGCCATGTGAGGGATAGGTGAGACGTGGACAAGGTACCCAAACAGAAAGTTCTAGTTGTAGCAGTGTGAACTCGACACAGCTCCCCTTGTGCCAGGGAGGTGCACTGCAACAAGTAACACAACACGAGAATGAAAGTAAAACATAAAGCGTGGCGCTCATGGAACAGGTGCAGCGCTGATAGTTAAATTATGTTCAAAATAGAGGTGGACAAGCCACATTGTGCAGAACAAAAGAAAGGCACAGCCGCCATAATTAAAGACAAATCACGGCCTGCAGCAGTGCAACAATTACAAAAAAGAGTTCTCCCCAACAACAGATGAAGAATGCAAGTGGAAGGAAACTGTAATTGGGCAGTGCTTCTCTGCGAATAACGGAAGTGAGGTATCGCTGCGTGAACTACTTATGAGGCAGCAAAAAAGAGCGACACTGGACTGAACCAATGAGAAGTAGCAAGCAGGTGGGAGCCAAGTCCTTTATTCAATATAACAGGTCTTCCAGACAGCGAATGAGCGCTGCCTAGACTCGACCTAAAAACAAGCACATCGGAGTGTACAGTTTGGGCGTTAATCGTACCGATAGTACTTCTCTTAACCCCTTCTGTGCCCATGACGAGATAGTCTCGTCATGGAGCGCGGTTGCGCTGTGCCCATGACGAGACTATCTCGTCATGGACCCCGCCCGCTAATGAAAGGGCCGGCACAGGAGTGGGAAAGGGCGGGGCACTCAAGGGGTTAACAAACAGGTTGAATCAGACTTTCACTTGCAATCTTCAAATTACATATTTTCTTCTCGTATGCAAGTATATGAGTAAAGATAGAGCTCTGTAAGATGTCCAAGGTCTACAGTTGAGAATCTGTCATGTCCAAGGTGTGGAATGGAGCTAAGTGTTTATTTAGCGTTGAGGTAGGAGTTCTTTCATTCCTTTCTTGACATTAATGTATGAAGGACTATTCTTCAGGTCTGGAGAATGTTGCTGCAGATCTAAGTGCTTCCATATTAGACGGTGGTTCTGAGTCATAAGAGGTAGATAGTTCATGCTCACCATATTCAATTACAAGGGTAATTTCTTTTTTGGTGCAAATTCTTGTTTGTGTCCAAAAACTAATTCCACATTGGGCTGTATTTGCCCAAGCACTAAACGTGACCAGGATGAAGAGCAGGTTGGATACACCAAGTGGGTCATCCCAGTCAAAGAATTTACCTCCGGACTTGTTCTCTGAAATGGAAGTCCAAGTCCTCCAGCGGGGCAGAGTAGCAGACTGTATCCAACAAAGTCCTCTTGAAGCCAGATAGCCGTGGACGGGGGTTCCGCTGAAGATATTAGTTTTGGTGGGAAAAGCTCAGAGTGAGAAAAGTTCATATTTCGGGTCCTCTGAAGTCCTCAAATCAGGCGTATACTTTTTGCACATTCACCCAGTCAAGATTTCTACCTTCGACCTTAGTCTTTTTATTGAGCTCAAAATCTTCTAGCAGAGCCAGCCTGAAGCTGTATGCGGTGAAGTTCCTCATAAATCGGACACCTTTGCTGCACGGTCCCTCTGATAATTACTCACATCAGGTCATATGGATCATACCAACATATATAATAATGCCATAGGGTCACCTATCTGATGATCATATTCTGAGTGTAGACTGGAAAGCTTGCACCATTTTGAACCACACACCACAAACATGAAGTCCTCAACATCAAGGCCAAGACATGGTGCTACACAAGGTAAGGTGCTGGCTACCACAACTAGCAAGTCAACACAATCAAAGCACTGGGTGTTTCTATCACTGTACAGGAGACAACACATACCTAAGCATTCCAATATTTGACTCTTTTACACCCACGAGTCAACAACTCTGTTCAAACCCAACACAGCCACTTACGCCAGCATTGCTACTTAGGACTTCCATGCAGCCACCCATCATAAGATAATCACAAGAGCATACAACACAAAAAGGGGTCCACCTTCAGCTATTCCACACACACGATCCAGGGCAGATTTTGCACTTTATTGAAAACAATGTAAACAGAACTGAGGACACAACTGCATTGTAGCACAGAAATAGTAGCTGAATCACAGTGCGAGCAGCAGATGGCTGGCGGAGGGACACTAACCAAGCCTAATAATTCTGTACTTGGTCTTTGCGCCATCATGGAAATAAAAGGAAATGACGGAAGGCTAGCGCTGCCCAATGAGAAAGCAGCAAAGAAGAACGACAATGATGACGTCGAATGATCAACTGTGGGCGGTTCCAAGCCCATTACTGAATACAAGAGTCTCGCAAGCTAGAACGCATGCTCTCGCAGGCTCGACCTAAAAAAAGTCCAGGAACCACACAAAACTGGTGGAGTGCAATTTTGAACGGACATACTCATTAACTGGTGAGTTCACAATAAACATATGCATTCATCGAAGGGTGCAAAAACGTTTAATTTCAACACAGTTGGAGCAAACCTCAGTACAGATCAGTTTGGCACTATGTAATCTGGCTCCTATGTAGTGAGAAGTCAGGCTGCCCCAGCCCCTCCACTGTCAGAGGAGTCGTTATACAGAACAGCACAGCAACAGTAAAGCAGTGGCCATGACAACGCAATATTGTTTTTCAAATCAGATTATTGGCGAGATGGAACAAAAGCATGGCCCGAAGGTAAAGAAAAACATGATCACATTCGTTGTGAACTGATTTGGTGCAGTGTTTCGTGCAGCTTAAACAGCCGAGAAGGTGTCCCTCCTACATCAAGGCTTAGTTGCAGAGCAGGTGATGTGATGTGATGTTCCAGTTTGAACAGCATTCTTTCATTTCACGCTCTTTACTTGTAATTACATAAATTGGAGAGGCCCGCGTTGGTATTTCTGCTTTTAAACAGATGCCACACAGAGAGGAGCCCACGTTTTCAGAGGTAGGTGGGTCTCTAGATTTCACATGATACCAGCTTAAGAACAACATGGCAGCCTCCAGCAGTCACAGCTGTAAAATAAAGTCTGAAAGTAGCTACACCCACACAGCTATTTGGTCGCGCGCTCTTCTCCGAGGCATGTTATCAATTTGAGAATGTAAGCATGCTTGCTGCTGTGTAATGTGCAGCTCTTAAGTGCTATAATTCTATTGCCATCCAAGGGCGGGAAAACAAAACGCGAAGAGTGGATTCTGCTGAGAGCTTAATAGTAAGCAACGAGTACCCGCTTGTTAATGCATGTAACAGCACGGCAGCAAGGAACTGGGGGCAATTCCACCATTGTTTCCCAAGGCGAACCTCTAAATCCATCTTTCACTGCCATCATTATTTGAGTTGTGAAAAACACAGAAAATACACGGGCTTCTCGGGATGTACAGTGCGGTATTATGGTCGCGTTGGTTTGAAGGCCAACTAATGGAAGCAGCGTTTTTTGCATCATAAAGTTTGGAGTATGTGCCATAAACAATGAAAACGTCGAGAAACATTTTTGATGCAAGCTGTTAGCCAGGATGTAGGATCTAAAGTCCACTATCACCTTTGCAGCTGGTCCTTTCGGGTCACGGTTTTCCTGTGGACATGTTTTCACACATATTTTAACCTTTCTGGCATAGTTAGAAGATTCCCCTGATCTCAAGAGATCCCCAAACTGAATCTTTGGTGTGCTTTGAGGTAACCATAGAGGACCGTCAGATTAGCAAGAACTTTAATTGTCCACCCCACTCTTTACTCTTGAGGGGGTAACCGCATTTGATACCTTTCCCCAAGACTTGAGTGGTAGCAACGTATTATAGTTTTCGGGATGCACCCCCAAATGACACTGCCTGTCGTCCCTTTGTAAACTAAGATCAGAGATCCCTGGCAAATAGTGGCCCTCCCTATTGCTTTATTATAATGACTGTGAGTGTCTGGAAAACTTGCATGCACAGTTAATAATTATGTGATAATGATTTCAAACGTTCGAACAAGTGTGAACAGAAGACTGATTACCATTAACCCTTTGCCGCACCAGTTATTAGGGTTACCCACGGATGATGGCAACCATCTCTTTTGTATCAAGCACTGATTGTAAGATGGAGGATGGCTGCTTCCCCCAGTAAACCAATAATGACTCTCCACCTCCGTGGTCCCCAGGTCCTGCTGAAGCAGAATTCACATGGCTTCCTACCAGAGCAGGTTCCTGGTAATTGTACCTGCCTCGTGTGACATAGAAACCAGCTCCCACAGTGGATTCTGGGAGGAGAGCATGGTCCGCCTTTCCCAGATGCCTCTCTGAGGAGGCAAACTCTGTACAAACCTAGTTAGTTAGGATTTCAGAAAGCTCTGGCACCAACTGACAGATGGCTGGTGCCCGTCTGCCCTGTAAATATAATGTGGTCTACACTGGCTGTGATTTGTGGGCAGCCTCCTGTGGTGCTTCCAGGACATGAAGCTGCATGCTGTCCATTTTCTCAAGGCTGAAGCTAAGCCTCATGCTTTGCTGCAGTTCGTCTGGCCCACCGTGTTGCAAGTGGGCATTGGGAGAGGGCCCCAATATCCCTAGCTTCAGACACGGCTCCAAGAAGCTTGCATTAATCCTCACCAGAGACTGGAGGAAGACTACCGAAGAAATTACCATCTACAAGTGCGGACGAGCTGAGTGGTGATCCAGGTAAGCCTACTCCATTTTTGTGCCAATATTTGCTTTGAGACTTTGTAGAGCCCCCACTTGCCCTTTCTCAGCACTTACCGATCTCTGCCCGACATTGTGCGTCCACAAGGCGGCCACCAGCCCAGTACTACCTAGGTCCCACAAGAAATGTCTCCAAGTCACGCTTGGGCATCTTGTGACTCGGCTTTGTAATGCAGAGGTTTATTACACAGATGACATTCACAGATGAGTATGCAGAGACAGTGACTCACACCTGACACTGGGTGTCAGAGATGTAACACACCAGAGGTGAGTTTTTTTCTACCTGGCGTGGGGGTGCCCAGTGATAAATCATTACTGTGGAGAAATCTTTGATAAACTACCGTGATAGGGGACACCCTGGACCCAACACCATAACTAGCACTGCTGAGGGGTGGGGGTATGGAATATCCCTAAAAACCACAGAAAGTTCACGGCATTAGCTCTGCTACTGGCAAAGCGATGAGTGGCAATGTACTACTGGGGCAGGTCGCCTAGATGTAAAGAATGGGTGAAGGATCTGGTATATATATCTCGCAGTCAGAGATACATGGTTAGCTGCTACTGCGGCAGTCCTACGGCAATACTTAATGGTGGAGGCAGCTGAATCGAGGAAGAACAGTGATGCAATGCCATCATAAACATACGGCTAGAAGAAATGTAGGTATGCCCCACGCACCTCCCGGGAGCTTTGTGGATAGACAATTTCATGATGTGATAAAGTATGCTGAACTGCTGATAGACTGTTTTGTTCAGGATGAAAACCAAGTGTATGCAACTGATTGAGCGTAACCTTGCACTGAAGGGTATTCTTGTTCTTTTTTCATGTATTACATGTAATCCAAAAGGAAAACACATGAATAAATAAATCGAAAACACATAAAAAACATGTATGATTGTCTACTCAAGCCATAACTCATACAGAAGCCATGAAACAATGACTTGCACACCACCAGACTCAACTCTCATACAATTATTTATCTATTGCGAATTGTAGGACAGCATATGGCGAGAGCCGATTTGAGCACCTTTGGGTAGTGTTAGTTTGATTAATAAGTGCGTGCGAAACAAGTTCAAAATTACAGATAGGCTGGTATACACATCTAGAACACCTTTTAGAGTACAGGAACTGATTACATTTAAATCAAATTACAGATGTGTGAAAGCACACGTAGCGTAAAATAGCATTTGATTCAATTTGAAATATTACTTATTAAGCGCGCGAATGCCGTGGCGTCTTGGCGCTGACTGTGACACATGGATAACTAGTATGAGACTCTAAAGCTTTAGATTTGAGAAAACAACCAGGTTTTCAGCTCCTTCCTAAACGTCATCTGGTTAGGTTGAAGTCGCAATGTGGATGGCATCTGATTCCACAGTTTGGCAGCACAGAATGACAGCATGCGGCCCGTCCATCTTCCCTTGCGTATTTTTGGAATACACACGAGGCCCTTCGTAGAGGATCTGAGAGTTCTGGCTGGAGAGTACATTGTAAAAAGTTTCCGCACCTCCCCAGATATTGCTCCATAGAGGGCCTTGTGTACTATACAAAGAGCCTTAAAGTTAGCTCTTTGCTGAACGGGAAGCCAGTGTAAAGCTCTGATAGCCTCTGATGTGGGGCGTCCCTTAGGGATGTTCATGAGCAGTCTGGCAGCAGCGTTTTGCAGTGATTGCAACTTCCTCTGCTGTGCCTTGTCAATTCCCACAAAGAGCGCGTTGCAGTAGTCAAGTTTGGATAGAAAAAGTGCCACTACAACGGTCTTTTGAAGTTTATATGCAATGAGCATCATTGTTGAGGGTCGATGATGGGTAGGATTTCTAGTCCTAAAGCCATTAAGAAAAATATTCTTCAGGATCTTCCTGAGCCAGATGCTGTAGTCTCTGCATTCAGGAGTCTGACAGTTTCATGAATTTGGGTCTAAACATCACAAGGGTCTAACTATGGAATGTTTGTATTTTGTGGTTGATAAAATTATCTTGCGTCTTGTCAGGTGCATTACGGCTCTCTTTTCAATGTAGCAGATAAGCAGACTAAACATGTAATGCAGTTTGCCCACTAGAAGGCAGAAAGGCACTTCTCTGTGCAAGGGATAGCTGAAGAGAGCTTGGAGGACACCCTTTCTCCAGTTAGATTACCTAGATAGCAGGATAGCAGTATAATACCAGTGTGCAGCTGTGCATAGTGTTGCAGTAGCTCACCTCCTAGTATTTGGTGACAAGGCTATGTATTTTCTCCAGGGAGAGGACTTGAAGACTGATACACTTTTTGTGTTTATATTTAGCTTTGATTGGACATGGAGTGCTAAGTCTACAGTAACTGGAGAATGCACAACTGGGTTTTGACCTAGGGTGGAGCACAAAACAAGGTAGATGTGATGGGGGTAGATGTGACGAGGATGACCTTTGAATGTGACACATTAAAGCAAAGCTCAAGTTGTTGTTTCTATCATTGTCTGTATGGTAGGTGATTGCAAATGGTGGCTAGGTAAGAATGTTGCCCAGATTCATTTTTGGCCGACAGATAAATCTTTGTGCCATTGGAAGGTTCATTGACTTTTAGCTTAAAGTTATTGTTCGAAGGGGGCAGTTAAATTATAGAGTAGTGAGTAGAATTGGGAGTCCTCAAATACCCTGTATGATTTTTTTTATACAGAATGGAACACTTCTAGTTGGGCACATTGAGTAATTTGGGCAATAGGTATTCCCATGTGGGTGTTTACTCTATGTAAGGTGATGGTAGGGACCACTCTGTTGTTAAGTTCTGGCATAACAAATTTGAGTCTAGCTCCTTAACCATGGCTAACAAATTAGAAATGTTTTCTCTAATGTCAATATGTATTGACTTTTGCTCCCAGTATACAGTATTCATCCCCATTTCAGAGCATTATCTTCAGCAGGAGGAGCCCCTATACTCCCTGCCAGATCCATATTCCTGCAACAGTCCAGCATCATATCTTGTTCATCTCTGTTGTCCTTCATCAGGCATCATGCCTGACATTACTGTATAACTGTAAATGTAAAGTCAATCAATGTAAATACCTTGCGACTGCAACTGCAAACCATTGATACATAACTCTGCGACTCGCACATGGGAGAGCAGTGCCTCTTTACACCGCCTTCTATTTGCGATTTGGGAAGAAAACGTTTCTGACTTGCAAAATGGCTTTTGTACATTACACAAAGGTATTTTGCATTCGCAAACTACGTGGCTTTGCAAATCGCAGGCTTTGTGATTGAAAAATACCTTCATAATACGTACATCTGGTCCTTATTCTAGGATGTGCTCAGTGAGTCACTCCATGTTCCTATTTTTTTTTATTTTTCTTCTCATTCTATGTTT
The DNA here is from genome assembly GCF_964204655.1 of Triturus cristatus. Taxonomy (NCBI): domain Eukaryota; kingdom Metazoa; phylum Chordata; class Amphibia; order Caudata; family Salamandridae; genus Triturus; species Triturus cristatus. The sequence goes on from NC_140589.1 coordinate 1,635,940,779, forward strand.
ACCTTATATTTAGAGGTCTTCATTGTGTCTCATGTTAATTATACTAATATAATTATTACTACGTGTGTAGTAATTTACATAAATTATAAAATCTGGCCAAGGGATAAAGTCTACAAAAATAAACAGTATAATTGTGGCATTTCATAATTGCTGCTATGCAACGAATGCATAGGATACATTATTACGAAAAAAAAGCTCTATTGTACCTTGAGTATTGATGCTATGTGTAAAGAGAGAACTGTTAATAATTTAGGCTGGTACAGTCAAAGAGCACACGCCCTGTATAAATCAATACCGCCAATTAAAACAATAACAAAACACTGCAACACTTAGACAAAGGGGCAAGAGGTAACAAGGTAATCGGCAAATCTAACTTTTTTTTTTTTTTTTTTTTTTTTTTTTTGTCGTCCTCATTTTGCCCTTGGAGAGTCACATAGAAACTCTAGGAGAGAAAAAGTGATACGATACACTGTCACAGATAAACTGGTAGTGCTCTCACATACTAGGATAGCACTCAGTGTTGTTCAGAAACTCTCCAGAGTAAACACCGCGAAATGTTAATCCATATAGGGGCAATGTTGCTGCTGTTAAATAGCCATATCTGGGTATATCCATATATAGGAGGGAGAGCAGACCAAGCAGCGTTAATCATCGGACAATGTGGGGAAAAAAAAAGAAAAAAAAAAAAAAACCCAAGCACACACTTAGGCCCAATTCAGGAGGTGCCAAAAGTCTCGTTTTTCGGGATTACCCGATCTCACTAGGTCTATTTTTGATGTACGCAATACTGATAAGCGCCAGTCCAGCAAGGTGGGAGGCAGTGGATCCTTCCATTTCCTACATATCTCTCTTCTTGCAAGTAGGATACAATAAAACAAAAGCTTTTTAACCGAACCTTGAACTTCCAGTGATGTTCCAAAAATTACGAACAGTGCATTAATTGAAATTTGATGTCCCACAGATGTTGTCAACAGTGTGCTAATAGCATCCCAAAAAGGTAACACCAGTGGTTATTCATAAAACATATGTAGATCCGAGGCTGCTAACAATCCGCATTTAGGGCATGCCACAGTGGATTCAGTAGAAAATTTAGATAGCCGCTGTGGGGAGTAATAAGCCCTGTGTAAAGTAAAAAGGTGGGTCCTACATAACCATGATGGCTTCACCGTATCCCATAAGATTTTACAAGAGGAATACCAGATGTTCTCAAGGTCTTCCCCTGGGAAAGAGGAACTCCATAATGTCTCAGGTAAGGCAAACTCCCCATCAACTTCATCTAGTAACAAGTTGTACCAAAACGAAATCTCTTTAGGTGCAGGGGGTCTATCCATCAACAAGGTCACTATACTACTCTCACCACCTATTTCGAACCTACCTCTGACAGAGCTCTGCATACGGGCCCAACTTGCTATCTGTAGATATTTAAATTTAGAGAGACCTAACCCCACTCTAGCTAGTATGTGGTCCCAAGATAGCAAAACTCCATCAAAAAAAAGATCTCCCCAAATTTCCAGACCCGCCTCTCTCAGAGGTGCTGCCAAGCTGTCAAGAAGCCACACCGGGGAACCGGGAGAGTTCCATAATGGTGACCTACCTGAGAAATAACCCATCTTTATTGCACCTCTTATTTTGACCCATGTTCTTATGAAACCCAACAAAATCTTCAACTTAATCTTTTAAAAAAACTTGGGATCCCCAAATGTAAACAAAAAAACATTCTGGTCTACTCCCCCTCCTCTCAATAATGCAGCAAACATGCTTCCTATACCCACATTTGTTGGCATCTTAAGCAGCATCCTGGCATGGGAAAGTTGGAAAGCCCAAGCATATAGCTGTAAATCAGGTGCTGCTAATCCCCCCTTTTCTCTGCGGCGTCTAATCTTTTTCCATGCTAGCCGAGGTGAATGCTCGTTCCAAATAAACAAACTAATATAACCTTGCAGTTTTTGTAAAATAGAAGGTTCAAAGTACAATGGAATACTGTTGAACAGAAAAGAAATTTTAGGTAAAATAAACATCTTTACCAAATTAGCTCTACCCAAGATGGAAAGGGAGAGCGAAGACCACGACCTCATAAGCTTTCTACAATCTCTTGTCACTATGTCTAGATTCAGCGGTACAATTTTGTCTATATCTCTAACGATGGTAAGTCCGAGATACCGCATGGAACAGTTGGGCTGGACCCCTACCACTGGCTCAGCCTCATTCCATATCATCATCTCTGTTTTGGATGCATTAATCTGGTATCCTGACATCTCACCATAGTCATTGGCCTGTGCAATTATCGCGGGTAATGCTGTACTCAAGTCAGAAGAAAAAATGAGAATGTCATCCGCATACAGGGCTACCTTCCTCTCCCATCCTCTATAGATAAAGGGCTTGATATTAACATCATCCCTCAATCGTTGGGCAAAGGGCTCGATGTATAAATCAAATAGGAGAGGGGAGAGTGGGCAGCCCTGCCTGGTACCCCGAGTGATATTAAAGGGATCTGACAATTCACCATTGACTAATACAGAAGCTGTTGGATTCCGATACAGCAAACCGACCGCTCCACGGAAACCCTCACCAATATTGAACTTCGCCAAGACCCCCGACAGGAATGTCCAATTCACCCTGTCGAAGGCCTTGGCGGCATCCAACGTGATAACAGCTAAGGGCAAGGAGTCCGTAGTCGCCATGTCGATAGCACCCATCAGATCATAGGTCAACTCAAAGAGCTGGCGACTCTTCACAAAGCCCCGCTGATCCTGATGTAGAATACAGGGTGCCACCTCTCCCAACCTTTTAGCTAGGACAGATTAAAAAAGCTTGTAATCTGAATTTAGAATAGAAATTGGTCTATATGACCCACAGCTATCAGCCTGTTTACCAGGTTTTAATATCAAAGTAATAGAGGCTTCGTTCCAAGATTCAGGAGGATACACCCCCTCCAAAAAGATCTGATTAAACAGCTGAGTTAAGAAGGGAACTATTGTTGGTAATAAAACCTGATAAACCTCCGAAGGGAGGCCATCCGGACCTGATGCCTTGCCCTTCTTACTACCTAAGATAGCTCCAGTTACCTCTTCTTTTGTAATAGGTCTATCCAAGGCAACTTTCTGAACAGGAGAAAGAGAGGGAAGAGATACTCCACTCAGCCAATCCTCAACTTGTCGTGCATCGATGCTCTTATCCTCATGATATATGTTCTTAAAATAATCACGGAGGGAGCGCTAGGTGGCGCCTGACCGTCATGGAAGCCTTTCACTGAGGCTCCCGGCATCGGTCCCTGCAAATCCTGCTGACTCCTCTCCTGGACTGCCCTGGCCGGCTCGCTCGAAGTGCGGGGGCCTGTGAAGCTGCCCTGCTGCCCCACACCGAATCCTGGGACGCTGCGGGCATTGGGAGCCTGCCCAGCCGTCGCAGAACCGGACCGACGGCGGAAAGTGGCGGCTGTGGAGCCGCGGCTCGGGCGAGCTGGGAAATTTAGCCCGCGGCGCCCACGAGGGGCGCAGGCCTGATCCTGCTGAGGCTGAAGACGCGGCGGCCGCGGGGCTGCCGCGGGTGCTGCTGGTGCTGGCCGGGTGCTGCCCTGCTCCGCTGATGCTTTCCGGAGCCCCGGGAGTGCTGAGACGGACCCCCCCAGGCGGCGCAGAGCGGCAGATCAGGCGGTGAGTGCGGCTGGCAGCGACCGCTTCACCGGGGCAACTGTGGGGTTGGCGGTGAAGGGGAGTCCCCCCCCATCGGGCCGTGTGTCGGCGGCCGGGGGGCCCGGGCCCCCAGCCCCCCCCCCCCCCCCTTCTCCCTCCCTTCTCCTCCTGGCTGCAGCGCGGAACCGGCTCCGTCGGCCCAAGACTGATTGCGGACTCCGGGTGCGGGGGGGGCCTTCCCTGATTCAGGCCGCATATCGGCAGCCGGGGGGTGTGTGTGCTGTCCCCCCTCTCCCCCCCCTCTCCATCGCTTGGGCCCCCGGCTGAGGACCCCGACGAGTGGCACCGTGCCCCCCCCTGGGGACCGCGGTGAGACTGAACTGGCGAACTGTCCCCTTGGAGAGGTGGGCTGCGACGGAGGTTGGGACCTTGCGACTACCGGCTGGGGGGCCCCCGAGTGGCGGACCGGTGGCCTGGAACTGGGACCTACATTGCTGGACCTCGCTTTGTTGAGGGGAGCTTGCGGGCGCCCCTGCGACCAGGGGTTGGACGGGCAGTCCCGATGAGATGCCCGGCGGGGCTTGACCGTTAAGGCTGGTGCTACCCAGCCGTTTCCAACCGCGGGACCTCCCGGCCGGGCCTCCTGCTGGTCCCGCGACAGCCTGACCGCCCGTTGCAGTCCCGCAGGCCAGCCCGTTGCCCTCCTCCGCTGACGGCCGCCCCAGAAATGGGTAAGGACAGGGCCGCCAAGCCGGCGTCCGGGGCCACCCAAACCAGGATGGACAAATTCACGACCTCCGACAAGGGGCCCGGCCCCACGGGCGAACAGGTCCCGGCCCCCGCTGCAGACCTGGCTGCCATCCTGCAGGCCATCAACTCGTCCTGCGCCTCACTCGAGGGCATGGTGGGAGAAGTCAAAGTGGACGTCGCTCTTCTCCGGCAGGATCTGAGGAATGCCACCGCCCGCATTTCGGAAACCGAGTCCCGGATATCCACGGCTGAGGATGACATCCGCCATCTACAAGATCAGGTTCGGGAGCTGACCACCCACTCTAAGGAGTTACACCGCCGGGTCGAGGATGCAGAAAACCGCGCTCGGCGCAGCAACCTGCGCTTAGTGGGATTCCCGGAGGGAGTTGAATCGGGCCGGGCGGACGACTTCATGGAGCGCTGGTTCCGGTCCTGGATGCCGGAGGACAGCCTGTCGGCTTCGTTCGTGGTGGAGAGGGCCCACCGCTCCCTGGCCCCCAGGCCCCCCGGGGCACCACCCCGGCCGTTCATCCTCAAGCTCTTAAATTTCCGTGACCGAGATGCCATTCTCCGCGAAGCCCGGCGCACGGATGCCCTCCACTACCAGAACCACAAAATCATGGTATTCCCGGACTACACCCGCGAAGTCCAAGAGCTGCGTCGCTCCTACACTGAAGTGAAACAAAAGCTGCGCTCCCTGGGACTCCAATACCAGCTCCAGTTCCCGGCCCGCCTCCGGGTCGTCTTCCAGCAAAAGACTCTTTTCTTCGATACCCCGCGGGCGGCCTGGACCTGGTTGACGGAGGAGCACCCCCTGCAGCGCTCTGGGCGCGGATCGCCTCCGGGTGCGCGGGGGAGACGGGGGAGACCCCGGACATCGAAGACCCGTCGGCGGCATCGCACATTACCCCGGGAGCGCACAACGGGGGAGGCGATCACCACGCGCCCTGGGGGACGGCCACGCCGGGGATCGAGAACCTCCTCTGCCTCCTCGGCCGCACACGCCAGTCCCGTGGCGGATGGGCGGCGGGCCGCGTCGCCCCGGCTCACAGGCCCTGCAACCCACCCGGCCGAGTTGGTGGACACTTCGGACCTCTCTTGCAGCCCTAACATTTGACTTTCTTTGCCTCTTTTTGGGGAGGGGGGGGTGGGAGGTGCCTGGGCGGGGGGGTGGAATGCTCCGCTGTCAGTGTTGCTCTTGGCCAGGGCAGGTCAATCAGGCTTGACTTTTGATGTATCAGGGGTCCACTAGCGCTCAAGCCCAAGCGTTTTAGCTTGGTGGTTCTTCCATTTGGTTCGGGCGACAGATGCTTCCGTTTTCGAAGTATAGGGTGGGGGGAGGGGGGTTGGGGTTGTTTCTTCCTCGTTGGGGAGATTTTGTTGGTGGGGGATGACTCCCCCTTATTTGTTGTGCTAAGGTATCATGTACTGTTTGTCCTGCTCTCTCACCCGATGCTCCGCTGTCCTTCCTCTCTAGGAGCCTGCTCAGACGCGCCTCCACTGGCCCCCTCTTCTGTCCTCGACTATGGATGACCCACCTGTCCCTAGGGCCGCCATGCGCATACTTTCCTGGAACGTCAATGGTCTTTTGGACCGTTTCAAACGCATGGCGGTCCTCAAATATGCACAACGTGCAGAGATCGATGTGCTCCTCCTCCAGGAGACTCACCTGTTGGGTAACAACTGCCCCTTCCTTGGCCGTTACGGTTATGACAGGCTATGGCATTCAGGTTTTGCACGGGGATCCCGGGGGGTGGCCATTTTGCTTCGCAAGTCCTTCCCCTTTGTCCTGACCCGGGTGCTTTTGGACCCCCAGGGTATGGAAGTGGTGGTATGTGGCACTCTGGAGGGGCGACCCCTTACCCTGATGTCCCTCTACGCGGCGCCGTCCCTCCTGCCGTCGGCCCTCTCCCACGCAGCGGGTATCCTCCCGACACTCTCTGCGGGTGCCCTCATTCTCGGCGGGGACTTCAACGCTGTCTACTCGCCCCACCTGGACTCGACGGGTCCGGTCTCCTTGACCCGCGTCGCCCGTGCAAAACAGCTCTCCTCTTGGGCGGAATCACAGGGCCTCTGCGATGTCTGGAGGATCTGGCACCCGCAGACGCGCCAATACACCCACACGTCGGCGGCCCATCACTCCCATGCTCGGATCGACCTCATCTTCGTACCCTCCACCGATTGCGTGGGGGTGCGGGACGTACGCATTCTCCCGAGGGGCCTTTCGGACCACTCTCCAGTGCTCCTCGCTCTCGGCCCCCCCCCCCTCTCTGCCCGTCCGATGTGGCGTTTGAACGCCTGGTTCCTCCACGACAAGGCTTTTCGGAAGGCGGTCGGGGGCGAGATAGCCGACTATTACTCTCATAATGAGGGCTCTGTCATCTCCCCTGCCGTCCTGTGGGAGGCCGGCAAGGCGACTGTTCGGGGCGCCGCTAAAGGGCATCTGCAACGCCAACGGCGGGCTCAATCCCAGAAGCTCGCGGACTGCGAGGCCCAAGCCTTGGAACTGGAGCGTAGTCTGGGGGACTTAGATGATGCCGCACGGTCTCGTCGCTTGGCCTTCCTGCGGGAAGAGATTCGCCTACACTCCCTGGAGGCGGCGAAGATTCTATGGCGCTCCTCGGTGGCCCGGGTGTACGGTTGGGGAGACAAAAACGGCACTCTTCTCCACCACCTGGCGACCTATCCCCGGGCGGGCAGGATCATTCCAGCCATCGCGGACCCTGCGGGTGGCGTCCACACGGCCTCGGTGGCGATAGCCCAGGCGTTCGCTGACTATTATTCCCAACTGTACCGTCTCCGGCCGTCCACGCTCTCCCTAGAGGAGTTGCTGGGGACAAGCGGGGCGACGCTTGCGCAGCTGCAGCCTGAGGTTTCTGAGGCCCTTGATTCGCCGATCGAGCTGCAGGAGATTGAAGGGGCGATCGGCCGCCTGGCACCTGGGAAGACCCCGGGACCCGACGGGTTCCCCCAGGAGTACTACGCTCACTATCGTGAGACTCTGGCCCCGAGGCTTCGGGACCTCTTTGCGGCCGTGGTGGAGACGGGTTCGTTCCGGCCCGAAACGGACACAGCAACCATAGTTGCCCTCCCCAAGACACAGCCTCCCTCGCGGTCCTGCTCCGACTACCGGCCGATATCCCTTATTAACACCGAACTCAAAATCTATGCCACGGTCCTGGTGCAGCGGTTACGCCCATCGCTCGCCTCCCTGGTCCACCCGGATCAATGTGGCTTTATGCCGGAGCGGGGGACCAGACACTGCCTGCGGCGCCTCCACCTCGCGATGGTGCACCGCGGCCGCCTTTCCCCCTATCTGGCCCTCCTCTTGGTCGACTTTGAAAAGGCCTTCGATTCCGTGGGATGGGCGTACTTAGGTGACGTCCTGGAGCGTATGGGCTTCGGTCCCCAGTTCCGTGCCATGGTAATGGTCCTATATGCGCACCCGCGGGCCCGTGTGTTGGTCAATGGGGCTCTATCTCGCCCGTTTCCCATAGGTCGGGGGACGCGCCAGGGATGTCCGCTCTCGCCCCTCCTTTTCGCTCTGGCGATGGGACCCCTGGCGGTGCTGATTCGCGCGGATCCCGTTCTTCGCGGATGGGAATGGCCAGATGTGGCCCCCGACAAGATCGCCCTATACGGGGACGATGTCCTCCTCTATCTTTCGGATCCAGCGACCTCGGGACCCCAGGTCCGCCGGATCCTCCATCGGTTCGGCCAAGCGTCGGGTCTTCATCTGAACCCCAAAAAATCCGTTCTAGTCCCGCTACACCCGTCGCGGGAATGTTTCGACTGGCAATCGGATATTCCCCTCCGGAGACTCTCCTTTAAGTACCTGGGGATTTGGGTCACCCTCCTTCCGGAACTCTGCTGGGCCCTCAATGTGGCTCCAGTAGTCAACAAAACCAGATCAGATATGCTCCGGTGGCAGTCCCTCCCATTGAATCCGCTAGGGAGAGTCGCTCTATACAAGATGATGATCCTCCCCAAGTTTCTTTACATGCTACAAAACACTCCATGCCCTTTTCCGCGCCCGTGGTTCCGAGAACTGGATAAAATGGTGACCAAATTCCTCTGGGGCGGCGGTAGACCTCGGCTGGCCTTGGATCGATGCAGGGTCCCCTCCTATGACGGCGGCCTGAGCATGACTAACCTCTACCTTTATTATCTGGCCACCCAGCTATTGGTGATCCATGACTGGTTCTCGGGGGGCTGGGGCGACCCGGCTTATCGACTCGAGGTGCACTGCCTCGGGTTCTCCTCCATCCAAAACATGCTCTATGGCACAACGGTCCCCCTGTCACTCCCCGACGTCGTGCGGGCTCCCTTTCTCGCGTGGCGCGCGGCCCTGCGGCACACTAGATGGTCGGGGACGTCCACGCAACTCACTCCGCTTTGGCACGGGACATGGCTGCGGGAGGTGGTGGGACTAGCGGGCTTTCGGCAGTGGGATCTTCTTGGTATCTCTTGTCTGGGCGATTTATGGCGTGGGAGCCGCATGTGTTCCTTCCAGGAGCTTCAGACCCGCTTCTCGCTGCAGCCCTCCCAATTCTACCGCTACCTTCAATTGCGCCACGCGGTCCGGGCTCACGTCCCTCTAGACTCCAGACTGCCTTCCCATAGCCCACCTGAGGCTCAGGTGATGTTGGGGTATCTGGGGAAGGGGGGTATATCCCGCATTTATAAATCCCTGATTAACAATACCCCGGTGGACTGGAGCGGGCTCAAACAGCGATGGGAGGCCTGGGTGGGACCCCTGGATGAGGCGGACTGGAGGGACGCCGTTATGGGCCCTCGGTCGCTTACCACCTCCGCTAGGCTGCGGCTCATCCAAATCTATTACCTCCACACTGCCTATCTGACTCCGGACCGCCTGTATCGGGCGGGCCTCCGCGTGGACGCCTCCTGCACTCGTTGTGGGGTGGCTCCGGCGGATTTTTTCCACATGGTGTGGTCTTGTTCCCGTCTAGAGGACTACTGGGCAGCGATCGAAGCCGAGCTAGCGGAGGTCCTGGGTTGGGAGGTTCCCCACGAGCCTAGAATGGCCCTGCTGGGCATCATGGACGGGATAGACGGGTCCCGTAACGAGAAGTACTTCCTCGCCACTGCCCTTATGGTGGCTAAGAGAGATATAGCGGCAGTGTGGTCACGGCCGGACCCGCCTAGAGTGGCTACCTGGAGTAGAGGGGTGGATTGGTGTGCGGCCCAGGAGCGGTCGTTATATGCTGCACGGGGCTGCCCCAAAAAATTCCGCAAGATATGGGGGAAATGGCTGGGGGGCCTGGTTTGAAGGGTGGGGGCGCAGAGGGTGGGGACAGAGGATGGGGGAGGGTGGGAGGGTCTTTGCAATTGTTTATTGATGCTTCCCCGATTGAAGTTACTAATGCCTTGTTCAATGCACTGCTGTATATCATTCTTGATACTGTTCTTTATGCCGCACAACACAATAAAAATTTGTTTATCAAAAAATAAAATAATCACGGAAGGCATTTCTGATATCATTATCCGCTGAGTGGACCGTACCTTCTGCCGAAATTTGATCAATATTATTTCTAATACGATCCGTTTTTGCTTTCCAAGCCAAAAGCTTTCCCGCACTTTCCCCGTATTCAAAGTGGGCCATCTTACTGGCCTCCCATCTCTGAAGAACTCGTAAGTTCAGTATGGAACCCAGTTCCCCCTTTAATGTAAGTATTTTATTTTGCCATTCTTCTAATATTTCTGGAGGAGCGACAGGATGTAACAAGATATTATCCTGAACCATAGCTAAATCTGCTTCCAACGAGATGACCGTGTCTCTATAAGTTTTCCTTTTATATGAGACCTTGTTGGTAATTAGGCCACGCAAAAAAGCCTTAAATGCGTCCCATACAGAGCCGGACGAAGCTGAGCCAGTGTTGTTTTCAAAAAAATACTGCGTTTCAGTTCTTAAAAAAGAAATATCATCTGGAACATTAAGGAACGAGCGGTCAAACGACCATGTTCTGGCAGTGGCAGTGGTTTCCGACAGCCCAACCAGCTCAAGGCATAGAGCAGCATGGTCAGAGAGATGAAAGGGGAGATAGTAGACCTTTTGCACCAGTTTAACTAATTCCTGACTGACCAATGCTAAGTCTATCCTCGACTGGTGTTGATATTTGTAGTTCCGAAATGAGACGCCCTGTCTTAGACCAGACTTAAGCCTCCATACGTCCACATATCCGAACTCTTTCATTTTTTCAAGTAAAAGAGACCTAGTTTTAGATGAAGATATAGGTCTATTAGATGAAGATTTATCAAGAAGAGGGTCTAAGACCACATTAAAGTCTCCAGCCAGGATGATCGGTTCTGGATAAAGAAGAAGATGGGAGAAGACGGTACTTAGAACTGATGGGTCATCCTGGTTAGGCCCATAATAGCCTACTATGGTAACTCGGACCCCAGCTATAATTACAGAAACAATAATCCACCTCCCACTTGAATCAACAAGTTTTTCAACTAACCTGGCTTTTAATGATTTTTTAAAGATAATCACGACCCCTCTATTATTAGAGTTTTGTGTAGTAGATACACAAAAATCGACCCATCTATTTTTTTTAACTAAAGAAAGCATCTCTTTTTCCGTAAGATGCGTCTCTTGTAATATCAATACTTGAGCATCAAAATCTCGGAGATACTGCATAATCTTCCATTTTCTTGGGCTAGAGCGAAGGCCATTAATGTTCCATGAAAGAACTCTAAGCTTATCCATAGAGACAAGTTCCACCCCCCAACCAGGTATTCACCCCATAGCTACAAAAAGAAAAACCTATGCTAGCGATACTAATAATACTAACTTTCTCTTGCAGAATCATGATTCTCCATACCCAAAGAATGTAACAACGGGCAAAAAAAGAGGACTTTTTAGAAATTTTTACTTGCACCACCCCCCCGTGCCCACCCAGACCTCCCCCCTCCCCATGGGAAACCCTTACTTTATCTATCTGGAAATTCCAGTAGATAGCACTCCTACTGAGCTCCTGTCCTGTTTTAATCTATCTTTACTGTCTTTACTATCTTTACTGTCTTTACTATTACATTTACAAATACGCCCACAAGATATGAGAGAGGAGAGAAAGAAATGGAAAAAAGAAAAGTAGGAAAAGCAGTGTATTATAGATCCTTCCGTGCCCCCAAAACCCCCTTTTTTTTCCTTTTCGCTTGATTTTTTTTTTCTTTTCCCCTTTTTTTTCTCCTTCTTCCTTCCTTCTCTACTCTTTTTAAAAAAAAAACGGTACTCTACATCACTCTCAACTGCACCTAATTAGAGCCCCCGTTATCCTTATTCTTCTCTCTGCTCTTCCCCAGAGAAGCTAGGAGTTCATCAGCCGCCTGCACTGATCGAATGTTGTGCATAGTATTATTATGCATAACCTTCAGGGTGGCTGGAAATGCTAGCTGAGCCACCGCACCAAGACTCCTAAATGCCTCCAACCTCCTCCCGAACTCCCACTGCTTATCCAATGTGGCCCTTGAGAGGTCTGATCTAACTTGGAAGTTAAACCCCTTCCCACTCAATGACTTCTGCTTTAGGGCCAAACCCAAGATAGATTCCTTCAAAGTATAAGTACGGAAGTTCACTAATATTTTTCTTGGTTTTTCCCTTTGAGGGTTTCTCCTGAAGGTGTCTCTGTGAATGCGCTGGATGTCAACAGATAGATCCTCAACCGACTGATCTAATCTCAAAGAGTCTTTTAGCAACTGAGTGATATATTGCTTAATATCTGACCCCTCACTACCTTCCGGAATGTCAAGAATACGAAGGTTATTGCGGCGTGCATTATTCTCCAAAGACTCCATCCTCTCAGCCAGCATCAGATCCTCCCTTTTGAGCTTATTGATATCCAGTTTGGTTTCGTCCAAATGCAAAGACATAACAGTCATGTTATCCTCCAATCTTTCTGTTCTTGTCGCGAGGTTAACTAGTTTACTATCTAGAGATTCGCAGTAGTTCCGAATTTCAGACTGGATAGCTGATGAGGCCTCGAAGCCATTTTTGATGTCTGCTGATAGGGATGAAAACATCGACTGGAGATAAGAGGCCAAAGATGGATCAACCCCACCAGCTGAGCATGTATCTGGGGCAGAGGTTATATCCCTTTGACCATCCTCTTGTGGTAAGTTGCTACTATGAGATGACCCTGTTAATGAAAACCCGAAATTGGAAACCGTTGATAAGGGCTTCATAGCCAGATGTTTTGGGGATAACAAGAGGGTCGAAGACTCTATGGAGCATGGGCGATCCATTTGGCCTTGTAATAAAGAATCCGATTGACCCGGAGCACTAGGACTCTTAACAGGGGGGGTGGAACCTTGGGTGGGAAGGACTGAGAGACTACCGATGTTATCCGTAGCCTCAACATCCCCCTCTGCATTTGTATCAATACTCTCAACCTGGAGCAACGACGCGTTTGTTTTAGCCGGAACTGGCCCCGCTACTGACCCCGAAGAAATAACCGGGTCTGTACCTGTAGCTAAAGAAGACTCAAAATAGTTCTGTGACGCCATCGTGGAAGAGGTACTTTCAAATAGTTGCTGATCGGGAAGGCGCAGAACCTGCGGGATAGCCTTAAAATAAGACCGCAAGGACGGCGTTATCCTAGACTCTATATTCTTGGCTATATTCTTAACTGCCTTGATGTTTCTGGCAGTCTTAGGATTTTTTGCTGCTTTATTAGTAAAAGCGCGTTTCGCCTTAACCTCACCCGAAAGATAAGAGGAGACTCTTGTCTTTAAGAAGGACCCTTGAGTGGCCTGAACAGCCTGAGCGGTCCGATATGGCTTCGATAACCCTTCAGAAGATGATAGTATCTGATCTCCCTCAGTTGATTCAACAGTTGATTCAACAGTTATATTAGTTTCAACAGTATCGTGCACGGGGGGCAGCCCGGAAACAGGGCTATTGACAGAGACGCCCAAACAAACAGGCACAGGCACAGGTTCCTCTGGGTCTCTTATCCTGCCAGAACAACCTTGTAACGGTTCTGCTACCTCAGAGAACTCCGCCTGAGCCTGAGCCCTCTCACCTCTCCATAAATCTTTTGTGGGTTTGCCCCCCCCCCACTCTCCCCCTACCCCTCCTACCGAACTCAGATGAAATGTGGAATTCCTCCCTGCGAGGCCCCTGGAGAAGGCTACGAGCCTTCCTTCCTCGACGGAGCTCCAGCGCAGCCAGATGCCACAGTTGCAAGCCGAGAACGGCCTGCCTCGGAACTCGGCAATCAACCAAGATCCCTGCCCTCTCGTCCGCCGTAGCCGAGCCAAGCCTGGAGGGAGGAGCAAATCCAGCAGTCAGAGCGGCAGCAACTTCGCGGGAATCAACCCGCGGACTGATGTCTCCAACTACGGCAATGGCAATGGCAATGTCTCGACACCTCCCGTCTCCACACATCTGACATCCAGGTATTATTGCAGAGCGGCGTATCTACAGGTCCGTCATACCGCGTAAGTGACTTTGCATATTCTAGCTGTTAGCGCACGAACAGGAAACTCAGAATGGAGTGCTGCGACAGCTACCTAGCTGCCGCCATGTTTCCCGCCTAACCCAGCTGACGGCAAATCTAACACATTGTTTAAAAACCTGAATAGGCTCCAAAACAAAACCCCACAAAACCTCCTGGTTCAGTATTAAGGAAGGAGCTGACTGGAATAGGCATTTGTATTGTTACTGACATCCAGGGTTTGTACATGCTAGTAACATATAGGTATTTGTGGTAAAAGATCTTAGCATCTCGCAAATTGATGCAAAAAAGTATGTCCACGCAAATGTACTCCTATGGGTTTCCACCTAATTTTGGAATACATTTCCTGTTCTTTGGGATTATTAGCCATTTGAAGGTGTAGGTCTGACACCCTGTGCCCATTGCTGGGTCACAGGTTTTTGAAATCAATCTATACGACTTGTATACAACTATGCAAAGGCACTACCACATGCCATAGAATACATCTAAGCATGCAAAACGTATAATATATGTGCATATGTGCACTGAACATTTTCTTTATTCCTCCATAGGGAAATACCTGCCCCATTTTTAATGCATGTTCTTTTCCCAGTTACACATTCAAAATGAATGTATGCCTTCCTTTAATAGAAGTAAAGCTACAGTTAGGATAGGAATAGGTCAGCACCCAGTTAGTGCCACAATCAAGTATGTTTGTTTGTGTTCCCGACTTTTAAGGACATCCCACACCTGAAATACCAACTCTCAGCCCCTTGGACAAGATTTACTTACACGTAAAAGTATGTGAATAAAAGGTTTTTATAAGTGTAAATCCACTTTTTGAAAATCACAAACATGGATTCACAACTATTTCTCTACCATGAAATTACAGCTGCAAATGGCTTTGTGCAGTGAGCGTCCAACTATTAAAGATCCCGTGCTGTAAACATGTTGATTGTCAAGGTTCATAGCTTAGTGTGTCTGCTTTCTTACCATAGAGCTGTACTCCAGGACACTAATGCCGTCTTCATGAACAGCCAGCCATGTAAAGGTGGTGTCCAGTGGTGATGGAGCCAAAGGCTATGTAAGCAAGACAGTGGAAACAAAAAAAAATCAGTTTCATATTAATCTTCAAACGTGACCACAATAAGTTAACACATACTATACAATATAGAGAGATCTATAGCCCTGACATTTGTATTTTTTACCTTCAAACACATCCCTAATTATAAGTCCTTCCAGCCCTGCTTTGGTGTATGTATGAAAGCATTACAGCAATGAAGACCATTAGAATTAGTGTTTATCTATTTACACTGGACAAGCTATGTGTCTTTCGGTGGTTCTTTACAGTGTTTACAAGTGTAGGCTGGAACAGGAAAACCACATTTTGCAAACATTTGCAGATATCTATATATTCCACACACAAAATGTGGAAAAATGAAGATGGAGAATCAGACAAAGTCAGTTCCGAGAAAAGATTGATAAAGGTCAAATTGCCTCACAAAACTCCAAGCCCACCATGGAACTGTTATTGAACCGTGGAATAAGTATGTACAATAAGTTCCAATAAAGTCCAAATTGACAACGTAAATAAATCTGGATCTGATGTAAAAAGTGTGCACACAAGCATGCAGGAGCACACATTTAGGCCAGTTTGGGCTTATACGCATTGGCAATATATTGCCTTCATTATAGTCTTGGTTTTATTTCTTTGCGAAATGAAGGTTGGAAAGCAAGAAAATCTTCATTGTAATACTGTGTTTGTTTCTATACCATAGAAATGTTGTGGCACAGAAACAAATGAGGACAACAATTTGACAGGAAGATCCAAAGGGCAATTCACCAGGTTTAGCTATAATATGCTAGTATGCACAAGCATGCACACATACACGTGTGCATGCTTGTGTTTGCACGAGTAACAACATTAAAGCCAGTGGCGGCTCCTCCTCAATGGCGGAGGAGCGTCGTCCCACTGTCTGGCTCAGAGCCAGTAAATGTAAATTAAAACGATGTACTTGCATTGTTTTAATTTACATTTGCCGGCTCTTAGCCAGTGCTGTTGGGAAGGGCGGGCCGAGGTATGGGAGTCGGGAGGAAGAGTGCCAGTGCACTCCACTCCCTACGTGTGCATATGTATTTTGGCTGGCCGTCTCAGGCCGGCCAAAACTCACATGTGCACTTAGGTTTTCTCCAGCACTGCTGCATTGAGCAGCCGGGCTGGAGAAACCTCACAGACTCCCTGGTCTGAGCAGGGTGTCTTTTCTGCCTGTCTGTCCCAGGGGATGTGGGGACTAGCAGGCAGGAAGAGTAGAGGCGGCGCGAGGATACGCAACGCTGTAGCGGCCGGCGGCAGAGGTAAGTATTATTATTTTTTTTTATATTCAATGCCCCCCCCGGGCAACGCCCTCCACGCGACCCCACCCACCTCACCACCCTCTGTTTATATCGGCCGCCACTAATTAAAGCCAGACCTATTGGTTATCATCTTGCTTATTTTGACCCTTTTATATACACAGAAGGAAGAAATCAAAATTGCAACCTCCAGATTACTGTCCAGAACTTGATTTTTATAAAGCTGTATAATCAAATGCAGGATTATAATGAAGGTCCTTGCAGTCATTATAGTCCTGCTTTTGTTTAAATGAAGGTCAGACACCATCCTTTTCCACAAGTGGTTGGTGCTGGAACTACAGTCCAACGACCCATCTGACCAGGTTACACATTGCCCTTCAGCCTCTACTTTGTGGAAAAATGTATGATGCATATCACTGTCCTCTAACAATACCTTTCCGAGTGATCTGATGCTCCTGGGGATAATCCCAGCAACTCAGCCACATTCAAACTGGCTGCCGTCCTCGTCAACAATGACCTTACTGTAAATGCAAGACGGTTTCCTTGCCATCAACTTAATAACAAAATACCCACCTCTGATAGCAGGGGCTTGAAATAATAAAACAAGACCCACCCCAGTGGTGGTGAGGAAAAGTCACAAAGAGCTGTCAATGTAAACAAATCCAAAGGTCGAGCGGCAATGAAGGAAAGCTACAAGGAGCTGGAAACAAAAATAAGCCACTGCAATCTGATTGTTATCGCTGTCCAACCCTAAGATGGCAACACAAGCTACAAATATTTAAAACAATTACAGAAGGCAAGCTGAGTATCAGGCGAGCAGGCGAGTCGGGACAGAGATAATAATGAAAATTCAAACAAAGGCTAATTTATTGAAAATAAAAAAGGATTTAAAAAAGGATTGTGTAACCATGCATGTTTGTCAAAGTATTAGCAGTGTAAGGACTGAGTGTACTTTTTAGATGCCAAATATTCCCTCATGCATTGCAATGAAAGGCGGAATAATACATTCAAACAGCTAAAAGCATGAGATGAGAAACAATTACTCCCCTGAGGTACAGCTAACGTCTACTCCTATGTAAAGTATTCTGAACCGTAGGTTTTCCAGAAAGCTGCGTTAGGCTAATTCCAAAAAGGAAATGTATGTTATGTTTTTTTTAATTGAAAGAGGGAAAGAAGAATATTAAACAGAGAGATCTGGGTGGCCTGTCCTCTATTGGTACTGCTAGCATAAATGGAAACTGAGAACAAAGGAAGAGAAAGGGCAGAATGGAGAACTGGAACATAAAAAGGGAAGAAGTAATCAGTAAGGGTGAGGAAGGAGGGGGTAGAAAACAGAGTAGTAGGAGGATTGGAAGTAATTTAACAGAAAATAGCATGGAGCAGCAGAAAGAGTGGGAGGTGGCAGCGGGGGCTGCAGAGGAGGAATGAGGGAAGACAGGAAGGGCAAATGCAGTGCTTAATTTGTAAAATATTAAGTACCAGGGCTCTGACCAGGAGGCCACTGCAGCTTGCACCACCCATCGCCCCTGTCATCGCTGCCAAAACAACTACTAACCTGCTCTCTTGCATGTAAATGCGACAGAAAAGATTATTCCAGGTCCCCAAAGCTACAGGAATGCCTGGGAAGGCAGGTATTAGTAATTTTTTTATGTATATTGTTCCCCTAAACAGCTGTAATACTGCTCCTCTCTAAATTACATGAGCAGCGCCACCTTGTGGCAGACTACCCTAAGTGTAGTGTTGACAATTAGGTGCCGGTGCCGAGCACCGGAAACCAATTAACTGCCGGTGCTCAGCACCGAAAAGCTCCGGCTCAAATTAAGCACTGGGCAAAAGGGAGCAGTTGCAAAAGATGGACACCATCATTCATTTCTGGTGACCAGGACTTATTTTTTTCATTGGGCTTTGGTGAAGAGCAAGAAAGGGGCCAACAGCAAAGAAAGAATTAGTGAGGAAAGGAAAGACAGGAC
This sequence comes from Triturus cristatus, assembly GCF_964204655.1. Classification (NCBI taxonomy): domain Eukaryota; kingdom Metazoa; phylum Chordata; class Amphibia; order Caudata; family Salamandridae; genus Triturus; species Triturus cristatus. The sequence continues at coordinate 1,635,958,941 of NC_140589.1, forward strand.
AAAAAAGAAAGCAGGGATCACGAAGAACCTGCAAAAATGAGATTGCAGCAATGGAAGAGGGTTCTCAAAGTAAAATTAGGGCCCCTGCCCTTTTAAAAATATGCACCTGAAAGGGGAAGGCATGACACGAAGACGGAATGCAAGAAGGGGAAAGAGACAAGGCCCTTCGGCAGGGTTTAAAAAATATGCCAAGGGTAGATTTGGAGAAAGCAGGTAAAGTAAATGGCACATACTGAAGTCGCCCCTGAGAAAGACAGAGAACAAGCATTTACAATGCAATGGTCTCGGCAATATTATAGGTAGAGCTATTGGTATTGCTCATTATTTTTTTATTATTTTTGTATCCCTAAATAAATGGCATTGTCATTTCTATTGGCATTAGCTTTTTTTTTTGCTTATGTGATACCTATTGCATTAGCAGAGAGAGAGTGAGGTAGTGAGAGAGAGTGAGGTAGATAGAGAGTGAGGTAGTGAGATAGAGAGAGAGAGTGAGGTATTGAAATAGAGAGTGAGGTAGTGAGAGAGTGAGGTAGTGAAAGAGTGAGGTAGTGAGGGAGAGGGATGTTGTGAGGTAGTGATATATAAGCATAGAGTGATGTTGTGATGTAGTGAGATAGAGAGAGGTAGTGAAAGAGAGAGTGAAAGTGAGTTAGTGAGATAGAAAGAGTGAGGTAGTGAGATAGAGAGTGATTGAGGTAGTGAGTGAGAGAGAGTGAAGTTGTGAGGTTGTGAGCTAGAGAGTGAGGTAGTGATGTTTTGAGAGAGAGAAGTTGTGAGATAGTGAGGTAGTGAGATAGAGTGGTAACTGGAAAACGGACCGATCCATGACGGAACACAACAGGTGTAAGGGAGACTCATAAAGCGCACGACTTTCAATGGCCGTTAATCAGCAATAAACCAATGGCCGAGAAAGGTGGGGAATCGTGAACGCTGGTCATAAACTGAACCATTCATCCATTACGCATTATGCCGACAATACAAACAAGAAGGTCAAATGCAATCATTTAGATTCCAGGGTGGGACACACTGCTGGGAGGGCTGTGAAACAAAGTCAGTGCGACAGTGCATCCATTAGCATGTCTAAATTAGGCTCGACCTAAAAATGTAAATGACACAATAAGAGACCAATGGATGAAAAAGGCTGACTGAAAGCATCTACGATTATATTATTCATAGAATTTTAGTTAAATATAAAGGTCATGTCTAACCCTATAATAAACGATAGACAGGGCTTCGACAGGACACTTAAACCAATATACTTAAAAAAACAGACTTTCCAACGGGACCACATACACTCACTATGTATCAATATGTCTGGCTGAACGAAGCAGCCTAAAAATGAAAGTGCATTCTGGGATAAATTGTGCAAATGAGGCAGTCACATTTCCCTCCCTGGCATTGTATGCTCCACCGCTGGGTCATGTTATACCTGGCCGAAGAATCAGGCTGGTGGCACAGCTGGTAGAGCTCAGTCCTATGTGGCACGTGAAACAGAGAGAAGCGTTGTTAGACTGGAGACACACTGGGGGCAACGGCGTATTTCCTCGGAAGTGAAAAGTTCCAATAATTGCCGAGTGGTCACCGCCTAAACCACAGAGCAACATCCTCCGGTGGCGAGGTAGTAAGCGCTATGCAAATGTTATAGTACGAATCCACACAATACATTAGTGCCTTAACCATCCCGCATTCAGCAAAACCACACGTAAGATGGCCTCTGCTCTTCAGTCGCACTCCACCTCACACATGCGTGTTCTAAACTGTTCTTAAAAGTTTACATTTTGGCAGTCCTACCAATGCATTCATTTTGCCGTTTATATTTGGATTCCCTTACCTACTAAGAAACTGTTTACAAAGCACGAACGTGACACCTCCCACTGGCATAGCATTAGGGTCTGACTGCAGCGACTTTCATCAAGGAGCGAGGTGAGTCAATCGGAATGCCTGCTTACATTGACTGATACGATAAGGGAGGCTCTATAGGAGGCAGGAGGGGCAAAAAAATGGTGGATGGAAGCTTCGAAACTTTTTCGGATTCGGGGGCGTGTTCCTGCTGTTCGAAAAAGGGCGTGGCTAAAAAGTGGAAAGAACAGCACGGAACACGCCCCCGAATCTGAAAAAGACGGAGCCTATTTGGAGGGACGGCTCTCTCCTCCAATGGCTGGCCTCCGTTTAGGAAGCCAGCCAATGGAGGAGAAGCAAAAAGAGAGGCGGGCTAAATAGCCACTCTAGGAAACATTAAATCTCCGACTTCCGGTTCTGCCTTCGGCAGACCGGACGGTCCTCGACCTAAAAAGGTTCAGTGGACAATCAACTACAGGAAATATTTCTCAAACTGTAAAGCACTTATAAAGTTTGATTCATTAACCTGCTAAACCCCATTCACGTAGAGTATTTCCAAGAACAGAGTTCATAATTAAATAGTTGTAGGTACAAGTTTCTTTAAGCTGTTTTCCTTTGTCCGAATCACATGCAACCTCTTTTACAGTAAGAGAAAAATCTAATAAGTGTATTTGATCAATGTTGACGGCACTAAGGAGTATTCGTTGGTCTCTATGGTTATATGAGTGTGTGATGGCCACTGCTCCCAGCCTAATTTATGCTGTACTGCAGAAGAGCTGCATGCCCAAGACAAGAGTGTTCCTGGAGCTCCATTATGAGTTGGGCGTCGTACGGCCCAGTATTCTCAGCCTCAGAAGTAACGGATTCTGGGATAGCAGTAAATCCGAAGGGAGAGAATACTCCTGATTATGGGATTTGGAGAATAACTCGTAGAACACCGATTCCCATATGTTTTGTGTGGTATTTCCCCAAGGGGCGGGCTGCTTTCAGCAGCTAAATCAGAGAAAACGTACTCTCAGTCCTCTGAGTTCCTGTGGATCCCGAAATCCGCATAACCAGCCCCACGGGATCACCTGGGACTATGAAATGATGCCCATAGTAGATTAGCATTGCTTACTTAGTTGTGACATCTTTCACAATAAAATTCAAAGTAATAAAATTCAAAGTCCTTCTTTTATATTTGGCCATATAATATCACTTCCATTCTGCTTTCAAATGTGTAGGACAGGTAGTTTACCTTGCTATGCATTCAAATGTTTTATTGTAATACGTATTCATTTGTAATACACGTGTCTATTCATATAATGTGTCTTGTAGCTTAGATACAGAAAAATAGAAAATTATATCGCATTTAAATGCATAGGTCCTAAATTATAAATTAGTTCTCTGTTACTTCTTAGGGATATAGTTAGGCAAGAATTAACAATATCTCCAATGAGTTAACATGGATTAATAAGTGCTCCAGATTGCAAAATAACCTGTAAGACCCTCTTTTGGGCCGTTTCCCCTTGAATATGTGAAGGTTAATGCAGAATATTACTACCTTCTCTGAATACGTGGTAAATATCTGCAGAGCAACCTATGTGGATCAGGTGGTGTTGTCTAGATCTTCAGGGAGGCCTTGAAGATGGGGAGGCTGTGGTCTCGGTCTGCTCCACCTGTAGTGATGGAGCGGGTGGAAGGGGGCCGGGCTGTGCCCATGTCTGCAGAACTTGCCCCGCCCCTCACCAGTTTTTCCAGATGCAGATCCACACATGGTAAAACCAAGTACGGCACTTCCAGACCTGGAAATTTGGGGTGTGGAATGCATGTGATGTGGAAAAAATATACCTAGCATATCAACCTATCTTGAAGCAGCTTGTCTTAGATACACACACACAGAAGGTCCTGATAACAAATAACGCATGCAGTTCTCTAGCAGTGCCTTACCTTCGCAGAGAACAGCTTGGCACCAAAAAATGTCCATTTTCTTGCGACAGTCAGATAAATGCGCACACAATCTGCAGCACTGTGACCGCGGAGAGCCATCCATCTTGTGGATAACCTCTGACGAAGAAGTCTATATTAAGAAAAAATACCATGTGTACTGAACAAATCACCCTTAATTAAATGTATCAAATATTTGTAATGCCTTAGAAGAAAGTAATTGAAATTCTAAGTAAAAGTGAAGCTTGAGCGACACATTGACCATACTGAGCACATATAGGTAGGGGCACAAGTTGCACAACGCTATAGACGTATACATTCGTGAACATTCAACTTAAAAATATTCCGCTTTCTTGAACTGAATACAGTGGATAATTTTCTGGGTGCCCCATTGAAAAACATGGTATCCAAATGTTGCAAGGAAGTCATTCTCCCAAGTGTCCCATATACGTTTCAAAAGTACACACCTGGCTCCAGAATTTCAAAACATCGAGGCTCCTTAAAACATTCAAGGTTATCGGCAATATTTACTGGTGCAACCATCATTTGACTAGTCTCAATTTATACATATTGCCCAAACATGTCTGGCTTGTTACTAAGGACATCCCGAGTGAGGAACCCACTACAATACTTGCATGGGATTATTTTTAAAAAACAAACAGAACATGTTTGTCAGTGTTGAATGTACAGCCACTGAAGAGTGTTTGTGTAAGGCACCATACAAGCTCACTTTCTTGATAATTAAACCGTGGCACACCCTGGAGATATTTTTCTTTAGTCTTAACTACGAGTTCTTGTTACTGTACATTGCATTTAATTGATCACAATTTATATTTTTCCCCAGATTTATTTCTTTGATCCAAAGTATACCTCTCTTACGCCAACATGTTTGAACTCTATCAAAACTTCCCCGAAGCACAATAACTTGCGTCAATTTCACTAATCTCAGAGAACTATGGCTGATTTAAGAAGCACCGAAAAAGCCCAAAAGATTTGATTTGTATGTAGTTCATGCAGAGACGCAGTATCTGCGCACACCTTCCCATAGGAGACACATACATGCAAATAGGGAGATGGAGCAAAAATACCTACAAACATGCACACCCATTGACCAATAGACAAGCATGTACAAAGACCTACAAGCACCCAGACACATAAACCTTCCATTATGCAGTTAAACGTGCACACTATGTTGGTCTGTAACTCCTTATGCTAGACCATCTGCAATCACTAGATGCCTGGCTTCCTTTGCAGGTTTCTGTGGAGATATGTGAATTCTAGAGATACTTACTCTTGCTGCCACTTTTACGTTCGGATTTTCTGTTGGACTTCCGCACACGGAGATGTCTCATTCTGTGTCGAATGACTGAGATCCTCTGTCTTAAAAGCACCCCTTAGGGGACAGAGTGACTCACCTCGGTCTGCTCCTAGGTCTCTGTACTCTGGAGGCATCAGTGGTACCATGTTATTTTGACAACCATATATGCGTTGATTTGTTGCTGCAGTAGAGATCCCTAATTGCACAGTGGGCTGCCTGCCCTTCTAGGGCTCCATCTGCAGACATATTTCCAAATGCCATTCCCATCTGACATGTGCTACATTCCCATACTTCACCTGATGTGTCCTGTTTCTTCTCCTTTAAATTTGTAGTTAAAATGTAGTGCTGAAGTGATCTATTTTTTTTTTAATTCTAACGTTCTTTTATCAGTGCAGACTCAATGGCCCAAGTACCATTCTCGTGGCTCAGTGGTGCCTTCAACACGATAGCTGCTACCGGGGTCTGACACAACGCAGCCCAAACTGAATATGGGTCCATTCCAGGTTTATATGATTTGACTTTTACCACTCAACACTCCTTGCCAAGATACTCTCATACATCACTGATTAAATCAATGTATGTTTTTTTACTGAGTTGACCTTCAAACTAACCTCTTAATCATTACAGTCGACCCCATGCCGCGGTCACAGCACTGTATCCCCTCTGAGCAGCAGCATCTCATCGACATCAATCAGTGTCTCGGTTATGCATCCTCTTCACCAGTAAATTGGCTTCACACCATCAACTGCCTCAATGGAGCTTTAGAAATGGTGACACATTCATTGACTGCTTAATGGTGGGTAAACTATACTGTTCCCAGACCAAATAGATGTTCATGAAAGAAAGCTTCTCCAGTTTCAACATTACTGTATCAAAAGCAGCATACTCTTCCCAACATCACCTACTCTCTCTGGTTCTGCCAGACACTTAAACATTCTCACACTTTCTGCCTGGAACAGTGTTACAAAGTAGCCTCTTATTTCTCCCCCCCCCTCATGCCAGTGACCACTGACTGTTTTTATTTAACACCTTAAATAAATGCTGGGGAGCATTCAAGTTAATATTTCCCATTGCCTTGTGTTTTCTTCCAATGCAACAACACTACATTGATACTGATTATGAAGAGTGTGACCTTATTATTTAGCTGTCATGTGACAAATCTCTAACATCAGTCATTATTGGAAAGCAAGATGCCTTCTATACCTGCTAAGGTGCACGATGTCTAATGAAGGAATGTCTATCATCTATGGATGTATTACCTTGCTCCAGTCCCACGAGATTGTTTCCGGTCAGTTATTTCGGGCATGCAAACTTTTTCTGCCCAACACTGTTCTTTCCTTCCTATTTCTCGAAGGTGCTTGGATAACAAAATAGAATTCCCATGACCTTTTGGTTTATTCTGCCATGCCATGTTATGTCTTGCACACCACCAATCACAAATCAATAGTTTTCTCCACTTGTGCTCTAGACCAGAGTTTACAAAAGAGCAACATGCCTCATGTTATCCACACATACTACTATTAATGTGGCACTCGACACAGGCTTGCCAAATACAACAGTTACCCTGCAGTTCACACTGGACAGTACACGCATGGGCCCCATGACTGGTACCATGCAGCATCCACACATCATGCGTGGATGACCTACCATATGCAACCAGCATGCTGGTAAATTCAAGTCAGCATAATGTCAGTAAATCTATGCATAGGTCCTGAGCACTAAGCTGCTTCACAGTATATACATTGAGAGAGCTGTAGGGTTGAAAGTTATCACATTTCAGTGGATGAAATAGTTTTTGACATGCGTGTTAATTTCCCACAGTGGATGCAACAACCTGAAATCGAATAACAGTGTTGCAGTGCTCAGTGCATTTACAGCTCCACCAGCTTTAACTTTTTTATATTGATACCTTTTCTTAAACGTTTCTATAACGAGGTTGGGGGTTTGGAATCTCTAGTCCTTTGACCAGTACAGACTAAGGGCCTGAATACGAGTTTGGAGGTGTGGGAGGGGGCCACCACACCACTGCCCCGCTCTCACACCGCCAAACAGGAACGCAGCCTGCCGAATTACAAGTAATTACGTGGTCTGGCAGGCGATGTGCTTCTCCTGTGGTGGTGCAGTACAAAGGCTCATATGTGAGCCTTAGAACTGCACCGCCAGGAGACAGCCAATACACGATCCTGCACGGCATGGACTGTGCAGTCCCTGCCATGCAGTAACAGGGGTGCATGCACATGGGGGCACAATATGTGCCTCCCTGTATACACCCTTATGCACAGGGGCAAGACAGGGCCCCCTTCGCTTCCTCACCACCAGCGGTTTCATGACATGAGAACCACCATGAGACTGCTGGCGGGGCGGAAACTCGTAATATGCTTGGCGGTGACGCAGCAGCACCACCAAGCATATCGCTCCCTCAAGACTGCTGCGCCACCACCAGGGATCGCAGATCCCAGGCGGTTGAGGCATATCTATTGAGGTCCAACCACCGTACTCATCATACGCAGATCGGATCGCTGGTGCGGCGGTCCCAGACTACCACTGCACCTCCACCACAAGCTTAGCGGTCCCATGGAATGCCAAACTCGTAATTGAGACCTTCGTCAACATTGCGACATGAGACAGAGAACCAAATTAACTGTAACCCATAAACCACCTGAGCATTACCTAAGGATAGTGCCTTCTGGGCACTGATTAGCCCTATGATACTCACAAGAGTGCCTGCTGTTAGTATGTTACAAATCTCCTTTCACTATGAATAGGCATACTTGAGAATACACACTAAGAACACACTTTTATGACTTCTATTAAAATCAAAATCCTATCCTAGAGCAAACAATGTGTATAGTTGTTACTATAAAAAAACAAACAGTATAGTGGCAACAATAGCAGCTGATAAGTAGAATAGTAGGAATAATTGCAACATTATAACCTCTCTGCCTCAAACTAAGCTAATCTTAGCACCAAAGGAGCCTAGGTGAGTTTCTTAGGTGGCCGTGCCTTTGAACCGCATACCCAAGTGGAACAACTGAGTTACTGTTCTGTGGGAAGACATCTGCTTTCTCCCTCTCTTTATGTTCAACAGCTATAGTTTTCCCCAGACAAGCCAGCAAGGATTGTCTGGGAGCTCAAAGTGCCTGCCTATGGCCTTCGGAGAGGAAAAGTTGATTTCACCTTTTGTATGTGTGGCTTCTCAATCCTCTGCCAAACCTTTGTCTAAGCGCCGCTTAAACACTCCGTTCAGCTTGCTGAATGTTTTCAAATTCAACATATGAGTCTTAATGCACTTTCTTATACTTATGCTTCTATGAAAGATAACTGACTGTTTGAATGACATGTATCAACGATTGCATTACTGAAGCACTTTAAGCAAACATGAAACATTGCTGGATTTTGGAGAAAAAAACTATCAAACGTGTTTGCAAACTGACGTATCAAATCCTTCTGAAACAAATATTAAACTATATATTTCTGCGAGCTGAATTATCATCCCATAATAAAACACATATTAAACAATATTAAGTGCTATGCATTTGTAATTGAAAAAAACTACACTTGAATATACAAATATATAAAATACAACAGGGAGTACCTAAATAGAAAAGTATGACAGTTACAACAATATAGCACTACATTAAGTGTGACTATTACGTCTTCAACAGGTGAAACTGAAGGGTTGGTGGCAGGGGAAGGGTATGCTGACCAATCTGATTTGCATAAAACCCATTGTCTCTACATCCTCTCACATCTATGTGCCCTATTCAGTGGCATACATGTGGTGTGATAAGTGGCATTTTGAAGCACAGCATCTAAATACATTTTGGGTGGTGTCCTTATGAGAACACATCAAAAATAGTATAAGATGGAGGTTATCCTCCATGTTTACTTTGTGATGACATCCTTCATGTCGGTCTTCCCACACTGCCTATAGTTCATTTAAAGAGTTACATGGAATCTAAATTTGCTTCCTAACAGACTTAGCACAGCTGTTGAGACAGGTCTCTGAATACAACTGGTTTTGCAACTTTGGCAGCTCTGCCTTCAGATCAGTCAAACAATTTTGATGCCCAAGAATCTGATTTGAATCAGAATGATATGCGGCCTAGGTAGGTATGAAGCTCTACATAAACCCCAAAATACAATACAATAGCTTAAGCGTTGTGGAAATTCTTGACTGTTACTCTAAGAATCCACACTATCTCTGTCCATATTGGACTGTCCCCTTTCTTAATTTAGAAACTGTCTAGAAATAGGAGAGATCTGTAATGGGAAGTCTGAATCACCTTTGCAGTAATACCCAAACCTTTGGTTATCTGCACTTCCGCTCCTTTGTGAAAGCCCAGCACGAAAATCCATGAAGATGGTCTCTCAATTGCTTGGACTGGATTATGGTTATGGAACACAGACACAAGCTCCTATCATCGCCAGAGGGAAATGAACTCCAAGAACTTGGACCTTACACAACAGAGCTCCTGGACCTAGGGGACCTTCTAGGAAGATCTGTGCCAGGGACAGACGACCTATACAAATCTTGAATGCCTGAGACAACAAGCTAATGATCAGTGTTGGACTGGGCCCTTTTTGCAGGGTCATTACTGAACCTTTTGCCTTCCTCCTTGTCATTTTTTTCTGACCTTGTGTTGGTGGTTTTGGGACTCCTGGCACTTTAGCACTGCTGTCCAGTGTAAAGTGTGTGTGCTCTCTGTGGTAAACATGGTAAGATTGGTCTACACCCGTGTGGTGTATTTAATTTACCTGTCAGTCCCTTGTAAAGTGGTATATCAGATAATCAGATACCCAGGGCCAGTAAATTAAATGCTACTGGTGGGCTTGCAGCGCTGATTGCGCCACCCACCAAAGTAGTCTTTCGAACCTCTGTCTCAGGCCTCTACCATTGCAGGGCTTGTGCGTTCAGTTTACTGCCGCTGTGACGTGGCACATAAAGTGGGTGCCATGTCTGTGACCCCCCTTTTACTGCATGTCAGTCGCCTCTAAGGTAGGCCCTAGCTAGCCCTATGGGCAGCGTGCATTGTAGGTAAAAGGTAGGACATGTACCTTAATTGTGTGACATGTCCTGGTAGTGACAAACAGCCATTTTGGTTTCTCACTGCTGTGAGGCTGCCCTCTCATAGGAATGCATTGGAGATTCCCTGATATGTGTGTCAGTGGTAATTCCTCATATGAGAGGAGCAGAGTGGTCAAGTTTGTTATGTTTGGAATAGTAATAATAAATGCTGCATGATGGTGTGCACAGATTTATTATCACTATTTTAGAAATGCCACTTTTAGAAGTTGGCATTTCTGTGTGCTCTGTGTCTTTGTGCCTGCCTGATGTGTATTGAATGTCTGGCTCTGGAGTGATAGAGGCTGGTGAGATGCAGTGGCGCCAGAGGGGTCAGCGCTAGGCTGAATTGGCAGATCTGCATTTGGAGTAGTGGGAGGAGTAGCCCCTGACCCTGAATAGGTCTGTGCCTGCCATGGTCAATGCTGGCTCCGCCCCCTGTGGTATGCCTGGGGCCAGAGCCTAACCTGACAATGAGGGTGGGTGAACAGTGTAAACAAATGTTTGTGTTCCCCCAGAACTGGATTAAACTTGGTTCCCAAGCCCTGTGCTAGGGCAGAACAAAGACAATCCTGGTATAAATATTGGGGCTGTGACCCCATGTGTGGGGTGCTTCCTAGTCCTTACTTCCACCTGTTTGGGGACGAAGGACTGCTGTGCATTTGGAGGAACCGCTGTGGGACCCAGCGGCTGCAACCTAGGGGTCCCAACGTGCTGGCCTCCCTGTGCACAGCTCTGCCCCTGATAACTTTGGACTAAGTGTCCTGAAGAGCGCACATGGCGCGAGGAGGGCACTGCCCAGACTGGAGGGGAGTAATTGGCAGGGAGCGCGTGCTGAGCGCTTTTGCCTTTTTACCTTTTAAGCCCTAGAAGTGGACTCAACATTCCACCCGGTCTTGGATCAGGGCTGGGCTCCAGTGTGGAGGAGAGAGCCCCGTGTCGCAGAGGAAGAGTCCAGCGGTAGTGGATGCCGGTCGGGGATTGCCCGACAGGCACAGAGCAAGGAAGTGCGCTGTTCTGTGCAAATTGACAGAGAAGCTCGCTCCGTACTTCTACAAAAGCCGAAAGTCAGGCAAGTTTGCGCCTGATCGTGGGCGGGGCTCCCATGAGGAGACGGGGTGCCCCGCAAGTTGCCCGGAGGTTGGCAGCGAGAGGATGTCAGGCGACGAGCTCCTGGTTGTGGGCAGGGCCCGACTGATGTTAAAGCCGGCGCCTTGCGGGTGTCCAAACCCGAGAGACGCCCCCAAGCTTGAAACCCAGGTGGGAGCTTACCCCACACTGCAGGGTTCCGAAGGACAATGGAGACTTTGCATCGTGGACGAAGAGCCTGAATCTAGGTGGGAGCCTACCCCGCCTTCGTGTGTGCAAGCGGAGGGGACCAGGCGAAGTAAGAAGAGGCCCCGTGAGCGGGGCCCTGCCTAGCACACTGTTGGTGCCTGAATTCTGCCCAAGAAGAGCCCCGGTGAGTGGGGCTGGAGGTGGAGCGCTGTTGGGGCCATGGTTGATTCACTCAGCTGCACCACAAGTTTGCGGGCAGCTGCAACGATGGGGCATTCCTTTTTTGGCCTACCAGAGAAGCCCCGGTGAGGGGGGCTGAGGAGGCACTGTTGGTGCTGATTTCTTTTGGCTACACAGCTGTACTGCCAGACCGCAGCCGCTACAACATTTTGGGCATTTCCTCGGCCCCTATTTTTGGCGCCAGCCTGTTGGGCCTGCACCCTGCTGCAGTGGCAGCTTAGCGCCTGACTTTGGTGGACATAGGGCATGACAGGGAAGTCCCAGAAGGGCCCCCGAGGAAGGCCAGTAGGCCTGTGAGCACCTGAGGTGCTGGTAGGACGCGAGGCCCTAATGTAGTGCATAATGTGTTAATGCCTAATGTTATTTTGCATGTGTCAATGCTAAGTGCCACTGAGGTGCACTGCTAATATAGGATATATGCCTAGGATGGTTTATATCTAATGTGTTTTATGCATAATGTGTTTATGCCTAACGCTAAAATCAGTAGTTTCAGGTTGGTTTATTTTCACAACTTACGATCGGCCCTGTCCTGTATATAATTACCTGTAAAGTACTACCTAGTGCCAGTTGGCACAGTGTAATTTGTGATTATGATCTAATGTGTTTATGAGTAATACAAAGGCTATTTTTTATATAACCTTATGTGGAGTTTCTTTTGTGGTGTGCCTAGTGTGTTGCTACTGTGTGTGTGTTGCGAAAACGCTTTACACATTGCTTCTGGGATAAGTCTGACTGCTCGTGCCAAGCTACCAAGGGGGTGAGAAGGGGTTATCTACAGCGTGTAACTCACTTGCCTTGACTAGAGTGGTGGTTTCTGCCTGGCTTAGGCGCATGCCCTAGCCAACCAGAAATCCCATTTCTAACAATCAGGAAAAGGGAGTTGTCAGTGGCTCTCACAGGACCTATTGGGAGGAAAGACTCCTTTGCACTGAGGCCAGAGACCCCAAACCTGGTGCCACTAGAAGAGTGGTAGTGCCTCAAAAGTAGGGAGAGTCCATGCTCAGATTGGATTGTTGTGACATTCCCCTAGCTGGGAATCTTGGCCAGATTAGTCACCCACTCCTACTGGCCAGGTATGTACCAGAGGGTGAAGGTGTTTTGTAACTGCTGTGCCACCTGTCAAGCCAATGGAAAGACAGGTGGCCAACCAAAGGACTCCTTAGTTCCACTTTCAGTGGTTGAGGTTCCCTTTCAAAGGTTAGGGATTGACATTGTTGTTAACTTAGACCCTCCAACTGCATCAGGGAACAGATACTGGTAGCAGTGGATCATGCTTAGAACTACCACTGCTCCTGCAGTGGGTGAGGTCCTCATTGGTATCTTTACTAGAGTGAGTTTTCCTAAGGAGGTGGTGTCACTAACTTCATGTCTGGTTAACTAAAACACATGTGGGCAGAATGTGGAGTGACTTATAAGTTCACTACCCCCTACTACCCACAAACAAATGGTCGAGTTTGGAGATTCAGCAAGACCATGAAAGGTATGATTGGAGGACTCCCTGAAAAGCTCAGGAGATGTGATGTCTTACCTGCTTTCCGCTTACAGAGAAGTGCCACAGACGGGAGGAAGGTTTTCCCCCTTTGAACTTTGTTTGTCAAAAATTTGTTTATTAGCACTTTATCACACATCACAGTACGAATGGACACAGGATACTTCAGAATAACTACAGACAGCATGGCTTGTAAAGAAACCCAAACAATTTAGGTAATCAACAGGCTATACACCCCCGCCGATATCCCACAGAGACCTAAAGATATAGTCCCAGAGTCACAATTGCAATGGCGGGAAGGAGGCCTATATCAACGTAGACCATACCACACTTCGGTCTGTCTTTTGTGACGGTGTTAACTCAGTGCCTTCCAACGGGGAAGGTATCCTTCTGGTGGAGAGAGTCTAACTAGAACTCTCAGGATTTTAAGAACATACAAAGGAAAATAAATCCCCCCCCTCCCTCCCATCCCACCCCGTACTGGTGGCGGTCCGCTATCTACAGCGTGGATTCGCGATTCGGTATCCTCAAATAGGTTAAAACTGGAAGAGATGCATGTCTCTGATTGACGCCGGGCAGACTGCTAACGGTAATCCCTTTGTAAGGAAAGCAACCAGTGGGCCCCATCGATTTTCGAAATTTTTATAATCATCCCTGAATATATTGGCCATCCTTTCAAGGCATAGTAACTTCCACAGCCTGGAGTGCCATAGGGAGATGGCTGGGGCCTCTTTGTTCTTCCAAGCTGCCGCTATCGCTATCTTTGCCGCCCGAATGCAGTTCCACATAATGGCCTTATCCGCTTTGGTTTCGTGTTTGAGTGAGGGGTCACGAAGGCCCAGGAGGGTCTCTGCCATACTAGTCGGAATAGGGTATCCTAGCATCTCCCTCATTTTTGCTAGAATTTCCTGTATTACCTGTATTACAGGACAATCCCACCGAATATGCGGGAAGTCACCAAGTAACCCACAGCCCCTCCAACACATGTCTGTGGGGAATATTTTCTTGAGCTTGGTTGGTTACAGAAACCAGTCCATCATGGTTTGGAGTTGAGCCTCCCGTAACTCTATAGAGTGATTACATTTTGCGATGTCCGACCACAACCCCATCCATTCAGTATCTTGGATTTTGCGCTGCAAGATTCCCTCCCACATGGACATATAGCGGGGTCTTGGAGTGTGCATAGAGGTAAGAAGATAATCATACAGGTAGGAGATCACTCCTTTCATAGAGTCTACATTTTGTACATATGTTTCAAATTTCGTAAGGGGGCGAGTGGCCGCCTCGGAGATAAGGGGCGTGAGAGCCTAGTGTTTCAATTGAAGATAATGAAAGTGTTCAGTAGGTGCCACCCCGTAGTCCCTCTTGCAGCTGTCAAAGGTGGGAATGTCGTAGTTATGGAATAGGTGTCAGTGCCCTGCAACCCCCCTCCCTCCACTGGTCAAAGGGACCCTCCTGCAGAGCCGGGGGAAAGGCTGGGTTAAAGTGAATTGGTGTAAATGGCGATGGAAACGTGGTCCACTGATCATTGCTCGCTAGAGTGTTCCATACCTTTAGGGTTGTCAGTGTGGGCGTGCTGAGATATACATTCTGGGGTCTCTCCTTCTTGGGCCTCCAAATGAGGACCCAGATCGTTCTTCCTGCAATGGTCCTATCCATATGGAGCCAGGGCTTCTCCGATTCCCTCTTGGCCCATTCAGTCACCACCCATAGCTGGGCGGCTTTATAATAAAGCCCAAAGTCTGGGAGACCCGTCCCCCCCTCCCTCCTAGATCTTCTCAGTATTGAGAAGGAGAAACGTGCTCGCCCCCCTTGCCAAATGAATCGCAGAACCATGGATTTTATTTTAGGGAGAAAGTCTTTGTCAAGTTCCACGGGGAGTGCCTGAAACAGATATAACAGTTTAGGGAGCACAGTCATTTTGATCGCATGTATGCAGCTGAGCCAAGAGATAAAGAGTGGTTTCCAGCGTGCCAGATCTGCCTGTAGTCTGAGGATGGAAAGTTAGCTCTGTAAAGATCTTCCACTCTAAGAGTCAATTGAATCCCCAAGTATTGGAGCGAGCGGGAGGTCCACCGTAGTGGGGTGCAGGCTTGAAGTTCCCGGACTTCGGTGTCGGGGATTGTAAGATTGAGAACGTAGGATTTGTCTGGGTTAACCTTGAAGCCTGCCACTGCTTCAAAGCGCTGAAGTTCCGTTTGAAGCGTGGGGAGAGAGGTGGCCGGGTCCGTAAGAGATAAGAGCACATCGTCTGCGAAGAGGGATATCTTATGCATTTCTCTGCTAAAAGGAAGGCCTCTTATCTCTGGTGCTGCGTGTATGGCCATGACCAATGGTTCAATACTGAGGGCAAACAATAAAGGTGACCAGGAGCACCCCTGGCGAATACCTCTGGTCAAAGGGAAGGGAGCTGATAAGACCCCAATCACCTGCCTCCTTGAGCGAGATTGGACATAGTTAGCCCGGATCATAGTAATAAACTTCTTATCGAAGCCAAAGTGCGCAAGTCTGGTGAAGAGGAATGGCCAGTCTACCCTGTCGAATGCCTTCTCAGCATCCAACCCCACCAGTATTGCCGGAATCTTCCTCTTATTAGCTTTCTCGATTAGATGGGTTATACACCTAGTGTTGTCGTGCGTCTGACGGCCTTTAATAAACCCAGACTGGTCTGGATGGATGAGTTTGGGCATGAGATCGTTCAGGCGGGTTGCGAGAATGGATGAGTATAATTTCACATCTAGGTTGACAAGGGCGATAGGTTGATACGAAGCACACCTCTGTGGGTCTTTCCCTTGTTTTGGTATAACTGTGATCACAGCTTCCGCCATTGATGGGGTGACCCCTCCAGTCTCTGCCATGGTATTAAAAAGGAGGGTAAGAATGGGCAGAAGATCTGGGGCAAAGGTTTTGTAGAACTGGGCCGTAAACCAGTCGGGCCCTGGGGCTCTCTGTGATTTGAGAGATTTAATAGCCAAAGTCACCTCGCCTGATGTGATAGGGGCTGTAAGCCGGTCATTCCAGTTGTGGGAAACTTGAGGGAGCTGCAGGGACTGTAGGTAGTTACTTTGCATGTCCACATCTCTTAATTCCCTCGTATATAGGTTGCCATAAAAGGCACCAAAAATGTCGGCTTTTTCTGCGTCCTTGTGATTGAGATCACCTCGCCCATCTTTTATGCCGCCAATATATTCCCGTTCTTGTTTTTCCTTCAAGTGTCGACTGACCTTGTTACCCTGGGAGTAGGAAGGCTGACGGAGCTTCAGAAGGGTGTGCTCCGCCCTATTGTTGTATATGGCTCGAAGCTTCCCCCACAATGTTGTGAGTGTGCGCAGAGATTCCCTAGTGGGTGTGCGTTTATGGGTCGATTCAGCTAGTGTTAATTCGGCTTCCAGGTCTATTTTTTCTTTAGTCCGGCGTTTATTCAGCTCGGAGTTAAGTGCTATACAACAGCCTCTAAAGACTGCTTTGAAGGCGTCCCAGTTATTGAACACAGAGGTATCCGCAGGGACATTTCTGGCAAAAAAAGTCAGTGATCGTGTCTCCCAATTCTGTGCATAGTACTCTATCTCTCATGAGAGAGGCCGGAAAGTACCATTTGGGAGATGCAGACGCTAGAGCGTCCCTGGATAAACAGATCGAAACTAGGCAATGGTCTGACACGGAGATTGGTAAAATCTTGGCCTCTCGAAGGGCTCCCATTAAGTTTTGGCTAATAAATATATAATCAATTCTAGAGTATGTGCGGTGTACATGTGAATAGAAGGTATAATCTCGTGTCTGGGGGTAAAGGGTTCGCCAGGCATCCCTAAGGCCCAGTTCGTGTATTTGTTGTTTAGCCCCTGTGGAGAAGGAGCTCGACCCCTGTCTGTGGGAGTGAGTGCTGTCGAGTTCCATCTGCCAGGTTAGGTTAAAATCCCCCAGACGGAGTGTCGGACCCTCCGCAAAATCCTGTAGTTTCCCCAGGAGCATCTGAAGGAAGGTAGCCTGCCCTGTGTTGGGTGCATAGGATGAGACAAAAGTGCAGAGTCTACCACGCAAGATGCCTTTAACCATTATCCAGCGGCCCTCCTTGTCAGATATAGTGGTGGTTGGCTGAAACTTCATAGAGGTGTGGAAAAGGATCGCGGTTCCCCGGTGTTTAGTGTGCACCGACACCCTGTAAATCAAGGTGTAGCGTTTGTGACGGAAGCGGGTCTCCTCAGCTCGGGGTAGATGTGTCTCTTGTAGTGCTACTACATCTAAGTGATTGTCTAAGATATATTTCCAAACGTTTTTGCCTTTTGTGAGGCGAGTTAAGGCCTTTCACATTCCAAAAGCCTACCATAAGTACCATTGTGTCCTCGCCGCACCCCTCCGCTCTCTCCTGAATCTGTATGTCAGTCTCCCATTCTGCGCAGTAAGGCCCCCATGGGGCATGGAGCTTAAGTATGGCTGTGGTATGTAACCTAATCTAGGCAAAACGCATCCGCGTGGAGGACCATTAAAAAACCACCACCAGTTTCCCTCCCCCATTCCACAACCCTAAAAACAAGATCCCCAAAAACAAGAACCCCAAAACTAAACAGAAGTAACATCATCAAGTGTCGGGTCGATGATAAGACTCCGATTGTGGACAGGAGAACCCACATAGTCTTGATGGAGGAACAAAGTGACCAAGGTCCCAGCTCGCCCCTCCTCTGGACACTCTGATAGTTATGAGTCACCCGGCGTGTTCAAACTGGCGGAGTCAATAGGGCCACACAGTCAAGTTTCCTCATGAACATAAAGGAAGCTAAGCGAACCGGGCCATGAAGCGGGCATCGCTCCGTCGTGGGGCAAAGCCAGAACGTCTCTCAACATTAGTCTGTGGCAGTTCTCCAGTTGGACTATCTGCCCACCTGATATCACCAGCGCCCAGCGTCATGGTCCGAAAGAGCTAGCCCGCTGCAGTATGGGCCCCTGGGGTGGCATCAGGGCCAAGCGTCACGTCCCGGCCCTGGAGCTGGAGTCGTCTCACATCGGGATGGCTTCAATTCGAGACACCACTGGCCCCGGAGGATCACACCTCGGGTGGTGAATGGGGTCGTTGTCCAAGTATGGGCCGCTTAATTTGTCATTGCCTCGAGAGGTCGTGGACCATTTTGATGTAGGGGGGGCCAGTGCTTTGTGTGCCCCTTGCTATAGACCGTGTCTTCCAATGAGAGACCCAGGAGATCCATCCCTTCTTTCAGATCCACCACGTGTCTTTGTTTGTTATGATATTCGAAACTCAAGCAAAATGGGTAAGTTCATCGGTATTTGACCTTATCGCGGAGTTTTGAGGTAATGGGGTGGAATTGTTGTCGTCTGGACAAGGTAGCGGGCGCCAGATCTTGGTAGATGGTGCAGGAATGGCCTTGGAAGGAAACTGTGCCCTTCTGACGGGCCGCCAGGAGTAACGCCTCTTTCACCTTATAGAGTGGAATTTCGCTAGCACAGCTCTCGGTCTCTGCCGGCCCCCGGTAGAAAGGCTTCCTACTCGGTGTACCCTCTCGAGTTTGATCTTGAGAGTCTGCGGGCAGAGGATCTCCGCAAAAAGACCCTCCAAGAAGGCCTCTAGGTCAGGCCCCTCCACCCCTTCCTCAAGGTCTCGGATCCATATATTCTCCCGCCGAGCCCTGTTTTCCAAATCTTCCGCCTTTAGCTGGGTTTGGTGGAGAAGGTCTTGGAGAGTGAGAACTGTGTCTTGTAGCGCCGTTACTTGTTGATCTGTTTCCTGGGTGTGCGTCTCCATGTCGACCACTCTGGTGCCCACTGAGTCTAGATCGCGTTGGAGGTCTGTCATTCGTGAGTTGAGATCGGTTTTTAGTTGGTCAATGGAAGTTTGAATGTCTTGGCTCAGCTCGATCCTCAATTCCATCTTAAAGTCTCGCAGGGAGGACATGAGATCCTCCTTAGTGAGGGCCATGGTGGTTGCGTCACTGTCGCGATCCAGAGAGCGCTGCTTATCTGCTGGTGAAAAGAAGCTCGAAACTTTGGTCGTCGCTCTGGTCACTGTCTTCTTTGGCGGCATAAAGGCTGACCCACCCCGCACTCCCCTATCTTAATGTTGCAGGTCCGGTGTCACAAGTCCTGACCCTGGTGTATCTCAGGGGGGCACAGCAGCCGCGAGGGGCCTGGGTCGCCGCTTAAGCGGTCCTCCTAGGGCAACGACCATTAAGGGGGTCCGTCGTAGCGCCTCGCCGCTCTCCGATCCGCAAGGCGAGCCATGCACTCTGACCGCTGTGGTGGAACACCAGTTGACAGATCCCGACAGATGTGAGAGGTAGCGGTGACTCCGTGTCGAGGTCTCCTCTCAGTTAATGAGCCGATGCTGCCGGGAGGGCTCTCCGGCTGGATCTCCCCCGGCTCTCAGTGTGTGGCTCACCAAGGATGAACACAGATTCCCTGCCTACTCCAACTTCTGGGCCCACATGGGATCGCTTTCAGGCCAGGTAGGGTGACAATATAGTGCCAAAATGTGTCCAGAACATTAGCGCTACCCGGGAGCAAAACGGATCACGTCCGATCAGCCATCTCGCCAGTCCATGCCCTCCTCCCCACCTTTGAACTTTTGTTTGGTAATCCTGTGAGGGGACCATTGTGTAGTGAAGGAAGGATGGGCGAGACCTCTCACAGAAACTAAACAGGACATTGTGAGCTATATGCTTGGCCTGCATTCCAGGATGGCTGAGTCCATGGTAAAAGCATCCAAAAACCTTGAGGCCAGCCAAGAGCTTCAGAAGCTCTGTATGACCAAAAGGCAGCACTGGTGGAGTTCCAACCAGGGCAGAAGGTGTGGGGTTTTGAGTCTGTGGCTCCTAGGACCCTCCAGGACAAATGGAGTGGACCCTACCCTATCCTTGAAAGAAAAAGGGAGGACGCCAATCTGGTGAACCTTGGCACTTGCAGGGACCCCAAAAGAGCCATCCATGTGGATTGTCTTAAACCCTATCACGTCAGGGCTGATGTGGCCATGGTGATGTTAACTAATGAGGATCAGGAGCAAGAGAGTAAGCCTATCCCTGGCCTCCTCTCCAACAGTCCCAAAGATGGGTCAGTGGATGGAGGGATTTTGTCAGACACCCTCTCTGCCCAACAGCAGGCTGACTGGAGGCACGTCTTTGAGCAATATGCTGAGCTCTTTTCCCTTACACCTGGTCAGACTAACTGGAATGTCCATGATGTGGACACGGTTGACAGTCTGCATGTCAAAAGTAAACTGTATAGACAGTCTGACGAAGTGAGGGAAAGCATCAGAGCGGAAGTCAGCAAGATGTTGGAGTTAGGGGTAACTGAGACCTCTGAAAGTCCCTGGGTCAGCCCAGTGGTCTTAGCCCCCAATCCTCACCCTCAGGGTGGAAAGAGAGAACTGAGGTTTTGTGTTGACTATAGTGGTCTCAACACGGTCACAAAGACAGCTGCACATCCTATGTCAAGGGTAGATGAACAAATTGACTAGCTAGGGGCAGCCAGTACTTTTAATTTGACATCAGGGTACTTGCAGATGGTCTGACCTCAGGAGCAAAAGAAGAATCGGCATTCAACCCCAGATGGGCATTATCTGTTCACTGGATTGCCCTTTGGACTAAAGAATTCCCCTGCCACCTTCAAAAGGTTGATGAACAAAGTCCTTGCTGGGCTGGAATCTCTTAGTTCAGCATATCTTGCCGATATTGCGGTCTATAGTTCCACCTGGCAGGATCACCTGATTCATCTTGGCAAGGTCCTTGGGGCTTTGCGAAATGCAGGCCTCACTACCAAGACAAGGAAGTGCCAGATAGGGCGGGGCCCTGTTTTATACTTGGGCCGCCATGTAGGTGGAGACCAAGTTCAACCCTCATAACCCAAGAAAATTGTGGACTGGGTAGCTTCAACCACCCAGACTCAAGTCAGGGCATTCCTTGGCTTGACTGGGTACTACAGGAAGTTTGTGAAGAGGTATGGTACTATTGTGGCACCCCTCATAGAGTTGCCCTCTAAAAAAATGCCAATGATAATGAACTGTACAGTGAGCTGTCAAAAGGCCTTTGACACTATGAAGGAACCAGTGTGCTCAGCATCCATTCTGAAAGCTCCAGTTTATTCTAAGCAGTTCATAGTGCAGACAGATGCCAGTGAACATGGCATAGGAGTGGTCCTATCCCAAACAATGAATATGGCCATGACCGACCTGTTGCTTCCATTAGCAGGAGGTTATCCCCCCAGAAAGCAGCTTTGGAGTGCCATTGAGAGGGAAACATTTGCTGTGGCTTGGTCCTTGAAGAAGCTGAGACCATACATGTTTGACTCTCACTTCCTTGTTTAAACTGGCCACAGGCCTCTCAGTGAAACACAGACCTGGGGCGGACCATGCCAATGCAGATGGCTTTTCCAGGTTTTTCCACTAAGAAGATGAAGACTCACTTGTGAAAGGTAATGTAGATAAGTGCCCCTTTTTGACATGGTCACCTCCACTTTTTGCCTGATATTCGATGTGATTTTGACTGGAAGTGCACTCGGTTTCTGCTAACCAGGTTCCCACTGCTAGGTCTATTTCCTAAAACTGTGCAATTGTACCCCCATTTACAATACCTTTAGAATTCTCTGTAAATCCCTAGTAAATGGTACACCTGGTACCTAGTGCCTGAGGTACTAAAAAGGGTCCCTAAAGGTTGCAGCACAAATTGTGCCACCCTGAGAGACCCCACACCAAGCAATTGTAAAGCATGCTACTGCAGGCTGTGTGTTTTGGTGCGGACAAAAGTGAAAACACAACATGGCACACATCCTTGTGTGCCATGTCCCCTAACACAGCATGTAGTATTTGTAAGTCACCCCTATTGCAGGCCTTCCAGCCCTAAGCCAGTGTGCCTTATACTACATGTGTGGGCATATCTTCACGAGCAGATATGTCCCTGTGCTGGTCAGTTCCATTGCTGCCAGTGAAAATGATCACAGAAGATATTTTAAGTGCATGTGCTGGTTAGTTGTCAAGAAACGAGTTCCACAGCTACTTGATGGCTTCACTGAAAATAGGGGTGTTTGGTATCAAACGTCTCATATTAATAAACCCACATTGATTCCAGATTTATTAATACATGCATATAGAGGTCACCTTAGAGGTCCCTCCTGAAAACCTACCAGCCACTGGTGTGTTGGCTGACTGGTTTATGCCAACCTGTCACCAGAGACGAGTGTCTGACCCCCAAAGGTGAGAGCCTTTGCTCTTAGGAGGTCAGAAACAAAGCCTGCTCTGGGAGAGGATGTTCACACCCCCTCGCACAGGACGACCTGCTGATTAGCATTCCAAGGCAGGGGAGCTTCAAAGAAGCCACTGCCTCTGAAAAGCAGATCTGGCTCTCCTCACAGGAGAGGAAGCCGAGCCCCTTTGTCCAGAGCCCTTTGAAACCTGGACGGGCAAGAAAATTACCTAGTCAGGTAGGTGTGCCCACCCCCAGGCTAGTACCACCCCTAAGGTGGGCTAACTTAAGTGGACAAAACTTTACAGAGTTGGCTCTCTTTGTGATAGCAAACGTAAGAATTCTGGGACAGGGTTATGCCCACTTCCCACAGGAAGTGGTCATATAGGGGAAGTAGTGACCCCAAGGGTAAGAAGCCCATTGGCTACTACCCTACACTCCCTAAAATCCCCAAAATGTAGTATTTAGGGGAGCCCCTGGGACCAGAAAAGCATCCTGCTGACCTGAAAGAAGAGTGAAGAGTCGCAAAGAGCAAGAACTGAAGACCAGCAACTGACTTGGACCCAACCCTCTCGGCCTGCCTACTGTCTTCGACAATTGCGCTAAAAGATCACTTTTCCTGCAGCTGCTGTGTCTCCAAAGCCTGGGAGACCTGCCAGCACTTCACCCAGGAGCCAAGAACTCCCGTGGATCCTGCAGGCCCCCAAAGAGACCTGTAAGGAATCAAAGATCACGAAAACCCGATGCCTAAGGACACCACTGCACCTGTCGCTCCAAGCCTGAGTTGAAGTGGACCAATGGTGCCAGCGTGGTACCAGCCCTCCAGAGACAGAGTTCACCGTGGAATTCCTGACGTCGACTGCAGCCTCTGTTCGCAGGCCTCCTCTACTGTGACCGCTTCCGGTAAGGAAAACCCGACGCCTAAAGACACCTCTACACCCATCGCCCCAAGTCCGTGGAGAAGAGTAACAAAGGCGTCCATATGCCCCTGAGCATCGTGAGGCCTGAGCCCCCATGTTGGTTCTGCCCGACTGGCCTCCCAGTCCAAACCTGCAGCCTCTCTACGCGGAGACCGATCTCCATAGACTGATATTGGGCACCCAATGCTGTTTCTCACCCCTGCAACCGGCCACACTAGTGCCGCTGGTGGTGTCTTGCTGGTGCTGCCTTGGGCCTTGCCCACCACTCACCAAAACTCCTGGAGATTGGTCCTGTATGTCGCTGTACTGTACCTTAATGCCGTACTTGTTCTTCCTCCCATAGGATATCATTGCAGCTTCTGAAAATGACACTGTTGACTTTTTAAATCTAAAAGTATTTCTCTTGAAATACGTACTTACCTGAAAAAACTGCTTCTGGTGCCTAAATATATACAAAGATAAATGTTTTTTTTGCATATTGGTGTAGATCTCCTTAGAGAGTCGTGTGTATCATTTATTTACTATTGTGTGTATTTGCAGATGCCTAACACTCCTCTCAGATAAGCCTAAGGCTGCTTGACCACACTACCCCTTAGAAGAGCACCTTCAGATTGCTAGAGCAAGCCCCTGTCCACTCTCAAGCCATGTTCCAATGGATAGCTCTACATCCCTGGGCAGCAAATGCAAACAAAATATTTTGTTGAGATTCATGTTTACAATTGGTTAAGCCATCCATGACTATGTGCTGGAAGGTAGTATTATGTTTTATTTATACTACTTAGTATCCTGTATTGAAGACAAACAAGTCAGTGCAAACTTGTGGTGCAAAAACGCCTAAGTGCAAATAACATTGTGCAGCAAATGGGAAATAACATACACCAATGCAATATTGCATCTGGTATTGCCGTTACCGGGGAGGATTTCCACACCACTGCCAGGCAGGTATAAGTTATGGACCCAAAATTGGGACTAATGTTCAGGATTCAGTAATACATATCATGTTCTGCATGTTTTTCCCTACATTTCATGTGCTGCTGAGCCATTGGATTGGTGCACAAAAACACATGTGAATCTGAATCACTTGTAATTTCGAGTCCAGCTGAAACGCCAGTTTTGCCTGAATCAGAATTAAAAGGCCACTTGCAATACAGACCTAAGAATCAACAACATAGAGGTTATCAACATGAACTGACCAACTGATTTACTCTCCTTGTTTATCGAATTGTAATAATAAAAATGTTCCTACCTCAATTGCTCCTCAGAACAGCCATTCCTGTACATGTGTGGGTAAAACCTCTCCAAAATCTGCTTTACTGTTTGATTAGACTTGGATTGTGTTGTGGCTTGGCCTGATGGAGTTGAGAATGGTCGTTCATAGTCACCATTTTCAACCTGTTGGACAAATGATTAGGGTAAATTAGCACAATGGATCACACTGGCCTGTAAAAAAATCATTTAATCTAACACAATATCATCATTGAACGGGACGTCACACAATCCCTTTTGTGTGGCTGTTTTTAAACAACTGGGTTCCTAGGCCGCATACAACTGAAAGGGGAAAATAAAAATAGCATGATGGTTTGGAGGAATAGAAAGATTCTGCACTCCCTCAAATTCTTACATTGTGCATCTTTGATTCTAGAGAATTTGGATTGCATACGGCTTAAATGCTTGCCCTATTCCTACATTTACGTTGCCATAGAAATTGTGATGAAACACTGGAAAAAGTGGGCCACAGCTCGTTGCCCCACACCTACAATTCACACTGCAAATATACTAAAAATGGTACAGAAATAATCCAATGATTATTTTATGGAAGCATCTTTAAATTAAGTTTGATTAATTTCATGCTGCCTTTAAGCAGTACACAAGCCTTTGACAATCACACCCTGGCCACAACATTTACTTTACCAATTTGCTAAAACATTCCACTACCTATTACAAAACACACCATCTTCTGCCCATTAGAGCATCATTTGATGCCATTTTGCTTTATCGGGGTAGTAAGGAAAATCACATATCATCCTGTGAACCTTTCATTCAAGTGTATTTTAACCTTAGGCTTTTTGGAATGTCCCCTTTTATTGATTAGATGCGTCTAGTAGTTGTGATTGAATTAACTACAAAGACCGACTCCATCCAGTGCAGACAAATTCCTTGTTCCTTGCATTCCTTATGCTTGGAATGTTTAGCGGGCCAATTCTCCCGCCTTTTTCAAATCCGTGGGAGGTGGATGAGGAAATGGCAGAACTGCCTGCAGTTTCCTATATGCTCTCCACACTCGGGAAGAAGGACATTTCACCCGTGCCCAATTGTCAACCATCCTTCACTGAATGCAGATGGTCACTAGATCTATACTTGGCAAAAATCTCAAGCTTCGGTGATGGATAAATACCTTGGCAAAAGAAGCACAACCCCAGATAGGAATTCTTCATACCTGAAGAATCCTTAAAACAAATAGTTCAATCTCTGGTACTGTCCAGACGAGGCTACAGCACATCATTGTCTGGTACACTTAAAATCCACCTTCCTCTCATGCAATCAGCACATCATGCAGCAGCTAGATTGGTCTGTGGAACCAGAAAGCATGATCACATCACTACAATAATATCAATAAACTGCAAGGGCAGCTCCTCCGTAATGGCGTAGGAGCATTACTCCACTGGTAAGAGTCCGTCACAGAAAAATAAAATAATATTAGAACAACATCATTTTATTTTTCTGTGACAGGCTCTGGCTAATGGTGCGTGCATGTGTGTGGCCATGACAGGCAGGAGAGGTGAGCACTTAGAAGTGCGCATGTCAGTTTTGGCAAGCCGACTTAGGCTGGCCAAACAGCCATGTGCACTTCTATTTCGTCAAAAGCCTCAGGCTCCCAGGCAGTGTCTGAGCAGCAGACCAGGCCGCTCAGACCAATCCTGGCACTGCTCTCATAGCATGAGAGCAGCGTCTGGATTGGCTGGGAAGCCTGTGCCTTTCCAGAGACTGCCGGGAGTGTAGCACCGAGGATGGCATCGGGACAGCGAGATCTAAGTTTTTATATTATTTTTGCGCTCAATTCCCAGTCCCATATCTACTTTTGTTATGCGGCGCCGCCACTGGCTTCCGATTGAAGCAAGTAGCATCCATAAAATAGCCTCCATCATCACAATTTCCATCGCTCTGATTCCCCAAATGACTTATCCAAAAAAGAATCGAATTAGGTGGGAAACAATAATTACTCATATGAGACAGCCTTCTGCTTGAACTGCCAAACCCCCAACGCCTCCCCAAAAAACAGATACTTAAACATTCCTTCCCAGGGAATGCACCCTATACTTTGGAACTCCATATCACCAGTCATTAGAAGAAATCTTGCCTATGCCACCTTCAGAACGAAATTAAAAGACTCCTTTACAAACATATCTCCTTAAAATAATTTACATTTTATTTTAATTGGGTTTTTTGAAGATGTATGATGTAGGGAGTAACCCAGTCCGTATTCAATATTCACCTACAATGTATGCATCTGGATGGCCAGGCACGGCCAAAGGATTAAATATAGGGGAACACTGCTGCTTTGGGCTCACTCCCTGATGCAACTAGTGGTGCCCTGTGCACCTCCTGCATTGTTTCGCCCATCACCTTACAGGGGTGACAAGGTCTGGAACCTGCCGTGGATCCCTTCTGGGTGGTGCTCCATCACCACAGCTGCACGACCTGTACCTGCCAGTCCTAAGACCGTTTGATACATGAGATGGTTGAATACGCCTAATGCGGCACTCCCTTGCCAGGGAGAGTAGCCTGGTCCTTCATCCAGCACAGCGGGGCACCTTACCTAATCAGCGAAGTTGCAGAAACTTATCACTGCGGCACCTACTTCAGCCACAGTGAGGGCAAACCCAAATATATATATAAAGCACACCCGTGTGGCTGACTGCTGCCACAGCACTTGCAACAGGTGTAAACAGATCAGAGCTGATCTAAAAGACTGAGTTGCCTGAATACTGTCAGGGCACCACCTAGAGACAGACTATGGTGAAAGAGTCTCCCTCGGGATAGTATAGATGCTTAAAGACCAGCTGCAGTGAACATAATTCCAACAAAGAGCATGGAGGCATGGCTGATGAGCCTCAACCTACAGCAGTGAAGCATACATTGCTACCACCCATGTCTCCCCCACATGGAGGGATAGCAGCATATGCCTCCATTATGGTGTAGTCGTTATTGCCTTGATGGATCTAGCAGCAGCATTCCCCCGTTGGAGAAAATAGGTCTGCTGCATGATTAATTACTTTTGAGCAACAAGAGAGACAGATGGAACAGTGAAGAGGTCCCTTTGGCTGCACTGCACAGGAGGAGAGGTATACAAGCTGTTTGAGAACCTCCCGGGGCAGGGGCTGGCCACGACTATAATGCGGCGATAGCCACATTGAATCCCTATGTTCGAGGCATATGAGCTGCAGATCACACACTTAGGATAAGATCGCCATCTGGTGTTGGGCTCGGATGATTGCAGGTAGTTGTTGTCTTCGGAAAAAGACTTTTGGTCACGAGATAGGTGACTCCTCCTCTGGACAACAGTGCGCATGGGCATCCACTCCATCCTCAGATTGTTTTTTTCCGCCATTGGGTTCGGATGAACTTTTCCACTCCGGCTGAAAACTTCTGAAAATCCAGCTTTCGAAACCAAAAACATTCACAACTCGACGTCGAAATCCAATCGGACCGGTTCCGGACACGGCTCATGGAAAGGACACCTTTTAAAAAATGCCCCCAATGTGGAGCAAAGTTCCCCCACAGTGACCACCACGAGGTCTGCAACCTGTGCCTCTCGCCGGAACATAACGAATCCAGCTGTCCAGCCTGCGCCACATTCCGCTCCAAGAAAACCATCCGAGACCTAAGAGCTCGAGGCCATATCATGGCCAGACCAGCTCCAAAACCAGAGGACATCTTTGCTCAGGATGTCCCAGAAGACGATTCCGAAGACCTCCAAATCGTATCCGAAGCGGAAGATTGATGACCTCATCACTCCGGGGCAACGAGTGAGTACCAGTGCCCCTACCCCAACCCCCCCAAAAAAGGCACCGGTTAAGACTCCGCCATCTGGCCCCAGTCGCGACCGAAAATCGTCTTCAGGAGCCCCGCCCTCGGGCTCGGCTCCGAAGAAATATAAGCCTACAGGTGGCTCGGGCTCGAGCAAACCACATGTCATTGTGCCCACAATACCTTCGGCACCGAAGACTCAACACCTCTCGGCACCGAAGCAGGCTCCGAAACCAGCGAGGCCGAAATCTCCACCGGCACCGAAACGTTCGGCACCGAAATTCCCGCCGGCACCGAAAAGTTCTTCGGCACCGAAATCATCATCGGCACCGAAACCATCATCGGTGCCGAAAAAGTCCAAAAAGACTCTACCGATCATCCAAAACATAGATCAGAACCGAAAAAGTCGGCACCAAAGCCACTTTCGGACAATGAAGAACTTTTTCGCCCTGATCCCACGCAAAAAAGGATTTATATCAATCCAAAAACCGGACATGTCACCGCTGTGCCATACAAGAAAAGGAAGCTGGACACAACACCTCCTCCAGCTCCCAAAAAGAAGAAGGACTTCGCCACCTCACCCATTAGTCCTTCCTCCCCTATATCTCATCTAATCCCACCCCCCCTGCCCCCATCTCCTTCTCCTCTACCATCTCCTTCACATACACCACCTCCACAGGATGATGATGATTTAGGGGGAGGGGGTGATCCGGATGACCTTAATGATCCTAATGATCCTTTCACACTCCCGGATACGGCACCCTTAGATGACTGGGCTTACCCTTTACCTGATATTCCTGATCCCACTACATACCCCTCCAAACCCTCCCCTCCAGATGACCACCTAGGGTTTGGGCAGCTGCTAAACAGGGCGGCGCTTTTCCATGGCGTCACCATGCACTCAGATACACCCAAAGAAGACTTTCTTCTAGACACATTCGAACAATCGCAAAAATCAGTTCAGATCTTGCCCATGATTAAGGGAGTCATAAAACACGCCACAGAGGTTTTTAAAGACCCTGTCAGAGCTAGGGTTCTGAACCTTAAAAAAATATAGACCTGCCCCCACAGGATCCCGCGTACATTAAAGCACAGCTCCCTCTAGACTCTTTAGTAGTTTCAAATGCTAGAAAGCGGGCTAACTCCCAAACAGGAGACACACCGCCCCCAGACAAAGAGTCCAAGCTCTTAGAGGCCTCGGGCAAAAGAGTTGCAGCACAAGCTCCTAACCATTGGCGTATTGCCAACACACAAGCTCCATTAGCCCGATATGATAGGGCTCATTATGATCAGTTAGAAGATCTTTTACAACACCTGCCAGATCAGTACAAATCCCAGGCCAATGACCTCATCCAAGAGGAGGATATAGGGGAAACAACACCAAGGGCCGAGGTCGGGGCAATACCAACACCCGCACCTCTCGAGCCACTAAACAGTGACTTGCCCCCGCTCCCCCCAGACCATTCCACTCCGGTCGGGGGCAGACTCCGACAGTTCCTACCTGTCTGGAATTCCATTACAACAGACAAGTGGGTAAGACAAATTATCCAGTCTGGTTACTGCCTCGAACTCACAAACACCCCCCCACACATACCACCCAAACACCGTCCAATGTCACCACACCATCTTACGCTCCTCAAACAGGAAATTCGGTCCTTGCTTCAAAAACACGCAATAGAACCAGTTCCACTCCAACATCAGGGTACAGGAGTATATTCTCTATACTTCCTAATTCCCATAAAGAACGAGACCTTAAGACCCATACTCAACCTCAGACTACTAAATCAGTACATACACTCAGATCACTTCCATATGATCACTCTCCAACAAGTCCTCCCACTACTTCAGCAAGACGACTTCCTTGCAACATTGGACCTCAAGGACGCATACTTTCACATCCCCATGCATCCTGCTCACAGGAAGTATCTAAGATTTGTGGTAGACGGACAGCACTATCAGTTTACAGTCCTCCCATTCGGAGTAACAACTGCACCCAGGGTATTCACCAAATGCTTAGCAGTAGTGGCAGCGCACCTCAGGAGACAACAAATCCATGTCTTCCCGTATTTCGACGATTGGCTCATAAAAGCCAATACTTTCGACAAATGCGTTCTCCACACTCACCGCACTATTCAAACCCTACACGACTTGGGATTTACCATCAACTATCCCAAATCTCAACTGCAACCCTCCCACATACATCAATATCTGGGAGCCACCATAAATACTTCCAAGGCCATAGCTTATCCCAGCACAGCCAGGATAGCCAACATACAAAACCTCATCTTAAAATTTCAAACTCAACACTCTTCCAGCAAGAGTGTTTATGCAACTGTTAGGCATGATGGCGTCATGCATCTCCATTGTGCCTCACGCACGACTTCAAATGCGTCCCTTGCAAGAATGTCTAGCACAACAGTGGAACCAGGCTCACGGACAACTTACCGATCTGGTGTTGGTGGACAGTCGCTCACTTCGCTCACTAAAATGGTGGAACACCATCAACCTGTCCAAAGGGCGACCGTTCTTAGAGCCTCTTCCACAAGTAGTGCTGACGACCAACGCATCTCTCACAGGGTGGGGAGCCCATCTCCTTCAACACACCACTCAGGGCAGATGGACCACTCAACAAAAACTGCTCCATATCAATCACCTAGAACTTCTAGCAGTGTTCCTAGCACTGAAATCCTTTCAAGTACATTTAAGGAACAAAACTGTCCTCATCCGCACAGACAACATGACGACCATGTATTACATACAAAAACAGGGGGGGGGGGGACACATTCTCTCCAACTGTCCCAACTCGCACAGAACATTTGGAGATGGGCAATTCCCCAAAACATCTACCTGCTAGCGGAACACCTTCCAGGGGTTCACAACCAGGTTGCCGATCTCCTAAGTCGACAGACACAACAAATCCACGAATGGGAAGTAGACCCCAAAGTCCTATTCCCATTCTTCCAAAAATGGGGCCAACCAGACATAGACCTGTTCACCACACACGAAAACGCAAAATGCCCAACCTTCGCCGCCAGGTTTCCCCACCCACAGTCGAAGGGCAATGCGATATGGATGAACTGGTCAGGCAGATTTGCGTACGCTTTTCTGCCTCTCCAGCTCATTCCATTTGTGGTACGCAAGCTCAAACAACAGTCTCTAAAACTGATTCTAGTAGCTCCCACTTGGGCACATCAACCCTGGTTCACAACACTTCTGGAACTATCGCTAGTTCCACATCAAAAACTGCGCCTTTCCCCAGCCTTATTAACCCAGAACCATGGAGAAATCAGACACCCAGATCCACAGCAACTGAACTTGGCGATCTGGCTCCTGAAGTCTTAGAGTTCGGTTACCTCAACCTCCCACCAGACTGTATGAATATCATAAAAGAAGCTAGAAGACCTACTACTAGGGCATGTTATGCTGCAAAATGGAAAAGATTTGCCATTTACTGCACTAACAATGATATACGTCCACTGGATGCTTCCATCCAAAACATTATTTGCTATTTACTACACTTGCAAAGATGCAATTTAGCGTATTCCTCCATACGTCTACACCTAGCAGCGTTAGCAGCCTACTTACAAAACAGACAACACTTGTCACTATTTAAGGTACCAGCCATCAAATCCTTCATGGAAGGTCTCAAAAGAATTATTGCTCCAAGATTACCACCTTCTCCAGTGTGGAATCTAAATATTGTTCTAAAAAGGCTCATGGGCCCTCCATTTGAACCTATGCATAAATGCGAACTGCAATTCCTTACATGGAAAGTGGCTTTCCTTATTGCAATCACATCCCTGCGAAGGGTAAGTGAGATACAGGCCTTAACTATTGAAGAACCATTCCTACAACTACATCGTAACAAAGTGGTTCTTAGGACAAACCCAAAATTCCTACCAAAAGTCATTTCCCCTTTCCATCTTAACCAATCAGTCGAGCTGCCAGTCTTCTTCCCTAATCCAGACTCAGTAGCTGAGAGAGCCCTTCATACCTTAGATGTTAAAAGAGCCTTGCTTTATTACAATCGACAGAACCAAACCTTTTCGCAAAACCAAACAACTGTTTGTTGCTTTCTCTCCAGCACATAAAGGCAACCCCATTTCAAAATCAGATATAGCCAGGTGGATGGTTAAATGTATCCAAATATGTTACCTAAAAGCTAAACGCACTCTTACAGTTCCCCCTAGAGCGCATTCCACACGTAAAATAGGGGCTTCCATGGCATTCTTAGGGAACATTCCTTTAGAAGATATTTGCAAGGCAGCCACATGGTCTACCACACACACCTTCACTAAACATTACTGTGTTGATATGCAATCCAAACAACAAGCTTCCGTAGGCCAATCCATCCTAAAAACTCTATTCCAAACTGCTGCAACAGATACAGGTGACCACCGCTAGGGGAGACACTGCTATATAGTCTATCCTAAATGTGTGATCTGCAGCTCATATGCCTCGAACGGAATATGCTACTTACCAGTCTGCATCTGTTCTTGGCATGTAGAGCTGCAGAGCCACACACGCCCACCCGCCTCCCCGGGACCTGTATCTGTTCCAGCATTGTCTTAATTAGACATTACACATGGACATCCTTTCTCTTTATTCTTATACACTCCATTTCCCATCATGGCGAAAAACAATCTGAGGATGGAGTGGATGCCCATGCGCACTGTTGTCCAGAGGAGGAGTCACCTATCTCGTGACCAAAATGCTTCTTCCGAAGACAACAACAACCTGCAATCATCCGAGCCCAACACCAGATGGCGATCTTATCCTAAGTGTGTGGCTCTGTAGCTCTACATGCCAAGAACAGATGCATACTGGTAAGTAGCATATTCCTTTGATCCATAGCTTAAACCAGACTATGAGTGATTCAAACTACAACAAGCCTGGCAGAAGAAAGGAGACACAACAGACAGAATTCAGGCCCGACTAAGGGAACTAGCCAAAACCTGCACTGACAACAATCAACAGAAAGAACTCAGAGCCTCTTCATCCAGGGGTGTAGATCATCAATACTATTATGCCTAATGCTGCTCGAACTAGTAATAAGTGTGGAAGACCCCCCAATTCTAGTGAGATCCCATGGTCTGTCCAACAGCAGCGCAGAAGGAGGCAGCGCTGACAAGAGGCCCAGCATACCCAGGCAATCATAGATGGGTTTGCGTGAAGGAAGAGGTGGTAGGCAACATAAAGAGGAGAACCCCACCACAACTGACTAGGGCACAACACAATACAATGACTTGCGGAAGAAACCACGTAAGTGCTAGACAACTATCCCCCCTCAAGAAAGACCTGTTCCAGATGCAGCGGAGCAGACCATTTTGCTCAAGCATGCAGAGGGGTGATCGAGGACAAAAAGCTTTAGTGAAGAAATTCACCACCTCTGCCCTGCAACAACTGATTTTGGAAGACAACTACCTGCTAACCACTGCTAGGTCAAAGATGCAAGAAAAACAGAACGAATACGATGACGACGACTAGGAGGTCAACTTGGTATCATACATCAAATCAAACAAGGCCTGAACAGTTGCCGATCCCAACCCATCTGTGTATTGCCTATCAAATATATGCTGGTAAAGGTACTGATTGACACTGGTGCATCAGTCAACAACATCATGTATCTAAAACGGGGAACAACCTTTACAACGCAACTATTACAACGCAATTTTTACAACGCAACATCCACTACAACGCATTCCATTACATCGCATGACACTACAACGCATTTTAAAAACTACCTTTACAACGCATTCCATTACATCGCATACTACCTTTACAACGCATACCATTACAACGCATAATATTATCCAACACTTACCCTACTGTTGCACCCCCTGGAGTTAGAATAGTAATTTTTACCCCCATACTATCCAACACTTACCTTAAATGCAATGTAATATTATGCGTTGTAATGGTATGCGTTGTAAAGGTAGTATGCGATGTAATGGAATGCGTTGTGAAGGTAGTTTTTAAAAATGCGTTGTAATGTGATGCGATGCAATGGAATGCGTTGTAGTGGATGTTGCGTTGTAAAAAATGCGTTGTAAGTGTGCGTTGTAACGACATACATCCATCTAAAACAGTACCAAGCCCTGAAGCCACACCTCGACATGTACTCGGATCTTTGCATATAGAGTACAGGAGCCCTTAAGGCTGGCAGGTATTATTGAAGTAATCATCTAAAATGAAGATGCAGAGACAGGAGTCCACTTCCACTTCACCAGTGCAGGAGAAGGGTCCCTGCAAAAGACCTAAGCCTTGCACTATTGCCCAAAATGTGTATCCTCAAAGAGTCCCACGACACACTGGAGTACATCCACATGGTCACACTAGGAGCTTGCCTTATGGCTATGGACCTGTGAGAGAATGTGATACCTCACAAAAAGATGAATTCAAACAGAAAGTCATACAAGCAATGCAGAAACATAAGTAGAAAGACTTTCTGCAAGACTCTCATAGGTGGGACCACTCGGACAAGACTAACACTTATTCAGCTGTGGAAATCTAGAGAGGAACTAAGCACTA
Source organism: Triturus cristatus (assembly GCF_964204655.1). Classification (NCBI taxonomy): domain Eukaryota; kingdom Metazoa; phylum Chordata; class Amphibia; order Caudata; family Salamandridae; genus Triturus; species Triturus cristatus. The sequence continues at coordinate 1,635,993,754 of NC_140589.1, forward strand.
CTGGAGGAGGTGTCCGCCAGAGAAAGCAATGCATTTTAGTATCCCACTCACACCGTAAAAAGTTCATGGAACCTTACATTTCACCTATAATGTTTCATTTGAAAATTCCTTAAAGTTGAGTCCTTTATAAGACAATGTGAACAGCCTCATTGGGTATTACTATAATTATGCTAACTTTGCAAAGCGCTCTAATACCCTTGCAACACACATCCAAGCTATAAAAATTGCAAATAAATACGTACAATAAATAGATTTTAGGGCGAACATCATATGGTGTTTAGTGGCTAGAGGTGTTGTAAGATACCTGGGCTAAGAGAGCTGCCATTTCCAATGCCAAGTCCTTGTTCACCGGAAACAGCCCTTTCACTATTTGGTCATTTGTCTGATACATTAACAGCAACTTTTCCCTCTCTGTCTCTCCACGAGCTTGCATGGAGAAGCAGAGCCTGCAATAAAGAAAGCAAACATGATAAAAAAAAAAAGAATAGACAAATGGAAAGCAGCAATGTATTGAAATTTTCAAGACCAGAAATCATGGGATAGTCTAGGTGATTTTTAGGACAATTGTAAGGACATGCCAACTTGATTTTTAATATCCCTGAGAGCTCAGCTAGGAATGAGAAGACACATTCAGAATATCACATACCTGTTTTTATATGTGAGGCGCACAGTCTTTGTGCCTTCGCATTTACCAGGCTGCTGTTCTTTAGACGCCTGCTCCCACTTAGAAATGATATCACAAATCTAAAAAGAAAAATGAAGAGTGTCAGCTTCTATACTTTAGACAATGACTGGAATAGCCAATAGGTCCAGTTTTAATATGCTGATGCACTAACAGGATGTATACATGCCTGCATTTGTATGAGTTAGCACATTGTATCTAAACCAGTTTGTTTTGCACTTCCACCACTAAACGATGACCTCTCAGTCCTGCAGAACCACCACGTGAGCTAGCACGCAGATAGGCGGAGGTGTTCCTCACCTCACCTGTAAGCTCCATGGAGAAAGAGGGAAGTCAGGGGCTCTAACATTCAGTGAATGGGGGACAGCTGCTGAAGTGACTCACCACGCTTCATGTTGGCACCGAGAAGGGACAATGGAGCATGCTCAGAGTCACCTGGAGTTGCTGAAGCGACTGACCACGCTTCATGTGTGCAGCTAGAAGGGACAACGGAGCATGCTCATAGAGTCACCTGGTTTTCTTCAATAATGTAAGAAGTGGCAGGTGGAACTGAACTGACGTCATGCCAGGGGTGATACAATAACTAGACAGAAGCAAACAGAACTGCAAGCTTAAGGGCCAATAAATATGACTGTCTTTCATACTTTGATAAGCAGCAATAGATTAGGTAGATGTATTAAAAAATGGGTTAAATTCTTGGGCAGGCAAAAGCAGAGCTCGGAGACCTGTAATAAAGAAAAAGAATTACTCTGTTGTGTAGTCTGTTTCCTCAAGCATTACTACGTCCAGCATAAAAATCATAAAGATGTATTGGACCTCTGACTTCAACCCAGTGTTAACATTTCAGACAATACAAGCTGCCCTTCATAGTGTGCACGCATCATAGGCACTGAAGTGGGTAGGAGAGAAGTAGAGAATAAAGGAGATTTATTTAATCCAGTTGCAGTTTGTCACTGCTCTCACCTCAACATAAAGTTGTCAAAAAGTGAGAGCTGCCTGTAGACCACTTGGACTCTATAGTTTTTTAGGTCGAGACCTCTTGTATATACTTTAGTATATACTTATATGTTATGTACTTTGTGGGCTCTGGAGATCAGCTCTAGGACTTGTCTGCTTTAGGGACTTTTTTTCTGTTCAACTGCCTCTATTTAACTGTCTTGACAGAAAAGGGCCAGTAGAGGTCAGTAAAATACCAGAATTGCTTTCTGCTTGTTCAACTGCCTCTATTTAACTGCCTTGATAGAAAACGACCAGTAGAGGTCAGCAAAGTACCAGAATTCCTTTCTGCTGAGGGACCCTTTTTTTATTTTTCTGGCAACTGCCTCTATTTAACGTTCTTGATAGAAAATGACCAGCAGAGATCAGTAAAATACCAGAATCACTTTAGCATTCTCTTCCGGTCCATAGAAATCGTCTTTCACAAGCACCCGTAGACAATAATACTTTTTCAAATCTTGTATTTTCAGTGATATGACCACCGAAGGCCCTGATTTTATGTTAAAAATAACGCTTTGGACTATGCCATTTCCCGCTTAAATGCAATATTTCTCTTAATGTGTTCCCATACCTGGCGTATCAGGCAGTTCGGTGCTTACTTTCCCTCCATGTTAAAGAACAGTATATGTTTCAGCGCCCAGGCTAATGTGCTGCACAGCTAAATACATATAAGGTACCAAACCAGAGACCGATTGCATTGAAAATGCTTGTTAATAATCTAGTAGTAATTGGACGCTGCATCTACCTGAAAGTTGCTCTAACCTTGCCTACAGGTGGCCCTCACAGACTCTTGATTACTTTGTGACAGTTGTGTCTTCTTGGTGGTTTCTTCTTCCCCACTTCTCATTACCCTCCTAAGGTTCCAATTACAAGCTCAGCGCTACCTTCTGATCCCTGTGCAAACGTTTTTTGCACAATGATAGGAATTATAAGTCGGGCGATAATTATCACATCCTTGCAGATTTCACACGATAAATTCCGGCTGATCAAACGTGATTAAATATATCAGGGAAAACAACTCCATAAATGGCAACACATGCAGAATTCGGTGTAGTAAATAACGATTCCCCATCGTAGGCCTTATTTTGAAGTTAAAAACTCAGAATAGGAGGTAAATGTACCTTGTAATGAGTGCCCTAATATATCAGTGTTTCTGGTGGTGTTGTAATGATTGAGCAGAGGGACATACAGGCTGAACTAGCCTGTCTTTATTTCTACTGCAGCTCCTGCTTGAGGAAGGAACAGGAACGCAAGGCAGAAAGGAGAAGAAAAGAACAGAGGAAAAAAAGAGAAGCAAGTAGAAGCAAAGGACTGTAGGATGATGATGTAGTCAGGGGATGAGAGGAAGTAACAGGAGGAACAACATTATAATTTAAAACAATTTTAAAAAACGAGAGAAGAAACACAGGGCTGAAGCAAGCAAGAGAGAGGCACTACTGAGGAAACAGAGGGAGATGGGGAGATGGCACGAAATAGTGAGGTCACCCTGTATAAAAAAGAAGGATAAAACGAGGGGGGACAAGAAGGGAGATATGCACAGTAGAGGGAAGGAGTACGTAACGAAAAGAAGAGTGGGGCCAGTGGACATCAATCTCCTTCCCAAAAATCAGGGGAAACCCTAAATTGCACGATTCCCAAAACAAAAAAATAATTTTGGGTATCGAGTTTAGCCGAAGAGATTTGTAATTTTTTTTTAATGTTTCATGTAAATTGCACCGAGCCTTTGCTGAATGCCCGCCATCTGGGCTTGTGTCTTTGAAGCTACTTTCATCGAGATCTTGCTTTACATAATGTTCACTAAGTAAAGTCTTAAATACAATCCCTTTCCAAAACACCTACGTAATGACGCTCTATTAGTTGCTAATGGTCTTTCATCTAAAGGTACCAATGGGAAACACATTACCGATTATTGCTTTCCACATCAGTGGCTACATCTTCCCCCACACCCTGAAATGGCCCCGAGTATCACGCTTCAGCGGTTTTACATGCATAAACTCAAAGAGGCCCCAGAGAGCAAAACGGCGTTGCTTAGCTCGTCTTCTCTCATTACATACCTTAACATATATGGTAATCCCATATGTTGCCATTTACAATCATGATATTGTAGTAATGACTCCTCTTTCCCCAAAGCCTCAGCAATTTACATGTTATTCCATGATCTTATGCAGCTAGGTCTGTGTTTAGCCAAAAGATTTCATATTTTATTATGAAATGAACAAAATCAATTTACATAAAATGGTTCAGGGTTAACTGATAGCGCGGGCCCTGCACCGCTTCAACCCACGGAGCCAGTAACAATTCTGGCTTACAAATGCAAAAAACACTTTTATTTCATTTCTTTTTAAAAAAAGGAAAGTGGGCTTTCCGTTAGATTCATAAAAAGTTTTTCATTCTTATTGTTACACAAATAGAATAGTGCAATTCTTTAATAACGCTCAAAGGCCATAACACCAGTCCTTAATCTCAGTTTTGAGTAGTCAAATTGATATACTATATTCAAGATTAAGGATTGTACCTCTTTTTAATTTTTATAAAGAAATGAAATAAAAGTTGTGTATTAGATATTTTTACCCAAGAATCTTTATGTGGGCATTATTTCATCAGGAATGTTACCTTCCTTTTTACTTATATGAATCTTTCCGCTCCCCCATCAAAGAATATTAAGGTTTTTCAATTTAAATTAACCTTGCATCTCTTCCATATCTTTATTGGAAAACGCCTTATCCCCAAGTTAATGTGCTATTCATCTCTTTCATTTTTTTTCCAGTTTGTAATTATGCAAAACACACTTTCAATCAGATTGGGGTCCTGTATATACTAATGCGACCAATGCTGGTACCCAATTATTCCTAGAATTCGCCACTGGCTGCCACTTCCTTCTCGAGAATTGCCTCCTTTCTAGTACCTTTGATTGGACAAGATGTTACTAACAACATTTTAGGAACATATGTAACAAAGTCTTCCTACCCTATCTAATTTATGAATCCCTGCAAAGTAGGAGAATATAGCCTGATAGTAACTTAGTAATTTTTGAGAAAATGTGAAATGAAATCAAATTTGGCACTGCTAATCAAGCAATGGTTCACTTAATGGGAAAGGCATTTGGAGGCTGGAGGTTGTGTTAAATATGTTCCTCATATATTCAGAGAAGAAAAAATTAACACTAATGGTGGTTTAGTTTAGTTGAGGAAGTGATTAGAACGTTCTGGGACTTAACTGATCATTCCAACGAGTAAACAGAATGGACTGTTATGTTATTTTATTTGAATCTGTAGAGTGCAACTTATCACCCGAAGGTATCCAGGCGTTGGATCAGGTGTGTAGGTCATCTTCCGGGGGCTAGTTGAAGAGCCAGGTCTTGAGCATCTTGCAGAATTCAAGTAGCGAAGAGAAGTGCCCTGATGTGTGGCAGCAGATCTTTCCATGTTGTGGATGAGATGCAGGACAAGGCTAGGCTGCCCGTTCTGCTTTTTTGGATCTGGGGTGTGTGTGCGAGAGAGAGTGAGGCTGAGCGTAGGAGTCTGGTAGGTTGGTGGGGGTGAAGACAGTAGTTCAGATATGTACGTCTTATGTTGTGGAGTGCCGTGTATGCATCCATGAGAAGTTTGAATTGGCAGCATTTGTGTATCGTCGGCCAGTGGAGCTCTCTTGAGGTGTGGCGTGATGTGTGGGAGAAGTGGGAGGTCCAAGATTAGTCTGGCTGCGGAGTTCAGCATCATCTGAAGTTGGAGGAGGAGGTTAAAGATTCCGGCATAGAGTGTCGTCATAGTCTAGTCCACTAGTGACTAGGGCTTGAGTGACGATACGCCTAGGGCTGTGTCATACCTAAGGCACAATTTTCCTTGTTTGTACGGGGTGAACCTTTTCAAAGTTGCACCCGACGCAAACAAGGAAAATGCATCCTAATAGGATAAATGCGCTGCCCTGTTGGTAGCCGCAAAATTCATGTGAAAAACAGAGCAGCTGCTTTGAAGCCGCTTAATGTTTCACTGTGCAGGTGGCTACCCACCTGCTCTTTAAAGATGGATTAGAAATCCCCTGGCATGCGGGTGCAGTGAGAGACTGCTCCTGCCTGCAAGGGGATGTCTGGGAGATCCATAGGGTCCCCTTTCCCTCCATCAGATGGCTGCCATCAGGGGGCGCACTGACCGTGCGCTACTTTTTATGTGGCACACTGTCAGTGTGCATCGTGACAGCTTCTTTGCCTCTGCGCCCGCCCGCATCTGCAATACCACACGGTTACAGAGCCAAAGGGATTCCCTCATTTGCATGGGCCACGCCCTATGCAATTGAGGCAACACCCCTGATGATAGCGTTGACGCTTTATTGCACCAGTGCTATCGGTATTACAGAAGGAGACACACAATCGTCTGTTGCCCCTTCTGTAATACCAAAGTGCCCCAGGAGTGCACAAAAGCAGGCGCAAATGACCATTGTGCCCATGGAGCACTTCTGTAATATGGCCCCAGGTGCTCACTAAGATCCATTTGAAGATTTTTCTGAGAATGCGCAGTATGTGGAAGCAGGAGGAACTGACAGCGTTCACCTGTGAAGCCATATTGAATTAGTCGTCTACGATGATTCCCAGGTTTTTTGCATGGTTAGTGGGTATATGTGTTGGACCAAGCTCTGATGGCAGTTGGCAGGGTATGCCCAGACGTGGGTCCCTTGCTCACTCTGCCACTGGATTTAAGATAGCCTGGCTGAGGAGGGTTATGAACCCGAAACCGGTCCCAGGATGCTTGTTTCCGGTCCAGGAAAGACATGGCTTGGCAGTTCGGGCTGGACTGTTCCCATGAGGCACAGGGTCAGACTGATTTGCATATGGCCATATCTGAACTGGGGTGGTGGAGTGAGCTAAAGAATGATGATGGATTAAACCCAGATCAGTTGACTGGGGTGAGTGTTTAATTTGCTGAAGCGCTCCGTCCATAATCCCCTTTGGTATCACTTTGTTCGCCCTGAGTTGGCAGGGTATGCCCAGACGTGGGTTGCTTGCTCACTCTGCCACTGCATTCAAGATAGCCTGGCTGAGGAGGGTTATGAACATGAAACCGGTCCCAGGATGTTTGTTTCCGGTCCAGGAAAGACATGGCTTGGCAGTTAGGGCTGGACTGTTCCCATGAGGCACAGGGTCAGACTGATTTGCATATGGCCATATCTGAACTGGGGTGGTGGAGTGAGCTAAAGAATGATGATGGATTAAACCCAGATCAGTTGACTGGGGTGAGTGTTTAATTTGCTGAAGCGCTCCGTCCATAATCCCCTTTGGTATCACTTTGTTCGCCCTGAGTTGGCAGGGTATGCCCAGACGTGGGTTGCTTGCTCACTCTGCCACTGCATTCAAGATAGCCTGGCTGAGGAGGGTTATGAACATGAAACCGGTCCCAGGATGTTTGTTTCCGGTCCAGGAAAGACATGGCTTGGCAGTTAGGGCTGGACTGTTCCCATGAGGCACAGGGTCAGACTGATTTGCATATGGCCAGGTCTAAACTGGGGTGGTGGAGTGAGCTAAAGAAGGATGATGGATTAAACCCAGATCAGTTGACTGGGGGTGAGTGTTTGATTTGCTCAACCGCTCCGTCCATCATCCCCTTTGTTTGCCCTTAGTTGGCAGGGTATGCCCAGATGTGGGTCCCTTGCTCACTTTGCCACTGGATTCATGATAGCCTGGCTGATGAGGGTTATGAACCCGAAACCGGTCCCAGGATGCTTGTTTCCGGTTCAGGGAAGACATGGCTTGGCAGTTTGGGCTGGACTGTTTCCATGAGGCACAGGGTCAGACTGATTTGCATATGGCCATGTCTGAACTGGGGTGGTGGAGTGAGCTAAAGAATGATGATGGATTAAACCCAGATCAGTTGAGTGGGGGTGAGTGTTTGATTTGCTGAAGCGCTCCGTCCATCATCCCCTTTGGTATCACTTTGGACCAAGCTCTGATGGCCACCAGGTGGAGTCCCAGGGGGAGTTCTTATTCCTGAAAATCAGCGCTTATGTCTTGTCCAAGTTGAGTGTCAGGCAGTTGGTTTTCATCCATTCTGCTACGCAGAGCATGCATTTGGTGAAGTTGGATCAGGCTGTGGAGATCTTGTCAGAACTTGCATTGTTAAATTGCATTAATAGCTCAGATTATTCCAAAGAATCGGCACGCAGCTCCAATGTTTACTACTAATAAGAGGCTCAGGTGCCTAAGGACCAGGTGAGCTTCAGGAGAGGAACTCAACGCAATCATTTTGGAATAGCTATTTTGGTTAACCCTCCATCTCCAACCAAAGTAAAGACTGGATTCAGGACCATTGAGATGGAAAAATGAAGCAATCTTAGCTGTTAAAACATTTACCAGTTACAAAGAAAAATACTTCTCTAGTGTTATGTGGGCTTAATGTAAGCACACCATAAGGAGTGGTATGCACACCATTATTTTTCTTTGTATAATCCTTGATTCAGACTTTACTTTTGATGCGTGCGAAACTGGGCCGTGCCATGCCCTCATGCACCATATTTAATACGATTCTGTGGGGAGCGCGTTAAAACGCTCCACTCCCAGACGCACAGCGTAAGTGGATACTAGATCCTATTATTAATTCAACGCTTGACCTTGCTCATAATTAGTCCCAATTTAATCCACAATTTTTACCAAAAGGTTTCTTTGTTATCCTTTTTCTTTTTCGCATGTGTGGCGTCATGCATTTTGTATGCTTCTCATATTTAAGCGTGCCCATCCGGACCTCTTCAAAAATACGACCAAAATGCAGAGAATCGTTCACAGCAGCATTTCTTTATTAAGAACCCGATGCGTTTCGGGCTAATTTCCAGTCCTTAATGTAAGCACACCACATACATAGATATCAAAAGCTTGATTCACATTAACAAGTCAGAAAACTATTCCCACAAGAGCTCGCATGAATGTAAACGTATGGCTTCCTTGGATTCACAATTCATTTTTCTGGCTAGGGCTGGAATCTTTACAAGGGGGGCAACTTTTGAGGTATAATCCTAAGAAAGTGTATTTTCCAGAGGCACTTCTGCAGTGTGTAATTGTATGCACTGTACAACTATATAGGGAGAAGTGGCTCTGTTTTTGTCCAGTGCCAAAATGTAAAACAAGTTCTCCACAGGGAAATATTTTTTACATGTGGAGAAACCACTTCCTACAACTGGCGATGGCGCTGTTGTAGCTATGGTTAGGTCTAAATTCCCACTGAAAGGCATTTTTGCTTTCTTAATGGCATTTCCACAGTTTGGAATTGTATGCACTGTACAACTATACAGGGAGAAATAGCACTGTCTTTGTGCAGTGCCACAAATCTATAGGGAAATATTTCCCCCGTGAAACAAACACTTTCTATATCTGGCGATAGTGCCTTTGTAGCTATGCTTAGCTCAGAATTTACATTGAAAGGCAGGTATTGTTTTACTAATAAATATGCCTCAAACTTTACAATAAAAAGTTCATTTGTTTTGGGTTCAGCATGGCACGTTTCATGCATCATGTTAAGTAGGGTCCAAAGTAAAGGGAGGGTTAGTCAAAAAAGTGACACTATCTATTTAATAACCAAAAGGTTTCTTTGCCCTCCTATATAAAAACACTGGCTGAATGGAATGACACCAAACTTGCCATGAAAATAGAACTTTACTCAAGGTATTGCCCTTGCCTGGTTTGGTGTAATTCTGTTCAGTAGTTTGAGGAATCGGTGTTTGAAAACAATTGGTTGACTTGCAAGAATTATAGACATATCTGGGCTATTAATCCACAGATGGTCCATGAGCCTGATTTTGTAGACCTTTCACAGAACCAAATTTTAAAGGTATTCCGATCTGATTGCATGAGGGAGCTATTTCCCCGGTTATCAATTTCCTGGTCAACAGCCCGAAGCTTTCTCATTGGCTGGCCGCAATTGGAGAAAAGTATGGCGGCTGGCATTGCAGGATTCAGGGCTCTGTCATCCATTCAGAAAAAAGTTTGAAACTAACCTAAGAGGGTAAGGGTTGCATTTGGTGACACCCTGCCACAGTTGGGGAGCCCAAAGGTACTCTAAATGAGTTAAAATAAAGAGAAAAAGATGTTTTGCTCCACCGTTCATGGAGCCCAGGACCGAAGTTTCAGCCGACAGTGGAGCCCTTTATAGTCCAAGAACCCTTGCAAAGTATGTCCATGTTGTGGAGGGCGGTGTCTCGTGCCGCTAGATCAACGAGAATGAACAGAGCCGAACTGCCTACAGTAAAAATCAGGGTGTCTAAATTATTAGGGTTCAGGAAATTATTGGGTCCGGCTCAAATGCCAGTTCTAACTTTCAGGGCCATGATAGGCAGAAACCTGTCACGAACTGCGAGCCTCAATGAATAATGAGGGGCATGTCTGCTGTTGTAGGAGGGGAGGACTGTCCTAGTTAACACGATGGTCTTACTCAGTCAGCAGTTCTGACTTGGAAACACTTCTTATGTCTCACAGGTCCTCTGTGACCCAGACAGCACAATACATCATTTTGGATGGCGATGAAGAAGGGTTATGTGGTGAGAAGGTTAGCAGTCCCCAACATGCAGTCGTGCTGCTGAGCTGCACAGTTACAGACTGCACCTACATAGTGCAGGCACGCATACACAGTGAACATAAAAACTAAAACTAAGTTGCTGGACAAATGACACTTCGCACAGTACCATCTAGAACAAGAAGGTGGAAAGGTGCAGTCTGTTCACCAAATCATGCAACTTTGTAGTGGGGGAACAAATCAGAGGGGCATTGCATTCTGGGCAGAGGCGCAACTAGAGCCACATTTCGGGGGGGGGGGGGGGGGGGGGGGCTAAGAAAAGATTTCGGGGGGGACTGAATCTTTTAAGCCATAGGCAGAGTGGAGCTGCAGGGGCTCTTAGAAGGGGTGAAACAACAGAGAGGCCTCATTAACATGCAAATGGTCTTTTAAAGACCTGTGAAGTGATCGGGTGCGGCTGTGAGTGCGCAGGGAAGCTGTGTCATCCCGGGCTGACACACACGAGGGGGGGGGGGGTGAGGCTGAAGCCCTGCGAGTCCAATGGGTGTTGCGTGTGATTCTGGGCATCTGATTACGATAAACGCCGAGGTGCCGAATTTCCGATTCTGGCTCGCACACCCGTCTGGCAGCCAGCTGTCCTGGTTCATTGATTAGGAATGCATATCATATCTGATCTATCTGTACACAACACATTCACCCTGCTCAAAAATCTTCTCCCAGGCCGGAAAATGTATTTTTTTTTTTTAAAGACTTTATTTTTCATTTTACAATAATACAAACATGACATTAACGATACAGCACACAGCGTCATAACTTCTTGTTTGTTGGTGGTACTTGGCACAGGTTGCAGCATTGGAGTTAAACCAGCACAGTAGGGGTACATAAACATCCTTGTGTATAATACAGTGAGGAACAGAGCATGGGGTAAACCATTCCACATAGACCGTACACTTAGAGCATTAACTCTCCCTGGCCTCCACTATCAAGTTGGTCTTCCTCATCCGACCCGCTCTCCCCGCTCTCTGGAGTGTTGTGGGCGGACTGGTCCCCCTCTCTTAACCCTGAATTACACTATTTGGTATTTTTTATTCCAGAAGATCGCTGCCTGGTAGGATGCTATGTTTTTCATTTTTTAGACACAAATTTTCATTCTGGATTGTGATCACTGTGCTGGGCCTGAAGTCACATCCCTAGAGCATTGCTTCTCTGCTGAGAGTAAATGTTTCATAGTTTGAGAATGGCTAGCCCACACAAGACCTCCTTGTCAAGTGATTTTGGACCCTCAGGGTGTTTTAAATCTGCCGGAAATGCATGGCTGCCTCTTGAAACAAAGGAAATTAGCTGGGGCACTAGAATCCCTGGAAATTTGCTTTGCTCTATTCTCAACAACAAAATCAAAAGTCAAGCTCCTAACCCAACTAGGGTGGGGTCTTAATCTTTAACCTCATTGTAGGAAATTGGGTTACTGGTTGAGTGTGGTGAAACCCTACTCAAGCAGCAACCACAATTCTTGTCAGGGTGAAACACAAGCAAACCCCAAATTAACCTGTGCTCAACCCTCTGGTAGCTTGCCACAAAAGCAATCAGGCTTACCTTAGAGGCAATGTGTAAAGTGTTTATGCAGCAAACAAATAGCAATAAAATGAAAACACAACACAAGAAAAATACCACACCAATTTAGAAAAATAGAGTAAAATGTAATCAACGATTTGACACCAAAAGAACTAAAACCTAGTCAATAGATCCGGACATATGCACTTTGAAAGGTAAAACTAGTGCTTAGCAGCACAAAGCGCCAACTGTGGTTGTCTGGTTGTGCCAGTCCAGTATCTAATCACAAGTTCAAGCCAACCGCAGGCTTGATACACCGACCAGTGTAGTCCTGCTGAGAATTGTATCTTAAATCCTAGTCTCAGAGCATTGTGCGGCACAGCAGGGGTCCTGAGGAGCGATGTGAGGTCCGCGTTGAGGATGCCTCACCCAATGGCGGTTCTGATGACCTGCAAGGGCTGCAATGCAGGCTTGTGTCATGACTGCATCACACTGAGTTGGTTCCGATGAGGAGCTGCGAAATCCGCATTTATACCTAGTGCCCACTGTGAAGTGGAAGAAGCTCCTACAGTCTTCCTCCTACAGAAGTATCTTAAGTTTCCAGCCTCCCTACCCTGGCCCCAGTTTGTATGGGGACACAAAAGACTAGTGTGAAACCCTTTGTAAGTGTGCTGAGCCATAGTCTTTGTGATGTGCAAGTGTGTTAGGGGACAGTTCCGTCTCCTGATCAAGTCAAAGATGGCCCATTCTGCCAACACCTATTTCCTATTCTTCTCACTGACTACACAAATAACATCTGCCAGTTGCAGCTAGACATGGGACCCAGGATACAGGCGCAGGCACCGAATGGTTAGGACAAGAAATTGCCAACTTTCTAAAAGTGGTCTTTTCAGGGTTGTGACTTAAAATTCTACTTTACCTTTGTTATGTTATGTTAGCCACATTTATATAGCGCACAGATGCCCCAGCAAAGGGGCGTCCCGGCGCTGCAACAGTTAAGGTATCAGACCAACATAACCAACAGCAAAACACTAGAGGTTCTGGGGAAAGAGGAAGGTTTTGATAACCTTCCTAAAAACCAGAAGATCGTCAATAGCACGAATATCGGCGGGGAGAGAGTTCCAGAGCCTGGCCGCTAGTACTCTAAAGGAGCGACCACCGGCCCTAACCCTCTTGAAGCGTGGGACTACAACAAGGTGAAGTCCAGAAGATCTTAGAGTGCGCGAGGGAATATAAGGCTGAATAAGATGCCCCAAGATATGAGGAGAAGAGTGCTTGAGGATTTTAAATAGCAAGCAAAGACACTTAAATTTGATCCTCTGCGAGATAGGGAGCCAATGGAGTTTGCCAATAGTTTTTTTGGCCGAACAAAATCTCGGTAGGCCAACCAGAGCTCTGGCGGCAGCGTTTTGGACGCGTTGGAGTCTAGCAAGTCCGGCCAAATTGGCTCCTAACAAAAGAGAGCTTGCATAATCCAACCGCGACAGGATCATAGCTTGTACAATAAGCTGTCTGGTAGGAGCATCAAAATATTTAAAAGTGGGTCTAAGCTTTCGAAGTATCCCAAAGCACGTGGCGGCAGTTTTCTTTGTGTGAGAAACAAAGCTGAGCTTGGAGTCTAACCAAATCCCAAGGTTTTTAACCTCCGTAACAGGGAGGGGGGGTAGAGCCAAGCTCAGATGGCCACCAGCGATCACCCCAAAGGTGGCTCTGCTTGCCTACAATGAGCACCTCGGTTTTCTTAGCGTTCAATTGTAGGCAGTTATCAGTCATCCAACGTACTACTGAGCTAATTCCCTCCCGGAACTTAGCAGCGTCCAGGTCGGAGGCCCCACTTAATGCAACCGCCAGCTGAGTGTCATCAGCGTAGGACACCATGGTCAGGTTCCACCGTTTGACTACAGCAGCCAGCGGCTGAGCATAAAGGTTGATGAGTGTGGGGCTAAGAGCCGACCCCTGCGGGACGCCCTGTGCGATAGGATAGGGATTAGATTGAAAAGGGGGTGTAACGACCCTAAACGTGCGATCAGATAGAAATGATCGGAACCATTCCAGTGCCGTGTTACCGACACCCGCCTCACCCAGACGTTGTAATAAAATGGCATGGGAGACGGTGTCAAACGCGGCACTGAGGTCGAGGAGCACCAGTGCCGCCGTTTGACCCGAGTCGACCAAAGTTCGTAAATGGTCGGCCATAAAAAGCAGCGCCGTCTCCGTGCTTATGGCCGGGTTGAAAGCCATTCTGAGTAGGGTCGAGAATATCAGCGCGGTGGAGATGATCAGATAGAATAGTATTCACATGAGCCTCAGTCAATTTGTCCGCCCACGGAAGAAGCGATATGGGGCGATAGTTTTCCAATTTAGATGGGTCCAAGGCTGGTTTTTCAAAATGGGCATCACCTGAGCCTCTTTGCAGCTTACAGGGACAGAGCCAGTTGTTAAAGATAGATTAACAAGATCGCGCAATAAAGGAAAACAAAGAGACGCAGATTCTCTGAACTGAGCAGGACGAAGAGGGTCCCTAGGTGAGCCTGATTTAACCTTTACCGCAATTTTTGTGAACTCCTCCCGGGAGAGCTCAGGAAGAGAGCAGAGAGCCAGCGTAGTCATCGGAGGAGATTCTCCCTTATCCAAAGGGGCAGGTGAATTGGGAAAGGAGCGATATATAGCCGCCACCTTTTCCACAAAAAAAGCTGCAAGATTTTCACAATGCGATGCAGAACAGATCTCATCAAATGAGGCTCTGCTAGTTGTAAAATCTTTAAGAACCCTAAAGATTAATTTAGTAGGATTAGTGCGGAGATTGAATTCGCGAGAGAAATAGGCGGCCCGGGTTTTACAGACCGCTCTATGATAGAGCCTAGTCTTAGCACGATACTCCAATTTCTTATCAGGTAAATAAGATTTGCGCCAAACTCTTTCAAACTCTTTAAAGAGGGTTTTAAATTAGAATTCTTTCGAGACTAAACTCGGCTTGCTTACTTGCATCCAATTGAGAGTTATCACTTATTAAATGTAATAAAGTAACTCAAAGTTATCCTATGGGAGAGGTAGGCCTTCCAGTAGTGTTAGACCTGGTACCATTGGCGTGAGTCTCCCTTCCATTTTTTTTTTCTGATTGCCTCCTCTGTTTTTGATCTGTGGCTGGTTTTAGATGCTTTGGGCACTATGCCACTGCTATTCAGTGCCACAGTGCAAGTCCTCCCTATGTTAAATTGATGTACTGATTAGTGACTCCATGATTGGGTTATTTGATTTACTTGTCAGACCCCAGTACAGTGCACCATGTGTGCCCAGGGCTTGTAAAGCAAATGCTACTGGTGGGCTTGCAGCACTGGTTGTGCCACCCACAGAAGCAGCCTGTAAAGTGTGTCTCAGGCCTGCCATTGCGGAGCCTGTGTGCAGTCTAGTGCTGCCATGTCGACTTGGTAAGTGCACCCACTTACCAGTTCCCAAACCTTCCCTTTTCTTCATGTCAGACACCCCTAAGGTCGGCCCAAGGGCAGGGTGCATTGTAAGCATAAGGTTGGACATGCCCTGGGGTGTGTGGCATGTTCTAATAGTGAATTATAGCCATTTTCGTTTTTCACTATTGCAAGGCTACCAGTTCCTATAGGCCAGAATGGGCAGTTTGATTATAACACCTTATAATCCTAACTGACCCAGGGAACATGGTAGAAATTCGAGTTTAGTATGCCTGAACTCAGAATGATAAAATACATCTTTTAGTAAAGTTGGTTTTGTTTGAAAATACCACTTTTAGAAAGTAGGTATTTTCTTACCTAACCTTCCAGCCTGCCTCTGCTAGCTTGTGTATTGTGTGTCTGGTTTTGTGAGTGACAGGGGCTGGGGGATTCAAGTAGACAGGGCGAGTCAGCACAGGGTTGAATAGACCTATCTGCATGTAGAGTGGTGGGAGGAGATAGCACATGGGTCTGAATAGGGCTGTGCCTGCCTTTCACAATGCTGGCTCCACCTCCTGTGGTGTGTCTGATGTCCCTGGCCCACACTGTCAAAGGAAAGAAGAAGTCCTGTAAACAAAGTGCTCCAGGACTGCACAGAACTGGTTTGGACTAGGTGCAGGCCTCTCTGCTTTCAGAGACAAAGGATTTGCTAGTATAAATATTGGGGCCCAGACCCCAAGACTTTAGATCACTTCTGGAACAACAAGACAAACCTCTGCCAAGGAGAAGCACCAAAGGAAGCTGTAGGAGTTGGACTGCCTCCTGCCAGTGTGCTGGGTTGGCCTACAGTGGTTTCTTCAGTGCCAAGGAGAGGAGAAGGAACTTTTAAAGAACTTTCATCATCTTGCAGAATATTACTCCAAGGGCTTGATTTGAGCTTGCCTCCTGACCGAAGTCTCAGGGATACCAGACTTCACCCCTTTTGTTTGACCGCATCTGGAACTTGCTGTTCTAGCTGCTACAGAAGGAAATTTGCAATACCGACGCCGGCGAGTGACGCCGTCTTCTGCATCAAAGCCGTGAGCGCTGCTCCGACTTGCAATGTGGACCCAGATCGACGCCAGTGAAACGACATTGTAAGCCTGCCATAGCCGTGAGCGCAGCTCCGACTAGCGAAGCCGGCCCGACGCCTGCTGCTGTGCTGCATCGACTCTAAAGCAGACATCATCGTGGAGCCGATCGTCGATGTGGGTGGTCAAGAACCATCGACATACTGACATTGTACGGAACTGTGATTTCGGCACAATCGTGACGTCACCTCCTCTCCGGTCAGGAACCAACACCTCCCCTGCCTGTGCAAGCATCCAGGTCCCGACGCATCATCTTCCCCGAAGCAAGGAACCGACGCCGCAGCACCAACGAAGCCGCACCTCCCCGACGCCGTGAGCTGTCTTTGGTTTCGCTCTTCCAAGGTACTGTTCTTTGTGGGTCTGTTTTGACTCCGGGCCCGAAGCCGCGCACCTCGCAGTCGGCGCCGTACTTGGGGATTTCTTTGACCTCGACGTCGTGATAACTCCAGTTGGGGTTATCTGTTGCTAAAGACTGCTTTTAAGTGAATAACCTATTTTTGAACTATTTCTACCATCTTGAAGAATTATTATTGATTACGGGATTGTGGATTTTTGTCGTTTATGGTCTTGTGATAAGTCTATATAAAGAATACTTATTTTTATAAAACCTGTGTGGTGTTCATCTGTAGTGTTTTCACTTTATTACTGTATGTGTTCACCAATGCTTAACACACTGCCTCTGAGATAAGCCTGTCTGCTTGTGCCAAGCTACCAAGGGGGTGAGCAGGGGTTATCCAGTAGTGTAATCCCCTTTCCCTGTCTTAGAAGCAAGGGTCCCTATTTGGTCAAAGGTACCTACCTCTGCCAACTAGAGACCCCCAGTTCTAACAAGTAGTGAAAAACGAATTTATGAGTTTTTCAACAACAGGACATGTAAAAGATAAATGTACATGGCCAACTCTTTAAATACACTACACCCTTCCCCATAGGTTGTCTAGGGTTGACTGACATGTATTAAACTGAAAGGTTTCGTCTTGGTAGATGGGTTTTTTGTCAGGTTGAAATGGAAGTTTAAAACTGCACACACAGGCGCCATGGTGAGCCTGAGATATGCTTAAAGGGCTTCTTAAGAGAGTGGAATGATGAGTATTGCAAGCCCCCCTAGCAGTATTTAATGTATAGGCCATGGGTACATGTAGTACCCATTTACTAGGGACATACAAGTAAATGAGATGTGCCAATTTGGTGCAAGCCAATTCTACCATGTTTAAAGGATAGAGACCCAGCACTTTAGCACTCGTTAGCAGTGGTAAAGTGCACAGAGTCCTAAAAGCCGTAATAAATACGTTCAGAAACAGGAGGGCGAGGGCAAAAAGTTTAGGGGTGACCATGCAGAGAGGGCCAAGTCCAATACTCGCCGATTCTGAATTCCAGTGAATGATATGTATTGGAAACTTCAGAAGGCTAGGAGGAACAAATGCAAAAAAAACAAAATAAGAAAAAGTAATTTAAAGGGGGCTGGATTTAAGCTGGATTTTCAGTCACTCCTGTAGGTGCAATTGGTTCTAGTTGAACAATATTTTGAAAAGTTAGGTTTTCAAGAGCTTCCTGAATTGAAGATAAAATCATTCTGCTCTGAGCCAAGTGATGAGACAGAGTCAAGTCAGAGTCTCTCACTATAACTTCTGCTGATCTGCACATTTTTTCTTAAACTTTATTTTTCATTTTCATACCGCTAAAGAAAACTTAGGAACGGGCAACAGTATTCAATATGTAAGATGCCAATAAAACTCAACCATGTAACAGAGTTCCACGTTCATTCTGAGAAATTATCATACCCAAATTTAATAGTAATCGACCAATATTAAATATCCCATAAATACCATGAGCTAGATCTTAATTGTTGTACAGTATTTGCTCAATGCCACTTACAGGCAGTTAATATCACTGTAAGCCGCCCTCCCTCCATGATCACACTGGTTACAAGGCATCTTGAGGTGGCTTTGAGTCACTTTCCTCTTCCATATTTCATAATAAATCTACATAGCTCAACCACTCAAGAAACAAAGGTTCGGCCACTGTGTACCATTTACCCCAGCTTTGTGAAAAGTCCAAACCCCAATGCAGTGTTCCAAAAACTCAGCTTATACTAGATTCCTCCTGTAATTGCAGACATTTATGAGAAGTAGTGCTACTATCCGTCCTCTTCACTTACCTTAATATTTCCTCTGAGACAGTGCTCCACATCCTTGCCAGAAGGATCATCTGTGAACAGTGCAAACCCAGACTGTGCTGGATTCCTCATTCCCGACTCCTGGTTGAGAGTGCACAAAAATTCTTCCACTGAGGTAGAAGCATCAAACCCAACCACCTGTAAAGTTTCAGGAATATGTTTTATCAATGAATACTGAGAGTAATCTATATCAGGTAACTTTACATTATATTCTTTTAAAGTCATCTAGTTTTTATCTCAGACATACTGAGCGGCAAGGGTTCTAGATGCAGCAGATTCATTCTCCATTTCTCAGTCATATGTTCGCACCAGGTGTACCTTTATGCTGCACCTGCCATCTTGTCTTCACCACTACCGCATAGAGGAGCTCTCTCGCAACCCAGGCCTCCACCAGATCGCCAATTTTCTACACAGTGCCTGCCATCTTACTATGGTTTCCACCTTCCACAAAGTCTATCCTGTGGTTCTCAGAGTCATGTTTGCTGTGAGATAATAGGGCTATAAGAGAAGAGGTCATTCTGCGTGCTGTCCGCCCCCGCCCCAGGAGTTCAATTTCACATGGCTTTGGTCCATTTGCTCTTGATTGTGGTTTAGATGAGATTTGAAATTAATGATCAAATCAGGTGAATCTAATTTAAGGTACAGGTGAGCATAATCTGCCATTTGATGGCGAAATATATCAAGATCATTGAGTAGTTCATTAAGGGTGCCCATGTGTAATCTGAAAAGGATGGGCGACAAGGTAGAGCAATGGGGGACACTTCCAATTTCTACTTATTAATACTTTTGTATTCTTTCAGATAGGTATGAACAGAATCACTTTAGAAGGGTGCCTTGAAGGCTGATCCTCTTCCTCAAAGTGTCCAGGAGAGTCTTGTGATCTATGATGTTGGATGCTGCTCTCTAATTGAGTAGGCCAGGGAGGTAGGCATGGTCATCAGAGTTTCGAGTATGCTGTCAATTTGCATTAGATTTGCCGATTCAGTGCTATGCCCTGGACTGAACCCCAACTACTAAGTAACAAGCTGGCTGATGCTTTCAACCTGATCATTTATTTAAAAGGCCACATGTTTACCAAGATTTTTTGCCATAAAGGGGGGGGGACTGAGATAGGGAGTTAGTTGATATTTGGGTCTACAGTTTGTTCTTTCAATAAAGACTTCGCATTGCCTTGTTTAAGGCAGTCGGGGACAATGGTGATGTGCAGTTAAGTATTTCTGAAAGGTAGCAAGTGTAGGAGCACAGTCCAGATTATATCTCCCACTTTGCCTAGAGGTTGGGACGGGGATAGATTCCTCATCAAAGGTAGAAGGTTAAGTGTTTGCAGTGGCTTATTTCAGTGAAATTTTCAAGATGGCAGCACAGATGCGCCAGGCTTTTGTTTTAATGGTGGCGGCAGATTCTATAGCTTTAATTACTTGTCTGCAGAGTGAAATTACCTCGTTGAATTCCACCCTGCCAGATTACAAGTTGGCTGGTTTTTCCACAACCCATTTTTCATGGTGTAGGAGAACCAGAACCAGTGCTTAATTTCAGGGCCGGACTGGCCATAGTGGGCACCGGGTGTTTCCCCGGTAGGCCGCTAGGGTGGAGGACGGCTTTGAGCCCCAGGGGGGCCGTTTGTTACCGGGGGTCGGCAATATCGGCCCCCTGTAACAAAATCGGCCGAAACTGGCCCTCGCAAACTGCTCAGTTGCACTCCCCCTCACCCCGGGGGGCGGCTTAGCAGTATGCCACGGCCGGTTTCTGTTTCCAGTCCAGCCCTGCTTTTTTTTTTTTTTAAAACAATTTTTATTAGAAACAAAAGCAGCAATAAAGACTGTACATCGGAAGTTTAGGTAAGATGTTCAAGAGATTACAGCATTATCTTCCTTATAATTAATCCGGCAGAAGCCCACGGTAGCATAATCCACCAATTACAGGACAATCCAAGGTGGGTCACTTATATGTTCTCGGGTCAGGAAATTCAACCAACGCATAACTAGTGCTGATTGCCCACAGTGTGTGCCGTGATCTCATCCACGTCGTCCTCCAACACCAGGAGTCTTTCCCTCCTCAGTTCAACTGTCGGAGAGACACATATCTCCCCCCTATACTTAGTCCAGCACCCCCACTTGTGATCCCATTTACATAGACATCCCCTGCCTTTATAAACTGTTTTTTTGGCGATCATGGCATGGTCCATATCATTTGCCCAATCTCTCAGCAGTGGTAAGGTGTCTACGCCCCACTTCTGAGCTATATTTCGTTTCGCTATGCTCCACCTCATCGTGGCCCACGATTGCTCGGTTTGCGTGAGGTCCGTTGCCTCCCAGATATTGAGAAGACACAGTGTGGGAGTTGGGAGGATGGACTTGTCACACGACCGAGTCAGTTGTCTGGTCACATCCGTCCAGTATTGCTGTATGTGAGGGCAGCCCCATAGGATATGCAGGAATGTTCCCATTTGGTTACAGTGTCGGAGGCAGAGAGCATCGGGCCGCCTACCTAATCGGCGTAGTAGGGTGGCATCAAAATATACTCGATGAAGAATTTTAGGCAGCACCAGGTGAAGTCGCATCGGGATGGCGACCTCTCGGGGTGAGGATAATGCTCCTAGCCAGTCTTCATCGGCTAGTTCTCCCAAGTCACCCTCCCAAGACGCCCTCAGCTTCAACATTGGATCGACTCGATTATTGATCAATTTCCTATATGTGAGAGAGATGTCCTTTCGTGTCATAGGATCCAGCAAGAGCCGGTCCTCCAGGGGAGAAGAGTCCAGAAGGGGGGTGTCCCCAGGGAGGGCAGAGTCAATAGCATGACTGATTTGGAGGTAGCGAAATTTCTCAGTCGGTGCTAGCTGGTACTTAGTTTGGAGGTCTGAAAATGACGCCTTCTTGCCCTTGACCCACAAATCGCTCACTGTTGAGATCCCTATCATATCCCGTTTATCAAATCCTGCACAGGCGCTAAGCCGTCCCAGGATATCCGGTTCCCATAGAGGGGTAGCCTTTGTGAGGCGCCCCTGCCAGCCCATCCGCCTCTGCGCTCCGTGCAACACTTCTACCGTACGCGCTGTAGGGCCGGTCAAGCACAATTTCCTGTGGTTCGTATACAGAGCTCTATTGTAACTTCCTTTCCCTAGCAACCAGTGGTTAGTGCGAAAGCTGGGATCATCATGTCGCCCGAACACCCATTGATTGATGGCTGCCAATTGTGAAGCCTGATAGTAGAGGCGCAGATCTGGTAGACTTATACCCCCATCATACCAACCCATAGTAAGCTTGGACATGGCTATGCGAGGCGGTCTGTTGACCCATAATAAATTTCGTTCTGCAGCATCAATCTGCAAGAAGTAAGATTCGGGCACCGGAATGGGAGTGTTTTGTAACTCGTATAAAAAGCGTGGCAGAGGGAGCATTTTGAATAAGGATGCGCGTCCTAACAAGGTAAGGGGGAGTGATTTCCAATACGTAACGTCTGAGCGAAACCTCTGTAACGGCCCTAACAAGTTCCGTTCAAAAAACAGTGTGGCATCGATAGTGATAAAAATCCCTAAGTATCGAAAGCCTTGGGAGGCTACCGGAATATCGTATCCTCGAGGACTCCGCGGTGGCTGCCCGCAAAGGGGATACATCTGGGATTTCGACCAGTTTATTTGATATCCAGAGTGTGCCCCAAAAATATGAAAAATATGGAGTACACTGTGCAATGAGCGCGTCGGTGAGGCAAGATAAAGCAAGATATCATCCGCATAGAGCGATATGCGGTCTTTGTGCTCAGCCGTCCATCTAAGGCCTCTAATGCCCCTTATCCACACCGCCAGCGGCTCCAAAACCATGGCGAAAAGGAGCGGTGACAACGGGCATCCTTGCCTTGTGCTTCGGCACAGGGGGAAAGAAGTAGAGTGATGATTGTTCACTGAAACATGAGCCATGGGTTGTGCATATAACAGTTTGACCCATCCCATAAATTTGGGTCCGATCCTGATGCGGCCAAGAACTGCGAACACGTATTCCCATGCTATGGTGTCGAACGCCATTTTGGCGTCAAGTGCCAGCAGAATCGCTTCTTCGTCTAGAGTGCCTACACAGCCCAATACACCATGCAGACGACGCAGGTTGCACGCAGTGTTCCGTCCCGGCATGAATCCCGACTGATCTGGATGAATCAAGTCGGTGAGATAGGGGAGCAGACGAGTCGCCAAAAGTTTTGCGAGAATTTCAGCCTCCACCATGATCAAAGAGATAGGTCTATACGAGGCGCATTCATCTACCGGCTTACCGGGTTTATGAATGACTACAATAGTGGCCTCACGAATATCAGTCGGGAGGAGGGCGTTCTCGTAACTTTCGTTGTATAGATTTAGTAAATGAGGTGCAAGCAGTTCGGCCCTGCTTAATTTGAGCCATGGTTTCCCGTGCTCGGCACCGGCACTTTATTGTCAACACCGGCTCTTATGACAGCCTGCTACACAGTGGCGCTGTTTGTCTTATTTTTTGAGGAGCACAACAACTGTTGTTCAATAATTAAATATACATTAAAATCACTAATACTGAATTGTCACACTTGTATGTGTGGTGGCTAGTAGTGACAGTACTGTCATTGGTGGCACTAGTGGGAGCAATGGGTGGTGCACGCTGCAGTCGCTTCCTGACAAGTGTCCTGGCACTTCCCTTTTCCTTATTTTTTTTTTTTTTTTACAAATTAAGCAATGAATCGATTTCTCCTGCCATAAAAATCACGAGGCTTTGGCTGCAGCAGCCGCCAAGCCCCATTCCCCATTTTCATCTGCCAGTTGTCAGCATAAAATGCCCCCCTAGCCAGATATGGATGGCACTTGTGTTAATTTACCGCACAATAGCAGAATGTATCTTTTCCCCAGTAGTCAGGTTCGTAATCAGGGCTAAAGTATTTAGAGACAGTAGTGGGGAACTCAAAACTCACTCATCCTTGAAGCGAAGCGGGATTCTAGAAAACTGTGTGAAATGTCAAAAACGGCAATGATAAAAAAAAAGGGCCCAGATGCCTTTTGCTGCACCCATTCATCACTTGCAGAAAGGGTGCTTGGTGTTCAGGCAGTGTGGCAAGGGAGCACGGGCAGCTCAAAGCTGACACTCGAATGTGGGGGTTGTCGATTCCAACCTCATGCTGGAGTTACCATGACCCCATTTTCTCCGTTTTAAGACGGCTATCATTCAGTACACTCGCTCATTCTGCGTTAGCAATGCCATTTTCCTATCTAGAAATGTATTTGAATGCCAAGAATGTAACGGTAATAATTGCATCTTTGCTGTAATCGAGCAATCGTAGAAAAAAATGAACAACATTTCAAGAGATATGAGTGTGGGTTATCATAGCGGAATTCTATTAATATCATCATTTGAGGAAAATGAATATGCTGTTGAAATGTAATGGTGCCATAATTGAAGACAGTGTGCAGCAGTTAAGATAATTGAAGAAATAGCTCCTTGAGTGAAAAGTGTATTTATCATATACTTACATTTATATTTTTTTAGGATTTAAAGTTAATATTTTTAAGTGCATAAAATAGAAATTACGCGTGTCAAAATTCCTCTGCGCTGAACGCTAGTTTGTCAGCAAATAGGAAACATACAGTTGCATGAGTAGACAGCGGCACCTGCTGGACGTGTCAAAATATACAAGGCATCGTCAATCACTTTTTGAGGTCTTGTAAGACCTGTCATGATTTCTATAATGAAGTATCTTAATGCCACTCTTTTCCAATGGTGAATGGAAGCTAATGTCGGTATATTTCTGAACTAGTGACTACCGTGGCATAGAGAGATACACGAAAAATGCTAATCTTATAAAACAGGAAATTAAATAAAATGATTGATTTTCTGTTTGACTGCCAGCGCTAGTCATTCAATTAACTTCATCTATGAACACAAACAATAAATACATGCAAACAAAAGAGCTCAACGCCTTAGACAATAGCATAGGATAACATCTAAAGCGATTGGGGGGGGGGGGGGGGGGGGGGTTTAGGGGAAGGAGGGCTAGGCGTTCCTTCACAATAGCAGAGCTGGGAAGGTGTGGTGCGTTTAGAGGGCAAAGGGCAGTTTTTCCTGCAGGCACTTTGTCTGTGCCTCTCAGAGGGATTGTGGTCCAGAGCTAGAGTGAAAGACTGCGGACGAGATATAGTATAACCACAAGCAGGGCTTTAAGTGGGCCAGGTCTCACCGGTGCTGAGCACCAGCAGTTTTTTTATAGGGGGCCTCGAAACGGGTCCCTATAGAGCTCTGTTGTGTGCCTTGCCACAGGCTGTCCGTTTTTTTCCGGACTACAGTGACAGCAGGCACATCATGTGCACGTGCTCACACTGCTCACTTCTCACTAGTGGAGAAGTTACGGCATGACGTCATGCCAGGGGAGATTTTTAGGGGAAGGAAAATCCTTTAAAGAGAGTCATTTTCTCTCTGGATTTCCCTTCTCTTTTTGAAACTCAGAAGCAGCAATATCGTCGTGGTGTCACCAGGGCTTTAAGTGGAAGCTATTTCAATATTATATACAATCCATAGTTGCTGCTTATTTATCTTATCCAACTAACAACCATTGACAAAGCCAATAGTCCTGACTTGTAGGTATGATACTACTTGTTGCGTCATATATCAGGATGCAATGACAGAAACAGCAAAGTACAAGTCCGGTGGCACACTATGTTAAGCATAGTTTTTAGCTTATGTGTTTTCTAAGCCACGCCCTTTAATTACATTGTCCACGCCCCCTTGAGACCCCCCTAGTTTTTTCATCCCACTTAAAGCCCTGCCCACAAGATTATTTGTATTTAGTGCGAGTTTTTGAAAAATATTTGTATGCCAGCTGGCGTGCTTCTTAAACCCAAGGTGCTGCCATCAGAGCAGTATTGTGCATGCCAGTGCTTAATTTGTAAACAAATAAGTGCCAGGGCTCTCGTTAGGAGGGCTCTGCAGCTTGCATCACACATTGCCCCTGTCATGCTGCCAGTGATAGCAGCTACACAACTACTAACCATCACACTCCTATCAATGTGACAATTGGGACTATTCCAGGATCCCAAAGCTAAAGAAATGGCTTAGGCGGCAGGTAATAGTAAGTTTTAATGTATATTAAATTAGTAATTGACTGTTGTTGTGGTTGTCTCTAAATTAGCCAGAGAGAGCCACCTTGTGGCAGACTGTCACAAGCGCTGGTGTTGACAATTAAGTGCTGGTGCTGAGCACTGGAAACCACCGGCTCAAATTAAGCACTGGTGTATGCAAGTCCTAGTTGAAGAGAGACTACAAAAACTAGAAAGTGCTGAAGAGGTGTAGAAAGCAGCACGTTATTGTGCATTGTGAATCACTGTGAGTGCAGGGTAAGCATGAAAGTGAAGGGCAAGAATGAGGAGTGTGTCTAGTAATGCACCCTGCATTGAGGCAACACTTGAAGTAATTCAGCACGTTACTGACGGCGGCGTAGGGTTTAAGATACAAGTTCAGCTATTGCTTTTATGCCATTAATCAGGGATCAAGAGAGGAGGAAATAAATAATGTTCTGATCCTGCAACAAACTTCCAGTCTTATGATTAGGGTTGCCAGCTCATTATTTTAATGTCCCAGATGGTACATAAATAAACAGTCACCTAAAGCCAATTTTCAGCACTGTGCATACTTCGAACAGCAAATATAAAACACTTTAGTCAAGACGAGATCTTTGCAGGCTCTTTAAACACATGGCTGGCATTTTTCTTTTGGCAAACCCTACTTTGTATTCCTTTTCATGAAATGCATCCTCACACTACAGCAAAGGAATAGGCAGAGTGGGGGTGCTGGAGGTACGGGAACCAGAAAAAAAACGAAGCCTCGGTAACCAGTTTACAAAGGTATGCAAATATGGGATGGAGCAGGTAAAGCAAAATTTTGTATACCTCCTCTATTTTGCATGAAAGTACTAAACACTTAACTGTCTAATATAACAGTTTAGACTAACTGTTTTGTGTGTTATATTAATCAACTATTTGCACTTTTATTAAACACCAATTACACGTGGGACTTATTGCTATTTGCATGGCAGAATAACTCTAATAACTAAATTTTGTACGCCTATTAATAGTAGAACGTGTGGTAATAGGATATCGCATGATTTATGTCGCTTTTGTGATGTTTGCGTTCCCGTTTGACCGAAGGGTGAGTTTTATTGCTTTAAATGTCGCTAAAAGCTAGGAAAATACTAATACATAAAGGGATTAGTGAGGGTTTAACGTTAGAATCTTCATTTCTGTGTATTAATTACTCTTTTGTGATGTTTCGCTTAAGTTGGCATTTGGGCCTACCAAAACCTGGCATCCAAAATGAAGTTCAGAGGTGGCCACCGTCTCATGAGCGCGATGCCTACTGCGCAGACTCGGATGGCTCTGTAGATCTCCAGGCAACCTCAAGTCAAAGCACAGTGTTCCTGGTCAAGGATAGGAACATGGAGGACTGCCAAACTTCAGTCAGTAAAATCTGGTCTAAATGAACAATTGAGACATACAAGCAAAACTTTACAATGTTGCATGAGGACGACATGGACAGATGAAGTGAACCAGCCAAATCCATGGGAACCCAAGCTGATGTGAAAATTGGACGATATTACAAAATTCATCAAATTGACCAATCATCTGCTTCCTTAGCCTAAGAATGTTTCAGGTTATCCCGAATTTCATTATAAAAAGGGTAGTAGAATGGGGAGGGCTGGCAATCTGCAGTTTTCGATGACTGCACTCCCCTATCAACCCCACAGGCGATGACAGATGCTTGCACGGTTCCTGGTCCTTTGGAGATCTTTGGGACTGTAACGTGCTGAGCAAAGAACTTTCGGACTTTGAGCTTTGGCCTGTTTTATTGGGACAATTAGACAGCTAAATTCGGTTATGCAGAGCCAAATGAATTAGGAAAAATCCCGATAGCAAGAATAGGTAAATATAAATGTCATGCGATTTGTGCTGATTGAACAAAATTCTAAACTTTGATTGACCAAAATGCTAATATTAATTGCAAACAATATTTAGATAAACAAATAATTGATTAACAGAAATTATGAGTTTGTGGTTTTTCAATGAAGAGATTAGAGGATTCTGAGACTTAAATATGTTTTAGCTGATTCTAAATCACCATCAACCAGTCCAACTAATAGGTCCGTCGACCAAGTGGTGGAGTGCTTTGATGTTTAAGGTTAGGATCCTATAGGTGGTGATGCAAATGTATATCCTGTAAAATAACTTTTCTTCCCTATAAGTAATAAGGTACTCCCCCACATGTCCAGCGCTTGGTCATTTCCCTCCTGTGTGCAGACTCGAGTGAGAAAGAAAACGTATGAGTGTTGGTGTTATGGGCCCCACCAATGACTGCGTGTGTGAATGAACTATTGTGACGTCGGGTCTGCGAAACAGGAAGGATAGTTGTAAATTTGCCCTTTTTTCCCCCGATTTCGCGCTGGATCATATGCGAATGGTCTTTAAAGACCTGTGAAAAACTCGGGCATGCCAGAGATAAGACTCCAGCAGCCCGGGTACAAATTTGCCAAATATTAATCCGAAACTCCAAATCATTTTGCTAAAAAGGGCATGCTAGAGTGTATAATGAGGGCCTTAGCACATTCCCTACTTGAGCTGTGATGTTATGTACTTTTGTTCTGCTACTGTAGCTCCTTTTAAAAAAACACACTTTTCCAAACAGGGAGAATTGGTGTTATGCCATACATTATGATGTGTGGCATAGGAAGGAGAACTTGGTCTAAATAAACTCTTTTAAGCATATGGAATGGTGCCTGCCCCTCACATTCTGCTAATCCCAAAGGATATTGAACGGATATTGGTACATCCAATTAGGGGATCCAGAATCCAACTATCAATCAGGAAATACGTTTATAAAATGGAGGTGATGGGGGCGTGGCTTGTGCTCTGCGCTGGATGGCGGCTCGCCTGTGAACTCCGTAGAGCCACCGCCATGCCTGTGCGACCTTTCTTAATCGCATTCCCACTAAATCTCTCGAATGACGAGAATAGAACTCTTAATAAACCAATCGAATGAGGGAAGTTTTATAGGCATTTAAACTCATCCTCGGGGGCAAGTTCCCTGGGCTGAACGACCTCCCGATGGAGTTCTAAAAGTCCATTTGTGATACAATTTTGCCCCCTTTGGAATGTTTATTGCATCACTTTGCCACGTCCGGTGCTGTTACGAGTACATAAGCAGAAGCCACTATAGTAGTAATTTCTAAAGAGGAGAAGGATCATCTATATGTTAAGAATTTTACTCCTATTTCCCTTCTGAATATGGAGGGAAAGATATATGTGGAAATGCCACCAAAATACCTGGAATCTTTGATTCCTAAACTAATCCATCAGTCACAGTACAATATTGTTAAAGGTAGGCTGGCATGTGATAATACTTGTTTCTCTTTTGCCACGTTATCGAGAAAGCAGCCCTAGCTGACTCTCCAGGCACCATTGCAATAGCCTTGGATGCCGAAAAGGCTTTTGATAATTCTAGTGGTCCTTCCTTAAGGCTGCTTTGGACCTCTATAATTTGGGTGATTTTTTTTTCTTTGATGGTTATGTCCCTATATGCCGAACCCACTGCCAGGATAAGGATTAACAGGGCTCTCTCTTCCTCCTTCCCCTTTATCAAGGTACTCGTCCGGGCTGTCCTTTATCTCCATTGCTATTTCTCTTCGTTATAAAGCCTCTGCCGTTGTTGATGAATGATTCCCCGGACATTAGTGGCTGCACTTTTGGTTCACACATATTCAAAACAGCTGCTTATGTGGATGATATTCCTATTGTTTTCTGAAAACCCTGACAATACTATTCCCACAGTTCTCTCTTTAATCACATCTTTTGTGGAATTCTCAGGATACTCGTTGAATAGAGATAAGATGTGAGTTATGCCTCTTAATGTTTGTCATTTTTCTTGTAGTGGACAATCAGGCCTTCACTGGGAATCTAAAATGATTAAGTATCTTGGCATATGGTTCTCTAAGGAACTGAAGGATTTCGTGACCACCAATGAACAAAAAATATTGTATAAAATTAAAGATGAATTATCTTCATGGTCACATAAATTTATATTGTGGTGAGGAAGACTGGAGACTTTGAAAATGATGATCACGCCCCTTTTGAAGCTTTTGGCCATGATGTTACCTGTTCGACTGTCTTCTAATTGTTTCTCTACTTTAGATAATTAGCATCCATTTTTTTGCAGTCTAATAAAAAGCCTTGGCGGAATCTTAAGAAAATTAGACTTCTGCACTCAATGGGAGGATGCAATCTACCAAAATTGTTTGCCTTCCAAACAGCTTTTCTTGTAGCACGTATCTGTAGGCTTGATGCCTCAACCTCTATGATGGTTCCTTGGTTTTTAATTAAACGCCATCTTATGCTTCCACACTCTCTCTTTTCAGCTTCAACCATGAGCTCCTTAGTTTTGCCTCACTCTTGTCATAATTTTTACAACACAATTCGAGTCAAACTTCTGGATAAGTCTCTGTCACCTAGTCTATCTAAATCTTCAGCCCTTTCCTTATGGAATAATTCAAAAACATTTACTACGATTTCAGCAGATATAGCCCCGGTATCGGCAGAGAAGGCTATCAATGTAGCATCTGATCTGATGGAGAATGACTGCCCTCTCTCATTTGCTCTTGTACAAGCCAAGTGCTCATTATCTTGGTACATTGCCCCCCTTCTGCCTTTCTCCTCCTTATCCAACAATTGAGTAAAGTGTGCCATGTAGTGTTGAAAATTTATAAAACCTTATACAGCGCTTTGATCACTCCACCTCTTAAAAAACAAGAATACAAGAATCAAAGTCCCCCTGAATTCTTTTGACGATTGCTAGCCTAGCATTTCTTCTAACACTCTCAACAATAAAATAATCCCATCCCTCTCTTAGACACGTTTCTACACTGCACATTTTCTTTATTGGACACCTGGTAGAATGTTTAAGTTACATCCATTTCACTCTGATTTCTGTCTCCGGCAATGAAACTGCCGCTACCCTAGATCATGTTTATCACTTGCAAACACCTCTCTAACTACTGGATGGAAGACCATGATCAGATCACCTTCATTTTTAGGGTATCCTTTCCCCATCTCTTTTCCTCTTATCATGTTTGGCCCATATGTATTGTGTCCCTCTTTGGGGTTCTCTCATCTGATACTGATATGGCTTTATTGGATCTTCTTTTTTCGGTGGTAGTATTGGATAGCTCTGAACAATGTCTCTTTATTTGCGTGGTGGGCATGGGTCATTTTCCTTAGGAGTACACATAAAAGTCTAACTTTTTTTGCCAAAAACACCTGCCTTATCATAATCACTCTGGCAAACACTGAACGTCGTTATGGCCATAGTATAATGGAATCTTTATTATTACTCCATCATTTTTCCTCTAGCAAAACTTGGTTAACTTTACACCCCATGGTGTTTCTCCCCTACTCCCTTACCTCCGATTTTTCTTCCTTTCTTTCTTTTTTTCTCCTATGTTTCATCTTATTCCTTCTTGTCTTTCTTTCCTTCTTTTTTTAATTTTTATTATTGTGTTGCATATCTTATCATGAAGCATACCTTTGGATCCTAGTAATCTTCAATCTCTATATGCCTCTTTTTAGGTCTCGCCTGAGGCAGCGCATTCGCTGCACTGCGAGACATTTAGTCAGTGGCTTGTCGAAGTGCTACCAAAGGCTTTGCCGGCCACCAGCTTGCGGTTACGCGCACAAGCGCATGCGCCTCGCTCCGCCTCTCCAATCACTGCTGCACGCGCATCCCTCGCGTGCTTAGCACAGCACGTCATCGCGATTACTTTCGCTTTCACCGCGATTGCTATGACTTTCGCTTTCACGGCCGCGTGGCGTTACTTTTACGGCCGCGCGGCCAATGCTTGTTTCTTTTTCTTTCCTCCCACATTCTGTTGCGTTTTACCTTGGGGCATGTAGCTCCTCCTTTGGACCTTTTTTGATAGGCGTACTCATTCGTCATTACTCTGCCACAAACGTGGGATGAGCTAACTTCATGGTTCTTGGTTGTTCTGTTCTTCACTTCTGCTCAATAGACTATGACCACTGGTTAAACAGACCACAGAGGTAAGCAGGCACGACTCTCGTGCTAACTTCTCACGCTCACCCTTGCTGAGGGCCCGAAACCAGCGCAGGCAATGGAGATTGACGTGCACAGCTAACGTGCTATGTTTTTTTAATCTCTCTCTCACACTTTCCACTGCGCGCTGCTCACACATACCGTACCTTGATTTCTTACTCGCACTCTTCTCCTCAATGTTCTCTTCAGCACACCTGAACAACTTTGAAAGAACTGTAAAATCAGTCAAGTGACCCACCTTTCCTCTGGTTAGAGCTGCCTTATGCGCTCACCCCTTCAGTTCACAGGATAATAAAATCCAATTTTCAAGTTGTGTAGCTTGTTTTCATGATTTTAAGAACAGCCAATCTTCATTCTCTGCTCCCTTTCACTGGCTAGGGGCTGTGTTTGCATTGGGGTGCTTTGTTCGTCCACCGACCACCACTCGTGCAAGTCCACCCCACACAGTGGTGTATTGATAAATACGCCCAGTAACAGCCAAGCCCTTCCTTCTGATTCTCCTACGTCTATCCCCTACTCACTGGAATCCTGTCACATCCCACCTGTGTGACCTAGTTACATTCTAGAATTACATCAGTTACATAATTAATAATAATACAAAGTTGGAACAGTCCAATGGATTAAGAGGGCCGCTCGAAAGCCCAGGTGTATGTATGTACGTATGCTTATTGTGATTTAAAAAAAAAAACATAATGCAGGCTAATAGCTAAAGCTCTCTAGGCCAGATGTAACCATTATTGGTGCAACCGCTCCTTATTTGAAAGACGTCCCCCCATGCGCACTTCTTTCCTCTGCCCTTTTCCAAGAATAAACATGGATTTACAGCCTATTCCACGGAGGCAGGAAGGTGGTTTATTTCAGCGGTTGAAGCAACGGTGATTGTTGTTAAACGACAAGACCAAACTTGTTAAAACTGTTTCTTTTTGTGTTTAAGAGCATTCCTGTGACTTGCAGGCCATAAACCCAGATCAATGTATGTCGCTGCTGGGTCCCGGCCAGGCAGGCTGTGGTTCATGGTTGCTGTTAACGCGAGTGTGGCTCTGCAGACTCTGTTCGACTCCAGCACTGTTCTGTGTCCAGCATCCCGCAGCTAGCATGACGTGCCCGCTCAAAGTGTGTTGGCATCGGTCATAATTACAAACGGTATTTTAAAAAGTCTAATCCTAACCTGATTTAGGTAGTGACACAAATTGTAATCCATAGTTATGGGGCGCAGTTGGTATCAAAATTGGCTAAAAATGTAGCATATTAAGTAATGGCATGCACATTGGAGCAGTGGTGCAGCTTTATTCTGATCAAGAACAGAGGGGCGTAACGGAGGCCCCCGCGGTGAGGGGGGAGGGCACCTGCACCTTAGAGGTCAGAGGGGGCCCCCTAAAGATCCAGCTGACGAGAAAGAAAAACAAGCATTGGCATAGCAAATAGGTCTCGCTTTTGGGGCCTTATAAGTATTTAGATATGCAGCACAATATCCTTTTTGCAACAACATCAACTGTTGCATGGCTAAACACTTATAAGGTCTCAAAGGCGAGACCTATTGGCTATGCCAATGCTTGTTGTATTTCTGTCATTTATGCATATTATCAATATGACTGTGTGGTCCTCTTCATTACGGTTTGTACATTTGATCAACATCCCTAAGGTCATGAACATGTTGTCAACTTTACGTCTTATCTTGGATTTCTAGGCACAATGATATCCTTAGTCCAACTGTTTGTATATATACTTGGGTGTATGTTTTTGCTGCTTTTTAATGTATATGTGGCATACTCACACTTGTTTGGGTTTCCTGAAAATCATTGTATGTGTTGTTTTTAGTTTGTTTGCTGAAAATTACTAAAATATTTGGAATAATATAAAATGGAGGTTATGCCCCTGAAAATATGCCCTTCTGATGGGTCGACAATTTGTCTCTGGTGTCCAGGCATGCAGGTAGCACACCTGAAGCAATGTTTGGGGCCGAGGTCACCAGGGCAGGCCATAACCTCATCAAGCAAATCCAGTAATGACTCATCGCCTCAGTTCCACGTCACAGACTCAGGTAAAACAAGCAGTTACTTATTATGTCTGGCAGAGGGAGTTTTAGTTTTCTTCCAAAGCATTTGTAAACTATAAAGAGAGAGGCATTGATAAAACTGGCAGACAGTTTGTAATATATTTAGAGATGGACATCTCACCTATTGGTGGTTCATCCATCACATTCATCAGCTATTGGTACATTGTAATGGTCATTGATAATGCGCACACATCAGCAGGAACCATAAAATACCTGGTATGTGCCATTCATGAAGTGCACCGGGATGCTGAAAGGCAAGGAATGATGGTACGGATGTCGAAGCAGGATGGATAGGATTTCCATTCTGGAAGGCCTGGCCTCTCGATCCCCATTCTTTTGGGTTCTCTCCACACAACGCTGACAGTAGATGGCATATTTTCCTATTTCTGTCCTGTGTTAAAAAGATAAATGTCCTTCTCGATGATTCCTCTACAACCAAAATGGAAAGCACAGTGTACATTTCTGTTGAAATAGATATTTGAACTGTAATATCCTGTGATCTGGCACAATTAACTGACTTACTACAGACTGTATACTAGCTAGGTTAAGCTCTTTCTTTAACTATTTAGGGCTTGCTTGTCTCTCAGTGATGAACAACTGATATTTGATGCATCAGCAAAACACATTCCTTCAGGAGCTGCTTAGTTTCTTATTGATGTTTGCAACTGGAAGATGAAAATGAAGCCCTAAAAAAATCCC
Source organism: Triturus cristatus (assembly GCF_964204655.1). Taxonomy (NCBI): domain Eukaryota; kingdom Metazoa; phylum Chordata; class Amphibia; order Caudata; family Salamandridae; genus Triturus; species Triturus cristatus. The sequence continues at coordinate 1,636,028,031 of NC_140589.1, forward strand.
ACAGTCATTCATGTGACATTACGTTTTACAGTACTACACTGCTTCCCTTCCTATGTCTTCAACCAACACAAATTCTACTGATTGTATTTCTACTGATTCAATCGGATACAAATTCCTCAAAATGGGTACCTACCAAGTCCATCGTCTACTGGTGACTTTCAAAGTACCACAAAGAGCTGTTCTCTCTTGTAGTCTTAAGCCTATACATGGAACCTTTACGAGCCAGCTGGCCAACAAGATCCACCACTATGCAGACAATATGCAATTCTATCTGACAGCCTCCACAAGCAAGGTCATAGATAGGTTCAAACACTATCCGCACTTACCCAGCCATTGATTTCAAGAGCCTCTCACAGGAATGCCTCTTTCACATTGAGCTGGAAGGATTAATACCGTAACTCTCTGCCAGTGCTCAGCAGTGGCAGCCACCACAAACAAAGAGTGGTGAGGTGGATGGAGGGAGCGCGGGAAGGAGACTGCAGGTGGGGGGAGCGTGTAGGGGTTAATAATAATTATGAAAAAATGTATCTTACCTTAAGATGCTGGCTTCCTCCTGCGTCGTACCTCTGTATGCTCTTCCTGGTCCCGGGCTCCCAACATACACTGGGACAGACGCCCTGTGCAATCCCTGCACTGCTTTCATGCTATGAGAGCAGCTTGGGGATTGGCTCTTCTGGATAAAAAAGACGCTCCACTCAGGACAGAGAGTTTGTGCAGTTTCTCCAGCCCGGCTGTGCAATACAGCTGGGTTGGAGAAACCTGAGTGTGCATGTGTGCTTGGCCTGCCTGAGACGGCCAGCCAAAAACACATGCTCACTTAAAAAGTGCACATAGCACTTCTTCTCCCCCTCCCATGCCCCGGCCCTGTCCCTCCCTACACGCTGGCTCAGAGCCGGCAAATAAAAAATAAAACAATGATAGAACATCATTTTATTTTTCACCTGCTGGCTCTGAGCCAGTGGGGCGACGCTCCTCTTCCATTGCGGAGAAATCACCCCCAGGTGCTCAGACATTTGGATTCAGTATCAATGGCAAACTCTCTCTCCCTTCATCTGTCAAGCAAGAGGCCTTCATTTCCCACCATCCATCTGCACTGGAAATTACACTACTGAATTTCTCATAATCCATCTGCACAGGAAGTGAATTCACTTCCTGCCTTTTCCCTATTTGAATTACTTCAGGTGTCACCCAGGCTTCCCCATCAAAGGGCAGCCACAGACAAGGGCATTGGTATTTTGGGCCTGCTACATCCAGGCAGATATTTGGGCCAAAACCTTTGTTCTACTGAAACGTACAAGGTAACATAATCATGTACATTTCACAGCACCCCATACTGTCAATTCCCACAAATGCGACCATATCTAGATGACTCACACTTTCACATAGCATTCCGACAACACACAGACTAAACCTCATAAACACCCCACTAACTAGCACACACCTTCACACTACAGAACTCGCATTACAACTCTTGCTCTACAGCCCTCCATGCACCACACATCGCAGACCTCTTCTCCCATCACAAACTTGAAGCCTTCTTCAACACAGGAACTTAGTTAATGCTTCTTCACACATCCTAGACACTATTCACCCCACAGGCTACGTGTGGACGGCACACATAAGAAGGAAGGAGTCCTCCCTGTAATTCATAAGTCCTCGTGGTCCAGCACCCTAGCAAGCTAGTAACACTCATCTCTATGGAGCTGCTGACATGCCATTTCCCTCTCTGCAACTTAGACCACCACCGTCTATCCCATCGGCATGCCTCCCAGGGAGAACAAGGACTTAATTTATTAATATTCAGATCTCACCATTTTGTCTAATTGACATGCCCATTCCACCCTATTGGGTGAATTCAACCTCCCAGACAATAAAAGCTCACAAACAAAAAGAGAGATGCTCTCCAACCTCATTGATACACCTTTTGTGGTAAAGCATGTCACACAACCAATGCACTTCAAAGTTCACATCCTCAACCTTGTCTTTTCAACATCACCAACAATCTAATGCAACCCACACATACCCCTGGACCGGGCTGACCACTTTGCCATCCAAATCTCCATGCTTAGCATTCTACCAACAAACCAAGGTCAACACAAAACAGAAGACCACCTCGATTCTTCAATAACTTCTCCATGGACAAACATTCAAATGATTGAACTTGTCTCTCACCCTACAAACTCCAATGCCTACACCTTTCTAATAACTTCAACAATTTTTTGGAAAGGTATGTGAACATCCACACATGACTACAACATTCAAGTGCACGACAAAAGCCTTCAGCAAAAACCTTGCTGAAATAAACAATCGATCTGCAGACAGGAAAGGAAACTGAAGAGAAACATAACCCACAGGATCCTTTGATACTAATGTCCCTCTGATCAACTCGTCGACAGCTCATTACATCATCCAAAGCAAAGTACTATACCAGCACCATCAAGGAAGCCACCAACAGAAGTAGGATGCTGTTCAAGACCATCAAGCACTGCATCCCCTGTCGAACCAAAACATTCCTCACCCCATAGAAAGGTGAATGCAAGGCCATCAACACCTTGTTCAGTTTTAAAATACAGATCCGACAGCAGATCAACAACACTAAGCCTGCTTCAATTTTTGCACCCACCCCTTCCTCAAAAATACAGCAATGGTCAGCTTTCAAAGCCCTATCTCACCAAATTCTCGCTGACATACTCAGCCCCCTGAAAGTCACATCTTATAAAAGATTATGTTTTACCATTATTAAATTCTTACCATTGTCTCCCATGCTCAAGTTATCTTCACAGAAGTTCACCAGATAGGCCAGATCCATCCAATCCTACCGCTGATGACATTGTCAACAACCAGTCCACCATTCACCTACCATCCATTGGCAAGCTCACTGAAACTCCAAGATAACATTACTGCTAGCCATCTACTGAATGACTACCAGTCTGGCTTCATATCACACTGCATCACAAAGACCAATACCTTACACATCACAAATGATGCCCTCTTGACCAAGACAACTCCTGATATTGCTTGACCTCTCAGCTGCCTTTGTCACACTTCACCATCCCACCTTCATACGCACCCTGGAGTCTCAAATATTATACGCCAGCCATGTACTGCACTGATTCTTATCCTACCTTTCCAACTGACACCGGCTGACTTCAATGTGTGTGTGAGGAGTTTGAATTGAGCAAATTTGTGTATTGGAATCCCTGAATTGTGGTGCAATATGAGTTCTGTGAGGGAGGTTAAGGATGAAGACACTAGCGGTAAGGTTGCCGCAGATGCGCTGGTTCTCGCATCCCAGAGTAGCTCTTCACTTTTAAAATACCTCACTATTTTTTTTATTTAGCCGATGTGCATTTTATATAATTTTAATACCTGTCGCACTGGCTCTCTGCATCCCCGCGGTGCACTCGAATACCATTGATACGGAGTGACTCTCCTGTTGAACCTCGGTGCCCCGGTCTCAGCCCTGTTCCGCTGCTGCTAGTGCCAATTGAGCAGAGGGCGTAACAGACTGGACACACGCATTCCATCACTTCCGGCATCCGCAGGCATTTCCGGGTGGTGTGCAGTCTAGTTTACTGCCGCAACCACCTATTTAGTCGGATGCCTGAGCAGAGGCGCATTCGACGCACGCAGCGGGCATGCCTAAGGCAAGCCCGTCTGTGCCCGTCCACACCTGGACCGCGCTCAGCACCATAACCCCTGCCCGTTTTCTTCTAGGAGGTGGGTCTTTCATTAAGTACTCTAGGGACGAATTACTGGCCATAAACAATGTTGACAACAATTCTAACTGCTCCATATTTGATTTGCCGAGTGAGCCCAAGCAATGCAAACAGTGCAAACTACACCTGAGCAATGCTAAGATCATAAATAGCTCTGCTACAATTCTGCATAAACATGCACAACCAGGAGCTACGAAGGTGCTCTAGGACATGCTTATTAACGCTCGGACCCTATCAAAACACAATATAGAATTCGTAGAGATGGTGGGCTTATATAAGCTCGACTTGCCATTTCTCACCGAAACCTGGGCAGACAAAACTTCTGACACAGATTTGGGATTGGCCATTCCAGCAGGCTATTCGACTCTTAGGGCAGATCAAGTAGACAAGTGGGGTGGGGGCTAGCAATTATCTTCAGAGACAACCTGTCAGTCTCTGGGTCGGCAGCGGGAAGCACCCCAGACTTCAGTGTGGGGGGATTTCAATTATCATCTAGAAAAACTGGAGGATGGCAACACAGCCTCACTAGTTGATACCACGGCTAGCTTCTCTTTGAGACAGATCGTTGAGCATGCTACACACAACGCAGGACATACCTTAGATGGTATATTTACTTCAAATACATCTTTGAAGGTCTCAGAAGTGCTGCCCGTCCCTTGGTCAGACCATAATGCCATAATTTTCTCCGCGAGTACTGATCAGCACACCACGAGACCTTTTAACCCTTGTGTTACATCCAAAGGTCGTGACTGGAGGAACATTGACTCCCTCACTTTACAAGCGTCCCTATCTAGCTCACAGCTCGACCTTACTACAGATGCCAATACTGCTGTTCACAGGCTCTCCACTTGGATTCAAGCTGCTATTGACCCCCTAGCCCTAGTAAAGACTTTTTCCAACAGGCGGGAAAATCCTTCAGAACCCTGGTTCTCCAACAAACTAAGAACCCAGAAACACATTTGTAGAAGGAAGGAGAGGCAGTGGAGAGCGAACTACGACCCTACAGAAAAAACTAAATACGCACAATCTCTGGCCAATTATAAGAAATTGATATTGGAAGAGAAAAGCAAATACTTCAGTGCCAAATGTGTTCAGGCAAAGAACTCTAGTAAGGAGCTTTTTTCGACAGTTAACAGCCTAGCTAAACTGCCAGAGCCCCCTAGGATGGAAAGCCATGCTGAATTTTGCAACTTATTTGCGCAGTGTTTTAAGGACAAAGTGGAGGCAGTGTATAGATCCTTTAGGGACTGTGATAAAACCATATTTGGGAATCCTCCAGCAGTCACATCTTCCTCCCCACCAATTATGTTGTTTCCTTTTCCCCTCCCCCCGCAGAACAGATTACTCAGGTGGTTAAGACCTCCAAATCTGGGGCTCCATCAGATCCTTGCCCTCCCAAAATACTGCACCTTGTTCTTGAAATCATCAGTGAACAACTGGGGTTGTTTTCAAAGAGATCATTTGCTCAGGTGTTTTCCCTGACACTTTGAAAATAGCCTCAATTCTCCCACTCTTGAAAAAACCCAATCTCTATCAAGCTGATCCTAGCAGCTATAGACCTATCTCTAGACTACCCTTCCCGGCAAAGGTGCTGGAGAAAATACTCAACTCACAGCTCACGTCATTCATCCCCAGCGTTGGTCATGGCTGCTGAAGAACTAAGAGCAATTCTGGACGCTGGTGGGAAGGCCGCCCTGATTCTGCTAGATATATCGGCGGCCTTTGACATGGTGAACCATGTAATACTAGCCAACAGGTTATCAGAATTAGGAATCAGAGGCACCGTGCTTAAGTTGCTGACATCTTTTTTCTCTGATAGGGTTCAATCAATTCAGTGCGGAGCCTTCTCGTCTGTGCCAGAGGGCTCGCCATTAAACCCTATGCTGTTCTATCTCTACGTTTCCCCTCCGGCTAAAATCATTAGGCAGTTTGGTTTCTCAGTGGTTTCTTACACTGATGACACCCAACTAGTAATGTTAGTTTCCATTAATTTTGAAGAGACAGCAGATCGTTTTAATTGCTGCATGACCCAGGTCAACCAGTGGATGAGTTCTAACTATCTTAAATTGAATGGCGGAAAGACGGAGGTTTTCCTGTTGGGTACAGATACCTCTTTTTCCAGCTTGGGAGACCTTCCAGTTCCTGTGCAGAAGGTGAAAAATCTAGGGTTCATCTTTGATGACAATCTGACCTTCAAAAACCAGATTAGTATCCTCACTTCAACTATCTTTTTCATCTTAAAGATAATTAGGAAAGTTTGCAATTTTATTCCACCTGACACCTTAAAAACACTTGTGACAGCATTAGCCTTGTCAAGATTGGACTATGGTAACGCCTTGTACATTGGTATGCAATCGTACTATCTACAAAAGCTACAGCATCTCCAAAATGCGGCAGCCAGACTGCTTCTGGATATCCCGAGATTTCAGTCAGTTTCCAACAATTTGAGAACCTTGCACTGGCTCTCAGTGGACAAGAGGATCACATTTAAAACCCAATGCCTAGCATTTAAGGCATGGCACGGTGCCAGTCCTCATTACCTGAAGAACCATCTGATCTGATACATGCCGTCCAGAAACCTAAGATCCACACATAGCAAACTTCTACAAACCCCAAGGTTTAAGAAAGCTTGTTAGGGTGGAAGAAACTTCCTGTTAGGGACGCTCAAAACATGGAACTGGCTCCCAGCCGGCATAAAGAATAGCCCAACGCTGCTATCCTTCAGGAAATCACTAAAAAACTGGCTCTTCGCCAACTAACATTGTCATGCTCAGTTTCATCTGCAGCCTACTGGATTTTCTGGTATTAGCGCCTAGACGCACATGGGCATTTGTGCGCTTTATAAATGCTCAAATCAAATAAGTCTGGCTCCTGATTTCTGGATGGTCTGTAGTCTTGTATTGAGTTGATGGGTGATCCCTGCGTAGAGGGTGTTCCCATAGTGCAACTTGCTGGTGACTAGGGCATGAGTGAGTTTCTCCTGTGTTGCTTGGGGGCCATTTGAAGGTCTTCCTCAGCATCTTCAGGGAGTGAAAGCAGGTTGCAGTGACGGCGTGGACTTGTACAGTCATGTCCAGTTTGCTGTTGATTATTTTGAGGGTCATAGCTTGGGTTTTGGGTGTGGTCCGAGTTTTGCCAGATACCAATTAGAGTCCCATGATGAGGTGTTCTTGACAAAGATCACTACCTATGTCTTTTCCATCCTGAGCTTGAGACAGTTGGCTTTCACCAAGTTAGCGACTTCGGTCATGCAGGCGGTGAACTTGTTTCTTGTCTGAGAGGGAAAGTGTGAGTTGTGTATTGTATGCATAGAAGAGGATGTTGATGTTGTGCACTCATATGACATCGGCCAGAGGGTTCATGTATGCACTGAAGAGGGTGGGGCTGAGTGAGGAACCTTGAGGGACTCCGCAGAGGAGTTTGCGGGTTTCCGATGAGTAAGGTGCCAGGCTGACAGCTTGTGTGCTATCAATTAATAAGGAGCAGATCCAGAGGACAGTTGGTCCTTGGATACCAATCCCGTGCTGGCACCTGATGAGAATGGGGTGTGAGACTGTGTCAAATGCTGCAGAGAGGTCCAGGAGAATGAGGGCTGCTGTGTCTCCTCTGTCAAGGATCATGCGGATGTCTTCTGTGGCAGCAAAGAGTGCTGTTTCTGTACTGTGGTTGGGTCTGAATCCAGATTGCATGGCATTGAGGAGCTGGTGGTTGCTAAGGTGGTTGATTAGTTCCTCTAAGACCTTTGCCAAGTATGGTAGGAGGGAGATGGGTCTGTAGTTGGAAAGCTTGGCTGGGTCAGCAGATGGTTTCTTGAGCACGGGCATGACAGTGGCACATTTCCAGGTATCTGGGAATGTGGATTAGTTGATAAATGCATTCAGGATGGGTGTTAGGCTTCACTGATTGATAAGAGTCCTTTTGTGATGGTTTGGTGGGGGCAAGGGTCAGATGGAGCCCCTGAGGGGATGGTCTTAATAGTAGCAGCCATTTTGATGGTGAGGATGTCAGGCCACAAACTCAGGGTTCATACTTCGACTGTGATGGGAAGTTGAGCTGCGATGGTGACAGGGTCTGGTTGAGGATTGAAGACACTGTACATGAAGGTGATTTTGTTACAGAGGAATTTCAAGAGCTTCTTACAAAGGTCTTGTGAAGGGGTAATGCAACTACAACAGAGGCTGTAAAAGGTGTGAAGTTTCTACACCTAACTGTCATCAGCATACTAAAGGAGTAATCAGAGAAAGACAAAGGGTTCAGCAGCCAGGCAATGTAAATTTCTCAGATAAAAGGTTCCTCAATTATGCACAACAAAGCCACTCTCCTCTCTCCTATCACTCCCGAAATGGCTGTATTCAGGAAGACTAATCAGCAGCCACTTGCTAGCAAGAGACAAATCTAATTTCTAAAGGAGCCATATCTCCACTGTCATCAATTCACTGTCTATGTTTCCTCACTCCAGCTTCAGGAATGTCAGCAACAGATTCCCACTGTCTATGAAAACAATAACAACAAGCATTTGCAATGCAATAGGTCTCGCATTTGCGAGAGTTTGAGCTATTGGCATTGTAAATGACAATGCCTTTAATTTAAGTGTTGATTTTTAAAACATAAATAAAAGGCATTGTCATTTACAATGCCAATTGATTAAACTCTTGCAAATGCGAGACCTATTGCATTGCAAATGCTTGTTTATATGGATTGGAATTGTGAATCCCAGTGGCGGCTAATTAGGAGACACTGTCTCCTGCCGCCGGTTAGAGATCCAATCCTGGTGGGCGTGCCTAAATGGAGACAGGGTGGCAACAAGCAGTGAGTGATATGCCTTCAGTGCAATCATTGCACTGCTTTTGGCATAATTTGTGACGCCAAACGACGCGCACGAATAAAAACTTAAGGTGGAGCTGAGACGAGGCTTCTGGAATCGTATCCAAGAAGTCTCGTAAGATGAGAGCGGCGCATGCGCTGCTTACGTCAGGCCGAGACCTAAAAAACAGAGCTTCATTTTCAACAAGGGTGACCTCTAAACCAGAGACCACCATTGGGCCTAAGATCACACATTTTAGTCTTTGCCTGGGCCAAACTGTGCTACAGCTCCTCAGGAAGCGACTATACTCTGACATGTAAAGGCATTGTAAGATGTGCTGCCGGTGAAGCGGAGCCAAAAGTCAGTCAGCATGGAAACTAAACTTAACAAATATCCATGCACCATGAGACTTGCTTTTCTTTCATAGGCACGAGCCTACTTTAACATTTTGCAGCGATCGGGTTAAGTTGTGCACGCATTATGTTTGTTCACCGATTTTGCTGTTGATTAGCGAATTTCAAAACTGTGAAATGCTGGAGGCTCTGGCAATACCCTCGACACCCACGAAGCAACAAGATTAATGCCTAGAAACGGTGATCTGAATTCTAGAAACATCAGATGCCATCATCCAGCTCTTGATTCTATGTTCTTTCCTCAAGTGAAGGAGCATGTAATGTATGAATACATTTTCTTTAGATACATTTACAAAAGCTAGCTCATAAGCATCTAAAAAGCGTGACTTTTTCTGTACTGATCGATCAGTCCAGCCATGTAGCCAGATGTCAGAGATACCAATACTTGGCACCTAAACACACCACAAATATAAAAAAAAAAAAAACACACACACATGCACCCAAAACACCATAAACAGTTGAGTGGAGGCGACTGTCGCAGAGTGGCATAGAGGGGAGTAGAATGTCACAGATGGTTGTGATAGTGTAGATTGTCGCGGCGGGGCACAGTGTGTCTTAGAGTGGAGGGGTATAGAGCAGTGTGTTGTGAAATGGAGGGGCAAAGAAGCAATGTGTAGAGTGGTGGGACGTGGAGGGGCATGTAAGAGTAGCGTGGGGAAGACTGGAATGGTGTGTCCTAGAGATGCGTGTCAAGGAGGGGTGAGGCAAGTCATGGATTTGAATGGCAAAGAGTAGAGGGGTATAGAGCAGAGTGACAGAGTGCAGTATTGCACAGTATGGTTACTGTATTCTTTCCCAAGTGCTCTCTTTATTTAAACCGACCTTTCACATCTTGTTCAATTTGCTGTGCATTAAAAGACAGATGTCGAATGTTATGCTCTGTGGTCCGAGGGACATTGGTGTTTTAAATGTCTGTAAATGAATTGTGCAGATATTTAGGAAAGCACAAATGAAGCCCTTTTTGTGTAATTCTGACATGTGTTGGAAACAAGTATTTCAAAATCAAAACAAATCTGTACACTAAGTGATGACGTTTCCACACATTCTCGTTTGTGCGTTGAAGAAATTTTACAGTAAAACTGTATGTCTGCAAATGCAATGGGCATTTTAATTGTAAACGTGTTGTATGTAATAGCAGTGCGCAAACAGGCTATGCTCGTAAGTTAACGTTAGTCTAGAAGCACATACTAAATTGGCGGGCCCGTCCTCGTAAAGGACACGCTCAACATTGAAACTGTGACTATCTACTGGCTCAAAAGAAAATATATGGCTCTGGTTAACCGAAAGGCAAAATACGAGGAAAACCATAGATGGCAGAGGATGCGGGTCATAAAAAAATGTACTTCCTAACCCCCATGTTTGTCATAAAGTCCTTATTATTACCGATCAGTGATAAAGCATGGTGAGGAGGCTACATTTTACATCTAATTTAAGCGGGGTGAGAAGGGTGGTTGTGACTCACGGAGCAGCACCAAGGTCTAGTTCTAAGATGTCGTAGGGATTCCTCACCTCTTCGCTGGACATGTTGCTGGCAAGTCAAGCAGTAGCTAGGGACCTCAGTTTTACAACAGTCTTGTCGAACCGTGGCTTGTATCACAAACATAGCTTCCAACTTTCCCTCGTGGGGCTGACTGCAGATTACGCTTCCACGCCACCCCCGACAAGAAGGGAATCGAAATCAGTGGTGTGTGCGCACCACAGAGGAGCGGGAATCGAAACCAGTAGTGCACGCGCACCAGAGGAGCGGGGGCTAGGGAGCGCGACAGCGCGCGAACGCGCGCTGCTGCGCGTGCTGGCCACCAACGGGAATGGGCGTTGCAAAGGCAGGATATGCGCCCACCTTTGCCCAATAGCGTGCCTTTTAAAAAAAGCTGCGAAAGCCAATGGCAGGCGGCGAACGCCTGATCACACGCACGAGCGTGTGAGCAGCTTTCAGAACCCCCTTACAAGAGGTCTCGCGCTGCGCACTGCAACGCTAGGCACGAGACCTAAAAACGTCTGGTCACACAAAGGATTCTTAAAATGCTGCCACCACCATTTTATGTGCTAAACCTGTGCCTGGGAAAGAAGTTCACTGTCAGTCAATGAAGGTAGGCATGGACCACCTATCCAGATCACAGGACAAGTCGGTACTTTACTGATATCAAAGGACGGCCTAGGCCTCTGCACACATGCTAGATTTGCCTGACACCAGAGTCATTTTCAGACATCAGGACACCAGGTACACACAGTCGGCTTTCAAAACAAGGCTACACAACTGTATACCAAGCAGGAGACATGCCGGTCCCAACAAACACCGTGTTAGACCTGACATCCTTGGCGTGGGTCTTTCCCCCATCTTTTGCCTCTGCTACCTGGATTTTGGATGCTGTGCTGGATTTCGTTTTTGCTGGTTTAGATGCTTTGGACACTCTGCCACTGCTAATCAGTGCCAGAGTGTAAGTGCTCCCTGTGTAAAATATCATATTGATTGGATATACCTGATTGGCATATCTGTATCACCATGAAGTCCCTAGTAACGTGCACTGTGTGTGCCATAGGGGTGGGCGGAATTTGCGGAATTAACCTTCGCAAATTATCGCGAGAATGTTTAAAATTATCGCAAACAAGCAGAAATATCGCGAAGATGCGGAAGTTTTTTTCCGGCATGTTCGCGAGATTTTCTGCATGGTTGCGGGTCGCCAACTTACCCATGTGGTTGCTTGCGGGCGCGGCCATCTTGTTTTGAGTTGTTCTCGCGGTGCATGATCGCGAGAAGAAAGACGTGATCGCGCGACGCATGACGTCACTGCGGGCGCGAACTGTCGCGAGACAGCGCAAATGGCTAAAAACAATACAACATCTCATGGAGAACGCGACCGGATCAAGAAAACTTGTCGGCGAACGCAGGGATTCAAGTAAGGCGATCGCGCGCGCGCGAGAATGTATCATTTTACAGCGCGAGCAAGAAACAAATTATCGCCAAGCTGCGGAAACCGGAATTTTTGACATTTTCGCGCTCTCCGCGGAACGCAAAAATGTCAAATTATCGCAATTTCCGCGAACGGAACGAAATTTTTGCCCAGGCCTAGTGTGCCAGGGCTGGTGATGACAGATGCTACTAGTGGGTCTGCAGCGCTGATTGCGCCACCCACCTGTGTAGCCCTAAAATGGTGTCTCAGGCCTGCCACCGCAGGCCTGCCTGCAGTCCCCGGATTGCCATGTCCTCCTGGCCAGTGTCCACACTGACCGGGCCTAACCCTTCCCTTTTTATACACGTCAGTCATCCCTATGGAAGGCCCAAGGTACTCCCCTGGGCAGGGTGCAGTGTATGTAAAAGGTAGAGCATGTACTAGTGCAGGTAACATGTTCTGGTAGTGAACAACGGCCATTTTGTGTGTTCACTGCTGCAAGGTTATCTTGCTCCATAGGCTAACATGGGGGAGGCTGGTGCCAATGGCCATCCGCCTATCCTCTCATAGGAACAATATAAGACATGAGTGTTTGATATCCCTGAGCTCAGCATTTAATAACGCATCTTTTAGGAGAGGTTGTTTTTAAATCCTGAGTTGGAGAATAGTACTTTTTAGAGAGTAGCTGTTCTCTTGTCTGACCCTTCTGTGTGCCTGGGCATGCTTGTGGATTGACTGTCTGGCTTGAGAGTGACAGGGGCTGGGGATCCCCCAGGAGGTTGGCTGAGTCAGCCCTCTGCTGAATGGCGACATTTGCAAGGAGAGTGGAGGGAGGAGATAGCACCTGGGAGTGAATAGGGCTGTGCCTGCCTGCCACGCTGCTGGCTCCACCTCCTGCTGGGCGGCTGACGACTCTGCCCCTCACTCTGAAAGGAAAGCAGAAGCCAGGAAAACAAAGTGCTCCAGCAACACCCAGAACTGGATCAGACCGGGCTCAGGACCCACTTGCACAAAGACTTCAAAGACTTTTAGGGGTATAAGTAAAGGACCCCTGACAACAGATTTTTAGATTCTACCATCAAGAGGAACCTCTGCTGAAAGACGGACCGCTGAAGAACTAAAGGAAGATTGCCTTGCTGTGTGCTCTAAGGGCTGACCTGTTCTGCTGTACAACTGAAGCTGAGGAGAAGAAGGGGTCTTGCTGTGTGCTGACCCTACCCACTTGACCAAACAAGACTTTGCTGTGTGCTGTGTCTTAAACCGAATCTCCAAGGGCCTGAGAAGAGCTGGCCTCCTGTATCGCAACCCAGGGATAGAAAGGTTGCCAAGACCTCAAGACTCTGCTGTGTCCCCCCTGCGCTGCTGTGTGCTGCAGGGACCGTGGACTGTTCTACCAAGCTTCTCAAACATCTGCCGGTGAAGTGGGCGGGCTGCTCTCTGCCTCGTTGGAGAGTACCGCGCTGATCCGGGCCTGACACCGGTTGCCGCATCAAGAAGACCGACGTGCTCATCGGCACGTGCCTTGCCGCGACCCGGAGGCCTGAGGCAGACCAAGAGTCGTACTTCCCTGCTCTACGAAGCCGCGCTGTGAGTGGCTGACGCCGGTGACGTCGACATCGTCACTGGGGGCTCGTCGAGGGAGTTGTGGAAACCTTGCACCGAACAGCCAGAGGAGCGCTTTGTACAACGAGCGCAGCGACACCGCCGGAGCAACGTAGCTGCCTAAACATCAAGAGCCTACAAACTGATTCATTCTCAGTGAGTATCGAATCACGCAAGAGACTAGAGACTATCGTCTTACCGATCCCGACCAACCAAGAAAGCGAATAGTGTGAACTTGTGATACTTGATTTCAACTGCGGAAACTAGATAAAGATATATTATTTTTGATATAACTCACCTGTGTGGTCTAAGTTTGTGGTGTACGGAGGGGGGATCATTGTGGTGTCTATGTGCAAATACCTTACACATTGCCTTGGGGATAAGCCTGTCTGCTCGAGCCAAGCTACCTAGAGGGTGAGCAGAGGTTATCTACCGTGTGTGTCCTTGTACCCTGACTAGAAGCAAGGGTCCCTATTTCGTCTAAGGTACATACCTCTGCCAACTAGAGACCCCCAGATCTAACATTGGTGGTCAGCGGTGCGGATTAGAACCAGTATTTGCACTTGACCTGCAGTGATTCTTCGTACATCACTAATCTAGTAAGCAGTTGCATTGCACGAAGTTTTTTGCGAAGACTATTCTTGAAGGATCGACGAAGCATCATGTCTCTGAATGGAGTAGGTGAGGAGTCGGAATTGCAATTCGAAGTGAAAAAGTTGCTAGAATATAAGAAGGAGCAACTAAAGCAATTCTGCAAGCAGCTTGGATGCCCAGTGAAGGGCGGCGCCAACAAGACGGAGCTACAGAAAGCTCTAAGGGCCTGGTGGGAGGCCAAGAATGGCGCAACCGAGGAAACTACTGAAGGGGATGGCACACCGGAGCACGGATTTGGATCCGATGATCTGCCAGTGAATAGGCCAGCGTCTAGGGCTGGCAGCACCCATTCCAGTAGGAGCCTTTCTCCAGAGGAGCGGGAGGAAAATCAGAGGATTAGGGCCCATGAGATTGAACTTTTTAAGCTCAAAGCTCAAGCGGAAGAAAGGAAACTGCTCCTTGACAGCGAGAAAGAGGCGGAGGAGAGGAGGAATGCTCTCGCTTTGGAAGAGAGAAAACTCCAGTTGGCTCATGAGTTGAGCATGAGGGAGCTGGACATTAAAGCCAAACAAGTGGAGTCCAGTCCGAATGGTGGCAGCGCACAGCCAGTACAGGCGGGTAAAGTATACATACCGAAAGATTTGGTACAGAATTATCAGAGGGGTGAGGATATCTACACATGGTTTAGATCCTATGAGCTTGCCTTGAAGATGAATGAAGTGCCTGAGAAGAGTTGGGGAGCAGGGTTGTGGAAGCATTTTGAGGCCTCTGGGAGGGATGTCTTGGCACCCTTAGAAGCAGCAGGGACCTTAACCTACCCCACGATGAAGGAGGCCTTATGCCTCAGGTATGGGCTTACACCAGAACAGTACTGCCAGAAGTTCAGGAACTTCAAGAAACTTGATTCGAGTACTTGGGTGGAGTGTGTGAGTATGTACACGCGTGCACTGGAAGGTTGGATAAAGGGCAGCAAAGTTACTGATTATGTGGGGTTGTGTCACTTGATTAGTTGGGAGCACTTGAGTAGTCTATGTGTTCCAGAGCTGCGCCAGCATCTTTTAGACAGCAAGTTAACTGATCCCAGTGAGCTTGCTAAAGAGGCAGACCGCTGGACGAGCACCAGGGTCAACAAAGGGGTGGTAGTATGCCAGCCAAGGGTGGACAGGGTCCCCAGCAGAAAGGTGGGGAGGACAATGGTAACAGTAAGGAGTTCTCTAAAGGGCCCCAAAACAGTTCCCAGGAGAAGGAGTCCCAAGCCCCCAAGCCTAAGAGGTCTTGGCCCCCTAAGGGCAACAGACCACCGCCTACTTGCTATGCTTGTAGGGAAGTGGGGCACATCGCCCCTAAATGTCCCAAGAAACCCCCAGCACCAGCTGCTGCTCCAGTCCCAGGGTTAGCTAGTGTAGCTTTGGGAGGGGATTTGATTTCCAGTGGGGAGGAGGGATTAGCTATGATGACCCTTGTCTCTTTAGGAGACCAAGAGATGGTCCAGGATACCTTGATACCCGCTAACACTAAGAAATACGGGCAAAAGGTGACCATCAATGGGAGGGAGTTAGAGGCTCTGAGAGACACCGGGGCTAGTGTGACATCTGTCAGGTGTCAGTGGGTGTCTGAAGAGCAAGTCATTCCCAATGTGCTCCGCCCAGTAGTGGCAGCTGACACTTCAGTGCGCCTCTGCAAGATGGCGCGTGTTCCCTTTACAAGGGGGGGAGTCTCTGGTACCTTGGAAGTCTGTGTCAGTGATGCCTTGCCAGTAGATTGTCTGTTGGGTAACGACCTGGAGAGTTCTCCATGGAAGGACGTAGAGCACAGAACTCACTTGGAGATGTTAGGACTGCCAGCGTGGGTCTGTATATCCACACGTGCCATGACAGCCAGTAAGGGTGGATTAGTAGAACCGGAGCCTGGAACAATGGCCCAGGGACCTGTCAAGAGAGGAAGGGGCAGAGGGCGCGGGAAACCGGCCCCCACTGTTCCCACGGTCCAGGAAGAAGCAGAACCTGAGGGGGATGCCCTGGAACCTACAGGGGAACAGGTGGCCGAACTGGGGGAATTGCCTGAGCTGACCCATTGGCAGCAAGAGGGTGGTCCCTCCAGGGAGGAATTCTGCCAGGCTCAGAAGGAGTGCCCTTCTCTCATTGGTGTGCGGCAGCAGGCTGCAGACCAGGCAGCGGGCCTAGGGTCCAAGGAACATTTTATTTACTGGGAGGATGACTTACTTTATAGTGAGCCTAAGTTCGCTGAGCCCGGTGCAGCCCGTGTGCTGGTGGTACCCGAGCGCTTCAGGAACTTCTTACTGGGGCTGGCTCATGATGTGCCTCTCGCAGGACATCTGGGGCAAGACAAGACCTATCACAGGCTTGTCACCCACTTCTACTGGCCCCAGATGAGGAAGCACATCGGTACCTTTTGTAAATCTTGCCAAACCTGTCAAGCCAGTGGTAAGAGCGGAGGGAAGTGCGTGGCACCCCTCCAGCCGTTTCCTGTAGTGAGCACCCCTTTCGAGCGGGTGGGCATCGATATAGTAGGGCCCCTGGATCCCAAGACCGCCTTAGGCAACAGGTTTATCCTGGTCTTGGTGGATCACGCCACTCGGTACCGGAGGCAGTCCCTCTCAGGACAATCACAGCACCCGTGGTGGGCCGTGCATTGATGGGGATCTTTTCCCGTGTGGGGTTCCCCCGAGAGGTGGTCTCCGACCGGGGTACCAACTTCATCTCTAGGTATATGAAGTCTCTGTGGGAGGAGTGTGGGGTAACTTATAAGTTCACCACTCCTTACCACCCTCAAGGAAATTGGTTGGTTGAAAGGTTCAACCGCACCCTGAAAGGTATGATTATGGGCCTAGCGGAGCCCATGAGACGGAAGTGGGACGTCTTATTACCATGCCTGTTGTTTGCCTACAGGGAGGTGCCTCAGAAGTCCTTAGAGTTCAGCCCCTTTGAACTGCTGTATGGCCACCCTGTTAGAGGACCTCTCACACTGGTGAAGGAGGGGTGGGAGAAATCCCGTGGGAAAACCCCCCAGGATGTGTTCAGCTATGTGCTGGCCATCCGCAACCAAACGCAGCGCTTCAGGAAGCTCGCTCAGGAGAACCTAGAAGCCAGCCAGGAGGAGATGAAAAGATGGTACGACCAGAATACCACTCTGGTAGAATTTCATCCCGGGCAGAAAGTGTGGGTAATGGCGCCGGTGGAGCCTTGTGCACTCCGTGACAAGTGGACCGGGCCATATGAGGTGGTAGAGCGCAAGAGTGAGGTGACCTACCTGATCAACATGAAGACTCCTAGGCAGCCCCTTAGAGTCTTGCATGTGAACCGCCTCAAACCCCACTTTGAGAGGTCTGAAGTGACGATGCTCATGGCTACAGATGACGGTGGGGAGGAGGATAGTGATCCTCTCCCTGACCTCCTGGCAACCAAGGAGCAAGACGGGTCAGTGGATGGTGTGGTCCTCTCGCCCACCCTGACCCCAGAGCAGCAAAGAGACTGTCGCCAGGTGTTGGGTCAGTTTGCCTCCCTGTTCTCCCTGACCCCCGGTGTCACCAATTGGTGCGTCCATGATGTGGACACTGGAGATAGCCTGCCTGTGAAACAGAAGTTTTACAGAGTAGCTGACAAGGTCAGGGCCAGCATCAAGGAAGAAGTTTCCAAGATGTTGGCGTTAGGGGTAATTGAGCCCTCTAGCAGTCCCTGGGCTAGCCCAGTGGTCCTCGTTCCCAAGAAATCTGCTACACCCGGTGGTCCGTCAGAACTTCGGTTTTGCGTGGACTACCGTGGGCTCAATGCGGTCACCAAGACTGACGCGTACCCCATCCCCAGAGCTGATGAGCTTGTGGATCGGTTGGGAGCTGCCAGGTACCTCAGCACCTTCGATTTGACTTCGGGGTACTGGCAGATTGCCTTAACTGAAGGGGCAAAGGAGAGGTCGGCATTTTCAACACCAGAGGGGCACTTCCAGTTTCACGTCATGCCCTTTGGATTGAAAAATGCCCCTTCCACCTTCCAGAGACTGGTCAACCGGGTACTGACCGGGCTGGAACAATTTAGCGCCGCGTACCTGGATGACATTGCTGTGTTCAGCTCCACTTGGGAGGAACACTTGCAACACCTCTGTGAAGTGTTGAGGGAGCTGCAGAAGGCAGGCCTCACTATCAAGGCCAGTAAGTGCCAGATAGGGCAGGGATCGGTGGTGTATTTGGGACACCAGGTGGGGAGCGGCCAGATGGCGCCCCTACAGGCGAAGATTGATACCATTCTGGCTTGGGAACCCCCCAAGACGCAGACAGAGGTGAGAGCCTTTCTAGGACTCACCGGGTATTACAGACGGTTCATCAAGGGATACGGCACCATTGTTGCCCCCTTGACAGAACTAACCTCTAGAAATCAGCCCAGGAAAGTGAATTGGTCCGAGGCCTGTCAAACTGCTTTTGATGCCCTGAAAACTGCAATGTGCACAGCACCGGTGCTTAAGGCGCCTGACTTTTCGAGTGAGTTCGTAGTGCAAACAGACGCTTCAGAGCAAGGTGTGGGAGCAGTACTCTCACAGGTGGACGACGAGGGCGGGGACCAACCTGTAGCTTTCATTAGTAGGAGGCTACTCCCCAGGGAACAGAGGTGGAGCGCTATTGAAAGGGAAGCATTTGCTGTGGTCTGGGCCCTGAAGAAGCTGAGGCCCTACCTGTTTGGGACTCACTTCCGTGTTCAGACCGACCACAGGCCCCTCAGATGGTTAATGCAGATGAGGGGTGAGAATCCAAAACTGTTGAGGTGGTCCATCTCCCTACAGGGAATGGACTTTACGGTGGAACACCGTCCCGGTACAGAGCACGCCAATGCTGATGGTCTGTCCAGGTTTTTCCGCCTTAGCGATGAGAACTCCCAAGAGGGTGGGTAGTTCTCCCCACTTTCAGCTGGAGGGGACACGTGTTAGACCTGACATCCTTGGCGTGGGTTTTTCCCCTATCTTTTGCCTCTGCTACCTGGATTTTGGATGCTGTGCTGGATTTCGTTTTTGCTGGTTTAGATGCTTTGGACACTCTGCCACTGCTAATCAGTGCCAGAGTGTAAGTGCTCCCTGTGTAAAATATCATATTGATTGGATATACCTGATTGGCATATCTGTATCACCATGAAGTCCCTAGTAACGTGCACTGTGTGTGCCAGGGCTGGTGATGACAGATGCTACTAGTGGGTCTGCAGCGCTGATTGCGCCACCCACCTGTGTAGCCCTAAAATGGTGTCTCAGGCCTGCCACCGCAGGCCTGCCTGCAGTCCCCGGATTGCCATGTCCTCCTGGCCAGTGTCCACACTGACCGGGCCTAACCCTTCCCTTTTTATACACGTCAGTCATCCCTTTGGAAGGCCCAAGGTACCCCCCTGGGCAGGGTGCAGTGTATGTAAAAGGTAGAGTATGTACTAGTGCGGGTAACATGTTCTGGTAGTGAACAACGGCCATTTTGTGTGTTCACTGCTGCAAGGTTATCTTGCTTCATAGGCTAACATGGGGGAGGCTGGTGCCAATGGCCATCCGCCTATCCTCTCATAGGAACAAGATAAGACATGAGTGTTTGATATCCCTGAGCTCAGCATTTAATAACGCATCTTTTAGGAGAGGTTGTTTTTAAATCCTGAGTTGGAGAATAGTACTTTTTAGAGAGTAGCTGTTCTCTTGTCTGACCCTTCTGTGTGCCTGGGCATGCTTGTGGATTGACTGTCTGGCTTGAGAGTGACAGGGGCTGGGGATCCCCCAGGAGGTTGGCTGAGTCAGCCCTCTGCTGAATGGCGACATTTGCAAGGAGAGTGGAGGGAGGAGATAGCACCTGGGAGTGAATAGGGCTGTGCCTGCCTGCCACGCTGCTGGCTCCACCTCCTGCTGGGCGGCTGACGACTCTGCCCCTCACTCTGAAAGGAAAGCAGAAGCCAGGAAAACAAAGTGCTCCAGCAACACCCAGAACTGGATCAGACCGGGCTCAGGACCCACTTGCACAAAGACTTCAAAGACTTTTAGGGGTATAAGTAAAGGACCCCTGACAACAGATTTTTAGATTCTACCATCAAGAGGAACCTCTGCTGAAAGACGGACCGCTGAAGAACTAAAGGAAGATTGCCTTGCTGTGTGCTCTAAGGGCTGACCTGTTCTGCTGTACAACTGAAGCTGAGGAGAAGAAGGGGTCTTGCTGTGTGCTGACCCTACCCACTTGACCAAACAAGACTTTGCTGTGTGCTGTGTCTTAAACCGAATCTCCAAGGGCCTGAGAAGAGCTGGCCTCCTGTATCGCAACTCAGGGATAGAAAGGTTGCCAAGACCTCAAGACTCTGCTGTGTCCCCCCTGCGCTGCTGTGTGCTGCAGGGACCGTGGACTGTTCTACCAAGCTTCTCAAACATCTGCCGGTGAAGTGGGCGGGCTGCTCTCTGCCTCGTTGGAGAGTACCGCGCTGATCCGGGCCTGACACCGGTTGCCGCATCAAGAAGACCGACGTGCTCATCGGCACGTGCCTTGCCGCGACCCGGAGGCCTGAGGCAGACCAAGAGTCGTACTTCCCTGCTCTACGAAGCCGCGCTGTGAGTGGCTGACGCCGGTGACGTCGACATCGTCACTGGGGGCTCGTCGAGGGAGTTGTGGAAACCTTGCACCGAACAGCCAGAGGAGCGCTTTGTACAACGAGCGCAGCGACACCGCCGGAGCAACGTAGCTGCCTAAACATCAAGAGCCTACAAACTGATTCATTGTCAGTGAGTATCGAATCACACAAGAGACTAGAGACTATCGTCTTACCGATCCCGACCAACCAAGAAAGCGAATAGTGTGAACTTGTGATACTTGATTTCAACTGCGGAAACTAGATAAAGATATATTATTTTTGATATAACTCACCTGTGTGGTCTAACTTTGTGGTGTACGGAGGGGGGATCATTGTGGTGTCTATGTGCAAATACCTTACACATTGCCTTGGGGATAAGCCTGTCTGCTCGAGCCAAGCTACCTAGAGGGTGAGCAGGGGTTATCTACCGTGTGTGTCCTTGTACCCTGACTAGAAGCAAGGGTCCCTATTTGGTCTAAGGTACATACCTCTGCCAACTAGAGACCCCCAGATCTAACACACATTATGTATGATCATCACATTTTTCAGTTTTTATTACAACTATGTAGCTAACACACGAGCTCGATCTTCACTCTGCCTCTTAAGTATCAGCCAATGGATGGCCTCTGTCCGTATCTTATCCATCAGCTGAATCAGGTGGTTGCCCACTTGATTCTAAAGCACACGCTCTCTGACCACATCTACTTTCCAGTCTGCATTTGACGTTAACTACATACATTTTGAATTACAAATCATGCAAAAGAGGGCTATAATGTTGGATAGATAAACCCTTGCCTCTACTTTAAGACCTCTAACTTACCCTTCCTCCTAAGCATCTTGTTACTTGCCACCCAGGTAAATGCAATGTAGAACTGATAGGCGGGCTTATTCTGCTCACAAAATGAACTCTTGACTACACATCCACTACATTGTCTATCTACAGAAATCTTTGAAATATTCAGAAGGCCTCTGAAGATCTGCCCACTTCACCTTTGTAAAGGACTCCATACCTACAAATCTAAAAATAAAGGACATCATATTACAAATCCGGGTTTTATATCTTGCAGATAGAGCCCCAAGGTGCCATTTGAGGGGTTAAATAAAAAGGCTAAATAAATGTCAAACTAAAAAATAATACATTTCATAAACATAATGATAACATTGACAAGTCCGCACCTCGAATCAGCATTTCTTTGCAGATGGAGCTTGAGAAGCCAAAAGAATGGATGTTGGGGTAGAAACAGACCCACACACAGAGCTAACAGTTGCCAACCCTGTAGAAATAAAAGAAGAAACGTAATGGCAACAATTTGGAAAATGCAGCGTGCAATATACTTAAAACACCCAAAGTTCCCACTCTAAGTCCCTCAATATGAATTGCATCTCTAAAACTGCCATGAAGGAAGTCCTTTATCTCCTTACAGGTATAACCTGTAAGAAGTTCCAATGCACCTCAACTAGAATGAACTGAAAAGATGTGACAGAAGCACATTATATAAGCCTGCCTGCCTCTGTTACAAGATGGGTTATTCATTATGAATCCAGATCATTCATGCTGGCAGTATAAAAGCCAGGTGGGTAGTGTCCCACTTTGTCCAATCAGGAATCTAACCTGCCACGGCACCATTACCCAAACACTAATGCTTCTCAAAGCGTTCTACTAAACCTAGTTTGTTAAATGATGCTGCTACTCGGATTCCACAATAATGTGATTTGTCGTTGTCATCAATTTCACCATTAATACCTTCTAAGTAAATTAAATGAAGATGAGTAATCACTTTACACTATATTACTTTTGTGCTGTTAGAAAGCTTCAGGAAAGAGAAGAAAAAAGAGGTGTGGGGGTGGCGGTATTTCCCTTGAAGCAAAGAATCCATCTTTAAACTAAAATGGAAATGGAAGTCTTATAGCTATTTCTAGAACAACCTGTGACTTGGAACAGTAAAACGTTTTGTTCAGATGCATTACCAGTGGTTATAGTTGGATATTATGTTATGGTCCCTGAATATGTGCAGTGTATAGATGAGACACCAGTAAGTAATGTGTATTGTACTAGTTTGCTGAAATTCATAAATCATATTTGTTGCAAACAGTACTCTTACACTTTTCCACAAGGAACATTACTCTTTCGAAAGACTGAGACTCAGCCTCCAGTGTAGTTATTGAAAGCGCTAGTAACCTTGTTGTAATAACTTTTCTTAGGAGATCCAGTTCTCCCAGGATGGGAACTGAAGACCAGAGGAGAACATTGCAGGCAAAAGATCTCAGTTGGCATTTTAGTGCTGCAGATTTGTCTGTCGTTGATTTTGTCACACTGTTTGATTTGCCTGACTGATAATGCCACACAAAGACAGGTTTATTCAGAACACAGATTTCAATCCCTGGACTATTAGCCTATGGCGACAGTCACTGCTTGGTTGCCGATATCAATCAGTCACCAACCTACCCGTGAAAAGGTGTTCATTTAGTCTCAATGAAGAAGCAAAAGTTAGTGGCCGACCACACAGGTAAGGTTTCTGTTGCAGAATCACCTGTAACGAATCCTGCAAAATACACTACTGGACTGAACAAGCATTTGCAATGGAATAGGTCTCGCATTCACGCGAGTTTGAGCTATTGGCATTGTAAATGACAATGCCTTTTGTTTATGTTTTGAGTTTTAAAACATAAATAAAAGGCATTGTCATTTACAATACTAAGAGCTTAAACTCTCGCAAATACGAGACCTATTGCATTACAATAAAGGGCCTTCTCGGCCGCTTGTTAGATTGTAAATATCGGAGGAAGAGACCAGCCTGGACGTCTTCAAAGTAGTGATAAATAGTGCAGTGAAGAAGATATGTAAGTGTTGTAAATTACACAGTCACAAAGTGTGAAATGTGAGTTACATATGATCCGATCTATAAACACTAACAAAGCGCTCCAACACCTTTCACTCTGTGATTACACTGTCACAGCTCAGGAAGAAGAGTAGGAGGGGGACCATTTCCTGCCCTCACCGTGATTTGAGTGTGCAGTGTGACATTGTGTAATGCCATTTCTATCTTTGGCCTAATAAAAAACACTCCAGCTGTAGTAGGGCCATGGCTCCACCTCCTAGTTCAGGGCAGGCTGTGCTTTATGGAAGGCATGGAAGGAGGGGTTGTTGGTCTCCGCTGCAGCTCCGGCCTTGTATAGTGTCCCTGCTATTACTAGTAAGCGAGAGGCGCTGCGGTGGTGGTATTGGTGGTATTGGTGGGGGTGATATTGGTGGTGGTGGTATTGGTGGTGCTGGTATTGGTGGTGGTGGTATTGGTGGTGGTGTTATTGGTGGCGGCATTGGTAATGGTGGTGGTGATACTGGTATTAGTGGTAGTATTGGTGGTGGTGGTATTGGAGTTATTGATGTTGGTAGTATTGGTGGTGGTGGTATTGGTTGTGGTATTGGTATTGGTGGTGGTAGTATTGGTATTGGAGGTGGTGGTATTGGTGGTGGTATTGGTATTGGTGCTGGCATTGGTGGTATTGGTGGTGGTGGTATTGGTGGTGGTGGTATTGGTATCAGCTGTGGTATTGGATTGGTGGTCGTGGTATTGGTGGTGGTGCTATTAGTATCGGCGGTGGTATTGGTGGTGGTGGTATTGGATTGGTGGTGGTGGTATTGGTGGTGGTGGTATTGGTGGTGGTGGTATTGGTGGTGGTGGTATTGGTGGTGGTGGTGGTGGTGGTGGTGGTGGTATTGGTGGTGGTGGTATTCGTGGTGTTGATGGTTGTGGTATTGGTGGTGATATTATTGGTAGTGGTGGTATTGGTGGTAGTTGTATTGGTGGTGATGGTATTGGTGGTGGAAGTGGTGGCATTGATGGTATTGGTTGTGGTATTGGTGGTGGTGGTATTGGTGGTGGTGATGGTATTGGTGGTGGTGTTCTTGTTAATAAAACATGCTTTTGTTAATAAAACATGCTTTTGAAAACAACCCGTCAGGTTGCTTTAGTGCAGATGACATGTAACACAGATGTGCTGTTGTCAGCTTCAGCTCATTAGCACAGGTTTATGTGCTACCTGGAATTCACATGAATTAATTTGCTAATCATTTCTAAATCCCTTTTTCCTTGGGGAGTTGAAAACAACACAAGATAAGGCTGGGTTGAAGGGGTTGAAAGCGGGCGCTGTGTTATGGGGGTGGACATGCTGCTTAAAAAAACACAAGTGGTTTCTACTGAAGCAGGACATGTCCGGCCTCCAGTAAGAGAAACACAACAAAGTAAATAGTGCTTACAGACTAAATAATAGGTCCCGTGGAACAACCGAAGTAAAGGGGCCAGTCACCATGGGAGGTTACAAATGAAGACAAGGCCATACTAAGGAGGGACTAACAAGCCTAGTAACGAATCCGAAGGCAGCATTTACGAAAGACAATGACACAAGCCAATGAAAATTATGGGCAGAGGGTGGGCTCTGGCTTCTCTCCCATACTCTAGTACAGCAATCTCAAAGAGCTAGCAGTGCATGCGCGCTGCCTCTAGGCTCGACCTAAAAAGGACCTAAACAGTGTGGTGATTCTCTAAATAGGCAAGAACTACATGCAGAGTTCAGTTAGCTTCCCTCTGTGCCCATTTCATGTGTGACACTAGCCATGAGAGCTGGTTCTTGAAGGAAGACATCCAAGCTACAGAAATAAAAAGTGCTTCACAAGAGACCTATAATGATTAGAAGTGACTCTGTAAATAACTCTGTATAAAGCCCACATTTCTGCTGCACACAGCCTTCAGCCAAGCCCTGCACCCACCCCTCCATAAGAGGGGTGGCGCATGGCCCTGTTTCCATCCCTTCACTGGTGTAAACAGGCAACGCAAACTGTGCCACTGAAACCCAGAGGGACAGGTCTTTCCTCATTAAGGTGGACCTGATGCTGGGAGACTTTGCCACTTACGAAGCTGGCCTAGTACCAAGAAAATTATTTTCAGAATGCCATTCCTGAAGGACATGGGGACATTTATGTTAACCATTGCCTCATTAAAGAAGGCACACATCTCAATAAAGAAAATGTTTGGCCCTAAGAATTTTAGTGGGATAGAAAGTACTCAACCGTACGCCTCTCTATCACGGCCTTCATAAGGGACAGGCATTCAGAAGAGGGAAACTGGAGGACCAGTCATGCTTCAGCTGAAGTTTTCTACCAAGAGGAGCAGGTAGAGCCTGTGGTACAAGAGGGTTCTTCAGAGAGACTGTCAATGTATCCAGGGGATGATACAGTAAGGCATCCATTAATCCATTCTAAAAGTTGAGGGCAGAGTTAGCAGAGTTTGTGTAAAACTGTGGTGGAAACTAACAGTGGACGACTGGGTTCTCTAGATGATTGCAGGTGTTCACATAGTTTTATGATTCCACAAATGGCATTGCTCCCAGCCAATAATGCTTTTGCACTCCCAAATTCATCTAATAGGCAAGGAGGTAGTGGTCCCATTGCAAGATCCATCCATGGGGATTCATAATCAATCTCGTTTTAGTGTAGAAAAAGTACAAGGTACAAAAGCCAATGATAAACCTTAGGGACTGGTTTTCTTCCTCTTCAAGATAGAAGTCATTTATTTGCTGATGGGCATCTGAGCCAAAGGGACTGGACAGTGTATCTAAACTTGAAGGATGCTTACATGGCAAACCCCATCTTCCACCCATATTGCAGATTGTTACAATGCATCTGCAGAAATCAAGTAAACAAATCCAAAACTCTACTCTTTGGCCTTTCCAAAGGAGCAGTTGGGGAGTTTCTACAAGTGCAGGTGATATGAAGGGCATTTACCTGAATGACCTTCTGCCGATAGACCAGTCTCTAGACTATGGTTACAAACGCAAATGAAGATCACCCTGCTGCAAGTCCTTGCTGACTCTGTAGGACCTAGAGTTTGTGATAGACTCCTATCAAACAGTTCTCAGCCTGTCTTCAACATATCACAGTTCAGACAAAAAATAAGGAGAGCACTGACAAAGGTCAAGATTTCACTCCAGGTTAGTAGGTCTCCTGGCATCCTCCATACCGGCCATCTTCCCAGGTCCTCCTCACTAAATGGCCCTATAGAGACTAAAGACAGCACACCTCAAGAAAGGCTTCACATTCTTGAAAGAGGTACCCCTAAACCAGAGCAGAAATACAGTGGTGGCTGAACAATATGGAGGAGCATACAAAAGAGTAATTGTCAGGCCAACTCAGGACCTAGTAATTGAATCAGAAGCCAGCACAGAGGGTTGGGGTGCCAGACATGGAGAGACGAGGATGCCAGAGGAGGAGGAATTGGGGGTTGTTTATCAACTACCTATATCTTCTGGCAGGATCGCTTGCTGTCAGAGAGAAAGCAAAATGTAGCATTCTTCCGAAGTTAGACAAAGTCTCTGGGGTCCAGGACATAAAGCACTAAGTAGGGGCCAGATCGAAGCTTCTGATGGAAATATCCAAAGAGTTTTGGCATTTTCGGCCTGGAGAATCAAGTGGCAATCACAGTGGAGCATCTGCTAGAGGGAGAAAATGAGATAGCAGACTGGTGAACCAAATAGTTGTAGGATTCTAGTGCATGGAAACTGAACCTAGAATTCACCAGTCATTATGCAGAAATGGCCACGTGTCCATTGACCTGTTTGTCTCTAGGCTGGATACCAACTTTGAGCTGTCCATATCCTGAACTTTCTATCAAGTTTGGTTATGAAATGCCAGGTGTACAGGCAAATTAAATTTTTTGTTCCACAATTTCAGCAGGACATGTACTGGTGGAACAATGGTATGCAAGTTGTTAGTAAGTATCCATCTCTCTAGTCCTCCTGAACCCAGGTACTCCAGGACCTGGGAAGTAAATAGGGTGCTAAATGTGCCCCTGAGATTGAACAATAATTACATTTTTACCAGGAACGTGCTATCAGGAAAATTGGCCATACTGCTATGCCTTCTGTCCTGTAGAAGGGTGTCAAATGTCAGGCCACTGAACATCTCAGGTCACATGTTCACTCCAGATGCAGTCATCTTCACCATGTCCAGTCCAGGGAGAACCTGGCGTGGCAGTTCGGGCTGGACTGTTCCCATGAGGCACAGGGTCAAGACTGATTTGCATATAGCTGGGTTCAAACTGGAATGGCGAGCAAAAAACGATGTATTTAGGCCCAGATCTCTGTACTGGGGTGAATGTATGACATTGTTCTGCATTCTGTCCATCAACTGTTGTTTTTGCATTTGTCACCCAGAGTGGGACGGGTATGCTCAGATGTGAGTCCCGTGCTCTCCATGCCACTGGAATCAAGCTATCCTGGCTGAAGAGGGGTGAAGCCCCGAAACCGGTCCTAGGATGTTTGGTTCTAGTTCAGGGAGAACCTGGCTTGGCAGTTCGGGCTGGACTGTTCCCATGAGGCACAGGGTCAAGACTGATTTGCATATGGCTGGGTTCAAACTGGAATGGCATGGTGAGCAAAAAAACTATGGATTTAGACCCAGATCTCTGTACTGGGGTGTATGCATGACATTGTTCTGCATTCTGTCCATCAACTGTTGTTTTTGCAGTCATCTTCACCATCAGCAGATAGACAAAGACCAACACCAAGGTGATATCATACCCAGCTTTTAGGGCTTGTACAATGATATGTGTGGTTAAATGTTTTTAAGCCTATGAGAGTAGGACAGAGAAAATGTGTCTTCCTAGGGTTCAAAAAAGATATTGATCTCAATTAGGAAAACTTTCTCTGCTGTTTACTCTCCAACCATAGCTCATTGAGAATGATGGGTAATGCGGGAGGCTGGTATTGATGTTTCTATTTCCTTGGTGATCTCCGGCAGGGATGCCATGGCTTTCAAAGAATTCTTCTGAGGAGCACGCTTGCAGGATATGATGATGCAGCGGACTGATCGTCTGACTTTTTTTGTGTGTGCAGATTTTTATAACGCAAACTCGACCCGAAGGTATTAGAACGCTTTACATGAGCACCAGTTACGTTACACAAAGACACATTCATTTTTTTTTTTTTTGGTAGGCACGGGGAGATTAAGTGATTTGCCCAGAATCACAGGATGTGTAGTCGACCCCGAGGCTCGAACCTTGGTTTCCCAGCTCCAAAGTCGGCGGTCTAGCCGTGAGACCACATCCTCTCCCACTTCACCTTTAAGTGACTGTAGTTTAAGCCTCAGGGTAACAGCCTCTTTAGTGTTAGGAAAGCTTTGAACTAGCATAATTCTCACATTCGGTCCTGATTGTGTAGCTATTGTGAAGGAAACTTTCAATTCTATTAATGACATGGAGATGAAGATTATCCCATGCAAATAACTTCTGGAAGAATGTATACTCATCTATAAAGTGTAAGTGTAAGTAAGATATTTAATTAGTGTTCCTATTAGTATATGTTTTATGTTATTGTTACATTAAGTGGGCGCTTAGGTGTCTCAAGGTGTGTTGTTTTGTCACAAACGGTCTGAACAGTAATAAAAATGAAAATAGAGATGGTTTCTGGAAAGTCTGACATTGCCCAAAGAAAAGGAAGTGGATGAGGTTGTCAAGGGTTTTCACTGACTTGATTCAATGTGATTGCTTGTATGGAACTACCATTTTTCCCCAAGTATAATCCTCACCTCTGTGTCCTTAACTGAACTGAAATTACCCAAGAATCCCTCAGACCTCAGAAAATATTGAACATCAGACAGGTGCAGGTGAGGGGAGCATGTTTAATGCATACAATATCTGTCTTTTGGAGCTACTCCAAGCTGGCTTGATATTGGAAGTGAGTGACAGACAAGGCTGAACAGGTATACAACATCGCCCTTTCTGGGGACCCCCTAGTAACTCTGCTGGCTAACCCACAGCAGTGTGTATACCCTCTGAATTCATTATAGTCCCAAGGGTCTGAGGTTTGGCCACCCGTCATTAATTACAAAGCTTTAGGATGGATGTGACGCTCCTGTAACCTAGGAATGATGTGCGAGGGTGGTCAGCCATGTTTGGGAAGGGACCCTACACTTCTGACCTCGGAGCCATGGTGGTTGCTGGCCTCTGTGGCAATCTAATGACAATAATCAGCAATCGAGTACACACGGAATTAACAAAGATTAAGTGAAAGTTTCCTCTTTATGCCATTAATGGACCAGCGGATCAGATTCCAATAGAAACAATCATTTGCCATGCAATAGGTCTCGCATTTGCAAGAGTTTAAGCTATTGGCATTGTAAATGACAATGCCTTTTATTTAGCTGTTATGATAAGTAACACATGAATAAAAAGCACTGTAATTTACAATGTCAATAGCTCAAACTCGCTTAAATGCGAGATCTATTTTATTTAAAATAAGCAGCCGCCGTTGTCCCAGAGAAGCGCGCATGGCACTGCCATAAATGACCAGACCCCCTGGCATAATGAGCAGCAATGCTGACATAATTGCCATTATTCAGCAACACAAGTGGTGTAACTGAACTGCACCACTAGCACAATTGGCCTGCACGCTGGGACCTGGCAATTATCCTTAACTACTCTCTCTCTTTCTCTCCAGTACTCTCCAGCATTGTGCTGTTGGGTGCCCCTGGCATACCTGAGCAGCAGTTGAGCTGGAAAGCCCCATTGTGCTACCCAGTTACCACAGGTGACATCCCACTCCAGAACACGATTTTGCCAATTTCGTAAGTGGCGCTGTACAGTTACAGTTACACCATGGATGGTCCACATCTACCTTTGCCCCTTTCCACATTAACTATGTGCATCACGTGAAGCAGTGATAATGTTGTGCTGAAGAAAGTGTGTGATGAGACAGAAGTTTGTATAAGTGCGGAACTGCTCCCAGCGCAGCGGGCCCTGGGGGGCATGTAGTAGGTAGGGAGGTTATATAAAATGAAGCTGCAAAGTGAACTCATTTGTAGGTGCTTGCTTGTGTGTTTGGAAAACAGGATGAGTGTGGTGGAAAACAGGATGGTTGAGGTGGAAATCAGGATGAGTGTGGTGGAAAACAGGATCAGTGTGGTGGAAATCAGGATGAGTGTGGTGGAAACAGGATGGATAAGATGGAAATCAGGATGAGTGTGGTGGAAAACAGGATGAGTGTGGTGGAAAACAGGATGAGTGTGGTGGAAAACAGGATGAGTGTGGTGGAAAACAGGATGAGTGTGGTGGAAAACAGGATGAGTGTGGTGGAAAACAGGATGAGTGAGGTGGAAAACAGGATGAGTGAGGTGGAAAACAGGATGAGTGAGGTGTGCTAGAAGGCAGGGGTGTTTGATTGATTCCAAAGGTATCAGATAGAAAATGGGCAGGTGGGCAGCAATGAGCGTCGGAGGATAAGGATAAGGTCCCAGAGAGGGAAGATAAAAGGGCAGGATAAATACTTTAATCACATCCGATGACTGAAGCAACTCCACCTAGGCAGCCGATTAAGCAGGGACTTGTATTAGAGTGAAGGAGAGTGGATGTGATTGTAGAAGCAGATGAAAGGATTTAGGAAATGCTGATGGCAGATTTATGAATGATTTCAAACGAAGCAGGGGCGTAACAAAGGCCCCCGCAGCCCCCGCGATGCGGGGGCCCCCCAGGCTTACCCATGCTGAAGGGGGCCTCCTTAGCCCCTGCAACGAAGGTGAACATTCTCACAATTAACGTTTATAACTATTTAGCCAGGTGGATTAAACCCCCCCCCCCCGAACACCGCCAAACTTATCTTCCTAAATGGGATAAACGTCACTTTCCGGTGATAGTTAACACACAAAACACTGAAGAAAATAATAAAAAAAACAGAGGTAAGAGATGTTTCTCCAACGTGAAAGAGGTGTGATCCTCTCTAATGAAAATTTACACTCCTAAAATTCCTGCCTTTTCACTTTATGCTTTGTTTAAAAATGGAATTGCAATTGTGGAAGGCATACTTTTGCATCTACCATATTCAACTCCAGTCAAAAGTTTAGGATTGGAACTGGGACTGACAACATAACATTTTGAGCTTTCTCTCAAGTAAGCTGACATTTATATCATCTTTTTGAAGAATCTGTATTCATTTGAAAAAGCTAATAGAGAATGAAATTACATATGATACCGAAGAAAAATTCTTGGTTACCAAATTTATACCATTTTGTTTAAAATCTCTTCATATAATTTAACAAGTCAATCTAAATTGCTGTCTATGAAATTATTGTATTGCATTGCATTGCATTGTAATTGCACTTATTTAGAGCTTACTACCCCTGACGAGGCGTTGAAGCGCTATTTCAGTGAGTAGCACGCTACTCTGGAATCCATAACGGATTAGTGGTGAATTAGTATAGTGAAAATATGAAAGTAATTTGAGTGGTGTATATTTTATGATTGAAAAAAATTGTTAAACAAAAATCTTTTTTATCAATTTTTTAAACTGTGTAAATATACAAGGATTACAGTTTAATTGTACTTTTCCAAGTATTGGAGAACTACAGTTTTATTTAAAATCCAATCTGAGCCACGATGTGTGATGATTTATATGAATTAAGTGTGTAAATCTTCTTAAAGGTGAAAAGAACGGATTCCCCAGTAAAGAGGGGAAAAAACACACATCCAGGTTAATAATTTTGTGATGCTGATAACCAATACTTAAATCATTTTTTATTAAAATCAATTTCTAAGACCTATGTTTGTAGCAGACACAGTCTGATGCACTATTTATGCTGTGTTATATGATATCAATGAACATTTGTTATCAATTGTACACATTTTTTATTTAAAAAAAAATTTTTTTTTGTTTTTAATTGTATTTATTGTAAATGTAATTTTGTTGTACAATATTTTGTGTAAATGCTACAATTAATAAATACTTAAAAAATAAAGAAAACATATTTTCATTAGTCTTTCATCTGAGCTCGTCCAGAAAAATATACTGGGCAGAGCCAACAAAAAAAGAGACCAATGCCTCCTCCCAAATGATGTTCATTTGGGACACTGGGCATGTGCCCTTGGTGACCAAGGGAAATCACTTACAGCTTCCTGCATACGACAGGGAGATGACACATTTTTGGATTGGGGTGTGCATTACCAATCACTTGAGAGCTAAAGGAGATTTTGTTTTCTTGGCAGCTGAGACCACGTTGCATACATTTTACACTAGTGCAAAAAAGGCCCAAGTTATTTTGCAGTGATGTTGCGGTTTGCATAAAAGAGCTTGGGGCAAATTGGTTTATTTGTGCATTCAGTAGATAATGTTTTGCGTAAAACAAAGAAAAAAATGCGGCCCAGTTGCATGAAATGTATTCCGCATGTATTCCCTAAAATCACTTCAGGTGTAATAAGTACCATTTTTAACAAACATCATCTGCTCCATGAATAACCTTTATTCCAAACCGAGAGGCAGTCAGATTGAAAGGTGACTCGCCTTTCTGTTTGAGGCCTTGAGTGAGATTAGCTCAGCGGATCCGCCTGTAAATTAAAAATAAATCTGATAGAAATGTAGTTGAGTGAACTGAAGCACCACTGTCCACCACAGGGCTTTAAAGCATGGGTTCAGCCGCATCCCTCCCCCACGAGATCAGATGACGATGTAAACACGAACTGGGAGTAGCCTTTGGTCCTAATCCGCACCGTTTCCGCAGACTTCTGGGGTCGGCCCAGGCTGCCATTAACATAGCTGCAAGGTTCCAGATTGGCATGCGTGACATTTTCATAATTTCAGCGAAATTATGAGTGACATTTCAACGACTATGAGTGACACTTTCTCACAAGCAAAATCAAGCAATGAAGACGAGGGAATCATATCATATATGTACTATAGCACATAAACAGGTAAGAGCTGACAGCATGACCGTCAATCACAGAGAGAATCAAAGAGAGCAGCAATCAAGAGAAAGGGAGTTCAGAAACCTGCAGGTCTATGGACTGATGCTGGGCGATAAAAGATAATGTGCACTGTTTTAAATAGTTTCTTGTGCATGTATTTAGCAAGAATTACCTTTCAAGTTATATTGCCAAACGACTCTAATGCAGGTTACGATTTTCAGTGCTACCGTTCTTCAGGATTGTGAATGCAAATGCAGAAGAGCTAACAAAATATAACACAGATCTTGCGAATTTAACAAACAGTCACTATACTTGGGACCTCTATTCAGGAAAAACACCAACCTTTCCCTCGCAAAGCTCGAGGTTAGCCCATCTCACTATCCACGTCATAATATCAACTTAAGAAAAAATGATCTTACCATCATCCTGGTATACATGTCAAATGCCTGTTCAAGCGTCCACTGGACATCCTCAGAAGCAGTAGATTGGTTCCGGGTTCTTATAACTTCTGTTCTTAAACTAATTCTGGACTTACATGCTATATAATTGCAGGTAGACTCTGGTCTACAGCTGGCTAAAGGCAGGCTGTAGCCACTGCAGGCTGTGGCCATTCAAGTTGGCCTCCAGGCCCGCCTCCAGTGCAAACCTCCAAGCCGCTGTCTCTGGTCTGCAGCTGGATAAAGGCAAGCTCAGGCCTGAGCCACCGCGGGCCATGGTAATTCAAGTTAGCCCCCAGGCTCGCCTCCAGTGAAATCCGTCAAGGCCGCTGTACTGCCCTGACTCCTGTGAGTCCCAGGTGGGCCGTCCAGTTTTCGTCAACTCTGCCGTAAAATATTGAATTCAACGGTGGCGCGGTAAAATAACAGCAGCTGATGGCACATTGTGGCCCAGACCTGTGCGAGCTGCTGCAGGAAGCGCTGCGAGCGTCACGGCCGGGTGCCATGATTATCTGTAGCGCTCCGGACGTGATTATTTGTAGCGCTCCAGCCACGGTATTATGGTGTGCTCCCTCCGGCCATGATTATAGGCAGGCGTCCCTCCGGCCATGATAAACTAGCCATCCACCTTTTTTAGCTCTCTTAAACTCCCCGTGCTCCAGTAGCAGGATGTGTCGTCGACCACAATGACGTTAGGCTGACAGTGAGAGCCGTGCGCGGGATTGGATCACCATCATGATACACTGTAACAGTTGAGTGAGGCTGCCAGCAGCCTTAGTTCAGCTGGGAGCCTCAAGCCTGCTGGAGCAGCGTGCGCAACTGAGTCACGGTCAAGCCACAGACTCTAAGTTTTATTCAGTGCTTTCTGTCACAGCCGACACTCAGCATATGCGTGACAATGCATTGCAGTGCAGTAATGCGGAGTACCACACTGAAATGCGTTAGTCTAACACGTGTTGTGTGATACTTGGCAGGACTGCATTAAAGCTCCAAAGCCTTTTGAAGTCTCCGTGGAGGTAATCAAATTAGCCGGTCCTCGGTGCTAGCCCAGCTTGAGCCGGCTGTGTCCTTGTCTCGCGCCTGACAATGTCTTTTTGAGTTCATTGGAGTGATTTGGGAGAGAGCTGCAAAAAACCCATCTTCCGAAAGACTCCTCTGTTAAGAGCCTCTGAGCATGTCACAGTAGTCGGC
Organism: Triturus cristatus; assembly: GCF_964204655.1. Taxonomy (NCBI): domain Eukaryota; kingdom Metazoa; phylum Chordata; class Amphibia; order Caudata; family Salamandridae; genus Triturus; species Triturus cristatus. The sequence continues at coordinate 1,636,062,994 of NC_140589.1, forward strand.
CAGAAAACTCAACAACAAACAGTGACGAGAAAAAGAGTTCTCGACACAACAGTTGAAGAACTAAAGTGCATGGGAACTGTGCTTTACCGGTGCGCCACAGCCTTGAACGGAAGTGACGTATCGGCAAAGCCAACGAGTTAGGAGTAAGCACTAAAGAGCGACATTAGAGTCAACCTATGGTAAGTAGCAGGTGGGAAAAACGTGGTTTTCTTTGATTACCGCAGGTCTTGCAGACAGCGCATGAGCGCTGTAGCTGAACCTAATAATGGGATAGTAAAACAGGAGTTGAGTCATTTGCTGGAAGCCCCTTACTACATCAGCCATCAACTTGTCTTTAATGTTCTGAATGTAAGCTTGCTTCTGTAATGACAAATCTGTTTATCTCTAAAAGCCCTTGTCTGTTGGCCAACTCCCGTCCTTGTTTCTGCTCCTGGCACTGCTCTTCTAACTCCAACTTCACCACTGCAATGTAATGTCATCTCGCCTCTACCTAAACCTCAGCTTTCATGTCCATATAACACTGGTGTAGATACAATGTTGTGTGTAGTGCACATGCATAGCTATAAAAGGAAATTTATTTCTGAAATGGTATACCTTATACATTAAGGGAAACAGTTACAGGAGTTATCCACTGACGTAAGACATACCTGGCATACAGCTTAAATGTCAATATATCTTAAAATTACTTCAATGAAAAATGGATACCAACTTTCAATTTAGGCTATGACACCAAATGCACAATGCAATGACAAATAAAATAAACATTGGCAAGGCCAGCAGGTCTAGCTTTCATGTTCTAACGCATGCAAATATAATTTTTCACGCCTATGGTTGCAAACGTTAGCACATGAACTCCAGAAATTATAGCTTTGTCAATACTTGTTTTTCCAAAACGGTGTAAACAGTGTCACCCACCAGCAAACTTCCATTCATTGCAAATAAATCTTCAAACCAAGAAACAGTTCATGCTTCAAAATAAATGTTCATATTTTCTGAACAAACATCAGAAACACAGACAGTACACCATTGATAACTATCTTCCTAGAGATTGTGCAAACGGTCACAGTGAACAGAGATGGAGCAAAAAAAAACCCACATTACGTGGTAAAGATGCTGGCTGCATCCCCGCAGACAAGAAGGGATTATGAGTGAGCAGACGGCACTGTACCTGCACGGGCACTGGCTGGCCCTGCGGCTGGCTGGGAGTGGTCTGTTTAACCAGCTGGCACAACATCTCGTTTTGCAGCTCAGTGTGTGTGAGGCAAACTTGGAGGGCACTCTGGGACAGCGACACGTGGTAATCGATTGCAGGAGAGTCCACCGCAGCATTTATGAATAACTGGCAAGTCTGATTGCAGAAAAACAAAACAAAGCTATGATTTCATTACCTGTTCAATGAAGAACATTGTCACATGTCATGGATGTTTCCCTAACAAGTTCGATAAAAAAAAGATAAATGCCTGCACATTTAAGACAATGCAATCGTTTTATTTCACCATTATAACATTTTAATAAATAGTTTAAAGCATGCCCCCAACACACATATAGTGGAATGTTCCATATTGTGTGCAAAAGTGATCACTCACAGGTGCATATTGACATGGTATTATAACATATAAGAGAGAGCAGAAGGTAAGCCACCGTACGCACTCCTATGAAGACACAACCAACACATACAGGTACATCAGCTATAGGTAGAATATAAGTTACAGTAATACTATCCTCAAACAGACATACGGAAGTCCAACTAGGACATTCACAGAGTTCCTGTGCAAGTGCAGGAAGTGTCATCCTTATGGAAGAGGAAGTCCCACACACACAAAATTGTGTCATGCTTTATCATTGACATGGATCATGTAGAATCAAAAGGAAGGAGGGAAGCTAAGGGTCATACTCTAAGACTGCGATCCAGCGGGATACAGGAAAGATCCTTACACCCTCAGCGCTGTCTCCTGAACAACTTCCCTGGTGGGGGCTGATGGAGTTTGACATATGTAGACCACATCTTGGGTGGTCTCCATTCCACACCTCCCTTGAGAGAGGCATCATCGAGTGTGCATAGGGTATTGGGTGCACAGTAACAGGGATTCTGTAGTAAGCATGGTCCATGCACACTCACAAGTGAGGAAACACTCGCAGTTCTGTGCTCGAGGGCATGCCATGAACACTGTTTATGAATTTGGTGTTATAGAATAGCAGGGTAGGGCAAATTACTCTAAATGCTGATTATATAGGTCCCCAAATTGTCTGTAATGTGCAGTGTTGAACACTGCCAAGTAGTACGGACAATGAGGTATTTTTCACATACATAAGAAGACATGACCACCGTTTGGTATAAGGCAGCTGTAGCTTATTTTATTACATCAACCTTAAACCCAAGGAGTAACAGGTGAAACAATTGCCAGTTTTCACTTCCTCCCAATACCCTGGGTACACACTCTGAAAAACGGGGAAGAAGGCAGATTTTTTAGCAAACCATTTCCACTAATTTTAATTATCTGTTCTACTGATTTGGATATGATATTTTCAGAGTATCACCTGAATCTCTCTTTGTAATCTTCTTGTATGTCACCATATTGAATTGTGTTAGATGTCATTCTTTTCAACAGGGTGAATTGGGAATGGGGACGATGTGCTTTCAAGGATTCATGGTGGAAATTGTGAACATGCAAACCATTATTCCTGTCTGTTGGCTTATTAAAAACACTAGTCTGTATCTAATTTCCTTTAAATGAGACTATGACGTCCAAGAACGCAATGTGTGACCTGTCAATGCTGTGTGTAAATTAGATGTTGTGATTTTTAGTATTAAGATCAGCAATGTTGCTCTCCAAGCTTACCAAAGTGCCATTCCACATAATCAATATGTTGACGATGTACCTAAGATACAATAGCAAATTCTCATGTAATTTTTGTTAAATTGTTTTTAAATTTGGCCAATAAAATATTTGCACAGGTGCCGGTCCATGTAAACCCCATAGAGTGCTGTGTATCTGTAGGAAGTCCTGTCCCACTAAAAAAATAACTGGTGTAATGTGAAATTAAGTAATTCTACCAGAAACACTTTGTTTGCTCCTATTACATTTTTTTGGAACTGGGCCCATTCCACAGCATTCATGCCTTCGGCATGTGGAATCAAAGTGTAAAGAGAATTAGCATCAATGGTGCATAGCCAGATTGTATGCTTTGTTGAGTTGTATGTATTTTAGTTTGTTCATGAAGTCAGTTGTATCTTTACAATAAGAACGCATCTCTTGTGCAATAGATTGTAAGAAGTTGTCCAAATATTTTCCAAGTGGTTCATGTATTGAATCACAAGCTGAAATGATCAGTCAAAAAGGCAGATTTGAGAGACTTTTATGCACTTTTGGTAGCATATACAGTTTTGGTCTTCGGGGAAAAGATGTCTCCTAGAACATTTATTTTTTATAATCCATTCACACTCAATAGCTTTGTCCAGAATTTGATCCAGAATGCTTTGGAAAGTGGATGTTGGATTTTCTCCATGTAAAATTCACTATTGGTCATCCCTTAATCTGCCAATTGGAAGGTAGTTTCATTTTTGTTGACCAAAGCTCTGAGTATCGCCCATTCCTTGTTGGTTGAATTAAAGTCGTTGGCGATCAAAGTGACTAAGGATTTGTGAGAAATATGCAGCACATAGTTACTCTTGAACTTACATTCTTTGTACATGGGAGAATCCATGCATTCACTGTTATTCTCCAAGGTTGTAAAAAATACTTGAGCTGTGCATTTCTCAAAAGCTTAAACACAGATTCTTGTATTTCAAGGTAATTAGTCCTGTACATCAGAACAAACTATGGTAAATTTGAACAATAAAGAGTCTTATGAGGGATGTAAAGAGCTGAGTACAAATTATCACTTTACAAAACTTAATTTTAGAGCCCTTGGAAGAAAAGGTAATCTGTATGAAAGTAATTCACGTTCACTATTGCATGAAAACTCTTATGTGTGTATTGTCTCATAGCAGCCAAAGCTGGTGTAATTCAAAGTGGAAGAAGACAATTGCTTTTTTAGAGAAAGGATGAAAAAAACTATTTGCTAATTAAAACATAATTATTCTGTCCACAAATTGGCAAAAGATTTTTGTCTATGATTGTTTAATAAGTTGGACATAGAGACTGAAGTTAGCTTTTGTTCCTGTAAGTAGGAAGCTAATTTCATCTTGCTAAGAAATGTTCTCCTTTCCACTGTTCTACAAAAGAAAGTAAGTTCAAGAGCATAGGGCTATCAATGGGTAAACAGCGCTTTAGTTTGCATGCTAAACAACAAATGCCATAACAACGCGGTTGTTACAACGACTGCGTTGTTATTTCGCATACCGTTACAACGCAGGTCGGAACAACGACTTGCTTTTACGGGACAGAGGGTGTTGGATTTAAAATCCAACAACTTCCCTAGTGTCTGCATAGACTGGAGTTGGAATAGTAAATTATACTATTCCAACATCCAGCGCCCCCTAAAAGCAAGTCGTTGTTCCGACTTGCGTTGTAACGGTACGCGAAATAACAACGCGGTCGTTGTAACAACTGCGTTATGGCATGCGTTGTAAACGCATGCGAAAAAAACGTCCAATATTCCTATCAATGCAGTACAAATAACTGATTTTCAACGTGAAGGACTGCATTTCCACCTCGTAACTCTTCCTTATCCCTTATTTCAATGTGGGTGAATTTCCAGCCAGATACTGGTGCCTTTGTTTTCCAGCTTGGAATAAGGTCAACCCCAAGCATCTGCAAAAAGATGGATGCATGGTTATATGGAAACCCGTTGGACTATCTTGTACAGACCTCCTCAAAAAAGGCTGAAGTAAACTCTCAGCAGGGTTTCCAATAAGTGAAATGGAAATGGAATCTGAAATCAACTCTGCACTTCCAGTTTACTCATACCTTTATTTTTCACAGACTGCGACCAGGTGATAATGCATATAGATGGAGCAGAAGAATTGCACAGACATTGGTGGCATCCTCCACTGACTGAGTGCATACTCAGATTGTGTATAATCCCACTGTGCATCAGACGTACCATTGTTACATATACACATCCACTTGGCAAGGTATCTACTGCTTCATAGGTGCTGATTTGGTGGGATTTGCCAGTGAGTTGTAACTCATTTAAGCAGTTCCTCTTTTGATCACAAAACTCATTTGAGGCCAGAAATGGGAAAGATCATTGATTTAGGACCCAGCACACTCATCCATTGAGAGGAAGTTATCAACAATTTCTAATGCGCTTTTGTTTGTGTGTTTTGGGAATTTCAATCTGTGGACCTCCCTACAGATTCAGTATTTCCCCCAGAGATTGGAAAATTTTTCCATTTCTTCTCAACTTAAAATCAGGGTCGGAGTCTTCTTTGTTGCACCACTAGTGAGAGCAGGAAGTAGAGACACAAGAGAACACTCGCTGCAATACTTCACACAATTACTCTAAAATATACAGCCATGCTGTTTATTTACCTTAAATAATTTCTTTGCTTCAGTTTGCAGGGCTTCTGATGGCAGCGTTGTGAGTGGGGAAGTAATTCCTTCTTTGGTGTAACACAGAGTTGGGTGACTCCAAATTTCAGTACCTGAAACATTAAGGGCAGCTGTTCAAAAGAAACATTATATAACATTATATAACCTGTTTAGATAGCTCTCATTTGTAGCTGGCCTGGTTCCCAGCAATGTTTTAGGAAGAAGACATGCCAGTTTGTTAGACAATTTTGTAGAAGAGGTAATTTGTAGAGTAAGACTTAGTATGTCAACAAAGCACACTTTAGCGGGTTTTGTATGATCGCTAGAAAGGAGGTGAGTGAACAGGAATCCTCACTTACCAGTCTTTTCGAGAATGACTAGCCCAACGATTTATGAGGGTCGCCTGTGTCAAGGAGCATGTAAAAATGGGGTGATGGCAAATAATCTAGAGGAGTTTGTAAAGTCTCACACCCAGTGGTTGGCTGTTTGTTAGATGAATGTTCCTCTCTTCTGGGCCCTAATATGCTGCAGGATACTATAATACAATGTGGACCTGGAAGGGTCCCTGGAACAAGCAGATCAGGACAATGCTCTCAGAAAATCATATCCTAACCAAGGATGTTTTGTCAGAAGAACAATGTAAACAGGAACAGATAACTTCCTTATTCACTTCCTACTACTAGGAGAAAGTGAAGGGAATGTGCAGCTACACAAGTGATAACTATGTGCTCTATCTCAGTGGGACCCAAGGACCTCAGCCCTACCATGGAGTACACCCTTGCACAAATGCCTACACCCGGTGGTGGGACGCAGTTGATCATATATATAGATATATATATATATATATATATATATATATATATTTAGGCATTTGTTAAGCGCACTATCACCATTGCAGGCATCCTGGCGCTGATTGGATCAGAGAGAGGCGTAAAAGTGAGACACAGGAGCGAAAGTTATCAGACAGTTGTTTTGGGGAATAACCAGGTTTTGATCCTTCTCCTGAATGGGAGAAGTTCAGAGATGTGCCTAATATCAGCTGGGAGCGTATTCCAGAGCTTGGCAGCTGTTACCTCAAAGGATCTGCCTCCGGATCTGACTCTCTTGAATCTGGGAACGACTGCCAGCTTGGCCTCAGAGGAGCGAAGCTGCCTGGCTGGAGTGTACCAAGCAAATTTCGACTGTAGGGAGGCAGGGCCAATTCCATGGAGCGCCCTAAATGCTATACAAAGGGCTTTGAATTGTACTCTCTGCCTCACCGGCAACCAGTGGAGTTTGCTCAGAGAGGATGACCCGTGTGCTCTTCTAGGAAGCCCCAAGGCCAGCTTAGCAGCTGCTGATTGCACCCTTTGGAGCCTGTCCAGCAAGAATCCAGGGGATCCCAGCAGAAGGGCATTGCAATAGTCCAATCTGCTGAGGATGGTGCATTTTACCACTTGGACGCGAGCATGTGGGGGAAGGAGAGGAAGGACCTTCCTTAGGGAACGGAGGATGGCAAAACAGCAAGCAGTAATCTTATGGATATGCGTCTCCAAACTGAGCCTATGGTCCAGCAAGACTCCTAGGTTACGGACTGATTCCACCGGCCGGACTGTAGTCCCAGTTTCAGGGGGCCAGAAATTATCAGGGAAAGGCCCGGGAATCTTAGTTCCAGCGCTAAAGAGCACCTCCGTTTTCCCTGCGTTGAACTGAAGGGAGTTGTCCTTAAGCCAACGAGAGGTGTCACGCAAGCAGTTGTGAAAGACCTCAACCGATGTAGAATCCTCTCCCTCCAGGGAGAGGATCATTTGCGTGTCGTCGGCGTAGTTGACAATTTTAATATTAAAGCTTTTAATTAGCGTAATCAAAGGTCTGAGGTAAAGGTTAAAAAGGAATGGGCTAATTGCTGAGCCCTGGGGGACCCCATGTGAAATCAAAGTAAAAGCTGACTGAAAAGGAGGGATGGACACCGCCTGCTGCCTATCCTGCAGAAATGAGTGGAACCACTGCACTGCCGACCCTCTTACTCCCGCCTCAAGCAACCGCTTCAGCAAAATCTTAGGGTTCACAGTGTCAAAGGCGGCAGACATGTCAAGCAGGATCAAAAACGTTGCCTGCCTTCTGTCTGCACGCCTTTGAAGCTCGTCCATAGCGGTGATTAGAGCGGTCTCGGTTCCGTGGGCGGGCCGGAAATCGAATTGATCAACATCTAATAGTTGATGACGTTCCAGATGGTTGGAGAGGGTGTTGCTAACCCATCTTTCGACAATCTTGGCTGGGAATGGTAACAGGGAGATGGGACGGTAGTTTTTTTAGCAGTCCGGGTCGAGAGAGGGCTTTTTTAGCAATGGAGAAACTAGCGCCCGCTTCCATTGAGCTGGAACAGTCCCAGTCGCAAGAGATTGATTGCAGATAAGATGGAGGGATGGAAAAAGTTCCTTCTCAAATTCCTTCCATATTTTATGTGGAACAGGGTCTAAGGGAGACCCCGAGGAAATCTCTCTGGCTAGTTTACTGAATGCTTCGTACGTAAGAGGTGGAAACTCGAGTAAAAGATCATTCGAAGCCAAGGTTGGCCCTGCGAGTTGGTCCACTGAGGATCCCAGTCTCAGGTCGGGGGGAGGGATAGAGTCTGGCGAGACTTCCAGATCCCTAATGATGAGATCAATTTTTTCCTTGAAGAAAACAGCAAGGTGTTGATGATACTGCCCTCAGAGTCTAAACAAGATGGTAGGGGTTGAGGCCCCCGCAATAAGAACAGTCTCAAGGAAAAGTATTATATATATAGAAGTTGGTTTCTAATTATAGAACAGGACTTTGCTTTCTGAAGCCCACTGGAGGGTTTTAATGATCCTTGAATTGTTTTTGAACTGCACGAAAAGCACTGGAGTTTATTAATTTATTTTGAGCTGAACCACAAGTTCCGGCGTGCAATAGTATTAAGCACTGAAGCAGGCACACCGGAGGCCAATAAAAGCTGACAAAGCAGGGAACTGTGGGAGCCAAAATACCACTTGCAGTCAAAAAGCCTCTGAAGAAAAAGCATGAAGCTTTGAAACGCGCTAGGCTGGGGGATGAAAGAATTTGGAATGAAAAGGCCTGTTCTGAAATAATAAAAAGGTTTGTGATAAATCACCGGCTGGAGGAGTGCGTCTCTATTGCAAGGGCACCTTTGAGATGACCATATATATATATATATTTTTTTTTTATTATCTACTGGCAGTCGCCAGTAGATAGTTATAGTTAGGACCGTGTTTCCATAGGAAATCCGCAACATTCTATTTGGAATAACTTTGGCGCCGGTTGACCAATCCTCACAAACTTTTCAAAATAGGTGGGGTGCTCCGCTCCGCTCCTACCCTGAAAGTCTCGGGGGGTCCCAAAACATGTTTTCCCCATGCAATTTTCCATAGGGACCTTTAATCCAAGGTACAGCCCGAACGGCTGAACAGAATTACTTGAAATTTGGCAGAGAGGTTGTCCTCAGGTCAGGGAAGTGCCTTTTGCTGGTCTGGTGTCAATCTGTTCAGTAGTTCCTGAGAAAATCAAAAGTAAAATCATATATATATGTGGGCGGAGCCTAACCACACATCTCATCCTGAGATCTGATTGGCTGTCAGCACTTCATCCAAGAAGTGTTGGCAGCCATCTTGGGACCAATATACATGATAGCACCTCATTAAAAAGCATTGCAGTTAATAGAAGGTTTTAAGACTTTAGTTACATTATAAATCATTTGTTGATGGTACCATACTCATTTTAGGAATTGTGGTATGTTCTAAGGTGATTTCACCATGTGAAAAAGCCTTCTGCTGGGATATCATGATTGAGAGAAAAATATTTTCTCATGCTTTTCCCACAGAGGTTTGGAAGGTGATCTATAAGCTAAACTGAGAGCTTATTTTCTGTAAATTCACATTATCTTTCTCAGTCATGTGAGAATGAAGTCTGACATTCTCAGTAAAACATGTACATCCAACAATGGCAGAGACTGTCAGTTGATTCCTCTGTGTTCTACTGCAGCTTCCCAGAGTGTTCCAAAGAACAACTAGAGCGCTAACAGTCCTACTTATGATAAACATATGGCACACCTGAAGCCATCTTGCTTGGATTAAAGTGGTAACTCTTAAAACATTTAATTTAAAAAGGAACAAAATGAGGGGTTTCATTTTTCCATAAAAAGTATGATTAGTGCTGCAGAAAGAAAAATTAGGGCACATTTTGAGTGACTTCTCAAATCCTCTTCTATTTCATTAAAAAATTCTGACATGCAGACTGAAACATGCACTTTCAATACCAGCAGCAGTTTTCCCTGGTGAGCAGTAGCTTTACTACAGTGATCTAATGAGCAAAAAGAGTGCTAACATTCTGAATTTATTGCAAATGTGTGACACATCTGAATGCCTTCTTGATGGAATCAAAGTAAAACACTGAAAGTATTCCCTACTGAGGAGACTGCAGTAAATGAGGAAATTAGGAAACTTCATAACAAATAAGTCTCCCAAGATGGCCACCAGAGACAAAAGAGCCCAAATGTAGCCCAAATATCTCCCAGATGTAGCCCAAGTATAGCCCAATGACAGAATGTCCCAGAGTGTTCTTAAAAACAACTAGAGTGCTTACTGTCTTCATTATGACAAGAGTATGGCACACCTGAAGCCATCTTGATTGGAATAAAATGGTAACACTTAAAACATTTAATTTAAAAAGGAACACAATGAGGGGGTTCATTTTGCCATAGAAATTATGATTAATGCTGAAGAAAGAAAATTAGGGCACATTTTGAGTGACTTCTCAAATCCTCTTCTATTTCATTAAAAAATTCTGACATGCAGACTGAAACATGCACTTTTAATACCAGGAGCAGACTTCCATGGTGAACAGTAGTTTTACTACAGTGATCTAATGAGCAACTAGAGTGCTAACATTCAGAATTTATGGCAAATGTGTGACATATCTGAATACCTTCATGAGGGAATCAAAGTAAAAAACTGAAAGCATTTCCTACTGAGGAGACTGCAGTACATGAGGAAATTAGGAAACTTCATAACAAATAAATCTCCCAAGATGGCCACCGGAGACAAAAGAGCCCAAAATCACCCAGATGTAGCCCAAATATAGCCCAATGACAGAAGTGTGCAAAACACTTATTATTTTGTGTTTTTGCAGTGTTATATAGTGCAGACTTGTCAGGTATTGGAGTGCTTTACATGAGCATTGGTTACATCACACAAGAACAAATTCATTTTGGTTGTAGACATGGGGAGACTAAGTGATTTGACCAGAATCACAGAATGTCGAGCTGAAGCAGAAACTCCAACCTGGTTCCCCAGTTGCAAAGTCTGCAGTTCTGGAAGTAACACCACATCCTCTCCCCTAAGTGCAACATTTAATCAAGTGGTCAACTGGATAAAAAAACATAAAGATAACAAATAATTTAAAAGTGCTTTGTCGCCATTTGAAAACTCAGAAAATATGTCCTTATTTTAGTCTTTTAGAGCACTAACCATAATTTTGATGCCAATAAGACCCTCTCATATATGTAATTTCTAAAGGAAATTCTCTAGGTATTACAGTTTTGATTACATCAAGATGACGTCAGGCGTTCCACACTTTTGTAATAAATATAGAATGTTAGCAATCTAGTTTTTCATTAGGATACTGTTGAGAGGCAGAGGCCAGAGGCACTGACTCTGAAAATTGAAGGCAGGTAGGAGGGTGCAAAGGCAACAATTTAACCACACTGAGCAGGCAGGAAGGGCCGTGGCAGCACAACAGACTATGGAGGGCAGTGGAAAGGGGGGCAGGGGCAACAAACCAACAATACAGGACTTGCAAGAGAGGCTGTGGCAATGTAATAGACCATTGTGGGCAGAAGGAAGAGGCAATGGTAGTACAACCATACATGCCAACAGACCCGATTCAGCCAGGAAACGTCCAATGTTTTTAAGCTCAAATGGGCTTTATTTGATCTGTCTCCTGTCTACAATCTCCTCTTTTTCAATGTAACTCAAAGGGGAAAATCAATCCCCCAGTTTTTTTTCAAAATCTCCCTCTTACCAAGTTCAAAATGTTCGCAAGTATGGTACATTGGATCATGGAAGGAAATGGGGTAGGGACATGGACTTGGATAACAGAGGACAGGAGGGACATGGAGAGGTGCACCAAACTGACCCTGCAGGGCAGGCATCAGGGTTTGCAGCAGCACAATACACCACACAGGGCATGCGGGACGGGAGTGCAGCACAACAATCCATAGAAAGCAAGAGGGAGGGGACAGGACCATGCACATGGACAACAGAGAACAGAGGGGCAAGAGGCAATGGTAGCTAGCTGACCATAATGGACAGACAGGAGAGAAAGCTGCAGCATAACAGACCATAAAGGGCAGGAGGGACGGATCAGGGGCATTACAATGGAACAGACAAGCCAGGAGGGAGGGAGTAGGGGTCTGCACATGTAAACAGAGGGCTGGGGGCAAGGGGGCAGGGCAGGAGCAGCAAGATAGCCATGGAGGTCAGGCAGGATGGGCACTAGAAGCAAGACACACCATGAAGAGCAACACTGAGACTGTGATGGCATACACACAGACCATGGAGGGAAGGTGGGAGGGGGTCAGGGGCAGCTAACTGACCACACAGGGAAGGTGGGAGGGGCCATGGCAGCACAGAAGACCATGCATGGCAAGTGGGAGGGTTAGTGGCAGCACAATGGCTATGATGGGCGAGAAGGAGGGTGCAGGGGCATGCACAAAGGACGATGGAGGATAGAAGGGAGGGTCAGGACCTGTGCACAGACAAGCAAGTTCAGGGGAAGGGGCCTCACAACAGATCGCACGGGGCAGGCAGGAGGAGCAGTTGCAGCAGAACAGACCAGGGAGGGCAGAAGGGTGTGGCAGTACAATGGACCATGTAGGACAGGAGGAAGAGGATAGGGGCATGGCATGTGGACAGGCAGGGTGGAGGTGGCAGGGACAGGTTACAGTCATCTGACAATGCTAGGCAGGTGGGAGGGGAGTGGAAGCTCAACAGAACACTCAGAGTAGATAGGAGTGGCAGGTCCATGGAACATGGTGGGCAAAAAGGACGGAGCAGGGGCATGCACAAAGACATCGGAGGGCAGGGGGAAGGAGAATAGGGGCAGCAAGCTAAGCACAGAGTTTAAGCAGGAGGTCAATGATGGGGCATAGAATTGGGCAATGGAGGGCAGGAGGAGTGGACTGGTACATCATACTAAATTGAGGGCAGTGGCAGCACATCAGACCATGCATGGCAGGAGGGAGGAGGCTAGTCCATGGATTCACCCAACAGAGGATAGGGAGGAGGGGGATGGGGAAGCAAGCTAACTGTTCAGAGAAGGCAGGTATTAGGAACTTTATTGTTTTTAAAACGGGTGTCTGTGCGAACTACTTAAAATATGAACAAGTATGCAGCATAATCTCACTTTTATTCAGGAAGAAGAAGACGTTTGTGACTGTGACTCCGGGCTCACTTGGCAGAAACACCCCCTGACCCTCCACTCCCTATCGCAAAATGTAATGCCCGTGGAAAGGGTAGGTGAACACAGTGTTATATAGAACATAGTCCTGAGAGCACGATTGAAAATGAAAACTAGATATAGTGTATGGTATAAACTATGCACCAAAAAGTGTGATACAAGATGAACCGGGCGTGAAATATAATATGCAATACATTGTGCGCAATTACAGATTCATTGGAGAGCGCGAGATAGCACAGGCACTAGCGCGTGCTATGCGATATGTGCCTTGGAGTGTAATATGCACAGGGCAGTGTTGTGTAACCTAACTAGTCTCTAAAGTTGTAATATAAAATATGTGCTGTGGAGTGTAACGTTGCATATGCACTGTGACAAAGATATGGATCCCATATTGTAATATGTATGGCATAGCACTGTGCGTTATAACATAGGCATCGAGGAAGGCACGTTAGATGGGGCAATATAACCTGTGCGAAGACAAGTGTGGCATGACATATTCACGGGGTGGTGTTACAGTGCACATGGGCTAGAGAGTGTCATAGCATATGCACTAGCTAGTGGAATACAACACAGAGGTGTGTGGCACTCAGCAGGCAATGGTGGGTGTAACACAGCATTGGGCTCTGCCAGGAGCGCGCTGTGACTGTCAAGTGATGTTCGTCCCCTTTCCAGAGAGTAAAATAAAAAGTATTACACATCCGGCAGTGGATGTGTGTTTTATTAACCGTGAGGGGGGTTTCTTGCATAGTTGGTCGAATTTTTGTCGAATCCCCTTTGAATGGCTTGGTGTGCATGTGTATTAAATGTGCCCGTCAATAGCTACCCATGTTTGTATAAATAAACGACAAGGGTGTCTACCGGGATTAGGCACGGTAGGGCATCAGACATGTCAGAGCTTCACTAGTGGTGTAAATACATTCCACGTGGATTCATTGTATGCATAGTCGCCTTTTAATGAATATCACGCAAATCGTCATGGTGATAGGTACGTACGGTGTGTCCAGCATGTCCTAGGTGTGTCTATAAATATATATTTTTTAAAAATGATAAAAAACAGTGGCCGGCCCTGGGGATTGGGGGTCAAAAAAATATAATTAGGAGACAGGCCCTGGGGGATGGGGTCATCAGGGCCAATAAATTAGAATAAGAAGGGGAACCACACAGCCCCCCTTCTTAAAAAATTAAAATAAATAAAAGACTGGCATCGTGCCGGAGGCCATGCCCCCTCCTTGCAGCACTCTGCAAACGCGCCCCCTGGCGAATTGTAAGTTGGGGAATTAATTCCTCTTCAATACTGAGGGTCCCTAAGGGCCAACTAGCCCAACAGGCATCTCCAGTATGCGCCAGGGAGCTGCACTGCAGACAGGTGTTCTGAGGCCAAGCCCCTTTTTACACCTCTATGCAACGCAGCTCTGTGGCGCTTACTGGAGGTACCTAGTGGTCTAGTTTGACCCTAGGGACCCTTAGGATTCAAGGGGACTTAATCTCCCAACTAAAAACGGACACAGGGCGTGTTTACACAGTGGTGAAGGGAGGGGACGGGGCCTGAGTTAACGTGTGCAAAAACGCCCTGTGGCCTGTTTTAAGAGGTAGTTTTAATCCCCATGCCCTATTATATACTAGGGGCTTACAGAGGAGGTCATGCTAATCACAGGGGGACCCCAACGCATAATGTTCCCTAGTGTATGTAGGTGTTTTCACTGTATTCTAAGTGTCTTTTAACATAGCACTGGCTCTAGGACTGGTTAGTCAGACTCAGTTACCACCAGTATCCGTCTGAAAAAGTTGAGGGTACAGGATGATTTTGCAACAAGGCTTCTTTCTGCTCTTCTTTTTGTTCTTTCTGCACGTTATCCTTCTTCCTGCACTTTTCTTCGTCTTCGAGGACTTCTGTTGCTTCTTTCTGCACTTCGTTTTTTTCTTTCTGTACATTTTTTCTTCTTTCTTCACATGTCCTATCTCTGTAGGCATAGTTAGAAATTAGCATTTAAAAAACCTTTGAAATTCACAGAAAAAACCATAGGTTTCAGGCACGTTATAGTTAGGAATTAGCATTTAAAAAACCTCAGAAATTCACTGAAAAAACCATAGGTTTCAGGGGTGTTATAGTTAGCTGGACTTTTCACTTGTACAAAACCATTGAAATTCCCCCGTTATAGTTAGTTCAGCTAACTATAACTCGCGCGCCCGCAATGCACTGCTGATGACGTCACATATTACATCACTCATGACATGGTCAGTGACATCACTCATGACATCACTGATGATATCTCAAATGACATCACTGATGACATCATCCTTGTGATAGTGGCAGACCTCCTCTCACCCTAATATAACCTTTGATACACACATTCAAAAATAGAGACTAAAATTTTCAAAACAATGGACATACCAATACCAGTTACAACAACCTCTTCAGTAATTCTAAGATCCACATACACATCCACTCATTCACCAACAGTCCTATACAGTCACTCATACATGTACTCACTCATCATATGTACTCATACA
Organism: Triturus cristatus; assembly: GCF_964204655.1. NCBI lineage: Eukaryota > Metazoa > Chordata > Amphibia > Caudata > Salamandridae > Triturus > Triturus cristatus. Next base: position 1,636,078,458 of record NC_140589.1, read on the forward strand.
CCTATGCATCCTGTTACACAATGCCACTCATCCATAGAGTTACTCACACACATAGTCACTCATGCTAATAAAGAATAAAACATATGTTTACTTGAATATACAGTTACACACACCACCACACTTACTTCTACAGAAACTTACACATACTTAGTCTTTTAAACAGTCACTTATAGAAACACATACTTATTCATACAGGAACTCTTTCAATCTCACATATACTCACTTATATACACCAATAGTCACATATACTAGTTTAAAACATATGTAGTTACTCATAAAGACACTATTGAGACAGCCATTCACTCACTAACACACCCATATACACACTCATCCACCCATACAGTCCTGCACACATGCTGTCTTCAACACATACAAACAGTGAGTCACTCATTCATGCACCTATGCACTACGTAATACTCCCCACCGAACCATGCAGACACTCAGACTGATACTCAAAAAACCAACTAATAACCTATATAGACACCCATGTAACTACTCACCAACCCATGCAGCCACTTATACACAAAGTGAGAGACTGATACAGATATTTACATATTTAAACATTACTCACTAAGCCATGTATTCACTATGATACACTTAATCAGTCAGTTACACAATCAATTTTTCAAAAACAAATCATCCATTTAAACACTTATATACCCATTTATTCTTCCATCGACCTTGAGATATACATATATAAAACACATTTAATTTTCAGAAAAACACACATTCACTGGATGATGTCATCAGTGATGTCATGAGTGATGCCAGTGATGTCATGAGTGATGTCACTGACCATGTCATGAGTGATGTAATATGTGACGTCATCAGCAGTGCATTGCGGGTGCGCGAGTTATAGTTAGCTGAACTAACTATAACGGGGGAATTTCAATGGTTTTGTACAAGTGAAAAGTCCAGCTAACTATAACACCCCTGAAACCTATGGTTTTTTCAGTGAATATATATATATATATATATATTCACTGAAAAAACCATAGGTTTCACACATGTTATAGTTAGCGGAAATTTTACTGATAAAAAACCAGTGAAATTGCCCCGTTATAGTTAGTGCTGGCAACTATAACTCACGCGACCGCAATCCTCTGCTGATGCTAATACTGTATTTAGACACTTATTTGCCCATGTCTTCTTCCATACATTTTTAGCTATACATATATTACAAATATTTTTTTTTCATAAAGACACATATGTCATCAGCAGAAGATTGCGGTCGCGTGAGTTATAGTTGCCAGCACTAACTATAACGGGGCAATTTCACTGGTTTTTTATCAGTAAAATTTCCGCTAACTATAACATGTGTGAAACCTATGGTTTTTTCAGTGAATTTGCAAGGTTTTTTAAATGCTAATTCCTAACTATAACGTGTGTGAAACCTATGTTTTTTTCAGTGAATTTGTACGTTTTTTTAAATGCTAAGTTACTTTACGCCATTCGAGGCGTGCGCGCCCACTTAACGCAGTTCGTTCCGTGCACGGTTTTTATCAACTTTAATAAGCCCTGTACATTTGGTGGCCTTCGGCCACCAAAAGCACAGGGGGTGGGGTCAATGTGGATAGTGTTTTTTTTATTTCGATTTTATAATTTCATGTTGCCAAAATTTAGTTTTTTTTACCTATTAATAAGCCCTGTACATTTGGTGGCCTACGGCCACCAAAAGCACAGGGGGGGGGTAAGTGTGGATAGTGTTTTTTTTTTTTGTTTTTTTTACCGTACGCTTACGGTAAGCGTACGGTAAGCGTACTCGGCGAAATTGCCGAAAAAAAAATAAAACCGTTTTTGCTCTTGGGGGATGTTTGGGGACTCCCTCAACATGACTATGTGGGAGGGAGTTGTCAAAACAGCCCCGTAACATGTTTTTGGCCATCTTGTTTGATAAACAACACTCAGTGCGAGAGACAAAATGGCGGCCGCCGCTTCCTGGTTTCGGCCGATTCGAATGTTTACTAAGATCTAAGAGCCAATCAGAATCGCGCTCGCGCACGCCACCGTACGCTTACGGTAAGCGTACGGTAAGCGTACCGTAAGCGGGCTCAGATATATATATTGATTTAAAGGCTATTTTCTCAGAATCTACTGAACAGATTTACACCAAACCTACAAAAGGCACTTCCTTGACCTAGGGACTACCTCTCTGCCAAATTTCTAGTAATTCTGTTCAGCCGTTCGGGCTGTAGCTCGTTCTAAAGGTCCTATGGAAAAATGCATGGGAAAAACGCGTTTTGGGACCCCCCTTTTATCTCAGCCCCCGCTTGACGAATCCCCCCGAGACTTTCAGGGTAGGAGCGGAGCGTAGCGCCCCACCTATTTTGAGAAATTCGCGAGGATTCATCGACCGGCGCCAAAGTTATTCAAAATAGAATGTTGAGGTTTTCCTATGGAAAAGGGGTCCTAACTATAACTACCTACTGGCGACCGCCAGTAGGTAATATATATATATATATATATATTCACTGATAAAACCATAGGTTTCACACATGTTCTAGTTAGCAGGACATTTCACTCGTGAAAAACCAATGAAATTCCCCCGTTATAGTTAGTGCAGGCAACTATAACTCACGCGACCGCAATCCTCTGCTGATGACGTCAGATATTACATCACTGTATTTAGACACTTATTTACCCATGTCTTCTTCCATTAATCTTTAGCTATACATATATTACAAATATTTATTTTTCATAAAGACACATATGTCATCAGTGATGTAATATCTGACGTCATCAGCAGAGGATTGCGGTCGCGTGAGTTATAGTTGCCTGCACTAACTATAACGGGGGAATTTCAGTGGTTTTTTACGAGTGAAATGTCCAGCTAACTATAACATGTGTGAAACCTATGGTTTTTTAAGTGAATATATATATACACACATTTTCTTTTTTTTTTTTTTTTTTTGCTGGGGATTGTGTGCCAGGCTCAATCCATCCCAGTGAGAGATGGAAGCCAAGGCCTGGGGGCTGAGGTGGAAAGAATGGCCAGGCTAACAACCAGGAAATGGATGAGCAGTGCTGCAGAGGGGTTCCTGAAAAAAGTACAAGAACAAAGGTAATGCAGCAAGAGAGAGGGAGAAGACTAGAACCTTTTACAGAGTTGTATGAAGAACAGTTCTGCAGTCTGATGTTGCCTCCCAGGCTGCATGGCCTTTGCCCCATAGTTTCCAAAGGGCAGTCTCATTGACTTGAAGGAATGTGAAAAACCTTCTTCAGTCTCTGATGATCTACACTAACTTCACTTGCAGATGGAAACAAACTCCCCAGGGCTTACTTTTATCACTGACACTAAGACACATCATCAGGAGCAGGACGTTCACTACAGAAGCCCAGTGAAATCTTCAGTCCGGTAAACATTGGCTGGGTGGGGCCTGCACATCAATAGTATACATGATAGGACTTGGCTTCTTGACTGAACCCAATATTACGAGTCTCTCGCTCAAAGCAAGGGTCAGCCTGACAGACACTCAATATGCATTGGGGCTCTACCCTCCCGATTTTTTCCAACGCCCACAGTAACAAGTAGTGACTGGCGGGGTTGATGTAAAATTTGCTGATTATCTTCTACTTTTGCGTTTAACTAAATACGTCTGAGCCGAGTTTGGCAAAAGCCAAGGTATTTTATTTCCTGGCTGAGAAAACTGAACCTGGTGTTACAGCATTGTTTTGCCTCCACAATGTAAGATTTGAAAGTGGTTAGTATACACAGTCACTCGTAAGCCTCTAGTCCACTAGGAAGAGAATAGGTTAACATTCGCGAAGACAGGTCACACACTTTTCTTTATGTTTTGTGAAGAAGAAGGGGAGCAATGTATTAGGATGGAAAATGCAATGCATATCTAGTTTAACCATCCTAAAGTAGTAGAGAAGGAGATCTGCACCCAGTTGTCACTAGAAAATTTGTTCCTGATTATTAATCGGTGATCTTCATTATTCTGAATCCTAACCTTCACCATCTAATCGTAATATATGTGAGGAGACAAACAAATTACCCTATAGATGGTAAGAGTATTTTATTAAATACTTTACAGAAGTTGCTTTTCTTGCCTTTGTCTTTTGTGTAACTCCACCTCTTCCCCTACAACCCTCACTGTATTCCTGCAGTATACACCGCATCCACAAGGCAACAAGTTAAAGCAACTTTTGCAAAGCATATCCAGTGGAGGACGAAGAAGGAAGCAAGAGTAAGACAAATACTGGGTCTAGGAAGACTAGGACTCCAAGCAATAAAAATTGCCAGTACGTTTTCGAAACATTACCCCTTTATCCATCTTCCTCAGCCCATCCGGATTTGTAAGGATGTACAAAGTCACTTCCCCCAAGAACACAGGACTCAGTAGTGCAAATAAACTGTACCAAAACACATTCAAACAGAAACGGATGCTAACACCTGAGCTTCATACCAACCAATACCCAACCACAAAACACCTAGGTAGTAGTGAGACAAAGATATGAGGGATGAGACAAAGATATGAGGGATGAAACCAAGTCCAGCCCTAAAAACAATCACTCAATGAAACACCACTGTCCTCAACTCCCGAAGCAGCAACACTCTTATTATAATGACCCTAGATACTCACTGGTCAATCCAAGGGAAACTGGAAACAGTCCTGGGAAATAGAAACTTAAACCCAACAACTTAAAATGGCATTGGAGGGGTCTTACAGTGGAAGTCCCAAATCCAAACAAACAAGGATTCTGAAATATGAAAGTCCTTGTTTTTCCAGTAAGTCAACAAAGCCTGGGGCAAACTTCCAAGGAGTAAAGGGACTTACCTTGGACCAGAAAGAAAAAAACTCAAGAGACAAATGACAAGAAAGGCACCATAGGGGTGAACCCTGGGCCTAGACGCACCACAACCAAGGCTAGATAGAAAGTAAGAAGAAGAGACCACTAAAGGCACCAGTTTCCCCAACCTGCATGGCAAAGTGATAGCAACCAAAAAAGTGAGTTTATCTGTGAGTCAAAGCAATTAGGTATCCTCCAAAGTCTCAAAAGGAGGACCCTGTAAGCCTCACATCAGAGTGGGGAGATCGTAGGGAGGTGAGGGAGAATGCACAACTAGTCACCTGTTGTGGAAAAGTTTAATGATTTGTCAACCAAAGGGACCACCTTTGCCCACTGAACACCCATAGGGGAAGTAGCCAACCCTTTAAGAAATCCACACAAATAATGTACAAGATGAGGAAGGACTGAGTTGCCCCTTCTCCTGTCAACAAAACCAAAATGAGCACAAGCCTTCACGTAGCAAGTGCTCAAAGATAGTATGAACTGCCAAGACCACAACCATAGTGGAACCCTGCAACTACAGCCATACCCATTCAAACTCCAGGCCCTAAGGTAAAGGCAAAAAACCCTCAAGGTGTTAGAAGGAATGCTTGCATTAATCTCAGCAACCAGTGATCACTTAGGCCCATATTCCTACCCATAATTTTGCCCTCTGTATCACTCTAGAGAGAACAGCCATATGTAATCAGTCTTGAGGCTGATCCAATAGGAACAATCCAGCCCAAACTGCCAGGCCAGGTCTTCTCCAGAAAAACACAAGTAAATACCAGAACAGTTTCAGCCTACTTAGGCTTTATCAGAGAGGGATAACTAGAGTCCTGTGGCATGGACCCATGGCTGGGCATACCTGTGAAAATGCCTTCTGTAAGAAAAAAAAAAAAAAAAACAGAGCGATAGAAGGAATACTTGAAATAATCACAGCCACTGAATTTCACTCATGCCACATTTCAAAACATCATTTTTCGATTACGTTGCCTGTCTAGACACAGAAGGGAGCAATCACCAGTGGGGAAGATTAATTCAAGCAATGCTTCCATCCCATGTCGCTTGTTGGGGAGTAAGGCGGCAGGTCACCAGAGGGGAGCAACAATGTAACCAAAGCAAGGAGGTAAAATGGAAGGTGAGCTGGAGGAGCCACAGCCAGATGAAGAAGGATCTGAAACCATGCCAATGTGGACAAGAGGGGACAATTAAGATCACAGATCATGAGACCACCTGAATCTTTTCCAGCACTCTCTGGCGAAGGAGGAGTAGTGGAAATGAATATGAAATCCTCTAAGGCCAGACTAGAGAAAGTGTATACAGCTTTCCAGGCTTCCTGAAACTAAACTTCTAAACAGCACTGGGGCAGGGTAGTGGAATCTCTTAAAGCAAAGAGGTCCAACTATGTGTCCGGGTCTGACGGTTGGATACAGATGTACCTTCAGTAACATGTAATCAAGGACAAGGTGAAGCTATGTTCTTACTAATTCGCACCACTGCAGACTATCCAAATGAACTATCAGATCCAGAATGAACTGCTGCTAATATGACCCCCAGCAGCAACTTCAGTGAAATGGTGATAAAGCCATCTGGGGAGAGATGGAAAGCTGAGAGAAGAGCGAGTCACTGGATTAGTAAGAGGAGCCCCCTACCACAAGGATAACTTCATTGGATCAGGAGAGGTACCTATCAAGGAGGGACAGGAACCAAGGGCATTCTCCCAAGGGAGGGTGGAGAGTAAGATATAACTTGGCAAAAAGGTAAGCACACAATCTAAATACCTGAACAGTCAAGGCAGGAGCAGGTCTGGTCAAAATGAGCAGTCTTAGCAAGTTGTACCTTATACTGAGGATGCTGCACAGACACTCACTCATCTGTGGCTGTGTCTTTTAATAGGCCTTTCCCTGATTGCTAAGTGGTGCCAGGTGGCTAGGTGTGTGAGGGTAAGTACAGGGCTCAACCAGAGCAAAGGCAGAATTTGCTTGCCAGCAACTTGCACCTCTCTGCAAAGCGTGATGTATCTTGAATCCTCTTGCTTTATGTACTGCTTCTCCCCATAATGGCCGAAGTCACCATGGTGCACTTCACACTGCTGCTGGCTCCTGATGCCTCCTCTTCATCTGTGGGTTGTGGTATGACAAGTGCAACGGCGCACAGCCTTTACACCATGGCAGAGCAGCTGATAGGTCTTCAACCTAAAAGCTAACAAGAACAGGTGTACGAGTACTGAGGAGGGGAACACCCTGCTGAGCAAATCCAGAGCCAGGTTATCATGTCCCACACAATACGAGGCTGAAAGGGACAGCAGGTGATCCTCCACCTAAGATCAGATGGCGTCTACATGTGGCCCACCCAAGTTCCCATTCCTCAAAACTGAACATATGTCGCCTAATACGATTTTGAATGTTCATTTGATTTTGTGTACATACTGAGTCATGCTCTCCTTTTGAGCATTCTTTTTATATGTGAATGTATATTTTGAGTGCTGATGTTGTGGATTGATCCCGGTATGAATGTGTAAGTGTGTGAGGTTTTGAGTACGCCTGGGACCTTGTCCAGTATCTTCATAGTTATTCTGAAAATTCCTTTAGCTTTAATTATTTATCTGATTATGTACTGAATTCATTCATCTGAAATTGATTTAATATATCCCAATTTTTTTTTAAAAATTAAAAAATATCATTACATCTAAATTGTTTTCTTGATTATGCTTTGACTCTATTGTTTGTTCCCTCCCCTTGCCTTAGTCCTAGTGTTGATCTATTCAATAACGATACGTTGTACGTTTGCAAAATTACAGGTAGAGACCCTTTCTTTGTATCTATTTTGCCTTTTCCCCTGAATCTCTACCTTCATTCACGCTACAGGGGTTCGCCTCGTTGTATTGGTTCATGCAGATAGGACTCGAGTTGGCAGATTCTTGCTTAAGTCAAAGCTGGCCGCTTCATGCCCCTTGATGATTGATATAGGCTTTGGTAACTTAGTTGTCTGTCCTGCACAATTATGTGCCCCTGACCCAAAAAAACACACAAAGTAGCAGAGAATGAAGACAATCCAACCAGGAACAATTGCCCTGAAAGTGTGGCAATCCAAGTGGTCCCCAGTTGCACTCATCCGTAGTCAAACAATCAAATTGGCAGGGACAGAGGAATGCTTTTCACGGAACGCCCCTGAAGCAATCAGAATTTATTCCAGGGGATAGACCACAGCGCCAGTCACTGATAGGGAAGCTACATAATTCTGGGACTCTGGCAGAAAAAAGTTGAACCATGAGAGGTCTGATGTGGAACCAAGCCCAAAGCTCAACTTCAGTAGTAGCAGCAGTGATGTCATGAACTCACAACCAGTCCCTTATGTTCACCAAAGGAAGTACCAGCAAGATTCTCAGAGAGGACTGGAGAACCAACCACCTGCTCTCCAGGAGGGAGACAGTCAGGCCAGTTCTGAAAATGGCCACAATAAACTGTCAAGACTGAGTTGGAATCAGGGTTGACTTTTCTGTATTCAGCAATACCCCAGCTTCCTACAACACATCTAGGTGTCCAGCTCATCTAAGAAAAAAAAAGAGAAAAAAGTCCTGCAAATTAGGGAACATCCGTACCCTTTCCAATTGCAAAGAAGCCACATCAGAAGCTAATGCTTTGGTTAAGACTGGAGGTCCAAAGGAGAGACCAAAGACTGTGATTTGGAAATGACAGGAGCCCAATGCAAACTGCAGGAACCCCTGACAGTCTAGATGGACAAGGGCATTGAAGTAGGAATGCTGCATGTCTAGAGTCAACAGAAAGCCCCTGTAGACATCAAGAGAATCACTGACTGTAGGCACACAATCATTAAGGGGATGTGACAAGCATACTGATTCACTACTTTTAAGCACAGGATTAGATGAAAGTCACACTTAACTGAGGACAAGCAAGAGGGTGTTATAGAAGCTCAGACTTCCGGGCTTGTGGAGCCATGTGATGGCCTCCTAAAATAGAGCCAATACCATTTGACAAAGCCCGCCACAGGACAGGATCATGAGGGATTGACCTACTCCCACATTCCAGCCCTCAACAGCTGTTAACACCCTTCTCTACATCTACAACATAACACTGAAGAATCATGTATATTGTTATTCTCTTCTGAAAATTATGTGGCAAATGATTGGTTATGTGCCAATGTGCTAATGTTGTAGTATTTGCTACACCTAGAGATCACATAATTTTAGTGACCCACATGATATATGAGATGCATGTGAGGCTAATTCTCCAGTTGACCTAAGACAGGTTAACATGGTAATATTGGAAAGATCAGTTGTAGGATAATGGTTTTGTTATGTCTGCTTATAGGCCCCCTGTGCGACAGGCTAAACGCTCAAGAGTACACTGTGTCCGGGTGCTTTTAGAGCTGTACACCATGCTTTTTAAATTCCAGATAAACTGACTAGGGGAGCTCCTACTGGCTCCACAAACTAGATTTTTACTAGTCGGCCTTTTAGTGCTGTGTAGTATAAAGTACATTGAAATATGCCAAGTTCTCATATAAAATGGGCACATCCTCTCCTAACATAAATCAACATCTTTCTTACAAAAATTGTGTTTTTGGACCCTGTGCTAAGTCTCCCTCATCCAAGCCTAGGGTCTCCTGAAGAAGATATTTGCAATTGAAATGATTTCAGTTGTTCAGTTTTTGTAAGAAGCTAATATTTTAGATATGGATTGACATCATGTTGTAACTAGGCCAATGTTTCTGCTAATCTTTGGGAATAACAAATCAGCAAAGTGAGTAAGGCATAATGAAGTCTCTTTTTTAAATACATGGTTTAAATTTACTTTAATCTCAAATGAGATTTGAGACTGCAGTATGTAAACAATCTGATTTAGTGAATTAATGTAAAAAAAGCTTCTGCCACAGTGCTTAATTTGAGTCAGTGGTTTCCGGTGTTCAGCACCAGCACTTCATTGTCAACACAGGTGCTTGTGACAGTCCGCCACATGGTGGAGGTGTCTGGCTAATTTAGAGATGACCACAACAACAGTAAATTATAAATTCAATATACAAGCCATTCTTATAGCTTTGGAGGCCTGAAATAGTCAAAATTGTCACACTTGTAGGATTGTGAAGGTTAGTAGTTGTGTTATTACTATCAATGGCAGTGGCAATGTGTGGTGCAGGCTGCAGTGGCCTCCTGGCGAGAGCCCTGGCACTTATTTTTGTAAAAGTTAGCCACTGTTCTGCCACAATTGATATAGTGGTTAGCTGTCACCTTTTATACATTTCAGTATGCTGGCATATGCACATTGCTAGGTACCATATTCACACAAATCTGCTTTTGTAATCTTTTATTCTTTGTGTATTTGTTAACAAAAAGGTCACCTGTTGATGGAATTATACAGTCAAAAATTTCAGGAACAGAGACACCAACAAATGTCATCACTATAATGTCACCAATTATGGGTAAGTCAAATGTACGTCACAGCTACTCACAGAAAATTGTAGGTGAATTGGATACTACACCAATAATCAACAAAAAATGTACATTATTTAAATTAGTAAGATTCAAATATTCAGTATATTGTTCCTCATGAAATCTGGTTTGAAAGTAACAACTTACATGGCTCCTCTTCTAAACTCATAAGCTTGCAAACAAGTTGTTCAAATTCTGATCCAACTGAAACATTGGCGCTTCCAGCAGCAACGGTCAGGTGATAAAGCCAGGTGTCCTAAGAAAATAACAAATATATTTTCAACAGAAAACTATAACCTGAAACCAGGTTCTAAGCTAAAACCTTCCTGTCATAATTCTACAATTATAGAAAATGTCAAAATATGCTGTTGCAGAAAATTGCAGAAATCACGTTTTTTTCATTGATAAAGTAAAATGTCAGTAAAATGCAAAGAGAAATGTATTACAATATTAAAAAATGTATTTGCCAGATGGTATGTGGTGCTTGCAAAGCATATTTCCAAAATTCTATCCCCCTTCATCGGTGCAACCTTTCGTCTGCAGTTGGAATGTGTGTTTGCTAACACTAAGGCTATTTTTCCACCTCACAGGGCATATTGTTCTGCAAATGGTTCATGACCTGGGAATAAACACAGAACTATGACTTATTAGTGTATGATTTTAGCACATTTACACAGCCACCACTGAGGAACTGCTCTAAATGTTGTGTGGGGTTAAGGGAAGAAGAGAGCCCACCTAGTGGTGGAAGCTGTATCACCGGCGGTGGCGTGATACCATCTCATTCTGCCGTTCTGCTTCACAGCAGAGAACAGGACTTTTCCACATACCCTAACACAGACATTCTCTAATGAGTAGCTTGTGAGCTACGGGTAGTTCTCCTGCTACCTGTAAGTAACTCTCCTGAATGCAGCCCAGCCTAACAAATTAGAAACTTTTGACTGGCTGAATTAATATTTATATAAATAAATTGAAAACAGTGTCTTCAAGAAAATGTGGGTATTTTAGAACCCACAAGCTAATTTTTGATGAAAAACGGTTGAATTTCCAAAATATATTTATAGCTAATATTAAGGGATAAATCATGTGGCACTTGGGCGACTTATTATTAACATTACTATCTTGGTGACGGGCATTACAGCTATGGCTGTTATGTATTACCCATGCAAAGGCATTTCAAATTGCAAAGCCTTTTCCACATTACTGCTGGCAACCATGCCTAATGCAGGGAACCTTGCATAGGGTGGCCAATAATGTAATCTTGTCTGAAGTGGTCACTATTACAACATTAATAATATTAGTAGTTCGGGATGCTTTTCATTAATTATAAGTAGCAATTATAACAGAAAATGTTGGAGACCCCTGACCTAGCACATAAATACAATAGTTGTTTAATAGAATATGAAGGACAAAAAAATCCTGAGGCCAAAATATTGTGGCAAAAATATCAAGGATCAAAATATTGAGAAGGTAAGTGCAGATAAGCAAGTATAGATTTAGGGCCTGATTAAGAGTTTGGTGGTCGTTGGCACAAGAATGTTAGTCTCTTCTATGAGCCTAACAGACCGCCACTGTCAGACCGCCGCACAATCTCCCGCCAGACCAAAATTGAAGTCCTAATATGGCATGCTGTCGCACCACGGGTTTCGCGGTCCTACAACAGACAGCGCACTGCACGTTCTGCTGTAGGATCACCAAACTCGCACTCAGCCCCTTACTCTTTTATGGCATGATTAGGAGTTCGGCACTCCTATTGTGATGGAGGTTCACCCAAGCCGCACTGTGCGACCGCCCGCAGTATTACGACTGTGGCAGTTGGACCGCCACAGGACCGTTGCGACCGCCAGGGATACAGGATCCGGGGGAGGTTCTGCAGCGGTTGGAGGCAGAAATGTACTGGCAGTGCCGCGCCGGCACCGCCGAGTATATTTTGAGTTTCCTCACCCCCACCCTTTACATGGCGGTGAGCCCACCATGAAAAGGGTGGCGGTGGGGCAACTAAGCCCTCTGCCGCCTCAGGGCCAACGGGGTGCATGCGGGTGGCACATGTAGTGCCCCCCAGGATTTGCACCCTCAGTTCCTGCAGGTGCAGTCGGCACTCTGGTAGTGGCGGTCTGCATGCTAGGCTCTATTATGATATATATATTACATATATATAACCTACTGGCAGTCACCAGTAGGTAGTAATAGATAGGACCTAGTTTCCATTTTTTTTTTTCCCAATAACTTTGGCGCCGGTTGACGAATCTTTGCGAAACTTTCAAAACTAGTGGGGCGCTCCAGTCAGCTCCCGTCTTGAAAGTTTCGGGGTGATTCATCAAGCACGGGCTGAGAAAAAAGGGGGGTCCCAAAACACGTTTTTCGCAAGTTATCTTCCATAGGAAACGTTAACCAAAGCTACAGTCCGAACTGCTGAACAGAATTACACCAAATTTGGCAAAAAGGTAGCCCTTGGTTCAGAAAGAGTCCTTTTTGTTAAATGGTGTAAATCCGTTCAGTAGTTCCTGAGAAATTAGAAAAAGAAAATGTTTCGATATCTACGGCCATGGTGGGTTCGCAAACCCTCCCGAGCATGATCTTCACTGTGATTGGCTGCCAACACTCCAAACCAGGAAGTGTTGGTAGCCATCTTGTGACTCGGTAGAACCGAGTCACAAGAAAACAGTGAAAAAACAAGAAGGGGGCAGGGTAGAAACACCCTGACCCCCTAGGCCGGCTCGGGGGCCCCACAAGGACCCCCAGGGCCAAAATAAGCATTTAAAAAAAAAAGCGATCAAATTTGTGCTGGGGACCCGGGGGCACTGAAAAACAATGTGTGGGGGGTCCCAATCCCCTTCACGCTGCCCTGGGGACCGCCACCTCCCCAGGGCTTCATTTATGAGTGGCGGGGTGCATTTTAGCAGCTCCCCGTGTGGAAAAGCAATGCCGGCTCCAGCAGGAGGCATGGAGCCGGTGGGACCGTGTGGGCATTGGGGTCCCCCCCGCGGTCCCCAACGGAAAGGGCTGGCACCGGGGAATGGGGTCTCCAGGGCCAGAAGAGGCCCAGGAGGGGGGCCACGCAGCCCCCCTCCATCAATAAATAAAAATGGATATAAAAAAAATTAGGCACAGCCCCGGGGGATGGGGTCCCCGGGGCCACTAAAGGCCTATGGAGTAAGGAGGGGGGCCACGCAGCCCCCCTTGTTTAGAAATACTTTTTTTAAAAAAACTAAATTTGGCCATGCCTCGGGGGATGGGGTCCCCGGGGCCAAAATTGACCTCGGGAAGGGGGCCACGTCGCCCCCTTCCTGTTTTTTTTTTATTTAAAAAAAGAGCAGGTCCTGTGTGATGGGGTCCACAGGACCCCAATTAATGTAAAAGAAGGGGGCCCACACAGCCCCCCTTGTAAAATAAAATAAGGAAAAAGAGAGCCGGCATCGCTGCAGAGACCCCCGACCCCTAACTGCAGCACTCAGCAAACTCACCCCCTGGCATGCTGTAAGTTGGGGAAATCATTTTCCTTGCATACTGAGGGTCCCTGGGGGCCAACTAGCCCACCAGGTATCTCCAGTATGCGCCAGGGAGCTGCATGGCAGAGCGGTGTTCAGAGGCCATGCCCCTTTTTACACCTCTCTGCAACGCAGCTCTGTGGCACTTACTGGAGGTACATGGTGGGCTAGTTGGCCCCCAGGGACCCTCGGGACTCAAGGGGAATACCCCAATTTACAACATACCAGGGGGTGCATTTGCACAGCGGTGCAAGGAGGAGGCGGGCCTGACATAGCAAGTGTGCAAACGCACCCACTGGCACATTGTAAATTGGGGGATTAAATCCCCTTCAATCCTGAGGGTCCCTGGGGCGAACTCGCCCACCAGGTACCTCCAGTAAGCGCCACAGAGCTGCGTTGTAGAGAGGTGGTCTGAGGCAACACCCCTTTTAACACCTCTCTGCAACGCAGCTCTGTGGCACTTATTGGAGATACCTAGTGGGCTAGTTGGACCCCAGGGACCCCAAGGATTCAAGGAGACTTAATCCCCCAATTTAAAACGCGCCACGGGGTGCATTTGCACACTTGTCTAACCAGGCCCCGTCCCCTCCCGAAATCCACTGTGCAAACACGCCCAGTGGCACGTTTTAAGTTTAGTGATTAATTGCCCTTCAATCCTGAGGATCCCGGGGGGCCAACTAGCCCACCAGGTACCTCCAGTAAGCGCCACAGGGCTGCGTTGCAGAGAGGTGGTCCGAGGCCACGCCCCTTTTTACACCACTCTGCAACGCAGCTCTGTGGTGCTTACTGGAGGTAGCTGGTGGGATAGTTGGGCCCCCAGGGACCCTCAGGACTCAAGAGGATTTAATACCCCAATTTACAATGCACCAGGGGGCGCATTTGCACAGTGGTGCAGGGAAGGGGCGTGGCCTGATGTGACAAGTGTGCAAACCCGCCCTGTTGCGTGTTTTAAGTTGGGGGATTAAGTTCTCTTGAATCCTGAGGGTCCCTGTGGGCCAACTAGCCCACCAGGTACCTCCAGTAAGCGCCAAGGAGCTGCGTTGCAGCGAGGTGGTCCAAGGCCACGATCCCTTATTACACCACACTGCAATGCAACTCTGTGGTGCTTACTGGAGGTAGATGGTGGTACGTCCAGTAAGCACCACAGAGTTGCATATCAAAAAAGTGTAAAAAGGGGCGTGGCCTCGGACCACCTCTCTGCAATGCAGCTCTGAGGCACTTACTGGAGGTACCTGGTGGGCTAGTTGGCCCCCAGGGACCCTCAGGATTCAAGGGGATTTAATACGCCAACTTAAAACCTGCCAGGGGGGCACGTTTGGACAGTGGTGAAGGGAGGGGGCGGGGCCTGATATGACATGTGTGTACTTATGCAATCAATCCGCCAAAACCCAAGAACTTATAAAATTACCATGCACTCTCCTTGCAGCAAACTTATCATCCAGTCACTACCCATGCACTCATGCAATGACCCATGCACTAACTCCACTGCTACAATACCCTGAGCACTACCCATGCAGTCCAGCCATCGCCCTGTCACTATCCATGCACTCCAATCACCCAGCGAGCACCATGTACTTATCCAATCACTCTGCCAAAACCCAAGCACTTATAAATTTACCATCCACTCTCCTTGCAGTACTCTAATCATCCAGTCAGTACCCATGTACTCATGCACTAACTCGTGGCAAATACAGAGGAGGTCATGCTAATCACAGGGGTACCCCAACGCATAGTGTTCCCTAGTGTATGTAGGCGTTTCACTGTATTCTAAGTGTATTTTAGCATAGCACTGGCTCTAGACCTGGTTAGTCAGAGTCAGTTACCACTAGTACCTGTCAGCAAAAAGTTGGGGGCACAGGAGGACTTTCTGCTCCTCTGTTGGTTCTTTCTGCACATCTCTTGCTTCTTCCTGCACTTTTCTACATCTTTCTGGACTTCTGTTGCCGCTTTCTGCATTTGTCTTGCTTCTTTCTGCGCTTTTCTTCCTCTTTCTTCACATGTCCTACCTTTGGAGGCATAGTTAGAAATTAGCATTTAAAAAACCTTTGAAATTCACTGAAAAAAAATCACAGATTTCAGGGACGTTATAGTTAGTTGGACAAAACCAAAGAACTTCGTCCGTTATAGTTAGTTCAGCTAACTATAACTCGCGCCTCCGCAATGCACTGCTGATGATGTCACATTACATCCTTCATGACATGGTCTATGACATCACTGATGACATCTCGAATGACATCACTGGTGACATCATCCAGTGACTGTGTTTCTATAAAGTCTCTGGTTTTGTACAAAAAAAGCAAAAAATACACTATTCACTTAAAATAACCAAGATCTGAAGGTGGCAGTCATCAGACTGTGGCAGAAACTTTACAGATAGCCCATCTTCTGAAGCAAAAGAAGCACATGCACATAAGTTAATACCTGGTGCACCAGTCTTCTATAACAAGCAGAAATTGTCATGCTGGGAGGTTAGGGGGTCCATGCAAGCCATACCTCGCTGCACTCCCCCGGGTGTCTAGTTTTCAGAAATCTGTGGGTTTTGTAGGTTTCCAAGGGTAGGAGCCGAGCCTGGGGCCAAAAACCCAGGTGAAGCCCCTTGCAAAACCAGGCTGTTTTGTGATAAGTAATTTTGATGTCCCCTCAATACGTTTTGGGCTCTTGCCTGTCGAGGGTACTTGGCGAGGGTACTTGACCCACCCACACGAGTGAGGTACCATTTTTATTGGGAGACCTGGGGAACGCTGGGTGGTACAAAATTTGTGGATCTACACAGATTCCAGAACTTTCCACCACAGAAATGTGAGGACAATCTGGTTTTTATTTTTACAAAGTTTGAGGTTTGCAAGGAAGTCTGGGTAACAGAACCTGGTTAGAGCCAGACAAGCACCCCATCCTGGATGCCCATGGGTGTCTAGTTTTAAAAAATGTATAGGTTTCCTAAGTTTCGCTAGGTGCTGGCAGAGTTAGGATTCAAAATCTACAGCTAGACACTTTGCAAAAAAGGGTAGGTTTTCACTGTTAAAATTTGGTGTGTCCACTTTGCATTTTGGGCCGTTTCCTGTCGCGGGCACTAGGTCTACCCACACAAGTGAGGTAACATTTTTCTCATTAGACTTTGGGGAATGCGGGGTGGGTGGAATTTTGTGGATCCACGCAGATTCCAGAACTTTCCATCACAGAAATGTGAGAAAAATGAGTTTTTTTTGTTACAAAGTTTGAGGTTTGCCAGGGATTCTGGTTAACAGAACCTGGTGAGAGCCAGACAAGTCATGCCATCCTGGATTTCCCTCTGTGTCTAGTTTTAAAAATGTATAGGTTTGCTAGGTTTCCCTAAGTGCCGGCAGAGCTAGGGTTCAAAATCTACAGCTAGGCACTTTGCAAAAAAAGGGTCAGTTTTCACAGTGAAAATGTGGTGTGCCCACGTTGCCTTTTGGGCCGTTTCCTGTCGGGGGCACTAGGCCTACTCACACAAGTGAGTTACCATGTTTCTCTGAAGACTGAGGAATGCGGGGTGGGTGGAATTGTGGGGATCCATGCAGATTTCAGAACTTTGCACCACAGAAATGTGAAGAAAATGTTTTTATTTTACAAAGTTTGAGGTTTGCAAGGGATTCTGGATAACAGAACCTGGTGAGAACAACACAAGTCACCCCATCATTGATTCCCCTGTGTGTCTAGTTTTAAAACATCTATAAGTTTGGTAGGTTTCCCTAGGTACCGACAGAGCTAGGGTTCAAAATCTACAGCTAGGCACTTCTGCAAAAAAGTGTCAATGTTCACTGTGAAAATGTGATGTATTCACGTTGCGTTTTGGAACGTTTTCTGTTGTGGGCACTAGGCCTACCCACCCAAGTGAGGCACTATGTTTCTCGGGAGACTTTGGGGAATGAGGGGTGGGTGGAATTTTGTGGATCCACGCACATTCCAAAACTTTCTATCACAGAAACGTGAGGAAAATTTGTTTTTGATTTTACAAAGTTTGAGGTTTGAAAGGGATTCTGGGTAAGAAAACCTGGTGTGAGCCAGACAAGTCACCCCATCCCGGTTTCCCCTGGGTGTCTACTTTTCAAAAATGTATAGGTTTGCTATGTTTCCCTAGGTGCCGGCAGAGCTAGGGTTCAAAACTACAGCTAGGCACTTTGCAAAAAAAGGGTCAGTTTTCACTGTAAAAATGAAGTGTGTCCACGTTGCGTTTTGAGCCGTTTCCTGTCGCGGGCCCTAGGCCTATCCACACAAGTGAAGTACCATTTTTATCAGGAGACTTAGGGTAACAGAGAATTGTAGAGCAACTGTTATTACCTATTGACTTTCAATGCATTTCTGCCTTCCAAATGAAAGACAATGGGGCCGATTCCGATCCGGGTCGGAAGGACACCGAACGTGATCCGGCCGGAAAAACTGTGAGCCGTACGCGTGTTTTTCGCCCGACTCGTACAGCTGTACAAGTGAGCAAGTACGATGCGAGCTACGTGAAATTCACCGACCGAGTCGTTCCCGGGTCTGAACCGCTCCATACGTCTCGGTCGGAAGCTAACCGTGGCGTGCAATGAATGCGATTTATGACCGAGCCATTACAATGCACGCGTCGGACAGCCTGTGTGAGCCAGAGAGTCCGGCTCGCAAAACGTCTGTGTGGTTGCCTATGGGGGTCCGCGTCGGACCCCCTGTCACCCGCAGCCCTACGACTCGGACACAGGGGGAGACACAAGGGTTCCCCCAACACAGGCATGTACGGTGCAGATGGCACCGATGCGTACCCACTGTAGGGGGCACCCTTGCGCGAGTCATACCCATTCAGTCAATGGGAGCCCATGTACGAGTCGTACAACCGGCTCCCATTGGCTTCTATGGGAGTCCGACCGAACCGAGTCTGGCAGCATACGGCCGCATCGTACTCACTCGGTCGGACTGCAGGACTCCGGCTCAATTGGAAAACACTCCGGATCCGGCTGGGTCGGAGTGCTTTCCAACCCGGAATCGGCACCACTGTGTCAAAAAGAAGTCACTTTGAAAAATGTGCTATAATTCTCATGCTAGCATGTGTACTCACAATTTCGTAAATGTGCAAATAGCTACTGTTTCTAAACTCTATATTTTGTTCCAATTTCAAAAATACAAAGGTGTCTTTCATCACGAGTTTACTATATATACACCGGTACATAATAAAAAAACATTGCAAGACGCTGCTCAGTTATTGGCTCTGGGTTCGTCGGGTTCTTGGTGAACCTACAAGTCCTATATATCCCCACAACCAGAAAGGTCCAGCGGATGTAACGGTATATTGCTTTCAATCATCTGTCATAATTAAAAGAAGTTACAGGTGAAAACGTTGGAACAAATGGCTGTTTTTTTCAACTCATTTTCAATTTTTCCCATTTTCAATTGTTAGTTTCTATAAAGAAACCTTGAAGGATCTACACAAATGACCCCTAGCTGAATTCAGAATGTTGTCTACTTTTCTAAACTGTATAGCTTTCCAGGATTCATTATTGCTTTTATGCCTATTCCTTCCATTAACTGGAAGAAGGTTGAAAGCACAAAAAATAGCAAAAATAGGCTATGTCCTAGTAAAATGTAAAAACTGTGTAAAAAAATGTTGGTTTTGACAAAAGTCTGTCAGTCCCTGAAAGCTGGAAAAATTGTGATTTCAGCCCCACAAACCCTTTGTTGATACCATTTGCAGGGAGAAAAAAAATAAAAAACGCTTTTATTTGCAGCACTTGTTTCCCATTTCCCCCCCCCCCCCCAAATAAAAGTTTAACTGTATTTTGGCTAATTTCTGGGTCCCCTCCAGGGCAATCCACAAACCCTGGGTACCTTTAGAATCTCCATGATATTGGTAGAATATGATGCAAATTTGGTGTGGATACCTTATGTGGTCACAAAATTACAGGGCCCCAAGCTCGAACTACCCCAAATAGCCAAAAAAAGGCTTAGCACGGGGGGGGAAAAGGCCTAGCAGCGAAGGGGTTAAAAGTATGAACTATATTTAATATCCAAGTTTATTATTTGTCAAAGCTCACTATGCCTACAACCACGCTTGTTCCTTCCCCCTTTTTTTTATTTATTAACTGTTGGACCCGTCATCCTTGGCGTGGTTTTCCCCAACATTTTGTCTTCAATCCTCTTGTCTTTGCTGACTTTGTTTTTCTGGTCCTAGGATTCTGCACACTTTACCACTGCTAACCAGTGCTAAAGTGCTTGTGCTCTCTCCCTGAAATATGGTAACATTGGCTCCCTCCCAACTGGCACATTTAATTTACTGGTAAGACCATAGTAAGGTGGTACTGCCTATACCCACGGCATGTAAATTAAGTGCTACCAGTATGCCGGCAGCACATCTTGCGCCACCAACTTAAGTAGTGTTCTAATTATGTCCAATTCAGGGCTGTGTGGGCCTTTTTACATTACCATTTCAACCTGTCAAAAAAAACCTTTTCCAGGCCTAAACTTCCCTTTTTAATACATATAAGTCACGCCTAGGGTAGGCTCTAAACAGCCCATAGGGCAGGGTGCACTGTACTTACACATTTGGAGATGTGCTTCTACGACACATCCTGGAAGTGAAAACCTCCTACATTAACTTTTCACTACTGTGATGTCTAACTCTCATATAGGACAACGTTTCTTCCTATTCCATCTGTAACTTCTAGCACACAACCATTCTCCTACCTGTGACAACTGTGATCCCTGAAGGAGCTGGCTTTCTAATTCCTGGGAGGCAGACGCCAAGGGAGTAGTCAGTGATCCAGAGAACCACTACCTGCTCTCCCCGATGTGTTCCCAAATGTACACACTTTTTTAAAGCAGCACCTATTTATTTACAGTACACAGTCTGCTTTAAATTTTAAAAAATCTCTTTTGGGAATGCAAACTTAGGAACAGCGGTTTGCTGTTCCTTGCCTTTCACCATCCATGGTCAATCGCAGGGGGACACAAATAGCAACCGGCCTAATTAACATTCAATTTTGCAATGAGACTAATTGGTGCATCAGTCACACCACAAAATTACAGGTAGGCCACAAAAAAATGTGGGCGCACAATGTGCATCTACTAAGTGCAACCACTAAAATAAGGGGGTACCGCTAAGACGATATAGGTAGAGCAATGGGGGGAAAAATCAAGAGTATGAAAGAACAAATCTGCACTACCTATCTGTTTTCAAAGAAACGCAATTAAGTCGTCTGATATATTGTTCCAGCTATACCATGTGCTCAAATCCAGAAAGAGAGGATAGTTCTTTAATAAATACATTTTATTTTGGTTTTACTATTATCATCTTAAAATATATACAACAAAATGAGATTAATCCTCAAAAATGAAAAATCCCCATGAACTACCTTGCATACCATTCATTCATACACACTAACACTCACATAACCCATTCTAACTGCGGAAACACATTTCACTTTCATCAAACATGATACATGAAATTAGTATCAATTCCCTATACAAATGCAACATAACAGGAACTTTTTTCTGAAGTTTATCTATATATATCCTTTCATCAATCAATTAGATT
This sequence comes from Triturus cristatus, assembly GCF_964204655.1. Lineage (NCBI taxonomy): Eukaryota > Metazoa > Chordata > Amphibia > Caudata > Salamandridae > Triturus > Triturus cristatus. The sequence goes on from NC_140589.1 coordinate 1,636,099,690, forward strand.
TCTGATTGATGATCCACCATTGGGGCGTGCTGACATCAAGGGTTACAAAAAAACTAGAATAAATGGGTAAAAGAGGAGGTCAATGTGGATATCTAATACTTAATTCAAACAATGAAATGCATAGGGGACAGGGGCTTTTATTTCCCAGACACTATGACGCGCGTTTCGGTGTTGCCACCCCCAAACTCAGGGTGTCACCTTCTTCAGGGCGTAGCTGTGAAATCAGAACAGGAGTCCATGGGGGTCTATAAAGTAGTGAGAGAATATATGTTAAAAAGATTTATAGTTTCTTATATATGAATTATTTCACATATAAATTACACATTGCTGTATGTTGGCATGGCACATGGTCTAGCTGGTGGAGAGGAATGATAAAGAAACAAAAAAAACTAATAAAATAACTAAGCACGCATTAATAAATAGAGAACAAAGGAGTTACAAAGGAATAAAGAAATAAGGTGAGAAAGAATCTAATCCACCATCAGTGTATAATGATAACAGAAACAAAAAGGTTAAATAGGATTGATAAAGACAGCACATATTTCTAAGGTAGTCTAAATCGGGGCAAGGACTACAATTCAAATATCGTAATAGTCAAATTCTCTTCATTCTGAAGATCTCCTGGGTGGAACAGAGACTATCAGCCTCATGCATCAAGCCAAAATCCAGTCGGTAAAATACTGAATCGCTAATAACACCCGTTAGCGAGAAAATAAAACCTAATCCCAATGCATCAACCCAAATACAAAAATCGCTATTTAAGGAATCCTTAAATAGCGATTCCTTAAATTGCGATTGCATTTAAGGAATCCCAAATTGAGATTCCTTAAATGCAATGCATTAAAGTTAAAAAATTAGCGAATTCGCTAATAGGGGGAGCAAATTACCATGAAGATGAACTGCATGGTAATTTGCTAAAAGTTTGAAAAATGCACTTTTGTGCATTTTTCAAAGTTTCATGTTGCGCACACACATGCCCTTAGAGCATGTGTGTGTGCAACATATGTGCACATATCAATTTCAGGGGTGCAATAGGGTGTCATTTTGACACCCTTGCACCCTTGAAATTGCATGAGCAATTTGAGAGAACCTACTGGTACTCGCAATTTGCTCATGCAATCTCCAATTCATTCCTAAGGGCCTGGAGGCCCATAGGAATGATTGGGACAGCATTCCTTAATTGCTACTCGCAATTTACTAGTCGCAATTAAGGAAAGTTAAGGAATCGCTATTTGAATAGCGATTCCTACATGCATAGCCTTTTGCTATTCCTTATTAGCGATTCCTTATTTTTCGCTAATAAGGAATCGCAAATGGCATTGTTGATGCATGTGCCCCTATATCGGTTACTTGCCTGGCAAATAAGGAAAGACCGAACAGGATATATTCATCTGCTGGGGTGGTTAAAGCTGGGTAAAAGGTTCAATGGAATGATCTGCAGTAAATGAAAAGAAGCCAATCTAAATGTCAGCCTAAATAGAAATACTGTCTGATGGTGTAAAGGCATGGGGCAATGAAGAGCCTTTGAATTGCTTACCTGTATTGGTGTAATTATGAAGGGCAATCGGAGACAAAAGTATTTAATATAAACCTCATGAATTAGAGTTGAGGCTTCATCCACTAGGTGGCGTCGCTTACCTGGGAAAGGAGACGAAAAACGTAAATCAAACTCGAATATACTAAGAGCCCGAACAGATGAATTTTAATGTAAGTTTTCGTGATGGAATGGACGAAAGCGTTGTTCGAAAATGATTTCCAAATCGATAATAGGGTCACTATCATAAGAGCACACTGGCGATGTTTCCCAAATTTTGTAAGAATCCTGGTACTGATTAGGCTATTTGTAGCACGATTAAAAGTATACAGGCAATGGAGCGCCGATATAGTAGGCACTAGAGGAAGCTGAACACCGAGTCAAATCTTAAAATAAAAAAGCTAATCGCCGCATAGACGTAAATATATAGATGGTGAAGTGCTCGACTCGCTGGTCAGAGATACGTAAAAAGTCATGGTGATCTACCTAGAAACGAGCAGAGAACGGCCTTCCAGGTAATGGATCGACGTGAGGCAGGACTGTTAAAGAGAAACGTCGAACACAGCTGGTGCCTACAAAAACATGAAAATTAAAAGCTCAATAGAATGGAGGTTCCAAAAAATTTACATTAAACCATTTAGAACCATGCAACCCAAAAGAATAATAAATGAGGCTACCTTGTATTTAGCGGTGGCCTGTAATTCTAGATCTTTGATGTTAGAGTGATAGAGAGACCATCCGATAGTAAAGCCAGTCGGTATAACCAATTTAAATACTCCTCAAAGAAACAGGAAACTGCATTAAAGTTCATAAACAATAAAAGGAGGGCCATTCTGGGTAACAAAGATTAGTTTAACGAACTCACCAAGAGGTCAGGATATTTGGAGTCAGAGCATCGATCCGACAAAAACGGTAATCCGCGAATGCCCGCAGGAAATTTGGGGATGGAAAACGCGGGAAAAGCCGGTGGTTTAAATCTAATCTGATGAGTGGTCCACAGTGTTTGGACGAATCATAGTGAAGTTCAAAGGAGGAGACTATGAACAGCCGAGTGAGCAGGTGTGATATCGTGAGTCGTGACGCGATACACTTGGGCGTACGCGTCCGATCACGTGGGTTTGAAGAATAAAAGAAAGGGACGCACGCACGTACGCCAGTCCGGCTGCGGCGGTGAACCCAGCTAAAAGCACCTCGCTGGCTCTGCGTTTTCATTGCCCACGTGGCCTCATCTCCCGTCGGCCTGTGACCCCCAACCGAGCCCCCAAGTGGTGTCGGAAGACACCACAAAGCTGGCAACGAGGGTGGGCGTGCCTTCGCTCGTGGCTTCCGCGCGGGTGTGGCGGCTGCGCGAGGTTCGTCCTTCGCAGCGCTCGTGCCCCTGCACGGTCTGACCCTCGACCTCTTCTACCTCCGGTGTCAGTCTCGGCGCTCCGGAGGGGGGCGTGTACTGGCTGCGCCAGCGCCGATCGTGTGCACCACGTGGCCCAGGTTACTGGAGGAGCCGGTGCGCTGTAGAGGAAACGAAAGCCTGTATTCTGAGGCCCCAAGGGGAGTCTGGCACCTGAGCCTCGTGTATGCTGTGCAAGGCATCGGAGGGGGCACGTGGTGAGAGGAGCACATAAGCAGCCCTGCCCAGGCTAACCATGAGTACCAGTGGGAGAGTGTTTGATACCCTGTTTGATACCCCAGGGAGGGGACGCATCACCTGCTCACGCGAGGAGCACACCCCTGAGGTCTCCTGCTGTGGGCAGCCAGGCTGAGCACACTGGTGAAACGGGGGGTGAAGAAGGAAGAGCCACCCAAGTGATTGGCAGGTCTCGCCTGGCAGGATCAACACGTGCTAGCCATGACGAACATACCCCCAATTGAACCATTCACAGTGGAGGGGTCACCGTCCGCAGTGGCAGCCAGATGGAAAGACTGGGACGACAGGCTACGCATATTCTTTGAGGCCACTAAAGTCCACCGAGACCAAAAACGTGCAATGATCATTCACCTAGGGGGGAAGGATATTCACAACATTGTCAAGACGCTCGCAGAAGCCACGCCCAAAACGCACGTGACCCCAATAGCTGCCCTGAATGAACACTTTGAACCCATGGCTAACCGCGACTACGAGCGATTCATATTTCGACAAGCGCGCCAACTGCCGGAAGAGTCGCTGGATAGGTTCCATGCCCGCCTAAACAATCTAGCGGCCACGTGTGGGTTCAGAGACGAAACCAAAGAGATTAGAGGTCAAATTATCCAGGGATGCGCGTCAACCAAACTGAGAGAGCGGATACTGGAGGAATCGGGCAAGCCGTTGGCGGAAATATTGACGATGGGTCGCACCAAAGAACTGTCGAAGGCGCTAGCGGCGCACATGGAGGCTGCGCTTCAAGTGCCAGTGAAAGTTGAACCGGTTAATGCGGTGTCGGCCAGGCCTAAGCAGAAATGGGACAAGAAAGGGGCAAGAGCCCCCGCCACAGAGCAGCCAAAGTCGTGCGGATACTGCGGGGGACCGCCACATGCTGCCGCGGCGGAGTGTCCAGCAAGAGGGAAGAAGTGCTCCGGGTGCAGGCGTTTCAATCATTTCGAGAAGGTGTGTCGGTCGAAGAGGTGGTACCACAAGCCCCGCCCGGTGGTGAACGTGGTCAAAGATGGAGAGTCGGCAGCTAGCGACATGGATGATGATGACGAAGAGGAGAGGGTGGTGCACAGAATCCACATGATAGGCACCACCACGCGCAAGACAAGGCGTCTGCCACAATGCAACGTCCGAGAAGGGGCGGAAGACATGACGGCAGTGGTGGATACCGGAGCTAGCATCAACATCATGGCCGCTGCGTTGCACAGCACGATGCACCCGAGACCGGCCCTGCGTCCGTCAACAATAACAGTGTTTGCATATGGCCAAGAAACACCGCTGAGAGTGCGGGGACACTTCCGGACAGTCATCTCACATGGAACTCAGTCGGTCACCACCAACATCTACGTCACCGAGGATGGCCAGGGCATGCTCCTGGGATGCCGAGCGGCAGAAGAGTTGGGAGTAGTGACATTTGCATTCGGGGTGCATCACGAGTCCATGCAAAACCTTTTGAGTGAGTTTCAAGAGGTGTTCCAAGGGATTGGCAAGTTTCGAGGAAAGGAAATCCACCTCCACATAGACCCGACAGTCCAACCGGTCGCCCTCCGACACCGGCGGATAGCGTTCCATCTCAGGCCGCTGGTAGAGGAAGAGCTCAAGAAACTCGAAGCGGCCGGGATAATCGAGAAGGTGTCAGGACCCACACCATGGGTATCCCCCATTGTGGTTGCCAGGAAACCCAAGCAGCCAGGCGCAGTCCGAATATGCGTCGACATGCGACTCCCCAACGTTGCAATCAAGAGGGAGCGACACATCACTCCCACCATTGACGACCTGATCGGGGAGATGGTTGGTGCTCGGTGGTTTTCGAAACTAGACCTCAGATCAGGGTACCATCAACTAGTCTTGGACGAAGCTTCCCGAAATATCACGACATTCTCCAGCCACGTGGGGCTCAGGCGGTACACTCGACCTGAGTTTTGGAGTGTCAAGCGCCGCCAAGGTGTTCCAGAATGTGATACAAGAGCTCATCGCCGGAATTCCAGGAGCGATCAATATCAGTGACGACATTATGGTTCACGCGAAGACGGTCCCAGAACATAATGAGCGTCTGCTCCAAGTATTGCGCCGGATCCGGGAAGCTGGCCTAACACTGCATCGAGAGAAGTGTGAGTTCCTGTGTGAGAAACTGCAGTTCTTTGGGTACACTTTTTCGGCGGAAGGGGTGAACCCAGATCCCGAGAAGGTGAGGGACATCAAAGAAGCGACCGCTCCCACCAATGTCACTGAGGTTTGAAGCTTTTTAGGGATGGTCAGCTACTGTGGAAGATTCATCCAGGACTTGGCCAACCTGACAGCTCCCTTGAGGGAACTGACCAAAGAATCCACACCGTGGACATGGGGAAGCGAGCAGGTCCAAGAGTTCGAAACAATCAAGAAGTCGCTATCAGAGGCCACAAAGCTCACGCTCATTGCTGTGGACGCTGGTCCGGTTGGACTGGGTGCCGTTCTCTTGCAAAGGAATACGCCCCAGGATGAGTGGACCCCGGTAGCTTTCGCGAGCAGATAGTTAACAGAGACAGAGCAAACGTACTCACAGATAGAAAAGGAGGCCATCGCCATTCACTGGGGCTGTCGGCATTTCCACTTGTACGTGTACAGGAAGCCGTTCGTGGTCGCCACCGACCACAAGCCTTTGGTATCACTGTTCTCTGGAACTTCAACAAAACCTCCACCACGAATTGAAAAGTGGATGCTGCAGTTGCAAAACTACAACTGCAAGATAGAGTACCAACCAGGATCCCGGAATCCTGCAGATTACCTCTCACGCCACCCTCGGAAGGTCACTCCCCAAGAGATGGAAGAAGCCCCCGACACCGAGGAGTATGTACGGTGCGTCACTGCTCAGTCATGTCCCCTACCACTCTCCATGGTCAGCATCCAGCAAGTCACCAGCCAAGACGAGTGCCTGCAGCGGGCCAAGAGGGCCGTCCAACAGAACAATTGGCACCGAGCCCGGGAGGAATGGAAAGGGTTGACAGCGACGGCGCAACGAATTATGGACAGCCTCTACCATGTCCGGGATGAACTCACCGAGGATACCGCAGGATGTCTACTGAGGGGGCATAGGCTAGTCATTCCGACATCACTGACCCAGCAGATGGTAGATCTGGCCCATGTGGGACATCAAGGTATTGTCAAAACCAAGTCACGACTTCGCTCAAAAGTCTGGTTCCCCCTGATGGATGACCTCGTAGAGACCACTGTTCGAGCGTGCCACTCATGTCAAGTCACTGGGGAAGCCCCGCGGCCCGCGCCCATCATCATGGAGCCGCGGCCGAGAGTCCCGTGGTCTCAAATCAGTGTGGATTTTGGCAGCCTGCCTGATGGGCGCCACACCCTTGTGGCGATCGACGACCACTCGAAGTACCCGGAAGTGGAGATCCTGTCGGCCCTGAGTGCAAGCGAGGTCATCCCCAAGTTTGAGAAGATCATGGCCACCCATGGGCTAGTGAAGGAGATTCAGACGGACAACGGGTCCCCCTTCCAGAGGCAGGACTTTGCCGCATATCTACAGAGTCTGGGGATCCGTCATCGGCGAGTAACGCCCCGATGGCCGCAGGCGCATGACAAATCTCTGTCCGTGGAATTGGCGATCTGCAAGTTCCTTCGGAGCTATCGCCAGACACCCCACACCACCACAGGGGTCGCTCCGGTGCATCTGCTGATGGGAAGAGTGGTCCTGGACACCATACCTCACCACCCGGAGTGGCAACCAGAAACCCCCGAGGACAGTGCCATTGATGCCCGGAGACGGAGCGCCCACACATGTGCAGACACCCGGCGAAGAGCGGTGACCCCGAACATCAATCCGGGAGACATGGTGCTCATAAAGAACCGGACCCTCGGAAGCAAGTTTCGACTGAGGTTCGAAAATGAGCCGTGGACAGTGGAGACCGTCAGAGGGACATGTGTCACTGCCGCCCGGAGGGGGGAAAGGATAACCAGGAATGTGTCGTATTTTAAAAGGTACAATCTACCATCACTGGTCGAAAGTCTGGAGCAGGCTGCTCCCAGTAGCGATCCGGACTGTGTAGAGAGGCCCATGAGCGAAACAGTCCCCACCGTTGCCGCGCAGGAGCCGGTCCTCCCCCAGCCTGGGATGACAGAGGTTCCCCAAGTTCGACAGCCATCGGGAAGGCCCAGCCTGGGCGGACATTCGGAACTGTATGACCAGAGAGGTGGCGAGCCCCGTGGTGACCTGAGGGGAGATCCAGAGAGCGCACCGCCCGGGGAGGCGCCAAGGTACCATCTCCGAAGTAATCCCGAGCCGTCCTGCCGCCTTAAGGACCACTTCACGTAAGACTGTTTTAGTTTAACTCAGTATCCTGGGCCTGAATAGAAAATGGAGAAGGTGGGGATAGAATATTTGCTAAGGTAGAACGTCTCTAAAATGTTTTGGTTTTTGTGTTGTTGGGGAGGAATGTGATATCGTGAGTCGTGACGCGATACGCTTGGGCGTACGCGTCCGATCACGTGGGTTTGAAGAATAAAAGAAAGGGACGCACGTACGCCAGTCCGGCTGCGGCGGCGAACCCAGCTAAAAGCGCCTCGCTGGCTCCGCGTTTTCATTGCCCACGTGGCCTCATCACCCGTCAGCCTGTGACCCCCAACCGAGCCCCCAAGCGGTGTCGGAAGACACCACAAGCAGGGACATTTAAAGGTTCAGTGTTCCACTAATAATGACAACATGGAGATAGATTTTAAACATCTGGATATTACTGGCCCCAGGGAAGGGGAACAATCAAAAATATCCTGAATATTTTTAAAAGAGCAATCGTAAAAAACTGAAAAGGTCCAGTGAGATTGAAATGCTGGATAGTAGATTGTAGTCATTATTAATATGCAAGCGAACCCGAAAATCCAGGAGAACACGGTGAAATAAATGAATATAAATGAAAAAGGGGACAAATAATGAACAGAGATGAGTTAAAAGCAAAAAGAAATAGAAACATTCAGTAAAGGTTTTCAGAAAATGAATACAGAAGCTAAAAGCATTCAATCTCTAGGGCATGTAATGCATCATCATAGATAATCAAGGCAAAAAAATCGATTTTAAATTATAGCATTTTCCCATTGAAGAGATTCATTGAGACCATTTTCCTTTGAGTCAAAAAAAAAAGATCCAAAAAACCTCACGCTTTTTTTCAAATGTTATTACTATCTGGCCCCTTTTGTGTGCGGATTTTTTCCATTAGGACCAACGAAGTTCGTTTTCGGTGTGGTTGGCTTCCTTCCAGTGTGTTACTAGTGGGGCAGTAAGTTTGCCACATCTGATGTTTGATTTATGTTCCCCTATGCGGATCCTGCCTTCTCTCGCTGTTTCTCCAACATAGGGTATGTTGCATGGGCAAATGATCACATAGACACAGTTGGAAGTTCTGCAATTCGTCATTTCATGTAGATCAATCGTCCGATTGTTGATCTTTAGGTTTTCGCTTACTAATGCATTAGGGCAAGCATGGCACGTGCCACATTTGTGATGCCCACGTATCGGAAGGTCTCCAGTAATGGATCTTTGGACCAAACTACACTGCTTCGATAAGTTGGCCCTGACTAATAGGTTGCTCAGATGTTTGTTCCTTCTGAATGCAAACAGGGGTTTGGGCATCCTGGGTGTTTGGTTATCAAGATTAAGTAAGTGCCACTGTGAGTTCACTATTTGACGGATTTTGTGGTCAATAGAACTATGTGTGATGACACAAACCAGTTGTTCTGTTTGTTTCCTCTCCTTGGGTATAAATAGAGTGTTGTGATTGTAGAAACGGGCTCTTTTGAGGGCATTTCTAACAAGTCTGTTAGGATAACCTCTCTGGATACATTTTTTCTTCATTATTTCAGAGTGATATAGGTAATCCTTGATGGACGTACAATTTCTACGAAGTCGTAGAAATTGACTAAAGGGGATGCTATCCTTTTGGCTAGTAGGATGAAAACTGTCAAAGTGTAACAGGGTATTTCTGGATGTAGGTTTCGTAAAAAGTGACACTTTTAGTTGGTGGTCTTGATGTTCCACGATAACATCCAGAAATTCGAGTTTAAGAAAAAAATTTTGAGCAGTGAATCTTAAATTAGAATCTGCTAGATTAATCCACGATATGAATTCATTGAGCATCTCTTGGTCGCCCCTCCAAACAAAAAAGATGTTGTCAATAAAACGTGACCAATGACAGATGTTTTCGTAAAATGGGGCCAGTTCATTGTAGATGTTACGTTCTTCAAAGTTTCCCATATACAAACAGGCAACACAGGGTGCACAGGCGGCACCCATGCTGACTCCTTGTACTTGATGATAAAAGTTGCCGTCGAATTAAAAAAAGTTCTCTTCCAGGATAATTTCTAGACAGTGGGTCAAAAATGTGTTATTATGTAATGATGTCTCGTTCTCAATGAAATCCTTCACAACTCTGAGGGCCTCTCTTTGCGGTATGTTAGAATAAAGGGATTCAATATCCATGGTGACCAAGACATCTACTAAGTGCAACCTGTCCTCTTAATGTGTCTAACCCTAAATATTTTCATAGTGAGTGCAAATTGCATGGGCAATTAAATGTTGTACTAAAAGTGTCTCACTAAAACTTTGAACTTCATGTATTTTAAACTAAAAGTTTCAAACTTTCAACAGAAATCCATTGTTTTGTTGATTCATTTGTAGATTTTGAGTAACCTCTTGATAACTTCTCAACTTGAACCATACTATCGACTTTGTGAGTAGGAGATACTATTGCTCTTATGTTTATTATTATAGATCCTCTTCAGCAATATCTCCGTGATTAGTTTCTAAATACACTTTTCCGTACCGTGATAAGAGTGATGCACAATAGGATTTTAAGCTTAGAGGATTCTCGTTATCCTTTTCCACATCTCTTCTTTCCTTGTATTTGTTCTTCTGCATCCTGTTGAAAATCTCTTTCTTGGTTCCTTATGTAAATGTCTCAGGCAGACTACTGCACAAGCAGAACTAATGTGCCACGACCAGATATTCCTGCATTCACTCACATACTCACTACGTACAAATGAAAGAAGGAGGAAGCAAGCCAGAACACATTTCAACTGCAGCAAATAATGTGCCAGGAATATTGACAGTGATATCACACATTACTACTAAAAAGGCAGTGTTATCTAATGCTAATATGATCCCTCCTCACCAATTTCAGAGGCTTGTTCCATTAATATTCCTGACACCAGCATTTTGAAACCATCTTCAGTAAAAAAAAATAAAAGAGCAAGACAGCAAGGTACCATGCAACCCTTAACTCACTGCTTACCTCAATAACTTCACCAGCAGTGACACAATCCACAGTCACCTCCTTTGACCTGCATTCTAAACCTAAAGCTCCTGTTGTCTATTACATACCAGAAATTAAATCGACAGTAATGAAGCAGGTTCCTATGGCGAACCAAAGCACATCAGCAGCCAACAACAGAAGGTGAGATCAACCCTCAAGGTGGCAGACTCAACAGGCACCCAGTCAACAGTAGTGTAGATTGCAACCGAGGACGCTCTGAGGCTGCCTTACACAACTGCGAAAGCACGAGCAATGGTTAGCGAAGGCTTCGGAAGGGCGTAGCAGGGTTTAACCTATGCAAATGCGTGCGGTTAGGGCAGATACACCGCCAGCTGAGCCAAGCACTGAAGCTCTGGTCAGAACATGGTCACGCGTGTGCCCGCTTCAGCTACATCCCTCAGCTGTCATTGCGTTTAGTGGCTTTTTATGGGTAGGAATATTTACCTTCTCGTGTTTGGATCCGATGAGAAGGTACGTAGGTCCTTGCTCTTGTGGATGAATGAGAACAGTGTAATGTGTTGATAGTAAACTACGACCATTGGCTTCATAATCTTCATCGGAATCACAAGACCTGTCGACTTCTTCAACCTTTCCTTCCCAGAGCTTGATTTGACCTAAAGGAAACTGAAAATAAACCCCCAAAACTATGTAAAGGAAGCTATATGCATTGTAAAGCACTGCTGTTTTTGTTATTGAAGTTTTTTGTAAGTCACACAGTGGATCATTTGATAAACAATGTAGATAGAATTTCATATATCCTCCCCGACAAGCGAAATAAACTATTCAAAAATACAGACTCAGAATGGTTTACACATTTTTAGATTAATAGTCTTATTTAGAGTCTACTGGATGTAGGTCATCCGTCATCCGCTTGATCTTGAATGTATAGGGCCTCTATGCACTGCAAATGCACATAGGCCAGAGGTGTAACCTGCCACTTTGTGACGGATGCCCCACATCAGCCAAACTCTACATTAGGAGATAAAGGGAAGCATTGCATTCACAATCAGGAGAGGTGTCCAACTCCAATCCCTGCAAAGCTGATGAAAAGTTTAACTCAAGAGCTCAGAGAAGAGAGCTGAGAGACAGCGTGAACACACTGCAACAACCACTCGGGATCACTGCCGATGGGAGCAAAAACTGCTGTATGCTTGATGCGAACAAGTGCATCTAAAAGCATCTATTACACTTTTACTCAAGTGTCAATTTTTATTCCACTCATAGCCTAACTAAAACAAAAGGTATTGATGCAAAATTGACAATCTGCTTTCAACGGTCTTCAAATGACACCAAAAGGAATTCTATATTCTCTATCTCGCTGACTTATAATGCACAGCAAAATAAGAAACCTCAAATGCAAATGAGATGAATGGACGACTAACGAAAGTGACTCTCCTTTCTCACATATCAGTCTATAATTAATCAGCAGAGATGCTTCACTGGCGCTCAAAGTTTGCTAAAACAAATTATGGTAAAATGATAATAAAATAAAAGCAGACGATGGATTTACCAGTTTTTAGAATGACATGTCTGCCAGTGTTTCTTTAAACAGTTATTTGGCCCTCATTTGATAGAAAGCTTTAATTCAGAAAATATTGCCAGCGATATTGAACACAACATGAGCATTATGTTGTTACCTTTCTGATGCACATTGGCAAAGAACTTAAAAAATAGAATATGGAAGGTCCTCGGCTCTGTGCCTTCTGAGTGCTGCATCAGAGGTGTCAGGGCCTGGCCCTATTCTTACTTGCAGATCCTCTCCCACCCTCTACATTTTCTAATTCGGCCACCTGTTAGACCTGCCTGACCAGACATCTTGGGGCAGGCCTTCCACCCACTGGCTTGAGGCACCTGCTTGGGGGAGACTCTTGTGACATTCCCAGCCTTATTCAGTTGCCCCTAAGTGCCTTGTACTTACGCATCTGTGATAAACATCAGTGATGCTGAGGGCATCCCCACGAATGGGCCTGTAAAAAACCAATGGCCTTATTTACATGAAAGTGACGCAGCATGGCACTGCAAGCCATTTGGCTGTGCCAAGCTGCGTCACTCTCAAAGCACAGGGATGCGTCATATTTACATCCCTGAGCTCTCCCCTGTGCTGGGGCACAATTGGTTGGCATGCGTCAACGCAGGCACCCGTGCGCGATGGTACATGGGTGTCTGCGTTTTAGGGGAGATTGTTTTTGTGTATAAAGGGACACCTTCCTGCACAAAAACAATCATGTGAGGTGTTTTCCTCTTTCTATGTGTGCTGCAGAATGCAGCACGCATAGAAAGAGGAAAAAACGAGGAGAAATAAAGTATTCCTCCTCGTTGCGCTTCCTTACGCCTCCCCTGGGAAGGCGTAGGATTCTGACGCATTCCCAGGTTTACGAAACGTTGTAAATCTGGAAATGAGGCAGAATCCATTCGCGTTGCGTGGGAACACACACGGCAACACCCATGGCACGCCCCTTTCACACAAAGTGCTGCCTGAAAAGGGGCCGTATTTACAAGGCCATGAAAAGCCAAGCAGGGTGGCTTTACGTGGCCTTTAAATATGGAGCACCACACCGCGCCGCTGGTGTGGCAAAAAAAGTGACGTTGAGGCGGCGCAAGGGGCTTGTAAATATGACCCCAAGTAGGCCTGGCAGTTGGGCTGAACTGCTCCCAGTGGAGCAGGATCAGGGCTGACATGACTGATATGGCTGGTCTTTGTTTGAGGTGGAATTCTGGGTGTGGAAAATGACACAATGCAATGCAGAATGAGCAGTTCGCAGTGGGTGAAACTTTTGCAAACATTCCACCCATCACCTTTAAGTTTTCTTTAGTGACTCTCTAAGTGTGATGGGTATGCTCAAACATGGACTCAATGTTCAGTTCAGTGTACCACAGGAATCAAAATATACCTCACTTACAGGTGCTAACTAAGCCAAAGTACTTTTGTTCCCATTCAGAAATGGCATGACGACTAAGGCTGGACTGTTCCCATTGGAGCTAGACAAGGCTGATTTGCATATAGCAGGCCCATGTTTGAAGTGGCATAGTGGAAGAGGAAAAAAAATGAACTAAATTATGGTCCAAGTGATTGCTAGTGACTAAGGGCCTGAATTAGATTGCGGCATATGGGTTACTCCGTCACAAAGGTGACAGATGTTCCGTCCATCGAAATATAAATCCCATAATATTCTACGGGATTTATATTTTGACAAATGGGATATTCGTCACTGTTGTGACGGAGTTACTTGTCCATTGAAATATGAATAAGGTACGTCATGATACACTTAATTACCTTGTGACACATCGAACTAAGTACCAAGTAGTTTTTGGAAGTAGCCATTCACATTCCTCATCTGAGGAGATACTCCTGATTAGTATGAATCTGCAATTTAAAATGCCTATCATGTGATATACATTAGGCCTGGGCGGTAAATTCCGTTCCACTCGCGGAATTTGCGAAATTTGGGTAATTTTGTGTTCCGTGGAGAACACGGAATTGCCCAAAATTCTATGTTCCACGGCTTCGCGGAATTTTTTGCTTGTTCGCATTCTAAAAATGTGTGTTTGCGAGATATTTCCCTGTGAGCAAGCAAACGGTGTTTGCGAACAGGAAAAAAGCATTGCGAACAAGCAATTCCGTGTGTTCGCGGAATTTCTGCGTGCTCTTGGAGATTTTTTACCATTTCGCGAAGCTTTGCGTAGCGCGACTACGCAAATTCCGCCCACCCCTAATATACATAGGATCCCTTCAGAATTCCGCAAACCAGAGTGCAGTCACCAAAATACCAGACTCGCAATGCCATCACTAATACATGTGTTGCTAAAACAAAGAACTACCTCATGAGCAGATAATCCACCTTTTTTACTAAAAAGTAGAAATGAGCACATCGCTCTACCGAATACAATATTAAAACTCAGGTTTTCAGAATAAACAAATAAATATGCAAATAATCTTTAATGAAATTCAGATGTGTGACAGTATTTCATGGTTATTCACAATCGATATTGAGAAAACCTGACTGAATGTTATATTGGTGGAGCAGCGGGCCCAGACTTAATAATAAGGTAAAGAAAACATGCCAACAATTGTCCCTGAAGCACCCATGCAATTTTCTAGGCATACCTTGTCTTCTGGGCTCCGAAAATAATACAGTGTTTTACCAACCAGCGTGCACCAGACTCTTTTTGAATACCCATGTTTGACCTGCAATGACAAGTTCATTATAAGAAGCATACTACTCCATTTCTTTATCAAGTTACCCACCTGTGTAACAACCGAATAAGCCCTACACTGAGAATATGTACAAGCAGTGCAAGAGAAACATTAACCACTTCCATTAATCCCCATTCGATTTGTTGGTTGCTGGTCTAGTTGTTACAACATAAGAAAACTCATCTCATGCACATATCATTATAAAGAAATAAAATGACACATCCTAATACAATGTAAAAGCAATACCTAACAAGCCGTATTTTTGTTTATCAACTTCATTTTGAATTTCCACTGCGTCCAACTAGCAAAATAATTTTTTTAAACCATGAATAGAATACCGGAGCAGCCCCTGTCCAGTCTTGTGTGAGGAGCTTTGTGGCCCTTTTGTTCTCTCATTTCCTGGCAGCTATCTCCTCTTCTAAATCCGAGTCCCTCCTGGAGCTTTACCCAGTGCCCCTGTTTTGTTTTTTTAACTCTATTTATTGGCATTTTTTCATTATGCAGGGTTCTTACAGTTTAACAGTTTAGAGAGAAACACTTCAATACGGGTTCCATCTACATACTGTGCATATGATAAATATTATGACAATAAGAATGGACATACATTTGCCACTTTAAAAGTCTTTGTTACTGGAACTGGTATGTTGTTAAGCTCCATTCGATTGTAAATTCCAAAGTGTATGCTGTTTTGTCCCTTTTGTGTTGACCTGGTGTGTTGGTGTTATACACTACCTCGAGTTGTGCCTTAAGACTGTAGGGAACATATCTCAACAATATGAGTAGCTAGAACTGGGATTCACTGCATGAGAAATAACTTGCTGTTTTGAGGGCTGGGAGGCCAAGAAGCTGGTGTCAGTTTTGACACATGTAGTGCTGGGTGCGGGGTGCGCTTTGTGCAAGATATTTGTCACTTTCGGGGTATAATCTATCCTCAGTCAGGGGTCACTGTGAAGGGGTGGATTGCTGTGCGCTCTCTCGGGTGCCCCTGTCGCTGGTGGCTGGGTGGCCTGTTCATTGGGGTCTTCCGCAACGCGGTGTTTGGATGCATGGAGTAATGTCGCCCATTGCATGGAGATGTGATGCTTACGAATTCCCCGCACCTCCTACGATAGAAGCAGCTCCCCCTCTGCGGCCCCCCACTTACTTAACGCACCCCTGCAGGCCTCAATTGGCGGCCCTTCCGGGGCTCTCCAGTGCATGGCTATGCATCTTTTGGCAAGCAGGAGCGCCAGGGCGGCAAAACGCGTCTCTACTTTCTGTTGCTTACGGCACCTGGTGATGCCTAGTGCACAGGCCTCTCACGTATTAAGATCTGTGAGTCTCTAGTAAGGTGGCATGAATCGTAGCCCAGTATGACTGGAGCGCTGGGCACCCCCAGAACATATGGAAAAAGGACGTGCCCGGTTCCAGACATCTAGGGCATGTAAAGCGCGTGTCGGGGTAATAGCGCTGTAGGCGTTCAGGGGTGAGGTATGCGCGGTGTAAAATATGGTATTGTATGTTTTTGAACCGGTAATTACGGGACACCTTTTTTGGGAACTCCATGGCTCGTTCCCATGCTTTGTCGTGGAGGGGCCTCTGAAATTCCTCCTCCCATTTGTCATGGAGAGGGGTGAGGGAGATCGCGCCCAGTTCGGCCCAGTTCGGACCCATCTGCAAGATTGCCTGTAGTACTGGATGTGTGGGTGGCTCCGAGTCGATAGCATGCCACATACGACGACAATCTACCAGTTGATGTCTATGTGTGAGAAATTGTCCATTGGGAAGGTCTGTGTCGGCGACTAGTTCAGTGAATGTTTGCAGCTGCCCATTTACAAATAAGGTGCCCGCTTCAGTGATTGCGTGGTCAGTCCATATGCGCAGCACATGCTCTGTTTAATGCGAGCCTCTAGGGAAACCTACCAGTGGTTGTATGGGGGAATACATAGGAACAGTGCGACTCATGGTATGTATGCGTTTCAAATATGTGCGCGCCACTCTCATCTGGAGAGGGCAGTCTTGAATGGGCTCAGCGCCTGGCAGCAACATGCAGAATATGCTGGGGGCTGTGATCTGTTCCGTCACTGTATGTGTTTCCGTCATCACGCGCCCGGCTGTCCAGTGCGATACCCATGGTTATCATATATTGGCCAAGCCATTGTTTTCCCTCTTTGGTTCATCAGTAATTTATCTTTCACAGATGGCGTAGTCCCTGTCCATTGAAATAGGGGTTGTATTCTTCTCCTGAAAAGAGCAGGCCTTGGGCCATTTTCTCTCTCAAACTACTGTCTTATTTTATTTTGCCATTAAAGGCATACATACATCTTAGAACATCATGGTGTGGTTCGATCTTGTTTCTTCTTTGAAATCAATAATATACTGAGTAGCAAACAAGGCGTGGGCTCCTGTGGTGGTCACAGTCGCTGATGGAGCTTGGAATGGGGGTCAATAAAGAGTGAGAGTCAGTGCACTGATCCCTTTAGACTGGACAGCTGCCTTCAGTACCGTTGACCATAGTCTCCTTCGTTGTAAATACAGCGAAGCACCGTTAGCGATATTTTCTAATGTAGTTGTAAGGGGCACGCCTACCTTGCATCTCAACAGCGATGATAGGTGAGGCGATAGGATACTGGGCGCTAAGGCAAAGAAACACGCACTAGCGTGTCCTTGTTAATAAAGTGATAACATTATCGCCGCTTGTCGCCCGAAAACGGACGCTAAAGCGGCGATAATGTTATCTCCTGCCCTTGATAATATGCCCCCCAATTGTTTAATCTCAGCAGCTTTACCTCTTAAAGTGTTCACATATGTTTCTCTAATTAATGATTTGAAAAATAAGAATTCTTATAGTAAACTGTTTTAAAAAGGATAATTTGACGAGTTCTGGTGCATCAATTTAGTTTTGTGACAGACACACAGACTTGTTAGACTAGCATTTGATCAATCTAGTGTTTGGTGAAATTGGAGGGAGCGATGCTGGGTTTCCCACAATTTCATGGGTGTTATATGTATTTTAAGTCATCTTCTGTATGTTGGTGTTTGTGTTTTGTGTGAAGGGGCAAGTTGAGGGGTGTTGCCACTTTCAGGGCATGCGGTTGTTAGGGATTTCGCCCTATTTAAGTACGAAAAGAATGTACGTAAGTATGAAATTTTACACGCTTTATTATAAATAGGGTTATTTTCCTTAGCGTAAATATACGCGTGAATGTGAAAATTGTGATAACGTTCTCTTTCATTGGAGTCTATGATGCAAAACAAGCTTAAAACAAATGAAATTCGAACAAAAAAGAAATCATCCTTATTACACCAGATAATTTCGAGTAGCTATCACACATGCAGCTCTGCATACCTATCAAGTAACAGACAGTTGGACTAACTTAAATATTGCTCTGTGTAGGTACTACTTGCGAACTGCAGTGCATAAGTAACTCAGCTATAAAAAGGGGATTTCCCCAGGAACATGTTTTCTGTAAAAGGGGGAACCAGGGCAAGAACCTGGGAGCATGCTGGACTCGGCAAACAGCCTTTACCACGAAAGCTTTTCTACGTGTTACGTTTACAACGGTACACTTACCTCGTAAACGTCTTCACAACACGTATTGCTTCCACGACCGTCTTTATCACGCAAGCAACGTCATCACGGAACGTCTTCTACCTCATCCGAAAAAATGCGTCAGTCCATTTTTAGTGTCCGTGAAGACGTGAAAAAAAGGCAAAAAAAAGAAATAAGGGGGCTTGGGGGGGGTCTCCCCCCCCAAAAAAAGCGTGGTAAAGGAAAAATCGATGTAAAGGCTATGCGTAGAAAAATCATTCTGTTGTAACGCATGCGTGCAAAAGGCATGCGTTGCAACGGAATGCGTAGTAACGACATATATTCGCTGGACTCTAGCTATGCAAGTTACCAAAGAATGGTTGTCGTCTCTCACCTTGGTCAGGAACCCCTTGGCCGTGGGTTTGATTTCAGGCTGTGTGAAGAGCGCGCTGGCGGCTTGCACCCGGAGAACATTCTGGAGAACTCTGATCCACTCCTCCAGGATGTTAGGGGAATCGGCGCTCAGATAATATGTCCGCTTCTCTGTAATTAACTGAAACATGAAAAAGTAATAGTGAATTAATTATTTTCATTTCTTACTTTTTTTTCGCCGCTATCCCGTTATCATGATTCCATAGGGATATTGATAGCAGTGCTTGTTTTCAGTCATCACTGATGAAGACCTATTGTGTACAATGCCAAGCTTACTACTTATCATTCATTGTCTTTCTTTCTGGTCAATCCCATTCAATTACTTTCCTTTCTCTTCTTGTGTTTGTCCCTCCACAATTTGCAATTATATTGATTGGATGACTTGCATCCTTCCCTGGGAGCTACTTTTCATTACTTTTTGTTTCGGCACTCCATGGAAGTGCATGTGTTTTCCTGCTCTCTCCTGTGAGTTTTTCTGTTACCTCCCCAGGCCCACTCAAACCCTTCCCTCCCCTACTCCTTCATTGCACCCTTGCCCCTCCCTATATTTCTGTTCCCATATTTTCTTGTTTGGAGATCAAGGTACCTGCATTTTGCCACCTAAGTGCTCTTTACACTATTTATTTGTACACACTTTTTTTTCCAATTTACCTATCCAAGATGGGCAAAAAAATAGCAGTCACAGCCTACATGAGCATGTGTGATGGCATGTGCATGCATGTACATCATTCCGCTGGAGCTGGCCAAACTGAAACTTTAAATTAACACAAAATTGTAGCTGTATCCCCATGACTCATATGTGTGCATGCTTGGAGACGCACTGGTGCATACATATCTTCATGCTGTGGAAGCCAATATTGCTTTTTATTTTTGTTTTGCTTCTGTTGTTTAACATCAGCAACAACCATTTTTTTCATTTTTGCCAGTGCTGTTCAGCATTAGCAAAAGCACTGGCAAAGCCAAAAGGGAGTCTAACTGCTGTCAAAGGCGAGACCAAGGGCCTTTGCCAGTGTTGGTAACACAAAAGGAGTGTGTATAGCAAGAAAGTATGCACGTCTTTTAATTCGATGTCAGTTTGTACTTCATAACCACATAATTTGAGTTGTAGGACGGAATATCAAGTATGGAATATCGTGCTATCTTGATGCTGTAGGCAAAACTTTGTGGATGAAAAGATCGACAAGTAAGTGCACAGAGGGATGTCTCAATTTACTATTCTTAACTCCACATCTATGTACTTTGTAGCTATATAGATTCAAGTTAGTTACCTGGAGTTAGGCACCAAAAATCTATAATACTTACCTGTTGATGTTTTGGCAATATTAGGAAGGCATGATATTTTCCATACTCAAACTTCCGAACCCACTCCCATCAATTATCTTTTGTGTTTAAAGAATGTATTTAATAACATGTGATGTAACCTGTGCTGTTGCTAAGCATCCTCTCCATAATTCCCAGTCCCCTGCTGCTCAGCCAGTGTGAGTGTGATGTTTTGGAATGTTGATGAGGGTCTGGTTGGTATGACTGTCATTTGGAGAGAGTGGGCTGAGCAGCAAGGATGCTGCTCCTGGTGGGGCTATTGATATAACCTGTAATTAAGATATTACTTCTACAATAAAGCTACATCTTATAATCTACATGACTCGGCTACATGACATCTTTGATTTACAACAGTGGCGATGGGATCCAAACGGGAAACATCCTTTATCCTGAAGTTTTTACTCCGCATGTCTTTACACCACATTGTTTACTCCGCAAAAACGTTTACACCGCAGGGCTTTACACCGCAAACTGTTACAACACATTCCTCAAAGTAACGCCCCCTGGAGTTAGAAAAGTAATTGCGTTGTAATGGGGAATGCGTTGTAATAGAATGCGTTATAAGTCATGCGTTGTAAAAGATTTTGCAGAGTAAAAACTGTGGGGTAAAAGCATGCGGGGTAACTGCATGCAGGTTAACGTCATACAACCGATCCAAACTCATGCATGCAAACCACAATGGATTAGGTTCCCACAGTGAATACGACATTTGTAGTCATACCATAAACAACTTCTATACTTATCCTCATTCACTTATTTACAGCTATTATTCAGCTCGACGGAGGCAGCTGAATGGAACATTCCAACAGTTTGAGGAACAAAACGGTGATGGGCACAAGAGTTGAGTTCCTTACACAGTAAGTTTTAGCATTGGGGAAACGTGTCCTTTACAACTAGGAGCATTCCAGTGATAGGCACACCTTTGTGTCTGCGTGCCTGTGCCAGTCCTTGTGATTTAAGACTACAGGTGATAGGTTTACCCTTTAAAAATAGAAGGCATACATAAGTGGCAGTCATACCCTATCCAGTGTTGAAGGATTTCAAACTTCTAATTGGACATTCCACTTTGCACCTGAAGTACTGTGAGATGTCTCCAAGCATTGAGGTCTTGAGAATGATTCCGGGTGAGAGGTCGCCCACCAGAGGACATTAGGTGTTATTGGTGGATATTGTTCTATGCCATACTGAGTTTGTTTTTAATGCCTTGCTGAGTATTTGTCTGAGTGTATTTTGATTATTATTCTGAATTTTACTGACTGCATATTTTTATTAACGCCATGTAGAATTTGCAGCCTGACTATATTTTCAATGCCATTCTGAATTTCTTCTATGTCATGCTTAATTTGCTGCCTGAGTGTATTTTTCAGTGCCATTTTTCAATGCCAATGCTGTGCTGGAAGTTTAAAGATGGTGTTGTGCTTAAGGTCTGCGATTGCCTTGCCTTGTAGCCTGCATATGTTAATTCCTTGTAGCCTTGCATATGCTATGCAGTAAATGTGGGTGTTGTTTGTAGTTTGCCACATTGACAGTAGGGGTTAATGTGTTCATGTACCGCTGGTCCTGTTAGGTGTGCGGCATGTGTGGTGCAGAAATAGGATGAGTGTGTGGGTTGCAACCTAGTGTTGTAAAGTGTCTTTCCTAAAGGGTTAAGGAGAAATGTGGGGGTTGTATGTTGCACCCTAGTGTTACAAGTGTTCTTCCTAAGAGGTTAAGGATAAGTGTAGGGGCAGTGTCTTGTGGCCCTAAGATTACTAGGGTCCTTCCTCAGGGGTTAACGTGTTAAAAGTGTCCTTCCTAAGGGGTTAAGGAGAGTTTTAGGGGTTGTGTACCTTAGTGTTATTGTCCTTTCTAAGAGGTTGAGGAGGAGTGTAGGGGTCATGTGTTCTACCCTAATGTTCTAGTGTGTTGCAGTATAGGGTGAGTGTGTGGGTTGCACCCTAGTGATGCGTAAGTCTATCCTAAGGGGCTATGAATTAACTGAGTTTTTGTAGTGGGCGTTATTAGTTCCCTAAGTCCTGCAGAGGATTTATCTGTGTTGCAGGTTTATAAGTCGGATATCTATAGGACTGATTGATCGCTTGCTTACTTCTTTTGTCCTTTTATAATTGATTATTTATGAGTACCGATTCATTGTTTATTTTCTTCTTACATCTGTTGGTCTTTTCAATTATTTCTCTAAGGGGAGGAGATGTGTTGTAACCTGTGTTGCTGCTATACTCCATAGCTCCCAGTTCCCTGCTGCTCAGCCAGTGTGAGTGTAATGGAATGCGATGTTGATGAGTGCCTGG
Organism: Triturus cristatus; assembly: GCF_964204655.1. Classification (NCBI taxonomy): domain Eukaryota; kingdom Metazoa; phylum Chordata; class Amphibia; order Caudata; family Salamandridae; genus Triturus; species Triturus cristatus. Next base: position 1,636,121,892 of record NC_140589.1, read on the forward strand.
TTGGTATGAATGTCAGTTGGAGAAAGTGGGCTGAGCAGCAAGTATGCTGCTCCTGGTGGGGCTATTGATGTAACCTGTAACTAAGATATTGTAAATCTTCACCCACAGGTTTACTATCTTTCATGGGTGCAGATTACTGACTTTCAAGCATTGACAACACTCTCCAGAAGAATCCGTGGAAAGTTGGGCCTGCTACAAGTGTCTATACATACTCTGGGAAAACGTTTGTGAACTCCTGTCTTTCATGTGAGAGGATGATCATCAGTGTATTTTCACAAGCAAAGAAAGTTCAAATGCAGCTAATACAAATACTTTTTATTTTTCCCAAAGCAAAAACTACTTCACCTACACCTTCTCCATTTTCGTGTGGTGTTCCTTTCTCTTTCTCACCCTGGACATTGATTTACTCCAGAATTTGACAGATGTAAAACACCATACATTTTCGGGGTGTGAAATGGTTGGAAAAATGTTTCTGTGAATTAGTACAAATCTGTAAGTTGGTGGGAGTTCATAAACTTCCAGGGCAAGTCCATCCTGGAATACATCATCCCCACAAGAGGAAAGTTACTTATATGGAAGCCTCTTTGTGAATACCTTCTTTTGAGTGTACAAAATCAATTTTTGTGAATTAGCAAAGTGATTTTGCACCAGTAAAAAGATTATTTCCACATGTACTTTTAACTTACCCTGCACACATAGTTGTGTGAATCTGGTCAGTTATCTTTGGTAGAACACATTATTTAACCATTTGTAATCAGCATATCAATTTTTACTTATCATCTCTACTGGAGGGGCAATTCTTGGACATTTTCACATGTCGATCCTTCCAGGCCATCAGAATACTTCATATACTCTATGTTTAGTGAGTGTCCTACCAAGATGATGGTCATGAGCACCATTGACAATTTTGTGTTGAAAAATTTCTGAGGGTACGAATTTCTCTTCATGCATAAAAACGCCATCTTTAACTGGAAGTTTTGTCACAATTTTCATAAAATGTTGACTAGGATACTGCATACTTTTCTCTCTCTGCTAGCCATTCATGACAAAACGTATGACTTGGACAACCACAAATATTGGGGGTAACTCTTCCCTCCACTGATTCCCGCTAATAGGACAGATAATCAGCAAATCAATGGCAGCTTTCAAAATCTTCATCATTCACAACTTCCAGCTGCTCAGAATTTTTTTCAAATTGAAAATCTGTGACTAATCTCCTCAGGGTTGAAATTTAATCGTCAACGTTTTCACTACACTTGTGTTCCCTTTTAAAACATTTGTGCCTAAGTACAACCAAACCTGATTGAATATCAAACCTGAGCTTAAGTCTCTTTATAAACTCCATGAATTCATTGATTTCCTCACCCTCATTCAAAACAAGAGGTGGTAAATGCTTGGATACAGCTCGTCCCTCAAATCCTAAAGAGTGAAAAAGAAATGTTTACATTTCTGGTCGAAAACGTGATGCCCCGGTCACCCCTAAGAGCATTTGAAATGCATCAAACCAGTTTCTCCATTGAATGGGAGGAGTTCTTGAAGTTTCCTAAAAAGGTGGAGGGGGTTAGCTTACTGCATAGTTGAATTTAACAATACTGATAAACCTTTGCAAAATAGAGTTTGAGTGTTATGAACCCAAAAGTGTAAATGCATTTATAACTGAGACAACAGCCCACAAGTAGTTGCATTTAAAGCATATTTAAACACTATGGGAAAACACTCACCTTAATGTGAAGCTTTTTATGATAGCAGATGTGTGTACCAACAAAACACCACTTGAATGGTTTGTGCATCACCTTGATATCCTTCAAGTGATAAAAGAGGGTGTGCACCTCACCACAATATACTGAATAAAATCCAGTGCCTTTTATCTGTGAGCTCCTCAGTTCCTTCGGTGTTTCTACTGTTATACACCCGAAATGGTGGCACACATGCATGTGCATGTGTAAGGAATGAGCTTATGGGTATATCCTTACAGTGCGTTTAAGCTGACAAATAGATAACCAGTGATGTCAGAACCACACCTCCAAATAGTACGAGAAGGCCTTGCGTACTAAAGATATCACCCGGAACAACCTCCTCATTGTAGTACTTTAAACAAACCAGGCTCCACTCCCAACCAGAAGTAAAGGCGGGTTAAATTCCAGTGAGACTGCAGATTTCAAGACGGTTAGCGATAAAACAAAACAAATGTCTGGATTCTTCACGGAGGCTGCCTCTGTTGTACTAGAACATCATGTTTGGCAGTAATTTATAGTAATAAATCCAGGAGCTAGGAGTCTTGCAAGAAGGAACTTGGACCTCTTTGCAGCCTTCACAGGAAAGAGCCAGGCAGGTAACTGATTCCTTTCTATTCAAATCTCCCTACATCAGCTTTAAAGAACTGAATATGATGTCATAATCTATCATGACATCACACAGATTACTAGACAGGCGTTTAGATCTATTTCAGTTTAGGCAGCACATCAGACAATGTACCTGCTGTGGGCCCTTAGTGCTACTTGTACAAACTTTATACTTCTGTAGGATTTTCTGAAATCTTGTGTTGTTTCACACACTGTGTGCAGAACTGAATGATTCATTTAAAATTATAAGTACATTTCTGAAAACTAATTTAAAATCAACATTAAGGATCTTTTTAATCTTAATCTTTTAGGTATTTATGTGCACCACTACACAGTTTGAGTATCAGGTGTGGAGTTTTGCAACTGTACCTGGACTGTTTGTTTCCCTTCACTCCTAACAATGTGGCTGGAGGTGCTGAGTTCCATTTGTCCTTCTGGTTTTCTGATTACATCACTCTGCCAAGGAAAAACAAACATCCAGTTTAATATGTGGTGAGAATTACTTTAATTGCTATAACAAACACATTTATTAAAAAATACCGAAACAGCCTTAAGGCGGAATGCGGCCCTATACACAACACTATAATAAATAAATGCTTAAGTTCTCTTCTTACAGATTGTCAAACACTCTTAGCACTTGATTGTTGTATGTAAAGGAGCATACCTGTGAGTTGGAACTGCCAGAAGAGAAATGAAAGAAGAGATATTAACCCTAATTACAAATTAAATAAAAGTTTATTTTAGTCTCAACATAAAAAAAACAGGCGAATTCCTGCAGACCCATGAGAGACAGCAGTAAAAAATAGCTACTTACCCTTGCAAACTAGAAATTTCAGCTTTTCATAGTGTCTTTTTTTTTAGGTTTTATATAGCGCAAACTCGACCCAAAGATATTGGAACAATTTGCATTACATGACCACCACCTACATTACACTAGGTCCCAATCATGTTTTTTAGTCACAGGGAGATTAAGTGCTTTGCACAGAATCACAGTATGTTGAGCTGACACTGAGACTCAAATCCAGCTCCCCAGTTCCAAGCTTCTAGAATATCTGTGAGGAGGTTCAAAAGGAAGCTAAGCTTAGTAGCATTCTTTTCATTGGACCTACACTCAGAATGTCCCATACAAGGGAGAATTCCCTTAATCACCTTCTAGTAACAATGCTCAGGCTTAAGACCTTAGTTGTATACCATGAAGGAGGGGAGGAATGGAGTAAAACCTGGAGGATGAAGGGGAAATCAGAGTGACAGGTTTAGCAGTAAGTGATCTAGACATTATCTTCTCATTCTCTTTCCTTGTCCCCATCCTTAATAGTGAGTATATTCCCAACCCAAAATAACAGCTTTGGAATACATTATTAGGACAATCAAGTAAAAACTTTGAGTAGAATGCAACACCCAAGTGCAATTTAATAAAAAAACAAAATAAACAACATCTACATTAATTTGCAACAGTTGACAAAACAAAAGAACCACAACTTATGAAAACCTTACTCCCAATTCTTTTCCAATTCTAACTTAAGGCGATCAACAAAAGTAGATGGAGAAGCCCGAGTAGCTGCAAAACAGATGTCTAAAAGGGGAACGTATTTTGCCTCAGCCCAAGAAGCTGCCATGGCTCTTGTGGAGTGCTCTTGCACAAGACCAGGTACAGGGGTACCTGAAATGTTAAAGCTCAGATATATTGTAGCCTTATCTCAACCACTTACAGTTCTAGAAGAAGATCTGAGTCAAAAGATTGCCAGAGGGCCTAATAGGAGCTGTTCAATCCAAATGATACAATATTACCTACAAAAATCTAGGGAATGGCTATTTCCTCAGAAGTTACAGGATTTGGGTGGAAAACAGGAAGGACAAGCTCGGCAATTTGATGAAATTTAAAAGCAACCTCAGGAACAAAACGTGGGCCCACTTTAGAACCATTCAGTCAGAAATAATGTTGAGCTAAGAATCCTAAATAGCCAGGGATCCTACCACAAGAAAGACAGTTTTGAAAGATAGATGCTTCAGAGAAACCTTTCTAAAAGATTCTAAAGGAGCAGACTACAGAATTGATAAAACTAAAGGTTGCTCCTAAGAGGGCATTCCTTCTCTAGTGATGAGATGAGATAAGGAGAAGCTCCTGAGTTTAATGATGGCTGAAGGAAATCCACAAGGCCTCTTAAAAAGACATAGGGGCATATTATCAAGCACGGCGTTAAAATTATCGCCGCTTTAGCGGCAGAAAACTGCCGCTAAAGCGACAATAATGGGCTTGATAATATGCCGCAGAGAATTCCCATAGAAGCCCATGTTCACACCAGAACATGGGCTTCTATGGGAATTCACAAGGGCATATTATCAAGCCCATTATCGCAGCTTTAGCGGCACTTTTCTGCCGCTAAAGTGACGATATTTTTAACGCCGTTTCTTGATAATATGCCCCATAATTGCTGCCCATTGGACTTTTAAGGGGATGAAGATAAACCCAAGGAAAACTCATCCTGAAGAAACTGGAGAACCAAATTTGGATGAATCTCCCAAGGGATACCCTTCTTCCTTGTACAAAAGTTTTGCAAAGTAGCCCAATGATGATTATATGTCTTCTTGGTAAACAATTTGCAAGAGGCTTGAACTGATTGTGCAACTTCAGAGGGCAGTTCTCCAGGCCTAGGCATTCAACACCCACACTAACATGTGTATTCTCTTTAGAGAAAGTATTCACAGAGAAGGAAATCTCATTGGCGATGGTGAGGAAGAAAGGGTCAACTCTATTTGATGCTAACCATTTTAAGATTGGAAATGAGGGTTCAAAGGCCACCAAGGAAGTACCAGCACTAGACTCTGTGACCTGCAGAAAGAATTGGTAAATGACAGAGAAAGGTGGGAAAGCAAATAGAAGTCCCCTTGGCCAACAACAGGTCAAGGCATTCACCCCCAAACTTTGCTCAAGAGAAATCAAGGGCAGAATCTGGGGAGCAGAGTTGTTTCCAGGTCTGCAAACTGATCCACCATAGAGGTCCAAATGTGTTGCATATTTTCTGAAAATTGAGGTGAGCACAGATTCTGAAAGTCACAAACGATATCACTCGGACAATCCACTCTAGATGTGTCCATCCCTTTTATGTAGACTATCAAGAGGAATAGAAAATGAGACTATGCCCATAGGAGACTTTCATCTCTATCAGAATTCTGATTTAAGTACACCCCACGACTTGCTTTTGTCATGATATAATCCGTATTCAATAATACTGCCTTCCCCTCAATCTCCATCTGGAAGACGTAAAAGCCTCTAAGAATTCATGATTTTTCCTTCCAATTGGATGTTTAATCCAACTCTTGTTGATTCCAGATACCCGGAATTGATAGATTCTCAATGCTGCTCCCCAACCAAGGCCTGAGGCATCCAAGATCAGAACAACAGGAGTCAGGATAGATAGGAGAAGTTCCCTTCTCCAAGTGAGCACAAACCAACTACCATTATAGTTCCTGAACAATGTCACTCAAGACAGGAACCTTACTGTAGTAACATTGAAAAGCAGGTTCCCAACAAGCAGAATGTGGCAAGTAACTGTCCAACATGTTACTGCATCTCGCTAAAAAAAGTTTCTTTGACAATAGTGTTATGGAAGCTGATAATAAAGCAAAGGCTATTTTCAAAATAGTTGACTCCTTCATGCGCCCAATGGTCACCTCGAGAGCCTGTCCCCCTACAATGGAGTGGTGCAATGAGCTCAATTTATTTTTCCATGAGAAGATCATGTCACTAAAAAAAAGTTTTCGGACTGCTGCTCTGGGGGCACTGAATCTGGGGTGGAAGTCAATTCCCTCTGCACTTACGTATGCCACCCTAGACGCCTTTACCCCGATCCCACTGACTCAGTCCTTAGCAGCATTGAAGCGTCTTAAATCGGGCTCCCCTCTAGACCCTTGCCCTGTTTCAGTTTTAAATATTGTGGCACCTACGATTAACCCAGTAATAAACCATATTTTTAACTCTTCTTTGGAATCTGGGATGGTTCAGTGTCTGTGGAAAAAAGAGAAAGTTCTGCCACTGCTGAAAAAACCTACAGCAGACCCTAAGCTAGTCACTAACTATAGACCCATTTCGCTGCTCCCAGCCTTCTCCAAAATTCTTGAGAAGGAGGTAAACTGCCAATTGTCCATTTACCTGGAGGCCAACAATATCCTTCATGCCACACAATCTGGTTTCCGCCCTCAATTTAGCACTGAGAACGCACTGTTGGAGGTGACGGTGTTCCTTCATAGCGTTTTGGATAGGGGGGGAAAGGCAATGATGATACTGCTCAACCTTACAGCAGCATTCAATACGGTTCCTCACCACAAGCTGCTGGAACAACTACATGTAATAGGAATTAGACATCAGGCCCATAATTGGTTGGCATCTTTTTCGGACGGACAGTCCATAGACGTATGGGTGCCTCTGTTTACAGCTCAGGCCAGGCCTCTGGGGTTGGGAGTGCCACAGGGATCGTCTCTCAGCCCCACGCTGTTTAACGTGTATTTGATCCTTCTTGCAACATTGGCAGAGTCTCTTGGCGCTAAAGTCGTCTCATACACAGATGATACTCAGTTGCTGTTTTCATGTGATAAAGACAAGGATTTAGATGAGAAAGCAATAGCCAAGTGCCTTGCTGGCATTTTCCAATGGATGGAATTGCACCACCTCAGATGTAACCCCGAGAAAACAGAAATTTTGACCTTTGGAGATGTCCCACACAACTCTGTGGTGGACTGTTGGCCCAGCAATTGCCCTCACCCAGGTTCTCCTAGAAAACTGTGTGAAGAATTTAGGAATTTTAATATTGATAGCTCTTTATCCTTCCTCCCTCAGATCCTAGCCTTGGTGGGGACATGCTTCAACGTGCTTCGTATGCTGTAAAAATGTGTCCCTCTTCTCTCCGAGGCAGCAGGCAGAAAGGTGGTACAGGCTCTAATTACATCTAGACTGGACTACAGTAATGCACCATACCTTGGCCTTCCAGACTACCTTTTTAACAAAATCCAGGTGGTGCAGAATGCTGCAGCTAGACTTCTGCTTTCTCTCCCCTCGAGATCCCACATGACTCCGCACTTAAGGGTCCTCCATTGGCTTTCCGTGAAACAGAGGGTGATGTTTAAAGCCATGGTCCTAATGCATAAAGCTCTGAACGGGACGGGTCCTGCCTATCTTAAGGAGGGAATCACCCGTTATGTCCCTGCCCGCACTCTTAGCTCTTCCTCAACTCATATGGCAAAGGTCCCTCGATGTAACCGTCTTCGGATGGGTGGGAGATCCTTTGTTTACTTGAGTCCCCGCTCATGGAACAGTCTTCCTCTGTCCCTGAGGCTGATAGACAATCTTGAACTTTTTAAGATGAAACTTAACACCCATCTTTTTAATGACTAGTCCCGTCCCAGCAATCTGTCCTCCCTCTGCCAGCGCCGGGACACTCTTTCGAGTAGCCGCGCGCTCTACAAATTCAAATAATAATAAATAATAATAATAAATGTCCCTAGATAATTTGGGCTGAAGGAACCACAAATAGTGTTGAAGCCTATACCAACAAACAAAAAGAAAAGAGGAAGAAATCATAAGGATATAAACCTCAAAGAATTTAATCATCTCTCACAAAATCTCCCTGGATTTGCATCCCTTTTCTGGCTGATGCAGACTTCCAAGACAGAATGGGTACAATAGTGGATCATATTCATTCTGTAAGATACGGAGGTGAAGGGACCAACGCCACTGCTGTCTGGAACTGTAGATTTTGGAAAGAAATGCCTTATTTAGAAATCAACAAACAGCACTTCCTAGGGGCCTCCTGTCAAGTATTACTGCCATAAAGAAGCTCTTTGCTGGGTCTGACAACAAAAGTGCTAGTTACTTATTTTTCGTATTATGTAACACAGCTGGCATCTCAATCCAACATGGATGTCACTCTACAGAGATGCACAAAGCTATAGGGCCACCTGAGTGCATTACGTCTTCTGGGACAAACATTATGCATCAATTCCAATGGCCAATGGAAAAAACTGGAAAAACGTTCTCCTTCCTCCGCCAATCTGATAACAAGTAGCAAAGGAGGGACAAAAAACAATGAGCAAGATATGTAAGAAGGAACTAGTTAATCACCATAAAAGTCAAAATCAAAAGTGCTACAAAGGGTCTTTTGATGAAGGCAGAAAAAAACCTAGGCAGTGATTAATAAAGGTTCTCCTTTTTAAGAGGCATGCTGGGCGTAGACCTTCGAAAACAAATATGCAACTAAGAGGTTCTGTCTGGGAGGTGGAGCCTGCTCACAAGTAAGAGTGGGGCCGATGAAATGGTAAATACATTTTATTACCATTCATATGGTGGATACCATCTGAGGCTGATGTGCCTTTAAATTCACACGAGTCTATCAAGGGCAAATAAGTGTCAATGGTACCCACAAGTCACTTTGTACCAGCTGTATAATTTCAAAGCAACCCTAGTCTCATCTTAAAGCATTCTTTTTTTAATTCTAGTACCACATACATTAATTATTAGTTATATTAGAAGTACTGATGGGTCCCTTGTCTACTAGGGCACCATATAAGCCCATGGCAAGTTTGCCCATAAAGTCATATTAAAGTAAGGATATTTCTTGCTATGGCAACTCAGAGAAAGGAAAGAGGCAATGAAGAAAATTGCCTAAAATTGTTAAACCACAGCATATGTGAGGAGAAATTGAGAGAGAAATAAGGAGTGGACCAGATTTTTAGATGTTTTAGGAAATATGCAGCACATTTGGACCGCTATGGTGGATCTATTCCTAGCCCAAGAGGAAAAGCAGTTGTCTTTAGACCCGTATATGTGGTCTAGGGTGTTACTATGGATGGATTTACATTATAGTATTTTGTTTTGTGCAGTACACTCCCTGAAATTATGTATTTCAAGGTGCTCTCAAGTGATGGTGAAGGAAAAGAAGGCACTGTATAAAAAAGAAATTGCCTAGGATCACACAATGCTGTCAAGTAGAAGCAGGGACTGATGCAAGGTTTCCTGGTTTCACGTTGATCAATTCAGCCACTAAATGGTTATCACTTTCTATCCCCTATTTTAGATCAAGGCTTAATGCTTTGTGTTCAATTCTTTGAGGTGCTAAATCAGTGCACTGTTTTAAATAGATCTGTTCAATGCACGTTTCACTAGGAATAGTGTTAATAATGTTTAGGGAGGGTGATGGTTTAATGCAGGAGTAAAAATAACAAGCATTTGCAATGCAATAGGTCTCGCATTTACGAGTGTTTGAGCTATTGGCATTGTAAATGACAATGCCTTTTAATTATGTGTTGCTTTCAAAACAGATAAATAAAAGGCATTGTCATTTACAATGCCATTAGCTTAAATTCTCGCAAATGCGAGACCTATTGCATTGCAAATGCCAGCACCCGTGCTACAAAAACATTAGGAGGGAGCGTGTCCTGTCTGCAACAGCAGGCAGGACAAAGCTTTTTGAGAAAATAGTGCTTGGAGCTGTAATTAAAGCCTACCGAGTAACAACACACGTAACAGGGGCTGTCGCCATGAGAGGTTACAAAATGAGACAAGGCGGTACAAAGGTGGGACTACTAAGCCTATTGACCAATGAACAGCCACAGTTTACAGTGGACAATGACACAAGCCACTGAGAAATATGGGAGGAGTGGGGGGAGCTTCAAGTCTACACATGCAGCATGCCACGCAGAACAGTTTATGCGCTGCCCAACCTAGACAGCAGCACGTGCACGGTGGTGCACAAGCTTACAAAAGAACGTGTCAAAACCTTTTTTTGTGAAAAAGAAATCTTTAGCGATGCAGCAAAGTATTGGACATACATCAGGTGTATTACACTCCCACACGCCTGCAAAGGTTTGGACTGCGTGACTGATTGCTGCGTGTGCTGCGGGCAGGCGAAGGCAGATTTTTTACATCTAACTTGGGGATGTGGAAAGGTGTATGAGTTCTGGGAAGAGGTGGTAAAACTGATGATTATGGTGGCTGTGGAGATTCAATGCAGTCCGCCTGTTTGTCTGCTGTGCTGTGTGCCGAATATTAGGGGAGTGAAAGGGAAATTTGTCCGATTAGCTCTGTTGAAGGCAGCGCGCAGGGTGGCGATTACGTGGGGGAGAAGGTTCAGGCCGAAAGTGGAACATTGGTTAAAGGACTATGCCTACTGTAGGGAAAAGTTGGAGACATATGCGGAGGAATTACCGACACTCTCGCGACCAAGAGACATTTGGGAACCATTACGATTGTTTCTCTTGAGTAGGGCAACTGATGCTGAGTAGAGGTGCAGGGAGGGCGTGGCCGGTACATTGACTAGAAAATGATGCGCTAATCCAACATGAGGATGTACTCGAGGAATAGAAAATATGTACGGATGTGGGTTTTCTTTTTATTGTGCCCTTGGTGTATTTTGTTTCTTTTCATATTTGCAGAGAAAAGGAAGGGAGATGTTTTGTATTGTTGGATTGTTTTTTTGTTAATTTTTCTTTTTGGAAAATTATAAATAAAATAAAAAGTATTGGAGATATGCTGTGCCGCATAGTTAAAAAAAACATTTGCAAAGCCAATTGGTCTTGAAGGCAAGAACTATTGGCCTTGCCAACACTTATTTTCTCTAAAGGTCTCTCCCAAGTGTGTAGGTAAGATTGCCACCTGACCGTCCTTTTTACTGAAATTACCAGTATTTCATACTCAGGATGGTAAAAACAATAAAAGAAATCACCAAAACGTTCCCCTTATCAGTACATATTTAAAGGAGCAAATCCAGTTAGAAATCACTTTAAATGTTTCCAGAGCTATCTAAATGAACCCTGCCCAATAATTTAACTTACAGAAAAGACATATTAAAAATACAGAGGGTTGTACATAAATTTATATTTAGGTATAATGTCCCTAAAACACAAACAGACGGTCGCTATTATCCTCCAGAAAAGGTGGCAACCCTACGTAGAGAAGATTAAACTAAGTCAGTCTTGTAGAGTATGTTCCAGGAGTTAAAAAGTCAATGAACTGGACAAAAAAAACTGCCCAATAAGATACGTTTCCAATATAGCGCAGTTTCCAGCAATATTAGCTGCAGCATCTGCTAAGCCCAATTCAATGTACAATCGCTCACTCTGTTCTGATTACTTGAACTAACCCTAAAAGTTATCCCTATGTTACACGTGCTAGAGCGGGCAAGTGGCTTTACAATGTAAACATATAGGAGAAAAGGCTGACTGGTTTGTTATAGCTATTAAATGTATCTGCACTTCACTTTGACTGCTGAGGGTTTCGGGTGTTGAACATCACAAGTCTTCTGAGTGCTGTGTTGTTCTTGGCAGACCTGTTTTGAGGGGCATTCTACAGGTCTACTGTGATTGAAAGCACCATCTTAGTGAGGGTAAGCAAACCCTGGGACAGGCAGTCATAGACAAGAAAATGAGTTGTTGGTACAAGCTCTGGTCTGGAAAACACAAACCAGATTCGGCTACAAACGCTCAATGGGCACTGCAGTAAAAAAAAAATCCCATGACACAGGGGGTTAGAAAGCAACCCATGTTGCTATTCTGAATTGATTATAGGTAGCAACAAACCAGAGACGGATAATCTCTACATTCAGTACATGGTGTCGAGGTGGCTTATTCTTTTTACAATACATCATGAAAGGCATGCAGGTTTCTGGGACATGACGAAAAAAGTATAGCTGTAGGATGGCCATGGAAAAATAAACGTGCAGCGTTTCATGTTTTTAATAACCGGGTGTATATTGCAAGAACACAGTGTTTCCTTCACGAGCCGTAATAAATTAGGCTAAACAGAAAAGGGAGTGTGTTCCACGGAGCATTGTCTAAGAAAAAGATGAAAACTTGACTACATGTTTTAAGGAGCTAAAAACTGCTTATGGGGCCCTTCACTGACCGATTATGGCGTCATTTTGTTGTCCTTGAAAGCCCAACATCCTCAGTGTAACCAGAAGATGCAGAAACAGCTGTCTCAACTTCTTTGTTTCAACAAGAAGCTTCAATGTAACCCCCTTTTCACCCAACAGGGCTCTTAAATAACATTTGTGAAGGCTTAAAGCAACAAAGAACCATCGGGTTCCGGTGCAAGCACGCAGTGCGCCCGTTACTGGCCATGCAGAAGATGTCAGCTACTGCTCCAAAATATTGCGGACTATGGTGCCGGAGAAGGAAAGAGACAGCCCGCCAGAGCCCACTCTCACCTTGCGAGATTTACCCGATACCATAAACGCACTCAGAGCCCCGACGTGAAGTGAATGTTTCTAAAACATCTCTGTATGCTTGCAGTAACTAAAAACAAGCGTTGGCCGCGCGCGAGCGGCTGGAGACGCAATATGTGGTGGGGGAGGGGGAGAAGCGGAAGTTGTGTGTGCGCGTGCGTCATCGCGATCGCTCTGAAAGCGAAAGTGATCGCGATCGCGATGACGCACGAGTTTTCAAAGTGCTGCTGGCAGCCGGCTGCGCGCGTGGACGATCGCGTGAACGCAAGCGTTAGGCCAGCCAGCAGCACTTTGAAATTCCCACATACAAAATGTCTCTTCGAGCCAGCGCATGCGCTGGGCTCAGCGAGACCTAAAAACCAGAGCACCCACCCTTCAAACCCTTGGTCAGTAATTTGAGAATGTTTGTTCCACAATGCTAAAAGACTTTATTCATTTTCATCCATTATTGAATTAAATAATTTATTTATTGAGCCATGCAACCATGTATCCAATTTCCATTCATCCATTAAAAGGACAAGGTTCTTTAATGAAAATTGTGTTGTAAAACACTCTATATTTGTACTTTTTTTACAAAGTTGTCTTTGGGGTGAAACCCCTCTTGCAATGGTCAGGCTCGCTCGCTACGCATCCTCACCACTTGCAGTATGAGGGCTTGTCTGACAAATTTTCCAAGGCTGCTTTTAGCTCCCAGTCTAGCCCTGCATATACATTATTCACATAAAGTCCATTAAATAGATGCAATTGGTTCATTCTGGAACTAGTTTGGTCAACCCTGATCTAAACCGTGATGGTAAAATTGCTCTTTCCAGATGTTCTTCCAAGAAATTACAACATTTTGTAAAAAAATGTTTTTGTACGGATAAAAGAAATTAAAGCTTGTTGATGTGCTGTTAATCTAATTGTGAATTTGTATGAGACAAATGTGAAGCCAGGCCATCCTGAGCTTAACCACTGAAAATATGCATATGTTACAGTAGCTAAGCATTGGGACCCGGTGATTGTACAATTATACAAGAAGCAGTCCACATCATCCAATCCATGTGCTCCTAACCTTTCCTTTATACTTTTTGTCACCCCCTCTTCACCCCTTCCTGTATCTCTGACTGTTCTAGCACTCAACTGCCACCTACGTATTTCCATGTGTCCCCACTGATCAACCTTCTCCTTCTCAAACCTTCCATGGCCCCTGGCTGTTCTGTGTTCTTTCTGCTAAGTGTGTCTCTCTTTAAAGCTCCTTGTCTGGGATCCTGAATGTTTATCCCCATTCCACCTATCCATGCAACTCTGTCCCTTCTGCTGCTCTTAACCCTCGTGTCTGCTCGTGGCACCTTTGCCTACCTTATAATCCCACCCATGCCTGTTCTGTCCATTGTCCTCTTCCTTAATGAACTCCATGTACTTTCATCCATGAGCCTCTTACCTTTCTCTCCCCTCTCCACCCACCCTCCACTAGCCTATGCCCCAACATGATAGCCATTTTACAAATTCGTCTGGTTTAGTGTGCTCTCACTCCCTCTAAGTCCACACAGTAGTGGGTTTAACAATTTAAATGATGGTACACCCTCGCCAGCCACCCCAAAGACCTTTCCTTTCCCCACTTATGACCCTCTCCCTGGTGCACAGACTGATTGGGCTGACAAGGGGAGTCAATGGTGTTTCATCAGCATGGGACTTATGTGATCATATTTCTTCAGTCCCTGGATGAGACGTGCTGCAGTGTGTAGGATGGCCCTAATGGGTGTCAGAGTGGAGTGTGAGAGGCCATAGAGTAGAGCATTACCACCAGAAAGATGTAAGTCTACGGGGGGTTAAACAGCAGCTCTGAGGTCAATTTCTGGAGGAAACAATTTAACTTTCTTTAGACAAAAGAGTTGCTACCGGACCGTCTTTGTGTTTGGGTAATGTCTTCCTTGAGGGAGAGGTTGGTGTCCAGAGTGAATACAAGTAATCTGGCATTTAGTGAGAGTTGGGGATCAAAGGCATCAAGGTTCATACCTTTGCAGCATGTTTTTTAGGAGGCTTTCAAGTAGAGTTCAATATCATCAGCATATTGGTGAGTCTTAATGCTGCTATGTAGGAAAAGGGCCTCAAGCAACTGCATGTAAAAGTTGAAGATGACAGAAGACAATATGGAACCCTGAATGACTCTGTATGTGTTAGGGATCTTTTGTGCCCTAGAGGTGCCCATGTGAACAAACTGGTGTTGGTTGGAAAGGAAGGAGGAGAACAAGTGAAGGACATTGCTGGTGAATCTCATTCGTGACTCAAGGTTGCTTATGAAGATGGGATGATAGGCTAAGTCAAAAAGAAATGAAAGGTCCAGCAATATCTAACTTTCATGCCCTTGATTTGGTCCGCTTTCTCCCTACTCCATCAATGTTCTCTAGTCCTTGCTCTTAATATTCTCCCACTTTAAATGTCCCCTTCTGTTCCCCTGCTCATCCCCTATGTCATCTTGCCTTGCCTATTCTTGAGACCCTGCCAAGTCTGCACCCATTCTGACCTTGCTCATCTCTGTTTTCCACTTGGCCAGTCCTTGATCACACTTGACTTCTCCCCATTCTCAGTCTTGGTCAACAAGCAGGTAATCCCCCTCTACATTTTCCCCGCTCATCTGGCCATCTGCTGTCCCTGGTCTATTAACATGCTGCTACTGTCCCTCTTTCCCTTCACCTTCCACCTGGTCCTGTTTGTGATCTTGCTTGTGTTTTCCACTAGCCCTCCAAGTGTGCCGCGTCATGAAACAGCTTATCACCCCCTACAAAGCAGCCTCCAGAAGTCTCTGCCCATGCACTCTTCTCAATCTGATCTGCTTACCACCAATGAATCCCATTGAATGTGCCCACAGCTGCGTCCTGATTTAGACACTTGATCATTATCTCCTCCAAGTCTCCCTGTCCGTGACCCGGCTTGCTCTCCTATTTGAATTCCACATGCAACTGCCTTGCGTTGATCTCATTGTTTTCTCACCCTCCATGCTCTAAAGCGTGGAGCGACCTCCCGCTATGTGAATTCTGCAAAAAAACGAAGACCTGGCTTTTCAAGTAGTCCCACAGTGCCCTAAGTCTGGCTAGACTCACAATAGCTCAGCACCAGAATACCCTTCCAGGTGATATTGCCCTCTACAAATATGCATAACATACCATAGCATAGCATTACATAACATAACATAACACACCTCTGGATGCTCCTGTTCTCCCTGATGGTAGTCCACTTCCACAAACTCCTCAATGTGCTGCTTCCCTTCATGAGCCCCGCATGTTCAGCCACTTGCCCTCTCCTTTCAATCCCTATATGTAAACATTACCTTGATCCCATGTGTCTTCTGCTGCACCCAACCATTACATGGCCCCTGTCCATACTACATTCCAAATGTTTGTGTCCAAGATCTTGCTGCCCCAGCTTCCTCCCTCTATTTTTTCCTGACCACAATCCCACTTCACTCCCCAAGTGCCCTGCTCTATGCTCCAAATTTCCTTTTCCCACAAGTGTCCTGTCTGTGCTGTCACCTACTCCCAATCAGCCCTCCAGAAACATTTGTCCTTGATCCTTGTTGTAGGAAATGGAGTTGAGAGGGTTGAAACCCTACTCAAGCAGCAACCACAATTTTTGTCAGGGTGAAAAACAAGAAAATCCTAAATTAACCTGTTCTCAACCCTCTAGTAGCTTGGCACAAAAGCAGTGAAGCTTAAACATAACACAAGAAAGATCCTACACCAATTGGGGAAAATAAAATAAATAATTTGAGACCAAAATTACAAAAATCCAATCTGTAGAACCGGTAATAAGCAATTTAAAAGATTCAAGGAAAGTATAGTACCTAAACGCACAAAGCACCACTGTGAAAAAAACACACAATTTCAGGCAGACTACAATGGAGTGCGGGCCGGATACTGGAACCAGGTTAGTCCCACTGAAGGAATGACCTTCTAAAGTGTTCAGTTTGTAGTTGAGGGTTTACAAGGATCAGGGAGAGCATCGCAGATGGTTGTCACTGTGGTGCCAGGAGCAGGCCTGGAGTCGCAGACGGTCATCACTGTAGCGCAAATAACCTGTTGAACGACCTAGACATTCAGTTTTGTAAGTTTGCATTGGCAATCACCACCGGACGGTGAAGCTGTAGCGTGAAGTCGAGATCTCACCTCACCAGTTGTTGCTGGTGGTCGCTGTAGCACAAAGAGTTGTGTTCACTGGAGCTTCGCGTTGGTGGGCGACCCATGCAGCAAGATCCTGGCAAGAACAGCCAAGTTTGCGTTCCTGAAGAGTCCAAAACTTCAGGAGTTCTCCTTTTCTTGGTGAGGGATTTCAACTGAAGCCACACCAAAGGTCCAGGACCTGAGGGGCACCTCTTTGGGATCAGGCCACCGGGGTTCAGGCAGGTCCAGTTGCAGGTCCTGGCAACTGGTCAGCTGGGCAGATCTGCTTCATTGTGCCATCTCACGTCTCCGATCAATTCTACTGAAGCACTTTTGGCATGCCTCGCAACACATGAAGTGTCTAACACAGCAGTGGCGTGTGGTAGATCGGCTACCACTAACATCTGGAGCTGTTTATGTCCCTGCAGCTCAGAACAGGTGGTCAGTCAGCTGACCCATAGAGTTACTTCAGCATGGGGTGAAGGGTGCAGGTCTAGTTTTCATCCTCAGCATGCAGGGCAATAAACAGCAAGGCAAGGGACTCTCAATGCAGCAGAGCAGCAGTACCTCTTGCAGCAGAGCAGCACATCAGTCTTTTTTCTGTACTTTCCACAGGTCCAGATGTGTACTCAAGAGGTGGGTTTCAGGGTCCAATATGTATACCTGATGCCAGTTTTTAAGTAGAAGAAGGTCCTAGAGGTTTCCACTCCTAGAGGTCCTTGACATTTCTTTCCTCCTTGCCCTGGCCCCAGCTTGCCAACGACCACAAAAGAAAAGTGTGAACCCCCTTGTGAGTGTGCTGAGGCAGAGTCTTTGTGATGTGCAAGTCAGACATGGCCCATCCTATTCCTCCTTTGTCTCACTGTCAGGTAGTAATAAATAAAGACCCACTGCCAGGTACATCTAGACATGTGACCCAGATGCTGGCACCAAATGGTTGTGACAAGAAAACGCCAACTTTCTAAAAGTGGCCTTTTCAGAATTGACTTAAATTCTGACTTTAGCATTAGAGAGGGCTGTACATTATAATTCTTTAGACACTAAACTCAATATACCTGACTGCTCCCAGTTAAAAGTAGTAAACAATTAATTTAAGAGATTTTTAATACTAGGGCATGTAAAACTTAAAAGTATGTGTCCAACTTTTTTAATATACTGCACACTGCCCTATGGGCTGCTTAGGGTCTGCCCTAGGAGTGACTTATATGTATTAAACAGTAAGAGTTAGGTCTGGCAAAAGGTTTATTTTTCCAGGTCGAAATGTCAGTTGAAAACTGCACACACAAGCTGGAATGGCAGGCCCGAGACATGTTTAAAGGGCTACTGAAGTGGATGGCACAAGTAGTGCTTAAGTCCCACTAGTCACATTTAATTCACAGACCCTGGGTAGTACCATTTTACTAGGGACTCACAAGTAGATTAAATGTACCAATTGCATGTAAGCCATTTTCGCCATGTTTAAATGAGACAGTACAAGCACTTTAGCACTGGTTAGCAGTGTTTAAGTGTGCAGGGTCCTAAAGGCCAGTGAAAATGGGGTCAGACCACAGCAGAGTAAAAGCAAAAGGTTTGGGATGACCCTGAAGAAAGGGCCAAGTCCAACACTTGGCTTTTGTCGCTACGACCCCCACACAGTCTTGCCAATGCTCCTGAACATCCTCTTTCCTCAATTTCCTTATGCCTCTATTTATTCCTGCCTTTAATACGTGTTGCGCTTCCCCGGCCCAGGGATCTTGAAGGCCTATTTATCTGCTCACTGTCCTCTTTTCATACATTGCTATTAGCAATTCCTGAGCTGGCTTTCAACTGGATATTAGGGTTATGCAAATGTGATCCTGCTTGTCCCCTGTTTTTGAGTTGTGAAATTGAACTACATGTATTTCAGGTGACCTGTTTTTAATACCAGTCCACACTGTGTTTCATCACTCAGCAACCTTTGCTGAATGGCATTTAAGATGGCAACTCACCCGTTTCAGCCAGTTCAAGCAAGTTCGCTATGGCCTCCCTAACGAAGAGCCTTATCCAAGCCCTAGCATCCCTCTGGGCGTAGATAATAAACAGCTCCCTGAACAATGGGTCAATGCTCATGTTTTTTCAAATTTACTTTCCACCGCAAAACTTGATTTGTGCTGGAAAGATGCCTGAAAGTAACGCAAAGTGGTGCAAAGCATTACTTTGTGGTACTCTACGTCAAGGGGGCATCCCATGAGTGGTACAAAGGCATTCCAATTCAACCACCCATGGTTTTGATGCAAAACCCTACCTACTAACAATAGTAGATAGGGTTTTGCACCAAAGAATAATGCCACTTTGAAGCAGGTGTTAAAAAGATAAATACTTCTATTTCTCCTAGGTTTTCCCAAGTTAGAATGTATGCTGCATTGTGCAGCACATTTATGAAGTGGACTTTTTTTTTAAAGATAGTCAAAGCATAGATTTTTGTACAACCCTTTGCTAGACTCACACAGACACCTTTGCACTATGGTGCAATGTGTGTGCATGGGGCACAGCTCCCTGATTGTGCGTCGGTGCTAGGGAGAGAGTAGGATAGTGCAATATCTCTGTCGAAATTAGGCTTTCATGCTCTCTCCTTGTCACGCAACGCAGTGAAGCACCTTTGGGTGCTGGGCTGCATTCCATGACATCTTTGTAAAGCTGGGCCGGCATTTCTCTGATGTTTGGAGTTTTCCACCTTCTTGTGTAAGGAAAATTTCTGTATTTATTTGTTTAATTATAGAGGTTTTATGCACTCACAGCACAGATGGCATACAACTCTGCTGATATACAAGTGGAATCACTTATTATGTATGTACAATAAATGTGACAAGAACCATCCTAGTGCCCATGCTCAGAATATTGCAAGTTAAAGAGGAGGTTTAATATCCACAAAGGTTAAGTGCCTTTATATTTTGAAGGAACTCATGGGTAGCAGGCAATATCCTCATTAGAAAGATGTGGGGGTATTTTATTCCTTATAAAATATGATTTGTCTAATATGCTTCTGAAGGAAGGTGGTGTATTATTTGGTGAGGCTGGTTAGGCTCCACAATGCAAAACTCTCATACTACTCAAAAGATGGTCCTTGGATTCACAATAATAAATCCTTACTATAAATCCGTAGTTCAGTCGTGGTAGTGCGGCAAAGGGCAGTCAGGCTCTACTAGAGGAACAGGTGTTAAGCATTTCAGAGTGCCAACATGGACGATTAGTCATTAACACAACTCAAAGGAAATCCAACACCAATTTATTAAAATAGCGCTGAATTGTATACGAATTTAGATACCAAAATGAACAAGATTGGTTACATATAACCAGAGTAATGGATTTTATGGTTCAAATCTTTTTATTAGCAAATTTAAAGATAAAACAAACAGTGTCAGCAGCAGATTCACTTCCCCCAAGAGAGAACATTCTCAGGTATAGCCATGCATAAAGTGCTGATTACGTGCTGGCAGAACCCTACACACCTCCCCAACAGTATCCCCACCCCTCCCGCTCAGCAACACATAGGAACATTTGAATTGCACAGCCTTGGTTGTGTTCAATGATCTAAAGTTGCTGGTGGCGAGGTCACCTCTGATAAGCGTAACAAGTGAAGATTTCTTGGGCATATTAATTTCCGATATTCCTGTGAGAGCAATGACACGTATGGGCTCCACAAGCCCCCAAATTAAGTTACCCTCGCTCCCAGCCAGGGACATAGTTATCTTCCCCATACCTAGAATGTGCCAGAGAATGTGTAGCCATGTTGTATGTGTGGGAATTTTAGAAGTACCCAAAGACTAAGGATATTTTGGGTGGGTGCCCCTAGTGCCATGCCTATCTGGCGACCGCAATTTGATCTCAAGGGTATATGAGTCGGTTTGGGAGGCCCAGCAGTATATAGGCAGGGAAGCGTGGGAGTTAGGTATCCAGATGTCTATCTATGTCATCTATGACCTGTGTCCAATATTGTTAAAGCAGTGGGCATTCCCACAGTATGTGCGTCAGGGACCTCTTTCCCCCGCAGCCTCGCCAGCAGTATGCGCTTAACTTGGGATTGATCCTATAGAGCCTTACCGGGGTGTAGTACCAATGTGTAGCAAATTTAGTGAGGGTTTTGGTAAGGGCATTGCTGCTGGCTGTGTGGTGAGCCCTATATGAGATATCCTCCCATTCCTTATCGCTCAGGGTCCGTCCAAGTTGCCCCTCCCACCTCGCCCATCCCGCATTATATGTGTGCCTGTTAGTTTGAAGTAAGAGAGCATATAGTTCAGATATGAGGCTTTTATCCGATGTTTGGCAAGAAGCCAGTTCTCGTCTTGCGTAAGGTGACGTTGTGCACTAGGTCTATTTTGGGGGTGTGTGATCCAATGTCTGAATTGGAGGTAATGGAGTCTTTCCGATTCCAAGAGTTCCTATTCTTTGCGCATCTGGGGGAAAGAGAGTATGCCCTCAGTGTCGAAGAAGTGGCCCATGGAGCGACACGCCATTTGTCACCATTCCGCGAATCCCGCTGCCCCCATCCCTGGGGAGAAGTTTGGATTGTCCAATAAAGGGGTCACTGGGGACGGAAATATGGTTAGTCCATGCCTAGTGGTGGTCTGGTCCCAAGCTGTAATAGTCGCCCATGTAACTGGCGAGGAGTTTTGGATTTTAGAACAAATCATAAAATAATGCACTTCAATGATGAAACTTTACCATTGTGGTCAATAAGAAAAAGGTAAAAAGATTTTTTTCCTTTTGGAACTGACACTTCATCAAATAATTCAAACACTCCGTCCAGTCAAGATCCCAATATCGGGTTTAAACCACTCACTCCCACTGATGGAACACTTACACACAAAAAACCAAATATATCAGAGCAAGCTGTTTATTTGCATCAAAGAATATTTTCATAGAGATATGATCAATATAAAATATACATTTCACTTTTGTTAAAAAACGAAGATCATTAAAAACATTTTAACATATAGTCATACAGGAGAAAAAGAGGATAAAAGACAATATACTTTGTCATATCATAGTTAATTCGGACCCCTCATGGGCAACATTGAGTAAGGATACACTTCCCTATTTCAAATAGTTTGTGTGCCCCTTTCCGAATTTAACACATGTACAATGTGTTGACGCGTTTCGGAGGCTTTCGCTGTTCGCAGCCTCCTTCTTCAGGACAATAAATATTTATTTCTCCTTATCCAGAATTAATCACCTAATACAGAAATAAAACATTTTTTTACTTTTAACATAAATCATATTCTCAATATACAGCATTACTCTGATTACTCTTTCATCTCTCCAAACACACACTGGGCATCCTTAGTATTGGGAAAGCAGTGATTTTGTCCTAGATGCACATATGTAACTCCAAGACTTTACAAATATGTATGACAAAAAAAAGGGGGGGGGGGGTTTGCTTTTTAACCTTGCACAGTGTTTATTTAAAAAAAGCGTTTTTTATATTGTAAGTGTTTCCATCCATTCATACTACACATTCTATGCATTCTCACATCTTATTCATTTCATAGCTCCCCACACTGTCAGAAAATATAATAATTTTTTTTAGATTAATTAATTAGATATAAAATATCGAATATCATCATTTGCAATATTATATTTTCTGACAGCGTGGGGAGCTATGAAACATTGAGACAATCTCATTCAAGATTTTAACCCTAAATACAAGTCACCCTAGTGCGGTTGCACAGGTGAGTTATTCAGTAATTAATGACTGAATGGTATAAAGGTGATATTTCACAACAATGAATAAGATGTGAGAATGCATAGAATGTGTAGTATGAATGGATGGAAACACTTACAATATAAAAAACGCTTTTTTTAAATAAACACTGTGCAAGGTTAAAAAGCAAACCCCCCCCCCCCTTTTTTTTGTCATACATATTTGTAAAGTCTTGGAGTTACATATGTGCATCTAGGACAAAATCACTGCTTTCCCAATACTAAGGATGCCCAGTGTGTTTGGAGAGATGAAAAAGTAATCAGAGTAATGCTGTATATTGAGAGTATGATTTATGTTAAAAGTAAAAAAATGTTTTATTTCTGTATTAGGTGATTAATTCTGGATAAGGAGAAATAAATATTTATTGTCCTGAAGAAGGAGGCTGCGAACAGCGAAAGCCTCCGAAACGCGTCGACGCATTGTACATGTGTTAAATTCGGAAAGGGGCACACAAACTATTTGAAATAGGGAAGTGTATCCTTACTCAATGTTGCCCATGAGGGGTCCGAATTAACTATGATATGACAAAGTATATTGTCTTTTATCCTCTTTTTCTCCTGTATGACTATATGTTAAAATGTTTTTAATGATCTTCGTTTTTTAACAAAAGTGAAATGTATATTTTATATTGATCATATCTCTATGAAAATATTCTTTGATGCAAATAAACAGCTTGCTCTGATATATTTGTTTTTTGTGTGTAAGTGTTCCATCAGTGGGAGTGAATGGTTTAAACCCGATATTGGGATCTTGACTGGACGGAGTGTTTGAATTATTTGATGAAGTGTCAGTTCCAAAAGGAAAAAAATCTTTTTACCTTGCAGTTACTGGGTGCTCTATTTCCTTTTGGTTGATATTGAGCCCCACTCTCTTTCTTGTTTAACAATAAGAAAAAGGTACTAATGACAATAGGTCACTTGAAGGTTGAGTTACGTGGCACCCACAGAGGGACATGGTAATGCGGGTCACAGTACTAAGCCACAACAGTCAGTTGGTTTTACCTCGGCTGAGAGGCCTGGGTACAGAGTTGTCCTAGCTGTGCTGAACGGGTGTCATGGGGTGCTAGATTTACTGCTTAGTAAGTACTGGGGCGGAAACTGATGCAAAAGCTCATCAATGGGGCCACAGCTACGGTCAGTTGAAGGTGTATGATTCCCTCTTGATGCAGCATCGAGTAAAGGGGTAGTAACTGGACTGGACACTAACAAACCTTGGTGGATGTAAGGCCAGTGAATCGGTACTTCGATGTCCAGAAGTCCGGGGTCAACACGGAAGCCCCCTGAAACTTAATGGAAGGCAGAACTATGTTTCCCACATTGCACTGGTCCATCTACTTTTGGGCAATCTGCCTGATAGCCCGATGGCCAGCAATTCTTTGGTTTCAGGATGTTGTTTTTAACTGCGGGGGACTAGTGACCGTAGTCAAGGGGAGTTTGGAGGTGCATTTGGCTCACAAATGGGTCCCACTGTCTGTTGGAGCTGTTTTTGGTCCAGGATGAGTTGCAGTCATGCAGTTCCAGGAGCATTGTCACCAGTGCAGAGTATCCCGCCTTTGGTTTGTGCAGCACCTCTTGTCGCAGACTCAATCTCTTCTTCGCCCTCTTGTTGCAGTCTTCACAGATCTGAGGTTCTGGTGTCAGGGGGATCCCTTAAATACAAGATTTAGAGGAGTTAAGGGTGTGGGTGGAAGTAGCCAATGGGCTTCTTGCCCCAGCAGCTAATCCGCCCCTGAGGTGACCACATCTGGGGGTGTAGGTCACCTTTTCTATCCAGAACCCACCATTCTACCACTTTTAAAAACGGCAGAAGTCTTACTTAGTTGTACAGAGCAGGCAGCCGACCCTAGAGGTGTGGCCGGCCTTCTAGGGTGTACATCTCCTGAATACCTAATTTTCTCACCTGCCCAGGTGCAAATGTGCATGGGGCAGGGAGAGTGCTGTTTCCTACTCTGGGAAGCAGCCTGCATGCATATCAGAGGTGTTGAATGCTTTGAAGCTCACGACCTAGATGTGCCACTTCACTAGCCATCCTGTTCAGGGAGGAGGTCAGATTCGTATCTTGGCGGCAGCAAGTGCAGGCTGCTAACCAGAGCACAGGGAAGGCTGGGTCAACCAGGTGGGCAACCTATAAGGTAGCCACCTGGGTGCATGCCACATCAACTTCAACACAGGAATCATGTCAGGGTGGGGAGTCACGTTGTTTGATACCAAACATGACCATATTTTGAAGTACGATAATGGAGCTGGCAACCTCGAGTGTGCCCGGGTGGCAGCCCATGTTGTCCTAAGGACCGCTGAACATTTATAGTAGCCCTTAATGGAAAGGGCTACTATAGAGGCATATAAACTTGCATTTATAAGTTCACAACATTAATAAACTGCACCTTGTCTACTGGGCTTAGGAGGCCTACCTTAAGGGTGACTGACATATATTAAATGGGTGCTTTGAACTTGCCACACATGGTGAGGGCAAAATCGAGTTGAAGCACTTGGCACTGTCCCTGCAGTCGGCAATGGCAGGCATGGCGTGAGCTCTTTACTTGGGTCACTCAGGGTGGAACAAGTAGTCTCTAAGGCACTGGTGACTCTTTTAACACCCATGCCCTGGGTATCCTTCGTACCACTTTGCTAGAGACTTATAAGGGGGTTACAGTACATGCCAATTGGGAGTAGAGCAGTAGTGGCACTGAGGCCTGGGCAGCAGGCTCCAGTGCACATTCAGAGTCATATTCATCAGCACTGGAGAAGAAAAGTGTGGGGGTGACCATCCAAAAAAAGCACTTTCCCACAGCTTCATATAGCTAAGAGTAAATATACTGGAAACATGGAAAATGGAAATTATGAGTGCAACGTTTTGCTGCAGTTTGAAAACCCACTCAACATATTTGCACAGAATTTGAAGACCGCTATCAATATAAGCTGCTTCACTGGTTAAAAAGCAGGAATCCCTTTGATGATGTTTTTAGAATTTATCAGTAAAAGCAAAGTCTGCAAACCTAGGAAACAAACAGTTACTTCTTCACCAGCATCACTGAAAATGTGGACTCAAGTGGAATCATACGATTTCAGCACAGATGCTTCATCACATGGGGTACTAGTCACAGTTCTAGCATGTTTGTCTTTGTTTCTTAGCAGATAGCTACCGCCTGCCTTTATGGCACTTGTTGAGAAATATGTGCTAGCAGTCTCTAAGAGAGTGCTGTAATGCCAGCTGATGCTGGTGAAATGCAATAGGTACTGTAGATGACTGACTAGTGGTGTTTTTAGGTCTGGCTTGACAGTGCAACTGTCTGGCATATCCTATGAAATAAAAAAGTTTCAAGACGCAGTAGAGAGTGAGCAGGGCTTCGTCGTCAACCCTATGCTGATCTTCTTCCTGTCAGCAGCTTTGTGATGAGAATTTGAGCACTGTGTTAAACTGGTTCATCATTGCGTCGCTCACAATGTTGCAGTCTGTCTCTTTACTGCTGATCGCACGTTACACACGGGAGGCAGGACAATATGGGCGAAGTAGAGTTATGTATTCACAGCAAAGTGCGACAGGCAGTCCTGGCTCCTTTACTGCTCCTTGCTCCATCTCAAAGCATGTCACAGTGGTCTTGGCGCCTTTCCAACTTTGCCACAGCTCAGGCAGTCCCAGCTCCTGCTCTGCCCCTCACTCCTCACCTCAGCTCAACACACAGTGGACCTGGTACCTTCGCTGTCCCATCATCCTTCTTGCGGTAGCCCAGACAGTTCCTGCTTCCTCTGATTCATGATGGCTGTTCTTACTATCAGTAGTGGTTTGCAGCCAGCATTGCTTCTGTGAGGAGCCTGCCCCCCTTCTGTCTGTACTTGCAACAATACTTCACCTTCTATCCTAAATATTCCATTAACACCACCACTACCACCAACATCGGAACAACCATTACCCCTTCAACCATCATTCAATCACCATTATCAATACCACCATCACCACCATTACCACCAATGTTACTACAGTTACCATTGTCACCACCATTCCTGCCACCATTATCACTGCCACCACTGACACCACATTACCACCACCATTACTACCACTGTCATTACCATTACTACCACGCTAAATTATCACTAGCTCTAATGCTACCAACACTACTACTATCACTATCATCAACACCACTACCATGATCATTACACCACAGTTAGTTCCATCACCATTACTATTACCACCACCGCATTTCACCACTTCCACAATTGCCACGATAATTATCCATTATCACCACAATTACCACCACTGCTATTACCACCAATCCCATCACCATTACTAGCAGTAACATTACTACCACCATTACCACCACTACAACCATTACTATTACCGCCATTACAGGCACCACCATTATCCCACCACCCTTACCACCAACACCATCACCATTACTAACATTACTACCACCACCCCCATTGCCACCACCATTACTATTACCGCCATTGCCAGCACCACCATTATCCCACCACCATTAACACATACAACATCATCATAATCACTCACAATGCCACATCCAAAAGCACTCCAATATGACCTTTACCACCACCACTATTTCCACCATTACCAGCATGACCACCACATTACTTTCACCATCATTATCACAACTATTACCACAAATTAGCATTACCAACACCACTATCACTATCACCACCTCTACTGCCTCCAACATTACACCATCACCATTAACTACACCACCATTACCGCTGCCATGACCACAACCACCAATACCATCACCTCACCACTGCTACTTACACTACCATTACTCCTACCACCAACATAGTTACCATCAACATTACCACTCCTACTTCTACTACCATCACTGCTACTGCAAACACCATCATCTTTGCTACCACCATCTACTAACATCACCAGAACCGTGAGTACCATTACCACCAAAACTGTCACTATAAGTACCATTAACATAATCTCTACCATCATTACCACTATCGTCACCACCAGTAATACTACATCTACTCCTATCACCGTCTACACCAAGACCACTGCAACCACCACCCCCATGTTTAAGTGTGTCTGTGTGTAACAGCATTTTGTGTTTGACAGTGTTTTGCCTGTCTTTAACTGGCTTCTTGAACAATAGAAATGGGTGTAACCTACATACTAAAGAATGGGTTCCTACTTTCATGGTGTTCCTATGGTGTAAACAAACACAATGCGATGTAACCCAGATACTATAGGTTGTCTGATGAGGCTTCTGGTCAAAGCACTGTTCTGCACTAAACTTTAACCCAAGACCTATCCTATTCCTCTTCCTCCAAAGTTCATCTTTCATCTACGATGTGGCAATTCCAGACATACCATCTTTGTTCATGGCCTCGCCTGGCCAGCTCTATTGTGCTAGACTCTGCCGCTGGCAGTCTCATTAGACACCATGTATAACTGGATAGCTAGCAAAAAGAACTGCGTTTGCCCAAAGAAATTCATCAACAATACAATCGAGTTTTCTTTGTAGAGTTTCATACATTAAGGTATTGTATTATGCTGCTTAATGATTGACAATATAAATCATATTATAAAAATATTAATAAATACATTTTAAATGTCATGTACTGATTACTTTGTACTTACTGGGGACTTGTAGTACAATAATTCACCACCTTTTAGAACAAACCACCGCCGCTTCCATGTCTTCACTTTGCCACCAAGTTTCAATAGATATCCAGACTTCTCCCACGGTTCCTAAGGATGAAACACAATTTGTGTGTTTTATTTTCTTTCTTGTATTAATAAAGTGTGGTCTAAACCTTGAACACATGGACTTCCGATACTGTGGTGAAATTGCAGATTGTGGTATTACCACACTATTTCAAGTTTTCCCACTAAGGAATGGGGAATTACTGCAGAAATGTGTGTTTGTGTAGTGATTTCTGCCTGCACTTCCAACATCCCTTGCCGTTTTACGGGAGCATAATTTGGCAATTTTTGGTTGCTGTGTCGACATGAGGTAAAACTGCATGAGCAATTATTACACATCTAGGAATTAACTTGCTTTACATCATAGCACCAAGGCATGGAGAGTAAGTGTTTAAGTTCTGCGCATTCGTCAAGTAATGTCATAAACTAATACAGAGATAACAAGAATGTAACATGTGTGACTGAAAAAAAATTCCTCCAGAGTCCCGACCTTGATGTTGTCATATTTATACGTTTTTTTTATTTAAAAAGTAGAACTTTCGTTCTGGCATTTGTAATCGTGTGTGTGGTGGTCCCACTGAATACCAAAGTCCATTGAACATCATTATTCACAAAAGACCCCAAACTCCACTCCAGACACATAACAGGAAAAATCCTGAAAGTTTTCTTTCCTTCAAATCTGAAGCACCCAGACATCCCTCCTCCAGGTTCTGGTACAAAAAACACACATAAAACAAGGTAGCCGCTAGCAGCAAAACCAATAATGTTTAGCCAGTCATGCCAACTGACTATCGTAGGTGTTAGGGCCTCATTCACAGACATTTTGTCATCGTAAAACCTGCGATTTAGGGTCTGTGACTCCAAAAGGATATTTCTTAATGTAAAACAGCCCTTTTTAGGAGTCGGAAAATTATTTCTGACTCGTAAAAAGGCTTTTGCGACCTTGTCCGAATTGCAAGTAGGAGGGAACGTTAAGGGGATGTTCCTCTCCTCTTTCCGACTCAGAGAAGAATGTATCAATAGTTTTGGGCTGTAATAGCGGTCATAAACCATTGATTAAATAGCAACATCTCAAAGGAGGAAAGCATCTGATTCCTGAACGATAATGGACTAACTCATACACTTCATCACTCGGTTATAGATCAGTCTAACTCTTTCTCTATACAGGTTCAATTTCCAGCATTGTTCTGAACATAGGGGGGCATGGCTGGCATCTCAAGGTAGAATTAAGGGGATTTCATGCTTCTGCTCTGTATTTCCAGGCCTGTGCTCCTAGTTATTTGTCAAGTACCATTGTTTGCTGCAAAGTCTGAGACTTGGCTGAGTGGACTTGGTCGAACAGAGGACCCAGGTTAGTGCATAGTGAACACAGTTTCTGAACACAGCATGGCAGTGACTGACTGATGAGTCGAAGGCGTCAAATGCAGAAATGAGGAATTGTTTATATAATTCAATTGTACATGGCTTGCACACATGCAAATATTATATGTTGACTAGGGCGGTGCATGTGCACATGTTTACCGAAGTAGAATACCTAGGGGGCACTAAATCAGATTATTCAACTCTACCAGGAGTGCTGAGTGGGGTTGTTGTAAGTCCACAACACCATTATGGAGATTGTGGTTCATGGTAGCGGTGCCACTGCCACCACTGACTGCTTGATGAATGGGGTTAATTAAAAAAAGATTAAATCTAAAAAAAAAATGTTTCCTAAGGGAAAGCTTCCACTTTGGAAACTGTCAAGGAGGCCTCAGAGGTAAGCAGGAAGAGCTCCAGGGGACCCATGCCTGCTCTTCCCATTATCTAACCAAATAGGAAATTCATGTTTTTAAAAACAGCACTGTTCCCTTTAAAGATGGGGCTGCTTTAAGAAATAATGGGGCAAATTATAAAGAACGGCATTAAAATTATCGCCGCTTTAGTGGCAGGAAACTGCCGCTAAAGTGGCGATAATGGGCTTGATAATATATTCTCTTGAGAATTCCAATTGAAGCCCATGTTCTGGTATGAACATGGGCATCTATTGGAAATCTCGCCCATGTTGTGGTATGAACATGGGCATCTATTGGAATTCTTAAGGGCATATTATTAAGCCCATTATCGCCGCTTTAGCGGCAGTTTCCTGCCGCTAAAGCGTCAATAATTTTAACGCCGTTTTTGATAATATGCCCCAATGTTTCCTATCTGTGAATTCAAATGCAGGGGCAGAGTTCTGTTATCTTTTGCAGGTCTCCATCTCTGCATTAGTAGACAATCAAAGGGGGTTGTAGCCTGCGACTTGCCTGATGAATATTAGTACATAGGTTGGTTCACAAAATCAGACTACATTCGCAAAAAATCTTAGCAAAATGTTTGAGCACTTTTTAAATGTAATATCTAAGTATGAGGCTCCTAATGTACTATTTCCGTTCCCAAACCCGAGATGTGTGATTTGCACGCAGACTGGTTTACAAATGGCAATGCTATTTGATATGCGACCTATGTACTAAATAGGTCTAATCACGAATTGTACATTTGTAGGGGGTTGTAATATGACCATGCATAATGATTATTAGGTAGGCAGGTCTAAATTTGTGACTCCCTGTGACATAAAACCTCTTTTGCAAGTCAGAAGGACTTTTCTGACTCCTAAAAGGGCCCTTGTACATAGTAGAAAGGTGTATTTTATGGTAGCAGGTCCTGTGATTTGTGAATGGCAGGCTTTGCAATAGCAAAATCACTTTTTACAATAGGCTGTAGAATACCTAATTGACCGACCCCTATGAGATATGCGTTTGTGTAGGGAGGTAACGTAGAATTTCAGTAAAATATTGGCTGAATCACCTGGCAAACTAGTGCCGCTTTAAGTGGTGGACCTGTGAGTGTTTACGCCAAAATCATGAAACTCGACTTACTTAATCTTGCTTAGATCACATGAAACTCAGCTTAGATTTAACAAATAGGATTACATACATAATTTTGCAGAGCAGCTTCGGGTGGGTGGGATGGTAAGGGTGTGTGTATCACAGTATTCATGTCTCAGCCTTGGCAGCTGAATCTCACGGCTGAATATATGGTCGGAAGAATGCTTATTATTGGTACCTGATCTACCAGGAGAAATTGCATTTTAAGGAACGAACATTGCCCTTCTTGCTTGAGAATCAAACTGGCTGGTAATTGTTCTATGCTGTACACCAGGCTGTAGAACCTCACAAAGGACAATTGAAAGTTGATTCCTTGGCATCCAATAGTTTATTGTGAATTAAAAGATACGCCAAGTTGTATTCATGGTCATTCAACTGATGGTTAAAATCCTTACAAAAATTTGATAAAAAAGGAAATAGCATATAATCACCTTTGAGTTCAAACATGTCCTATTGTTGTTACAACAGAAGAGAAAATACTTGTCAACTCAGCAAAAAAAAAATACTGGAAAAAAGACGACTACTTAATCGTATTTTGCAAAAACAGAAATAATATTAAAACAGATGCCCTTTTCTCCAAAGCAGCTTAAGTTAAAGATAAAATTATTGAAGCCAATAACCATTTGAAATTGTTAAGTAAGTTTCTCATCCAGTCACACATAGCAGCAATTGCTATAGGTCAATTTCGAAAAGAATGCCAAAAACTTGACATGATCCTTAACAACATAAAATATATCAGCATCTATAAACAATCTATCACCCTTTATTTTCCTGGTCATGAACAGTATTGGTAATTAGGGCAGAGTTCTCTATACTTAGGGCATGGGAAAACTGATTGCAGACCTGAAGCCCATTAGCAACTTAGTAGATTCTCGTGTGACCTACCTGCTTAAATCTCCTACTGACAACACTGACAGCAGCTTGACCAAAATTACTTTGCATCTCTACACGTAGGCAGTCTTAAAGTTGCACAAGGTACCATATTAAACTCTCCCCTAACTCTAGCGATCTGAGTAATTCATGTCCCATCACAACTACCTCCTACTAGGACATGACAATTACAAATATGTCGTCTCTCCCTCTTGAGCTTCACAAGTGAAAATAATCTTCTAGACAAGACCCATTTGGGGTACGGGTCTGGCGGAAGTCCAGAAATGGCTTTGTTGCACATCATCAATGTACACTAAATGTTGTCATTTGTGTCAGTTTCTGTTGGAGTGCCCCAGGACCAATTTCTCAAAGTTTGCAGGTCCAAAGCTCTTCCTTGGACTCTGTAACCATTGAATTGCGTTTTTTACCTAAATCAATCTCTTTTTCTTTTCGATGGGGTATTGTCTAGTCATGTCCTTTTCTGCGCAACCTTTTAGTTTTATAAACATACTTCTAACCGAAAATAAAACATTGGCCAACATGCTAAATAAAAATATCAACCTGCAATACCTGATCATCGATTTTCACCGGAGTTTATTTTTTATGGGTCTCCATTTTTTGCCATTTTGTTAAGGGAGGTAAGGGAATAGAGTACATGGGTGACATTGATGGTCACTGCTTCTCCGCTTACCTGTCTCAAAAGGAATCTTGATGGAATCTTGTTCTTTATGTATCCACACATTTCTCTATAGGCACAGAATTTACTAAAATTATTTGATACATCAGGCCCCTTGTCC
Source organism: Triturus cristatus (assembly GCF_964204655.1). Classification (NCBI taxonomy): domain Eukaryota; kingdom Metazoa; phylum Chordata; class Amphibia; order Caudata; family Salamandridae; genus Triturus; species Triturus cristatus. The sequence continues at coordinate 1,636,154,531 of NC_140589.1, forward strand.
TTAAGACCAAAATAGTTCAATTTCATCCGTCATATACAGGTTTGTTCTCGGCCCACCTTGTGGACTGTATTCAGTTAGAGACTGGAAGTGGCCATCAATGCTTGAGGATATTTTGCGTACTGAAACCTGTTATTTCCGACTTTTTGACCTATTTTAATAGTCTCTTGACTATGAGGTTCTCCCATTTTGTTCTCTTGTTAAGGTTTATGCTTAGTCACTGTGATGTGTTGTTTGAGGGATTCTATAATGCTCAATCAAAATATTAGAAATTAGGTTTCTGGTTGGTTAGTGTATGCACCTAAGCCAGGTAGAGCCCACCACTTTAGTCAGGGCAACTAAGATACATGCCAAAGATAACCTGTTCTCACCCTCTGGTGGCTTGGACCAGAGCAGGCAGGTTTAGCACCAGAGGCAATGTGTAAAGCATTTGTGAAACACTCTCACACAGTAACACAATGAATACACCACAAACGGACTCCACACAGGATTATAAAAATAGTTCTCTATATTATGAACCATAAAAGACTAAAATAACAAGTATCCAACGAGTACTTAGTAAATAACAGAGGTTACTTAGGGTAAATCACATTAATTCCAGTGAAAACGTAGGAATAGCACACCTGTGTCCCTAGTACTTTTTATACTGTAATTTTGTATGAGCCCTGCTGAAATGATCGCATTCAGGCACAACATGTAGGGCACAGAAGTACCTGCGGGCCCATTTGACCTTTCATGGTAATTTCTCTTTCGAGTTATGCATGTTTGTAAAGTATCATGTTAAATGCATAAAACCACTACCCACAGTGCTAATGCTATAGCAGGTATTGTATCACATTAAATGCATAAAACCAAAGCCACATTGCTAAAGCTGTATTGGCTTCTCTGGGAGCCACACAGTAAAAATAGAGATTGTAAAGGAACTGTTAATGAGAGTATGCAGATATGGTGCTACTGGAGCACCTGCGCATTTAGACTGTACAGGTACAGTACATGGGAGGAATTGGCTATGATCCCAGCCGGAGGTCGGGCCCTCAGCTTTCTGTCTGTATTAGCACAAAAAACTGTACTGGTTTGAGAGTTGCTTAAAGACAGACTGTCCTAACGGATTATGGGAGACTTAGGAAATCACCTCAAATGTGCCACCCACAAGGACACAGGTGACCCTGTGTGTCTCAATAACTTTAAGCGATGTTGCTGGTCTCAGAATTGGGTCAAAGGGAATATCAGCCACTTATGTTGCAGTGTGAAGTAGTACCGAGCCACATGGATAGCAGGCATGGTGGCCAGAGGAACAGGGGTTCAGATGGGGCGTCCTCCTTCAATCTGTGATCACTCGGCAGGCACACAATTCTTTGGCAGGTCGCACAGTGCTGAGGAATCGGCCCGCGTCAGAGGGTGGTGAGCATTGATCCGCGTAGGGCACCCTCAGTGTTGCGGCCTCAGCGAGCCGGGAAACGCGATGATAGGCAATCAGGTTGACAGGCACAGGGATTCCAGGACATCGCACAGAGCTTGTGTGAGTGATCTTCACACCAAACACAGCTGTAGCCACTCTATGCTGACTTGAGAACGCGTTGAAGAAAATCCACCAGATTTTAACTTGGAATCAGTAGAGTGCGGCAGCAGTCGTTGTGTGCCCGATGTGTTTGATGTCCCTGACACTTCGGAGATGACAGGGGAGCCCTTGGAGAACACACGGGCACAACAAAAAGTAGCAAGCAGCAGGCCAGCATATTTAGGTCAAATAGTAAAGTGGCAGTCCCTCCTGCAGCCCAGCAATCAAGAGGCAGCAGACCAACACATCAAAGCAGTCAGCAAAATGGCAGTCCCTCCTTGCAGCACAGCAGTCCTCAGGCAATGTGCACACGTAGAGCCAGCAGTGTCTAGGTGCATGCCTGACATTTAGTTCTCACACAACTCTGAAACATTAAAAGTATTAGTACTATCCTCGCTGTGGTTGTATCAATCAGTGATGACCTGTCAGTTCTAGAAGAGTTGCGCATATTTCTGAGAACCTCCTTGCAAACGTGAATGAAGGGCAACAAGGAGTTCTCATTCTCCTCAACCCGTTGACTGTCTGTAATACTGATGACAGTGATGTACCAACAATGAACAGACTATCGCAAATGATGGGTGTGCCAAATGGATCACATCATCAATACCAGTCAGAAGATAAGATGGGTTTTGCAGAAGTGTCTATTTCAAGGGTCCTACAAGGTATCTTCATGGGATCCTCAGAGCCTTTTAATCACAAAAATGTGTATATAACAACTGGCCCAAATAATCAATAACTATCAGCGCGAGTGTAGGTTGGGTGTAGGTAATGCACAAATCTGTTTTTATCCCGACATAGTGGTGAAGAATCAGGCCACAGGCACATCTAACACTGGATAAAATTAAGCTTTTTCAGTCTAAACAGTGCCAAAATACAGGCTCTTGAGCCTTTTAGCTGGACTTACAACACAAGCCTCTTTGGACAAGCCAACCCTATGGGCATAACTCCCGCCTTGACAAACATATTCAGGAATATGGATGTTAGAGCCCAACTTTTCCACTGCTTCCACTTCAAGTAAATTAAACTAACTTACAGCTAACTGTGCTGTTGTAAATTATATCTGTCCCACAAAAAGGCATCAATTGAAGCTGATCAAATGATAATGCACTGTTGAAAAGTGTTAGAACTGGGGTTTCTGGATGGCAGAGGTATGCATCATGTTCAAGAAGGAACCACCACTCTGCTCAGGGTAAACTAGATACCCACTAAAAGATAACCTATGCTCACACTATGGTAGCTTGGCGCCAAGCAGTCAGGCTTATCTAAAGAGGCAATTTTTTAAGTATTTGTGCAACACACACACACACAGAGTAACACAAGGAAAACACCATAAAAATATTACACACAGGGTTAGAACATAGATTATATTTTTAGGAGTAAAACAAGACCAAAAATGACAAAAAAAACAATAAGTAGAACTGGTGGTATGAATTTTTAAAGAATAATTCAAATTGTAGTGCTTAGAAGCATAGAGAGCTGTGGGGTTACTTGAGGCTGTGCTGGATCAGGCTAAACCCAAAATACAGGCCGACCATGATGGAGGGCCGGCCGGTTACAGGACTCATGCAGGTCTTGCTGACAAAGTACCGTAGATAGAGAAAGCATCAACATTGAAGACTCAATGCGTCGGTACCGATCCGTCAACTAACCCCTTTATGATGCAGGCAATACATCATCATTGAGCCGCACTGTACGTCGTCGCCGAGCCTCGCAGTCCATCAAAGCAATGTCGTTGATCAGCTCCTTCGTTGGCATTGAAGGGCAATTCATTGGTCCTGATCGGCGCAAAGTCGTCACTTTGTCGATTTTGATGGTTCTGCACAGCAGAAGCCCACTTTAAAGGACCAAGGGCTGGATTGGACAACTTTGCATGACAGGACTCACAGATGGCAAAACCCAGGTGCTGTTGCAGGGTTTGAAGGAAGTCTTTGATGGCCCTGAGACTTCAGAACAGGGGGCAAATCAGCAAGCCCTTGGAGTCACTCTGGGTTCAAGTGAGCCGGGTCCAGTACTTGTCCTCAGCAGGGAGAGATCAACAGACAGCAGGGCAACACAGCAAAGCAGAAACGCAGTTCTTCCAGAGCAGCAGTCAATCAGACTGGCAATCCTTGTAGCACAGCAGTTTTTCCTCCTGAGTTCTTCACAAGTCAAGTAGTGTACTGTCTTGTCAGTACATATACATAGTTGTGCCTTTGAAGTGGGGGTGACTTCAAAGAATGGTTTTGAAGTGCATACAGTTCCTTTCTTTCCAACCCTGGCTCCAGGCTATCAGTAGGGTGTAATTAGCCCTGTGTGTGGGAAACAGGACAGTGCCTATTCAAGTTTAAGTGTCAGCTCCACCCTATCTTCCTGCCCAAGAAGAGCTGCCAGAATGCAGATGAGTTCTCTGTCACACCCACCCTTCCTGTGTTTGAGGCTGGCTAGAGGGAATCGACAAAGTGTAGCTGTCTTCCACCCAAGACGTGTATTGGAGACAGGCTGTTGACACGCAGAGCAGTAAGAGCAGAGAAATGCCTCCTTTCCAAAAGTGCCTTTTCTAAAACAGTAATGTTAAATTCTATTTACCAATAAAGAGGATTTATCATTACCATTCCAAAGATATAAAACACGGTACAGCTATTCCTTTCTCATTAGGAATGACAGCTTAAAAGTGTTTTAAGGAATTCCCAATGCTTGCCAATGAGAGGAGTAGGCCTCACAGTAGTGAAAAATGAATTTGGGTGTTTGTCACCACTACGACATGCAAAATGTAACAGTGCATGTCTCACCTTTTACTTACACAGCATCCTGCCCTATGGGCTACTTAGGGCCTACCTTGGGGCACAAGTATGTGTAACAAAAGGGGATTTTAAGGCTTGACAAGTAGTTTTAAATGCCAAGTCGAAGTGGCAGCCAACTGCACACGCAGGCCCTGCAATGGTAGGCCTGCAAAAGGTTTTAAAGGCTACTTGTGTTGGTGGCACAATCAGTGCTGCAAGCCCACTAGCAGCATTTAGGTTACAGAACCCGGGTATATGGTATACCACTTTACAAGGGACTTACACATAAACCAATTATGCCAATTGTGTATGCACCAATGTTACCATGTTTAGGGGAGAAGCAAATGCACTTTAGCACTGGTCAGCAGCGGTAAAGTGCTCAGAGCCCTAAGGCCAACAAAAAGATACAGCAAAAAGAGGAGGTAAGTAGGTAAAATGTTTGGGGTGAAACTTCAGAAGGGCCATTTTCCAACAAACAGCATCCTAAAGTATCAGAGTGCCTGTAGAGAGTGCAAAGGAAGACAGCTAAACTAGTCCTCAGTCTAAAACCAGGGGTCACATCAAGCTAGCAGTGAAAGCATTCCACCGAGTCAGAGAATCATGCAAAAGACAATCTGGGATAACAGTCCGTCTGCCTGTACAAACTGTTTTTGCTATCAACCTGGGCCCTCTATTCGACCAAGCCTACTCAAGCGACTCTCAGGCTGTGCACAAAATGGTAACTGACAAAAACATAGGAGAAGAAGCTGGAGACATGTAGCATGTCCTCAGTTCTACCTCAAAAAGCCAACTAGGCTCCCACATAGTCAAAAAATGCTGAAAACTGAACTTTTAAAGGAAGAGTTAAACTGAACTATGACGGAAAGCTGAGTTGAATGAGTTAAGTCCATTCGAGCTGACTCAATAGACAATGCACATGGGCTGTTTACCCCCACCACTAATTTCCTGCACTCCTATCCGCCAACCACCTCATCCCAGCAACTGTGCTAAAACACACAAAATGCAAAGTGGACTATTAGTCAGAAAAAAAATAGGAATGAAAGGATTAGAGACTCACAATAATAGATAACACATGCTCTTTCTTTCTTTATTTATTGATGTCCTTGGTGAACTCTGCTCAGTGCTTCTACAAAGTGGGTGCCAAATACCATCAACGCTGTTAACACAACCACTGCCAGCATTGCCTACTTGATGATAGTAAGTAGGCACACCATCAATCACTAAAACACAGAGATATCAAGCCCATCCGCTGAATCCCTGGCAAATTACAAGCAGAAAGCTGAGCCAAATATCTGAAACAAATTATATTGCACAAACTGTTTTATAAGGGAGATTGTGACTGAGGATATTGCTGCTCTGAGTGTAAGTGGACAGACAGTGAGGAACAGAGATAGCTCTCCAAGCAGAGAAGGGAATGCATTGAAAATGCGCCCTTTTGTTGCAGAGGAAACTGACAGGCAAGTTTTTCTAAAATTAGGAAAAAAGATTAAATCCTCCTTTTCTATTCCTGAGAACAGATGACTGAAATAGATAACAATGTGCATATATTGGCCTCCATAATTTTAAAACAGAGTCTCCAAAAGTTTCATTTGTTGCCAAAGAAGCAATGTTGCAAAACTAGAACCTTGAAAAATGCAGGTAATTCAGAATTATCAGGAGGTTTCTGAGCTCGAAACCCAAAACGGTGGTCCTTAAAGCACAAGTTACCTTCTTTCAAACAAACCATTTCAAGATAAGGACAAACAATGTGACAGGCCGTTGTGCTCAATGTGTACACTATTGTTTCTACTTCATATACTACAAATCTTGAAAATACCTCTCGGCCCAGGTGAAGATATTAAAGTTACCAAGAAAACACAAGTAAACGCTGACAATGAACACAAAACACCTTTGTAACTACTGTTCAATATGCAATGTACTTATCATCAAAATAAATAATAAAAGGGAGGTCACACACCAAATTCAGCAACCCTGTCAGACCAACAACAAAATGTATGGCCAGCAGTAATATATCAATTCCTTTCCAGGTCAAAAGAACAGTCGACAAAACTGTCAACAACACATTCGGCCTCTCACTTCCACTCGCCTCAATAAATTAGGTGCGTGTCATCCTGACACAGACTCTATCTCAGTATTTTTAGTAAGTCTGGGCAGTGAACTCCGCTCCACTCGTGGAGTTTGTAGAGTTTTCTGCACTCTACATTACGCGAGGCTAACGGAGTTCTGGAACCCTCTGACGTTTTTCCCTCGCTCACGTTCATCAACGTCCAGTTGGCGAGCACAAGCAAGGAAAATTCACCTCCCGGAGAGATTTTTCCTCATTTGCAATCGTTAACATCAAGTTGATGAGCGTGGAAAATCAACCTCCCGGCGAGATTTCTCAATGTGGGCGGTCAGATTTCTCATTGCGAGGTGTCGAGTATGCTCGTGAACGCTAGGTTTGAGAAACCGCCTGTTCGCGTTGAGAAAGCTGCCGCTCGAGTAAAAATCTACTCGAGCGGCAGAAAGGAAGTAGCGCCAGCTTGCGCTGTGCATGGTGCCATTCACGATGATTGCACAGTGCGGACAAGCACCTGCCACTGAAAATCACCGCGAACAGCATTTATCTAACGCACTCTGCCACTTGCGGAGTTGCGGAGCTCCACAGCGGAGTGTTTTTTTACACTTCATCATCCCCGCGATCTCCGCCCAAGCTTAATTTTTAGCACATGTAAGGCGATGAATGCATGAGAGCTTCTAGTAATTATGCCGCTAGAAAACTGAGCTTGTACTCATCAAAAAACTACCGGCTATAAAGATTCCCTTCTCCAAGTTTTCCACCATAGGCCAAAAATTATCCCATTCACCAATTTCCAAAATATTCACCTTAAGAAAACGTGTGAAGTGCTTTTCAAAGACAATTTTTAAGTTAACTGTTTGTAAAAGCTCAAACTCAAACTGCTTGATTCCTCTTGTAAACAAGTAGTTCTGAGCACTCACACTATGATCCCTCCACTGATGACTGGTAAAACAGCTCATACTGTGTTAAAGTAATCTGCCTTGCCCACAAGCCCTATATGTTAGGATACCAGCCCACTTTTCCAAAATCAAGTGATCATTTCCTGAACATGCTTACCATTCAATCTACCAAATGCAAGGGGTTCAGTGGGAGATATCAACTTGGAGGTACTGCTCTCTGAAAGTCCCTTTCCTATACCTCATACCTAAACATATTTTTTTTTAATTCACAAAAGGTCAGAAAACCTATTTGCTACTGAATGCATTTTGTACTGACTTGTTGGATTTTAGATACCTGAGATTTCACAGTCAACCACTGCCCAGTCACCTCTGATACACCTTTGAAACATCTACAAAGTGATAGTCAATTTGAAACAAAAAATACAAATATACATATTTTTTCTCTGCTGAGAGGACACTCATCACAGCTAAGTTGCCAAAAACCTGTCATGGGGTGGAAAGACAAGTAAAGCAATGGCACAAGGACACAATCAAGTACTCTGAACTCCAGCTACAAAAGAGGTCAGAAGAACTGTCCCTAAGTGGAACTGGTCATCATGGTGGAAACTGTGATTGTGACTATTGTTCCATAGCGTAGTTTATCACCGCGAAGTGAGTCGCATATGATTATGAGGACGACTGCAAACAGTAGCAATAATAAATATAAATAGTTCAGTATAATGTTTGTGGACTCACATAAGGATATATTTAGTGTAGTGACCTTGAATTTCTGGGTGCTAACAAACACTGAAGGGATCATGGGAATGGTCCTGAAGGTCTTTAAAATAGAAATGAGGGATGTGCACATTTACAATGTGTACAGAATTAGAAAATATCTAATGTGGATGTTAACTTAGTTGGAAAATGACACCAAGAATCAGGAGCCCCAAGTTTTCTATGATCAGACCTTGGGAAGCTGCTTAGAGAAAAAGAAAGGAGACTATGAGGGCAGCTGAAATTGTAGGCATATTTGACTTCTATCAAAAAGTGGGGCTGTAGACTCTGCTTACCGCTTAGTGCGGCTTGTGCATGGTTCAGTGGTAAACAAAACACTCTCTTGGTTCCTTTCAGCGAGGGAATGCTAGTGGTCACACAGGAGAGCTGCTGCTGTGTGGACTGAGGGTGCAGTGAACTGAGGCTGCATGCATACGAAGGATGCACTGCAGAGTAGTATGCTGGTAATGAACTATGATTCCCAGTAAGCCACGAACACTCATGTATTTTGGGGAAACTATGGCCATCTCGGATTATCGGATATACCTTGGCTCCTAGCTTGCTAGACAAGCACAATACAATGTTGCTGCAGTCAGCACCTCAACACATGATCTCAGATTTTCTTTGTCAAGACGTACTGCTTCCTAAAGGATTGTTTTAATGGCCATTGAGATATCAAAGAAATATCCTGAAAGCCATTTTGATGAAAAGGAACTTTGAACAACTGAATGTTAACAGTGTTGGTTATTTTGCAGTTTAGCAAATGTCACATAGAAAATATAACTCATCTTACACCAGAGAGAGTACATGGATGTAGCTCGAGGTAGTTGTTCAAAAAATAAGGGGTGATTTCGATGTCGGTCGGACTGCCACTGATTGGCCGTCCGTGGCGGTCCAACCGACCGACATCTCTTAGGTCTAACCTTCGGTCTGACGGCCAGATTACAATACCGGTGGTCAGACCACAAGCTATCAGAAGGAAGATCACTGTCTCTGCCAGGATCTGAGATTCCGATGGGGCGGTGGTCGGAATCGTAGTCCTGACAAGAGGCGGTGCTGAGGCAGGCACCACCCTTGGGATTACAATACCCCTTTCCTACAGCCCTTTCATGTCGGATAGACCGCCATGATAAGGCTGTCAGAAACGGGTTTTGGGGGTCCCAAACAGGGCACCAGCCCCTTGTAGGCCACAGCAAAGTTGCTCCCACACACCTCCACGCACCGTGTGCCATGCACCCCATGGTGCATGGCACACGGTGCATGGAGGTGTAGGAGGTACTCCATACCACGGTGGCTTGTGCTGCGGCCCTTACAAACCACCGAGTTATGGAGAATTTTTCAGCCACCAACATGGTAGTCGCAATGTAATACAGCTGTCGTACCACCAACTGCCTGTCGGGCGGTCTCCTGACCGCCATGATAGTGGTAGGCGGTCTGACCACGCAGCATCGTAATGATGCCTCTAGGGTGCAGTGCTAGTGTGAATGTATATTTGAGATATTTATCCTTTGTATGTTTAGTTTTCAGGAATTACTAGCTTCACATCGAAATAATACTAAGATATATCCTTTCACAATTACATTTAAGCTTAGCATTGTTAATGACAAGTTCACTCAGGTATCTCTTTGACTTGTGGAAATTCATTACATCCTGCACAGCTCCGTCCCCAACACGAGTGATGAGGTAGAGTGGTGGAATCTTGTGTCTTGGTTTTCTCTCCTATCCCACTCTCCTTTCTCTACTTCTACCACTGGCTCTCATATTCCTCTGTATGTGCTCATTGGAGGGGATTGTGAGAAACAGAAACAGCATAGCTCCCACTGGATCCTACACACACCGTTAGTACAACATGACAACTTCGAGAAATATGTAGTTAAGCAGCATAGCGAAGGATAGAAGTTTGGTAGATTTTGGCGTACCTGGCTAACAGGAAAATTGGAAGGTTAGTATACATGAGACCACTGAGTTGAACAAAGGATCCGGCAAGTAGGTTTTTTGCCAGAAATAGTGGGGGAAACAGAAACGTGTAATAGAGTTGGATAGTCAACTGCAGCTTCCCACTGCAGAACAGACATTAGAAATTTTAGAGGAAGAAGATTTCACTAGACTTGATTGAGACTAGAGAGGGACCACATGAACCCATCACTGATTAGGAAATAAGAGCAACCCTTGACTCTCTGAAACAGGCCAAGGGAAGTTACACAGAAAACTGTCAAATGTGGTCCTTTTAAAATCTGATAAAATTATGTCTCAAAATAAATGTAACCATATACCGAAAAGGTTATTGATATGGTTCATTCAGACCAATGCAGTTTTTCCAAGAAAAAAATGCAGAAGTCTTTCTATAACAAGGAGGAGGTGGTGATGCCGGACAAGATCAAATGGTTAAATATTTATTTATTTCCATTTTTATAGAGCGCTCTTATAGCTAAAAGATGTTACAAAAGTAATACATTGTTGCGATTCCCAAGTGGAAAATGATATTATGAGAAACTTAAACTAATAAGATGGCACATGTAGTAGTGCAAAATGAATAAATTAATGCACTTTTTCTTTAAATGAGATCGGAATGCATGTTATACAGGAGCTGATTGCGGCACCAATGAAATACTGTTATGGTGCTAAAATATTTCCAGCTTTAGGGTCGCTTTGATCTGGCATGGATTGGAAGCATGTGCAACTCCTTTTTCACTGGAGAGATGTGGTTGAAGTTTCTCTTTGTAGATTTGAGCCAAGCCGTAGCATGAAAAAAAGCCTTATTCAGGGCCAGCGATGATAGGTGGACACCAGCTAATATAGGAATGCCAGAATCTAATCAAGAAAGGACCAATGCATGAGCAGCATTTTTCAGCTGCTTAGATGTTAGGAGGTGCTTAACTTTCTTTTCTTCTAAGAAAGTAGGAAGATTTCATGACATGAGGCAGTTTGTTTATGTGTGATGTTAATGATAAGGTGTTATCTCTGTTGATTCAAAGAGTCACAATTTGTGTTTGTGCTTTGTGTTTTGAGGATAAATTCTATTTTGGAGAGTTTTAAAAAGAGGCAGTTATGTGACATCCACTGATGGATTTTCCAGAGAAAATACCGGAAGGTGATAATATCACTAATGCATGATGTCATTAGATATAATTGTGTGTCATCAGCATTTTCATGTTTGGTGGTGTAACAGACCACAAATATTTCACTACAAGATTATAGGTAGAAATTGAATAATGCTATGTTAGGGCATTGAAGATAAAATAGCTTATTGGTGTAAAAGATGATGTGCAGTTTCCAAAATTCACCACTTGATTGCACTGTGAGAGGTATTAGAAGAACCATTTTAATATCTTGTTGCAGAAACTCATTCTGCATTCTGTCAGTTTCAGCACCTTATTATGACCAACAGTTTCAAATGTTGCAGAGAGACTGAGCAATATGAGTAGGCAAGAATTGTTGTCATCACCACACGGTCTATATCATTAAAGACCATTGAGGTCTCGATAATTAACCAGACCTGAAACTCTCTGCATCTTCTTTGAAGATGGTTCTGAAGATAGTGTCCAAAAGCATTTCACCAGGTAAGTGCAATTCTATTTGCATTGCCTCTCCAATATGTTTTTATATTTGTGTGTATGAATGTATGTATATATGTATGTATGTGTGTGACTTACACTGCGCATACCTGTTACAAAGTAGCAAAGCACTCTACACAATTGTCAGTTTTATTGTTTCAGTGAAAAAGAATGGGATAGGAAAAGGGGGTACGGGGCAAGGCATCAATCCGGTGACATAAACGTGGTGAGTAGGAATCATTTAATGTCATGTATTCCGATAAGTTTTTTTGGCACAAGAGTTATGTGAATGCTATTGAACTGATGCTGGAGGAAACTGAAAACGTTAGCTAAGTGCCTGTTCTGAGAATCAATTAAAGCAAATTAAACCTGTATCAACTATCTAGGCTAGCAGGGAGGAAATGATCTGATGTAGGACGTCTACAGGTTATGTAGCTATCATACACATTCAAGTAAATGAGGATTAGGGTTTGTCAATGTAAACTAATCTGTTAAGGCGTAATGCCACTTAATATGATAGTGGAACTTGAACGTCCAGCAGACCTTTGTCTGCAATTACCATTGTTTGGAATGAACTTGTCTCTTTAAACAAGATGGTAGTGTTGCTGTCTATGCTGTATTTCTTCCATATCAAACATATGCATTTAGATGCTTCAGCTTTTGGAGACTGAAATGGGCTGTTGGACAAACTGGCATAGTGGATGGGGAAATGGGACGGCAATGATAACAGTGAAATCATTGACGCAACCAATCAAACTATACTATATACTATGGGTGGCCTTCTGGAGATAACCAAGTTCTAATGAGCATCAGCATGAATTTCACAGCTTTCAGAAACTGTTGCTCTATGGTTCTAAGATGGAAGGCATCACCTCTAGAACTACCTTCAGGTTGATAGCAGTGGCTGGCAAATGTTGGTTGGGGTTTCTCAGAAATTAAGTTTGGGTGCTCATATGGCACTTATTTGTTAACTTGCGTCTTCTGAAAGACAACTTCCAGATACTGTGTAAGGCCTAGGAACTGTACATATGAGTGATATTTTAAAAGGAAACAAATAGAAAACCTTTTGTGGGCTGAGGATGGATTTGGGGGTGCCTGCAGTCCAGGCATTTCATTATGAAAAGGTTGGTAAGGCAGCTAAAAATACCTGAAAACTGTTTACTAAATATTCCACCAGTTCTTGACGTGCTACAGGTGGTGATAGATCTTGGCCATGGAAGGTATTACACTTTTTGTCTCTCTATATGACTTAGTGAGATCTTTGATAGAGTAAATTTGTGAATGTCAATGCACAGAAAACCCACTAATATATTTCAAAACAACAGCCCTGCTTGACATCCTTACCCTTCTATCAGTCCTTCACAACATTCAGACTTGGATGAAGGATAATTTCCTCACTCTCAATTCCAAAAAGACCAAGTCTAGCCTGTTCATTCCTAAACACAAAAAGTTCTTGTTAGAAATGGGGGTCTGTAGTTGGCAGAGGTAGGTATCTTTGTTCAAGTAGGGACCCTTCTTCCTAGTCAGGGTAAGGGAGTTGTACTCTTAAAATAACCCCGGCTCACCCCCTTGGTATCTTGGCATGAGCAGTCATCTTATCGTAGAGGCAATCTGTAAAGCATTTGCACATAACCAACAGTCATACGGTGAAAACACTACAAAAGGACACAACACCAGTTTAGAAAAATATCCAATATTTTTCTATATCCAAAACAAGACCAAAACGATAAGAATCCAACATACAGTACTGAAAAATATATATTTTGCCAGATATCCTTTAGAATTGCAGAAATATCTCACAAACACAGTTCTTCTGAGTCGGTAGCTCCATCCATTGCTACCGCGGTGCTGTACACAACGGAATCCAACAGTTCCATCTGACCGCGTCGGTCAGGGGCGTCAGCAGACTCGTAAACAGTATCTTTTGTGTTGTGGCCAACACTTTGGTGCAGGCCGGTCGTGGCAACCGTCGTGATTGCGGTTTGAAGCGAAGCGGTGAGGCGTGCGGTGCCCATAGGTCACGGTGAAAGCAGTGGCTCGGTGGCACTGGTCATCATCGTCGGTAAGACCATGGTGGCGGTGCGAGATGTGGCGGTGCCCTCTGCAGTGCCTTCAGGACACGTAGCCAGCGACAGAGTCGGTGACGGAGTTGGTTGCTTTTCCCTTCTCTGTGGCAACTGAAACAGGGGTCCCAGAAGCGGTACCCCGAGGTTGGGAAAGTCTTTGCAGTCCTGGAGACTTCAGAATAGGAGGCAAGCTCTACTTCAAGCCCTTGGAGATACTCAGCACAAGTAAAGAAAGTTCAGTCCAGTCCTTTCACTGCCCAAGGCAGAAGCAGCAACTGAAGGCCAACCCAACAAAGCAACAACACAGCAAAGGGCCAGTACTCCTCTTGCCAGCTCTTCCATCTCTTCTTCTTGGCAGGTTCCTTGATTCCAGTGAGTTCTCTCAAGTCTTTTCTCTCCCTGAGACTTCCAACAGGAGGCAAGCTCTACTTCAAGCCCTTGGAGAAAACTCTAACAGCAGGATGATGAAAGTGCAATCCAGTCCTTTCCCTGCCCAAGACAGAAGCAGCAGGCCAACACAGCAGAGCACACAGCAAAGTGGCAGTTCCTCCTGACAGCTTTTCCATCCCTTCTTCCTGGCAGGTTCCTTAGTTCAGCAGTAATCTGAAGTTCTGGGCCCCAATATTTATGCTCTGTTTCTATTTGTTCTTTTGGTCAGAGAGTGTCTGAGCTCAGCCCAAACCAGTTCTGTCAACTCTGGTCCAGCTTCCCGGCAGGAGGTGTAGACAGCATTGTCCAAGGCAGACAGGGCCTATTCAGATGCATGGGAAATCTCCTCCCACCACTCTAAATACAGACCAGGCCTATTCAGGTACTAGTGAAAACTCCTCCCACTACTCTGAATGAAGCCCAGGTCAATTCAGCCTGGCCCTGACTCATTCAGGAAAGGCAGGACACACATCAAACCCCCCCTCCCATGGCCATCTGAGAGAATGCACATCCCAGCCCCTGTCACTACAAAGCCAGACAGTCAATCCACAAATCTGCAGAGGCACACAGGATGGCTAAGCAAGAAAATACCCACTTTCTAAAAGTGGTATTTTCAAACAGACAATATAAAAATCATCTTTACTAAAAGATGCATTTTTATATTCTGTGTTCAGGCATACTAAACCCCATCTTTCTATCTTGTCCCAATGGGAAGTTATATATTTAAAATGTTATAAATAATCTCCCATTCTATCCTATGGGACAGATAGCCTTTCAATAGTGAAAAACAAGATACACTTCATTTCACTATTAGGGCATGTCACACACCTCAGTACACGTCCTACTTTTTACATACATTGCACCCTGCCATGGAGCTACCTTGGGCCTACCTTAGGGGTGTCTTACAAGTAAGAAAAGGGAAGGTTAGGGCCTTGCAAGTGGGTGCATGGCTGTTACCAACTGTGCGCAGACACTGCAGTGGCAGGTCTGAGAATCCTTTTCAGGGCTGCTTGTGTGGGTGGCACAACCAGTGCTGCAGGCCCACCAGCAGCATTTGATTTACAGGCCTTGGGCACGCATAGTGCACTAAACTAGGAACTTAAAGGTAATCAAAAAGCCCAAACATGGAAATACCAATCCATAAACACAATTTACCTGGAGAGCATATGCACTTTAGCACTGATCAGCAGTGGTAAAGTGCCCAGAATCCTGAAACCAACAAAAACAGGAGGCCAAAAAGCAAAACCCGCTGAAAAAGCCAAGTCTAACAGTCCTTCAGTGCTGACCCCATAAAGCAACTTAACTTTGCAGAATTCTCTCCTTCTCCTCCACCCACTGCCTCGTCTTGGGATTCTGCCAGACAATTCCTTCTATATTCAACCCCTGTAAATAGTAGTGCCAAACTGACTAACTTTCACCTCCAAGTTTTGAAAAAATAAAGGCTCTTTTGCCTCTTGGTTTTCTAAAAACTACAGCTAACACACTAATACCACCACATTTTTGCTTCCGCAATGCTGTTTTCGCAGGTGCCTCCTTATCGGCCCTTATGCATCTTAAATATGTCTTGCATTTTGCAGCCGAACCTCTCTTCTTCAAGGAAATTTGATTTTACTCTAATACTAGTTTCGCTACACTGGCTTCCTATCAGGATCAAATTTAAATTGAGATCTCTATTCCTCATCTAACTAATTTCCAGCCATCCTACGGCATGATAGACCTCACAAGCAAAAATAACCTTCTTATGAAAATCCCCAACTGCAGAACTTCACATGCCTTACATCAATCTTTCTCTGGAACCACCCCTCTCCTCTGGAACTCTCTACCTGCGTAAATCAGGACCAAACCTCCCCTTCAGTTCTTCAGCCCTCTTTTAATACTCATCTCTTCAAACTGTATCTCACCCACTGAATCAACTGTAATGTTGTTCATGATGTTCTAACACTATTTCCCCTCTTTATGTTTATTCTTCCTCATTATATGGTTATTTATGTTCATACCCACTCTGTCCTCTTTCTCT
Source organism: Triturus cristatus (assembly GCF_964204655.1). Taxonomy (NCBI): domain Eukaryota; kingdom Metazoa; phylum Chordata; class Amphibia; order Caudata; family Salamandridae; genus Triturus; species Triturus cristatus. The sequence continues at coordinate 1,636,170,622 of NC_140589.1, forward strand.
ACCACTATATTGCAACCCACTCTGACCACTCAGCCTTACATGACCTCCTCTTGCTCCCTTACCTCTTTCCTTTCTACCGCTCCTCTGCTTCTCTTTCCCTTACGCTTCCCTTTATCTATCACCTTTCGTAGCCATTCAATCCCCTATCCATTCCCATTCCCTTAGTCTCTCTCTTTTTCTTTCCCATGCCAACAACCATTTCACCTGCACCAGGGCCCTTTTCAAGCTTACTTTCGTTCCACCTTCATTTCCCCCCTCCTCCTATTCTCACACTTTTCTCTCCTCTCCACTCCCCCTCTTTCGTTCTTCCTCCCAGATCTCTATCCTCATCCTTTCTGCCTTCCATCACTTCGCCCGCCTCCCTCCCTCCCTCGCCCTCCCCTCCTTTCCCAGTCATAACCTACCCCTTACCTCTTATCATCCATCCCTTGACCTCCCATACCTTTCCCCATTACTACTCTATATTGCTCTCCTCTCCTCATCTTTGCTGCTTACTCCACACTTCTTTTCTCTCTTCTCCAATTTCTCTCCACCCCTTCACCTTCTCTCTCCCTGACCTGTCTCCTCACAGACCACGAATATTTCACTAAGAGATTCTTGATATAGATTGAATAATGTAATTTTAGTGCCTTGGAGACACAATAGCTCATCAGTGTCGTAGATGATGTGTAGTCCCACCCTAGGTCCTTCTTCCCCTCATTTATCATTTGCTACTCTCCACAGTTCTTATCTCCTTCTCTTCTAGACATTTGTACTTCCTTTCCAGCCAGTCTTTACACTGTCCCTAAATTCTGTTCCCCATTTCTCCTCTCATTTGTACCGTTCTTTTTTCAATGTACAAACTTGGCATAGCTGATGCTTTTACCATAAAAAGTGCATGTATACCTCACGGTACCAAAGCAGTATACAAGCTTCTAATTCAATAAATAATCCAGAGACATCAACATCATATACTAGATATGGAGAAGAATCTGTGAACATGCAAAGCATGTATTAGGGAAAACCACATTTTAATTAACCCAGCTCAATTATTTATACAAAATGCAGCTTGCTCCTGATGTATTGTATAGAAGGAATGAGGATATGTTGTCCACAATTACAAGCATTTGAAGATAATTGTGAAACTCAGGTAAATGGGCTTACTATCCAGTCTTCTGTATCTACATCTCATCACTGTTTGGCCTAAATCTGAGTCAGAAAAAAGATAAAACATTCACCATGAATGGGAGACTGTTTTTCCTCCTTGTAAATAACATGAGGACCACCATGAAAAGTTAGTCAATGTGGGATTAATGTTAGCCAAGGAGGGCGAGATCAATGCAACATTTTCACAGTGAATTGATTTATTACCTAATTAAGGTGGACATCGGCAGAGGAGGGCTAGATCAGTGCGACACTTTCAAAAGAACCCATTGCTAATTGATTCATATTTAGATTTATTTAAGTAAATGTATCTCGTGAATATTCAGAAAATCTGGATTGGACCCTGCTCTTGTAAACCAGTATTGGAAAACCAGGCGGTATAAAGGCTCTCCTGTCAGCAAAGCCTGACAAAATGATAATGTGCTAAAAAAAAAGGATGTATGCACCGGTCTAAAGGTCACTATGAGGGGTTAAATAAATGGGGAAGATAAAGTGGCAGGGAGAAAATACAATGTTATGAGAGTACTAGTGATATGAATGGAGAACTTATAGATATTGCCTTGACATCTAAGACTTGCACCTGCAAAACAGCAATTAAGATGCTTTATCAGCATTTGCAAAATCTCATTTTCAATGTTTGCATTATTTGCCCATGTATGTTCTCGAATTGCTACGATCGTGAGGTTACTCTTTCCTTCGAGTGCACCCTAAAGCTCTCTGTATTTCCTTACATATATGTCACCTATTACTTTTTGCTTCCAAACCCTGAGCTGATAAGCTGACTTGGCTGGAGTGGTGGCATGGCATGGCGTTGGACAAACTATTTGCCTGATTCTAGTGTCTATCAGAAATATCTAATTTAACACTAAATTCAAAGATCACAATTTGTCCTTCCTTGAAAATTCATACTCCTGCAACCTAGCCATACCAAACCTTCTCTAGCTAATCCATTAATCCCACCAAGCATCTGCATGAGCTCAAATCTGCCTGAATAAGGATTACGCCTAACTAATGTAAACGTAATCTACCACACAGAAATTGGAATGAATGCATGGAATGGTTTCCTTAAGCACAGAAGACTAATCCCATTAGCCAACAATAGCCAATAACACAGGACTAACTACTAACCATGGATTCGGGAGCAGCGTGCTGCCCTTCATAAAGCGCTTTAATGCCTCTTCAAGGATATTAAGTGCTGTATAATATAATTACAATTAAATACAATACAATTATTTTAATTCCTTGGGAATTATTTTTCTACTGATGCAGAAGCCTGCTACATAGAAGCCAAATGTGCTTGTCATTTCGAGAATACATTTACTCTCACCATCCTACAGTCCTCTTTGAGATTTTAACACTGCCAATATTTCCAAAATCTCATATGAAAAGTATTCACTCTCCTACATAATACATCAAAACTGCATGCAAGGACCTGTTCTGAGAATCTCAATGGTAGGAGGGTCGAGCAACAACAAGAGCAATAGGCATGCCTTGAAGAAAGAAGGAACAGTTGCTTACGTTCTTTCCATTGTCACTAGAGGAAGAACATGTTTTTAGAAGTTTTTGCTCTGGCTCTGAATATTCAGTGTCTGTGGAGTAAGCATCAGGAGGAATGGCATAGTCGCTTTCAGAGGTCATCGAAGACAAGGACACACCTAGGACAAAATAGATGGCACAATCAATCCATTTACAACTTCAAACACATAAAAAGCAATCTCCACTATGTGGCAATTTACACTGGTCCATTACTTATGAACAAGACGACAGCTCATCCATTACAACTCAGTTACACTCATAGCATGCCTTAGTTTACTAGAGGCTCATTCAAGTTACGAACAGCATGAAAATTCATTCCCATATGGGAATCCAAAGCTCCATAACATATATGCACCTCCAAAGCCACAATCATGCAATAGCCTTGCATCATTCAAAATGTGCACCTTATGAGCTAGAAGAATCAATTACCATGTTAATATTAGATATTATTTCCCTTTACCAATCATTAACTGAGGGGCAATTCAGTTAACGACTTTGATACCTCAAAGAAATTCCAGTTCCTTTTTCAAGTCAGTTATAGGTTTTGTGTGCCCTTCCAAACAAAACTTTGTGGTGTCCTTATACAAAATTAAAAATTGTTACATCCTTCTATTTTATGAGCACGTATTTCAAATACTTTAGGTGGTACTGTCAAATGAACTATTTCTCCTTCTTTTTTGATTCTGAGAAATTAACTGGACCACAGGTCATCTCATATAACTGACATAAATGAAAGATCCCAACTAACCTTATCTTTCAAAATAGTAGTTTTGTGTGCAAAATTGAGCCAAATACTGAACATATTTTTCCTGCCCACCCTCCAAATTACCATCTCAGTGATCATATTTTGTCTCCAATATTGAACCATTACTTCTTAAGATTTCAGAACATATTGCAAGTTGGATTGGCAAATCATCCACTGAAGATTGCTCAATATCTATCCACCATGGAGTTCCACCAATACTCTGAGAATTACCTAACTAATGGCCAGCATGTTGAAGAATAGATACTTATAGCAGGAGGTTAGATCAGAGTATTCTGGTTTCTCACTCGTCCATTGTACTTTCAATTTTTTCAGCAAATTGTGAATATATTTGAACTCTCTTTAAAAAGTAGCTGGTTGAATAAGTCAAATCAAGACACCTAGCTATGATGACACCTCGAATATAAATTACTGAACACAAAAGTACATTTTAGAATAACCACCATTTCAACTGTGTTAACGTCTAGCAATAGGTAGGGGTGCAGTTTACTCAAGTGGGTGATGAAAACTTTAAATTTATCTAGCAGTGAGTAAAAGTAGCTATCAATGGATATTTCTAGATATCTGACCATAGTCCCAATGTATCTAAAGTTCCAGTAAGTAAGATCATCCCCTGGACTCCTACTGTCAGCGCAGTGATCTTGGATTGGACCAATTGACTTCCTGTCCTTTGAAGAAGCTTAGGTTACAGGGAGACTAACTTGTTTACTCACTGTCCCACACTTTTATTCCCCACTTATTGGTACTTAACCTTGTTTCAATAGCAATAGCAAGTGGCTCTGAAGTAAAATTAAACAATAAAGGAAATAGCAGACACTCATTTTTCATTGCTTTCCTTAATTTAGTAAGCTCCAACCAAGAATCTGTGCTGGCGACTCGCACATAACAAAGCAAGTGCTGTAGCAAATCATGAAGCTAAATGATTTCACTTCAAAATGGAGCAGAAATCGTGAAGAAATATGACTATTGAACTTTTTGCATTTAAAGAATAAGGAAAATATCCCAGTCACTGCTACAAGCATTTAAATGAGCGATTGCCACTAAAAAACAAACATTACTGTAACAATGCTGTGCTCATATGGACCTTCATTATTCCTTAGACACTTGTGACTTCATCCTTGGATCCACTATGAGCACCCAAAGCTTTATTAGACTTTGATTTCAGAGTTCACATGACAGTTCAAAATCTTTAGTACTGAGTTGTGTCCATCATTTTCCAATGCTTAACAATAATATGCAAATGATCCATTGACTGGGAAAAGGAATAAGATTCAATACTTTTGTTTAACAGCCTTGAAAGCATCAGAGCCTAGTCTCACTAGAAATGCTTGTAGAAATCATTTGAGAAGATGTTAGGCCCTGAGGAATTGGGAAGTTTCAGAAATTATATTTGAGTCAAACCACTAGCGATCCTTAAAAAATACATTCATTACAAATATAGACAAAATAATCTTCCATTTTTTGTTCCATTTGAAAAAGTAATACATTTAGATTATTTTTGCTTTGCTGTACAATAATTCTAATTATTTTCCAACTTGAATACTGAGATTTGACCCCTTTCTTTCTGAAAGGCTTACGTCATATACTTATACCATCTCCTTATTACATTTTCATCACATCAACCAATAAGTCAAGCTCTCAGAGTGCTTTGTGTAGACTGCAGCACAAGGTTCTATTAAAAACATTTTTAATTGAATCGATGCATTTTATCCACAATATTTATATTTGCCACTATTACTGAATCTTTCATTTGCAGGTGGTATGTATAGAGACCCACCTTGCACCCCAAAATCAATACGCACACACAGTAATTGACATTTTACATCATATGATTATTTTACACTATTTGTCGGCAAATCATGTGCATTAGAATGATTATAATCATTATAAACGACTTTGCAGTTATTATACAAATTAGAGCTAAGGTTAAATAGGCCCAAATCATATATCATCTCACATCCATAACCTTTTGGTCTGAAAACTGTAATCAGCGACCTAAAAGCATGGTTATATTAGGTTTTTTTTAAATTCATGGTCATGTTAAGCCTCCACAAATACTTTATTTTGCCATTTAACCTGAAGTCTGAACTTCATAATTCAGTGTTCTCTTCAACAACCAAAATGTGTCTTGACTCCCCTCCCTAACACTGGTACCTTAGATATCTTTCACATGCATGGCGTCTTAAGGAGCGATTATAGTTACAAAGGACACCTGAATAATGCTTCCGGTTCATATTATATGCAGAAGCTCTCTGCTACTTTTCTTCCTATGGGATGGAACACAAAAGGTCATCTCCCTTTGTAATGGTATGTCAGCTGCTACATTCACGAACAGTATGTGCATCTGAGAAGGGAAAGATTCCTTCTCTGCGTTGCTGGAATAAATCTTAAGAAAAATCATGGCAATTGCAGCACAAATCTTACGAGGAACACAATTAACAAGTCAGCCTGCTTTCTAAGCCCTGCATTTGCACCCCTCACTGCATTCGCTTTGCAAGATCAGTGACCATGTTAGCCTACAAACAGGCCACTATTGTATGTAACATTAAAAATATGTATAGAAGCCTTGATAGACACGACCAGATGGTAGCTTCGGAAGTAATGCAAGAAAGATAGTACAAGACGAAAGGCTCTGCCTCAAACAAAAAGGAAGAGGGTGATGGTTTCAATTGAGTCACCTTAAGGATCATGACAGAGTGCAGGAATTAAGGAGCTTATTTACAAGCCCCTTGTGCCACTGGTGCGTCACTTTTAATATAGGAAAATGTGACACACCGGCAGCGCGTGGGGCTTGTAAATAAGCCCCTAAATAAGCCTCTAAGTTCTTCATACAGAGTAAGGGCCTGATTACTCATTTGGCGTTGTGGGAGCAGGTCATCATGCCAGTGCCCCGCACCGCAAAGTCGTCCGCCACCTGCCCGCCAGATTACGAGTCATTTTGTAGCACGGTGGGCAGCGGTGCATTTCATAGTCTCATATGTGAGCCTTTGAGCTGCAGCGCTGAGGAAGTGCCAAAGCAAGTTCCTGCAAGGCATGGACCTTGCAGTCCATGCCGTGCAAAAACTTGGGTGCATGCACACAAGAGGTTACACCATGTGCCCACCTGCATGCACCCCCATGCACAGGGGCACTAGGGGTCTCTGTAGGGCTCCCTTACTTTCATGACCGCCACACTTTTCATGGTCGGATCACCGCCATGAAAAGTGTGGAGGTCAGGAAAGTCATAATATGCTTGGTTATGCCGCAGCGGCACCGCCAGCATGTTGATGCTCCAGACCGCACCAACACCAAGGGATCGCGGATCACCAGCAGCTGCGGCAGGCCCTTGGAAGTCCGACCGCCAAAGTTGTAATACGGCAGTCGGACCGCCGTTGCGGCAGTAGCCACCACGCCAATGCAGATTTGGCAGTCCTATGGACCGCCAAACTCTTAATTAGGCCCTAAATCTGCTTTGGTGTTCCTGCACCTGGAGGTACCCATATTACAATTATCAGCGCTTCCATGAACTGGGAAGTACTGATAGTATAATATTATTTGGTAGGAACTCTTCTCTCATAAGCAATGAGTGGGTATCTGAGGGCAAGGATACTCTGCAAAGTTTATGTACAATCACTAAATTAGGAGTTTGAGGATATTCACAACGTCTTTCATTCTCATCCTAGAATCGGTCAGACATAAACTCCTTTCAAAGGCAGAATTAAATCTGTTTCCAGGTCGGGAATGGAACACACCAAACACTGGTGGGGTGTAGGAAAACAGAAATGGTTTCGACACAGGAAAAAAATATTTTACCACATAGAAGATTTTTTTTGTAATATGAAACGGTGCAAATCAATTGATGAGACACATTTTCGCATGCTGATTTGTGCGCTATGGGCAAAAGTTAAAAAGTGCAGTTACACTCATGCAGGACAGTTTTGCATGTGTAATTGTAGAATATATACAATTACATAGGAGAGAATGACTTTGCGCTAGGGTAAATGGAAATTTTTAAACTTTTCCAGGACTTGTCCTAAGAAACCGCGACTGGTGCAGCTTCACAGATATAATTATGACATTTTAAATTCTACATCGAAACATAAGTGTAAGTATCTGTGTATAAATGTTCTACTTTCTATGTGAATCAGATCCATAGTAGTTTTATAGCAGTACAAGCACGCTAAGTAAACATCTGCTGTCCTGTGTAGGTCTTCACCCTTGATTAGCTCGCCCATACTTTGCTAATCATTACACATCCATAAGACAAATGCAATTGCTTATGTATATTCAATACACATGCTCGTCGTGCAGACCGCTCCTATATTGGTACGATTGCAAACGTCTGGTGCCCAAAAGTTATGTAAATGCACAATTCGTCATGTCATTATATCCCTAATGTCACCTCATATATTTCGAATTGAAACAAATTTCTGTAAAACCAGATCTGGGTGCAAGCTAAGTAATACAGCAGCACAGTAAGTACAATTTTGGCAAGTGGGACATAGAGATACAAATTTTGCAAAACCAAATTCCTGGTCATAACCAGGAGGTAGTCGGTAAAACAAACTAGGACTTTGAGAATAAGTACATTTCCAAGATAGCGAAGCATGATGGATATCTTGAGGATGGTAATGCCTCACAAGCCGAACCACAACCACTAGGATTCTTGCCAACAAGAAAGTTCAAGGGTGCAGTTGCATCAAATAAGGTTTCTGCATCTGCTGACTAAATTCCATAACAGTAGAAGCCAACGCCAATCCAAAGCCATAGTGAAGTTTGCTCCATAACTACTGTGACTCAACATGCACTGATGGCATTTAGCAGGAAGTTCATTAGACGCACAAAAGGTGATGGGTGGAATGCTTGCAATAAGCCTTACCACTGGCAATCTCTCAGGGTAGAATTCCAACCAATCGTTCTTTTGCTCCTATGCCACGTCAGTTTAGACCTGCCCACATGCAAATCAGTCCTGACCCTGCTCCAATAGGAACAGTCCAGCCCGATCTGCCAGGCCAGGTCCTCCCTGAACTAGAACACAAGCAGCCCTGTCCGGTTTTGCCCCGATTGGGTACAAACTGAGGTGGCATGGTGTGCATAATAACGATGGACTGGGATGTAGCCAAAGTAAATATCAGTGGCTGAGATTAATGCAAGCATTGCATCTATCACGTTTTGTATGTTTCAACTTAGCGGGGATAACGATTCCCAACTGGGGGTCAAGCAATTGTGGGGTTCTAATTGGTGGCCAATATTTGTCAAGAGAACTATGCAGGGGGAGGGACACCGAATCTCGAGACAATCAAGCATAAGCCACTTCTTGCATGAGCCACTTTGCAATAATTGTTAAGAACAAGTTGCAAAGCAATTTGGATGCTAGCTTTCTAGAAGACTGTTACATTAACACTTACTAAGGTTTTAGGGCAGGGTCTAGTGCATGATCTAAGATTATCAGCAGATGCTATTAAATGTTATAGTGCTTGTTTTTTATTTTGTGTATTCTATTGTAATGTGCTGCATATCTTGTCACTCGTTAGGAGTTGTTTATGTTCCATTTCATTTTTCTTAAACATATATTTAATTATTTTAAAAAGTTGCATGTATTTTAGATGCTGGTTAACAATATTTATTTATTTAACTTATGACATTACCGGTATTAGAATTAAAGCAATAAACAGAAATATGTTTTAGCTAAAATGTATAATCTAGGAAGATTTAAAAGTATATCTGTAATATAGCCAGAAAGAATAGTGTGTAATAAAATCGCAAAACATTAATCAATACTTATTATTAGATTTACAAACAACTCAACAAACACATAAAAAGATGGGAAGTCTAGCAACATACAATTTGTAGAGGCAAAGCTTGTTTTCCAGTTACATACACTCATAGTTGGAAAGAGTATGGTAGATTTAAAACCAGTTTACACAGCAGGTCCTTGATATAGTCAGTAGCAGCTCCTTTAGGTGAGCGTCGGTATTTCCCAAATGTACGGTTTAAATATTTTCCAGCCGCGGCGCTGTGCATTTATTTTACGAGCTGGGTTGCTTAGTGATGAGCGGGCGGGGCTAATATATACAATACACAATCCAGGCTCACCCTGGTCCCCGAAACACACTTGCAAAGTGCGCATGTCAGGTTGGCCGATTGCCTTTTCGTGAGCTGCCCGACATGCTCACAGGTGGTCTGTCACAATCTGTGCATGGTAGGAGGAGAGGGATGGGCAGGCGCAGGTCCCAGTGCTCAAGGTGAGTGTTGGCTTCCCCTGCCCAATCCAGTCCTGACACGGCTCTCAACAAGAGATAGGTGTCTGGATTGGATAGGAATGCGGTGCAACTGCAGTAAGCAATCCATGTGTGCTTAATGCCTCTTGCTGCAGTTTGTGAGGGATTGAGTTCTCTCTGCTTCTCTGGGGTCGACAAGGAGGGGTCTTCCTGGGCCTCTGGCTGAACCCAACAGGAAATTTAGGGAGGGGAAACAACATCCTGGCAGTCTGCAGACCAGAAGCAATTGCTGACTTAATCATCCTGCCTTAATTTCCAACCTAGGGGCCAGGTTGACCTGTGTCAGCCAGAGCCCTACTGAACTCCACCTCAGCCTTCTGAGAAAGCATTGGAAGGATCGAGGCACATCGAGAGCCAACTGACAGACAATCTCTGATTACCTGCCAATCACCCAGCCCTGATCGGCTCTGTTGAGTAGCTTAAAAACTTCACAAAATCCTGAGCATGTGTCGTTGAGAAACTTTTACTCACATACATTGTGACATCTGGTAACGAGGAAATCGTGAGCACATCAACATCCGATGGAAACAGTTGATAATAGTAAGAGGACGAAATCAAGTACAGCACGTTCGAGACATAGGTAAGCTCTGAATGAGGTCATCCCGGTCAACAATTTCCCCCCCCCCCCGAGTATTTGTTGCCATTTGATTTAGAGATGCTTCTTTATTTTTGCTGAATTTTGGCTGGCGGGGGCATTTAGGTACATATTTTATTGACCTGAGGGAGGGTTTTGAAATGGATTACACAGTTTTGATTGTAGCGCGTGGTGGCACCGCCACCCGGCCCTTATTGAGGGCAACTAAGCCCCCTCCCTTGAGGGGCACCAAGTTTCGCAGTACCTCCTCCCCACCCAGGAAAAGGGACAGGATGTAGCGTAGGAGGCATAGGACCAATTCCGGGAGTGGTGTTTTTTACCCATACCCCGTCACAATCTTCAGGTAAGTGATGGGGTATCTGGCGGGATTACTGATATGGTTTATTTTGGGGCAGTTTGTGTAAACATGACTGCGCTCATGCATGTCTGTATGTACCAGTGACTGAATGTGTGCCACTGTACTTGTATGTTGCTGTGTGTATGCACATTGCACACCACTGATTGTAGGCAGTGTGTGGTACAGTTACAGTGTCAGTGGTCACAGAAATGTGCACCCTTCAGTGTGCGCGCGTATGCGTGCGTTGGTCTCTGTAAGGGTGTGCACGCCAGCTTTGCTTTTAGTTTGCATGGCTGGTGCCTCTTCACCTGTGGGTGTGTTGTGTATGTATGTATGTATGAATGTATGCGCCTGCACGCCACTCTATGTGCATTGCATTGAAGTTGCTGGTCCTTAAAACCATGTTTCTATTTGCATTTCACTTTCAATGTGTGCGTATACATGTATCTAAAGTATATGTTTGGGCAGTGTTGTCTCTGATCATACAAAAAATGTGTAGCGTTTCATACGATTTACCACCTGTTCTATGTATACAAATGTGCTTTTTCTATTGTCAGACATGAATGTCGTTAATCCTCTTTTTACCAAGCAAAGCATTCTTAAAAAATGCCTACCAGTATGGATGATGTGAATCCTACACCTTGTAGTCCCCTTTGTCTTATGTAATATTTTCTATACACTGCCTTAGACATGTTTGACTCATTGTCTCTGTATTTGTGAGTGATGTAAAGTGCTCAGAGACCCAGCACTGGTATAAAAGGATCTATAAAACAAAGGATATACATTTGAGGGGGGCTATGGAGAAATGAGAGGCACTGTTGGAAGGTGATAGCAATGGGGATCACTGAAGAGCCACAACAAAGATTGTTGAATCCCAATGCATTCTGAGGTCTATGCTTTAAAAGCAAATACGTTGGTGCACACTAGTCTGCTGTCGTGATCAGCCCAGGGAGTTAGAAAATATGCTGTGCAGCTTGATCTGCATCAAACTGATAGAAGACACTGTCTGTAAAACCTGTAAATTATACAAGTTATATATACGATTGTTGAACAATTTTAATTCAGGAATTGATGGAGAATTTTATGTTTCAATATTCTAAAGTCTGCAAGGCATGTTGTATTCGAGTATGGACTTGAAGCTCCGACCACTCTCCGCCCATATTTTTCATTGGCTTGTGTCATTGTGCTTTGTAAATGCTGGCTTTTGATTCGTTAATAGGCTTGTTAGTCCCTCCTTAATACTGCCTTGTCTTCATTTGTAACCTCCCATGAGGACTGGCCCATTTACTTCTGTAGTTACACATAATGTCTTGAAGCACTATTTTCCCTTAATGAGTTTCTCCTACTGCAGGCACAACATACTTTCCTGCAACATTCAGCGCACCATGAGCGCTTTTACTTTCCAAGCAGTCCGGGACAGTGGCGGCCGCTTCTTTGAAATGAAATAGGTCTCGCAGTTTAAAGAGTTTGAGCTATTGATATTGTAAATGACAAAGCCTTTTTATGGATGTATTAATTATCAAAACCGATAAATAAAATGTATTGTCATCTACAATGCCAATAGCTTAAACTCTTGTAAATGCGAGACCTATTGCATTGCAAATGTTTGTTTTAAATTTTCCCATGGGAAGAACACTCCCCCCCCCCCCCCCCCCCCGAAAGCTCCTTATGACTGACAGACTCACTCTCTGCGCTCACTCGCAACAGGGCACTTATCCCGAACTTTTGTGCCCTACCACTTTCAAATATCACCAGCCACCACTGATCAGTAGAATGTAAAATAGGTACAAATTATAAACATTGAGAAGGTAGAGGTTTGAAAGCTGCAGTAGCAACCACAAATAGGCACCAGCTGGATTTAATACATCTTCCTGGCAAGACTGAATGTTGTTTTTTATTTTTGAAATTACTTTTTTCTTCTGGCTGATGTGGCAAGCTCACAACTTTACGAACACAATCCGTTGACGATATTTTTGACAGCAAGACTAAGAATATATGCCCTTCAGAAGTGAAATATGTTGCTTCATTATTTATAATGTGACATATGTTTTATATACGTTTCTGAGCCTACATTTTATCTCGAAACATGTAACTTGGAAAAATATGAGCCAATAATAATATGTTTCTAATTATCATTCATACCACAGTTTTGCCATATTTAAGATTGTATCAAAAAGGGGTTTCTTTTACCCAAATGCAATGGCACCTTGTTTGCAACCTCACAAGGAAGAAACCTACTTATTGAGAAGAGGCTTTAAGAGTAGGGTCCACCCACCAGAATAGATGCAGCTTTATTACAGTGCTCAACACAGGGGGCACCCATCACACACTACTTAAAGCACAGTTTCATGCCATATGACTAAACAGATACAGCACCACATTAAATCTGAACAACTAAAAGGTACTGCCTCTCGGCCACACTCATCGGTGAAGCATAAGACTGGTAATTGCGATCTTAATGATATTCAACCATTCAACCCAACATTCATTACAAACTGGAATTTTTAGGTCTAACAAAACATAGCTTGGGCTATCTACCCAAGCTTATGTCACATATAAACAAGCGTTGGCAAAGCCACCAGGTAACGCCTTTGGGACTTATGGGCTTTGCCAATGGTTTTTAGGGATGCTGTACATCATCCCTAATGCGATGGGGCATGGCTAAACAGTAAACAATACAGGGCCCTATCGTATGTCTGCCTGATGTTGGGGCAAATAACACAGAGGGGGTGGTGGGGATGTAGCAATACTGGAAACAAGTGGGACAGAAGCACCACAGACCCGGAGTGTGGGAGGATAGAAGCAATACAATAGGCATGGGTGGGGAAGCAATATGGAGGGCAGAGGGAATCAAAACAGGCAAGAGAGAGGAACGTGGAGCACAGAGTGGTAGAGAAGCACTTGGGCTACAGAAAGGAACCTGGAGCTATTTGGGGGAAGCTCACTGGTGAACAGATGAGAAAGTAACATATCGAAGCACATGATAGTGTAAGCACAACATGAAGAGGGGAGAAGCACACAGGTGAGAGAGACCAGCACAGAGAGTGGCCGAATGGGAAGAGCAATACATGAGGGTGACAGCTGGAAAAAACATGCACTCTTGTGGAGTGCTTTAAGTAGAAGAAACAAGTAGTGCTTTATAACTAACCATTGGAAGGACACAAGTAATGCTTCCATGCTCCAAGGGATCTACAAGAATATGAAGGAAAGCCCACACAAGCTAACGAATAGAAAGCAAGCAAATGAGAGTGACAGTAAAGTAAACCAATGGTTAGAAATAGGCGGGCACTACGCCCATTGTAAGCCCATTGTTCGCCAACAGACAGCATGTACTATTAGACAAAACCTAACAATAAAACTACACAGATAAAGACTTTGTGGTCCTTCACCTCTCACTCACTCATTTTGAAAGCTTCATTGGTATTTTTTTAATCTCATGAAAGAATTGCTCACTCCCACATCATAGAATTCTGTGGTCAAATGAATATTGAGCTACAACCATAGACGGAAGACCGGTTATGTGTACATTGTAAATCTTTGTAAAAAGGTTTTAAGCTTTTAGCACTAAATGTATTTAGTTTGAAACATTCAATGAGAAACGTACAGCTCAAAATTGTAAACTGTCTTTGTCAGATTTAGATTGAAAATAATTGGTATAAAGAAGTTAGAAAAATAAATATTTAAAATCCCTTTTTAGTTTCAGGATTCATATAATTGTTACACTGACATTTACCTCATCTTGACATTAATTCAATGGGGCAGGCTGGCTCATGGGATTTACCAGGGATTATTACTTTCTCTGTCAAAATTGACATCAAGCTCCTTACCAATAATCGCCAAACACAGTGTATCTTTGACAGTTACGCAAATGAAGCACTGTCGATGTGTGAGATGCAGCCAGAGATACATTTACTCCATGCATAGAACAAATCCACAAAAGTCTGAAAATGAAGTCTGAAAACCTTTTGGGAGCATCCCCAAGTAGGATGGTCTCTATCAATCTGACCTAGAACTCTGGGCAATAATATTATACCAATGGAGACAGTTTAGGGCACGTGTGCCCTTTTCAAGTGACACTTGCCCTTCTAAATCAATGCTGTTGCAATAGAAAGTTCAACAACTTTGAAAGTTTCTGGAGAAAGCTTACTTTTTTGTTGGTATATTAGTATAACACTTGTGCTATCACTTTACAGCTATGCCAGCACCATTTACCTGAGACTATCCAAGAGCCGACCTATTGTCTACAGATGGTCTGGACACTACATCTGGATTATTGCTCTTCTTGAAGTACAATGATCACATCACCCCAGCATTGAGGCAAATATTCTGCCTGCTTTATGGCTACTCGCATGCATTTGAAAGACTCCTGCAATACTTAGCAGCCCTTCTATATACGTGGAGAGGTGTGGTGCAGCGGCCAGGGCAGCTGACTTCGGAGCACAGGGTTCATGGTTCAAACCCCGGCTCCAGTGGCAGCTCAGCTCAGAACCATGTGGCTCTGGGCAATAGCTCACTTAATTTCCACGACGGTCCCCAACGCCTTGAGACCCGTAAAGGTGAGTAGTTCGTGCTTTACAAATACGGATTTATAAACATGCCAGTTTTGTGATGAACAAATTTCACAATTTCCTTCCAGTGAGGTTCTTGAGATAGACTTCCATCCTTTTTGTGGGAACTCTACGTTTGGAAAAAATAAAATTGGGCAATGATCCCGGTCATTTAGAGCTGTCTGGAACTCAACTACTTAAATTCTATTGTCAATCATTATTTCATGGCTTCCACTTTCTGTACTAGTAGCCAACTGAGGTCGCCCATTTGCCACTAGTAAGAAAGTGCTAGGAGTCAGGAGACCATTTAGTTCGTAACACACCACTATATCAGACCAGACAATACAACACAATAAGCAGACACAGTGTAGGATATTCAATGCTCCATATGGTGCTCAAAAAGGCAATTATTCATACCTTTTCATTTTATGTGCCAGCACTTGATCGTGGCTTCATGAGGATGCTGCCTTACCTCACCTTATCCAAGGATCAGCCATGGCAAGATGATGAGGATACTTAGTGTAGCCAATATTCGTTAGTATCACACATACCTGATGTTTGAACGCAAGTCATTTCGAGTAACCAAAAAAGGTATTACATTCTTTGTTTCCTCCTGTTTTGTTAGTGTTGCATTTCACTGACACCCAAATCACTGTTACTCACCTCTTTTCATAGCCCGTGGGCTACTAGGGTCACTTATATTTCTACTATCAGATTCAGAGGTCCGTGAACTGGATCTAGAGCTGTCCTCTTCCTCTGATCCCGAAGAGTCATCTGCAAACGGGCTGGTGCTTATCTGGGTGGCTTTCTGAAGATGAAAAATAATAAAGGTCAGAATAGTGATGTGGCTGGAAACCCAATGTTTTCAAATGAATGCAGCAAGAGTTTGCATATGTCCAGTGCTTAGATCATCTGACCAACATTAAGCATCAGGTACAGATATTCTTTGACAACCATCTTTAAATTCTTTATCCACCCTTCTATTTTCAGTAACAAATAAATTGGTTAAAAGGTGGTGTGTGAGATGGAAAGTTGCATGTAATGGAAGGGACGGAGTAGGATATAGACCAAAATGTGTCACTGATAGCATAGTCACAGATCATATATGTTTTTTGTTTCATCCCAAGACCCTCTCATCACTCCCGCCACCACCACACCCAACGACGCCGCCCCCCAAATAGATCTTGCTCAACTGGACGCTGCTCACCATGCACAACTCTCAAGACCATGATGAGCATCCACTCCAGAGCCCCCTTGGATTCCTGCTTGCACCATATCTTCCACAGAGCCGTCATCTCCATCGCCACCGAGCTACTAGATATCTCCCACTACGGCTTTCGAAGCAGCCACAGCACCGAGACCACCCTCCTCGACCCCACCAATGACACACGCTCCCTCCTCGACTGGGGATCAACAGCAGCCCTCATCCTCCTGGACCTCTCAGCCACCTTCGACAGCGTCTACCACCGCACCCTAATGAGACTCCACGACGCCGGCATCTGCAACAAAGCCCTGGACTGGATCCGCTCCTTCGTCACCGGTAGAACGCAGCGAGTCAGTCTACCACCGTTCCTCTCAGAACCCACCGAGATCGGCTGCAGAGCCCCTCAGTGATTCTCTCTGAGCGCCACCTTCTTCAATGTTTACATGGCCCCACTCGCTCCATCATCAGGAACCACAGACTCAACATCATCTCTTACACTGACGACACCCATCTGATCCTCTACCTCACCAACCAGGTCACAATCACCAGAAACAACTTAAACAACGGGATGAAGGCTGTCGCCACCTGGACTAAAGACAGCTGCCTCAAGCTCAACTCGGACAAGACCAAAGTCCTCATCTTGGGACCCACCAACTCCGCTTGGGATGACTCCTGGTGGCCCACCACGCTAGGAGACCCCCCACACCCACAGACAATGCACAAAACCTCGATACTAAACTCCTCGCTTACTATGAACCACCAGATAAAAGCTGTTTCCTCATCATGTTTCCACACTCTCTGCCTGCTTCAAAAGACCTTCAGATGGTTCCCCACTGATTCCAGAAAGATAGTCGCCCACGCGCTCATCAGCAGGAGACTTGACTATGGAAACGCACTCTACGCAGGTGTCACCCAGAAACTTTTCAGGAAACTTCAGAATGTTCAAAACGCCCCAGCCAGACTGGTTCTCAACAGCCCTTGTCGCAGCCACATAACAGAACACCTGCGAGAACTCCACTGGCTCCCAGTCTACAAAAGAGTCACCTTCAAGCTCCTCACACACACCTACAAAGCCCTCCACAACACTGGACCAGCACACCTGAACCACTGCCTCTCATTCCACGTACCCACCAGACACATCCGCTCCGTCCACCTGGCCCTTGCCACTGTCCCAGGGTTCCGCAAGACCAGGATTGGAGGAAGATCCTTCTCCCAACTCGCCACCAAATCCTGGAACAACCTGTCTCTCCACCTCAGTCAATCCCCGTCGCTGACCCAGTTCTGGAAGGATCTCAAGACCTGGCTCTTCCACTAACCTCAGCCTCCAGATGGGCCTGCATCCTTCCCACCCCCACAGTGCCTTGAGACCCTCACGGGTGAGTAGCAGCGCTGTACAAATAATGATTGAATCCTTTTCACTACACCTAACTTGACCAGAGGTTTGTGTTTAGTAAGCAGCCACCTAAAACTGGGATTGACAGCAATGCCGTGCATCAGTACAGCTTGGTTGAATGTTATAGTGTTGGAGGTCACAGCACTCGAGGCCGTGTACACTGAGGGGACTCGAGCTGACTGCAAAGAGGCAAAATGGTACTTCTTTTTATACCGTATTTCAAAATGATTAAGATTGATACCAACCCATAGCCATTTTCACCTTTAAGTGATCAAATAAACAGTGGTGCTATCAGCCATTTTTCATGAAGTGTAAAAGTCATTTTGCACTGGTTTGTCAGTGCAGTACTGGCAAGGGGAAAACTACCCTCTCGCCTGTGCAAAAGTAGTCATCCAGTAGTGCAGCGTGTAATCCAGACCCTGTTACCAAAACCTTTGAGGGCTCTGGTAAACATAGAAGAGTTAAAATACATCTTATTCGAAAATATCTGTATTTGGGTGTTAAACTGGCATTGAGGTGAAACCTTTGCTCAGACAGTGTTGAAGTGTAAAAATGACAAAAGAATGAAGTAATACTATTACAAAATGTGCTGCATTATGCCACATACTTTCCCTTTTCTTTCTGCATAATTTAGTCAATGCTGCCACATAATTTGGCCCTCCCCTGCCACATAATTCCAGAGGCCCTGAACATAACCTATCAAATGAGGTTTCAAAATAGTTTGAGGGCAACTTTTTTCTATATAATCCCAATCTGTGAATTATTTAACATGTTTTGACTACAATTTCTCAGAGCATTTTCACTTTTGTCTGTTGCTCCTTTAACTTTGCAGAGAAGATTTTCCATACTCGTAATGAAGAGCTGTTACCCCTTTCAAGGTCGTGTAGACGGGACTGGTCATGTTCTTGTATATGAGCGAAGTATACGAGCCCGATGTTGAGTTTAAAGGGACTGAACAACCATCTGCAAAGCACAAAAAAAAACATTCTTAATCACTCATTACAGCACAATTTACAAACTAAACTTTACTATAAGTTAAGACAAAGGAGCTCATTGCAGGAGCCAAACATTCTGGAACCACCAGGAGCCTGCGCGTGGATCAAGATTAGCGCAGGCAGAATAGCAATCCCCTAAATTGTTCTTAATCCCTTCTCATGCAGAGGAGAAGAGAGAGGAGTTGGCCTAAAGGCTAGGGCGCTTGCCCTCGGACCTGGGGAACTGGGTTCGAGTCTCGGCAATGACACTGAACATCCTGTGATTCAGGGCAAATCACTTAATCTCCCCGTGCCTAACAAAAAATTAATGTGTGTCCTCGTGTAACGTAACTGGTGCTATGTAAAGCGCTCCGATACCTGGTTGGATTCGAGTCAAGTTTGCGCTATATAAAACTCTGCAAAAAAAAAAAAAGAATTCATAAATCAAGCAGGCCGTTATGATATTAAACCCCGCCCCCATTGAAGCACGCCTCTCAGCCTGGTCTAATTGCATGCTGATATCAGGACTCCTCTGTGTCCTGGGAAGGTATAGATGCAGAGTTAGCAAAGATTCATGTTGTTACTACCTAATGTATCCCTTCCCAGGAAGGGAAGCCAAACACCCACTCCCACCCCCACCCCCGATGAGTGGTGTCCAATATGCACTTTTTACTATAATGTAATTATTTTTCAAACAACCAGATCAATGTTTCTATAGATAGAAAAGCACTTCTAACAATAAGACATGTAGTCAATAGTGACTTTTGTACCACTAGTGCTCTGGCTCACCCGTCACCCCCTTGAGTCTCATGGGATGTCCTTCGCAGGAAAAAGAGGAGACCAAATGACTTTTGCACAACACAAACTAACGAAGGACATGGTAGAACCCTACATAGACGAATGAGGGTAGGCTGTAGCCATGATTTGACAATTCCCCCAAATACCAGGGGCCGTATTATATATACAGCGCATTTTCTTTGATTGCGCCGGGTACACCTTTTAAAAGTGCGCCCGGCGCAATCAAACTGTGACGTATTAGGGTGAATGCACTGCCCCCAGGGCAGCCGCATTCCTGTGAAAAAAGGAGCGGCTGCTTTGAAGCAGCTCAGTGTTTTTCAGTGCAGGCGGCAACCCGCCTGCAGTTTTAAGGGGGAATAGAGATCCCCTTGCAGGTGGCACTGGCGTAACGAAACTTGAGGGGGCCTCCCTGCAAGGTACGTGGAGAGGCCCCCTCTGGGCTCAATCAGGAGCTCTCTGGCCATAGTGCCGTGCTGAGGGGGCCCCCTGGAGCTGGGGGGCCCCCGCATCGCGGGTACTGCGGGGGCCTGTGTTACGCCCCTGGCAGGTGGGTGCAGTGAAGGACTGCACCCGCCTGCAAGGGAATGTCTGGGAGTTCCATGGGACCCCCTTCACCCCCTCCAGAGGGCTGCCATCAGGGGGTGCACTGTCAGTGCACCTCCTGACAGCTTCTTTGCCTCTGGGACCCGCATCTATTTTACGGTGAAGGCAAAGGGATCACCTCATTTGCCTTGGGCCACGCCTCCATCAAATGAGGGAACGCTCTCTGAAGATAGCGCTTGCACATTATGTGCGTCAGCGCTATCAGTATTACAGGAGGGGACGCACAATAATACGGCTTCAGGTGGTTATTGATGTGGTAAATCTTTATAAATACTTACAAAGAGTAGCCATCAGCACAGGGACATATCTGCCATCTTTCTACACCTCAAAGTACGAGGAGGACGAGAAGTTGCTGGAAGCAGCGGATCTGAACATATGCATATTGGGTGTGATACTTACATTTTTCAAGGAACGCCTGGTCCGGCCATGCCTAGTTGCATTGCGAATGACTGATAGCGTTTGAACTAAAACTTGCAATTTATTGTTGCCACAATGCAGAATCATGTATCACTTACTTCTTTTGATCAAGTCCACACTTAAGGCTTCAGACATTCGAATGCCTGATTTGGCAATTGCGTAAATTCGACTTTCCTAAAATGTAAAAAGAAAAAAATACTTTTCAGAAAAGCATAATGTCAACAGTATCCATGCTATACACAAAAAAAACTGTCTTGTATTAGTGCAGAAGTGTCATTGGATTCTTTTTGTATACCTACCAAAATATGAGTTGATGCCATATTCAAAGACGAGCTATTTTTAACACAAAAACTCTTTCTTACAGCCTCCACTTCTCTTCCATCCTGCCCTATGAGCTGCAGTTCAGACCCTAAGCCAAAGTCCTTAGGCTTTTCACACTTCTCAAATAGTTCTTATTTGGAACATAATTCTAGAGGGAGCTCAACAAGGAAAGAACACATCCATGTGCTTTGCTAATGTAAATCTAAACATTTTGTCGCATTTTTTCACTTTCAACTTCTTTTATCTTTTAGTGAGATTCTGAATTGCTGTATATCTTAGATTTGAGTTTATTTTCACTGTAGTTTTATCAATTTGATTTAAAATAATTTTCACAATATATGTGCTTGCTACACAATCATGTGCTAAAGAGACTTGGGCAATGGATATTAATTCTTTCTACAATGGCAGGAAAGGTCAGGATAAGATGCAATGTGACCACATCGAAATGCTGACGGGGGTGCATCAGTGCAATATTTGTGGGAGGGGTCATAAGCAAGATGGAAGTCAGTTGTACTGTTAGAAAGGTTTTAATCTGAGTTTCATCCCTGCTGCAAAGCTAAATCACTGTAAATTATTGCTGAATCTTAAAACAACCTAGTCAATCATCTATGCTAATTTCATTTTTACTGCACTACTAAAAATGAAATTACAAGCATTAATGCAAAAAAACTTTAACAGCGGTTCTTAACTTTTAATCAAATATATTAGTCAGCAATAAAGAAATTGAGTTAAAACCATTGGCATCTGGACTTCTGCCATTATGACTTATGTTCATTTAATCTCTGACTATGAGATACAAAACATAAATGTGTCCATGGCGATGACTTTCTACAGACTCCTTTGGATTTTGACTAAACTAGCCCATTATACTACTGAGGGCTCACTTGCTTCCTTAAAACTCTACCCATGTTAGCTTTGCATTTTTCCTAAAATAAATGGATGTATTAGACCTTCTGTTTGGCTGAGATGCTTTTCACTACATTTCATCTTCAAGTGATGTCACGGAAGTAGCCTTTGTACGATGCAGTCCTGTAGTACATAGGCGTGCTAAACACGAAGGGAGTCTGGCTTAGGAAAGTCATGAACATGGAAAAAAGACTGTCCATTCCAGCGAGAACCAGAGGAGGCTTATTCCTAGGTGAAGCATGCCACACTGAGACTGTTTCCAGAACTGCTGGTTGGGTTTTGTAGTGAAAGGTTTGGTAACTACTTAGTTCACTTTTCTTCTGCAGCAAAGTCTGGCGATGAGTGCAGCTGTCACACCAGACATTTGGGAGACTACAAATGCTGAATCTGTCTAAGGATGGGGAGGTTCTGCTGGTGATAAACACAGGGAGAGTGGAGTTGGAATACAGCTGCTATGCTGTGGCTCAGAAAACCTTAGGAGCAGATGCTGTGCCAAATGGTGGACAGCAAAGCCCAAGAGGGGAGAGTAAGATGTCTGGATTGCTTGTGGAGGTAACGATGAAGCCCTAGTGTGTTGTGCTAAGCAACAGTGGCTGTGCTATGCCCCTCAGCCAGGCCATGAGTAAATGCTAGTTTTTCAGAGGTTCCCAATGTCACAGAGAGAAGCTTACACTGAAGTGTGAATCTTGCCCCTTTAACCGTTTGGGTACCAGGCCTGAAGATGCTGTTTGCCTTAAGGGATTGGACTAATTGTTTGATTCCAGTTCATAAGAAGGACACCTACCCCCTGCGTGCCATTTGGAATCCTAGGAGGACAATCTTACAAGACTAAATGCACAAGATCTATCTGGTTATAGCTAAACATAAGAAGGCTTACTGAGTTACATCTGTATTTTCTAAGAGTTATAAAGTCTGACCATACGGATTTGACTTTACAGAAGAGCTCTATGGGATGCTGGGAAAACCAAAATAAAAATATTGCAATAAGCTGAAGTTTAAGGGGAGTACCAATACCAAATTTGTCAAACATATGATATTGTTGACATATAATTGTCTATGAACTTTTTCAGAAATGTGTGTGATGTCTTATTATTTTGTATTTATTTTGTCCCAACAGGGTTAGTGTCAATCAGCCCTATGCTATATGTAAATTATTATGTTACAATTGCATGGCTTTCCTCACAGGGTTGACAATGAAGGCGTCCCAAGAGAGGTAATGAGTGCAGCCTTCTTTGAAATGGCTCCTTCCCTCCAGACCCATTCCCTATGGGTACCAGCACAGGGCAAGGTTACTATGACCATCGTTGGCACTCACACGTGATGGAGCAGGGGTCACTAAACCTCAATCTCTTAGGATACCTCAATCTCTTAGGATAGTCAGCAAACAGAATCCCCCACTGGTCGTATGGACCTTTGACAGTTGACTTGAAGTGTTGAGGGAGATCTAGCATTCAGAAGTCATTTGAATTCCAATCAATCAGTACAATCCTATAATAATGACAGAAAGGATGATATGCAACCATGAAGCTTTGTTTTATGAGTTCATGCAATTATTACATTTATCAAGGATTAATCAAATATATCAATACAGGCAGGAAGTTAAGGTGCTCACACAAATCAAGATATTATAAAGTACAGAATGCAAATAACCAGTATGTAGAGAATGCAAATTATCCAGATTGAGTGTTCCATAGAGTAACTCATTTTAGCTAAATTAAGAAATCAAAGTGCAGAGGAGCTTTTTTAAAGAGAAAATGAGGAAGTTGTCAGCTTCATTTGAACTTCAGAAAGTGGAAAGAGTGTTCAGCATGAAGCCTCACACTCAGGGAAATCAGGAAAGTGGAGAGATCTGCTCTCTTCAAAGTCAGGAATAGTCCTCTCCCTAACT
The DNA here is from genome assembly GCF_964204655.1 of Triturus cristatus. Classification (NCBI taxonomy): domain Eukaryota; kingdom Metazoa; phylum Chordata; class Amphibia; order Caudata; family Salamandridae; genus Triturus; species Triturus cristatus. The sequence continues at coordinate 1,636,194,307 of NC_140589.1, forward strand.
GCTAAGGAACCGTAAATAAAAGCACGATCAAAAGTTCCAGAACATCCATATCTCATTCCCACATTTTCACACCAATCCTGTGGCAGCATTTACCACTAACTGATAGACTTCCCACATTAACACTCCCCCACAATTAGGTACACATCTGCTCATACTTGAGTGTTGTATCTTTCCAGTACAGGAGGCTCATTTCACCATCATCTCTTAGTTTCTACTGCCAGCTGTCTCCGCCCAGGCCTCACTATCAATCTAGTACAAAATAGGGAGCCTTCCTCTTGCCAACGAGGGACTAGACAACACACCAGCGAAAAAGGAAATACGCAGCATTCTAAAAATCTCAAAATATTTAGCACCCAGCTAAGGCCTAGAAGCTAGCTAAGTTAGCTTGAAGATCCAAATGGAAGTACAGTACCATGTTATTAACCATATGAAAACAAGCGTTCATCCTTACAATGTGAGCATTCAATAAGTGGAAAGGCAGATGGGTGTGCACAGCAATCTTATATATGATAATGCATAAATGTGAAACACACAAGTTAATGATTTAAGGAACACGTTAAATATATGAATTATATGCTGTAACATAAGATTAGGGTATATGCAGAGGGTGAAGTCTAAATTACGCTGCTCCACAAGTTACAGCCATTAGCTACTCATCCATTTTAATCATGTCCTAACTATGTGAAGTTAGCCTCATCCCAAAAATGTATCTTAATCCAAAACTATTTTTTAACAAATACACTCAATACCTAGCCCAGGTACTTCACCCCTTCCTGTGAGTCAAAACTAGCTAGGATGGAGGGCATCTGGAACAGTGATGTGAAGACAAGGACTCTGAGTAAGAAAGATTAACAACAAGTAATCCAGGTCAGTGACGGCTGGCAGGGAGCAAGAGTGGTGAGGTGGGGATCAAACTTTTATATAAAATAAAAAAAACACCTCTTTGGCCTGCCACGTCTCTTCTCCGCTTCCCTTCCAACGAGTGCCGGAACGGAAGGATAAAGGCTCCCCTAAGAAAATCAAAAGGATGCAATGCAGCGTTGTGATTGGTCTGAGCACCATGGTTCAGCGCTCAGACAGGCAGTGGGAGCCTGTGCACGTTCCCCACCAGGCTGTGCATTACAGCCAGGTGGGAAACATGCCAAGTGTGCATGGCTGTTTGGCCGGCTCCAGACAGCTGACCAAACCGTCATGTGCTCTTAGAGTGTGTCCACCACTCCTTCCCCTGTGACCCAGCCCTGCCCTAACTTAGCCCAGTAGCAAAGAAAAATAAAATGATAACAATGTTTTATTTTATTTTTCATTTTTTCACTGCTCCGAGAGCAGTGGGGTGAAGCTCCTCCGCTGAATCGCCCCTGATCAAGTTGTGACCTACTTGTCCATGTTCTTTATCCTAGACCTAATTACCTGGACCTTACCTTAGCATTCTAAACTGGTGAGGTATACCTCGAAATAGCTTTCATCTTATGTAACGTAATACTCACAAGAAAAAAAACTGCAGTTACAGATCAGCTGCAAATGAAACTTCATGAAGATCTAAAGAGATCAGTTTTTTTGGTTTATCCTGAGGCTGAAGTCATATTAGAAGCTGACCTAATGGAATTAGACATGGGGAGAGTGGTGGAAAAAGTCTTAAGACCAAGTCAGAAGGTAGGTGACCACTGAATTGATTGTGTGATTTCTACTGACATATGCAGTCAAGGAATGCACTACAGGATAATACGGTAATGTTCAGATTATAAATGCTCATCATTTGTGTAATAAGATGGTGTCACAGTGATTTGCGATGTTTAACCACATATTAAAGTCTCATAAAATAAAACAATGAAGATATGAATAGTGCCCTAACATTAGAAAGGGGTGGAGGGGCGCTGAAGCTACCCAATAATCAACAGCACTGTAATTTCCAATTGGTGGTGTGGTTACAGGTAGAGAAGTTCAACAGCAGCACCTCGCTACTTCCCAATTGGTTGTACTGGACGCTGTTATATGTATTATTTCATATATTGTGTTCTTTTAATATTTATGTGTTACCATTGTTTAAATTGTTAAATATCTTTTATATACTTGCTCTGTTTAACATATTATGTCGTGTCATAGGGCGTTATCGAATGATGATGATGTTCAGGTTAGCCATTCAATATCACCGCTCAGAAAATGCAGTTGTGGGTAATGTTGAACAATCAACTCCACCTCTTTCTGTGATCACTTATTTGTTCGACAGAGCACTCAACATATTGGTGACACATATGAAATGTGTTTTGGTCCACCAACAGAACAATGAAAGAACTAAGGAGATGGCGTACAGGCGGCGAATTGAAGTTACAGTGTACAAGTTGTGTGAACCATTTTGAATGGATGTACTGACGAAGCCTCAAGTGGACGTAGGACAAGTACAAGGGTACAGAAAGGTAAAGGCCTAGGTATAAGGGTCCAGACTATATTTGGAGTCAATTTTACACTTACTGTTGGGCTTTGTCTTTCAACATTATCTCACTACAAGAGAATGTGGATCTGCTCTACTCACAGTTCTGTGTGTATCTATTGCATGTATGGACGCTTCAGCGTGTAAACGCTTCTATGACGTTGCACCACGTGTTTAATTGAGCGTGGTAGCCATGTTGATGTGTTGAAATGAGAACAAATCATAGAGACCGAAGCTGCAGCCTTTGATTTATGAGACTGTGTTGAAATTAATTAAGGTTTGAAGACAGCAATATTTATATCTTTAACCACCTCAACTCTGGCTGTATTTTTGGTGCTTATTGTGACTTTCGCAAAGCAATATTTATATCTTCATCCGATTAAGCTTTACTTTTGTCTCCAATTGCAAATTGAGACCACTATACCTTGGTGTATGTATGCATGTATCTATCTATCTTTCTATCTATCTATTAATAGACAGATAGACAGGTAGACAGATAGATAAACTTAATATATACATTGATTGCAATCTAGACCATTTCTAGAGCAATAATATAATACAACCACCATCCTTTTTACAATACCCAGGAAAAAACCTATGTCCTGGAAAAAATAGTTAAAGATGTTTGAGAATTACTTCCTCGTGATAGACACCTGTATGTTTCATGCAGTATGGTGCACAACTTCACTAGTCAATCATTTGCATGAAGCTTAACAGCAAGTTTATGATAGGTAGAATCTCCTGCAACAGTTTTAGCAGTTATGAAAATCTTAGCTGCAACCTCTGATTTTGGAAGCCGTTTAGGTACTTACCCACATGACCAATTTGTGTTTAGCTGTTATTTAAGGAAGATCCGGAAAAAATTACTGAGCTGCATAAATCCATCTTTGAATGAGGTCAAAGACATTGCAAAAAAACATCAAGCGTTCCATGCTTTCTACAAAACTGTTCACAAAAAATTGTAAGGGACTTAACCTCTGTGTAATGTGAGTAAAGTGTCTGAAGAGGATGTTTGTGTGGTAACTCATAAAGAAAAAAGCCAGTAGGAATCTAGGAAAAAGATTAGTAGAAAACAGTTTTAGATGTGGTTCTAAATTTCACATAGAGATTAGTGTGTCTTGTCCAGCTCAAAGAAAAAAATGCAAAATTTAAAAAAAAATATGCATATTTTTTGGCCCTATGACACAGTTTCAATAACAATATAAGTGTTAAACACATTGATGATGATGATGAATGTGTTGTGCTGTAATTGATGCCTGGTATGAGATTTACAAGGAGGATACTACTGTGAGGCAAATCAAGGAATATATAATAGTAAAGGATGGCCATGGGACAGACTTTGAGTTCTGTATTGAGAACTTATATTAGTTGATTATAGATCCTTTCCCAGAATGTATTTGTTTCACCTAAGAAATTATGTCACAAAGTAATTGAAGCAGTACATGAGTTGCATGTGGATATTTCAGCCACCATTCGCAAGATTGAGCAATATTATTGGTTGTCAGGTTTAGATGGTCAAGCTAAAAAAATGTGTTGATAGTTGTAAAGGGTCTCTTTTACCAGACAATTGTCGGAGAACTGTAGAGAAACCTTTGCATCCAGTTCCTTGGCCAGATGGTCTATGGGGAAATCTTGGTTTAGATTTTGCTGGCTCATATAATCTACTTTGCAGGTATTTAAAATATTTTAATGTAGCAGTAAAGTTTTATTAAAAGTGGTTGCATTCCTGTTTTGTTAAGATAGCTGACACAGCTTGTGTCCATTAATTTTTGGAGAGAATATTTTCAAACAAGAAGCGCATTAATTAATTGTTACAGACAATGGCACAGACTTTACCCCTAGAGATGTTGGATTTTATGAGGGGACATGGTGTGAAGCATCTGAAAGTGGCATTCTATAGCCCATCCTCAAATGATTTAGTGGAATGAGCTAGTGGCATGATTAAAGAAGGTATTCAAACTGTCATATCCAACAGATTATGCACCAGATTTACGACCAGTGTAAATTGCGAGTCACAATTTGTGCTCGATTGCGAGTCGCAATTTCCAATGTACCACAATGTCAGAGACACTGATTGCGATTCCCAATGGGGTCGCAAAATGCGAGGCTCATGAATATTAATGAGCCACTCGCAATTTACGACCCCACAGGGAATAGTTGGCCCACCCAGGGATGGTGGCCTGCTGGGCTCAGCAGACCTCAATGTCTGGGACTGCTTATTGATAAAGCAGGTTCTTTTTAAATGCAGCCCGTTTTCCTTAAAGGTAAACAGGATGCATTTAAAAAAAATATGAAACATTTTGTTTCATTTTTTAAATGCAGGTAGTGGACCCTGGGACCACTGCCTGCCCAGAATTACTTCCTCGTGATAGACACCTGTATGTTTCATGCAGTATAGTGCACAACTTCACTAGTCAATCATTTGCATGAAGCTTAACAGCAAGTTTATGATAGGTAGAATCTCCTGCAACAGTTTTAGCAGTTATGAAAATCTTAGCTGCAACCTCTGATTTTGGAAGCCGTTTAGGTACTTACCCACATGACCAATTTGTGTTTAGCTGTTATTTAAGGAAGATCCAGAAAAAATTACTGAGCTGCAAAAATCCATCTTTGAATGAGGTCAAAGACATTGCAAAAAAACATCAAGCGTTCCATGCTTTCTACAAAACTGTTCACAAAAAATTGTAAGGAACTTAACATCTGTCTAATGTGAGTAAAGTGTCTGAAGAGGATGTTTGTGTGGTAACTCATAAAGAAAAAAGCCAGTAGGAATCTAGGAAAAAGATTAGTAGAAAACAGTTTTAGATGTGGTTCTAAATTTCACATAGAGATTAGTGTGTCTTGTCCAGCTCAAAGAAAAAAATGCAAAATTTTTAAAAAATATGCATATTTTTTGGCCCTATGACACAGTTTCAATAACAATATAAGTGTTAAACACATTGATGATGATGATGAATGTGTTGTGCTGTAATTGATGCCTGGTATGAGATTTACAAGGAGGCTACTACTGTGAGGCAAATCAAGGAATATATAATAGTAAAGGATGGCCATGGGACAGACTTTGAGTTCTGTATTGAGAACTTATATTAGTTGATTATAGGATCCTTTCCCAGAATGTATTTGTTCCACCCAAGAAATTATGTCACAAAGTAATTGAAGCAGTACATGAGTTGCATGTGGATATTTCAGCCACCATTCGCAAGATTGAGCAATATTATTGGTTGTCAGGTTTAGATGGTCAAGCTAAAAAATGTGTTGATAGTTGTAAAGGGTCTCTTTTACCAGACAATTGTCGGAGAACTGTAGAGAAACCTTTGCATCCAGTTCCTTGGCCAGATGGTCTATGGGGAAATCTTGGTTTAGATTTTGCTGGCTCATATAATCTACTTTGCAGGTATTTAAAATATTTTAATGTAGCAGTAAAGTTTTATTAAAAGTGGTTGCATTCCTGTTTTGTTAAGATAGCTGACACAGCTTGTGTCCATTAATTTTTGGAGAGAATATTTTCAAACAAGAAGCGCATAAATTAATTGTTACAGACAATGGCACAAACTTTACCCCTAGAGATGTTGGATTTTATGAGGGGACATGGTGTGAAGCATCTGAAAGTGGCATTCTATAGCCCATCCTCAAATGATTTAGTGGAATGAGCTAGTGGCATGATTAAAGAAGGTATTCAAACTGTCATATCCAACAGATTATGCACCAGATGTACGACCAGTGTAAATTGCGAGTCGCAATTTGTGCTCAATTGCGAGTCGCAATTTACAATGTACCACAATGTCAGAGACACTGATTGCGATTCCCAATGGGGTCGCAAAATGAGCCACTCACAATTTACGACTCCACAGGGAATAGTTGGCCCACCCAGGGATGGTGGCCTGCTGGGCTCAGCAGACCTCAATGTCTGGGACTGATTATTGATAAAGCAGGTTTTTTTTAAATACAGCCCATTTTCCTTAAAGGTAAACAGGATGCATTTAAAAAAAATATGAAACATTTTGTTTCATTTTTTAAATGCAGGTAGTGGTCCCTGGGACCACTGCCTGGCCATAAAAAATATTTTTAGAGCCAGTCACAATGGGGAAGGGGTCCCCTGGGGACCCCTTCCCATTTGGGAATCCATTACCACCCTCTTGAAGAGGGCGGTAAATTGCGAGTGTTTTACGACTGCAATTGCGGTCGCAAAACATTCATACATGGCTTGTGAGTCGCTATTAGGAAGGGAACGCCCCTTCCTAATAGCGAGTCGCAAAACACTATTTTACGAGTCACAATTTTTTGCGACTCGCAAAATCATGTTAGTACATTGGCCATGTAGGTTTTTGCATGCGCAAACAGGTCGCAAACGTGTTTGCGCATGCAAAAACTGGTCATACATCTGGCCCAATGTGTTTTATCATATATACACGAGAAAGTTAGGAGTTATAGTACAACACCACATAACAATACATCTGTCCCACCTTTTTGTTATTAAGAAATAGAGAGCCTGTATCTAGATTGAAAGCTGCTTGAAACAAAGAGTGCGTAGATGAATGTTTTTTAAGTGTGAATTCTAAAACAGTCCAAGAAAAACAAGAGAGTTAAAAAAAACAAATTTGATGCCATTAAGAATGTTACAAATGTGAATTTGAGGCCTGCTGACTGGGGTATTATTTTTAAAAAAACTATGAATTCACGGGGAGTCTAAATAATCTGTTCCTCTTAAAGTGGTTAAGGTGACCAATTGCGCAGTTGTTTTGGAAAGGGAGGATGGTTGAATATTAATGCAGTGGTCCGTGTGACATTAGAGCCATCTCAATGTATGTTAAAGAACGGTTGCTCAGAACTAAACAGTAGTTATTATTGGATTACTGGGAGTGATGTTGCAGTCAAGAACAGTAGCCCAGTAGTAAGTCTCACAACAGCATTGGTAAACTTACTATTTAGGAATATAATCTGGCTCCATCTAAAAAAGATGTCCACACTACCGTTTTACCAACTAAATATATTTATGGATTATGTTACTTTCTAAACACGCACACTATTCTACTTTTGTTTCATAAAGGGGAAGGTGGTGTTGTATGCAGTATTTCACATATTGCGTCTTCTAGTATTTATGTGTCACTGTTGTTTTAATTGTTAAACCTTATACAGTGTATTACTTGTTGAATTTCACCTGTTATGGAATGTCTCTATGTTATGTTCTAGAGCGTCCTCCAGTATCAGGCAATTCTAGGATGGTCATTCGAGCTGATCTCGGAGAACACAGTTGTGGGTCAGAAGCTCGGATTAAAGATATGTTAAATCATCGATTTCACTTTGCCGTGCTATCACTTATTCATTCGAAACAGCGTTACAAAATGCTAGAAGAAGCTACCCCTAGTGTAGAGGTTTAAAACAATTTAAACCTGTCGTGGCTTGAATGAGATCTCTTCTGAAAAGGCAGCAGGCTACCCTGAATCTCTCCACTGGAAGGGAACGTGTTGGAGGAGCACAGAATACAAAGAGAATGCAATGGTAAGAAACTCTCGCAAAGCCAGTAGGTCTGGCTTCCATTATGAGGCCTGACTAAAATAATAAAAAAGCTTGCTGTAGTGAAGGAAAAAAAACAATTGCTTTCTTTAGGCAACGCATTTATGGGATTAAGAATGTAATGTGATGGTTCTGTTTACTTTTGAGATGTAAAATAGTCCATTACGCACTGCAACACAAACACTTATAGGAGGCAGAATAATGCATCAGTCAGCTAATAGCATGAGGTGAGAGAGAAATACTCTCCTAGGGGAAGCCAAATTCCACTCCATACTGAAATAAAGAATTGGTAATAACAGGTCATGCAGACAGACAGGCTGTCACAGAAGACCTAAAAACCACTCTGTTGTAATTGTAATTGTGAGTATAACACAGAAGAGGAAAGACTTTAGTAAGTAGTAAGCCCAAGTCCATCAAGACAGAGGTCTGTCAAAGAGCCAGGTTTTGAGGTTTCTTGCGAAGATGGGGAGTGATGTCTGTCTGAGGTGGAGCAGAAGGGAGTTCCAGGCTCGGGCCACGAGGAAGGAGAAGGAGCGGCCTCCCGATCTGGTCTTCCTGGTGCGGGGAACCACGGCGTAGGAGAGCTGGGCTGATCGTAGGGTCCTCTGGGTTGCGTGGAATTTGAGTTGGCTGTTCAGGTATGCTGGTCCAGTGTCGTGGAGGGCCTTGTGGGCGTGGGTGAGCATCTTGAAGGTGACTCTAGCTTCGATGGAGAGCCAGTGGAGTGTGCTCAGGTGCTGGGAGATGTGGCAGTGTCTTGGCAGGTCGAGGACCAGTCTTGTGGCAGCGTTCTGGATGTTCTGTAGCTTGCGGGTGAGGTTTTTGTTTATTCCGGCGTAGAGTGCGTTGCTGTAATCGAGTCTGCTGGTGAGCATGGCGTGAGTGACGGTCTTTCTGTGTTCGAGGGGGATCCATTTGAAGGTATTACGTTGGAGGCGGAGGGTGTGGAAGCAGGAGAATGAGACGGAGTTGATCTGGCGGTCCATTTTGAGCTCGGAGTCCAGGATGATTCCCAGGTTGCGTGCGTGGTCCGTGGAGGTGGGTGGGCTTCCGAGGGCGGGGGACCACCAGGTGTCGTTCCAGGCGTTGGGGTTTGGGCCCATGATGAGTACTTCTGTGTTGTTGGTGTTTAGTTGTAGGCAGCTGTTTTTCATCCGTTTGGCGACGGCTTCCATACCTTCTCGAAAATTGTGTCTGACGGTATTGGGTTCGTTGGATAGGGAAAGGATGAGTTGGGTGTCGTCTGCGTATGACACAATGTTAAGTCCGTAGGTTCTGAGGATGGGGGCGAGCGGAGCCATGTAGACGTTGAAGAGTGTAGGGTTGAGGGAGGACCCCTGGGGGACTCTGCAGGTGGTAGGTGTAGGGTCCGAGAGCAAAGGAGGGAGTCTGACCCTCTGCGTTCTGCCAGAGAGGAAGGAGTGGATCCAGTTGAGAGTCTTGTATTGGATCCCTGCTCTGTGGAGTCTGCGTATTAGGGTGCGGTGAGAGACTGTGTCGAATGCCGCTGAGAGGTCGAGGAGGATGAGGGCTGCTGTTTCTCCTTTGTCCAGTAGGGTGCGGGAGTCATCTGTTGCAGTGAGGAGGGCGGTTTCCGTACTGTTGTTTTTTCTGGAGCCGGATTGGGAAGATGTAAGTAATACATGTATCACTTACTTCTTTTGATCAAGTCCACACTTAAGGCTTCAGACATTCGAATGCCTGATTTGGCAATTGCGTAAATTCGACTTTCCTAAAATGTAAAAAGAAAAAAATACTTTTCAGAAAAGCATAATGTCAACAGTATCCATGCTATACACAAAAAAAACTGTCTTGTATTAGTGCAGAAGTGTCATTGGATTCTTTTTGTATACCTACCAAAATATGAGTTGATGCTATATTCAAAGACGAGCTATTTTTAACACAAAAACTCTTTCTTACAGCCTCCACTTCTCTTCCATCCTGCCCTATGAGCTGCAGTTCAAACCCTAAGCCAAAGTCCTTAGGCTTTTCACACTTCTCAAATAGTTCTTATTTGGAACCTAATTCTAGAGGGAGCTCAACAAGGAAAGAACACATCCATGTGCTTTGCTAATGTAAATCTAAACATTTTGTCGCATTTTCACACTTTCAACTTCTTTTATCTTTTAGTGAGATTCTGAATTGCTGTATACCTTAGATTTGAGTTTATTTTCACTGTAGTTTTATCAATTTGATTTAATTTAAAATAATTATCACAATGTATCTGCTTGCTACACAATCATGTGCTAAAGAGACTTGGGCAATGGATATTAATTCTTCCTACAATGGCAGGAAAGGTCAGGATAAGATGCAATGTGACCACATCGAAACGCTGACGGGGGTGCATCAGTGCAATATTTGTGGGAGGGGTCATAAGCAAGATGGAAGTCAGTTGTACTGTTAGAAAGGCTTTAATCTGAGTTTCATCTCTTCTGCAAAGCTAAATCACTGTAAATTATTGCTGAATCTTAAAACAACCTAGTCAATCATCTATGCTAATTTCATTTTTACTGCACTACTAAAAATGAAATTACAAGCATTAATGCAAAAAAACTTTAACAGCGATTCTTAACTTTTAATCAAATATATTAGTCACCAATAACGAAATTGAGTTAAAACCATTGGCATCTGGACTTCTGCCATTATGACTTATGTTCATTTAATCTCTAACTATGAGATACAAAAGATCAATGTGTCCATGGCGATGACTTTCTACAGACTCCTTTGGATTTTGACTAAACTAGCCCTTTATACTACTGAGGGCTCACTTCCTTCCTTAAAACTCTACCCATGTTAGCTTTGCATTTTTCCTAAAATAAATGGATGTATTAGACCTTCTGTTTGGCTGAGATGCTTTTCACTACATTTCATCTTCAAGTGATGTCACGGAAGTAGCCTTTGTACGATGCAGTCCTGTAGTACATAGGCGTGCTAAACACGAAGGGAGTCTGCCTTAGGAAAGTCATGAACATGGAAGTCATGAACATGGAAAAAAGACTGTCCATTCCAGCGAGAACGAGAGGAGGCTTATTCCAAGGTGAAGCATGCCACACTGAGACTGTTTCCAGAACTGCTGGTTGGGTTTTGTAGTGAAAGGCTTGTTAACTACTTAGTTCACTTTTCTTCTGCAGCAAAGTCTGGCAATGAGTGCAGCTGTCACACCAGACATTTGGGAGACTACAAATGCTGAATCTGTCTAAGGATGAGGAGGTTCTGCTGGTGATAAACACAGGGAGAGTGGAGTTGGAATACAGCTGCTATGCTGTGGCTCAGAAAACCTTAGGAGCAGATGCTGTGCCAAATGGTGGACAGCAAAGCCCAAGAGGGGAGAGTAAGATGTCTGGATTGCTTGTGGAGGTAACGATGAAGCCCTAGTGTGTTGTGCTAAGCAACAGTGGCTGTGCTATGCCTCTCAGCCAGGCCATGAGTAAATGCTAGGTTTTCAGAGGTTCCCAATGTCACAGAGAGCAGCTTACACTGAAGTGTGAATCATGCCCCTTTAACCTTTTGGGTACCAGGCCTGAAGATGCAGTTTGCCTTAAGGAATTGGACTAATTGTTTGATTCCAGTTCATAAGAAGGACACCTACCCCCTGCGTGCCATTTGGCATCCTAGGAGGACACTCTTACAAGACTAAAGGCACAAGCTCTACCTGGTTATAGCTAAACATAAGAAGGCTTACTGAGTTACATCTGTATTTTCTAAGAGTTACAAAGTCTGACCATACGGATTTGACTTTACAGAAGAGCTCTATGGGATGCTGGGAAAACCAAAATGAAAATATTGCAATAAGCCGAAGTTTAAGGTGTGTACCAATACCAAATTTGTCAAACATATGATATTGTTGACATATAATTGTCTATGAACTTTTTCAGAAATGTGTGTGATGTCTTATTATTTTTTATTTATTTTGTCCCAACAGTGTCAATCAGCCCTATGCTATATGTAAATTATTATGTTACAATTGCATGGCTTTCCTCACAGGGTTGACAATGAAGGCGTCCCAAGAGAGGTAATGAGTGCAGCCTTCTTTGAAATGGCTCCTTCCCTCCAGACCCATTCCCTATGGGTACCAGCACAGTGCAAGGTTACTATGACCATCGTTGGCACTCACACGTGATGGAGCAGGGGTCACTAAACCTCAATCTCTTAGGATAGTCAGCAAACAGAATCCCCCACTGTTCGTATGAGCCTTTGACAGTTGACTTGAAGTGTTGAGGGAGATCTAGCATTCAGAAGTCATTTGAATTCCAATCAATCAGTACAATCCTATAATAATGACAGAAAGGATGATATGCAACCATGAAGCTTTGTTTTATGAGTTCATGCAATTATTAAACTTATCAAGGATTAATCAAATATATCAATACAGGCAGGAAGTTAAGGTGCTCACACACTCTAAATCAAGATATTATAAAGTACAGAATGCAAATAACCAGTATGTAGAGAATGCAAATTATCCAGATTGAGTGTTCCATAGAGTAACTCATTTTAGCTAAATTAAGAAATCAAAGTGCAGAGGAGCTTTTTTAAAGAGAAAATGAGGAAGTTGTCAGCTTCATTTGAACTTCAGAAAGTGGAAAGAGTGTTCAGCATGAAACCTCACACTCAGGGAAATCAGGAAAGTGGAGAGATCTGCTCTCTTCAAAGTCAGGAATAGTCATCTCCCTAACTGCTAAGGAACCCTAATTAAAAGCACGATCAAAAGTCCCAGAACATCCATACCTCATTCCCACATTGTCACACCAATCCTGTGGCAGCATTTGCCACTAACTGATAGACTTCCCACATTAACACTCCCCCACAATTAGGTACACATCTGCTCATACTTGAGTGTTGTATCTTTCCAGTACAGGAGGCTCATTTGACCATCATCTCTTACTTTCTACTGCCAGCTGTCTCCGCCCAGGCCTCACTATCAACCTAGTACAAAATAAGAAGCCTTCCTCTTACTAACGAGGGACTAGATAACGCACCAGCAAAAAAGGGAAATACGCAGCATTCTAAAAATCTCAAAATCGGTAGCACCCAGCTAAGGCCTAGAAGCTAGCTAAGTTAGCTCGAGGATCAAAATGGAAGTACAGTATCATGTTATTAACCATAAGAAAACAAGCGGTCATCATTACAATGTGAGCATTCAATAAGTGGAAAGGCAGGTTAATTATTCACTCCACTACACTACATTTCTATTTGCACAGCAATCTTATATATGATAATGCATAAATGTGAAACACACAAGTTAATGATTTAAGGAACACGTTAAATATATGAATTATATGCTGTAACATAAGATTAGGGTATATGCAGAGGGTGAAGTCTAAATTACGCTGCTCCATAAGTTACAGCCATTAGCTACTCATCCATTTTAATCATGTCCTAACTATGTGAAGTTAGCCTCATCCCAAAAACGTATCTTAATCCAAAACTATTTTTTAACAAATACACTCAATACCTAGCCCAGGTACTTCACCCCTTCCTGTGAGTCAAAAGTAGCTAGGATGGAGGGCATCAGGAACAGTGATGTGAAGACAAGGACTCTGAGTAAGAAAGCAAGAGTGATGAGGTGGGGAACAAACTTTTATAAAAAATAAAAAAAACACCTCTTTGACCTGCCGTGTCTCTTCTCCGCTTTCCTTCCAACGAGTTCGGAACGGAAGGATAAAGGCTCCCCTAAGAACATCAAAAGGCTGCAATGCAGTGTTGTGATTGGTCTGAGCACCATGGTTCAGTGCTCAGACAGGCAGTGGGAGCCTGTGTATGATCCCCACCAGGCTGTGCATTGCAGCCAGGTGGGAAACATGCAAAGTGTGCATGGCTGTTTGGCCGGCTCCAGACTGCGGACCAAACCGTCATGCGCTCTTAGAGTATGTCCACCACTCCTTCCCCTGTGACCCAGCCCTGCCCTAAACTAGCCCAGTAGCAAAGAAAAATAAAATGATAACAATGTTTTATTTTATTTTTCCTTTTTTCACTGCTCCGAGAGCAGTGGGGCGAAGCTTCTCCGCTGAATCGCCCCTGATCAAGTTGTGACCTACTTGTCCATGTTCTTTATCCTAGTCCTAATTACCTGGACCTTACCTTAGCATTCTAAACTGGTGAGGTATACCTCGAAATAGCTTTCATCTTATGTAAAGTAATACTCCCAAGAAAAAAAACTGCATAGTTACAGATCAGCTGCAAATGAAACTTCATGAAGATCTAAAGAGATCAGTTTTTTTGGTTTATCCTGAGGCTGAAGTCATATTAGAAGCTGACCTAATGGAATTAGACATGGGGAGAGTGGTGCAGAAAGTCTTAGCCCAAGTCAGAAGGCAAGTGGCCATTGAATTGATTGTGTGATTTCTACTGAAATCTGCAGTCAAGGAATGCACTACAGGATAATACGGTAATGTTACAAGAAGGTCAGATTATATAAGCTCATCATTTGTGTAAACAGGATGGTGTCACAGTGATTTGCGTTGTTTAAGCATATATTAAAGTCTCATAAAATAATACAATGAAGATATGAATAGTGCCTTAACACTAGAAATGGCTGGAGGGGCGCTGAAGCTACCCAATAATCAACAGCACTGTAATTTCCAATTGGTGGTGTGGTTACAGGTAGAGAAGTTCAACAGCAGCACCTCGCTACTTCCCAATTGGTTGTACTGGACGCTGTTATATGTATTATTTCATATATTGTGTTCTTTTAATATCTATGTGTTACCATTGTTTAAATCGCGAAATATCTTTTATATACTTGCTCTGTTTAACATATTATGTCGTGTCATAGGGCGTTATCGAATGATGATGATGTTTAGGTTAGCCATTCAATATCACCGCTCAGAAAATGCAGTTGTGGGTAATGTTGAACAATCAACTCCACCTCTTTCTGTGATCACTTATTTGTTCGACAGAGCACTCAACATATTGGTGATGCATATGAAATGTGTTTTGGTCCACCAAAAGAACTGTGAAAGAACTAAGGAGATGGCGTACAGGCGGCGAATTGAAGTTACAGTGTACAAGTTGTGTGAACCATTTTGAATGGATGTACTGGGGAAGCCTCAAGTGGACGTAGGACAAGTACTGGGGTCCAGAAAGGTAGAGGCCTAGGTATAAGGGTCCAGACTATATATGGAGTCAATTTTGCACTTACTGTTGGGCTGTGTCTTTCAACATTATCTCACTACAAGAGAATGTGTATCTGCTCTACTCACAGTTCTGTGTGTACACTTCAGTAGGCAACAGTTCACATCTATTGCATGTAGTGATGTATGGACGCTTCAGCGTGTAAACGCTTCTATGAGGTTGCACCACGTGTTCAACTGACCGTGGTAGCCATGTTGATGTGTTGAAATGAGAACAAATCATAAAAACCGAAGCTGTAGCCTTTAATTTATGAGACTGTGTTGAAATGAATTAAGGTTTGAAGACAGCAATATTTATATCTTTAACCACCTCAACTCTGGCTGTATTTTATGTTGCTTATTGTGACTTTCGCAAAGCAATATTTATATCTTCATCCGATTAAGCTTTACTTTTGTCTCCAATTGCAAATTTTGACCACTATACCTTGGTGTATGTATGCATGTATCTATCTATCTATCTATCTTTCTATCCATCAATAGACAGGTAGACAGGTAGACAGATAGATAAACTTAATATATACATTGATTGCAATCTAGACCATTTCCAGTGCAATAATATTATACAACCACTATCCTTTTTACAACACCCAGGAAAAAACCTATGTCCTGGAAAAAATAGTTAAGGATGTTTGAGAATTACTTCCTCGTGATAGACACCTGTATGTTTCATGCAGTATGGTGCACAACTTCACTAGTCAATCATTTGCATGAAGCTTAACAGCAAGTTTATGATAGGTAGAATCTCCTGCAACAGTTTTAGCAGTTATGAAAATCTTAGCTGCAACCTCTGATTTTGGAAGACGTTTAGGTACTTACCCACATGACCAATTTGTGTTTAGCTGTTATTTAAGGAAGATCCAGAAAACATTACTGAGCTGCAAAAATCCATCTTTGAATGAGGTCAAAGACATTGCAAAAAAACATCAAGCGTTCCATGCTTTCTACAAAACTGTTCACAAAAGATTGTAAGGAACTTAACCTCTGTGTAATGTGAGTGAAGTGTCTGAAGAGGATGTTTGTGTGGTAACTCATAAAGAAAAAGCCATTATCAGTAGGAATCAAGGAAAAAGATTAGTACAAAACTGTTTTAGATGTGGTTCTAAATTTCACATAGAGATTAGTGTGTCTTGTCCAGCTCAAAGAAAAAAATGCAAAATTTAAAAAAAATATACATTTTTTTGGCCCTATGACACAGTTTCAAAAACAATATAAGTGTTAAACACATTGATGATGATGATGAATGTGTTGTGCTGTAATTGATGCCTGGTATGAGATTTACAAGGAGGATACTACTGTGAGGCAAATCAAGGAATATATAATAGTAAAGGATGTCCATGGGACAGACTTTGAGTTCTGTATTGAGAACTTATATTAGTTATTTATAGGATCCTTTCCCAGAATTCATTTGTTCCACCTAAGAAACTACGTCATAAAGTAATTGAAGCAGTACATGAGTTGCATGTGGATACTTCAGCAACCATTCGCAAGATTGAGCAATATTATTGGTTGTCAGGTTTAGATGGTCAAGCTAAAAAAAGTGTTGACAGACAATTGTCGGAGAACTGTAGGGAAACCTTTGCATGCAGTTCCTTGGCCAGATGGTCAATGGGGAAATCTTGGTTTAGATTTTGCTGGCTCATATCATCTACTTTTCAGGTATTTAAAATATTTTAATGTAGCAGTAAAGTTTTATTAAAAGTGGTTGCATTCCTGTTTTGTTAAGATAGCTGACACAGCTTGTGTCCATTCATTGTTGGAGAGAATATTTTCAAACAAGAAGCGCATAAATTAATTGTTACAGACAATGGTACAAACTTTACCCCTAGAGATGTTGGATTTTATGAGGGGACATGGTGTGAAGCATCTGAAAGTGGCATTCTATAGCCCATCCACAAATGCTTTAGTGGAATGAGCTAGTTGCATGATTAAAGAAGGTATTCAAACTGTCATTTCCAACAGATTATGGGCCAGATGTACGAACAGTGTAAATTGCGACTCGCAATTTGTGCTCGATTGCGAGTCGCAATTTACAATGTACAACAATGTCAGAGACACTGATTGCGATTCCCAATGGGGTCGCAAAATGCGAGGCTCATGAATATTAATGAGCCACTCGCAATTTGCGACCCCACTGGGAATGGCTGGCCATCCCAGGGATAGTGGCCTGCTGGGCTCATCAGAGCTCCATGTCTGGGACTGCTTTTCGATAAAGCAGTTTTTTTTTTTTTTAAAGCAACCCGTTTTCCTTAAAGGAAAACAGGATTCATTAAAAAAGAATATGAAACATTTCGCTTCATTTTTTAAATGCAGGTAGTGGTCCCTAAGACCACTGCCTGCCCTTAAAAAATATTTTTAGAGCCAGTCAGAAAGGGGAATGCGTCCTTTGGGGACCCCTTCCCATTTGGGACTCCATTACCACCATCTTGAAGAGGGTGGTAAATTGCGAGTGTTTTGTAACTGCAATTGCAGTCGCAAAACATTCATACATGGCTTGTGAGTCGCAATTAGGAAGGGAACGCCCCTTCCTAATAGCGAGTCGCAAAACACTATTTTACGAGTCGGAATTTTTTGCGACTCGCAAAATCATGCTAGTACATTGGCCATGTAGGTTTTTGCATGCGCAAACAGGTCGCAAACCTGTTTGCGCATGCAAAAACTGATCATACATCTGACCCTATGTGTTTTATCACATGTACACGAGAAAGTTAGGAGTTATAGTACTACACCACATAACAATACATCTGTCCCACCTTTTTGTTATTAAGAAATAGAGAGCCTGCTTCTAGATTGAAAGCTGCTTGGAACAAAGAGTGCGTAGATGAATGTTTTTTAAGTGTGAATTCTAAAACAGTCCAAGAAAAACAAGAGAGTTAAAAAAACAAATTTGATGCCATTAAGAATGTTACAAATGTGAATTTGAGGCCTGCTGACTGGGGTATTATTTAAAAAAAACTATGAATTTACGGGCAGTCTAAATAATCTGTTCCTCTTAAAGTGGTTAAGGTGACCAATTGCGCAGTTGTTTTGAAAAGGGAGGATGGTTGAATATTAATGCAGTGGTCCGTGTGACATTAGAGCCATCTCAATGTATGTTAAAGAACGGTTTCTCAGAACTAAACAGTAGTTATTATTGGATTACTGGGAGCGATGTTGCAGTCAAGAACAGTAGCCCAGTGAGTGTACAAAGCCTGTGTTCTACATCACAGCTGTCAATTTCTGAAGAAAACTGTTTCAGTCTAAGTCTCACAACAGCATTGGTAAATTTACTATTTAGGAATATAATCTGGTTCCATCTAAAAAAAGAAGTCCACACTACGGTTTTACCAACTAAGGGGCATATCAACAAGGGCTTTATCTCTGCTTTTTTGGCTTTAAAAGCCAAAAAAGCAGAGATAAAACTAGCGCCCTATCAGCAAGAGGGTGCTAACACGCAAATTCGCATGTTAACACCCTTTTACTCTACGCTTCCCCTTGCATCTCTAATGAGATGCAAAGGGGGCGTTCCAGAGTAAAATAATATGAGAAATGTTGCTAAGCGACATTTCTCCTATTATCAAGGATATCGCTAACCCTGTTAGAGATAAAAAAAAAAGCAGCGCTAATCGCGGTTAACACTGCTTTTTTACATCTGGTATTTTTCTGATTTAGCCATGATATCCTATGTAAGGTGGCTATCATGGCTAAGTATGTCTATCCCTATCAGCAAGCTATCGCCAAACCTTGAGGGATTATCGCTGTATTTCCAGCGATAATCTCACAATTGGCAGTTTGCGCTCTGAATTTTATCGCTTTGGAGATAAGCGTTGCTGATAGCACGCTATCTCCGCGATAAAATTCAGAGTTGGCCGGTGATAATTATCCTCACGCTAAGAGCGCTGAGCGATAATTATCACCGGCCCTTGCAGATATGCCCTTAAATTTATTTATGGATTATGTTACTTTCTAAACACGCACACTATTCTACTTTTGTTTCATAAAGGGGAAGGTGGTGTTGTATGCAGTATTTCACATATTGCGTCTTTTAGTATTTATGTGTCACTGTTGTTTTAATTGTTAAACCTTATACAGTGTATTACTTGTTGAATTTCACCTGTTATGGAATGTCTCTATGTTATGTTCTAGAGCGTCCTCCAGTAT
Organism: Triturus cristatus; assembly: GCF_964204655.1. Taxonomy (NCBI): domain Eukaryota; kingdom Metazoa; phylum Chordata; class Amphibia; order Caudata; family Salamandridae; genus Triturus; species Triturus cristatus. The sequence goes on from NC_140589.1 coordinate 1,636,213,513, forward strand.
AAGGCAATTCTAGGATGGTCATTAGAGCTGATCTCGGAGAACACAGTTGTGAGTCAGAAGCTTGGATTAAAGATATGTTAAATCATCGATTTCACTTTGCCGTGTTATCACTTATTCATTCGAAACAGCGTTACAAAATGCCAGAAGAAGCTACCCCTATTGTAGAGGTTTAAAACAATTTAAACCTGTCGTGGCTTGAATGAGATCTCTTCTGAAAAGGCAGCAGGCTACCCTGAATCTCTCTACTGGAAGGGAACGTGTTGGAGGAGCACAGAATACAAAGAGAATGCAATGGTAAGAAACACTCGCAAAGCCAGTAGGTCTGGCTTCCATTATGAGGCCTGACTAAAAATATTAAAAAAGCTTGCTGTAGTGAAGGAAAAAAAACAATTGTTTCTTTAGGCAAAGCATTTATGGGATTAAGAATTTAATTTGATGGTTCTGTTTACTTTTGAGATGTAAAACAGTCCATTACGCACTGCAACACAAACACTTATAGGAGGCAGAATATTGCATCAGTCAGCTAATAGCATGAGGTGAGAGAGAAATACTCTCCTAGGGGAAGCCAAATTCCACTCCATACTGAATTAAAGAATTGGTAATAACAGGTCATGCAGACAGACAGGCTGTCACAGAAGACCTAAAAACCACTCTGTTGTAATTGTGAGTATAACACAGAAGAGGAAAGACTTTAGGAAGATTATCTTTCTCTTGCTGCTGACATATCAATCAATCAATCAGTCGTTTGTTAAGCATGACTACTCACCAGTAAGGGTCTCAAGGCGCTGGGAGGGGGGGGTGGGTGGGGGGGGAGAAGGCTCGTAATAAGCTCCAGTCCATCAAGACAGAGGTCTGTCAAAGAGCCAGGTTTTGAGGTTTCTTGCGAAGATGGGGAGTGATGTTGTCTGTCTGAGGTGGAGCAGAAGGGAGTTCCAGGCTCGGGCCGCGAGGAAGGAGAAGGAGCGGCCTCCCAATCTGGTCTTTCTGGTGCAGGGAACCACAGCGTAGGAGAGCTGGGCTGATCGTAGGGTCCTCTGGGTTGCATGGAATTTGAGTTGGCTGTTCAGGTATGCTGGTCCAGTGTCGTGGAGGGCCTTGTGGGCGTGGGTGAGCATCTTGAAGGTAACTCTAGCTTCGATGGGGAGCCAGTGGAGTGTGCGCAGGTGCTGGGAGATGTGGCAGTGTCTTGGCAGGTCGAGGACCAGTCTTGTGGCAGCGTTCTGGATGTTCTGTAGCTTGCGGGTGAGGTTTTTGTTTATTCCGGCGTAGAGTACGTTGCTGTAATCGAGTCTGCTGGTGAGCATGGCGTGAGTGACGGTCTTTCTGTGTTTGAGGAGGATCCATTTGAAGGTATTACGTAGGAGGCGGAGGGTGTGGAAGCAGGAGAACGAGACAGAGTTGATCTGGCGGTCCATTTTGAGCTCGGAGTCCAGGATGATTCCCAGGTTGCGTGCGTGGTCCGTGGAGGTGGGTGGGCTTTCGAGGGCAGGGGGCCACCAGGTGTCGTTCCAGGCGTTGGGGTTTGGGCCCATGATGAGTACTTCTGTTTTGTTGGTGTTTAGTTTTAGGCAGTTGTTTTTCATCCGTTTGGCGACGGCTTCCATACCTTCTCGAAAATTGTGTCTGACGGTATTGGGTTCATTGGAATGGGAGAGGATGAGTTGGGTGTCGTCTGCGTATGACACAATGTTAAGTCCGTAGGTTCTGAGGATGCGGGCGAGCGGAGCCATGTAGACGTTGAAGAGTGGAGGGCTGAGGGAGGACCCCTGGGGGACTCTGCAGGTGGTAGGTGTAGGGTCCGAGAGCAAAGGGGGGAGACTGACCCGCTGCGTTCTGCCAGAGAGGAAGGAGTGGATCCAGTTGAGAGTCTTGTCTTGGATCCCTGCTCCGTGGAGTCTGCGTATTAGGGTGCGGTGGGAGACTGTGTCGAATGCCGCTGAGAGGTCGAGGAGGATGAGGGCTGCTGTTTCTCCTTTGTCCAGTAGGGTGCGGGAGTCGTCTGTTGCAGTGAGGAGGGCGGTTTCCGTACTGTTGTTTTTTCTGGAGCCGGATTGGGAGGATGTTGTGCTCTTCAATGAATGCGGCGAGTTGGCTGTTGATGGCTTTCTCGATGACTTTCGCTGGGAACGGGAGCAGGGAGATGGGTCTGTAGTTTTTGAGGTCGGTAGGGTCCACCGCGGGTTTCTTCAGGAGGGGGTTGACCTTGGCATGTTTCCAGTCGTCGGGGAATGTGGCGGTTGCCAGGGAGCGGTTGATGGTGTGGCAGAGCATGGATGTGATGGTGTCGGTGGCATATGAATGAATTAACTAAAAGAGTCATTTTATTGTACATTGCGCCAAATCGTATTGTATTTATTATTTGTGTTAATAATTTTTTCTGTAATGCATTTGTCTCTTTTTTGTTTGCTGTTTTGTGCTTTGATGGTTTTAAATTTTAACCGAATAAAGCAAACTTTGACTTTGACTTTGACTTTGGCTCTGTTGAAAATGTGGTGGGGGCAGGGGTGCTTGGGGGCCCCGGAGTGGATTGACTTCATCGTTTTCAGTGTGTCTTTGGTGGTGAGGGCTGGCAAGTTGTCGATCTCAGGCTTCAGGATGTCGGGTGGACTCGCTGGTGGGTTGGGCGAACTCCTTGATGATGTTGAAGAGTTCTTTGCTGTTGTGTGCGTGAGTGGAGATTCTGTTTTCAATCACTTTTTTCCTCATTTTTCTGATGAGTTGGTGGTGGGCGTTGGTGGCGGCTCTGAAGTTGTTGTGGGCTTCTGTGGATTTGTTGTTCCTCCAGGCCTTTTCGAGGCGGTGACAAGTGCGTCTGGACTCTCGAAGTTTGGTGGTAAACCAACTGGCTTTCTTGGCGTGGGTGTTGTTGTTTTTCTTGAGATGGGGCTATGATGTGGGTGCTGTCAGAGATCCATCTGTGCAGGGTTCAGGCTGCATTGTTGGTGTCGTCATTTTCCGCGATGGTTGGGGTGGAGTTGCTGAGGGATGAGCTTAGCTGGTCATCGGTGATTCTGGTCCAGTTTCTTCGTGGGAGCAGGTGCAGGTGTCTGTGGATGGTGGGTGTTCTGAAGGTGAAGAGATAACAATCTGAGTGTTCACTTTGGGATATAACTATGTAAAATCTTCAGGGAAACTCGCTTAAAAGTGATGCAAACCATAACTCGCGCAAAGAATGCAGTGCTCATGACCTCACCCCTGAAATGACAGATGGAATTTCAAATATGGTAAATGATCTTCAACATAGAATTACACATTATATATTCCTTAACACTATGAAAGAGACAACTATGAATGTAGTATTATCTTTTGGTTCAAGAGTGTTATTATTAATTTATGTTGTGTTTTTAAGGTTTTGTTACTTTCTGGAATAACTATTGTGAGGTTCCAAGCATTGTAGTTGGTGTGTGAGTTATGATTTGCATGGCTGTTGAGCAAATTATCGATTGAGCAATTAATTGGAAACGATAACTGTACCTTTTTATGAAAATGTCTCAGATTTTTAAACACACATTAAGGCTTTATAACTATACTTCACTTTAACCTTGTTTTTCAGTGTTTTAATTTTTTTTTGGATCATATACAACATCCAGCTTTCATGAAAGTGTACCTGCAGCCAGGTTCTGTGCCCAAACCACTGTGAGAAGGTGATTCCCCTATTTGGGCATCCAACAACCCCCACTGCGTGTGACCTTTAGCCTTGTGTAGAGTGGACTTGTTGCGAGCCTGCGTCCATAGCCAATTGGGGTACGGCACATGGTCCATACCCTCCACAGACAGCCACCCCAGTTGTTCATGGCCTTTGGTTGTGCACAGCTGTTGCTGGTCATTGGGTCTGGCTTAGACCTAACCATCTACATGAAGCCAAACCACCTCTGGCCAGGCCCCATGCCCAATCCACTGCAAGTTGTGAATCCCTGCACATTACATTTGTTGGCCATGCAAAGTCAGACCTCCGTTTTGGTTTTATGTTTGGGTTTCCTGGACACCAGTTTGTGTTCACAAACCCATACTGGGTCAAGGGCCCTTGTTAGATTTCCTGATGGTTCATGATCCTGGTACTGCGTAGTTCAGTGTGGTTCATGTGACAAGGGTTTGCAGACCTCAAGGCGGTGCTTGTGGACCCTGGAGCTATGCCGAATTCACTGTACCCTGCCTCAGGTTCCGCAAAACTCATGAATTTTTTTGCAATTATTTTCACTTGGGAGGGGTACATACTTGGCCACGCACCAGAGTCAGGAGATCAGAGGATGCTCCATCTGCCACCTTCAGTCTACTTTAAAAAATGTTTTTATGACTTTTGGACTGTGTTGCAAAGTTCTGTAATGTTAGCTGCAATATATGTCTCTAAATTGGCGCCTGCCAATCAGAGGTCTTTGTGTTGTGAACTTAGCTGTGAATCCATGGAACCTAAATGAAGGACTGGCGGAAAAGCTCCCTCATTCATTCTCTTTTCTTTTTTGTTTTTTTTTAGACCACTGAAGTTCCACGAATGGAGTTCATGGACCTTCAATGGACTAAGGATCCAGATATCTAAACTTTTAATCCTGTTAAGCCCACCCTGAAAAAATGTCTCAAAAACTACTGAATGGATTTACAGCATATTAGGCAAAGGAACTTCCTTTAGTAAAGTTCTACTGTCATGCTAAGTTTGATTTAATGCCTTTTTATGTAGAGTAGAGCAAATAGTTCTATAGGAGTTAAAATGGGAAAAGTCACTTTTCTGAGCCCTTTTTCTCCCCCTTGACAGATATACACAAAATGTACCATGCCAAACCCAAATATGATGAACTTTGGTTTTGGAAAATGTTGGATATATTTGTTGAAAACTGCCAAAGTTAATCAGGAAACAAAAAATGCTTTTTCAGTGGAAATTCTGACCTAACCACAACAACAAAATAGCTATCACAACTGTGTTTTTATATATATATATAATTCACTTAAAAAACCATAGGTTTCACACATGTTATAGTTAGCTGGACATTTCACTCGTGAAAAACCAATGAAATTCCCCCGTTATAGTTAGTGCAGGCAACTATAACTCACGCGACCGCAATCCTCTGCTGATGATATTACATCACTGTATTTAGTCACTTATTCACCCATGTCTTCTTCCATTAATCTTTAGCTATACATATATTACAAATATTTATTTTTCAGAAAGACACATATGCACCGCGCGCCCACTTTACGCAGTTCGGACCGGTGCGCAACGTTCGCGGTATTTTTTCTGTTTCCACCGTGCGTGCATGTTGCGCGCACTCCGCGATTTTTCGTGAAAAAAAACAAAACTTTTTTGGGCCCTTGGGGGTCCTTCTGGGACACCCTGACAAATGCTAGGGGGCCAGGAACTGTCCAGCCTGCCCCCTTTTCACGTTTTCAACCTTTGTTTTTCACCCCCTCAGAGTGCGAGAGACAAAATGGCGGCCGACACTTCCTGGTTTCGACTGATTCGAATGTTTACTAAGATCTAACAACCAATCAGAATTGCGCACGCGCGCGGCAGGGTGCGCGCACCCAGCGCGCACGGTGCGCGCGTATAGATATATACATGCTTTTAAATGCTATTTTCTCAGGAAATACTGAACAGATTTACACCAGACCTGCAAAAGGCACTTCTTTGACCTTCTGGCTACCTCTCTGCCAAATTTCACGTAATTCTGTTCAGCCATTCGGGCTGTAGCTGCGACTAAAGTCCTTATGGAAAAATCCATGGGGAAAACGCGTTTTGGGACCCCCCCTTTTTCTCGGCCCCCGCTTGACGAATCCCCCCGAGACTTTCAGGGAAGGAGCGGAGCGGAGCGCCCCATTAGTTTTGAAAATTTCGCGAGGATTCGTCAACCGGCGCCAAAGTTATTCAAAATAGAATTTTGAGATTTCCTATGGAAACTCGGTCCTAACTATAACTATATATATATATATTACCTACTGGCGGTCGCCAGTAGGTAGTTATAGTTAGGACCACGTTTCCATAGGAAATCCGCAACATTCTATTTTGAATAACTTTGGCGCCGGTCGACGAATCCTCGCAAATTTTTCAAAATAGGTGGGGCGCTACGCTCCGCTCCTACCCTGAAAGTCTCGGGGGGATTCGTCAAGCGGGGGCTGAGATAAAAGGGAGGTCCCAAAACGCGTTTTCCCATGCATTTTTCCATAGGACCTTTAGACACAGCTACAGCCCGAACGGCTGAACAGAATTACTTGAAATTTGGCAGAGAGGTAGTCCTCAGGTCAAGGAAGTGCCTTTTGTAGGTTTGGTGTAAATCTGTTCAGTAGATTCTGAGAAAATAGCCTTTAAATCAATATATATATCTGTGGCAGCTTACCGTGCGCTTACGGTGCGCTTACCGTACGCGTACGGTGGCGTGCGCGAGCGCGATTCTGATTGGATCTTAGATCTTAGTAAACATTCGAATCGGTCGAAACCAGGAAGCGGCGGCCGCCATTTTGTGTATTTCACTCAGAAAAAAAAGGGTGATATCTTGAAAAGGGGGCAAGGGAGAGAGTTACAGACCCCCTAACATTTGTAAGGGGGTCAAAGAAGGACAGAAAAGTACAAAGAAAACATTTATTGATTTTAAAAATAATCGCGGGGTACGCGTACGGTAAGCTCAACGTACGCGTACGGTAGAAAAAAAAGAAAAAAAAAGAAATGAAATGCAGATTTAAGAGTTTAGATATTAGGGGGCTCTAAAAAGAGCCGTTGTGTTTATGAAGTGATTTTTTAGTGGTACCTACAAGTAAGTACCGATGCAGAGTCTAAGGTTCAAGAGGAAGACTCTGTTCCCTTCATCATTGAAGTGCACACCATCTCCTCTATAAATGTCTTGCATGTCGTAACGCAAGTTGTTGTGGTAAATGGAACCCATACCATAGTCACGGAGGAAAGCAGAAACAGATTTGTTGACGTGCTTTCTTGCTTTGTCAATCTGCGGACAGAAATGATTGGACCAGTTCCATTTTTGCCTTTGGCATATGTTAGAAAACACAAAGGCAGTTTTAGGGAAAAGTGAAAACAGTTGTGCAAAGGTGTCCTTCATAAGCATTTCCAGACCTACCCCAGTCAAAGTGCCTAGGTCATTGCCACCACAGTGCACTATTATGAGGTCGGGGTGTTGGATTTTCATGAAGGATTTCACCAATGGCATCAATTGGTGCCACTTTAACCCTCTCTGACCAATCCATTTAATGTCTACATTTGGCAAAGCAAGGTCTCTCACCATATCTGTTTTCTCTGCATACTTTTCACTCCAGAAGACATAGCTGTGCCCTACAATCCACACTGTGAACATCTTCAAAGGAGAACTGGATGCACTCAGGAGGTGTAATTCAGTAGAATGGTAAAAAGAAATGAAAGACAGTTTGGAAATGGAGGCATACATATTTTTTTTATAAAAAAAAGAACTGATTGGCTGTTTCATACCATTCTAGAATAAAAACTAGGCTGTATGTGTAAATTAATAGAAGCATGTTTTGTATTGGTATAGAAAAATGTGTTACCAAAGAACAGTACTTTGGATTTGCTGTTAGGTTTGAAAAGTCAAGCACTCCTGCTCTTTGGAAATGAAACATTGTGTGGCGAACTTCTGACCTAACTCCACACAGCAGTGTTCCATGAGCTGTTGCTATGGTAGCAGGCAGAAGTCAAGTTGGGGGAAGGGTACTAGGCAGAAGTCAAGTTGGGGGAAGGGTACTTTTGGAAAAGGGTTGGTTTTCAACCAATAGAAATGTGTGATTACATTTGAAAAAAAGGGGGAAGCACTGAGATTTGAAATTAACATGTATATGTGTGGAAAAAGAGAGGGAAAGTTTGCCATTATCTGGTTCTGCTGAGAGGAGAGAGGTGTAAAGAACAGAGATCCTGGCTCTGATAATCTGCTGTTTGAGTGCCACATTTCTTTCACAACTAACTAATTTTAAAGGTGAGTTTAGAGTTTGAGAGGGGATGTATATGGAAAATTAAGAAATGAATAATAGAAATGGAATTCCTTTTGTTGAAGTTGTGTTTATTATTTTCTGTTTTGGGAGAAATTTAAACGTGAGGAACATGTAAAATAATATGGACTATGTTTTCACGATAAATTAAGGTGTACTGGTAAAAATAAGGAATACTTTAAGGGTTTGAGGTTGCACTCAGTAATGCAAATACATACAGCATCAGTAAGGCTGGTTGCCCTTGCTGGAGTGTAGGCAGTCACCCAGGTTACAAATAGTGCTGGTTTGAAAAAGCAGTTTGGACATGTGCTGTTTTCAGAATCTGAAAAGTGGATTCAAGATGTGTCAGTCTGTAAAAGTGTTTATCACTTGCCAAAAAAAAGAAAAGTAAGTGTGCTTTCAAATTGGCAAAGAAATTTGGTTTTGTGACTAATGTGAAAACATGACTCTGTGTGCAAATAGGAATTACAGGCAGAGATTTATTGCGTATTGCTCTGGTGATTTCACAGTTGCATTAGATGGAAAGGGGGAGCCATTTTTTTTGTGCAGAAGCAGACTCTTAGTACACACCCAGCTGCTTATCCTGTGGAATCATGCACAGTATTCACAACCGAGTGGGGTTTGAGGTTTCAGTCAGTAATGCAAATACATTCAGCATCACTAAGGCTGGTTGCCCTTGCTGGAGTGTAGTCAGTCACCCAGGTTACACATAGTGCTGGTCTGAAAAAGCAGTTTGGACATGTGCTTTTTTAAGAATCTGAAAAGTGGATTCAAAATGTGTCAGTCTGTAAAAGTACTTATCACTTGCCAAAAAAAAGAGTAGTAAGTGTGCTTTCAAATTGGCAAAGAAATTTCGTTTTGTGACTAATGTGAAAACATGACTCTGTGTGCAAATAGGAATTACAGGCAGAGATTTATTGCGTATTGTTCTGGTGATTTTACATTTGCATTAGATGGAAAGGGGGAGCCATTTTTTTGTGCAGAAGCAGACTCTTAGCACACACCCAGCTGCTTATCCTGTGGAATCATGCACAGTATTCACAACCGAGTGGGGTTTGAGGTTTCAGTCAGTAATGCAAATACATTCAGCATCACTAAGGCTGGTTGCCCTTGCTGGAGTGTAGTCAGTCACCCAGGTTACACATGGTGCTGGTCTGAAAAAGCAGTTTGGACATGTGCTTTTTTAAGAATCTGAAAAATGAATTCAAAATGTGTCAGTCTGTAAAAGTGTTTATCACTTGCCAAAAAAAAGAGTAGTAAGTGTGCTTTCAAATTGGCAAAGGAATTTTTGTTTTCTGACTAATATGAAAACATGACTCTGTGTGCAAAGAGGAATTACAGGCAGAGATTTATTGCGTATTGCTCTGGTGATTTCACAGTTGCATTAGATGGAAAGGGGGAGCCATTTTTTTTGTGCAGAAGCAGACTCTTAGCACACACCCAGCTGCTTATCCTGTGGAATCATGCACAGTATTCACAACCGAGTGGGGTTTGAGGTTTCAGTCAGTAATGCAAATACATTCAGCATCACTAAGGCTGGTTGCCCTTGCTGGAGTGTAGTCAGTCACCCAGGTTACACATGGTGCTGGTCTGAAAAAGCAGTTTGGACATGTGCTGTTTTCAGAATCTGAAAAGTGGATTCAAAATGTGTCAGTCTGTAAAAGTGTTTATCACTTGCCAAAAAAAAGAGAAGTAAGTGTGCTTTCAAATTGGCAAAGAAATTTCGTTTTGTGACTAATGTGAAAACATGACTCTGTGTGCAAATAGGAATTACAGGCAGAGATTTATTGCGTATTGCTCTGGAGATTTCACATTTGCCTTAGATGGAAAGGGGGAGCCATTTTTTTTGTGTAGAAGCAGACTCTTAGCACACACCCAGCTGCTTATCCTGTGGAATCATGCACAGTATTCACAACCGAGTGGGGTTTGAGGTTTCAGTCAGTAATGCAAATACATTCAGCATCACTAAGGCTGGTTGCCCTTGCTGGAGTGTAGTCAGTCACCCAGGTTACACATGGTGCTGGTCTGAAAAAGCAGTTTGGACATGTGCTTTTTTAAGAATCTGAAAAGTGGATTCAAAATGTGTCAGTCTGTAAAAGTACTTATCACTTGCCAAAAAAAAGAGTAGTAAGTGTGCTTTCAAATTGGAAAGAAATTTCGTTTTCTGACTAATATGAAAACATGACTCTGTGTGCAAAGAGGAATTACAGGCAGAGATTTATTGCGTATTGCTCTGGTGATTTCACAGTTGCATTAGATGGAAAGGGGGAGCCATTTTTTTTGTGCAGAAGCAGACTCTTAGCACACACCCAGCTGCTTATCCTGTGGAATCATGCACAGTATTCACAACCGAGTGGGGTTTGAGGTTTCAGTCAGTAATACAAATACATTCAGCATCACTAAGGCTGGTTGCCCTTGCTGGAGTGTAGTCAGTCACCCAGGTTACACATGGTGCTGGTCTGAAAAAGCAGTTTGGACATGTGCTTTTTTAAGAATCTGAAAAGTGGATTCAAAATGTGTCAGTCTGTAAAAGTGTTTATCACTTGCCAAAAAAAAGAGTAGTAAGTGTGCTTTCAAATTGGCAAAGAAATTTCGTTTTGTGACTAATGTGAAAACATGACTCTGTGTAATATATTGATTTATTAAATATTAATACTTTTTTCTTTTTTTTCAGATTGTGAAAGAAAATTTTCAAAAAAAACAACCATTTTTTCAAGTAATTTCAATTACATTTTAATTAAAAATTAAATTGTTGGGTGGGACAGGTAACTGAGAAATTAGAAGGTCTCTTTCTTCCACTTTATCTCAAAAAGATTTTTAGTATTTAGTTATTAATTCCTCAAGGATCTTGAGATGTGGTAATTGATTTTTAGTGTTTTTTAAAAAAAAAAAAAAGAAATACGCTTACGGTAAAAAAAAAAAAAAAGTTTTAAAGAAAAAATAAAAAAAGTTGAGAGGTAAGGTTGGCTCTTAAAAGAGCCGTTGTGTTCATGCAGGGACACAGGAAAGGAAGTATGGGAACATTAGCTGGTTGGACATTTGTGCTGATCTATTCTGTTGTTAATGAGGGAAACACTGGTCTCCCTGTGAACAATTAGATCATGGCAAAATGAACACCGCATAGTAACCCTACCAAACCGAGGGTTCATTTCCAGAGGTTCAGAAAAAGGTGATTGTGCCCCCACAGATGAAGGGCTCTGCTGAGCTTCCGAAGAAGGACTCGGCTGAGCTGCTGTGGATGTGCTCGCTCGACTTACTGAAGGGTTGCCCCTAGTATCTCGTGCATGTGTCCTAGGATGCACATCCTCAAGGTGTCTCAACATAGTGTGATTCCCAAAGGAATACTTCTTGTTGGGATTACCTCGCGAAAGTACACGCTGGCACAGCTTGCAAGTCACCAGTGCAGCATTGACTTTTTTCTCACCCTCTGGAAAAGTGAAATACTCCCATATGAAAGAGCACTTCTGTTTCCTCCTTCTCTGCCTGATGGTGGTGCTGCTAGCCTCACTCTCAGCAGAAGAGTGCTGGTCTGCCATCGTATCCCAAAGACAACTCAGCTCCTTCTCCTAAGGGATCACAAGCAGAAATGAGGGGAATGGGTGTGGTGTAGGAGAGTTCTAGAACTGAAAGTAGTTTCAACCAATCAAAAGTTGTGTTTCATGATCACATGACCCACCGTGCGCGTACGTTACGCTTACGTTACGCTTACGGTGCGCTTACGGTAAAAGTGCGCATGCGCGTAAAAAAGACACGCGCTTGCGCGCATGCGAAAACAGTCACTCTACAACACTTCCCCGTAACGTGCGCGTGTAGCGTACACGCCTACGCGCCCCACGCACAGTACGGGCGGCTACGCAAATTGCGTAACTATACGCAAACAGAGTAGATAAATTACAAACATTGCGTAAACCGTAAGCTTACCGTACGCTTACCGTACGCGCGCTAAAAAAAAAAAAAAAAAAAAAAAAATATTGTCTATGTTATACTAATATATCTTACCTGTTTGGTAAAAAAAAAAGAGAAAACTTGATATATTGCATATTTTTTATTAAAAAAAAAGTGTTTTAAGAGAATAAAAAGTTAAAAAAAAACAAGTTTTTTAAAAAACAAAAACACATTTAAGATAAGAATTTATAATAAAAAAATCATACAAAATCAAAAAAAAAATATATGGGAATCACATATGTTATAGGTAAGAATTAGCATTTAAAAAACCATACAAATTCACTGAAAAAACCATGGGTTTCACACACGTTATAGTTAGAAATTAGCATTTAAAAAACCTTGCAAATTCACTGAAAAAACCATAGGTTTCACACATGTTATAGTTAGGGATTAGCATTTAAAAAACCTTGCAAATTCACTGAAAAAACCATAGGTTTCACACATGTTATAGTTAGGAATTAGCTTTTAAAAAACCTTGCAAATTCAGTGAAAAAACCATAGGTTTCACACACGTTATAGTTAGCTGGACATTTCACTCGTAAAAAACCAATGAAATTTTCCCGTTATAGTTAGTTAAGCTAACTATAACTCGCGCGCCCGCAATGCACTGCTGATGACGTCACATATTACATCACTCATGACATGGTCAGTGACATCACTCATGACATCACTGATGACATCTCAAATGACATCACTGATGACATCACTGATGACATCATCCATGTGATGGAGTGGCAGATCTCCTCTCACCCTAATATAACCTTTGATACACACATTCAAAAAGAGAGACTGAAATTTTCAAAAAAATGGACATACCAATACCAATTACAACAACCTCTTCAATAATTCTAAGAACCACATAAACATCCACTCATTCACCAACAGTCCTGTACAGTCACTCATTCGTGTACTCACACATCATATGTACACATACACCAATACATCCTGTTACACAATGCCACTCATCCACAGAGTTACTGACACACATAGTCACTCATGAAAAAAAGAAAGAAACATACATTTACTTGCATATACAGTTATACACACACCACCACACTTACTTCTACAGAAACTTACACATACTTAGTTTTTTAAACAATCACTTATAGAAACACATACTTATTCATACAGGAACTCTTTCAATCTCTCTCTCACATATACTCACTTATATACACCAATAGTCACATATACTAGTTTAAAACATATGTAGTTACTCATAAAGACACTATTGAGACAGCCATTCACTCACTAACACACCCATACACACACTCATCCACCCATACAGTCCTGCACATATGCTGTCTTCAACACATACAAACAGTGAGTCACTCATTCATGCACCTATGCACTACGTAATACGTCCCACCGAACCATATAGACACTGATACTCAAAAAACCAACTAATAACCTATATAGACACTCATGTAGCTACTCACCAACCCATGCAGCCACTTATACACAAAGTGAGAGACTGATACAGATATTTACATATTTAAACATTACTCACTAAGCCATGTATTCACTAAGATACACTTAATCAGTCAGTTACACAATCAATTTTTAAAAAACAAATCATCCATTTAGACACTTATATACCCATTTATTCTTCCATCGACCTTGAGATATACATATATAAAACATATTTAATTTTCAGAAAAACACACATTCACTGGATGATGTTATCAGTGATGTCATCAGTGATGTCATTTGAGATGTCATCAGTGATGTCATGAGTGATGTCACTGACCATGTCATGAGTGATGTAATATGTGACGTCATCAGCAGTGCATTGCGGGCGCGCGAGTTATAGTTAGCTTAACTAACTATAACGGGAAAATTTCATTGGTTTTTTACGAGTGAAATGTCCAGCTAACTATAACGTGTGTGAAACCTATGGTTTTTTCACTGAATTTGCAAGGTTTTTTAAAAGCTAATTCCTAACTATAACATGTGTGAAACCTATGGTTTTTTCAGTGAATATATATATATATATATATATATATATGTGTGTGTGTGTGTGTAGAGAGACGGAGATAGGTAATTTATTTATTTTTTTAGTTAAAACTTCCATATACTTAGCTAATATGTAATGACTTCTATGAGGTAGTGACTTCCGATGTATTTATTACCTGCGATGTAGTGACACCCGTTGTGTTGCATGCAATGTGAATGCAATGAAATAACAGGTCACCATTCAACATACCTTTCAGCCGTACATCAATCAATACAATGACAAAGCTATAACCTATCACAACAATCTCTAAAGGATATAAGGTCCTCAACTTCGTTCAGATAAAGACCACACAAATTATCCGAATGGGTTGAAATGCACAGATTTTGTAGTTGTACACCATATGATGGTAAAGAATTTGAGAGCGACTGACCCAGTTTCATCTGATGTGTAGAACAAGGAAATTCATTATATTCCATAAATGATATCGGTACACCCCAGAGCATTGTGTCAGTAAATGTTAATAAACGTTACCGCACTAGTAAGAAGCATTGACAGACACAATAGGTCTCGGGTTTTTTACTTTATGGTTTTGCTGATGTGCAGCATCTGCATAAAGAAATGACTTTTGCTGATACAATGCATCATAAAATATGCAATGGCACGAACATGTTCATGTGTGATGATAAACAGGAGTATGCATCACCATGCATGCACATGCCTACGAAACGACACAGGCACCATTTTGTTTATTGTTGTTACTTATCATTTCTTTTTTTTTAATTTTTTTTTTATTTTTTTATTTTATAGATTCAGCGGGGCAGCATTACATTATTACAAAGAGAGGGAAAAAAAAGAAAAACAACAGAACACATAAAAGCAGTGATACAGATACACTAGGCATCCTTACTGTACCCAGTTTCTTATCGGATCCCATAGCGAGGCCCCCAATTTTTTCTTTGACATACCTTTCAATTTATACAATGCTGATTCCATATTATATATTGATATAATCTTAGCCCTCCAGTTAGCAAAAGACGGGGGGTCCGGGTCAAGCCACTGTGACGTTATACATAACCTCAGAACCGACATGCAGATAAATTTAAGACCTCTATGAGGTGCCGCTCGCCTACCCGAATCTATACCAAATTCTATACCAAACAAAACCAGAGTTGCTGTTATACATATCGGAATTCCCAGAGATTGCAACATAAAACGCTCAATATCCAGCAATAGTGACTGAAGTGCGGGCATGAAAAGAACATATGAATCGAATCTGCCGCATGAAGGCCACATCTTGAGCATTTATCCCCCCTCCCCGCCTTCCATTTTGCAATCTTTGCAGGCGTATAGTATAAATTAAACATAGCCATATATGACTGACTCTTAAGGCTACCAGAAAGCAAGATAGAGCCAGCAATTTGCATTACCAGCTGTAAATCCATATTAGTTACCAATAATTTCTCCTCCCATATTGCTTCCTGTCTGGCCATATCATCAGATTGGATCAACATAAATTCCATATATATTTGCCCTATTTTAGAGTTCCCTTTCATTAAATCCTGAATTCGAATCTGTCGGAGCTGGCATCTACCCCCCGTAACTGCACCCTGCAGGAAACTTCTCAGCTGCAGGTATTTAAAAAAATCAGCATTTCCAACCCTGAATCTACCTTGCAATGCTGAGAACGACACCATCTCTCCCTGCTCCACCAAGTCCCCAATTAGTTTAATACCATTCTGTGCCCACCTCCGCATAATCGAATCCTGAAATACAGCAGGTAGTATGGCAGTCGAATCCAATGGGGTATACCATATAATACTAGGGATATGAAGCTGCTTACACAGCCTCCTCCAGACTGAGTGTGCTGCCTGGATAATTTTAAACCTAGTCTTCTTGTAGTAGCTTGGCTCCAAAATTTTTAAAAGTAACCCTTGCGCCGATTCCCCAAGACACCATTCATATATTGAGGGTGAGAAAGCAGGATCCAAAACCGCCATCTTACCACAAACCAAAATTCCCATAAATTGAAGGAGCGTGGCACAATAATATAGATAAAAATTTGGAAGAGCCAGACCTCCCCGTTCCCTTGTCAGATAGAGCCATTTAATTGCTCTTCTAGATCGGCGGTAACCCCACATAAATCGTTAGCACATTCGTTCTCTTTTAATAAATATAGATTTAGGAAAAAGAATTGGAATAGCCCGAAACAGATATAGGAACTTCGGAAAAACCGACATTTTCAAAACATTACCCCTTCAATATAAAGACAAGTGCAACCGATTTACTCGTTCCAGAGTTTTGTTCACAGATGCTAGCATTGGTTCCACATTAATCTTTGGGATGTTTTGAATTTGAGGTGAAATAATTATGCCTAAATACATTGCCTCTGTAACTACCTCCAGCCCAGATGATAATCCAAATTCTGTATGTAGCACTTGCGTTTTACCTAAATTTAGTTTGTAGCCAGACACTGCCCCAAACTTTTTAGTAATAACCTCAATTCTCTGCAATGCCTTATTCATATCTGTCGACACCACTGCCAAGTCATCAGCATATGCTAAAACTTTAACTGAGTATGACTGCGCCATTACCGGTCTATTTTCCATATCACCCTCCAGTCTAGAGATAAGCGGATCAATAAATAAGGCAAAGAGAAGTGGAGAGCAGGGGCACCCCTGCCGGGTGCCTCTGTTTATCGAAAACCTCTGTGACTCTTCTCCCGACAGCCGTACTATTGCACCCGGGGTGATATACATTGACTGTATTGCCCGTATAAAGCCATTAGGAAATGACTTCCACCTCATCACTGCCCATAAATACTCCCAGGAGACCCTGTCGAACGCCTTTTCGGCATCCAACAGGGCCACCCCTACCGGAACACTCATCGCCTGGGCCCAATCAAATATGGAGATGACTCGTCTGACATGGTCCGTGGTCCCCCTCCCAGCAATAAAACCGTGTTGCTGTAATGACACTAGTGGGGTAATAACTGCCCCCAGTCTCCTTGCCAAACATTTCGAGTAGATTTTATTATCCGCATTAATTAAAGAAATTGGTCGATATGAAGAAAGCTCATAGGGATCCTTTCCCTTTTTTTAAAAAACCACTATTACTGTTTGAGACCAAGAAGCTGGGGGAACCCCATCAAACGCCCCTTGAAATACTGAGGTCATTATCCCCTCTAGGATTTTCCTGAATTTAACGTAAAACTCTAGGGGGATCATGTCAGGGCCCATCGCCTTCCCTGAGGCTAGCGACAACATAGCAATTTTAATCTCCTCCCAAGAGAGGACTTCCGACAGTACATCTTTATCCAACTCATCTAACCCTAAACACGGCATTTCATCAAGATAGCTCTTGGGTCTTACAACTAATTCTGCCGTATATAATGTTTCATAGTATTTTTTAAAAGAATCTTGAATCAGAGACGGAGTCTCTACCAATTTCCCCTCCATATCTTTAATCTTGACTATCCTAGAATGGACCTCCTTTTGGCGTAGTCTATTAGCCAAAACTCTCCCAACCCTCTCTCCATATTCATAGCATTCATTCCTATGTACTTGGTACTTGGCGGCTGCCTCATCTGCATAACTGTCGGATGTCAATGGCATATGCAAGTGATGAGCCACTAACCTCTGAGGATCGTCAGCGGGAACAATGATGTGCAGAGTATCCTCCCTCTTCCCCAAAGCACAGCGGTGCATAGGGTATGTACAACTCCCAGGCGACCCTGCACCCCGGGGAAAGGGGAAGTGGATAAAACAAGAAAAAAGGCTGCCAGATGTTCTCCTTCTCCTGTTCTCCCTCTATGGCCCTGGGGGGACGTGTAGATGTCGGGGGAGCAGGAAGATACTGTATGCACACAGGAGAGAGAGTAAGGGATTAATACAAGTAATAGTGCGTACCCTCGCCTACTATTCTACATCGGCAGGTACTCACCAAGAACCATGGCGAGCAGCTCTGAGAACAGTGTAGTCCACACGGGAAATGTTCAGGAAGACTACACTGAATCCGGACACAGAATCCTGATACGCGGTGCAAGTTCCAAACAAACAAAACAGCGCAACCGCGCTCAGCTCCCAAACAGTAAATTACAACCTAAATACCTGAATGATCCGATGATGTGCACCGCGTGGGAAGACACCCACTGAAACCAAGGTACGTGGCTCACAGAGCTACAGCAGTCCTGCGGGGAATACCATCCGCTCTGCCTGACTCCGGACCACAGCTGCGGTCCCCACTGCAGATAGTGAAGACTCAATGAGGCAAGAATGGCAGCGGCATCCGCACTGAATCTATAAACCGAAGAAGTTCAGAGCAGCGGAAAAGCGGGTTGACCCATCCGCTACGAGGTTGCTGACAGGAACGGCGAAGGTCACTCAGCGGCAGGGAAATCCGGCAATAGAACGGGAACGGCTGAAGACTGGCTTCCAGGCAGTTTGCAAAGCCCCGCGCTAAACCAGGGGCGGGGCTTTGTAGCTTCGAAATGCAGGCTTCCCCTTCCGGTAATTCCGCGGTGGGGATTCTGGGAGTTGTAGTGTTCTATGGCCTGAGGGATCAGAACTCGTTCTATGTTGTCCATAATGCCTCTTCTCGGCGCTCCACCTAAGGGAATGCAGGTAGGGCCGCCTGCCCCATGTCGAGAGTCCCGCGAACGCTACAGAACCCCCTCTCAATAACCGCCGTCTCGGTGGTTGACCCGGTTTCCCGGGATTTTCCGCATGAAACCTGTTCAACAGGAGAGGGCAATGTAGATTATCCACTGGTTCCCAGGTTCGATCCTCTACTCCAAACCCTTTCCAATCTACCAGATACTGCACTTTTCCCCTGACCATGCGAGAGTCTAGAAGTTTGTGTACTTCGTATTCTTTCTCACCATCTATGTTGATGGGAACGGGTTTAGGGGGTAATCGTGTAGTAATCGGACAAGGCAGAAGTAGAGACACGTGAAAGACAGGATGGATGTGTCATGACGCTGGAAGAGATAGGCGCATCGCTACAGGATTGATTACTTTCTCTACGGTGTAGGGACCAATGTATTTGGGAGCTAGTTTACCCACCCCTTTAAGATGGAGGTTCTTTGTGGCCAACCAAACCTTATCCCCTACTGCATATGAAGGTGCGGTTGCCCTTTTTGTGTCTGCATATCGTTTTTGAGCGGTTTGGGCCAAGATCAATTGGTGTTTGGCGTCGATGAGCACCGCTCGTAGGTGAGCGTGATGTTCTTGTATGCTGGGGTGATTGGATCTGACAGGCCAGTCAAAGGGGAGCATGTTTGGGTGTGAACCATACATACAGAAAAAAGGGGAGCAACCCAGGGTGGAATGTTCTGCATTGTTGTATGCGAATTCAGCCATCCAGATAAGGGGGAACCAATCAGAAGTGTTTTGGAGTGTGAAGCATCTAAGGTATTGTTCTAGGGTTTGATTAAGCCGCTCCGTCTTACCATCAGTTTGAGGGTGATAACTGGAAGATAAACGGGCTTCTATGTTTAATGTGCTACACAGCTCTTTCCAAAACCGTGAAGTGAATTGTGTTCCCCTGTCTGTGATAAGTGCTCTGGGTATTCCATGGGCCCTGATGACATGTTGCAAAAATAAAAAAGCAAGTTCGTGGGAAGTGGGAAGATGTGTGAGTGGAATGAAATGTCCCATCTTTGTTAAATGATCGACGATCACTAAGACTGTGGTATACCCCTGGCACGGTGGCATTTCAACTATGAAGTCCATTGATACTGTATGCCATGGAGAAGGGGGAATCGGTATGGGTTGTAGCAAGCCAGCAGGTTTGGTGTGTTTGGCTTTTCCTTGAACACAGATGGCACAATTCTTGACATAGTCCCTGGTATCTTTCCTCAACGTGGGCCACCAAAAATGTCTTTCCATCAAGGCGATGGTTTTGGTTTCTCCCAAATGTCCTCCTAGCGATGAATCATGAGCCCAGGCCAGTACTTGTTGTTGCAGAGATGTGATGGGTACATACAAAGCGTGATCGTGGTACGCTAAATCTCCGGTCGTGCTCCGCTGGTTTGGATTGATTTGAACCCATGAAGGGACATCCAGGGTTGTTAGAGCACCTTTTATCTCGTCGAGGAACTCCTGTGAAAGAATGGTTACCAACACTTGTGCAGGGAAGGCAGAGACAGGAATAATGGCTGGTGGTTCCTTCAGGTCTTCCTCCGGTGGATCTCCAGATTCGTTCCTCCGGGATAGGGCATCTGCCTTCCCGTTTTGTGGTCCAGGTCTGTACTTAATGACGAAATCGTAGTCAGAAAAGAATAACGACCATCGTAACTGGCGAGGAGTTAAAGCTTTTGCGGTCTTGAGAAAAAGGAGATTGCGGTGATCAGTGTAAATTTCTACTGTGTGAAGTGCTCCCAAGAGATAATGACGCCATTCCTCACATGCCCGTTTAATGGCCAGCAATTCTTTATCTGTGATGGAGTAGTTTATCTCACAAGGTGTGAGTTTCTTTGAAAAGAAAGCAATCGGATGTAGTTGACCAGTTGTAGGATGTCGCTGGGATAGAACTCCTCCCAATGCGTACTGGGAAGCGTCGGTTTCTACTACAAAAGGTACCCCCGGATCAGGGTGACGTAAAATGGGGGCCTGGGTGAACCGTTCTTTTAGCGTTTCGAACGCATGGTCAGCTTCCTTGGACCACACAAACGGGGTGTTTTTCTTCAGCAGACCAGAAATAGGATGTATGACTTTCGAAAAGTCTTTTATGAACCGCCTATAATAATTGGCGAATCCCAAAAATCTCTGAACAGCTTTGACGTTCCCCGGAGCCTTCCATTCCGTGATGGCTGTCACTTTGTTGTTGTCCATTTGAAAACCTTCGGCATTGATGATATAACCCAGGAAGGCAACTTCATCGACGTGGAACAGGCATTTTTCCAACTTGGCGAACAAAGAGTGTTGTTGCAATCGCTTCAATACCTTCTTCACATGGATTATGTGCTCCTGACGGTTAGCAGAGTAAATGAGAATATCGTCAATATAGACAATGCAAATGGTGTCCAATAAGCCTCTGAGCACTTCATCCATGAAAAATTGAAACGCTGCAGGGGCGTTACATAAACCAAAAGGCATTACTTGGTATTCATATAATCCAAATTTTGTCCTGAACGCTGTTTTCCACTCGTCCCCAGCTTTGACCCTTACGAGGTGGTAAGCGCCTCGGAGGTCTAATTTGGTAAAAATACGAGCTCCTCTTAGTTGGTCCAGCAACACCGGAATCAAAGGTAATGGGTACCGGTTTTTAATAGTTACTTTATTTATGGCTCTGTAGTCAATGCAAGTTCTGAGCTCATCGCAGTCCTTCTTAGAAATAAAAAAAAGGGGAGATGAAGCCGGAGAAGATGAGTGGCGGATGAAGCCGTCGGCAAGGTTTTCTTCGAGGTATGACTTGAGATAACGTGTTTCGGATTCCGTGAGAGCGTATACCCGACTGCACGGTATGTCGGCACCTGGAATGAGATCTATACGGCAATCGTATGGTCTGTGTGGTGGTAACTGGGTAGCCTTCTGTTTGTCAAATACCTCCTGATAATCAGTATACTCCACAGGTAGAGAGGTTGAGCAGCAGAACTTCTTCTCTTCACATCCGGTGGACAGCAACCCAGCTTGGGATGTCATGGCGTTTTCCTGTACCGGGGCACTCCTATAACAATGCTCTTGACAGAACGTAGAAGTCAAAGAAACAGTGCGTTCCGTCCATCTGATGACAGGGTCATGCAGGGTTAACCAGGGCATTCCCAGAATGAGGCGAAAATCCGGGGCATCTATCAAATCGAACTGAATGAGTTCGTAATGGTCCTGGCCCACTCGCACTCCCAAAGGGGTAGTATGAAAACGTATCGGACCTGAAGTCAATGTTTTGCCATCTACCGCTTTAACTACTTCTGGGATGGTTTTCCGTTCACACAAAACTCCTAGATGTTGGGCGTACTGTTGATCAATGAAATTCCCGGTGGCTCCGGAGTCAATCAAGGCAGCGACACATATAGCCTTATCGGTGGACACCCAAACAGTTACGTTCAGATTGATGTGTGCCACGGAGGGCTGAATGGTGTTGGCTAACATAAATGGGATCGGTTGTGATCCATAACCCAAGGAGGCGATCCCGTCCATACTTGGGTTCATTAGTTTTCCGTCTTCTGAAGGGCAGATTTCTGTGGCTTGGCCTCTGTTCCACGGTCGGGTCCTCTGGCTCGGGCTCTACAGTCCCTGATAAAATGGCCGCTTTTGCCACAATAGAGACAGAGCTGACGTTGGCGCCTCTTCTCCCTCTCTTCTGGTGTAAGGGGGCCCCTGATCCCCCCAATCTGCATTGGCTCTGCTCCGTTTGCCGTCTTTGTCTGTTCTTCCAGAAATGCACGAGCCCTGGGGGCAGAGAAACGGGAGTCCCCACGGCCTCGATCACCCTTTCTCTCTTGCAGTCGATGATCCAATTGGACGGCTAACTCTATCATTTCTTCACACGTATTGGGGAGTCTTACCACTTGGGAGAGGACGTCTTTCATCTCACTCCGCAGCCCCTGATAGAATAGGGTGGTCCTTTTTTCTTGTGGCCAATCGGTTTCAACAACAAGACGATTGAAGGTGGTAATATAAGTGAGCAAGTCTTGAGACCCTTGTCGAAGGGTAATCAGTTCTTTGTCTAAGGCCATCATGTGCGTCTTCCTATCAAAGAGCTTCCGCATCTCGTTACAAAACTCAGGAAAGTTATGGAGCACCGGGTCATTCCGTTCCATTAATGGGATGGTCCAACTTGCAGCGTTACCCCCCATGTAGGACATCATGAATGATGTTTTTGATGCATCGTCCTGGAAGATAACCGGTTTACACAAGAAATGAAGTCTACAGTGATTGAGAAATATCTCAAATTTTTTCGGATCGCCATAATAACGTTCAGGGGGTGCTAAAGGAATCCCGGGGTTCTGCACTATGTGTACGGTGGGTGAAGTGCCCTGGGCAGGGGGTAGTGATGTTGGGTCGGGTAGAAAACTAGCTCCCTGTGAAGGTACCCCAATAGAAGAGGAAGGAGGGGGAAGAGTACTTTCCTTGATATAGGGACATTTACCAAAGGCATATGTTTTCCCTGCTCTAGAAATACCCGCTACTTCTCTTCTTAATGACCCTACCTCGTTTTTCAACTCATGGGTTTCTGTCCGGGAAGTGTGTAATTCCTGTTGGAGGGCGGTAAGGCTGTCCAGCAGGGAGGCAAGAACCACATTGGTATCCATTGTTCAGGCTGACACGTTAACGTGGGCTTTTCAATCTGTCGGATGTCAATGGCATATGCAAGTGATGAGCCACTAACCTCTGAGGATCGTCAGCGGGAACAATGATGTGCAGAGTATCCTCCCTCTTCCCCAAAGCACAGCGGCGCATAGGGTATGTACAACTCCCAGGCGACCCTGCACCCCGGGGAAAGGGGAAGTGGATAAAACAAGAAAAAAGGCTGCCAGATGTTCTCCTTCTCCTGTTCTCCCTCTATGGCCCTGGGGGGACGTGTAGATGTCGGGGGAGCAGGAAGATACTGTATGCACACAGGAGAGAGAGTAAGGGATTAATACAAGTAATAGTGCGTACCCTCGCCTACTATTCTACATCGGCAGGTACTCACCAAGAACCATGGCGAGCAGCTCTGAGAATAGTGTAGTCCACACGGGAAATGTTCAGGAAGACTACACTGAATCCGGACACAGAATCCTG
Organism: Triturus cristatus; assembly: GCF_964204655.1. NCBI lineage: Eukaryota > Metazoa > Chordata > Amphibia > Caudata > Salamandridae > Triturus > Triturus cristatus. Next base: position 1,636,237,066 of record NC_140589.1, read on the forward strand.
ATACGCGGTGCAAGTTCCAAACAAACAAAACAGCGCAACCGCGCTCAGCTCCCAAACAGTAAATTACAACCTAAATACCTGAATGATCCGATGATGTGCACCGCGTGGGAAGACACCCACTGAAACCAAGGTACGTGGCTCACAGAGCTACAGCAGTCCTGCGGGGAATACCATCCGCTCTGCCTGACTCCGGACCACAGCTGCGGTCCCCACTGCAGATAGTGAAGACTCAATGAGGCAAGAATGGCAGCGGCATCCGCACTGAATCTATAAACCGAAGAAGTTCAGAGCAGCGGAAAAGCGGGTTGACCCATCCGCTACGAGGTTGCTGACAGGAACGGCGAAGGTCACTCAGCGGCAGGGAAATCCGGCAATAGAACGGGAACGGCTGAAGACTGGCTTCCAGGCAGTTTGCAAAGCCCCGCGCTAAACCAGGGGCGGGGCTTTGTAGCTTCGAAATGCAGGCTTCCCCTTCCGGTAATTCCGCGGTGGGGCTTCTGGGAGTTGTAGTGTTCTATGGCCTGAGGGATCAGAACTCGTTCTATGTTGTCCATAATGCCTCTTCTCGGCGCTCCACCTAAGGGAACGCAGGTAGGGCCGCCTGCCCCATGTCGAGAGTCCCGCGAACGCTACAATAACCTTGATATATTTTTTCTCGACAGACAGCGACTTCTGCCTGTACCTCCTTGACCCTACCCCCCTGTTTATTTCTTGAACTAATTTCTGCTCCAACTGAGATAGGGCCGCCAGATCGTTTATAGACTTCAGACAGTCAGTTTTGCGCTTCCTTGCAACAAATCTAATTGTCTCACCTCTTACCCCCGCCTTCAATGCATCCCAGACAACATCTATCCTAGCTGACCCTATATTTACCTGAACAAATTCAGGGATCCATTTCGTCATCCAATTACAATAATCTTCATTAAGAAGGAGCCTTCTATCAAACGTCCATTTTGTGATCCTAGACGTTAAACCCGTACACTCAAACTCCAGTACCACCGGGTTCTGATCAGATATTATTTTGGGGAGGATCTTAATAGAAACCCTTGATAAGATAACATCAGAAACCAAAAAAAAATCTAGCCGTGCCATCTTTCCATGCGGGGCAGAAAAATATGTATAACCATCTTGACCTGAATGCAGCTCCACTCAAACGTCGTATAAGCCTTGGTCTTGAACAAGTGCTTGCAAACCCCTAAACCCTCGTGGCTTCCTTCCCATATAGGATTCGGCTGTTCTTAAATTAAACCGTGAATGAAGGTGGATATTTAGATCACCACAAACTATCATAGGTTGTGGGTATAATGAGAGTTCTGTATTAATCTCTTGAAAAATATCCGGATCATCTAAATTTGGCCCATATATTGAACACAATGTGATAACTTGCTGAGAGAAAGCTACCTCCGTCATAACCCAGCGTCCCAGCCTATCAACCTTATGCTTCCTCACCTCCAGCAATCCCTTTTTAGCCAGCAGTGCAACTCCTTTAATATTAACTGACTGAGATGTACAAGCTAGTAATTCTAACCCAAGGGAACTAAACCAGGCCCAGTTAGACCATGCTATATGAGTTTCTTGCAAGAATAGCAGATCCCACGAACATGCATATATAATACGAGCTAACACCCGTCTTTTCCTGGAATCGTTCAGCCCACAAATATTAAGAGTGCAGCATATTAATTTCCTCATCCAAAGTCCTTATCCAGTCCCAAGTTTTGTCTCAGAGATTTGGTACAATAAAGTTTCTCAAACCCAATGATTCTAGACCGACAGCTTGTTTGCCCAGTGATACCTGCTTGTTTTATCTGAAACAGGTTAACATAAAGCATGAAATCTTTACTCCTCGCTGAATCTGTTACCCCCACCACCAATACCTCCCCAACCCTACCCCCCCAACTACCCCAACCCCAACTCCCCACCCCCCCATTCCCCCCTTTACCCCCTTTACCCCCCTCATAGGGCATTGAGAAATTCTTCCCTGGTGATGGTAAAGCTCAGTGCCCACGCCTCCCCCTGCATAACTTACAAACATATCATAATACTGAGAGAAAAAGTTATACTTCAACAAAAACCGCCCTATAGGATCACTATACAATCACTATACAATCGCTAATAGGTTCATACATCTCCCTGATTATCCAAATCCCTTAGTCAACTTGCTCCTATATCAAACATCAATACAATATGTATAAACAGGCCTAGAAAAGTACTTAAATTGACTGCAGATATTCTTTTGCCTTGACTTCGGATGTAAAAAACAGACTGTGGCCACCTTTGACCACCGTTAGTTTAGCCGGATTTTGAAGGAACACCTGAGCTCCCTTGGCTTGGAACATTGTGATAAGCTGTCTGAACCTCCAACGTTGCTCAACTGTAGACTGGCAAAAATCCAGACGGACAAAGAATTCACACCCCTTGGCATTTCTCCGTTTGTTCGGTCGTGCTAGATCATAAAGTTCTTCTCTCGCCCGAAAATTGTTCAATGAAATCAAAATAGCCCTAGGGAGATCTGCCACTTGCCCTTTCTTCTGTGCAAATGGAAATCTGTGTGCCCTTTGAACTTCCCTTTGCCACTCCCAGTGTCCCAGCTCCGGAAAGGCTTCTGAAAATAGCTCGACCACAAATTTCAACGGATCAGATCCCTCCTTTCCCTCCGGCACACCCATCCCTCTTAGGTTATTACGTCTAGACCTATTTTCAAGATCAATTACTTTCCATTGGACATCGTCCCTATATGCTTTAAAAGACTCCACAGTTTTCTTCTGAGCTCCAAGTTCGTCTTCCAGTGTAGAGATCCATGTCTCAGCCTTGGTCATCCTTATAGCAACATCCGAACATGTCTTAGCGACTCTTCTGACAGCATTCTGCAAACGTTTACAGGCGTTCTGAGTGCGAGTTAAGCCAGCCTGTGTCTCTGCCCTATGCATCATAATTAGGTCATAAATTGTAGTTAATGTAATCTCTCCAGGTTTCTTTCACCTAATTGACCCTTTACGGATGAGGCAGCCTCACCCGATATGACAGTCCCAGCAAAGTTAGGCGAGCTCTGTTCATCCCATATGGAAGAGGCTTCTGAGCCTATCCCAGTCCCACTCCTAACAGCCTGGTCATGTCGCTCCGAAAGCTCCACGGAATCCTCGAGGATCTCCTCCTCTGCCCCCGTGCTGGCCGCCTCCAACCAGTCCTGTACTGCACTATCGGCCGAGGACCTATCAGATAAAGAGAAAAAATCCTCCGTAGTTGAGACCTTATCAGGTAGGTCAGATGGGTTTCTCAGCATCCCTGTGATTCCAGGCTGCGTCAGCTGTTGCACCACCTCCTCCACCTCTGTGTATGTCTTATCTAAACCTCCCTGAACTATATCTCCCAGAATACCACTGCCTGGGTTGGTTGGAGTCAGGGTAACTGGAGGCAATTGTTGAGCTTTCTGGCCACCTATACTCTGCTGTTCTCCCACCACAGCTAGAGCTGGCTCGCCAGTCAAGCCTCGGTCTTTTCGTGTTGTGTTTTTAGGTTTAAACATTGCAGGGATATAATGTCCTGAGTCCACTGCACTCCCCCCCATCTCCACCACTGCAGACTCCGCAGCAACCGCCTGGGACACATTAGGCACATTATTAGCATCCTGCCGATTAGCTAAGACCTCGTTGGACCCGTCTCCCACCTTCTCAGCTGACTTCTCCCCCGCGGCTGTCTGTCGTGTTCTTGCCGGAGTGCCCGCAGAATGAGCAGTACCTCTGTTGCGCCCAGCTCGCGGGTGCAGATTCTTCCCTGCCATACCCTTCACAGGCACGTAGTAGCAAGCAGACCCTGTGAGGAAGCGCCGTAATCGCAGCAGGTTCCGCACCTCACACCAGGCGGACGCGGAGTTCAAGAGCCGCCACAGCATAGGCGACAGTATCCCTGGAGACAGCGTCGGAGGAGTCCACACCGACAATATTCTAGCACCGTAATCCGTAACCCGCAGTCCGCGATCCGTGAATTGCTCAGGTACGTGGAAACACCATCATCTGCCTTGAAACGCCTCAAAAGGAATCAGTAAGTTTGCGGAGGTAGAGAGCACCCGCTTAACCGGCCACTGATGCGGCCGCCATCTTGCCCCTGTTCATCAGGTTCCTATTACTTACCATTTCAAAATAAAAGATGCCACTTAAAGCGGTAATTAAAAAAAAATCGGTTAAGGGCATCTCCTGCTCCCTCCCCCCAAATTTTTTAAAATCTTTAAGGACGATGCATGGTGGGGTGAGAAGCAACAGAGGAGTGGGTGTGGCAAGTGTATTAGATTACAATGGTGAATATAGGGGTGGGGAAGAAACAAGAAGTGATTAAGGACGCAACACGAGAGCCTTTAGGAAGGAAAACATAAAAGACAGGGTGGGGGAAGCAATATACAGACTGGGAGGTAAGGACAGGGGGGAGCAACATGGAGAACACGGGGAGGGAGGATATTTGAGAGAGGAAGCAGCACACAAGAGAGAGAGAGAGAGAAACCAGGAAGACACTTGCACTCTTATGGAGTGCTTAAAACAATACACATAGAGTACCTTGTGTGTGAGGAGTGGAATGATACAAGTTATTCAATCAAAAGGAAGATAAAGAAGATATCCTCCAGGGAAGGGACAAACACATGAAGAGAAGAGCAATCCACTGAACAAGAAGCAAGCAAATGAGTGTGACAGGAATGTCAACAAATGGCTAGTAGGGAATGGCTCTAAGGTCACAGTAAGTTTTTGGTATGGGCCACAAGAGGGTTTTCGACCTACAAATAGGCCCAAATGGATAATACAAATTTTTCAAATGACATGGAAGGACCAAATCAGAGATCTGAATTATTCTTATTATTATTTGTATTTAATGTTTTCAATTACTTGATTATTTTCGGACACTCACATAGTGTAGTGTCTTGCCTTATGTTCTTAATCAGTATTTGTACATGCAGAAAAAAGAATCAGCATGAAATAATGACTAATTAAAGGCCATGCAGAAAATTATACTTTTTTTTGGAAAAGAACGCTGGTGCTAGTTTTTCAAGTTCAAAGATAAAACTCTTCTTTGCAATAACATACAGGAATAGAAAGATTAATACTGTTGTGTATAGAGGCAATATGTTTATTCCTTTTACACAACTAATTTCTTCACCGAGGCATTTACTGATACCAGAAATTCAAATTCCAGCACCTGAATTTCATTAGCCTTTACAGTTTGTCTTATCCTGTCCTGTCCTCAGTGGATGGGGTAACATGCTGCTAAGGGTGGGAGAACGGAAGTATGAGCAGCAAAAAAGTACTGGTTTTGTTTGCTAAGACTGTGGTAAAAAAATGCCATTTGGGGGTTTCTCCATCACTTGTAGCACAGTGAGATTTCTTTCTTTGTACAAAATATTGAGTTGTAAATATCGGGTGACAGATATATTGGAAATCAAATATTGTGATACGTAAATATTGTGATGAAAGAATATTGTCGATAAGAACACTGTTTCAGGTAAATACTATCATTTCAAATAATAAGATTTTTTTTTATATCGTTATTAGTAATATAGTGGTTAAAAATATGATTTAAAAAAAAATATATTTTAATGTGTTTTAGTAGTTATATTAACTATTGTTGATATAAATGTTATTCGTTTTTTTTAAATATAGCATGCATTTTAAGTGCTTTAGAATTTTTTATTTAATTTTTTAAAGAAATTTATAGTGTCACAGCGGGTTTTTGGGTTTCGAGGGGGGATAGGGTGGGAAGTTAATTAGGGGATAATTAATTATGAATTATTTAAGAACTTTTATTTAATTATATGATTGATATATGTTACTTGCAGGCCATTAAGTTTGTAAGGGTTTAGGGTGGGAGGTTAATTAAGTAATAATTCATGAACAATTAACTATTAAATATTAATTATTTAATTGATATTAAAATGTCAATTAAGGAATGATGAAGCTTGTTTCCTTCCCAGTATAAGAATTGGCTTGGTAGTTTGGTTTGCCCTGTTCCCATTATGCACTGGGACAGGTACAGACTAATTTTGCTTGTAGCCAGGTTCTGAGCTGGGATGGTGCAGTGAGCTAAAAAACGGTGATGGATTAAAACCATGATCTCTTGACTTGGTAAGAGTATTCTGCATCATTCAGAAACTCTGTCCATCACCACCCCCTTTTTCCCAAATTGATTTCATCCACACTCAGTGTGGGAGGGTATGCTCAGACGTGAGTCCCTTGCTCATTGCACCATCAGGATTCAGGCAAGCCGGGCCGACGAAGGCTGTGATGCCAGAAACCGGTCCCCGGAAGCTTGTTTCCTTCCCAGTATAAGAATTGGCTTGGTAGTTTTGTTTGCCCTGTTCCCATTATGCACTGGGACAGGTACAGACTAATTTGCATGTAGCCAGGTTCTGAGCTGGGATGGTGCAGTGAGCTAAAAAATGGTGATGGATTAAAACCATGATCTCTTGACTTGGTAAGAGTATTCTGCATCATTCAGAAACTCTGTCCATCACCACCCCCTTTTTCCCAAACAGACTGGGAGGTAAGGACAGGGGGGAGCAACATGGAGAACACGGGGAGGGAGGATATTTGAGAGAGGAAGCAGCACACAAGAGAGAGAGAGAGAGAAACCAGGAAGACACTTGCACTCTTATGGAGTGCTTAACACAATACACATAGAGTACCTTGTGTGTGAGGAGTGGAATGATACAAGTTATTCAATCAAAAGGAAGATAAAGAAGATATCCTCCAGGGAAGGGACAAACACATGAAGAGAAGAGCAATCCACTGAACAAGAAGCAAGCAAATGAGTGTGACAGGAATGTCAACAAATGGCTAGTAGGGAATGGCTCTAAGCTCACAATAAGTTTTTGGTATGGGCCACAAGAGGGTTTTCGACCTACAAATAGGCCCAAATGGATAATACAAATTTTTCAAATGACATGGAAGGACCAAATCAGAGATCTGAATTATTCTTATTATTATTTGTATTTAATGTTTTCAATTACTTGATTATTTTCGGACACTCACATAGTGTAGTGTCTTGCCTTATGTTCTTAATCAGTATTTGTACATGCAGAAAAAAGAATCAGCATGAAATAATGACTAATTAAAGGCCATGCAGAAAATTATACTTTTTTTTGGAAAAGAACGCTGGTGCTAGTTTTTCAAGTTCAAAGATAAAACTCTTCTTTGCAATAACATACAGGAATAGAAAGATTAATACTGTTGTGTATAGAGGCAATATGTTTATTCCTTTTACACAACTAATTTCTTCACCGAGGCATTTACTGATACCAGAAATTCAAATTCTAGCACCTGAATTTCATTAGCCTTTACAGTTTGTCTTATCCTGTCCTGTCCTCAGTGGATGGGGTAACATGCTGCTAAGGGTGGGAGAACGGAAGTATGAGCAGCAAAAAAGTACTGGTTTTGTTTGCTAAGACTGTGGTAAAAAAATGCCATTTGGGGGTTTCTCCATCACTTGTAGCACAGTGAGATTTCTTTCTTTGTACAAAATATTGAGTTGTAAATATCGGGTGACAGATATATTGGAAATCAAATATTGTGATACGTAAATATTGTGATGAAAGAATATTGTCGATAAGAACACTGTTTCAGGTAAATACTATCATTTCAAATAATAAGATTTTTTTTTATATCGTTATTAGTAATATAGTGGTTAAAAATATGATTTAAAAAAATATATATTTTAATGTGTTTTAGTAGTTATATTAACTATTGTTAATATAAATGTTATTCGTTTTTTTAAATATAGCATGCATTTTAAGTGCTTTAGAATTTTTTATTTAATTTTTTAAAGAAATTTATAGTGTCACAGCGGGTTTTTGGGTTTCGAGGGGGGATAGGGTGGGAAGTTAATTAGGGGATAATTAATTATGAATTATTTAAGAACTTTTATTTAATTATATGATTGATATATGTTACTTGCAGGCCATTAAGTTTGTAAGGGTTTAGGGTGGGAGGTTAATTAAGTAATAATTCATGAACAATTAACTATTAAATATTAATTATTTAATTGATATTAAAATGTCAATTAAGGAATGATTATTATTTAAGTCATATTTTAGGTGTGGCTGCTACGTTTGTAGAGGTATAGGGTGGAAAGTTAATTAATTAATCATTAATGGAATACCAATTATTTATGTATTACTCATTATTGAATAGTAATTATGTAAACTGATTATTCATTTTTAGTTTTTTGTAATTCATATATATTGTTCATGTTATTAATTTTATCTTAAGAGTTAAAAGTAAATTCTACATTGATGGGGTTATTCATATATGTAATTGGTTTGAAGTGAAGTACTTTCCCTACCCTTGCTTAGACTGCATTAGGAATAGTAAAATTAACCCCTCCAGAGTCCAATATTTTCCCTACAGTTGTGGAAAAATAAATGCAACCCATCTGAAGTCCAACACTTTCCCTGCTATTGCACAGTTCACTACAAATATCTTGTGATGCCATATGGATTTTAAAGGCCCCTTCAGCTTTTAAACATGTAAACACTTCATCAATGTTGTGGTTAGAGACACCCTGGATACTTTCTTCATGATATGTCTTGACAACGTCTTAATTGTTTCTTAGAACCAAGAACAACACTGCAAACACCTCCAAGAAGTTCTGAATAGGTTAAGAGAACACATGTTTTGGATTTAGTAATTTCTGATAAGGGAATTCAGATGGGGCTAAACCAAATAAAAACTGTAGTTGTGTGTCTCGCTCTCAAGACAGTGAAACAGAAGTTTTTATTTTTTTATTTTTTTCTCTTTATTGAACCTTTCTCACAGATTATCAAACTAATAACTGCATTTACTAAAAATAATCATTTATTTGGATGGTAAGAGTTTTAGGAAAAAACTTGGCAAACCTTAAAGACTGCTTTCATTACAGAGCCCATCCTGAGATACCAAGACCATTCTCAGTCTTTCTTTGTGGAAACGTATTCCTCCTATTTTGCTTGAGCTATTTTGCCTCATAAGAATATCCATACAGTATCATATCAGTCTTGCGCTTTGTCAGCTTCTGAAAGAAACTATGCCATCTATGACTGCAAATTGAAAGCAAATTAAGGAGGTATTTACACACTGGAAATATTATTTAGAGAATTCACCACAAAGCGTCACTTTCTGGAATGACAACAAAGACCATAAAGAGCATGAACTGTGTGAATGCTAGTCATACCTATTAGCCCCTCTTCTTTTCTCTTTTCTGTTCTGACATTACTTACATACAATTCTTAGGGTCAGGAAGCCAGACTCTCTATCATAACTTGGTAATGAAGAAGAGATCACAATGGAAGATCCCGTGACTGGTCTAGCCGTACAAATATATGTACCAGCAACTAAAATCCAGCTTTTTGAACAGCTCAATTAGAAACAGAAAGAAGTACACCAGGCCAATTGATTAAAGGACAATTACATTTCAGAAAGGGTGGATGAACTTCTATTCCATGAGAAAAAGCTCTGTGGTCTGGGGCAAGAACTTTAAAAACAGATCATTCGTGTGGGCAATGACTCTCCTTGGATAGATTGCCTGAGAGTTAAGAAGACCCAAAACAGACACATAATTATATGAGGTATTGTGCTGTCTGGGCCTGAACAAGGAAGCCTCAAGAAGAACAATGGGGTATTACAACCACTCCACTACACCCCAAAACCCAGATTCTCATGGAAAGACAGTTCTATAGGTGATAGTGGATCACTTCACAAAAGCTGCCACATTTGGTTCCTTTGCCTAGATTAACTACAGCAGTTCAATTGACTTCATGGCTAATACAACAGGGTGAGTTGTTTGGTGAATAATGCACCATCTGCCACAAACTACACTCCTTACACAAAGATCTGGTGAAGATTGCCAAAACTGGAACGATGATGTACAGTTACAGACCATTGTCTGCTGAAGTGTTGAGGAGTTGGATAAAAACTTGAAATGGAATTCTGGCTTTAAGCTATGCTGATCCTCTTTTTAAAAAAATCTCCAAACATGGTTCTTTAACTCTTAACCATGTAACCCGAAAAGCTCAGCTGTTTTTTCTCTGTTACCTCCTCCTATTATGTCATGATGCGTAGGCCGACGTGCCTACCTAGCGTTTAGACTACATTTCCCAGCAGCCTCGAGGACCCGGAAGTGGACGCCCATATAACGACGTCCCCCGCAGCCGAAGGTGTGCGTTATTCTACTTTCCAGAGGAAACTTCCGTGTTCGCCGCAGACGAGCGGAGCTGCGCATTATCCTCAGAGAGCACCTGGAGTTTAAGGCACCGAGCAGACGGAAGCCGCGCACGGCGGAAGGACAACATCCAGCGTCTGCCGTGATTCGTTCAGGAGCAGGTAGGAAGCGAGTCCCTGGCTCCTTTCCCCGTACTCACGCGCTGGTAACCCAGAGGGGAAGCGAGAGTGCAGAACCGTAGGTCCGCGAGGAGCGGATATCCCTTGGGAGGGCACCATAGGAGGTGCACCAGACTTGTACTATTTTCGAGGGTGCTTCTCACCCCACACAGACCCCCTCCGGGTTCGGAGGAGGAGTATCCCGACCAAGCCTTGCTCGGCTGAGCAGGGGGACTAAGGAGTAGGGGAAGCCTTGCAACCCACCTGCTGTATGGGTGGTGAGGATTAACCATCGAGCAGCAGTGGTACTTTTGGGGAAGCAAGACTAGTAGCGTGTTGATCCTCACGGGTGTGAAGGAGCGCTATCTATTTGGTATACTCAGGCGGCGGTATAGTAACCGTGGAAGCCAACAGTCAGTACATCGGAGCAGAATGAGCGCTTAGGGAGTGGATGACTTCACCTCGGGTCTAAAGAAAGACTGAGGCTCATGACTTTGCGGGTGTGACTGAAGCTGAGTGTGGTGGCTGTCAGACATTGAATACGCCTGGGTATTGGAGTGAGATTTTTGCGGTCCTGAGAGAGGTATCTCAGTGATCGCGGGGAAGGATTCCCACTACACATGGTAACTACCTTTCTAGTGAGAATTATATGAGAGTAGCTAGACGTTGTAACTACGATATAACCTTTGTGCCATTTGTCTTTCAGGTTCTATTCCCCGCTGTCCCTTCCCCCCTTCCTGTTTTCCCTCGCCTGATCGCCTTTGGGCTCTGTAACCTTTTGGTTGGAGCCCGGGGATATCGGGAGGTGGACCCCTATTACGTCGCTCGGACCCTGAGGAGCTCAGTTCCTAACAGAATAACGCACCCACGAATCGTGCTCCTCCTGGTCCGAGGTGTACGACATGGCCACCTTAGATGAAGTAGTACAAGCGCTAGCCTTGGTCCAGCAGGAACTAGTGGCATCGCGAGCCGAGACGGCAGCCCTGAGGGACAGGATAGATAGATCGACGCGTAACCCCTTCGATGCCTCCCTAGGGGGCAGCCCGCAGATTCAGGTGACGGTGCCACCGCCCATTCCTTTAGCCAGTCCGGAACGGTACTCCGGAGATCCCCAAAAGATACAAATCTTCTTGACTCAGATTATGCTATATTTCTCGTGCAAACCCTCCTCTTTTCCCACCAATCACTCACGGGTAGCGTTCGCGATATCCTATCTAGTAGGAGACGCGGCCTCTTGGGCGGTCCCGTTGGTCAGAAACAATGATATGGTTCTGTCCGACTGGGACGCGTTCAGAGCGGCTTTTGAAGCGGTGTTCGACAGACGAACCACCACATTCAGTACCGACAGAGAATTGCTCTCCTTGAGGCAAGGGAAGAGCGACCTGGTTACCTACCTCACCTCCTTTAACCGGTTGGTGGCAGAGACGTCCTGGCCCGAAGACAAGCGGATGTCCTTGTTCTACCAGGGATTGAGCGAGGATCTCAAGGACCTAGTGGCCCAGATTGACCCCCAGCCTACCACGTGCACCGCCATGATGAATCTGGTATTGCGACTGGATGGGCTCATGGCGGAAAGGATGGGAGATAGACACAGAGGGATAGGGTCCACTTACAGATCCGCACGGAGAGACACGGCTCCGGTGGCCTCTGACAGCGAACCGATGGAGGTAGGGGCAGTGAGAGCCCCTTTGTCCAAAACCGAAAGGGAAAGCCGCCGCACCCTAGGCCTTTGTATGTATTGCGGGAAATGCGGGCATTTCGTGCGCGAATGTCCGGCGAAACCCAAAACCACCCATCCGTTGTACAGAGGAAAGAGGGCAGCGGCGTCTACCTTAAGTAACGAAAGCAGCGGTTTGGAGAAGAGCCTGGGGGGACCCTCGGGGGATACGGAGTGGAGAATACCGTCGTTGACCACGACTCGGTCCACCCGCACTGAAGCCCACATAGTGTTACAGGCCGGGCTAGAAGTCGGGCAGCAGGTGCATCAGGTACTGGTAATGTTGGACTCGGGGGCCACTGGCAACTTCATAGATCAGGGGTTGGTACGGTCTTTATCGATAGGGGTAGTCCGCAGGGACTCCCCGGAGGAAGTACTGGCCGTAGATGGAGAGCCGTTGAAATCTGGTCGCATAACACTACATACCGAAAGCCTGAAGATGTCCCTAAGAGATGGGCCCGATCAGCATATAGAGGCCATAGAATTAAATATCATCGAGGCCCCTCAATATGAGGTTATTCTAGGAATGCCGTGGTTCTGTTGCCACAACCCGACGGTGGATTGGAAAGCCCGGACGGTCCGGTTTCTCTCACCAGGTTGTGTGGACAGATGTCTACAGAAACATCAAGCGCTGGCCCTGGCCTTGACATACCCCTTTTGTGTCGCTACGGCGGCAGAAAAAGAGGTGGAGTTGCCGGTGGTGTATGCAGGATACGAAGACGTGTTCAATAAGAGACAGGCGGAACGTCTTCCTCCACATAGGACATACGATTGTCGGATTGACCTGGTGGAGGGAGCCGTCATCCCCACGTGTAGGGTATATGCATTGTCCGAGCCTGAAACACGACATCTGAGGGAGTACTTAGACCACTACCTGGCACTGGGATTTATCCGGCCATCCCGCTCCCCTGCAGCCTCTCCCTTGTTTTTTATAGCTAAAGCCAATGGCGAGCTGAGAGCATGTTGCGATTACAGGAGTCTGAACAAGAACACCATCAGGAATAGGTACCCGTTGCCACTCATCAGCGTTCTGTTGGACCAAGTGCGTAAGGCAGTCATCTACACTCGACTAGACCTACGAGGGGCCTATCACTTGGTGAGGGTCAGACAAGGGGATGAGTGGAAGACAGCGTTCAAGACCCGTTTTGGGCTCTATGAATATCTGGTGATGCCGTTCGGGCTCTGTAATGCCCCGGCGGCATTCCAGTTCTTCTTGAACGAAGTCATGCGAGAGTACATGGACATCTTTGTAGTCGTCTACATAGATGACATTTTGATCTATTCCTCCACGATCGAAGAACACACCAGACACGTAGGGTTGATCTTGGAGAAACTAAGAGAGAATAAGCTGTACTGTAAGCTCAGTAAGTGCGAGTTTGGGGTGGACACGGTGGAGTTCCTAGGAGTGATTCTAAGTCCGAATGGGTTGAATATGTCGGAGAGAAAGGTGAAGGCGATACGCGAATGGCCCATTCCCGGGACAGTTCGGGATGTTCAGAGTTTTCTGGGGTTCGCGAACTATTATCGCAGATTCATACATGAATTCTCCCAGATCGCCGTGCCCATTACTCGCCTGCTTCGCAAGGGAGTGCCGTTTGTGTGGACCTCTGAAGCCACCCAGGCTTTCGAACGCCTCAAGAAAGCATTCACCTCGGCTCCCATCCTCCGACACCCGCAGATGGACCTTCCATTCATAGTGGAAGCGGATGCGTCGGATGAGGCCATCGGGGCCATATTATCGCAACGTGATAAGGTCACAGGGAGGTTGCACCCGGTAGCCTTTCTTTCAAAGAAGCTAGACAAGGCAGAAGTAAACTATACCATTGCAGAGAAGGAGCTGCTGTCAATAAAAAAGGCTTTCCAGGAGTGGCGACACTACTTGTGGGGAGCCCAACATACAGTGACGGTGTATTCCGACCACAGAAATCTTCAGTTCATGAAGACGGCCAGGCATTTGACACCCAGACAAATGCGGTGGACTCTCTTTTTTGAGGAATATGACTTCCTCATCACTTTTAGGCCAGGCTCAGAGAACAAGAAGGCAGACGCACTGTCCCGACAGGCCATGAAGGAGGACCATCTCACTCCAGCGCCGGTGGCTATCATTAACCCATCCAAGGTCATCTGTGTGTTGAGGGCAGATCAATTTGTGGAGGAGGTACGCATCAGCCGTTCTGTGGGCGACTGGAAGAAGTGGGCTCAGAGAGACACAGAGCGAACCCTGACGAAGGGGCTCCCCTTTCATAGAAACAGGCTGTTCCTGCCCAAGCCCAAACTGCAATACCAGGCGTTCCAATGGTGTCACGTGTCGCCCGTGGCAGGTCATCCTGGAGTCAGGAAAACTATGGAGGCCATGAGGCGGCATTTTTGGTGGGACGACATGACCCAAGACATACACAAGTGGGTCAGGCAATGCGAAACATGCGCCCGCGTCAAAGGAGAGAGAGGCCGAAAGAAAGGGAAATTGCTCCCACTGCCCACCCCCAAACAGCCCTGGAGGAATATCAGTTTGGATTTTGTCACCGGTCTCCCCCTGGATCAGGGGTGTGCGGCTATCCTAGTGGTGGTGGACAGTTTGACCAAAATGGGCCATTTCGTCCCATGCAAAAACCTCCCCACGGCGGGTCAGACCGCGCAACTGTTGTTGAATCATGTGGTGCGATTCCACGGACTACCATCGGTGATCGTGTCGGACCGAGGCCCTCAGTTTATAGCCAGTTTCTGGAAGACTTGGTGTAAGGCGCTGCAAGTGGAGTCGGCCACATCAACCAGCTTTCACCCACAGACCGACGGGCAGACAGAGCGCTTGAATCAAACTCTGAAACAGTTCCTAAGGTGCTATGTGTCGGAAGCACAGGGCTCTTGGGTATCCTGGCTTTGGTTGGCGGAGCTGTCATATAACAACGCCTTACACAGTTCGACGGGGATGTCCCCGTTTATGGCAAATTTCGGGTTCCACGCCAAGACGCTCCCGGTTGCCATACCAACAGAAGTGTCCGATCATCCTTCGGTGAAAGAGCATGTCCGCGCCCTCAGACGGCTGCATCGGAAGGTGCAACGCGCTTTACAGGCAGCCAAGCGGTCCTACAAGAGGTGGGCTGATAAGAACAGGATTGATGGTCCCCAGTATGCGGTGGGCGACAGGGTATGGCTGTCCACCAGGAACATCAGGTTCAAGCTGCGCAGCGTTTTCCACCCACGATACATCGGGCCTTATGAGGTGGTCAGGCAAGTCAATCCGGTGGCTTATCGACTCCGGCTTCCAGGATCTCTCAGGATCCACCCCGTTTTTCATTGTAGCCTGCTGAAACCGGCGGTGTCGGCCAGGAGGAGAGCCCCGCCGCCTGTTTGGAGTGAGCAGGGTTTGGAGTACGAAGTCAAGAGCATCCTTGACGCGAAGTATCGCAGGGGCAAGTTATGGTTCTTGATCGCGTGGAAGGGGTACACGGCGGAGGACGACTCCTGGGAACCCGCGGAGGCGGTGCATGCGCCGCTCGCGGTGCGGAGATTCTATAACCGGTATCCGGGGAAGCCGGGTGCTAGGAGGCGCTTGGGAGGAGGGCCTTCTGTCAGGATGCGTAGGCCGACGCGCCTACCTAGCGTTTAGACTACATTTCCCAGCAGCCTCGAGGACCCGGAAGTGGACGCCCATATAACGACGTCCCCCGCAGCCGAAGGTGTGCGTTATTCTACTTTCCAGAGGAAACTTCCGTGTTCGCCGCAGACGAGCGGAGCTGCGCATTATCCTCAGAGAGCACCTGGAGTTTAAGGCACCGAGCAGACGGAAGCCGCGCACGGCGGAAGGACAACATCCAGCGTCTGCCGTGATTCGTTCAGGAGCAGGTAGGAAGCGAGTCCCTGGCTCCTTTCCCCGTACTCACGCGCTCGTAACCCAGAGGGGAAGCGAGAGTGCAGAACCGTAGGTCCGCGAGGAGCAGATATCCCTTGGGAGGGCACCATAGGAGGTGCACCAGACTTGTACTATTTTCGAGGGTGCTACTCACCCCACACAGACCCCCTCCGGGTTCGGAGGAGGAGTATCCCGACCAAGCCTTGCTCGGCTGAGCAGGGGGACTAAGGAGTAGGGGAAGCCTTGCAACCCACCTGCTGTATGGGTGGTGAGGATTAACCATCGAGCAGCAGTGGTACTTTTGGGGAAGCAAGACTAGTAGCGTGTTGATCCTCACGGGTGTGAAGGAGCGCTATCTATTTGGTATACTCAGGCGGCGGTATAGTAACCGTGGAAGCCAACAGTCAGTACATCGGAGCAGAATGAGCGCTTAGGGAGTGGATGACTTCACCTCGGGTCTGAAGAAAGACTGAGGCTCATGACTTTGCGGGTGTGACTGAAGCTGAGTGTGGTGGCTGTCAGACATTGAATACGCCTGGGTATTGGAGTGAGATTTTTGCGGTCCTGAGAGAGGTATCTCAGTGATCGCGGGGAAGGATTCCCACTACACATGGTAACTACCTTTCTAGTGAGAATTATATGAGAGTAGCTAGACGTTGTAACTACGATATAACCTTTGTGCCATTTGTCTTTCAGGTTCTATTCCCCGCTGTCCCTTCCCCCCTTCCTGTTTTCCCTCGCCTGATCGCCTTTGGGCTCTGTAACCTTTTGGTTGGAGCCCGGGGATATCGGGAGGTGGACCCCTATTACGTCGCTCGGACCCTGAGGAGCTCAGTTCCTAACATATTATGCTAATCCATCTTCTTGATTTTAGGTTAAATTTTAGCAGTTACTTTACCTCCACAGTGCCAATATGTCTATGGTGAATGCTGAACTTTCCAAATAATAAATAACATAATATAACATAATGTAACACAATAAACACAACATAATACATGACAGTGTCCCTTTGCCTAACCACCGGGGGGGACAAAGGCAGGTTGAGTAGATCACCTACTTCCCAGCTCCCTGTAGACTGGTGCTGGAGAGTCAAATGGTTTCAAAGTGGTAAGACCTGCAGAGAGGCCGAAAGCGGCATGCCGCAAAAAATCTTAAATCAATATATAACTATTGTAAGACCCAAGAAGTAGATTGATTAATAAAGACACTTACAAGAGGACCTCTCTACGACCTTGGATTAATGGAGTTATACATTTCTAAGTTTCCTTACATTGCCTTTGAGCTATATCTTTGTGAACCGCAGCATTCTCCTTTACATGTTAAGGAAACAGAATTTAGTCAAAGAGACACATTTGAAGGCAATAGACCATTCCTCAGTAGTCACATATAATCAAGACAAAGTGTATTGAATCTTTCATTTGCAGATTGTAACATGGTTTATGCCAGTGACCATCCCTTTACCTATGCCAACCCCCATATTACATCTACATGCACACATGCCCAGCTGTTTTAACACTTCCAGATGTATGCAGGCTCAAATCTATATTCATCTGAAAAACATGACCAGAGTAAGGTAAGCATCACAAAGCACCTGGGAAGATTGGGTTACATACCTGGGTGAAATGTATGGAAACTGGAAAGATATAGAGAGTTTAAACTCAAAACTATGGCCAGGAGTGGGAGAGGAATTAAGGTACATTTCTCCGTAAGCAATGTGAAAAAAATAATATCAAATTTAACCCTGACGAGACCTGCGGGCCCAGATAATCTCCCTGCAGTCATTATAAAAAATAGGCCAGGGTGGTGGGCAGATTTCCTTTAAAAAATGTTCCGGGTGGCACGGAACACAGGATTAGTCCCAGAAAACTGGATAGGTGCAGTTATAAGAACCATCCACAAGAAAGGAGACATAACAAGCCCGAAGAATTATAGATTAATTAATCTCTTCAATATAGGCGAAAAAGTTTTCGACAAAATAATCCTGGCGAGACTGAAAGAGTGGACAGAAGGTAATCAGGTGGTGCCTCCAGAACATGGGGGATTCAAGGAGGGTCATTCAACGATCGACCACTGTTTTGCGCTCTGGTTCATTGCACGGAAGTCCATTGAGCAGAGAGGAAGTTTGTTTTGCTGCTTTGTGGACTTCCGTGCAGCATTTGATTCGGTGGACCGTGGGACGCTGTGGGAGACATTGATTGGCTACGGCATCCCTAGAGATTTACTTAGACTAATACAAGTATTACATACTCGTAACTGGGCACAGATAATCTTGGACACATAGGGATGTCTATCTCAGAAGATCGAAATTGGTAATGGATTGCGAAAGGGGTGTATATTGGCCCCTCTACTTTTTTCTTTATTTATTGCGGACCTACCCTTGGTTTTAAGTAAGGAAAGGGGGGCCAGCCCAAAGGTAGATGGGAGAGATATTTCATTCCTTTTATATGCGGATGATTTGGTAATAATATACCAAACCGAGATTGGGTTACAAAGAAAGCTGAATAGATTTAATGAATATTGTGTGCTTAAAAAACTAGTAGTTAACATGGATAAAACAAAGATTTTAAAGATGGGAAGAAGGAAATCAAGGTTTAACTGGTTACTGGGCTCCACTAAGTTGTTAATAGTGGATGAATATAGGTATCTGGGCATGTGGTTTCAGAAAAATCTGAACTGGGTTACCCACCTCGAAGCATTAAAAGTACGCACATCAGCTTCGGTTAGTGGCCTAAAAAAATTCAGTGGAGTCTATGGGGAAAAATCGGATAGACCAGTTTTAAAAGCTTATGTAGCCATGGTCCCACCTCAATTCCTTTATGGGGCTGAACTATTATACCTGAGTGGTAGATGTGGCGGGGATGCTGAGGAAGGAAAAGCCCTGAAAAACCTATTTTCGCTGCCTAAGACCTCAATGGTGCAGGCAGTGAGGCTCGAAACAGGCATTACCTCATGGAGCATAACAGTAGTTAGTAGTAGTATAACATAATAGTAAGATTTCGGCAGTGCCAGGGATTAGATGATGACTATAAAGTTTCCCAATGGTGCAGAAACGATATCTTGAGCGATTTATCATGGGCCACAGGGGTAAGAGACTGTCTTATTAGAGCAGGTAGATTGTTGAGACTCAAGATTAGCCCATCGACATTACAAATTGAAGTTGAGAGGAGGGAACTTAGGTGCCTGGGAAAAATATTATACCGAGCCCAGGACCAGGAGTACCTCATGGGGAAAAAATCGGTATGCTTTATGGCTTTGTCATTGCAAAATGCTGCTCATTTTCCCTACATTGATAGGTTGCCCTGTCGACGTCTGAGAAGAGAAGTATTAAGGCTGAGAATCGGTGTTAACCCTTGCTATCTGAATAATGAGGTAAAAAGAGTAATGATTGGTAGTAATGGGAAGTGCAACTGTATCTTGGGGACAACTTGTGATATTTTACATATTTTACTGGATTGTTATATGGTTTTAGAGTTACGGAAGGAGATTTTATGCCCAATTTTCAAAAAGTATAGTATAACTAATAGGACACAGGCAGCAGAACTTTTAACTGAAATGAATAATTTGGATACAATTTGTGCCCTGGGGAGGTTTATCCAAAGACTAAAAGAAAACTTGAAATGTGTTTAGTATCAATATGCCCTCCTGTTCGCACATTTTGAGTTAAGATACATGATTCAAAGGAAGGTTAAATGATTCTTATCCAGAATTGTAAGTTGATGTATTAATGGCCTGTGCCTGGGGGAGTTGGCTGAAACATGGAACAGGATTTTAAATCATGAATTTTAAGATGATGAGTTTAAGCAAACAATTATGACTTTCGTAATTGTATTTATGATGATTATATGTTTAAGGACTGCTGAGTCCAATAAACTTTGTTTTGAACTGAACTGAACCTGGGTTATCTTCATTATTGAATGAGGGAGAGCTTCCTTCTAAGCACTGAGATTTTTTGTGCTGGGATATCCCAATGGTAGCAAAAATGCCACATCTTGGAGCATGAACAGGTCCTGTCTGATATAGAAAGGTCAAAATATTGGCAACAAGGGATATGCTTTCACCCACAAGTCAAGACAGGTTTAATGCATCAATTTCTAAGTAGGCATGCTTCACAAAATTCTACCATGTACACTTCTACAGACATGTCATTGGCAGGAGCTGATAATAGCCCACAGCCCTTACAATCGGACCGGCAGCATGCAGAGTGAAAAATTAGACAGCAAAACTTGTCCCCAACATTAAAAATGGGACCACATCAAACCTGCTCTGAAAATACTTACCTAGTCCCAGTGTCATTGTGGATTTCAGCAGCATTTTCATCATTAAAGAAGGAGTCCTGCATTAAAGCCATGAACTGTTTGCTAAAGAAAAACTATTTTTATCATGTTTTGACCAGGTCTTCCTTCTCATCCAAGTACCACACCATCGTCCCACCAAAGTACAAATGACAGGAACTTGGGGCAGTCCCCTGAGAGTATTGGACCCAAAAATATGAAACTGTCTCTAGGAGCCCAGCTACTCTGCTTCCTTTTCAGAAAGATACTGAGAACAAACTGAAGCTTTCAAGAGATAGCTCATCTGAACTTTTACTGTATCATGTAGTATACAAATAAAGTAAATCCAGCCAGATAGGTCAGTGTAAATAAATTGTAGCAACTTGGCCAGATGTTGGGACTCATCGGTAGTGCATGATACCCAATTATAAATAACATTGCACATTGACGGATAGCATCCTTCCCTCCACATTCTACCTATGATTAACAACCCCTCCCTAACACCCAAACTTGACATATCAAGCAAATCCACAGCTCTTGCTCAAGCTAACACCTGGGCCGCATTATGCATGCGGCGCGTTTTCCTTCATTGCCCTGGGTGCACCTTTTTATGCAACAAAGGAAAATGCGCTGTACGATAATGAATGAGCTGCCCTCAGGGCCGCCGCAAACTTACGTTGCCCTGGGGGCAGTGCATTCATGTGAAAAACGGAGCAACTGCTTTGAAGCTGCTCCGTGTGACTGCACCCACCTGCAAGGGAATGTCTGGGGGTCCATGGGACCCACTTTTTCCCCCTCCAGAGGGCTGCTCTCAGGAGGCGCACTGCCAGAGAGCTTCTTTGCCTCTGCGCCTGCATCTGTAATATGGCGCAGGTGAAGAGGCAAAGGGATTCCCTCATTTGCATGGGGCACGGCCCCATGCAAATGAGAGAATGCCCCCTGAAGATATGGCTGGCGTTTTATGTGAGCCAGCACTATCGGTATTACAGAAGGGGCGGCACAAGCATCTGTAGCCCCTTCTGTAATACCAAAGTGCCCAGGCACGTGCAAAGTGGGCAAACGCCCCCGGGGCACATTGTGTAATACGGCCCCTGATCATTATGCCACACCAACGGTTACACTAGTTCAGTCACTATTCTTTATATGCTTTTACAGCCAAGTATAAATGTACTCTGAAGTGATCATAGAGTAACATGGGGCACTATAGAAAATGTCATAAAAGATATAAATATAATTTCTGTAACATTACATAGTTATTGATTATGTCTTGCTGTCGAAAGTCTTGTTAATGATCAGACTCCACCCACAACTGTCAGTGGGCAGATGTTGCAACGACTTGACCAGGTTTTTGCACTCTTATGTAGTGAATGCGTGTACATATTATATAGTGCAAATGTGCCAAAGAAAAACTGATTTTCAAAAACATTTCACAAGTATTGCATTTGTTTTCCTTGACGTCCCTTGTATTACCGAGGTTGGGGAATAGGAGGAATGTGGCATACTTTCATTGCGAGAGACTATTGGAAAACTAAAAAACCTTAAAGAAATTAAAAACAGGTCTATCTCAATGCAGCCAATAAAGATGAACATTTGGATTTTTAAGAAGAAAACATGTAGAACTAACATATTATCCAAATATGTAACACATGGAAAAAGAAGAATTTCGGGCCACTTTTTACTGACATTACATATTTCTACAGTATAATATTACACATTTTTTGGGAAAAATCCTTGTATTGTTCCTTTCTAGCCTCGTTGAAAAGACACTGAGCGAATGAAAGTATGGTACTTACCCAGGATGGGAAGCGATGCAGGGGTGGTGTTGGAGGTTTGTTGGTCATTGCCTTCCCTGTTACTTCACTGATATCCTGCTCAGTAGCCCTCTCATTTTTGGTAGACTTATGAAAAAAAGCTCCATCATCATAAGCAGTTTCCATTTTCTCTAGTATGTCCATGTGTGGCCCATCCACTAGATCTATATCCGTCTCCTGTAATCTGAAGGGCCGGATCATGCTTATCGCATTTCTGTTCCTCCCGAACATCCGGTCACTACTCAATTGTGGTTGACTTAAGTGCTTCTTTGTTAAAGCAAAACTTCCATTGAATGCATTTGGGGTCTGCAGCTTTGGAGGAGGAACCCGTGATGCTGAATGCACTGGTGTTGAAAAATGCGTGCCCCATGCTGATGACGCTGATGGATGCTTTAGGGCCAAACTTGGGCTTGGGATGTTGGCTTCACTGGATGAAGATGAATAATCAAGTCTCTGAGATTGAAACTTCCTACTCAGTTCATCAGAAGAGCTGTCGAGATCCCGCTCTTTACTTAAGCACTCTGATAGGCATTTCCTAGGGAGATGGCTTTTTGGTTTCCGCTGGGATCCCAGTACCCAAGAACAGAGCAGTCTGTCTTCTGGCCTCCGACCCTCAAAGCCATCTTCTTCATAGAAGGAGCTGCTGTCATCAGATGCAGTCAAGTACATTTCACTTCCCATTCTGCAGAACCCGCTGCCTTCTTCAGAGGTGTGGCTTGAAAGTGTAGATGAACACCTGGGTTTATTCTGCGTTTTCTGCCCTTCATCCTCATCAGAACTCCAGTTGTTTGTATTGATGGAAGAGCTCTTTGATATGCTGTCATCCATGCCTCTGACAGCATAACTAGTCTTCCCTTTCCTACTGTGGTCATTTGCAACAGAATTCCGGTTTACTGGGCTCTGATCTTTGCTGTGTTCCTGTACTTGACAGCCCACTGACCTGTCTCTGAGTTCTTTTCCTGTTGAACAGGATACATATCATTGAGGAATCGGAAAATAAATAGGCGTAACATAAAAAATACATCACATTCCTAGTTAAAGCAAGTCTGAAATACCATCAATCCTTCGTACTAACTGCTGCTAATCTTAACAGTTGATACCAGTACACAATTCAGTACGTGATCACATAGTGTACAATATATAGACATTAACATACTATTAAAGAAACTGCTGGCATAATGTTAATGTACATAATCATATTGCATACCTAAAGATAACCAATTCAAAATCAATGTTACCCCCACATGCTAAACTACAACACCATAACACCTCAGCATAGGTGTGGACATATGGTCTTTTAGGAGCTCTTTTCACCACACACCTCTCAGCCGTCACGATTTTCGACCCTGCACTTCCCTTCAACGAACCTCAATACCTGCGCCACACAACAACCAGCAGCATATGGTGACATAACATAACACTAATATCAGATATCATCTACCCATTTCTCTCTCATCCTCCCTTCCCCCTTTCCCTCCCCTGCCTTCCCATCCTTGCCCATTATGGGACACCACCCTACCCCTCTCCTATCCTGGACACGGATGGGACACCAGCGTTCTGGATGCGCAAGCACGATCTCGCCGCCAAATTTGAAGCCATGACCCTACAAACGCCAGAAAGCATCCAAAGACATTGATGCATGCCGCCGCCTGCCGAGATTAAATCCAAGGGAGCTAGACCCATACAATGCTATATGACAAGTACGATAGAATCCTGTACATAGCCCCGCAGACTTACTAGTACCCCCACCACTATTATCCCTTTCCCTATGTCCTTCTCCCCCACCCCACAATAAGTTAGTATTATTTGCTGTTCATAGGTGACACTAGACCACAGTAGACACAAAGTTTTGCATGTTACCTATACAAATCACTTCCATCCAACAGACTAAGGGTCTGATGGCTTGCCGTAGTTATGGTGGCAGAGCGGGCACCTCCGCACCGGCTGTCCGACCGCCCGATTAGGAGTTGGGCTGTCGGACCGCCATGGCACCACTGCTACCGCCAAGGATTTGCAATGCCTGGCGGTCTTGCAGTGGTCTGAGGCCTGCAATATCCTGACAGTGCCACTGTGGCAACAGCAAACATATTAAGAGTTTACTCACCGCCACAGTTTTCAAGGCAGTAAACCCGCCATGAAAACTGTGGAGATGATGGGACCAAGGGCCTCAGGGATGCATGCAGGGGGGCACATGATGTGCTTTAGCATTCCTATTGTGAAGCCTTTCTAAGGCTCACCACCTGGGACTGCCAAAGCACTGCCTGCCAGACAAGGAGAAAGCTTCTCATCTGGCAGGGGGTGTCAATACGGCTTTGAAAGTGTGGCAGCAGGGTGCTGGTGTATATGCTAGCATGGCAGCCCACTGCCACATACAAAGTCATAATCAGGCCCTAGTCTATCAGTGGCCCCAAAGGGGACAACGGAGTTGAAGACCAGTGTCAGTGCAAGATTGAGACTGGTGCTCATGGAAGAGATGCAGACCTTGGAGCAGCTGGACAAGGCTGAGGGTGTACTAACAAAGTCAGTAATTAACACTTTTCACTCCAATCCCGCTTCCACTTGGGACACCTGAAGCAACAGAATAAGTTGGACAGTGTTGGAGATGTGTGATGGAATATTTGTGATTTGTAAATATTTTTGGATCGCCATCATTCTTTTTTATTTTATCATATCTTACACCTTGCAATTACTCTTGCTCATCAGGACAATGCTTTAAAGTGTTTAATTTTATTACTCCTTGCCGATTCACCTATTCTTGTGATTTCCCTTACCTGTTCACCACTAAATTACTGCCTTTGCTTCCACTGACATCCTCTACATGTCATCCAACATCATGCAAGCCTGTGCCTTGTATGTATTGGTGGGCCCTTGCAAAGCTTTCGTGCCAACATTACTCATAGAGAATGCCTGGTGGCTACCCTGTAAAAAGGGTATCATCGAACCCACAGGCAAAGCCATGGTTTGTGCCCAGGGTCCATCTCTGCAGTAACAGCAGAGTATGGAATCTGTGCAGCATTGTTTGTGCTCTCATATCCCAAAAAATCAATGTGGGAAATTGAATAGGAATTGCAACTTTTTAGACCAAAGGAATAAATTGCACTCCTAACAAATTACCAGAAAAACCGTCATAAATCAATCTTGAAAGACCAACCTTTGCTTGTCCATCTAAGTGGCTAAAATTCTAAGCAATTTTTCTCTGGACTACATTTAGTACCAGTATGAAAGTGTACCAACTGTCTTTGTCTGCAGAGCCTGGTTAAAAGTGAGGATATAAGTACACAATAACACCATGTCAACCAAAGAGTGACCGGAATGAAAATTTCAGATCATATATCTATTGTTGAATTTGTGGATTCCTCAACCAATGTTAGAAATTTTTCAGGGAAAGGGAAACATTTTTACTCTTTTGGGAATTGCCACGGACATTGAATCTACCTTTACAAATCCACAAAAAAGTGTTTGTCACAAAGCTAATTTTCGATTTTCAGAGCTATTTGTAATTCACATTGGGAGCCAAAGCAATTCTTCTTGCAAATCTGCTATTCAATATGAATTTGTAAATCAAACAACCAACATAATCATGAAACTTGATTTGTTTTGTCCAATTACCTGATCGACATAGTCCCAATAAAGCGGAACTCCTTTCTCATACACTCTGTTTTCATGACATATTTGGTGTAATTGCATTCCAAGCCTTTCTCAGGGAGTCTGAATGGTATTGCATATTTAGGGGCACTCACTATTCATATAACTTGTCCCCCTGTGACAATATGCATACATTTTCCAAAATTAAACTTATGAGCATGAATCCTATTTTTCAGATTTTTGCAGACTTAATAGATTTATCCAAAATTGTTAGTGATCTAAAGAATAATTTTCCTATGTATCGGGTGTCTCAACCCTAACTGGAGAGTCCCTTTGACCGATAGGCCTGTAAAATGTTTGCCAGCACAAACTCAAATCAACTGAATTTTCAGGTGATTCTGGTTTTTGTGAATTCTGCAACTTGTTAGAATTAGTGATTATGGCCAGGTTTGCTATAAAACAAAGAAACTGAGGTGGACAAGTCATTGCAGGGCTTTTTATTGCCTCAACCAGAACCTCATGTCTCCATTCACCATTGCAGGTGCTGTATGCATATGATAAAACATAAAAAAGGACGTACTCAAATGCAAGTAGCTGTGGTGGTCTTTGCAGCAGTAAGCGCAGAAGAGGAAGTAGAATAGGAGGGGTTGAGGGATGGAGGTCTGAGCAGGAAACAATGCACGGTCCTGCCATGGACTTTCCTCCCCCACAAGTTATAAAGAGAAAACATTTTCAGCCTTGAACTATCTGAATAACCAGGAGTTACCTATGACGAATTTGCCTTGGTCTAAAACTAAACAAATGCAAATACATGAATATATTAGCTCTAATATAAGTTGCTGTTATGGTTATATCAAAATTAATGGATGCTAATACAAGTCAACTCAATGGTACTCATTTCATCACTACTGACAACAGGCTGTGTGCTGGAATTTGAAACTGTGGTCTGTAAACTGAACTCTTACCTGAGCAATGATTTCTTTAATCACTGAGCTATTTCACTAATTACAAAATATGTATATTTTTACAAAGGGCGTAATCACTGATCAAGTACCTAATGGGCTGGGGGCATGGTCTAGCTAGATGGCTAATAGGTCGTGAGCAGTGAGATCTCTGTCCTCCCCAGCTTGAATCCTTCCGCATCCTGACCAGAGGGAGATAAACAAGTCGATCCTGCATGCCCCTGCAGTCTGAAAAAGCGAAATAAAGTCCCTCTGCAGAATAACACCAATGTGTGGCCTACAGGAGAACAGTGTATGGGAGAGGACATCTTTGTTCAGATGAGTTGGAGTACTGCAGTGAGCACAGCTGCCTGCTGGGATAGGTGATGCGGTCTGGGGATACTGATCACAGGTGCGGAGTGAAGACCTCAATTCCCCTGGTGGTGCCGAAACTTGGACAACTTGGACAAGGAATGGTCTGGAGAAAGATGGAGCAACTGAGAAATGTTGCAACTCCAGAGCAGCCTTTGGGATTGAGCCATCCATCAGGTTGGCGATTGTTTATTGAGGAGGGCATGAATCGCTGCATGCTTCCAGTCTTCAAGGAAGGTGGTGGAGGTGATGGGGTGTTGATGATGTGGGTGAGGCAGTTCTGATAGATAATTTGCAGAGGTTGATGTCATGGTGGGGGCATTGGTCTGATGGGCCCTCTAAGTGTATGTCTGCATGATAGTCGTTGTTTCTTTGCCGGTGAGGTGTACGTTGTGTTGGTGATGGGCAGGTTGACAATGAGCTTGCTAGGGTCTGGTTGGTGAGGGAAGCTGTCTTAGATGTTCGTTATTTTTCCATGGAAGAAATTGGATAGTCCGTTGCAGATTTTTTGGGAATGGGTGATGCTGTTGACGGAGGCCATGGGAGTGGTGAAATACTTGAGGAGCAAGAAGATTTCCTTGCTGCTGTTATAGGTCTTTTTGATACGTACAGCTAGTGCTCTTTTCTTGGTGTCTCTCAATTGCTGGAGGTAGCATCCAGTGCCGCTTTGTAGTGGTTTTGTGGCTGGTTCTCCATTTTCTTTCTAGCTGATTGCAGTGTCGTTTGGAGTCCTGAAAGTACTCTGTATGCCAGCTGGCTTGCTTGTTGGTCCTTCATTGCATAGTCAAGGGAGTCTGCAAGGATCTTGATTCAGTTGTTGAAGCTGGCAATGACCGCGTTTCGGCTGTCTGTGGGCTTGGGTTGATCTCTGCTGAGGGAGTAGAGCCAGATACCTTCAGAGATTTTGCCCCAGCTGCAGGTGTTTTGGTTGGCGTAGATGAGTGTGTTGCTTTGTGGTGTGTTGATATGGAAGTGAAATATGGAGTGGTCAGTCCATGTGAGGGTTCAGGTTGAGCTGTACTTGATGCTGTCACTGGTGGTGTTTCCTGCGATGTGTGTTGGTTTAGTGACAAGCTGGGTTAGTCCGATGTTCAAGCTCTCGAGGAGGGCTGTGGAGCAGGGGTTGGGTCTTTCTTCTAGGTGGATGTTAAGGTTGCTGAGGAGTATGAAGGGTTTGAAGCCGATGGTGAGAGGCACAATGAAGTCAGTAGTGAGGCTGGGGAAGGTGGTTCAAGGCCTGGGTGATCGGTAGGAGAGGGTTACGATTAGGGTAAAGTTTTTGAAGCTTTGCAGCTTGAACTGCAGATGTCCCATGAATGAGGAGGCGTACTTTGTGGTTGTTGAGAACTTGATGGAGTCTTTGTAGATGACTGCAAGTCCTCCTGGCTTGTGAAGGCTGTCCAGATGTGCAATATTGTAGCTTGCTTGGATTAGCTAAGTTGGGTACCGATGTAGAGTTGAGCCAGGTTTCCTTGAGGAAGAGAGTTTTCTGTGTGTTGCTGCTCAGTAGGTCCCAGACTTAGGTTGCATGTTTGCTGAGTTACAAGGGTTGAGTAGCATGCATGTGGAAGTGTGAGCTACAAAGAGGGTGGCCTAAAATGTTGCTCTTAGAGGAGATTGTATGGCACAGATATATGGGGTCTTTAATTAATTTAGAGAAGATGCTGGCACAACTGGACTGTTGGTTGCCAATGGACCTCTCACCAGCCCGGCAACAGGTAAATATGAAGCAACATAGTAGAGACTTGGTCTAGGCTACACATGTAAACACAGACACAACACTGACAGAGGTTGTCCAAAGTAGATAAGTCTGGGTGTATGTTGGCCTGGCTTTTGAAAAGGGAGAGGCCCCAAACATAAGTATTTGAGTTGAAGAAACCATTGTGGATAGGGATCGCATTAATGTGGAGAGTTGTGCATATTTGAAAGACTGCTTTTCACAGGTATTGACTGTCCCACAGATGAAAAAGAGAGGTACCTGGAGGATGCAGAAATTCCCACACCTCTTGGGGGAGATCCTTTTACTTTTAAAGGCCCCTATTAGAGTGAGTCAACTGAAGGAGGCATTGGATGGGATGAACAAAGGACAGGTTTGAACGGCATTCATGCAGAGTTTTTATAAGACGATATTTTGTCCCTAATAGAAGAACTGCTGGAGGTGTTTACTGAAGCATGTGAACAAGGTCAGCTACCTCCCAGACAAAGAGAGACTCTTATAGTCTTGAGTCCTAAAGAGGATAAAGAATCAGAGTTGTTTTCATCCTACATACCCTTTTCAATGCTTAATACCGATATTAAGCTGTTGAGTAAAGCCCTTGCTAATAGACTATTCAGAGTTATAAGCTCCCTGATTGCAGATGGCCAGACGGTATTTTTTCTGGGTAGAAACACTGGCTTTAATATTAGGAACCTTATGTATGAGTTAGAGGCATTTGCTCAATCATCCTTAGAACTGAAGCTAAAATTGATACTGTAAATTGGGGATTTTTGATCACAGTACTGCACACTATGGGATTCTGCCCTTTCTTTGTGAGTTGGGTAAAGGTATTATATTCAGAACCCACAGCTAGGGTATGGATGGGTGTATCTGACTCTTGGGTCTTGGAGCAGGGAGCTCAGTAGCGTTGCCCAATGTCACTGCTGTCATTTGTGTTGGTGTTGAGCCGCTTGCGTTCAGATTACAAAGGGGTTTTCTTCCCTGGGGTATCCAGGTTGAGGACACAACATATGTTGTCTCCTTGTATGCCGCCAACCCACTGGACCCAATTAGATCAGTCCGCCACCTGCAGGACAAACTGGAGCAGTCCAGAGTGGTATCGAGCTATGTACAAACTGTAGTAAGTAACAGCTGCATCCCCTTTCGAGACGGGTTGGATGTCCTGATAGTTCTAGGTTTCGAGTGTGAGAGACATAACTTATTTGGATGTGCAGGTAGCACATTGTCAGAGAGCCCAATATTTACTGGATGTGGGCAAAATGGTAGATGGCTTAGCATTTCAGACAACGTTGCCCCTTTCGATTATGGGCTGGTAATCTGACACGAAAATTGTGTTTTTGGCATGGTGCTTATACATTCTACAGAACACGATATGTTCTGTTCTGAAAGCCATGTTTTGAAGCCTTGATGGTTTGCTGTATGCTTTCGTGTGGGCTGGGAAACGTAGTTGGGTGAAGTTGGATGCACTAAAGGCCTCCCTAGTGTATTTTTGTGTTATGCTGCTGAGCAACTGCAACATGTAGTGCATTGGTTTGAGGAAGGCCCTAACTGAGAGAAAACGCTTTTGGCTGGCACCTACTATCAGCACGCATTGCCGGAGTTATTCATGATGGGGGGGATCTTTCCAGAAGTTGGCCCTGAAGTGGGCCTTACCATATGCACAGGGCGGCAAACCTGGGGCAAAAGGTTGTGGTTAAGATTTTGAGAAGGTCCCTATTTGCCATGGAGTTCCCTCTCTGGCCTTGTGGGTACTTGGTGGGCAGAATTGTGTTACCTGATGTAGATTTATTTCATTTGCCCAGCCAGGAGTATTTTGAGATGGCACAGAACAGTTTTTCAGTATCTAAGATGGTGCATGTGGTGCATGCCATTTGGAGAACATTCCTGGAACCCCAGACTGAGAGAAGGGAAAAGCTTGAGACTGCTGGATGCAGGACTGACCAGGAGGACCCACAGAAAGTTAGTGGAGAACGACATGTGAGCAAGTTAAGACTAAAGCCCCTAATGCCCGGATTAAACTGATACAATTTCATTTGTTGCATAAAACACACCTAGCAGCCTGTAACTTGGCCCAGGTTTATCCAGGTAGGTCGTCCCTCTGTGGCAGATGTGGTTTACTCCACGCAGACTTTATGCATCTTACGTGCATGTCCCCAACAGTTGAGTGCTTCTTGAATGAGGTGGAGCAAACTATAAACACTATGACAGGTATGGATATGGTTAAGTCTATAAAGGCCTGTTTGTTTGTTGGGCATTTGACTGAAATGAGAACATTGCAAAATGAGATTGCGAATGTGGGCATTGGGAATGGTCTTGGTGAAAAAGCGCATTGATATTCAATGGGTGCCTCCAGGGGCCCCGTGGTTGGAGAGATGGAGAAGGGGTCTATTAGAATGGGCACTGGCAGACGAACAACATATGCGGGTCACTTGAAAGGACAACAAGGTTACGGTTATGGAGGACCTGGGTGAATGGTCAGAAATGTAGATGAGAATAACAAATCCTCCTAATAATAGACCTGCTTGAAGTGGACAGCTACGATAATAGACTCATAATCTAGCACAAAAAGAGGGATTAGTGTACCCCCTGAGGAGGGATTTGCAACATTGCTGTGTTGAAAATGTCTCTGGTCAGTGACCGTAATTTGAAACATGTCTATAATATGAGCTACTTGTGCATCACAGCATTATTCTTTTTCTGTGAGTAAAATTTTAATAAAAAGATTTATAAAATAAAAAAAGTACCTATTAGGCTGTGTCGTTCACAAAAATCAGATTCTTTAGTGGATGTCTTACTGCTTCCTTCCATTTGAATAACTTGCTGCTGAGAGCTTTTTGCTCTGTTCAAGAAGCAGCCAAATGTTAAACTGCTGAGTAGTTGGCCTTCTCCGGGTTTTTGTGTAACAGACACAGAGTTCTTTTTCTCCTGAATTTCTGAAAATTAATTTTAATAAAATATTGTTATGACAAACAAAATGTATCTTTAAAAAGTCACCATGTTTTGTCATGTTATACCAATTCAGTCTATAAAACGTACTATCACCATAGCATTGTGGCTCTTTCGTCACACAAGAGCGAATCATGTATGCACTGATAGGACGAAAAGCCACAAACAATACTTCTAAGTGAATAACCAAATTATAAGAGCCGTCCTACATTTAAAACATAGCATTCTGAGTACTGAGACTTGTGGTTTCAGGAATCAGAGGCATCCACAGAAAAGGCTCTGTCCACACCGTTAACAATCTTCTTTTTAAAACACATAGCAAAGCCTGCAGCGTTGACTGAAAATGTTGTCGAATATATACTAATTAAAATAGGTTGAAACATTTTCAGTAATGTGGTCATTGTGAAATATTGTAGATAGCTCTTTAGAGGGAAAGGTTGCTGCATAAATTATGTAAAACAAAAAAGAAATCTGAGATATTTCCAAATTATAGTAGAGGGCCATCCCAAAATCTTTGACTGTCCGCCACCAACATTCTTAATTCCTTGCTCAAAGTTTCTCTTTTCTGGCTGGACTAAGGTCCCAAATACAACTGTCCGAGGGTAGGGTGCCATATTTATTGTGCCCTACAAGCTATCATAAATTCCCACAGGGATCAGAATTTTGTGAGTGGATAAAAAGCAATAAATACAAGTTTTCCCCCAAAATAAGGCATAACATGCAGATTTCAGGGCTAGATATACTAAACTTTTAAGTGGCCATAAACCCTCCAAGTCACTCAATCAGAGGGTTTGCAAAAGCTAAAACTCAATTTTTTATGTACTAAACCGATTTTAGGAGTTAGTAAAGTTTTACCAACTCCTAAAATGGGTTTAGAAATGGTTACCAAGTCACAATATTGTAGGGATATGTTTTGGGCATCACTTCTGAGAGAGCTTTTATAAAACACAAAATTATATAGGTCATAATGAATGTGCAGTATTAAAGAGCAAGCTTAAATTAAAATAAAATGCATTTAAAATAAATGGGAGAAATTGAGCAAGGCTAACATATTTACACCTACTAGGCCTCAAATGGATAAAGAAACACATACAGCATATAATGTTTATTT
This sequence comes from Triturus cristatus, assembly GCF_964204655.1. NCBI lineage: Eukaryota > Metazoa > Chordata > Amphibia > Caudata > Salamandridae > Triturus > Triturus cristatus. The sequence goes on from NC_140589.1 coordinate 1,636,269,715, forward strand.
TGACCAGGAACTGACATGTCTATAGAAGGCAAATATAACTAAAATATTTAACTCTTGCCCTTTTCATGGAAGTGCTTTCATAAGAAGAAATAGTTTCATAAAGTTTCACATATTTCCACAGAATGTTTCTACTTTAACAAAGCTCACCGCTAGCAAATGATTAGAAATAAGTTTAATAGGGAAATGAGGAATTCATACATTTAGAATCAGCGTTTAAACTTGATCTTGAACCTTTCAACTAGCTTGTACTTCCCTTTCAGTGGATGTTTGCTGCTAAATGTTTTCTTTTCATTATATGGATGTTTCAACTTCTACATAGACCATTGTTTAGATATTATATGTTAGAAGGTTGGAAGAGTAGATGTATAGGTGGGAAAGTGAATCTGAATGAGAAACTGACCCACACTAAGTTTAAACTTTTACAAAATATTTGTCAATTTAACACTGCTGTCTAAAGACCATTGTAGTCTTGGAGAGTAGGTTACCACTTCCTTTTGATAATTTTGCCACAGACCCTATGCTATGTTGCTCTGGGACCCTACTAAGTTTCTTGAACATCTCTTTATGGGACATTCGTCTTTGATATTTTTGATCTATTGAGATGGTTTATTGCTAAAGTCTTATGCTTTCTCTGACTCTCACTCAAACTAGAACTCTTTAGGGATTCTGATTGACTCCTTTTCTCCCATATTCTTAGATTAGGGATTCTTTTCTCCATGGAATGCGCTTAATGCATTTTATTAAACTTATTGTTTATTGATTGATTTTAATAAGATTCTAATAACTGAAACCTGATTACATTTATTTTGTGACCTAATAAAGATAACCTACTAAAAGATTTTGATTAATAAAACCCATTAAGCTTTACCAACTCTCTTTATTGACTGAAAATTGACTAACAATTGTGATGGTAATTTATCTGTTGCATTGTTCTCCTCTTCTGACGGCAAAGATCCACAAGGACTGAGACAAGTAAGCAGAGCAGGAATTAGCCCGGTCGATAGTAAACTGACAACTATTCATTTAAAATTGATTGTCACTCCAGCAATTCCAAATTGCGATTCTACACAGTATGTATGAATGGTTTCTGACCATAAATCTGGTTGCAAACTATTGATAAGTTACAGGCTCCGAACATGGGGTAGTAACTGATTACAAAGTTTTGCACAGCTTTCCTAAGAGGAAATGCATCTTTCTGGCTTCTCCGCCATGGCCATTTTAGCAGCACTCGACTACCAAAGCAAGCATATTTTCAAGAGACTGAAATAAATAAAGGCTGCATGAGTGACACATAAGACTATGATCCCTAAGATACAGTACAGAATCAGTATTGGAGTAGCACTATAACTGCGTGGTCGGTATTGCACAGATTGTAGCCACATAAGAAATGTTACGTTCATTTCGCATCTTCAGTTATGATGAAGATCCCATTGAGGAGGGAGATATCGTGGATCAGTGGTGTATACTGATAGAATTTTACAAAATGTTGTCTTCTGGGTTTAGGAAATACACATACAACAAGTGAGCACAAAACTGCTGGCCTGATTTAGAGTTTGATGGATGGGTACTCCCTCACAAGCGAGACAGAGATTTTGTCAGCCTAAATACAAGTGCATTATATTCCAATGCGCTTGTAATGTAATGTGGATTTGTAGTGCACAAGCTTGTCACCCGTCAGGGTACCCGGGCACTTGTAATAACGTGGACAAAATATCTGTAACATTTATGAGAGAATGCCCGTGCACCAAACTCTAAATCAGACCCTACATTTCCTGACGGAGAGTGAGTGCCAAGAAGACGGACCTGCACAGGCTATCTGCTGTAGGTGTGGGGGGCACTGTGTGGGACTGTTGTAAGTCGTTTCATGAATTCCAGAGGCCAATCAGTTTGGCTCGCTCCTTTTTCTTCTGAGGTCAAGGCAGTCAACCATGGGGTCCCGCAGTGCTCTTTGTTAAGCCCTATCATCTTTAATGTTTTCATGTCCGCTCTAGCCTCTGTAGTCGAGCCTTTTGGGTGTAGAATCCTTTCTTATACCGATGATACCCAGTTCTTTGCCTTCAAGAATTCCCATGCCTCAATTGCAGCCTCTATTACAGACTGGTAGCGTGCCATTTTTGAATAGATGCAGGGTAGTCAACTCAAATGCAATGTAGAGAAGACGGAAATTATTCCTTTTGGATCACAGGTGTCCAACTTGTGGTAGGATCTCTGGCCTCCTGCGCCCCCTCCATCTTTGGTGGATAAGAACCTGGGGGTGAAGTTGGACATCACCCTATCCATGCAGGTGCAGATTTTTGCGGTGGTGGTCCAATGTTTCGCTATTCTCTGCCCTTTGAAGACATTTCTTCCACTCCTCCCTCTGGAGTCTAGGAGAGTTGTGATCCATGCGCTGATCACATTGCGCTTGGATTACATGACAACTCTCAACTTAGGGGTGGTGCTGAACCGCCTGCAGGTGTTCTAAAATGCTGCAGCCAGGTTTCTTTTGTGTCTGCCTAGGCGCTCTTCTGTGTCATTGGCTTTGAAAGCCCTCCACTGGCTGCCCCTCAGGAAATTGATACTATTTAAAACCTTGGTTCTGGTCAACAGGGCAGTGTATCTGTCCAGTCCTGGGTATCTGGCGAAGAGATATGTCCAGTATCTCCCCTCCAGAGTGCTGTGTTCTGCCTCTGCTTCGCTTCTGTCAATCCCTCGCTTTAAAAGGGCCCATGAGGGCATAATGCCTTCTCTTTCTGTGCTGCCAAAGCCTGGAATGAGCTCCCACACGTATTTCGTTAGATCCCCCTTAAGACCAAATTCCACACAAAACTCAAAACTTGGCTTTTATCTGTGGGGCGATAAGGTCTTGGTTTTGAGGTGCGTACCATTAGATTTCCTCCTTTAGCATCGGAACACTCCTTGAAGTAACCTCACGCTCTATAAATCTCCTATTCATTCATTCATTCATTCGCTGAAGCTTTATGCTTTCTACAGCCCCAACCTCTTTCAGCAACCTTTATTTATAGATTTTTAATTGCAAGCAAGCCACCCACCTTCATTGATTATGATGCAGCTTGTGTAGCCACTTCCCTAGGCCATGACATACACTACATTTTCTCATTCCCTGTATTTCATTTTTGTAATATTTAGAAACAGGTGCTGTTTATTGAATCTGGTTCAAATGGAAGAAGCCTCCAGAGGGTCCTGCATTAAATGTTGGCCCCCACCACTTGCACTAACTTCGGTGAAGCTTGTGGGTATAAAACAACATTTAATTTGTCTTAATTAAGTGATGAAGTAGATCAAGTAAAAATGGCTATATCACTTTTCTTTCAGCTTTGTCATGAATGCCATGTTTTGTGGCTAGCTCTCGTGCTCTTGTTCGGCTTGGTCATCACTACAAAACCTGCCTAAATACCTAAATAAGAAAAAACAGTAAATGGTAAAAATGTAAATGCGGATGGGCAATTGAGGAACATATAATATTTAACTGAATTTATTCAGAACATTCAAATAGTGTCAAAAGATTATGCTGGACATCCAGAGTGCTTCATTCTGCCTCTGCTTCGCTTCTGTCGATCCCTCGCTTTAAAAGGGCTCGTAGGCGCATAATGCCTTCTCTTTCTGTGCTGCCAAAGCCTGGAATGAGCCTCCACGCAAACTGCGTAAGATCCCCCTTGAGACCGCATTCCGTACAAAACTCAAAACTTGGCTTTTCTCTGTGGGCCGATGAGGTCTTGGTTTAGAGGTGCGTACCATTGGATTTCCTCCTTTAGCATCGGGACACTCCTTGAAGGAGCCACACACTCTATAAATCTCCTATTCATTCATTCATTCGCTGAAGCTTTATGCTTTCCACAGCCCCAACCTCTTTCAGCAACCTTTATTTATAGATTTTTTAATTGCAAGCAAGCCACCTACCTTCATTAATTATGAGGGAGCTTGTGTAGCCACTTCACTAGGCCGTGACATACACTATGTTTTCTTACTCCCTGGACTTCATTTATGTAATATTTAGAAACAGGTGCTGTTTATTGAATCTGGATAAAATGGAAGAAGCCTCCAGAGGGTCCTGCATTAAATGTTGGCCCCTACTCCCTGCACTAACTTCTGACAAGCTTGTAGGTATAAAACAACATTTCATTTGACTTAATAGAGTAATGAAGTGGATCAAGTAAAAATGGCTATATCACTTTTCTTTTAGCTATGTCATGAATGCCATGTTTTGTGGAGATCGCTTGTGCTCTTGTTCAGCTTGGCCATCACTACAAAATCTGCCTAAATACCTAAATAAAAAAACCTGCAAATGGTAAAAATTTAAATGCGGATGGGCAATTGAGGAACATATAATAATTACCTGAATGTATTCTGAACATTCAAATAGCATTAAAAGATTATGCTTGACACAAATTATACATATATATATGTACATATTACACAGTAGCAGTAGCCACGTTGTTGTTATAGTTAGGGTTACCAGAGATACAAAGTCCTGAGAATTTTGGTTGTTCATAACTTTGCACCCGTTTGACGAATCTCCACGAAACTTTGCAAACTCGTTCCTTTTTGTACATTGGCAGATGATGCAAAGTTTCAAGGAGATTCGTCAAGGGAAGAAGAGAGTCCCGAAACGCATTTTGGCTCCAACTTATTTTCTATAGACTTTGTTCTCACATGCAGCGTGAGAACGGCTGAACATATATGAATGAAATTTGGCAACATTTCGATTATGGTGTGTAGATGATCCTTTTGAGTAGTACAGGAAAGCAGGGTAAGTATTTTCGCCTAATGATATCTGTTGTCACATTAATTTCACTTTATGTTGTGAAAGTGCTATGGTACCTAGTGATGACAAGGTGTTCTGAGATTGGCTAATGACTGCCTTTGCAAAAGATAACGGCAGCCACGTTGTTGTTAAGGCCACTTTCCCTGTGTTCTCTGTTATATGTAGGTAAGTATTAGGGGTATATTTCTCATTGTGTTACGTTGTCCTTGCATCACGCAAAGTAACACAAGGGCAAAGCAACACTAAAGTCAGATTTGCCAACCAACACAAGGCCACCTTGATGGTCCTGAGATGGTTGGTAAATCTGGAGTAGCTTAAGTTGCTGCCTTGTGTTACTCTGCTCCAGGGAGGCCTTCCATGGGTGGAATGTGGGTGTTCCCACGCCTCCACCCATGGATTTTGGTTCATTCTTGGATGAACCCTGAGTGGTAAACATCCCACGATAGGCATAACAAGGAGAACTATGTTTACAATATACACTCTTCTGTACAACACTCAATGCCGCTGTATGACACTATACTCCACTCTATGCCGCCGTACGACACTATACTCCACTATACTCCACTGTATGACACTCTATTCTACAACACACTATGCAGCTTCCTCTATGCCACTACATCCCACTTTACTCCACTCTATGACACAGTTCTTCATTCTACTCCACTCTACATAACAATATGCCACTCAACTATACGACACTATACACCACTGTACTGTAGACCACTCCACTCTACAACACTCTTCTCCACTGTATGTCACTACAAACTACAATAGTTTCCAACACTCTACAACACGCCACTTCACTCTGCGGCACTCCACTCTAAGGTATTCCACTATATACTACTACACTCTACACAACAGCACTCTATGCCACTCCACTCTACCCAACTCCACTCCACTTTACTCCACTCAATGACACTCTACGCCCCTCCATTTTATTACTCTACACTCTGCTCTGTAGCACTCCACTGTACAACAGTGTAGTCAAGTCTATGCAAGTGTAAGGCACTTTAGTTGACTCTTTGCCACTGTACAACACTCTATCCACTGCACGACACACTGCGCAACTCCTTCTATGCCACTTCAGCCCATTCTTCTGCACACTACTCAGTGGCACACTACTTCACTCTACTCTACTGCACTCCACTCTGACATATGCTTCTCTATGCCACTCAACTCTACTCTATGCCACTCTATGCTACCACACTGGACCGCACTTTGCTGTACTCCATACCACTCCACTCAACAGCACTTTAATACACTTTATGGTACTCCACTCTACTCCACTCTACAGCACTTTCCAAGACTCTGCAACAAGCCAGACCACTCTACTGTACAGTACATAACTCCACTGTATGACACTTTACTCCACTGTATTCTACGCCAGGAGACTCTACTCCACACCCTGTCACTCACCTCTACAACATAACACTCCACGACACTTTACTACACTATATCCTATGCAACTCGACTTGACTCCACTTCACAATACTTTACCCTACTATAAACCAATGTTCAACACTCCACTTTACACCACTCTCCTCTATGACACTCTCCTCCACTCTTTCCCTGTGTACTCCACTGTACAACTCTGTACTGCACTTTATCCAGGTACACTCCACTGTACAACACTCTACTCCACAAGACTTTCCAATGCTGTACAGCACATCACTCCACTGTACTCTACGAGATGCCTCTTCAATTTATGACCCTTTACTCAACTGCATGCAATGCCACTCCACTTTACTCTACAACAGTAACATAACATGTATATTTGTAAAGCACACATTCACCCGTGAACATCTTGGCGCTGAATAACAGATGTTAATTGTTACCCAACTCAATGGTACTCATTTTATCAATATCATAAGGATGAAAGGCTGAGTAAAACCCCCGGGACTTTAACCTGTAACCATGTGGTCAACCACAGGCCCCTGCAGTGGACACATTTGTCCACTAAGCCACCAGACCTGGCTTTTCAGTATGCAACACTACACTCTACAACACTCTCCTCCACTGTACTGCATGACACTCCACATAACAGCACACCACTCTAAGATACAGGACTCTATTAAAGATTTTAAAAAAACATTGAAATTCAATTAGAAAAACAAAGGTTAAAACTTACTTATAGTTAGGACAACTTTATTTATTCTTTCTATACAAACCAACCTGAAACTACATACATTTTAGGAATTCTAAAGTTATAGCTATACCTTCAATTTATAATTTACGTACCACCTTTAAATTACTATAAGTATATATATTTTTTCTATACAAACTCAACTAAAACGCTACACACAGTGCAAATGTTAAAGTTAGATTTATACCTTAAATTTATAATTTACACACCACCTTCAAATTATTATAACTCACATACCTCCATACACAGTGCAGTGAACCTCACCACTCTACAGTGTACTGTATTATCACAAATGATGTAATGTGTGATGTCGTAACTGTTGTGAATGCTATGATTTCCGATGGTATAAGTGATCTAATATCAAAGGGGATAATCAGTGCATGGAGAAAGCGTGAGTTATAGTTAATGTAGTGTGGTTACCAAGTTAACTACACTGGGTATGGAGGTGCGCACATTACAATAATTTAAAAGTGGTGCGTAAGGTATAACTATAATTTTGGGATTTGTGGGATTTCTAATATTTACTATCCCTAAGCTTACCTTTTTTTTATTGTGTAGAGATATATATCTATCTAGATAGACAGACAGACAGACAGACAGACAGACAGACAGACAGACAGACAGACAGACAGACAGACAGACAGACAGACAGACAGACAGACAGACAGACAGACAGACAGACAGACAGACAGACAGACAGACAGACAGACAGACAGACAGACAGATAGATAGATAGATAGATAGATAGATAGATAGATAGATAGATAGATAGATAGATAGATAGATAGATAGATAGATAGATATGGATACATATAGATATATTTCCCAGTGTCTGCAGCCACCGGGTAGCTATAGTTAGGACCGGAGCATTTTTTGCTTTCCAGAAAAGTCTGGCCGACCTCAGCTCCTTCCTGAAGCGTTTCAGGGTGATCCATCAAGTGGGGGCTGAGAAAACAGAGGGAGTCCCAAAACATGTTTTCCCTATTCATTTTTCCATAGGAAAATTAGACACATTTACAGCCAAAACAGCTGAACGCAATTACACCAAATTAGCAGAAAGCTAGATTTTGTTCCAGAAGGCATGATTTTGGTGATATGGTGTAAATCATTCAGCAGTTTTTGAGAAATCAAGGTTTAAAATGTATGTATATATCACGCCACGGAGGATCTGCAGAGACGACAAATCTCTAAATAAGATCTGATTGGCTGCCACCAAACCAATAAAAATGTGTCAGCTGCCATCTTAGGACTTGGGTACTTAGGCATATATCCTAGATAAAAGTAAAAAACAAACTAGAAGGGGAAGGGTAGAGATACCCTGCTTCTCTAGGCTAAGGGGGGAGTCCCAGAAGGATTCCTTCCCCCGGTGCCAAAAACCAACAATATTTTTTTGCAGAGGATCCAAGGCTCTGATAAAACAAAAATGTCTATCTAACTTATATTTTTCGGGGAGGAGGATGCGCAGGCCATTCCCAAGCCTCCAAGAACCCCTGGAGACCCTATTTTCGGGAAGGGGCAAGAGGGTGCGAATTGTAGTTACTTTAGGGCATGAGTTGAAGTTACTTGAGATAACTGTAAATGTTGAATTTCAATGACTTTGTTAGTTTAAAATGGTAGCTTTTAACTGACATTTTCACTTAACTACAATGACCCTTTAACCTATGTATTTTTCAGTGAATTTCTAAGGGTTTTTTACAGTTTAAAGTGAGATATAATTAAAATTCCTAACTATAACATCACTTTAATCTTTGTTTTTTTCTACACTCCTTGGTAAGTTGATTGGGACTCATAGAGTCAATTTCATAAACTATGCTAATGATACCCAGCTGTTGATTTCTATTGACAAGACAGTGCCTAATCGTTTTGCGGTGTATGCAGTCTTTCAGGACTGTATGGTAGTGTTGATTTATGGTTTTCATTTAATTCTTTGAAATTGAATGCTGATAAGACAGATATCTTTTTTATTGTAGTGGCTCCCCCTCTACTGTCATCCCTATAGATGTCTGACCAGCGTAACCTGGCACTCCCGCCAATATTGTGTGTAACTTTGATGTCTATTTTGACAACCAGTTTGTTTGACCAGTCAGGTCATCCATCTTTAAATTACCTTTTTTTCGCATTTGAAGGTCATGTGAAAGACCTTAACTTTCCTTCCTTCCGCTGTAGGCTCCTGATGGTACAACCCACATTTTTAAACCATTTGGACTACAGCAATTCTCTATTCCTTGGCTCGCCTGCAGGGCTCTTAAAATGTTTACAATAGATTCATAAAGTTGCTACCAGATAGCCATTGCAATGGCCTTGCATGACATCAGCTCAGCAGCTTTGAATACTGGTTACCTATTGTCACAAGAATCAGTTTTAAGTCCTTATCCATGGTCCATAGGGCCATTAATTGAAAGGACCTCAATATCCTCAATGTAAATATGCATTTTGCATATGTTGGAAGCCATGCTAGGCATAATACCTAATTTTAAGAGAGTGAGATTAGGGAGTACATCATTCTCAGCGGGGGGCCTTTCTCTGGAATCCAAACCCAAATTATTTGCACAAGGAAGAAGATTTGTTCTCATTTAGGAAAGCCTTTAAAACTTGATTCTATTCGCAATAGTTGCCTACTACTTCTATGATGTTGTAATTCGTTTCTTACCTCAGCACCAGGATACCTTCTAAGTCACAGTTGCACTTTAGAAATGTATTTAAAATAACAGAACACAACTCAACATTGCACTGTTATTCACAACACCCATCCATACCATTAGAAATTGACTCACTATTCCCATCTCACCTTCCACACATTATTCTTTCTCAGCTCTAGATCTTGCATCGACTTTTGATCCAAACTCAGTGCCATCAGAACTAACCTTGCTAGACTTTGCATGGTAGTCCTACTGTCCCAGAAAGTCTTCTCCTGTCCTACCCAACCACTCTGCCCAACTGTTTCTCCCCTACTATGTCTATGCTACATCCGCACCATGTGCTCAATTTCTTCCTTTCGGCTTTTTACCATAAAGCCTTACCCTTGTGTCCTGGGACGCCTAACCTCACTTAATTATATAAGGAACACAATAATTCATATCAACAGCAGTTCTGTCACTGGTAAAATACTTCTGCTGCTCCCTCCTCTACCTTCATTTATCAACTAGTCTTCCAACCATTCCTTCTTTAAAGAGCTTGAAGACATTGTATTTATATGTCTCTCCTTCTTTCTCATTGCACAAACCATATCAGCAATCCTCAATCAGGCTTCTGGACTTTTCACTCAATGAAATCTTCGCTCTCTTTCATGCCAAACTTCATGACCTATTCCCGCCACAACCACCACTCTTCTACCATTCTGCTACTTGAGGTCTCTGTAAGTTTTTATACAGCTGACCACTCGCATGACAAACCCATGAACTATAGCCACTTTTGGCATTATTGGTCTGGTCTGTGACTAATCTCTTCATATCCTTCTTCATCCAATAGTCCTCTTTACTTCCTGCATCCCAACTTTTTAACCTGTGGGCGTCCCGCAAAGCTCCGCCATATCTAGACCCCATTCTACTTTTACATCACTTCTTGTAGTGATTTCATCTTCTCTCTCTGGATCTGCTATCACTTTTACTTGAACAACACGAAATTCGACTTACTTCTGCCCACATTCCCCCACCCCCTATATCCATGGTCATGGAGCACTGACTGCCTAATATCTATCTTCCAAAGGATGACTCTTTCCTTCCTCTTGTTGAACTCAGGAAAACAAAGATAATATTTTTCTCGAAGATAAATTGACCATGCTTTGTTTACCTAGAAATCTCAGGGCACTTTGAAACATATGGGCTCCTAAATAATAACCACAGCTGCTAGACATAACTTTTTAAGTACAAGTAAGATCAATCTAACTTCTCTCCCTAATAGATAAATTACTGATTATTCCAATGGTCCTCTGCAAATGTAACTATTGAAATAGGCTATGGATAGAGCTCTCCCATTATGCCTTCTCCCTACTAGATAAGGTTTTTAATGTTGGCACAACGGCTTTGTAGAATCTTGCTAAGTATATTCCCTGCTTTATTACTGTTAACCAGGTTTGCAATCAGCCACAAAAGAGGGCTATACAAGCTGCAAATACTAGTATGTAAATCCTTCAATAGCTCTGTCCTACCTATCTCTGGAAAAACCCTAGTCTAATCTGACTCCACTTGCAACATATTTTCGGCCAATCAGAACTTTCTAGTCCAACCTTATCCTCCCTGTGATGCATCGAGGCTTTGGTCCCTTCTTCTACTGAAGACCATATCATAGAACTTGATTCCAAGTTATCTACATGTTACCCAGGCTTCAGATAGCTCAGAAATAAGAAGTTTGGCTCATCATGATTATTGGCAAAAGGAACATTGAATGGTCACGCATATTACACTGTTTCTAAGTGAATTGCAGAACTAGATGTAGTTGTCTTTTCCACAAATTTATCTATGGTCTAATTCCCTAATACTTTTAGGCAGAGCATATTTTCATCCAAACTATCCATTCCTTAAGGTCCTCAAATAACACCCATCCACAGCTGGCCCAATTTTATCAGGCCATACTTAAAGATTGGTTGCATTGTCAGCAAGGACAAAGCCAGCTCATTCGAGATTTTTTTCCCTTCTTAAGATCACTTTCGCTGACCAAACTGATTTCATTCAATTGCAGGCATTTGGCACTGTGAGATTAGAGGTGTTATCCTCAAATACTGTTTAATGAGTTCCCTTAATTGAGTATTATAAACGTAAAATTGGAAGAAATGTCAACATTATGTGATATCCATAATCAGAAATTATTTCAGAAGTAAATGGAAAGAAATACACAACAACATTGAAGAAATGTTCATAGTGTGGTATGGTGAGGTTAGGAATGATCAGGAGAACTGAGATGGTTGCTTTTAGAGTTTATGCGCAACACATTTTCCTTTCTAGTCTCCTTTCTAGTCTCCATTTTCCCTATGCATGTAAATATAAAAAATGTGCCCTGTATGTAGTGCATTTAAATTTTTAGGTCTGGCAATAGCTGTTATTTGATTTTACTGAAATGGTATGTATAAAACATTTACTTGCAACAGCATTGAAGCAGCCATCTTCACCCATTAGTTTGTTATTGTATCACATCCACACACAAAGTAGTTCCCTGAAGTTTTAGGGACTACTATGGCAATGTGTGCTTTTTTAAACAAAAAAATAGTTCTGCATTTATTCAACGTTTTTTTGTTTGATGATGGGACCCCAGCTTGCCCAACAATAAAGTTTTGTAAAACCCATAGCAAAACAAAACAAGCATTGACAAATCTAAAAGGCTGGCGCCCAATGCAATGCTTTGAAAGTGCTTGTTTATGCTGGTTGGAGAAAAGGAAATATTTTTTCCAGCTAGCTCGCAATTGGTTGAACTGAGAAAGGAGGCAGTGTTTCACTTTACATGGGTATATTTATACTAGGAAAATCCTCAAGTTCAGCAGACAAATCATGAGAAACGGATGTAGATGTGGGTAATGACTGCCAAACTGAAAGGCCATAGGTTTATTAGTGCCAAGGACTAATTTTGAATAAAAGTGACTCACTCTCTTCTCCACCCCGCAATTTCAAGCTAAGGAAGTATGCAGTAGTCAAAGACATTGCACCGAGGATTTGTTTCCATTACTGTAACTTAAGGTAGCTGAACATTCCATCAGAAAACTATAAAGCAATCTTACAATAAAATTGTTAATTTTTATTTTATTTGAACTACATATGATCATGTATTTATTATATATAGTTTCATAATATGATATTTTAGTAAGAGAACACAGTGCGTATTTTTGTGCCTAGTTGGAGTTTTCAAACAAAATGTAGTTCTGGGCGGCCATAATTGAATACCAGACAATGAAATTAGATCCATTTAGTAAAACATTGAGGGGCATATCAACAAGCAGGCGATAAAAAATTATCGCCACTTTTGCGGCCGTTTTCGGCCGAAAAGCGGCAATAATTTTATTGCTTAATCAGCAAGGTCATGCTAATGCATGAAACCTTGCTTTAGCGTCAGGATTCCTAACGCCCAGTTTTGCATCTCTAATGAGATGCAAAGTGGGCGTTCCTGACCTGGCATGACAGGAGAAATGTCGCTAAGCGACATTTCTCCTATCAGCAAGCCTAACGCTATGAAGCATAGCGTCAGGAAAAGTAGTGATAACCCTTGTTATCACTACTTTCCTTACGCCTGCTTCAGGACTGACTTAGCCATGATATCCTATGGAAGGTGGATATCATGGCTAAGTTTGTGAGTCCCTATCAACTAGCTAACGTGAGATTATCGCTGGGTTTCCAGCGATAATCTCACGTTATCCAGTTAGCGCTAGGATTTTTATCGCTGATGAGATAAGCGTTGCTAATAGCATGCTATCTCAGCGATTAAAATCGGCGCTAGCAGGCGATAATTATCCGAGCGCTAAGTGCGCTCAGCGATAATTATCGCCGGTTGTTGTTGATATGCCCCCGAGTTGGCCAACCCAGATGGATTAATATTTCGGACATACAACCCCGCAAAAAATACTAGTTAGTTATATGTTTCAGTAACGTATCAGGATTTTAATGGGGAGAATACGTTTCCATTGCACTATGCGAATACTACCACAAGATAATGCCTATCCCTTCATTTACATTATTAAATAAAGTAAATCTGAAAATGTTGCCATAAGGATGTTTTTACATTACCTTGCATTCGAGACTGTATTGTTTGTATCTCTTCGCAGTAGTTTTTGTTACTCAAACGAAGATTTTCATTCTCCATCTCAAGCTGATAAAAAAAAACTGATTGTTAGTTTAATACTTCCTGTGAGCCTGAGTTTTCAAGTTAAAACACATTATACAAACACATACTGTAGCCCCTATTAGCTCGGTTCATCGCCCGATAATCTTAGAATGCTCATTTGGCAGTTTGACAGGTGCTAATTGTGAACATTCCACATAACATTAGACAGGCAGGATCAATACACGATTTTACATCTGTGTTGCGTGTCCACATGTTCGAACGCACTCACACCAACCAAACTACAAAGGGCCTAATTAAAAAAGGTAAACTTACTCTTTTGTGTAAGTTTACTCTTTTTCGGTATTTAAAAATTGCAATTTAATGGTAACTTTACCACTTTGAATACTGCAGTCACGAAGGGGAAATCCGCACATAAAAAGATAGAACAGGAGGGAGAACTCCGCACATAAAAAGATAGGAAAGGGCAAAAAACTCCGCACATAAAAAGATTGGGCAGGACAACGAACTCTGCACATAAAAAGATAGTACAGGACAGAGAACTCTGCACATAAAAGGAAAGGACAGGACAGAGAACTCTGCACATAAAAAGATTGGACCGAAAAAGAGTACATTTACACAAAAGGATAAGTTTACATTTATGAATCAGGCCCAAAATCTATAACGAGCCCGGAGATAAAAAGTGCAGAAAAAGCTTACACCTAAAGAATTAACACACACTACAAGGCTGTGGCAGATATGCACACCTCAAATGCACCTCTCTGTCTGCACCAATACTTATATCTCACAACTGAAAGAGACAAGAGAATCAGCTTTCTCTGACTCCCCTTTCAAGCTTGAATACTCACTTGAGAGAGAAGGACTACAAATACCAAATCCCAGGGCACCTAAAGTAGGTACACTATGGGTTCCTAAAATAGGGTGACACAGAAAGTATCTAAGGAAAAAACGGAAATAGAGAAAGACATAACTTATCTTAATACTGCCCTCACACACTTTGCAGTTTCGTGCTTCATCATAAGGCCACATCATACGTCCCGGTGCAGACCAACACCTAGGACAGAGCGCAATCTTTTTTATGAGTAAGAGTGGTGAGGGTAGATAGTGAGGAAAAAGAAATATAGAAAACTGAGGAAAAAGTATTCCCTCCAAACAGGGACCAAAAAGTGCAGATAATTGAGTTAAAACTATCTAAGGGGATAACCACAAAATACTTTAATCCTTGTTTCCCCTTGATAGGATTCAAAAAAATCAACATTGGGATATACAAGGGAGGAAAATGATCCCTATATCCCTACTGCAGGAACCAACATGTTTCGGCCAGTGCTACGTGCCCAACCGGATCACAACGGCCTCTGTCAGGGTATAGATCCCTTCACTTACAGGTCTTCAGCCCACTCGTGTGCATAGATTACCAGACTGGAAATTCTCCAATTAAACATTCACCAGTACATATCGAGAGGTGTCCATATTACGAGTTTACAAAGTACTTCTCTGAACCCGGGACTTTCGTGGGAACGTGGTCTTGTAGTCACACTTACTTCAAAGAACCACCAGTGGCCATTTCCGCACGTTGGGAATTGGTATTTGTAGTCCTTCTCTCTTGAGTGAGTTTTTATGCACCAATGCTTATCCATAATACCCAATGTAATTGGGCGCCAGTCTGTGACATTGCAGATCACTTGACCAAGAGTCTGAAGTCATATCAGGAAATCCTGCCATATATTGCATATACTTTTATTCTGAATTGCTGTTGCCGTCGACTATCACACTGTATGTTTTACCAAAAGTGTTGCTTCTGCAGGTGTTTCCACATGGCGTGAGGGAGAACTATAACATTGCTTTTCTCCGTCTGCCTTCAGCACTATGCCCTTCCCTACTTGTGCCATTGGATGCCAGCCTGTGACACCATTGATCACATCACCATTAAGCCAGCACTGATATTTGGAGGTTTTTACATTTATTTCACTTGTACATTATCCTGATTGCTGTTCCTAGGTGTGCATTCTCATCTGTCCTCCTCCTCCAAGCATACGACCTGTTTTCTCTCAGAACGACTGGGCATGGGGCATTGTCAGTTTTGTTTGCCATTATAGTTAGTGTTTATCTTGTTATCACAATTTGACATGTTAGTTTTCTAGTACATTTCTACATTCAAGAGCATCAGACTGTGTGCACCTTAGGCCTGGCTCATACATGGGCAGTTCAACTGCAGTCCTTTATCACTCCCTTTATTCCCCAAGCAATATTCAACAAAAGGCTTTTGCTCTTCATCACGGTGCCTCTGCAGACTCTTATATCTCAGAAAGCTGCCATTATTTCTAGCTCTGTAATTTGATTGTTTATTTCCTACTAAAACCTGGCTTTTAGCATCCTCTCCACCCTATTTTTACACACTATTGACAGAGAATTTCTTTTTTCATCATACTAATCAGGGTGAGAGAATAAGACGGAAAACATTTACTGCAATGCCTAAGAATTCCCTTTTCATTCCGTTCAGTTGTATTCTTCATTTGAGTCGTCACCTATTGTAAAGGCCATCCCTCCTTTTCAAAATAAGCTCTTCATATCATTAAAAGACCGCCACACCCAAGGGGGTGGGCTGTGATGGACAACCTCACTACTGGAGACTGCTACAGAGAGGGGAAATTCCTGGCGGGGATAGGAGATGATGGACTACTTGGACCTCCCGGCTACACATTTCCTTTTATATGGGAAGATATCGGGCATGATGTGAGAGCTCTGGGGAACCAGGCAAAATGAGCTGGCCACACA
This sequence comes from Triturus cristatus, assembly GCF_964204655.1. Classification (NCBI taxonomy): domain Eukaryota; kingdom Metazoa; phylum Chordata; class Amphibia; order Caudata; family Salamandridae; genus Triturus; species Triturus cristatus. The sequence goes on from NC_140589.1 coordinate 1,636,286,160, forward strand.
TGAAGTGCTATAGTTACAATTAACTACGAGCAGATTGATTAACTGCTTTTACAAGGCACTTCTAAATTTGTTTATGTCCCCTTCTCATGCCTTTGGGGACCGATGGGAGACCTGTCTCCAGAAACAACTTACGGACAAGCAGTGGTCGAAGGCAATGCGAGGCATAAATACACACAGTTCAATTATCTCCACACAGCCTCTTAAGCATCTAACAACAATTTTCCACACCACTGTCCATGCTTGCCCCAGATGTGACCTGCCCAATGCTGATTTTATGCACATGGTGTATGGGAGTGTGCAGAAGTGGTGGAGTACTGGAGGGAGGAGATCCTGGAGTGCTTGGGCGGGATGCTGGGGCACGAGATTCCACAATTGCCCGAAAAATGCTCATTGGGGCTCACACAAGGGGCCACGAACCAGTAGGTATGTTTTATGTTTCTGGTATTAGTTCTGAAACTGGCCAAAAGGCAATTAGCCCTGCATTAGTAGGCCATATGGTCCCGCCCACCGCACAGTGAAGGAGAGATGTTGTGCAGTGGGCAAAAAGTGAACACTTAGCATTGAATTTGGAAGACAGTAGAGGATGCAAGAAATATCCCATGGCAAAGGCATGGATTGAACTCTCAGGAACACCCAGAGTTAGTGCGGGAACTAGACATGCCATTCACGGAGGAACAAGCATAAACTGCAGTCCCAATGTCTGTGGCCTGCGTATTGAGATTGGAGCCTTAACAGTTTAAGTGGTTGTGTTGGTGAGAGGTCGGTTTGAGTTTAACAAATTGTTGTATGCATGCAGTTGCAAAGCATATCATATCTTCCTTCTCCTACATCGCTGGTAAGTCCTGGAACGGCCTTCCCCATCACGACCGGACCTCGTCCTCTCTTTTCGAATTCATGAAGGGACTCAACTGACCCGAAGCTGCAAGGCCCACAGTGCCTGTATACCCATGCTAGTGATTAGCCATCCTTTACAAATTTGGATTGATTGATTGTAGGGGAATAGGGTTGTAATTATATATTTTTTTCATCACTTTTAATGAATTTGTATTGATACATCTGAATATTTTAAATGTTTACTTATTATTTAAATAATTGTTTCATTTGATACATTTACTAATTTATTGTTGCATGTTTTATTAATATTACGTTTCTTTCTGTATTAATTATATTTGTTTAATTTAGGTAATATTTGCAACTAAATCTTTTGCCTTTGTTTTGGAGTGTTTGTGTAATTTTGAGTTGTAGGGAGGGGAGTGAATTTAATTTGAATTATTTCATTTTTTTATGTTTTGCATTTGTTTTGTTTTATATTGGATTAATCCCAGCTTCCTCACTTTACCAAATTGTGTGATCCTAGGCAATCCTATGCAATTGTTTCATTTCACTTTCCCTCCTTTTTCTTTTATTATCACATATAGGAGGACCTTGAAATACATGAATTCAGGATGTACACTGTACAAAACCTTCTCCTGTGTTTTTAATTAATAAACTATAATGTTGTTCATGAGTAATAGGAGGCCACCCTAAGAGTGCACACAACAACTGACTTACCTCTTGGCATTTTTGTCAGTGTGGAGAAAGAATGTATGTTCCTAAATTCATGTTTAGGAGCATATCTGGAGTGGGAATAGTACATTTGACCACTCTGAAGACAACTACTTTCCCTACTCCTGTATACATTTGAGTAGGAATAGCAAATCCTTTTCCCACTTCTCTGATATCTGGTTCCTCAAATATTAGTCAGGTTTGGAAAGAAAACAACTCTCATTCTAGATGAAATTTTTGAATTCTAGAGTATTAGCCTGCCTTTTTCATTCCAGTCATTTTCCATTCTTTCCTGGAACCATTTTATGTACTTCCACTTTGGATTTTTATGATTTTGTTAAGTCATGGTATTATTCCGATCTGAATTCTGTGAAATTTCATAAATATCTAGTCCCTGATGTACAGCACTCTTTAAGGTTAATTGTTAACTAGTTTCTAGAGTATCGAATATATACTCCTCACCACTCAATATAACACAGATTGCTTTCACTGAAAATTAATCCAATCTTGATTACTCTTCACTTGCCCCTCTACATTTTTGAGAGAATATTTTTTAGAAGACAATGATGCAGCACCTGCAGGCACAATACTGAGTTGTCTACTCTGAGATGGCTGATGACTTGCCTAGGGCTGCTGAAGGTGGTGATATCAATCTGCTCATAATGCTAGAGTTCCCTGTGAAATTGTTTTAGTGTTGATCAAGGGGTTGTTGATGCATGGGCTTGGATTGGAATGTGTGGAATGTCTCTTGTTCTTTTTCACAAGATGTACTCACTCCAATCCAATGGGTTTCTCCACTCTCTGATCAATGCACACATTGTGCTAGGTGCACAAGGAGTCTATTCTGTCTCCCAGTGTCTTTAAACGTTATGATCAGCCACGGGTGACTTGCTGAGGAGTCTCCATTTATCAGTATGTTGATGGCACAACGTTTGATGTTTGAGAATTTTATGAATCAAGTGTATGCCACCTTAACTGATTTCTCTCATTAATCAAGGCTTGGCTGAAAGCAGCATGCCAAATGTTAAATACTTTCAAAACTGAATAACTACTAATTTATATTGTAAAGTCCAAACCTACAGCTCAGTTTTAGGCATCTATTCTGACAACACAAGGCAGTATACCTGCTTTTGTTGACTGTGCAAAGTCTCTTAGATTCTGATTGTGGCTGGCTTATTTCATAGCCATGTTGTTAAGAAAGTGCAGGCAATCCAATATCATTTATCCCTATTAATGCACATCAAGTCCTCTCCTCCATATGAGAGCTTTTACTGACACAGGACAAGCTATTACATATTTACATGTGCATGGTGGCAATGAGGTTCTATTGGGTCTTCCCAAATATGCACACTCACCCTTCAAACATGTTTTCCATTAAGGAGCAGGAGGTTTTCTTTATAAGTTGCTTGTTCTGAATCAACCAACCCAAGAAACTAATGCTTACTGGCAGGTCTAGGACAACACAGATTAAGGATAACCTCCATGTAAAGATCGCAAAAGTTAATAAAGTCACAGCTTATTCATAAACAATGTTCTGTTGCAATTCCCCTCCACCCTAGCTGAAGCTTACATTTTGCTCCGACATGGATGACTATTAAGAAGGATTTGACAACTTTCACTATTAATCTTGCACTTGATTTGTGACAGGTTTATGTTTTTATACAGCAATGTTGTCAGGTTTTGTTTTATATTTATAAAAATAATCTGCTTTTTGTATTTTTGGTACTTATTATTTACACAGAGTTCACTAAGCAAGGTGGACAAGAATGGCAGTGTAATGAAAAATCTAAATAAAAAGAAATACATAAAAATACATTGTAAGAGAAACACTGAAGGTGTGTGACAACCAAATGGCATATTTTACTATTAATTGTACTGATGTGCATCCAAAATCAAAATGCACATCTTTATTTTTTTATGTATAGACATTTTTGTGACATAATAGCGAAAAAATAGGTGAAACACCAACAGTTATACTGTACCTCATGTAACTTAACTGTCACCCAATCTTTGATCTTAGCAGCTTTCTCTTCTATGGATTTAGCTTCTTGTAATCTTATCTCCTTCTGAAGTAAGAGGATTAATTTTAAGTAAAAAATAAAATAAAATATACAAGTGTAGCAGAAACTCTATTTGATCAAATTACTCTCATAGCATTGACTGCATGCAATTTCTATGCATGTGCAATGCATATTACTAAATAAATATAATTAAGTCATTTTGAAAGCAAAGTACTTTTCTTTCCTACAAAAGATTTTCATCAGTCATAACACAAGCTGGCATAACACGTAGGCATTCATTTGGGGCAGCTTCCAGCCCTGGCTTTTTCTCTGGTACCTCTGACATTGCCCTTATGTCCTCTGATCTTAGGATAAATTGAACCAGATGCAAAAACAGAAAGAATAAAGGGTTAAACAAACTTCGTATACTTTCTTTAGTTTCGACCTTTTCCAGTCAGCAGTACTTTGTTAATAATCTGATAAAGGTGTAGCCTTGGTCAACTGTGAACTCATTAGTGGCCAAAGGGTGCTTTATGCCACTTCCATTCACCCTGGCATTTTGGTGAATTGACATCCAGAATATAGGACAGAAAGCATTAGCTTTTGGCCTTGACACATCAGAGTGCCGATTCCATTATGCAAACTGAAAAGGGTTCTGTCTGTCTACAGCTACTACCATTTATACCTTAAACAGTACTATAGACAATTAACACTCAGTAGACAAGTGTGATAACTTTAGATGAAACACTCCAATGTAATGTCCATTTTTTATACATTTTCAGTCAATGAGAGCAAGTTGTGCAATCAGGATAAGTGGGGAAGATCTATGGGAGGTGAGCTATGTTTGTTTTTATATTATTCGATGGTAACAACCCAACTACATATCATCAGAGATTCCAAAAACAGGTTTTGGTGCGATTGCTCTAACCTTAAAACATGCATGAGGTCAAATATTAGCATAAGATCTAGGTAAATGTATTCAGATAAAGAAAAACTTCCAACGATAATGGAAACTGGGAGTTTGAAAAGTTGTTGAATTTTTGGACGTTAACATGAAATGCGAAGCTGTAATTAAAATAAAGCATCAAAGGCTTATGACTATTGTAGCCCCTCATGCTTCCAGTCCCATTGCTGTGTCCCTTTGGCTTTCAGACCCACTTCGGGTCCTACTTTATTCCTTGCCTGTCTCAGTGTCAAGGCCAAAGGACCTAATTTCCCTGCGGAGTGAATTGGTGTGTGCAGTTGGAATTTGTGAGTTTGCTTTCTCAAGTAGTGCTAGGACAGTGGCATGTGATGCGAGGCCATGCTGGCAGACATGCAGGAACACCTTGTTGGATAAATTAACCAATAGGATTCACCTAATCTAAGAAGGATGGTGACATTGACTAACACTTCAGTCTACATTCACAACACCATTACAAGGTGAGCAACACCATTGGGATAAAACCCTGCATCCAATTCCAACAAGGCGTCCATCACTGTTACCAGTTTGTGTCCTGCTTTTCATCAGATTTAGTCTGTTCATTGAATATTGCGATCAAAACATACAAAAAGGATTCTCTTCGATCCATTCTGGTACTAGGACAGTATTATGCCAGGTTTGTGTACATGGATATGCTGTTGTTGTGACGCTGTCAAGACACCTTTTGAGGATAGGTTTACCCTTTGTTTGAACTATGGAACATGATGAGGCCTTTGAGAAGGTTAAAAGATTTACTGCGCAAGCCCCTGATCTTGTCATGCCCCACGGTCCTGCCCCTAAAACATTGGTAGTATTTAAGGAGCGCAGGTGCTAGCAAACGCCGCTTAGCGTTCTAGCTCCGAGCCCCATTTCCGTCCGTGTTGATGTTGCCTGGCTTCCGTCTTGTCTAGTTCCTGTTTCCGGTGTCGTCAATTCAGTAATTGACGAGTGTTTGGCTGCGGGTTTCCCTGTTAGGTGTGTCGTCGCCGCGTTTCCATCTGGTGTTCTGACGCGGCAGCCTTTTCCTTCCGGCCACCTTGATTTCTGGGTTTGTCTAATTTTAGTTCCCCTGAGGTATTTCCAGTACCGGTACTTTTCCTAGTGACCCGTCTTCTTCCCATGATTTGGCCGGGAGTTGAGCTCATTTGGGTTCTGAAGAAAGCACCCTTGCGGCATTTTCAGAACTGGTGCTCTACCTATAGCCTTTCCAAATCACGTGTCCTGGCCGTGCAGTGTACTAATCCCCACTCGCTATCGAGAGAGGTTCTCTCGTCTTCGCAGTACAGATCCTGTTTTCTGATTTTTCCTTTGGGGTACTATCGAGGACCACTGGGCTACATTCATGTGACTGCGCATTACACCTGAATCACGGTAACAGCGCGTTGTGCTGCCTTATTTTACTTATTGGTGTTTATAGAGAATGTGGAGATAATTGGCCTGTTTGTATTCCTAGGCAGATGAATTCTATATCCACTAGATGACAAGACACGCTCCTCCCTGTTTGAATAAACATAGGATTACAATCCTACATTCCTCATAGTCCACTTGGATACATAAGGGGTGAGCCTTGTGTGTACTTAGTATATGTTGTGTTACAGTATCACGGTACATATTTAACCCATGTTTTTCTATCGTAGGGGAGCATAGGGATTGATACACATCCATTACCCTCCTATACTACTAGTGATGACCGTTAGCCATGGTAGGTTCTATAGAAGTGGTCTGTGTCTACATTAAGGCTGTATGATAGGACTGAGTATAATATATTCTTTTATTTTACAGCTGGGTACTGCCGCCATTCTCCCTGATGTAGTCCCTCAACATACCCTGCTTTCTCCCCGCCTATCCTTGTTTTGTTTCCCTGTTTTCCCCTAACGTGTCATCTGCTACTCTAGAGTCTGATAGAGTCGGAAGACCGTAGGGGAAGGCTGAGGGCTCTTCTCCAAGTTTCTGACGCTCCTGTGGAACGTAACAGACAAGCATAACAGAACGCTAAACCTTAGTAGTTTGTTCCGCCCGAGCGTCATGGAACTGGGAGCAGTTTCGCTTGCAGATGTTGCCGGTATGATAGGCAACTTGCAGGCCGAGACTCAGGCCTTAGCGGCTAGAGTAGACACACTCCAGCGCCAACAAGGTGTAGCAGCAGTGGGAGGGAGGTCTGATGCCGTACCACCAGTAATACAGGTCACTACACCTCCTTCCATCCCCCTAGCTCCTCCTGAGAGGTTTGCGGGGGATGCTGCTAGGTGTGCAGCATTCCTTAGTCACTGTCAACTGCATTTTTCCTGTAAGGCTACCTGCTTTCCGTCTGACCAGTCCCGGGTTGCCTTTATGATTTCGTACCTTAGTGGTTCAGCAGCTGACTGGGCCATTCCTTTGGTAGATAGAGATGACCCTCTGTTGTACAACTACTCATCCTTCAAGAGGGAGTTCCGTAAGCTGTTTGATAGACATATGTACACCCATTCTGCTGATACAGAGTTGTTAGCTCTGAAACAGGGCAACCAAGACCTTGTTACGTACATTACATCCTTCCGTAGATTAGTGGTAGAGTCCAACTAGCCCGAAGAAAAGCGTAGTACACTGTTTTATAGGGGATTGCGTGATGACTTAAAGGACGCACTATCACAGATAGTAGAATTACCCGAGTCATGTACGGATCTCATAGACTTGGTAGTTAAGATAGACCACCGGGTACAAGAGAGGAAGCAAGAGAAAGGAAAAGTTGAACCCCGCTATGTAACTTCCAAGGAAAAGAGGGGAGAGGCAGCTCAGAGTTCTGAAGAGAGCGAGCCCATGCAGATCGGCATAGTAAGGGGTCTGTTGACACCTGAAGAAAGACAAAGAAGAAGAATCAATAGGCTATGCCTTTACTGTGGAAAGGCCGGTCATTTCCTACGGTCCTGTCCGATTAAACCAACCCAGACAAAGAGCTCGGGAAACTAGAGTGCCCGGGGTCACTAGAGTGCCCGGGGTCCTATGAGACAAGAATCCCGGGTAGTTCTGGACTGACAATCTCCTCCTCTGAGTACGATACAAAACCCACTAATCACCTTTATGTATCAGCCTATATCTCGCTTTAACAACTCGGTCTTCATGTGGCTGTAATGATAGATTCCGGTGCCTCTGGGAACTTTATGGATTCTGATTGGGCAAGAGAAAACTTGATACCATGCACAAAGAAAGAGGTAGCAAACAAAGTCACCACTATAGACGGCAGTTCTCTTATCTCGGGGCCAGTAACTCACAAAACCGTTCGGCTTCACATGAAAATAGACCCTTCCCATCACGAAGATATAGAGTTTGATTTGATTTGTTCCCCACAAATCCCAGTGCTTTTAGGCATCCCATGGTTGCAGACCTATAACCCTATTATAGATTGGGAAATGTCTACTCTAACATTTCGTCCTGCTACTGGACAGGAGTCCAGGATAGCAGTAGCACAGACGATACTCGACCCAGACAAGAAGGAATCCATTCCTGAATTGCCTTCCTGTTACCAGGATTTATAAACAGTATTTGATCCCAGAGAAGCTGAGGTCCTTCCCCCACACAGGGTGTACGACTGTCGGATCGACCTTGAGACAGGAGCCAGAATCCCATGTAGCAGGGTTTATGCACACACAGAGAAGGAGAATCTATACCTCAGAGAAAACTTAGACACCATGTTAGAAAAAGGGTTCATCAGGCCCTCAAGATCTCCTGCCTCTTCGTCTTTATTTTTTATACCTAAGCGAGAAGGGGGTCTTCAATGTTGTATCGATTATAGGAGATTAAACAACGTCACTATCAAGAACCGGTATCCTTTGCCTCTTATCGCCTCTCTCCTTGACAGAGTGCGCCGGGCTCAGTTTTTCACTAAGCTGGACCTGTGTGGCGCCTACCAGCTGGTGCGTGTCGAATGAGGGAGACGAGTGGAAAACAGCCTTTTGCACTAAATACGGGTTGTTTGAATATTTAGTGATGCCCTTTGGGCTATGTAATGCCCCTGCTGCATTTCAGTTTTTTATAAACGAGGTGCTCTGGGACATGCTTGATTCTTACGTTATTGCCTATATTGATGATCTGTTGATCTTCTCTCCTTCCATGTCGGAACATGTAATCCATGTGCGAAAGGTGTTGGAGCGCTTACGCGAAAACCGCCTTTATTGCAAATTGGAAAGGTGTACCTTCCATACACAAGAAGTGCCTTTTTTGGGCTTTATCGTTTCTCCTCGGGGACTTGGTATGGATCTTGTCAAGGTTGAGGCTGTTCTCTCGTGGCCGGCACCTCGTACTGTCAAGGAACTTCAGAGCTTTTTGGGCTTTGCCAATTTCTATAGGCGGTTCATTCGGAAGTATTCAGAATTGGCACATCCCATCACCACTCTATTGAGAAAGGGAGTTCCATTTGTATGGTCAAGTGAAGCAGAGAATGCCTTTCGGCAGTTAAAAGTAGCCTTCACACGTGCTCCTGTCTTGCGCCATCCGGATACTGCCTTGCCCTTTGTGGTGGAGGTGGACGCCTCTCAAGTGGCAGTGGGAGGTGTTCTTAGTCAAGTGGATCCTGACTTAGGGGAATGTCACCCAGTAGCCTATTTTTCCCACAAGTTCACACCCGCCGAATATAATTATGCAGTGGGGGACAAGGAACTTCTGGCGGTAAAGAAGGCCTTTGATGAGTGGAGGCAGTATCTACTAGGTGCTCGTTATTCAGCTATAGTATACACTGACCATCGCAACCTCCAATACCTTAAATCAGCTAAAGCCCTGTCTATGAGACAACTACGTTGGTCCCAATTCTTCTGTGAATATGACTTCACCATACAGTATCGGCCTGGAAAAAGAAACGGCAAGGCGGATGCCTTGTCCCGATTGGGTTTCGAACAACCAAAAGAGACGTTAGAGGCACCCAACATTATTCCCAGAGACTCCATCATAGGTGGGGTATTCACGGAGGAAGGTTTCAGAGACCGGATCAGACGGGACCAATTTTCAGTAAATATGCGGGAGTTAGTGGGTTCTAATGAAACCACTATCAATGAGGGCTGTGTTTGCGTCCATGGGTGAGTGGTGTTGCCTACCCGGGAATTACAAGAACAGGTTTTAGATTGGTATCATTCACATCCCATGGCAGGCCATCCAGGAATCAAGAAAACTACCAAGGCAGTACGGGAACGCTTTTGGTGGCCTACTATGCTGAAAGATATAGAAGCGTTTGTGAGGACCTGTCATTTATGTGCTCAAACTAAGGTATCCCACCGAAACCCTGTAGGCCTGCTACTCCCACTGGCCTCTCCACCGGGTCCCTGGCATACGGTTTCACTCGATTTTATAGTGGAGTTACCTGTTACCAAGCGAAAGAACAATACATTACTTGTTGTTGTGGATCTTTTCACAAAGACTGCTCATTTTATCCCTTTGGGTGGTTTGCCCACTGCTGTTTATTTGGCCTCTATATTCTTACGTCAGGTGGTCCTCCCTTCTGTTTTGATTTCGGATAGGGGGGCCCAGTTTGTATCCCGTTTTTGGAAGTGTTTATGTTCCTTGCTCCAGATAGATGTTAGACTGTCCTCTAGCCATCATCCTCAGTCGGATGGACAAACTGAGAGGGTTAACCAGTGTTTCGAGCAGTATGTGAGGAATCAGGCCCTGCATTCCCTCACGGACTGGGATGAGTTGGTATGGGTGGCAGAGATGTCGTACAATAACAGTCCGCATTCCTCCATCAACTACACACCTTTCTTTTGTTCTTATGGTTTTCACCCCAAACTGTTACCAGTAGGGGTCACCCCTGACAGCCCGACCCCGGCAGCAAATGACCTGGTTCAGAAACTACAGGAAGTACACAGGGATACCTTGGAGAACCTGGACCTGGCCAAAGTGAGATACAAGGAGGGGGCGGACTTACACAGGAGGTTAGAACCTATCTATACCCCCGGGGACAAGGTGTGGCTTTCCACCAAACACATGTCACTCAGTGGTCCTCGCAAGTTCAACCCCATGTTCATAGGTCCTTACAAGGTGCTGAAGGTGGTCAATCCGGTGGCGTTGAAGCTTGAATTGCCTTCTTCCTTCAAGATCCACCCGGTATTCCACGTCTCGTTGGTTAAATCTGTTGAGCCCGGCACTAAGGTCCTTAAAAAACCCGCTCCTGTCACCGTTCAAGACAACGAGGAGTATGAAGTCGAGGCCATAGTAGACTCCCGCAAGGTTGGGAGATCTCTCCAGTATCTTATTCATTGGAAAGGGTATGGGGTGGAAGAACGCACTTGGGAACCAGCTCGTGAAGTGCATGCTCCTCGGTTGGTGCGACTTTTCCATCTGAGACACCCGGACAAACCCAAGCTGTTGGGGGGACAGTGTGGGGGGAGTGTGCTGTCATGCCCCACGGTCCTGCCCCCAAGACATTGGTAGTATTTAAGGAGCGCAGGTGCTAGCAAACGCCGCTTAGCGTTCAAGCTCCGAGCCCCATTTCCATCCGTGTTGATGTTGCCTGGCTTCCGTCTTGTCTAGTTCCTGTTTCCGGTGTCGTCAATTCCGTAATTGACGAGTGTTTGGCTGCGGGTTTCCCTGTTAGGAGTGTCGTCGCCACGTTTCCATCTGGTGTTCTGATGCGGCAGCCTTTTCCTTCCAGCCACCTTGATTTCTGGGTTTGTCTAATTTTAGTTCCCCTGAGGTATTTTCAGTACCGGTACTTATTATTATTATTATTATTATTTTAATTATTTATATAGCGCAGCTGATACCTTGCAGGCTTCCTGGCGCTGAGGAAAAATACTATACTGAAGAGGAGCACAAGTAGGTAAGACAGGGAGGTCTAAGGGAAGAGCCAGGTCTTGATGCACTTCCTAAATGGGAGAAGTTGGGGGGTTTGGCGTATTTTAATGGGCAGACTGTTCCATAACTTGGCAGCTGCGACCCTAAAGGATCTGCCCCCGGTTCTGACTTTATTGTATCTGGGCACCCTTACCAGATACGCCGAGGAAGACCGAAGCTCTCTAGTAGGAGTATACCACTGAAACAAGGTTTGCAGGGGCCTGGGCCCGAGTCCGTGCAAGGCCTTGAATACAATGCAGAGGGACTTAAAAGCCACCCGCTGCTTTAGGGGTAGCCAGTGCAATTCGGCCAGTGCCGCAGTGGCCGAAGACCTTCTCGACCAGCCGAGAGCCAGTTTGGCCGCGGCTGATTGAATTCGTTGCAACCGGTCCAACAGCGTGACAGGGGACTCAAGGAGTAGGGCGTTGCAGTAGTCCAGGCGACTCAGAATCGTACACCTGACTACCAGCGCCCGGGCTTGTGCAGGGAGAAGTGGCATAATTTTTCGCAGGGAGCGTAGCAAAGCCGTGCAGATCCCCACTGTTTTTGCCACCTGGGTTTCCATACTCAGCTTGTTATCGAGCATGACCCCCAGGTTGCGGACCGAGGAGACAGGTTTAGGTTTCTCCCTTGTCTCAGGAGGCCAGAAGTCGTTCGGGAACTGGTGTGATAGCGTGGTGCCAGCATGGAACAAAACCTCTGTTTTGGAGGCATTAAATTGAAGAGAGTTCCTATGGAGCCAGCCAGCCGTTTCTCTAAGACACTCATGGAAGGAGGTCAGGGAGATGGAGTCCTCTCCTTCCCAGGAGAGAATGAGCTGGGTGTCATCTGCGTAATTAATTGTTTTTAACCCGAATGACTTGATTAATGTAATCAGTGGTTTAAGGTATACATTAAAAAGGATGGGACTGATGGAGGATCCCTGGGGAACTCCCTGTGGCACAGGTGAAAAAGCAGATTGAAATGGGGGGAGGGAGACAGCCTGTCTCCTGTCCTGCAGGTAAGAATGAAACCAAAGCAAAGCTGTGCCTTCCACACCAGCTTCCCTGAGTCTCAACAGCAGCGTCCTGTGGTTGACCGTATCGAATGCGGCAGACAGGTCCAGCAGTATCAATGCCACTGACTGGCCCCTGTCTGCACGCATGCGAAGATCCTCCATGGCTGTTAAAATCGCCGTTTCGGTCCCGTGGGAAGGACGGAAGCCGAATTGGAGATCGTCCAGAAGGTTGTTCTGCTCAAGATGGATAGAAAGGCAGGAACTGACCCATCGTTCCACTACCTTCACAGGGAAAGGCAGTAGGGAGATGGGTCGATAGTTGGAAAGGCAGTCTGGGTTGAGGGAGGGTTTCTTCAGGAGCGGGGTAACAAGCGCCTGTTTCCACGGGGTTGGAACATAGCCACATTGCAAAGACTGGTTGCAAATTTGGCGCAGGATGCCAAAAAGTTCTATTCCAGAGCTTTTCCAAATTTTTGGAGGCAGTGGGTCGAGCGGGGAACCTGAGGTAATACTGAACGCCAGTTTTGCAAACTCGGGTTCAGAGATCATGGAGAATGCTCTCAGTCTAGCCGTCGCGCAGGAAGATTGAGGCGACAGGTCCAGGGGGCTGGTGCTGGCTCCCTGAGTATTGGCATCTCCCAGTGCGGGGGGGGTCTTCAGGTTTTGAATAATGGTATTAATTTTATTAATGAAAAAGGTTGCCAAATTATCACAGAGGGCTTGGGTGGGAGGCTGCGTTGACGTAACACAATCTGGGTGAGTAAGATTTCTAAGTATCTGGAAAATGCTTTTTGCACTATTTGTGGCGTTGGTAATCGTAGAACAGTAATAATTAGCCTTTTCTCGGACAATGGCAGATTTATACGCTCGGAGATTGTCTTTCCAAAGAGTTTTATTGGAGTCGAGATAGCCTTGCCTCCACTTTCTCTCAGATTGTCTGCAAACCAGCTTGAGGGCTCTCAGGGAGTCGTTGAACCAAGGGGCGGCTGCTCTTCTCCTTGGCTTACATTTTTCCAGAGGAACGATACGCTCTGAGATATTAACGATGTTGGTGCAGAAGGACGTATAGTTGTCCTCCACCGACCGGGCTGTGGAGAAGCTGTCTTCCACCTCGAATACGGGGCCAGTCAGTCTCTGTTTATCTAAGACTTTCCAGTCTCTATACAGAGAGTCGGGTGTGACACTGAGTGGCGGTTTGTTAGCTCTGCCGCTGGCTATGTGAAATTTAATAAGTGCATGGTCAGTCCAGCACAAAGGCAGAATGTCGTTCAGGAAAGCCAGCTGGGGGGAAGAAAAAATAAGGTCGAGCTGGTTTCCAGCTGAGTGTGTAGGTTCACTGACCAATTGCGAAAGTCCCACACCTTCGCAGGAGAGTAGGAGATTGTTTAAAGCAGAGTCCAGACTACCATTGGGCCAAAGATTGAAATCACCCAGAACAAGCAATTTGTTGTGGGAAGTGGCCATATTCGTAATAGTCGTGAGGAGCGACTGCTGTTGTGTGGAATTAAAAGCTCCCGGCGGGCGGTAACATATTACGGCCGTAAAGGATGTTCCGGAGAGACAGTTAATTGAAAGACCTAATATTTCCGTACCAGCCACTGGGTCCATGTCAAGTGTTTTTATGGACCAGGAGGCATTTTCAGAACTGGTGCTCTACCGTTAGCCTTTCCAAATCCTGTGTCCTGGCCGTGCAGTGTACTAATCCCCACTCGCTATCGAGAGAGGTACTCTCGTCTTCGCAGTACAGATCCTGTTTTCTGATTTTTCCTTTGGGGTACTATCGAGGACCACTGGGCTACATTCATGTGACTGCACATTAAACCTGAATCACGGTAACAGCGCGTTGCGCTGCCTTATTTTACTTATTTGTGTTTATAGAGAATGTGGAGATAATTGGCCTGATTGTATTCCTAGGCAGATGAATTCTATATCCACTAGATGACAAGACACGCTCCTCCCCGTTTGAATAAACCTAGGATTACAATCCTACATTCCTCATAGTCCACTTGGATACATAAGGGGTGAGCCTTGTGTGTACTTAGTATATGTTGTGTTACAGTATCACGGTACTTATTTAACCCATGTTTTTCTATCGTAGGGGAGCATAGGGATTGATACACATCCATTACCCTCCTACACTACTAGTGATGACCGTTAGCCATGGTAGGTTCTATAGAAGTGGTCTGTGTCTACATTAAGGCTGTATGATAGGACTGAGTATAATATATTCTTTTATTTTACAGCTGGGTACTGCCGCCATTCTCCCTGACGTGGTCCCTCAACATACCCTGCTTTCTCCCCGCCTATCCTTGTTTTGTTTCCCTGTTTTCCCCTAACGTGTCATCTGCTACTCTAGAGTCTGATAGAGTCGGAAGACCGTAGGGGAAGGCTGAGGGCTCTTCTCCAAGTTCCTGATGCTCCTGTGGAACGTAACAGACAAGCATAACAGATCTCAACACTTTTGATCCCAATGGAAAATCAGTTGAGCTTGTGGATGCCATTTCCATTGCGTTAGGGGCAGTGTTAAGTCAGATGTTGAATAGCAGGAAAAGAGTTCTCATTTATATCTAGAGCAGTTAGAGGAGCGGAACAGCACTACAGCACTATTGAGAATCAGGCTTTGGCTTGCATTTGGGCAGTGGGGAAATTTAAGAACTTTTTGTGGGGGAAGGCTTTTGTGTTGATCACTGATCATAAGCCATTGGTGTACATGATGGATGGAGTAAGGTCAAGTAAAGCTTCCTCTAGGATTATCCAATTTATTACACGATTACAAGAGTTTAATTTCGAAATATACCATATTTCAGGTGGAAAGAATATCACCGCTGACTGTTTTTCAAGGTTTCCACTGAAGGATGAGAAGGAAGAAGCAATTCTAGACCAGCCTGAGTATGGAGTTGTAGATGTCTTGAAAAATTGCAATGGTACCATATCAGAGACGGAATGGGAAAATCTGTCTAAAGAAGATGAACTATTGGCTAAAGTTAAACAGTATGCTATTAATGGGTGGCCACCCAGTAGGAGTCTTGATCCAGGATTACAGAGTTATGCTCAGGTGAGTTGAGTATAGCGAACAACATTATTGTTAGGCATGGTCTGTTTGTCCACCTTTGGGTCTTAGAAACAAACTCATTTGTTTGGCTCACTTTGGACATCCAGGTGTCTCTGGAACAAAACAATTACTTAAACAGCAGATGTAAATGTTGAAGGGTTTGTGGATACTTTTACAGTTTGGGTGCATTCTGATAAACATTTGAAAGTGTCATTTGAACCAGTAATATTACAGAACTGTCAATAAAAACCTTGGGAGAAGGTGGCTATTGCTTTTTCAGGACCTTATGATGTACTGGAAAGACAATATAGATTGTTGATAGTCTTGATTGACAACTTTTCGAAGTGGATTTACCATGCTTCTGTTGAGAATCCCAATACTGATGAGGTGATCAAATTTTTTGGAAAGGATCTTTCAAATTGAAGGTTTTCATAAAGTATTAATATCTGAAAATAGGGTACAATTCTAGTAATCTAAAATGTTGCTTTTCTGAAAAAGTATAGTATCGTTATACAGTCCAAAAACAAATGGTCAAGTAAAAAGGGCAAGCAGATTTATTAAAGATGGTATTCATGCTGCACTGGATAACGGAAGGGATTTTTTCAACTTTTTGAGAGAAAAATTTGTGGAGTTCCCATAACACACCACATTTGGCAACTGGTGAGTCTCCATCTTTGATGAGGGGAAGGCAAAGTTGTACTTTTTGTTAACTCCAAATGTTGGGAGTTCCAGTAGGTCAAGAGGTATGAGAAAGTGGTGGGAAAATTTTAAGAAACATTTAGTAATGTGCAAGTTAAAAGCAAGAATTATCATGATAATGTTCATAGAGCCAAATCAAAACACTTATCACTGTGCGTGATTGGGTGTTTATTGCCAACCCTGTTTTGCAATGTAAGGGCACATCTAAGTTTTCTGCACCCGTTCAAGTTGATAAGGGGACAGGCAGTGCAGTATTACTACACTAGAGGGGTTGGTGGAACAAGAGTTCAGTGGTGGTGCTTAAACCTGGACAACAAGAAATGTTTAAAGAAAAGGTCAACAATTCATTTTAGTATGATGTCGGGCATAAAAAATGTTGAAAGAGGTGTTTATGGACAATTCATCTTTTGAGGATGTCAGCACACAGAGCGTATTGAATGGAGGAAGGCGGTTGGGGCAGGAAGAATCAAACTTGAAGGAATCTCTTCCAGGTGTGTCTAATTCGGATATTCCAACTTCTGAACAGGATGGGATTACTAGTAAATTGCCTGTTTGTAAAACATCTTTTGATGTTCCTTCTTCTGAAAATGAAGGGTTGACTAAGGAATTGTCTGTTCCTAATGCATCTTTTCCTGTGAAGGGGCATGTGGTGCCTGGGGTGATTTCCCAGACCAAAAGGTTGGACAAATTGCCAAAGAGGTTGGAAGACTTTATATTTAGGTAAGATATTATGAGTTTATTATTGTTGTCTTTATGTTTTTTAATTCAACGTAGTATTATATTTGTGGGAAACATGTTTATCTTTTGCATTTATTAGACAGTCATTTAAATTTTTGCTATTGTTTTTTCATGCTTATGTTGTGTTTTTTTTAAAAAAAGAGATATGTTGTAAAGAATGTTAAAAGCAGACGTTTGCTATAGAAAACACAATACATGTGACCCTGACATGATGGAGGTATTTTCCAG
Organism: Triturus cristatus; assembly: GCF_964204655.1. NCBI lineage: Eukaryota > Metazoa > Chordata > Amphibia > Caudata > Salamandridae > Triturus > Triturus cristatus. The sequence continues at coordinate 1,636,303,178 of NC_140589.1, forward strand.
AGTAGGGTTCATTTGTTTTTAGTTTCCTGCTTTGGACCACCAGTATAAGCCAAGTGGCTCTGAACAGGAAAGAATTATGTTAGATAATAGGGGTGATGGTCTGAGGTACTTTGACTGACAGCCCAGTGTCAGTCATGCCATTGGTCTAACATTTCCACCAGTGGAGGCAGATTAGGCTCAGTGTTGTATAGAACATTAGATATGTCATTGGGATCTTTGTCATGATGTAATGATGGAATGTGGAATATGGAAGGCATTAACAATGCTGAGCTGTTGGACGCGATTCACTGTTCCTCACCAGTGGGCTTTTTACTTTGCCACTAGAATAAATCTTTTATTCTTTAATCTCTCCCTGGTAATGTATGTGAGCAGAGCACTATTTGCTACTCATCTGATTTTAGTGATGAAAGTGTAGTACTTTGTATTGATGATATTCAACCTCAATCACATGAGGACATCCAAGTCATGCACATGGAAATTGGTACCATCAAGAGACCTAACTGTCGTATAGCAGTTGGTAACACGGTTGTCAATATGATGCAGATTTTGGATCCCCATTCATATTAATTGGTACAGAAGGTTGGAAAACATTTAACAATGTGACCCTGATTAAATCTTTCATCAAACCTATAGCATATGGTGGCAAACCTATTGTGGTTTTAGGTGAGTTTAATACCACATTTTCTTTTAAAGGCAGCAGTAGTGTATGTAGCTAACATGGTTCATCGTTGTTGGGATGGCTGGAACAATGACATTTAGGAATAATTTTGGACCTGAATAGCCCAGAACAGGTAATGCTAAAGAAGGATTACACAGGTGTTCATGAAATTCAACTGTCAATATGGGAAACCAAGCTCCCCAAAGTCTTTAATGAAACCCTAGGGAAGTTAGAATGCTTTAAGCATGAAATAAAGCTTAACAATGGTGTTGATCCTGTAGTTCATAAAGTGAGAAGAGTTCCTTTAGCCATCAGAACAGATCTACGGAAAGAGCAAGGTAAATTACAACAACAAGACATTATTGAGCCTATTGAAAGCTCGGAATAGTTCTCTCCTGTTGTTCTGGCAAGGAAATCCAATGGGAGTTTCAGAATGTGCGTGGTCTAAGAGATCTGAAGGCCAAAATCTGGGTAGATTGTCATCCTTTGCCCAACATACCAGAAATGATATAGTTGGTCAGAGGTGTCAATTGGTTTTCAACTCTTGACATGACCTTGGCTTATAACCAAATAGTTTTGCATGAGGATTCACGTCATTTATCGGAATTTATTACTCCAGAAGGTGTTTTTCGCTTCAAAAGAATGCCTTTTGGTTTAGCCTCAGCATCTGCTGTGTTTCAACATCTCATGGAAGTTCTATTTAAAGACGTTGAAGGCATTTTGTATTTCCAGGAGGATGTATTTGCTTTTGGGGACACAAAGGACAACCATGACAGGCATTTAGCACATGTTCTGAATGTCCTAGAACAGAAAGGGGCCACACTAAAAGCTGATAAATGCAAGTTTGGTGTAGCTGAATTAACTTATTTGGGTCATCAACTATCAGCAGTGGAGGTTGAACCTAAAGACAGCCTAGTTAAGGCCACTGTGGAAGCACCTGCTCCCCAGGGAAAGGACCAGTTGAATTCATTCATGTGTTTGATGGACTTCTATTCTAGGCTCTTTCCCAGTTGTGCCCAAAGAACACATACCATGCGCCAATTGTTAAGGAAGAATGAGAAATTGGTGTGGAGCGATTTGTGTGAGCAGGAATTTGTTGACATCAAAAAGGAAATTGGCAATGCCATTCCCCTCATACCTTTTGATACTAGAGATTCCAGCATAATCATTATAGACACTAGCCAATATGGGTTAGGAGCTGTATTGCTGCAAAAGAGGAAGGGCAGAGAAGAGGTAGTAGCATTTGCTAGCCGTGGACTCAAAGGAGCAGAGGCGTTATACTCTGTTGTGGAGTGTGAAGCTCTGGCTTGTTGGTGGGGTGTCAACCATTTTCGTCAGTACTTGTGGGGCACCAAGTTTGTGATCAGAGTAGATCACAAACCTTTAATAAACATGTTCACCAGGAAAGGGGCTGGTAAAGCTACACCTAGGATAGCCAAGTGGCTGTATAGGATGCAGGACTACTGTTACAAGATGGAATATATTCCCCGCATCAGGTACGTGATGGCAGATTGTTTATCAAGACTGTCTGTGAGTACCCATGAAGAAAGTCAGAGGATTTTGGAAAAGGATGATGTGGTGATAACTGAGATGCCTTGTGCTACCCAGTGTGCCATCTCAGAACCTGAATGGTTAAATGCATTAAGGAATTACACTACTTTAACCACGGTCATAAAATATATCAATGAAGGTTGGTCTAATGGTAAAATACAGGATGAGCGTGTGAATGCTTTCAGGAAAAAATGTATCAGAGTTGTCTGTTATGGAAGGTGAGTTCTGAAGAGCTGATCTACTTGTTGTGCCTTGTGTTATTAGATCAAGAGTTTTAGAACTAGCCCAAGAGGGTCACCTAGGCATGAGGGCCATGAAAAGGAGAGTGAGGGATTCATATTGGTGGCCGGGTATGGACAGACAAATTGAACAGTATGTGAGGGTTTGCAAGGCTTGTTTTGCCAGCGACAAGACACAAGTAACTGTTCCTTCTCCTATTGTTGCGGTGCCAGTTACGGAGACTGCTTGGTCTACGCTGGCGATGGATATAATAGGTCCAGTCGTTGTGAACCATGGTCATATAAACTATGGTATTGTAATTGTGGATTACTTTTCTAGATGGGTAGCAGGTGTGTTTGTGAATAGCATTACTTCAGTAGTGGTGGAAGATGTCTTGAAGAAATTATTTTTCGAGGATGGTGTTCCTGATGAATTGGTTACAGATAATGATCCCCAATTTGTGTCCCAGGATTTTAAGACCCTCCTTTCCAATTTTGGTGTTAAGCATATTACCACTTTGTTGTACCATCCTAGATAGGTTAGTCGAGCTCTGCAACAGAATGATCAAAGAGAATATGCAATTGTTTGTTGCAAGTGGATTGTATTGGATGCAAGTAAAAAATGTGGTTTGGGCTTTTTGCTCTACACCAATGACCCAATGCTGATACCAAGATGTCTCCTTTCATGCTACTCAAGGGGAGATTACCTGGATCGAAAATGAACAGGTGATGGATAAAGAAGAAGATGGAGTCTGTAGATACTATGCAAAGTGTGAAAGAGAAATGTGTGTTTTCTCAGGACATTTATGCCACATCAGCACATAAAACTCTATATGTGGATGTCGGGGATTGGGTGCGAGTGAAATTTCCCTTTAGAGGGGGAAAGAGAGTTGCCAGATCTTCATCTCCTAAGAAGGTGGTAAGAGTTAGTGATTTCTCTGTAACCTAGGAAGATGGTAAATGTTGGAATAAAAACAAATTATCAGAGGTTCACAGAGAGCATGAATCTGAGACAGGTGATCTAGGACAAGACAAAAAAAAAGCAAGAAATGAACCAACGTATTGTGTTGAGGTGATTGAGTAGGAGCTCTAAAATACCTAATAGGCTCAAGGATTTTGTATTAGGTTAAGAGTGTATTATTTTTATGAATTAATGTATATAAGATTATGTCATGCTGTATGTTTTTTAGATTTTGATTTCTTCATGTTATTGTGTTTGTTATTGTCTTTGATAAGGGGAAGATGTGTTGGGATCTGATTTCCTTCCACGCATGGCATGGAGAATGCCTCTTCATTCTCCTTTATGCGTGTGTAGAATGTTTTCCTTTGAACAGGGAGACGCTGTTGCTGTCAGCCTCCTTCCCTACAAGTCACTTCCGAAGATGCTTCGCAAATACAGAAATCTTGCACTTACCTTGACTTGTGGCATCTTTACAGTCTGTGACATGCCTTCTGCAATCACCTCTATGTACTGTAGTTGTAGAAGTCACTAAAATAACTTAATTTTTCACTACTATTTCCCTACCACTTCCTATATGTGTGCTCAGGTGAACGCACAGGGGATCTGCCTACAAACAACTGTCCTACTATCGTAGCATTTATGCAATTTGAAAAACTAAATACATATACTTTAAAGAGAGCTCATGTGGTTGAGCCCAAAAACAAAGATACTCAGAGCAAAGAGTAGGGTGAACATCTCAGAGTATGGAACCCTTGAAGCTTGTGATGTGGATAGGCATTTTTCCAAGGAGGCTGCAGCAGTTCTGTCATTTACAGTGGAGGGGGCACAAATGAGAATTAAGCTCTCTGAGTAGAAACAAAGGTCTAGTGCTGAGGAACTGGGAGGGGAGGAACTTCTCAAAGACCTCTGATCAGTCCAGTGGTCACTTGCTAGTTGTATGATAGCAGTCTGTACACTGGGAAATGAGATCATCGGCGACTGACCCACTCTCAGCACCGGTACCAGCAGGTGTGACTGCCTGAGAGGTCACATAGTTCCAGTTGCAAGGATAATAAACTTGGATGGGAGAGGAGGTTGATTACCTCAGCAATACCCTCCAGCCATCTCAGTTCTGGCATGGAACGTGGCTGCATTGCCACACTTTGATCTGAGGTTTGGTGAGTTTGTACTCAGATCAATGCAGCCCAATAAATTCTGTCTCTAAAGCAACCTAATGTTTCCTTTGTAAAGTAATTACTTTCTTTTTCTGTCATCCAAATGATACTGCATCAATCTGCATTGGTCTACAAGTGCAATTAGGGCTAGTAACTATCTTTTGAGTGTTCTGGATCCTAGGTATTTCCTTATCTTGATATTACTGACTTTTAAAATATCAGCACAAGTATAAGCATAATTTCACTCCTCTAGTTCTGGTGTAGATCAGCAGGGTAATGGATTTGCTTACTAATATTCCAAGGATACAACATGAACAAATCTAACCCAGAGAAACATTAGGGTTGGAGCATGGAGGACTTCACCGTGGTCCATGGTCTCCTGGATACTTGTGCTTCCATCTAGTTGATAAGAGCAAGTTGGAACACTTTTCTAGGGGTTCAAGCCCCCAGGCATTACAGAAAATTCTAGAACCTTTCATGCCCCCATAGAGGAAAATCCTATCCAGTGGGATGAGTGATGAACATGAATGAACATGAAAAGAAAAGGTTAAGTGGCCTTCCTATAGCTCCCTCATCCTTACTGACCCCATTAGTAAGATTTGCTGTATTGAATTTTGAAGGAAGCCCCCGATAAAGGTCCCTTATCCATCTCTTTATCAAGCATGTTTTTCCCTATCTTATAGGGTAAATGATCTTAATTTCTTTCTGAACTTAGAATTTTCCCATTTGTTACTGAATGCTATTATACTCTTTCCCTATTTTCGATGCTTGGCATTGCCACTCTCACTCATTATCCTCTGGAAACCACCAGTTTTCCAGTTAGAGCTCACTGCAGTTGATACCTGGTGCATTTGACCCACCAATGATACTCGTCCAAATGGCCTTGCATGCAAGGAAAAGCAAAGAAATGAAGGAGAAGCAAGAGAAAGCTCCCTTTGTTTCTGTGTACCAATCTGGCACATAAAATGGGAGGATCTCTCTGCTGCCAAAGCAACTAACAGATGTTGGCTTCAGCGCCTGTATATACCCCTCCTGCATACAATACTGTTCAACTGGAGGAGAAAGTAGGGGTAGGAGGTTTGAATCTTCACATTGTAAGAAGAGACTTGCCAAGTTGCCCAACATTAAGGCCAGAGTGGAAAAAGACCCTCATAGGCATGATCACGGCAATTATGTGATTCTGCACCGGCAGTGTCTTCCGCATAATTATAGATTTGCCATCTTTGCCACATAATCAATTATCTGCTCTACAATTTGAGATTTTATTTAAAGTTACTAAAAATGTGCCGAAATAGATGTACATGATATGTTTCCCCCTCTGCAGAAGGTCTTTTTCTGTTGTTTTTTCTCCTTTTTTCATTTCCTTTGCCCCAGTTGGGCCATTTGTTTTGGAGTTATTTTATTATCGTGCTATTGGAATTATGTTTTTGATAAATGAAGTGGAATTTTGCAAATTCAAATTATTTGGGTTCCCTGGTAGATTGGTGGTTAGCCCTACACTGCACATTGTCAAGTATTGAGTAGGACGGGACATGTATGGTGACCTAAGGCAAATATTATGCGTTGTGGCTATTCCGATAATTGTACTTAGGACTGTTTTGAATATGCCTATTTTATAAGACTTGTATTGCAAAAATTGAAAATGCCAATAAAGATGCTTTAAAAAAAAAAAAGTTACTAAAAATGTGGTGAGTTGTGCTGCTGTGGAGTGAAAGATTGACTGGCCACCTTTCTTTTGCTTATTGCTATATTTAGGTGATAGATTGGTACTAATCTGATGAAAACTTTGCCTAGACAGTATCAAAGTGTAAAAATGACATAACATTGAAGTAAAACTATCACAAAATGTGCCTCATAATTTGGATTTTTCTTGTTGCATAATTTAGTCAATGCTGCTGCATAATTCTAGTAGCCATGCTTAAAGGTAAGTGAAATAGGAATCTGCATCGTGGGGTCAGTCATCTCCAGCAGACAGATTGAGGTGAAACATTTCCATCAGCTGCACACCTGAGTACTTTAAGCAGATAGAAATGTACAATTACTTAGGTATAAAAAAAAATATGCCCAATTTTGAGTCTTGCGGACAGGGCAGTTCTTTGTAACGGTGATAGAGTACCATCTGCCAAACTCTCAGTCTGCCTGCCTAATTTTGAGTTGGGCGGACCATAAGGTTTATGCCAACTTTGTAAAATTTACTCCACAGATGTAAAAAATCCTCCATCAGCCAAGGGAGTTCCGGCCTATTCAGAGTGGGCAGTCAGATGAGACTTTTTTTGCAACAAACTCCCATTTTGCGAGTTTATGTTTTGAAAACTAAAAACATTACAATTCTGGTGTATGCATCCCTAAGCAATGACAGATGTATACTGAACTTTTAATGGCTTTGTGTGAGCCACTGTGACGATGGTTAATACATACCCATAGAGTTCACTGCAGGGCCAGCAATGAACTCTAATTTTGGAAGGGGAGTAAAGGCAGGGTGGTGGACTTAAAGTCTTCCACCACCCTGACTACCTTTACTCTGTCCTCCAAAGTCTAATTCAGGCCCAAAGTTTGGCCTGTGGACAAAACTGGAGCAAACTCTTTGATTAATTTTCCAGGTAAAATATGTATGCAATGTAGTCATCAGAGTGCATGCCCAGTAAAGCGCTGCCCCTGCTGCTAACAGGGCTTTTCATTCTCGGAACGTGCGATGCTATGTATATTTTCTGCTGCTTGCACCCTGATTCTGTAGGGTCTAATTTTTATGTGGACGGTTTTTAAGTCATTTTTATCATATGTTATGTTACTTTATGTAATGCTACAAAACAAATATTTTGCCATTAGATTATCCTCACAGTGCCATTGTAGTATAGTGCCTACTTTTTTTCCCTGATTTCTCTAGTCAGGAGATTTCAAGACCGGCTAGTTAGGAGGTATCTGCACCTAGAGAAAATTTGCGTTACCTATACCACTTTTTGGAACATAAAATTGTTGCTGCTTAATTAGTTCAGAGGTAAATCCACAAAACTGACATTGTTATGATATAAAGCTATTTGAACGTTATTAGCATTATCAGCACATTTTGTCCTTGCACCAAAGTGTAATGGGATTGACAATTGATAGTACATTTTGTAAACTAAATAATGTGTATTTTTGAATATATTATATATATTTTTTAAATATGCACCTTATTCATGCAGTTAGTTAATTTTATTATTTTATATTAATGCGACCATGTCTTTGTAAAATATATGGTACACTTTATCTTAGTAAAAAAAAAACAGGAGACTACATTGTAATACAATTTCTATGTTGTTCTATTATTCAAAGGGCGCTTAGCATGTTTAAATTTTATTATGTGTAGTTAATTTGCTTTACTATTTTTAACAACTGTACACTATTTCATTCCAAGGTAATAGAAAGCATCTTACATATTAAATCATATTACGGTATCTAGATTTAAGAACATTGCTTTGGCCTCAGAAAATAAATCTTATCACTGTTTCATTATTTTGCTTATTTTTAGAAAATTTGCCCTGCTGGCTGAAAAGAAGCGTGCCAAATGCAATTACTGAGGTTACTTTGAACATATGCTATTCATAATAACTTAAGTAATGTTCTTGTGTCGAAGAACAGAGAAGGAGAAAACATTTAAAAATAAATGAGCTCGGGGGAGGAGCCTAGCGCTTGACCAAGATGGCCGCGTGAGCTCTGAGCTCCCGAGACCCTCGCGCCCTCCGTCGACTATCCTGTCTCTAATCCTGTCTGCATGGATGGCATCGTGTAGATGACTTGTCAGGGAGGCGATTGATGCTACCAGAGGTCGGATCGCCCACCGGGAACCGGAGTTATGCATGGCGGAAGATTGCGGCCTATCTCCGAGGGATGCCAGGGGCTGGAGTTGGCAGGATGCCCGACCTCTAGTTGAACAACAGCGGCCAGGCGAGGTGTGAACTGTCGGATGGAGGTCCCCGTCCTTTCACTTTCACTTTCTCTCCCTTTGTCTGCCCTGCCCCTGGAGAGCCCTTGGTGGCTTTATTTTCCTTTGGACGCTCTACATGCTACTCTGGCGGCCCACTGCAGACCTGATCACTCCTGATTCCTCTTGCTGAGAGAGGGCCGTCTTATCGGAACCGAACTGCTTGGTGCCAACCATGTCGGGCAAAGCAGAGGTGGATCGGCTGAAGCCTAAGTCAACCAGGCGGGGAGCCTATTCTCAAGCTAATAATATGGACCGCTATGCTCTGCAGAAGGGGTCACCGAGTGGGTCGAGCCAGTCGCCGGATACCCAGAAGGAGGTCTCGCCCCTGGCCCCGGAGCTCTCGCTGCAGGATGTCATGGGGGCGCTCGAGGGGATGCAGACCTCGATTGGGAGACAATTTGATGCCCTGGCGCATAAAGTGGATACCATCTTGGTGGACGTTAACCTGATCCGTGCAGATTTGGGCAAAACCAACGAACGGGTTAAAACCCTGGACCTCAAGACCACGGGCCTCGCCGATGAGGTTTCGGAACTGCAGACCGAGGTTCGTAAGCTGAGGACCGAGAGTGATCTCGCCGCCCGTCGGCTGGAGGACTTTGAGAGCCGGGCCAGGCGCAACAACGTGCGCGTTATCGGGGTCCCGGAGTCCTCGGATGAGGCTTCGGTTGACCTGCTCGTGGAGGATTTGGTGCTTAACCACCTGCAGCCTAAGGGTCTTGGGAAGTTCTTCGCGGTTGAAAGGGCCCACAGAGTGCCGGGTGGGAAGCCCAGGGTGGGAGCCCCGCCGAGGCCGATCGTCGCCCGGCTCTTTCATTTTCGTGATCGGGACGCTATCCTGCAAGCATCGAGGGTAACGGGCCCGGTCCCCTTCCGGAACGCGTCGGTGAATTTCTATCCTGATTTCACCCAGCAGGTGCAGAGGCAGAGACAGGGCTTTCTGGGGGTGAAGAGGCGCCTTCGGGAGAGGGATCTGAAGTATGCCATGCTCTTCCCTGCCAGATTACGTGTGGTGTACGAAGACCGGACATTCTTTTTTGAGTCTCCCGCCATGGCCGATGAATGGCTGGACGCTTTGCCCCGACGACGGACGGGAGAGGACACTGCCGCGGATGGGGACAGTGGCCGGGATGGGCAAGGGTGATGTTTTCAGAGCTGGTCTGACTTGATTTGACTTTATCTAATGACTTGAATAGAGTGCAGTAAATGCGGAGGGTTGCGGGAGGACGAGGGGAGCTCTTTCCTCCCTTAGGGTACTTTTTGTAGATTTGGGTTTGGTAGGGCGACAGGCACACTGCAAGTTGGGGGGGCTTTGTAAGCTGCAGCAGGGGTGCAGGGTGGGGGGGATGGTTGGGACTTTGGGTTTGTTGTTGGGGGGTTTGTTTCTGCAAGGCGTAATGATCATTCTCGGGATTGTTCCATGGTGGCTCTTCGGGTGGGGGGTGGGCCTCTTTGTGTTTGGGGATGGGGGGTAGAGGTTTAAGTGTTATTAGCTGGAATGTTAATGGTTTGGGAGATCGCATTAAGCGCGGGATAGTTTTGCAACACTTGAAACGGTCAATGCCAGATGTTGCCCTGCTGCAGGAGACACACCTCATAGGTAATACGTGTTATGCTCTTAATAGGAAGGGTTATAAATTCATAGCTCATTCGGGATTTTCCTCCGGGTCCAGGGGTGTGGGCATCCTAGTCAGGGCCTCGCTACCATTTGAGGTGGACTCCACAATTGTTGACGATAGGGGGAGGTTTGTGGCGGTGGCGGGGAGGTGGGAAGGTAGAACTTTGGTTTTGGTTTCGGTTTATGTCCCTCCAGCCCTGCAGGCCTCCATGTTTACAGATCTGGGTAGGGCCTTGCAGGATCTCCCGGGAGGTATGCTAGTGGTGGGGGGGATTTCAATGCTGTCGGCTCTGGGCTGCTGGATAGGTACCCGCCCAGAGACACTGGGGGGGCTCGGAAGTGGCTCCCAGACTTACTAGACACACTCGGCCTGATAGATTGCTGGAGGCTCCGGCACCCTACACAGCGTCAATACACCTTCCACTCCGGGGCGCATGGTAGCCTCTCTAGGATTGACTACCTGCTCACTTTGGCTGCGCACGCCCCACTGGTGTCTGAGGTCAGGCACATGGCGCGTGGCATATCGGACCATTCGCCAGTGTGGGTCAGGCTGGACATAAGCCGCGAGGGAGGGGGAAGGGTGGCTCCTATTAACCCCTGGTACTTTCGAGATTCTAAGATGCGCAGCGCACTGGTGAAGACAGTGGATAATTTCTTCAAGGACAATCATGGGTCCGTGGACTCGGCTATGTCGTTGTGGGAAGCATTTAAGACCGTGCTGCGAGGGGAGGCCCTCTCACTTGTAGTGGCGGCCAAGCGGCGGAGAGATGGCGAGGTTATGCAAGTGGAGGAGGAGATCGGGGCTTTGGAGGGAGCGTTAGAGGAGGAGGTAACAGCGGCCTCACTGCATGAGCTGAGCTTGAAGCAAGCCGAGTATAAGGACCTTGTGACAAATGCCGCTAAGACCCTCAGTAGGGAACAGCAGGGCCGCCTGTATGATGTTGGTGACAAGGCCGGGAAGCTCCTAGCTTGGCTGGATAAAAAAGAAAGGGTTAATAGAGTAGTGCCGGAGTTGACGGGAGAGGGGGGAGAGGTGATTGTGGAACCTGAGGAGATTGTACAGTCTTTCTCGGACTATTTCTGTAAGGTTTATGCCTCAGTGTCGGATAGGCCGCCCGAGGACTCGCGTGACCTCTTGAGGGATATCGCTCTGCCCTGTCTCTCTGATGTAGATAGAGATGATCTTGATGGAGACATAACGGTCGATGAGGTGGCGGGAGCTATCCGCGCGTTGAACCCGGGCAAGGCCTCGGGCCCGAATGGCTTGCCGATTGACCTGTATAAGCTGTTCCCGGATAGGGTAGCCCCTCACCTGCGCGCCATGTTCGTGGAGGCGCGGGGGAGTGGGACCCTCCCGTTGGACCAGAGGCTGGCGACAGTTGTTGTGATACACAAAGATGGTAAACCCCGAGATAAGTGTGCCTCCTATAGGCCCATCTCACTCCTCAACGCCGAGCCGAAGATTCTGGCTAAAATCCTGGCGGGCCGATTGGTCAGGGTACTTGGAGACTTGATTCACCCGGATCAATCCGGTTTTATTCCGCATCGCAACACCGCGTTAAACCTTCGGCGCCTTCATGGTGTGATCGCCAGGGCTGGCACGCTGCGAGAACCGGCTATTGTGGTGTCTCTTGATGCCACGATGGCCTTTGATACGGTGGAATGGGAGTATTTGTGGGCTGTGCTAGCCAAGTTCGGCTTTGGCCCTGGTTTTGTGAGTTGGGTGAGGTTGCTGTATGAGGGACCCCTTGCGAGTGTGGTGGTAAATGGCCGAGCATCGACTCCGTTCCGGCTTGGGAGGGGGACTCGGCAGGGCTGCCCCCTGTCGCCTCTGCTATTCGCCCTTGCCCTTGAACCGCTGGCGGCGTGGATACGATGGCATCCGGACATACGTGGCCTTCGCTGGTCGCCCGAACACGAGGATCGCATTTCGCTATATGCTGACGACATCCTGTTGTATCTTGCCTCGCCCAAGAATTCATTCATAGTGGTTTGTGACGTTCTTACATCTTTCGGTAGGAACTCGGGTCTCGTCATCAACTGGAGTAAATCGTATTTATACGTCCTTAGTGGTGAGGTTCCACCGGTCCCGCGAACTTGTTCGATCCAGATTGCTCAGCAGGGCTTCATGTATCTGGGGATCTTTATCTCCATGGACCCCGCTTTGCGGTATGAGAGAAACCTGCTCCCCCCCCTGGCGCGCCTGCGGCGGGATGTTGAGGGCTGGCAGAGGTTGCCGCTCTCCCTCGTCGGGCGCGCTGCCTTGTTCAAAATGATGTCCCTTCCCCGGTTCCTCTACGCATTGCAGAATACTCTGGATTGGGTGCCGGCCAGGTACTTTCGGGAGGTCGAAAGCCTCCAACGAACGTTGTTGTGGGATGGGCGGCCGCGGATAGCGATTGCTAAATTGACGCTTCCATGGTATGACGGGGGTATCGCTCTTCCAGACATCCGACGCTATTACTGGGCCACCCAGTTGTCCGCGATTAACCATGGTCTTTATGGCCCGGCTATCAGCCCTAGTTATGCCATGGACAGATGGTTGCTGCGTGGTGGGAACTATCTTAGGGCATTGTATTCGCGGTCCCTCGACTCGTCCCTCACGGGGCCCACTGGGGTGGCGGTGCGTGTATGGAGGATGGCGACTGACTCTCTGGGCTGGAAGGATAGGCTCACCCTAGCTACCCCGTTGTTTGAATCTGAAAGGTTGGGTAGGCTTTGGCGTACGAAAGGGTTTGATAAATGGGACCTGATCGGCATCTCCAGGGTTGGAGATGTGCTGATTAAGGGGAGGGTGAAGTCCTTTGAAGAGTTGCAGAAAGAGTATGAGTTGGGGGCATCCGAGTTTTTCCGATATGCTCAGGTGCGTCATGCCCTGCGGTCAGTCCTTGTGGAGGGTGAGAGGGTGCCTGAGTCCTCTCCTTTGGAGGACCGGATCCTTGATGGCCATATGCCAGAGAGCACGATCTCGCTCATCTACAAGAAACTGATAAATGTTCGGGCTGATATGCTTCTGGGGCTGCGGGACCAGTGGACCAGGGACGGACTCGAGTTGGATGATGAGGACTGGCAGTCTGCTGTTTCCTCTCCTAAGGAGGTTGCGATCCCGTCGCGTCTGAGGCTGGTGCAGCTCAAGATATTGCATCGAGTGTATGTGACGGGGCCGCGACTGGTTCATATGGGATTTTCTGAGGAAGGCCTATGCAGGAGGGGATGTTGTATGGTGGGTACTTTCCTCCATATCATTTGGGAATGTGGTGTCATCACGGAATTTTGGAGGCGAGTCCATGCGGTGATGGGGGAGGTGACGGGCATTGCTATGCAGCCGGAAGCGCGGTGTTGTCTCCTGAATGTCTGGGGGCCCACTGATCATGATGAGGCGCAAACCCAGTGGGTGACTCTGGGTAACATGGTTGCTAAGAGGGACATCGCGCGCTTGTGGGGTTCCGCGGGGCCCCCCACGTTAACCGCGTGGAAAGAAAATATGGACTGGAGCATGCTCAGGGAGAAGACAGTCTATTGCGCTAGAGGCCGCCCTCGGAAGTGGCATGCCATCTGGGGGAGGTGGAATCAATACAGGGGGGGAATATGTCTTGCCCCTGATCTGGATCCCCCCGAGGAACAGCTTTCTTCTTGATCTTCTTTCCAGCTTAGTATGCAGATGTGATGGTTAATTGACTTCTTGGGCCTCTGCGTTCCCCCCGTTTTCCTCTTTTCACAGTACTGTAACTGTTAGACGATTGGGGTCCGGCTCCCCCCTGAGGGGCTAACACCGTGGGTATTCAGTGTTGTTGCCTTGCTGGGGTTTGTTGTGTGTTTGTAATTATTTAAAAATGGAACCTTTTCACTGCTCCTTCAATGCACTGTGGACGCTTCTTTGTCCTCTCCTACCGAAGCTGCCGAACCTCCGGGTTGTCGGCTGAATAGCTGTGTCCAGATTCTTGAAGAAATAAAGGTTTTATGAAAAACATTAGCTTCGTATGGTGAGGTTTCATAGCTATCCTACATTTGTGGAGGGTCAGCAACAGCCACAGCCCCTCTCACACATGTTTACTAGGTGGTCCTACTGAAAATCCTTTCACGAATAACCTGCGGCCGCCACATACAGAAATGTCCAAAAATCAACTACATGCTCTTGGATAAACAGGAGATTGGTGTTGCCTCCTTCAGTCATAAAATAGGGCATTGAAGTAGAAGTCTACAATCTATTATGTAATTCTTGACCACCAGTTGCATCTCTAGTTGGGTATAGCAACAGTATTTGCCAGCAGTCCTGTGGTGGGCAACGAACATGCAGCTCTGCCTTATGGGAACCTGGGGCAACGATCAGTATGAACCTCTAATTCCCTCTTCTGTCCAACTTGTCAGCTAAACGTAAAGCGAGAACAGTCATGGAGAGATAAATATCCTCCAGGGCCGAGCAGCGGGTTTGACATGAAACCCAAACCTGGCGCTGGGACCAACGTTTGGCTAAGTTCTAAAAGTAGTCACAAAATCAACTACTGTTTGCTAAAAGTTACTTTAATTTTTGTTATAGTTAATGGAAAAGGGCACTGCTTGCAGTCTCCAGACATATCGAAAGCACCCCCAAATGTATTATGTTTTCACTGTTAGGACACCTTAGTCAGCTCAGAGTAAAAAATGTATTTAAATTAAAATAAAAACCATACTAAAGAAGCAGAATAAAACAGGTTGGTACATGTTATTAGAATTGGATACTAAGGCAGGGATTTTTTCCAAATAAAATTGGTTCCAGAGCAGAGCCAGCTCTGTACTTTCTCAATAAAAGTTTAATCCGTGACCAAATTACAGCATGCCTTAGATATTCTTTTCAAATTCTTAGCCCTAAACCATCTTACCCTAAATATTCTGAAGACCCAGATAATGACATGTGGTGCTTCTGTATTCATACCAAAACATATAAGTACCTGAAATATCATTTGACCATATGCAATTGTGAAAAATAAAATAGACGGAAGCTAAAGAGAAATCAATGAAACTGTCGAAATTTTACAGTCTGTATTTTTACTTATTAGAGCTAATAATGGAAATATTACTCCTGTTTTAGGATAGAGGTGATTTTTATGGCTTCAACTGATGTTGATGTTCATCGACTGGCTAAATGCTTCTTTGTGGGAGAAACAGTTGGAGATCTGAAGTACTAACCTAGGGGCATATCAACAAGGGCTTTATCTCTGCTTTTTTGGCTTTAAAAGCCAAAAAAGCAGAGATAAAACTAGCACCCTATCAACAACAGGGTGCTAACATGCAAATGTGCATGTTAGCACCCTTTTACTCTACGCTTCCCCTTGCATCTCTAATGAGATGCAAAGGGGGCGTTCCAGAGTAAAATAATAGGAGAAATGTCGCTAAGCGACATTTCTCCTATTATCAAGAATATCGCTAACCCTGTTAGAGACAAAAAAAGCAGCGCTAACCGCGGTTAACGCTGCTTTTTTACATCTGGTATTTTTCTGACTTAGCCATGATATCCTATGGAAGGAGGATATCATGGCTAAGTTTGTCTGTCCCTATCAACAAGCTAACGTGAGATTATCGCTGGGTTTCCAGCGATAATCTCACGTTAGCCACTTAGCGTGAGGATTTTTATCGCTATTGAGATAAGCGTTGCTAATAGCACGCTATCTCAGCGATAAAAATCAACGCTAGCCGGCGATAATTATCCTAGCGCTAAGTGCGCTTAGCGATAATTATCGCCGGTTGTTGTTGATATGCCCCCTAGTCAATTAATCAAGTTAGTGTTAACATAATGTTTGGCCCAGGGCTCTGTCTTTATTCCATGTTTGGGTTGTTCCTCAATAAGAGCTGATGCTCATTTTTTCTAAGACTAGCTCTAAGAGGAAATTCAAAAGCAATCTATAGGTGACCATATGAACTTTAGCTCCTTTTGTACAATATGGTTGATGGCCCTGAACCATAAGCAGCTGCTTCATGACCAAACTACTACATTCAAACCTTTTAACATTAGAACCAAGGCAAATTGGAGCCAGTTTTCTAGAGATATTGATCTGTCCACTCTTAGTGAAAAAGTATCCTATAAGCAGTACCATGAGACCTATAGGATGGGATTATTTCTGTGAACTTGGATATACTCAACGATACAGAGATCATGAGAGAGTGTATGTGCATTAGATTTCATTATGTTAATACCCTCTGGGTGATGAGTGTCAGGTTATATGTTGCTGATTGCATAGGATTTCAAAACACTACCAACAAGGAAATGAAACCACTAATGATATTTTATTTCATTGACTGCACTTTATAATATTAAATCTACTTCTCCATATTTGTATAAATCTACAGTGACAATTGAAATTGGACACATTAGTTTATTAATGAATAATAATGATTTACTATGATATACAATTGTATAGATCTTTAATGGTTTTAAACCTGAGTGTCATAAAATGTATTGAATTGTACATGATTATTGGTAGTTTTTATTGATAAATACATATGTTTTTATCCAACGGATAAACCAACAAATAAAAATAATGTAATAGTTGGCATTGTACACTGAAAATGAATAAACACTCTTTAACAAGCAAATAACTTTGAAAAACCTACACAAGTTTTGCTGGATTTAAAAAATATGGAACTGTTTGCGTGAAAATCACAAATCCTTTATAAAGAAAAGAGATACCTTTGTTTGCTAAACACCTATATACATGTTTTCTTCATATTTGCCAAAGTCCTATACACAGACTTCCTTTACACAGCTGTGGCTCAGGGTTTCACAAGAAATTGGAAATTTGAACACTTGGGTGATATTTTCCTCAGTTTTTGTATAGGAAGAGGGACAAGACAAGGGTGTCCCTTTACCCCCTGCTCTTTGCACTAGTTCTGGAGCCATTTTTATAGTTCGGGACAGCCCAAATATTGAAGTGGTGAAATTGGGCAGGAATTTTAAAAGCCACAGCATTTGCGATGATGTGATGCTCACTCTGATTAACTCAGAAAAATCAACCCTAGCACTACTAACAGAATTAAATCCATTTCAGACAGTGTTGGGATTTAAAATGAATCTAGTAAAATTGTAGAGTTTGAATATCAATGCACCCAAGTGAAAATATAATTATTCATGTGGTTGAGAAGAAAAAACGAATTAGCTGGGAATAATCATAGCAAAAACATTTTCTGAGACCTTAACAAGAAATATTCTTGCTGAATCGCAATTCGGAAATTGCAGTTCCTAATGTACAAAAACATATAAGTTGAAAATACCGATTCTTAATGAGGTCGCAACAGAACTACCTCATTAACATTAATGAGGTAGGTCGCAATTTGCGACCCATTAGGAATTGCCGCCATCACAGGGATGATGGCCTGCTGTGGTAAACAGACAACCATGTCTGTAATTGCTTTTTAATAAACAACTCTTTTTTAAATGCAACCCAATTTTCCTTAAAAGAAAACGGGTTGCATTTCAAAAAATAAAATTCAACTTTTAAGTTAATATTTTTCAGAGTAAGCAGTGGTGCCTAAAAATATTTGTCTCAACATTCACAAAGGGGAAGGGGTCCCATGGGCATTTGCAAATGGTTACCACCGCACTTGAGGAAACGTTACAAAATGTATGTTTTGCTACCGTAATTTGTTCACAAAACATTCACACATAGCACTGCAATTCGGTATTTTGGAGTGACGCCCTAAATATGCCCCTTTCAAATTCCGAACCTCGAAATACAAATTGCGATTCAGTAACATATTACCAAATCACAAAACTGCTTTCGTACATATGCCCCATGGTGAGAATCAACTAAGGGGCATATGCATCAACAATGCCATTTGCGATTCCTTATTAGCGAAAAATAAGGAATCGCTAATAAGGAATAGCAAAAGGCTATGCATGTAGGAATCGCTATTCAAATAGCGATTCCTTAACTTTCCTTAATTGCTACTAGCAAATTGCGAGTAGCAATTAAGGAATGCCATCCCAATCATTCCTATGGGCCTCCAGGCCCATAGGAATGAATTGGAGATTGCATGAGCAAATAGCGAGTACCAGTAGGTTCTCGCAAATTGCTCATGCAATTTCAAGGGTGCAAAGCTGTCAAAATGACACCCTATTGTACCCCTGAAATTGATATGTGCACATATGTTGCACACACACATGCTCTAAGGGCATGTGTGTGCGCAACATGAAACTTTGAAAAATGCACAAAAGTGCATTTTTCAAACTTTTAGCAAATTACCATGCAGTTCATCTTCATGGTAATTTGCTCCCCCTATTAGCGAATTCGCTAATTTTTTTACTTTCATGCATTGCATTTAAGGAATCCCAAATTGAGATTCCTTAAATTAAGGAATCTCTATTTGGGATTCCTTAAATGCTATCGCTATTTAAGGAATCGCTATTTAAGGATTCCTTAAATAGCGATTTTTGCTTTTGGTTTGATGCATTGGGATTGGGTATTTTTAACTCAATACCGGGAGCTATTAGCGAATCGGTATTTAACCGACTGGATTTTGGCTTGATGCATGAGGCTGTAAGTGATGAAGGCAGAATGGTCTATTTGGCATAACCACCAAATACAATGGGTGAGACGAACAAGCCAGTGGGAATAAGTGTGTTCTCTACCAGGAGTCTCCAACAAGTTGATTGTGAGTTACCAGTAGCTCGTAGCCTGTCTTGCAGGAGCTTGCTGTCTCTCAGTTGAGTTTGGGAATATTCATTGGCCTCCCATCTGATGCTGTGTTTTTGAACTCTGGTCCTGTGAGGCAGAGGGAGGTGACTGGAGAAGCACTCAGCGCTCCCTCTTCAAAATAAACTATCCCATGCTGCTCCTGGGAAGAGGACTGAACAAAGTAAATGTCTAAGATCAGAGCACACTGTAAATTTCCAACCTGATAAATATTGCAATACACTCAATGCAAAGGATTTGGAGGCATAATATGCTTTATCCAAAGACAAACTTATTAAAAAAGTTACTCTACATCAAGGGTCTCCAGCCTCTTCAATAGTGAGAAATACCTATGATCAATTAAACCAGTCCTGAGATATTGCCTCATATATGGATTATATAAGAACACTGAGTCTGCTGTGATGGCATAAAAACTAGTATAGTATCCCCAAGGAGCTGTCCTTAAGTCTTATTCATGAATCATCTATGAGAGGGGAGTGTCTCTCTGAGGTATGTGGTATCTGTCATGAAATACATGGGATGACACTATACTCATTATGAGAGCTAGGGTATGAAAGACTTTCATTATCCTGTTAATTGCCCAACACACATTGGTTGATATCCAGAAGCTGACCTTGGCTTAATGATTCAAGATTATGAATAATATTTACGGTGGTATGAATGATACAAGAATTATTGGCAAGGCCGACCCTAGAGTTTTTGCTGCTCTAGGAGGAAATGCTCAAGAGATCCCTGGAACACACACAATTAAATCATAAATTATTTTTTAACATTCATATTTCACTCTTAACTATGACCATTAGCAATACATGCATGCAGTCTTTACAGCGTTCTACAAGTAAACATATCTATGCAGCCCTCCAGTCCATGGATATATATCTGAGGCAAAGATGAAACACAAAAATAGAAGGCACAGTGATGCCTTGGCGCATTTCACCCAAGTATCTGGCTGTATTTAAAAACAAACCGGGGGGCGGGGTGAGCAAAAACTTGTGGGACACCCCCGCGCCGCACGGCCACCAGCTGCTGCGTGTGCCCCTTGCCGCCCTCTGCCTCGCTGCTGCCTCGTTTGCCGGCTGCCGCCGCTGCGAGTGGCTTTCCTTGTTTTGACGGTTCTTTGTGCTTGTTTGGGCTAAACTTGTTTTTTTTTCCCTGTTTTAGCGTTCATTTTTGCCTGTTTGTACTGTATTTTAATTTTTGTTCCGTGTTGCCCTCCTTCCTTGTTGTCCGCCTACCTCGACGCCCCCCGCCCTCCCTTCCCGCCACCGCCGCTTGTCCCCGCCCCTTTTTGCCTTCTGTAACCCCCCCCGCTCCCGCCTCCCAGCTGCTCCGCCCACCCGCGCACTTGGCCTTAAATGGCGACCGTGCGACGCAGGTGAGTGTGACCCACTTGTGGGACACCCCCGCGCCGCACGGCCACCAGCTGCTGCGTGTGCCCCTTGCCGCCCTCTGCCTCGCTGCTGCCTCGTTTGCCGGCTGCCGCCGCTGCGAGTGGCTTTCCTTGTTTTGACGGCTCTTTGTGCTTGTTTGGGCTAAACTTGTTTTTTTTCCCTGTTTTAGCGTTCATTTTTGCCTGTTTGTACTGTATTTTAATTTTTGTTCCGTGTTGCCCTCCTTCCTTGTTGTCCGCCTACCTCGACGCCCCCCGCCCTCCCTTCCCGCCACCGCCGCTTGTCCCCGCCCCTTTTTGCCTTCTGTAACCCTCCCCGCTCCCGCCTCCCAGCTGCTCCGCCCACCCGCGCACTTGGCCTTAAATGGCGACCGTGCGACGCAGGTGAGTGTGACCCACTTGTGGGACACCCCCGCGCCGCACGGCCACCAGCTGCTGCGTGTGCCCCTTGCCGCCCTCTGCCTCGCTGCTGCCTCGTTTGCCGGCTGCCGCCGCTGCGAGTGGCTTTCCTTGTTTTGACGGCTCTTTGTGCTTGTTTGGGCTAAACTTGTTTTTTTTTCCCTGTTTTAGCGTTCATTTTTGCCTGTTTGTACTGTATTTTAATTTTTGTTCCGTGTTGCCCTCCTTCCTTGTTGTCCGCCTACCTCGACGCCCCCCGCCCTCCCTTCCCGCCACCGCCGCTTGTCCCCGCCCCTTTTTGCCTTCTGTAACCCTCCCCGCTCCCGCCTCCCAGCTGCTCCGCCCACCCGCGCACTTCGCCTTAAATGGCGACCGTGCGAACGCGCAGCTGTCACGCGCAGCGGGCGCGCCGATTGTGCGCCGAAGGCGCGCCAAAGGTAAGCCCGTCTGCGCCCGTCCGCGACCGGACCGCGCCCAGCGCCAGGACCCCTGGACCTCGAAGGCCTCGACCTACCCGCCTGACGTACTCAGCCGCCGCCCTCATCGCTCTCAACACCGGCCGACTCCCAGAATGCCACCAAGCCACTCCAATACGCACCCACGGACCTTTCAGCTGCCACGCCTGCAAGTTCTCCTGCATCCAGACCAGCCCCGCACCAGCACCCGCCAAGTCGAACTCCAGCAGCACCCACCTCAAGTGCATCCTGCTCAACACCCGCTCCATCCACAGACACGCCATCGAACTCTGGAACCTCCTAGACGCCACAGCCCCTGACGTTGCCTTCCTCACGGAGACCTGGATGAACGCCTCTTCAGCTCCCGACATCGCCATCGCTATCCCAGAGGGCTACAAGATCGTCCGGAGGGACCGAAACGCCAACCAGATGGGAGGAGGCATCGCCATCATCCACAGGAACACCATCCGTCTCACGACCAGCACCGACAACACCCTGACCAGCGCCGAACACCTGCATTTCCAGATCCACACCAACCCGAACACCACCCTCAGAGGCACCCTGATCTACCGACCCCCTGGACCACGCACGCAATTCAGCGAGGACATCGCCGACTTCGTCAGCCCGCATGCCCTCCCCTCCGCTGACTACATCCTCCTGGGAGACCTCAACTTCCATCTGGAGAACAACAACGACCACAACACCAGCACCCTGCTCGACAACCTCGCCAACCTGGGACTCAAGCAACTGGTGTCCACCCCCACCCACCTCGCCGGACACACACTCGACGCCGTCTTCTCATCCAGCACAGACATCGACTTCAGCCACGCCACAGAGCTTCAATGGACGGACCACAGCTGCGTCCACTTCACCTTCAAGAGAACGACGACCCACCAACACCAGCAACAGACCGCCCGCAGAAGCTGGAACAAGATCACAGCAGACCAGCTCGCCACCTCCCTGAGCCAACACCCTCCTGCCAGCTCAGCGAACCCCAGCCAGGCCGCCGACAACCTCACGAAGTGGATCAGCAGCTGCGCGGACGAACTCGCCCCGCTGAGGACCCCGCCTAGCAGACCCGGCAGCAAGAAGGCCCCATGGTTCACCGACGAACTCAAGTGCTCCAAGAAGAACTGCCGAGCCCTCGAGAAAGTCTGGAAAAGGGAACCGACACCGGACAACAGGACCTCCTACAAACTTGCCACCCGGAAACACCACCAGCTGATCCGCACCGCCAAGAAAACAGCATTCAAGGACCGGTTGGACAACAACGCACACAACTGCAAGGAACTCTTCAGCATCGTGAAAGAGCTTTCCAACCCCAGCGCAGGAAACAACGACATCACCCCATCGCAAGACCTCTGCAACTCCCTCGCCTCATACTTCCACAACAAGATCACGGACATACACAGCAGTTTCAACAACCAACCAACGCACACCACGACCGACCAGCCACCCCCCCCCACCACCACCCTCCACGCCTGGACCCGGATCAGCACCGAAGACACCATCCGCACGATGAACTCCATCCACTCCGGATCACCGACCGACCCCTGCCCTCACCACGTCTTCAACAAGGCCGACGCTGTCATCGCACCCCACCTGCGTGACATCATCAACACCTCCTTCGACACCGCCATCTTCCCTGAAAGCTGGAAACACGCCGAACTCAGCGCTCTACTCAAGAAACCAACAGCGGACCCCACCGACCTCAAGAATTACCGCCCCATCTCGCTTCTCCCGTTTCCAGCCAAGGTCATCGAGAAGACCGTCAACAAGCAGATGGCTGCCTTCCTCGAGACGAACGGATCCCTCGACCCCTCACAGTCCGGCTTCCGAGCCAAACACAGCACCGAGACCGCCCTCATCGCCGCCACCGATGACATCCGAGCCCTGTTGGACAATGGAGAAACAGCGGCCCTCATCCTCCTAGACCTCTCCGCGGCATTCGACACGGTCTGCCACCGCACCCTAGTACGGCGCCTCAGCAACATCGGAATCCAGGACAAGGCGCTGGAATGGATCATCTCCTTCCTCGACGGAAGAACACAGAGAGTCCGCCTACCACCGTACAAGTCAGAGGCCTCCGAAGTCATCTGCGGCGTCCCCCAAGGATCGTCCCTGAGCCCCACCCTCTTCAACGTCTACATGAGCCCCCTCGCGGCCATCGTACGCAAACACCACCTCAGCATAATCTCCTACGCCGACGACACCCAGCTGATCCTCTCCCTGACCAACGACCCCGCCGCCGCCAGAGCCAACCTGCACGAAGGGATGAAAGAGGTAGCCGAGTGGATGACGACCAGCCGCCTGAAACTGAACTCGGACAAGACGGAGGTCCTCATCCTGGGCTCCTCACCCTCCGCCTGGGACGACTCCTGGTGGCCTCCCGCCCTGGGCACCGCACCCAAACCGACAGACCATGCACGAAACCTGGGCTTCATCCTGGACTCCTCCCTCTCCATGACCAGACAAGTCAACAGCGTCTCCTCGGCGTGCTTCAACATCCTACGCATGCTACGGAAGATCTTCTGGTGGATCCCCACAGAGACCAGGAAGACCATCACCCAGGCCCTCGTCACCAGCCGACTGGACTACGGCAACGCCCTCTACGCCGGGACCACCGTCAAGCTCCAGAAGAGACTCCAGCGGATCCAAAACGCCTCAGCCAGACTCATCCTCGACATCCCACGATCCAGCCACATCTCCGGACATCTGAGAGACCTTCACTGGCTCCCCGTCAACAAGAGAATCACCTTCCGCCTCCTCACCCACGCACACAAAGCCCTACACGACCAAGGCCCGAGCTACCTCAACAGCCGAGTCAACTTCTACGCTCCCAAACGCCACCTCCGATCAGCCAACCACGCCCTCGCCGCCGTCCCCCGCATCCGAAGAACGACTACAGGAGGAAGGTCCTTCTCCTACCTGGCCGCCAAGACCTGGAACTCCCTCCCGTCCGACCTGCGCCTGACCCAAGACCACCTCTCCTTCAGGAAGAAGCTGAAGACCTGGCTGTTCGAGCAGTAGCGGCACCCCCCCCCCCCCCAGCGCCTTGAGACCCTACGGGTATGTAGCGCGCTTCATAAGTGTCACTGATTGATTGATTGATTTGCTTGCATTAGGGGTTGTGGTGTCCTTGCACGCCTCTGACCATCAATACTTGGCCATGTCTTATCTGGTGTTTCTATTCTTATAACGTTTGCTCCCTCTTGGGTAAGTAGTCCTAACCAGACACTTAGAATAACCTGTTTTTAATAATGCACCTCATAACGCATTCCTGTCATTACTGTGTAGTGTTGATAACAGGTGCTTCTATCATCCAATCTAATGATAAACAATTTCTTAGAAACGAGAATCAGAGTCCACCATGCTGGGATTTGAACTGCAGATCAACGCACATATCACAAAGCCATCTTGCTGGCAGTTAATGGATCAGGGCAGTGCTTAATTTGTAAAAAAAACGTAGGTGCCAGGGCTCCAATAGTCCTTTTTAGCAGCACCACCATGTGGCAGGTTGGTACAAACCCCGGTGTTGACAATTAATTGCCGGTGCTGAGCACCGGAAACCACCTGCTCAAATTAAGCCAATGTAAAGAAATAGAAAGTGTTATTTTATTCAACTGTACCTTTCATTCATCGAATGGACCTTCACATCTGTATTTTATTTATTTCAATTACTGGACAACTGTACACATTCACCACAGTTTCAGTTACATTTCAGCCGTCAACCCAATGCCCTTGTTCTGTACTCAGGCACTGTCATAAGCCAGGAGAATACGTAAAATGGACCTGGTCCAACCTGGAGCCAGACATGCGCTCTACAGAACAGTAAAATAGCAAATAAACACATAACGGCACCATTCAGAGGGAAGCTTGATAATGTGGATGCCCATATAAGGCTTTTTGTGTGTGGAGTAAACCAACATAACTTTTCATTGTTTTCATTTTGACTTTCAGAACAAGATGTGCATACCTGTGGATTGTCACGAGATACGATAACTTTACCAAGCCTTGAATGGACATCTTCTATAAATGTTGATTCTGCTACTTTTACAAGCATAATGAACTGGAGCGGTGTAAGGTACATGTTGCTTGGTGGTGACCCCTGCTCAGTCTCCAGTTGATTTACTGGCTTTTGCTACCAAAATCAAAATATATGTAAAAAAAGTTTGTCTTAACCTGTTCTTCAAGCTGTTGCTCCAAATGTTGTATCATGTCATCCTTCTCTTGTACAAAGCTTTCTAGATCTTGGCATCTCTTATACAACCTGGTCTCCGTTTCGCTAGTTTGAACATTTGCTTCTTTCAGCTTCTCTTCCATAACCTGAACCTGTGGGTCAACAACAAAAAAAGTCTGCATAAAACTGAATGTCTGCATTAAGAAAGCCCTAACAATTTGGATGATGTTTTGTCACTTGCGATCAACAAGGACATGGGGCGTGGGGAGCAGAACAAGAAGTAAACCCCAGGGATTGAGGGGGGCTGAGCAACTGGTGAAAAGTAGGAGGTAGTTTCAGGCTTAGAAGAAGGAGGCTTTGGACCAGAACTTGCTCCGATACTTGAAAAAAACAACAACATGCTCTTATGTGCTTGTGCCTTTGGAGCTTTGTAGGTAATATGGTTCCCAGTCAGCCACATATCTGCCCTTGCTGGTGTTGTACCACAATATCAAGTTATTAATAACGCCCTGCACAAAAATCAACTCCACAATATAGACTTGCATTATCTTGCATTATACAACAAGCTAGCAGATGTGGAGTTATAAAAGTACATCTATATTACCAATATGATATAGAGAAAAATATTTTGTGGAGTTGAGATTTTGCAGTTTGGTATTTCTTTTCTCCATACTATGACCTCCAATCCCTCAACTGGGCCAGTGTTGGCTAGGAAGACATAGGGCAACAAGGAAATTGCTTGAACTTCAAGTAAGAAGAAAGTAGGCATGCAAGGCTGAGGCCACTGGTAAAGGGTGGTCCTGTACTTGTAAACAGGTGACATGTCATTTGCATAATAAAATGTGAGAAAGTAAGATATTGATGGGGAAACAGACCACATCCTAAACAAAGCACCAAGCCCAACATAGGCACATTGAGCTCGATGGGGAGTTCCTGTGGGCCACTGAGGCCTGAGAAATGGATATCTAAAGCCATATCCCTTCTGGAATAGTGGTAACATTTGAAGTGAGAATCTCATTTAAAAATAGCCGTTACCTACAGGGTATGCACACAAGGTATAGCTTGGAGGGCAGACTGATTCAAAATATGAGCATGCAGCCACATCCCTATCTATTTTCTCTGTCAACATAACCTGTGGTCTTGCAATTCCTATCAGCTAGCCACAGTAATTAACCATGGTACAATGATCACAGTTGTAATTCAAGTCCTCCATTGCAGCAGAAGCTGCCTTGGTAGCAGCAGGAAGGAAGGTGGCCAGTCCAGAGGTGACAACCTGACTAATTGTGTTTGAACATAGAAAGTGACACATACACATTGCTGAAAATCAGTTTGGGGATACCATTATAAAGTCCTCTGCTTGTCAGTTTAGTAGTATATTTGTTTAATTAAAATATAAACCCTGGAAACAGCTCATATCACTGTTTGTGTTGCAAATGCAGTCATCTGGACACAACAATGGCAGCAACTACACCACAAAGGAAAACAAAGCAGAACAACAACTCATTTTCTTTATAATAGCTCTCCCTCCATCAACTATTAATGTTTTGATTTGTTACTATGGTAAGGGTATACTCATCCTGTTATATACAATTGCACATATATATAAAGGCACACCAGATGAAAAGAAATCAAAACACAGACTTCGTAACTAAGTCACAAACAAGAGCCAGGATATTGAATGCACAAATGACATACATGACTTCAGTAATTAGACAGAGGCACACATTTAACAGAAAAATAGTCAGACCCCACTCCATTGACACAAGCCATTGGCTCAATCTGTCCTGATGAGGACCTGTTAGACCTGTCAGCCCTTTGGGTGGCCCCTCCTCATCATTATTTATTTTGTCCCACTTTTGCCTCAAACCCTGTTTGAATTTTTCCTTTTTTGGGAACCACCAGACTTTTTAGTGTTGCTACAGATTCAGGGAGCCATTTTAGCTACCCCTGAAACTTCTGTCTGAGGGCCTGGAGCACAAAATGGTGGCCTCCTGTGACATCACCAGCATCCACTGGAACCTACCAGCACCTTCCAGAACATTCCAGAACTGTGTGACAGTTGGAAACCGTTTAGAATGTTGGGAGGATAAGAGAGGCAGTTGGCAGTTGGAGCTGGCAGTTGGCACCTGACTGGTGAAGAGAGAGGAGCACAACAGTGAAGGAGGAAGGAGTGAAGCAGCAGGGGTGGAAACTTGTGCCTGGAGTGGGGTCCATAAACCCACCCTTGATACTTGTCCCTACTGATGGATCCCAGCCTATAGCCCTGTGTGGGAAGAAGACAGAAGAAACTTATCCTAAGGACCTGGACAGCAGGAACAGGCCTTAGAACCAAGAAAACAGCAAGATTCTGACCTGAGAACTGGTTTCCCTGGAGTCCGGCGTCGAGTAGCCTGAAGACCTGGAGCCCGAGGTGGAGAAGCGGCGCTGACTGAAGTAGCAGACGTCGTACCCGGAGCCGCCTGAGGTCGTGAGAGGGCGCCGGCGGAGGTCGTGAGGAATACCAGAGGTCGAGGAGGAAGTGAACCGAGGTCGAGCGAGCGGCGTCATCGGAGGAGTGAAGTCCGCCCTCCGGAGTCGTCGGAGACCGAGGTAGAGGAGCACCGGAGGTCGGGAGTGAGGATCGCACTCCGGAGTCGCCCGGAGCCTGTGAGGAGGAGCACCGGAGGTCGGGGGTGAGGATCGCACCCCGGAGTCGCCGGAAGTCGACATCGAGGCCAGGCCGGCCGACGTCATCGGAGCCGAGAGCGCCATCGGACCGGAGCCGCCCGAAGTCGACATCGTGAAGAGACTGCCCGACGCCGTCGAATCGGAGGTCGAGATCGAACCGAGGCCACCGACATCGGACCGGAACCGCCTGCCGGCGTCGTCAAAGAACTGACATTGTGCCGAGGCCGCCGAGACCGAACCGGAACCGCCTCACGGCGTCGACACGACTCCAGCGGCGTCGGAACATCAGAAAAAGGGCAGTAAGTGGAGTAGAGGGCGCCTAAGGCCCTGTGGAGACCTGAGAGACTGCTCTAAGGGGCTAGGGAGGTGCTGAAACCAACCTGACTGTGCCTGGGGTGAACTGGGACTAACCTAGAGAGGTGGTGTGGAGAGAGAAAGCCAGGGCACTGGTATTCCCCCCTTTGATCTACCTCAGTGTAGGCCTCAGCCTTGTCTCAGCCAGGGAGCCTCCCCCCTCAAGCCTTCCACAACCCTACAAGCTGTGCCTGGGCCAAATCAGCCCTTAAGAAGTGAAGTGTCATCTGATCATATGAGTGTTGCTGTATACTGTTAATTATTTATTGGGGATACTGTATTTATTGAGTTTTTACCTATTTATTGCTGCACTATATTTATAGGTCCACAGGACTTGTTGGTGTACAATATTTATTGGTACAGTATTTATTGCCTCAGAATATTTAATTGCCTGTATTACCTGCACTTATATTTATGTCCCTTGTATTTATGATCATCCCTATTTATTGAATCTCCAGACAGTATTTATTTGACCTGCACTATTTAAATTTGTATATTGTGATTGTCTTATTTATTTTTCCAATCAGCAACTAAGAGAAAAAGATAAAGAAGAATATTTTCATAATTTTTACGGTGTAGAGTCGTTTTTGGAACGGATGCACGCATGGTTATTGTATGGGTATATTGTATGCTTAGCACTGCGCCTGTTTCCTGACCACTCGAGCCAAGCTACCACAGTGTGTTCGGGGAGTCCACCACCACCCTGCGGAGTGGGAGTGGGCGTTTCCAACATAAATTGGTGTTCAGTGGTGGGATAGAGCTGTGCCTACATATACTCAACAATAACTGTGGGTAGTCCATAGGCCTACACCGGGAGTTTTCTCACAGCGGCCTTCCTAATTGTGGGTTTTTGTTTTTTTCCAAATTTACTCTGGTGGTGGGAGGAGGTATTACTAAAGGTACCACCCTACATTGTTACTGCACAAAACCTGTCCTCTAACCTGAGTGGGCAAGATGGAGTTTGTTCTTGAAAATCTAGACACGTACACTGTGGCCCAACTCAGGGAGTTTTGCCAGCGAGAGGGGGTGTACCGTCCCCCAGGAGCAAAGAAGGGTGCACTCCAAACCAGCTTAAGGGCTTGGGGGGAGGCACGCAGGGAAAGCAAGGCTGAGGAAGAAGACAGGGATGGAGAGCCTGACCCTGAGGGGGCTGAGATGTACCAACCTGAGGTGGGGAACCTGTCAGCAGGGCCCAGGACACTTTCTAGGAAGGGCAGCACTGTCTCTAGTGGGGGCTTATCCGAAGTGGAGTTAGCAGACCGGAGAGAGAAGAGACAGCTCACATGGGACTTAGCAAGGCTGGAAAAGGAGAAAGAGGAGCAAAGGATGGCCCATGAATTGCGACTGAAAGAAATAGATCTTCAGATTCTGAGAATCGGGGCACAACCTGTTCCTAATGGTGGCAGCCAAAACCAAGAGTCCACCAGGGAATCCAAACCTTACCTGCCAAAGGACATTGTAGCGAGCTATGGGGCGGGTGACGACATCGCCAAGTGGCTAGCAGCCTATGAGGTCTCATTGAGGGCCCATGGGGTTCCAGCGAAGTATTGGGGAGGGGGATTGTATAAGTACATGCCTCCAGCTGGTAGGGATGCTTTATTGGCCCTCGAAGAGGAGGAGCAAACCCACTACCCCACTATGAAACTGGCGCTCATCAGAAAGTTTGGACTAACTCCGGAAAAGTACAGACAGAAGTTCAGGGGTAGTCACAAACTGGGCACACAGAATTGGGTGGACTTCCTGGACTATGCAAAGAAGGCACTGGAAGGTTGGATTCAAGGCAGTGAAGTAAGGAACTACGAGGAGCTGTTTGACCTAGTATTGAAGGAACACCTACTCGAGAAATGTTTCCCTGAACTGCGGCAACACCTGGTGGATAGCAAGCTGACCAGTCCCCGGAAGCTTGCTGAGGAGGCGGACATTTGGGCTAGTACCCGGGTGTCCACAAGGGGGACTGGAGGGGATACTCAAAAGGCCGGACAGGGCGCCCCCCAGAAGAAAGAGGGAGGGGAAAGGAAAAAGGAGTTCTCCAAAGGCCCCCAAAATAACTTCCAAGGGAAGGGAACAGGATTCACCTCTAAGGCTAACCCACCCAGAAACCCTAATCCTGGCCAGAGTCAGCAGCCAAGGGTTGTCCATTGCTACGAATGCGGTGGCGTTGGACACTATAAAGGAGATCCGAAGTGTCAGAAACGATCACCCCCTCCCACTGGAGGAAAGCCCCCCGGAGTAGCTAGTGTAGTGCTCGGGGAGGAGATGCCCTTAACTAAGGGAAGGGAGTGGGCGGGTGTCACTTTAGTGTCCCTGGGAGAACGGGAGATGGTTCCCAAGATCCAGGTGCCCGCAAATACCGCAAAGTATGGGCAGTGGATCACCATCAACGGCCAAAGAGGGGAGGCTCTGAGAGACACAGGAGCCAGTATGACTATGGTACGTAGCCAACTGGTGTCTCCAGAGCAAGTCATTCCCGATGTACTCCACCCAGCCGCGATGGCTGACGGCAGAACCGGCCACTATCCCGTGGCTGAGGTTCCCTTTGAATGGGGGGGGGTTGCAGGTTCACTTCGAGTTGCCGTAAGCCCTGCCGTGCCAGTCGATTGTCTACTGGGCAATGACATGGAGCACAACGCTTGGAAGGAGGTGGAATACCGGACTCACACCGAGATGCTGGGTACACCTGACTGGGCCTGTGTTAGCACAAGGTCCGTGACTACCCGAAGAGGGAGTTCATTCCGGCTGGAGCCTGGAACAAAGGCCCAGCCAGCTGCCAGTCAAGGGAAGAACCGAGGACAGGAGGAGCCTGCCTCGGCGTCTCCACCCCGTAGGACGGATAGGCCACCGGAGGTGGTGGACCAGGAGTCTGCGGAGGGGGACGTTACCAACCTGGAGGACTTACCCATCCCGGCCGAGTGGCACGTGGAGGGAGGCCCGTCCAGGGAGGAATTCTGCCAGGGCCAGAGGGAGTGCCCTACCCTTGAGGGGCTGAGGCGACAGGCCGAAGCCCAGGCAGCAGGGAACGTTGAAGGGAACTACAGTGTTTACTGGGAGGATGGCCTCCTCTACAGTGAACCCAAGGCACCCCTACATGGATCGTCACGAGCCTTGGTAGTCCCTCAACGTTATCGAGCCTTCC
Source organism: Triturus cristatus (assembly GCF_964204655.1). Classification (NCBI taxonomy): domain Eukaryota; kingdom Metazoa; phylum Chordata; class Amphibia; order Caudata; family Salamandridae; genus Triturus; species Triturus cristatus. The sequence continues at coordinate 1,636,334,543 of NC_140589.1, forward strand.
TTTTAGAGTTGGCTCACGAGATCCCCTTGGCAGGACACCTGGGGCAAGACAAGACCTTCGCCCGTCTTGTCCCACACTTTTATTGGCCTCAGATGAAAGTGTCGTCCGATACCTACTGCCGGACATGTGTGTCTTGCCAAGCCAGTGGGAAAACAGGGGTGAAGCTGAAAGCTCCCCTGGAACCACTTCCTGTCGTTAGCACCCCCTTTGAAAGGGTGGGCATCGACATTGTGGGTCCATTAGATCCACCGACTACAGCTGGTCACAGGTTTATCCTGGTTCTGGTGGATCATGCCACACGGTACCCAGAGGCAATACCTCTGAGGACCATAACAGCACCTGTTGTGGCAAGGGCCCTGATGGGAATCTTTACCCGAGTGGGTTTTCCCAAGGAAGTTGTGTCCGACAGGGGGACCAACTTCATGTCAGCGTATATGCGGGCAATGTGGAAGGAGTGTGGAGTGACCTACCGGTTCACCACTCCTTACCACCCCCAGACCAATGGTCTGGTGGAAAGGTTTAACAAAACCTTGAAAGGCATGATCAGAAGTCTGCCTGAAAGCCTGCGGAGGAAATGGGACGTCCTCCTACCCTGTTTGCTCTTTTCTTACAGGGAAGTGCCACAGAAGGGAGTGGGCTTCAGCCCCTTCGAGCTTCTGTATGGGCACCCTGTACGCGGACCTCTTAACCTGGTGAGAGACGGATGGGAAAGAACTCCCAGAAAGCTCCCCCAGGATGTGGTGAGCTACATGCTGGCCTTCCGGAGCCAAATGGCTAAGTTGTGGAAGCAAGCTTCTGACAACTTGGAAGCCAGCCAAGCAGTGATGAAGGCGTGGTATGACCACAATGCTCACCCGGTGGAGTTGGAGCCTGGCCAGAAGGTGTGGGTGATCGAACCAGGAGAGCTTAGCGCCCTCCAGGATCGCTGGTCAGGACCCTTTGAGGTGTTGGAGAAGAAGGGTAAGGCTACCTACTTGGTGGACCTGAAGACCCCTCGTCAGCCCCTGCGGGTGCTGCATGCCAACCGCCTCAAACCCCACCACGAGAGGCCCGAAGTCATCTTGATGATGGTGACTGACGGAGGAGAGGACGTGGAAAGCGAGCCTCTCCCTGATCTGTTTGCGTCTCAAGAAAAGGATGGGTCGGTGGAGGGAGTGATTCTCTCCCCATCCCTAACTCCTGAACAGCAGGAGGACTGTCGCCAGGTCCTGGGGCAGTACTCTTCGTTGTTCTCCCTTGTCCCGGGTAGGACTCACCTGTGCGTCCATGACGTGGACACAGGAGACAGCCCACCTGTGAAGTCCAAGATCTACCGGATGTCAGACAAGGTGAAGGCCAGCATTCATAGTGAAGTCACTAAGATGCTGGAGCTAGGAGTGATTGAACCTTCTAGCAGCCCCTGGTCTAGTCCGGTGGTGTTAGTACCGAAAGCTGCACCACCGGGTGCCCAACCAGAACTGAGGTTCTGTGTGGACTACCGGGGACTGAATTCAGTGACAAAGACTGATGCTCATCCGATCCCTAGGGCGGATGAATTAATTGACCGGCTGGGAGCTGCCCAATATCTAAGTACCTTTGACCTTACTTCAGGGTACTGGCAGATCTCTTTGACAAATGGAGCAAGGGAAAGGTCAGCCTTCTCCACGCCCAATGGCCACTACCAGTTCTGTGTGATGCCCTTTGGGCTCAAGAACGCACCTGCCACGTTTCAGCGCCTGGTAAACCAGATCCTCACCGGAATGGAGAGTTTCTCTGCTGCTTATCTGGATGACATAGCCGTCTTCAGTAACAGCTGGGAGGATCACTTGCGTCACCTGCAAGCTGTTCTCCAGGCCCTGAGACAAGCTGGATTGACGATCAAGGCCAGCAAGTGCCAGATCGGGCAGGGGTCGGTAGTGTACCTTGGACACTTGGTGGGTAGGGGAACGGTGCAGCCCCTCCAGGCGAAGATCGAGGCCATCATGGCCTGGGAACCCCCCAAGACACAGACTGAGGTCCGAGCATTTTTGGGCCTCACGGGATACTATCGCCGCTTCGTGAAGGGGTACGGTACCATCGTAGCCCCTCTCACGGAGCTCACGTCCAAGAAACAACCTCGACGGGTAGTCTGGACGGAGGCTTGTCAGCAAGCCTTTGAGAAATTGAAGAAAGCCATGTGCGAGGCCCCGGTCTTACGGGCCCCAGACTTTTCCAGGAAGTTCATTGTCCAGACAGATGCATCAGAACATGGCATTGGGGCAGTGTTATCGCAACTCAACGAAGAGGGTCTGGATCAACCCGTGGTCTTCTTATCCAGGAGACTACTTCCCAGGGAACAGAAGTGGAGTGCAATAGAGCGTGAAGCCTTTGCAGTGGTATGGGCTCTGAAGAAGCTGCGGCCATACCTGTTTGGCTCGCACTTCCTTGTTCAGACCGACCACAGACCCCTTCGTTGGCTGATGCAAATGAAGGGGGAGAATCCCAAGTTGTTGAGGTGGTCTATTTCCCTACAGGGGATGGACTTTCAGGTGGAACATCGGCCTGGAGTGGACCACGCCAATGCAGACGGTCTCTCAAGGTATTTCCGCCTTAGTGATGAGAACTCCCAAGGGGTTGGGTAGCTCTCCCCACTTTCAGCTGGGGGGGACGCGTGTTAGACCTGTCAGCCCTTTGGGTGGCCCCTCCTCATCATTATTTATTTTGTCCCACTTTTGCCTCAAACCCTGTTTGAATTTTTCCTTTTTTGGGAACCACCAGACTTTTTAGTGTTGCTACAGATTCAGGGAGCCATTTTAGCTACCCCTGAAACTTCTGTCTGAGGGCCTGGAGCACAAAATGGTGGCCTCCTGTGACATCACCAGCATCCACTGGAACCTACCAGCACCTTCCAGAACATTCCAGAACTGTGTGACAGTTGGAAACCGTTTAGAATGTTGGGAGGATAAGAGAGGCAGTTGGCAGTTGGAGCTGGCAGTTGGCACCTGACTGGTGAAGAGAGAGGAGCACAACAGTGAAGGAGGAAGGAGTGAAGCAGCAGGGGTGGAAACTTGTGCCTGGAGTGGGGTCCATAAACCCACCCTTGATACTTGTCCCTACTGATGGATCCCAGCCTATAGCCCTGTGTGGGAAGAAGACAGAAGAAACTTATCCTAAGGACCTGGACAGCAGGAACAGGCCTTAGAACCAAGAAAACAGCAAGATTCTGACCTGAGAACTGGTTTCCCTGGAGTCCGGCGTCGAGTAGCCTGAAGACCTGGAGCCCGAGGTGGAGAAGCGGCGCTGACTGAAGTAGCAGACGTCGTACCCGGAGCCGCCTGAGGTCGTGAGAGGGCGCCGGCGGAGGTCGTGAGGAATACCAGAGGTCGAGGAGGAAGTGAACCGAGGTCGAGCGAGCGGCGTCATCGGAGGAGTGAAGTCCGCCCTCCGGAGTCGTCGGAGACCGAGGTAGAGGAGCACCGGAGGTCGGGAGTGAGGATCGCACTCCGGAGTCGCCCGGAGCCTGTGAGGAGGAGCACCGGAGGTCGGGGGTGAGGATCGCACCCCGGAGTCGCCGGAAGTCGACATCGAGGCCAGGCCGGCCGACGTCATCGGAGCCGAGAGCGCCATCGGACCGGAGCCGCCCGAAGTCGACATCGTGAAGAGACTGCCCGACGCCGTCGAATCGGAGGTCGAGATCGAACCGAGGCCACCGACATCGGACCGGAACCGCCTGCCGGCGTCGTCAAAGAACTGACATTGTGCCGAGGCCGCCGAGACCGAACCGGAACCGCCTCACGGCGTCGACACGACTCCAGCGGCGTCGGAACATCAGAAAAAGGGCAGTAAGTGGAGTAGAGGGCGCCTAAGGCCCTGTGGAGACCTGAGAGACTGCTCTAAGGGGCTAGGGAGGTGCTGAAACCAACCTGACTGTGCCTGGGGTGAACTGGGACTAACCTAGAGAGGTGGTGTGGAGAGAGAAAGCCAGGGCACTGGTATTCCCCCCTTTGATCTACCTCAGTTTAGGTCTCAGCCTTGTCTCAGCCAGGGAGCCTCCCCCCTCAAGCCTTCCACAACCCTACAAGCTGTGCCTGGGCCAAATCAGCCCTTAAGAAGTGAAGTGTCATCTGATCATATGAGTGTTGCTGTATACTGTTAATTATTTATTGGGGATACTGTATTTATTGAGTTTTTACCTATTTATTGCTGCACTATATTTATAGGTCCACAGGACTTGTTGGTGTACAATATTTATTGGTACAGTATTTATTGCCTCAGAATATTTAATTGCCTGTATTACCTGCACTTATATTTATGTCCCTTGTATTTATGATCATCCCTATTTATTGAATCTCCAGACAGTATTTATTTGACCTGCACTATTTAAATTTGTATATTGTGATTGTCTTATTTATTTTTCCAATCAGCAACTAAGAGAAAAAGATAAAGAAGAATATTTTCATAATTTTTACGGTGTAGAGTCGTTTTTGGAACGGATGCACGCATGGTTATTGTATGGGTATATTGTATGCTTAGCACTGCGCCTGTTTCCTGACCACTCGAGCCAAGCTACCACAGTGTGTTCGGGGAGTCCACCACCACCCTGCGGAGTGGGAGTGGGCGTTTCCAACAGGACCCATGAAATATCTTCCCCACTTTGGGTTGAAATGAAGCACGTAGACTAACCAAGATAGAACTTTGATCATTTTGAAGAAATACAAAGAGACAAAGGAAAGATCTATTTTAATTTCAAAGGCATTATTACTCCTCCAGCTGCCCTCACTCTGCCTACAGAGTTTTCATTTTGTACACTTGCACTATGGTGGTCTCTAATATGATCTTTTAGAGAAATTATTTTGAAATCCCTTGAAGTGAATGTAAATATTTGTGTTATCAAATGTTTAATGCATTTTGATAGACACTTGAAATTATGATGTGTGCCTGTGTTTTTTTGGGTAATCTTTACACCACAAAAACACCTAAGAATTCACATTGACATTTTCTACAATGCATTTAAATATTTTATTGTACAGAAAATGTGCTTTTTCCAATTCAATTCAGAAGATGCAGGGTGTTAAAACTGAAGGTAGGAGAGGGTCTCATGAGGAAGGTAACCAGGTTTGAGGAGATGTGCCAAGAAAAATACAAGACATGTTGTAACGCTCATACATAAGATACTTAATAGTAATGGTCTAGGTGGGAATACCAGGAAAAGTGGGGAAAATAAATTGGGATAGAGCTAGATAATGATAAGTGGCAATTTACCTGTAGAAGAGTGGACTAACTTTGCAACACGGAAGAGAGAAGCATTAGATTCCATAAGTGATACTTTACTCTACAAATATTGTGGTCGTGCCCTACACATTTCTTAAATGACCTACTTTTTGCAGTCTGCGATGTTACAGTCAGAGACTTAGCAAGATCTCCGGTGATAATTCTATTATGTTGCCCATCTGAGGGACTGTGTCCATTCTATGCCAGAGTTGGGGAGTTCTTATCTCACATACTGCTAGTAGCAAAAAAATCCATGCATGGATTCTGCGGGTCAGTAGTCATACCTAGTACTGGTAGATGGCTACAAAAGGTCTTGTGCATGGAAGAAGGTGAAAGCTGATGGGAATGGTCAATACAAACTCAATGGTTATAAAAGACTTAAAGCACAGTTTTGGGCTACATAGTCAGGGATTTCCAGGGACTGCACTGTCATCAATGAATAAAGGTACTCAACCTACTAGAGGAGCATGGAGTTGGCGGCTGAGTAAGTGCAAGCAAAATGGGTCGTGTGTTCTTAGGGGCAGAGAGAGGCTTAGTGGGGTGTAGATGACTATGGTGCGTGTAAGTGCAGAAGTGAAGACGAAGACAGCGTGGGTGAAGGAGTAGAGGGTGCTAACTAGGAAATTCTTCAAAATGCTTTCTTGCATGGATTCAGAGAGTTGGCAGATGCGAATGTCCATCTATATGTTGTGATACAAATTCAATACAAATTATTGACACTTTAAAAATCAGAAACTTGTACATTACTCAGTGTGACATTATAAGAAATAATGATAGCAATTATAGTACAAGCAGAAGGAATAATTAATCTATCCCTGTATATTTCACAGTGATAAATAAAAAGATGAATGGCTGGTGGAAGAATCTATCCTGATAAATAAAACTTTTGGCCCTCCTTCTATCACGTCCCAGCACCAAAAGCCTTCGTTTTTCTTTCCCACGAACCAACAGCTAACCATCTCTCACCGCAACAGGCAGGAACTTTCTTACAAACATAACCTAAGATAACATAACCATTTAACAGGCCTGAAATACCTCCCAGATTGTTTCACGCATTACAGTATTCAAAGGACTCTCAGATCATCTAACACTAATCTGTTACGTACACCTAACTTTATGCTTCTAACTAGAGGTGGTAAATCATTTACCTCACTAGGATCTAAGGCCTGGAATCAGTTTGCTGGTTCTTTGAGATTTGTGGAAAATGAAGTAGTCTTTAAGAAACAACTGAAAACCTTGCTCTTCCCAGCACCAGATGAGGTAAGTAGCCATTTGATTTTATCTTTTTTGGTTTAGGTCCATTTTCTTTAAGAGATTTCTTTCTACAGGTTGTATTGCTGATGGTAAGTGATTATGTGTCTGAGATAACCCCAGAATGCTCTGTTTTGAGTGGCAGTGCACTTTATAAGTACCATATCATTCATTCATTCATCTAAAATAGTATACAAGTAAAGAATGCATGATGATATAGACAAACAAGACACAACACTACAGAAGCCCTTAAAATAGAAGTCAATCAATCGGCAATCCAACAGAAAATGAGCCAAAGAAAAGTAATCTTCTGAGACACTGAAAAATATCAATAAAACCAGGAGCTCCCTAGATTTGGTGTCACCAATTATTAGCTTATGAGTTACCAGAAGCTCTGCTAGTTAAGTACCTCAAGGACACAGAGGCCAGCCCAGTGACATCATTCGAGAGGCGTGGAGATGAGAAGTAACCAGCTCCAGATACAATATGCACAAAACTTCTCATGGAATGACTGGTAGCCAAACTAATGGAATGGCATAAACTCACAGAGTCCAATTAGTAGCATAAGGGCCCTCAGCACAATCAGTCACCAGGGTGAAAAGCCACATGATGATTAGTCATATTTTAGGTCCTGTGATGTCAGCCATATTGTGTAGGTTGAGCACAAAGCTAGGAAACAACTTCAAGTGCAGGACAGCAAGAGTCAGGGTGTGCGTGTCTAGACTGAGTGTAGAATTCACCAAACATTGTAGGACAACTGGGGCAGGGAAAAAGGCAGAGTCATATAAGCTCATCTCTGGATGTGGTTCTGGGACATGTGAAAGTGTGTGTGTCTGTGTACACATTTATAAACTTGTTTGTGCTAAGGTGTCTGGTTACAGACCCTCCCTGACAGACAGTGTTTCTTCTTGTTGGCAATCCCTAGCATCCAAGAACACCAGTGGCATTAAGTGTCCCTGAATACATAAGGGAGTCAGCTCTTCCATTATGTATGTAAATCAACAAAATTACATTCATATTTTATCTTCTTGGGTCTAGGTATCAAATAAGCACCTTTTCGTGTCATGGTTTATGTTCCTGTCTATCAATCATGTAATTGTTTCTGCTGCATCCTTCCGGTAGAGCAGGAAGACTGGGCTGCCCCAGACCATGTTAGCTGAACCCATCATCAGTTCGTATTTATCTAGGACTCATCCATAACTCCTGTGAATAGTTACTTAGGTTTGGTTGGAGTCAATTAAACTTGGAGAAAGTCAAACCGAGTCAATTTTAATCAATCATTGTGAGAAATTCCTGTAGTATAGTTCTCCGCTCTAACCCAACCATCATCAGCATTCTCTGATACAATATTATCTTCCCACTTGGTTCATACATCTACTATGCCCTGCCTGCTAGTATTGAACAGTGCTTGGTAGAGTTATCACTATCTGCAATCCAGCCCATGTGTTTTAATTACTTTTAGTAAATCATGTGCATAGGTGCAGTTGTATTCTAGTTCCTTTTTTCTTTAAGCACATTCACAGCACTACAGTACGTTAAAAAATAGCCCGTGGAATCCCAAACTTGCCTCTAATTTCTGAAATAGTGTGCATTGTATAAATGTACTACTTGTAGCAGGTCGACCCATATCCATCTGTTATGATGTGTACTATGTCTTTTTTTTTTTTTTTACTTTGGGAGGCATCAGAGATGAAGGTCTGGAGCATATGCTACCTGAGTTACACTCCCAGACAGCATTTCCATCAATGCTGTACCATCGCTATCAAAATTGGCAATTTCTTTTTTTTGTATTTACATTTACCACCAAATGGCTTCTTCTAACATCAGTACGAAAATCTCATCTCGCAAGAATCAGACCTAATAGTTGCCTCCCGTCAATGTCCATTCGGCATTGCATTGCAGTTGATCTGTAATTTACTACAGCTCAAAATCTGCAGCCTCCAGCCCTTTCCAGTCAACAGCTGTTGCACTTTCCCCATAGCTACTTAACACCTTCCATTACCCAATATTAAAGCAGACAGCAATGACTGTGCCTCCATAACAAACCCTTCTGGAATAACTACTTGTATGTTCGCAACATAAAGTAAAAGATGAGGTCGAGTGACCATTTTTGAGAGACACTCTACATATTATTGAAAACAGAAGTGCATGTCAGAATGCAAAGAGTTTCTCAAAGTGTTCAGTGCCCATACCACCTGTCCTTCTACTACAGTATCCTTATCACAGTATAAAAACTGTCAGACGGGCTGGGGAAGATGGGGCTACTGTGTAGTGTCTTTTAATTAAAGAACGCTGGAACAATTTTGGTTTCCCATTGTACACCGTAGGCCTGTGACATAGGCTTTGGAAGGATGAGTTGAAGGCAGGCTTGGAATGGTGAGTTCTGACTTACCAACAGCAGATTAAAGACGTGTACAACTACTCTGCACGTGTAGCATACATATTGGTGAGTGGCTAGGCTGGCCAGATGCTACAATTAGTGAAAAGATAGGGAATCGGAAGCCTGTACACTGAAAACGCTCTTCCAGAGAGTTTGCCGTGGAAAAGCAAAGTGCTCCTGCGTGCCACGTGTGCCGCAGTCGAAGTGCAGAATCGATGCTGGCATTGGTGGAGACTCAGCATATTGCCAGCCTATATAAAACACGTGAAGACAAAGAAAGCGACGTTGAAAGTGGAACTGAATAAAACTGCCGCAAATAAAGGTTACTGCGCCATTACGCATATTAATGCCATGTGCTATATGGATTAAGAATGCTAAAGGAAAATGCAACCAGGTTACAAAAGCAGCACACAGCAATACTTCAGTACAGATCAAATTGAAATTCATGAGCTACGAAGCAGAGATTAACCAGGTGCCTACAAAGCAAAATATAAGTACAAAACTGATCCAAAACCATAATGTTATCTGCTTTCATGAACTAGTGGAATACAAGGTTTATCTACTTACCAAAACCATTAACGAATCATCGTGCCACAACGTCTGAGGACAAGCAGAGTTGTCCCCAGATGAAGTGACCCACCACCAAAACTGCCGCACAGGGACCCAGAACAACTCCCAAGACAGCCATCAAGTAAAGAGCTCTAATGGAGAACAAGGGCAAGAACCATGCTTTGAAAGTTAGTATAGCTGTCCCCGCAGCAGGCACGTCACAAGGGCGCTAGAGAACCTCTGCCTGATCAAGTTCCACAAAAAGCACCTGAAAGCCACTACTGTCCACCAATATCTATATAGCTGCTGCATTCTTAAAACCGATAACTACATTTGATACTTCCAAAAAACACAATATTGGTAATAGATGGATGGCATGGATAGAGACTTTTGGGGCCTTTAAAGATTTTATCATTGAAAAAGATGATAAAAAGATTATAAAGTATCTGAGGAACATGGCTGGTGAATGAGTGAAAGAAGCCATGAAAAAGATACCACAAAAAGGTGAAGTGACGTACAAACAAATCAAAACAGCCATGAATGTCAAGTTTAATCCAGTGCCAAATGTGGATTACAAAAGATACATATTTAGTCATAAGCACCAGAGACCAGATGTGGGGAGACTGGATGTTCTGGTGAAGGACTACCTGCCTCAGAGTAATCAACGTATGTCTGTCAGATTCCTTTCTAAGAAGAATGCTGAAGGAAACTCTGAGTTTATAACATGCCTCAAGCTTGCCTGTGATGAAGAGCCTGCTGATTGTCAATTGACTGATATGGAGGACGGATGTGCCTAAAGTGCATCAGTCATGAGCATGAAAAGTAATCCAAGGTACAAAGCTGAGGGGCACAAGGCGCTGTCCTCACAGAAAAAGAGAATGTGTTAGAGATGTGAATTGTCATTTCCACATGAAGGTATATTTTTCCTGCCACTGGGCAAAACTGCCTCGGCTGTGGTAAAACGAACTATTTGGTGATGATTTGCAGGGTGAAGAGAAAAGTATGTGTGTCACAGCTTGAAGACAAAATGGCTGACCGAATGCTTCCTCAGCGACGGTCAACACACTCCCACAAGGCCAACCGGTCACACCAAATGAGGCAAATCAACACCAAAAAAACTTGACAGTCTCAGTTTCCAGTGAAAGCGATAATGATAACTGTGCGATGTCAAAGTATACCTCAGAAAGGCATGTGGGACAGGTCAAATGGTGAAATAACTCAAAGTGAAGAAAAATCAACATGAAGGAGCACCAAACATATTCAAACATTGTCGTAAGATCACTCTAAAAATAAATGGGTGTTTGTTACCATTCATAATTGATCGTGGTGTGTCAATAAATATCATGCCTGAGGAAAAGTCAAGAAATGTCTCCATTACCACCACTTACTAAGTCAGAGACAAAAGTATACACATGTACGGCTTCGACGTCCTTAACCCCTTTACCACGGCGGAATTCGGCGGTTTTAAAGAGTGGGTGGGGCCGTGTCGACCAACGGACGTGCGCAGCACTAGCCAGGTAGTGCTCGTGACGGCCGTTGGCCGACAGAAGCAGCGAACGGGTTAAAGAGTCAATGATCCTTTGTAGTCACGATGAAATACAAGAAAAATTTGGTGCAAGCACCTATTCATGTATTTCAATGAACAGCTTCAAGTGCCTGTTTGCTAAGTTGTAATACTACTGCTGAAATTGGACTGATATCAGTGAACTACAATATGAATGCTCATCATAAAATTGTAAGTCAACTTCCTTCATTATTTCACAGGTTATTAAAAATCAAAACAATGAAAGTAAAGTTACATATAAATGAGGATGTTCGTCCTCTTGCACAAAGACACAGATAAATTGTGTTTCACTTGCATGAGGATGTTGAAAAGTAACTTGGGGCCAGATGTACGATGTAAAATTGCATGCGCAAACGGGTTTGCGACCCGTCTGCGCATGCAATTTTTGTCTGGGCCATGTACTTACACTATTTTGCAAGTTGCAAATAATTTGCGACTCGCAAAATAGTGTATTGCGACTCGCCATGTATGAATGTTTTGCAACCGCAATTACGGTCACAAAACACTCGCAAATTACCGCCCTCTTCAAGAGGGTGGTAATGAAGTCGCAAATGGGAAGGGGTCCCCAGTGGACCCCTTCCCCTTTGTGACTGGCTCAAAAATATTTTTTAAGGGACCACTGCCTGCCCTTAAAAAATGAAATGAAAACGTTTCATTTTTTTTTTTTAAATGCAGCCCGTTTTCCTTTAAGGAAAATGGGCTGCATTTAAAAAAAAAGATGCTTTATCTAAAAGCTATCCCGATCATGGTGGTCTGCTGAGCCCAGCAGGCCACCATCCCTGGGAGGGCCTGTCATTCCCAATGGGCTCGCAAATTGCGAGAGGCTCATTAATATTCATGAGCCTCGCAATTTACGACCCCATTGGGATTCGCAAACAGTGTTAGTAGTGCCTAAAAGAGACAGAGAAAGAGCTGTAAGAGATGCGTTGAAATGCGTTAGGCCAACAAGGCGATTGAGCCAGAGAAACATCCAGGTCCGCACATTGCTGATATGATAACTCAACTGAATGGTGCGGAGTTCTTCTCTCGACCCAACTCAGATAAAGGATATCACCAATTGGAGCTTGAACGCATATTGGTTTGTTTCGCAATAAGCGATTGAGTTTTGGTGTGTCCTCTGCTGCAGAACTTTTCCAAGACGTCATTCGGCGTATCATACAGCCTGTAGTAAATGCATTTAACTACAACGATGACATATTAATTTTCAGAGCCAGACAGAAAGAGCATGACAAAGCTCTCATGCAAATATATCATTTGCAGACCAAAGCAGACTTATCTCTGAAGGCATACAAATGTGAATTCCACAAGAAAAGCTTGGAATTCTTTGGTCATGTCTATTCTGATGGAAGCATGAAACCTGATCCAGCAAAGGTACAAGCATTGTCTGCTACTAATCCCCCACAAGACATTTCCATGTTACGATCTTTTCTTGGACTGGCCAGTTAATGTTCAAGATACATACAAGACTTTGCTACGGTCAGTGCACCATTACAAGAACTAACAAAAAAGAATGTATCTTTTCCTTGGTCACATCAGTGTGAGAAGAGCTTCCAACACATCAAGCAGGCCATTGAGAGTACCACTGAAACTACAACTAATCTCCATGTGTGGGTTACTTATTCAACACTACATACTGGACCTCAACCATGGTGGTTGAGGTAGTTTGCCTCTGTTATCCCAGGGTCCATCCTCCAATGGACCTGCAAACTGGGCAAAGTAAAACTCTTTTAGAACTTGACTCCCAGTGGTAGTGATGGAGAGCAGCCACAGGCTTCTCAGGGAGGTAGTGTGTAGGAGCTCGAGTTCAGTACGCAACAACAACTTAATAAATGAATGTACAACCTAGGAACAAGAAGTACAAATTAGTATGGAACACTACACGCTGGAAAAACAATATGCAGTTTAGTATCCTTCTTCCTTTCAGGCAGTCCTGAGCCTCAATCTGCTCCAATGTTCTCCCTTGATTTAGGCTCTGTTACTGAGGTGTCTAGGTGGAGTTATATCACTCCTGTAATCAGTGTGCTTAATTTTTAGTTCTCTGTCTTACCACACACAGTGGATCAGTCCTCAGTTGATCAGTTCAGCTGCCAGGTTATGCAGTGTGTTTGTACAATCTCATCTAAGAGGCTGCACACAAGCCAGCAGCATCGTACATGGGTCACACTTTGACTTCTGGGCCCACACTCATGCAATGAACCCGGTAGAAACATAGAAGACAGTCCTCTGTCATCATTCCTCTGGACTAACCAAAGGTGAGTGTTGCAGCCAGTGGCATCTTCAGTGATGGCCTCATACCAGGTGCAGCCTTGTCTGGCTTGGTCACGACTTCAGGCGATGTATGGGCCTGCAGTTGCATCCAAGCACAGGCCAATCAATCAGGGCAGTCATAGCCATGGACAGGCCGATCACTATGGGTAGTTGCCATGTATCAGAGCTGTAGGTCTCAAAGTCTTTTCTTCACTTCTAGAAATGACAGTTTTTCTTCTCACCCTACCATAGGCTAATCTTGGGAGATCAGCACCTGTGAACCTTCAAAATAATTTTTTTGCTGAATTTGATTTTGTTGACTTTAGGACTCGGTACACATTACCACTGCTAAACAGTGCTACAGTGCATGTGCACTCTCCCTAAAACTTAGCATAATTGTCTTACGCTTCATTGGCACATTTAATTTACTTGTAAGTCCCTTGTAATGTGGTAGTAATTAAACTTCAACCCTGGGCCTTTAAGTTAAATGCTACTAGTGGACCTGCAGCCCTCATGGTGCCAACCACTACAGTAGCCTTCTACAACATGCCTCAGGTCTGCCACTGCAGCCTGTAGTGCAGTTTCAAACTGACATTTCAAACTGACAAAACTAATCCTTTGCCTGGCCTAAACCTTCCTTTTTCATACACATAAGTCACTCCTAGAGTAGGCCATAAATAGCCCATAGGGTAGGGTCCACAGGATAATAATGGGTTACCTCATCACATTTAATAAGTTACATCTTTTGTTTGGGAAGAGGTAGAAATGTCACATTTGGTCTCTCATTAATTGTAATGTGAAATACTTTTGGATTTGAAGTCAAAATTCTCAAAAGGCCACTTTTAGAAAGTTGGCATTTTCTTGTCCTAACCATTTGGTGCCTGCAGCCTGTGTCCTGGGTTACATGAATAGGTGTAGTTGGCAGTTGGCCTTTGTGTATTCCTTTCTGGTAGTATTACAAAATGGGGACTGAGTGTTGGCAGGGTGGGCCATCTTGACAAGATGGGAGGGGAGGAGCTGTGCACAGCCCCACATACAAAGACACTGCCTCAGCCAACAGGCAAGGAACTTCACATTGGTCTTTTGTCACCCCAGACATCCTGGGACCAGGATAGGAAGGAAGGAAATTCCAGCATCGTCTGTGGGTGGAATACAAGAAGTTTATTTCACTTCAAAGCTGTTAGCAGGTATAAATACTTGACCTTCAGCACCACTCATCAGTTCACTTTGGCTGAGGACTATTAGAGGACTGCCTGTTGTGTACTGCCCTGCTGCCTACAGTCTGCACTGTGCTCTCAGAGGAATGCTCTGGTGCTTGAGACCTGCTTTTCTGCTTGAACCCAGGACTACCAGAGTAACTCCAAGGGCTAGATGGCATCCTGATCAGAGCCTCGGGGACAAAAAAGCCTCCAACCATCTTCGACCTGCACCTGGACCCAGTCTAACTGAGACATGACCATCCAAGTGGTGCCGATCCAGTCCCGGACCCTTGGAAGTGGTGCTAAAGATGCCCTGATCGCCCAAATCCAAAACTTGGGACATAACAATTTTTTGGCCACATAGTGCTCTGAGTACAGAATGGAGTCCGGGACAGACCTGTCCGCTGAGCCACTTGTCGTGCAAGGCAGTCAGCCTGACTTTGCGGTAGCTTCAACTGCCATCTTCTCGGCAACAGCAAATCCTTTATTACTCTTTGAGTGCTGCATAAATACTTTACACATTGCCTTTAAATTAAGCCTGACTGCTTTTACTCCAAACTACCAAAGGGTTAAGCACAAGTTAATTTAGTGACTCTTTGAGGTTCACCCTACCAAAGACTGTGGGTGCTGCTTGAGTAGGGTTTCACCCCCTTCAACCAGCAACCCCATTTCTTACATGCCCATACCAGGGCCGGCAGCTACTATTCACAAGGTGGAAGTTGTCTTCAGGGACAGCATCTGCTTTGAAAATGTATTACCACCCTCTTTTGTGTCTTGGTAACAAATCAATGGTTTGCAACTGGTGTCACAAATCATTAATACATTGCCTACTGACTAGCAAAGGAGAGGGGGATGCACATTAGAGCAGCACACAGCACTGAGACTGCTCTGGTAGAGGTCACTGACAACATTAGACTAGCTCTGGACAAACAACAGTCAGCGATCCTCGTTCTGCTCGACCTGTCGGCTGCCTTCGACACCATCTCCCATCGTATTCTTGAGCGACGTCTCTGGGAGGTTGGTGTCAGGGGGCAGGCCTTGACATGGTTCATCAGCTACTTGAAGGATCGCAAAACCATTGTCCAGATGGGTAATACCACCTCTAGTGAACGATCAGTAACGATGGGCGTGCCCCAGGGCTCTATTTTGAGCCCTACCCTTTTTAATATTTACATGGCCCCCCTAGCTGCTGTGATCAGAACTCATGACTTCGACGTCTTGTCCTATGCGGACGATACACAGATTCTGGTCACGTTGGGCCCTGACCCTAACGATACTAAGAATCATTTTAAAGACTGTTTGATCCATGTGGACAAATGGATGACATCGAACCATCTTCAGTTAAATGGGACCAAGTCTGAGATCATGCTTTTTGGTAAAGCGATCAACCACTGGACGCAGGATTGGTGGCCATCCAGGCTTGGTCCATGTCCCCCTCACAAGAACTTAGTCCGGAACCTAGGATTCCACATGGACAACTGTCTGTCCATGAAGGGGCATGTGAATCATATTATTGGTACCTGCTTCGGTGTTATGAGAAGCCTTCGCAGAGTCTTCAAATGGCTCCCCCTTGAGGGCCACAGACCCCTAATACAAGGTCTAATAATTAACAGAATGGACTATGGCAATGCTCTTCTGTTATCAATTAATTCTGATCTCCTAGACAGACTCCAGGTTCTTCAGAACACTGCTGCGAGGCTGGTCCTCGACCGCCCTTATAGATCGCCGTCGGCACCTTGCCTGAAAACCCTCCACTGGCTTCCAGTGAGAATACGTACCCTTTTTAAGACCTTATGTCTAACACACAAACATATGTATGAAAAAGGTCCTAAATATTGGGTGCAAAAATGACGATGGTACTAGCCGTCCAGGGCACTGCGTTCTAGTGACTCTGCTCTGCTCACCCCCCTCAAAATTCACACTGCTAGACAGGGCGGGCGCGCTTTCTCATTCCTGGCTCCAGCTTCTTGGAACAAAATGCCATTCGAACTTTGCAGCATGTCAGACCACAACTGTTTCCGTAAGAGACTGAAGACCTGGCTGTTTGGAAAATAGCCGCTGGCCCAGTCTTCTTACCAGCTCTCAGCAACCTGCAAGCGCCATGAGACTCGCAAGAGTGATATGTGCGCGATACAAATACCCCTGACTTGACTTGATTTGACTTTACTTGACATTACAGACCGCTCTCCTTTGAGATTCCTTTTAGGGCAGAAATGCAAGATAGAGATTTAGGGCCTCATTTATGGGGTTTTAACACAGGGCAGCACAGCAAATCACCTTGCTGCACTACCCTACCTCAAAGTGAAAGGGCAGGGATGCACCCGATATATCCAATACTGTGTATTTCTGTCCTTTCCCCCTGAGCTGGCGCTGTTTTGACAGACTAGCGCCAATGCAGGCAGCCTTGCATGTGTGCCTGTGTTTTCAGCAAGAATCCTAGGAGGCTTTTCCACTTTCCATGCGTGCTGTAGAATGCAGCACACATGGAAAAACGAGGAGAAATAAAGTTATTTCTCCTCATTACGCCTCCCCTTGGGAGACATACAGTTGGGCACATTCCCAGGTTCACATGGTTTTGTAAATTTGGGGAAGTGTCAAAATCCATGGGTGTTGCATGGGAACACCCACCGCAGTGTCCATGTACCGCCTCCGCGAGTAATGCAACACGGCGATCTGAGCTGTCTTGCCTTACTCCATATCTATGAGGCTATTTAAAGCCACGCAAAGTGGCTTTGTGTGACCTCATAAATATGATTGTGTACTTTAGGTCACTGGAGCGTCGTGAAAAGTGCCGCTCCTTTGGTGCAAGGGGCTCATAAAAATGCCCCTTAGTGCATTGCAACGCTGCGTTTTTTAGTAACAAAGTCTGTGCAGACTTTGTGACTGCAAAATAGTGTTGTACATCTGGCCCTTGGTTGTTCACTTGGTTCTGCATTGTAGGACCTGTGTCCCTTGGATACCAGTGATTATGGAAGTACCCCCCACAAGGATACTGCAGCAGCCATCAAGGATTCTTCCCAGTAACCACTGACTACCAGAAGACAAGGACAAAAGACCTCGCAGTCCCATTGGAGAAATAACAAATGCTGTGGACTATGGACTATGCACTTTTACTCTACTGAATTATGTAGGACGATCATCGAGTAAATTACACCAAAGGAACTTAACTTATATACCTGCCTAGTCTATTATGGTTGGCCCAGGATGCGGCAATGCAGTTGTGCAAGGCAAAGGCTGAGTTTGTGATTATGGCGATGGTGTTTGTGTGTTTTTAGCTTGGGTTCATTTTTTTTAATCAGTTCTAGCTTTTTCAATAAAAGAGAAAAACAGTTCCCTGACAAAAAATCAGTGACAGTCATGATACTTTAGGTTACAAGGACCCGCACAGTGTATCATATATTAAGAGTCATGAGGGGAACACGTCGCTAAGGAAGGACAACAAAACCCCTTATTTGGCCATCAAAGGGTACTCAGCACATCAGTTATCTGTACACCCCAAGCCGCCTTCCGGAGACCTGACCTGGAAGTGCCCTGCTTACTCACAGAGAGGAACAGTTTACAGAGCCCAGCTGCAGTGGCCGCCTCGAGGTCAGTGAACACCAAACCCCAGCGCTGCGCCCATTTCCCGTCCCTTTTAAGAGCAAGTTATGCGGCTGGCGTCGAGTTTCAACGAAAGTGGCTCCGTACGATATCATTCACATTATTACTTGTATGTATTCCACAAAACACACTGTGAAAAGTTGTATTCGTGTAATACCACCAGGGCCGGTGCCACGCCATTGACATTAACCTCACTAATAGTAAACGTGTCCACAGCGAGAAGGAGATGAGTTTTCTCCATGAACAACCCCTTTTGCCTGAAAAGGTCAGTGTTGGTGACAGACTCAGGTTGTTTGCTTCTGTCCTTGGCTCACGAGTTCACTGCTGTGTGTCACTAGAACCAAAGCTCCTCTCCTCCCCCATCTGGGCTCCATGAGAAAACACAGACTTCAAAAGCATATTCTGCAAAAACATAGACTCCCCAACAGAGGCTTCTGAAATCTGGACCATACATAAATATTTCCCACTAAAATTCCGAGCTGTATTTAAAGCCTAAATACAACCAAACTCACGTCCTACATATCACCTGAGTGTTTTTTATTCACTATGCTAACTAGGTGCCCAGTATATTTGGGCGCAGGTCAAGGGGCCCATTCACCTGGAAACTTTCTTGTACTGAAAGTTAAAAGGCTATTCGAAATGGGAGCGATTGAGATTCAGTTAAGAAGAAGATGCACAAGTCGTGTGAACCCAGTGAAATAAACTGCATCGGTGAAGATCCCGCTTGAATGTGTGATATTTCTTTTTCTTTTTTCAAACATGTTTAATTATGGATAAATGTGCAATTATGAAATCAATTAGAATGTTTTCAATTGTAGGATTGGCACTAGCACAGACTCGTTATTACTATACCGTTACACGACAACTGAGAAAAAGCCGCAGGACACAGATGTGTGCATGCACGCTGCTCATGTAACTTTCAGCCTACCAGATACCCCACACACATGTAGGTGCATCATGTAATGCACTGGGACAGGTACAGACTAGTTTGCATGTAGCCAGGTTCTGAGCTGGGATGGTGCAGTGAGCTAAAAAACGGTGATGGATTAAAACCATGATCTCTTGACTTGGTAAGAGTATTCTGCATCATTCAGAAACTCTGTCCATCACCACCCCCGTTTTTCCCAAATCGGTGCATCATGTAATGACAGAAGATCATATTCATACGGCGAAGGCTTGATTTGCATACATTGTTAGCTTATATAACATTTTTGTTTGCATTGTTTACATTTCCACTCTGGCAACATCTGATGTATGATATTTGCTAAAATGACTCAACTTCTATAAATATCTCCCTGGAATGTTAATGGTTTCGATGGTCCAATGAAATGGAAAAAGTGCTGTCATTCCTAATGCCACAGAAAGTGGAAATAATAGTTTCGCTGCAAAAAAACCTCACTAGTGAAAGGAACAGGTATAGACACTTAAAGGGATTTTGTTTACAAAAAAAAGTCACAATTGTTTGGCAACTAAATAACGAGGCGTTAGTAAACTGATGCACAAAAGCTAGATCATAAACGAAATGACAAATAATCAGTCTGTGAAGGTTCAAGACCTCTTTTTCATTTTGGGCATTTTGGCATACTATGTCCTCTAATGTCGCTCATCTTTACCTCTCTATCCAATAAGTTGATAACGTTTTGCTGGAATCATCTCAGAAAATGAACAACAGTTACCCTTGACAGTGAGTTTACTACAGCCACGGAACGTCATCTTGACAGAAATCGTCCTTCAGCTTTAAAGGGTCTGAAGGACTGAATAAGGAAATCTGACAGACGACCAATCACTTATTAGCATGGTCCACTAAAGTTACCAAAGATATCAACGCTCAATGATGACTGTGTCAAGTCTGTGATAAAAAGAGTAACCTGTTTGCAAACCAAAATTGCAAAACCTTCTCAGAGGGCTATAAGTAGTTTAATAATACGGCTGGGCAGAGTAGCGAAGAAAAGATGGGGTGTTTGATTTTGTTTGGACAGTGATGAACCTGGGTAAAGGCCTTACCTTTTATCTGGTGCTGTCAGGCACTTAAATGGATTTGGTCAACCCTAAGGGGAAGAGGAACCTGGACAAAGATGTTAAGCACTAGCACTAGTTAGGGAAAAAGTTAGTGTGAGTGTGAGGGTGTGAGAGAGAGAGAGAGAGAGAGAGAGAGAGAAGTTGGCAGCTCTGGGCGTTATGCCACGTCCTCTTTCCTACTATTGCTGGGCACAGGCATCATCCCAAATACTCTTTCATTATGTTTGGCTGGGAGTGGGCAAGTTTCATAATTTATTTATTTTTTGCTTTAAGCGTGCTTCCGTGATGGCCTTTTTCTGTTACTAATACTACCTCGGACCAGTGGGTGTGGCACATGCTACTCCTGTCATTGTGTGACAAAAATACCAATGCTGGCACACACGTGACAAGCTGTTTCCTTGCTCAATAGGTAGCCCAATACAGACATGATAAGCAATTGGATTTAGTTGGTCACTTCATAGGAGTCGAAAAACATCAAACCAAGCTTGAGAGAGGGGGCATAAAGTGCTTGGGTTTCTGTGGACGTTTTGAGATATTCAAATCTTTCCTTCCCACTAGCTCTTTTAGGGGACATGCTCTCGGGTTGTTCGCATAAATTTATGTTTAAAGCCGCTATCTGAAGCATTGAAGTTTTCCCCCTTGCTAGAAAAGAATTTGAGTGTGAGATGAGGAACAGACCACCCCTTCAATATCCCTCACACTTTCCCAAATATATAGGATGTTACCCCTACCCTTCATTAAACAGGAGTGGGCAAGGATAACTTCTGCATAGAAAGAAAACACTGCTTAGAAAGAAACACATCTATGTCTCACGTGAGTGCACACGCGTCATGTTCTTGCCCGTCCGCAGGGAAACTCTGCTTCTGACAAGACTGCTGTGGGCATTGCAAGGGATGTGCCCTCTCTTGAATGAGATGGCCAAAGGGCATCTCTTTGCAGCCTTGTATTTTCAGTTGGAGGTGTTTCAGATGAATTCTACCTTAAAAAGCAAGTGATTAGTCCACATTCACTAAAAGTGTGTCATTCCCCAAGGCTGCCTATGTCTTAGAGCAGTACCACATCTACTCAATATATATTGCAATACAATTTAATTTGAATTTGCTTTGTTATTGCAAGCATATGCCTGCAGTGTTTAGGTAGCAACACATTTTTTTCTACTTTTACTCTTTTATTTAATCAGGCATATGTTGTTGAATTTGTTTTTTACTGGGGCTCTGTGACTGGGAAAATGCAAGAATAAGTCACTGAATGAATGGATGCACAAATGCAAGGACAAATGACAGTGCATGTATAATGATTTATTGAGATCATATGTGAATGCTTATTAAATGCATAAACCCATTGATTACTGCTAAAACACTTGTTTATTAGCCAGACATGTTGTCATTGCCAATGCTTGTTTGGCTGAGCAAATTTGTTTCTAGCTCAAAAGTTAATAAAATGCTACTGTGCGTTCACCGTGCAGTAGAAGGCTGTTTGCAAAGGTTAACGGATCACTTTTCAGTTGCCGATGACCGTATTTAGGTGTTAAACAGCAAAGCCATTGCGGGACCTATTGGTTTTGCCAGTGCTTGCTGTTGTTTATTGTTATTCTGTTCACGTGGTGTGCGTGAGACAAGTGTGTGGAACAAGCACTACATAGAAGAGTGATTTTGCAATGTATCACAATACAATGGGCCACAATCACTGCAGTGAAAATGCTTACTGTATTCCCAAACGGTTAGAGGAGGTTGGACTGTCTTTACTGTCAATATGTGACTGGCTGGATACATTCCATAGATATCTGTTTTATCATCACAGTTCTAATTGACCAACTTCCTGCAATACGTAAGACCCACATGTCACTTTTTGATCTCCCTTTCCTTCACCATTGACTTAAAACACTGAATGGGAGACGGAAACTAGGGTTGACAACAGGGACCCATTCTGATGAATGCCACGGACCCTTTCGTGCTTCCCTGAAAGCAAAAACATGTTGATGACTACCAGGGGTATACCTCATAACATTCTATCCTTCTTTCTTCTTATTTTTTTAATAATCCCCCAAAAAACCTTTCTCTCTTTTGCTATCTAAGAGATTAGTACAAGCCTATCAGAAACCTCATTGCATATATGCAATAATAAGCGTCCCAGTACCACATTCATTAGAGTTTCATGAATCAGATGCCCTAAGCACTAGTCAGATCCACGTACAACAGCGTCGACTTCAGGTCTGTTATTTGCCTCTTAGTCTCTGAGGGTTCATAGGCCATTTGCATCCAAGAAACACAGCCTATTGTGACCCACTTCCTTTGCAAGATTGTTCTGCCCTGGGCTTGAAGCAATTGGTCTACTGTCCATAGTACCTATTGATATCATCTATGGAGAGCCTTATTTAAAGCCCTCCGAAACTGCATTCTAACCCTAAAAACAGACTGGCCTCCATGAGCTTTTTCCACATTGGAATTTTCGAACAGTGGCAGATGGTTCAAGAGACAAAATCATTGCTAGTTATACAATTCCAATCGTTGTTGGGTGGCCAGCTCTAGATCCGCTTCGGACACAGAATTTTGAACGTTTTGACTGTGACAGCTAGATCTCGAGATAGTAGTGCCAGAATCTCAAGATCCCAGGAGAATATTTGACAGCAAAGACTGGCAAAATAGTTATTGACAATTTATTATGCGTTACACCAGTTTAATGAATGTTGATACCAATGAAAACGGTCTGTGTATGTATTTATAGGTAGGTCATAATTTTGGCCAGAGGGTCAGCAGGCAGTCTCCCTGCTGTGCTTTTAAAGACAACATCCCTAAAAGGGAACATAGATACACCACCATTGATTCACATGTTCAATTATTGCAGGATTATGGAGATCCCCAGATCTATCCATGGTGGCGGCACACCTTGTGTAACATTGGTCCATTGTTGCAGGCGGCTCTAGGGGCAGGATCATGATCTGGGTATTTTGTGAACAGTGGTTTGTGAAGGGCACAACGATCACAAACAGTGTTCCATGTTAATGATTTCGTTTCTGATTATTTGATATCCTTTTAAAATGTATTAGATTGTATGGTGTGATTAAAGTGTTGTGTGTAACATCATTGACTCAACATTCCTTCTGTATGATTATTATGGTGATGGCAGAGTCTTGGCAGGATCTAGTTTCCACCTCATTGCTTGGCCGTGCTATTCAGGGAGTTGGAGATGCTCTGGAGGCTAGCTTTACATTGCAGAATGCGTGCCACATATCCTGGTCCACAGGAAAAACAAGCAGTTTAGCCTTTTGATACTTCTAGGTGATTCCTACAACTTCACAGTCGTGTAATAAGGTCCAACATTGTCAGACTGCATCTCCTTCCTCATGTCTGTGTGTCTCTGTCTCACTGTCTGCATCTGAACATCCACCTGTTTTTGTTCCCATGTCCATGTGTCCACATCTCACTGCCCTAGTATTTATGTTTCACTCTCCTTCAGCACCTAGGTTTCATGCCCCCAAAACAAAGGGTTGTTCATGTCCCGTCTCGATGTCCCAGTGCCTGCTTCTCATTTACAGTGTCCGTATCCCCATTCAATGGCTTCTCTTCTGTGTTCCTGTTTTAGGGTTTCCCAGTCCCACTGCCTGATTCTCCCTTTTTTACAATCCATGTCTTCCTGTCCCACTGTCCAGGGTTCTCTGTCCCAGTAATCGGGGCAGGTCCCAGTGTCCATGTCTCCAATAATTTCTTTCTGTCACTGCGACCATCACTCACTACCCCACTGTAGATGTCTCCCTGACCAAGTGGCTGTTTCTCCCTGATAAATTGCTTGTGTCTCCCTGTCCCCATGCCCATGTGGCCCTGTCACAAAGCTCATGCCACCTTGTCCCAGAATGCATACATCCCTCACCAAGAAGGGCAAGACATGTGATAATCTCTTTTCATTTTCATTACTCTCTCCCAATCTCACAAGATTCTCTGGACATGGATAGAACCAAACTAGGAGGCAGCAGTGAACCACTGTGTGGCAATAACACTTTCCGTTCTTTTACCTGATGATAAGCCTTCTCTGCTCGGCGGTTTGCATCAATGACTTGTTTCTCCAGCTGCTGCATCTAGATAGGGAAATAGTAAAACATCATTATTTATTTTGGATGATGAAGAATGTATGACTGTTTTTTTAACAAAACAAGAAATACCAATGATTGCTTTTTTTTGTATTTTGGGAGCCCTGGATCCGAACTAGGCATGGGCTAAATCATGTACAAGAGCGCACGTTTTGTTTAATAAGGTCACATGACAATACTGGAAGGAAAGTGGTTCGAGCAGAAAATGTCTTAGTGAAACATATTCAGCGTGATTGAGGAACTCACAAGCAAAAATGAAAGAAAATTGCTTAAAAAGTAATATTGAGAAATGTTGAGAATTTCATGTAACGCGAAATCTAAAAAAATTATGCGAATTAGGTGAGTATACGGGCCTTGCCATGTATATGTTATATCAGCCCGGTTGCAAATATCGAAAATATTTATTCTGAGACGCTGTACTGCTTCTGGTCTAAGAGACAGCCGGGCTCAAAAAGTTTTGTGATGCAAGGGGCTCTAGACTGGACGTTACAAAGGATGGGCTACAGAACACCCTCCTGCTCTGAAATACACTGTTAAACCCAAGCTCCATTGCGGACTGCGGGGTTTTCCTTTAACCCTAGCACTTTAAACTCGTCGACAGGGTTCTATTAAATAGAACGCTAGGGCCTAGAAATAACTTCATGCAATAATTACGTCCCTTACTAGAATCTTCAATGCAGACATCCTATTTGACTCTCGCCCCCTCTAAAACGTAATGCACGTGGCTTCTCCCAGATTGTTGCTTTGCCCACACACAAGTTGGATGCGACCTACACTGGCCCCTGTCTGATAAAAACGAATCACTCCCCTTCCAGTAACTGGTAGGACCTGGTTGCCCTATCTTTTAATTTCCAGTAGAATACTCCTGGGAATAGACTGGGCAGCCCGCCCTAGCTGAACATCCACGCAGGGCCGGCTTTGGGGTGATGTAACCAGTGTGGCCGCACTAGGCGTTGACCTGGATGGGGGGGGGGGCAGGGGGGGGGGGGACTGACCTCAAAGGGGGCACTGTGTTTAGCAATATCTTATGAATAACAAGCATTTGCAATGCAATAGGTCTCGCATTTATAAGAGTTTGAGCCATTGGCATTGTAAAACTACAATGCCTTTTATTTATGTTTTGGTTTTTAAAACAAATAAAAGGCATTCTCATTTACAATGTCAGTAGCATAAACTCGAGACCTATTGCATTGCAAATGCTTGTTAATTCTGTATTTGAGGAACTATCAGGACGTTTGCGAAAGATAATTTGAATATGGAGTGAATCAGGTAATTGGCTCAAGGGAAAGACTTGGACTACCCTCCTCATTGCATGAATATTGATCCAAAGTGACGATAATGATAAAAGTAAAGAGAATATTTTACTGTTTATTATATTATTTCTAAGTTATTAAGGACTAGTTACCCACCGCCTGGGTGCATGCCGACGCTAAGCTTCATTACTCTATAAAGCTCTTGGACGCAACGTAGTTTGACACTAATTTATACAGCTCGCCAATTAACTATTGCACATGTTAATCTCAGAAAATCAGCTGCTCTCCAATAAACCAACTCAATCACAGAACGAACGTCGGACACAATCAATTGATGGTTTTCATATCCTTCAACACAGGAAACTCGGAGTACAAATATAAAAGCTGTGGAAATTGTGGTTGGCGAGCAGTAAAAGAAGGCGTTGCACTTGTGGAACAGGCGCTGATAGTTTGAGTGTTTACAGCGTGACGGGCGAGAGAGGAGGCAAGTGCGATTGTTGAATGTGGGTCAGTGCTATTAATCTAAAAGGGTGCATTTTCGCAGGTCTGTACGTAATTTAAGTTTAAAAAAATTATGTTTGTGTGCTGAGTGTACAATCATGTGTTCCCATGCTATTAATCTTAAAGGGTGCATTGTATGGCCCCATTGTAAAAGTAAAAGCGTGCATAGCGCTCTAAATAAATTAAAAGTGCCCGCTATTACTAAAGCTGGCTTCCCACCAGTGCTCTTTCGATAAACTGAGTTAAACAATGCGTTACTAAGCAGGGACTAACAAAGCCTGTAACTGAATCAGAAGCAACCATTTACAAACCATTGCAACAGGAGACAATTGAAACTAGTATGAAGCTTTTTGCCTGTCACGCTCTGAGGAAGTTGGCCTCCTTGGTTTGTTACTAAGCCGCCGAGGGAGGGGGTGACAAATGGTGAGCACTTTCGCGGCCGCTTTGATGTTCT
This sequence comes from Triturus cristatus, assembly GCF_964204655.1. Classification (NCBI taxonomy): domain Eukaryota; kingdom Metazoa; phylum Chordata; class Amphibia; order Caudata; family Salamandridae; genus Triturus; species Triturus cristatus. Next base: position 1,636,360,873 of record NC_140589.1, read on the forward strand.
CAGTGGCCGCGCGGCTCACTGAGAACATCAAAGCGGCCGCGAAAGTGAATCGGCAGGCTGACAAATGGTGCACACGCCCGGCGCACATGCACTGTATTTGGAGGCCTGAAAAGCACTAGTTTGCACTTCCAAATCCCCCGTTTACTAAAGCTCTCGCCAGAGCAGCGCCAAAGCGCTGGCTCAGGCGAGACCTAAAAAGCACCTGCTGCAGACTTGCTTGTGGGTTCAGCTTTCTGGCAGCAATACACATATCAAGATAACTCTTGTGATTAATACTCTTGCTAAAGAGAGAGAATGGAGTTTTGTCTAGTGGCAGTTTTGGCTGTCCATAAAGTAGAGCAGAGGGTTCATATGCCAGCGGCAAAGAAGAGATCTGTATTTTATGTGGATAGCTGAGTGGATTTGTGAAGCCAGCCTATACCAGTGCTATAAAATGAATACAATGTATGCGAGAGAGGCTATGGTGAGCTGAGGGGCACTTTTGCTGGGTGACTCCAGAAACGATTGTCGCACAGAGCGCCACCAGCGCTAAAGTCGGCCCTGCATTCACACACCTGGCCAAGGTGAAACAAGAGAATTTCACCGTAGCTCAGGAAGAGAATTTGCCAGCAACACCCAATAATGTAGAACTTGTGGCTGCTGATTTTAATTAATTGATCACTACGGCCCTGGATAGGATCGCAGCGCTTCATTTGTCGAACCCAAATGCCCCCTGGTACTCAAGCAGTCTGAGAGCCCACAAACAGAAATGCAAACGGTTAAAACAGAAATGGAGGAAACAGTACGCAGATGCTGAGAAAATTACTTACAAAGCAGCCATACATTAATATAAATTAGCACATTTTAATGAAACATATACCTATTTTGAACATAAGATAAAAAACTTTAAAGCCTCCATTAAAGATCTATTTTTTCAATAATTAATGTATTAGCTTCTCCTTGTGGTAATTCCACTAATATGCAGTCACAAAGGGTCATATATACAAAATATTGTTTTGAGGTTGCAAACGACCCAATTCGTAGAATTCGGCCTTTACAGCCACAAAAAATGTTTTTTAAATGGAAAAAATCCAAATGCCAATTCAGTAACCTGTTATCAAATCGCAATTCGGGTTTGCAAATCGGTATGTTTAGGTCGTCCCTTCCTACTACCGATTCGCACTGGTATTCGCAATGTTTTGCAGCCTAATTACCGTTACAAAACATAGGTTTGTTTACCAAAATCTCCGAGGCGGTGGTAAACATTGGCAAATGGGGAGGGGTCCCAAAGGGACCCCTTTCTCTTTATGAATACTGATACAAATATTTTTTTAAGAGCTGGCTGTGGTCCCACAGACCACTGCCTACTCTTTAAAAATTAAACTTAAACGTTTAATTTCTTTCTTTTTAAATGCATCCCGTTTTACTTTAATGAATATGGGCTGCATTTAGAAAAAAAGATTACTTTATTAAAAGCAATCACAGACATTGTGGTCTGCTGACCTTAGTAGGTTCGCAAACTGTGACTTACCTCATTAATATTCATGAGGTAGGTCGATTTGCGACCCACTAAGAATCGCTATATAAAACTCAGTGTGTTTCATACATTAGGAATAGCGATTTCGTAATTGTGATTCGCAAAAAATTGCAATTAGATAATAGCTATTCCCAAAAATTGTACACATGGCACAAAGTATGTGTAACCAGTTTACAAGCTTTTGTCAAAGCAAAATTGAGGTAATTTACAGAGACTTTCCTCTTCACACACTGCCTGATCTTGTGCAGATCTTACATGAAAATGAACCAGACACCAAAAGCATGAATTGTCTTATGTATGGTAAGCTCAAATTAAAGAACTGCTCTTGTCTTCTAAATCAGGCACACATTCTGACCTCTGTTTCCCCCACTGCCTGCAGCTAACCTCTGATACAATCCCCAAACATTGCACGTTCCTTGGGTCCATATGAACAAAAATTAGGAATAGCGATTTCCAAATTGCAGTTCTTACCAAATCACAAATTGGAAATCGCAATTCCTAATGTGCTAAATAATAAATTGTAAAATAGTGATTCCTAGTGGTGGTCACAAATTAACCTATCTCATGAATATTAATGAGGTCGGTCACAAGTTGTGACCCACAAGAAATCACAGCAATCACAGCAATGATGGCCTGCTGGGAGCCGCAGACCACTATGTATGACATCGCTTTTTAATGTTATTTATTTATTTATTTATTTATTTGAAAGGTTTTATATAGCGCTGGCTAGACCCGGGGGTATCAGAGTGCTTTACATGAGCAGAGACAGTTCAGGAAAAACAGTATAAAGCAAACTTTTTTTCTTTGAAATCCAGCTTGTTGTTCTAAAAGAAAAACAGGATGTGTTTCAAAAGAAAAACAAAACTTTTTAAATTTCATTTTTTAAAAGTAACCAGTGGTCCATGAGACCACTGCCTGTCTTAAAAAATGTATTTTTAAAATTCTCAAAGTAGAAGGTTTCAAATTAGGACCCCACCCCATTTGCGAATGACTACCACTACCTTGCAGTAGTAGGAAAAAAAGTAATATTTTGCTTTCCTGATTCGGTCGCAAAACATTTATACATATCACTGCAAATCGGTATTTGGAAGTGAAACCCTAAATGCCCCTTCCAATTACCAAATCATAAACCCAAATTGTGATTCAGTAATAAGGCGCCAGATTAAATTTGGCCTGCGTAGATTTAAAAATGCTATTTTGTAGTCGCGAACGGCCCGATTCTGTGAATCATGCCGTTTGCAACCTCCAAAACAGTTTTGGACATTTGGCCCTTGGTAACCTAGCTATAGAGTCTGCTATTTTCCCATAAGCTTAAGAAGAAGCCACAATAATTAATCTCCTCAAAAAGCTCACTGCCGATCCTATGGAAAAATTATAGTCCTATCTCACTGTTGTCATTACCGGACAAAATCTTGGAGAAAGCATTAAACCAGGAACTATCCCAAGCCCTGGAATGCCTCAATTAGAGAGACAGCTCCCCAGCTGCTTTTAGGAAAGGACACAGCACGGAGTGAGTACTGGTGTCAGTCATGGATGACATCAGAAACATTCTATATCTTGGAGGCTCTAAAACTTTGATACTACAAGACGTCTCAGCGGCACTTGACACCATGCCCCACTCCATGCAAGTGGCCCAGTTATCCAAGCAGGGCATCAAAGGCCCTTAAGCTCCTCTCATCATTTTTGGCATGGAGAATGCAAACCATGGCATGTGAACATTTGGGGTAGAAACCTTTTCCCTTGCCCTGTGGGGCTCCCATGAGTCATCCCTGAGCCATCACTTTTTAATCTTTATATGTCCCATTGGCTGAGTTGGTGTGCTCTTATGGCTTTACAGCATCATCCTATTTTGATGATACCCAAATGACCCTATGGCTGTTGAAGAACAAATTCAAGAATGCATGCATGAGGTAAGGGCCTGGATGAGAACAAATTGCCTGCAATTACATGGAGAAAAGACACAGGTCCTAATATTTGTCAATGCTCCAAATATCTGATCCAATTTGAGGTGGCCATCTTGAATGGAATCCCTGACCCTGCCAGAAAACTCCACTCGTAACCTAGGAGTAGGTTTTGATAAAATTCTCTTTTATGGCACGCATCAACCAAGTAGCTGCAATGCGTTTCTTTATCATGGGGATGGTGAGAAAAAATTGCCTTTTTATTCCACTTTCTGCACGCAGAACTGTAATCCAAGCATTGATAGCATCTCGTTTGGACTACTGATTCTGCGGATACTTAGACATCAATCAATCTCCGAGGCGATAAAAAGTCTGCACGGTTGCCTGTCCATGTTTAAGGCTATGTGCATGGGGAACAAGGAGCCTACATGTGACCAGGCGGGTTTCCATCAAGGCTAGGTTTAGATGTTTTCTTTCTATAGGACCTCACCGATCATCAGAGAAGAGGGATGTTGTGGTGCCCAGCATTGGATGCAGCAGATGGGGAGGGAGATCCCTTTCCTTCTTTACAGCTAAACACTGGACATCACTTCCTAGTGAAATTAAATATATCATCACAATCACTCCTGTTTCAGGAAGCTTATTAAAATATGGTTCTTCTCTCCAGGAGGGTGAGAGTGTAATGTTTATCATTCATAAACAAATGAATCCTCCGTCCACTATCCTAGACACTCAAAGGGCAGAAACGGAAAATATTTATGGCACAGCAGCGGTGCAGATATGATTTCTTCACAAGGTGGGCACAGTTGTGTGGGAGATATTGTAATGGCTTGGATTTCAGGTCAGCATTACAGCTTTCTTTGGTAGGTTACCATTACTTTGTTGGTGTTATACTGGAATTCTTTACAGTTACATTTTCAGTCTTACTTTGCAGGTCTTTACTTTGCAATTAAATTACTTCTTCGTTGTTGTAATTAATAGCACGTGTGTGTGTATAACTGTCTATCTGTAGATAGACAGTTAGATAGATAGATAGATAGATAGATAGATAGATAGATAGATAGATAGATAGATAGATAGATAGATAGATAGATAGATAGATAGATCGCTTTCATTTTACAAAATGCAGTGGTATAAAAACCTATATACCACGGTGAACAGTGAAATTTGGGAAATATTTTTCCGGTTGCCTGTGAAATACGCATTTTTACTATTGTCTGGGCTACTAGCTTTATGCGCAATGGAGGACCCAGTTATGCAGCAAGGCTTTCTTAATCATACAGCAAAAATTTCAATTATGCAGCACATTCTCTGTGAGTATTATTTTTATACATTTTAGCTACAAACACCATATTTGGTGAAATATGCAAATCTGGCAAATTATGTGCCAAATTATGTTGAAAATGTAGTAAAGCCATAATTATGTGGTAAACACTGCAGCCACAGAATCACATAAATCCTCGAGTCCTCACCTTCGTACAATGTATTGTCAACAATAGGCAAATCTAAATATTCTACATGCAATAATTGCCCATTGTTAGCTGCAATTTGAAGAAATCGTCTTTTTCAATACCACAAAATAAACATTTATTATTAAAAAAGAAGTAACGCGTAACATGTGCCATATGGTTCTAGTGATGTTCACCAACCAATTGGCCTTTGGTCTCGTGGTTTATGATGTCACCAGAACCCCTCATTGGCAATATTGGACCACATTGCACAGTTACTTGTTATGTAGGGGGAGAAGAGTTGGCCTAGCGGCTAGGGCGGTCGACCTCGAATCTGGGGAACCGGGTTTGAGTCTCGGCAATGACACTGAACATCCTGTTATTCTGGGCAAATCAATTAATCTCCCAGTGCCTAACAAAAATGAATGTGTCCTCATGTAATGCAACTGGCACTATGTAAAGTGCTCTGATACCCATTACCTTTGGGTCAAGTTCGCGCTATATAAAACTTCGTAAAAATAAAACAAAATATATTCTCTCTCATGCACTCTCTCTCTCTCTCTCTATATATATATATATATATATATATATATATATATATATATATATATATTTATTTATTATAGTCCCACCAGTTCCCGATTGCATCCACCAAGTAGGGTCAGTGTGCAATATGACCGGTACGGGTCCCGTTGTAAAATCTGAAAAGTATTGTATAGCGTTCCGTCGGCACAGAATACCCGCACTCCCATATGTATCGCACCATGAAAAGTTTAATCGGCTGCGCGTTTCAACTCAGTTGGGTCTCTGTGACGGTCAAGCAATGGTTGTGAGAGCACCCAATCATCTTAAAAAACAACAGTTTGACAACATCAGGGGCATAGAAAACATACTCTGTCTGTTGATGTAATGAAAAAAAAAACATTGTGCATTCCTCTAGGAAACTGTCAATAATACCATATTGCGGTGACATTCCAAATATCCAACAAATAGATAAATTAACAAATCAGATCATATTGTCAGATGGGAAAACATCACATCTATTTCAAATATGAGGCAGTTTTTAACTGAAACGTCTCTGTTTTAACACAATGAAGTGCACATTTTGATACAATGCGATAAATAAGCATTTCAAGTCATATAAATACATGATGAAAATTGATAATACAGCCAAGCGGCTGTAAAACAAACATTTTATCAAATGCAACTTTCAAAATGTATATATCCAAAAATGTTTAAATCAAAAAATCAATAAACTAAAGTACAATAACTCCACACCAAGTGGCTTCCCCCGAACCAGAGTATTGCTTCAGATAAAGCATATGCATTGTATAATTTAGTTTCCTGACTAGTGGCGCCTGTAAAAGAACATAGGTAGAACAAAATAGAATATATGTTGTTACCCCGCATTCCAACACCACGGATACCATCACAACGCATTTGTAACAACGCAAGTGCTGTTACAACGTGTTACCATCACAACGCATACTTTTACACCGCATGTGCCTTTACCACGCATACCATTACAATGCAAAGGCATGCTTGGTAAAGGCATATACTTTGTAAAAGTGGTTAAGGTAAGTATATATATATTCGAAGTACTCCACCTTCGCCTCGCCCGTTTCCCCAAGAGAATGGAGCACGGACCACAATTTGTTGCTGGTTACAAAATCTTTATTTTCAGCTCTTAAAGACCATGGCAGCCATGACGCGTTTCGACCCTGCAAGGGTCTTGATCACATGACGCGCATCACGGAAGTAGGCTCCTTTTAAACCATGTTTTTGAAACGTTTTTCTTATTCTTAAAGTGACATGTGTAATCAAGTAGCCAGGTTTAACAATAGACATTAACAACAGATTTCATGGTTTACAAGGAGTTAAATACAGGTTTAAAAATACATAAAACAATATGGGTATAAATACCAGAATAATGTATTAAAATTAAACCTCCATCTCGTATTCATAAAACAGCAAGTAAAATCTAGTTTGTATTAAAAAGAGATTTTTTCTTTTTTATCGCTATTTGATTAGATCGTCCAGGTGTAAATACCCTCAGCTTGTTAATATATATATATATATATATATATATATATATATATACAATTATTTTTTATATCCCCCTTTAAACCCCCAAATTACCCTTTGTACCCCAATAACGATGCACCCCCAAAATTCCAAAATTACCCTTACCACCCCATACCCATACCCCCTAAACCCTCAAATTACCCCAGGCACCCCAAAACCCAAACCCACCCTGAACCCTAAAAATACCCCTACAACCTAAACAAACCCTAAAATTACCCTGGGCACCCCATAACCCAAACTCACACTGAACCCCAAAAATACCACTACACCCTAAAACCCAAACAAACCCTGAACCCTAAAATTACTCTTGGCACCCCAAAACCTAAACAAAACCCTGAACCCTAAAATTACCCTGGGCAGCCCAAAACCCAATCCGACCCTTACCCCTAAAAATACTCCTGCACTGCAAAACCCAAACACACCCTGAACCCTAAAATTACCCTGGGCACCCCAAAACCCATACAAACCCTGAACCCTAAAATTACCCTGGGCATCCCAAAACCCAAACCCACCCCAAAATTACCCTTCGTACCCCAATAACTATGCGCCCCCAGAATTCTAAAATTACCCTGACCATCCCAATACCCATACCCCCTAAACCCTCAAATTACCCTGGGCACCCCAAAACCCAAACCAACCCTGAACCCTAAAAATACCTCTACAACCCAAACAAACCCTAAAATTACCGTGGGCACCCCAAAACCCAAACTCACCCTGAAACCTAAAAAATACAACTACACCCCAAAAGCCAAACACACCCTGAACCCTAAAATTACCCTGGGCAGCCCAAAACCCAAACCCACCCTTACCCCTAAAAATACTCCTGCACCCCAAATCCCAAACCCACCCTGAACCCTAAAATTACCCCGGGCACCCCAAAACCCAAACAAACCCTGAACCCTAAAATTACCCTGGGCAACCCAAAACCCAAACCCACCCTAAAATTACCCTGGGCACCCCAAAACCCAAACCCACCCTCACCACTAAAAATACCCTTGCACCCCAAAACCCAAACCCCCCTGAACCCTAAAATTACCTGGGCACCCCAAAAAACAAGCCCAACCTAACCCTAAAAATATCCCTACACCACAAAACCCAAACCCACACGGAACTCTAAAATTATCCTGGGAACCCCAAAACCCAAACAAACCCTGAACCCTAAATTTACCCCGGGCATCCCAAAACCCAACCCCACTCTGAACCCTTAAATTACCCTGGGCACCCAAAAACCCAAACCCACCCTCAACCCTTAAAATACCCCTAAAACCTATACTCCTACACCCCAAAACCCAAACCCACCCTAAACCCTATACTTACCTTATACTTACATGTAAAATATATATGTCTTTACCATTCATGCCTTTACAACGAAATGTGTTAAATGCATATGGATTGTAATGCCATGTGTTGTAACTGCATTGCAGAGTAATGCCTGATGCGTTGTGTTGGAATGTGGGGTAATGGTATTTGTTGTGAAAAGTTCGTTGCTAAGGGTGTTTACCAACAAAATATAATTCTAATAATGGTCAGTGTCCATTCAATGGTCGTTGGATCCTATCAGAATTGCTGTTGTATGTGGTTATAAGCCTGACCTGATCTGAGCCCTTCATTTTCTTCCTCAGTGCTAGTAAACGCTCTCTAGGCCGTTGGGCTGCCCTGTCTATTACAGTTTGACTACCTCTTGGGGGTTCTTCTACCCTAACCAGGACAGCAAGTAACTCAATTTCTGATAAATGTGTCTTGTGTGTGAACTTTAAATTGAGATTGTCAGCAAGGCATCAATGCTCCTCTGGGGCCCATCCCATATGATGAATAAATCATCTATGTAACATGTCCAAAATAACACGTGTTTAGTCCAGATCCCATGAGCCTCCATCCAAATGTGCTGTGCCTCCCACCAGTCCATGATAATCAAACAACATCAATAGTGGCCATGATATAAGTAAGTTTCCACAATTTGTTCTTTATCTTATTTAAATAATCTGTGCTATCTCTGCAATATTCAGGAAGGTTTAAGACATAGGGACATACAAATTATCTAAATACATGGACGTATTATCCAGAAGGCTTTTATTAGCTGAGAAAATGAGCCTCCCCTATATTCTTGTGTACTTTGGGCAACATATAAAAACATGGTGCCGTGGGTTTATTCACATGTAGGAACACATATTCCTCTACCTCCATGCCATTCCGAAATTAAAATATGGTAACAAGAGATGGCTGCCCTGTAGGCACCTACGGTCGACTTTTCGTGACGCCCTGACAATTCCAACTCCCTCATTGCCTCCCGTTGGTATTTTGCTGCATCCCATAGGACTACACCCCCACCCCCTTTATCAGCAGATTATACTACAAACGATGTGTTCTTGCTCAGGGAATCTAGGACTAACCCTTATTATTAGGTCAAATTCTGGGAGAAATATTAGTGCCCTCCTGCCTTAGTTTCATGAGACTGTGTGTGATCGCCTCATGAAAGCTGTGAATATTATCATGCGGGGTAAAGGGTTGCACCTTGATTTAGGTTTAAAATCACTCCTACTTGTCCTGTCCATCTCTATGCCCAAATTGCACAATAGATCTTTCTCAGAAATCCAAATCTGTCTCCATCTTCCAATTCTCTCAGAGCTGCAATCCTTCTATGCCTTTGATGCATAGACTCTCAAATACATTGGCTTGTGCACCAGAAACCCCAGGCTCACACAGAGGTTTCTGTTTTTTATTCTGTTGCGTAAACACCTTCAAAAGTTTCAATTTCCTAACAAAAAGGAACAAATCAATTCAATTACTGGGTAATTAGAGTTCGCTATCGGACAAAATGACGGACCAAGATCCAGTAAAGATTTCTCATCAGGACTCAGTTCATGCGATGAGAGATATAACCGTAAGACTGTTCTCACCCATTGCTTGTTGCTTGTGTTTTCCAGTGTATTCCTACCATGCGGCAAAGCGTCTCTTTTTGCCGAAGTCACCCCTCCGGATTTTCCTTCTCCGTCGTTTTCTTCCCTTGTTCTTGGAGGTTTTCGTCGATGTCCCTGGTTTGATTGTAATAAACAATGCTCTTCCAGCACTGTGAAGGGCACAGAATTGGTGTCTGAACCACTGTGCTGGTCTTCCCAATCTGAATAAGTATCCGAACTGGACTCTGAGGTTGCCACCTCCTCAAGGAACTCAACTGCTTATACTCTTTACGAGCCGCATCGTACTTCCTGCCCAATGTTAACAGCCTTCCTCTGGCATAATCGATGTTGTCCCTTAGAAACGTCCATTTATTCTTGGCCTTAATTTCCTCCTCATATTCCGCCAGTTTCGTTTCCAATTCTTTCAGAAGGTTCTGGATTTCTTCGTGCAAGGAAGGCTTGTCAAGCAAATCCTTCAAGTTCTCTATCTCCTTTCATACTTGGTCCAATTCAGTTGCTGCATATTTCGAAAGCAAACCCAGCATACATGCTGTTGCCCAGAGCTGGGACTACTCTTCAGGTAACTTCGGGTGAGGGTTCTGGTACGTTGGTGTGATGAGTATGCGTAACCCGAGAGGGACACACCCCACTTCAATATAATTATTCACAGAGATTACCTCCTAGCATCGATTGATTTCCTTTTTACACAATTTTTAATATTGCATCAGATTTTGTTTCAGTGTTTCTGGGTCCTGATTTATCCACAGCATCACTGTTTGTAAAATGAGTGCCCATTTCATTTTGGCCAAAAAAGTTGCACGCCACATCTAGTCATTTCGAATGGTCTCACTCATTGTTCCTTGCAAAGAACCAGTTTTTTCACTTTTTTCATTCGGACCACTAGTAGTGTATGTTTTCGTTTGCATCTGCGACTTACAATATATGGGAAGCACCAGTTAATAAAAGAATATTGGAACACTTGCGTGCAGTGAGAAATAAGGATCCTAGTTATCCTGTAGCACGTCACTGGCATAAAATGCATGAACCCAGCACTGAATGAACATTTTTTGGAATTGTCAGGGTCCCCCTTAATGCGCATTTATTTATTTAGGAAGTTTTGTATAGCGCTGGCTCCACCCAGGGGTATCAGAGCGCTTAACAATAGTAAGATGATGCTAAGGAAAACAGTACAGTTGTTTCACATGCAGAATTCAAACATGATAGACTAAAAGAGCCTATTGAGTAATATAGGCTAGTTGGTGAGAAAAATGAGAGAAAGGGCAGTTAAAAAACAGCATGATAAAGATGTCGTAACAAATTATAGTACAGTGCACATGGGGTAGGCTCAGTGGTCAGAATAAAGGTGGAGGGGTTGGTGGGATGGAAGATAATATTGTGGGGAGAGGAGGGAAATAGGGTGGATCATGTTCAAGGAAGAGGATGTGTAGGTGAGAGGGGGAGGAGGTAGGGGTATTAAGGAGGAGGGAGAGTATAGCAAGTACAGTACGAGAGACATTAAGTACCCCAATATGTGTTGAGCAGGTGTATTTTGTGGTCTGATTTGAAACTGACATAAGAGGGGTTACATTGTAGATCTTTAGGGAGGGCATTCCAGATGCTGGGGTCTTTACCAGAGAAGGAGCGATATTGGGATGCTTTTTTTCAAAAGAGGGGGGAGGAGGAGAGGAGAGTTGGTGCTTCTCAGTGGACGGGCGCAGCCTGCTTTATTGAGTTTGTTTGAGAGGTAGAGAAGGGTCTTTTGATAAAGGGCTTTGTGTGTAATGTAGGCAATTTTATAGGAGGATCTACCTTCGATAGGGAGCCATTTAAGGTCCTTGAGGGCAGGTGAGATGTGGTCGAAATGTTTACAGTCAGCTCTTAGCACGGCCGCTATGTTGAGAACAGATTTGAGGGAGCAAGGAGTACTTTAGGAGTTCTGGAGAGTAAAGCATTTCCGTAGTCAATTTTTGAGAGGACTAGAGATTAGACAAACGATTTTAAATCTTCCGCAGGAATTAAATGTTTGATTTTTTTGAGAAGTCGTAGTGTGAAGAGTGCTCTCTTTGCTGAATTTTTTATATGGGAATTGAGTGTTAGTTTACTGTTAAAGGTGATGCCAAGAGATTTTACTGATTCTGCGAGGGAGAGAGAACAGTTTAATGCATTGAGGTCAGCGATCCATGTTTGAATGGGGAGAGGGTTGTTTTTGGGAGAGAAAATAATGATTTCAGTTTTGTTAGGATTAAGTTTGAGATGGTTGGAGTAGAACCAGGATTGAATCTTGTTTAGGGCAGTGTTGAGGTGTAGGATGTCGGAGTGGGCTTTAATTTTATAGTACAGTTGGGTGTCATCCGCATACAGGTGATAGTTAATTCAGGCTTGTTTAAGTATGAGGGTAAGGGGTTCCATAAAGAGGTTGAAGAGAGGAGGAGAGAGGATAGATCCTTGGGGGACACCGAGGGGGACAGGTGTGGGGCAAGAGAGGCAGTTTCGAATTTCAATTTGTTGGGTACTGTGTTGGAAGTAGGAGGCGAACCAGTTTAGGACAGTGCCATTAAGGCCGAAGCGATCTTTGAGTGCTTTAAGTAAGGTTGAATGGTTAACTGTATCAAATGCTGCAGTGAGGTCGAGAAGAATGAGTAGGCAGGACTCGCCTTTATCCAGGGCGAAATGGATGTCATCCACTATATTAAGCAATGCCGTTTCTGTGCTGCAGCCTTTGCGGAAGCCGGATTGTAGAGGGTCAAGCAGGTTGTAAGTGTCAATGTGTTTATCCAATTGCAGTAGGGCACATTTTTCAAGGGCTTTGGAAAGAAGGGGGGGTTGGAGATGGGGCAGAGGTTGTTAGGGTCATTAGGGTCGGCCCTGGGGCTTTTGGGAATGGATGTGATTTGTCCAAGTTGGAGGGAGACAGGGACGCACCCTGTAGAAAGGGAGGAGTTAATGATATTGGTCCAATAAGGGACGATGACGTGCTTTAGATCTTGGACAAGGGTAGATGGGAGCGGGTCTTTTGTGTGAGAGGACGGTTTTAATTTGGATAAGATGTTAAAGACTTCCAGTTCGGAAACGGAGTGGAAATTCTGCCAGGAGGCATTATTTTAAAGCAGTAGGTTAGTGAGGCAGGGTTCTGGCAGGAAAGTGAAGGAAGGTGTATGGAAGGAGTAGGGGGTAGAGTCGGGGTGGTGTTGAGGTATCATCAAGCGGGCATTGGGAGTGGGAGGGGGCTGGGTAACAAGGAAGGATTGATCAATTTTAGCAATTTGTTCGGAGAAAAATTTAGCAATTTCTTCACATTTGTTAGTGGAGGCCAATAAGTTGAGGGGAGCTGGGGAGGTTTGGTTTCTAACAATTTTGAACAGTTCTCTGGGTCTGTTCTTGGCACTGGCGAGTTGTGAGCGGAAGAAAAAGGCTTTTTCAGAGAAAATTCGTTTTTTGTAGATAGAACTAGCGGTTCTAAGGAGGGTGAGATGGAGGGGGGAATGGTGTTGTCTCCATGTTCTTTCAGCGAGTCTAAGTGAACGCCTTTCATTGTTGAGGTCTGAGGTGAACCATGATTTGAAGGGGATATTTTTTTGAGTTTTAAGTTTGGGCGGGCAAGTTGATCTAAAACCTCAGAGACGGTTTTTAGGTCTCGCGAGCCAAAGGCTCGAAGAGACATTTTATATCTGGGCTTTACAAAGTGCTGCCGTGGCCTAAAGCTACAGTGCATGTGCGCGGGCGCGCGCGCCGCGCTTACTTTCACTTTCGCGGCCGCACGGCCGCTTTGATCACGATCACTTTCAATTTCGCGGCCGCAGACCCAGCCTCCTCTGCCAGCACACCCACAACTGGCAACATTACTAGCGCTTGTTTTTCTTTAGGTCTGACCCGAACTGGTGTGGGCGGGAGAAAAACAACAGGGTACTTGGTCAGCAAACTTCGAAGAGCACAGTCGAATACCTTGAGGCGCACCCCGATCTCACCTGCAGTCTGCCAAGGTTTATTGATGCTATGATTTGTCTGCAGCAACTGCAAAAATGGTCTGTTTTAATTTTATTTTCATCATGGATTTTCCCTCCTTTAGAGTCGCACCTCTGCAGGCTGCAAGCACCGCATTCACGCTGCTTCCTTCTTCCAGCCACGGCAGGGGGAGCATATTAGCCCGCTACACCCGCGATCCTTCTCGCACTGCGCCGCCTCAGCTCGCGGAGACCGGGCTCCCCGGGCGGTTCCATCCCTGCAGCCGCGCGCGTTCCTCGCAGGTCGCTCGGGCCTTGCTGCTGGCACTTTGCTGGCACTTTGATCATTTTGAAATCCGCCGCAGTCCAGCTCGGGCGCCCTCACCGCACAGCCAGTCTTCATTTCTTGTTTGATTTCTTCGTTTTGTTATGTTTTTTGGGGGAAAAATATCAGCAACCGCTGACTTCCACACTAGACCCCGGCCGGCAGACCAAGGCTGTGCCGCGCTGGCGTCTCTGGTTTGGCCCCTTCACTGCAGCCTCATGTGCAGTGCCCGCCCAACTCACCGGCCCCGGCCCGCCGATGCAGAGCCCAGCGAGTGCCAGCGCCTCAGTGTCACAGCTCAGGAGGATCAGGCTGCGAAGTACCAGCTCACCGCTCCGCCCAATCAGAGTCTCCTGGGCTGTGTGCCTCCCGGGCCTCACGGTCTCCTAGGCCCGGCGCCGCTCTGTCCAGCTGCACGCCGCATGCTGCTGCACGCCTCACACTGCTGCACGCCACACACTGCTGCACGCCGCACACTGCTGCACGCTGCACGCCACACACTGCTCCACGCCTCACACTGCTGCACTCCACACACTGCTGCACGCCTCACACTGCTGCACGCCACACACTGCTGCACGCCGCACACTGCTGCACGCCGCACACTGCTACACGAAACACTGCTGCACGCCTCACACTGCTGCACGCATCACACTGCTGCACGCCACACACTGCTGCACACTGCTGCACGCCGCACACTGCTGCACGCTGAACACTGCTGCACGCCGCACACTGCTGCACGCCGCACACTGCTGCACTCCGCACACTGCTGCATGCCTCACACTGCTGCACGCCTCACACTGCTGCTCGCCGCACGCTGCTGCACGCCGCACGCTGCTGCACGCCTCACACTGCTGCACACTGCTGCACGCCGCACACTGCTGCACGCCGCACACTGCTGCACGCTGCACACTGCTGCACGCCGCACACTGCTGCACTCCGCACACTGCTGCACGCCTCACACTGCTGCTCGCCGCACGCTGCTGCACGCCGCACGCTGCTGCACGCCGCACGCTGCTGCACACTGCTGCACGCCGCACACTGCTGCACGCCGCACACTGCTGCACGCCGCACACTGCTGCACGCCTCACACTGCTGCACGCCTCACACTGCTGCTCGCCGCACGCTGCTGCACGCCTCACACTGCTGCACGCCGCACGCTGCTGCACGCCTCACACTGCTGCACGCCACACACTGCTGCACGCCGCACACTGCTGCACGCCGCACACTGCTGCACGCCTCACACTGCTGCACGCCTCACACTGCTGCACTCCACACACTGCTGCACGCCTCACACTGCTGCACGCCTCACACTGCTGCTCGCCACACACTGCTGCACGCCACACACTGCTGCACGCCACACACTGCTGCACGCCGCACACTGCTGCACGCCACACACTGCTACACGCCACACACTGCTGCACACCACACACTGCTGCACGCCACACAGTGCTGCACGCCACACACTGCTGCATGCCGCTGCACGCCACACACTGCTGCACGCCACACACTGCTCCACGCCTCACACTGCTGCACTCCACACACTGCTGCACGCCTCACACTGCTGCTCGCCACACACTGCTGCACGCCACACACTGCTGCACGCCGCACACTGCTGCACTCCACACACTGCTTTTATGCAAGTTTATGATACTGACGTTGTAAATGACAATGCCTTTTATTTGTTTTAAAACCAAAACATAAATTAAAGGCATTGTAATTTTACAATGCCAATAGCTCAAACTCTTATAAATGCGAGACCTATTGCATTGCAAATGCTTGTTATTAAAGTGCTCAGTTAGTTCATTTGCATTGAGAGAGGGTGGGGTGAGACGAAGTTGGGTTTGGAGTTTGGACTCAAGTGCACCAGGAGGGATTTGCTTAAGATTCCTGGTCATAATCATGGTTTTGTTGTTTTTAGCTGGGGTGGGCAGGGTTGAGGGGGAAATCGTGAACAATATGAGGTGGTGGTCAGACCATTCGATAGGGATGATGTTGGATAGGGATGCCAAATCAGGGTTAGTGATGATGGCGTCGAGAATAGCTCCTTTGGAGTGGGTTGGGGAGTGGCAAAGTTGTTTGAGGTCACTAATCTCAAGAAGATTAGTGAGCAGGTTGATAGTGGGATCATCGGGTTCCTTCCAGTGAAGGTTAAAATCGCCTACGAAGATATTTTTAGAGTTCGAAAGTAACGATTGTGTAAGAAGGTCAGATAGTTCCTCAGCGAAGGGCAGAGGCTCACCAGGTGGGTGGTAGATATTGTGTAGTCGTAATGGGGGGAGACCTTAATCTTAAATTTGGCTCCAAGGTATTCAAAGGTTGTGTAGTCTGTGTTCTTGGTTAGGGAGAGCTGGAGTTCTTTTTTGAAAATAATTGCTAAACCACATGGAGGGGATAGGGAGAAGGCCCACCGAAAGATGGAGTTGAGGTACATTATGCTACTTAACAGCAAGCACCCCAGAGGTCTCAACCTCGATGAAGAGTTACATGTACACATTGGCTAATTTGATTCATATAATGAGTTTTCTATTTTTGGGAGGAGGGATACTCCGGTTTGGGGGAAGCCTCTTGGCGTGGAGTTGTGTTATAGTTTATTGTTTTTTTGTTTGAAAATATTTTGGATAGATACATTTTGAAGGATGCATTTGATAAAATGTTTGTTTTACAGACACTTGGATGTATTATATATTTTCATTATGCATTTATATGTCTTGAAATGCTTATTTATCGCAATGTATCCAATTGTGAACCTCATTATGTTAAAACCAAGCCGTTTCAGTAAAAACTGCCTCATATTTGAAACAGATGTGATGTTTTCCCTGCTGACAATATGGTCTGATTCGCTTATTTATCTGTTTTTTTAATATTTGGAATGTCACCAAAATATGGTATTATTGACAGTTTGTTAGAGGATTGGCCAATGTGTTTTTTTCATTACATCAACAGATAGAGTATGTTTTCTATGTCCTTGATGTTGTCAAGCTGTTTTTTTTAACGGTGATTGGGCACTCTCACAACCATTGTTTGGTCAGTGATGAAGACCCGGCTAGGTTGAAACGCGTAGCAGATTAAACTTTTCTTGGTGAAATACATCTGGGAGTGCGTGTCTTCTGTGCCAACAGAATGCAACTAAATACTTTATATATATATACACACACACACACACACACACACAAACGCAAGCTTCCAATTCGGTGCGGGCTCCGACTCAGCTCTAGTTTATCCGCGTGAATCCAACACCACCAAGCAAGGCTCCAGATGTCTAATTTCTCCACAGTTTTATTAAAGTTACCACGCAGACGTGTTTCGGCAGTTATGCCTTTCTCAATGAAGGTAAACAGTGGGGAGTGTTCAATTAGACAGCTTAAGTGCTCAAGGCATGGTTCTCATTGGAAGATTTGCAGGGCTATAGAGAGAGGACTGTCGTTGTACGAATACAAAATTACAAAACTTTGGACTTTGTGTACATGTTTTGTAATTTTGTATTGTCTGCATACCACAATAAATGTGTATACAATGATCTTGCATGCCATTTGAAATACTCCAATTAATTCTATACTAGATGTTAATTCCGGCACGTATTGGACAAAAAGTCACTGTTTTCACAGCCCTCCATCGATGTTTGGCCGTAAACAATTATTGCCCTCTCCACTTCAAACACCCCTGATCAAGGCAAGCCCCTTGCTTGAACTTTACGATGCGGTGTCCATAGGTGTTGGTACAGTGATCTCCCCTAAACTCATAATAAAGCCCCAACTCATGCTAGTGGGTGCATCTTGCCATTCCACTGATACACTCTGCAGATGAAGAGGTTCTGAGGTTTCACCATGTTGCCTAACATAGGAGCCAAAACCAGTTTTCATGCCAACGTAGCAGTCTGCATTCTTACTTTACACCCCAATGAACCAGCACAAAGAAACAGAAAACAACTTCCACTCTAGACTTAGAGATCTGGTTTCCACTTCCACTATGATCCTTAAAGGTGGATATCAGACCATAGATCATGAGGTGCTTATCATCTAAACTTAGAAAAATAAATTCTGAAGAAGCCTGGAATCTCGCTCTAATTTTACTTCATGCCAAACTATTGTACACTGCCTTTGGACACAAAAAAGCTTCTTTTGAAAGTGGAAGATGAACCACTGCAAACCGCAGACAAAATTACTCATGCCCCTGAAGTGGCAGATGACTGGCAAAGGGAGGAATATGTGGATACTAAGGCATCTGAGGACGAATATCTTACCATGAATCATGAGTGTGCTGATGCAAATACATTTTCAAAAAGGAAAAGGAAATGTCAGGACAACAGTTCTGTGGTCAGCCATGAGGAAGGGCTGCATAGTTGACACAGAGGAATGTAAAATTAGGAACTTCTCCTAAAATCAGTGGTGAATAAAAATCAAACCTTCAAAGAGCTCACAAAAAGTGCTGCATTTAAGTTCAAGATATGGACAACATAGCTGTGATACACTACGGTGCCAGTGTTTATCTCATGTCTACTAAAGCCTAGGCCTCCCCAGACCACAAACAACATTCACACACATGCCTGCTAAGGCTTCACCCACATGAAACTAAAGGGATATTTGAAAACACCATCCAGAATGGTAAATACATTGGCCAGAATATTCAACAAGGCCACTGGAACAGGCACACTCCTGGGCTATATTAACAACAAAGCTGGTATAGTTTGTTCTCAGTCCAAATGAGAGCTGGACAGTATCGATGATAGCATCATGGAAGAATTTGCATCAATATTCCAATATTCATTGCCATTGCTTGACTTTGAGGTAAAATGTTTGAGTTACATCTTGAAACCACAGTCCAACCTGTAGTGAGGAATCACCATCAAATTACCTTCATTGTGCGTAGACAGGTGGGAAGTGATATCAAGAAGCAGGAAGAAGTAATTGAGAAGTTTCACTCAAATAGTCACCAAAAAGACCAAAACAGCTAAAACAAGTCAGAAATAGGAGGGATATACATCTCATCAAAGGAGACATTAGGAGAAAATGGCAAATTAATCCCATCAATCCCACAGATCAATATCCTGAAAGCTATACCTCAAAACATGACACTTCCGCCTAGAATCACATGAAGGAAAAAAGATGTCAGCAGAAGCACAATGGGTCAGCTCATTTTGGTGTGTTATTCGCCATGACAGTTTTCTAAAATGGCATGTATGAATCCTAACTGTCTTATTAGGGTAACTCAGTGTTGGAATCTGAATTGATGCAAAACAATATAAAGTTCTTTGGATGCATATTCTTCATGGCAGAAATAAAAACAGACTGGCAAAGTTGCAGGATATCAAGACAGCCAAGCTACATCAAATGGTCACCAAGAAGTAGAGTGTCCTGGGTACGGTCCATTACCACATAAGATTAATAACCAATTGTGTCACAATTACTGAGCATCACTGATCACCTGTATTTACCTGACAATGAGGGAAGAGCATTTTCCACTCCATACACCAGCCGGGACATCACACCAACAGAGCAAATCTGATTGCAGTCTGAGAAAGTGGTTAGATGTCCTGAACTTCCATATAACTTTCCCACCAAAAACATGCCAAAAATACAAGCCACTGTCTCACTACACCAAGGCCTGTCTCCCCATTCACCGCCAAAGATCAAAAATGGTAATTGAAATTGCAGTAGTGCCAATTTTCCACTGAATACCTAGGGACAGATAACCCAGTAGACTACTTATCCTAGCATCAGCATCCCGTGATGGAGGAGGAGCAGGGTGAAGACGCCCATGATGAAAAACAAGTCTAAGTGATAGCAGAGAATGTCTTGCACAATGGCATCACTGTGAGTGACTAAACTTAAGAAACAGTTGCAGATACTGATACTATCTTGACAATCTTTGGCAGACTATAGGGGAAAACACACAGAATAGTTTCTTTGGAACTAGCCTGAATCAATGTGAATGCATTTCAGGGGTACAGTTCAAAGTGTTAAATGGGATAAACCTCACTGCCTCACACAAGGAAGTGGTGTTGAGTTGATCGTGAGCCAGCTCTAAGATGCAGGATTTGGTACAGGCTCTCCAGCTCAAAGAAACTGAGTATGCAGTTCAATGGTGTTGAATCACTTGCTTGCAAACAAATGAACACAGATGAGTTCACAGTTCTTGTGTTACTTGATGCAAGTGGCTGGAATGTGGTGAACGTTTAGCAGACGTTTTTCCCGCAGTGATTCTAACAACAAAGAAGGAATTGTTGATGTAGGATCAGCCCTAGGTGCATGCAACCCAAAGACTTGGCGATCCAGGCAATGTGGTGTAGGTACTTTTGTAGGTACCTTTTGATGCTAAATGTGGAACTGGTGGGGTGACTGGTCATGAATATTGGGTGCCCAAAGTGACTATTTATTAATCAAATAAGAAATCATGTTAAAAACTCTCTAAAAAAATTAAATACTTGCTAAATAGTGAAAACGAGAAGGCCTACCATTGTCATTTCACCGGCAGGGTTGTAGGTGTCACCTTGGGAGCCCCTCTAATAGATCAAGTAGAGAAACTCATCCTTATGCCCATGTACCAACAGTTGGTACTACTGAAAAATAGAAAACATTTTCAGCTAAAAATCTAGCATCCGCTGAGCTTAAGGAAATATCTAATGTATGTGCCTCCTAATACATACTGTTGATATTATGTTTAGTAAAATTAGATTGTATGTGTCATTGAGACAACAAATGCTTAGCCAACTATAGGACTTAACGATGTGTGGAATGCATACTGGCTACAGGAAGTGGAGGTCACAGTATGAATAACGGATGTATGTCGTTACAACGCACACTTTTACAACGCATGCACTTACAACGCATTTTTTACAACGCAACATCCACTACAACGCATTCCATTACATAGCATGACACTACAACGCATGTTTAAAAACTACCTTTACAACGCATTCCATTACATCGCATACTACCTTTACAACGCATACCATTACAACGCATAGTATAGGGGTAAAAATTACTATTCTAACTCCAGGGGGTGCAACAGTAGGGTAAGTGCTGGATTGCGTTGTAATGGTATGCGTTGTAAAGGTAGTATGCGATGTAATGGAATGCGTTGTAAAGGTAGTTTTTAAACATGCGTTGTAGTGTCATGCTATGTAATGGAATGCATTGTAGTGGATGTTGCGTTGTAAAAATTTCGTTGTAAGTGTAGTGCGTTGTAACAGTTGCGTTGTAAAGGTTGTTCACCATGAATAACACTTGAAGTGGATATGTGGTCGGGGTGGCAAATATTTAGCAGCTAATTGGCTTGGCATTGTGTTGTATGCATGATGTTGCAGAGAGTTTTGACTAATGTATACTATTGATGTAATAGGAAGTATAAGTATTATTTGGTTGCTGTCAAGGTGGTAAACTCCTTGCCAACAATATGGCTCGGTGTTGTGTTTTTAACACAAAGGAGCAAAGGGTGTTTCTAAAATTGAAAGACAATGTCTGTACTGCTTTATTCTGTTATATCTGTATAAAGGTGTGTCTATTGAGATAGTTAGATTTGTAGAACAGTATGGAACACAGGCTCAAACTGTATGCAAACAGTGAGTGTTTTAATTGACTATTTAATGTTGCCTATTTTGGCTTATGATCCAAACATACAACAATCCATTTGCATTTATAAGATAACATTCAGTCAATAATCAGGACAAACAAGCACAAGAATGCATATTTGTACCAGAATTTACTCAAAGGTATTCATAGATTTTGTTAATCTATGTATAGTAACTCTGATGTGATTGACATAACAAATGTTAGTGCTGAAGAATTAGATAGAGTTGTCTATCTAGAGATCCGCCTTCTCCATCTAAATATCTTTTTACAGGAGACAAATGAGAGAAGGGATGACCGCGGTCAAAGAGGAAACCAGGGTTATTGTAGCATGAACAGCGATTGCAGCCCATGACACAGCACTATGTACAAGCCTTACCTTTTTAAAGCAAGAGCTTTCTGATGTGCCAATGCCCATTGCAAATACAACGTTCCAGAATCTTGAAAGAACAAATAAATATTATTAATGGCAAGTGCCAGTCCTGTTTTGAGTGCTGCCAACTGGAGGCATTTAAATACATTTTAAGGATCAAACTGCTGCTTCCTAGGGAGCAGCCCACAAGAGCTTAACCTGGAAATCTTTAATATGGACTCCAAAGAGAAGCCAACATATCTAATGGTGAGTCAATGTAGCATTGCCATCAAGCACCACACCCTTCTACCTTATGCAGTCTTAAAATATCTCCATAGGAAATTGTGATTCAAATGATTAAAATGCTTTCTAAAAACCTATGTGCGCATGGTTCGATGGACAAAACCTATATGTAATAACCGCTCCCCACAATCTAATCCGTATGAAAAGCACAGAGAGGATTTACCCCTCTAAGTACAGTCTGTTCAACTGAAAGAAAAATGTTGCCTACCTACTTGCAGGTGCAAGAAGTGTTTTTTAAGCAAAGATTATGCTTGGTACCTCAATAGAGCCAATTTTATATATTGGTGCCATGGTCTTGATATCCTATTAGAGTAGACCTTCTATGGACTGCACATTTCATTCCTTCTCAATTTATGGTAAAAATTCATAATTGTATGCTTCGCTTTTTCATTGGTACCTAACAATCTCTCTTTACCTGTCTTCTTAGGGTTGGGAACACCTTCAAGAACAATTTCCTTACCGCTCTAAAAATAACTATAGTTGTTAAGGACTATTGATTTTGGCATTCTGGCCTATGGTATAACTGTCAATTTCCAAACTAGGTCTTTATACAACACAATTATCTAGAAGGCTTGGACATAGATGAAGCAGAAAAGAGCTAATCATAAACTGAGATTTTGGCTTGTATGATAAGTATCTTATTAATCATGTGTCAGCACTTTTAATTAATAAATCAAAAGGGTTAAGATGCAGGACCGGGGCCATGTGTGTCTCAAATGATGATGGCCCTTGCGCAAATAAAAGAAACCTTCACAGGACAAAATTTAAAGTAAAATCCATAACGGTTTATTCACATTTAGGAATCATTAGAGAAGCCAAAAAGTCATTAGTTAGTCAAATTCAAATCATCATTAATAACGCATCAAATAATGCAAATGCGAGCGGTTCGACATAAGGGCCCTGCAAAGCAAATAAACAGCCAGCATAAAAGTATAGTTCAGAAGAGGATTTGCAATGAATCAGATCAAACAGCTTAAGTGTTAAGTCAATATTCAGACTAGCGCAGAATCTGCACCGTTCGAAAAGCAAAATGTCTTAATATAGACAGACTGACGTGGAGTCTGCCTTTGTGGAAGTAAGTAAAAAGTCGGGCATATCTCCCAAAAATGGCACATTTTCTAGGTTTCAGGCAGTGAAAACCACACTGTTGACAAGGTAAGATCTGACATAATATTGATGTGCTAATAAAGTTATGTAAACCAATAGCTTTCAAGAAAATATGCATACATTAAATGAATGAATGAATGAAGCAGTTCTTAAGCCCATAGCTACCCGAAGGCATCCCAGCGCTGAGCGGCTCATTCATAGAACTCCGGGTGGCGTTAGGTGAAAAGAAAAGTTTTGAGCAGTTTCCGGAAAGCTAAGTGATTAACTTCGAGATGGACATGAAGGGGGAGAGAGTTCCACAGCCTGGCTGCATTGTAAGAAAAGAGACGGCCTCCACTTCTAGACCTTTTTATTTTAGGGACTATAACCAGGTGCTGATTGTCCGAGCGCAGGCCTCTGTTTGAACAATAAGGCAAAAACATGGAGCTGTTAATGGGAGGTCCCCTTCCTGCTAATATTTTGAGTACAATACACAAAGCCTTAAACTCAATTCTCTTCTTAACAGGAAGCCAGTGAAGAGTAGCGAGAGCAGGCTTAGCCGATTGGCGTTTGGGAATCCTCAAGAGCAGATGTGCTGCACAGTTTTGGACCATCTGTAGTTTAGTAATAGTGTCACATGGAGCGCCCAAATAGAGGTCATTGGCATAGTCTAGCCGAGAAAGAATAAGTGCCTGAACCATGAGTCTTCTGGCAGAAAATGGAAGCGGGAGCACTTTCCGCAGCATTTTATGGAATCCGTAGCAACTAGCTGCAACTTTGTGGGCCTACGCCTTGAAAATGCAGGTTGAGATCAAGCCAGATGCCCAGACTCTTACTCTGTTCCTTAGGAATGGGGGCAGGGCCCAGACAAACTGGCCACAGTGAACCCACCGTGTAGGTAGGGGGTTTGCCTAGGAGCATCAGCTTCGTCTTGGCCCCGTTCAATTTCAGATAAGAGGGTTCCTCCAGGCTGCTACCCTCTCCAGGCACAGCCCTAGACCAGATGATGTGTTGTCAAGATGGTTAAGAGAAACAACAAGCTGAGTATCATTGGCGTAGGTAACAATCAGGACTCTAAAAGACTTCACTATCTCTGCCAAAGGACTCATATAAACGTTAAACAGAGTGGGGCTCAGGGAGGTCCCCTGTGGGACGCCACATCTGAGGGGCATATGATCTGAGATAGTATCCTCCTCAAAGACCTGGAATGACCTACCCTCCAAAAAAGATTGCAACCACTTTAAGGCCTCCCCGGTTACTCCTGCGTTGCTGAGTCTCTGGATCAGCGTGTGGTGTTTCACAGTATCAAACGCTGCGCTGAGATCCAGAAGAATAATAGCCGCACAGCTGCCGCTATTGAACATTTTCTTCGCTTCTTCCACCACTGCTAGGAGGGCGGTTTCAGTACCCTGTTGGGGTCTGAATCCAGTCTGGGAAGGATGGAGAGAGCCATGGCATTCCAGGAAAGCCGAGAGAGCAGAGTTGACATGCTTCTCAGCAATCTTACTGATCCCCCGCAATAACGAAATGGGACGGTAGTTTACCGAAGCGTCAGGATCAAGATTTGGTTTTTTCAATAGCGCTTTAACCATGGTGTATTTCCAAGGGGGCGGTGGGACAACTCCTGTCAGGAATGAGGCATCAATCAATGCCAATATTACTGGAGACACTATTTCAAAGACTTGATTCAGGATGGCAGGGGAGCCAAGTCTGTCGGAGAACCTGATTTCAAACATCCTAGAATACTTTGTAATGATATCAAGTGCAGTGGAGGGATTGTCTCCAGTGAATATTCACGAGTTTGAGGCCCATAGTTCGGTATTGGTGGATTATACTAGGTCACCACCTGGGGGAACGTGGTGTAAATATCTTGAATTTTATCGAGAAAAAGCGTAGCTAGTTCATTGCAGCGCGAGGGAGCGTCATCTGCCACAACCAGAGGGGAGGGCAGCTTAAAGAGAGATTTTGCGATGTGAAAAATTTTGCGTGGAGAGTTGGAGGCAAGTGTGATTCTCTCTTTGTAATAAAGGGCTTGAGCAGATTTGATTTCCTCTTTATACATTTTGATCGCGTCCCTGTATTTGGCTTTATTAACCGGGGAAAAATCCTTTCTCCAGATTCTTTCCAGTTTTTTGCAGGTTTGCTTAAGCTCACGGAGTTTAGGGGAATACCATGCAGCACGGTTAGCTCCAACCTTGTCACAAATCCATTTTTTAGGCAGAACAAGATCTAATGAGGATTCAAGCCAATCATTAAACAGAACGTTGGCGCTAATGGGATTCGGGTCAAGTGATGGTCTAGTGCTTGTAAGGGTAGCCGCCCAGAGTTCTGCTGGAAGTTTAGACCGTGGACGCATCTGTCTTCATACATAATTATAATTGAGGTGTGTGTAGGAAATAAAGTAAATAGCATGAGATTTGAGCAGCAAATAAAACAATGGACAGTACAACTGACAAACGATTCCGAGAGCAGGCTCTTGTAAAGAACCTTGAAATTGTTATAAATACAGAAACTTTCTGCACTTGGCTCCTTCTCCAGGAACACAAATCAATACATTTCAGCTTGACAAGTAAACAGTGCCATGAAATCATTTCTATTTCGATTATTTTCCGAAATGGAAGGACAGAAAAAAGAAACAAGCAGGTAGAAAACTTGTTCGTGTAATTTAAAAGCACATTTCTTTCTGTCCCTGTAAAATAAAAGTAACTGCAGACTGACTAGGCCACAGCCATGTCAACTAAAGCTAGATTTTGTTACTAGAACACATTTAAATGGAGCATTATTTTCTATTAATTAAAAACATTCTGTCTCAGGCCTACATGTATGTAATAAATTAACACAGTTTGTTAGATCCAAAGAGGCCAGCAGGATTCTTTTAGACTGCATAAAATATGTTTAGGGTGGACAGATGTGGTTTTTCTAAAAGACACTTTGTTATAAAGTTGAATATTCACAGCAGGGAGCAAGACCAAAGGCCTTTAGAGGTTATGATTCCCTGACAGCTTTACAACAGCATTACTCCAAGGAAAAGGGCAGCCAGCACATTCCTTTTTCTATTATAATTCTTTGTCTGTTTATTTTCTCTTCCAAGATCCCTCCCTTAGTCATTCTGTATTCAGATAAAGGAAGAACACCAGATGTGCAGCCTGTCCTCCCTGTTTTCACTTAATGATACA
The DNA here is from genome assembly GCF_964204655.1 of Triturus cristatus. Taxonomy (NCBI): domain Eukaryota; kingdom Metazoa; phylum Chordata; class Amphibia; order Caudata; family Salamandridae; genus Triturus; species Triturus cristatus. Next base: position 1,636,387,468 of record NC_140589.1, read on the forward strand.
TCCTTCATGCACACGCCAAGAGCTTTGAGTCAAGGGAATAGCCAGAAAAATAAAATACCATCCCCCACCCCATTGATGTATATGGCTGCTACTAATGGAGAGAGAGAGAAACATGGGATCCCGACACTTTAAAGGAAGGTCCACAGAAATGTGTTTCTCCAGGGCAGTTCCCCTCCTTTATTCTTCCTTTCCTTCTATTTTCTCTGTTTTCGGTTTCGCCTGTACAGCGCTTGCGCTGTGCTTGGGAAATCTATTGTTTTTAATATAAACTTAAAAAGGACTTACATCTCGCCCGCTCTCTTTCCTGGCTTCTCATTGGTTCCTCAATTTCTATTGGCTGTAGCACATTTTCCTGCATTTACCAATGATTGTCCTGTCTGCTTTTCTTATCAGTTTCCCACTGCCGAAATACTGTTAACATCTACTTTGGTGGAACTATATTTCCATAAATGTTTGCCGTCTACTCTTGCAGCATTTTATGGAGAGATTAAGGGGGGGATTACGATGTCTGCCCGCCACCGTAGTGGTGATTGGGACCGCCCGCCAGACATGCGGCGGTCCCACCACTGCGATTAGGATGCGCCCGCCATACTGGCGGGCGCATCCTGGGCCTTTAACATTGCGGGCGGTGCTGCTGACTGCAGCACTGTCCGCAATGTTAAAGGTGCTTGCAGCGCATTTCCCTGCACCACATGGCAGGCACCACCCACACACACAGAGGGGGCCTGCAACGGGCCCCCATAACCAGTCTCCACCTGTCTTTTTGCGGTGGGATATCCGCCACAAAAAGACAGGCGGAGAGGGGTACCGTAATCCCTACGGCAGTGCCTGCACGGCACCGCCATAATGTTGCTCTGGTTCCGGGTTCCGCAAGACGGGTGGAAAAGGACCACCTTGCGGAACCATGGCAGACGGACTTTCCGTCCGCCACGGAACCATTGGGATTCCCACCGCCATCCTAATTTGGCAGTGGGAATTTTCTGTATAATGGCGGAAGTACCGCCACCACCGGCCCGGCGGTGGAGGTCCTTCCGCCATCATAATGAGCCCCTAACTGATTTGCATAAAATCACAGCATGCTGCCTGGTGCCCCCGAGACTGGAATCGGGATCCCCAGCTCTCGAGTCAATAACTCTGGCTGCTACGCCACATCCTCTCCACTCCCGTGTTATCTGTCAGGGAGCTCTTTCCTTCTCCCGGACGATGATCGATGAAAACAGTTCTTTATTCATTACATAGGCAAAACTGATGCATTACCAATGCTTGTTCATTTTTCTTTCCTTCTCTGATTCTTCTTTCCCTGGTTTCAACCCTCTTTCCGTCCTACTTTCTTTTTTCCTTTGATCATTCTTTCCTTATTTTGCATTCTTTCTGCTCATCCTTCGTGCTTTCTCTCCATTTGCTTCTTACTTACATTTCCTTGCGATTTTCATCTATCCTATTTCTCTCTGCAATCTGTTTCTATCTTTTGTCTCTGGTTCTTTAGTCACACATTGGCCCCACCCACCAACTGTCTTATGCCATCTTCTTTCTGTTATTTATTGGTTTCTAATTCTGTGCTGAAACCTGGGACTCACGGTTCAAAGTTTAAAAAAAAGCCATTAAAAAAACTGTAATCTGTCCAATCACACCTCACACAAGTTGGTATAGTGGGTGCTAAACTACGCCCTTGCTTTGATTCACACAGACTGTGGTGTTTTTATGTTTTTCATTTGCAGTTTTGTACGTGCGGACCGGGCTCTTACAGACACTAAGGTTCTGTACTAGGGAGGGAAAATAATCACACCCCACAGTAAACTGGATGCAGGTATAAGGGGTGCCAGGAGGATACAAGTAATTTATGAAATCCAGTGACAACATGGCGAATTTTAATTGAATACATTTAATTTATTAAATTTATTTTTTGTTGTGCGCTTAATAACACTTCTCATTAATTTCAAAGTGCTGAATGGGGATTGGATATTGCATGGCGAAAGAACACATGAACCACATTGTTATGCATATTTATATTGCCTTATCTTAATGTTTCAGAAGGAAAATACAAAAAACTTCCACTTCTAAAGTGCCCATAAACTTTAAAATGTATTTATGCAGGCTGGAGCTAACTGAGCGCCAAGATGGCTCCTCTGCCGCACTACTCCAAACTCTGAGCCCCAGCATCGTGGGGAGAAGAGTATGGAGGTGCCCAGCACAGAATAGAGGCCTAGTCTCATCCTCTCTCCACCCAAGAATCACTGTATGGTACTGTTGTATAAGTATGGTGGGTCCGGCAGTGCTAAAGTATGCAATCCAGAAACTTGGTAGACGATGAGAGGGCAAATTTACAATAGTGGCGTAACCTGTGATAATTGTATATTACACTATTGTGTGTTCTTAAGTTATGCCATGCAAAGCAATCAGACATAGCTTAAGAAAGCTTTAAGTTTGAAATGTAGTTAGATGGTATTATAAAAAATTTAATTTAAGAAACTGACAGTAGATGAAAAGTGGCTTAACCTATGCCATGCATAAGATATGCCAAAAGTGCAAGGAAGAATTATGAAATTGAAAAAGATAAAAGTAAGTAAACACTATTCTCTCTCCTCAACATATCTTTCCACAACACACCTTCTTATCCTGCACACACCTGCAAAAATGTCTTTGATTGCAATTCTGTCACACATGCTAACCTACACTTGTGCCACCAATTTGTGCTTTTAACTTAGGACTGCCAAAGGTGACCAAATATGTGAATGCCATTAAAGTTAAGAACTTGGGTGTGTATCCCATTATTCAAATCCCACTAACTATCCTCTACTATCACATAACCATAATCCCATCCTCCACTTGCGGATGTGTACATTCTGAAAAGCTTTATCATTACAACCACTCCCACTCTTTTGCCTCATTTGCAACTGTGAAAACAGTTCAAATAAAGTTGAGATGCATACTTTATACACACAAGCATAGAATGTATTCTACGACATTGTTGTTTGGGACACATGTTTATGCATAACTGCTATTGTGTGTGTTGGTGCACTCGTATTTTTAGATTTGAATACCATGAGTTATTGTAAAGTTGTTTTTATTTAAACAGTCGCACAATTCAACCACAGTCGCATGGTACCATACAGTATCATCTCGGGGAAGAACACTATGTCCATGATGCCTACATTGTGTATTTTCCTGCTTAGCCTGGCATAGTTTAAAACATTATTGTGGAAATCCCCCCTTTTCTTCTCCTTTAGTATAGTATCAACTTCCCTGGCATTCAAAACTAGAGTGCCACTCATTATGTTTTTTGCAGTAATTTAGAGTATGTTTCATTCAGAGCCTAACTGATCTACATCCCTTGTTACATCCAGTCCATTATATTTCCTCCAGCTACCCAAAAGCTTGTGGAATTTTGTTGGGCACCCTCTAGCCTTGTACGTGACCCTCTCTGCAGCCATGTACATATCCATCCCTGTTCTCCATTCTAGGATCGTTTGCATGCTTGTATCTCCCCACCGTCTTGCTATATCTCTTCGCCAACACCAGTCCTAGTGTGCTAAAGAGCAGTTGTGGTCTGGCTATGACTATGTCGTTCGGGATTCCTAACAATAAAAATTTGGGGCCTAGGGGTATATCCGGCTTCAATATTTTTTTAAGTTCCATTATGACACCCTCCCAGTATACTTGTATTGTTGCGCATCCCCAAATATATGGTAAAAATCTCCCTCTTCCCATCCACATCTTTGACACATTGGATCCATTGCTCACCCTATCTTGTGTAGTCTGGCCCGGTCGTAGTAGGCCCTGTGTAATACTTTGTATTGGATAAGCCGGAGATGAGACTTGATTGAAACCTCTATAGGATGCATCAGGGCTGCCTCCCAGTCCACCTCCTCCATTGTACCTACATCTTTTTCCCATGTGGGCCTCAGCATGTCTAGTCTATCTGGAGCATTGTTATTTAGTGTCTTGTAGGTGAACGATATTGTCTTTGTCGTGAGATGTTCCTGGAGTAATCTCCCCTCCAGTGGTGCATAGTCTGGTAGGGGGTATCTTCTATGTTTTCTGCATGCCTAATCTGGGCATATTTAAGGAAATGGGTTGGTTGTAATGAGAATTCTGTCCTAAGGTGCTAAATCTTTTAAGTTTGCCTTTATCGATAATGTCTCCTATCGTAGAAATGCCTATGGTGTCCCACTTACCTAATCCACTCAGTTTTTTAAGTTCTTTTAACCAGTTACCATTCGACAGAGGTGTTTCTTTAGTAAGTTTATGAATCCATCCCATTGCTTCCATTGCCCTTCCCCAAGCCTCTATCGTGGCTTGGGTGGCTGAAACAGTTCCCTTACACCCTTACCGTCGTATAGGTAATGGAGGAATGTACGCTTTTGTATGGTTTCTCTCTCTAGTCTATAAGTGGGGTGTTCGCCCGGTGTATGTATCCAATCATTTATTGGTGTTAAGTGTTCCGCCCATTAGTAAGCTTCCACGTCAGGCAGTATATCCCACCATTATATTGATTTTGTTGCAATGTATGTAGTGCTATTCTAGGTTGTTTCCCTAACCACAGGAGGGAGCATAATTCGGCGTCTATTTCGCAAAATATCATTCATGGGAGGGAGTAGTATGTGTTTTGCGGAGCATAAAGAAATTGCGGGAGGGTTATCATTTTAAACATGGTAGCTCGTCCCAGTATAGTGAGTGGTAGTGATTTCCATAATTGTGCATCCCTCTTCAATTTCATGAGTATCCATTTAATATTTTTGCGGCAGTTGAGGTCTCTGTCTGTGATGAGAAATATTCCTAGGTATGTGAACCCATTGTGTGCTACCTGGCGATCTCTGGGGAGTACGGGCCAAGTGCTCAGCTCACCAGGGCTGTAGATCACTGATTTGTGCCAATTTATTTTATATCCCGAATTTTGTCCGTATGTATCTTTTGTGTAGAATAAAATGGGAATCATTGTGGTGGATTGGGTGGTGTAAAAAAAGAATGTTGTCCGCATATAAAGAAATCTTTTCTTCTATGGTATCCTCTGGACTAGTTTGGAAACCATGTATCTCTGGATGTTGGCGGACCAAACAGGCTAATGTCTCCACTGCAAGGGCAAAGAGCAGGGGGACAGGGGGCATCCCTGCCTCGTCCCGCATCCTATGGGGAAATCCATGGAGGTTCGTCCGTTCACCCGAACATTCGCCCTGGGTTCCTTGTATAATAGTCTCACCCATTTCCAAAATTTTGGACCTAGGCCAAATTTAGTCAGGACTGCCTCCAGGAAGGGCCAGTGAACGGTCTTGAACGCCTTTCCTGCGTCCAGTGAGTAGTTACGGGGTGTCACGATTTTTCACCTGCATCATCCAATTGTGGGTTCTACGTAGGTTCCACCTAGTAGCTCGGCCATGCATGAATCCAGACTGATCATAGTGTTTCAGGGTTGTTATAACCTAGCGCAGTCTTGCAGGTAGCATAGTCACCAATATCTTCACCTCTATGTTAAGGAGGGATATTGGGAGGTAGGACTCACATTTATCTTTCGGTTTCCCTTGTTTGTAAATCGGTACTGTTGTAGCCACACAGAGCTTTAACAGTAGGGTGCCCTCGTCATATGCATCTATAAAGAGAGTCAAGAGGTGGGGGCTGAGGAGGTCTGCGCACTTTTTATAAAACTCAGCCGGTATGCCGTTAGGTCCTGGGGTGAGGTATTGGAAAGTTGAGCTGGCCTTGAGTATGGTCCAAGAAGGTGACACTAACAAACATACCTGTTGTATAACCCTCATTTCATGTATATTAGTGATATTTTTGGACTTGCCCAGGCTATTTTATAATAAATGTTTTGTGTTGTCCTGATTTGCAATGGCGTAATCCATGTAAAAATGTGTAAGAGATATGTTTTATAAGATCATTTTAAAGACATATCAATTGAATAACACTTTGTGAATTGCAAAAAAGTTGGCTAATGCCTATGATGACTATGTTTAAGTCACCATAGGCATTAATTTCATTGATCATTTATTGTACTAGTATCATGTTATTTTCATATCGACCAAGGTCTAAATGGCACTCCTTTGGTGAAGAAATTGTTTGCAGGCATTAGGCCCTGGTTTTCTTTCCTGGGCCTCTATACTTTCTTCCAGATACTCCCCTTAAAATTAATTCCTAGTAGCACTTTACAAAAGCTGAGCCCTCCAAAGCGGTAATATATAGTTTGAAGTGGAAAGGGAGGCAGATACTGTTTGGTTAGAGTCCAGGGCCACCAATACCCTCTCTACTAGATCATCACCCTCTGCCCCTTAGCAGAATATATCTCTGTAAGACAGGTGTCAATTAAGGGAGTACAAAAAGCACTATGGCATTCACCCTGGCAGATACATTAAGCTCAACTTCAAGCCTTCAGCACAATGTTGTAATGAAACTGCATCACAGGTTAAACAGTTTAATATTATTGTACACTGTGCAAAATAGCTGAGAAGTTAATTTTGATGATTACGTATTTGTAAATCTTCAGGAACTGTTCTGCTATAGTTTTCTGATTCTACTTATAGGCTCTGCCTTTTAATACTCCTTGCCCCCTACATGATGATAATGTCCCTTTGTGTAAGTTTGCTCCCCTATGTAATGTTCCTCTAACTACTCACACTACTCTTGCACCTACTCAGCAGTCTATTATATTTCTTTCTCTTTCTGGTGCAACCCGAAGCCTGGTTCATGCTTAACAAAACGCCAGGAAGCTTGGCACTTCCATTCCCAGTTAAAGAGTAGCACCACTGGATAAACCATCTGGATCCATACTTCCTACTTATTGATGTCAAGTACTATCCATAGATCAAAACCCATGTTTCGAAGCTTTAAGTGATACGTGTGCAATGCTGAAAGTACTGTTTAAGGCTTATGTTAGAGTGGTCTTGCAACTCAACACATTTTTCTAGCAGGTTGTCCATTTCAAAACAGGATCAAAGTATTGTTACCAAATTGTACTTTTTACTAAACTTGCATTGATTGATCCATCAAGATGGACACATTTAATTTCAAATGACGGCTCCTTCACTTAAGATGTGTGACTCAATCAATTTAATTTTCCATACAGCCTTCATGAATTCACTGTCTCAATTCTTCAAGGTGGGCGCTAAGTAATCCTTGTACAAGAGCCAGAGGCAGTGCCTGGCTTGGCCTTAAGTGACAAAAAAGGTGACAAGTCAACAAAAGACTTTTCATGTACATAACACAAGAGATAACTAACGTGTATGTAATGCTATAAAAGTTAAAGCTTGTTCCTATTTTTTGCCTCATTTACATTTTTTGATTTTATTTATTAGAATATATTTCTGCTAGATATTTTACTGCATTCAGTGACATCTATTAAATTCTAAAATGTAATGATAAAGTGATTTACTTAGGACCATACAATTTGGTCAAGGGGACAAAACAGGATTGGCCAAGATCTCCTAGTCACATAGTGTGCAATTCAGTTACAGAGGGCCTCATTATGATGGCGGTCATGTAGTCGGTGGCTCCATCCGCCATAGTATGATGTGACCGCAGTGTAGGCGGTCGGAAACATCCCTTTTTCTAATGCGGCTTGTGCTGCGGCCTGAAAAGGGCTGCAGCACAAGCGCAATAGAAAAAAGACAGTGTTTAAACATCCATGCACCGTGTGCCAGGGGGACAACACATGTGCCCCCCTCGCCACAAAGCGGAGGCCCACAGGGGACGGGGGCCCTGCTAGGGGCCCCCAAAGTCCCTTTCCGGCAGCCTTTCCATGGTGATGGGACCGCCATGAAAAAGGCTGTGGGAAATGGAAGTTGTAATCCCAATGGTGGTGCTTACAAAGGCACTGCCTTCATTGTAGGGTTTATGATCCGACCGACGTCCTGACAGGCTCCTTGAGACTGTCGGAGGCGTTGCTCTTTCCCACCACCCGCTGTGCTCCAACCGCCGGTATCTTAATTTAGCAGTCAGACCGTTTCTCTGGCTGTTGGGCAGACCCGCCCATCATCCTAATGAGCCTCAGAGTATTATCCCCACCTGCATCACTGATGTAATATCGGAATCAACGATATCGTGTAACAGAAATACCATGTAAAAAATATTGTTGTAAAAAATATCAAATTATATTCCTTATAATGGAAATACAAAAATATTTTACAAAATATCGTTTCACACATATATTATTAAAAACAAACAAAAATCTAATTTCTTTATATATATATATATATTCTCCAAAAGGTTTCCCTTGACTTGAGACCGCACTCCACATCAGGTTAAGTATCCACTTTCATTTATTTCAAAGACATGCAGCTTTCCATCCTTGTATATCGTCCCTGGCCTGACGCGTTTCAAAGCGTTTAGCTTCTCCTGAGAGGCCCGTTGCTGCAGCCCTTTCAAAGTCGGTATTTACCACCATCCCCTGCGTTGTTCGAAAGTTCTTGGCTTCCGGTGTGCCATCATGATGGAATTTATCGTTTTGCAAGGCACGCTGGGATACGTAGTATTTGCCCTTCATTTTCAAACCCTCCAGTGGGTTTGGCTGCTGCAACGAAATTAGGGACACAATTAATCACCCTCCATTAGGCTTTGGAATCGAAACTGCATGGCTACAATAATGTACCTGGTGTGTCCTTTCACGAGTAACTAATTTGCTCATGCAGGTCCGTTTAACATTTGTTGGTGGTGCGTCGTCCCATACGGCCTGGGAACTGCCGCTAATAAATTCTCCAAAAGGTTTCCCTTGACTTGAGACCGCACTCCACATCAGGTAAAGTATCCACTTTCATTTATTTCAAAGACATGCAGCTTTCCATCCTTGTATATCGTCCCTGGCCTGACGCGTTTCAAAGCGTTTAGCTTCTCCTCAGAGGCCCGTTGCTGCAGCCCTTTCAAAGTCGGTATTTACCACCATCCCCTGCGTTGTTCGAAAGTTCTTGGCTTCCGGTGTGCCATCATGATGGAATTTATCGTTTTGCAAGGCACGCTGGGATACGTAGTATTTGCCCTTCATTTTCAAACCCTCCAGTGGGTTTGGCTGCTGCAACGAAATTAGGGACACAATTAATCACCCTCCATTAGGCTTTGGAATCGAAACTGCATGGCTACAATAATGTACCTGGTGTGTCCTTTCACAAGTAACTAATTTGCTCATGCAGGTCCGTTTAACATTTGTTGGTGGTGCGTCGTCCCATGCGGCCTGGGAACTGCCGCTAATAAATTCTCCAAAAGGTTTCCCTTGACTTGAGACCGCACTCCACATCAGGTAAAGTATCCACTTTCATTTATTTCAAAGACATGCAGCTTTCCATCCTTGTATATCGTCCCTGGCCTGACGCGTTTCAAAGCGTTTAGCTTCTCCTCAGAGGCCGGTTGCTGCAGCCCTTTCAAAGTCGGTACGTATCCCAGCGTGCCTTGCAAAACGATAAATTCCATCATGATGGCACACAGGAAGCCAAGAACTTTCGAACAACGCAGGGGATGGTGGTAAATACCGACTTTGAAAGGGCTGCAGCAACGGGCCTCTGAGGAGAAGCTAAACGCTTTGAAACGCGTCAGGCCAGGGACGATATACAAGGATGGAAAGCTGCATGTCTTTGAAATAAATAAAAGTGGATACTTTACCTGATGTGGAGTGCGGTCTCAAGTCAAGGGAAACCTTTTGGAGAATTTATTAGCGGCAGTTCCCAGGCCGCATGGGACGACGCACCACCAACAAATGTTAAACGGACCTGCATGAGCAAATTAGTTACTCGTGAAAGGACACACCAGGTACATTATTTGTCAGGAACCTAGTGAACGTCATTTCTGTAATAGAGAATCAAAATTGCAATCGTAGGATTATTGTGAAGCCCTCTAGTTGCAATTGTTGGGTAAACGTTTAGGCGGAATTGACCCCTCTAAGATGGCCGCCCTATTTGCTAATTCTTCTGATGTACTTGTGCTAAGGCATGGATATCGCGTGATCCGAGATTTCATCCTCGGCGCGCGCGCATTCCATTGCGCACTTCAATTTGAGTCTTGACAAGAGTAGAAGCTTATTTCCGGTGTCGCGCTACAGTTTTTGTCAAAACTGGTAGCGTCCCTCATAGCTTTGCACATTCTCTTCAGAGGAGTAGAGAAGTATTCAGACTAGGAAGTCCTCATCACAGTTTCTCGTTTTGGGCAGTTGGTCAACTGTGCTGCCCCTTCAGCCGAGAAGTTCAAAGCTCTCCTTTGCTCGTCGAATTCCTGAGAAGTTCCCTACTGTTTCACGGCTCCGGTAGGCTTACCGTCGAGAACGAGGTGAACGAGAGGAACATCGTCGTGACCAGAGACAAGTAAGAGCTAGACAGTGTAAAGACTGCGTCGTGAACAAAGCAAGTTACAACTCTGCGATAATATATGCTCAGTCTCCTTTTTACCCCGCCTTTCATGCGTGCTTCCCTATTCTTACCTCCACCCTTTTCTCCTTACCTGGTTTCCTTTTTGCGCGTACTGTCCTAAGGAGCTGAGCATAAGGTTATCTGCTTTCATTCCAAGGCTTCCCCCCCAGAGATTTGGAATTCCATGAGAAGTCAGAGTACTGACTAAAAAGTTTCATCAAGAAGACTACTCAAACTGCTGTCTGTTGTAGTTCATACTCATCCATTGGGTAGTCGCAGAATAGCGAGAAGGTAGGAAGAGAGGCCCACAGAAGAATTAGAGAAGTAGGTTAGGAAGGGAGTTTAACTGTACTTTTCTCTCCCATGTGCACTAGGAAGTAGCTGTCCCGCAATCCCAGCTGCAATCCTCTGAATAACAGAAATATAGAAGAGAAGCAATACTCACGCCGAACCTGGTAGGATTCAAGAGAGAAAGAGAGCTCGATAAGGAGGAAAAAGTCAGAAGTAGGTACAAGAGTAGTATTGAAGTGTTGTCTCCCTCTGTGCATTAGGTGCACCCGTATCATCTAAGAAAGGCGACGAAGGAGTTCAGGTCCAGTAAGAGTGTCTCTTCTCTGTCCACTCCCCTTTCCCCCGGCCTAGAGAAGCTGCTTAACGCAGTGAGCTCCGGGAAGTGGGCATTGGGAAAAAAGCAACATTCTGCCTCTGTGGAGATTCAAGCGCACCTTGACAGATTGAAGTGCCCACGAATTTCCTTCACCCAGGCAGAATGGCTGAGGGGTTTAGTTTAAAGGTTTTAGGAGAAATGTTAGAGGCAATTCAGCGAGAAATGGGGACACTTAGTGAAGACAACAAAAATTTAAGACAGGATATATTAGCTTCCCGTCAAGAGACTATGTTACTCTCTAAGAGGGTTAGTGAAATCACGACAGGAGTTCCCATGTCCCAGTCCTTGCCTAGTAACATTCCATCTGACCAAGACCAACGCACAGTAGCACAGGTAGTGCATTCAGTTTCTCCACTCATTCCTTTGGCCCCCCCAGAAAGATTTAGTGGAGATCCACAAAAGGCCCAGCTCTTTCTCACGCAGTGCTCCTTACATTTTATGTGTCGTTCTACTCTCTTTCCTGATGCTCAGTCACGAGTAGCCTTTATATTATCCTACCTGAGTGGGGACGCTGCAAACTGGGCCATGCCTTTAGTTTCACGGGATGATCCTTTTTTGTATGATTTTGAACGTATTAAGACTGAATTTTTGAGGATCTTTGATAGACGCAGAATCTCCCAAGCTACAGATAATGAATTGTTAGAGTTGCGTCAGGGATCCAAAGACCTTATAACATATTTGACTAATTTTAATAAACTTTTAGTAGAAACAAACTGGCCAGAGGAAAAAAGATCTGCCCTATTCTATCGGGGATTACGTGATGACATCAAAGATACATTGGCACAGATTCCGAATCGGCCTACAGAGTTTTCGGGAACTGGTGGACCTGGTGTTGGAGATTGATTTCCGAAGTTCAGAGAGAAAAGGAGAAAAGAGGTCACGAGATATACGATGGAATTTTCCACGATTTGATAGAGCAAGAGCTGATCAGAGTAAGAGTTCAGGAACTGCCCTGGAAGGTGAACCCATGCAGATAGGATCTGTTCGCGGTCCCTTGACCCGAGAAGAGAAAGAGCAAAGAAGACAAAAGAAGCTCTGTATGTATTGTGGGAGTGCTGGACATTTTGTGAAGGAGTGTCCTAAGAGACCTAAGACCGTAGCTTCGGGAAACTCCCAAAACCATCTGTAAGCGGAGTCGCTCAGGTGGTGAAACAAGAAAATCAGACTCCTGTGAGCCATCAAATTATGAATACCCTTCAAACTCAAAGTCCACATTTATCCTTGCAAATGACTGTAAGATTCAGAAAGAAAGAAATCACAGGAGTGGTCATCATGATTGATTCTGGGGCCACTGGCAACTTTTGCGATATTAAATATGCCAGAAAGATGGGAATCCAAGCGGTGCTTAAGGAACGTAAAGAATCAGTTAGAGCGGTTGACGGAACAAACCTCTCTTCGGGCCCTATCACACATCATACAGAATTGGTGGAACTCATTCAGTCTAACGGCCACCGAGAGAATATCCAATTCAATTTAATTGATGCCCCGCAATTTCAAATTATCCTAGGTATTCCGTGGCTCTCCTTGCATAACCCTAATATTGATTGGGAAAATCGAACAGTCAACATGGATTCATCCTTTTGCTCAGAACATTGTTTCCCTCAAGCTGAAGAGATCTTGGAGCCCTCGCTAGCAACTCTGTTGTCCTTTGGGGGAGGTTCCATTGGAGTCATCGATACCCTGGAAATTCCAAAGGAATATGAAGAATACAAGGAGGTATTCAGTGAACAAGAGGCTGAGAAGTTGCCACCACATCGTTCCTACGACTGTGCCATTGACTTGGAACCAGGAGTTGCTCTGCCTTGCAGTAGGATTTATGCTTTGACCGAAGCAGAGAATGGCTACCTTAAGGAATATCTCGATAGATACCTTGCCAACGGCTTCATTAGACCGTCTCAGTCGCCGGTCTCTTCTCCGCTGTTCTTCATTCCGAAGAAAGAAGGTTCCTTAAGAACGTGCATAGACTATCGTGCAATTAATCGAGCAACTATTAAGAACCGTTATCCACTACCATTGATCTCAGTTCTTCTTGATCAGATTAAAGATGCTCAGATATTCACCAAATTAGATTTGAGAGGGGCCTATCACCTTATTCGTATGAAGGAGGGGCATGAATGGAAAACCGCCTTCAGAACCAAATATGGATTGTTTGAATATCAGGTTATGCCATTTGGTCTCTGCAATGCCCCAGCGGCCTTCCAACATTTTATCAACGACATCATGGGAGATTTGTTGGATAAGATTGCTGTCATCTATTTGGATGACATTTTAATCTTCTCCAAGAATCCTCAAGAACATTCTGGTCATGTTAGGGCTGTGCTAGAGAGGCTACGTCAACATCAACTGTATGTCAAATTAGAAAAATGTGCTTTCAGTGTACAGTCAGTAGAATTTATGGGATTCTTAGTGTCTCCTGGTGGAATCACAATGGACGCTAAGAAGGTTCAAGCTGTAGTAGAATGGCCTCCACCCAAGAATGTAAGAGAAATCCAGAGCTTTTTGGGTTTTGCCAATTTCTATCGCCGGTTTATTCAAGGATTTTCGCAAAAGATTGTCCCGATTACTCGATTGCTCATGAAGGGTGTAAAGTTCCAGTGGTCGGTTGAGGCGGAACAAGCTTTTGAGTACCTCAAGAAGAGTTTCACTTCAGCCCCAATCTTGCTTCATGCGGATCCAACCGAGCCATTCTATGTGGAAGCAGACGCTTCAGATCAAGCTATTGGGGGAGTCTTGTCCCAACGGCACAAAACTACTGGGCAGTTGCATCCTGTGGCGTATCACTCGAGAAAACTCAGTCAAGCTGAGATCAATTACACTATTGCTGAGAAGGAGTTATTGGCAGTCAAAGATGCTTTCGCCGAATGGAGACATTATTTGCTTGGAGCTCGACATACAGTTACAGTATTCACCGATCACAAGAATTTGCAATTCCTCAAGTCCGCAAGAACTTTAACTCCTCGCCAACTGCGATGGTCCCTTTATTTTGCAGATTTTGATTTTGTAATTACCTATCGCCCAGGAAACAAGAATGGCAAGGCGGATGCCTTATCGCGAATACAGACAGAAGCCACAGAACACCCGATAGATCCACAGCCGATCATTCCAGAATCAAAGATTGTATGTACTCTCTCTTTGACCGACTACAAAGAAGAAATTGGAAAACACATGTCTTCTTCTGAAATGACAGAATGGGCAAGTCAGGAAAAGGGAAGAGAGATCGTGGATTCTTTACCATACTATAATGGAACCCTCTATGTGCCCACTGAGGAGATTCGAGAACATGTTATGAAAGATTGTCACGATCACCCTTTGGCTGGCCATAAGGGCACCCTGAAAACTACAGATCTAATTCAACGTTACTTCTGGTGGCCTCACATGAAAACCCAGATTAAACAATATGTAGATTCTTGTGAGTTATGTGCCCGAGGGAAATCCACTAGACAGGCTCCCCAGGGGGTTTTGCAACCATTACCCATCCCAAAGCACCATTGGCATACTGTCACATTAGACCTGATAGTGGACCTACCATTGAGTAGAGGTTACAACACAGCATTGGTAGTAGTAGACACCTACACTAAGATGAGTCACTTTATCCCAGTAAAAGGGGTTCCTTCAGCTCCAGAGTTAGCTAAGCTTTTTAGTGAACATATAGTAAAGATACATGGGATTCCCAAGATTCTAATTTCAGACAGAGGTCCCCAATTTGTGTCCCACTTCTGGAGAGCTTTTATGAAAGGTTTAGGAGTAGAGGTCAGACTCTCCACTAGTTACCACCCTGAGACAGATGGTCAGACCGAGAGGATGAATCAAGAGTTGGAACAGTACCTTCGGCTGTTCCTTCTGGATCAGGGAGGCGATTGGTCCGACCTGTTGTGGATGGCTGAATTTGCACAAAACAACGCAAAGAATGTCTCTACAGGTTTTTCCCCATTCTTTTTGAATTTTGGGAGACATCCAAATCCTTTTACCACTCAAGGAGATTTTGGGGTGCCTTCTGTTAAGGATCTATTCACAGAGTTATCCTCAGCTCATAGGTCAGCAGAATATAACCTACTAAAAGCAAAAGAAAGCTATAAGAAGCAAGCAGACAAACATAGGAAGAGAGCAAGAAAGTATCAAGTGGGAGATTCAGTTTGGTTGTCCTCACGCCACCTCAGATTAAAAGGCAATCGAAAATGTCAGCCTCGTTTTGTGGGTCCCTTTCCTATAGAACAGGTCTTGGGTCCAGTGACTGTTAAATTGAAACTACCTGCTCATTTGGGTATCCATCCTGTCTTTCATGTTTCCCTTTTAAAGGCTGTGGCATCAAACCTTAGGATATGTAAACCACCCCCCCCTTTAAGAATTGAAGAACATTTAGAGTACGAAGTTAAAGGGATCTTAGATTCTAAAAAGATTAGAGGAAAATTATTTTATCTAATTGACTGGAAGGGGTATGGTCCTGAAGAGAGATCCTGGGAACCAGCAGAAGAGGTTCATGCTCCATTACATATAAAACTTTTTCATTTGCAACACCCCTTCAAACCAAGACCGATCAATCGGTCATTGAGAGGGGGTACTGTCAGGAACCTAGTGAACGTCATTTCTGTAATGGAGAATCAAAATTGCAATCGTAGGGTTATTGTGAAGCCCTCTAGTCGCAATTGTTGGGTAAACGTTTAGGCGGAATTGACCCCTCTAAGATGGCCGCCCTATTTGGTAATTCTTCTGATGTACTTGTGCTAAGGCATGGATATCGCGTGATCCGAGATTTCATCCTCGGCGCGCGCGCATTCCATTGCGCACTTCAATTTGAGTCTTGACAGGAGTAGAAGCTTATTTCCGGTGTCGCGCTACAGTTTTTGTCAAAACTGGTAGCGTCCCTCATAGCTTTGCACATTCTCTTCAGAGGAGTAGAGAAGTATTCAGACTAGGAAGTCCTCATCACAGTTTCTCGTTTTGGGCAGTTGGTCAACTGTGCTGCCCCTTCAGCCGAGAAGTTCAAAGCTCTCCTTTGCTCGTCGAATTCCTGAGAAGTTCCCTACTGTTTCACGGCTCCGGTAGGCTTACCGTCGAGAACGAGGTGAGCGAGTGGAACATCGTCGTGACCAGAGACAAGTAAGAGCTAGACAGTGTAAAGACTGCGTCGTGAACAAAGCAAGTTACAACTCTGCGATAATATATGCTCAGTCTCCTTTTTACCCCGCCTTTCATGCGTGCTTCCCTATTCTTACCTCCACCCTTTTCTCCTTACCTGGTTTCCTTTTTGCGCGTACTGTCATAAGGAGCTGAGCATAAGGATATCTGCTTTCATTCCAAGGCTTCCCCCCCAGAGATTTGGAATTCCATGAGAAGTCAGAGTACTGACTAAAAAGTTTCATCAAGAAGACTACTCAAACTGCTGTCTGTTGTAGTTCATACTCATCCATTGGGTAGTCGCAGAATAGCGAGAAGGTAGTAAGAGAGGCCCACAGAAGAATTAGAGAAGTAGGTTAGGAAGGGAGTTTAACTGTACTTTTCTCTCCCATGTGCACTAGGAAGTAGCTGTCCCGCAATCCCAGCTGCAATCTTCTGAATAACAGAAATATAAAAGAGAAGCAATACTCACGCCGAACCTGGTAGGATTCAAGAGAGAGAGAGAGCTCGATAAGGAGGAAGAAGTCAGAAGTAGGTACAAGAGTAGTATTGAAGTGTTGTCTCCCTCTGTGCATTAGGTGCTCCCGTATCATCTAAGAAAGGCGACAAAGGAGTTCAGGTCCAGCACGAGTGTCTCTTCTCTGTCCACTCCCCTTTCCCCCGGCCTGGAGAAGCTGCTTAACGCAGTGAGCTCCGGGAGGTGGGCATTGGGAAAAAAGCAACATTCTGCCTCTGTGGAGATTCAAGCGCACCTTGACATTATTGTAGCCATGCAGTTTCGATTCCAAAGCCTAATGGAGGGTGATTAATTGTGTCCCTAATTTCGTTGCAGCAGCCAAACCCACTGGAGGGTTTGAAAATGAAGGGCAAATACTCCGTATCCCGGCGTGCCTTGCAAAACGATAAATTCCATCATGATGGCACACCGGAAGCCAAGAACTTTCGAACAACGGAGGGGATGGTGGTAAATACCGACTTTGAATGGGATGCAGCAACGGGCCTCTGAGGAGAAGCTAAACGCTTTGAAACGCGTCAGGCCAGGGTCGATATACAAGGATGGAAAGCTGCATGTCTTTGAAATAAATGAAAGTGGATACTTTACCTGATGTGGAGTGCGGTCTCAAGTCAAGGAAAACCTTTTGGAGAATTTATTAGCGGCAGTTCCCAGGCCGCATGGGACGACGCACCACCAACAAATGTTAAACGGACCTGCATGAGCAAATTAGTTACTCGTGAAAGGACACACCAGGTACATTATTGTAGCCATGCAGTTTCGATTCCAAAGCGTAATGGAGGGTGATTAATTGTGTCCCTAATTTTGTTGCAGCAGCCAAACCCACTGGAGGGTTTGAAAATGAAGGGCAAATACTACGTATCCCGGCGTGCCTTGCAAAACGATAAATTCCATCATGATGACACACCGGAAGCCAAGAACTTTCGAACAACGGAGGGGATGGTGGTAAATACCGACTTTGAAAGGGCTGCAGCAACGGGCCTCTGAGGAGAAGCTAAACGCTTTGAAACGCGTCAGGCCAGGGACGATATACAAGTATGGAAAGCTGCATGTCTTTGAAATAAATGAAAGTGGATACTTTACCTGATGTGGAGTGCGGTCTCAAGTCAAGGGAAACCTTTTGGAGAATATATACATATACATATATATTACCTACTGGCGGTCGCCAGTAGGTAGTTATAGTTAGGACCGTGTTTCCATAGGAAATCCGCAACATTCTATTTGGAATAACTTTGGCGCCGATTGACGAATCCTCGCGAAATTCTCAAAATAGGTGGGGCGCTCCGCTCCGCTCCGCTCCTACCCTGAAAGTCTCGGGGGGATTCGTCAAGCGGGGGCTGAGAAAAAGGGGGGGTCCCAAAATGCATTTTCCCCATGCATTTTTCCATAGGACCTTTAGTCCGAGCTACAGCCCGAACGGCTGAACAGAATTACTTGAAATTTGGCAGAGAGGTAGCCGTCCGGTCAGGGATGTGCCTTTTGAAGGTCTCGTGTAAATCTGTTCAGTATTTCCTGAGAAAATAGCATTTAAATCAATATATATATCTATAGGCGCGCTCCGAGTGCGTACCGTAAGCTTACCGTACGCGCACGCTGCCGTGCACGAGCGCGATTCTGATTGGTCGTTAGATCTCAGTAAACATTCGAATCGGTCGAAACCAGGAAGTGTCGGCCGCCATTTTGTCTCTCGCAGTCTGAGGGGGTGAAAAACAAAGGTGGAGAACGTGACAAGGGGGCAGGGTGGACAGTTCCTGACCCCCTAGCCTTTGTCAGGGGGTCCCAGAAGGACCCCCAAGGGCAAAAATTAATGTTAATTTTTTTTCAAAAAATCGCCGAATGCGCGTAGCGTACGCGCACGGCGTAATCGGAGAAATTCCGCGAGAAAAATTCCGCGAACTTTGCGTAACTATTCCGCAATTACGCGCACGGCAAAAAAAAAATTTCAAAAAGGAAAGCTTAAAAAAAAATAACAAAAATTGTGAGGTAAGGTTGGCTCTTAAAAGAGCCGTTGGGTTAATACCGGGATAGAGGAAAGAAAGAATGGGAATATTATGAGCGTCTACAAACGTGCTGGTCTAAACAATAAGACCACAACACGTTGTACACCTTATTGAAACCCTCCGAAATCGAGGGTTAATGTCCAGAGGAGCAGAAGAAGGTGATGCTCCCACCTCAGAGGATGGGCTCAGCTGAGCTGCCGATGATGTACTCGGCTGAGCTTCTGAGGTTGGGCTCCGGTGACTTACTGAAGAGTTTTCTTCAGTATGTCGAGCAAAGGTTCTGGGATGTTTATCCCTAATGTGTCTCATCATAGAGTGATTTCCAAAGGAATACTTCTTCCTTGGATCTCCTCTAGATAAAACACGGTCACAAAGTGTGCAAGTGACCAATGGAGCATTGACCTTTTTCTGCCCCTCTGGAAAAGTAAAATACTCCCATACAAAAGAATCCTTTTGTTTCCTCCTTCTCTGTCTGATGATGGTGCTGCTAGGCTCACTCTCAGAAGAGGTCTGCTCCTCTGCCATTGTATCTCAATGTCAATTCAGCTCCTTCTCCTAGGGGATCTCAAGCAGTAATGAGGGGAATGGGTGTGGTGTGGGAAGTTTCTGGAACGGAAAGTAGTTTCAACCAATGAAAAGTGTTCTTTGTGGATCACATGACCTACCGTGCGCGCTCCGTAAGCTTACGGTACGCGCTCGTAAACAAGTATGCATGCGCAAACGTGACGCTTACGGAGCGCTTACGGAGCGCGTACGTAAGACGCACTCGCGCATGCGCATTACACGCCACTGCGTAACCGCGACGTTGCTTCCGCGCAACGCGCATGCGTGTACACGTACGTCACGTACGTATCACGTAAGCGCACTGTACTTATGACGTACGGAGCGCGTAGCGTCAGCTTACCGTACGCGCATCGTATCACGTAAGCGCACCGTACTTATGATGCACGGAGTGCGTAGCGTCAGCTTACCGTACGCGCACGGCAAAAAATGCATAAAATAAAAAATTAATTTCAAGAGTTGTAGAAGATAATAACTGTGATGTACAACTGTATGTAAACATTAATTTAAAAAATATTAACCATTCCATAATGCAGGATATAGTACATATATTATTTTATACATAGGTTGATAATTATTTTTTACCAAAAATCTCCCAAAAAAATTTGCATTTAAAAAACCGTACAAATTCACTGAAAAAACCATAGGTTTCACACACGTCATAGTTAAGAATTAGCATTTAAAAAACCTTGCAAATTCACTGGAAAAACCATAGGTTTCACACATGTTATAGTTAGCTGGACATTTCACTCGTAAAAAACCAATGAAATTCCCCCGTTATAGTTAGTGCAGGCAACTATAACTCACGCGACCGCAATCCTCTGCTGATGATGTCAAATATTACATCACTGATGACATATGTGTCTTTATGAAAAATAAATATTTGTAATATATGTATAGCTAAAGATTAATGGAAGAAGACATGGGTAAATAAGTGTCTAAATACAGTATTAGCATCAACAGAGGATTGCGGTCGCGATAGTTATAGTTGCCTGCACTAACTATAACGGGGGAATTTCATTGGTTTTTTACGAGTGAAATGTCCAGCTAACTATAACATGTGTGAAACCTATGGTTTTTTCAGTGAATATATATATATATATATATATATTACCTACTGGCGGTCGCCAGTAGGTAGTTATAGTTAGGACCACGTTTCCATAGGAAAACCTCAACATTCTATTTTTAATAACTTTGGCGCCGGTCGACGAATCCTCGCGAATTTCTCAAAATAGGTGGGGCGCTACGCTCCACTCCTACCCTGAAAGTCTCGGGGGGATTCGTCAAGCGGGGGCTGAGATAAAAGGGGGGTCCCAAAACGCGTTTTTCCCATGCATTTTTCCATAGGACCTTTAGAACGAGCTACAGCCCGAACGGCTGAACAGAATTACTAGAAATTTGGCAGAGAGGTAGTCCCTAGGTCAAGGAAGTGCCTTTTGTAGGTTTGGTGTAAATCTGTTCAGTAGATTCTGAGAAAATAGCCTTTAAATCAATATATATATCTGAGCCCGCTTACGGTACGCTTACCGTACGCTTACCGTACGCTTACCGTAAGCTTACGGTGGCGTGCGCGAGCGCGATTCTGATTGGCTCTTAGATCTTAGTAAACATTCGAATCGGCCGAAACCAGGAAGCGGCGTCCGCCATTTTGTCTCTCGCACTGAGTGTTGTTTATCAAACATGATGGCCAAAAACATGTTACGGGGCTGTTTTGACAACTCCCTCCCACATAGTCATGTTGAGGGAGTCCCCAAACATCCCCCAAGAGCAAAAACGGTTTTATGTTTTTTTCGGCAATTTCGCGGGGTACGCTTACCGTACGCTTACCGTACGCTTACCGTAAGCTTACCGTACGCTTACGGTAAAAAAATAAAAATAAAAAAAACACTATCCACACTTACCCCACCCCCTGTGCTTTTGGTGGCCGCAGGCCACCAAATGTGCAGGGCTTATTAATAGAGAAAAAAAACGTAATTTTGGCAACATGAAATTATAAAATCGAAATAAAAAAAACACTATCCACATTGACCTCACCCCCTGTGCTTTTGGTGGCCGAAGGCCACCAAATGTACAGGGCTTATTAAAGTTGATAAAAACCGTGCACGGAACGAACTGCGTTAAGTGGGCGCGCACGCCACAAATGGCGTAAAGTAACTTAGCATTTAAAAAACCGTACAAATTCACTGAAAAAAACATAGGTTTCACACACGTTATAGTTAGGAAATAGCATTTAAAAAACCTTGCTAATTCACTGAAAAAACCATAGGTTTCACACATGTTATAGTTAGCTGGACATTTTACTGATAAAAAACCAATGAAATTCCCCCGTTATAGTTACTGTAGGCAACTATAACTCACGCGACCGTAATCCTCTGCTGATGACATATGTGTCTTTATGAAAAAAAAATATTTGTAATATATGTATAGCTAAAATTTAATGGAAGAAGATATGGGCAAATAAGTGTCTAAATACAGTATTAGCATCAGCAGAGGATTGCGGTCGCGTGAGTTATAGTTGCCTACAGTAACTATAACGGGGGAATTTCATTGGTTTTTTATCAGTAAAATGTCCAGCTAACTATAACATGTGTGAAACCTATGGTTTTTTCAGTGAATTAGCAAGGTTTTTTAAATGCTATTTCCTAACTATAACGTGTGTGAAACCTATGGTTTTTTCAGTGAATATATATATATATATATATAGTTTAGAGTAGTAAATCTTAAATATTTTAATATATAGTATTACTATAATGTTAATTAAATAAATCTCACTAATATTTAATGCTATCGGGTCATTAGGATGGTGGGCAAATCGCCACCACCGGTTTAGCGGTGGCGATCCGCCCACCATCCCAACTAGATTTACCCCCGCCATATTATTATGGCGGGCGTACAGCGGCGGAACAAAAGTGCGTCCGCCAATTTTACGCCATTCGGCAATCGTTCCGAAAGGCCTTTCCATTTGCCGCCAAAAATTAAATGTTAATTAATTATTACCTAATTAACTTTTCACTCTATACCCCTACAAACGTAGAAACCTGCACCCAAACTATTAGTATAATAAATCAGTGTTACATAATAAACATAATAGATATCAATATTTTAAAATGATTAATTAGTTAATAATTCGTTATTACTTAATTACCTTCCCACCCTATCCACCTACAAACCTGACAACCCACTATGACACTATAAATTACTATTTACCATTAAATTGAAAATTCTAAATCACTTAAAATTGCAAATAATATTTTTACAAAATCAATAACAATTATACAAACAATACTAACACATAAAATCAATATATAATCTAAAACACATAAAATTACTTCTTTTAATTAATTCTTTACAACTATGTTTTTGAAACAGATATTTATAATAATTATATTCTTAACAATATTACTCACCCGAAAAAACAAACTGTTTGCATCATAATATATTCATTTCACAATATTTTGTTTCTGTCTGCCGATTTTTACAACTTAGGGGCCGATTCCGATCTGGGTCAGAAAGCACTCCGACGAGTCGGATCCGGAGTGTTTTCCGACCGAGCCGGACCCCTACAGTCCGACTGAGCGAGTACGATGCGCACATATGCTGTCGGACGCGGACCCCCGAAGTCCGACTCCGGGAGCTTTTCTGTCCAACGCGTGCATCGTACTGGCTCGGTCGTGAATCGCATCCATTGCGCGCCACGGTTAGCTTACGACCGAGACGTACGGAGCGGCTCGGACCCAAAATCGACTCGGTCGGTGAATTTCATGTAGCTCGCATCCTACTGGCTCGCTCGTACAGCTGTACCAGTCAGGCGGAAAACACGCGTACGGCTCGTATTTTGTCCGGCCGGATCGCGTTCGGTGCTCTTCCGACCCGGATCAGAATCAGCCCCTTAATATTTTGTTCAAATACCCCCACCTAGGTTCAGTTTTACTAAAAGGGTAATGCTTCAGTGCACTTGCCTTTCAAAAGCCAAATTAGGGAAATATATTAATTAACCAGATATGTACACATTGTTAATCATATAATGGACAAAGATGACAGTATATATGAATTCTTTCGACAAACACATTCAGCAATCCAAGTGTGATTCAATCTAAAAAGGATACGGAGGTGAACGAATATCGGCAAAATGGCAATAGGGAAAACTAGTAAATTTCGTGACTTTAGACAATTTTAATACATATGTGTTCACCACACTATAAAGTAAAAATGTAAGACAGCAGGGAATCTAGGTTTGTGTTAGTGCCTCTGGCTTCATCTTAATTAAAAAAGACAGCTATTTCTGATTTAATCCTATAACCCAATACGAGCCATAAAATAGATTTGCAACACAATAAGGTCCAGAAAAGCCTCTATATTGGGCCTCGTATTAAATCTATCCGAGTTAACTTGCCCACAGTGCCGACACTTTTTTCGCTTTCTTCTGCTTTTATCTTAAACTGCCATTCATATGGGACAGAAGACTGGCTGAAGCCAATTTAGAGACCTTCTTCAGCACCAGGTAAAAAACATAGAACCCTAAGACCCATTCTTCAGTTCACTTTTTGGACCTGTGGAAGGACTCTCAGAGGACTGCCTGCTGTTGCAGCCTGATGTCTACTTCGGAAGAATGCCTTGCTGCACCTGGAAGGACTGCTCTGCTGCCTGAAGCCTGCTTTGAACCCACAGAGGCCTGCCCTGCTTCTTGAGCCCTGTTCCACCTCTTAAACCCAGGATTGGGATTGGGTGTGTTATTTTTCTTGTGTTGGGTTTTTACTTTATTACTGTTTGTGTGCTGCATAAATACTTTACAAATTGCCTGTAGGGTAATCCCGACTGCTTTTGTGCCAAGCTACCAGAGGGTTAAGCACTGCTGGATTAAGTGACTTATGTGGTTCACCCTGAAAGGGATTGTGGCTGTTGCTTGAGCAGGGTCAACGCCCCCACTCAACTAACAACCCAATTTATGACAGTGGTTACAGTGGTGATGTTTAGGGTGGTGGTGGTAGTGAGGGTAGTGGATAGGGTGGGGTGGTAGTGTTGGTAGTTAGGGTGGTGGTGGTAATGAAGGTGGTGAGGTGGTTAGGGTAGAGGTGGTGGTTAGGATGGTGGTTGAGGTGTTGCTTAGGGTTGTTGTAATTGAGGTCAGTCGGTGGTGGTGGTTAGGGTAGGGTAGTGGTGGGACATAGGGTGGTTTGGTTAGGGTTGTGGTGGTTGTGGCTAGGGTGTTTGCAGTAGTTGGGTTGGTGGTGGTTAGGGTGGTGGTGGAGAATGGGTGACTTTGGTGGAGGTGGTGGTTATGTTGGTGTGTTGGTGGTTAGGATGGTTGGTGGTTAGGATAGTTTGGGGGTGCTTAGACTAGGGCATGGGGAGGGTGGAAGTGGTTAGGGTAGGGTGGTAGGTATTGTGGTAGTTAGAGTATTGGTGATTGTGGTTAAAGTGGTGGTGCTGGTTATGGTGGCTTGAGTGGTGGGGTTTAGGATGGTGTTGGTGTCAGCAGAAGGGTGATGGTAGGGTGGTGGTAGGGCGGTGCATTGGTTAGGGTGGTAGCATGGGGGTATTGGTGTGGTGGTGAAAATGGTGGTGATGGTTAGGGAGGTCATTTTGGCAGTGTTAGGCTTGTGGTTGGATGAAGGTGGTGGTCAGAGGTGGTAGTGGTTAGGGAGTGGTGGTAAAGATGGTGATGGTGGTTGTGGTTGGAGTGCTGATGGTTAGGATCGGGTTGTGATGCTAGGTTGGTGGTGGGTAGGGTGATGATGTTAAGCTGTGTGTTGGGTCATAGTAAGATGGGGCGGTTATTGTTAGGGTGGTGGTGGTACGCTTGTGATGTGGTAAACATGATGATGATGGTTAGGATGTTGGTAGTGGTGGTTAGGGTAGAGTGGTGGTGGATAGGGTGGTGGTGTTTATGGCAGGGTGGTGGCAGTTAAGGTAGAGTGTTGGTAGTTAGGGTAGAGTGTAGTGATTAAGGTGGTAGAGGTTAGGGTGGTGTGAGGGTGGTGATAGTTGTATGGTGGTGGTGGTTAGGGTGGTGGTCGGGCAGTGTTAGGGTTGTGATGGTATAGGGTGGTGGTAGGCTAGTTATGGTGATAGTGGTTAGGGTAGTGTTGGTTAAGGTGGTGGTGAGTGTGGTGGTGGTGGTGGTTAGGGTGGTGGTAGTAGGGCAGTAGTAGTGGTTAAGGTGGTATAATGTAATGCAATGTAAGGTGGATTTGTTGAGTGCTGCTTGTCACCCGTGAGGCTATCCAGGCATTGAGTAGGTGAGTGTAAGTGTGTGGTGTGGCTAGGCCTGAATATAGGCTGTCTTGATGGTCCTGCAAGAAGACTAATTGAATAGCCAGGTCTTCAGCAGCTTGGGGAATTCAAGACGTGAGGAGGAGGCCCTGATGTGTTAGGGGAGCTCGTTCTAGGATTTGGTGGCTTGGTAGGAGAATTATTGACCTCCCACTCGGCTTAGGTGGATGTGGGATATGTCTGAGTTAGAGTGATACTGAGCAAAGTATTCTGGTGGGTTGGTGGAAGTGTGTCGGTGATTGAGGTATGTGGTTCCCGTATTGTGTAGTGACTTGAATGCATGTGCAGGAAGTTTGAACTGAATGGGGAGCCAGTGGAGCTCTCTGAGGAGTGGTGTGGTGTTGGTTCGGCGTGGGAAGTCAAGGAAGAGTCTGGCAATCGCGTTTTGGATGATTTGAAATCTGTGAAGGAGACGGGTTGGGTTGGTGTCCAGTGGAAGCCACTTGAAGATTTTGCGTAACATTTTGCGTAACATGTGGAGGATGTGAAAGCATAAGGAGGTGACATCGTTGACCTAGGACTTCATGGTGAGATTGGTGTCCAGGATGAGCCTAGCTTCCTAGCATGGTTGGTTGGGGTGCGTGTGAGTCCAAGATCGGCGGGCCACCAGGTAGAGTCCCAAGGTGAGCTCTTATTCCTAAAGATCAGCATTTCAGCTTTGTCGGTGTGGAGCTTGGGCAAGTTTTGTTTCATCCAACTGGCCACGCTGATCATGCATTTTTTTAAGTTTGTCTTGGTGGAGACGGTGTCTGCGAGGGAAAAAAGGAGATGGGTGTTGTCGGCATGGGAGATTATGTTGGTTCCGTGGGATCTGATGATGTTTGCCAGAAGAGTCATGTACATGTTGAAGAGTGTGGGGCTGAGTGATGATTCCTGTGGGACTCTGCAGTTGAGGTCTTAGAGTTCTGAAGTGACTGGTGAGAGCCTGACTTGCTGTGTTCTTCCGGAGAGGACACTTATCATTTGAGATCTGGTCCTTTTATTCCAGCTGTGTGTAGTCTGGAAATGAGTGTGTGGTGGGAGACAGTGTCGGTGGTTTCGGCGTTGGTGCTAAGGGTAGAATGGCAGTCTTTTGGTTAGGGTAGGGTAGTGGTACCTAACATAGGGTGTAAATGGTTATCTTAGGGTGGTGGTGGTTAAGGTAGGGTGGTGGCTAGGTTGATTCTGGTTGTGGTTAAGGTGGTGGTGGTTGTTAGGGTGGTGGGTGGTGGGTATGGTAATAGTAGGGTGTTGGTGGTTAGGGTGGTGGTAGGATGATGTGTTAGGGGTAGGGTGGTGGTTGTGTTAGGTTGGTGGTAGTTAGGGTGGTGGAGGTTAACATAGTGGTGTTTATGGTTACAGTGGTGATAATGGCGAGGATCATGGTGGTTAGCATGGTCCTGGTGGTTAGTGTGGATGTAGTGGTTAGGGTGGGGGTCATGGTTAGGGTGGTGGCATTTAAGGTGGTGTATTAGAGTGGTGGTATTGGTGGTGGTGATTTTAGGGTGGTGGTATGGTGAATGTTGTTAGGGTGGTAGTGGTGGTAGGGTGGTGTTTGTTAGGGTGGTGGTGGTTAAGGTGGTGGCTTGGATAGTGGTGGTGGTTAGGATGATGGTTTGAGTCATGGTTGTGGCTACGGTAGTGGTTAGGGTGTTGTTTTTGGTTGGGCTGAAGGTGGTGGTGCTTAGAATGGTGAGGGGGGTGGGTGGTGTTATGGGTAGGGTGGTGGTCAGGTGGTGTGGTAGGCAGGTTAGGGTAGTGGAGGCTAGGGTGGTGCTGGAAGGGGTGGTGGTTATTAGGGTGGAGGTGTTGGCCATTAGGGGGTGATGATGTTTAGGGTGGTTGTAGGTTGGTTGTGGTGCTAGGTTGGTTAAGGTGATGGTTTGAGAGGTGTTGGTGTCAGAGTGGTGGTAGTGTGGTGGAGGTTAGGGTGGGAGTAGGATGGTGGTGTAAGGGGTACGGTGGTGGTGATAGGGTGACGGTGATAGGGTGGTGGTGGTGGTAAAGTGGTGGTATGGTGGTTAGGGTTTGTGGTGCTTATGGTGGTTTTGGTGGTTTTAGTGGTTAGGGTGGTTGGTAGAGTCATGGTAGGGTGGTGTTGTTGTGGGGAGGTTGGCAGTAGGGTGGTGATTGTCATGTTATGTTATGTTGTATTTATTTGAATAGTGCACTAATCACCCGAAAGGGTAGCCAGGTGTTTGGGCAGGTGTGTAAGTGTTTGATTGCCAAGATGTGCATATGAAGAGCCAGGTCTTCAGCTTTTTGCAGAACTCAAGAATTGAGGAGGAGGCTCTGATGTGTTTTGAGGGATGTTCCATGTCTTGGTTACGATGAGGAAGGGGTAGGCCGGTTAGGGTGTTGGTAATTAGGCTGATGGTAGTTAGGGTCCTGGTGTTGGTGTTTAAGGAGGTGCTGATGGTTAGGGTGGAGGTGATTAAGGTGGTGGTTTGGGTGGTGGTGATTAGGGACGTAGTTTTGGTTGTAGTGATGGTTAGGGTGGTGGTTAGGGTGTTGATGGTGGTGTTGGGCAGGGTAAAGGTGGTTAGGGTGAGGCGAGACCTAAGGATGGGCTTTCTACCCAGAATGTAGATCCCAGTCACTGGGTCAATAACATAAATCCACTTCAGTGTCAATTGCATTCATGGGAATATATTGCTCCATGATTCACACTGGCACTTCCACCTACAAATGTATTTAAATATATTGAAGGGCATGCATCACCTTTATATATGACAAGCAGTAACACAGGGATAATGAGACACTGAAGCATTAACAGGAAAAACAAACAAATACAATGGAGCAAAAAACACATATACTCTAGAAGTATCAACATATAGTACAGATATTAGGATGCACACTAAACTAATAGCAGAAAAGAGAGACTCCTACAGGGGACAGAAATCATACATACCACTGGAACACAGGACACCAGGACCAGAAGTCATAAACATGTGCTAGTAAAAATGCTTACACTCACAACATGAAAACCATTGCCACTGAAGCATGGAAAACAGCTGTGAAGCATGTTATTTGCAGTGGGACACATAATGTAATTACATTGAGTAAAGGACTCCAACATCCAGGTTAGGGATACCAGTGCAAAACAGCATTATCTGAAAATTACTCTCCTTAAAAAACTGAGACAGTGTCAAAATAACTGTGAAAGCCAGCCATACTACAGATATTGGGAAAGGGAAAAGTGACAAGCACACACACATTAGCATGAAGACATTGGCACTACAACTAGGTGGCATTACTCCACTCTAAGACACTCCATCACTCGACTCCACTCTATGCCACTCCACTCTACAACACTCTTGTTATATTCAACATCGATAGCCTAATATAGGCTCAGGTAACATCGTACCCCTTCACCTATATTCTTTTTTTTTTTTAAAGCTTTTTTTTTATTAAGCATCAAGCAGAACAGCAATACAGACATTAGTTCGTTCCAGGGGTGCGCAGGCTCCAAGGTTGCAAAACAGTCGGCTAAGGTGAGTTCAGCTTCGTACCGCCCCAGTTCATACCACACCCCCAAACAAAGTGATCGATGCTAATTGTAAGAGAACATAACCCTGAGGAGGTTCTTCAATCCAGAACCCATCCCCCAAACCCCCTCTCCCCCTCCCCCCAAAGTAACGCCCCCCCGTCCCGGTGGTGGTAAGCTTATATAACACAAAACCTAAAGGATAGCATCATTGTCTCAGCGTGATGTGAGTAGCCCAGGACCCCCACAGTGGTGTATGAAGGGCCGTGTCGTCACAACCAGACCCCGGGACCACCTATATTTGGAAAAGGTGCATAGCCCGCACCAAAGGAGGACAGAGTGCAGAGGGTAGTCCCCGGGACAGAAAAGCAACCAACGGCCCCCAGCTGAGTTCGAACCCTTTATAATTATCCCTAAAGATATCTGCCAAGCGTTCTAAGGAAAGAATCCTCCATAACTCACCTATATTCTTACCTACATTTCATACATAACAGGCTTACAGGGACTGACTTTTTACCTAGATACAACACTGCATTCAGAACACGAGTTTTCCCTAGTTTGAAATCTCATACATTATGCATGAGGATTCTTGGAAGCACAGCAGGACTCCCATCTCCTGTATAATATCTATGTACAAAGTTCATGCCCGACGTCATCCTTAGTCCGACCCAGTGATACAGCGAGGTAGGACCCTTGGGGAGACCTATAGGTATATATACATCACATCTTGGTAAGTCAGAGAGAGGAGACCGAGACTTCCCGGTTGACACACTAACCAGAGACGCTGAGATTCCTACATGCAGACACTCCAGCTCCAGTGGTCTAAAACATCTTTTGCGGGGTGTCCAACTCGAGACCAGGACGGGGTCCCACAGTCTCTCACTTCAGGTAATGGGGTTGACTTTATCCTAGAGAGATTCTTGGCCTAACACCTACACACATGCTAGGTGCACTTAGATACATCTAGTTAGGGAAGCATTGAAGGAGTATGCATCTTTTTATTATCATGTATTTTATATACTTGTATGTATTTATGATTACTGCAAGATGGTAGGCTACCATCCTTTTACTTTCATAGTGCTTCTAATCATTTATATCTATTACTGTCTAATGGTTGTTGCAGTGCATCTTTTTTACACCAGAATAACAACTGTTCAATAAATACTTATTGAAAACGCCCAGCCTGATTATTCTGTGTATCTCTCTGAGACTAACCAAGTAAGCACGAGTGACTGAGCTAAAAGTAGTATATTGTTTCCACAGTCCTGAGGGATCAGGGTTGTCATGTTCAAGGGTTGCCAAGAACTATTCTCTCCTTGATAAGAGGGGATTCTAGTGGCACTGTGAGCTAGTTGATACAGAAGGCCAACATATCCTGTGAGGGTTTTTAGAATCAGTCCTACACCAATCCTATAGCGTATGCTGTCCGAATGCGCAGATCCTGTATAGGTTTTTTAGGAACTACATGACACTCTACTCTATGCAACTCTATGACATTCTATTACACTCTGCAACACTCTACGCTACACCCTCTTCACCACTCATTCCACTTTACTCCACTCTACTTTACGACACACTACTGCACTCTGCTCATCTACTCTACTCTATGCCACTCCACTCTAAAACTCTACTCCACTCTATGCCACTCCACTATACTCCACTCCACTCTATGACATGCTACTGTACTCTATGCCACTCCACTCTATGCCACTTTACTCTACGACATTCTACTCAACTCTATACAACTCCCTCCATGCCACTTCATGCAATAATTTACTCCACTCCACTCTATGACATTGGACTTGAGTCTATGCCATGTCACTCTAGGACACACTATGCCACTTCACAACACCTTACTCCACTCCACGCCCTCACTCTTATCCACTCTATGACATTCTACTCCCTCCACAACACTCTTTGCCATTCCATTCTATGACACTCTACTTAACTCTATGCCACTCTACTCTACAACAATCCACTTCAATCTACACCACTGTATTCTAAGACAGTCTACTCCACTGTACACAACTCCCTTTACCCAACTGCACGACACTGCACTCCACTCTACCCCACTCCACTGTACGCCACTTCACTCTAAGCCACTCCACTCTACAACACTTGAAACCACTCTACTCTATGACACTCTACTCTACACCCCCACTCTTTGCTCTTCCGCTCCACTCTACTCCCTACATAACACTCTGCAACACTCTATGCCACTCCACTTTATGCCAATCGACACCACTACATGACACTCCACTCCACAATACTCTATGACCCTCCACTCCACTCCACCCTACTCCACTATATGCCAGTGCACAAAACTCTATGCCGCTCAATGCAATACGCCACTCCACGACACTCTACGCCACTCCATGACCCTTCACAACATTATAGGCCACCTACTTTTGTCCATGCTGAACAGCAGCCACACTAATGTACAGCATGACAAAAAAAAAACATTGTCAAAGCGAGTAGCTCTCGCATAGGCGAGACCTTTTGGTTTTGCCAATGCTTGTTGCATTAGTGGGGGTGTCTTCCTGGGCAGGAATTAATTCTAAGAATCAATGAGTAAAGTATATATATTTTATTTGTCTTTATTACAGGTTCAATACTTTAGGTGGTATTAATTAGTCTTCTTTCTGTGTCTTCTTTCTTTTTAGGCTTATCTGAGCTTTACTTTTGTTTGTAGGTGTTTCACTCACAATGCTGCTGCCAAGCCTCAAATAACTCTGAAATGGTTCGGACACTTCCCTCACAAGCTCCTTCCTGAATACTTCTCTTTAGATTACCCAGGAGGAATAAGAGGGAAAGCCAATTTATCCTTATTCCAGTCAATCAATCAAGTTGTATTTGTAGAGCGCGTCTTGTCACCCGAGAGGGTATCCAGGCACTAGCTGCAGGTTGCAGTAAAAAAAAACAGGTCTTGAGTCCCTTCCTGAATTCGGTCAGCGAGGGTGCAACGCAGAGGAGGAGGGTGTTCCAGGCTTTGGCAGCGAGATGGGAGAAGGAGCGTCCTCAGGCGCGACAGCAGCATATGTGAGGAATGGGTGTGAGGGCAAGGTGTGCGGAGTTGAGGTTCCTGGGCGGTTGGTCGAAATGAAGGTGCTGGTTCATTTTGAAGGGTCCTTGGTCATGGAGAGCTTTGTAAGCAAGGGTCAGCAGCTGAAATGGCATCTCTTCTGGACCAGGAGTCAGTGGAGGTCTTTCAGGTGTTGGGTGATGTGGGTTCTCCTGGGCATGTTGAGGATCAATCTGGCGGCTGCATTGTCTGGAGTCTTTGCATGAGGTCGGTGGTAGTACCTGCATAGAATGTGTTGCAGTAGTTCAGTTGGGCTGGTGATGAGAGCCTGCATTACCGTGTTGATGTGGAGCCTCTGAAAGATTTTATGAAGCGTGTGGAAGCAGGCTGAGGAGACAATGTTGAGTTGACGTTTCATGGAGAGTTCGCTGTCGAGAATGATGCCAAGGTTGCAGGCATGCTCTTTCAGTGTAGGAATGGGTCCGAAATGCCACCAGAAGTCATTCCAAAGGGCGGTGTGTTTGCCGAAGATCAGGATGTTAGTCTTGACCGAGTTGAGCTTCAGGCAGTTGTCCTTCATCCAGGCAGAGACATTCTTCATACAGTTATGAAAGTTGGTCTTAGTCGAGGTGGGGTCGGCTGAGAGTGAGAGGACGTGCTGGGTGTCGTCGGCGTAGGGGATTACGTCATGCGAATGACGATGTCTGCGAGTTGTGTCATGTAGGTGATGAAGAGGGTTGGGCTGAAGGATGGTCCTTGGGGGACACCGCAGATGGTGTGTTTGGCTTGCTATGTGAAGTGAGGGAGGCAGATTCTCTGGGTGCATGTCATGAGAAAGGATGCCATCCATCTGAGTGCATTGTCTGTTCTACCATTCTTGCATAGGCGATTGATGAGTGTGTTATGAGAGACCGTGTTAAAGGCTGCTGAGAGGTCAAGCAGGATCAAGGAAGCTGATTCTCCTGTGTCAAGTAGGGTGCGGATGTCATTCGTTGCAGTGATCAGAGCTGTCTGGGTGCTGTGGTTGAGAGGGGTCCAGTAAGTTTTTTCTCTCCAGGTATTCGGTGAGTTGTAGGTTGATGGCCATCTCCAGGACTTTGGCGGGGAACCAGAGCAGTGAGATGGGACGGTAGTTCTGGAGTTCTCTGGGGTCTGCTGAGGGGTTCTTGAGGAGGGGTCTGACCTCGGTGTATTTCCAGACATTGGGAAAGGTGGCTGTGGTTATTGAAGCATTGAGGATGGTGGTGAGTTAGCAGCTGATTTTGTCTCTTCTGAGGTCGAAGAGTCAGGGGTCGGTGGGTGCTCCCGAGTGGATGGAGTTCATAAGAGTGGTTGGGTGTGGTGTGCTGAGTTGTTCCCATGCGGTGATTGGGTGGTCAGCGGTGGTGGTCTGTTGGCACCTGAGGAGGTTGGAGGGTGGGGGATTTAAGTTTTTTTAGATGGCTCCTATCTTGTTGTCGAAGTGGTCCGCAAGGGCGTTGCAGAGTTCTTGTGATGAGGGGATGCAGTTTTTGTTGGCAGGTGAACTAGATAGTGAAGAGTTCCTTGGCTTGGTTTGCACTGGTCTCGATTCGGTGGGTCAGGGCTTCCTTTTTTGAGACTTTAATCTTTCTGTGGTAGTCATTGAGTGCTGATTTGAAAGTGGCTTGGTAGGTGTGGTTCCTGCGGGTGCACCATCTTCTTTCCAGTTGTTTGCACCTGCATTTTGCCGTGTTGTGTTCCGGGGTGTACAAGGTCACTTGTTTGGAGGGTCTGTGTGTTTTGACTGGTTTGGTCGGTGCAACTAGTTTGGCGGCGCTGGTGATCCAGTCGCTGAAGAGCTGTACTGCCTGATCCAGGTTGGTGTTGTCTTTGGGCTGCCTGGAACCGAGGGCGTCAGTCCATTGTTGCTGGGTGATCATGGACCAGCTACAGAAGGGGGCACTGTGTCAGCTGGTGGCGGTACTGGCCAGTCCAGTGAGCGTGAAGTGTACGATGGAGTGGTCCATCGTGGTGAGTTTCAAGGTATAACTATTTGAGTATGTTGCTGGGCGTGAAGATGGAGTCCAGTGTGTCCTGCTTTGTGCTTAGGGTCACTGACCAGCTGCTTGAGGCCAATGCTGTCTAATCTTTCTAGGAGGTCAGTGGAGTAGTCCAGATGGAAGTTGAGGTCTCCCAGAAAGATGTTGTGTTCGGATTCGATGGCGAGTGGGGTGACGAATTCAAGTGATGGCGTCGCTGAGGCCGGTTCGTGGTCCTAGTGGTCAGTACACGAGCGTGCCTCTGATGGTGGTGTTATCGACGGTGGAGAGATGGAAGTTCATGTGTTCCATGATCGGTGTAGTTTTATCATCAGAAATGGTGCAGGTGATCGGTTCTTTGTGTACAATGGCAAAGGCGCCTCCATGTCTGTTGGTGCAGTCGCGGTGTTTCATCTTGTAGCTGATGGGTGTTGCTGTGGTGATGTCCAGGGCTGATGCATGGGTGAACAAAGCAAACACAAGGAGATGATGGACGGAGCACTGAAACTTTTCGACACTCACCCCCAGTCACAGATCTGGGTTGAATACATCATCGTTCTTTAGCTCACTTCACCACCCATGTTCAGACTCAGCTATATGCAAATCAGTCTTGACCTTGTGCCTCATGGGAACAGTCCAGCCTGAACTGCCCAGCCATGTCTTCCCTGGACCGGAAACAAGCATCCTGGGACCGGTTTCGGGCTAACAGCCCTCATCAGCCAGGCTAGCTTGAATCCAGTGGCGAAGTGAAAAAGGGACCCACGTCTGGACATACCCTGCCAACTTAGGGCGAACAAGGCAAACACAAGCAGATGATGGAAGAAGCACTGAAACTTTTCAGACACTCACCCCAGTCACAGATCTGGGCTGAATCCATCATCGTTATTTAGCTCAATTAGCCACCCCAGTTCAGACACAGCTATATGCAAATCAGTCTTGACCCTGTGCCTCATGGGAACAGTCCATCCCGAACTGCCGAGCCATGTCTTCCCTGGACTGGAAACAACCATCCTGGGACCGGTTTCAGGCTAACAGCCCTCATCTGCCAGGCTAGCTTGAATCCAGTGGCAAAGTGAGCAAGAGACCCACGTCTGGGTATACCCTGCCAACTTAGGGTGAACAAAGCAAACACAAGGAGATGATGGACGGACACTGAAACTTTTTAGACACTCACCCCCAGTCACAGATCTGGGTTGTCTCCATCATCGTTCTTTAGCTCACTTCGCCACCCCAGTTCAGACACAGCTATATGCAAATCAGTCTTGACCCTGTGCCTCATGGGAACAGTCCAGCCCGAACTGCCAAGCCATGTCTTCCCTGGACCGGAAACAAGCATCCTGGGACCAGTTTTGGGCTAACAGCCCTCATCAGCCAGGCTAGCTTGAATCCAGTGGCAAAGTGAGCAAGGGACCCACGTCTGGGCATACCCTTCCAACTTAGGGCGAACAAAGCAAACACAAGGAGATGATGGACGGAGCACTGAAACTTTTCAGACAATCACCCCCAGTCACAGATCTGGGTTGAATCCATCATCGTTCTTTAGCTCACTTCGTCACCCCAGTTCAGATACAGCTACATGCAAATCAGTCTTGATCCTGTGCCTCATGGGAACAGTCCAGCCCGAACTGCCAAGCCAGGGGTGAGCCGACAGGTTGAGGGTTGCGATGGTGTGCCAGACTTTAGTTTTGGGTTTGCAGAGCGATCTAGCATTGATCAGAAGGCAGGTGAGTTGTTCTGGAGGGGTCTCAGCTTGTGGGGCTGGTGTGGCGCTGGTTGTTGTGATGGTGGTCGGTGCTGGGGTAGAGGTGAACCAGCAGCGGAGGCAGGTGAATGGTCCCACTGAGGAGCGAGGCGATGCAAGGCAGCAGTTGTTGTTGCTTCTCGGTTCCGGGTACGAAGGTATGCGGCAGAGTACCTGTGGGAGTGCTACAAGTCGGGTTCCTGTCGGTGGGGCAGTCCAGGCGTGGACAGGCGCAGACAGGCTTGTCTTTGACACGCGAGTGGCCTCCATCAAAAGCGATGTCAAAAGTAAATACAAATACAAATAGCAAAGTAAAGATGACAATTACAGGCTAAACAGTACACAGATGCACTCGGGAAGTAAGGGCACAAACCAAAACAAGTGGTCACCTGACCTCAGGCAGTGGGCTTGAAATGGCGCCTTGGGGCCTGTAAGCAATGTGGCAGGCCCACAAAGCTAGACACCGGCAGCGGGGGAGCAGCTCAAGACCAGGGGGTCAAGGGATACTCACTGGATACATGCAGCAGCCTACATAAGTAGCCCCGGGAGGAGGGAGGGGCTGGCAGAGAGGCAGGAGGATGGCCAGCAAAGAAACAGCGGGAGCTTGGTGGGAAAGAAATGGTGGGAAGTTGGAATTAGTCAACAATGCCAAAAAAACAAATAGCCAAATTAAGGAGCCAAAAGTAATGCCAAAAGTAAAGCCAAATACAAATAGCAAAATAAAGATTACAATTACAGTCTGAACATTGCACAGATGCACTGAGGGAATATGGGCAAAACCCAAAACAAGGGATTACCTGACCTCAGGCAGCAGGCTTGAACTAGCAGCTACGGGGCTGCAAGAAAGACAGCGTTAGCAGTGGGAGCCGTACAAGACCAGGGGGTCAAGTGCTACTCACTGGAGCCACGCAGTAGCCTCCAGAAGTAGTCCTGGGAGGTGGGAGGGGCTTGCAGGGAGGCGGGAGAGCCGCAAGCTAGAAAATGGTGGAAGCAGAGACTGGCAAGAAAAAGGCAGGAAGGCGCAGTTTTTCCATAATGTGAAAAAAAATAAAAAGTAAATTAAGGAGCCGATATTCATTCCAAAAATAAAGCCAAATACAAATAGCAAAGTAAAGATGACAATTACAGGCTGAACAGTGCACAGATGCACTTGGGGAATAAGAGCATAAACCTAAATAAGTGGTCACCTGACCTCAGCCAGCAGGCTTGAACTGGCAGCTTTGAGACTGCAAGCAATGCTGCAGACCAATGGAGCTAAACAGCCGCAGCAGGTGGAGTGGCACAAGACCAGGGGGTCAAGGGCCACTCTAGTCTGATATATCATTCATTCATTTATTAAACTTTATTCAGTTTAGAAAACCATGACATATACAAGATAAAAACAGTTCATACATAATAGGTAAACAATTTAAATAATCATTTCCTTAATACGTCCTTGGGCAATTGTAGTAAATACATTTTCTTTTTTTTTTGCCTTTACAATATAAATCCAGTTACTCGATAATCAGATAAAATACAATAAAAATGCTAAGCTTACTATTCAGTGTATTTAAAACATAGAGGGAAATGTAAGTTGCGGGCAAAGATTTTAAAAGGTGTGAATGCTAGAAAACTACATATAGATATTTAGAGCTTTCTACATAGATTCTAAGTAAGGAATAAATTCTGATGTTTTCTTAATATTAGCGATGAATTTTGGAGCAAAATAGTCTTACTTTTTTTGCAGATGGGAGAGCCAAGTCAATTTAGTGTCAAGTGTGATACCTAAGTAATTAAAATTCGGCACATATTCTAGCTTCTGTTTTTGGACATTAATGTCCTTCTTGAATGATTTGTGCGGTTTGACTGCCAAATATGTTGTTTTGCTGGAATTTATTTCAACGCCCTTAGAGTTACAGTAGTCACTGAATGAGTCTACTAGATTTTGAAGGCCCTTCGGAGTTTGTGACAGTAAAATAGTATCGTACGCAAATAAGAGAGCCGGTACTGGCACCCATCCTAACTTCGGTGAGTCATGTCTGCACCCCACAAGATATTTTGGAGCATCATTTACGTATAGTGAGAAGAGGGTGGGAGCCAGCATGCAGCCCTGTCTTACACCCCTCATTATAGGGAATGCCTCGGTGAGTTCTCCCCTCGGTCCCCATCTAAATTTCTCGTAGTTATCTTCATGTAATCTCATTATCTGTACAAGGAGAACCTTGGGTACACCTTGACTTTTTAGGGAGTTCCAAAGCAGATCTCTGGGTATAAGGTCGAAGGCGGCCTTCAAATCTATAAAAGCTATGTACAAGTGGCCTTTCTTTAAAATTGTGTATTTCCATCCCATGCAGAAGAGTCTAAAGGTCTGATCAATTGTGCTGGTTCTGGCTCTAAACCCAGCCTGGTACTGTAATAATATGTTATTCCCCTCTATCCAGTCATTTAGTTTTGATAAAATCTGCTTAGCATAGATCTTTTGTAGGGTATCGATTAGGCTAATAGGCCGATAATTTGCTGGATCTTGACGATCTCCCTTTTTTAGAAATTGGGATGATTTCAGCCCCTTTCCAAGATTATGGTAATGGGGCACCTGCCGCCACAGCATTTCAGAGAAGACTGATGTACGGCCCCCAAACAGCTTTATCATGTTTCAGCAGGTCACCTGGTATTTTATCGGGGCCTGGAGCTTTCCCGGGCTTAACTGCATCAATAGCTGCCAATGTTTCCTCTGTACTAAAATATGGGGTAAGTTTGTCTCGTTTCGGAGATTGGTACGCGGTTTGTTGTGTTCCTTTGCTGGTTGTTTGTCGGTTCGGTAGTAATCTCTGAGTATAATTTTGAAAAATGTTTGACCCAACTACCTGAGTCCAAGATAGATCCATACTACTTCTTCCCGTTTTATTACCCTTAGCTATCAATCTCCAGAAGCCTGCCTGGTCCTTAATTTTGGCTGTGATAATCAGTTCGGACCAGACACTATCATCCCAGTCTCTCTTTGTTTGCATTAGTAATATTTTGTACTTGGACCTCTGTCTCTTAGTGCCTTAGCATCATTAAATTTCGCTGCCAGTATAAGCTCACCCTTAACTTTACGGCACTCCCTATTATACCACTGATTAGTTCCCCACCTCATTCTCTCTAGGGATTTTGCTCAGGATCAATTGTAATTTGTCTGTCATTATATGATGAATCTGCACTATAGGAATCTCTGGGATAGGCAGTTCAGTGTAAGGGGAGATACCATCTGAAAAGGTGTTGTAAATTCTTATCATAACTTCAGCTTTACCTGCTATAGATGGCCATTTCGGGGCTCTACGGTTGTTACTAACTAAAGGTTGAGTTGGAGTTGAGTTGTTATCTTTATTTCTCCAATTGGTAGGTTCAAAAAGGGAGCCTGCTAATGTTAAGCACAATGAGTAGGGATCACTATCGTCTCTGATTTCGACTTTTAGATCATGCATATTAGGCCAGGAGTTAGCAGTTACCAATATATAGTCAATACTACTCTTAGTAATTCCCCTATTAAATGTAGGGGCACTCGGTCTGTCTGACGGCAGCCTACCATTGCAGACCCTAAGTCCCTGCCCTGAAACTAATCGAATAAGTTGTGAAACTGCAACTGTAGAGGACACTGTAGGGCCAGCCTCCAGAGAAGGAATATGGTTTGCCATGTCCTCCTCTTCAAAAATATTGTCCAAACCCACTGCCGGTTCAAATTTACAGTTAAAATCCCTCCACCCCCACAATTACCTTTGCCCTGGAGTCGATTGTACATAAAAACTTGTCCAACAACTCTATAACTGGAGATTCCTTACTGGATGGAATGGTCTATTGTAGATGTTTATTATATAACTTTCAGCTTTGTCTTGTGTTAAAACCTTTATCCCCAGTATATCTTGTGATGGATATTCCGGGAGAGATGTGTCAACCTTTAAGGTTGACACCTTAAGCCCACCCGACGGTCTGCCTCTTGCTGAGGGGGTGGCACTAAAACTAAATGTTTTATACCTAAGCTTATGAGGGGGTTTCCAGCACCCAAGTTTCTTGCAAAAAACAGATTTCATTACGGTTGATATACTCCTGCCATTCACAATCTATTAATTTTCATTACAGCCCTGCTATGCCCCACAATGTAAAATGCAATTCTGGTGGCTGTGTTGGTTCACTCCAATGTTGGGAGCTCTCTGGTAGATGGTCTGCCAATGTTTCTCCCCTATCTATTTAAAAAGCATGTTGCTTAATAGTGGGGTCAATTGGGAGTAGATCTTCGTTAGATAAAACAAGGGCCCCCACACTTTGGTTGAGTGTGGGAGACAGCATGGGCTGTCAATCGACTGCCTCCAAATTTGTATGCAAGGAATTGAGGTTAGGTAGTAGTCTGGGGTTGGCAGATTCTTGATGGATCCCTTCTGTTGTGCCATGGGGGTTGTATAGTTAAATCTCACAGGGCTGCTGGTAAGTGACCCTGTTCTCAAATCAAGTGCACTAACCCATCAGCTATGTTTTTTGATTTTAGTGTAAGGAGTATGGTATCATGGCCAGAATTTTGACTAGTTAAGCGCTCCATCTCCAATAAATCTGAGTGTATTACAGATAGGCAGTCGCGCTTATGTCCGGTCCAGTGAATTACTTTGTTTTTTAGCGACTCTTCATCCTTCCTATATGAAGAGAGGCTAAGCTTGGGGATGTTTGTCATAAACACTTTCCAGCTCATTTGTTGGGGGGTACCTGTTTTCCTATATGTGGAGAAGGTCTGTCTACGCTCTGTCTAGGTAATGGGTGGGTATCTCATGTGCTGTGTAGCATGCTGATCCTGCTCCCATGCTGTACCTTCCCTGCCCATTCTGTGCCAGTTGGTATATTCCCCCCTATTTGTGTTAGGTTGGGTATTTTTGTAGGTGTTATCCCTCTGTGCTCCCCTATCCACTCATTCCTGCTCTCGAGTCTTGCTCTTCCATAACTATGGTTCATTCTGTTTCCCATCCATACCTGTCCTCAATGTTTTTATACGATATGTCTGATCTTGAGCCCTCTGGTTGAGTATCAGTTCTTACATCAGTTCTAGGGTCCTCCAATTGTTTATCTCCTTTTTTTTAAACTCTTTTTATTGCACGTTATGGTATAGCATAGCACGGTACAAACATGTGTAAAATCATCGGATCTTATTAGACAATCATTTTTAGTCACTAAACATCCCACGTATTGCTCCTCCACCCACACCCACTACAGGAATGTATCATGCATTAATTCTAGTGGCTCGCTCCCCCGTTCTGATGGGGAGGTGCAGATGTTGCCTTTATACGTGTTCCATTTCCCCCACACTTTGTCCCATTTTTTGGGGCATCCTCTGTTTGTGTAAACTGCCGGTTCAGCGAACATGCACAAATCGACATCACGCACCCATTACATTATTGTTGATGATTCAGAAACTCCCCATCTACAGGCGATGTTACGCCTTGCAAGTATATAGACCATGGCTGCCCACAGCTGGTCCATGCGACTCAGGTCTGTAGCATCCCAAATATTAAGCAAACAGATCTTGGGGGACAAAGTCCTGGTCATCCCACACACTTCAACGATCACCCTGTTAGCCGCTTCCCAAAATACCTGAATGATTGGGCATTCCCAGAGTGTGTGGTAAAACGTGCCCGTTTCCCCACACCTCTGTGTGCATTCTGCATTACTAATTCGACCCATCTTGAATAGTGTGGTGCATGTGATGTATGTACGGTGCAAAATTCTTTGCTGGACCAATCACAGTCGTGATGGTATGGCCACCTCTCACGGAGAGGATAGTGCATCACGCCAATCCTCTTCCTCTAATGTCCCCAGGTCAATCTGCCAGCGTGCATATAGGCTTTCCAGTGGATCTGGTGAATTGTTAATTATTTTTCTATACGTGAGGGAAATTACTTTACTTTCCATGGGGTCAGCGAGTAATCTGTCCTCAAGTGGTGCGGACTCCGGGACCTCGTCTATACCTTTAGTTGCCTTCTGCAAGGCATGCCGTATTTGCAGGTATCTAAAAGTTTCGCTCGTGTACAATTTATATTCCTATTGTAGCTCTGCAAACGTCAGTATTTTCCCCATCTTTACCAGATCGGCCATTTGCGATATGCCTATGGTATCCCATTTGTCAAATCCTTTACTTTTACTTAAGTTGCCCAGCATGGCTGCATGCCAAAGGGGCGTCATTTGTGTCAGTCCATTACACCAGCCTAGCTTCTTAGTGGTGG
Source organism: Triturus cristatus (assembly GCF_964204655.1). Lineage (NCBI taxonomy): Eukaryota > Metazoa > Chordata > Amphibia > Caudata > Salamandridae > Triturus > Triturus cristatus. The sequence goes on from NC_140589.1 coordinate 1,636,429,364, forward strand.
AGTGCCATATTGCGACTGTTAGAGCGGTAAGGCCGGTAAGCTGCTGTCTACGGGGTTTTGTGTATAATGCCTCTCTATATCCCCCGTCAACCATTTGCCACTTAGTGTATCTCCTTTTTTTCAATCTTGTAGACTCGTTGTTAATTACAGGAGCTCGGGAGTCAATCTGGCACCTTTTACGACATGCACAGGGTTCATCTAGAACAAGTTCCCTAGCTGTACCATTATGGCTAGCTAGGTTGCCTATTATTACCTTTAAGCTATTGACCTCTTTTGTTAGTATATCTAATTTCTGAACAAGGTCTTGTTAGAACTGAGGGTCTCTAGTTGGCAGAGGTAGGTACCTTTGACCAAATAGGGACCCTTGCTTCTAAGTCAGGGAAAGGGGATTACACTACTGGATAACCCCTGCTCACCCCCTTGGTAGCTTGGCACGAGCAGACAGGCTTATCTCAGAGGCAGTATGTTAAGCATTTGTGAACACATACAGTAATACAGTGAAAACACTACAGATGGACACCACACAGGTTTTATAAAAATAAGTATTCTTTATATAGACTTAACACAAGACCACAAACGACAAAATTCCACAATACTGTACTCAAAATTGACTTAAAAGGTGGTAGAATTAGCTTAGTTCAAGTGGTTGGTAAATGCGACACAGTTCTCACAAAAGTACCTGGATGCGTAACGCTAAATAAACAAAAGGCTCGCAGCGTTGGAGATGTGTCGGTTCCTTGCTTCGGGGGAGACGATGCATCGCGCCTCAATGCTTGCGCAGAGTAGGGGATGCGTCTTGATCCTTACCGGAGAGGAGGTGATGCGAAGATTCTCGTGCTGCAGCCCGGTTGCGATGCGGCAAGATGGCGCCGCGATGCGACAATCCGGTGCGATGCGATAAGATGGCGCCCTTGATGCGACGATGTTGAGACGATGCGGCACGCCCTGGCAGCCTTGCGGTTTCTCCAATGTGACGGCGATCCTCACGGTTGCGACACGCTTCTCTGGTGATGCAACAGCAGACAGCTGCGATGAAGGCACGCTTCTCTGGCGATGCGATGACTACAGCTACGGCGGCGACACGCTTCTTCTTGTTGCGTCGCGCTTGCAGCTCCCAGCGACACGCAGGCTTCTGCAGATATTATTCCCAGCAAGGAAATTCAGAGGGGAGCTGGTGGTGAAGTCTGTTGTCTGAGACTTCAGAAGGAGGCAAACACAAGTTCAAGCCCTTGGAGAAATATTCTGCAAGATGATGAAAGTTCTGTAAAAGTTCCTTCTCCTCTCCTTCGCAATGAAGAAACTACTGCAGGCCAATCCAACAACACAGCACACCGGCAGGGGGGCAGTCCAACTCCTACAGCTTCCTTTGGTTCTTCTCCTTGGCAGAGGTTTCTTCTTCTTGTTCCAGATGTGATCTAAAGTCTTGGGGTTTGGGTCCCCATATTTATACTACTTTTCTCTTTGTTCTCTGAAGGCAGCGAGGCCTTTGCCTAGTCCAAACCAGTTCTGGTCAGTCCTGGAGCACTTTGTTTACCTGACTCCTTCTTTCCTTTCAGAGTGCAGGGCAGAGACATCAGACACACCACAGGAGGTGGAGCCAGCATTGTGGAAGGAAGGCACAGCCCTATTCAGGTCCCAGGTGCAACTACTCCCACCCATCTACATGCAGATCTTCCTATTCAGCCCTGTGCTGGCTCACCCTCTCCCCTGGAATCCCCAGCCCCTGTCACTCACAGAACCAGACACACAATACACAACCTAGCAGAGGCAGGCTTGGACAGTTAAGCAAGAAAATACCTATTTTCTAAAAGTGGTATTTTCAAACACAGAATGTTCAAATCAACTTTACTAAAATATGTATTTTATCATTCTGAGTTCAAGCATACTACATTTGAATTTCTACCATGTTCCCATGTAATAATCAAACTGCCAATTCTGGCCTATGGTGAACAGGTAGCCTTGCAATAGTGAAAATTGAAAATGGCTGTAATTCACTATTAGGACATGCCACATACACCAGGGCATGTCCTACCTTATACTTACAATGCACCCTGCCCTTGGGCCTCCCATAGGGGTGTCTGATATGAAGATAAGGAAAGGTTTAGAGACTGGCAAGTGGTGCACTTGGCCAGTCAGTATGGCAGTACCAGACTGCACATAGGCTCTGCAATGGCAGGCCTGAGACACACTTTACTAGCTGCTTCTGTGGGTGGCACAACCAGTGCTGCAAGCCCACCAGCAGCATTTGATTTACAAGCCCTGGGCACACATGGTGCACTGTACTAGGGTCTGACAAGTAAATCAAATAACCCAATCATGGAGTCACTAATCAATACATCAATTTAACATAGGGAGCACTTGCACTGTGCACTGAATAGCAGTGGCACAGTGCCCAAAGCATCTAAACCAGCAAAACACATCAAAAACAGAGGAGGCAATCAGAAAAAATGGAAGGGAGATTCACGCCAATGGTACCAGGTCTAACAGGTCTACTATCAGTTGTGTACTTTCACTAATTTGTGGACTAATGGCCTGTGTTGTTATCACTTTTAACGGGACATGTATTTCGCGAACTTTTCCTTGTGTATTGTCTTGTTGTTGTGCCTGCATGATTATATTAGGTAACTGCATGGGTATTTCCGTAGAGTCGATATCTGGTGCTGTTTACGAGGCTAGGGGGAGAATACCTGTTAAAACATGCAATAGGTGTCAGGGACTCTCTACCTCTCTCGGCTCTATTTGGCAGATCTAGTTCACAAGACTTTGGCTCCTGAAGGGCATCGCATTCATTTTGGTTGAGGAACATGTGTTGGGGGGAAAGGGTAACTGATGTGCGTAGCGGGGGCTCAATTGTTACTTTTGTCAGGCCCTTTGTTGTAAGGCTCTCTACTTGACTCCACCTCTTCAATTAGGTTGTCTATTTCTTCAATAGAACAGTTTTCGGCTGCACTCTTTCTTATTTTGGAAGATTTGCCTTTAACTAGGCCTTTCGCCTGCCTCTTATAACAACAAAACTTATATGTTTTGGGGCTAGTGGGAGCGTTCTTTTCCCAGTGATGCACCCACACAATGTACCCTTAAAAAGAACAGAATTCTCCCTTTTCCTTATTGCTGATACTGAGCTGGTACGGAGCTCCACCAAGCAGGGAAGGTACAATTAGCAATAAGACATAGAAGGGAAGGGAAAAGGAATAAAAAGGGAGGCCTAAGCTGAACCTTAGATGTATTAGTTTTCACCAATAAATTGCTTGTCTAATAATCCACAGAATACAGTTCACCCCACAAGTATAATGTCTGAGTAACAAGTTATTATGTCTCTTTGAAGACCTCGCCTCTGTAAAGTAGATGTCAAAAATTCAGATATACTCTTGATGCTTGATTGCAAAAAAGTACAATAGTCTCTCTTTTGATAGTATTATTGTAGTAGAGGGAGCAGTTGAAATTCTTACCTAAAGCTGAAGATGGTCAAGGTGCCAAAACCTAGGGGGGTGGCTCTGCCCTGTCTCTTCTTGGCACTGACAGGCTCAGCGAGAATGACGTTGGCGATGTGAGGGCCGCTTTGCGGGCTGGAGCTTGTGGTATGGTCCCCCTGTGGCAACAAAGACTGCAGCAAACAGGCTCCCACCCTGCTGGGGCCCTGTACGCCCTTTAAGCGCCTCCTGGCGTGTCAAGAATTAGGTTGGCGGCCTGAGGGCCGCTTTGCGGGCTGGGGCTTGAAGTCCAGTCCCCCCGCTGCAACAAAGACTGCAGCAAAAACTGATATATCATTAAGATGCCTCTTGGTGTTTCAGAACCATTATGGATGTCGAGCTTATCATGGGCCTGTTGAATATTAGGTTTACGAAGTGGACATATCTTTACGGCAACCCCCTCATTATGTGTCTACATGGGCTGGGTTGGCTGCAGTTACTTTTCCGCTGGTGCTAAGTTCTTTCGAAACTAGTGTCTGCAGTTAGAAGGACCTACGAAATGTAGCAGATGAACCTTTGGTCAAAATCCATTAGTTTGATACTTGGACATATCTTTAGCCTTGAAAATGTCCTGTGGACGAGACACATCTCTGCTGCTTCTATGGTGAAAATGTTCATGCCATGCACAGAAGTTTGTAATGCATAAACAGAGAAATTTGGCTTACTTGCTCATTGATTACATCTATTACTTATCAAGGAATACACAAAAAACAGGAGAGTGTGTGCTTTGGTGCTTTCCTTTCAAGTTGCCCGGACTGATATATAGTACGGTAATCCGCACCCTAGGTGGCTGGGTGCTGTCACCTTGGAGTACCACTTCCTTTTTTCCTTGTTCTTGATACTTGGAACTTACTCATAATGCATGTGCATTATTAGCACTCCTGATATGTTTTGAATTTGATGTGCAAGCATTTAGCGTAGCCACCTTTTATTTAGTTAATCACTAAGATGTCGCTAGCGCAAGGTTGAACCTGAAGTGGACGTCTCACTAAGTAAAAAAGCCGTGGCTGCTCGGTTTCCCTAAATAGTCCAATTTTGGGAATTCAAACCAAAGAGCCGAAAGGGGATAGAGAGAAAGGAATGCCATACTGTTGCTAAGCAACCAAAAACCACACTGTGGCCTCCAGGTTCGAAAATAACCAGGTCTATGTGTTTTACTGAATGCAGAGTGAGGTTGCCTCACTGTGATTGGCTGCTTCAGTTTCTCTGAAATAAACAGACATCAGTTGAATACTGTATGAGCACACATTCCCATTCAAGCAAGGGGGAACATTCTTGCAAGCAAAGCATCACACATAATATGTTGTCACCTTGTGGCAACACTGTTGCTGCTGTTGTTGCAGCACTGCTGCAAAACGGCCCCTCAGAAACAAAAAAGTCCGCCTCCCTTCCAGCCCACCGGGCAAATGGCCAGTGCCCGCTACGGGCAGTCCGACCCTGTTTGTGACATAATTCTGATGAGAACAACAAGATCTTGTTGCGGCCCAGAGTTACCACAAACCAGGTAGGTAGCAACATATTCCATTAAAGGTGAGAAAGGGAGGTCCCTCTGGAATGGTTTGGAAACTAGCCATGGTATTGGCTGAGGAAATGTTGGACAGTTGTTCATGAGATATGAGACACAAGAAGCTAGCTCTACCTGCCCTCCTGGGAGCCAGCCCTGGGTCTGTCACCCGGGAGTGGGAGAACTGAAAATACCTTCTCTGGATCTTTACTGTCAGAGACCCCGCACAGCCTATAATCACAATGCCAGAAGAGAAGGGGAACAACCTTTACAACGCAACTTTAACAACGCATGCTGTTACAACGAAAGTTTTACAACGCGAGTGCATGGACAACGCAGGACATTACAACGCAAGTCTTTACATCGACTTGCACTAGATGGCGTGCTAACATTAAAAATAGTGTAGTTTACTATCGCAACACCTTCCCTACTGTTACGTGGACTGGAGTTGGAATAGTAAATTACACTTTTTTAATGTTAGCACGCCATCTAGTGCAAGTCGATGTAAAGACTTGCGCTGTAATGTCCTGCGTTGTCAATGCACTCGCGTTGTAAAACTTTCGTTGTAACAGCATGCGTTGTAAAACCATGCGTTGTAACGTCATACATCCGAAGAGAAACATACCAGCTATCTGTATCATAAACTCTTTGCCTAGGGGCCATAAAATGAACTGCCACGTACCATATAAGTATAGCATCAACAGGGTTTTAGAATTCCCCGAAACACTTTGCAGATGAACATACAACTATAAAATGGGTTAATGGCACTGATATCCTTTTTTCACCCTGACCATGAAATCTGGTGACATTTTTAAAACATCTCACCATCTCCTCAAATCTAGATGTCCATGTTTGTACAACTGGACATTTCAGGGGCCTCTCCACCCTTAAGAAAGAACGCAATTAACATTTACACCACAGGTTTGATCCTGGCCAGTAGCAGGAACCACAGTACCGTTGAGGAAAACATTCACCTTCTGAACATGGGTTTAATATGTCATGAAATCATCAACTGTCAAATGAGAAGGACCCCATCAGGCAGCATGCAGAGATGAAAGATGCTGGGGAAGTACTCATACAAATACAATCCCAGTTTGGTGTTAAAGCCTTGTAGGAGAAGAGTGCAAAGGCCCATTCTTAAGCATTAGACTGGCAAGGAGTGTCATATGTGGCTACAGTCAACCAAAGGTCAAAGTGAATAGACGTGTTTTAAGGATTTTCTGAATATAAGGTAATTACTTTGCAGTGACAGTTGAAGTAGCAGAAAAGTCCAGAGACAAGAGTCTTGGAAGCGGAAGGATCGGCCGCTGATACCTCAGTATGAGAATGTTCAGGTTGACAGTAAGCCCCTGTTTGTGGTTGATTTCAGACATTTGTACTATTGATCGGGAAGGAACAGTTAAGCAAGATAGTTTGGTGCAAAGTCATAGATTGCCTTATACACTAAGCAGAGTGTTTTGAAGGACCCTCTTTCCTTTACCAGGTGCCTATGATCATACCAAGGTTTGGTCATTCTAGAACAGTGGTTCTTAACATTTTGTCTTCTGAGGACCCCCAGTGAATCTCTATGGAGGACGGTGACCACCACCTACCACTTGAGCCTCAAAGAGCACAAAAAAGGTAAATAAACAAATATACTTGAAACATGTACACAAATTCTGAAGAAAAAAATGTTGACCTATTTTTATTTGTTTTTTTAACATAGTCATGTATCACCAATGCAAGGTAGCAGATACACAATCCGTGGATACAATTATTACAATAACATCGAAACATGTATCTCATCTTACTCAACCGAAAATGATCTACATCATTCATATCTGGGTGGTGTTGTATCGGTGAGTCCTTCAACGGGGGTACTAAGCCCAGGCGTACCAGCTTGTTGAGTGTTTTTTGGCACAACCTCTCCACTTATATATCTCCTTTTCTGTGTTGCAGCAAAAGTTAATTCGCTTGCCAGCTTTGTGCAATGTCCTGTTTAACTACAAGGTAACCTGTGCCTATAAGTGTTCTATGGTGTGTACTGTCAGCCCACCCATCCATTATACCCAGGGGCACCACCTTGGGGTTTAAGTCAGCAGTACCTGTTTGAACTGTACATGGATTGAGGTCCAATAGGTCTTAATAGAGGGACAAGTCCAGGCTACATGATAAAAAGAAACCCTCTGGATCGCCACAGCATGTGCAGCACAGCGATCTCACGAGCCTGAACCTCCAGAGCCTGTCCGGGCTATAATATATGAGGTAGAAACACGAATTGAATCATTCAGAGGTTGGATGGGATGGCCAAGGTACATGAGGTCATTTTTGTCTCTTGCGAGTCATCGTCGTCAAGTTCTCCAAGGTTCTTTGTCCAGCTTTCTCTGACCTTTGAGAGGGGATCTGTGGCACTGAGTAGGGGGGATCTATACAGCCAGAAGATCCCCTGCCAGCCCAGTGGACCCATCGTCAGTTTCGTCTCTGGTGGACTGAACTCAGGAACGTGTGTAAGTAGTTTCCTGTATGTTCCAAGGGTGTTTTGCACCTGTAGATACTTGAAGTATTGTGAACTGTGAAGTTTGTATTCTATTTTGAGGTGGTCAAAGGAAACAATATAGTCTGTATCCCACGAGTCACCCAGTGTTGAGATCCCTATCCGATCCCATCCCTGAATGCCCACCAAACATGCCACCTGTCATAGTCACGTCCCTTGCTATAAAAGAGTCTGTGCCATCAGCTATTTAATGTGTGGAAGCGCTGCCCTCCCACATAGTAAGGGGATTCGAACTGAATGGAAGGGAGGGAGTGGGCGCTTCCCATAAAGTAGAATTATGAAACCACAGTCCTATATATATGCAGTTCCAAGCACCAGGAGGAATCCTAGCCAGTCGTTGATAGGAATTATTTTAGCCACCAATTAGTCAAGGTGGAGACTGGGGGGCGCCTAGGCCTCCCTCAATTCTTTTTTTTCTTTATTTGCATTTTCGGTATATACAGGCAGAACATTCACAGGATATACTGTACAGGATTTGTGTCAATATTTGGCATGTATTCTTTGTTTAACATTGCACAAGCTTAACAGTTTTAAAACGTTGTAAGTGCTAGTTAATTATTATTTTTTTAATTCTGTTTTATTAACATTTTGCTCAAAAGACCACATACAATCATGGTTATGATAATAAGCCCCCAGTTGCAATTCAGTCCAATCACCTGCGATTTCCAGCAGGGCAGAAGGTTGCCCACAGCATTATTTGCAGAAGGTGCAAGGCCCATCTCAGGTGTACATAAAGCAGGTTAAATCCCCCCAGTAGTAAAGATTGAGCTTCTTCGTCTCATGCCCCCAACTTCACAATTGATCATTGCCCAGATCCAAACCCCGCCTATAGTTTCGCCATGGAGCCCATATTTTCTCCCACTTTTTGCTACATCCTCTCCCTTTATACACCGTCTCTTCTGCCCTCTGGCACCAGTCCATGTCACACTTCCATTCTCTCAATGTGGGCGGCTGGGGGGACCCCCATCTACGTGCAATGTTCCGTTTAAGTGCTAGATAATTTTGAGTGCTTGAAATGTTTAGGTCTGATACATGGTGAGATTGTGTTTAACAGAAATAGAGAAGAATTCCACAGATTCATAGTAGCATTATGCCTTTAACAAGCATACCTGGCAGCAGATGTCATTGTGTTTCACTGCGTCTGCTTCGCTCGTGTTGTATGGATTGGAACAATGCAGTGCTAACATCTATTTAAACATAAGCCAACAAACCAACACATCCGATTCACCCAGTTTCATTTCAGCGTCTGAATCGTGAAGGCTACCTGGCCCCCTCTCCCACGTCCCCCAGCTGTGAACCGACAAGCACAGAGTTTATGCATGTTTGTGTCTCAGGGTCGATCATGCGTGCATCACCAAATCAGCGGCATTCCTGTTTCCGCGTCCAGTATCATATGATTATGTTCGAGTCAGGGGTCCATGTTATCTCTGACCCCATCTCCGTTGTGAATTGTTCCCCTCTGATTCGTGTCTTGTATGTTGTATTGCCGCCCTTATTGTGTCCCAGCATTCAGCGATAGGGTACTTGCGCAGGCCGACTACCTCTTCCCTATGCAATGCAGTGCTTTCCTCTTGGACCCACACCTCGAGTGAGCGTTTCCAGTTGTCAGGAGTGGGAGGTTTATTTTTCCATCGTCTGGTGACGAACCTTTTTGTGACTACGAGCCCTAGTCCTATGAATCTGGAGGTGGCTTTATGTTTCTTGGATCTGGGGACTACTCCCAGTATGCATTCCTACCACGTGTGCATTTGTGGGTGGTCAGTATACTCTGACATGCCTGCTGTTACTTCCTCCCAATACAATCGCAGCAAAGGGCAGGACCACGTCATGTGGAGGAATTCTGCACCTACTTGATTGCAGCGGGGGCATGCCGAGTTGGTAAGTTGGAAATATTTGTATATTTTGTCTGGCGACAAATATGCCCTATGTATAATGTATGTCTGTATGATGCGAAATTTAGCGTTTCGTGGGATCAGCATCGCACTGGCTAGGATTTTGTCCCATTCCTTCTCCATCCACGGCCTCCCTTATCTTCTTCCCATTTGGCGCGCAGGGACGTCAGGGGTTGCAGCGTGTGTGTTAGGAACATTTCTGTCAACCAGTGTATAATGTGGCTCCCATTCCCCATTACATGCAAGTATTGGATCACCAGGTGTAACTGGGGTTCAACGTTCATAGCACCCCAGGCTACCGTTAGAGCACCAACAATTGAGTTATGTAATATGCATTGGCCTATCGGTAAGTCAGTCTCACGGGTCAGTCTGTCAAAGGGTAACAACACCCTCATACAAGTCACCCAGGGTGCGTATCTCAGCAGCATGCCAGGGTGCAAGTGCACCACTTGAGGTGCCCCTATTATTTCTTGGGGAACCAAGGAGGGGGAGTGCAGGCGCATAGGGAGTTGTGTGCCTAGTGAGGTACAAACTACGTCTCTGGCATCGATAGGCTAGGGCCAGGCAGGTCGGCGACGGGGTAGGGGGTCTTGCCGCTGGGTGGAACAAGTGGTAGATCTGGGATAGTGTCCATGCTGGTTGTGTTGTGGCTGTTTTGGCTAAGTTTAGCCCGGTAAGCCACTTTGTTGCTCATTGCAGCTGCGCGGCTAAATAATAGAGCTTCATGTTTCGAACAGCAAATCCCCCTTTGTTTGTGAGTGCGTATAGTTTCCAGAGTGCCATTCTATGGTGACCTTTATTTCAAATGAAGTCCCGGGTCATTTGTTCCAGTGCTCAGAACATTTTGGACAGTACATGGACGGGGAGGTTTGCAAAGTAGTACAACAGTCTTGGTAGTATTACCATTTTGGGCAAGGCTTTTCTGTCCATCACATTTAAGGGCAGAGTGTTCCAACATTTTATTTCAGTTCGAATGGAGGAAATAACTCTGTTCAAATTGCCTTCTAAAATGTCAGCAGGATTATGGTATATGAAAATGCCCAAATATCGAAAAGTGGTTCATTGCCAACTGATGGGTATGTCGTTAATCAGGAAGTCGGATTCTGGGTCTCAGACCTGAAGGGGTGTAGGCACGACTTGTTCCAATTTACCTTCAGGCCCGACAACACTGCAAATTGCCATAGGGTATCTGCTATAGTTTCTGGTACATTGTGCAGGTCTCGGATATATAGGAGGAGATCGTCCTCATATAAAGAAATCACATGCATTCCATCTCCCAGTGGGATGCCCCAGTTTTCTCCTCCCCTACACATTTGCGTTGCCAGTGGTTCCATCTCTATTGAGAACACCAGAGGGGACAGGGGGCATCCTTGCCTGGTGCCGCTGCTTATGGCTACACTTTCTGATGTTGCATTGCCTATGAGCACCCGAATGAGGGGTTGCTCGTAGAGCAACTTCATCAGTTTGAGAAAGGGGTCCCCGAATCCAAATTGGTGCAGGACTGCGAAAAGGTAGGGTCATTTGAGAGAGTCGAAGGCTTTCTCTAGATCAAGGATCATGCAGCCGGAGTTGGGCCAAGTACGTGCCTCCCTCATAATGGGATATGCTGCATTTAGCGTATGAGACTCTGGGTGTCCTAGCTGCCGAATATTACTTTGTAGCCATGGACTGCAGCTCTGGGAAGGAGGGCGGGAGTGTGAATAGGGAAATTCTATAGCACATATATGAATCTGGGGAAAATGTGCATCTTGAATAAGGCAATTCAACCAGAGAGGTTCATGAGAAAGGTGGACCAGGCGCTAAGGTCCGTGCATGTTCATGGCAGCATTGGGGCAATGTTCAGGTCCCATGCAATCCATGCATCGGAGGTAATAAGGATGCAGAGATATCTGAAGGGGCCGAATGTGGCGTTCACATGGGTTTCGAGCAACAACGGTGGGGGTGAGCCTGTCAAGGGTATCTATTGTGATTTATCGCAATCCAGTTGCATTTCCATAAATCTCTAACATTCTAACAAGGAGTAGCAAGGTCATCTGGGGAGATTGCATATATAGTGGCATATGGTCCACATATAGTGCAACTCCATCTTAATGACACAAGGACCAGGATAAACGATGGACTTCGGCATCTGCTCTAATCCAATTCGCCAGCAGGTACAGTTGGGGTCCCTGGGGGTTGAACTTGCTCTCATTACTTTTTTGAGAGACCTTCATAATGGTCTCACAGGATCGGTAAGATTCGGGATAAATGGGGAGTGCACTAAGCACTTTAATCTAAAGAGAGGAGTCCATCAGGGCTGTTTCTTGGGGGCTTTTCTTTTAATTATGTATGTTAATCGTCTGGAGGAAGTGTTATTCTAACAAAGCCTTGCCATCCCAAGAGTGGGTAGGAGATTGCTCCCCGAACTCTTATACGCAGATGATGCAATCCTTATTGCATGCACAGCCAGAAGGCCCCAGCAACTCTTAGACTTTTTTATTGCTTTTATGGACAGTTTGGATCTGTCTACTCATTTTTATAAATCTCATTTTATGAAGGTGGGCTCCAAGAAAACCAAAACCTCAAGATTTTCGGTTCATGGACAGGATTTAAGTAGGGAGGAAAATGTATCCTATTTGGGGATTTTACCTGACTCTGGTCTTGGCTGGCAACCATTGATAAAGAAAAACATTGGGTATTTTAAAAAGGCCATTTCTAGTTTAAACGATTTTTCATGTCGTTTAGAACATAAGCCAATTCAGATATTGATAGAAGCATTTAAAGCAAAGTGCATCCCCATAGCCACCTCTGGCTGTGAGTTATGGGGATATGCCCCTATCGCCCCAATTCAGGTGGTGGAAAATAAGTTTATGAGGGGCCTTCTAAGTGTGGGGCAAGGAACCCCCTCAGAGATTATACACGAAGAACTGGGCATGGGTTACAATGCAGATTTTATTCGCCTCTGCTCCCTTTTATTGTGGTGGACAGTCTGGCTCAAGAAGAGCTACATTTAAATAGGCTAATTATTCAGGACTACCTGAATTTGGACAATATGCTCCAAATACCATGATTGCATTATATAACGACCAACTTTAAAGCTCCAGGGAGACCGGAGATATTCTCTGATCCTGACGGTATCATAAAAGAAGACCTTGCTTTGCTGAAGAAGGCTTTTTCTCTCAGGGTGGCAGCAGAATGGGAAGCCTCTGCATTAACCAAGAGTTGATGCGTCAGTATATCATGATAAAGTCAGTAAACAGGATGGAATCATACCTCTTCCTAGAGCTGTCCAATCACCACCAACGTTTATTGACTTATTTTAGATTGGGTATATTTCATCAGTTACTGTTTCTAAAAGGTCCCTGGTATAAAGAGACTGATTTAATGCCCTGTATATGTGATAAGGTCTCAATATTTGGTACTATGCATATTGTACTTATCTGTCCTAGATTCAATTCCCTTTGTCACATATTCAGGCCCCTTTTGTTATTTGCGGATCTGAGACAGTTTAGACCAGCTTTTTATAATTGCAGCTCTTATCCGCACCCAAAATCTGTTTCCATATATAGTGGTTCTTGGCAGGTGTTTTTAGCTCAAGATATTAGTTTACTTTTAATATGTTGTTTCTGTATTAGGTCATGATGCTGTTATTTTCCCCTGGTCCTTTCGATTCAATTTGATGATGATGTATTGATGGTTTTCTACACTGTATCACTGATTTTTAAACATGGCGATGCATTTTTATGGATATTTTTTTATATATTTCATTATTGATTTTTGTACATGGTGATGTATTTTTATGGATGTCTAAGAAGAAATGTGTTTGACTTGTATGATTTCTCTACAAAATCGACTAAAGTTATATGACTGATGGACAATTCGCCAGTGTGATTCAATCACCATGGCAAAGAGGGACAGAGACAGGAGACATCCCTCTAATTCTGAAAATTTGTAATTTTAATGGGTATGTTGGAGCTTTTCAAAATGTATGTTGTAATCTTGCCTGTACAATTATGGTTATGTCAATATGTAGAATCTTCAAGTACAGAGGTTCTGTTGTCAGGGTGCTCTCCTCGCGGCTCAGAAGCTTTGTCAGTTGCCGCTGGTTGATGAGAGGAGCACCGTGTCCTTCCTGGTATGCCAATGAATAAACCCATTAATAACCACTTCAGCCTCCATGTGAGTGGTTACAACATATTTTTGGCAACAACTAACAGCCCAGCAGGTGTTTAGCATTTAGCACATGAAGCGTGGTGGTGGACCTTCGTGTCGGAGGAATCGGCAGTTAAGTGATCAAGCACGCTGAATGCAAGGGGTAAGGACTGTGAATGCGCTTGACCCATGCGGTGCAGATAACGCATGGTGGCCACTGTCAAAGGGCACGGAGCAATTACTAAGCAAGCTCCGAGTCCCCAGAAGGCAGAGCACTGCGTAGCAGTCTAGTGGTACGGCCTAAGTGGTACGTTCGGTGTGGGGGCTACCATTGAGGGTGAGACGATCGCCCGGTGAGTCAGCGTTGCACAGCAGTTGAGAGTGACATGCTGCGGGAAGGAAGCCGGTAAACGTGTGAGTGGTTACAACAATGTACTTTTATTTATAAAAGATTGAGTAATATGATAGTCTCTAGCAAATTACTTTGTCTTTTTTTGCTTTTTGCCCGTGCATCCCGGTACTTCAAATTAGGCCAACAACAGTCCCTACTAAATTCAAATTTCCTGTCTTTCTGCTGCTCCCACGAATCAAGATAATGATACCAACTTACTTTTTAGCCTCCAATGTTATATGTCTTCACATTTACAGAACGTTTTAAAATGTTCAGTTTTGTTTTTGTATGTAGATGAACGTTATTAATCTGCTAATATTTATTTTAGTGGCAGAGCCTCTGAGTAGGTGTTGCAGACCCTGAGGGTTAAGAACCAATGTTTTAGAGCATCATTAACATAGTGAGAGGTAGAGCCAAATAGAAGCTATTACAAAACTTGAGGTGGGACATCACAACAGTGAGGTTAATGGTGATTATCTGTGAGCAATTGTAGAAAGGCCTCTTTCAGGAGCCAAAGTTGGTGGATTGTCAGTTTGGATACTACACTGATCTGAGAGATGAAGGAGAGATTGCTGATGAAAATAACACCTAGGTTGCAAGCCTTATCCACTTGGGTGGGAAGGGGGTGCATAGGTTCTTTGGCTAAGGCAGGGGGTACGGCAGGGTGCGTCCCCTGAATATTGAAACCACAATATCGATGGATCACAATATCGAGGATAAAATATCGACGGGTGAGTAAGTATAGATTTTCTAGACCTAACTCCACATATTTGTACCTACGCTGTGCATATATCATATAGCCTCAATCAAAGAAATTCAAACTTGTGATGAGTAGACAACACACCGACTAGAGAAAATCTTAGCCAAGATTCAAATCCTTCAAATGGGCTGGAGTTATCAAAGATCAGGGGAAATATTAACTCCGGGGGTGGGCAAAATCTGACTCATTATGAATAGAACCTTGACGGCCCACTAATAAATGAGGATTTATTGAGGGGATTGGCAATTCTGGGCTCAATTTCCAGGTAATTCCTCATTATTCTCCAAACTTAAAAGGGAGATTTTAGCTATTTTCAGCACCCAAATCTCCACGTGCAAGTAAAAAACCTTTATTTATGATGGGCAATCTAACTGATGTTACTAGCTTCATTGGAATTACCCGGCCACTCAGAATAAAGACCTGAATGAATTGGTTGACGTGTATGGTCTTGCCTTACAATAGATTTGTTTTTTCCTTCACATTTGATGCCGCAAGTATAAATTGGGTCTTCAATTTTACCATCTTGTAGTATGCATCGCAGCATCCCGCAGAGGCCCTCCCTCTCAGTGCTGCTCTTTAGCATCAACATACTGCCCCAGCACAAGTTCTTCATCGACAACAAGTGTATTTTCAAAAGCATTCAGACGTTAACTAGGTTCACATTTATCTGGATGACACCACAGAGAAGATATTCCTCCTGGCAAAAGGTGAGGGGAACCTCTAACCGGCTGCCGGTTTAAATGCACTGTGGCTATATTTTTAGATTAATTGCGGGCATTTCAAATTTATATTTAAATCTGCTTGGGCACACTATTGTTTAATCACTTTTTAAACTGGTAATTTTTATTTGTCGCGTATACCTGTCAGCTACCGTCTTCGCTTCCCAGGTCCGCCACGGCAGAGCCGATTGAGAGGAGGAAAGCGAACACACCCTCTTTCTCTGCCTGACCGCCTGACTTCCGGCGGAACCACATAGATTGAAGCGCACATCGGGTCGTCCTGCTATTAAAACTCAAGCTGGACCGGACGCGCAGTGGACACGCACAGCGGGCGTGCCAAAGGCAAGCCCGTCTGCGCCCGTCTGCGCTAAGATCGCCCCGAGCGCCGGTGATGCTGCCTGTTTTCCACAGACTACTGTAAATAGGATAAAGTGGTCAGGTGGGTCTCTTCTATCTTTTAATAAATCCAATGGAGGCTGCCCTTTAATGGATTTGACCCAGGATTCACCCAGCTTACTTTGCCATAAGTGTGGTTTTAAGACCACTAATCTTGAATCTTTCTCCAATTGTCAAATGGCTGGCAGTAAAAATATTAAACATCCTCCCTCTTGTAAATATCATCTGGCCTTAATCAATGCACGCTCCCTGGTAAAGCATGCCTTTGAAGTAGCGGAGCTTATTGTGAATAAGCATCTTGATGTTCTTTTTATTACTGAAACTTGGGCTAATGAGCATTCCAGTCCCGATCTACTGATAGCTACTCCACAAGGGTGTTCAATGATAAGAGCAGATAGAGGGGGGAATAGGGGTGGCGGTTTGGGGATAATTTATAGAAACTAGTTCAAAATTAAAATTGATCTCCTACCAAACGCAGATTGCGAACTGTTATCTTTTAAGACTGACAGAACCAACAATTACTCCCTGAATGGCCTGCTTATCTACCGCTCTCCAGGTACTAGACATCATTCTCTCCAATCTGTTCATTCACTAGTAGAGGGGGGAGCGTGTAAGAACAACTATACAGTACTTGGAGATTTTATTTTCCACTTAGACTGTAATGAGGATAAAGATACAGAAGCTATTTTGGAGATTATGAATTCTTTTAATCTCCCTCAACTTGTTCATCAGCCCACTCATAATGGAGGACACACGTTGGATGCGATTTTTTCGAACAATAATTCTATTTCGGCTAAAGATATCTTTCCTCTCACATGGTCTGACCATAAAGTAGTATTATTCAAACTGGCAGTTCCCCCTCCCTTTCAAAATAGGGAGCGTGATACTAGTCACCTACCTTCCTATCAGTGGTCTAAAACCAACTTTGACACCTTAGAACACCATCTTGGACAAGCCACGTTCACTCTGCGGCCCGACCCAAATGAAGCCACAGAGGCGTGCACTAAATGGCTTAAATCGGCCATTTCAAAAGCGGTTTAAAAAAAAAGGTACCAATAAAAATAAACTAAAAAAATCTGCACCTTGGTACTCGGATGCTCTCCGGCTCCAAAAACAAAGCTGCAGGAAACTGGAAAAGACTTGGAGACTAAACTACAGCCCGCTGATAAAATAACATATAAAAATGCCCTGGCCAATTACAAAAACAGCTATCATCCGAAACAAGTCATCTTTTTTCACTCAGCAAATAGAAGCATCAAAAAACTCTGCAAAAGAACGGTTTTTGGTCATAAATAAATTGACTAAACTTCCTGAGACGAAAAGTAATAACATCAGTCAATCTTTTTGTGAAGAAATTGCCTCACATTTTTGTCACAAAGTGGAACTAATATGTATTAGAACATTGGAATGTTGGGAGCTCCATTGAAAACAATGGAGTGCTCCGGGCTTATAATGGCTGGTATAAGCCCGGAGCACCAACATTCCAATGTGTCTTTGTTCACAGCTCTGGCTGTGAACAAAGACTTCAGGGAGCCAGAGGGGATTTGAATCCCCTCGCGCTCCCTGAAGGCTTCGTTTTGTTAGAACATTCTGCCCTCTAGTGGCAGAATGTTCTAATAGCCTTATAGCCCTTCGTAGCAGGGCTATACCGGCTTTTAAAGTCCCGCTGCTGTTGTTAAAGTCCCTCGCCTTCGGCTCGGGCCTTTAACGCTGCAGCGGGCCTTTAACAGCCGGTATAGCCCGCTACGGCGGGCTATAAGGCTATAATAAATGTTCTACCTCAAGTGACCTTCCAATTAGCAAAGGTTCCACAGGTGCCCTTGATGCAGATAATACTAGTTATTTTGCTAACCTTAATCAATTTACAGTCACCACCTCGGATAAAGTCTCAAAGTTAATTAATTCCACTAAGTCAGGATCACCGTTTAACCCATGCCCTCCTTCTGTATTAAAACAGATTCCAGTTTCAATCGCAACACCTTTAGCAGACATCTTTAATGGGATGTTCAGCACAGGTATCTTTCCTGATCGTTAGAAAAGGGCTTCTATCTTACCACTCTTGAAGAAATCAAACTTAGACCCGGTGACCCAGCCAATTACCGCCCCATCTCCAGGTCACCTTTTCCGGCCAAACTTGTGGAAAAACTGATTAACACACAACTATCAAAGTATATTCTGGATAATCATCTGTTGGACCCTTCTCAGTTCGGCTTTAGGGCTGAACATAGTACCGAGACGGCACTAATAAAAACAACGGATGAGTTAAGAACTATCCTGGATAAGGGTGGCTCCGCAGCACTCATCCTTTTGGATCTGTCGGCAGTCTTTGATATGGTTGACCATGTCACTCTTGTCAACCGTCTCAGTAAATTGGGCATTGCCGACAAAGCCTTGGCTCTACTCCAATCATTTCTGACTAACAGAAATCATTCAGTTATGTTGGTGAACTTTTCTTCTGATTCCATTTCACTCCCATGTGAGGTCCCACAGGGATCTTTATTGAGTCCTCTGCTTTTTAATGTTTATGTTTTAGAACTGGCCCCTCTGATTAGATCTTTTGGTTTTTCCCCTACGTCTTATGCAGACGAATTGTGGTGGCAGCCTCGAACAACACAGAAGTAACTACCTCTCAGTTTCACAACTGTAGGAGAGCAGTCAGTGGCTGGATGGAAAAGCATTGTCTCAAACTAAACGCAGAGAAAACCGAGGTGATACTCTTTGGTAATAACCCTTCTTTTTGGAGCCTGGCATGCTGGCCAACAGAGATGGGAACTCTCCCCACTCCTGTACAAAAAGCCAGAAATTTGGGCATAATAATAGATGACAAAATAAGCTTTAATAAACACATTAGCTCGGTTGTCTCGGCCATTTTCAATACCCTAAGGATTTTCAGAAATATTCTTTCTTTTATCCCTTTAACCACCAAAAAAACAGTTGTCTCTTTATTAATTTTATCGAAATTGGACTACTGTAATGGTCTTTTTGCCAAACTTCAAAAACAACTTATGAAGAAACTTCAAAGTGTGCAGAATGCGGCAGCCAGGCCTGTCTTCAACCTGCCTAAATTCCACCCAGTTTCATCGGCCATCAAGGAACTACATTGGCTGACAGTACCTAACCGTATCAGATTTAAGGCATTATTACTTATTTACAAAGCCTTGCACGATGTAGGTCCCTGTTATTTAAAAAAATCTCTCTCATGGTATGTTCCAAATAGAGAACTGCGATCCAAAAATACCTTGACAGTGCCTTGTCCCAGGTTTAAGAGATTAAAATGGGGAGGCAGTTGTTTTACCACTGAAGCCCCTGTCCTGTGGAATGGTTTACCTATAAATATCAAGGCAGCTCCAACATTTCTGGGTTTCAGGAAGCTAATAAAAACCTGGCCTTTTAACTTTTAGGTGCCTAGTTATCTCTAAGCACCTAATATTCTCACCTGATTGCCATTCAAATAGCGCCAAGACACCCATGGGTATTCGAGCGCTTTAGAAACCTTTTTAACATAACATAAAATAACTGTTTTTATCCATCACTGCATAAAGATTTCCTCTTTTTAAACAGAGGCAAAAGCAAAGTCTTCGTCTTTGAAGAAGAAGGATTTATTGAATGACTCTCTTTCAATTGACTTGTGGACCTTTAATCTTATCTGGCACCCGCACAGAAAGTAAGAAAGATGGGAAACAGCTCGATTCAAATCTCACCTTGACTCTCCAAATCAATGCAGTTGTCAGGAGCATCAACATTTCCTGTCACACTTATAAAAATCCTCGCATTCGTCCTGACCGATCATCATATAGACGTGACACAGGCCCTGGTGATAGGCTACCTGGCCTAATATAACGTGACCTACATTGTCTTTAAAAATAACATAGCACCAATCCATAAAGTTTACAAAAGAGGCAGACAGAAAGCACAGGCACTTATGTAGATGGGATTACATCAAAATGTCATTGATTAGTTCCTCTTTATTTTCCAATGGAATACAGACTCGCACTTGAAACTTTTTGCATGACACACACAGCCTAATGGAGAATTGGCCCAAACTCTCTTCAAAGCCTGGCTGCACTTTCCCTACCGGTCAGTAACATGATATCGTCCCCATCTGTTTAACCCAATACCGATATTTCAAAAGAATCAGATAAAGATTCAGATGCCTGGGGGTGAAATTCTGGAAAGCCACCAGTCCACATCTTTGCTCCATTAAAAATGACTTCTAATTCAATAAAGTTATTCAGCAGAGCTCCTAACTAGACATCTAAATCACCAATAGGAGTCCCCCAAGAATGCCTGTTCCAGATACCCTTCTAAGAAATGGTAGGACTCTAACCCTATACCTTTTTCTTTTAGTGCCTTGAAGTCACTGAGAAGATACGTGGTACTATATATAAAATAAATAAAGTTTGTACAGGAAATCTGGTTCATTTCAGGTTTTCTGGGTGCTTACTGAGATGGCTTGTTATCGTTGGAGAACTCTTACAAGCAAACATTGTTTGCTAAAATTCTTGTTGGATGGTTGGGCGCCTTTACTCAGCCATTCCTCAGTTCCATAATAATACAAAGGTTACATTCGTACTATTGAACACAGACATATAACTGCAGCAGTCTCGACTGCGTCTGCTATCCATTCCACCAGGAATTGGAGACCGGTGACTCAAAGCCACAACAGCTGCATCTTATTGTGTGTAACGAAGGCCGCACCGCGTCCAAAGGCTGACACGGCCGCAATGTTTTGGTTTGGAGTGATTAGGCATCCGTATATTTACAGGACGCCTCAGGGCACTAGAGGAAACGGATCCGGAAGCATTCATGCTCAATTCAAGTTTCAATGTTTCCACACGTCACAGCAGATGGATCATTTCCAGAACATTCCACGCCGGAGCATGACCAAGCAAAAATCCAATGCCTCGAACGGCACGAGACCCGAGCTACGCTAAACAAAAGCCGACCTGAAAAGGAAGAAAAACCTGTTAAGGTCGGACCCTGTACGCTGCTTATCATGAGCAAAATAATATAGCTACATTAGCCACAGATGTGATTTGACCGAAGAAAGTGTCGACGCACCTTTACATCAGGAATATTAAAAGAGAAACGAAGCAGGGAGTAGTGTAGTGGCGTAGCAAAGGTGTCATAATGCAGGCAGCCAAAATGGGACCCCATCCTCTGGCTTGGTAGTAGAAAAACAGCTATTACTGGGCCCTTTACACTTCCGTGCCCGGTGCTACTGTACCTGCTGCACTAAAGCAGAAAAATCTCTCAAGGCAACGAAGAATGGAATAAGAGGCATATAATATGTTCAGTAGGTATCGCAGGCATACATTGAAAATAAAAAATGGCTAACGACCTCGGGTTTGAATGTTAAATGCTCTTGGCCAAACGCTATGCTATAATTATACTGATAATTTAGCTACTCCTCACATAGCACTTGTCATACTTTTCAGCACACGATTGCCATTTTTACCATTTGTTCACAAGAATAAATTACTTTTCTGCCCAAATCAACTCTAAGGAAAAGTTACGCCGTCGCCACAAACTTGAGGTAATTGGAAATCACGCAATTATTGGGATATACGCAAAATGATTCTTGCGCAATGCAAAATTTCACACAGCCTTGTCATGAAAAGACCCTGAGGTCTTTTCAAAATACAACTTATAATTTGCACGTTGATCTATCAACAGTAACGGCCAGATGTATCAACGCTTTTTGCGATCGCAAACTGGCAATGTATGAAACATTTTGAATTCGCAATGTGGGTAATCACAATTATTTGCGATTACCTAAATTGCGAATGCAGTTAGGGAATCGCAATTTGCGATTCCCTAAATGCAATTCTTGTAGCTATCGCAAATTGCGAATTAGCATTAAGGAATCGCAAATTACCACCAAATTCTGGTTGGTGGTAATTTGCAAATTCCTAGAAAAATGCTTTTTTTTGCATTTTTCTAAGTGGCATGTGGCGCACATACATCCCTTAGGGCATGTATGTGTGCCACATTTGCACACATGCATATTTCAGGGGTGCAACAGGGTGTCCTTTTGGCACCCTTGCACCCTTGAAATTGCATGGTCAATTTGCGAGTACCTATTGGGTACTCGCAAATTGCGCATGCAATTCCCATTCATTCCTATGGGCCTCTAGTCTAGGCCCATAGAAATGAATGGGAAGCGATTCCTTATTTGCGAGTCGCAATTAAGGAATGCGTAGTTATCAGGAAATGTTATTAAAAACTTACATACATTGCATTTTGCGAGTCTATAATAGCGAATCGGTAAAATTCGCTATTATAGACTCGCAAAATCCAATGTTGATACATCTGGCCCTAAAACCCTCTGCTCTACAACCCTAATCCACAGCAACAAAACTTTACACAGCAATGGCAACTGATGAACATGTGAAAATGGAGAGATGCAACTAACTTCCTGGGTTCCTCAAATTTGACTGAATAAGGCCAACCTCCTTTCAAGAAAAGTTCAGAGGGTGAAATTTCCAGATAGGTTTAAAAAACAAGGCCAAATGAAGCATTTTGCAACACTATTTTTGAATAAATCAAGAGACTTCAAGTGGGCACTAACTAAATATCAGAGTACTTTTCTAGTATGCAAGGCAAGACTTATTCTCCCTATGGGTGTTGCGACTCGTACTTCCCAGGTAAGCTTTGAAAACAATAGTGGCAATAAATCAATCAATCAATCAGGGGTTTATAAAGCACGCTACTCAACCGTGAGGGTCTCAAGGTGCTGGGGGGGTGGGGAGCCGCTCCTGATCAATTGAAGAGCCAGGTCTTGAGGTCCTTCCTGAACGTGTGCATGGTCGAGGAGCGCCTGATGTTCACCAGGAGCTCGTTCCAGGTCTTGGATGAGATGTAGGAGAAGGCTCTCCCGCCTGCTCTGTTTCTGCGGATGCGGGGGACCTCTGCCAGGGGGAGGTCGGCGGAGCGGAGGCTCCTCTTGGGTACGTTGAAGGAGACTCTCTTGTTGAGGTATTTGGGTCCGATGTTGTTGAGGAATTTGTAGGTGTGGGTGAGGAGTTTGAAAGTGACCCTCTTCTCTACGGGGAGCCAGTGGAGGTCTCGTAGGTGTTGGGTCATGTGTTCATGATGCGGTGTCCCGAGGACGAGTCTGGCTGCGGTGTTCTGGATTAGTTGGAGTTTGTGTAGAAGAGTTTTGTTGATTCCGGCGTAGAGGGCGTTGCTGTAGTCCAGTCTGCTGGTTATGAGCGTGTGGGTGACGGTCCTTCTGCAGTCGGGGGGGATCCATTTGAAGGTCTTACGGAGGATGTGCAGGCAGTTGAACCTGGTGGAGGCGACGGCGTTGATCTGGCGTTTCATGGAGAGGGAGGAAACGAGGATGATGCCGAGGTTTCGTACGTGGTCTGTAGGGGTGGGTGGATTCCCGAGGGCCACCAGGTATTATCCCAGGCGGAGGTGCAGGGTCCGAGGAAAACTGTAGATTTTTCAATATAAAGTCCCCTGTTAAATGGCTACAGAGCTTTGTTTTTTCTGGTAGTAAATCAAATCTTTTTATGCTCTGTTACATAATTTATAATTTTTCAGAATGAAAAAAATCATCATTCTTCACTGCATTTTTTTATCCATGCCCTTCCATGTAGACTCTCAGTCATGTCTTATGCCTGGGAATCTGCATGGAGGGGGTATGTGAACAAATCACAAACTATGGAAATTGCACAATCGCAGACCACAAACAGCAGAGCTAGACAAATCGTACAAGCTCTGCTACTGATTAATTACACAGACATCATAGCAGACTCAACCAACAGTCAGGTTACATCAACCTTATGCACAGATGCATCCGACTTACCATACCAGGCTCTGCCCCTTGCAGTAGCTTCTCTTATTCTTCAATTTTACAGCAACCGAATGGCAGTAGGGTTAGATGGAAAGTGTCATGAATGACATTCTTCTACTCAAGTGCATGCCTCATTGGCCAATCAGGAGAGCACAGAGACCTCAGGAGAGGACTTTGCCTGAGCGAGAGCTTGTGCTAGCACTGTGCCTCGCTCAGGAGAAACAGCGACAGTAGTTGTTTACTTGCACACTCTACGCATATGGAGAGCTACAGCTCATCCTCTCTGCTTCTGCATACCTCTCTCTTGTGCACAAGAGCTGATGGCTCAAGTTCAGGTCCCCAGTTTTGCTAATGACTTCCTGCATCAGTGAATGGGGAGTGTTGGGGCTCCACCCACCAAACTCTAATGGGATATCTGCACTGCTGACAGACCTGCCCACACATCCATGCATAAAACACAGCACCAGAGCCATACAGTTGTCACAGTGTTGCACTCCAACACTATTGTGCACTCCTCACTCTTAACAATGCTCACAAATACAACAGAACATTTCGGAAAGCCTACAAAACACAGAGCCATACACTATTCAATGTTATGACCCTAGGAGTACCAACCATCATAAGGCGCTAGTAAATGGAAAACCATTCACACAAGTGCAACAAGAGAAAGGACAACATTCAACAGCTCTATGCAAACTCAGGCACAGTACATCAACACAGTGGTCCCGCACTACCCATTATTACACTGACCCAACAGAAAAGGTACATAGCTACAGAGACTCTAGTCACAGCAAAATCACAATGCCGTGGATAAAAGAGGTGCAAACATGCAAGCAAGTCAGAACACCATAATGCCGCACAAATAGCAGAATGCCCTACACAAATTATGATAAAATATAGGAAGAACTAAAAGAGCAGTACTTTCTTGAAATGTAAACATTGGTACACTGTTTTTATGAATATATTAGTAGAATTTTAATGAGAACTCCCACGATGAAACACTGTCTTTTCAGGCTTATACTGGAAAATAGGGAAGATGGGCACGAACATGATAGTGCTAGGTATGGTGTAAGCTAAAAGACAAATTGCTGGACATTGGGCATAGGACTGTCCAGTGTTGAGGCCCTACTCGGAGGTAATAGGCCAAGAACTTTCCAAAGGTTCTGGGCCGCACAGTGGAACTCACCTCTCGTAATGGACTGATGGGGCTGGTGGAGGACTGTGGTTGGAGCAGGCTTTCTTGGGGGTGGCCTGTCTGATAGCCAAGCGGGACATAGCCCGTGCCTGGAAGCAGAAAGCTCCAACGACTATCAGGTGCTGGCGTAGGGGATGTACTGGTGTGCGCATCAGGAAAAGCCAGTTTTGGTGGCTCGTGGCTGTCCTCAGACGCATGACCGAATATGGGAGAAATGGTGTAATCATTATGGACTGTCATTGTAATTCCATGCAATTTGTCAATACTGCCGTCAGTTCCTGCAATGTAATTGACTGTGCGCAATTTCTGTTTTGTGAAATTATGTGCCTTGCCCCAAAACTTTCAATAACATTGGTTATCAAAAACAAATTGCTGGACATTGGCTCACTGTGCATCCACCAAGGGTTGACTGCTGGGTTAAAGATATGTAGGAGTGAACCACTGCAGAAGAAATTTACTGAGCAGTGTTGGGTGGATGTAAAATGAGTGGATTACATGGTATGGGCAGAGGTGGTTAGGTTACTGACTGATCCCCTTGTTGGCAGGCCACCGTGACCCAATGTGGCACGACACTTTGATAAGACCAGCGATAACTGTTGGCTGGCAAGATAGGAAGAAGGCTCCGTTGGGAAGGGCTGGGGGGTGGTAAGTGCACAGGCACAGAACCAAGTGGAAAAGTGTCGGGCGGGGGGATCCAAAGGGCTGTGAATAGTTTACAGTGGGTGGATTACTGGAGAAAGTGCAAGTCTTGAATGCTATCTGATAAATGCTCTGATGGAATCAGCCAAAGTTTGTATTTGTATTTATATGTATGTGACGAGGAGGCCCGTACAGACGAGGATGGGAGTCTACCTCTGGTAACAGAATGCGTGAACAATCCCCTCTCCCCTCTCTCCCTCCAGCAGCCTGAAGCCTGGAAAGCGGAACTTCACACACGAGCCGCTGGCGAAAAAGGGGACCCGTGTTTCTTTAACTGGGCCGAGCTCTCATCATGCTCCGCCTACACCGATGACGTAGAAAAGGAGAGGAGCTCCAATCCAGGAAGTAGAGAGAGTTGGGGGTGTTCCTTACCCAACGACGACGAGAACGAGAGGAGAGAGATTGCTGGGAACGAACGTGAGAGAGAGACAGACGACGGAGGAACGTCTGCGAGACCGACCCCGAGGTTACCGGAGCCTGGAGGCCAACGACTCTGCGACTCGCCCCGCCACGTTTCAGGAGAAGCGTGGCTCCAACAGGTACGAGCACGTATCTCGGGTTGGGCGGGACGAAAGGGGCTGACAAAACCGTAAAAGCCGACTTCCCTTATACCCTATCCCGAACACCACCGACACCTAGAAGTTTTGGAAAGAGCACTGTGTGACTCCTCACTACCCTTCCCTCACATAAAGCACGAAGTGAGCACCCGACTGATTCCAATCTTCCTTTTCTTTTGTTTCACATACGCCGTGTTACTGAGAGCTGTCCTCCGGAGACGACGTCATCCTGGAGCGGACCAGACGAGGAAAGACATTTCCTAGAGGCCGTGTGTCCCCGGAGCAAGAGTCGGACTCCCCCTTACCGTACTATAGACCGGCGACTTATAGAACAAGCATTTGCAATGCAATAGGTCTCGCATTTACGAGAGTTTGAGCTATTGACATTGCAAATGACAATGCCTTTTATTTTTGTTTTCGTTTTAAAAACATAAATAAAAGGCATTGTCATTTACAATGCCAATAGCTTACTCATGTAAATGCGAGACCTATTTGCATTGCAAATGCTTGTTTAAAAGGCAAGTAAGGCACCATTTTGTGGATGTGCGTCTGCGAGAGTGCTGCCTGCAGATCCCCTTTCTGGTCTGGTACCGTCATGATACTTGGTGCATTCCTGCTGTCACCGTTTACCAGCCAGGGTACGGCCAGGTTTGTAAACAGACAAGGTCAATCCAACAGGCAGTGACTATGCTTTACATTTATTATTTTCTGTTCTATATAGCGAGAACTCGGTCCAAGGGCTTCTGAGCGCTTTACATGAGCACCAAACTACTCACACGAGGTCAAATGCATATGTGTAGGCTCGGGGAGAATACGCGGTTTGCCCAGAATCACACAATGTGGAGCCGACGCAGGGTCTTGAACCGGTTTACTCCGTTCCAAACTTGAGCGCTTTGCATGAGCACTAGTTACGTTTCACACAGACACATTCATTTTTGGTAGGCACGGGGAGATTCGGTGATTTGCCCAGAATGACAGGATGTTGAGCGTGTCTCCCGAGACCCAAACCCAATTCCCCAGGTTTGAGATCGACCCGCTCTAGCTGTTAGGCCACATCCTCTCCCCCTCGCAAGATGTTATGTTTAGCAAAGTTATTGGGAGGTGTTTGCGGGTGTTAAGAGTCCAAACTTTGGATGGTAGAGCGGGCCTCTAAAAATTTATATCTGTGCCTAAGGCTGCAGTTTTAACTAGTCACTTCCAACTCAAACCCTGAGAGTTCCATACTTTATTTGCCGCTGTTGCTAGCAGTTGTCAAGATCACACAATGTATGTTTAAATTGCCGATTTCAAACCCTATCCTGGTAATATGTACCAGCACAATAACACAACAAGCTGAAGTATGTTTTCAGAGGTGCTGGAGGGTGCTTGCCGCAGAAGTGCTATGACCCGTGCACTCGTAAAATGGGCACAAAGAGGAAGGCAAGAGAATCAAGGGGCTGTCACCGCGCTGTTTCGCGATAAATTAGGAAAGAATCTCGGTGTTTAACATCTCATAGGCCTGTGGCTTTGACCCGCGCGTTTCCTTCTATCTTCGGCACTTAAATTCAGACGTTAGCAGCACTCGTGGAAAAAGCACAGCGCCTAGACTCCAGACCGGGGTCTTTCGACCAGTTCAGAGACGCACAAATGGAATTATTTCCCGCACCAAGTGCTGCTCTCTGCACCTCGCCAGCTGTGAAAAAATTAGAACGGGGTTTCGTTCCAGTGAAATCATTTACACACACATGCACACTTAATGCTAACACATCAACTAAACACGTTACCACTACACACACACACAATTGCATTTACCTCACACTCCCAAAGACGTAAATACGTACAATATATATACAAACACATCACACACACATGCGCATATATATGAAATGCTATGCTTAGCGCTGCTTTAAGAAAGGCGCCCATCCAGGCACTGCATGCAGAGCCAGGCGTGGCCGGTATTTGTAGGAATCTAGTTTCAGGTAGGTTCAGTCGCACTTATTGCCACGATGGCCGTTTGATACCTGTGCAAACAGGCTGTGTCTGGGCAGAGGCTGGTGGGAGGGAAGGGGTTGGGGCAGCTGGTCGGGAGGGGGATGAAAAGATGGGGGTTGAGGACAGGTGAGTAGAGATATTTGAAATAGTACGCAGTAAGTCAAGGGGAGATGAGAAAGAGCACGGTGTGTAGGGGCATATAGATGCAAGGGGGAGTACAGAAAAAGTCAAACACATGGCAGTGAGGTGGGTGACAGACTTTGGAAAGCCGAGGATGTTCTCTTGTGCAGCGCTACGAAGACACTAGCGGGGTTTAAACGAGGGCAGGAGAGGGGCTGCAGGTCTGAGCCAGACTGCTTGGGTTCTTCCAGACCCATTTTATAAGACTTTGGTAAATCTCTTCAGACTTCCATGCCCTTAACCAAGCACTCATTCGTCAGCATCATGCCTGTATATGGTCATTGAACTACGAGGTGACATGCTTTTTATAATGTGCAATTGGGAACCCATTCTCCTATTATAATAGCATTATATTAACCGCTTGTGTATCTAGCTACACAAACTGCATTTCCGGCCATGCTTAAATAATGGGTAGTACACAACTCAGCATGTTACCAGTTTAGCACCAGCGGAAGTAACACAAGCACCTGAATCCCCTGCGTTAGCATCAAAAACATGAAGCGCAGGAGCTCAGATGGAAATACAACTCGAGAGAGTGTGATTTGAGGGCTGGGAACCGGTCCAAGCTTTCCCGGATTCTGTGCCTCGGACTTGAACACTGGAGAGATGACTTGGCGAATGCTGGAAGGGCTCGAGAGGGGGCAGTAGGTCAAACACTCTGAGCCCCCTCCACCGCCACGGTCTAAACCAGTAGTTCCCCCATGTCTTCATCGGCAACCCGGAGGACAAGGAGCTGCTGCTTCCGGGTGCCTGGACACATCCGGAATGAAAAAGGGAGGGGTGAAAGCAGAGCAGCTACACGCAAGCCAGGATTTAAAGGTGCAGGCACTTCTCAGAAGTGCTCAATGTCAATATTAATTAAAAGAACATTGCGTGTGCCACAACAGACTGGCATTCGCGGCAACTGAATAATGGTTTTCCGGACTGGGAGGATGTGAAATCACGGCAGAAGAGAGGCCACAGAGGAGTTGGAATAAACAGAGCGGGCGTGAAAGCACGGCGGGAGAGACGCCAGGGACCTAGGGAGGGGGTGGAACAAACGGAGTGGGAGGTGTATGGGCGAGCGCAGACAGTGCAACACGAGCAGTCTGCACATGCACTCTACAACATAAAAAACAAGAGTGCACTGAAGCTGACGAGGGGGGAGTGGGGGCGGGCATGCTTTACGACGCGTGGATTCTGCTTTAACAGTGCATTAAAGTAGGAAGGGAAGCGGCCGTACGGCCGCGAATGTGAAAGTGATCGCGATCACGATAAAACATCAAAGCGACGAAAGTGAAAGACAACGAGTGCTTTCAGGCTGCCAAATGGTGCGCGCGCCCGGCACACATGCACAGTAGTTGGCGGCCTGAAAGCACTCGTTTGCACTTCCAAAAGTGCTTACTATAAGTCTCGCCAGAGCAGCGCTAAAGCGCTGTCTCAGGCGAGACCTAAAAAGGGTCTTAAGACCAATAAAATCTTTGTTACCATCTACCGCTGTCTCTGTGTTTCCATCAGTCCTGCCACAAGTGGTGGAGAATGCAGGCATAACACGAGCCATCTGTACCCCCAAGATGGATGAGTTCACCTAGTAAAGGGACAAGAACAGCTCGGATGGGTGGTGGAACAACAACTTACTTCCGCTCAAGCGGACAGAGACACCTTTAAAAATACGATCGCTGCCCAGATAGAGGGATTACAGAAAATGATAGGGGAACCATCCGCCGGTCCAGCTCAAGGTACCCGGCATCCCCGTCCCGGCCCCTCGGGGATATCCCTACAGAAATATGTTTCAGGGGAGGACCCTGACGCATTTTTACTCAACTTTGAGAGAGCCGCCCTGGCTTGTGGGTGGCCACTGGAGAAATGGCCCTTCTTTTTGGCTCCTCTGCTAACCGGCGAGGCTCAGGTGGCCTATCAGGTCGCCAACGCTACAGGCAACGTCCCCTACGCCGCCATCAAAACCATAATCCTAGACCACCTCGGACTTGACGCAGAAGCCTATCGGGTACGTTTCCGAAAAGAACGGGGAACTCCGGGAGAGAACCCAAAGACCCTGTTCTTTCGCCTCAAAATGGCTGCTGACAAATGGCTCATCCCAGCTTCTAGTTCAAAGGAAGAAATAATGGACAAAATATATGTGGAGCAATATCTGGATGCTTTGCCATATAACACACAAAAGTGGTTACGACAGCACTCCCAGTTGACTACAGCCCAAGCCATAGAAATGGCCTCCTCCTATGCCCGAGCACAACCGCGCTCAACCCCTTGGGAAACTGAAAATCCCTCTCGACCTCCTCCTGTTTAAATGGAGAAAAAACCCCGTCCGCATGTAGAGGCAAACCCCCAGTGGCCATTCAGACCGGAGGTCCCCTCCTTTAAAGGCCCTCAATGTTTTGAGTGTCGGACATGGGGACACATTGCGCGCTTATGTCCACACCGGAGGCCGACTGAAGAACCTATGGAGGTTTGGTACATCCCCAAGTCTGTCCTGTACACTACGGAACTGGGAAGCTCATACCATGTAAGTGTAAGGGTGAATGAGAAAACGATCAAGGCTCTGCTAGACTCCGGTTGCAGGCAGTCAGTGATACGAGGGGTGTTTGTGAGACCTAGACAAGTGATCCCCAATGCCCTGATATGTATTAAATGTGTTCATGGGGACGTAAGACCATATCCGGTGGCTATTATTTCACTTGAGGTTCCTTAGGGTAGTCTGCACCTTGTTAAGGTGGGGGTCTTAGACACCCTACCCGAAGAACTGATAATAGGGACTGATAACCCCAAGTTTCTAGAGCTGTTCTCTCGTTACATGAACTTCCAGCCTCCAAGCGAAAAGTCAGAGATAGTGAAGAACCAACCCCATCCGGCATATATCACTCCAGAACCTTGGGTAGGGGATAGGAATTTCAAGTTCGCCCAAGCTAATGACTCCACTCTTTATAACGTTTGGGAACAGGCACACTTCACTCAGGGAGTTCCCCACCCCAAGTTTCCCCGATTTCATATCCAAGGTGGCTTATTGTATAGACAAGGAAACAAGGAAGACCCCCTACAACTCTTGGTTCCCACCACATTTAGGGAGCAAATCATGTTTTATTCCCATTCCCATTTACTAGCAGGACACATCTGCAGTGAAAAAACCACACAGAATGTGTTGAGGCATTTTTACTGGCCCGGAATATATAAAAGGATAACTAACAACAATGTCTCAATGTGGAATTCATTGGGAGGACAAGTTATTCAAAAGTGAGCCGTATCATGAAGTATAGGAGGAATCAATCCATACAGAGAAGACACAGGGAGACCAAGAATGCCGGAAAGAATTGTATTTTTCAACACATGATGGACATATTGCGTCATATGTACATATCATATAGGTTAAAAGCACTGCGTGATTCCATTTTTAATTGGATACCTTTGCCCCTTCACCCTTGGTCGCACAGTAGTCCTGCACAGTAGTCCTGCACACTTGGTCGCCTTACGCCGCCCGCGGCCAACATTTTGCTGCATGGCTCTCACGCCGCCCGCGGTCAACTTTTTTCAGCATGGCTCTCCCCTCTTTCTTCCTTCTTTGGTCCTTTTGAAATCGAGTTCTATTTGAGATTTGTCTCTCTTCTCCTAGCACTGCCCTAAATAGGTGTAACCAGTCCTGATGATGGCCTAGAGTGTTACAGGCCGAAACGCCGTCGACTACAACAGCGTTACTTTTGGCACATTTGTTACATGGGCATTTGCTCTATTGTTTCTTGTAAATTCTTACATTAATTGTGTAAATGCCCTAACTCCGACATATTTAATGTACCATTTGTTCTTTGTGCCCCTTCACCGCTGTACATACCACTTTATGTGTCACTTGCGCCGTCACAAAACTCCACGAGCACTTGTGCACAGTATTTTGTTGGTTACACTTTCACTAAGTGTCACGCAGTGCTTTTAACCTATATGATATGTACATATGACGCAATATGTCCATCATGTGTTGAAAAATACAATTCTTTCCGGCATTCTTGGTCTCCCTGTGTCTTCTCTGTATGGATTGATTCCTCCTATACTTCATGATACGGCTCACTTTTGAATAACTTGTCCTCCCAATGAATTCCACATTGAGACATTGTTGTTAGTTATCATGTACTGCCCCAGTCTCACTGTGGTTTATGGGCTACCTCCTGTGGTCTGATACTGTCCGGAATATATAAAGACATAAAGCAGCATTGTCTGTCTTGCGAGTTGTGTCAGAAGAAAAACACGCATCGCCCCCCTGCAGTCCCTTTACAACCTCTCCCCATTATAGGTTCCCCTTTCGAGAGAGTTGGCCTAGATCTGATAGGACCCTTACCCAACACCAGAAGAGGGAACCAATACGCTCTGGTCATAGTGGACTAAGCCACTAGATTCCCCGAAGCCTTCCCCTTGAGAGTCCCTACCTCCCGGGCTATAGCCGAGAAGTTCATTGAGCTGTTCTCCCGGGTGGGGTTCCCAAAGGAGATTTTAACCGATCAGGGTACCCCGTTTGTGTCCAAATTAATGAAGGAGGTGTGCAGACTGGCGGATCTCAGACACATTAGAACATCGGTATATCATCCACAAACGGATGGACTTGTCGAGCGTTACAACGGGACCCTCAAGACCACGATAAAGAAGATGCTCTCCGTGAGCGGGAAAGAGTGGGATCTCATGTTACCTTTGGCCCTGTACGTAATACGGAGACAAACTCAGAGCAGCCTCGGCTGTTCATCATTT
Source organism: Triturus cristatus (assembly GCF_964204655.1). Lineage (NCBI taxonomy): Eukaryota > Metazoa > Chordata > Amphibia > Caudata > Salamandridae > Triturus > Triturus cristatus. The sequence continues at coordinate 1,636,462,288 of NC_140589.1, forward strand.
GAGATGCTGTATGGGCGCCAACCCAGAACCCTACTCGAAATAACCAAGGAAGCATGGGAAAAAGAAACAGGCGACGAATGAGGTATTCTTGAATATACACAGGCTCTAAAAAGCAAACTGGGGAAACTAAGGGAATTGGCCTACGTCAACTTGGAAAAAAGTCAAGAACGACAAAGGACCTGCTATGATAAAGGAAAAAAATGGAGGAAATTGGAAGTGGACGACTGGGCGTTGGTACTGTTACCCTCCTCTACCCGAAAATTTCAAACAGAATGGATGGGTCCCTATAGAGTCGTCGCGACCATCGGGAAGACCAGCTACAAGATCCAGGTTTCCCCTCGAAAGACTCAGGTATATCACATTAACCTTCTGAAGAAGTGGATCGGTCCTCCGCCGCAGAGCGCCCATCTCTCCGTACCAACGGGTTCTCCCTCATCCTCTACTTTAGGGGACCTAGTTGTGAATGACGACCTCAGACAGCAAGAGAAAGAAAGCCTACATGAAACCCTGGCACCTTTCTCCTCCTTGTTTTTGGATGCCCCTGGGAAAACCTCCCTGATAGAACACCGGATCGACACCCCCGCGGGAGCAGTCATTAAGAAACGACCATACCGGATACCCGCCGCCAAACAAATGGCGGTCCAGAAGGAGGTCCAAGAAATGCTACGTCTCGGGATAATAGGGCCATCCAGGAGTGACTGGTCTTCACCGATAGGGATGGTCCCTAAACCAGATGGAAGCACGAGGTTCTGTATGGATTTTCGCGCCCTAAACAACCTTTCTTCATTTGATGCCTATCCAATTCCCCGAATTGACGAGCTTATCGAAAAGCTCGGAGAAGCCAAGTATATCAGTACCCTGGACTTGACCAAAGGATATTGGCAAGTACCTCTACGAGAGGAAGACCGCAAGAAAACGGCCTTTGCAACACCGGATGGATTGTTCGAGTTTAACGTATTACCGTTTGGGCTACATGGAGCCCCGGCAACGTTTCAACGATTAATGAACGAGGTGTTAAGAGAACACCATTCCTTTACCTCGGCATACCTAGACGATATTATAATCTTCAGTCCCAGCTGGGAGAGCCACCTCTTACATATATCTTTGGTGCTTCAGGCCCTGCAGAAGGTGGGTTTACACGTGAACTCTAAAAAGTCCAGAGTGGGCTACCACAAAGTGAAGTATTTGGGGTATGTCTTAGGGCATGGGGTCATCGAGCCCCAAATAGAGAAGGTCAGAGCCATTTCCGAAACCCCCTTTCCCACTAACAAAAAAGAGATGAGAGCTTTTTTGGGACTCATAGGCTACTATCGCCGGTTCATACCCTTATTCTCAGATATAGCAGCTCCACTAACTGATACCCTAAAAAAGGAATCCAAGCCTCAGACATATCAACATCCCACTCCCGCTATGTGGAAAGCCTTCAATTCCCTAAAAAGAGTAATCACCACCAGTCCTGTGTTGTCATCCCCCGATTATGCCCGGCCTTTCATCCTACACACTGACGCTTCTGAATATGGGGTAGGGGCGGTGCTGTCACAATTGTCACCAGAAGGGATAGAACACCCCATCCTGTACATCAGTAGAAAACTATTTCCCCGGGAGGTGAAGTACCCCACAATAGAGAAGGAGTGTCTGGCTATCAAATGGGCTGTAGATAAGCTACGATACTATCTTGAGGGCCACCCATTCACCCTATACACGGACCATGCCCCTCTACAATGGATGAGCCGAAATATGTCACACAATCCCAGGGTTTTGCGGTGGTTTTTAACCCTCCAGCCTTTCTCCTTTACAGTACGCCATCGGAAAGGAATAGAGAATGGCAGTACGGACTTTCTCTCCCGGTTTCCTCTCCCCGATCGGGAGATTCCAGGGGGGGTGGTGTGTGACGAGGAGGCCCGTACAGACGAGGATGGGAGTCTACCTCTGGTAACAGAGTGCGTGAACAATACCCTCTCCCCTCTCTCCCTCCAGCAGCCTGAAGCCTGGAAAGCGGAACATCACACACGAGCCGCTGGAGAAAAGGGGACCCGTGTTTCTTTAACTGGGCCGAGCTCTCATCATGCCCCGCCTACACCGATGACGTAGAAAAGGAGAGGAGCTCCAATCCAGGAGGTAGAGAGAGTTGGGGGTGTTCCTTACCCAACGACGACGAGAACGAGAGGAGAGAGATTGCTGGGAACGAACGTGAGAGAGAGACAGACGACGGAGAAACGTCTGCGAGACCGACCCCGAGGGTACCGGGGCCTGGAGGCCAACGACTCTGCGACTCGCCCCGCCACGTTTCAGGAGAAGCGTGGCTCCAACAGGTACGAGCACGTATCTCGGGTTGGGCGGGACGAAAGGGGCTGACAAAACCGTAAAAGCCGACTTCCCTTATACCCTATCCCGAACACCACCGACACCTAGAAGTTTTGGAAAGAGCACTGTGTGACTCCTCACTACCCTTCCCTCACATAAAGCACGAAGTGAGCACCCGACTGATTCCAGTCTTCCTTCTCTTTTGTTTCACATACGCCGTGTTACTGAGAGCTGTCCTCCGGAGACGACGTCATCCTGGAGCGGACCAGACGAGGAAAGACATTTCCTAGAGGCCGTGTGTCCCCGGAGCAAGAGTCGGACTCCCCCTTACCGTACTATAGACCGGCGACATATAGAAAAAGGGTCTTAAGACCAATAAAATCTTCGTTACCATCTACCGCTGTCTCTGTGTTTCCATCGGTCCTACCTCAATGTATTTATATTTATTAAGCGCAACATTCATCCCAAGGGATATCAGAGCACTTAGGAAAGCGTTATCCTGAGCATCTAGGACCAGATGGAACTAGGTTAAGAGGCTGTTGGTGCCAGTACTTATATCCTAGGGAACAGCCATCTTTTCGGTTTCTTCCTGAAAGATATATAATCAGGCGAAGATCTAAGGGAAGTTCATCCAATGGAGCTGAACAGCACACTGGCTATGGGCAATCGTCCTCAAGGAATTTAGATAAGTGGAGCCCCTAGTAGGATGTCTCGAGTGGAAAGCAAGGGTTAGACGGCAAGGGAGAAGGGCGGTAGTAATGCTTTTTAGAGAGAAATGGTTGAGGTTCAAATTGTTGTTATATGGGAATGCACTGGTATACAGTTGAGAAAGGATTGAAACTGCGTTAGACACAATGTGCAATATTGACACAATAAGATTAATATGTATCCCATATTGCTTATATGCGCAAAATCAATAACAACAAATCAGAAAAAACCTCAGGAGAACTTCCTTCTTGTCACAATTTGGCAAAACCGAGGTAATCGTGAGAAGACAGGGTGAACCTCTCTTTTTTTCTAGAGTACGCCATGAAGTAATTTGAGTAATATGTAGGGCATGGCCCATAATGGACCTTAAAGCTCTCACTGCTGTATGAACAAGAAAAATTGTGAATGCACGCATGAGGTGCAGTCACGGGAAATGCTTTAAACCCCCTATACCTCGAAGGAAAATAACCCAACACTTTGCACAGTTAATAGTGGGGAAGAAGTGAGACCAAGGAGTGTGGCTGAAGGATATACTGCAGGTATAAAACATGCACCCTGCACAAATAGACTCTTTGTGCACAAGATGCAGGGAGATGGCCAAAAAGAGTATTATGTGCTTGAAAAGCATATGTTTTGCCTGCCAGGTATTTTCACAGTTGCTTTTCCTATGAGTGATGGGTTTAAATATCATGTACAGGTGGGGCATGGGTAATATGACAAACTCAAACCTCAGGGAGCTTCCATTGCTAAAATGAGCATCTGGAGCCTGAAGAAGGGAACATTGAACTCCTGGTCCACTTAGGTAGCAGAGCAGAGGATGGAAACACAGAGACAAGTGTTGCTTGAGTCTGAGTCCTCTTCATTGATGAAGAACCATGGAGATGAAGGAACCACTCAAAGCTCAGAGACCACGCTCTGTGCTGAGGTTAAAAAAAGAGGGTGGCTTTGGGGCTGGAGTACTGGCTGGGTCTAGAGATGCTTGAAACATGTAAGAATATTTATTCAGTGGAAAGCCTGTAAATCTTCTTGAGCCATAAGGAACGAATGGAGAAAACTCCATGGAGGACCACAAACTCTCTTGAGGTTAATGTACAGAGTCGTATTACGTGAATCAGGTATCTAAAAGAAGAATGGGAGCCTGCAAGATCGAGTGCGGTGGAAGGGTGAGAGAAATTTTGATATGGAAGCTACAGGAAGTGAAGTGGTGGAGCAGCTAAACCCTCCTATGCCAGAGGACTCAAGACATGGTAACTGCTTGAATACGGGACGGGAACAAACAGTGACGAAGGCAGGCTAAAGATACTTAAGGATGCTCCTTGCGAGAGAACTGTGTAGGTTTACTTCCTAAAAACCCACAGACTTACCTCAAAATTTGCAATGATGAGTGTTCCAAGGCAATTACTGGAGGTCCCAGTGGAATGGGAAGGGGAGAGGAGTTGTTTCATCTTTGAGGTGAAATGTGGAACAATGTTGGCTTCAGGTGACTGTAGCGCTGGAAAGTAGGGGCACTGAGGGGCACTTGCAAACAAGTACACCAGCATTATTGTGCTGCAACATCAAAAGTCTAGCCATAAGGGGCACCCCAACACTTTAACGAAGCTACTGGAGTAAGGTGGCTAGTGTTCGGGTGGACTAGAAGAGAGGATGATGGATGTTTCAGAGGGGGAAGTAGTGAAGAGGATGGAGATGAGATGAAGTAGCAATAGACGTGAAGAACCAAGAGATGTTGAGGAGCAGGCGGAGGTACAGAGGCTGGATTAAACAGGGGGTAATATGATACAAACTGAGACCTCAAGGAGTACCTGACTGACTTTCTGCAGACAAGGTGGAGATGCTAGTGAAGCGTTACTCCCTATGTGATCTATCCTACCAGTTTTAGTATAGTTACTGCTGTCTGCATAGGACCGGTTATGAATACCTTTGAGTTCTAAGGTGGGCAAATGAGGATATAAAACAGATTGCAATTAATTGAGCAGAACAATGAGATGGTCATTTGCCTGCCCGCCCAAGCTACTTTCCATAATCCTTTCGATTCCCTTGACCCTGACTCACTGTTTTATCCCCCGTTCTCCTTTCCTGTTGAGGCCAGCAGCATCGGATCTAGTATGATGTTGTAAGTAGATTAGGAAGGCCATAACAAAGCAAGCACATATATACAACATATGACAATGTCTTCTGCATAAAAAAGTATATTCAGGTGTTAGTCCAAAACCATTGGAAGATTCACCTTGGCATGCTTCCGAGATCAGCCTATGTTTGCTGAAGACATTACAACAGGAACGGAGGCATGGAAAGGCTTTATTAGATACCGATCCTTTTTCTGATTCCTTAGGACATAGCCCCTTTTATTCAGCATTTATGGAGTTAGTCCTCTAAGCAAGTTGTAAAAGGGATTTACATTTCTTGGAGTTTAATTACTGTGATCCACCCTGTTAAAGGCTACCTGAAAATAGACTCAGTGGTGGGCGCCACATACAAAAGTGTTGGGGCGGGGGAGTGGGAGCAGGGAGGGGAGCACAGGAGGGGGAGCAGGGAGGGGAGCGCAGGAGGGGGCATGGGGAAGGTGGGATAAGGGACCATAATGATAATAAAATATGTTGTTTTTTTAAAAGTTCAACTTAACTGCTTCTGCCCGCCTCCTGCGTCGCCCCTCTGTGCTGGTACTTCCTTGTCCCAGCAGACACTGTGACTACAACACAGACTCCCTGTCCAATGCGGGGATTGGCCTGAGAGGGTTAGAAAGATGCTCTACTGAGGTCAGGGAGTCTGTGGGGTTTCTCTAACTCAGCTGTTCAATATAGCCTGGTTAAAGAAACCTTAGTGCGCATGTGTGTTTTGGTTGACCTCAGACAGTCGGCCAAACACACATGAGCACTTAGGGAGTGCACATGGCACTCCCCCTCCCCCTGCCCATGCCTCGGCCCCGCCACTCCCTGCTCACACTGGCTGAACTAGTGGCTTAAAAATAAAACAATAACGAAATATCATTTTTATTTTTTTGCTGCTGGCTCTGAGCCAGTGTGGTGACGCTCCTTCGCCAATGCGGAGGAGCCGCCACGCCTGAAAGTTGACAAAATAGCCAAATAACATGCCAACCTCTGTGCAACCAAACATTTGGTCTTTGAAACCAGGCCTGTCCTAAAGCCAGCCTACTAAAGAGAAATAGGATTTTGTTCTTCTATCAACTGTAGTATTAGTTTTAAGAATATTTTTGAAGAAACGTTTACCAGTGAGATCAGTCTAGAAGATTCCGGTCCTAATCTGTCATACTTCTTAGAAATCAGTTCAATGTGTGAACTTAACCAGGTCATAGGAACTTTTACCGGTCTTAGCCATATGTAAAAATATTGTGAACTAGACAGAGTCCAAAACCCGGATCTTACTTTATAAGTTACCCGGTGCTTGGGCCCTTAATGGTCTGAATATATAATTGCTTATAAATTGTCTATCGTGTTTTTAGACTAGTCTTGTTAATGGCTTAAACATTTGGTGCTTAATAGGCAGGCCCCCATAAAATTTACCTAAAAGTCAACCTATTGTTATTCAGTGAATAAGGAATATTATTGCAAACAGCATGAGGGTCAGCCTGGGGCAAATAACTTATCCAGTCAGGTGCAAGCCTTTGTGCTGCTTCAGTCCGTCACGCAGAAGAACTACTAGGTCGTTTCATATTGTAAATAATGCTGTTTCCTAGTGTTCAACTTCATGGCCCATCCATTTATTTTTCTTAAAGGCCCACACTATTGTAAAGGCCGTGAAGGAATTTCTTACCCTTTTAGGGTCAGCCAAAAGTCAATTAGAATATGATCACTTCCCATAATCGGAATTCCAGTTGATTTCTTTTTTTTAAACATTTTTATAAGTGGTGTAGCTTTATGGGGTCTTTGAGGTGTTACACCCCCCTTAATAAATTCATTTTCTAATAAATAGCTGGGTACAGGGAACTTCAGTCGGGTTATGGTAAGATGTCTGTTGGATTTCACCAATACTGTTTATATACACAACTAAAAAAAGCACTCCGGCCCTCTCTGTTTTGAAAATCCTCAAAAATGTTGGTTATTTTACAAAATTTGTTTTCTCTCTTAGCGCACATGCCAATCCACATTCCTCTCCCTTTTCACTTCCCCTGGACCCTCTCCTGCACCCTGCTCGTATAATGTAGATTAACAATTATATGCTAGCATGCTTGTTGGAAAATCTGTAGCTCACACCCCTCCAATGTAACTGACCAAACTACGCCCCTGATTTTTATTTAAATCGTCAGATACTGATTCAAAATGTTGCTGTGACTCTTACTCTAATTTCCCAGGATGCCTAAGCACAATTTATCACCGTGTGAGACCATATTGTGTCCATACTGCCACCCGGTGAAGTAGTGATATCACGCGGTGAGCTGGGATCCACTGCATGTGTTAGTTTTCCAGCTTGCATGCGGAGGCTCTGTAATTCTGATATCCATAAAGATTTTGAATCGTCTCTTGGACTTTTCGAGGAAGCTTCCGGAACCTTGTGTTAGTGCGCTGGTGCCGGATTGGAGTAGCAAGGCTGGGTATAAAACTTCACCAAGGCCCCACTCTCTGCTGCAAAAACTCATCACTGCCTGAGGGCAAACCGCCCGGCAGGCACCCAAAACTCATCACTGTCAGAAGGCAACCGCCGCGGCAGCCATCAAAAGCTCATCACCGCCAGAAGACATTTGGCAGACGAATACAAGACTCTGCGATAAAACTTGCTGACACTTCCGCAAACCAAATCGACCGCAACCCGCGGCCTATCACAGCGCTGACCTTGTGATCCAACCTCAACTGTGACAAAGCGTCACACATCAATAAGACAACGTAAACAGCGACTAAAAAACTCAAAATGAATGTGGAGTAATGAGGCTACCGCCTCTGTATCCAAAGACTCACCACTTTCAGAAGGCATCTGACATACGAAAAAAAAAGACACAGACCACTCTCTGCAGTTTCGATCCAACGGGGTCTTAAAGCGCCTCACTACTCAGGACACCGCCCCCTCTGGGGCCCTGCCCCTTCACTCAAAAGGCGACAATGCTTCCCGAGTTGGCAGGACAGACTTTGTGGTCGCTCCCAATAACTTCCAACTGCCTTGATGAAAAAAACTGTTCCCAATTGAGTTACAGTGATTGAATAAAAGTTTAGGAAAGCTTCGGGCAGTTGCATAAAATGGCATCAAATTATTAAAAAACAATTTAAGAAAAGATATTTCCTATGGGAACTGCAAGGTGGTCCCCATAGTAATGCAGGGTGAAGGGACAGTGGCATTTCCTGCACCCTTTGAATTCAGTGCACAGCTGCCCAGTCGTACGAAATTGTGAAAAATTGAAATGTATGATGACTAACTAGTTCTAGAAGCACTGCTTATCTGAACAAGACTTAATGTGTACAAAAAGCTATCAGTAGTGTCGTAGGTGCAGTCACACCAAGGGCCCAGGTGTGCCATGGGCCCACTCTACCAGAAATAGTGGTTGTTTCTTATTACAAAACCAAGAGATTCAAGTGGGGGGATGTGTGAGAAGTGAGTTGGGGATTTACAAGATGTGAGTGGGGGATTTGCAAGGTGTGAGTGGGGGATTTGTGTGCTTATATTAGGGCCCTTGGCACCCTTACTAAGCCACTGGCTACCACCAAGGGGGTAACGCAGGCCCCTGCAGTGTAAGGGGGCGCAAACCCTTTAGGCAGGGGTTTGGGGTTTATTAAATTAGCACAGTTAATTAAAACCATTGCAATAGAATGTCATCATAGCGCAGTTACCATGTTAAAAGCAAAAACAAAGAAAACCATCAAGTTTAAGTTCATATACACATAACTGACAAGGCAGTCTTGTAGTTAATATTTTAATCGCGTGACAGGTTTCCAGAGCCAAGGATAAAATAATTTAGTACAGGGATACTAGGACAGGGGGCGAAAAAAGTCTGTGATAAGTTGTTGGGGGGGAGGAACTGGACTTGCAGGGGCAAGAGAGGATAAAAAGAGATTGTCCAAGAGTCTCACATATTTTCCAGACCTTGAAAGCACTTGAATGTCTAGGGAAGTAAAGCAAAGGGCCGATGCCTCCCAACATGTTCTGATACCCCTCTTTAAATATAAGGGTTTTAAAAGAAGTCTTCTGGGAGCGTCAAGGGCGGGACAACAGCACAGAAGATGCAACCATGATTCAGACCTGTAGTTGCACAGTCTGCAGGCCCCCTCCTCACTTGTTGGAGCCCATTGGTTGAAGGGAGTGGAGCGCAAACCTAAGAGATGCATGAACATTATATTCTTCCGGGCCACTGCGTTCAGACTTTCCAGGAGGTAAGATTGAGGCACCCCAGGGAGGTATGAGTTAATCAATGGAAGCAGGATAGGCAGGGCACAAGTCCTAAAAAGAGAAGTGGAGGGACTCTCCAAGTTAGGTAGTATCACAGGAAGTGACATTACAGCGCGTGGCATTGCAGGAAGTGACATCACAGGAAGTGACATCACGGCGTATAACAGGTTTCTTTACCCAAGGGTTAACAAACTAACTCTGCTGCCATCCTACCCCACCAGGTGTAATATTCCATCTGCAGCACATTTCCATATAGATGTGATTGTTTTAGCTGCCTGGTGGTTAACACATTTGATGGAAAGATCTGTTTTTTTCCAGTCCTAGTTTTGACTTAAAGTAGCATACAGGGTTACTGCGCCTTCTGCGAAGCACATCATGTAACATGCAGATGGCAAATTTGATTTTATGTAGATAGGTAAGTAGGTTACTGCTTTGAAGCACAAGTTACTTGTGTAACGATATATCTGTAAGAGACATTAGTTAGTGATAGATTCCTTACCTTAGAATATCGCCAGGCGTCAGACTGGATCCAGAAAGTTTTCATCAGCAGTACCCCTGCGCATCGGTAGGCATCGTCATATGGCTCAGCGTACATTTCTGGCGTCGTAGCCGCAGAGATGACGTCGTCAGAGCTACTTAGACGCGCCCACGTGCGCTGACGTCAGTTCTGTACACAACTTTTCCGCGCCTGAGGCGCAGAGCCATGCCAGAGACCGACTACTGGTGAAATAGAACTAGGGCCCTGAAAGGGATGACCTGAACCCTAGAGAACAGTTCGCAGAACGGGGAGGATGGGCGGGCGGTAAGGAATCTATCACTAACTAATGTCTCTTACAGATATATCATTACACAAGTAACTTGTGCATCTGAAATAGACACGTTAGTGATAGATTCCTTACCTTAGAATACATACCCAAGCAATACCAACCCCAGTGCTGGGTCTGCGAAGTGAGATTACACCAGAAAGTCATGGAGAGCCGAACGGCCAAAGAAGCCGTCTCTCCGGACCTGACTGGCAAGGCAATAGTGCTTAGTGAAAGTATGCAACGAGGCCCAAGTAGCTGCCTGACAGATGTCTTGCAGGGGGACACCGAGTCCCAATGCTGTGGTAGCCGCTGTCGCCCTGGTAGAATGGGCGCGCAGCCCAACCAGAGGTTCCTTTTTAGCCAGATAGTAACATGTTTTAATGCACAAGACAACCCATCGGTAGATAGTTCGCTTGTGCACAGCCTGGCCTTTCGTGGCGCCCACGTAGCCAACAAAGAGCTGGTCATCCACCCGGAACTGTTGTGTGCGGTTGAGATAGAACGAGAGCGCACGTTTTGTGTCCAGACGGTGGAGCCTCTCTTCTTCCCTTGAGGGGTGCGGAGGCGGATAGAAAGTGGGCAAAGTGACAGTTTGCCCGAGATGAAAGGCAGAGACTACTTTTGGTAGAGAGGAGGGATGCGGTCAAAGCACAACCTTGTCCGGATGAATCGCCAGGAAAGGAGGTTTGCAGGAAAGAACCTGGAGCTCACTCACCCGCCGAGCGGAGGTGATGGCCACCAGGAAAACAGTTTTCAAAGTCATTAATCGCAGAGGACAGTTATGAAGAGGCCCAAATGGAGCGCACATCAGATATGTGAGAACCAGGTTCAAGTCCCATTGAGGCATCACAAAGGGAATAGGAGGGAAAAGGTGAGTAATGCCTTTGAGAAATCTTTTGACAACCGGGGACTTGAAAAGAGAGGGCTGATCAGGCAACTAAGAAAGACTGAAAGAGCCGAGAGGTAGCCCTTGATAGTGCCCAAAGCAGAGCCCTGCTGGGCCAAAGAAAGGAGGAACAATAGGACCTCAGACAGAGGGGCAGCAAGAGGATCAACAGATTTTGCTGTGCACCATGCCACAATTTTTTTCCACCAACGGGCGTATACCGTTTTAGTGAAGGGACGCCTGGCTGCCAGAATCATATTACAGACTTCGGGAGGCAAGTCAAATGGAATCAGCTGTCGCTGCTCAATCTCCATGCAAGGAGGTGGAGGCTGGACAGGTTCGGGTGGAGGACCGTCCCCTGTTGCTGCAACAGGAGATCCTCCCGAAGAGGCAGATGGATCGGGGGATCCACGCTCATACTGAGTAGCTCGAGATACCAAACTCTTCGAACCCAGTCCAGTGCCACAAGAATGACTTGGGCCCGATTGCGCCTGATCTTCTTCAGCACTCTGGGCAGGAGTGGTATAGGCGGAAAGGCGTACAACAGACTGCAACTCCACTCCCGACGAAAAGCGTCGCCTAGCGAGTGCCGCCTTGTAAACTCCAATGCGCAGAACTGCTGACATTGCGTGTTCTCTTCGGTGGTGAATAGATCTAACCAAGGTTCTCCCCACTGCTGAAAGAGACCTTGCACCACCTCTGAGTGAAGACGCCATTCGTGATTCAATATGCACCTTCGGCTCAGTTCGTCCGCCCTGGCATTCAGGGTGCCTGCCAGGTGTTAAATAACCAAGGAAATGCCTTGACGTTCCAGCCACGTCCAGAGACGCAGAGCTTCCTGACATAGGGTCCACGACCCTACCCCGCCCTGCTTGTTGCAGTACCACATGGCAGTGGTGTTGTCTGTGAACACCTGCACTATTCTCCCCTTGACAGAGGAAAGGAATGCTTTGAGTGCAAGTAGGATCGCCCGGAGCTCCAAAAGGTTGATATGGAGCTTGGACTCCGCCGGAGACCAGAGGCCTCTGATCTCCGCCTCTCCCATGTGGCCGCCCCATCCCAGGAGGGACGCGTCCGTCACCACTGTGTGCTCCGATTGGGGAAGGGAGAGGAATCTGCCGCTGACCCAACGCTGGTTCGTATGCCACCACTGCAAGTCCTGTGCAGTGCCCTCCGAGATCTGGACGTAGTTGGACAGGTTTCCCCGATGCTGCGTCCATTGGAACTTCAGGTCCCACTGCAGAGCCCGCATATGCCATCTGGCATGATCGATCAGCAGAATGCAGGAGGCCATGAGACCCAGCAGCCTCAGTGTCTTCCTGACCAAAACGCAGGATCAGGGCCAAAAGATTGGAATCATAGCCCGAATGTCCTGGACTCGCTGTTCGGAAGGATAAACCCGAAACTGCGCCATATCCAGAACTGCTCCGATGAAGAGGAGCTTCTGAGAAGTAATCAGTTGCAACTATGGCACGTTGATGGAAAACCCCAGCAAATGGAGGAGGTCGGCCATAGTCTGGAGGTGGGAGATGACTGCCTGGGGCGAGCCCGCCTTCAACAGCCACTCGTCGAGATAGGGGAAGACTGAAACCCCTGATCTGCGCAGATGAGCTGCGACCACCGCCATTACTTTCGTGAATACCCGAGGGGCGCTGGTAAGGCCGAAAGGGAGCACGGTGAACTGAAAGGGTTCGTGGCCCACCGTGAAACGTAGGTAACGCCGGATGGCTGGCAGGATGGGGATATGAAAATAAGCATCCTGCAAGTCCAATGCTACCAGCCAGTCTTGCGGGTCTAGGGCAGACAAGACCTGAGCTAGCGTGAGCATCATGAACTTCTCCTTCCGGAGGAAGTGATTGACGTTCCGGAGGTCTAAGATAGGGAACAGACCTTTGTCCTTCTTAGGAACCAAGAAGTAGTGGGAGTAACAACCACTACCTACTTCTGGCGTCGGAACGCGCTCGATGGCCCCCTTGGCCAAGAGGGCCTTAACTTCCTGCTGGAGAAGTGCCAAGTGTTCCCTCGACACGTGGTGGTACTGAGGTGGCATGGCTGGAGGGTAGATTCGAAGGGGAGGGAATAGCCCCTGCGGACTATTTGTAGAACCCTGAAACACCGGACTAGGAAGGTTTAGAGGTGGCGGCGGCAGGGGAGGTGGTGGACTGACCCATCCGCTGTCCTCGGGACCCACGTCCGCGCTGCACTGAAACTGTGGCTGCGCAGCCATGCAGGTCTGAAAAGAACGCGACTGGGCGCCCTGACCTTGACCTCGAAAGGACCGAAAAGTGGACCCCGAGGGAGTACGCGTGGTGGCGAGACCCAAGGACTGGCCGTAGCCCGAAAGTCCTTAAAGCATTCTAGGGTGCTATCCGCCTTATCACCAAAGAGGCGTGTACCATCAAAGGGCATGTCCAACAGGGTGTTCTGGACATCCCCAGAGAAGCCAGTAGTTCGGAGCCAATCATAACGACGGAGCGCTACAGTTGTGGAAAGTGCCGTACCGAGAGAATCGGCTGAGTCAAGCCCACAACAAATAGTACATTTTGCAGCATCTCTCCCTTAGGTAATGGCTTGGAAGAGAACGGTCCGTGCTTCCACAGGGCACTGAGGTAGCACCTGTGCCACGGTGTCCCACACAGAATGGGAATAGCGGCCTAGTAGGCACGCAGTATTCACCGCCTGCAACCCAGAGCTGGCAGATGTGAAAATCTTTTTCCCAAATTGCTCCAGTTTCCTAGATTCCTTGTCCGGAGGAGCAGAAGGGTACACACTGGGCGAGGCAGAAGCCTGGACAACCAGATTCACAGGTGTTGAGTGTTGTGTGAGAAAGCTGGGATCGCCCGGTGCTGAGCGATGGCGGCGCGCCACACCGTTGTCTACACGGTCTCCTGTGTTAGGATTAATTCAGGTGTCCAACAGGATACCAGTAAACTCTTCATAGAAGGACAGTAACGGCTCCGCAGAAGAGGACTGCAGCTGCAGGACCTCAGTCAGGAGATTGGTCCTGATAGGTACAGAAGGGAGCTCGAGGTTAACAGCCTCAGCTGCCCGACGCAAAACCACCGAAAAAGTCCCAACCTCCTCCATGGCCACGGAAGAAGGGGACAGAGTACCAGGGTGTGGAGAGAAATCCAGATCCACTGGACCCTCCACATCGCCTTCCCACTCAGGCTCATCCTCGCAATGAGCTGCAAGAGGGTCCTCAGACCCCTCACAGTATTCCACTTTGTCCACCGGTTGCTGAAGAGGCTGGTAAGGACGAGGTGCCCTGGGAAACGGGATAAACTCCCCTCCAAGAAATGGAATGGGAGGGTAAGATACCAGTCCCGGGTTGGTGCCGTCCCGCGCCAGCGGCGGCGCCGAAGCCGGATACAGGACCGGCGCCGGAGCCGGCACCGAGGCCCGGGCCGAGGCCGGATCCAGCGGCGCCGCTGGGTATGGTGCTGGCGTAGCCGAGGCCAGAGGCGGCGGCATGGGGGCAAACCCTTCCGACAGATCCGCGGGGCCCAAAGGCCCTCCGGAGGGACCCGGCGGGGCAAACAAATGGTGCAAGGCCGACATAAAGGCCTGCACCTCGTCCAAACTCGCGTGCGGCCCCCGAAAGGGAGGGTAGGCCGCAGGCAACGATGGAGGCTCCAATGGAGCCGCAGGGGAGTCACCGCCCGCCCCCTCCACCGCGTCCCGCGACCAGTGAGGGGTAGAGGAAGACCGATGTCGCTTCTTCGACTTTTTATGGCGCCTAGACTTACCTGTCCTTGATTCCGACGAGCGATGCTGATGGCTCCGCGACCTGTCTCTTGACCTCCCACAGGATCGGGACCTTACGCTGAACCGATTGCCAGACCTCCAACAACTTTCGGGAACGCTCCCGCAAAGCTTTCGGTGCCATGGCCCAACAATCGGGGCATGCCTCGGAGTCATGGGCGTGCCCCAAGCAGAAGAGACACACGTCGTGAGGGTCCGATACTGACATGTTTCGACGGCATGCCCTACAGGAATTAAACCCGGGCATCCCTATTGCACCAGGAGTCAAGTACACGACAAAAGAAGTTTGTCAGAAACCAAGTTAAAGCTTTTAAATAGGCGTACCACTCTCTCTCGGATCTGTGCTGCTGCGCAGAAAAAGAAAGAACTGACGTCAGCACGCGTGGGTGCGTCTAAGTAGCTCTCACGACGTCATCTCGGCGGCTATGACGCCAGCGATGTACGCGGAGCCGTACAACAACGCCTACCGACATGCAGGGGTACTGCTGACAAAAAAATTCCGGATCCAGTCTGACGCCTGGGGATAGTTTAAGGTAAGGAATCTATCACTAACCTGTCTCTTTCAGATCACAGAGATCCTTTTTTACACACAGTTGCATTGTAATCTTTCTAGTATAGCAGAGTGAGCTCCGAAGGATGATATGTGACTCCTACACCCAGTAACCCTCACTGTCTTATGTAACACATCCTGTGCAGTGATTTACAAACTTGTGCGATTTATTGACAATATAATATGTATGTTTTCTGCAAGGTAATCTGGCACCCTACACAAGGATGAATAGCGCTGTAAAACAAATGAAAAATACTGGTTTTTAAATTGTTATTTTGCACTGGGACAGAGTAACGCATCTGACATTCTTACAGTGCATGAATATCTATTATTATATGGGGGTCTCAACAAAGTCAAAATCGTGCCTCTCTTATGCGCCTCTGAATTGTTAACAAGCTGCTGCTTTTGTTTCTTTTCCTCTGCATTTACATCTAGGTGTGAGGCTACAGGCAGCCCCCAGCCTGGATACTGGGACAAATGAAGGCCAAATGGGCCCTTAAGTTCGGCCTTTGTTATGGTTATGGCCCAGCTGGACTCTCAAATGACAAAACTCCCTCCCTGTCTGCACGTTTGTGCTCGGAAGGAAAGCAGATAACGAGCAGATGCTGCTAAATGAATCCTGGTGTCTCAATCTTTCACCAGAATGAGTTCAGCATATTTTAGAGTGGGGTTAATCTTGGCAGGGTGGAGAGCGTTCACCCTGTGAAAAGAGTGGGTGGACGCCGTCCACCCGCGTGTACCCCCGACTCGAGCCCTGCCTTCAGGACCCTCTTCCACTGAAGAGGGTCCACTGAAAAGGACAGAAAGGGGGCAACTGAATCACTATTCAGTGGCCCCCTTTCTGCCCAATGCTAGTAATATCTGTGAGACCCGGGAGACTCGGGGGCCACTCATCACATTCTGCAGTGGGGCCCCATCATTTTGCATTGCACCAGGTCACCCACTCTGGCAGCCGCTGGTATACTTGCTGCAGTATGTTTAATAGCCCTTAACGTAATGTGCTATCCACAGGGCTTTAAGTGGGCCGTGTCTCACCAGATCTGAGCACCGGCAGTTTTTTAAAGGGGGCCTCGACTCAATCGGGCTCTGTTTTGTGCCCTGGCACCGGCTGTCTGTTTTTTTCTGGACTGCAGTGACAGCTAGCACATAAATGTGCGAGTGCTCATACTGCTTACTTCTCACTAGTAGAGAAGTTACGGCATGACGTATGCAACTAACAACCATTGACAAAGCCAATAGTCCTGACTTGTTGTAGGTACGATGTTACTTGTATCATATATCTAAATGCAATGACAGAAACTGCAAAATACAAGTTGGGCGGCACACTATGCTAAGCACAGATTTTTAGTTTAAGTGTTTTAAGCCACGCCCTAATTACATTGGCCACGCCCCTTTGAAAGACCCTCCAATTTTTGTATCCCTCTTAAAGCCCTGGCTATCCATGTTAGTCACAGTTTGTGAAAGCGAGAGTTCTTTTATCTATTCAAAGGCCAATATGTAAAGGCAATCCAAGACTCCTTAGCCTGCATGTAACACTTCCACACACTTTACGTGAGCCCCTGCTAGTGCTAGGGAGTGCTCTACTGCGTGTGCACTGCTCCGAGAGGTCGTCCAGCACATATGTTCACGTGCTGCTGGGGGTTTAGCATCTGAAGGCGGCCTATATTTGGCGTCTGAGGGATGAATATTCCTGCACCATTCCCCGGATTCCTGCACAGACCTCTCCCAGTCAGAGCAGCTTCAAACAAGGCCCCTTTCTTTCCAAGCCCCGGCTGCAGAGCGCGCGCAGCTCTTCGTGCTCGGTGAGACGAACCTGCAGCTGCACAGAGGCCTTAGACAGTTCCTTCTGAAACCGGAAGTGCACTTTCTACAAGTAACTGTTCCAACAACCTAAACAAGGACCCTGTAAGTAGTGTAGAAGGTCAGTCTAAGGTTCATAAAGTTGAATGTGCTGGCTGCACATGGAAACAATTGAAACCCCCTTGGTGACTGATTAACTTCATGGCCAAAGGCTGCGCGGTTAAGATGATGTCTTCGTTTGTGGCCTGTGAAATTATTGTAGCTAAAGCGTCGTTGGGGAATCACGAGTTCCTCGTTGCCCATTGCAGTTCTTGCTGACCTTGCCTTTAGTTATTACACTGACTTTAAATCAGGTGAAAGTTGCACAGACACGTGGGCTCCGACTCACAAAGGTAAATTTACATGTGCAGATTTATTTAGTTCTACATTTGGGGCCTTATTCACAACGGTAAACTTACACTTTTGGTGTAAGTTTCCTATTTTTTGGATATTCTCAAACGAGTGTAGTTTTACATGTAATATCTTTACGACTGCAGAGAGTGTCCTATCTTTTAATGTGCAGAGTTGTGGTATCTTTACGACTGCAGAGAGTGTCCTATCTTTTAATGTGCAGAGTTGTAGTATCTTTACGACTGCGAGAGAGTGTCCTATCTTTTAATGTGCAGAGTTGTAGTATCTTTACGACTGCAGAGACTGTCCTATTTTTTAATGTGCAGAGTGGTAGTATCTTTACGACTGCAGACTGTCCTATCTTTTAATGTGCAGAGTTGTAGTATCTTTACGACTGCAGAGACTGTCCTATCTTTTAATGTGCAGAGTTGTAGTATCTTTACGACTGCAGAGACTGTCCTATCTTTTAATGTGCAGAGTTCTCTGCAGTCCTAAAGATACTACACGTAAAACTACTCTCATCGTTTGTAAATAGCAAAAAAAACAGAACTTACACCAAAAGTATGGGATCCCGGAATCCAAGTGAGGCCTTATGCGTCAAGGCTGTTCTGAAGTGGGACATCGCAGAGGAGCAGCACCTGAGGCTCTCTCGCACTGACAACAGGGTCATCGAGGGCTTGGTAGCCTGGGGGGCAATGTTGGACTCTTTCAATGAGCATAGAGACACAGACATAGACTCAGACCCGGGAGATCCGAAGATGGGATGGTACACAGAGAATTCTTATATAAGAGAGTTGGCATTACCAAGTGGGGTTCTGGGTTCTAAGTGATCAGTGCCACTGAAAGGAGTACATTTAAAACGTTGCCATGGGGACCATGCTGATGTCATGGATATAGAAGAAATATGAACACTTAAGTGAGGAAGGCATGTTAATTTCACAATGCCTGTCAACCTATTATACATTGAAATAGGAATGTCATTTAAAATAAAATGAAATCAACAATTTAAACAAAACAAAACACACTTCAGCATTGGAAATGGTATATGCAATCATGGCTGTGCAAATCTAGAAAAGTTTCAGACAGTGTACTGATGACATGTAAATCATAAACTGTTACAAGGCTTCAAAGAAACACAGTGACCTCATTGCAAAATTGTACCTATACATAGCACAATGCATACAATAAATTTTGTAAATGGAGGTCTCATACGAACAGGTAAGTACCTTATAAAACTGGTTAATGAAAATAACGCATGTGTGCCTACACATCAAGCCCTAGTGGGCATAGACTCTCTCCTTTGGTACACTACATGAAAAGACATACTGGACCTCCTGAAGACCATGTGCTAAGTACATATGCAACTAGTGTTGCACCTTGACACAACCAAGACATGTTGAGAGAACAGACCCAATGCTTGAGCCCATGGCATGCACTGGAAAGGCTGAAGGGGAGTGGGGATGACAAAGCAGGGTTACAAGTGTGAGATTAACTCTTCGTCAGAATTTAACCCATGTGGGATTTTACTGTTGAGCATGATGATAGATCTAGATTCTAGCTTCCTCAAAAGATGCTCTTGATTAGCCTCCTCTGGGGTTTTTGGGAATAGCACCGACCACATAATACACCAGATCTTTCGCTGAACCTTGGTGGTGCTCATGGATATGTCTGGCTACGGGGTAGCTCTTGTCGTAGTTGGCTATTGCCCTGAGATGCTACAGAATTCTGGTATGCACCATGTGTATGGTGCTGCCTACATATTTCTTGACACATGTGCATTCCAGTATGTACACTGAATAATCAGTCTTGCAGTTGTACTTACCCTTGATGGTAACATGTGAATGTCTCAACGGCAATTGAATGGTTTTCACATTTTTACCATGTTTACAGGCTTTAAACCTGAAACATTTCTGAAAGCCTTTGTTGTAAGTAAGCCACTCTGACCCACTGCTAGGTTTGGGTGTGCTGAGCACCAATGAATTTCTCATTGATTTGGCCCTTCTGAACGAGATGAGAGGTACCCGGGGTACATCTTGCCCTATAACGGGATCGTTCTTGATCAGTCGCCAGTGTCTGTACAAGATGTTCCAGAGTCTGGCATGATACGTTGAATAACCAGTGATCAGACGTATCTGACCGGAGTCTGTGTCTGTACGCTTTCTCTTATTCTTCCCAAAGAGAAGATCTTCTCTACGTTTTTTGCCAACCTTATCTCTAGCTGTGTTCAGTGTTTACCTCGCATAGCCCCTCTGGGACAAATGGTTGGATAGATCTGTCTGGACCTCTCAAAGAATTCTCACTACTACAGTTACGTTTCATACACAGGTTCTCTGCATATGGGATGCTGTGTTTATGTTTAGTGGGGTGAAGGCTACTGGCATGCAGAATAGAATTGCCAGCAGTCGGTTTTCTGTATGTTTTAGTGTGCAGTCTGTTCTCTTCTCCGTACACTATCAAATCCAAAAGCTGGACCCCACTTTTGCTGATGTCAGATTGTTCGAATTGAGTTTCTGTGCAAATACTCTAGCTGACTCAGGTGTGCCCTTCCATAGTATAAAGAGATCGTCTATGAATCTCATCCACAAAATGATGTACTCAGACCACTCCTTGGCAAAGTCCTCTGCCAGTACATGCTCCTACCCACCAGCCCATATGCAGATTCGCCTAGCTGGGGGCAAAGTATGTACCCATGGCAGTGCCCTGTAGTTGTTTATATGTCTGCTGTTGGAACATAAACACATTGTTATTGAGACACCACTCGATCATATTAATCAGCATGTGTGTGTGATGATGTAAGTGAATGTGCCTCGTTCCTAGGTAATGTGACAGTTCCTTTATCCCGTCAGTGTGTCTTATGCTATTATAAAGAGCCATGATGTCCATGGTCATGAGAACATATGAGTCATCCCACCTCACATCCTAAATTCTACGCAAGAAGTCCCGTGTCCAAAATGAACGAAGGTAGTGCTCTGACCTGATCCTGTAGAAAAAAGTCAATAAACCTTGAAGTGTTCTCAAATAGGCCCACAATTGCAGAAATGATCGGTCGCACAGGCGGGACAGTGGCATTCTTACATATCCTGGGGATAAGGTATAAAATGGGGGTTACAAGGTGTTCAACTTTAAGGTATCTCAGTTCATCTTGAGATAGAAGACCTCTGCCTCTCCATTTGTATATTTCTGTGTGGAACTTGCCTTTAATCTATATTTTTGCCCCTTAATATCTCTAAAATTACTGAACACATTCACACCAAATCACAAAAAGCACGCTTTCTGGACCAACATCTAGTTTTCTGCAATTTTGGTGAAATTCCGTTCAGCGGTACGGGACGTAATCGTGTTCAAAATCACTATGGGAAAATGCATGGACAAAACGCGTTTTGAGACCCTCTTTTTTCTTGGCCCCGTCTGACGGATCACCCTGAAACTTTCAACACAGCAGCTGAATCGACTAAAGTATTCATTTTGAAAAAATTTTGTAGATTCCTCAAGCGGCGCCAAAGTCAAACGCTAATACTGGTTCGAATACAAATTGGAATTTGGATTACAACCCTTAAGGGTTCATTCATGACGTCTTCCTCTGCCCGACTTTACGTCAATGCAAACATTCCTAAGCACCTTCCAGGTATAAATATACCTTCCCTTGCCATGACAAAGCACGGCTGCACAGCCCGATATGGCTCGCCACGGCAAGTTCGGAAGGTATGGAGCTGACTAGAACCTAGAGGGAGTCTTGGCATACCAAACTATAGCATACCATACTATAGAATACAGCACCTACTTCTTACCTTGTACTACACTTAGGTTAGGTACACTGGGGTAGAATTAGTTGGAGAAGCATCATACGAGTATCCACTTTTTAGCCAATGTTATTTATGTATATGTATATGTGTCATAGCTAAAAGACAATGCTATTGCAGTATTATTTCTTTCTACTGCTTACACTGTACATAATATATCTCGCATACTGTCTTGCAATTGTAACAGCTCATATCTCTTACACGAGAAACAAGACTGTTCAATAAATCCTTTTATTGAAACGCCTGTCTACTATTTCTGTGTAACTCTGAAGAAACTAAGCATGCACGATTAGCTGACTGAAACTGTTATATATTGTTTCCACGATTCTGAGACGTGTTCCGATTCTAAAGGGAAACAAAGTTGTCATGTTTATGCGGTTGCCAGAAACTACTCCTTTCTTGTTTACAAGGAGTTTCTAGTGGTCTCTGAGTTAGCTGGTACAAAGTAAAATAAGTTTAGTATACTCAATAGGGGCATAATGACCTCAGTCCTATGCCAAACCTATAGTGTATATTATTCCAGTGCGCAGAGCCTATTAGGGAAATAGGAACTATGTTGTAACCCTCTAACGCTTTTTCCTTCATTCTCAAAATAGCAAAATGGAAAATAACATTATTGAAATGTATGTCTCTAAAAATAACTTTTGGGTGTTCCCAATATGTTGGCATGTATATAATGCAAAACCAAAGGGCATATGGCCATGTCTGAACTGGGGTGGCGGAGTGAGCTAAAGAATGATGATGGATTAAGCCCAGATCAGTTGACTGGGGGTGAGTGCTTGCAATGTTCAACACTCCGGCCATCATCCCCTTTGGTTTTGCTTTGTTCGCCCTAAATTGGCAGGGTATGCTTGGACGTGGATCCCTTGCTCACTTTGCCACTGGATTCAAGCTAGCCTGGCTGATGACGGCTGATTAGCCAGAAACCGGTCCCAGGATGCTTGTTTCCGGTCCAGGAAAGACATGGCTTAGCAGTTCAGGCTGGACTGTTCCCATGAGGCACAGGGTCAGACTGATTTGCATATGGTCATGTCTGAACTGGGGTGGCGGAGTGAGCTAAAGAATGATGATGGATTAAACCCAGATCAGTTGACTGGGGGTGAGTGCTTGCAATGTTCAACACTCCGTCCATCATCCCCTTTGGTTTTGCTTTGTTTGCCCTAAGTTGGCAGGGTATGCCCAGACGTGGGTCCCTTGCTCACTTTGCCACTGGATTCAAGCTAGCCTGGCTGATGACAGCTGATTAGCCAGACACTGGGCCCAGAATGCTTGTTTGCGGTCCAGGGAAGACATGGCTTGGCAGTTTGGGCTGGACTGTTCCCATGAGGCACAGGGTCAGACTGATTTGCATCTGACCATGTCTGAACTGGGGTGGCGGAGTGAGATAAAGAATGATGATGGATGAAACCCAGATCAGTTGACTAGGGGTGAGTGCTTGCAATGTTCAACACTCCGTCCATCATCCCCTTTGGTTTTGGCCTGTATATAATGACGTATTTAATAGGGTGCGTAATATTAGGGGTCATCATCCTTCCACCTGTCTGTACTGCCATGGAAGGAAATTGAGGGGGGAAGGGAGCCCCGGCACAGCAGCCTCAACATGCACAATTTTCTTTATAACCAGGTAACACCAGTCAATATATATACAATTCGGGGCACAACTCTCCTTCAGCACTATAGTCTTCGAATGATCCTCATTTTAAAACCTCATCATAATTTGTAGGTCAAGCCTAGTGCAGCGCGCATGCGCTGCTCTAGGAGAGGGCCTCTTGGAATCACTCCAGACTTCCCAGAGACTTATCTGTATGGGTTGGACTCCTCCCACACATTCCATTGGCCTTTGCATGTGACTTTCAATAATGAAAGCACGCAAATGGCCAAAGACGGGTGCATGTCCCGCCTTTCCTCTAAACTTTCACTCCCATGGCCTAGGGGACTCGGAAGCGGCGCGCATTGTGCCAGCTGCATTCCTCCCTTATCCTTATCTTGGCTCATTTTACTAATTAAACAAAGCACAGTCTCTTTAGCGGCCACGGTTGTTTAAACTTTGGTTTTCTCCCTCTTTGATGCTTAGAGCTCATGCCAGTTCAAAAGACCCCTTTAGAAAAAATAAACACTAAAACGTTTAATGTTAGGGGAGAATAGTGTTTAAATCTGTGCAACAACGTGCAACAGTCTTAAATGTAAAGAAACTGGCATAGAATCCAATTGCTGTTAAAAGATTTATTTTGTGCCTCAGAAGCAACACAGGTTCCAAGAAGTCAGGCATAGTGTTCAGGAGATGTGAGAAAGGATGGAACACTTGCTACAAAAGAAAACCGACTCATTTAGAGTGATATTAACTTTCTACAGGGAAATGTTGAGATATACAGCAGAAATGACATGCCACTGCGCACTTACCAACTCCAGTCCCGGTGGGCACGATGCCTTTAATGAAGATGGCAACGTAGGGGTGCGCGAGTACGCCCTCTAAATCACTAGCCTGCACTTTACAGGACACTACATCACAATATCTTGCACTCCCTTTCCCTTCAGCCGATCCTTTATGCTGCCGCCTCAGCACAAGTACACATATTACTACTCAGTGCCACATAATTACACGCCACATATTTACACTCTACTCAATTCAACATAAATACACTCCACATAATAACACTCAGTACCACATAATTGCACGGCACATAATTACACTCTATTCAATGCAACATAAATACACTCCACATAATACCACTGTGCCACATAAATACATGCCACATAATTACACTCTACTCAATACAACATAAACCACTCAGTGCCACATAATTATATGCTGCATAATTACACTACACTCAATGCAACATACACTCCAAATAATACCACTCAGTGCCACATAATTGCATGCCACATAATTACACTTTACTGAATGCAACATACACTCCACATAATACCACTCAGTCCAACATAATTACACGCCACATAATTACACTCTACTCAATGCAACATAAATACACTCCACATAATACCACTCAGTGCCACGTAATAACACGCCACATAATTACACTCTATTCAATGCAATATAAATACACTCCACATAATGCCACTCAGTACCACATAATTACACACCATGTAATTACACTCTACTCAATGCAACATAAATACATTCCACATAATACCACTCAGTACCACATAATCACACATCACAATTACACTCTATTCAATGCAACATAAATACACTCCACATAATATCACTCAGTGCCACATAATCACACGTCATAATTACACTCTATTCAATGCAACATAAATACACTCCACAGAATACCACTCAGTGCCACATAATTACACACCACATAATTACACTCTATTCAATGCAACATAAATACACTCCTCATAATACTACTCAGTACCACACGATTACACGTCACATAATTACACTCTATTCAATGCAACATAAATACACTCCATATAATAACACTGTGCCACATAATTACACGCCACATAATGTTACTCTACTCAATGCAACATAAATACACTCCCTATACCACTCAGTGCCACATAATTACATGCCACTTATTTACACTCTAGTCAAGGCAACATAAATACACTCAACATAATACCACTCAGTACCACATAATTACACGTCACATAATTACACTCTATTCAATGTAACATTAATACACTCCACATAATACCACTGTGCCACATAATTACATGCCACATAATTACACTCTACTCAATGCAACAGAAATACACTCCACAAAATACCACTCATTGCAACATAGTTACACGCCACATAATTACACTCTACTCAATGCAACATAAAAACACTCCACATAATACCACTCAGTGCCACATAATTACACGCCACATAATTGCACTCTACTCAATGCAACATAAATACACTCCACATAAATGCAATCTATGCCACATACCACCAATCAACATAAATGCACTCCGCACCATGACACAATTTCACTAAAGCCTGGCTGAAGAAGGGTGACATACCCTGAAACCGGTCCCAGGATGCTTGTTTCCGGTCCAGGGAGGACCTGGCCTGGCAGTGCGGTCTGGACTGTTCCCATGGGGCACAGGTTCAAGACAGATTTGCATATGGCAGTGTCCAAACTGGGGTGGCATAGTGGGCAAAAGAACAATGGATTTAACACAGATCTTTTGACTGGGGGAGAATGTTTGCATTGTTAGCATTCCGTCCATCATTTGTTTGCTGTAGCACAGTAGGTTTAGAAGAAGGTATCTAATAAGGGGGTACACAATACAGATGCATGCAAGTTTCTTATAATTATGTTTTCATAAGACCCTTCCTAAACCAGTCAGTGTTTTTCATGCCTATTTGGACTGGCACTTTGCTCCACTTAGATGCAACTAGCACAGATAAGAGCCTTCTTCCTTGGTCTTATTTTGGATCTGGAACAGAGTTTTATGCAATCAACAGAATGAAGCTATGGGTATGTACACTTCACTGCGCTCCTTTGAGTCATGCATTATTTTGAGCAATAAATCAGTAATCCGAACGTGATCCATAGGCAGACAGTCAGAGACAGAGTTAGGCTCTGTGGACTTTCACACTATAATGTATCATGCCTGCTTTTGTTTGTCCTATTGTAAACTGAAGAGAAGCCTGGCTTTCCGAGAAGGCCCAAGAACATGATGTTACAATAATCAAATGTAGCTGGTTACCGGCTTGGTAATTGGTGTAAAAAGAGTGACTGCAACCTTCCAAAAGCTGAAGGGCATATCAACTCATCCCTGGAATTTCTTGCACGTGACACTCTATATCCGGTATGACATCACTCCCTCCAACTCTTAGGGCTGAACCGGAAGAGGACTATTATTTCCGAAACTACTCCAGGTCGAGAGAAAAATGTGGAAACGCTACAAGATATAATGGCGTAGCCCTATCCTAAACACGGATTTTAATCAAGATTTTGGTGTGTCTGGCTTATAGTTCACACTTTTTTACCCACATTTTATTCAGAAAATTCTCAGTTTTCCATTGTCATGCCCCATCAGGAAGGAATTTAGCACCATCAGTGCCAGATCCACGACAGGTTTTCACTATATTCAAATGAATTTTAAAGTTAAGCTTTAAGGGTTAATTGCAATGCATCTCAATAGAATTTATTTACATATTGGTTATCCTGAAAAATTGCCATTGCTCTAGCTCTTGTGGATCAATAATGGACACACCTGGGAAAGCAAAATTGACTTCCCTGTGAGATAATCGTAAGGGGTCTATGCATCATTCCCAAATCAACTTTTGAAAGATTTGAACAACTATAATGCAAAATGTATAAGCATGTTGGTCGGATATGAAATATCTTCCATTTCATTGCAACACATGGTATCTCCTGGTCCCACCCTCTTTTACCCACCCTCCTCATGTGGGATGACTACTAGCCAAGACAACGTTCCCTGTCCCTACAGAAATCTCATCTGGACTTGCACAAATTGTGATGGCAAAACAAGAGTGAAGCATCAGTCCCAAGAATAAGTCTGCCATGCCCGTACCCTCTGCCCAACTGATTTAATTATGCCACACCTGGTGTGCTATCAGTCAAGGATTTGGGTTTCACGAGCGTCCCTCATCCTCTAAAACAGGGTTCTCCAAAGACAGTCCTGAAGGGCCGGATGCATGGCGGATTTTTTGCATATCCCCATTTAGATAAATGTAGTTATCCTAAAAATCTTGCATGGATCCGGCCCTCCAGGACCAACTTTGGAGAACCCTGCTCTAAAAGAGCACAAACAGAGAAGATGTGTGCCAAATATCCTGCAAGTTTAAGCTTTAAGCCCTCCTGGGAATGCAAGACATCCACCCAGACGTAAGCTAAAATGGTCACAGATCACATACTTCTCAAAAAGGAATACAAACCCATACATACTTCCTAAGGGCTTTATAACACATATGAGGTATTGGATAGTCACCTGTCTCATTGAGATTATTACCAGTAGCAGATGATGAACTTTGAAAGTGGTGGTGCATAAAGACCGGCTCTGAATTGGATAAAGCAAGTCATACGAAAATCTAAGTGCAAAGGGGGCTAGTCAGTTTGTGAACATTTAGTTCAAGATTTTCATTTTTGATAAACTCAGTTCTCCCAAAGAAAAGTGTGCCGTCATACATTACCACTTTCTATTTTTCACAAAATCAGTTTTTGTCCTCAAACATCAGCTTGTTATTTTCATCATGTGCTTGCATATGCTACATGCACATGTCCTGCCTAACATGAGCATGTATCACCACCATATACCCAGAATACCCATCATATTCCAGAGTTTTTCACAAATATGCCAGGAATGCCCACAATTCGTCATTACACTTCGGCCAGAATTATGTAGGGAATTAGCCCCATGATGGGCCCCATGATAAAAGATGTCCAAAATATGCCAGGGTCGACCAATATTAAACCAGTGATGCATACCATCATCCAAGGATGTCCACAATACACCAAGAGTTGCCATCCTTATGCCAAAGTTAGCATTATGCCAAGGGTGGGGATCATCATGTCAGCAATTCCCACAATCAGCCCAGAACTCTCATCACTTGGCCAGGGGCCAGCATTTAGCTCTGGAGTAGAACTATTTTGCTAACGATTGCCACACTATGCCAAGATTTACCAACATGATGGCAGCATTACAGCATGGAAGGGCACGTTCATTTCAAATATGTGCAGATTATTCCATGAAAAATAGAGGAAAGTGGTTTGAAAAGGAGAGAAGCACCGATGTCTAACTGATTATGATGAGGGTGAAGGCGTAATGATGGCATAAACCAGAAAAAAGGAAAGAAGGTTAAAAAAGTGAGATATGCAGTCAGTCAATCAGTGAGAAAGATAAGTGCGAGAGTGAAACCATAAAGGGATGAGCAAAAGAAAATACAGCTGGGGACTGAAGAGATAAACAGTGAAACACATGGAACAAGGAAGAGAACCAAAGAGAAGAAAGTGTAGAATAGTAAAACAGCATCTTAGCCAGTGCTAAACTGTATGCTGTGCATCAAGGAGCTGCTCACAAGAGGACTTATTTTCACCTGGTTCTATGATACCAAACACAGAGGAGGTAAAGAGAATGGGCACAGCGTGGGGTGATGGCATGAGAAACCATGGAAGTGGAGATGTGCAAGGACCATAATCATTGCTTGAGTTATAAAAGAATATGTGTTGGATCCCAAAGTTCTGCTAAGAAGCCCACGGGGCTATCAAATGTCGGGTTTTGCCTAATATCAAGGCTACATGGTCTTGATTCCACCTCCTACCGCTATAATCCATCATCAGACACTCCCTGTATCTTTATCACACTTTTGATGGTTCTTTTGCATCCCTGCTTTCTTCCTTTGACATTGGTTTTCCATCTTTGTCTTTCTCTTTGCCCCCTTTTGTGTTTTTCCCTCTCCTGATTTGGATCAAAGTCCACTGAGGAAAAATATATGTCAGCCCCCTAAAATAAATGCCAATGGGACCCTCCTGCAACCACCGGGTCAAATTAAGCACTGACTATAACCGGTGGAAAGTGCAAATGAGATGGAGAGTAAAACAGCCGAGCTGGCTGAATAGAAGAGTAAAGGGGGAAACAAGAGAGCACAAAAGGGTGAAAAAGACAAATGAATAAATGAGAAAGCAATAACTGAAAAGGAGAGAGCGAGTAGAGGAAATGTACTGGA
The DNA here is from genome assembly GCF_964204655.1 of Triturus cristatus. Classification (NCBI taxonomy): domain Eukaryota; kingdom Metazoa; phylum Chordata; class Amphibia; order Caudata; family Salamandridae; genus Triturus; species Triturus cristatus. The sequence goes on from NC_140589.1 coordinate 1,636,491,284, forward strand.
CTGTCAAGGTCAATAGCTAGTTTTAGTATGTAGTCTTTATCCCACAGTCTTTACCCCGCATGACCTTTAGCCCTCAGTCTTTACTACGCAGGTAAGTACCACCCAGGTAAAAGTATATTTAATGGGTTTTTACCTTTACTATGAGGTACTTTACACTGCAGGTAAGTATGCATAAATACTTTTTAAAATAATATTATTTTTATTTTATTCAACAATGGTAAAGGTGCGGGTAGGTGTAAATGTAGTTAAGGGTGATTTTAGGGGTTAAGGTTGGGTAAAGGTAAAGGGGGGTAAGGCCAATATTAGGGTTAATGGAGGAATAGAGGTAATGGGAGGTAAGAGTGATGGGGTGGGTAGAGGTAAGGGAGGTATAGGTGAATTTAGGTTTTAGGGGTGGTTAGAGGTAGCTTTTGAGGTAAGGTGATTTAAAGGTTAAGGGGTGCATAGAGGTAATGGGAGGCAATTAAAAAGGGGGGGGATTTGGGGAGTTAAGCAAAACAAAAAAAGAAGAAGGGGGTTTTGGGGGCTAATATCCCAGACAAAACATATGCAAATATATATTTGCTGAGCTGCCCTACGCCAAAGTGAAAGAGCAGAAATGCACCATATTGAAGCAATATAATGCATTCATGTCCTTTCGCCCTACATTGGCACAATTTCAGCAGCCTAGCCCCAAGGTGGGCACCCTTGTACCATGGTGCAAGGGTGCCTTTGTTGAATGCAAGATTGTATTTGTGCAGGAAGGGGCACCGTCCTGCACAAAAATAATCCTAAGAGGCGTTTTTCCACTTTCTGGGTGTGCTGCAGAATGTAGTACACATAACACACATAGAAAGAGAAATAAACAAGGAGAAATAAACATATTTCTCATTGTTATGTCTCACATCGGGAGGCATACAGATTTGGCGCTTCCCTGGGTATGCATCACTTTGTAAATCAAGGGCAGCGTTAAATTCCATGGCTGTTGTGTGGGAGAACCCACCACAATTCCCATGGAGCGCATTCCGGACACAGAGTAAGGCCACACAGCAATTTGCGCTGTGTAGCCTTACTCATGATTTATGAGGCCACGCAAAGCCACACAGGTTGGCTTTGTGTGGCTTCATAAATCGAAATGAGGGCCCTGCGTCATGCATGTGCCACTTTACGTGGTGCAAAAGTGACAAGGGGCTCTGATAAATAAGCACCCTAGTCTCAACACAGGGTTATATTTATTTAATAAAAATCTGAGCAGTGACAGACGAGATGGTGGGTAGTGATGGTGACAGACGAGATGATGGGTGACAGAACAAGAACAAGAGTGTGGCACACCAACAACCTCAGAAAAAGCTGGAAATCCTAACTTTATGAATCAGAAGCGAGTTGTACACGTGAAGTTGCAAATTGTTAGAGCATATGTCATTTACTTCACATATTAGGTAAAGTCTAACTCAAGGTCGCATGTACCACTGGACTATGTTTGCCCCATCAAGAAATAGTACAAGTATCTTTGCCTGGAATATAGGCTGGTATCTTCAACTGAAACAGACCTATAGTCAAAGGCTCCAGGGACATTACCAACTATGTAATGAGATTCATTTCTATTCATAAATATTTAAACTAAGAAAAAAATACTTAAATGCTTTGTTTATGCTTAATATAATGCCAATTTAAAACATTGTGAATGTAAAGGTCACCTTGTTCGAAAACTAGCTGCTAAAAAGGATGTAAATGAAATTCAGAAGTAAAAGTATCCCCTATTCTATTGTTATGCTAATTACACGTTATTAAAGTAACATTAAATTACAATTTGCTTTAGTGTGACTTGAACGAATTTGAACCCAGTCGACTTCCCCCAATTTAGAATCTCCCACGGCGATCTGATCCACAGGAATGTTAATATGTCACCATCGCAGACTTTGTTTGTGTGATGGCTCATTAGGAAAAAACTTTCCCTGAACTGTTGAACTACATACAAGTAAACTTTAAAATAAATGTTTGATAAACTATTACAAAGATGCCTGTCCGCAGTCACCCAGAGCACAGTGGTTTTGACAGATTGGTTTCAAAAGTCCAATGTCTTTTACTGCAATTGGGTGGATTTGCCTCCAAGAAGCCTTCGTTTTGTGAACAATCTATGTATCCTAAGGGGAAGGCTATTTGTAACATGATTCTGAATTAAGAATGTTTGTATTAGTCGACTAGTTATGCTGACATACTATGAAACCATATGGGGCTTCTAGATTTGCACCAACTGCATACATTGAAATTAATTGTGATAATTTAACAGTAACTATTTACATCTGAATTGAGTTTGTCTTTTGACTATTTGGGGGTCGCAGGTGCCTCGCCGTGGGATAAACCCCAAGGCGTGAAACTGTGCACGAGGCTGTAGTTGGCTGCCTCGGTGGCTTCACTGAATCTAGAGTATTTGGGGTTTTGTACCTGCAGGATTTGAGGCACTTCTTTTGGTGACCAGAGAAAGGTAAAAGCAATCAAGTGCTGTGCTGCTGCCGTGTCTATGCAGGATCTTGTTTTTGTGCTAAGGGGGGGTTTCATTCACCCACCCACTGTCGTGAAGGGTGTAGAGGGATGGGGTCAAAGATGAAGTTTGATGTGCCCTTTAGTTTTCTGTCACTACGGCATTCCAACACTTTGTGAGCATGGTGACATGTATCATACCCTCATATTTGTGTTATTCAACCGAATATTTGGAAACAGCTCACGTCTATATGGCTTGGCCGAGTCCTAGGAAGCAGGACAAAAATGCCATCTCTTCTAACTTCAATGTAATGTTCAAAGGAAAAGGCTTAGGGGCAGGAATTTTCCACCCACTTTCCCTTTTCCTGTGACATCAGCAGCCAGTTGTTTAGAATGTTGTTCATCCAGGAGGATTTGGAGAGTCATCAGCCCCTGATTCATGGCTGCATGTGAGGTTTTTCGACAACAGACAGTGTCTTTTCTCTTGAAATCAGCCTTCAGGCTCATCTATGCAACTGGAAGGGTCACCACTCACTAACCACAGTTCTGTTTATCAAGGGGAATCCATGAAAACGCCAGATTGGAATAGAAAAGGAGCCACTGAAAGAACGGCTGACTGTCACCATGTTGTCACTGGACTATTTTCATGTCTTCATGCAGGGTTACTGCACATTGAGATGCATCAAATGTAAATGGTAGAGATTTGCTATGACATTAGTAGGGGTTAAGCATGTGTCATTTAGAGGTCGCAGATGCAAGCCCTGGTTTATGCCTTGCGACTAAGGGTGGGCGTAGTTCGCGAAGTAGCACTTCGCGAAGCTACGCAAAGTGAAGTTCGCACTACGCGAGCTACGCGTAGCACTTCGCGAACTGCGAAGTAACATGTTCGCACTGTGCAAGATGTTGTTTTCAATGATTGCACAGTGCGGACAAGCAACCGGCACTGTGCAATCATTGAAAATGGCATCTTGCACAGTGCGAGCTGTAGTTTTCTGCTGCTCGAGTAGATTTTTACTCGAGCTGCAGCTTTCTCAACGCGAACTGGTAGTTTCTCATCGCGAGCGGTCGCGAGCATACGCGACCCCTCGCAATGAGAAACCTGACCTTCTCGCGTTGGGAATCTCGCCGGGAGGTTTATTTTCCATGCTCGCGATCGCGAACAAGGAAAAAGTCTCGCCAGGATGTCATTTTGCTTGCTCGCGGTCGCCAACTTGACGTTGAGGACCGCGAGCAAGCAAAAAATGACCGCAGGACTACGCAACACTACGCTACGCGTGTTCGCACTGTGCTACGTGCAGTTCGCGTAGCGCGAAGTAGCGCGAACTTCGCAAACTACGCGAGCGTAGCGTAGTGCTTCGCCCAGGCCTACTTGCGACCCCTGGCACTGCCATTGTGATCCTGGCCTTAAGGGTACCGAAATCAGTGCCAAGAACACAGGGGCAGTTCAGCACTCCACGATCCTTGTTTACTGCTCATTTCTTTATGTTAATAAAAGTGATCAATAGTCGATTGTTAACTATTAGTATAATGAAACACGGAGCACCTGGAGCTGGAACAGATAAGGTAAGCAAAACATGTTTTAAAAGTGATGTTGTGTGTGTACTTGCTGATGAGTGTGTGGGACAACCTCTGTGTGTGTGTGAGGGACAGTGAGTGAGTGACAGTCAGCAACAAGTATTGAGTGAGAATGAGTGAGACAGAACGTTAGTCAAATGAGTGTGAGAGGGTGGGATTGAGTGAGAATGAGTGAGTAAGAATAAAAATGAGTGTGGGGGTGTGTTAGAGTGTGACAATGAATGAGTGATAGTGAGTGACAATGAAACTAAAAGTGAGATAGTATGTATGAATGAGCGTGAGAGTGAATGCGAGTGAGAACAAATCAATGAGTGAGGAGAACATTATAGTGAATGAGAATAAGTGACAACGAAGGAGTGAGAGTAAGAGCGACTTCTAGAGTGTGAGTAGGAATAAGTGAGAGTAAAAATGAGTGAAAGTAATAGTGAATGCAACAGTGCGAATGAATGAGTGTAAATGAGTGAGAATGAGTGGGAGCAAATGAATGTTAGTGAAAATGTGGTGTTGTACTTGCTAGTCTGCCTTTGGCCCTTGCATACCGGAGGTAATAATTGACTTATAGAGCAGCGTTAACCAAACTGTGGGTTGCAACCTACTGGTGGGTTGCAAGTCGATTGTTGGTGGGTTGGGAAAGTCCGAACAATAAATAAAGATGCCTTTCAATTCTTTGGTTATCTAGTCACATTTGCCACTGCTTCAAAGACATAGTGCAAATTTCAGACTATGTTGTCTGACAAATTGTAGCTTCTTCTTTTGACATGGGGATTGGTGTTTACTTTTCTTTCTCTGACTACAAGTGAAAGGAGTTTTCAAAGGGAATTATGTGCAAATCTTGCGCGAGTGCAAACAGTGTGAAAGGAAAGGCTGCAGGATGTTGTTTTTCTGCAACACACAACATGTAAATACCTGTAACTGAAATGTATGTATCCAGCAGTTGGGAAAGCAAACATCTAGCAAATTGTTTGTAATTCTGAAGTGTACCAGAAACAGAGATTGTGATGGAATTTAATTTAATTAGAAAAAGATTTTGGCACACAAGCACCCAGGAGACAGTGCTGACTCTGGCACATTGGAAGGAATTTTAGAAATACAGGGGCACCAACAGCACATTGTGCGTAAAATGGGGTCTTCTGGGAACATCAAACTTTAATTACCTTGGCACACCGTACATGGACTTTTTAAAGTGTCCTTTCAGAGCCCTTGATTTGTTTTCAAATTTATGTGAAAATTCAAATCCTGGCCAGTCCAGCTCAACAGAGAAACTCAGAGGCTACACTGGGGATAGAGCTAGGGGGAGGAGCTGGCAGGGAGATGTGGAGCCATGGAGCGGTGCAGCTGTGATCCATGCCAGACCTGTGATGGTGGCCTGCACAGTGGGGTGAGAAGACACTGAGGTACAAGATTGCAGTATACTCAAAACATGCTTTGGCATGGTATCTGTGAAACAGGCTTGTTATGCACAATAATGGAAAGTGCATCTTGATCACATCTTTACTCCTCCCCATGGTGGCGATTCCTCCATATTGTTAAGCATCTTCAAAATCCCAAGCTCCTCATAGTCATACAGCTCTCGTGCCCTTTCATGTAGTTCCCCTTCAGCATGTGGCAAATAAATGCACACTTTATGTATATGTCTGAGAGGGCCTCTAAAGGAGCCAAACTTGCATTTTCAAAACAATGCCCTGAAACCAGAACAATGTCCGAAAGGGCGCCTGGCCCCAAAAAACTACTAAAATCCAACAAAACTGTGCATTTCAAACTATCCCCTGAAAAAACAAGCATTTGCAATGCAATAGGTCTCGCATTCACGTAAGTTTGAGCTATTGGCATTGTAAATGACAAATGCCTTTCATTTATGTTTTGGGTTTTAAAACATAAATAAAAGACAGTGTCATTTACAACACTAATAGCTTAAACTCTCACAAATGCAAGACCTATTGCATTGCAATAAAGGGCCTTCTCGTCCCCTTGTTAGATTGTAAATATCGGAGGAAGGAACCGGCCTGCAACATCTTCAAAGTAGTGATAAATAGTGCAGTGAAGAAGATGTGTGAAGTTAGTTATTTATGATCTGAGCTATAAACACTAACAAAGTGCTCCAACACCTTTGGCTCTGTGATTACACTGTCGCAGCTCAGGAGGAAAAGCGGGAAGGGGGGCTATCTCCTGCCCTTTCCGTGATTTGAGTGTGCAGTGTGGCATTGCATAATGTCATTGATATCTTTGGCCTAATAAAGAACATTCCAGCTGTAGTAGGGCCCTTGCTCCACCTCCTGGTGCAGGGTGGGCTGTGCTTTATGGCAGGCATGGAGGGAGGGATAGATGGTCTCGGCTGCAGCTCTGACCTCGTACAGTGCCCTTTTTACTACTAGTGAGCAAAAGGCACTGAGGTGGTGGAATTGGTGGTGGTGATATTGGTATTGGTGGTGGTGGTATTGGTAGTGGTGGTAGTGGTGGTATTGGTGGTTGTGGTATTGGTGTTGGTGGTATTGGTGGTGCTGGTATTGGTGGTGGCAGCATTGGTGGTATTGGTGGTGGTACTGGTGGTGGTGGTACTGGTATTGGTGGTGGTGGTATTGGTGGTGGTGGTACTGGTATTGGTGGTGGTGGTATTGGTGTTTGGTATTGGTATTGGTGGTGGTAGTACTGGTATTGGTGGTGGTGGTATTGGTGGTGGTATTGGTGGTGGAATTGGTGGTATTGGTGGTGGTATTGGTACTGGTCGTGGTGGTGGTATTGGTGGTGGTGGTATTAGTGTTGGTAGTGGTGGTATTGGTGGGGGTGGTATTGGTGGTGGTAGTGGTATTGGTGATGGTGGTATTGGTGGTGGTATTGGTGGTTGTATTGGTGGTATTGGTGGTTGTATTGGTGCGGTGGTATTGGCATTGGTGGTGCTAGTATTGGTGGTGGTGGCATTGGTGGTGGTGGTATTGGATTGGTGGTGGTGGTAATGGTGGTGGTGGTATAGGATTGGCAGTGGTGGTGGTGTTGGTGTTGGTGGTGATGGTATTGGTGGTGGTGCTATTGCTGGTGGTGGTATTGGTGGTGGTGGTATTAGTGGTAGTGGTGGTATTGGAGGTGGTGGCATTGGTGGTGGTGGTATTGGTGGTATTTGTATTGGTATTGGTGGTGGTGGTTTTGGATTGGTGGTGGTGGTAATGGTGGTGGTGGTGGTATTGGATTGGTGGTAGTGATGGTATTGGTTAGGGTGGTGATATTGGTGATAATATTGGTGGTGGTGGTATTGGTGGTGGTGGTATTGATGGTGGTGGTGGTAGTGGTATTAGTGATGGTGGCATTGGTGGTGGTGGTATCGCTGGTGGTGGTATTGGTGGTGGTGGTGGTATTGGTGGTGTTGGTAGTGGTGGTGGTATTGGTGGTGGTATTAGTGGTGGTATTGGTGGTGGTATTGGTGGTAGTGGTGGTATTGGTGGTGATGGTATTGGTGGGTGGTGGTATTAGTGGTGGTGGTATTGGTGTTGGTATTGGTGGTATTGGTGGTGGTTTTGGTATTGGTGGTGGTAGTGTTGTTGGTGGTGGTATTGGTGGTATAGGTGGTGGTGGTATTGGTGGTGGCAGTATTGGTGGTAGTAATGGTGGTGGTGTATTGGTGGTGGTGGTGTTGTATTGGTGGTGGTATTGATGGTGGTGGAGGTGATGGTATTGATGGTGGTTGTGGTATTGTGGTGGTGGTATTGGTGGCGGTATTGGTGGTGGTGGTATTGGTGGTGGTATTGGTATTGGTCGTATTAGTTGTGGTATTGGTAGTGGTGGTGGTGGTATTGGTGGTGGTGTTTGTGGTGATATTGGTGGTGGTGGTGGTGGTATTGGTGGTATTGGCGGTATTGATGGTGGTGGTGGTATTGATGGTGTTGTTAATAAAATAGGCTTTTGAAAACAACCCGTCAGGTGGATATATTACAGATGACATGTAACACAGATGTGCTGTTGTCAGCTTCAGCCCATTGTTACATAAAGGGTAGACCCAATGGTACTGGGACCTGTGTATTGTGCAGTACAGTAAGGGATGGTCCCAGTAAGCACTATTTAAACATAGAATGAACAAAAACTAACAAAACATCAAAAAACAATACATACAAAGATTGACTGAGTACTGTTATTTAATCACATCCTCATTTTCACAATTATATGCAGAACACATTTATTATTATTAGTAATGTGCCCAGAAAGGAAGGAAAGGGATATGGGAAAAGTGGGTGAATTGTGTGAGGATACAGTGATGTGAAAGGACAAAAGAATTGGTGCAATTAAATGATTTGTATTCAACGTACAAGGTGGGCTTATTATTTAGCCACTGTTGCATAAGAAATTACATAGTTGACATTAGCCAAGCTACTTGGTAAAACACAGTAAAGGAATATCCATTGTTTTAAGACTGGCTTAAAGTGAAGTGTCAACGTTTCGACCCCAAAGATGTGTAGGTAATTGTCCACCTTACAGGGGGTCTTCCTCAGGATTGTGTGGAGGGATTGGGCACATATGATACAATTAAAATCGTGTTAGGGACGGTAGTCTCCACAGAGACAAAGAGACTCAAAAACATAGAACAAATGGAAAAAGGGTCCTCTAATTTATCCTAAAAGACCAAAGCATGAAGGAATCGGGCACTGTGGCTCCAATGAAAATAGTTTCACAAATAATTTTACTCCAACTAACCATACAATGGTCATTAATGTTACGTCTAGATGGAATGTTATGATGAGCAGGGGAACTTATAACTTCACCACTAGGTGAGCAAGGAAGCAATTCCTTTTGATTAAGGTACCCTCACACTTCTTAAAAGCGCTCCCAACACTGTGGTCGAGCCCACCCCGACTTTTAGGCGTCGGGGTGACCCGATGATGAAGCATGACACTACTAGGGTGTGTGAGGGTACCTTAATCAAAAGGAATTGCTTCCTTGCTCACCTAGTGGTGAAGTTATAAGTTCCCCTGTTCATCATAACATTCCATCTAGACGTAACATTAATGACCATTGTATGGTTAGTTGGAGTAAAATTATTTGTGAAACAATTTATACTGGGAGGTGTTACTCTGACCTATATCCTCTCTACCCTTTGGGCATGAGAAGTCACTTTTCTCAACAGCCTTTGTATACATAAATCCAATGAAAATAGAGCATGGCAACTGCACCTGCAAAAGTAAGGTGTAGTACGTGTATGAGCCTCTTCCATAAATGGTAAATGGGTAATGTGAGAGCCCAGGCAAGTCGGCACACCGGAAGTATGAAAAAACGGACCGAGACGCCGAGGGAGGAACGGAAGGGCCCAACTGTCTAGTTGCGCGAACCTGCCTCGCCGAGAAACGGCCGACGTCATCAGGGTTTCAGCTACAAGACTGGTGGAGCACAGACGAGGAGGCAGAGCGTGGGGCGGAGAGTGGTAGGAGAGAGGCAGGGGCGGAAGCGGAAAACAGCGTATGGAGTGAAGAAACGCGAGCGGGAGAAGCGGAGGAGAGAGGAGAAGCGGAAGAAAAGCCGGAGCAGGGGAGAGCGTCAGCAGGACGACTGGCGAAAGAGAAGACCAAAGGGAAGCCCAGCGGTAAAGAACAAAGGATCCCAGCAGCAGAGTACAACGCGGAAACACCCGGCGGCCCGGAGACAACAGTGGACGCCCCGGGTCCCAGCGCCACGGCCCGGGTCCTGGGCCGTGGCTCAAGGCAAGTAACCTTAAGGGGAGCGTTTTGGTAGTGGGCTGGCAGGGGTTGCATGGGGCTATAACCACGCACATATGATGGTTTTTATGCACCCTCCCAGCCACAGCCCCTACACGAGACTTCTCCGTCCTTCCCTTTTTGGCACGCATTTCCCTGGTGGTGGTAGCACAAACACAAATAACTGAAGAACAACAGTTATTTAACCCTGGCTGTTCTGTTGTGTTTGTGTCTCCCCCTTTTTTTTTTTTATGTGAACGTCTCGGGACCCGGAGCAATGCCAAGAACCTCACTGAAAGGAAGCACTGAAAAGCTGTTTTTGTTTGTTTGAATCCTGGGGAAAGATGACCTCGGAAGCAGAAGAAACTGTCTAATCGTTGTGTTTATTTGCACCTTTATTGGTTGTATATTCAGAAAAAGAGAGAATAAGATACGTACAATACAGAAAAAGAAAGGATAAAAATAAAGGAAGCAGTGGCTTCTTTAATTAATCGTACAAAGAATCTAGAGACTGGTTTAGTTTTCTTTCTCTCCACCTCTGCTATTCTTACAAAAGCGAGCGGTTTTTTTCTCTTCCATTCCCCTGGGCAAGTAGAATACCACAAAGTGGTGTCAGAAGTGGGATATCTATTCCCTATCTAGACGTGTCGCATCATGACACAACCCGTGCCCATGGAGAACATTATTTCTCAATTGGCAGAAGGCCAACGCCACCTGCAGCTGGTATTAGAGCAACAGATACAAACAGCACAAGTGGATAGGGAAAGCCTACAAGGGGCCCTTAAAGAACAGGCTGCCCTCATCGCTGCCAACCAACAAGTGCAAGATACGGCCATCTTACGGCTAACCGACGCCATAGTGAACATCCAGGTATGCCCAAACGTTCCCGGAACTGTTCTCCAGAAATATCAAGAAGGGGAAGACCCTGATTACTTCTTTTTGAACTTCGAGAGGGTGGCCACCACAGCGGCATGGCCCAAGGAAAGGTGGGGTCAGTATATAGCTCCCCTCCTCTCAGGCGAACTACAAGCTGCCTATCAATCCGCCAACCCCACCGGTACAAACCCCTACGACGACGTAAAGAGGGCCATTCTTGAAAGGATGGGATTTGACCAGGAGCACTACAGAAACAAATTCCTAAGGGAAAAGTGGTCTGTAGGGGACAACCCTTGAGCCCTTTTTTACAGGATACGGGGCATGGGTAATCGATGGCTAACCCCTCATGTCTCCACCATGGAGGAAGTAGTAGAATAAATCTACTTAGAACAGTTCCTTGACGCCCTACCACCTAGCACACGGTCATGGGTCACACAACACCCTAAGCTCACCCCCGAAATGGCAGTGGATCTCGCCTGTGCCTTTCATAGAGCTCCTGACTTTAAGGCTGGCATTGCACGCTCCCAGTGTACCTCCACCCCGAATCGTCCTCAGAATATCACTTCCCCGAGAAGTCTAGGCCGGTCAGAGAGCAAGCCCCTCATATCATCCCATCCTGTCCCTAGACAACCCATCTCAGCGGCAGGACCAAGCGGACAAGGCCCACAGTGTTACAACTGTGCGGAGTGGGGACATATCGCTAGGCAGTGTCTCCACACCGTACTACAATAGCGGAGCCAATGGAAGTGGGATATAGCCATAGTAAGGTTTTCTTAGCGAAAACGGGTCCTCACCAGTAAAAAAAGGAGGTGTTCGTAAATGGAAAAAAAAGACAAGCTTTGCTAGACACGGGGTGTCACGTCACTGTGGTAGATGGTTCTTTGATTTTCCCTCCCCAGATACAAGATACCGAACAAGTAAGGGTAACCTGCGTCCATGGGGATACCAAAACCTATCCAGTGGCAAAAGTCCTTTTGGAGGTAGACAACGATCCACACCTGCGGAAAGTAGGGGTTATACCTTCCTTACCAGAGGCAGTCATAATAGGGACCGATCATACTAAATTCGACCAGTATATGGAGGGGTCAAAACCACAAGCACAGACCTGGTTACAGGACGCCCCCTTCAACGGAACGGAGTTGGAGACTCCAAAACTCAGGGTCAAGAAAAGCAAACGGGAGAAAAGACAGGAGAAAAAGAACTATACACAGGCGTCCCTGTCACGTGTCGCCTTTCCTCTCTCCCTCACCGGCCCCAATGGAACAAAGCCGTGCAGTTTCCGGACAGCCCAACGAGAGGATAAAGCACTCACGTACGCCTGGGAACAGGCCCAAGAACAGACACTCGGACAGGTAGGACCTTATTTTACAATTAAGAAGGGGCTGTTATATAGAGTGGTTTCACTGACTAAAACACAACTGCTTGTACCAACCACATTTAGAGAACATATTTTGCTGTTGGCCCACAACAAAGTCGGGGGAGGGCATTGTGGTAGGGAGAAAACCTTACAATACCTTCTGGAGAGATTTTATTTGCCAGGCGTGTATAGGGACGTAGCTAGACACTGTGCTGTCTGTGTCCGCTGCCAATACACCTGCCCGAGACCCCAGTAAAAGCCCCTTTACAACCCCTGCCTATCTTTGATATTCCTTTTAAACGGGTTGGTATGGACCTGGTAGGGCCCTTGACTCCCTCGGCCAGAGGACATCGATACATCCTGGTTATAGTAGACTACGCTAGCCGTTACCCTGAGGCTTTTCCCCTGTCAACCATAACCACCTCCGCGGTAGCCCAAGCCATGATTACACTGTTTTCCAGAGTAGGATTTCCCTCCGAAATCCTCACAGATCAAGGAACACCGTTCATGTCCCGTTTAATGACGCAGGTCTGCACCATACTGGGAATAGACAAACTAAGAACATCAGTGTATCACCCCCAAACAGATGGCCTTGTGGAGCGAAACAAAACAATCAAACACCTGCTCCGCAAGGTCATCTCTGAAAATGAAAGGGATTGGGATCGGCAGTTACCTCTAGTTCTAGTTCTTTTTGCCCTGAGAACGCATGAACAAAAGTCTACTGGGTATTCCCCTTTTGAGCTATTGTTCGGGCGGAAACCCAGGACACTCCTGGACATGGCGGCAGAGCACTGGGAGGAGGAGGATGAGGAAGGCAAGCCCCTATTACAATACGCCGCAGACCTAAAGACCTCCTTATTTCATATATGGGGTTTGGTGCACGACAACATGAAACAGGCCCAAGAAAGACAGAAGAAGCATTATGACCAGAATAGCCGGCTAAGAGAGTTTAGAACAGGGGAGAAGTTGCTCCTGCTACTCCCCTCCACGGAGGACAAATTACTGACGAAGTGGCAAGTGCCGTATGAGATAGAAAGAAGGATAACTCCTGTTACCTATAGTGTACTGCTGCCCCATCGCACAGGTGGCAGGCAGATACACCATGTAAACTTACTGAAAAAGTGGGAGGAAAAACAGCCAATTACCCCCATCCTACCTCGTCCGTACTGACGAACAAGTAGACATACCCCTTCCGGCTAAACAGGGAACAACCCCTGATCCAGTCCCTATGGGGGAGGTCTTGTCGTCCCCACAAAAAGCCCAATTGGAAGCTCTATTGAACCACTTCCCCGGCCTCTTTTCAGCTGCCCCTGGCCGAACTACTTTGGTACAACATGAAATAGTTTCCCTAGAAAAAAAGAGTCATAAAACAGAAACCATACCGTATTCCGGCAGCACGTAGGGAAGCCGTGGAGAAAGAAGTGACCGATATGCTTGAAGCTGACATAATTGAACCTTCCCAGAGCAATTGGTGTTCCCCGGTTGTAATTGTGCCAAAACCCGACGGTAGCCTACGGTTTTGTATAGACTTCCAACAAGTGAATGCCATAACCAAGTTCGATACCTATCCCATGCCCAGAATAGACGAAATGATAGAACGGTTGGGAAAAGCCAGGTTTATGTCCACCCTTGATCTTACAAAGGGGTATTGGCAGATACCTTTATCCCCTCACTCTAAGGGAAAAAAACACGTTTGCAACCCCTTCGGGTCTCTATCAGTTCAAAGTGCTTTCCTTTGGCTTGCATGGGGCACCGGCTACGTTCCAAAGACTAATGGACAACATTTTAAGACCACACGGGGCGTATGCCGCAGCCTATCTTGATGACATCGTCATTTTTAGCCCAACCTGGGGAGACCACCTGTATCACTTAAAACCCGTTTTTTCAGCAATCCAGGCAGCAGGTCTCACTATTAACCCAAAGAAGTCCTTGTTGGGTACCAATGTAATCCAATATTTAGGTTATACGATCCAGGAAGGCTGTATAAAACCCCAAATAAACAAAATAGAAGCCATTAAAAGTATCACAAGACCAACCACGAAACGTGACATCCGTTCCATCCTGGGCTTAATTGGGTATTATCGTAGGTTCATACCCGGATTCTCCTCCTTGGCTAGCCCCCTAACTGCTCTATTGACAAAGACACACTCATCAGGCATACAGGTCTGGACTCGAGAGCATGAGGAAAGCTTTAATGAATTAAAACGTGATATCTGCACAGCCCCAGTGTTAGGTTGTCCCGATTTTAACCAAACCTTTGTCCTCCAAACCGACGCTTCAGGCCTCGGCCTTGGGGCCGTGCTATGCCAGCCAGATTCCCATGATGACTTGAGACCTTTATTATATATCAGCAGGAAGCTCTTTCCCCATGAAACACACTATTCCACCTTTGAGAAGGAATGTCTAGCGATAAAATGGGCAGTAGAGGCCCTACAATACTACCTATTGGGAAGAAAGTTCATCATTTTAACAGATCATGCCCCCCTTACCTGGCTTGCTAATAACAAAGACACTAACCCACATATCATACGTTGGTTCCTCGCATTACAACCTTTTTCATTTCAAACAATCCACGTTCCGGGTACAAAATAAGTCAGTGCCGACTACCTATCCTGACACCCATCATCAGAATGGCCCCAACGTCCATTCTTGAGGGAGGAGATATGTGAGAGGCCAGGAGTGTCGGCACACCGGAAGTATGAAAAAAACGGACCGAGACGCCGAGGGAGGAACGGAAGGGCACAACTGTCTAGTTGCGCGAACCTGCCTCGCCGAGAAACAGGCGACGTCATCAGGGGTTCAGCTACAAGACTGGTGGAGCACAGACGAGGAGGCGGAGCGTGGTAGGAGAGAGGCAGGGGTGGAAGCGGAAAACAGCATATGGAGTGAAGAAATGCGAGCGGGAGAAGCGGAGGAGAAAGGAGAAGCGGAAGAAAAGCCAGAGCAGGGGAGAGCGGCAGCAGGAGGACCGGAGAAAGAGAAGACCAAAGGGGAGCCCAGCGGTAAAGAACAAAGGATCCCGGCAGCAGAGTACAACGCGGAAACACCCGGTGGCCCGGAGACAACAGAGGACGCCCCGGGTCCCAGCGCCACGGCCCGGGTCCTGGGCCGTGGCTCAAGGCAAGTAACCTTAAGGGGAGCGTTTTGGTGGTGGGCTGGCAGGGGTTGCATGGGGCTATAACCATGCACATAAGATGGTTTTTATGCACCCTCCCAGCCACAGCCCCTACACGAGACTTCCCCGTCCTTCCCTTTTTGGCACGCATTTCCCTGGTGGTGGTAGCACAAATAACTGAAGAACAACAGTTATTTAACCCTGGCTGTTCTGTTGTGTTTGTTTCCCCCCCCACCCTTTTTTTTATGTGAACGTCTCGGGACCCGGAGCAACGCCAAGAACCTCACTGAAAGGAAGCACTGAGAAGCCGTTTTTGTTTGTTTGAATCCTGGGAAAAGATGACCTCGGAAGCAGAAGAAACTGTCTAATCGTTGTGTTTATTTGCCCCTTTATTGGTTGTATATTCAGAAAAAGAGAGAATAAGATACGTACAATACAGAAGAAGAAAGGATAAAAATAAAGGTAGCAGTGGCTTCTTTAATTAATTGTACAAAGAATCAAGAGACTGGTTTTGTTTTCTTTCTCTCCACCTCTGCTATTCTTACAAAAGCAAGCGTTTTTTTCTCTTCCATTCCCCTGGGCCAGTAGAATACCACAACAATCCAAAATTAAACAGGTATTATCTAAGGTAGTGGCAATTTATGCACTTACACTTATAAGAAACAATCTAACATGTCCCATCTGGGCCACACGATTAATAACAGCCGTGGCCATCAGCTGGGGCCAATATATAAAGAATTTGCAAATAAAAAACAAGGATTGAAGTACCACAACCAAAATTATACAGGACCACTCCAAAATCGAGTGGGTTGTGCTTGAGAAAGTGACCATGGGCCCCAGAGGGGGCAACATGGGACTGATCCTTAACATAAGAGAGGGCAAATGGATGACACGTCTGAACTCTATTACTCATGGACTCAACGAACAAGACTCTAGCTATGCTCAGCTAGCATGTCTTACATAAGGGCAGAGCAATGTATAACATCCTTCAGGCTTTCCCTATTCTGTAATGAGTCGGCGGCATTTTTATGTGATACACTACGTTTGGTATAATGGAAACACATACAATTGCATTGACGGTATTCACAGCCCACGCATGATGCTTAACCACCTGTTACATTAAATCGATTTGAAATAATGTAAATGTGTAACCAACAGGCTGTATTTTTGATCTTTTTGATAGAGGCATATACAACAACAAGACATAAGATACTGTAACTTTGGTGTGATTACATATATCAATGTCTAAATCAGCTACATAATGTTTTTTCATGCTTCAACTTACTGTATGTGTAAACATGAGCAATAACTGATGAATAAGTCTCTGAATATGGCCCTGTACACATCTATGAGCAATGATGTTTCCTCTCTTTTTTTAACAACTTAATGCCATTCCTGTACCCATACACTGAGTCAGTTAATCCTTCATTTTCGGTTTTTAGAAAACCATAGCGCCTGATTTAATTCCAACACACTGAGTCCATTTTCTATTTTTATGCCTCTAACGGCCACGCTATGAGGCCTTTTCTCTAGCACATAGCGTCTACTAGCGTGACGCTCATACGATGACATGACACTCACACCATTTCATTAACTTCAGCTGGGAGAGCTGCCTGTCTCTCTCGTTTCCCGTTTCAGTGAGCAGCCAGCTTTTGAGCGGTAAGATTCTAGAGCGGTGTGCTCCCGACTTTGGTTTGACTTATAACAACTTGTGCCAATATATTTGACCTGACGCATGCGGTCACATTTCCAGGTCCGGCCACACACGACGTTATTGTTCCCTGACTTATTCCAGACCACCGAGGAGCGGTGAGTTCATTTTTCTGTAACTTGTCATTTTCTCACCGCCTGTATTGCGGTAGATTATACTTACGATTTCCCTCTTTACCCAGATTGAGTGCCCTCGTGGGACACACGTTTTGGGAGCAGAGCAGGTAATTGTGGTGTCATATGTTGATGTACTATGAGATCTCCACCACTTGTAGATTTAGATTTTGGAGTGGTCCTGTATAATTTTGGTTGTTGTACTTCAATCCTTGTTTTTTATTTGCAAATTCTTTATATATTGGCCCCAGCTGATGGCCACGGATGTTATTAATCGCGTGGCCCGAATGGGACATGTTAGATTGTTTCTTATAAGTGTAAGTGTATAAATTGCCACTACCTTAGAAAATACCTGTTTCATTTTGGATTGTTGACCATTTACCATTTCTGGAAGAGGCTCATACATGTACTACACCTTACTTTTGCAGGTGCAGTTGCTATGCTCGCTTTTCATTGGAGCCACAGTGCCCGATTCCTTCATGCTATGGTCTTTTAGGGTAAATTAGAGGACTCTTTTTCCATTAGTTCTATGTTTTTAAGTCTCTTTGTCTCTGTGGAGACTACCGTCCCTAACACGATTTTAATTGTATCATAGGTGCCCAATCCCCCCACACAGTTCTGAGGAAGACCCCCTGTAAGGTGGACAATTACCTACACATCTTTGGGGTCGAAACCTCGACACTTCACTTTACGCCAGCCTTAAAACAACGGATATTCCTTTACTGTGTTTTACCAAGTAGCTTGGCCACTGTCAACTATGTAACTTCTTATGCAACAGTGGCTAAATAATAAGCCCACCTTGTACGTTGAATACGAATCATGTAATTGCACCAATTCTTTTGTCCTTTCACAACACTGTATCCTCACACAATTCACCCACTTTCCCCATATCCCTTTCCCTCCGTTCTGGGCACATTGCTAATGATAATAAATGTGTTCTGCATATAATTGTGAAAATGAGGGTGTGAATAAATAACACTACTCAGTCAATCTTTGTATGTATTGTTTTTTGATGTTTTGTTAGTTTTTGTTCATTCTATGTTTAAATAGTGCTTACTGGGACCATCCCTTACTGAGCTTCAGCCCATTAGCACAGGATTATGCTACCTGGAATTCACATGACTTAATTAGCTAATCCTTTCTAAATCTATTTTACTTGGGGGGTGTTTGAAACAGACACAAGATAATGGCGGGTTAAAGTGATTGAAAGCAGGATCCCGTGTTATGGGCGGCTGTGTTGCTTAAAAAAAACACAAGCGGTTTCAGCTGTAGCACCGCATGTCTGGCCTGCAATAAGAGAAACTAGTAAAGTAAACAGTGCTTACAGACTAAATAACAGGTCCTGTGAAACAACCGAAGTAAAGGGGCCAGTCGCCATGGGAGGGTACAAATGAAGACAAGGCCATACCAAGGAGGGACTAACAAGCCTATTAACGAATCCGAAGGCAGCATTTAAGAAAGACAATGACACAAGCCAATGACAAATATGGGAGGAGAGTGGGCGCGGCTCTATACTCTATACTCTAATACAGCAGTCTCGCAGAGCGAGCAGCGCATGTGTGCTACCGCTAGGCTCGACCTAAAAACAAGTCTTTGAAGTTAAACTTTGTCCATTAAAACAAAGCAAAGATCACTGAATCTCAATAAAAGGCCTAACAAAAAAGACCCTGAAACAAAAACCGTTGAATAAACAGCAGTGTCCAAAAATGGTAACAAGGTCATTTAGAATGGGGCAAAGGTCATATGCCAAAGATGGTTCCTCAGGGCCTTTTTACGACTTAGGGAGGGGGGCCAAGCAGCCCCCCTCTTCTTAAAAATATACGGCCCTGAGGAATTGGGTCACCAGGGCTTAATAAGGCTCAGGGAGGGGGGGGGTCACAAGGCCCATCCTTAATCATTCTTCTGGCAAGCACAGTTTTCTCTTAAGGAAAGACGCTACTGTGCTAATATTATCTATTGGACAAGGATACATTCATAACTTTTTAGGAATTTAAATTGGCACTTAAAAAAATACAAAAACAGGAATTGTACCTGCTTGATGAGAAGTCCGGCTGAAGGAGTTTTAGGGATTTTAAAGTCACTCTAAACAATAAGGACTCCACTAAAAAACATATAGCCTACACGTGTAGGGCAAGATGTACAAAGCAGGGGTATGATCACAAACCTTATGTTTTCCAAAATCACAGCTTTTGCAACTGCAGCATTTGTTACTTATGAACAAAACCCATGTTACATGTCAGAAATGTTTTTCTGACTCATTTAATGGGTTTTACGGCCCTTAACAAATAGCAGCTTAGAAGGGGCGTAAATGGGGCAATGTATCAATGGTTTGCTACCATAATTTAGGCAGTAAACCATGGAAGCTACTCACACGTCAAAGAAGGTGGTAGCTGATTCACTAAGGGGACCTTCACTTTTGGGAATTGCGTTGGAAGCCTCAGGGAGAGTAGGGCACGGCAGAGGGGACCACTGCCTTCCCTCTCTGATATTTTTCCAAATGGAAAACTTTTTCTAAAAACAGCACCAATTCCTTTAAGGAACATGAGGTCCTAAAAAACAGTTTTGCTTTTGGGAATTCAAACACAGTGATGGTGGTCGGCTGTCTCTGGTAGTCCACAATCCCTGTATTTGTAGCCAATCTCAGAGGGTCGCAAATTGCGACCTGCCTATTTAATATCCATTACAGTAAGCACGTTGTTCTACGACCCCTGCAACTGATGCTTTTGTGAAGCAACCTAATGATATAGAGGTCACCTTGCAAGACTAAATGCTGGTCACAAAATATCAATGTGCAATTTGTGACCACTTTTTGCGATCAGTTTGATAGTACATCTGACCCTCCAAGTATTGCAGAAGGGTAAATGAGACAATGTATCTTCACACATGAGGGCATAGGGGTGGGAGAGAGGTATTGGTAGAGAGATATCTAGAGTAGATTGGAGGGAAGATTAGATTGCTGGTTTGGAACAATGCTTCATATGTGGTGGCATCTATGGCATTTCTCGTCTAGTGTGAAGTAATCCTTTCTAAAATCAACACGTCAAGAGGGTCCAATCACCCAGGCCCATGTTATAGGTCTGCTGGGGCCCTTAGATGAAGGCAAACTTTACAAGTTTCATTTGATAAAGAGAAAACTCATGACCCAGCCCACATTAAAGGCCAAGAGTATTTTTCTGGCACATACACAGAAAAAAGAAGCACCACCAATGTCAGAGTTGTGGAGAGTAATTTGGACTACCATGGCTACTGAGAAGAGACTTAGCAGAAACAAGGGAGGCAACTATCTCAGTGGCGGAGCCAGGCGCGCGATAATGGTAAATTTCACAGCGCTGTGAAAATGACATTGTAATGTGCAGAAAAACTTTGAAAGGGGCAAGTTTAATTGCAGGGAAACTGCTTTAGATAGCCCTAGTTAAAATGCAACATCAAATTCCGAGTGCACTCCTTTGACTCATTCAATGTTTGAAGAATGGCACAATATTCCATACAGTTATGCTTTAAAAAATATATGGTATTAACTTGCATGTAATATAAAAATGTCTAAAATGACTAAGAACGATTAGCCTTTTGCGTTGAAAAAGATAAAAATGCAGCCTGCTGAGAGTTGCCGTTTAAGGAAATACAATGTGCTTGTCATTTTACTTTGGCAAAATATTCCTTTGCGCTCCTTAAGAACGAGTTATCACCCCCAAGTGTTTGCATCCTCCCAGGGTCTGTATATATTTCTATCACCCCCACATGTTTGCATCCTCCCAGGGTCTGTGTATATCTCTATCACCCCCACATGTTTGCATCCTCCCAGGGTCTGTGTATATCTCTATCCCCCCCACATGTTTGCATCCTCCCAGGGTCTGTGTATATCTATATCCCCCCACATGTTTGCATCCTCCCAGGGTCTGTGTATATCTCTATCACCCCCACATGTTTGCATCCTCCCAGGGTCTGTGTATATCTCTATCCCCCCCACATGTTTGCATCCTCCCAGGGTCTGTGTATATCTATATCCCCCCACATGTTTGCATCCTCCCAGAGTCTGTGTATATCTCTATCACCCCCACATGTTTGCATCCTCCCAGGGTCTGTGTATATCACTATCACCCCCACATGTTTGCATCCTCCCAGGGTCTGTATATATCTCTATCACCCCCACATGTTTGCATCCTCCCAGGGTCTGTATATATCTCTTCACCCCCACATGTTTGCATCCTCCCAGGGTCTGTGTATATCTCTATCACCACCACATGTTTTCATCCTCCCAGGGTCTGTGTATATCTCTATCACCCCCACATGTTTGCATCCTCCCAGGGTATGTGTATATCTTTATCACCCCCACATGTTTGCATCCTCCAAGGGTCTGTGTATATCTCTATCACCCCCACATGTTTGCATCCTCCCAGGGTCTGTGTATATCTCTATCACCCCCACATGTTTGCATCCTCCCAGGATCTGTGTATATCTCTATCACCCCCACATGTTTGCATCCTCCCAGGATCTGTGTATATCTCTATCGCCCCCACATGTTTGCATCTCCCAGGGTCTGTGTATATTTCTATCGCCCCCACATGTTTGCATCCTCCCAGGATCTGTGTATATCTCTATCAACCCCACATGTTTGCATCCTCCCAGGGTCTGTGTATATCTCTATCACCCCCACATGTTTGCATCCTCCCAGGGTCTGTGTATATCTCTATCACCCCCACATGTTTGCATCCTCCCAAGCTCTGTATATATCTCTAATATACATCGAGGTTTTACAACCTAAGGCATTCTGGGCTTTTTACCATATATGGTAATTCCCATAAAATAGTCTTATGTTATGAAACAAAAACTCAAGTTTAGCACTGCGTGTCAACATAAACCCAGTAAACAAATGGTGAGAGAAGCCTGTTGGGAACAGTATAAAAAGCGCAAAGGAACCACGCGCACACAAGAGGTTACTGCAAATAATGTAAATTGAGTTTTTTGTGGTAGTTGGCTTTAGTTTGCCCTACATGCCTGGGACAGCTTTTCTGTGGCTGCGCCACTTTAGGGAAATGTAGGCACAAAGCAAAGCAGCTCATGGTGCTTGTGACACCATACAATGACGAGCAGACTCATTGCCTTGTGCACAATGGGCGTTTTTATAAGTTTACGCTTTGCAATATTCACAAATCTGCATTTTGTTTCTTAAAACACATTTTATTGCGTCAAAAGTCGTGTACAGCGCAGTGCTCCTTAAACTAGAAAGCATCTGCCATATCCAGCATTACAAGTCATTGCCTTTGACTATTACTTTACAAAATGTTGTCAACGGTATCCAAGATACAACATAACCATCATAATAACCCCTCCCCTGTCCCCCCCAGTTGCACTGGCACACAGCCACACTACCGTCATTACCATAAATTCCAACATTTGGTAGAACCACCCCTCCATTACAATTCCAACACTCAACTCTAACGACTATTAATCAGAGCAGATACAGATGAATCAATCGGGGGTATTGGGTCCAGTTCCAGGCCCCTATAGTCTGCCCATCTCTTCCAGATTTTAGGGTGCTTTTGCGGGCATCCCCTGGCCTTAAATATCGGGATCTCCAACCCCATGTTAAAATCCAGCCCATGCTTCCACGCCGAAAGGTAAGGTGAGGTCGTCGCCTTCCATAACTGTGCTATATCTCTTTTGGCTAAGGTCAAGCCCAGTAACAATAAGGGCCTCTTGCAGATGTTACCCCCGATATCCTCCATGATACGATATCCTCATCCGTGCCCAAATTGGAGCTATATTCCTGTCCCACGCAACTCTCGGCGAGTCAGATGAAAAAACTCCCTGGTATTTCAGGCCGTCTAACAACACTCGCACCTCTGCAGGCCAAGACTCCAATTCTAACGAGTCTACCAACACCCATACCGTAGATTTGCTTGGGTTCATATAGAGTCCCGATGATTCAGCGAAAATAAGCATAATACGGAGGACCCGCGGCCCCGTCCTGTTGACATCTGTTAGAAAAAGGAGGACATCATCCGCGTATATTGCAATGCGGTCAGAGAGCCCATGGTCCCACTCAAACCCGGCCACCTGTGCATCTAGTCGTACCCACGCCGCCAGCGGCTCCATTGCCAATGCAAAGAGATACGTGACAGGGGACACCCCTGACGAGTGCCCCTGCCAACTGAAAACGTAGAGGATACGGACCCCGCGACCCGTACTGATGCAGTGAGGTTTGTATCACAAAACTGCATTTTAATAGTAAGTTTGCAGTCAGGGCCAAGAACTCCGTACACAGAACGATAGGACGGGCCAGACTTTATGTGTGCATAGTCCTGGCCCGCCGCACTCCTAAACTTACCTTAAAATTACAGTTTTGTGAATACTGAAAAAGTTTAAACTTTCACAAGCATGTAAGTTCCCATTTGTGAAACAGGCCAAAAAATGGCGAGGAGCTCGCCTGGGCCAGTGCAGCATGACGTGTGCCTGCCCTGCTCTCCTCGAGTCCTGTCCGAACCTCAAGGAGCTGCTGCTGAGCAAATCAACTAACACTTCCCCCCTCGCTGAGTTGGGCAGCAGGGCCGGAAACAACTTCCCTCTTCATAGGAAGGCATGATAGTCACACCTCTAGGCTAGGTATGGCTCACTTCTGACCCCGTTGACTGCAGCCCAGGCAGATTATCATGGTGAGACTCTGTCTGGGTTACGATTATGTCCTAGAGGCTTCTCTGTGCTTCAAACTGTGCCATGCAGCCGATACAGGTGAAACCAGGAAAGAATATCAAACTGCCTGCTGCCTGCTACCTCCTGCCTGTCTGACCTACTGGATGCTGATGTCTGTGCTCGCTGGCTACCCAAGGCCCTGCCAGCTCGCCCGCAGGTGCCTTTTCACACTTTGTTTTTGTGCTGCTGCCTGAAAGCGCCGTTTATTTTCCTTGGCGCCCCTATCTGCAACTGTCTGCCCTGCCCACTTTCCAGCACTGACATTCACATAAGCCAGGCAGGCCAGGAGGAAGGGAGGCCGATTCATAAAAGTAAATTTGGTCATAAACTTAAGTTAACAACTGCCAGGTATTCACAACATGATTCCTGGCAGTCCTAAATATAAAATACAAGTGTGCATTTCTGTGCCACAAGTGGGCGCCACACTCTTAGCTCCCACTCAAGGGGTAGGAAGTGGGTGTTCCAAGACATGGTATGCATTGAAAATTTGGGAAATCCCACATATATGTAGATTTGTCGACATCCCCAAGCTTCTCTTTCACCTCATTTCACCCTGGAAATGGTTGGATATTTACTCCAGCACAGGACAGGGTCACTGCTGCTCCAGGACTGCTCTACTGTATATCGACACCAACAATACCGCGGCATGCAGATATCGAGGAACGGATACCGAAAGGTAAGTGCATAGAGATAAGCATAGGTTTACTATTCGCACCTCCACGTCTACGTAGCTTGACGATATATGTACCATGTAGGTACAGATATGTGGGGTTAGGTATAGAACATCTAACCTTACTTACCTGTTGATATTTTATCTTCGATATACTGTCCTTGATAATCTGTCCCACTGATACTGTTGATTCGATATTCAGGGGACACGACACACCCCGTTCCAGTGTGGCAAGAGAACGGATCACCCCTAATTTGTGGGGGTGTAAGATAAGGACTTTCTTCACAGGTAAAAATACTTTCCCTGGGAACGAGAACAAAATGCGCATTTGCACAAATGATCATTTTATCCTATGTGTGGAATTCTCCCCTAGGGACAAATCCAGACATTAGGAATAGGAGCTCTTTGTAAAATCCACCTGCCTTTCCTACATCTGGGAATGTTGGTAAATAGTGAAAAGTCAAAAAAGTACCTGAAGGTGAAGACAGACATCCTAGCCCATGCTTGTGTACGTATTTTGTGAATGACCCCAGGGAAAGCCCACAGACATCCTTCTCTTCTTCACTTTATTCATAGGAAACAGGCAGACTTCAGAGAACCCCCTTCACCCCTCCTTTCTGCTTGAACGTCCATTCACGGCCTGCTGTGTGCTCGTGTTTCATATAGATTTAATGATTACCACAAACTGGAATGTCTCTCTGTGTGTAAATAAATGAGTATTATCAATACCCAAAACAATGGTACCTGTTTGAACATCCTTGAAAGGATGAAAGTCTGGGTCTACCCTGCTAGACTCAAATTATCTTTGGACGAGATTGCCTGCTAGCTCAGTGACTTCATCCATCTGTGTCACACCACCTCCTGTTTTACTCATGATCGAGTCTCGCACTTTAATGGAAAGGATGCATAATGCTTGCATGGAGAGGCTTTTTCTGCAGCATGCTGCATGCACCCTGAAAGTTGTAAAGGGGATAACAAAAATCGAGAAGGGAATGTGGCAAGTCTCACACTTGGCCACTCTCAGTGGGCCCCATTGAATTGAGCGTCTGTCTTAGGAGCTATTTTACTGTAAGCAGATCAATGAGTAAACCGATGACAGCTACTGGTTGAGTGTCTATTACCCTTCGAGGGTCATTCAAGGTTAGGCCCTGCAGCACTGCTGCACTTAGGATGAGAAGAAAGTATACTTATCCTGTCAGGTCACACTTCAGTCAAGGCCTGGGACTGAATATTGCTCTGATAACATTGAGTGAGATCAGGTGGACCCAGAGATCTTGTAGGGTCTTGAGTAGGCCGCGGTCTAGAAGGACAGGTGTCCCTTGTCAGAGTTAAGTAAGCGTCTGTCTGTTTTATATAAATATCAATATCTTTTTTACCCTACCTAAGGTTTGGAATGTTTAATTTAGAGTAGCAGCAAGTTTTGATGTACTTTGGTCCCATGTGAGGTGCACTGTAATTCTTTTTAAATGCACTTCGCTACTCTTTGACTGCGCCCGCTTGAGTTCTTGTTGCAAATGTTTGTTTAAAACCTGAATTTAAAAAAGCCTTTATTTGTGAGCTGCAAAATGGTTGCAGAATATTTTTGTATTGTATATCTTCATACTTACTTTTTTGTGTATTTTTCTACTCACAAATTTACCACCCTGAGACTAACAATCAATGCCTTATGAAAGGATGTGATTGTTGAATGGTCATGATCTTCGAATGTGGGCCACATGTCTGGTGGAGTCTAGGCCTATTTTTAGTTCCAATCCCAACATGGTGACAGGAAATGCGTAGTGAAGTGAAGGCCTTAAGAAACAGCGCATGTACATAAAAAACATAAAGCCTCACATGGAAGCGAGAACTTAACAGAAATGATGCAATAGACTGGTGTATTTATCATGAGAGTGAAAAATAAGAAAGTATTCAAATTCATAGGGACATGACAGATTTTACATTGATTTTACTTTACGAAGGAGGCAACATAACACATTTTACTGTGATGAATAAGTGTTATGACATTGTAGAAAATCCATAAAAGATACAAAAGGAAACAAAAGGCAATAGCAGCGCGCTGTCCATCATGTGGTAAAAAAAAAAAGCAATGACATTATATAAAATTCAGTTTGAATGAAAACGATTTATATGAAGCCAGGCTTAAAGAAAGAAGTCGCCTGAAACAAGCTTTCCTAAAATAAATCCAGTGATGGCCCTCAAGACAAGGAAGAGGTCATTTCATGCTGCAGGAGCAGTTCTAGAAAAGAATATATGAACCTCTGAGGTTAACAGAAGCGTGTCACTGGGCAGCGTTACTTATATGGCAGGCACCAGGCATGCTTCTAAACCCCACTGCCACTCACATGAGGCACAGTCCTCAAGGAGGATAGGGTGGATGTAGGCCGCCCCGCCTGGAACCAAATGCAAAATCAACCTAATGTGGAGGGCGGACATAAAACCCGATTTCATGGGAAATGCATTGCACGAAGATGAAAGTTATTAAACATGAAAAGTTAATTGATGCGCAAGGAAAAAAATCTAACCGCAAAAGCGTATGTCGTTTAATCTTAAACATAATTGTATTGAAACAATAATTTAAAATATACATGTGTTATGCACTGATGTGGATATTTTGCCAGACTGAGACGAGGCTCTTTAGCAACTTAAGGTTACAAAAATAATAAAAAATACATAACTAATTGGAAATGGTACGTCGTGTGTAGTGGAAGAAAAGTGACTGTTGTTACGCACATTTTGGTGGGAAATTTGCAAATAAAAATATGCATGCTTGAAATTATGAAGATGTCAAGTCTTCCTTACGGTTTTTTTAATTCTCTGAAAATATAGAGTGGTACCTGCTTAATATTACAAAATTTGGCCTCAAAATTGGAAGTGCAATCGCTGTGTCATTACCAGATTATATTTAATTTCATTGCATTTATATAATATTTCGTGTGAGAGTATCTACCTTCTCGGCTAAGAGCTCTCTGATCTTGCTGGCTTGCACTCGAAATTTCATCAGCTGGGACTCCAGGCTTGTGCATCTCTCTTTCCAGTCCACGTCAGCCTCTGACTCCGAAAGCTCCGCCATGTTTATTCTGAAAAAGAAACATGGCTGAGTGCTACCACAAAGCTACAGTTAGTAAATGTGCTGCTGTATAAACATAAAGCATCATTCAAAGTATTTTAGATGTTATCAAATAAATCAATTGATGTCACATAAAAGTTAATCAACCCATTAAGTAAGTAGTGTTAATTAATGAATATGTTTATTTACATGTGTGGTTTTCTACATCTTCATCTGGTATTCTATAGTTCTTGCTGACAATAAACGATCCATTCGCAGACAGGAAAGAAAATGGAAGAAAAACGGAACTCCCGAGCACCTCTTGAAACTGAAGGCCCTCCGTGCAACACGCAGGCAGCTCAAGACATCAGCCAAAGCAAAGTACTACACCATCAACATCAATGAAGTCACCAACAGAAGCAGAATGTTGCTCAAGACAATCAAGCACTGCATCAACCCTCAGCCAGAACGACCTATTCCTCACTCCACAGAAAAGGCTAGGATAGGACAGTATTTGTAAAGCGCACTATACCCGAAGGTGTCAAGGCGCTGGGCACACAAGAGCAGAGGGAGAAGCGCAAACAGCTGATTAAGAGGGGAATAGCCATGTTTTTAGAAGTTTCCTGAAAACCGAAAGAGAGCTTGCGTTGGCAATGAAATCTTTTCTGTGTGGATGATCTCAAAGTCCTCCCTGGAGTGTACCATTAAAACAAGGATTTGAGTTGGGGGCGAGCCTTTACTATGCATGGCCTTATATACCGTACTCAAGACCTTGAAGGAAATACGCTCCCTGATAGGAAGCCAGTGTAAGGTACACATCCCCTCTCTGGCAGACTGATGTTTGGGAATATTTAAAATCAGTCATGCTGCTGCGTTCTGTACCACCTGGAGCTTATTCAGTGATGTTGCAGTGATATTGAGGTACAGGGCGTTGCAGTAATCAAGACGAGAGGTAATCAGTGCGATGATAGTAGGCCAGTGTAGTTCAGAGGGTATGAGTGGAAGCACCTTTCTGAGAGTGCAATGACATAACCCTCTTCTACAGTGAAAAAATATAGAAGATATAACACCACATCAATGATACCGAGCCAGCTTCATCTCTCACACCCACTGCTTTCTGTAGAATTCTGCAATGGTTAGCCTTCAAAGCCCCATCTCTTCCACTTCTGGCTGCCTTACTCAATTTTCTCAAAGTCACCTCTTATGAAGATGATGTCTTTCCATTATCCTTCATCAAAGCTCTCCTTGGGAAATCTCTCTTACCCATACTTACTTTTACCAATACCTCATCAATTAATGCATCTTCCCAGCAGCTCTTAAGACAGGTCAGATCCTCCCACTCCTAAAGAAACATACAAATAGCCCCATCACCTCACCAGCTATTGGCTCATTACTCGCCGATCATTCATTAGCGAGATGATTGAAAAAGCAGTCTATGTTCAATTCTAGCTTCAGATCATGCTGCAGCACGGAGACCACCACCACACACATCGTAAATAAATGCCCTTTAGAACACAGATGGAGAAGACCCCTGCCTCCTGATATTGCTGCACCTCTCAGCTGCCTCTGACACAGTCGACCATGGCGTCTTCATAGGCACCCATGAGTCACGAATGGGATTCACAGGCAGAGTTCTTCACTTGTTCTTCTCCTGCCCTTCCAACCAACACCATTTTGTTCGCATGGGCTTCTCTAGGTCACAAAAGATCCCTATCACACGTGCAGTCCTCGAGTGTTCCATACTTTCTCCTGTCCTTTCAACCCCTACATGGAGCCCCTTGATGCTCTACTCAGAGATAAGAGCATCAAGATTCCCTATTATGCCGATGATATTCAACTCTACTTGAACGTCTGCTTTGCTTCAGACATCAAACGCCTCAAACACAGCTTCTACATCATGCAGATCTGTATGCCCAGTGCCTACCTATATTTCAACCAAGACAGAATTCCAATTATTTGCCAAGAACAACAAACAAGATACAGTACAAACCTGCTTAACGAAATGAGCCTTGATGATTTCAATCCCCAACTTTCACTGAATGCCAAATTACTTGGATTTACCTTGGAAACCAACCTCTTACTCAATAAACAGATTGTCAAAAAACAAAGACAGCCTGGCACCAGCTCGCTCTTCTAAAGAAAGTCAAATATTTTCTTCCAGAAAGTGACTTCAGAATTGCTGTTCAAGCCCTTGAACTCTTGCATCTGGGTGGTGGTAATGCCCTGCTCCATGATCCCCAGACTCCATATTGGCATCTCTTAAGGGCATCTACACATAGCTGCATGTCTCATCCAGGGCCTGAAGAAATATGATCACATCACTGACACCATGATGCAGTGCCATTGGTTCCACTTGCAAGTCGGCACCATCTTCAAAACTAGCTGCATCATTTTCAAAGCTATCACAACCATCATCCCCGCTTATCTTGCAAACAAACTCACCATCTCTGGTGATTCTCGGCACACCCATAGCTAGGACACCATCACACTGCAGACTAAAAAGTGAAAAGAAGACAGTACACCCTTTCCATCTATGCACCCAGGAACTGGAACTACATCCCTGTATCCATCAGGACAGCCCAAAAAATACTCCAATTTAGGAAAGAGTTAAAAGTTCGCCTCTTTAAAGAACACTACATCACAATGCATTAAATGTCCACAACTCAGCTTCCTCTCCTATTACTCATCGACCGTAAGGTTGCCTTTGACCGTGTACAGCACTCTGCTACCTTTTGACTAGGTTTGCGCTATAGAAATACCATATACATAAATGCTTATTCAAACAAGCACTGAAGGACAATAAACGCCAAGATAAACATGTTAAATAAGCAATACATGCAACACAATGTTGACAAAAGTAATCATTACAAGTTCAGAAGATTGTAAACGGGAAAGGCATGAGGCTACTTTTAAAACAAAATTATCCGAGAGCCAGAGAAACATTTAACTTCGTCTTTCTGTCAGGGTCCAACCATATTGAATGAATGGCTGAATACTAAAGCCAGGTCACAGATATGTCTCAGGAGGATGGTAAGAGTCATCTGTGCATGCCTCTGTTTGCACCACTACATGGCAGTGTGTATACAACATATAAAGGCTCGTTTGGCAGTTAGGCATCCTCTATTAATATGAAAGTGGCCTGAGTAACTGCCAGGCAAGATATGGCTATCAGACCGGATGGTGCAAGTGTTTTACTGACTAGGTGGAGGTAAAGGTGTGCCTGGAACATGCCTGGTGACAAAATGTCTTGGTGAGTAAGCCTTTCAAGAGTTGGTCAAAGCAGAGGCTACAGGAAGGCTGCTGATTCTTCATCACCCCCATGGCTGGTTTCTCCTGTTGAGAGGGCTCTGCTTAGGAGTGATTATAGAGGGCTGGAGCATGCCACGGGTTTAGTCCATGAGCTGGAAAGGAAGACACTAGGTTTAGCCTCACAAATTGGAGGATGTTCTAGTGAGAAGGTCCAGCTTCCCAAGACCACAACACACCGAAAATAGCTGGATCTGGGTAGCAACACAATGCAGTAGAATCCTCAAGTTTCAGTACAACTACAAGCTGCTGCTGGTGGATCATTAAACCAAAGCTGCAGCCAACCTCATCATTAGTAAATGATGCCCCTACAAAATCGTGTATGGGTAGAGAGTGCCTTCAAGGGATTTCTTTAGAGAGAACTAAGTTGTGCAACTTGACTATAGGATAAAGATATACCTATAGATGAGATTTATCTTAGAGTATAAGTTTAGTACAATTATATATTATGCATTAGTCATATATATATACAGATCTTTTTTGTTGATTTTAAAGCAGTTGAATAATCAAAAAGGAAAACAGACAAAAGGTGTGTGAGAAACAAAATACATTTATATCAACAAATGATGATTAGGGTACCTAAAATTGAGACAGTTATACAACATTTGGAAGGAAGTAATACATTCAATGGTTCCTCCACTTCAAGGTATATCAAACACTTTTTCAAAGATATTTGTACATTTATCTAGAAAACAGTGTGACAGTCGACGTTTCGGTCTTTATGTACGATTTTATAAGACCATCTTCAGGACTGGTTATTAAAAGTTGACCCCTCGTAATTAGTGGCTGCACTATAGGCGTCTCATTTGTTTCAGTTCAAAGAATTCGTCTATTATTTGCTTCGGTATCACAGCATATTGATTATGAATGGATGCTATTTTTTAAAAAGGGAGCTTACGTTGAATCAATTGGAGTCGTGACTTCGGTGCTTACACGGAAAACAACACGTGTCTTGCTTCTGAATTTAAGCTATTCTTATATGCTTAAGTTGAATCACAGCATATTGGTTAAAAATGGAAACTCTCTTTTCAAAGATCGTAATAAGTCGATTACAGCCGTAGTTACGGTACTGTGTAAATACACAGACGTCCAATGGCCTCGGGACGTTCCTAACTGCCACCAATGACTACTGGCAATACTACAGCGGTTTCTTCGGGTGAAACGCGGCAACTGACATTTGAGCGGTGCTACATGCCGCGATTCAGCCGAGGAGACCGCTGTACTTCTGCCAGTAGTCTTTGAGGGAAGTCAGAAACACGCTCAGTGTCAGTTGCCGCGTTTCACCCGAAGAAACCGCTGTAGTATTGCCAGTAGTCTTTGGTGGCAGTTAGGAACGTCCCGAGGCCATTGGACGTCTGTGTATTTACACAGTACTGTAACTACGGCTGTAATCGACTTATTACGATCTTTGAAAAGAGAGTTTCCATTTTTAACCAATATGCTGTGATTCAACTTAAGCATATAAGAATAGCTTAAATTCAGAAGCAAGACACGTGTTGTTTTCCGTGTAAGCACCGAAGTCACGACTCCAATTGATTCAACGTAAGCTCCCTTTTTAAAAAATAGCCTCCATTCATAATCAATATGCTGTGATACCAAAGCAAATAATAGACAAATTCTTTGAACTGAAACAAATGAGACGCCTATAGTGCAGCCACTAATTACGAGGGGTCAACTTTTAATAACCAGTCCTGAAGATGGTCTTATAAAATCGTACATAAAGACCGAAACGTCGACTGTCACACTGTTTTCTAGATAAATGTACAAATATCTCTGAAAAAGTGTTTGATATACCTTGAAGTGGAGGAACCATTGAATGTATTACTTCCTTCCAAATGTTGTATAACTGTCTCAATTTTAGGTACCCTAATCATCATTTGTTGATATAAATGTATTTTGTTTCTCACACACCTTTTGTCTGTTTTCCTTTTTGATTATTCAACTGCTTTAAAATCAACAAAAAAGATCTGTATATATATATGACTAATGCATAATATATAATTGTACTAAACTTATACTCTAAGATAAATCTCATCTATAGGTATATCTTTATCCTATAGTCAAGTTGCACAACTTAGTTCTCTCTAAAGAAATCCCTTGAAGGCACTCTCTACCCATACACACTACTTACCCAAGCCCTCAAGGGTATATTGGGTTATCCACTACACAGACCTACAAAATCGTAGCATCCGTCTTGGGGTGTCAAACATTTATTTCACCCTAAGAGTGTCCTCCTAATTCAATCAAACAGACCCTGCTGTTTGCCCGTTAATACTGCTTCTACTTACCTTACTTACAAGGAAGGAACCCTTCACATAACCCACTGGGATCAGTGGTGAGACTGACTTGACTGCTCAGTGTGATTCAAAGGGCCCGCTTCTGAGTTTGGTGGTCCTAGAGCAGGCCGCCACACCACCGCCCAGCTCCGGGACCGCCAAACCCATGTGCACACTGCCCGCTCTATTAAAAAGGTTTTAGTAATTGGCGGACAGTTCTTTGGCATTCCCACAGCGGTGCCTATGAAATAGGCACTGCAATGGGAACATCAAAGGGAGTACCTGCATGGCATGGACTGGTGCACTCCATGCCGTTCAGGTACTGGGGAGCATGCACACAGGAGGGCACAACATGTGCCCCCTTGCATGCACTCCATGGCCCAGAGGCAAAAGGGCACTTTGATTGCTCTCCGCCACAGTTTTCATGGCGGAGATACCGCCATGACAACCGTGGTGAAGAGGAAAATCGAAATATATGGTTGGCGGGACTGCTGCGGTCCTGCCAAGAATATTGCGGCTTCAAGACTGCCGCACCACAGTGTGGTGAGGTGGTGCAGTGGCGGTCTGGCAGCCCAACTTGTAACGGGGCGGTTGGACTGCCTGTGTAGCGGTGGCTGGACTGCCACTGCTATGCCTCCGCAAGTCTGGCGGTCCGTAATCAGGCCCAAAGTCAGGTACTAGTGATGGTGGTTGTGGATTTCAGGACCCCAAAGTTTTTCTTAGGAGCCTGCAGTAGATCCTCCAAAATGCTATATTTGAGGAATACCAAGGCTGCCTCGTCCTAATTCCACAGATACCTCTTTTGATCTAACATCCTACATTTGCCGTCTCTTTATCTCACTCTTGTAGGTTCTTTTGCATCTCTGCTTTCTGCCTTTGTCACTGTTTTCCTATGGATCACTTCCGCAATTTCTGTGTACCTTTCTCACCCTTGCTCTGGGTCAATGTCTATTCCAGGTCCCCAAATATGAGTGTTGGTGCTGACCACTTGCAGCCGTTGGCACAAATTTAGCATGAGGCGAGGGACCAATTGATCACCTAGGTGATTACCAAATGGGTGTCAATGTATATGAGTGACGCGTTTCCAGATGGTCTACATTGGCTTATTCTCTACTAAAGTGATTGTCCAATAATTCCCCCCTTATAATGACTCACAATCATCCATTATGTTCTCCCCCACTAAAGGGTCATAGTGCTTAGATATAAAGACTATGGTTATAGCGAATAAGGATTAGTTACTTACCTGTAATCCTAGTTCTCTTCCAGGGGTATCCTCATCAAAGTCATAAGCATTAGAATATTCCCGCCCATGCGCGGGATCCCGGAAACAGTATATTATATGTGCCCCACATATATATATCCATACATATATACCTATATGTATACACAAGCAATTGCAGCCAATAAACCCTAGAG
The DNA here is from genome assembly GCF_964204655.1 of Triturus cristatus. Lineage (NCBI taxonomy): Eukaryota > Metazoa > Chordata > Amphibia > Caudata > Salamandridae > Triturus > Triturus cristatus. The sequence continues at coordinate 1,636,525,567 of NC_140589.1, forward strand.
CTGAACCATGCTGTAAGGAATTTCCACTATACATAAAAAAATAGCATTATAAACACGAGAAACAACATTATAACTTGTTTAGAAACTGTTTTAATGCTCAGAAAACAGCAGAAATTCTTATAAAACACTGAAAGCATAGGAAGCTCCCAGGCTGCATTGCAAATACCCAGTCTAAAAAGACTGAAAAGCTAACTAATAGCTGCATAGCAAAAAACGGACACCGTGCCTTTAAGGCACACCTGACCCCCACATTCCCATCATGCCTCAGGGGTGGCAGTTAGGTCAGTTGTTCTTTGCGGAGACTGAAAAGTCATGGCACAAAGAAATAATAACCTCTGAAAAAGATAGCACACCTTTGCCCGGGGAGGCGGTATGGTTGCTTATGACTTTGATGAGGATACCCCTGGAAGAGAACTAGGATTACAGGTAAGTAACTAATCCTTCTCTTCCAGGGGATCCTCATCAATAGTCATAAGCATTAGAATAGAATAGCGAGCCTCACCTCATCCCCCTGCGGGCAAAGGAAAGAAACAGAGAAGGAACAGTATGCTTAGATAGACCCAGCTACCCAAAAAGGATCCTCAAGGAGGCTTGGCCTACTTGGGCATCCGCCCTGGAATCGGATTCGAGGCAGTAGTGCCTGGTAAAGGTGTGAACCGATTTCCAGGTGGCCGCCTTGCAAATCTCTGCCATTGGAACGTCATGCAAGAAAGCTACTGTGGCCGCTTTCCCCCTAGTAGAATGAGCCTTAGGGGCCAAAGGTAAGGGCCTTTTCGCCAGCTGGTAGGCTAGGGTAATGCAGGAAACAATCCATCTGGAAATGGATCTCTTAGCTGCTGGAAGCCTGTTCTCATGGCGCCATAGTTGACAAACAGTTGATCCGTCTTCCTAATGCCTTTGGTACTTTCCAGGTAGAATTTAAGTACCCTCTTGAGGTCTAAGGAGTGGAGCGACCGCTCAGCCGGGGTCGCTGGATTCGGGAAGAAGGATGGAAGAGAAATGGACTGATTAATATGAAAATCAGACACTACCTTAGGGAGAAAAGATGGATGTGCCCTCAAGACCACTTTGTGCTGGTGAAAAACTGTGTACGGCTCTTTAGTACACAGCGCCTGGATTTCGCTTACTCTGCGTGCCGATGTAATGGCTACCAGAAAAGCCAGATGCTGCAAGGAAGCTCTGTGGATTGGCTCAAAAGGTGGGCCCATCAATTTGGACAACACTAAGTTCAACTCCCACGGAGGAGAAGGGTTTCGAACAGGGGGGTAAACTTTCTTCAACCCCTGTAAGAAGTCCTTGACCACCTGCATCTGGAAAAAGGAAGGTTGATTGGGAGACCTCCTGTACGCTGTAATGGCAGACAAGTGGACCCTGATTGATGCATACTTTAAGCCTGATCTCGCTAAGTGCAGAAGGTAAGGGAGAATGACATCCTCCTGCCCCTTCGTAGGATCAAGGTGATTCCCTCTACACCAAATGAAGAACCTCTTCCACTTAAACGCATAAGACGCTCTCGTGGAGGGTCGCTTCGCTTCTTTCAGAATATGCATGCAATCAGGCGGCAGACCTAAATGTCCGTATTGCAGGTCCTCAGGAGCCATGCTGTTAAGTTCAGTGAGGGAAGGTTGGGATGCAGAATCCTCCCGCCCATATTGGACAGCAGGTCCGGCCTGCAAGGCAGTCGCCTGTGAGGCCGCACTGAGAGATGGAGACGGTCCGGGTACCACCACTGGCGCGTCCAGTCCGGAGCTATGAGGATCATCTTTATGTCGGACCTGAGCAGCTTGGATACCACCTTCGGAATCAGAGGCAGGGGCGGAAAGGCGTAGGCAAATGTCCCTGACCAGTCCATCAAAAGAGCATTCCCCCTGGTCCCTGGACGGTGGAATCTGGACGCGAAGGCGTGGCATTTTGAATTTTCGTCGTCTGCAAACAGATCGATTTCTGGACGACCCCAACAATGGAACAGGTCTGCCACCACTTTGTCGTGTAGCACCCAGTCTGGCTGATCTTCGAAGTGCCTGCTGAGTGCGTCTGCCTTGATATTCAACTCCCCCGGAAGGTGCACTGCCACTACTGAGAGGTTCCGGGTGAGCAGCCAGTGCCAGATCGCCTGTGCCTCCAGGGAAAGGGGGCGTGACCGAGTCCCGCCCTGTTTGTTCAGGTAGAACATGGTCGTGGTGTTGTCGGTCTGCACCAGGACTGAATCGGCCTTGATTGCAGGGAGGAACGCCTTTAGAGCAAGGTGGACTGCCCGAAGTTCCAGCATATTTATGTGGTAGCCCTGCTCTTTTGTAGACCACCGACCCTGTATTTGGAGGCACCCCATGTGGGCCCCCCAACCTTGCAGCGACGCATCTGTCACCACCGATTGCACCGGAAGTGGCTGGTGAAACGGGACTCCCACCATCAGATTGTCCTGACGAGTCCACCATGCAAGGGAAGATTTCGCCACCTGGGAGAGAGAGATTCGATCTCCCCAACGGCCTGTGGATTGATCCCATTGGTCCTCTAGAGCTTGCTGCAAAGGTCTCATTCGCAGTCTGGCGTTGGGAATGAGAAAAATGCAGGACGCCATGGATCCCAGCAGAGATGCTACCTGCCGGGCTGACGGTCTCTGCATCTGCTGCATAAGCCTGCATTTCCGCCTCATTGAAGACAGTCTCTCCCCCGAAGGATACGCTTTTCCCACGCTTGTGTCCAGAATGGAGCCAAGGTAGTGGATGGACTGAGTGGGCTGCTGCACGGACTTTGCCATGTTGACGTGAAGGCCGAGAGCGTGCAACTGTCTCAGACAGGTCTGGAAGTCTTTCTTCACCTGCTGCTGGGATGGAGCCTTCAGCAACCAGTCGTCTAAGTAAGGGTAGACGAATAGACCCTGCTTGTGTAGGCAAGCCGCCACCACTGCCATACATTTGGTGAAGACTCGCGTAGCTGATTTGAGCCCGAATGGAAGGACTTTGTACTGATAATGCTTGCTTCCGACCACAAACCGCAGGTACCTGCGGTGATGTTTCACAATTGAAATGTGGAAGTACGCATCTTGGAGGTCCACCGAACACATCCAATCCCCTACTTGCAGATGTGGACATATTTGATGAAGCGCCAACATACGGAACTTCTCCTTGACGATGACTTTGTTTAGGAGACGAAGGTCCAGAATCGGCCGAAACTTGTGCTCTTGATCTTTTTTGGGCATAAGGAAGTACCGGGAGTACACTCCTTTTCCGACCTGCGAAGGAGGAACTTTTTCTATGGCCTGTTTTTGCAGAAGGGCCCTCACCTCCTGTTGGAGCAGTTTTAAGTGGTGAGGACGGGACCTTTTTGGCGGGATGTCTTTTGGATGCGCTCGAAAACGTAGCGCATATCCATTTCGCAGTATATTCAGCACCCAGCGATCTTTTGTGATGCTGTCCCACTCTGCCAGATGTTGTGACGCACTTCCCCCCACTGGAGTGGGCAACGGTCGTAGAGGAAGCCACAGCTCATGACTTTCCTCCTCTTGTGGTAGTGGAGGACTGCTGCTGGTGTCCTCCTCTGCCCCTGCCAGATTTTCCGCCTCGAAACTGCGATTTTCCTTGGGGTTTACTCTGAGACCACTGAGGGGTTTGAACCCTCTGTTGAGGCCCCTTGCGTTGGGTGGGTCGGAAACGGCGCTTGAATTCCTTTTTCTTCTCCAACCCCACAGCTTTGAGGGTGTCCAGTTCAGTTTTCATGCGCCCCATCTCCTCATCCGTGTGAGTGCCGAAGAGGGAGGTGCCAGAGAACGGGAGGTTTAAAATCCGTTGCTGCGCATCCGGCTTGAGCCCTGTCAGCCGCAACCAGGACGACCTCCTGGCGCACACGCCTTGTGTGTAAGAATGGGCTGAGAGCAGCGCACCATCCGCCGCCGTGCTAATCGACTGATTAGCCACCAGAGACCCTTCAGTGACTATTTCTTCGAAGTCCTTTTGGTCCTCCTTGGGGAGCTTGGACTTGAACCGCTCCATCGAGTCCCAGAGAGCCCTATCGTATCTGCCCAACAGCGCCGCCGCGCTGGAGATCTTAAGGGAAGCCGCTGTGGACGAGCAGGCCCTGCGCCCCCAGGAGTCCTGGGTTCTGCTCTCCTTATCCGGAGGAACGGAAGAGGAGGCCGATACCGTCTGACCCTTTCTTGCAGCCGCCACTATTACTGAGTCCGCAGGAGGGTCCATCTTCACAAAGACAGGATCAGAGGTAGCCGGCTTATATTTTTTGAGGATACGAGCCGGAACCGCTTTGACGGTCGCCGGGGTGAGGAAGGTGTCCATGACGGGTTCCATGATCCCTGGGACCAAAGGTAGCAGTGGACGAGAGGCAGACTTCTGGTGAAGTGTTTCAAAAATCACCGACGTGGTGACTTGGGGGACTGACATCTCAATCCCCAACTTCTGTGCCCCCCTCTGCAGCACCTCCTGGTAGGTGTTGATGTCGTCTATGGGCGAGACCCTGGACACTGGGCTGCCCGATAGCGTGGGTGAATAGTCCCTTATTGAGGACCTGGTGGACGAGGAAGATGACGTTGATGGTGACCTCCGCTCCCGGCGATGATCACGAGCCCGTGATCCGGCTGAACGCCCCTCCCGCCTGGGGGAGCGCGATCTGCGTCGCCGGCTGTCAGGCGACTTCTCACGTGCTGGTCTGGGAGGACTTGCTCTGTCCACAGCCTCCACCAGCCGTTGCAGCGGAGAGTCATGCACTTGACTGACATATTCCCGCAGTCTCCTTGTAGCCCCTGAGTCCTGCCAATGATGTGCTGGCAGCAGCCATCTGGGCGACAGTCGTACCGCAGAAATGGTCCCTTGAGTCTGAGGGGAAGACCTACGGGGTTGGCTGGCAGGCTCTCGTGGAATTGCCGGTCGTGGAGATGCCCCTGAGCGTGAGGAGGAATGGCGCGAAGCCGACTCTGTCACCAGGACCACCGACCTGTCCGAGGCCTGTCTCGACGTCGAGCGTGGTCTTGACGTCGATCCGCGGCTTCACCTTCTTTCTCGCCGGGACTCTCCCCTTCTCGACGTCGAACGGCGCCTCGATGTGGACCGGCGGCCATGTTCAGCGGGCGAAGAATGCCGCCTCGACGTCGAGCGGCGGTGTGAAGCCGACGACGGAGCCCCTCTCTCCCTCGACGCCGAACGCCGTGTTGACGCCGGCGGAGATGCTGCCACTCTCGACGTCGACGCGGATGGTACCCTCGACGCCGAACGCCGTCTGGATGACGACGGCGGAGGACTCTGCCCTCTCGACGTCGATCGCTGATGGAGTCGCGACGACGGAGGGGATCGTGCCCTCGACGACGGAGGGGTGACACTCCTCGACGCCGATCATCGCCTGGTTGACGACGGCGGAGGGTCCCTGCTCCTCAACGCCGATTGTCGTCGAGATGACGACGGCGGAGGTTCCCTGCTCCTCGACGCCGATCGTCGCCGGGTTGACGACGGCGGAGGTTCTCTGCTCCTCGACGCCGATCGCCGCCGGGTTGACGACGGCGGAGGTTCTCTGCTCCTCGACACCGATCGTCGCCTGGTTGACGACGGCGGAGGTTCCCTGCTCCTCGACGCCGATCGTCGCCGGGTTGACGACGGCGGAGGGGTGGTGTCTCTCGACGCCGATCGTCACCGGGTTGACGATGGCGGAGAGGCTCTAGTTCTTGACGCCGATCGCTGCCGAGTTGACGATGGCGGTCTGGACTTCGACATCGACGACGTACCTGCTCTCGACGGCGAGCCCGCTGTCGAAGGTCTCTTCTTTGAAACATGACCTACCGGAAGATCTTTCCTCAGCGCCGATCCCGACGCTGAGGCGGAAGGACGAGAGGACTTGCTTCTAGATGTATCTCTAGGCCTCTTGGAGCCCTTCCTCACCGGAGATCGCCCTCTGGATGGTTGTGCCAGGCCATAAATGCGAATTCGCTCTCTGTCCTTCAAAGTTCTCTTGGACAGGCTCTGGCAGTGAGGACATGTCTTGGAATCATGATCCTCCGGTAGACACAGGATACAGACCCTATGAGAGTCAGTCCTGGCCTTCTTCTTGCCACAAGCAGGGCAAGGATCGAAAAGAGATGGCATTTTAAGGTAGAAAAAATGCCCAAAACTGCCTAAAAAAGACAGCCTCTTACTTCCTTAGATGTAAAACGTCGAAGTAAGGGAAAAAACAGTTGAAAAACAGACAATATTTTCTGACAAACTCAGAAAAAAGTGGAGCTCTGTTGCCAGGATCCTTCCAGAAGGAGCCGGAAAGAACAACTGACCTAACTGCCACCCCTGAGGCATGATGGGAAGGTGGGGGTCAGGTGTGCCTTAAAGGCACGGTGTCAGTTTTTTGCTATGCAGCTATTAGTTAGCTTTTCAGTCTTTTTAGACTGGGTATTTGCAATGCAGCCTGGGAGCTTCCTATGCTTTCAGTGTTTTATAAGAATTTCTGCTGTTTTCTGAGCATTAAAACAGTTTCTAAACAAGTTATAATGTTGTTTCTCATGTTTATAATGCTATTTTTTTTTATGTATAGTGGAAATTCCTTACAGCATGGTTCAGCTCTAGGGTTTATTGGCTGCAATTGCTTGTGTATACATATAGGTATATATGTATGGATATATATATGTGGGGCACATATAATATACTGTTTCCGGGATCCCGCGCATGGGCGGGAATATTCTAATGCTTATGACTATTGATGAGGATGCCCTGGAAGAGAATGTATAATTCCTGGCCCTTGAAAAACCATGTGAAGGCGTGTAAGTAGCGGCACTCTTTGTAACTGTGAACATTCAACCAATAAGAGTCACATTCTTAACATAAGTGTTGTAGTTAAAAGTTATTAACTTTTTTTGCTTTTCTTTCATTAACTAAAACTGTATTGAAAAAGTTAATGTCCACATCAGGAGTGATATAAGAGTGATACAATTTATATAGCAGTACTCAATAATAAGCAAACTCATAAATACGATAGCATGAGCTTTTATTGAATGTATGCCATTAAAGTAGTTTTAAACAAAGCGCACAATTAGTACACGGTTACAAGTCTTGAAAAAGTTGAGAAGAGTGAAACCCGTTCCTGTGTAAGGGAATATAGCAGATAAAAAACAAAGGATGAAATAATACATATGGGTGCAAGACAGCAATAATGGTGTGGAAAGGATACTGACTTGGTAAATGCACAAGCTGTGAAATCATATTTGTATCACTGTATAGTCAAATAGAAAAAGATTCGAATAACTAAGTCGCTACAAGTAAAGTAATACTCTGGTGTGGAACAAATAATACATTACATTTCAATACAACAAGCATATGAAGCTTAAACTTGATTGAAGGTGTGTGCAAGAAAGATAATATGAAAGAGTTTGACCTCATATCCGCTGAATGCAAATATAAATGAATGATCTTAATAATGAGCCGTATCTATTCTTGAGATCTATACCCCTCTTTTGCAATACAATGGTATTGACTGTGCTCTTCTTCCAAAGGGACACACAACACACCACAAGCAATGGTGAATCTGTCCTGTTGACATAGACAGGTTACACAACCTCCGATCTCGAAGTATTGGGATAGAGAATTACGTCCTACACTAGGGACCACCTTCCAATGAGGGGGGACTGGAGGGGACAAAGGGATATCTTTCTATCACGGACCTCAATGAGGGAGTGTCTGGTGCTGTGTGAGGGAACTGTGAGCTGTATGAAGGGCAAGCTAGAACTGAAACCACTCTCGCTGCACAAAGGGGGAACTAACCATTTCATACCGGAAATGAGGGGGAGATGGTAAAAGATAAGTGAGGGGGAGGTTGGGGTTAGAAAGACTAATGAGTGACTCAGCTAGGAGTGGAAGGGCCGCAACTTTGTTTACATATATTCAATATCTGAGAGCGCTGGGGGTGCAAAAAAGGGTCAATATTTGTAGTGTGATCTGGGAGAGCTAAGGCATACAATCTGTGTGCCACTGCAAATTGAACAACGTGGACCATACCATACGCACCCGTGGATACGGCCTCACAAGTTCATCCTGTAGGGTGTCAAGAGACTGGGTGGATTAAGAAGAGAAGTGTGAATTTCACCCCAAGAAGGTGTCGGATACCCGAAAGTTGCATATTCAATTTGGATCACCCCTGCCCTTTAACACTAGGAATAGCAGAGGACAGAAGAAGGGAAATTATCTGTTCCAAGGATGTGAGGGTGAGTGTGTGGGTGAGGGAACACACTGAGAACTAATGGCCAGGCCTTCATACAGACAGAAGTACAGCGATCAGAAGAGGGAGCCTAGAGGTAGAACTGTGAATTATTATTCTTAGAGTATTGACTGAAAAGATTATTTTATAGTTTGATGTTTCTTGAACATCTGAGTCACGCTTCTCCTTGCATAAACAAAAGTGAAGAGGGACTTCAATAAGGCTTGACAGACATCTTTAAGAGCTTTCCCAGAAAGGCAGTATGAATATGGAAGGCAGTGAATAAGATAAAAGAGTGACAGAAATGTTATAACATTTAACTTTAGGTAGTAAGAGAAAATGCTCCAGGTTGTGGGAGAAGTGCTAAATCCACAGGTGATCCAGTGACAGGTTTTCCTGCACCATAAGGATAGTAGGGTGGAGGAGATTTAGCACTCCGTCCAGAAACTGGAAGGTTTCCAGTGGCCAATCAAATCTAAATCGGACCCTCAGTGTGATATGTGCTAACAACATGTTGACTAGGTCGGAAGGAAGAGTCAGGAAGAGAGAAGACAGAGCGAATGATGCAGCAACCAAGGTATGGAATGACATAGATGTTGATGGGAATGTATTCTATTGAGATGCAAAGAAATGCATGAATATGAACTGGTTCATGATGTTCTGTATGGCGGTTCAGCGGGTTCCTGTCCTTAAGAGATTCTGCCCCAATCCTCGGTGCGACTTAGTACAACGCTTTTGCATGCTTGAAATTTATTTTGCTACCGATCGGTTCACATATTAGTTTTTCAATTTTTACTAAAAACTGATGATAGTAGGGATCCTGCATAACACAGCTGTGCTTGCTAATGAGCATGTTCAAAATAAGAACATTCAATAATTTGCCAATTCATTCCAAGAATTTAAAAAGCATTGGCAAAGCCAAATGCTTTGGCTTTTGCATAGCCTATGGGTGTACACAAGCTTCAGAAATATACAGAAGATGTAGCACATGGATAGCAGTAGCAGAGGATAATTTTGCACATAGATAAAAAAAACTGCATTTCTGCTGTACAAGCTGTACCAATCCTTTATGTGAGGAAGCATATATTGCTCCCACTGGTCCTGTGATTGTTCCTTGTTTTAGGGCAGCTTGCCAGGCTGGTGCACGTGTTGGGCGGGCCTGCTCTGTGATGAGGAAGCATAACCTGCTGCTCCTGTGCTGTGGGTGAGAGTAGTGGAGGGTGCCAATGAGTGTGGAGCACAGTGCTAGGGAAGTTGCACAAGGTGTGGGGAGCAGTGCATGATGCTCGGAGAACCAATGTAGAGTGGTTGGGAGAGCAGTACAGTGCTAGGGAGGAATGTAGAGTTGGAGGCAGCTCTGAGAGCAGAACTGAGAGAAAGAGAGGCAACATAGCAGGGCACCAAAGTTGTAACGCTACAGGGAGGAGCACCGGGTGCCAAAAAGGGAGAGGAGTTGGCCTAACGGCTAGGGCGGTCGACCTCGAGTCTCGGCAATGACGCTGAACATCCTGTGATTCTGGGCAAATCACTTAATCTCCCCGTGCCTAACAAAAATGAATGTGTCCTCATGTAACGCTAACGCTAACGCTACTGGTGCTATGTAAAGCGCTCCGATACCTGATACCGGGTCAAGTTTGCACTATATAAAACTCAGTAAAGAAGAAAAAAATAAGAAGAAGAAGCAGGGCATTGTGTAAGGGTGGAGCAGCCAAGACTACAAGCCTCCCCTGGATACTGAGAACAAATGCAGTACAGTCATTTGCTGTGGATGCTTTCCCCACATAGTACAGGTACAACATAGGAAACAGTTGTGCATGTCCCCTCCCCAACACACATAGGTACAAAGAATAGGTACCACATGGACGACTACAGTGCAGCTTCCCTCATAGCCATAATTGGTACATCAAAGGCAGCAGCAGTGCATGCTTTCAAAACATTTACAGGCACATATACACAGAATCATAACCAAATGCACCTCATCGGTGCAAGCTTCATCCACACAAACAGGGGTTTCTTGGGGGTATTGGGAACATTGGTCAGGGTATCCCCTGGAATTGAGCAATGAATGAAGCTGTTAATATGATCTGGGTCCCACCACAGTGAAGTTGGATCCCAGCTGAGAATCACAAACACTGTAAAAGGCAGTGATGTGCCCTAGGACCAGTCTCTGATACATGGGGCTGCTGACATTTGTGTGCTGCCATCAGCACTGTCTTGTTCCAGGTATGCTATGAAGCTGGCTCCTTTGTGGGTCAGTTATTACCACCACTACTCCAGCATTCTGTGCTTGGGCAGATTCTCCAGAATATATGATGTTACATCGCATGCCAACACAACGCTTGCCATTACGACACGGCTGTAACAACGCAAGTGCTGTTAGAAAGCGTTACCATCACAACGCACACTTTTACCACGCATACGCCTTTACCACGCATGTCATTACAATGCAAAGGCATGTGTGGGAAAGGCATAGACTTGGTAAAAGTGGTTAAGGTAAGTAATGGTGTATATATATATATATATTCACTGAAAAAACCATAGGTTTCACACATGTTATAGTTAGCTGTACATTTCACTCGTAAAAAACCAATGAAATTCCACGTTATAGTTAGTGCAGGCAACTATAACTCACGCGACCGCAATCCTCTGCTGATGATGTCAGATATTACATCACTGATGACATATGTGTCTTTATGAAAAATAAATATTTGTAATATATGTATAGCTAAAGATACAGTATTAGCATCAACAGAGGATTGCGGTCGCGTGAGTTATAGTTGCATGCACTAACTATAACGTGGAATTTCATTGGTTTTTTACGAGTGAAATGTACAGCTAACTATAACGTGTGAAACCTATGGTTTTTTCAGTGAATTTGCAAGGTTTTTTAAATGCTAATTCCTAACTATAACGTGTGTGAAACCTATGGTTTTTTCAGTGAATTTGTAAGGTTTTTTAAATGCTAATTTATGTATGTATTATTATATTTTTTATATATTTATTTTACAATAAACTACCTATGTATATAGTTATCGATTGACTGTATCCTGTAATAAAGAATGGCTCGTTTAAAATGTTTTTTTTTTTAAGGGTTTTTCACCGTGCGCGCACCGTGCATATGAGTTGTAATGCCATGCGTTGTAATGGCATTGCGATGTGATGGTACTTGCATTGTGATGGCATGCCTTCTAATGTAATGCGTTGTACTGAATTTGTTGTAATGGCTGTTTCCCGATTCTCCATATTTGTGCTTGGGTGAACTGCACTGGGTGGAAATAGATGGCCAGACTGACCCACTGACATTGGCCCTATAGATAGCTACCCAGCATACTGCCCCCTCAACACAAATAGAATATGTTTCCACCTACTTGATTGGTTGTGAGCTCTAAGGAGCAACAAGATCTAGCCCACAGTACCATGATTATAATCAGAAGAAACGGTTCATCGTTTATTTGCATCTTTATGCATGTCACAATATTTATTAACAGTTTTAAAAGTTTGTTAATACCAGTACAATTGAATAAGAAAATGCTAAATAAATAAACAGAACGGTGGTAATATGACAGTCGGGTAGGGTAAACAGCAGATGAAATCCTGGTGATAGAGGAGAAACCCTGGCTCCTGTGTCTGGCAACCCTTTCCTTGTGCAGAATACAACTATATCCTGATTAACCCCATTGATTCTCGGTGCTTCATTATTATTGCATTGTTGGTTGTGGTTCCTTGAGCTTCGACTGTGGGCTCAGCTGTATTTGTTATTGCCCCAGAAGTTCAACCACAGTGCCTGGTCCCAAGAATCTGCAGGCCTAGAGCCCTGCGTGATCACATTCAGAGGAACTGGGAGAGAGGCTCCAAGCCCTTGGAGGTATGAGTTGAGGCAACCTGCATGAGATGTCAGCTTTCTTTGAATCACATATTCTGAACAGTCGATATCTTTGTGTTGGCAGGTCTGTTCTCAATTTACTTCTAGCAAAATTTCCTTCAACTAGAGTTGCAGAGGTGAGGACCCTCAAAAACATTACAGACGAGGTGAGCGGTGTGGAGACACTCACTGATACATGCTGTTGTGGGGATGTTTTCCCACATGTCAAGTCCTACAGTTTCGGAAGATCCAGAGGATCTGGTGGCTCTTTGCAAACTACACGCCATCATCTTCTTTCTGCCTTTGCACTGAGGACAACAAAAATGTTACGGGTGGAATGCTTGAAGTAATTTCAGCCACAATGCAGTCCTTCTATTTTTATCCCCCATGCCACCTCAAACAGGAACCAGTTGTATGCAAATCAGCCTTAGATCTTCTCCAATAAGGACAGTCTAGCCCTAACATCCAGGGCTGGTCTCTTCTGAGTGGGAAAACAAGCAACCACAGACCCGTTTCAGCCTATTTGGCCCTTTTCTGTAGGTTGCAGCTTCAGTCCCATGGCACGATGAGCACAGGACCACACGTCTGGGCATGCATGTGTCACTAATAGCATCACACATAGGACAACAAAAAAGTGATGGGTGGATTGCTTGAATTAATCAATCACACATCACCGGTCTCATGGCTGACACTTATATTGTTGTGTTGCATTTCCACCAAGGACACTATTCCATTCCTTTCAGGCCTTGACTGTATGTATGTGTATATATGTGTGCGTGTGTGTGTGTGCGTGTGTGTGTGTGTGTTGGTATTTACAGAGCACAAACTTAGCTTGAGAGCAACAGAGCTAAAGAGGGAGCATATTCTGGACAGTTACAATTATTGGGGGAAGGTCAAGGATAGACTGTTGGGTCAGGGGCTCCATGAAGAAATATATCATCAGTTGTTTCCGAATTCCGGGTGGTGTTCAGGATCCTTGGAGCATTAACAGAGAAGTCTTGCCTTTTGTTTCTTTCCTTTCCTGTGTTCTAGTGGCACAATTCCTACTGGAATTTTCTTGTTTTGTTCTTTCATTTCTTTGCATTAGCTCGACTTCGGGTTTTGCTTCGCTCATGGAGGAGCACTTTGTGAGGGAGATGGTGTCACTTAGAAATAAAAGGCAGACCTCAATGGTCGATCAGTAGAAGGTGATTCATCCCCCTTGTGCCTGTGTTGTGCTGCTATTAAACTGCCTTCTTCAGGCAATGTCCCCTAAATGCAATAATTCCAACGCAGCATGAACCACAGGAAACAAAGGAAATACTCCCCAGACTACTGCCTCTAATCTTAGCAAGACTGGATTCCTTTTTCCAACAGCCACAATAACAAGACCAAGCACAATGGAACTACAACACTCGCTGTTGGCAACTCAGTATGCTAAAGAGAGATTTTACAACTGGAGCCTTAGGGGCCTATTCGTAACTTGGCAGATGGTTTGTACTCCATCAGGGCGATGGAATAAATTACTCAGTCACCCTGACAGAGTACTCGACTGCCAAATTTAAAGAATGTCCGTCAGCGCCAAGGACATTTCTACCATTCACAGGAACCACCGTCAAGGCGGTTCTTGTGAATGTATTAGAACTCTGCCATACATCTCCGTCAAACATGACGGAGTCCCGTCAAACATGACGGAGTCATACAATAAAGTTTCAATACTTTTTATTTTAAAAAACAAAACCCTAAAAGGGTTTTTTGTTTTGAAAATAAATAAGCAATATTCCTCTCACAAAATGTTCTGACTGGAGTTTCCCGGGGGGAGCCTGAACCGCACTGATATCCCTTGTAACTCGCCTTTTGTTTTTATTGTTTTTCTTTTTTGTTTCTGTTATTGTTGGACTGACGCTTGCTGTTCTTCGAGGACTATCTTGAGCCACTGCGGGGCAGTGCCCTGGGAACGGATTGCAGCCTTGATATGTGTATATTTCCTTATGTACCTAGCGGCCGGCCCGGGTGGTTGTAGGCCCATACTTGTAACCGAATTATTGTTCAATAAAAACTTTTTCCAAAAAAAAAAAAAAAAAAAAAAAAAATATTCCTCTCACAATGGGAGACAACTCCCATGGTGAGGGGGCATTTGACATTTTTTACTGCCTCATACCACCAGGGTTTGCCTGGTGGTGACAGGCAGTAAAAAACAACTATATGTTCACCCATCTAAATTGGGTGGGCGGACATATCTCTAATTCTCTGATGGCCCTTGCTCAGTTTAGCCGTCAGAGAAGTTTGGCCACGGTGTAGACAGAGTAGTCTCCACAGTTGCCAAACTATGGTCCGCTCACTTATAAATTCTAGCAGGCACACCATTATATTGGAAGAAAGCATACTCCATCTCCATAGTGACTGAGTATGCTTACCTCCAATATATAAAGCAGGCCCTTTACGTTTACGAAACCACTGTGATTGCGACAAAGTGGACAGCAAGACGTCAGCTTTAGAAACTGTATCTGGAAAAATGAGAATTGATCCAAATAATGGTGCCTATCCACAAACTGCATTTGTAGTACTTTAGAATCACTATCATAGTACTACTAAAGTACTATAAAATTTCAATCACAAACCTATAACAGTAAATCTCCACCTCTCCTACCTTTCCTATGGGGAGATCCTCAGACATGCACATTTACAATTTAGTAGAAAATGTGGTAGGGACTGGAGGAGTGGCTGTCAAAAGGGGCATACTTCCTACTGAAAGGGAGGGGTTTAAGGAGGGCTGAGGATGGGTTTAGGGATGGAATGCACCCACCCACAAAGGAGTAAGCACATTGCTATTCACAAACTGCACTTCTAAAGGTACTACAACCAAAAAGGGACCCAAAACAATAGTAAATTACTCCAGCTCAAAGCTAAAGTAAGTTCAGCACTATACATGGCAACTACTGGTCCTGGAGCAGCCTCCCACTGGACATAATGGAGGTAGGAACTTAAAATAAAACCCAATGGGAAATAATGCTACATTTTATTAAATAATTGTAAATAGTTAAAAATATAAATAAGTTTAATTTAATGTTAAAAGACCTTAACATAAAACATTTATTATGTAATTATAAAATATATTAACAAATGGGTTTTCATTTTTACATTAAATGCGACATATATTTCTATTAAAATATAATTAACTTACTTTAATTAATTATATCGATCAGTTTTAACAACTATTGATGCATGATATAAAATATATTTCAATCAGTCAGTCAAGAATTCTTTATTTCGGCCAATATGACCATAAAAGCACAGGTAAAAAAATACACCGCAATTCATTCATATAAATTTCAAAGGTAAAGTGCATGTGCAATATCAAAGAATTCCATTTAAAAATGATAAAATGCAATAAATACATTAAAATAAACATTAGCAACATTTGGGGTTTAAAAAAAGGTGGGGTTGATACCAATATAAGGTCACCGACAGGTGATGGAGTCATCAGATTGAGCAGAGCTTGATTTTGAAATAGCTCGGAGCGCACACCACATGGAGAATAGGTATCGGGAGACAGAATACACAATGGGCATACTAGTATCATATTTTAAAATCCTATAGGCTTCCGCACAATGGTTTGTTCCAAGGTTTCTACATATCTGTACTAGCCTTCGGCGTCTAGCCTTCTTGTATGCCGGGCAAAAAAAACAGTACATGTTGAGCTGTCTCCGAGATGTAGTTGCAAGCTGGACAACCCTGAGTTGAAGTGCCCCGCCCGCCCAGTTATTTGTGAAGGTGCAAATCGGCATTGCTCCGTGCCTGAATTGTAGGAACAGCTTTTTCGCAAGGGGGGGCTGGATGACATCGAGAACAGGTTCTAGGCTATATTGCTATTTAATCTCTAAGGGGCCAATTCCGATCCGGGTCGGAAGGGCACCGAACGCGATCTGGCCGGAAAAACTACTAGCCGTACGCGTGTTTTCCGCCCGACTCGTACAGCTGTACGATCGAGCCAGTACGATGCGTGCTACATGAAATTCACCGACTGAGTCGTTTCCGGGTCCGAACCGCTCCATACGTCTCGGTCGTAAGCTAACCGTGGCGTGCAATGGATGCGATTCATGACCGAGCCAGTACGATGCACGCGTTGGACAGCCTGTGCGAGCGGAGTGTCCGACTCGCAAAAGCTCCCGGAGTTGGACATCGGGGGTCCGCATCGGACCCCCTGACATCCGCAGCCGTACGACTCGCACACAGGGGGAGACCCATGGGTGTCCCCCACACAGGCATGTATGGCGCGGATGGCACCGACGCGTACCCACTGTAGGGGGTGCACTTGTTGGAGACGTACCCATTCAGTCAATGGGAGCGCATGTACGCGTCATACAATTGGCTCCCATTGACTTCTATGGGAGTCCAACCGAACCGAGTCCGACAGCATACGTGCGCATCGTACTCACTCGTTTGGACTGTAGGGGTCCGGCTCGGTTGGAAAACACTCCGGATCCGACTCGGTCATTGTACCAGTTACAGGATTCCTCTTTAACTGATTAATTTTGTAATCCCCAAAGATCTGTGACAAGGTCTTCCTGGATATTAGCATACTGCTTCCTTCAGCGTTAGCCCATAGTTCACCCATACCCATAGCTTCTAAGGAGTTTTTAATATACGCTAGCCATGGAATTTTGCTAGCTCCTTTTAGGCTCAGCATTTCCTTTAACTCTGCTCTAGAAGCTTCTAATTCTGGGATACTCCATAGGCATCGCCAATGTAGTAGGGGTCTAAGGGCAGCTTCCTCTGCAATTGGACCAACCCCAAGATCCATTCGAAGTGGCGTAAGCGGAGTACTTATCGGGAGGCCTAGGAGTTGCCTAAGAAAAGAATGTTCATTCTTAGATAGGGGGACGGTTGGCCGATGGCCCCAGATTTCTTCCCCATACAGGGCTGCCCCCCTTATTTGAGCTTTGTAGATTTCCATCACTGGCCCAACCATTTTATGGGTACATTTACTGAGCGTTTGGCCAACCCCCCGTTGTCTGTGCCAGCTTAAGGCTGGCCTTCTTTATTTGTGCGCTCCACTCCATCTTCTCAGTGAGTGTTAACCCTAAGTATTAAAAAATTGTCACTTAGGGCCGATTGTATGACGCGGGGGACAAGGCGGGAAAGTTGATCGCGTGGCTGGACAAAAAGGAGAGAGTGAATCGTGTGGTCCCCGAGTTGCGTGCTGCTGACGGTGTGTGTATGACTGAGCCGGATGAGATTGTGGAATGTTTCGCTGACCACCTCCGGGCGGTGTACTCCCCGGTGACTGACAGGGATGAGGATGACTCTCGCCTCCTACTGAGAGATATTGCTCTGCCCGGCCTGTCCGTTGAGGACCGGGAGCGGCTGGACGCTCCCTTGTCGTCGGATGAAATAGCGACCGCGATCCGTTCCCTTCGCTCGGGCAAGGCTATGGGTCCTAACGGTTTGCCCATTGAACTATACAAATTGCGTCCTGATAAGCTTGCGCCCTTCCTCAGCCGCATGTTCCGCGACTCTCTCGCGGCGGGTTCCCTTCCGGCCGACCAGCGCTTGGCCACTATAGTCGTTATCCCCAAGGAGGGCAAGCCGCGAGACCGCTGTACTTCTTACCGGCCCATTTCACTGCTCAATGCGGAGCCCAAAATCCTGGCGAAAGTCCTGGCCAATCGATTGTTGAGTGTCGTGTGCGACCTTATTCA
Organism: Triturus cristatus; assembly: GCF_964204655.1. Taxonomy (NCBI): domain Eukaryota; kingdom Metazoa; phylum Chordata; class Amphibia; order Caudata; family Salamandridae; genus Triturus; species Triturus cristatus. The sequence continues at coordinate 1,636,543,288 of NC_140589.1, forward strand.
TCCGGACCAATGCGGCTTTATCCCGCACCGCAACACCGCTCTTAACTTGCGGCGTCTTCACGGTGCCCTTGCCAGGGCGGAGCTCCTCTCCGAACCGGCCGTGCTGGTTTCTTTGGATGCCACGATGGCCTTTGATACTATTGAGTGGCCATTCCTCTGGGCCGTCTTGGATAAATTCGGCTTTGGAGAGGGATTTATTGGCTGGGTGAGGCTCCTTTACATGGGACCCATGGCTCAAGTGGTGGTGAATGGGCGGGTCTCTCGGCCCTTTGCCCTCGGCAGGGGCACGAGGCAGGGGTGCCCGTTGTCCCCGTTGCTTTTTGCTCTCGCCCTGGAGCCACTCGCAGCCTGGCTCCGTTGGGAGCCCTCGCTTAGAGGGATCCGGTGGGGCCCGGGCTTCGAAGATCGGGTCTCGCTGTATGCGGACGACATTCTCCTGTATCTCACCTCACCGCGGCAGTCACTCAACGTCCTCTTTGACGTTCTGACCTCCTTTGGGACCAATTCGGGTCTCACGATCAATTGGTCTAAATCCTGCGTTTATCCCATCTCTGGTGGTCCTCCTCTACTGCCGCCTCGGCTCCCGATTCAGATATCTCTGAGCGGCTTTAAGTACCTGGGGATATACGTTTCGCTGGACCCGGTGGCTCGCTATGAGCAGAATCTCCTGCGTCCACTTCGGCGGCTGCGGGAGGACGCGGCCCGGTGGTGCAGGCTCCCCCTGTCCCCGCTGGGTCGGGCCGCGCTGTTTAAAATGATGTCCCTTCCCAGGTTCCTCTATGCACTCCAGAACTCCTTCGATGTTATCCCAGTGGCCTACTTTCGGGAGGTGGAGAGCTTGCAGAGGAGACTGGTGTGGGACGGGCGGGCGCGTATTGCTCTTGCCAAGCTCACTCTCCCCTGGTATGACGGGGGCATCGCGCTTCCTGACATTCGCAGGTACTATTGGGCCTCGCAGCTATCTGCCATTAACCACGCCACGTATGCGCCCGGCTTGAATCCGGCGTATGAGATGGACAAGTTCCTGCTTCCCGGCGGGAACTACAACAGGGCACTTTATTCCCGCCTGGCTGGCCGGACCCTTACGGGTCCTACTAAGATCGCGGTGCGGACCTGGAGGGCTGCCACTGCGGCCATGGGCTGGAGTGAGCGATTAACATGTGCTACTCCCTTGTTTGCTTCCGACCGCCTGGGTAGCTTGTGGACCACGAAGGGGTTTGACCAGTGGGACACGATTGGTATCAGCAAAGTGGGAGACCTGTGGCACAAGGGCGCGGTGAAGACTTTCGCGGTGCTCCAGGCCGAATACGAGCTGACCGACAGGGAGTTTTTCCGCTACGCCCAGGTTCGACACGCCCTGCTCTCGGTCTTCGGGGAGGGGACCAAGATCCCTGTTTCCTCGCCCCTCGAGGACCGCGTACTTGATGGACATGTCCCTGATAGTACTATTTCTTTAATTTATAAAAAATTAATTAATCACCGGGCGGACCTTCTTGTTCGCCTTCGGGAGGCTTGGACTGGGGACGGGGTGGAATTGGACGACGAAGATTGGCAGTCTGCACTGTCGTCCCCCAAGGAGGTTGCCATTCCGGCTCGTCTTCGGTTGGTACAGCTCAAGATTCTCCACCGGGTGTATGTGACGGGTCCGCGCTTGGTCTCGATGGGATTTTCCGGCGACGGGCTCTGTAAGCGAGGCTGTGGGCTCAGCGCCACCTTTCTTCATATCCTTTGGGAGTGCCGCGAGGTGGCGGACTACTGGCGCCGGGTCCACACGGTTATGGGACAGGTCACCGGGGTTGTGCTGCTGCCGGAGGTGCGTCGCTGTGTCCTGAATGTGTGGGAGCCCAATGACTACAGCGCGGCTCAGACTCGGTGGGCGGCCCTAGGGAACATGATTGCCAAGAGGGACATAGCGCAACTTTGGGGCGCTCAACGGCCGCCCACCGTGTCAGTATGGAAGGAGAATATGGACTGGTGTATGTTTAGGGAAAAGACTGTGTATGTGGCCCGTGGCAAGCCGGGGGCATGGGGTAGAATTTGGGGGCAATGGAACGCGTTTCGCGGAGGCATCTGTACGCCCCCCCTGGTGGATACTGATATCGCCATGTCCCCCTGACCCTTGATGGCTCCTGGCGCCTTCTGGAACAACTACATATGGACGTTCATCTTCCTTGACCCCCTCCCCCCCCCCCCCCTCCGTCCCCGGCCTCCCGGTACTCCTCTCTTTAGCGGTTTGCTCAATTGTCCTGACTGGAGTTTCCCGGGGGGAGCCTGACCCGCACTGGTTTCCCTCATAACTCGCCTTTTGTTGTGTATTGTTTGTCCTTTTGTTTTTGTGATTGTTGGACTTACGCTTCCTGTTCCTCGAGAACTATCTGGAGCCACTGCAGGGCAGTGCCCTGGGAACTGATTGTAGCTTTGATATGTGTAGATTTCCTTCTGTACCTAGCGGCCGGCCCGGGTGGTTGTAGGCCCGTACTTGTAACCGAATTATTGCTTAATAAAACTTTTTCAAAAAAAAAAAAAAAAAAAAAATTGTCACTTTTTCTAGTAGTTTCCCATCTAGCTGCAACATATATTTCTATTAAAATATAATTAACTTACTTTAATTAATTATATCCATCAGTTTTAATAACTATTGATGCATGATATAAAATATATTTTTCCTCTTTAAACTGATTATTGTTTTTAATTATTCAAGAGCGAGATGGAGGAGGAGGATGGGGGGGTTGTGGTGACTAGCCCCTGGAGTCCCCCCGGAGTTCCCCCGCATAAGCAGTAGTGCATGTTGACGGAGGTGGGTCGTGATGGCTGAGAGTGTGACTCTGTCTCCTGGTTCTGGGTGGGGGGTGTTTCGGGTGGTTGGGACCGCTTCCTGGCGGGTGGTGGGCGCCGTGGGGAGGGCTCGCCCCCCCCACACTTCATGGGGGATCTTTATTATCCATTTAGTTCCCCCTCTCATGCTGCATGGACCGGCCTCCTTCCTTCTCCTTCCGTGGGCTTGGGGTGGGATTGGCCTCTACTCCGGCCCTCCCCTCTTCCCCACCCCCAGGGGTATGTTCTGCGTCCCCCAGACTAAGAACGCTTTCTTTGTGGCATGTTTGGGTACGGAGGGTGGGTTCCGGGTGGGAGTGGGAGGTGTGGGACAGTTGTGCAGATACCGCTCCCCTTGAATACAATAGATCGTAGGCTGGGAATGTAATGCACAACATTGTGCTGGACTGGTGGCCTGCCTAGCTGTTTTGGGACATTATTGAAATTTATCGTGGACATTACTACATTTTGTACAGATTGTGCACAATGCCTGAACTGTATCCTATGCTCTCTGAATAATTAAAATGTTCAATGTAACGTGTATTACGATGTACCTCCACATGGAAAATCCCAATAAAGTTTGTCTTAAAAAAAAAAATAAACTGTTTATTTTCAAATTAAATAAATATTTAATTTAGAATTAAGATAATAGTGCTTCAGGATTATTTTAATTCTCTTCTACATTTAAAATTAGTATATAAAATGAATTTACAATAATAATAACCATATAAAAATGTTTAAAAATAATTTTTGGTTGAATAAACTTTTTTCTATACTTTACCATATGGAGACTCTACAGATGAGGTGGAACGCGCCCTATGGTAAAGTAGAGGGTAAATTCAAAACGTTTATTAAACTTAATAGTAAGTTAGTGAAAATGTGTTTATGTTATTATTAATGAAAGTGAATGTTATATATTTATGTTATATGTAGAACATAAGAAAAAACGCTTAAGCGCTATTAACTTAATTATGAATTAAATCTTCAAATAATTGAAATATACTAAATTCAATCAAAAATATTTTTCTGAAGTTCAGATTAACAACTGAATTCGCACCTAAAAATATAAAAAAGTATTTGCCGTAATAATTATTAAAGGTGATGTATAGAATTAATTAAAAGTAGCTTACTTATATTCTAATAAAATTAATGTTGCATTAATTTATAAATTTAAAAACAGTTGTTAATATCTTTCATAATTAAATAAATATGTTCTCATTCTAGATTTTTTTTAAACATTAATATGTATTTATATTTTGAACTATCTTAAATAATTTAATTTAACATTATGTACAGGAGGTTTTATTTTAAGTCCCATACCCCATTATTTTCTGTGGGGGCATGCTACAGTGTCAGTGGTTGGCCAAGTGTGGTGGTGGATGTACAACTGTTTCTTTTTGGCAATATTGCCTTACACTTGTAAATTTGGGGGCGAAGATGTATAAGTCTACACTTTTTTGCAATTTTACACTTGGATTTTGGGAATAGCCATAAGTAGAAAAGTTACTCAAAAGTGTAAATGTAAATTTACATAAGTAAATGAATCACAAGAATAAGTTACCTTTGTGAATAGCCTCAAATGTATTTATTGTCATACCCTTCAAATGAAATGGCTGGCTTGTGGAAACTGTTGCTACTGAAAAGATGCAAACATGGTGCACTATATGAGAATTCATCTTCTTCTACCAAAATAGCCAGACTGCGTTTTCTGAATTGAATATCTGTGAATCAGGCAATATAGCCATCTCAGAGGCGAATAATTATCTGTCCAAGAAACCTTGTGGCTACCCAGTTGACCAGATGAAGCACAATCAAGCAATGGATCTTATCACAAATTCTTCTCCCGAGCTTACTACTTTGTTTTTTTACTCAACAGAGGGTACATAAAGAGAAAATGTAAACCCAACAGAAAGGAGAATATAGTAAAATAATTATTAAGAAAAAGCATTTTTGATAAGTACTAATGTTATTATCAAATAACGTTTACCAATGCATAATAGCTAGAAAACATAATATCAAAACAATTGCATATGCGCACAGAGCCCTCTATTTTAATCAAAGTATTTCCATATATGAGAAAATATTTGCATTGACCTTATAGTTCTTGTTTTAGCTAGTGCTCGTTCCCTTTCGTAAGTATCTTTCATTAGAATGATCCAATCAACACAAGGAGGTTTAAGAGAAATCCATTCCCTCGCGATACAAAACCTAGCAGCGACTATTGCGATAGATATGAAACTCATAACAGCAGTACTATCGCAAACCTTATATCCCAACATGATCTCTTTAGTAGTAAAGACTAGGTTGAGTCCTAGACATTGTCCAATATTTCTTATAATATTCCCCCAACACTCAGACAGTGTTGGACAAGTATAGAATATATGTAAGATGTCGGCTTCCCGTTGACCACACTTAGAACAGTGTGTTCTATCTCCCCCAACCCCACCTGATCCCTGTGATTGCTGCTGCCACTTGCTGATTCTCTCAGGAGTGTAATATAGCTGACAAATTGTTCGACATTGTTGCAGTTTCAAATTAATAGAATGAATAGAATTATTTAAAGTGTCCAGTGCTGCAATTATCTCCGCTGCGTTAACATTTATACTAAGTATTTGGCTCCATTTGTCAGCTAAGTGTCCAATGTCAGTGCTTTCCTAAATAACAGAACTGAGTGTATACAGAGCCTATTCTAGCTTTAATCGAGAGATTAAGTATATGATTTAATATCTCCTGTGCGTGTGGTGGCTGCATTGAATATTGTTTTGAAAAAGTAGTCTCTGATTTGTAGGTATTTATAAAATAATTAATGGGGAAGCCCAAATGATGTTTGTAATGATGAGAAAGTAATAAAACCGTTCTGATCATATAGTTGACCTAATATTACAATTCCATAATTTGCCCATCTGTTTGCAACATAATCGTGAAATATGCTAGGGAGAGAAGGATTGTTCCATAGTTTAAATTAATTATGTTGTTTGAGATCGTCGGCCGTAAGTGAAGAGTATTTAAGTATTTCATGCCATATGCAAACCATATCTCTAATAGTCTTGAAACGGACACATTTGGCTATCCGTACCAAGTGCCAATACGATACCATAGTACGGCGTTTTATCAGTTAATAAGCTTTGTAATCGACTCGTAAATGCTGCCCAATAATAAAGCTTAAAATCAGGGAGTTGTAGGCCTCCTAAATTATAAGGAAATTTTAAATAGCAAGCAGCACGGCGTACCTGTTTATAGCCCCAAATTAAGCTGCTAATAGCTCCCTCTAGTTTCTGAAAAAAATAATTCGGGACCCGTAGAGGAATAGCTCGAAACAAATACAGAATTTAGGCAAGATTGTCATCTTAATTATGTTCGATCCACCGATAATAGTTATAGGAAGAATATTCAATTTTTTAAGTTTTTGAATAACTGGAGTAGTGTTTCATAGTTAAGTCTCCATACATTCTCAACTCTAGTAGAGATCCTAATCCCCAAGTATGTTACTACTGTGCATCCGCCAGTTATAGATGTAGTCGGATTTAAATTATGAAGACCTTGTGTTTTATGCGGATTTAATTTGTATCCTGAAATTCGGCCAAAAATGTTTGCTTCTTCATGAATAACATGCAATGCTTTAGCGGGGTCAGAAGTGAATAGTGCAATATCATTCATGTATGCGATTACCTTAAGTTGATGGTTCCCATTTATGAATGGGGTAATATGAGGGTTCTGATTTAGTGTTTTAATAAACGGTTCGATGTATAGTGCAAATAATAATGGGGAAAGTGGACACCCCTGCCAGGTGCCACGTTGTATCATAAATGGAGCTGACTGTAAGTCGCTATATATAAGCTTTGCCTGTGGGTTGATATACAATGCATGGATCCACTTTAAAAACCTAGGTGGTATGCCGTTGGGATGGAGCCAGGCGATATACTTGATCAGCAACTACAGGAAGTAAACGAAGTGGACCTTGCTAATCAGCGTAATGAGCAGGCTGGACAAATTGAGTCAAACACTAATTCTCCATCTACATCTCTTCCCTTTGCTAAGAAGGCGGATATACTTACTGATGCTGAAGAGTCATCCGGTTCCCCACAAGAAGAGATTGTTAATTCTAAATCTGCTAAAAAGAAAATACGCAATCTCAAAATCACTAAGCAGGTTAGAATAAACAGGAAAGCTACTGAGTCTAACAGCAAACTATCTAAAAAACAAGGGGGACTGGGACACCATCACAACCTAAATCTAAATTCAATGATCATAATAGCCCTTTACAGAAATGGGTAACTTCAAAAGGGGAAGTCTAAGCTATTGTTTCACGTCTTTCTCATACTGGTCTGGGACAAGCACCGACGATAATTGCCCCTCAATCTACTAAATCGCAGCCACCTGCATATGGTTCTCATACCTCTGAACTCTTAGCACTAACATAGCTAAAAAGGATATCTTACCGGCAATGAGTGCTCCGCCTAGTTCAACTGGAAATACACCGGGAAATTCACCAGGAGCTTTAATGGTAGCAGGAACAATATCAGAAGCAGTAACTGAACTGTCTCTTGCAGCAATAATGCATGTGCTAACAGCACACAGATCTGGTGCGCACGACCACTACACACAGCTCAGGGCAGATAATGCTATGCTTCAACAGGCACTGGCCACAGTAACAGGGAAAGTGTCTGATCTTACAGCAGAAGTGGTGTCGCTGCAACAAAGATTGTCTGACAACGAAGAAGTGGTGACCCATAATACTAACTTACTCCACGATCAGGATTCTAAAATTAACGACTTACAAGGAAAGATGGAGGATATGGAAAATCGACAGAGAAGGAACAACCTGAGAATATTTGGAATACCAGAGGGCAGAGAAGGCTCGGATCCACGCGCATACATCGTTCAAGTATTTCAGAAAGTCTTCCCAGATCTGGCAGACTGGGACTGGGACTCTCAAATCCAGCATGCTCATCGCTTGCCAATCTTCCTTAATCAAGCAAACCAGCATGTTACACGTCGACCTAGACCAATCCTTGTTTACGTAGGCAATTTTTTACTGCACCAGGCCATTGCAATTAAAGCTCGCCCTACGACACCAGTGGTAGTCGAGACTTATTCCATTACTGTTAGATCAGATCTATGCAAAAGTACCATGGATAAAAGATGGAGGATGAGACAACTTATTGACTCCTGGAAAGCACTTGGCGCTGTTGTTTACCTACAGAACCTGCGCGACTGAAAGTTATCAAAGATGGCAATACGCAGTTGTATTACTCAGACCAGGAGGCAAAAAGGCACTTTCTAAATTACAACAAAATTCAATCAAGTAAAATGTGCGGCTAATATATGCATTCTATACCTGCTTAGGACTGCTATAACTTATTTTGATTTAGATGGTAACAAAAGATATCTTGATAGCGGAAAATGAAAAGGGTATTGAGGGGTATTATTTATACTCACACTTATGAATAGGCCTTTTTCTCTCTCTCTATCTCTTTTCTCTCGCTTCTTTTGGGTATATCAGTTTATTCTTTCCCTTTATTGGAAATATCATCACTGCTTTTCCCCCTCTTTTTTTGAAAAATTGAAATCGAAATCACAGCAAGCAAGTCAATGCTTTAAAATAATTCGGGGGGCTTCTTGTGGGAACGCTGCTCTTCGTAGCTGTCCTAGATCGACAGCTTGTTTTGGGGGGAGATTCCTTTCTTAGAACAGTGGGTGGGAGGACCTTGTGGTTGGGTGGGGGTGATTATCAACTGACTAACACTGATACTCATGAGCATATGGGGTGTGAAGAACAGAGGGCATTTAAAAAGAAAATGGAGATAAGTCACAGTGCCTTAACTTTTAACTACGTAGAGCCCAGCTTTTCTTTTGATCAACTGCTTTTGGATGCGCTCAACTTACAATACAATCAGTTATGGGGGTAATTAGATGTATTAGCTGGAACATAGCCGGGATAAACTCCTCAACTAAACGACAATTAGTTAAAGAAGAGCTTAAAATGTATAAACCACATCTAGTAATATTGTTAGAGACTCATCTGATTTACAAGGATAGGGGCTTATTTAAACATTTGGGGCTAGAACTGATTGAATATACTACACAAGGGGCAACCATTAGAGGAGTTGCGATTCTTAAAGATAAACGCTTTATTTGCAACATCAGCAGAAAAACTTCTTACACAAGTGGCAGATGGGTCATTATTCAACTTGAGGTTTACAATAAAAAAATTGTTCTCTGTGGAATATATAGCCCAAACTTGGACGATCCTACTCTTTTTAAAAATTTAATGCTGGATTTATTAGATTGGCAGGGCGAAATTGTCATAATGGGGGATTCCAACTGCACTTTAAATTACAACATTGACTCTAAAAATCGATTTGCAACCCCAAGGATGTGTAGGGTCCGTAAATCAATTTATGAGCTAGCACGGTTACATGGGTCGGTAAATTTATGGCGGATTATGTATCCTGTTCTGCCTGGATTTACATATAACTCTAGGCCACACCAACATTATTCAAGAATAGACTTAGCTTTTGTAAGCAACAAAATGTTACTTTATGCACAAATAGATGTCTGTCCGAGGATAACCTCAGACCATAATCCTCTATTGATCTGCTTTCAGCTGAGGCTAAAATCAGTAGATTATTTTCATTTCCAAGATACCTTTTATCAGACCCACAATATATCACACAAATGCAAAAAGCTCTCACAGAGTTTTTACAAACTAATATTGATACTTCCTCTTCTTTCTATGTATGGGGTGCAATGAAAGCTTTCATACGTGGGATTACGCAGCAATATGTTTATAATTCAAATAAAACCCAACAAAAAAAATTGGTTGAAGCTCGGGATACACTCAAAAAATTAGAGCTTTTACACGCAGCTGAACTCATGTCTAATGGATCGAATACTGATTTTATATACTTTTCTTTAATAAACACATGGCTATTATTGAAACGACAGCTTAAAGAGAAGAGCGCAGCTGCCTACAACAAAACCCGTTCCAATCAATATGAATATGGGGAACAGGTAGGGCGGATTTTAGCCTATCAAATCGCAAAGAAAAAGCTCAAACACGCATTGAGTTAATTAGGGGTGGAGAGGGCTCTATCCATAAGACTGCGGAATCAATTTTGAAACAATTTGCTCAATTTTATAACGAGCTTTATACTAAAACCAACGATATGGATGAAGCTTTGGTTGAGCAATACCTTCGACCGGATGATTCCAAAACTTTAAGTCTAGACGCAGCAGACTATCTACAACAAGATATCACTGTAGATGAAATTTTAACGGCCATAGGAGAGCTGCCCTCGGGCAAGGCTGCAGGAGATGACGCTATACCGATGGAATTCTACAAAGCATTTAAAAATCTTATCCTTCCGTTATTATGCATAGTTATACACCAGATTGGGGAAAATATGGAAACACCTAAGTCTTGGGATATGACCAATATCATTTTTTTTCTTAAAAAAGGGAAGGTAGCAGACTAATGTGGGTCATATCGCCCAATATCCCTCATCAATTCTGATGCCAAAATTTATGCCAGAGTTTTGGCTAATCGTTTGGCTCCCTATATGCCCAGATTAGTGTCAGAACACCAACATGGCTTTATCTTGGGTAGGGACACTACTGCACATGTCAACACAGCTATTACATCATTTGATATCGCTAACAAGACATTTCGTAAGGTAGGGATGATCTTGTTAGATGCTGAAAAAGCATTTAAAAGAAGGAATCTCTTAAGCTGATGTTAATAAATAAGTGATGCTTGCAATGACTGACTGGTTTAGATTCATCTACACATACATTTGCAGTACAGGAACTGGATGGGAAGGAATGTTTTTGTCAACTTTTACTGATAGCTCAATACCACAGAATCTTCAGCTAGCCACATCTTTAATCGCAATCTATGTTGATTTGGTTGTGTACCACTTCTTTAATTGGTTGGGTTTATTTCATCAAGGTGATGGCTCTGCCTAAGATCTATTTTTGTTTCCCGGCATTGCTTTACATGTCAGTTGTGCAAAGCACTTTTAATCAGTACAAGCCGCTAGAATTGCTTGACGTACATTTTCAGATACAGATATAGATTTCAGACATAAAGCTGCAAAAAAGCTGAACTTTGACCTTTTGAAAAACTGAATGTTGGTTCCAGCTCAATATTCAGGAATAACTTACTTTACTATTGCAGCATGTGTTTCGAGGTTTCATAAATTGAAGAGAAGGTGTAGTTCAATGTAATTTATTACATCAACATGTGCCATTACTTAGGCATTGTAATGGACTAAACCTTTGCCCATATACAGTGTTTTTGGTCACAGGAACTGGTCTTCGGCTTGATTCTGCACTGAATAGAAATGGGTTTGGTGCACAGAGGCTACTTTGGCTGTGTCTAATGACTCTGGGCACAAACTCCGAACATGGCCCCAACCCTGTGCTGACAGAGAAGGAACGTGAGGCCTGACGTATGAAAGAGTTTATACCCATTCTGCCTATGCAGAAATGTATTAATACATAAGGGCTGTGGATGCCAGAGTCTCCATTCTCAATGTGTTCTGGACATAGGGCCAAATCACTGGCCAAGCACACTGCTCAGTCAGGAGCGGCTGGTGACATTTAAAAGTGGTAGGTCGTAAAATGATTGGCATACTGCACCGTAGCGAGCGACCCCGAACAACCTAAGGGTTTTGAAAAAAGAGAGGAAAAATGGTGCATTTTCAAGCAAATTTGAGAAAGCAGGAAGGTTAATAAAGCAATTGTGAAAGTGCAGTTATTACATTAATAAAGAGATGTCATATAACATAGGTAGCTGCTTATTCAGTATGTCTCACAGGAGGCAAGAACCGTGAAAGTAAAGTATATTTATGCTTATAGATATGAGCATGAGTAGCTATATTTATAGCTTTCATTTGTTTCACGTTTCCTTTAATACATTTATGGGTTTCATTTTAATTTAAATGTTTCATTTTGATTTTGAATAGGTTTTTTGCAGAACTGTATTTAGCACATAAAATAAATCGTTCGTACGAGTATTAATGCCGTAAAATAGTTACTGTAATTGTTGCCTGAGGACAAGATCTGGCTCACTTCAGGAATGCATTTTATTGAACGTTCATACATTTAATTCACTTTAGTTTTAATCATAGCTGAAAAGTGTTGATTGCCCATTGCTAGTATGTAACATTGGCCTACTACAGGCCCAGCATAAATTCTGGAACTGTCATTTTATCTTTTAGGGTTAACAGCACCCTGAAATTACCGGGCACAATAAAGTTGGCACACTGGTGGTTTTCCCCAGCCGGACCTGTACATATTGATAAGGCAAACCAGCAAATATTTACTGGGGAAAATCATGCCTCGAAAATTCAGCATGAAATTGGCATATTATGCTCCATTCGGATAGACTTAATATGGGAAAATTGTTTCACCCGTTAAATATAGAACCATGAGGTATGATATTTCATTTAGTGTAATAGGTATTGAATGCCCCAAAGCGTCTGGCCCCATTGTGTCTGAGCAGGGCGAGACGGGCAGGCTCTCCGTCTATTTGCGCTTCTTTCATCACTGTCAAATAAAGGCGCTCGGCTGAGGCTGCGTCCCCGGGCGCTGGCAGCCTCCGTGTTTAGGTATAAATATTAATCACGCAACGCGGTCACCTTTATTTGAGTTTTGGTGCCAGGCCCACAGAGCAAACATCACAAGAATGCTGCGGGGCCCGAGGCCCTCGGGCCCCGCTGCAGGCGCTGGTAGAAGAAGTGGGCTCCGCCCGTCCGGTCATTTAAGATGGCTGCCGTGCGAGACCACCGACCCCCTCCTGTCGTGCACGAACACCACAGGCCCTCACCTGCAGAGTGCAGACCCCTCGCCACACGTTGTGTTCATATGATTCATGAATGTCGCAAGATAGTATAATGGTCCTATGTCCGACTGTGGCGTGCTAACCCCCTGGGCCATTTTACCAGAATGATGGATGGAATTGGGAAAATAAAATGTGTCTAAGTTATTAACATGAAGTTTCTTACTTTTTTACAAGAAGAACACAAGGAAAGGTGACAAGCAGCACCACAATCTGAAGAACTTCGTGGTGACTCGTGGATGATCAGGATGGATCTCAATCGGATTTGCCACACTGTCTCGAGTCTCGACTCACTCACACACTGACTCTCTAGTCTACACGCAGACAGTCAGCACGCACTGCGGCACCACTAACACGAGGTCTCCGTCTCTGCTGGTGGTGTTGTGTCGACTCGTCGTGTGGGTGGCACTGGCGCGGTGACGCGTGACGGCCCTGATTCATTCTGGCCAATAACAGCGCGGATGCTGCGGCAGTACCACCCACCCACGCGTGGCACCCATTGTTAATTGCCTGCCCTCACAGGCTCAGGCTTCGCGGTCACTCTGCCAATCCAGACGCTGCATTAGCAGCGCCAGGATTGGCTAGGGCACGGAGACGGCCCACCCATTAGAGACCGGGGGCTGCTGCATGAAGCAACCCTCGGCCTCTCGGGTCCTGACTCCCCCCTCACTCTCTGCTCTCCTGGATGTGAGGTGGCTGGCTGTAGTGCGCATGTTCGGGCTGGTCATTAAAATGACCAGCCCAAAATCGAGCATGCGCACTAAGCAGCAGCTGTGCTTTAGTATAAGCGCTGCGCTGCTGTCAGTCTTCTTCCTTGCAGTTGCTGCCACAGCCAGCCCCGCACCCCTCCCCTGGCTTCAGAGCTGATGATTAAGCCTGACAGTGATGAACGGAGCCGCGACTCGCACGAGTAGTTTCCTTGTTTATTTATTTTTTGCGAGCCGACTGCTGCGTGTGTGCGACTTACACTGCTGGTGGTACTGTAACATGAATGGGGAAGTTGGGGCCATGTGGCCAGGTGGTGCAACGCCCCAGCGTCCCAATGGACGCACCGCCCCTGTGCTCAGTGCACCTACTAGCACAAACAACAGTGATTAATGCAGAACTTGATGATCTCTTAAACTACCCATATTCACCAATATCTTCTGTGAACTGAGGATCCAAATCAAGAAGACCTGCTGTGATGGGGCTTTAAAACCCTGGATAGCAAATCACTGTCCATGTGTCATGGAACAGGCAGGGCTTTGTTACTTAATAGAAATCCTTTTTCTAATCAGTGATGCAAATACAGATCCTCTTTCACGTGTGCTGAGGAGAAAAAGTGTGTTCTGAGCGGTACACGTGCAGCCATTCTTGGCTCTTTTAAAAGCTAGAGTTGCCTCTTCGAGATCTTGTATGTACAGAAGAGACTGCAGTTCCCCAACAACCCACTGAGAAAAAGAATGATATGATGGTAACCTACAAATCATTGACTATGAAGAGATGAATCATCACCTAATTCTTCATTTGAATCTGTAGTGTGAACATTTTTCACTATTAAACCAAGGAACAAATTATTAAACGCACACAAAGTATAGAGCACACAGTGTGAGAAGGTGCTCTATGAAAGTTAAAGTGGGCCATTCATTCTCACTATTAAGTTTGGCAAAGCATTTGAATGATCAATATTAGCAAGCATTTAAGAAAGAGATACACAAGCTACCACATCCAGAACAACCAACAACATCTGCTACAGCTGCTACAATTCTAGTAGAACATCCTGTGCTTGCCAATGTATTAATAGAAGAGCCAGAACATGATAGTGGGTTTCATTTTATTGCCAAACACTTCATGGAATGTAAAAACATATTAAAGGTAGATAAACCTGTGAAACCTTCTGTGCTGTAACTGGTTCCTGCAATATTTATTCCAGAATTGTTTACGTTTAAAATGTAAGAAAGTTTTCACATATCCCCCCAACGGTGGCAGAATGGGAGACCGATCTTGATCGATGCCACCAAGTGGAGAAGGTTATATATGACAGTAGGGGTTGCAGGAATTTTTTTTTATAAAATATGGTCACCCTGGGAGAAATATAGAAACATGGGCGAGGAATCAACACTATGTGAGTCAATGGGTCAATGGGGACACGCACAGCTTGTGAATGATGAAGGCATGAGGCCAGACGTACTGCCTAATTTAGGGGGTCATTATGATGGCGAACTGGCCACCACAGCCAGCCATGCGGAGGCGATCCATCCACCATCAAATGTGGATTGACCACCCGCCAGATTAGGATGGCGAGCGGATCCACACTGTGACCCTAGTGGATGCAAAGAACGTCCGCCACAGAGCTGCCACAGGCAATGGCACCGATTGCCTGGTGGGGCAGTCTGCATCCATAAAATGGTGGCGGTGCCTAGCTGACACCATCCACCATATTATGAATCAGGCTTGATCCAGCCTTTCGATGACGGCGAAACCGTCATAGAAAGGCTGGTGGAGATTCTATTTGGGGGCCCTTTGTGGGCCCCCAATGTGTTGGGGGGAGGTGTATATGCACTGGGGGTACCCATGGTACCCTCCTACATTTCAGTGCACTAAGTGGCATGCACCTTGTGGTGCCTGCCACATAGTGCACTGAAATTCACAACCTGCATTTCCAACATTGCAGCAGGTGCTGCTGTCAACAGCACCCACCGCAATGTTAAAATGGAAGATGCAACCGCCATGGTGGCGGTCGCATCCTAATTTGGTGTGCGGAACCGGTGCATATATTGCGGACGGTCCCGGTCACCACTACGATGGTGGACGGACCGCCATCATAATCGGCCCCTTAGTTAGGACCTAACTGTGCGGTAACTTTCCAGACTTAGACTGAAATTATAGTGGCATACTGACCCTGTTGCAATGTAATTTGTTATCATATATTTGAACATCTGAATATATGTGCTTGTCTTTCATTATATGTAACTTCATGAGTCTGTTTAATAAAAAGATTTTCTTTAAATAAAAATGTAAGGAGGTTTCTTACAAATGCCCAATTTGAATTGAAACAATTAAAACATACTAATATCAATACAACAAAAAGGTACTTTTCATAGCTGAAGGTGTTGGTTAAAATAGATCTTACTCTTTCTTCTGTTTCTAATACATAATAATAACATATGGTAATAAACCTTGTACCCAGCTCACGTCGATTATGCTGTTTTGATTATTTTGAGAAATGTGTCTTTCAAAAAGGTGTCTGCAGGCTTTCAAGACTTAAGGAGAGAAGAAACTTTGCATATCTGATCGGTAACTCACAGGCAATTCCCAAACTTGTTTACCGAGATTCAAAAACTTGAAATATAATTAAATCCCAATGGATGAGGGAGCATTTTTACCCATAGTTCACTAGGGGTTTCCAAACTCACAACTCCTGTCGCTGCTGCCATTTTCTCTAAGTGGTGCTTGCTGCCTGCATCATGCAAAAAAAACTATTAAAGGAGGAATAAATAGGTGAAGAAAGCATCCACTAACCTCAAGGCAATGTAGGCAATGTAGATGTTAAAAATGCAGTTTTTCTAACCGGGTACATCCGACCCGGCCGATCCCCACAGACCGTCAGACAGGTCTTTGGATCAGTGTAAGAAAGGAGATTGTTATTTAGGGTCGCATTCACCCTCCTCAAAGAATAATAACACTAACTTGCCATGGTGAACCCTAAAGTCTATAAATAAACCTGAGCTCAATTCCCTGGTAGTTACGGCACAAACCAGATAGGCTTGACCTGTGTGTCAATGTGTAAAGTATTTATGCAGTACTAACACAGATATAAAGGCAAAACAACAAACAATAAAAATCCCAAACGAAGTTAGAAAAAGAGAGTCCATTTTAATAAACACAATGACACCAAGACAACAAAAATCTATAGATATGAATTGTATAGGTTTTAAGTAAAAAACAGTGCCAAAAAGCACTAAGAGCCAATGATAGTTTATTGAAGCAGTAGACCCAGACCTTAGTGCAATTTCTGGCCAACCGTGATGGAGAGCAGGCCGGTACACCAAGTGGATTTGTCCCAATCAAATATTTTACCCTTTGACTTGATCTTTTTTATGGAACTCAAAATCTTACTGTGGGACAAGCCTGACACTTTATTGGAGGAAGGTGCACAGAAATCAGACACTTTTGCTGCGAGGTCTCCCTGACGGCTCCAGAGGTCTTGAAAGTCCCAAAATATTTTAAGTACCAAGTTTTCAGGGTTTCTGGAGCAGCTCCTCTGGGTCACTTCTAAGGCTCCCTGTACCTCATTGACAGCACTTAGGGGGTCAGGACTCATACCAGCAAAGACAACCAGTAAGGTCCTGCCCAAGTCCAGTTGGTACAGGTCAACTGGTCACATTAGGAAAAAGGCCTCCTGCAGCTTGTGTTCCTGTACCCACATAGGAGGTCAGCCAACTGACCGTTAGAGTACACTTATTTGTCCTGGGTACAAGACGGAGCAGGTCCAGGCCTTCAGGGCTCCTCTTAGGTCACAGACAGTAGGTCAAGTCCTCTTCTGATCTTCTGCATGTTCAGAAAGTGTTCTGAGGAGGGTTTGTTGGGGTACCACATTTACGGTTGGCTCTAGCCTGTGTGTAGGGGTTGACTCCTAGACACTCCCTAACCAATGGAGAAACAATTCCTCTGGTCAACCCTACCCCCTTTTTCATCAGTTCCTGTTTGCCCTACTGCAAATAATCCCACAGTGCCCTTCACTCCTAAAATCCAAGATGATTCTGGGGGTACCTTCTTGTCCACTGGGTTTGGTGTCAGCCCAGCTAATGTGGGTTTGGGGACAAAGGCTTTCCCTACTTCAGGGCTTCCCTTAAACTAAACTATGAATGGGCAGTCTTCACCTCTGTCCCTTTCAAGTTAATAAAGTTCCTGGGTCCACCCCAAATGTCCTAACTGAGCTGATAGGGATCAAATGCCCCACAACCAGTCCATCCTGCTACCAGGCCTAAGCAATTTTTTCACACGTCTATACGTTCAAGCACTGGCTGGGCAGCTGCTAGCTAATGAAATTAGCCTCCAGAAGCTGCATGCAAGGAAAGTGTAACTTTCTAAAAGTTACTTTTCCAAAATATTTATTTAAAATCTAACTTTACCAGTGAATTGGACTTTTAATAAATATGAAAAATAGTATTTGAATGACCGTTTAAATTGTTCCTATTAAAAGTTACAGAATTAAGTTTATAATCTGTACTTTGATTTCTTTAGGATCCAGCTATAGCCCTGCCAGTAAAAATATATTTTGGGGGTGAGTACCTGGAGGAACGCGCCAACTTTAATTTCACACATGTTCCACTTTTAAATATCAAGCGATCTACCTTCTGGGCGAAAGATATTCTTAGGGGGACTACTTCATATTTAAAAGCAGGGTTTCCCATCTGTCAAAAAGGGTTCTGTTAACAGTTGTAATAACAGTTTTGCCTACTGCTGCAGTCAGGCTACACATGGTAGGCCTAAAGCTATATTTTACAGGCTAACCATGCGGATGGCACCCTATGTGCTCCAGCCCACAGGTGACATTTAACTTCCAGGCCATGGGTGTATTTCCTCCACAATATACTAGGGACTTAGAGACAAGTTAAATATGGTAATCAGGGGTAAGCTGATGTATCCATGTTTAAAGGGGGAGCACAGGCACTTCACTCCTGTTTAGTAGACGTAAAGTGCATAGAGTTCAAATCCCAGAAAAATAGAGACCAGAAAAAGGTGACAAATCTGGAGTGACCATACAGAAAAGGCGCATTTGCTATAGTCAGATTTAAAAATACATGCGACTAGAGAGATCAGATTCTTGAGTTGCAAGGGAGGTTGGGTTTTTTGGGCATGTGAAAGTCCCCTACTTGGTATACATGTGTGTTCTCCTACTATGAGTGCCCGACTGCATGTGAATCTGATACCCTGATTTAAATTTTGGGCCTGGCGTCCCACTAATCTAACGTATGTGCAAAGGTCTATCGCTGCCCATAACAATGCAAGCTCCAGAAAGTGTTTTGTGTCCTGTAGAGTACGCAGAGCATGAATTCACAGTTAGCAGTGGACTACTGTTCCTCTTATGGATTCCACATGGGTTAAAGCAGCATACTGTATTTTGTGATTTATAATTTGACCAGACATTTTTATCTGTGTCAGTGAATGTGTGCCATATTGACCCCTCTTGGGTAAAGTTCTGCTGTTATGTGAGATCCACAGCTGGTGCTGATATCTCGTGCCTATGTCGAATGTGTCTACAGTGAATCTGTGATACATGTATGGTAGTAGGATTCCGTGTATATTTATATATATATCTATATATATATATATATATATATATATATATATAGTGTTTGCGTTAAAATGATCAAATAAATCATCTTTAAAATTGGCCGGAGTGCGCAGCGTTCTTGAACTGTGTTTTGTTGTATTACGCAAGTTCATCCTCGCAGCTGCTGCACCCGCTGTGTTGAGAGCGGGGCAACTGACGAACAACGTGAAAGGATATATATATATATATATATATATTACTTACTGGCGGTCGCCAGTAGGTAGTTATAGTTAGGACCACGTTTCCATAGGAAATCCGCAACATTCTATTTTGAATAACTTTGGCGCCGGTCGACGAATCCTCGCGAATTTTTCAAAATAGGTGGGGCGCTACGCTCCGCTCCTACCCTGAAAGTCTCGGGGGGATTCGTCAAGCGGGGGCTGAGATAAAAGGGGGGTCCCAAAACGCGTTTTTCCCATGCATTTTTCCATAGGACCTTTAGACACAGCTACAGCCCGAACGGCTGAACAGAATTACTTGAAATTTGGCAGAGAGGTAGCCATAAGGTCAAGGAAGTGCCTTTTGCAGGTCTGGTGTAAATCTGTTCAGTATTTCCGGAGAAAATAGCATTTAAAAGCATATATATATCTATATGCGCGCAGGGTGCGCGCACCGTGCGAGCACCCTAACGTGCGCGAGCGTAATTCTGATTGGTGGTTACATGTTAGTCAACGTTCGAATCGGTCGAAATCAGGAAGTGTCGGCCGCCATTTTGTTTGTTTTCAGTGCGAGAGTGAAAAAGGAAGGTGGCGAACGTGAAAAGGGGGCAGGGTAGAGAGTTCCTGACCCCCTAGACTTTGTCAGGGGGTCCCTGAAGGACCCCGAAGGCAAAAAAATTTTTTTTTTTTTTTTTTTTAAATCGCGGGGGTGCGCGCACCCTGAAAAACACAAAAAAATAATTTTTTTTTACAAAAAAAAATAATAATTCGCAGGGTGAAAACCAAAAAAAAATAAAATAATAATTTTTAATACGTAGTTTATTGTAAAATAAATATATAAAAAAAATAATACATAAATAAATTAGCATTTAAAAAACCGTACAGATTCACTGAAAAAACCATAGATTTCACACACGTTATAGTTAGGAATTAGCATTTTAAAAAACCTTGCAAATTCACTTAAAAAACCATAGGTTTCACACATGTTATAGTTAGCTGGACATTTCACTCATAAAAAACCAATGAAATTCCCCCGTTATAGTTACTGCAGGCAACTATAACTCACGCGACCGTAATCCTCTGCTGATGCTAATACTGTATTTAGACACTTATTTACCCATGTCTTCTTCCATTAATCTTTAGCTATACATATATTACAAATATTTATTTTTCAGAAAGACACATATGTCATCAGTGATGTAATATCTGACGTCATCAGCAGAGGATTGCGGTCGCGTGAGTTATAGTTGCCTGCAGTAACTATAACGGGGGAATTTCATTGGTTTTTTATGAGTGAAATGTCCAGCTAACTATAACATGTGTGAAACCTATGGTTTTTTAAGTGAATATATATATATATATACACATACATATATATAATTTTTTTTTCCTTCATTTTGTCTCAGCTTTCTGACACAATGGGCGCTCTCAGGCGGTGCGATTGTGGTACGGCAGAGCCTCGCCGTTCCAAATGAAACAAGTATTTCCAAAGAAGAATTTCACTCGCACTCACGGATATCTTGATAATCCAGTTGTTTATTTCTTGGTTACAGTTTTACTAGAGCAAACCAGCAACACCCAAAACGTTTCAGTCTCTCCAAGACCTTGTTCACGGGTAAAACAACGGGCAGCATTTTTTCATTATTTAAATAAGGCTTACAACATTTTACATCACTTCCTGCGTTGTGCCGCTTTGCATTGTGGATAATGTAGTGTAGTTATTGTAAACAGACGTTTTTTAAAGAAACCACCACCATTACAAGTGATATATTGATAAAGTGATTCCACTAAATGAAAAAAATTGAAAACAAAATTGCATCAAATCAAACAGTCATGTGTTCCAAGAATAAAATATTTACTTTTACGAATAATCTTTGTCCCACTAATACCGCGGACTTGGCACAAATTTGAATTGGCCTTTACAAATATATCGCAAATTGAAATTAGCAAAGATCTTGCCAGAAAATTAAAAAATGGCGGTTCATAGGAAAGTAGTGGTAAAACCAACTTTGGACCTAGCAGCAAAAGATTCCATGGATTTTGTAACACTCATGGAATTGGACAAAGACTCACACTCTCAAAGCATGGAATTGGATACATACTGCCCACAACTAGGAGCAGGCACAAGTGGTAAAAAAGCAAAATCAAAATTTTACCTCCAGCTACCGCAGGGCAACAAGATTTATATTTTCCTTGAAGCCGTAATCAAAGACTTATATCAATTGAAACAGACAAAAAGTACAGACAACCTGACCATCAATGAGCGCAAAGCTTTAATGGACCTAAAAAAAATGACAATATTCAAATAAAAATGGCTGACAAGGGTGGAAATATCATTATTATGGACAAGGAATTCTACATGCGAGAAGCCAACTCCCAATTGAGGAATAAGGAGTATTGCTGTTGCAGGTTTGCTCTAGTAAAACTGTAACCAAGAAATACACAACTGGACTTATCGAGATATCAGTGAGTGCGAGTGGAATTCTTCTTTGGAAATAATTGTGTCATATATATATATATATGTGTGTGTGTGTGTGTGAGAAAGAGAGAGAGAGAGAGAGTCTGAATACTGAAGTGTGTGGGATCCATTTTAGATGCTCCTGGTTTAGCATGGCAGAAGAGGCTGAGAATAGCTTCCCCAGACAATGGAAGTTTATTGCTTGCATTCCCGTTGCTGGAGGGTGGAGAACCAGGCACTGAAGTAAAGAGAATAGAGACAGAACTACCTTTAGAAATTCTAGTAAGTCATTGGGCCTCATTTAGATCTTGTCGAACAGGTTACTCCGTCACAATGGTGACGGATATCCCGTCTTCATAAATTTAAATCCCATAGGATAAAATAGGATTTATATTTCGGTGGATAGGATACCCCTCACTGTTGTGACAGAGTAACCTATCTGCCAAGATCTAAATCAGGCTCTCTGTTAGCAAGAGGCTGCTGATTAGTTCTTCCTGTGTACTGCCATTTGGTAGATGGTGGGGGTGAAGGGTGGGATTGCATTTTCTATTGTCCAAGGTGAGGACATTTCTAGGCAAGGCTTGTACTTCTGTTTGTCCCTGATTACTGCTTCAGAAAAGCTGATGACTGCCAGGTGCAGAAAACCCACACTTTATTGAACCCATGTTGTGTGTGTTACTGCTTGAAGACAGTCCCAGTGTTGCCTGCTCTGAGAAGCATTGCTTTATAAAAACGCTGTATGTGGAGAGCAGCTGGGGAAGAACACTTGAAGAGAGAACCAACCCAAACTGGTTCTGAAGGTTGAGACAATGGAGCCACATCACCTATCTGGAAAATGTGTATAAAAGTGGGGTCCACACCACCTCATCTGTCCCAGTCCCAGGTTCTTCTTTACCAAGGAATGGAATACTCCGAAGAGTACCCAGAAAGCTGCTGTGTAAACAGAGCTGGTGGGTGCCTCACAGCCAGTCTCTCAAAGGTGAGCAGAATTCACTTGTAGTCAGCACTTTCTGTGGAGGAGCTGAGGATCTGCATGAAGAAAGCTGGAAGTCTGCTCGGCGAGAGAGTGAAGGACTGTGCCGGAACCTACAGGACAGACTGTCAAAGAATGAGAGATCCAGCATGAGGAGCACCCAGAGGAAGCTGGTGACCTTGAGAGAGGGCTCAAGGAATGCTCCCCTGTGCAGTATCTGAGGAGCTGCAACAAACAACCCCATGACAGCTGAAGCACCAATTCATAGTCGATCTTGGAGGATCGCCACTGCTGGAACTGGTGCAGTTGCAGGAGCTAGCATGAGCCAAATGCATAGGAAATCATCCTATGCACAGCCACCAATGAATACGGGCAAGAACGTCTTCTGCTCCAGCTGCAGAGTCCAAACAGCCAAGCAACATTAGGTAACTGCATTCCTGGCTGCATCTGGGGATAAATGAGATACTGAGATGCATGCAGGCAAGACCACTGCACTTGCAGGAAGACTGTATGCTAAAAAGCCATCCTAGGACTTTAACTGGAGTTTCCTATTCAGAATTCATTAGACCTCTGAGCAATGTGGGACTGAGCCTATTCCCTGCCTATAACCTAGCATTACGGTAATAGCAGGATCTCTGACCTCAGAGAGAGGGAAGATGATTACTGGGGAGGGGGAATTAGTGTAGTACCTTATGATTAGCAAAACTTACAACAACTCTGTATAGTAGTAGATTGAATTGGGCAGTATTAGGTTTTGCCGTGAGACTAAAAGTACTTTCTTTTCCAAAGAGATAAGCACTTGGCTAAGCATTGTACCACTGTGTCTTCTGTTTGATTTTGAGTTCTGTGCACTTGCCCCTCACACTACTTCCCTGAGAAACCTGCGAATGCTCTCCCTTGCCACCCTAAAATACCCAGGGGCAGATTTACAAGCCCCTTGCGACACTTTTGCGCCACGTTTAACATGGGAAAAGTGACAGAAAAGTGGCGCAAGGAGCTTGTAAATTTGCCCCCCAGTTTGCTCAGTTATCGTAGGACAGACCCATGGACACCAGTAGCAAATGGCCTCATCCTCCACGGTTGGGGCCCAGTGGTCCGTCTCTGTCCTGTGACCCTTAAACAGGTTCTGGGAGGTGCAGAGCCAGCCTTAGCACTGCATTTGGGGGGCATGTAATACTTTGCATGGAGCAGCATGAGCGATGGATTGAACCATAACTGCCCAATCTGCAGAGCTTTAAAGTTTTATTTTGTAACCATAAGTTCACTTTAAACATAGTTTTTAAGAGATTTTTTTTAAAAACATACAGTGCCATGTTAAGATAAATCATAAAATATCCTTAATAAAGGTTTTCTTAGTGAATATATGTTTACAAAGAGATAAACAGATAGTGCCAGGCTGGGTTACAAACACAATACTACACAACACCAAAATACATTAGTCAATGAAAAAGAATAGTACAATGAGTCAGTCCTCTCACTTTGGGATCGACAAGCTCGAGGATGAGCACCGAACACAAGCAGTGCGGTTATAAGCACAAACAGCTTTAAAACCCGGCCTGTGGCCATATATACTACATTGTTCATAATGACAGAGTTTGAACATTCACAAAGCTCTAGTGTCCACGAAACACTAATGAGTGTGAACCTAGGAGCGTACATAGGACAACCTGTAAGCAGAAAAGCCAAAGCACCAGCGCAGTGCAGCCTGGATGCAGTGTCCAGGTTTCGGAAGCTGGTGTTGTGGTTGGACCCTCTACAGATGCGGCGTGAGCCGAAATGGAGACTCGTAAACCTTTCCACTAAAATGGGATACTTGGAATCTCTTACATTACTCGAAGGTGTTCGCAAACTTGAGTGTTAATGAGCATTGGATTAAGGCAGCAAACAGTGAACACACCAGCAACATCACAGGTACTGCAAGGCAAGAGGACAGTGTCCCCGAGTTTGTCCACATAGGTGAGGCTACAGTGGAGGTACGCAGCCACAGGGCACACAATATCTACTTCTCAGAAGCGCCTAGACACCTAGCCAGCAGAGTGCCGGACCGCTGAGCTCACAAGGCCAAGGGAGCCATGGTGACTTTGAAAACATTGCTGCAAAGAGGGGTGTGCCCCAGCATCACAACCACACCTGCCAGCAGCCCATCTCCATCACTTGAGGGGCCCAGTCGATGTCTGCGAAAGACAGAGACCGATGAGGCCAAATTCAGATATGACTGCAACGATTTTTATAAATTTAGTATCTTAATACGAATGTGGCTACCTCTAAAATGCTTGTCAGTCTAATGAAGGTCTCTAGACGAGAGACATTTCAGGACTATGAGAGAATTATGTTCTGCTTCCTCGTTCGCTAACTGACAAATGTGTAACTGTGCAGTCCTTATGCACTTTGAAATTATGTTAGATATTCTGCATACACCATTTGGTGGCCGCTAAGTGGCCTGCTTCAGGCCCGGCCAGTCTTTGAGCAGCAATCTTGCAGGGGTGGTGGAGGGTGTATGTAATGATGAATCTGGAACAGATAACGACCATTACTACAGTGAATCAGTCTAAAAGCTAGTAAGCAGCGGTTACACTTTTTTAGCAGGGCTCCTTCCACAACTGAGGTCCAAACCAAGGGGTTCAAAAGTGAAGCACCTATGGATTTTAAGCACAGCATCTGACGTTTCTCACAAGGATACTGGAATTACATCAGCTCATAGACAATCAAGAACAAGGTAACTTACAGTATCCGTTGAATGTATAGTTGGTTGTATTTTATGTCGTATAATAAGTGTGTGCTTCGATACCTAGCAGTCCTCTCAAAGAGAGTAACTTGTCTAGGCCTGAGATTTTCTGCAGTATGGGACCTCGTTTTGGTTTTTTGGATTATAAATGCCGAACTTCAAGTCCAGAAACTCTAGAAAAAACAGCGCAGCAGGAGTGTGTCCAAGCTGTGCCAGAGACCAGCCATCATAACACAAACTGGCCTCCTGTGGCAGTGTGCAGAGTCACGTAGATACCTGTCAGCACAACATGCACGCGCTGAAAGGAGTGTGTTGCTGCCAATGGTGTCTATCTCAGGGCTCTTCTCCCACAAGGAGGGTACATAAGGGTAGCACTTACACCCGGCGGGAAAGCTTCAAGGATGAGACAGTGTACCATCACTACTTGTGGATAATACATTATTACAAGTAGTGATGCAGCTTTCTTATTACACGTGTGCCTCTAGTGAGAACATAACCTAAGGCAGTTAATAGGAAGTAAGAGAGAAAGAGACACAGTATAATCAACAAGCCACTACGGAAATCGCAGCTGTATATGTATATCAAGTGTATAGCTCAGGGACATAACCAGGCCCCTGCGGCGCAGGAGGCCCCAACCCTTCAAGAGCCCCCCAAACCTTCAGGGGGGCCCATTCAGCCTAATGCCAATGTACATCTGTGAGCTATGGGAGACTTGAGGGACCCTCGTCACATTTTACAAGGTAGCCCCATTATTTTGCCCTACGCCACTGTCATAGCTCACTAGGAAAGACAGTCCAGGAATGTCAGCTATCCATGAAAAATAAACAGACAAATACAAAATGAAGAACCGGCCCTTAAATACACATACCTCATGAAATGCGCAGATTTACCTAAAATCCGTATGACAAATTAATTATTTTATGAACGGCTCAATGATATGTGAAAACTCAAACAACTGTGTGAAATAAACTTTTAACTGCACAAAACCATATGCAATGCAGAAACGTGTAAAAAACACAGGCCGGCATAACATTCCAAATCTATGCATAATGCACAACCTCAGGGGCGTCATTGGTCCCCCACTGTCGCAGCTTGAGCGGGTGTGAGGGCCACAAACCTTTAACAGCTTGTTTATGGCTCCTTTTACTTATATTGGAGACACTGCTCTTCAAACAAGTTAAAAGTACCCCCGCAGGGGAATAGAAACAAGGGAGCTTGGGAGGAGAGAAGTGGTGGACGGATGGAGAAAGGAAGGGTGGATGGATACAAGGAGAGCTGGCCAAATTAATTGAGAACTGAGGTATGAAAGTCCCCATTTGGCTACAATGTTTTCCGAATTCCGCCAGAGGAAGCAACCAAATGAGAGCCTGGCTCGCTGACCTCATTCTGAACATGATTCAAATTGGGGGTTTTGTATTTTAAGCTGAAGATTTGGACACATTTAAGAGAAATAGCTTACTGTTTGATAAAACGTACGTTTAGACGCTGTAGGAGCGCAAATGTCCAGTATTTTGGACTATTTTACAATGACCAGAGGCATGAATGAGAGGCTTGTGGAAAAAGCAATTACCTGGGAGGAGCCCGCCGCCCAGAGAAGGCTCCTCGCAGTTGCAAACACTACAGCCGGGAGGGAGCCCGTGGTGACGGGGCACGTGTGCTCCGTTTACTGCCGTGTGACAGCGCGCGCATGTGGAGGCCAGAGGACGTGAGGTGGCGAGGCTGCTGAGAGTTTCCATGAGGGCACACTAGGACAGGTGAAGGAAGCAGCAGCAGTGCCTGGCCTCACAGCCACACATCCCACCCCCGCCAAACTCTGGAGTCCCCAAGCGGGGCGACGTCAGAAGACTTTGTAGGGTGACCCGACCCCGGTGAGGTCAAAGGCATGTATGTTGTCGGAGGCAAGGGGTGCAGGGGTGATCATAATCCCCACTTTTATGGTTTTACAAACAAAAACCGAATAAAGTTTCTTGATTGATTGATCTTAATCCCCACTTTTTTTTATCTGATTGAGAGTTGCTAGATAGCGCTTGCACCACCCGCAAGCATCACAGCGCTATACAAATACGACACAATATAGCAGGGGAATTAAACGATACTAGGAAATAATACACGAGAGCAGCGATCACAAGCACAGCAGCACCGCGACCTCCCCACCCCGACAACACACACACACGCCACTCGCACATTATTACACTATGCAGGTCGGGCGGGGGCAAGTCTCCAACTCTAGATGTTTTTATTTTTTGGGGGGGGGGGGGTCCTCTAGCACTTTATTTATTTAGTGCATTTTTATAAAGCGCGGACATTACCCAAAGGTGTCAGAGCGCTGTACAATAGAGCTAGTTACGTTACAAGAGAAAAGTGGTACAGAATATAACATTACACAGACTAAAAATGAACGGTACACTAACACAAAATCCAACACAGCACACAGGGGTGAGGAATGTACAGGAAAAAATACAAATTTACAACGATGAGCGAACTTCCAAGAGGGGCCTGAGAATGAAGGGGGCTAGGGAGACGGTCCGTTTATGCTCCAAGCCTCAAATCAAAGCGTGCCTCTGTTCCTACCGCTAAATCAGGGAAGACATAACACATCTGCGCATTCCGCGGAATAAACCGTACAGCGAAACAAGCACCGAATGCAAGCCCCGCTTCACCGTCCAACCCCCGTTCCTGGCGGGACAGGCATGCGTTACTACCAGGAAAGAATTACACGGATTTCAGCAACGTTCTCTGTGAAACGCTGCTTCAGCTGTTGAACCCCATATCACTTCTTTCAAAAGCGGTTAAGTTTCGGGTCGCAGCGGGCTTACCTCTCGTCGCTCCCATGCATTGCCCGGTACTGTATAGGAGAGGGGGCGGAGGGGGGAGCGGCGATTCCATTGGTCATTGCTGCGTCACTAAGGAAACCACAGCAGGGGGAAAAAGTGAGACCAGCCCAAAAAAAACTTAACTCCTGCAATTCCGCGCCTAGCGTGGGAGGCAGGAAAAGTTGGTGAAAGTTAGAGAATCCCAAAAATAGTCTGCGGCCGCTGTCTGGCAGCGGTGCGTGGTTATGGGACACATCTGGAGAAGGGCAGAGTGCTGATGGGTACCTGCTTCTTTTAGTAGGATGGTTTGCTGACGTAGACAGATGCAGACCACTCAGATACAGGTGGAGGACCTGTCACTGATGACTGACAGCTGCCAAAATGGAGTACACACTCACAGAGTGCCGTCGACAGCCGCGTACACTGTCCGACTGCTGCTCTCAGTCTAATACATTTTTTATTGCGCGCGGAACCAAACCCGTGAGGAACAAACACAAATGCGCAAATTTCAATGTGAGGCTAGAGTGGGAAAGGTGCCGTTCGGATGCGTAACCAAACGCGTGTATTTAAGAAGGAATGGAAACCGTGCCGGTAAAATAACAAACATCGAAGAAAGAGAACAAGGGCGTGAACGTGGGCACGACTCCTCATTTCACCCTCAACAACTGTAAGCGAGACACAGTGAGTCAGTCACTATATGTGTGTGTGCTGCCAGATGCACAAAAGGCTTCGGTTGCTGGGTGTGGAGTAGCTCGAGGAAGTAATTAGACGGTCACTCGCGCTTTACTTAACTACTGTGTTATTCCTGGGTTTCAGGAGCAACCCAGGAGTGCTATAATAGTAAGCCACAAAGAAATCTTGTGATCTGCCCCCATCAGGGCCGGCTTTAGCGCTGGTGGCGCCCTGTGCGACAATCTTTGTTGGCTCCCTCTGCCACAATGTGTGTTGGCGCCCCCCAATGACCACCTTCGCCAGGGATTCCCTCACAGTTTAACAGTGCCCCTCAAGTCTCCATAACCACTCTCTCGCTCGGATCCCTTTGATTTGGTTTATAGCGCCACTCATACCAGTGTAGGTTGTCAGAGCACTTTACATCACACAAAGACAATCAGTTATACATGTGTAAATCAGTGTATAGGAATGTTACATAAGGCAGAGGACTACAAGGTGTAGGAGACACATGTCATCCACACTGATAGACAGTATAGTTTAAGAGTGCTTGGTCTGGAGAAGCACAAACTCAATATTTAAAACATAACAGCATGGTTGGGGGTTAATAAGAATTGATGTTTTCTTTTTTTTTTACCGAAATGAACCCTTTTTGCAACATTAGAATAAAAGACTTGGGGGGGGGGGGGTAGTAACGCTCTAATCTATACCCTGCAGTTTGCAGGCCGCTCTTTGGTGACAGTTATTAGCTCACTGTTCTGTATTAGGATTTTAATTTATACACTTCAAGTAATAAAAGGATCTCTCTGCAAAAGCACAGACCTATTTACATTATATGCACTTCGTGATCTGCACAGTACACATCCTTTGCATCAGGCTTATTAATCCTCTAAGCTACTTTATGATGAGTCAAAACTTCCACTATACAAAACTTAGATCTCACTCCAGTAATAACATTAATCACCAGCGTTATCTTGACATTTTTATTGTTGTATAAAAATTGCTGGAGCCAAGGAACGCGACAGGAGGTGATTTTAAAACTATAATACACTTGTAAACAGGGTCCCCCCCACCCCCAGAAGTTAGCACCCGGTGCGGTGGCACCGGTCGCATCACCCTAGAGCCAATCTTGGACCCCATGTTTCCAGGCCTAGCTTTTTCCGTAATAGGTTTTAACTGACCTTGTGTACTAAACACAACTTCCATAGCTCTCTGGTGTGTTTGTCAACTCCATGACCGGAAGCAAAAAACAGCTGTGCAAAATAATTTTATATTAGTGTCATTTTGCATCAAGGAGTCAAACCTCGTTTAAAATGATGATTTAGAGGATTACAGCCCCAATTTGATAGATTAAAAAAAAAATGAAATGTGACCTAACAGTTAATTATACTTTATTATTTCCAAAATGTTTTTGACAAGTAATGTAGGTTTTTAAGGATGTGCAAAACAGTAATTACATATTCCAATACTTCATAGTGAGGCACAGTGCACAGAAACACTACAGCTCTGAAGCACTAAATAGGGACGAACATTCCTAACTAGACAGTATCAGGACAATCGTGATTCAATGAAAGGTACAGTGGTAGGTACTTTTCTTTCACGTATCTTGCATTTAAATGCAGTAGTCACCAAGTTCATCAAAATCACACTGCTCATAATGACAGGGAAAACCATTACAAACGAATGGGGTAACCCAATGCACGTCAAAGGCCTCGGGTATAGTGCAATACAAACAACAAGTGGTCCCAACGTTACTCCGCTGAGAGACCAAAGAGGTTAAGACTCCAGAAATTCAATTAGCTGAGTCAGAAGTTTTTCTCAATTGATATTTGTATAAGAGAGAGCTGCATATTCTACAACACGCATCACAAGGATAGACACAACAGCGGTATTCAGAGGAAAAAAATATTTTTATTTTCTTGTTATACAAATAGCAAAATCATTGCACTATCAGCAGTGTATCAATGGAAGGTTGCTCTAGGAAAGGGTGCAGGGAAAGAAGTGCTCATGTGTAAGGTGAGTGGAAGAAGGAGAGTTCATAGGACAATTATTAAAAAACAAAATATCACAATTCACAGTGGACACTGGCAGGTATTATGCTAAGAACGGTATAACAGTGTGGGTGGGATTGTCCACAAGACAGTTCTTGTTATTTATTTTTAGACACCGTAGTCCAGGCCCTGGGTTGAGGGATGTCGACGTTTCGACTTGACAATGCATAGAGGGTAACTTAGGACCTCCGCTTGCGGGTCTTTATCAGGACAAAAAGGAGAGTGTAAGAGACAACCTAAATGAGATAAAAATTAAGTTAAAACCTGTCTCCCTGGCGTGTTGATTCAATAAGAAATGCAAAATGGTACATGGACTACTGACCAGTAGCTGGCGCCCGATGTGGCAGGCCAGGTCACAGCTCCCATGACTGGGTAATCTGTAACATAAAAAATGGGGGGAGTTTGGAGAGAGCATGAAAAATCATATTTTGTAGTTTTTTGTTATTTTATAGTTGCTTTTATTTACATAGAGCACCTTGCCATGGCCTCAGGGAAATTAAGCAATCAGTCCATTATCACAGGATGTTGAGCCTGACAGCAGACTCGAAACACAGATCCCCGGCTCACCTGTTGGCAGCTCCCACCACTGTGCCATATCCTTTGCCTAGCCATGTTGCAGGGTGCAGTACCATATGTGGCCAAAAGAGGTCCCAAGGGACCCGTAGTGACAGCTTGTGGTAGTGCACCCTCACAACACTGCTTGTTTCAGTAGTTCTGAGGGAGTTTCCAGAAGACATTGCTTTAAGGGAGATTCATCTGTTTTGTCTTTCTTTTCACAAGGGCTCCTATAACAGACCTTATCTAGCTCATGCTGGAAAACTGAGGGTACCACATATTTGCAGGTTGTGGTAAGACTTCCTCGGAAGGGTCAATGTGTAGATGTAGACATGTCACAGGTTCGTCCACTCACCATGACATCGACCCCTTCCGCCCCACTCCCCATCCACGCCCCTAGGCACACCTTCTTGGCTGCCCTTGCAGGGTCACTTCACCCCCTCTGTTCATTGCCTCACTCCTATCTCTGAGCTCTCCACTAGCACATTCTCCAACAAGTTCATGCTGACACATCTCGCTCTCCTCTCTCGCACATTCTTCTATTATCCCCTCTCATATCATATTTCCCTTGTTCATCTGCTTTCCCCTCTCAGTGCCATCTTCCTCTTCTCACTCAATAGTCCCTTGCTCTCAACCTGTCTCTGCCACTACCTGTTGCTCTTCATGCTTCTCCTCCTCTACAATCGTATATCCCGCCATCCTCTTGTTTCTCCACACCTCCACTTTCTCCCACCCATCTTTCTCGGTCTCCTCTCGTTTATCCTCCTCTTTATGCACCTCGTCTTATTTCCCCTCTCTTCTCCAGCTCCTCATTCCCTCTCTCCCTCCTTCTCTGCTTATAATCATTTCTGGCACTCAGGCTCTTCTCTTTTCTCCCGCCCTTCTCGTTCTCTCAAGCCCCCTTTCCTCTCTTCCTTATTCCTTTTTTCCTCTCCCACTCATTACTTTCTCATTCCCACGCTCCCCTTCTTCTCACCCTCTCTTCCTTTCACCCCTCTCTCTCCAGCTCCCATTGTTCTCTCTATGTGCCTCCCCCTTTTCCATTTATCCTATTTGTCTTTCTCCTCCTCTACTTCCTGCCATCCCCCTTTTCCGTAGACCTCCTCTTCTCCCTAATTTCTCCACTGTTTCTTCTTCCCCCTCCTTTCTCTCCTATGGTCTGCCCTCTTCCTTCCCCCCTTCTCACTCTCTCGCTTCTCTTCTTCTTTCTTGTCTGCCCCCTTTCCCTCTCTCCTCAATGTCCCCTATTTCTCTCCCTTTCACCTTCTCCCAGGTCCCTGCCCCCCCAACCACCTGTTTGGCCAAAATCAAACAGTGACCTGAATGGAGAAAAGGTCTTGGTTTCTGCTCTGGCTGTCAGCAAAACTTTGAACTGGGCCTTGGTGTTGTTTGTGGCCGCCCACACTACGGATACAATAGGTGTGAGTGCACATGTTATAGTACTAGTGTGGCTGCCACACACTTGTCGTTAAGCGCTGTAATCCCGCTCACGGAAATTCAAATCTCCGTGAGATGACTTCTTTCCAAGTTTTGCACCAAACATTAATTCACCTCCGATAAATGCTCAAAATAATTTTTTTGTAGAGCATGCTGTGCCCAGTCATTCTTATTAGCTTTTGATCGCATAGATCTCCTCCCCTTGCCACTCCCTAAAAAGCAGCATAAAAGTGCTGTTGTTTAAAATGTTGAAGAAACAGTTTTGTGAGACATGTCCCCATTATTATTTTAATGTTCCACACATAGATGCTTTGTGAAATAAATCCCCCAAACAAACATATGTTTTAAACAGTGAACCGGGCCTGTCAAGCGTTCATTTCATTCTATTCATTAAGGGCACAGTACCTTATGTGGCTAATAGAGGTCTATTGATAACTCCACAGGGACACCTAGTTACAGCCTGTGGTACTACACTCTTTCTTTGCTTCGTGGATTTTCTTTTATTACTTATGCTACTGCTGGTATATTTTGTGACAAAAAAAATCTAACAAGCCTTATCATTTACAACACCAATAGCTCAAACTTTCACAAATGCGTGACCTATTGCATTGCAAATGCTTGTTCAGTTAAGTGTCTGCTGAAAAAGGGATCATGTAATGTCCTTGCATTCAATTCCTTATCAGGAACTTTCCCTGTGGCTTTTATTGCATCTAGTACCACCACTTCGTCAACCAACAGCACCATACCAAAAGACTAGCTGGCTGTATATGAATCTTGAAAAAAGTATTTTTAAAAAGGTCATTATTTTCTGAAAACAAAGATGTGTTGAGCTTGGGAATTTTGGAACTTTCTTTTGAAACTGCGATTCTGGTGGTTTTGTTTATAAAAAATGAAAGAAAAAGGGGAGAGTAACTTTCCTGATTTATTTAATTTGGGATAATATAAACTCATTAAATGTTATTGTAATACAAACAATTTAATAACATTACATATAGCACTATATAAACACATTAGATTGACCAAACTTAAATTAATTGACATAAAACAATTACTAACAAAACAATTATATGTTTTTGAAGGTAATTCTTTCTTAAATAAAATTAAGATAGATATGTAAAAAAAGATAAGGGTTACTGGTTGACAAAATGAGTTTAGGCAAAAAGTAATTATGTAAGTTAGTTAAAGTTAATTATAATTAAAATGAATTTAATAAAAATATGGTTAGGCACGTGACAAATAAAAGCTTGAAGGAGAAGATGGAGAAATCAATGGTTACAATCCATTTAACTTAATGTGTCAGAGTGAGGGTGGACTACTGACCATTTATTTTCTTATAAGACCACCGTGGGAGCAAAGCCTGGCTCTGATCCTCATGTTCACTCACAGTTCCTGAAGTGGATGGCAGTGTGCAAACAGCACAAAGAAGCACAGCTCCTGGAGGCTCAAATCATCCTGCTGTCCCAATTTAATCTGTCTCTCAGATCTAGTTTCCCCACTGCTGCTCCACCGTTTTTCCAGTTTAGAGCTAGCCTGCTATAAGTCCTAGAAAAGATTAGGTTTAGTGGAATCATTATACCCACTTTTGATCCAATGCCCATTAATGCTTCTCCTCTCAGTGGCACCGCTAACATCTGGAAAATATAATGCTGCAAATCTTTGTACAATGCTTTCCCTTTCTTCCTGATCCTGCTCAGAATTTGGTTCCAGATCACAAGATCCAGAGCTGGGGAGCTGTGATACTCAGGAGCCCAAATTCTGTAGTCCAATGTGGTGGGATTCTGTGACAACAAGCTGAAGGTACTCTTGTCACAAAGTACACTGCTCCTCCAGCCAATGTTCTACAGAGCCTTTGAACTCAAGTTTCTCAACATCTGGTGGGAGTCTGAGGGTCTGTAGATAGGTCACTCTCATTTGTTTGGCAGCCTTTCAGTATGGATCACCACTTTTAAATGTGTGCTTTTCCACTCTTTATTCTTTTTAATTTAAGAAGCCAGCTTTACAATCCTAGCTATTGTCTTGTGGTACTTTTTACTCCATTTATTCTTCTTCCAGTGTTATGAGAAATCACTTCAGCTTATCTAGATTAGCAACAGCCCTTGCTAATGATTTATCAATCATTTGTTTTATTTCTAATATCACCTGTTATGAGTACGTTGACGACTTGGTTGACTTATATCTGCGCAGATATTCTCCTTGCTGCCCACTCCATGGAATAAACGATTTAGTGTCCACTCTTTTCTTCCATCGTGGTGACATTGCGAACTCATGTGCTGCCCATAAAAGGGAGCCCTCTCCCATTCAAGGTGTAAAGCAAATATGAAGAACTCTTTGCATAAGCTCGAAAGTGCCCCAGTGAGAACCTGTCCATCTCTACAATGATGATAAATTGGGTGCCAAACATGCTGTCTCCGTTACGCGGGCACAGGCTAGGATAACTCACAAGTAGCTTCCTAGGATACAGCCCTCTGTTAACAGCTCTTGCAATGTCTCCTATTATCTCCCATCTGACTATGGTGGTCAATACCACATAACTGTGGGTGGGTAAAGCCACCTGACTTCAGAAAAATGTCCATCCAGCATTCAGGTCTCCTCAAGCATCTGTCTTCAGGAAATGCCCTACCGGAACCTTGTTGACTCAATTCACTTCAACTGGAGATTGCCTTGTGTGAAGCACACGAGCAATGAGGGCCTCGTCCGTAGCCTCTCTCAGTGGGAAAGCCGGTGGTGCTGTAAGGCAAAAGGTAGAAAGTCAGAAGAAAGCATTCAGTATCTGCACTATTTTAAGCTTTTTTGAGGATCCCAATACAGTAACCAGCAATAGGTGATCTTACATGTATCCTAGCTCTACGTGGTATTACTTTCCTCAGGACTGATTTACTCTGTAAGTCCCCCGTATGCCGTACTGCTGCCACACTGCATCACACAACGTGGAAGAAGCATTGACATGTGCCTCCTTCAAATTCTCATGCACTTTCCCACACTACAGACCCACCACTCCTGTGCCAACAGCACCCTACTCGTTCACACTCACACAAACCAGCCACCCACTCATACAGACCAAACACCATCTGCACAACATACCACACTCTCATGCATACTCCTCAACACCCGCTTGCTCACCAAACACACCAAAGAAACACAGGACCTATTGCACAATCATGCTCTAGACCTGCTCTTCTTCACAGAAACATGGCTAAACCCAGCCTCTGCATTGGTCATCGCTACAGCCATCCTCGGCAACTACAAGATTGCCAGGAAAGACCGTCAGAAACTGCCATGAGGTGGAGTCGCCATCAAATTCAAAGTTACCATGAGGTGCACAACATACACAGACACCTCCACCAGCCACATGAAACACCCCACATTCAAAATACGCATCACAGCCAACTTCTCCCTGGATGCAACCCTTGTATACAGACCCCCAGGACCCGCACCACTTTCACTAGCGACATCCCAGATTTCGCTGCACCCCTCAATCAATCAATCAATCAATCAATCAATCAATCAATCAGGGGTTTGTGAAGCGCACCACTCACCTGTGAGTGTCTCAAAGCACTAGGGAGAGGGGGGATTCGAGCAGCTCCGTCTTATCCGAAGAGACAGGTCTTGAGGCTCTCCCTAAATGCTTGCAGTGTGGAGGTACATCTGATGCGGAGGGGGAGTTCATTCCAGGTCTTGGCCGCGATGGAGGAGAAGGCTCTTCCTTCCGGTCTTGGCCCTGCTGATGCAAGGC
Organism: Triturus cristatus; assembly: GCF_964204655.1. Classification (NCBI taxonomy): domain Eukaryota; kingdom Metazoa; phylum Chordata; class Amphibia; order Caudata; family Salamandridae; genus Triturus; species Triturus cristatus. Next base: position 1,636,579,837 of record NC_140589.1, read on the forward strand.
ATTTCCGCCAGGGCAAGGTCGGCAGAGCGGAGGTTTCTCTTGGGTACGTAGAAGGAGATTCTTAAGTTGAGGTGTTGGGGTCTGGTGTTGTGGAGGGATTTGTAGGTGTGAGTGAGCAGCTTGAAAGTCACTCTCTTTTCAACGGGGAGCCAGTGGTGTTCTCGTCGGTGCTGGGTGATGTGGTCTTGCCGTGGGATGCAGAGGACGAGTTTGGCTGCGGCATTCTGGATGGTCTTTTGTTTGAGGAGCAGAGATCTGTTGATTCTGGTGTAGAGAGCGTTTCCGTAGTCCAGTCGGCTGGTTATGAGTGCTTGAGTGACGGTCTTTCTTGATTTGGGGGATCCATTTGAAGGTCTTGCGACAATGCACAGGGTATTGAAGCACGTGGAGGGTATGGCGTTGATCTGTCGGTTCATGGTGAGGGAGGAGTCGAGCATGATGCCGAGGATGTGGGAAGTTTGCCGAGGGCGGTGGGCCATCAGGTGTTGTCCCACGCGTAGGGGTGGATCCGAGGACGAGGACTTCAGTTTTCTCCAGGTTGAGCTTGAGGCAGCTGCTGCTCATCCAGGATGTGAAATCCTTCATTCCTTCCTGGAAACGGTGTCTGGTAATGTCGGGTTCCCTGGTGAGGGAGAGGATGAGCTGGGTGTCGTCGGCATAGGATAATATGCAGAGTCCGTGTTTTCTGACGATGGTAGCGTGGGGGGCCATGTAGATTTTGAAGAGCGTGGCGCTGAGTAAGGATCCTTGTGGTACTCCGCAGCTGACCTCTGTGGGTTCGGAGAGGAAGGGCGGGTGTCTGATTCTTTGAACTCGGCCGGCGAGGAAGGAGCGGATCCAGTCTAGGGCAGTTACCTGCATGACGGCTTCATGGAGTCTGGCGGCTAGTGTGCAGTGGGAGACAGTTTTGAAGGCTGCTGAGAGGTCTAGTAGAATGAGGGCTGCCGTGTGGCCTTGGGTGTGGAGAGTGCCGATGTCATCCGTGGCGGCTAGGAGGGCAGTCTCTGTGCTGTGGTTGCTGCGGAATCCAGATTGGGAAGTGTTGAGGATTGAGTTAGAGTCTATGAAGTTCATGAGCTGGTTGTTAACGATCTTCTCGGTGACTTTGGCTGCGAAGGAGAGGAGAGAGATGGGTCTGTAGTTCTTGAGATCCGTTGAGTCTGCAGAGGGCTTCTTGAGGAGAGGTTTGACTTCTGCGCGTTTCCAGTTGTCAGGGAATGTGCCTGTTTCGAGGGTGCAGGTGATACGTCATAGTTCGGGTGCTATGGCGGAGGCAGCCCTGTGGAAGATGTGCGGCGGGCAGGGGTCGGTGGGGGCTCCTGAGTGTATGCTCCTCATGGTCTTTGCTCTATCTTCTCTGGTGACAGGGGTCCAGGCGGTGATTGTAGGCTGGGTGGCGTTGCCGGTGGGAGGTGTAGTGTAGGTGTTTTGGTTCTGTTCATCGAAGTTGTCATAGAAAGTCCTGATCTTGTGATGGAAGTAGGAGCCACATTTGTTGCAGAGGTCCTGGGAGGGAGGGACGTCGGAGGTTTTGCTGGGGGGTTTGGTAAATTCTTGTATGATGCTGAAGAGTTTCTTAGAGTTGCAGGAGTTGGAGAGGATTCTGTCCTGGATGAAGTTCCTCTTCGTGGACCTGATAAGTTGGTGGTGTTCTGTCATAGCGGTCTTGTAGGTGGGGCAAGCGTCCGAGGTTTTGCTGTTCCTCCATGCTTTCTCGAGTCGTCGGCACATGCGCTTGGATTCTCAGGTGGTCCGTGGTGAACCAGGTGGCATTCGTGGTGTGTTTTCTGTCAGAGTTCTGGAGGAGGGCAAGTGTGTTTGCGCAGTTGGTGGTGGAGTTGAGGTGCTCTTCGGTGATCTTGGTCTTGCTCTTCGGTGATCTTGCTCTAGTTCCTGCGTAGGCGGTGTGGTGTAGACTTGGTTGCGGTGGGTTTTGAAAAGGAGAAGTGGGCGCAGTGGTGGTCCGTCCAGAGGGGTTGTGTGGTGTGGCTAAAGAGTATGTTGTTTCCTCCTGCGAAGATGGGGTCGAGGGTGTGTCCTGCCTTGTGGGTGGGGGTGGTGACGAGCTGCTTGAGTCCGATGCTGGCGAGGTTGTCCAGGAGGGCAGTGGAGTTGGGGTCGCTGAGGTTGTCAAGGTGGAAATTCAAGTCTCCGAGCAGTGCGTAGTCCGTGGAGGTGAGGGGCGCAATTAGGTCTGCGATGGTAGTGGTGAACGTGGTGCGCGAGAGGTCTGTAGGTGAGGGTTCTGCTTAGAGTCATTCTGGGGTTGATCTGGATCTGGAAATGGAGGTGTTCCATGGGGGACGAGGAGTCGTTCGTGCTGGCTGTTGTGAGTCGGAGGGAGTTTTTGTGTACGATGGCGAGTCCACCTCCAGGGTAGTTGGGGCAGTCCATCCTCTGGATCTTGTACCCGTCGGGGATGACGGTTGCAATGGCGGTTCCGGAGCTGGTGTTAGTCTCGGTGAGGAAGGTGACTTCGGATAAGAGGGTATTGAGGAGGTCCCAAATTTCTACTGCATGTCTATGTAAGGAGCGTACGTTGAGGAGGATGCAGCTCAGGGGTTTGGGCTCTCTGGCGTACAGTGGGTTGGAGGTAGCTGTGGGGTCCGGCGGTGGGTGAAGGTGTGGCGGCAGTGTCGGCAGGAGAACTAGCCATGGGTGGTATTCGGCATCGACAGCAGGCAGTTGTTGTTTCTTCTGGGGTTAAGTGCGTGGATAGTTTCTGAGTCATAGCGGTGGGTGGTTGGAGGAAAAGGGTGTCTGGCCGCGGTCGAGTAGCGTACGGGTGCAGACGAGCATGCCTTTGGCGCGCCCACTGCGCGCGACCGCAATAAAGTAGGAGCTGGGGGGAGGGTGAGCAGCTGGGAGGTGGGAACACACAGGGGGGAGGGGTTGCGGGAAGGGAAGGGAAGGGAACGAAAAAGGTAGCGGGAAATCAGTGAAAAACAGCAAACAGAAAATGGCTCAGACAGACAAAAAAAGGCAAAACAGACAAAAAAAAAGGCACAAACAGTCAACAAGGCACGAACTGAAACAACTGAGGTACAAACAGTCAGCAAGGTACAGACAGTAAAAACAGGGAACAAACAGTCAACAAGGCACAGATAGGAGAAACGGGGCACAAACAGTCAACATGGCACAGACAGAAAAAACGGAGGCACAGACAGATAAAAACAGAAAGGCTGGCTACCGAGGAGACATTTGCGAGCCCCCGAGAGATAACTCGGATTCAGAACTTAGTGAATAGGCATACGAGGGGATGGACTGGGAGATGGAGGGTCGCCGTTGTGGTCATGGCTGAGTGCTTATACTTCCAGTGGAGATACTATACCTGACACTGATGGTCGTGCTGTTTTTGATGTGGACTGATATTATGTATACTGTTGTAATGATTCTCAAGCTATGCTATGTCACAGATTGTTCTTTATGCTCTAAGAAAACCAATAAAAAGTTTATCAAAAAAACAAAACAGAAAGGCTGGCAGAGCGGACCAGCAGAAGAGCAAGGCTCTCCCACTGGACCAGCAGGGATGAGGCGCAGGCAAAAGCCTGCAGGTGGTGGAGGGCCTTGAACCCCTACCTGAATCAGGGAGGTGCTGGGGGCAGAGACGCAATGACAAAGCTGCACAAGGGGAGAGCAGTTTCCCTGACCAGGAGGTCAGAGGTCTTGCTCATCATCATTGTGAGGACCTTTAGCCTCCTCGGAGATCTTAACTTTCACCTAGAAGACTACAAATCTCGCAAACCTTGGCCTCACCCAGCACATTACCAAACCCACCCACACAGGTGGACACCTATTGGACCAGATTTTCGCCTCAATCAGCAATATCACAGTCAAGTCAGCAACCATGGCCTGGACAGACCACGTCCTCATCAGTTTTAGAATGCTGTCCCACACCACCACAGACCTAGTATCACCAGAATCAGCAGTCACCATTGGAAAACGTGACAGAAGAGGAGTGGGTTTCCACCGTTTCACACACCGGCCTGAGGACACCAGCAACTTGCCGAAAAACCATCAAGAACCTCAACAGCTGAATCACCATTTGCGCCGACATCCTGACTAGGATCAAGTGCAACCCAACAGGCCAGTTGGTAGAGGAACTCAGGCTGAGGAAACGTCACTGCAAGCAGTTGGAGTGTAAATGGAGAACAAGTCAATATACTACTTATAAAGACATCTTCAAATCAGCCCTAAAATGCTACCACCAGTTGATAAAGAAGATCAAGCACACAGCTGTTGCAGATCACATACATGCCAGCACTAACAGCAGCTAGGACATTTTCACAATCCTCAAAGACTGTATCAAGCTCAACATCAAGAAGACAGAAGTAGTGATCTTTGGCAAGAACACCACACCATGGGACCCCAACTGGTGCCCAGCCAAACTCAGACCCACACCCACACTCAGAACCCAGAACCCACGCCAGGAACCTGAGACTAATCATCAATAGCAAACTGGGCATAACTGCACAAGTCAATGCAGTCACTGCATCCTGCTTTCACAGCCTGCAGATGTTGAGGAAGATCTTCAAACGTCTCCTGTGCAACACTAGAAAAACTGTCACTCACTCCAAAGTCAGCAGCGAGTTGGACTACAGAAACCCCTTTATGGCGGAATCACCACCCAACTCACTAGAAGATTACAAACCATCCAGAACTCAGCAGTCAGACTCATCCTCAATCTCCCACACAGAACTCACATCACACCACACCTAAGGAAGCTTCATTGGCTCCCGATACACAAACATGCTCATCTCAAACTCCTCAGACACATTCAAGGCACTACACAACTTAGACCCCACCTAGCTGAACAGTTGCATCTTTTTCCACCAACCACCCAGACACTCTAGCTCTGTAGGACCCCTACTCGCACACATCCCAAGCATACACAGAATCAGGAGGACAGGGGTTCTCTTACATCTCTCCTAAAGCTTGGAATAGCCTGCAACTCCATATCAGATCCTTATCTTCTCATCTTGAATTCCCAAGAAGCTGAAGACCTGGCTCTTCAAATTACCCAACCTACCAAAAGCAGGGGTACCACTAAAGCTGTTGACTTTCACAGAAAAAAGACAGCTGGCACACCTTGGCACACACATTAGGACCCACCACCTTTAAATGCAAAGACTGTTTGATGTAATATATAAGTCCACATGTTTACTTAAAATGATGAAATATTACTTTATATGCATTTGTGTATATTAGTACTAGATATACATAAATAGATACACAAATATGCATAAAGTAATTAACATTTTAAGCAAATATGCATACGTGCAAAACATACATACAATACAATATGTCTGTGCACATATATATATTCACTTAAAAAACCATAGGTTTCACACATGTTATAGTTAGCTGGACATTCCACTCGTAAAAAACCAATGAAATTCCCCCGTTATAGTTAGTTCAGATAACTATAACTCGCGCGCCCGCAATCCACTGCTCATGACGTCACATATTACATCACTCATGACATGGTCAGTGGCATCACTCATGACATCACTGATGACATCATCCTTGTGATAGAGTGGCGGTCGCGCGAGTTATAGTTATCTGAACTAACTATAACGGGGGAATTTCATTGTTTTTTTACGAGTGAAATGTCCAGCTAACTATAACGTGTGTGAAACCTATGGTTTTTTTAAGTGAATTTGCAAGGTTTTTTAAATACTAATTCCTAACTATAACGTGTGTGAAACCTATGGTTTTTTAAGTGAATTTGTAAGGTTTTTTAAATGCTAAGTTATGTATGTATTATTATATTTTTTATATATTTATTTTACAATAAACTACCTATGTATATAGTTATAGATTGACTGTATCCTGTAATATGGAATGGCTCGTTTAAAATGTTTTTTTTTTTTTTTAAGGTTTTTCACCGTGCGCGCACCGTGCGCGCACCCCGCGAATTTTTGAAAAAAATATAAAATGTGTTTTTCACCCTTCGGGGTCCTTCAGGGACCCCCTGACAAAGGCTAGGGGGTCAGGAACTCTCTACCCTGCCCCCTTTTCACGTTCTCCACCTTTCTTTTTCACTGTCACACACCAAACACACAAAATGGCGGCCGACACTTCCTGATTTCGACCTATTTCGATATTACATCACTGTATTTAGACACCTATTTACCCATGTCTTCTTCCATTAATCTTTAGCTATACATATATTACAAATATTTATTTTTCAGAAAGACACATATGTAATCAGTGATGTAATATCTGACGTCATCAGCAGAGGATTGCGGTCGCGTGAGTTATAGTTGCCTGCACTAACTATAACGGGGGAATTTCATTGTTTTTTTACGAGGGAAATGTCCAGCTAATTATAACATGTGTGAAACCTATGGTTTTTTAAGTGAATTTGCAAGGTTTTTTAAATGCTAATTCCTAACTATAACGTGTGTGAAACCTATGGTTTTTTAAATGCTAAATTATGTATTTATTAATATATATTTTTTTAAGGTTTTTCACCGTGCGCGCACCGTGCGCGCACCCCGCGAATTTTTGAAAAAAAAAAAAATGTTTTTTTCACCCTTCGGGGTCCTTCAGGGACCCCCTGACAAAGGCTAGGGGGTCAGGAACTCTCTACCCTGCCCCCTTTTCACGTTCTCCACCTTTCTTTTTCACTGTCACACACCAAACACACAAAATGGCGGCCGACACTTCCTGATTTCGACCGATTCGAATGTTGACTGACATGAATCCACCAATCAAAATTACGCTCACGCATGGCACCGTGCGCGCACGGTGCACGCTTATAGATATTTATGTGCTTTTAACTGCAATTTTCTCAGGAACTACTGAACAGATTGACACCACATATGCAAAAGGCACATGCCTGACCTGAAGACTACCTCTTTGCCAAATTTCAAGTAATTCTGTTCAGCCGTTCGGGCTGTACCTTCGACTAAAGGTCCTATGGGAAAATGCATGGGGAAAATGTGTTTTGGGACCCCCCTTTTTTCTCAGCCCCCGCGACTTTCAGGGTAGGAGCTGAGCGGAGCGCCCCATTAGTTTTGAAAATTTCGCGAGGATTCGTCAACCGGCGCCAAAGTTATTCAAAATAGAATTTTCAGATTTCCTATGGAAACACGGTCCTAACTATAACTATCTACTGGCGACCGCCAGTAGATAATATATATTATCTACATATATATGCAACAAGAAAGCTTCCTGGTTCAACGACGATCTCAAGAACTCCAAGAAGAACTGCCGCACCCTCGAGAAAGCCTGGCGCAAAGACCCGACTACAGACAACATGACTGCCCTCAAGCACACCACCCGCAAACACCACCAGCTGATCCACACCACCAAGAAGACAGCATTCAAGGAACGACTGGACAACAACTCACACAACAGCAAGGAACTCTTCAGCATCATCAAAGAACGACATCACCCCCTCGCAAGAACTCTGCGACTTACTCGCCTCATTCTTCCACAGCAAGATCGCCGACATACACAATAGCTTCAGCGCGCAGACCACGCACCCAACCACCGAACCGACACCCCCCACCACCACCCTCCGCGCCTGGACCCCGGTCAGCACCAAAGACACCATCCACACGATGAACACCATCCACTCCGGATCACCAACTGACCCATGCCCCCATCACGTCTTCAACAAGGCCGACTCCGTCATCGCACCCCAACTCCGAGACGTCATCAACTGCTCCCTCAACACCGCCACCTTCCCGGAGAGCTGGAAGCATGCGGAACTCAGCGCCCTCCTGAAGAAACCATCAGCAGACCCCACCGACCTCAAGAACTACTGCCCCATCTCGCTCCTCCCTTTTCCCGCCAAAGTAATCGAGAAGACCGTCAACAGACAGCTTGCCGCCTTCCTCGAGACGAACGGATCCCTCGACCACTCGCAGTCCGGCTTCCGAGCCAACCACAGCACCGAGACCGCCCTCATCGCAGCCACTGACGACATCCGAGCCCTGCTCGACAACGGGGAAACAGCGGCCCTCATCCACCTGGACCTCTCCGCAGCATTCGACACTATCTGCCACCTCACCCTAATGCAGCGCCTCAGCAACATCGGAATCCAAGAGAAGGCACTAGAATGGATCATCTCGTTCCTAGCAGGAAGAACCCAGAGAGTCCGCCTCTCCCGTTCAGATCCAAGGCTACCGAAGTCATCTGCGGTGTTCCGCAAGGATCATCACTCAGCCCCACCCTCTTCAACATCTACATGAGCCCCCTTGCGGCCATCGCACGCCAACACAACCTCAACATCATCTCCTACTCCGATGACACCCAGCTGATCCTCTCCCTCACCAACGACCCAGCCACCGCCAGAACCAACCTACATGAAGGGATGAAAGACGTAGCCGAGTGGATGATGAACAGCCGCCTGAAACTGAACTCAGACAAGACGGAAGTCCTCATCCTTGGATCATCACCCTCTGCCTGGAACAACTCCTGGTGGCCCCCGGCCCTGGGCAACGCACCCAAACCAACGGACCACGCACGCAACCTGGGCTTCATCCTGGACTACTCCCTCTCGATGACCAGACAAGTCAACGCCGTCTCATCATCATGTTTCAACATCCTATGCATGCTCCGAAAGATCTTCCGATGGATCCCCACCGAAACCAGGAAGACGGTCACCCAGGCACTCGTCACCAGCCGACTGGACTACGGAAACACCCTCTACACCGGAACCACAGCCAAACTACAGAAAAGACTCCAACGCATCCAGAACGCCTTCCGCACGACTCATCCTGGACATCCCCCGTCACAGCCACATCTCTGGACACCTGAGAGACCTGCACTGGCTCCCCGTCAACAAGAGAATCACGTTCTGACTCCTCACCCATGCACACAAGGCTCTCCACAACCTGGGCCCCAGGTACCTCAACGACCGCCTGACATTCTACACTCCCACCCGCCAACTACGATCGACCAGCCACGCCATCGCCGCCGTTCCACGCATCCGAAGAGCCACCATGGGAGGAAGATCCTTCTCCTACCTGGCAGCCAAGACGTGGAACTCCCTCCCCATCCACCTCCGTCAGACCCAAGACCACTTCTCCTTCAGGAAGCAACTCAAGACCTGGCTTTTCGAGCAGTAGCAGACCCCCCTCCCCCAAGCGCCTTGAGACCCTCCGGGTGAGTAGCGCGCTATGCAAATTTCGTGATTGATTGATATATATATATATATATATATATATATTCACTGAAAAAGCCATAGGTTTCAGGGGTGTTATAGTTAGCTGGACTTTTCACTTGTACAAAACCATTGAAATTCCCCCGTTATAGTTAGTTCAGCTAACTATAACTCGCGCGCCCGCAATGCACTGCTGATGACGTCACATATTACATCACTCATGACATGGTCAGTGACATCACTCATGACATCACTGATGACATCTCAAATGACATCACTGATGACATCACTGAAGACATCATCCTTGTGATAGAGTGGCAGACCTCCTCTCACCCTAATATAACCTTTGATACACACATTCAAAAATAGAGACTAAAATGTTCAAAACAATGGACATACCAATACCAGTTACAACAACCTATTCAGTAATTCTAAGATACACATACACATCCACTCATTCACCAACAGTCCTATACAGTCACTCATACATGTACTCACTCATCATATGTACTCGTAAACCTATACATCCTGTTACACAATGCCACTCATCCATAGAGTTACTCACACACATAGTCACTCATGCTAATAAAGAATCAAACATACATTTACTTGCACATACAGTTATACACACACCAGCACACTTACTTCTACGGAAACTTACACATACTTAGTCTTTTAAACAATCACTTATAGAAACACATACTTATTCATACAGGAACTCTTTCAATCTCTCACTCTCACATATACTCACTTATATACATCAATAGTCACATATACTAGTTTAAAACATATGTAGTTACTCATAAAGACACTATTGAGACAGTCATTCACTCACTTACACACCCTTACACACACTCATCCACCCATACAGTCCTGCACACATGCTGTCTTCAACACATACAAACAGTGAGTCACTCATTCATGCACTTATGCACTACGTAATACCCCCCACCGAACCATGCAGACACTCAGACTGATACTCAAAAAACCAACTAATAACCTATATAGACACCCATGTAGCTACTCACCAACCCACGCAGCCACTTATACACAAAGTGAGAGACTGATACAGATATTTACATATTTAAACATTACTCACTAAGCCATGTATTCTCTATGATACACTTAATCAGTCAGTTACACAATCAATTTTTCAGAAACAAATCATCCATTTTGACACTTATATACCCATTTATTCTTCCATCGACCTTGAGATATACATATATAAAACATATTTAATTTTCAGAAAAACACACATTCACTGGATGATGTCATCAGTGATGTCATTTGAGCTGTCATCAGTGATGTCATGAGTGACGTCATCAGCAGTGCATTGCGGGCGCGCGAGTTATAGTTAGCTGAACTAACTATAACGGGGGAATTTCAATGGTTTTGTACAAGTGAAAAGTCCAGCTAACTATAACACCCCTGAAACCTATGGCTTTTTCAGTGAATTTCTGAGGTTTTTTAAATGCTAATTCCTAACTATAACGTGCCTCAAACCTATGGTTTTTTCTGTGAATTTCAAAGGTTTTTTAAATACTAATTTCTAACTATGCCTACAGAGATAGGACATGTGAAGAAAGAAGAAAAAATGCACAGGAAGAAAAAAAAGAAGTGCAGAAAGAAGCAAAAGAAGTCCTCAAAGACGAAGAAAAGTGCAGGAAGAAGGATAACGTGCAGAAAGAACAAAAAGAAGAGCAGAAAGAAGCCTTGTTGCAAAATCATCGTGTACCCTCAACTTTTTCAGACGGATACTGGTGGTAACTGAGTCTGACCAACCAGTCCTAGAGCCAGTGCCATGTTAAAAGACACTTAGAATACAGTGAAAACACCTACATACACTAGGGAACATTATGCGTTGGGGTCCCCCTGTGATTAGCATGACCTCCTCTGTAAGCCCCTAGTGTATAATAGGGCATGGGGATTAAAACTACCTCTTAAAACAGGCCACAGGGCGTTTTTGCACACGTTAACTCAGGCCCCGTCCCCTCCCTTCACCACTGTGTAAACACGCCCTGTGTCCGTTTTTAGTTGGGAGATTAAGTTCATTTGAATCCTGAGGGTCCCTAGGGTCCAACTAGCCCACTAGGTACCTCCAGTAAGTGCCACAGAGCTGCGTTGCAGAGAGGTGTAAAATTTGGCACGGCCTGGACCACCTCTCTGCAATGCAGCTCAGTGGCGCTTACTGGAAGCACTTGGTGGGCTAGTTACCCCCCAGGGGCCCTCAGTATTGAAGGGAAATTATATCCCCAATTTAAAACGTGCCATAGTGCGTGTTTGCACACGTCACCTCAGGCCCCGTCCCCTCCCTTTACCACTGTGTAAACGCGCCCTGTGGCTGTTCTAAGTTGAGAGATTAAGTCCCCCTGAATCCTAAGGGTCCCTAGGGTCAAACTAGACCACTAGGTACCTCCAGTAAGCGCCACAGAGCTGCGTTGCAGAGAGGTGTAAAAAGGGGCTTGGCCTCAGAACACCTGGCTACAGCGCAGCTCCCTGGCGCATACTGGAGATGCCTGTTGGGGGCGCGTTTGCAGAGTGCTGCACGGAGGGGGCATGGCCTCCGGCACGATGCCAGTCTTTTATTTATTTTATTTTTTTAAGAAGGGGGGCTGTTTGGTTCCCCTTCTTATTCTAATTTATTGGCCCTGATGACCCCATCCCCCAGGGCCAGTCTCCTAATTTTATTTTTTTGACCCCAATCCCCAGGGCCGGCCACTGTTTTTTATTATTTTTAAAAAATATATATTTATAGACACACCTAGGACATGCTGGACAAACCGTACGTACCTATCACCATGACGATTTGCGTGATATTCATTAAAAGGCGACTATGCATGCAATGAATCCACGTGGAATGTATTTACACCACTAGTGAAGCTCTGACATGTCTGATGCCCTACCGTGCCTAATCCTGGTAGACACCCTTGTCGTTTATTTATACAAACATGGGTAGCTATTGACGGGCACATTTAATACACATGCACACCAAGCCATTCAAAGGGGATTCGACAAAAATTCGACCAAAACTATGCAAGAAACCCCCCTCACGGTTAATAAAACACACATCCACTGCCGGATGTGTAATACTTTTTATTTTACTCTCTGGAAAGGGGACGAACATCACTTGAGAGTCACAGCGTGCTCCTGACAGAGCCCAATGCTGTGTTACACCCACCATTGCCTGCCGAGTGCCACACACCTCTGTGTTGTATTCCACTAGCTAGTGCATATGCTAAGACACTCTCTAGCCCATGTGCACTGTAACACCACCCCGTGAATATGTCATGCCACACTTGTCTTCGCACGGGTTATATTGCCCCATCTAACGTGCCTTTCTCGATGCCTATGTTATAACGCACAGTGCTATGCCATACATATTACAATCTGGGATCCATATCTTTGTCACAGTGCATATGCAACGTTACACTCCCCAGCACATATTTTATATTACAACTTTAGAGACTAGTTAGGTTACACAACACTGCCCTGTGCATATTACACTCCAAGGCGCATATCGCATAGCACGCGCTAGTGCCTGTGCTATCTCGCGCTCTCCAATGAATCTGTCATTGCGCACAATGTATTGCATATTATATTTCACGCCCGGTTCATCTTATATCACACTTTTTGGTGCATAGTTTATACCATACACTATATCTAGTTTTCATTTTCAATCGTGCTCTCAGGACTATGTTCTATATAACACTGTGTTCACCTACCCTTTTCACGGGCATTACATTTTGCGATAGGGGGTGGAGGGTCAGGGGGTGTTTCTGCCAAGTGAGCCCGGAGTCACAGTCACAAACGTCCTCTTCTTCCTGAATAAAAGTGAGATTATGCTGCATACTTGTTCATATTTTAAGTAGTTCGCACAGACACAATGTTTTAAAAACAATAAAGTTCCTAATACCCGCCTTCTCTGAACAGTTAGCTTGCTGCCCCATCCCCTTCCTCCCTATCCTCTGTTGTGTGAATCCATGGACTAGCCTCCTCCCTCCTGCCATGCATGGTCTGATGTGCTGCCACTGCCCTCAATTTAGTATGATGTACCAGTCCACTCCTCCTGCCCTCCATTGCCCAATTCTATGCCCCATCATTGACCTCCTGCTTAAACTCTGTGCTTAGCTTGCTGCCCCTATTCTCCTTCCCCCTGCCCTCCGATGTCTTTGTGCATGCCCCTGCTCCATCCTTTTTGCCCACCATGTCCCATGGACCTGCCACTCCTATCTACTCTGAGTGTTCTGTTGAGCTGCCACTCCCCTCCCACCTGCCTAGCATTGTCAGATGACTGTAACCTGTCCCTGCCACCTCCACCCTGCCTGTCCACATGCCATGCCCCTATCCTCTTCCTCCTGTCCTACATGGTCAATTGTACTGCCACACCCTTCTGCCCTCCCTGGTCTGTTGTGCTGCAACTGCTCCTCCTGCCTGCCCCGTGTGGTCTGTTGTGAGGTCCCTTCCCCTGAACTTTCTTGTCTGTGCACAGGTCCTGACCCTCCCTTCTATCCTCCATCGTCCTTTGTGCATGCCCCTCCACCCTCCTTCTTGCCCATCATAGCCATTGTGCTGCCACTAACCCTCCCACTTGCCATGCATGGTCTTCCGTGCTGCCATGGCCCCTCCCACCTTCCCTGTGTGGTCAGTTAGCTGCCCCTGACCCCCTCCCACCTTCCCTCCATGGTCTGTGTGTATGTCATCACAGTCTCACTGTTGCTCTTCATGGTGTGTCTTGCTTCTAGTGCCCATCCTGCCTGACCTCCATGGCTATCTTGCTGCTCCTGCCCTTCCCCCTTGCCCCCAGCCCTACTCCCTCCCTCCTGGCTTGTCTGTTCCATTGTAATGCCCCTGATCCGTCCCTCCTGCCCTTTATGGTCTGTTATGCTGCAGCTTTCTCTCCTGTCTGTCCATTATGGTCAGCTAGCTACCATTGCCTCTTGCCCCTCTGTTCTCTGTTGTCCATGTGCATGGTCCTGTCCCCTCCCTCTTGCTTTTTATGGATTGTTGTGCTGCACTCCCATCCTGCATGCCCTGTGTGGTGTATTGTGCTGCTGCAAACCCTGATGCCTGCCCTGCAGGGTCAGTTTGGTGCACCTCTCCATGTCCCTCCTGTCCTCTGTTATCCAAGTCCATGTCCCTATCCCATTTCCTTCCATGATCCAATGTACCATACTTGCGAACATTTTGAACTTGGTAAGAGGGAGATTTTGAAAAAAAACTGGGGTATTGATTTTCCCCTTTGAGTTACATTGAAAAAGAGGATATTGTAGACAGGAGACAGATCAAATAAAGCCCATTTGAGCTTAAAAACATTGGACGTTTCCTGGCTGAATCGGGTCTGTTGGCATGTATGGTTGTACTACCATTGCCTCTTCCTTCTGCCCACAATGGTCTATTACATTGCCACAGCCTTGAAGGAGGGTAGATTTTGTATCACAGGGGGCCCCTGGCCTGTTCTGTCCACACCTGAAGTATGAGACCCTTGTCCTTGTCCTGCCAGCTGCATTTGTAGGCCGTATTAAATTGACCAGCGGGTCCTGTGTTGCTATATAATTATCCTGAGACATCCTTACCACTCAGCCAGCATAAAACCCCTGTGTAGGCCCTTCTGTTCAATATGTAGGCCTCTTTGTTAAATTGACCATAGCTCTGCAATTTTAGTGTATAGCAGTCTGAAGGCAGGTCTGCGAGGCCTTCTGATCCAAACTAGTAGCCCCCACCCTACCCGAGTGCTCCGTGCTGGGTATCAAAGTTCAACATCCCCCTGAAGCTGTCGACATACAGTAGGCTGCATCCTGGACTGGTACTTGCTTCCTGGGCAGGTTTCCCGCTTTTAAGGAAGTGGCAACCGCAGAGCGTCAAGTTAGGAGAGCTGAGGAGATTTTATACATGAATATATTGAATTCCCGTACAATACCCATTATTTTCTGCTTGCTCTATGGAACTTACGATAAGCGATTGGCCTGAGAGACTGACCTTTTCACCGAGTCCATTGTCAGCATTAAGTGGGTAAATGACGAAATGTCTGGTAAAATCTGCAGACGAAGCTTTTGGGTAGCATACGTAGGTAGATGTAGCGTGCAAAGGAGCCCACAAAATGATATAAAAAGGGAGCACCCACAGATATCGACGGACTACCTCGCCGTCTGTATGTAGGTTAACAGGCAGTGCAGGTTTTCCCCAAGAGCTGGGAGCTCTTGTCTTCCTTTGCTTAAAATGTCTTGCTCTGCTTTGCTTGAAGTATCTTATTCTATTTTACCTATATGAAATGTCATGTTATGTTTAACCATTGTTCTCTTTACTTTTGCATTTAAAAGATTTTGTATTGTAATTGCAGGAATGCTTGCTCTAAGAGTAAACGTGAGTGTTCCTAGGTAACATTTTCCTTGGTGTAACTTGTTTCTCATGATGCATTTATAGATGTGTTTTCTCTCTCTCTCTGTCAGTACATTAATTGAGATACAGAGAATATTATGACAGCTGTATGATTATCTGGATTCTGTATTTTGTACTTTATGTCTCTATTCTGCGGTTTCTTTGAAGTTGCATCTTCTCATTAAACTGCCATTGTATTCTGCCTCCAATTCCATGTCTCATATGTCTGTTTTCTTCATTTTTGGAGCAAGTGTTCCTAGGCACCCCGGCTCAAATTAAGGTGCCCCTTTTGTCCCTGACTCACTCTCCTGCTCAGTTCTGTGGTGGCTCCCGGGGATCTGGGGACCGCCCCTAGCTTCCTTGACCCGTAATAGATCTTCCCTCCAACAGCCTCTCTTGCAAGTCCTGTATTGTTGGTTTGTTGCCCCTGCCCCCCTTTTCACTGCCCTCCATAGTCTGTTGTGCTTCCACGGCCCTTCCTGCCTGCTCAGTGTGGTTAAATTGTTGCCTTTGCACCCTCCTACCTGCCTTCAATTTTCAGAGTCCGTGCCCCTGGCCTCTGCCTCTCAACAGTATCCTAATGAACAACTAGATTGCTAACATTCTATATTTATTACAAAAGTGTGGAACGCCTGACATCATCTTGATGTAATCAAAACTGTAATACCTAGAGCATTTCCTTTAGAAATTACATATATGAGAGGGTCTTATTGGCATCAAAATTATGGTTAGTGCTCTAAAAGACTAAAATAAGGACATATTTTCTGAGTTTTCAAATAGCGACAAAGCACTTTTAAATTATTTGTTATCTTTATGTTTTTTTATCCAGTTGACCACTTGATTAAATGTTGCACTTAGGGGAGAGGATGTGGTGTTACTTCCAGAACTGCAGACTTTGCAACTGGGGAACCAGTTCGAAGTTTCTGCTTCAGCTCGACATTCTGTGATTCTGGTCAAATCACTTAGTCTCCCCATGTCTACAACCAAAATGAATTTGTTCTTGTGTGATGTAACCAATGCTCATGTAAAGCACTCCAATACCTGACAAGTCTGCACTATATAACACTGCAAAAACACAAAATAATAAGTGTTTTGCACACTTCTGTCATTGGGCTATATTTGGGCTACATCTGGGTGATTTTGGGCTACATTTGGGCTCTTTTGTCTCCGGTGGCCATCTTGGGAGATTTATTTGTTATGAAGTTTCCTAATTTCCTCATGTACTGCAGTCTCCTCAGTAGGAAATGCTTTCAGTTTTTTACTTTGATTCCATCATGAAGGTATTCAGATATGTCACACATTTGCCATAAATTCTGAATGTTAGCACTCTAGTTGCTCATTAGATCACTGTAGTAAAACTACTGCACCATGGAAGTCTGCTCCTGGTATTAAAAGTGCATGTTTCAGTCTGCATGTCAGAATTTTTTAATGAAATAGAAGAGGATTTGAGAAGTCACTCAAAATGTGCCCTCATTTTCTTTCTTCAGCATTAATCATAATTTCTATGGCAAAATGAACCTCCTCATTGTGTTCCTTTTTAAATTAAATGTTTTAAGTGTTACCAGTTTATTCCAATCAAGATGGCTTCAGGTGTGCCATACTTTTGTCATAATGAAGACAGTAAGCGCTCTAGTTGTTTTTAAGAACATTCTGGGACATTCTGTCATTGGGCTATACTTGGGCTACATCTGGGTGATATTTGGGCTACATTTGGGCTCTTTTGTCTCTGGTGGCCATCTTGGGAGACTTATTTGTTATGAAGTTTCCTAATTTCCTCATTTACTGCAGTCTCCTCAGTAGGAAATACTTTCAGTTTTTTACTTTGATTCCATCAAGAAGGCATTCAGATGTGTCACACATTTGCCATAAATTCAGAATGTTAGCACTCTTTTTGCTCATTAGATCACTGTAGTAAAGCTACTGCTCACCAGGGAAAACTGCTGCTGGTATTGAAAGTGCATGTTTCAGTCTGCATGTCAGAATTTTTTAATGAAATAGAAGAGGATTTGAGAAGTCACTCAAAATGTGCCCTAATTTTTCTTTCTGCAGCACTAATCATACTTTTTATGGAAAAATGAACCCCCTCATTTTGTTCCTTTTTAAATTAAATGTTTTAAGAGTTACCACTTTAATCCAAGCAAGATGGCTTCAGGTGTGCCATACGTTTATCATAAGTAGGACTGTTAGCGCTCTAGTAGTTCTTTGGAACACTCTGGGAAGCTGCAGTAGAACACAAAGGAATCAACTGACAGTCTCTGCCCTTGTTGGATGTACATGTTTTACTGAGAATGTCAGACTTCATTCTCACATGACTGAGAAAGATAATGTGAATTTACAGAAAATAAGCTCTCAGTTTAGCCTATAGATCACCTTCCAAACCTCTGTGGTAAAAGCATGAGAAAATATTTTTCTCTCAATCATGATATCCCAGCAAAAGGCTTTTTCACATGGTGAAATCACCTTAGAACATACCACAATTCCTAAAATGAGTATGGTACCATCAACAAATGATTTATAATGTAACTAAAGTCTTAAAACCTTCTATTAACTGCAATGCTTTTTAATGAGGTGCTATCATGTATATTGGTCCCAAGATGGCTGCCAACACTTCTTGGATGAAGTGCTGACAGCCAATCAGATCTCAGGATGAGATGTGTGGTTAGGCTCCGCCCACATATATATATGCTTTTAAATGCTATTTTCTCAGGAAATACTGAACAGATTTACACCAGACCTGCAAAAGGCACTTCCTTGACCTTATGGCTACCTCTCTGCCAAATTTCAAGTAATTCTGTTCAGCCGTTCGGGCTGTAGCTGTGTCTAAAGGTCCTATGGAAAAATGCATGGGGAAAACACGTTTTGGGACCCCCCTTTTTTCTCGGCCCCTGCTTGACGAATCCCCCCGAGACTTTCAGGGTAGGAGCGGAGCGTAGCGCCCCACCTATTTTGAAAATTTCGCGAGGATTCGTCGACCGGCGCCAAAGTTATTCCAAATAGAATGTTGCGGATTTCCTATGGAAACAGGGTCCTAACTATAACTACCTACTGGCGACCGCCAGTAGGTAATATATATATATATATATATATTATATATATATATCAATCACCCAAATTCATTTGCAGGATTAATCCACACGTACTCCCTGGTATAGTGTTATTTCCAATCCAGTTTCAATTATATCCGCAACATTGCAAGCAGGTTAACAACCCAACGCGTTTCAGTCTACTCAGACCTTGTTCACGGGTAAAGGACATTTTTTTCCACATTCTTTTTTATACAAGTCACCTGATGTTACATCACATCCTGCTTTGCATTGTGGTCCTTGTAGTGTACAGACCATATGGGAATTACATTAAACCTTAGGATTATGTGCCCATTTTGATTCTCATTAGCATTATTTGGTGACTATTTGTCGTGTAGTTTGGTCCATGTCCTTAGGGGAACGTGAGGTGTTATTTACTAAGTGTATCGAATTAGCAGTCTTGCGATTCTTGTCTAGTCTATATAGAATGCACATAGGTCAATTTTGTATACCTCTTGTTCAGTTTACTATGCATTCTTTTGCCCACTGGTGGGCTTTTAATATATATACATCTATTCATTCTCTCTCCGCCCGTGTACTGCTTTAACATTACTCTTCTTTACTGTGTATAATTATTCACTGTTTAATTCCTCTTTGTACGGGCTGTGTATATATCTTTTCCCGTAGGTGTATCATACTCCCAATATCAACTTTTTAATGTACCCTCCGGTGGGTGATACTCTTTGTAAGCCAAACTATTCCCCTTATGGACCTCCTCTGTGATATCAATCCTAATCTCATGTGAAGTGTGCTTAAAATTTACATAAATTACATATATAGGAATATATTTCAGTCATTCCATATGATATCCTATTTCCTATCTGGATATCGAGAGGCATTAGTCATAAAACTTTTTCGGACTGTGGTGCATTACATCCAATATTAGTATGACCTGAACCTTAGTGTCACCAATAGTCAGTTTTGCTGCTTCATAGGTGGGAATGCATCTCCTCGTCCTTATTCAAACCATACGGTGCCAAAGTTCTAAAAGACAGGATATGGCGTGATTCCTTCTGCCTAAGAATCTTTTCCCGATTGCCACTTCTCACATGGCAACCGACCATTTCTACAGCATAAAAACTCAGTTTCTTCCAGTCACTTGCATGGTGTCTTTCCATATGTTCCGCAACAGCATAGCTGCGGTCTTTGATGATTGCAGCCTTTACGTGTTCTAGGATACGTTTCTTCAGTTCACATACCGTGCTCCCCACGTACTTTAGTTTGCACGGACATTCGATGATATAGATCACGTATTGGCTTTTGCAGTTAATCATTTGATTAATTTTCCATTTCTTTTGATTAGCCATTGTGATCTCTTTCATATTGTGTGCTATTTGGCACACTTTACACGTAGAGCACTTGTAAAAACCTTTAAGTTGCAACCAAGTTTTCTGTTTTTGTGTTTCAAAGTGACTGTGGACTAGTTCGTCCTTTAAGTTCTTAGCTCTCCTGTACGTGATTTTAGGATGGTTTCCCACTATTTTGGCCATCGTGGGATCTAAAGTCAATATATTCCAATGTTTCCGTAGGATTTGCTCAATTTGTTTTGATTGCGTGGAAAGTGTAGTAATCAGACAAATTGCATCTTCCTCTTGCTCTTTTCTTGGTTTTTTGTTCCTAATGATATCTTCTCTGTTTTGATTTTCAGTTCTTTTCAAGCAATCCGCCAATATTTTTGTATTGTATTTACGTTTTCTGAATCTCAGCATAGATTGTTTACTGTGTTTTTTCCATTCATTTTCTTCTGAGCAGATACGTCGTATTCTCAGTAGTTCCCCATAGGGGATGTTTCTTATTAAGGTTGTTTGGTGAAAACTCTCCGCATGTAATGTCGCATTGCTGGCTGTACTTTTGCGATGTAATGTTGTATGGGTTTTTGTATCCCTGATATAAATCTCCGTGTCCAGGAACACCACTCTGTTGTTACTGATACTGTACGTAAAGTGTAGGTTGGTGTCCGTATTGTTTAGAATATTGAAATATGAGTCAAACTCTTCCTCTGACCCATTCCAAATTATGAGGAGATCGTCTATGTATCTCATCCAAGATACTATTTGCTCCACATATTGATCATTTTTGGTCTCCCAAGCCACTTTTTGTTCCCACCAGCCCATTGTGAGACACGCGTAGCTTGGACTGAAGGAAAAACCTATTGCAGTGCCATCCTTTTGTAGGTATATTTCTTCTCCAAACATGAATACATTTTTAGTTAGACATAGCTCAATCATATCTACTATCATTGCATTATGATGTGTAAAATGAATATTCCGTTCTTTTAAGAAATATTTGCACGCTGCTAGTCCAATTTTATTGTTGATGTTCGTATACAATGAGATAATATCCATTGTTATCAATTTGTATGTCGGTTCCCACGTGATGTCTTGTAATTTTCTTAATAAATCTTTAGTGTCTCGTAGGTACGATGTTAATTCCTTGACATATGGGAACAGGAATTTATCCACAAAATTCGCAATTGGTTCAAGCAGCGACCCTTTAGCAGATACAATTGGTCTCCCTGGTGGTTACATGGGATTTTTATGGATTTTGGGGAGAAAATAGATAGTTGCCATAATTGGATTTTCCGTTGAGAGATATTTGAGCTCATCTTGATCTTTTGATTTTTTCTCCCACCACTCCTGTAATTTTGTGTCCAATTCATGTTTGATGTGTGCCGTGGGGTTCTCCTTCAATCTTTCATAATGATGTGTGTTGTTAAGTTGTGCATGGGCTTCTTCTACATAGAGATTTTTATCCTGTATTATAATATTTCCGCCTTTATCGGCCATCTTGATGATGATCTCATCATCCAATTTCAATTTTTGCAAGGCCTTGCGTTCTTCCAGCGTTATATTATATGTTTTTTGTTATTCAACTGGTATAGATCTTTAACCACTGCTTCGTGAAATATTTCTATTTTATTTCCGGTTGGAAGTTGTGGGTTATATTTGGATTTGGATTTCTTTCCACTACTGCCTTCCCCCAATTGTGTGCAGTATACCTCCAAATCATTAGATGGTTCGCTGTTATTTTTATCTAGTTCCATTAGCGTGATAAAATGATGAGCATCTGCTGCTTTAAGCTCCATTGTAGGTGACTCTGATTGTTTTTCGTTTTCTGTCATTTTAGTATTCTCCCCAAAGGTTTTAGCAAGTTTTAGTTTTCTGATATATTTGTATATATCAATTCTTGTTTGTGCCACATCCATTTCATTGGTAGGACAAAAAGAGAGTCCTCTTTTTAGAATTTGACATTCTATTTCTGTTATTGTTCTTTTAGAAAGGTTGATGACTTCAAGTTCCTGAGATTCCTCTTGTTCTTGACATGTCTCTAGTTCTTCTTCTGTCTCATGCTTCTTGTCCAAGTTCCTGTTTTTTGGGGTCTGTTGATGCGCTTCCCTCTTCTGGTTTGTTTATTATTGGGTGGCCTCTTCCCCGGCCCCTTCCTCTGTCCATTCCTGGTTGCGCCCCCATATATTACTCCCAATTTCGCTGTTGGAGTGCCAGCCTCATTTCCCCTAAAAAATTGCATTTAGGACGTGCACCTCCTGATTCTCCTTCATTTTCACTTGCATCCGTTGATGTGAGAGACGACACGCTACTGGATATGTTTGTCACCAAATCAAGTTTGTCCTGTTGTTTCAGGATATCGTATTTCCTTGCATAGTTGAAGATCCGTCCTTCCGCGTAATCTTCTTTGTCCCTTTGGAATTTACTCTGTTTCCGCAGTTGTACTGCTTCTTCATGTTTTTCAATTTGATGTTCCAAATCTTGTTTAAATTTAAGCAATTCTGCATTTAATTCTATTTTATCCAACTTGGTTTCTAATTCCTTCAGTTGTAATGTTGTTTGTTCCAATGCTAACGTTATATGTTTTATGAGAATTTCCATCAAGCCCATCGATGAACCGAGGATGTGTTCACCCCATTCATGAAGCAGATCATTACTTGTGTCTTGGTGGTTTGGCATAAGGTTAATCCTGAGTCCCCTTGGCACTCTCTTGACCTCCAAATATTTTTTCAATGAAGTTACCTCCCACCATTTATTTATTTCTTTTTTGGATAGTCTCTCCCACAGTCTTATTTTGGCTTTAATATCAACATTTCTCGGTGTAATCTGAGCTCCATTGCCACTGCTTGTGGCAGTTTGTTCCTCGAAGGAACCCATTATTTCATTCCTTTTTGCCTCTCTTTTATCCATTGTTAAACCTGCTGATGTTGCCATTTTGCTATTATTAAATCCTTTTTCTTGATGGACTACCAGGCCCCTTGTTGTAACCACGTTCCATAACTTTGTAACAGAAAGTCTGCGGCATAGAGTTAATGCCTCTCACATGTTATTTCGTGCGTTACGTATACGAAGCTCAACCGGCTTACATTGTTTGTTATTCTTCTCTTACAACAAGCAACTTTGTATCACACACTCACCTAGTCAGAGAATTCCGCCTTCCCCGCTGCCCTCCGGCTTCTGGTTCAGGGCGATCTACTCCTTTCGGTTTCCGCATGTTAGCGTCTCCTTTGTCCCGATATTGCCAGCGTTCACCTATGCCGAGTTTGTTTTCAATTACCACAGCAATGACTCTCGATTTTCGGCATTTGGCGCTCTTGGCAGTGCGAACAGCGTGGAAACGGCAGAGTCGACCGTTTTAAATATCACCCAAATTCCTTTGCAGGATTAATCCACACGCACTCCCTGGTATAGTGTTATTTCCGATCCAGTTTTAATTATATCCGCAACATTGCAAGCAGGTTAACAACCCAACGCGTTTCAGTCTACTCAGACCTTGTTCATGGGTAAAGGGCATTTTTTTCCACATTCTTTTTTATACAAGTCACCTGATGTTACATCACATCCTGCTTTGCATTGTGGTCCTTGTAGTGTACATACCATATGGGAATTACATTAAACCTTAAGATTATGTGCCCATTTTGATTCTCATTAGCATTATTTGGTGTCTATTTGTCGTGTAGTTTGGTCCATGTCCTTAGGGGAACGTGAGGTGTTATTTACAAAGTGTATCGAATTAGCAATCTTGCGATTCTTGTCTAGTCTATATAGAATGCACATAGGTCAATTTTGTATACCTCTTGTTCAGTTTACTATGCATTCTTTTGCCCACTGGTGGGTTTTTAATATATATACATCTATTCATTCTCTCTCCGCCCGTGTACTGCTTTAACATTACTCTTCTTTACTGTGTATAATTATTCACTGTTTAATTCCTCTTTGTACGGGCTGTGTATATATCTTTTACTGTAGGTGTATCATACTCCCAATATCAACTTTTTAATGTAATAAAAAGTTGATATTGGGAGTATGATACACCTACGGGAAAAGAGTAATGTTAAAGCAGTACACGGGCGGAGAGAGAATGAATAGATTGGGGCTCCCAATGTCCCCACGGTCCCGCAGGCTCCCCGCCTCCTGCGGGAGCCTGCATTGCTTTTCCACATGGGGAGCTGCTGACTTGCAGCTCCCCTTGTAGAAAAGCAATCCTGCTTTGCTTCATTAAAGCGAGAGCAGGATTCCCTGCTCTCGCTTCAATGAAGCAAAGCAGAGTTTGCAATGACAGGGCGGGAGCCGCACTGCTCTCACTTCAATGAAGCAAAGCAGAGTTTGCTATCCCGCCCTGCCATAGCAAACAGCAATGTCCCGGGGGTGGGCACCCCGGGACATTGCAGGAGCCAGCCCTGGGGGTTGGCGGTCCCCAGGGCCATCAAGGACTCCAGGAGGGGAGCCGCACAGTCCCCCTCCCTTCATTTACATAGCCCCGGGGAGGTGGTGGTCCCCGGGGCAGGGGGTCTGTAACGGACACCTGAATTTACATAATCAATGCCCCGGGGAGGTGGTGGTCCCCGGAACAGTGTGGGGGGAGCTCGAGCCCCCCCCACACTAATTATTTTCAGAGCCCTGGGGAGGTGGCGGACCCCGGGGCTTGAGGGGGCTCTCGAGCCCCCCCACCCTGATTTTAAGAAAGCCCTGGAAAGATGGTGGTCCCCGGGGCTGGGGGGAGCCCGCGAGGCCCCCCACCCTTATTTCATTATGCCCCGGGTAGGTGGCGGTCCCCGAAGCTGCAGGGGGCCACATGCCCCCCACACAACATAATTCAAGCCCTGGGGAGGTGGCGGTCCCCAGGGCTGCGGGGGCCCCCGCATGCCCCCTCAACATAAATTGGCATGCCCCGGGACCTGACCCACCCAGGGGCTTAAATACAACGAAGCGCGGGAGCCTGCGCTACGTTTTTTTAAATTTTCTCGGCCGGATTCGCGCACCCAGCGTGATTTCGTCCGATTTTTTTAATGCTTTCTTGTTGGACCCCCTGAGCAGGCCTAGGGGGTCAGGGTGTTTGTACCCTGCCCCCTTTTCTTGCTTTTCACCTATTTGTTTAACTCTTTTCTTGTGACTCGGTTCCCGAGTCACAAGATGGCTGCCAACACTTCCTGGTTTGGAGTGTTGGCTGCCAATCAGAGTTAAGCTCGTGCCCAGGAGGGTTCGTGAACCCTCCTCGGTGCTCAGATATCAATAGTTTTCTTTTTTAGGTCTCGCCTGTGCAGCGCGTATGCGCTGCATAGGAAAAAGACCTTTAGCCATTGGCACAGCTTTGCGGGCAAAAAGGTGCACGCGTTGCATTGCTTCCAACGGCAACACGTGCACGTCTGGCGATTCCCTTGCGGAGCGAGCTTTCAAGCCATGTGTTAATTACAAAAATATGGTTCCTGCTCGCTCCCGCAAGGGAAACAGGCACAGGCCAACAGGCACAGGCCCCCTCCTCTCTCCTCTCTCCCCTCCCCCTACTGCCTCGTTTCAGCGCGAGGTGCGCACGCTTGTCTTCAAAGAGGGTGAACATTATCATGAACGGCTGTCTCGTAGGGCCTCTGTTAGTTTGAACTTCTGGTTCCCTTGTCGACGCCAATATTAAGTTTGAGCGTGAGCTCAGTGTGAACTGCACTGTCACAAATCACGTCGGGCACAGGCCAGCGGCATCGGATTTTAAGGTCACCTCTACAAGTGTGCAATGCTTTTCTGGCCCGCGAGAGGACCGGGCTGCCACCTCTTGGAAGGAGTCAGACTGCCGATGGTGATTTCTCAAACACCGCTGCAGCTGCCTACCTGGACCCCTCCATGACAGCCTCCACCCTTCCCTTCGGTCCGTTGCTTCCGAGGCCGTCTCCGCCAACTCGGACTTCACTATCATTTAAGACGCTTGGTTTCAGCCGCCCTAGTCTGAATGAATGAGGCGTAAATTAACCGACTTAATTGGTTTTCTTTTCATTTGTTTGTTCTTCAGAGCTATGCTATTTATGCATTTAAAGCGAGAGCTGCCAGCCGGCTTCAAATGAAAACACGCTTAGCCGTGGAGAGTTTCCGAGTCTGTTCAAGGCGAGACCTGCAGACACCTAACCGAGCAAGACACGCATATGTGAGACCATAAAGCACGAGTGAGTTAGAGCTGCAGTATCTAACTAAGGAGAGGATATGGTGTTACATCAAGAACTGCCAACTTTGGAATTGGAGGACCAGATACGACTTTCTGCGTCAGCTCAACTTCCCGTGATCCTGGGCAAATAAATCCCTTAATCGCCCAGTGCCTAAAAAAATGAACGTGTCCTTGTGTTATTTAAACCTTCGGGTCGAGTTCGCGTTATATAACTGTAAAAAACATAAGAGAAACTGGTCGCTGTTAGCAAGGTAAAAGCTGCCGTTCCTAACTACCGACCAGGCGAGGGCTCCTAGGCTAATAGCTGCTTCGTCTAGAGTGAGCAAGGCACGGGTACTCATAGTACGGCCCGCGGGCCGCCAGCGGCCCGGCAAGCCTTTATTGGCGGCCCGCGGACCTCACCTTGCATTTCCTGACCTACGAGTAAACACAGAAGATGGCCGCAGGAGCAAATGTAGTGAATACGTACTCAAACGTATTCACTACGTATGCTCATGCGGCCAGCTTCTCTGTTTACTGCTGGCCTCTGATTTTGCCTGCATCTGTGACGTCACGCACGGCACCAGCGGGAAGCACAGGCCATTTAAAAGTCAGCTGTAAGCGCACCGCTTTTACAGCTGAATATTAAAGGACCTTTTGGGAAGCTCCCTGTGTCTGTGGTTTCGACGACGTCCTCCCCGCCCACAGCCTCTTCTTTTCGGTCTGCAGCCTCTTCACTTCGGCCCGCAGCCTCTTCTCGCCCCTCCACTGCCTCAGGATGACCTCTTCTCTCTGCCGGGACGCAGCAGCCTCTTCTCGCCCAGGTCAGGGTGTGTGTCCCCAGAGTTGATTTTGCTTTTGTTTGACAATGTTATCTAGAACGCTGACAGTGATTTGCTTTATGATTTGAAATTCTTATTTTGATTAGTGTTTCTGAATCTTTAATTTTCAGTAAACAATTCTTCTTTGTAGCATACAAGTCAGAGCAAGCAGTCTGGTGCCAAGAAGTCACATGGCCCCAGAGTGCTGCCAGATTATGGCCAGTCTGTGCTCGTTGTCTCTTTCAGCTACCAGTGAATCTGTTATCATCCCATTTGTGTGTTGCAGAATGCTTATACTCGGAGTAGGACACTCGCGTTCTTTGGGGACGCCTGCATCTAGAGCGGCGACTACACGTTTCCCTTTTTATTATTATATAATTTGCAGGTAATGTGTAGATCATCTCTGTAATGAGTATGTTAGAAAGTCTGATATTTTGTAGGTAACAGGAGGCATCAATGACCATAGGTTCTCAACCGTAGGCCACCATATGGCTCAAGGTTGAATGATGCGCCATAGTTGTGTGAACCCTTATATTGCCAATTTTTTCTCCTTGACAGAGGTGTGATGGTGTTAAATGTTGTCTGTCCACCGATTATTTTGTCCTCTGCGTTTTCCTGCTATCACGTGGCTGTGTATTGCTAGAGGGGAAGGATCAATATCTTGTGAAATCAGTGTCCTTCTCTTCATTCTAAATAGGATCGTTGCTGGTGATTTCCCTGTGGGTGCAGTGAGATGTGCCAACATACCCTCCCATTTTGTGGCAAAGTAAATGAGATAATAGTTTGCATGTTAATTTGGCAACCTGCATGATTTTCTTCAACATGTGCTTGAAGTGTCCCATTGAACTGCAGATGCTATCAAATGTTTGAAAAATATGTTTAGAACTGGCATTGCAAAATGATCTGAGATGCTACATTAAGGCATACCTTGAAGGAAATGTGAAATATTAGTCCTTAACATAGATAAGATATAGTTTTGTCCCAGGGGCCTCAAAAAGTCAATATTTACTACTTTTGAATTACTTTGGGTGTGTCTTTTGTCTGTCATTCTCTTCTTCCCCGCCTTTTATGTTTTTCTCTCTTTTGTTCTGGTTCAAAGTAGGATGAGGCAAAAAAGTTGGGTCCCCAAAAATGACTGCGGATGGGTCCCACCAGCAGCCACCGGCTCAAATTAAGCACTGGTAACGGGGCACTGTACACTACTTCAGAGACATTTTAAGGCAAGGGCAAATTGGGCAATTACCCAGGGTCCCCACATTCCAAGACACTCGCTCCCTCTCTAGTTCACCTCTATTTCCATAGCTCCACCTCTCTCCATGTCGCTGCCTAACTCTGCCTTTGGCATTTCAATGTTTTTTTGTGTGAAAACTTTTTAAAAGTTTGTTTGGTTTTCTGCGGGCTTAAATTAAACAAGATGTGTAACAAAATTCTAAATTGTTACTAACTGGGGCCCCAACAACTTCTCATCTTGCCCAGAGCTTCAAAAATACTTAGGCGGAGACTGCATTACTGGGGGTTTTGAGACTAGATTGTGTACATAAAGTGGGGATCGCACAGATACAACTCCTGTATTAAATTACTCGTTTTGAGGTACAGGGAGATGAAGTGATTTGTCCAGAATCACACGATGTTGAAGCAGGCGCCGAAGCAGGGATTCCAGCCGGAAGACTTAGGTTCTGAAATCGGCTACTGCTAGACCACACTTACTGCCGCTGAGTGACATTTCAGATTTTTAGAATTCCACAAATCCAGAGTCTATGAATTAAATATCAGATGTGATGTTACCAAAGCAAATTGCATTTTTTGCTCGTAAACAAACACTTTGGTGCACTAATGTTTGTGAAGGCCGTTCATGGCCTGGATAGAGGGGAGGCGTAAGAAGTGTATTCCACGCGCACAATTACTGCAGCTTCCTCGAAGAGCGTGCCTTTGAGATTTATTGTTCCATATGCTCCGGAACTTGGGAGGACGCCACGCATACTATCTGAAAAAGCATTGGCATAGGCAATAGGTCTCGCCTTTGGGACCTTCTAAGTGCTTAGCCATGCAACAGTTGATGTTGTTGAACGAAGGATATTGTGCTGCGTAACTAAATACCTATAAGGTCCCAAAAGCGAGACCTATTGGCTAGGCCATTGCTTGTTTAATTTCTCAGGAACTACTGAGCGGATTTACACCATTTAAAAACAAGCATTGGAAATGCAATAGGTCTCACCTTTGTTTAAGTTAAAGCTATTTGCTTTGCAATGGTATTGTATTTTAGCTATGTCTTATTGAGTGTATGTATGTGATATGGTGTGGGTTCATGTTGTTAGAATTTTAATTGTTAGCTGTGTAGTAGTTTAAAGCATATCGTTAGTAGGAGAGGAGCAGTGTTTAAGATTTGGGAAGGAGAATGATCTGAAGAATAGCTCGAGGGTTAATGAAGTATAGTGAGGAGTAGAATAGCATGAGGTAGGAGAAATATATATAGCTATATATGTATATATATGCATCATATATACTTATATGCATATATATATATGCATGGATATATGTATATATATATTTGTATGTATATTATCTACTGGCGGTCGCCAGTAGATAGTTATAGTTAGGACCGTGTTTCCATAGAAAATCTGAAAATTCTATTTTGAATAACTTTGGCGCCGGTTGACGAATCCTCGCAAAATTTTCAAAACTAATGGGGCGCTCCGCTCAGCTCCTACCCTGAAAGTCTCGGGGTGATTCGTCAAGCGGGGGCTGAGAAAAAAGGGGGGTCCCAAAACACGTTTTCCCCATGCATTTTCCCTTAGGACCTTTAGTCGAAGGTACAGCCTGAACGGCTGAACAGAATTACTTGAAATTTGGCAAAGAGGCAGTCCTCAGGTCAGGCATGTGCCTTTTGCATATATGGTGTCAATCTGTTTAGTAGTTCCTGAGAAAATTGCAGTTAAAAGGACATAAATATCTAAATGCGCGCACCGTGCGCGCACCGTGCTCGCACGGGGCGCGCACCAAATGTCCGCGAGCGTAATTCTGATTGGTGGTTAGATGTCAGTCAACATTCCAATCGGTCGAAATCAGGAAGTGTCGGATGCCATTTTGTGTGTGAAAGTGAAAAAGAAAGGTGGAGAA
The DNA here is from genome assembly GCF_964204655.1 of Triturus cristatus. Classification (NCBI taxonomy): domain Eukaryota; kingdom Metazoa; phylum Chordata; class Amphibia; order Caudata; family Salamandridae; genus Triturus; species Triturus cristatus. The sequence continues at coordinate 1,636,609,764 of NC_140589.1, forward strand.
CGTGAAAAGGGGGCAGGGTAGAGAGTTCCTGACCCCCTAGCCTTTGTCAGGGGGTCCCTGAAGGACCCCGAAGGGTGAAAAAAACATTTTTTTTTTTTCAAAAAATTGCGGGGTGCGCGCACGGTGAGCGCACCCCTCAGCTGCCATTTTGAGTTTTAGAGGCAGAAGAGAGCTAAAAACACAAGTGGAGAACGTGAAAAGGGGGCAGGGTAGAGAGTCCCTCACCCCCTAGGCCTTCTCAGGGGGTCCCTAAAGGACCTCGTAAATAAAAAAAAAACATTTTGTTTAATAAAAAAAATTGCCGGTGCGCTTACTGTGCGCGCACCGTGAAAGACCCTTAAAAAAAACAAAAAAATGTTTTTAAACTGTTTATAAGTTTATAGAAGATATTAACTATGCTGTTCAACTTTATCCAAATTCAAAAAAAAGAGCTGAGCCATTCCATATTACAGGATACAGTCAATCTATAACTATATACATAGGTAGTTTATTGTAAAATAAATATATAGAAAATATAATAATACATACATAAATTAGCATTTAAAAAACCTTACAAATTCACAAAAAAAACATAGGTTTCACACACGTTATAGTTAGAAATTAGCATTTTAAAAACCTTGCAAATTCACTTAAAAAACCATAGGTTTCACACACGTTATAGTTAGGAATTAGCATTTAAAAAATCTTGCAAATTCACTGTAAAAACCATAGGTTTCACACACATTATAGTTAGGAATTAGCATTTAAAAAACCTTGCAAATTCACTGAAAAAACCATAGGCTTCACACACGTTATAGTTAGGAATTAGCATTTAAAAAACCTTGCAAATTCACTGAAAAAAACATAGGTTTCACACATGTTATAGTTAGCTGGACATTTCACTCGTACAAAACCATTGAAATTCCCCCGTTATAGTTAGTTCAGCTAATTATAACTCGCGCGACCGCAATCCACTGCTGATGACGTCACATATTACATCACTCATGACATGGTCAGTGACATCACTCATGACATCACTGATGACATCTCAAATGACATCACTGATGACATCACTGATGACATCATCCTTGTGTAAGAGTGGCAGACCTCCTCTTATCCTAATATAAACTTTGATACACACATTGAAAAATACAAACTAAAGTTTTGAAAACTATAGAGATACCAATTCCAGTTAGAACAACCTATTCAGTAATTCCAAAATCTACATACGCATCCACTCATTCATCAACACTTCTATATAGTCACTCATACATGTACTCAGTCATCATATGTACTCATACACCTATACATCCTGTTACACACCTACACTCATACATAGAGTTACTCACACACATACTCACACATGCAAATAAACATCCATTTACTTGCATATACAGCTATACACACACCACTACACTTACTTCTACAGAAACGTACACATACTTACTCTCTTAAACAATCACTTATAGAAACACATACTTATTTATACAGGAACTCTTCCAATCTCTCACTCTCATATATCCTCACTTATATACATCAATACTCACATATACTAGTTTAAAACATATTGACTTACTCATAAAGACACTATTGAGACAGTCATTCACTCTCTTACTCATCCATACACACACTCATCCACCCATACTGTCCTGCTCACATACTGTCTTCAAAACACATACAAACAGTGAATCACTCATTCATGCATCTATACGCTAAGTAACATCCCCCACTGAACCATACAGACACTCATACTGATACTCTAAAAACAAACTAATAACCCATATACACACTCATGTAGCTACTCACCAACCCATGCAGCCACTTATACACAAAGATAGACACTGATACAGATATTTAAATATTTAAACATTACTCACTAATACTTGTATTCACTAAGATACTGTTAATAAGTCAGTTATACAATTAATTTTACAAAAAAAACATCCATTTAGACACTTATTTACCCATTTATTCTTCCATTAACCTTTAGATATACATATATAAGAAATATTTATTTTTCAGAAAGACAAATATTCACTGGATGATGTCATCAAAGATGTCATCAGTGATGTCATTTGAGATGTCGTCAGTGATGTCATGAGTGATGTCACTGACCATGTCATGAGTGATGTAATATGTGAAGTCATCAGCAGTGGATTGCGGTCGCGCGAGTTATAGTTAGCTGAACTAACTATAACGGGGGAATTTCAATGGTTTTGTACGAGTGAAATGTCCAGCTAACTATAACATGAGTGAAACCTATGGTCTTTTCAGTGAATATATATATATATATATTACCTACTGGCGGTCGCCAGTAGGTAGTTATAGTTAGGACCCCTTTTCCATAGGAAATCCGCAACATTCTATTTTGAATAACTTTGGCGCCGGTTGATGAATCCTCGCGAATTTCTCAAAATAGGTGGGGCGCTACGCTCCGCTCCTACCCTGAAAGTCTCGGGGGGATTTGTCAAGCGGGGGCTGAGATAAAAGGGGGGTCCCAAAACGCGTTTTTCCCATGCATTTTTCCATAGGACCTTTAGACAGGGCTACAGCCCAAACGGCTGAACAGAATTACTAGAAATTTGGCAGAGAGGTAGTCCCTAGGTCAAGGAAGTGCCTTTTGTAGGTTTGGTGTAAATCTGTTCAGTAGATTCTGAGAAAATAGCCTTTAAATCAATATATATATCTGAGCCAGCTTACGGTACGCTTACCGTAAGCTTACCGTACGCGTACGGTGGCGTGCGCGAGCGCGATTCTGATTGGCTCTTAGATCTTAGTAAACATTCGAATCGGCCGAAACCAGGAAGCGGCGGCCGCCATTTTGTGTGTTTCACTCAAAAAAAAAAGAGTGAAAACAAGAAAAGGGGGCAAGGAGGAGAGTTACAGACCCCTTTACATTTGTGAGGGGGTCAAAGAAGGACAGAAAAGTACAAAGAAAACATTTATTGATTTTTAAAAAAATCACGGGGTACGCGTACGGTAAGCTCACCGTACGCGTACGGTAAAAAAAAAAAAATAAAAGAAATGAAATACAGATTTAAGTGTTTAGATATTAGGGGGCTCTAAAAAGAGCCGTTGTGTTTATGAAGTGATTTTTTATTGGTACCTACAAGTAAGTACCGATGCAGAGTCTAAGGTTCAAGAGGAAGACTCTGTTCCCTTCATCATTGAAGTGCACACCATCTCCTCTATAAATGTCTTGCATGTCATAACGCAAGTTGTTGTGGTAAATGGCACCCATACCATAGTCATGGAGGAAAGCAGAAACAGATTTGTTGACGTGCTTTCTTGCTTTGTCAATTTGCGGACAGAAATGATTGGACCAGTTCCATTTTTGCCTTTGGCATATGTTGGAAAACACAAAGGCAGTTTTAGGGAAAAGAGAAAACAGTTGTGCAAAGGTGTCCTTCATAAGCATTTCCAGACCTACCCCAGTCAAAGTGCCTAGGTCATTGCCACCACAGTGCACTATTATGAGGTCAGGGTGTTGGTTTTGCATGAAGGATTTCACCAATGGCATCAATTGGTGCCACTTTAACCCTCTCTGACCAATCCATTTAATGTCTACATTTGTTAAAGCAAGGTCTCTCACCATATCTGTTTTCTCTGCAAACTTTTCACTCCAGAAGACATAGCTGTGCCCTACAATCCACACTGTGAACATCTTCAAAGGAGATCTGGATGCACTCAGGAGGTGTAATTCAGTAGAATGGGAAAAAGAAATGAAAAACAGTTTGGAAATGAAGGCATACATATTTTTAAATAAAAAAAAAGAACTGATTGGCTGTTTCATACCATTCTACACTAAAAACTAGGCTGTATGTGTAAATTTATAGAAGCATGTTTTGTATTGGTACAGAAAAATGTGTTACCAAAGAACAGTACTATGGATTTGCTGTAAGGTTTGAAAAGTCAAGCACTCTTGCTCTGTGGAATTGAAACATTGTTTGGCGAACTTCTGACCTAACTCCACACAGCAGTGTTCCATGAGCTGTTGCTATGGTAGCAGGCAGAAGTCAAGTTGGGGGAAGGGTACTTTAAGAAAAGGGTTGGTTTTCAACCAATAGAAATGTGTGATTACATTTGAAAAAAAGGGGGAAGCACTGAGATTTGAAACTTACATGTATATGTGTGGAAAAATAGAGGGAAACTTTGCCATTTTCTGGTTCTGCTGAGAGGAGAGAGGTGTAGAGAACAGAGATCCTGGCTCTGATAATCTGCTGTTTGAGTGCCACATTTCTTTCACAACTAACTAATTTTAAAGGTGAGTTATGAGTTTGAGAGGGGATGTATATGGTAAATTAAGAAATGAATAATAGAATTGGAATTCCTTTTGTAGAAGTTGTGTTTATTATTTTCTGTTTTGGGAGAAATTTAAATGTGAGGAACATGTAAAATAATATGGACTATTTTTTCATGATAAATTAAGGTGTACTGGTAAAAATAAGGAATACTTTAAGGGTTTGAGGTTGCAGTCAGTAATGCAAATACATTCAGCATCACTAAGGCTGGTTGCCCTTGCTGGAGTGTAGGCAGTCACCGAGGATACACATGGTGGTGGTCTGAAAAAGCAGTTTGGACATGTGCATTTAAAAAAATCTAAAAAGTGGATTCATAATGTGTCAGTCTGTAAAAGTGATTTTCACTTGCCAAAAAAAAAGAGCAGTAAGTGTGCATTTAAATTGGCAAAGAAATTTCGTTTTGGGACTAATGTGAAAACATGACTCTGTGTGCAAATAGGAATTACAGGCAGAGATTTATTGCGTTTTGCTCTGGTGATTTCACAGTTGCATTAGTAGGAAAAAGGGGGAGCGATTTTTTGGGGGAAGAAGCAGACTCTTAGCACACACCCAGCTCCTTTCCATGTATAATCATGCACAGTATTTAGAAGCGAGTGGGGTTTTGAGGTTTCAGTCTGTAATGCAAATACATTCAGCATCACTAAGGCTGGTTGCCCTTGCTGGAGTGTAGGCAGTCACCGAGGATACACATGGTGGTGGTCTGAAAAAGCAGTCTGGACATGTGCATTTAAAAAAATCTAAAAAGTGGATTCATAATGTGTCAGTCTGTAAAAGTGATTTTCACTTGCCAAAAAAAAAGAGCAGTAAGTGTGCATTTAAATTGGCAAAGAAATTTCGTTTTGGGACTAATGTGAAATCATGACTCTGTGTGCAAATAGGAATTACAGGCAGAGATTTATTGCGTTTTGCTCTGGTGATTTCACAGTTGCATTAGTAGGAAAAAGGGGGAGCGATTTTTTGGGGGAAGAAGCAGACTCTTAGCACACACCCAGCTCCTTTCTATGTATAATCATGCACAGTATTTAGAAGCGAGTGGGGTTTTGAGGTTTCAGTCTGTAATGCAAATACATTCAGCATCACTAAGGCTGGTTGCCCTTGCTGGAGTGTAGGCAGTCACCGAGGATACACATGGTGGTGGTCTGAAAAAGCAGTCTGGACATGGGCTTTTTTAAAAAAAATCTGAAAAGTGGTTTCATAATGTGTCAGTCTGTAAAAGTGATTTTCACTTGCCACAAAAAAAGAGCAGTAAGTGTGCATTCAAATTGGCAAAGAAATTTCGTTTTGGGACTAATGTGAAAACATGACTCTGTGTGCAAATAGGAATTACAGGCAGAGATTTATTGCGTTTTGCTCTGGTGATTTCACAGTTGCATTAGTAGGAAAAAGGGGGAGCGATTTTTTGGGGGAAGAAGCAGACTCTTAGCACACACCCAGCTGCTTACCATGTGGAATCATGCACAGTATTTAGAAGCGAGTGGGGTTTTGAGGTTTCAGTCTGTAATGCAAATACATTCAGCATCACTAAGGCTGGTTGCCCTTGCTGGAGTGTAGGCAGTCACCGAGGATACACATGGTGGTGGTCTGAAAAAGCAGTCTGGACATGGGCTTTTTAAAAAAACTGTAAAGTGGTTTCATAATGTGTCAGTCTGTAAAAGTGATTTTCACTTGCCAAAAAAAAAAAAACAGTAAGTGTGCATTCAAATTGGCAAAGAAATTTCGTTTTGGGACTAATGTGAAAACATGACTCTGTGTGCAAATAGGAATTACAGGCAGAGATTTATTGCGTTTTGCTCTGGTGATTTCACAGTTGCATTAGTAGGAAAAAGGGGGAGCGATTTTTTGGTGCAGAAGCAGACTCTTAGCACACACCCAGCTCCTTTCCATGTATAATTATGCACAGTATTTAGAAGCGAGTGGGGTTTTGAGGTTTCAGTCTGTAATGCAAATACATTCAGCATCACTAAGGCTGGTTGCCCTTGCTGGAGTGTAGGCAGTCACCGAGGATACACATGGTGGTGGTCTGAAAAAGCAGTCTGGACATGGGCTTTTAAAAAAATCTGAAAAGTGGTTTCATAATGTGTCAGTCTGTAAAAGTGATTTTCACTTGCCAAAAAAAAAGAGCAGTAAGTGTGCATTCAAATTGGCAAAGAAATTTCGTTTTGTGACTAATGTGAAAACATGACTCTGTGTGCAAATAGAAATTACAGGCAGAGATTTATTGCGTTTTGCTCTGGTGATTTCACAGTTGCATTAGTAGGAAAAAGGGGGAGCGATTTTTTGGGGGAAGAAGCAGACTCTTAGCACACACCCAGCTGCTTACCATGTGAAATCATGCACAGTATTTAGAAGCGAGTGGGGTTTTGAGGTTTCAGTCTGTAATGCAAATACATTCAGCATCACTAAGGCTGGTTGCTCTTGCTGGAGTGTAGGCAGTCACCGAGGATACACATGGTGGTGGTCTGAAAAAGCAGTCTGGACATGGGCTTTTTAAAAAAACTGAAAAGTGGTTTCATAATGTGTCAGTCTGTAAAAGTGATTTTCACTTGCCAAAAAAAAAGAGCAGTAAGTGTGCATTCAAATTGGCAAAGAAATTTTGTTTTGTGACTAATGTGAAAACATGACTCTGTGTGCAAATAGGATTTACAGGCAGAGATTTATTGCGTTTTGCTCTGGTGATTTCACAGTTGCATTAGTAGGAAAAAGGGGGAGCGATTTTTTGGGGGAAGAAGCAGACTCTTAGCACACACCCAGCTCCTTTCCATGTATAATCATGCACAGTATTTACAAGCGAGTGGGGTTTTGAGGTTTCAGTCTGTAATGCAAATACATTCAGCATCTCTAAGGCTGGTTGCCCTTGCTGGAGTGTAGGCAGTCACCGAGGATACACATGGTGGTGGTCTGAAAAAGCAGTCTGGACATGGGCTTTTTAAAAAAACTGAAAAGTGGTTTCATAATGTGTCAGTCTGTAAAAGTGATTTTCACTTGCCCAAAAAAAGAGCAGTAAGTGTGCTTTCAAATTGGCAAAGAAATTTCGTTTTGGGACTAATGTGAAAACATGACTCTGTGTGCAAATAGGAATTACAGGCAGAGATTTATTGCGTTTTGCTCTGGTGATTTCACAGTTGCATTAGTAGGAAAAAGGGGGAGCGATTTTTTGGGGGAAGAAGCAGACTCTTAGCACACACCCAGCTCCTTTCCATGTATAATCATGCACAGTATTTAGAAGCGAGTGGGGTTTTGAGGTTTCAGTCTATAATGCAAATACATTCAGCATCACTAAGGCTGGTTGCCCTTGCTAGAGTGTAGGCAGTCACCGAGGATACACATGGTGGTGGTCTGAAAAAGCAGTCTGGACATGGGCTTTTTAAAAAAACTGAAAAGTGGTTTCATAATGTGTCAGTCTGTAAAAGTGATTTTAACTTGCCAAAAAAAAAGAGCAGTAAGTGTGCATTCAAATTGGCAAAGAAATTACGTTTTGTGACTATTGTGAAAAGAAATGTAGTAATATATTTAAATAAAATAAAGGAATTTTTTTTTAGTTTTTTTCAGGTATTGCTGAAGAGCAGTGGACAAAATTTAAGATGCCTACAAAATCCAGAGTTCAAAAAACGCACAAAAAAACCTATATTTGAAGACAACTAGAGGACCAAAGTTAGTAGAAGATGCTCATGTTGGGAAAAAGAAAAAATCTTCTGGTAAGCAGAAAAAACAATTTCTAAAAAATATATTCAAAAGAATGAAAAATGTACAAAATGTCTGTACTCGAAAGGATGTTTTGAAAAAAAAAGGAGAGGAAAAAATTGACAATTTAGTTAATGCAAATATACCTTCAGCAACTGAAAAGATTTATATAAATAGAAAAACAGCGTTTAAAGAGATACGTAGAAAAATGTTTCAGAGAAGAGTTATGTCCAATTTGATGAAGGATGTGAAGAAATATAAGAAAAAGACAAAGTTTTATAAAAGAAAAAAAGAAATAGAAGCCATTGCAGCAAAGGCATTAGAATTAAAAAGGAAACTATTCATTTTAATTTTGAATAGGATGCGTACATTAGACAAAATGGTTAATGTACTGAAATCACATAGCAAAAGGAAAAGAGTAGTGAACAGAACAAACTTTTGTAAAGTGTTTTTAGGAAAGTGGATGCATAGTTCAAGTAGTGAACCTTTTTTTAATGAAGAGAGCTATTTTCAAAGTAATAGTTTGCTGCATGCAGTTGACACCAAAGGTCGTTCTTACGAAGTAAAAAATGGTTGCATAATGGAGAAGGAGATAATGGTTCCAAGAGATGAGGTACAAGTGATGGCAGATGAGGCTATGGGGAGACGTCCTAAAGCCCCAGTGTACACTTGGAATTGTAGTAGTATTTGCACTGTGCGTCAGGAATCTATTGACAAATTTCGAGAGTTTCTAAGAGAATATAGTAAAAAAAGTATAAAACAGAAGATTAAGGTGCTTCAAAGTCTGGATCCATGCAGAGTGAGAGAGAATACTGGTTTGCAGGGTCATTCTCTGGCTTGTCTATCTAGAAAAGTGTGCAATAGTGTTTTCCATCATTTTAGGATGCTGGCTGTTCATCATACTGAAATGAGAAAGTTTGTGAGACGGTTGTATTTTGCCAAAAGTCCAGCAATAAAGTTAAATGAATTGAATAGGGCTCTGTTCCGAGGAACGGTATCAGATGTAGAGAAGGTTGTTGATGAAATTCAGTTTTGTTACTTTGGTCCTGAACAAAACAGTGCAGAGAAGGACACAGTAAATGAGGAAGAAGTGGAAGAGAATGTAGAACCCTCTGTAAGTAACACATTTAATGATCACATAACAAAATTTGCAATAGTCTCTAATGAAAGACCAAATTTTACTTGTATTTGTTGCCGCAGAACTCATTATAGAAAACAAACTAGGAATGTTGATCTCTACAGAAAGAGTGAAAATGAAGATAATTATAAGTGGAAGGATTTTGCCACATATATATTTCTAGAAAATTGTTTTGATTTGGGTGAAGATCAGCGTATTTGTAAATACTGTTACAACAAGTTAGAGGAAAATAGAATGCCGACCAGAGTTGTACATAATAATTTAGAATTGGATGCTATTCCTGCTGAACTTTCTGAATTAAATACATATGAGTCTATACTCATTCAATGTGTTCATCCGTTCCAGACCATAGTACGTATGGAGCCCAAAACTGGTAAATTACCTCCTTCTGATTTACTGAGAGGTTTAAAAGGAAGAGTGGTGTATTTGCCCTTGGATTTGAAAAAAAATATGGAAACTATTGATGCGGATACTTTGGAAACTGAACCATTAGTTATTCTGGTTAATGGTGTACCTACAAAGAATAAGAAGATTTGGCAGGAGCTGGTAGATGTGCGGAAAGTACAAAGAGCAAATTTGTATTTGAAAAGGAATAACAAATGGTATGAATCAATTTATATAGAAGAAGAAGAAGAAGAAGATTTACAAGAAGACACAGAAACACCAACTGGACAAATTGAAAAAGTGGACAAGTCAAAGGAAGAAGAAATTTATGAACATTTTAGCATACATCCTCTTCATTCAAAAGAAGTTATGGGAGACAATATTGATCTCTTTCAGATGAAGAAAGCAAAAGGAACTCCCGTGAGTGTATGGGAGGAGAGCTTGGAAGCTCGATGTTTTCCCCAGCTGTTTCCTAAAGGAAAAGGAGGACGATACGATGAACGTCCAGAACAGATTCCAGCTTCTGAGTATCGGACTACAAGACTATATGCTGAAGATCCCAGATTTCGACAAAGTATTCCTTATTTGTTCCATCTTTTATTTGAAAGCGACTTGTCTGCACTGTCTTATGCAGTAAATCACATTTTAAAAAGTGGAGTACATTTACAAAATGTGTCTGCTTAGGATTTTATGGAGAAAGTGCAGCACCGAGATGATCATTTGGAAACACAACTGATCAATCTGATGGCTTGTCAGCGTGGGACAAATGAATATTGGTACCGACGCCATGGTGAATTAAAATGCATGTTACGGAATTTAGGAACACCAACATGGTTCGTTACCCTAAGCTGTGCGGAGTACGCTTGGGATGATTTACTGGATTTTCTACGAGAGGCAAATTCAAACATTAAAAACATCGAATACAAGACAGCAGGAGAACTGTGCTCATTGGATCTGGTTAATGTTTGCAGATATTTCAATCATAGATTTGAGGCTATGATGTCCTTCATCTGCAATAAAAAAAATCCACCTCTTGGAGAAGTAGTAGATTTCTTTTGGAGAAAAGAGTACCAGGCAAGAGGTGCTCCTCATATTCATATGCTGTTGTGGATCAAGGATGCCCCAAAGTTTGGAACAGATACTGATGAAGCAGTGTTATCTTTCATTGAAGAATATGCAACATGTGCTATACCAAAAAGCACAGAAGAGAAAAAGTTAAAGGAGCAAGTTTTACGTTTCCAAAGTCATCGGTATGGAAAATACTGTCGACGGAAATACAAGAGCAAAGATAAATACTACACTAAATGTCGATTTGGATTTCCTAGACCTGTTCTTTCAAATGGAAGAGTCAACAGTTTTATGTCAGCTGTGAGACATACTATCACAAGAAAATCACCTAAGAATACCTACAATCTAAAAAGAAAAGAAGAATCAAAAAATATAAATGACTACAACCCAGTCATTTTATCCATGTGGAACGCTAACATGGATATACAGTATGTAGCTGACAATTCCATTGCTGTTGCTCGATATGTAACGTCTTACATTACGAAATCAGAAAAAACAGAATTGAAGGAAATGTGGGAAGAGATTTCTCACGAGAAGACTGTCAGTAAGAAGCTGTACAGTTTCAGTTTGAAGATGTTATCGCATCGAGAAATTGGATCCTACGAATGTTCAGATAGGTTATCTTCTGCAAGTCTCTACTCGAAGTCAAGAAGAAGAATTTGGGCAAGTTTAGGCCTTGCAGCAATGAGAAATCGGGTACTGAAATCTGTTGGAGAAATTGAATATTTGGCCGAGAATGACCCAGAAAGTACAGATATTTTGAAATCAAACATGTTGGACACATATTATCCCAAGAGAAGTCAACATCTGGAGAACATGTGTCTCTATGAAGTGCTGCAGAACTACATTTATTCACGGAAAGCCGCAGAAGACATCAACAATGGAAAATATAAAGTCGTTGGTGAGGAAGGATGTTTGGTGAAGCAAACAAAAGGAAGTTTGATAAATCACAGGAAGCTGAGTTGCGACACTACTGACAAGAAGGAATTTTACTACTTGGCTCTTTTACAGTTGTTTAAACCATGGCGTACAGAGGATGAACTACTGGGAGAATTTCAAAGCTATGAAGATTCTTTTAATGCTTGCAAAGACAGCATACAATGCAGTACATTCTCAAGTTATCTGCAAATGTTAAATGAAGAAATTGAACAGGAAACTACAATTGCAGCAGAAATAGCTAGAGACAGTTCTCAGGACAGCCAAAGTTCAGGAACACTCAGTCAAGATCCCCTAGGACAACCAATCGTTGAAAATGAAGCATCAATAGCCATGAATGAAGTGGAAACGGCTATGAATCAAGCTCAAGAAGAATTTATAGACTTAGAAAATTTGGAAAGACAACTGAATCAAGAGCAGCAACAAATTTATGAAGAGATCAGAAACAAAATTGATCACGGATTTCTACATGAAAAAAAAGAGTGCTCATGCACATCATTTCATCCAATCAGGATGTATGTAAGCGGACAAGCTGGAACTGGAAAAAGTTTCCTTATAAAAGTCATCAGAAGCTACCTACAGCAAAAAACAGATTCTACTTTGTCTTGTGTGGTTACTGCTCCAACTGGGTTAGCAGCATATAACATAAAAGGAATCACTTTACATCGTTTGCTAATGTTACCAGTGGAGCATGAGAACAAAATACAATACAACAAGCTAACTGGAGAAGCATCCTTGGAAGTTTCAAGAGTATTGAAGAAGATGCAAGTTCTCATTATTGATGAGGTGAGCATGGTATCAAACTTAATGCTTGCCTTTGTGCATTTAAGAATGCAGCAAATTTTGAAGACAGACTATGACATGTTATTTGGTGGAAAACACGTCATAGTTTTTGGAGATCTTTTGCAACTTACTCCAGTTAAAGGACAACCAGTGTTTAATACTGTCACACATGAAGACACGAAGAAGTCATTGGGAAGCATCGGAAATACAAATATTTGGTCCTTCTTTGAGTACAAGGAACTTACTACTAATATGAGGCAAGCAAGCGATGAAGAATATGGAAGTATTCTGAAAGATATCAGAATTGGACTACTCACAGAAGTTGGCAAAAAAGCATTACAGAGTCGGCTGCTACATAATTTATTTCCAAAGGAAGAAATAGTTGCAGAGAAAATATACAAGAACATTGCAGAAAACAAAAGTGTCATCTGCTTAATGCCAACTCTACGTGAATGCTCAATATTTAATGAGGAGCTTTTGAAATTGGAAAAGGAAGAGATCAGGAAATTGGAAGCAGTGGACAAAATTGAGGATGGAAGAATTACTGTCACAGTAACAGGCACAATGAAAAATAAATTGGATTCACTAGAGAAGAACATCTCCAAAACAGCTGGATTAGAAAAAAATCTATATGTTTGCATGAACTGTAGAGTATTTTTAAGGAGAAATTTGGATGTTGAAAAAGGTTTAGTTAATGGAGCTATGGGAAGAGTTGTGGGTTTTATTAATTATCAGAAAAAAGATGGAATTGAATGTTTAAAAATAAAATTTGATCAGATAGAAGAAGTTAAAGATATTTGTCGTTGTACAGTTCGTTTCATGCTTGTGAAAGACTTATATGTACGTAGGAAGCAGTTTCCGTTTTCTCTAGCATATGCTGTAACTATTCACAAGTCTCAAGGATTGACTGTAGATTGTGCATTTGTGAACATTGGTTCAACTGTGTTCAAAGAAGGTATGGCATATGTTGCTTTGTCACGAGTGAAAACATTATCAGGTTTATTCATGATAGACTTTGATGATTCAAAAGTTAGTGCTGATACAAACTGTGTATTGGAGTATAATAGATTAAGAAGAAGCTATGCTCCTCATTTAGGTCAGTATCCTGTGTTGGAGAAACGTGTAGTTTCTCGTAAAAGGAAAAATGAGAATATCTGTAATGAAGATGTAGAGAGGAGGAAAAAAAAGAGGAGTGATGTAATTGCAAGCAAAAAGAAAAAGGAAAATGAAGAACAGGTTGTAGGATGTCATTTTGAAAATAGCTCTGGTGTCAACTGCTACGCAAATGTAGTGCTGAATGTTGCATTTTATCTGGAAAGTTTGCAAGAGCAGATAATAGTAAATCAGGGAAAAAGATTCTGTTCTGAGCTGAGTCTCCTTTTTCAAAAGCTGAGTAAAGATAAAACTCAAATAGAAAGTGCTACTGAAATTAGAAAACTTTTAGATGTATGTTCAGGACAAACACAGTTTTCTCAAAATGAACAGCAAGATGCACACGAATTTTTGATGTATTTTCTTCAAGTACTGGAAGAAGAAGAAGTTGCAATTGATATTTTATTTGGTCTCTCTTATAAATGGGAACATAGTTGTGAAAACTGTTATAATATATGTGGCTCTAATGTTGATAATGAAAGGTTTATTTATTTGACATTGCCAGAGAGTAAAACAGTCACTTTTGCAAAATTAGTTAAAGATGCTAATCATAGCATGAAATGCGGTGAGTGTCAATCTGACATGTTTTCAACATTAATTTTAAAGGAATACGGACAGTATGTAATTTTAATGATGCAACGATGTAGAGCTGATGGTTCAAAATTGGATACTTTAATAAAGAAGTTTACAGGACAGCAATTATCAATTTCAGGAAAAACTTTTGTAACTGTTGCAATAATTTTCCATGATGGACCTACTGTTACTTCTGGACATTACACAGTTTATCTTAAATGTGAAAAAGGCTGGACACTGTGTAATGATTCCCAATTGATTTTCAAACAACGTTTGCCTTTTGATTTAGCAAATTCCTATCTAATCTTCCTGAAACCTAAATTTTAGAGAGACTTGGCAAGATCTGGACAAAATAATTTTACCATTTTACTGGATTACCATTGGAATTGTCAAAAAAAAAGATTTTTTAAATTATCATTTGGCCTAATGGAAAGATAACCAATTGTAATGTGGACTTTTTTAATTTTTTATGAAACTTTCAAAAACCAATAATTTAGAGAAAATCGGTAACATCTGCACAATTTAAATTTTGGAATGTTATTGGAAATTTTTTCAAAAAAGATTTTTAAAATTACTATTTGGCCATGCGGAAAAGTAACCAATTCTATTGTGGACTTAATAAATTATTTTAAAAAATTTCGGGAACCAAAATGTTACAGAGAATCGGTGAGATCTGGACAAATTAAACTTTAGAATTTTATTGGATTACCATTGGAAATTTAATCCAAAATTTTTTTTAAAATTACTATTTGGCCTAAAGGAAATGGAATCAGATGTATTGTGGAGTTATTTGAGATATAATATTGTGATTATACTTCTGAAACAAAAATATCAGACGGTATTTTAAAGAAATAAGTATTGTTTTTTGATGATATTTTTTTTTAATATTATGCATTTCTGTAATGTTAAGTTTAAGTGAGAAGAGATTCTGGGCTTTTTTAATACAATCTTTGAGATTGTTATTTTTTTTTTGCCCGCTGTTAAATGATGAATGCAATTGCTTTCACAATTTATAGTGAAATGCAATATATTCTGAAAACAGCAAAAATAAGGCAAAAATATTTTTTGGTAAATATGTAAATACGTGTACTGTATTTTAAAATGTTTAAAAAATATTAATACTTTTTTCTTTTTTTTCAGATTGATATAGAAAATTTTCGAAAACTAGAACCATTTTTAAAGCAATTTTTTTTAAAAAAAACAAATGAATAAATATTTTTTTGAGTGGGTATGGTAAGTCAATAATAATAATTGTAGTGTCTCAAAGACCTTGTAATGTGATAATTGATTTTTAGTGTTTTTAAAAAAAAAAAAAAAAATTACGCGCACCGTACGCGTACGGTAAAAAAAAAAAAAAAAGTTTTTAAAAACATATATAAAAAAAAGATGAAAGATAAGGTTGGCTCTTAAAAGAGCCGTTGTGTTCATGCAGGGAGAGAGGAAAGAAAGAATGGGAAAATTAGTCTCTGTGACAAGTGTGCTGATCTATTTTGAGGTTCACTAGGGAAACACTGGTCTCCCTATGACAAATTAGATCATGACAAGAGGCACATCGAATATCAACCCTCAGAAATCGAGGGTTAATTTCCAGAGGGCCAGCAAAAGGAGATGCTCCCCCCACAGATGAAGGGCTCACCTGACCTGCAGAAGAAGGAGTCAGCCCTGCAGATGATGGTCCAGGCTGAGCTGCTGTGGATGTGCTTGGTTGACTTTCTGAAGGGTTACCTCCAAAAAGTCGAGCATGTGTCCTTTTGTGTACATCCTTGAGGTGCCTCATCATGGTATGATTCCCAAAGGAATACTTCCTGTCAGGATTACCTCTTGAAAGTACACGCTGACACAGCGTGCAAGTCACTAAGGGTGCATTTACCTTTAGCTGGCCTTCAGGAAAAGTAAAATAATCCCATACATAAGAGGTCTTTTGTTTCCTCGCTCTCTGCCTCAAGGTAGTGCTGCTAGTGCTAGCCTCACTCTCAGAAGGGCTCTGCTGTTCTGCCATCGTATCACAAAGACAACCCAGCTCCTTCTCCTAAGGGATCACAAGCAGAAATGAGGGGAATGGGTGTGGTGTAGGAGAGTTCTAGAACTGAAAGTAGTTTCATCCAATCAAAAGTTGTGTTTCATGATCACATGACCTGCCGTACGCTTACGGTACGCTTACGGTGCACTTACGGCAAAAGTACGCATGCGCGTAAAAAAGACACGCGCTTGCGCGCATGCGCATAACAGTCACTACCCGACACTTCCGCGTAACGTGCGCGTGTAGCGTACACGCGTACGCGTCCCACGCGGATTACGCGCGGCTACGCAAATTGCGTAACTATACGCAAACAGCGTAGATAAATTACGGGCATTGCGTAAACCGTACGCTTACCGTAAGCTTACGGTACGTGTACTAAAAAAAAAGGAAAAAATGTACTGCAAAAAATTTTAACATGTTTATTTTATGAAATATATTTAAAAAAACATATTAAAGAATTTTAAAAATTTAACCTTAGTCTTTATAAAAGGTTAGAACATTAAATTAAAAATATGTTTAAAAAAATAGAAGAAAAAAAAAAAATTAGCATTTAAAAAACCTTGCAAATTCACTGAAAAAACCATGGGTTTCACACACGTTATAGTTAGGAATTAGCATTTAAAAAACCTTGCAAATTCACTGAAAAAACCATGGGTTTCACACACGTTATAGTTAGGAATTAGCATTTAAAAAACCTTAGAAATTCAGTGAAAAAACCATAGGTTTCACACACGTTATAGTTAGGAATTAGCATTTAAAAAACCTTAGAAATTCAATGAAAAAACCAAAGGTTTCACACACGTTATAGTTAGCTGGACATTTTACTCGTAAAAAACCATTGAAATTACCCCGTTATAGTTAGTTAAGCTAACTATAACTCGCGCGCCCGCAATGCACTGCTGATGACGTCACATATTACATCACTCATGACATGGTCAGTGACATCACTCATGACATCACTGATGACATCTCAAATGACATCACTGATGACATCACTGATGACATCATCCTTGTGATAGAGTGGCAGACCTCCTCTCACCCTAATATAACCTTTGATACACACATTCAAAAATAGAGACTAAACTTTTCAAAACAATGGACATACCAATACCAGTTACAACAACCTATTCAGTAATTCTAAGATCCACATACACATCCACTCATTCACCAACAGTCCTATACAGTCACTCATACATGTACTCACTCATCATATGTACTCATACACCTATACATCCTGTTACACAATGCCACTCATCCGTAGAGTTACTCACACACATAGTCACTCATGCTAATAAAGAATCAAACATCCGTTTACTTGCATATAGTTATACACACACCACCACACTTACTTCTACAAAAACTTACACATACTTAGTCTTTTAAACAATCACTTATAGAAACACATATTTATTCATACAGGAACTCTTTCAATCTCTCACTCTCACATATACTCACTTATATACACCAATAGTCACATATACTAGTTAAAAACATATGTAGTTACTCATAAAGACACTGTTGAGACAGTCATTCACTCACTAACACACCCATACACACACTCATCCACCCATGCAGTCCTGCACACATACTATCTTCAACACAAACAAACAGTGAGTCACTCATTCATGCACCTATGCACTACGTAATACCCCCCACCGAACCATGCAGACGCTCAGACTGATACTCAAAAAACCAACTAATAACCTATATAGACATTCATGTAGCTACTCACCAACCCATACAGCCACTTATACACAAAGTGAAAGACTGATACAGATATATACATATTTAAACATTACTCACTAAGCCATGTATTCACTATGATACACTTAATCAGTCAGTTACACAATCAATTTTTCAAAAACAAATCATCCATTTAGACACTTATATACCCATTTATTCTTCCATCGACCTTGAGATATACATATATAAAACATATTTAATTTTCAGAAAAACACACATTCACTGGATGATGTCATCAGTGATGTCATTTGAGATGTCATCAGTGATGTCATGAGTGATGTCACTGACCATGTCATGAGTGATGTAATATGTGATGTCATCAGCAGTGCATTGCGGGCGCGCGAGTTATAGTTAGCTTAACTAACTATAACGGGGGAATTTCAATGGTTTTTTACGAGTAAAATGTCCAGCAAACTATAACGTGTGTGAAACCCCTGGTTTTTTCATTGAATTTCTAAGGTTTTTTAAATGCTAATTCCTAACTATAACGTGTGTGAAACCTATGGTTTTTTCACTGAATTTCTAAGGTTTTTTAAATGCTAATTCCTAACTATAACGTGTGTGAAACCCATGGTTTTTTCAGTGATATATATATATATATATATATATATATATATATATATATATATATATATTATCTACTGGTCGCCAGTAGATAGTTATAGTTAGGACCGTGTTTCCATAGGAAATCTGAAAATTCTATTTTGAATAACTTTGGCCCCGGTTGACGAATCCTCGCGAAATTTTCAAAATAGGTGGGGCGCTCCGCTCCGCTCCTACCCTGAAAGTCTCGGGGGGATTTGTCAAGCGGGGGCTGAGAAAAAAGGGGGGTCCCAAAACACGTTTTTCCCATGCAATTTTCCATAGGGACCTTTAGTCCAAGGTACAGCCCAAACGGCTGAACAGAATTACTTTAAATTTGGCAAAGAGGTAGTCCTCAAGTCAGGGATGTGCCTTTTGCATATCTGGAGTCAATCTGTTCATTAATTGCAGTTAAAAGTACATACATATCTATAGCCTAGCACCGTGCACGCACGGTGCGCGCACGGTGACGTGCGCGAGCGCAATTCTGATTGGTTGTTAGATGTCAGTAAACATTCGAATCGGTCGAAATCAGGAAGTGTCGGCCGCCATTTTGTCTCTCGCAGTCTGAGGCAGTGAAAACAAAGGTGGAGAACGTGAAAAGGGGGCAGGGTGGACAGTTCCTGACCCCCTAGCCTTTGTCAGGGGGTCACTGAAGGACCCCCAAGGGTGAAAAAAACGTATTTTTTTTTCGAAAAAGCGCACCGAGCGGCCACAGCGCGCGCACGGTGCGCGCACGGTGAAAAACCTGAAAAAAATATATTAATAAATACATAATTTAGCATTTAAAAAACCATAGGTTTCACACACGTTATAGTTAGGAATTAGCATTTAAAAAACCTTGCAAATTCACTTAAAAAACCATAGGTTTCACACATGTTATAGTTAGCTGGACATTTCCCTCGTTAAATACCAATGAAATTCCCCCGTTATAGTTAGTGCAGGCAACTATAACTCACGCGACCGCAATCCTCTGCTGATGACGTCAGATATTACATCACTGATTACATATGTGTCTTTCTGAAAAATAAATATTTGTAATATATGTATAGCTAAAGATTAATGGAAGAAGACATGGGTAAATAGGTGTCTAAATACAGTGATGTAATATCTGACGTCATCAGCAGAGGATTGCGGTCGCGTGAGTTATAGTTGCCTGCACTAACTATAACGGGGGAATTTCATTGGTTTTTACGAGGGAAATGTCCAGCTAACTATAACATGTGTGAAACCTATGGTTTTTTAAGTGAATATCTATATCTATAAGTATATATATATCCAGAAATTCCGCTAATGTTGCTTCTGACAACGGATACGGACCACAGTTTCGTGCAGAAAATATGTTTTATTCAAGATCACCTTGCCGCCATGACGCGTTTCAGCCCAACCATGGGCCTTGATCACATGACACGGTAACGTTACAATTCATTGGTTTATATGATATGAATAACAAGCAAGCTGATTGGCATGTGTTAAAAAAAATGACATGGATGACAGACTACAAGCAAATAGATAATAGTTCCATATTCTTTCCAGCTTAAAACTATGAGTAAAATACAAGTAATTTGACAAGAAGATTAAAAACCTTAAAACCATCTAAAATGTATTTAAAAGGAAATTTAGGTTTAAATAACATAATTTAGGTTTTTGAGAACAAGTTGTTAATATGAGCGGAACTAATGCTTGCAAGTTTGTTACATTACGCTTGACTATATCTGTAAACCTCAGAAAAGAATATACTAAAGTGCATAGTGCCAGGGGGGATACACAGTATGGTAGTACATAAACAGCCTTTGACATTATGGACGGTATTAATGTCAACGGGACCTTTGTTCTGTGTAATTGAGAATATTTTTGTCATACCCCATTTACCCTGATTGGTGCATGATTTCTCAATACAAAATGTATAACCACATTAAACTGCATGAATGCATCTCAGTAGAATACATTGAGAAATAACATAACGAAAAGAACCTAAATAGGTGAATGAATGAACATGAATATGTGTGAAAGAAAATCATCACTGGAGCCCCAGTGATACCGTTTATACATGTCATGTTAACATGTCTGCTATAAACCAAGCTTTGTTGCATACGTATTATAAATCATAGTTAATATGATGTGGTCAGCTCCTGTTGGAATGATAGGTGGCAGTACAGGCCTCCAGAAGTTATTATGGACTCTACCAGTCCCAATTGTGCAAATACGCAAGTCAAAGTCAATACATGTAAAAGCGGCCTAATGGTACATAATAATAATGCTGTTTCCGTTAAACGATCTCGGAATCACGACATATGAGTTAGACTCGCTGTAAGATACAAACAAGTTGTAATAATGTATGTAGAAAAGTGGATATCTCAGTTTGTCAAATATTGATGGTAATATATGCAGGTAGGTTTAAGTATTATGAACTTTTCGTAACTATAGAAAGTGATGCTACATTTTAATAAAACCGTTTGAGATTTTTTTGAGAATTTTTTGAGATTTGTATGAGAGATTTTAAATCAGGTCCTCTTCCCTCTAGGTCAATCAATAGTTAAGTATATGAATACATAATTAAATATATAAATATCATTTTACATAATATACGAATGTATGAGCGTCCTAATATAATCTAAAATAGATATTATTCCGCTTACATATTATGTTCTATAATAAATAAATAAATAAATAAATAAATACATCTAAGAGTGAATGAATATAAAAGACCCTAAACACTTTCATAAATAGTCCAGTAAATACTTATAAAATTCCCTTTTAAAAGATTTTTTTAAAAAGAACCTAAAAAAGTATATTTATCACCATTTTACATAATACATAGATAGTTGAGTAGTGACCCCAGTAATATATGGGTTTGTATCTTTCAAAGAGTTATCATAGGCATGTATAGAGATCCTCCGTTGAATTAAGGCCTGATGGGTATTTGGTATTCAGTTCCAGGATATATTTGGTTTCTAGCTGGCGCAATCTATGCTCCCTGTCACCCCCTCTTCTACTGGCTGGGATTGAATCTATCACAAAATATCTTAAATCACTACTTCGGGAGCCATGGTTATATATATACGCATACATATATGTGCACATTTATATATATATATATATATATATATATATATATATATATATATATATTCACTGAAAAAACCATAGGTTTCACACACGTTATGAATTAGCATTTAAAAAACCTTGCAAATTCACTTAAAAAACCATAGGTTTCACACATGTTATAGTTAGCTGGGCATTTCCCTCATAAAAAAACAATGAAATTACCCCGTTATAGTTAGTGCAGGCAACTATAACTCACACGACCGCAATCCTCTGCTGATGACGTCAGATATTACATCACTGTATTTAGACACTTATTTACCCCTGTCTTCTTCCATTCATCTTTAGCTATACATATATTACATTTTTTTTTTCCAGAAAGACACATATGTCATCAGTGATGTAATATCTGACGTCATCAGCAGAGGATTGCGGTCGCGTGAGTTATAGTTGCCTGCACTAACTATAACGGGGGAATTTCATTGGTTTTTTACGAGGGAAATGCCCAGCTAACTATAACATGTGTGAAACCTATGGTTTTTTAAGTGAATTTGCAAGGTTTTTTAAATGCTAATTCCTAACTATAACGTGTGTGAAACCTATGGTTTTTTCAGTGAATTTGTACGGTTTTTTAAATGCTAAGTTATGTATTTATTAATATATTTTTTTAAACAAAACTTTTTCACGGCGCGCGCACGGTGCGCTTCACGCCCCGTGCGCGCACGGTGGCCACGCGGTGCGCTTTGCGCACCGCACGCCCGCTTTACGCAGTTTGTGCCATGCACGCACGGAGCTCTTCGCGCACCGTGCGCGCGCGGTGGGCACACGGTGCGCATCGCGCACCGCCCGGCAACTTTACAAAGTTCGTCCCGTTCGCGCACGGAGCGCTTCGCCCCCAAGGGCCAAATACATTTTTTTTTTCAATAAATCGCGGAGTGCGCGCACGCTGCGCAAACTTCGCAGAATTTTTTCTGTTTGGGTGGTGCGCGCAGGGTGCGCGCACTTGGCGATTTAAAAAAAATAAATAAATTGTTTTTTGACCCTTGGGGGTCCTTCTGGGACCCCCTGACCACGGCTAGGGGGTCAGGAACTGTCCACCCTGCCCCCTTTTCACGTTCTCCACATTTGTTTTTCACCCCCTCAGAGTGCGAGAGACAAAATGGCGGCCGACACTTCCTGGTTTCGACCGATTCGAATGTTTACTAAGATCTAACAACCAATCAGAATTGCGCTCGCGCACGGCAAGGTGCGCGCACCCAGCTCGCACGCTGCGCGCGCACAGATATATATATTGATTTAAATGCTATTTTCTCTGGAAATACTGAACAGATTTACACCAAACCTGCAAAAGGCACTTCATGGACCTTATGGCTACCTCTCTGCCAAATTTCACATAATTCTGTTCAGCCGTTCGGGCTGTAGCTGCGACTAAAGTCCCTATGGAAAAATCCATGGGGAAAACGCGTTTTGGGACCCCCCCTTTTTCTCGGCCCCCGCTTGATGAATCACCCCGAGACTTTCAGAGTAGGAGCGGAGCGGAGCGCCCCATTAGTGTTGAAAATTTCGCGAGGGTTCGTCAATCGGCGCCAAAGTTATTCAAAATAGAATTTTGAGATTTCCTATGGAAACTCGGTCCTAACTATAACTATCTACTGGCGACCGCCAGTAGATAATATATATATATATATATATATATATATATATATATATATATATGCAATGCAACAGGTCTCGCATTTTGAGAGATTAACCCCTTCGCTGCGGCGGGAATTCCGCCGCAGCGCTGGGGGGTGCGGGGGGGCAGCGCGGTGGCGCTGTGCTCATGACGGAGCCACTCCGTCATGAGCCACGGTTGAGCTGTGCTCATGACGGAGCGGTTCCGTCATGACTCCGCCCAGTTGCGTTGTCCCCCCGCACTGGCGGGGAAACAGCGCCGCGTGGGCGGAGCGGCCGCCAACAGTCGTGGCATGACGGAACCGCTCCGTCATGAGCACACGGCAACCGTGGCTCATGACGGAGCGGTTCCGTCATGAGCGGGGAAGGGGTTAAGCTATTGGCATTGTAAATGCCGATGCCTTTTATTTATGTTTTGGTTTTTAAAACATAAATTTAAGGAAGTGTCATTTACAATGGCAATAGCTGAAACCCGCACAAATGTGAGACCTATTGCATTGAAAATGCTTGTTTTAATCACTTTTAAGCACCTTCCAATGCGTGACTTCGGGATGCTCGCTGCATAAAAACCTTTCTTGTGTTTCATTTAATGGACTATAATGTTGCTCAATCAACAATATGAAACTAGGCTACATATAGGGTATGCATGACAATATGCTTCCCTTTTATTTCAGTAATGGCATTGTCCTCAGGGGAGGGGCATGAATGTTCCTAAATTCACGTTTAAACGTTTAAAAACTAGGATTGCCTCTCAAATCAGTGACAATCTGATTTACTAAATCAAACGGTTTCTCATGTTAAATACACTTTTTTGAATTTTAAAGCGACGGCCTTTATCACAGTTTTAAATGAGGGGTTACTCTATGATTTACATGGCAAATCAAATCAGGGCTCGGCTCATTAATCCACCAAGTTAGACACTCTGCTCGGCTCTGCTCTTTCTGTTAATTTCTTGGCTCGCCAGCCTCTATAAATCTCCTTGACATTGGAATGGTGGAGGGTTGTGCTCTCGGAGGAAACAGGCAAAAGTAGATAACTATTAACATTTTGGGATAAGAAATGGGGTCTGTTTTCGATTACCATTGAAAAAGCTTTGTACATCCAGTGCCTCTGCTCTGTGCTAAGCCCATCAGCCACAGCTTCTTCCCCACACACCGGGCTCTTTCCCAGGTCCACAAGTCCAGCCGGGATCAGTGAAAGAACACCAACAACCCGGCAAAAGAAAAGGTCACACACGCAGGTTCTGCAGCCTACAATTGTTTACTTTTGTCCTTTTTCGGTGTCACCAGTAAGCTTCATCGTAGTGCCGCTTCCCCTGCTGGTTATGTAGTGTGCAAAATATTTCTTATACAAGGAGCAGTCATCGTTCACTGTTTACCAATTAATTTGCCATTGGACATTTAATTCGTAAAATATAAGCAAGTGATCAGTTGGATGCACGTGTCAATGTGCTGCAAGTGTTTACTATTCTAAGATGGCGCCTGCAATTCGGAAAATGTAATGAGGCTTCGTAGCTCGGTATACACGTTCAACCTTCTACGCAGTTGGTGATTATGATAGCAAATTATTTTGACATATTGAAAGGCAGCAGCTTGCTAGACTTTGGTCCGAAGTGTACAACAATATAATGGCCGCAGAAAGGACCAGGTTGTTGTGTCACTTACAAGGCAAGGGAGCTTGAGAAAGCTAAGTGCACTGCCACATTTACACTGATTTAGAAAAGCAGATAGTTATAAAAAAAGAAGATGGGTATCTATTTTCAGCACAGCCCAGTGAGTGAGAGCATAATTTTAGTCCTACATCTGGGTCTACGCGTGTCCAGGGCCGCCTGGAACCATGAACAAGCGCGGTGAAAGCAAATCGCGCGGCTAAATAATTGCATAATCAAGCGCGGATACGGGCTTTAGAACGCCTTCCTCTGTACTTGAAAAAAAGTGGTTACCGAATTAAACCAGTGCAGCCAAAGCGGACGTCGATGAAAGCGGCGCCATACAAAAAAGGCCGGGCCAAAGCGAATGGCGCTCACAATGAAAACAAAAGAGTTCTTACTGTCTTTTAAAGGACAGCGTATAAAGCCGCCAGTAAAAGATCCAGTCCAGGTGGGTGGAGCCAAAAGAGGACAGGGTGGCAACCAGGAGGGATTAAAAAGCTTCCGGTACAATCAGCACACTACCTTCCACATAATCAATTACGAGAAATGACGCACACCAATGAAAATTACAGGCGGAGCAGAGACACGACTTCTGAAACCGTATTGATTTCAAGAAGCCCTCACAGAGCGAGCAGCGCATGCACGCTGCAACGCCAGGCGAGTCCTAAAAAGAGCTCTTTCTGAACTAAGACCTACCTTTTTGCCAAATTAGGTGTAATTCCGTTCAGCTGTTCGGGCTGTAGCTTTGTCTAAAGTTCCTTTGGAAATTAACATAGGGAAAACACGTTTTGGGACCCCCTTTTTTCTCAGCCCCCGCTTGACGAATCACCCTGAAACTTTAAAGACAGGAGCTGACTGGAGCGCCCCATTAGTTTTGAAAATTTTGCAAAGATTTGTCAAACGGCGCCAAAGATATTGGCAAATCAAAAAACACTTTCCCTATGGAATCTAGGTTCTAACTATAACTACCTACTGGCGACCCCCAGTAGGAGAGATATAAATATATATATATCCCCTATTGGTGTTTGCCAGTAGGTAGGTATAGTTAGGTCTGCTTTTCCATTGACAGAGCATTTTTTGCTTTGCTAATAACTTTGGTCCCATTTGATGAATCGTCAACAAACCTTCCAAAACAAAAGTTCATCCACCTCAGCTCCATCTAAGAAAGTTTCAGGGGGCTGAGAAAAAAGGTATGTAAAATCTCCATGCATTTTTCCTACACTTGTTTAAGACAGGTTTTTGCACAAACTACTGAACAGAATTGCACCACATTAGGCAGGAAGCTAGATCTTGGTTCTCAAATTGCGCTATTTGTGATTTGGTGTAAATCCGTTTAATAGTTTTTGAGATATGTAGGGTAAACAATAATTGTATACTTTAGCAGTTGGGCTCACTAGAGTACCGTGGGCATCTCGCGATCGCAAAAAATCAAAAATGGAGCACTGTGATTGGTTCAAGAGGCCAGGTTTTCCCATGAGCCTTCATGATCCCGCAGGAGTGAGAGGCACCTGCGAGTCTAGCTAGCGCTCTGATTGGCTGGCTGTTGGAATGTTAGAAATGAAATGGCAGCCATGCTGTGGAAATTAAGTAAAAAAGCTATATAAGGGGGCAGCAGAATGGCATGCAGTCCCCCTATTTAGAGAGGAGGTGTCTAAACAACAACTACAGTGAAGATATCAAATTTATATATTTTTTAACTAATTTTTACAATCTGGCAGGACTCTTGCGGGACTGTGAATAGTAAAAAGTAGTAGATGAGTTCTCAATACACTCCTTTAGTAGCAATGCATATTGTGGCCCTTGTGTTTGAGAAGAAGTGTGTAAGAGTTAGGTACTGTGATGATTAGAAGGTTAAATCTTTTTTTTATGTTACGATCTCACTAGACTCTCGCGGGATCGTGAAAAGTAGGAAGGAGTAGGTGATGTTTGAATACATTCTACTATGCACACTTGTTACTGGATGAACGAGTCTTACTGGTGATGGTTTTTATCAGACTTTACTATTTATGCTCATTGGTATGAGAAGGGTTGTGAGTAGAGTGCAAGCTCATCTAAACACCCTATTATGCACACCCATCATCTGAGATAGAGGTGTGAAAGGAGAGCCCAGTCCCTCCCCACACCTACTATGCACACCTATCATTACAAAAAGAGGTCTCAGCAGAGGGACCAGTCTCTCCATACACCCTCCTAAGCACACCCTTCATCTGAGAGAGAGGTCTGCAAGGAGAGGGCAGTCCCTCCCCATACCCTACTATGCACACCCATCATTACAGGGAGATGTCTAACCCAGAGAGGCCAGTCCCTCCACACATCCTACTATGCACACCTGTCATCTGAGAGACAGGTCTGAAAGGAGAGCCACGCATTTCCCCACATCCTACTATGTACACCTATCATTACAGAGAGAGGTCTCAGCAGAGAGGCCAGTCCCTACACACACCCTATTACGCACACCTGAGAGAGAGGTCTGAAATGAGAGGCCAGTCCCCCCACAGACCCTACTGTGAGCTGCACCAACACTTGGTTGCGAGCAAGTTAACTGATCCAAAGAAACTTGCTGAGGAGGCAGACATCTGGGTCAGCACCAGAGTGTCCAAGAAGGCATCTGGGTAGGACTTCAGAAAAGGTGGTCAGGGTTCCCACTAGAAGAAGGAGGAGGGAGATAAAAATACTGGTTCTCTAAAGACCCCGAAACAACTTACCGAGGAAAGGGTCTGTGTAGGAAGGTGGAATCTGACTGCATGGTTGCCCCCACTTTTTTCCTGGTGTTTGGATGGTTTTTGACTAGTCTGGCTGGGATCCTGCTATCCAGGACCCCAGCCTATCTGCTTACTCCCTTAAATGACATGGTGTGCATATTAGATGCACTAGTGATTGGATACTGTGGTACCTTATGAGCCCCTAGTATATGGTACCTTAGGTACCAAGGGCATAGGTACTGCACATGCCTACCAGGGGCTGAGGCATGTATTATGCCACCCCTGGGAAGCAGACTAAATCTGACACCACAGGCCTGCTACTGCAGCCTGGGTGAGGTAGTGTTAGCACTCCTCACTGAGGTATAGGTTCCCTATATCTCACCTTACACACATATATAAACCTATCAGTCACCCCTAAGGCAGGCCCTAACAATCCTGAGGGCAGGGTGCTTGGTTTCCATGTGAGGGGGTGCCTCTGCCTGAGCACGGCCCCTCTGCAGCTCTCAGAGTCCATTCTCTGTAGCTGTTTGTGGATGCGGTTAAACCATATACTCCTTAGTGCATTATAACCTAGCGGTAAATGCTAACTTTGGGATTGCTGCATCAAAACATGTCATGCTTGGTGTCAAACACTTTGGAATCATACCCCCACACCAGTAACTGGTGTGGGAGTATGATCCCACCCTTCTAGAGAGATAGACATGTACCCACTGTGGAAACACGGTAGAATCTTGAAGAGCCCTGGCATTACAAAATGGATGCCACCAGTCACAGACACTGGGCTGCCCTCCTGCTGCTGACCGAAACTCGCAGTGGAGAAGGCCCAACAATAGGCATCCTGTCACAGGGAGGTGTGGTCACCTCCCAGACATGATTTAGTGTATTGGGGCTGGGTGGGTGCACTCCTAGAGTGCTTTGAAGTCCTGCACTGGGGGAGCAGTAGGCTCCTATGTGCATATGCCAGCTCAAACCGGTTCAAGGGCTACCAGCCCCTGCTCTGGCGCGAAACTGGACAAAGGGAAGTGGGTGTAGCCACCCACTCCCCTGACCCTCCCATAGGAGTGGTCATAGAGCTAGTCCCTCCCTTCCTTGTAGTATAAGTTAGGGAACTCTTGCCATTGCAAACTAGATATCCCTGGACGACGCTCTGAAGAAGAATCCTGGACCTCTGACGTTCTACTACCTCTGGAAGACTGAGGAATCTCCCTTGGAGTCAAGGAGTGAGTCCCCTGCTTGGCAGGCACCAAAACTTTGAATCAACGGTGATTTGATTTGATTTGATTTTTACATTTGTAGAGCGCACGAATGCCCGAAGGCGTCTTGGCGCTAAAGTTGGATGCAAGGAGATTCTGCACGGATAATTAGCAGGGGTATAGCCAGGTCTTGATGGCCTTTCTAAAGGCGAAGAGTGTAGGGCTTTTTTTTATGTTAATGGGTAGGAGGTTCCATAGTTTGGTTGTCCTCAGCAGAAAACTTCTTCCACCCCATCTGTTCTGCCTGAATTTGGGTACTTGGACGAGTTTAGTGTTGGAGGATCTGAGACTTCTGCCTGGGACATACCATTGGAATTGAGTTCTCAGGAAATGTGATCCTGAGCCGTGGAGTGCCTTATAAGCCAGGCACAAGGATTTAAATTGTATCCTCTTGTCCACGGGAAGCCAATGTAAGTCCTTTAGCTTATTAGAGACTGATTCGAATCTAGGGATGTCCAATACCAATCTTGCTGCCGCGTTCTGGAGGCGTTGCAGTTTGGTAAGGTATTGCGTTTGGATGCCTGTGTATAAGGCATTGCCATAGTCCAGTGTAGACAAGGCAAGCGCTGTGACCACAGTTTTTCGTGAGTCCAGAGGAATAAATGGACATATTCTTCTGATCAATTTCAAAGTATGTCAAATGGAGGATGACACCTTATTTGTCTGGGCATTAAAAGTCAGTTTATCATCGAAAATGAATCCGAGATTTTTGACTTTCCTCACTGGGAGAGGGCAGTCGCCCAGAGTGTCAGGCCACCAGTCGGGAGACCAGAGATCGGCCATAGTACCTAGCAGCATGATCTCGGTTTTATCACTGTTTAATTTTAAGCAGTTGCATCGCATCCAACGATTGACTTGAGTCGTGCAGTTCCTAAAGCGATCTACTGATTCCTCTATATTGCCAGATACTGATACCACTATTTGAGTGTCATCGGCATAAGAGACTGGTGTGAAACCAAAGTTTCTGATGACTGAGGCTAAAGGAGCAACGTAAATGTTAAAGAGGGGAGGGCTTAGCACCGAGCCCTGAGGTACCCCACATGGCGTCATGAAAGGGTTAGAAGCGTGTTCTCCCAAGGTGATTGTGAAAGATCTATCTCTCAGAAAGGACGCCATCAGCTGGCGAGCAGAGTCTTGAATCCCTAGTTCGTCCAGGCGTGCCAGGAGGATATCGTGGTTCACGGTGTCGAAAGCCGCCAATAGATCTAACAAGATCAAGGCGGCCTTCCCTCCTGTGTCTAAGGCATTCCTGAGACCTTCCGCTGCCATCACCAATGCTGTCTCGGTACCGTGCTGTTCTCTGAATCCATATTGTGAGTTATCCAGGTAATTCCTGGAGGCTACGAGATCCTTTAGTTGTTGGTTAATCAGCTTCTCCAGTACCTTAGCTGGGAAAGGTATTCTGGAGATTGGCCTATAGCTGCTGAGGTCTTTAGGGTCCAGGGTGCTTTTTTTTAGTAAAGGATTTACTGTTGCGATTTTCCAGGCCTCCGGAAACACTCCTGAATGGATTATCTCCGAGAACAGGCCGTGTAGCTGCTCACTAAGTATGTCTGCAAATAAGTGCATTATTTTTGGCGGGCAAGGATCCGTTGGGTTGCCGGATTTGATGGTTTTTACCACCTGGTGTATCTGTTCTACCGTAGGGACCGTGAAACTGAAGTCTTTTTTGGGATTTGATGTATCTAGTTCTGGGTTAGGGCAGTTATCTGAGCTTGAAATGGAGTGGTTTGTTTTGAATAGTTCAAATCCTTTGGCAACTTTGTCCACAAAGAACTTTCCTAAGTTATTGCAGAAATCAGTGCTGCCTTCCAGTTGATTCCTGGGTGAAGGACCTGCTAATTTTTTAATTGTCGCGAAGAGTTCCTTACTGGAGTTCATCGTCTCTTGGATTTTGCTTGTAAAATAATTCCATTTTTCCCTGATCACAAGTTTTTTGTACTCAGTTAGTGTTTGAGCATAGTCATTTTTTAAGTTTAGATCGTAGTTAGCTCTCCATTTTCTCTCGGCCCTCCTACATGTTTGTTTCTGTGCCCTGAGTTTTCCAGAGAACCAAGTTTCTGATGGCTTTTCCGTTTTGGAATAAAGCATTTAGTATGGACTGCCATTTTTACCGCTGTCTTTATCCAAGAGGAGATCCTGTCGACTAGCTGATTACTGTCGGGCACAGATTCCGGTCTTGTCCTGATGAGTGTCTCCTGTAGCAGCTGTGTGTTGATTTTTGCCCAGTCTTGGTATATAACTGACCTCTGGCCTTTGGATAAACCAAGTTGTACCTGACTAACGGTAATAGAAAATAAGATGGCTTTATGGTCTGACCATGTAACGGGTAATAGCTCTGTAATTTTAAGGTTAGGGTTAGAGGAGAAAATCCCATCCAGTGTGTGTCCAGTCACATGAGTTCCTTGATTAACGATCTGGTCCAGGGAGAGTCCAGACATTGCATCGAGCAATTCGGCAGTATTGATGTCCGTTACTTTTTCAAGATGATAATTAAAATCCCCTAGGATTGTGAAGTCTGATCCTTGCAGACTTGATTCTAGAATTGGGCTTAAGATTGATAGCAGAGGGGCCCTCGCCTTGGGAGGTCTGTACAGCAAAAGGCCTCTGAATGTGTAGTTCTTTGTGAGTGTTACTTGGAATAGAAGCATTTCACAATCTGAGGAGTTACCCACAATCGAGCTGTGGACATACAGCTCCTCTCTACATAGGATGGCAAGCCCCCCCCCCCCCCACCCCCCTTCTCCCTATTCTATCCGCTCTCTCTGGTGGCAGTATAGCCAGGTGGTAATGCTAAAGAAATATCTGGGTCAGATGCTCCATCGGCCCATGTTTCCGTAATAAAGGCCTCATCCAGGTGATGTGTATCCAACAATTCAGCAATCTCTGTATTGTGTTTTATTAAGGATCTTGCATTTATTAGTACTGCCCTGAAAACCGCGACCCTCGTTTTATTGATAGCAGTGTAGATCTGTGGCTCAAATTTGCCTATTCTGGTGAATTGAAAGGGCATTTTACAGCAATCACAATGCTTGACTTCGTCCATAGGATCTAGACGTCTGCAGTGGTGGTTACCTGCTATGTTACCCAGCTCTTGTAGCTCTTTGTATGTATATACAATTCTCCCAGTTTTTCTGTCATCAGTTCCAGGGGTTCTGGCCCTAGGCTCGGTACAGGCGCGGACGGGCGCAGACGGGCTTGCCTTTGGCGCGCCTTCGGCGCGCCTCCGGCGCGTCCGCTGCACGATCGACTCAGCATATTGTTAAATAGGTTCTCTGTGCCTGAACACTAGCCCGCTCACCAGCCGGAAGCCCAAGTGAACCGGAAGTGAGGAATTCTGAGTCCCAGTAGTCACCCTCCGTGCAATCGGCACTTGCCGCGACGAACCGGGGTGCTGGGCGAGGCTTACAGGTAAATTTGCAGTTTCCTTATAAATTTCCCACCTCAACTCCTTGATTCCCACTTTTTGAAACAAAGTTAAAATGCTAAAAACGATAGTGTAATGAGATAAAATCACTTGCTAAAAGGTAGCGCGTAGTCTGCAGTGTCAACCGCATCCGACTGTACTATGGCGCCGGTCATGGAATAAGTAGGCTCTCTGTGCCTGAACACTAGCCCGCTCACCAGCCGGAAGCCCAAGTGAACCGGAAGTGAGGAATTCTGAGTCCCAGTAGTCACCCTCCGTGCAATCGGCACTTGCCGCGACGGACCGTGGTGCTGGGCGAGGCTTACAGGTAAATTTGCAGTTTCCTTATGAATTTCCCACCTCCACTCCTTGATTCCCACTTTTTAAAACAAAGTTAAAATGCTAAAAACGATAGTGTAATGAGATAAAATCACTTGTTAAAAGGTAGCGCGTAGTCTGCAGTGTCAACCGCATCCGACTGTGCTATGGCGCCGGTCATGGAATAAGTAGGCTCTCTGTGCCTGAACACTAGCCCGCTCACCAGCCGGAAGCCCAAGTGAACCGGAAGTGAGGAATTCTGAGTCCCAGTAGTCACCCTCCGTGCAATCGGCACTTGCCGCGACGGACCGCGGTGCTGGGCGAGGCTTACAGGTAAATTTGCAGTTTCCTTATGAATTTCCCACCTCCACTCCTTGATTCCCACTTTTTAAAACAAAGTTAAAATGCTAAAAACGATAGTGTAATGAGATAAAATCACTTGTTAAAAGGTAGCGCGTAGTCTGCAGTGTCAACCGCATCCGACTGTGCTATGGCGCCGGTCGTGGAATAAGTAGGCTCTCTGTGCCTGAACACTAGCCCGCTCACCAGCCGGAAGCCCAAGTGAACCGGAAGTGAGGAATTCTGAGTCCCAGGAGTCACCCTCCGTGCAATCGGCACTTGCCGCGACGGACCGGGGTGCTGGGCGAGGCTTACAGGTAAATTTGCAGTTTCCTTATAAATTTCCCACCTCCACTCCTTGATTCCCACTTTTTAAAACAAAGTTAAAATGCTAAAAACGATAGTGTAATGAGATAAAATCACTTGTTAAAAGGTAGCGCGTAGTCTGCAGTGTCAACCGCATCCGACTGTGCTATGGCGCCGGTCGTGGAATAAGTAGGCTCTCTGTGCCTGAACACTAGCCCGCTCACCAGCCGGAAGCCCAAGTGAACCGGAAGTGAGGAATTCTGAGTCCCAGGAGTCACCCTCCGTGCAATCGGCACTTGCCGCGACGGACCGGGGTGCTGGGCGAGGCTTACGGGTAAATTTGCAGTTTCCTTATAAATTTCCCACCTCCACTCCTTGATTCCCACTTTTTAAAACAAAGTTAAAATGCTAAAAACGATAGTGTAATGAGATAAAATCACTTGTTAAAAGGTAGCGCGTAGTCTGCAGTGTCAACCGCAACTTTCCCGCTCCAGCCGGAGTCCAAAGTCCCTGCAGCCCCAGAAGTGGATTTCCTGACTTCTCCAAGGCCATTGTGAGTCCCCAGCGACGCTGAGGCAAGTGGACCCCACGAGTGACGAGGAACTGCAATACCTGGGTACCGAGCACTATTTTCGAGTGCTACCCCTTCACAACGTTCAACGAACTTGTGCTTTGGACCACGTGTGGTCCAAGCCTCCAGCAGGATTTCCTCTGAAGATCAGAGGCCTACCTCATCCCGAGTGACCGTGGGCTCCTGGTGAGTGAATTCTCCCGAGGCGTCTTCGCGATCCCTTGCCGGTAGGCTTGTGGGTCCCCAGAAGACTTTTCTACAGAACCAAAGGGCTCCCCTGGTTGCTCCAGGCCTGCCCTGACTTACCCTCACTGAGCGAGTCCCTCAGACCTTGCTGGTCTGCATCGCTGACTTTTTACACTTTCCACAAGACTTGCTGTTGCCAAGGCTTGTTGGCTCCAATCTGGTCGCCGACACCGCAGTAAGCTGCAGACTTCATGGGACACGCCGAATGCAGCTCCTGGTTGTCGTCGACGCCTCCTGGACCTCGTGGCTGAGGAGTCAAGACACCCGTGATCACATGAAATCACCCGCCGACTGTGGGCCTCCAGCTTCCTTGCCCTGGGTCACTGCCAAGTGACTTTGAACACTGTCCCCTCTGCTTTCAGGTCTTCCTTCTTCTGAATCCAGCCTTGGATTCCACCGGACACTTCTTCTGTCTTCACAAGCATCAAGTCTTCTTTGGCTCCCATTGAAAACGACGCCACGACCCGACACCAAAAGACACCTATGCACCCGGCTTCCCTGGGTGAGGTAACACCAGCACTATGGTGCTCCTGTGTGTGTTGGCTCTAGAACTACTTACCCTGTAAGTGACTTGCTTGTAGACTCTCCCGAAGTATCCTAAAACATTAAAATTCCAACCGCGACTTGCTCCATTGAAGTCAATTGGTATCCGCGGCTGTGTTCTCACACTGCATGCGTCTCCCGTGGATCCTTTACTTACCTGCCTTGGGTGGATTAGTGAGGCCCCAGCGCTTCTGAAGGCCCTAGGCCTTGTCCCCTCGCAAGTCAATATTCCGAAGTCTCTTTTTTAGTACATGGTCTGGTACGCCCCTAGGGCCCCAGCCGTATTTGTGCTTAACTTGTTGTGAAATGTTGATTTGTGCATATGTCCTTGACTTCTAATCTCATAAAGAGATTGGTAGAGTGTGTCTAGTAATAAATACATATATATTTTATATATTTACCTGTGTGGTGTCCTTTCATTTAGTAATTCAAGAGATTATAAGGTAAAACAAGCTGCTTTACATTCCTCTATAGACTTTGCCTGAAGGCTGCTCTCCACAGCTACCACCAGGATAGCTTTCATTAAAAGGTTGTCTTAAACCTATCTACCATAAGAGTTGAATTGTACTGGTGCAAGGTGGCCACTTTAACTAGTGACCAGCATATACCAGGCCAACTTCTCAAAGTCTGGTTCTCATTTCCAATCTGGCCACCAGAAGAAAAACTACCCTGACAAAGGTTAGCAGCCCAAGACTTCCAAGTGCTATGACTGCTTTGAGTATGGACACTTCTAAGTGTAAAAAAGAGCACCACCTCCCACTGGAGGAAAGACTCCAGGGGTGGTTAGTGTAGTTCTGGACGAGGGGTTTGTCCCAGTTAATGGGAGGAGTTTAGTGGGGTTATCCTAGTGTCCCTGGGTGACAGTGAGATGATTCCCAAGATCCATCTGCCCATAAATACTACAAAGTATACACAATGGGTCACCATCATTGGGCACGGTGTTGAGGCTCTGAGGGATACAGGTGCTAGCATGCCTATGGTAAGAAGTCAGCTGGTGTCCCCTGTGCGGGTCATTGCCTATGCATTCCACTAGGTTGTAGTGGATGAAAACAGAGTGGGTCACTATACTGTGGCCTTTGTTCCATTTGAGTGAGGATGAGGGTTTCAGGACTTCTGAAGGCTGCTGTGAGCCCTGCCATGCCTGTGGACTGTGTATTTGGTAATGACCTTGAGCACACTACCTGGAGGGAAGTGGAGCTCATGGCTCATGTGGAGATGTTGGGGTTACCTGACTTGATCTGTGCTACCACATGGTCCATGGCTACCTAGGATGGGTATCAAAACGGGCTGGAGCCTAGAATAATGGCCCAGCCAGCTGCTAAGAAGGGGAAAGGCAGAGGGCGTGGGAAACCATCCCCTGAATGTACTCTCAGTGAGATGGAAGGGGCACCTGGTGTGGCCGCCTGGAGTCCACCAGGAAAGCATTGCTTCCCTTGGTGGCCTGCCTACATTTGCTGGCCATGTCTGAACTGGGGTGGCGGAGTGAGCTAAAGAATGATGATAGATTAAACCCAGATCAGTTGACTAGGGGTGAGTGCTTGCAATGTTCATCATCCCCTTTGGTTTTGCTTTACACTTGCTGGGTGGCATGTAGAAGGAGGACCCACCAAGGCAGAGTTATGTAGGGCACAAATTGAGTGTTCAACTCTTGAGGGCATGAGGCGCCAGACTGAAGCCCAAGCAGCAGGTGATGTCTCTGGGAGTTACCACATTCAGTAGTACTTGTGTGACCTGCCAGGCCAATAGGAAGACAGGGAAGATTCTGAAAGCTCCCCTTAATCACTTGCTTGTCGTTGGCACACCCTTTGAGCAGGTGGACGTTAACATTGTTGGACCTATGGTTCGCCAGACTGCATCGGGCAACGGGTTTATGCTGGTTCTGGTGGATCATGCCACTAGATACCCAGAGGCAATCCCTCTGAGGACCATGACTGCAACTTTAGTGGCAACAGCCCTGATGGCGATTTTTACCCAAATGAGTTTCCCTGAAGAAGTTGTGTCTGACAGGGGCACACACTTCCCGTCTGCATACATGCAGTCAATGTGGAAGGATTGTGGGGGTAACCTACAAGTTCTCAACTCCTTACCATCCACAAACAAATGCGCTTGTTGAGAGATTTAACAAGACCCTGAGGGGCATGATTAGAGGCTACCTGAGGCACTGAGGGATAAGTGGGAGGGACATCCTCTTGCCATGCCTGTTGTTTGCCTACAGGCACGTACCACAGAAGGGACTGGACTTTGGCCCCTTTGAGCTTCTATATGGGCACCTTGTCAGAGGACCTCTGAGTTTGGACAAGAAAGGATGACAGCAAGCTCCCAGGAGGATTCCCCAGGATGTAGTGAGCTAGAAGCTGGCCTTTAGGAGCCAAATGTCTAAGTTGTGGAAGCAAGCTTCAGACAACCTAGAAGCCAGTCAGGCTTAGATGGAAGAGTGGTCTGACCAAAATTCTACCACTGTGGAATTTCAGCCTGGGCAGAAAGTGTGCTTTATGGAACCAGTGGAACCCAGGGCCCTCCAGGACCACTGGTTATTGAGAAGAAGAGTAAGGCCACCGGCTAGGTGGATCTCAAAACCCCAGGCACCCCACAGGGTGCTCCATATTAAACGTCTCAAACCACCCTTTGAGAGATCTGATCTCACCATGCTGTTGGTGACAGATGGAGAAGAGGAGGAGGAGAGTGAACCTCTCCCTGACATCTTAGACTCCAAGGAGAAAGATGGATCTATGGAGGGAGTAATCCTTTCCCCCTGTCTAACCCCTTATTCCTGGGACTATCCACCTGTGTACCCATGATGTGGACACATTGGACAACCTCCCTGTTAAGAATAAATCTTACGTTGTCGGATAATGTGAGGGCCAGCATTAACAGTGAAGTCTCTAAAATGCTGGAATTTGGTGTGATATCACCCTCTAGTAGCCCCTGGTCCAGTCCTGTGTCTCTGGTACCAAAGGTTACCCCACCAGGCACCACACACGAACTGAGGTTCTGTGTGGATTATAGGGGGCTAAACTCAGAGACAAAGACAGATGCTCCTCCCATCCCCCGGGCGGATGAGCTTATTGACAGGTTAGGGGCTGCCCATTACCTTAAGTACCTTTGTTCTTATGTCAGGGTACTTGCAGATCGCCCTAACAGAAGATGCCAAGGAGATGTTAGCCTTCTGCACTCCAGAGGGCCACTAGCAACTTCATGTGATGCCCTTTTCCACTAAACAATGCCCCAGCCACTTTCCAGAGGTTGGCGAACCAGATCCTTGCTGGTATGGGGGCCTTCTCAGCTGCCTACATGGATGACATAGCTGTCTTCAGTAACGGCTGGAAGGACTATCTTTTTTACCTCCAGGAAGTGCTTCAGGCTCTGCAACCGGCAGGGCTGACCATCAAAGGCAGTACATACCAGCTAGGGCAATGGTCTCTGGTGTACTTGGGGCACCTGGTGGGTGGGGGTAAGGTGCAGACCCTCTAGGTCAAGCTAGAGACTATCATGGCATGGAAGCCCCCAAAACACAGATTGAGGTCATAGCATTCTTGTGCTTCACTGGGTACTACAGGACATTTGTCAAGGGATATGGCACCACTGTTGCCACCTTGACAGAGCTAACTTCTAAGAAGCAGCCCAGAAATGTGATTTGGACAAAGGCATTCCAAACTGCATTTGACTTCTTGAAGCAGGCCATGTGCACAGCCCTTGTGCTCAGGGCCCCTAACTTCTCCCAGGAGTTTATTGTTCAAACAGATGCATCAGAACATGGCATAGGGGCAGTTTTATCACAGCTAAATATAGAGGGCCTAGTCCAACCTGTAGCCTTCATCTCCAGGATGTTACTACCCAGGGAATAGAGGTGAAGTGCTATAGAAAGGGAAGCTTTTGCTTTGATTGGGCATGGAGGAAGTTGAGGCCATTCCTGCTTGGCACTCCCCTCCTGATTCAGACTGACCACAAGCCCCTCAGGTGGCTCATTCAAATGAGGGGTGAGAATCCAAAACTGTTGGGGTGGTCCATTTGCCTACAGGGTATGGACTTCAGGGTGGAACACAGACAGCTGCGGTCCGTGCAGGTAAGAGCGGTGGGGTGGTGGGGCCCGGCGGGAGGGTATTTCATCATACGACCATGAGGGAAAATTAAATAAATAATTACTTTTCCCTTGTGGTCGTATGTCGAAATCTCCCCCACGGGCCCCATTGCCCCACCGCTCCTACCTGCATAGACCACGGCTGAACACAGACCAGGGATAGACCACGCCAATGCTGATGGTCTATCAAGGTTCTTCCACCTTAGTGATAAGTAGTCCCTAGAGGTTGGGTAGATCGCCCCACTTTCAGCTGGGGGAGACACGTGTTAGACCTTAGGGTGGTCTTTCCCCAAACATTTTGCTGTATCATTTTGTTGGCCATAGGACTCGGAGCACTTTACCACTGCTAACCAGTGCTAAAGTGCATGTGCTTCTCCCCTAATCATGGTGACATTGGTGTGTACCCAATTGGCATATTTAGTTTACTTGTAACTCCCTTGTAAAGTGATATACCATTTACCCAGGGCCTGAAACCTAACAGCTACTACTAGGCCTGCAGCACTGATTGTGACACCCACACAAGTAGCCTTTCCAACCTGTCTCAGGCCTGCCATTGCAGGGCCTATATGTGCAGTTTACTGCCACTTCGACTTGGCATTCAAAACTCCTTGCTAAGCCTTAATCTACCCTTTATTACACATGTCACCCTTAAGGTAGGCCCTAGATAGCCCTAAGGACAGGGTGCTGTGTATGTTAAAGTTAGGACATGTAATATTAACGGTTTGCATGTCCTGGCAACAACAAACAGCTAAATTTGTTAATCACAACTGTGAGGCCTACTCCTCCCATAGGCTAGTATTGGAAACTTCTTAATAAATGTTTAAATTGTAATTTCTGATTAGAAAGGACTAACTTCATCATGTTTCATATCTTTGAAATGGTAATGATAAATCCTCTTTACTGGTAACATTGGATTTAACATTACTATTTTAGAAATGCCACTTTTAGAAAGTGGACGTTTCTCTGCTCTTGCAGCCTGTCTCTAATACACGTCTGGAGTGGCTGATGGCTACACTTTGTGCATTCCCACTAGACAGCCACAAACACTGGCAGGGTGGGTGTGACAGAGAACACATATGCATTCATATGCATTCTGATAGCTTTTGCAGGGCAGGAAGAGAGAGGGGGAGCTGACATACCTGAATAGGCAGTGTCCTGTTTCCCACACAAAGGGCTAATTACCCCCAACTAATAGTCTGGAGCCAGGGCTGGGAAAGGAACTGACGCATTGTCCATCGACGCTGCGGTTAATCAACAACATCGCTTTGATGGATTGTGCAGCTTGACGACGTTGGATAGCGTGTCTCGACAATGACGAAGCTCCTGCATCGTAAAGGGTTCATCAACGAAGCCTTCATCGCCTGCACGGATCAGAACTGAGGCATTGAGTGTTCGACGTTGACAACTGCTCCATCCAAGGTACATTTGTAAGTGTTGCACAAATACTTTACATATTGCCTCTTTAGATAAGCCTGAATGCTTTGTGCCAAGCTACCGGAAGGCAAGCACAGGTTATCTTTCATTGTGTATCTAGCTTACTCTGACTAGAGAGGTGGTTGCAGATTGTACAGGGTACATTCTCTGACTAACAGAAACCCCATTTCTAACAGCCATTTAAAGCCAAAAAACAAATAAAGCATAGAGCCCTGACGGAGTTCTTTTAGACTCTGTTGCTCGTGGACTTTGTTGTGGGTTCCAATGTTGAGCATAGTCTTCAAAGCGATTTTTAAGTTCCATGTTTATGAAAATCATCAATTATTGCACCCATCTTCAAGAAAGGATCCCTCTCTAAGCCAAACAACTATCACCTAATATCACTGCTCAACGGAGTAGGGAAGATAGATGCCAAAGTATTACTGGACCATCTACAACAGTGGATTGAATATAAGAAAATGCTAGCCATCATTCAAGCAGGTTTCAGAAAGGGTCTTTACCTGACCTTTGAGGACCACAAAAGAGTTTTAGACACAGTCAATAGCACTCTTCTGTGGTCGACACTGCGAAGTGAAGAAATGTGTGATGATCTACTTACAGCTTTGAAATGTCTACATCATCATACCATGGCTCGAGTGAGAGTTGGAGCATCTGCAGAATGTACCACCAATTTTCCCAATGAAGTGGGCATGCACCAAGACTGTGTACTAGCGCTTCTGTTAATAAATCCTTATAGAAATGACAAGGGCACTCATCTACTAAAATTACATCTGGTGTCCAGAATCTGTGAAAGGAAAGAATACTAATCCCTATTTTTGCTGCTGGTGCAGTTGTACTATCACAGACAGAGTTGGCAATGCACCACTTTTTTAAAGTCTTTTGAGACATACTGCAACAATACAAAATTGACCATCAACGCAAACAAGGCAAGATTTATGATTCTAAATCAAATAAAGTAACCTGAGGAGTTCATTCCATGACATGCTCTAAATAGGATGTGTATACTGTCTATGTCCTATGAGTATTAGTTCTTCCTGCTATAGTGTTCTTACACTATATTACTTTAGTTCTTAGTAATGAAGATAATATGACGTTATCCTTAAGCAAGTCACTAAGGTTGCTTATCCTTCATAACAAACTAATCTGAAGTCAACAACTGGAGAAAAAAATAATTAAAATGGGATTTCCGTATTACTTTGCAAGACGAAAACTGTCAGGTCTTCAATAAGATGAGTATAGGATGAAAGCAGTTTTGTCAGCTGTCTATGGTCCAGCTTTTTGGAGATATAAGAAAACCAAGAAACTTCTAAAGGAAAGAAAATGCTTTTTCAGATCTCCGATCCATCTAGGCCCACAAACGTCTATGGAAGCCTTACAGCTCGAACTGGGCCTAAAAAGCATAGAACAAATAAACAATCTAAAATATGCATTAATCGAGATCAGACTATGGTCAAACCCTTTATCAAACATATATGGGCCTTCTTTGATGGATTTTATGAGATTAGATGGCTCTGAAAAAATTGAAAGGTTGAACCACATTAAAACAACCCTAAAAACAGTAGGGTGTGACAATATCTGGAACAATACAAATACCATAAATCAACCAAGGGCATCAGTAGTAAAAGCAAACTACTGAAGAACCATACATTTGCAGTATATAGAAAATACCCCAGTAGGTAACATCCACATACCTACTTAAAGGACAAGTACAATATGATCCCTGATCCTTAAGAAGTCTATATTTAGAATTCATGCCAGGTACTCTGCCAGCAAGCACTCACAAAGAACTGTTCTGCAAATAAGGAACACCCTCAGATCTATAACTGCAAGTTTGATGTCCAGAAACATTAAGTAATTGTTTTGCTTGTCTTTGAAAAAACCACGGCCATCAGGAAGCAGATGCTCCAACCACCATTCAGGTGACATAATATCAACTGATGCAAAGAAGCAATTGCACACTGTCAGAGGACAGACTTTGAAGGGAATTTTCCAGCCCATCACAGCTTATATTGCAGCTGCATGGAGGCTCTTCAGACAGAAACAATAGAGACAGTGTTATATCCTTTGTTGCCGTGATACTCCTGTCAGCTACCCAAAAAGACCATCTATGCCAACGGGAACTCTATACTTCTTACTAGCAGACACTTTCATTAATCTTTTTATACTCCTGTTGTTTTGCATGTGGTATCTAGAGGTGTGTCTAGCCTGGCAGTGCAACACGCCTCCTGACTATCTAATTTCCCACCTGTCCTGGTGCCAAATGGGCCTCAGGGCAGGGGGTGGCATCCTCCAAATCTGGCGGACGCCAGGCTTGCATATCAGGTGACAGAGGCTTTGAAGCCTCTGGCCTTAATATGCTGATTTACTAGCCTTCCTGCTGGAGGAGGTGTAAACACCTCTCAACCCAAGCACACCCTCTGCGGCGTTCCTCAAGGCTAATCCCTCAGTCCAACTCTCTTCAACATCTACATCTACATGACACCACTCAGGGACATCATCAGAACCCACAACATCAACATCGTCACCTACGACCCTACATCTTGAACATAATCTGCCTTCAAACTCCGTAATGACCTACCCT
Source organism: Triturus cristatus (assembly GCF_964204655.1). Lineage (NCBI taxonomy): Eukaryota > Metazoa > Chordata > Amphibia > Caudata > Salamandridae > Triturus > Triturus cristatus. The sequence continues at coordinate 1,636,652,251 of NC_140589.1, forward strand.
AGGGTGGTTGAATCAAAACAAGTAGTTACAAGACATAAAATGGATTCATTTGAATTTTTTTTTTTTTTTTTTTTTTTTAAACCTTTATTCTTTTAAATCAGTGACACAGCTATTCAGCCGACAACCCGGAGGTACGGCAGCTTTAGAGACACAACACATGCGAGCGTCAACATTTCACTGACAGGAGAGTCAAAGGTTCAATTTTAAATAAACACTAACCCAAACCTAAACACAAGCAAGGCGATAAGTACTGAAAGCATAAAAAGGGTTCCCAGCAGGGGGAGCGAGCCCCAGTTCGTCCAACAGACACAGGTCGATAGCAAGGGAAAGGAGGGGAAGTCAGAGACTCAAGAAGACAAACACATACCAGCAAGAAGTACAAAGCCGGAAAGAAAGCTAAGGGGAGAGCTGCTCCTCAGGCGGGTCCGGGTCTGGGGGCAGGCATATGCCCCCTCTGTACTGGTTCCATCGCCCCCATACAGAGTGCCATTTCCGAGGGCGCCCTCGAGCACAATACACTGTCTTCTCCCTAAACATGCTCCAATCCATGTTTTCCATCCACGCAGTCAATGTAGGAGGCCTAGTAGAGCCCCACAGACGAGCGATGTCGCGCTTGGCTACCATGTTCCCTAGGGTCACCCATTGAGTCTGTGCCGCGTCGTGGTCAGTAGGACCCCAAACATTCAGGAGACAACACCGCGCCTCAGGCTGCATGACGATGCCCGTCACCTCCCCCATCACATCGTGGATTCGCTTCCAAAACTCCATAATCGCACCGCATTCCCAAATAATATGTAGGAAGGTGCCCACCATACCACAGCCTCTCTTACATAAGCCCTCCTCAGAGAAACCCATATGGACCAGCCGGGGCCCCGTCACGTAGACCCTATGAAGTATTTTAAGCTGCACCAGCCGCAGGCGCTCGGGGATCGCGATCTCCTTAGGAGAAGAAACTGCATACTGCCAATCCTCATCATCGAGTTCGAGGCCATCCCTGGTCCATTGATCGCGCAACCCTAGAAGAAGATCCGCCCGAACATTAATTAGTTTCTTATAAATGAGCGAGATCGTACTCTCTGGCATATGGCCATCCAGGATCCGGTCCTCTAACGGAGAGGACTCAGGCACCTTCTCCCCTTCTACAAGGACTGATCGCAAGGCGTGGCGCACTTGAGCGTATCGGAAGAACTCCGTGCTCCCTAGCTCGTATTCCTTCTGCAGCTCCTCGAATGACTTTATCCTATCCTTAACCAAAAGGTCTCCAACCCTGGACATGCCGATCAGGTCCCATTTCTCAAACCCTTTTGTATGCCAAAGCTTTCCCAGAATATCGGAGTCAAACAGAGGGGTGGCAAGAGTAAGCTTACCCTTCCAGCCCAGTGAATCCGTCGCCACCTTCCATACATGCACGGCCACCCTGGTGGGCCCCGTAAGAGTTAAGTCCAACGACTTCGAGTACAATGCTCTGTGGTAATTACCCCCACGTAGTAACCATCGGTCCATGGCAAAGCCGGGGCTCAGCGCCGGACCATATACACCATGGTTAATCGCGCTCAACTGAGTGGCCCAATAATAACGTTGAATGTCTGGAAGCGCGATACCACCGTCATACCATGGGAGCGTCAACTTAGCAATCGCTATGCGCGGACGCCCTTCCCACAATAGCGCGCGCTGGTGGCTTTCGACCTCACGAAAATAACTGGCCGGGACCAAGTCAAGGGTATTCTGCAGGGCATAGAGAAAACGGGGAAGAGACATCATTTTAAACTGGGCGGCACGGCCAAGGAGGGAAAGCGGCAACCGCCGCCAGCCCGCCACGTCCCGTCGCAGACGTGCCAAGGGAGGGAGCAAGTTCTTCTCGTATCGTAAAATGGGGTTGGTGGAAATATAGATCCCCAAATACAAAAAACCCTGCTGGGCTATCTGGATCGAGCAGTTGCGCGGGACAGGCGGGACATCCCCACACACGACATACAAGTATGACTTCCCCCAATTGAAGACAAGACCAGAGTTCCTACCGAAAGAAGTCAAGACGTCACAAACCACTATAAGAGATTTCTTAGGCGAGGCGAGGTATAACAGAATATCGTCGGCGTAAAGTGAAATACGGTCTTCGTGGTCAGGCGACCAACGAATCCCACGTATATCGGGGTGCCATCGTATCCACGCCGCCAGCGGCTCAAGAGCAAGGGCGAACAACAACGGCGACAGGGGACAACCCTGCCGGGTGCCTCTCCCGAGCGCGAACGGTGTCGACGCCCGCCCGTTCACCACGACGCTAGCAAGAGGCCCCTCATAGAGCAACCTCACCCAGCCTACAAATCCAGGCCCAAAGCCGAACTTGGCTAGCACAGCCCACAGGTATGCCCACTCCACCGTATCGAAGGCCATCGTGGCATCGAGGGACGCCACAATAGCCGGCACTCGCATCGTGCCCGTCCTAGCAATCACTCCATGGAGACGTCTAAGATTCAGTGCAGTGTTACGGTGCGGGATAAAGCCCGACTGATCCGGGTGGATCAAGTCGCCAAGCACCCGGACCAGGCGGTTAGCAAGGATCTTAGCAAGGATTTTCGGCTCGGCGTTGAGAAGTGATATCGGCCGATAGGAGCCACACTTGTCCCGGGGCTTACCGTCTTTATGTATGACCACAATCGTCGCCAGCCGTTGATCAAGCGGAAGAAACCCATTCACCCGCGCCTCCACAAACATGGCGCGCAGGTGAGGAGCCAACTTATCCGGGCGAAGCTTATACAGCTCAATCGGCAAACCATTTGGGCCCGAGGCCTTACCGGAGCGCAACGCACGGATAGCACACGCCACTTCGTCTACAGTTATATCGCCATCGAGGTCATCCCTATCAATGGCAGAAAGGCAGGGCAGAGCGATATCACGCAGAAGGTCACACGAGTCCTCAGTCGGCCTATCCGGAACCGAGGTGTATACCGTACGAAAATAGTCCGAAAAACACTGGACTATACCGTCGGGGTCAGTGACAACCTCTACCCCATCCATCGACAACTCCGGCACCACTCGATTAACACGCTCTTTTTTATCCAACCACGCCAGCAATTTCCCGGCCTTATCACCAACATCATACAATCGACCCTGCTGCTCCCTATTGAGGGTCTTGGCAGCGTTCGTCACCAGATCCCTATATTCCAATTGCTTCAGGCTCAAATTATGTAGTGTGGCCGTTGCAATATCCTCTTCCAAGGCCACTTCTAAGGCCGCTATCTCGTCCTCTACTTGTGTCACTTCGGCGTCTCTCCGCCGCTTGGCGGCCACTACCAAGGAAAGGGCCTCCCCTCTCAATACAGTCTTAAAAGCTTCCCACAAGGACACCGCAGATTCAACCGAACCCTGATTATCTTGAAAATAGTGATCAACTGTCTTCAGCAACGCACTGCGCAGCTTGGGGTCACGAAAGTACCAGGGGTTAATGGGAGCCACCCTGCCCCCCACCACCCGGCCAATATCCAGACGGGCCCACACCGGCGAATGATCAGATATGCCCCGTGCCATGTGCCTAGCCTCAGACACCAATGAGGCGTGCGCAGCCAGAGTGAGCAAGTAATCGATCCGAGAGAGACTCCCGTGGGCCCCGGAATGAAAGGTATATTGTCTCTGAGTGGGGTGCCGTAGCCTCCAACAGTCTACCAGACCAAAAGTATCTATAAAGTCGGGAAGCCACTTCTGAGCACCCCCGGTGTCCCTGGGCGGGTACCTATCGAGCAGTCCAGACCCAACCGCATTGAAGTCTCCTCCCACCACTAGCATCCCTTCGGGGAGTTCCAACAAGGCCTTGCCCAGATCAGCAAACGTGGAGGCCTGCAGGGCAGGAGGGACATAAACAGAAACCAATACCAACGTTCTGCCCTCCCACCTCCCCGCCACAGCCACAAAGCGCCCCCTGTCATCAGCGATGGTGGAGTCAACCTCAAATGGTAGGGAAGCTCTAACAAGTATGCCCGCACCCCTGGAGCCCGAGGAAAACCCAGAGTAAGCAATGAATTTATAACCCTTTCTGTTAAGTGCATAACATGTATTCCCTATAAGGTGGGTCTCCTGCAGGAGGACCACATCTGGCGAGGTCCGTTTCAAGAATTGCAGGACTATCCCCCGTTTAATACGATCCCCTAAGCCATTGACATTCCAGCTAATTATGTTTAAGCCCCTATCCCCCATCCCCAAACACAAAGAGACCTCCACCCCCCCCGGAGAACCACGATCGGACAATACTGACAACCATTGCTACGCCTTGCAAGAAAAAAACAACAACCCCCAACAACAACCCCAACAACCCGAATCCCCCCCCTCCCTGCACCCCTGCGTCAGCTTACAAAGCCCCCCCAACTTGCAGTGTGCCTGTCGCCCTATCAAAAACAAATCTACAAAAAGTACCCTAAGGGAGGAAAGAGCTCCCATCTTCCCCCCGCCGCCCTCCCATTACTGCAGTAGGGTACGAGTCACTGTCCGGGGCTGAGTCAAAACAGACCGACACCGGTGGTATCACTTCTGTCCATCCCGGTCGCCTTCCGCTCCATCCACGCGGTCCCAGCCGGGCCGTCGCCGAGGGAGCGCATCCAATCAGTCCCCCGCCATGTCCGGTGATTCGAAAAAGAAAGTCCGATCCTCATACACCACACGTAGCCTGGCGGGGAAAAGCATGGCATACTTCAGGTCCATCTCCCTAAGCCGCCGCTTCACCCCCAAGAAACTCTGCCTCTGTTTCTGCACCATCTGGGTGAAGTCAGGATAAAAGCTCACAGAGGCATTCTGAAAAGGCACCGGGTCTGTCACCCTCGATGCTTGCAGGATAGCGTCTCGATCCCGAAAATTAAAGATCCGGGCGACAATCGGCCGCGGGGGGGCTCCCACCTTAGGCCGTCCACCAGGCACTCGGTGAGCCCGCTCCACCGCAAAAAACTTGCCAAGGCCCTTAGGCGCAAGATGATTCACCACCAAGTCCTCGACGAGTAAGTCCACGGAGAGCTCCTCCGAAGTTTCCGGGACCCCAATAAGGCGCACATTGTTGCGCCGGGCCCGACCTTCAAAGTCTTCGAGCCGGCGGGCGGAGAGGTCATTCGCGGTTCGTAGCTTACGAACCTCAGCCTGGAGCTCCGAGACATCGTCCGCGAGACCAGTAGTCTTGAGGTCCAGGGACTTGACCCGCTCATTAGTTTTGCCCAGGTCCGCGCGAATCAAGTTGACATCAACCAGAATCATGTCCACCTTGTGCGCCAGGGTCTCGAATTGTCGCCCAATCGAAGATTGCATCCCATCTATCGCCCCCTTGATATCCTGCAATGATAACTCCGAGGCTGGGGATGAATCGGCCTTCTGTGCTTCCAGCGACTGTCCCGATCCACCAGGCGACCCCTTCTGCTGGGCATAGCGATCCATATTGTTGGATTGGGTATATCCTCCCCGCCTGGTAGTCTTAGACTTCGACTTGTCTGCCTCCGATTTGGTCGACATCTCGAACAGCAGGGCGGTCAGTCGCAAAAAGACGTCCCTCACTCAGCCAGAGGAAACAGTGTCAACTAGGACGTCAGCAGCCAGCCAGGGCCGAGCGGAGGTCTTCCAGACAGCAGGGGACCAGCATAAAGCACTCCCAACCCAGAGCAAGCAAAGGGCGAGAAAGCGAAAGTGAAAGTGCAGCGGCACCCGTCCGCCAGTTCACACCTCCCGAGGCCGCTGTTGTTCAATTAGTGGCTGGGCATCCTGCCAACGCAAGCCCCTGGCATCCTTCGGAGGTAGGCCGCAATCTTCCGCCATGCACAACTTCGGTTCCCGGTGGGCGATCTTAGCCCGGACAACGTCAATCGCCCCAGTTGTGACTCATCTGCAGGATTCCGTGCATGAAAATCAGGATTTAGGACAGGATAATTGCAGGAGGGCGCGAGGGTCGCGGGAGCTCAAGGCTCACGCAGCCATCTTGGTCAAGCGCTAGGCTCCTCCCCCTCATTTGAATATTTAATGACTTTGCTGTGCGACTTGTAGTTGGAGCGAAACGTCGCACCACAAAATATGAAATTATCATCCAGTGCCATTGGGACAAGGCACGTTACAAATCTGCACGCAAGAATTCTGCCATGAGAACTCTTCTAAAAAAGTGAAACATGAGTACTAGGTGTGCATTCTATCATCATCATTGAGATTTAATTTACTTTATCGTCTCCACATGAGGGAGCCTACTTTGCTTTTTGAGAACTAATGTGAACTCTACAAAGGACTTTATATAACACGCAATGTATTTTTCATTATTTGTTATTGCAGTTATTTAATGTTCAGACTTGTCAAAGCATTGCATATCGTTTTATAATGTGAAAATCATTTGTTTACACAGGTAGGGTGGGTCATTACGGAGTTTGAAGGCAGATTATGTTCAAGATGCAGGGTGGGCCATGTATTTGTTTGTGGTCTGTGGTTGTAATTGGTAGCCATAGTCACGGGTTTAGTTTAAATGGTGTGTGCTGTTAAAGTAGATGGGCTGCACTTGAGGTGGTTTAATCTAGATCATTAGCACTTTGCTTGCATTGTGCACTATCGTGTTAGCTTCATAGAGTGTGGACGAAGAGGCTACACTGCCAGTTACGGCGTTAAGATGTCGCAGGTACTAATGAGTTTTTTCCAACATTAGGAATCTTTCACGGTGTCAATGTTTAGATGTTTCACAGTGGCTGTAAATCAGGATATCAAGGGAGGCACTTCATTTCATGATGATTTATTATATTTTAGATATTTGATTTATTTGGCTTTTCACGACATTTGAGAGGATGGGTCTGGTGCAGATTCAATTAAGCCAAGGGTGGTTGAATCAAAACGGGTAGTTTTTGTTTCATACACTGGAGCATATAACAAAGGGTTTAAATATTTGTGATCAATTTTGATTAACTAAGTCTTGTTTGATGAAAATGTTCGTATAACACTGATGTTCATTTTAATATTGCAGTTTCCCCTGACGTAGGGCTATCGAGCCCGAAATGAATTGGATTTACGCGAATAAGGCTGCCCAGGATGAACAGTGTTTCCCTACGTGCAAGAAAAAGGCCCGGATGGGCATTTTCTCAGCATTTGAAAGCATTTAAAAGAACTAGAAATCACATTACCTTTAAAATAACTGGAAATCACGCTACCTTTGATGTGAATGGAGAAAGCAGTGAAAATATGTGGAAAAGAGGTTTTGGATTAAAAAGAATTAAAACGGAGTATAAGACATAAAATGGCTTGATTTGAATTTTTCATGACTTTGTTGTGCGACTTATAGTTGGAGCGAAACGTCGCACCACAAAATATGGAATGGTAACATCTTACAAGCATAACTTCCCATTGGGGCAAGATAGAGGAATACAGTTTAGGCTCTCTGAACTTAGAATTTAATAAAATATCTTTTAATAAAGATGGTTTTTAAATTATGAGTTTGAAAATGCCACTTTTAGAAAGAAGGCATTTTCTTGTTTAACCATTCTGTGTGCCTCTGCCTGTTTGTGTATAGACTGTCTGGCATTGGAGTGACACGGCCTGGGGATGCGCATTCACTGTAGACAGCCACTGGGGGGGTTGAGGTGTGCTTGGCCCTTCCTGGATGACTCAGAGTTGAGCTGAATAGACCCTGGCAGAATTTAGAGTTGTGGGAAGAGATTTCCTTGCACCTCACTGGGGCCTGTCTCCTTTGCACAATGCTGTCTCCACCCCCTGTGGTCATACTACACCAGTGAGGACAGAACTGGTTAGACTGGGCTCAGAGACCCTTGCACAAAGTGAACAAAGACATTTCAGGGTATAAGTATTAGACCTAAAATCCCAGAACTTTAGACTACTTCTGGAAACAAGAGGAACCTTTGCCAAGGAGAAGAGTTGGAGAAATTGGAGGAGAAGTACTGCCCCTTTGCTGTGTGCTGTTGGCCTGCAGTAGCTGTTTCTGCCAAGCAAATGAGAAGGACTTTGCTGTGTGCGGTGTCTCCTGCTTGAGGAAGTTCTCCAAGGGCTTGAGTAAAGCTTGCCTCCTGTTCTGAAGTCTCAGGCACACAAAGACATCACTCCCAGCTCCCCTGAACTTTCTTGCTCAGAGTTCTGACCTGCCAGGAGGCCTCTGGAGGCCTCTGGAGGCTGTTCCTGTTGTTGGGAGTTGGAAATGCAACGCAAATACAAGAAAATCGACGCATCGCTCTTGTAGTGGCTGTGTTTCAGATGCAGCACCGCTATGTGAGAAGAATCTCCATGTATCGCTGCGCTGCTGCCGAAACCAACGCAGTGCCTGTCGCCGCTGCAAGAACCGACACATCGAGGGATCACGGCTCAAGAAACGGATGCAGCGCCGCTTGACATCACCGCATCGATCGGCGACGCATCGCGGATTTCCATGCATCATAGCTGTGCGGCACGTTTTCCCGACGCATCGCCTGCAGACCAGTACCATCTTGGAATCGATGCATCACTGCCCCCTACAGACCGGATTTGACGCATCACTTTTCCTGCATGCAGCAGAACTATCGCATCACCTCCTTATGGTCTCAGGAACAGACACATCTGTTTGTTTTTCTATGCTTCCCATCTCTGCGGCTCTTTGGCCTTGTGAATTTTGTCGCAACTACAGGTACATTGAGAGAAATCACGCACCCATAGTTTTCTATGGGCCACGTTGTTTGAAACCTTTTTAAAGTCATATTCCTATTACATGTATGTTGGATTTTGGTTCTTTTGGTCTTGTTGAGTTTAGATAAAGACACTTTATTTTTCTAAACTGGTGTGGTGTCCAGTTGTGGTGTTATCACTGTATAACTGTGTGTTTTGAGTACAAATAGTTTACACATTGCCTTTGGGATAAGTCTGTCTGCTTGTGCTAAGGTACCCAGCGGATGAGCAGGGGTTATCTAAAGTGTGTATCCCCCTTACTCTGACTAGGAGCAAGGGTCCCTATATGGACATAAGTACCTACCTCTGCCAACTACAGATCCCCATTTCTAACATTGGTGATCACTGGTGAGGATTTGAACTTGTATTTGTACTTGTCCCACAGTGATTGGTGTACATCACTAGTTTAGTGCAGGCCACTACGCAACCACATACTGTGCTTTATTTTTGGTTCTATTTGTGATCTGACCCTTGAGCTATCCACGCTTCATGTCTCTAAATGGTAAATCAGCAAGTGAGACTTCAGAGTTGGAGTTTGACATTGAAATGTTAAGTAGTTACAAAGTAGAGCAACTCAAGCAATTCTGCAAGTGCTTTGGATGTCCCATAAAGAGCCACTCTAGGAAAGAGGAGCTGCAGAAGGCCTTAGGGGCTTGGTGGGAGACCGGACAAGCTGAGGAGGCAGGGGATGCAGATGTGGATGGTGGTGTGCCAGAAAATGGTTTCAGATCCCAGGATTTGCCTGTTGGGAGAGCCGCCTCTGTGTCTGGAAGCAGTCATATTTCTAGGAATCCCTCTCCAAAGGAACTGGAGGACAGGCAAAGGGCCAGAGATCATAAATTGGAGGTTATGAGGCTCCAGATGAAGCAATTGGAAATGGAGAACCAAAAAGCTGCCATAGAGAAGGAAAAGATGGCAGAGGAGAGCAAGAAAGCTCATGCCTTAGAGAAGAAGAAATTGCTTTTGGCTCATCAGTTGAGCATGAGAGAGCTGGACATCAAGGCCAAACAGGTGGACTCCACAAATGGTGGCAGCGCACAGCCAGTTCAAGGGGGTAAGGTTTACATTCCCAAGGACCTAGTACATAATTTCCAGAAGGGGGAGGATATTTATGCATGGTTTGCATCTTATGAGGCAGCACTGAGTATGAATGAGGTCCCTGAAAAGAATTTGGGGGCAGCCTGTGGAGACACTTTGAGGCCAATGGGAGGGACACCTTTGGAGGAGGCGGGTGCCCTGACCTGTCCCAATATGAAGGAGGTTTTATGCCTCAGGTATGGACTCACACCTGAGCAGGACAGAGAAAGCTTTAGGTCCTTCAAGAAACTTGAGTCCAATTTTTGGGTTGAGTGTGCGAACATGTATTGCAGAGCACTGGGTGATTCGATAAAGGGCAGCAAGGTAACTGATTACCAGGGGTTGTACAACTTGATTGGTTGGGGGCACTTGAGTACCCTTTGTATTCCAGAGCTGCGCCTGCAGCTGACTGACCCCAGGAAGCTTGCTCAGGAGGCGGACTGCTGGATGAGTACCAGCATCCACAAGGGGTATGTGGGAAACCCAGCCAAATGTGGGCAGGGTCCCCAGCAGAAGAGTGGGGGAACAAGGGTAATCAAAAGGAGTTCTCTAAAGGGCCCCAAATTAGTTCCTAGGGTAAAGATTCCCTGCCCCCAGGTCTAAGACGCCATGTCCCCCTAAGGGTAGGCCAGACAACCGGGGTCAACGCAAGTGTTATGGATGTGGTCAGGAAGGCAACCTGGCAAATGATCCCAAGTGCCCAAAGGCACCACCAGCACCCACTGGTGCACCCTCACCTGGGTTAGTTAGTGTAGTGCTGGGGGAGGAGCTGGTTCCTAGTGAGGGGGGGAGCCAGCTGTGATGACCCTTATCTCATTAGGAGATAGAGATGGTCAAGGAAACCTGCCTGCCGAATAACACTAAAAAGTACCCGCAGTGGGAGGAGGGTGGAGGCTCTGAGAGTCACAGGAGCCAGTGTGACATCTGTCAGGTGTCAGTGGGTGTCTGAAGAGTAGGTAATCCCCAATGTACTTCACCCTATAGTTGCTGCATACAACTCTGAGTGCCTGTGTAAGGTTCCCTTTGAGTGGGGAGGGGGGTCTCAGGTTCCTTGAAGGTCGTTGTAAGTCCGTCCATGCCTGGTGACTGTCTGCTTGGCAATGACCTAGAGAGCTCACCTTGGAGGGAGGTGGAGCACCGGGCTCATTTAAAGATGTTGGGACTGCCTAAGTGGGCCTGTGTGACCACTCGGTCAATGGCAGCCAGTAGGGGTGGTCAAGAGGACCTGGAGCCTGAAAGAGTGGCCCAGGTGCCTGCTAGGAAGAGGAAGGGTAGGGAGCGTGGGAAACTAGCCACCAAAGTTCCCACGGTCCAGGAGGAGGCAGAACCTGGTATGGATTCCCTGGAACCTACAGGGGAACAAGTGGCCAAACTGGGAGACCTGCCTGAGCTGACCCATTGGCAGCAGGAAGGAGGTCTCTCCAGGGAGGAGTTCTGCAAAGCACAGATCGAATGCCCTACTCCTGTTGGTTTGCGACAGCAGGCTGCAGACCAGGCAGCAGGTGGTCCGTCCGGATCCCATTTGATTTATAAGGAGAATGGTCTCCTTTACAGTGAGCCTAAGGTTGCTGAGCCCGGGGCAGCCCATGTGCTGGTGGTACCCGTGTGCTACAGAACCTTCCTACTGGGCCTGGCTCATGACGTGCCTTTGGCAGGACATTTGGGGGGCTACAAGTCCTATCACAGGCTTGTCACCCACTTTTACAGGCCCCAAATGCAGAAGCATGTTGGCACACATTGTGGGTCTTGTCAAACTTGCCATACAAGTGGCAAGACTGAAGGGAATTGTAAGGCTCCCCTCCAACCCTTTCCTGTGGTGAGCACCCCTTTCGAGCAGGAGGGCATCAACATTGTTGGGCCACTGGAACCCAAGACAGCCTTAGGCAACAAGTTTATCTTGGTCTTGATGGATCATGCCACCCAGTACCCGGAAGCTGTTCCTCTCAGGACAATCGCTGCCCCTTTAGTGAGCCGTGCATTGATGGGGATCATTTCCCATGTGGGGTTCCCTAGAGAGGTGGTCTCTGACCGTGATACAAACTTCATTTCCAGATACATGAAGTCACTCTGAGAGGAGTGCGGTGTAATGCTCAAATTCACCACTCCTTACCACCCCCAAGGGAAAGGGTTGGTTGAGAGATACAACCAAACCCTGAAAGCATGATAAAGGGTCTTACAGAACCCATGAGACGTAAGTTATGTTATGTTATGTTAACTGGGTTTATAAAGCGCGCAGCTGCCTCAGCAAAAAGGCGTCCCGGCACCAGCAGTAGAGGGACAGAAACAACAAAAGGACTCAAGAGAAAAGTAGGAAAAAAGAGAGGCAGGAAAAGGAAAGATTACAACGCAGGAAAAAGAAAGGTCTTGATGGCTTTACGGAAGGTCAGCAGGCTATCCATACTGCGAATATGAAGAGGCAGCGAGTTCCATAGCTTAGCTGCCAGACAGCAATAGGACCGCCCCCCAATATGGAGACGCTAGGGAGCGAAAATGGCAACCAGGAACATAAGGTGCCAACAAATTGGCCAGAAGTCCAGGAGGCGCGAATTTAAGAATTTTAAAAGATAAACAAAGAACCTTAAATTCAATTTGCTTAGCTATTGGCAACCAGTGTAATTGTCGGAGAGCACCAGCTGTAGCGCACCTACGCGGAAGCCCCAGCAGAACTCTGGCAGCTGCGTTTTGAACTCGCTGCAGGCGCACCACCTCAGCCTGGTTAGCTCCGAGAAGGAGCGAGCTGGCGTAATCAAGTCTTGATAATATCGCCGCCTGGACAATTAGCTGACGGGTTGGTGGGTTGAAAAACCCCAACAGGGGTCTAAGTCCACGAAGAAGCCCGAAACAAGTCCCAGCTACCTTCTTAGTGTGGTCTAGAAAACTGAGGGAGGAGTCCATCCATACTCCCAAATTTGTAACCACTGTCTTGGGAATAGGCATGCTGCCAAGAGTGGAAGGCCACCATTGCTCATTCCACAGGCTCCTATTCTTCCCCACCAACAGCACCTCAGTTTTATTAGCATTGAGCTGGAGGCAGTTGGAATTCATCCACTCCGCGACTGCCGCCAGACCACTTCTAAACTTAGAAGCGTCCTGCATAGAATCGTCGGAGAGGGCCACCACCAGCTGTATGTCGTCAGCATAGGAGACCATAGAAAGACCTTTGTCCCTAGCCACAGCCGCAAGGGGTTGCACGTACAGATTAAAAAGTACTGGACTCAGAGCAGAACCCTGAGGCACCCCCTGCCCAATGCCCTGGACACATGAGAGAAATGGCGGGGCGGTCACTTGGAAGGTTCTCCCTGACAGGAAAGATCTAAGCCATTCCAAGGCTAAGCCAACACCTGCCTCCTCCAAACGGCATAAAAGAATGCTGTGGGAAACCGTATCAAATGCGGCGCTGAGATCTAACAATATCAGTGCCGCCGTGTGCCCTTTGTCCAGAATGGTACGCAGATGTTCGGACACAGCCAGGAGAGCCGTCTCCGTGATGTGGCCAGGGCGGAAACCATTCTAGGAGGGATCCAGGGTGTCATTACTTTTGAGAAACCCAGTTAGAGTGTTATTAACATGAGCCTCAGCGATCTTAGCTACCCAAGGTAGGAGAGAGATGGGGCGAAAGTTTTCCAACTTAGCCGGTCCAACGACAGTTTTTTCAATAATGGGACCACCATGGCCTGCTTCCATGTCTCAGGAACCACCGCAGTAACAAAGAAAGAATTGACAACCTGGCATAGAGGGGCCAGGAGCACAGAGAGAGAGTCTCTGAACTGGGCAGGCTTCAAAGGGTCGACCGGGGAACCCGATTTAACTTTACCGCACAGCAGAAGAAGCTCTTCCTGAGAGATGGAAGGGATAACCTCCAAGAGATGTGCAGGAAGTGACCCATGAGGGGCAGTGGAAGAGGGAGGCAGCAACGGGAATGACTTCTAGATAGTATCCACTTTGTTCACAAAATAAGTTGCCAGATCTTCACAATGTTGCTTAGAGCTGATCACCGAAGTAGTGGAGTTTTTTCTGACTCTAAGCTCCTTAATTATTTTAAAGATACATTTAGCCGGATTGTGACTAAGTTTAATTTCCTTAGCAAAATAAGCTGCCCAGACAGAATGTATGGTCCTGTAGTAACTTTTAATTGCAGCCTGGTAGCAGGCTTTGGCCCCGGGATCATAGTCCTTTCTCCAGATACGCTCCAACCTTTTACAAGATTTGCGGATCTCAGCTAGAGATTCGTTGAACCAAGGATTAGAATCCGAGCTGCGGCCCTTAGACCATTTAGCAGGAATGAGGGAATCAAGAGGTTTAGAAATCCAATTGCAGAGTGAGCTATAAGATACGTCAGGATCACTGTGCCCTTGAGGCGGGTGAGTAGAAAGAAGAGCATGAAAATCCTCAAGCTGCAGTTTGCACCAAGGGCGTTTAAAGGAAGACCGTTGAAGGGCTCTGTGAGGAGGTTCGAAAATCAGGAAAGACATTGGGACCAAATAGTGGTCCAACCAACATACGGGACTAGGGGTCTCCACAGAAGCATGGGGAATATTAGAAAAGACAGGGTCCAATAAATGTCCGGCCGTATGGGTAGCACCAGAAACCAATTGCATTAATTTACAGGCCGGCAGGTCTGCCAGCAAACTGTTGATATCACTTTCGTGATTGAGGTCAAAATGCAAGTTAAGGTCACCCAGAATATTGAAATTAGCTGTGCTCATGGCCCGAGTGCTAACAACATCGAAAAGAGCTAATTTAAACTCTTTGGCTGGGGACGGGGGGCGATAAACCAACAACCCTGACATAGTGAAGTTGGCGCTAAAAGTAATGCTGAAACGAGCACACTCGCAACCCTGCACCAGTTCCTCTACAAACGAGCAGGAGTAGCAGGATTTAAAGATAACCCCGATGCCGCCCCCTCTAGATTTCCTATTCAGGGTCAGAATACTATAGCCTAGAGGAAGCGCAAGCCCCGGCTCTGCCACCATATCATCACTGAGCCATGTTTCTGTGAGAAAAAAGGCATCCGGGTTTTATCCTGAATCAGATCATAGATATCCAAATAATGTTTAACCAGGGAGCGAACATTTAAATGCAGGATTAGAATGGGCGACCTGGGAGCAAGGAGAGCGAGTGGAGTGGGGAAGACTTGGTGAGAGTTAAACCCACAGCTGCGACAGCAAAAAGGCCCCTCCATATAACCTAGAGATGGTGATGGGCAGGCGTCAATCAGTGTGTTAATAGCCAGCAGCTCCGTCTTAGAATAGGAAGAACGTCCTGACAAGCCGCTACCAGCGTGTCTGGCGGCATCAAGGTGCGGACGCGCGCAGACGGACTTGCCTTTGGCACGCCGCCGGTCCGTCCGCTGTGCGGCCGGCTAGGCCTCTGAGCTTTAAACCCGGTGGGCAGGAAGTGAGGAGACAAATGGGAGGAGTCGCGTCCCTCCGTACAATCGGCACTGCAAGCCGTGACGGAACGGGGAGCGCAAGGAGGCCACAACCAACACAGGTAAATGAATATGCAGAGTTAAAACACATAGATCAGGCACACAATAGTTTAAAAAAAATAAGCGCTAACAAATGTGACCCACTTGGTAGCAAGCCAAGAAATACAGGTACCTCACTACTGAGCGGCCGGGCAGGCGTCTGTCCTTTAAACCCGGGGGGCAGGAAGTGAGGAGGCAAATGGGAGGAGTCGCGTCCCTCTGTACAATCGGCACTGCACGCGTGACGGAACGGGGAGCACGAGGAAGGCACAACCAACACAGGTAAATTAATATGCAAAGTTAAAAACACATAGATCAGGCACACAATAGTTTAAAAAAATAAGCGCTAACAAATGTGACCTGCTAAGTGGGACGTCTTTCTACCATGCCTGTTGTTTGCCTACAGGGAGGTACCACAGAAATCCTTAGGGTTCAGTCCCTTTGAATTACCCTACGGGCACGCTGTGAGAGGACCTCTGAGTCTGGTAAAGGAGGGATGGGAGAAAACTCCTGGTAAGACCCCCCAAGATGTGTTCAGCTATATGCTGGTCTTCAGAAACCAGACTCAACACTTCAGGAAACTCTCTCAGGCGTACCTGGAAGCTAGCCAGGAGTAGATGAAATGACGGTACGACCAGAATACCACTCTGGTTGAGTTCCAGCCTGGCCAAAAGGTGTGGGTGATGGCACCAGTGGAGCCTTGTGTGCTCCAAGACAGGTGGACAGGTCCATTTGAGGTGGTGGAGTGCAAAAGTGATGTAACCTACCTTGTTAACTTGTGGACTCCTAGGAACCCTTTGAGGGCCCTGCACGTGAACCGTATAAAACCTCACTTTGTGAGGTCTGAAGTGACAATGCTCCTGGCTACAGATGATGGAATGGAAGAGGAAAGTGAGCCTCTTCCTGACCTCCTGTCAGCCAAGGAACATGATGGGTCAGTGGGTGGAGTGAACCTTTCTTCCACCCTGACACCGGAGCAGCAGAGGGACTGTCGCCAGGTGCTGGGACAGTGCGCCTCCCTGTTCTCCCTGACTCCATGAATCACCACATTGGTGTGTCCATGATGTGAACACTGGGGACAGTTTACCTGTGAAACATACATTTTACAGGGTAACTGACAAAGTCAGGGCCAGCATAAATGAAGAGGTTTTCAAAATGTTGGTGTTAGGGTTGACAGAGCCCTCCAGCAGCCCCTGGGCTAGCCGAGTAGTCTTGGTTCCGAAAGCTGATGCACCCGGAGCCACTCCTGAACTCCGGTTCTGCGTGGACCTCCGTGGGCTCAATGCTATCACCAGGACTGACGCACACCCCATCACCAGAGCTGATGAGCTCATTGATCGTCTGGGAGCTGCCCGGTACCTTAGTATGTTTGATCTAACGTCTGGGTACTGGCAGGTTGCCTTGACCGATGGAGCAAGAGAGAGGTCTGTGTTTTCAAAGCCAGAGGGTCACCACCAGTTCCATGTTATGCCCTTTGGGTTGAGAACAGCCCTGCCACTTTCCAGAGACTGGTCAACCAGCTGGAGGCCTCACTATCAAGGTCATTAAGTGCCAGATAAGGCAGGGATCTGTGGTGTACTTAGGGCACCAGGTAGGAAGCGGCCAGGTGGTGCCCCTACAATCTAAGATCAACACCATTCTGGCTTGGGAGCCCCCCAAGACCCAGACAGAGGTGAGAGCCTTTTTAGGACTCATCAGGTACTACAGACGGTTTGTCAAGAGATATGGCACCATTGCTGCCCCCTCGACAGAACTGACTTCAAGGAAGCAGCCCGGAAAGTGATCTGGACCAATGCCTGTCAGATGCCCTGAAACCTGCCATGTGCACGGCACCCATGCTCGAGGCACCCAACTTCTCCCAGGAATTTGTTGTGCAAACAGGTGCTTCAGAGCATGGTGTGGGAGCAGTACTCTCACAATTGAATGACGAGGACTAGGACCAACCCGAAGCTTTCATTAGTAGGAGGCTACTTCCCAGGGAACAGAGGTGTAGTGCAATTGAAAGAGAAGCTTTTGCTTTAGTCTGGGCGCTGAAGAAGCTAAGACCCTACTTGTTTGGGACTCACTTCTGGGTTCAGACAGAGCACAAGCCCCTCAGATGGTTGATGCAAATAAGGGGTGAGAACCCAAAACTGTTGAGGTGGTCCATCGCCCTACAGGGAATGGACTTTACGGTGAAACACCGCCCTGGTACAGAACACTCCAATGCTGATGGTCTGTCCAGATTCTTCCGCCTTAGTGATGAGAACTCCCAAGAGGGTGGGTAGTTCTCCCCATCTTTCAGCTGTTGTTGGCATCTTTGGCGTGGTTTCCCCAGACTTTTTGCCTCTACCTCCTGTATTTTTGATGCTGTGCTGGATTTCGCTTTTGTTAGCTTAGATGCTTTGGGCACTTTGCCACTGGTGATCAGTGTCAAAGTGCAAGTGCTCCCTGTGTAAATTGTGGTTACAATTGGTTCTCCCTGATTGCCATATTTGATTTACTGGTAAGTTCCTAGTAAAGTGCACCGAAGTGTGCCAGGGCCTGTAAATCAAATGCTACTATTGGGCCTGCAGCACTGATTGTGCCACCCACATGAGTAGCCCTGAAAAGGTAACTAAGACCTGCCACTGCAGTGTCTGTGTGCAGTTGTTAACTGCCATGTCGACTTGGCAAGTGCACCTACTTGCCAGGCCCTACCCTTCCGTTTTCTTACACGTAAAACACCCCTATGGTAGGCCCAGTGTACCCCCATGGGCAAAGGGCAGTGTATGTGAAAGGTAGGACATGTCCTGGTGTGTGTGGCATGTCCAGATAGTGAAATACTGCCAATTTTGTTCTTCACTATTGAAAGTCTATCTTGCCCATAGGATAGAATGGGAAATGCTTTGTGACATCTTACAAGCATAACTTCCCATTGGGACAAGATAGAGAAATATTTTTAGACTCTCTGAACTCAGAATGTAATAACATCTTTTAGTAAAGATGGTTTTTAAATTATGTGTTTGAAAATGCCACTTTTAGAAAGGAGGCATTTTCTTGTTTAACCATTCTATGTGCCCCTGCCTGTTTGTGTATTGACTGTCTGGCTTTGGAGTGACAGGGCCTGGGGATGCACAATCACTGTAGACAGCCACTGGGGGTGTTGAGGTGTGCCTGGCCCTTCCTGGATGACTCATAGCTGGGCTGAATAGATCCTGGCTGAATTTAGAGTAGTGGGAGACGATTTCCTTGCATCTGAATGGGGCCTGTCTCCCTTGCACAATGCTGTCTCCACTCCATGCGGTCATACTACACCAGTGAGGACAGAACTAGTTTGGACTTGGCTCAGAGACCCTTGCACAAAGAGAACAAAGACATTTTGGGGTATAAGTATTAGGCCTAAAACCTCAGAACTTTAGACTACTTCTGAAATCAAGAGAAACGTTTGGCAAGGAGAAGAGCTGGAGAAACTGGAGGAGGAGTACTGCCCCTTTGCTGTGTGCTGTCTAGGGTTGGCCTGCAGTAGCTGTTTCTGCCAAGGAAAGGAGAAGGACTTTGCTGTGTGCTGTGTCCCCCTGCTTCAGGAAGATCTACAAGTGCTTGAGTAGAGCTTTCCTCCTGTTCCGAAGTCTCAGGGACACAAAGACTTCACACCCAGCTCTCCTGAACTTCCTTGCAGGGAGTTCTGACCTACCAGGAGGTGACTGTGACTGTGTTGGGCCTCTGGAGGTTGTTCCTGCTGTTGGGAGCTGGGAAAGCAACACAACTACAAGAATATCGATGCATCGTTCTTCTTGCTGCTGTTTTTCCGATGCAGCACCGCTACGAGAAGAATCTCCACGCATAGCCGCCCGCTGCCGAAACCAAAGCAGCGCCTGTCGCCTCTGCAAGAACCGACGCATCAAGGGATTGCGGCTGAAGAAACCGACAAAGCACCGCTCGCCGCCGCCGCATTGATCGCCGCCGCATCGTGGATTTCCACGCATCGTACTTGTGCGGCAAGTTTTCCCGATGCATCGCCCACGGACCAGAACCGTCTCGGAATCGATGCATCAATTCCCCCTACAGACCGGATTTGACACATAACTTCTCCTGCATGCAGCAAAACTGTCGCATCACCTCCCTATGGTCTCAGGAACTAATGCATCTCTTTGTTATTCAACTCTTCCCATCTCTGGGGCTGTTTGGCCTTGTGAATTTAGTCACAACTACAGGTACTTTGAGAGAAATCACGCACCCATAGTTTTCTATGGCCCAAGTTGTTTGAAACCTTTTTAAAGTAATATTCTTATTACATGTATGTTGGATTTTGGTCGTTTTGGTCTTGTTGAGTTTAGATAAAGATGCTTTATTTTTCTAAACTGGTGTGGTGTCTATTTGTGGTGTTATCACTGTATTACTGTGTGTTTTGAGTACAAATACTTTTCACATTGCCTTTGGGAAAAGTCTGTCTGCTCGTGCCTAGCTACCCAGGGGGTGAGCAGGAGTTATCTAAAGTGTGTATCCCCCCACACACTTTAGATAACTCCTCTATTTGGACAACTAGAGACCCCCATTTCTAACAGTGTGGAATTGTTTATATTATGTACTAAAGTATTGTGCTGGACAATTGAAACTTTGTAATTTGTGTAGGAAAATTGTGTTTTTCCTGTAAGGGAGGGGAAAGGGGCTGGCTCTCCCGGTCTGTGCACCATAATGATCTATTGTGACTTTTTTACTCACTAAAAAGGTAAGTGCAATGGTTTATTGCCTCAGTCTCTTTGTGTAATTTATCTTCTTTTATTAGAACTCTGTAGAACACTGCTTTACTGAGAGTGGTTGTTCCGAAAGCCTCACCTTGTGATTCTTTTTTTTGTTGTAATTCTTTTTATTGATACCAACAGTGACAATGACATGTATATCCATCGTGGGTACAGAAGAGATGATCGACCACCAATAGTAATACATGCATACCCAACAAAAGGGGATGCAACAAGTCCAACCATATGGGAACGCCATGGGGGGAAAAGAGAGGAACCTAAGGATGTGAGAGAGAGTAGGGAGGAAGGAAAAGGTAAAAAAAAAGAAAGAGGTGTGAGAGCGAAAAGGCAGAGAATTGGGGGACAGAGGATGAGTGAGCAGAGTAGCAGAGGGAAGGGTAAGGTTCAGTCCACCTGCAGGAATGGGGACTATATAAGGAGAAACAGGTCATCTTTATCCATCAAGTTATAGATTCTTTTCTCATAGTAGGAGGTTTTGTACATAGCCGCGAGCCATTCCTTGTGTGTTGACAGCTGTGGTGAATACTAATGTCGTAGGGTGTAAATCTTGGCCACTGCAATGGCAGTGGTGACTAAACGTAGAGCATGGTGGGCCAGCTTGGGGAGATCCCCCAGGTCATGTAAGAGGATCAGTGGACCTGCGATAGGCGTGGGCACATCGAGGGTTTCCCACAACATGGATTTTACAGCAGTCTAATAGGGGTAAATGGCAGAGCACTCTAATAAGATATGGACTATGTCACATGATGCGTGGTTACATGGCCAGCACGAAGAGTGAGGCAATAGTCCCACAGAGTAGAGCCGTGCCGGCATCCAGTGCCAACCCTGGAGGATCTTAAAGAGGCTAAACTTCATCCAGGCTTCCCAGACTCGTCATCCCAGGTTCTCCAGGAACTATGCCCAACACTCCTTCTAATACTCCACTTGTAGATGGGCCTGCCAGGTGGCCCTAAGGCTTGCCGTTTGCGGCTGGGAGTAGAGATGGTGAACCAGGACATTGAAGAGCCCAGACATCACACCCTTAAACTGACCCCAAGTGTTGAGGTACACGAGCACCGGGGAATGGGGAATGGATCAGGGCTGTGGGCCCAGTTTACTAGTCTGGCAATGGCGCAGTTGCGTGTAGTGCCACTGCTGAATAAGCAGCAGATCAAATTCTTCTTGGAACGCCACAAAGGATTTGAGCTCGCCGCGGGACAGCAGGTGAGCAAGGGTGTGGATCCCAACCGCACGCCAGGAGCCCCAATTGAGCATGTCTCCTCCAATGCGGATGCATTGATTGTTCCAAATTGATGTTTTATTATGTAAGCGTGTGTCCACCGAGAGGAGCTTGTGGGCTCCCGCCCAGGTTTTGTACAATGTCAGTAGCATGGGGTTCGGAGTCCTGGAGCTGGACATGCCAAGCAGATAGAGGGAGAGTAGTCCCGGCGGTTGATCCACAAGCCGGTTCTCAACCGTGACCCACAATGGGTGTCTCGGACATGGATGTGCATGTACACCAGTCTTGCTAGGTGCAGGCCCATACAATAATGCTCCACAGATGGAAGGCTCAGGTCCCCCTTGGACCTTTGGGCAAGAAGCTTCCTGATGGCCAGACAAGGCCTCATTGACCCCCAAATAAAGTCATTGAGAACCCTATCCACTTGACAAAGAAGCGAGAGAGGCATCAGCAAGGGGGGCATGATCAACACATAGGTGAACTGCGAGAGGGTCACTAACTTCAGCACCTGAGTCTGATCCCACAATGATAAGGTGGGACCATTTCGCAAAGTCCAACAGCATGCACTGTATGAGCGGTTCTAGCTTGTCTGCCACCATGCCCTCAAGGCTCATGTTAACAAAAATGGCCCGATATTTAAGGCAGACAGCTTTTCCAGCAATGGTAGCACAGTGGTCACCCTCGATAGTGGAAGGGTTTTGCACTTCCCCCAGTTGACCTTGTGGCCAGATATGGCTATGAAAGCGCTAATGACCCTCAGTACCACAGGGATAGAGAAGGGCAGGGCCAAGAGAGTGAGCAGAATATCGTCCGCATATAGATACAGTGTCGAGGGCGTGGATATGCCCATGATCTAATCTGACTGGTGCAAGGTCACTGCCAGAAGCTCCATGGAGAGGAGAAAAAGCAGGGGGGAGATTGGACATCTCTGGCATGAGCCCTGGTGGACTGGGAAGGGTTGGAGAGGAAGCCACCAATGTTAACCTGCACCGATGGAGAGTCATAGAGGAAGCATACTCTGGATATAAACTCCTCACCTAGGCCAAATTTCTGCAGCGAAGCCTTCTCGGCATCCAACGACAGTGCCAAGACCTCCTCCGGCAGTTCTGCCACCATTCAGACTGCATGAGTCAATGTACAGAAGTGACTGTATGATGAGTTGTCCAGGGCGAACCTCATCAGTGTGTGGTGGATAAGGGAGCGAAGGACCCGTTTGAGGTGAGTTGCCAGGATACTGGCCAGTATCCTAACATCCCCGTTAAGCAGGGAAAGGGGCGGTAGCTACTGCAGAGGAAGAGGTCTTTCCCTGTCTTGGGAGGACCAATATTAGGGCTTTGTTGGAGAGCATGGTGTGATTCTCATGAGAACTTGACCTTGCACAACTGTTAAGGTGCCTAAAGAGCACCAGAGGTGGAAATTTCATTATGTGAATCTATCTGTGAGATATTGGGAACAAATGTGATTTCAGAAACTGTATTGTTCTTCCCTTAATCCGATTTGCTCAATGTGTGTGATTCTAACATAACTGTATTCATGTAGGTATTTTTTATTGTAATTTGAATTATAGAATAAAGCCCATTCCTGAGGGAGTTGTGCTCACTCTCCCTTGACTTCAGGAGGCGACTCCACATCAGTCTGACCTCTGATTTATAACTTTGATTTTATTTCCTTGGAGCTGAACTGTATTTCTATCTACCTAATCATTTCTTACATGTTATTCTGAGCATCCTGCTATCGATTAATTGACCAACTTCTAACCATTTATTTTTGTTTCTGTAATGCCTTTAAATCTTTCAATAACACTTCATGGTTGGATTATAATTCTTGTCAGTCTTCATTGTTACTCCTAATGTGCTTTACATTATTGATTATTGAATTTAATTTGGTGATCAGGTCCAGTTGAGGACCAACAACATCCTTAGGGGACTAACATCTCTCCTGACTCATCAGTGGCGAGCACCAACAATGTCACCCAGACACCACATTTCCATTCCTGGACTTTGCCTTCACATAAAAGTGCATTCTGGGAGTTGTGTGCTTGGTTCATGTTAATTAAGTTGATTAGCCCAACACACCTGATAACAATGATATGTAAAAGCAAGATTCAGGAATGGAAATGTGGTGTGCCTGTGACATGAATCAGTGTGTTCCCCATGTCTTAGAGCCAAGCAAGACCCTTGGTCCGGCTTTCCTTGTTAATTTGTTAGGTTGCAGATCTCAAAAGTGCAACACT
Source organism: Triturus cristatus (assembly GCF_964204655.1). Lineage (NCBI taxonomy): Eukaryota > Metazoa > Chordata > Amphibia > Caudata > Salamandridae > Triturus > Triturus cristatus. The sequence goes on from NC_140589.1 coordinate 1,636,675,611, forward strand.
GCCAAGTGCCACGCATCTCGCGTTAGAAAAATGCATTTCTGGTAATTTTCCCGCAATGTCTCACATTGTCACGCAAAATAACCATGTCGTGAAGTGCGATTAAACCGTGTAGTTCCGGTTTCTCGCTTTGCTGGGATGGACACATAAAAGCTGAGTGCTGTTTTTGAAAGGCCACGAGATGGCACTAGTGTACAATGGGAGTTATAGGATTCTCACTATATTATGACGTGGAACTATCCTACTATTATAGAAACTCATATTCAAGCCAAACGAACTTCAGAGATTTCAAGACTGAAACATAGAACCACACTCCCACATAATTCATGTAAATAAGCGCCCCCTGGCAAAGCATAATATCAACCAGATGTGGATGTCCAGCCGCAAAACGAAACTTTTAAATACATGCCAAAAAAACTGGGTCTGTCTAAACCGCTTGTAAAAGAGGGACCTATTTGAAGAACTGTATAGGAAGAAGATCCCAACTGGGGCCTCTCTCAAATCCTGTAGTCGACCTCGGGTCCCACATAGCAGAGAGCCTGGACGGACTCTGTCAATTGATCATGTTCTGATCAAGCCAGGGAGGCGCAGGCTGGCTAAGGCAGGAAATCTGTGTTTAATGTATTGTTTCTCTGCCACCCTGCCTGGCAACAGGTGTCTGACCTAGGCTGTGCCATTCTACTACTAAGTGTGGGTGGCATTATGCTGTTCGCGAGAAAGTGTCACTCATAGTTGATGAATTATTTTTCGGCGTTCCTTGTATTGTGTATGTGCCCTGAATGTATATCCTGACCTGGGGGATTATCTTCTGCCAGACTGGACTGTACGACTCCCACCCTTTGAGAAAATGAGAAGCCTCTGGCCCTTGAGCAACGTTAGGTGTGACAGCGAAAACCCTTCCTTGACGTATCGCGAGCTGATGCCGTGGGCTGTTGCTGGAGGAGGAGGCTTGGTTGCGGTCGCAGGAAGATGTGCGGCAGAGCTCCCAACCATAGACCGTAGTCCTCAGGGCGCCCCCCACAGAGAGAGGGGTGAAGCGGAAAGTGCTCGATCCCCATCCCCATGACAGCACCGCACTGAGCGCGCTGAGTTAAGCCATGGAGCCACCATAAAGACAGCTAGCCCAACCCAGGAAACATCAAGATCGGCCCTCGATGCTCCCCAGGAAGCCAGAAAAGAAATGGCCTGAGGGAGTCCAGAGCTGGCTGTAATGCCCAGAGGGGCACGAATAACCTAAGGGGACTGCGGGACAACCCCTGGGACATGCGGTCGGGGCTTCAACCGACTTCTAGGGGCGTGGGGCTCGGGTGACCTAACTACTGACAGCGGAGCCGAAATAAGGGACGTCTACTCGGTTGCTCCGTTCGTGCCGTCAGCCACGTGCGCTGACGTCACATTTTATTATATACTCCCTGGTCCGCGCCCGGCCCAGGGAGTTGACTGCGCTACAATGTATTGCAGTGGCCGGGTGGCTCACCACACTGGCCAGCTCAACCCACTTGCACCCTTCGACACTGTACTGATTGCAACAGTGAGTGGTGCACACCAAATCAAAGCGGCATGGGGAGAGCTGGGTTGGTCACGACCATAGGTTAGACCCCACAGCTCCAGCCCCCCGCCCCCTGTGAAAACGAGGCACAGGAGGCAAAGACAGCTGTCTGAGGAGAGGGGGACTATTAGACACGTACAGATTAGGGCTACCAGTGCACAGAAGCGCACATGTTAGTGGCTGGTACGGCTTGTGCCCAGGGGACCATCTGCCTTCCCCTAGTTTGATTAAAGAATGCTTTAATAAGTCTGTGACCGCCTTTTGTCACAGACACGTACCACCTCAGCAAGCCATAGCTCTGGACCCGGACAAATAATCCACCCCACACAAAAAAGAAAGCGTGCTTGTGCTCCTCCCCCCAGGACCCAGTGGGAAGTTCTTGCCAGGAGGAGGCAAGGCGATGCAACATCCAGGACACCAGGCCACCACAAAAAACACAGTGTGCTAGTCCCCCTCTCCACAGCATTCAGTTGAGAGCTCCAACCAGGGGGAGAAGAGGCGACGCTATCATTTGGGACCACAAATCTTGAGCCATGAGATTGGGCAGAACGAGGAATGAACCACTGACAGTTCAGCAACGCAGGAAGAACAAGAAGGGAGGCATAAGTCTCCCAGGAGGCTTGGAGTGTCCTCCCCATTGACCCCGAGGCTTAATCAACAAATCCCCACCTCAATCGTCCCATTATTGACAACAATACTGGACTCAACTGTTACAAGTTTCAGAAATGGGGAACAACCCATAACAATGCATGGCTGTCTGTCAGCAGCCATCAAAGACAATAGTGGAGTAGCAGGTACTCAAGGCCCTCGCAAGGCACTGCTCTGGGATTTGTCACTGACAGGATAGACAATAGTAGAAATATGGCTGTAGGAAAAGAGATTGCCCTCACCACACACACCAATCCGGAGTACCCAACAGGGAGACCCCGCTTCTCACATTCCATGCTATGGTGCACCACCCCACCTCTGCCCAGCCATCGATTGGAGATAATGCCCTTTTCGGCAATCTAACAGAGGTGACCGAGGCAATAAAACCTGCAAACACCAAGAACAAAGCGGCATTGTTGGTAACATCCACCCTTAACAAAAAGACTGATCTACAGTCACCCCCTCGATGAGCTCTTCTAAAGACAACCTCTCTCCAATAGGTATATCAAGTGAAAATTCACCAATTTTTGAGCATGCCACATCCTCACCTAAGGAGCTCCCACATCAGGATGTGCACGGCCTCCACCACACTGACAACCAGATTCCGGTTACCAACATCATCCTTAGTCCACCTGCAGCTCAATGAAATCTTTCCACCTGGGCGGCTCAGAAAATCTCGCAACCACAACTGGAGGTTCGGAACCAAATGACCAATTGCTCTTGGAATTGTCCTTCTTCCACACAGACTCCATCAGGATTCCAAGCACACAAGATAGATTTGCCCTTGAAATAATGACAGACACCTTTAGCAAAGATTGGCCTCAACTTCTACACACTCTGCAATCCACAGTTTCTGCTCTAAATTACCACTCTGACAAACTGGATGTGCAAGTTGATCTTCTGACCACGCTGGTGGCGTTCACAGCAGGAATAGACAACAAATTGGATAACCTAAACAAACTGATTGTAAGAGTGCAATAAAATTTCAACTTGGTTCAATCAGTATGTTGCTGCTCTCCTAAAAGCGAAAGTCTGTCCTCACTCCCAACGTTCCTTAGTACAGTCTTGATCGAAATCAAGAGACACACTGGGGGACCGACTCAGAGCCAACAACACACAGCTGCAGCTACCCAACAAGCTCTGAAAGGCACACAATGACGTAAATATAACCTCCAACATTGGAAATTAAGCCCCTCGATTGAGCTCCAGCACCCCAGCAACCATGGAAGCAATGGCATCAAGAACTGGCAACATCCTCACAGGCATCATGAGTGCAAAGGGCCAGAATGAATATCAGTCCTCCTAACAATGCGACTCTGGCCAGTCAGGGACACTGATAACCCCGACTCTTGTGAAGGCTCCATCTGTCGGGAGTGAGACAGTACTGGCCAAGATGGTCACTAATAGCCCCCACCACCACGACCCCTCAGCAAGAAGGAAAAGAAAAGACTCAGAAAACAGTGCAACAAGACAAGTTGTACCACCTTACCAGCAACTCGTAACCTGTTTCCAATGTTTGCAAGTAGAAGCAGCCCCCCGAAGTCACAGCACTCTTCAACGCCAACCTTGGATGCTGTGGCAGAATCAGCCGACACCAAGACACTGGAAAACAGTCCTAAGGGTGAGCTAAGTCAACCTTCCGGACACTCAGGCGTTGGCAAGAGTGGAATATTATCCAAACCAGCTATAGCGGTACTGAACAGAGTGGGGCAGACCCCTCGCTTTATAGCACCAGTGGAGTAGGAATAATAACCAAGATCAACGATGAGACTCAGAGCGTACAAAACCAGCTGTCCACCCTAAACGCAGCCATAGAACAATCCAACTCTACCAAAGTTGTCAGTGATGATCCAGTACAATCTTGAAAGGGCTCTATCAGAGTAACAATAACACAAGATCAGGGTCCTTATGCTCCTCAAATGGACCCTACATATAAAATTGAGAATTTACATCATATTTTTCAAGAGGTGCATCAGCAGGGAGCAACACTGGGTCCACACAAGGCAGAGCAGGCCCTATGCTGGATTGGGGGTGGCTAATAAAGGGCACAACCATGAAACTGCCAAGCCAAATCAAAACACCAGAGTGAACAACTATTCACTCTGGAGTATTCCTCGCAAGGTCCCTATGATGTCCAAAATAGGGGGAACATCCTCAGGTTACCTAAGTCCATCCATGAACTGGACAGATTGGAGTCTAGTGGCATCATAGCAATATAATTTCTCCCCCTAAAGGTTATCAAACTACAGAACCCACACTAGCAACATTTATTTTGACAACAGTCAAACAGCTAATATTATCCAGATTAGAGCTATTTAGCTCAGGGGTATAAAGATAATCCTGTTTAAAGACACAGGTTACCCCATAGTATTAGCAAAATCACCAGCTCCCATAGTGTTTGATAGGAAGAAGCCATTCTCAGTTTTGAAAAAAGCCCAGGGTTGTGCTATCACAAACCATACAGAACAAAGGGTGCACACCACAGACTACACGAGGAATGACTGTGCCTGGCTGCCTGCAGCACTATCCAACAGAAGCCATGACTGAACTAGCACTCGAGCATCCACTTGTGTCAATCCACCATCACTCTCCTTATGTTCCTGCAAAATCAATGGCCTTACTCAGAAACTTTGGTCTCCTAAAGTGATTACATTTTCAAAGAACCACAAAATCAGAGTTCTACAGGCAATATGGGCCGAGACAAGCCTTCCGATTGTAGGCTACATTGAGCATTGGACACCAGCCTTCAGGGAACACAAGCAAGGTGACTAAAAGGCGGGCTATCTATCCACACCTCAGTCAAGTTAAAAGGGATCATTGATACATTAACACTTGAGGAGAACTGGCTGTCTGGAATCAAGATTTGTAACCTAATTTCGCAGCAATTGATATTACTGATAAATGTCTACATCTGTTCAAACACAAAAGAGAAACGGTCCAAATTTAATCGTCTAATACAAACCCTGCATGACCTATCTAGCGATCACCCCAAAGCAGAATGCTTGATCACTGGGGAATTTAACACAAATCTCTTCCAAGATCTCCCAGAAGACCAGGATGAACTCCCCCTAGGGAGAGACCAAAATACCATTGAACAGGCCAAGCCAAGCAACTGCCAGCGTAGCAAGCTTGGCGAATACATGGAACTACAACTCATCAGCATGGGTTACATAATATTCTCGCAGGATAAGCTGCCAAATTGGACGAAAACCAATGGGAAAACCTGCTCCTTACTTGATGACTCCATTTGTAATGCTGAAATGTTCCCCTTTGTAGAAAGTTATCACATCAATCCACGGGCAGAGAGTGACCATCGCCCACAGATCATTACGCTGTCATTCAATCTACCGCACCACGCCTTGGCATGGTCGACATTCAGAGGAACGCACATGGAGAACCTCAAATGGCTCAAATGGACCGATTCTATCAGTGACATCATTGTGACTGCATGCAAGGAGCATCTAGATTAATACTGTACAAATAATGTATCCCCAACTACGGAATGGATGAATGTTACCATGCAACTGCTTACAAAATTCCATCGACCCACCTGTAAGCCCGTGTCCTCCAATCAATTTTTTCACCTCGACCACGATCAAGGGGTTCAAGAAAATACGCAATAAGGTCTTGAGGCGAGTTTGGAAGTCTCCAGGTGACAGGGAGCCCCTGAATGCATTCAAGCAAGCACAGAAAGCCTTCAGGCAGGCAGTCTTGGCAGAGAAGCGCAAATGATCTGAGCACTTCTGGATAACACTGCTTCATGCCAGTGAGAATCCTAACTGTAGGGGCTTTTGGTCCCTAGTAAACAAACAAATGAATGGCCAAAGGCGCCTGGGCTGCACTAACATACCAGAAGCAGAATGGGCTTCCTTTTTAACCACGCAATTTGAGGCCACAGAGGAGGAAGCTAACTCCTTGGATAATATTGTGAAATTGACAACCACAACTGACTTAGGAACCTCTTAATGCCATCAAGAAGGATGTTAGCTCCATGGAGAACAGTGTGAAAATGGCACCCACAACTGAAGTTGGAGTCCCCCATCAAGATTTGGACCCCCCATATCCCAATGCCAGGGACTCGGCCTCTCTTACATCCCGAATAGTGTGTGCCGTAACAAATAACAAAAGGAAGAACAGATGGGACCCCTGGGCCCAACGGTTTCTCACAGGCCCTGTTTAAACAAGATATTCTGTTTTCAGCAGAACAGTTCACTAGGCTTTTTGATTACTGCTAGAGGACTTCACTGATACCAGACTCATGGTGTGGTGCCATAATGCACTCGATGGTGGTGCAAGAGCTGATCTAAACAACTACAGGTTGATAGCTGTACTCGACAAGGATGCCAAATACTATGCCAGCCTGCTCCTGGAAGACTTATGGTCATGGCTGGAATACGATCGGCTAACCTGCTTCAATCAAACGAGGTTCATGATTAAATCTGGGACGTTAACCAATCTAATGGCAATATCTGTCCTCTTGAATAAATCAATTGCCTCAAAATCTCTGGTACACTGCTACCTCGGCGACTTCAAGGCGGCGTTCGATCGAGTACAAAGGGAGCCCTGTGGGCCAAGTTACACAGACGGGGAATACCCCGGATACTTTTGGGGGCTATAATCCAGCTGAACTCTGACACATGGATACATATCAAACTAGGACAATTCAAGAAAAATTATGACATTGCGAGGAGTGAAGCAGGGGTGCATATATGCCCCCTGCCCTTTAATCTATTCATTGCTGATCTACCGCAGACACTTGACATTACTAATAGTCCCTCCCCAAAAAATAGGTGGCGCCCATATCACCACTTTGTTGTACGCAGACGACCTCACTAGATTTAGTCACACGGGGTAGGTCACCAACAACTGCGTAACCAGCTGTACACCTATACAACTGTTAATAAATTAGAAGTGAACCTGAAAAAAACCTAAGGTTGTAACATTGGGCTGAAAAAATATCAGGGAGGAGGATAGTCCAACAACGGCAACAGAATCACGTCAGAACAATTCTATAAGTACCTGGTGGTATACATCGACACCAGAAACTGTTTTATGAAGCAACGAGAAGAAGTGCCGGACTGGTGGCTCAGTGTACTAATGCGTCAACTGCAGGGGCCTGTGTTCGACCTCATGGTCACAGGTTTAAATCCTGGCAGGTCCATTCAGTCTTTCATCCATCTGAGGTCTATAAAATGAGTATCATTGAGGTGGGTAACAATAAACATATGTTATTCAGGGCCAAGATGCCTCCAGGTGAATGTGCGCTTTACAAATACACATATTATGTTTATGTTATGTTTTCAGGCTAGGTGAGTGGCCATTTCTGAAGCATTTAGCCAGCTGGCATCACCCAAGCGCAAATACAAACAAAGAATGCAGTGCCAGACTACAGAGAGAGTGGAACAAACTGGAAGTTCGCACATGTTGGCATGCCATCTTCGCCTCCTTAAATCCCGATCTGAACATTTTGCTGGCAAAGTTGTCACCATAGCCTCCATGTTCAGCCGGCTAGGGGCCCAACAACTGGGTCCCGTAAACTTCTTTGAACAATCCGTTGAAACTAATCAGCCACATTGAATTGTATTTAGCCAAAGCAGCACTTTGAGTGATACAAATCCGACGGTGCTTATTTTGATGACCACTCTGCTGCTATTAAAAGTTGTTTTTACATTGCACAAGCACTTTATCAGCCCATTGCCCAGTTGGTAACGAGGAACAGCATGTTGCTACTCTGGTTTAATCAAACCAGATGGGATATAGTTATGGCATTTGAACCCTTACTTAATTCTTGTGCGTCTACCATTGAGGAAAAATCAGCTGCTATTTTTATCTAGCTAAATTATTTATCAAAATTGACCCGCCACATTAACCTGCATCCAACAACAACAGAACCCATAGATCATTGACTGATGAAAATCGAGGTTTAACTCTGATGATCACACTGCGCTTCTCATGGTTGTTCCTACATTGCACAAGCACTTTATCAGGCTGCTGCTCTTTGTTAATGATGACCAATCTATCATCCCCTTTATCTGTAAAAACAACTGTCTCAAGGCAATTGGATTGTATTTAATCTTTGTGCTGTTACAAATGAGGAATAACTAGTTATTACTCACCTAGCTGACCAGCGTGGCAACCTCAATGAAAGGAATTTTGGGAGCCGTAGAGTAGATTGTAGAAGAAGGTTTATTACAACTTAGTTACAGGTAATCAAGATGGTACGTTTCAGGTAAGTAGCTGGTAAGGAAATAGCAGATATCCCCATCAGGAGCAATCTCCTTGCCACTCAGCCCACACACTCCAACTAACTATCTCAATCCTCTCCAGACACTCAAGCATTCCACTACATCACCAAGCACTCCAGCACTCATCCAGGCTGAGCAGCAGGGAAGGTGTTACTAATGAAAGTGTGCTTAGCAATGACTCAAGTCACAACACATCTCCTTTCCTTAGGGAAACTTTTGACACAAATTATACAAAGTACAAAAGACATACATATCATCCAAAATCATAAGTATAAGAAATGAAAATACAGGTTAAACTATTGAATTGCTAACTCAAAGGACATTAAGGTGATAAAACAGTCCTAAGACAATAAATACATTAAAATCACACCCATCTCCTTCTCTTAGGGAAACTATTAACACACGTTATATTTTCACTGTTAGAAAGTGCAGTTTTTGCATTTTTAGCCCCCTACGTTTCGGCGGGTTTTGTTTGTGGTTTCAAATGTAGTGCACAGGGTTCCTGCCAACCAGTTCCCCTGTGCTGGTGCTTCTTCCCTAAAAAACACAAGCCCCCCCTTGGTATTTCTACCCCCTGTAAGTCCCTGGTAAATGGTGTCCTGGGTACCTAAGGCCTGGGAGGTGAAGAGGGTCCATTAGGAGCCCCCTCACCTGGACCATACCACTGCCCTTGCAGCTTGCATGCCCCTGGGAGGGAGAAAACAACAAAGTCGACATGGAACTGCCTGAAGGCATAGGTAAATCACCGCTCTAGCAGGCCTCACAGCCCTAAGGCAGGGTGCACTAACCACAGGCGAGGGCATATCTGCATCAGCAGATATGCCCTTACAATATTGGGACCCATTTTCCTAACATTGGAAGTGCCAGGGAACTCATCCATCTGATCTGCATCAGCTTATTGTCAGCAGCCGCTATGGTAGCTGTGTTGGCGTTCTGCTGATTACCATTCCACTTCCTTGCTCTCCACGGACCGCAAGGGTAAATATCATTACCGGTATCAACCGCCTCAGCTTAGATACTGAACCCTACACCTTCTGGGTGCCCCCAGTCCCACACAACCGACGTGCACCCAGTGCTGGTCTGAGACCCCCGAAGACTGGACTGGAACTGTAAGTGGCTTATTTGCCTGTTACACCGCCTATGTCAGAATTCCTGTCACAGATCACCTCTCTTGACTATCACAATAGGTTTAGAAGAAGAGCATTTGCTCTGCAGCCGCTCGTTTATGGAATGAACTCCTGCCTAATCTTAGGCAAATAGAAGATTTCTTACACTTCAGGAAGAGGCTTAAAACTTGGCTCTTCCCAAGGGTGTACAGCAGATCAGTCATCTTCATGGTAATATGTGCAATTAGGGGAGCTAATGTAACCTCAGCGCCAGGATACCCGTTGGGTGACAGTGCGCTTTATAAGGCTATATATTACATTACATTACAATATACCGGCATGACTCTATCATTCCACCCAACACCTATGAATGAAAAAACATCTTGTACCCTGACTTTTGACCATATTACATGCTGTTGGTAATAGCTAGCTGCAGCTGGTGTTGCCCGGTTTGTCGGACAAGGCTTAATAACTTTTAGAAATGTTTTACCATGCATATGCAAGCTCAGGTTTCAGGCTCCACTGAAACTTCCAGAAAATCTACAAGAAAACGCATCAAGCAACTAGCATAGATGACCTCAACATGAATCTTTCTAAAGACAGCCCTCATCAAATTAATCCCCTGCACCTGTTCCTTGTTATAAGCAATTAGAATGCGACCTCTGTGAACATTCTAAAACACTCTCTGGAAGACAGCAATATCAAGATAATTATCTGCACCTGTTCCTTGTTACAAACAATTAGAATGAAGACCTTTATGAATGTTCTAAAGCAGTCCTATTTAAAGACCATCCACACTCCTCCCCTTCGCTTAGCCTCTTCGCCTGCCACTTACCTGTTTACCGGCTGCCAGGACTCTGGCTTGCCTGCTCTCTTGTTCCTTCCCCTTTAACCTCACCACAATGGACCTCCCGCATCAGTCTCGCACCTGGGTGGAAAAACAACAAACAACCAATCTGCATGCAACACAAGCATGCAGTATATGCAGTAAATTTAGACAAGCATTTAACATCCACTTACACAGGAAAATCAGCATGGCATAATGACACATAGTAAGGCAACTAATACTCACAAGGCATTACTAGTCATACACCAGCACCAAGATAAGAGTTGCTTTTTCATACACAACATAACAACGAGAATGTAAAGTAGTCAAACTAAACAGCTCCTTAGCAAACAACATGCATCGTAAGTACACGTTCCAAAATACAACAGCATTAAAATATCACAGGCTGATGAAAAACCTTTTACTCAAGTGAGCGATCTCTCACCCGAAGTTCCTCACCGATGCTGAAGACTTGGAGACACCTGGTTCACTTTCACTCATTTCCTTACATTACATCTAATAAAGGTGATGACAGTTCTCTCACCACCCATGGCTTCACAGGATGCATGGCAACTCCCGCAGGATCTCCATGGATACACACTCCACATCGCATGACCACTTTGCAGCCCATTCAAATGCCGCACCCACAGTAAGGCTCCAGCACGTGCATCTACACAAACACCATTGATGACAATTCACTTCAGCACGTGGCGTCCTCCAATCGCGGCTGCACAGCGGCCTTTTCAAATGGCACACTAACGGTATCAGGGTACACGCGATTCCAAAGTATAGAAACACGCACTCCAAATGCATCAGAGCCCCAATGAAACAAATAATGTTGCAGCTCACCGGTACAAGAGTCAATATAGTCAGAATCAGTTTCCAGGCACACGCAGTAAAAAAAAATGTGCAAGGAACTTTAGTAAATGAAGAAAAGCTGTAGAAGGAGAAACTACCATATTTCTCATCCATCCGTGCACATGTGAGTAACTCCTTGTGCCTCCACACGTACTCAAATCTGTTTTAACGCGTCAGGGCAAACAGGCAGGCAAGCTAATAGGCATCAGTTCATTGATGTAAAGAAAATCAAACACCTCAGACTGGAGGCTGTTAGATGTTAAGAGACACTGGTGGGGCTACCAAGGCGTTTCACTGCTGTCAAGCTTCAAGTTTCTTTACTTCAGTTCTCAGTAGGTTCAGATTCACTTCAATTTCCAACAACACGTAAGTTTTTTCTCAAAACCATTGCCACTGTTGTAAATGTAAGGAAGTTCGGTAGCCATAGAGAAGATTGTAGAAGAAGGTTTATTAGGACTTAGTTGTAGGTAATCAGGATGGTAAGTTTAAGGTAAGTTGCTGGTAAGTAAATAGCAGATAGCCTCACCAGGAGCAGCCTCCTTGCTGCTCACCCCACACACTCCAGCTGACACTCCCAACCTCACCAGACACTCAAGCATTCCATTACCTCACCAAGCACTCCAGCATTTCACTACATCACCAAGTACTTCAGCACTCATCCTGGCTGAGCAGCAGGGAAGGTGTTACAAAGGAAAGATGCATAGCAACGACTCAAGTCACAAGTTTTATTAGTTGAGCTAGTTTTTTTAAAATCAGAATATAACGGTTTTAAATAACCATAAACAATAAAGCGTATTATTAGTCGTTGAATGTCACTCATAATCCCAATGAAATTATGAAAATGTGAAACATAACAGTCTGAAACCCTGGCAGCTATGAAAGTGACAGTGGCGGTGGCCAGAAATAGAGACGTTTTATCTTTTTTTCATTTACGTAATTAAATAATTTGATGCATATCCACGAGCTACCCTAAAGTGTAGAGAAATGTAGTAACTCGCTAGCTAGCACCTTCAGCTCGGTGTGCCGCTTCTACGGTATATATTTATTTCTAGTGGGGCACGGTTAGGAGGACGCCCCTGTGTCGGCTTCTGAGGCCAATAGTGTGGGAGGACTCGGAGTCCAATAGGATACCAAATGTTAAGCAACGCCGGTAAGGAACAAACATGATTACAAAGCATAATACAATTTAGGGTGATCAGAATGTGGCAATTATTTCAAAGGTTGGCGCAGGGAGGCGCTCGCGGCAATGAAATCGTTTGAGAAAGTGGGCTATCGATACTTTCCGCCATCTCTCTATTATGCCTGGGGTGTGCACTGTTGATGCAAGTGACGTACTGCCTGACTCTGACATGGAAGCTGCTATGACACTTCCCAGCCCATGAATTGACTTGCATGGGTTACACTCATGCGCGCTGTAGTGATGTGTTTCTTCCTGTTCATGCTGCAGGTAAGAGGTTGCCGGCTTTGCACATGCTTTTGATTTGCTCGGCTTTCCACGTGTGTTATTCTATGGCCTGAAAGGTTGGCGTTGTCAGGAGCAGCGTTAGTGTTCCTCGTTGAGTGCTCTGTGTATGGTGCTATCCCGCTAGCTATTTACAGTGGAGTATATGAAGTTGTGGGCATCTGTAGTTACTCACCCATGTTCCAGTGCTCCTAATGAATTCAACAAATTGTCTGGGTAACCCGAAAACTACGTGTCCACCGTGGAAGAGTCCTTCTCCAAAGTTCTCGTAGACTGCACACTCTGCACATGCTTGAAAAACACGTGTGCTTCTGACTTTGCGTCTGTTCGCAGGAGGTGGGCAATCAAGGAAAAGGAATAGGCCCAGGCCAGCAAAAGATTCTCAGTGTACATGCTTTAGGAACGAAAAGGAAATTATTATGGTCGCATTTCGATTAACATGCGTTATTTCTTGAATTAATATATTACTGCATTGGCATCTTATAAAAGTATAATCATGATCGTACTTGTCAACTTTGGAGGATAAAAGTAAAGGTGATTTATTTGTGAAAATACCTTTATCAGCCCTGAGAGTACCGAGGAGTTATTCCCAAGGGTGGAAACTAACGAAAACTGGTTTATAAAAAAGCGTGATCAACGGATAACATTAGTCATAACTGGAAATTACAAACACTAAACAAGGGGACTTGGAAATGGCCTCACTAGTTGTTTCTTAGTACACAGTAAGACTCAGATATCAGCAGAGTGACTGGCTACTTTCATTCTACTACAGCTGCGCCGCAAGATTCTTTTATTGCATGTACTGTCTTTTACAAAGAAAAGAATGTGAAGAGAATAGTGGCGTAACAGAGTTGTGTTATAATCTGACACCTGGTACATTCCGCCCCCCCCCCCCCTTCCCTCTGTTAATCTTCCTGTCCTCACACTGATTAAAGGAGCAAGTTGCTTCAGTGTCCTGGATCTGTCTGCTGCCTATCACCAAGTAGAGCTCCATCCGGATTCACGCTACCTTACTTCCTTTATTACCCCCTTGGGCGCGTTCCAGTTCCTACGTATGCCAATTGGACTGGCTGCGGCTGCTTTCCAACGCATTATGCAACATGTGCTAAGGGATCTGCCTGGAACATTGTGCTTCCAAGATGACATCCTCATCTATGGAAAGGATGTGGGGGAGCATATTGACAGGCTGGGAAGTGTGTTATCCAATCTGGAAAAGGCTGGACTTGCCATAAAAAAACAGAAGTGTCAAATAGGAGTGGCATCAGTGGAGTACATGGGCCACACTATCTCACACGATTGCATCAGACTCAAATTAGACCTAGTAGAAGCTATTCAGAACACTGAAGTCTTGTGTTCAGGACCTCAAATCCTTTCTTGGCCTATCGGAGTATTACTCCAAATTTGTTCGTTACTATGACAGCATCGTAGAACCATTACGGACAGAGCTTGCTCAAGTCTAAGGTCCTTTATTTATGGAGCAGTGAGTGTAATGACGCTTTCAGGGCAGTGAAAGAAGGTATTTTGGCTGCACCATCTCTTGGCAGATTTGAACCCACCAAGCCCACGACTCTATGTACTGACGCCAGCAACAAAGGGTTGGGAGCTAGCCTCACTCAATGTGTGGAGGGCAAACAACAAGTGGTGGCATTTGCCTCCAGTGCACTCAAAGGGGCAGAGAAAAATTAATCGGTGGTAGAAAAGGAGGCGCTTGCCTGCTTTAGGGCCAGCTGACATTTTAAGTTCTTTCTATGGGGAATACAATTTACAGTTAAAACAGATCACAAAGCCCTTATGTTTGTTTTCACCATGAAAGGGTCAGATAGGACTACACCCAGGATTGCTAGATGGGTTTTGGGTCTAGAAGGGTTCAACTTCAAGGTCGTATATGTGCCTGGTAAGCTAAATATTGTGGTATATTACTTATCCTGCGCACCTATGGAAGTAAAGGAGGATGTTGACAATGGGGAGTGTGAGGAAATTGTCCTAAAATTAACGAGCCTTATCAGACAGGAATGGGAAGCCTGTGTAGGAGCAGATGAGGACATTAAATCCCTTAAAGAGTACATAAGGAAGGGCTGGCCATCAACCCAAAATGAGTTAATTGCTTCGCTTTACAAATATTGGGAGGTGAGACTAGAGCTCAACATACAAGAAGGGGTGGTCTGTAGAGGTGAGAAGATCATCTCTCCCGAGAAGTTAAGGGCAAAAATTGTAGAATTGACACACGTAGGCCACCTAGGATGCAGTCTCACCAAGAACAAGGTACGCGTGGATTAATGATGGCCAGGCATGGACTCAATGACAGATTATTGTAAAGGATTGTATTGAGTGTGGGAAGAGTGACAAAATTCACCACCTAGGATGCAGTCTCACCAAGAACAAGGTACGCGTGGATTAATGATGGCCAGGCATGGACTCAATGACAGATTATTGTAAAGGATTGTATTGAGTGTGGGAAGAGTGACAAAATTCACCAGACACGTAAACCCCCACTTTCCTCGTAGTTGCCCCCAATAGACCACGGTCCAAATTGACAATGTGTTATGGGGTAGGGGGTGCACTCCTTAATTTATCAAATTGATCTATGTTATCAATCGGTGCTGCAGCAAGCAAGAGCTGTCGACAGTTGGTGCGAAAATGCCAAGTTCGTCACAAGTATGGAAACTTGTGTTTGCTGCGCACTGTTCACAGGTGTGTAAACACCACTTTATAAACATATATTCACAGTTTTTTTTCATTTATTTGCTGCTGAAAATCATTTCAAACCAAATTACATAATCTTTCATACATTTGTACATGATGACATGAAAACTCAATTATTTGCTGAGTACAACAATGTTCATGTGCTTGGAATTCAACAAAAACCAATACATATGCAAGATTTACAAATCTATACATTCATGGGTACTCATGCCCAATGCATTTCGGAACTTAATAGTTCCTTCCTCAGGGGAAATTCTGAAATAAAAGATAAAGTAATTTTATTTTTAGTGTCTGTCCATATGGAGGCTCAGAAAACAACATTTATATGAACTTCAGGTTGTTAAAATCTCATGAATTATGTGGTTATTATCAGGTTGTTGTGATATTGAGTAATTGTGATGTATCCTGAATGTAACGATAGACAATGGACATCATTGGTCCACTCAACCTCAAAATGCTCGGACAACGTTTTATCATAGTGTTAGTGGATTACCACAGACGGTGGGTAGTGTTCAAGTGTGTGCATCAAATAGACACAGAAACTGTCATATCATTTTTAAATGGGCATTTTTCGATGCAGGCATCCCTGATGTGTTGGTCACGGACAATGGAGTGCAGTTCATGTCCAACAACATGAAGGGATTTTTGAGTGACCTAGGCATTGTTCACCTGAAAACGGCTTTGTATTGTCTCCGTGCTAATGGGCTGGTAGAGCGGATGAAACAGATGTTTAAAGAGTGCTTACAAAGGGCAGAGTCCCTAGGCACATCTGCTTTAGCCTCTTTACATGACACCATTTGGGCATATCGTTCTACTCCCAATACCATCACAGGGATATCTCCATTCATGTCTTTAAAGGGCAGATCACCGAGAACGAGGTTATCTCCTCATAACTCGAAGATGGAAAGGAAGTGTGTAGTGGACGGTGATGGAATTTCTAAAAAAAAAGTAGGTGAACACCAGGTCGAATATATGAGCAGATATGACCTTACAAAGCATGCCAAACATTGGTTGTTTCAGGAAAGTGATTTGGTTCGGGTAGACCTTCCTAAACCTCGAAGAAGGGGGGCCTCCGGATTTTTGAGAACGGCCAAACCTGGAGTATGGATAGGATTGTTCCCCCCCAAAGGGAGGGAAGGGCCAGGTGACAACCCGGATCAAATGGGAGCCATGAACAGTGACAGTTCCGTTCTAGGCGAGACTGATGGGAAGTTCCCAGAATTTCCCAGAGAATTAAGACTACTCCGATGTGGGCCAAAGACTATAGCCTAACCTAAGTTTATGATATTTTTCTTGTTTTCCTTGCTCGTTTTAAACATTGTTGTTGGTATCCATGCTAATGTACTTTCCTCTCAGTTCTGGATTTCTTTTCTCGTCTTCCTCTCACTCTCTCTCTCTTCTTCACAAATTTCCTTTTCTCATTTGCCTTGCATAAGAGATGTTATAATCTGTCACTTGGTAAATTCCGTCCCCCCTCTTCCCTCCGTACCCTTGTTTTATCTTACCTGGTTCTGAAGATTCCAAAGCAGACTCAAGCTGACTGGACTGTGGTGGTGTAATGGAATAAAGTCTCTCTCTCAACACTTACCTTAGTGTTGTCTTCAATTATAATAGGTTGCTAAGAGCCTCAAGGCAACCAGGGAAAGTTACTCCAGCCATCTTGTTGGGTAGTAAAAGACAGTGCTGGGAAGTAGGGGGATCCCACCAAGATCCTGGTTCCGGCAGCTCGTTTTGGGTCGGATCTTGCCGACTCAGAGAAACATCCTGAATTTGTCCTGATGTCATTTTTCTACACCAGGACTTAATTCGAAGGGTGCCCTTAGGTTATCTGCATTCCGTTCAGAGAAGCAACCTGCAGGCAGTGAGGGGGCTGTCTTATTTTAGCATCCAGCGTGGCTCAAAGCAAAGGCCTGATTTAAAGGGCTATGAACCCTCCTTCTGTTTAAGTATTATCTTGGTTGGGAACCATCTGGCTCCTCAATCCCAGATGCCTGTGCAGTGGAAGAAAACAAATGGACACAGCTTGTTATCACTTCACAAGTATTTTCGAGAAACTACTTGAGGCAGGTTTTTTACTTTGTTTAACTCCCTTTGTAGAAGGTGTGCTTGCATTGTAAGAATGTGAGATACCACACACACACACAAGCACAATACATTATACTAGTGTGTGAATCTATATACAAGAAACGTTATATGAGACAATTATGTTATAAGGTAGGAATCACGTATCCATATTTGTAGACATTATATGTTAAGAATGAATGGCCTGTAGACTACTACGATCCAATCTGATGACCCTTTGAACCGATGCTAACCATTCCCATAACAATGGTGGGCATTGAAGCACCCTCTTTATACATATATCTCGCCTTGCCAGTAGTATTAATATAAATAATTTTTGTTTTATATTTCTCTCAATTCCCCTCCACCATTTGTGACCCCAAACAAGACTAGTGCTTTGCTTACCCCCCTTCTTGACCCGTACCTTCTGTAAGCACCTTACCCACTTCTTGGCAGTTACTCTGGATCTGGAGACACTGCTGAAACATATGGATATCATTGGCTGTGTCTTCTCCACACTTAGTGCATTTCTTCGCCTCTTGGTATTCAGCTTCAACAACCTCTTTGGCGTCCCTCTTTGGCGTCCAATAAACTTTGTGCGCTGTAAACAGATGATTTTTTCTGATGGGTGCAGATACAATTGTTGACTAAAGAGTAGACATTGATACTTGCCATGCATTTTGTGCATCCAGAGTCAGCAGGTCCCTCCCCTAGATCTCTGTTAGCAGTGTTTATTCAACTTCTCCTGCCAGTACTAGCATCTAGTACCACTTGGATACCTCCTTTCTTTGGATCTGACTTTGTTGTAGCTTTGGCTCCCATACACTGTTTCTTTTCTGATCTTTTCCAAGACCCTGCGCCCAACTTGCGAGTTTATAATATTTGAACATGGGCAAGTTGTTCTTTGTGGTGACCAGCAAGGATTCCCAGGTAATTAGAGTACTCTCCTCAGCCAAATGACCCCACTTTGTTGCTTCTCCTTCAATAAATGGTGTTGATAAGTTATCTTTCATGCAATCTGGGGTTCCAGGAGAGTCCCATATAGGGGCAAAGGTGCTATAGTAGGTTATCCCTAGTGTCCGTCTGATTTGATCAATAGAATAAATCGCAGTAGTCTACAGACTAAGAGGAGAAGTTTCTAGGATATATGGGAACAGTGGCATAAATCGCGACAAAATAACAAATGAGGTTATGAGTTCATGGAGAGAACTTGTCCAGTGATTATGCATCAAAGCAGTACAAACATATTATGAGAGTTTGGTGGTGAAATCATGTAGGAATCTTCCTTCGATATTGAGGTTTTTTATGAAGTGTATGGGTCTTTTCCTTGCAACTGATCTTTCTTTTCCTTTTCTGGAGAGAGGTGGGAGATCAAAACTTGCACTATTGGAAAATGAGTCACCTTAACCTTCTGTCACTTATTGCAAAAATCAGGACCAAAAAAGAGTGAATGGCCGGGAGAAACACCACATCAGGATATAGAACACACTGCTTGTGGTTGTCTGTACTAACAAAACTTTATTACTTCTGAATGGTACCCTTCTTTGCAGTCTTGGAATAACAACAGATTGAGGAAAAAATGAAAGGATCTAAACCCATTACTTAAAGTTTGCATGCAGTTTCTTGATGCCGGTAAATAGATTATGGTGCTGTATTGAAAGGCTTGCTACTTATTAACTAGAAGAAACCAAATGATCTTGGTGTCAAAAGCAGTTGCCCACCTTCCTATCTAAAAAACCTAAACTGTGACTAGACAAAACAGAGACCTCTTGCAGAACCATGTTAATCCCTAGAGTTATCTCACCGCTTTTAGCCTGGTGCAGCTCAAATGTGTATTGTAAACCGGCAGTGCAGTACACAGGAGCCTGAGGATAGGGGGCATCAACTAAGGCAAATCTATCTCACTGCAGTACACCAGCAGTCAGCCCAACATGATCTTATCATAGGTGAGTACTGCCTATAGGGAAGGGGAGGTGCCTAGCTTGCGAGGTTGGGCTCGAAATATGGTACTCAGGGCTTAGTGGACTAGGGGAGGTTCAGAGTACTAGAGCTGATGTTGAGCGAGCGGCCTGAATGGACGGGTTCGGGGGCGGCGGGAGGGAGGGGTGGGGGCGGTCGGAACAGAGGCCCATGTGGGAGATTCTGAAGTAAGGCCAGAATTTGCTGCTGTTGTCTTTGTTTTATTAGGGCAATTGTTGTTGTTATCTTGCCCCGCTCCCTTATGGTTATCGAAATAGAAGTAGGCGTCTGACCGGGATAATTGGGTGAAATGCTAGCAGTCCCCTTGGGGGTAGCAACTGATGACAAGATACCGAAAGGGGATATTTTGAGGATGGTATTGGGCATAGGGGTCCATAATATTATCCCCTTATGGTCAATGGGCGTAGAACCAGATCCCTTTCATTGCTACGCTCATGACAAGTGATGTATCATTGGATTTAATGTAATTATTAACCAATTGGATCCTACATTGTAACATGTGACCTGTTTACCACTAAAATGCCAATAAACAGATTTCATAATAATAGGTGAGTACTGCCTATCCTGTTAACCTTTCCAGTGTATGGCAGAAGACTCTGTAAATAGGTCAGTACTCTGATAAGACATTAATGACATTTGCCCACCCACTGCTCTAATATTTAGGAAGACTGATGGTATTGTGTCATTGAACTGTTGTTGCTTGAGTTGGAAATCCTTAGAAAAAACAGAAGACAAGGGATTTGGAAAAACAGGAACAGTTTGTTTAATTAAACATTACTGCCGGGAGAACAGTTACAGGCAAGAGGTCTGACGACTCTCTTAATTTATAATAGGTTTGTGTCCTTATATACATAACACAACAGTTTATAAAAGTTTCCGGCGTACCTTGTATTTCAAGGAATATTGGTTGCTGCCTTTGGAGTCAAATTAATGATCAAATGGTTCCTACAGGTGGGTCTCAACCTTGCGTGGACAAAGTGTGATCAGCGGTGAACATGTCCCGGTGTCCAGCATGGGGAGCATGTGATCACTACTTGTGCTAGATCCTGATTGGCTATGTGTTCCTAACTTATATGGCATCTGACTTTATGGTGTTTTTAGGAGCGCACGTACCCTCTCCGACCATGTGTGCTTTATTGGGGCAATCTCCCCTGACCATTACAATGTTGCTGCGCCGATCTGTGGGACTGATCAAGAGTTTCCTGTCCAAGTGTTTGCTTGCTAACTATGCACACTCCCACCTGTGACCCATCAATCAGTAATCTCGGGCCTGCTTAACTACATATTGGCGAGTCGAGGTAGCTTTGGTGTTCAGAACAGGTGATTCTATTAATAAGGATGAGAACACATTTTTATCGAGGAACGTATCAATTACCATACTAAACACTGTGATGGGGAAGATTGTTCCTCCGTCACAGGTTAGCCAGGTCTCAGTGCGGGTCTATTAAGTTTTGGAGGTGAATAGTGATTGAACCCAAAGGCGGGTAACACCCACAAATTGCTTGTTACTGGACCGGTATGCATGACCTTTTACCCACCCACAGTGCCTAGACTACTCAACCATGAATGTAGCAGGAGATGCCAGTTTGTAATTTGCACCTTGTATATGGGTAAAGATTTTTGTGGAGTAATGTTATTGTATAATAAATCCTTGGTAAATGGGGTTTATGTGTAGGACATACATATCATGAACCAAGTTACTTCAATGTAGTCTCCTATTTGACGCTCAAATCAAATGAGGCACAGGGAGGTACAGGGATCTTTGTAAAATAGCACTCTTTGAACAAGTGGGGAAGCTCGGATTTTGGCCTAGATTTGCTGGTTGTACATTATCCTAGGTAGCTTCTTCATGACTATCTTCTTCTGTATCTCTTTGCCACCAAAGGACAGTGTTTTGTGTTCCGGTATTTCTTGACCTAAATTATTCCACTTTGTTAAGTAAATACTAAGCCTTGGCGGAGTTCCCCTAGGTGGAACTCCGCGAAGTGCAAAAAAAACTCTGCCGCGCTACGCGGAGCTCAGCGAGCAGCGGAGTGCATTAGATAAATGCCATTTGTGGTGATTTTCAATGCCAGGTACTTGTCCGCACTGTGCAATCATCGCGATTGGCACCATGCACAGCGCAAGCCGACGCTGTTTCCTTTCTGCGGCACGAGTAGATTTTTATTCGAGCGGCAGTTTTCTCAACGCAAACGGACGATTTCTCAACGCGAGCAGTCGCAAGCTAGCGCGATCACTCGCAATGAGAAAGCTGATCGCCCGTGTTGAGAAATCTCGCCGGGAGGTTAATTTTCCACGCACACGCTCGCCAACTTGATGTTGATGATCGCGAACAAGGAATAATCTCGACAGGAGGTGGATTTTCCTCGCTCGCTCTCACCAACTTGACGTTGACGAACACGAGCGAGGAAAAAAACAGAGTGTGGAAAACTCTCCAAACTCTGCAAGCGGAGCGGAGTTCACCGCCCAGACTTAGTAAATACGAGTATCTCAGTTAATTCCATCTGACTCTCTATATGTATAAAATGCCTTTCTTCAATAACATCAAAGAAAATGGAAGCAGCAGCTAGTTTTTATTATGTTAATGTTATTGCCTTCTGCTGACTTAACAAACAGTAAAGCACGAAAGAATCAGCACCTTAATTACATTGTTTAGCAGTGACTCCTGCTGGGTGTAATAGAGATAGATGCGAACTGCCACTTTCTGGGGAGCAGACACACACAACCGAAAAGCACTTTTTTGGATTTTGAGCGTTGAGTTGTCTTGCGCCTTGTAGTTTTTGTCTTTTAAATTGACAAGAGTGATGAGAAAAAGATGGTGCCTGCCGTGTGGTTCAGATCTATTTTGGATCAATTGTGACTCGGGCCAAGCCTGAGCCAGTCCTTTAGCCCAGGCCTGGCTTAAGTCTTGCTTGGCTTGCCCACCTCTAGTGTTCACATTTCCCTACCCATCACCTGTCCCTCATGTGTTGGGTGTTGCCCTTTTTTCAATACTTACCCTTCTAAAAACAAACATGGCTCCATTGACTTTAATGGCAACAACTCTCTTTGCAAACCCGCGCCACCTTCCTAAAAATAGTTTATTCTTCCATCACTCTAATGGGATCCCAATCTTAAATACCGAACTACACCCTTATTCACAAGTTTGCATTTTCTCCCAGTACATTCATATTTTACAACCCAGTTGCATAGTTATACACTAATGAAGAAGGGTTCTGCATGCTGTTCCAGAAATAATACTTGTACATTCTTAACCAGTATTCTTAGGACCTAGGTGTACATTGTTAACTCAATCAAGGGAAGACATATTAAGCTAATAATTGTAATTATATTAAACATTCTGTGAGTTTATTATCTAGGTATTTTGAAATTTTAACACATGTTGATATAAATGGGACCTTAATGCTACAGAAAGTATAGGTTTCATTAGAAAACCAATTGCAAAGGTTCATAAGATCCAATTCAACAATTCATTATTCTGCCTTGCCATTGTTTTAAGACTGCCCTTTCTACCTCTTAGTTTTACATTTTTTGTGTGAATCGTATACAATCTTGCAACCCGAAAAAACAAACCTATATATTCAAACTTGTATTAAAAGGCGTTGCTCTTTTATTTTGCACATTCCATTTACGTTTAACATGTCTTCAGACTCGGGTTTATCGTCTCTTCACATTATATGACCTTTTGAAGCCCCTCCTTATATTAAATAACCCCGCTTAACAGTATTGTATATTTTCTCTTTATTATGCTGGTGTCTCGCTTGGGGACACGATAGGGTTCTGTTCATAGAAACTGATAGTGAGATGCAATATGCATTGCTGAAATAATGGCTGTTTTAAGAACAACTTTTGTGCGGAAACATATATTTGGGTGAACGGTGAAACAAAACATATTCTTGACAAAAATAATTTTTTCTTCCGACTCCATTTGACTAAAATGTGAGACTTGTGTTTCTTGCTACGTACACAAGTCTCGTGTATTTCATTAATTGAGAATGTTCATCTTAACCTACTCAGTACTGTGGGTTTAGTGAAGGTTGCAGCAAGTCTGATGCCTCTGAGGTGTATTCCTTGTACAGGGGTGTGGGATTTAATAAAATATATCATTGTCCATGGGGCAAGTTGCTTTATAAATCTACTTGTCCTGTAACAAAATCCATTTGCCCCTTTTGTGCCATGTAATGCGGATACACGTTGTGGTAGCAATCTGTATTAAGCTGGTTCCATGCGTAGAGGTGACACAGCAGACGAAGCCGAGGGATGTCTTTATGGTATTTACTAAGTTCTTAACATCCATAGTAACAGGGATAGCAGCCCCACTAGGAGCAGCCTGCTAGTTGCTCAGCCCATCTTTCTAGCTGTCTCACTCATACCAGGCACCCAAGTATTCCACTCATGTCAACATTTCACATAGAACACTCACACTGGCTGAGCAGCTAGTTAAAAGGTAAAGGGGAACACTATTAACATAACATGAAGATACTACACAATCTCATTATATAAGAGCTCTGAAATAGCCTCTCTGATTATGCCAGGGCTCCTTCCGTCGTAGGATTTGAATATTAGCAATTCCCTTATGTTGCCACGTTTCCGCACATCTACATACTGGAGCTGAAGGTAATGGTTCCGGGGTTGGAATGCCCTTTTGAGTCTGTGCAAACCTACTAACTTGCATGTTTTAAGGGTTTCAACCCTTAATCTTTTCCCATACCGATAAAGGTTGGAAATTTACTCCTGACAATGGCAGACATACAACTTCTTGGGTTGGGAAAAAAGTGGTTGAAGGGAAAGTGAACTTGCAAACACTCAGATTTTCGCATGAGCAAATCTACACCTCCATATTTGCTCATGCTAAATGTAGTTCACAAATATTTTATAGGAGTACTATTTCTAGGGCCTACTTCTGTATAGCCTTGTGAATTCACGAAAGCCGGATATCTGCTCTTAATGGGTGCACTTTTGAGCATTTATTTACTTTAATGTCTTTATTTAATAATTGGGCCCCTAATTAGTTCTGGCATTAACCATGAACTTTTGTGTTTATTCAAATTCTCTCTCTATCGGCTAGCTTCACTGTGAGTGACAGCATTCTGTTCTTTCACAAGGAGCATTTCGACACACAGTTGTTTTGTTCAGTGCCAGGAACTACTGTGGCAATGTGTGCTTTTTGAGACCAAAAACATTTTTAGCTTTTGCCAATGTTAGTTATAATGGTGAGGACCTGGCAGCTCCCACACCAATAAGATTTTACAAAAACCATGCCAAAACAAGTCACGCATTGACAAAAGCCTGACCAACAATTTCAGACCTATTGGCTTTACCAACTCTTGTTTATTTATTATGTGTCCCATAATCTTATGAAAACTGGTTACACTGATATATCATTATGAATAACATTTTGGGAACTTCAACACATTTTACTAAATGATGCTGCAAAGAAATGATACCTACAATTTTACAGTAGTTTAGAGAAAAGTGTTTGCATTTTTTGTTAGCATTTTGTATTTTGAAAGCAATGAATCCTCAATCTTACTTTCAAGCTGGGAGCATTATACTTAGCCTCATATTGTTAAACATTGAAAAACGTGTGCACACATTTTTATACCGGAACCACTGTCAGTAGTGCAGTCTGAACTTACTACATTTGCTTAGAGCGCTGACCCTAATAATAAAGGCTTTGGATTAATGAACCATAAATACAAGTTTGAACAGCATT
This sequence comes from Triturus cristatus, assembly GCF_964204655.1. NCBI lineage: Eukaryota > Metazoa > Chordata > Amphibia > Caudata > Salamandridae > Triturus > Triturus cristatus. The sequence goes on from NC_140589.1 coordinate 1,636,700,762, forward strand.
AACACATGGACACAAATATTAACTTAACTGCAGGCAGTGCCTTTCCCTGATCCATAATGTGGTACTGTAAACTGGCAGCCAAAGGGTTTATGCTGTAGGGGGTTGGGCCTACTTGTCCCGAGGACAAAATACACATGAAAAGGTGTTGCTCTTGACCCCAAACAATATGTCCCGGGCGTTGGGCTATAGGAATTCCACATCCCTGCTTGTATGTGTGTAAGGAGTATATAAATAAAGTTATTAGTGCTGCTCAGGGGCTGGCAGTGCAACATGTGATCCTGCATGACAGACTGGCGAGCCTGTGACATCTCAAAGTCTAGGAGAGTTACAACTTGTTGTCAGGACCGCAGTCAGGGGTAAATAGTGTTAGCTGGAGGAGGATGACCGGGCTGTGTATCTTGGCAGGAGGCTGTTTGGGAATCCTTTCTTCAGCATGAACACCTCCTAGCATTTGTTTAAAGCACTATTTAGCGCCCCTTTGACAGTTATTGTGGGAAGGGTCCCTAGCCCGTGGAGTCTAGCAGGACCTAAGTGTGCCAGACTTAGAGCTATACCTTGCCAGAGGTGAGAGGTGACACTAGAAACTCTAGCTTTTGGGAGAAATCCTAGGACACTAAGTGCTGCTAATCTAGTGTGCTGCCTGCGCCTGACTGGTGATTTGCTGCTGGTAGGATGGAAGAATGAATGGCCCGTGAATTGTGACCGAGTGCACTCCCGGAGGTGTCTAGCTACCCTAGCACTATTGTTGAGTCCTTGGGAGGACTTTAGAAATCCCCCTGTCAGGCCCACTCGTGAAGCAACATTGTTTTCACCTTAAAAGGAGATGCATTTCAAGCTGTTTTGAATCTCTGAAGTGAGTAATAACTTCTTTTCCTCAGATATCTGTATGCCACTGGAGGTGTAAGGAGCAAACATCAAGGGCTTCACAGGGGAGAGAGCTCCATTAATTACAAAAGTAGAGGATGGAACCCCACAAGATTTGATATAGACAGCAGTGTATGCGATAAGCTGGAGACCGTGCATAGAGGACCTAAAAAGAAATCAAATTAGTAGAGAACACAGACTCCAAATAGGTCAATAATAGTTTTTGGGAGTAAAACAATATTAGTACCTCCACATGAAAGCTTATGAGTTTACCTAAACCTACCAATATGAGAGATGTTTCGAGGTTTCAGAATAGACACCAGGGGAATATTACTTAAAATGCCCCAGAAGTACCACTTTCTGCGCCCCTGTTCTCGGTATAACAGGAGGGGCCGCCATCGATTCTGCAGCCCCTTCAGTAATGGAGATAATACCAAGACACATGTAGCACCAGTGCTATTCCAAAAGGGCCCTTCCCTCATTTCCATGGGGCATGGCCCCTTGTAAATGAGGGACACACTTTGCTTCTGGGCTGCCAGGTAAAGAGGCTGTCAGGAGGGGGCACTGACTGTACGCCACATAGAGGTGGCACACAGTCTGTGCACCTCTCTGAAGGGACATAGGTGTCCCGAGGAGCCACTCAGACACCACATTGCACTCTGGTGTAGAAAATCAGTGCACCCACCCACAGAGTGATTTCTGTTGCCCTTGAATGTGCAGGGAGGCTGCTGCACTGTGAAAGGTGGACTGGCTGCTTCAATCTGCCGCTCCCGAGGACAACGTATTATACGTAAAAGGGTGCCCTTTTACTGTTTGTACCTAGTGCGACTAGTTACAGGTGTACCCTTGCTGTAATATGACCCTAGGAGTTTAATAGTCACCCTTCAGATAAAGGCTGCGTGGGAAATATCAGGATACACTTGACGTAGAGCCATAGAGTAGTCTTGTCTAAATGGCTTGAAGGAAGCAAATCCTCACTCCTTCTGTTGAGGGTGGTAAGGTGTGTTTGTAAAATATTGAAAAAAAAGGTATACCAGGCTGTGAACATGTTCCCCAAACCGGATCACTGTGATTCACTTGTCGTGATGAACTATAAAAGTTCCAATTGGAAAGCAAAATAACTGAAATGGGAGCGTCGTCTGTTTTCAGTGTAAGAGACAGTCCCCCTTTCCCCAAAAGAATGCCATGGATCTGCCCGACTCAAATGGGAAAGATACTGATGAGCGGGAGGTTAAAGGCAGATCCATTCAGGAATCTGACGTGAATGATTTCCTGCAACATATTAAAGAAAATCTGTCTTTTACTGCCAAGCCAATGGAGGAGAAAAATTTTGATTTCTTTTGCCAGTATCGAAAGAGCCTGAGAACCTTCTGCTGAAGGAAAGGAAGTAGATTAATACTACTTTCCACATTTTGTGTCCTTTCCAGTGTTTTCAAATCAGTTGCTTACCATGGTAAAGGTAGGTTGATTAATGTCTTTGTAATATCAGAGGAAGATGCTCCCTCTGACGCAATTGACAAAAGAGTTTATTGGTAGAGCATTATTCCACAGGCAAATGTTCTCTCGGTGCAGCAGCCTATCCTAGCTACACTATTCATTTTTTGAAACCTTTCAGAAAATGGCATATCAACTAGAACAGGGAGCTGAATTGACATACATTGGCAAAGATAGAGCTGCAGTTCCTCTTGGATATTGGTTAAGTGCAGCATCAGCAGGTTGTTCTGTTGCAGCTAGACGCTAGATCTGGATGAGACACTTGAGGGCTAATGCAACACTGAAAGGTCTCTTAAGGAATATTCTGTTTGAGGTCACAAAGTTGTTTGCAAGTCCACTAGAGGACATGATTAATAAATCAATGTAAGATTGGAAACGCATTGTGCCAGTTAGACAGCCTCTTAGAGGATGATATTTTGGAAACCGCAGTGCTTTTGGCCTGACACTCAGGCTAGTTATGTAAATCGCCCTTTCATGGAAGGAGTTGTGGCTAGGGCACCCCTTCTGTGGAGAAAGCCCGGTCTCCGCAGTCAGTAGCTTCAGGTCAAACTCATCTTCTGCCTAAAGCTTGACTACTCCAGGACATCAGAGGAGCATTCGATGGAATGAAGGCTGACATATATTTCTGAGGAATGGAAGAAATTGGTCATGGATCTTGGTGTGCCGTAGATTGTGCAAGAGGGTTACCAGATAGTGTTTCAGTCACAACCACCAGACTTCTTCTGTTCTGGCAAATCCAAAGAAAAAATTGGCATTACTGAAGGTACTCTAGAAATTGCTTCATAAGAAAGCAGTGAAACCAGTTATTTTCGATCAGATGGGGTAAAGGCATCCACTCAGTTTTTTTCTGGTGAAAAAGCCATCCGACTTCAGATTTGTTCTGTAAATAAAAAAAAAAAGAAGTGAACGCCTTCATTATTCATGTAAAATTAAAAATGCGAACCTTTCAGTCAATTCTTACGTTGATAAGGAGGGGATACTTTTTAGTGTCTTTGGGTCTGCTCTATGCACACCTCCATGTGGCAATTCAGCCAGTATCTCAGAAGTATCTTCATTTTCGCTTATAAAAGATTTTTTTCAATATCAGGTACTTGGTTTTGCTTGTCACCTTCACATAGGATTTTTACTAAAGTGTTAGCACTCTTGGTGGGAGTTATTAATTCTAAGACAAAGGATTTTGTTTCCTGGATGAACAGCTTATTTCTTCATCTTCTCTTCATAAGGCATTGCAACAAGTGGAGGAAGTATGTACTTTTGTTCAGAGTCACAGATTTTTGTTAAAACTTGCAGAGTCCCACTTGCCGCCAATGCAAGATCTTCAGTTTGTAAGAGCTCATTTCAAAACGGACCTGGGACTTCTATTCCTTCCCATAGCAAGAAATCAGAAATTGGTTTTGGAGCGGTTTACACTCTTGAGCCGCAAAGCTCTATTAACCAGAGACTGGTTGAGGGTACAAGGGTTGATGGGAGTGATGGTGGTAATCCTTCCCTGGACCAGATCACACATTTACCCCTTGATACATTATTTGTTAACCCAGAGTCACAAAATTTCAAGCAAGAGGTTCCAATGACTGTGCAGGTTCAGCAATCACTTCAGTGGTGGTTGAGAAATGAGAATCTGTTATGAGGGTCTCGCTTACTGGTGCTGCCAACCAGGATAGTGTACACAAATGCCAGAAGTTTGGGCTGGGGTGCTACTCTAGGCAAATGTTAAATACAGGGGAAGTGGTCAGTTCAAGAATTAAAGACATCATCCAGTAGGAGGGAACTGAAGGCTATTTACCTGGCAGTCACTAGTCTGGGCTCTTTGATTCAAAATCAGCATGGACAGGTCAAGGTGGACAACAGGGTGGTGATGAGCTATATCAACCATCATTTGGTTGTCAAGCTCAGTCATTAAGTGCACCAGTGCATGAGATTGAAATTTGGGCAGAGGTCAATCTTTAGTCCTAAAAGCAGCTTACTTACCAGTGAGAGAGAATTAGGCAGTGGATCACCTAAGCTGAGCCCCCACAACCCCAATTCCTTATCATTGACAACAAAGATATACTAGCAGTAGGTGAAGGGATTGGTGATACCAGGGAAAGTCCCCCCCCCCCCTCTATTTGCATCCTTTTCTATCCTTTCTCAGAGGCTTGAAAAGTGGATGTGATGTTGTTCATGTCGTACACATTTCTGATGTATTCTCCTCCCCCCCCCCCCCCCCCGCACCTCTCCCGAATATCTATGATTTCAAAAGTATTGTAGAAGGTGAAGGAAGTTCAGGCAACATTTTTTTGTTTGTTTCGGTTTTTTACTGCAAATGTCACCATTGGTTTCCATGTTTCTTATAGCTAACAAGTCTTCCACATAGGTAAATTATGTTAGTTCCATACTCCCTGAGAGATCCTCGATTTCCACAGCAAGTGTGGAACCAGATTCACTTAGCGGCATGGCTGTTGAGAGGCTAGAAATCTAGGGGCAACTCCACATTTGATAATTGTTGTAGGGAAAGTCAGTTGTCTGGATTGTTGGTAGAACCTATGAGGATTTAGGATTTTTTTGAAGGATGGTTTCATGATGGGGTTAGTAACCTCAAATCTTAAAGCTCAGTGGGCAGCCGTAAGAGCATTTAGAGGATGTGGCCTAACGACTAGGGCGGGTGATCTAAAATCTGGGGAACCGGGTTTGAGTCTTGGCAATTACGCTCAACATCCTGTGATTCTGGACAAATCACTTAATCTCCCTTTGCCTAACAAAAATGAATGTGTCCTTGTGTTATGCAACTGGTGCTCATGTAAAGCGCTCTGATACATGATACCTTCGGGTCAAGTTCGCGCTATATAAAACTCTGGCAAAAAACAATTTGAGGATATAGACATTTTGGTCTCTAACGCAAGACTTCGTTTTTTAAATGACCAGTAAAGCATTTTCCTGAATTTGTATCTACAGTTGGTTTTGCAGACATTATAAATCCATTTTGAGCCTTTGGAGAAAGTAGTATTGAAGTTTTTGATCTGTTAGTTATGTCTTCAGCTAGGAGAATTGTGGCATAATTGAGTATGGAACCTTTCCTGAAAAATGTCCCTGATAAGGTGTATCACTAGGTTTGAATCCTCAGTTTATGCCAGAAATACCTTGATAGAGTATTGCCTGCATTTTTGGCACATCCATCTACTTCTAAAGAACAGCTTTTTGCATACTCCAGATGTGAAAATGAAGCTCAGGATCTACTTGTTTTGAAGAGTCTTTTAAAAAGGTGGAATATATGTTTGTCACTTTTGGAGTAGTGGCTCAAGCATTAAAACCTTTACGTTATACCTTTAGTAGATGGTTGAAGCAAATGATCATTTCAGGATACGACAGACAGAGCAGACAGTTGTCAGGAAGGGTGCTCAACAACGGGAACAGCGGCTTCCTGGACTTCTTTAAAGGGTCATCAATTCTAGACATTTGTAACATAGCTACTTAGGCAACACTGTACTCATTGATGAAACAGTACAGATTGTATCTTTTAGGAAATGTTTCAACTACTTTTGGTTCTAAAGTGTTAATTTCTGTAAGTGATGCGTAATCTGTGGTTGCATTATTGATTGTGCTTCTTGGCATGTATATTCATTAATAAATGTATGATCCACAGAGAAGAAAGATTATTTGTGATTTAAGAAGCTGATTCTTGCTTTGGTATCAGCTCTTGACATAAGGGCTGCGGAAAGGAAGACAGAGGAGGAGGTAATACCCCGGTTACTTACTGGTAGCACCAGGTTCACCTCTTCTTCTTCTCAGTCTTCATTTCCTATCTCTCCCTTTCCTTGTTTTTCAACTTCAGTTAATAGAATACCTTTGTTAATTCAGGAAATGGAATGGGTGTACTTTGTTTTATATAAATTACAGGTCATGGCAAAGGAAATCTGCCATGTTGGGGAGGGATGGGAAACAGATCTAGGTTTGTTTTGTGCTTGGTGAATACTATTGTCCACAAGAGCTTCCACTCATGATGTAGGGACTGTGGAGAGGAATAGCTGGACTCTGAGTACTGAAGAGTACATGTAAGTAAGCAGACCATTAACACCTTCTAGATAAAACTGTCACCTATTTAAATATATGAATTCAATAGTCAGTGACTGATCAGGTAACCTTTCCAATATCTCAGATGCTTTGTCAACCCCCCCCCCCCCCCTTCTGTAGCATTTTTTAATAACTTATGATCTATTAACTAGAAACACATTTGTTTTAAGCAAGTTACAAATAGAGTGGTAAATTATGAGGCACATATTTACTTTTTTAGTGGCTGTTCAAGGGTGGTAACATTGGAGCGCTTGATAGCTAGTGAAGTTTTTTTATGTTGTTGTTTGGCTGTGGGGCTACCGAGAATATATGACGTTACAACCCAAACAATTACAACGCATGCCTTTACAATGCAGTTTTTACATAGCAACTACCATTACAACGCATGATTTTACAACGCATGCCATTACAATGCATTTTTAGAAACTACCATTGCAACGCATGCCATTGCAACGCATGCCATTGCAACGCATAATACTTTTGGGGCAACAGTGGGGTAAGTGTTGGATAGTGTAGGGGTAACAATTACTATTCCCACTCCAGTGGGTGCAACAGTAGGGTAAGTGTTGGATAGTGTAGGGGTAAAAATTACTATTTCCACTCCAGTGGGTGCAACAGTAGGGTTAGTGTTGGATAGCGAAAGGGTAAAAATACTATCCCCATGTACCCCAAAACCCATACTTACCCTAAAACAAAAAAATCCCCATTACTTACCTTATAATGCGTTGTAAGGGCATGGGTCGTAAGGGCATGGTGATGAATACAGGCCCCAGCTAGGCCCGCAAAGCACAAGGGTTCGCTCTCCTGTAACGGAATCTATAAGGAAGTTGGCACGGAAACTGCAAAGTACAAAAACAACGTTTATTAACCCTTAAGGGTGGTCCTACAATCCACACAACACTCTTCAGTATTGCAAGGAGTAGCACAAAGAACATTCGTACACAGTAGCCTTTTATACACAACAGAGGGGCTCATAAGTGGGTGGATACCACATGAGGTTGAAGAACATTACCATTTAGGGTCATTCTCGATACTGAATCAATACATGGGCGGAGCTAACACACTCTTTGGGCCCGCGAAAACACATGGTCAAGCAAAGCTAATTATAACAGATGTGGTCAAGTCTGGGCATGCGCCAGATAGACAAGAAAGCTATTTATAACTGTTACTAGGCAGATTACAAGAGCAACTAACACAGAGGTCGGACTCTCCTCGTGGTGAACACATGGCAGCATGTCAATACAAAATGGAGCCCGGACTTCGGTCAACATAACGAAGAAAACATGATCTAAAGGGAAAGCATTAATGTTTTCAGTAAATGCTTAATCACATTCTGCCTTAATTTACAACAGACGACCCTTTCAGCATTTACTGAAGACATCCGGTTTCCAAGAATAATCATCATATATGTCAATTATCATCATTCCCTTAACCTCTTTAGCTAGACCCTTCTGTCGAGCAACATCGGCAATAGCTTTCTTATCTGGAATGCAGAATGAAATGCATACGGAACAGCACAATGGTCCACATTGAATACACATACAGAAAAGGAACAGAACTGCTATAATAATGCAGAGACCAGTTAAGACCTTCCATCCCCAGGCAGTAACCAACGCCCAAAACCATCCAGAAAAGGACCAAGTGCCGTTTTCTGTGTGGATTTCAGCTGCTATTTTGTGCAGTTTGTTAATGGCATTATAAACGGATGGCGTATGATCAGGAATGAACACACAGCAGCTACTTCCAATAATTTTACAGGCTCCTCCTCGATCAGCTAGCATTACATCTAACACCATACGATTCTGCAATGCAACAATCCTAGTAATTTGCAATTCTTCCGTAAGATTCCCAAGAGCAGCAGCAGTTTGATTAGTCACAGCTTCTACCACTCTCGTTAATCTTCGGATCTTCCTACTATTCAAAGCGGCTCCAACAAAGAAAAACAGTCCTAAGTTAAAATCAATATACTGTTGCAAGCTGGTATCTGTTTGATCCACCTCATCAATTGATAGAGTACGTTTATATCTATTTACAGTCACATTATTCAACAGTTTTAAATCCTTATGATATGACACGGGTGCTAAAAATACAGGAGGTAATAGGAATGATACATAGCATACCCCAGACCACCCAGCCGGCAAACGGTAATAACCTTTATTTCCACATACAAAGTAGGTATTATGGGATGCTAGGAAGGTACTGTTATTTAACCCATCGATGTTTAACACGGTTATGCAATCACTGACACCAACAGGGATAAAACCCACACTCTGGACACACAGGTCCGCTTGGGCTTGTGCTACTTGGATTACGAATTTGTCCTTCCCCACAGTGTCTCTAGTGTTCGTGAAGATATAGGGGATGGATTCATTGTCCGGTCGGTACTCTTCCCATTCCCAAATTGCCCCATTCGCTTGTGGATATCCATTCTTGTCCTGATGGCATTCTTTATTAAGTCTAAAAAGCAATCGTCCCACTGTCGGTTTCCGAGTGGCAAACAACAAAGTGTACCATGCTCTACAAGAGCCATTGTGAGAGAAAGGAAGTGGTATGAATGGCGTACCTCCTTTCTTCTGATGGGCTGGCATCATCCCACATATCCAACAGTTCGTAGCGTTCGTAGCAACGTGGGTGTGATGCAGCATCTGAATGAAAGTGTTATTCAAATAGGATTGTCGATGCTTCAACTCTTGATATGGCAATGTAAAAAAAAGTAGTGCTCCGCAGGCACTGGAGTCGTCAACACAAGTGTCTTTCGAGCAGGAGTTGCCTCCTCCACAAACCATGTGGTTATACCAACGATAGCTACTGTTAGCATGAACCCCAACGCACAAAGAATTTTCTTCTTCTCCATGTCAAAGGAAACAATACCCTGATATCTTCCTGAAACTAAAAAGTCTGTCAGAACTCTTCCCCTTGGGCAGCGGTTGATTTCTTCACCAGCGGGCCAAGACGGGTGTCACTACACTAATGCAGGGCTGATCCCCCCCCCTTGCCTCATCGGCTCTCCGTTTCACTAACCCAAGGGCCGTTCTGACAGTATGTCCCGGTACTGGAAACCTCACTTCCTTGGTCGCAGATGATATCGCCTTCCTCCAGAAGTCGTGTGGTCCGGAAAGAGCTCCTCAGTGTCTCGTGGCCCAGTAGCACGGCCTGTCTCTGCTGCTAGGATGTCTCGTTGATCGGTCAGCACGGCAGACTCCACCAATCCGGGCGGTACCTTTCGACAGTGCAGGGAATGGATCCAATTCTTCCTGTTCGAGACTCGCACTGCCGTCCTCGTTGCAAGAAGGACTTGCTCAGGTCCGACCCATCTCGGCTCCAAACTGTTCGATCTGTCGAAAACCTTTATCATTACATGATCTCCAGGCCGGAGACCATGTCCTTCGCCAGTAGACCGATCAGGGAGCGCCTCTCGGACCTGTTGATGAATAGAAACCAAGTTATCCGTTAACTGTGCCAGATAATCACTCATCATCACACAAGGTACATCATACACAGCCTTAGGCCTTGGTGGACCCCAAATATTCATTGGGCGTCCAAATACAATCTCATAGGGTGTAAGGCCGGTTCGAGAGTGTGGCACCGACCTAATTGACAATAACGCCAGTGGCAGGGCGTCTGGCCAAGTCAAAGATGTTGAAGCTTGGATTTTGGCGATCTTAAGCTTCAGTGTACCATTATATTTCTCGACTAGTCCTGCAGACTGAGGGTGGAACACGGCGTGGAACTTCTGGGTGATGCCTAGGCCCTTCAAGACATACTTTATAACATCCGCTACAAAGTGAGGGCCATTATCACTCCACAGAAGTCTACAGACGCCGTATCGGGGGAAAAACTCTTTCAGCAATAGCTTCGCTGTAGTCATTGCAGTATTATCTTTCGCAGGGTACGCCTCAACCCATTTACTGAAGGCGCAAACCACTACTAGAACATACTTCAAGTTGTTACAGCGCTCAAGCTGGATGTAATCCATCTGCAGAACCTCAAAGGGTGCAGTGGGCGTCGCAAATCCTCCTGCTGGAGTTCGCGTGCCTTTCCCTGGGTTATACTTCAGACAGATCATACAGGTCTGCACCACCCTCTTTGCCGTGCTAGCAATCTCTGGATGCTCCCAGACTTGGGTAAGCAATTTCACAATTGCGGAAGCTCCAACATGTGCTAGCCCATGTGCCATTTGAACCATAGGTTGTACGAAAGCCGTGGGTAATTTCCATCTATCCATCTGCTTATTTCTCCAGCAACCCTCGTCATCCAGTTCTCCTTCGCTAGCCCATTGTTCCCGCTCTTTGTCAGAAGCGGTCTTTTGTATTTCTCGCACTTCCTCCTTCGCATCATGCCATCTCTCCACCTGTGACTTCACTACATACATGGCAGTAGTACCGGGCTGCATCGCAGTCTCCCGTGCTACTCGATCCGCTAACGCATTCCCTTCTCCAACCTTATCAACCACTTTCCTATGGGCGCTACACTTAACAATGGCGATTTTCTTTGGGTATGTCAATGCAGTTAAAAGATTGTGGACTAACTCCCCATGCATTATCTGTACCCCATGTGACGTTAGAAACCCTCTCTCCTTCCAGAGTAGGCCGAAATCGTGCGCTACTCCGAAGGCATAGCGGCTGTCTGTGTAAACATTCACACACAATCCTGTACTGAGCTCACACGCTCGTGTTAATGCTATCAGCTCCGCTGCTTGAGCTGATTTCTGTGGTATGCGTGCTGTCTCCACTATCGTGTGTAATGTGGTAATTGCATACGCTGCTGAAGTCGTACCATCTGGTAGCTTCAGGCATGACCCGTCTACCCACAACTCTCCATCTACCTCTGAAAAGGGCGTATCCTGGAGATCAATACGACCCTTTGTTTGTTCCTCAGTCACAAGAATACAATCATGCGCTTTCTGCGCCTCAGGCTGGGTCTCGGGGTATGGCAACAATGTGGCCGGGTTTAATGTCACGCACCTTTTTAACGTAATATGAGGAGCCAAAAGCGTCAACTCATATCCCGTTAAACGGGCACTGGTCAAATGCTGCGTCTTTGTTTGATTAAGCAGGGCATCAACAGCATGGGGAACTAACACCAACAGTTTATGGGATAACACAATTCCTTCACTCTGCCGTATTGACACAGCTGTCGCCGCAACCGAGCGAAAACACCCTGGCAATGCTCGGGCGACAGGATCAAGTACAGCCGAAAAATATGCACAAGGGCGCTGCTTATCGCCGTGCATCTGCACTAAGACTGATAATGCACATCCATCTTTCTCATGCACATACAACGAAAAGGGTTTTGCATAATCAGGGGTCCCTAACACTGGTGCTGAACAAAGGGCCTGTCTCAATTGCTGAAAAGCAGCGTCACACTCATCTGACCAGGGGATCGGGATGGGCGTGTCTTTTGTCAAGAGAGCTAGTAATGGCTTAGCTATGTGTGAAAACCCCAATATCCACTGTCTACAAAAAGAAACAAGACCCAAAAATGCACGTACATCCTTCTGCGTGGATGGCCTTGGTGTGTCCAAAATTACTTGGATACGATCTGGTGTGAGTGCACGCCCCTCCTTAGACAAAAGGTGACCCAAATAAGTCACCTTTGGTCTACAGAATTGCAATTTCTTCCTAGAGACCTTGTGATTGTGAGATGCTAAAAAGGAAAGTAAGGCTATCGTGCTTTTCTCGCACAACTCCAGGGTGTCAGCCGCCAACAGGATGTCATCGACATATTGAATGAGGGCAACCCCCTCGAGTAAAACAAAGGAATCCAACTGTCGCTTCAAGGCCTGACTATAAATACTAGGGCTTTCTGTATAGCCTTGGGGAATTCTACAAAAACGATAAGATCTATTGTTTAATGTGAACCCAAAAAGAAATCGGCTATCAGGGTGAATGGGAATAGAAAAGAAGGCATTTTTCAAATCAATCACTGAGAACATGGTCGCCGTAGGCGGAACCAAGGTAAGCAACGTCGTGATATCGGAAACCACCGGGTACTGAGGTATCACGATCTTGTTTACCTCCCTCAAATCAATTATGAACCGATAGACCTTTGCATCCGTGTCCTTTTTCAGAATAGGGAGAATCGGACTGTTACAGATATTATAGGGAACTTCTTCCACTACTCCTACTGCGATCAAATCTTGCACAATCTGTATGAGAGCTTCCTCGCCCTCCTGGGAAATACGATACTGTGGGAGGCGCGGTAGTACCGCCCCCTCCTGGACACTAATGTGGACCGGAGGAATCACCATTTGTCCGACATCTGTGTCCGAAGTCGCCCATAAAGCTCGGGGGAGGGTAGCCAACAACGCATCCTCTGATATCGTACACATCCGCCCAGACCGGGGGTAGTTGTCATTTAAAATCACCCTCACACCCTCAGGGGAACAGCGGATTGTAGCCCTAAAGTACTTTAACATATCAAGGCCCATAATGTTATCCGGTGTGTACGGAGCAAGCAGAAACGGACAGGGCGCAGAAAAACAATCAACTTTAAATGCAAGGGGCTGTGAAAGAGGGCTTCGAGAGAGTGTACCGTCAAACCCTACCGATGTAACTATTGAGCCGGATGGGGGAGCCCCCGGAACCAAGTACCTAGACAATGCACTACGTGTCGCTCCTGTATCCACTAGGAACTGATCAGTAGAACCTAAAACCTCAGCCGATACATAAGGACCCGCCTGATCGACCGGCACCTCAACTGATTCAGACCCCCATCCTACGCATTCCTATGCATGCTGAGAATCATGATATCCCGATCGATCGATGTCCGATACATGATACTGGTGCTGGCGATCGAAAACATTTGAGCTATCTCGGTGCTGTCCGGCAGTATCGAAACGGGCATTATCGTTGGAATTCCCTCTAAAGTTCGAGAAGCCCCCTCTACCTCTCGGGCCACCCGGAGCGTGCCCCTGACGCGAAGCACGCAACGCTGGGCAATCCCTGGCCCAATGGCCCAACTGCTTGCAATACGCACACTGGTTCCTATTCAAATCAGATCGGCCCGAAGGGGGACCATAAGATCCACCCCTTCCCCTATTATTATTACCCCGGCGGGGCGGGCCATATACTTGTGCTAACATCACTTTGGTTTTAAGATCTTTCGATTTCTTCTCCTCCTGGCCCTTCGCCTCGTGCTCCTGACGCTCATAATACTGGGCGATGGTCAGAAGGGCCGTCGGTGTCGCGGAGGACCAAGAACTCTCACTCGCTTTTAACCGGGCCGCAACTGCCGGCAGCAGATTAGCCACATATTTGTCCGCGAAAAGGTGGCGGCCCGTGTCGTCAGTAAGCGACTGGCCACTAAAATCATGAAACGTCTCCTCAAAGCGCGTAAAGAAGTCCGCGACTGACTCGTCAACTTTCTGTTTACATGCAGCTAACATATTCCAGTCAATCTTTTTAGGGGGGATAATCGTCTTCAACTTAGCCACAATAGCCGCAGGGAGATCTAAAATATTCTGGGGTGGTTTCTGTGCGGGCTTCCATTCCCTATCCTCATCCTCAAGGTCAGACCACCGGGCCTTGAAGGCAACCGCATCATCTACCTTTCGGACAGAGCGCCATGTATCCGGCGGTAGGATAAGGCCAAAGAACAGGTCTATATCCGCTAAGGTCATAATGCAAGAATTCAAGGCCCCCTCGACTTCTTCATAGAAGGCCGCTGGATTCTTGCGGGGGTCAGGCAGCGCATTCTTTAATGCCATAACATCGGCCCTATGCCATGGAGTGTAAACCCAATTATATACAAAATATCCCCTAGCATCGACAGAATTAATATCCGAGCTAGTCCCTGCTCCCTTGGGAGGAACATACAAAGGCGCCGCCTCTCGCATTGGTTTAACATGCACTATGTCATCCTTATCTGACTGGGAGGCGGATGGGTGGCCCCCTGCTGCAGACGAATCCGACTGCTTCTCCTCCTCCGTTTGTTGACGTGCTTTCTCTCTAAGGGCCAGCACCTCGTCCCGCAAAGCGAACAGCCGCCGAGCCGCCTCAGAAGCCTTAGGGGGAGAAAAAACACCATTACGTAATGCTCCGGCATCCGAAGACACTTCGTCAGGCTCAAGGACACTAGAATATTTTCGGAAAGCAGCAATTACTTCATCCGCGAAATGAGACAGAAAATACACCCTCTCTCTATCTTGCCACGACCCCCAAGTATGGAACAACTCATCCTTAGACATCTTGCCCTTAAGTGCACGGAGGGAAAGTTTCCGAAGATCAGCCATATGCTCGGTCGATAACATGGACCGTGTGTCGACCTTACCCGGAGCCGGGCCAGAATCTTGCGGCCGCGGAGCAGATGCGCCAACATAAGGGGGCGGAGAGCGATCTAGTAAATAAAAATCGTCATCAGGATTATTAAGGACAGGATAAAGTGGCTGACGAACAACATATTGACCCGACACTTGTAGCCTACGCTCTTTCTCTTGTCTGTCCGTTTGCTCTTTGTCCTCCCGACGCTTCGCTTCCTGCGCTCGCATATGATCATTCTTTCGTTGCTCCTTATCAAACAGCGCTTTCTCACGTTTCTCTCGCTCACGCACTTCCTTCACCCATAATCGCACACACTCAAACATATCCGGACGAGCACGTCGCTTACACATACACTGTTCCACATACTCAATCTTACGTATATCAAACGATCCATACAAAGGCCATCGCAACTCAGGATCCTTCCTCGTATATTTCCTCCATAGCGTGCTGTACATTATGGAAGAAAGACCATGCTTCACATACATATCCCTATTAGGAGTCCCCTCTGGGGGAGCTGGAGCAGATTCCTCGAGGTTCAACCGGTTTCCAAAACAGCAGCACCACTTACGGAGTGCGCTAAAAGCAGGCATGCTAGGAATAATGCAAAATATGCAATATTATAAAGAAAATGGCACTTAATCGTTGCGCCGTTCAAAGTTTACACAGCTCCGGAGAAATTTCTCCACATTACCTGCCTATATGTGTTGCAACGCATATATTTTCACAAAGACAAATTCAAAATATGACTAGTCACCATCAATCAAACTCAAATAGCCAGACCAGGCTTCAAAACTCGGAGCAAGTACCGTACAACGGTTCTTACCAATCAAGAGTCCAGGTTCCAACTGCCAAGCTCCACAATCGCCCAAACGGCTCTCACGGCAGGACCGACAGAAGAGGTCTCAGTCGATGACCGGCGCCACCCAGACGGTCAGCTCGGAAGGGAAGGAAGAAAAACCTCGGGATGCCAGGGCTAAGACGCCGCTGGCAGTGATCACGTCCCCGGCCAAACTCCTCACCTTCGTCGCGACCAGTCCTTCGAGCATCCGAGTCGCCGATGAGCCCCACGTGACGGGCGCCAATTGATGAATACAGGCCCCAGCTAGGCCCGCAAAGCACAAGGGTTCGCTCTCCTGTAACGGAATCTATAAGGAAGTTGGCACGGAAACTGCAAAGTACAAAAACAACGTTTATTAACCCTTAAGGGTGGTCCTACAATCCACACAACACTCTTCAGTATTGCAAGGAGTAGCACAAAGAACATTCGTACACAGTCCCCTTTTATACACAACAGAGGGGCTCATAAGTGGGTGGATACCACATGAGGTTGAAGAACATTACCATTTAGGGTCATTCTCGATACTGAATCAATACATGGGCGGAGCTAACACACTCTTTGGGCCCGCGAAAACACATGGTCAAGCAAAGCTAATTATAACAGATGTGGTCAAGTCTGGGCATGCGCCAGATAGACAAGAAAGCTATTTATAACTGTTACTAGGCAGATTACAAGAGCAACTAACACAGAGGTCGGACTCTCCTCGTGGTGAACACATGGCAGCATGTCAATACAAAATGGAGCCCGGACTTCGGTCAACATAACGAAGAAAACATGATCTAAAGGGAAAGCATTAATGTTTTCAGTAAATGCTTAATCACATTCTGCCTTAATTTACAACAATGGGTCGTAATGGCATGGGTCGTAATGGCATGGGTCGTAATGGCATGGGTCGTAATGGCATGGGTCGTAATGGCATGGGTCTTAATGGCATGCGTTGTAATGGCATGTGTTGTAATGGCATGCGATGTAAAGGCAGTTGCGTTGTAACAGCTGCGTTGTAAAGGTAGTGCGTTGTAATGACTGTGTTGTAATGGTTGTTTCCTGCTACCGAGCGTGTATGTCACTGGGACAATATTTTACCTGTTGGATGGTCCTTCCTGCTTTTCATCAGTGGGCGAGCTTCAGTAATGTGAGCACTTATGCTTGTGATTGACTACCTATCTTGGTGAGTGACACACATGAACGATGTCTGATAATGAGTACACCTTTCCCCAAGATGGACTCAATCATGTTGAACATCACCCACCCTGCAGCGTCTTTGAGGCTAGCTGCCCCACCTGTACCTTTGTCATAATTAAGTCATAATTAAGGTGGCCACTGTAGCCCTCCTTCGTCTTTCCCTTCCTCTATTCACTCTGATTTTGACCTCGGGCCACCCTATACTGCTGGTGCAGTGCACCCCTTGAGCGCACAGATTCTGACCAGCCAACTTCACTGTTGCCTGGACCTCTCCTTACCTGCTACTCCAACCTGAATTCAGATATGTTCTGTCTATACTATATGAGATGGAAACTTAACTTGCAGTCTTGCGGCTGAGCTGCACCTGTGCTTTAAACAAACTGCTACATCTCATCCCAAATGAATAATTGTCAGCACCCTGAATATGATAGAAAGGAGACACATTTCAGTGCCTTGAATGTGATAGAAAGGAGCCACATTTAATTTCAATTAAAAAGTTGTTGTCGCATAAGGCTCACCTTTAAAAAAGACAATCAACATATAAAGGCACAATATATACAGTTACAGGTCACAAAATTATTAGCTGAACAGATTGCAAAAATCTACAGCTTAATCAAGGAAATTAATTTCGTCAAGATCAGACACCACAGTTTCTCTAATAGGCATTGTACTTCAGAAATATATGACATTGTCTCTTAGACACTAAAATAATGGGAAGTCGGGGAGCATAGACTAATTGTAATCGAAGAATGGGTATCAATATTCATGACTATCTCTTGAAGCTTCCATGCAGCCTTTAATGCGTCTGTTTGGGTCTAAACCAATCCTTCACTTGAGCATTTCATCCATTCTCTCAGGGGATTGGTGCAAATAATGAAACCCTTTAAATATACTCAAGAAGGCTGGAGTTTAAATTGTTGAATTCTTTTTAGACAGATTTGCTTGATTATGTGAGCCGGTTCTAGATGAAAATTCCTTACAAAGAATTGATTTCCTCACACCTGCCGAGCATTTAATGGCGGCTGTGATGACCATAGTCGGTGGATCCAAACGCTTCAGAGCAATGCAGCCAGGGGTCTTGCAGCTTTTCCCAGGTTAGCTAGTATTGCATTAAAAGCAGGAGGTAGAAAATAACAAATGCACTACGATCTTAGGTGAGTACTTCTCTCCCCCAGAGGGTGTCTGCTATCTTGCATATGATGACCACGGCAACCAATGTTGCTAATAATAAATTGACAGATAGTCAACCCATGAAAAAAAAGAAACCTAACATAGGAACAGGAGAAGAAAATGGTGAGCCAGGCAGACAGCCATGAAAAAGACAGTCACACACTTGAGAAGGTTAGGCTAAGTATATCGACAAACTAGTCCCGGTCAAAGTATACGGTGGCAGACCATGAAAAGAATTTAGAACAGAGAAAACCTGCAATAAATGATAGGAGAGAAGATGGTATAGATTATACAAATGGCCATAACAAAGGACTCTGGAGAAGCAGTTGACGGTTAATAGTAAAATGTGCAAAGGAGTGAACAATCGCAGAATAAAGCATATTCAGTACACAGAATTGGGATGTACAGAGATGGGATTACGGTCAGTACACTTGGGATTAGAAAAGCATTATTAGGAAATATCCCCCGAATAGCAGCAACTCGGATCTTAGCTTGGTTGAAAAGCGATCTTTTGTTTTGTGTAACTTTCTTTTTCATTGCTTGGTAAGGAAAATGCCTTTAAGTATGAAGTATGCCCAAAGAGAAGTTTGTGCTTGTCCGAGGGGCACTCAGGGGTTACTGAGCCCAACTGTGTTGTTTGAGGCCTTTTACTCCTGACGTACCAGGACCCGATCTAATATGGATACTAAGCAACTGGGCTAAGTACTCCTTCTGCAGTTAATTCTTGGGGGTAGCTGTGAACGAGCAGTCAAAGGCTTCCTCTGGGTAAGTGTAGATACAGTTTAGTGAACACAACGCCTTTCTCAAAGTGCACTCCGTAATGTCAATAAATCAATGTCCAGTCAAAGACTTGTTTTTATATTAAAAATAAGTATTTTATTTCTAACTGTATGCATTGATAGAAGAATTACGACATTCGTAAGCAAAAACAAAATCCCCTTGAGGTTGGGGCTCTAGTGTTCAACCGGCAAATCCTCTTCCTAGTAATGTGGTAAGGGTGGTTTCCCACTCTCTGGTGACCACATCGAGAGAATGCCCACTGGTATGCCTTTTTAGAGAGTCCACTTGGACTCCTAGGAAGTAGTCAAAAGTGTATAACCTTAGCAGCAACTCCCCCGGGGCCCTGACAGGCCCTTATCGATTCCTACCCGCTCCAGCAGCATGAAAGCATTCATTGTTTTAGCGGGTGCCCTGACCGTGGGCCCTTGCAGCGCTCCAGTCTTGCTCAGTCGAGTTGGTCTGCATGCAGGACGCGTGGCAGCACCTAGCAGGGCAGGCTCCCTTCTGAGCAGCACGGCTGTCCTCAGCAGCGATCGGAGTTGTTCCAGGCTTCCATTGGCACGGTAAGTACAGTTTTTTCCCTCATGTGGGAGTGGGTTGATCTTAGTGTTCCCGATTGGGTCTGAGTGAAGGAGTGAAGTCCTCTCTACATCCTCCCCAGTTGACTGGGCAGTTCAAGGATTAGGTCTTGGTGCTCAATTCTGATCCACAGGTCGTAGCTTCTGTTTTTCTTGGGCGACAGCCCAAACTTTGCAATTACTCGGTATCTGCAGCCCCACCTGGCATTAAGGATTGCTGCGGTTATTGCCCGCTGGCAAGGCATAGACAGTGACATCTTCTGGCATACTGGGTCACCTCAAAGGTCCACACAAATCTTGGTGCTTTGTTGACACAGTCACTTCCATGGTGGCCTCTTCTGGCATACAAGGTCACCGCAACAAGGTGATACAGGCTTCACCCTCCCTGCTTGGCACTCAATTCACAACACTTTCCGCGGCAGCCCTCTCCTGGCATACGGGGGTTTCCGATTCAATCCTGCACATGGACAATGACCAGTTCAGCATACAGCTGTCTCCTCATACCTCTCACCGGGAGTCCTCTTGGCAGGGCTCTCCATTGGACCTCGTTCCCTCCAACGTTCTCCTCTTCCTCACAGGGCACACTAGTCGTGCCCAGCAGGCTGGCACTGGTGCTCCAGGCATCAGGGCAACTGGTCGTGGTTTCACTGCGTGATGTCCCCTCACCCAGCAGGGAGACTAGTAGGTCTTGGACCCCAGTCCAGGTCACAGGCAAAAGTATTGCAGAACTTTCCTTCCTCACACACCTCATCTGGCTGCTTGGCAGATGATAAATGTTGAGGTCTCAACCTCCCCTTCTTAAAGTCCTTTTCCAGACACCAAATATGATTTAGAGTCTGGGTCTTTGAAGTTTAATTCTGGGGCTCTGCTTCTTTTTAAGTCTACACTTTTTTCTCTCTTCTTCCTCTTGAATGGCTCGCTGTCACAGCAGGAAAGACTCCAAAGCTGATAGTCCCAAAAGACAGGCCATGGGAGTAACTAGAGTTTACGCCTGGATGTCAGCCACAGGGAAACGTGTTCCTGGCTGCTAGCCCTACTCTTTATGATTCACTTATCAGCCCCATCTTGTTCCTGAGATGTGTCCAGGCCCTTTCCTTGTGATCTATCACTGAATCAAAGAGCAAGTACAGTTTATGAAGTGTACAGGGGGAGTCTTGCTCTCCCTTCTCCACTGTGTCACCACCCAGCTCACAGGAAATCAACAATACACAAATATGTCTGGGGGGTTCCTCTACTCTTCATGTCCTCACCAGGCAGGCCTGGACTTCCCAAAATAAAACCCAGGGTCCTCCATGTAATGTACCATTGCAGGCACACAGGCACCTAGTGCACAGCACATACTCTTTTCAGTACTATTACCTTCATCATCAGAGGTTTCTTCACTTGGACGGGGGAGCGTCGCCCCCCGCCTGCTGCGATCTGCCCAGAAAAAAAAACGGCAATGAAAAGATTTCATTGCCATTTTAGTTTTTTACTGTTGTCCGCGCTGCAGCAGCCCGCCTGCCCGAGCCCAGAGACATACGGGGCGTGTTCTCTATTGCCGATTGGCAGCAGAAGACAGTAGCAGTGGCAAGCTGGATGCTCCAAAGTGTGCATATAACTTTGGACAGCTTTCTTGCGCCGTGCAAAGTGGCATGCGCACTTTGAAGCTATCCACCTAGCTGTCGTAGAGAGCTGGGTGGAGACCAGGCACAGGCCTAAAGGGCCTGAAGGAGCGTCCAGCCAGGACGCTCCATCCAATCCTGGCGCTGCAGAGCTGCGTGCTGCAGGAAAGAAAATCAGTCCGGAGTGAAGAGTGCGATCAGGTAAGGGTGTTTTTTGCTTTTATATTTTTGTTAATGTATATTTTGTGTGTAGTGTAGTATGTTTTGTGTTCCCAGCAGCGGTTTGCCCGCCACACCACTCCTGATAGCTGGCAGCCTCCACTAACTTTCATGCATTGTTCCCTCACAGAGAGACATACATTCAGCACACACATTTGCCCTGCCTACTGTTTTGTACCGTAGCCTTTCTGTATTGTGCTATGGTGTGCTACGTGTAAACACACGCACTGCCAGTACACACATTTATCCTGATTAACCTTTTATGTATTGTACTTTTCACAAGCACTTATACACCCAGCACATGCTTCCACTGCACAGCACCCCATCTTTCATGTAATGTATTCCTCGCAGGTATACATACACTCAGTACATGCACTCGCCATGCAGGTAGTGCACAACACTGCTGTATCCCTGTTCTGTACCCTTTCCAGGCTCACCTTCATCCATCATAGAATCACCACTCTTGCGCTGTGCAGCACTTTACTTCTAACTGATGTAGACCAAGGATGAGTTAAGCAGACAGCAGAAGAAATTTCAAAAGGTGACTAAGTCTGTAGGCCCCTCTCCAGTGACATGAGGTAAAAACGACCCGTTCACTCCTACTGATCACTACACGGAATGTAGCCACTACTGCGTTCATGCTGCTTAACTTCTGGTGAAGGCAGCATCCTTCCACCACTAGGGTAGAGCTTTGGACGCCCCTCCTGGTCCAGAGACAGACCTATGTCACGGAGCATCCGCTTGATTCATATTTGCCTATGACATCAATTCAGTAGCTTATTACTGTATTTCAATGTTAAACTTGTACTAATAAGGTGAAACCTTTGCCCAGATAGTGCTAACGTGAAAAAACTTACAGTATTATGCAGTTATACAATCACATATGTGCCGCATTAGACAGCATCATTTGGATTTTCTTGTCGCAGATTTTAGTCAACCCTTCCGCACAATTTGGCCCTCCCCTGCCGGATATTTCCAGTGAACCTGCATTTACCTTAGGGAAGACAAGCTGCATTCTTTAAGGAGTGTGCAGTCATGACACCTTGATCCACAGAGAGAGATTGGTAAGAATGGTGGCATACCCAGTGGTTCATAGGCCTTGTATTGCAGAAATTGCAGGGCGCCGACATAGGAGACTCTTTGTCCCAGCACAGACCATGCAATGAGGAAAACAATGAAAGGGTCTGTTGGAACCTCAAATGCATACAGCGATGTTAGCCATGTGGGACCGGGCACTGTTGGCACAGAAAAGTGCTCTGCATGGGAAAGGGCTTGTATCACTGCCTGGGGTGCCCAACTGTATTGTTGTCTGGATCCCTAATGTCATCCATATGAAGGTTTCAGAACTGCATATAATACTGCAGACGTCTCTTTTCTTTTGGTATGCTCGTGTGGCAATTAGCAAAATAATATTCCAGGTTAACCTATATTTCTTCACACTCTGAATAAATCAGACAATCACTGACCCTACATAATTCTAAAGGTATTTAATTTTCATTATTTTTATATCTATTTATCAAGTTTTAATATACCATGCAAAGTACCTCATCATATAATACTATCAGATTCATCATATAGAGGCCATTGTTACATAGTGGTTCCAAATTTATCATATCTATCTAACATCAATCCAGAATTTGGTAAAAACAAATATTTTTATCCTTGCAAACCCTACTTCCATCGTAGACTTCCCATACGCATGCATTCACACGGGTCTTCCTCTGGACAGTGCAGATGGGTATACAGCCCAAGCGCAGATTTTGGTTAATATCTGCGGGCGAGAAGGTTTTCTCAGTCAAAGTTGTCCACCGGACCGAGAGCTGACAAGACGTGCTGAACTACAGATCGCGTAAATGATGCGACTGGCTTAAAACCCCAAATTTATTGAAGACATCATCCTTTTACCTCAAAAATCTTCAAGGCCTCCTCCTGATTCACCAAGACTACAACTTTGACTGAGAAAACCTTCTCGCCCGCAGATATTAACCAAAATCTGCGCTTGGCCTGTATACCCATCTGCACTGTCCTGAGGAAGACCCGCCGTGACGCTTATTATATTTTGCGCTCTACACGGGGTCGAAATTTCGACGCACCCTTATATGTCTACACAATGCTTCTGATCACGGATTAATTCACATCGGATCTTGTAGCATATGTGAAAAACCATAAAGACATATCAAGAAATAAATGTACCTTTCTATTCGACTTATTCACTTTTACCGCATTTGAAAAATTTTGTATATACTATTTATCATCACTTGTCACTTTATCACCACAAGTCACCAATATTTTGCTCTTTTGAACTTATGTATTACGACAGCCCATAATACATTATTCCCTTAAATTACCAAATTGCAAACTTTTTATTGGTGTGTGCTTTTTTCCTCATTTTTTTCCCCTTCATTTATCTGATATCTGTTACATGTAATTAATATTTTTTGAACTTTCTAAAAGAAATGAGAAATTCCCGACAGAACCATTGTATTTATATAATCCGCTAAGAGAGCAGCATTCAGTAATTTATCCAGTGCTTGTTCTCAGGGGAGGGGCGGGGGGATGGTGGTAGTCGACAGACACAACTTGCTCACCTCCGCTGCCCCTAAAACAGTGCCACCCGGTGAAGACCACTCCCCTCCCAGCTACGCCACTGGAGTTATGTGTATCTGTGAACTTCCAGATTTATGTATATCAACTGAGTAGATTTATGCACATGTTGGGCAAATGCGAATTTTAGATGATTAAAAGGTCGGTGGATCGACTTGCTTTTATTACTTGCATTGTTGACATACTACTGAAATCTGGTATATTAACACAAACGTTCTTTTGAACTTTTTAGATGTAACATAACCATAGCAGTAGAACGGAACTTGCAGACAAGCTGGGCAGAAACTGAGGAAACTAGTTGAAGGATCTGCAGGTAATCTTTTTACAGAACTAGTGTGCTCTACAAACTGGAACCAAGGTTGAAAGGCAGCCTAAGTGGAATTGGGGTGCCTGTTTATATTGGTAAATGCAAGATAGTGCATGGACCTCCCTCCATTTCGATAACCTTGCGGAACGTGGCTAGGTCCTGCAAGACCATGAGTCTTATCTCTGCAAGGGCTGTCAGGAGCTTTGGAAATGATGAGGGAAGCAAGTCCTGGGTCCCCAGTGCTGCTAAACTCTAGACAATCTCAGAAAAGTGTCACTTTTTCACAAAAGTGTCACTTTCATGACATTCAGTGGTTTTGGCTGTAGGTGCGAGCACAATTTCCAATGGGAGCTAAAATGGGAAAATGCTACTTTTTGACAACTGCTTAACTTTCTTCTCCTGCACGGATCTTCTTGAAAATTGGCGTGCTGGAACTTTGCTGATTATGCCAAGTGATATCCAAGTTAGGTGCAAATCAGTTAATGGGGTCAAATCAATCATAAGGTCTTGTAATGCAAAGTTGAGCTGAACCATAGTTCCACAGTAGTGACTGCCACTCAAATATATTACAGTGTCCACTGTATAGCTATGGTATATATACCAGGACTGCCATATGGTGTTTTGTTTTAGAAACTAAGCTGTTTCCTTTGACCAATAAAGACCTGGAGAGTGCACTTCGCCTGGGGGCACCCTTCTTGAATCATATATATATATATTCACTGAAAAAACCATAGGTTTCACACATGTTATAGTTAGCGGAAATTTTACTGATAAAAAAACAATGAAATTCCCCCGTTATAGTTAGTGCAGGCAACTATAACTCACGCGACCGCAATCCTCTGCTGATGCTAATACTGTATTTAGACACTTATTTACCCATGTCTTCTTCCATACATTTTTAGCTATACATATATTACAAATATTTTCTTTTCATAAAGACACATATGTCATCAGCAGAAGATTGCGGTCGCGTGAGTTATAGTTGCCTGCACTAACTATAACGGGGGAATTTCATTGGTTTTTTTATCAGTAAAATTTCCGCTAACTATAACATGTGTGAAACCTATGGTTTTTTCAGTGAATTTGCAAGGTTTTTTAAATGCTAATTCCTAACTATAACGTGTGTGAAACCTATGGTTTTTTCAGTGAATTTGTATGGTTTTTTAAATGCTAAGTTACTTTACTCCATTCGTGGCGTGCGCGCCCACTTAACGCAGTTTGTTCCGTGCGCCACGCGGTGCGCTTCGCGCACCGCGCACCCACTTTACGCAGTTAGTGCCGTGCACGCACGGTGGGCACGCGGTGCGCTACGCGCACCGCGTGCCCACGTTACGCTAGATGGGCCATGTACGCACGATGCGCTTCGCGCACCGTGCGCACATGGAGGACATATGATGCACTTCGTTTTTAAAGGTAATATTTTAATTTTTCGCAGTAGTTATAAGCCATGCACAAATGGTGCCCTTCGGGCACCATTTGCACACGGGGTGGAGAGAGTGTGGATAATTTTTTTTTTTTAATATTTTTTTTTTTAATCTTTTCGTTTTTTACTTATGTGACAAGCCATGCACAATTGGTGACCTTCGGTCACCAATTGCACACGGGGTGGGGTTAGTGTGGATTTTTTATTTTTTTTTTATATTTTTTTACCGTACGCGTACGGTAAGCGTAATCGGCGACATTAGCGAAAAAATAAAAATTCCGTTTTTGGCCTTGGGGGATCTTTGGGGACTCCCTGTACATGGCTATGTGTGTGGGAGCTGTCAAAACAGCCCCTTTAAATGTTTTTGTGCTTTGTTTGTTAATCATCGCTCTCAGTGCGAGAGAGAAAATGGCGGCCGCCGCTTCCTGGTTTCGGCAGATTCGAATGTTTACTAAGATCGAAGAGCCAATCATAATCGCGCTCGCGCACGCCACCGTACGCGTACGGTAAGCGTACCGTAAGCGCACCGTAAGCTGGCTCAGATATATATATTGATTTAAAGGCTATTTTCTCAGATTCTACTGAACAGATTTACACCAAACCTACAAAAGGCACTTCCTTGACCTGAGGACTACCTCTCTGCCAAATTTCTAGTAATTCTGTTCAGCCGTTCGGGCTGTAGCCCTGTCTAAAGGTCCTATGGAAAAATGCATGGGAAAAACGCGTTTTGGGACCCCCCTTTTATCTCAGCCCCCGCTTGACGAATCCCCCCGAGACTTTCAGGGTAGGAGCGGAGCGTAGCGCCCCACCTATTTTGAAAAATTTGCGAGGATTCGTCGACCGGCGCCAAAGTTATTCAAAATAGAATGTTGCGGATTTCCTATGGAAACGTGGTCCTAACTATAACTACCTACTGGCGACCGCCAGTAGGTAATATATATATACATATATATATATTCACTGAAAAAAACATAGGTTTCAGGCCTGATATAGTTAGGAATTAGCATTTAAAAAACCTTAGAAATTCACTGAAAAAACAATAGCTTGTAGGGGTGTTCTAGTTAGCTGGACATTTCACTTGAACAAAACCATTAAAATTCCTCCGATATAGTTAGTTGTACTAACTACATCTTGCGCGCCCGCAATCCACTGCTGATGATGTCACATATTACATCATTCATGACATGGTCAGTGACATCACTGATGACATCATCCAGTGAATGTGGTTTGGTTCGTTATTTAAATATGTATTATATATATATAGCAATTTGCATTGAAGAATGAGTGGATATATAAATATAAATATCTGGATGGAGGATTTAGTAGCAGTGTGATTGACTGTTTACTTGACTTATTTATAGTGTCTCACTAAATATATTGGATAGTGACTAAACTGTGTGAATATCTGTATCACTTTGTCAGTTGTTGTGTAAACTGCTGCACCAGTTGGTTACTAGCTACGTGAAAGTCTATATTATTTATTGATTAGTTAACTGAGTTTTTGTATGGGAGAGTGAATGTGGGTGTGGTTCGGTGGGGGGTATGTGACTGCCCAAAGATGTGTGAATAGTTGATTCAGTAGGTATCTGAAGTTAAAACTGCATGTTATAACAGTTATTTGGGTGAGTGAATATCTTTATGGGTGTGGCGATGAGCCAATATATGTCTCAATGGCAGATGTCCAACAAACTAGGAAAATAAAAGTCAGTGTATGTGTCAGTTGTTGTATATAAATAAGTATACATAAGACTCAGTGATTGTATGAGTGACTGTATGGATAACTGTATACTTGTAATAGTGTTTTTATAACACACTAAGTAGGAGTTATTATGTATATGAATAGATGAAGTGGTATTTTTATAAGTGTATAGCTAAGTAGAAGTAAGTATGATCCATTGTTTGCATAAGTGAGTAGAATGACTTCATAAGTGATTAGGATGTGTGCTGGTGTGTAATGTCGATATAGGTGTATAAGTATATTTGATAGTGTTCTATTGATCATTGACAGCATGTATGAGTGAATCTATAGGTAAGTGATTAGATGTGTGTATAGATCTAGGAATCACTGAGTGGGTGTTTAGAAACTTGTATTGGTGTGTCAATGGTTTTAAATCTGGCACTCTGTATTTTACAGTGAGTGATGAAAGGTTATACTAGTGTATGATGAGGTGTATCTGATTGTCACGTGGATGATGTCATCAGTGATGTCATTTGAGATGTCATCAGTGATGTCACTGACCATGTCATGAATGATGTAATATGTGACCTCATCAGCAGTGGATTGTGGGCGCGCGAGATGTAGTTAGTACAATTAACAATATCGGAGGAATTTCAATGGTTTTGTTCGAGTGAAATGTCCAGCTAATTATAACACCCCTACAAGCTATTGTTTTTTCAGTGAATTTCTAAGGTTTTTTAAATGCTAATTCCTAACTATATTTAGGAATTTTATTTATTTATTTATTTTAAACAAAAATCGGGAGGGGGGCCGCGTGGCCCCCCTCCCGAGGCCCTAATTTGCCCCGAGGACCCCATCCCCCGGGGCATGGCCCTTTGTTTTTTAAATTTTTGTATTTTGGAGGGGGGCTGCCTTGCCCCCCCTCCTGTGGCCCCTTTTGGCCCCGGGGACCCCATCCCCCGGCGCCGTTTTTTTTTTTGTTTCTTTTTTAGGAGGGAGGGCCGCGTGGCCCCCCTCCAGGGCCACTACTGGCCCCGGGGACCCCATCCCCCGGGGCCTGGCCACCTCGTTGGGGACCATGGGGGGTTCCCATTCCCCACACGGTCCCAGCCAGCTCCCCGCTTCCTGGGGGAGCCGGCATTGCTTTTCCACATGGGTAGGAGCTAACCTGCTGCTCCCCATGTGGTAAAGCAATCTGCTTTGCTTCATTGAGGCGAGCGCAGGTTTCCCTGCTCTCGCTTCAATGAAGCAAAGCAGTTTGCAATGGCAGGGTGGGATCCGCGAGGCTCCCGCCCTGCCATTGCAAACAGCAGTGTCCCGGGGGTTGGCACCCCAGGACACTGCAGGAGCCGGCCCTGGGGGGTGGCAGTCCCCAGGGCCATCATTGGCTCCAGGAGGGGGGCTGCGTGGCCCCCCTCCCACTTAATTTAAAGCCCCGGGGGTGGTGCTCCCCGGGGCTTGGGGGTCTGTAACGGACCCCTATGTTAAATAATTAGTGCCCCCGCATACATTGCCGTGAAGCCCCGAGGGTGGCGGTCCCCGGGGCTTGGGGGGGCCTTTGAGCCCCCCCACCCATGTCTAATAAAGCCCCGGGGCTGGGGGGGGCTGAGAGCCCCCCCCATAATTCAGATAAGCCCCGGGGGGTGGCGGTCCCTAGGGCTGGGGGGCCCCTCTGTATGTATAATATACATATTGCCCCGGGGACTTGGCCCCCCCAGGGGCTAAATAAAAACGAAGCACGGGAGCCCGCATCCTGCGATTTAAAAAATAAATACATTTTTTGGGCTTTGGGGGTCCCTGTGGGACCCCCTGAGCAGGCCTAGGGTGTTTCTACCCTGCCCCCTTTTCGCGTTTTGCGCTTTTTCTTGTGGTTTTCTTGTGCCTCGGTTCTACCGAGGCACAAGATGGCTACCAACACTTCCTGATTCAGAGTGTTGGCAGCCAATTAGCATTCAGCTCGTGCTCGGGAGGGTGCGGGGAGGGTGCGCGGATCCTCCGAGGCCATAGATATATCTATCTTTTTAACTCTAATTTTCTCAGGAACTACACCATTTAAGCAAAAGGCACGAGTCTGAACTGAGGACTACCTCTTTGCCAAATTTGGTGTAATTCCGTTCAGCAGTTAGGGCTGTAGCTGCGTCAACATGTCCTATGGGAAAATGCATGGGGAAAACGTGTTTTGGGACCCCCCTTTTGTCTCGGCCCCCGCTTGACGAATCACCGTGAAATTTTCAGGATAGGAGCGGACCGGAGCTGGCCAAAAGTTTGGAAAATTTCGCGAAGATTCGTCAATCAGCGCCAACGTTATTCCAAATAGAATGTTGCGGATTTCCTATGGAAAATAGGTCCTAACTATATCTACCTACTGGCGACCGCCAGTAGGTAATATATGATTCAAGAAGGGTGCCCCCAGGCGAAGTGCACTCTCCAGGTCTGCTGTTAGACCTGGAGAGTGCACTTCGCCTTTGTAATTGTTGCTTATTTTATCCCTGAGACTGGTGTTTACAAATTCCTCACACTTTGCAGTTAGAGAAAGAAAAGTGAAGAGAACTGTCTGACAATCCTGATGGGGTACAGGCTGTCTAAAATGAAAGACTGTAGGATATAATTGCATCTAGCACTGCATTTAAATAGCTTGTAAATTAACTGTATAAATACTTCAAAGTATATTTCAGTAGTTAGAAAAGCACTTTTTTAAAATTGTGAAGTGTTGAGGGAAAGAAAGATTTTAATAGGATCAAAACAATTTACACAGTAATGTGCAAATGATAAATATTTGCTGAAACCCGATTTCCAAACAACATTGCTCGTAGGCATATAGTTGTATTAACAAAACTGCATATCAGTGGAATTGTTTGTGGCAATTTCAATCGAAATGTGCTGTCTGTAAAGGACTGTACACTAACACATCATGCTTTAGAAAAATATTTTAGAAAAGTGAAAGTTTTCTAATATGAACTGAGAAATATTCCTGCACCCACTCTGATGACAATGCTATTGCTGAACTAAGACGCAAATCAGGGGACGTGTACCCTTATGCTTACTAGATTTTTATTATGCTTGGGGCAAAAGTTTAGTCTATTAAATCAAACAAAAGAGTTTTTGCCCAGCAGGCATGCTGAACTCTCATATTTGAAGGTGCTGTCATATATAACTGAAGAAAAAGGTGACTCCGTGAAATAAAATATTTGCCTATGATCACATAGTTTGAGGCCAGTTTATGGGTCAAGCGCATTACAGTTAGGTCAATTAGATTATTGGAGTCACTTGACCTGCAGGTCTAGTAACTTTTTTATGATTTTTCGAGGCTTGATGTCCCTACGGTGAAAACCCTCTAAAAGCTATTTCACTGCTCAAGGCTCTCGCTGTCCTATGAGGAAAACTAGAGTGCAGATTAATTTATTATGCTATCTTGGGTTTGGTACAAGGTACAGAAATGGTTCAGCCACTATTTTTAATATATGTTAAAAATCCAATTCAACGAGGAGGAGCCTAGCGCGCAACCAAGATGGCCGCGTAGGCACAGGGCTCCCGCGGGCCTCCACAACTTCCCACGTCTATCCTGAATTTATCCTGATTCCATCGACGGGCTTCTACGGGCGAACCTACGCGGAGGTGATACTTGTTGTCCAAATTTGAATCGGACATCGGGAACCGGAATAGCATCGATTCCAAGTTGGCGGCCTACTCTGGACCCTGCCCCGGACTCGAGTTGGCATGGTGCCCGGGCAGAAAGTGAACAACAACGGCATGCGTGACTTGGACCGGTGCGCACCCCCTACTTTCACTTTCGGGTCTCCTCGCTGAAACTGAGGGGCCCTGGATTGTCAGCACCGATTTATAGTGGGACGACTGAGTATCCTGCCTGCTCCTGGACACTAGCCTGGGCTACCTTTCGGGATCACCGAGGCTCCCTAGATTGGCTCTCTGGAGATTGCTCATCGTGTTGGTGGCCGACACCCTTGGTGACCATCTGACAATGGCGGCTAGACTGGACGGGGATAAGCAAAAATCCAAGACGACTAGGCGGGGAGCTCATACTCAAGCTAACAGCATGGACCGCTATACCCAGTCGAGAGGTTCTCCTGGTGGCCCTCATAAGTCACCGGAGAGACTAAAGGATGGCCCGGGAACATCAACGGAGTTAACATTGCAGGACGTCATGGGCGCCATCGATGAGATGAAAGTGGCGGTCGGTCAGCAATTCGACACATTGGCCCATAAATTGGACGCGGTCTTGATCGACGTTAAACTAGTCAGAGCGGACCTTTCACAAACAAATGAAAAGGTCAAATCCTTGGGCCTGACGACGTCGAGTCTGGTAACAGACGTTTCTGACCTGCAAGCGGAGGTCCGTAATCTGCGGGCGTCCACCGCTTTGTCTGTCCGTCGACTGGAGGATTTTGAAAGTAGGGCTCGGAGGAATAATGTGCGTATAATCGGGGTACCGGAGAAAGCGGAGGCCCCTGCGGCTGACCTCTTCGTGGAAGACCTCGTGATCAACCATCTCGCACCCAAAGGCTTGAGTAAATTCTTTGCAGTTGAGCGGGCCCATAGAGTTCTGGGTGGTAAGCCCAAACCGGGCGCTCCCCCACGGCCCATCATCGCCAGAATTTTTCATTTCAGGGACAGGGATGCTATATTGCAGGCCTCGAGGGTGAGTGGGCCGACGAAGTTCGAGAACACTCATATCAGCTTCTACCCGGACTTTACACAATTGGTCCAAAAGCAGCGACAGGAGTTCATGGGCGTTAAACGGTGGCTGAGAGACATGGACCTGAAATATGCGATGCTCTTTCCGGCCAGGTTGCGTGTTGAGTTTGAGGATCGGACGCACTTCTTTGATCGGCCGGAGGAGGCTGGAGATTGGCTTGATACCCTGCCTCAGCACCGACGTCGAGAGGGACAGACCGAAGGGAACGGAGCGGGCTTGGATGGACAGGATTAGACTTTTGGTTCCCGGTGACTGACTACTGTGATGACACTTCCATATTTTGGTTTGGTGTTTCTATTCAATGCCCGGGGGTTGTGGGGTGCTCAGTGGGGCTCCTTCCTCCTCTGGGGTCTCTCTTTTTGTAGAGTAGTTTATGTTAGGGCGACGGGCACACTGCAAGTTGGGGGGGCTACATGGGCTCACGCAGGGTGGGGGGAGTTGTAACGGGAAGGTTGGGGGGGAGGGGGGAGTTGGGGAATGTTTGAATGTTCTACAAGGCAACTTCACGCTATACTATTGGTGGTCGGGATCGTGTTCTCTGGGGGGGGGATTGTGCGCTGGGATGGGATGGGGGGTAGGGGATTGAGGGTACTCTCGTGGAATGTGAATGGCTTGGGAGATAGGATTAAACGCGGAGTAGTGCTGCAGTTTTTGAAACGACTGTCGCCAGATATTGTCTTTCTGCAGGAAACGCATCTAATTGGGAATTCTTGCCATGCTATGAATAGGAGGGGATATCGTCTTGTTGCGCACTCTGGTTTCACTTCTGGCTCACGCGGGGCGGGCATCCTGATCAGAGCCTCTCTCCCGTTGGAGGTGGACGATGTGATCCTTGATGATAGGGGGCGGTATGCTGCACTTGTAGGCCGATGGGAGGGCAGGACCATCTCGCTTGTTTCTGTCTATGTCCCGCCAGGATTACAGACCGTAACTTTCGCTGATTTGGGGCGCATGGTCCTGGGACTCCCGGGGGGGGGTTCTGGTGGTGGGGGGCGATTTTAACTCTGTCGTATCTGGCGGGGCGGATCGTCACCCTCCCAGGGATCTCCCGGGGGCACAGGCCTGGCTGAGTGACTTTATAGATACCCTCGGACTGATAGACTGCTGGAGACTAATGCACCCGGGGCAGGCGCAATACACCTTTCACTCAGGAGCCCATGGGAGTTTGTCGAGACTTGATTATGTCCTTATGCCGGCGGCCCAAGCTGGGATGATTAGAGAAGTAAGACATCTGGCCCGGGGTATTTCCGACCACTCCCCACTACTGTTGCACCTTGAGGTCACACACGGGGCTGAAGGGAGGGTGGCACCGATAAACCCCTGGTACCTGCGTGATCCTAAAATCCGGGCGGACCTGGTCAAGTCTATTGACCGCTATTTCACTGAAAACGTGGGGTCAGTATCCTCTGCTGTCTCGTTATGGGAGGCCTTCAATACAGTGCTCCGTGGGCAGGCTCTTTCTCTCATTTCCCACTCCAAGAAAAGCAAGAATGAAGAGGTGGTTCGCCTTGAAAACGACATAGCCAAGTTGGAGGGGGACCTGGAACTGGGTGTTACGAAAGAGGCGTTGCATGTTCTTAGTCTTAAGCAGCTCGACTATAGAGCGTTGGTTACTGACGCAGCCAAAGTGATGAGTAGAGAGCAACAGGGGCGCCTATACGACGTGGGGGACAAGGCTGGTAAATTGATTGCATGGTTGGACAAGAAGGAGAGAGCGAGTCGAGTGGTGCCGGTTATTGAGAGAGCGGATGGCGTGCGTGTGACTGACCCTGTGGAAATTGTTGAATGTTTCGCGACTTATTTCCGCGACGTCTATTCTCCAGTCTCGAATGGTCTTGAGGATGACTCTCATCTGTTGCTGAGAGATATAGTGTTGCCGTCTTTGTCTGAGGCGGATAGGGCACTGATGGATGCGACGTTGTCGCCTGACGAGATTGCTTTGGCCATTCGCTCGATCGCTTCCGGCAAAGCCATGGGTCCCAATGGCCTTCCCATTGAACTGTATAAATTGCGCCCGGATAAGATGGCGCCTCATCTCCGCGACATGTTTCTTGAGGCACGTGACGTGGGCTCCCTCCCCTATGATCAGCGTCTCGCTACCATAGTTGTGATTCACAAGGAGGGGAAGCCGCGGGATCGGTGTATTTCTTACAGGCCCATCTCCTTATTAAATGCTGAGCCTAAAATTCTTGCTAAGGTTTTAGCTAACCGTCTGGTTGGGGTCGTCGGCGACTTGATCCATCCGGATCAGTCCGGTTTCATTCCCCACCGTAATACGGCCCTGAACCTGAGGCGTCTTCATGGAGTGCTCGCCAGAGCGGAGTACATACGTGAACCGGCCGTTTTGGCGTCCTTGGATGCCACTATGGCGTTCGATACCCTAGAATGGCCATATCTTTTGGCGGCGCTTGCGAAATTTGGTTTTGGCCCCGGGTTTATCGGTTGGGTGAGGTTGTTGTATGAGGAACCGTTGGCCCAGGTAGTTGTGAATGGCAGAGTGTTGGCTCCCTTCGGGTTGGGAAGAGGCACGCGGCAGGGTTGCCCGCTGTCACCTCTCCTTTTTGCGCTTGCCTTGGAACCTCTGGCTGCCTGGTTACGATGGGAGCCCTCATTGCGCGGCATTCGATGGACGCCTGAATTTGAGGACCGCATTTCTCTTTATGCGGACGACATTCTCCTGTACCTCACATCTCCCCGGCAGTCTTTGATAGTACTGGTCGATGTTCTCAACTCATTTGGTCGCAACTCCGGCTTGGTCATTAACTGGGCCAAGTCATGCGTCTATGTTCTCTCTGGGGACGCTCCTCTCCTTCCGCGTGGCTGCCCTATTCATATTGCGCTGTCAGGGTTCAAATACCTGGGAGTGTTCATAACTTTGGACCCTGTGGCCCGTTATGAACGGAACCTACTCCCCCCACTCCAACGACTGAGGGCCGACGTCTCGAGGTGGCGACAGCTTCCGCTTTCGCCGCTCGGACGCGCGGCGTTGTTTAAAATGATGTCGCTGCCACGATTCCTGTATGCACTGCAAAATACACTCGACGTCATACCGGCCCGCTATTTCCGTGAGGTTGAGAGTTTGCAGAGGCGGTTGGTTTGGGACGGGCGATCCCGAATCGCTCTCACAAAATTGACACTCCCTTGGTATGACGGGGGTATTGCACTCCCCGATATCAAGCGATATTATTGGGTGTCCCAATTGGCGGCGGTGAACCACGGGATGTACGGGCCGGCCCTGAACCCGGCGTTCGAGATGGATAAAATGTTATTGCCTGGGGGGGGGATTATAATAGAGCACTGTATTCGAGGTCTCCTGGTGTGCAGTTGACAGGCCCAACAAAGATAGCGGTACGTGTGTGGCATGCTGCTAATGCTGCGATGGGTTGGAAGGGCCGCCTGACTCGAGCGACTCCACTGTATGCTTCGGATAGGCTGGGCTGTTTGTGGAAAACCAAAGGGTTTGAGAAATGGGATATGATTGGCATATGTAAGGTGAGTGACCTCTGGGTGAAAGGGGAGTTTAAAACGTTTGAAATGTTGAAAGCGGAATATAAGCTAAACGATAGAGAGTATTTCCGATATGCCCAGGTCCGTCATGCGTTGCGCTCGGTTTTCCCTGATGCCACCGCTATCCCGGGAAATTCCTCGCTGGAGGATAGGGTGCTCGATGGCTACGTGCCTGACAGCACAATCTCCTTGATCTATAAAAAACTTATCAACGATCGGGCGGATCTGTTGACCCGCTTGAGGGAGATCTGGGTGGCTGACGGTTTGGAATTAGATGACGAGGACTGGGTCTCGGCAATAGCCTCCCCGCGGGAGGTGGCAATTCCGGCTCGCCTTCGGTTCGTACAACTAAAGATACTCCATAGAGTGTACGTTACTGGTCCCCACCTGCTGCGCATGGGTTTCTCCGTGGATGGGATGTGTAAGCGTGGCTGTGGTTCGCTGGGTACCTTCCTTCACATTATATGGGAATGCCCTGAGGTGGCGCTCTTTTGGCGTCGGGTGCATGCGGTAATGGAGGAGGTCACTCATGTTGCGCTGCTTCCAGAAGCTAGGAGGTGCCTGCTGAACGTGTGGGAGCCAAACGATTATAATGTGGCACAGACGCGGTGGGCGACTTTGGGAAATATGGTGGCCAAACGTAACATCGCCCAGTTATGGGGTTCCCAGAGGCCGCCCACGGTCTCGGTGTGGAAGGAGAATATGGATCGGTGCATGTTTAGAGAAAAGACGGTGTATGTAGCGAGAGGCAAACCGCGGAAATGGACTGGGGTGTGGGGTCCGTGGAATGCCTATCGCGGAGACATCTGTGCCCCTCCTCTGGCTGTCGGGCTGGATGCCTCTTCGTCCCCCTAGCCGAGCATTCCTCGTCTGTTCAGTTCTGAGTGTGTTACAGTTTGTTTTTTCCTCTGCTCCCGTGCCCCCCTCCCTTCTCTGCTGCTGATCATTGGTTCCCTACCCCGGGGAGCGCGTCCTGCTATTTACACTGTCTATTGCCTTGTTTGTGTGTAATGTTTCTTAATTTTAAATTGAAAACTGAAACCGTATTTAATACTGTCACTCAACTGTTGCTTTCGCCTTCATTGGGTGAGATGACGGACCGACGGGCTACCCGGATTGATCAATTTGTATAACGGTGAATGATAAGTTTCATGCTACCTAGCGGCCGGCCCAAAGGGTTGTAGGCCCATGTTTGTACCTCATTGAAGTCCAATAAAGGTTTCTTTAAAAAAAAAAAAAAAATCCAATTCAACTGTAACATTAGAGTTCTAATAAATCTTTAGGAAAGTAACCTCTAGACAGCTACCTTCACAGCCAGAAGCTTCTGAAGGCTAATTTGTATGAGCCTGCCAGCAGCTGACCCTGTGAATGTGTGACCTTAATGAAATATGAAAATTATTCCCAGCATAGTACAGTAGCTTAAGCCTGATGACAAGATTGGCTGTGTTTGGGGCATGGGATCTTATCAGCTCAGGAAGGCCAGCTAGTGAGGTTCCAGGAACGTCATTGACTTTAAAGGAGTATAAGTGAGGCTAATCCATTCATAGTTTTGTGTAAGAGGAGGCCTGACTGGGAGAAACTCTTTGATCTCAGGACACATGCTGGTTGGCCTGGCTTTGTCCCAGTGGGAAGGGGAGCTGGTCCCAGCACTAGTTTGATGTAGCTTCTATCTTAGGATAAGTGGACTGATTTCCCTACACACATCCATTACTGGCACACAAGTTCCCTTCAGGGGCAGAAGGTCTGTGCCATTTTAGATTCCCCCTAGAAAAGTGCATTCCAAGCTACTTTGCAGTAAAGTAAACCGGGGGTGCTGCAAAAGTGGGCACGGTTGCCCATGGGAACTTTTTTATTATTGAATAGGGAGTCTTCAGGAATCACCCCTTTCCCCCTGGCTACTCAAATGTACAAATGTGGACTCACCACCAGCCCCTCAGAACACTTTTGGCACCTGCACAAGAACAGAAGGACTGCACTTGCTATTTGAGACCAGTGATGTGACCCGAAGAGCTGAACCTGCTCCCGTTAGTATGTAGGACAAATGCGTTGATTCCAAGGTTCAGTTGGCTGACTTCTTAGGGGCTAAACTGACACAACAAGTTGCAAGAGGCCATTTTCCTGAAGTGCCTAGCTAACCATTAGCAACTGGAACTGGGCCTGGACTGGACCTTGCTGGTGGCCTTTGCTGGTGTGAGTCCTGGACCGTAAGTGCTTTCTGTGAGGCCCTGAGAGCCTCAGAAGTGAGTAAGAGGAGCTGACCCAGAAATATTGGAACTAACAAGACCTCTGGAGCATCAGCAGAAGCATGGACCAAGCCCAAAGTGTCTGACTTTGACGCAGCTTTGTCAGATATTGCTTCCGACTAGTCCCGCTCGAATATTTGAAGTTCCATAAAAAATATGAAGCACAAAGGTAGAAATCTTAACCAGGCAAAAGTGCGAAAAGTATCTCCCCCCCCGAAGCACCCCCTCCGAAGCAAAGACTACGTCCGCTGTGAAATTTGAATTTGTTCGTCTCTGAGCTTTTACCAACAAACCCAACAACATCAGCAGTGCCTCATCTAGCAACTATCCAGCTTTGAGAGGTCTTTGGAAATGTTAGACTTGTCATCATTAGGGTGGTCTTCCAGCAAACGTTTTCCCTGCTTACCTCCTCTTTTTGCTTATTCTTTTTGTTGGCTTTAGGACTCTGAGCGCTTTACCAATGCTGACAAGTACTCAAGTGCATGTGTTTCTCTCCTAA
Source organism: Triturus cristatus (assembly GCF_964204655.1). Lineage (NCBI taxonomy): Eukaryota > Metazoa > Chordata > Amphibia > Caudata > Salamandridae > Triturus > Triturus cristatus. The sequence continues at coordinate 1,636,738,774 of NC_140589.1, forward strand.
ACATGGTAACATTGGTGTATACACAATTGACATATTTAGTTTACTTGTAAGTCCCTTGTAAAGTTGTATACCATATTCCCAAGGCCTGTAATCTAAATGCTACTAGTGGGCCTGCAGCACTGGTTGTGCCACCCACACAAGTAGCCTTTCAATCCTGTCTCTGGCCTGCCATTGCAAGGCCTGTGTGTGCAGTTTACTGCCACTTCAACTTGTCAAGCCTTAACACCCCTTTTATTACAAATAAATCACCACTAAGGTAGGCCCTGGGTAGCCCTCAGGGTCGGGTGGTTTGTAACTAAAAGGAAGGACATGTGCTTTTAAGTTTAACATGTTCTGGTAGTGACAAACGGCTACATTTTTCACTACTGTAAGGCCAACTCATCTCATAGGCTAGCATTGTTAATTGCTTAAAACACTTTTAAGCTGTAATTCCTGATCAGAAAGGAGTAGTTGCATCATGTTTTATATCTTTGGAATGGTAATGATAACTCCAGTTTAATGGCAAAGTTGAATTGAACACTTCTATTTTAGAAATGCCACTTTTAGAAAGTGCAACACAAAAAGATGTTTGCCGGAATGTTGACCATTGTCAAACATTCACCCCCAGTCCCACCCCCAGTCACAGATTTGGGTTTAATCCATCGTTATTGGCTCACTGTGTCACTCGATTGAAGCTAGCCTGGCTGATATGGGGTGATGCACTGAAACCGGTCTCAAGATGCTTGTTTCCGGTCCAGAGAGGACCTGGCTTGACAGTTCAGGCTGGACTTGTCTAAGCTGGGATGGCATGGTGAGCAAAAGAACAATGGATTTAACCCAGATCTCTTGACTGTGAGTGAATGTTTGATTTGCTCTGAATTCCGTCCATCATCTGTGTGTCTTTTACTTTTATAAAGTGGGCTTTCCTCCTCTCCTACTGCTCTGTGTACCTTGCAGCCTGCCTCCAATATATATGTGAAGTGCATGACAGCTACACTTTGTGTATTCTCTCTAGACAGCCACAAACACATGAAGGGTGGGTGTGACTGAGAACACATCTACTTTCATCTGCATTCTTATTGCTCTTCCTGGGCAGGAAAAGAGAAGGGGAGCTGAGACTTAAACCTGAATAGGCAGTGTCCTGTTTCCCACACAAAGGACTGATTACCGCCTACTGATAGGACTGGAGCCAGGGTCAAGGGCCTGCTTTGAAGTCATCCTTACTTCAAAGGCACAACAGGGTATAAGTATTGGGCCTCTGACCCTACCAAGACAGTACACTACTGGACCTGTGAAGAACTCTGCCAGAAGTAAAGAGTACTGTACTGCAACGATTTGCACTCTGCTTGACTGCTGCTCTCAAAGAACTGCTTTTCTGCTGTGCTGTGCTGCCCTGCTGCCTGCTGATTCCTGCCCCGCTGAGTACAAGGACTGGACCCATCTCACTTGAACCCAGAGGGACTCCAAGGGCTTGCCGGCTTGCCCTGTGTTATGAAGTTTCAGGACCATCAAGGATTTCCTTCAACCCTGCAACAGCACCTGGTCTCTGCCGTCTGTGAGTCCTGCCCTGCCAAGTGGTGCCAATCCAGTCCTGGGCCCATGAAAAACGACTTTGCGCCAATCGGAACCGACACATTGTCCTTCGACGCAGAAACTGATCGACAACATCACTTCCATTGACGGTGTGGCTCATCGAAGACGGACAGCGTGGCTCGATGATGACGCATCACCTGCATCGTAAAGGGGTTCTTCGACAAAGGCTTCATCGCCTATGCGGATCGGAACTAATGCATTGAGTCTTTGACATGTGTCAGTGCTTGCTACATACAAGGTACTAGTTCAGCAGGACATGCGCAGTTGTCCTGAACTTTGGATTTACCCCGGTCCAGGGCAACCTCAAGTAAACCCTAAGCGCTATTTGCTTCTAGGCAGTACTTTTTGATTTATTCTTTAAAGATTCATAACTCTGGTTCTACTAATTGGATTTTTCTCGTTTTGGTCTTGTTTTACTCGTAGAAATATAATCTATTTTTCTAAACCTGTGTGTAGTATTTTTGTGGTGTTTTCATTGTGTCTCTGTGTGTGTGTTGCACAAATACTTTACACATTGCCTCTTTAGATAAGCCTGACTGCTCTGTGCCAAGCTATGAGAGGTTGAGCATATTGTTTAGTGTGTATTTAGCTTACCCTGACTAGTGTCTTGGTTCCTGCTTGGACAGGGTGCATACCCCTGCAAACCAGAAGCTCCAATTTTAATATGCAGGTACAGCCTGCAACCCCGCTGGAGGAATTTGCTTCCTATTTCAGAGAGTCAGAAGGTAAACTCTTTTACTGTGAAAAACCCGCTTGGTGTATCCGCTACATCACAGTTGACCTGAAATCGTGTCTGGTTCCCGGTCAACTGCGAACAGTGACTACCGATTGGATCTTTACTTTTTCTTGGCACTTTTTGCCTTAAATCTTTTAAAATGCATATCTCCGATTCCCCTTATTTTATGTTTGCTGTTATGGTGTTATTTTGTCCATTACATTTTCCCCTAGTTTTATAAATTGGAGCGGGATTTCTATTGTGTTGTGTTTTTGACTATTTTGATACTTCTAAGTGCGTTACACTTTTTCTCAGAGTTAAGGCTGTATTCTTTGTTCCTATAGCTACCAAGGGTTGAGCTCAGATTTAAATTATTGAAACCTTTGCCACAGGTTGTGTGTTATTTGTCGTGGACTACCATTCACCCTAATTAATAATTAACTTTCTTGCATTTATTTAATCTAATTTATGTATGTTTCAAAAAGTTACATTTTGTTTTACTATAAATGTATATATATGTATGTGATTGGTTTTATGCATGAATTTTGTTTCTTATTTCCTTTTTCAGGATCCACCACATCTTGAAGATGGTTTTAAAGAAAAAAAAGGAAATTAGAGTAAATTCTGTTGCTGTAGAAGGCCCCAAGCTTGACAAGCTTAAGTGTAAGCTCTTTGAATTATATCCACACATTTTCTTTGTTGCCTCATTTGTGAATTGCTGTTTAAAAGTACATGCTTTGAAACTATGTCTCCTTTATAGTTTGTGGTGATTCCCCAATTTCCTGTATCAAGTGGTTCTGTTCCATTTGGAACTTACTTCTAGCACAGGCTAAGTTTCTAATTAAAAGCGGTTTTCCCTATCACCAAGAATGTCTGGAAGGTTGAGGAGTCTCTATTAAAACACTTTCCTTGGTGATTTAATAACATCTGTCTTGGAGTGCCGCTTGTATTTAGATATGTTAATTGTCCATCCCTTTGAAGGAGGGTTGCTCATGCTCACATAAAGACTTGGTGTTACAGATGCGAGGTCTGACACTCTTCCCTCTAAAATGGAAACGTGGGATGCGGTATGGAGTACTTTACCAGGGATCAGGAGGTAATCAATTCTTGAGGATGAGCTGTGCATACAGGATATAACATGAAAGCTTTATTATTTAGATGCGCTATTTAGTAGTGATCTTGTGGACCATGGTTGTCAATAATATCTAGTAGCACCGCCCTATGGTAGTCCATAATATCTAGTAGCACCACCCTATCAATGACATTTGTCCTGTCTTAAAAGCCTGTTGGTGTTTTCAAATTCATTCATTACTTTAGAAATCAAGGAAAAGAAAGTAAATCACTTAGCGTTTTTGTGCAGTAATGGAACCCACAATAAGTTTGAAGCCACCAGACTCAATCTTAGCAAAGGCATATCTGCTCTTGTGGTCCTGCCTGGTTTTTAGTATTGTACATGATAAAGTTTTGATTATGTGGTTTGATTGGTTGGTTTCTTAAGCAGATCTTAGCTTCCCCCTTCCCTAGTACTTTCCTGAGACTGCTCCTCTGACCATTCAAGGCCCTTCCGGTCCCGGCTCTTCGTCTGAGGCTCCCGTCTGTCTCTGCATTTAGCTGCTCTCCCTCTCTCTTGTTTGATCTTTGTCTCTCTCACACATTCGCTCTTGTACCATGGTTTACTCTTGTGTGACTTTTTCATTAATCTTTTGAGCCTCTTTTTTTAAAACTCTTTTGTGCCTCTTTTCATTACTATTTGTGCCACTTCTATTATGATCTGTGTTCTCCTTAGCACTTGCTGTACTCTTTCTGCCGGTTTAACAGTACTTTTCTGCCTCGTTTTTAATTGGTTTTCTTCTGCCCTCTATGTGCCTGTCTCTTGCTCTCTGCATGTGTGACTCATTTACTTGGTGTCCTTTTTTGTTCTTTTTGTGCCGCTTTGCCCATTGCTACACTGCCCTTTATTTGTGCCTGTTTCTCACTCGCCTTGTGTGACTTGTCTGTTCTCTCTGTGCCTCTTTTTGCACTCTTGCCTCTCTCCCTCTCACGTGCCACCCACCGCGCTCCTTCCCTGGACCTAGTTAATGGTGGCTGCAGCATGGACCAGCCATTTATCAGATGGTATCTTTAGCATTTACCTGTGATCAGTTATCCGGCCGGTCAAGACCCTTTTGAACATGGCTCCATGCTTGTGGCTCCCACCTCGCACTGCTTCTGTCTGCGCTCTTGCTGGATCTCGCTCTCTCTCTCTCTCTCTCTCTCTCTCTCTCTCTCTCTCTCTCTCTCTCTCTCTCTCTCTCTCTCTCTCTCTCTCTCTCTCTCTCTCTCTCTCTCTCTCTCTCTCACTTTCGTGCCTCGTTGCACTCTTGTGTCTCCTTCATTACTCTTGTGTCTCCTTCATTACTCTTGTGTCTCCTTCATTACTCTTGTCTGTCTCTCTGTACACTCTTGTGCCTCTTTTCTGTACTCTTTTGTGCCTCTTTTTATTATTTGTACTGCTTCTATAACGCTAAGTGCCTCTCGTCAGTGCTTGCTGTACTCTTTCCTCCTCTTTTTTAACACTTGTCTGCCTCATTTTTCATTGTTACCCTTTCTCTTGTCTTTTGTGCACTCCTTGTGTTACTCTTGTACTTTCTGAGGCCCATTGCTGTCTGTTGTTTTTTTTCTTTTTTTGTACCTGTTTCTTGCTTGTCTTATGTGACTTGTGTTTACTCTCTGTCCCTCTTTTTGCACCCTTTCCCCCTCCAGCTCTCCCTTGCCATGTCTGCCCCGCCTAAAGACCCCTTGCTTCTTCCCACTCCTTAGACCTACTTAATGGCAGCCACAGTAGGCTCATGCAGTGGGCTTGCCAAAGGCAAGGCGATCTGTGCTTGTCTGTGCCTGGACCAGTCCCAGCGCCAGAAACCCTGGTCCTCCCTTGAGCCCCCCTCTGCTACCCTGCAGCATTCCTCCTAGCGCTCAACACCAGCAGCAGCTCACCTCACTGCATCCGCTTCGCACTGCGCCACACAACACAGAAGGAGCCTTCACCTGCGCCTCCTGCAGAGTTGCTTGCACTCTTGCGCCCATTGCCTCCACCAATGCAGCACCCTCAACTCCCACAGCAACAGCACCCAACACCCACTAGTCTGCGCACACCCAAACCAGTAACCACCCACAGCACACTGCTAACCCCATCCCTGCTACTCAACACCTGAGTGCTCAGCAAACATGCGACGCAGATATGGGACCTACTGAACAACCAAACCTCTGACCTGCTCTTCCTCACGGAAACATGGCTGAACACAGCTTCGGCACCACACATCACCCCAGTCATCCCCACCAGATACAAGATCAGTCAAGACTGCTAAAACAAGCCCAGAGGAGGGATCACCATATTTTTCATGGACTCGATCGGCTGCACCACCTCCGCAGGCACTATGAGCATCTTCTTGTAGCACTTGACCTTCAAGCTACACATCAACTCACAGCAAGCTTCATCATGAGCGGAAATCTCGTCTACAGACTAGGCAACTTCATCAGCAACATCACAGACTTTATCACACCCTTCATCATCAACTCCAGTACCGTCATCCTCCTGGTTGGCTTGTACTTCCACCTAAAAGCCCACACCGACCACAACTCTGGTAACCTCCTCGAAAGCAGTGAGAACTGCTGCAACCCGGCATGTGACCAAACCCACCCATGCCACTGTACACCAACTGGACCCTAACTACTTCTCTTTCAGCATCATCACAGTCAGCAAACCCTCTCCTGTCAACTGGACAGACCATGTCCTCTCAGTTTCAACATTACCTAGATGGCAACCGTCCTAGGCCTTAACTGCTGCAGCTGGAAAAACATCTTAGAAGAGGATTGGATTTCCAACCTCACCAACACTGCCCAAGCAAACTAGCAGCCTAATGGAAGGCATCGAGAACTTCAATGCTTGGATTACCAGGTGAGCTGCCACCCTGGCCCCCTCAAGCACAGGAAAACAATGAGAATGCAAACACAAGCTAGTTGGCACACTGGAGAACCCGGGCTGACAAAGCAGCACTGCATACAATTGAAACACAAGTGGAGAATGTGCCAGAACACAGCGGACAAGGACACCTTCAAATTCGTACTATGGCAATACCACCAGCAAATCCTGAACACCAAACAAACAGCCCTCATAGAGCTGGTAGATGACAGCACAAACACCAGCGAAAAAATGTTCACCATCATCGGATACCTCATCGCACCCACAGCCTGCAACAGCATCTCTTTGCAGAAGCTCTGTAAAGATATCAGCAGCAACATCATGTCCATATATGATGACTCCCCCTCAACAGGACCCCCTTCAGCCTTACAGCAAGCCTTCTGGTATCTACAGATGAACAAACCCTGACAATGTGGACGACTATCACCACAGAATATACCGCTGCCACTATGAAGTCCGTCCATTCAGGACCCCTCCAGACCCATTTCCTCATCACACCTTCAACAAAGGAGTAACCTCTATCAGCGCAGTAGTGGCTTACACCCTTAATGCCTCCATGGACGAAGCTACCTTCCCTACAACCTGGAAACAGTCCATAGCCACCGCACTAATGAAGATAACCAGCTTAGCTCACAAACTCTTTACTCCCTTATCCTGCAAAGATCCTAGAAAAAACAATTAACAGCCGCCTTACAGGACATCTTGTCAACCACCAGTTCCTTGAACCCACACAGTCCAGATTCAAACCTAATCACAGCACGGAAACACTTCTCATCTCAGCAACTGATGACATCCGCAGTATCCTGAACAGATGAGACATTGCAGCTCTCATCCTACTGGACCTCTCAGCAGCATTGAACACAGTATTAAACCCCATCCTCATCATACAACTACACGAGATTGACATCCAAGGACTGCCCTCTGCTGCATCTCCTCCTTCCTGACAGAAAGAACTCAGACAGTCATGCTGGCTCCAAGCTCCTATGAAACCTGAGAACTCAGATGCGGAGTACCTTAAGGCTTTTCACTCAGCCCCTCTCTCTTCAACTCTTACATTACTCATCTGGCCAATTCCATCTGTTTCGATGACATGAAGATCCTATGCTATGACGGCGACACACAACTCATACTGCCCCTCTTGGACAAGACCCCCAACACAAGGAACAAGTCAGCTGCGTGCCTGTTGAAAGTCGCAATCTGGATGAAACCCAACTGCCTCCAACTCAGCACCAACCAGACTGAGGTAGTGATCTTTGCGAAGAACACCTTCCAGGAGACTCCACCTGTTGGCCAGCCGACCGCAGATACACTCCTTCTCCCAGCCCACACGCCAGAACCCTGTGGATCCTCATTGACAACAAACTGTCCGCCCAAGTCAACTTCGTTGCCACGCCCTGCTTGCTCACCATGAAGATTCTGAGGAAAATGTTCCTGCACAACACCAGAAGAACTGTCATCCATGCCCTCCTCAACAGTAGGCTGAATTATGGAAACACATTTTACACCGGTATCGTCCAACACCTCATCAGACAATTGCAAACTATCCAGATTAAAGTGGCCAGACTAATTCTCAACCTCTCATGCAGGACCTACATCACTCCACTCCCGACGGAACTCCTCTGGCTCCCGATACAGAAGCGTGCACTGTTCAGACTTCTCACCCACACTTTTAAAGCACTGTCCCAACTTACCTAAGCAGTTGTGGTTCTTCCAACCAATGTTGGAGGCACCTCTTGGGCAGTGCCATGAAAAGGCTGGTGGTAAGTATCATCTGCTCCTGTGTACACCTCCAGTCACACAGATGACTCCGCTATCCTCCTCCCACCATATGGCGCATGGGCCTTGCGATGCCCTGCCCACGTATGCTTGATAATTTTACCAGTCCCTGTAAACAATGCTTGCACTGCGTCCACCAAATAACATTTGAGCCAATGCAATCTTCTGGAGTTCCTATATTCCATTATCAGTTTTGAGCTAGTTCCACATTCACTATGCACCCTAATGGCTTCAGACTTCATGGTGCTTCACAACAGAGCGACAATCTTCTTAGTTTTGAAACTCTGCCCTCGACACCTATTATTTGCGCTCTCTAAAGACCCACCCGTACATTTGCCCTCTTAAGTCGATAAGACTCAATACATTACATTAGTTGTAATCCAGTGGCAGTGGTCTCTACTATCACCATAAAAAATCTAATGCAGGCCTACTGGCTCAACTGTAACACTTAGCTGATTGTTTTTGGGACAGACAATCTGTTAGTAATCAGTTCTTTCCTCTCTATAAATTAAATATCTGTTTATCCAAAATTCCGAAAAGTAAACACCTCTGTACTTCACTGTATGGTAATCTCCAACGATAGCGGCTGTTTTTTACCATCTTAAAGTCTTAAGCTAGATCTTACTACTGTCCCACCAGCCCAAAGCACTAGCAGTTGCGTCAAAGTATAATTAATCCCTCTCTTGGCTACTGTAATGCTTTGGATACAAGCCTAACTGCTAAACAGCTGTTTAGGTTTTAAATGGGGACTGCATAAAATGGAGCAAGAAACTAAATGGGTACCTGATTCTCCCTGTAATTTGAGAAACCCAAAATATCCTTTTGAGGGTGCTTAGCAGATGAAAGATTGCCATGGGGTTTTCCTAAAAAGGCAAGGGCCCCCACCCACCAGAGTGGCATGCTTCATCATCTGGTCCCTTCCCACCAAAAACTCTGAAAGGTCTACTCAGTGAGCTCTCCTCAGAACTCTTTAAGAGTATTATAGAGTAATCCTTGTTAACAGTAAGGTAACTGAGACTTAAGAGTTAAAAATGCATAAGGGATGGCTGAATTGTATTATTTATTGGTGCCTCCGTATTGCGTCAATAATAATCAATGCTCTTGGGAATCTATTCCTTACAGATCATTGGTGATGTGTCGACATGTTTCGGCCCTACGTCTGTGTGGGTTGGACTGGTCCAGGGCATTTGTCAGGACTTCGCCCCACTCTTGCTGCCTATCTCAAAGTCTACTGTCACTTTATATTATAAGTATGACAGTTTAGGATGGGGGTAGAAAGAAGTGGTGGTTGCACCTTTCCTGATGTGGTGCAATCACTGGTAATTTGACCTAAAGAGAGAGAAAAAGAAAACCATCAACTTTTTTTCCCTTCACCTTACTGCACCCTGTATATTTTCATATGCGTCATACGTGTGCCAGTGCACATATGATCACTTCAAACAAAAGCAAACCCACACGCTCCACCCTAACCACACTCATCAACCACTAGGTGAGAAAAAAAATCCTCAGATATTCATTTCTATTGGAAAATAGGAATCAGAAGCTCAACAGAGGTAGCGAATTATAGGCCACCTGGCTGTAACCAGTATCAAACAGGTACCTCTGGGGAGGACATAAAGGAAGAAAAGTATGCTTGATTCTGTCATGGAGAGGTGGGAAACCAGCCATGGGTTAACTTACCCCGATACTCTTGGCCCTAGCAGTAGCAGAAACCTGCCTGTCGAACGGTATTGTACAACTGAGTGTATTAGGTTTAGGTGGTTGAATGCCATCTGTGCCATGTTCTTGCAGCTTGGATACCTCAACATGCTGTTATTTGCTGACTTGTAAGAGGTCAACGTATGCCAAAGTCAACAGTATGCATCTAGTGTACTTTTTGCGGGGAAAGGCCCAGCCGTGTTGAACTAGAGAATGGGTAAAAAAAAACAGTCAAAAGTCAAATTTTATTTTTAAAGTGCATAGTTAATTAAAACTATTGCACTTTTGTGCAATAAAAAGGTGGACAATAAAAGTAGCCCACAAACTTAAAAAGATGCTTCAGTACTGTTCTCTAAAATTACAGAATGACCATAAAACACATCGTACAAAACGAAATATAAACCTGTGAACAATCAACAAAACATCCAATCCCCGCCGTGGCTTCCTATGCAGACCGCAATATCATTTTACGCCACTTATTTCAAAAGTGTGCATACAGAAGATACTAAAGTGTCAGCGCATCACATGATATCCAATGTCCCACCTTGGCTCATTAGCGCGCCACTCGTTTTGAAAGTGCACATACAAAAGTTACTAATGTGATAGTGCATCATTTGGTAACCAATATCCCATCATGGGCCATTACCCAGTAGTCTATATTCAAACACTGAGTATGAAGTTCCTATCGAGAGATGAAAAAAGAAAAATGCTAACTGTATGGTTGAAACCAATGGAAAGTCAGAGAGTGATCTCCTTATTGGAAAAAGACCCTCACACACCTGACAAGTAGGTGTCTTGCTTCATCATCGGGTCTGCTCCTACTCGGGCCGGCGCTGCAATGCCCGATCAGGCACCCGTTAAGGGGCCTACTTCTCGGAGATCTTTTTTCCAGAGCCGATAGGTGAAGTGCAAGTGAGGGTCCTAGTGTCAGTACAAGTGAAGGTGTTGTGTGCGTTAAAATAGGGAAAAATAATCCAATCCAAAGATATTTTAATGAGTGTGGTTACTTCCCTAATTAAAATGAAAATAGCGCGTATCGTCACTTTAATGTTGTGTAGTGATACGCTAAAAAGAGGTCGACATGTTTCTTGCCTATTTATCAAAGTTGATGGCAATTCCTCAGGACCTAGTGATGTACTACCTCCACATTTTTTGGTGGTGGTCACCCAACGCGTACAGTGAAGGAGCGGCCTCCATTACAGCACCCTAAAAAATGTGTAGGGGTGGTTGGTACCTTGGTGTCAACAGGGGTAAGCAATGCTTAACCTGAAATAAAAGAAACAGTTGGAACAATCAAGAAGCAATCTAGTGTAATGTAATATCACTGAAAGTCACTCATCCCAGTACTATAGTTTGTGGTAGTGTATTAAAACACATGCATTGGGACTAAGGACAGTGACGTGCTGAAATGCGATAAAACAGTGATCAATCAATTGAAGGACACTGAGGTGATGAAAAGAACAGCAGAAGTACGAAAGAAGAATACAGGGAAACATCGTTCTTAAAACATAAGAATTTAGTATCATCAAAGTGAGTCTCACCCTCGTTCAATCCGTGCCGGGCCATAATGGTACCGGTCGCCGCCAACACTGAAGTCTAGTGTCCTAATATATGATGAAAACACGTTAATGTCAAACCCTTAGTTATATGTAAACAACAGCGAATTACTTCCTAGGACCTAGGTAAAGGTAGTATCTGATGTAAGGGTCACTTAGTGCTCAGTAGTATCGCTGACTATGAATTTGAAACCTCTACAGGCAACCCTGGAATGGTAAATAACTCCATTTAGTAATTTTAGAACTTCACATATATTGGGTAATGATACCTGGCCAATTGTCCGGACATATGTGCCAATATGGTCTGAGATAGCCATGGTACCATAGGTACATTTCCGAGCAGTCTAGGTATCGTAGGATGATGCTCGCTTGAAGTTGAAATCGATTAATGTGCACCAGTGACAAGCGGGTATCGCGTGTCTCTTGGTAGAAATATACCAGTTGGTTTCCCAAGGGAACGATGTTGGGTTAAGTAGAATAGTTTTACTCACGGTTTTCCAGTCGGATCACAGCGTTAACCCTACCCCTGCGGATCGACCGGTCCAAGTAGTCTGGTGACCGGGAAATCGCTGGTAGTAGTTAAAAAGAAGTAGGACGCGGGATACGTGTGCTCCGTACTTCCGGGTCCGGTAGATCAGAAACTAGAGCGCTACGCATTCAGGAGCGCCATCTTGGGGAAGTGTGGACGGGACTAGGCAGGATATGGTAATAGAGGATGGACAATAAAGGTAAACGCGGTCTCGGTGGATCGCGCACTTAATCCTACAATTAGTTCTAAATACCAATGTCAATTCTAATGGTCTCTCACTCATCACGTATTATTTATGTCATGTGAGTGCCCACAAATTGGTGAAAATAAGTGACGTTGCAACCCTTGTCCAATAGGATAGTCTGGCGGGTCAGTAGATTCAAAAGTAGCCAGATGTTTAATGAAGGCAAGAATTACACTCCAGGCAGCCAGCTATTAATAAAATTCCTATTTACGTTATCTGAGTCTGTGATATTGAATGACATACATAGTGATCATTGAGAGTGCCCCTCAGTTTCTAGAGGTCAAGATGCTCCATGGAATCTCCTCGTTAAGTCCTGATCTGTCAGATGACAGTCTCAGGACCCAACGTTGTTCCAAACGGAACAGGGCATCCTTCGTCATGCCAGGGTGTGCTTCAAGAATGCACCAATCAAAGGAGTCGGGAGGATGGTGACTTTCTTTGTAATGGGTGGTCATTCTTGTGTTGGTCTTAGCACATCTGAAAGTGCTTCTATGTTCCATCATGCGGAGCTTCACCTGTCTTGTCGTCATCCCTATATAGATAAGGTTACAAGGGCAACGCATCAAATAAACACAGTTGGTTGTATTACAGTTCGTGTGTTTTTTCAAATGCCACAAAAAGTTGTTCGGAAGGTTCAGTTGTTTTGTGACCTTGGTTTGGGAACAAACAGAACACGAACCGCAAGGAAAATTTCCCTGTACTGGTGGTAGATGCCAAAGAGTGTTCTGTGTTGTGTCGCGGCGTTGTTTAGGTCTGGTATGTATCAACATATCTTTTATGTTGTTGGTCCTCTTAAAAATTACCCAGTAGTGTCTGCCCTCCCATTAAGCTTTATTCTAGATTCAAATATTTATATGAACTTTACTTGAATATTTAGGCGCACGTTTTCAGAGTTGAGGGCAGCGATGATAGCCGGCCTGCACATGCGTACTGCCAGTTGATAAAAAGGTCCATGTAGTAACTTTCTGCGCTCAAGTAGCATTGTGGACAAATGCAGAGTAAAGTCTCTATTCCAGTGCCACACAGTCAGCATTCTGAGGACTCTGCTTTTTTGTGAAGAAGTGTGGCTCAATGGTTAGAGCGGCAGACCCTGAAGCAGAGTTCTGGCCCGGGACCAGAGTTCAATCCCCCGCCTCGGCGGGTCTTGGATTCAATTTCCTCGGACCTGATAATTCTCGCCTCGGTGCCTATTCTAATCATGGGTCCCACGCTGCAACTCTGGGCAATAGCTTGCTTAATCTCCACAACGGCCCCAGCAGCGCTGGGATGCCTGGCCTCACCATGGGGGTGCCCAGGAGTGGACATTTCACAGGGAAAGGCCAGGAAGGGTTCCTCAGCGGTATGAGTAAAAGCGCCAGGAGACCCCCCGTTGGGGGTGGCAGTGCGCTATACAAGTACATACACATTTACATTTACATTTTAACCAAACAGAGGAATGGTCCAAAGTTGGTTGAATTCCTAGACAAAGGCACATCAACTTAAGCTTAATATTAAATGGATAGCCAAGATCAAAATATGATTGTGGTTATCAAAGGTAATAGGAGTTTATCAGTTGGCAAGCATGAGATCGTCTCACTAGTATCGCTTTATATTCTTGCACTGAAAATTATCTTGTTACTTTATTTAGTATCCTTTTGAACTCGCCAGCTGCTACTTATGTGGTCCAAAGTTTAGTAACTTGATGCGGCGTTAGGGTGTCCTGTAAAAAGCAACTAAATGAAGGGTTTGAATTCTGCTTATTTATTTATACCAGACAAATGCTGCAAGTGTGTGTCTCAGCTGATTTAAATCCATAGCACATCATCATGAAGGATGTTTTTGAGGCCAAAGTGTTTTATTAGTCTTCGCTCTCATCGTAGCTGCGCAGATGAGGAAATATTTGAGAGCTTGAAGACTGATCGGTAGACATTTGCTATTAGGTGGTCTGATAACCTTGCAGCCTTTCCAACATTTACTTCACACCCGTATGCGAATGTGAGGAGCAGTTTTTCTGCCATGACCTTCAGAAAGGGCCCCAGAATAGGGTCCTTCAGTGATTTTTTTACAAGTGTGCAAAAACCTAAAATCAGAGAAGCTGACTTAGATTTCATTAAATCCATGTGTGGGCAAAAGACACCTCTTCAATCAGAAATCACCCCAGGTATTTGTAGTTTCATTCGATGGTTAGTTGGATCCCCATCTATGCTCCATGATACTGTTGTTTTGAAGTTTTACTGAATTTCACTATCTTTGCTTTCTTATAATTAATTTCAAGTTTACACCATTTTGTGAAGCAGAGAAGGGCATCCAAAAACCTCTGCAGCCCCACAGATGTCTTACTCATCAGAAGTAAAATTTATGCTTAAAGAATGTGGGTAAGGGGACGTACCCCTAGTCTGGGATGGTGCGCATTTTATGAGGTCTAGTTCCATGTACAGACTTGATATATAGATGATAAACAACATTTGGGCTAGTACACAACCTTGCTTTAGACCGATCATGGTGTACATTTTCTCGGACAGCTTTGCGCCATCTCCCAGCTTAACATGAATCCAAGTGTTAGTGTGAAGGAGCTGGATGGCTCTCATAATTTTTAGGGGAATCCCCATACTGATACATTTCTGCCAAAGACAACTTCGTAGAACCTTTTCGAATGCTGCCTTAAAGTCAATGAAACATGCATAAAGTGTCGGTTTTGCTTTAAAGGCTTTTTCCATGTAAAGGGTTGGGGCTGCCAAGTTTCAAAGTGTACTCTGGCCTGCTCTGAAACCAGTTTGATTCCATGGGATGGATGCCTGTCTGTCTACCCTTGTCTGTAGATCTTGTAGTACTAGACTTGCATAGTACTTGGCTTCAGTGTTTAATAGTGCGAATAATGTTTAATTTGCTGGATCACTTCTGTCACCCCATTTAAAGATTGGTTAAATTATTGATCCTTTCCATGAGTTAAGTACTGCCTGTTGAAAGTGGACTGCACTGTAAAGTGAGTTTCATTTTTTTGCCTGGTGCTCGGGTGATACCTTTAATAGGGCTGTTGGTAGCCCATTAGGTCCTGGTTCTCCATCCGTTCTGCTGTTTCTTATTATTGACTCAATGGAGCTTGAGTTTTACTCTACTGTAACTTTTTCGTCAGTTGTTCTAAGAGAGTTTTGTAAGGTTATTTATTAATTGTGTGGAAAGAGTAGTATCTCATCACAAATACATCTTACTGGAAAATTGAAAAAGATATGCAAGCTGAAGTCGAGAGTAGGAATATAGTATGTTTATATACAGGGAAATTGGCAGCCTTATTGGACTGATGATGGTTAGCAACGCCCAGTCATGGGTGCATAGTAAAGCCTGTTATGTGACAATTATTTTCTAAAAATAGTAATATCATGTCACAGTTGCACCTTATTAGATAAGTGAAAAAATATACAAGGATATTTGGATTGATCTTATCACAAAAATGATAAAGGATCTCATGAAGCAAGTGAAGGTACTATTGGTCACCAAAGCACTCCAATTAGAAAATGTTATAAAATATTAATAGAAGGCTAGCAAACATAATCATCTGAGAAAGAACACATTGTAACTCATCATAGTTGATGTCATGATACCGAATATTGATTGGATGAAAAACCAACCCTCGCTACGGGCAATAATAAAGATTCTCAAGTGTTGGTGTTAAATAGGGAAGTGAATAAACTTGACCCCATCCCATAATGTAATTCATTCCTTTTATATGTGTGCCTAGTCTAAACAACCAGCATTATACGCTTATATATATGGTGTGGTTCTCTCTTTAGGCAATTTTTTGGATGACTGTCCATCATAAATTATCCTAAATATTCCTCATGTCTTTATATTAGATTAAATAGATTTAGTACTAAACTTTCCCGATTTGATGTTACTCTAATGTTCAATAATGTAGGACTTTATTTAGCGGTGGTCATCCCTATGCATCACAAATTGGATGGACATGAGATTAAATAGACCACTAGTTCGGTGTTTCAGGAGATTAATGGAGTTATGTAAGGAAGCCATTGCTTCAGACATCTGGTCAAACAGAGAGAGATGCTCTAATCAGCTGTAGAAGAAAACGTCCAGAAAATGGTGGCTTGAAAATCATCAAAGTAGCAATAATGCCCTCATTATTAGTTAGTAGTTGTAGGTTAATCCGATCTTTGGACCCCCGTCCCTTCTAGCCCACTGCTGCATGTCTACATATTGTAACATATTACAAACTTTATAAATTAGTAATGAAATGTAAAGAAAGGGCCGCATTTTGGTGTGTTCCTGAGTAGCTTGCATGCAACATTGCTTTATGATGGTTATTTTTTTGATTATCTAAACCTGTCCTTTGTTCCAAAATTCCATAGTGTTCGCAGATGCAGAAGGGAAAAATCTGGCGTCTTTGTTGCTGCGAAGTTTGGAGCTGACTGATGGAGTTGAGCAAATTCACTGTATCAAACTAGTAAGTTACTCATTAGTTAAAAAATTCTAGTCTAGGGTCCCACCACATTACTGATGCCTTCTTTTTATTGGGATGTTTTATATCCAGTTTATTTATTATCATAATAAAACTGCTCCACATGCATTACATTCTTCTCACAGGTTATATGCTTTTTAGTGCCTCCAGCATGGATCTTTGAGAACAGTTTTGGAGACCTCTTTCAGCCATCAACAAGACTAGATCACCCTATGCCATGCAGCTCTTTCCTAGCTTCCAATCTGGCTCATACAGCACTGTCCCAGGGCTCACTGAGATTCACCCCTTTCCTTGTTGTTGTTGGAAAGTTCAGCTTCCCCCTCACAGAGATAGATGTACCCATATGTATTCCCTCTGGATAGAAGGGTATCAAATGAAAGTGCCATCCTGCTCTCCTCAGAGAAGAGGCTCAGCTTTATTTTCCAGGACACTCTTTCGCACCACGGATACTCTAGAAGGCCCTAATTGAAAGTTGCAGATTTCTGTTATCAGCCTTTGTCTTCCAGATACTCCCAACAGCACAAACAATGGCTAGTCCTAGTTCTGCTTTGAGCAGAGAGTGTGTTACTCAAGTGTTGATCTTTTCTTCTGATATTCATCGTATTGTTCTAACTCTAAAATTACCTGAAATAAAAAAAGAAAAGAGGCTGCCTCTTATTATAAGTCTTTACGGGTGGCACATTCACAGAAGAGGGCCTTTGAAGGGTTACCTCTAGCTTATTTAGGTCCCTAATAATAAATATATGGATTCTCTCCCACATCCAGTTTATCCTCAGTACTAGCTGTTATGTTAGGAAAACTTATGGATTGGACAAACACCCAAGGGTTTATTGGTGCTGTGACAATCCGGAGGGAAAAGAAAGAGGATTTAGGCTAATCAAAAGCTTTCTCTCTTTTTTTTTAATTTATAAAGAATACAAAAGACAGCCGAGCAGTGTTTTCACATATTGACAAATACAATATCATCCAGAGGTGGGTGGGGAAGCAGGTCCCTGTCAGGAGGGGGAGGGGGGCATAGTGTACCTCTGATGCCAGAGATAAGGGAGGTGAGACCAAAAACGTCCCCCTCACTCATACATCGTATTATCATGTAGAGTGTGTGCATAACAGAGGGGCACCCTCCGTACCCAAGTCCATCGCTGCGATTAAGCAAGGGGGTCACCAACAACCTCAACCCGACCCAGTCCCTGTGTCCTGTCGGGTAATGTGCATGAGACTGATACACCCTCCCCCTCACTCTCACTAGTCGCATCCGTGTCACCTTCCTCACTGCTCCCATCCCTCACCTTCCCCTTATCTTGTTGCCCATCATTGCCTCCAAGTACATCCAGCATACTCGACCACATCTCAATGCCCCTCTCTGCATGTTCATCTGTACGTATCTTCTTTAGTCTATGTCCCTTGGCTGCCGCCCACTCCCTCAGGTCTGCTTTCCACTTAAGGAGCGTCGGGAGTATGGGGCTAGCTAATAGTAGGCCAAGCTGGGCAAACTAATAACGCATTTTTCTACCCTTCTGGGGGAGGGGGTTGTAGCAAACCCAATAGACAATGATGGATTGAGGTCTCCACAGCTTCTTTTGCTTGAACCGAGGGATCCTCATCTTGTTGGCAAAAGTGGGTCTTAGAGGTCGAGGAGGAACATGCCTTTTAATTCTACTTGCTACAAAGGCTGGAGCCTTGTCAAGAATGGATTTGTAAATATAACAAGCCGTTTCAAAAAGAGCTCTCTGTTTGACGTGGAACCAGTGAAGCTTCATTTAGGCAGGAGAGATATGTGCATGTTTATGCATTTTACAGATGTTGCTTGCTCCTGTATTTTGAATTATTTGAAATCTGTGTAAAGAAGTTGCAGGGAGACCCGAATACAGAGAGTTTGCATAGTCCAAGCAGGACACAATGACTGCTGCAATAGGCACTTTCAAAGCCCCAGATGACAGAAAAGGAGCAGCCCTCCTAATGGATGTCAACAAGCCAAAGCACTTTGCCATGACTGCCTTGATCTGGTGGTTCATGGACAGTTGGTTGTCTACCACGATATCCAGTCTCTTGGTAGAGGTTGCGGGAGTTAGTGCCCATCCAGTTTCAAATGAACTCCAGGGTAGGTTGACATTCTTGCAGGAATTGGGCAGTACTCTCAAGCCTGAAGATGAGCTGAGAGTCATCGGTGTAGTTGTAGAATCTACAACCACGACAAGCCAGGGCTAAGATCAGTATGCTGATGTAAACATTAAACAGCAAAGGAGATAATGATGAGCTCTGGGTGTGGCCCTCAGATAATATGGGTCTTTGAATAAGAAAACAGGCCGAGCTACACTTTGCGTGTGGCCTCCTAGAAAGGAAAATATCCAACTTAGATCATGTCCTGATAGACCAACTGCCTTCTGACTATTCAGCAGAATCGCCTGATCGACAAAATCTAGACGAACAAGTGCAGACACACGTCCCGAATTCAACTCCCATTGTAGATCATCGAGGACAGAAAACATCACTGCTTCAGTACTGGGGACTGGACGGAAACCAGCCAACAGTGGATGAAGAAAGTTGGATGAATAATGGAACCTGCTTAGCTTCTGCATAACAAAACTTTCTAAAACTTTGGCTGCATAGGGGAGAAATGAAATGGAGTGATACTGTTTTCAGCAGCTTGGCATCGTCGCCTGGTTTCTTCAGCAAGGTAAATATCACAGCAGCTTTAAATATGTCCGGGACAATGCCCTGAACGAGTGATTTATTCAAAAGGTCTAAAGGATGGTTGGCTGTTATGACGGACAGAGCTCGCATAATAGCAGGAGGGCATGGATCCAGTGGGGAGCTAGATTTCACCTTATGCATGAAAGAAATTAGGGTCTTATGCTGGAGAAACTGTATCAATGAGTGAGAATTAATGGTGCCACAGTCCACATGCTCCCCATGTTGTTGAGGCAGAGAAGTGGTTGGAATGCTATACATAATTGATTTATTTTCCTGCTCAAAAAGTGATCGAGTGCATTGCACCAGTTTTGGGAGGGTTTTATCTCTCAGGTTACTTGCTTGGAGCGAGCGAGTTTGTTTAATATCTTAAAAGTTTTCTTTTGTTTATTTTCTGCTAAATTAACGTGGTTAGAATGAAAAAAAAAGATTTAGTGGTGAGGAACAAACTTTTAAACTTCCTCAAACCCTAATGAGAACATAGTCTTTCTAAGGTGCCGTAGCTCTTACATCTGAAAGAGTTATAGTTTCCTTACCTTAGAATTACCGCCAGGCATCAGACTTGATCCGGAGAAATTTTTTCGTAGCAGTACCCCTGGGTGTCGGTAGGTGGCGACTGTTGCCTCCGTGTTTGTCGTCGGCGTCGTGATCGCCGTGATGACGTCGCGGTATCTACTTAGACGCCGCCCCTGCATGGTGACGTCAGTTCTTTCTTTTTCCTCGCCAGACAGCGCAGATCCGGAGAGAGTGGTACCCTTAGTCACTTTTTGGCTAACTATTTTTCGACTTTTGTCGACTTCTTTTCGAGTCATGTTGACTCCTGGTGCACGTAGGGATGTCACGTCGGATCGGCTTCAAGGCTTGTGACGCCTGTCACAAATTGATGTCGGTTATGGACCCTCACCTTGTGTACCTGTGGTGTCTGGAGCGCGACCACGACCCAAAGTCGTGCTCCGACTGTCAGGCCATGAACCCGAAGTCTTTGCTGGAGCGGTCCTGAAAGCTTCTGGAGGCCCGGCAGTCTGCCCGGGCCGCTCGAGATCCCGGTCGGGTGGGAAGTCGCGAGACCAGTCTCAGAGTCATCACCACCACTCATCTTTGAAGTAGTCATCTTCGGGTAAGTCGAAGCACAAAAAGAAGGCGAAGAAGCACCGTCGCTCTTTGTGTTCTCCCATCCGTCGGCCGATGCGACACGGGATGCTGATGGTGGTCGTCCTGCAGCGAAGCCTGCTAGGTCGGTTCCGAGCTTCCCTCCCTTCCCGGGAGCCGGAGCGACACTTGCCCAACTTTGTAGTTTTTACAAAGCCCATCATTCCATCTTTGGGCAGCCCGACTCCACCAGGGGGGCCTTCAGGCCCCGGCAACTCAGCTGTGGGTTCTAGGCCTTCAAACCCGGCGGCTCCAGCTCCGGTGCTGCAGGTCCCCCAGGGATCCAGACCTGGATTGGCACCGGTCGACCTTACAGCACCTCCTCCTGCGTAGAATCCACTAACGACACCTCCCCCTCCCCCTTCCAACACCAGTTGTGTCCCCAGCTGGCATCGATCCCGGCCTCCACCGTGACCTGGATAGGGGGCCGGACCGACGTCGAACGATGCCGGATCCGACTCCGACTGGTACTTTTGTACCACTGTTCTATCCTGGCATTCTCTATCGCCCTGACTGGCAGCCAGAAGAGGGTGAGGAAGACTGGGTGGGGTCTGTTGACCCTCTAGCAGACCAGTTGAGTGAACCGGACTGGACAGAGGAGTTGGGTGAGGCCAGTGGTCTGGATACCTCCCCAGACCTTGGCATGCTTTCTCCCCCTACCGTGACTACGGAGGAGGGAGCCTCTTGCGCTGTGGTGTTGCGTGGGGCGGCTGAGGCCTTGAACCTTGAGCTTCCTCCTTGGTGATCTGGACTAACCTCCTGACCGGGGTGCTTCAACTGGCAGAGGCCTCTTTGGAGCCCCTGCTGCCGTTCAAAGAGCCCCTCACGGACATCCTTGTGGGCACTTGGTACAAGCCCAGCAATGGGCCCCTGTGGATAGGATGAGTGCCTGATGCCACCGCCTGACCCCGGGCAACCCCATTTTCCTCTCCCAACCCCTAGCCCTGAGAGCTTGGTGGTCCAAGCCTCAACTTCCAAGGGCACGTTCCCTACTGCTCCGCCAGATAGGGAATCCAAGAAGCTGGATCATCTTGGGAAGAAAATGTTTTCTTCCGCCAGCTTAGGACTGCGGTCGGTGGACACTGCATGTCTCTTGGGCCGTTACACCCACTCTGTGTGGGATACAGTCACGCAGGTGCTGCCACAGTGCCCGGAGGAGGCCTGGCCCATTCTCTCCCGTTCAGTGGCTGAGGGTAGAGATGCAGCCAAGTTTGCCATACGATGTGGGCTGGACACCGCCGATTCGCCAGGCAGGACGATTTCAACGTTGGTAGCCCCGAGACACCACGCCTGGCTGAGGTCTACTGGCTTCTCGGGTGATGTCCAGTCAGCACTTTTGGGCATGCCATTTGATGGCCATCACTTGTTTGGTGACAAAGTGAACAACACGCTCGAGCGCTTTAAGAATTCTAGGGCTATGGCCAGGTCCTTGGGTCTCGCTACCACCTCTCGCCCTGCGCAGTCTGCTTTTCGCCCCTTTCGTGGCTACGGAAGAGGTGCCCCACCATGTTCCACCCAGAGCCACAGACCTGCGCAAGCTGCCCAGCCTCTGCGCGGCCGGAGACGTGGGACCCAGCGTCGAGGGTCTGGGGGCCAGTGGGCGGGCCAGTCCACCAGTGCCCCCTCTGGAGCAGCCTCCAAACCTTCCAAGTCCGACCTTCCAGGGCCACCAGTTGCCAGTGGGAGGCAGGATCAGCCATCACCTCCTTACTGGCTCAACATCACGTCGGACAGGTGAGTATTGCAAATAGTCCAAAGGGGCTACTTCCTCCCCTTCAGGACTTCACCTCTATCCATGTCACCCACAGTCCATCGCATGTCGTAGGATCATCTGACTCTTCTACATCAGGAAGTTACGGCTCTCTTGGCCAAAGGAGCCATCGAGTGAGTCCCTCTGCCAGAAGTAGGTCGTGGTTGTTATTCCCACTACTTCTTGGTACCCAAGAAGGACAAAGGCCTGCGTCCTATCTTGGATCTCCTGGATGTCAACCGCTTCCCCTGGAATGTTGACACTAGCTCAGGTCCTGTCTGCCCTCGACCCTGGAGACTGGATGGTAGCGTTGGACTTGAAGGACGCCTATTTTCACATCCCTGTCCTGCCTGCCCATCAGCATTACCTACGGTTCACGGTAGGCCACAAGCATTTCCAGTTTACCGTGCTCCCCTTTGGCCTCACCAGCGCCCCTCGGGTGTTCACGAAAGTGATGGCGGTGGTTGCAGCTCATCTGCGGAGATCAGGGGTTCCAGTCTTCTCCTATCTCGACGACTGGCTGCTGAAGGCGAGTTGGCCCCAGGCTGTCGTCTCTAACCTCCCAGACTATGGCGGACCTGCTGCTTTGGCTGGGGTTCACTATCAATGTGCCGAAGTCAAACCTGATTCCCTCTCAGAAGCTCCTTTTTATCGGGCCGGTTCTGGATACAGCGCATTTTTGGGCTTATCCTCCCGAGCAGCGAGTCTGGGTTATTCAGGCAATGATTCCGATCTTTCAGCTTCTGGCCCTGGTTTTGGTCAGAATGACCCTGAGGCTGCTGGGCCTCATGGCTTCCTGCATCCTGCTGGTGGATCATGCAAGGTGGCATATGCCGGCTCTGCAGTGGAATCTGAAGTTCCAGTGGGCACAGCATCAGGGGTATCTCTCCAATTGCGCCCAGATCTCGGAGGGCGCTGCACACTTATTGCAGTGGTGGCTAACGAACCAGGATTGGGTCACCGACAGATCCCTCTCCCTTCCCCAACTAGAGTTCACAGTGGTGACCGATGCATCACTTCTGGGATTGGGCGGCCACATGGGGGGAGGCAGAGATCAGAGGCCTCTGGTCTCCGGCGGAGTCCGGGTTCCACATCAACCTTCTGGAGATCCTGGAGATTTGTCTTGCACTGAAGGCATTCCTTCTCTCTGTTCGGGGAAGAGTAGTGCAGGTGTTTATGAGCAACACCACCACCATGTGCTACTGCAACAAACAGGGCGGGGTGGGGTCGTGGACCCTATGTCAAGAGGCTCTCTGCCTTTGGACATGGCTGGAATGCTAGGGCATGTCTGATTGATCAACACCTGGCAGGTTCTCTGAACGCCATGGCGGACAAACTCAGCCGCAGGTGCATGATGGATCACAAATGGCGTCTTCACTCAGAGGTGGTGCAAGGTCTCTTTCAGCAGTAGGGAGAGCCTTGGTTAGATCTGTTCGCCACCGAAGAGAACGCGCAATGTCAGCAGTTCTGCACGTTGGAATTTCCAAGGTGGCACTCGCTCAGCCACACTTTTCGTCGCTAGTGGAGTTGTGGTCTTCTATATGCCTTTCCGCCTATACCGCTTCTGCCCAGAGTGCTGAAGAAGATCAAGCGCGACCGGGCCCAAGTCATTATTGTGGCTCCGGATTGGGCACGAAGAGTCTGGTATCCCGAGCTATTGCACATTGCCGTCAATCCTCCGATAAGACTGCCTCTTTGGGAGGATCTTCTGTCGCAGCAGCAGGGGACGGTCCTCCACCCAAACCTGTCCAGCCTCCACCTCCTTGCATGGAGATTGAACGGCAACAGTTGACAGCTTTCGACCTTCCTCCCAAAGTCTATAATGTAATCTTGGCTGCCATGCATCGCTCAACTAAAATGGTATTCGGCTGTAGATGGAACAAACTTGTGGCATGGTGCACAGTAAAGGCGTGGATCCCCTTTCTGCTCCTCTATCAGAGGTTCTCCTCTTCCTTTGCCCAGCAGGGCTCTGCTCTAGGCACCTTCAAAGGCTATCTTTCGGCCATTTCGGCCTTTCTTCGGTTTCTTGATCAGCCTTCTATTTTCAAGTCCCCTATTGTAAATGGGTTTCTTTTTTTGATAATCAATTTTATTAGCATTTATAAAACCAAAGACATATGAAGACAGCCAAGGAATGTACAATACAGCAAAGTCCATCATAAGCAGACAGCAGGAGGCGCGAACCAAGGAGACCGCCCTTAAACACAATGGTTCATACAAGGGGAAAGAGCAGCCATGTAAAGGGAAAACAAACACAAAATTCAAAACAGTAGGTTTAACCATTTGCCCCATACCTTCTCCAACTTTTCAGGACACCCTCTTAACTCAAAAAGGGGTTCTTCTTGGGCCGCGCACCAATCCACCCCTCTGCGCCATTTACGAACAGTAGGAGGCTTGGCTTGAGACCAGGCCGCGGCTATATCCCATTTGGCTACCGCCACCGCCGTACCCAGGAAACGCTTTTCAGCTCGAGAGCCGTCCAAGCCGCCGAAGACTCCTAGGAGGAGGCGTAGGGGATCGTGGGGGACCTGCCAGCCCAAAGTGTGTGTAAGTTCAGACTCTATTCCCGTCCAGAAGGAGGTGAGACCAGGACATTGCCAGACCATGTGGTAGAAATAGGCAGGCGCGTGGCCCCAACGGGTACAGTCTGGTAAGGGGCGCAGACCCGCCTTATGTAGACGTACCGGGGCTAGGTATGCCGTGTGAAGGTAATATAGTTGAATGAGGCATAGTTTAGAGGAGGTTGTTAGAGTTTTGAGAGCCATTAGGGTGTCTCGCCAGTCTGCTTCTTCCAGGGGACCCAGCCAACCCTCCCAGCGAGCTCGCAGCGCATCTAAAGTGGCAGGGCCGTTGTTCACCAGTGAACGATAGATCCGCGATACTCCCCCTTTTCCAAGGTCGCCCATCATGACCTGCCCCTCGAGCAGGTTAAATTCGGGGAGTGAGGTATCTGATGAAACATGTGTATGGAGGGCGTTGTGGAGTTGCAGATATTTGTAAAATTGTGTAGGGTAAAGGGAGTTGCTCTGTTGCAGGTCAGAGAAGGCCCGGATATGATCACCAACTCAGACATCCCCAAGGAGTGTAATCCCAGCCTGGTCCCATTGTTAAAACCCTCGGAGAGACGATACTTTGAGCAGCCATGTGCCGTGCCACAGAGGTGTGTGTTGGGTGAGTTTCGTGTCCCATTGTGTGTAGCGCAGGGCCGAGCCCCAGGCCGTTAGGACCACTCTGGTAATGGGCGGGATAGTCTGTGGGATCGGGGACCCGTACAGGTAGGCCTGAAGCTGAGGGAAGTCAATAGTTCTGAGCTCGGTCCGGTAGGCCGGGTCAGACCAGCCCCCAGCAAACCAGTCATGGATGACAATAAGCCGGGTGGCCAGGTAGTAGAGGTGGAGGTTGGTCATCCCCATACCCCCATCAAAGGGAGGTATCCGGCAACGGGTTAGGGCCATACGTGGTCTGCCGCTCCCCCACAGAACCTTGGTAATTACCCCATCAAGCTCTCGAAACCAGCTACCCGGGAGATGAAAAGTGATGTTCTGTAGAAAGTATAAAAAGCGGGAAAGAATCATCATTTTAAAAAGTGCCCCTCTGCCTAGGGGGTTAAGCGGGAGGGACTACCAATGCTTTAGATCGGATTTGACTTTTGTGACCAGGGGTGTGAGATTGAGAGCCCACTCCAGTTCAGGGAGCAGGGTTATCCAGCTCCCCAGATATTTAAACGATTGTCTTCATAGGGGGATAGTAGACTGCCAGTCGAAGCAGGCTCGCGAGAGGTGAAGGGGGACCAAAGTGGATTTTGTCAGGTTGAGCCACAGACCCGAGACCTCCTCAACGGTCCGAAGCACCTCCAGACAGCGTGGGCCGGAGTTCAGCCAAGAAAAGCAGAACGTCATCCGCGTATAGAGCAATTTTGTCAGTCTGGTGGGAGTCTCAAGACCACCCTCGGATCCTTGGATCAGTGCGTATGAGGCATTCCAACGGCTCCATCGCCAGTGCGAATAAAAGTGGTGAAAGGGGACATCCCTGGCGGGTGCCTCTTCGGATGGGGAACGCCTCTGAGAAGGCACCGTTAGTCAGGACCCTTGCCTGAGGGCTCGAGTACAGGACCTGGATGAAGCGCCAAAAGTGGGGGCCGAAGCCCATCTCGGCCAGAACATCCCCCAAGTAGGACCAGTCGACCGTATCGAAAGCCTTCTCTAAGTCAATTAGTAGCAGGGCCAGGTAGGGGGTGAGCCGGTGGCCATGGGCCAGGGCCAGATGGAGGCGGCGTATGCAGTGGCCAGTGCCAAGGGCAGGCATAAAGCCACATTGATCCGGGTAGATCAAGTCATGCAGCAAGGGACGAAGACATTGAGCTAGGACTGTAGCAAAGATTTTCATTTCTGTGTTAATAGAAGAGATCGGGCGGTAGTCCGCGCAAGAGAGAGGGTGGCTGAGTCTTCGGGATGACCACAATAGTGGCTAGGTCAGTCTCCGGAGGGAATGACCCCGTTTTTACCATGTGTTGGAAGAGATCAGTGAGGTGAGGAACCAACAAGTCCCGATACGCCGCATAGTATTCTTGCGGAAAGCCATCAGGCCCTGGCGTCTTCCCGGAATGTAATAAGGAAATAGCGCCTTGGGTCTCCTCCGAAGTGAAGGGAAGGTCAAGGTCTGTCGAGTCGGACTGAGTGAGGCAGGTGAGTCGGACCTCCGCTCGTTCCAATAGGCCGGCCAAAAATGTTGCATGGGGTCGAGCCGAGTAAAGCTGGGCATAGTAGCCCGCAAAGGCTTGGGCAATGGCTGACGAGGTACAATGGTGGGTACCGGTATCGTCTCGGACTTCAGGGATAATTCTATTAGCTCTGGGATAGGATATGAAGCAGTTTATCGTTCTTGTCGCCCCATCTGTAGACACGGGCCACAGAAGAGCGCCATAGCGTCTTAGCCGAATCAAGGGAAATCTGGTGGATCTCTTCACGAAGCAGCGCATGTTCTCTGTCCGAGTGGGCATCCTCCGTATTACCAGAAGCCTTTTCCAGCCATTTGGCTTGGGCTTCAAGCTGAGTCAAGCGAGCTGTTTGTTCCGCCCGTTTCGAGAGGACTAGGCCTCTAGCCACCCCTCGTATGGTGGCCTTACCGGCTTCCCACAGTGTGCCCACGGAGGGGACCGAACCCTTATTAGTCAAAATATATTGTCTCAACTCTACCTCAAGCGCATCTCTGATCCCTGCATCCTGCAAAAACCATGCATTGAACCGCCTGACCGAGCGCGCCCCTCCGGAAGAAGCACCTAGGCAGAGAGAAATAGCGGAGTGGTATGAAATTCCCTGTGGGAGAATGGAAACACCGGAGACCAGTTGGCAGTCGGTGGCGGGAAGAAGAAGCAGGTCAATATGGCAGTGGGTATGGTGAGCCGCAGAGGTGTGAGTGTATTGTTTCTCGGGGGTGCAAGAGTCTCCAAGCATCACAGAGCCCAAGTGCGGATGACCAGTCCGATAATCGTTTTGAAGAGGTGAGGCGTGAAGAGGAGGGATTCGCCGTGGCATCGAGGGTCGGCTGTAGTACTGCGTTAAAGTCCCCCCCCCCCCCCCCCCCCCCACCGATTATGGTGCGGCCGTGATGCAGGGCAGAGATCACCCGTGTAAGGTGATGGAAGGTAGAGGGTCGCGTGGCAGGGGGAATATATACTGAAAGGAAGTTAAAGACCTTTCCCTCAAGTCTACTGGAGAGGGACACGTAGTGTCCCTGTGTGTCAGTCGACACGTGTAGAGGTGTGAAGGGGAGCCCATGCCGAATCAGTATAGCCACCCCTCGGGAGCCCCACGTGAAACCCGAGTGCCAGACCCTGTCGAACCCATACCAGGCAAGGAAAGAGCATTGGGTTCTCAGTAGGTGTGTCTCCTGCAGGAGGAGGACGTCGGGGGGGATTGGCGCTGAGCACTCCTAAGGACGGCAGTGCGTTTAATGCTGTCTAACAATCCATTGACGTTCCATGACTGGATATGGAGGGACATACCTTGCTTGCGCAGCTGGGGAGTGGTTGGCTGGGGGAGGTCTAGGCCTCGGACGAGAGGACGCAACATTGCCAAGAGAGAAGGACGGGGCTGATGCCTGGCAGTGTACTCCCTGTTGTTGAAGATGGGGCATGTGTGCAATGGGCTGTCGTGAAAAACAACAGCAACAACATAAACAAAACTGTATATGGTGACTCAAACAGAGTCAAAATGAACAAAGAGCGGAGGGCAACCGCCCCCCCCCTCCCCGAACTCCTCCCAACACCCCCCACCCTATACTTCCAAACCCGAAGCATCTGTCGCCCAGAACAAAAACAGGAAGCTATCCTAAAACGGTTAGCAGGGCAAGTTGTGGCGATGGTGATGGACCACTCCATATAGTCGGATAACACAATGACAACAGTTGAA
Source organism: Triturus cristatus (assembly GCF_964204655.1). NCBI lineage: Eukaryota > Metazoa > Chordata > Amphibia > Caudata > Salamandridae > Triturus > Triturus cristatus. The sequence continues at coordinate 1,636,767,269 of NC_140589.1, forward strand.
TATCACTGCCTCAAGCCCCATGAGTTCCGAATCAGCTCCACTTCTTTGGGGCCTCCCGATCAGAGTCCAGCGTCATCCCCGGACTCCCGGAGCGCCAGGCTCCGATACAGATCTGAGTCAGAGAGAGCAGGGCGCAATGACAAAGTAGGATCCTGCTCGTGGGTCAGATTTATCAGAGAACTGGCCCGGCCGTGGTGTTCCAAGTTCGGAGGGACTTCAGAGGAGATCAGTACTTGGGAGTCAGCCCCGGGCGATCGTGAGTGGTTGTGCCTCTGCTGCTGTTTGGGAGGAGAAGGATGCGGTCGGGAAGGGCCCGACAGGGGAGGGGGTAGGCAGATTGGACTCTCAGAGGCCGCTCCTCCGTGAGCCATGTCCAAGCCACCTGTGGGGTGTCGAAAAAGATTGCCTTGTCCTGGAAGATCACTCTGAGGCGGGCCGGGAAGAGGAGCTCATAGCGCAAGCCCAAATTACAGAGTTTTTGTTTAACATCTGCGTACGTGCGACGCTGGGCCTGAACGTCCCTCGTGTAATCTGGGAAGATCATTATGGTACTGTCCTGATATTTTAAGGGACCGTGGGTTCGAGCTTCTCTCAGGATAGCATCTCTGTCTCGGAAATTGAGGATCCGGATGATAACAGGGCGAGGAGGGGCCCCGGTGGGAGGCTTGGCTGTCAGAGAGCGGTGTGCGTGCTCGATTGTGAACCACGGCGAGAGGGCTTCTTTGGGTATCCACGACCTGACCCATGTCTCACCGAAGGTGTCCGCATGCCCCTGTTCAACATTCTCGGGAAAACCTATGAGGCGCAGTTTGCTCCGCCTCGAGAGATTCTCTGCGTCATCCGCCCGGCGGTGCAGCTCCGAGGTCTGAGTTTGCAGCAGGCCACCTGCGTTGTCAACTGGTTCAGGTTGTCTTCAGCGGTAGAGAGACGCGGCTCCGCTTCCGACAATCACGGCGTAGCATTGCGGAGGTCCTGGCGGATAAGGGCCACGTCAACCCGCACCTCGCCGATCTTGCTCTCCTCGGAGGCCTGAGAGGTGCCAATCGCCTGCAGGATAGTCGAGAGGTCCCCCAGCCAGGGAGGGGCCACCGAACGCCCCCCTCGCCGGGCTTCGGTTGGCAGTGGTGTATTGATCCATTTTAGTTTGAGTTCACGTTGCCGGTGTTTTCGGGGCACAGTCTCTGCCCATTTTCGCTGTGAGGATTGGATCCGGATATCCCTCAAAGGTAGATGAAAGGTTCGTAGGCAGATGGCCTCCGCCTGTCTGAAGGATGGGGGCAGCCCCGGAGAGCAACGGTCCAGAGGTGAGGATGGAGCCAAATAGTCTAAGAGCAGACCTGGATGTCCCACCTGGCCGGGGTGCCAAGCAGCGGGAGTGCCAAGGGAGGTCAGTAAAGGAGGTCCTGCCGCCCGATGAGTGCGGCCGATGTAGGACGGAGACTACAACCCTCCAAGGCACCCCGCGCCACCCGACTCGTGCGGCCGAATTCAAGCGGGGACTCCCACTCCGGGCGTGCATCCGGGTCAAGGCATGGAGCGGAGGGCCCCGGGTATGCCGAGGTGGGCTTTGTGGGCAGGAGGCAGGGGCCCATAGCACTCCCAGTCGCAGGGGGTCCGCTCACCAGCCGGGAAGGAGCAGGAGGGGTAAGACCAGGCGTCTGCAACTGGATGAGATCATGCGGGGGAGGAGGGGGGCAAACAGGCCTGGAACCCCACCAAACCTGTCCCCAACGGCCAGCACTCACTCACCGCCCCGATGCAGACAACGACCACCAGGCCTGGAGCAGGAAACAGGAGGCTCCGCAGGCCGTCTCCGCAGCATCCGCATATGCCAGGAAGCTCCAGGCGCACCAGAGACCAGGGCACGGGCCACCGGTGGGGCAGCAGCTGCCGGGGGGGTCTCACACTCCCAGGCCCCAGGAACACCAGACAGCCAGACAAAGAGGATCCGCTCCGCGAATCCGGACCCAGGCGGTTGAAGAGTCGTGCACCCGGAGCCCCGGGCCGTCTTCAGCAGCAATCAGAGGGCCAGGCCAGGGTCGGGCCCGAGCCAGTCAGCGTTGAGCGGGCCTTGCAGTCACGCTGTCTCTCCCCGCCGCCCGACCCAGCGGCCGACACCACTCCGCCGGAGGGATGATTCAGCACCACACTCCCCACCCCACAGGCTGGACCATGAGTGACAGCGCACGGCCAGGTAGGGGGGGGGATGGGCGGTCACTCACCCAGGTCGCACGGTGCGCAGCGCGGCTGATGAGGCAGATGCCGAATGCAGGGTGCACGCCAGTGGTGATGCATTGCGGGCTGCCAGTCCCGCGACAGGGAGGGCGGCAGGGAAGCTCGAAGCTGGGCCCTCAGGTCCGGGAGCCAGGCGCCGCCATGTTGGGATGTCAAAGGCCGGCGCCCTGGCCAATTCAACTCACCACAGACCGTTCTGCTCGGGAAGCAGTTCAACAGGGACCCCTCACTTCCGCAGGGACACTTAGGAGGCCGTGGGGTGCAGCAGGGGCATCGATGGCAGTGGATTCCAGCGCAAATGACGGAGGGGTCCAGGGCTCTATCAAAGTGCAACTGCATTCTTGACGCTTTGGCCACGCCCCCCGTAAATGGGTTTCTTAACTGCGTTACTTACTTCTTTCTTCCTATTTCTTTCGTAATGCCCCAGTGGTACTTGAACCTGGTTCTTACGTACCTCAAGTATGCTCCTTTGGAGCTATTACATATTTGTCCTCCCAGACTTTTGACTCTCATTACTGTTTTTCTGGTTGCCATCACCTCTGCTCACAGGGTGAGTGAGCTTAAGGCTCTTTCTTCTAAACCTCCTTCGAACTCAACCTTCTTTCCTTCCCAAAGTGGTTGCCTCTTTCCACATAGGACAGACCGTCACTTTGCCCACCTTCTTCCTGTCTCCGCATCCTTCCAAGGAGGAAGAGACTCCACTGTCTGGATCCAAAACTTGCGCTCTCTTTTTATCTGGATTGCACAAATCCATTCCGGGTGGATAATCAACTCTTTGTTGGCTAAGTGGGCTCCAAGAAAGGTCGGTCTGTGTCCACACCCACATTAAGAGAAGAGCCACATTTTTAGAAGTTCACAGAAGGCCAAATGATTGGATTCCCTGTGTAATCGAAGTGGAAGAGTATTCCACCTCCTGGCAGCATTGTAAGAAAACAGGCGGCCACCACTTCTAGCCTTGTTGATCCTGGGAACTACGGCAAGATGAAGGTCGTCCAAACACAGGCGTCTATTCGCGAGGTAAGGCAGGATAATGGAGCGATTGATGGACGGTCCCTTCCCTGCTAGCGTCTTGTGGACAATACACATGGCCTTAAAATTAACTCTCTCCTGAATAGGGAGCCAGTGAAGAAATTTCAGGGCTGGTTTCGCTGATTGCCGGTTCGGAATCCTAAAAAGCATCCGAGCTGCGCAATTTTGCACCATTTGGAGTTTTGTGTTGATAGCACACGAGGTTCCTAAATAGAGAACATTCCCGTAGTCCAGGCGAGAAAGAATGAGAGCCTGGACCATAAGCCTTCTTGCAAGGAAGGGGAGAAGCGGGAGGACTTTCCGAAGCATCCTTAGGATGCCGTAGCAGGAAGCCGCCACATTCCGCGCGTGTACCTTAAAGCTCATATCTCGGTCGAGCCAGATACCTAGGTTTTTCATCTGGGTCTTGGGAGGAGGAACGGATCCTAGACAGGCTGGCCACATTACTTCTGCTTTAAAAAAGGAGGGATTCCCTAGAAGCATAATCTCGGTTTTATCTCCATTCATTTTCAAATATGAATGATCCATCCACTTGGCTACCTCCTCCAAACCAGGAAGAAACCAAAAGAGGAATTGTCAGAATGGTTCAGTGCCACGACAAGTTGAGTGTCTTTTGCGTAGGTCCCTATATGAAGCACAATCATCCACTAGCTGGCTCATATAAACATTGAATAGGGTGGGACTCAAGGACGATCCCTGCGGAACCCCGCAGTGGAGAGGCATCCCTTTTGAGATGGTATCACCCTCCTAAACCTGGAAGGACCTATCTTCCAAGAATTATTGTAGCCATACTATAGCTTCCCCAGGCACCCCCAAATTTCTAAGTCTATTGACCAAAATTTGGTGGTTGACGGTGTCGAAGGCTGCACTGAGGTCCAAAAGGATAACAACAGTGGTGCCTCAAGCGTCCAGAATCTTCTTGGACTCTTCGACTACTGCTAAGGGGGCAGTTTCTGTTTCCTGTAGTGCTTGAAAGCCAGTCTGTGAGGGGTGGAGAAGATTGTGGGACTCCAATTAACATGTTTATCCACAATTTTACTGATTCCTGGGAGAAGCGAGATGGGGCGATAGTTTCCCAGGAGATCAGGGTCAAGACTAGGCTTTTTTAACAACGCCTTCACTATAGCACTTTTCCATGAAGGGGGAAATACTCCAGAAGAAATGGAGGCATTAATCAGCTCCAATATAATAGGGGAGACAGTTCTGGTCCCTTTCTTCAGAATATTAGGTCTCTAGGCGACCCACACTTCACGAGTGCCGAGATGGTTTTGAACGACTCAGGGTCCATCAAGGGAATTACCTCCAAGTAGTGTTCCCTGCTCTGAGGGCATTATCCATTGTTTGATCATTGCTATGGCAATCTGCAAGGGGAAATGACGTATAAATGACTTGAATTTTTTCATAAAAGTAATCTGCCAGATTATTACAACGTAAGCCGGTAGCATCAGATGTGGCTGGAGATGTGGGGGCTCTAAGCAGTTTTTCCAAAATGCGAAAACTTTCGCGAGGGGAACTAGCTACCTAGGAAATTCTTTCTTCATAATATAAGGCCTGGGCCAGTTTGTTTTCTGCTTTATACATTTTAATGGCCTCTCTATATTCCAATTTGTTGATTGAGGAGACATCCTTTCTCCAAATTCTTTCGAGTTTCTTACATCTTTGTTTTAGCTCATGGAGCTTGGGAGAATACCATGCCGTTCTATTGGTCCCAGCTTTAATCTGAGTCCATTTTTTCGGGAGAACCCGGTCTAGTGAACTCTCCATCCATTTATAAAAAATTTCATTAGCAACAATGGGATCTAGGTCAGGGATCGGCTTAGTATTTTCTAAGGCCAAAATCCACTGTTCTAAAGGGAGTTTAGACCAAAGACGTGACCGGATTCTAACCAGCCTGGTAGGTGGAGTGGCACAAGTGGAGGTCCAGATAAACTGAATAAGAAAGTGATCGGACCAGGGCACTGGAATGGGGTCTCTTCCTGCTAATTCATCCATGTTGGAGAAAATGGGATCTAGTAGGTTATGTTATGTTAAAACCATTTATAAAGCGCACAGCTGCCCCGGTGAAGGGGCGTCCCGGCGCTGACAGCAGTTTCCAAGAGGAAGTCCGGTTATGCCATGGGAAAAAGAAAAGTCTTGATAGCCTTCCGGAAGGATATCAAAGAGTCTAAGCTGCGGATTTTCAGGGGGAGAGAATTCCACAGCTTAGCAGCAAGAAAACGGAAGGACCTGCCACCTGCTCTGGTTCGCTTAACTCGGGGGACAGAAGCCAAAACCAGTTTGGATGATCGCAGTAGGCGGGCCGGAACATAGGGAGTAATCAGGCCCGACAGAATCTCAGGTGTGGAAGACTTTAAAATTTTAAAAGTAAGATATAAAGTTTTGAATTCAACTCTTTTTAAAATAGGGAGCCAATGAAGGCGGCGGACAGCGTCCGTACCAGAGCACGTTCTTGAGAGTCCAAGTAAAACTCGAGCAGCTGTGTTTTGAACGCGCTGCAGACGGTTCAATTCCGCTTTATTGACTCCTAGGTGGCCTTTCACATTGGTCGGATTAATCACCTTTTGTTTAAACTGATAGGTTGCAAGGTCATTAATTATCTCTGCTGCGGCCACATGTGAGGGGTCATCAAAGTGAAGGTTAAAATCACCTAATAGAGGAGGAGCCTAGCGCGCAACCAAGATGGCCGCGTAGGTGCGAGGCTCCCGAGGACCTCCGCAACCTCCTACGATTATCCTGAAATTATCCTGTCCTGGATGAGGGGACTATGTTGGTGAACCCGAGCTGAGGTGGCACCCGTTTTACGCTTCCGAATCGGACCTCGGACACCGGAGTGAGCACCGATTGAGGTTTGCGGCCTTCCCCTCGCCGGACCCCGGATTTGCGCTGTGGGGTGATCCAGTGACAAAGTGAACAACAGCGGCAGGCAGGGCCGGGCGACTCGCGTACCCCGCACTTTCGCTTTCGCTTTCGCACCACCTTGTCGTTTCTGCGAGGTTGGGTCGCGGAGCCCTTGGTGTTGGTGTGGTGTGGCCTTGCTGGGAGATTCTGCCTGCCTGCCGGCTGTGATCCACCCCGCTGCTCTGAGGGGGCCCCCCCGGAGCTCGTGGCCCTGCTTTCCTGCCCTACACGACGTGGCTGGTGCGACTGGGAGACTGGTGGCCATGGCCACGAAACAAGATGGAGACCGGGCAAAGACCAAATCGACCCGGCGTGGCGCCGTCCATCAGGCCAACAGTATGGACCGCTATACCCTCCAGAAGGGATCTCCCGATGGACCGCGCAAGTCCCCTGAGAGCCCTCCTGATGCCCCAGACCTGCCCGCAGATCTGACTCTGCGAGATGTCATGGGCGCCATTGCCGAGATGAAGGCCTCGGTGGGCCAGCGGTTTGATACACTGGCGCAGAAGATTGACTCGGTCCTTGTGGATGTTGGCCTGGTGAGGGCCGATCTTTCCAAAACCAACGACCGAGTAGATTCTTTGGCCCACACCGCATCGGGCCTAACGACAGATGTGGCGGCCTTGCAAACAGAGGTGCGCCGGCTTAGTCAGGCGAGTGCGCTTATGGATCGACGCCTGGAGGACTCCGAGAGTCGGGCACGGAGGAACAACGTCCGCATTATTGGGGTGCCCGAGGGACGCGAGGAGGCGGCGGCGGATCTCTTTGTGGAGGACCTGATTGCTACCCATCTCCAGCCACGGGGGCTGAGCAAATACTTCGCTGTGGAGAGGGCCCACAGGGTTCCCGGGGGAAGGCCGAAGGTCGGAGCCCCTCCGAGACCTCTCATCGCCCGGATTTTCAATTTTCGGGATAGAGACGCTATCCTGCAAGCCTCCAGACTGCATGGACCGGTCAAGCTTGACAATATGGAGGTTAATTTTTATCCTGATTTCACCCCAGCGGTCCAGAAGCAAAGACTGAGCTTCCTAGGCGTCAAACGCCGTCTTCGGGACCTAAACCTCAAATACGCCATGCTTTTCCCAGCCAAGCTGCGTGTGGAGGTGGATGGTCGCACTCACTTCTTTGATCGTCCCGAAGCGGCCGGGGACTGGCTGGATACTCTGCCCGGGGATCGTGATCGGGGGGGCGGGGGGGGGGCGGCGGGGGGAGACGGCACGCTGGATCGGGACTGAGGATCTAATATTGGGCCTCACTCTGGACGAAAATGTTGCCACTTTTGATTCTGCGTCAGTTTTTGTAAGTTCCCCTCCTATGGAGGTTGTGTTGGGTCTATTGGGGGTTCTCCCTCCTCCTCTAGGGGGTTTAGTTAGTCTAACTATATATGGGGCGACAGGCACACTGCACGTTGGGGGGGCTGTTTGGGCTCATGCAGGGGTGCAGGGAGGGGGGAGTTCTGTTGGGGTGGGTGGGTAGGGATGGGGTGTTGTTCGTTTTTATCACAAGGCAAACGTATTTTTGTGTTGGTTCTAAAGTGCTCTCCGGGGGACGAATGATGGCTTCTGTACATGATGGGGGGTAGGGAACTAACTTTGTTGTCTTGGAATGTGAATGGACTGGGGGACAGGATCAAACGGGGTGTGGTCCTGCAGTTTTTGAAGCGAATCTTGCCCGATGTAGTCTTTCTGCAGGAGACACACCTTATTGGCAACTCCTTCTGCGCCATGAATCGGCGTGGCTATCGCCTAGTGGCTCACTCGGGCTTCACGTCTGGCTCAAGGGGTGTGGGCATCATGGTGAAGAACTCGCTCCCGTTGGAGCTTGATGAGGTGCTCCACGATGACAGGGGACGTTACACGGTCTTGGTGGGAAGATTGGAGGGCAAAGTGGTTGTTTTTGTGTCAGTATACATCCCACCGGGGCTGCAGTCGACCACCTTTGCGGACCTTGGGCGCCTTCTCCTTGGCCTTCCGGGGGGGCTTTTAGTTGTGGGGGGGGATTTTAATGCGGTGGTATCTGGGTCTGTGGATCGTCACCCCCCTAGGGACCTCCCCCGGGCACAGGCATGGCTACCCGGCCTCTTGGATACATTTGGATTAGTGGACTGCTGGCGTTTAAAACACCCCACGCAGCTGCAGTACACTTTCCACTCGGGAGCCCATGGTAGTCTCTCACGACTAGACTATGTCCTTGTTCCGGCGGCCTATGTTGGGAGGGTGGGAGAGGTGCGCCATTTGCCACGGGGTATTTCGGACCACTCCCCGCTCCTACTGCACTTTGATGTCTTTCCGAGGGGTGAGGGTAGGGTGGTCCCGATCAATCCTTGGTACCTGCGCGACCCCACCATTCGCGCTGAATTGATTAAATCCCTTCAGCGATATTTTGATGAGAATGTGGGGTCTGTGCCTTCGGCTGTACCGCTATGGGAGGCCTTCAAGACAGTACTCCGAGGGGAGGCCCTATCCCTTATTTCCCACGCCCGGAGGCGCGAGCGGGAGGAGGTGACCCGGATGGAGGCTGAAATAGCCGAGTTGGAGGGTAATTTAGAAGGTGGGGTGACGGATGCCGCATTGCATGTCCTCCAACTCAAGCAAGCGGCCTATAGGGCCCTCGTCACGGAGGCGGCCAGGGGCCTCAGTAGAGAGCAACAGGGGCGACTGTATGATGTGGGTGATAAGGCTGGTAAACTTATAGCGTGGTTGGACAAAAAAGAGAGAGCGAATCGTGTGGTCCCGCTGATTGAGAAAACGGATGGTGTGTGTGTAACTGAGCCAGAAGAAATTGTCTCCTGCTTCGCGGATTATTTCCGTGGGGTGTATTCCCCGGTGTCTCCCTGCTCGGAAGAGGATTCCCGTGCCCTGCTCAGTGATATCGCGCTGCCGTCCCTTTCCGGGGATGACAGGGTGTCGTTGGACGCCGCTCCCACCTCCGACGAGATCGCCCTCGCCATACGCTCGGTCGCTTCCGGCAAGGCCATGGGTCCGAATGGTCTCCCTATCGAGTTGTACAAGTTGCGACCGGATACGCTGGCACCCCACCTCCGGGCTATGTTCCTGGCGGCACACTCGGTGGGCTCCCTCCCGCTGGACCAGCGTCTGGCTACAATCGTGGTCATCCACAAGGAAGGGAGACCTCGGGACCGGGTTACATCCTATCGGCCCATTTCGCTACTGAATGCGGAGCCCAAGATTCTCGCCAAGGTACTGGCCAATCGGCTGGTCGGTGTGGTGGGCGATTTGGTTCATCAGGACCAATCGGGCTTTATTCCCCATCGCAACACAGCCCTTAATCTGCGGCGTTTGCACGGTGTGCTTGCACGTGCCCCGTTCATGCGGGAGCCGGCCATTTTGGCGTCCTTAGACGCCACCATGGCGTTTGACACGCTTGAGTGGCCATATATCTGGGCGATGCTTGCGAAGTTTGGATTCGGCCCAGGGTTCATCAGTTGGGTCAAATTGCTGTATTCGGGCCCATTGGCGCAGGTGGTGGTGAACGGAAGAGTGTCAGCTCCGTTCGAGCTGGGCCGGGGCACACAGCAGGGCTGCCCCTTATCGCCGCTCCTCTTTGCACTTGCCTTGGAGCCCCTGGCGGAGCGGCTGCGGTGGGAGCCTTCCATCCGTGGTCTCCGCTGGACCCCTGAGTATGAGGACCGCGTATCCCTATACGCTGATGACATCCTCTTGTACCTAGCTTCCCCACGTAAATCACTCATAGTACTGGTTGATGTTTTGCATTCATTCGGTCGTAACTCCGGTCTGGTCATCAACTGGGCTAAATCGTGTGTGTATGTTCTCTCCGGGGAGGCTCCTATCCTCCCGCGGGGCTGTCCGATCCAGGTCGCCCCGCAGGGATTTAGGTACCTGGGTGTCTTCATTACTCTGGACCCGGAGGCTCGGTATGATCGGAACTTGCTTCCCCCCCTCCAGCGTCTGAAAGAGGATGTCGCGCGCTGGCGGCGTTTGCCGCTTTCGCCGCTCGGCCGGGCGGCATTGTTTAAAATGATGTCGCTGCCGCGTTTCCTGTACGCGTTGCAGAACACTATGGACCTCGTCCCGGCGCGCTACTTCCGCGAAGTGGAGAGTTTGCAGCGCCGCCTGTTCTGGGACGGGAGGCCACGTATTGCCCTGGCTAAGCTGACGCTCCCATGGTATGACGGGGGGATAGCCCTCCCGGATATTAAACGGTATTATTGGGCCTCCCAGCTAGCTGCGATTAATCAGGGCCTATATGGGCCAGCCTTAAACCCGGCGTTTGAAATGGATCGGATGCTACTTCCAGGTGGTGACCATAATCGAGCGCTCTATTCTAGCGCGCCCGACGCTCGCCTAACGGGCCCCACGCGTGTCATGGTGCGAGTGTGGCACGCGGCCAATGCAGCTATGGGGTGGAAGGACCGTCTGACCCGGGCGTCACCACTATATGCGTCTGAACGGTTGGGCTCCTTGTGGACCTCGAAGGGCTTTGAGCGGTGGGACTTAATAGGCATTAGCAAAGTGGGGGATCTCTGGACGAGGGGAGGATTTAAAACGTTTGAGATGCTGCAGACGGAATTTCAGTTGCAGGGCAGCGAGTACTTTCGGTATTTGCAGGTCCGGCATGCGCTGGGCTCAGTCTTTCCGGACGTTGCCTCCATCCCGGAGTGTTCCCCCCTGGAGGATAGAGTGCTGGACGGACACGTCCCTGACAGCACGATCTCACTGATCTACAAAAAACTGATCAACGACCGCTCAGACTTGTTGATTGCCCTTCGTGAGGCTTGGGTAGCCGATGGGCTGGAGCTGGACGACGAGGACTGGATCTCCGCGGTGGCCTCCCCGAAAGAGGTGGCCATACCGGCTCGCCTTCGCTTCGTCCAGCTCAAGATACTCCACAGGGTCTACATGACGGGGCCAAAGCTCCTGCGTATGGGCTACGCTGAGGACGGTTTGTGTAAGCGTGGGTGTGGTGCGCTGGGGACTTTTCTGCATATCTTGTGGGAGTGCCCGGAGGTGGCGGGGTTCTGGCGTGGTGTGCATGAGGTGCTGCGAGTGGTCACGCATGTGGCGCTGTTGCCCGAAGCGAGGAGATGCCTGTTGAATGTGTGGGAGCCTACCGATTACTCGGTGCCGCAGACGTGGTGGGCGACTCTGGGGTATATGGTTGCCAAGCGTGATATTGCCCAGCTGTGGGGATCCCAGAGGCCCCCGACTGTCTCGGCCTGGAAGGAACATATGGATTGGTGCATGTTTCGGGAAAAGGTGGTGTATGTGGCGAAAAGTAAGCCTGCGACATGGGTGAAAGTGTGGGGCCCCTGGAACGCCTACCGCGGGGGAATCTGTGCTCCACCGTTATTGCCCGATCCGTCGCCGGCCCCGTCCCCTTAGCCAACTCATCCCCCCGGTACCTGGGCATTAGGTGTACCCAGCCCTAGTTCTGATCTCTCCCCCCTCGGGAGATTCCTATGGATGGCTAGGATCCCCCCTCCAGGGGAGCACGTGTTGCTATTTCCGATTGAGGATTGCCTTGTGGGTTTGTTTGTATTTGTTGTTCTTTAAGTTTAAAATGGAACCGTATAGTGGGGTCTGGACAGTGTGGCTCGCAACGATGTTACCTCCTGTGCATGCTCGGCCGCAGCACCATGTGTTTTATAAATGTATATCGTATGCTCCTTTCACTGCTAGCGGCCGGCCGGAAGGTTGTAGGCCCATATTTGTATATTTTTTAGTCTTGTAATAAACGGTTTAAAAAAAAAAAAAAAAAAAAAAATCACCTAATAACATAAAATTAGAGGGCGCACTGGCTAGGTTAGCAGCCATATCAGGCAGTAGTTTACACAATTGACCCAATGAACCAGGAGGGCGATAAATTAAAATACCTGGCAAAGTGAGCATGGGTGCGAATCCTATCGTAAATGAGAGGTTCTCAAAGTCTGGTAACAGACCTACGGAAATGCGGCAGGTAAGTTGACTTTTATAAATGATGGCGATCTCGCCACCTTTACCTGAAACCCGGTCTAGCCCGTGATAAGGTAACCTGGAGGGAGGGCTTGAACAAGTCATTCACAGTCATTTGCAGTTTAGCTCACTGCTAATAGGTTCAGGCACATTTTTGCAGTTTAAAAATCAAACCAGTAAAGGTTCCTTCCTTAGAAAGGATACTAGACAGAGCAGGCTAACTTTGCTCCAAGTAAACGTTGGTGCCTATATGACTCCACAAAAAACAGATGGCCCCGGGTAGCCGCAGCATTGGGAGATATCTTCTATCAGAGAGGCCCTGGAGAAGTAGTGGGGCATGGTTTGTCCTTGTTGTTTCTATGTGAAGCACCAGCCTTCTGTCTTGCACCCACTATTTGAACAGAGATAGCTGAGGACAACCCTCGCAATGGTTGCACAAGAAATGATTACGTACAGCTCTGCACTTAACATTATGTGTTTGCCATCACTGAAGGTTTGCAAACATTTCTGTTTGTTTAAAATGGTAAATGCAAAGCGGTTTGTGGTACTAGGGGGGCTGGACCTTATTTACACAGGTTGCTAGTAAACGCAGTACCTCAGAATTATAGAATTACAGTCAACAGCCATAATTTAAGTAAAAGCATCAAGCTTCTATTCCCTCTTGATAAATTAGGGTGGTGAATTCCACCTTGAGACTTTGGGGCGGTAACAAGTTTAGGGTCTCCCCAGTTCCATTGCACTTGAAGGATGTCCTTGGGTGCACTAGATGTGTTGGGGTTGTTGCTCAGCTGCCCCTAAAGGAAAAATATGTGGGTACAAAAGAAAAATGTGTGATGGACAACTTAGTGCTGCAAGCTGGGAACTTTTTTTTTTAGTCTCTCTCCCAATGTCCAGTCTGTGGTCATTCATTCTGTGTTTGGTGAATGTTTGTCCGTGCTTTACTTTTGAGACCATGGTTAGATAGTATTTCATAAAATTTAGTTTTCCCAATCTGTGTGTCCCAGCAGTTCTTCACATCACTACACTGTACTCCTTATTTTGGCACTACTTGTGAATAATTGATAATTTCACTTTTAATGTTTGGTTCCAAACTTTGTTCCCATCGAGTGGGATTGGTGAAGTGGCACTGTGCGTGCAGTCCAGAGTGCACCGCACACTGTCAGCGGCTCATTGTTTGCTTTCAACAGTGTTCTGCAATGTCGAGGAGGCTATTCTCACTGCCCTTTTTGTATTTAATTGAACAATTACTAGCATTTAATTTGAGTTTGTCACCAATAGTTGTATAAAATTGATCTTAAAAGTACACAAATTCACCAGTTAAGATGTTTGAACAAAACACAGAACACTCAACACTGGTTTTCTCCTTCTTATTCTGGCAAAATGAGAGCCAGCCAGGACATATTTTTGTTGCTCATTTGTGTCTATGTTTGACTGTGTTCCCCCTTCTTATGCCCTACCTAACTAACCTGTTGTCAACAGCTCCAAAAAGCATTTGGAGTCTCCGTTTGTGTGCTCAGTTGGTGATTTGCTTTGAAATAATAAAAAAGATCTGATCTGAGACAATTGTATTTATCTAAAGATATCTATGTTCTGAATTATTCTTTTTCAATATGCAGCCATCTACTTCCTTATGTTAGTCACTAAGGGTTTACCATGGTATTTGTGGTCATACCAAACTACTAATCGGTGCGTTGGGATAAGAGAAGCGTAATGATAGGTGGGAAGTGTCTGACTTAGAAAGACATCATCATCTTTTTAAGAAAGTCTGTGACCTTAAACCAAGACTTAAAAGTCTGAATGCTAAAGTGAATACCATATTTAATATATGTTTGTACAAGGTGTCGGAAGAGTCGCCCTTGCCTTTGTTAGTTAAAGTATGACACTACAGTTTACCTCAAAAAGAAGAAAAAAAAACTGCCAGGAGCAAATAGGACAATCAGCCCGGGATCACCCCCCAAACATGAGCAGGTGGACAGGCAGTGTCTTATGTATTTTTACATTTTGTGGTCGTGTTCAGGTGGCAGCCTTAGTGATCATCACACCGCACTGAATTACATGTATGTGTACATTTGAAATACGGTGACTTGTTACATATGTGAGTGTTTAAACAATGTTGGTCGGGGATTTCGATACTTCGTTCTGTTTTTTTGTTTTAGTCAGTAGTCTTGGCAACCTTAACTTCCGCTAAAAACCTGTTTCGGGTACTCATTTAAATGTATTTCTTTTCAGTATAAAATGTCTGTAGATCCAGCATTTCCCCTTGCTCAGTGACATACTGTAATCATATTTGTGCGTGTATCCTGAATGGAATATGTAATAGAATGCGGTATACCTTAATGCCATGTTTGATGTCTAAGGGCCATATGAATGAAGCATTTTTCCAGACGCAAACTGGCCGGATCGCAGAATCGACCCATTTGCGACCAGGAAAATGCTTTTTGAAACGTACAAAGCCCAAATAACTTGTTACTGAATCGCAATTTTGGTTTTGCGATTCGGTATTTGGAAGGGGCGTGTTTAGGCCATCCTTTCCAAATACCGAATCTCATTGGCATGTACAAATGTCTTCTGGCGACAATGCGGTCGCAAACATTCGCACTTTACCACCACTCAAAGTTGGTGGTAATGAATTCACATATTGGGAGGGATCCGCAAGGGACCCCTTTGTAAATTTTGGGATAACACTTTTTAAGAGCAGGCAATGGTCCCACGGACCACTGCCTACTCTTAAAAAATCAAAAGAAGACGTTTCATTTTTTATTGTTGATACACATCTGTTTTTTTTTGTTTTTTTAATGAAAACTGGTTGCATTTCAGCAAAAAAAGACCTTTATTCAAAGGCAATCACAGACATGGTTGTTTGCTCACCTCTGTAGTCTACCATCCCTTTAAGGGCTATGATTTCTAATGGGTCGCAAACTGCGACCTACCTCATTAATATTCATAAGGTAGGCCGATTTACGAGCCACTTGGAATCATAAGTATGAAACAAAACATAAGGAATAGCGATTTCCAAATAGTGATTCGGATGGAATTTGCTATTTGGAAATCACTATTCCTAGTGTTTTTACATCCGCCCTAAATTTACTTGCAAATAAATGTAACTATAACCATTTTCTGCTTTTTTGCCCCCAGGTTGCACCTTTACTGGAGGAGCTGCACAAATCCTCTGTCTGCCATGCCATGATTCAGAATTGTCTGGAGGTTTTAACAATGATGTATTTTTCAGTTGATTCAAAGAACCCATTGAAGAAGGTGTTATCCAGGTATATTTAAATATGTTCCCATTATGCGGTTTCAGCCATTTCAAAACAGTGTACTTGTCTAAGGCAATTTCAAGCTGTATTTTTACCTTAAAGAAAACTCCTCGTCTAGATTTCTATTTACCAAATTATTTCCTTTTGTGGTTTGACAAATTCAGGGGCTGCCATTTTTCGGTGACTCCCTTCTTTTAAAAAATGTTGTTGAGTTATAAGGTGGGTGTAGGCTTAAGGTAAACTATAGTTTTTAGTTAGTCTTAAAAACCGTAGGACTGAGCTTTGATTATTTTAGCACAATGATTGCATCACAGAACCAGAAAGGAGGCCATTTGCAGGAAGGAACCTAAGTATGCATTCTGTTTCTATTATATCATGAGGTCTCCAAATTACGTCCCCCAGTCCACATCTGGCCCTCTACAAGATTTTATCTGGACCACAACGACTTTAGTATTAATAGGCTGAATGTAATTTCTCTGTTGTTTTTCAAAGCCTCGGATTCCAATGATCAAAGAGAAATATATGTTCGAGGCATATGAGCTGCAGATTACACACTTGTGCATAGATCGCCATCTGGTGTTGGGCCCGGATGTTTGCAGTTGTTTTTCCTCTTGGAAAGTCTTTGGAAGTCACGAGGTCGGTGACTCCTCCTTTGGATCGTATTGCACATGAGCTTCGGTTCCATCCTCAGATTGTTTTTTTCCGCCATCGGGCTCGGATGTGATCTTCGCGCTCCGGTTCCGAACAGGTTTCCAGTTCAATCGACGCGCAATCCTCCAAACTCGGCGCGGCTCTTATCGATCAAGACCTTCGATTCCAGTCGTCGACGGCGGCCTTCGGGCCTACCCAAGCTCCGGTCCTGACTCATGGAAAGGACTCCCTTCAAGAAGTGCCCTCGATGTGGGTCCAAATTCCCCCACACCAATCTCCACGAAGTATGTAATCTCTGCCTCTCCCTTGAACACGAGGCTCGAGTCCTTCCGGTCCAAGAAAACTATTCGAGACCGAAGAGCAAGAAGAACCATGGCACACTCGTCAACGGCGATTCCAGATGACATCTTCGGAGAGGGCGTCGACGTTCCTGAAGAACACCACACCGACGAGGGCCTCGTCAGCGCCTCTGAAGCTGACGATTCAGATGTGGAGGACATCACTCCGGCACAGAGGGTCGTGAGTACCAATTTGCCCCTCCCCCACACGCTCGCCGGTACCGAAAAAGCCTTCGGTCACGATTTCGCCTCCGGGCCTAGGTAAGACCAAAGACACTGCTTCCCACACTGCACCTTCGGGACCGGTAAAGAAGCCGATTAAGCCTTCCGGTGGCTCGGGCTCGAGCCAGCCCACCGTCGGTGCCGACAAACACTCCTCCTCACCGACACCGAAAAAGAAAAGGCCTCCTCTTCGGCACCGAGCCCCATACCGAAACACTCGGTGCCAAAACCCAGTTCAACCTCCTCGGTACTGACTCCATCCCCGGAACCGACAAAAGCACACAAGGCCACCGACACCGAGATCTCGAAGCCGAAACCCATCTCGGCACCGACCAAACAAAAAGCCCTTTCCAAGCCGCATACTTCCAAACAGGACACTAAAGCCAGAAAACCAACGGCCCGATGCCTCCGGCGCCGACGGATAAACCACCTTCAGAAGAACTCTTTACACCGGATCCCTTGCAAAAGACATTGACCAAGGATCCCAAAAGCAGACATTTGATGCTCAGCATCAAAAAGAGACCGCTGGAAAAACCTGCCCCAGCTCCACCTCCAAAGAGGAAGGACTCTGCTACCTCACCTTTCAGAATACCTTCCCCACCTCTTCCACCCCCTCCACCTTCCCCCCTCCACCTTCTCCTTCTCCACCCCCTCCTCCTCATTCCCCAACACCCCCTCCGGATGATGATGATCATGACGACACATATGATGACATGACGGACGTGCCCCATGACTTACCTACAGGGGACCCCACTCCCACAGGCTCCCCAGACCCATGGGACGACTATAACATCCCCGACATCCCTAACGTCCCACTAGATGATCTCTATCCTTCGAGACCATCCCCACCAGAAGACTCATTGGGGTTCAACCATTTACTCCAAAGTGCTGCACACTATCACGGGGTAGATCTCCATACCGACCCCATGGAGGAGGATTTCCTCCTCGATACTTTCAACACCACGCATAGGGCCACCTCCATACTGCCCATGCTCAAAGGAGTTATAAAACATGTGCCAGAGGTCTTTAAAGACCCCGTCAGAGCCAGGGTCATTAACCCGCGCATTGACAAAAAATACAAAGCCGCCCCTACAGATCCCTCCTACATCAGAGGGCCAGCACCACTAGATTCCCTGGTAGTGTCCACAGCACGAAAGAGGGCCAACTCCCAGGCGTCAGGCGAAGCACCACCACCTGACAAAGAGTCAAAACTCTTGGACGCATCCGGCAAGCGCACTGCATCACAAGCTGCCAACATATGGCGTATCGCCAATACACAAGCGCTACTAGCAAGATATGACAGGGCCCATTATGACGAGCTAGAAGCCATAATGCAACACCTCCCTGACAAATACAAAAATAGGGCAAACAAGTTAATTCAGGAGGGCAAAACCATCACTAATACCTCCATCCGTTGTTCCCTAGATGCAGCCGACACCGCCTCCAGGGCCATCAATACTAGCGTCCTCCTCCGTCGCCATGCCTGGCTCAGGATCTCAGGATTTAAACCAGAAGTACAAGCTTCCATCCTGAACCATCCCTTTGACCAGGAACATCTGTTCGGCCCAAAAGTGAATGAGGCCCTAGAAAAGATGAAAAAAGACACGGACACGGCGAAATCTATGGAAGCCTTACAATCACACCCTCCCAGGCGTTCCTTTCGCCGTTCCTCCTTTCGGAGCACATCCAGAGGCTACTCCTCTAATACCGCTTCCACTTCATATTAAGCCCCTACCCAATCCACCTTCACAAGGGGTTACCAAAGAGGCGGCTACAGGGGCAACAATAATAAAGGCAGAGGCAGGACAAACACCGCCCGCTCTGCCTCCACACCTACCCAATGACTTCCCTCCACTCCCCCCAGACCATCCCACTCCGGTCGGGGCAGACTCCGAAATTTCCTTCATGTCTGGGCTACCATCACCTCAGACAAATGGGTAACACAAATAATTTGGTCAAGCTACTGCCTAGAACTAATATCTACCCCCCAAAAAATTCCACCCAGACAACGCCCAATGTCACAGGAACATCTAACATTACTAAAGCAGGAGGTAATCTCCCTCCTACAAAAAGGGGCGATAGAACACGTTCCTACCAACCAATGAAATCTGGGGGTTTACTCCCTATATTTTCTCATACCAAAAAGGGACGAGACACTACGGCCCATCCTAGACCTCCGGCCCCTAAACACATACATACACTCAGACCATTTTTACATGGTAACACTTCAGCAGGTATTTCCCCTGCTCTCCCAAAATGACTTCCTGACCACTTTAGACCTAAAAGACGCTTATTTCCACATTCCTGTACACAACGCTCACAGGAAGTACAACACACGCATGCCACTATCCAGCTACTTCACCAACTGGGCTTCACAGTAAACCACGCAAAGTCCCATCTGCAACCATCCTACATGAAACAATACCTCGGTGCCACCATAGACACCTCAAAAGCGCTAGCCTACCCCAGTCCAGCCAGGATTACCAGCATTCAGGCTCTATGCGCAAAATTTATAGCACAACACTCTCTTCCAACTCGGGTGTTTATGCAACTAATAGGGATGATGGCCTCTTGCATATTCATAGTACCTCACGCAAGACTCCAAATGCGTCCTCTCCTAGAGTGCTTAGCGCGCCAATGGAACCAGGCCCAAGGTCAATTAACAGAACAGGTGTTGGTAGACGGTCGTACCCATCGCTCTCTGCAGTGGTGGACCACCACAAACCTTTCCAAAGGTCGACCGTTCCTTGACCCGGTTCCTCAGATAGTACTCACAACGGATGCATCGCTCTCCGGCTGAGGAGCTCACCTACTACATCACACCATGCAGGGCAGATGGACACCTCAACAAAAGTTACTCCACATCAACCATCTGGAGTTACTAGTCATATTTTTAGCCCTAAAATCTTTTCAAACACAGATTTCAGGCAAGGCAGTCCTAGTCCGCACAGACAACATGACAGCCATGTACTATATACAAAAACAAGGCGGCACACACTCTCCACAGCTCTCTCAACTAGCACAGAGCATATGGAGATGGGCCATACCCCAGAAAATCTTGCTCCTGGCCCAACATGTCCCAGGAGTCCAAAACACTATGGCCGATCTACTCAGCAGACAAACACAACAGATCCACGAGTGGGAACTACATCCATAAGTTCTTCACCCGTAATTTCAAATATGGGGGCATCCACAGATAGACCTCTTCGCCACCCGCTAAAAACACCAAAGCCCATGCTTCGCCGCCAGATATCCACACCCATTGTCCAAAGGCAATGCGATATGGATGAACTGGTCAGGCAGATTTGCGTACGGTTTTCCGCCTCTCCCTCTCATTCCATTAGTGGTGCGCAAACTACAACACTCCCTCACTCTCATCCTTGTAGCTCCAACTTGGGCCAGACAACCGTGGTACACCACACTACTATCTGTAGTACCGCACCAAAAGTTGCACCTCTCTCCACACCTCTTAACCCAGAACCATGGCGAGATCAGGGACCCGGACCCAGCTCAGCTCAACCTAGCAATCTGGCTCCTGAAATCCTAGAATTCGGTTACCTCAATCTTCCCCCTGACTGTATGAACGTAATCAAAGAAGCTAGGCGACCCACCACTAGAGCGTGCTACGCCGCCAAGTGGAAACGTTTTGTTGTCTATTGTCACAACAATACCATCAATCCCCTAGATGTGTCCATTCAACACATCATAGGCTATTTACTACACCTACAAAGATGCAATCTAGCCTATACGTCTATTAGACTGCACCTCACAGCCATAGCAGCTTATCTACAAAACAGGCAACATCTATCACTTTTTAGAGTACCTGCCATCAAAGCCTTCATGGAAGGCCTTAAAAGAATAATTCCCCCCAGACTGCCACCCTCACCTGTGTGGAACCTAAATATCGTTCTCGCCAGACTAATGGGGCCTCCCTTCGAACCTCTGCACAAATGTGAACTTCAATTCCTAACATGGAAAACCGCTTTTCTTGTAGCCATCACTTCCCTCAGAAGGGTCAGTGAGATACAAGCACTTACCATTCAAGAACCTTTTCTCCAAATGCACCATAACAAAGTTGTTCTCCATACCAACCCAAAATTCCTCCCTAAAGTAATTTCTCCCTTTCACCTAAACCAAGCTGTAGAACTACCAGTATTCTTCTCGCAACCACAGCGTTGCAGAGAGAGCTCTTCACACACTAGATGTCAAAAGAGCCTTACTCTACTACATAGAGAGAACACAACCTATCCGTAAGACCAAACAACTGTTTGTCTCTTTCTCCCCACCACACAAGGGCAACCCCATCTCCAAGTCGGGAATAGCTAGGTGGATTGTCAAATGCATTCAGATTTGCTACCACAAAGCAAAACGAACACTATCCGTTCCCCCTAAAGCCCACTCTACACGTAAAATAGGGGCTTCAATGGCTTTTTTAGGGAACATCCCATTAGATGATATCTGCAGAGCAGCTACATGGTCAACACTGCACACTTTCACTAAACACTATTGTGTAGATGTGCAAACTAAGCAACAGGCTAGTGTAGGCCAGGCTGTACTCAAAACATTATTTCAAACCACTGCAACAGATACGGGTGGTCGCCGCTAAGGATGGGTACTGCTAGGATGGGTACTGCTATATAATCTATGCACAAGTGTGTAATCTGCAGCTCATATGCCTCAAATGGAATATGCTACTTACCAGTATGCATCTGTTCCTGGCATGTAGAGCTGCAGATCTACACACGCCCACCCGCCTTCCCGGCTACCTTTATCTGTTCCAGTTGATCTTATTTAGATACAAAACACATGGGCATCTTTCCTGTTATTACTACGCTCCATCTTTCCCTGTTTTCGAAAAACAATCTGAGGATTGAGCCGAAGCCCATGCGCAATACGATCCAAAGGAGGAGTCACCGACCTCGTGACTTCCAAAGACTTTCCAAGAGGAAAAACAACTGCAAACATCCGGGCCCAACACCAGATGGCGATATATACACAAGTGTGTAGATCTGCAGCTCTACATGCCAAGAACAGATGCATACTGGTAAGTAGCATATTCCATCCAATTCCTTGGGCAGGCTGTAAGTGACAGCAGAGCCTCTTGAATCTTCTCTGATATTTAAAATGAATTATAAAATGCTGTTAAGTAATTGATTAATTTGTCAGAGAATTTGCTAACGTTTAACATTTTTACTTGTTCTATATTATTTTTCAGTTTAAGCACAGCATTGTTTCTTTGTTATTGTCATATTTCTCTTTTGTTTTCTTTGTGATTGTCACATTTCTCTTTTGTTTTTAATCATATTATGCTGATTACAAAAAAGATCCAAGTAAACCTTATTCATTCATTTAAATTTTATTTATTCATTTATAAAACTGATTTATTTGTGCCTGCTAATATTTGTAAAATATACGATGCAGCCCTCGTATTGAAAAGTTTGGAGACCCCTGTGCTATATAAACACTTGAATAAGCTTTCTGAAAAGAAGAGCCTTCACAGGTTTCTTTGAAGTTTCTTTGTAGATTTATTGATAGAACAGCATCCCAGCAGAGAGCAACTTCCCTTACATCCAATGGCTCTCTTCAACTGTCCACATAGAACCTTCCCCGTGTCATTCTACGAGTAACTAGGTAACAATTCCATGACATCTACTAGCTGGAGATCTCTACATATCTCCCTTTTTATACAAAACAACAAACACATGTAAAACAAGATCATGAGAATCCAAAAAGATTAATAAAATTAACATTTTGTTTATCTAATAATACATAAAATAAATGTACATTGAGAATTAATATTCTAAATTCCGCTTCAAGGAAACATCCTATGGCTTTGGCACTTTACAAACATTTCCTAAACTCCACATTGTATCATCTTCCAATATCACAATATTGGATTTCACATTTTTGACTTGTAAAGGTCCCATATATTTACTTTCACCTTTACGGACCCATTCAGTCTTCCGCACCACAACCCAATCACCTACATGCAACGTTATCTGTTTAACTCCCTTTCTAGAATTATACGCATCCTTCATCTTTTCTTGACCCACTTCGACTTTCCTCAACATTTCCTCACAATCAACCCATATCTTATCCTTCTTACATAACCAAACAGGACATTCTTTTTCACCTGGTTCTCTCCCTTTAAGGGATACAAAAGGAGCTATCCCAGTGGTGGAATGGGGAGTAATCCTATGCACCCACATCATTTTCTGCAACTCCTCCCTCTACGACAACCCATTCGCAAGGGATAACTGAATATTGTCCATTATTATACGATTAACCCTTTCCACCAGACCATTAGCTTGAGGTCTAAAGAGAGCTACCTTTTCATGAACAATACTCATTCTTTCTAGATACTCTTGCATCTCTCTTGAAACAAATTGTACTCAATTATCGGTCACTATACTACCTGGTATACCTTCCTCAAGAAAAATCCTTTCAAGAAACTTTATTACGTTGTTAGTATTAATCTCTCCCATTGTCCCTATTGTAAACCATTTAGAATAGTAATCCACTAAAACTAGAATGAATCTATCTCTTAACCCCAACGTATTCACTGGTCCAATAAAATCCATGGCTAACTTCTCCCACGGTCTTGATGGAAATTTTGTACACTCCAATGTGGGTTGACGTACCACTTTAGATTTATCACTGTTTAAGCAATATTGACAATTTTTTACCAAAGCTTCAACCTCTGAATCAACTCCAGGCCACCAAAAAGATTCTCTCACCCTTCGTTTTGACATTCCTTGCCCAGAATGACCTTCATGAATTATGTCAAGAATATGTTTTCTCACATCTCTAGGGGGTACAATTTGCCATCTTCTCATAACATTCCCATTGCTTAGGCTTAGTTCTTCTGTAATCTTGAAAAATTCCATAAGTTCCAAATCCTTGCTATCTTTAAAATTCCAGCCACTAATAATTTTACCTTCTACCCTTTTTAATACAGAATCACTTCCCATGGCTTTGCTCCATTCCTCAGGCGATAAAGCAACAACATCAATTTTGCTAATAAAATCGGTATTTGTGTTCACACAGATTTCGTCACACTCTACATCTAGAGGCATTCTCGATAAGTAATCAGCAACTACATTCTTTTCTCCTTTAACATATTCGATCTCGTAATTAAATTCCATGACAGACAATAGCCATCTAGAAATTCTTGGGGTTATACTCCCTTCCAACCTTCTCCCACCTGTGATTTATTGATAGAACAGCATCCCAGCAGAGAGCAACTTCCCTTACATCCAATGGCTCTCTTCAACTGTCCACATAGAACCTTCCCTGTGTCATTCTACAAGTAACTAGGTAACAATTCCATGACATCTACTAGCTGGAGATCTCTACACTTTCTTATGTATTTTCCCCATACAGCCTTGAAAAAGCTCAGAATCATACATGCCGGAGCAAAACATGTACTGGTAGATTATACGCAAAAATGGAATTTTCCCCTAGCTAGTAAGTGGAAAGTGTAATACTGTCAACATGTTTCATGCCCTGACTCTGATGATCAGACCAGTGAGTCCATACTATACAGAGTTGAACAAACCCCACTAGAGGAGCTACCTCATTGACTTGTTTATTTACTTACACCATGTGGAGGGTGGGTGTAGGACCTCATTAAACATATCTCCTCGCCCCCCTATTGATTATAGGGTAATGCACGGATAGACATACCCAGAGGTTCAATAACTTAGACTGTCATAATTTGTGCAGACAACCAGATACCCCTAGATGAACACCTTTAGTACACCCAAAAGGGAGAGCCATATAACTACACATACATTGGCGAGCTAGATCTTCTGTAACGAAACACAAGCACAACAGAGCACCGAGGCCATAACCAACACCGGACTCCGAAAGCAGTACAAGAGTAAATTGGAGAAATGCACTCTAAAATATCTATTAACATACTGCAAGCATTGGTAAAGCCAATAGATCTGGCGTGTGCCAAAAGTGCCTCTTCATCGACTGGTGAATTTGTGTGCTTGGTTTCTGGTGTGTTCTTCACAGCTCTTTTTCTAATTTTAGAGTGATGTCATTTTTATTACTGAATGTATTTAGGCCGCACATTTGGAGATGCAGATTTCCTGTGCACCTGCTCCAATTTGAGGGTCAACTGTCGAAAGCAATGTCCCCCCCCCCCCCACCCTCCCTTCACGAAAGAGCTAGTCTTATCAAAGGAGGAAGGAAATGCTTTCTCCACATCTATGACTGCAGCAAAGGTGTAAATGAAAATGTTGATTTTTCTTATATTTACCTCCATAAGTTGGGAAAAGTTTCGCCTCCCCCTAAGATTAGTATACCCAGTGTCCCCACTGATGTATTTAAAAGGTTTTGCCTTCCTGTTGTCCAAGCATTCTAAATGTGGAATGACAATCCTGCCTCTACCACCACAGACATAGATAGGTGCACATTCCATTGTTATTGGTACTATTGCTGTCCTGTTGAAACTACTGTCATTGCTACTGGTTCTAATAATGATGCTACCAGACTATCCAGTCCCCCTGCTAGTAGTTATGCTTGGTTATTGGTATTTTACAGTGCACAATGTGCCATTAGGATGGCCTAATGGCATGGTCTGATACCTTTGAGGGCACTGGCTGCCATTGGTAGCAGTCATGCTATTAGCACTGGTGCTAGACCTACTACTCTCAAAAGGATATGTATTGCAAGCACTCTTATGGCTTATGTTACCCCTGGTGCTACTACTGATTCTACTACTGGTTCCTCTAGTTCGGACAACTACGAACACCAGTAGTGCTTCTGCTATACCTAGCCCTAAGTGCGCCAGGTATGCCCAGACGTGGGTCCCGGGCTCACTGTGCCACTGGAATCAAGCAATCCTGGCTGAAGAGGGGTGAAACCCCGAAACCGGTCCTAGGATGCTTGTTTCCGGTCCAGGGAGGACCTGGCTTGGCAATTTGGGCTGCACTGTTCCCATGAGGCACAGGGTCAAGACTGATTTGCATATGGCCAGGTCTAAACTGGGGTGGCATGTTGAGCAAAAGAATGATGGATTTAACCCAGATCTCTTGACTGGGGGTGAATGTTTTGATTTGTTCTGCATTCCGTCCATCAATTATGTGTCTTTTGCTTTCTCACCCTAAGTGCGCCAGGTATGCCCAGATGTGGGTCCTGGGCTCACTGTGCCACTGGACTCAAGCTATCCTGGCTGAAGAGGGGTGAAACCCCGAAACTGGTCCTAGGATGCTTGTTTCCGGTCCAGGGAGGACCTGGCTTGGCAGTTCGGGCTGCACTGTTCCCATGAGGCACAGGGTCAAGACTGATTTGCATATGGCCAGGTCTAAACTGGGGTTGCATGGTGAGCAAAAGAATGATGGATTTAACCCAGATCTCTTGACTGGGGGTGAATGT
Organism: Triturus cristatus; assembly: GCF_964204655.1. Taxonomy (NCBI): domain Eukaryota; kingdom Metazoa; phylum Chordata; class Amphibia; order Caudata; family Salamandridae; genus Triturus; species Triturus cristatus. Next base: position 1,636,793,219 of record NC_140589.1, read on the forward strand.
TTTGATTTGTTCTGCATTCCGTCCATCAATTGTGTGTCTTTTACCTAGTAATATTACAGCTTCTACTGCTAAAAGACGCAGTGCTAATTTGCACCAGTAAAAGTTTTGTGTCAGTAGTAGTTGAATTACCAGTGTTTGCACTATAGGCGGCACTCGTAGTGGTGTGACTTGCAGCAGCGTCAATATTAGGAGTACTAGTGGTACCAGTAATAGCAGCTGTATTGGAGGGTCTATTAGTGCTTCCGACTTTAGTAGGATGCGTAATATTGGATCAGGAAGGTCATTGATGTCTGAGGGAAACAGCCTTTACAACAAGGTTTTTACCACGTTGTACCTTTACCACACATTTTTTACCACATAATGTTTTTAGAAGTCATATTTTTTACAAAGTATGCCTTTACCACGCATTTAAGGTAAGTTCATGGGTATCGGGGTCTCCCCCCACAAATACATTGTTTATATACATAAAGATATCTATAAACAATGCTTGGTAAAGACATACGCTGTAAAAGCATATGTGTTCTTAATAAAATGCAAGGTGAAAAATGTGTTGTAAAGGCATGCAGAGTATTTCCCTGCGGTGTTCCGTCATACAGCCGATGTCTGATGGGTTGGAAAATCCTTCTCTGCCATTTTCTAAGGTACATTGAGTAGATCTCTATGCGGTGTTAAGATATTGTGGCTGCATAGTGGTGGGGCTAAAGCTTTTGAAGATAATACGGTACAGTGGGGGAATATTGCACATAGTGTTCAGGGAGCAAGGGCCTCTGAGAGAGGTTTTGATGCTGGTATAGTGTTCATCAGGAAACTGGTCGAACCCATGGTTAAATGTTAATATTCTGAAAAAACTGAAACTAAAATCGTGTTTATTTATACTTTTGAACCATAAAACAAACCCAGACACAAACTCGTACTACATAATTACATAGCTAACATTCATCAAAAAATTGCACCGTTCTAAACACATGCAAGAAAAGTTGTTCCTAATTATGTGAAGTTTGAAGTTAGCTTAAGCTGTGCTCTCTTTTTGATATCATATATCTCCCTCTAAAGTATTGATCTATTTTCCATATTGTGAGGAGATGCAACTTGGCTTTGAACTTATTAGTCCAACTGAGCAGGCTTTCTAAAGGGTTTCCTACCCACTAATTAGCCCTTTTAATAGTCCGGCTTGGCAGCCGAGCTGTCGCCAGACAACTATGTGAGAACCACCAGTAGAGGGACTTTGGCTCCGCCCATGTTAGGAGTCAAGAGTACATGTTTTGATTGGGCAGAAGGTATGGCTTCCTCAAAACGTGTGTGCCCTCTTCACAACTGTGATCATTTTGTTTATCCTGCTGCCCGAGGTTGAACATTCAGGGGCACACACATATCATTGTACTGCTATTAAAGTATCTTGGGTAACTGGATGATGTATGGCGTTCTTCTCTGGCAGCAGCATAGAGGGGAAAATGCAGTCATTAACGTAAATGGATTTCTAGGTCTGGCTTGATAGTGCATTCATAAGTTTTGACCTATTGGCATTGCCAATGCTTCCGCCATTTTCCTTTGGGCAGGTGGACACTAGGAAATACCCAGAGCTAGTTTGTGAAAGTGAAACCTGCATAATGTGCAAGCATTGCTGCGAAATCCATATTCTGTCATAAATATTAGTGTATCAAATATCGCATCTTTATTTTGAAAGCAATTAGGCTTCTGACCATATGTGTGTTTCAAGGCAGATTTGCGTTTTGATTGACAGAAGTTGATAGCACCACTTGTAAACTTGTAACATTTCCTTCTCTTTCATTTGTGTTTTAACTTTTCTCTTTTCTCTTTTCTGTGCTATAGCTCTTTGGACAGCCTACACCAGCACTTTAGCACAGGAGCTCGTTACACTTTCACAAGCTGCCTTCGAGAAGAATTGCAAACTACAGACCCTTCACTGCACAGACGGGTGCTGGATAATCTTTCGAGCTGCACGGAGAGCTTCACTCTAGGTAAGCTCTTTTGTCACAGTGAAAGATCAGGGTGCTGCATGCTTGTCAGTAGCTCCAGGGGCCAGTTGCTGCTGCACTTGCCATGCCACCACGGCCAATTGAGCTTACAATTTTCTATCTGCACAGCAACAAACAGTCCTGGGAAAGAAATCGTTTTCTGTCTATAATTTCAACTCTGGTTTCTAAGGCACAGCATTGGCAGTGCCACCTGAGCGACTATGCTGCTGCCCATTCATGTATGTATATGCTGGATACCCTCGCGCACAGCACGTGTGACAAGCAGCGTTTCACAAATCCACCTTTGTTTACAAAGCCGCTTTACACTGAAAGCGTGACACTTTCAGTGTAAATCCGCTTTGTAAACAAACTTCGATTGAAGACTACGAGGAGTGTTGTTTCATTTATTATTGACGACGGAAGAGTTGTGATATATATATATATATATATATATATATATAATCACCAGTACACTAAGAATCCATAAACAACAGTGACTTCTTCTTGTATCTTTCCTTAAGATTTCTTTTATTCTTTCGTTAAGTATTTTTTTCAGTACAGCAAGCAGCCTCCAAAACTGGAAACAGCCAACACGTGTTTCGCGCCCCAATGCACTTCTTCAGGGCTCTTAAGTATAAATCCTTTGGTCTTCCTATGCCTTTAACTTTGAAGTACTTGTTAAGTGTTAGTAATCTCCTTTTGGTCTCTACCTCCTGTTCTAATCACATTAATTTTCTTAGGTCATTCTCATCCACAATCATTCAGTGCTTATTTTCCCTTGATAAGGGTCGTAGAGCTGCTGTCAACCTGCGTTGTTCTCGTCTGAATCGAATTGTGCATACTTAAAGAAAGAATACAAGCAATCTTAAGGAAAGATACAAGAAGAAGTCACTGTTGTTTATTGTTTCTCTGTGTACTGTTGTTTATATATTGAAAAATACGATACTGGTGGGGACCAGTAACTGAGATAACCAGTGCCGGGCGCTATTCCCCGAAGTTGAGATATATATATATATAATCAGGTAGATTTCAGGGCAGTGTAAGGGGATGGGGTAGTTTAAAGGTGTTGGGGTAGCGGAAGTTGTGGTGCAGGGATTTGGGCCATAGGGCAGTATGAGGGGAATGGTTAGTTGGGTTTGTTTTTAGGGCTGGGAGGAGGTCGGGTTAGGTTTTGATAATGGAAGAGGTTGGGGTAGTTTAAGGGACAGTGCAAGGGGTTTGGGGGTGGTCAGGGTAGTGTAACTTACGGTGCAGGGATTTAGGCGATAGGGCAGTGTGAGGGGAATGGGTAATTGGGTAAGATTTTAGGGTGGGGTGTGGTGTAGGTTTTAGGGCAGTGGAAGGGGTTGGGGTAGTTTAAGGGACAGCGAGGAGTGTCGGGGGGGAGGTCGTGGTAGTGTAGGGTTTTAGGCCTTAGGGCAGTGGGAGGGGAATGAGCAGTTGGGGTCGTTTTTAGTGCTGGGGTCAGGGTAGGTTTTACTGCATTGGAAGTGGTTGGGGACAGCGCAGAGGCGGTGGTGAGGGGGTTGTGGGGAGGAGGAGGCAGGGTAGTGGCGAACCTAGTCACACATACACCTTTACCATTCATGCCTATAGCACGAAATTTTGTGGTAAAGGCATGCATGCTAAAGAAATGCGTGGTTAAGACGCATTCGTGGTTGGGCTGTGTGGTAGAGGCACGCGTGGTAAAACCCTTTGTGCTTCTATCATATAACCATTACAGCCTCAACTGATGTTGCTGTTGATTCCCTAAAATATGGAGCATGACAGTTAACCAAAAGAAAGTATCATCGCTAGTATCACTCGCTTCTTCCCTTATTTTTAATGTTCTTATCTGAATATCCTGTTTATGTGAGCAACCTGGGCCCTATTTCTAGCGTTTGGGCCTGTCTTCAAACGAACCCCTCACATTGTTACTCCTTTTGTTGTTTTTAAGCATTCTTTTAATTGATGACCAGATAGAATTAAAGGAGAGAATAACTTCTGGGCCCAATTTCATCCTCCAGGCTGGCATATCTGTTAGATTTGCAAAAATCAGTTCAGACACGACCTTTGAATTTTCAACTCCTGCCCATGTAATTTTTGATCCATTTTCTCCAGTAGCTTCAGTATCCTGGCTGACACCTTACTCATATTAGGGGCAGAATTCAATTGTACCCTAATTAAATTGTGGTCACTCGGGCAGTTTTGGGTAACTCCATAACCTTGAGTTAAATGAATTAGGCTATCTGAGGCCATAATCAATAGTGGTGTTGGCTCCTCTCCCTGTAAATGGTGGGATAAGCTGTGATGCACAGGATCCTAAATCCCCTGCAACCTTAAAAATGTATTTCATGCAGAGGGTATTCTGAGCCCCCCTGTAGTGATTATCCAAAAAATGAGTCTGTTCTCCCCCCCTCTCCCCCCCCCCCTTGTCTACTGCACCACATACCTCTTTTGGGGGGAATGGACATAAATGAACATTGAAATCCCCTGCCCAGACGATGTATACTTCTTTAGTACTGGAGGATAAATACATCCCTAGATCAAAGGCGTCTGTCACACCCACTCCACGAATATTAAAAAAATTATTGTAAACATTTATCATCGAAAACCTATGTCCTCACAGAAAGACCCAAGCTTAAAAGCTGATAGAACTGCGAGCTTGAATTAGTATACATTGTATTCTCTGGTAAGAAAACAGCCTAATCTGAGACTAAAGTTGCTAGGCCACCCTTCGCACTTCCTGACGGGGATGGAACTGCTGGAGTGTTAAAGGGTTTGAACACTTCCACAAAGAAAGTGTCAATAGACCATGTTTCTTGTAGTTATATAAAGTTAAACCCTTTAAGCGGAATTAACCAGTCACCGTTATTCAGCTTGTTCCACAGCCCGGCTACATTCCATGACGCTAAAGACAGCCAGTCCTGAACGGGGGGACCATCCTGGGAAGTATTTTTGCAATTAGTAAATGGAACTAGCCCATGATTGCTCTGTTTCCCAACAGTTACATTGTTGGCTGAGTTTTTATCATTTCCGATCTCTACTTTACTACGTCAGTCTAGGATATTAATTGTATTTAGGCAATAATAGTGGTTATAGGTGTTCACACAATAGTGGGATCATTACTTACTATCCTCATGATGGTCGCTCATGATTTAGTGGAAACCGTGGGTCTATTGAAGAAACTGAATTGGACAATTTTCTTCAGGGGGAAGACTGTTGTATATGATTAAAGGTGTTCAAGATGTAACTTACAAAATTTGGATTTCGAGAACTAACAACTATACAGTCCCCCCTCCTCTCCCCCGCACCCCTCCCCCTGGAGTTTTCGATTTTCCCAATCCAGGGAAGTCTCCTTCCTATTAAAATGTTCTTATACAATCTTTGTGTTGACCCATTGAAAGCCAGCGAACTGTCTTATTTTTTCAGCAATGAATATTTCTCCTATTGTGTATGTGATAGAGGTGGAACATCTTTTAAAGTTAGGACATAAAGGTTAGCATCAGGCAGGAATTGCAACACCACATTAGTGTGATAAGTGTTATTTTCTGGTTACAATGTGATGTCCTCCCTCCGGTCTGGCTGTAGCCCCCATTAATCGGCTTTGCATCATCTTTGTGGCCATTGTCAACCCCCCCCCTTAAGATCTTCTTACATTATATATCTGATAGAGACTACTAGCCTCAGATTCCTTAACGTAGAATTATCCCCAGGCGTGAGACTGGACCCGGAAAACTTTCTTGCCCAGCATCTCTGCGTGCCAGGGGGCAGTACCACGCGACTTCGCCCGATGTCCTCCGTGGGCGTGACGTCAACCCCACCCCGGCGCGCTGACATCAGTATTCTTCTTTTCCACGTGCAACGCGGATCCGGATCGTGTCCTGGCCTGTTTCAGGCCTTCTTTTTCCGCTTTTGAGCGTTTTTCTTGGGTACAGTGTGCAAATGCCTTCGAGCTTCAAGACGCGCTCGTCTTGCGCGTGCCAGATGTCGGCGACGGATCCTCACCCCGTCTGCATGTGGTGTTTGGGGGAACACCACGACTCCACAGACTATGAGGCGTGTCAGCAAATGAAGCCGAAGTCCCGGCGGGAGCGCCGGATGAAACTCCTTTCGGGAACGCATGTCCAGGTCGGCGTCGTTGCCGTGTCCGTCCCCCGCAGACAGCTTCAAGAACCGCCACCTCCGTCTCCGATATCGTCCTTCTCGTAGGCCGCAAGGGCGTCGCTCACCTGTTGGTGTCGCAGTTTGTCCCCGAGGCCCGGTCCCCGGCCTGTTGGGGGTATGGGTTCTTGGCGGGTGGTGCCGCCCCACGCGTCGGCACCCTATCCGCCGTTCCCCGGCGCGGGGGCGACCAGTGTCCAGATGGAGGCCTATGCTGCAGCCTGGCAGGCCTCGTTGGCTCTTCCTTCTCTTCCTGGGATGTCTGCGGATCCCTTGTCGTGTGCGTGGACTTCTGCGGCGGTGTCGCCGGCGGCTCCGGCACCAACAGGTTCGGATCCAGGTTCGGAGGATGTGGTGCCGTCGGGGTGCGGCCCTTCGGGTTTCCCTCCTTCGGACCACAGCGCCTCTGCCTCGCCGTAAACCCCTGCGGGGTCCCTGAGTTGTCGCAGGAGGTTGCCAGGGCGTTTCCTTGAGTCCCCCTCGGTCCTCGAGGCAGGCGGCGGCCTTGTGTGAGGCCGAGGTGACGCCGCTCAGGCGCCGGCGGCTGCTGGCCCTGGCGGGCCACCGAGGGGTCGGGCGTGTCCCTGGGCCCCCCTCGTCCCTCCACGCAGACGGCTGCCTTGTTGGTCGAGTCAACACCTTTTCGGCGCCCTTCCTTAGCCGCCCCGGCTCCAACCCAGTCTCGGTCTCCCGGCGCGCGTTGTGGCAGATGTCGTTCCGGCGTCTCCTTCGGCGCCAGTCGACGTTGACCTGACACCGGTCACGGACTACGGCGCCGGGCCGGCGTCGGGTCGTTGATTCGTCTTCGGACGCCCCCTCTTCTCCAGAGGTTCGGCGGTTGTTGGTTTCATCTTCACAAGAGACAGGTCGCCGTGCCGTGGCTTCTAAGGGCGGCTCTTCGCCGTCGCTGTGCCCGCAGTCTTTGCCGAAGGCGCCTCAGGTTCCCCATTCCTCGGTCCCCATTCCCCCTTTCCGGGCTTCGCCTTTCCTTCCTCCGGTTGGACTGGGGGACGGCCGCCTAAGCCTGCAGCTGTCGCCCACAGAGAAACAGCTTTCCCCGCTGAGGGGCCCTACGGAGGCGAGTGCTGCCTTCACTTGGGCTGTTTCCACGGCTGCGGGTATCTTACGCATGGGCAATCCAGCTGCCCTTTTCCCCACAGATCATCTTCTGATGGTCCTCCATCAGGGTTCTGGTGGTCGGGAGCTGCTTCTTCCCTTCGAGGCTTCGCTCCACACTTCTCTTTTGGGGGCCTGGGGACGGCCCGCCACGGGGGACCCGGTGCCCCAGCAACTTCTGCACCACCACCGTCCAGCGCCGCATGATCCTGTCTGTCTTTCCCTCCACCCCTCTACCAGGGGCCCTCTTTTACAGACTGCCTTTCCCTCCCTGCCATCAGTTTTGTCTCCCCTGTCGCGGGAGGCCCGCTGGTTAGATTCCTGGGGGTGCAATATCTTCGCCTCCACCAGTGCGGCTTTGTGGGCCCTTAACAATCCTTGTGTATTGGCTAGGGCCACTTCTTGCTTGTGGGATTCGGTGGAGTCCCTTATGTCTGCCGCTTCGCTGGAGGGTGCCTGTGTTGATCTGAGGCACGATGTGTTGGATGGCTGGGAGCTTGCGGCGTTTATTCTTCGCTTGGCTCTGGACATTTCGGAGGTGCTTGATCGTACCATGGCTTCTTCGGTGGCCCTTCGTCGACATGCCTGGCTCCGGGATAGTGTGTTCCCGGAGAACGTTCGGGAACGGCTGCTGGACCTTCCCTTTGATGGCACTCTTTTGTTCCACGCCCCTGCGGATTCTGCCATTCAGAGGTTTCTTGCGGGGCTTCGTCCTCCCCACCCTCCTCCTCCTCCTCCACCTCCTCCTCCTCCTTCCCCTCAGTGACCTGTAAGTCGGTCTGTGTTTTGGGATGTGTTCTTCCGTTGTTTTCCTGGGGGCTTGTAGCGAGTAGCCCCGGTTGTGTGTTCGGTGTGGTTGTTGTGCCTTCTGGTCCTTTTGTTAGGACTTTGGTGCTGTTGGCTGCTGGTCCAGCCCTTTTTTGGCTTGTGGGTTTGGCTTTTGTGTTCGGATGGAAGGCTTGGTCCGTCCCCCGTCTTTCTTTCTTCTTTCTGCCTGGTTCCTCTTCATTCGTGGGTCAGTGTCCGGGCCCTTCTTGGCCCTTCCTGACCTCTGCCTTCGGCCGGCATCTAGCTTGTCCTGGGTGCACCATTCCGTGGTGTGGTCGGCTGCTGGCTGTGCATGCCAGTGTGGGCCTGTTTGTTCTTCTACGCCGTTGTGGCCGTTGCTGTTTTCTCTCGTACCTTTCTTCTTCCGGCTGCACTTTTGGTGGTGCAGCCATCCCTGCCTTATCCGCTGTTTGCGGCTGGGGGGTGTGTGCTGCTTTTCTGTCGCTGTGTATGCGTTACTTCAGGTGGGCCCTGCCTCCGGTTCTACCTCTTCTCCCTAGGGGTTGAGGTAGTCCGTGTGTTCCTTGAGGCTTTTGGGCGCTGTCTGCCCCTACGGGGTGTTGGGCAGTTCTCCCTTGGTTGGTCTTAGGATTTCCTGGCCTTTCCCTTCTTGTCCCTGTGACATGTCCCCTGCTGGGGCCCTGTGCGTCTCCTGGTGGGGAGGCTCTCTCGCAGGCCCTCCTCCCTTCTGGGTATGGCTCTATCAGATGTACAAGTTACTTACCTTCAGTAACGATGTATCTGGTAGAGACTATTCTAGCTGCAGATTCCTTCACAACCCGCCCTTCCTCCCCGTTCTGCGAGGACCCTCTGCTTGGGTTTCTGCAGTGGCCTCCCTTTGGGTGACTTGTCTTCTGTGGGTGTCCTCTTCGTTTTCTTCCAGTCAGGCATCCTTCCAGCTGGTCTCTCTCCAGCGTGAGGTCCTACTTTTGCTCCTTTCCTCTGTTGTTAGAATTTCTGATCCCCAACCGGTCTTCCTCGTTAGGGGTTCTTTTACCTGTCCCTTGACTTTCCGCTCTTTTCAGAGGTTATGGCCCTTCTTGGCAGTGTCGTCTGGGGATGGATTGCTGTTGCTCCTCTGTTCCGGGCTTGTGACCCTTCCCCTTGTTGTGGTGGTTGCAGTCTCTCTCTCTCTCTCTCTCTCTCTCTCTCACTCTCTCACTCTCTCTCCTCCTCTCTCTCTCTCTCTCTCTCTCACTCTCTCACTCTCTCACTCTCTCACTCTCTCACTCTCTCACTCTCTCACTCTCTCACTCTCTCACTCTCTCACTCTCTCTCCTCTCTCTCTCACTCTCTCACTCTCTCACTCTCTCTCCTCTCTCTCTCACTCTCTCACTCTCTCACTCTCTCACTCTCTCACTCTCTCACTCTCTCACTCACACTCACGCTTGTGCCTCCAGGAGGGCTCTTGCCCTGGCTTGCACGGTGGTTCCGCGGAGTGGTGATTTGCACTTTATTTGCAATGGCTTCGCTGCTCTGGCCTTCTGGTGCTTTACTGCCACCTGGTGCTTTTGCCTTGGTTTGCGCAGTTTTTCCTCAGAGTGCTGCTCTGCTCTTTACCTCCTCTGGCCTGCTGTTGTCGCCTTCTGGTGCCTTGGTGCCACCTGGTGATGTTTCTTACCTTTTGTTTCTCTCTATTTTGTTTCTCTGGTTTTTTCGCACACTGTACCCATGCACTCCTCAGTTTTGTTGTGATGGCTCCGCGTTGTGGCGCAGAAAAGTTGTCCGAAGCATACTGACGTCAGTGCACTGGGGTGGGGCTTATGTGACCTCGCTGATGTCATGCCCGCGAAGGATATTGGGCGGAGTCGCGTAGTACCACCCCCCTGGGGCGCAGAGATGCTGGGCAAGAAAGTTTTCCGGGTCCAGTCTCACGCCTGGGGATAATTCTACGTTAAGGAATCTGCGGCTAGAATCGTCTCTACCAGATACATCGTTACCGAAGGTAAGTAACTTTGTCCTGTAGAAATGGTTAAATCTGATGTGGCTTGATTCAAAGTACCTTGTTTGTTTTGAGCACAGTTCGAGAAATATGCTGCATTATACTCCTTATGCGTATGCCTAGACTCTTTATATGCTCAGAAAGGTTGCCTGCAATGCACTCTATTGATTCTAATCTATTCATAACAGACATAATCATTGATTTTAGAGTCTCCTCCATTAATGTTATGCAACTATCCCAGTTAAAAAAAGAGCGCTCTGTCCGGTATTTTGTTAAGCACCTAATTCACTGTTCACTGGGTGAGCTCTAGCCTTCTCTCTTCATTCTCAATTTCTGTACATGGTCGTCAAAGACGAGTACGAAGTCAACGAGTAATAGCAGATGGAGCTGGGTTAAGGATGTTAAATGCATTGTAGTATAGTGTTCTCTAAAGACTTGAGTCTTCAACTCTTTCCTAAATTGGAGCAACATTGGGGCGGTCCTGATGGATACAGGGATGTTGTTTCAGATCCTGGGTGCATCGATGGCAAATGTCTGCTATCTTGTTTTTACATTCCTCTTCTGCAGTGCGGATGGTGCCCTGGCTCTGGATGTGTGCATAGGTTGTGTGCATTCACTGAAATGACACCAATTTAACCTAGCAGAAGCTCAAATTTTTCCTGAATGCAACACTGCATTTGATTTAGGCTTGAATATTCAACAGCTAATTACAGCTAGTAATTTTGCCACATTATTGATTAATTGTTCATACTGTACGTTTCTTTGCCAATGATTATTTCTTTATAAGGAAATCCTAAACCAGTATGCTCTGTGGGAAAGATTGCCAGTAAGATATGGATGGAGCGTTTCCTCAGGCTCACAGAATGCGATTAAGAATGATTTGGGGATGTGTCTGTATATGCGTGTCTTTCTTGAATTTCTACCAAGGAAAAGAGGATAACTGAGGAGTTTTGAAATGTAAATGTCATCCTCAAACATCATTTGCATATTTTTACATATTTTGAATATTAGAAACGGCCAATTTAGCCAGAGATGATTAAATATCTATATTGAGTTTATTTGATCCAAATATCATTTGACTATAAATGTTAAAATGGTGCTGGACTGCTGTTTTTATTATTGAGAAAAAATATCAGTGAATCATTGTCTATTTTAAAAACTATGGAAATAACAGTTTGGTGTAAAAAATCAGTTTGCAAATAAAAGAGGTTTGCTTCTTTGCACATAATTCATACTGCTATTTTATGGGCGCAAATCTATCAAATATTAGAATGAATGATTGAAACTTTAGTGATAACTAATTAAAATCTTTTCGGTAAAATATGTCAATACTAGCACAACTTACTCCACAGAAAGTAAAAAACTGTTTGTTATGACGTTGGTCATGTATTAAAAAGTTTATGCATAAAGGTCCTTGCATGATTACTGTATCATGATCACCCAAATAACTTTGACATTTCAATTACCCAAACTCATCCACACAAATTAAAATACAGATGACCACAGAAATATTCAGTTAATATATGTCTGCTTAGTAAAATCCATGATGTGTTTGCCGTACGGGTTCCAGTGAATTAAGTTGCACCTACCCGTGGATAAAAGGTTTTGTGAATCGGTACTGTAGACTGAATACAAACGTTGTTTGTACCACCCTTTCTACCATTCCCCAATGCCATGTTAAATAAAAAGCTTGAAACTTTTCAGGTCTTACATTTAAGTCCATGTTTTCCATGTCATCCAGGTAGGGGTACCAGAAGGCATAAAAAAGTTATGTTGTCATTTACCTTTTAAGAGACCTTTTCTAGGACCTAATCCAAACTTTAACGAACTAAGTTTCTAAGCTAGAGACCATACACCTGCAAAGAAATAAATGCATTGGCTGCAAATAGATATCAAGTCTTGAGTTGTTCTCAAGGTTGGTATCAGAAGTACGTTTGTGGGCCAGGAACACTAAAATGTATGGATTGTAGTTTGTATGAGACTCAGCACTTCAGCTGTGGTTCCATTTGTTGTTATGACCTATTCCAGTTGTATTTCATTCTTATGCACTCATGCATACAATTACCCAGCATACCAAACTTTTTCCAGTAAAGATGGAATTTTCTCGGAACTTGCTCCATTTCCCTCAAAATAATATATGTGACTTTGGCATTCATAAGAATATTCAACCCAAGAGGTCTCATCTAGTGCCATGCCAAAGTCAGAATATTATTATCTGATAAATGCTACTGATAGTTTTGCATATTTGGGAGAGGATCAAGCATATACATGAAATTAAGCAATGCGTTCCTCCAGGAATAAAGTATTATAAATGGGTTCTCAGTGATGGGGTTAATTTAAGGGGAAGTTGGTCTGTTGTTTTCAACCTTGTGGCCCGCAGCGGTCTGCCCATCACAGAGTTCCCTCTTCATAACCAGTACTTTAGGATTATATTCTCATCTTTCCACAAAGATTATTTAGTTAATCTAATAATTATTTTAAAGTGTCGTGAATCTTTTTTTTTTTTTTTATTCTTATAAAAACTGTATGACTCTTTAATGTATTGTAGGATTTCGTTCTTGCGAATAAAAATTGCTTCGTTTTTTTGTTGCTGCCTATATTTCTATATTGTTCCTGTTGGTTATCAGTTTAAGTGCACCATTATGGTCTTGCACCAGTGTAATGCAAACATGCTTATTTCTTCTTGTCAAAGGATAAAGCGTGCTTTAAAGATATTTTTGCATTATTGTCTGCTTTATGTCCTCTATTGTTTCTATTGACACACAAACTGAGGTACCATTTGCTTCTATACCTATATCTATAGTGCGATTTATACCTGAGATGAGTGTGTTGTGTGGAATGCATCTACACATGTACTCAAAAATATTTAGATAGAGAAACTATCAGATTTGCTAGTCGACACCAGCATAGTTGTCCACTGGGGGGTGGCAGTCCATGTGTGTATTGTTTGGGGGAGGTTAAAGCCCTTTGCCTTGGGACCCATAGGCTTTGCTTGTGGGCACAATCTTCTACTTGAACAAAATGACTTTTTAACAGCTTGAACTTTTAATTATCTCCACTGAGGTTCTACCCACAGACTTTCAATCTCGGACTGCTGCTTTTTTGTTTTTCGCGATCCTTAACCCTTTACAAAAAGCTGCAGCAATGCCTAACACAATGTTGTTATGTTGGTGTACAACACCAAACATGTGACACAAATCATGTGCTGTGACCAAAAGAGAATTATCTCCATCTTCTTAGAGGTGCCTTGAACCTAAATGAGGTAGTGCAGGATCCAGTCATCTAGCATTTGGTCATTTAGGCCACCAAGTTGGTCCTCCTGTAAATCCTCCAGCAAATAGTCATTGAGTCTGTTAGGAGATGTCCCACAAGGATCTGAGGTACATAATCCTGGCAGGAATCTACAGGATACAGGTTGCTTGGGAGAAGGTATGTTTCAGGTTAAAATGCATGGGACTGTGAATGACTTCCTCTTGTGAAGAGCTCAGCTAGGAAATCCTTCATTTTAATCAGTGTCTCAATCTCTCACACAAATAACGTACACATCGAGGAACTGCACATTCTCCTTGAGACACATGGACTCAACAGTGGCCTAATGAAAGTTTAAGGGGCCCCCTGCAATATACAAGGAGGGCCCCCGCTCCGGATTTTATCCGGAGCACTCAGACCGGAGTACTGTGCTGAGGGGGCACCCTGCAGCTGCCCCCCGCGGGGTATACAGGGGCCTGTGTTACGCCCCTGGCACTCAAGTACAAGCACCCTGTGAGCAAAATAGGTAGATCACTTCCACTCCCCCTATAAAATTGAATTATCTTCTTAATAGTACCTCCATAGGTTTCTCATACCTTTTCTTGTTCCCTCAGCAACTTTTCACTGCCTCTGTGATCGCACGGCCGAGGCTTCATAGTGCAGCTGTCTATTGTGCTCCTGCTTTGAAATTCACCTTTCTTGAAACATTTGTACAGATGGACTCACATTCCCTCTGATCTTCACTGATTATATCCATTATCTGAGTTTCTCAGGAATTAAACATTTATTTTGGTCACATTCAGGTATCACTGCGATTGTTCTTTTCACGGTGCATGTTCTCCATTTTCTCTTTGTTCCAAATCACAAGACATTATTTGTTTAGAAGATTTTCTACTCTGACTTCCCAGCCACCTATAGAGACCCTAAATGGCAAGCTGGAACAATCAGAAGGGAAAGGTTCTTCATGATTGTCATTCATTTTGGCAAAGACTACAGTTAGCCGCCAATTACCGGCGTGGTCAGGCAGTCATTCCTTAATTATAAATCCAGTGTCTCTGATGACACGTGTGGAACAAAGGATGAAGGAAGGAGGCAAAAGAGTCCTAGTGCATATTTCGTGGCGCGTCAGAGCTGGGCCTGCATCTTTGGCTGGCTCAGTTTAAACTAGCCAGCTTGCATCTTAGTACAGCAACTTGAATGTGGATCTAAACCGTATTCCCACTGATGATTGTTGTCAGGGCTCGGTACGATGTGTGTCATCAGCATTTATGTGTGGAGTAAATCTTAGAGACTCTTATAAAGATAGGAGGGTTGGTTACATTAAAAGAAATAGCAATCAAGAGACATTCCTGTGGCTGTCCACAATATATTGAGACAAGAAATGAGGTAAAGCTATAGTTTGATTTCTGACGAGAAGATATGAGACAGACAAGCTTAGATCCTGCAAATGAAATGACTCCAATGGCTAAGGAGTCTTGTTATTGCATTCCACAAAGATAGGTTGGTGCTTAGGAAGCATTCTTTCATCTTGCCCAATATTGTTTTCTGTTTCTTTGCTCCTTTGTATGATATGTACCACTGTCATATTTTTGACTTTTGGAGGCCTGTTACTGTTTGCTTTGTGTCCCCATGTTCTCTTTTGTTCTTGAGCAAGTTAATTTTGTCTTTCGGTGACTCTAACCCAAATCGCAGCCTGTAATCTGCCAGGGGCCTGTTGGATTGCTTAATGCTCCTTGATTATTTGGCAAAAGTCAACCTGACTTACTTCCAGAGGGGCTTCAGGAATATGCTGGGCAGGTCAAGGAAGCATCCGGCGTTTTTCAAAGGCTCATAACTCATCATGAGCTACCGGGCAGCTGCACAGACCATGCCCCATAGTTTTCTCCAGTCACTATGCATTCAATGCACCTTCAGAGGCCGTTGCTCACTTCAGGTAGGACATTTTAGTTAATCTTGCTTGTGTTCAGGGCAAGCTGCCTTTCCCAGGTTTGTTTGAGACTCTTCCCATACTTGGAAATAATGCATTACTTTATGCTACTCACCCACCTAATAACTACCTAATAACATCATCTTCTGTGCTGGCCAGAGATGAGGAACTGAAGAAGAGGCCTGGTGCTGAATTCTGGGGGCCTTGTCATAACAATCAGTGATGCTTCTGAACTACTCTTTATCCTGACCATACCAGGGAGGACAATCCACATGGAAAGAGGGGGGGAAGGATCTATAAAATTGAGTTCAAGAGCCACCTAATGGGAATGCTCAAAAGGCAAAACAATTTTAAGATGGGGGAGGTGAAAATTACATTATCCAGCTCTAAACATAACGTGTGATCCTTCAAGAAAAGCTGGGGATGGTTGTTCTTAATCGAATACCCCCTCACCTTCACACACAGTTACTTGCACTCACCCTATGCCCACACTTTGTCAGGTAGGATAACACTGCTGGTGCCACCTATATTTTGTGGAGTCGGACCTAGCAGGAGTAAATTCATGGCACATTTTTTCTGGGTGCTTCTGTCAGAAAATACAAGTACTGTCAGACAAGTATTGAGGCGATAAGTAAGTATATTTTGCAAATGCTTATTAATGTTGAAGACCCTTAAACTCAATGTTGTATTTTAAACACGCCATTATTGGATAAATAATATATTTTTTTAAGTGCCTGTTAAACATTGAACTCTTATTGTAGATTTTTTTATTCATATTGTATTTTTCAACAGGTTTCACATGTGTGACTGACATATATATGGAGGGTAAGTTAATAAAGATCATTTCTGATGTATGCAGCAACATTCTTTGGTTGTTTTTATTGTTTTTTAAGCATCTTGAGTAATAGTACAGTGATATAGCATATTGTATTTACAGTAAAGATTAACCACTGTATTAGTCCATAGTAAAAAATGTAAGCACTGCATGTTTTGATAGCATTTATTGATGTAACCGAAAACAGTATGCAACAATGGTACAATGGACACGATTTTGGAGTCCCACAGACTACCTAATGATAAATGCTGCTTCTTAACAGTTGGGTAATGTTCATTCTGGTCCCTGTTAAATAACTGGTGAAGCAAAGGCGATTGCAAGAGAAAAGGAAAGTCGGCTTATGCAAATGGTTTTCATGATACTCTTGAAAGGAGATACATTGCCGAACCGAACCCTTGTGGTGGAGTTAGTATTAAAACAGCACACTTCACAAAGGTGATTTTCTTTATTCCCTAAATTAACCGATTGAGTGGAGGCTACCTTAGTGAGGCATTGTGGCAGAAAGTGGGACCCGGGACCGTATTACAGATGACTACGCCGGAGCTAATTGTCGCTGTGCGCCAGAGTATGCGCCCAATGGCATTATAGAGGATCAGTCTGTAATGCGCCATGATGTTGGCGCAGACTTTGAACTCTGTGTTTAAGTGCGTTTGTTCGCATAGTGTATTAGCGCACAGATGCAAACGCACATAAACACAACATACTCTGGCGAACAGCGACAATTGGCGCCGACGCTGTCATCTGTAATACTTCCCCAGGTGTGCTTTGCTTTAGAGTTGTCTCTGCCACCCTTTTCCAGTGGCAGCGGTTCTTAAGCTTTTGTCTTCTGTGGACCCCCATTTAAACATTACTGGACCTTGGGAACCCCCACTGGATCATTATTAGAAGCCAGGGACCACGGTCTAGGCGTTTTCGATTATTTGAACCGCAAAATGATGCACTAAAAATACAGAAACAAGTATTCATCAAACAAATACACAAATGATGAAATATTCACAAACCGAAAAAAATAAAAAAAATGTATGAGAAAGTTGGAACTTTTCTAAATTCTCATCGTCCATACTATATTTTGTTTGCTGCGCAAGCACTGCTCCCACAAATTAACTGAGAATGTTAATTTTATTTTTAGCCCCCAATTTCGAATTTCTTCATATTTACAGAACGTTTTAAATTTTAGTTTTGATATTTTACTTCATTATTTATGTACACATTATTAATCTTATTTAATATTCTAAGCAGTTGTGGGCCCCCTTTTCAGGATTAACTGACCCTCCGGGTTCCCTGGACCACAGGTTAAAAAACACTGCCGTAGAGCATTCTCTGCTGTGCGGTTTTGGTGGCATTGAGTGCGACCTGCTGTGCTGTGACAGAGGGTGAGCCCAGTCTTATTTTAGCAGGGAGCTTGGCCCCGCGTCATTGTTGTGTCCGATGGTGAGGGAACCTGCTTGCAGCGACAAATCCAAAACCACAAAGAGAATAAGCTCATCTGCCCCAATTTATAAACTTGACTTCAGAGGAGTTCGTCCTATAAAAGACACTACTTGTGGAGCCTTGTAACAGTTTCATGAGCGCTAGACCAGTGTAGGGATATTTTTCCATCTGAACTTGTTCACGCAATTTTGGTCCCACGACCCTAACTCTTTCACTTGACTGTAGTACCAATTGTACTGCTCTGCTGTTGCAACAGTGCATATTCTACTCGTGTTATTGAAATAACCTTGAGCCATGGGCATCCCTGCCAGTTAATGGCACTATTGGTAAAATCCTACTGTACCACATAATAGCAATCACAAAATATCCTAGTATATATAGACATTGTGAGCACTAGCCACTAATATCAGAGAAGACTGATTGCCTCCGAAGGATCTATGAGACATATGAAGCAGATGCTGAATTTCTGAGAGACTTTCAAATCCCCTTGCTGGACTCCTTTATCACCTGAACCAGCAAGACACTCTGGATTTGCAGATTACAAGGTCTCATGTCCTCAGGCAAGACTGATCAGAGCGATCTACCCTTAATTACTAGCCTTGGTTGGACCATCCCAAATATAAATTGGTCTTCTTAGTTCGATTGTTAGCTATTTAATTTCTGTAGTCTTTATTAGCATTTGTGTATGCATTTGTGTACAGCGGATACTCTCTCCTGAACTCTCAGCAATAAACATGAATGGTGCTTAATCTAAACTCCTAATCCTCCCCAATCCCACCCTCACTCAGAGGTTGTTTAACCGCACCAGTTACCCATATAACTTTGTTGAGGAAGTTGATTCAGTGCTCCGTAACGCAGGATGGGCTTGTCATCTATGAGACCCAGGGCTCTCAGTTTCTGGTAACAAGTTAGTTTCCTATAATCTTTAGTGAGGTAATCCAATACTGAGCCCCCTAACTTGTTGAAAAACTGGGGCTTCTCTGCTAGTTCATAAGGTGTCTCCTCATGGCTTGGCAGTGTCCGAACCCTACGTAGTCATAATTCAAAAGTCAGAGCTGTTTTGTCCCCTTAGCAATAAAGTGGTCTGCATCACAGCCTAAAGGAGGTGAGACATTCTGTTGCCCCGACAAGAGTCTAAAGAGTACATATCGACTACTGGTCTGCCACTATGGCAAATTCCATCATTTTGTCAATTTAGCCACCACTAATTTGGGTGACGACTAGAAAGATTGAATCTCAAAAATCTGTTCCCCTAGGTCAATAATTCAAGATATGCACCGGGGACCCCGTTTCTTTGCAATTTCTTCATCAAGCTTTGGATTCATGTGAACGGTCATATGCATGCGTGCTGGAGTATAGTGCCACCAGAATAGGATTTTATGTAGGGTCTCTTTACCATGGGTGTGGAAGAATAATTTGTCTAATTGAGCTGGCAGTAGTGGAAGTGCTCGGTCTTTGGTAACTCATACTCTGCCTAAACATCTTCAAAGGGTTGTATGTTGTTCTCCCAGCTGTTGTTTTGCTGCTCCCTGATCTCCCTGTGGCTCCCTGATCTCCCTGTGGCTCCCTGATCTCACTGCTGATCTCTCAATCTCCTTACTGCTTCCTGATTGCCCTGCTGCTTCCCGACCTCTGTGTTGTTACTTGAACTGTATGTGGCCACTCTGATCTGTATACTCTTCCCAGATCTCTGAATTGCTTAATGATCCATCTGCACTAGTTCCTGGCCCATTTGTTCTGCTGTCTGATGTATCTCTGCTACTCGCTGATCTGTCTGGTCTGTTTCTGATCTGTCTGTTCTCTTTCTTGACCATTGCATTAACTCTGCTCTCTCGCTGAGGCCACATGTTCATATTAACTTCTGTTTTGTATACTGGCACCTTCTTTACTTCTTTCTACTCCTTAGTATACATGCTTCATCTTAATCTATGTTGCTTCTTGGCTCTGCAGTAAACTTGGTGCTGCCCTGCACTGTGTCTTCTGTGCTTCTCCTTAGCCTCAATGCTGCTTATTGGTCTGCCTCGGCTGCTACCTGATCATTTTGCTGTCCTAATATTTTTCTGCTTCTCTTTGGTCTTTCTGATGCTCTGTATGATGATTTCCAGTTTCTCTCCATGCTGTTCTTGGACCGCTTTGCTTGCCCACATCCTCTTGCTGCTTCTTGGGTCTGTGGACCTTCTCCTACCTATTCCACCAGATCTTATTAGCCCCTCCAGACTCATGTTGCTCCCAGTTCCATGTTGAATAATTACATGTCTATGCGCGTCTCCAATCTGCACACTTTCTAGTTAATCAGTATGCTGCATCTATGTTTAACTTTGGTACTTATATTCTTGTCAGTTTGTGCTGTACTGTCTGTTATCTCTCTCTGAAAGCATTTTGTCTGCAAGGTTTCCCATCTCTTGTCTCTGTCCGGTGACCCCTCGCTTTAAATTAACCCTCACCCCTGCAATTTTCCAGTAGACAACCCTTTACTGTAACCATGAACATAAAAACTAAATTCATTGCTTCAGTAAATTCCAGGTAGGCAAGCTGAGTATGTGTTCCCCTTTCTGAATCTGAATATGTTTTTCTTTTTAGACGAGGGTCTATCAAAACCTGTTAAATCTCCTACAAGGACACGTATTTTTAAATAATGTTGAGTGTCAAACTAATATTTTGTCTCTCTTTTGGCTTCAGTTTTACAGTATTTGCAAGGGGTTCTTCATACATTGCAAGACCAAAACAGGCAAGTATTCGAAGTTGGAAGACTACTTTTTGCATTTTAACACCTCGGTGTGTGTTCTGGGCACCTCTTTCCTAATGTTTTAGATCTGTTTCTGTAATGCTTTAATTACCTGGGTTGACTGGTAAGGTTAGTCATCACACTCCCTGTTTCATTTTGAAAATGTGTATAACTAGTAGACATCTTTGAATCGGAAGCTGTCAGTCTAAAGATGCTGCATAGAGTTGTAAATGTTAATTTTGGCGGACTTAACTTGTTTGCATCCTTCCCATGCCAAATAGCCTCTTGAAGTGGATAGATGTCCTGGTCTTTGTCTGTTTTATAGGGGTGGGGCACAGGATACTGGGATGAACTGTTTAGACTGCAGGAACCACTCTATGGGCAACTTGGTAGCGTGAGTCATATGTCAAGGTCATGCGACAGCTCAGGCTGCCTACTTTGCTAATGTTGGATGCATGGCCTGCTGCGCTGCTCTGCATGCCACGTGTGCACACCTAAATGCATTGAGTCAAGGTGGGCATTAGTGAGGGGAGACTTGAAAAGACCGGGATACAGAACTCAGGCAGGTGAGGAGAGATAGGCCTTTGTGTGCCTGGTCACCATTCTAAGGACCACTCGCTAATGGGTGGGGGTAGCACAGGCCTGCATTCTGGCCATATCAAGTGCCTCTCAGTGTATGAATTTGCAATGTCACATGGCCATGAGAGGTGCTGTGTGAGGAGTGACTGTTGCTGCCCTGTGTCTGACCTCTCTGCAGTGGTTATGAAATTGAATTAGAATGATTGCCTTAGGCTCCCCAGCAGAAAGCTTACCATTTTAAAAATGAGGATACAAACTAAACCTCGCTGAGAGGGAGGTGCACTGAATGTAGTGATGCATTGTTGTATAAACCTATCTTATTGCAAATCAGTTTTTATCCGTCCATTTGTTCTTTCACTTGTCTTTTGTCATTGTGAGACACCTCTCAAGATCCTACTTCCCAGGATACATCACCTCTATCCATTTGACTTGGCTCCTGTGCTACATTATTTGTGCCTGTACCACATGACCCCTGTTAGGATGAAAAAGTTCTCTGCATGGTGCCTGGAGTGCCCACTGCACTATTATCTGGATCCCAAATGCTGATTTGTTTGTCATAAGCGAACACGGATCATGCATATGTGCCATGAAATAGACCTGTGTCATGGATTGCTGTCTTGCTGGACCTGAAGGGGCACCCAAAGAGCTACCCTTATAGTGGTGGAAGGCTGCCGCCTTCACTAGGAGTTACAAATGCAAAAACAACAGTTGATGGACAGACTGCAGAACAATGTCATACATTCACCCCAGTACAGAGATCTGGGCCTAAATCCATCGTTTTTTTGCTCATCATGCCATTCCAGTTTGAACCCAGCCATATGCAAATCAGTCTTGACCCTGTGCCTCATGGGAACAGTCCAGCCCGAACTGCCAAGCCAAGTCCTCCCTGGACTGGAAACAAGGATGCTAGGACCGGTTTCGGGGTTTCACCCCTCTTCAGCCAGGATAGCTTGATTCCAGTGGCATGGAGAGCACGGGACTTATGTCTGAGCATACCCGTCCCACTCGGGGTGACAAATGCAAAAACAACAGTTGATGAACAGAATCCAGAACAATGTCATACATTCACCCCAGTACAGAGACCTTGGCATAAATCCATCGTTTTTTTGCTCACCATGCCATTCCAGTTTGAACCCAGCCATATGCAAATCAGTCTTGACCCTGTGCCTCATGGGGACAGTGCAGCCCGAACTGCCAAGTTCTCCCTGGACTGGAAACAAGCATCCTAGGACCGGTTTCGGGGTTTCACCCCTCTTCAGCCAGGATAGCTTGATTCCAGTGGCATGGAGAGCACGGGACTCGCGTCTGAGCATACCCGTCCCACTCGGGGTGACGAATGCAAAAACAACAGTTGATGGACAGAATGCAGAACACTGTCATAATTTCACCCCAGTACAGAGATCTGGGCCTAAATCCATTGTTTTCTTGCTCACCATGCCATTCCAGTTTGAACCCAGCCATATGGAAATCAGTCTTGACCCTGTGCCTCATGGGAACAGTCCAGCCCGAACTGCCAAGCCAAGTCCTCCCTAGACTGGAAACAAGCATCCTAGGACCGGTTTCGGGGTTTCACCCCTCTTCAGCCAGGATACCTTGATTTCAGTGACATGGAGAGCACGGGACTCGCGTCTGAGTATCCCCGTCCCACTCGGGGAGACAAATGCAAAAACAACAGTTGATGGACAGAATGCAGAACAATGTCATACATTCACCCCAGTACAGAGATCCGGGCCTAAATCCATCGTTTTTTTGCTCACCATGCCATTCCAGTTTGAACCCAGCCATATGCAAATCAGTCTTGACCCTGAGCCTCATAGGAACAGTCCAGCCCAAACTGCCAAGCCAAGTCCTCCCTGGACTGGAAACAAGCATCCTAGGACCGGTTTTGTGGTTTCACCCCTCTTTATCCAGGATAGCTTGATTCCAGTGTGTAACGCCCTGAACGTCGCAGGATCGTTTAACAGACACGATAATGAGAACGCAACCACTTGTGAAGGTTTAGTTATTTTAATGAAGGCAAAAATAATACAAGGAATAAACAAAGGTTATAGTCACTGGAATCCTCCAGGCTAAGTACGTTACCAGCCCACAGCACGGATGGTCCTAACCGTCCTCTGCATATACGCCGATCCCGGCGTATGCCAACAGAGGGCAGAAATGAAATGGCCGACAATGCCAATCGGTAGGCTGTGAGGGGCACGAAGAGTGTTGGGGGAGAATCGAGGAGTCAGGGAAACACCCAGCCGGGGTCTCTACCTGAAGGGAGCAGCCCCTCAACCTCTTCCTCAGACTGCACCGGGACGCGGAATCACCTCCTGGTGATGCGTCACCGATACCCCAATCACAAGCAAAGAAGACTGAACCGAGAGCAGCCGCTCGATCAATCCTGTGGACTTCCGAGTCTGTAACGCGGCAAACACCTCCTGGTGTGCGTTACAGCTGGCAGTCCCTGTATCTCTGGTCGGGCTGGGAGTTACGACTCCAACCAGCAAAAGCGCCACTGCGCTTTGACTCAGCCGAGTCAAAAAGCGAAGCTCAATGGTTATCCGGTAGAGCTTCCGGGTCCTTCACAGGTGACGATGGGGCAAGACACGGCCCAGGGAGTAACGACTCGACCTACCTCCGTTCTTGCCTTACTGGAGCACCACTCCGGAACACTGCTCTTCACTAAGCAGGTACGTCGGTTGTAAACACAATATCCGACAGCGTTGTACCTTCCGGTTCCTCCCTTTATAGGGCGTTGTTTTCCTTGAGTTATGTAACAGCTCTCCTGTTTACATAAGGGCGTGTTTTCCTTGAGTTATGTAACAGCTCTCCTGTTTTACATAAGGGCGTGTTTTTCTTGAGTTATGTAACAGCTCTCCTGTTTACATAACCTCTCAACCGCTAAGCATCCTGGGAGATGTAGTCCGTTTTCCTCCCCTCGCATGACAGGAATTCTTGACAGTACATCCTCCCTCTCAGCGGCTCCCCACGGGTCCAGCGCTGGCAGGAAAACGCCGATGGAACAAGGAGACCAAGCGCGGAGCATGAACCCCTTCAGCCGGTTCCCATGACTGCTCCTCCGGGCCATAGCCTTTCCACGACACCAGGTACCACAGCTTCCCCCTGCGCCATTGGGACGCCCGTATGCCCGACACTTCATACTCCACCTCCGACTCCACGCATACCGGCCTAGGTGTCCCAGACGGCTTGGAGGGTGCTGGTTTGAGCAATGATACATGAAAGACAGTCTGTATCCGCAATGACTGGGGCAAGCACACCTTCACGTTCACGGGACCCATACACTTGGTAATTCGATAGGGGCCCATGTACTTGGGATGGAACACACTGTTCTTTCGAAACCTCATGTTTCTTGTGGATATCCAGACGTAGTCTCCAGTGCGGTACAGTGGCCCGGGCCTTCTCTTCCTGTCTGCCGCAGCCTTGTATCTTCTCTTGGCCTCTATTAGGACAGCCCTTGAGCGCGTCAACGTGTCTTTTATGTGTGCCACCCTGTCCGCTGTGGCGGGAATCCTGTCCTCTCTGAACGGATGTAGAAATGGCAAGAACCTGGGATGTTGGCCATAGTTGCTATAGAACGGAGATGACTGTGTGGAGCTGTGAGTGGCGTTGTTATAGGCGATCTCTCCAACCCATAGCAAGTCGACCCATTCTTCCCTGCCCTGTTCCACAAAACATCGCAGATACTGTTTGAGCGTTTGGTTCAGGCGCTCGGTTTGGCCGTCCGTTTGAGGGTGGTAGCTGGTGGACAGGGCGGTCTTAACATGCAGCGCAGTGCACCAAGTCTTCCAGAATTGCGCAGTAAACTGCGACCCCCGGTCCGACACGATCACCCCAGGTAATCCATGCAGTCGTACCACATTCTTTAGGAGTAGTGACGCCAATTCCCCGGCCGTAGGGACTCTCTTGCAGGGGATGAAGTGCCCCATTTTCGTCAAGTAATCCACCACCACCAGTATTGCCGTCATCCCCTGGTCTACCGGTAGGCCCACCACGAAGTCCAGTGATATGCTATCCCATGGTCTATCCGGGGTCGGAAGTGGATGTAAGAGCCCTTGGGTTCGGCCATGGTCGGCCTTCATGGTAGCACACGTAGGACACTCCTGTCCCCACCTCTTGACATCCACTCTCATGGTTGGCCACCAGAAATGCCGTCCCATGCTAGCCACCGTTTTTTCAAAGCCCAAATGACCTGCGCATGGAGAGTCATGGCACCAGATGAATGCTTGTTTCCTTAGCCTAGGCGTGGGTATCAATTGGCACCTGCCCTTCAGGGGTATCCCGTCCTTCAGCTGCCATTCTCTGTGACTGAGGAGCCACCTCCGCCATGCGAATGACCTGATCCCTCTCTTTATTCCCCTCAGGAAAGTATCCGGTTGGATAACCCCCAATACCATCCTCGGGGAAATGATGGAATGCTCGGTCGCAGGCAATGGTTCCTTAACTGCAGATTGACGGGACAGGGCGTCCGCCTTCCGGTTTTCCGTCCCCGGCCGATATGTGATGCGGAAGTTGAACCCCGCAAAGAAGATCATCCACCGCAGCTGTCTGGGAGAAAGGTGTCTTGTGGCCGTCATGAACTGTAGGTTCCGATGGTCCGTGTACACCGATACCACATGTCTTGCCCCCATCAACCAATGCCTCCATTCGGTGAAGGCGTCCTTGATTGCGAGAAGCTCCTTCTCCGCAATATGGTAGTTGCGTTCGGCGTCGTTGAGTTTGCGGGACATGTACGCAACGGGATGAAGCACCCCTGTGTCGTGGTTGCGTTGGGACAAGATAGCCCCCAGCGCCACATCCGATGCGTCCGCTTCCACCACGTAGGGGAGGTCCGGATCGGGGTGAGCCAACACCGGTGCCTTACCAAAGGCGCTTTTCAGGGCCTCAAAGGCTTTGTTCGCTTCAGGGGACCAGACAAACTCCTTGGACTTCCTCAGTAGCTGTGTGATTGGGGCCACCAATCCTGAAAATCCATCTATAAACCGCCTGTAAAAGTTGGCGAAGCCAATGAAACTTTGGACGTCCTTCACGCTTTGGGGCACCGGCCATTCTTTCACCGCCTTGATCTTTCGTTCTGCCATCTCCTGTCCCTCTGGACTCAGCATCACTCCGAGGAATTCCACGGATGTGACGTGGAAGTCACACTTGCTGAGTTTACAAAACAGCATGTTTTCCCTCAGCTTTTGGAGCACAGCTTTGACGTGGTGTACGTGCTCCTCCACACTGGACGAATAGATGAGGATGTCGTCGATATATACGACCACGTAGATATCCAACTCCTCTCTGAATACCTCATTCAAAAAGTACTGAAAGGCTGCCGGGGCGTTGCACAGACCGAACGGCATGACGAGGTACTCAAAAAGGCCGAACCTGGTCTTAAAGGCGGTCTTCCACTCGTCTCCGTCCCTCATGCGCACCAGATGGTATGCCCCTTTCAAATCCAACTTGGTGTAGATACGAGCTTTCTTGACCTGTTCCAGGAGTACACTGATGAGAGGCAAGGGGTACCGATTCTTTACGGTTATCGCATTCAATGCCCTAAAGTCCACACAGGCTCTCAGCTCCCCATTAGCCTTCGGGATGAAGAAGAGTGGCGAGGCAGCCGGAGACTTGGACGGGCGGATGAATCCTAGCTTGAGGAGTTTATCCAGGTACCCCCGGAGATGCACGTTTTCAGGCTCCGTCAGGGCATACAGCCTGCCGCTGGGAACGCTGGCCCCTGGCACCAGGTCGATCTGGCAGTCAAACTGTCTATGTGGTGGTAGCACTTCCGCCTTCACCTCATCAAATACATCCTCAAAACTGTGATAAGCCTGGGGGAGAGCCACATCTTTTTCTGCCGCTGTAGCCACCGTCTGACTCCCGCTCTCATCTGCGTCAAGGGATTCCGTTCCTATTCCACAATGCAGGATGCAATACGGTGACGTCAGTTCGATGCGATGTGTTGGCCAATCCACAGAGGGGTTGTGTTTCTGTAGCCACGGCAATCCCAATATGACGCCATATTGGGGCGCTCGGATGATGTTAAAATCGATTTGTTCCAAATGGTTCCTCCCACATCTCATCGGAAGGACCCCAGTGTGCTGCCCGATGGGCCCCGTCACCAATCGCCTTCCGTCTACAGCATAGACGTCTTCGGGTACAGCTTTGGGAAGAAGCACTAGCCCTAGCCTGCATGCCTCGTTGTGGTCCATAAACATGCCAGTGGCCCCTGAATCCACCATGGCCACAACGGGTATCCACTGGTCATGCACTCCCACGTGCACCGTGAGAAACAGGTGTCGTTGTCCCTTAGTGACCGAGTTGGAAAGTGAAGGGATGGATGAGTGACTCCGAGATGCCCCTTCTTTGGTCTGGGAGTCCTCTAGTTTTCCGCCGGTACGTCCACCACGGCTGTTACCGACCGGTTGGCCCGATAACGTGACGTCTTCGGTTTGGCAGGGCATTCACGTACGTAGTGGCCTTTTTTGCCACAATATAGGCACAATCCTTGTTTACGGCGTGACTCTTTCTCCGTGGCTGTGAGGCTCGCTCGTATTGCGCCGATGTCCATGGGTTCTCCCTTGGATGCGGTGGAAGTTTCAGGACTTCCCACTGTCACATAGGATGGAAGGGATTTTCCTTTTCTCCCATGATCCCCCTTTCTTTCACTTAGCCTATGTTCCAGCCGTAATACCAGGTTGATAAGGCCCTCACATGTCTTGGGTTGTGGGTCAATATGAGCCACGGCGTCCTTGAGCTCATCGCACAGCCCGTGATGGAAGAGCGCCGTCTGTTTAGCAACAGGCCACTTGGTTTCCGCAACCAGCCTTCGGAACGCGTTGAGATACTGCACCAGGTCGTTGGATCCCTGTCTCAACTCAAGCATTTCACGGTCCGCCGTGTACGAGTCAGCCCTTCTGTCGAAGACCTTCAGGAATTCCTCGCGAAAAGCACCCCAATCACATAAGATAGGGTCGTCCCTGCTCACCAGAGGTACGGCCCATTGTGCCGCGTTTCCAGCCAAATAGGATATAAGGAAAGCCACACGAGCCTGACTCGTGGGGAACGCCCTTGGTTTGCACGATAGATGTAGCGCCACTTGTGTGAGGATCCCCACTGTACCTCTCTGGTGTTGCCAAGGGGACGACTACCGGCATTTCCACTACTACCGCAGGGGTCTGGTTCGTGAGGGAGGTGCTGGGCGTGAGCGGGTCCAATTGGATAGCATCCAGTCTGGCTTTTACATCGGCTGTTTCTTGCCTGGAGGCAGCCAATTCAATTTGCACGGTCGCTAAAGCAGCCAGCACATCATCAAGTGTTGCCATGTCTGTTATCGACCGGGAGACAGTTAGTGTTATTAAGGTCGGATATTTTGTAACGCCCTGAACGTCGCAGGATCGTTTAACAGACACGATAATGAGAACGCAACCACTTGTGAAGGTTTAGTTATTTTAATGAAGGCAAAAATAATACAAGGAATAAACAAAGGTTATAGTCACTGGAATCCTCCAGGCTAAGTACGTTACCAGCCCACAGCACGGATGGTCCTAACCGTCCTCTGCATATACGCCGATCCCGGCGTATGCCAACAGAGGGCAGAAATGAAATGGCCGACAATGCCAATCGGTAGGCTGTGAGGGGCACGAAGAGTGTTGGGGGAGAATCGAGGAGTCAGGGAAACACCCAGCCGGGGTCTCTACCTGAAGGGAGCAGCCGCTCAACCTCTTCCTCAGACTGCACCGGGACGCGGAATCACCTCCTGGTGATGCGTCACCGATACCCCAATCACAAGCAAAGAAGACTGAACCGAGAGCAGCCGCTCGATCGATCCTGTGGACTTCCGAGTCTGTAACGCGGCAAACACCTCCTGGTGTGCGTTACAGCTGGCAGTCCCTGTATCTCTGGTCGGGCTGGGAGTTACGACTCCAACCAGCAAAAGCGCCACTGCACTTTGACTCAGCCGAGTCAAAAAGCGAAGCTCAATGGTTATCCGGTAGAGCTTCCGGGTCCTTCACAGGTGACGATGGGGCAAGACACGGCCCAGGGAGTAACGACTCGACCTACCTCCGTTCTTGCCTTACTGGAGCACCACTCCGGAACACTGCTCTTCACTAAGCAGGTACGTCGGTTGTAAACACAATATCCGACAGCGTTGTACCTCCCGGTTCCTCCCTTTATAGGGCGTTGTTTTCCTTGAGTTATGTAACAGCTCTCCTGTTTACATAAGGGCGTGTTTTCCTTGAGTTATGTAACAGCTCTCCTGTTTTACATAAGGGCGTGTTTTTCTTGAGTTATGTAACAGCTCTCCTGTTTACATAACCTCTCAACCGCTAAGCATCCTGGGAGATGTAGTCCGTTTTCCTCCCCTCGCATGACAGGAATTCTTGACACAGTGGCATAGAGAGCACGGGACTCATGTCTGAGCATACACGTCCCACTCGGGGTGACAAATGCAAAAACAACAGTTGATGGATAGAATGCAGAACAATGTCATACATTCACCCCAGTACAGAGATCTGGGCCTAAATCCATCGTTTTTTGCTCACCATGACATTCCAGTTTGAACCAAGCCATATGCAAATCAGTCTTGACCCTGTGCCTCATGGGGACAGTCCAGCTCGAACTGCCAAGCCAAGTTCTCCCTGGACTGGAAACAAGCATCCTAGGACCGGTTTCACCCCTGTTCAGCCAGGATAGATTGATTCCAGTGGCATGGAGAGCACGTGACTCACGTCTGAGCATACCCGTCCCGTCCCATCCTGGCAGTTCGGGCTGGACTGTTCCCAGGAGGCACAGGGTCAAGACTGATTTGCATCTGGCCAGGTCTAAACTGGGGTGGCATGGTGAGCAAAAGAATAATGGATTTAACCCAAATCTCTTGACTGGGGGTGAATGTTTTGATTTGTTCTGCATTCCGTCCATCAATTGTGTGTCTTTTGCTTTCTCGCCCTAAGTGCGCCAGGTATGCTCAGACGTGAGTCCTGGGCTCACTGTGCCACTGGAATCAAGCTATCCTGGCTGAAGAGGGGTGAAACCCCGAAACCGGTCCTAGGATGCTTGTTTCCGGTCCAGGGAGGACCTGGCTTGGCAGTTCGGGCTGGACTGTTCCCATGAGGCACAGGGTCAAGACTGATTTGCATATGGCCAGGTCTAAACTGGGGTGGCATGGTGAGCAAAAGAATGATGGATTTAACCCAGATCTCTTGACTGGGGGTGAATGTTTTGATTTGTTCTGCATTCCGTCCATCAATTGTGTGTCTTTTGCTTTCTCGTCCTAAGTGCGCCCGGTATGCTCAGACGGGATTCCTGGGCTCACTGTGCCACTGGAATCAAGCTATCCTGGCTGAAGAGGGGTGAAACCCCGAAACCGGTCCTAGGATGCTTGTTTCCGGTCCAGGGAGGACCTGGCTTGGCAGTTCGGGCTGGACTGGTCCCATGAGGCACAGGGTCAAGACTGATTTGCATATGGCCAGGTCTAAACTGGGGTGGCATGGTGAGCAAAAGAATGATGGATTTAACCCAGATCTCTTGACTGGGGGTGAATGTTTTGATTTGTTCTGCATTCCGTCCATCAATTGTGTGTCTTTTGCTTTCTCGCCCTAAGTGCGCCAGGTATGCTCAGACGTGAGTCCTGGGCTCACTGTGCCACTGGAATCAAGCTATCCTGGCTGAAGAGGGGTGAAACCCCGAAACCGTTTTTAGGATGCTTGTTTCCGGTCCAGGGAGGACCTGGCTTGGCAGTTCGGGCTGGACTGTTCCCATGAGGCACAGGGTCAAGACTGATTTGCATATGGCCAGGTCTAAACTGGGGTGACATGGTGAGCAAAAGAATGATGGATTTAACCCAGATCTCTTGACTGGGGGTGAATGTTTTGATTTGTTCTGCATTCCGTCCATCACTTGTGTGTCTTTTGCTTTCACTAGGAGTTAAGCAGCACAAGCATGGTGGTGGCAGCATACCAGTAGTAGTGAATAGGACCTTTTTACACTGTGTCACTGAAGCGAGGCCTACAGGCACACTCACCTTCTTAAAAGTTTTGCTACTGTGTGCTTAACTCACCTTTGGCAGAGCAGGAGTAGGGACTCTGCATTACTTGTGTGCGTGCCTGGGAAGGGTACAGTACAAGTATAAAGCAGTAATGTGCAGTGCATATGTTGTTAGTACATGTACTGGGTGTATGTATACTGAGAGAAATGCATTAAATGAAAGATGAAGTGCTGTGCAGTGCACGTGTTGATAAAGCATGTACTGAGTGTGTGCTTGTGTGGAGTACAATGTGAAGGGTGAAGTGTTGTGCAGCGCCCACATAGTGAGTGTGCGCCTGCAGTGTATGTTTGCTAAGAGCACACCTTGGGTAAATATAGAAAAGCTTCAGTGCTGAACAGTGTGCGCAGACTCTGTGTGTGTTCTGGATGCATAGATACATGTAAAGAATGAACTGAGGAGCAGTACTGGACTGATAGTATGCTGTGTAAGTACACTCAGTGTGTGTGCCTGCAGTGGCACATTGTATGGAGGACCCTGGTTTCCATTTTGGGAAGCCCAGGCCTGCCTGGTAAAGACATGAGGAGGAGAGGAATCCCCTAGACAGATTTGTGCATTGCAGCATTGCTGTGAGCTGGGTGGGGACACACTGGAGAGAAAAGTAAGAGACTCCCTTTACATTTCAAAAGATTGCTCTCTTCTATTTAGTGATGGATTACAAAGGAGGGAGCTGGACACCTTGCATGAAGGGAGATGGGGCCGATTAGAAAATCATCAAGAGTAGCGCTGGCAGGCTGGGATCAACCTTTTGATGCATATATCACTATGGCTGATAATCGGATGTGAGCTCTGGTCACTTCCATGAATTGTGTTGTGGATAATCAGCTTCGGAGTCATGCCTGTTGTGGCAGGCCTCTTTGATGAAGGTAGATGAAAAGGAGAAGTGCTCACTTCAAAAGTTGCAGAACCCCAACATAAAACTTCAAAGACCCAGACCCTAAATCACATTCAGTGTCTGGAAAAGGACTGTAAGAAGGAAAAATTGAGTCCCCAAAAATGTGTAAGACGAGAAGGGAAGCTCTTCTGCCTGTGACCAGGACTGGGGTCCTAGGCCTGCTAATCTCCCTACTGGGTGTCGGGACATCACCCAGTGAAACCAAGACCACCTGCCCTAGAGCACCAGCGCCTGTCTGCTTGCCAAGACCAGTGTACCCTGTGTGGAAGAGGAGAGCGTTGGCAGGAATTAGATCCAGTTGGGAGCCTTCCCGTGAGAATTCTTTGTGTGAGAATTCGTATGTCCACCGATGGGGCCATAGCCTGTGTGCAAGACTGTTTTCGGTGACTCCTTTATGCCAGGAGAAGGCCGCCATAGACTGTGCCAAGTATAAACCGCTGTGTGAAGGGCACAAAGCCCACACAGCATCATTGCGGTGACCCCGTATTCCAGAGGGGGTCACAGGTGAAGAATTTGCGTGACCAGTGTGGCAGCACTCATGAGCGCCCTAGCGGTAACATCATATGCCAGCGTTGTCCGCTGTGGTGTTGGCGACTGCACCTGAGAAGTCTACATTTCATTCGGAAGGTGCCGCAGCAATTCCGTATGCTGAGGGGGCATGCCAGGACCAAATCATCGAAGACTTTGGCCCATTGCCCAGGAATGAAGTGAGGCTGTGACCAGCGGGACTTGTTGCACCGAAAGATCTGTCCTCACTAACCCCTGTGGACCAGGAGCACACCGAATAGGACAACACGCCTCCTCGGAGGACTCTAGTTGGGAGCTGAAGGACTAAATTCCCATGCCAGGGAGAACTTGACTTTCTGTGGGCTTGATACTGCTCCCATTGCTAGGAAGAGCGGCCGTGCCACTCTGGGGAGTCACCCTGCGCCTGCCCAACACTGCAGAGTGTACAGCGAGCAGCCTGACTACGAGCAGGATCAGACCTCGCGAGTGCCCGCTCTGAGGGCACTGGCTGTAAGGCTGAATGCTTCTGTGCTGCGGGAGAGGGTAAGGCTTCAACTAGGTCCTTTGGGGCTGCGACATCATACAAACTTTTGACTGAAATCCTGAAGAGTCAAAAGGAAACTATTGAGTTCTGCCTAATAGTTCACATTCCCTGATGCGGTCACCAGTGAATGGGGAATAACCTGGACACATTACACAAAGAAGGGTGGGACAGGAATTTACATGACAACTACTAGAGCCCCTACCGCAAGGGGAATTGTGTTACTTCTGAATGTCTGTCGTCCGTGCCTGTGTAGAGTTAGAAATGAAATACAACTTTTCTTATAAAAGCAGGCCTTTGGTTGGACATTGATTTATTCTTTGTACTGTTTGCGCTTTGAGTTATGAGTCATGTTCACTGGCTTGTATCCACATTTCCCCCTCGCCCCCCTGAAGGAGCCTTGACTGCTCGACCACCACTACCACTGAGAGTCCAGTGCAGAAGTGGTACTTGGCCCACCTGAGCAGGATCCATAGTAGGCTGGGCCCTGGCACATAAGGAGTAAAAGGCATCAACACGGTTGGGCCCAGTAACCCCTGCTTGCCTCGTGGCTCTCAAAAAAGGGGTTCTGACAACCCCTGCACCTGTCTGCGCCAGATCTATCCTGTAGGGTTCAAGACCACCTCCCTCAGTTCAGCCTGCAACTGCTTGTGACACACCTGCAGGTAAGCGGAACTCTTTTTACTCCTACTCCTAATCCTACCTTAATCCAAATCTGCTCTCTTTTCCCTCTCTAGTCACTCTCCTCATTACCCTTGCTGACTACCTGAATCTGCTTATAAACCCAATAGGAAGATTTAAATCAGCTTTTTATGGAAAATTTGCTACTGTTAAATATAAACATCCGTGAATTATGTTCAATTCTGCCTGCCATTTACTAATCTTTACTGCTGCAAGACCTAATCTTTGCCCCTTCTGCTTCTCCTCCCCTCTTGCTCAGCGCTGGTCTCCCGACCTGCTAGCTCAGACACAAGTTGTGGATTAGAAATCTGAACACCCCTCCTCTAGCTGCATTCATTTGGTGGTTGCTGGGCAACCACTAGGTTGGGCAACCACTTTGCTGGGCTTTCAGGTGAGCCTGAGAGAGGATTACTTGACCTCACCATCAGCCTATACTAGTCCTTTCTCCAGAGTATCTCAGTCCGGGCATCGAGGCAAAGGTTGGAGAGGACAAGGGCAACTTCCCTGTTTGGGCCTGGTAGGGCCAGAAATGGTGCCTATTTAAATATTTATTCAAATCAAGCAGGACACATCCACAACATGTAATATGCACAATCTTACAACAAACACTTGTCAATCTCAGCAAACAAGTTCACCCCAACAAACCCTCAACCACCAAGTAATACACAGCTCCTCCAAACCATCCAAAAAACCCTCCTACCCCCACATACTTACAAGGACCTCTTCACTTCTACACAAACCACAACTCTGTGCTAAAACCAAATTTAATAAACCTTTTCCACGCAACAAATATCCGTACTCCCTTCAATCTCACACACCCTTTTCTCACTAAATCTTTCAATTAACCTTTGCCAAATCCAAATATTGTCCATACCATCCCCTGAAATCACTCTATAATATTCTACCCTTACGTACTACCCCCGCCACTCAAAGCCCAGGACAACACTGTTTCATCACTCCTCTTCACCAATAAAATTAAGCAACCAAAACAAACCCAAACACCACACCACCTTTCTCTGTAAAACAGCTCAGACGTTACCAAACTCCCATCCATCCATCCCAGTATACTAACGAGCATTCACAGTGCGCCTAATGAGTTTCAAGACAACAAAGACACTAACCAATTAGTCTAAAAATGCACAACAATAGGACTCACTTCACTTACATCATCTTATCATCCATTATCATCCATTGCAGAATTCAGATCCATAACACCAGGCTCTCATATTCCACCACTACCACCTCTCACCCATACCCCTTCCACCTTCAACATACACAAAAGGAAGCGACTTCCCATCCATCTTCGTGACTTTCCTGTCCCTTGTCTAGCATTCAACAACACTTTTCAAAGACCACTCCACTGCCCACCAGTCTCCCAACCACCTAGATACACAGACTGTACAAAAGGCCTTCTAAGCTTGTTGGATGAGGAGAATGATACCCATAAGAAACGCTATCATCAATAGCATACCACCTACAACCACCAACGGCAATAGCATAAAATCACACCATCTCCAAAACAGCTGCTTTAAACTGCCTACTATTTGCTTGTTTTATGTACAAAAACAAGTACCACATCTTTGAACTATTGACAGACATAGACCGTAGCTTACTCTTTATAGCTGAATCATGGCTGGGGTAAGATATGGCTCCAGTATTGCATGAAGCTTTTCCACCAGGCTATCAACCTGTTAATCAAAATTGCATAGGCAAAAGAGGTGGGAGCTTAGCCGTCCTAGTTAAGGAAACAACTATTACCAAAGCTGAGGACGTTTCCTTATAAGGTCGTGAGGCCCTCCTTGTCAGACCTCTACCTAACAATGGAACATTCCCTGGCACCTTTCTAGACACAGTTTCAAACCTATTTGCCAAATAGTAAACCTATGCATCTTGGTGATCTCAACATATGATTTAATAAACCTAATGTTCGAGGCATGTGGGCTGCTGAATTCATATCTGTGCATAGATCGCCGCCTAGTGTTGGGTCCGGATGGTTGCACGTTGTTGTCCTGGAAGAGTCTTCGAAGTATCCTGGGATAGGTGACTCCTCCCCTGGACTACAGTGCGCATGGGCATCCTCTCCATCCTCAGATTGTTTTTTTCCGCCATTGGGTTCGGATGTGCAAGGTACGGGGGTGTACTCCCTGTACTTTTTAATACCAAAAAAGGACGGGTCGCTCAGACCTATATTAGACCTGAGACCCCTAAACCGGTACATTCTCTCCGAGCATTTTCACATGCTCACTTTACAGCAAGCCCTCCCGCTGCTCAAGCAGGGAGACTTCCTGGCCACACTGGACCTCAAAGATGCGTATTTCCACATACCCATTCACCCCTCACACAAAAAATACCTCAGGTTCACTGTTCAGGGGCAGCACTACCAGTTCAAAGTCCTTCCCTTCGGCGTGACAACAGCACCCAGGGTTTTCACAAAGTGCCTAGCTACTGTAGCGGCACATCTGCGGAGGCAGCACATACACGTCTACCCTTACCTGGACGACTGGCTCATTCAAGCAAAGTCAGCCCAACAATGTGCCAGCCACATATCCCGCACCATTCACCTCCTTCACAGTTTGGGGTTCTCACTAAATTACCCAAAGTCCCATCTCCAGCCCGCACACGTACAACAGTACCTAGGTGCGACCATAGACACTCTGGCGGCCACAGCTCAGCCAAATTTAGTGAGAATCAACAGCATACAGATGCTGATTTCCAAGTTCAAACCACAACACTCCCTGCCCGAGTGTTCATGCAGTTGATAGGCATGATGGCCTCCTGCATTTTCATAGTCCCACACGCGAGACTACATATGCGCCCGCTCCAGGAGTGCTTAGCACGTCAGTGGAATCAGGCTCAAGGACAGTTGAAAGACCTAGTGTTGGTGAGCGGTCGGGCATACAACTCTCTGCATTGGTGGAATCCACAACACCTTTGCAAGGGCCGACCGTTCCAAGAGCCTGTTCCACAAATAATACTGACAGCGGACGCGTCTATCCAGGGATGGGGAGCTCATGTACTCAGTTACACAGTGCAGGGACTATGGACAATACAACAAAAGAAGATGCACATCAACCTTCTAGAACTGATGGCAATCTTCCTAGCAATGAAAGCATTCAAAGTACACTTGTGCAACAAAGTCGTGTTGATCCGGACGGACAACATGACCGCCATGTACTACATACAAAAGCAGGGAGGAACACACTCTCCACAGTTGTCTCATCTGGCTCAGAGCATGTGGAAGTGGGCCATTCAGAGGAACATGTTCCTCATGGCGGAACACCTCCCCGGCAAGGACAACCAGATGGCGGATCTGCTCAGCAGACACAGCCACCAGATGCACGAGTGGGAGTTACACCCATCAGTTCTCCAACCGTACTTCCAGCAGTGGGGTCATCCAGACATAGACCTATTCGCCACACGCGAAAACGCAAAATGCCAAAGCTTTGCCGCCAGGTTCCCACATCCGCAGTCGCAGGGCAATGCGATATGGATGAACTGGTCCGGCAGATTTGCGTACGCTTTTCCCCCAGCACCACTAATACCGCAGGTGGCACGCAAACTCAGACAACACTCTCTGACACTCATCCTGGTTGCTCCAACGTGGGCACGCCAGCCGTGGTACACCACCTTTCTCGAACTCTCCGTGGTGCCGCATCAACGGCTGCGGGTCAAACCCGAGCATTTGACGCAGAACCATGGAGAGGTTCAGCACCCAGATCCGCAACAGCTGAACCTGGCAATCTGGCTCCTGAAGTCCTAGAGTTTGGCTACCTCAACCTGCCACCTGACTGTATGGACATCATTAAGGAGGCCAGGAGACCCACTACCAGAGCTTGCTATGCAGCCAAATGGAAGAGGTTCGTCATTTATTGCAATAATAATGACATCAACCCGCTAGACGCATCCATCCAAAACATTATTTGTTACCTATTACACCTCTACCGATGCAATCTGGCGTACACCTCTATACGTGTCCATTTGACCGCAATATCCGCCTATCTACAGACCAGGCAGCACCTCTCTCTATTCAGAGTGCCTGCCATCAAAGCATTCTTGGAAGGACTCAAACGAGTCATTCCTCCTAGCCACCCACCAGCCCCAATGTGGAACCTCAACTTGGTCCTCACACGCCTGATGGGTCCACCCTTTGAACCTCTACACTCATGCGACATTCAATTCCTTACCTGGAAAGTAGCTTTCCTAGTAGCGATAACTTCTTTACGAAGAGTTAGTGAACTCCAGGCACTAACCGTCCAAGAGCCATTTATACAAGTTCACGCCAACAGGGTCGTACTACGTACCATCCCCAAGTTCATGCCCAAGGTGGTATCGCAGTTCCACATGAATCAGACTATTGAACTGCCGGTTTTCTTTCAAAACCCACAGACTGTCGCTGAAAGGGCACTCCATACCCTAGATGTAAAGAGGGCCCTCATGTATTATATCGACAGGACCAAACCCTTTAGGAAAACACAACAACTTTTCGTTGCCTTTGCCCCTCACCACAAAGGTAACGCTATCTCCAAAGCAGGTATAGCCAGATGGATCGTTAAATGTATTCAAATTTGCTATCAAAAGGCTAAACGCACTTTAACGATTCCCCCACGAGCCCACTCAACACGTAAGTTAGGGGCCTCCATGGCTTTCCTAGGAAACATTCCTTTGCATGATATATGTAGAGCAGCCACCTGGTCCACTACACATACATTTACCAAACACTATTGTGTAGATGTACACTCAAAACAGCAGGCAGCTGTAGGACAGGCTGTTCTCAAAACTCTTTTTCAGACCGCTGCAGCTGGCACTGGTAGCCGCCGCTAATAGAGGGCACTGCTATGTATTCTATGCACAGATATGAATTCAGCAGCCCACATGCCTCGAACTGAATATGCTACTTACCAGTATGCATCTGTTCTTGGCATGTAGGGCTGCTGACAGTCATATCGCCCTCCCTCCTCCCCGGCGCCTGTAGCAGCTGCAGCTCTCAGAATTACTGTAAAGCATGGTCATCACTTTCTGTATCTACTCCATCACTGCCACAATGGCGAAAAACAATCTGAGGATGGAGAGGATGCCCATGCGCACTGTAGTCCAGGGGAGGAGTCACATATCCCAGGATACTTCGAAGACTCTTCCAGGACAACAACGTGCAATCATCCGGACCCAACACTAGGCGGCGATCTATGCACAGATATGAATGTCAGCAGCCCTACATGCCAAGAACAGATGCATACTGGTAAGTAGCATATTCAATACCCCACTCGAGAATAATCTTCACTGGCCTAGACACGCCCAACTGCCCAATGCTCATTCACAAATCCACACACACACAATGCAGGACACATGTTGGGTGTCATTTTTGGCAACCCAGACCTATGTCCCATTCCAGAAGGTTACTTGGGTCACATGGCCACACCACCACCTAGTTGTCTTCCTAAACTAGACAGCACTACTCACCACAACTAAGTTCAGTTTACCTGCAACTACATATCGACCTTGGAACAAGCTGAATTTGGAGGACCTAGAAACCCAGTGTACTTCCAACACAGATCTGGACACAATAAACTCAGTTGAAAAACTCTAAACATTATTAAAAAATGGCTCTCGGATGAATCCAGCTGTTAAAAAGATAAAACATCAAATCACAAAGCTTCAACGCACCTGGCTCAAAAAATAAACATACCTTGGAGAAAATATGCTTGCACAGACATAACAGAACATACAAGTCAACAATCAAGCTAATAAGAATACTACTCAAGTAAAATTCACAACACAAAATTCTCCTATGAAGATTTTTTTTTTTTTTTAATACTCACAGCATTTCACAGTCCCAAATGGACTGAAGAATCCCATCTCATGTCGCAGGAATTTTATCTCAACCTGGCAACACATTATACAACAAAAGCAGATGTTGGATTCATACATGACACAAAAGAACAAACAACACTGACCCTTTTCCAACAAACCCATCCAGGGGAAGGCTAACACATCCTCTGCACTCTGCAGGTGTGCCAGTTGCATGTCGGACTCTTGTCCCGAACAAATCTTCCCAAAATATTTTTCTAACAACTCGAGCGGGCATTCCAGTCAGAACACTGATCAACCACTCCTTAACGACAGATGTTTTTCAGAAGACTTAAAAAAGGAATACTTACGCTCCAGAAAACAAACGTCGACCCTCAAGACACCAGCAATTACAGGCCTACAGCAAGGGGACCACTCTTAGGCAAACTTAGAAAGAGCTGCCTTTGTCCAGTAACAATCCATTGAAGAAAACTCCCTACTTTCCGACTTCCCAACTGGATTGAGTCCAGGAAGAGGCAGTAAGTCAGCCTAAATCTCTACCTGAGATAAACTTAAAAAACACAGTAGACCATAATGGAGTTGCGGCCCTATTTCTGTTGAACCTTTCAGGTGCTTTCAACACAGTGGATAATAACCAGAGCTCCCGGTGTTATGGTATTTATTTTTTTCACATTTATGCCTGTATTTATCCATATTTATTTTTGGGCCATCTTATTGGTATTTACCCATATTTATGTTGTGTTTTGAGAATAAATGGAGTCGTAAAACAGTATATTTCTAAAAAAACATTTAACTGCTAAGCATGCACTCATACCATGCTGCCTATCATGTTTTAGCAACTATAACAAAACACTACACCCATAGGTAAACACTAGCGTTCTATACAAATACATGATAGCATATGCCTGTTTTTAAGAAAATCTCATCCTTTTTTTCTCCTCCGCATGATGTCTGTCTGCTCAGCTTTTTAAAAAAAACCTTTTTGTTGGCATCAGTTTTACAGTCCATAAACTTGACATACATTTGCTGTTATGATAAACATTTTGATTTGTACTGCATCATTATTATTGTAGAGTTGAGGTTCTCAAAACATAAACAATCAGTTGCAAACCAACCAGTAAACATGCACAGATTTGTATCTTCTCATTTATGTTAAGGGTTGTATAGCCGTATGGTGTGTGTGGGTCGGGTCAGCTGTACGACTAGGGGAGATGATGATCCAGCAGGTCAGGGGACTGCAACTAGCGTGATCTGAGGTGCTATCTTCCCCAAGTCCTGGTCTAAATCTGCAGGACCCGGGTGAGGCTCAGTGTGGGCTCTGAGGGGGTTAAAATACTCTATGAATCCCTGGGTAAATTCCCTCCACATCTCATATAGGGTTCGTCTTCAAGAACCGTTCTCCTCTTCCATCAAAAGACACTCTTCCTCCGCTCTAGCCCAGCATACCACCTCTCTAGCCCATTTTTGTTATTCCCGCCTGATCTCGACTTCCAGGTCCTGGCTATTCATTTTCTAGCTAGAGCAAGTGCCAGGTCTATCAGCTTATTACCGGCTCTTTTGAGTGTTGGATGGATAAATCGGCCTAACAAACATATCTGAGGAGTCCGCTCTAGTTCCCGCTCAAGGCACTCACCGAGATAGTCAATAACATGTGACCAGTATCCCTGTATCATCAGGCAAGACCATACCATATGGATAAATTATGCTGGCTGAGCAAAGCTTCCAGGGCATAATCTAGGGTAACCTTCAAAGATGTCCCTATTTTCTTGGGGAGAGTTAAGCTTGGTGTAAGTAGTTAAATTGTGTGAATTTCAGTCATGTATTCCGGGACACCTGTTATCTGTGAGACCGCATCCTGCCCCCTTCGTTGTCGAACATGTTGTTGCCCAAGGTCTGCTTCCATCTATGCCTTCAGCAAGTCTATCCTTACCATACAATTAAGCACCCTGTGAAGCCAGGTTATCAAGCGTCTGCTATTACCTGACATCATGAGCCGTCATGTCGCAGGGGTTCTTTTGGCCCTGAATGCCAAAGGCATTCAAATGTACGAGTGAAGGCCCCGTAGGTCAGCAACTGCCCAGGAGCTAAATTATGATTTGTGATCATCTGGTTTTAGGGCATAAATACACCATTTATGTAGCAGTCTTCCACTGTAAGGAGTCTATCCTCCATCCATGGGGCTAAGCAGTGCGCCTTAAAAAGAAAGGGTTGCCTCTACCACGTGGCAGTCCAGTCAGTGGTGTCGCCGGAAATACAGAGAGCAGTGCCCCATCATTCTAACACCATGAAAACACTGCAGTGCATCTTCCCGCATCTAGGATTCTCCCACAAGGTACAAGTGACAACATCTATTGTCCTGTCAAAACTAGAATATGCTAATGGTCTAGATCACGGCTCACCTTTATCAACCATGAGAAGATTACAGAGAATTCAGAACTCTGCTGGTAAAATACTACTAGATATATAATTGCAAGCCTATATCTCGCCTCCATTAATTGCACTTAACTAGTTACCGGTTGCCTGAAAATCCTCTCTCAAGCTGCCTTGCATGACTTTGTGGGTGCCACAAAGCAAAGACTTTTCATCTGGAAGGAAATCACAAAGTACATTCAAGGAAGAAATCTGCACTCGCGGTTGACACCCAGTGGCAAAATTCCAGCATACAAGAAAAAGAAGCATTTGCAATGCAATAGGTCTCGCGTTTACGCGAGTTTAAGCTATTGGCATTATAAATGACAATGCCTTTTATTTATGTTTTAAAAACCAAAACATAAATAAAATGCATTGTCATTTACAATGTCCATAGCTCAAACTCGCTAAAATGCGAGACCTATTGCATTGCAAATGCTTGTTTAAATCGCATCTATGTGACCTGTAGGCAGCGGACTAGGATAGACCTCTGGAGGAAGGCACGTTGTGTGGGGTGTTGGGGGCCACTCTCTTGCATTTGGCCTGGGCTTGTTTCGGGATTCAGGGATTCTGGAAGGAGATGGTGCCTATAATTGTGAGGGCAATGGTATTGGCGATCCCTCTAACTCCGCTGGCATGCCTCCTGAGGGTGGTGGTGAAGCCCAAAGGATGAAAGATTCCCTACAAGCTTGTGCTACTTTCAGGCGAATAGCCATTGGGTGGATGATTACTCGAGTGCTTCTAAGGTCTTCGTGGCTGCGTGATTTTCTAGAATAGAGGGTGTCGGAGAAGATGCACAAGCGCCTTACCCGTCCTGATTAGGTTCCCTTGGACACGATTATGCTGTGGGGGTCCCTACTTAATAGGTTTACTGATGAGGGTGACTCTGGCTCAGAGGATGGCTCAGATGGTGAGTTGTGATTTTGTGCCTATGCCAATGTATAATAGATGTGACAACCATGTATGACATTGCTGTATCACTTGCCTTTTACTGGGCTCGATGACTTGGATTAAAAATGTCTTGCTCCCTTACTGGTTGTTAATTTTTCTGCTGCCTATGTTCTGCCGTGCACACTGCTATACTACTTGTACTGCCGTAATCTGTGAATGTGATGTTACTCCTTATGTACGTTTGGGGACATGACCTGCGTATTTATGCTGTTTTCTGTTGGACAAAATGAATTAAAAAAGTTTGTAAAAAATATGCATAAAAATTATAAATTACCCTGATTTGTTCATCGTCGTGTATGCTGTACTGAAAATAACCGAAGCACTAATGCTTTTGTTTGGAATTTTCTTTCTGAATACTCAGGAGTTTAGCGCAATCTCACGTATTTGCCTTGAAAACATTTTTAAAACTCGTTGACAATTATAGAAGTCCAAATCCAGCAGGTGGCTCGTACATTCCACCCAAATCGTTTGATTTAAATATGCACACCCTGAAATGTATCCAAAAGTATTATTGTATTTTTCATGTGCTTTTATTTCTTGCATCTCTAAGAAAGTGGTTCTCGTGCCAATGCTGTCAAACATAAGAAATGCATCGGCTTTGTGCAGGTAAATCTCGTGGATGTTATTAAAAGTGAGAGTTTCACAACTGGATGTCTGAAATTCGACATTTTCGTAAATACAGACAAATGCGCGAGTAGCTATTCTACAGTCCTGCACTATATCCATAATGCACACTGGACCATCATTCTTGTCCCATCATCCACATAGAGACTCAAATGCACCATCACACCAGCCCTCCTGACTGGTATGGAATTGTTAGGATTTAGAACTAGGAGGGGAAAACACAGATTAGGGAGGAAGAGGATAACTGTAGAAGCACTGTGGAGCGATGGAGCGGATGGAGTGTTAAACAAGTAATGACATTAAGGAAATAAATAACAAAAAGTAGTCCTGTGACCTCATCAGTGGAAGGCTAAACATCATAGTCAGTCAAAAGCAATAACTGTTCTTCAAGGAAGGGACAAATGCAGAATGGAAAGAAAGGCAACTAATAAAAAGTAGAAAAATGAGACTGACTGAAAAGCCTCCAAATCATGAGCAAGGGTTGACTCTGTGGAGTATTGTATACAATACTATCTGCAACAGAGAGCTCGAGTGGTTTGTTGCAAGACCGCAAAGAAATGGCTGAAAGCAAGGAGTGCAGAGCCCCGAAGCCCAAAGGTTGAGCCACCATTGATAATAGTTTAAACATCCCTTCCTGTTCGTTTTTTTTATTTTTTTGTATAAAGAAATCCTATGGATAACAGTACCTGTTTTTGATATAATTTCCAAAGGGCTCTCAATGGGAATCGAATTGCCCAAACACAGCTGATGTATGACTTGTTGATGGCCGTGAAGATTTCGATGATTTTGGTGCAGAGAGTTCAAAATACTGTCCAGGAGGCCCTTCGGGATGATCGCAATTCGCCTGTTTGCAAAAGCATGTGCGGCCTCCTCAAATGTTTCTCAAGTTTTTTAATCGACGGTGAGTAACAAAATCAATTTTCTAATCCTTACCAATTCATGTTATTGAAATGCCCATGCACATCTATTTGCCAGAAGTTCTATTACTTTAACTCCTATCCGGAAGTGCATAGATCCCATCTCAAAACTTGATGAATGCATGTTTTTGTATACAGTATGAAAAGTACTACTGCAGCAATGTTGGAGTTCTTCAGGCAAAACCTCAGATCAAGACATTTGCGTATTGAAGCGGAAATTGGAAGATACAAACTCATGCATGCTCTGTTATGTTTGCCACATGT
Organism: Triturus cristatus; assembly: GCF_964204655.1. Lineage (NCBI taxonomy): Eukaryota > Metazoa > Chordata > Amphibia > Caudata > Salamandridae > Triturus > Triturus cristatus. The sequence goes on from NC_140589.1 coordinate 1,636,837,594, forward strand.
ATTAAGTGATACAACTTTAGTTTTATTTTTGTATTTATTTGTAATTCATTCACACCATTAAACAACCCATATCTAGGCGCTGGAGAACAATGACAAAGGCACCAAGAAATAGAGGAGTTATCTAAAAAAAATTGCCTTTGCTGTCTAAAGCTAGCAAGCGAAAAACCCTGCCACTTCGATATCTTATGAGCATTAATATAAAAGGAAACTATATGCATGAATATTCTGACTGTATGTTTGTGGGTTTTAGAGAATATTGATTTAGATACAAACCAACTGATCACTGTACAAAGGTTCTCTCTTTAATTGACTTTGTATAACTCTCATCCTTGATCGGATGTCTTTGTTTATAAGCAACTTTTTATTGATTCTATAATACAGAACAATAAACACTGTGCAATCACGGTAATTAAAATCCCTGAGTTGACATATGTCACAGTACAGTAAATTAATCATGTAAAGCCACTGTAGTCCCACCATTTCCCGCAGATTTTGTGATGTTTGAGGATAGCCTCTTTCAATATAGATAAGCTCTTCTCGTTTCACGCACTAATCCATCACACTGCAACGTTCAAATCAACATCAACAGTTCAACAAAGGGTGCGGAGGGTATATTCTGCAGAATCTGCAGAGTTCCAGTAGCATGCATGTCTCTGTTAACGATCATTGGTTCGATCCCAACCAAGATATGGTCACCTAAACATCCCCCCAAATCCTCTAGGACATCCAGCAAATAATATTCAGGGTGAAGGTTCTGTAGGTCTCCAGAGTATATGCAACAGAGTATTAAAAATTACAGTCCAGTATTTTGTTATAATTGAATACCCCATACCATGTGAAAGAAGTCGGCCTTTTCAACTGGACAAAGAGAGCAAGTGAGCAAGGGTTGCATCAACGCTCACCAGAGCTTCTCCTGGGTACCCACCTATCTCTCCCATATCTCCTTTAGCCCTGCTTACAAGTCTGGTGAGTTTATAACTAAGTACTTATAGATTTGGTAAATCCCCCCTTTCTCTATGGTGCCAATAAGGATTTTCTCTGGTTATATTTGGGTATCTGAATGAAGAAGCACAAAGGGGTGACAGTGCATGTCAAAGTTGCTAATATTTATAGAACTGGGATTTATGAAGCGCAAATTCCGCCTGGAGGTCTTCAAAACACTTTATATGGGAGTCCTGCTGTATATCCCCACGTCTTGAGATCCCAATGAGATCCTACTTGTCAAATTCCTCTATTTTAGCACTCTGCTCATGACATGGTCCTGCCACAGGTGTTTCCAGTGTGATCTTACAATTCCCCCCAATCAATCAGAGTGCCGACCTCCATGACAAAAACACAGCCCTTTGATCCTCCAGAAATGAGCGGAGGGTGGGGGAGGCTTACATTAGTCCCATTATATTATCATAAGCAGTTAGGTAAACCTCTGCTTGGAATGCAGGGTCCTGCCAACCTTGGTTTAGTCAATCGTTAAGCACCAGAATCTATGATGCCCAGTAGTACAGATGCAAATCCACTATGCCCATTCCACCATCATAGGTAGATGGCATACATTTGCTTTATGCGATATGTGGGTGTTTGATTCACCCACAAAAAGTAACCACCCTAGGGAGATCACAAGCGGGAACCTTTGTAAGACACGCAAGAACTGCAGTAGGACCATCATATTAGACAGCGCCACCACGTGAGCTTAGCTCACCAATCAAAGTCTCTCCTCATTTGGACAAATAAGGGGCAAGATTGAGGCTCCACATGAGGTCTAGGCACTAGGCCAATGTGGAGCCCCAAGTATTGGAAGAACTGGAAGATGGGATTGCCAGCTGACTATCTCTCTGTCACCTTTAAGCAGAACTAGGAGGGACATTTGGATTAATCTGGGTCCCATCACAGAGGGACAGGAGAGGAACAGGAGGACATTGTCTGCATAGAGGGCAATCTGGTCTTGATCAGAGGTCTTTTGTCACATTCACAAACTGTATTAGTTACTCTTGATTTATCACTGGTGTCTCCACATCTAACTTCTGTTGCTGGTCTTGGAATCCATGTCGGTTACCTTTTTAGAAATTGTACTCACCTGATAATGTTTGCAGCAATTTCTGTTTCTTGATGTAATGAATGAAGGCATTTCTGCAACTTCAGGTCTACTGATCTCTGCCTTGTGAGTGTTTTAAGGTTCCTTCTTGAGTCAATAGATCAATCTCCCAGCCTTTTTTATGGTTTCCACTCTAAAATCAGGCATCTACTGTACAACGAGGGCCCGTGTTACAGATAGGGTGCCCTGTCCCTGTTTGCACCACAGTGCACCTTTAATTAAGTATGCTTGGCGCAAACTTGTAACAGTGCATCCTATTACAATGAGTATGCTGCCCTGAGGGCAGCCCCTAACCCATGCCTGCCCTGAGGGCAGTGCATTCAGTGAACTACGGAGCGGCTGTTTACAACCTGCTCCGTGTTTCACAATCTAAAAGGCATGCCCTTTAAAACAGGGACTATCAATTAATGATACATGAAAACGCACCGCTGACCAAATCGTTGTAACTGCCGAGTTATAATAAATTTTCAATACGCCGGAGAAATCAAGGATGCTTCTTGTTGTACTGCATTAATCTGAAGCAGAAGAGGTCTGCTTTACAGGAATGCCCTTAATTGGCTCCTTTCTTGAATTGTCCTTTGTTTGAAGACTCCAGGCATTAAGGTTTTAAGTGACTCTGAGTGGAGAATACGCGGTCCACTTTCATCATATTTGTCCCAGAGATATTTTCTAAAACAGGCTGTACACTCTTAGTTTATAATCCTGATGAAGACCCCAGTGTGATGTTGTCTACCCACACTCGTGTAGTTAACATCAACGTTTCGACCCCCCCCCCTATATACAAGCATTTATGCTTGGAATGAAAATCGCATGTCTATTTAAGGTGATCTAGTATATATGGATGCTGAAACAAGTTTTTCTTTATATGTCATTTAAGTATAACATTTTGATTTTCTATTTTTTCAGTCACACTTTTATGTCACGACTTTGTATTTTTGTATTTTCGGTTGTTTTGTTTTGAATCCGTGTAATGTGTATTAGTCCTGTCTTTTATTATTATTGATAAATCTATAATCACATACGATATATGACTTTCTAATATATCATATACAATTTTTCAAGTTCAATCGAGTCCTTGTCGTTTGTAATTTCTATTCATGTCTATGTTCAGTGGTGTGTTTTCATGTATCATTAATTGATAGTTCTACATTTGGGAGGACAAATGTATTTGTTTAAAGAAATTTCCTTCCTCATGGCAGAACCACTGTCTATATACTGTTGATACTCCCCAGGTTCTGCATGGTACTGGGACACCCCGTTATTATTATTGATTTTTTAAAAAGGGAGACATATCCCCTTGCGGGCAGGTGCAGTGAGTGACTGCACCTGACACCATGGGATGTCTGGTTGGGGGCCCAAAGTACTCTCTTTTCCCTGGCTTAAGGAGGCGCACTGAATAGTGCACCTCCTAAGGGCCTGTATGTCTCTGACTGTGTACGTAATATGGCGCAGGTGCAAAGTGTTTCCCTCATTTGCATGGGGCCACACCCCATGCAAATGATTGAATGCCCTCTCGATATAGTGATGGGGCAGCATGTGCAGCAGTAATATCAGTATAAATGAAGGAGTGTACAAGCGTCTGCAACCCCTTCTGTAATAACCATAGTGGCCTGTAGGCACCCACACCCGTTGCACCGTGGAACCCTACGTGTAATACTGCCCCAGGATTTGAATCCAGCCCTGAGATCGTGCACCCATTACATTGAGGACCTAGCATAGTGTAATAATTACTTCTGATGTTAATGCTGTCAGCAGGCAAGCTTCTTTTGTATCAACCGCTTGCAGTTGTTTTTTTCAGATAGACACCCAAGAGCACAGCAACATTCTGCTGTTTTGCCGTGGCTTCTTTGTCTCATGGCCATCTGTGTGGCCACTTTAGAATACTCATTCATCATTGGGCTGTCCATCCTCATATGTATACGATGTGTTCCTGATTGTGTGCACTGTCAGTTTATGAATAAAATGCAATCAGACATAATAGTGGAATGTTGTTTTGGAAAACACTGATTTTGGATTATAGACTTTGAAAACTTTATTCGGATTAACGCTATTCCTGTCTCACCCTATTACTCTTAAACAGCTGGCTTAAACTTCACCATATTTCCAATGCATAAAATATTCTATGATGTGTTTATTCTTAACAATGACCTAGGCTTCTTAAAAAATGAATTTGGAATCAAATTATGTTTTACTCGTACACTTGCAATCAATAGTAAGCAAGGTATTTAATTCTTATTTATGTTTGATATTTGGTGGACGAGTAAGAAGTGTTATTTAAGATGATCCCCAAGCATATTACACAAAAGTGATAGCGGAGAGTGAATTCTAACAAGGCTTTTGTTACTACCTAGACATAGCACTCAGTTGTGAGTTGTGGTGCAACTTGGATATTGCGGACATTGCAAGGAGTAAGACAGGGTTCATTTTTCTTTTTTCTGGAATATGAACTTTTTTGATGGATACTTATAACAGTGGATTCCTTACTTTGTAAATTTCCCCCAAGCACCAGATTGGAGCTAGAAAACTCAAAAGGAATGTTCATGCGCACCGGTAGGTGGGGCCATATGACTCCGTGTCAATGCCGTTCCACACCGTAAGTGCCAAACGCAACCACATATAAGCACCACCCATGCGCACTGATGTCATGCGCACTGATGTCAGTTTCTTTCTTTCCGTGCCTCAGACATGGATCCGGAGCTACTCTCTTTCCCGCTTTCACCCTGTAAAGAAACTACCCCAAAAACCTTACCATTGTGCAAGTGACATGTCATCTCCTAAAATGACACGGTTTAAACCTTGTAAGATGTCGGTGACAGATCCCCTTGAGGTGCACCTCTGGTGATTGGGTGTGAAGCAATACTTCAGTGTCTGCAACAACTTCACCCAGATGAATCCAAAAGCCATCCGAGACCGCAAAGCGATTGTTGGTGAAGCACTGGAAGGCTCCACAATGGTCTTGTTCCAAGGTCGAAGTTGAGAGTGTGGACCCACTCACGAAGTTGTTCCTGTGGCAGATAATCTTTGTGAACGAACTCTTCTGGAAAGTCAAAGAAGAAACATAAGAATTCCAAGCGGGAGTCTGTAGTTTTCCACCACCCTCGCTCTCCAGAGGAGGCATGAGGACGTCATCCTGCCTCTAGGTCTTGCTCCTGTTCCACTGAGGAGCTGATTCCATCTTTCGTCCCAATGCACTCCAACTTTCCTGGTCCATTGGCAACGTCCCAACAAGTGGAAGCCGTTTGAGAGGCCATGCTGTGCATCTTTGTCATAAACTGGGGTGGCAGAGTGGGCTAAAGAACGGTGATGGATTAAACCCAGATCAGTTGACTGGGGGTGAGTGCTTGAAATGTTCAACACTCCGTCCATCATTTCCTTTGGTTTTTGCTTTGTTCGCCATAAGTTGGCAAGGTATGCTCAGACGTGAGTCCCTTGCTCACTTTGCCACTGGATTCAAGCAAGCCTGGCTGAAGACGGCTGAAATACCAGAAACCGGTCCTAGGAAGCTTGTTTCCGGTCCAGGGAAGACATGGCTTGGCAGTTCGGGCTGGACTGTTCCCATCAGGCACAGGGTCAGACTGATTTGCATATGGCCATGTCTGAACTGGGGTGGCAGAGTGGGCTAAAGAACGGTGATGGAATAAACCCAGATCAGTTGACTGGGGGTGAGTGCTTGCAATGTTCAACACTCCGTCCATCATTTCCTTTGGTTTTTGCATCTTTGACATACTTCAGGTTCCCTCTGGTCCAACTCCGGGACCCAAGGGTCTGCATGGACCTCCCGTTCGGTTACTGCCAGCGGGTGCACCCTCTGCACTATCTGTGCTCCTTGAATTCACTTTGGGTTCCATACCAGGGCCAGTACCTGCTTTGGGGCTCGGCACCTGTACATTGACTTACAGGTTGCCAGTGTGCTAGACACCTCACCAGCAACAGAAGAAAGTACATCATTCACTGCTGTAATTAGGAAGGCAGGCTGAGGTCGTTCGCTGCCACCTGCACACTATGGAGGTCAAAATGAATGTGCTGACAGAGGTCCTGAGGCCTGGCCAGACACTGACCAAACCTCTCTCACCCTTCAATGAACCGTCACTGACACACTGTTGGGCACTTGGTCTAAGCCATGTTCTGGTCCCCCACTTAACTGGCAACTTGCTTGGCGGCATAGACTTGCCCCAAGCAACTAGTATTTCCTGACTTAGCACTCAACCCCTGAGAGCTTAGTGCTACAGGTGTCCACCAGTAGAGTAAACCCTAATGCCTTCCCAACCACTCCTCCTGACAGGGAGTCAAAACGGAGAATAGGTTAGGCAAATGAAGGCTCTCCTCAGCCAGCCTTGCTTTGAAGTCGGTTAATGCTAGCTGCCTGCTCAGCTGCTACACCCACACCCTTTGGAACATGGTTGATGAGACCAAACTGGCGTTCCCAGCAGACTAGCATGCCTCCTTAGCCCAGACCATTTAGGACGGTTAGGCTGCTTCCAAATTCATAATCCATTCGGGCCTAAACAGCGCAGATTGTCTGGTAAGGGCTATTCGAGTGAGTGTGGTGCTCCACATCCATGCATGGATGAAATCACAGGCTTCTCCGGGGACGGCCAGGTGTCCTTAATTAACATGTCTTTCAATGGCTCCTGCCTGTTTGGTGAAAAGGTGCACTCTGCCTTAGAAAGCTTTAAGGAGAGTTGAGCCACGGTGCACTCTTTGGGCCTTTCAGCTCCACTCAGGCAGTTCGCCACCCCCCCACCCCCAACAGTTTTGACCTTTTTTGGGGGTATGCCAGGCGCTTGGCGTATCGGCAGAGCCAGGCTCTGCTGCCCGCACAACAGGCCTTACAGCCTTATCAAGGTCAGGCCATGGACCCAACCGATACTGACCTGGCCATCTGGGGCAGCGCTCATCCCAATACACCGTCCCTAGAGCCGCAACCACGAAAATACTTTAGAGTGCCCTTAGCAGCACACAATCATCTGGTAAGAGGCAGGATCAGGCCCTTTATGCAGGTGTGGCAACAAATTACATCAGACAGATGCATCCAGCAGATTGTCCAAAGGGGCTACGGGTCACCATTTCTTTTCAACCAACCACACTTGACTCTGTCATCTGACCACTTTTCGGAGGTCCATATGTCCTTATTATGGCCGGAACTGAAGTCTTGTTTGGCCAAACCAGCCATAGAGAGGGTGCTGGCCTTTAAAGTAGGAAATGGGTGCCATTCCCACTACTTCCTTGTCCCGAAGAAGGATGGAGGCCTTTGTCCTATCCTAGATGTAAGCCCTCTCAACGTCTTCATGTGCAATGACAAATTCAAAATGCTAATCTTAGCCCAGGTTCTTGCTGTCCTGGATCAAGGAGTCTGCATGGTGGCGTTGGACATGCAGGATGCTTATTTTCGCATCCCGGTCCTGCAGGCCCACTTACAGTACCTGTGATTCCAGGTGGGCCAGAGCACTTACAGTTTGCCTTGCTCCCTTTCGGCCTCATCAGTGCTCCTCGGTGTTCTCAAAGGTGATGTTATGTTATTTTATGTTATAGGAATTTATAGAGCGCGACTGTTACCCGTAGGTGTCCTGGCGCTGGCGTGATGGTGGTGGTTACTCCCCATCTTCATGGATCTGGAGTTACTGGCGTTCTTCTACCTTGAAGACTGGATGTTGAAGGTGGAATCACCAAAGTAAGTCTCTGCCCTCTGTAAACAACTGCAAATCTCTTAACATAATTTGGGTTCTCAATCAACCTGCCAAAGGCACTCCCGACTCCTTAAAAGTGCATTGCACTTAAAAGCATTTACTCTGGACCTATTAATCCAGGACATTTGGGCTATGATCGGATGTTTCAACCTCTGTCCTGCATTTCAGTGAGTATGGCTCTGAGGCTTCTTAGTCTATTAGCCTCTTGCATCCTGCTTGCAGACCATTCCAGGTGGCATATGCAGGCCATACAGTGGAATCTAAAGTCTCAGTGGGCCCTGCACCGGGGGAACCTATCAGATCCCATCCCGGTTTCAGAGGAGACTGCAAAATATCTGCTGTGTTGGCTGCTCAACTGCAATTGAACCAACGGAAGACCCCTCTCCCTAAACCACTTGAAGTTGATGGTGGTGGTGGTGTACTCATCGCCACTGGGTTGGGGAGTGCATCTGGGAGACGTGGAGACCCAAGGACTCTGGTCTCCGGTGGAGACGCGCTTCCACATCAGTTTGCTGGAGTATGAGTTTGTGGGCGATTCCCTCTGCCTTGAAGGCCTTCCTGCCCACAATCAAGGGGAGGCTGATGCAGGTACTCTCAGACAACAATACTGCCGTGTGGATCTGCAACAGGCAGGGCAGTGGGGTGGGGAGGGTCCCGAGTCCTGTGCGAAGAGGCCCTGGAGCTCTCGGTTGAATCTTCATCAAATTTCCCTGGTAGTACATCACCTGGGAGGTTCTTTAAATGACAGGGCAGATTACAAATGTCAGTTACTCCCGGTAGTGTAACAGGGCATCGTCCAACAGTGGCGAGTACCCTTGCTCGATCTGTTCACCACCACTAAGAACACACAATGTCAGCACTTTTGCCTGCTGGAGTTTCCAAGAATGCTCTCTCTTGGTGACTCATTCTGAATAGAGTGGAGTATGGGACTTCAGTGTGTCTTAATGCTGCCACCTCTCCTGCCTGAGTTCTGAAGATTTGGAACAACCGTGCCCACAAATTATCCTAGTGGCTCTGGATTGGGTCAGGAGAGTATGGTATATGTTCCTTGAAACTTATGGACTTCGAGCCCTGTCCTCCCGTCAAGCCTCTACTTTTGTAGGATCTTCTGTCTCGGCAGCAGTGCAGGGTTTTGTATCTGAGCCTGTGCAACCTGCACCTCTGGGCATGGAAATTGAACAGCAACAGTTGATCTCCTTTGATCTCTGTCCCAAGATCATTGATGGCATCTTGGCAGCCATGCACCCTTCCATGAAATCTGTGCATGCAGGGCAGTGGCACAAGTTTGTGGCTTGGTTCGGTGCCTGTCAGTTGGACCCATTGTAGGCAAAACTGTCAGGTGCGTTGAAGTTTGCTTTGGTTTTAAGCCCAGAAAGGGCTTGCTCTGAGCACAGTTAAGATTTGCCTGTCAACTCTTCTGGCCTTTTTTCATTTGCTGGGCCAAACTTCCTTGTTCAAATCTCCGGTTTTAATGCATTTCCTAAAAGGATAACTGTTTGTTTCCCGGCTAAGCCCTTTGTGATGCCACAGTAGGACTTAAATCTGGTTTTCACGCTCCTGTTGTTGTTTACCTCTTTTGTGCCAATGCACAGTTGTCCATTGTGCCTACTAACCAAAAAAGCGGTCTTCCTGGTTGCAATAACATCTGCACACTGGCTGAGAGAACTTCAGTCCCTTTCTGTCCAGCCTCACTCTACCACCCTTTTTGGGGAAAAACTGGTGTTAAGGATAAAAGATTGCAATCCTACTGAAGTTTGTGACAACTCTTCATGTTGGACAATGCGTCACCTTACTAACCTTCTTTTCTTCACCTAATCCCTCGAAAGAGGAAGAGAGATTCCATTGTTTGGACCTAGAGAGATCAACCGTACCAAAGGCCTTCGGTGGACGATCTGCTCTTTGTGGGGTACTCTTGGGAAAGAATGGCAAAAACGGACCTTCTCTTGATAGCGAGTTCTCTGCATTAAGATCTGCTATGCACTGGCCAAGAAACAGCCTCCAGAAGGTTTAATTTCACCAGGGCCAAGGCTGCTACCACTGCGTTGGCATGGAGAGTGCCTATCCTGGATATCTGTCAGGCAGCTACTTGGGTATCAGTGCACACATTAACGAAGCATTACTACTACCTCGACAATCAGGTCTGTCGAGATTGACATTTTGCCGTCTTAGTCCAGCATTTTCTTTTTAGTTTGAGCCATTCTACACACCCACCACCTTGGAAGTTACTGATTTGGAATCTATTCACAAGGTGAGAAATCTGTGGTTAGTCGTAGCCCTTAGAAGTTAATTACATATGATAATGTTCTTTCTGATGGATACTTGATCTAATCCCAGATTCCTCACCGCCCTCCCACCTTCCTGTTCTGTGGATGTTTTCTTGTATGTAGGAAGATCTCAATTTAGAAATCTGCACACGAATTCTGTCTATACACAAATGGGCTCCAAATTTGAGGGCACAGACGAGTTTGTCAAAGAAAGCGAAGTCTGCACGCATGGGTGGCGCTTATATGCAGCTTCGTTCCTCAACTCCAAAATAGAACAGCATTGACGCATAGTCCCATGGCGCCACCTACCGTCATGCGGGAGAACTGCTTTTGAGTTTTCCAGATCCAGTTTGGCGCCTTGGGAAAATTCACAAGACAAGGTTTAGTCTGGTTGGATAGAGTATCCTGAACAAAGATCGTTACTGAAGGTAAGTGACTTGTTTATCTGTGTGCATCCGTAATGCCACCCCTTCTCCAGCACGTCTTTATTTAGGGTGTCTGAATGACCTCTCTGGCATATGTCATCCTCGCCCTGCTTTCTAAATGATACACTGTGTATTCCTATAACCCTGCCCTTAGATGATATCTACATAATTATGTGTCATCTATATTTCCTAGAGGAGCTCTTGCAGAATGTTCAAAGCACTTCGGCAATGGCTGTAATCCTTTATCTGAAGATTATGTTTGAGCCACCTGAGAAGTTGCCGCTATTGGTGAGTACGTTTCTGTGCCAATATTTGGAAAATGTGTTGTACATTTTTATTTATTAACAGATACACATATACTCTAGTGATCTTCCCTTATTCATCTCCAACACAGAGCTGAATGAAGATCTGCTTCAGTGTGGAGGGTCTTGCCCAGTGACAATTTCTCATACAGTAGCCCAGTGTGGTTAACCCCTTTTATCTGAATGTTAGTGTTAGCTCAATTCTGGTTAATTAACGTTTTCAATTGGAAACATTGTGTTTTGGGTTGCCTCCTTCATGATGGAAGTGAGGGATTAGGCACTGTTAGTTTATGTCAAGTTAGTAGGCTGCAGGTGCTAGTGCTGAAAAGAAATGGAGATTTTGGAATTTGGAAAGTATTTCACAGAAAACCCTGTTTCTGTTTTTTAAGAGGTTCGGCGTTGTGAATATCCTTTAAGAGTACAAACCGGATTTCAGTATTGGATCGTAGTGGTACACTTAAAACTGAATGTAATTTAGCTTTATGAAGATTAATTTCTAGTAGTTTTTCTTTTATGTCTGCATTAGATTTGACATCAGCAGACTTAATGGCTCTCTTATACATGGCCTGGCATTTGGTTTGCTGCTGCCAACCCTTTAATGTCTAAAAATACTTTATGCCTACCTTAATACTGCTGTGCCTGTACTACTATACACAAGTGTTTAGGTTTGCACTGTGACATCAGGTCCAGAACATACTGTTAAGTAGACATAGCCTATCTGACAAGAAGCACACTCAGTGTGAAATGTTCATTGCTGCTGTTTACTTGCTGTGCTTTTGAGACAATTACAGTGGTTCAAATTAAAATAAGTACTTTTAACACTTCTGTACTCTGTATCTTAAAATCAATGATATTGCTAACCCTAAGTAATAATTATACATCTTTTTAGGCATGTATAGTCAATTCTTTTTGCTGTAAGATTCCACTACTCTGGTGCAATGCACATCTTAAGCAGTCTTTTCACACGTCATTCCTTTTACTCAGGTGAGTAACCTGTTGCTCCGGGCGGTAGATTCTGCAGCTGTACCATACTGGTTTCTGAACAGCTGTGGGAACCTGTGTAAGGAAGACGTGCCCGACTCAGCCCTCCTCTTCCTCTGCCAGGGAGCTTTGGCTATGCTGGATTGGAAACAAGGAAGCATGGGCCAGAATGGAGAAAAACTGCTCCTGGAGATTTTATCGGTTTTATTGTCCCTCAGTTCACGGTAAATGTTGGTTTTTGTACATACAATATTTCGTATTTTATAGTTGCTTTAAATGTGCATGTATTATGAAACTAGGAGTCCAAAGACTGACACAAATACTGCTGCTTATTTTAAAGACCTGAAATTATGCAACCGCTTATGCTGGTTTTATCGACACCTTATCACAAGACTTGGTGCAAATCATTTATAAAACACTACTTGTGATGGTTCTGCTGGTGCTGGGATTGATGATCCTCTCTGTACACATGGTTCACAATTACGCTTAGGCGTGAAATTCTGCTCCGTTTGCAGAGTTTTCCCCCTCCACGCTACGCGTAGCGCACGGAGTTCTGAAAACGCAGAGCACAGTCTTTTCCCCACTCGCCAACGTTGAGTCAGCGAGCGAGGAAAATCTTACACCAGACCACCTCCCGGCAAGATTTCTCAACGTGGATGATTGCTACCGCTCACGTTGAGAAACCTCCCGTTCTATTTGAGGAAGCTGCCGCTCGAGTAGAACATCTACTCAAGCGGCAGAAAGAAGCAGGCCCCTTTTGTGCTGTGCGTGGTGCCATTTTCGCTGATTTTACAGCCTGGGACAAACACCCGGCGCTAAAAGTCAGCATGAATGGCGCAATGTAATGCACTCTGCAGCTTGCGGAACTCTGCGTAGCGTGGCAGAGTTCTTTTGTCACTTTGTGGAGTTCCACATAGTGGAATTCCTCAAACTCTGCTCTGGACTATTCACACCAGTATAGAAATAATAAGATATATCTGGTTTCCTAGGGCATTCCATTCAACCTTATAGCTCAAGGGATTTTATAGTAGGCCCTATCTAGTATCATCCCTCTCCTAATAAATGCCCAGTAATCATGTCATAGCACGAGCTTTGACCATCTGCTTCTTGACCCTTTCCAGACCTCTGCAGATTAGAAGATGAGATAGTTGGTTCACATTGTGGTTGGTTCAAAAGGACTCAATTTACCGTTCAGACACAATTTGGTGGTGTTCTAAACAAGCTGCTGCTTAAATTGAAAATAAATGTTTACCGATGCTGAAACTTCAACCAAATTTAGAACATAAAGAGAAATGTGGAAAATGTTAATAGTTCTGTGGGTTTGGAGACACTTTTAAATTTTGAATCCTATATTTGGGGAATCAGATTATCAAAATTAGCAGGCAAAGCATTCTTTAGCTGGTATAGTGAGATGGGATCATTTCATTTTTGGAACTTCACTGCAGTAATGTCATACCAGATGATGACATTGGATGGTACATATCCTTTAAGAGAGCCTTGGACTGCGCCACCAGAAATTTTCAGTGGAGTCAATGGGCAGTTACATATTTCTACAAATAGTGAAAGAGTGCAATTAAGAAGGTAGATAATTGCCCAGACCATTTGGAAAATGACCCGCTGTCAAAAATTAGGCAAAAATAAGATATTGAGTTGAAATTTTATGTCTCAAAGCAGAATTCATCCTAATTGACATGGCCCTTGAAATACCAACAGCCAGACTGAAATATTGCTTTTACATGGATTTTGAAGGCCTGTCAAGATGTACCGTTCAGTTTTGTGGGTAGGTCATATATGTTGTAATTGAAAAACAAACTATATGTTATTGGACTGTGAAATGTGGAAGTGATACTGGAGGGGAGTAGTTTAGCAGCTAGATCTAATTCTTCAGAAGGAAGTCACGGGTTGTAATACTTGGCCAAAGCCAGAAAATATTCACTTTAGAGCATTATACTGTATATTAGAATATATTTGTCTTGTTGAGCAAAATGATAGTTGCAATCTTCAGACAGTGAAAACTTTAAATAAAGTTATGCAGTAAATAATGGATGCAGGATATGAATTGAGAAGTGTTAGAGATTGGGTTACTGGTTGACTGAGGTGTGAGCCCTGGTCAAGCAGGAATCACAATCCTATGGCACCAGCAACTCCAAATTCACTTGTGCTCAACCCCTGGTAGCATGACACAGAGCAGTCAGGCTTAACTTGGAGTCGATTTGTAATTTGTGCAGCACTTCAGACAGTAAAACAGTGAAAACACCACACAGAAAGATCCCACACCAGGTTAGAACAATATAGCTTAATTTAATAAATAAAACAATACCAAAACAAACAAAATCCAATAAGTAGAACCAGAGTTATGAATTCTTAAAGAATAAATGGTCAAATAGCGCCTAAAATCAAAAAGCACCAACCGCAGCTATCTGGTCGTGCTGGACCGGGTCAAAGTCAAAATAGGCGACTGCGATTGAACTCGGGTCGGAAACAGTCCCAGATTAGTCCCGCTAAAGGTCTACCTTCTCAGGTGTTTGTGGCAAGAGTCCCGTTCACATGGGAGGGAGTCCCGTTCACATGTCGCAGGGAGCAAGGTGAGTATCTCAGGCGACAGTTGGCATGGTGTGAAGAGCAGGCTGGGTGTTGCGGGCGGGTATGCTGGAGCTGCGCATTGGTGGTCACCTGTGGGCTGTCGATGCTGCTTTGTGAAGAGACAGGCTGGCGGCAGCTCGTGCTGAACTTCAATGGTAGTGGTGTGATTCTGGTGCGAACGGGCCAGTTCTCGGTCGCAAAGAGCTCAAAAGCTTGATTTCAAGAGCCCGAGAGGCACCACTGGGGGAGGGGGATCAGGAACTCACTGAGAACAGATCAAAGAGTTGTTGGGGAGCCTTTTATATCCCTGAGGCTCCGATTAGGAGGCCAGCAGACTAGCCCTTTGAGTCACTCTGGGGTCCTGGGTTGAAGATTCAGTTGCAGGTCCAGTTCTTCTTCCCCAGGCAAATGGGCAGCAGGTCAGCACAGCATGGCAGCAGTTCCTTTAGAGCAGCAGAGTGGCAGTTCTTGTAGCAGCACAGCAGTCCATCTTCCTTGGAAAGTATCCACAGCTCCTGAAGTGTACTGAAGAGTTGGTGTCTGAGGTCCTTCTTTTATACACAGATGTGCCTTTTGAAGTGTGGAGAAGCTTCTAGAGGCATGCCTTTGAAGTACACAGATGCCCTGCCTTTCTGGATCCAGACTACAGGGCGTATGCAGCCCTTTGTGTGGATGTAGGGCACAGTCTGTTCAGGTGTAAGTGGGGTTATGCCCAGCTCCTCCCTCCCATCCTGCCAGCGATTGACCATCCAGTCACCCCTAAGGCTCCCATTGTGTGTGGCTGTCTAGAAGGAATACACAAAGCCCAACTATCACCCACACCCAGTTACGTGACCCAGAGACAGGCTGCAGGCACCAGTGGTTCCCAATCTGTGCACCGCGGCACCCCATGCATCATCAAAACTAGCCATTGGTGCACACAGTTTGGGAACCACTGATTAATGGTACTGAATTCTACACAAGCAAAATCGGTATTCTTGAAATCAGGGAGAAAATAGAGCCTTCTATTTGACTGATTTTCCAAAGCAAAAGATAAAGTCGTAGCGCAATATCTTTCGCCACTCGCTATTTGCTCATTGCTCATGTTGCCTAGCTCCTGCGTGTAGCTTCTGCAATGAAGTTCTTCAAAGGCAGCACATTAAGTACATGCGAGGCTCCATCAAACATCACTTGTACAGTCTAGATACCATTCATGTACTGGCTTATTGAGCACTTAGATTAGCTGGGCTTCTACCCGATTGATGGGCCAAGATCTCATGCTAGTCACAATAAACACCACTTTGACATCTTCATAGCGGGTCCTACTGTGAGTGCACACAGCTGACTATGATGTTCAGCAGACATGAGTATTGAATCAGCTGCTTGATCGAAAATGCCTTTTTCTAGAAATCTGTTGTTTCTTGTAGGGGATAAAAGCTACCTGCTCTGTTTACTGGATCAACAGACAACAATTGCTAAGGTATAGTGAAACAATAGAAACAGTTTTAACATTTAAAATATTCATTAAAACATTTAAAATTAAAGAAAACTAACAATATGTGTATTAGTCTGCCTCAAGAAACCTTTAAAAAAATGATTGACACGATAATTCCCAACCTCATGGTCATAAATGTAATTGCAATTGATTTATAGTAATTCTAAATACACTTACCTTTATTAGGAGGGGACAGAAATCTTTAAAAGGCAAATTCTATGTACCATACACATAGCATTGGCTTTTTGGGAAGACATATATACTTCTATTTGGTACTTGGCTTTCTTAAAACTGAAGTGATCGATTGACAAAGTTAGAGAAATTTCTCCCAGGGCTTCGTTGATGAGCCCCACAATGTGACGGCCGGCCAGATGTTGAATAAATGTGCCTTATTAATCCAGGGCCTTTGCAGACTAAGAGGAAAATGCCAATCGCTACTTTGGTTACATTAAAAATCTGTGCATGTTGAACTGCACGCATCTACCTCCTTGCAGCATTCTCACATGTACAGCTTCTCCACAAAAATACTGCTTGCATGTATATATTACACTGCTTGGTCACAGAAATGCAGGCAACACAAACCGATCTAGAACACTTCTTGAAAATCAAAGGTTTACTTCGTTTTTTTGAGACACTTTCTGAAAAGTACATCAAACCACCCAACCTGATTTTCTGTAAAATCTGACTTGACCTCTTTCTCTATCTCACTAAAAGTTTTTGCAAGGCATAGTACTGTCTATATGGGTTCTGGAAACATCACCATGCAGCCTTGTACACAGCAAAGTATGACACGTCCACTTATTCAATGAGAGTCTCCTGAAAATAATCTCTTTTCAGGAATGCCTTAGTCTTAGTGTTTACCTTCTCCTTGCACTTCAAGGGTTTCTAAAACTCTAGACTGTATCGTAAAAGAACTGACCATTTTGGGTGTGTGCAAAGGGCACAGTATCCTCTGTGCAAGGGGAATTTCTTGGACCATGCTCAACATGGTTACAGCTCAATTAAATTGTGATGGTCTAGTTTTTAGAATGGCTCTTTGACAAAGAAATTTACATCAAACTTGCGTATCGTGAAGTCTGCCTGCAGGTCAGGTGATAGACTTGTGATCGCTGGTAGCTTGAGGCCTTCCAGCAAAATCACGGTCATGTCCTTCCTGGAGACGCCGCTGCTGTTAACAACCGGCAGGTGGGTAGCAACACTGATAAATGTGGGCTGTGGGCATTTCCATCTTAATCCACTAACCCAGGGTTTTACTGTCCACCCAAAAAGCGATTCATGCCTCATTAAGGACAGTAAGCGCTATAGTAGTTAAAGTACAGTTACTACAAAGTAAACAATAATGACTTTGAGAAGACTATATGTTTGAGGAGTCGGGCCTAGGTGAGCGGCTATGAGAAGAGCCACGGGATGGGGCGCTATTGGCTTCTACTTCTTTGGGCTGTGGGTCAGACCTGTACAAGACTATATGCTAATTCCATATGGAGGTTGTCTTAGATTTGTGTGTGTAGTTCCGAGGCATTGGGCATGTTTCTAGGCTTTCAGTCTGCTTATGATTATAATACCTTCATCTGCTTCATCCCAGTTATTTACAAGGAGAAAAATGGAAGTACTCCCGAGGCTGGACTTACATTCCCCCCACCTGCCCAAAAAAATTAACATAATGGGTAACCGTGGCCAATTGGCAATAGGTCAAGGGAGCCGCGCATCGAGTTTGGGGACCACTCGGCTAAGGCAAGAAAATGGCAACTTTCTAAAACTGGCATTTTCAGAATTGCAATTTAAAACCCAACTTCACCATAAGTTAGGAATTTAAATTGTGATTACAGAGACACCAGAAATTACCCCGTCATCTCTTCCCATTAAGAAATTACACTTATAAAATGGAATAAGACAACTTATTTGTTATCCTATGGGAGAGAGAGGCCTTGCAGTTGTGAAAAACGAACTTAAGAGTACATGTCCGACTTTTTAAATACATTTCACCATCTGGACTGTTCAGGGCCCACCCTGGGGGGGGATTTATATGTATTAAAAATGAAGGTTTGAGCCCTGGCAAAAGGTTTACTTTGCGAGGGCGAAATGTCTGGTTAAAATTACACACACAGGATCTGCAATGGCAGGCTGAGACTTGTATAAAGTGCTACTTAAGTGGGTGATTCAACCAGTGCTGAAGGCCCACTAGTAGCATTTAATTTACAGGCCCTTGGCACTTATAGTGCCACTTTACTAGAGACTTATAAGTAAATTACATATGCCAATACGGTGTATGCCAATGTTACCAAGGAGAGAGCACAAGCACCTTAGCAATGGTTAGCAGTGGTAAAGTGCACAGAGTCCTAGAATCAACAAAAACGAATTCAGGAAAAATAGGAGGAGGAAAGCTAAATGTTTGGGGATGACCCTGCATGAAGGGCCAAGTCCAACAAGTAGTAGCACTGGAGAAGCTTAGATGATATAGATTATTTGGAAAATATTCATATGCGCAAATATTGTAATCCAAATTAGTGATGGAAATATCATACATTTTGTATATGTTGCCTAGTGTTTATTCTGAACGAGCAGCCAACATGACTTTGATGCATACATTTTTTCTATTTTTGTTATTGTTAACCTGGCATTATTGTTCACATAAAGGGAACTTACATGGTGACACTTATTGCTATTTTCTTGGAACAATATTGTAGCAAATACACTTATCTGCTTTTTTTCGTTGCCCTCATTTGTGACACCACACCCCTTTTGCTGTATTACTGTAACTCCAACTATTAGGAGCTTTATAGACTTAGTGCTTACTAAAAGTTACTTCACTAGTGTCAATAGGATCCCTAAGTTACTCCACTAATAACTTTGGGATAATGGAACATTCTCTCTCATCATTAACACCCATCTCACTACTGGCCTACATTCTCTCTCTTCAAACAGTCCAGTCATAACTCTGTCTCTTTATGTCAAGCTAGAATAAAGTGCAATCCTGCAGTTGGCCTGTCTCAGACTGCTTTGGTCTGCTTCTTACCGGTCATGCATGTGGCGCTGATTCTAGGTTGCATGCACATCTGTGCTCACCATCAGAGCCCCTCGACAAGCATAGAATTCAACAAAAAATAGGATTCTATCACCCAACCAGGAAAATTGGACAATAGCAGTGCCTAAATGTCTGTAAAACAATGTATTAATTAAAGCGACCCACAAATGCAATCCTAGCACACGGATAAACAATACGACAAAACCATGACTCACATGGTACAAATTATACATAGGTATGCATATGTGCTAGACATAAAAGTAGCGTTTCTATTGAAAATATGACCGAGGTAACATTAAAGTAGTACTTCAAAGGAAATACCTGCGAGCACCACCCCGAAACATGGAAAGAATCCCCCCCTTAGTCTCCCCATATGGTTTGAATAGTAAAGCTATGGACGAGTGCTTCTATTGTATCAGTAGAACAAGAATGGCAACGTTCAATAGCCTTTTTTATTAACCTCTAGTTCAGACTCTGATGGAGTCATGGATATATGAATATTATGTAATGTAATACAAATACACCTTGAATACTGCAGAGACCGTAACATCTTATTTTGTAGAGGCCGCTCTTCAAGCCAATGGTGGATGACTTATATTGCACCATCTGCTTGTTATTCTTTGTCTGAAATGGGATAAAATGGATAAATGGGGATGTTTTATGCTATTCAACTTTGTGTATTTTCCATTATATTGAAAACTTTAAAACGTTTGAACTAAAAAAGAAAAATGCAATGGTGTGACAGTGGACATTGCTGATGTTTGTTCTATATATGTCTGCAATTGTATCTGAAGCAAACATTTCTCTCTTAGGTTAAAAGAGTCAAGTATGGCTATGTTGGTGTCCAGAATCTTAGCCATGTGGACAGGCACTGCCCTGGATGTTCTTAATGAGTGCTCCCAAGACCTTCGCTGCCATCTTAATGGAAATACAGATACTCTTGGCACTCTCCTGGAATATGTATACGCACACTGGGAACACCCATTAGATGCTGTACGGCATCAGGCAAAAGTAGTATTCAAAAACCTCCTCCAAATACACATGTCAACCATGGACACGTTGGATATTAAACTGGATCCATTCTTTTCCAGACTAACGAAGAGCTTGCTGAGTTTAGAATGGCACACAAAGGGTAAATATGCGTCACTTGCATGTCTAGTGGATTGTGTTGGCATTGAAAGTATACTTGCTATAGACAGAACAATCCCAGCACAGATCTTAGACGTAATGGGTGACCAGTCATTTGCTCCATATGCAAGTAACCTTCTGGAAGCCATGTTTGTGAACCACAAGAATAACCTCAGGGTCGCCATGCAAGGGAAATGCTGGATTGACCAGTGGCATGAAACCTGGGTGTCCCCTCTTCTTCTCTTACTGTGTGAAGGAAAGCCTCTCCAAACAACTTACATCATCGATTATTACTTACCCAAGTTACTAAAATGTAGCCCAGAAAGTTTAAGCTACATGGTGAAAATACTAAATACCTCAGCAGTAACTAATGTTGGTGAGTACATCTTTTGCATTTGATTTTTTCATGTATTTTAAAATATGTTTACCATTTTTTGTATACTTGGATGAGTTAATTCATACAATTAGAAGATGTCTATAACAAAATAAGGTGTCCAGGGTTCTTGGCGGAAATAGTGAAATATTTAATAATCCTTTCAAGTGGTCCTGTCTAATTCTAAACATGCCAGAATTACTTCAAGCACTGCGAGACAAACAAAAGTCTGCACATCCAGCTTCATTAAGCATTTGGCAGGTGGTCCGCTCATTGAAATCTCCTGGGCCTTGCAGTCGAACAGTACGCTTCACCACAAATTGCCAGTTATGTTTGACCCAATTGTGTTTGGAGCATCACAGCAAATCTTTTGGTGATATAAGGGATTACCATGAGTCATGTGGAATTGGAGTGTTTGGGATTGGAGTACCAAGAAAAGAGTTTAGCTGTTCATGTGGCCTGCGCTGTGCGCATTCTTGGCACTTAAAAAAAAAAAGTGATCTCTTGTTCATATTTTAGAGCTAGCCATTTACTGTAATAGCTTTGTGTACATCACTGCATTTTCTCACTAAAAATGTCATCAGTTTCAGAGTGGCTTAAGGAGGATACTAACTTCCTAGTGACTCATAAAAACGTTCTAGTTTGTCTAGCTGTAGATCGCATGCTTTGCCTGCTCATCCCTTTTAGTGTTTGGTGCTGACGTTGAAAGTTTTTATTTTTTTAAATATACATTTCAAATTTAAGTTAACTTGTGATCCCTCCCAAAATCCCTCACTGCACTAGAACAAAGACTCCACATTAGATTGGTTTTTTTGCCTTTGGTCGTTCTTTGGGGGCTCCTGGACCCTCAAGCTGCAGTCAACAATAGCTTCACTTCAGTGGCTGGAATTGCCTTATGCCTACTATCATGCTGTAAGTCCAGATAAGGGCAAAGATCCTTGCCAGGACTATAATGTTGACCCTCCGGATGACACCAACCTGGAGCCCTACCCTCTGAAGTCTTCACCTGCATATGAAGCAGTAGTGTACCACTGTTATTCAAAGATCAGTAGACTACCAGTGCTTTTGTAACAGCAACATTGTGATGCAAAACCAACTATGTGGGTTTCAGAACACCTTTTAGATGGCCACGGGACACACAAGAGTTACTATGAGGAACTCTGCACCTGCTAAGTACTGCCCACCTGGGCCAAGTGCGGCGAACTCACCTAACTCAGCTGTTGATGCTCCCCTCATCCTCACAGAGCACACTGGTCTTGATAATCAGGTAAACTGCCGGGCAGGTGGTCTTGGATTCCCTGGGTGATGTCCCCTCACCCACCAGGAAGACTAGCACACCTTGGCCCCCAGTCTTGCTCACAGTCAGAAGTCTTGCAGAGCTTACCCTCCTCATGTAGACCACCTGTCTGCTCAACAGATGGCAATTTGTGGGGTCTCTAATTTCCCTTCTTCTAGTCTACTTCCAGACACCAAATGTGATTTAGGGTCTGAGTCTTTTAGGTTTATGTTGGGGGTCTGCTTCTTTTGAAGTGTCCACTCCTCTTCTCTCTCTTCTTCTGACAAGCAGCCTGTCACAGCAGCTGATAGCCCCACAGCACAGGTCATGGGAATGACTAGAGTTCACACCTGGATGTCAGCCACAGCGATATGTGTATCAAAACGTTAGCCAAGGGCCCCAGCCTTACTCTTTATGTTTCCTTTATCAGCCTCTTCTCCTTCCTAACATATGCTCATGCCCCTTCCTTGTGACTTCTCACTGAATGAAAGAGCACCCTTTGAAGTGTACATGGAAGCCTGGCTCTCCCATCTCCAGTATGTGCCCTACCCAGCTTACAGGAATGCAGCAATACACAAGTCTGTCTGGGGGATTTTTCTTCTTCCTCTCCATGTTTCACCATGTAGGCCTGGGTTACCCAAAATGAAACACAAGGCTGTCCATGTACTGTACCATCCACAGACACACATAAACACAGTGCCTGTATACAACCTACACACACAGCACAGCACTGTATAACCCTCATGTACTGTACCAGTCCTAGACACACATACACCCAGTACACACATTTAACATGCACGCACTGCACAGCACTACATCCTCCAAGTACGGTACCACTCCAAGGCACATATACACCCATCATTTGCACTCACCATGCATGCACTGCTGAGCACTGCATTATCCATGTATATCTCACGCTCACTCTCACACACCTACACACACACCTACACACACACTCTCTCTCTCTCTCTCTCCCTCTCCCTCTCCCTCTCCCTCTCCCTCTCCCTCTCCCTCTCCCTCTCCCTCTCCCTCTCCCTCTCCCTCTCCCTCTCCCTCTCTCTCCCTCTTTCTCCCTCTCTCTCCCCCTACCATTTCCCCCATTCACAGAACACCTGTCGGGCAAAGGAAGAGGATTTTCCATCTACAGTGGAAAGAAATAACCTCCGACAAGTGGATCCTGTACTTCATCCAGTAAGTATGCTGCTTGGAGTTTCACACTACACCATCAAAAATCCCATCACACCATCAGTCGGTAACATAAGAGGTTGTTGCCAGAGGAGGTACAAACCCTTCTCATCAAAGGCACATTAGAAACTGTTCCTCCGCACCAAAGGGGTCAAGTGCTATACTCCTTATACTTCTTCATCCTAACGGAGGATAGCACTGTACAGTCTATCTTAGACTGCTAAACTGTTACAAACTATCAGAACACTTCCAAATGACCACCCTGCAGGAAGTCATACCATTGTTCCGCACAAGATATCATATGGCAACCCTCTGTCTCAAGGACACTTACTCATACATCCCCTTTCATCTGGCATTCAGTTGCTACGTCAAATTTGTTGTAAATGGACAACACTACCAGAGCAAAGTTCTAACTTTAGAGGTCACAACAGCCCCACTGCTTTTTACCAAGTGTCTAGTGGGGGTTGCAGCGCACCTGCGCCGCAGCGCGATTTCCTGTCTTTTCATTTCTGGATGATTGGCTGATGAAGAGTAGCAGTTACCTGCCATGTCTAGCACACCCTCAGACAGCTGTGTCGCTGTTAACCAGCTTAATTTTCACAGTCAGTACCAAAAGGTCTTAACCCTCCCCTCAGCAGATTCAACCTTTTTTTGGGGCAGCATTAAATCCTGTCATTGCCAATGCCTATCTTAACCAGGAGATAGTGGTGGCATTTAAGAGGCAGCTCCCTCAGATGTCTCCTCCTATAACATTGAGGATGATCATTGAGTTGTTGCGGCTGATGGCCTTGTGCACTATGAAAGTACCTTGTAAACGATTTCACATGACAACAGGCGTGTCTGGCCAGGCAGTGGTCACAAGCTAAGAGTATATGGAAAGATCCAAGAGTTCAGCATAATCTCAAATGATGGAACAACAAAAATATGTTACTGGACAGATCATTTGTTTGCCCTGAGCCACAGGTGGCCACTACCACAGACGCCTCACTCACAGGATACCAAGCTCATCTAGACAATCTGACAGTTCAGGGTACCCGGACACCGCAGCAACAAAAAGTGTATATCTATAAGCAAGGAGGTACTCACTACATTTGTCAGCATTGGCACTATTAATATGGCACAGGGCCAATCATAACCAAACTCGTCTTCCAGCGGAGCATTTGTCAAGGGTGGACAACAAAATTACGGACTTGCTATTGTCGGAGTGGAAATTTCACAGTAATCTCTCTCTTTGGAAAATTTAGGAAATGAGGCATCATTACCTTTGATTACCATTACCCTTGTTTACGCTCAAGGTGATAAATCTTGGCCACCGTGTTTTGACCAGAGGAGCTCCCTCATGAACATGGCCAATTAATATAATGCAAATAAACATTTCAGTCAACAATGAGCCTTGTGAGTAGTGTTAAAGGCATTTATTTTCCAATCAAAATTTAAGTTTCTCTGACTCTTCATTCATTATTCAGGTATCGGGGCCGGAATGACAACCGGGCATTTTTTGCTGGGGTGGCCGGGTGGGGTCCACGTTCACTGCTGAGGGCCCAGTTTTGTCGCTGGAGAGCTGCAGACACTTTGAAATGAACAATGCGGACAAATAGCTTTAAAGCCTACTTTTTAAAATATTTGTTTTGCATTGTTTATCAGTCACCAGTCCGGCCCTCTCAGGTATCAATCAGGTTACAGAATTGATAATAGAAAAATGTAATTAGTACAGAGCATATCATAGATTGCATACATCGCATTCCATAAAGGAATGAATCCCTATTCAAAGAAAATGAGGCACAAATGATGTTAGTCATAACTCATGCAGAGTTCAAGAATAGAAGCAAGAGTGAGCTTTCCATGATGTTAAATCAATAAAAATTGCAATATCTCCCATGAAAAGAAATAAATCATAGGGCAAATAAGCGTTGGCAAAGCCAGTTAGTCAAAGCATAAAGCTTGGGGATTTTAATAAAAGTCCGAATGGACAAAACCTGCATCTAATCTGCCTACGTCTGCCTCCGTTCTGCTCTCCATCAAGGTCTGACCTCTCCTTCCCTGCATCTGCAAATCACATCTGCTCCCCTCTCTTCATTTCTGCATCGAAGTCTGAAACTCGTCTGCAGCAGTCAGTCTCTAAATCTGTCTGCAAGGGTTCTGCAAGTGTTCTGAAACTCCTAACTAGGAATGCATTTATCAAAGAATAATGTTACAAAGCATGGAGCATGACTTCGCCTTCATCCAACTGGAATCCAGCGTTTTCCCAAAGGACACCTCCACCACTCTGCAGATTGCATACATCATCTTAACGGACAGGCGAAGATCCTGCCTATGGCATATTCTGCATCTTATTTGATATAACATCATCTCCTAATCTTCCATTAAAGAAACATTTTATTTCTAACTTAACACATAACATGAGCTGCAAAATAACTTTTTAATTAAGCAAGAAACAGTAAACATGACAATACGCTTTTAAAATACTTGTGTTTTCTATTCTCTCTAAAGCAAAGAATTAAATGAGGCCTTGTTTAAACATTTCCAGCAACTAAATAGATAAGGCTCCGAGGTTACAAGCTGTAAATTATGACGAGTTCTTCTTCACACGGAGAGAAGCAATCCTTAGCTTATCTCGAAGGCCAACAGAAACCCACAGAGCAAGAGCTAAAGCACGAGAGCTTTTTCTGTTAATCTACATTATGAAATGTCGTGCTAATTCTAATACAAGTTATATTCTACTAATGCACAATTAACAGATTTACAAGTTAAAATCACATTTACATAGTGAGGACAATAATCTAAACTAAACCCATTTAAGTCATGCTATAAATTACTTGTGCAATGTTTTACATGAATTGCTAAGTGGAAAGCGTCTGACTAAGCCTGTGAATATCAAAGCCTCATGCTTTCACTTTGTAGCTCCAAATGTCTGCGTGTTACTTTTTAAATGCAGTTTCATTTCTGAAGCTCAAGGCACGTTTTCCATTAGTAATGCTAAATTGGAAAGGAGATTTTCATGCTCCTTTACTAACCAAGATGCATCAACAAGCTAATGAGTGGGAAATGAATCCCCAATTAATTCAAAAGTGCTTCTGGCAATAGGGGTTGTCCACAGTTGTTCTGTTTTTCACTGCAGGAAATGGCAAATGGCCATGCTTAGCATTCAAGTACCCACACATATAGTCAAGGGCACTGCACTATGTATGAACTGGTTAGGGATATTTGCCTCTGTTTTTCCCCCATTACCTCTCATCCCATAACTAGTGAGGAAGCTTAGACAAACGTCCATGATGCTCATTCACATTGCTCAGACATGGGCAAGGCAGCCATGGTAATTAGTGCTGTTGGAAAAGTTAGTCCCCCCCTCAAAATCAATTGCCCTTATGAGCAGATGAACTGATGCAAAATCACGGTCAATTGAGACATTCAAATCTCAAGGAAATTAACCTTGCAATTCGGTACCTGAGGTCTTAGAATTTGGTTACCTGAAACATCCAGAAGATCAAATGCTCCTTTTGTGTGGGGCTCACAAGCCTTCAACTCAAGAATGCTATACCACAATATAGACCCAATATGGCCACGTCTCTGTGAGCACACACACGCAACCTCTGCAAGCTTTAGTTCAGGATAATATTTGCTGCCTCCCTTACATGCAAAAGTCAGTTTAGCATACACGTCTCTTACATTTCATTGCAGGCAAAACATACAACATCCATCTTTGTTTAAGATCTCAGTAGCGTTTATGGAGAACCTCCAGGATTATTCCTCCAAGGACACCACTGGTCCCAACCAGGAATCTTACTGTAGTTCTCACAAGACTTATGGGACCTCTGTTTGTGCTCTTAAATTCTTGTCAAAAGGCCGACTTTAGCAGAGGGCGAGCCTTTCATTTAGGTTCATAATGATGCGGTTGTACTGAGGACAAATCTACATTTACAGACAAAAGTTACCTCTCCATTTCATATCAGCCAGACTATTGACTGACCTATTTTCTTTCACAAACATAAATCAGTGGCAAAAAGAGCACTGCATACATTAGTCTTAAAAAGGGCTCTTATGAGTTATGTTGGTCACACCAAATCCATTTGCAAGACCCATTTGCAAAAGACAATTGCCAAATCAGGCCTTACGAGATGGATAGTAAAATGTATCCAAGCATGTTATGCTAAAACTAAACATACTCTGCACACAGTGCCTAGACCACACAAAAAGATGACCAAAGCCTAGAGCAGCATTCATGGTGGGTTAGTAAAGGGAGGGGGCTTTAATCCCTTTGCTGTCGAGGCTTCTTCCCTCCCTGCCCCCCAATGTACTGAGTCCCTGTTGATGATTGGGGCACTTCATACTTGAGGCTTCATAACGTTTTTCCAAAAGAGGTATCTAAGCCTAATTTGCTCCTTTTTTCTAAAAGTACCCAGGGTTTGTGCATTCTCCTGAAGGGGTAAAGGTAGCCATTTAATTGTTAATTAATAGCAAAATGAATTAACAAATATCTTTTTTTTTTTTTTAAATGAGAGAGAAAAAAAGTCCTTTTTTTTGTTAAAAATGGCATCTATAAAAGCTTTGCTGTGCTAAGATCGCAACCTCCCTTAGCTTCCAGGCCAAATGGAGTTCTACAACTTTTGTATTTTTCTAAGTGGCAGTCCATTTTTCCCATGTTTTTTATGGTTTCAACCTAGTTGCAGTTAGTGATGGAAACAGTTGTGGAAACGATGGGTGAATCTGGAAAGCTGTACATTTCTGAAAAGAAAACAAAAATCCAGTTCAGCAAGGGCTCATTTGTGTAAATCGCTCATGTTTTTCTCAAAGATATTTATTGCGGAAATCAAAAATAATGAAGAAAAAAAAAGAAAGAATTCAAAATAGGTCAGACTTTTAAATTTTGCCCCAATGGCCAATTTACAAAAGTAATATTCTGTTACGTCCTTTAGATCCTCCTGATCATTGTGACATAAAGTACTTTTTGGTTGTAGTAATTTCTATATAATAATTGAAAAAGGGGTATGAATGAAACCTATGCATTTGGTAAATGTGCCCTAAATATTACCTTAAGGAATAGTGGTTATTTGTACATTTCTGACTTTGGCATTACTCAGACTAGCTTGAGATTCAGAGGGCATTTTGCAAAATGTGTTCTTTCTGTAATGCTGGCTTACATTGGAAACCAAAAATGCATAGAAATTCAGTTGATGATAAGAGTTTTAGTATTCTGTGTTCCAACACTTTTTGTGATATAAACGTTACCCTACTTGTGTGGGTGCTCTTATTTCCCACAGGAAGAGCAGATGAAAACTGTGATCGTATGAAGTCAATGTGGTGTTCCCATGGTTCCTGGTTTGGCCTGTTCCTGTCGTGGATGATAGATTTAGAGTAAACTCCCAACAGTCTCCCCAGGAAGGGCTAGAAGACTGCTGGGCTCATTCTGGGGTGCGCGTAGGCCCAATGCCTGGGCTAAACACCACCACCCTCCCCTTATTCCTTTTTATGACAAATTTTCCCTAGTTTCTAGTGTGCTTTCTGTCCTGATCTGTGAGGCAGAATGACTGTTGGCCCTGTTGTAGGTGGAGGTATGGCTAGCACCTTGGTGGGCAAACCCCAGCCCCTTCTCTTTTTGACCATTTTCCTTTCTGTCTAGTTGGCTTCCTGACCTCTGTGGGCAGGTTGGGGGTATCCCCCCAATCTACCCTTCAATGGGGGCAGAAAATCTGCTGCGCAGTTCTGAGGTGGAGCACGACCTGACGCCTGGGTAGGTGAATCCACAACCCCACAACATATTATTTTTAACCTACTTTCTAGTGGGTGTTCTGCCCTCATTCACTATTTTTTCTTTTTAAATTATTTTTATTAATTTTCAAATATGAGCAGCATATGCAGCATTAATAACACAACCATTTACTCAGCATAATATGATGCCTGCTGCCTCCCCTAATGTCCCCGCCCCCCTCCCGTCTTCCCTACTCACCTGTGCGCCTTAAGGTATATACAGTATAAACAATTACACAACTCTCTCGGAGCAGTTTAACAACATCATTGAGCAGGGGCAGTACAGTACCGGAGGCATTGAAATCATACACAATAACTGCCGCTATTGGCCTATAGATATTTGGTATATCTATGCAACAGCAGCGGGTTATGGTCCGAAATTGTCTTTGCCAAGTACTCACTACTGCGCACTAGTGCATGAATATCCGGAGAGCATAGCACCGCATCCTGCCGCACATGTAAGTCATGTAGGGGAGAATAATAAGAGTAGTCGCGCTCTCCTATGTGGTGGGCTTGCCATGTATCTATTAATCCCCATTCAGCTTGCCAGTCCTTCCTAAGTTTCGAAAGCTTATGGGCAGGCGCCTGGGGTAATGGGGGGTGCGACCTGTCCAGCTCAGCATCAAGAACGGAGTTAAAATCACCCCCTAGTAACACTGAGCCTGTCAAAAAAGGTGCCAATTTTCCCGTTAATGTAGCAAAAAAGGATTTCTGTTCCACATTGGGGGCATACACGCTGCACAGTGTCACATCCCTCCCATCCAATCTACCCATGACAGCCACATATCTCACTTCTGGGTCCACTAAATGCTGGGTCGGTTGGAAAGGAACCCCCGCCCTCACCCAGATCAGGGCTCCCCTGGCATAGGCAGAGTACGTTGTGTAGAAAAGCTGCCCTCTCCAACGGCGCGGTAACGCCCGGCCTTCGCTTTATCTATATGGGTTTCCTGGAGAAAAGCTACCTGCACCCCTCTACGTACCAGGTAAGCATTAATCTTGTGATGTCTCACCATTGTATGCATCCCCCGTACATTCCACGTAATACATTTCAGCTCAGGCACTGACCCCATTATGCAATTCGTTCTCGCATCGTAACTGCCCTCCCCGCATTGGTGCACCGGTGATATGAACTCCCCCCAGCAAAACCCAAACAACCCCCCAACGGCCCTCCCCAGAACAGGCTCCAAACAGCTAGTACCCATCCAAACAGTCCACCTAAAATCCCTCTGGTAACTACCAGAGAGTCGCTCTAATACCGAAACAAGGGGGAGGAGGTCCAACACCAAGAAGACCAGGCCCGCTGCTTAATCACACCCCCATCTCCGAACCCTGTTATAAAAGGATATCCACCCCCCCAGAAAGGCTCTCCTCCCCCCCCCCCTACAGGCGAGGACCCACATACCCCGAGCAACCCGACAGGCCCCGCAACTCAGTTAGTGCTCCCCCATGTCTCCCCCTAAGGCTAACTCCACCCGTGTCAACCGCCTCCTCTTACTAGATATGTCATCAGATCAAGCATCCACAATCTCATCCGCCATTCTGAGAGTAATGTGCGGCATGGCAACACTCCCCGCATCAGTTCCATCTGAGTCTGATCCTTCCGAGCCCTTTTCAGAGTCTGTCAGTCTCAGCATCTCAGTGTCACTCGCCTGGGACAGCTCTTTCACAGCCTGTAGGACTACCATTCTTTCTTTCTCTGTTTGAGTAGTGGTGGGTCTTTGTGCTTTGTTGCGTCGTCTCCTGGAGCGCTGCTCACGGCGCGGCCGAGGTACATCCACCCACTGTCCACCAGTGCGTCACGCCGCACCCACTCCTGCCCGGTAGGATTCCAGCCAACTCCGTGCTTCGTCAGGGTCGTTATGAAAGATCGTTTTGCCATCCAACGATATTCGCAGCCTTGTCAGGAACATCAGAGAGTATTGGATGCATTCGTCCCGGAGGGCTTTCTTAACCGCCAGGAACGAGGCTCGATGGCGCTGTACCTCAAGGGTGTAATCTGGAAATAGTGTGACATTGCTATTGTCCACTTTATATGGGCCCGACGTACGCGCCCTGTGCAGCAAGAGGTCTCTATCTTTATAGTGGAGCAGACGGGCCACTACAGGCCTGGGGGTCTCCCAGGCGCCAACGGGCGGGCAGGAACCCTGTGTGCCCGCTCCAATGTGTAAAACGGAGTCAGGCCCTCAGGAGCCACCTCGGTACGGAACCCTTTCTCCAGATAATCAAGCATACTTTCCCCTTCAATTCCTTCTGGCAGGCCCACCACTCGTACGTTATTCCGTCTATTGCGTCCTTCGACGTCTTCAGCCCTCTTCTCCAGTGCTTAGATCCTACGCATAACATCACACATTTGAACATCTAGTGCTTTCTGCGATGGTTCCAGGGCTTCCAGAGTAGTCTCAGTCTGCTTCACCCGATCTACCAGCATCGCATGGTCCGCCCGCAGGAGTCCTAGCCCCAGAGACACTTGAGCAATGTCCTGTTGAAGCGCCTCCTTCGTGTCAGTGATCGCCCAGAGAATCTGATCCATCTGTTGTTGCATCATCCCCTCAGGAGACGAGTCGGCTTTCCCCTGCGCTCTCTGCTCCCCCATGTCGCCGTCCGGCTCCGGGTGCGCTCCTCCCTGCTTGCCACGCGGCTTTCCCATGGCCGTACAGCTGTTGATTCCGCAGGCACCCCAGGCTATCCTTCCTGTAGCGCCGAATCGCTCAAGCGCTTGAGCTTTCCCACAGTCCGGTTCACAGTGATCAGGCCCTGGTCAGGCAACGTGGCCCTCCCTACGGGCAGCCGCCAAAGTGGGCACGCACGCGACCGGCTCCAGTCCTCAACATACAGCAGACACATCTAGCTCGGGCCCGAACCACAGCAGTGTTCCCACCTTGCTCTCTAGGGTGCTCGGCCGCCGACTTCCACAAGTCCAGCGTCTCCCCGTCGGCTGGCAGGCAGCTGCACCATCCACTGTATAGCCCACCAGCGCAAACAAGTATCCTCGGTGTTCAGAGCAGCTCTTTCCGCCACAGGACTTCTCTGTGAGGATTCCTGATTCTTCTCTATTGCAGGGCAACAGCTACACATCCACTCGAGCATCCAGCTCCTTCAGTCCCATCGCCAGGGCATCGCGGTGCTACACTGGGTCTTCCCACCACCTCCGAGGCACAACCCAGTACACAGGTACTCTATAGGTAGTGTTCAGGCATTAAATGGCGGCCCTTCCAATCCTCCACCGTCAATGGGGAGATAACCCACCTCCGGTGGCAACCAGCGGCTCCTCAGCTCCCCGTGGTTCGGCCTCCTCTGCCAGCAGGCTTTGCAGCCAAGACTCCCCACAGGCGTCCAGAGATCACTGCAGGCGGACACATCAACGCCCTTCCCGTGAAGACTGGATATCGGTCCGATGCCACTCCCTAGAGCGGCCGCTGATGATACCGCTGCGCGGCCGTAGACATTTCCCCCTCCGATTACCGTGCAATGTGGCGGGCGCACTCAGCGACAGTAAACTCGACCACAGTGCTGATCTGCAGCTGAAGATCAGTGTACCCGCACCCTATCAAAGTGGAGGTATTATTCATGGGGCTCAATCCACCGACCAACCGGCACCAAAAGGACACTCAACTCGGGCCACCCAGCAAGCAGACCGGCCCTTTAGAACTTGCACTGTAGCTGTGGAATGCTTTGATCTGTCGGCCAAACAGCAGTGTCCAATCGGCCCCCTCTGCCTGTGTCTTGTTTAGGTGCAAGCTTTAGGGAACACCTATCTGGTGAACATCCGTAATGTAATGCCAGGAAGCCACCTGCTGGGTATGCATATGGGGAGCAGGTACATCTTCTGAACAAAACGCTGCTGCGCCAACCAGGACTGCAACCGGGATCGTCCCTCTATGCTGTCAGTTATTTATTTCCAGCACCAAAGGTAAGAGCTTTTTTCAATATGAGTCACAAGTCGGCCGCCTTTGTCCAGCTGCGCGTGTCTCCCGCTGCCTCCTCCGAGTAATGAGCCGGCGGATCAAGCCGCCCCGCTCACACCAGCACTGAGAGCGCTCATCCGGCTCTGGATCACCGCTGTCACGGCCCCTCACCTCGCCGCCGCCGGGTACCTCAGAAGCTTCGGTTGGCCGCCGTCGAGCCCTCCGTCATAGTCCTTGGCACCAGCAACAGGTAGATGCCGGACCACACCGCAATCGAAGCTCGTCCGCGGCCGTCGCTAATCGCCGCCTCCGAAGCTATGCAGCCGGCTAGCCACCATCTTGCCCGCACTCCGAGCCAGCAACCTCCGTCGCTGCCGTATTCTGTACCATCTGGAGTCTATTAAGAGGTTTCTTGTGGATCGTCAAATACACACTGTTGCAATAATCCAGACGGGACAGAATGAGAGCTGATACAACTGATCTAAAGCTATCATCCGTGAGGAGGGGCTTGATTTTGTTCAGTGTTCTCAGAATAAAGAAACAGGTAGACACCACTCTGCTAACCTGGTCCCCAAATGAGAGAGTGTTATCCACAATCACCCCCAGATTTTTTTACCTTAAGTGCGGGTGGTGGGGGGAGGCCCATCTCACTGGGTCACCAGGCAGGGGACCAGAGGTTGGGATTGTTCCCGATAAAGATCACCTCTGTTTTGCCTGCATTCAACTTCAGGCAGTTAGCAGATCTGCCATGCAATCATGGCAGCTGGTGGCCTTTTCTGCTTCTTTGCTTCTCTGTACAGATAGCACGATTTGTGTATCATCCACGTAGGAGGTTAAAAATAGGCCGAAATATCGTATAAGGGCAGCCAGTGGTCTCACATAAATATTGAAAAGCGTTGGGCTAAGGGAGGATCCCTGTGGGACGCCACAGGGAAGGGCAAATGGTTTTGATTGATCCCCTCCTAGATCTACTGTTTGTACTCTGTCGGCCAAAAAGAATTTCAATAGGTTCCAGGCCAGGCCCTGGACCCCGGCCTTCGATAAACGACCCATCAACACCTCGTGGTGGACCTTATCGAAGGCTGCTGACAGGTCAAGCATGATCAGGATGGCTGAACCTCCCTGGTCCACAGCCTCACGAACCTCTTCCGTGGCTTTTATCAATGCTGACTCCGTGCTGTGCCCTGCGCGGAACCCGTATTGCGAGGGGTCAAATATGTTGTTTTTCTCAAGGAACAGGCTTAATTGCATATTCATGGCCTTCTCCATGATTTTAGCCGGTAAAGGGAGGCGGGAGATGGGCCTATAGTTGTTTGGATCGTTTGGCTCTAAATTGGGTTTTTTAATAAGTGGTAGGATTGAAGTTGTTTTCCAAGATTAAGAGTAATAGCCCGTCCCCATTACGAGGTTGAGTAAAGGGGTGAGGGTATTAGAGATTACTTCCGATGACATTTTTGCCGCTGGACAAGGGTCCTTAGGGGAGCCAGATGTGCACCCCATCAGCCGGTTGGTAACCTCATTGTTAACCAATGGGGTGAAGATAGTAATAATAAAGTCTATATTCCTGGCCAATATTTTTGTGTTCATTTATTTCAGATGTGCAGTGATAAAAAGGCCAGATCAGTTTCAAAAGCTGAATTTGTCAATGTATCTCTTCTTTAAAATTCTAAATACTCCTGAACATACAAGCTCGCTGTGCAAGAACTTCCAATCTTAATTCAGTGTTTAGATTTGCAGACTTTCCTTGCACCAGCCATGGAGTTTACTTCATAAGTTCGATGACAGGATAAAAACACCTCCATGGCTGAAAGTGTGCAGTTTGAAGGCCACTATTGGGGAACAAGCAAGGAATTTGGAGGAACCAGAGATTAGAAAATAAAATATAATAAACAATGAAAGCATTCAGCAGCAGGGTAGCCGAAGTGATGGGTCAGCTAGCAGAAATAGGAGGAAGTCACCTGGTTAGGGCAGGGGGAAAGCAGCTCCTAAATATACACAATGGAAGGATTCAAGTCAGTCAGTCAAAAGGATTGTAAAGAGGTTATGCGCCAAGGGAAAAACAAACATAAGAAAGGAAATGGTTGAATAAGAAGCAAGCGAATGAGAGTGAAAGCAAAGCCAACCAGTGGAAGCAGTGGGAGGGTTCTAAGTCCACTATAGGTTCTTGGTATAGCCCTCAAAAGGTTTTTCGCAAACAGACCACTATAAGCTGTCAGGTTGGCGAGACCTAACCAGTGCAGCACATGAGACTTATGCGAAAGGGAGAAACCGTGGACGTTGCTCTGTCGCAGGGCATTAAGCTTGGTTATTATACATATGCCAGCACAGTAGATCATAAAAGAGTTTGCACATCTTATACATACACATGTACGACTCACCAAGAGTGAGCATAGCCCCAGGTGGTGCATGCCAGAGGATACGGACTCCAGTTATATACTTGATCAGTGTTTCATCACAAACAAGAAGGTACATCAATGGTGAGTTCAGCCAGGTGAAAACTTAGCAGAGGAAGGGAATATGAAGGAATGGTCAAAAAGAAAAAAAAAGGTGCTATCTTGGGTAAAGTCAGGTGCAAACTCATCTGCCACACAAGGAAGTGAAGTACGGGTTGCCTTTTAAGCACATATACCACTCCTAACCCAGAAGAGAAAGTAAATTCATGACAGACGCCATCTTGGATTGGTAGTGGTGGGCATCTTGTTTTGAGAAGGAAGCTACATTTTCAACTTATCGTGTTGAATTCGGCCTCCCTACTACCATGAATCCATTGGAGGCCACCAACTGTATCAACCACACTACACCACTGCGTACGTACTCCTCTCGGCCCACATTTTTGCCTGTCTTGGTGCTGGCTTTCCTATCCGAGTGTGGAATCTTTGTAGGATTTCAGCGAAGTCCTGACAGAACCTCCCCGCTAAAATGTTCCCCTGGTTTAGATGGGAGGCGAAGGTGAAAAGCTTGAACCTATCGAAAAGCATGGTCAAATGAAGCAGGGTCCCAGGACCCATCTGCATGGCAATAACCCTTACAATCAATACGGTAGTGTTTTGGGTTCTGCACTCATATGAAATAAAAAATTACACAGACTTATTCACTATTATTACACTATACTACAAGAGGGGTGAGAACGAGGGAAATGGGAAAGATCAGGAAGAGATGGATTCAAGAGAGAAACGAAACACGGGGTGGATTTGCCAGTGCGTTGGTAAAGTTAGTTGGACAGACAGAAGTTTAATTACAGCCGAAATTGAGAAAGCCCTTACAGAATGGACAGCTATGCAGAGTACCTGATCTTGTAAGAAGGACCCAGTGAGTTATGTACATCTACATATATGTTGTAAGTGGCTTTAGTGCTATTCAGGTGAGAAATTACATCCTTGCAAATGATTTGTAGAGAACATACCAACGCATTTGCATAAAGTAATGGAGTCAATGGTAGGTCAATGGGTAACGAACGTGGGTGAAAACCAAAAGAAAAATGGCGATGGTTTGATGGAACAGTACAACAAGTTATTATGTACAAATTCTACAGTTGGAATCCATCAAACCCAGTCCTCTTTGTATTAGAATTATCTCAGGCATTCGGGAGGATTCACACAGGTAAACACACGTTGGTTTACTTGTGTGAATCCTACAGAATGTCTGAAATGTACTTCACCAGTTACTGTTTCTAGGCATTTCTCAGATAGACTTATATATGTTCTTTTTCATCCAAGCACAGCACAATGTTTTGTGACCAAATTTCAAGATCATTTTTCTGCAAAGAAAATTAGATACTTCTTACATGTTAGTGGCCCTCCGGAAGCTATTGTAAGTTTGCTAAACATGTGTTGGACTGATGTTCTGCACAATTGAAAAAAATGAATTATACAAATATATAGGAATGGATTAAAAAAATCACTTCTTAATAGAATTTCAACTTGAGCCCCTTGAATTCGATGTTTGTTTTTGGTTTGAGTATACTAGTTTGGGTAAACCAGTATAAAAGGAGGATCTATATATTTGATACTTGCCCACTTTATTGAGTTGTGCAATGTCTTGCATGGAAGTTTGGGCTAGAGAAGATTTTCAAGGCATAATATGTCTCATCTTGATGAATGACACAGTCACTACCCAATTTAGATGAAGGAGGATCGACAAAGTCAATGGGTATAGTGTACCAAGCTTGTGAGGGAGTAGGAAGTGGTGTATTAATCCTATCAGTTTTATGTTAGAGGATTTAACTTGAATACATGTGATGCATGTTTTTACATATTCTCGCACAGTCTTTTGGTGGGTAAGCCACCAACATAAACAAGAAATTAAGTTGCCAGTTATTGCTTACCAGGATGCCATTGCAACAGGGGTGTAATCACATCACTGGAGTATCACACCTTGCAGGTCTTTAGTTGATATTCTGCCTAAGAAACCATGAATGCGTTTACGGGTTTGAGTTCTTGGTGCATTCAGGCATTCTTAAGGATTCTTTTTTGAGATTTTTGTAGTTCTTTTAGAAATCTGTCTGAGAAGTAGAATTAAGAATTGCAGCTAGCAGGTTTTTGAGAGCTGTAACAATGATTCCTTGACAAAGCATTTGCATTTTCATGTTGGTTGCATAGCTGAGAATTGATATCAAAATTGAAGTGGAAAATAAAAAAATTCATTGGATCTGGTAATAGTTTTCCATCCTCTTGCCTTTCGATAAGACCAGGTTTTTATCGTCTAACCACACACTTGATGATTATCCTCCTCCAGGTAATTCTGTATAAACTGGCTGTGTAAGTTGGCAAAGCCTATAAAGCATTGGATCTCCTCTACACTTGTTGGCACAGGCCACTATTGCAATGCTTCCATCTTAACTGGATTCATGCTTATTCCAGTTTCTGAGTTCACATAATCCAAGGTGACAGATGCTGTTTTAAACATTCATTTATGTAAGATGACTTGTAAAGAATGTTTATGTAATCAACCCATTATCCCTTGGACATGTTTCAATGTTCTGCTAGTGTTTTGGAGAAAATAAAAATTTCCTCTATATAGACCACTACATACTGATCAAATAAACCTTGCATGATATCACTAATGAAGTGGTGGAATGCTGTAGAGGCATTACTGAGGCCAAGGGCATGAATAAATATTCCTAGTGCCCATATTTAGTATTATAATTAGTCTTCACTCATTACCTTCTCAACGCAGTACAAGACTGTAAGCTCCCCTCAGATCAAGTTTGGTAAACCGCCTTGCTGTATGTAACTGATCTAGAAGCACCGATATGAGGGAAGACGATATCTGTTTTCTATGGTTACTGCATTTAGTAGCTCTTTAGTGTCCACACATGGACACAGTTCACCTGTTTTATATGGACACGAAAAAAGATGGAGGCTCCTGCAGGGAAGCATGTTGGCACATAAAACCATTGGCTAGATGTACTGTTTGAGATCTGTCTATTTTTTTGTGTAAGGGCATAAATTTGGCTTTTAGGAATCTTGGCTTTCAGAAATAGTTTGATGGCACAATCATAAGGTCCCTGAAGGGAGAATGTGATAAGCACACTTTTCACAAAAATGCTCAAAAAAACTCTGAAGGGCCGAAATCACAATAGATTGTTCAGTAGTCACTTGTGTTTGTCATGACTTATAATGTAGCCTCCTGCTTATGTTCTGAAGCAAAATTATTAGACTCTATGGAATGTTAAGTAATAGGGAAGCAATGTTTTAAGCGAGGAGAAGAGAAACAAATCATTCCTTGTAATTAATGTACAGCTTATGCCATTGGAAACATGTAGTTTCAAATGTTCTGAATAAAATCTCCAGAAGTGAAGTATTTTCCATCGATTTCTAGGATAAGCTCTACATGATCCTTCTTTATCAACCAAATAAACTTATTAGGAGCATACTGTTTATTCATAAAGACTACCTCTGAATCTCTGTAATCCAACTGTGCAATAACACTTCAAGGGCCTTCTGGCTGAATAAAGTATTATGTCCAGGAAGATATATGCATGGTTTTCAACAGGATGTAATCCAGAATGACCCGACTCTTGCCTGTTTCTGAAGAAAATAGCCCGCTTGGACTCTGCATGTGATTATCTGTCAAGCAAAAATCTCCTTACAGTTGTTGCATTATGTAATTTCCTCAATAGTGTGAGTGAGACCTGCAAAGGACCCATCTTCTGCGTCCATGGCACATCTGGCAAACTGTCAAGACCACCTATGTGAGGAATGCAAACATATGGCTCCTCTGCCTCCCATTAGCATGGCACGTGAAAAGCCTGTGCAGCACATCAGATTTAGGGGACACAAGAGATAAGGAACGAGAAAAAGAGCAAAGATGATATCTCATTTGTCGGAGTGCTGTAATAAAGGTATTAGTTATTATAATTATATGTCAGCACAGTAGATCATAATATAGTTTTTAGCTCATGCACATGTATGACAGAGGATATGTAATCCAGGTATCATTTCAGTATAACAGGAATGTAAATTGAGTTCATAAACAGTAAGTTCAGCCCAAATTAGAATTTAGAATAGTACGGTAACCTTAAGAAACAACCACAAATAACAAAGGGAATATCTTAGGGAAAGGCGGATAAAAACTAGAAACTACAGTGAAATCCTCTAGGAGCTACAGCACAAATCCTACTAACACACTCAGTTGCAAGCAAGGAAGTGTGAAGCTCTGGCTGCCTTTCAAACTTCTTTGCCTCTCCTTGGCCAAAAGTGGAGATAATCTCATGATAGGTGCCATCTTGAAATGGTTTGTCTAAATACCAAAGACTGGTAGCGTTGGCGTTTTTATTTTGGGAAGAATCCGACTTTTTAACCCATTATGTCGCACCCGACCTCCCACCTGCTACAAATTTTCTGGATTTCTCCACTGTCCGCTTCCACTCAATCGTCAATGCCACTGCCTACTTTTCCCTGCCAGCTGACATCTTCATCTTTCTCGGTGCTTATCCTCTTTTCTGGGTGTGGGATCTGTGTAAGATTTCATGTGAGTTCCAAAAGTTTCTCAACTTAAGCTTGGTTCTCATTTGTATAGTTGTATTACACCTTAAAAAATTGTGAGACTTTTCTTCTGTAAGTAAGACCTTTATTGTATGATTATTTTAAATCTTTTACAAAAACAACAAGAGTGTAAGTTGAAAGCATAAAATCTGATTAAAACGACATGTATAAAAAGCAGAAATACTATACAGTGACTAAAAACAGTCCATTTAGTGGCAGCATGTGCAAAATTTGGCATGGGGGCGTGCAAAGTACAAATATTGGAGGTGCTGGGACATAGTTTATTCAGTTGACTCTTCTCTGGCTGTTCGTATGAGCATTTCAGCAGCCGCATAAAACTTCCCAATTAGTGACAGCTCCATCGGGACTATGGTGGTGTAGATATGCCTTAAGACTTTTCTTCTGTAGGAAACTATAGACCATACATATAGGCTTACATTTGACACATTGTTCAGTTTGAAACAAGATCATCTCTGGACCGATGAAGTGTTCTCACCAGAATGCTGCTTGCTGGATGATGCAGTTTCTTTTTAATATTTTGTTATTAACTTTTCTCATATTAAAGTCCAGACACCATAAAAAACATGCATACATCATACAAGAGTGAGTAGCTGCTCAGAAATCCATCACAGTACATCTGTGATAAAGGCCATGTGAAGAGTAAATGACAAATTGACAATCTTCCTGCATCATAAGATCTCCGTGTACAATGTGTTGGGACAGTCAGAATTCACCAAGAGTCAAGTGCAGAAGATAAGTTCTGAGTAGCTTCAAAATGTTTTTCGGGCAAGTCTTTGATGCTGCTTTTTAAAATATTTGCTAAAAATACCTTGATATACCCTCCTTGGATGCATAGTCTAAGGGTTTCATTTTGAGTAGTTTTTAAAATGTAAAATTAGATGCAAATTGATGTCTGTTTTAATACTTTGAACCCAATCCTGAAAGAGTGAATATACTGATCACTCATGTTTTTCATGTGCTGTTTCTTTAAGGTCCCTCATAGCTGAAATTTTGAGTGTTTTATGGGCAACACCATCACCAAAAGTTGGCTGCACACAGTATTCCGAATTGCCTATTGCAGAAGTGACAGTCTGGTGCTAGTACATACACAATGCTTTTAGACTCAATATAACTTTAGTGCTTAGAAGGACCCCCTTAAGTGATGAAACAAAGCTTATTACTGCTTGAGTTCTATTTTTCATCTTAAGGTGCAGGAAACATTTTTTAAGACTTTATATAGAATACACCATATAGAAGGGCTATATTTCTGCCAACTGATCATGACAAAAGGCACATTCCAAGACCTCAACGGTTTATGCTTTCTGTTACTATCATGCTAATTGAACATGCTTTGCATATATGATTCTGATAGGATTTATCCACCCTCTTGATTTGTAAAGCTATTTATGATCCACTTAATTTACATGTTACAATCCAAAGAATTGAAGAAGCTAATACTGAAGGCTTCAGATAAATGCGAAATAACAGTGAGGATAATGTAGATCGCTGGGTTAGTCTATGCACCTTTATTTCTCAGGATACATTGAAATTGTGGTATGGGTGGCATTGTTACACATTGGATCCTATCAATAAAGAAATACTGCATTGCTTGGTAGGCTTCATTGATCTACCAACATCAAATGGCTGCTTGGCAGTGCTCCCCTTTCAACATGATACAATTGTCATACCTCAATGACCTATTTAACTTATTTATAAGTCCCTATTATATGGTACAAAAAGTACCCAAGGCCTGTATGTTAAGTGTCACAGGTGGACTGCAGCACCCATTGTGTCATCCACTACAGTGACAGTGTAAACATGACTGCAGGTCTGCAATGTGTAGCCTTGCTGTGCTGATCTGACCTGTCAAATGACCACTTTTGAAAGGGATAAACCTTTCTTTCTAATAGGAATGTCGCCCCTCAGTAGGGCTTACTGTCTGTAAGGAAGGCGCATGGTATTTAATTGTAGGACATATAGAAGATTAATGTTAACCATATCCTTACAGTGAAATGGCCCTAAAAGCAGAATTTGCTGTTCGCGTGGAACGCATTGGGAATGGGATACAATATTACATTTAATATTGGTATATCCGGCTAAGAAACAGATGCAAACTTCATTTTTTTGAATTTTTGAAAAACTTTAATCCACCGGTGAGGTCGGATTTGTCCTCAATATTTTAAAAAAAGGTTCTTTTAGAAAGTTACCTGTTCCCTGCCTAAAGCCTCTGGGTGCTGATTTGCATTAGCCAACTGTCACCTGACAGCTGAATAAGCTCCCTTGATGAGGAGTGAACTTTCTTCAAGAGCTGAGACAAAGACCTTGGGTGATGGAAGGCCATCTGTTCCTCTGGCAGGATCACCAGTGCCCAGGAACTTAGCTAAATCTGCCTGCAAAAAACCAGGCCTTTTGAAGTTAACGGCTAGGCTTGTCCCCTCCTTTGTCCTTCTAGTGAGCCAGACACCAATCCTAGTTTGAGAGGAACTGCCCTGAGAACCTGTTTTCAGTGACTATAGAGAAGGGGTTGCTCATTTCCTTGGCCACATCTCTAAGGTGGGCACATGGGAAGAATTGTTCTGACATATTGGTTTTATGTAGAGGGGCACTGTGGGAATGTTTGCCCCTTGGGAAGTTTTACCCCATTGGTTAGGGAGATGTCAGGAGTCACCCCCACCCACAGGCTTATGGCAGGCATAAATGTGGCACACACATTACACTTCTCAGAATACGTTCTCAAACTGTGGAAGAATTGAAGAGAACTGGATCTGCTGTTTGTCACCTGAGAAGAGGCAGGAAGACTGAACGTATTTTGCCCTCTTGTACTCAGGACACAGAAATGGACTTTAAGGGTCATAAGGCTATTTAAGCTACAGGGACACAATAAGCTACAAGAGACCGTTTCTGCAATTTTCTACATGTCCATTTCCAAGTGGAACTGTCCTAG
This sequence comes from Triturus cristatus, assembly GCF_964204655.1. Classification (NCBI taxonomy): domain Eukaryota; kingdom Metazoa; phylum Chordata; class Amphibia; order Caudata; family Salamandridae; genus Triturus; species Triturus cristatus. Next base: position 1,636,879,963 of record NC_140589.1, read on the forward strand.
ACCCTGCTGGAGTGAGTCTTGACCCCCGAGCACCTTATCTACCGTTCCCAAGATCCTGAACCCATGACTGTATCAAAGTATACGCCTAAGTTTTCCTGGAATCTGGAACTTAGAAACCTTTGGGCTTCAAAGATCTCTGAAAGACTAGGACCAACCTTGCAAGCATATCTGACGAAGGTACGTTGACGATGGACCAAAGAATCATGTTACTCTCCCCCTATGAGCTATACCGCAGTAGCAAATCTAATTCAGTTGAAGCTCGGGGAGAAGGTATCTGGCCTCCTGGAGCCCTCCTCTGGTAGAGCCTGTAGCCTTGCCCCGCTGGAAGAATCCAAGCTCCAAAAAAGTATCTACGTTTGAAGGTAAAAATCTTCACCTGGTGAAGGCTCCAAAAGTATCTGGCCATCGAGGGACTTCCCCTTCAAATTTAAATTTCTTTAATTCTGGGCTTTCTCTCCAAAAGTCAACAGCTTCACCGACAACTCATCCAGCAGTCCAATGACGTGGAGCCCTCTTTAGCCACAGCCAGCTGCCTTGCCCCACTGAGGATTTTTGACTTTCCTTTCAAAGCCTAAGTCTGAAGGTAAAACTTCTGACTTTGTTGACCCTGATTTCTGTATCCGACCAGTGCTCCATCTTTGTTAGTTAACAGTCCAGCTCAATCAGATGACCGCGGTTGGCACTTAACTTTTTTGCCATTATGTTAAACCTTTAACATTAGAAATTCATATTTCAGGTTTCCTTTATTGGATTTTTGTCATTTTGATGTCATTTCATTCAGTAAAATTTACTGGGATGGTTGGGATTTTTCTTGTGTGGTGTTTTGGCTTTATTACTGTTTTGCTACTTAACACATCTCCTCTCAGTTAAGCCTGTCTGCGCCATAGCTACCAGGAGTTGACCGCTGGTTAATTTAGTGTCTTTAAGGGTTCACCCTGACAGGAATTGGGTTTATTAATTGTCAACGAATGCCTTAATTTCTTACAGATACTATATTTTGTTCCACTGGTGCATTGATCGGCTGATAATTCCTTTGTGTCACCACTAGATAGTTAGGTAACCATGTTCTATATTCCTGTCAGTAACGGGGCTTTCAGAGTGCTGGGCACTTTGCCTCTCCTGATTATGCTATGCACTTGTTCCTCTATACTTTCGTCTGTCTCTCCCTTTTTGTGTATCTGCATGTGGGTACTGTCTGTGATCGAATGTGCATGTTGTCTCGCAAGGCAGGTATGACTGTGAGTTACCGTTCACCTCATTGTATAGAATATGCCTTAAATGTATGTTGTCTTTGTGTGCATGTGGGGGGAGTGCCTCAGTTCTATGGTACCTATGAATTAATTTTGGTATGTGTGCAAGTCAGCCTCTGTGTAGTGGTGCCTTTAGGCCTCTTGGTCTGTGTATTGGTAAAAGTATATCTGTTTAAAAAAAATGGATGGTGTTTTTTACTTTGTGTGCATGGAGATTGTGTGTCTGTTGTCATGTGTTTGTGTTCCTGAATTCCATGTGCCAGTCACTGGTCTGTTTGGATAGTTTTATGTAAAATGGAGGAGGTAGAGGATATTTAACAGAGGGTGAATCCCTGCCTCCCAAACAATACATCATATGAAGAAAGGTAATCCTACTTATTTTGTATGGGTGGGAGACCAAACAAGTCTAGGATTGCCTCTGGGGATACCCTAACCAAGCTAATTCCCTCTTCCTGAAATACAACGATACTTAAAATGTGTTGTTTGTATGTACTCTTGTTAGGCATCTAATTAGTATAAAATAAATTTTATTTGGAAGCCTTCACTTCTCAAGACAGTATCTGGGATGACAGTTGCACCAGTCAGTTGCCTATGGATTGTACCAATATTTTAAGTATAGGGCAATTTTCTATTTTTTTTGTGTATAAAAAAAGACAGTTTGTCATGTGATGAAACCCAGTGTAGTAAAGCATAGTGGGGGGTCCCCCTCAGATGGTATATATCGGGGACCACTGCGGTGTTCCAGGTATGCTCTGTGTTTTTCGGTAGGCCCCACACCCGTGAAGCGCTCCAACCAGCGGACGTACAGTGATAAATTGCTCTTCACTATCTCCTCATGGGGAAGAACCAGAAAGATAACGAACATGCCCCCAAAGAGTTTGTTCCTCGCTGGTGGTGGTTAAGCAATCGGTGGCCATCAGGACTTGTCGAATTCACCCTGGGGCCTCGCAGTGCTCTGGAGAATCGATGTTTGGTGGCCATCTTTGTCAGCACCCTGACTCTGCCACATGGCGAAATAGTTCTATTTAATTAGGTAGCAAAACATCCAGAAAGGTCTTCTAGAATGAGGCTTGGAAACCGTCGGAGCCAAGGGCTTTCCTGTCTTTAAGAGATTTGCTGTCTCTTAATATTTTGACATCCTCAATCTTTTTATTAAGTTCTTCTTGTGGATCTCTTGAAAGACTCAACTCATCAAGATACATTTGACATATATCCATAGCCTTAAAGGAGTGAAAGCAGTCTAATATGTTGTTAAGATCCACTAGTATATTCTCATGTGTATATCTGATGGCTGGGATGCAGGTAGAATTCCCTGTACATTTTAGTATTAAAGCCCAAAAATACCTACCTTATTACATTCTAAAAGGTGTTTTGCTTTTGTTTCATCAAACCAGACAAAAGCTGTCTCAATCAGAATCTTATTAAAGTTGTGATTGAGAACTTCTTTTAATTTAAGAAAAGAGCCACCTTCTTTCTTCAGGCCAACCAGCTTTGGCTACAAGAAGACTGAACTACATGAAGTACACGAGTAACTGCTTGTTACCTTGTTTTTACTTCCAATAATTCTTTAGCAACTGACAGCATGTCAGATTACCCTTAAAGACATTCTCAAATTCGGTTCTGAAGATGCTACAATCGTACAGGATGGAATTATCTTACCTTACCAGTGGAATGGCTCACAAATCAGCGTTCGTGCGCAAATAAGAAACAAACAATGCCACCCTTGAATGATTATCCCGAAATGCAAGTGGACGACAGATGAAATTCAACTGTACCTTCATGAAGAAAATATATACTTTTGTAGAATTTCTCATTAACCTTTCTTGGACTGCCAAAGAAGCAAGAATGTCCTGTCATGTGCTGTCATGGGTAGCAATATTGGGGGCAGAGTAGGTTGTACCCCTACACTTGGGTGGTGATACTCTCCCAGTTGGAATTGCGTGTGCAATACTCTATTCGCCAATGCTGCTGTCTCAGTTCATGAAGCAGTGACCTCCTGTTGGACTGATTCTGAGGTGTCGAGTGTCTATGTTGATATCATGCCACGCGGGTGGGCACAGTAGTCTAACAAGGTTTAACACCCTCCACTCAGGTAGCTTGATGCTTTGCATGGCCCACCTCCAGGCATCACTAACTCTGTCATCAGAGGGAGAATGTGGAACCTGTGTTCTTTGACATTACATCGTCTACAATATGCACCTGTCTATCATCACCTAATACCTTTTCAGTGAAAGCCTTGCAACAATCTGCCAAGGAATATGGCACTTACAGAACATTGATTAATTAAGTCTTGTTTGTTGCGTTGTGGAGTTCTGAGTCTCTAGCCCACAGCAGTACCATGATTAAGCCATGGATTGCTCTGTGTTACTACCCTGATTATCAAACGCTAAAAACGGTTCCTTGTTTCAGAGTTTGGAGTCGGCAGAACCGGGAGCCATAGGACACCGTAAGCGAAAGACTTCAGTTGTTAAAGTGGGAGCTCATTTTCTTGGGACCCTCTCACACAATTACGACCAACTTTAGTCACTAGGGTGGATCGGGTAGAGAGATCTGGATCTGCCTCTGCTTTCTAATGAAATTGGCAGAATAGGGAAAGCTCATAGTAACCGTCCATGCTGATCTGCTTTTAGGGAGAAATGCAGTTCTGATAGGTTGGTCATATATGCATAACACGCCATATGTTTTGCTTGCAGTTCAGCACTGCCTTGCCAATATTTTCAAATGCGTATGAATGCCAAATTACGTCCTTCATGTTTGTAATAGTAGAAGGAGTAAATCACCCATCAGAGTAACATGCCATACAAGCAATGAGTAACATATCTCTTTAACCCTCAAACCTTGGCATAATTCTTTTAAACCTCTTCAAGCTGTACATTTACCTTAACAAAGAGATTCCCAAGTGACATTGTCTAGCTACTGTCCTGGTACTAAATCTGCTTTCATTTAATTTTCTAGTATTGTAGTTGCTTGGGTTCCAGGAAAGTGGAACAAACAGTTGAGTCAGTGCGAATCAACTTACAAATATATTGGCTAAATGCAGCCTGTGGTTGGTACAGAGCTTCACCAGACTGAGGTTGAGTTTGCTGTGGGTGCTGTTTACTGTTAGAAAGGAAGTGAGCTAGTAGGGCAATTGTATACAATCCTCCTTGTCACCTCTCGTGATAAGCTCTGATTGTTCTTGAAGGATACCTCCTGCATCCATTAGATTGTAAGGATTTTGTACAGGCTATGAGTGACAGGTGATATTTATCTCTTTTAGGTTTATATTTATTTTTGTCATGACCAATCTTCACAATCCATTTAAAAAAAAGCAGCAATTGGGGGCGTGGCCAAGATGGCGGGCTGGTGAGACGCATCTCCCTGTGGCTCCCCGCTCCTAGCTGCTTCGCCCGGTCACTTATGCGCCTGAGGCCCCGGGGCGCCAAAATTACGGACGGAACCGTAGGTATGCACCTGCGGAGGTGTGATTTACGGGGCTAGTTGCCCGGACAGCGGATTAGGAGGGCTTGGAGTTACAGAGCAGAGGGTCGAGAAATGGCGCTCTGGCCAGGTTAGGCCTGCAGGCGCCGATGGAATTCGGCCAGGGGATCGCCTGGCGGTGTTTATGGGTGCTTGCAGGTGGCGGGTTGAGCGGCCTTACCTCGGCGAGAGCAGCGGGGGGAGCAGTGTCATTGACCCAGAGAGTCGCTCCAGAAGTACCGACGCTACAGAACAGAGGTGGTCCCGCACCCGGGCACAGAGAGGAACTGCTCTGCAATCGAGGCCTAGGAGCAGCAGAGTGGCCTGCCGAGCGGGAAGAGAGCTGAGCTGGGGACGCTTGCAGGGCCATCCGGTCTGGTTCCGCCCAGGGACGGGGACGTGCAGTACACCTCGAGTGGCCATACAATAGTCTGGGCCTGACGCCGCTTGTCATAGCCTGCGTAGAGGACCTCTTCGCGGCCCGACTTCCCCATCCAGGCCCCCTTGATATCATTTGGCTCATCTGTCAGGGAGGAGGTGTGGCCGCGACGGCCTGACCGAGGTGGGGTGCTGTGGCGGGCTGAGCAGGGAGTTCGGGCCTCTGAGGTAACCGCTCGTGGGGGGGTGCCCTACGACTCCAGATACGGGGCCTGAGGCTAAAGCAGCCGGCACGGTGAAGGGGGCTGGGTGAGGCCCAGTGGCACACACTGACAAGAGGGCACTGAGGACCACCGGGATATTTCACATTGCTAGCGGTCCTACTCACAGCAGCTGGCCAGGGTACTCGACTGGCGCACGGGGATCTGTGGAGTGAAGGGGGCGGCCACGTAGTTGGGTGTGACTCCATTGGTAGAAGTCAGCGGTGGCACAGCACTGCGGAGATGGTACTGCCCTTCCGAAGCTAACGACCCAAGTGGCGACTTGGACAGCTCTGGCGAGAGCAGCGGGGGACTACGGTCCTGGTACGGACTGGACTGACTCGGGAGGACCACAAGTGCCAACACGAGGGAGACGACCCTACGGCCAGATCCATCGGCTGGCGGCCGAGGAGGCACAGGAGACCGGAGATGACGAAGTGTACTGTGGGCCGGCGATCATTCAGGAGGCGACGCCCACTCCCGGATCTCAGACCCAGGCCACGGATATGTCCTCGGTATGGGGGAAGAAGGAACGGACTCTGAAGGAGATGCTTTCTAAAGGTGTCATAGCGGGGCAGAAGAGGGGCCGGTCACCTCCAACACCAATGTCGCAGGTTGATCTGCAGGGGGCGAATGTCCCGATTACTCGATCTTTCCTGGAGACCCTATTTAATACTCCGCAGGAGGATTTCCAGACGCTCAAAAGTGAGGTCGCAGGGGGGGGTGAAGGAGATACGCCGCGATGTTGATGCGATTGGCAAAAGAGTAGCTACCATAGAAGATCACGAGCAGACCAGGGACAAAGAAATAGCACAGCTTCAACAGGAGGTGATTTGTTTACGGGATCAATAGATTGACCTCCAGGCACACACTGAGGACCTCGAAAACTGCTCTAGGCGGAATAACATCTGAGTGCGGGGAGTTCCTTCAGACAAATAGGGGGCGGATGTAGTTACCTACTTGCAAGGGATGTTCCGGGACATATTGGGAGTTCTGCCGGACTTTCAGATCCGCATCGACCTGGCGCACAGAGTGGGCCTGCGACGACGGGCCCCCGCCTTCCCACCGGACATCTTAGCCTTCCTTCCTGCGTGTATCTTACGAGAGGCCAGGGCGAAGCATCCGGTCAAATACCAAGGGCACTTCGTTGCTCTCTACCAAGATCTGGCCTTCATAACCTTGCAGAAACGGAGGGAGTTTAAAGTGGTGACCGCACATTTGAGAGAACAAGGGGTGGCTTACTCTTGGGGTCATCCTTTCCTACTGATATTCAAATTGAACAGTAAACTACATCAGATCCGGTCTCTCCAAAAAGCATGCAAGCTCCTAGGTTTGGAGCACCCCAGCACTGGAGAAGCGGCCAGCCGGGAGCGGAGGCCTTCGGCGGAGTGGTGGAGGAGAGTTGGGAGGAGACGTTCGCCTGCTCATTGGTTGGGGCCGGACCCTAGTACTATAGTGCAGGAGCGGCAGGCGGCTTTGGAAACGGTCCTCAAGGATATGGCATCCCTAGACTGCTCGTGACTTAAGCAGGGGCCATCATACGCCTGGTAGTTGGGCTGGATCGTGGGGGTCTGCGGGGGGCCGGGGAAACTTGGACCACAAATGCTCCCTATCTCTTCATTTTCCACGTGCTCGCGGTCATGGTTAGCGAGCATTGGGCACTTCCGGGGGGTTGGAGATTCTAGGTTGGGGGGGAGGGCGGGAGCTGGTGGGCTAGGAGAATGGGGAAGGAGAAGGGGTTAGGGCAGGGTCACTTGATGCAGGGGCAACAGGGGACACGCACGCATACGCGAGGATCTGGGCCACTCAGACGAAGCAGGCAGGCTCTATACTGGTCCTATGTCACATTCCACCCTTCAGGTAGTCACCCTCAATGTGAAGGGGATTAATAACTCTATTAAACGTAGATCAATATTGTCCTATTTAGAGAAATTGGGGGCCGATGTGTGTCTCATTCAGGAGACCCACCTCCTCCCAAAGGATTGCCATCGGATCAAGTCCCGGGCTTTTCCCCACCAATTATTTTCTTCCACAGCAGATAAAAAGGTAGGGGTGGCCATTCTAGTAGCCAAGTGATTTGCAGGGAAGGTAGGAGACAGAGTGGTGGAAATTAAGGGTCGCCTTTTGGCTTCTAGGTTATGGATCGGGGGCTCGCCCCTAGTGTTAGGGTCTATATATGCGCCCAATTCTGGCCAGGAGGCGTTCCTGACAGCGTCTCTCTTCAAGGTTCTGTGTTCACAAGATCGGCTTCTAATGGTAGGCGGGATCTGAATCTCGTCATGGACACAGCGTTGGACAGGTCCAGCCACCGCTATGCCCAAACAGGAGCACTGTCAAATGCAGGGAAGGAATGGTTGCAGTTGAGTGGGTTGGTGGACATGTGGTGGGTAGCTCACCCACACTCTTCTCAATTTTCCTTTTATTCACATGCACACCACACTTATGCCCGTCTTGACTATCTCTTAGCCTCCACCGAATTGAATGAGTTAGTGGATGTAGTGAATATCATACCGGCAGCATTATCGGACCATGACGCAGTGACAGTGACTATTAAGATACCCTTATTACATAGACAGAAAGGGTGTTGGAGACTCCGGGAGAGCTTGCTGCACAGGAAGGGTGTGACACAACAGATTCATAAATGTATTACAGATTACTTGGTGTGGAAAGACATCCCTGACACTTCCTTACCTACTTTGTGGGGGGCACTTAAGGCAGTGGTGAGAGGGGAACTGATAGCTATCTCTGGAGCGGAAAATAGGGAGCGGAAAGTCAAGCGGGAACAGCTCATGGCTCAAGGGTTGGAACTGGAAAGGGTCCACGGCAGGACAGGCGCGCCTCGGGTTTGGCGCCAACTGAAGGCAGCCAGAGTCCAACTGGCGGGGCTCGATCTCGACTGGACTAATACGCGGCCCTCCGGCTCAAGCACTCCTACTATATCGGGGGGGACAAGACGGGGCGTATGTTGCCGAGTAAGCTTAGAGCCCGCACCCAACAGACGAAGGTTCAATCTCTCCGGATGGTTCGAGGGTAGGTGGTAGAAGAAGATGCCGAGATTGCACAAATTCTTTGCTGCGAGTGTGGGATGGAGTGGCCACCAGACGACGGTTGACGTCCTTCCCCTCCCCCATGACTCCTTTATTCGCTAAACGAGAGTTCACTCCGGGGATGGACGAACAAGCGTTCTCGGCGTGGCGTGGGTCGGCCCGCAAAGCGGACGGGCATTTGTTTGATTTGGACGGGATTCTTCCGTTCTCAGAGGTGCGCCAGAATCATATCAGTTCCAATACTTTCAACTCCCCCATTGGCTTCTCCAACCAGAGGTGTGGCCTAATGCGAGCAGGACTCTAAAAAAAAATACGAAAAGTGGCGGGTGACGTGACGAAGCATACAGACAAGAAAATGATCTCTGAATTGTATGACATGTTGCGTCCCTCAGCCCCTTCGCAACCCACTGCTGGTCAGAAACGATGGGCGAGAGAATTGGGGAGGGAGCTTACAGAGAAGGAATGGAGGGATATATTTTATAAGGCCAATCACACGGCACACAATACCGCCAGTAGGGAATCAGCGGTCAAGATTGCCACCTACTGGTACTTGATGCCAGTCTCTTTGAATAAGGGGATTCCGGACCGCAGTCCGACTTGTTGGAGAGGGTGCGAAGAGGAGGGTACACTGGTACATCTGCTATGGGACTGTAGGGAACTGACGAGCTGCTGGACTAAGATACTAGATGATATTGATAGACAGTTTGAGACTGAGATACCGCGGCTGCCGGCGTATGTGGTGCTAGGACTGCCTAATTCATTGACTTATCCTTTGAAATCTAGAAGGGGGAAGCATATGGGGCTGGCTCTGGGGGCCGCAACTCAGCACATTTGATCACTTTGGGGGTCGTGGGCTCGACCTACAACCATGGGATGGTTACATCGGTTGTGGTATATCTTGGGGATGGAGCGGATTCATGCTTCCCTCACTAATTCTGAGGAACACTTTAGAGAAACCTGGCAGCCCCTAGTCTCTCTTTTGGCTAGAGAGCTGAATGAAGTAACCGGTCCAAAATATCTTCGCCCTCTCTGTCTCACAGAGTCAGGCGAGACGGGTACGGCTACCTCAGGGGCTCCCAGTTTAGCGTTCCACCTACTTGCCAAAGGTGGGATAGGCTCTTAGCACACCAGTTCAGGGGAGGGGGGGGCGTTATTGATTTGTTGAATTCTTGCCATGTTTGGGGGGTCGGGGGCAAGCCTCAGGCGATGCTATGATAAGAACCACTCTCCTGGAAATACCCGTTAGATATTTGAGGGCCTCCAAAACGATAATTCGGATGGCAAGACATGCCGGGAGGGAACGATACAGCGAGTTTTGGGTGCGGGGAGACCAGCTATGTATGTGGTTTCCACTTTGCGAACTGTTACTGCAACAAACTACTTGTAACGGGCACTATGGTCACAGCCGTAATCACAGACATAAAAGATTTACGGTTCTTAGTCACAGGCACCCGCAGGGGGCGGGATGGGAGGGAGGAGTTGTTGGGTTCTTTGTTTGAAGTAACAAGTAGCATAATGGCTGACTCTGGCCAAATGTTGACGCCGGTTCGGCAGCAATCAGAGGCATTCTGTTTCCTGTGAGCGTTACTCCAATAATAAAACAAATTTAAACCAAAAAAAGCTACAATTTCTTGCATTAATGTTACATTTATTAGGGCTTACAAACTATACAATCAAGTGCATTCTCTGCAAGGCAGCATTTTCCTTACAAATGCCATAATGTCAAGTATCACAAATATTTACCTGGGAGTATACAAACATAAGTGACATAAACATGAGTGATGTACAAAATAAAAACAATGTATGATCAAGTTGCAAGCACATGCAAAACAAAATGTAAGACTGGACCAGAAGAGGACGAGGAGCTGGGAGAGGTTTTTTTTTGCATTAGAATATAAATTCACTTGGAACATTTTATATGTGTGTTTGCCAATGAATTATGATACTTATTCATAAGGTTCCAAATATTATTTATTTCTAAATGTGTGGATTCATTTTTATTGTTGAAGGCATCAACAGAGCATAACTTTGTTATCGTGCCTTTACAGTTTGTCAGTTATTTGGATGTGTTAAATGATTGTTTGTGTTTCATGTTGTGTTCTGTAGGATCCACAAACAGCCGTGGTGCACTGGGAGCCTTGATGGCATGTCTGCGGACAGCCAGAGCTCATGGGCACATGCAGTTTACGGATAACTTTGTCTGGGTGGAGCAAGTGTCAACTGGAATAATACGGCAAGGCTTAGTTCACATACATGATCAGGTAATGCAGAACATCCAGTGTAGTTTATTGATTCTCTATGCACAGCCAATAAGACAAATAATGATTTGTGTCTTTTATGATGCTGTTTATCAGAATGATGCATCCTAGTGGGATATTTTGTAAAAGACCTAAATGTTTAGGTGGTTTGCCTTATGCCTGTTGTTACTAGCTACACTGATCAAATTACTGCTTTCAGCAAATTAAGTAGGTCTAGTTTCTAATGCCTTATACAACTGTTGGCCTATGCATGGTTTGTGGGTATCTGTAGTGAAAAATATTACAATGACACATTCACTGTCCCAGTAACTCATGTGCAGCTCTGCAACACTTTAACTCTTACTCACTTATTGGGAGTCAGTGCCTATAGAAAGCAAATTATCTTTTTCTCAATTGCCTGGCTACTCATCCTTGATAAAAAGGTTTGTCTTATCCTCTTCGTTCTTCAATAGTATCTATCATAGCAAGTTCAACCAAATGCCCTCCTGTCAGGCATCGCTACCAGTGATCCCATAGAGTTGCAAGGCATCCTTCTGGCCAGTTGCCTTCAAATATCTAAATGAGTCACCTACGAGACATCTGGAAAATCATCTCACTGGCTACCATATGTGAAGTTTTTACACCTTGAATAGATACTAAGCACTTTATCAAGCACGATTGACCCTACCTTAGTGTTCAGAATAGTGTTATTCTGCCCTTGGGCCCAATGGATCCTTCATGTGTTAACACACATTACGGCAGCCAGACTCGTTGATCTATCCCTTGTCCTACCTCAAGTTGTCACAGAAGTCACACAAGATCAGAATGCCTTTCAACAGTGACCAACAGCCTCACCTTCTACACCAACTGTGTTGAAAAATGTATTTACTAAGCTTTCCCTGGCTTGGTTTTGGCATTAATTACTTCCTGCGTGGGCTAGTTCTATGCCGTCTATAAACCGCTTCCGAAAAAGGATGTTTCTGATCTCCAAGGAGTCCAGAACTATCTCACTATACAACGTGGCTCATATTTAGTTGCAGATTCCAAGATTATGCTTGTCTTCAAAACTTGGCTTCTAGTCAAAGAAAGGGATTAGATTTTAACATAGTACCTAGTTTACAAAGCACTCCCAGAGATCTCTTCATAATTATCTAGTTGACCAACCCTTCAGAAGCTTGTGATCAGCCACCCGGATCATGCTTTCCTCCTGCTCAATGATTATAATTGCCCATTGTAGAACCCCTGACATTACAATATGCCCTCAAAATTAACCCTTCTCTTCAACCTAAAACTATATACTGAATTCTTTGGTCCACTTCACCTCGAACTTTGTCTCACAAAAAGTCTCCTAAGTCCAGACCTACTATTTCCCCGCAGTGTCAAATGAGTGTGACCAATCTTGTCCCATACAGGAGTTTCTGCTGTAATCCGCTATATAAACAACAGTCACTTGGAGTAACTTCACCATTCTGCAGCATGGCAGACACCTCAGGTCTCTTCAATACTTAATCCTACACCTTGCCTGAAGTCCTCCAGGTTGCGGTTACTTGTATGATGTGCTTGAAAAACAAAATACAAAAATAATGTGCTTCACTAGCTATAATGTTTTGAAGTTAGTGTTTGTATTGTAAAATGGTTAACACTAACCCTTGCTTTTGTCCGGAGTCCCATGAAGGTTAAAACAAAAGCCAAACGGGTCACAAGCCTCACTCAACTATCCTTAACTCCCTCTCCACCCAACCCACCTTCTACAATTTAACCTCAACGTTGTACAAATGAAAAGCACATCTCAATTCCCACCCATTGATGTACATCTTCTTGGGTTTTTTGTCTTTGCTTTCTATATCCTTCATTCTCCTCCCACCTAAAGTTCTATACTTTTAAGAAAACGTTAAATCTTTCCTACTTGCACACATTTATTTTCATTTAGTGTGCCTCCCGGATAGTGGAGTGCTTCACATGAAACAAGTTATATGGACTTGAGTGTGGAATTGTATAAAATATCTACTTATCCCAGGAACTGAAGGCTTCAGAGATTTAACTCTTCTGTTAAAATAAAAAATGATGTGTCCCCTTTGATGCCATGCAGTCATGTCACAAATGATGGCAACAATATGAGAGAAGCCTTTATGGCTATGTTCTGGGTTACGTTAGATCAGGGTTTGAATTCTAGCAAAGCTCTGATTTTGCCACCTCTCCACAAATCTACACATACTGGGCTTGGAAGAAGGTGGGAAGTGATAGTTCAAGGGTTGGAAGGTCCTGTTGAGTCTCTGCATACCTGCAAACTAACATGTCTAAGGTATTGACCAAATCCTTACTAATGTCAACCCGCATTTGAAAAAGGTAGGAAATTTGCTCCTTACAAGGTAAAGCTTTTTCCAGGGTGTGAAAAAGGATGTGCAGTAAAGTGAATTTGCACTCCCTCAGCAGAGCTTAACATAAGTGTGTATATGTGTACATATTTGCTGATGTGAAATGGAATTGACAAAAGTTTGCTACGAGTACTTTTTTTTTTTAGGTCTTCTTCAAACTCTTGTGAATTACTGGAAGTTGTAAATCTGCACCAATGCACGGGGATTCTACATTTGGGTGCCCTTTTTTAAATTTCTTTAAGAATTGACCCCCTAATATATTTTCATGTTTCCCTTGAAGGGTTTACACTGAGTGTCGATTAATAATATTTTTTTTAAACATTGAAATGCATCAAGCATGTTAAATAAATGATTACTCATACAAATGGTATTTTAGTTTAGCGAAACGTTTTCGAAGATATTTGTTTGTGTACAATTTATTTGGAAGCAAACAATCATCATTCTTGCTTTTCTGTTTATGCTTGTATTGGCATATAATCATGAAGCATTTTGGTAACATTATAAATAGCCCCAAAGTGTTGCATTTTGCAAATATGCACAATTTTTGGACTGGTGCTGCAAGCTAAGCTCACAGCTGATTGCAGTTCCTCAAAGCTCTTCCCATAACAGTAAAGGTTTTGCGCTGATCAATCATATATACAAGTTTGAACAACTTAGGATATAGATACAAACCTTACGTTTGCAGCAGATAATAGTACTGCAAACTGGCAGATAATGAGTTGTGCTGCAAGGTGTTTGCCCTACTTGTCCAGTGGCCAAAAACATTTAAAACGTTGTTGTCGACAGCATAGAATTAGCTTCTTACAAAGATATATATGTAGATTGAGACGAAGAATCGATTAATAGTTAACTATGATAAGAATGCAATGGATAGCATATGTAACTGTAACTGGCACTAGGATCATCCACGGTTTTCAAGTAGCAGAATTGATTTGCCTATTGTGTTTCTTACTCGTCCTGTAGTGTTGAGATTGCTTGTTAAATAGGACGACAGACCAAGGTGATTTGCTTCGTGTGTGAGGCAGGCTTTTCTGCTGTGCATTCTGACATTGAGAGGCAGCTAGTGGAGGTCTATCAAAACTGGTGTAATGCTCTCTGATACATTTTGCTCCTTCGACCAGGTGTGCAGCAGAGTGTAAGATGGCCCTAAGAAGTGCTACAGACATTACGGGTAGCCCAGATAGTATGACGCTGCCACTGTCAAGGTGAGGCAGAACAAGAGATTGTCCTTAAGTCTTAAAGTCTGCTAGAGGGATTGTGGGCTTGAGCTTCCCCAGGAGATAGATTTGGAAGAGTGCATTGTTGGCCAGCTTAGATATGTGGTTGCATAATTAATTTGTGCACTGTGGTAATAGCTAGGGATTTTGCTGAAGGCACCAATTTAGGGGAGATACCTATTGGGAGAGTATATATGTCTGGGACTGAACCAGGGGAGGGGGTTCTCTTGAGTATAGGAGTGGGAACACATTTTGCATTTACTGTTGTGAGCCGGTCCTGCAACCTGAATTATCCGGGCTCAAGTGTTCCAACCCTGGAAAGAAGTAGGAAGATTGATATGTGCTTACTTGTAAGTTGTAATCCATGGAGATTGCCTGGCAAACCAACATTCTCAGTGTGGCAGTGAAAGCCGTATGTCTGCTCTAAAGCAGCAAAACTAGTCTTTCATAAAAGAAGCCTTACAACTCAGGTAGACCTGCTACTTGGGGAACGCAAGCCCGGAGAGAATGACCCGCGCTTAGCAGGATGATATCCTTGTTAAGCTGAAATTCAGAAAGAGCCAGTGGTAGAAAAACAGAAGGAAGTAGTCTCAAACTTTCTGGGATACTTCAAGCATGGGTCGTTTTATAAGAGCTCCCCCTCTGAGTCACTGCAGCTTGGAAAATCATATTTGTTACTGTCAAGTACCTGCAGATAATGCTTGATAATGCTCAAGGTGTCGCCCAACAATGGCATGTACAAGAAAAGACCATATTCTACCATGGGAAGCTTCATTTTAGATGAAGAGGACACATGATTTTTCTCAGAATATTCAAATCTTGGAAATTGTGTTGCTCTTTTAAAATATGTCGGTGTGCACAACTCCTTAAACTGTGTGCAGAAATCTTAAAAATGAGAAGAATATATAATTAATCAGTCACCTAATTTGGTAAGGATAAAATCCACCAAGCAGTGAAAATGCAAAATAGTTGAAATCATTCAGCTATGTAGTGTTTTCAAAACTCCGAAGACAGTCCTAAACCTGTAATTTACACACATTTTCATTGTGACTAGACTTCTAACATAGTCACACAATGATCATTAGGTAATTACATATTGATATACAAATCATTCTGTTGACCTTTTAGTTTGTAGGTCGAGCCTAGGCAGCGCATGCGCTGTCTATTTGAGACATGCTGTATTCACTCTGTGGGCTTTCAGCCTGCCCTTTGCCTTTTTATTCGTTCTTTTGATTACCATTCAAAAATGTTTGCTAGTGGTTAATCCTTCCTCTTTGTCCCTCCTTTTCGTGTTTGGTTTCCTCCCACAGAGCAGTGCCCAATTACTGTTAACATTACGTTTCTGTGTTTGTGTTCATTTGGGAGACTATTTTTTCTTTGATTCCTGCTCGTATCACTGTTTACCCGTCTTTGGTGGTTCAGCTTCGGTGCCCATCCCTTTATCTCTCGGTCTTGTTCAAATACCGAGATGAAATGTCAGATGCTGTTTTCGAAATTGCCTCTTTCATTTTCTCTGACGTTATAGTGCCAGTATTTCCTCCAAACCCATCTCACGTTACTGTTTATTGCTTTAGCGGGCCTCGGTCACTGTACTTTCAGAATCCCAACCTTGCAACACAGTTATGGGCATGGCTTGGGCAACTCCCGTCGCATTTTCTCTGACGCTTGTTTATATAATGTGAACTCAAGCAACCCTAAGGTGTTGGAGCACTTTACATGAGCGCTAGTTACATTACACAATGTCGGATACATTTTTGGGGCGTTTTTATAGAGTGCGAACTTGACTGACCCAAAGCACCAGCTACATTACACAAGGTCAGGTTAATTGTTTTGGTTTTGAAGTGCACGGAGATTAAGTGCTGCCGCCCCTGTTCATTCATAATGTGCCCTCTACCTGAGAATTAGGGGCAGCATTTGTCCCTCTCACCTCCTCCAATGTCGCTGCATGCCCACCCCACTGCCTTTTCCTGTTGTCCTCCTCCAATCAGAGCTCTAATTTCGAAGCACATTCATGGCTGCTTCCCAAGGACTGTGAGGCATTTTTTATTATATAGTGTGAACTCGAGCAACCCGAAGGTGTTGGAGAGCTTTACATGAGTGCTAGTTACATTACACAAGGACAGATGAATTGTTTTGGGCATTTTTATGGAGTGCAAACTTGACTGACCCGCAGGTTTTGGAGTGCTTTACAAAATCTCCAGTTACATTACACAAGTTAGGTTAATTTTTTTGTTTTTAAGGTGCGCGAAAATTAAGGGATGCCGACACTGTGTCTGTTTGTTCATTATTTCCCCTCTGGCTAACAAATGGAGTATTTTGTTGTTGTTGCTATATCCAGTACTCCTATACCCTGGGGGCTGGGGCAGAGGGCACGGAGGCTTGCTAGTAAATGGATGGTGCGAGCAGTGTTTTGAATGGAATCTCTGTAGAAGTGCACCTGAGGAATACAGGCCTGGGGGAGGAGGTATGTGACTTCCCTGCCATCGGAAAGTACTTCACTGCTTTTTTCATAGGCTGTTCAATACTCTAGTGATTCAGTCACACAGATTGTTATAGTGCTGTTGACTTACATCAAGACATTTGTCTTTTTGTCTGTGCATTAAAAAGCCTTGGAATGTGTCCAAAAATGTTTCTTGAAGCAAGCATGTATGCCTGACTCACACTGCATGACCGAGTGTGTAGTGATTGTATAGCTGTTCAAACATGGCAGCACAGCACCCAGGATAATGTGCTGCATGGCTAAACACTTATAAGGTTCCAAAGGCGAGAAGTATTGGCTATGCTAATGCTTGTTCTATCAGTGGCACGGAAGATGAATGTTGGCCAGGGCGAGGCTCTGAGGGTGTACCTCTAAGGCAGGGGGAGGACCTTAGCAGGGCTGGTGTATTCCTGGAAAGAGTTCTACCTCTGACCTAATCTGAGATGGATCAAAATAGGGTGCAAGTTCATGAACCCCTCCCCAGGTTCAGCACTACCGAGCTAGGGGGGCAGGATGGGTTAAGTGTCATTGCATTTCTCTCATTAGTTTGCTGTAAAACTTGAATGTGCCATTACTGAAGAGTAAATGTTCTACAGTGTACCACTGCATGTTATATCATTGCACCCTTTGGCGAGTTCTGTGGGTCAGTGTTTCTGTAGGCGCCGGAACCTAAAATCCATATGTTTAGCCATCCTCATCCGTTTATGTGGGCCCAACCCCTTCTTCCAATGTACAGATATTCAGAAGCACTTTATTGCTCTCAATCTTGATCACCATTTATACAATATCTGACTTCAAATAAGAAACTAATCTCTTATATTAATTGGAAATTGTTCTGCTCTCTGTCACCAGTTCCTGGGTTGGTCCGCACTATGTAAAAAGGATAATAAATTGGACATCATTTAAAAAAAAAAAATCTTTAGAGACCTGACAGCGCACTCATCCCTTGATTACTATCACTGGAATCTAATTAGACGACGGGTTAACAAACCTTAATCAAAAATGCATATTGCTGTTAAATCTTTTCCTCCTTTATATTGGTTCTTTCAAAGCGCCTAGACTGAACATTTGGGAATAATCTGCTTTGGCTCTAGTCATTTGAAGCACTTTACTCTGGAAACACTTACTGTTTATGGAACCCATTTCCAATTGTTACCACTTGGGGCCTAATTCTTTCATGGTTCATGTTGTTCCTGCCCAATGTGGCCCGAACCAGGAATCCGAGAAAATCAGTGTCATAATCAACACAGTCCACTCAATGGGTCCTTTAGTGCTGTGCTCTGTGATTGCAACCTGTGATCTAGGAATCGGTTTTCTCTATGACACTGAGTATCTTTCCTCCGAAGGAAACTACTGGAACAAGTGCATCCAGATGGTTTTCAATGTTCCAAACAATTCAGTAAATTGGGATAAGATTCTATGGATTCAGTGGCCAGGCCATACGAGCTGCAGTGAGTTGACATGTGTGGCGGTAATTTCTCCATATGTGCAAAACAAACTTAGTTGAATTCCTGTATCTTTTTTAAACAAGGTGACTTGTGCCCTAGAAAGGTTCTACCAACCTATGGATCTTCTGCTTCATCAGACCCTTTCTTTGTAGCACAACAATTCAGCAGGAACAACAGTAGCAGTTTGTATATAGGTACCTGTCAGGTTCAGCCCCCAGAATAAAGACCTAAAGACATGAGAGACTTAGAAAGCATACCCGAAACCCCTTTCACGCCCCTCTATAAAAAAGGAGGCGGATGAAATGGATGTCTTCCAAACTGTGGAGTGCTAACCTCTAACCTTTGTGTGCACTAGTTGATGAAGAGGGGGTGCAGCCCTCCATTCGTTATCCTTTCCTTTATTCTCCCAGAGGCTCATCCTTGGAAGGTTTTTATTCAAGGAACTCCACGTTTATTAATTAGCTCTGGCAGAATAGTTGACCAAAAAACGTCCTTTTTACACGCCCAAAAGAGACTAATGTTCAAATTTAGATTCTGGCTTTTGAACAAGATTCGAACAAATAAGACATGGAAGATGATGACTTTTACTGAAGTTATGCAAACCATTTAAGGGTAAGATTGGACTTTGGTCAATTGTCTACATACATATGTTTACATTTAACTCCATGCTCCCCGCATAAGAAGCACCCCAATCTGTGGAGGTGAGGACGCTTTCAACACTCATTTCTTTAATGTGAGCTGTCATCGCAACCACGCATGACCCAATAAAAGACATCTTCGGATGGTATCCGGCTTGGACCATTGGCTGCACGTCACTGTGTCCTTCGTGCAGGCATCCATGAGTCTGAATTTCTCAATGCACATTGAAATGTTTTTCATCCTGTCCATGTAGCGCGGGGTTTATCATGGCAGCAAAGTGCGTGCAGGGCACCAGATTTCTTTACAAAACAACAGGCAGTGAATGTCAGACAGACGCTCATGCGTCAGTAGGTAGAGAACAGCACTCCTGTGGTTTTTTGCACGAGTATACTGTGCACCCGTTCGGTGTGATGGAAACTTGCACTGCTTTTCAGTGATGTAGCTGCTCTGTGTGTGATGGACCTTGCTCTGCTTTGCTGCACTGTACCTGTTCTGTGTGTAATGGAAGCTTGCACTCCTTTGCCGCGCTGTACCTGCTCTTTGCATGATCGAAGACCACACTGCTTTGCTGTACCTGTTCTGTGTGTGATGGAAGCTTGCACTGCTTTACCATGCTGTGCCTGTTCTGTGTATGATGGACGCTTGCACTGCTTTGCTGCGCTGTACCTGTTCTGTGTATTATTGATCTTGCACTGCTTTGCTGCGCTGTACCTGATCTGTGTGTGATGGAAGCTTGTACTGCTTTGCCATGCTGTACCTGTTCTGTGTGTAATGGAAGCTTGCACTCCTTTGCCGCGCTGTACCTGCTCTTTGCATGATCGAAGACGGCACTGCTTTGCTGTACCTGTTCTGTGTGTGATGGAAGCTTGCACTGCTTTACCATGCTGTGCCTGTTCTGTGTATGATGGACGCTTGCACTGCTTTGCTGCGCTGTACCTGTTCTGTGTATTATTGAAGCTTGCACTGCTTTGCTGCGCTGTACCTGATCTGTGTGTGATGGAAGCTTGCACTGCTTTGTCACGCTGTACCTGTTCTGTGTGTGGTAGAGCTTGCACTGTTTTCCCGCGCTGTGCCTGTTCTTTGTGTGATGGAAGTTTGCACTGCTTTGCTGCACTGTACCTGTTGTGTGTGTGATGGACGCTTGCAATGCTTTGCCACGCTGTACCTGTTCTGTGTGTGGTAGAGCTTGCACTGCTTTCCCGCGCTGTGCCTGTTCTTTGTGTGATGGAAGCTTGCACTGCTTTGCCGCGCTGTACCTGTTCTGTGTGTGACGGAAGCTTGCACTGCTTTTCCTCGCTGTACCTGTTCAGTGTGTGATGGAAGCTTGCACTGCTTTGCCCTGCTGTGCCTGTTCCGTGTGTGATGGAAGCTTGCACTGCTTTTCCGCCCTATACCTGTTCTGTGTGTGATGGAAGATGGCACTACTTTGCAGCGCTGTACCTGATTCTTGTGTGATGGAAGCTTGCCCTGCTTTGCCTCGCTGTACCTGCTCTGTGTGTGATGGAAGCTTGCTCTGCTTTGCCGCGTTGTACCTGTTCTGTGTGTGATAGAAAGATGCACTGCTTTGCCCCGCTGTACCTGTTCTTTGCTTGATGGAAGCTTGCACTGCTTTGCTCCGCTGTACCCGTTCTGTGCGTGATGGAAGCGTGCACTGCTTTGCTGCGCTGTACCTATTCTTTGTGTGATGGAAACTTGCACTGCTTTGCCGTGCTGTACTTGTTCTGTGTGTGATGGAAGCTTGCACTGCTTTGCCGCTCTGTACCTGTTCTGTGTGTGATAAAAGGTGGCCCTGCTTTGCCGTGCTGTACCTGATCTGTGTGTGATGGAAGCTTGCACTGCTTTGCCGTGCTGTACCTGTTCTGGATATGGGAGAAGATTGCTCTGCTGCTGCCTCCTCTGCTGGACAGGACCCGTGTGTAGGGGCGTAGGTGTCAATAGTTCAGCAGGTGCAGTGGACCTGGGCTCCAAAGCTCCTCAGTTCTATCTTTTTTATCCTTACAAACTGCGGTGGGGGGTTGAGGGGCACATTTTTCATGCTTGCATTGTGATCCATGCAGCCTTTGATTAGGTGAAAGTTGAGAAAATACTTACAGTAGCCAAACCTGTTGGCTTTGCCAGTGTTTGTTGCTAGTGCATCTGGATGCTGGGTGAACCCCACTGCTGAGGTTGTTTGTTAATTAGGCCCACAGCGGCAATCTTTTTTGAAAAGCGTCCTGTAGTGAAACAGCACATCTGGTGTTTGTTTCTATCAGAGAATTTACAAACTTTATTGTAGTTAGTCGCTAAAGTGTTGACAATTTACATAACGTGAAAACAATATAGTGTATTCTTTTAATACAAATGACAATATGTAATTTTTTTTAAAGAAAATATTTTGTGTGTTCTAAACAGGTTCGCATCGATGCTCTGGGCCTGCTGTGTGAGTCTCACCGCAGCACAGAAGTTGTGTCCACGGAAGAGATGCAGTTGGTCCACTTCTTCATCCGGTACAACCTGAGCAGCCAGGCCCCCTCTGTGCGCCAGCAGATCTGTTGTCTGATGAAAAAGGTATCAGGAGCTTTGATGGGCTTGGCTTTAGTGCTGCAGGTTTACAAGCACTCTTCCAGTGCTGCAGTTTTTAAAGTTGAATCCTTTGTTATGTGTAAACAGTGCTGTTTGTTTTTGTGTTTAATGTGCTGCCTGCATGCATTTGTAGAAGAAGTAACTCCCCCTCTGTGGAGCCAAGGGTACTGACAATCCCTTACATTTTACTGTTCCTTTTCATATTAAATTATTCTATATAATTCTTTATATTGCATGAATTTTCCTCAGAGTAAGTAGGCAAACAGCAAATATGAAAAATGAGAAACTAATGGCTGGGCCAAAAGTGGTTGTCTTTAAATAAGAGGTGTCCAGCATTGTTCCTGGAGGCCAAACCAGATTTTCAGAATACCAACAAAAGATAAATGTATGTTCTAGGCATATGAGCTGCAGATTACACACTGTGCATAGATCGCCATCTGGTGTTGGGCCCGGATGTTTGCAGTTGTTTTTCCTCTTGGAAAGTCTTTGGAAGTCACGAGGTATGTGACTCCTCCTTTGGATCGTATTGCACATGGGCTTCGGCTCCATCCTCAGATTGTTTTTTTCCGCCATCGGGCTCGAATGTGATCTTCGCGCTCCGGTTCCGAACCGTTGTCAGTTCTTCTGATCGGCGTGCAATCCTTCCCTTTCTGCGGTATTGTTTCGATCGCGATCTCCACACTCAACGCGACTCTCATTGTTCGAAGTCTTCGATTCCGGTCGTCGGCGAAGGCCTTCGGGCCTACCTGAGCTCTGGTCCTGGCTCATGGAAAGGACTCCATTTAAGAAGTGTCCTCGATGTAGGTCAAAGTTTCCCCACACCGATCTCCATGAGGTGTGCAACCTCTGCCTCTCCCCAGAACACGAGGCACGAGATTGTCCGGCTTGCAAATCCTTCCGGTCGAAAAAGACCATTCGGGACCGAAGGGCGAGGAGAACCATGGCACACTCCTCGACGGCAATCCCCGACGCCATCTTCGGGCCTCTGAAGCCGACGACTCAGATGTCGAGGACATCACTCCAGCACAGAGGGGCATGAGTACTAACATCGATCCCCACCACCCACCCTCGACGGCATCAAAAAGGCTTCGGTCACGCCTTCGCCCTCGGGCCTAGGCACGACCAAAGACACTGCTTCACATACCTCGCTTTCGGGCCCGGTCAAGAAGCCCATCAAGCCTTCTGGCAGCTCGAGCTCGAGCCAGCCTGCTGTCGGTGCCGAGAAACACTCCTCCGCACCGGCACCGAAAAATAAGATGGCCTCCTCTTCCTCCTCTGCGCCGAGCTCCACACCGAAGCACTCTGCGCCGAAGACAAGCACTAGCTCCTCGGTACCGACACCATCCCCGGAACTGAGCAAAAAATCCAAAGCCCTCGACACCCACACCTCGAAGCCAAAAGTAATCTTGGAACCGAGGAAACAACCAGACATTTCTAAGCCACACAGTTCAAAACAACGAACCGATGCCGACTCCAAGACTAAAAAACCTACGGCTCCAACACCTTCGGCGCCGACGGATCAGCCCCTCACAGAGGAACTATTTCGGCCCGATCCACTACAAAAACACTTGTCAAAGACCCTAAAACTGGAGATTTGATGCTCAGCATCAAATAGAGACCGCTGGACAAGCCTGCTCCACCTCCAAAGAGAAGAGACTTTGCTACCTCCCCTTAGAGACTTCCCTCACCCCCTCCTCCACCTCATCATTCCCCCCACACCCTCTCCGGAGGAGGATGATGACGATGTCTACGACCACACAGGGGACCCCACTCCTACAGGCTCCCCTTACCCATGGGACGACTACAACATCCCAGACGTCCCTAACGTCCCGCAGGACGACCTTTACCCTTCAAGACCGTCCCCCCCGGAGGACACAATGGGGTTTAACGAACTGCTCCATAGGGCTGCACACTACCACGAGGTTGATCTCCATACAGACCCCGTGGAGGAGGACTTCCTCCTAGATACCTTTGACACTACACACAGGGCCACTTCCGTTCTGCCCATGCTTAAAGTGGTCATCAAACACGCGCCGAGGTGTAGGCTTCCATCCTCAACCACCCCTTTGACCAGGAACATCTGTTTGGCCCAAACATTGACGGTGCCCTTGAAATAATGAAAAAGGACACCGATACGGCAAAGTCTATGGAAGCCTTACAGTCGCACCCTCCCAGGCGCTCCTTTCGCCGCTCTTCCTTTCGAAGCACCTCCAGAGGCTACTCCTCAGACAGCGCCTCCACTTCCTATAAAGCCCTACACAATCCACCTTCACTAGGGGTTACCAGAGAGGCGGCTACAGGGGTAACAACAATAAAGGCGGAGGCAAAACTAACACCTCCCGCCCTGCCTCCACCCCTGCCCAATTACTTCCCTCCACACTCCCCAGACCATCCCACTCCAGTCGGGGACAGGCTCCACAATTTCCTTCCTGTCTGGACTACTATCACCTCAGACAAATGGGTAACACAGATAATTTGGTCAGGCTACTGCCTCGAACTAACATCTACCCCCCAAACATTCCACCCAAACAACGCCCAATGTCACAGGAACATTTGTCACTTCTAAAGCAGGAGGTAATCTCCCTCCTACAAAAGAGTGCCATAGAACTAGTTCCTGCCCACCAACAAAATATGGGAGTTTACTCCCTATATTTTCTCATACCAAAAAGGGACGACACTCTAAAACCCATCCTGGACCTCAGACCCCTAAATCACTATATACACTCGGACCATTTCCACATGGTCACACTCCAGGAGGTACTTCCCCTGCTCTCCCAATACGACTTCTCTGCCACCCTAGACCTCAAGGACGCCTATTTCCACATTCCCGTTCACAAAGCTCACAGAAAGTTTCTCAGGTTTGTAGTGGACGGTCAACACTATCAATTCAAAGTGCTCCCATTCGGAGTCACCACAGCACCGCGAGTATTTACCAAGTGCCTAGCGGTAGTGGCAGCACACCTGCGAAGACAACACATCCATGTCTTCCCATACCTAGACAACTGGCTAATAAAAGCCAGCTCATACAATCAGCGTGTACAACACACTCACGCCACTATCCAGCTCCTTCACAAATTGGGCTTCACAGTTAACCACACAAAGTCCCATCTGCAACCGTCCCACGTAAAACAATACCTCGGTGCCACCATAGACACCTCAAAAGCGCTAGCCTACCCCAGTCCTGCCAGGATAGCAAGCATTCAGGCTCTACGCGCCAAATTTCAACCAGAACACTCTCTTCCAGCTCGAGTGTTCATGCAACTAATAGGAATGATGGCCTCTTGCATAGTCATAGTACCTCACGCAAGACTCCAGATGTGTCCTCTCCAAGAGTGCTTAGCACGCCAATGGAACCAGGCCCAGGGTCAATTGACAGATCTGGTGTTGGTAGATGGTCGTGTCCATCGCTCTCTGCAGTGGTGTGGACCACCAAAAACCTTTCCAAAGGGCGAACGTTCCTGGAACCGGTTCCTCAGATGGTACTGACAGCGGACGCTCATCCTAGTAGCTCCAACTTGGACCAGACAACCGTGGTACACCACACTCCTGGAACTATCTGTAGTACCGCACCAAAAGTTACACCTCTCTCCACGCCTCTTAACCCAGAACCATGGAGAGATCAGGCACCCGGACCCAGATCAGCTCAACCGTGCGATCTGGCTCCTGGAATCCTAGAATTCGGTTATCTAAATCTTCCCCCAGACTGTATGAACGTCTTTAGAGAAGCTAGACGACCTACCACTAGAGCTTGCTACGTAGCCAAGTGGAAACGTTTTGTGGTCTATTGTCACAAAAATAACTTCAATCCCCTAGATGTGTCCATTCAACACATCATAGGCTATTTACTACACCTACAAAGATGCAATCTAGCTTACACGTCTATTAGACTGCACCTTGCAGCCATAGCAGCTTATCTACAAAACAGGCAACATCTATCACTCTTTAGAGTACCTGCCATAAAAGCCTTCATGGAAGGCCTCAAAAGAATAATTCCCCCCAGAGTGCCACCCTCACCTGTGTGGAACCTAAACATCGTTCTCACAAGACTAATGGGGCCTCCCTTTGAACCTCTGCACAAATGTGAACTTCAATTCCTAACATGGAAAACTGCTTTTCTTGTAGCCATCACTTCCCTCAGAAGACTCAGTGAGATACAAGCACTCACCATTCAAGAACCCTTTCTGCAAATGCACCATAACAAGGTTGTTCTCCGCACTAATCCAAAATTCCTCCCTAAAGTCATTTCTCCCTTTCACCTAAACCAATCTGTGGAACTACCTGTATTCTTCTCGCAGCCACAGACCATTGCAGAAAGAGCTCTCCACACATTAGATGTCAAACGAGCTTTACTCTACTACATCGAGAGAACACAACCCTTTCGTAAGACCAAACAACTGTTCGTGTCTTTCTCACCACCACACAAAGGCAACCCCATCTCCAAATCTGGGATAGCTAGGTGGATTGTTAAATGCATACAGATTTGCAACCACAAAGCAAAACGAACGCTATCTGCTCCCCCTAAAGCCCACTCTACACGTAAGATAGGGGCTTCTATGGCATTTTTAGGGAACATCCCCTTAGATGATATCTGCAAAGCAGCTACATGGTCTACACCGCACACTTTCACTAAACACTATTGTGTAGATGTGCAAACTAAGCAACAAGCTAGTGTGGGCCAGGCTGTACTCAAAACATTGTTTCAAACCACTGCAACAGATGCTGGTGGTCGCGTCTAGGAGCGAGTACTGCTATATAATCTATGCACAGTGTGTAATCTGCAGCTCATATGCCTCAAACGGCAAATGCTACTTATCAGTATGCATCTGTTCTTGGCATGTAGAGCTGCAGATCTACACACGCCCACCCGCCTCCCCGGCTACCTTTATCTGTTCCAGTTTATCTTATTTAGATACAGCACACATGGGCATCTTCACTGCTTATTACTACGCTTCATCATTTCCCTGCTGGCGAAAAACAATCTGGGGATGGAGCCGAAGCCCATGCGCAATACGATCCAAAGGAGGAGTCACATACCTTGTGACTTCCAAAGACTTTCCAAGAGGAAAAACAACTGCAAACATCCGGGCCCAACACCAGATGGCGATCTATGCACAGTGTGTAGATCTGCAGCTCTACATGCCAAGAACAGATGCATACTGGTAAGTAGCATTTGCCATATAAAAACAATCAGTGGCGGCTGGTGACATTTGAAAGTGGTGTGGCATAAAATTATTGCCATACTGCACTGCAGCGAGCGAGCATAGCGAGCAAGCCTGATTAACCTACAGGGGGTTCCGGGCTGTTCTCCCCCCCGAGAAAATTTTGAATAAAGAGTGGGCATTTTCAAGCAAATTTGCGGAAGCAGGAAGGTCTGCCTGACAACTACAGTCGCGGCCAGTGTGACGTGCAGGTGGGGGGGGGGTGTCGGTAAGAGGGGAAGAAGGGTCACAAGGGGGGGAGCCGGATGGTAACTATAATTTTAAAAAAGGTACCTTCCCCCGGGGGTCACGCGCTGCCGCTGCTCCTGGCCGGTCTCCGTTTTCCGCAGGCAGCCTCCCTCCCCTAAGCCAATCACAACACTGCAATGGCAACATTGTGATTGGTGCGGACGGCGCCCAGCCAGATGCCTGTAGGGAGGGGTCCATTTTCTCTATGTAGGCTGCATGCAGTCTACATAGAGAAAAAGGGAGAGTGCGCATGACTGATTTGGTCGGTCCCAGAGGGCCGACCAAACAGTCAAGGCCCACAACAATGGGCTAGTCACGCCTACCCTGCTTTACAGCAGACCCGCCCGCCCACCCGCCCGCCCACAACCAGGCACTTTGCTTTCTCGCAGTGCAAGAAGCAGAAACTTAAAATGGTAGTTTTACCATTTTATGTTTCTGCTTCTCGCACTGTGAGAAAGCAGTGGGGCGATGCCCCTCCACCCTAACGGAGGAGCCACCCCTGAAAACAAATCTAAAATGAACATCAGTGGAAAGTCGGTGTTTACTGTGGGCACTTTCCACTGAATGGTTTTAATGCAGAGATGTAAATGGTGAGGCATCCCTTCAGCCTCACCCTTGCTGTTTAGCTCATCATACCTTTCAGGATTTGTCCTACACCCCCTCACTTTGAATGGCAGTAGGTGATTTTTGCTCTTAGGGATTTCTTTAGTAGTTCTGTCACCCTAATACAAACCCTGACCCAATCCTCTCCCTAATGCCTTCCTCAAGAAGACAAAACAAGCATTGGCATAGCCAATAGGTCTCGCCTTTGGGACCTTATACGTGTTTAGCTATGCAACTGTTGATGTTGTTGCACCAAGGATATTGTGCTGGTTAACTAAACACTTATAAGATACCAAAGACGAGACCTATTGGCTATGCCAATGCTTGTTGGGTATTGGCGCAACACCACCTGTGAATTTGAGAAAAGTAGTTCATCTCCCCATGCATGAAAAAGGAAAAACATATGACGTTTGGCAAAAAAAAATCCTATTGCATAAAGAAAGCAATTGCGTCCATGTCTTATTGAAAATACATTTGCAAGCAGATAACATTGGTTGTCGTAATAAACATCCATTTCAAAGGAGAAGAGGGCTTCTTTGAGTTAGCTTCAAATGACAAGAGGTTCAACAAGTAGAGGAGAACAGGGAAGAAGAAAAAATAAAAATAGTTGCTCAATCACAGTGTGATCAGCGGAGGGACATAAAAATCAAGCTGAAGCAGCAGTACTTGGTCCATGCTTCAGCTGAGAGAAGAGGATGTGAAGCCAGCACGTTCTGACCTATAGAAGGCTGCAAGTAAGAGTGACATGAAGCCAAAGAATGTAAAGCATACAATCTCTCACAAGGAAGAGTGCATGCAATGTTGCAGGTGAGACCTAAGTACCAAAACAAGCAGAACCTTTTTTGGTGGTATGGGGGATAGGGGTTGTTTTGATGCCTCCTATCTCATTACTGCTTCTACAGAGGTACATAGGGAATCGAGGATGAGGACTGTAATGTAAGTAATGGTGATAAAGATAAGAAAAACAATTTGGTGTAATTGTTCCTTGTTAATGGATGAGTATTGGGTATGGGTGTATTATTTTCACATAGCTGTTTATGCCCATATTTAAATGACATGAATGATCCATGCACTTTTAACATTAATATATATTCTTGCTTTTTGATGGCAGACTAGTATTAGGATTCTTCTGTGATCGGAGGTAAATCTTCTCTGCAAGCCTCATTTATGGTTTGCAAAATTAATCCATGTCAGAGTTTGCTAGTTCCTGCCCTTTTCATCTAAGGGCATTTTGTTGAACTCTGGCACGTGTATCTTAGTAGAAGTTTAAACGCTTCTCAGTTAGATGCTTGTATTATGGCCATTCTTGCCATAGTTTTTTGTTATTTGAAGTTTTTGACTTGCAAACTGGCTTTCTCTTTTATAGTGTAATTGTCTTTCGTAAGACATTCATATCCTAAGGGCTATAAGTACAAAATTACACGCGAAACAAGCCTAAATAACAGTAGTTAAGGAAGAAAAATAGCTCATTCACAACGCAAGCATAAGAAACGTGGAGGGAATCAAGAATTCACAAATACAAATAAATTCTGTTTAAGTAGTGGCTACTATGTAATGCATGGGATCGGGACATGAAGGAGAGAAGTTTGAACAACGAAGAACTCTTAAAATACAAGGTAATCGTACATTTACATTTAAAGTCCTTCCATCAACCGAGTGTAGTCGAAGATATTTGGAAAACACTGGCTAAGGAGAGTTTTGATGACCCTAATTGGAAAGCCGACTGTCATAGGCCACCCTCTGCCATAACCGAGAGGGTTTCTTTACCCAATCAATTATTCTGTCCCCATGGTGACAACTGCAATGCTTAATTTGTGTTGAAAAAAATACATAAGCACGTCGAACAGAAGTTGGATCTTTTTATTGCGTGTGTTGGAAAAATGTAATGTTACGCAGCCGTGTGTGCAGTTTAGTTTTGGAACAGGAACACTGGCTGTAATGAACACTATAATGACTTAGTGTGGCTATCCAAAAAGAAATAATCAATTGTGAGTGTTTTAACAATGAAACTTTGAACGGGTTTGATATAAATAAGGCGGAGGGAGATTCATAAAGTCCTGCAATAAAATCGTGCAGAATGGGAAATGTGTCCTACAGAGCTATGAACTCTAATTCGTAATTAGGGGTGTGCAGACTGGTGTATGCGCTTTGGTAAAATATACATCAGGCAAAAAGGGACTTTGTGGTCTTCGTTGTTGTAATTGGAGTTGTAGAGGCCTCGCTGGCGCAAGCGCCGTTTTAAAAGTCAGCGAGTATCGTGACCTCTCTAGATGAGCCCAATAACATGAGTCTCGTTTGGTTATTTGCAGACGATGTCCAGGGCAGCCAGATCTAGAGAGTAGCGGAAACATGCGGTTTGCATTTATTTTTGTTTCTGTAGCCTGTGCAACGGGACAAGCTCTCGCAATTCTAAACAAGCCCGGGAGTTGTGTGCGAGTGGTGTGCGTGAAAGTGATCGCGTGCTGCCGCCAGCGCACGCTAAGCAGTAATAGGGAATTAAAAAAACAGGCACGAAAGTGAAAGCTCATTGAGGCACGCAAGGCTTAATGAGCCTTGACAGAAACCCACATGGCGGCTGCGCACGTGCACGCTCGCGTGAACGCAAGCGCTAGGCCACCAAAAGCCTGTGGCAGCACTTTGAAAACCCACACACAAAATTTCTCGCAGAGCAGCGCATGCGCTGGCTCAGCAAACCTAAAAAAGGGGGTGTTTGATTTATCTGCAGCATCAAAAGCAGGTCTCACAGCCACCACTAACACCCTTCAAGCAATACAACTAGTTAAGGATGCAAGGACTATATGCATAGCTGCTGCTGCCTCTGGTGAACCAGGTTTCTTTATATGAGGGAAGCGTGTGTGTGTGTGTGTGTGTGTGTGTGTGTATATATAAAAACATTTTCGGTTTCCCTTCCCATGAAAGGACTCCTCGGCACTCCGCTGCAAGTTGTAATAGATGTGATTTACTGGCTTTCTGCAGAAATTGTCAACGCGTTTCGATGCTTACAAGCACCTTGGTCACAATGCCGACCATAACCCAATTCATTCTTTTCAACAAAAATGGTTTGTAATAACAGTAGATGGACAAAAGAAGCATTGTTGATTACAGCCGACATTTTGTAGTGGTCCACTATAATATATACTCATTACATTCCTGTTAATGTAATCATTTTTCAATGTGTTTGCGTGCAAATTTGTAACAATAAACAACATTAAATGTATATAGCCACTTTGTTTTGTTTTCATTTGCATTTATATATCCACATGATTGGATTCCGCTCATGTTCTTAACATGGCAGCCATATTTGAACATGTTTGTTTGTTTATAAAATACTTGTCTCTATTTGTATGTATATTAAAATCTTGCCACAACACAGAATCAAAAATGGTTGCCTTTGCCCATGCTTTTCTCCCTTTGTTGTGCACAATCGACGACCCTGTTCCTTCCGTTCCTAGAAAGGGTTTAATGACAGTTTCCAGGAATGGCGTTGAAAATATAGGGCGTACAAGTGTCGCAGATGTATGCGACGTGTTACTTCCCTCTGAGGGTTTTCCTAATTATTTTGTTTGGAACCACAGTCCCCTTCTTTTTCCCTTGAGTTTAAACAAGCTAAGCCAGCATTATTATATTTGCAGTTTTTACAGAATCTTGAAGTATGTTATTATATCACATATTTCTTACCTGGTTTGTATCATGCTAATTTATGATTATTAAAGTGATATGAAATGTCTTTGTTAATGAAATCTGTACTTTTATGATTTGCTTTGTCAAATCGAATAAAGATAATTTGATGATGATAATTGTAAGTACAGACAACAGAGGCATTGCTACCGTTGTTTGCAAGGAGCCTTCTAATCCCTCCTCATTTATTCGGCCCATTTATTGGACATACGCAGTTTTCAGAATTTTGCGTTTTCTCCACTCCGCCACTCATTTGTTTTTTGTCACGTCAGAATACCGTGTTTACCTTTTGATATATTTCAGTTAGCTTTCAGCCCATTTAAAGGCTTGTGACCGTGTACGTGGTTTAAAGTACTCTTATTCTCACAGTGTAATCTGCACTTTTAGCTGTTTTGTAGGATTCAAGAAAGTTCACAAGTGTTGTATAAACTGGAGCAAAGTAAAAACAAGTTGGAGTCTGTCAGTGAACCAGATGCAGCTACCTGGAATCCCTCTGTGGCCTTGCAGCGTTATGAGGTAAGAGAAACAAACTGTCACAAAAAGCGGAAACATTTGGTGACCCTTTAAAATCCTTTAAACACTACGCCTAGCAGCATATTATCTAGAAAACCAATGTTAAACAAATCCTACGTGAACGTAACTACTGGTGTACAAGTTGATCCATATTTTGTACAAGCTCGATGTGACTTATCCATAGTTCCACTTTCTCCCATAAGTGTTTATGGACGCTGTAACTAGGGGGTGAAGTTACAAAGTTTTATTTGCTTCTGCAAACGTTTCTAAACGTCTATAGAAACTTTGCAGCGTGGTGAAGATTGCATAGTTTTTTGCTTTGCCACTTACTTATGGTCTTTTGCAACAATTTGTGTCAGTCATAGTGTTATTCAACTCGGACAAAATAGCACAACATGAAGTAAATACCCCTGAAAACAGTTGTTGTTGCCATTCAGCTTAGAAAAACTCTGGTAAAGGCAAACTTGCTGTGAAATGCTTATAATTCACAACTTGGGTGGGTTCAGTTCTAATGACCAATATCTCTCAACAGGTAACCTCCTCATAAGGCATCATAGGCATTGTGGTGAGGCCACTTTAATATCACTACTGATAACACAGCATTCCTTCTCCATCCACTTCTCTATGATCAGTCCATCTGAAATTGAAAGAGATAGACATTTTGAGGCCTAGAGGATTAAGGCCTCTGGAGAATTGTACCAGGGATCACAGATTAAAGACGTTTGAGATGATGAGTAGAACAGTGCTGTTGTCAAGAGGAGATTTCTTCAGTGATACACAGGGGACCTAAACCCTCAACCCCTGCTGGTGTAATAAAGAGTCTGCAAGTGAAAGTGGAATTAGTTCATTTACATGGCACAGCTGTGCCGCACACCCTGAAGAAGACAGTATGCCAAAGAAAACTATAATTAAATACTTTTTTAAAGAGGACTTCCTCTTTTAGAAGTCAAAGAATCGGTTGTCTTGCCCCAGATGCTTTGAAATAGAAAGTCTTGTTGTGAAATGCACATTAAGGCTGGATTGACGTGAAGATACTTTTGTTTGTTCTTCCACTGGAAGTTGCACCTCCAGATGCAGCGGCGTTTACCAGCTCCGGTCATACACACACACACACATATACACTCACTTAGGCCCATATACATCCATACAATGAGCTAGCAAATATCCGCCGGACATCAATTTTGATTTACCCTTTGAACTTATCTTGGCAACTCTTACCAACCCTGTTCTTTGAGTAAATTTCCTCGTGTCGATAGATCTGATTGTAGATTAGAATAGGTAAGCGAATTACATTAGCTTGATTTTCAAAAGATCACGGACACATAAGAAATTTTAAAAATTAATCTGATCAAATAATTTTGTGAGTCAAGTCAAATACACATAGTCACACCTAATTTCTCCATCAGGGAAGAGAACAAGTTAGCTTAAGATCAATTCACAATTAATTATTCTTGTGATGACAGCACCTGAAGGAGAGAAATAGAGAGCAAATACGAGGACATTACCACACAGAATTATATTTACCTAGGATGGTGTGAGGACCTGGACATCAGGGTGTCAAAAATTCGGGACAGGTTCAGGACGGGTAAGGTGACCTCTTCTAGTGCAACGCCAGTGTCGCACCCCTCTCTGGTACTACTCTCTCCGGCTCGGGCTCGTCCGGACCCCTTCCTAGATGTACCTCCTTGGTTATTCCGCAAATTTTCTCTAGTGTTGGATTCTTCAATCAGCTCTCAGCATGCTCGGGCAGCATCTCAGCATAGCATCTGCATCTCGTGCCATAGAGTATGTCTAACTAACTAACCTACCTCTGTTATACTATTCTTGTGTATGAGCCACCCCCAAATGTTTCAATTCCATGTACACCCCTAATTTTGATTCGGCCAGACAGTGTGGAGAGGACATCACACCATGCCAAGTGTAATATTTTCTTTAGTTTTATTGTCTAATATCCCGCCCCTTAATTTTACTTTCCCCGGCTTTATTCCCACCCGCATTTCAAATGTGGATCAATACATTTAAGATACATTGTTCATATGAGTTCCACTCGCTGGTTCAAGAGTTGAAGTTCCCAGGCGTTTTCAGGGTACATATCCTTAGCAGTGGTTCAATGATGCCATCATAGTTCAGAACGGGGATCCAGTGCGCTTTCGCACTTGTCAAGTGGGATAAAGATGCCAGTCACACTCCAAGGCCCAATTACGAACTATTAATAAAGTCTAAGAAGAACATGTTAGAATACGAAAATAAATGAACTCACTGTATACCACTTACTTCTACTCTAACACCATTTACTTAATATATCTTTTGCATTAATAGCTTAGTAGAACTTGCATGAGTTAGTTGCAGATAAGCATGTGCATTAACATGCGAGTTTCAAGCAGCCATTTTGAAAGCCATTGCGCAGCTGCAAAGTTTTTTCCCCAAGTGACAGAAGATGTCATACTATGTAGATGTTGTAGACGCATGCGCAGTAGAAATCCTGCGTTTTCAGTGGCCATTTTAATGACACACTGGCTACTGGTTAGTATTACACATAGGCAAGCATCCCTTAGTTATAATATAATGGATTGTGATGCAATATTAGTATTCACAGACAGATTGATTACATTATGATATGTTATTTGAGAGGATTGCATACGAGCAGGTTTCTTTTATACGAAACCTTGCTCAATCAAAAGTGAAAAGCTGCCTCTCTCAAAGAATCGGTTGTCTTGCCCCAGATGCTTTGAAATAGAAAGTCTTGTTGTGAAATGCACTTCAAGGCTTGATTGCCGTAAAGATACTGTTGTTTGTTCTTCCACTGGAAGTTGCACCTCCTAAAAGATTTTGTCCCATCTCTTTCTATTCACATCGAATAATTATTCTTGTTTGCTCGCAAGCTTTGCAAGTTACCATGTTTTTTTTATTTTCTATCCTATTTGCAATCTGCAAATTATTATCAAGAGACGCGTTTTCATAGGTTTTGGCTTCACTCACTATTTCACTTCACAATTTATTAATTCTACCATGTATTTTGTATTGTGAATTGTCATTTTTGGTAAGCTGTATAACATTTGGGATAACATTTTTTCCTGTATAATGTAATAATCTATACGTAATTGCATCTTCTATTTATCTGGTGCTAATTCTACATTGTTTTTATAATTTTCCAGGAGTTCATGTTAACCTTGAGTAACAGCCTGTTTGAAGCCCTGTTTCCTGGCTCCTCCCATCCAACCAGATTTTCTGCATTGACTATATTGGAAACAATAGCTGAAATATTTTCTGCCCCAGAAGGTAGGTCCTAGGCTTTATGTAATGGCATAATGCAAATGTATGTTTATTAAGAGACTACTGGTATAAAGCCTCCTATTTTTAACACAGTATTTAAATAAAATGGGTCAACATAAGTATGTATATATGTATGTCTGTAACGTGAACCTAGCCGAAAGACAGCAGAGCACTGTACATAGTCAAAGGTAAGCTTAAAGTTGACAAGTAATAAGAACGGAAGCTGAGTTGTGGATGCTTAATGTATTGTGATATGGTGTTCTTTATAGAGGTGTGTCGTCAACTCCTTCCTAAATTGGAGCATTGTTGAGGTGGTCCTTATTGTTCTAGGGATGTTCAAGATCCTGGATGCATAGTTGGAAAAGGCCAGCTGTCTTGTTTTTTCTTTTCTTTTTTACACTTTTTATTCTGAAATCTGATGGTGTCCTGGATGAGGGTGTGCCGAGAACCACCATAGGTGGTGAGCATGTCTGCAAATAAGCCTGGGTACAGGCTGTGATGGCTATTGGTGCAGTTTGGCAAGGGGAGCAAATGGAGTTCCGTCAGGGTGGGGTGATGGAATAATATTTCCTCAGGCCTGAATGAAACATGCTGCAGCATGTTGGAGGCTCCTTAAGAAAATGCCAGTGGGGAGTCTGGGAGGCCATTGAGTAGGGCATTACCATCTTCTAGAGTGCAAGGGCTTGAACAGCAGTTCTGAACTCTCTTTTGGAAATAAATGGTTTGACTTTCTTTTGAATAGTTGCGGCTGCTACTGAGCGTGGGTCGTGCGCTGGGCGAGCGGAGGGGGGGATGCAACAAAAATTGTCTTACCTGGGTGCTGTTGAGAGCCACGCTTCTCGTCCGTCGTCTTCTGGCGTAGCAACTTCCAGAATCTCCTGTCCATTCACAATATTGCCCTACAGCAGCGTTGTGTTTGGTCTGAGCGCCCTGGTTCGGCGTTCAGACAGGGGCTTGGAGGCTGGACATGTTCCCCACCAGGCTGTGTCATGCAGCCTATTGGGGAAGATGCAAAGTGCACATGACGGTTTGGCTGCCCCGAGAGGGCCGTCCAAGCAGTCATGCACACATAGGGAGTGTGCTTAACACTCCTTCCCCTGTACCCTGCACTGCCAGCCCAGCGGCCCTGCCCCGCACCCAAGCAGGAAGGAAAACGAAAATGATAACTTTAGTTCCTTTTTACACTGCTCGCAGAGCAGCGGGGCGACGTTCCTCCACCTTAGCGGAGGATCCACCGCCGCTTCTGAAGAGAGAGCTGGTACCAGGCTGTCTTTGTTTATGTATAGTTTGTCTTCATTCTTCCTTCTGCAAGGTTCAAGCAATTAGGGCCTCCTTAGTATAAAATACTTTGATTACCCAGCTCCTACCATGCTTTTTAGATCACATACCAGGTGAGGTGTCTTCTATGTTTGCGTTACCAGACTGAACAATATGGGGTTGGCCTGATGCTCAAGTTAGAACCTATGCATGTGCCACTCCCAAGAGTGGCAGTATAGGCTGGCCCAAATTCTAGGATCATCCTTGACGATCAATTTGCATTGGGGTGCCCGTTCATTGCATTACTTTGCTTCTAATACTCTCATCCACTAGGCAGTTTAAGAGCATCATCATTGTTATTGCTTGCATGGCTCCATTCTAGTCTTTCAAGGGCTTAGACATAATCACACCATAACATAACGTGTATTTGTAAACCACACGTTCACCCAGAAGGGTATCTTGGCACTGAATACCAGATATTTATTCTTTCCCAACTCAATGATACCCAATTGATTCGACCTCAGAAGGATGAACGGCTGAGTGAACCCGGAGGGATTTGAACCTGTGACTATGAGCTCAAACACAGCCCCTACAGTGGACACATTACTCCACTAAGCCACCAGACCGACCATCTGCTGACATATCTGATAATGAACCAAGAAATTGTAATTCTTAGTCCTTTGCTAGTTAAGAATTTTTTGTGTAATTCTTTCAGTGATGGAAACTGATGGATTTGAGCTGCTAAATGTTATTTGAGTAAAACGTGCAGGGGTTGATTCACAAAAACATTTGAGTATGGAAAATAGTGCTATAGGAGTATTCTTTCACATCCTCTTTTACAAGCCTTTGCAAATCGTCCTGAAATGTTCAACTCCCTATTGAAAGTGTAAAGAGGGCACAGTCCTTTCTATTTTGCATATACACATTCTCATTTTATTGCCATTTTAGATGTTTTTGGCTCAGTGCAAAAAGGTGAGTGAGAGTATGTATTCTTCTGAACTCAGAGGAGTCATCTGTGCCCGTTCAGGGCAACCTATTGTTTGCTCCTGGGAGGCATTTCACACATATTCAATGCTATTCACTGTCTCTGAGAAGCTGGGAAACTAAAGCAAATTAGCCTCCAGAAACTTCAGGCAAGGAAGAGGTAACATTCTAAAAGTTACTTTTCCTTACCATTTATTAAAAATCAAACTTCACCATTGAATTATATTTTTTATGGCTATTATATATAGCTGATTAAATTGGTCCAATTCCGGGGATACAAAATTATTATTTTAATCTGCACTCTGATTTTCTACATAGGACACTAGGCCTTCCACAGTGAAAATAGCATTTTGGACATTGTCACTGTAAGACATGCTAATATTACTTTTCTATGTGTCCTATTTTTAAATATATGCTCCCTACTTTGTGGGCTACAAGGCTTCCATAGGGGTGACTTACTAGTTTTCAAAAGGGAGGTTTTTGCCTCTCAAAAGTGTTTATTTTCGCAGGTCGCAGTGCATGTTTTACACTTAGTCTGGATATAGTGGTAGGCCTGAGACCATGTTTGCACTGCCACTGTACACAAGTGCTGCAGTCCACTAGTTGCATTTAATTTCCATGCCCTTGAATACATTTTGTACCGTATATTAAGGACTAGACAAGTTAATATGACAATTCAACCATGTGTAAAGGAGAGCACAGGCAATTCACTACTGGGTAGCAGTGGTGAACTGCACTGAGTACTAAGGCCAGCAAAAATAGAGGGTCCGGCAAAAGTTGAAATCCAGTAAAGGTGGATTTCCTACAACTCCCTTGATTGGTGAATTATCTCATTATCTGTATTTTAGGTGATGTATCATTGAAGGAAGAGCCCAGACATTTAATTATTAGCGTGCCTGATTTTTATGCAGGCATGTTTTTTTTCCATCTTTACTGGATTATGGACCAGATGTCTGAAGGCATTTTGCGTTTGCAAAGGCTCAGTTCCCTGAATCTGAATGTTGCTAAACGGCCTTTGGGTATGTAATAAACCCAAATTGCGATTCAGTGACATGTTGCTGAATTGCAATTTGGGTTTGCGATCAACTGCTACTCAATGTAGTGGTAACACATGGTAACGCATTCACCCTTTGTGAATGTTGACAAAATCTTTTTTTAAGAGTAGGCGGTGGTTCTATGGGACCATTGCCTAGCATTATAAAATGGTATTTAAAGTTTTTGTTGTTGTTTAAACACAGGTCATTTTCCTTTGAGGTAAACGGGCATCGTTGAAAAGAAAATAATAATAATTTTAAAGCAATCAGATTTATGGTGGTATGCTAACCCCAGCAGGCCGCCATCCCTGTGATGGCTGTTAATCACATTCGGTCAACATTTGCGACCTACTCCATTATTATTCATGAGATAGGTTTTGAAAGATTTGCAGTGTTTGTATCGCAGGACAAAAAATCAAGGGGAATATTCACTGTATTATCTGCCATAGCCTACGAAAAATCCGTATCTTTGAAACCTGCTTATTAATAATACATTAATCAACTATTGCTGATGACGAGGTCGTGACCCGGCTTGGTTTCCTGCAACTTCATAAAAGCAGGAGATGCCCATATGGGGAAATCCATACTTCTAC
The DNA here is from genome assembly GCF_964204655.1 of Triturus cristatus. Taxonomy (NCBI): domain Eukaryota; kingdom Metazoa; phylum Chordata; class Amphibia; order Caudata; family Salamandridae; genus Triturus; species Triturus cristatus. The sequence goes on from NC_140589.1 coordinate 1,636,918,696, forward strand.
TGAAATAGATGTTGCAAACAAGAATGAACGAGTACTCTTTCCGTTACTGGACTCACTGCATATCCCATTAGAATCTATTCCTTCAGTGGATGACATTTTGTCTGCTTTCTCTCTTTTGAAAGGCACATTGCAAATAGGGGTCCTTGAATTGAGGATGATTCTAACTTTCAGTTCAGTAGTACATAACTGCTAGGATTTTATCTTTGTGGTACAAGGTGGAGCATGCTGTAACTAGCCTTTGCAATCTGTTGACATGTCGCAGATGTACCGCCAGGCTCAGAGGCTTTACTCCATTTCGGTAATATAATTTATCTGGATAAGCTCAACCCAGAAACCGTGAACATTTAATTCAAGTAAAAATGAATATTCTGAATGTTCAGCTGAAAGCCATCCAAAACTTTTGTCACTGTTTTTACCCGGTGGCTATAAAACATCTGGGAGAAGATCTCCACACCTGAACTATTATGCTCCTTGAAGATCGAGCAGACAAGTCATTTTTACATACGTGCACAGATACCAACTGCATTGCATAGGTGTCTGCTAACCTGTTCAAAGGTTTTCCCAGACTTTATCCCCCAACTACTTCGCCACTATCCGCTTACTATATCATGGAATGTTTGAATTAATCTCGGCTACCGGTAATTACCTAATCCCCATCCCAACCCATCTTGTTTTTTTGCCCACCATGGCACCTCAAATGAGTCCCAGCCATATGCGAATCGGCCTCAATCCTGCTCCTGTAGGAACAGTCCAATCCAAACTGCCAAGTCAGGTCCTCTTTGAACCGGAACACAAGCAACCCAAGACCGGCTTTGACCTGTTTGGGTCTCTTCGGTTGGGTGCAGCTTGATTAATTGGCATAGTGAGCACAGAGCCCGTGTCTTGGCAATACTCATGGCACTAGGGCATCAGTGTGAAGAATACAAAACAAGCAATGGATAAATAGCATGCTTGATGAATTAATGTCAGCTACTGGTGAATGCTCTAAGTCGCATCCCAGTACATTACTTTTTGGCCTGCTATCAAAAACACTTTCAGATGACCACGGGGCAAGCAGGACTTCCTGGGCCAAACCTTGGGGGTTGAGGCCTAATACTTCTGATGTTTCATGGCCCGACCTACTATGGGTCATGAGCACTGTTCCCTATAAAGTGTGCGTGCTCACACCTATGTAACCCAGAGCTCGCAGTGTCATGTGTGAAGCACATACACACAGCAGCTTTGTGAGGACCATTTGCGCCTCCGCTTTTTGAACGCGAGCGGCGCGAAAAACAGTCCTTTTCTTCTGCGGTAGGTGGAGGTAGAGACCACCGTGGAAGAGAACACAAGCAGCAGGTAAGTTTAGCAGCAAGTGGATCCTGCACTTTCTGCATTTCGCAATTGAGGGGCAGATTGTGTGCCTTTGTAAAGTATGCATGTTAATTGCAACTCCTGACGGACGCTGCGATTAACATGAATATTTTAACAAAGGCACACAGTCTGCCCCGCTGCCGCGCCCTATTAACAAAAGAAATGCTGCAAGTCTAGAAGCATGGCGTGTGCTTTCAAGCTCATTCTGAAAGCAAATGTAGTGCTTGTAGACTTGCTGCATTTCTTTTGTTAGTAGAGCGGGGCAGATTGTGTGCCCAGCTCTACTAACAAAAGAAATGTAGCAAGTCTATAAGCACGACGTTTGCTTTCAGGTGATTCTGGCTTGTAGACTTGCTGCATTTCTTTTGTTAGTAGAGCAGGGCAGATTGTGTGCCCAGCTCTATTAACAAAAGAAATGCAGCAAGTCTATAAGCACGACGTTTGCTTTCAGGTGATTCTGGCTTGTAGACTTGCTGCATTTCTTTTGTTAGTAGAGCGGGGCAGATTGTGTGCCCAGCTCTATTAACAAAAGAAATGCAGCAAGTCTATAAGCACGACGTTTGCTTTCAGAATCCCCTGTATGTTGCCAAAAGTTAAGTGAGACAGTTGGCGGGTCTTTCTTACCCCTCTAGATGGTAAATGGCTTGGGACTTGCTCGATGTTGAAAAAAATGAGCTCTCTTTTCTGGCCAGTATCTTTAAAGACTGTAACTTTATCCAAGTCTTTATTTTCAGCATATTAATGCAAGGATGGACTTTCCTAATTTCATCTTAGCTAATTAACGGCAGCATGGTTATTAACAGGTTTGCTTGTTACTTAGGTGATTTAAATTTCCCACGTTTTTTCAAAGATGTAGGTCCAATAACTTTAAAATACATATTCAAGAAGCACATCTGTTCAAATGGAAAAATATGAAATTACCTTAAAGCTAGTCCATAAAGACAGTAATTTTTCTCTATCAATGTTGTTTTAATACAATTGCTCCTTATTATAAAAACCAATCATTAAAACTGATTGCGTGTGGACTGTTTGAGACAAGAATCACCAGGAGGCAGAATGTACATGTCAATCTGAATAGGTGTAAATGGCGCAAGTTACATTTTTCTTCTCTACCTCTTTCAAGCAGGTCAAACTCGAATAGTGTTTGAGTTGTCTCGAGCAGTGACTTACAGACATGTTCAAGCTCTCATTGAGTGCTTCACCAACAGTTTTGAGGAAGTGAAACGACTTGCATTTGATCTGCTAAGAAAACTGCCAGCAGACGTCCTAGGTCTACAGGTAATGCAATTTCTTCTAAATCGTCTGTTTCTGCAAAATGTTTAACTCTGACCAAATGCACATACTCAGTAGAAAGCGAACTCTGAATTGAGTTCTCCTGGTTGCTAAATGATGCAGAATATGGCCAATGTTTTATCTTATGATTGATTTAATGTTGATGGTAAATAATTCAGATTTTCCTTTCTATCCTGAGAGAAGGTCTAGCTCTTATTGAAGACAAAGGGGCGAGCATCCTTCTTTTTTCACTACGAAAAAGCATGTAGCAAACATGTTCTCCACTTTTGTGTGTTAGGTCGACAACCCTGCATTGGGAACTGCCTCTTAAAGCTGTAGAATTGAGGGCATTCTATTTCTGCTTCGGCGAATGCGGCATGGTATATATGCGGTGATGCTCCTTTCTCCTGTGCCAATGAATGTCTTCGTATTTCCTTTTTTCCTCTTCTGGTGCAGCTTGGAAACCTGCAAAATCCACAGCAAGGAGCCAATCACAAAAGGAGGAGGGAGTACACTTCCTGGATACCAGCACACAATTAGCCCAGATGCATTGTGGTAAATGCAGAGGATGATAGCACTCCAGTTAAAACTGGAGCAAACTGAGTGCCGGGATGTGAGGCAGTGTGTTACCACCTTCTTTTTGTTTGAAAAGGCTCCCTGGAGCTAATGAGCTGACGAGCTCTGGCTGATGCACCTGTACCCAGTGAGAGTGACAGAGACCTGATAAGACTTGCGCGCCGGTAGGTGGTGTCATGTGGTTCGACTGTGACTCCGTACCTTCCCAGATGTAATGGAGGGAGCCCCATAGAAGCATACTGATGCCAGTTCCTTTATTTTTGTGCCTTCCAATGCGGCCTCTGTGCTTTACTTGCACCTTCATTTCGTTTTCCGCTGACATTTTGCAGTGTGCTATGGAATATTGTCACCACCGAAAACAACATGATTTGAGCAGTGCTGAGACTGCAGGAAGTAGATGTCATTTACAGACCCGCAAAAGATGTGTCTGTGGTGCTTGGTCTCCAGACATGACTGATGGTTGTGTCACAAGTGTGCCCTTGTGCATCCCACGGCGATTTGAAACTAGGAGCACAAGAGATCGCTGTCAAAGCATAAGTCCAGCTCCCACTCTAAGTTGCGGATCTGGTCTCAAGGCCACTCCTATGAAAAATCCACATCTAGGTCGTCTTCCAGTTAGTCCGAATTGAAGTCAAGATACAAGTGCAAGAAGGCCAAATGGGACTGGACCCCTAGCACATCACTTGAATTGTAGCAAAAAGACATATGGGTGCCAGGATAAAGATTGAACTCCTCTGATGTCTCTTGAGTCTGAACAAATACTGTAGTTTTTACTAGTGCACCCCAAATTTCCTGGGCCACTGTTGACCCAGCACAAATTGATACCCTGAAAGAGGACGAGATAGATCTTTTGTGTGATTCCAGCACCCTCTGTCATGCATTTAGGCCTCATGGAATTGCAAGGTTCTTCAGTCGCTCTTCCGCTGGCAGGCCCATCCTCCATGCCTTTGGACCCAGTACTGAGCTCTTACTGACCCCAGCACTGACTTCTACCCCTGTATCGAGGTCCATGCTAGCTCTTTCCATACTGGTACAGATTCCACCTGTGCCCATTGATGATCCGATCTCTGACCTAAACTGACACTGACCTTATCCAGCCCTATGTCGCGCTATGAAAACACAGAAGTGCAACCAGTGGTTTTGCAGTCCAAATCAAATCCAGTAGCTTTGTCCCCATAGTGGTACAGTGTAAAAACAAAAACCTAATGACAACCCTGTATGCTCAATAAAACTTGGGTAATCATACTATATCAAAACAATTGTCCTGTGGAACTTATTTGAATCAATACCTATGTTCTGATTTTAAGGTAATGTGATTAATCACGGTTTAATAGTTGCTTGCTTCAATATATAACATACACTTTTAAAATAGGAATATATCCTTCAGAAGGATTGAAACACAACCTATTTTCTCTGTTTTTCAGATTTTCTAGTTTACCTGATCAAAATGAGGTGCAATACATATAGTGAAAGTGTAGTGCAAACGATGCAGTGCTCATAAAATGTGAACATATCTATACAGAAATCAATTAAATACTGTACAGGTCGAAGGATTACAGGCTAACTGGACATGTATCTTCAGGAGACTATTCAACTGTATATATATATACTCCAAGGCCATTCAGTTACGAAACAACCAAAAGATGGTGTGTCGTCATTTTGACCTGAAGCTACTTGTCTGGTCTCATCATGACCCAGTCATCTGTCTAATGCACCACCATACTTGTGTGGTACCTGATGCATGTGAAACGTCACCGTCCAAACAATTTTATTTTTCTAATCACAGAACTGTATCCACATATGTATTAGTCAAATGGATACAGGATTAAATATGAAAGTTGAGGAACCCATGCAGGTCCCCGTTGGCCATTGCGTACTGCATCAAATCTAACTTGATGCAGTACTCAAAGGTGAAAGGTCCCCTTCCAAGTTTTCTGATATTCTTTTGTTGATACTTTTCTTACTCCAGCAAGTGCTTGTGGTGGGCACAGTGAAAGGTTATTTGTCATGCACTTTCGGCCTCTGTGTTTCCCAGACCAACCATCTTTGTTTATGGTCCCATTTTGGTGTGTTTTAAAAAATGGTTGTCTCAATTGTACCCACCCACACCATGTGTTATGCCCCAGTAGGAACTAAATGTTGTCTTGACTTTTCTCATGTGGACATCCTTCAAGCATAAGCACAGTTGTTCTTTAAGACTTTTAACACTAAAGACCATGTTCCTCATTGCCAGTATGTCAGTATGCTGTTGAAATGAACTACATGCATTTTGGTTCATATGCCTACACTACATTCTTTTCAGAAAAAGTGTTATTGAGGACTAGGTGGCCTCCTGACTCCCTCCTACATTGGAAAGTTAATTAATCTGCCTTCATTTTTTGTGCCACCTCACCCCTCAAATGAGGAGGAAAAACTTACTGCTATTGACCCTTAGAAGCCCTGCAGTTTTTTTTAAACTGAATTTCTTGGTGTTACTGACATAATACCAAAACAAAACTCACCACCTTGTCCTATACAGTCGGCATATGTCACACAAGTATATAGAAACCTAAAGACATGAATATTTTGTGCACTACAGAGGACAACGCCATAGAGCCACGACACCTATCCTCAACAAACCTTTCCCGCTCCACCCAACCCGTGGGCTACGTTGTTAATGTTGCCGAGGGTTGCGCCTTTCCCCGAGAAGCCCTTGAGTTTTTACATCCACCACACAAAAGACAATTTCATAGATTATCAGCTCTTTCTATGTTTCTTTGGGGCAAAAAATGGGAAGGCAGTGGAAAAGTGGACCCTGTCGAGGTGGAAAGACCTTTGTATTTAAACCAGTTATGCAGTGGCCCAGGAGCAGGCCCCTGAAAGCATGAGGGCTTATTCCGCTAGGACCAAAGCTGCTACAGTGTCTTTGGCGAGAGTGGTACCCGTTCTAGACTTCTACCAGGCTCTGACGAAGGTGTCCGTGCATACATTCATGAAATACTACTGTCTTGACAGAGAGGTCCAGCAGGATTGTCATTTACCCGGCTTGGTTATGCAGGACTTGTTTTAGCTGAATCTGGTTGTCAGCGGTCCAGGGAAATGGCACATTTTGCCCAAGAGCAGAACGTTATTTGGAGACTAAGCACTCCACTTTTCCATATATGATAATTTAAAGTGGTGGCCAAACTAAACATTTGCACAGTGGCTTCAAGCTTGGCTATTTTTGTGGGGCATAGTTTAAATTGATCAGCTACATTATTCTTTTCAGCCTCTTTTTATCAGTTGGTCTGTTTTTATCTTGATGTCTGAGCCACATTCTCAGACTCATTAGCATGCTTTTATGAACTGCTCCATGGAGCAGGAGATCTCCAGTGTATCTTAAGTCTCTAACATTTGCAATGCCTGTAATCCAATTTTTTTAGGGTCCCCATTTGCTGTATCTCTTGCAAGGAATGGTCTATTTCTCTAATCATTCCAAGTACTAGTTGGGTGCAAGAGGCTTATCTGGTGACATCAGATAATATTGAGCCAGGCAGTAATTATGCCAGTTTGCTGTCTTCCCCCCTGATCTCTTTCAAATTTGTGGGCAACTTGAGCACCAGGCTAGGTGTGAAAGGTACAGTCCCAGTGCCCAACTGTGGTCCGTGACACCGGTGCTGCAAATTCCAGTGCTCCTGATACAGATGCTCCTGGTCAAAGTGTTCTGTCTGGTCCTGGGCTCTATCAGTATCTCTCAGTGCCTATGGGACACTTCTACAAAAGAGGCATTCCAGAAGGTTCATGATCATCACCAGTTCTTTATCAGCAGGCGAAGGCAAAACCACACTCAGGACCACTATTCCCAGATGCAGTCCTTTCAAAGGGAAACCTGTTCAGTCCACTGCAAAGTTCGAGAATATTGATCTAGCACCTATTGGGTATTTGTTTTATTCTAAAAAAAACACTTTCCTGTGACATAGATTTGCATGATAAGTAGGTGACAACTAAACAAATATTTTGCTAGCACTTTGGTCTTGATGCTTCTTCCAGTGATGATCCACAGATTGGGAAGAAGATCTTAACGAACTTTGCTTACACCCTCTGGCCTGTGCAGTGCTGTTTTCCTCCTTCGGTTACCTTTTCTGCTGTTGTGAAATCTTATGTAAGTGTGGGTCTGTGAGAGACCCAGAAAGGAAGAGCAGGATAAATGTACCTTTATGGTTACTCAGCTACACCTACTTCGCAGGATGTTTCCTTTTCCCTTCACTTCGTGCCCACTCCTTTGCTGTCGGCCAAACCCATCACACTGATAGGTTGATTTTCAAGGAAGGGGAAATGGTAAGGGAGAATGGCCATTCATACATGGGAATTGTGGTCTGCCCAGAGCAGAGTGGTCTGTAGTTACCTTTTACTAGTTAACAGGAAAGTTCCTATTATGTTAATATCATGTGGGATGACCGTACTCTTTGAAGAGATGTGTCTTCATTCTCTTTTTGAATTGCATGAGGGCCATCATTACTAACCCTGATAGGCACAGGCCTAGTTTGACATATGTAGCAGTCTCCAGTCTTAGTACTTTTTATTGTTCAGACATAGTAGAGAATCTATAAAGCATCAGTATTCATGACCTTCCTTCACACCACCAGTGTATTTCCTGCCAAGGGTTGATGTTGGCTAATTGTAGTAGGTTTGCAAGCCCTACTTTGACAAGTGCATTTAAGAAATTAACCGAAAGGCAGCGCAACTGAAGGTCAGGAAGGGGTGTGCATGCTCTGGTTCATTGGTTCCTTTTTTCTTTATGCTTCAGTGTCCATTCAGGTCACCACACCTAGGTGCTGGTTGCTTGGTATTTCAAACACCTTACCAGATGCACTTATGTACTTTGTTAAATTTTAGTAGTTTTATTGAAGAAATTGAAAATATACATGAATTCTGGCAAACCAGTATACAAAGAACAATGAGATACAATAAAGAAACTAAATACTGAGACTCATGCCAACATCAGAAATATAAATAACTGTATTGTGCAGGTAACCAAATTGAACAGAGGTTTATTAAAGGAAAAGTGGAAAGGAAAGAGTAAAGTAGGGAGAATATAGAAAAATAAGGTGAGAGAGACGAAGAAGAGAAAAGAGTGAGAGACGGAGAGGAGAAGAAAAACTGTAAATACTGTTAAATTGGGGGAAACTTCCAAATTATCATGCAAAAAAATACATTCTATGATAAACGAGAAAAGTGTTAGTAAAAACTGCATAAACAACAACCCACACTCAAAATATTTTAATACATTGGGTAATTAAGTTGTGGTACCAGCATGCAAGAACAAATATCTAGTCAGTGGTTGGCAAAGTTCATCCTGTTTTGCCAACAGTGATGGAGAGTGTAAATTATAATGATCCAGATGGTGGTTATGACAAACCAAGTTTCACCACTGTTGTAATGAGATATTGTCCATAGATTTCCAATTAGTGGCAATTACCTGTAAGGCAATAGCAATGAGTAGATCAACAAATGTATGAAGTAGTTTATTCTGAGGCCAAATATTACTTAAGCCTCCTAAAATGTCAGATGTGACATATGTATATTGTGAGTATGAGAGAAGGGCGAATTCCAGCTGAAATCATAATTCGGGTGCAGGGTCTGAAAGATCAAGAAAACAACTTTGACATTGCTTAATACCAAAGGCTTTATGATAGCAAGAAAAGTCAGGGAGATTGACCCCTCCGACTGATTTTGGTAATTTTAGGTGATGTAAAGAAATACGGTAAAGTTTCCCATTCCATAAACATTTAGATAAGAGCTTATCAATAGCTATAAAATATTTAACCGGGATTTTAATAGGTAAAATCATGAGATCGAAATTAATAATTGGAAGGACCATCATTTTAATAGTCTCCAGGCAACTCCACCATGACAAAAATAGAGGGGACCAACCTTGCATTAGTTTTGTAATTTTTGCAAGCAGGACGTCCATATTAAATTGCACTCTAAAAGTGACTCTGAGAAATGTACGGAAGAGGATTCCAAGACATTTGATCTTGTCATGGTTCCAGGAGAGACCCATCCCATCAAATGGTGCTTTAAAACAGAACTTATCCAAAGGCATCAATTCGGATTTTTCTGTGTTTAGTTTATAACCGGACACTTTCGAATATGCACTTAGCTCTTCAAAAACGTAAGGGAGAGATGTTTCTGGTTTGGCGATATAGAGAAGGATGTCATCCGCTAAGCCATAAATTTGATGTGAACCTTATTTGGGTGAAAGCCGGAAAAGGCATTAGAATATTTTAGCCTATATAAAAAAGACTCAAGTGTATTGTATTGTATTTGGAATTTATAGAGTGCACTGTGATTACAAATGGACTGTTTAAAAGGAGTCAGCTACAGAGAATCTGAAAGTGAGAAACCCGGCTATTAGTGAGGAAAAAGCCAGGTTTTCAGAGACCTTCTAAATTTTAATAGGTCTGAGTGGAGTCTTAATGGAGCTGGCAATTTATTCCAGATCTGAGCTGCTTTTGCAGTAAAAGCACGTTCTCCTTGTCGGGCTTTTCTAAATCTAAATTCTTGAACAAAATTACAAGTCGCTGAACGAAGGTGTCTGCCAGGAATATATTTCTTTAGTTTGGCCTGTATGGGTTTTGGTCCTGTTTTTGTGAAGTGCTTTATGTACAATACAAAGCGCTTTAAATATAATCCTCTCTTTAATAGGCAGCCAGTGAAGATCTCTCAGGGCATTTGTAGCAGAGGAGTATCGGGGTCTATTTAGTGTCAAATTTGCTGTGATTATCTGGATGCGCTCTAGCTTCTTAAATGAGGAGCCAGGGGCTCCTAATAACAGGGCATTATAATAATCCAACCTGCTAAATATAACACCTCTAGAAATCAGTGACCTAGTTTGAAGGTCAAGTAATGGGTATAACTTCCTGAGGGCACGAATCAATGCGTAACAAGTCCCAGTGAATCTGTTCACATGTTTTTCCATAGTGAGGCCTTCGTCCGTAACTACCCCTAGATTTCGTACCACAATAGAATTGCTGCAGTTGAGTGCAAGAATAAAAAGCATGGGTGATAGAGGGCATCCATGCTATGTACCTCTGTGGAGGGGAAATAGGAAGATTGAACTCTGTTGAACAGAAGAGCACGGGGAGGAATATAGTAAGGCAATTGTAGGAAAGTGCCTTTTTCGACATGGTCACCCCTTACTTTTTGCTAAGCGTTTGATGTGTTTTTGACTGGCAGTGCACTGGGTTCCCACTAGGTCCCCAGTGTCAGATCTCTTTCCCAAAACTGTGCAATTGTGTCCTCAATTGGCGATACCTTTAGTACCCTCTGCAAGTTCCTAGTAAAGGGTACCCATGGGACCTAGGGTCTGAGGTACTAAAGAGGATCTCCAGGAGCGGCAGCACGAGTTGTGCCACCCTGAGGGACCCCTCATCAAGCTCATGCAAACTACCAATTCAGGCTGCGTGTCGTGGTGCAGACAAAAGTGAAAACACTACATGGCATACAGCCAGCCTACATGCCTGCATACACTGCATGCAGTAAAAGTAACTAACTCCTACAAGCAGGTCTTATCGCCCTAAGGTAGGGTGTACTATACTACATGTGAGGGCATAGGAAACAATTTTAAAAGCATGTGCTGGACACTTGTGAAAATGAGTTCCCCAACTCCATGATGGCTTCACTGAAAATAGGCATGTTTGATTTCATCGTATTAATAAACCCACCCTGATGCCAGTGCCAGATTTAGTTATACATGCACCCAGAGGGCATCTTAGAGGTGCCCCCTAAAACCCTACCAGCCACTGGTGCACTGACTGACTGGTTCTCGTCAGTCTGCTACAAGTGACGAGTTGCTGACCCCCAAGGGTGAGGGCCTTTATTCTCTGGGGGCCATAAACTAAGCTTACTCGGGCAGAGGGTGCTTTGCACCACCCGCCCACAGGATGACCTGCGGATTAGCATTCCAGGGCCCGGGAGCTTCAAAGAGGCCCACTGCCTTTGGTATACGAATCTGGCTTCTCTCACAGGAAAGGAACCTGACCCCCTTTGTCCAGAGCCCTTTGGCACAAGGACAAGCAGGAAAATTAGCAAGGCAAGACAGGCGTGTCCACCCCTGAACTGGGCTACCTGAAGTGGATGCAACTTTTCAGATGCAACCATCTTGGCGATGGCAAATTTAGGATCTCTTTCACAGGGTTATTCCCACTTCACCCAGGAAGTGGTCATATAAGGGGTGTAGTGTCCCCCGGGTCGCACGTTGGCTTGTACCCTATACTCCCCTAAACCCCTAAATTCAGTATTTCGGGGAGCCCTAGCACCAGGAAATCAGATCCTGATGACCAAAAGAAGAAGGGCCAAAGAGCCGCGAAAGCAAGAACTGCAGAAAAAGCAACAGATTTGGCACCAGCACTGTTGGCCAGTTCGCCTATTCTCGACAATTTCATCAAAGTCGGCCCACCTTGTTGGCAACTGATCCTTCAAAAGCCTGGGAGGTCTGCCAGCACTTCTTCAAAGAATCAGGAACTCCCATGGAGCAGTGGAGCTGCTTCCCTGCATTCTGCAGGCACCCCAAAGAAGCCTGCGAGACTCCGGAACCGCAAAAACCCGACACTGCAAGGAGTCCCTTGCACCAACGTTTCCTAGCTTAAGCTGAAGTGGACCAATGGTGCCAGTATGGTCCCCGGCCCTCCTAAGACAAAGCCCACCTTGGACTTGCCCACTGTGGACTTCCTAATGCCACCTGCAGCCTCTATTTGCAGGCCCCCTCTACTGCGAGTGTTCCCGGTGACGAAAATCCAATGCCTAAAGACAGCTGTCCCCCTGGCACCTGGAGAAGAGCACTAAAGATGTCCCCACATCACTGAGCATCGCAAGAGTTGAGCCCCCTTGTTGGTTAAGCACGAATGGCCCCCCAGTTCCAGCCTGCAGCCTCTTTTCCAACTGACTGATCTCCATAGACTTCATTTGGGCAACCGACACTGTAAGGCACCACTGCACTCTGCCGCCCCACTGCTGCCCGAAGTGAGCTGTTGGTGCTGCCTTGGACCTTGCCCCATACTCACCTTAATTCCAGAAAATTGGTCTCGTAAGGTGCCTAAAGTTATATGAAGATATGCGTTATTTTTATAAATTGGTGTGGATCTCCTTTTTCAGTCGTGGGCTTCATTTATTGACTATTGTATGTATTTGCAGATATCCAACACTCCTCTTTACTAAGCCTAAGGCTGCTCTGCCACACTACCCCCTAGAAGAGCACCTCAGGATTGCTGGGGCACGCCCCTGTCCACTATTAGGGGAATACCTGGAATCTTTTCATGGTATACCGTATAGAGAGCCGGCTTCCTACAGAAATGAATTGAACAAATCGAAGGTCAAACCTGTGCCAGCAAAGAACATACATTAGATATTTCCAATCTACTTGATTGAATTCTTTTTCAGCATTTAGTGAAAAAAGAACAATTGATTGACACAATGTTGAACAATGTCAATTATTCACCCCAGTACAGAGATATAGACCGTAAACAAGCATCCTAGGACCGGTTCGGGGTTTCACCCCTCATCAGCCAGGATAACTTGACTCCAGTGGCATGGAGAGCACGGGACCCACGTCTGGACATACCCGTCCCACTCTGGGTGACAAATGCAAAAGAACAACTGATGGACAGAATGTTGAACAATGTTAAACATTCACCCCAGTACAGAGATCTGGGCCTAAATCCATAATTTTTGTTGCTCCCCATGCCATTCCAGCTTGAACCCAGCCATATACAAATCAGTTTTGACCCTGCTCCCTATGGGAACAGTCCAGCCCGAACTGCCAGGCCAGGCTCTCAGCATCTAGAGTCACCGCCTCCAGAAAGTGTTTAAGTTTAGTTGCTTTACTGAGAATATTTAAAAGACCCATTAATTTTCCATTATATTCCTATGTTTAATAAAACCAGACTGCTCCACACCTACTGGATCAGGCATAAAGTCATTAAGGCTGAGGGCCAGAACTTTAGCAAATATTTTACAATCTGTATTTTTCAGTGATATGGGATGGTAATTCATGCATTGTGAGGGATCGCTGCCTGTTTTAGGAATAAGACAAATCATAGCTTCCTTAAAAGATCCAGACGATTTGTTCATTGAGAGGAAATGAGTCATTCATTTAAATAGTTTAGAGAAAAATAATTTAGAAAACTTAAGGTAAAATTGAACCGTGAACCCATCTGCCCCCGTGCTTAACCTGTTGGAAGATGTTTGACTGCGGACAACAATTCTTCCGCTCATAGTGAATCTTCAAGAGGACCCAAATCTGTTTGTGAGATCTTGCGCATGGAGGAATGAGAAATAGAATGAGGAGAGGGAGTCTCTCAGAACGGATGGCTTCAGGGGTATATAATATTTGGTAATAATCAACAAAACATCTTGCAATGTCCAAATTGTGAAAGAATTTAGTGCCAGATTGATTGGTGTTAGATGCAATGGAAGATTTTACTTTCCTGCTTTTCAGGTAATTAGTTAACAAAGACCCACTTTTATTGCATCCTACATAATATCTAGCGTTAATCTTAAGAAGAGTACCACATGCCTTTTCTGTAGTGGATTTGTTGAATTGAATCTTGTCTGCCACCAATGCATCAAGATCAGTTTTGTTATTGTTATTTTTAGACGTAAAGTATTTACAACAATCTCTTAATTTTACTGGGAATGGAAGCTGATTACTTCTCCATAGCTTTTCGTTTGTTAGAAACATAGCTAATAATAAAGCCTCTGGATGCGGCTTTAAACGCATCCCACACAAAATGAAATGTCTCTCCTATATCTTTAATCTGAAAATATTCATGGACAAACGCCTCATAAGAAGTGATAAAATCCTTATTGAAAAGTAAGTGGTTGTTGAATTTCCAGTGGTATCTGGGTGAAGGATCGCGGAGAACATCTAAATCAGTTGACACAGGGACATGGTCCGATAGTAAAAATGAGCCTATCTCGGAGTTGAGTAGGTGTTGGGTGAGGTTTTTGCTAAGGAAAACATAATCTATCCTAGTCTGTGTTTTATGAGGGGCAGAATAAAAAGAAAATTCTTGGAGGGAGGGGTGCTCCATGAATCAGAGTGGGCATAATGTTTGATAGCGTGCTTAAATGGTTTGTGGGGTTTATGAGAGAGAAACCTTGTAGATGAATGGTGGTCTAGACAGGGGTCAATAATTTGATTACAGTCTCCCCCGAAGATGAAGTTTTCAGTAAAGTTTTGATTGACCTGTTGTGAAATATGCTTCCAAAACATGGGATCGGTATTGGTAGGACCATAGATATTAGCAATTGTGAAAAGAATACCATCGATAAGTCATTCCAAAACCCACCGACCTTCCTTGTAATTTTCCTGGGAAGCAAGGGAAATATTTAAACCTTTATGACATAGAATGGCTACCCAGTTTTTATGTGGTGTAGAAGAGGAAAAGAAAAGTTTGCCCAATCATTGTTTTTTTTAACTTGTTGATGTCTGCTTCAGTAAGGTGAGTTTCTTGAAGTAATGCAAGCTGGCAGTGCAGTCTAGGTATGTGAGACAAAACACGTTGGTGTTTTATGGTGTTTCTTCAACCTTTAACATTCCAGGTTGTTACTCTAAGCAGTATATGAGGAGAATTAATAGTTGAACATTAGGGGTAAATATAAGTATGGCATATTTCACGCAGGAAGTTTCAACGGAGAAAACAAAGAAAGAAAAGGAAAGTGGAATGAGAGAAGATAAGAAATGGAAAGAGGTAAGGTGGATGACGAACCCCCAAAAAACAAAGGAAACATTGAGGCAATACGGGAAGGAAAAAATGTTGTTGCAAAACTATCCTAATGTGAAAAAAGATACATCCGAGGGATGAGGAGAATGCCGGGAAGTAGCGGCTGTTACTGGATTCAGGTGGTGAAGCGGGGGGAAATGGGGGATGAGGGTCGAAGGCGAAGGAAAAAAAAAACTTACCTGAAATGGCCGGCTGTCGCGCCTCCTCCGTTCTCTGACCTCTTCCTTCTTCCTGCAGTCCCAGCCAGCAGCAAGAAGCACCTAGCTCACAGGTTCCCCTGAGCCAATCACAATGCTGCGATGCAGCATTGTGATTGGTCTGAGCTCTGTGGATCGGCACTCGGATGGGGAATGGGAGGCTTTGCATGTTACTCACCAGGCTGCGTAATGCAGCCTGGTTTGGAAGATGCATAGTGCGCATAACTGTTGTGCCGGCCCGAGATGGCCGGTCAAGCAGTCATGCCCACTTAAGAAATGCAAAGCACTCCTCTCCCCTGCTGTGCCCAGCCCCGCCCCGAGAGGCATTCACTGGAAAGGAAACCTAAATTATAATAACAATAGTTATTATCATTTTAGTTTTCCTTTTGTTAAGTGGGGCGATGCTCCTCCACCATAGCGGAGGAGCCACCACTGGTGCAGAGCATTTAAAGTAGATGAAACCGGCAAACATGAAAGGGAAAATAGCCTACTTCGAAAGCAAGAAATGACAACAATAAGTTTAGAGAGAGGAACAAAGGCATACAGGGGCTGTATGATATGAAACATTTTATAGG
Organism: Triturus cristatus; assembly: GCF_964204655.1. NCBI lineage: Eukaryota > Metazoa > Chordata > Amphibia > Caudata > Salamandridae > Triturus > Triturus cristatus. Next base: position 1,636,934,410 of record NC_140589.1, read on the forward strand.
AAGGTAAGTACAAGAGTATGAAAAGTGTAACAATAGACTTACCATGTACCACGAGAGTTGGGATGCTGTGGGGACAGCATGCACAATGAAACAATGAAGGGGTGGTACGCACTAGACAGAACACATACACCAGGTAATACACTGGGGCTGAAAGACAATGAAACAGAAATGGGTTATACAGAGTACACAATTCAAAAGTGAGCAGTACCTAAATGAGAGAGAATATTATGAAATTGAAGAAAAATAGCAGAGAAGGCAGATACAACAATCGTGTCTTTGCTGCAGCACCGGTTTCCATGTCTTCAAGTAATCCTGTAGTGTAGCTGAATCCTCAAAGGTATAAGAGTTCTCTTTATAAGTGATTTTTAAAAAGCGTGGGTGGACTAGGCCATATCTGGATGTTCATGTATTTTAGTTGTGGACGAAATTCCAGGAAGCATTTTCTTCTTGCAGCCATTGCATTAGAAATGTCCATCGCAAAATAAACCTTGTTACCAGACCCTTGGAGAGGTCCTGCTTGCTTAGCTGCAGACAGGATGTGCATTAAATTGGTGTGCTGCAAGGAAAGGATAATGATGCCCCCAGGCATCGGATGTGAGGATGTAGCAGGTGGTTTAGGACCCAGATGGTGGGCTCTTTGAATATTAGTAAACTGTGGTCAGATAAGTGAATAATAGAAGGGATAACCCTTTGCAGGAAGGAAATCATGTAGGGCCCTTCTGAGTTCTCAGGGAGTCCATAAAGTGATTGGTTGTTTCTCCGATTTCTGTTTTCAAAGTCTTCCTCAGTCCTTATGAGTAACTCTATTTCCTTTGTCAGCCGACATACCTCTGGGATTGAGTATTCCACAACACTAATTATTTTTTCAATAGCAGCGATGCGTTGATCATGTATGGACCATTTCTCCTCAATGGGTATGAGGGAGGAATTAGTTTCCAAAATAAAGGATTTCAATGCTCCTATTTCCTCCATGATATCCTCTAGGGTGAAATGAGGAGGTGTTTGGGGTGGAATGTCTGAATCTTTCTTTGGTCTCTTGACTGAAGCAGAGAGCTTTTTAGACATAGATCCAGATGTTGAAGTAGAGCAAACCAATCCAAGCTCACTAGAGCTCTCCATAAGGGCAGAGAGTGCTTTAGGGACAAGGTCCGGTTGGCGAATTTTAGGATGAGTAATGAGCTTAGTAGAAGATGGAAGAGGTGAGGTCTTGTCCTTCTGCTTCAATTCCTACCCATAAAGAAAGAATGTAGATAAGAGACCTTGAATTAACCTCTCTGATAGGTAAGAATGTAAAGGCAATTGTACTTCCACTTCCCAGAGGAGACCAGTGTAGGGTCAAAAGCGTGTAGCACAGGTAGAAGAAAATACCTTGAAGGCGTGCACCTAGGTTATCGTAAGAGTGAAGAATGCTCTGAAAGGTGGGAACAGTGGTTCAAACAGCAGTCAAAATTAATTTAGCGTGACATGATCCAACCTGTGGAGAATTTGCATGAAATGCTGCTGAAATATGTTAAGCGCGTACAGGGTAACTCCTTAAAGATGAAGCGTTGCTTGAAAAGTGACACAGGAATCCTACACTTTGACAAATGAGTCACTTTAAGACTGTTCATATTAAAGAGACAATATCCCCTAGCCAGTGTAACTCAGGAAAGCTTCAGGAACTGAAGAAGACCTGAAAAGATTAGTGGCCCCTGACGCACAGTACAGCTTGCAAGTCGAATTTAAAACAGCCAGAAAGGAGTGCCAGAGACTAAGAGTACCTCAAGCAGGCAAGAAAAGACGTCAAGTTAGGTCAGAAATACGTCATGGAGCCGTCACAAGTCAATAAATAACAGACCGCGCTATCTTGCTTCATCAGCAGGATTCCTCTTAGGAACATGTAGAATGTCAAAATGGTGGCACTTCAGATCTCACCCAGCGCTGCATGAAGGGAAACATGCATGTAAATCCCTCAAAAGATTTCATGGAAGGTGGCGCCAACCTTCTGATCTTGAATTCCGAGCTTAGGAGGAAGTTCCATGTAAGAGACAGCGTTGAGTCCCCATGGGAACTCGGGAGCCTGGCAACCGGGAGATTTCACAGTCTGACAGCCATCTTGCGCGGCGCTCGCGAAGCAATCCCCCGCACTAATGTAAGTTGCAGCAACATAATGTTGGTGCACTTCCTGATCAGTTCTCTGTTTTGTGTCCGTGTCTAAATGTTTGAAGGCATTCTTTAACATGAAGAATCTTCTCTGAAAATATGTTGTAGTGCCACATCTGGCGGTGCTTTTTAACTTGCATGCTCTAGCACTGGTAAGCCAGCTGAGATTCCCTCCTCATTGCACATTTTCTGCTTAAGTTCTATATAGTATCTTACTGTATCTTGCCAGGACGGGTTCAAAGTTGTGGTTTGTTGGGGGAAAGCTTTTGATCCTTTATCTTTGAATAATCTAGATGGTATCTGCAGTGGTACTTTATGGTGTGCAGGACTGGACTGGCTATATGGGACCCAGTAACCTCCCCCACACTAGGCTGAGAATCAAAGGGTGGTTTTAGGGGTTGATGGACGAAGGATCCTCTGCTTTCCATCCTGGAAACCAGCCCTGAGGGGAACACACACAATTGAATTGTGGACTTGTGCAAAATTTGCTGCCAAAGTCCTTCTGGTGATTTTCAGACTCACGATGTACAATATGAGGTTGGTATGAACACACATTCCTGGACTTCTTTTAGCTCACCGTCCACCATTAAAGGTGCGAGACCAATTTACAGTTATGTGGTTACATCAAACATTAAGATTGCATGTTCATTTGGGGAACTATATTTTACAATGCTGTAAATTTGAATCAGCCAGCTGATGCAGGGGAACCAGAATTAAGTTATTTACCTAATAATTAATCTCTTTATTTTGGCAAAAACCTGTGATACTCTTGTTCGGGAAGAAATGGTTTGGTAAGGCATTTACAGCTTCAAGAAGTGAAGGACACATCTGTGCATTTTTCTGCTTTACCTTTTGTTTGTCTATTGAGTAACCTTGAGTTTTCTGAGACTCATGGATCTACTTGCCTGTTTCTTATGTTATCTTTTCTTCAGAAGTGCTTTCCTTTCCACTGGGATTTTGAGTAGAGAAGGCGTATTTAATTTCCTGAACCTTGAGTGCCTTGCCTGTGATTGGTATTAAGTCTATCATAACAATGTATATGCATTCAACATGCGTCCTTTTTCATTTGTTTCATAGTTAAGAGCGCTGAGCAGTAAAGTGGTTGATGACTTTTTAAGGTTAATAAGACCTGTTGGCGTCTGGAAGAGAAGTCATTGTAGGAATAAAAAATCAATTACTGTTGCGAAAAGCATCCTACCTCTACTTTTTAGGTCTCGCCTAAGACAGCGCATGTGCTGTTGTGAGACACATTTTTATCTTACAGTGAGCTTCGAGCCCGTCAGTTATTTACCATTGGTTTGCTTCATTATCACTCATTTGCTTGTTTCATATTAGTTAGCTGTGTGGGCTTTCCTTCCTCTTCTTGTGTTTGTTCCGCCAAGGAGCGTGGATGCATTATTGTGTCCTTCATCTGCTCGCTTTTTCAGGTGCTATTTCTTTCTTATCACTTAATCACTCCATGATAGTTCATGTGTTTTCCCAATGTCTCCTTCATGTGTTTGTCCCCCATCAACCACGCTATGTTTCTCTCACTCGCCAGTGTTCTTCTCTTCCACTCCCCCAGCGTCACCTTCCCGTCCATGTGCTTTCTCCCCGCCAGCTCCGCATTGCTGTCTTTTGTCCGTTTGATCCCCCTGTGTTACCTCCCCATCCATTGCGCCCCTTTGTTGCTTCATCCGCCTGTTTTTAAACCCATGCTGTTGTTTTGCTTCTGCCCCTTGTCCCCTGTGTGGTTTCCACACTAACCAAACCCCATTTAGCACCATCTGCTTTCATACATTAAAAAAACACATTTGCACTTTTCTTTTCTTTTAGTTACTGATCCAACTCTGGCTGGTAACTGAAAAGAAAAAGAGGTGTTCTATTAAAAAAAAAAAAAATCTTTTGCCATGTGGAACAGTATCTGGGATGCTGTGCTGCCTGGCAAAAACCAATGGCATAGCCAATAGGTCCCAAAGGCGAGACCTGTCGCCTCTGCCAATGCTTGTTTGTATCCAGAAACTTTGTACAGAGTGACCGTTCAAGTACATACCTTTGTAAGATTTTAACTCTGTAACCTTGTTTATTGGCTTGGGTGCTGTGGGCTCGTGATTCAGGAGATGTGTTAGAGGCTCCCAATAAGTGAGCAAATAAATATTGTTTTGTTCTTTTTTATGGTTTTGGGCCGTGGGATTTGCACTATTCTGGGCTACTTGCCCTGTGTGTTTTCCTATTGTTATGTGGGCTGTGCTGTAGAACTGTGCTGTATGACCTGCTTTACCAAATGTTATCTGACTTTAAATAATGTGATAGTCTTCCATAATGTCACATTGAAATAATTCAATTTTTGGCTCATTGGCTTGTTGCAGGATCCGCAGAATTTCCAGACTCTACTTCGTGCAGCAATGGACCTTAGCACCAGCACTAAGCATTTTGATTGCGTGACCGCGTCATACATGTTGAATTTCCTCATTCACCAGGAAGGGCTGCAGAACGCGCTCCACACCTGGCTCACGGACCAGCCCGTTTCATATTCTCCTCAGCTGGAAACGGATGCGTCTGCTGGATTCGTGGAAAAAAACACCTTGAACGGTCAGTTGCAAGAACATTTTTGCCACAAACAGCATTAGCCACTTAATGCAAGAATTTCTCTTTTCCATAAGAAATCGCTCTCTTTTTACTCTGTAGACCACTGATGTTTTCCAAACCTTCTCTAGCGTCCCAGAACACTGAGTTTAATCAGGAGCTCAGGCTGGCCTTTAAAAGCGTTTGAAGTAATCTTTTGTACAGCTGTGACGTGTTCACATACATTTCCAATATGTAATAAATGATTATTTGTTTTTTACTCCCCAATATATATATATATGTATATATATGATTTACATACACATGAAGGAGTATTATTTGAACATACTCATTTTAATAGACCAGGGAATGACTCAAAGAATGTCAGTATATCAAGTTATCGTCCTTTCTTAATGTAGCTTGGATATGAGGCGCCTTACTTTGCGTAATCATGGTAACCAGAGCATGTACCAGGTATAAGCCTAGCTAGAGCGTGTTAATAAATATTAAAGCAGGTATCAAATGGCACTGGGTGCTTTAATTCGCAACAGGATGTGTAAGCCTCAATTGATGACGTACTGGTTTATTTACAGTGCGAACTGAGGGCAATAATTGTGTGCAACTGCCAAAGCGACGAGAAACGTAGCATCACTATGGAGTGAGTGAGGAAAGTGACGAGTGCAGTCTAGGCTAGTAAGAAGTAAAAGAGGTGGGATGTGTGACATTTCGAATGTAGGAGTAAGTTGTTGAGTAGTTTGCATATATAGATTTAATCGTTTTGTGCATTCAGCCTGCATGGTCTGGTCACAAATGGCTCCCTGAACCCTGTAAAGCTGACAGCACTGGTCTGGAGGCAGTATTTTTAAAAAGATAGATGAGGAACAAGAGAACATGAAGTTGTCTACCTTGGTGTTCATACTGAGTGACCAGCATCCACTAACTGAGAGTTGGATTTGTCGACTTCCATGGTATGCTTGAACTGGACACGTCTTTTTCCATGTTGTGCTTGAGCTGGACAATTCATCTTACATGTTCTGCTTGAGCTGGACATATCGTCTTTCATGTTGTGCTTGAGCTGCACATGCCGTCTTCCATGTTGTGCCTGAGGTGGACATGTCTTATTCCATGTTGTGCTTGAGCTGGACATGCCGTCTTCCATGTTTTGCTTGAGCTGGACATTCCATGTTCTATGTTGTGCTTGAGCTGGACATGCCGTGTTCCCAGTTGTGCTTGAGCTGGAGATGTCGTCTTCCATGTGTTTGAGCTGGAGATGTCGTCTTCCATGTGCTTGAGCTGGAGAGGTCTTCTTCCATGTGCTTAAGGTGGCCATGTCATCTTCCATGTTGTGCTTCAACTGGACATGTCTTTTTCCATGTTGTGCTTGAGGCGGACATGTCATCTTCCATGTTGTGCTTGTGCTGGACATGTCTCCTTACAGGTTTGTTTTTTTAGCTGGACATGTGTTCTTCCATGTTGTGCTTGAGCTGTACATATCTTCTTCCATGTTGTGATTCAGCTGGGTAGGCTGTCTTCTGTGTGCTTGAGCTGGACATGTTGTCTTTCATGTTGTGCTTGAGGTGGAGATGTCGTCTCCCATGTTGTGCTTGAGCTGGACATGCCGTCTTCCATGTTGTGCTTGAGCTGGACATGTTGTTTTTCATGTTGTGCTTGAGCTGAGCAGGCTGTCTTCTGTGTGCTTGAGGTGGAGATGTCTTCTTCCATGTTGTGCTTGAGCTGGGAATGTCTTCTTCCATCTTGTGCTTGAGGTGGAGATGTCGTCTTCCATGTTGTGCTTGAGCTGGCCATGTCTTCTTCCATCTTGTGCTTGAGCTGGGCATGTCTTCTTCCATGTTGTGCTTGAGGTGGAGATGTCGTCTTCCGTGTTGTGCTTGAGCTGGCCATGTCGTCTTCCATGTTGGGCTTGAGCTGGGCATGTCTTCTTCCATCTTGTGCTTGAGCTGGCCATGTCTTCTTCCATGTTGTGCTTGAGGTGGAGATGTCGTCTTCCGTGTTGTGCTTGAGCTGGGCATGTCTTCTTCCATCTTGTGCTTGAGCTGGGCAGGTCTTCTTCCATCTTGTGCTTTGGCGAGGGGTGGAGTTAGAACGAGTGCCGTAACATTTCAGTTACATGAACGATGTGGCGTAGTTTCCTTCCGCCAAGTCCTCCCTGGGCATACATGTGCGGTGTCCGTCTGTTCGCCTATACTCCAGTTGCATGCGTCTTGGATCTCCCTTAGAGAATAAGGATCCGGGCACATTGTAACCCGAGGGGTTAAGCTAGATCTACGAGAATAAAGCCCTCTGCAGCAAAGGATTGTGTAGGGTGAAATAGGTTCTCGTTCCTACGTACACAATATGTAGAAACGTGTGTATTCCTTCCCACGTCCTGTACAACGCATGGCAAAATATAGTCATGATCTGCCACCTCCCTGTGGTTCTGACCACATGTCTAGTGACATGCAAGATGTGTGATATTTATATTCTGAATCTGAAACCCATCTCGTCCACTCCCCTCCATCCTTTGTGTGTTTTCAGATTCAATTATTTTCTCATTTGGCATGAAACCTTTAGAACTTGTGTACTTCTCCTGACCTCCTTTTGTTCCCCTGCAATGAACACAATAATAGACAAAAACCTGTCCAACCCACCTTTTCTTTAGCAGACACCTCTTCTGGATGGGACGTTATTCATTGTGGGCATCCTTTCAATGGTGTTGTGGCCCCAAACACAACCAAGGGAGAAGGGCCTTAGTACCCCTAATCAGGTAATAAAAGCCGACCATTCTATATAGTGAAGTTTGCGGCTCAGAATTCTGGGCCCTGGCGCCACTGTACCTGCTGCCCAGATGATCGCTACACCCCTGATTCCTGCTTTGAATGCAGAGTCCTACATTTTGCCTGTGACAAAGCCTAGTTTTTTAATCTGCTTTTATATGTTTCATTTTCAGTTGTGAGGTGTTTGCTGGCCAACTTGGCGCACGAGATAACCCTTTCCGAGAAGTCGCTGCTGCGGGCGGCGGCGCTGTTTCCCATGTATGGCAGGGTGCATTGCATCAATGGCGCTCTGCAGCAGGTATCGCTCAGGTAAGTTACAGCCCTGTTTAGTTTCAAGTAGTATGTAAGGTTCATATAGATGAGAAAACCTTCACAGTCTTGTGCTGGTATTAATAGTGAAGGGGCCATTTCCTTCCCTTAGTATTGGTTTTGGTGAGAGAAAGGGAGACTAGGTTTGGCTTTAATAGCACTTTACTACAGTTGAGCTGTTGGTTTTGTGTATACATACTGGGTCAAGGTCTGCCATCAGTTCAGGGCCGGCTCTAGGGCGGTGCGAACGGTGCCACCGCACCGGGCGCTGACTTGGGTTGGGGGCGCCATGTTTATTGTTTTAAAAGCTCCAGATGCCACGTTCCTTGTCCGAGCAATTTTCAAGCCTCATTAAAAATGTCACGATGGATACCTCCGGTGATTAATGTTGTTCCTGGTGAGAGACCCGAGCTTTGTCTGGGAAAAGTTTTAACTCAACATAGCCAAGAAGGTTAATGTGCCTGCTGCAAAGAACTTGTCCCATTCTGCATACACTATGAACAGGTCAAGGGGTCATCGCTTTTGTCAGCAAGATCCTTCTGTTGCTTGCAGTTTAAAAGTTAAAATCCTAATATAGAGCAGCGAGCTATTGACTGCCATCAAAGAGCTCATGCAAACTGCAAGAAATATCTTACAGCTACATGTTTTTTGCCCAGTCTTTCCTTATCCAAGTATTGCAAAAATGTTTAATTTGGGTAGAAATCAACTCTTATTATTAAAGAAAACCCCTAACAATGATGTTACATTTAAAATTCTTAATTTGTGCTTTTCCAGACCAAGGACTTTTAAATGATACTGCCTACCAGTATGAATGGCATGTGACTCCTGCACATTGTAGTCCTTTGTCTTAGGTAACATTTCCTATACACTGATTTACACACGTATGATTGTCTCTGTGCAACGTATGTGTGATGTAAAGTGTTCTGAGACCCTAAACTGGTATGAGGGTTGGTAGAAAACTAAATGAATCTAAGAGACAGTTGTTATGGTGATTTGGGGGGCATTGTCAAATGCTGGTAGTGAGGGAATCCGTGGTGAGGTGGTCATGGGGGGGGGCGCCATCAAACATTGTCGCACAGGGCGCTACCAGTACTAAAGCTGGCCCTGCATCAGTTGTTGAACGCTTCTCGCTGACATAGACCTGGGGCATCAAAGCACTATGATGTGCTTGTCCTGTCTGCCTGCTCTGCCCCTTGTTGCATTATAGAGTGCAGGCAGAGCATTGATCTGCTGATCTCCAGCCATTGTTTCCACTACTTTTTATATGTGCAAACAGCACTGCAGGTAGAGAGTAAAACATTATTGCCACATCATGCATCGGTGCAAAACGGAGATCCTTCTGTTCGGCAAGGCTCAGCTCCTCTGGGCGGAGGACTGGTGGCCAGATGAACTCTGCCCAGCAGAATATCCAGGAACCTGGGTATACTTTTAGACGATACACTATCTATAAGACCAGATTATTTCCCCCTGCGGCACTTGCTTTGGCACTCGGCGCCTTTTGAGGAATATCGTTCGGTATCTCCCTCTGAGCTCCCAAAAGGTACTCAACTGGGCATCATCAGTCGCTAGGATTATGGGAATGCCCTACTCCTCGCTTCAAATGAAATCCTTATATCCAAAATACCGCTGCCCACTCGGTGAACAATCTGCCCCCATGGACACTGTCAGTCCCCACGCTCAGTGCTGGAACGAACTGCCGGCAGACATCAGACGCGCCCCCTCCCTGAACACCTTCAGGAAGACCCTCAAGACCTGGCTCTTCGGCTGAACAGATCTGTGCGCCCCCTCCCTGCGCCTTGAGACCCTCACGGGTGAGTAGCGCTCTTAAAACCCCCCTGATTGATTGTTTGACTGAGTGCCCTTCATTGGCTACCTGTTAAGAGGAGAGCGGTGTTTAAACTGCTCTGCATGACTTAAAAATCCTGCTCGGGCTCAGGTCCTAAATATCTTCAAGACAGACTTGCTCCTTATCATTGTAATAGGACCCTTAGGTCTAAAGAGCAACTTCTTTGTTGTCCTTGTCGCATTCGCACGTCATAATATGGTGGTTGGGCTCTCTCCGATCTCGCCCCACACCATTGCCCATCCGCGCATGCTCCATTTTGTCTGATTTGAGAAAACATCTCAAAACCTGGCTGTTTTAATTAACTGTTCACATGCCTGCCGGTCAGAGTGCCGGTGTCCCTCCAGGGCCGAGTCGTGCTCTATATTAAGTACTATTAACATAATGAGCTACAACTACACAGAGCAATGACCACAGTACTTCAGCATTACATCTACAGGTACAACAACCCAATTACAGTGTGACAAAACAGCAACTACAATGCAATAATTTCAACACGACAACTGCAAGACTGTAACCACGATAATGAACTATTGCTACTGCTACAGCAGTGAAACACAGTAACTACAGAACTGCAGCTATAGAACCACAACCGTGGTACTGCAACAGCAACACAACCACAATTGCACTTGCTGCCAAACGACCACAATATGGCCACAACAATACAACACGACAACTGCAAAGTGGCAACGCTAAAGCTGCAACATGCAACCATAGCCTCATAACACCACCTAAACTCACTGCTACAAAACTACAGTGCTAAATAGTCAAATACTATCCGATTAAAACACTAAAGCTACACAATTACAAATATTTGGCTGTTTAAGTTACTAAAACGCGGCAGGCATAAATGTCTGCATATTTATCAGTAAAATAACTGTGGAAATATACAAACCGCCACTCGATTTATTCTCAAAACACAAAATAAATATGGATAAATTCTAGTAAGATGGGCAAAAAATAAATATGGATAAATACAGACGGGAATGTTTAAAATAAACACTATAAAACCGGGAGCCCTAATTACAATATCATTCACCGGGTGGTGTCGGGAGACACATAAACAAAGATAAAAACGTTTGCAGAAAGGCTTAAATTGTTGAATACTATGAGCAGTGACAATTCAGTGAGCAGCATAAACACAGGAAAAAGAAACACCTTGGTTAGGATTGGTTAGGGGGCCCGCAGCAGACATTTGTAAGGCGTCCTGTACCACGAACAAGAGATGAAGAGCTGAGCAAAGGTCTCTGGTGCAAAGGCACACACGATGTGCAAGATATGGTAACACTGAAAGAAGGAGAAAGGTAAAAGAAAAGCAAGTGACACAAAAGGTAAGGCCGAATGGATGAGACAGGACAAAAGCATAGAAGAGAGGAGGAACTAAGATTCAGAGACGAACTAAGTTTACATGAAGGTGTGAGAATGATGACTTAAGAAGTTGAAAAAGAGCAGAACTGTTACAATTAGGTGATAGACAGAGGTTGAAATTGACAACGTGACCAATGGCAAAGAGAAGGGCAAGTGTGAACGAATTAGAGTATCGTGAATTAAGCAGAGTCCCGTTAGGAAGGTAAAAAGTGATGAAATGAAAAAACGAGGCAAGTAATATGAAAAAAGGAAAAGAAAGTACAAAAAAGAAAGGGCCTAACGGAATTCTGAAGAGATGAAAAAGAATAACTATTCTACCCTCCAAGCCCAAAGAATGTGGGGTGTCAAAGTAGGATAACAAAAAGTGGAAGAAGTTGATGTTTGGGCATGAACCAGTGCTTCTTTAATAAAACGCAATTGGCTGTTAAAATGCAAAAATAGATTACATGTAAATTAAGATTTATTTCAAAAATAACAGTGAATTTTAGAATAAATTCGATTGAAGCGATTACAAACCTGAAGACATAAGACATGGGGGTGACTAACGTGTACAGTAACTGGTAGAGGAAAGGAACACTTGAGATAATGCAGGTACCATACAACAATAATAATGCAATACTACAGCCAATAAACAATGCTACAATACAACACCATTGTACCACAGCCGCTACACGGAACACATCTACACACTGATTGCAATTGTGAGTGACATTCTGGTGTGCATTGTAGTACCCACATTTTCTGATCCTTGTGCATACACGTGTAACTTAAGCTGTCAATTGTTGCTCTTATTTCTTAACTGGCTGCAGTTTGAACGCAAGGTTTAATTGAGTGTAGACAGTTTTCTGCCTGTATAGGGTGTTTTACATAATCTGAGTATTGATCTTTTCAAAGTCATTTTGCTACTCGCTCCGCTAATTTTAGTATCCGATTCTGCTGGCTGTAAATCACAGTTTACTAAACGTGATTTTGAAAGGTTAATAAAAATGTTTAAGTACAATTGTTAGGGTCATGGGTGGAATATTGTGTGTCGTCACTTCCGGCAATAATAGTAGTCAGAGATCGTCAGGTGTCACTTCCTCTGCTCCTTGGGTTTTTGGGGTCACTTATTCCATTGTACGTGACATCATGAATCAGTGTTCTATTGCAAGGATAAAAAGTCGTGATATTTCACATGGTTGAGTTGTCTGTGTGCACCCACTGGTAGAGGACGGGCGCGTGTTTATGTGTGCAGAAACAATGTCTGAGACGAGCCCGTTGCCTCCTTGGGAGTTGTATGAGGCAGAGCCTACTTTCGTAGCTCCCGGTAGAGCTGTGACCTGACGTGAGGCGGTGTAGATTCATTTATTATGTATTTATTTATTTATGCGTTTTTATATAGCTCAGACTTTACCCGAAGGTGTCAGAGCGCTTCACAATAGGAACAGTAACGTTACATGAGGAGAAAATGACAAGTGTGCATAGTACAAGAGCAAACGTATACGTTACATGAGGCAAAAGTGACAATTGTGCAAGTAACAACAGTAAGCAAGATACAAGATGAGGTGGCAAGCGATACGTTACAAGGAAAAAGTGACAGGTGTGCATGTGACATAAGCATACAAGGTACAAGTAGAGGTATAAAACTGCAATAAGTGGCAGACATTCAAAACACAAGAACACACTGGGAAGGCACTGGGTAGAGCCTGTCCGAGGGCTCATCGGTAGCTGGGTATGCTGCCACTCTACTTGGGGCATCCGGGCATGGCTTGTTACCACTCGGCGGACTTGGCGCTACAGCCGCACGGAATGCAGACAACCGGAGGTCGGGTTGATAACAGCTTTCTCCAATACAACGTGTAGCAGTATTTCATGGTACTTTGTTCGAAAACACTGATTTCTTCATAGATGGATTTCTTTGCCTTTCCTGCCACCTGCTGGTAGGATCCCAGAACACACATCCCAAAATATGTCTATTTCCCCTTGAATCACTAGTATCCGAATACAGACCAGAATCAAATGGATCGATTTTCAATGTAATGAAAAACCAATGATGAGAACGCACAGTGCTGTAAGCGATATGAAAAGGTCCTGGCAGGGCCAGGGGGTCCTCTCTATACCACCGCGGACAAAGAAACCTAACTAGGAATACCCTCCAAACGATGGCTGTTTGAAATCCTGTCATCTCAATCCCGCGCCTCGCTCGCTGCGCCACCTGAGCAATATTCATTCGGCTGCCCTCTGTGAGTTTTCTCTTATTGTATGCAAACTCATAAAACAATAATCAGTATATCCCTATCACAAGCCATATCTATTAGCTTTGTCAAAACGTGTTAACTAGATCAGATAAATGAGTAACAATGCTTTGGTTGTGAGTAATTACAATTGATCTTGTTTTAATCCTGAAAATTAGACTGTGACGTAAGCAGTATTAACCTCTGTGGAAGGGGTGGTCTTCGGAGTATCTGAACCCCACCCATTCTCCCCTTCAGACCTCTTTCCTGTGAAATCTTTGACTCTGTTAATTACTTACACCCTTTTTCTCACATTTTCCGGCCGCATACCTCACATGTCATCGCCCTCCTCCTCATCACTCTTTCCAGTCTCCCCTGCAGGTGCTTCCACACACCACTTCACCTTCACCACACCTCCCCAGCTCTTACACACCCACCCCCTCCTCATTTGTAAAGAGGCCATTTTCTTTTCTTTTGGTGCTATCCATATTTCAGCATCTGAAGCACACTTACAATTACAGTTGACACATGTGAACGTTCTTTGGAGCCAAGGGTTGGATGAGCATGTGCTCTTAACACCTTTACGACTCATTCATTCATAGAACTTTATTCGATATATAGAAATACCATAAACGCAACCAAATTTATCAAGGCCGGTTACAGGTACAAGTTAAAAATTAATAAATACCCTCTTTTTTCAAACCATGTGATACAATTTCCATCTGAACGTTAAAAAAAAATCCCTTGTCACGTATCCAACCAATTCATCTCTAATTATGAAGTTCATTCATAAAACAATAGGTAATTATAACAGAGAAGCTACAGGTTACCATTACCCCTTGTGTTCCTTAGTCTAAATGCAGCCCTTAAAAAGTTTACAATACAAAACAGTGTAAGAGTATCTGGGGCCAGTTTTAAAAATAACAGTGCCACCCGTGCCTGTTTAAATCTGGCTTCCTTTAGAATTCCCTTCAGGAAGATTCTCCTAGGGTAAGAGAAAAAAGGGCATAATAAAATGAAATGAAGGGTGTCCTGAGGAGATCTATGATCGCAGCCACAGGGCCCCTTCATTTCTATGGAAGTTGTCAACCCTGCCGGTTCCGCCAACACATGATGCAAGAGATTCAACCTGAAATGAGTCATTAAAAATCTGTCGTGTGCACTGTTTATGCAAGACAGGTACGGTTCAATGCCTTTGACAGACCTAACTACTAGGTGTTCCCTGACCGACTGCTTGGCTAGCTCTGTGTTTTCTCGGAGCGTTAATCCATGTTTAAAAAACTGGTCCTTAACCAAAGCCTTATCTTTCATACCCACTTTAGAAGGGTTGGCAAATAGATCTGCAGAACCAATTTTTTCCAGAGTCTCCTTCACATATTTAAGCCAGTATCAAAACTCATAAAACAATAATCAATATATCCCTATTTCAAGCCAGATCTATTAGCTTTGTCAAAACCTGTTAACTATATCAGATAAATGAGTAACAATGCTTTGGTTGTGAGTAATTACAATTGATCTTGTTTTAATCCTGAAAATGAGTCTGTGACGTAAGCAGTATTAACCTCTGTGGAAGGGGTGGTCTTCGGAGTATCTGAACCCCACCCATTCTCCCCTTCAGACCTCTTTCCTGTGAAATCGTTGACTGTTAATTACTTACACCCTTTTTCTCTTGACATAGTCCAAATTTTCCGCCCGCATACCTCACAGGTCATCGCCCTCCTCCTCATCACTCTTTCCAGTCTCCCCTGCAGGTGCTTCCACATACTACTTCACCTTCACCACACCTCCCCAGCTCTTAAACACCCACCCCCTCCTCATTTGTAAAGAGACCATTTTCTTTTCTTTTGGTGCTGTCCATATTTCAGCATCTGAAGCACACTTTCGCATACAATGGGAACTACAGTTGACACATGTGAACGTTGCTTTGTAGCCGAGGGTTGGGTGAGCATGTGCTCTTAACACCTTTACGACTCACTATGAAATACTCCCACGGCATTCACCTTCAACTCCAGTGCTCTCAATGGTTCCCCTTCATCAACACCCACCCACAGCCTGAACTCACTTAGATGCGGCTATATGCGAGTCCAGTGTTGCATGAAAAAAAAACAAGAAACACAACATCTGGAAAAAGCAAACACTCTTATGGAATGTAAGATGAAAAAAACACCTGAAATGTACACAGGGACTGCATCACCCACGTGGATTACTTTAAGGGTTTTTACAGCCATTGTTGAGAAATCGATCCAAGTTTTTGCCTGTAAAGTTAATGACATGAATATAGGGTCCAGGCTAGATTCATTTCAGAGTCCCTTTTTAACTATTGCAGAGTCTGAGACTTGACAGGGCCCACCCCAATTAAAAACCCCAAAAGAGGAAGTACAACAATGGGGAAAAAGGAAAAAAAGGAGGAAAAAAGCAAGAAACCATGGTGAACATGACCAAGAGTGGAAGCAAAACATTTAGGTGTTTGTATGTATGGGGAATTTTATAGTGCAAATAACATGGATCCCTTGCTCACTTTGCCACTGGAATAAAGCTAGCCTGGCTGATAAGGGGTGTTACCCCGAAACCAGTCCCAGGATGCTTGTTTCCGGTCCAGGGAAAACCTGGCTTGGCAGTTCGGGCTGGACTGTTCCCATGAGGAACAGGATCAAGACTGATTTGCTTATGGCTGGGTCTGAACTGAGTTGGCGAAGTGAGCTAAAGAATGATGATGGCTTCAACCCAGATCTGTGACTGCGGGTGAGTGTCTTAAACGTTTCAGCACTCCGTCCCGTCCATCATCTCCTTGTGTTTGCTGTGCAGTTTTTTAATGCCATTTCGACTTGGCAAAATAAGCCTTTTGCCACACCTTAACCTTCCTTTTTAATGCTTAATAGAACTCATCCCTAAGGGAGGCCCTAAAGGCTCATAGGGCAGGGTGCATTGTTTTTAAAAAGTATATGTTTACTTAAGTTTTACATGCCCTGACAGTGAAAAACTCCCAAAGGTTTTTTTCACTGTGGCAAGGGGCTACCATATTAAATTTAATAAGTGCCAAATTCAGATTGGGGACAAATAGAGATATGATTTTTACACCCAGACATTTAGAAAGTTAGCATTTTGCTGTCCCACCCAATTGTACCTTGATCACATGACTGTGAATGGCTCTGCTGTTGGGGTTTGCGTGGTGCTTTCAGACAGTGAGACAAAGGGGGTTTAGGTTTGGACAGGATGGGCCATCCTGACGATGTCTGAGGAGCGACTGTACCCAGCCCCACGGCCTCACTTACACTTCAGAGGGCTTTCCCTACAGCACACACAAAGGAACCTGACACCAGGCCTGTCCTGCCTTTTGTTACCTCAGACAGTCTAGAACCTTGAACAGGGGAAGGGGAAGAACTTTCCAGAACCAGTTGTGTGGGTAGGGCAGGGAGTCCCCCTACACAAAGGCTGGCACCAGTTGTAAATATTGGACCTCCAGAGCCACTCATCAGAACACTCCTGGGTTTGTGGAAGATTCAGAAGAAGGACTGCCCTGCTGCTTGAAGAACTGCTTTGCCGTCTGAGAAGGACCTGCTCTTCACGTCGACAGCGACCATCCGCGACAACAGTCAGTGCGAGACCTTCACTTCGCACTACAGCAATGAACGCCCAGGATGACCGGATCTACTCAACAGTGATGAATGTCTGTGATGCTCGACCTTCTCTTTGTGCTGAAGCCTCCTTCTTGCAGCCTCCTCCAGCGCAAACGGAACTCTGACGCCGGACTTGAGAAGGTAACGTTTCAGCTGGACTAACCTGGTCCCGCTATCTGGCCTGCGCTCCTTAGTGGCTGGCCTGAACTTGTGACTATTTCCCAGTCTAGCTTGACTAGATGACCACAAGTGGCGCTTTGTGCTTTTAGATGATATTTTCGCTATAAACCTTGAGATTCAGTATCTCTGGCATGACTGGATTTTTGTCGTCTGGCATCATTTTATTTATCAAAATGTACTCTATTTTCTAAATTCGTTTGGGATTTTTCTCTTGTTGTGTTTTCACTTTATTACTGTTTGAGTGATGCATAAATACTTTATACATTGCCTCTAACTTAAGCCTGACTGCTTTTGTGCCGAGCTACCAGAGGGTTAAGCATGGGTTAATTTAGTGACTTTTGCGGTTCATGCTGACAAGGATTGTGGTCGTTACCTGAGTGAGGTTTCCCCCCCCCTCAACCAGTAACCCAATTTCTTAAACATGGCAACAAGCCTTCACCATCTATGAACCCACCATCTGGAACAACATCCCCGTATCCCCCAAGAGCACTCCAGCCCTCTTCCAGTTTAGGAAAGAGTTGAAGACTCCTCTTTGAAGAACACTACTTCAAGACGCACTAACAGTACACTTCTCCCAGAACCCAATTTCGTCCCCAGTCACTTGTTGACCGTATTGTTGCCTTTGACGATGAACAATGCACCGCTGCTTTTGTCTAGTTCTGTGCTGTACAGATACCACATACATAGATGAGGGTCACCAGGACAACGTCACAGACTTTTAGGGTGGGGAACAGAACCAGGCCCAGCGCCTCCTCTTCCTGCTGCTCTTTGCATTGGCAGTGGGGTCCTTGGCCTGTTGGGTTAGGACAGACAAGGAGGTTCAGGGATATCAGTGGTGATCTGAGATACAAAGTAAAATATATCCTCCTTGGGGATGACATTTATGTGGTAGACCCAGAATGGTCGCAGCTCACACTTTGAGATGTTCAGGGAATTGAAGAATTTTTTGTCTACAGGATAAACATGTTTAGGTGTAAATCTACTTGTCTCAAGGTGCACACCTGGGAGGGAGAGAAATTCAGACTACCCAGCGGACAGCACATCCGGACATATTTAAATATAGAGGGATAGATAAGACCTTAGATCACACATCACACATTGAAGGAAACCTGACCCCGGCACACTGTCATCTCAGGGATGACGTGAAACACTGGTGCACACTCCCTCTGTCAGTGATGGGCTGATCAGCCCTGTTTAAAATGATCTTGCTGCCACGCCTTCTAAATGTCACCCAACCACTCCATATTTTATTCCAAAGAATATCTTTAAAGGGCCGGAATGTTAGCTACACAAACGGCTTTGGGAACAGGAAAGGTGTGGCTGGCATGCCACATATTGCATTGTTAAGATTGTTGATGACCTTGTCATGTTGATAGTGCATAAAACAGAGTATATGGAAATAATCGTACCCCATGGCTTAGATACTAGTACTCGGCCTCAAGTCTGGTCATGATTTACAACTAAGTCGACCGGTTGGTAATGAAAACAACACTGGTAAATATTTCTTGAGAAACATAAAAACATGTGAAATGCCATTGTGAGTGGGATGTTAATAATGGGTGTAGTGCGACTTCAAGACTTTGAAAGATGTGATCTTACTGGAATATCCACCTTGAGATCAGAGGGTATAAAAGACTTCTCCCAGCATCAGGAAAGACCTACACATAACACATCACTATGAACATAATGCAGCGTTGGCATGCTTTGCACATTCAGGGGGAAAGATTGTCTCGACCTGCCAGATTCATAACCATTAGAAAATAGGGTTCTTTCAAATGAACGTTGAAATGGGTGATATCCTAGATTTATAAAACGCTTTGAAATAATGCTGCAGGAGGCCTGTATGGATTCCTAGAGGAAGGAGACTGGGAAGATCCATTGTGTTACACCAGAAAAGTGAATATCTCTGCAAATGTTAGATTGATACAATTTAAGATGCTGCATAGGGCCTGCTATAATAAGAATAGCTAAAGAAATTGTAATTGTCCTCAACTGAAGAGTGCAGTAAATCTAAAATCGATGAGGGAACCTTTCTCTACACCATCTAGGCCTGCACGTAAATACTTACATTTTCTGTGGAAGAGGCAGATGGGTTTTACAGTGTAATAAATACAGAATTTTCTGTTACAGCACATTTTGTCTTATAGGGTCACTGAAAGATTTAGACTTACCAAGGCGTACGTTAGACTTAGGGATGCTGGGTCTTGTTGTGGCCACAAGAGACCATTAGTGGCGTAACAAAAGGACCCCCAAACCCCACACTGTGGGAGGGGGGGTGAGCTCCAGGAGGCTCCCCCCCCCCACCCCCCCGGTACTGGCAGGGCCCTGGCCTGGGAGCTCCGAACTGGATCCGGAGCATCCGGGGCCCCCTGCATGTACCTTGCATGAGGGGGGGCTCAAGTTTCGTTATGCCACTGGAGACCATATTGGGAAATGGTGGCTTCAGTCACAACTTATTATGACAAGATGTCTGATAGGTATGGAATGCTGCATGGAGGTGGAGAGGGTGGAGTTTGAGGTAGAGGTGCCCCAGGAAATTCAAGACGATAGGGGAGCCATAGAGAGAGGAGTCTGGCTTAGAAGACGAACAAAGGAAAGATCCCATTAGGTAATTAATTTTCAAGGTAGAATACTGGGAAGGGTGTAAAAGCTGGACTTCATTGAACTAACATGTGCTGGTAAATTGGACAATGGATCACACACCATGGGGAGATGGCTGGGCCCTGACTCGGTTGCCTTAAACACTAACCTTGTTAATACTCTGTACTATTGCTACTTTCAGACGTGCCATTATTTTAGAAACTGAAAAATCAAGAATCAGGAGAAATTAGTTTAGTGCTTTAAGTATTACTGGAATTGTCAGGCCCACCAAGCATTATTTAGAATTTCCAAGGACATTGTTACACCCTCTGCTTTATAGTACTGGTCCACTACTCTGAAATGCCTTGCACCCAGGGGCCAGGGATCACTCCCGTCTCCAGTCTTTCATAAGAGACTTAAAGTCTACTAGGAAGTAGTTTCATTATATCTGAATAACACATTGACCGACAAGTAAATACTGTTTTTTGAATTGCTTAATACACGCCTCAGCAGCAGTGGTGCACTTATTGCTGTATCTAAGAAGGACATTGTGGAGGAACAAGTCAACCATTTTAAAAAATATTTTCTCCAAGAGTAGTACGAGGTAAACTGAATTTGTTAAGGGCTGTTTAACAATAGTACATTTCCTAGCTTCATGAGTGTTAGCCTTGGCATTTGTTTTAGTACAGCATATCTATACGTGTATTTAATGATTTTTATCAACAGCTCATGTACATGGAGATGAACAATGGCCTAACCATAAAAATAGAGAAATCCCATCAAACCTCTTAAATTGAATGAAGTTACTGTGTACTGTAATTTAGCATCACATCTTTAAGAGAAAGGCAAGAAAGGGTCTGAGAAAATTACCTTTTAAAAATTGCGAAGTGTTTTTATATCTGATTTGGTAGCTTTTTGGAATCCAGTACACAATTTTCCAAAAGTAGTCAGCAGAAGATTTAAGTCTCAGAGATTTACCACCTCTCAGACTCCAATGACTGTTGGCTCCTTTCACATGACTACTGTGACATCAGCTGCCTTGAAATCTACTAAATGAAGATCACAGTAATGTTTTGTAGGAGAAGGAACCTAAATTTACTTTGGGATAAAGGCTTAATATGCTTGAAATGGTAAATAAATACCCATACCAAGCATTACATTTTAATAACACATTTAATAGTGAGTTGTGTGTGAGATTGACAGCCACATAATGACAACCAACCGAGGGGTGCACTCAGAGTATGAAGATTACCTGACTGTACGGGAATTGTTTGTGAAATTAAAAGTGTGTGGCGCAAGATTTTACCTCCTTGTTGTATCTAGAGGCTCTGTAGACAGATGGCCAAGTCTTTTGCTACTATTTTCTGCACTGAGCTACGACTAGAGGAGACTTTTCTTAAAAACACTGTTTTTCAAACTGAGATTTGTTGAAGAGGTGCACATAAATTTCAGTTTTAGTCTTACCTCTATACTGACAGATACATCTTAATTTGGTTAATTGATCACCATAATATTTCATATACAAGCTGTTTTAGTATCCAAAATTGTATCTTGTGTTTGTTGTATTGATGAGCCATTTTATTGGTTAACTTGGTTCAGGATTCTTAAATCTGAGGAGTCCTTGTTTTTAATCTCAAACGTCTGCCATAACGTTTTAACTATTTTTTTGTTCCGAAGTATTTATTAGAATTGATGTTTGAAAAATCTTTTTTTTAACAAACTCCACTTGAAACTTAATTAGTTATTAGCTCTTCAAAAAGAATCAGTTTGCTTAAAAATAATTCAACCTCTGTCATAAAATGGCAAGTCAAAATATTGAATTGATTGAATGATATTTATAAAAACACTAAGTTGAAAGATTGCATTTTAAAACAGTTGTTCTAATACAATGTGTTTGAGTGATTAGTTAACAACGTGTATGCCTGTAGTAACTATTTCGCTGGGAATGCAAAATAGCTTTAATTTTAATCTGTAAACTAAAATGTCCTGTTTCACTTTATAAATAATACAAATAGTTGCATCTACTCAGCACAAAGGACAATACCTAGGAGCTTTACACATTGTATTACAGAAGTACGATTACGCACTGTACTTGGTGCTTAATTTATCAGTCCCAGAATGATGGAAGCCTGGTCCAGCCCACTGTGACAGTCTGGTGACACAGACAGCTTAGCATATGGTACAGTAACCCACTGAGCTGTTTTACTGCACCCTTTGGATTTCCAGTTGCTTAGCGCTAGTGTGTCATATAATATACAACTGTAGAAATGCCTGTGTTATAGGAAACACGTGTGTACGTCAAAGCTGAGGGTAGAGGACAGTCATTTCTTTAACTCATGCAACCAGTGAGGAGAATAAAAAAATACCTTTGTTGCAGATTGAACTACCGGCTTAACCCCACGCTCATTCTCTGGTCTTTGAAAACAGTAAGGGTTGTGTCCTTGCTTTCTGCCTTCTTGTGGAAGTTGGGTAACAGACACCTTCCACGGCCTGGAAAAATCAGGCTGGCCAAAACCTTTTCTGGGTAATATGTGGCCCATCGACAGACTGGGCACTCATTTTCGTGCAATAGGCTCTTGATGGAAATAAAGACATACATTTGTTTTAACCACGTGACGCGTCTCTGTATGGCACCCTCCTGACTCCGTTGATGATTCTTTTCCTTTCTACTTTAAAGAAATCTATCCCTGGTGACGGAATGGAGGAAGGCGGTGGCTGATCTCATTTTAATGTCCTACAGACTCTCCGCAGTAGTGTCTCCTGTTGTTCACAGCTCCTCGCCAGAAGGTCTTATCCCAATGGACACCGATGCAGGTAAATCTAATGTGCATCTTTTCATTATCCAGACAGCAAAATGTTTATTTTCTGTATGTGTAATTAGAATGGATACACAGGGACAACAGAGTTTCAGTATGACTTCATTTTCACAACTATCATTCCAAATTTTGTCTCAAAACTTTGTTATGCTACTCGTGAACCTTGCAGACCACATTCTGACTGCTATATGTTTTCACTGAGGCTTGAAACTTGATTCACCCAATTACACTCTGTACTATCCCAAAAGCAACAGTTACGGTGGTAATTGTTCCTTATAGGATATTCATGTAAATGTTTCAACAAGCCATCAGAACAAAGAAATATGGCAAACTACAGATGTTAGCTTACCTGTAAGTTGCTGCTGCATTGATTTATCCCTGAAAGAATATTTTCCTGTAGTGAGAATTTTTTTTGTAAAAAAAGACCACGTAGTCATTAGTTGTAGGGTTGGTCTTGATTGTAATAGTATGAGGGTAATAAGTGGAGTTAATAGTGTAAGATAGCTTTAGGGGGGCTATTTGAGGTAGGGGTGATGCTTTGACAGTATACTAAAATGCCATAATCAAGGCTAGACCAAAGTGCATTCAGGACTCTCCTGAGTGTTGGACGTGCACTTTTGAGTCGCATTGATGCCAAGCCATGAACGTTTCTTGGGCATGGATGGCCGCTGTGATCCAAGCGTGCTGGACTAGGGCAGTGGAGGAGAACTTGGAAATAGGATGGTGAAAATCAAAGCTTGACATACATGTGCCTTTCAAAAGATCAAAGGAGATGTAGCCAAGATGTGGAGTCAGCCAATTTTGAATTTGCTTTAAAAAGTAAGGGGGTAGATAGTCAAAGATTTTTTGGGAGGCTGGGACTGAAGCGGGAAAACACTGAGTAAGTGGTTGTATTAATTGAACACAGTTAATTGCAGTAGTGTGTTTCAGTCCAATTCGAAGTTGCCAAAGGCCATAATGGGCTCAAAGGTAGTGCTGTTTGAGTAATGGAGATGTGGCCCTCGAAGAAGCTTTCGGGCCAGGAGGATAGTGTAAGACTACAATGTGCTGCTGTAAAGGAATGTTGTTAGTGATTTGAGGGTGGTTTTGCCATATGAGGTCAAAATGAGGCCATGAACGAGACAGATTTATTTAAGAGGATCATGCCTTTGTGGGAGGTTCTAGGCACATGGTAGAGTGTCAGTATGTAGTCAGCAGGTATTGGTTGTCCTTTTAACCAGTCCATGTTCCAGAAAATGCAATAAAGTGATGGAAAAAAGGTAGTGTCAAAGTAATCACTTATATTTAAGGTTTCGCTGAGTGAGTAGCGAAATTTCCTCTTCTGCTGTGACCTGACGTTGATGGATGAGACTGTTCTTGAAAGTTTTTTATCATCTTGTAGATGTTGAGGTGTCGGGGTGTGTTTAGGTTGTTGGTGTCCTTGCTAAGGTGCGTGTGTTGAATGATAAAGAGAAGCATGTACAGGTTAATGTGTATTTGGGAGTGCTTTCAGGTGAGGCGAAAGAAAAAACAAAAACAGCAAGGAGTGACATGCAAACAAGGAAGAGCACAGCAGGGACGGCAGATGCGTGGTGTCTGGGGGTAGGAGTATATCACATGTCCTAATGGGATCACCGGTTGTGTCTGGTTATTGAGAGTGTGCATTGCAGAGTTTATGGCTGGTGGACTAATACAAGTTTTAATGACGTTTCCTAAGAAGGGCAGTTTTCTGGCTGGTCAGAGTTTTGTCTTCTCCCAAGTGTTTTGTTTTTTGAGCATTCTGTGATTTGTTCCAGTTCTGAATCATCAGGGGAAGAGTCTCATTCTAGTGAATCACTTATGATTAATGACCAAGGGGCTGAACAGAGTGCCCCTTGTTTCAGGAGATTTGCTGGATTTGCAATGTCTTCATTAGAGGCTGGCTGGAGATTCAAAATATGGACACACGTCTAGGAGCATCTCCTATGAATGCACCCCATCATTAGTATGAGTAAATGTGCCCTGTATGTTTACATCCTGGAGTGGAGGTTTGCTACATGGTTCAGAAAAGGATTCTTGAGCGTTGAGGCATGGCAGTAAATCTGTTATTTTTAGTAAGAGGCATTTGTTTTTATGTTCAGTGGTTTTAGTTCTTAGATCTAGCCATTTTCCATTTAAGTGGGCCTGACTTCTCCATAGAGTCTTTTGTTTTTGTTATTGAACAAGTTTGTCAGTCAGTTCATCACGGAGTGACTTGCTTGGGGGTTCACACGCAACCTTTTCAAGTGCTGAGTAAGGATCTTGATGTGCTTATAGCTGGTGAAGTCTTGGAAGGGATTGTAAAACGGTGAAGGTGTTTGCTTTCTGTGCATCTATATCCAATGTAAAAAGAGGAGAGATGGAGATGGTGTCTTTCACATTAAGCATTATATTATAATATTAACTCTGTTGTTGGTGGTAGAGTTGTCAACTGAAGTAGGCCAAAAGGTAGGTAGACAACTTTTACTGCTGCAATCGATTTTCAAGCTGTGTTGATCAACTTGTCAATAAATGAAGTGAAGGGAAATTTACTGAGATTTGATGAGTACAAGTAAAAAAGAAAGAGTTGTCTTTGCCTGTACATTTCATTTGTGATTTGTCTCCTCCTTTCTGTGCCGCTGCAAAACAAAAGATACAAGTGTGGTGTACTAGATTATAGAATAAGTGTGACGAGTTCGGAATAAATCATGATTCTTCTTGCTCCGAAAATTTTGGGAGGTAGACCTTGTTATAGTAAGCAAGCATTTTTGTGAGGGTGGAGGTTTTTCGGATGAGGTATAAGGCAACTGGTTTTAAGGACTGTTGATCAGATATAACATTGCCCTGGCATGGTTTATGAGTTATGGAGTGTCATTGTCCTAAGTAGTGTATTGATCATAGAGATGGAGGAGGGGATAAACTGTAGAGAGGCAAAATTCTGCTTTAGATGCAGAAGAAGAAGGCGAGTAAGGTTTTTATTAACTAAAAGAGGAAGAGGATCTAAGAGAAGGAAAGGTGAAACCCTAGAAGGTAGGCAGCGGCCTAGAGAGTGGGTATACGTTTATGCGCAGAAGGCCGAAGTTTGCATTTCCTTTGCCACATTGAGGTGACTCAGTGACGTAACGAAACTTGAGCAGGCCCTTTGCAAGTTCCTTGGAGGGGTCCCCTCCGGACTCAAACAGGAGCTCTCTAGCCAGGGCACTGTGCTGAGGGGGCCCCCTTGAGCATGGGGTGGGGGCCCACACCGCGGGGACTGTGGTGGCCCATGTTACGCCACTGAGGTGACTTGTTGAGTATTTGGAGATAGTGAGGCTCACTAGGACAAGAGGAATGTCCTGAAGTGTAGTACTGTGGAGTGCCCAGTTCTTGGGTGCATTAACACACAGTAGTGATAGAACAACTTAACCCCTCGGTCCAGACTGATACATGTGTAGGTACAAATGTCCCAAAGGTTGCCAGAATATAGCATCTCATGAAGGCTTGAAAGAAGATATTTATTTTCAATTAAAGTAGTCCTCACATGATGGTGATATCTCTTACAGATCTGAAGTTAAAGGCTTTTAGCAATCCCCAATCTCCAGTGAGCAGGATGGGATATTGGGGTTCAGACTTAGGCACATCCGCCTTCGCTGTAGGCTTCAGCTAAACAAGTTTCCTCTCACCAAGAACAGAATTGTAGTTGGGAAGGATAGGAGTATCGATTATAGTTTGATTTCCTTGAATTATTCTCCAGCTATTCTGGACAAGGCAGCAACAGTTTTATATTAATATAACATAACAACTTTCCTAATGTAAAATGATTGATGGGTTGACTTAGCAAGTAATGTCTGCTTAAGATACATGCCGATGGTATATTGTTTTTGAACTGTAAAGGTTTAGTCTACTAATTTAAAATGCTACTGGAGGAATCCATAGAGCAAGGAGTTTCCTAGACAAGCACCCATCAATCAGATGGCTTAGAGAAAGAATGAGCAGGGAAAGGAGGACTTAACAACAAGAATGCAGCATTAAATCATAACATTGGTAAGAAGCTGACTGCTGATAGCTCTAGTTAGACATCTCCACAGGTCTAAATCTTTTGGTTGGTCTCCGGGCTTTCTTCAGATTGTAACACACACGGCAGACACCTTCCTGACAAGTCCAGCATAAGAACTGGCAACCCATAGACCACGTTGTTCCTGCCTACTTGCAACTGATTGTGACAAGGTATCTGATTTGCAACATCTTTGACTGTGATTTAGAAACTACCTTGTTCAGAAGCGCACCACAATGGCACAGGAATGCTGGTGCCCGGGCACCAGGCCTCCGTGATAGTCCCCCATAAGACTTGCGCCACAACAGGTACCTTACCTTGGGGTCTGCTCTTGAGTCTGTTTAGGCCCTCCCTCAGGAGGCTTTGTAAGCTCGAGATATGCTTAGTGTCTCAAGAGCAGGAGTATTGGGGCAGCTCAGGTGCAGTTTCATTGTAGCCTCGCTTGTCCTTCCACTTTCATTTTGGGCCACAACCAAACTCACCAGTGCAGTCTGTTCGTTAGAAAGCAGAGCAGGCCAATTAACAGCGAGTATGCTAAGCGAGGTGCTGGAAAAAAACATGGACTAGTGACATCAAATCTGTACTAATGCCAAGAGACTGGGCATAACCTGAGCCTAGAATGGCACTGGACCATCCTAAGATTCTAGGTGGGCTGTCAGAGTCAGGGGAATGGGGACCCAACCACTCAATGTGGTAGCCTCACTGAATGAGTAACTAGTGTTGAACTACATATCTCAGAATGCACTGGGTCATCTCATGATCGAGTGAGAAGGAACTATAGGAGTGGGACAGAGGCACTGGGAATTTGCATCCCGTTGAGAGTAAACCACTATTGTCAATCACAGAGTTTAACACCCCTGAATCAAATTGTAGATACCTCAAATCCGTTATGTTATGTGTAGCATTTCACTGTGAATAGAATAAAGTATGTGTCTGTTGCTAAGATTAAGCACTGTTTGGGCACTGATTTATCTAACTCCACTCCCCGAGGTAGCCATGGAATGCTTTGCTTCACTAACTTCAGATTTAAGCTCTAAAAGGACCTACATGGTGATCAGTTCTAAGTCCTATAGTAGGACTGCCTCAGGAGAACAGAGGCAAGCAAATCCAGGGGCAGACGACTGCAGATGACACAGTAGGGCAGGATCTTAAATAACAATCCCATCTGGGTGACCAATAAAGAGACAAGAGGCTCAGTTGATTAATTAGTAGAACAAATCCTTGAACGAGGCCGCGTTACCTGCAATGCTTGCTGGAGGTTCCTGGAAGCTGTATGGGAAAGTCAATACAGCAGTAATTGTTAGGACACCTCCAGTTGTTTTGCTTTTTATGTGCTTAGGAATTGATGCAATTTTTCCTATTATTACTTCATATTAGATAGATCGAAGTTATCCACCTTATGACCACCATTAACTCCTTGCACGCCACCCAGTTCAAGAGGCTGCCAAGTGAATGCACTTATTTTTAATAAAACTTGGACAAAGTTACAGCAGCTTAGAACAGTGATTGTAGTGGGAATTGGCGTTGGAAAGTAATCGCGAAGGGAGACCATATAGGGTGATCAGGACCATGGCTGCGATCCCGTCAGCTGCTGACACATGAGCCTAATGTGGAGTGTGGCCTGTTGTGGAACAGTGCTGCAGGATTGAAGCTGATGAGCAGGATGTAAAGTGTGCTAAAATCTGGGAAGTGCAATGGTGCTGGTGGTGGTTCTTAAAAGCAAAGTTCTTCTCTGGTCACTTGCCCTCAAGCATGTAATGATGAGAATACTTTGATAGAAGAACCAAGAGGTGAATTTGTATTTAATTTTCTCCCCAATCTCCTCAATATTTTTCAATGAGAGTTCATGCTTTGTGCCTTTATGTAACAAGAAGACGTGTTAGAGGTCTCAATTATCAATTAAGTTGATAATTTTGCGACAGAGGCTTCGCTACAATACATTGATTCTTTCTTTATCAGAAAATTATTCTCCTGTGCCTTATATCCATAAGAAAAGAACCAGAAATGTGTCTGATAGACCCATACTTTGTTTGTAGGAGTGAATTGGCTGTTTTCAAATCTCAGCTAAAAGTCTATAAAAGTCCATTAGTTATGAATATGTTGCAATACCCAGGCACATGTAAACAGAAGGTCAGAAAAGCACTAAAGACATTGTAAGAATGTAGAGACTTTAAAAAATAAATTGAGGTTATTTACATAGGCATATCATCTGCTCTGAAGATATGTCTCCCCAATTGAAGATTTGGCCTTGCTGGTCTCTCTTCTTTGTAGCCACCATGCACAAAGTGGAGTCCCATAAAAAGAGCATTGCTTTGAAAAGAAGAATAACATGAGACAGTCCTTGTCTAGCCTTGGTTTGTAAGTTCCGTTCCCTGGCAGTTACAAACAGGGTTACAATGTCATTCCACACCTCGGTGGGAAAATGCCCTGCTGATGTTAACAGAGCTTCTGAGGGCCATTGTGCATGATGCTGACATGGCGGGATTGATCCTTTTGGACCCCTCAGTCCCCTTTCAGACTGTATGCCTCTCTGTCTTAATCCAGGAAATGAAAGAAGTAAATATGACTGACTGACTGACTGAAATATTTGTAGAGCGCACGAATGCCGCGGCGTCTTGGCGCTGAAGATATAGCTGGGGGTCACGTATCAAGGGTACTGGTCTGCAATCGTCTCTGTCCTCCTTTGAGAGCTGTACACAATCTTACAACTATTTCATCTTAAATCAAGAAGCATCTTGGTTTCTCTTCAGGTTACATGGAGGTCATCTCTGTCACCAATGCATTGATTTATATATGTATCTACTTTTCAGTATCCTCAAATCTTTGAATATTACTCCTGTGCTCATTCATTTGGATAATCATTCTGCAGGCTTCCTTAACAATCTGAACAACTGCCCGAAGGGTGTGCATGGCACCCAACGATCTAAACCTAAACTCCAGCAAGTCTCGGGTACTGCTCAATGGAAACTTTGTTTTTATAAGCATATCAACGAATACAGTCGACAGTATATAACTGCAAGAGCATGCATTTTCATACAGATCTGTTAATGATGAATACAAGTAGAAGAGCAGCAAGCATGTCCATTGCGTAAATAAGACCACACTAATGTTGCAAACAAAGTGTACATTTGTGCATGAAACAAGTATTGTCAAGGCAGTATAACTTGGGTTTGGTTCACAAACAGAAATAGAAGGGAACATAAAGAGCGAGATGGGGTGGGTATGGTGGGGTATTTCTGTCAAAATCAAGACGCATGGGCATTGGTCATGTGGACATAGTCTAATGGTAAAGGAGGAACAGTGAAATACGCTAGGGGCAGGTGAAGATGGAAGAACATTGGTAAGTAAACAGCAAATAGAGGAGTAGGTGCCAATCTACTATGGGGGGAGATCATCATTCCCAGTGTGTTGTAAAAACTACCAGAGGAGGGTAACCCATTGAGGGGATGGTCTGCTCGCTGAGGTTTTGCACCTCTTCTTAGCAACGGATGTCTTCATCCGCCGTCCCCCACTTAAGGACTGCCTCATACCAGGCAGCCAGTGGTGGAGGTGAGGGGAGCGCCAGTTCAGATTGAGCGTGCATTTGGCAAGGAGTAGTGCCAGTGAGGTTAAGTGAGCATGCACCTTGTGTTGTTTGCGGCGCATGAAAATGCCAAGTGAGCATGCTCCCCAGGTATGGATGTCTGTGAGCTCTGTAACCTGGTGCAGTACGGCATATGCACTCTTTCCCAGAAATGGTGGCGGGCAGGACCAAAACATATGTGTCATGTCTGCAGTGTGAGTTGCGGGACACCTGTTGAGGAAACTCCAAGACTATCCTCCTCTCTTTATTGTGCAGAGAGCGCTCATACTCATCCTCCCATTTATGCCGTAGTGTGTCCAAGGGAAGCATTGTTAAGTTACAAATGGCTTTGTATAGCCAGGTGATGAGGTGACGACTGGGGCCCATTGTAAGTAGAGTTTGTAGTACAGGGTGAGTCACGGGCTCAGTCTCAAAAGTGCTCCATATGATACGGCATGTATTCATGAGTTATTGGTGTAGGAGGAATTGTCCTGGGGTAGATCGCAATCTGTCACTAGCCAGTTAAATGGGAGGAGCTGGTCATTCAGAAAGTGATCCCCGGCCATGTGGATTGAGTGTTATGCCCAAGGGGCTAGATCGCGGCGTGTAATTTAGGGAGGCCGACCAGGGGCAGTGTTGGAGCATAGACCGGCGATCCCGGTGACATGCGATGTGTTCCGGCCATACACACCCGAGCTACCACCACCTGAAAAGGCAGCAAACAAGGGGGTGAAGTTTTTGGGAGTTAAAGGCATTAGATCGCTGGGGAGGAAAGAATCCCATCTGCATTGCTGGTCTCCCATGTCCAGCATGAAAGCCATTGTAACTGCACCACCAGTAAATATGCCTCGAAAGACTGGGCACCTAGCCCACCTTGGTCTATTAGAAGCTGCAATTTCCGAAGGGCTACGGGGCGCTGCCCATTGCCCCAAATGAAATTGCCCAGTAGGGAGTCGAGCTCCTTAAAGAAGGAGCATGGGATTATGGAGAGATTTCTGAAATAGTAGAGTAGGCAGGTTAGAATAATAATTTTTGCTAGTGCAACTTTGTCAATCAGGGCAAGAGGTAATGACCACCAAAATTGCATTTGGGATTTTATGCCCATCAGGTCCACCCGAAGGCTCCCATCAAATGTATCCGAAGGGGTTTGGTAGAGACAAATCCCTAAGTAGCTAGTAGCTGCTCCCAGCCAGCGGAGGGTTTTTTATTCGCCTAGGTGTGCGGATCGCGGTGATTGGGCAGGATGCAGTGGGTGTATTTTCCATTTACCCAAGTTTACTCTGAGTCCTGCAGCCTGTGCTAACTCCTCTAGTGTGCTCTGAATTGCGGAAAGGTTAGATATGATGTCTTTTAAATAGATAAGGTCATCGATGTACAGGGACACTGCATGTATCCTGTCCTCAGGTGTATTCCCCACTCGTGGCCCTCGCCCCATAAGTGTATGGCAAGAGGTTCCATCGTGAGGGCGAAAAGTAATGGCAAGAGGGGGCACCGATGTCAGTTTCCCCTGTTCACTGAAATCTGAGTGGAGATGAGATGTTCCAGGTAGGCCTGGTATGTTGGGTTGGCGTAGAGAGGTTAAGTGTATGCCAGAGGTCGTTGTCTGACCCCCATTCGAATCAAGACCTAACAAAGGTAATGCCATGTCAGCGTGTCAAACGCCTTCTCCGGGTCTAAAATCAAACAGGCCGCTTGTGGGTACCGTCCCTTAACAGGGTCTTGTATGTGAAATAACCAGCAAATATTTTGAGAGGTGCTGCACCCAGGGACAAACCCATTCTGATCTATGTGGATAAGTTCAAGGAGAATCCGAGTGTAACAGTTTGCCAATATTTCACCAAATATTTCATAGTCCTTTCCTACTATGGCAATGGGCCGATCTAATAATAGCTGTGTCGAATTTCTACCCGGTTTTGAGATCGACTCTAGAAGTGATTCATGGAGCGATTGGGTGCTGCCTCATACATATCAGCTAGTCTGGGCTCAGAAGAGCAGAAAAGGTGCTGTAATAATTAGGGGCCAAGTCCCTGATCGCCTGCACGATGTCCTGTGTGGTTATTTTAATATTGAGGGCAAGTCTAGTTAGGGTTGGGAAAGCGGGTAAAGTGATGCCCGTGAGGATTGCACAAAAGTGCTCCTTGGAAGATTCAGACGGGGCGTGGTACAGTGTGGAGTAATAAGTATGAAATAGTTGCAGTATTTCTTCTTGAGCATAAATGGGGTTACCACTGGGTGTAATCCGTCCCGCAGTGTGTGCTATCGCAGTTTCCTGCTGCGTAAGCCAGGCTAGAAGTTGGCTGGACTTGTCTCCTTCCCTGTGTACTTTCAATGCGTGGCCTGTGAAATTAAAGCAGCGGAGGCATTTCTGCTGCCATAAGTTATGGGGTCCTGACCTGCCTCCGCTATTTCATTGTCTAAAGTTTTGCGAATGCCCACCAGTTGTTGTATACAAGACCTCACATCACCACGTTAAAAGCATCCCATTCCACCTTTCTTGTGGAGGCAGTGCCATGGTTCTCTGTAAAGTAGTGCCAGATGTGGGGGCCCTGTTCTTCGCGGAAGACCAGGTCCTCTAGGCAGTCGCATTGGATTTGCCAAGTGGGAATCAGCAGTCTAGGGGGTGCCCACTGAAGGTCCACGAAATGGCGTCATGATCAGAGACCACACAGCCCAAGTTATCTTAGTGAATTACGAGAGGAGGCAAGGGGACCGAACAGAGGAAGGCTGTTGAAGCACACTTGGAGTTCTACTTAGTACCTCACAAACTCCATGCAAGACTGCCAAGCGTCAATCAAGGACCATTGTTGTATCCAGTTATGCAGGTGTGCTGTTTGTGTGTAAGGTGGGGAGCGTGAGAGAGGAGGATGGGGCCTGTCAAGGTGGACATGTAAAGCACAATTGTACTCCCCGCCAAGAAACCAGGGGAGTGCAGTTTTGTGGGCTAGTACAGTAGAGAAGGTATCCCTAATTTCTCCCTGTCCAGAGTTGGGCGCATAAATGCTTCTGAGGAGCAGGGGTCCACCATTTAGGCACCCCTCCAGATTACCTAGATGCCTTCTGTGTCTATGGTGGTGTCTAGTACTTGATAGGGGATGCAAGGTCTGATCTAGATCAAAGCACCACAGGCATATGCAGCGTAGTTAGTTGCGTAGAAGAGGTCTCTTCAGCGTTTGCACACGTGTTCTATCGCTTCTTTTGTTGTGTAGGTCTCTTGTAGAAAGATTATATGCGCATACTGCCATTTTATGGAAGAATATACGGCGTACCGCTAGCGCGCGGTGTGTATGCCATGCACAGAAGTGTAAGAAAGTGAATCGTGTCACGTGGAGGCGCATAATAAGTAGGGAGTATGAGGTGAGCAGGGGAAGGGGGGTCTCCACCTTGTTCATTAGTATAACGACCCTGCTGTCTCAGAGTGTAGAGGGTATGTATCGGAGGCTAGCCGTGCCATGAGTGGGAGGTGAGAACTGGCTAAGTAGAACAAGGAGGGCCTACTGTAACGACAGTATGCAAGTTTGATGGTAAAAACGTTAAAGTAGCGTGGGGATGACCATGGCCTGGAGTGTGATGCCAAGTTTTGTATCCCCTAGTGGAGAAAGTGTAGGGGGCCAATGAGGACCTCAGAGACTCTCGGAGGAAGAAATCAGTAAAAATGAGTTAGGTCCGAAGGCGGTGTGATCAGAGGCCCACGTGCACCCAAGGGGCTGCGCTACACCGCTGAGGTCCTGTATTGTTGGCCCTCCCAGAACCAAGCCTCCTTTGGGTCAGTGAAGAAAAGCATAGTGTCATTAGCGATGACCTTCAGGTGAGCCAGGAAAAGGGGTGAGTAATGGACTCTCTGTAGGCACAGGTGGAATTTGACCTCTAGGGCGGAAGTCTGTTGCTGCTGGACCGCTCTGGTGTAGTCAGGAAAGAGCAAGATGACTTTATCCTCCCTGCGGAGTGGGCTGGCCTGCGAGCTGCTCTGAGAAGGCCATCCCGGTCTTTAAAATAGAGGAGTTGGGGGCGTGGCCAAGATGGCGGCGAGGTGAGACGCATCTCTCTGTCTCTCCCTCGAGCGCCCGAGAATAGCGCCGGTGCGGGACCGATTTCCATTCCCGTTTCCGGCACACAGCACCGCCGGCGGAGCCCGAGAGCGGGGCGCACCTGTGGGGGCCCAGCCGGTGTCCCTGGGAGCGGTGGGGCTCGCTCGCCAGCAGAGGACGTCGAGGCCGCGTGCGGCCTAGCTGCGAGTGGCACGGCCCCGGCCTCAGGTACGGAGGGCCCAGTGTGGGGGACGGCGACCAAGGCAGTGCGGTGGCGGCCCGGGGCTACAATCCAGCGGACGCGGCACTGCGCCGGTTGTTGTGGCAGCGCGGACCCGAAGGTCGAGGAGGTGACTGGCGCCCAGGAGGGTCCGCGGCCTAGCGAGACACGGCGCGGCCCGACGCGGAGCCTTTGGAGGCCTACAAGGGGCTTGACGGACTGGGGATCTCCGCCCGAACTGGACAGCGCGGTAAGATCTGGATCCGGCGCTGCAGAGTGCATAGAGGACGGCGGTGCCGCCAGGGGGCCCCCGGACTCCCAGAGAAGGGACGACCCACGACCCCGGGAGTGCGGAACGCGGCGCGGAGCCCAGCGGGCGGGGATCGGTGTGGACCGGCCCTTCTGAAGCGGTGGCGAGAGTGGAGGAGGTGAGGGCTGCGGACAATCGACCCACGATCGGTGGGAGAGAGCCCTGAGACGCGAAGAGCGGTCACGGACGCTGCCCACCCCCCGTCGGCAGCGGCGTAGGGACGAAGCGAGGTCACCCGCGGAGGAGCGGGGGGCGAGCCTCGGAGTCCTGCCCGGCCCACGAAGGGCGAGATTCCTGCGGCCCCCTCCGGAGGGCCTTGGCTGAGGCGGGCCTACCAGCAAGATGGCGACACAGAGGGGTAAGGGCAAGGATAAGGCCCAGGGCAAGTCGCTGCAAGAGCTGTTTTCCAAGCCCCAGGGGGGGGCGCTGACGGTGGCCCCGGACACACGGTCGTCCACGGCTGGGGCGACGCCGCCGAAGGGCTCCGGAGATGCCGGATCGGAACCGATCACCAAGGCCCTTCTGCTGTCGCTATTCGCGGAACAAAAGGAGGAACTTAAAAGCATGCGGCAGGAACTGGCGGCGGAGCTACGGGAGGTCCGTAGGGACCTGGATGGCCTGGGGGAGAGGGTGCAGGCGGTGGAGGATAGGGCGGACGCACAGGACACGGAACTCTCCCTAGTCCATCAGGACCTTCTCCGGCTACACGACCAGCAAGTGGACATTCAAACCCACCTGGAGGACCTGGAGAATCGGTCAAGGAGGCATAACATCCGCATCCGGGGGGTGAAACGGGACGCGGAGGCGGGAGACATCTTCGCATTCGCCCGCGAGCTCTTCAATCAGATCCTGGGTAAGCCGGCGGACACGGCGCTCACTCTGGACAGGGCCCATCGGGTGGGTCCTCCACGTCCGGACAATGCCCTTCCTGCTGACATCCTGGTTTGTGTCCAGGACTACACCACTAAGGAGGAGATCCTCCGTGCGGCTCGCACACTGCATCCCATCGCCTTTCGGGGTCAGCACCCGGTGCTATATCAGGACCTGTCCGCCCTGACACTGCAGAAGCGCAGAACCTTCCGCCCTGTCACGGAGGCCCTCCGCCAACGGGACGTTAAATACTCTTGGGGCCATCCATTTCGTCTTATTTTCCGTCATGAGGATCGGCTGTACCAGCTTCGATCTCTGGCGGAGGCGTGCCAGCTGCTGGACATTGATTGCCCGAAGGAGGAGGGGGACGGCCAGGCATCGAGCTCTCAGAGAACCAGCGGCCCCGGCGTGGGCTGGAGCGTCTTGAAGCAGCGACGCAGGGGCTCTCGACGACGGAGGCCGCCCCCCGAGGAGATCGCCCAAGGCCGTCAGGATGCCATATCCTCAGTGGCTGAAACGCTGGCACCGAAGGGCGAGGTCCCCTGAGGGTAACTAATAGGGGTCTGCTGCGAGGTTGGGTCCCTTTCCTCTGATGGCATGTGCCTTCGCTCTTGCTGGGACTTGGGCTGGCGGACACGAGGGCGGCCGGGCGGGGGGGGGGGGGACACTTTGGTACGCCACGTTCCCCTTTGACTTTGGACTTCCTGATCTTCCTTGGAAGATGGACTTTTGGTACGCTTCGGGGTTTTGGGGTTGGGGAGGGGTCGGTATGGGGTTAGTTGGGGTTCTTTGCTTCTTTATTTCCTTTCCTTCCTTTTCTTCTCTTTCCTGTGTCGGGTCGGGGGGGCGGTGGGGGGCTGCCAGGGACGCCTTTGGGAGGGTACGGGGATGTGCATAGCAAGTGGGGGCTCGTTGATTGTTAGGAATGCCTCCAGTGTCACTTAAGGTCCTTACGCTCAATGTCCGGGGCCTGAATAACCCAATTAAGCGCCGCTCCATCATTTCCCTTCTCACACAGTCCGGGGCGGAGATATGCCTCCTCCAGGAAACACATTTGCTCATGCGAGACACACACAGGATGCAATCCAGGTCTTTCCCGGTGCAGTTTTTCTCCTGTGACTCCTCGAAGCGGGCGGGGGTGGCGATCCTCCTCGCACCAAGATTTAGGGGGCTCCCAGTGTGTAAGGTGGCGGAGATTAAGGGCAGGCTGCTGGTCTACCAATTCCACATGGGTGACTACACATTCACGGCGGGTACGATTTATGCGTCCAACGATGGCCCGGAGCGGTTCCTCCAGACAGCACTGACGCACCTGTCGGCCTCCTCGGACCGGAGGTTGTTGCTTGGAGGCGACCTCAACCTGGTCTTCGACAATATGATGGACCGGTCGGCACACCGCACGGGGCAGGTGGGGGCTTTGTCCCAGGCAGGGCACTCAGCGCTGCAGGACCTAGACATGGTGGACCTCTGGCGGCTACACAACCCCACAGCCCGGGAATACACACACACACGTCGGGTGCGCACGGTACGTATGCACGCCTAGATTACTTTTTGGCCACCCGGGCGCTCGACCGGGAGGCCTCAGAGGTGGAGATATTGGCGGCGTCCCTCTCCGACCATGCGGCGGTGGTCATGACGTTGACGCTCCCGCCCATGGGCAGGAGGGTGCGCCAGTGGCGGTTGCGAGATTCGCTCCTGCTTCGCCCCGCGGTGGTCACACAGCTACAGGGGGTCATGGAGGATTACCTTCGGCTCAACGACAACGGGGCCACAACCCTTGCCACGTGCTGGCTGGTCCTGAAGGCGGTGGTCCGGGGTGCAATTATTGCCCTCTCTGCGGCGGAAAACAAAGAACGTCAGGAGAAGCGTGCGGAGCTTTCGCAGAAAGTCAGGGAACTGGAACGGATGCACAGCCGGACGGGTGCCCCGAGAGTCTGGCGGTTGTTAAAAGCGCAGAGAGCGCAGCTGGAAGCGCTAGATCGCGATAAGGCGGAATATGCAGCACTGCGCCTCCGGCACAGCTACTACGTGGGAGGGGATAAATGTGGTGGCCTTCTGGCCCGCTGCCTGCGGGAGCGTCGACAGCGAGACGGCGTCCGGGAAATAGAGGACTCCCATGGGGCCCTGCATACGGACGACGGGGAGATTGCCGCGACGTTTCGGGATTTTTACGCCCGGCTCTATGACGCGCAGCCCCTCGGCGGTGGCGGGATAGACGCGTATCTGGACCAGGCGCGAGTTGAAGGCCTGCCCTCACTCCAGGCCGAGCTGTTGGAATCGCCGATCCGGCCGGAGGAGGTGATTTCAGCCATCGCGAGGCTCAAGGTGGGCAAGTCCCCAGGCCCGGATGGCTTCTCTGCCATGTTTTATAAACAATTCTGCTCACTGGTCACTCCACTCCTCACGCGCCTTTTCAACTCGTTTGACGCGCTCGGGGAGTTGCCCCCATCCCTACTGGATGCGGCGATCGTGGTGATCCCCAAGCCCGGGAAGGACAGCAAGCAATGCAGCTCCTACCGGCCTATCTCCCTCCTTAACGTGGATCTCAAGCTGTACACGGGGATCTTGGCGGCTCGTATTGCGCCCCACCTGCCGAACCTCATAGACCCGGATCAGGCGGGCTTTATCCCAGGCCGCCAAACGAGTGACCACACGAAACGGGTCCTGCATCTTATAGAGAAGGCCTCCCGCTTCTCGGCCGACTACGCCCTGCTAGCGGTAGATTCGACCGGGTGCACTGGCCTTATCTCGAGGCGGTCTTGTGCCGGTTCGGCTTCCGGGACAAAATGCGGGCGCGGATACTCAACTGCTATCGCGACCCCCACGCATCGGTCCGGGTTAACGGCCATACGTCGTCGCCCTTTCGGATTTCCCGTGGCACGAGGCAGGGCTGTCCCCTTTCTCCGTTGCTCTTCGCCATGTACATGGAGCCCCTGGCGCAGCACATACGCCTAAACGGCCAAATTGCGGGGGTCCGGTTCGGAGGGGACACCCATAAGATCTGCCTCTATGCAGACGATGTCTTACTGACCTTCAGGGAGCCCTTGACGTCTCTGGGAGCGATCCTGCAGGAGCTGTCGGTGTTCGGGGATGTATCAGGCTTTAAAGTTAACATCACTAAATCAGTGGCGCTCTCACTCTCTCTCGCGCCGGGCACGGTGGCGGAGCTCCGCACGAAATATCCGGTCCCCTGGGCGTCGGGCCCTGTCCCCTACCTCGGGGTGCTGCTAACACCCACGATCCCGGGCATTAGGACCGCGAACTACGACCGTCTTTCCTCCGCCGTTAAAGCCGATCTCCATCGCTGGCGCCGCCTGCCGATCTCGTGGCTAGGGCGGATCGCGGCCATTAAGATGACGATACTGCCTAAAATCCTGTACTTGTTCCACACGCTCCCCATATATCCACCGAAAGGGTGGATCAAGCGGGTCCAATCGGATCTGGCGCACTTCATCTGGCAGGGCAGGAAGCCGCGACTCAAACGCCAGATTAGCGCGCTCCCGCCGGAGTACGGGGGCGTTGGCGTCCCGGATCTTCTGCTCTACTTCCAGGCCACTCAGCTACGGTACCTGGCGGAATGGATGAAGCCCATGTCCGAGAAGCATTGGCTGTTCCAGGACCGGGCGGTGGCTGGGAGGGCCCTGGCCGTGGTTCCGTTTCTTCGGCGGGACCAACGGCCGCCCAATCTGTATGCCTCGTGGGTAACCCAGGCAACGGTGCGGATTTGGGATCAGACGGGCGAGAGTCAGGACCTGACATCCTTCCCCTCACCTCTCACCCCCTTGTTCGGAAATTCCGACTTCCCGCCGGGGCTTCCGGAATCTACCTTCCCGGGTTGGCGCTACTCCGGCTGCAGAGCGCTGGGGGTCCTTTACGACGCCCGGGGGTTTATCCCCCTAGCACAGTTGGCAGCCGAATATGGCATTCCGGCCACGGACCAGATCGGGTACCTGCAGGTTAAACACTGGGCCACTCGGCCGAGGGAGAAACTTGCGGCGCAGCGTCACCCCATTCGAGCGCTGGCTGATCACGCGCCAGACTGACAAGAAACTGACATCGGATCTCTACAAAATGCTCCTGTCGACACACCACCATTCATACCATGCGGGGAGGGCGCGCTGGGAGAGGGACTTGGGAAGGGACCTGCTGGCAAAAGAGTGGGAGGGCTGTTGCTACAGGGCTCGCCACACAGCCACGCACGCAGGGCTCACCGAGACATTCACTAAACTGGTGACATACTGGTACTACACACCGGAGCGTCTACACCGCATGGATAACTCACATAGCGGGGTTTGCTGGAGAGGGTGCGGTCAGCAGGGCACTCTCGCACACATCCTTTGGGACTGCCCCTTGCTAGCGCCCTACTGGCGTCAAATTCTAGATGAGGTGGACAAATACTTTGACACGGAACTGCCCAGATTCCCTGCATACATCATCCTGGGGGTCCCCAACGCCCTTACTTACCCTCTCAAATCCCGCCGGGGGAAGCAGATAGCCTTGGCGCTGGGGGCGGCCACGCAGTGCCTCCTGGCTTGTTGGAGGACGTCCCGCGTACCCACGCATCTAGAATGGCTGCATCGCCTCTGGCACATCTTGGGGATGGAACGCATCTCTTTGACACTGGCGGGGAAAGGCGACGCTTTCGCAGAACTGTGGCAGCCGTTCCGGTCCTTGCTAGCGCAGGACTTCAGGGAGCTGACGTGCCCCCGATACCTGCGCCTCCTGCGGCTTAGCGACGACCTGGAGGAGGGGGAGGCCACATAGCCGCCCTGCTTGATCATTGGGCTCGGGGCAGAGCGGTGCATACGCCTTCTTGGCCCCTTCGTTCCCGGGGCAGGGTCTCTTTCATTTCTTCCTCTTTCTTTTCTTTCTTTGTCTTTCTTGATGGTGGGTTTGGGGGGGACTGGCGGTGCCGTGGGGGGGGGGTCCCGGGGGGGGGGGGCGTAACGGAAAGCGATTGTAAGGGCCTGAAAGTGCTTCTTTGGTTTCGCATCCACCTGTGGTGGGGGGAGACCTCAGCTGCGGCTGCTCTTGCATGGGCCCGGAAAGTGTGTTGGCTTGTCGCTATTGGTTCTTTGTTGAAAACCTTTAATAAAAGATTTAAACCTAAAATAGAGGAGTTTCTCAAGCATAGGTCGGGGGGGCCTGTGGGATGGTTGCGGGTGGGCACACGGTGGGCCCTTTCCATTTTTTTTTTTACATAACAATTTTATTGAAAACCAAATCCACAACATTGCAGCAGTCCTGACACTTAATTAGCACCTCCACAGGCAAATTAAACATACAGGCTTTGGAGACAACAAGCGATAGAATCAGGGCAGTAATTATTAAATCCTATCAATTAGTGAAGCAGTACAGAAGTAGTTACACACACACGCTAGGATCAGGGAGCCCCCCGTAGACAGTACATAGCTGGTGGCCTTAATCTTTCAGGTCACCCCGCTTGCCCCCATTTCATCCAGCAAAGCCCGACAGTCCCTCCTTAGTTCAACTGTAGGGGAAATACAGATGTCCCCCCGGTACTTGTTCCATCGTCCCCACTTGTGATCCCACTTCCTCGGGCAGCCTCGATTTTTGTAGACCGTTTTCTCCGCCACCATGGCCTGATCCATATCCGTAGCCAAAACGCGCAGCAGCGGCATATTGTCTATCCCCCATTTCTGGGCAATATTCCTTTTAGCAATGGCCCACCCCATGACCGACCACTCTTGCTCCGCCTGGGTGAGGTCCGTCTCTTCCCACACATTAAGGAGGCAGAGCTGGGGAGAAGGAGTAATGGGCTTGTCTATGGCCATCGCCATCTGTCGGGTGACTTCTATCAAGCACTGCTGGATGTGGGGGCATGCCCATAGGATGTGTAGAAATGTCCCTATCTGGTGACAGCGTCGTAGGCAGAGCGTATCTGGACGTCTTCCCAATTTATGCAACAGTTTCGCATCAAAATACACCCTATGCAGAATTTTGAGCTGAACGAGGCGAAGTCGCATCGGCATTGCTACCTCACGAGGGGAAGCTAGCGCTTCAGTCCAGTCCTCGTCAGCCATTTCTCCCAAGTCTGCCTCCCAACTGGCCCTTAATTTCCGCATTGGGTCGGCACGATTGTTAATTAATTTTTTATACGTCAAGGAGATAGCTTTGTGGTCCGTTGGGTCCAGTAGCAGCCTGTCCTCAAGAGGAGAGGAGTCTGGAAGGGGGGTACCAGCGGGAAGGGCGCCGTCGATAGCATGACTAACTTGAAGATATCGAAAATACTCTGACGGTGCCAGCTGATATTTAAGCTGAAGCTCCGCAAATGACGCCTTTCTACCTTTAAACCAAACATCCCCAACCGTAGAGATACCATTATCGAAACCTGCGCAGGTGCTCAGACGCCCCAGACAATCAGGCTCCCAGAGTTGGGTGGCCTTAGTTAGCTGCCAATACCAACCCATCCGCCGCTGGAGCCCGTGCCAAATTTCTACCGTCCGGGCCGTGGGGCCAGTGAAGCCTAGCTTTTTGTGGTTTGAGTATAGTTCTCTGTTATACCCTCCCTTTCCCAAGAGCCAGCGGTCAGTCCGGAAACTGGGATCTTCATGAGCTCCGAACACCCATTGGTTGACTGCGATCAGTTGTACTGCCTGGTAATAAAGGCGTATGTCCGGCAAGCCTATCCCACCATCGTACCAGCCCATGGTGAGTTTCTGCATTGCGATTCGCGGCGGTCCGGCGTCCCATAACAAACCTCTAATTGCTGCCTCGATCTGCAAAAACTAGGACTCGGGAATCGGAGTGGGGGTATTCTGCATGGCATAGAGAAAGCGGGGGGACGGCGAGCATCTTAAAAAGGGCTGCCCGACCCAGGAGCGTGAGGGGCAATGTCTTCCAATGGGCCACATCTGCCCTGAACCGCTGCAATGGGCCCGCTAGGTTTCGATCGTGAAAGAGGGATGGGTCTAATGTTGGCCCTTTCCATTTTTAATAAAGGTGTGAGCTCCTATGCATATGTGAAGGACTTAAACCAAGTTTCATGTTATTGTATGGGTTCATACCCCTTCCAATAAGCCCAGTATGCGTATATTGCCTCTGCGAGCTCGGCCTTCAATGTCATCTGCTCTGTCTTATAGTTGATGGACCCATTCCTGCAGTTCTCAGATGGTTCGATACCTGCCCATCGTGATGGGATGTAGGTTGACCTGTTGCATCCCCCCATCGGACACCTTGTCAGAGAGTTTGTTATGATCATCGTGGAGGTCAGTGGCTAAAGCACTCATGCGGGTCTCCAATGAAAACGCAGGAGTGTTCTATGCTGGTAAATACCAGGTCCAGTTTGCCCAAAGTGGGTGCTGTCTGGGTGGGCCTTCTAGTGGCATGTCAAGGCTAACGAGGAATAGCGCGGGCCGGAGCGCAGTCTTTGAGGCTGGTGCTGGGGTGGCCCAGCGGAGCCTGCCCATGTTGTAGAGTGTTAAGGAGGTCTGCCTCAGAAGTGTGTGGTTTGGTACGGAGCCAGAGGTGCTCAATGGGCAGTAAAGATGACATTGGCCTTAGCTGGGTATAGTGGGTTGGTTGATGGTGTTTAAAAAATAGCGTAACAGAGGCCCCCCTTGCAGAATAAGGGGGGGGGTGCATTCCTCCCACGCATCCCAATCTGAGCGCCGATGGAGAGGGGAGAGGGCCCCTTGCCGGAAAGCAGTTCACAGGAGAGGGTGTTCACCCACTTGTAGAAGTTCTAGTTGAGAGCTAGCCAGGGCCTTCAGGGGCGGCAAGCTGTAGCAGGCGGTCGGGCCACCTAACTGCAGGCAGTCCTCCCATGCGTGTTCGGATGCGAGCGCTGATACGAGTGAGTGGGAACAGTGCTCTCGGCCTATTTACTGTGAGTAGAGGGCTTGAGGGGAGCATATTGGAATCAGGTGGCGATTGGCAGTACTCAGTTCCTCTGTTGCAGGCCCCCTTCCCATGTAGATTGTGTGGAGCCACCCCTTCCACCTTGCACGTCCCAATTTGAATGCCTCTGCAGGGGTGGGAGCTCTTGAGCGGGAGTCAAGCGAAGGAAAGGTGACAACTGGTGAAAGTCGGGAAGGGTCGGGCATTCTGTGGACGATGCTGCAATTGCTTGTGTAGAGTGTAG
This sequence comes from Triturus cristatus, assembly GCF_964204655.1. NCBI lineage: Eukaryota > Metazoa > Chordata > Amphibia > Caudata > Salamandridae > Triturus > Triturus cristatus. The sequence continues at coordinate 1,636,977,896 of NC_140589.1, forward strand.
AGTTTGACTGGGCCTCCCCGGGTCGGTGGCTGCCTTCTGTGAAGGATATGAGAGGCCTTCCAGTTAGGTGTCAAGCAAGCAGTAGGGGTTTAGTTGGCAGAGGCTGGCGTGAGTAGGTGCTCTGTGAGCGGTGCCACAATGGTTCACCTCGGGTTTTCTGGGCCTCCAAGGGCAGCCCGGTATCTCCATGCCGCGAGTTGGGAATCAGGGTCATGCTGGTGCGCTCCCCAAGGGGCGGGTGAAGTAGTTGTAGTGAGGGAGGTCAGGGCATTGTTATACAGCGGTCCCCCCACCGGCAGTCCCAGTCCTAGCCCACGCGGCCTGGCCTTAGAGGGATTTCGCCGCCATCAGGCTCGACTGCACAGTGGGCCCTTAGAGTCAGCAGTTGTCGGGTGGGGGTCACTGGCAGTTACTCCCGGCTGTCATCATGCGGGGTCCCCGGCGAGGATGGGATTTGATTTGCATGCTGGCGGACGGAGCTTTAGTAGGTCATGTCTGCTGGCTTGGCCATACCCCCGCTGAATGGCCAAATTAAAGATATTTGGGATTGGCTCCTGTGACCAGTCAGCATGAAAGAGGCAACTACACTGAAATCCAGTATGAAGTCCTTGGATTTTATTTTAGATTAGGTGTAACCAAAATGCCCAGCTAAATGCATGTCTCCGTAGATGTTTCTACATCTTCCAAGCAGGACTATACCAAATCTTGTGCAGGAGTCCCATGACATTAATGTTGTTATTTACGTTTGCATCCAGTTTGGATTATTGCAAAAGTCGAAGCTCCCAGCCTATGCTCAGGCAAAGCTTCAGTGTATACAAAATACACAATTTTGGCCTGAGTTGTCAATACAATTAGGTGTCTCTTGTTAAAAGAAACCCACTCTGGTGGACTGTGGAACAGAGGATCTATTTCAAATGCCTATGTAAAATGCATAAAGCTTTCTGCAGTTTTGAGCACTGTAAAGAACCTCAGATGAAATGGGTGTTGGCTAGAGGAAAATTTTGTAGGTTTTAAGGACATAAACTATGAAGAAAGGTTCCATTGCAAATCAGAAAGCTTGATGATCATTTAGCCTTTAGGAAGGTTCTGAAAATATTTCTTATCCTCTGATGTTAGATAACGATAACTGTGTGTTGCTTTTCTGCAATGCAAAGGACTAGTCTTAATAGTTTAAAATTATAGATGCTCTTTGACATGGCATGACAATATGGCCCTTTGCTTTTATCTATGGCTGCTTTTACCTCAAGCAGTTGTTCTTTACGCAGCAATCCTGTTTTTTTTTTTTTACCAGAAGACAAAAGTCAGGTCTGCACCATGTAGCAAAACATACCATTCCGTCATGTCTCCCTACTGTAGATTTAGTTCCCTGATCTATGGGCATGAGAGTCACTCTCCAGCAGCATTCCTAAATCATACTATTAAAGATCTCTGATGTATACTTCTAACTGCAGGTTTCTCACCCTAGACTATTCCCCAGGTGCTTGACTGGCACCAAAGAATTTTTCTAGCAGTGCTCCTGCTCGCCGATAGGTGAGATCGAGTGGCTCCATGTTAACTTACTTCCACCCTGGTAGATATGGTGCAGAATGACAAATAAACATCAACCATCTGCGCTGACGTCAGTTGTTTTCTTTCTGTACCTTTCAGCGTGGATCCAGAACTCTGTTTGAACCTTGTTGGTCTTTTGACTCCTCCAAATAACTTTGACTAGTGTGCTTGAGTACGATGTCTACCCCGAAAATGACCGTATTGAAGCTGTGCCATGATTGCAGGAAGCAGACGTCGGTCACGGTGCACTTAGCCTGGGCTCTGGACATGACTCAGATTTGTGTGATAAATGTTCCCTGATTCACCCGAAGACGATTCGAGACCAAGAGCCGAAGTTGTATGACACTGAACACAAGAAGAACTTGAGTCTTCACGCAGGTTCTGCTCCAAATTCATGTCCCAGTCCCATGGCCATTTCCGCAACCACTCCCCTTGCCGCTTGAAATCTTTGGGTAAATCCAAGCATAAGAAAGTGAAGTGGCATTTAACTTCAGCCCACCACATTGATTCCAAAGAAAGGTGTCTAGATGCAAGTTGCACTCCCTCAAAGTGATTCGCTATGGAACTAATTGCTCAGTTGCTAATAAAGTGCCCAAGTTCCACGAACTGTTGTAGACCTTGCAGCAGATAATTGCCTTTAAAGAGGTCATGTTGTATATCTTCAGTGTACTTCTGGCACGCTTTTAGGTTACGGGTTACCACTGGCGGGTCCCTTTCGAGCAGACTGTCCCATCCTGACTCCAGTATAGACTATTACTACGTTTCTAAAATGTATGCTTGCCCCCGTCACTACTAGTGCCAGTTGATGATCCGGTGCCAATTCACATGCCAGACCCTGAACCTACACCTGCTTGAGCTTAACCGATTTTGCGCTACAAAACTACAGGCATCCTGACTGTAACCCAGTGCCTCTACTATGTGGCAACTATCAGCAGCGGCTCCATTTTCTTTTTGGTTCTGATTGTTACCGTCAGTGCACGATGCACTTCAGGATACTGATGATGATGGTGAGGGACACGGCCTGTTTGCCCCTCATACTGATGGTGCTTTTAGACCTTGATTTACATAAGCCAGTGAGCTTGTGACCTTGTCTAAATTAGAAAAAAGAACAGTTGATGGACAGAATGCAGAACAATGTCATACATTCACCCCACTGCAGACATCTGGGCCTAAATCTATAATTTTTTTGCTCACCATGCCATTCCAGTTTGGACCCAGCCATATGCAAATCAGACTTGCCCCTGCTATCAATGCCCGAACTGCCAGGCCATCTGAATTAGAGCTTGACTCGCTACATGGGCCACTGACAAAAGAAAGTGCCTCATTTGCTGTGATGGTTCTGAGATCAGCAGAAGTTCAGAAGTGACAGCTGTCATCTACGGAGACTGAAATGAATGTTCAACAGCCTTGGCCAAAAACCTCAGCCTTGGCCAAAAACATCTGTGCCCTTGCTCCCATATAATGGCACTCTAACAGACACTCTGACGGCAACCTCGTCGAAACCATTTTCTTGAACACCTGTCTGCTGCAAGATGGTCAGGTGACATAGACCGGAACTTGGTAGCCTGATTTTTCTTACCAAGCACCTTACTCTGGAAAGTGTCATTGCAAAGATCTCAACCGGTAATGGGAATCCAAATTAATTTCCAACCAATCCCTGAGACAGAAACTAAAAGGGTTGATGCCTTTGGCAAACATATGTTTTCTTCTCCGGACTGGCCCTCTGATCCGTTAAAACATTCTGTCTATTGGGCCTATAAACACATGTTTTTATGATATTGACTTTGTGATCTTGCCAGCAGTCCTGTAGGATTTTAGAGCCTCTTTGGCTCAAACGATTCATGAAAGGCATGACGCAGCCAAGTACCTCATCTGCGCAGGCTTGGCTATAACAGACTGCATTGGCAAGAGCCCTTGGTGCTAGGGGTGTGCTTTGTAGAAACACAGCTGGATAAGATTAAACAGATTTTCCAGTGATGTATAGGCATCGCTAGGGTATATGTCCTTTTATCGGTTCTCACCACTTTGTAGAGAAGGCAAGCTCCACTTTGGAGTGCTTTAAAAATAGCAGATCTACAGCGCTTTGCTTGGGACTGTTGGCCCCTTGCAAAACAATTTCTGTCCCAGTCCCGAAAATGACAGGGCTATTCATGAGGCTAGCATATGCGACAGTCTTCCCAGCCAGTGATGCAGCGGACTACTGAGTCCTGTCGGAACCAGTAGGCTGTGATCATGCCAGCAGGGACATCAGTCCTCCAACTCCTCTCCTCTGTTATTAGTGGCTAATAAACTTTTAGTTTACTCTCGGCGGCAAACACGCAACCAGTGAAGGACAGGCTCTAGCACTTCCTCGCTAGTTCGTGATCCCTCATGTCCTTCATGCTAATGATGTTTAAATCTACTTGAAAGTCTCCTCAGCTTCAGACATCCAATGTCTCAAGCACTGCATGCCATCATCCAGAACTGGATGTCCAGTGCCTGTCTGAAGCTCAACCCAGCCAAGACATAAATTCTTTTATTTGCCAAGAACAACAAACAAGAAACAGTACAAACCTTTTTCAATTACATGAACCTTTACAACTTCAGCAGCCCACACCTTTCACTGAATGTCACTTTGATTCGCCCTGGAGACCTCACCCTCAAGGAACATATTGCCAAAGAAACCAATGTCCTGGTACCTGCTCTGTCGTCCAAAGAAAGTGAAACCATTTCTTTCAGAAAGGGACTTCAGATGCTGTTCAGGCGCTCATCTTCCTCCATCTGAGTGGTGTTAACTGTACTCCATACTGGCACCCCTTAAGGGCATTTCTTGCCACAGGCCCAGAGGGAATATGATCACATCACCCCCATCCTGCTGGAACTCAATTTTCTCCCCTTGCCGTCCCATCTTCAAAACCAACTTCATCGTTTAGAAAAGCATAATGACCGAAATCCTTGCTTATGTTGAGGTCAAACTCTGGAGCTGTTGGCACCGTGAGCCAGGATTTCATCAGACTGCAGACTAAGAAGTGTAAAAAAGAAAATAAAACAAGGCAGGAGGCCGTTTCTGTCTACAAATTCAGGATGTGCTACAACATCCTCATATCCATTAGATTTGCTGCTCCAATTTAGTAAAGAGTTGAAGAATCACCCCTTTAAGGAAAACTACATCTCAATGCATTAACTATCCACAATCCAGCTTCCTCTTCTATTACACGTTGCGCTTATGCTTGCCTTTGACTCTATACAGTGCTCCGTTTCCTTTTAGCTAGGTTCACACTACAGAAATACCATATACATACATGTCTCTTGTCGATTGTTCAAAAAGGCTACATCCTACCTTTTCTCTTCTCCCCTCCTAATCCAGAAAGAATTTCGGAAGAGCATCTATTCACCCTGCTTCAAGAAGTATACCTGTTGTTATCCAAGGGTGCCAAAGTAATTTGGAGAAAGGCAGTGGTGGGTAGTCCTGCTACTTCCTTGTCCTCAAAAAGGATGGGGACCTTATGACTGTCTTTGACTTATTACCCCTAAACGTCTTTCTGCCGAAAGACAAATTCTAAGTGCTCAGTTTGACTCGGATCCTTTCTGCCCTGGACCCAGGAGACTGGATGGTGTCCTTGGAATTTGAGGAATGCTTATTGTCATATTCCCTTAATGCACCCCACAGGCATTACCTGTGGCTCAATGTGGGCCACCTGGTTTGGTCCCAGAATGCCGATGGAGACAAACTGAGCAGTTGCCATCTGGCAGATGAGGAGTGGCGTCTACATTCCAAGTTAGCGCAGTGCATCTTTTACCAGTAGAGAGAGCCTGGCTGGCTCCTTTTGCCACTGTCGAAAACAAACCATCTCATGAGTTTTATGCGATGGAGTTTTTCTAAGAACACTCTTAAGAAGATGCATTCCGGCTGGAATGGAACAAGGGAGAAAGTACTTCTCCTACCCCAACATCTAAAGACGGTCAAGAACGACTGGGCCCAATTCATCCTAGTGCCCCCTGATTGGGTAGAAAAGTATGATACCCAGAACTCCTGAGCATGAGCATCTGTCCTCCGATCAGTTTACCTCTTGGGGATGACTTACAGTCTCAGCTGCATGCAGTGTCCTCCATCGGAATCCAAGCAACTTACACTACCATACATGAAGACTGAGCTATTGCAATTGACAGCTTTCAATGTGCCACCAGAAGTAGTGGATGTCATCCTCACCACAAAATGCCCCTCCGCAATATGCATCTGTGCTTGGTGCTGGGATAGGTTTGTAACCTGGTGTGTTTTCTGGGGCACTGACCTCTTACAAGCAAAGTTGTCTGGCAACCTTTTGTTTGTTTTACCTTTAGCCCAGTAAGTCCTTGCAGTGTACACTGTAAAAGGTTATGTGTCAGCCCTTTTGTCCTTTCTTTGTTTGCTGCACCAACCTTTCTTGTTTAAATCACCTCTTGTGTTGAGGTTTATTAACACATTGTTACCTCCCAAACCATTGTTCCCACCCAAACCGTTTGTGATCCCCCAGTGGGACCATCACATGGTTCAACATTCCTCATGTCTATGACCTTCAAACTAGGTGTAGTTGCTCATTGCATCTCCTGTCCTTTAACCCCTTTGGTGCGTCGGACGGCCAAAGAGGTCCGACGCACCAGTGCTCATGTGCGTCAGACGGCCCCCGGTTGTCCTCACACATGGCACAGGGAATCCCTCTGGTACGGGCACGAGAGGGAATCCCTTTACCCCCCAACAGCCTCGTGAGGTGGGGAAGAGCTTCCCCAGCTCCTGAGGCTGCACCTTTGGTATCCCTAAAATGACGATCAGCGTGCATGTCGCGCTGACGTCATTTCAGTGAAATTAAAATGAGCCTCTTGGCTCATTTCAGTTTCGCTCTCTACGTGCTCAGGGGGATATCTCAGCCCCCTGAGCACGTAGAAAGTCAGGAGAGGTTTTGTTTGAAAGGGGAGAATCTCCCCTCACTAGTGGATCCCTGCTTGAGGGCGATTCCCAAGGAGGGATCCACCCACTAGGCACCAGGGGGGGGAGCAGCCCCTTGGGCAAGGGACTTTGCTCCCCCATAATCATTGGGGCAAATTCAGTCGGGGCAGAAATCCCACTGGATACCAGGGATTTTTTTTAACTTTGAAATAGGGATGGGGCCTGCCCAATATGGGCATGCAATGCCCCCAACCCCTGCCGCAAAATGGAAGTTTTTCTGCCCCCCTCTCCCGCGGGGGGGGGGGGGCAGAAAGCCCACTAGATACCAGGGATTTTTTTAATTAATTATAATTAGGGGATGGGGGCTGCCCAATATAGTTATGCCAATACCCCACCCTGCCACAAAAGTACAGTCTTTCTGCCCCCCCTGGGAGGCAGATGGTGGTAGAAAGCCCACTAGACACCAGGGTTTTTTTCCCCAATGAATTTAGGGATGGGCATTGCCCAAGATGGGCATGCCAATGCCCCCACCCCTCTTCCCCACAAAATTCCAGTCTTTCTGCCCCCCTGGGGGGACAGAAAGCACCCTAAATGCCAGAGTTTTTTTTTTTTATAGGCCCCCAGGTTGGGGATGCCCAGAATGGGCATGCAAATGCCCCCACCCTACCCCCCTCAAAGAAAACAAAAGACTTTCTGCCCCCCCAGGAGGCAGATAGGGGCAATACCCCCTGATCTGCCCCCCGGGCACTAAGGGGAATCTGGGATGGGGCCAGATGTAGGTAAAAGAAGTTTAGTGAGTCCTTAATAGCGATTTTCAGGGAATCGCTATTAAGGACTCGCAAAATGCTATGTAGGTAGGAATCGCAATCATTTTTGCGATTTCTACACATTCCTTATTTGCGACTCGCAAATTGCGAGTCGCAAATAAGGAATGGCTTCCCATTCATTCCTTTGGTCCAAGAGGCCCATAGGAATGAATGGGAATTGCGCGAGCAATTTGAGAGTACCCAGTAGGTACTAGAAAATTGCGCGCGCAATTTCAAGGGTGCAAGGGTTCCAAGAGGACACTCTGTTGCACCCCTAAATTGTGCAGGTGTGCACATGTGGTGCACATACATGCCCTGAGGCACATGGCACTTTGAAAAAAGCAAAAAAGTGCTTTTTGAAAGGAAATCGCAACTTACCACCAACTTGAAGTTGGTGGTAATTTGCGATTCCTTAAGGCATTATCGCAATTTGCGATGCCTACTAGCATAGCGTTTAGGGAATCGCAAATTGCAATTCTCTAAATGCTTGCGCAAAATGAGGAATCGCAGTATTTGCGATTCCTTATTTTGCAAGTAGGTATTTGCCTACCTACATAGCGCACAGCTAAACGCTGATATTCCGCGAATTTCAGCGTTTGCGATCGCTATTTCGCTTGCTACATCTGGCCCTAGGTTCTGTTACCCAGAATCCCTTGCAAACCTCAAACTTTGTAAAAAAAAAACAAAACACATTTTCCTCACAGTTCTGTGGTGGAAAGTTCTGGAATCTGCGTGGATCCACAAAATTCCACCCACCCGCATTCCCCAAAGTCTTCCGAGAAAAATGGTACCTCACTTGTGTGGGTAGGCCTAGTGCCCGTGACAGGAAACAGCCCAAAACGCAACAAGGACACACCACATTTTCACAGTGAAAACTGACCCTTTTATTTTGCATAGTGCCTAGCTGTAGATTTTGAACCCTAGCTCTGCAGTCACCTAGGGAAACCTACCAAACCCACACATTTCTGAAAACTAGAGACCCGGGGGAGTCGAGGGTAGTATGGCTTGCGTGGATCCTCCCAACGTTTCCGTACACAGAATCCCCTACAAACCTCAAATTTAGCTGAAAAAATCAAATTATTCGCAAATTTCTGTGTGGGACAGTTCTGGAATCTGCATGGAACCACAAATTTCCTACCACTCAGCGTTCCCCCAGGTCTCCCGATAAAAATGGTACCCCACTCGCGTGGGTGGTTCAAGTACCTGCGACAGGCAAGGGCCCAAAACGTATTGAGGAGACATCAAAATTACCTATCACAGAACAACCTAGTTTTGGAAGGGGGGTCACCTGGGTTTTTGGCCCCAGGCTCGGCGGCCATCTTGGGAAACTACCAAACCCACACATTTCTGATAAAACTAGACACCCGAGGGAGTCCAGCGAGGTATGGCTTGCGTGGATCCGTTAACGTTTTCATACCCACAATCCCCTGCAAACCTCACATTTAGCTGGAAAAAAAAACCATTTTCAACATATTTATGTGTGGAATCACCGTGCCGGCACAAATGTCCTACCCCACAGCGTTCCCCTCAGTCTCCCGAGTAAAATGATACTTCACTTGTGTGGGTGGGGCAAGGGCCTGTGACTGGGAAGAGCCAAAAACATAGGGATTAAGGGTATAGCACAGAGAATTCTAAGCGCTACATTTCTTTCAAAATACATTTTCAGCCAATTCTGCAGTATGTTCTGTTTTCATTTTATTACTGTTTGTGTGTGGCATAAACACTTTACACATTGCTTCTAAGTTAACCCTGACTGCTTTTCGGCAAAGCTACCAGATGTGTGTGGATACATAGTTTAGATCTCACTCAACAGAGAAGTACTACAAATGGTACTCTGTTCCCCAGACTGAGGGACAGGAAGGTACTACAAATCATACACCTACCCACATCGGTAACAACCCTTATATCCCCACTGCAGATACCAACATGTTTCTGCCAACTTTTGCTGCGCCCAATTCGGTTGTTTACCTTCTTACTTTATGATTTGGACAATGTCCAGTTGTCACACACTCTGGGAATTTCTGAGAGGAATCATATTTCTGTAAAAAGAAAAGAAAAAGGAGAGGGCAGAACCTATAATTGTTGTACTACCCAACCTTTATGTGTTCCTCTTTACACATTTAAAATTCATGTCTTCAACCTTTTGCAACAAAGTCACATACTGTGTCTCATTACAGCCCAGTCTTTTTAAGTACACACACATATGTCTTATTAGCTTATTAGCTGCACAGACAGAATTCTGCAGTGTGTTCTGTTTTCATTTTATTACTGTTTGTGTGGGGCATAAACTTTACACATTGCTTCTAACTTAACCCTGACTGCTTTTCGGCAAAGCTACCAGATGTGTGTGGATACATAGTTTAGATCTCACTCAACAGAGAAGTACTACAAAGGTTACTCTGTTCCCCAGACTGAGGGACAGGAAGGTACTACAAATCATACACCTACCCACATCGGGATGGTATATCTCATTTCCAACCCTACCAAACACAAGCAAAGGGAAGACAATAAATGTCTTAATACTGCCCTCACACACTTTGCAGTGTCATGCTTCATCATAGGGCCGCATCAACCATCCAGGTGCAGACCAACACACTGGATGGGGCGCAAAGATTTTTTAATGAAGAATAGTGGTGAGGGTAGAGTAAATGTGAAGAAACACAAAACAAAATGCAAAAGCGTGACACAACTAAAAGGAAAAACATATATTCCCCTTAGAGACAGGACCTAAATAGTGCAGATACATATAATTAAAACTACCTAGAGGTCAACGCTCAATTTTTATTTCTGTTATCCCCTGGTAGGATTAAAACATAGAATCTGGGGTATTCAGGGGAGGTAACAACCCTTATATCCCCACTGCAGATACCAACATGTTTCTGCCAACTTTTGCTGCGCCCAATTCGGTTGTTTACCTTCTTACTTTATGCGTTGGACAATGTCCAGTTGTCACACACTCTGGGAATTTCCGAGAGGAATCATATTTCTGTAAAAAGAAAAGAAAAAGGAGAGGGCAGAACCTATAATTGTTGTACTACCCAACCTTTATGTGTTCCTCTTTACACATTTAAAATTCATGTGTTCAACTTTTTGCCTCAAAGTCACATACTGTGTCTCATTACAGCCCAGTCTTTTTAAGTACACACACATATGTCCTATTAGCTGCACAGACAGAAGGTTATTTTTTTCACACTTGATGCAGGAAACTGACCGCACAATATAAATGAAAACCATCAGAGATGTGGCTTCACTTTTCACTCTGTGCCATATGCTCCACAAACCATTTAGCAGAGAAGAAGGCGGCCTTCAATGAGAGGAGACTGTGGCATAATGGGCAGAGCTGCTGACTTTAGAACTGTGGGACCCGGTTCGAGTCTCTGCGTCATCTCAACATCCTGTGAATCTCGCCACCTCACTTAATTTCCCCATGCCTATAAACAAACAATAAATGTGTCCTTGTGTGATCTAATTTTTGCTCATGTAAAGTGCTCCAGTGCTTTTGCTTAGAGTTCGCACTATATTAAACTACAAAAAAGAAAATAGTTATCCTTGTCTGTTTTATTAATTTGATATCTGTTTCAATTCAAGCAGCAACTGCAAGGCCCTCCTGTTCAAGACATGCATGTGGCTTTTATGAACTATAAAAAAACAAAAAGAATGTTGCACTTAACTCGATTTTTAGTGAAAATTACTGGTCTTTCTTTTCCATAGCACCACTGGTCATTCAATTAGGAGGTATTTTAGAGGAATTCAGACAAGGAAATCAGGAAGGGGTAGTGAGAAAATATTATTGAAAACTAGTCTATAATGTGGTTTGTCGGGGCGCAGATTGAGAAGTTTAACAAGAGAGGCAATTTAAAATTGCTGAACAGAAAGCCATTCAATGATTCTAGCTATTGGCCCTCGCCTGACTAATGGGCGCGCACCTCGTCATATGGCGCTTAAGGAGGTATAGGGAATACTTACAATTTTGTTGCAAAATGTTTATAGCCTCCAACTGTTGTTGCTTCCGAAAATTCACTATTCCATTGTGATTGCTGGGGCCTAGAATCTTAACTGACAGACACTGTCTGCAGTCCGAGCAATATGACTCGGTGCCCCCACTCCTAATATTCCAATAAATGTGCTGTTTGTTGCTCCTATACCACCAGAAGGCAGCAGCAGGCTGTTTCACAGGGCTTGCCAACCAAAAGGCGGATTTGGGGATGGGAAGTAATGAGGTGAAAAAACACATCCCAGAACAGTGATGCCCTTAGTGGCCAGTTATGTGAGCGTGTTCCTTTTCATACTCCTTTTTTTGTATTCCTTTCCATTTTTATTCGCTCTCTTCTTGTCTTTTTAGTTTTATTTCTGTCAATGTTTTTTTAGACTTGTTGCACAGCAGTGCAGGCTGCTGTGCAACATGCCCTAAAGTAAACAGAAAAACATAATGACGCGGTCAGTGCCGGCTGCACCATAGCGTTTTGTTTTTATTTACTTTAAGCCATGTTGCACAGTGCTGCTCTGCAACATCTCAAAAATCATTGAGTACGCCAATAGGTCTTGCATAGGTGAAACCTATTGGCATTGGCTTTGCCAATCCGTGTTAGGAGCAGATTCCGATGAATCTAGTTTGTATAACAATAGGATGCCTCCCCTTGAGCTGCATGCCCCGTTTCCAGAACAGTACCATTGGGGTAATAGTCGGATGTTTTTCAAAACTATGTTTCATTCTTCTGTGCATCCTTTCATTTTTCTTCTTGCTTTTTAAACTTACCATATCTTATAAAATGGAGGGAGTTGGATAGGAGTACAGATCGTTACTTAATCAGTCAGGAGTTTGTATAGCGCGGCTACTCACTCGTGAGGGTCTCAAGGAGCTCTGTAATACTCTCTAAATGTAAGACACACAATTGATGGACGGAATGCAGAACAAATCAAAACATTCACCTCCAGTCAAGAGATCTGGGTTAAATCCATCATTCTTTTGCTCACCATGCCACCCCAGTTTAGACCTTGGGTTCGAACTGGAACGGCATGGTGAGCAAAAAAATGATGGATTTAGTCCCAGATCTATGTACTGGGGTGAATGTATGACATCGGTCTGCATTCTGTCCATCAACTGTTGTTTTTGCATTTGTCACCCCGAGTGGGACGGGTATGCTTAGACGTGAGTCCCGTGCTCTCCATGCCACTGGAATCAAGCTATCCTGGCTGAAGAGGGGTGAAACCCCGAAACCGGTCCTAGGATGCTTGGTTCCAGTCCAGGGAGGACCTGGCTTGGTAGTCCGGGCTGGACTGTTCCCATGAGACACAGGGTCAAGTCTGATTTGCATATGGCTGGGTTCAAACTGGAATGGCATGGTGAGCAAAAAACGATGGATTTAGGCCCAGATCTCTGAACTGGGGTGAATGTATGACATTGTTCTGCATTCTGTCCATCAACTGTTGTTTTTGCATACTCTCTAAATGTACCCAAAGCCACCATTCATCGCCCCCTCTTTTACCGTTCTAGAAATATTCCAACTTGTAGGCGGTTAAAAATCCTAGGTGTGGAACATGGACTTGTGGTCCTTGAGGGGGACGAGGACACAGGAGAGAGTGATGCGCATCCAAGCTGGCGCCTTACGAGGCTGTGGCAGATTGGATGATTTACTTCACACGGTGAATCCAGGAAATAAGTTACATTGTCTAGGATTCCTTCTAAATGTATTGACCGAACATACACCATTCATGTCTGAGAGGACGAGAAGGTTCACTTTTATATATGGTTTCATATTAGAATGATATATAAATGACATAAATTGCTGTCTTGTTAGTGCTGTGATTACATATGCCCTCCACAAGTCACATTGTACTTTGAGAATAATAAGTCAGGAAGTTTTTAGGTCAAAAGACCGACTTTCTGAAAGGGAAGTGTAAGCTTGCTGTCTTGTATTCAATTATGCAGTTCTGTCCCTTCTAGACACCTCTAGCGCCTAGTCCCAGGCGGCGCTTCTCCTTCTGCTTGTATGGTTGATGTATACATTGGACCTCTGCTGCTGTTCATCCAGAGGTGGTGCCCATGCGTTCAGTCTTAGGCAAACATCATCCAGATTATTTTAAAGTTTGTTGGTTCTCATGAGAAATGAACTATTCTGTGAACGTCTGGCGGTCATTGAGTCGCAGATAATTCATGGCTTGTTGCCAAACTGAGGCCGTGCTGTTGGACAGTGAGACCTGCGTGAACAATGAGCACAATCCAAGTCTTTCTTTGGACGAACGGTTGTGTTGGCCAACCTAGGAGTACGCAACCGAGCATATATCCATGAAGACACAGGCAGCCAGGGTCATACTGCTAAATGCATTTTTCTTTATCGCCATCCACCTAAACAAAACAAATCTTGGGTGACCAGTAGTTCAATAGGTTAGAACAAGTCAAAGGCCTCTACCCTGGGGCCACGTGAAAACGAAAGCCATACGACCCCCATCACCCCTCAAAATGTGCTGGTTAAACCTATTGCTCGCCTTGGCTGTTGGCATTGCTTCTCCAGTACAAAACATCATTTATACTGGTTGCAAATAGAGGACAGAGGCAGGCTTGAATGCCTCAATCCAATCCATAAATCGCCAACACCAGCATTATCAAGCCAAGGTGATCCTTTCACAGAGGAACAGTCTTGGATTCACCAGGTATAGATCCTCTTCCCGCAGCAACTTCGCATTGATGGAGTTTCGCAGCTCAGATCTAAGGTATGGAAGCAGCCGCGGCCCGCTGCATTATGGAGGTGGGACACGTCACCGGAAGGTCTGCATGTTCCGTTCTGGACACCTTCCTGTTATTTGTTAGCGTCTGCTGACATTACTACAGGCAGCTCATCGCCTGCAGGCGTAAAGCATGAATTGCGCTATACAGATTTGTTTACTAACACGTCTATTTTATTTTACTTATTGCAAAGGATGCATTATGAATTGAATATATCAAAAAGCCCCCATGTAGCAGGTGCTAGGGGTGTACTCTTTAACCCTCGAATTATCACAAGAAACGTTCCCCCTTGAGCTATCACATTACTCCTCTATTGCTGTGCAGATGGAACTGCCTCGACAGAAAGTGTGAATGTGTTATCGACCTCAGGGTCCACCTTCCCAAGGCAGGTGTAAGATGACCTCTCATCAGTTCAATCGGGCATTGGACTATAACCTTCCTTCAGAGCCCAGGCTCTGAAGTCTGGAGCCATCAGAATGAGCCCTGAAGTCTGCAGTCCAAGCATTGAAGGGAACTGTTCATGGGGAGGCCAGTCCAGCCTAGGATGAAATGACCCAACCCCACCTTATCCCCTTTGGAGCACCAGGAACTCCATGCCAAGAGCTTGGGGCTCTGCAGCTTCTGTAAAGGGAAGGGTGAGAAGCACCTAGGGCAGCCATCTACATATATGCGCCATCATCTACCAAGCTTAGTCTGTGCCAAGCTCCTGGGCTTTTACCAACCACCCTCACATAGGATTCTTCTTCGCCAATGATCAGAAACCTTTTGAAAAAATGTTTCAGATATAATTTTTCCGTATACACTTAAAACTGTGTGAGACAGAGGGAGACCTTGGTTAGTGTCCATTTAAAGGCTGTTCCTCCAGGTGAGGTGGAGGCCACAGATTGATGGGGCACATCTTTTCTTGAAGATCCTGTGGGGTTATAGGCTGGGAAAGAGAGTCCTGTGCTTCTGGGCAGGCGTGACTGGATTACTCCGTTATTAAATGTCGATTCAAGATGGACTGTCTTTACTTTGTTGTGATCCTCACAACTTTTTCAGCCAGCATCTGTTCTTGACAAGCAAGAGTCTCTTCGAGAGCGACACCTTGCACTGTCCTTGTCCGTAGGTAAGATTAATTGACCCACAAGATTGCGTCCCGTCTCCAACGCAGTTCATTAGAGGCAAATGCTTTTCATGTATAATCATTAAGGATGTCCTGAGTAGGGTTTGAATTTTCCTTGTGCCTGGAGTCCAACGCAGCCGTGTAGTAACTATTGCGCATGAAATGTCAGGAATGTGTGGCACTGAAGGATGAATAGGTTGTGAAGGAGGGGTTGGTTGATGGATAGATTGATGGGCGGCTGGAAATGTTTGGATAAGGGTGTGTGGATTGGAATGTCTGTATTCGATGGATAGATTGTTGGATTCGATTGGATAGAGATGCTTGGGTTACTTGGAGGCATGCTTCGAATGGATGCAGAGATGATTGGGAGAGGTAGATGAGCTGGATGGGTAAATTGAGGTGAATTGCGATGGATATGTTGATATGGACGATTGTGAGGGATGAATGGAAGGATCATGTAATAGACGTACACTTTTAGGAAGATAGATGGATGAGTGGGATGCATGGACAAATGAATTTTTATTCGACGATGCATGAATTCATATGGGTGGATGAAGAAATGCATTGCGGTGGATTGGGTTGGATCAGTTGAGCTGCTTGGGTGGAATGGAGCAGATGGATTTACTAGACTGAATGGAAATTGAATCCGTGGGTGGATGGATGAAAATTGGATGGAATGTATTCTGGTGGAATGTGTTGGCTGGATTTGGATTGGAATAGTGGATACTTAATATGGAATAAAATTGAATGAACGAAAAAATGAATGGAATGGAATGGAGTGTAATCGGGGAAAGAGTTCCCAGAGAAGTGATCATGGCTCCTGACTTTAAAATGATGTTGAGTAGATATTTGATTTTCGATTGATTTAGACGTCTGACACTGGCTTTGTTCTGTAACTTCGAGGTTGTAAAGAAGTACAACTTTATTTTTCTTCAAGAAAGCACAGCCCAGTTGCAGATGATCTTGAATGAGATACAGCCACGAGACACAAACGATTACTTCACCCAAGCCAGGATTCTGCAGGAACACAGTGGACCAAGCTCTGATAACCCGGAAGAAGACCCTGAGGCGCGCGAGGATGCGTGCACAGACATGACAGGTAATTTGAACCGACTGGTTTTATGCTCTGCGACTTGGTTGGCTGCAGAATCATTTAATATATTTAATAAAGGTACTCGGTATTACAAAGGATAATAATAATCCGGTTCCACAGTGTCGGTTAAATGTGTATTTCCATCCCTCTGAGATTCTTGTTACGGAACAACAAACTTCATAATCTGTTTCCAGGTTCATCTGTACCCACGCGGTGGCGCTGTTTCACTACTATACTAACATTAAAGTCTACTTTCAACACGCAGATTTGGAACCTGTTGGCGTTAAGTATTAAGCTTATGCTAACCAGTGGTGGAAGTGGGAACAAAAAGTAGGGGAACTGGGCGGAGAATTAGAGGGCAGGAATAACCGAAGAAGGATTGGGTCAGTGGGCAGAGTCAGAGGAGTGGCCACAAAGAGCAAATCATTCTAATTTTTAGTATTTGTTTGGCATTACAAAACTAAGTTACAGCTTATTACGTTATTTAATTCAACCAATGGATACACGTTTATTTAAAGTATAATATGAGTTATTGACATTCAGAAACTGGGATATGTTTCCAATCACAAAATGCCCCCAATAGCTTAAAAGTGTTATCTCAAGCCATTTGTCTCGAGTATGGAGTTTCTGTCATCAGCACTTCTCCATTTTTCTACAAGAGCAGTTCAGACATGAAATCCGAGTTTGGAAATGTTTTCCATATCATCATGGCTATCCGATATTTGCCACATAATGCATCATCTGCTGCATAATTTCCAATTTTAACTAATAAATTGTTTGGAGCTCAAACGGATCAAAAGTTACTAAAATACGTGAATTGTGTTTCTAAGAAGTGGAGGGCCCTTTGCAAAGGTTGCCTGGTCACCTTTTTCACTGCTGCATTTGTATGTAACACTGGTACTATAAAGGCAAAATCTTCGAAGAGACTGTTAGCATGTGTGAAAATGTCAAAATAATAAAGTATCGGAAAATATACTGCATTTTGCTGCAGCCTTTCTTTTGCGGCATAATTTAGTCAACACTGTGGTATAATTTTGTGCCCTATTGCTGCATAATTCCAGTGCCCCAAAGCAGGCAGCACATGTTAAAAATGCTTGTGCATGAAGAAGAGAGACCCTGAAGTTTGTGAACTTAGTTTGATGTGCATGCAAATCCTGCATTGCCGATCCCTGGCGAGTTGCCGCTACTACTGCTGAAACAAAGCCAATGGAGTTACCTATGGATGAGGCAGACTGGCCTTAAGGGCAGGGCCGACTTCAGCACTGGTGGAGCCCTGTGCGATAATATTTGTTGGTGCCCCCCAATGACCACCTATTCCACGGACTCCCTCACTACCACCCTTTAACAGTGCTACCCAAATCTCCATAACCACACTCTCTCTTTCAGATATATTTAACTTGATTTACAGTGCCGCTGATACCAGTGTAGGGTGTCAGAGCACTTTACATCACATACACTTAGACAATCAATCATACATGTGTAAATCACTTTATAGGAAATGTTACATAAGATAAAGGACTACAAGGTGTAGGAGTCACATAACAACCATACTAGTAGGCAGTATAGTTTAATAGTGGTTGGTCTGGAGATACACAAACTCAGAATTTAGAACGTAATACCATGGGTGGGGGTTTTCTTTAATAACCAGAATTGATTTTTATCCAAACGAACCCTTTTTGCAACATTAGGAAAATCAAAGACTGGGGAAAAAAACACTTCTCTAATTTATACCTTGCAGTTTCCATTCAGCTCTTATATGACAGTTAATAGCTCACCGTTATATGTTAGGATTTCAAGTTACAAACTGCGAGTAACAAAAGGATCTCTCTGACAAAAGCAGTAACCCACTGACCTATTTACATATGCGCAGTTTATGATCTGCATGGTACATGTTCTCTGGAGCAGGCACATTAACCCTCTACGCTACCTTTCCACGAGTCAAAACTTCCACTTGTCAAAACTCCATCTCTCTTTAGGAAGAACATTAATCACCAGAATTATCAAGGCATTTTTATTGTTGCCGAAACCTGCTGAAAGCCAGGAAGGAGGCAGCAAGTGCTTTTAGAAACATAATATATTTGCAAACACGACGCCCCCAACTGCAGTCAGTGCACGGTTAAAGGAAGTGACCTGATTAGGGCCACCCAGGTCACTTGCAACCACCTCTCAGCCTTCCATACAAATGAAGAGTCGGTCAGACAGTAGAGGATACAAACCAAGTATATTTTATTCAGGTACACTTGAGCGGCGTCTAGTCTGACTGGCCTCCTGGGATTGCTGCAGAGGGACTCATTTCACCAAACATTGAGATACATTATGTACGTTTCTGAACCAAGAATGTCCCGCCCCTAATAGAATTCTACTAGCAAGTGCAGCTAAAACTAAGGAGTACAGTAAGATGGGTCCCGACTCTGAGACCAGGCGCACATTATCTTATTGCCTAGGTCGTTCTGTTTGTGTCTATCTATGGGAAAGGAATACGTTATTAAGAACAGTGTATTCATTAGCAGAGCAAGGCCTAACCTTGGAGAAATGAACATTTCCACAGCCTGCTTCGCGAGTCATGGAATACATAGCTGACGACATGATTCAAAATGGCAGCTGAATATAAAATGGTGCCGCGAATGCCAACTTAAGATAAGAAAAAACACAAGCAGGGTAGCAAAACATTTTCATTTCATCACGGTGCGATTGCACCAGTTGCACCGCCCAAGAACTGCCCTGCTCAAGGGTCCTGAGACCTCAGTGAGAGAGTCACCGTTGCTCTAGGGTGTGCTGCTCCAAAGGCCTGACCGCAAGACTGGAGTCGAACTTCAGCATGGATGGTGGTGGACAGACTTTTAAGGTTAACCCACACTTGCCACCGCTAAGGTCCACCTGCTGGTGCTACGACACTAGGGCTTCTAAGGTCCTGCGGGGCCTTCTAAGGTCTAGCATGGGAATGTGCTCCCTCAGGAGAGTGGTCTGGCGGACTGGTTATTAAGGCTGAACCTGGTTCCCCAGTTCCAAATTCAGTAGCTCTGACCATAGTGCCACATCCTCTCCCCCACTGAACACCATACTGCCCCACTGAGAGTAACCCGCACTGCCTTCAGCTACAACCCAGTTGCGCCTGCTATAGACACCTGGATGCGACTCAATTCAAATTACGCACTAGACAAGAGTAATATGCGGCCTAAAAAAAAAAGCAACAACTTCCTGGAAAGCGCAAACACTCAAGGGAATGTTATGTGATGTTATGTTAAAATAAATTTATAAAGTGCACGTACACCGGGGAGGTTTCATGGCACTACTTTCATTGATACCCAAGTCCTGAGGCACATTTAAAAGGCCTGACGCTAAATCCAGGTCTTAAGAAGGCTTCTGAAACTGAGAAGATTGGTGCAGAGGCGTATTTCAGAGGGAAGGGAGTTGCAGAACATGGGGGCCAAAATGGCAAACCTGGCACCACCAGTGCGCTTTAGTTTAAAAGAGGGAGTAGACAAAAGTAGCTTGTGTGCTGGGCGAAGATTGCGTGTGGGAACGTGCTTATTGATCAAGTTGCTCACGAATTTGGGGCTTCTCCCATTGAGTGACTTAAAAATAAGGCACCCACCCTTAAAGGCACAGCGCTGGACCACCGGAACCCAATGAAGTTCCTTCAGAAGAGGAGTGACATGAAGGTGCCTAGGTTGATGAGCAATCAGGCGTGCGGCCTGATTTTGAACCAGCTGTAAACGTTTAGATAGATAGAGGGGAATGCCGAAGTAAAGCCAATTAGCATAGTCAACATGGGACATGAGCATGGCAATAATCACCTGAATCCGGGCTTCGTAGGTAAGAAATCTGCAGATCTTTTTTATTTTCCCGAGTTGGAAAAAACAGATAGAGATCACCCACCCTACCTGAGGCTTCATAGTAAGGTCCTGACTGATTATTACCCCAAGGCTCTTAGCCGAGCTTGATGGAGAGGGGGACTGGCCCAATTAAATACAAATTTAAGTAAAGCATGTGAAATGTAAGAAGGAACAGCATGGTTACCCTAACGCTTTTACACTCATTATTCATGCATCAATGAGTGATGCATGAAAAGTTAAGTACATGACCACGGGCCTGGAAGGGAACCTTTTTAATGTCCATTGCTTATATCCTTTCAAGAAGAAAGCAGTATGGTTAAAAAAGATCACATCCCTGAACCCAGAGACAGTACCCCCTAGACTGGTGCACTTCTCCACCCGGGAAAAACAATGTTGTTCAAAGAAAGATGAGAAAACAAAAGTAGCACTTCACTGGCAAACTCGGTAAAGTGGAGCTAATGTGTTTGGATGTGAATAAAATCAATCTGGCCACTTTGCGACCACTCTATATTGCTTTATTTAGTTATTTTTCCACATTTTGAACCATTTATTTCTCTCTGTCCTAAGGCTACACTTTGGAATAGAAAAATGTCTGAAAAAGACAACATTTCCAGCAAAAGTGTTTTTCTTTTTTGGATCCGTTTCATGGAGGAATAAATAAAATAAACGAAAGGAGGAAAGAGAAAGTGAGAAACCGTTTCTTGAGGTCACGGTTTCCAGTAAGTGAGGAGAAGCAAGACAAAAAGAGAGTGAGGATGAGTGAGAAAGAGGAGGGGGAGGTTTGAGTCAGCTGCCAGCGGCAGAGCATCAGAAGGGGACACTGTCCTTGTCTTCTCTGAGGAGAAAGGAAGAGACTTTGTTCCTTCTCAGCCCGCCCCGCCCGTGTGGGACGTGTGTTTAAAATAATGAAGTAGGGGAACAGAATCTATCAAATGAAAGAAGTAGGGGCATGCCGTGCCCTGCCGATTCTGCCCACTTCGACCACTGCTGCTAACTTGACATTTCTTTCCCGTGTTGAGTAGCGTAACAGATCTTTAAGCCCCCCTGCATGATACCCTGCAAACCCCCCCATTCAGCTCCCTTGATTACCGGTCTTCCTTCAGTGGTGTTCAGGTACCTAGCCGCTGCACCCGAACCCAATGATACCGACAGTAATTACAGTTGTATTTGTTTCAAAAAGATCAAAATAGTTTGCAGTAAGACTGAGGGCAGGGCCTACCAAAAACTATTTTTTTGGTTGTTCTTGAGCGCAAAAATTGAAGTTGAGTTGTCACCGTGCTTGTCCTGGTTGTCATGGAATGTTAAACAAGTGCATCCATTAGTAAATGGAGCATTAAGTGACGACAACATCCTGAGGGTATTAGAGATGGAATCCGTTTCACAGGAAGTGAAGGTCAGTCTGTCATCCTCATTATCTTGACACCTTCCATCTACCTTGACACCTTCCCTCTACCTTGACACCTTGTCACTACCTTGAACCTTCTCTCCAGTTCTGGCAAGGGCAGCTGAGCGCAACAACAGTCAATCGCGGATCAAGAGCAAGTTATACTCAGACTGCTTATTACTGCAGTGGGGGTCCCATTAAACCTACTATTTCACGCCATACGCTGCCTGTTTGCTAGCTGTCTCCACGGTCCAGGAGAGACCGCAACGCCTTAGTGCTTTCACCACCGCTGTCCCAGGCTACTCGGGAGGAAAAAACTACATTCCCGGTGTGGCGCACGATCATCTGCATCACTGGGAAGTGCCAGGAGGTGCTCAAAGGACGTCGCGGACTCCAGCAGCGCGGGTCCCATTAAACCTACTATTTCACGCCATACGCTGCCTGTTTGCTAGCTGTCTCCACGGTCCAGGAGAGACCGCAACGCCTTAGTGCTTTCGTCACTGCTATCCCAGGCTACTCGGGAGGAAAAAACTACATTCCCCAGCATTCCCGGTGTGGTGCACGATCATCTGCATCACTGGGAAGCGCCAGGAGGTGCTCAAAAGATGGCGTGGGCTTCCGCAGCGCGGGTCCCATTAAACCTACTATTTCATGCCATACGCTGCCTGTTTGCTAGCTGTCTCCACGGTCCAGGAGAAACCGCAACACCTTAGTGCTTTCGCCACCGCTGTCCCAGGCTACTCGGGAGGAAAAAACTACATTCCCCAGCACTCCCGGTGTGGCGCACGATCATCTGCGTCACTGGGAAGCACCAGGAGGTGCTCAGAGGACGTTGCGGGCTCCCGCAGCACGGGATAAGGGTGGGCCCGCCGCACCCATCAGAGACCGGAGGAGACCTGGCTGCCCCCAACCCCCCCTCCCCGAGACCTGCATTATTAGAAGGTACAGTGGATGGTTCCTTTATTTCATATATCACCTCCAAGATATTTGAGTCATCAGCATCAACACTTTATTAGCTATATACCTGTCTTAGTGAGATAATACCAAGATGAACAAGCGAGAGGGGAAGGGCGTGCAGCCGGGTGGGAGTATTGTGGGGACACTTGAGCAATTTTTGATTAGGGCTACCTCTGTACTTGAACACGAGATAGTGAGGACGGAACAACGTCTATCTCTGGAGCCTTTCTCTAATAAAAGATCTTTGTTGGGGGGTATGGCTCCCCTCTTCACTCAGGACTGTGGAGTTAGCACTGATCAAGTGAACAAAATGGCATCAGATGTAGTCTCTGAGACAGTCCCCGAAATACTCACTGGTTCCAGACCCTGTGAGTATGTGCCCGAAGTATAGCCAATCTGTACCATTCAAAGAGCTGCAACCAGCGCATTAGGATTGTCTAAAACCTCGAGCTTGGGACTAATTCCTTACCCCGTTGTGAAGAGGAAAAGAGGGGGAGGCCCGCTGAGACCTAGATCTGCAAAATCTGCAAGGCAGTCTAGAAGATGGGGGATGACACCGCTGACTATGGTACAAAAGTCCAAAGTTTTGCGGAAATATCAAACACTGACATTCCCCAAGTATCCTGTCTGGTCACAGACAAAGTTTCGTGGCAGAGGTTGGAAACCCTTGTCTCTACTATGCTAAACCCCATTACATTGAGACTGGCCCAGATTGAAGATAAGATAAATGGTCTTGAATCACAGGCTAAGTCAAACTTTCGTACTACAGAGGCATTACTAATCAAAATCAGGTCCTCTCCACCGTCGAATGAAAATGTCCAGATCACTGAAGTCACTACCCAAGAGATAAGTAAACGGGCACTCACTGCGAAACCATCTATAACCACAAGGACGAAGTCTGTACCCCAAACCTCGGCATTCCCCTCAAATATTAATTCAGCCAAGTCTATGGATGAAATTAACAACACAGCTGATACATCCGGCGAATTTGCCCAAATGTTCACGAGTCCAACCGATGCCAAAAAATTAAATAAAGTGGCTGATGTAAATAATCTATCAATGGCCAATACTGACTGCGTAACTACTGGGCAGAGTATAATACCTTTGGGGCAGGGAAGCTCATGAGTTAACAGGAAGTTTGAAAGATCGGTCCGAGGCACACTAAAGACTGGTACTCAGACTTTAACTCTGCATCTGCCACCAGCGGCTGCCCCCTTGGTGGTGGTACTGGGAAATATGCCATTATTGCGGGAGGGTCAGGCTGAATCCACAGATCAACTAATGACTAAAGCCATGCATTGGGTGGACCAAAAGTTGAGGGGGGCAGGGGTGTGGGATGGGAGCATACAAAGTCAATTGATTATGGCTAGGAGAGTAACTTGGATAGGGCCTACAAGAAAAGAAAAGGGAGGGAGACTGTGTGGTCTTAAATTTTAATAATGTGTGAGAGGGGGTAGCGGGGTTACCGCTCCCCAGAATGTAAGGACCAGGATACAGTAGTTAGGCCACCAGATATCAGCTTTATTGAAACAAGTTCCCAGGGTTATGAGGAGTCAGAGCACCAAGGTAACAGTCTATGAGGAAGACGGAGTACTCGGGATTCAGTCGCTGTTCCTGTATGTTTGTTCTTGGTCACAGCTCGGTACTTCTTCCTTCTTGCGGATGACAAGGGTTCAGAGGTGTCTCTCGGATGGAAAGAAAACAGAACCCGGGGTTATTTACAACATCGGGACTTACGATGGTGAAAGGAAGGGGAGGGGAAGTGACGGGATCACCAGGGACCTTTTCCGTGCAACAATACGTTCGTGCCGGGGAGGTGTATTCTTTTTGGAAGGTGAACAAACCCACCCAAACGTCTTGTGACTACCGTCACCCACCCCTACCGGTTCCCTCCCTGTGAGAAAACGAGTCCCCTTAATCGGGCTCGTACCTTGTGGTGCCACACTTCTCCAGAAGTGTGGCGGGGCGGAGCGTGGTCTCGTTGGCCTCCTGGCTTTTTCGTCTCCTGGTACGCCAACGTCTCCGGATCGTCTCTCCTCTCCTGCTCCGACGGCTCTGCTCCAACTATCTCCGTCTCCTTATTCACGAACACTTCGGCAACTGCTCCTTCCGGCTTCTCCTCTCCTGGCTGTGTCGCCCCGTGTGCGTCCTGACGTAGTTCTTTTAACGGCAACCGGCCATCTGATTGGTGGACGGTCGGTGAAGTCAGAGGCAGCGCTCCTCCCTCCGATAATGGTCTGTCCCTCTTAAAGGGACCAGGGCTGTCCTGCAAGCGGGGCGGAAACGAACAGGAGTGAAAGTCCTCCCCCGGCTCGAGGCAAACAGGGACCCCCTGACATAATGGTTTTATTGTCAAATCTCTTTTGAATATTTTGGGCACCGACCTAGACAGGAATCCTAATAATATTACGGTGCTACCACTGTATTTTTTTATAGACCTCCCCTCCAACAATTACTACAGACCCATCAACAACGTTTGATGTTGGAGAGACAGACCTGGGCGGCTTCAAGAGGTTTACCCAGGGTATTTAATCTAAGATGTGAAAATAGATTTGCCCCTCTTTCTGATTTAGAAGCCTGCGACTGACTACAGCCAGCACAACTGAATCACACTGAGAGCAGCATAAGCCAGTCTTCAACACCTTTGCTTATTGGGGATGGTGCATAGGCAGTACCATCAATTCAATCAGAGAGTAGAGGGAATCCGCTTTTTCTGGTCTTTACCGCTGGTGATACCTTACTGTCATCTAACAGACAACAGGGGTCTCAAAATGCGGCACTTAAAGTAGATCTTAGGAATATACTGGGAAATTACTTGAAACAGTGTGATAAAAATCGGCTAAACACACAGCAAAATCATGATTGTTTAGTGTCACCTTCCCCTCAGTTGCCGCTAGGGGTGGCAGAAGTAAAGGGGATGAAATTGAGCAACCCTTCTACCATGCAGGTAATTGTAACTCAGGAGGGTATTGATTCCCCTAATTGTGATCCAGTAAGCCAATTATTAGCTATTGCATCATGGAACATTGCTGATTTACATTCTAAGATTGCATCCTCAGATTGGTCATCTTTCATAGAGGGGCATGATATCTGGGTCTTTCAGGAAACATGGACACAGAATCCCATTTTTCATCCAGGATTCCTGAACTTCGCAAAACCCGCAATTGCTAGTCAAAAGGGGAGACCCTCGGGGGGACTCACTATCTGGGTAAGGCAACACCCAGGATATAGGGTTGAAGAGATAACAACAGATAGCCCTGATATCTTGGCTATCATACTACGATCCCAATATGACTTAGATATCATAGTGATTAATGTCTATGCAAGAGGGAGACAAATGCAAAAAGAACTATTGATGGACAGAATGCAGAACAATGTCATACATTCACCCCAGTGCAGAGATCTGGGCCTAAATGCATCATTTTTTTGCTCATGCAGGAGGGATGGCGGGTGGAAAACGCTCAAATACTGTCTCCCTACTAGATACCATTATTGCGAACCTTAGGGGAAATAACTATATAGTTATCGCAGGCGACTTTAACTGTACTTTTGAACCCATAGGTTATGAAGATGGCGGCCTTAGTAGTGAAGAGGACTCCCTTTGGGATATCCCATCGTTAATTTTACCACCGATAGAAAAAAAAAATGGACAGAGGCTGCACTCCAGTTAAAAAGCCTGTGTCTGGAGCGGGGTATTAGGGCTGCAAATGGAAGGACTTTTTCTGATAGCGAGGGCCAGCATACTTACAATAATGGGTTAAGAAGTAGTCGTATTGACTATTTTCTTATTAATGTGGAGTTATGGCCCTGACTTATCGATATGGCAGTACAATCGAGAATTGAGAGTGGCCATAACCCCTTACTGCTAACTCTACAGTTAATGGGTTTGGGTAACCAGGCAGAGCAGACTGAGATAGTGACTGCAGATGTAATTCTGACAAACGATATGTGAAGGGTAAAATGAGTAACATTACTGGGAAATGATTATAACTTAGGGCAGATGACGATTGCAGTGGAAAACACACTATTAGCTATTTCAGCATTAGACTCCAAGGTAGATACCAATATTGCGATCACAAAGGCGCATGAAGAGCTTTTTGCTAAGCTCAAAAGTTTATTCATTAAGATTAATAAACCTAGCAGCCGAGTTCCTAAAAAATCAGCCACGTGGTACAATAAGGACTGTAGAGCTGCGTATAGGCATTTGTCTGCACGGACAGCGTATAAAAAAGCCCAATACATAGCTGAAAAGGAGTTTGACGAATTAAGATGGAATGAACTATTGCAGGCAAGTATTGGGAAAAACATGCAGAATTTCTGGCATACAGTAAAATAGGGAAGTGGTGAAATTACGCAAACCCCGGTTAATAATGTAGCACCAGAACAGTGGGTTTCTTATTTCCAGGCACAATTTGCTGCCCCGCCAGATAACTCCAATACAAATTTTGAACTAGTCCCAGAGACGACGTTGGCCTTTGAGATCAGGGAAGTTGAAATTGCCCTGGATGCAACCCAAACCGGAAGGGCACCCGGTCCGGATTGTATTCCGGGCAAATTATTTAGATATGATAAAGCCAACTGGCTTAAATACATCAATATATCAGCAAATGCTATAGCCAGAGGGGCTCCTATCCCTGATTCTTGGCGTGGTGCCGAAATTATACCGATTTATTTTAAAAAAAGTGGACCGCACCTGTACAAGAAATTATAGGGCAATAAGCTTAATAGATACGATGCAAAATATCTTGGCCAGGTTTGTGCTGAGTCGAATAAATACGTGGATAGGTGAATGTGACATTCTATCAACACTACAAGCTGCCTTTCGCCCCCATGTTAGCACTATAGATCAAGTCTTTAGATTTCTGATGATTTACTGGAGCACCGTAATCATGGCCGGGGGAACCATATACGCAGCCTTTACAGATTTAAAATCTGCGTTTGATCTAGTCACCCGAAACAAACTATGGGAATCTCTAAAGGAAGCAGGGATGCCTCCAAAATTTCTTTTCTTGATTGTTAAATTACATGAGTCTAACTATGCTCAGGTCCGCTGGGGATCTCACGGAAAGGTTACAGAACGGTTCCCAGTAAGCAAAGGAGTACGACAAGGTGGGTTTTGGCACCCACCCTCTTTTCGCTATTTATTAATAGGGTTGTTACCTATTTTTTAACATATCCAGCAGATGCTCCCTCACTTGCTGGTTTAAAGGTACCACTACTAATGTTTGCGGATGATACCTTAATTCTATCCAAAACTCAAACCAGTCTGCAACGTGCCTTGGATAGATTTACGGTCTTCTGCAAAGACCATGATTTAGTGGTTAATGTAGATAAAACGAAATTCATGATCTTACATAGACATAAATCAGTGAAAGGGAGAGTAGTACTGGATAATGTCCTACTGGAACAAACTGACACCTTCACATATTTGGGAGTTACCCTGGGAAAAAGGTTAAATTGGAAACCCCAGATTGACCTATTGGCTCTAATGCATGCCCAACTTGCAGGTGTCCTTTTAAAAGACATCGGCTCTCACATACCAAGCTGGTAGGCTCTGCAATAACGATCTATAATGCAAAGATTAGGGCCTCAATATTGTATGGTGCCGAACTATGGGGCTTCGAAAATGTAACATCGCTAGCTATAGCCCAAAATAAGTTTATGAGATCGTTGACAGGTCTCTCACAATCAACGCCTCTTAAACCCCCTCTTCTTAGATCTGGGTTGTACCGCATTGGAGGAGTTAGCTCCCTATAGGCCCATAGTGTATTGGAGAAGGCTCTGGACTACGCCGGAGCTGCTACCATATGCTAATGCATTGAAATATGTAAAAGAAAATGACTTGTCAGGTAAAATTAAATGGTTACAAAAGATAAAGGGCACGTTGGCCGATATGGGGTTTAGCCATCCGTGGGAGGATCCAGCGGGTAGTTTGTTCCCATCCAAAAAAGATTACATGGGAGCTTATTGGAATATGGTGAACATTAAGTCATTGTCACTCATACAAGACTTGAAGCATATTGGAAATTCATTACCAGACCATGTGATAGGAAATTGTTCCATCAATTCAGAGTAGGCTCACTACCCATAAACTATTTCACGATAAAATGGCAAAATGCAACAGACATTAAATGCCCTTCATGCCATTTGATGGATGAGTCTATAATGCACATATTGTTCGTATGCCCGCGTATAAACGCTCCAGAAATAAATGGTTGAAATTGATCTGCTCCAATCTTGGCACAAGATTAAGCATAATTGCTCTTCGCAAATTTTCAGAAAGACATAGTTATAGCAATGGCTAAGTTTTTGAGCTGGATGTGGGACATTCGTAGAATTAATATGAATAAACCAGGTGTTGTGAATGTAAACCCTCTTTGTAATAACTAAGGGATTATGCTCTCTGCAAATTGGGGAGGTCTGGAGCCGAACTTAACTTGAGACTCACTGGCACTTTAGGTCTATTCCCGCTAGCTGCTGAGATTTTGAAAAACACCATATCTAAGGCTGTTACCATATATTAGGTATTATCAGTGCCATACCATGAAATGACAAACGTTTTGAAATTTAAAAAAAAATTCTTTTAATATTTTAATTTTTTTTAATTTTCAATTTTGTATTATTTGTATTACCAAAATATGTAATTAGTGGTGATTAATGATTAATGTTTTGTATCTTAGTGTGTCTTTAATGATTGAAATTATCGAAATAAAGACTACTTTGACTTTGCAATGGTGTTCACCAGACACAACTTATGGCAGATCAAGGACACATCAATGGACCCAGTCAGATAGGTAAACATTTAAGGACACATCAATGGCCCCAGTTGGATAGGTAAACAGTTAAGGACACATCAGTGGCCCCAGTCAGATAGGTAAACATTTAAGGACACATCAATGGCCCCAGTCAGATAGGTAAACATTTAAGGACACATCAATGGCCCCAGTCCGATAGGTAAACATTCAAGGACACATCAATGGCCCCAGTCAGATAGGTAAACATTTAAGGACACATCAATGGCCCCAGTCAGATAGGTAAACATTTAAGTACACACGAATAGCCCCAGTCAGATAGGTAAATATTTGCCACCTCAACGGCAAGCCATAATAGGTTGTACTCATACTTCAAAGTAAACCTGATTTTACATCCAAGATCTATTGATCCCATCGTTCACACACCATGACTACAGGCTGTAGAGTTGGCAATTTCAACATGACATCCATATTCTTGTGCCAATATTTACATTAGATATTGGTTTATAACTTACTACACTCACATACACATAAAATGACATCAGAGCCAGTTAATTGGCAAAGATGGCTCAAAATATAACAGCTGTCCAAAGCCAAGAGCCTACCAAAGCAAGCAGAAAAAAACAAACAGCAATGTGCTTTGGCACAGACATCCATGCATATAGACCCCTTGCCGTGTAGATTCATACAACGACCTAGTTGACCCCCATCCAACATAATTTAGAGTGGACTGCTCTGACCGCAAAGAACACAAGCAAGTATGACTCACTTCTAAACATTTCAAACACAAACAAATACAGCTTCATCAAAGCACATTGGATTTAGTGAACTAAGGCACAGAACCGGGAAGAACGCCCGGACTCAGGATGCATTACAGGACATTACAAATGTTGGTAAACATTGGCATAGCGAGGATGCTAGAGGCCCCAGTGCAAGCATGTGAAATTACCCCCCTACTCCATCCCCCCCCCCCCCCCAGGCTCCCTGTGCAGGAGTTAGAACGACCATAATTGGAGTGCAAATGGCCTCAAAGCTGTAGACCCCAGAGCCCCTGCTCCTGCTGCACAATCTGTTAGTAGGTACTATACAGTGCACATAACCCAGCCTCTGTATTCCCCCAGTTTCCCATCTTCTTCCACCTTCAAGACTCTCATTCCCTGACCGACATCACTTTGGTTTCCATCACCTCTACCTCTTATTCCCTGAGTGACATCACTCTGGTTTCCCACTACTCCATCTCTTAGTCTCTAACTCTTTTCACTTAATATCCCTAACCTCCCCTCTTCCATTATCTTCCATTCATCTTTTAGCTTCTTCAGGCACGCTGCCCCTTTCATGTCTCTTCGTTTTCCCTCTTACCTCCATCTTTAAACGTTTCCCTTTCGGCTCACTCAAGTGTGTTTCTTCTCCCACTCCTCTCCCTTTTTATTTCAATGATTTAGCCTTTTCCCCACCACTCTGGTATCTCTCCTTCCCATTACTTCTCTTCACTCTTCCTGTAAAGTCCTTACCCACCCTCTCTCACCTTCGTTCCCACCTTGCACTGTGTGGCTCCACTCCTTTCCTCTTTTTTGTTTGACTCCTGCTTTCCCATGGCCACTCTCTTGTGTTTCCAATCCCATACTCCTTTTCAGATTATTTGTCTGTTCCCTTACTCACTGTCTGAATCATTTTGGTCCTCACCTCCTTTCTCTTTCCATTTCCTTTCTTCTGTCTAACTGTAACTTCTTTTCTGTTGGTATTTTCGCTGGATGTTTGCATTCTGTCTGTTTATTCTCATCTTGCATTTGTTCCTGCGTCCCTCTCGTTCACTCTTGCTGTTAAATAGTTTTAAGTTTCTGTACCACTTTATTTCATTTTTTTCTACCAATTCTTCGTTCCCTATCACCCTCCATCTCATTGTTTTCTGTCATTTGTCTTAACCTCGCTGTTTCACTTTTATCTCTTACATATTCAGTCTCCACTTTCTTTTTCACACCCTTTATTCATTTCTCAACCATCAATTGCTGCATGTCCTCTCTTCCTTTGCATCCACACTCCCTTCTTTTCCTTTCCTGTCACCACGTTGTGTTATTTGTTTCTGCTCATCCCAGCCCATCAGGCGAGGTCACGTTAAAGGAGGCCACAGATGTAACTTTGACAATTGCAGCAGGTTGCAACAGCAACGAGAGAAATGGCAAAGATTTTTCAAGAACCACATACAGCAAAGTCCAACTCTCAGCTGGTGTAGCATAGTTAACTGAACCTTGAGTCTCATGCACACAAGGAACAGGTCCTGTGGAAGAAGGGCTACAAGCTTACTTGAAGTATAGACCATGCTTATTATGCAAAAGTCTTATCCAAAATACTGAAACCGCTTTATCACAGCACAGAGATACAGAGTTTCACCTCCCCAAGCAAATGAGCGTCAAATGTTGCTTCATCCCCACATTTCCCCAACAGTTCTATGTTTTTTTGTGATGATCAGTCGAAGAAAGATAATGTGACAGAAACCAAAACTTGAGATAGTGTTGTAAGCAGGTGCGTGGCTTTCTTCCAAGAAGAGACCTCGAAAAAGATACGAAAAGCTCCCACATGTTGAGCTGGCTCCGTGAGCAATCCTGGCTTTGGTGTGCCAGGTATGAGAGTGAGGCTGTGTGTCAGACGCGAGGAGGCCGCAGAGGCTTGCTTTCACACAGGCACACTACATGGCTGCAAGTTACGCAACATGACATTCAGTAAATACGCCTGTTGTGTTTATTTGTTCTAAATTTCCTAACTTGCTTTTTGAGTACATTAAACCGTTATTTTTAGCACAGAATTTTCGGCGAGATCGACTAGCCTTACTGTACCCTCAATTCTTAAGTACACCTGCTGTCTGTTTTTGTGTTTCGTGGTGTTTAGCGGGGTTTTCATTCTTGTGCATGAGATGCTGTATGGTTTTTTCCTCTTATGGAGGGTGAATGATGCGCAGATATCATTGTAATTGTGTTTTGCTGAACTTTAATGATGTGTTTTATTCAAATCGAATAAAGATTAATGAATGAAAATACGGTATATCTCAACAAAATTTGCATGAATCCACAAACTGCCGCAGGCAGCAGCAGTGAAATCTCCCCTCAGCATGGGCAGAAGACCAGGTGCAGGGGCATCAGGTCCAGAAA
Organism: Triturus cristatus; assembly: GCF_964204655.1. Lineage (NCBI taxonomy): Eukaryota > Metazoa > Chordata > Amphibia > Caudata > Salamandridae > Triturus > Triturus cristatus. Next base: position 1,637,010,147 of record NC_140589.1, read on the forward strand.
TGTAAGGGGTCCACTGGACCCCGATTATTGCTGTATGTGTCTACCATTTTTATTGCTTCCACTAAGGAACTTGGCACCGTTTCTACACCAGGGGGCAGAACCAGGGCACACTTCCGCCACGTAGAACTGGAACCCAACGTAGATGGAATGGTGAACGCCTGCCTACCTCACCCAAAAAATGAAAATCACGAGTAGCGGCTATGCAAGCTTCCCTCCCTGAATAGGTCCACATGGTAAGCGAGAAGCACAGCAAGGCCCCCTCATAAAACAAGGATAGGTGAAAGCCATGCTGAACACCCTACATAACAATAGTTAGGGTTTAGGTCGATGAAATGTAAGCCTACGGCACCAAAGGTATGGCGTGCAGCGGCGAGGGGATAGGTGCATGCAGCTGCTGTGACACCCTATCCCATGCCTTTAAATGTAAAGATAATGCTTCAAGTGCCCAAATGAGTATCATTTCTGCTCAAAAGCTAGTCCTATCTGAAGGTGGTGTGATATGGGCCACTCAACAACTCTGTGCCGCGGTATTACACAGGCCCCTGCAGCCGCTGCGGCTCATGGGGGATCCTAGCCTTTCAGGAGGGCCCCATTGAGGCCAGGGTTACGGGCCTCTCATCACACTATGCAGGGGGCCCATCCTTTTGCATTACACCGCTGCGCATATGTGTGCTTATGCCACTCTTTAAATGCATCCTAGGCGCTCATCCTTAAATGTGATCAGTCCCTGTATCCTGCGCACAGTCAGTGTTAAAGTTGAACCAGATGCCGCCTGGTTGCGAGCGTATCAGAACTTGGCAGAGGGCTTTGAGGGATTTCAAATACAGATTCCTCAGCAATCAAGATAGTTGAGTAAATGTATTTCTAAAATCCTATGTTTTTATTTTATTGGAAAGCGTGGGAGCTCTGTCAGGGTTAAGAGACAGCTATACAACCATTATAGGACAATAAAAGTTTGCAACTGACATCATAGTGTGATGGGGGGGCTGCTATGCAACCTTAGAAGACAAACTGTTCTAGTATCTCTTCCCAGGCCTCAACATTGATTTGGAGGAGAATGTAAACTTACATTTTGCGGCATGGACAATAGCATCGGAATGAGGTCGGTATGAGACACAGGGTGCTTGTTGGAGGGCTGAGGGTCACTAGCGGTCTCTGCCACCTTGGAACAGGGGGCACAGACTCACTGAGACCTTCTGTCGGCCTCAGGTTTCCCCCTGTTCCCCTCCAGTCTTCAGGCTTTAGCCCCTAATGAACACATGCAAGCAGGAGATGCACCATAGAAACTGGCAAGGATCCTGCGTTTACACACATTGGACTCTCCTGAGGGTCTGTGTTGGACCCACCTCTAGGGAGCGCACTGTTCTGTGACAGGTTACAGGCAGCCATTAAGGGATTCCTTCCGCCATGCCTGCTTGGACAGGCTCGGCTAAGCAGCTCGAGTCCTGCATCCTTTTACAATGCGCTTTGCACTCTTGGCCCCAGTGGACAACGAGTGCCCGCCTCCCACTGGGGCCTGCAGGGTGTTTGTTACCCCACCACCAATGTGTCCTCACAGACCCTTCTTATTCTAGGTTTGCCAGGACTGTCTGAGGGCTTCCCCATGCCACATACTGTGCCATTTTTAACCAATGCTGGTAAGAGACATTAAATGCCTCTTGCCTTTCTTCGCAGCGGGGCTTCTCTTAGTAAACACCTGTATTAGGTTGAAATTGGGCCGAGCGTTAAACCATCCAGTCTGTGACTCACGGGCGGCTCCTCCGCTAAGATCATCGCCCCACTGCTCTGTGAGCAGTTGAAAAAGGAAAAATGAAATGAAAATAACGAACAATATCATCATTTTAATTTACCGTTGTGGCTCAGCTGGTTAGGGGCGGGACGTGGTTGGACATCACAGGAACAGGGGAAGGAGTGCGCATGACAGTTTGGGCGGCCGTCTTGAGACGGCATCACAGTCATGTGCACTTTGCATGTTCTCAACAGGCTGTATTGCACAGTCTCCGTGGAGAACATGCTCAGGCCCCCACTCCCTGTCTGAGCGCCGAACCACGGCGCTCAGACCAATCACAATGCTGCTGTAATGCAGCGTTGTGATTAGCTAGGGGAGTCTGTGAGCCTGGGTAGTTCCTGGTTCCTGCTTCCTTCCTGCTCCCGGAGTGACGAAGAGCGAAGAGGACCGAGAGGCGGAGGCCAGTGTGCTGGTAAGTGCTATTTATTTACTTTTTTTTTTAATTTACCACCACGCCTCACCACCCCCGTTAAGTAGCGGCCGCCTCTGCTGTGACTCCTAAGTCTGTCGTCATTGGAGCTAGGTCACGATGATTGCTGGTACCAGGCCCTAGGCGACTATTGCCCCTAGGTATAGTCCATCTGCTGGACTCGAAGTGATTATCACTCCTGGCTTCACAATAAAGCTAACAAGCATTGGCATAGCCAATAGTTCTCGCCTTTGGGACCTTATAAGTGTTTAGCCATGCAACGGTTGATGTTGTTGCACCAAGGATATTGTGCTGCATAATTAAATACTTATAAGGTTCCAAAAGCGAGACCTATTGGCAATGCCAATGCTTGTTAGGGTCCTACTGTGGATCTTGTCCATTTCAAACGGTGCAAGAACAGCATATTGGACATTAGTGAGATCTATAGTCCTTCACACCCTCTACCCTGGACAACGGGCACCACTTCCTTTGAGCGCTACAGGAAAGGAAGTGGCATGGAATAAAGACCATTATATAAAAGGTTGTTGATGGGAGACCAGTCTGGGAGACCAGCTCCACCAAAAGAATTACAAATAGAGGTTAGCACTGAATAATGAAGGAAGTAGTCAAAGATTCTAATTGGTGTCTGCATTTTCCATAGGAGATGGGTGGAGCCCATATTTCCCTATCTGCAGATTACAGACTTGGCTCACGTTTCTTCCATTTCTAGTATCCACACCTTTGGCAGAAAATGGCAGACAAATAGCAGATAGAGTTATGCAAGAGGACCACTACAGAGTGCCTGGAGCCCCTCTACACTGAATATACCACTTGTTTTTCTGGATTGCAAAGTGACTAAGGAAACTCTGACTGCCCTACTTGTCTGGTCCGATGACAGAGATCGCCTTTCAGTGGTCGAAATGTGGCAAATCAGAACTGTCGAAATAACTTAGTGTTTCACAAACTGATCGTCCTACCTGAAACCAACCAGAAATTATGCGTTTGTACAATTGTGAGATTGACTTAGAATACATAGGGAAACCTATACATTTCAGACCAGCTATGTAGTCTTGTAAAGCGTAGGAGGCATGAGGCAAAGAGTACCGTGCAGAGGTGGCTCGGTGGACAAACTCAGTAGCATGGAATTGCAAAGCAGATTGAACTTGAATGTGGTTCTGCCTGCTGAGTGTTAAAATGAGTGGGTTCCTCCACTTCAAACCCCTGGAATAGTGTTTCCCACCCCTACTCATTGTACATGAAAGAAAGCTAGACACTTAAATTCAAGAGCTACACATTTTCAAACTTGATCACAATGACAGAAACTTGAATTATTCCGACATTTTATTATGGTTTGTGACCAGCAGCAATCGCGTTCTGGTATAGTAACAGAATTTAGTAACCAATATATCACCTGAAGCAAAATTGGGTTCCAAATTTCGTTTACAAAAATACTGCCCCATTAGAGTTAATTATATAATAAATCCACACCCTGGGACAATTAAACAAGGTTTACACGACCAAATTTGTGTCAGAAGATATTTTTTCTGGCAATAGTCTCACATTTCAGTGTATGCGACTGCTGAGCTGGTGTAGGGCTTGTCTGCCACTTGGACCCTTGCATTACCGGCCCCAAAGGACATCAACAAGGAAGGATGGCGAGCTTGGAAATTCTGCTTTAATTACCTCTCGGCCTGGGAATGGCGCTTTCATTAGTGCACGCAGGATGCAGGGCCGGGAACAGGCTCCATGTAGATGTCACCATAGTGTGAAAATATAATTAGGAACCCACACTTTGCTCGTGTTCCTGCGAGCAGCGAGCGCCTGCAGCCAGTCTGTGGTGGCGAGGAGGATGGCGTAGCCGAGATGCCTCGTGGGCTCTGTCCATACTTGCCCACAGGCCGCAATACATTGTTTCCCTCTCAGCTGCTGGAGGAAGGAGACAATCTGCATAACATGAGGATGGGACGGCAAAAGCGTGAACGCATTTTCTTTCGTCCCGTCTAGGGCGGGCAGGGGACATTTTCCATGCCGCTCCAGAGAAAGATTGTTTAGGTTGCCACGAAATGGCGTTGATTTCAATAGGCAGATGCATCACTGCGGTCGTCGAATGCTAGAAAGCCGGAAATAAATATATGAAGGCAGACAGTGAAAGGGGGAGTGAATGAAGAAGGGGAGTGTGCCAAGTTTGAAGGGAGAACTGATGAATGAGGGAGGAAAGAAGTGAGGAAAGAAGAAAAAAAGACTGATGAGGAAGAAAGAAGGGGAGAGGAGAAAGGGAGTGGGAAGAAAGAGAAGGAAGGGAGAAAGAAGGAGTGGAAGAAAGTATGCCAAGGAAGAGAGATGAGAGTGAGGAGGAAAGAAAGGATGTGATGAAGAAAGGGAACAACGAAGGGAAGAAGGAAGGAGGAGAGTAATAACTTAGAGGTGGATGGAGGGAGTAAAGGAGGAAGATGAACAGAAGATGAAGGGAAAAGGGGAGAGAAGTATGAATGAAAGGGTGAAGAAGGGAAAAAGAGGAAGGAGAGAATGAAAAAAAGCGTAATAAAAACAAACTTGTGTTGGGGCGGGGGGTACGAGGAAGTGCTTCCCTTATTCTGCTCCAGGAGGACTTGAGTGATGCCCACTCAACGCGTTGCGTGCTGAATGAAATACCCTTATGAAACTGCAGACAGAGGGCGCAGTTGGGCCCAGAGGTGAACGTAGTTAGGGGATGTCTAAGAAACTGCAGCGCCTCGGGGGAGGCAACGGACCCCTGTGGAAGCACCTTTGATGTTGATCATTAGGGCTAAGCACAGGGAAGACCCGAGGAGCAACTCTTACGGATGCAGACCGAGGTGCGTGATGCAGGAGCCTTCGACAAAAGGATAACAACAACAAAATAAAAGAATAAATACAAGTTGAGATGTAAAACGTTTTTATATTAGTGCACAGTTTATTTGATGCAAATCGAATCAAACTCATGACCATTTGGAAACCGGGCGCCTGAGAGGGAGGGCGAGGGTGAGACAGGCAGGGGAGGGAGAGTAGAGAAATGTAAGCAAGCACGCGCGGCCATGCTAATTAGAAACAGATGGCCCCTGCTCGAGTGTTAGAAAAGTGAAGACCGATTCCTAAAGGTCATCTCCTAGGGCAGCACATGCGCGCTGCGCTAGGCTCGACCTAAAAAGCACTGCCAGCAAACTACAAACTATAAAAGTGCATGTCTGTCTATCACACTCCTTCATCCATCATACCAACAAGGCGTGTGTCCTATAAAGCGATAACGGGACCTTAGTTGTCAGCGCAGCCATCAAGGGGTTTCGGTGATATTTATAAACCACAAGACCGAACATATATATGTTTATTTAAACCTGGGCAGAAACTTGTTGGGACATTTAGAAAGTTAGTATTAACACCAACACACAGCTAACAGACATACATTGCAGTGGAAGACTTCTAAAAAAATGTAACCCGTTTAATGTGGATAGTGACTCTGCATTGATCTGTATCACTAAGGCTGGATGCAAATGCCACTAGCAAAGTCCTCATCTCTGGGTCTATCCAGCGAGACTCTCCGGGTTGGAAAAGTGTTGACAAGGTTATAGTTTGCTAATGAACTGCTGATGATGAGGTGAAAATATTCTGGCAGCAGCACACATTGGTGATGCAGGCTGTAACCCGGTGGAGGGCAGCCAAGCCTAAGCTGGTGCAGTGTGCAGTGAAATATGGTGCCTTGCATGCTGCCTGGGTCTGTTGATTCCCAGACAACCTCCTGCAGTGTCAGAGCAGCATGATAGACACCAAGACCTGAAGAGGACAATAGTATCAGCAGGACTTCCACTTGGAATATCCTCGCAGAACCACTTGAGCCCTTAGAGAAGTTTTGTAAATGTCCTCACATCCTCAGTGTTCCTGACAAGCCTGCCTGCTACAGATTGAGACTTAAGGGAAGCACCAGCCAGAAGAGTTTGTCGTTCTCGGAGAGCGTCACCCTCCTCCCCATAAACTGTCACCGGAAACCATGGAACGAAAGGGGATTATTGTGTGTGGCAGGACTTCTTGTGGTAATAGTGCATGTTACATGCAAGGCATGCCTGATAGTAGCATGCAAACTTGTCTACTCTTCATTTTAGGGCATTTCTAGGACCAGGGACTATAAATATGGACTATTTGAATGGTAATGATAGCAAATGTGTGCTTGATAACCACGCTTTCAGTTTAGAAATATAATTTTTCTGTCTCTGTTCAATCTAATAAGACAGAGGAAAGAAGGTCCAATTCCCTGGTCCAGGCATTGTAAGTATGGCTGCAAGCGAATATTGCCTTGCAGAGATCTATCTTGGAAGCAAGAAGGCTTTCGTAGCATTAGAGTCCATGCCCTTCAGCAAAAAGGTAATGTTTTCACTTTTTGTGCAGCAAAGCAGGAGCCGAGCGCCAGTGACATCCTTAGAGATGAAAGTATATGAGGTACCAGTGCAGGAGTGGGACCAGAAACATGGACTTGTTGCTGCAGGGATGAATTCAGACTGCTCACCCAGTGACAGCATAATGTATGTGGGGGAGACGAAATGGCTTGAAATAATTTAGGCTTAGCAAATCAAGATAGCCATATAGGTTTGGTGACTGACTATATCTGGGCATATTAGGTATGGAAATGTAATGTAATGCAGACTTATAAAGCGCGCTATCACCCCACGGGTATCCTGGCACTGAGGTTACATTGAGATGAGATTAAATGTGATAGGGGTTTATCTAACGTTCACCTTGAGTTGTATATTATCTGCTGAGTTGGTTATGATAATGATGATCATTGTGATACACATGATCTTTAGACAAATACTGCAAAGTAATCATATGATAGTAAAACACCAATTACTATGTGTCCATGCTTATTTAGGGGTACACGGGCTCGGCTCCATTTATCATTGGCTGCAGATAACAGAATCTGTGACAGAACTGTCTGACTCCTGCCTTTCTCCATCCAATAGAGTACAACTCAATAGAGAAGGAGTAAGAGACACCTGCAAGTTCTTCTCTTCCAGGAGGTGCATTTCTCTTTAGGGGAATCTACCAGGTGTGACCCAAATAATATTATTGTGACACTATGTGGTCTAATGCATTACTTCCTAGCTCTGCTGTAAAACTAAAAGAACAATTGATGGACAGAATGTAGAACGATGTCAAAAATTCACACCAGTACAGAGATCTGGGACTGAATTCATCGTTTTTTTGCTCCCCATGCCATTCCAGTTTAAACATAGCCATATGCAAATCAGTCTTGACCCTGCGCCCAATGGGAACAGTCCAGCCCGAACTGCCAGGCCAGGTCCTCACTGGACTGGAAGAAAGCATCCTAGGACCAATTTCGGGGTTTCACCCCTCATCAACCAGAATAGCTTGACTCCAGTGGCATGGAGAGCACGGGACCCACGTCTGAACATACCCGTCCCACTCGGGGTGACAAATGCAAAAAGAACAATTGAATGTTTGATTTGCTCTGCATTCCGTCCATCATCTGTGTGTCTTTTACTGCTGTAAAACTAGACATGCCCGATGCCTATCCCTGACTCAAAGGTAGCCTTGAACTAGCAACTGAAGTAGTGAGTTAGACTGCCCAGGAGTCTACGCTGACAGGCTGCAGAAAATAATGTAAGCTCACTGGAGTTTATTCTCTCTCGCTCTACAATGTCATTATGCTAGGGAGGTACAAATTCCCACTGTGCTTTCCACCTTGTCTGATAAGACCCACCGACCAGGCGACAGGGAGCATTTGTTTCTATTTAGTGCAAGCAAGTAAACCCATGCAGCTGAGAGCACCTGTGTCCCTCCGCTTGCTCTTGTTAACAAACGCATTTGCAGCTCCTGGTAGAATCGAGACGGACATCAGGTCCTATATCTGGAGAGGGCATAAGCCACAACTGAGGACATCTAGACTCTGGGTGGACACCAAGGCCGGTGGCCTAAGGCTCCCCCACATGTCATTATATTATTTGGCCTTCCAGCTCTCACAGTTGACCTGCTACATATGTGCCCAAGCTGAGGCCTCATGGTGGGTGTGTCTGGAAAGGCACCTCCTAGGCCACCCAAATCTGTCTTTACCGATCTACCTTGATACCCTGACCCGTTCTGTCTCCACAAACCTGACACTGTTTGCCACAGTGATGGCCAGGCGAGAGGCCCACAAACATAGGCGTCTCCCCACCCGCTCTCACACCACAAGGCTACATTGTGGCACAATACAGCTCTATAGATAACTCGCAAATCGATTTACTTGGCGTCCTGGTATGAGAAAGGCCTGAAAAGAGTGGACCAACTCTTTGACATGGGTCCCTCAAAACATTCCCAGCACTGCAACTAAAGTTTGGCCTCCGGAATGCGGATAACCGATGGCATCACCAATGGACCCACTGCCTACTCACCATGTTCAAACACCTGCAAACTGAAACTTTAACCTCTCCAGTACTCCAATGCCTCCAGATGTGGGGTCAGTTTCAGGGAATGGTGTCTGGATTGTATGGCGTTCCCAGAAAATACGTACACTTAGGCCCCACGAGCAACACAACTCAACTAGTATGACAGACACTCATTGGCAAGGATTATTCCGTGGCTGGAGCAACGCTTCTCCTCATCATTACAAGGCCATTGGAAGTCCAGATTAATGTTTCTATGCTTAAAAATATTGAATGATTGGTACTGGTCCTGTGGAAACTAAAGAGGGCTGCGCTTTTACTCCATGACCTTTGCTGGAAATGTCATGTATTATTGCTACTTATAGCAACATATATCATATTGTGTGTACCTGCACAACGGAGTGATACAGGGAAGAATCTGTGGGCATCCCTGCACATCAGTGTTTATGAAAAATAAGTCTGTTTTTTAACACAACACAATCCCTATCACTTGGTATATCTCCTATCTGGAGTTATCAATTCTACACATAAGAATACTTCAAAGAAATCAGGTAAGTAGCACAAATATACACTGGTCACCAGGGGGAGACGAAACCATATACTAAACAAGTGGAAGGCGAACTACAAAGGAGAACAAGGCTTGGACCAAAGGACTTAGAAGAGCTTGGAGAACCAGGAACCACCCAAGGTTAAGTATCCAGGAACCCCAACGAGGCTGTGTGCAGAGTGGAAACACAACCTCGTGTTTAATGGAAGTTAATGGCAAAGTTGCGGTTGCAGATTTAAAGAAAAAGAACCCTTCCCTGAGGCCCGAAGAAACCCTTTGGAGGACAAAAGGTTGGGGATCCACCTCACCCGTGGATGCTCCAGGAACTAGGTTACCTGCACCAGGGAAGCCGGGTGCATAGGGGTGAAGTGGCGTCTGATCCTCTCATAGATGACAATAGGCAACTCAAGAAGAAAGGCCTGTGGAGAAGTCTGTGAAGGTGACCGGTGGAACCCAAGGGTGGATTCTTGGAAAGTAGAATCTGCAAGAGGGGACAGAATCTATGCCACTTGGAGGTGACCAGGAGGCATGGAAGCACGATGCCCACCCTTGTTGAGAAGTTCAGAAGAGTTCGCAAGGACCTTATCACTGCAGCTGTGGGGATCCTGCGATGCTGTCGAAGACCAGGAGCTGTACACGAGTTGTCCCACGTCGGTGTCCAGGTGGTTGGTGTCTGGTGGGAGATCTAACAAGCCTTGGTAGCCACAACTGGCGTGGAAGATGAAAAGATGCAATTGTTGGGACCAGCAAGGTCTAAGGGACTCACCACATGCCGAAGAGTCAGAGCAGGCCCGAGCAAGCGGGGATCCCACCAAAGCAGAAGACGACCCTCAAGAGGGCCGACCGACCAAAGGCACAGGAGTCGCAAGAGGACCTCAGTCAGCTCACCAAAGATGAAGGCCCACAATGCAAGGGATGCAGGAAGGACACTGTTCTTCAAGGGATGAGAGGCTGGAACTTCTTCTAGCCTGAAGATCTCTAAAATACTGAACCAACAAGCCTTTGCAACGGCAAGTCGACCCACTGCGCAGGGGTTTGGACCCAGCAGCTCCGACGAGGGATACTGTCCTCCAAATTGCAGGGAAGACAGATCAGGCTTCGGGGGATCCACAGATCCACCACCTGTGTTGCTGAGCCTCGGGAAGTCCATAGGACGACAGGAGCAGCAGACCGGTCAGCTTTGATGAGGTACCTTCAGATGCAGGGGAGTGATTCCTTCACTCCAAGGGAGATTACTTTGGATGTCCTTGATACCCACAGGTCCCTGGAGATTCTGAGAGAGGCACAAACACAGACGAGGCAGAATACTGGCAGAACAGTGAGACCAGGAGCAGCAGGAGTCTTCCTTGATGCAGTCTTGGTTCCAGGCAAATCTATACCTCGATCTTAAAACCCCCCTCTGCCAGTTAGCCATTTTTCATGATATATCCGATACCCTAGACCTGTCCACTCACACACATACCGCTGGCAGGCACCATTGCTAGTGGTAGCCAAAATATGCATCCTGCATAATTGGTGACCGCCCTCCGTCCTGATATGCACAGGAGTGGTTGGCTATGAGGAGATTGTGTACAAACTAAATGATAAACCCAGTGTCTTTACCCAGGTCTTGGGAGCCTTCCTAAATTTGGTAGACAACCTTCCTAGCATCCCACACTTTTCCGATCCCCACCCAACCATAGTCTCTGCCTCTGGAAACCGTTGGTGATTGTGGTACCTACCACAGTGAGTCTCTGCTGGGCACTTGTCGACTCAGGGTATGGATAGCTTGGTTAGCTCTGGGCCGGATGCACTAGGAATAACTTGGTACTCCACTCCTTAAACTATCACAGTTTTTTCCTCTGCTTCCTTCTTCCCCCTCCCCAGATCATTATCTCCAGAAAATGCAGTGGCCTTCCTGTGATGTACCCATCGGTTCTGCGCATTATGTGTCTCTGTATTGTACAATAACAGTGGTCTTCCAAGTAGACCTATTGCTGCTGTAATGTTTTATGGAGACCTACCTGCTTATCTACATATCTTTTTACACACCTATGTCCACACTCCAGGTATTTAAATAAATAAATGTTGCAACAGAATAAAATGCACTGGTTGACTTAGGCTTGTACAGGATGCAGCCGTAATTGAGGCGATATGTCTTGTGGTCTCCAGTGGCCAAAAGTATAATTTCACCCAGGGTCATCGCATATATGTGTTTTTAGGGTTGTCCGTGCTTGAATTAATTGGGCTCTGATCTGTAGTTAAGAATTGTTAGAGTAGTGAATGGGCTGGGCCAATTTAACCTGCAAGATGAAGGCACCATTCAGCAATCAATCAGACACCTCTGTTCCTATTGAACAAGAATGCCAACCACATATTGATTCTAGACGTATACACATGAATGCTGTGCCTTCCGTGCAGAGTACTGAATTATTATATTCTCCTATAACACAGCATGCAACCCTGTGACTTTTGCCTACCCTCAAAAATCTATTTTCACAGTTTGCCTTCTCTCAGAGTTTCCCAAACATATGCCTCATATCCACACCCTTGACTTTAATGGTTGGGACCACCAGGACATGCTGCCTTCATCTGTCTTCCATATTATATATGTAAATCATCATTGTGCAAGTTTACACTACTATGTTTGTGTTGATGTGGTTTTGATTATATCGCAGGTTAGGGTCCCCAATTCTTATCATGTTTGGATGTGATGTTTACCGTATTTTTTCAAATGCTTCTGGTCTGTGATTTGAGACCTCTCCTGTGTTTTTGTTTCTGTTGCTTCTGGTGTTTTGTTCCTCGTTTCCCTTTCTCATCAGCGAGATTTCATGCAAACAGTTGTCTTCAGATCCCCTCATAACCAGCATTTGTTTTTTCCAGTGTTAATCTCCGAATGGTGACAGAATTGTGTGTGCGCTTCCTAAGGTAATGCACCCGCCCACAAAGACATACCAGCCGCCATCTTCACAGCACCTTGGGAAGGGCGGCTGCCCATTTAAATCCTATGGCTGTCTCTCCTGACTATGGACTTAAATGCTCTGTGAGATCATCGCTAGCCTAGCCAGAGGCTACCATTCAAGAGCAGCAAGAGCTTGCTAAGCGCCTTGCCGCCAGTGTGAGACTCAGCATTTAAGCAAACATGTCACCAAGTGGCCTGGAACCACAAATGCTAGTATTGGAGAGGGGAGGAAGGAAGGCGACTGGAATGTGGCAATGCGGGAATGTTGATTGGTGATTTATTGAAGTACAGGAGTGAAAGCTGGTGACTTACAGTCAGGGAGACGTATGTTTCAGGTTTATATATGTTGTGCTCAGGATACTGGTAGTTATATATCATTGTACGAAAAGAGGGTATGTAGTTCCTATCAAAAGAGAAGGTCAAAGGCTGCATCGGGGCAGGTGGGCGGAGATCTACTCCCTAAGGCACAATCTCTCACACACCCAAGGGGCGTCATGCTTCATCATCGGACAGCTGCTCGTTGGGCCGTGGCTTCAATGCTCAGCGGGCCCCACAGGGGGGTTCTTTGCCGGAGTTCTTATGTTTTTTCCAATGTGAAGGGTGAGGTGTGATAGTGTGTGAAAAAATGTGAGTAGATTTGGTCAAAAAAATGTGAAGTAAAAATAACTAAAAGAACCCAAAATACTATTTAATGACTGGGTTCCTTTGTTTTGGTAAAAACGTAAGGTCTGGCTAGAGATGGATATAATGGTACAGTCCAGCACAAGGTGATGTTGTAAAAAAAAGAAGTTAACATGTTTCATTACTTCATGCTTGATAAAGCATGACACCCCTTGGGTGAGGGCCCTTGCTCCTGATCGAGCAGATCCCCCCACCTGCCCCCGGGCAGCCTTTGACCTTCTCTCTTGATAGGAACTGCAGACCCTCTTTTCGCACAGTATCTGGGGGGCTTGCATGGTGGACCTTTATATGCCCCTGGTCCCTCCTCTTTCGTTGTAAGCTGCATAACAACAGCAGATTTTTGAAAGGACATTTCCAGCTGTGATTCAGAAACATTCTGCCGCTCCAGATGTAGACCGAAGAGCGCAGGCAAGGAGGCTGACCCTTGGCATTAAGGAAAGTAAGAGACAGAGGTTTTCCTTTGGATGGAGTGTGACTTGTCATTTAAAAAGGATAAGAACCAGATGTTTGTAGTTAAGTAAGGCCTCCAGTCTGACCACATTAAAAGCTTCATAAGTGTCAAGAAGTTCGAATAGCAGTTGCTCCCACTGTCCACAATACACAAAGCATCATCCACCATCTGAAGCGTTGGCAGTTTCCTGCCCCATGTATACCTGAATCCCCACTATTGAGAGCAGATGTAATTGTTGGTCCTTGTGTGATCTTGGAACTATATGACTGCCCCCTTTTTAACACTTGCTGATTAAAGGTGACGTACTGTTGGATCTCATGTTTACACGGTATTTTGAAACAACCTGGACATTTTTTGTAGTAGAAATATGGTATGGCCAATTTCCACACAGAATGGAAAAATCCCTTGGAAAAGGGGACTGCTAGCAATTTAGACGATGACAGGATAAGCAGTGAGCAGAGGGCTTTTTAGAAGTTGGGTGTAAATGGATTTTTTCATGAATGCGATTGAGTTTAGGGAGAGGAGTTTTTGTGATGATGTGAGGGTGGAATTCCTTGGAATAAATTGATGGTTGAAAGTAGCAAGGGATTTGGCTTTTGGGAGGTGACTGTGTTGGCCGGTATATTCGGGCATTCATTTGTTATATATGTATGTTGCAATGCACATTTTGAGAATGTAGCTTTCACAATGTATTTTGTTTACAAACTCCATCATACCTTCCCGCCCACCCATTCTACTCAAGGTGCGCTCAAGGTCGAGTCTTTCTAAAATCTTTAAACAACAATGGTTCTCTCGGGAGAAGCGTTTTCCACCTGAGCTTTTATGACAAACCGACCACTAGTACATTTCAGTGCATTCCAACACGTTATTCAATTACTGCATGCATATCTTCAAGATGCAATATACGGTATTGTAGGGGCCCCGAAGAAACGGTGCAGTGAAAGTGGTAACTGAAAAAAGTGTGCTAGTGTTTCTGAAAAGAACAGTCCAAAGACTTTGTTGACAGACTATACTTTATTTAGTACAACAGACGCAAAATTCAAGTTCAGTTGTATAGATTCTCATACGAACTCCCAAGCTTCCAGACCCGAAGGAAAGTGGAGCGAGAATGTCCCAAGTTACTCGAACATTCGCTGATCCTGAGTAGTGGACTCGTCCATTTGTTGTTTACCCACAGGGGGTTTCCTTTGTATGACTGTCGGTGGGAGGAAGGTTGTATTTGAGTTGCTGGATGGTCAAAACGTCGACAAACAAATGTATTGACTAAAACAAATCTATGGAATGTTACACAACTGAACTCGAACTTTGAGTCTGTTGTAGTAACCCATTATACTACTTCATCAAAAATGCCTTTCGGAATGTTCTCCTTTTTAAGTGCACTTTAGTCACTCATCACTTTAACTGCGTCGTATCTTTGGAGCACCTGCTATATCGTTTATTGCATCTCGGAGATATTTGTGCAGTAATTAAGTGATGTGTTTGAATATATTGAAATCTCCCAGTGGTCTTTTTGCCTTAGAAGCTTAGGCAGAATACGCGTCTCCCAGGGGGACCCTTGTTTCATGTACAAATACCCGGGTTCCTAGAGATACCGGCTTTGCCCATTAGTAACATTCTTTGATTTTTAAAGTCTTCCATGCATATTAAGCTTGTCGCACATTAAAAAGGGAGGAAACCAGCAGCGGCTCCTTGACTAGGGCTTATGAGTGTTGCCCCACTGCAAGATCAATATAAAAAAATAAAATGATAATATCACCCCGTTATTATCATTTTATATTTTGTATTGATCTTGCAGTTAAAGCTGCGGGCAGGGCTGGGCTCCCCGCGTCACAGGGAGGAGGAGTGGTGGCTCCACCTTAAGCGCACATGTAGGTTTGGCCTGCCCTCTCCGACCGGCCAAACCTACATGCGCACTTTGCATGTTCTCCACCCAGGCTGGGTGGAGAACATGCCCAGGCTCCCATTCCCCGTCTGAGCGCCGAACCACGGCGCTCAAACCAATCACAAGGCTGAATTGCAGCGTTGTGATTGGCTGGAAGCCTGGGTGCTTGCTTCCTGTTTACTGCGTGGAGGAAAGGTGGCGGCTGGCGACCGGCGCGATGAGCAGGTAAGTTTCTTTTGTACTTTCTTTTTTATCTCCTCCACCGTTCCCTACCAGCCGCCATTGGAGGTAACTTAACTACAGTGTCACAAACAGTAGAATACTAACTAACACAGCTTGTAATCGTTGTAACTTGCTCAGACCTAGCTTGTCTTACTAGCTGCTTTCCCACACTGCAGTATGAACAAAAGGCACACAGGAGATTGGCCTGCAGCTGTTTGCAAAGAGATGCATCCATTTTGCTTCTGATTATTGTTGTGCCGAGCAATTATTTTGTTGGGTTTTGAAAACTAAGAATTGTGACGCTAGTTTGAGCAGCCCAGCGCATCTCACTACCATAGATTCACTGTACCCCAATCATCTTGCAGGCAAAGAAGAGGCGAGCTGCGTGACCGCCCAGATGGTGCTGGTGTGCTGCTGGAGAAGTATGAAGGAGGTGTCCCTGCTCCTTGGGGTGCTGTGTCAGCGCCTCCCTCTGCAGGCTGGATCTGGTGGAGGATTAATTACAGTACAGCAGGTACAAGTGCTGAACTACTTTCTAAGGCTGCCTTTATGTTTTTAAGGCCTTTAACATGTTTTCATTCACTGCTGGTACAAAGGCATACTTATGCGTCCACCGAGCCTCACTGTGTCAGTGTGAATTCAAGGTACCGCGCTCTTTTTTATTGGGTCACAAAGTCCCCTCGTTTTTGGAACCCGTGTATAGTTTGATTGGTTGCAGAGACCGTGTTCTATCCTAAAAGAATGATAAAAAGTTCGCTCTAACGTACAGTTTCTGCTCCCTCTTTTATTAAGAGACTGTTCAAGTTAAAACACCATCTGGGATCGCTCAAAAGGCCCGAGTGCAGTGTTTACAAGAAATTAGCTTACCACAAGCATTTCATTTGGAAATATCTCAGATTTATTATGTTTCTGGTTTCATTTGATGACCTTTCCTTGCCATATGGTTTCCACAAACATGGTTTTCCGGGTGGGGGAGGAGTGGAAGCGAAATATTTGTGTACTTTTTCGTCTACTACTGCTGTCTCGCGCCCCCCCCCCCTCCCACAACACCTTTTTAAGATGTTCCAAAATTCCAGTACAAAGTTAGCACGCCGGTGATTGGCCATGAAAGTTCAGAATCCTGTGCATCTGCCATAAGAATAATGCTAATATTTGTATTCTCACCTTGTCTCAAATCATGTCTCCATCTGGCCAGCAGCTGCGCCCGCGCCCCTCTGGGCTTCCCAAGCCCAATGGAGGTGGCAGGGAGGGAATGGCAGGTTGTCTCCTCATTTCACACGTCCACATCCTCCTTACAATGCATGCAGGACTGCATTGGTAGCAGTTGGCTTTGCTAATTGGCTGTGTAATGGTCACTAGCTCTGCCAGTTGCTTTAGTAGACGCTTAAAATAAGCCATTCACAGCCTACCTGGAGCACTGCCTGAAAAGCGTGGATTCAATCCTGCATGTTAACTCTGCACACATTCTTCATACAGTGCTTAATTTGTAACAAATGAAGTGCCAGGGCCCTTCTTGGAAGGGCCAAGGCAGCCCGCACCACCCATTGCCCCTGCCAGCGCTGCCAATGACAGTACCAACATAACTCCTAACCATCGCAGTCCTATAAGTGTGACAATCCAAACTGTTTTAGGCCACACAAAGCTATAATAATGGCATGAGAGGCTGGTATTATTAATTTTCAGTGCATATTGACTTAATAAACACAGCTGTTGTGCTCATCTCAAAATTAAAAAGACCGCGCCACCATGTGGTGGACTGTCGCTAGAGCCGGGGCTGACAATTAAGTGCTGGAGCCGAGCACCAGAAACCACCAGCTCTTATTAAGCACTGTATTCATGTCAACAGTGAACAAATATGGTGAGTTTCAGAGATGTTCACCCCCCATGTTATGTTATGTTATGTTAACAATGATTTGTATAGCGCACTGACAACGATTGGTTTCCTGGCGCTGTAGAGACAGAGAACAGTCAGAGTAGGAAGCCAGCGGAGTTAGTAGTAGGCTTGTTGATAAAGCCAGGTCTTTAGGGATTTCCTGAATGATATGAGGTTGGGGCATAGCCGGATCTCAAGGGGGAGGGCATTCCACAGACGGGGTGCCAAGGTGCCAAATCTGCAGCCACCCGAGCGTTTACGTTTAAAGGATGGGATTTGTAAAAGGCATTGTTGGGCTGAGCGAAGGCTACGGGACGGGGCATACTTTATAATGAGTTTTGTGATGAAGGTGGGGCTTTTACAGTGGAGCGCTTTAAAAATCATACAACTGACTTTGAAGGAACAGCGTTGGGCGACCGGGAGCCAGTGAAGGTCTTTCAAAAGAGGGGTGGCAGAATGCCATCTAGGCTGGTTCAAAATCAGTTTTGCTGCCTGATTCTGCACCATCTGAAGTCGTTTCAGAAGGAACTGGGGGAGGCCCAGATATCAAGTTAGCGTAGTCTATGTGGGAAATCACGGTTGCGATCACCACCTGTATCAGGGCTTCGTGGGTCAAAAGACGGCGAACCTTCCGGATTTTTCTCGTTTGAAAGAGGCACTTGGATATCACCTGGCCTACTTGCGTTTTTAAAGAGAGGTCACTGTTTAGGGTGATACCAAGCGTCTTTGCCGAAGATGAAGGGATCGGAGCTTGACCCATTTCTGTTGGCCAATACTGTGGGCCCCAGTATTTAGCGCTGTCCCCCGTCAGGACCAGCTCGGTTTTTCCTGGGTTCAATTTCAGATGATTTTCGTTCATCCAAGCTTGGATGAACCTCATTATTGATTGGAAGAAGGAGATGGACGTATCTGAGTTGTCAATTGTGAATAGGAGCTGTAGGTCATCCGCGTAGTTCAGCACCGTTACCTGTTTATCTCTAAGAGCTTGGATTAAAGGGGAGATATAGAGGTTAAACAGGAGGGGTGACAGGGACGAACCCTGGGGTACACCGCAAGTAATGGCCTGCTTAGTGCCCGCTAGGTTACCCAGGTGGACTGCCTGGGAACTACTAGAAAGGACCTCAGCCAACCGGCTGCCTTGCCCCGGATGCCAGCCTGAGAGACACGGTCGATCAAGATGGTATGATCGACCGTGTCGAATGCGGCTGACAAATCCAGAAGCACCAGGGCCTGTGGAATGCGATTGTCTGCGCAGTCCCTAAGGGTGTCCAATACTGCCACTACCACCGCCTCAGTTGAATGGGCTGGGCGAAAGCCCGCCTGATGTGGATCAAGGCAGTTAGATGTCTCTATAAAATTGGACAAGCAGTTGGCCCATGGCCCGAAACTTGCGTTCAATGTCTTGTTAAAAAAGTGGCCACTTCCAGACCTTGTTCTATGAAAACGTCAGTGGTGAAGCTGCAAGTGGCTTCTTGTAAGCGCTCATCAGGGTATCACTCCGATCCACACTGCTTGGTGCCCTTAAGAAAACATTGCGACCACAGCGCCAGCGCCGCGCCTAGCGTGGAGCTTTGGATCTGCATGTTCACCGTGCAGATGATGCCTGTGGAATTATTAAGTACTTGGTGGATTCTTGATTATTTCCCCCTAAGCCTGGTGCTAGTAAAAACAGTGGATCCATTTCTCCATTGCTGTTCCAAAGGCACTGACTTGTTGGTCTTTGCTATCAGTCAGTCACCAATCAGCATTTCCAACCTTTGTTATTACACCACTTGTCAATAGAAGTGACAGCATCAGTATAGCTTCTGAGAATGAGGCTTCACGGTGTTATGAGCTCTGTATTGAGCTTTTTTTTATTCAGTGTCCAGGTCACTGCATGGCTTAATCTAAAGTCCATCAATGGAAATTAATAGTTAGGTTGTTCATGTATAGCTGTTCATGCAAGGCCCTGTAAATAAAAGGACGTAGTGGCGCTTGTGTCGGGTATTACAGTCTGTTGCCAGTGTTCTCTCAAAAATAGGGGGTGCCTGGGCAATTGGTTACACCAGATAATGTGCTAACTTTGACGCTCATTTGACCGTAACAAACTCCAAACCTACAAGTTGGAATGTATCACAGCAGCCTGAAGGCACTGCTCAACTTCAGTCCTTTCAATGTGAGGTTCTAAATAACAAAATATGATAAAGGGGTTTCTGATGGATACTTCTAACTGCAGATTCCTCTCCTTGTGAATATCCCCAGACGCCAGCCTTGATCCAGACACTCAAAAAGCAGTGCTCCTGTGTGCTGCTAGGTGTCATTGTGTGGCTCTGTGCTGACTGCATTCCACTCAAGAAGTGATGAATGGATCCGCTTGTTAGAGTTGCCAGTGTGCACGGGGCATCTATTCTTTTCTTTCCACGCCTTCAGATGCAGATCCGTAGCTTCGCTCCTTTTCTTTGTCTTTTGAAGAGTTTTTTTCTCCACAGTTTTTTTCATCACAAATCAACCAATGTACAAGGGAGCTTGTCACCTCCTAAGACTACAGTGTTTAAATCTTGTAGGGACTCTTGGTCGTGCTTCCATTCCCAACTCACCAACTTTCCAGGTTAGTCAGAGACATCATAGCAGATCGAAGCCTTTAGGAAGGCCATGCTGTGCATCTTCGTCATGCTTCTGGCTCCCTTTGGCACTCCTTTGGGCCTCAAGGATCCGCAGGTGCCTCTATTCGGATTACTAGTAGCATATTCGTCTTGGGCGCCATCGATGCTCCTTGAACACGCTTTGGGTTCCACATAGGTGTCTGTGTCAAATTCAGTTCTTGCATGAAAATCTGCACTGGTTCCTTGAATGCTGCTGACACTGAAGGATGATCCACTACCTATTGTGGTGTCAAAATTTGAGCCAAATTAATTTTGTCCACAGCTGCGCTCAATGGCACAGCGAGTACTCAAAGCAACCCACGACTGGTTTGGCCGTGATTGGGGCTCATCAATTGGGCGTAGCTTGGTTGCAGTGATAAGAGTGAACACAGGACTCATGTCAAGGCATACCCCTGCCACTTAGGGCAGTGCATTGAACACACAAAGGTGATGGAAGGAGTGCTTGCAATTTGTCTAGCCACTGGCAATCGCTCGGGGTAGCATTCCAACCCATCATACATTTGCCCATCATGCCACCTCAGTTTGGATCCAGCCATATGCAAATTAGTCTTGAGCCTGCTCTAATAGGAAAGCCCAGTCTCAACTGCCAGGCCAGGACCTCCCTGATCCCGGAACACAAGCAACTCTTGACCAATTTTGCCCTGATATGGCTCGTCAGTCTGGTACAGCTTGGTTCAGTGCACAGTGAGCCAATACTCAATACTTCCAACTTAGACACAATACCTTTAATGCACAGTCAGGCACAAACAGTGCACCAGATTTGTGTGTCGGACTTTGACCAGAGTCAGACAGATGGGGACAATAATGGGGTGATGGGGATGAGTTTTCCTCGCCCTATTAGGGAAACTGGAAAGTGGACCTGTAAGATGTCAATGGACTGGATACCTCACCTGAAACTCAGTCGGTTTCCCCCCAGACCAGCAGCTGAAGAAAAGACGTCTTTTGTCATGCTGATCAGTAGAGCTGTAGATGTTTTTGACCCTTATCTTTCAGCTTTAGTGGTAAAAACAAATAGATGTCCTTCAGCCTGGCCAGGCACCAAACAAACCACTATGTCCTTCAATGAGGCACTAACTGACACGCTATTGGGCACTTGGGCTGAACCATATTATCCCCCTCCGGTCAATTTCCAAGTCATATGTGCTATCATCCAGTTGCAGGTGACCCTGATTTTCTAACCCAGCAACAAACCCCTGGATGTTTGTAGTGCAACCGTCCACCAGCAGAGTGAATCCTAATGCCTTCCTGCCAGACAGAGAGTCCAAAGTTATGGAAAGATTTAGTAAGAGAAGGTTTTAGTCGACCAGCTGCCTCCTGAGATGCTACAATAATGGAGACTGGGCCATGGTTTGTAATGTGTTCCCAGAAAACCTATGGGCTTCCTTGACCAGAACCCTATGGATGGTCTGGATGCTTCCAAGTTTGTTATCCGATCAGGCCTAGACACCACACATTGTCTAGGACAGGCAATTGAGACAAATGTGGTGCTTCAACACCATTTATGGAAGAGATCCACTAGCTTCTCTGGGGGAGTCCAGGCATACTAAATTGACATGCCTTATGGCAAATTCTGACTGTTCCTTGGCATTTTAAGGAAATTTGAGCCACAGCATACTCCTTGGACCTTTTGGTGCCAGTTCAGAAATCTTCCAAGCTGTTTCATTCTTTTAAACCAGATTGGTCGCACACTGCTACACCTACCAGTCGTGTTCCCCCAATGAAAATGGTCCGTGAAGGTCAGCGTCGGCGGATACACCTATGCTCGAGTGTGAATGCAAGTATGCGTGGCGTGTGCCATCCCTGGACACGTGTTTCGAGGTAGTTGCCTCTCGTCAGCAGGGAGTAGGAAAATGTGTGGGGTTGCTGTGTAAGCTGCTAAAATCGTTATCAGGTCTAGTACCTCTCGTAGCGCGCAGGTGCGTAACCATGAGTCCGTCGACTCCACCGGCTCAAGGGAGCCTGAATATAAAGTTAAACCAGATTGGTCGCACACTGCTACACCTACCAGTCGTGTTCCCCCAATGAAAATGGTCCGTGAAGGTCAGCGTCGGCGGATACACCTATGCTCGAGTGTGAATGCAAGTATGCGTGGCGTGTGCCATCCCTGGACACGTGTTTCGAGGTAGTTGCCTCTCGTCAGCAGGGAGTAGGAAAATGTGTGGGGTTGCTGTGTAAGCTGCTAAAATCGTTATCAGGTCTAGTACCTCTCGTAGCGCGCAGGTGCGTAACCATGAGTCCGTCGACTCCACCGGCTCAAGGGAGCCTGAATATAAAGTTAAACCAGATTGGTCGCACACTGCTACACCTACCAGTCGTGTTCCCCCAATGAAAATGGTCCGTGAAGGTCAGCGTCGGCGGATACACCTATGCTCGAGTGTGAATGCAAGTATGCGTGGCGTGTGCCATCCCTGGACACGTGTTTCGAGGTAGTTGCCTCTCGTCAGCAGGGAGTAGGAAAATGTGTGGGGTTGCTGTGTAAGCTGCTAAAATCGTTATCAGGTCTGTTTCATTCTTTTGGGGGACATGTCAGAAGCTTGGTATATTGGCAGTTCCATGCTCTGCTGCCAGTCAACAGGTCTCCCAGCCCTTTTGAGGTCGGGCCATAGCCTCAATAGACAACGATTAGGACAACACTGACTGCGCATGTCTCAGCCCCATGCCCCTCTGACAACCACCTCAAAATCTCTTTAGAACGCCCTTAGTGGCATACAACCACCCTGTAGGGAGCAGGATCCACCACTTGCTCCAGGGATGGCAGAGCATGAAGTCTGACAAATGGGTCCTTCAAATTGTCCATTTCTTTTCAACCCACTGCACTTGTCCCCTACGTCAGAGCAACTTTCAGAGGACCACCTGCCCATTTTGCGTCAGGAGGTGCAGGCTCTTTTGGCCAAAGGAAGCATATGTTTAATTTAATACATTAATTTCTCTGTAATAAAGTCTGTGGAGCTGTATTTTGGTACAAGGAATCCACACAGATTACCGTAGTAGGCAAGGGTTTTAGAAGTGATGGGGCGGAGCCTCATATAAGCGCCACCACTGTGAGCTGACTTCAGTTCTTTTCTTTTAGCACCTTCTGATGCAGATTGAGTGACCCCCTCCCTAACAATGAATTCTAAAAATGAATTCCAGTGCGCTAGGGGACAATGTCCCTGCCCAAAACTACATATTTCTCACCATACTGTGGCTGCGGAAATCAAGGTCAGGAACCTGCAACAAGGTGTATCTCTACTGCAGATTCCTTTGAATATGAATACCCCAGCCACTATACTGGATCTGGAGATTTTTCTCAGCATTGCTCCCGTAAACCAGCAGGTGCTGTCATTTTGCTACTCGTCAGCTATGACGTGCCCACAAAGTGACATTAAAGCCATGTATATGTGCCACCGTTCCACGCTGATGTCAGTTCCTTTCTTTCCATGCCATCGGAAGTTGATCCGGAGCTTGCTTCCAAACTTTTACTGTATCCCTGACAACGTTTTTGTTGCGAAATTATTTATCCAGTGTTCAATGGATATGTCCCCACCGAAAACTGCAGGGTTTAAGCCTATTAGGAATTGTCACAAACAGATGTCTGTGATACACCAATCTACACACATTGCACCTCCACTTACACTTCATCACGGCGTCATATTTTAAAAGACATCCAGCAAAGAACCCCCTCAAAGGTGTCATTGGGCACTGGAGCTACCCAATGATGAAGCATGACACCCACCTGGGTGTGTGAGGGCTCTTGCTTCTGAGCAATCGGATCCTCCTGATCTACTTGCTCAAACCTCTCCCGACCTACTGCCTTTTCTGTTTCTGTTTCCTTTTCTGATTCTTTTAGGAATGCATACTCTACTTGTGTACATGTGATAGACCCCCACAAATTATGTTTCTGGAATCTAGGGTTGTTGTACAACTTCAAAGGCTGCGGCAACTGCTTCCAGATTAAACCCAAGGTGATCTTGGAGTGCAAAGCCAAACTCTATGTCACTGATTACTGAAGAAAGACCTGTAAGACAAACTCTCATTTTTTAAGTCTGGAAGTGGACCTCTTCCCCCTATCAAGCCATTCCCAAGAAAGATCAGCCTCTCATTCAAAATCCTCAGGTAAGTAAAGTAAAAAAAGAAACACAAGAAGGCGAAGCCACTCTCAGAGAAATCGTGGGGGACGTAAAGGTGAATGCCGGTCTCGTCCTGATCTCTTACAGAATAACTGATTCCACATCTGGTCCTGATTCAACCCAAGTTTCTAGGTCTATTGACGACGGCGCAGCAGATAAAGGCTTTTTAAGAAGCCATGTTGCGTATCTTCAGCATCCTTTTACTCCGGGCGTGCCTTTGGGACCCATCGATCTGAGGAGGCTTTCAGTCGGGTTACTGCCAGTGGATCTGTCCTCGATGACGTTTGTGCCTCTTGACCCTAATGTTGGGTCTATTCTGCTGCTGGAACCGATGCCCAATCTGACTTTGACCCCTGCGCAGGTTCCTCCCATGTTAATGCCAGAAAATGACCCAATTGTTTCTGACTCCTGGGCGAATCCACCATGACCTTGACCAAAGTTGTGTCCTATTTATGGCCAACACAGCCGGTCCAACTTCACTCTGATTCAGACAAAACGTTACCACTGCCCAGGAGTCACCCTCAAGTACTCCAGAATCATTTTGGCTCTGATTCACAAGGTAGTCAACATGGTCTGGGGGATGACACTGGAGATGATGAGGATGATGCTTTCTGCCACTACAATGTGGACAACCTTCTTTTGTACCTACAAGAGGTCTGTGACTTGGTCACCGCCTCTGACTCTGGGTTGAGTTCTCCCCGACCCCTCAACAGAAGAATCAGCCTCCTTTTCTGTAGTCATCCTGTGTGCGGCGGAAGTTCCTAAATTGCAGCTAGACTTGTACTTATTGAGGTTCTTCAGCTTGGGCAGACCCTCTTTTCCCTTTCAGTGAGACTGACATGCTGATGTGCACTTGGGCCAAACCTTGCTCTTGCCCACCGGCAAATAAGCAAGTGGCTAGATGCCACAGACCTGCCTCATGGGACCCTGCCTTCCTCACATAGAACCCCACACCTTAGAGCCTAGTGGGATTTTTTTTTATCGGCATCTGGCTCTTGAGAGACAAAGCAGACTCTGCACTGAGGCACTTCAAAGAAGGCAGGGCCACACACGTTCCATCGGCCTTTCAGAACCTGTGTGGCAGTATGCGTAGCAATTTTGAGGTTTCAGAAGGGATTTCCCACAAAGATAATGCCAATGCCCTGCACCCCAGCAAAAGACTGCCCAGTCCTTTCGAGGCCAGAGTCAAGGATCCAGCCGACTATGTCTAGGCCTTCAGGGCAGCTTACTACCCAGTCGCCTGCAACTTATCCCCACTGATGTGCAACCACCTCGGTTCAGCTCTTTAGCTTCCAAGCCACATTACTTTGCCCTCTGTTGCACATGACCACCCATTTGTAGACAGGATATGTTATTACATCAATAGGTGGCAGAACACTACATCCAACAAGTGGGTTTCCTAAATAGTTCAACAGGATTATGTCCTTCCGCATATCCTACCCACATCAGGCCGGCTTGGAGGACCATTTTTCCATTCTGCAACAAGAAGTACAGGCTGTTTTGGACAAAGAGAGAGACTGAGTGAGTTCTGGCATTGTAAATAGGGAAATGATGTTACTCCCTTTATTTCTTGGTGCTAAAGAAAGATGGAGTTCTCAGTCCTGTTTTAGCTCTTCACCCTCTCAACTTCTTTGTGAAAAAGCCCAGGATCCAGTAGACTGAATGTTAGCAGTGGACTTGCAGGAGGCCTCATTTCTAATCCTCATTCCTCAGTACCAGTAGTGTTACCTGAGGTTCAAGGTCTAGTCTTGTTATCAGTTTTTTTTTCTTCTTCCACCCCACCTGTGCCCCTCATGTGTTCACAGAAGTGATGGTGGTGATCACTGCTCACCTTTGGGGGTTGGATGCACCAGTCTTGCCCTAACTCGAAAAATGGCTTTCGAAGGCAGGCTCAGTCAGCCGTGATCCACCTGCAGGTGACAGTGGAGAACTTAACATCTTTGGGGTTCTTGGTCAATGTGCCGAAGTCACACTTGGCTCCTTCGCAGAGTCTCCCGTTCATAGGTGCTGTTCTGGATACAATGCAGTTTCAATGAGTTCAGGACATATTGACTATGATTCTGATGGTTCATTCTCAGTCCTGGGCCTCAGAGTGGCACAAACGTTTTGGCCTCTTGCACCCTGCTGGGGGAATACACCATACGGCAAATGTTGGCCTGAATTCTCAGTAGTCACAGTACCTAAGGAGCCTGTTGGACTCCATCTAGGTTTTGGAGCAGACTGCAGTAGTTCTCAACAAAAAGAGAGGGGTCTTACTAAACCAGAGATACAGGACTCCAATATGACAAAAGGTCAAAGAAACAATTCCCTTGGTTGTGTTCAAAACGCACTAACAGTTACTTATTCCACAATCATGCCCAACATGCTGCTATCACCAGAGAATATCACTAGGTCACCAAAGGCAATGTTACAAATGTACAAATGTTTTATTCAATAGATTCCAATGAAATTCAAAAACTCATATAGAATGCATGAATTAAAAACACATTAAAAATAGCACCATAAATTCACTGCCAATATGGGAAATAACATGTGCAAAATCATATAATCATTTGTGAAATACAAAAAGGGAGAATATATTTAGACATTTGAGTTTTGTCATTTATGGCACTAATCTGACAAACTTTCCAGGGTCAATTTAGTGCTAATGATGTAGTAGTGCGACACGTTTTGGTGGATTCAACTTATTTCGGCCAACTTCTTCAGGAAAGAACTTTTATCCCCCAAGGTTTCAAGTCATCAATTATAATTGGAATAGGGTATCAGACACTTTTCTTGGGATTTTGCTCCTCAAGATGAAATAAAAACAAGACAGTTCTTAGTTGTATGCTGAACAATTCGAAAATGACTTCCTGCGAACCTTGTGGTTGGGAACTGAGGCAAATGTTTGATTCTTCAAGTTTCCAAACAAACGGGTCTGGAATTCAAAAATCTCCAAAATTATGATTATGCTTCTGTCTACAGGGCTCTTCCTTTCATCGAGACTGAGTGCCGATCCAACAAGGGCAATGTGCCTTCTTGACTACAGTTGGACCGGCAGAAGACCTCCTCTCCCTACCCAGCCCAAAGCTGATGGTTTTTGACAGACGAATCACTGCTGGGTTTGGAAGGTTGCCTGGAAAAGGTGAAGATAAGTGGACTCTGGTCTTAGGGGAAGATGCTGCTCCAAATCAATCTGCTGGAGTTGCGGACCACTCGCTTAGTGTTGATAGCCTTCATGCTGGCCATCAAAGGGAGGAAAAAGGAACAAATGATGGACAGAATAGTGAACAATGCAAGCATTCACCTCCAGTCACAAAGATCTGGGTTTAATTCATCATGCTATTGCTAACCACGCCACCCCAGTTTGGACCCACCCATATGCAAATCAGTCTTTACCCTGTTCCTCAAGGGAACAGTCTAGCCCGAACTGCCAAGTTATGTCACATGCTTCCTGTTACTGGTTTCAGGGCATCACCCCTCATCCTCCACGCTAGCTTGAATCCAGTGGCGCAGTGAGCACGGGACCCACGTCTGGGCATACCCTTCCCACTTAGGGTGACGAAGGCAAAAGGAACAAATGATGGATAGAATGCTGAACAATGCAAACATTCATCCCCAGTCACAAAGATATGGGTTTAATCCATTGTTCTACTGCTCACCAGGCCACCCCAGTTTGGGCCCAGCCTTATGCAAATCAGTCTTGACCCTGTTCCTCATGGAAACAGTCCAGACCGAACTGCCAAGCCAAGTCTTCCCTGGAACGCAAACAAGCATCCTGGGACCGCTTTCGGGGCATAACCTCTTCAGACAGGTTAGCTTGAATCCAGTGGCGGATTGAGCTTGGGACCCACGTCTGGGCCTACCCTTCCCACTTAGAGAGACACAGGCAAAAGGAACAAATGGTGGACGGAATGCTGAAAAATGCAAATGTTCACCCCATTCACAAAGATCTGGGTTTAATCCATCGTTCTATTGCTCACCACGCCACCCTAGTTTGGACCCAGCCATATGCAAATCAGGCTTGACCCTGGGTAGGTGGTCCTCTGAAAGCTGCTCTAATGTAGGGGGCAGGTTCTCATGGGCAACACCACTGTCATGTGATACTGCAATAAGCAAGGTGGACTTGTGCAACCTAAACCTTCATGCATTGAGATCGGGCAGCAACAGTTGAATGCTTTTGATCTCCCTCCCTCTTGGAGGTCATTCTTGCAGCCATGTACCCATCTATAAAATCTGTTAATGCTGTACGATGGGATACATTTGTAGCCCGGGTAGTAGTTTCCGCGAGACAGATCCATTTCAGGCAAATTTGTTAGATGCTCTTTTTGTGCTGTCTTTAGCCCAGCAAGGACTTGCCATGGGCACTGTTAAAGATAATTTTATTTGTCAGTCCTTTTTACATTTTTGCGCTTGCTGGAGCAACTGTTTAAATCATCTGTTTTTAAAGGTTTAGTTCAAATATTTCCACCGCAACCTTTGGAGGTGCTGCAGTGTGACCTTGATTTGGTTCTCACATTCCTTGGGTGTACCCCATTTGAGCCTATTCACAAATGTCCTTTGTGTCTGCTAACACTCATAACAGTTTTAATACTATAATTTCGGCACCTTGCATGAGTAAACGTCAAGCTCTTTGCGTTCAGCCTCTATACACCATCCTTTCCCCGGACAAACTGGTGTTGTGGACCAGAGTGGTGTTTCAGCCAAGGTTCTTGACTCCTAATGATGGAAAAGCCTTTATGCTTCCATTATTCTTTGTTCCACCTCACCCCTCAAAAGAGGAAGAGAAACTCCATTATTTCGTCCCCAAAAGAACTTTGAGCGGTTACATCCATTGTACCAAGGACCATCAGCTCTTTGGGAGGTTCTCTGGGGCAAAGAAGGGCAAAACAGTTCAGATAAAGCACCATTTTGAGGTGAATAGTCCATTGTA
This sequence comes from Triturus cristatus, assembly GCF_964204655.1. Lineage (NCBI taxonomy): Eukaryota > Metazoa > Chordata > Amphibia > Caudata > Salamandridae > Triturus > Triturus cristatus. The sequence goes on from NC_140589.1 coordinate 1,637,038,994, forward strand.
TTAAAATATGCAATGCACTGGCCAAGAATCAGCCTCTGGAGGGTGTGAGGGCTCATTCGCCCAGAACCGAGGCTCCTGCCACTGCTTTAGCACGCAGCGTGCCTGTTCCAGACATCTGTCAGGCTGCGGCATGGGCATCAATCCGTACATTCACAAAGTTCTTCTATCTCGATAGCCAGGTCTGGCAGAACAGGTACCTTGCCTGTTTGGTCCGGCAGGACTTTTTGGTTTGAGCCATTCCACAGACCCACCACCTTGGAAGGTACTGGTTTGATATCGATTCACAAGATGAGGATTATAAGTATACATCAGCAAAACACGTTAATTACCTTCAGTAATAAGCGTGGGCATGACTGAGGGGGGGATGGAGTGAAATGCAAACAATGAGAGACTCGTATTTAACTGTACATTGAATTGAACTGCCATTTACCGCTCCGTTCTAATTGTAGATGTATACTCTGCTTTAAACGGACACCTGCTTATACCATCTGACAACATATAACGGCTGCCATTTTGTTAAAAACATAAATAAAGGTTATAAAAAAAATAGAAATAAAAATGACCTTCGGTAATGCTCTTTCTGGTGGATTCTCTACCGAACTGCAGATTCCTTGCCTCCCACCCACCTTCCTGTTCTGTGAAATGGTCCTTTTTTGCCTATAAATAGGTCCAAGTCTAGCGATCTACAGACTGTCACATCTCTTCAATTATTGGACTCCACGTCCGACGGTTAGGACATATTTAAAAAGTTAACTGATGTCAGTGCGAAGGAAGGGTGCTTACATGCAGCTTTAATGTCACTTCTGAGGTGGTTTGGAGCTGCACAACGCCACCTGCTGGCATGCAGAGGCAATGCTGAGAAAAATCTCCAGATCCAGTCTGGCGCCTGGGGGTATTCACAAGGTGGATGGATATTGAAGAAAAGTCTTTATAGAAATGCATTGCATTTGGTGTGCACGTTATGGTGTGCATGGTTGTTATGTGAAATAAACATTTCTGTCCTAGCCATAACTTGTGAAGTTCAGTCTTTTTTCAGTTTCAATTCACAACCATAAATGCACTTTAGCTGTTCATTTATTGATGTCTGTATTTTTGGCTGTACAGTGCTGATGATGGACATCCCTCATAGCAGATATTTCTTATGTGAATTTAAGTGGTATACGTTATACTTTGCTGCTGACTGCTGTGTCTTATGATTTAGTATTATTGTGGACCATAACTGTTATATTTGCAAGTACATAACTATATAATGCCAAAGTGAACGATAGGTCAGCCCTCCTTAACTTATATACAAAGCAGTTTACTGGTAGAGTTGTTTGCAATTTATTGTATTGCGCTTGAGAGTGTGACTGGTTTCTGGGCTCTGTTGCTGGGATGTGGTGGTGCAGTTATCTAGGAAATAGCCATGTTTTAAACTCTCTTTGTAACTGTGTATGCTCCTTGGTGCTTCATATGTTGACTGCTAGAGAGTTCCAGAGCTTGTCGACTTCCACTGACAAAGCAGTGCCTCCTATGGATTTCTTGTGGTAAGGTGGTATGATAATTGCTGCAAGCCTGGAACGCAGTGTTCTGTTTTGGTTTGTATTGCCTGAATTTAACTTGTGGGTATAGGGGTCCTTTTCCTTGGGAGGTTCTGTTGGACAATGCAGACTGCCTTGAACATTACCTTTCTAGCCATAGGTAAACCAGTAGAGCGATTGCAGGACTGGAGTCATTTTGGATGAGTTGTATTTTGCGTATGATGAATGTGGACGCACCAAGGTATATGCAGGGCCATTGGTATTATGTGATTCTGCATCCACAGTGATTTTGGCACAATTACGGATTTGCCGCATTTGCCACACAATCCACCATCTGCTGCATGATCTGCAGATTTTAACAACAAAAAAAATCAATTCTAGCTCGAACGGCTCGAAAGTTCCAAAACATATGGCAACTCGTGTTCCTGCGCACCGAAAGCCTTTTTGCAAAGATTCGCTGGTCATTCAGTTTTATTTGGGTGTTCAATTCGGACAAAGTAAGGTGAACTCTTTTCTCAGACACTTTTACCAGGTGTAAAAAAGTCAAAATAATGAAGTAATACTATCACAAAATGTGCTGCATTATGCCGAATATTTTGCCTTTTGCTGCTGTATAATTTAGTCAACCCTGCCGCATAATTTGGTCCTCCTCTGGCGCATAATCCAGTGGCCCTTGGTACAGGCTGTTGGCATAGTCACTGTTGGAGATTGCTAGCATAAGGATGGCTTGCAGTTTATGTTGGTGTGCAATGTATGAGAAGATGCGAAATAGTGTTTTCATTGTGTAAAAGGCACTCTTTTTGACATTGTTAGCATGCGGTCTGAAGGATACTTCTGAATCCATGGTCACTCATCGGTTTCTAACTTCTCTTGATGATGTTGGAGAGGATTGACGATCCATATGGCGGTAGGCTGCTACTGTTTGTTAATGTCCACAGGTCATAAATTCTGTCCTTGTGGAATTGAGCTTTAGATGGTTATTCATTATCCATGTGTGTTAGGTAGTCTTCACTTTGTCTGTGAAATAAGAAGCAGTCCATTTTAGAGCATGTTACAGATTCCAAACTTGTGTGGTCTGTGCAGTAGCGTGCGGTGGTGGACAGTATCAAATGCAGCTGATAGATCCAGAAGCAACAAGGCGGTATTAGAGCATCCCAGATGGATATGACGGCTGACTCAGTGCCTCTGCATGGTCTGAAGCCGGACTGTTGGTCTGACAATAACCCATAATGTTCTGTAAAGTTAGAGAGTTGAGTATACACTGCTCCCTCATAAATCTCTGTAAGATTCCGAGGGAGCCACGTCACTGCATACATTTTCAGTGAGCGAATAGTGCCTTTTTTAGGCTCTTGTCTGTGCAAAAACATTCACAGGAAGACCAGAATTACCATTGTTTTAGCAGGGCCCAGGTCAAACTTTTCATGCTGCATATTGCTATGCAGAGCTATTTTATTCCGGTGCCACATTCTGGAATTATATTTGACTCTTTACCTGGAACTGGGAGCTTGTCTGCTTGACCAAAGGGACAGTTGCATGAACAAAGAGGACATATAAAAGACGTAAGTACTCTAGGCTAAGCCATATTTGGTAAAAACAGCATGTTGGCCATTTATGCCAACAGGCCTGATTCAGGTGGGAGACAAAGAAATTTTAAGGCCATAAAAATCTTAATTTTATTTGACTCCCATCCCTAAAATTGCCTCTTCTTCACTAGAACTCAGTGGGGAAAATACATTCCCCCGATATTACTTGAGTTGCCTAATGGGAGTGCATATGGGTGAGCGAATGGCGCCTTGTTTAAGGAGTTGAAGGCTGGATTCCGTGCAAATAAAACTGGACATTTGATTCTTAAGCAAGTCCCTGGGAGCATGCTTTTCTCATTAAACAAGGTACTTCATGCTAATAAAACCAGTGAACGCAAAGTTCCAGAGGACAAAACATACGTCAGTGTGCAAGCGTGGTCATCAATCTAGAATGGAACATCGATTGAGCAGCGCGACTCATTATATTGTTTATATCTAATTAATTTGCAGAAATCCTACTTAATACTGTATGAAAGAAAGTTTACGAGCATGACAAAGATGGAATCTCAAATTCTTTGGACTTTAATGGAGATTTCCTTTCCTAAATTTATGGTGCTATTATCAAAATCCTTTTCTAATTACAAAGCCAGAGTGTTATAAACAGGCCAATTAAGACAATAAACTTTGTCCCAAATAGAAATACAATGATGGAAGGAGTAGCTCCAGTGAATAAACAATTCAGTGCTAAAGTGAAGTTTGAATTACAGAACTGTAACCTGCAATAATCAACATTTTTTCAACAAGTCTGGAATATATTTTGCTCGTTGACGCGTGACTTGAAGGCGATTGCGGTGGAGTGGGATATTTTCATTTAATACAGCCATTAAAAATAAGATTTTGCCGCAGCTGCTCATTATTACAGAATTGTTGGTTTCAACATCATCAGTAGTTTTGAAGTTTGCTCATTTCAATTGTCTGCCATTATTACCGTAGTACAATGTTGGGCAGCTAATAAAGTTATGTGGTGAAGAATTGAGGAGCTAGGTTTTAACTTTTGGGTGCCTTGGTCATACTTTTTTTTTATGCACATTAAACAATTTGCATGTGCCTTGGTAGGGTTCAGAACTCAGCTTGGGAGATATATATATATCTGCTTTTGCTAATAACTTTGGCCCCGTTTGATGAATCTTCACAAAACAACGTTCATTCACCTCCACTCCTTCCTGTAAAGTTTCGGGGTGATGCATCCAGCGGAGGCTAAGAAAAAAGGGGGGTCCCCAAATGCAAACTCCACAGCATTTTCCATAGACAACTTTAGGCAGGACTGCAGCAAAAACTGCTGAATGTAATGACACCAAATTGAGCAGGAAGCGAGATCTTAGTCCGCAGATTGTGCTTTTTGTCATTTGGTGTCAATCAGTTCAGTAGTGTTTGAGAAATTAAGGGACAACAGTAATTGCACATCTGGACAGTTGGGTCCGCAAGAGTCTTAAGAGACTCTTACGGAGGTGACAATTTAAAAATAGAGTGTTCTGATTAGCCCAGGGAGCTTTATTTCTCTTGGGCCATCTCATTTCCGCGAGAGTCAGACTCCTGCGAAAGCGAGCGCTCTGATTTGCTGCCAGCAACATGAGAAAAACAATTCTGGCAGCCATTACAGGATTTGGGGACTTAGGGCCTGATTTCGATTTCGGTGGACGGGTTACTCCATCACAACGGTGACGGATATCCCATCCGCCGAAATATAAATCCCATAATATCCTATGGGATTAATATTTCGGCGGACAGGATATCCGTCACCTTTGTGACGGAGTAACCTGTCCGCTTAAATCCTAATCAGGCATTTAATCCCCTATCCTGAACTAAAAATAAATATATAACTGTTTTGTGGAAGTTTCCATTTTAGTTTTCAGTTCAGAGTAGATGTTTGTCTCCATAGTTTCACGTATCATGGTGTAGCTAGCCATCTGTGAGGTGAGGCACTTGGTGCCCTGCATGGTATATAGTAAGTGTTATTAAAATGCTCAGTACAATATGCTATCCCACATACAAACAATGTTGTTTCTTTCTACAGTTTTACATACTCAGATTGTATGCCATCCCAAAAATCCTCTATATTCCTAAAATTGTGCATGAAAGATTGATGTTGACTTAAAACTAGCAACTGCACTCTGTCCTTCCTGTCAAATGACCCACTTTTAACCCTCCATGGTATGTGACGTATCCTCTTTGTGTAGCCTTCTCTAATGAGCGTTGTCCACCTAATCTTTATATTTGTTGGTCTGCAAATTGCTCACACCTCACCTCGTAGATCACAACCTCTGTTGGAACCATATCCCTGCAAACTAACTAACCGTAATCTCCTACACCTAGTCATTCATACCAGCAGCTATTTACATGAACTCACATACGCTACCAATGATCATGCCCATTCCTATTAGTTTAACCAACCAAAATGAAGCTGAAATAAATACATAGAATGGTTTTCTTGAGAGCACTAAACAAATCCCAGTAACCAATGATAATCACTGGATGACCCACTACCCTTGGGTTCCGGAGTAGCGTGTTTCCTGTGGAAAGTAAATAGTGCCTCATCAGGGGGACTTTGAGGTCTCCAGTCTTTAGAGAATGATCCACTTGGGGTGCTTTTAAAAACCTTTACTAGAAAGACTGGTCCAATGGCATTATGTCTCAAAATTCCCCAATTTCTCTTGCCCTTTTTTGTTCTCAATGCCAAACTTGGCCGAATATAATCAACAATGAATTAGCAACGCCTTGTGTTTACTGATGTCTTCACAACGTTTGTAGGTATCCATCCCAGTGACGGCTGGTGACATTTGATAGTGGTGAGGCGTAAAGTTATTGTGGTACTGCACTGAGGCGAGCGAGCGCAGTGAGTGAGCCTGAACAACCTACAGGTGGGTCGGGGGGGTTCCTCCACCCCACCTCCCCCCCTCCGAAAACATTTTGAAAAAAGAGTGGACAAATGGAGCATTTTCAAGCAAATTTGAGGAAGCAGGAAGGTTGATAAAGCACTTGCGAAAGTGTTATTACATCAATAGTAGAGATTTTATATGATAATGACGTAGGTAGCCGCTTGTTCAGTATAATCAGAGAACTTCACTTTACAACCCCCAAAACCACAACGCACTGACTCACCTGTAAGCACTGTATTTTCCTTTATAATTGCCTTCTCAATATTTGGGCAACTGTGTACCTCCTTCACACACAGTGGCACAGAAATATGCTGCACAACAAAATACAGAAATACAGCATCCTGGAAATAGGGGGCACTCTTAAGGAATGCAAGATTAAGTAAAACATGTGAAACAAACAAAAACGATATCACTTACATGGAATACCTTAATGTTTTATACATTTATTGTTCAGAAATCAGTAATTTACCAGTTGTGGATTGGTGGATGCATGCATGCAGGTACGTATGTATGGATGGATAATTGGTGATGTGGATGGATGGGTAGGGAAGTGAATAAATGTGTTTGATGAGGATGGATGGCTGATGGGGCAAATATGCTGATGGGTGAATGAATGGATGTGTAGGCTTTGGGCCGATGGATGAGGTTGTGGGGCGAATAGAGGGATGCAGTAAGGAAGGGGTGGATGAATTGGCTAGAAGAATAAAGAAACTGCCACTGCCGTAATTATGCAGCACACGCTGCAGGATGACATAATTCGTGGTCCTGTTCATAGCACACAAAATAAAATCAGATGCAAACTGAGAATAAGACTGTTAGCAAGCACACAAGCAGCGGTGCACCCAACAATCTGCAGCTGAATTCATTTCACCCACAGTGAAAAATCATTATGTGGGGATTTAAAAAGAGACAAACTGATACGATCAGCACAAAGTATTCCATGTCAAATGAAAACATATTACACATTTTCCGGTAGTAAGGAACGCAAATATACTGTGATGTCTTGTCATTACCACCGAAATATTGACACTAATTATTTTTGAGTTATACTAAGGGTTTGTCAAACCAGTTTATGAGACTTGTGCTGCTTGTTCGGTCAGAACACTCATTAACATGTGCTGCTCATCCATATTTTGTTTTTATAACAGAACATCTTTTACCATGTGAATTGAGCAAACATTTTACGTCGCATATACATGTTCAGCCTGCAACAATGATAGAGAACACCACCTTTTTCGATTGAACTATAGCCTTCAAGTCTCGGACATTTAAAAACACACCGTAACAAAACTCAAGAATACATACATAAATAGACGACAGATGGGTTTTCAGGCCTAGGTATATGACAGTCAGAGAGAGGCTGAATCCGCTGCCATCGGGTTGTTATGGGTAGGGGGGCTCGGATTAAAGGGTGAATGGTCGCGAGGGAAGGGGGGTTCACGCGGGGGTTAAATAAAATGAAACTTAACTTACCTTTCCCGGGTCCCGTGTTTTCTGAGCTTCTCTCCATGATAGAGTCCAGGATAATCCTGTAACCTCAGATCTGTAACTCTGCACGGATCCACTTGACTGCAGGGTGACCAGAACTATCCTGTACCCTAGGATCCCAATGCCGGTAGAGGCAAAGAGAGACCAGAACTATCCTGTGTAGCCTCAGATCCCTGCCCTGCAGCAAGATCCTTCTCTCCATGATAGAGTCCAGGATTATCCTGTAACCTCAGATCCACAATCCAGCACGGAGGTCCTGCTGACCACAGAGAGATGGACCTGTCCTGAACCCAGACACCCCAGTTCGTTCTGACTACAGTAAGGAGCGAACTCTGCTGCACTGAGACCCCTACACTCATCAGCCATTGCACCCCACCTCTTCCGACTAAGACCCTCTGCATAATAGACCTGCCACTCTCTCTCAGCACAGAAGCCATCATGCCCTGTGCGCCCGCACATCCCAGACCCACCGGCTGTCCTGCCCTCCATACCTCCACCCTCTTGTAACCCGGTGATACTCCGCCTGCAGGGGCACAGGTCAAGCAGCATCCACCCCAAGACCCTACGACTCTTTACTGTTCATGGACAGTGGAAGATGTCCCAGGGGGGTTTAAGGAATACGGGAGGGAGACCTTCAGACCTAGAGGGGGTGTGGGTGATACACTCTTTTCCTAACAGGAGCGACTCTTCCTTTCACCTGCCTGAGGTTGATAACTCTCATACCTATAAGATGTAAGAAGGGCTCTTGTATAAGAGACGTCTGCCCCCCACCCCACGTTGACGACTCTACAAAAATGGAGCTATTGTTAAAAATGTTACCAGGCAAATAGAATCGTGGCCGACTGCTCCTGGGCCGGGGTCCCGCGCGTGCTCTTCAACAAACAGGAACAGCATCAGCTGCGACGTCACTGCCAGTGCCAACCCATCTACTGACGCTGCTCCAGCAGCACCAGGATTGACTGAGGGCAGAGATACTCCCTGCCCATTAGGAGACCGGGGGCTGCCGCATGAAGCAACCCTCGGTCTCTTAAGGGGAAGGCTAATGCGCATGTTTGGGCTGATCGCAAAAATGATCAGCCCAAAAACAAACATGCGCACTATTGCTGTAGTGCGCTGCTGTCACTCAACTCCCTGAGTGCTGCCGCAGCCCCGTCCCCTCCCTGGTCCTTCAGCGTCCCTCGTTCTACTTCTAATCTCCGACGCTAATTCCAATCAGGAGTCCTGATTGGAATTAGTGTCAGAGAAGTAGAACGAGAATTTGAATGCCGTGGCATTAGTGGGGCAACGCCCCAGCGCCCCCAATGGACGCACCGCCAGAGTTTTGTGATGTGTGTGTGTGTGAGATATTTGTTTGAATTTTTCTTCGTAATTTGTGAGAAATCTAATCTTTAGTTTAATCGGGACAATGCTAATGGTTATAAAAAAAAAATGACACTTGGTTTTGATATTGATGGAGTTCATTTGGAAAAAAACAATAAATAGAGGAATCAAAACCCACAAGCAGTAAAGAAAAATAGGTCTGATGGGGGGAGGGGATGGAAAATAAATAATTGATCACTCTCCAGCTGCCAAACTGTACTTGCACCTGTGATGAGTTGCCAGCACCCCCTCTCAGTCAGTATGTATTGAAGAAATGGGTGCTTGGCAGTCCGCTGGAAGGATCTTCCAGCCGGTTCCAAGTGCTGCTCACGGTTGGGGGCTCCACAGTGTTATCCTGATCAAACATTCAGTGACTCTGGCCCCCCAACCCCTTGATTTGAGTAAAGACTCTACAAAAGGTTCGCCCACATTTCTAATTCCTTTGGCCATCCAGTCAATGTAGGTGCTAGAAATTATAGTGTGTGATTTTGCAGCTGATCTCCGTATGGGCTTGAAGACCACCGTTATCTAAATTCCTTTATTACAGTTTTCGAGGGCATCTGTTTGCCTTGAGGCCAGGGACTTACCTATCATCTTAATAAATAAGGCGTACTCAAGAGTGACGTTAGGCCGACTGGTACACAGGAGCTATCATTGGCACATGGTGCTGCTTGACAGCACTGTATAAAGACCAAAAAAGTTTTTTTTTTTTTTAAGTTGCATGTGTACTCATAAGTGGTTCTAACACACACCTAAGGCCAAGCGGACCATATAGAAAACCGCACATTAAGCCTCAAGTATTAGACAAGAACAGGTTATTGATTCTGCCAGGGCACTCTTAGCCTGTCAGAGTTGCCGAAGCGTTGGGAGTGCCCCGATGTTCTTAGTACTCTATCAAGACACCGTTTGGAAGGAGATGTGGTTTAGTCACAAAGGTGATGACTGTGGTCTATGTACAGATCCTGGCTCCGCCACTTGACAATGTTGTGTGATCCTGCACCACAGTTCCTTTCCCTGCCAAAAGCTGGGAGCTCTTAAATGCTAAATAAATGCCTTTATAGAAGTATATAGGAATGAAAAGGAAAATGAATGTTACTAAAGCTCTTTCATTTTATGATCTGCACTGGTCTATGGGATTCAGGTGCGTGCTGCTGCCCAGGTACTGGGAGGTCGTGAGGTTGTTTACGATTGAATAGTAGGATGAGCCTAATGGTGAGGAAGACAGATTTGACAGGGGAATAGAAAGTAAAGAATAGAGAGTAAACTACCTACTGGTTCACTAAATGAGGTTTTATTAGGACTCCAAGACTAGTTTTTTTTTAATGTGGGGGTTAATTTGCGAAACTAGTGAGAGGAGGGGGGCCTCATGATGACACATCCATCTGAAAAGTGGGTGAGAGCATTCCGTCCTGAACACAGAAACATCCATGACTCTTAACTCTACTGAAAACATATGTCTGACAAACAATACTATTGGTTTTTTTTCTTTTTAGTCCTCATATATGACAAAGGCTTGGCCACAGCTTGGGAGAGGAAACCTAGTTTTCTTGTTATGGGCGCCACATACCTCCTTACTCCCGCCGTCCAAAAACCGCCCTTTTCAACTGATGCCTGAGGCAGATCTTAGCGGTATTCCCACCAAACACCTCATCCACTTGAATTTTTCTTAATTCTTGGACTTTATATTTGCTTGTTTCGACTATCCACCTCCGTCCAACCACCTTATCTCTGGGAATCCAGCATTAAGAAACTGTCCCACATTTTCTCTCTTTTAGCCGAAACTGATTGACAATCCAACCTTGCCACCTGCTTGACAAAGCTTAACCACCCATGACTTGTCGGTGGATGTTCCAAAACCCAATTTTTACATATTTCCCTGCGTGCGGCCGCAATTAATATGAAAAGCAGACAATCTTTAGATCTCCCCAAACCTGATGTCGTTTCATTTAGTACCCCAAAGATAATTAGAGATAGGCTTACCTCTATATTGACCCCCAGAACTTTTTTCAAGACTTCTCACACCTCTTGCCAGAAGCCCTGGATAGCTGGACACTGCGAAAAAAGATGTACATCATCCGCATTCTGCAGGTCGCACTTCGGACAGCTTCTTTTCTTGTTTCCGCCCAACTTCGCCAACTTCTTTGGGGGCCAGTAGATCCTGTATAGTGTGAACAAATGGTTCCTCCTAAGTGCAGACGATTTTACCGATGCCCATAATGTAGTAGCAGATACTTTCCATAAATATGCCACATCGCATCCTGGCATGTCCAGCTTCTAGATCTCTTCCGTCGGAATCACATGAGCGTTCTCCCCCTGTACCCTATGCCCAGTACCATTTAGATATTTCTTTCGTATATTTATGGGTATTCTGTAGCTCCTTCTCGATCTCCGTTTCAAACCCCAAGTTTGGCTGTAATCGTGCCCAACTTGCTAACTGATCATATTTGAACCTGGATAACTTGTGGTTAACAACCTGGGATATCGTAGACCAGGACATCAGGCCCCCTTGATCAGCGAGTTGGCCCCATCTCACTAAATCAGCATTTAGCAAAGGGATCACCAAACTATCCTTTAAACATAGCGGGGTTCCTGGGGATCTCCAAATTGCTGCCATATAACTATGATAAGGAATCTCCAGAGTTCTCCTGACTTGTATCCAAATTTTGCATGCTGCTACTAAGATCTTAAATGTTATCTTTTTAAAAATCTTCGGGTGGCCAAACTTGAACAAAAAGCGATTAGCCTCTCCTGCTATATTCCATACCAAGGCTCTGTACAGCAACGGCATATCTTTTACGTCCATCAACAAGCATCTGGAATTTTTTTTAAAGAAAGCCCAATAATAAAGCTGGAAATCAGGGAACGCAATTCCCCCCGCCGTCCTTTTTTTCCTTAGTTTTCTCCATGCTATTCTCACAGATTTAGACTCCCAAGTAAAACTACTGAGATGCCCTTGCAATTTTTTAAACCAGGTTTGCTTAAAACAAAAAGGGAGAGAGTTAAACAAGAAGGTAAACTTTAGAAGATCATCATCTTAACTAAGTTGGCCCTCCCTAAAATCGATATTGGAAGCGAGGTCCATCTTTGTAAAAATGTCTTTGTCTCCTGCATTAGCTGATTGAAATTTGTCAGAGCCATTTTTTCCACTTCCTTCTTAACTCGAATTCCTAAATACCTAATTTCTGATTTATTTAAATGTTTAAGGTGTACTGGAACATACCTGTTCCATGTCATCGTCTCTGTTTTATCCTTATTCACCAGGTATCCGGAAATTCTCCCAAACCTTCCCATTATATCTAACGTTATTGGTAAAGATACCTCCAAATTGCTCGTAAAAATGATTACATCGTCGCCATACAAAGCTTCTTTTTTTTTGCCAGTCCCCATATTGGAAAGGTGGTATGCTTTTCTCGGCTCTAATTTTTCTCACCAGAGGCTCTACATATAAGTTAAACGGGAGCGGCGATAGTGGACACCCTTGATGAGTGCCCCTATTTATCTGAAAACTTGCAGTTAGTTGTCCATTAACCAATACCTTAGATGTAGGCGCTGCATATATATTCTTAATTGCTGAGAGGAAGTTCCCTCCCAAACCATTTTGTTCTATTGTCTCATACAAAAACGGCCAACTAACTCGGTCAAAGGCTTTTGCCGCATCAATCATTATTCTTGACAGCGGGGCCCCCGTGACTGTGGCTATAGCTATTGCACACACTAGGTCTTGTGTTAACTCTGATAGCTGTCTCCCCCTCATAAAGCCTTTTTGGTTATCATCAATTAACTCTCCCAATACCTTTTCCAGTCTTTTGGCCAGTATCTTTGTAAATATTTTATAATCTGTATTAAGCTATGAAACCGGTCTATATGATTCACATTTCTTACTATCTTTCCCTGGCTTACATATCAGCGTTATAACTGCTTCATTCCACGAGGTTGGGGTAGGAGTGTGATAGCGGTATATATTATTTATCAGTTTAACTATAACTGGAGTAAGTTCGTCCCTTAAAATTTTGTACAATTCATTAGAAAGGCTATCAGGCCCTGAAGCTTTCCCATTCTTTAAATTCTTCATTATACTTTCTATTTCTGCACTAGTAAACTCTTGGTAAAGAAACTCCTGTTGACTTTCCACAAGGTAAGGAAGTGTATCTTGTTGCATCCGTTCTCTAATTTCTGTTTGTGATACGTCTGTGTCTTCTGTATACAGCTCTTTAAAGAATAACAAAAAAGCCTCCCCTATTGTCTGATCTTCCGTGCATCCCATATTAGTAGTATTATTAAATACTTCCTTAGCCTGATTTCTAACCTGATCCTGCCTCGCCTTCCAGGCTATCATCTTCCCACACCCTTCCCCTTATTCATAATTTGCTAGCTTACTAGCCTCCCATCTTTCTTAGGTCTCGCCTGACCCAGCGCATGGCTGGTCTGGCGAGAATTTTAGTAAGGCCTTAAAAAAATGCTACCATGGCCGGCCTTCAGCTTGCGTGCATGTGCGCAGGCGCGCGCTTACGAGCAGAGGCGCCATATGGCTTTCCTCATCATGCTCATTAAGCGCATCGCTCACCGCGCTTGATCGCGATCATTTTTACTTTCGCGGCCGTGTCACTTTCACGGGCGCGCGGCCAATGCTTGTTTATATGACCACAATGGTTCTGAAGTCCCCTGTCCCTTCAGGTAGGGGAATTTGCTGACTCCGATCGTGTTTACTTTAATTCAAACTCGTTCCTCACCTGCTGCGCCGCAAGTATTCATGCTTTTGCTGATGGTAGTGCAGGTCGGCAGCTTTGATTCCTGCAACGTTCGATGTTACCCTACCGGGCAGCTCAGCTTTATCATGCCGCTCCGAGTCAGCCACTCGTCACCGACTCGGGCGGCTGGACATCACCGGCACGGTGTCTGCAGCAGCCTGGGAAGTCTGCACTGGTTTAGGACTTGTGCCTGATTGGAGTACATTACCAATACTTAGAGTTGCGCAAATGTCGTAGTTGCTACACTACTTCGACTTCCAGTTCCTTTCCTCATTTCATGGATAATTTTGACGTGCCACCCCTTTGTTGCAAACATTTAGTCAGTGCATCACAGATCGGTTGACTTCGTTCGCAACTTACAGTATGAATTTTTAACGTCTTAAGCATAGTCAAAAAAAGTTCACCGCTTGCATTTCATTCGCTGTTTCTGCAGTGCTTTCTGTGGCATCCCCACTTCTGCACACCCATCGAGGGCTTTTCCAAGATGTAACTGTATGTTGTATAGATAGTATGCACGGGAACAACACATTTGTACACACAGATGTGCCTGCACGGAGTTTTGTGAAGAATCATGTGCAGTACCTTCGTATATAAGAATCTGTGTAGATCCAAATAAAACAGTGCGTAGGGCGACTGCTTGGGGGCACGAGCAGTGGGCAGGGTCCAGTGTGTAAATAGCCTCTGTCCGCTTTTCGGTTCTCGTGTTACAGACAGGTGCAAAACTGCCCCCTTCTGAAGTATCACTCGTGCGTCGCGGCCCCCCTGTTTTCTCTGTCTAGTCCTCACTCCAAAGATGCCCCCACTTCCCTCTCTCTCAGTCTTCAGATGCCTTATCCTCAACACCTCAGTTATCTTCCATGTGACTACATCCGGACTTGGCCCCGTCTCCTCATCTATCTTTGCCTTACCCATCTGTCCTTATACCAGCGACGTCAACGCTCAGCGTCCTCTGTCACCAGACTCTTGAGATATTCCACTCGCCTCGCTCACCTTTACCTGTTGCCCCTTGCTGTAATCTGCCCTCCCCCCACATGAGAGTTCCTCACACCACTGCTCTCCTTCCCTATCCCCCTGAGGTGGCCCCGTCTCACCCTCTCTGCTCACAGCTCCTCTGAGATAGGTCCATCCATCCTCAGCCCCTCTCTCCCGTGAGATGTCTCTACCTCCGCCCTTCTCAGAGCTCTCCAGGAAGAGCAGGGGTAAAATGAAAGCACGCACCTTCGGCGCCCGCTCGGCGCTGACTGCGGTCCCAGCATCTCTCTCTAATCACATGCTTTACTGCTGCCAGCCTGTGGATGAGGGGGGAGGGGGAGGCTAAGGCAGCCTGTAGGGGAGGGGTGAAAGCCTCAGCAAAGGTGCAGGATAAGGAACACACCTGGGGCCACCCCCCTCGCCTCTGCCACTGTCTGTCCACTCCACAGCTTCGAGCACAAACACTCCGGGTACATTAGAGAGGGAGGGAGGCAGGTAGCAGGTGAGGCTCTGCCGTGATAGTGCATTTCCTGCCTATATGTACTACAGGTGTATGCATTCTGTTGAGCGGACCTAGCAGAGAGGCAGTGGAGAGCTGTACAGGCTCACAGGCAAGCATAAAGTCAACGGTAAGAGAAACTGAACCTGGTTTGTGGACTATTTTTTTTTTTTTTTTTTTTAGCACAAATGTTATTGCATTTTCAAAAACATACAGTGTACATCAATCAGTCATTGTCACTGTCCTCAATAAAGGCAACTTGTTTCAAGGACACATAAGGAAACAAAATTGTGACAATAAGAAGTTACATAGTCTGGATACAGATGCAATGAACGTCCCAAAGCCTCTCCCACCCGCATCCCTTGTTAACTAAGAGAAGTCACCTATTGTGCTGTCTAGATGTGTTTGGGGGGAGGGGTGGTTAGTGTGTGCGAGAAATTATCGGTATATGGTGCCCACCGTGGCAGGCCTCTTCAATCTGAAGATGAGTTGTGCTGTGCGGACCAGGGATACACGCAGGCCGCTATATTTTTCCTGTCTTAAGGCTTCACTTTCAGCAAGTCTCCAGCGTTGCACCTCATCCCGTCATTCTTCTACCTTAGTGGTCATTAAGGATTTCAAACGTTTTGTTAGTAATCTTTTAGCTAATATCAGTGCCATGTTTGTGAACTGAGTCACTAACTTAGAGCTCCTGGGTCTGTCTAGAGGGCAATCCCAGCATACACTGTGTAGGGCTATCCCATTGGTGCAGTCCCGTCAGTTCCACCAGTGTCGCTGTGATTCCCTCCCAGTGACAGGACACTCTGGGGTGAGCCCACAACATGTGCAGCAAGTCGGCCTCTTGGGCATGGCAACGGGGACGCTCTGAGGATGCAAAAGGAAGCATTCGATGGAGTCTATGTGGCGTCATGTATGCACGATGTAATATTGAACAAGCATTGGCATAGCCAATAGGTCTCGCCTTTGGGACCTTATAAGTATTTAGTTATGCAGCACAATATCCTTACTGCAACGAGACCTATTGGCTATGCCAACGCTTGTTTCACTCTTCCTTCCAGGTATTCTGCTAGTGCGTCCTTTGATTCTCTTAATTCATTTTCCAACTGGCCCACTATATTAGCATCCTTGTATGCACTTTTTGCAATCTTATCATGTGTCTCTTCAATGATTCATTCTAAATCATTTAAATTATTTTTTTCTATCTTCCTCTTATATGCTGCAACACTAATCAGTCTGCCTCGAATATAAGTCTTAAATGTATCCCACACAACATGCGGTGGTGCCGAATTCTCGTTTTGTTAAAAAAAAATACTATCTGTACTTTTAGCATTTTTATCACTTCTGGGTCTGCTAGTAACGTTCTATCTACTGTCCACCTGGTGTGTGAGGAGGGGGCCTCTAGCATCATTTCTAATAATTTTACTGCTGCATGGTCTGATAGATGTGAAGGTTGATGTGCTACACTACTGCTATACTTAATAAGTTTCTGATCTACCAGACAAAAAAATCAATTACAGACGAATGAGAACATTTTTTATTTTGAAATGTATACCCCCTACTTTGACCAGCTTTCTGTCTCCAAATATCTACCAGCACTAGGTTTTTTATTATCTGGTGTATATAATCCCTCATTTTAGGTGCGTTCACGGCTGGTCTAGGTGTGGATTTATCAAGTGATGGGTCCAATAGTGTTTTAAAATCCCCCCTAGAATAATAATATTATAATTTGTTATTAACAGCTGTTGATATGAGCCGTCCACATTTGGACCATAATATCCTACAAAAGTGTACCCAATATTATTGAATTTAACATGACTGATTAGCCATCTGCCTCGTGGATCTGCAAAAACCCTCCAGATCTAGCTTAAGCTGTGCTCTTATATAATATTGTCACCACCTTCGTGTTACAAGATTGGTTAGTACATACTAAATGCGTGATCCATTTGTTCTGAGTTAACACTCGCTGCCATTCCTCCTGCAGTAAATGGGTTTCTTATAAAATTATTACATCGATATCCGAAAGCTTTAGAAATTCTAATATCCTCCTTCGTCTACCATACTCTCTTAACCCATTAACATTCCATGTAATTTAGGCTACGAGTCATTCTTCACCTTTGGCCTGATGATAAAACACCTAAAAATCATTTAAGGACCAATTTTTTTTAAAATGTTTGTTCCCTAATGCTCCCCACCCTGTGCAATTTAAAAAAAAAAATGTTTTTTTTAAAACATTTCTCTGTGCCCCTTCCCTCCCCTCCCCCTGGGGAACCCTCCCATTAACCAACCTGGGTATTTCTTCATACCCTTTTGAGCCCCGCGTCTCCGGTTTCATGCTGTATAACTTCTATTTTATATCTCTTTATAGGATTTAATCTGTGCTATAAGATTTTCAACCTCGAGTGTCTCCTTCAAATTAAACATCTTATTATGCCACATTATCCTCAGCATTGCTGGAAATTTCAGTTGTGCTGTTGGGCCTAAGGTCTTTAACTCCTGAATATAGCAACCTAACTCCCACTGCCAGGTTTGAATTGCCTTCGAGATATCAGACCTTATAGTAAACGTCCACCCCTGACTTTGGTATTGTTTTGCTCTAAGTGCTGCAATAAGAATTACTGGGGATGGGGTTGTTTTTCTTTTTTTAATCAAATATGTCCTGTAGTGCGCTGTACTCTAATCCTGCTTGCAAGTAGGCCTAGGCAGAGTTTGCGGTGTTCTGCTGTGCGGAACTCCACGAAGTGCCGAAAAAACTCCACCATGCTCTGCGGAATTCCACAAGCGGCGGAGTGCGGTAAGTCACGCTGCTTGGCTGATTTTTAGTGTCTAGAGTTTGTCCCGCACTGTAAAATCCGCACGAGCAGCACCACACACAGCGCTAGAGGGCGCTGTTTCTTTCTGCCGCTCGAGTAGATGTTCTACGCGAGTGGCAGGTTTCTCAACACGAGTGGTAGCTACCTGCAGCAACCTCCCGCATTGAGAAATCTTGCTGGGAGGTCGTCTAGCCTTTGATTTTAACATTGATGTTTAACGTTGAACTTAACGTTGGCGAACCATGAGAGAGGAAAAACTCCGCTTTGCAGAATTTTGCGGAACTGCGTGCAGAGTGGGCAAAACTCTGCCGGCGGAGCGGAATTCGTCGCCCACCCCTACTTAGAACATAGAATCAGGCGGAATGAATCCTTAGATGCCCTCTGGATTCTTCTGTCAGTTTACAGATTTCCACAAGAGGGACTGGAGGCTTACAATCTTTTTGGCTCCGCTCTTTCTCAGGCCTAGTTTGATACAGGCCACACTCTTATTTCGATAATTCAGTGCTAGAAGCCCACTCAAAATGTATTGAACTTTTTTCTATTTATAACCTGTCCATGAGCTTCCCACACATTTTAAGGGGCATGAACTTGGTATGGTTTGCCATGTCAGATGTATCACGCTTTTCCAAATACAACAGGTTATAAAACGTCTACTGCTTTGACGTATGTTATAATGTTAGTATGGTAGGGACACAAAAACATATGATAAAATTACAGCCTGTTTAAAAACAAGTGAAAACCTCTGTCTGCGATAGTCTTGGCAGTATCTGTTATTTTGATAGGCTTTGATTGCATTAGGTGCCTTTATGTTACTGGTTGTCTTGTTATGGACTTGTCACTTCTTATGATAGAATATTTATGTTAGACCCGGCCCTCGTAACGTAGCTAGACCTGACCCCTGCACCTCACACCAGCCCCCAAACCCACGGCCTAGCCAATCCTTCCCACCAGAACTCGCACGCACCCAATCCGGACTTCCCCGTCCGTGGCCTTCTGCCCTTCGGCCACACCGGGCCCGCGTGCCCACTTCATGCAACAAGATGGCCGCCCGGCCCCAGCGCGACCCTGGCCTAGAGGCGCCACTCCGGCTGGAGGACATCACGCTCCCCTTGGGATGAGAGAGGGAGGAGCAGTTTCATTCACACCTCTGCGCTTCCCTGGGACGGTGGGTTTCGATCGACCTGCCGGCCTCCCCGAGGGCTGGCTCCACGCCTGCTGGGTGTCTGGGACTCCTACCGACCCGGCCCTGAAGGGATCAAAAGACAGTGGCAGGAAACCCCAACAAGCGACCCCCAGGTGACAAGACCCCTGCCTGCACAGACTCCGGACATCAAAGAGGAGTCGCCCTATAACAAGGGGTGCTCTGGGACTGTCCGGCAGATTCGCCTTGGAACACCTGAGCCCTGCTGAGTGACTCGCGGCTCCCTGAAGATCGTAAGACCTCCGAACTTGTGCTTGAGCCCTGCTGAGCGACTCGCGGCTCCCTGAAGATCGTAAGACCTCCGAACTTATGCCTGAGCCCTGCTGAGTGACTCGCGGCTCCCTGAAGATCGTAAGACCTCCGAACTTGTGCTTGAGCCCTGCTGAGTGACTCGCGGCTCCTCGAAGATCGTAAGACCACCGAACTTGTATCCGGACCCCACGACGACAAGTGTATCCCCCAGCTCGAGGATTGTGAGCTGTGCGCCGGGTACGCTCCTGCATTTGATCCATATCCCCAAAGACTGTCCCGCTACCTCCTACTCCCCTCCAAG
The DNA here is from genome assembly GCF_964204655.1 of Triturus cristatus. Taxonomy (NCBI): domain Eukaryota; kingdom Metazoa; phylum Chordata; class Amphibia; order Caudata; family Salamandridae; genus Triturus; species Triturus cristatus. The sequence continues at coordinate 1,637,058,603 of NC_140589.1, forward strand.
ACTCTGGGAGCCCACGCTCTGCTTGTATATATTTGCCGTGCTGATCATAAAGATCCTACCACTCCAATCTGATAAAGATTTGCTCTTAAGAACTCCTCGTGTGGTGTCTCTCTGTCGTTTGGTGCCGAGTGTGCGATCCTAGATACGAGGTTCCTCCCCTGAGGAGTCTCCCGCCAGTGCCCGGCTACGATACCTCGAGGGTGGGTCTCAGGGCAGTCAGGGCCCCCTCCGGGCCCCTCTGAGGTCGCCTTCTAACAATTTAGCTTAACAGAGCACATTGTTTTTATGGTTCAAGGAGTGGAGGAGTTTTCCCCTGATGAAGGGCATCTGGCATGGCCGAAATACTTCGGGGATTGGAATAACAGACACATCTTATTTTAAAGTGAAAGATTTCATTTGGAATATCCGCAAAAAACGAATTTGAAATTCTTGGGACACAAATAAAGCCCATTAATTGTGAGAAGAAAGGATTGATGAATTGCAAATTAAGAGTCATTGGGTATAAGAATGTGGGCAATGGAGGGAGTCGATGTGACCAACATTTGGATGTGCAACTAGAGGGGACACTTTCCAGAATTGGGACTTTGCTTGCTGTATTTCTTTTTGAGTCCATTGACCAGTAGGACTCGCCCTCATCGCACACATTGAGACAATTTGCAAAGTGATGCCCGCTCCTGCTTTAACATTTTCATTGATGAAGTCTCGGGTGTTTGTTGTAGGTGCCAGCTTTTTCTTGAAGCTTTCAGGTTTATTCTAAAGTCTCTAGGTTGTCAGTCCTTTTTCCGGCAGGTGCAGTTAAATGGAATTCACCGCACCTTACCTAACATCAAGAGTTCAACATCCTGTGGAGGTTCAGGGACTCTTTGAAGATTTTGTGATTTCCTAGTTCTTCTTAGTATCCATTTCAACTATCCCAGCATGTAGGGAAAGGTCTCTGAGCTTTTTTTTTAACCTCCAGTGCCAAGATGCCCACCCGGGTGAACGTATGTGCGTTATAAAAAATGCTAACCTAACCCATAATGACGTGTTGCTTCCTTCCTAGTGTCAGGACACGTGTAATTGCACACTTTATACAGTTCATTCATTCATTCATATTGACAAGTACATTTGCTAAAGAAATATATGTTTTTGATGTTCATGTGAACTACCCTGGTTACTGCCTGCTGGTCATAAAACTCGATGACTTGTGCTCAGAAATATGACCACTGTTGACCACCAGGACTATAAGAAAGACCAGCAGGACTAGGGCACCTTAAATCAAGCATTAGGCAAGCACCTGTCCGGCTGTTCCCCCACCCAACATGCGTCTTTAAAAATTCCATGAATTTGTCCAGACAAGCCTTTATCTCGGAGATGTGTTCTACTGACTATTTGGTTATTGTTGTCTCTGGTGTTTCTGACATGCCACCTTGACAGCATTGGTTGATCGTGGGCAAGTTGCATTAATATTACCCTCTACCTAGGTTTTCCCACTGGTCAAAATTCAAAGTACATAAGGGATCAATACTAACACTGAGGGCCGCATAACACATGGGATATTCTCTCCTGTGCACCCCTCGAGCCTGGTTACACATGACATGACGGTAGGTGCTTCCCAGTAGTAAAATAAATACATTTAGCACGAAATATCAAGTTTAGACTAGCGAGATCTGTTCAAATGTTTAGGTGTCTTAATGTGCGCGCGACAGTAAAGTTCACAGCTAAGAAACACACCCGCGGTTTTCATGTGCATACCCTTCTATGCTGCTGTTGTTTACTTACCTGCTCCCGTTGACCATCTTGCACTCTTCTCTCCGCCTCTCTGTGATCTCATGTTTGCTTTCCTTCCGTCTTCCAGCTGTGGGCTTCACTCACGCCTTTCAGTTCCTCTATCTACAGCGAAGCGTTGTTCGGGTGACTAGGGGCTCCCTAACCCTCCATCAGCAGAGATGGCTTTCTATGCAGTGTAATCATTGCTTCCTATTTCACTCGGTCTCATTCACCACTTCTTCTGTTGTTCTCACTTTTTCCTCTCGTTGTAAGTTCCACCTGCCAGAGCCACATTTAAACATATCCTCGGGGCTGATGGGTCCAACTATGTACCTCACAAATATGTCTGCGACCTCCTTTTTCTTCATGTATGTGTATACTCGCGTCTCGTCTTTTATCCTGTTTGATCTGCAGCTGTTCTCCCTCCCTTGACAGCATGGCTTCATTCACGATCTGCTAAACATTTCATCCCGGAATATGTCTTTAATATGGCAGTGTCTGGGCCTCCCAAAGCCTGGTCTTTCAAAGTGTTGGTGAATGCCTTTGCCAGAGGAATAATATGCCATGCGCTGCAGGTGCATCCCATGAAGGTTCCTCCGCCTTAGGGCGTCAGGAGGAGCCCAGCAGCCAAATGGACGGGTATAATCCTAAGGCATTGTGGTAGTTGCAGTTCGTTTTTCAGTTACTCACAAGCACATGTTTTTGCCATCATTGTTGTGAACTGATGTAAATATCATGAACTGCAATTACCAGAGTGGAATGGGGATCTTTTGCTGAGAGGCCTGCAGTGCCCCCCTGTCCCCATGCTCTGATTTCCCACCCCACCCCTATATTGTTTTATCTCCTCGGGGACTGATTAGGCTGAGAAGCCCTGAGATTCATCTGCACGGTTGGGAATGGAACTTCATCTGAAGGAATACACGCATCATTTCAAGCACCCCAGATCGGAACGGCTGCGTCCTAATAAAGAAGGGCGATTACCCAGATACACGCGTCCGGGAATGCACGGAAACTCCAGCAGGAGCTGCACCAGCTGATGTTGAACACACCGGATCCTGAGAGCTCCTGAAAACATTAAGAAATGCAAGGGAGAGCATTTGCTGATGTGCCAGCAACGTCCTCCCTTCTTCCTGTATCACTCTAAAGAGGGTCCCTCGGAAACTATACTGCTGCAGAACATTGATGTCTGATAACCAGGACTAGGAAGATCATGAGATCACAAATTCATGCACCACCCCAAAAATAACTGCCCTCAACTGACCTCCACTTGGGTTGCAGTGTTAAGTTCTGTAGGATCTACTAATGGACACTTTCATGCCTCACCATATCATCTCCGTCTTAAATTCTCATCTGACTGATCCATTTCTCACTGTAACAAGAAAATTAATTTTAAATGAAAGTCATTCAAATGTGCATTTTGGAAATACATTGGTCTTGAGACCCACCGCGTTTATCATTCGCTTTTTACATAATTGTTTAAGCTTTAACAGTCCACTATTGGACACATTTCTGTTTGTTTTTTCGATGACGCACAAGGCCTCTCATCGCTCAAATGCCTTTTAAAATGGTGTTCCCTCTGCTGGCTCAGTGAGCGGGGGAGTAGTAGATTTAATAATTGTTTAGTATATGATTTATTAACATGTTGCACCTTGCAATAATTATTTATTTCTTCTTTATTGGATTTTCATTTAAACAAAACATATTATACACACAAGTTTCACCAGTGTTCACTTTTGATATGATCTTGGCTTATTCATTGAATAATATCCCTACATAGCCCTACATTAGCACAGTCCAAACTAACTATTTTTTTGCATATCCAGGTTTGTCTGAAGTAGTTCAGGTAACGACGTAACTCCATGTCACAAAGTGTGCAGTGCTCAAGTTCTGATAGATATTTCTCCCTCAAGATTCCTCACCTTATGAATATCTCAAGGTGCATAGTGGATCTGTAAAGTTTTTCTCAATCAGTAGCTCCCAAGTGCAGCCAGTCGGCGCCACATGACTATTAGTGGCTCTGCCTGTCCAGATATAGGGTATATGCATTTTGATGTCTTAACCACAGATTAAACCATCAGAGTGAGAAGTCATCTTCCCCCTCAAGGAACCTGTTCGACTCCCAGTTTAGAGAGAGAGTGAGTCAGCTGCACCGTTCCCTAATGCAGTTTCTTCCTGTTCCTACTTGGAGTCAGTCCCTGTCCTCAAGAAACTTAAACTGGAGTTTCCGACTCCATCTGCCAATCCTTCTCTGGTGAGGCCATTTTGCTGGCTCTGGAGTTCTTCGTGGCTGCTCCCCCTCCCCCGGGACCCTTGTGGCTCTCAAGGATATACCAGATCCTTTGGACTCGGCGATTCTGACTGCTCTGATCTAGATGCCACCGAGCTCAATGCCTCCCTAGGATCTGACTGTGGAGTTGTTTCTATTGGAAGCCGCCATGTCCACGGCGCCAGCCCAACTATCTGTTGCGCTGCACCTAACGTTGGCCCTGGCATTGTATTTGTAGCGGTGTTCGGTGTTGTCTTAACCCTCTATGTCCAAGAAAATATTTCAGGCTAGGGAGAAGGTGAAAGCTTCCTTTGAGGACCAGCCCATGACCGTCTAGTCAGAACTTAGAGGTTTGCACTCAGGGAAGAAATGTTTGACTCAGTTTCGGCCGCACTGGATATTCCCAAGCAGGATTTTAGGCAAATTTTGGAAGATTCTGAGGTTGTTAACTTCATCCTTCCTCATCATACAGATGCTGGGCTCCATCTGGAGCTCCAAAATGCCAATGGACTTGATACGTTCCCTGAAAGTGACATCTGTTATCCTTCAGGCTTTCATTCACAGCATTGGGCGCGTTGATTCAGTTGGTAAAAGCCATTTCCTTTGGAGCAGCACATCTAGAAGGGTACTTTAAATGCCAAGTCGGATTTCTTGAATGGTCTGTCCCTGGAAGATGACGAATGGGAGCTCCATCCTGATGTGATGGACATGATCTTTTCCCAGGTGGGCTGCCATGCATCAACCTCTTTGCCATAGTTCTAAAGAGAAAGTGTCACTTGTTATGTACCTGACACTTCCCTCATTGTGGTTTCCTGGGAGATGTTTTTTGGCAAATTGTAGCAGCAACTGCTTAATGCATTTCCTCCCATTCCTCTGTTCTTGAATGTTTAGCATAATGTGCAAAAGGATGGCGGGCAGCTGGTCTTAATCGACCCACATTCGTCAAGGAGGATTTGGCATGTCAATCTGTTAGAACTCAGCAACCAGACGCCACTTCCTCTCTCAGGCAGAAAAATTCTCCTTTCACAGCAGGATGGCCTAGTCTTCCACCACGGTCCTCGAACAATGCACATGTGGATCACCTATGGCGACACATTTTTGTACGTATGTTCCTGCCCACAGGGATTTTGTAGTGATTTCTTTTGTGACATCTCTATATGAACTGGTGCACAGTTGTTCTGTTTGGTTTCTGACCTTTTAGACTGCACATTTGATGGTGATTACGTTGACCGGTAGAGCCAAGGATTTGCAGTCGCTGTTGGTCATACTGCTGGTACTGTTTTCAAAGACAAACAACTGGCTCTCCTCACTTCTGCACCCTTTCTCCCAAAGTGGTTTTCCTCTTCCACAAAGTGGCTGCACTGCTTAGATCCTAGGCACACTGGTTCCTAATACTTTGATCAAACACTGTTAGAGTAAAGATGATCTGCTTTTTGAAGGTTCCTCCAGAGGCAATAAAGCAAAGCAACAAAATGTAGTACCTTGTGTTGAATCACCCTTTGCATTAAGTTCTCAAATGCCTCAGCTAAAAAAAAAGACCCCCCCCATCAGCTGGGATTCATTCACACTCTGAGGATTATAGTACTTCTGCTGCCCTCACTAAGGCTTACGTTTATCAATGGCCACTTGTTTTTTGCTGCATAACTTTACCATACATTATTGTCTGGTGGTTGAGACGGTAATAATCAATGCTTTCCTAGGTCGCTGCTAAATAATTTCGTTGGATTACAATAAGGTTCTAGTGAATACAAATTGTCATTCTGGTTGTGCTATTGGCTGCTGTTGATAAGCTCTTGCAGTTAGGCATGGATATATGATTGTTATCTGACCCCAGCATGGCAGGTGGTGCCATTCATCGGCAGGTCTTGTCCCTTCCTGGGCAGACTTCAGCATGCACGGAGTTGTGTTGCAACTGGCTGCCAGCACAGGAGAGATATTGCTTAAGGAAAATGTTCCGGATCCAGTTTGTCACCTGGAGATATTCATAAGATGACGATTCTGTTGGAAGATAGTGTCTACCAAGAAATACTGTTATCGAAGGTAAGTAATCTTTTCATCTGGCCTTGATTTCACATAGGAAGGTGTATAATGCTCTATGTTGTGATCACTTGATTGTATTCTAATGTGGACCAACTTGTGGCATCTCCTTTAGTAGAAAGCTGTCCCCGTCACTGTTATTACGATTAATCACTTTGTGTATTCTGCTTACTATTTCCACATTATTTCCTTAGGTTAAAGATATGGGAGAATATTTTAAACACCACCTTTTGCAGTCAAGACACAGAGGAGCGTTTGAGTTGGCTTATGTTGGTTTTGCTAAGCTCACAGAGATGCTGATTAGGTAAGTAGTTCCATGTCTGTCTATGCTTCCTAATGGAAATACCATGACTCACTTTGGAGAGCCATATTGCATACTGTAGGAAATCCATATTTTCACAGCATTTCCCCAGAAAACCCTTACTTTTTAGACTGTTGATAACTAGTATTTAAACCCGGCAGTTGGCTCCTGCTAAATAGTTTTTAAATTGATGTGCACTCTCCTTAAACAGAAAGAATAGTTTTGCAGTTAATTTGCCAAATTTGACCCCTTGGTGGGTCAGTGGTGCTGCGCCCACAGATGGTGCAGCCTGCACAAAAATAACATTCCAGATGTGAGCTTGCAGAGAAGGTTTTCTCCACTTAATACTTGAGCAAGAGCTGGTACTTGGGCTTAAAAACAGCAATGTGGCTGCACCAGTTGGGTCCTTTTTTATTAGAAAAAGAAAAAACAAATGAGTTAGGTATTTCAAATATTAGATTTAGCAATATCGTAAGTCTGCTGTCAATGTGAAATAAAATGTTATGCACAGCTTACTGTTTAAATCTAGAAAGTGTGGGTCATGGTTTTAGCAGCTCTGTTACTTGCAAGTAGTTGCAGCCATCTGCAGTATTTTAAATGTGTCATTTGGCCTAAATCCCTGTTTTGTCTGACGTCTGCAAGGAAATGGGTATCTAGAAAGTAATTTTTCCCAACATATAGTTAATTAGTGAAAATAAAGTTGCTTGATAGTTTTGTAAAGTTATCATTTGATCAACCCAAAGGTGACTTCATCCCTTCCATCTAGGAGGGCAGCCTGTGGCTCGGTGGTAATTATCTTTCTCACTTCATTATCTCTTATGTGAGGTGGCCAATTGACCAACTTAAGCATCTTCGTAGCGTTTGGGTCTCCCAAACTCTTAGCTCAAAATGTGCATGTCAGTCTGTTCCATGACTCCATTTTTCTTTGAGAGGATTGGGCATTGTTGACTAAGAGGAGCCTCTTATTTTTATGGGTGGGGGCTGATGTGTCTAAGAAGTTTTAAGATTTTCTTTGCTCTTCTAAAGGCAGGTGTGAGCTAAGCTTTTATGGAGTGTGGACAAAGAAGGAGAGTAAACCAAAGAATGCTTCAAGCAGTGCGTGAATTTCTTTTCCTCGCTGTGGTTTTTCAGGTGATGGTGCAAATTCACAATTCGCACCCTGTGCGTGCCTGATGGATCGGGAGTAGTGTTATCCTGATACGGATTTTGGTGCTCCCTGCTGGACCAGTTTCAATTATAGCCATTCTAAATGGCAATTTCAGTTGAGAGATAAGTAGAACCCATTTGGTCCTACAAGGATGACAGACTAGGACATTTAACCTTGAAAGTTTTATTTTAGAATGTTCAATCATACAGGAATTGATCTTGCATATTCAAAACCATTTAATCAGAAAATCAGAATGCAAAGCTTAGTTAAAGTCAGGGCACAAGTCCTAAAAAAAGAAGTGGGGGGACGCTCCAAGTTAGGTGGTGTCACCGGAAGTGACCTCACAGCCGGAAGTGACGTCACGAGATGGAGTCCCCACTAATTAACAAAGGTTAGAAGGCGATGGGGGCAGGTTCAAAGGGAAAAGGAGAATGTTTACGTTGGAATTAGTCACCGTATTGACACTCAAAGGAGCGGGGAAATTAAAGATGCGCTTGTTCGGTGCGTATTTATTGCCCACAGTAAATTTGCCGGTCTCCGTCTGAAATGCATAAACACATACTGACCTTTTCTAATATACGGCCACGAGCGCCCGTCTGTCATACTGAACGGCTCCATCAACGTGAAACAACTTAAAGAGCTCTGTTCGCCCTCTCTCGACAATAGAAGGTTAGGTTTGGTGAGTGCTGAGCGCGCGCGCAGGCTCGGGTACCGGCTCCATCTTTTGGGCAGGGTGGACGGCGTCTACCCGGTAAAAACCCGGTAAAATAAGTGGGGGGACGCCGTCCACCCGCGTGGTACCCCGACTCGAGCCCTGGTTAAAGTACAGAATCAATAGGTTGTCGATTTGCTTGCATACACTGATTTTATGCCAATTTGTGTGTACATGGTTTTTCATGATATAAATTGAAAATAAAGTTTAAAAAAAAAAAAAGTTCAGAATCAATTAAGAACTCAGTAAAGTCCAAATCATCAAATGAAAATTAATGAATTAAGCAATCCGGCATGGAGTCGCCTCCTAAGATGCTTGGAAAAGGATCTCTTCCTACATCAATGGAACACACTCTTTTATAGGGTTCTGAAAAATGGACTTCATATGTTTGCTATTATTTATCGTGCATGGTTTACATAGCGTAAACCAAGCAAATGTAAGCAAAAAGAAACATTTGTAACTAAATGCATTCGACAAAACTCGCATAATTCTACAACATAGTGCTTTTCACAAACACCATCTGTACAAGGAACAAAAGTGCTTACTTTGTATGAAATTTTGCCTGGGACAGTCAGGTTTAACCTCGAATTAATATTATTTTATGCAGAACAACTTGTGAAGGTCACCATCCTTGCCTACATTTTCTAAGTTAGCCAGAGTTTGAGTTTTCACAAATGCAAAACATTAAATTGCAGGAAAACAGCTATATCACAGGCTGGCACATTTATGAGCCGGAAGTGGATCACACTGTAGTAGAGCTCAAGTGGAGACTGTGCAGGAAGTTTAGGGTTGTTCACTTACAGATTGTCGACAATCCCAGCTGGGTTCATCCTCTGAAAAATGATTCGTAACACTCTGATTGATGACTTTTTTTTATTAACTCCTAATATATTTATCTTAAATTCTGTGTCTTTTCTGAACTGCAATGTTGTTTTTCTGTTGCTGTTTATGTAATATCTGCATTTTTTCTGAGGAAGGTCTTGGTGAATGTGTCAATCTACAAAGTGTAAGCTAGAGAATCCTCAAAGAAACCATCTGTATTAGATTAGTTGAATTATCTGGAAGCTCAGCCTCACCTTACATCACTACATTGTCCTTCCCCATTCTGACCCTCCTCATACCCATAGATTAACAATCTGGTTTCTTCTACATATTACTTTACTGTTACTGATTACCAACACAGTAATTCTTACCATTGACGCTTTATTCAGCCACTTTGGAGAACAGTTCTGAAAATAAATCTTTTTTGTGCAGTGCTTCCCAAAGTTTGTTTGGTGACCAATTAGTTGTTGAACCTGCCCGTCTGATTTCTGTTGCTTCTACTCCAAGTGTGCCCACTAGAGATGCAAGAGTGCCAGATTCATGAAATGTTATATACTAATTATGTAGAAATCTGGCAGAAAATTAAATTTCTTTTCTGTGTAATATATGGGACCCAGCAATCCCTTTATAAAATCCCATCTCTAATGTCCATAATGCAGTCGAGTTGTGACGTCTCTGTCTGTGATAATGAAATGGCATAGCTGCTCAACGGTTACAGTTGAATTGTGGCTGGATAATTTATGTAGCCAGCAGCCAAGGTGGAAAGCACAATGACACCTTCAGTTTACTCAACGAAAACAAGCAGTGTCTTTTCATACTTTGAATCGTTTTTTATCAAATACACGGTGAACAGCAGAAAGGTGATATTTATGTCAACATATTTATCTTTTGCAGGCTTTTGGTCAGTACAGTAAAGTTAAAATCTCTCTGCATGTTGGTACACCTTCTGAGCTGCAACATTTATTTTGTCAGACTCACATTGATTATTAAAAATGCAACACATTGCCAACTGTTTATTGGTTTGCTTGATTTCACACTATTGCTTCTCTTTTTATTCTTCATGTCTGCAACCATACTATTTCTTTCACATGAGCAAGACACCAATTATTGAAGTGGTTTGTGGGAAGGGTGATATGAATGACCATGTACTGTAGAAATAAACTACTCCCTGCTGTACAATATTGCAGGTCATCTTGGAGTGCTATAACCTTACAAGGACGTTGGCCTTGTTCTTCTGTATGGCCACGGAACTTCTCTGTGACTTGCAATATCCTTATCTTTGCCAGTTTGTACTTTATCCCACATACCATCCTAGCATGGACCCTTAGCCCCTGAAGTGCTAGTCTTGGCATTGTGCCATGTATTAATAGGAGTGCAAGGTCTCCACACAAGTGTCCAGAGCCGCTGCAGTAGGAGGCAAGCTCTTTATTTCATGTTAGGCCCTTAGGTTCGCCCCAGAGCCTTATAGCTGCTGTTAGGGTCTATCCTCTTTCCATCTGCTATTAACTGCCAGGGTACGCCCAGCACAGGGACCCCAACAATCCATGCAGCATTATATTCTCACAGCATCCACGTTCAGAAATCTACAGCATGCCCACCAAGCACATCCCTACAAAGGCCCAAGTCACTACAGACTACCTTCCTGATACATGCAAACAAGAATTAAATAAATGTACATGCATCTCTTAACAGAACTTCTCTCAATAACACTTTACATCCTTCTCTTCTACATGGGGATTGAAGCATCCTCACTTCCTGGTTCAGACCGTAAGCAACTCATTCTGTCAAATGCATGATGGCACCATCAAGCAAAGCTTGACATAGCACATCACTAAGGCACTGGTGGTGCATCTTTATTGTCTTGTTACCCACAATATGCGGACTGAAGGAGGTGGTGACATGTACCTCATGCCAGAATGGCGAATGCTTGTGCTCTCTTGTCATATTACAGCCATGTGATCTTGTTCAGACAAGAGGTAAATACACTTGTTCAGAAAACCGACATTAGGCCTTAGGAATTGCAGAATGTTTTGTTGCAAGCTCTTATGATGAGACAGCGCACTTGACTTTGAGTGTTCCGGATAAAAAACATTTAAGCAACATTGATGGATATACCTTCCCATGGTGGTGTCAGTAGAAGGATTGACCCTGAAAGCAGATTTAGCCTTTGGTTGTTAATTGACATTGTGAGCAGCAACTGGCCTTAGCTGCCCCCACCCATTAAAAGAAGCCATGTTTCCTTCTAATTTGTAGATTTGAGTTTCAAAAACTGTTGTGGCTTCATTATGCTTATGATGAGCAATTAGGACACTTACTTTATTACAAGCCCATCCTTTCCCCCCTTAGTCAAGAGTTGTATGTACCCTGCCAGGGCACACTCATTATTGACATTTAACATAGTGCAATTAAAATGAAAGAAATTGGTCGCACAGCTACATAAGATGCCTTTCGTCCAGCACAGTTATTTTAATTGCACAGAAAGGAGCGATAAATTCTCCTATCACTACTTAACTTGATAGAGTTTCCTGTATTCGTCAACCGTTAAATTGTTTCATCATCTCCAGACAAGCTGGGCATTGATTTCAAGCCTTCCTTGTTCTGAAATGCAGTGACAGAGCCAGAAATCACAAATACCAAAAACTGCGCGATGACCCTTGTAATGTTCTTAATAGTAGAGACCAAGAGTTAACCAGTGACAGCTTGCTAGAAGGAAACTTTAGATCGGTCTCCCAAACTTTTATGCTTATCGCATAGCTATTCCTCCTGTGCTTCTGTTATCCACACTGCTCTTTAGCATTGCATTAGAACCTGAATTATCTTACAGTGGTTTACTTGAACCTGAAGCTACCACATGTTATTGTTTTCCTATAAATGTTCACATATGAAGTTTTTAGGATGATGGATATTGGCAGATTACTCAGTGGCAGTCGCCACTGGGTGCGTATAGTTAGGATCATGTTTTCCCAGGAAGTGCATTTTTTTGTGTTGCTAGTAACTTTGGTGCGGTTTCACGAATCCCCACAAAATGTTCTAGAAAGGTGCTCTTTTTTTTACCTAGTCTGTGCATGGAAGGTTTCAGGGTGATCCGTCTAGCGGGGGCCAAAGAAAAATGGGGGTCCCAAAGCACGTTTTTCCCATTCATTTTCCCATAGGAACTTTAGACAAAGCTACAGCCTATAAACCTCTGAATGGATTTACTCCAAATTTGACAGAAAGCTAGATCTTTGTCTAGAAAGAGTGCTTTTTGTGTTTTCGTGAAAATCCGTTCAGTAGTTTTGAGCAATTATTGCTCAAAAACTTTGTATATCTGGGAATCCGAAGTCTCCACGCATCCCGACCGACATCTGATTGGCTACCACCTCCTCAACCAGGAAGTGGTGGCAGCCATCTTAGGACTCGCAACCCAGTATCAAGTCCTAAAAAAAGTTTACAAAAAGCATGAGGGGGCAGGATAGGGATACCCTGACCCCATAGGCCTGGGGCCAAATATTTTTCAATTTTGCAGCGAATGCGCAGAGGATCCACAAATCCACTGCAAATTTTTTTTTTAAAAAGAAATCCTGGGGAGTGGGGTCGCTTGCCCCACCACCCACCTGAAAATCACCCAGGTCCCTGGGTCGGCCCCAGGCACCGGCGTGATTTTCAAGGTGAGGAGGGCATTCGGCACCCCTCCCTGGCCAAACCAGGGCTCGGTGTGATTTTCAGGGGTAGGGGGGCACGCGGCCCCCATTCCCAGGATGATTTCTGCCCCGGAGACTGCATCCACTGGAGCCCAGTGTGATTTTCAGGAGGAAGAGTGCACGCAGGCTCCCTCCTTAGGTCGTTTTGTCTCCAGGGACCCCAACCCCAGGGCCGGCTCACAAGCTATGTCTCGGGGAGCCCACACCCAAAACAGAGAAGTTTCCCTGCCTGCACCTGCGTGTGATGTCATTTGAGATGTCATCAGTGATGTCACTGACCATGTCATGAGTGATGTGATATCTGACGTCATCAGCAGTGCATTGCGGGGGCACGAGTTATAGTTAGCTCAGCTAACTATAACTGCTGAATTGCCCTTGTTTTGTACGAGTAAAATGTCAGCCTAACTATAACGTCACTGAACCCTGTGATTTTCAGTGAAAAAAAAAAAATATATATATATACATTTCATCTTGGCTCCACTTTCTGACACAACGGGCGCTCTCAAGCGTTGCGGTTGTGGTACGGCATGGATAAACAATTTCAAATAACACAAGTATTTCGAAAAAAAAGATTCCACTCGCACTCACGGATATCTCAGTAATCCAGTTGTTTATTTATTGGTTACAGTTTTACTCTAGCAAACCAGCAACACCCAATGCGTTTCAGTCTCTCTAAGACCTTGTTCACGATACAACAATGGGCGGCATTTTTTCAATATTTAAATAAGACTAACAACATTTTACATCACATCCTGTGTTATGCCGCTTAGCATTGTGGATGATGTAGTGAATATACACCACCCCCATGTTTATTAAAGGAAATCCTTCACCAATACAAGTGAATTTCATGATCAAGTGATTAGACCAAATAAAACAAAAAGTGCATCAAGTCAGACAATCATGTGTTCCAAGAAGAAATATTTTCATTTCCGGCTGATCTTTAGCTCACCCCCCGTATGGTGGTGTTGTTTGTGGTTTCATACTCACTTGTTTTTTATGATTTGTATCCATTACAATTTTTGAAAAATAGTTGTTGTTCATGTGTTAGACCTTGCCTGAATGTGCATACATTTCCAATTACATTGGTTCATGATCAATTAATTTATCATTAACATCTATTGATCACATACATTAACACAGCCTCATCCCATGTTCGTGTGATTACATTCTTGGGACAGTTCCTTATTTTTAGGTCTTGCCTAGCATTGCAGCGCATGCACTGGTCGCTCTGCGAGATCTATTGTCGTCAAGTTGATGTTGGAAGTGGGGTGGAAGCTCCGCCTATGCTTTTCATTGGTGCGCGTAACACATTATATTAAACGCTCGCTTTTGATTTAAAGTGAGGCTTGTTTGTACCCTCCCTGTCTCCTTTAGGCCTCGCCCATCTGGACTCGTACATGAGCACGCTCTCCACTCTGCTGACGAGCTGCAGCGCGGCACTGCAGGCCCGGGCCCGCTGTCAAGCAGAAGCCCGAGTGGAGCGACGGCGACCTCTCCTCCTTCTAGTCGGTGTAGGCACTTTGTTTTTTAATCAAGGGGAAAGCGTGATGTAAACAAGCGTCTGCCGTTCCACAATGGCGAGAGCTTGTTTCAATTAAATGGTCAGGCGCTGTGTCTTGCATGATGGCTCGGGGACTACCAACGCCATGCTGCTCGGCCATTTAACGTGCTTCCTGTCCCGTGGGACCCCACGTTGCTCCCGAAGCTACAACTCGTGCACATCGCGGGATGTGCGACTCGCTGAGTCCGGGGCACAACCAGAGAACAGTGTCTGCAGCGCCTTGAGCCCCTATCCCGCTGCACTCGCCGCCAAGGAGCTGGCCCGGCTCAAACAGTACAGTGGGTCTAGAGCTACGGTGCCCTTTGTCACGAGGACAGTGAGCTTCGGGCACACGGGTTATGGAGAAGGCTACCCAAAAGGCGGATAGAGCATCGGCATCCTCCGGTGAGTGACCGCATAGTTATACAGATACATTCATGCAGAGTGAGCTGTTCTTTGTGTGTGGGACTCCCGTCCCGGGTGTCATAGCCCAGCCTCCGCTGCCCCGGGGCCGTGCTGCTGTGGTTCCAGCTGTCTTTGTTTTTCGTTGCTTGCAGTTGGGACAGGGCAGGGCTGCTCCCCGCAGACATCTGTCTGGTCTCCCCAGATTCTGTCACTTGTAATAAAGTAACTTTTGATTTTGAGCCGGGCAGGGCTGGTGTGGTCCTCGCAGCAGGGGAAGCACTCAGTTTATACACACTACAGATTACGCCCTGAACCTGCAGCTTGTGTGTGTTTGGTGGGAAAGGCAGCTGTTGCTTGGGGCATTACTTGTAATAAAGTAACTTTTGATTTTGCGCCGGGCAGGGCTGGTGTGGCCCTCGCAGCAGGGGAAGGGCAATCAGTTTATACAAACTACTACAGATTACGCCCTTGACCTGCAGCTTGTGTGTGTTTGGTGGGAAAGGCGGCTGTTGCCTGGGGCGTTACTTTCACAGGCTGCAGGGGGTCATCTGCAAGGGAGAGCGGTGCACGGCCTTAATATGCGGTGCAGATGCGGCGTCCATGACGTTTTCTGTCCCAGGGTGATGGATTATTTCCAGACGCGGTCCTTCGCCTCCCCCAGGCAGCCATACCTCAAAGGAGAGGGAGGGGTGTCTATGTGTTGGGCGAGGGGGTAACATGCCCAGTCATGCAGTCATATCCACTATCATTCTGCAGGGCGGCAGTCTTCGAACTTTGCCAAAGTATACCAGACTCGACTAACAGCATTTTTGGAGGGACTTAGGAAAGTTCTGATTTGCGGTTTGATTGGCCCTTGCATATACCGCACTTTCCACAAATGCCAAGAAAATGCACACATGCCTATGCACTGACATGCAGGCGTCTTTTAAAAAACAACTTTCAAAGCAGCATAATTAATGGCAGGAGCAGTGTGCCGAGGGAGTGGGCGATGTTCTTTCGGCTCGACCCGCTCATGTGTGTCATACATTATGGATAAAAGAAATTGTCATTTACAACGCCATTTACAACGCCGATAGCTCTAACTTAAGCAATTTTAAGACCTATTGCATTTCCAATTCTTGTTATTCTGTCAATCACTCTGAGCTAATTCACATTCCAGCCTACTTGTGAGCAGATGGACTGAAATTTAGAAAAATTCATAAAGAGCCACCGAAAGCGTTCGAAAATTTCACTTTGGGCCATTTTATATATTTGTAATTCATTACCTCCGTTCACAGTCTGTCCAATCAAATGACCAAAGTTCTTCCTCACTATTGAGTCTCCACGCGGGGTACGGGTTTTCAGCTCAATATATCTGGCTTCCAGCTGCCGTAATAGTTTTACCCTATCTCCTCCCCTTTCTTTGATGGGGACCTGATCTAAGCAGAAGTATCGTAGCTTGTCACTCCGTGAATCATGAACTTCTGCAAAGTGTCTGACCACTGGGTATGCACTATCATGATTGGTTATCGCCCGCGTGTGCTCCAGTGAGTAAGAACTTTGGTCATTTGTGGGTTAAAACATTGTGGCAGAATGTTTGCCCATTATGGGCGATATTATTCATGGTTTTGAATTGGACAGACTGTGACCGGAGGTAATGTATTACAAATATATAAAATGGCCCAAAGTGAAATTTTCGAACGCTTTAGGTGGCTCTTTATGAATTTCTCTAAACTAACAAGGAATGATCTATTTTCGATACCTATGTATTGAGCCTATTTATGTAATGCATGATGTAAATTAAACGTTGACACAGTGCGAGGTATCAACAATGGGAAGGTTAAAATGGCCGCCACAAAAACAGCTAGGAGCGAGCCTTGTTAAAGTCCTTTGTTTGTTTTTTGTTAATGATTCTTTGGATCAACTAATGAAATAATTTGTTATTTAAAGGCAAAAGTTGTTGTGGTAACTAACACAGATGAAGGCCTGGTGGTGTGTGTTAGCTTCTGATTCCTGGAGCAAGCTGGAATAAACTGCATTTATTGTATCAAGCCCGAGTGCGCAGGTTCATATGTTTTGCGACATTGGTGTTTGGATATATATATATATATATATATATATATATTTATGAAATTAAAAGCAACTTAAATATTTTAAGTTAAGTTGGCCCTCGGCCCATGTTACTCTTGGTCCTAATGCCTTCAGTCGTAGTTTGCTCAGGTTTGCTTCTGCTGCCCATGTCACTCGCCAGAAGTGTTACGTTGTTCAGTGTGTGACCTTGGGTCGGGCTCCTACGAGTTATAAATAGAGCTTGAGTTTATCATTCAGTGGATCTGTTCTAATCAAAGCAAGTTTTAACATGCTGCGATTCAGTGGCTGCTTGGCTAAAACATAATGTGCGCTCCGTAAACAAGGTAATGACGTGTATTAATGTGAGAAGGGAGTAGCTGGGGTGTGAAGACCAGAGCCTGACGTTCTTTACTGATGGACACTGCTATAGGGCAGCTTTAGCTCCATGACACCCATGGTTGCATTGGTAACGCGGGCACTTGGGCAATGCCCGAGGAGCTGGTATCCGACTTCCAACTGTGGGCTGCTTTTATGAGCAGCCTGTGGGGCCCAATTTGGGCGGCTTCTGCGTTGTTTGGATGCCACCAGCGGCCCATTAGGTGCTTGAGGGGCCTTTCTGGAGGCAGATGGGCGTCCATAACCTCCCTTTTATCAGTGGGCATAGGTGTCACTCCCTTTCTCTTGCTGGGCCGGTCCATTAATATATATATTGAGCTGGGGGCACGGGCCTGAGCAAAAGTGGCCACACTTGTTTTCAGGTGTTTCACCAGTGTAAACTAATCCATGCATTCCCCCACGCCCCCTTTTTAGGTCTCGGCTAGCGAAGGCTGTGCTTGCGCAGTCTCGCTCGCGAGATTTAATGACTTGGAGAAGAGGGGCTTGAACCCGCCCCTCTTCTCTCCTCTTCTCCATTGGCTGGCCTCTGAAATGCTGGTCAGCCATTGGAGAAGAGGTTTGTCTCTCCAAACAAGCCCCGTCTCTTTGCGATTCGGGGGCGTGTTTTTTTCGAATCTTTCTCTGGGCGTGTTTTTTTTAATACACGCCCACAAGACAGCATGTCGTGCTCACGCTGCCCACACGTGCCAGTCGGCTCTCTGATTGGTTGGCAACTACCAAATAAGCACTGTGATTGGTGGACCTTGTCAACCAATCAGAGAGCCTACTGGCGCGTGCAGGCAGCGTGAGCAAGACACGCTGTAGACTCGCGTGGTGCGATGCAGGGCTGTATTCCGTGTTGACGAAAATGCGTGCCCAGGTAGGTCTTACCCTCCTCGCTGTCGCTCTGCATTGATTCGGGCCGGTCTAGGGCCCCCTGCAGGCTCTGGGAGCCGAACTTGCGCAGCGCCTCTTGGTTCCAATTCCACTTCCCCATGCCCACCCTCCCCCCGCAGTGTCTATCGCCCACACCCCCGGGGATCTCGGTCAGGTTTCAGCTCAAGTATTTCCCATCCCCTGTCCTTCGCTTCAGCCTCCACGCCCCCTCACACCGCACCTGTATGATGTCGAAGACCAGGTGCTGCTCGGCGTACACCCCCAGCTCCGGGGGCACCTGCAGGAGTCGGGCGCAGACGTCCATGGTGCCTGGGTGGGGAGGGCGAGGGCAGAAGCCACCTTCAAACTTCAGCACAGAGTGCAGCCGCTAACCGCCCCTAGCAACCGTCGTCTCCAAGGACTCTGCGACGTCATCAGCGTGCGCCGCGGGAGCCGGCGGGAGCGGAAGAGAGGAACGAGTCGAGGAGCAGAGCCTGGAGGCCAGGCAGCCTTAACTTCAGGCGGCGAGGCAATCTAGAGTCTAGGCCGGCCAGGGGCTCTTCAGAACAAGCCACACCGGCTCAGTCGATGGAGACCCAGCCTCACCTCTCCAGCCCTGTCCTTCCAACTATTTCCAATCCCCCACTCCTGTCTACCCCTGTCTCATAGTCCATCACAGGCCCCTGCTCAATCCACCACCAGTCCAGCCTCTCGATGCACACCCATCCTACACTTCAGCCACACTCCTCCGTAGCGATGGTTGCCCCCTCCTCAGAGAATAAAGTGCCCATTTGTCCACACTGTGCAACTTCCCCTCCACCACGAGCCCAGCCTCGCAGTGTAGTGCAGCCTCCTAGGTCCAGCATCAGCCACCAGTGCAAACTCAGTCTAATCCAGCCCCTGTCCTCTCAATAAAGCCTAACAGCTCTTCACCACCCCTTCAGTGCAGCCTAACAGATATCTACCCTTCTCTTTAATCTGAAACTCCCTACTGCGAGTGGCGTTTTTCTTTCTTATTTCTTTATGCTATTGTATATAGCAGGAACTCCAGCCGAAGGTACAAGAGCGCTATACATTTGCGCTAGTTACATTATAGGTCACATTAATTTTGGTAGGCACCGGGGAGATTGAGTGATTTGGCCAGAATCACAAGATGTTGAGCCTAATGCCAGACTCGAATCCAGTTTCAAAGTTGGCAGCTCTAGCTGTTACGCCACATCCTCTATACTTTCAGGCTAGACAGAAAAGACAGACGTGGCATGGTTACATATCTGAATTTATCCATGCTTATAGGTTGAGCGAATCGGGCCAATGTTCATCTGGGGTCTTTTACCCAGCATGCCATCTTAGATGACCAGCCATATGCAAATCACCTTGCTCGAGTGAGAACAGTCCAGCAGCTCTGATTGGGGCTCGCCTGCTGTGTGTAGCTTGGTTCCAGCAGCACAATTGTATTGTAATTGCATTTATATAGCGCTTACTACCCCTGACAAGGCGTTGAAGCGCTTGAGCACAGAACCCATGGCATACCCTTGCCACTTCGGCCGGTACATCAAAGACACAACATGAGATGGGATTGAAGAAGGCTTGTAATCCGTCTAAACCCTTGCTAGCATTCCTACTCGTCACACTCTTGTCCCCATGCATTTCATTTTCACTTAAAACCCATCCATATGCAAATCAGTCTTGACCCTGCTCCAATCGGAGGAGCCCAGCGGCTGGGACTCTGCTTGGAAGTCCGCCCACCAGGGGCTAAGTGAGCCCCTTCACGCCAACGCGCCCCAGCTCCCTTAGATGCTAAAATCAGGAGCCTATAATGACAGGATTATTAGGGAACATTGGTCCGGCCCACAGCCATGATAGGCCGGGAAACTGCAGCTGGGCCAGCTACCAGCAAGGATCAAGGCGCACGGCCAGGCCGCCCTCTGGAGACGGCGTGCGCTGGAAGACAATCCAGGTCTACCCCACTCTCTCGACTGACAAATTAATAAAACAATGAACATTAAAACAAAGTTACCGGGCTTTTGCTAACAGACGGAGAAGATGTGTTCTCCAAATTAAAACGGAACACTTCTCGAAATATTCTTTTGCGCCATTTAATAAAATATATTGAACAAATATGTAATGCAAGACAAACACGCCTCGGTGCCTGGCTGATCACTGTGAGCGGAAGGAGCCGAGCTGTAAAATGTTCAACTCGCTGCTCGGAAGATTCCAGCATCTCAGTCAATCTCTGCTATTTGCACTGAGCGCCAGCGCCAAGCCGTGAAAGGCGGCTTCTATGCGCCAGCTCATTTAAGAGCGTGGCGCAGTACCAGTGTTGTTACTCGTGCGGTCAACGGAAGGTCAAAGGTCACCTCAGTGGCGTAAGGCAAAATGATGAGGGACCCCGGAATCTCCGAGATTATGTTCGTTGGCCTTGGCCTGGATGGGGGTCCCCTGAAAGGTTTTGGAGCTCCCGGAAAGGTTGGTGGGGGGGGGGGGGAGGGGGGAGGAAGGTGTTCCTGCTCCGCAGTGCCCTGCGTTACTCCACTAGTGCACCTACGTCACAGGCTTTACATACATCTGCACACATCTGTACTGGGCTACTCACGTAGGGAGCAATATACAGAGATTAGAAAAAACCTAAACTAGGGTCTGTGTAACTCCCACCTACGAATGCACGAGGAACACATGACTTACGACTGGTAACCCTCTATCGGGTCCGGGTGGGTACTTTATGGAACCTCAGATATCTCCTTTACAATAATCCCAGGCACCAGACTGGGTCCAGTGTCCGTGTGCTGGGAGATGGGGCATGGACTCCATGGTGGCCTGAGGCCACAGGAGAACGGACAGCGCCGATGATATGATATGCTAGGAGCTATTTATAGCGCACTGTCACTCATGACTGAGCATCCTGGCGCTAGGACAGCAACAAACACAGTAAACCACCACCTAACACATAAGAATGTAGTATGAAGAACCGAGGAGAGAAAGCTGAACCTAAAACTCCGTCGGTCGAACGCCTACAGGAATCATCAGACAGAGAAACAAGCCACGTTTGGGGACGTTTCCTGAAATCCGTTTCACTCTTGGTAAATCTGAAAGGGACAGGGAGAGGATTCAGATGTTGGCCCCCATTACAGAGAGATTCGTTTAGGGTGTGAAAACAGGGATGGCTAGCACATTAAGGTGGGAAGATTTCAAGGTGACTTCTATTGGACTGTCAATTATTACCTTTTTCCTATTTCACAGTTATGCCCGCCCCCTCTAATCATCTTATTGTGTTATGATCTTTTTATGTGGTATTATGTAAAGCTCTTTGATTTTGAGTCTAGTACGCGCTATATAAAAAGCTTTAAATATAGACACACACTGTATGCACACCTCTGTGGAGAAAAGAGCTAACCTGCTTTGTGCATCCCCAAAATATGTACATATAGGGTGCATCGGTAAGGAAGAGGGTTTTTTACTAAAACACCCCTCTTCCTTATTGATGCACCCTACATGTACATATTTTGGGGATAGATGGGTGAAACATCCCCCTCACGTTGTCAGCACCCTGTGGGAGAAAGAAAGGGAGCATTACTCTGTTATCATGCACACATATGGGGAGGTTGAACACTTTACACACTTTTTAGGCATAGGAGGGTTGGAGCAATCCCTCATAGAAACTGTAGGCACACCTCTGACGGCTGAAAGCATTGAACAAACCCACCTCCAGCCTCCTCACCCTTCAAAGAAATCTGAAGACTGGATGAAGTATTGCATTGAGAAAACATAAGTTGAATTGAATTCATGATTGAAGAGGACAAGAAGGGTTAATTATCTTACATGTTTTCCAAACACGCTCACCCTGCACGCATTTTATATACAGTAGACTGGCAAGCAAAGGAGGAAGTGGTAAGGAGATGTTTGTGTGTGCCTCTCCATTCGTATGAGTTTCCAGAGTGTGGGCATTGTGTTTGTGTGGGGCACTCATCTATGCATATTAGTGTGTTTGTAAGGATGTGTGTATATGCGTGCTTTGCGGTGAATGGCTATACCGGTTGTGTTTGTGTATTTAGAGCAGACGATTGTCACGCCATCATAAACACCTTTTAACCCCTTCCATGCTCATGACGGAACGGTTCCGTCATGAGCCACGGTTGAGCTGTGCTCATGACGGAACCGTTCCGTCATCGGCCCGCCCGCGCACGAACCCTTCAGCACCGCGGCGGAATTCGCCCAGCGCTGAAGGGGTTAATAACTGTGTGTGTGTGTGTGTGTGTAGGTGGCTCTGTGGGTGGCTCTATTTGTGTGTGTGTTTCTCTATGTGAGTGGCTCTCTGTGGGTGGCTCTGTGTGTGTGGGTGGCTCTATTTGTGTGGGTGGCTCTGTGTGTGGGTGCAAATGCAATAGGTCTCGCATTTGAGAGTCATTAAGCTATTGACATTGTAAATAACAATGCCGTTTCTTTAACCCCTTCGACCCGCATGACGGAGCGGTTCCGTCATGCACGTCGGTTGCGCTGTGCGCATGACGGAACCGCTCCGTCATGGCCCCGCCCGCGCACGGAACCTTCAGCGTGGCGCGGAAATCCGCGCCGCGCTGAAGGGGTTAAATGTTTTAAAAACAAAAATAATGTCATGAGCAATGCCAATAGCTCTAACTTTAACAATGCCGAGACCATTGCATTGTAAGTGCTTGTTTATACAATTTCGCCGAAGTAGTGTTTTGCGGAAAGGCAATATGCAAATGTGGGCCACTTTTTTTTTGCTTGCCCGGGCCGATTTTTAATCCCAATCCAACCCTGATGACACCTGATATGGGGCAACCATATCTCCATGCCACCCTCGGCCCCCTAACAAACACGGTCAGAGGTCCCAGAAAATTACAATATACCATGTATTAAGTCCGTAGGCCCAAGAGGAACCGCTGCGTCACAAAGGAAGCAGAGCAGAGGCCTACATTATGCCCCGGAGATGGTCCTTTCTCATACATGCAGTCCACAATCAGAGGCTCTGCGCGTGCGCAGTGGGGTGTATTTATAAAGACGTTAGTCAAGGGTTAGTGTGATGCTTTTGTTATTTTCGACTCGCCTCGCCGAGAATGGGACTCCAAACTCATGCCTGACCTCGTGGAGCGCGAAAGCAAACAACATTTTAGCATCGTTAAGCGTCGCGGTTTCTCCCGCGGTTGCTTTAGGAGGCCTCGTGCACCTTACAATAATAATTCTTCGGCCAGACCATGCGGAACGGCGTCTGCTTCCCAAAACGGCCTGGCCGTCCACTTGCAAACAAAGTCAGCAGTTTCCAAAATTGTTTTTTTAACTTATAGTCAACCAAACTCAGCCAGTAGTAGGTACTGAGCAGTATAGAATTACGCATCACGGTATAAAACCAGTTTGATTTTTCTTTGACTTTCAAACAAATGCTGGTTCGAAGTCGTCTGAAAAAAACATTTTACCGTTGCATTTCTTTATTTCTGGCCGCAGGGCACAAGGGAACCTGCTGTGTGTTTTAAACAATGTTCGTGGTTGGAACTCTGCTTGTCTTCCAACTTAATGAGTTTTTCCAGGTGCATTTGAGAAGCATTTAAACGAGGTGGCTTTTGAAAGGTTTAAAATGTAAATAAACCGTTCTTGGGATACTCTGTGCATTTTACAGTTTGTGCAGAGCGGCACGCTCTACGCAGTTGGCTGGTCTGTGGCCAGGGTTGGATTGGGATCTAAAGTAGGCCCGGGCACCCAAACAAGTGGATCATTTACCTTTGCGAAACCATTGGTTGCTTAGCACTGGGGGCTAATATGTAGACAAACATGTGGTAAATGAAAATGTTTTTCTCCAGCTCTATCAGTGCCTACACTCATATTATCCTCTCACCCTTATTTCTATTCTTTCTGTTCCTCTTCCTCAGCTCTTCATCCCTCCTTTTCATATTTTCAGCTCTCCTATCTTCCCTTTTTCGTAGTATCCTTCCTCCATTGAGCCTCTTTTCCTTTCTTTTTCTGTCCTCCCCTGTGTTTTTCCTGTTCAGTGTAGGTGACAGTACTTTGCGCTCCACCCCTTCTCTCACCCCCTCCTGCTGCACTTGTCCTAGGCATTTTATGGTGTGGTCCCCGGGTGTGTGTTTCTACTGGGATCTTGGTGTAACTATGCGCAGTGAAAGAGCACTAGCTGGACCCTCAGAGCGTGTGTTTCCTTAAAACATGAAGAGAAAGTGTAAGGCTCATCATATGGGTGTTTGTCAAGTGCTTGTAAAGGTGCTGTATCCAGTTTCTTAGCCTCAGGCCCACAATCCGCTGGTTCTTGTGGGGAGGCACCTGCAGAAAGGCTGACTTCCTTGGCACGACCTCACAGGGGTCTACAGTCCTAAGGTGGGACAGAAGAAGGATATGACAGCCCCGTCTTAGGAGGTCCAGAGAGGCAACAAGAAATGTGGCCGGCGCGCTGTGCCCACTGCTTCTGTGAAGTCTTTGCAAGAATAGTAAGACGAGGATGCAGGAGCGAGGAGAGATCGGTTTTCAGCTTGTTTTCCTTTGAAACCTAAGATCAGAGCCCACCAGATCAGTTTAGGTGACACCAGTCTTAGTTGTCCATGGGAGGGAACCAGTGTGACTGAGCTAAACAGGGGCAGCCCAGTTTTTAAATGTTACTAGTGTAACGATTTGAAAGTTTTGAACTGACTTCTCACTTAGCAGACTTTCCACTTGAAGTTCTACGGTCATTATAAACCAGGTATCTGTGTGTTGCAGATTTGCACTTTGATTTTGCATATGTTTCCGACATTTTGAGCATTTACAAAAATGATCAGGTTCTTCCTCCGTACTGGTCCACTGTATCTAGAAGAACCGGTGGTACCTTACCAGCCTATTCACTCCCTTCGACCGAGAAACCGGTACCTCTGCACGGTTCCCAGAGTCAAACTGGCTCGCGTGGCTGGCCGCTCCTTCTCATACTAGAGCCCTAAACTGTGGAACACCTTGCCTGAGTCCCTGAGAAGCTGCCCCTCATTGACCATCTTCCGCAAAAATCTGAAAACCGGAATGTTCTAATCTCTTCTTATTCGGCTAGCCCCTACCTAGTTGCCAAAGCGCTGGGAAACTCTGTTAGGGTAGCTATGCACTCTACAAGATCTCATAATAATAATACTAATGGTTGGAAATCTCAGCAAATTGTAAACTTGCCCTCATTGGATCACAGGGGTAACAGTCAACAGGAATAAATCTAGTAGATCTGTGCAACTGCAAAAAATAAATCCCTTTTGAGGAACCAGATCTCATCCATCTCAAAAAATGTGTGCCCGGTTCCATTTCCTAACATGGAAGCACCTGTATACTTGCCTTATAGGGAGCCAGCAACTATGTTTTTCCAGGAAAGACCATCTTGCAAGCTGTTTGGTGGGTGTTGTCTTCGTTTTGTATGACCACATCCGTGACATTCACTTTTCTTCCCTGTAATCATCAATTTACTGCCTACTGTCCAGGGTATCAGATGGTTGTCTGTAGTATGCAGTTTCACAGACATATGCATAAGGAGATGCAGTTTTTACTCTCTGAAGTGCAGAATAGTCTGGATTTTCCACAGTTCCTATATGCATGGTAAATAACTCTTTACTGCCTTAATCAAAAGTTCAGATAAATGATCATCAAGGTTACATATCAATCAATTAAGTGCAGACATTGCAAAATATTATGAAAATCTGTTTTCTCTGTTTAAAATGATAATCCTCCCCAGATTCCTCTACATCCTGCAGCATACCCCCTTCTGTTTTCCCAGGACTTGGTTTTGGGAACTGGATAGTCTAATCACCAAGTTTCTCTGGAGCAGAGGACGGGCACACATGGCTCTGGCTATTTGCCAGATTCCCTCCTACGATGGCGGTATGGGGATGTCACACTTGTATCTGTACTTTTTGGCGGCACGACTCCTGGTAGTTCACAAATGGTTTAATGGGGGCTGGTCAGACCCAGCCTACAGGCTTGAACTGAGTGACCTAGGGCTTTCGGACATCCAGGCCATGATGTATGGGGGGCCCATTCCAACTCGACTGCCTGATGTGACGCGCTCTGTGTTGGCCTGGCAGGCCTCGCTCCGTCACACTGTTTGGACGGGGAAGTTGACCCAGTGTACTCCCCTCTGGCATGGGGCATGGCTTCGGGAGGTTAGTGGACTACAGGGGTTCAAAACTTGGGACCTTATTGGCATTTCCCAGCTAGGGGATGTATGGGCCAGTGGCCGTATATTGTCCTTCCAGGAGCTCCAAACCCGCTACTCCTTACATTCGTCCCAGTTTTATAAATATTTGCAGTTGAGACATGCCCTCCACACACATGTTTCGGGCGAGACAAGGCTCCCCGAGCATAGCCCCACTGAAGCTCAGACGTTGCTGGGAGACTTGGGAAGGGGGGGGGGTCTCCTGCATTTATCGCACCCTAGTTAACAATACCCCCACATCCCTAGATAGATTGAGGGGTCAATGGGTGAAGTGGGTAGGCCCCCTTGATGAGGTGGATTGGCGTGATGCCCTAATGGCCCCCAGAACAGTCACCGTCTCCGCTAAACTCAAGCTGATTCAGCTGAACTACTTGCACGCTGCGTACCTTACCCCCTTACGCCTGTATCGAGCGGTTATGCGCCCAGATGCGTCATGCGCGAGATGTAACCAAGCACCGGCCGACTTCCTCCACATGGTTTGGTCGTGCCCCCGCTTAGGACAGTTCTGGGGATCCATTGAAGTGGACCTAACAGAGGTCTGGGAGGCCTGGGAGGTCCCCTATGATCCACATCACTCTGTGCTGGGGATCACTGATGGGCTGGACGGGTCCAGGAGTGACAAGTTATTTTTTAATATAGCCATTGTAGGAAGGTGGATATCTGACTATGGTTACCCCCAACTTTTTGCCTAGTGTCTAGCTGGTTTTTCGACTTAGTTGGCCTGAGATCCTGCCATTCAGGGTCTCAGGCTGTCTGCTCTCTCTTTAAAATGGACTCCATGTACCCTAGGTACATAACCAATTGGTAAGGATCACCTTATTGGACCCTGTACAGTGTACCCTAGGTACCCAGGGCATAGGTGTACCCTAGGCCTCCCAGGGGCTGCAGCATGTATTATGCCACCCCTGGCCTGGCCTTCCATTTTGACACAACTGGCTGATCACTCAGCTGGGGCAAGGTCGTGTAATCACCCCTTGCTTAAGGTGTAGTATTCCTATACCTAACTTACATATAGACACATGTGTACCTATCAGTCACTCCTATGGCAGGCCTTAACAATCCTGGAGGCAGAGTGCTTGGTAACATGTGAGATGGTGCTCTAGCATGAGCTGAGCCTGTCTGCAGCTTTCGGAACCTTGTCCTTATAGCTGTTCTATGATATAGCCTACCATATACTCTTAAAGTGCCTTATAATCTTAGACGGTTATGGTAACTATGGTTTGGCTTTATCAAAACATGTCGTGTAAGGTGTCTAACACTAGGGAATAATACCCCCATGCCATTTCTGGACATGAGAATATTATTCCCCCCTTCTAGAGGGAGAGACATGTTAAAATCATACTTCAACTGTTAGCCTCTGACCAAAGCCTCAGCATCACAAAATGGATGCTGCTGCCACGACACAAGTCTGACCTCCTGCAGCTGGGAGTGATCCCAGCCAGGGAGGCCTGGACAATAGGTTTCCTGCTTGGGGAGGTGCTAGCACCTTCCCAGACAGCCTTTAGTGTATTGGGGCAGGGTGGGCTGAAAGGAATGAGACATGCCTGGGGCACACAAGGTGTTCCTTGCACAGTCCAGTTCAAACCGGCGCTGGGGCACTCCAGCCCCAGCTCTGGCGCGAAACTGGACAAAGGGAAGTGGGTGTAACCACCCCCTCCCAGGTCCCACCCATAAGGCGTGACCTAGCAGGTATCCCAGCCCCCCAGATTAGTATAAGAGTGGGAGTTGGGCCTCAAGACTTTAGATTATCCTGAACCTGCAAAACTGAACAGAAACTCTGGACCTTCGACATTCGACGAAAGAAGAAGACTGAAGAATCTCCCTTGTAGCCAAGGAGTGGCTACCCTGTGCAAACAGGCACCATCAAGTGACTACCCTTTGCTTTGTGAAACGTTCGACGAGGAACCGACTGCAGAGCCCGACCAGAGCCTTGATTTCCAGACTTCTCCGACCCTCATCCACATCTGCAGCAGAGCTGAGATCCGTGGAGGCGACGAGCGACGTGGGACCGGCTACCTGGGAAAAGTGGCTAGTAACTTACAGCGCAGCTTCTGAGGTACCCTCGAAGTTGTGCACCGGGGATTGAGAAGCCCCAACCCCAAGCACCATCTGCACCGAAGACCAGCCCCCCACACTCCACGAGTCCTGCGTGGGGCCCTTCAGCATTTTCCTGCTTGCCGCGTCTGTCCGGTTGCTTGCCCGCTGGCTAGTGGCCTTTGTGACGACGCTCCCTAAAATCTTCTGCGCTGGTTTGGCTCCTCCAGACTGGCTCCCGCTTCTCTGCAAAGAAGAAGCACCCCAGACCTTCCTGGTCTGCACCAGAAGCAAGTCCCTTGTTCTTCGTGGGTTCCGCTTGCCAAGGCTTGGTGAGTCCTAGTCCAACTTCGACGCCGCCGACAGCAAGAGCCTTCGTGGGACAGCTCGCCTCCTGGTCCTGGTCGTCCTCGACGCTTCCTGGTCCTCCTGGCTCCAGCGACAAGCTTCACCTTCCCCTGCAACTCTTCACGACATCGCCTGGTTCCTTCCTGGTTCCACGTGGTCACTGGCTAGTGACCTTGACTCTGTCCCCTCTGCTTGCAGGTTTCTTCTCTTCTTGATCCCAGGCTTGGGATCCACCGGACACTCTCCCCTGACTGCCTGTCAGCATCTTTCTTCAGGCATCCATAGGAGTCGACGACGAAAACGACGCATCTTCACCCCTATGCACCCGCAGCCTGTGGGCTAGGTAACTTGGGTACTCCGGTGCTCATCAGGATAGTGACTATCCTAGTGTCTAGTTTTCAAGTCTCAACTTCCTAGCTACTCCGGAAGTGTCCTAAATCTATCTATTTCTAAACTGTAACATTGCTATTGACTTTTACGCATTACGCGTGAGTGTTTCCACTCTGCACACGAATCCCGTGGGCCTCCCACTCCCTAACTAACGCTAGTGTAGTGTAGCCCCAGCGATTCCCTAGGCCTAGGCCTATTCTATTTCCGTGACAGTGGTTCTTATACCACTTATTTAGTATATGGTTTGCGTGGCCCCTAGGGCCTAACTGTATTACTTACCTGTGTGACTTACTGTATGCATTAATAAGACTGTGTTGTACTTACCTCTAAACTCATAAAGAGTGCTGAGGGTTTGCTTAGAATAAATACACTTTATTTTATATATATATCTGTTGTGGTGTCCTTTCATTTGGTATTCAAGGGATTATATATGGTATCACAGCTGGCTTCACATGCCATTCAGAGTTTAGCCTAAGACTGCTCTTGTCCATGCTACCACTAGGATAGCTGGTCTATAAGGTTGACTTTACAACCAATCACCATAAGGGTATTTGGACTGATATAAGGTGTACACTATAACTAGTGACATCATACATCAGGCCAACTTCTCACATTGGTGAGCAGCGGTTGGGATCTGAGCTTGCTGTTGTAATACCATTATAATCTTGAGATACTAAATTGGAAGATCACACAGATATTGTCTAGGTACATATAACATAGTCTAGTATACTTAAGTCCTACTGGACTTAGTAGTGGTAGGTTGAAGGGAGTAACACACCCTGACTACAACTACTAGAGAGGTTTAGTAGAAACAACTAGTGTAGGTAGGTGCACACACCACACCCTCACTAGAATCATGCCCCTGAATGGAGATCACACTGATGCTCCCTCAGGAGAGGAGAATCCTAGACAGGTTCCCTCTAGGTATGATACATTCACATTCCAGGAGATGAGACACTTGTGTACCTCCAGAGGAATAAAACAGGGTGCAAACCCTACCCTTAGACAGCTAGTGGAGCTTCTGGAGGCCTATGATGCTGAAAGAGCTGCCAGGGATGGTGCCATAGCTGTAGATAGGGGTCTACCCACCACAGAGGAGTCAGATGGGCCTTCAGATGGGGAGGTAGACAGCCAGGGCCAAGTAAGGAGACTTAGCCAGGCTAACCTAAGCTTACATGGGAGTTTGCATGGGGTCCCCCCATACAGACCCCCAAGTAGGCTTTCACAGAGAAACAGGAGGGACAGATCCCCTTCAGTGGAATCCATCCACTCCCATGTTTCTAGCATCTCTAGTGCTTCCTCTCACAGGGGAATGAGTTCACCTGAGAGAAAGGAGCATAAAGCCAGAATGAGGGAAGCTAATCTGAGGATTCAGAGGGAAGAAATTGCCCTTGCCAAAGAGAAGCTTGCTCTGGCTAGAGAGCAAAAATTGTGTGGGTCAGAACCCACTGGTGGCAGCAACATTCCTAGAGATAGGGATAGGTCTTATGACCATAGAAACCTAAGCAAGATAGTCCCCCCATATCAGAATGGGGATGACATCCACAAATGGATGACTGCTTTGGAGAGGGCCTGCAAAGTACAGCAGGTACCCCAAAGTCAGTGGGCAGCTATCTTGTGGCTCTCCTTTTCTGATAAAGGTAGAGACAAGCTCCTCACAGTCAGTGATGAGGATGC
Source organism: Triturus cristatus (assembly GCF_964204655.1). Classification (NCBI taxonomy): domain Eukaryota; kingdom Metazoa; phylum Chordata; class Amphibia; order Caudata; family Salamandridae; genus Triturus; species Triturus cristatus. The sequence continues at coordinate 1,637,089,190 of NC_140589.1, forward strand.
AAATAATTACAAAGTCCTGAAGAGTGCTCTGATAGATGGGTTTGGCTTAACCACTGAGCAATATAGGTTGTTGTTCAGAGACACCCAGAAGACACAGACACAGGACTGGTCTGATTTTGTGGATTGTGCCACTAAGGCTTTGGAAGGTTGGTTAACTGGCAGCAAGGTGCAGGACTATACAGGATTGTACAACTTGATTATGAGGGAGCAGATCCTTAGTAATTGTCAGAACCAGCTCCTCCATCAACACCTGGTAGACTCAGATTTGACCTCTCCCCAAGAATTGGGAAAGAGGGCAGATAAATGGGTCAGGACCAGGATTAGGCCTAAAAATCAGGGTGGTGACCAAAAGAAAGATACCACCAAGCCTCAAGAGAAGGGTGGGGATAAAGCAAAAGAGAAATCTACCTCAGGGCCCCAAAACTCCACACAGGGTGGTGGGTCCCAAGCTCCCTCCTCTACCACAGTTAAAAAGCCTTACTGCCATGTGTGTAAAACACCTGGGCATTGGAAAACTGACAGCAGTTGTCCACAGGCTAAAAACAAAACTGTTCCTCCAACTACTCCTGTCACACCACCTATTACTGTCAGCAGTAATCCCCCAGGTGGTGGGAGTGCCCCCAAAAATTTGGTTGGGTTTTCTTGGGGAACACAGGGGGATCCTGGCTTAGCCAATTCCCCTACAGCAGCTACTCTTGTCTGTGATGGTGGCATGGGGTTTGCCAACTTCACTGCCTGTCCCAACACTTTGGGTAGGTACAGACAGGAACCCTACATCAATGGTAGAAAAGCTGAGGCCTACAGAGACACTGGAGCTAGCATCACTATGGTGGCCCATAGGCTAGTTCCCTCTGAGCAGCTTTTGCCTGGTTTCTCATACCAGGTGACTAACATTGATGGCAAACAGAACAGTCATCCCATGGCAGAGGTATGTCTCAGCTGGGGAGGTGTCACTGGCCCTAAAAGGGTGGCAGTGTCTCCAACCTTGCCTGTGGACTGCTTACTGGGGAATGACTTAGAACTCTCAGCTTGGGCTGGAGTTGAACAAGACACCCATTCCAAAATGGTAGGCCTTTCCCAAAAGGGTAGTGGGGTTGTGCCAGTCACAACCCCTGTCCAAGTAGCTTTCCTCCCTGAGAAGGTTGGAAGGGCAGTGGTAGCCACAGCCCAGGCACAGACAGACTTCCCTGTAGAAATTGGCAGAGCTGTGACAGTCACAGCTCAAACACAAACTGAGTGCCTTCCTGAAAAGGTTGGCAGGGCTGTAATGGTCTCAGCCCATACTCAGACTGACCTAGGTGTAGTGAAGCCTGAAACTATGGATCACTCCACACAAACAGAGAGTAGTGGGGAGGAAGAAAAGTCTCCCTCTCCCCAGACATTAGGAAAGGGTCAGCCTCCTCAGGGACCTGACCTCACCCCTTGTGAAGGAACTGCCCCAGAGGTAGCCAGGCCTGGCCTGGCAGAGCCTCTGATGTCAGTGGCCCCTTCCAAGGTGGGACCCAGTCTGGTGCAGGTAGCCTGCCTCTCTCTACCCTGCCTCAGTCAGCCCAGGGCTGCAGAGGTCAGGGAGGCCAGTGGACCCCAAGAGGGCCCCTGTCCACAAGAACCCCCCCATCAAAAGAATGAGGATTGCCTGGTTAGTTGCCCTAGCCAGGTGATGGGTAAAAACATTCCTGAGGGATCCCCTTTACAGGTAGTTAGGGACCTCCCCCAGAGGGATTCTGTTGGGCAAAGGCAAACATGGGACCTTAGGGCCCCAAACCTGACCTGTCCCTCCAGTAAGCCCACAAAAGGGACCCAGCCTCCAGCTTTAGGTAGCCAGAGGCTGACCCTGAGAGCACAGTGCAACTCAGTTAGAGAAAGAAAGGCATCCATGGTGGAGGATGATTGGAGGAAGCTGAGGCCTCACCTTGAGGACACTCACTTCAGTACTCCATCTCAACACCAGCCTTTTACTTTGCAAAGACACACCAAAGGTAGAGATTCCCTATGGTGGAGACCCTATGATATCTTTAGGATGAGGGATTGCTTAGTGGACCATGAGACAGGGGGTAACCATGCCAGTGCTGGTTCTTCCTTATATGGCCACTTAGGCAATAGAGGCTTACCTTGTCAAGGCCAGCCTTATCTCCTTTCGTTTGGGGGGGGGTTGTGTAGGAAGGTGGATATCTGACTATGGTTACCCCCAACTTTTTGCCTAGTGTCTAGCTGGTTTTTCGACTTAGTTGGCCTGAGATCCTGCCATTCAGGGTCTCAGGCTGTCTGCTCTCTCTTTAAAATGGACTCCATGTACCCTAGGTACATAACCAATTGGTAAGGATCACCTTATTGGACCCTGTACAGTGTACCCTAGGTACCCAGGGCATAGGTGTACCCTAGGCCTCCCAGGGGCTGCAGCATGTATTATGCCACCCCTGGCCTGGCCTTCCATTTTGACACAACTGGCTGATCACTCAGCTGGGGCAAGGTCGTGTAATCACCCCTTGCTTAAGGTGTAGTATTCCTATACCTAACTTACATATAGACACATGTGTACCTATCAGTCACTCCTATGGCAGGCCTTAACAATCCTGGAGGCAGAGTGCTTGGTAACATGTGAGATGGTGCTCTAGCATGAGCTGAGCCTGTCTGCAGCTTTCGGAACCTTGTCCTTATAGCTGTTCTATGATATAGCCTACCATATACTCTTAAAGTGCCTTATAATCTTAGACGGTTATGGTAACTATGGTTTGGCTTTATCAAAACATGTCGTGTAAGGTGTCTAACACTAGGGAATAATACCCCCATGCCATTTCTGGACATGAGAATATTATTCCCCCCTTCTAGAGGGAGAGACATGTTAAAATCATACTTCAACTGTTAGCCTCTGACCAAAGCCTCAGCATCACAAAATGGATGCTGCTGCCACGACACAAGTCTGACCTCCTGCAGCTGGGAGTGATCCCAGCCAGGGAGGCCTGGACAATAGGTTTCCTGCTTGGGGAGGTGCTAGCACCTTCCCAGACAGCCTTTAGTGTATTGGGGCAGGGTGGGCTGAAAGGAATGAGACATGCCTGGGGCACACAAGGTGTTCCTTGCACAGTCCAGTTCAAACCGGCGCTGGGGCACTCCAGCCCCAGCTCTGGCGCGAAACTGGACAAAGGGAAGTGGGTGTAACCACCCCCTCCCAGGTCCCACCCATAAGGCGTGACCTAGCAGGTATCCCAGCCCCCCAGATTAGTATAAGAGTGGGAGTTGGGCCTCAAGACTTTAGATTATCCTGAACCTGCAAAACTGAACAGAAACTCTGGACCTTCGACATTCGACGAAAGAAGAAGACTGAAGAATCTCCCTTGTAGCCAAGGAGTGGCTACCCTGTGCAAACAGGCACCATCAAGTGACTACCCTTTGCTTTGTGAAACGTTCGACGAGGAACCGACTGCAGAGCCCGACCAGAGCCTTGATTTCCAGACTTCTCCGACCCTCATCCACATCTGCAGCAGAGCTGAGATCCGTGGAGGCGACGAGCGACGTGGGACCGGCTACCTGGGAAAAGTGGCTAGTAACTTACAGCGCAGCTTCTGAGGTACCCTCGAAGTTGTGCACCGGGGATTGAGAAGCCCCAACCCCAAGCACCATCTGCACCGAAGACCAGCCCCCCACACTCCACGAGTCCTGCGTGGGGCCCTTCAGCATTTTCCTGCTTGCCGCGTCTGTCCGGTTGCTTGCCCGCTGGCTAGTGGCCTTTGTGACGACGCTCCCTAAAATCTTCTGCGCTGGTTTGGCTCCTCCAGACTGGCTCCCGCTTCTCTGCAAAGAAGAAGCACCCCAGACCTTCCTGGTCTGCACCAGAAGCAAGTCCCTTGTTCTTCGTGGGTTCCGCTTGCCAAGGCTTGGTGAGTCCTAGTCCAACTTCGACGCCGCCGACAGCAAGAGCCTTCGTGGGACAGCTCGCCTCCTGGTCCTGGTCGTCCTCGACGCTTCCTGGTCCTCCTGGCTCCAGCGACAAGCTTCACCTTCCCCTGCAACTCTTCACGACATCGCCTGGTTCCTTCCTGGTTCCACGTGGTCACTGGCTAGTGACCTTGACTCTGTCCCCTCTGCTTGCAGGTTTCTTCTCTTCTTGATCCCAGGCTTGGGATCCACCGGACACTCTCCCCTGACTGCCTGTCAGCATCTTTCTTCAGGCATCCATAGGAGTCGACGACGAAAACGACGCATCTTCACCCCTATGCACCCGCAGCCTGTGGGCTAGGTAACTTGGGTACTCCGGTGCTCATCAGGATAGTGACTATCCTAGTGTCTAGTTTTCAAGTCTCAACTTCCTAGCTACTCCGGAAGTGTCCTAAATCTATCTATTTCTAAACTGTAACATTGCTATTGACTTTTACGCATTACGCGTGAGTGTTTCCACTCTGCACACGAATCCCGTGGGCCTCCCACTCCCTAACTAACGCTAGTGTAGTGTAGCCCCAGCGATTCCCTAGGCCTAGGCCTATTCTATTTCCGTGACAGTGGTTCTTATACCACTTATTTAGTATATGGTTTGCGTGGCCCCTAGGGCCTAACTGTATTACTTACCTGTGTGACTTACTGTATGCATTAATAAGACTGTGTTGTACTTACCTCTAAACTCATAAAGAGTGCTGAGGGTTTGCTTAGAATAAATACACTTTATTTTATATATATATCTGTTGTGGTGTCCTTTCATTTGGTATTCAAGGGATTATATATGGTATCACAGCTGGCTTCACATGCCATTCAGAGTTTAGCCTAAGACTGCTCTTGTCCATGCTACCACTAGGATAGCTGGTCTATAAGGTTGACTTTACAACCAATCACCATAAGGGTATTTGGACTGATATAAGGTGTACACTATAACTAGTGACATCATACATCAGGCCAACTTCTCACAGCCATAATGGTGGCCAAGCGGGACATAGCGGCGGCCTGGAAAAACCCTGACCCACCGGTCCTGGAGAGGTGGCGTAGAGGAGTGGATTGGTGCGCACCCCAAGAGAGAGCCCGTTATAAAGCCAATGGATGCGTCAAGAAATACCGCAGAGTGTGGGGGAAGTGGTTGGGGAATGTGAAGGGTCTTGATTGACTTGGTTCTAGATCCTATCAATGTAATTTTTATGGGGTTCGTGATTGGGGGCTATGTCGCTTTTGTGAATGGACTCAACTTCGTGATCTCCGTGTATTGGCTGAATTGTTTTCTGTGTTGTAAAATCAATAAAAGTTTGCTTATAAAAAAAAAAATCTGTTTTCTCATGCTCTACCAAAACTACATTTATTCTTATTCAATAGTTTTGTTCCTTGAGGTCTTTTGAAGAATGGTACATGCCCACACACCCAGAAAAAGCAAACTTGTTGAAAAAAAGAAATGGCTCATCTTGAAAACATTTTTTAAGTGCCTCTCTGTAAATGACTCCATAAATCTTTGGTCTATCAAGCATGAAACTAAGAAACCTACAATGAAAGCCTCCAAACAAGGTTAAGTTGTGCCTCTTGCTCCCAGAGTAACAGTCATCAATGAACAATAATGAGCCCTTACTCTTCAAATTTACATCTCACAAGGAATAATAGCAATTATCTTAAAGAACAAATTATTTAATTGTACTCTGATTACGGGACCAAAGTGTACCTGAAATGTTACTGAATGACTTGTGTCAGAAAAGTAAAATATTTACTTATTCATCCAATCATTTAATAATTGTCGCTTTAAAAATGTTCGCTTTCGGTGTGATATTTTTCAGCATTGCATATTTGGCAATGTATGATGATTCCCAGTTATCGACCCGGGCTGAAAGGATGAGGCTCCTTTCATAATTTTAACCCTAGCTTCCATCTAATCTTCAGTTTTCTTAGTTTCTGATGGGCCTTCAATCTGAACATTATTTCTCTTGCATCATCACGCGGCAACGTCTGCCTTTAATATTTCATTTCGGATATCTTCTTTGAGAGCAGGATGATCATATGTGAGAACAGCAAACACATTTGGCATTTCAGAGATAAACCTCAAAGAAAGATTTGCAAGACATTGCTTTAATTTTTCAGCTGCCCATTTGAAATCCTCCTGAAAACATAAAAGTACGGATTGGAGTTGTCCTGTTTGTCCAGCTAGCCTCTTTTCCTTTTTGAAATAGGTTAAATGCCTAGACTGGTCATGACCTACCTCCTAAACCGATGTGTGATATTTAGTTTATTAGAGGTATCTGCTATGGTTTTTCTTCATAGAATGCAAAATCTAGTTTGTGGTTCTTGTACACTTTCCCTGCATTAAGACAGCTTTGTGTATGTTTTTTCTCTGAAACACAAGAAGCCCCAATAAGATTCCACAGCGACCATATTATAGGCTCAAAAACATAAATATTGAGATTGTATAATTCAGAAGTAACTCCATTCCAAAAGCATTCTAAGGCAACCTCCTCCTCATTGGAACTAAGCTTTTCATAAGGGCACTGACTTCTTTCCGGTACGAAAATGCTGTGTTCTTCTGGAGAGCATTTGCTGGTTTTGGCAAGTTTTACGCAAAGTTTATCCTTTAAACATTGGAATAATCTTAGTTTTTTTCCCCCAAAGATATGTTTATTAACATTTTATCATGTAGTACAGAGTTAACTGGCATATTATACCTCCAGATATATTTAGACGGCTGAGCAGGTTACAGGACCAAAAAGAAACAACATGTAATCACAGATGTATACCCCCCATCATATCCCAGGAATCCTAGAGGAGTAAGTACAGTTTCTTCAATAGCAAGGACAGGGGATAAGGTAGTAGTGCCTAGAACATACTCTTAGTCTATCTTGCTTTTGCGACAATAGTAATCTAATCCCTCCAAATGAGAAGGTGTCCTTTATTGGGAACAAGTCGGAACCAGACTCTTAGAGAACATGGAAAACCAAAAACCCAACCCCCCTCCCCAACCCTGGGGGCGGCTATCCAAACGCAGCTCTGTTACAATCCTAGGAGTTCCAAATAGGTTAAAATTGAAACAGGTGCATGGCATGGTAAGGAAAGCTACTAGTGGGCCACATCCATATTCGAAATTCTTATAGTCGTCCCTGCATATATCCGCCATCCTTTCAAGGCTCAAGTTTCTGGAATGCCATAACGGGATGGCAGGAGCTTCCTTTTTCTTCCATGCGACCGCTATGGCCACTTTCGCAGCACCGATGCAGGTCCACATAATGGACTTGTCTGCTTTGGTTTGGTGTTTGAGGGAGGGGTCACGGAGGCCAAGGAGGGTGTTTGCCATGGAGGTCGGCATAGGATACCCCAGCATATCTTTAATTTGTGTGAGAATTTCCTCCCAAAAGGGTCGTATCACTGGACAGTCCCACCAAATATGTTGAAAATCGCCCAATAGGCTGCAACCTATCCAACACAGGGCAGCGAGTCGAGAAATACACACATCACTGTGGCTAACATCCAGGTGTGCACCTCTAGTCACCTATGTTTTGAGGCCATCAGATTTGGAGTCTCTGCTTCTATGGCAGACTGCTTTCTGGAGGCAGGGCAGAGGGGAGGGCATTTTCAAAGGAAGCAAAACGACTGAGACTCTAAATCACATGTAGAATAAGAATAGCTTGAAGACCCCAAAGTTGTCAACAGTCAAGCAGTCGGTAGGGCTGTGCGACTAGGAAATGCTCTGCAGGACTTTAGACTGTGGCCAGGAATGGGGCAGAAGCCTGACAGTCTCCCAGCTGAGTGAGGGGACATCACCAAGGAATCCGAGAGTATCTGCCCCTGCAGCACCAGTGCCTGCCTGCTTGCCAAGACCAGTGCACCCTGTGAGGAAGAGGAGAGCGTTGGAAGGAGTGCGGTCCAGTGGGGAATCCTTACGATTGGATCCCTGTAGTGAGGTGTGACAAGACGGTTGCTGCATTGATCGCCTGTGTGCAGATAAAAGTTTTCAACCTCACTTATGCTGGAGGAGGGCCGCTGTGAAGTGAAGCATGAACTTTGCTGCACAGATCGGGTCAATGCCCATCTGCAGCATTATTATTTTTTTTTTTAAATAATTATTTTTATTTTGTTTTTATTGCGATACAAAACCTCAAACAAAGCATGAATACACCATACACAGTGGATATCCACCCATAGCAGCATAGTAAGACAATTAGAAGGGCAAAATGTCATCAGCCGTTGAGGCTGTGGCCAAGTTTGAAGAGCCTGGGCGCAAAAGGGATACAGGGTCTTATTTACAGCACTCGTGGGTACCAGTAGTAAGGCAAACAGTACATCATTCAATGCTCCTTCCTCGGCCTTTCTGGCGTGGATTCCCCATTCCCTTCTTCCCCTCGCACGTCTAGATCGTAGTACTCTATCCATGGTGCCCATATTTTCCAAAATTTCCGCGGTCAACCTCTAGACTTGTAGGTTACTTGTTCCGCCACCATATACAAGTCAAGACTTGCCCTCCATTCATTCAGAGTAGGTAGTTGCGGGGCCCCCCAATATTTAGCTATGTCCCATTTGGCTACCACCAACCCCAGGTTGGCCAGGATGAGTTTGCGTCATGGGAAATCCACATCCGTAGGAATTCCCAGAAGGAGAAACTTTGGTTCCAGCTCCAGGTGGATTCCTAATACATTATTATTATTATTATTATTTTTTTTTTTAAACCGTTTATTACAAGACTCAAAAATATACAAATATGGGCCTACAACCTTCCGGCCGGCCGCTAGCAGTAAAAGGAGCATACGATACACATTTATAGAACACATGGTGCTGCGGCCGAGCATGCACAGGAGGTAACATTGTTGCGGGCCACACTGTCTTGACCCCCTATACGGTTCCATTTTAAACTTAAAGAACAACAACTACAAACAAACCCACAAGGCAATCCTCAATTGGAAATAGCAGCACGTGCTCCCCTGGAGGGGGGGATCCTAGCCATCCATAGGAATCTCACGATGGGGGAGAGATCAAAACTAGGGCTGGGTACACCCAATGCTCAGGTACCGGGGGGATGAGTTGGCTAAGGGGACGGGGCCGGTGACGGATCGGGCAATAACGGTGGAGCACAGATTCCCCCGCGGTAGGCGTTCCAAGGGCCCCACACTTTCACCCATGTCGCAGGCTTACCTCGCGCCACATACACCACCTTTTCCCGAAACATGCACCAATCCATATGTTCCTTCCAGGCCGAGACAGTCGGGGGCCTCTGGGATCCCCACAGCTGGGCAATATCACGCTTGGCAACCATATACCCCAGAGTTGCCCACCACGTCTGCGGCACCGAGTAATCGGTAGGCTCCCACACATTCAACAGGCATCTCCTCGCTTCGGGCAACAGCGCCACATGCGTGACCACTCGCAGCACCTCATGCACCCCACGCCAGAACCCCGCCACCTCCGGGCACTCCCACAAGATATGCAGAAAAGTCCCCAGCGCACCACACCCGCGCTTACACAAACCGTCCTCAGCGTAGCCCATACGGAGGAGCTTTGGCCCCGTCATGTAGACCCTGTGGAGTATCTTGAGCTGGACGAAGCGAAGGCGAGCCGGTATGGCCACCTCTTTCGGGGAGGCCACCGCAGAGATCCAGTCCTCGTCGTCCAGCTCCAGCCCATCGGCTACCCAAGCCTCACGAAGGGCAATCAACAAGTCTGAGCGGTCGTTGATCAGTTTCTTGTAGATCAGTGAGATCGTGCTGTCAGGGACGTGTCCGTCCAGCACTCTATCCTCCAGGGGGGAACACTCCGGGATGTAGGCAACGTCCGGAAAGACGGAGCCCAGCGCATGTCGGACCTGCAAATACCGAAAGTATTCGCTGCCCTGCAACTGAAATTCCGTCTGCAGCATTTCAAACGTTTTAAATCCTCCCCTCGTCCAGAGATCCCCCACTTTGCTAATGCCTATTAAGTCCCACTGCTCAAAGCCCTTCGAGGTCCACAAAGAGCCCAACCGCTCAGACGCGTATAGTGGTGACGCCCGGGTCAGACGGTCCTTCCACCCCATAGCTGCATTGGCCGCGTGCCACACTCGCACCATGACACGCGTGGGCCCCGTTAGGCGAGCGTCGGGCGCGCTAGAATAGAGTGCTCGATAGTGGTCACCACCTGGAAGTAGCATCCTATCCATTCCAAACGCCGGGTTTAAGGCTGGCCCATATAGGCCCTGATTGATAGCAGCTAGCTGGGAGGCCCAATAATACCATTTGATATCCCGGAGGGCTATCCCCCCATCATACCATGGGAGCGTCAGCTTAGCCAGGGCAATACGTGGCCTCCCGTCCCAGAACAGACGGCGCTGCAAACTCTCCACTTCGCGGAAGTAGCGCGCCGGGACGAGGTCCATAGTGTTCTGCAACGCGTACATGAAACGCGGCAGCGACATCATTTTAAACAATGCCGCCCGGCCGAGCGGCGAAAGCGGCAAACGCCACCAGCGCGCGACATCCTCTTTCAGACGCTGGAGGGGGGGAAGCAAGTTCCGATCATACCGAGCCTCCGGGTCCAGAGTGATGAAGACACCCAGGTACCTGAATCCCTGCGGGGCGACCTGGATCGGACAGCCCCGCGGGAGAATAGGAGCCTCCCCGGAGAGAACATACACACACGATTTAGCCCAGTTGATGACCAGACCGGAGTTACGACCGAATGAATGCAAAACATCAACCAGTACTATGAGTGATTTACGTGGGGAAGCTAGGTACAAGAGGATGTCATCAGCGTATAGGGATACGCGGTCCTCGTACTCAGGGGTCCAGCGGAGACCACGGATGGAAGGCTCCCACCGCAGCCACGCCGCCAGGGGCTCCAAGGCAAGTGCAAAGAGGAGCGGCGATAAGGGGCAGCCCTGCCGCGTGCCCCGGCCCAGCTCGAACGGAACTGACACTCTTCCGTTCACCACCACCTGCGCCAATGGGCCCGAATACAGCAATTTGACCCAACTGATGAATCCTGGGCCGAATCCAAACTTCGCAAGCATCGCCCAGATATATGGCCACTCAAGCGTGTCAAACGCCATGGTGGCGTCTAAGGACGCCAAAATGGCCGGCTCCCGTATGAACTGGGCACGTGCGAGCACACCGTGCAAACGCCGCAAATTAAGGGCTGTGTTGCGATGGGGAATAAAGCCCGATTGGTCCTGATGAACCAAATCGCCCACCACACCGACCAGCCGATTGGCCAGTACCTTGGCGAGAATCTTGGGCTCCGCGTTCAGTAGCGAAATGGGCCGATAGGATGTAACCCGGTCCCGAGGTCTCCCTTCCTTGTGGATGACCACGATTGTAGCCAAACGCTGGTCCAGTGGGAGGGAGCCCACCGAGTGTGCCGCCAGGAACATAGCCCGAAGGTGGGGTGCCAGCGTATCCGGTCGCAACTTGTACAACTCGATAGGGAGACCATTCGGACCCATGGCCTTGCCGGAAGCGACCGAGCGTATGGCGAGGGCGATCTCGTCGGAGGTGGGAGCGGCGTCCAACGACACCCTGTCATCCCCGGAAAGGGACGGCAGCACGATATCACTGAGCAGGGCACGGGAATCCTCTTCCGAGCAGGGAGACACCGGGGAGTACACCCCACGGAAATAATCCGCGAAGCAGGAGACAATTTCTTCTGGCTCAGTTACACACACACCATCCGTTTTCTCAATCAGCGGGACCACACGACTCGCTCTCTCTTTTTTGTCCAACCACGCTATAAGTTTACCAGCCTTATCACCCACATCATACAGTCGCCCCTGTTGCTCTCTACTGAGGCCCCTGGCCGCCTCCGTGACGAGGGCCCTATAGGCCGCTTGCTTGAGTTGGAGGACATGCAATGCGGCATCCGTCACCCCACCTTCTAAATTACCCTCCAACTCGGCTATTTCAGCCTCCATCCGGGTCACCTCCTCCCGCTCGCGCCTCCGGGCGTGGGAAATAAGGGATAGGGCCTCCCCTCGGAGTACTGTCTTGAAGGCCTCCCATAGCGGTACAGTCGAAGGCACAGACCCCACATTCTCATCAAAATATCGCTGAAGGGATTTAATCAATTCAGCGCGAATGGTGGGGTCGCGCAGGTACCAAGGATTGATTGGGACCACCCTACCCTCACCCCTCGGAAAGACATCAAAGTGCAGTAGGAGCGGGGAGTGGTCCGAAATACCCCGTGGCAAATGGCGCACCTCTCCCACCCTCCCAACATAAGCCGCCGGGACAAGGACATAGTCTAGTCGTGAGAGACTACCATGGGCTCCCGAGTGGAAAGTGTACTGCAGCTGCGTGGGGTGTTTTAAACGCCAGCAGTCCACTAATCCAAATGTATCTAAGAGGCCGGGTAGCCACGCCTGTGCCCGGGGGAGGTCCCTAGGGGGGTGACGATCCACAGTCCCAGATACCACCGCATTAAAGTCCCCCCCCACAACTAAAACCCCCCCCCGGAAGGCCAAGGAGAAGGCGCCCAAGGTCCGCAAAGGTGGTCGACTGCAGCCCCGGCGGGATGTATACTGACACAAAGACAATCACTTTGCCCTCCAATCTTCCCACCAAGACCGTGTAACGTCCCCTGTCATCGTGGAGCACCTCATCAAGCTCCAACAGGAGCGAGTTCTTCACCATGATGCCCACACCCCTTGAGCCGGACGTGAAGCCCGAGTGAGCCACAAGGCGATAGCCACGCCGATTCATGGCGCAGAAGGAGTTGCCAATAAGGTGTGTCTCCTGCAGAAAGACCACATCGGGCGAGATACGCTTCAAAAACTGCAGGACCACACCCCGTTTGATCCTGTCCCCCAGTCCTTTCACATTCCAAGACAACAAAGTTAGTTCCCTACCCCCCATCATGTACAGAAGCCATCATTCGTCCCCCGGAGAGCACTTTAGAGCTAACACAAAAATAAGTTTGCCTTGTGATAAAAACGAACAACACCCCATCCCCACCCACCCACCCCAACAGAACTCCCCCCTCCCTGCACCCCTGCATGAGCCCAAACAGCCCCCCCAACGTGCAGTGTGCCTGTCGCCCCATATATAGTTAGACTAACTAGACCCCCTAGAGGAGGAGGGAGAACCCCCAATAGACCCAACACAACCTCCATAGGAGGGGAACTTACAAAAACTGACGCAGAATCAAAAGTGGCAACATTTTCGTCCAGAGTGAGGCCCAATATTAGATCCTCAGTCCCGATCCAGCGTGCCGTCTCCCCCCGCCGCCCCCCCCCCCCGCCCCTCCGTTCACGATCCCCGGGCAGAGTATCCAGCCAGTCCCCAGCCGCTTCAGGACGATCAAAGAAGTGAGTGCGACCATCCACCTCCACACGCAGCTTGGCCGGGAAAAGCATGGCATATTTGAGGTTTAGGTCCCGAAGACGGCGTTTGACGCCTAGAAAGCTCAGTCTTTGCTTCTGGACCGCTGGGGTGAAATCAGGATAAAAATTAACCTCCATATTGTCGAGCTTGACCGGTCCATGAAGTCTGGAGGCTTGCAGGATAGCGTCTCTATCCCGAAAATTGAAAATCCGGGCGATGAGAGGTCTCGGAGGGGCTCCGACCTTCGGCCTTCCCCCGGGAACCCTGTGGGCCCTTTCCACAGCGAAGAATTTGCTCAGCCCCCGTGGCTGGAAATGGGTAGCAATCAGGTCCTCCACAAAGAGATCCGCCGCCGCCTCCTCGCGTCCCTCGGGCACCCCAATAATGCGGACGTTGTTCCTCCTTGCCCGACTCTCGGAGTCCTCCAGGCGTCGATCCATCAGCGCACTTGCCTGACTAAGCCGGCGCACCTCTGATTGCAAGGCCGCCACATCTGTCGTTAGGCCCGATGCGGTGTGGGCCAAAGAATCTACTCGGTCGTTGGTTTTGGAAAGATCGGCCCTCACCAGGGCAACATCCACAAGGACCGAGTCAATCTTCTGCGCCAGTGTATCAAACCGCTGGCCCACCGAGGCCTTCATCTCGGCAATGGCGCCCATGACATCTCGCAGAGTCAGATCTGCGGGCAGGTCTGGGGCATCAGGCGGGCTCTCAGGGGACTTGCGCGGTCCATCGGGAGATCCCTTCTGGAGGGTATAGCGGTCCATACTGTTGGCCTGATGGACGGCGCCACGCCGGGTCGTTTTGGTCTTCGCCCGGTCTCCATCTTGTTTCGTGGCCATGGCCACCAGTCTCCCAGTCGCACCAGCCACGTCGTGTAGGGCAGGAAAGCAGGGCCACGAGCTCCGGGGGGGCCCCCTCAGAGCAGTGGGGTGGATCACAGCCGGCAGGCAGGCCGAATCTCCCAGCAAGGCCCCACACCAACACCAAGGGCTCCGCGACCCACCCTCGCAGAAACGACAAGGTGGTGCGAAAGCGAAAGTGCGGGGTACGCGAGTCGCCAGGCCCTGCCTGCCGCTGTTGTTCACTTTGTCACTGGATCACCCCACAGCGCAAATCCGGGGTCTGGCGAGGGGAAGGCCGCAAACCTCAATCGGTGCTCACTCCGGTGTTCGGGGTCCGATTCGGAAGCGGAAAACGGGTGCCACCTTAGCTCGGGTTCACCAACGTAGTCCCCTCATCCAGGACAGGATAATTTCAGGATAATCGTAGGAGGTTGCGGAGGTCCTTGGGAGCCTCGCACCTACGCGGCCATCTTGGTTGCGCGCTAGGCTCCTCCCCCCCTAATACATTATTGAGCTCTGCCACAATCTTTCCCCAGTATGTTCGGACTGTATTACATTCCCAAAGTGTATAAATGTTCCACTTTCCGTGTGACATCTAAGATAAAGAACCACTTTCCCATTTAGCTCGGAGGGGACCCAATTTGTCGGGCATGTTATTAAGTAACGTTTTATAGGTATATAAAATAGCTTTAGCTGGGATCTCCTCCTGTAGAAGTCGACCCCCTAACGGAGCATATTCTGGTATTGTCTCTCCATCCAGCCCTTCTGTCGCCCATGCATACTTCAGACGGAGGTAGGCGTACCCCTGAGTGTCATGGAGCTGATAACTGACTTGGAGTGAGCGAAAAGAGGCCAACACACCTTTCTCCAATACATCCCCCACTTTGGAGATACCAATTAGGTGCCATTGTCTAAAACCCCTGAGCTTTCTGATCTCTGATAATCTATTCCCCTCCCAATGGGGAGTCTCTCTGGTTAGTTTTTGGTCCCAGTTCATCTGCCGCTCAGCGCTTTTCGACGCCTCCAACGTCCTCTGGGTGGCTTGTAACAATCGGCTACTTCCATTACCTCCGTAGAGATAGTGCAGGTCGGGTGGTCCCCAGGTGCGTGGATCCATTCATTGATTTCAATGAGATGGGATGCTCTATAGTATGCCCTAATGTCCGGGAGGGCCAAACACCCATTATACTGGTTCCTTTGGAGTGTTTGTAGTGCAATGCATGGATGAGCCCCATCCCAGAGGAGTAAGCGCAGTTTGTTATCTATACATTTAATCATGGTTTCTGGTAGTTTGCTGTAGGTGTTTTGCAGCATGTAGAGCAACTGGGGAAGTGTAATCATTTTATGCATGGTGGCCCTGCCCATAACCGTCAGTGGAAGCCTCCTCCATCCCTTAACATCTTCCTGGAAGGTGGAAAAAACCCACCTAAGGTTGCGAGCTAGGCTCGTTGCCACATCCGTGGTAATATAGTGACATAGATAGGTAAAATCCTCCGTTGACCAGCGCAAGCAGCTAAGGTAGGCCTGCGGCTCCTCCACCCCACCCACTGGGTACAGGGTGGATTTACTCCAGTTGATCCTATACCCAGCCTGGTGCCCATAGTCCTCAAAGATTGTAGCATTTGAGGGAGTGTCTCCTTTGGATTTGTCACATATAACAGAATGTCATCCGCATACAGTGATATGTGTTCTTCGTCCAGCAGATGGGCTTCATCCACGAAACCACCCAGCCCCGGGACGGCTCTGATGACACAGGCCAAGGGTTCAAGTATAAGGGCAAACAGTAAGGGGGAAAGGGGGCATCCCTGCCTAGTCCCCCTTTGAATCATCCAGGTGCTCGAGAAAGCGCCATTCACCCGAACTCTAGCTTCTGGATTTGTGTATAATAGCACCACCCATTCCCTAAACTCAGGGCCAAATCCAAATTTCTTCAACGTGCATCTCATAAAAGGCCAATGGACGGAGTCAAACGCTTTCTCAGCATCGAGTGACAGCAGTTAGCCACGCGTCTCAGGTTACAGCGTGTGGCTTATTTTGACATAAAGCCGGATTGGTCTCCGTGTACCAGGGAGGTGATGACAGTTAAGAGAAGTGTGGCAAGGATGGTAGCCAGTATGTTGGTTTCTATGTTTAACAATGAGATGGGACGGTAAGACCCACAATCGTCTGGGGGTTTCCCCGTTTTGGGTATCACCACCAACGTCGCCATTCTAAGGTCCGGTGAGAGCGTCCTGCTTTCCTTGGAAGCCTGAAACATTGTAAGTAAATGTGGAGCTAATAGGGTACTTTGTGCCTTAAAAAAAACCCCGGGAGCCCATTAGGGCCTGGGGTTTTCCCGGTCTTTAGTCGACCAGTGCCCTCTATGACCTCTGCCAGGGTAATATTGTCCTCTAATCTATCCCTCTCGGTTTGTGCGAGGCAAGGGAGTTCAATCTCTTCAAGATATTGGCCTAGTAGTGTTTCACCCATTAGCGTCTGTGGTGCATAGAGTGTTGAGTAGTAACGGGCAAAGGCCCCTGCAATGTCCTGGGGTGTGGTGTAGGTATGACATTGTTCCCTAATGGATGTAACCCACCGTCGAGGTGAAAGACAGGAGGCACACTGACATGGGGTGGGGAGGGAGGGGGGAGGGCCGGTAGGGGCCGGAAGCTCATTCTCCCGGTTGTTGGCCGGTAACTTTATGTGTACTAAACATTCTTTGGCCGTGGAGGAAGCGGGTTTGTACTGTGTTGTTGCTATGAAAATAATAAAAAATTGTTTCAACAAAAAAAAAAATGGATGTAACTCACCGCGACTCTTGCTCCTTCCTGCCCAGCCATGCCAATAGTTTGCCTGCTCTATCTCCCATCTCATATAGTCTATGCTGAACTGCGAGTTGGTGTGCTCGCGTCTCCTCAGTGACCAGTGCCTGGTATTCCTTTCTGGTGACAACGATTTGACGGAGGGCATGGTCGCTCAATGTGGGGGAACCATTATTTTCAAGGTCCACTAGCCTGCACTCCATCTCTAAAATCTCTTTGGTTTCCTGCCTCTTTTTGTGGTGTAGAGCTGGGTATACCCACTTACTGGGTCTCGGTGGCGGGGGAACCGCCCAAGTCTACCATACCCTCCTTATATCGTAAAAGGAGACACAGGAGCCTTCTTCTGCAGGAGGAACAACGTTTTATTCGAATAGCCCGGGCTATGGAACAGAGTCCCAAGCTCGTCGGTGACAAGACAGAGGAGGCTGCTGCTTTACTCCGCAGCTTACAGGCCTTATATACATATTTCCCCACCCTAAGGAACCAGCTCGGATGGGGCTGTAGTTACGCCATTCTTCGTTCAGGCAGGACTGGTGCTGCAACAGATGGTGCAATCGATTAGGACAGATCTTGCCAAATGGGTTATGTACGTGAAAGAATCAAAGCGATCTTGACAAACAGGATATGTGAAATAAACAAGTTCTGGGACAGTGTCGTGACCAAGTCTTGCGAAACAGGGTGGGTGCGTGCAGGAGTCCAGTCCGAGGGCGGTGGGAGGCCAATTCTCTGTCCCCCTTTTTGGAATTGGCTTAACCACAAGGAGCAGGAAGGGCAGGGCGGACGTGACAGTTAGAACTTTGGCAAGCATCAGCAGAAACTACCAGGAGGGTCATGCAGAGGTGTTTGACACGAAATGGCAACGCTAAAATAATGGAGTCTGACACAAAATGGATGCCGACAAGAAGGACACTTTTCCTCAGACCCTCCTTTTTCCATTGAGTGGCAAAACCATTACGAAATGTCTATATTCATGAGATCTGTTTCTTGTTGGAGAATCATCTTCATATTGGTGTCGTGAATGAGGGTGGAAGCTTAAGAGCCTGGACACACTTTACACAGATCATTGGCAGGCACTGAACACACAAACAACAGGAGACTAGGACAGCCACTCTCAAGGCAAGGAAGATGAGTACCCTCCATCCCCATTGGGAAAGGAAGCCCCAGATCCAGCCTGTGAGGGACCAGTTGCCTTCATCCTGATGAATTGCAGAGGAAAGGTGATGCAGACGTTGGATGGCAGCATATACTGTAGGTGCATTATCTGGAATATACACACAGCAGCTGGAGCCAATCAATTTCCACACACCACCACGATCAGCGAGGATGAGGTCAAGTACCATACGATTTTGAAGTGTTACAAGACGGTCCGCTTGAAGCTCTGCAGTGATATTAGCCAATGCCCCAACAGTCTCAATGATAGTTGCCTCCAGTACTCTGGTCAGACCGCGTATGGCTCTGCTGTTCACCATAGGACCCCAAAAGGGGAGGAAACCTTTGAAGAAGTCCCCAGCCTCCTGGCCAACCGTGTCGTCCGCAGAAATCACTCCTCAACGCGGGCGTCGTGGGACACGGTGATCCCATAAGTGATTGTCCTCAGAAGCAGTGTAGGTAGGGGGGAGTAGGAAGGCCAGATAGCAGGTGCCAGACCAGTTACCAGGGAACCAAGTGTAAGCAGATGTGCCACAAACAAAATACGTATTCGGGGATGCAACCAATGCTGGTGGAGACGCGGAATTGATTGACCTGGTAATGTTACATTGACTGATGCCAACTGGTGTGTTACCCATACCCTTGATGCAGACACGACCCTGAGCGGCAATAACACTGAAGGGCCGTCTTTTATTAGGCACTTGCCGCCTTGCTCGGAACCTAGAGAACGTAATCCTCGCAGAGGAGTTGAACCCAGTCATTTCTTCAAGCTCACCTGGAGACAACCGTACAGACTATTCACTAGTCGGGCAAAAGGGGTAATTGGTATCATTTATCTTGTTCCGCCAGAAGACCTTGTTAAACTCTCCGACGACTGTATTTGTACTTCCATTCACGGTATAGGCTTCCGTGATCAGCATCATCCATGCTAAACAAGAGCCGGAATTAGAAAAGGGATAAGGAAAAAATGGAACAGAATATGCCATTGAGTGCGGCAGTAATCCACACACCCAACAGTCGGAGTTATTCACCACTAGCTGATGTTGATGCAGCATTTGAATAAAGGTATTATTAAAGAATTCTCGGCGACAAGGTAATTCATGACTAGGCAACGTGAAGTGCTGATGTTCCTCAGGAGTAGGGATGGGTGTAGGCGTGACAGGTGGATAGGCGAGGAACAGAATCTATCCGACAAGTAGTATAAGAGAACAAAACAGAGCAACTACTGTTGTCAGAAAACATCGACTATGCAGCAACTTGACATATGTCTTGTGTACTCGAGAGTTCTGTATGGCTGCCATTGTACTAAGTCTGTGCCACTAGCGGCTGTCTGTGATTGGTGGTTGCTTCATTAGGTGCGGATACCAAGAGCCCTAAAGACTTACCCTGGTCCGACACGCCAGCACCGGTCTCAGCCGGAAAGATCACAGCCCTACAGCCTATAGGCGCCAGACGAAGTCAAGGGACAGCCTTTTTCCTGGATCACAGGTTGTAACAAGTAGAGGAAGGGACAGAATTGTCTGAAAACAGCGTCTCTTGTTCTCCCGCCAAGTCCTGCACAGGAATGGCTGTTCCCCTAAGTAGTATGTCACTTTCCTCTTCAGTGGAGGTGGAATGTAGCCGGGCGTCACTGAAGGGAACAAAAGTGGGTACTATCTCCGCCTCTGTGTCCGGCAGTCCTTCTTTCACCCACTGGTCATACGGGAGGGACAGAGGCACTCTTTTACAGTGTGTTGCATGTATCCAGTTCTTCCGACCTTCAACTTTCACGGCAGTGCGGGTGGCCAGTAACACCTGGCGGGGCTGTGTCCAGCGGGGCTCGAGGCTCTTAGTACGTTGAAAGTTGCGAATCAGAACCCAGTCACCATGTTGGATAACGTGTCCTGGGCCCTCGCTTTTATCAGGTATGGCCTCATGCACCTGGTGGTGAAGAGTACGAAAGGTGTTAGTCAAACTGTACAGATAATCAGTCAACACAGGGTATTCAACATCAGACAGTTTCATAGGGCGTGGGACACCCCACACATTGGCAAGCCTCCCGAACACAATCTCATGGGGAGATAATCCGATCCTGGTATGGGCCGTTGTCCTGACAGACAGTAGAGCCGGGGCAGAGCATCAACCCAAGTGACACCCGTCTCGGCTACAATTTTGGTCATTTTGGTCTTTAGGATGCCATTGTACACCTCCACTAGACCTGCTGATTGGGGGTGGTTAGCTGCATGACATTTTTGTTTCATACCCAGTGCTGAACAGACATACTCCATTATTTGAGCCGTAAAGTGTGTCCCGTTGTCACTCCAGATCAAACGGGGCAAACCAAATCGCGGGAAGTATTCTTTCAATAGTATTTTGGCGGTAGTGATAGCGGTGCAGTCTTTGACAGGGTAAGCCTCCACCCATCGGCTGAACGTACAGACCACCACCAGGACATATTTTAAATTGTTACATCTGTCCGTCTGGATGTAATCCATCTGGAGAGCTTCAAAAGGAAAGGTAGGAGGAGAGAATCCTCCTTCAGGAGTTACTGTACCTTTACCCGGGTTCTACATAAGGCAAATCATGCATGTTTTGACCAACTTCTCAGCATACGCTTGTATCTTTGAGTTATACCAGGTAGGTTCCAACAGCTTACATATCACTTTTGTACTAATGTGAGCAGGGCCGTGGGCCATTGTAACTACCGGTAGCACATGACTGTCAGGCAACATCCATCGTCTCTCCATAGTGATACGGTCTCAACAACCGTCTATTTCCTTTACCGCCAAATGCTTCGTCCACATCCTCAGCTCCTCAGGGGTAGCATGGGACTGAATATCAATCACACTCTGTACTGTTTCTTCAACCATGCCCCCTTCTGCCACCCACCTTGCGGACCTCTTACGTACATTCCTTCCTTATTCTTAAGAGCTGTCTGTCTGGCTGTCTGGTCAGCCAAGCCATTGCCTTTTCCAACATCATCCGTCACTTTCTTATGCGCTTTACATTTTATAATGGCTACCTTTCTGGGAAATGTCAGGGAGCCTAATAATCGGTGAATTAGGGGGCCATGTTGAATTTTCGTCCCATGTGAAGTAAGGAAATTCCTTTCTCTCCACAGTCTTCCAAAGTTGTGAGCCACCCCAAAAGCATACTGACTGTCAGTGTAGATATTAACCGTTATTCCTTTGCTTAACTCACAGGCTCTAGTGAGGGCCACTAATTCTGCAGCCTGAGCAGAGCACTGCGGAATCTGAGCTGTTTCTACTACTTGCTCCAATGTCATGAGGGCGTAGGCGGCTGATGTGTTACCATCTGGCCCTCTGAGACATGATCCGTCCACATACAGTGTATCTTCTGGATCTGTTATCGGGGTATCCTGTAAGTCAACCCGTCCCTTTGTCTCCTCCTCTGTCCTCAATATACAGTCATGTGGATCTAAACGGGCATCCTGAGTATCCAGTGGGAGTAATGTGGTGGGATTCAGTACAGTGCATCTCTTGATGTTAATGTGGCTGGAAAAGAGTGTCAATTCATATCCTGTGAGTCATGCGCTAGTGAGGTACTGTGTCTTGGTGTTATTAAGGAGGGTATCCACAGATTGGGGAACCATCAGAGTTAAGGGGGAGTTCATTACGGTCCCCGCACTCTGACGGACCATGAGTGCGGCCGCAGCTGTCGCCCGTAGGCATCCTGGGAGAGCCCTCGCAACAGGGTCTAAGGTAGCTGAAAAAAGGCAAATGGCCGATGGTGATCTCCGAACATCTGGGTCAAGACAGCACATGCACAACCGTCTGTCTCATGTACAAAAGATAACATTGTTTGTTATAATCAGGGGTACCGAGGACTGGAGCAGTACACTGAGCTCTTTTTAAATCCTGGAAGGCCTGCGTATCCTCTCTAGTCCATGAAAAGGAGCTGTCTGATATGTCTTTAGTGGTGAGGGCAAGAAGAGGTTTGACCATGGCCGAAAAATTGGAAATCCACTGTCTGCAGTATGAGGTTAGGCCTATGAAGGCTCGTATCTGCTTTTGTGTTCGTGGGGCCGGCATAGCATTGATAACGGCTACACGATCAGCGGTGAGCTGCCTTCCCTCCTTCGAGAGGAGATGACCTAAATAGGTCACCTTCTCTTGACAAAACTGAAACTTTTTTTAAAGAGACCTTGTTGTTATGGAGGGCAAGGTGGTGTATAAACAGAGAGTAGCCTCTTTACATGTCGGCGCAGAATTTGCAGCAATGAGGAGGTCATCAACATACTGCAGCAGTGTGGAATTATCAGGGAGTTCCAAGGAATCTAGTTGACTTTTCAGAGCTTGACTATAGATACTGGGGCTCCCGGTGAAGCCTTGAGGGGCACGGCAAAATCTAAAGCTCCGCCTACCAAGGGAGAAACCAAAAACATGTCTGCTGTCAGGATGTATAGGAATACTGAAAAAGCATTCTTCAGGTCTATGATAGAAAAGTGCGTGGCGTCAGAAGGGACCATCGTTAAGAAGGCTGTGATGTCAGGGACAACAGGGTATTGGGAGATCATTATTTTGTTAAGGGCTCTCAGGTCAATCACAAATCTGTATATTTTAGGGGAGAGAGCATCTCCATTGGTCTTCTTATGAACCGGAATAATGGGACTGTTACAGATATTACCACGTGTCTTCTCCACTACGCCCTTGTCCATCAATTCAGATATTATTGTTAAAAGTGCGACTTCTCCTTCCGCGGGTAGTCGATACTGCCGGAGGAGGGGGAGAAGGGCGCCTGGCTGAATGCGTACCACATGAGTGGGTATGTTGAGACACCCCACATCAGTGTCTGATGATGCCCAGAGGGAGGAAGGTAATGACTGCAACTCTGGTGGGAGAGGCCCGGACAGATACATATAGGAGTTGGGGGTGGGGGAAATTGTTAGAGACACGCCTTGGGGACTACATGATATAGAAGCATACAGAGCTTTCGGTAAATCCATGCCTAATAAGTTTTCACTGCAACCTGTAGTAAGGACCAAGGGAGCGTCAACATGGGCGAGGCCGATATCGAGAGGGAGGGGTTCAGAAACCGGGCTGGTCACGGGTGTTCCCGCAAAACCCACGGAGACATTCAAATTGCCAGAAAGGGGTGCCTCCGGGACAGATACACGTGCAATAGAAGACCTAGTCGCCCCTGTGTCCAGAAGGAAAGACCGAGCTTCCCATGCAACTGACACTTGAACATACGGGCCCTTCTGGTCGACCGGAATTTGCACTTTCGAAATACCCTTTCCCTGGCTATTCTGTGCTTGATAAAACCGTGTCTCATCTACCTCTTCATAATCGTCATTGTAATAAGTACGTGTGGCTTCATACCCATCAAATATGTTATCAGGGCGTTGTCGTATGGTGTTGTCATCCCTATGTCTCCCCTCTCGGTCACTAGGGTGATGTTGCCTTTGGTCTTTAGCAATCACCCCATCCTTGTGAACACAAGCCCGTGTTTTACCTGTCCGTATGTTTTCTGCCAAAACAGGACACTCATCCACCCAGTGGCCGTAACCCTTACAATAGGCACATTGATCTGTCTGGAGGGGCCGGAGGGAGTCGATTGGCGTGCTCTTGGCTGCCGCTGAGGGGGTGGCCGGAAATTGCCACGGGCGTAAGGGCCTTTGGGAGGATAGGCCTGTTGCAGAAGTACTTTCGTTTTAAGGTCTTTATTTCTCTTGACCTCTTTCTCCTTATCCTCGTTTTCCCTATTCTCATGGTATTGGGCCATGGCCAAGATACCTGTCATAGCCTGAGCAGACCATGTACTCTCAACCTTCTTGAGTCTGGCAGAAATGTCAGGGAGCAAATTGCTGACAAATTTGTCAACGAATACCGGGCCGGCTCCTTTGACCCGAGGGTCCAGACCGCTGTGTCCCTTGTATTCAGTTTAAAAACGGGTGAAGAAATCCGCCACACTCTCATCCCTACGCTGTCTACAGGTATTCATTTTATCCCAATTGATGACCGTTTCTGGCAACAGCGTCTTCATGAATGTTATGATTTTGCGAGGCAAGGCTGTGATGGCAGCGTTCGGTTTCGTCCCTTCCACTCTATTACCTTCCATGGCCTCTAGATCAGCCCATTTACCTCCCAATTCTACTTCATGGTCGGTATGTCGTATTTTATCCCAGACCTCAGTAGGGACAACCGTACCAAAAAGTAAATCTATGTCTTCGAGAATAAGGGTACCGGCAGATATTATCTGGCTTAATTCCTTATAGAAGGCAGCCGGATTCTTCCGAGGATCCGGCAATTGTCCCTTTAACTGTATCACTTCTGACCTTTTCGAAGGAACATGAACCCAAAGCCTGCGCCAGTGTGCTTCGACCGCCCCTCGGCCATTATTTTGTGCATCGGTGAGTGCGTTAACAACGAACGACAGGGGCCGCCTCTCTCATTGGCATAGCTGTCTCTAGAGTGGGGCTGGGGAAAGCGGTCATATCACGGTAAGCTATCAAAGCAGACATCGCGCCAAACATCCCCTCTCCCTGTACATTGCCTCTTTTTATTTGTGACCTGAGGTCCACCAATCCGGTGGGTATCTGCGTAAATGAATTCTTGAAACTCTGCACAACCAAGGTACACATGTATTCAGCCCAGGTGATCCGTTCCATAATCGTCCACTGGGAAAAGGTGGACCATATTTCTTTAAATGGATAAATATTCCCGCTATTTATCCAGCATTCACACTGTTGCCTTTGTAGGTCATCTTCTCGAAGGGACGAAAAGCTGACTGCAGAGCGCCAGGAAGCCAGTCGGGGGGAATTCAATAATCTATATAAATCCTGCTTAACCGTAGACCACGGGGAAGAAGTGAGGGGGCGGGCAGGGGTAAAGCTGCAGGTATTAGGCGGATGGGGACTCGTTGTCATTCCCGCGGCGAGGACAGGGGTAGTGTGTGCAGTCGGCGTTATAGGCATCAAAATAGGGGGGGTTGGTGTGACGGGGGGAACAGTAGGAGGGGCAGTGGGGGCAGGCAGGCCGTGTGTAGCACGGCTGGTGCAGCTGCATGCGGGGCCAGCGCCGGGTACATGGGGGCATAAGCAGGAGGACTTCCCAACATGGTATTGAGCAGGGAATCTCCCTCTTCTCCCCCTTCCATAAATCCTTTCCCTTTCTCTTCACGTGCCAGGTAGCACTTCTGCACCCACGCCCTATGTTCCCTATCAGCTATCTCTATAGATTTTTCCATTCGGTCCTGTAAGTGCTCCCTAGCATGGTCAGCCATTGACATCCGCTCTAGTTTCCTTTCTAGTGCCTTTTCCTTCTATGCTCTCTGCTCAATTTCCTTCCTCCACAGCCTGACAGACTCAAACATCGAGGGAAGAACCTTCCGTTTAAATAGCTGTTCCTCTAGATTTGCAAGAACCTGTGGATCAAAGGACCCATAAGGGGGCCATTGTAAATCGGGAACGGCTCGTTTGGTATACTTAGTCCAAAGGGAGGAAAACGTTATGGCAGATGGGCCATGTTTTACGTACATAGTGTGACCAGGCGTCCCTTCTGGAGGAAGCAGGCAAGCCGCCTCCAGCTGGGAGTCCTGCGTGCACATACAACAACATAATATCTTAAACTTACTATTCGCCGGCATACTAAAAAGGACCGAAAACAGATAATGCAAACAACTGCGGGCCTTAAAAAAACTCACCTCGCTGGCTTGGCTTTTGCAAAAGTCAATAAGAGCGCAATCATACAGACTCGGTGGGTGATCAGCCCACCCTTACCTGACAGGGGTAGTTCTCTTCTGCAGACGTAGGGCCATGTCCTGTTCCAGAAATCACTGTTAGGGGACCCCAACGAGGACGCGGTCATGTGGCCCAGACCGGGCGGGGAGGAACAGCGGGCGAGTCGTTCGGCTACCGGACTGCAAGAATCCCTCGGGTAGGGTACCTCCGTCGGAGTCTCTCCGTGCACCTCCTCACATCCACCGGGCCTGACCTTCGTGCTCGTGGGGTCCCTGTTCGAGAGCCATTTTGTAGAGCCGGGTATACCCACTTACTGGGTCTCGGTGGCGGGGGAACCGCCCAAGTCTACCATACCCTCCTTATATCGTAAAAGGAGACACAGGAGCCTTCGTCTGCAGGAGGAACAAAGTTTTATTCGAATAGCCCGGGCTATGGAACAAAGTCCCAAGCTCGTCGGTGACAAGACAGAGGAGGCTGCTGCTTTACTCCGCAGCTTACAGGCCTTATATACATATTTCCCCACCCTAAGGAACCAGCTCGGATGGGGCTGTAGTTACGCCATTCTTCATTCAGGCAGGACTGGTGCTGCAACAGATGGTGCAATCGATTAGGACAGATCTTGCCAAATGGGTTATGTATGTGAAAGAATCAAACAGATCTTGACAAACAGGATATGTGAAAGAAACAAGTTCTGGGACAGTGTCGTGACCAAGTCTTGCGAAGCAGGATGGGTGCGTGCAGGAGTCCTGTCCGAGGGCGGTGAGAGGCCAATTCTCTGTTCGCCTTTTTAGAATTGGCTTAACCGCTCGGAGCAGGAAGGGCAGGGCGGATGTGACAGTTAGAACTTTGGCAAGCATCAGCAGAAACGACCAGGAGGGTCATGCAGAGGTGTTTGACATGAAATGGCAACGCTAAAATAATGGAGTCTGACGCAAAATGGATGCCGACAAGAAGGACACTTCCTCAGTGGGCAATAATATTTTGGGCCCGATCACGCAACACTGCCTTAAAAGCCTCCCATAGAGTAACGGCTGACTGCACCGAGATAATGTTTTCCTTAAAATAGAGCTCAGTTTCTACCTTAAGTTCTTTTGCCACCGTCTCATCTTTTAGTGCCCAAGCATTCAGTCGCCAAGAAGTTTCCCAACCGCAGGTAGAGTGGCGAGTGATCCGAAATACCCCTAGCCAGATACTCCATTTCTTCAACTTGCTCAACCTCTCCAGCTGGGGCAAAGAGGTAGTCCAACCTTGAAAACACCCTGTGAGCCCCAGAAAAGTATGACTATGCATGTGTAGATAGGTGGTAGCGCCTCCAGAGGTCAGTTAACCCAAGGGCCGCCTGGAACCTTGTCAGGGCTCCTATGTGCAGGATTGAAGTCAGTGAGCCTGTATGCCAGGGGAAGCCACCATGAACATTGCTTCCGTGCCAATTAGGCTGTAGCCTGTGTGCGGATTGAAGTTGACGACCCTGTGTGCCAGTTGATGACGCTGTAAATATTGCTGCTGTGCAAATCGAACCGTGCCCCTTGTACAGATTGAGAACGGTAACCCTGTATTCCAGGGGGGGCCACTGGGACAAGAAAAGGAGCATGATCTTGTTCAAGATGATTTTCGTGAGGAGTAAGCTGCCGTAGTGACCTAAGGAGGCCCAAGCTCTGACTCAGGACAAGCATCAGAAGTGCCACACCCCGACCTCCACCTGCGGGGAGGCTCCAAAAAACCACCACAATCAGAGGAGCATTGAGGACACCTGACCCATGCCCCTCCTGGGCCTTGTGTGAAGAACTTACAGGAGATGGCCTCAGCTTCAGTGCCTGCTAAGGGGGCAAGCCCAGAGACTCTGATTGTTCAGATCGTGCTGGTAAGTATTATTTTCTGGCCAAACAGCACCAGAGGAACTTGCCTCCCATATAGTAGTTCTGCGCTGGAACACCATTGACTTTAATAAAGAGTCGAAGTGAGACTCCAGAGACTCGGACTAATAGTGGGGCTTACCTGAATGTCGCCTATAGTGAATGGGGAAATAACCACTACCGAAAGCGAGAGGGGAGTGGGGCTGAGGAACCTGCTTATAAAACACTAGAGCCCTGGCCTCTGGGGACTGTGTGTATTGTTTGTGAATGCTGTATACTTTACTTTGTGTTCATCTATAAATATTCACGTTATTCATAAATGCAAGTATTTCATTGGACAATTATTTTTTGCTGATTCTGAACATATCTGGAGTTGTGTGCTGGTATTCACCCCCCAGTGTCTACCCCCAATCCCCCCCGAGAAGCTTTGGACTGCTCGACCCATGCTACCACACAGTCAAGTGCTGAAGGGGTTTATGACCCAGTTGTTCAGGATCTATAGTGGCCATGCCCAGGGACATCAGGAGTAAAAGGCGTCAGCCCTCATCTCCTTGTTAGGCCCAGTAGCTCCTGCTTGCCCCGTGGCCCTTTGAACGTGGTTCTGACAGCCCTCAAGTGTCTAAAAGTTTCTTGTTCTTTAGGAATACCTGTGAGAGGTAGCCTGTCTCTCAGTACTTGCCTCAGTGATCCCAGCGGAGACATTAGCAATTTTTGTTTCATATCTAATCCCATCCGTTTGTCAAAATATTGTTCTAGCATCAATGGTACTCTAAATCTTCAGCATATGAAAGGCTTCCTTTCAAGTTCCACTACCTCTACCTTGGCTTTCATGGATGATCCGGTGTGTTTTATTGCTCTTAATGACATCCATCAGTGTGGGCTCTGCAGAGCTCCATGGCTTCTCTTCCTGGCTTGCAGTCGCCATGTTGGGTAATGTAGCCTATTTATCGATGCTAGGCTGGTGCAGAGGCACCCATGGGCCCTCATCTATTGCCATTGTGCGACTTAAGCTTGGGACACTGTTCCACCCGAGGGGCCACGGTCAGTGCTTTCTCTGCTAGGCTTAAAATATTATCGTTTGTGCCCATTGCCGCACCTACTGCATGAGACCTTGACTTGGCTTTGTTTCATCTTTTTTTTCTTCAGGCAGTAACTCTGGTAATAAAATGGAGTCTTATTAGTTCAGTTATTGATGTTCAAAGTGGTTATTGTGCAGGGAGGACGTGACTTACCTCAATCATTTGTGTATACTTCTCTTTCTGTCCGTGCTGCTCAGCATTTATTGTCAACTTTTCGTCTTTCCTGCATTTGCACTCTTAAATACATTGTATTGCACACTCACAGTTTTCACTTTTATTCTGCCTCCTTTCACCCCTCGGCTGTCCTCCTTATTTTGTTATTTGACTGCCTAGAGCCAGGTTTAGACTTTGGCGGATGGACTATGTACCATTTCCATGGCAGAACACTTTACTCCCACCATAGTAGGGGTACTTCGACTGCTGAATTTAGAGATGCTCTCCAGCCCAGGGAGACATCTCTTGCATTCCCACCAACCACTGTCATGACGGTTCCTGTAAATACATTGAAAGTTGGATGGATGACTCTGTCAACATGCTGGAGCCATATGTTTAACTTTCAACTTTTTTTGTTTTTCGCCAAACAAAATCCCAAAGTGGTATTTTGTTTTTGAAAATACAAATATAATTACCCTGTGCCATGGGAGTTTTCTCCCATGGTGGGATGGTCTTGGTCATTTTGCAGTTTTCACTGCCCTTTACCGCCAGGTTTTACCTGGTGGTGACTGACAGTGAAAACTTAGCTTTTGTTCTCCCACTTTAAATAGGTCAGGTAGACAAATGGCCAAATCTCCAAGTGCACTTACTCCGGTGGGTCGTTGGAGGTGTCTGTCGGCGGCGGAGATGGAGTAGTCTCCGCCTTCGACATATTGACGGTCCTCCCAACTCTAAATGAGGCCGACGGACCTTCAGTTTGGTTGAGGGGGTACTCCTTTGCTGTTGTGATGGAGTACCATTCCTGCCAAACTGTAAATCAGGCCCCTAGTTATTTTAATAATACTCCTTGGTCTTCATTCAGGCTTTTCCTTGCCCCTGCTCGTTCCTGTTACTTCCAGGGGAATCTTCAGCATCCCACATATGCACAGTGCGACTAGGCAAAGTGCCCCGTTCTTGTCAATCTCAGTCTGCGGGCGCCACCACCACAGCTCCACAGGTCTCATGCATTGCTTTTGGGATCTCCTTCCCGTGCCTCTGCTTCAATGAGCCTGAGCGGTGAGAGTGGCTCTCAAACAGACCCCAGTCACGTGCTGGTGCTATTTGTCACTCTTATGAGGTTGTAGCAATCTCAGATCAGCATGGGCCTTTCCATTCAAGTGCAGTTTTTACTAATTCTGTGCAGTTTTCCGGTAGCGT
Source organism: Triturus cristatus (assembly GCF_964204655.1). NCBI lineage: Eukaryota > Metazoa > Chordata > Amphibia > Caudata > Salamandridae > Triturus > Triturus cristatus. The sequence continues at coordinate 1,637,119,180 of NC_140589.1, forward strand.
TGAAAGGATGCCATTAGTTACGTGCAGGCAATAAAAATGGCTCCTTTGACTGCACTTGGGTAGCAAGAGAGAGCAGTTATCAGGGGTCAGTGGGGCCTTATGGCGTTGCACCTACTGCACCAATAGTAGTTATGCCCCTGCCATTTACTCACATTTGTTCTGTACCTGTGCATGCAAGATCGTGGTAATGCTAAAGATCGCCGCAGATGGGCTTTGTGTTGTCAGATAATTGCAGGATTATTGGCCACTTTAAGGGGACCCTGTGCGGGAACTTAAAGGATCTCATCAAGTCATGTCCTCAGCCCCCTCCAAAATACTCTTTGCTGCATATGGTGAATAATAGAAATTCAGTCTTGTTGGGGGAGGGAAGAAATGTAATTCACCTACGAATTATGGCTGCTCAGCAGGGCAGCATGTATGCTGCAACACCTGTTAATTCTCGCTAACTGGTTCATATTTGATATTTATGCTGTGAAGAAAAATATCTGTCACCAGGTACCTGTAAATCTTTCCATGGAGCTTAACAGTCTCCCTTGACACTCACTTAGCAGAAAAGGAACACCGAATCATCCAGAGGCAGGTTGACAGATTCGCTTATTGGAGCAAATAAATCTACTAAAATACACTTTCATTTTATTTTGTAATTAAAAGAAATCCATAAAAACATATAAGAAACAATATAGCTGAGCATCATCAAATTAAAAGGCAGCTGAGCCAAGTAATGCTTGCTGTATTTTAATAAAAAGGAAACTATTATAAATAGATGGGTACAAAAAATCCAAGACGAGGCCTTCATAATGATTATTTGAGATTTGCTCCCTCCTTGCAATCATAGATTGTAATGCTTGGAATTGTGGCATACTTAAAGAGAAGACCACAGAAAGAGAGTTCACATTTGGTTCCCTAAAAATGGCAATGCAGAGCTTCGAATATACTGAAAGCTCACTCCGAATGCCAACACTGAATACCACCTAGCCAGTACTAACAGTAAATGACCAGCTCTTTGGCACCAGGATTTTACCAAGTGTTAATGGGAGCTTCCCGTGGTTATCGGCCCTCGTCTTCCCATGGTTATCTGTCCTCTTCTTCCCATGGTTATCGGCCCTCTTCTTCCCATGGTTATCGGCCCTCTTCTTCCCATGGGTATCTGCCCTCTTCTTCCTCTGGTTAGATTCCCTCCACTTCCCATTTTTATCTGTCCTCTTCTTCCCATGGTTATCTGCCCTCTTCTTCCCATGGTTATCTTCCCTCGTCTTACTCTGGTTATCTGCCCTCTTTTTCTCATGGTTATCTGCCCTCTTCTACCCATGGTTATCAGCCCCCTCATTCCCATGATTATCTGCCCTCTCCTTCCCATGGCTATCTGCCCTCTCCTTCCCATGGCTATCTGCGCTCTCCTTCCCATGGTTATCTGCCCTCTTCTTCCCATGGTTATCTGCCCTCTTCTTCCCATGGTTATCTTCCCTCTCCTTCCCATGGTTATCTGCCCTCTTCTTCCCATGGTTATCTTCCCTCTTCTTACTCTGGTTATCTGCCCTCTTCTTCCCATGGAGACCAGGTAAAGGGTGGCACCACCTGGGAGGGCAGGACTCGCAGATGGCAGAGTCCAGGTGCTGGGTTCAAGTTGTTGGAAGCCTGTTCTGCCCCAGAATCTTCTGATCAGGAGGCCAGCCAACTAGCCCTTGGAGTCACTCTGGGGTCCTGGGTTTAGAGATGCAGGTCCAGTCCTCCTCATCCAAGCGAGAGGGCAGCAGTCCAGCTCATCAGGGCAGTAGTCCTTCAGAGCAGCAGTCCTGTAGAGTGACAGGCCTTTCAGCAGCTTTCCTGGAGATTACCCAGGTCCAGATGTGCACTGAAGAGTTGGGTCTAAGGGTCCAATATTTATACCTGGTGCCCACTTTGAAGTAGACGAAGCTTCTTGAGGTTTCCACCAACTGAGGCATCTGGTATCCCCTTCCTCCCATTCCTGGTCCCAGCTTGTCAGGGGACACAAAAGACCAGTGTCAAACCCTTTGGGAGAGTGCTCAGGCACAGTCTACGGGATGTGCATATATTGTAGGTGACCACTCCTCCTCCTCGTTAACTCAGAGTGGGTCATCCTGCCAAAACCTATCTTTCCTTTGACTCACTGTCAGTGAGCAATACACAAAGATCAACTGCCAGCTACACCTAGGCATGTGACCCAGGAACAGGCTGCGGGCAGCAAATGTTGGGACAGGAAAATGCCAACTTTCTATAAATTGCATTTTCAGAATTGTGATTAAAAATCCAACTTGACCATTAAAAAAGGCTTTTGTTACTATTCTGTTGACCCCAAACTTGACAATCATCGAAATGTATCAATTATTAGATGTAATATGGTAACACAGTATCATCCTTTGGAGAGGTAGGCCTTGCTGTAGTAAAAACCACATTGAAGAGATTTTCACTACCAGGACATGTCAAACTTAAAACCACATGCCCAATTTTATAAATGCACCGCAACCTGCCTCTGGGCTGATGAGAGCCTCACCTATGGGGGGACAGACACACAGACACACACACAGATACAGACAAACACACAGACACACACACAGACACACAGACACACACACACACACACACACACACTCACTCACACACACACACACACACACACACACTCTCTCTCTCTCTCTCGCTCCCACACACACACACACACACACACACACACTCTTTCTTCCCCCCCCCCCCCCCCAATGACAGGCTTGAGACATTTTAAAGGGCTACGCCACTCAAGTGGGTGGCACAATAACTGCTGCAGACTCACTAGTAGCATTTAATTTACAGGCCCTGGGCTCATGTAGTACAACTTTACTGGGTATTTACAAGTAAATTAAACATGCCAATTGGGTGTAAGCACATTCTATCGTGTTTAGAGGAAAGAGTGCAAACAACTTAGCTAGTTAGCAGCTGTAAAGTGCTCAGAGACCTAAAAGCCAACAAATGCAGGTTCAGAAAACAGGTGAAGGCAAAACGTTTGGGCATGACCTTGCAGAAAGAGCCAATTTGAACAGTGATTTTGTTAATCACACTGGCAAGGAGTGCTGGTGACAATAGCTTTGTAGATGATGCAGCTGGTTTTGAAGTTGGCGCAGGTTGGCAAGGGGAACCAGTTGGGCCTTCACGGTGAGAGTGATATGGTAGAAATATTTACCCTTTGATTTGTCCTGCTTGTTCCTTCCTTTTAGAAAATTAGTTGTAAATTATGGCTTTAAAATGAAGTAAAGAACGATGCTATGTATATTTTGAAAAATGATGTGCCATGTCACAAGGGAAAATGTAGATTGTTTTTGACTACATGTAATACATATAGCTCTTTAGTCAAAGTTATCCTGTTGAAGACAAGACTTGCAGGACACACTACACAAATCTTTGAATAATGTATTCAAAACCTCTGAATGTTTACCAACTGTGCAGCAAAATGTTGTTGTGCAATCCACCATAAAGCCCCATGGCTTAAAAAATGTTCTCAGTGTAAGAACTCTTCTGTACAACCATATGGACGTTTGGGCTCTCTCAGTTCACTCCCGCGACACATTTTAAAGGTAAGTGATTATGCCACACCATTTTCAAAATTCGACAGCCGCCACTGCTGAAAGTGTATTGTCCATATGATGTTACAGAGTCCACCAGTCCACTGCAGCTGGCATGTCCATGTCCAACGTCAAATAGGAGGGCAAGCTGGCACCAAGAGACACACGTTTGCCCAGTGCATTCTCATTCTGCCCTTCTGGTACTCTTTGTGTTTTTTAAGAAGTAAATAAAAAGCAGTTGCACAGAGGGACCAATGAAAAAAGAATACTATTCCTAGATAAGTACCTTCTGCATGCATAGAAATAGTTGTAATGGTAACATGTGACTTGTGCCTTTTGTCAGATTCACATAATGACTTGCCACATCGCGTCAGCATCTGCCTTATATCATATACGTCACTAACTGACATAAGTTGGAGAAGGCCGCTACAGCCTCTTCCTGAAGATTTGGTTTACAGTGCTTGTTGTGTGTCTAATGACGTCATAGAACCACACTAGATAAACCGCCATTTTCTTGAAAGGGGTTCACATGTGTTGCTGGTCAGAGTAATGGCGGATTGATAGTGTGGTTTGTAAGAAGTTTCTTATTAAAGACCTGCGCCTCCCGAGCTAGTGGTGGGCCAGCTGTGTGCATTGCAGTGACGCACAGCGTTGATAACTTCCAGATGACATTTCAATCTCTCTAATGCACGTTGTGTCAATTTCTGTGTCGCAGATGTAATGATGGGGACCTGCATTGTTTGCCACAGCAGTGGTTGTACAGTGTTTTAGAGGAAATTAAATCCAGTGACCCGTCGTCGAAACTGTGTGCTACCAGACGCAGTGCAGGCATCCCCTTCTACATTCAGGTAAATCAAAATGCCGCTTTACTGTATATTTCACCAAAATGTGCCTAAACGAATCTGCAGAGCTTTAAATATTTTGCGTTTGTGATGCTAAGCTTTCTTTAATATAAATGTGAGTTATTTTTTTAATTTAGGAATGATACTAAGCACAACATACCAAAGCCTCATGGTACCATTGTCACTAAAGTTATTCACTCTTGTAGATTTAAACTTATTTCAGGTATTCTATGCTATCAAGACGTACTTATTTGAACAATAATTGATTAATATCATATTTAATGTTGTACACTTCCCCTTGATTATTGCCTAATAGTATTGACCTGCCCCTTAAACACCATAAACATGCATAAAAATAGAAAGTCATTGTCATTTTTGTGATGATAAAATCTTTTCTCCTCACATTTTGGGGGTATGTGTCTGCCAGACCTTAGCAGTAACAGGCAGCTTGATCCAATCCACAGGCTTCTAATGCCACTGAACCTGACCGTGTAAAGCTTGGCCGGCAAAGCACAGACTGTGTGAAGATGTACATACATATCCACTACCCGGAAGACATTCTGTGACAAACATAGACTGTTGTTAGTCCTTTGAATGTTGCATGACAAGGTGAGCTGCACACAAGCAGCCTAGGGTATCTGCAGACTGTCCTGGTCATGCTAGGGCCACTGGCACGAGCTGTGGCAAGGGCTCGGCTTGTGTGTCACACTATCCACCATCTTGAGAACTCCTTTATGCTAGAGTAAAGAGGAGACGCCATCTTGTGGGTCCATTGTGAGCATCAACTAAACAACCAACTTTCTTGATCAAAGCTGTGCTTGTTCCATCAAGCCAGGTATTTTATAAGCTTTCAGATATAAATTCACCTAATTACACTTCAATACACTTGTGAAATTACAAATGCCTTGTTTTCCAATATTTTATATTCATGTTTACGGATCTTTACTGCATTTGTCCTTGTTTTCCACTTTTGTATAAATAGAAACATTTTACTCTCTCCACTGAGAGAAATAAAGGTTTTGAGAAGATATAGGACATTTTGGTTCCAGACCTAGTTTATGTGCATCCTACAGTCTCTATAAGGATTCTTGTCCTTAAGGGATAATCTCAGAGATATATTCATCAAATATCTGTCTGAGCAAACATGACACAATGCAGCTAGTCTTCCTTCCTCCCCAGCTTCTGATGAAGGAATACATTCTGAGAGGCGGCCATCCAGTTACAGCTACAGAAGTGAAATGAAGAGATTCCACCACACCAAACTCCTTTTTTTCATACATTTGAAATACAGTCCGTCCCTCCCCCCAACCCCTTTTCCTTCCATCTGCATGTTGGGCTTCCCTTTTATGGACGGATTTTTGGCATCCAAATCAATGTAGACGCCGTCATCATTCACCATTGGTGAGAAAGTAGGGTGCAAATCTAGAATTGTCGTATAGAAGTCGACTCCTTCTGCAATGTTCCCCACTATGGGGACATTTCTTCAGCCCCTTCCACAAGAATCCGTATCATATTAGCAACCAATGACTGAGTTCTTCATACTCTGATAACAGAAAGAGAAGCACCAACCTCACGAGTCAGCAATGCTTTACCTTCATAGGTCTTTCTCCGCACCTTTTTTCAAATATATCACGCAATGATATTATAACACTTTGTTCTTTGTTTTCTGGTTCCCAAATATTTTATTGTGTGAAAATTATTCAGCAATGGGTCAGCGGTAGTGTAGCCACTGATTTTGGATTAAATAAAACTTTTTCTGATAGAGGGTTCTAGCCTCCGATTCCTCACCTTTTGAATATTGCCCAGGTGTCAGACTGGATCCGGAATCTTTCCAGCAGTAGCTCTGCACACTGGCAATGCGGCCCTGTGAGGCTCCGCACTGATGCTGTTCCACTAACGAAATGGCATGTGGATTATATATAGGCGCTACGCCTACACGCTTATTTTGTTTCCCTTGTTTCCATGCCTCCAGGCACTCGCCAAGCACTGGAAGACTCTGCGATGGGACTTATCCAAGCTAAAAGTTTGTTCCCAATCCTGTTCCAGATCTAGCAGTCGTAGAAGTAATTCCAGAGGGCAGTCTATATCTCGATCGAAGTCTTTAGATAATTTGAAGGAAAAACACAAGAAATCTAAGAGGGACTCTGCCCCTTACCGCCTCTCTCACTCTCATCAGACGACGCAGGGGAGGCGCCATACTTCTCGATCCCGGTCCCGAAGTTGATCATCATTGGAGTCTTTCTCCTTGTTCTGGCACATCCAAAGTTTCAAGGACTGTCTGCCACTCCAAAACAGATTGAAGAGTTCTTCAAGGCCATGCTCTGACTCTTTGATCCTTGCCGATTCCCTGTGATATGGCAAGAGAGGCCTTCCTGCGGTTTGCCCTTGGCATTCCTTGGACCCTTTGGGGCCACCTCCTGCTCCAGTTCCGACTCCTCATCCGGCACCAGTACCTAGAACTTCAACGCTGATGCAGACTCCATCAATGCCAGAAGATGATGAACCTGTTATATTCTCTGACTCAGAGTCGGGCCCGACTTACCTCGACTGAAGCCATGCTCTGCTGCTTTCGAGTCACCTCTGCCTCTGCTCGAGCCTTCACAACGGAAAACACATACTCTGCATTTCCTGTTTGGCATGGTTTCGGACAATGATTAGGAAGTGGGTAATGAGACTGGCCAGCCATAGCACAAAGAGATTTGGTATGATGAGTTACAAGAGGCTAGTGACCTTGATTCCTCTCCTGTCTGGGCACCTCTCACTCTCTTGTCCTGGCGCAGAGGAGAATAGTTCTTAAACCATAGTAATGGGTAGGGCAGCTGAAGTTCTTGACCTCCCTTTGCCAATCTTGTTAGTTAAGACCAATATTCTTGCAGAAGTTCTTCAGATGGTGCATACATCCACTGAGCCCCTCTTACCTTTTGATGGAGGCACTTACGGATACCTTGATGGAGGCATGGGCCAAACTTTGTTCTGGCCCCCCAGGCATCCGTCAGATTGCACATTGCTACCGCCCTGGGCAACCCTGCATTTTTATCAATGCACCTCCCCCTTGAAAACTTGGTGGTGCAGGCATCTGCTAACATGACTAAACCCAACACATTATCAACTCCTGCTCCAGATAGGGAGTCAAAATGGGTGTAGACGTTTGGAAAGAGTCTTCTGGTCCACCTGCTTGGCACTTTGATCTGTAAATGAAAGCTGGTTCCTGGGGCGTTATTCTCATGCCCCTCGAGATTCATGGCTCTAGGCCTCCCATTTGGTCTCACCAGTGCCCCTATGGTGCTCCTGAAAGTGATGGCGGTGGTGGCAGCACATCTTCAGAGGTCAGGAGTGCCAGCCTTCCCCTGCCTCAATGACTGGCTGTAGAAGGCAGGCTCAACCCAGGTAGTCGCCAACCACCGCCAGACTATGGCTAACCTGTCATGTTTAGGGTTCACTATCAACGTGCCACAGTCACACCTGACTCCTTTTCAGATGCTCCACTTCATCGGAGCAATTCCAGACTTGGTTTGGGTTCATGCCTTTCCCCTGGGAAAGAGTCCAGGACAGGCTCAGTCCTGGATTTCAGTGAGGTTGACTCTGAGCCTGCTGGGACTGATGGCCTCCTGCAACTTGCTGGTTGAACACGACAGGTGGCATATGTGGCTTTGCATTGGGATCTGAAGACTCAGTGGCCCAACATCAAGGAGACCTCTCCGACCCCGTTCAAGTTTCGCAGGGGAGTGCAAAAGACCTGCAGTAGTTGTTACTGGACCGCAATTGGGTCAGCGGTTTATCTCTCTCCCTTCCCCACCCAGAGCTGAGAGTGGTGACCAATGCTTTGCTTCTGGGTTGGGGTGGCCATCTGGAAGAGGTGGATGTCAGTGGCCTCTGGTTCCTGGCGATGACCCAGCTCCATATTAGCCTTCTGGAGCTGAGGTCCATCCACTTGACATTAAATGTCTTCCTTCCGTCTATCAAGGGGAGGCTGCTACAGATACTCATGGACAACACCACCGCTATGTAGTACTGGAACAAACAGGACGGTGTGCGGCACAGACCCTGTGCCTGCAGGCTCCCTGCGTCTGGAAATAGATGTAGCACCAAAGAACTTTCCTGGTTGTGAACCACCTGACAGGATCATTGAATGCCAGGGCACATGAGCTCAGTTGCCAGCGCCTTGTGGATCACAGGTGGCAGTTGCATCCAGAGGTGGGGCAAAGTCTTTTCTGCGAATGGAGAGAGACTTTGCTTGATCTATTCGCCACTGCTGAGAACACGTAATGTCAGCACTTTTGTGCGTCTGAGTTTCCAAAGCGTCTCTTGATCAGAAACATGCTGCACCATGAGTGGAACTGAGACTGCAATATGCCCCCCCCCCCATACCACTACTGCCCGAGTTCTCAAGAAGATCAGGACAGACCAGGCCCAAGTCATCCTACTGGCTGTGGATTGGGCACGGAGAGTATGGTGTCCAGAACTCCTGAGCTTGAGCATGTGCCCTTCAATCAGGCTGCTCATCCAGGAGTACCCACTAATGCAGCGGCAGGGTAGGGTTTTGCACCTGCGCCTTTGCAGTCTCTACCTTCCTGCTTGGACATTGAGAGGTGACAGCTGAACACCATACACCACCATCATCCCAGACAAGCTGGTTCTGCGGACATATGAATCCCTCTTTTCTAAAGTTGTGATGCTGTTCCACGTTTGTCATAACATCACGTTGATGGGGTTTTGTGCTCTGCCTCCTCATTCTAAGGAGGAGAGACTCCATGACTGGGACCCCTAGAGAGCGTTGAGCTTTTAGATACAGTGTGCCAAAGAACATCAGGTGAATGATCAGCTCTTTGTGGAGTGTTCTGAAGTGAAAAATGGCAAGGCTGTGCAGAAGAGAACCATCTCTTACTGGATTGTGCTCTGCTTTAAGACCTGCTATGCACTGGCTAAAGAGCAGCAGAAGGACTGCATGTTCATTCTACAAGGGCCAAAACTGCTACAACTGTTTTGGCATTCAAAGTTTTCTTCTTGGACATTTCCCAGGTTACTACGCGGGCGTCCCTCCATACGTTCATGAAGTGCTGTTGTCTGGTTCACCAAGAGGGGCATTTTGCCAGCTCGGTCCTGCAGGACTTTCTGGTTTGAGTCCATCCTCAGACCCACTTCCAAATAGGTACTGCTTTGGTATCTCTTCAAAAGATGAAGGATCTTTAGCTAAAGTATCGGAAAAGCAATTTGCTTACTTTATGTAGCTCTCTTTCTGGTCGACACTATCTAGCTGCATATTCCTCACAGACCCTCCCATCTTCCCTTTCTGTGATTGGACTCTATCCACCCAAGTCTAGGGATCTGCACACTAGTCACAACAATCTGCATCTGGGGGCATGGGTATTCTCGAAAGCAACTGATGTCAGCGTGCGGGAGTGGCATCTATATAGACTGTGCATGTAATTTTCGGAGCAGAACAGCATCACTGAGGACTCACACAGTGCGACCAACCAGTGTGCAGAGGTATTGCCGAAAGGTTCACTGATCCAGTCTGATGCCTGGGGATTATTCGAAAGGTGAGAAATCTGGGGTTAGATTGTCTCTACTAAAAAGAGCGTTACTAATGTTAAGTAACTTATTCATTTGGGCCACAGCAAATCTCTTTATTTGTTTTCCTTATTATGAAAAAAAGTTTCTCTTCATTCAACTGGAAAGCTTAGTGCTTAAGATTTAAAAAAATGTATTTATCCAACACCAGCTAAGATATTCTGCATAAGTCTATGTTTTGAGTATTGCTGTATTTTATTGTATGTTCCTTGAAAATGCAAGTGATTTTATGCACTAGAAAAGCCACTATTCACCTGGGGTCCTCGGACCTTTGTAGGTCCACAACGTCTACTCTGAGGGTCAAAGTCTTTACTCAATCTGCTTGGTTCACTTCCTACACCTCTAGACTCCACATTCTTTCCTCTGTAACTCACAATGCGACTCAAATACCAAGCCTTCCCATCACGTTAGGGCACTGAATTACAAAATATCTTCTTAACTAGTAATGGTTTGGAAAATGTATTTTCTCCTTTCTTTATAATGCAATTTTTTAACCTTGAAAATATCCCCAACAGAAATGCTAACTGGTTTACAGTTTTGCATACTATCATAATTCTTCTTGCAAATTGATTGTGCACATGCCAGTCTTTTCTTTACCACAGTAGGGGACCAATTAACTTTTTCAGACTTGGACATGCAACCCAAATTGTTCTTTGAAAACGGTATCCTTCCTCTCATTAGTTGAAATGGACTGTGGCCTGTGAACTCAAATGGAGACATCTTATAAGCCCATGATGTGCACAGCACTTCTTTACTCCCATCTAATCATGCATTAGTTGTTAGTTGTATGGTACCTTTAATTACTATATTAAAGCTTTCAAAAGCACCATTACCCGCAGGGGGATAAACTGATGTAGTATTATATGTAACACGATTACTTTTCAGAAATGGTTTAAAAACCTCAGAGGTAAATTGAGGTTCATTACTACTCAAAATTGCTTTGGGTAAACCTTCCTTGAAATACGCACAATCCAGAAACCTTACCACAGCAGTAAAATCAGTTTTAGAGACAAAAAACAACTTCTGGTCATTTATAGAAGTGATCCAACATGACAATAAGTTGTTTCCATTCTCCCTTTTCAAGAATGGGTCCAATAATGTTGATGCCAATTCCTTCCAAGGCATACTTGGTCTACTTATAGGACACAATTGCGGCTCTATTATAATCTGTGTTTTATCAACATCATTACAACTAATGCATTCTCTCACTTTCCTTTTTACTGCTAAATTCATACTGGGCACCAATACAAATTTTGAATCCTGCCCTTAGTCGTATCTATGCCAAGATGTCCTTTATAACAAATATCCAATAATCGTCCTCTGATTCTTTCTCGAGGAATCATCCTACTATTCCTCCTACCTTTACCATCCACTTCAGAAAGTTCATGCCTCTCTTCCCAAAAACTGTGCATACTTTTCTCAAGTACACCCATCTCTGGCCATCCCTGTTTAATCATGATGCACATGAAACACAGGATCGTTTTCTTGAGCATTCAGCCACTACTCTTTTCTTCAGCCACATACAACCTTTCACACTCATCTTCAGGGGCATGCTTCAAGGGTAATGGTAATCAACTCAGAAAATCTTCAACTCCATTTTTCATACCTGGCATACACTGTACCACATAATTGTAATCCAGCAATGTCTGGTGAGAACCTTTGTGAGGGGGTATGTGATTGCTCCTTAAAATCACCAGGGAACCCTCCTGCAGATGTACTGCCTAAAATGTTCTAGAGCTCATACACGTGCAAGAGCTTTACATTCAATTAGACCATTTTTCTTCCATAGAGGTCAGTGAGCGTGACGCAAAGTAACAGCATCTTCTTTCCGTAACTTTTTTTGCATTTACTTGAGTCAATACCGACCCTATTCCTTTTCTGCTAGCATCCGTGATTACAGTACTTTTCAACTTAGGATCAAACCCTTGTAATGGAGGAGCTCTGCAAACTTCATTCTTTACCTCTTGAAATGCATCTTTATATTCTTTTGACCTCTCAAACTAATTTTAAATTCTCAAGAGTTGTCTGATGTGATTGTTTTTGCTGGAAAAGTTAACAAAGTTTAAGTAAAGTTCTGCAAGACCCAGGAATTCCTTTACTTCATCTCTGTTTTTTAGGGATGGTGCCTTCCTTATTGCTTCTACTTGTTTAGTCTTAATTCCTTCCCTACTCATCTCATGGCCCAAGTATATAACTTCTCATTTTGCAATTTTACATTTGCTAGGCTCTGCCATTAGACCCCTCTTGATTACAATTTCCAAAACATGTGCAAGTTTTAGGTCATTCTCCTTCATAGTTTTACCCATTACAAGGGTATGATCTTGAGAGAAAATGACATCCTACATTCCTTTAAATAATTCATGCATTAACCTCTGAAACATTGCTGCAGCAGATGCAACCCCAAACGGAACTCTAACAAACTAAAAGCAACTAAATGGAGTAATGAAAGCAGTGAGTCTCCTGCTGGTTGAGTGCAATTGTACCTGATTGTAGGCAGCAGTCAGATCAAAAGATATAACCACTCTATATCTTTGGTTAAGGACAACATTTCATTAATTCTGACAGTGAAAACTGATCCAACTAAAATATTCCTATTTAGACCTCTTAAATCTACACATAACCTGTATTTTCCGTTAGCAGGTCATTCTACTACCAAAGAAGCTACACAATCAGGAGATTTTATGGGTTCTACAATACCAGCAGATTGCAGTTTTTGTAGTTCTTCTGAAACATGATTTCTAATGATGATTGGAATATGTCTTGCTTTATGTACACACGGTGTGGCGTTTATTTTAATATGATCTTATGCTGAAAGCCTTCTAGTTTCCCAATCTTTCCTGTAAATAACTCTAGGTAATGACTTTATAAGTCGGTACTCATTTTCATCATGTATTGTCAGGACGGATTCAGGACTATATAAAATCATACCCAAATTCCCCTGATATCCCCATCCTAATGTTGACGGACCTTCCTTTGATATGTATAATTTACATTCAGCCTGTCTTCTTTTAAACTCTAATAGTAATTTCCTGAATCCAAAGATGTCAATAGTTTCCCGTGTGAAGCTCTTGAGTGAAATATCTGGAGGCTCTATGTAAATACTCACACATCATTCCCATTAATGTATCCCCCCATATGTCCTTATTGATTATAGTCAGGGCCACTGGAATTATATGATTGTGTGGCGCTGCATTTTTAGCATAATTATAGATTTGCTGCATTTTCCACATAATCCGTCATCTGATGCATAATCTGCAGATTTTAGCTCCAACAGTTCAAAAGTTAATAAAATCACACACCAACATGACTTGCGGCACAGTGGAAGGCTGGTCACCTTTATGTTGCTTATTGCTGTAATTTGGTGTCAAACTGGTTCTAGTGAGGTATAACTAATGCCCAGAAAGTGCTTACAAGTGTAGAAAGGTCAAAACCATGAAGTAATACTATCACAAAATGTGCCACATAATTTGCTTTTTCTTGCCACATAATATACTCAATCCTGCTGCATAATTTTGCCCTCCTCTGCCGCATAATTCCAGTGTCTCTGATTATAGTATATGGAGAGCCTGAATTGGCAACAATTTAAATTTTTGAAGAGACGTTTCACTCTTCACCCAAAGGTTCTCTTGTGTACTTAAATTCGGAGCATGTATTACTGTTTTGGTCACAAATAAGTTCGTCATGTGGGCTCTTTAAAAGGGATATAATTAATTTACATGAAACGTATGGAACAGAGGTAATGGTGGTAATGGGCGATTTTAATCACAAACTAAATTATGAAAAGATAGATAACTAGTTTGAGGAAATTTTAGTTCTTATAATATAGGGTCAGCAAAATTTCCCTTGTGTGTAACTACTAAGCAGGATGAAGCATTAGGGAAGTTTCTGGGATCTACGGGATTAATATGCTTAAATGGTAGACTAGACCCAGACCGCCCAGCCACACAGACTTTAGAGTAGGTAGTCAACAGGGCCCTATAGATTATATTTTTGTCCAGGCTTGGAACTATGAATTGGTAAAAAAGTTCTGGATAATCAAGCACAAAGATAGTGATCATAATGCTTTATACTGCAAATATTCAAGGGGAATTATAAGTCCATGTGAGAGAGTGATGCCCCAAAATGTGGAATATCCCAAGCGCCTTACCACAAAACTGACAGAAGAATATGTGAAGAAATTAGAAAGCTTTCAACAAAACCTAACGAAGGATAGTGTCGAAGGGCAGCAGGCAGAATGGTACGTTGATAAAATAGTACAGGCTGTGCAATGCCTCAAAGTGCATCTAAATGATAAGAAGCAGGGTAAGGTAAAAATACAACACAGCCAAGGAAGGCAACTAAAGTGGTTTAACCTTGCCTGTAGGAATAAAAAAAAGGCCATTCGGAAAATAGAGCGGTGTCAAAGAAAATGTTATGAAGTTGGGAATTTAGAGATCCTGCTCATCTTGAAGAAAGAATACAAAGCCTTAGTAAAGAAGCAGAAAAGGATCTTTAAGGAAAAATGTTGGGAGAACCTTCTAGAAACAATTGAAACTAAAAACATAAAAGGTTTCTGGAGGTTGATACTGGACGCCGCAGGAAGGACTCTGGGAAATATGAGCTGTGTGGTGGAAGAGACAGCATGGGTAAATCACCTAGGCAATTTATATAAAGCAAATAAGAATTTGGAAATAAATAAGGAAACATCCATATGGATAGTATCCGTAGATGAGTTAAAACCAGACTTTAATATAGAGAAAGTAAAAGAAACAATCAAGAAGTTGAATCTATCCCGTGCAGCTGGACCTGATAATCTCCCAGCAATAATAATTAAAACTCAATAGATTGGTGGGCAGAATTCCTACCCCATTCTTTTATGGCCAATCTAGTTTCAGGTTGTGTCCCTAAAACCTGGAGAGGGTCAATAATTAGACCTCTACACAAAAAGGGCGATCGAAAGGACCCAGCGAACTATAGGTTAATTAACTTATTGGTCATTGGAGAAAAGGTATTTTCAAAAATAATCCTTGGTAGATTAAAGGAGTGGGTGGAGCGGCGGTCGCTAGTCCCAATAGAACAGGGAGGCTTTAAGGAAGGACACTCTACTATTGACCACTGCTTTGCCTTGTGGGCCGTGGCACGGAAGTCCATGGAGCTGCAGGGCAAGTTGTATTGCTGTTTCGTGGACTTTCGCGCAGCATTTGACTTGGTGGATAGGGAGTGTTTGTGGGAGACCATGAGAAACTATGAGTCCCACCAGATCTCTTGATGGTGATCCAGGAGCTACACAGTCATAACTGGGCACAAGTAATCAAGGATACATCTGGCGGCCTAACACCAGAAATAGCAATAAATAATGGTCTCAGGCAAGGTTGTGTTTTGGCTCCGTCCCGTTTGCCATATTCCTAGCAGATTTACCCTCCACTCTGGGTTCTGCTAGAGGCGCAAGCCCAAAAGTAAACGGAAGGCATTTGTCATGTTTGCTCTATGCCGACGATCTGGTAATATTGGACCAAACTGAGATGGTTTCTACAAAGAAAGCTGAATTTTTCAGCACATACTGAACGGCAAAACGACTATCCGTAAACATGGACAAAACAAAAATGTTGTGCTTCGGGATGTGGAATACGAAGTGCAATTGGTATCTGGGCCAAACTAAACTAGATATTGTAAATTAATATAAATACCTTGGAATATGGTTTACAAATTCTATGAAGTGGGGTATGCAACTTGAGGCACAGAAAGTAAAAGCACAACTGGCGATATGTGGGCTGAAAAGATTAAACCAAAGTTATGGTGATATGTCCCATAAACCTCTATTTACGGCCTAGAAAGCAATGATTCCCCACAACTCCAATATGGTTCAGAAATCTTCTGTATCGATGGGAAAAGCTCCTGGGATAAAGAGGAAGGGAAATGCCTAAAATCTTTATTGTCCCAGCTTAGCTCGGCAATGATCCAAACTATTAGACTGGAAGCAGGGCTGATGGCGTGGAATATTCAGGTGCAACAAAATCTACTTAGATTTTGGAATCGCTTGGGTCGTGAGGAGGTCACAAAGGTATCTCAATGGTGCATGAAAGAGATCCAAGTTAGCGAGCTAAAATTGGCTAAAGCCACAAGAAGCAAACTTCAGACCATTTGTGACCATATGAAAGTGAAATTAGATCCGAAGGCATTACAAATCAATGTAACGAAGAGTGTACTCCACATGCAGGGAAATGAACTGTCAAGAGCAATAGACCGTGAGTATTTGAGTAAAAAAGAATCTAAAATTTATGAGCAAAAGCTGGGAGAAATATATAAGTTATCCCTACCTAGATATTTTACCAAATCGATGGTTAAGAATGGAAGCTTTAAGGTTAAGAATTGGAATAAATCCGGCTGTAATAAATAGTGATATAAAATCAGGTCTAATGCAACCTGATGGTAAATGCATGTGTAAGATGGGGATGAAATGTAACATTTTACACATTTTATTGGATTGTCGGAAATTTGTAAATTTACATAAATTATTTATTCGCCCGATTCTTTTAAAGTATGATGTAAAGACGCGCTTGCAAGCATGGGAGCTTCTTGCTGACATGGAAAACTTAGATATTGTGATAGCCGTTGGGAAATATATGCAGGATGTATATAAATTCCCTAATTTATTCGAGGCTTAAATGCAGAAAAGCGTTTCGCTATCTAAAATGAAACATTACTATTTTTAAAAAATTTAGGTATGAGGTTTTAAGGATTATATGATGTTTTTATTGTTGAGAATAAGATTTTTTTTTAATGTGTAAAATTTTTTTAAAAGTCTTTGCATGGGTTGTAGTTTAACGACTAAATGGTCTAAATAAACTTATGTTTGAACTGAACTGAGTTCGTCATGTAGTGTCCCAATGACGTCAAGGCTTGTTTGTTTTTTAATGCAGATACACATTTTTTAAGTGATTCATCCTTGCCTTGCTTCCTGTGATAGAATGTATAACTATCAATTCCAACACATACTACTGTTGTAAAAACAAGGGTCAAGATATTTCAAAGAATTAGTGAATACATTCCCCTGTGTAGGTTGCTTGTTTTCTTTTAGGTCCAGCCTAGCGTAGCGCATGCGCTGCTCTAGGAGAGGGCCTCTTGGAATCACTCCAGACTTCCAAGAGACTTCTCCGTATGGGTCGGCCTCCTCCCACACATTCCATTGGCCTTTGCGTGTAGCTTTCAATAATGAAAGCACGCAAATGGCCAAAGACAAGTGCATGTCCCGCCTTTTCTGTAAACGTTCACTCCCATGGCCTAGGGGTCTCGGGAGCAAGCAGCAGCGCGCAGGGAGGCTTCTGCATTCCTGTGCCCGCCCCCACCATGTCTTGAGCTGCTGTTTTTTTTTAATTAGCAGCCATAGAAGGATATTCTCCAACATTAAGCGTTATATAAAAACTGGACATTCTCATTTACGTAACAGTTAACCTCTCTTTGTCATTATTGCTAGGATGACCCCCCTCTCTCCTGCCACGATGCATCATTATGGCGTTTCTGACCGTCCACTTTTCACTCAGCTCTCTTTCCTTCTTTATTTTTGACTACCCCAGCTCTTTCTTCAGCAGTCTCCCTAAATCTATTTTTCGGCCTGGATGCAAACAGCTTTACCTGATAACACGTGAACAACCCAAACAAACACATACAGAGCGGCTTTGGGTCAGCCCTTTAGAGTTATTGGTTAGCTCCAGACAGCCCCCTTCTTCCAGCGCCTCGATGGAGGGACAGTCACGTTTTTTTTTATTCCTTCTCTTCCTCGATGATCTGTTTCTGTTCCCTTGCCTCTCACATCCTTGTGTGCAGCGCTACACTCTAAGCGCACTGCAGTTCTCCTTGCGGCGCAGAATAGAATGCTCAGAAAGCGCTATATTAGCATTTACATGTTTCACATGTTATCTGTAACCCCCTGTCCTGGCGCTACAGCCAGTGTCACTCTCCTCGTCATTGCCACCCGCTGAGCCTCCCTTAACGCATAACTACACGATGACGACAAGTACATAAAGGCCAAAGAGGCCACACAACTTCAATTTGAGGATTTTGAAACAGGATTCTCTGGGGCTGATGTACTATTTGAAGTACTAAATCTCAGGACGACTGATGTAAGTCTTTGTCGTAGCACAATATGGCCATTTAGTAGGATTCACAAAATCCTGCCAATTTATAATAATGAGGCTGAATTCTATTTTAGGGGGGCACTGTACTGGCTCTGAATGGTAAGATGGAGATCGGAGAGGAGCAGCAGTACTCCACACCTGAATTTGTATTCGCAAATGGGTCTTTTTTTGATTATGCCAGTCTCTGCCCCTTAAAGGGACTCTCTCACTCTCTCTCACAGACTGACTGACTCACTGACTGACTGACTCACTTGTATTGTAGTTTCTATATCCCTGATAGGCTCTGCGCATTGGAATAATATACACTATAGTTTTGACATAGGACTGAGGTCAGTATGTCTCTATCGAGTACATTAAACTTAATTGCTTGTGTGTGCCAGCTAACTCAGAGGTCACTAGAAACTTCTCGAATATACAAGAAGGGATTAGTTTCTGACAACCGCATAAACATGACAACTTTGTTTCCTTTAGAGTCGGAACAATCTCAGAACCGTGGAAACAATAGATAACAGTTTCACTCAGTCAATCGTGCATGCTTCGTTTCTACAGAGTTGCACAGAAATAGAGAGACGGGCGTTTCAATAAAAAAGGGGTTTGTTGAACAGTCTTATTTCTCATGCACGAAATATGAACTGCTAAAATCGTAAGACAGGTTGCGAAGTACAATACGTACAGAGTTAGCAGTAAGATAAAATAATACTGCAATAGCATGGTTTGTAGCTATGACATATATTCTTAAAATACACACATAAATAACATAGGCTAAAATGTGAATACTCATCTGATGCTTCTAAATAGTTCTACCCCAGTCTACCCAGTGTACCTAACCTTAGTGTAGTACGAGGTAAGAAGTAGGTGCTGTTTTCTAAAGTATAGCTAGCTATAGTTTTAGTTTTGCCAAGAGTTGCCAAAAGTTACTCTAAGTTCTAGTCTGCTCCATACCTTAGAATGTGTGAGGTTGGAATCTCTTTCCGGGACTCGATATCTAACACCCCGCAAGGGGAGTCAGAAACACTGGAGCTGGATTCTCTGCAAGGAGGATGACAGTGTCTGGTCAGTGCATCAGGCGGGAACTCGATCTCCTTCCGAACTTGCTGTGGCGAACCGCAAGAAGGCAGTCGAACTGGACCGTACCGGAACCGTGGTTTGCCATGGCAACTGCAGGTATATTTATACCGTGAAGGTGTTTAGGAATGCCTGTATTGACGTAAAAGTCGGGCATCGGAACGTCATGAATGAACCCCTAAGGAATATATGTTCATGCATACTAAATGAGTTCTTAGATATCAATATCCAAGCAAGGGAAATTCCTAAAGGCTTAAGAGTCTGGTTTTCCAAGAACTCGTGACGTTGATTGACGGATGTAGACCATGCCTGTATTTAGTTAGCATGGACAATGCCTAAATAAGGGCTGGATTTTCTATGCCTAAATAAGGGCAATCTCACTGACTGACTCTCTCACTGACTCTCTCACTCTCTCTCATTCACTGACTGACTCTCTCACTGACTGACTCTGACTCTCGCTCTGACTGACTGACTCTCTCTCTCTCTCACTGACTGACTGACTGACTCACTCTTACTGACTGGCTCACTCTGAGTGACTGACTGACAATCACTCTCATTGACTGACTGACTCTTTCACTCTCTCTCACTGACTGACTGACTCTTTCACTCTCTCACTGACTGACTGACTCTCACTCTCACTGTCTGACTGACTCTCTCACTGACTGACTAACTCTCTCACTCTTACCGACTGACTGACTCTCTCACTCACTGACTCACTCTCACTCACTGACTCTCTCACTCACTGACTGACTCTCTCACTCTCTCAATCACTGTCTGACTGACTCTCACTGACTGACTCTCACTCTCACTGACTGACTCTCATTCTCACTGACTGACTCTCTCACACTCTCTCACTGACTGACTGACTGACTCTCTCACTGACTGACTTACGCTCACTCTCACTGACTGACTCTCACTCTCTCTCACTCACTGACTCTCTCCCTCACTGACTCTCACTCTCTCTCACTGACTGACTGACTCACTCTCACTCACTGACTGACTCTCTCACTGACTGACTGACTCTATTACACTGACTCTCTCACTCTCAATGACTGACTGACTCACTGACTCTCACTGAGTGACCAACTCACTCTCCCTGACAATCTCACTCTCTCACTGACTGACTCTCTCACTCTCACTGACTGACTGACTCTCACTCTCACTGACTAACTCGCTCACTGACTGACTCTCTCTCACTGACTCTCACTCTCACTGACTGACTCTCTCTCTCACTGACTGACTGACTGACTTTCTCACTCTTGCTGACTGGCTCACTCTCAGTGACTGACTGACAATCACTCTCACTGACTGACTCTCATTCTCACTGACTGACTCTCTCACACTCTCTCACTGACTGACTGACTCACTCTCACTCACTGACTGACTCTCTCACTGACTGACTGACTCTATTACTCTCACTGACTGACTGACTCTATCACTCTCACTGACTGACTCTCACTGACTGACTGACTAACTCTCTCACTCTCAATGACTGACTGACTCACTGACTGACTGACACTCACTGAGTGACTAACTCACTCTCCCTGACAGACTTACTCTCTCACTGACTGACTCTCACTGACTGACTGACTCACTCTCACTGACTAACTCTCTCACTGACTGACTCTCACTCTCTCTCACTGACTCTCACTCTCACTGACTGACTCTCTCACTCTAACTGACTGACTGACTGACTTTCTCACTCTTACTGACTGGCTCACTCTCACTGACGGACTGACTCTTTCACTCTCTCTCACTGACGGACTGACTCTCACTGACTGACTGACTCTCTCACTGACTGACTGACTAACTCTCTCACTCTTACCGACTGACTGACTCTCACTCTCACTGACTGACTGACTCACTCTCACTGACTGACTGACTCACTCTCCCTGACAGACTCACTCTCTCACTGACTGACTCTCACTCTCACTGACTGACTGACTCTCACTCTCACTGACTAACTCTCCCACTGACTGACTCTCACTCTCTCTCACTGACTCTCTCACTGACTGACTGACTCTCTCTCTCACTGACTGACTTTCTCACTCTTATGTTGCAGGGATTCTGCTTATGCACAGAACTATGTGCAGGAACCCAGGACCTCGGACAATTGTGGTGTACCAAAAACTCCCCTCAGAATCCAGAACAAGCGACTTAGAATATTCTCAGGAATGGTGGGAATCAGAAATACCTTTTCGTTATTAGTCTCATATCAGTCCACAACAGAATAAACAGAGACACGGTTAAAGTTTAAAGAGTTTAATTTATAAACCTCGCGTCCAAAGATGCAGTATTTTGGCTAACATAAGCAGACAAATGGTTAAGATCAGAACCATCAGCATTGTTACAATACCATAGAAAATGAAAGGAGCAATCATAATAAAATGACAGTGGAAAGCAACCACCCTCCTTTCGCTAGTAAACTAATAGTATTATTATTAGACTATTAGAAGGTCTCTAGGCTTGAATGGGGAACCCCATACCGTATAGGTCAGCTTAGTGGAATCACATCACAGGATCAGCTAGGCTCTTTCCTGGGAACACTCTTCTGCCGACTGACTCTAAAACATGCTGCACTGCAATATTAAAAAGCACTCGTCTTTCAGGAATCTGCAGCTGCGTGCATGTTATGGCTAAATAGTGGTACGATCAACCTGAACACAACAACATGCACCGTCTAGTGACCCAGACTCGTTCTTTACACGGTGTACAGACCAAGGTCACTGCTCACTGTTAAGGATGTTAAACAACAGACAGTTCTCATGTGAAACAAAGTCGAGTAAGCATTTCTTAATTAATAACATGTGACTACAGTGTCGCGTGCAAAAGCACCAGAAGCGGCAAGATGGCTTTCTAACATCTAACGCGGTGGTGCTAACTTAGCATTGTACATAGGGAGATAGGTATCATCACTACACCCCCCTTTGATCGGACCACTAACCACTAGGGGCGCACTTTCAAGAACACAGAGTTCAAGTTCGATAGAACGGAACCAAGGGCATGAACTATAAGTCCATATAAGGTAAGTGGAAAAGTTTGAAGGAAAAAAAATAAAAAGAAATACGATGTTAGGAAAAAACCTCCTTAAAAGGGAAAAAAGCAAAACATCGATGGCCGTACCATGAAATAACGAGGGCACAAAGTCAATCCATCAGGGTGTAGGCACAATAAGTTGCAACAGCTTCCAAGAGAAAATCATTGGAACGGTCCGCAAAATTATCTGCCATCCAATTAAGCAAAGGAAAGGAACATACATGTTCCTCTACTAAAGGAGCCTCAAGCACCAAACTTGGACAACAGGCGGGTTCTTCAAGATAACTCCGTTCCAAGAAGTCAGCAGCCGCCTGTCCGATGTCCCAGTTCCCAAGGACTCCATGTGCAGCCGCACAGGCCATAATCCCGATGCCAGAACAGTCCAACTCATGAACCACTAAGGGGGTCATCAGCTGTCCATAATCCGGAGCAGGAGACACCGATGACGACAAGCACAAATCCAGAGCCCACTGGAATGGACAATCTAGGCAATGAAAAACAGGTTGCACACAAGTAAAGAAGGGAAACCGGAACGACAATCCATAGGCGCTACTTAAGGTCGCCAACGGTAAAGTGCCATAGTTATCAAGCATCAGGTTACGCAGATGGAGCAGCCTGGGCATGCTGCCTTGGTACGCATGTTGTGCATCCATTGCGCAGCACGCAAATCAGTAGAAGCACCCCAGCTACAAGGGCGAGAAGCAAAGGGAGACCTCCGAAGACACTGGAAAAAATAGAATGAAAAAATGCGGGGATCACACCAAAAATAGTTTGAAAGAAGGTCACGAGGCCGGAGCCCACAATTTTAAAAAAATGAACCAAGCCACTTGTTGACGAGGCATTAAAGATAGTCTGAATCAGGGTTCCATAATGCAGTGGGAGATCAGTATTTAAAAGAGCTTGTACTTCCGTGCGTGTGTTAGCTACGTGAAGGACAAATGTTTCACGGGATGAAGTCAGCGCGGCTTCTTTCTGAGACAAAAGAGCCCTTATTCTGCTCATCTTGTTGAACTCTGCTTTCAAGGTTGGAATAGAAGGCCAGATAGAAACATCAAGCCGGCCATGCGGGGGTGGGAAAAGGACGTTATTGCAGCAAACTACACGCTGTGATACAGTCACTATGTAAGGAATTCCCACTAACATCCCACAGCAAGCATCATTATTTAATATCAAATAACTACCGTTAGCAAGCAGCGTAAAAGACGGTGTTATAACTGGCACCGGAATCCCTTTCAGGATGCACACTAAATTAGGGGCTTGTACATTACAAGCACCATGTAACTGAATATGTCTACAAACTACAGAGTGATCTGGAGTGGAAGTACACTCCTCCCCTTTCAAGTAAACCTCAGTACCGTCTCTCACACATCTATACGTGAATGGGAGTGACCAAACCTCGTGCAGGAAGGCAGAACCAAGTTGTTCATATCTGCCAAGAGCATAATGTTTCATGCACGAACTAAACTTAAACAGGGGAAAAGGTAACGTGATCAACCCGTGGATAAGCCACACGGCCGAATTTAATTCAGCAACAGAGAAAGATAAAGGTTCTAACTTCTCAATGTGCAGCAGTGAGTAAGTAGCATCTTTCATGGACATAAACTGTTGCTTTGCAGTTAAATTAAAAGGGAGGAACAAAGATGAAACATTCATGTAATCCCACGGAACTTTCCCTGCCTTTAACGTTCGCAAGGTCCATGCAAACTGCATAATAGAACGCAACTGGTTTTGACCACGATACAATACAGACAAATCATCCTGCACAATGTCTAACACAGATGACACAATATTATCTAAAGTATAAATTCTGGAAGACAGGGTATTAATGCTATTATCTATTACAGCCAACACTTTCTCCATATTGGCTTGATCAATAGCACGTAATCTGGATGCAGCCTCAATCTGCGACAGCTTCCAAACTTCGTTGTAAACAGCATATACCCATCTTTTGGACCTGCCAGTAGCAGGACCCTTAACAAAATCATTCAAATCTATTTTGTTGTTTAATTTTGATAAATGAAGTTTAACAGATGCTAAAGTAGAATGTTGCAGCCATGATTGGCATAACTTCCCCACAGAGTAGGTAGTTACCCTATGAGAGGATTCAAAACGTGGGTCCACACGAACTTCTGTATACCCCTGTTTGAAACCTAGAAACCGATATTGACAGACATCTGAACTTGTCTGCCACACCAACCACCCTTCCAGATTCAAATCAGTAATGTTGAAGGATGTGTTGGACACGGATGCCTGCAAGTTAGAAAGGGGAAGATCTGTATGATTACCCCAACCAGGGTAAGCACCCAGATCCGGAATCGAGGGTGAATGTAATTTTTTTGTAGTACCCAATCCAAAACAGGTGGTCTGAAAAATTGAAGAATTTAAAAACAACATATGATTCGGGATAAGACAGGCACGATGCAAAGCTTCAGTTCCCTGTACCTGCCATGGTTTAGAACCCCAAACCAATTTAAGATCGATAGTAGCCTTCCACAGATCATATCCTCCAATCGCCAATTCGTCCATAAAGGACTTTGAATACAACAATTTGGTGTGTGTCAGTCTAACTTTAGAAGCAGACTCAGGCGCTACCTTAAAATAAAAGGAGGCCGGGTTTGATACACTGAAATCAGAAAAATAAGTGTATTTTCGCACTAACGTGGCTGAGCTGCCCAGCCTAGGCGCGGGACAGTGTTCCCATTGAGTGTAATTTACAAAATTCCTAAACGTATTTGCTTTGTGCAGGAAGTGTGTGCCATAATGTTGATAGCAGAATTGCTCATCATAATTTGCAGTATCTAAATACAAATCTTCAGCATCAAATGCAGCATAATATTTCAAATCAGAAAACAGTGCTTCAATGGCTTTGACATCCCAATCATCCGAGTGGATGTTCTGTTTAACCACATCACCCATAGAAACACGAAATACATTTGGCACATTAATTACTTCAGTGGGGCCATGAATTTGAAATTTATCAGCATCCCAAGCAATCCCATCACGGACAGGCCAGGCGTTAATGTTCACAAATGTCTGGTCTCTCTTCATCATATGTGATGAGGAGTGGGGGGCCAAAGTTCCATCAATTAGACGAATTGTAGATCTTTCTTTCAGGTAGTGTCCATTGATAAGTCTAAAAAACACTACCACAAAGCCAATGGACATAAACAAAAAAATACTTATGAGCACCAGCCAAATGTAAGTCCAAGGGGGAATCAAAAAATGTCTTTTGAACCAGGCAGCAAAAATGGGAACCTTTGACGGGGCAATGGAAGTCATAGAATTATTGTCAAAAGAAGAATGTGACTGGGTAATCGCAGTTGATTGCAAAAGAGGCACCGGGACTTCTGTAGGATAAGCATACTCAGGATCTTCAGGCAGATCACTAGCCGTCAGTGGTAGCAAAGGACCAGTGACTGCATGCATCTCGACGGCAACATCAGGCAAGGTGTTAGAAGCAGGGGCTACAACAAAATTTCTCAGCATCGAAGGGCAAGAAACTGCTGGTGTCATACTAAGAAGTATCGGCCACTCGCTGTAGCTTGACATTGTCAATAGAGATGTACCTGTTATCCTTGCGACCAGGAAGTGGAGGTAAAATGACTGTACGAGTACCCTGTACTCCAAGCACCGGAACTGGTGCATGATAAGAGGGGCCGAACTCCTTCTTGTTCTCCACCTTCTCACGGACCAGGTCACCAACTCGAGGTAGCCAGCCGACTACCGGAGTGCAGCATCAGATGTGGAGGGTACGTGTTCCTTCGCTAGAGTGTCTCTGGCTTCTTGAAGATTCTGCAATACAGCACAGTGATCATCTAGGTCAAAGGGTGTGGCCGCCGCCGCCATGTCTAGACCATCAAGGTCCGGGACAAACATTTGTATGCCAAAGAGCATCATGTATGGGATCCGCCCACCCAGAGACCTTCTAGGGAGATTATTAAGTGCACGTTGGACGTCATATAAGTGGGCTAGCCAGTTCCGGCCAGTACCTAAAACCCTGGCTGTCAAAGATTGCTTTAAGTCACGGTTCATCCGCTCCACCACACTATTGCCCTCGGGCCGGTATGGAGACGAAAATTTGACTTGGACCCCCAAATTTCTCATAGCTTCTTTGTACGCCTTAGAGGCAAACGCAGGGCCGTGATCAGAATGAAAGGTACCACACGCAAAACTTCCAACAAAGACACGCAAATCCTTGATGACAGTACGGGCATCAGCACTACTTTGTGGCCACACCCACAGAAAACGTGTGCACGAATCCACTGCAACCAAGATGTACTTGTACGCAGTATCAGAGGTAAAAGGACCGCAATGATCTAAATAAACGCAAACAAGTGGTTTATTAGAAATATACAACTGCGTTTGTGGTGGACGCGCCGCAGATGAAGGTTTGATCTGCTGACAAATGTCACAATCAAGAACATAGGCGCGTGTTTGTTTGTATAAGCCGAACCACCAGTAACGTTGCTGTAATAAAGATACCGTAGCCGCAACGCCGGCATGCGCGGACGCCATGCCCTCGTGGGCCGCTGATATCAAAGAAGGTCTGCAGTCCGTGTTGGGAATCAATCTGTCACCAACGTCGTTAATCCTCACTAAAGGGACGTTATCAGGACTTAAGTGATAATGGTAACGAGAGGGGAAGCCTTTTGGAAAGCCCTTTCCCGTCTCTGTAGCAGCAATAGCCGCCAAGATGTCATCATCGATCTTACTTTTGGATCTTGTAACTGCT
Organism: Triturus cristatus; assembly: GCF_964204655.1. Taxonomy (NCBI): domain Eukaryota; kingdom Metazoa; phylum Chordata; class Amphibia; order Caudata; family Salamandridae; genus Triturus; species Triturus cristatus. The sequence goes on from NC_140589.1 coordinate 1,637,146,094, forward strand.
GCTACTAAGTATGTCGCCACTGCGGTTTTTGCTGCCTCGTCAGCTAAATGAATGAAATAAATTTATATTGCACAACTAAAACCCGAAGGCATCAAGGCGCCTACAAACAGATCCAAATTAGAAAACAGAACACCACTACAGGTATGACTTTGCGAAAAGATGAGTTTTCAAAGCAACTCTAAAAAGCTGTAAGGTGGGAAGAGACCTAAGTTCTAGTGGGAGATCATTCCACCACTTAGTTGCCAGAAAAGAGAAGGCTTTGCCTCCTCTAAACTATTACCGACAGCATGGACGCCAACACGTTGGTGACCAAAAGTGTGATTACATCCACTAGAGGCAGACGTTCTTTAAGATCTGCCACTCGAACCCAAAGCAACTTATGCTTAATCGTGCAACCTTTGGAATCATGGTAGTCGTTCTGAGACCAGAAATGAAGATTATCGCTGTATGCTTGGACACAATAAAACGAGTCACTCACTATAAGAGTAGTGACTAGAGGATCAGCAAACTCCAGTGCAAGCACTAGAGCACGAAGCTCCGCCAACTGCGCGGTACAATCACCCAATGTCTGTGTATGTACAACATCGGATTGGAACTCACCATTTACGAATGTACCCGCCACAATTGCGCAAGCCGCTGAATAGGCGTGCTTTGACCCAGTTGCGGGCTGCGCAGACCCGTCAGTGTAAATGACACAATGGTAATCCTCGAGCTGGTGCAAAGACACAGGAAGTGGATGAACGAATTCATATTGCAAGAACTCCTGAGTCTGTAATGCTGCGTCAAAGATATATGTGACGTCTGGCGAAGTCAAGGAAGTGGCCCATTGTATCCACCTTGGATGCAAAGCCTTAGAATTAGGTACACTAGCTTTCGTCACTGCCTCGAGGGCAGGATATGGTGTCACCACCAGCATACGTTTCCCTTGTGATAGCGCACGTTCTTTCAGGATTGCCATCTGAACTGCTGTCAGAACTTTCTCGACAGCGGAAAATCGCAGCTCAGCTGAAGTGTACAGATGTGATTTGTATGCAATGGGGACGGTGTCGCCCTCATTGAACGTTAAGTACGTGAAACCCACTGCACCCGGCACAATTCTAATGACCAGGTTAGTGTGGTTATCACGCGTTTGTAAGTATCTCGAAGCAAGAAGGTCAGCCTGCAATAACTGTAATGCAGCTGAATGCTCCGGCAGCCAGCATGATTTGGAAAAAGTAGGTTGTACCAAGGCATAAAGCAGCTTGATACGCTGGGCATAGTCAGGAATATACGTGCGACCGAAATTCAGAAAGCCCAGCAGGGATTGCTATTTTTTCAGTGTAGTAGGAGCACGAAGGCGTGCGCACTTCTCAAGGAAGTGCGGAGCCAATCCTCGACCTTCATTGTTGAGTTCGTACCCCAAGAACAACACCGTGTACTCGGCAATGTGGGACTTCGCAAAGTTGAACTTGTAACCGAAGTCTGCAAACATAGTAATTATGTTATCCACGCGAGCAAGGTGCGGAAGCCACTCGTCGTCCGTTAGATATATATCGTCGACATACGAGTACGCCTCCGGGTCTACCATCTCTAAGAGAGAGACCACTCGAGCGGCAAAGACCCCAGGGCTGTTTTTATAGCCCATCGGGAGCCTTTTGAACTGTTTTTGTATGCCACCCGAGGTGAACGCTGTCCACTCATAACTGAGAGGGGCAGGTTATGACTATAAAAGCCATTGGAAATGTCAAGTGTGGTTTTAAACCGTTTTCTCACGAGACTATCGACGAGAGCCGAACCGTGGGTATTTTGCACCGCGCACGTCCGGCAGTGTGAGTTTAAGTGCCGGTAATCCAAAACTAGGCGGTACGATCCGTCAGGCTTCGTCACAGTGAATAAAGGATTATTCATAGGTGACACACATGTTTCAATTACTCCATGATATTCCAATTGTTCAAGGATGGAAGCGACGTGAGGTCGTGCCTCACGACGCATGGGATATTGGGGTTGTGGCTGGGGCGTGGACCGCAACGGAATCTCATGGTTGGGAGAAAATTTATCCCAGCTGACCTGATTACGATACAACGCAGGCGCAAGCACCTGCGCCCACTCCCCGGCCAACCTCGTAGAATGTTCCGTCGGCACTGTGTGCCCAAAGGACGGGAGGATCACGTCCTCCCCTCGAGGAGCATCTAAAACGAAAGCCGGGGGCCAATCACCCTCCGCCAAAAGAATATCATAGGTGGAGGTCAGATTATCCCAAAAAACCACTCTAATTTTACGTTGTATGTCACCCTCAATTAAAAGGACAATTTCAAACAGTCTTTCAGGGGGAGCCACGCGGGTATCAGCAGTTTCAACACTTACAAATGTATCAGTTGCTGTCACCTCCAGATATGGACGCAGTGCTTGCCGCACTACTGTAACTTCCGCCGCGCTGTCTAGCAGCGTTAGCGCCCATGTCAGGTTCAGAAGCTGTGTCCGTACCATCTGAGGCATACCTCGCCGTTAGAGCAGCAACTTTCTTTTTCTGAAACGGGGGCCGTTGACGTGCAGACTCGTCCTGTTTGCCTTTACCGTCGGTCTGGCGAGGTTGCTCACGACCTTGAGCACCTCTTCCTTTCCCACGGTCTCCGCCACCGGATTGTGAAGCCGATGTTTCCTGTGAAGAACGAGGAGAGCGTTGTTCAGAAACCTGAAATCTATCAGGTGACTTAATACGAGAACGATCGCGCAGATCATACGTGCGGTCACTGGACGACCGGTCGGGTGAGGCAGAACGAGAACCCTGTTTCTGTTGCTGTTTCCCCTGTTTTTTTGCTCTCCAACTCTGCTTTGGAAAGTTGGGTTTTTCGTCTTTAGTAGACGAACTCACATTAGTTTGTTGTACTACATCGGGAATGATCACGGTGGGTTTCACACCCAAGGCGCTACGACCTACCATTCTGTAGGCTTTCTGAATAATTTTTGCAAATTCCCTGGGCCTGTCGTTCACATCCACAAGTTCCAGCATATTACCAACTTGGAACTGCATGGCATCTCCCTTGAGGTTGCCCATGACCATAGAACAAACCACATCGAAGCTGTCGACAAGCCTCATTCCCAATTCAAGAGCTGCCTCCGCCCCATGGTTCTCTTGAACCTTCTTGATGACGGAGGGTAGTACAGACATAGACGGAGTGCCATAGCACTTCGAATAGGTCGCCGCAAAGACCTTCCCCCAGTTGTCACAATCGGCAATGTCCGGGAGCAGGTCTTTAGGCAAAGTAATGGTGAGTATCCTGTGTTTATCCACAGGACCAGTATTCGGAAAAACTGCTTCCAGTTGATCAAATTTCTCAGCAAGCCAATAAGGAAATTCATCCTTACTGGTGGGGCGCTTGCCGACCACCGAATTAACCATAACAGGACTAATAACCACTGCGTGGTGGTCCATAGGTTGTCCCGCAACAGCAGGTGCCCCCGCCTGCACGGTGCGTGACACGTACTGCACTAAAGCCCTATGTACTGTAATAAGGGCAGTGTGAAGCACACGCAACTCAGCTACCGCCACCGTGAGATAGCGGGGATGAGGCGTAAATCCGGCTAGCACCGGCCATGTGGCCCCTGCAATAGACAACGGGCCCATTCTCGCCGGTGTAACCGCATGGGGAAGGGCGCCATTAAACCAAATAGTATGCTGCCAGGCAGAGATAAGAATTTCTTGTGTCCTATATGGGGTATAGACCGCAGGAATCGCAGTGGCAGTATAGGTGTGAAACGTATCATCGTCATCCACCGCCGGAAAGGTCACCCATGAGTAAAACAACTCATACGGGTATGACGCCTCAGCACTGACCACAAAAATAACAGCCATCCCTTCATCTGGCACCCCATACGCCGACAAATGACGGCGCAGAGGTGTACGACTATGCGCGGCTATATCAACCGCCATTAGGACACACTAAAGCGTAACAACGATATTAAGAGTAGCACCGGGGTTCAGGAAAAATAACCTTTTTAATGATCAAGCTTGAAGGAACCTATTAGTCCAAACCTAGGTAGGTTAAACCGTCACTCCCGTCAACCGGAAACCAGAGTGAGGGTGTTGTGGACTAATAAAAGCACTACTAGGGCGTCTCAAATAGACCAAACGTTGGGTGCGCCATGTTGCAGGGATTCTGCTTATGCACAGAACTATGCGCAGGAACCCAGGACCTCAGAGAATTGTGGTGTACCAAAAACTCCCCTCAGAACCCAGAACCCCTTATCCGACTAGCTTAGTGTCCCATTCGTTATCCGAGATCTAGCTCGGCGGTCCCACTGTATAGACAACCCAGAACAAGCGACTTAGAATATTCTCAGGAATGGTGGGAATCAGAAATACCTTTTCGTTATTATTCTCATATCAGTCCACAACAGAATAAACAGAGACACGGTTAAAGTTTAAAAAGTTTAATTTATAAACCTCGCGTCCTAAGATGCAGTATTTTGGCTAACATAAGCAGACAAATGGTTAAGATCGGAACCATCAGCATTGTTACAATACCATAGAAAATGAAAGGAGCAATCATAATAAAATGACAGTGGAAAGCAACCACCCTCCTTTCGCTAGTAAACTAATAGTATTATTATTAGACTATTAGAAGGTCTCTAGGCTTGAATGGGGAACCCCATACCGTATAGGTCAGCTTAGTGGAATCACATCACAGGATCAGCTAGGCTCTTTCCTGGGAACACTCTTCTGCCGACTGACTCTAAAACATGCTGCACTGCAATATTAAAAAGCACTCGTCTTTCAGGTATCTGCAGCTGTGTGCATGTTATGGCTAAATAGTGGTACGATCAACCTGAACACAACAACATGCACCGTCTAGTGACCCAGACTCGTTCTTTACACGGTGTACAGACCAAGGTCACTGCTCACTGTTAAGGATGTTAAACAACAGACAGTTCTCATGTTCTCATGTGAAACAAAGTCGAGTAAGCATTTCTTAATTAATACCGTGACTACAGTGTCGCGTGCAAAAGCAGCAGAAGCGGCAAGATGGCTTTCTAACATCTAACGCGGTGGTGCTAACTTAGCATTGATAAAGGATAAAGGTATCATCACTACACTTACTGACTGGCTCACTCTCACTGACTGACTGACTCTCTCACTGACTGACTGACTAACTCTCTCACTCTTACCGACTGACTTACTCTCTCACTCTCACTCACTGACTCACTCTCACTGACTGACTGACTCTCTCACTCTCTCTCTCACTGACTGACTCTCACTCTCTCTCTCACTGACTGACTCTCACTCTCTCACTGTCTGACTGACTCTCACTCTCACTGACTGACTCACTCACTGACTGACTGACTCTCTCACTCTCACTGACTGACTCTTTCACTCTCTCTCACTGACTGACTGACTCTTTCACTTTCTCTCACTGACTTACTCTCATTCTCCCTGACTGACTCTCTCACTGACTGACTAACTCTCTCACTCTTACCGACTGACTGACTCTCTCACTCTCACTCACTGACTCACTCTCACTGACTGACTGACTCTCTCACTCACTGACACTCTCTCACTCTCTGACTGACTCTCACTCTCACTGACTGACTCTCTCACACTCTCTCACTGACTGACTTACTCTCACTCTCACTGTCTGACTCACTGACTGACTCACTCTCACTGACTGACTCTCACTCTCACTCACTGACTCTCACTCACTGACTCTCACTCACTGACTCTCACTCACTGACTCTCACTCACTGACTCTCTCACTCTCTCTCACTGACTGACTGACTCACTCTCACTCACTGACTGACTCTCTCACTGACTGACTGACTCTATTACTCTCACTGACTGACTGACTCTATCACTCTCACTGACTGACTCTCACTGACTGACTGACTAACTCTCTTACTCTCAATGACTGACTGACTCACTGACTGACTGACTCTCACTGAGTGACTGACTCACTCTCTCTGACAGACTCACTCTCTCACTGACTGACTCTCTCACTCTCACTGACTGACTGACTCTCACTCTCACTGACTAACTCTCTCACTGACTGACTCTCACTCTCTCTCACTGACTCTCTCTCTCACTGACTGACTGACTTTCTCACTCTTGCTGACTGGCTCACTCTCAGTGACTGACTGACAATCACTCTCACTGACTGACTCTCATTCTCACTGACTGACTCTCACACACTCTCACTGTCTGACTGACTCTCACTCTCACTGACTGACGTACTCTCACTCTCACTGACTCTCACTCACTGACTCTCTCACTCTCTCTCACTGACTGACTCACTCTCTCACTGACTGATTCTATTACTCTCACTGACTGACTGACTCTCACTCTCACTGACTGACTCTCACTGACTGACTAACTCTCTCACTCTCAATGACTGACTGACTCACTGACTCTCACTGAGTGACTGACTCACTCTCCCTGACAGACTCACTCTCTCACTGACTGACTCTCACTGACTGACTAACTCTCTCACTCTCAATGACTGACTGACTCACTGACTCTCACTGAGTGACTGACTCACTCTCCCTGACACACTCACTCTCTCACTGACTGACTCTCACTGACTGACTCTCACTCTCACTCACTGTCTCTCACCGACTGACTCTCTCACTGACTCACTCTCTCTCTCACTCACTGAGTGACTCTCTCACTGACTCACTCTCTCTCTCACTGACTGACTTTCTCACTCTTACTGACTGGCTCACTCTCAGTGACTGACTGACAATCACTCTCACTGACTGACTGACTCTTTCACTCTCACTCACTCACTCACTGACTCTAACTCTCACTGACTGACTCTCTCACTCTTACCGACTGACTGACTCTCTCACTCACTGACTCACTCTCACTGACTGACTCTCTCACTCTCTCTCACTGACTGACTCTCTCACTCTCTCTCACTGTCTGACTGACTCTCACTGACTCTCACTCTCACTGACTGACTCTCACTGACTGACTGTCATTCTCACTGACTGACTCTCTCACTCACTCTCACTGACTGACTCTCACTCTCTCTCACTCACTGACTCTCTCACTGACTGACTGACTCTCTCTCTCACTGACTTTCTCACTCTTGCTGACTGGCTCACTCTCAGTGACTGACTGACAATCACTCTCACTGACTGACTCTCATTCTCACTGACTGACTCTCACACTCTCACTGACTGACTCTCTCACTGACTGACTTACTCTCACTGACTGACACACTGACTGACTCACTCTCACTGACTGACTCTCACTCTCTCACTCACTGACTCTCTCACTCTCTCTCACTGACTGACTGACTCACTCTCACTCACTCACTGACTCTCTCACTGACTGATTCTATTACTCTCACTGACTGACTGACTCTCACTCTCACTGACTGACTCTCACTGACTGACTAACTCTATCACTCTCAATGACAGACTCACTCTCTCACTGACTGACTCTCACTCTCACTGACTGACTCTCACTCTCACTGACTAACTCTCTCACTGACTGACTCTCTCACACTCTCTCACTGACTGACTCACTGTCACTCACTGACTGACTCTCTCACTGACTGACTGACTCTATTACTCTCACTGACTGACTGACTCTATCACTCTCACTGACTGACTCTCACTGACTGACTAACTCTCTTACTCTCAATGACTGACTGACTCACTGACTGACTGACTCTCACTGAGTGACTGACTCACTCTCCCTGACACTCACTCTCTCACTGACTGACTCTCACTGACTAACTCTCTCACTAACTGACTCTCACTCTCTCTCACTGACTCTCTCTCTCACTGACTGACTGACTTTCTCACTCTTGCTGACTGGCTCACTCTCAGTGACTGACTGACAATCACTCTCACTGACTGACTCTCATTCTCACTGACTGACTCTCTCACACTCTCTCACTGTCTGACTGACTCTCACTCTCACTGACTGACACACTGACTGACTCACTCTCACTGACTGACTGACTCTATTACTCTCACTGACTGACTGACTCTATCACTCTCACTGACTGACTCTCACTGACTGACTGACTAACTCTCTTACTCTCAATGACTGACTGACTCACTGACTGACTGACTCTCACTGAGTGACTGACTCACTCTCCCTGACAGACTCACTCTCTCACTGACTGACTCTCTCACTCTCACTGACTGACTGACTCTCACTCTCACTGACTAACTCTCTCACTGACTGACTCTCACTCTCTCTCACTGACTCTCTCTCTCACTGACTGACTGACTTTCTCACTCTTGCTGACTGGCTCACTCTCAGTGACTGACTGACAATCACTCTCACTGACTGACTCTCATTCTCACTGACTGACTCTCACACTCTCTCACTGTCTGACTGACTCTCACTCTCACTGACTGACGTACTCTCACTCTCACTGACTCTCACTCACTGACTCTCTCACTCTCTCTCACTGACTGACTCACTCTCTCACTGACTGATTCTATTACTCTCACTGACTGACTGACTCTCACTCTCACTGACTGACTCTCACTGACTGACTAACTCTCTCACTCTCAATGACTGACTGACTCACTGACTCTCACTGAGTGACTGACTCACTCTCCCTGACAGACTCACTCTCTCACTGACTGACTCTCACTGACTGACTAACTCTCTCACTCTCAATGACTGACTGACTCACTGACTCTCACTGAGTGACTGACTCACTCTCCCTGACACACTCACTCTCTCACTGACTGACTCTCACTGACTGACTCTCACTCTCACTCACTGACTCTCTCACTGACTCACTCTCTCTCTCACTCACTGAGTGACTCTCTCACTGACTCACTCTCTCTCTCACTGACTGACTTTCTCACTCTTACTGACTGGCTCACTCTCAGTGACTGACTGACAATCACTCTCACTGACTGACTGACTCTCTCACTCTTACCGACTGACTGACTCTCTCACTCACTGACTCACTCTCACTGACTGACTCTCTCACTCTCTCTCACTGACTGACTCTCTCACTCTCTCTCACTGTCTGACTGACTCTCACTGACTCTCACTCTCACTGACTGACTCTCACTGACTGACTGTCATTCTCACTGACTGACTCTCTCACACTCTCTCACTGACTGACTTACTCTCACTCTCACTGACTCACTGACTCACTCACTCTCACTGACTGACTCTCACTCTCTCTCACTCACTGACTCTCTCACTGACTGACTGACTCTCTCTCTCACTGACTGACTGACTTTCTCACTCTTGCTGACTGGCTCACTCTCAGTGACTGACTGACAATCACTCTCACTGACTGACTCTCATTCTCACTGACTGACTCTCACACTCTCACTGACTGACTCTCTCACTGACTGACTTACTCTCACTGACTGACACACTGACTGACTCACTCTCACTGACTGACTCTCACTCTCTCACTCACTGACTCTCTCACTCTCTCTCACTGACTGACTGACTCACTCTCACTCACTCACTGACTCTCTCACTGACTGATTCTATTACTCTCACTGACTGACTGACTCTCACTCTCACTGACTGACTCTCACTGACTGACTAACTCTATCACTCTCAATGACAGACTCACTCTCTCACTGACTGACTCTCACTCTCACTGACTGACTCTCACTCTCACTGACTAACTCTCTCACTGACTGACTCTCTCACACTCTCTCACTGACTGACTGACTCACTGTCACTCACTGACTGACTCTCACTGACTGACTGACTCTATTACTCTCACTGACTGACTGACTCTATCGCTCTCACTGACTGACTCTCACTGACTGACTAACTCTCTTACTCTCAATGACTGACTGACTCACTGACTGACTGACTCTCACTGAGTGACTGACTCACTCTCCCTGACACTCACTCTCTCACTGACTGACTCTCACTGACTAACTCTCTCACTGACTGACTCTCACTCTCTCTCACTGACTCTCTCTCTCACTGACTGACTGACTTTCTCACTCTTGCTGACTGGCTCACTCTCAGTGACTGACTGACAATCACTCTCACTGACTGACTCTCATTCTCACTGACTGACTCTCTCACACTCTCTCACTGTCTGACTGACTCTCACTCTCACTGACTGACACACTGACTGACTCACTCTCACTGACTGACTCTCATTCTCACTGACTGACTCTCTCACACTCTCTCACTGTCTGACTGACTCTCACTCTCACTGACTGACACACTGACTGACTCACTCTCACTGACTGACTCTCATTCTCACTGACTGACTCTCTCACACTCTCTCACTGTCTGACTGACTGACTCTCTCACTGACTGACTTACTCTCACTGACTGACTAACTCTCTCACTCTCAATGACTGACTGACTCACTGACTCTCACTGAGTGACTGACTCACTCTCCCTGACAGACTCACTCTCTCACTGACTGACTCTCACTGACTGACTAACTCTCTCACTCTCAATGACTGACTGACTCACTGACTCTCACTGAGTGACTGACTCACTCTCCCTGACACACTCACTCTCTCACTGACTGACTCTCACTGACTGACTCTCACTCTCACTCACTGACTCTCTCACTGACTCACTCTCTCTCTCACTCACTGAGTGACTCTCTCACTGACTCACTCTCTCTCTCACTGACTGACTTTCTCACTCTTACTGACTGGCTCACTCTCAGTGACTGACTGACAATCACTCTCACTGACTGACTGACTCTCTCACTCTTACCGACTGACTGACTCTCTCACTCACTGACTCACTCTCACTGACTGACTCTCTCACTCTCTCTCACTGACTGACTCTCTCACTCTCTCTCACTGTCTGACTGACTCTCACTGACTCTCACTCTCACTGACTGACTCTCACTGACTGACTGTCATTCTCACTGACTGACTCTCTCACACTCTCTCACTGACTGACTTACTCTCACTCTCACTGACTCACTGACTCACTCACTCTCACTGACTGACTCTCACTCTCTCTCACTCACTGACTCTCTCACTGACTGACTGACTCTCTCTCTCACTGACTGACTGACTTTCTCACTCTTGCTGACTGGCTCACTCTCAGTGACTGACTGACAATCACTCTCACTGACTGACTCTCATTCTCACTGACTGACTCTCACACTCTCACTGACTGACTCTCTCACTGACTGACTTACTCTCACTGACTGACACACTGACTGACTCACTCTCACTGACTGACTCTCACTCTCTCACTCACTGACTCTCTCACTCTCTCTCACTGACTGACTGACTCACTCTCACTCACTCACTGACTCTCTCACTGACTGATTCTATTACTCTCACTGACTGACTGACTCTCACTCTCACTGACTGACTCTCACTGACTGACTAACTCTATCACTCTCAATGACAGACTCACTCTCTCACTGACTGACTCTCACTCTCACTGACTGACTCTCACTCTCACTGACTAACTCTCTCACTGACTGACTCTCTCACACTCTCTCACTGACTGACTGACTCACTGTCACTCACTGACTGACTCTCTCACTGACTGACTGACTCTATTACTCTCACTGACTGACTGACTCTATCGCTCTCACTGACTGACTCTCACTGACTGACTAACTCTCTTACTCTCAATGACTGACTGACTCACTGACTGACTGACTCTCACTGAGTGACTGACTCACTCTCCCTGACACTCACTCTCTCACTGACTGACTCTCACTGACTAACTCTCTCACTGACTGACTCTCACTCTCTCTCACTGACTCTCTCTCTCACTGACTGACTGACTTTCTCACTCTTGCTGACTGGCTCACTCTCAGTGACTGACTGACAATCACTCTCACTGACTGACTCTCATTCTCACTGACTGACTCTCTCACACTCTCTCACTGTCTGACTGACTCTCACTCTCACTGACTGACACACTGACTGACTCACTCTCACTGACTGACTCTCATTCTCACTGACTGACTCTCTCACACTCTCTCACTGTCTGACTGACTCTCACTCTCACTGACTGACACACTGACTGACTCACTCTCACTGACTGACTCTCATTCTCACTGACTGACTCTCTCACACTCTCTCACTGTCTGACTGACTGACTCTCTCACTGACTGACTTACTCTCAATCTCACTGACTCTCTCCCTCACTGACTCTCTCACTCTCTCTCACTGACTGACTCACTCACTCACTCACTGACTCTCTCACTGACTGACTCTCTCACTGACTGACTCTCACTAACGGACTGACTCTCTCACTCTCTCTCACTGACTGACTCTCTTACTCTCACTGACTCTCACTCTCACTGACTGACTGACTCTCTCACTCTCACTGACTCTCTCACTGACTGACTCTCACTCTCTCTCCCTGACTGATTCACTGACTGACTCTCTCACTCACTGACTGACTCTCTCACTGACTCTCACTGACTGACTCTCTCACTCACTCACTCTCTCTCACTCACTGACTCTCACTGACTGACTGACTCTCTCACTCTCACTGACTGACTCTCTCACTCACTAACTGACTGACTCACACTCACTGACTCACTCTCACTGACTGACTGACTGACTCTCTCACTGACTGACTCACTCTCTCACTCTCACTGACTAACTCTCTCACTGACTGACTGAATCACTCACTGACTGACTCTCTCTCACTGACTGACTCTCTCTCACTGACTGACTCTCTCTCACTGACTGACTCTCTCTCACTGACTGACTCTCTCTCACTGACTGACTCTCTCTCACTGACTGACTCTCTCACAGACTGACTCTCACTGACTGACTCTCTCACTCACTAACTGACTGACTCTCACTCTCACTGACTGACTCTCTCACTGACTGACTCTCTCACTCTCTCTCACTGACTGACTCTCTTACTCTCACTGACTCTCACTCTCACTGACTGACTGACTCTCTCACTCTCACTGACTCTCTCACTGACTGACTCTCACTCTCTCTCACTGACTGACTCTTACTGACTGACTGACTCTCACTCTCTCTCCCTGACTGATTCACTGACTGACTCTCTCACTGACTCTCACTGACTGACTCTCTCACTCACTCACTCTCTCTCACTCACTGACTCCCACTGACTGACTGACTCTCTCACTCTCACTGACTGACTCACTCACTCTCACTGACTGACTGACTCACTCTCTCACTTTCTGACTCTCACTCACTGACTCTCTCACTGACGTTCTCTCTCGCTGACTGACTCACTCTCACTGACTGACTCTCTCTCTCACTGACTGACTCTCTCACTTACTGACTGACTCTCACTTTCACTGACTGGCTGACTCTCTCACTTTCACTGACTCACTCTCACTGACTGACTGACTCTCACTCTCACTGACTGACTTACTAACTCTCACTCTCTCACTCTCACTCTCACTGGCTGACTCTCTCACTTTCACTGACTCACTCTCACTGACTGACTGACTCTCACTCTCACTGACTGACTTACTAACTCTCACTCTCTCACTCTCACTCTCACTGGCTGACTCTCTCACTGACTGACTCACTCTCTCTCACTTACTGACTGTCTCACTGACTGACTGACTCACTCTCTCTAACTGAATGGCTGACTCACTCTCACTGACTGACTCTCTCACAGACTGACTCTCACTGACTGACTCTCTCACTCACTAACTGACTGACTCTCACACTCACTGACTCACTCTCACTGACTGACTGACTCTCTCACTGACTGACTCACTCTCTCACTCTCACTGACTAACTCTCTCACTGACTGACTGACTGAATCACTCACTGACTGACTCTCTCACTGACTGACTCTCACTCTCTCTCACTGACTGACTCTTACTGACTGACTGACTCTCACTCTCTCTCCCTGACTGATTCACTGACTGACTCTCTCATTCTCACTAACTGACTGACTCTCTCACTGACTCTCACTGACTGACTCTCTCACTCACTCACTCTCTCTCACTGACTCTCACTGACTGACTCTCTCACTTTCACTGACTGACTGACTCTCTCACTCTCACTGACTGACTGACTCTCTCACTCTCACTGACTGACTGACTCACTCTCTCACTTTCTGACTCTCACTCACTGACTCTCTCACTGACGTTCTCTCTCGCTGACTGACTCACTCTCACTGACTGACTCTCACTGACTGACTCTCTCACTGACTCTCTCTCTCACTGACTGACTCTCTCACTTACTGACTGACTCTCACTTTCACTGACTGGCTGACTCTCTCACTTTCACTGACTCACTCTCACTGACTGACTGACTCTCACTCTCACTGACTGACTTACTAACTCTCACTCTCTCACTCTCACTGGCTGACTGACTTTCTCACTCTTGCTGACTGGCTCACTCTCAGTGACTGACTGTCAATCACTCTCACTGACTGACTCTCATTCTCACTGACTGACTCTCTCACACTCTCTCACTGACTGACTGACTCACTCTCACTGACTGACTCTCTCACTGACTGACTCTATTACTCTCACTGACTGACTGACTCTATCACTCTCACTGACTGACTCTCACTGACTGACTGACTAACTCTCTAACTCTCAATGACTGACTGACTCACTCACTGACTGACTCTCACTGAGTGACTGACTCACTCTCCCTGACAGACTCACTCTCTCACTGACTGACTCTCTCACTCTCACTGACTGACTGACTCACTCTCACTAACTAACTCTCTCACTGACTGACTCTCACTCTCTCTCACTGACTGACTCTCTCTCTCACTGACTGACTTTCTCACTCTTGCTGACTGGCTCACTCTCAGTGACTGACTGAAATTCACTCTCACTGACTGACTCTCATTCTCACTGACTGACTCTCTCACACTCTCTCACTGACTGACTGACTGACTCTCTGACTGACTGACTCACTCTCACTGACTCACTCACTGACTCTCTCACTGACTGACTGACTGACTCTCACTCACTGACTGACTCTCTCACTGACTGACTGACTCTCACTGACTGACTCTCACTGACTGACTCTCACTGACTGACTCTCTCACTAACTGACTGACTCTCACTGACTCACTCTCTCACTCACTGACTGACTCTCACTGAGTGACTCACTCTCTTTCTCACTGACTGACTCACTCTCACTGACTGACTCACTCTCTCACTAACTCTCACTGACTGACTGACTCTCTCACTCACTGACTGACTCTCTCTCTCTGACTCACTCTCTCACAGACTGACTCTCTCACTCACTGACTGACTCTCTCACAGACTGACTCTCTCACTGACTGACTGACTGACTCTCACTGACTGATTCTCACTCTCTCTCACTGACTCTCACTGACTCACTCTCTCACAGACTGACTGACTCACTCTCACTCACTGACTCTCTCACTCTCACTGACTAACTCACTCTCACTAACTGAATGACTGACCCACTCTCACTGACTGACTTACTGACTCTCACTGACTGACTGACTCTCTCACTCTCTCTCACTGGCTGACTCTCTCACTGACTGACTGAATCTCACTCTCACTGACTGACTCTCTCTGACTGATTCTCACTCTCTCTCACTGACTCTCACTGACTCACTCTCACTCACTGACTCCCTCACTCTCACTGACTGAATCTCACTCTCACTGACTGACTGTCTCTCAGTGACTGACTGACTATCTCACTTGCTCTCTCTCTCACTCACTGACTGACTCTCTCACTGACGGACTCTCTCATTGACTGACTCTCACTATCACTGACTGACTCTCTCACTAACTGACTGACTCACTCTCTATCACTGACTCTCTCACTCACTGACTCACTCTCTCACTCACTGACTCTCTCGCTGACTGACTCTTACTCTCTCTCACTGACTGACTCTCTCACTGACTGACTCTCACTGACTAACTCTCTCACTCTCAATGACTGACTGACTCTTTCACTCTCTCTCACTGACTGACTCTCACTTTTACTGACTGACTCTCACTGACTGACTCACTCTCTCACTGACTGACTCACTCTCTCACTGACTGACTCACTCTCTCTCTCTCTCTCACTGACTGACTCTCTCACTCTCACTGACTGACTGACTCTCTCACTAACTGACTGACTCTCTCACCGACTCACTCTCTCACTGACTGACTCACTCTCTCTCTCACTGACTGACTCACTCTCTCTCACTGACTCTCTCTCTCTCTCACTGACTGACTCTCTCACTTTCTCACTCTCACAGACTGACTGTCTGACTCTCTCACTGACTGACTGACTCGCTCACTCTCACTGACTGACTCTCTCACTGACTTACTGACTCACTCTCTCACTGACTGACTCTCTCTCTCTCTCTCACTGACTGACTCTCTCACTCTCACTGACTGACTGACTCTCTCACTAACTGACTGACTCTCTCACCGACTCACTCTCTCACTGACTGACTCACTCTCTCTCTCACTGACTGACTCACTCTCTCTCACTGACTCTCTCTCTCTTACTGACTGACTCTCTCTCACTGACTGACTCTCTCTCACTGACTGACTGACTCTCTCTCACTGACTGACTGACTCTCTCTCACTGACTGACTCTCTCTCACTGACTGACTCTCTCTCACTGACTGACTCTCTCACAGACTGACTTTCACTGACTGACTGTCTCTCTCACTCACTAACTGACCGACTCTCACTGACGGGCTGACTCTCTTACTCTCTCTCTCTCACTGACTGACTCTTTCACTGACTCTCTCACAGACTGACTCTCACTCTGACTGACTGACTCTCTCACTGACTCTCTCACTGACTGACTGACTCTCTCACTCACTGACTCACTCTCACAGACTGACTCACTCTCTCACTGACTGACTCTCACTGACTGACTCTCTCTCTCTCACTGACTGACTCTCTCACTGACTGACTCACTCTCACTAACTGACTCTCACTCTCTCTCACTCACTGACTCTCTCACTCTCTCTCACTGACTGCCTGACTCACTCTCACTCACTGACTGACTCTCTCACTGACTGACTCTATTACTCTCACTGACTGACTGACTCTATCACTCTCACTGACTGACTCTCACTGACTGACTGACTAACTCTCTCACTCTCAATGACTGACTGACTGACTCTCACTGAGTGACTGACTCACTCTCCCTGACAATCTCACTCTCTCACTGACTGACTCTCACTCTCTCTCACTCACTCTCACTGACTGACTCTCTCTCTCTTTGACTGACTGACTGACTTTCTCACTCTTGCTGACTGGCTCACTCTCAGTGACTGACTGTCAATCACTCTCACTGACTGACTCTCATTCTCACTGACTGACTCTCTCACACTCTCTCACTGACTGACTGACTCACTCTCACTGACTGACTCTCTCACTGACTGACTGACTCTATTACTCTCACTGACTGACTGACTCTATCACTCTCACTGACTGACTCTCACTGACTGACTGACTAACTCTCTAACTCTCAATGACTGACTGACTCACTCACTGACTGACTGTCTCTCAGTGACTGACTGACTATCTCACTTGCTCTCACTCACTGACACTCTCTCACACTGACGGACTGACTCTCTCTCTCACTCACTGACTGACTCTCTCACTGACTGACTCTCTCATTGACTGACTCTCACTATCACTGACTGACTCTCTCACTAACTGACTGACTCACTCTCTATCACTGACTCTCTCACTCACTGACTCACTCTCTCACTCACTGACTCTCTCACTGACTGACTCTTACTCTCTCTCACTGACTGACTCTCTCACTGACTGACTCTCACTGACTAACTCTCTCACTCTCAATGACTGACTGACTCTTTCACTCTCTCTCACTGACTGACTCTCACTTTTACTGACTGACTCTCACTGACTGACTCACTCTCTCACTGACTCACTCTCTCTCTCTCTCTCACTGACTGACTCTCTCACTCTCACTGACTGACTGACTCTCTCACTAACTGACTGACTCTCACCGACTCACTCTCTCACTGACTGACTCACTCTCTCTCTCACTGACTGACTCACTCTCTCTCACTGACTCTCTCTCTCTCTCACTGACTGACTCTCTCACTTTCTCACTCTCACAGACTGACTGTCTGACTGACTCTCTCACTGACTGACTGACTCGCTCACTCTCACTGACTGACTCTCTCACTGACTTACTGACTCACTCTCTCACTGACTGACTCACTCTCTCTCTCTCTCACTGACTGACTCTCTCACTCTCACTGACTGACTGACTCTCTCACTAACTGACTGACTCTCTCACCGACTCACTCTCTCACTGACTGACTCACTCTCTCTCTCACTGACTGACTCACTCTCTCTCACTGACTCTCTCTCTCTCTTACTGACTGACTGATTCTATCACTGACTAACTCTCTCACTGACTGACTGACTCTCTCTCACTGACTGACTCTCTCTCACTGACTGACTCTCTCTCACTGACTGACTGACTCTCTCTCACTGACTGACTGACTCTCTCTCACTGACTGACTCTCTCTCACTGACTGACTCTCTCTCACTGACTGACTCTCTCTCACTGACTGACTCTCTCACAGACTGACTTTCACTGACTGACTGTCTCTCTCACTCACTAACTGACCGACTCTCACTGACGGGCTGACTCTCTTACTCTCTCTCTCTCACTGACTGACTCTTTCACTGACTCTCTCACAGACTGACTCTCACTCTGACTGACTGACTCTCTCACTGACTCTCTCACTGACTGACTGACTCTCTCACACTCTCTCACTGACTGACTGACTCTCTCACTGACTGACTCACTCTCACTGACTGACTCTCACTCTCTCTCACTCACTGACTCTCTCACTGACTGACTGACTCTCACTCACTGACCGACTCTCTCACTGACTGACTGACTCTATTACTCTCACTGACTGACTGACTCTCATTCTCACTGACTGACTCTCTCTCACTGACTGACTCACTCTCACTCACTGACTGACTCTCTCACTGACTGACTGACTCTATTACTCTCACTGACTGACTGACTCTATCACTCTCACTGACTGACTGACTCACTCTCACTGACTAACTCTCTCACTGACTGACTCTCACTCTCTCTCACTGACTGACTCTCTCTCTCACTGACTGACTGACTTTCTCACTCTTGCTGACTGGCTCACTCTCAGTGACTGACTGAAATTCACTCTCACTGACTGACTCTCATTCTCACTGACTGACTCTCTCACACTCTCTCACTGACTGACTGACTCTCTCACTGACTGACTGACTGACTCTCTCACTGACTGACTGACTCTCTCACTGACTGACTGACTCTCTCACTCACTGACTGACTCTCTCTCTCTGACTCACTCTGACTGACTCTCTCACTCACTGACTGACTCTCTCACAGACTGACTCTCTCACTGACTGACTGACTCTCAGTGACTGATTCTCACTCTCTCTCACTGACTCTCACTGACTCACTCTCTCTCACAGACTGACTGACTCACTCTCACTCACTGACTCTCTCACTCTCACTGACTAACTCACTCTCACTAACTGAATGACTGACCCACTCTCACTGACTGACTTACTGACTCTCACTGACTGACTGACTCTCTCACTCTCTCTCACTCACTGACTCTCACTGACTGACTGAATCTCACTCTCACTGACTGACTGTCTCTCAGTGACTGACTGACTATCTCACTTGCTCTCACTCACTGACACTCTCTCACACTGACGGACTGACTCTCTCTCTCACTCACTGACTGACTCTCTCACTGACTGACTCTCTCATTGACTAACTGACTCTCACTATCACTGACTGACTCTCTCACTAACTGACTGACTCACTCTCTATCACTGACTCTCTCACTCACTGACTCACTCTCTCACTCACTGACTCTCTCACTGTCTGACTCTTACTCTCTCACTGACTGACTCTCTCACTGACTGACTCTCACTGACTAACTCTCTCACTCTCAATGACTGACTGACTCTTTCACTCTCTCTCACTGACTGACTCTCACTTTTACTGACTGACTCTCACTGACTGACTGACTCACTCTCTCACTGACTGACTCACTCTCTCTCTCTCTCTCACTGACTGACTCTCTCACTCTCACTGACTGACTGACTCTCTCACTAACTGACTGACTCTCTCACCGACTCACTCTCTCACTGACTGACTCACTCTCTCTCTCACTGACTGACTCACTCTCTCTCTCACTGACTCTCTCTCTCTCTTACTGACTGACTGATTCTATCACTGACTAACTCTCTCACTGACTGACTGACTCTCTCTCTCTCACTGACTGACTCTCTCTCACTGACTGACTCTCTCTCACTGACTGACTCTCTCACAGACTGACTTTCACTGACTGACTGTCTCTCTCACTCACTAACTGACCGACTCTCACTGACGGGCTGACTCTCTTACTCTCTCTCTCACTGACTGACTCTCTCACTCTCACTGACTCTGTCACAGACTGACTCTCACTCTGACTGACTGACTCTCTCACTCTCACTGACTCTCTCACTGACTGACTGACTCTCTCACTGACTGACTGACTCTCTCACTGACTGACTGACTCTCTCACTGACTGACTCTCTCACTGACTCACTCTCACTGACTGACTCACTCTCTCACTGACTGACTCTCTCACTGACTGACTCTCTCTCTCACTGACTGACTCTCTCACTAACTGACTCACTCTCTCACTGACTGACTCTCTCACTGACTCACTCTCACTAACTGACTCTCACTCTCTCTCACTCACTGACTCTCTCACTCTCTCTCACTGACTGCCTGACTCACTCTCACTCACTGACTGACTCTCTCACTGACTGACTGACTAACTCTCTCACTCTCAATGACTGACTGACTCACTCACTGACTGACTGACTCTCACTGAGTGACTGACTCACTCTCCCTGACAGACTCACTCTCCCACTGACTGACTCTCTCACTCTCACTGACTGACTGACTCACTCTCACTGACTAACTCTCTCACTGACTGACTCTCACTCTCTCTCTCTCACTGACTGACTCTCTCTCTCACTGACTGACTGACTGACTTTCTCACTCTTGCTGACTGGCTCACTCTCAGTGACTGACTGAAATTCACTCTCACTGACTGACTCTCATTCTCACTGACTGACTCTTTCACACTCTCTCACTGACTGACTGACTGACTCTCACTATCACTGACTGGCTCTCTCACTAACTGACTGACTCACTCTCTATCACTGACTCTCTCACTCACTGACTCACTCTCTCACTCACTGACTCTCTCACTGACTGACTCTTACTCTCTCTCACTGACTGACTCTCTCACTGACTGACTCACTCTCACTAACTGACTCTCACTCTCACTCACTGACTCTCTCACTCTCTCTCACTGACTGCCTGACTCACTCTCACTCACTGACTGACTCTCTCACTGACTGACTCTATTACTCTCACTGACTGACTGACTCTATCACTCTCACTGACTGACTCTCACTGACTGACTGACTAACTCTCTCACTCTCAATGACTGACTGACTGACTCTCACTGAGTGACTGACTCACTCTCCCTGACAATCTCACTCTCTCACTGACTGACTCTCACTCTCTCTCACTCACTCTCACTGACTGACTCTCTCTCTCTTTGACTGACTGACTGACTTTCTCACTCTTGCTGACTGGCTCACTCTCAGTGACTGACTGTCAATCACTCTCACTGACTGACTCTCTCACTGACTGACTCACTCTCACTAACTGACTCTCACTCTCTCTCACTCACTGACTCTCTCACTCTCTCTCACTGACTGCCTGACTCACTCTCACTCACTGACTGACTCTCTCACTGACTGACTCTATTACTCTCACTGACTGACTGACTCTATCACTCTCACTGACTGACTCTCACTGACTGACTGACTAACTCTCTCACTCTCAATGACTGACTGACTGACTCTCACTGAGTGACTGACTCACTCTCCCTGACAATCTCACTCTCTCACTGACTGACTCTCACTCTCTCTCACTCACTCTCACTGACTGACTCTCTCTCTCTTTGACTGACTGACTGACTTTCTCACTCTTGCTGACTGGCTCACTCTCAGTGACTGACTGTCAATCACTCTCACTGACTGACTCTCATTCTCACTGACTGACTCTCTCACACTCTCTCACTGACTGACTGACTCACTCTCACTCACTGACTGACTCTCTCACTGACTGACTGACTCTATTACTCTCACTGTCTGACTGACTCTATCACTCTCACTGACTGACTCTCACTGACTGACTGACTAACTCTCTCACTCTCAATGACTGACTGACTCACTCACTGACTGACTGACTCTCACTGAGTGACTGACTCACTCTCCCTGACAGACTCACTCTCCCACTGACTGACTCTCTCACTCTCACTGACTGACTGACTCACTCTCACTGACTAACTCTCTCACTGACTGACTCTCACTCTCTCTCTCTCACTGACTGACTCTCTCTCTCACTGACTGACTGACTGACTTTCTCACTCTTGCTGACTGGCTCACTCTCAGTGACTGACTGAAATTCACTCTCACTGACTGACTCTCATTCTCACTGACTGACTCTTTCACACTCTCTCACTGACTGACTGACTGACTCTCACTATCACTGACTGGCTCTCTCACTAACTGACTGACTCACTCTCTATCACTGACTCTCTCACTCACTGACTCACTCTCTCACTCACTGACTCTCTCACTGACTGACTCTTACTCTCTCTCACTGACTGACTCTCTCACTGACTGACTCTCACTGACTAACTCTCTCACTCTCAATGACTGACTGACTCTTTCACTCTCTCTCACTGACTGACTCTCACTTTTACTGACTGACTCTCACTGACTGACTGACTCACTCTCTCACTGACTGACTCACTCTCTCTCTCTCTCACTGACTGACTCTCTCACTCTCACTGACTGACTGACTCTCTCACTAACTGACTGACTCTCTCACCGACTCACTCTCTCACTGACTGACTCACTCTCTCTCTCACTGACTGACTCACTCTCTCTCTCACTGACTCTCTCTCTCTCTTACTGACTGACTGATTCTATCACTGACTAACTCTCTCACTGACTGACTGACTCTCTCTCTCTCACTGACTGACTCTCTCTCACTGACTGACTCTCTCTCACTGACTGACTCTCTCTCAGACTGACTTTCACTGACTGACTGTCTCTCTCACTCACTAACTGACCGACTCTCACTGACGGGCTGACTCTCTTACTCTCTCTCTCACTGACTGACTCTCTCACTCTCACTGACTCTCTCACAGACTGACTCTCACTCTGACTGACTGACTCTCTCACTCTCACTGACTCTCTCACTGACTGACTGACTCTCTCACTGACTGACTGACTCTCTCACTGACTGACTGACTCTCTCA
Organism: Triturus cristatus; assembly: GCF_964204655.1. NCBI lineage: Eukaryota > Metazoa > Chordata > Amphibia > Caudata > Salamandridae > Triturus > Triturus cristatus. The sequence continues at coordinate 1,637,169,378 of NC_140589.1, forward strand.
CTGACTGACTGACTCTCTCACTGACTGACTCACTCTCACTGACTGACTCACTCTCTCACTGACTGACTCTCTCACTGACTGACTCTCTCTCTCTCACTGACTGACTCTCTCACTGACTGACTCACTCTCACTAACTGACTCTCACTCTCACTCACTGACTCTCTCACTCTCTCTCACTGACTGCCTGACTCACTCTCACTCACTGACTGACTCTCTCACTGACTGACTCTATTACTCTCACTGACTGACTGACTCTATCACTCTCACTGACTGACTCTCACTGACTGACTGACTAACTCTCTCACTCTCAATGACTGACTGACTGACTCTCACTGAGTGACTGACTCACTCTCCCTGACAATCTCACTCTCTCACTGACTGACTCTCACTCTCTCTCACTCACTCTCACTGACTGACTCTCTCTCTCTTTGACTGACTTTCTCACTCTTGCTGACTGGCTCACTCTCAGTGACTGACTGTCAATCACTCTCACTGACTGACTCTCATTCTCACTGACTGACTCTCTCACACTCTCTCACTGACTGACTGACTCACTCTCACTCACTGACTGACTCTCTCACTTACTGACTGACTCTATTACTCTCACTGACTGACTGACTCTATCACTCTCACTGACTGACTCTCACTGACTGACTGACTAACTCTCTCAATCTCAATGACTGACTGACTCACTCACTGACTGACTGACTCTCACTGAGTGACTGACTCACTCTCCCTGACAGACTCACTCTCCCACTGACTGACTCTCACTGACTGACTGACTCACTCTCACTGACTAACTCTCTCACTGACTGACTCTCACTCTCTCTCTCTCACTGACTGACTCTCTCTCTCACTGACTGACTGACTGACTTTCTCACTCTTGCTGACTGGCTCACTCTCAGTGACTGACTGAAATTCACTCTCACTGACTGACTCTCATTCTCACTGACTGACTCTTTCACACTCTCTCACTGACTGACTGACTGACTCTCACTATCACTGACTGGCTCTCTCACTAACTGACTGACTCACTCTCTATCACTGACTCTCTCACTCACTGACTCACTCTCTCACTCACTGACTCTCTCACTGACTGACTCTTACTCTCTCTCACTGACTGACTCTCTCACTGACTGACTCTCACTGACTAACTCTCTCACTCTCAATGACTGACTGACTCTTTCACTCTCTCTCACTGACTGACTCTCACTTTTACTGACTGACTCTCACTGACTGACTGACTCACTCTCTCACTGACTGACTCACTCTCTCTCTCTCTCTCTCTCACTGACTGACTCTCTCACTCTCACTGACTGACTGACTCTCTCACTAACTGACTCTCTCACCGACTCACTCTCTCACTGACTGACTCACTCTCTCTCTCACTGACTGACTCACTCTCTCTCTCACTGACTCTCTCTCTCTCTTACTGACTGACTGATTCTATCACTGACTAACTCTCTCACTGACTGACTGACTCTCTCTCACTGACTGACTGACTCTCTCTCACTGACTGACTCTCTCTCACTGACTGACTCTCTCACAGACTGACTTTCACTGACTGACTGTCTCTCTCACTCACTAACTGACCGACTCTCACTGACGGGCTGACTCTCTTACTCTCTCTCTCACTGACTGACTCTCTCACTCTCACTGACTCTCTCACAGACTGACTCTCACTCTGACTGACTGACTCTCTCACTCTCACTGACTCTCTCACTGACTGACTGACTCTCTCACTGACTGACTGACTCTCTCACTGACTGACTGACTCTCTCACTGACTGACTCACTCTCACTGACTGACTCTCATTCTCACTGACTGACTCTTTCACACTCTCTCACTGACTGACTGACTGACTCTCACTATCACTGACTGGCTCTCTCACTAACTGACTGACTCACTCTCTATCACTGACTCTCTCACTCACTGACTCACTCTCTCACTGACTGACTCTCTCACTGACTGACTCTCTCTCTCTCACTGACTGACTCTCTCACTGACTGACTCTCTCTCTCTCACTGACTGACTCTCTCACTGACTGACTCACTCTCACTAACTGACTGACTCACTCTCTATCACTGACTCTCTCACTCACTGACTCACTCTCTCACTGACTGACTCTCTCACTGACTGACTCTCTCTCTCTCACTGACTGACTCTCTCACTGACTGACTCACTCTCACTAACTGACTCTCACTCTCACTCACTGACTCTCACTCTCACTCACTGACTCTCTCACTCTCTCTCACTGACTGCCTGACTCACTCTCACTCACTGACTGACTCTCTCACTGACTGACTCTATTACTCTCACTGACTGACTGACTCTATCACTCTCACTGACTGACTCTCACTGACTGACTGACTAACTCTCTCACTCTCAATGACTGACTGACTGACTCTCACTGAGTGACTGACTCACTCTCCCTGACAATCTCACTCTCTCACTGACTGACTCTCACTCTCTCTCACTGACTGACTCTCTCTCTCTTTGACTGACTGACTGACTTTCTCACTCTTGCTGACTGGCTCACTCTCAGTGACTGACTGTCAATCACTCTCACTGACTGACTCTCATTCTCACTGACTGACTCTCTCACACTCTCTCACTGACTGACTGACTCACTCTCACTCACTGACTGACTCTCTCACTGACTGACTGACTCTATCACTCTCACTGACTGACTCACTCACTGACTGACTGACTCTCACTGAGTGACTGACTCACTCTCCCTGACAGACTCACTCTCTCACTGACTGACTCTCTCTCTCACTGACTGACTGACTGACTTTCTCACTCTTGCTGACTGGCTCACTCTCACCGACTGACTCTCATTCTCACTGACTGACTCTCTCACACTCTCTCACTGACTGACTGACTCTCTCACTGACTGACTCTCACTCTCTCTCACTCACTGACTCTCTCACTGACTGACTGACTGACTCTCACTCACTGACTGACTCTCTCACTGACTGACTGATTCTATTACTCTCACTGACTGACTGACTCTCACACTCTCACTGACTGACTCTCACTGACTGACTGACTAACTCTCTCACTCTCAATGACTGACTGACTCACTGACTGACTCTCACTGAGTGACTGACTCACTCTCCCTTACAGACTCACTCTCTCACTGACTCACTCTCACTGACTAACTCTCTCATTGACTGACTCTCACTGACTGACTGACTCTCTCACTAACTGACTGACTCTCACTGACTCACTCTCTCTCTCACTCACTGACTGACTCTCTCACTGACTGACTCACTCTCTCACTGAGTGACTCACTCTCTCTCTCACTGACTGACTCACTCTCTCTCTCACTGACTGACTCACTCTCTCTCTCACTGACTGACTCATTCTCACTGACTGACTCACTCTCTCACTAACTCTCACTGACTGACTGACTCTCTCCTACTCACTGACTGACTCTCTCACTCTCACTCTCTCACAGACTGACTCTCTCACAGACTGACTCTCTCACTGACTGACTGACTCTCACTGACTGACTCTCTCAGTGACTCACTCTCTCTCACAGACTGACTGACTCACTCTCACTCACTGACTGACCCTCTCTCTCTCACTGACTCTCACTCTCACTGACTCTCACTCTCACTGACTAACTCACTCTCACTAACTGAATGACTGACCAACTCTCACTGACTGACTTACTGACTCTCACTCTCACTGACTGACTGACTCTCTCTCACTCGCTGACTCTCTCACTGACTGACTGAATCTCACTCTCACTGACTGACTGTCTCTCAGTGACTGACTGACTATCTCACTTGCTCTCACTCACTGACACTCTCTCACACTGACGGACTGACTCTCTCTCTCTCACTGACTGACTCTCTCACTGACTGACTCTCTCATTGACTGACTCACTATCACTGACTGACTCTCTCTCTCACTAACTGACTGACTCACTCTCTATCACTGACTCTCACTCACTGACTCACTCTCTCACTCACTCTCTCACTGACTGACTGACTCTCTCACTGACTGACTCTCACTGACTAACTCTCTCACTTTCAATGACTGACTGACTCTTTCACTCTCTCTCACTGACTGACTCTCACTTTTACTGACTGACTGACTCTCTCACTGACTGACTGACTCTCTCACTCACTGACTCTCACTGACTGACTGACTCACTCTCTTACTGACTGACTCTCTCTCTCACTGACTGACTCTCACTCTCACTGACTGACTGACTCTCTCACTAACTGACTGACTCTCTCACTGACTCACTCTCTTTCTGACTGACTCTCTCTCTCTCTCACTGACTGACTCACTCTCTCTCTCACTGACTGACTCTCTCTCTCTCTTACTGACTGACTGATTCTCTCACTCTCACTGACTAACTCTCTCACTGACTGACTGACTCTCTCTCACTGACTGACTGACTCTCTCTCACTGACTGACTGACTCTCTCTCACTGACTGACTCTCTCACTGACTGACTCTCTCACAGACTGACTCTCACTGACTGACTGTCTCACTCTCAATGACTGACTGACTCTTTCACTCTCTCTCACTGACTGACTCTCACTTTTACTGACTGACTGACTCTCTCACTGACTGACTGACACTCTCACTCACTCTCTCACTGACTGACTGACTCTCTCACTGACTGACTCTCACTGACTAACTCTCTCACTTTCAATGACTGACTGACTCTTTCACTCTCTCTCACTGACTGACTCTCACTTTTACTGACTGACTGACTCTCTCACTGACTGACTGACTCTTTCACTCACTGACTCTCACTGACTGACTGACTCACTCTCTTACTGACTGACTCTCTCTCTCTCACTGACTGACTCTCTCACTCTCACTGACTGACTGACTCTCTCACTAACTGACTGACTCTCACTGACTCACTCTCTTTCTGACTGACTCTCTCTCTCTCTCACTGACTGACTCTCTCACTCTCACTGACTGACTGACTCTCTCACTAACTGACTGACTCTCTCACTGACTCACTCTCTCACTGACTGACTCACTCTCTCTCTCACTGACTGACTCACTCTCTCTCTCACTGACTGACTCGCTCTCTCTCTTACTGACTGACTGATTCTCTCACTCTCACTGACTAACTCTCTCACTGACTGACTGACTCTCTCTCACTGACTGACTGACTCTCTCTCACTGACTGACTCTCTCTCACTGACTGACTCTCTCACTGACTGACTGACTCTCTCACTCTCACTCACTGACTCTCACTGACTGACTCACTCTCTCACTGACTGACTCACTCTCTCACTGACTGACTCTCTCTCTCTCACTGACTCTCTCACTCTCACTGACTGACTCTCTCACTAACTGACTGACTCTCTCACTGACTCACTCTCTCACTGACTGACTGACTCACTCTCTCTCTCACTGACTGACTCACTCTCTCTCTCTCACTGACTGACTCTCTCTCTCTCTTACTGACTGACTGATTCTCTCACTCTCACTGACTGACTGATTCTCTCACTCTCACTGACTAACTCTCTCACTGACTGACTAACTCTCTCACTGACTGACTGACTCTCTCTCACTGACTGACTCTCTCTCGCTGACTGACTCTCTCTCACTGACTGACTCTCTCACTGACTGACTCTCTCACAGACTGACTCTCACTGACTGACTGTCTCTCTCACTCACTAACTGACTGACTCTCACTGACTCTCACTGACTGACTCTCACTGACGGACTGACTCTTACTCTCTCTCTCACTGACTGACTCTCTCACTCTCACTGACTCTCTCACTGACTGACTCTCACTCTGACTGACTGACTCTCTCACTCTCACTGACTCTCTCACTGACTGACTGACTCACTCTCTCACTGACTGACTCACTCTCTCTCTCACTGACTGACTCTCACTGACTGACTGACTCTCTCACTGACTCACTCTCTCTAACTCACTCTCTCACTGACTCACTCTCTCTCACTCACTCTCTCACTGACTCACTCACTCTCTCTCACTGACTCACTCTCACTGACTGACTGATTCTCTCACTCTCACTGACTAACTCTCTCACTGACTGACTCACTGACTGACTCTCTCTCACTGACTGACTCTCTCTCACTGACTGACTCTCTCACAGACTGACTCTCACTGACTGACTCTCTCACTCACTAACTGACTCTCACTATCACTGACTCTCACTGACTGACTCTCTCACTGACTGACTCTCACTAACGGACTGACTCTCTCACTCTCTCTCTCTCACTGACTGACTCTCTCTCTCTCACCGACTCACTCTCTCACTGACTGACTCACTCTCTCTCTCTCTTACTGACTGACTGATTCTCTCACTCTCACTGACTGACTGATTCTCTCACTCTCACTGACTAACTCTCTCACTGACTGACTGACTCTCTCTCACTGACTGACTGACTCTCTCTCACTGACTGACTGACTCTCTCTCACTGACTGACTCTCTCTCACTGACTGACTCTCTCACTGACTGACTCTCTCACAGACTAACTCTCACTGACTGACTGTCTCTCTCACTCACTAACTGACTGACTCTCACTCTCACTGACTCTCACTGACTGACTCTCACTGACGGACTGACTCTTACTCTCTCTCTCACTGACTGACTCTCTCACTCTCACTGACTCTCTCACTGACTGACTCTCACTCTGACTGACTGACTCTCTCACTCTCACTGACTCTCTCACTGACTGACTGACTCACTCTCTCTCTCTCACTGACTGACTCTCACTGACTGACTGACTCTCTCACTAACTGACTGACTCTCTCACTGACTCACTCTCTCTAACTCACTCTCTCACTGACTCACTCTCTCTCACTCACTCTCTCACTGACTCACTCACTCTCTCTCACTGACTCACTCTCACTGACTGACTGATTGTCTCACTCTCACTGACTAACTCTCTCACTGACTGACTCACTGACTGACTCTCTCTCACTGACTGACTCTCTCTCACTGACTGACTCTCTCACAGACTGACTCTCACTGACTGACTCTCTCACTCACTAACTGACTCTGACTATCACTGACTCTCTCTCTCACTGACTGACTCTCACTAACGGACTGACTCTCTCACTCTCTCTCACTGACTGACTCTCTTACTCTCACTGACTCTCACTCTCACTGACTGACTGACTCTCTCACTCTCACTTTCTGACTCTCACTCACTGACTCTCTCACTGACGTTCTCTCTCGCTGACTGACTCACTCTCACTGACTCTCACTTTCACTGACTGGCTGACTCTCTCACTTTCACTGACTCACTCTCACTGACTGACTGACTCTCACTGACTGACTTACTAACTCTCACACTGACTGACTCTCACTCTCACTGGCTGACTCTCTCTCACTGACTGACTCTCTCACTGACTGACTCACTCTCTCTCACTTACTGACTGTCTCACTGACTGACTCACTCTCTCTAACTGAATGGCTGACTCACTCTCACTGACTGACTCTCTCACTGACTGACTGACTCTCTCACTGACTGACTGACTCTCCATCTCTCACTCACTGACTGACTCTCTCTCACTGACTGACTCTCTAACTTTCTCACTCTCACAGACTGTCTGACTGACTCTCTCACTGACTGACTCGCTCACTCTCACTGACTGACTCTCTCACTGATTTTCTGACTGACTCACTCACTCTCACTGACTCTCTCACTCTCTCTCACTGACTGATTTTCACCCTCACTGACTTTCTCCCTCCTGTTATTTATGCCCCCCATAACAAACACTCTCTCACTCTCACTGACTCTCTCACTGACTGACTCTCACTCTGACTGACTGACTGACTCTCTCACTCTCACTGACTCTCTCACTGACTGACTGACTCTCTCACTCACTGACTCTCTCACTGACTGACTGACTGACTCACTGACTGACTCACTCTCTCACTCTCACTGACTAACTCTCTCACTGACTGACTGACTGAATCACTCACTGACTGACTCTCTCTCACTGACTGACTCTCTCTCACTGACTGACTCTCTCTCACTGACTGACTCTCTCTCACTGACTGACTCTCTCACAGACTGACTCACTGACTGACTCTCTCACTCACTAACTGACTGACTCTCACTCTCACTGACTCTCACTGACTGACTCTCTCACTGACTGACTCTCACTAACGGACTGACTCTCTCACTCTCTCTCACTGACTGACTGACTCTCTCACTCACTGACTGACTCTCTCACTGACTGACTGACTGACTCTCACACTCACTGACTCACTCTCACTGACTGACTCTCTCACAGACTGACTCTCTCACTCACTAACTGACTGACTCTCACACTCACTGACTCACTCTCACTGACTGACTGACTGACTCTCTCACTGACTGACTCACTCTCTCACTCTCACTGACTAACTCTCTCACTGACTGACTGACTGAATCACTCACTGACTGACTCTCTCTCACTGACTGACTCTCTCTCACTGACTGACTCTCTCTCACTGACTGACTCTCTCTCACTGACTGACTCTCTCTCACTGACTGACTCTCACTGACTGACTCTCTCACTCACTAACTGACTGACTCTCACTCTCACTGACTCTCACTGACTGACTCTCTCACTGACTGACTCTCACTAACGGACTGACTCTCTCACTCTCTCTCACCGACTGACTCTCTCACTCTCACTGACTCTCTCACTGACTGACTCTTACTGACTGACTGACTCTCACTCTCTCTCCCTGACTGATTCACTGACTGACTCTCTCACTCTCACTAACTGACTGACTCTCTCACTGACTCTCACTGACTGACTCTCTCACTCACTCTCTCTCACTCACTGACTCTCACTGACTGACTGACTCTCTCACTCTCACTGACTGACTCTCTCACTCACTAACTGACTGACTCTCACACTCACTAACTGACTGACTCTCACACTCACTGACTCACTCTCACTGACTGACTCTCTCACTGACTGACTCACTCTCTCACTCTCACTGACTAACTCTCTCACTGACTGACTGACTGAATCACTCACTGACTGACTCTCTCTCACTGACTGACTCTCTCTCACTGACTGACTCTCTCTCACTGACTGACTCTCTCTCACTGACTGACTCTCTCTCACTGACTGACTCTCTCACAGACTGACTCTCACTGACTGACTCTCACTCACTAACTGACTGACTCTCACTGACTCTCACTGACTGACTCTCACTAACGGACTGACTCTCTCACTCTCTCTCACTGACTGACTCTCTTACTCTCACTGACTCTCACTCTCACTGACTGACTGACTCTCTCACTCTCACTGACTGACTCTCACTCTCTCTCACTGACTGATTCACTGACTGACTCTCTCACTCTCACTAACTGACTGACTCTCTCTCTGACTCTCACTGACTGACTCTCTCACTCACTCACTCTCTCTCACTCACTGACTCTCACTGACTGACTGACTCTCTCACTCTCACTGACTGACTCTCTCACTCTCACTGACTGACTCACTCACTCACTCTCACTGACTGACTGACTCTCTCACTTTCTGACTCTCACTCACTGACTCTCTCACTGACGTTCTCTCTCGCTGACTGACTCACTCTCACTGACTGACTCTCTCACTGACTCTCTCACTGACTGACTCTCTCACTTACTGACTGACTCTCACTTTCGCTGACTCACTCTCACTGACTGACTGACTCTCACTCTCACTGACTGACTTACTAACTCTCACTCTCTCACTCTCACTCTCACTGGCTGACTCTCTCACTGACTGACTCACTCTCTCTCACTTACTGACTGTCTCACTGACTGACTGACTCACTCTCTCTAACTGAATGGCTGACTCACTCTCACTGACTGACTCTCTCACAGACTGACTCTCACTGATGACTCTCTCACTCACTAACTGACTGACTCTCACACTCACTGACTCACTCTCACTGACTGACTGACTGACTCTCTCACTGACTGACTCACTCTCTCACTCTCACTGACTAACTCTCTCACTGACTGACTGACTGAATCACTCACTGACCGACTCTCTCTCACTGACTGACTCTCACTCTCTCTCACTGACTGACTCTTACTGACTGACTGACTCTCACTCTCTCTCCCTGACTGATTCACTGACTGACTCTCTCACTCTCACTAACTGACTGACTCTCTCACTGACTCACTGACTGACTCTCTCACTCACTCACTCTCTCTCACTCACTGACTCTCACTGACTGACTCTCTCACTCTCACTGACTGACTGACTCACTCACTCTCACTGACTGACTGACTCACTCTCTCACTTTCTGACTCTCACTCACTGACTCTCTCACTGACGTTCTCTCTCGCTGACTGACTCACTCTCACTGACTGACTCTCACTGACTCACTCTCTCACTTACTCTCTCTCTCACTGACTGACTCTCTCACTTACTGACTGACTCTCACTTTCACTGACTGGCTGACTCACTCTCACTGACTGACTTACTCTCACTCTCTCACTCTCACTCTCACTGGCTGACTCTCTCACTGACTGACTCACTCTCTCTCACTTACTGTCTCACTGACTGACTGACTCACTCTCTCTAACTGAATGGCTGACTCACTCTCACTGACTGACTCTCTCACAGACTGACTCTCACTGACTGACTCTCTCACTCACTAACTCACTCTCACTGACTGACTGACTGACTGACTCTCTCACTCTCACTGACTAACTCTCTCACTGACTGACTGACTGAATCACTCACTGACTGACTCTCTCTCACTGACTGACTCTCACTCTCTCTCACTGACTGACTCTCACTCTCTCTCACTGACTGACTCTCTCACTGACTCACTCTCTCTCACAGACTGACTGACTCACTCTCACTCACTGACTGACCCTCTCTCTCTCACTGACTCTCACTCTCACTGACTAACTCACTCTCACTAACTGAATGACTGACCCACTCTCACTGGCTGACTTACTGACTCTCACTCTCACTGACTGACTGACTCTCTCTCACTCGCTGACTCTCTCACTGACTGACTGAATCTCACTCTCACTGACTGACTGTCTCTCAGTGACTGACTGACTATCTCACTTGCTCTCACTCACTGACACTCTCTCACACTGACGGACTGACTCTCTCTCTCTCACTGACTGACTCTCTCACTGACTGACTCTCTCATTGACTAACTGACTCACTATCACTGACTGACTCTCTCACTAACTGACTGACTCACTCTCTATCACTGACTCTCTCACTCACTGACTCACTCTCTCACTCACTGACTGACTGACTCTCTCACTGACTGACTCTCACTGACTGACTCTCTCACACTCAATGACTGACTGACTCTTTCACTCTCTCTCACTGACTGACTCTCACTTTTACTGACTGACTGACTCTCTCACTGACTGACTGACTCTCTCACTCTCACTCACTGACTGACTCTCTCACTAACTGACTGACTCTCTCACTGACTCACTCTCTTTCTGACTGACTCTCTCTCTCTCTCACTGACTGACTCACTCTCACTCTCACTGACTAACTCTCTCACTGACTGACTGACTCTCTCTCACTGACTGACTGACTCTCTCTCACTGACTGACTCTCTCACTGACTGACTCTCTCACAGACTGACTCTCACTGACTGACTGCCTCACTCTCAATGACTGACTGACTCTTTCACTCTCTCTCACTGACTGACTCTCACTTTGACTGACTGACTCTCTCACTGACTGACTGACTCTCTCACTCTCACTCACTGACTCTCACTGACTGACTGACTCACTCTCTCACTGACTGACTCTCTCTCTCTCACTGACTGACTCTCTCACTCTCACTGACTGACTGACTCTCTCACTAACTGACTGACTCTCTCACTGACTCACTCTCTCACTGACTGACTGACTCACTCTCTCTCTCACTGACTGACTCACTCTCTCTCTCACTGACTGACTCGCTCTCTCTCTTACTGACTGACTGATTCTCTCACTCTCACTGACTAACTCTCTCACTGACTGACTGACTCTCTCTCACTGACTGACTCTCTCACTGACTGACTGACTCTCTCACTCTCACTCACTGACTCTCACTGACTGACTGACTCACTCTCTCACTGACTGACTCACTCTCTCTCTCTCACTGACTGACTCTCACTGACTGACTCTCTCACTAACTGACTGACTCTCTCACTCTCTCTAACTCACTCTCTCACTGACACTCTCTCTCACTCACTCTCTCACTGACTCACTCACTCTCTCTCACTGACTCACTCTCACTGACTGACTGATTCTCTCACTCTCACTGACTAACTCTCTCACTGACTGACTCACTGACTGACTCTCTCTCACTGACTGACTCTCTCTCACTGACTGACTCTCTCACAGACTGACTCTCACTGACTGACTCTCTCACTCACTAACTGACTCTGACTATCACTGACTCTCTCTCTCACTGACTGACTCTCACTAACGGACTGACTCTCTCACTCTCTCTCACTGACTGACTCTCTTACTCTCACTGACTCTCACTCTCACTGACTGACTGATTCTCTCACTCTCACTGACTAACTCTCTCACTGACTGACTCACTGACTGACTCTCTCTCACTGACTGACTCTCTCTCACTGACTGACTCTCTCACAGACTGACTCTCACTGACTGACTCTCTCACTCACTAACTGACTCTCACTATCACTGACTCTCACTGACTGACTCTCACTAACGGACTGACTCTCACTAACGGACTGACTCTCTCACTCTCTCTCACTGACTGACTCTCTCTCTCTCACTGACTCTCTCACTCTCACTGACTGACTGACTCTCTCACTAACTGACTGACTCTCTCACTGACTCACTCTCTCACTGACTGACTGACTCACTCTCTCACTGACTGACTCACTCTCTCTCTCTCTTACTGACTGACTGATTCTCTCACTCTCACTGACTGACTGATTCTCTCACTCTCACTGACTAACTCTCTCACTGACTGACTGACTCTCTCTCACTGACTGACTGACTCTCTCTCACTGACTGACTCTCTCTCACTGACTGACTCTCTCACTGACTGACTCTCTCACAGACTGACTCTCACTGACTGACTGTCTCTCTCACTCACTAACTGACTGACTCTCACTCTCACTGACTCTCACTGACTGACTCTCACTGACGGACTGACTCTTACTCTCTCTCTCACTGACTGACTCTCTCACTCTCACTGACTCTCTCACTGACTGACTCTCACTCTCACTGACTCTCTCACTCTCACTGACTCTCTCACTGACTGACTGACTCACTCTCTCACTGACTGACTCACTCTCTCTCTCTCACTGACTGACTCTCACTGACTGACTGACTCTCTCACTAACTGACTGACTCTCTCACTGACTCACTCTCTCTAACTCACTCTCTCACTGACTCACTCTCTCTCACTCTCTCACTGACTCACTCACTCTCTCTCACTGACTCACTCTCACTGACTGACTGATTCTCTCACTCTCACTGACTAACTCTCTCACTGACTGACTCACTGACTGACTCTCTCTCACTGACTGACTCTCTCACTGACTGACTCTCTCACAGACTGACTCTCACTGACTGACTCTCTCACTCACTAACTGACTCTCACTATCACTGACTCTCACTGACTGACTCTCTCACTGACTGACTCTCACTAACGGACTGACTCTCTCACTCTCTCTCACTGACTGACTCTCTTACTCTCACTGACTCTCACTCTCACTGACTGACTCTCTCACTCTCACTTTCTGACTCTCACTCACTGACTCTCTCACTGACGTTCTCTCTCGCTGACTGACTCACTCTCACTGACTGACTCTCTCACTGACTCTCACTTTCACTGACTGGCTGACTCTCTCACTTTCACTGACTCACTCTCACTGACTGACTGACTCTCACTCTCACTGACTGACTTACTAACTCTCACTCTCTCACTCTCACTCTCACTGGCTGACTCTCTCTCACTGACTGACTCTCTCACTGACTGACTCACTCTCTCTCACTTACTGACTATCTCACTGACTGACTCACTCTCTCTAACTGAATGGCTGACTCACTCTCACTGACTGACTCTCTCACTGACTGACTGACTCTCTCACTGACTGACTGACTCTCCATCTCTCACTCACTGACTGACTCTCTCTCACTGACTGACTCTCTAACTTTCTCACTCTCACAGACTGTCTGACTGACTCTCTCACTGACTGACTGACTCGCTCACTCTCACTGACTGACTCTCTCACTGACTTTCTGACTGACTCACTCACTCTCACTGACTCTCTCACTCTCTCTCACTGACTGACTCTCTCACTGACTGATTTTCACCCTCACTGACTTTCTCCCTCCTGTTATTTATGCCCCCCATAACAAACAAACTCTCTCACTCTCACTGACTCTCTCACTGACTGACTCTCACTCTGACTGACTGACTGACTCTCTCACTCTCACTGACTCTCTCACTGACTGACTGACTCTCTCACTGACTGACTGACTCTCACACTCACTGACTCACTCTCACTGACTGACTGACTGACTCTCTCACTGACTGACTCACTCTCTCACTCTCACTGACTAACTCTCTCACTGACTGACTGACTGAATCACTCACTGACTGACTCTCTCTCACTGACTGACTCTCACTGACTGACTCTCTCTCACTGACTGACTCTCTCTCACTGACTGACTCTCTCACAGACTGACTCTCACTGACTGACTCTCTCACTCACTAACTGACTGACTCTCACTCTCACTGACTCTCACTGACTGACTCTCTCACTGACTGACTCTCACTAACGGACTGACTCTCTCACTCTCTCTCACTGACTGACTCTCTTACTCTCACTGACTCTCACTCTCACTGACTGACTGACTCTCACTCTCACTGACTCTCTCACTGACTGACTCTCACTCTCTCTCCCTGACTGATTCGCTGACTGACTCTCTCACTCACTGACTGACTCTCTCACTGACTCTCACTGACTGACTCTCTCACTCACTCACTCTCACTCACTGACTCTCACTGACTGACTGACTCTCTCACTCTCACTGACTGACTCTCTCACTCACTAACTGACTGACTCTCACACTCACTGACTCACTCTCACTGACTGACTCGCTCACTGACTGACTCACTCTCTCACTCTCACTGACTAACTCTCTCACTGACTGACTGAATCACTCACTGACTGACTCTCTCTCACTGACTGACTCTCTCTCACTGACTGACTCACTCTCACTGACTGACTCTCTCACAGACTGACTCTCTCTCACTGACTGACTCTCTCTCACTGACTGACTCTCTCTCACTGACTGACTCTCTCACAGACTGACTCTCACTGACTGACTCTCTCACTCACTAACTGACTGACTCTCACTCTCACTGACTCTCACTGACTGACTCTCTCACTGACTGACTCTCACTAACGGGCTGACTCTCTCACTCTCTCTCACTGACTGACTCTCTCACTCACTCACTCTCTCTCACTCACTGACTCCCACTGACTGACTCTCTCACTCTCACTGACTGACTGACTCTCTCACTCTCACTGACTGACTGACTCACTCTCTCACTTTCTGACTCTCACTCACTGACTCTCTCACTGACGTTCTCTCTCGCTGACTGACTCACTCTCACTGACTGACTCTCACTGACTGACTCTCTCACTGACTCTCTCTCTCACTGACTGACTCTCTCACTTACTGACTGACTCTCACTTTCACTGACTGGCTGACTCTCTCACTTTCACTGACTCACTCTCACTGACTGACTGACTCTCACTCTCACTGACTGACTTACTAACTCTCACTCTCACTGGCTGACTCTCTCACTGACTGACTCACTCTCTCTCCCTTACTGACTGTCTCACTGACTGACTGACTCACTCTCTCTAACTGAATGGCTGACTCACTCTCACTGACTGACTCTCTCACAGACTGACTCTCTCACTCACTAACTGACTGACTCTCACTCTCACTGACTCTCACTGACTGACTCTCTCACTGACTGACTCTCACTAACGGACTGACTCTCTCACTCTCTCTCACTGACTCTCTCACTCACTCACTCTCTCTCACTCACTGACTCCCACTGACTGACTCTCTCACTCTCACTGACTGACTGACTCTCTCACTCTCACTGACTGACTGACTCACTCTCTCACTTTCTGACTCTCACTCACTGACTCTCTCACTGACGTTCTCTCTCGCTGACTGACTCACTCTCACTGACTGACTCTCACTGACTGACTCTCTCACTGACTCTCTCTCTCACTGACTGACTCTCTCACTTACTGACTGACTCTCACTTTCACTGACTGGCTGACTCTCTCACTTTCACTGACTCACTCTCACTGACTGACTGACTCTCACTCTCACTGACTGACTGACTCTCACTCTCACTGACTGACTTACTAACTCTCACTCTCTCACTCTCACTGGCTGACTCTCTCACTGACTGACTCACTCTCTCTCCCTTACTGACTGTCTCACTGACTGACTCACTCTCTCTAACTGAATGGCTGACTCACTCTCACTGACTGACTCTCTCACAGACTGACTCTCACTGACTGACTCTCTCACTCACTAACTGACTGACTCTCACACTCACTGACTCACTCTCACTGACTGACTCTCTCACTGACTGACTCACTCTCTCACTCTCACTGACTAACTCTCTCACTGACTGACTGACTGAATCACTCACTGACTGACTCTCTCTCACTGACTGACTCACTCTCTCTCACTGACTGACTCTTACTGACTGACTGACTCTCACTCTCTCTCCCTGACTGATTCACTGACTGACTCTCTCACTCTCACTAACTGACTGACTCTCTCACTGACTCTCACTGACTGACTCACTCACTCACTCTCTCTCACTGACTCTCACTGACTGACTCTCTCACTCTCACTGACTGACTGACTCTCTCTCTCTCTGACTGACTGACTCACTCACTCACTCTCACTGACTGACTGACTCACTCTCTCACTTTCTGACTCTCACTCACTGACTCTCTCACTGACGTTCTCTCTCGCTGACTGACTCACTCTCACTGACTGACTCTCACTGACTGACTCTCTCACTGACTCTCTCTCTCACTGACTGACTCTCTCACTTACTGACTGACTCTCACTTTCACTGACTGGCTGACTCTCTCACTGACTCACTCTCACTGACTGACTGACTCTCACTCTCACTGACTGACTTACTAACTCTCACTCTCTCACTCTCACTGGCTGACTCTCTCACTGACTGACTCTCACTGACTGACTCTCTCTAACTGAATGGCTGACTCACTCTCACTGACTGACTCTCTCACTGACTGACTGACTCTCCATCTCTCACTCACTGACTCTCCATCTCTCACTGACTGACTGACTCTCTCTCACTGACTGACTCTCTCACTTTCTCACTCTCACAGACTAACTGTCTGACTGACTCTCTCACTGACTGACTGACTCGCTCACTCTCACTGACTGACTCTCTCACTGACTTACTGACTGACTCTCACTCTCACTGACTGACTCACTCACTCTCACTGACTCTCTCACTCTCTCTCACTGACTGACTCTCTCACTGACTGACTCTCTCACTGACTGATTTTCACCCTCACTGACTTTCTCCCTCCTGTTATTTATGCCCCCCATAACAAACAAAAAATACAACTAGCAACCATTGGGACAGACAGATACAAGTTGCCAGCATTGAAAGGACAAAATAAACTCTAAACATTATTTATTGTTAATACTTTTTAATATGGTCGTTCAGGTGTACATAATGCTTTCTTGGTCATATCTAAGGTAACAAAAATGCTTCTGACACTTCTTTATTATAACTTTTCAGCATGTTGCAGACTTCTGTACAGCACAGCTTAAAGACATAGGCAAAGTCAATATCTCTGGCTAAACACTTATAAGTTCCCAAAGGCGAGACCTATTGGCTATGCCAATGCTTGTTTCCTACACGATGGCTGAATTTTAAGGTCTCCGGGTCCTAAGCAATATAGCTAAATATTTTTCTGTTGTTCTGGTGTAAACTCTTCATCTTAATCAAATGTTGAAATATAATTTTTTTTAACTCTTGCCATTCCTTCCATTTATATGTTGGGTTCATCTGATGATGGAAGGAATGTTTGGGGAGGCTCACGATTACATGAGTTCACATACACCATATTAATTATAATAAGAATACGATTCCAGGGAACAGTGTTTAGTGCAGTATTTTTAATATAGACAAGTAAGAGTATTGAATGGATATAACAGGTGCACCTACCAGTAATTTGTGCTGCGATGCACACCCACCCAAGTCTTTTGAACTGAAATATCACTAATGGCTTCTGGACGTCGTGCCGATATGCCTCTGTGGCTGCCCTAATGAGCGCTGAAGAGAAAAGAAAATGGTGATGCGTTGTGTCACACAGCATGATCTTAGCACAATGACATATTCTGTATGACGAGTTTGTAGCATAGAAATGCGATGTCAAGTATTCCAAGTTACACCAAAGAACTCAGAACTGCAAAACACGACTGCTAACAACGGGAAAGAAGATGATGACCAAGCAAGATTACTACCGTCAGGACCTCCTTCAAGACCTCTCTAACCCTCTCCCAGTGGCTACTTGGGGAGAAGAAGAGAGACGCCGTAGCCACCCGCATAAAATCCAGCTCCAATCACAGCAAGGAAGTCTTCACCACCGTAAGGTTCCACAACAAGATCGCCACCATCTATAAGAACTTCGAACCCCAGCCTAATCTCAACCTACACATCCCCACCACAATCAGTACAGATCACCAACTGACCACATGGAATCTGCTCACTCCCCAGGAACCTACCTCCGTCATGAACTCTATCCATTCAGGAGCTCCCACCGACCCCTGCCCTAATCTTCAACCTCAAAAACCACGGAATCAGCCAAAACTCACCACCCTGCTCAACACCTCAATAACCACTGCCATGTTCCAAGAAGACTGGAAACACGTCGAGGTGAAACCCCTATTTAAGAAGCAATCATCTGCCCCAGTGAACTGAAGAATTACCGGCCCATTTCCTTGCTTCCTTTCTTGGTCAAGGTCTTGGAGAAAGCTATCAACAAACAACTCATCAAACACCTGGAGCAGAACCTTCTTCTCTAGACCACCCAGTCCTGATTCCACAGCAATCACAGCTCCGAGATTGCCCTGATCGCATCCACTGACGACATTAAGGCTCTCCTCAACTGAGGAGAGACAGCGTCCCTGTTCCTCCTTGACCTCTCAACGGCATTCAACACTGTATCCCACCACACACTGATTGCAAGGCTGCACAACATCAGCATCCAAGGGAACCCTCTCAGATGGATTGCCTCCTTCCTCACCAGAGGAATACAGAAAGTTCACCTATTTCCTTTCACCTCTGAACCCAAGGAAATAATCTGCGGTGTCCCCCAGGGCTCATCCCTCAGCCCCACCTTCTTCCACACCTGCATGACACCCTTGGCCAACATAGTCAGAACCCAGGGACTCAACATCATATCGTACGTTGACAACACTCAAATTATCCTCTCTCTCTTTCTCTAAGGATCCCACCACTACCACCACCAGAACCAGCTTTCAAAGGTGCATGACAAGCGTCACCAACTAGATGAGAGACAGCTGCCTGAAGCTCAACACTGACAAAACAGAAGTACTGATCTTTGGCGACACCACACCCTGGAAAGCTTTCTAGTGGTCCTCGTGACTAGGACCGACACCTACCCCATCGGACCATGCCAGAAACCTCAGCATCATCCCGGACAGCAAGCTGACCATGAAGTCTCGGATCAGCGCAGCCTTCTCTGCTCTTCAAATGGCTTTTCCTTAGCGCAAGACGCACCATAACACAAGCCCTCATCACTAGCAAACTGGACTTCGGCAACGCTCTGTACTCTGGGATCACCACACACCTCTTCCAGAGACTACAGACCATTCAGAACTTCACGATAGACTCATCCTCTACCTCCCTCAAAGGACCCACATCACCCCTCACCTCAAAGAACTCCACTCTCTCCCAGTATAGAAAAGATGCCAATTCAAGCTGCTGACCCACGCCTACAAGCCCCTACACAACCAAGGACCAGCCTACATTAATGACAGTCTGAACTTCCACCAGTCCGACAACTGCAATCCATGTGCCGCTTGCTAGCCCAAACTCCCTACATCAACAAAAGTATAAGCAGAGCGCTCCTTCTCCTACCTCACAGTGAGGACATGGAATAGCCTCCCCTGCTCTACTGGAATTCTGAAAGGTGCTCAAGACCTGACTATTCGACTAAGTCCCTCTAACCCTGCAAGCGCCTGGATCACATCAAGTGATAACTTGTGCTAATCAAATCTACTGATTGATTGATTGATTGATTGATTGATTGATGAGCAGTGCACAGCTACTGGTAGGTTGGAACTTCGATATGTACATGTCACATATGGGTCTCTTCCAGAAACATGCAAAATAGGTGTAGGGCAGCCTTTTTATCTGCAATTTCCACTAATGTACAAACACAGTGGGTAATAGTTGGGCCAAACATCAGTCATCGTTAAGTCTGTAGCAATGCTTCAGAGGCAAATTTGCTTGAAGTAGCTTAAAGTAGAAAACCGTGATACAAATATAAACAAAGCGCTTACATGTAACTGCTCCTGCTGCCAACTGCTCAATTACTCCATCCACATTTCATATTACATGATAAGAACTCTCAGGAAAGTATGGAAGCTCTCACGGATGAAATTAAAACGATATGCGCAACAATTACTCCTTATTGCCCTTCCCCTCATTAAATCTCACTTGCCCCTGATCATCACAAGAGGGTGTCAGCTCAGGTTGTGGGGCCATTCTCTCGGTTGGATTACAGATTGGATTGTTACAGGTTTGGAAAGGTTTACCTTCAGTGTATAAAGGTAGAGGTCATGTAAACATGGCATGAAGAGGGGGCTTACATCCCTGAGGCCGATGCTCCTGTTGAGAAAGGGAAACGAGCCATTGGTCCTGGGGTGCTACGAGCTAAGCTTTACTACAAATTCTGGTTATTGTAGAACTGTTTTATCTACTTCCGGTGATGTATCAGCAGTAGCGGCTGCTACAGAACCGGGGAAGTGAGGCGGGGGCGGTGGGCAAAGGGGGGGAATTAAAAATAATATAAAAGGACTTACATGGGTGCCGCTGGCCACCGCCTCTCCTCTGTTGTCTTCTCTGCACCGCAACAGAAAGTACACAGCCCACTGGCGTAACGATCCTTGAGGAGAGGTCCCCCAGGTCCCTGCAAGGCACCTGGGGGGCCCCCCTCCGGGCTCAATCAGGAGCTCTGCAGCCAGAGTGCTGCGCTGAGGGGGCCCCCTGGAGCTTTGGGCCCCCCCGCACCACGGGGGCTGCGGGGGCCTGTGTTACGCCCCTGACACAGCCTCCCAGAATCCCCTGTCCAGTCACAACGCTGCTTTACAACAGCGTTATGATTGGTCTGAGCACTGTTGTTCGGCGCTTTGACGGAGACAGGGAGGCTGTGCATGTTCCCCACCAGTCTTTGTAATGCAGCCCGGTGGGGAACATGAAAGTGCGCAGGATGGTTTGGGCCGGCCAACCCGTCCTGCGCACTTTAGAGTGTGCGTAATACTCTTCCCCCTGGCTCCTGCTCTGGCCGGCCCCACCCGCCCGCACCTAAGCAGGAAGGAAAACTAAAATGATAATAACATTGGTTATTATCACTTTAGTTTTCCTTTTTAAACTGCTTGCAGAGCAGTGGGGCGACGCTCCTCCGCCTTAGCCAATGAGCCGCCGCCGCTCAGAGTCAAAGATCATGTTTTGTCACTTCTTGTGACATCACCAGGTTTAAAGGGCAAGAGCCCCTCGCTGCTTTTAAAGTTTGAAAGATCTTTGTACAAGGTACAAGAGACAATTAGTTATTTGTGTTCTCAGACACTTCAATTATTTTCAAATGTTATTATCATTAAAAGGTGCCTCTTAACCTTTAATTAGCAGGAAATGTTAGCGTCGGTGATATATCGCGGTAAAACTGGACACTTTTTCATTGAAAGTGAGTAACATAGTAATGGAGGAAGAGTCTCCGAGATCGGCGGTCTGGTGCTATTGTTGTGCTGTGTGAGGGAGATGTTAAGACTTTTTTCACACATTACATTTCAGTCAGTATCATCCGTTTTGCAGCCCACTGACGTCTTTCCATTTGGACTCAGAAATGCATCTCCCTGCCAGAATGCAGATGTGCCAAGTTGTGGGCCTGTAACAGTATTTTCAGAATAGGGTTACAGCTGTGTTTTGGCAAGGAAATCTGTCGGAATGAAATCCTTTTTCCATTTTCTCTTTTAGGTGAGATCAACAGACTCATTTTCTCTAAGGGGCTTTAAAAGGGATTGTTGAAATAACAATGAAAATTAGGTAGGTCGTCACAGCCTCGAACTCAGGAAAGGGGATTACTTGAACTGAAACCGATTTTACCCTGAAAGCGGTTAAAAGTATTAAATATGTTCATTTATACTTTAAAAAGGTGATGCATTTAATCAGCAGTTCCCTTCAGAGCTGTGAATACTATTTCCAGTCCCATATGTTTCGTTCATCCACAGCACAATTTTCCACTTAAAAAATGAGTTTTCACTTCATAATACAGCTGCTCCAGAGCTTAGGGCAGCGCCCACCATCCACTGTGAGTAAGTGAATTTGGTTATGACACTGTGCTCATCTATTACTGACTCCCTAGAGGGAAGAATACAGAGCCGGGCTGTGTCAGCGGCTCTTACCACCATACTAAAAGGGTCTCCATTGTCTAAGGTGGTGTGCACAACCCTGTTTAGCTGCACTTTTTCAGAGGTTACCTTATTTTCATCGGCCAAAACTTTGTCACTTTTGCGGGCTCTCTTCATTTGTTTGGGACAATAATGTGTTAACATTTGTAGCGAGTCGAGATGATAGGGCTGCTGCCACTAAAAGTGGTGAACAACTTTGCAGGTAGACTACCTCTAAACAAACCGAAAGCACCACACATCCTGACATTCTTGAGATTGCTAAACTAGCTCTTTGTAGAGAACCGCTGCATGCTCAAGGTGGCATGTATAACATATGATGCCACATATTGCAACAACACCCTTAGATACCTTGTTCAAAATGAATGTACTTGGAGAAAAGAAACTCGAGAAAAAAAAGCAGAACTAACATTTGAAATCTCAAAATTCAGACAGCTAAAAACTCTGAAAAAGTCCATCTTCGTGGTAGCAACCTAGATCTAGAACAACATCGGTCTAAAATATTTTTGTGACACTTCAAAAGAGAAGCAACACGGATTACATTTGAGAACCCACCAGAAAACTGTGTGCCTGATAAACATGCTAGATGTACAGGAAAAATAATTTTTGTGTCGTCGGGGTAACTTATCTGATGCATACATTCTTTGCAAGTTCTGCTTAGGGGGAAGGGTGTGTGAGAGGACACATTTTGGCTGCCTTTTGGACCAGAGACTAAGGAGATAGCTTACTTGAAAACAGAGTCTCACAGGCTCATTTGAAGCCTGCTGGGTGGTCCGCAGTCTTCAAGCTCAGCAGAATCTTTGGCCTCTGTAAAAGACTGCCCGCCATGTTCATACTCTCTTGCTAGTGATAATGCTGGGATCTTCGTATCTCAGTCTTCGGGTATAATCATTAAATAACCCCTGCCATTGGTCGCATGGACCTTTGTTCATCAACAAGAAATCAAAAGAAGCAATCTCCTACATCAAATACCATGGACAGAGAAGTCTATTTGTGGCTTCCCAAATATCGCTAAACAGAGTTGATGTGAGTTAAATGGGTTTATTAATAATTTTAATATGTTTAAATTGTTTTATTCAGTATATATTAGCATTTATTCATCATTGCAACAAGTGTAAATAATCCATTGAACAATTAGTAAAAATTGCAAATTATAAAGAGATAATAAATACAACAAGCATGTCCCATAAAGGATTTTCCCTAATCTAAACTAAGGAGTGGAATGTCAACCTAAGCCAGAGTAAAAAAAAAACATTGTCAGTTCAGAAACCAACGAAGAGTTCTAATGAGAGAATAAGATGCATATTCATGAAGCGTCACATTTGGGCAAACAAAATTTCAAGCTGGAAAGTTATTCTCAGCTATGAATCAGCAGACATCTCTTTTTTGGAGAAAATAGCTAAAAGAAATCTCTCCTCAAGAGAGGTAAGCCTATGGATCTCAGTAAAGGATCCAGAGTGCTCTCAAATGCTAGAAGCCAAAGTGCCGAGAGAGAATGCGTGTGAATGAATCTATCTACTCTAGGAGTACGCAAAGCTAAATCTGTAAGAGCACAAATTGTAACATCTGATACATTTCCTGTTCTTGGTGTCCAGTAGGATTTCAGAAAACCCTGGGAGCAGGTAAACTTTCTAGTTTCTCATGTCCTAACAATAGACAGCAGAAACAAGTCCTTGAAAAGATACTTCATATACATCTTGAGGTTCATACAGTTCTTCCCATGAGTCATATTTCCTGTCATCTCCTTTCCTCCCGGTGAGAACCTCACTATCAATTGCCTAATACATAACAAATACCTATTCAGTAGCTAACAGAAGACTTATTGAAAGTGACATCATCAGCTGTGGAAGAGAAAAACATCTCCTGCAAGACAACACTTCAACATGAAAAACAGGGATTTCAATGGTTTTTTTTTTTTTTTTTTTTTTTGAAAGACCTTTATTGTTATGCTTCCCAATACACAGCTTTAACCTACAACCCCTCGGGCCGGCCGCATAGTTGTACACATGCACTTTGTCGTATCTAACACAGCCCAGTGCCGTCAACCCGGGGGTACGGCGGCGATAGAAGGTGCAAGCGTCTCACAGGTTAGAGAAGGATAATGCAGGACTCATTTTCTCTGTGTTACAGCCATAAACAAGCGGAGAACCCCACAATGGCGCCCGGGCGCCTAATGATCAACTACACCCCCCCCCCCCCCAACTCCCTAAAACCGGTCACCACTCGAACCA
Organism: Triturus cristatus; assembly: GCF_964204655.1. Lineage (NCBI taxonomy): Eukaryota > Metazoa > Chordata > Amphibia > Caudata > Salamandridae > Triturus > Triturus cristatus. Next base: position 1,637,194,330 of record NC_140589.1, read on the forward strand.
CATAAATACCTCCATACCCGTGGGCGACCACGGCACCCACTTTCTAGCCCCAGGAGCCACAAGATCGTTGGGAGTCCTATATAGCCCCTGCGCCGGCAGGGATTTCAATGTTGATGTATAAATTGCTGTTACAATGGCATCAGTCCATAATGTTCTTTCACTTGTATGCTTCCAACAACAAAGTATGACTACCAAACATTTATGATATGTGAGTTAGTTTGCATAAACATTTGCACTTTCTATTTGAATATATTTTTATTTTAAAATGAAGAGATTTGCTCCAGCAACCTTGCCCCTCTGATGGCTTTAATAATAGCCATCACAATTGTATCACAAATAAATATCCAAGATGCACCTTCATTATTTGCAGAGTCATCAATTTTACCTTTTCAAAGATTCAACTTTCTTCAACTTCTTGCATGCCTTTTTCTTTGTTTTGTTCCTTTTCTATTTTCTTTCTCCTTTGGTTTTCCCATTCTGTGTTTTTTTTCTTTGTTAGATAACATCTAAATCCTATATACAAAGCATATACGCATTTAAGCAAATGCCAACAATCCGTATAGATTTTAATTTAACCCTTAAAAGTCCACTCCCAAAAGTTGCAAACCAATTAATTCTAGCAGAAGCTCCTTTGCTTAAGGTTCCTAACATGCTAGTTGCTTCTAATTCAGGTTTATACAGATTTTTATTACACAACACTCACTAACACATTGGTATATCTCCTACCCGGCAATATCAACACAAATACACAATCATACTTCAATTGCAATCAGGTAAGCAAGCACACAATACAGTGGTCTCCAGGGGAAGACCAAGCCATATACTAAAAAAAAGTGGAATGCGAACTGTGACCAAAGTCGGGACTTGGACCAGGAGCTCGGGACACAAGGAACCACCCAAGGTAAGTACCCAGGAACCCTACTGAGACTGTGTGCAGAGTGGAAACACAGCTGTGTGTCCAATAGAAGTCAGCAGGGATATTGCAGTTTTTAAGAAGGACCCTTCCCAATGGACCTTGAAGAAACTCCGTGGAAGACAGAAGGTTGGAGAGTCACCCCACCCGTGCATACCTCAGGAACCAGGATACCTACACCAGGGAAGTCGGGTGCGTAGTTGCGAAGTGATGTCGGAAACCGCCGTAGACCACATTGGAGGACTTCAGAGAAGATGCAGCTGGAGAAAACTTTGCAAGAGTTTGGTGGAATCCAAGGGTGGATTCTTCAAGTGAAGAACCTGTAAGCAGAGGGGTAAGAGTCTATGCCACTCAGAGGTGACCAGGAGGCATGGAAGAGCAATGCCCACCGAAGTCAAACTGTTCAGAAGTGTTGATGGTGACCTTCTCGCTGCAGCTGCGAGGAACAGACAATGCTGAGGACGACCAGGATCCATGCACAAGCTTTCCCACGTCGGAAGTTGAGGACCAGGAGTCTGTGTCCGGCGGGATCACCAACACGCCTTGGTAGCTGCAACTGGCGTGGAGAACGAAGTAGGAGCAACGTTGGGACCAGCAAGGTCCAAGGAACTCACCACAAGCAGAAGAGTCAGGGCAGTCCCGAGCAAGCAGGGAAGCCCACTGGAGCAGAAGAAGACCCTCAAGAGGACCTAGAGGCCGAAGGCACAGGAGTCACAAGAGGACCTCGAGCAGCTTACCAAGAAGGAAGGCCCACGGTGCAGGGGATGCAGTGAGGATGCTGTACTTGGCAGGAAGAGATGCTGGGGGCTGTTGCTTCTTGTAGCCTGAAGATCTCTGGAGTGCAGAGCCAACAAGCCTTGGCAATGGCAAGTCGACGCGGTGCACTGGGTCCCAGCGGTCCCGATGAGGGATACTGGCCTCGACGTTGCAGAGAGAACAGGTCAGAACTTGAGGGAGTTGCAGAACCACCACCTGTTTTGCTGAGCATTTCAAAGTCTGTGCGACAGCAGAAGCAGCAGACCGGTCAGCTTTGTTGCGGGGCCTGCAGATGCAGGGGAGTGACTCCTTCACTCCAAGGGAGATTACTTCAGGTATTCTTTGATGCCCACAGGCCTGTTGAATATCTTGGAAGAAGCACAGACACATTTGATGAAGATTTGCCGAACAGCTAGACCAGGAGTAGCAGAAGTCCAGCGAAGTCTAAGTGTCCAGATGGTTCAAGAGTGATGTGGTTTCTGTCTTGAGTCTTGTCCAGCGATGAATCTGAAGACCCACCCACAGGTAAGCCCTTAAATACCCTAGGACAGGAAGTCAGACAGCTCAGGGGTCCATCCCAGAAGAGGGGCTGGACAGAGGGGAGGATACTCTCATGTCCTTTGCCCAGTTTTGCACCAGAGCAGGAACCAGGGGCTCCCTGAACTGGTTCAAACTGGAATATGGAAGGAGGGCACCCAATGTGCCCTTCAAAGCAGTCTGGTGGTGCTAGCAAGTGCCCCCACCCCATCCCAATACACTAGGTCTTGTCTGGGAGGTGGTCACACCTCCCTGTGACAGAAAATCTATTGTTCTACCTTCCCCTGCTTGAGCTGGGCTCAGCAGCAGGAGGGCAGAATCGTGTCTGTGATGGGCAGCCGCACTAGCTTGCTTTCAGAACCTGAAAGACTGTTACTGGTAGTACAGGGGGGTACCCCAAGGGAGCCCCCCCCAGTACATGGGATCATACTTCCAACACTGGAATCAGTGTTGGTGTATGATTCCAACATGTTTGATAACAAGCATGACTGAGTTTGGTGCAGCCATCTATTAATGACTGATGTCCACTATATGTATTAAAATATCTGACTGCACTTACAAAGCCTGGAGGATTGACTCTGGGGTTTATAGGGGTGTCCTGCTCATGCAGGGGCACCCTCACACTTATAACCAAGCACCCTGCCTTCAGAATTGAAAGGCTTGCCATAGGGGTAAATTATTGGTTTTAAGTGCAGTGACCTCAGATATAAGAACACTGATATCTGTCGTGAGGGGTGCAAGCACCAACTCACACAGGCTGCAATGGCAAACCTGTAGTCACAGTTTAAGTGATCTCATGGGTGGCACAATACATGCTGCAGTCCTTGGGAGACCCTTGGTGTACCTAAGCCCTGAGTACCTTAGTACCATATACAATGGACATTACAAGAGCACACCAGTTTCCAATTGTGGATGTACAAAAGTACTTACCATGGCCAATTTAGGGAGAAAGCACAGTGACTGGGGTCCTGATTAGCAGGATCCCAGTCACACTAAGCCAAAAACACACTGACACTGACCTGGGGGGTCCGGGTAGTCCTACCCTGCCCCCCTTACTTTATTTTTTAAGTTTTTTGTGGGACTCAAGCCGGGTCCCAAGATGGCTGCCAACACTTCCTGTTTGAAGTGTTGACAGCCAATCAGATTAGTTCACGGCGACTGTCGATCCGCGGAGGATCCCGTCCCTATATATACAAATGTGTTTTCCAGCTAATATCTCCCAAACTACTGAACGGATTTACACCGAATCACAAACACCATGATCTGGGACCTAAAGCTAGCTTTCTGCCAAATTTGGTGTAATTCCCTCCAGCGGTTCGGGCTGTAGGCTTGTTCAAATGCTCTAATGGAATTAACATGGAGAAAATGTATTTTGGGACCTCCCCTTTTGTCGGCCCTCCTTTGACGGATCACCACGAAGCTTTCAAGACAGCACCTGAAGTGAGCATTGTATCAGTTTTGAAAATTTCACGAGGATTCGTCAAACGAGACTAAAGTTGTTGGCAAAACCAAAAGTGCTCTTCCTATGGAAACTGTCCTAACTAGAACTACCTACTTGTAACCACCAGTAGGTTGGATATATGTATATTCCTACATATATATATATATATATATATATATATATATATATATATATATATATATATATATATATATATATATATATATATATATTCTGCTCCTCTGTTTCCAAGGTCGAGCCGGAGCTCTACTAGCTGCTGCTCAATATCATTTATTGTTCTAGCATATCACTGAGGAATAACGCATTTCGGCTGTGCAACATCCTTGTTCACAACACCTGTTGCAATTGCAGTACCCTCATTTAAATTCAAAATGAAGTGAATCACTTACTCTTTCAACAATGCTACCAACAAAACGTTAAACCACAATGGAGGAAAGCAACCGATAAAGCTAGAAATTTTGTGGATACGAATAGAACTTCTAATTATAGTCTGTGCTACGCTCTTATTAATGCAATGCAAGATTAATTAAAAATAAATTGGAATTTTTTGAATGTATACAAGCACATAAATTAGAATTAAACTTTATTACTGAGACTTGGGCGAATGATAGTTGTGGCCCAGATTTAGTGCATCCCATACCAGCTGACTATGCTTTCTTGATGCTCAATAGAACCGGGAAAAGGGGCTGGGGACTGGCTCTAGTTTTAAAAAAAGTTTTACGTGCCCTACCTGAAAGGTGTGATCTTGAGGCCATGCTATTTACGATGATCACGGTTCGTTTAACGGACAGCTTATATATCGCCCCCGCGTCCAAGAGCACATTTTCCAGAAGCTATAGGACATGTGTTGGAAGCTAAGGTTAATTTTGAGGACTTTACAGTACTTGGAGACTTTAATTTTTATTTGGAAAACTCAGAAGACAGAGACACCTGCAAACTGATCGATATGATGAGTAGCCTCAGCCTAGTTCAAAATCAATCACTGCATTTGTAAAGCGCGCTACATACCCGAGAGGGTCTCAAGGCGCTGGGTAGGGGGGGGTGCTACTGGTCGAAGAGCCAGGTCTTGAGGAGTCTTCTGAAGGCCAGCAGGTCCTGGGTCTGTCGTAGGATGGTGGGGAGAGTGTTCCAGGTCTTGGCGGCGAGGTAGGAGAAGGATCTGCCGCCGGCGGTAGTTTTTCGGATGCGGGGGACTGTGGCGAGGGCGAGGTTGGCTGAGCGGAGGCTTTGGGTGGGGGTGTGGAAGCTGAGTCGGTTGTTGAAGTAGGTGGGTCCGGTGTTGTGCAGTGCTTTGTGTGCGTGGATCAGGAGCTTGAAGGTGATCCTTTTGTTGACCGGGAGCCAGTGCAGGCCTCTCAGGTGGAGTGTGATGTGGCTGCGGCGGGGGACGTCGAGGATGAGTCGGGCAATAGTCGGGCAATAGTTGCTTCCCACTCAGCTGGTCATACACTAGATGGGATTTTTACAGATAACCCTGCCTTAACTTTCTTAGAATCAGTACAGTTGACCTGGTCAGACCATGTTGCAGTGTTTTTTCATGTGACAACTGCCGCTACTGGTGCTAACCACTGGAATCCTAGGTTATTTCACTACTATCATCCTTTGCATACAATTGACTCAGTTGAGCTAGGAAGCACATTAAAAATCTCCTCCTCCAAACTCAATGGTAACTTGGACCAGGATATGGGGGAATATAATGCATGAGAACAAATGGCAGTGGTTATAGAAAGAACAATCAGCACCTCCGTAACGTTTGCAAGGTATTAGAGAATCTTGTATAGATGCGCGCTCAATACAAAACACTGTGCCACTTATCCAGTGATGCCCCGGAAGAGGAAAAATGAAATTTCCCTCTATACATAAATCCAAAATATACAATATAGAGCACAGCAAAATTATTTTAAAGACTGACTCTGTTGTCAATTTTAATTTCAAAAAAGCAAGTAGAAAAAAGCAACTAAGTTCACAGACTAATATGGTTCAAATAGAAGACAATGCAATGGAATAGTGCCCATATATAAAGTGTCAAGCAAGCTTATGATGTCGTTGGATTGTAGTAATCATGTTGATGCAGACAGCCGGCACGAGTTTCGCCATCTAGACGACGACTTCAAGGCTCGAACGCGGGCTTGGTAGACACGAATAATATCCGTAGTCTAAATATTTCGTAGAGAGGTAGAAGTAAAGGATGAAAAGAATCACAGTGTCACGCGTCAAATATGAAAGAAATACTTAAAACTGCTTGTGGGAATGCGTCTCGTATGGTAACGAGATTGAAGGTACGTAGCTCGGGGGCACAATACGTATTGATGGGTATTAGAAATAATTGCTGCCCATGTATGCAAGAGTCGAAGCGGGAACAATCTTTAGCGTAGTAAGAGTCGGAAGACTCGTAGAAAAAATTCCGAAGGCTCACCAATGTGTGATAGCATCAGCGGCCAGTAAATGCTCCAAAAGGGAGGCACCCCGTTCCGTCAGTGATGTTCCGCTTTGGCAAGAGAAATCCTCTGCATGGCTTATTTCAGCTTTAGATCTGTTAACCCTGTCTAAAAGGTCTCATAATAATAATAGACTATCTCTCTCACAACCTTGGTGTTACTCAAACTTAAGGGAATTGAAGCTGTCCTGTAGACGCCAAGAGCATCTCTGGAGACTTAAGTATCACGTATTAGAAAAAGAAAAAAACAAACAAAAAATTGCAGAATACAAGGTTCAGATTATGAAGGAAAAACCGACCTATTTTTCTCAAAAAATTGTGACTGCAATAACCTCTAGAAAAGAACTGTACTCTACAATTTAAAAAAATGGCTAACTACTGCGATCAAAAGAAAGTGGAAAGCAGTCAGTTGCTGTGTGACAAGATTGCATTAGCTTTCCAAAAACAAAGTCCTTAATATTTTTAGCTCTTTGGCCAGTTCGTCAAACAGAGTTTCCACAGCTACGCACACTATCAAAATGGGTGAATCGGGGCTGGTGCACCCGCTTACTACATCACTCAGTGTTGCCAATGTTTCTTTCCCATCTTTTTCAGCATTCTCGCCATTATTGGCAGAACAAGTGCATGAATTAATTGTCAACACCCTCTTGGGGTCTCCATCGGATCCCTGTCCTCCAGTTACCCTACGCTCGGTTTTCTGGAACTGTTTAGGCAGGGTTCCTTTCCATCAAATATGAAAGTTACTTCAGTGCTCCCACTGCTAAAGAAACCCAAGTTGGACCCTTCCGTTGCTATTTCCAGGCTTCCATTTATAGCTAACATTGCAGAAAAGGCAATTATTAAAGAGCTAACCCTATTCCTGGAATCAAACGATCTATTGTATCATTCACAGTTTGGATTTTGCTGCCAACACAGTACAAAACTGGCTCTAATTACTGTCACAGAGGAACTAAGGGCATCACTTGATGGGGGGTACGCTGCAGCGCTGATCCTTCTTGACCTTTCGGTGGCATTTGGCACGGTCAATCATAAGATTCTGATTGACCGTGTTGAATCTCTGGGTATTTGTAGCTCACTTCTATTAGCCTCCTTTCTCACAGACAGGGTGCAGTCAGTGTCTTTCGATGGTTACTGCTCAGATAAATTTTCTCTCCCTTGCGGGGTTCCGCAGGGATCATCTCTAAGCCTGACCCCATTTAATCTTTACATGGCTTCGCTAGTAAAATTGATTAGAAATTTGGGTTTTTCGGTTGTCTGCTATGCAGATGACATGCAAATTATGGTCTCAGTTGCTGCCAACCATAAAGAGTCAGCGGCCACCTGCAGCAACTGCATGCAACAAGTTAACAACTGGATTCAGTGCAACTGTCTGAAGTTGAATTCCGATAAAACCGAGGTGCTATTGCTGGGGAATAATACCTCATTTTGGTCACCGGATTGGTGGTCTGTGGAGCTTGGCTCCATTCCAACCCCAGTCACTATAAATATATATATAAATATATATATATATATATATATTCACTTAAAAAACCATAGGTTTCACACATGTTATAGTTAGCTGTACATTTAACTCGTAAAAAACCAATGAAATTCCACGTTATAGTTAGATCAGGTAACTATAACTTGCGCGCCCACAATAAACTGCTGATGACGTCACATAGTACATCACTCATGACATGGTCAGTGACATCACTCATGACATCAATGATGACATCTGAAATTACACATTGTGGATTGCGGTCGCGCAAGTTATAGTTACCTGATCTAACTATAACGTGGAATTTCATTGTTTTTTTACGAGTGAAATGTACAGCTAACTATAACATGTGTGAAACCTATGGTTTTTTAAGTGAATTTGCAAGGTTTTGTAAATGATAATTCCTAATTATAACGTGTGTGAAACCTATGGTTTTTTCAGTGAATTTGTACGGTTTTTTAAATGCTAAGTTATGTATTTATTTATTTATTTTTTTCTGGTTTTTGACTATGCGCACACCCTGCGCCCACGTTGCGCAGTCCATGCCGTGCGCGCCTCGCCTTTTTTTTACGCAGTAACATTTGTTTTTTTCTCCCTTGTGGGTCCTTTAATTTATTTAATAAATGTGATTGTTACTTCTTTATTTATTTTTTTTTTTTGCCGTGCGCGTACGGTAAGCTTACCGTACGCGCACCCCGCGATTTTTTTTAAAAATTATTAAATTTATTTTTCGTACTTTTGGGTCCTTCTTGGACCCCCTGACAAACACTAGGGGGTCTGCAACTCTCTTCGTTGCCCCCGTTTCACGTTCCCCACCTTTGTTTCTCAGTGCGAGAAACAGAAAATGGCGGCCGACACTTCCTGATTTCGACCGATTCGAATGTTTACAGTCATGTAACCACCAATCAGAATTGAGCTCACGCACGGCACCGTACGCGTACGGTAAGCTTACGGTAAGCGCTCGGAGCGCGCTTACAGATATATATATTGATTTAAATGCTATTTTCTCAGGACCTACTGAACAGATTTACACCAGACCTACAAAAGGCACATCCTTGACCTGAGGACTACCTCTCTGCCAAATTTCAAGTAATTCTGTTCAGCCGTTCGGGCTGTAGCTGTGTCTAAAGGTCCTATGGAAAAATGCATGGGGAAAACGCGTTTTGGGAACCCCCTTTTTTCTCAGCCCCCGCTTGACGAATCCCCCCGAGACTTTCAGGGTAGGAGCGGAGCGTAGCGCCCCATTAGTTTTGAAAATTTCGCGAGGATTCGTCGACCGGCGCCAAAGTTATTCCAAATAGAATGTTGCGGATTTCCTATGGAAACACGGTCCTAACTATAACTATCCACTGGCGACCGCCAGTAGATTATATATATATATATATATATATATATATATATATATATATATATATATATATATCCATCCATCCATCCATCCATCCATCCATCCTTCCTTCCTTCCTTCCTTCCTTCCTTCCTTCCTTCCTTCCTTCCTTCCTTCCTTCCTTCCTTCCTTCCTTCCTTCCTTCCTTCCTTCCTTCCTTCCTTCCTTCCTTCCTTCCTTCCTTCCTTCCTTCCTTCCTTCCTTCCTTCCTTCCTTCCTTCCTTCCTTCCTTCCTTCCTTCCTTCCATAGTTAGGACCTAGTTTCCATAGGAAAAGCATTTTTTCATTTGCCAATATCTTTGGCGTCGTTTGACGAATCTTTGCGAACTTTTCAAAACTAATGGGGCACTACGGTCAGCTCCTGTCTTGAAAGTTTCAGGGTAATTTGTCAAGCGGGGGCCGAGAAAAAAAGGGGATCCCAAAACGCATTGTGTCCATGTTAATTTCCATAGAAAACTTTAGACAAAGCTACAGCCCAAACTGCTGAACGGAATTACACCAAATGTGGCAAAAGGGTAACTCTTGGTTCAATAAGCCTGCTTTTTTTTTTTTAATGGTGTAAATCCGTTCAGTAGTTCCTGAGAAATTAAAAAATAAAAAATATCGATATCTGGTGGCCGAGGAGGATTCGTGAACTCTCCCGAGCACGAGCTTCATTCAGATTGGCCGCCAACACTCCAAACCAAAATGTGTAGGCAGCCATCATGTGACTCGGTAAAACTGAGTCAAAAGAAAAAGGGTGAAAAAAGGATAAAATACAACAAAAGAGGGCAGGGTAGAAACATCCTGACCCCCCTAGGCCAGCTTGCGGGGTCCCTGTGGCCTCAAAAAGCATTTTTTTTTTAAACGGCAGTATTTGCGCTGGGTTTGCGAATCCTGCCGAGAAATTGAAAAAAAAAAATTTTAATGAGTCCCTGGGTGGGCCAGGTCTCAGGGGCAATAAGTAAAATATATGGGGACACCCGCAGCCCCGGGGACCGCCACCTTCCCGGGGCTTTTAATAAAATGCATGGGGGGGCTCCTGCCCCCACAGCGCTGCCCCGGGGACCGCCACCTTCCCGGGGCATTCAAATATTGGGGGGGCCTTGCGGGCCCACAAGCCCCAGGGACCGCCACCTCCCTAGGGCTTTACTTAATTATGTGTGAGGGGGACTCCCAGGCAACCCCAAGCCCCAGGGACCGCCACCTCCCAGGGGCTTTGCTTAATTATGTGTGGGTGGCCTCGCGGGCCCCCCAAGCCCCGGGGACCACCACCTCCCCGGGGCACTACTTATTGAAATACGGGTGTCCGTTGCGGACCACCGGCCCCGGGGACCACCACCTCTCTGGGGCTTTTATACCTCCTGGAGCCCTCTATGGCCCTGGGGACCGCCACCCCCCAGGACCGGCTCCAGCAATGTCATTGCAAACTTCTGCTTTGCTTCGTGGAAGCGAGAGCAGGTTAGCAAAGCAGTATTGCTTTTGGACAAGGAGAGCTGCATGTTAGCAGCTCTCCTTGTCCAAAAGCAATGGGGCTCCCCCGCGGTCGCCAAGGTAAGGCTAGGCCCTGGGGGATGGGGCCCCCAGGGCCAATAGTGGCCCAGGGAAGGGGGGTCACGTGTCCCCAACCCTGTTTTAAATATTTATTTTTTTAAGAAAAAATAAGGCCAGGCCCCGGGCGATACGGTCCCTGGGGCCAAAATTGGCCACAGTAGGGGGGCCACGCAGCCCCCCTCCAAAAGTAGTTTTTAAAAAAGCAGGGCAGGCCTCGGCGGATGAGGTTCCTGAGGCCCAGGCAAGGGGTGCCACATGGCGTCCCTCCTGTCCAAAAAATAAATGAGGCCCGGCCCTGGGGGATGGGGTCCCCAGGGCCAAAAATGGCCCAAGGAAGGGGGCCACGCGGCATCCCTCCCGTAATAAAATATAATAAAAAAATGAGGCACAGCCCTGGGCGATGGGGTCCCCGGGTATGAAAAAGGCCTCGGGAGGGGGGGGGGGGCCACGCGGCCCCCTTCCGTTTTTTTAAAATTATTTTTTTGAATGGGTCAGGGGATGGGGTCCCCAGGGCCCACCAAATATTGAGAGAAGGGGGGCCACACAGCCTCTCTTCTAATAAAAAAAAGCAGAAGCCGGCATCTCACTGGCGGCCCCGTCCCCTCCCTGCACCACTATGCAAACGCGCCACCTGGCGCGCTCTCGATTGGTGGATAAGGACCCCTTGAATCCTAAGGGTCCTTATGGGCCAACGAGCCCACCATGTAACTCCAGTAATCCCCACACAGTGGGATTGCTGAGAGATGGTCCGAGCTAACGCCCCTTTTTACACCACTATGCAAACGTGCCTCTTGGCGCACTGCTGGTGGGGCGAAGAGGTCCTCTTGTGTCCTAGGCTCGCAGGGCTGAAGTGGACTTCTTTCCCCGAGCAGCAGTGTGCCAGGCGTCGCGTTTGCAGAGTGGTGTAAAAGGTGGCGTGGCCTCAGACCACTCTCAGCAATCAAGCTTTGTGGGGCTTACTGGAGATAACAGGTAGGATAATTGGCCCCTAAACACCCCCAGCAACCAAGGGGACTTTAATCCCCATCGAAGAGCGCGCCAGGGAGCACGTTTGCAGACTGGTGGGCTAAGGGGGCATGGCCTGCTATGAGAACTTACCAATGCTGCTGTGTGGGACTTACTGGGGTTAAACGGAGGGGTAGATGGCCCCCAAGGTTGTCTTTGGGGCCAACTACCCCTCCTGTTACCTCCAGTAAGTCCCAAACAGTGGGACTGCTTAGGGATCTTCGGAGGCTATGTCCCCCTTCCTTCACCACTCTGCAAACGCTTCTCCTGGCACACTACGAGTTGGTGGATGAAGTCCTCTTTTCTCCTGAGGGACTTTGGGGGCCAAGAAGCCCTCTTGGTACCTCCTGTAAGTCCTATGAAGTGGAATTCCTGAGCGGTGGTCGGAGGCCCAGCCCCCTTTCTCCACCACTCTGCAAACACGACTACTAGTTAAAGAAGCATTTGCAATGTAATAGGTTTCGCATTTGCGAGAGTTAGAGCTATTGGCCTTTGTAAATGTAAAAGTGTTTTATTAATGTTTCTTGGAGTGGAGTGGATGTAGGTTGTGTGAAGTGGAATTATATGGTATGTTGTGCAGTGAAATTATGTGGATAGAAAGTATGTGGTATTTAGTGTATAGGAATTATGTAGAGTGGGATTATGTGTTATGGAGAGTAATTGTGTGGTATGATAGTCTGTGTTGTGAATTGGTAACCTCAGGTTTAGTCTTCCTCTTTTCCATAGAAGCTAAACTATAAACTCAATGAGACAAAAAAAGAAGGAACCACTGAGAAGCACTTCTGGACCTTGTCAGAGGTATGAGCAGGGCCACTAGAATTATGCAACTGTTTGGCTGTACCGACTTTTGCACAGTTATACATTTTTCGCATTTCCCACATAATACATCATGTGCTGTATAAGCTACAGATTTGAACAAAAAAGAATCTTGTTTCTAGCTCAAACGTTACCAAAAATGCAGCAACAAGTGTAACCGCATGGTGGAAGGCCCTTCGCAAACCTAGAATGGTCACCTGTTACTTATTGCTAAAAGTGGGTATTAAATTGGTACTAATGGTGTGCAAACCACTCTTGCTTCTTTCTGCGCCTCTCTTGCCTCTTTCTGCATTTCTGTTGCTTCTTTCTGCAACTTTCTTTATTTTTCTGTACTTCCTTTTCCTCCTTCTGTTCATCTCTTCCACTTTCTGCACCTCTCTTGCCTATTTCTGTACCTTTGTTGCCTCTTTCTGTACCTCACTTGCTTCTTTCTGTACCCCTCTTGCCTCTTTCTGCACTCTTCCCTTTTTCTGCACCACTTTTGCCTCTTTTTTGTACCCCTGTTCCCTCTTTCTGCACCTCTCCTGCCTGTTTCTGCACCTCTTGCCTCTTTCTGCACCTCTGTTGCTTCTTTCTGCACCTCACTTGCTTCCTTCTGTAACCCTCATGCCTCTTTCTGCACCCTTCTTCCCTCTTTGTGCAACACTCATGCCTCTTTCTACACCTCTCTTGCCTCTTTGTGCACCTCTGTTCCTTCTTTCTGTACCCCCTTTTGCCTCTTTCTGCACTTCTATTGGTTCTTTTGCACTGCTCTTGCTTCTTTCTACACCTCTCTTGCAAATTGCTGTATCCTTATTACCTCTTTCTGCACCCCTGTTACCTCTTTCTGTACCTTTCTTGCCTGTTTCTGCACCTCTCTTGCCTCTTTCGGCACCTCTGTTGTTTCTTTCTGTACTTCTCTTGCCTCTTTCTGCACCCCTCTTGGCTCTTTCAGCACCTCTGTTGCTTCTTTCTGCACTTCTCTTGCTTCTTTTTTGCACCGCTCTTGCCTCTTTCTGTACCCCTTTTGCCTCTTTGTGCACCTCTCCTGCCTTTTTCTGCAGTTCTCTTGCCTCTTTCTGCACCTCTATTGGTTCTTTATGGACTGCTCTTGCTTCTTTTTGCACCTTTGTTGTAAATTTCTGCATCCCTCTTGCCTCTTTCTGTTAGTTCCTACTGCTGTTCCAAACCCGTGCCCCAGGCTCAGTACAAGTCACGGGCCATTCTCCCGATCATTCCACTTCTCACTTGAAATCTTCTGGCAAGTCCAAACACAAGCATTAACAAAGGAGAACTCAGTCCCATTCTGCCACTCCAAGGTGAAGGCGCAAGGGCGTCCAGATGCGAGTTGCACTCTGTCGAGGTCACCGGTCACTGAGCCGATTACTCAGGTGATCCTGAAGCACCTGAATTTCCCGGGTAGTCATCAACCCCATAGCAGATCGGGGCCTTCATGGAGTCCATGTTGCAAATATTCAGTGTACTTCTGGCTCCCTCTAGTGCACCTTCAGGCCCCAAGGAACTGCTGGGGCCTCCAGTAGGGTGATTGTTAGCGGGTCCCTACTCATCATTGCTTGTCAACTTGGGTCCCATTACCGAGCCTGTACCAAGGCAGTACAGACTTCTATCGCAGCCTCAAGATCCACGTCTGTTCCAACCAACCTGCTACAGTGTTGATGCCACCGGGAGATGATCTGGTGCCAATGCCCATGTGGGACCCTGAACCGACGTATGCCTGATTTCGACCAATGCTGAATGAATGAGAGCATTTATAAAGCGTGAAACAGCTGCTCCAAAAGGAGCGTCCTGGCTCTGGTTGCAGAAAAGTGTAAGAATAGCGAATCAGGCTATTTCCATCTGAAAAGGGCAGGGAAGAAATTCTAAATTCTTTGAACGTAGTTTTTGACAAAACGTTTTCCACAATTTTGGTACTAGAAAGGAGAAAGATCTACCTCCAGTTCTCGATTTATGTAGTTTTCGAATACATAAAAGATTTTGATGGGTGGATCATAGATGTCTGTAGGGCTAGTACCTTCCGAGCTTGTTTTGGATATAACTAGGGCCCAATGAAACTACAAAAACGCAACCTGCTGTCAAGCAGCCTGATTCTAACCTTGTGCTTCTACTTGTAGCACAGTTATCAGCAGAAGCTTCATTATATTTTTGGGTCCAAATCTGACCCTGTGACAGAGCAGGGTGCCCCCCAAGAGGTCAATGATGTTGATGGGGAGGGGGATGGCTTGCTTAGACCCATGGTGCTTTATACCTTGATTTACAAAACAGCAGTGGGCTTGGCATTTCTCTTGAGACAGAACTTGATTCCTCAATGGAGATGAATGTCTTATTCACAGTAGTGATTTGGAGCGCAGCCGTAGTGTTGGATTTGCAGCTGCCCTCCCCTGAAATGAAAACAAGTGTTTTAACAGAAGTCCCGCAGCACAGACAAGCAACTTCTGAGCCCTTACTTCTGTTTAATAATGTCATCACTGAAACGGACAAACTTGATCAAAGCCATGCTCTTGCTCACTTGTGAACAAGCAGGTAGCCAGACGTCATGGACTGCCATTTGGTGATCTGGAGTTTCTCACTAAGCACCTTACTCAAGAGAACCTTATTATACAGGCCTCAGCTAGTTTGATATTGATTTTTGGAAGTGCAGTCTGCCTCTTGGGCTGATAAATTGAAGTCTTTTAGCACTTGAGCAGCGACTGCAGTTGCCCGGCCTTTTGTAGGCTGTGTTGATGGGCAAAGCCCTTCATTGGGGTCTTGTCTCTTCATTAAGAAGGCAGGCTCTGCTTTCTGACACTTTAAGGATAGTATAGAACTTATCAAATTCGAAAATGTAGGGGCCACTCCAGAGGTTGGGGTATATACAAGTTTTCCAAGCCAGTGATGCAACAGACAGCCCATTCCTTTTGGGCAGTCTTTTAACTCCTCCTCCCCAGCAACAGTGGCCAACAACCCTCTTTAGTTTCCCCTTTGTGACACATGCCCACCCAGTGGGAGGAAGGATCTTGCACTTCTTTTCGATCTGGTGATCCATCTAATCTGCCAGATGAATTGTGCAAATTATGTTTAACAGTTAAGCCCAACCCTTTCTTTCTTCCCTATCCCATATCCTTTCCACGCCAGAACAGATTTCAGAATAGCATCTGTCCATTCTGCTACAGAAGGTACGCTGCTTGCTTTCACAGGGTGCCTTAGAGAGGGTACTGGACTCTGAGAAAGGCGGGGATTGTTACACTCGCTATTTCTTCATTAAAAAAAAAAAAAAGATAAGGGCATCAGGCCTATTTTGGACCTTTGTCCTCCCACCACTTTCCTTCGGAAGGACAGATTGAATGGCTCACATGTCTGCTCTGGACCCGGGCGTCTGGGTGGTGTCCTTGATGTTGCAGGATGCACATTTTTATATACCGTTCTTGCGGTATCGTGGGCGTTACCTGCTATTCAAGGATGGCCAGGAGCACATTCCCTGTTTGTCGTGATCCCCTTCGGTCTCAGCAGAGCCCTTGGTGTTCATGAAAGTGATGGGGGTAGTTACTGCCCATCTTTGGAGGTCGGGAGTTACTGTATTTCTGAACCTCGATGACTTGCTGTGAAAGGCAGGTTCGCCACGGTCAGTCGTGGAGCACCACCAGACGATGGCAAAATGTTTGACATTGTAGGGTTTTACCATTAACAGGCCAAAGTCCCTCCTGATTCCCTCACTTAGGCTTCCATTCATTAGCGCAATCCTGGATATGGTGGAGTTCAGAGGCTTGGTGACAGCTTAGCCTTGTGCATCCTCCTTGTAAACCACACCAGGTTGCACATGTGAGCCGTACAATGGAACTTGAAATCCCAGTGGGCTCATCACCAGGGACACCTTAGCCACCATCCAGATCACACAGGTGGCAGTTGAAGAACTACAGAGGTGGCTGATTGGTTCATCTTCTCCGACAGCAGACCACTCTCACTTTCCACTTTCTCTTCTCAACCTGAAGCTAAAAGTAGTGACTGACGCATCAAAGCTGGGTTGAGGGTGTCACTATGGGGAGATGGACAGCAGATGAGACTGGTGTCCAGTGGATGGTCAACTTGTCATCAGTCTTCTGGAGTTGCAGGCCATTTACGAAGCCCTGAAGGCCTTCATCATCGAGAGGCTGGGGCAAGTTCTCACAGACCACACCACCAGCATGTGGTACTTTAACAAGCAAGACAGATTGGGGTCTTGGGCCCTGTGCCAGGTTGTCTTACACCTCCGGAGGTGGCTGGAGGTCCATGGCATCTTTCTGGTCACCAGTCACCTGGTGGGGTCTCTGAAGGGCAGAGTGGACGAACTAAGTAGGCATTTTTTGGCCGATCATAACTGGTGCTCACATCCCAAGTTGGTGCAGGGTGTCTTCCACCAGTGGGTGAACTTTTCACCAGTGTCAAGAAGGGCAATGTCAGTTTGCATGTTTGAGTTTCCACAAAAACACTTGTTAAGAGTCATAATCCAGCTGGAATCGAACTAGGGACTCCTGTACACCTTCCCTCTTCTTACTGTCCTGAGTTCTGAAGAAGATCTAGAGTGACCAGGCCCACTTCATCCTGGTGGCCCTGGACTGGTGCCTGGAACTCCTGAGCATGTGTCATCTGAAGAGGCTGACACTTTGAGGGAACCTCCTGTCTCACCAACAGGGCAGGGTCTTCCAACCAAATCTATGCAACTTACACACATGGTGACAATTGACTGTGTTTGATTTGCCAACTGAGATAGTGGATATAATCTTTGCCATTTGTTGCCTTTTCACGAATTCCATTTATCCTGGGACCTAGTTTGGTGCCCGAAATACAGACCCTTCATAGGCAAAGCTGTTGGATGTCCTTTAATTTTTTTGTCTTTAGCCCAACCAGGCCTTACAGTGGGCAATATATAGGTCATTTGTCAGCCCTTTCTGCATTTGTGGAACTAGCCGTCCTCCTTCAAATCACCTGCTGTGCTGAAATTTATCAGAGGTTTGACACGTTTCCTCCCAAGCAGTTTGTGAAGTCACTGTGGGAATCTGCTTTTCCTGACCATGAAAACTGTCTTCTTCATTGTTATTTCGTCAAGTCATCATGTAAGTAAGTGGACTACAGTCACTCCCAGTGCAACCGCCCTACTCCACCTTTTTTCCAGACAAATTGGTTCTAAGGTCTTGGGCTGTCTTCTTACTCCATCACTCTATCAACATACTTTGCTCCTCCTCACCCCTTAAAAGAGGAGGAGAGGCTTCATCAGTTGGATCCCAAGAGGGCTTTAAGTTTTACATGTTATTCCAAGGGTCATCGAGTGGATGATTAGCTTTTTTTGGGCTTTTCTCAAGCAGGGAAAGGGAAGAATGTGCAGAAGAGAACCTTTTCGAGGTGGATAGTCCTTTGCATTAAGATCTGCTACATACTGGCCAAGAAGCATCACTTTGATAGTCTGACAGCCTATTTCATCAAGGCTAAGGGTGCTAACACTGTATTGGTGCAAAGAGTGCTTGTCCTTGCTATTTGTCATTCTGCAACGTGGGCAGCTGTGCATAACATCAACAAGCGGTACTGCCTTGACATCTGAGTGTGGCAGGAAGGACACTACGACCGCTCTGTTCTATAAGATATTTTGGTCTGAGTCCACTCCATAGACCCTCAACCTCGGGGAGGTATTGCTTTGGTATCTACTCTAAGGTGAGAATCTGTGGATAGAAGTATCCTTCAGAAGAACACATTACTTACCTTTCTGGTGGATACTCCATCTAACCGTAGGTTCCTTAGTGCCCTCCTGCCTTTCCATTCTATGAGGTGGCCTCTTTTTAACGCCTAAAATATCCCGATTTAGTTATTGTTGGACTTGGCTCTCTCTGCAGGGCCACTCACAAACTTTTTGTCTTCACCCTTCCTGTTTTCTTAACCAGTTTTTGTTGTCTTTTAAGACTCTGTGCACTTTACTTCTGATAACCAGTCCTAAAGTGCTTTTGGTCACGTCTTTAAACATGGTAAAATTGGTTTACACCCAATTGAAGCATTTCATTTGACTTATAAGTCCCTAGTAAAGTGGTACTACAGGTACCCAGGGCCTATAAATGAAACGCTACTAGTGGGCCTGCAACACTTATTCTGCCACCCTCTTAAGGAGTCTTGGAAAACGTGTCTCAGGTCTGCCATTGCCGCCTGTGTGCAGTCTTATTTCGAACCGGCAAAATAAACATTTTGCCAGGCCTAGACCTTCCTTTTTATTGAGTATAAGTCACCCCTGGGGTAGGCCCTAAACCGCCCATAGGGCAGGTTGCAGTGTATTTTAAAAGTTGGACAAGTCATTTTAAGATTTACATGTCCTCTTTGTAAAAAAACTCTTGAATTCGTTTTTTTCTACATGTCCTCTTAGTGAAAAACTCTTACATTTGTTTGTCACTACTGCCATGCCTACCTTTCCATAGGATAACATTGGGTTACCTTATCATGTTTTATAAGTGATAACTTTTGCTTGGGAACAGGTAGAAATGTTATGTTTTATCTCTAGAGAATGGTAATTTAAAATCCTCTTTTATTGTAAAGTCGAAGTTTAGGTCACAATTTTGAAAATGCCACATTCAGAAAGTTGTCACATTCTTATCCTAGCTATTTGGTGCCTGCAGTCTGTGTCCAGGGTTATGTGACTAGGTGTAGTAGCAGTTGGCCTTTGTGCATTGCTCACAGACAGTGCCATAAAGGGAGAATGCGTGTTGGCAGGATGGGCCATCCTGACAAGTGTGTCACCTACCACGCTTACATTCCAAAGGAGCCGCCTCCACACACTCACAAAGAACTTCACATTAGCCTTTTGTGACTACAGACATGCTTGGACCAGAGCAGGAAGGAAGGAAGTTCCAGAACCATATCTGGGTAGTAGACTAGAAGTTTCTCCCATTTCAAAGATGGTACAAGGTATAAATATGGGACCCTCGGACCAACTTTTTTTAGTGCTCTTTTGAACTTGTGGATAGTACAGAAGGAGGACTGCCTTGCTGCTTGAGGCCTCTCCTGCTGCCTGAGAAGGAAGACTGGACCTGCTCCCTTCATCCCAATCTACCTAAAGTTACTCCAAGGGTCAGCTGCCTGCCATTCTCTTCAGTCTTCAGGGCTGCAGGGACATAACGCGCTCCAGAGGCCTCCCTACAGCTTCCCACCTGACCTGCTGCATCTGGACCTGCATGAACCTGCTACTGGAGCTGCCTGAACCCTGCTGGCTTCTGCAAGAGTGAGTCCATGGTCCCCAAGAGGCGCCTCCCGAGGTTCTGGGTCCTTGGTTGGTATCAGAATGCACTCCACTGAACATAACATGACTGAACAGGCACATTTGCACCAAGATCTTGCCGCCTGCCAATGCGAAGCTCTAGTGAACCCGTCTCTTCACTCTACAGCGACCGCTAGTGATTACCAGCAATGCGAGATCTGCTCTTTGCGCTACAGCCTGTTGTGACTACCAGTGCGATGCGCCAACAACAATCGACAGCGACGCCCTGCAGAATCTTCACGCTACAGCAAAGCCAGACCTGCTCCTCGTGCTACAGCGACGACCATCTGCAATGCTCTCCTGCTTCTCGTGGCCTCCTCTACAACAAACTGGTCTCTTTGTGGAAGGCTTTGAGAAGGTAATTTTTTCAGCGGGGCTAACCTGGTCCCTGTATCCAGCCTGCGATCCATCGCAATAGGCCTGAATGTGTGACTTTCACCCGGTCTCGAACGACCAGATAACTGAGAGTGCCTTTTTGTGCTTTTAGTCACTAAATTCACCTAAAATATTTGAAACTGCATTTCTCCGATTGTACTTATTGGATGGATGTTTGTCCTTTTTGTATTTAATAATTAATTACATTCTACTCTATTTTTCTAAATTGGTGGGAATATTTCTTTTTTACTGTTTGTGTGCTGCATAAATACTTTCCACATTGCCTCCAAGTTAAGCCTGAGTGCTTTTATGTCTGGCTACCAGAGGATTAAGCATAGGTTTGTGACTTTTGAGGTTCACACTGAAAATAATTGTGACTATTGCTTGAGAATCACACCCTCCTCATCCAACCACCCAGTTTCTCACAGTGATCAGCACACCTTTATAAACAATTGTTTGCACTTACGTTTGAGGATGCAGAAAGGGAAAAGACAGAATTCCCATAACTTCCGGAGCAGTGTGGAATCAGCATGTCGCCACACAGTGCCACCTAGCAGTGTGCATGAGCACTGCGGCGTAAATGTCCATATTCAGTTTGGCACAAGGGGAATTTTCGAAGGTGAGGAATCTGAAGTTGGATAGATTATCCACCAGAAGGAGCACCACCCAAAAATGTACTTATTCTTTCCTTCCCAACCACTTAATAAAATGTTGGTATCTTGTACTAATATTGAGTCATTGTTTTACATTTTGAATACATATTTGGTTCACATTGTAATTTTTAATTTTTATCCATACAGGCTTTACTTGGTTCAGAACCAAAAAATTGCAAGGATGGACTGTTGAAAAGGACAATGAAGGAACTGATCTCTTTGGCTATGCCTCTGAATGAGCCACAAAGTACAATCCCGCAGGTAATGTTCCCGAGTAACAACCTTCGGATTTATTTAACCCACTACAGTAGATACAAAAAAGAAGTTCACTTTGATAATTTGTATATATATGTCACTTAGAGTATCTTTTAAATGTGATATTGTTTCCATCTGTGCCTGCTCTTCCTTCTGAAAAACGAAAAGTGATATTGTAGATGTGGTCGACCACTTGCTTCTAAGTTTTTCTAAAATGCTTTGCAACACTGAGAACATGTAAATTGGTGAATGCAATAACATATTTACTGTTTCATTCGAAGTCAACCATTTAGCACTTAGTTGTAATGATTATTTAACTGAGGTTTGCAAACCAGAATCCGCCTGTTTAGGGATTCAGCCATTGAGATGGAAATTTGCGTTTGATTTCTAACCCCTAGCAACCGGACCCACCCCCCCCCCCCCCTCACTCGGTGCTATCCGAGCCTATGTGGTAGCAAAACCATTCTAGGAGGCTCTTCATGCAAGCTGGTTAGCGTCTGAGCAGCTAAATGAGCCTGAACGCAGTGGCCAACCAGAACGGCTGAAAGCAAACTATATTTCAGCCAAAGTGGATGGCAGGCTTGCGTCAACTCACATTGGTTCTGTGATGAGGTCAGTCGAACTGGCCTCAGAACAGCCAGTTTGCTTGTCTCATGCATGCAGACGTTTTTCTGTCAGTAGTGCAAGCTCAGAAGGCTGAAAGTCATCTCACGTGTGACTGAGGGAGGACTACAAGGCACTTACATGGCAAGACTGCTCCCCTGATACAATAATAGAAATCATTGTCAGCTTGTCAAAGAAATTGCTACCGTGATCCCCAGATACTAAAACGTTACTGCTCTTCCATCATTTTTTGATTCTTTTCAGCAAGGAAATGATTAGTTTACTTGTCACTAGTATTTGTCATGGTTGAAGAAGCAGGCTAAAACTGTTGGGCCTGCTACAGGGAAGTGTTACACACTCTACTCAGTATCCATGCTTATCCTCTCTGGGTCTGACATCTGATTAAACAAGCATTTGCAATGCAATAGGTCTCGCATTTGTGAGAGTCTGAGCTTTTGGCATTGTAAATGACAATGCCTTTTATTTATGTGTTTTGATAACCTGCAAGGGTAAGTAAGGAATTTAAGTACAAATTGCATGTTTACACACTGCTTGCAGGTTTTCAAAACACATAAATAAAAGCCATTATCATTTACAATGCCAATAAGTCAAACTATTGAAAATGCATGCCAGAGCTATTGGCTTTGCCAATGTGTGTGTAAGCTATGTTCTAGAGCAGGGTAAGCATTACAACTGACTAATTTGGGAGTTTAGGTGTGGTTACACTCTGATAATTTACAGTTGCAAAGAAAATAAATTCCTGACCTAGTTAAAATAATTTCTAGTGATTTAGCTTACTTCAAGCATTCCATCCTTTACTTTTCGTCTTGTCTAATCATGACTGGCACCAAAGAAAATACTTATGGTATCGACAACCACTGGAATTCACAGTAAAAAAAAGACACTAAATCCACCCAAAAAACAGGCTCAGTTCAATTGTCTCAGTGGCAAAAAACAAACAAATCGAAGTTGTTAAAATAATTTCTCGTGATTTACAGTTTTGGTGTGCTAGTATGCTGCAGGTGGTTGCTGTTGACATGCTTTCCCCGAACGTTTAATGCAACACAATGAAAGAAGCATATCTATTCTCAAACTGGCATTTTATCATAATTTCACGCGAGTTAAGCGTTGGGTGCTGTCATGCACAATGAATGTACGTAAGGAAAGTAACCAGCACCAACCAAAGCAAATTAACCTTCTTTCCTCTGATTTTCTACCAAATTTGGGATGGGGGGATATGCCTACAAGAAAAATCTGTACAAAAAGGGGTGGTGATGGATGGAGCATCAGAACCAATCAAACACTCACACCCAGTCAACAGATCTGGGTTTGATCCATCACCGTTCTTTAGCCCACTCTGCCACCCCAGTTCAGACATGGCCATATGCAAATCAGTCTGACCCTGTGCCTCATGGGAACAGTCGAGCCCGAACTGCCAAGCCATGCCTTCCCTGGACCGGAAACAAGCTTCCTAGGACCGGTTTCTGGCATTTCAGCCGTCTTCAGCCAGGCTTGCTTGAATCCAGTGGCAAAGTGAGCAAGGGACTCACGTCTGAGCATACCCTGCCAACTTATGGCAAACAAAGCGGTACAAAAAGGGGTGGTGATGGATGGAGCATCAGAACCAATCAAACACTCACACCCAGTCAACAGATCTGGGTTTGATCCATCACCGTTCTTTAGCCCACTCTGCCACCCCAGTTCAGACATGGCCATATGCAAATCAGTCTGACCCTGTGCCTCATGGGAACAGTCCAGCCCGAACTGCCAAGCCATGCCTTCCCTGGAAAAATCTGGCAGGGACAAAGAAGAAAGAGAGAAAGAAAGTATGTAGACCTTCAGGCAGTGATGACATCCCTCTGACCCAGAATCGACTGTTCACTACACTATGCCAATGGTTCATGCTTGCCTAACCAATGTAAATAAGTATTTGTTAGGAAAGCAAGGCTAGGTCACCCAACCAAGCATAACCAAGCAAGGATTTCGTACTGTGTTTGCGTAAGATGCCTGAGGGATCAGTTTTCTATGAAACTTGAGGGTAAATAGGATGGGTTGTATGGTGCTTCATTCTCTAAACAGTTTCAATCTACAGAAACGTACCACTAGGTGATGCACAGATAAAAGCCTACAAAAGTTAAGCAATTAACAAACTGCACACATTCGCCGTTTCAGAGTCCCTAGTCTAACTCATAATGACTGCAATAACAAGTAAAAGTCCGGAAGAACATCATTGTCACTGAAAGTTTTTTTTTTTATTTGGCATGTGATCATGACCTCCAAAACTCTTCTTGTCGCGCAACCGCGTGGCAGAGATACTATAGTATACAGTCAGGCGATGTGAGTAAAGACGACAAAGAAGTGTGGTGCAAGCCTCGTTTTGAAGAATATTCGGGGCGTCATTCTACATTTCCTTGTTCAGATGGAATATTTGCTTGATAACTGATGGCCATTTTTTAATGTGTGTGCTTTGATTGAAAATAGATGGACTATAGAAGGGAAAGAACCTAGTTTTTGTATAGTTCTAAATGTAATAGTTATGATAATTTTTTCCCATTTTGCACAGAAATGTTTGCTTTTGCAAACCTATACACATATAGTACTAAAGCATCCATGCATTTTTAAACAGTTGGTTAGAAAATAAGACACAAAGCAATTCTTTATTAATATATTTTTTATAGCTTTGTTGTTGCCTGTACCGACCTTTCCTTTTGTGGTCCGTAAAATATCCCTATAGCAAGATGGCCACAGGCTTTTGCTGACCAGTCTTTCTTCAGTTCCTGTGGGCTCCTAAGTGATGCCTGTTTCAGAGTGTTACCCCCAGAGGTGGGTGTTTTTGAACAGGCAGTGCTCAGAGAGTTAAATCTATCGAATTCAATAAGAACGAGAAAACCTTTCTTCAATCTAACTACAGCGGAAAACAAGGCCCTTAAAGAACTTAAGGATGAGAAATCAGTAGTAATAAAACCAGCTGATCAGGGCGGGGCGATAGTTATCCAAGATCTAGATACCTATAATGCCCAATGTCTCCTCCTTTTGAATGACAGAAGGAATTATACCATACTAGAGAGGGATCCCACAGAAGAACTTAGGACCCAAATTGCCTCACTACTAGAGGAAGAACTGACGAATGACTGGATTAGCCAAAAAGAGGCAACATTTTTGTGCAATGAACAGCCAACTGTACCTTATTTTTACACCTTACCTAAGGTACATAAATCTACACGACCACCACCGGGGCGGCCCATTGTTTCTGGTGTAAATTCAGTCCTGCAACCTCTGTCCAAATTTTGTGATTTTTATTTGCGTCCGATTGTACAAAAGATGCCTGCGTACCTTAAGGATACTAGAGAGGTATTGAACCTCATTAAAGATCTGGATTTTGATGAAGATAAAGACTTACTAATTGGGCTGGACATAGAATCTTTGTACACGAACATCCCCCAACAGGAGACCCTGAGGGTGATTGAGAATATACTTTTCTCAGAGGACTGGAGTTTCCAGACACCAAGGGCTTTTATACTCTGCCTCTTGGAATTGGCGCTCACAAAGAATTTCTTCAAGTTTGAGGACAAATTCTATTTACAGACCCACGGTACATCTATGGGGAGCTCTTGTGCCCCCAGTCTAGCATGTCTTTATGTATCAAAGTTCGAGGAAGAAGTAATTTTTCAACCGTCGAATCCCTTTCAGAACAACATAAGGGTTTGGCATCGGTACATAGATGATGTTCTTATCATCTGACGGGGAGACAGAGTTTCGGCAGACACCTTCCTTACCTGGCTGAATCTAAGGAATCCTTTCCTGTTTTTCACTGGAACGATTACAAATGAGACCCTCCCCTTCCTCGATCTGAATATCAAAGCCGAGGGAGGTGCTCTGATTAGTAATGTGTTCCATAAAGAAACTGATAGGAACAATTTACTATCTTTTCTGAGCTTCCACCCACGGGCTCTGAGGGAAAATCTTCCCTACGGACAGTTCCTGCGTCTTCGCAGGAACTGTTCCCATGTGGAGGACTATAAAAAGGAAGCAGAAATTCTAAGTGAAAAACTCAGGAGTAGAGACTATCCCGAGATTGTAATCAAGAAAGCTCAAAAAAACGCGTGAGATGGACGCCGCTCTGTCTCCCTAGCCCCCGCATTCCTGTATGCTCCTGCGACATGCGACTTTGTCGCTTCTGCCTTGCCCCCCTCCCCCCCCTCTGTCTACCCGGGTTGGTTTACTCCCTCGATACGAGGAGCACATGTTTCTGCCATTAACCTCCTCTGCCTTGTGAGTTTGATGTTTTCTGTTTTTCAAAAATATGAAACCTTTCCTGTTTGTTTAGGGACTGCGGCTGTGGCTGACTGCGATGATTAGCACTTTAGTAACTCTTTTGCTGCTTCATTGATGTGCATGTTAAGTCGTGCCTATGTTTACACTGCGTTTCGCGGCCGGCCTGTTGGTTGTAGGCCCATACTTGTATCTTTTCGGAATTGTAATAAAGGTTTTAAAAAAAAAAAGAAAAGAAAAAAAAAAAGAAAGCTCAAAAAAGAGCTAGGAATTGTAATAGGGATGTCCTTCTAGAGACTAACACGAGAGAGTCAACGGAAAGGAGTATTTGTGTTACTACATATAATACATCCTCGAATCACCTCAAAAAAATCATCCAGAAGAAATGGCAGATCTTAAATTCGAATGGGCTGAACCAACCTGTCCCCTTATTCGCATTTAAGAAAAGTGCAAGCATTAAGAACATTATTGTGAACACTCGCCCGAGACCAGATAGGGACGTAGGTTGTTTGCGTATTGGCCATCAGCTTTTACCACCAGTTGTTGGGCATTATGCTTGTGGCTATTGCAGAGCCTGTCCCCTGTCAATTAATGGGAAAAATATTGACATTGGTCTGAACAGTCCCTGGGAACTCAGACAACATACCACGTGCAATACTGAAAATGTGATCTATGTCTTGAAATGCCCTTGCGACTTATTGTACGTTGGCATGACAACTCGGAAAATAAAAGTTCGTATTTTGGAACACATGAGTACCATACGTTGTGGTAAATCCAATACGAGACTTACTGCCCATTTCCTTGAGCAGGAACACAATGAGAAGGACCTGAGATGGGTAGTGGTGGACAAACCATTCATACCACAGAACACAAATGACATCTCGAGCTTCCTTTTAATGAGAGAACAGAGATGGGTAGAACGATTGAAGAGTCACACCACAGGATTAAACTATGGAATCCCGTGGTTCCAGTTATATGGAATCATGCAACTATAAATGGGTTTCTGGGAAATAGTAAATGGGTTTCATCCAAGGAGATGTTGAACTAGTCAGTTGATCCACTCCTTTGTATTATTCCCTCGTGATATTGTGGGAGTATAAATATAAATTTTACCCAGTAAAGAAGTTCGATATGCGAGCACATTGAAGTTAAATACATTTTCCCTAGTTGATAAGAATACTTCTGCTATGTTAGCAAGGCAGGATTAGAGGAGATCAGGAACTCCAAAATGGCCGCCATGAGAACTGATGCGGGCGATAGAGATCTGAGGGCCTCTTTCTATGTTGGAAAAGTAAAGAGCACGTTGGGTAACGCGCAGACTGGGCGTTCAGGGATCAGCGTGCACGATAACACCACTTCTTTAAATGGGGGCTTGATGTGAGGCACCCGTATCGTCGGAGGACGGACGTGGGGAGTAAGGAGACAGTGTCTCTTTGGAGTAGTAAGTGCATATGTGACATCCCTGTTGTGCGAATTAGTTATTTGAAGTGTGAGTGTCGTTTGGCCACCCTGCCACATTCTGCAGTGCCCTGAGTACCGCACTCGAGAAAAAGTTGAACAATGAAATGAGTAATAGGGCAACTGGATATGGCCGTACAATAGGACTGGTCTGCGTGGTTAAGATGATTGAGTGTGAATTTATCTCGACACAAATGAGTGTTTTGATAGTGACGCTCCTTCCTTATACAGAGTGTGACGACAAGAGCACCGTCCCCCGCTGTCCCGGGTTTAGAACATTACTCGTAAACTCTTGTGAGTATATCAGGTCCCATTGGGTGTGGGTCACTTTCGCAGGACAGATTGACTAATAACATGTGATTTTACACGTGGATTACACGGAAAGAGATACGGTGATAGATATGGACCGTTTTTAATCTTAAAGTTCTGTATATACACATGTAGATGGATCTGACACTCATACACTTGGTGAGGTGGGTTCTGTTGGTTGCGGTGTCCACTGACTTGGGGTTTTGGTTCTGTTAGAAGGTGAGGCTGCATTGGAGATTATAGATCACGTTAAAGGATGCGTGGGAAATACAATGAGTATTGTGAATAAACATGAGAAGAATGAGATTGGAGATGACGATCCATTTTCTTTCTCTTCTTTTGTTGTAGATATGTTTATCCTCTTGGAAATTCCAAAATAGAGTGACGCGGGGGTAATTCCCCCATTGAAAAACTTAAAAAATACCCGAATAGGGGTATAGACCAAACAATAGGGACCAACACCCTGATGAATGCCAGAGTGACCCAGTTGGGCACATAGAAAACTGGCAGAAACATGTTGGTTTTAGCAGTGGGGATGGTAGGGTCGTTACCTGCCCTGGATACCCCATCTTGTTTATTTTAATCCTGCCAGAGGTTGACAAGAGTAAAGTTTGAGGGTCAACCCCGAGACAGTTTTAGATTTTTTTCTGCACTTCTTTTGGTCCCTTTCTCTTGGAGACTATTTGTTTCCTTTTTCTCAGAATTACACTCTTGTTTTTGTTCTGTTTGTTTTTTCCTTTATACTTTACCCTCACCACTTTCCTTCATCATTTATTCTAAACAATTGCGCTCCACCCAAGGTGTTGGTCTGCACCTAGGTGTATGATGCGGCCCAATGATGAAGCATGACACTTTCGAGTGTGTGAGGGCAGTATTAAAATATCTATTGATTTTCCCACTTACAGCGTCCAGTATTGTCTTATCTGTTTTTTGATTGCTTCTCTGTTGTGTGAGATTAAGTCTATTTGAGGGAGTCAGAGACAGCTTTATCCCTCGTCTCTCCTTTATTGTGTTTTGTGGCTCCTAAGTGATGCCTGTTTCAGAGTGTTTAAGCTAATGCTATAATGTAAATTTACTGCGGAACAGAGAGGCGGCGAGGGGTACGTGGTTAATGCAATTACAGTTTACAAGGGCAGAGGATGTGTCGGGAACGCCCAGAGCTGCTGACTTTAGCCTTAGTCAACCGAATTCTAGTCTCGGCATCAGCTTAATATCCTTTGTTTCTGGTCAAATCACTTGATGCAAGAATACGATGACCGGTAATCTTGGCTGATTGATTCCGACTGTTTGCCCGCAGCAGCACAAACAGTATAAAAACAAGCATGAATGGCGTGAAGCGGGCGCCACAAGAGGTTCGGAGGTAGCGGCCTCCATTTTGCAGGAAAACCAGCCTGCAATTTGAACAAAAAAATATTTGCAATGCAATAGGTATCGCAGTTCAATGCGAGACCTATGGCACTGGAAGGACGGCCGCCATTGTCCCGGCTGCTTACTGCAGGCACGACGTGCTTTTCTTACATTTAAACATGTCGTGCATGCAGTAAGACAAAGTCAATAATGGTGCTTACAGACTAAATGAAACCTGGTCATGTACTTAACTGAATTAGGGAGATGGCAGTTGTGTGCAGAACTCCATACTCTCTGCCACATCCCCCAAACTTACAGTGATGTCCCCGTGTGCAGTAAAACACGTGGCGAAAGAATGCATTATGAAAGTGAAAGTATGCATGGCGCGCTGTCAATATATACAAAACAAGCTACCGAAACAAAGATGGCGTGGGCCAGTTGCCATGGGCTTTCCCAAAAGGCGAAAGGGCGGTAACAACAAAGCCCGATATTCAATCACGCGTCACCGTTTACCATAACGGATGACGTAAGCCAATCGGAAAGAGGGGCAAGGATTTAAGTCGCTTTCTAAATCTTGTTTACTATAGCTCTCGCAGGCGAGGAGCGCATGCTTGCTCCAACGCCAGGTGAGACCTAAAAACGAGGGCACTTTTTCTTCAGTCAGAGAAGCCACCAGGGGCTGAAAAACATTCTCCACCTACGCTTCATGTTTGGTGGGACTGGAAAATCTTTGCCATGTAAGCTACATTGTCCTATACTGTGCCAGTGAAAGCCCCATCTCCAATTTAGGAGGCAGAATCCCAGATAAGTGACATATCTGCAAAGATTACTTTAACGGCCGGGCTTTTTTGTGGGCTGGGTCCTGCCGGTGCTCAGCACTGGCAGTTTTTTAAAAGTAGGTGCCGAGACGAACCCCTATTGGGCTCTCCATTTTTACCATCAGGGTGGCGAAAAATGAAACCCTTAACTCTGCAATAATACAACCCGTCACTGCGTTTGATGTAACTTAAGAGTCTCATTTTTCAGTTTTATATAGCGCACACTTGGAGCGCCAGTTACATTATACAAGGGCACATTCATTTCTTGAATCACAGGACCTCAGGCTCGAACCGGTTTCCTCAGCTCAAATGTCGGCTGCTCTAGTCTTATGCCACAACCTCGCCTACAAGAGCTAGTAGCATTTTCACTATTATATACAACAAAGTGACAGCTTTTGCTTATTTATCTTATGCATCTTACAACCATTGACCAAGCCAATAACCCTGGCTTGTTGTAGGTGTATTGTTACTTGGTGTGTTATATATCTGAATGAGTGGACAGAAGCAGCAAAATACCAGTGGGGCAGCACATTACCCTGAGCACAATTTTTAAGCTTAAGTGTTTTAAGCCACGCCCTTAATTACAGTTCTTTCATCCCACGTAAAGCCCTGTCTGCTGGTTTGTTTGCACTAAAACATATCAGGTAGGCAGTACCACAGGTGAATGGGTTGTTTGTCAAGAAATCAAAGTAGATCCAGTACCACTTACCTCTGACACTTCCCAGGATAGTGGTGAGTGAAAGCTGGGGAGATCCTCTGTGCATATTTCTTTTTATATATTTTAACATCTATTCCCTATTCGGGCCTTCTTTTCTCTAGATGCATATTCTTCTATTTGCCAAAGACAATTACTATTGTAAAGCCCCGCCCATCTAAGTTACTTGAAATTTGATTGCACTGTTGGTCATCTGCATATTCTCAAATGTCTTTCCAACCCAGCACTGCACTTACATCATGAACAATACATAAGCTTGGAGCCACCCAAATTGTGTTTCATTTTCAATCCATGAGTAGCCATTTTTAAAAAAATTTGGCCAGGTGTTAATTTGGCTCTGTTGGGGCCAGATGTTTCATGTTTGTCTTCAGGTTGGAACTCACCCTTTGTTACACCCCAGAATTGTAAGACTTCCAAAAGTTTGTTTATCGCTGCCATTGTGGTACATGCAGTCCGCATAAAGTCCTGCTTCTTTAGTTATTTGAAGACATAGTTAATATCTTACATTTTATCAGTCTGTTTAAACCGGATCTGAAATTAGACTTTTCGGAAACAAAAAGTTTGTTTGCATGCTTGAATTAATGTGCGCTATTCGTACGGATTTCTGTGTCGCTGTAACACATTTTCATTAGATGTGTCATGTGTGAATCAGTATCGTCTTCAGGAAGTTTAGATTGTTGCTAATAACTGACTTCTACTTGATTTTGATCCAGCCACGTGCAAACTTCACTGCTTTGAGCCAAACTGCACCTTGTGTGGTGCTCACATAGGGTCTGTTGTACTCCAAGGACACTATATTTCTTCAATGTTGGATCATTTTCCTGTGCACCTCTATTTCTGCTGGGTGATCATAAATTAAATCAATTCCCTTTTTATAGCAAATAAAAGTAGGTTCTTACACACTTCTTTCCGGTTCATGAATGTTGCATTTATTACTATTCTGCTTTGTTCCAAATGTAAATTCTTTATTTTCTCTGGATAGTATGACAATACAAATGTTAACACTTGTTTTGCATAATGCTTCATCAGGGGCATTAAAGTCAGTTAACCCCAATGCGTTATAAGCAATTCCTTTGCGGAAGGTTATGATTCACTCAAATGATTCTGAAAATAAAACGTAAATCAAAAAGAAAAGCCAAAACACAAATAAAAAAAAAATAAGAACGAAGCCCATGACATTTTACATTGACCTACAGTTTTTTACTGCCATTATATTTACATACATATTTTCCCACCTAGTTTTATAGACAAAAAGTGTTGCACTATAGTTCATAAAACACTTGATGTCATAATTGTGTGTTCCAGTATAGTTTGTGTAACTGATCTGTTTGCCTGATGTATATTAGAATCTACAGTTGCGACAGACTGAGGTGGAGTTTTGATCCCACTCCTGCGCTCCCAGTCCTCTCAGATTGTGACAAAACTTTCTTTTCCACAAAGTCTCCCTCAGAGGCTTCATCAGCTTTTGAGTCAGCTTCTGATCAGCCTGACAATGATGACTGAGACAATGGGGATGATGTACCCTGACAACATGACAAGGATGTCCTATACATGGACATGCAAGAAGCCAGGGGGCTGAATGTCTTCCTGGACCCAGGGTTTGTGTTGCTCATTGCACCCCCTGCAGAAGAGAGTGCATCTTTTGCTGTGGTGATTAGATGGGCAGCTGAAGTCCTGGGCTTACAGCTACCCTAATGGAAGTCAAAACCCCTTTACTGAAGTTTTGCTCCCACGGCCGCCTTCATCTGAACCCTTACTCCCATTTAATGAAGCCCTAACTGACACCCCTATTTGTACCTGGGCAAAGCCTTGCTCTTGCCCATCAATAAACAGGATGGTGGCTAGACGAGGCAACCTGGACTTCCTTACTCAGCATGTGACTCCTGAGTGTTTGGAGGTCCAAGCTTACATCAGTAAAGTTAACCCTAATGCATTTCCCACAACCCCTCTAGACAGAGAGACGTGAAGGATTTAGACAGCAATTTGATGCAGGTCTTTTGGGATATAGCCAGTGAAATCTTGCCGGTGGTTCTAGAGGAGGTCTGGGTGACTTTGGCTCAGACCAATCAAGACGCAGCCAAATATGCCATCTGGGTTGGACTGGACACTAGTGATTGCTTGGGGCATGTTTTGGGCACTAGTGTGGTGCGCCGCTGCCAAGCGAGGATGAGATGCAGTAGCTTTTCAGGAAATATGCAGGGGTCCCCTATGGATATGCTGTTTGATTTGGTCCTACTTTTTGGCAAAAAGGGTGATTCTGCCCTCAAATGCTTTCAGTGAATTCCTTGGGCCTTTCTATCCCCACACAAGAGTTTCCCAGCAGTTTAGACACTTTTGAGACTATTTCAGAGAGTTGGCATATAGGCGCTGCCACGACCCGCACCTCAACAGCAGTAACGCCAGTCCTTTTGTGGCCGGGGATCCCTCAGAGTACCAGGCCTCCTGGGGCAATGCTCCACTCAGTCCTCCACCCCTGTGGTATCAGCCTCAAAGCCACATTAGTTTGTCCTTAGAGATATTTAGCCACCCTGTGGGAGGAAGTAGCAGGCATTTTCTGCCAGGTTGGTGGACTATCGTCTCTTGATTGTCCACCCCTGCTATGCCCTACCATTCTTTTCCAATCCACCTCAACTTCCTCCCACATCAGAGTGGCTTTTGGAGGAGCACCTTTCCATCATTCTGCAAGAGTTGCAGGCTCTATTGACCAAAGGGATGATCGAGAAGCCTCATAAGTAGGGATGGGCTGCTACTCCCATTACTTCCTCATACCCAAGAATGGAGGACTTCATCCTATTTAAGATTTACACCCTCAGAATGCCTTCCTTTGAAAGGACAAATTCAGGATGCTCAGTTTGGCTCACATCCTGTCTGCTCTGGAACCAGGTGATTGATGAGGTTGTCTTAGGACCTGCAGGATGCATATTTTCATGTGCCCGCCCTCCTGTCCCACAAACTCTACTTTGGCTCAGGGTGGGCCTGGAGCATTTCTAGCTTGCTGTGCTCTCCTGTGGCCTTATCAGCATCCCTCAAGTGTTCACAAAAGTAATGTTGGTGGTTGGTTGTGGGGCACCTTTGAAGGTTGGGGATATCAGTTTTCCCCTAATCTGACAACTGACTGATGAAGGCCAGCTCACCACAATCAGTTGTGGATCACCTCCAGACGACCGCAAACCCTCTAACATTGATGGGGTTCTCTATAAATTAGTCGTAGTCACACCAGACTCCTTCCTTCAGGTTCTCCTTTATTGAGGCCTTTCTGGAGAAAATGCTGTTCAGGTCTTTTTCTCTGGGGCAGTCAGTTCAGGACAATTGGACTATGATCCTACTATTTTAGCGTTGGTGCTGGATCTTGGTGATACTGGCTTTTAGATGTCTGGGTCTGCTGGCCTTAATCATCCTGCTTGTCATATTCACCAGGTGGCATATGTGGGTTCTGCAGCAGCATCTGAAATTTCAGTGGGACTAGCACCAAGGTAACCAATCAGCTGGCGTCCAGGTTTCCAGGCATGGAAAGTGAGCGGACTGCTTTTGATTTTCTACCGGAGGATGTGACTGTCACCCTCTCATCCAGTGTTCCCTAAACAAAGTCCAACTACACCAAGCGCTGGGACTAGTTTGTTGACTGGTGTGGAGTCTGCAACTCAGACCCCTTACAAGCCAAAATGTTTGGTGTGCTACTGTTTATTTTGTCTCTAGCCCTGCAATGCCTTGCAGTTGGTACCATCAAAGGATATTTGGCTGGCCTTTCAGACAGTTTGAGTTTACCGGACCAACCATCCTTGTTTGAATCTCCTTGTTTGCCCCAGAGACACTACCTAGCCCTGAATGGACTGGTAGTTCAGTCCTTTACATACAATGTCCTACCTGCTAGAGTACATACAGGAGGAAAATTGTACCCACCAAGGGAATTAAGTGTTTGTATCTACACAGCAGCATTTGAGTAGAGGCTAACTCCCTGCAGACACTTTTCCATGATAATGTTTCCTTTTCTTGTAATGTTACTGAAATCAGCATCTGAATTCAATATACATTTTCAAAAGCTGAGGTGGGATTATTTTCACTGGAAGAAGAAGACCTCTATTATTACATTGTGGAATAGACTGCAAGGACTCGGGATGAAGAGCAGGAATTGAAGTGTTTGTGTGTATATAATGTGATATAATACAGTGCTGAAAGTGACTGATAATAGGATAATGAGTGGCCAAGATAACCAAAGGGTGGTGGCCCTCATGCCCCCTTTAAAGCTACTGTCACAGGTGAGTAACTTGGTTTTTGCCAAATGTAGTGTGAAAGAATAGTACAAAAGAAGGTATTTGTCTCAAAAAACCTAATGTTTAAGGTCGCAGAGTGCTTGACCTTATGTCTGTGTAGTTGCTTCTTATATCAGTAAGACTTTGGTGGCTGTGAAATTCAGACATTTATTTAAAATTTGAAGCACAGAGAAAAATATTTTTGCTTAGGTCTTCTGCACCTATATTTTTAGTGTATAAATGTAGCTGCTGATCCCAGGTAATTCAAGTATATTACATTTAGTGCTAAAAAAAAAATAGCAGACTATTAAGTATAGTGCAAAATATTTTGAGCAATTCTGTAATTATTAATTATGTTGTATCATATTTTTTAAAGGTTCATGCTCTAAATATTTTAAGAGCATTGTTCAGAGACACTCGTTTAAGCGAAAACATAATTCCGTATGTAGCAGATGGGACGCAAGCTGCGATTCTAGGGTTTACATCACCGGTCTGGGCAGTAAGTTACATTTTTTTTATATTGACTACTTTTGTGTAAGGATGTTGGCTACCTGTTAACCCATTTGATCGTGCAGTGAATATGATATGCTTTGTCTGTTCCCAGAAATATGGTAGATGACTGCTTTCCAACAGTCATCAACAAACTAGTATGATGCAACTCATGCCAACTGCCTTCAGCAATCCAAGTCCAGTAATGCAGTTCTTATAATCCCATCAGTCTGACATTTATCTAGAATTGTGTACTCGGAATTGGTGAAAGCATTGTCTTTTTTTTCGGAGATTTATATATTGCAAACTTGACCCAAAGGTATCTGAGCGCTATAAATGCGCCCCAGTTGCTTTACAGATGGACACGTTCTTTTTTTTTTTTAGTTAGGCACAGGGAGATTAAGTGATTTTCCCAGAATCACAGGATGTTGAGTGTCCCTCCCGAGACTCTAACCCCGTTCCCCTGTGGCGAGGTCGACCGCTCCAGCCATAAAGCCACATCCTCTTTGTTCTAAGTAATATTGCATTTTGTCTCTGAAGCACGCCACAAAAACAGACTATGTCGAGGGCAAGGATGCTTCCATATACATAGGCCACCTTTCGTTTGTTGTATGTTCTGACTTTAATGTGCTTACTCTGCATGTGTTAACACATTAAACCTAGATGTATTGGCTTTGCCATTGCTTGTTACTTCTTTGGTGCTTGTGTGTGTATATTATTTGGCATTTTTAAATTCTTGTCATGTTACAGCTCTAAAGGGCTTCACAAAGGAAATGAGAAGTTGATTAATACCATCAGGACGATGCTCGCTCATCCTGGAATCATATTCCTTCATACAGTTTACCACACACAGCTTGTTGGAAGAATCAAAATTGGGATAAAATATGGTGCCAGACATTTTTTAAGTTCTTCTAATGGTCTCACAATTCACCCGAAAGACATCATAAACTCTGTTACTTACCTCTAAAGCTTTAATGTCTGACACACGTCGACAGGAAATTAGACAGAGCAAGGAGGCTAACTTCATAGACAGTCTCTTCCGATCCAAATACCTATTACTCGGCCATGAAGTGAACAGGTCAAAGACTAGATTCACATCTCAAAGGGTCTCATATTTAGGTCTAGGGGGTCTCTTTAACCTAATACTCTTAATAATTCTCCAGACCATGACATTTTTCCCAATGCTCCTGCCATTCATTAAAGCATATCCAGCTGAGACTGCAGCTCTGTAGCACTTACGAGCTCTGTAACTAAGACCCCTATCGAATTGTTCCACTAAAAATGTATCACTTCAAATATAGGAGCCTCCACAGGCTTCAAATCCGTCCCCAAACACCAACGTACCCATGATTTCCACATTCCATTGTATATACTGTGGGTACCTGGAGCCCAAGACTCTTCAAAGAGCCCCTCAGCTCTTGCCAAAACATCTCTCCAGATCTCCTGATATCTTCCAGGCTAGAAGTTTCAAAGTCCCTGTCAGTACCACTGGGTGCTTTCTTCCATCTAGGTCCCTTAAGAGACCTTCCTTAGCGGCTAAAACAAGGGATTGTCACAAGCCAGTTCCAAGGTCATTCGAAACCATGCCTGAGACGGCCAAAAGGGAGTTATTAATACAAGAGGGCATATCTCCAGTCTCCTCTTATGAATAACTCTCTGAATCATTGCAAAAGGGAGAGAGGCATAAGCGTGGGTTCCCTTCCAAGACTGCAGGAAGGCGTTCACTGCCAGAGCACCTGGGTCTGGCATCCAGCTGAAGTATTTCTTCAGTTGAAATGTCAACCTGCTCGCAAAAAGATCCAATTCCAATGGACCCCATAAACAAAACAGATTTTTGAAGAGGGTTTCTTTCAGCTTCCAGTCGCTGTAATCCCTTGAAAACCTCGAGTTGCAACACATTTGCCTTCCCAGGTAGGTACTCTGCTCTGAGGCTGGTCTTGTGCTCTATACAGGCACTTCCCTGAGAAAGGAAGCAACCGCTCACATTACCTTGGTGAAACACCAAGGAACCGAGGAGAGACCAAAGGGAAGTGCCTGGAACTGTTAAAAACAGCGTCCCCAGGTGATCTGGAGGTAACACTGGTACTCTTTGGCCATGGGAATGGTGACGTAGGCATCCTTCAGCTCCAATTTCATCAGCCAATCCTTTTCTAGTAATATGTCTTTCAAGAGATGGATTCCCTCCATCTTGAAGTGTCTGTATACAAGGTTGAGATCCCTGAGATTTATTACGGGTCTCCATCCTTTGTCTTCTTTCTCCTCAAAGAAGAGTGTACTCACGAAAACCCAGTATTCCAAGGGTACCTCTACAATAGCGCCCTTTTTCATCATGGAATCCACCTCTTCTTCTGCCACATATGATATTATGAGGGGAGAACATTTCTTGACCCAAGGGATCCATTTCTACCCCCCTCGAGGAGTTTGGGACTTCCTCCTCTGTACCGAGGTCATCCATGTCCAGATCACCCTGATCAAGATCAAAGATGTACTCATCTAGCAGTTCCTCATTCTAAAGCTCCTAGTTCTTCAATGGCATTGTCCTGCATGTTGGTTTGTGCATCTAGTTTAGTATTAGAACAATGGTCCTTAAAAAGAACAGTTTGGTCAGTAGGATAAATATAGAATTGAATCAGTACTATATTGCGAGTGTGCAGCCGGACAATCAATTTAATAAATCAAAAATATCAAAGAACACAAATACAAGCACAGCAATAACGTGGGACACAATCCTGCATCCTACATGAACACATTTAAGACAAAAACATATCAGGCAAGACGGGTTAGCTTGTGGAATATTGAGCACAATTTCAGACAAGCTTAGATAAAGTGTAACTGCACTCCTTTTACCATATGCGATTAATGTGCAAACTGTTTACATTAGTCGACGACGTTTCAATCCTTTAAAAACAATAATAGGATCATCATCAGGACAGTTAAGGTACAAGCCTGAATCAATGAAAATAGCCTGTGGAAAATGAGGAGAAGGGAAGGAGATTAGAGAACGTCTAATACAGAGCCGTAAAACATTGTGCCAACTGTGGGGCAGTCCTGGTGTGAAGCCGACGCACCATGCACGTGGTTGAATAAACTCCAACCGTGAAGTGGCGAAAGATTAGACTCAGCAAAGTGATGTATACTGACAATTATTGAAGTGCCTATATAAAATATTAAAATCACCGGTTTGTGCATCTAGGACAGATGTGCCACTTCGGGATATGTTTCGAGGTGCTTGGACCTCCAGTAATGCTCATGGAAGAAACCTCCTCAGTGTGTTTCATTTTTCTTAATCTATTGCCCTGTTTTTTACCATAGTTGGAGTCTCCCACTGAGACTCCATCACGGTCAATATCTTTAACAGATACCTGAGGCCTTTGATTGGCCATGACCTGACACAAGGTTTCCTGTATGCAAGTACGCATCTCCTGCTGGATAATTTTATTAAGTCCTTGTTAAAATTTGAGAGGAGAGTGTCAGGGCTATCAATGTCCGGATGTGACATGTTAATAAGTGTATTTTAAATACGATAGCCTGAAATATGATATCCTGAAATAGGGGCTGCTACCAGATACACTGAAACCACCAGAGTGCCAAGGGTTAAATATCCTTTTTTTAAAAAAATTTTAATAATGTGTATGGCAAAAACTAACCTTAAAATCTAAATAACCAATATTAAAATCTGAATGACTAATATTAAGGCCTAGAAGAAGGCTTAGAGTAACCTGAAAGCGTAGACACTGCAAGGGAAAAAAACCTAACCTGCGCTTGAGGAACAGCTGATCGCCAGAGACACTGCAACTGTCAGAAATCTCTGTGATGTCAGTGTCTCGAGTGATCAGCTGCTTTTTACTGCCGAACAGCCATCTAAGATGGCAGCATGTAGGGCGTCAGGCCGGGAGAGGCAGTTGCTCATTGCCCTTCTCTAATAGTTGCTCCTGACGTGTCGTGTCCAGAAGATTCTTCGGAAGAAATGTTTCCTGAATGAGAGAGTCTACTCAATGTACCGGGCCTGCAGAGAAGTTGTTCAGGACTATGGAGGAAGTATTTCCCCAGCACTCCCCAAAGCTTCGAGACACGTCTGGAAGAAGAACAGGCCAAACGAAGAGGATAACTCTTCATAGGGAGCGTCGGTACGGTATTAGAGAAGGCACGCTCCCGATCGGGGAATGCCCGCGGGGGGGAGGGGGGGAGGGGGGGTGCAAAAGGAAAACCGTCACAATATCTGGATTCGCAGTAAGCGGCTTTTGGAAATAAGGTACCAATAAAACGATCAAAAAGGAAGGTTTAATTAATTTAATTGGAAACAGAACATTTGACATAAAAATGTAAAACATACATAAAGAATATGGTTGAGAACAAGGAAATGGAGAATGAAGATGCTTATCTGCATAGAGCCACATTTAAAAGAGGCAGACTGTTCTGTGTGCATGCTTATTATATGCCAGGAAGGTTCTGTTCTGGAATAGTTTTCTTTGTGATGTATAACTTCTAAGTGCTGCATGGAGTGGCATTAAAGGAATAATGCATAATGGTACCCTCTGTTTCTTTAATGAAATCCAGCTTCTCTTGCCAATTAGGAGAATCACTATTCTTTGTCAACCTTTAGATAAATCTCTTTTTTTTCTTTTCCAAAGCTGTAAAAACTGTCATTTTATATATTTACTGTAGGAACACATGTTTGTTCTGTTCCCTTCTCCTGTGTGGCAATGTATTTTGTAATCTTCTTAGGAGATAGTAATCAGGACCTCTCATGAAGCTGAGAGTAAGTAGGGGAGCCCTTGGTCCGATTCTGTACGAACCATAATTACATTTTTTGTATTTCCTTTTTTAGTGCCTGCAGTCCTAGAGTCCAAAACCTAGAATACGGTCCCCGTAGAAGCCTATTCACTATACATAGTGGTAAATTTAGAATCCTGTATAACTTTGGTGACATATTTTCAGTGTTTATTAACTAACTTAGGGTTATGCATGTCAGTTCACCTAATGGTAAAAAACAATCCAATTTTCAGAATATTCAGAATACATTTTTATAGCCCCTGAGACTTAGATGTTGCAAGAAACGTATTTAAAGTGCGTCTCTGGTTCACTTCAAGTACAATTATGTGCCTGGGTTATGGTCACACGCTTCTGTGAGTTTGACATAACCTTCAAGCAGATCTCGGTACGGTGGGGGAGTCAAAATGGCTGCTTGCAAACGCTTATGAGGCCAATTTACATGTAATGAATTTCGGTGTGGATTATTTGCATGTTTGCTGGTCGTTCTGAAACCCTGAATGGATTTAATTATTTAGACGCTAGGTCAGCCCAACACTGACTAAAGCGAGTTTTTACAAGTTACAATATATTAAACATGAATCCATCCATTCCAGTAGCTTAACTACAACAGTCTGGCTGATTTAACAACATGTTTGATAAACTCTCATGTAAATATTCCATTTACACTGAAATCTTGTTCTATTGGTTTCTTCTCTGGTCTGAATACAAACGTTCCATATTGACGCTCAATTAACAGACTGCACAAGAATTGTTTCATTTTCATAGTATTTCTCCTTTCATTATCATGTAATGTTGACAGTCTGGCATGTAGATTGATGCTAACCGACTTAAGCTGAGTTTACCATTTTTATTTGAAGGGAACTCAGTGTAGAAGACTGAACAAACTACTCTCCTAAAACCATGTATCTTTCCTTCAGAGGGATTTGATAATGCTTAACTAAATATTAGTACAAGTACCTATTTAATGAACTGATCAAACTTTACCCCCCCCCCAACACAGCTTTCAGTATCAATATCCATTCTGTAGATGGCATTAGGGTGTATTCTTTTTGCCTCTTGCCTCTTGATGTTTTGGACAAACTCTTATCTGTTGGAGAATTTTTGTTTTCTGTCAGGTATTCTAGAGATGGTGCCTTTAAGAGTCAGGAGGAGGAGGCTGTAAAGCTGGGTAATAAATAATCAGGCACTGTAGATTGGATATGCCTTGAAGGATTTACTTCACCTGTAACTATAGGGCTCTGAAAGCGTACAGGTAACAGATATTTGAGTCTTCGTTTCTTATGATTAGGAGCCATCAGAATACAAGACACATTTTCTGGTATCGATATTCTTTGTTCCACGTTGATATTCAGTGCCCTCCATTTTCTAAGCTACCGTGCCTCATCCCATTGCTGCTATCCCTTTGTCTCTATCTTCTTTTTTTGATTGCACTGTCTCCTGATAGCTGACCCCCTTCTTTTGTACCGTCGACTGCATTCATCTTATCACAATTATTCCAAGTAGTAACTGTGCGTGTTGACCACCAGGACTGTAAGCGGATTTCTATTTATTGTCTCCCTTGTTAATTCACTGCTGCCATCAAGCACTTGCTTTTTAGAACCATGGATGCTATTGATTTTTGTCCTCAGCCATGTTAAAATGTCTGACAAAACTTTTAAGGCTTTCAGGCATTGACCACCATCAGCTTTCTTTAGCCCTGATTTTTAGGTGATGCTACTTCTGTCAGCTTTTGTACCTCCTGAGAGGAGCTATGCCCCGTCACTTACGTGGAGGGCCCATGTGTGCTCTGTATGGCTTCTGATGTACTTTTTAGGGGTGGGTGCTTGGGAATCTGTTTATAGGTGAGGAATGTGCGGGTAGTCGTCGGAAGAAAAAATGCATTGGCTTTGATAATGATTTTTATGGTGGATACTCTATTAGACACAGCCATCTTCCTGGCCTTCCAAAATGCCAGTGGGGTGGATCCCGTCCCCATAGACGTTTATGGAATGTCCTGTGAGTCCAGCTCCCCCCGGAAGTCACTATATTCCATGCTGTGCTATAGAAGGCTGCAAAAGTATTGGATTTGCCCTTACCAACACTGGACTCCAGGTCTAATGAATTGACTGAGGTCCTGCTGCGCATTTTGTTGGTTTTTAGCTTATCCTTACAGGAGCATGTGCAACCCGTTGCCGAGAGGGTGCTCTCCTTTCTTTCCGCTGGCATGGAAGGCCATAACATCAGATCAGTGGATCTTCCAACAAGTGCCACCCCATGTCTTCCCACTCAGTTCTTTTAGCCATGGGTTCACTATTTTTTGCAGCAGGAGGTGGTGGCCCTTCTGCAGACAGGCACTGTGAAGTAGGAAATCGGCAAGGGTGCTAGTGTCAGTATATTTTATGGCGGTCTTTGTCCTATCTTAGGCCTCAGGGTTTTAACTTGTTCCTCTGTAAGTAAAAGTTCAAGATGCTGCTTCTGGCTCAGGTTCTTCTGGTGCTGATGCTGGATGTTGTACCTGTCCCTAATCTTGCAGGACATGTATTTCCATATACTGATCTTGCAGCCTCACAGAAGGGTATCTGTGATTTGTGGTGGGTTCCACACACTACCAGTTCACGGTCCTCCCTTTTGGAGTGACATCAGCACCGCAAGTCTTTACATAGGTGATTGTAATGATTGCAGCCCATCTCAGAAGATCGGGGTTCTCACTATTCCCATACATGGACGACTAGCTGCTTAAAACAGGTTTTGTTTTAGGGATTCTGCACATACACAGAACTATGCGCAGGAAAATGGGACTTTGGTGTATAGGGGCTAAGCCTTCCTACCGCCTCAGTACCCAAAATCCCAAGACAGACTAGCTATAGTGTCTCATTCGCTCGCCTACATAATCACGAAGCTGCAAATAATTAGACAACCCAGAACACAACACTCCCGACACACTTAGGAATCGCGGTAGCAAGACGTACCCTTTCGCTCACTCACTCGTACCTGTCCACAATAAGAATCGACAGAGTCATTGTTATAGTTCAAAATGTTTATTTTAACTATAATGCTGTACACAAGCCACTACCAACAGCAAAACTCATAACCTAAAACAGTTAGCATTGTAGAAAGTCCATCGATTATGAAGGGGGATGTCATTGTATACAGAGAGTGGATAAAGGACTATGAGGCTTAACCACCCTCCCCTTGGTAAAAATAAGTTTTATTATATAAAGGAAGATCTCTGGGCTTTATCAGCAGACCCCATACCTTAGTGCCTATATGGTATTTCTGGAGCATAGCTCTTCTCCCTGGAAAGGTCCCTCTCCAAATGTGTTTTA
This sequence comes from Triturus cristatus, assembly GCF_964204655.1. Lineage (NCBI taxonomy): Eukaryota > Metazoa > Chordata > Amphibia > Caudata > Salamandridae > Triturus > Triturus cristatus. Next base: position 1,637,237,518 of record NC_140589.1, read on the forward strand.
GAACAAGATGCATCCCCATAATATCAAAGCACGAATTTCCAGCCGCTGCTGTGTTAGCATGTTTTGTCTAGGTGCTAGGGACTGACCAGAGCAGAATAACAAGGGGCATTGTTTATCGACCTTGCACACCGTGTTCAGACTAAACTCCAGGAACACGCAGAGAACGCAGAAGGCAGACAATTCTCATGTGAAAGGCACAAACAGAGTCTTGCAAAATAAAGTCATGTAGTAACGTGCGCAAAAGCAGCATCGTGGCAGCAGAGCTCATGCTAACTTAGCAATGTCGACAATGACCCCAACGGCTATATGACACCCTCCCCTTGGCCAGGTCGTAGCATATATATATAAGGCTCAAACAGAGTTCAAAGGTAATCAGAGTCTAGAAGTGCTCGACAAATTCAAATTGCGTTTAAAACTGTGTTGTTCATTGTGAACAGGATTCATTTGAAGATGGAAGAACCATCAAAGTACGTGAACTTAAGTATGCAATTCATTCCAAAACTTCATCTCTATCGTTTTTAGCAAAAAGGGATGCCATCCAATGAAGTAGCTCGAAGGAACACACATGCCTCCAAGAGCATATCCGGGCAACTTGCGTGGTATTCGATGAAACTCAGTATCAAACGCATTCAAAATTTGATGTATTAGTTTCCCAAAATGAAGTGGGAGATTCTTGTTCAGCAGTAACTGAATCTCACTAGATGTTCTAGCCACCTGCAATTCGATGGTCTCTGGAGCTGAAGTGAGAGCCACTTCTTGTTGAAACTATAGCACTTTGAGTCTGCTTAATTGATTGAAATCTGTTTTCAAAGTCGGAATGGAAGGCTAAATAGAACTATCTATATTCCCTTGCGGAGGTGGAAAAAGCACATTGCTACAACAAGTAACACGTTGTGGAACTGTTACTATATACGAGATGCCTGCCCGTAAGCCACAGCTGTCATGGTTATTCAAAATCAGATAACTGCCGTTAGAAAGCAAAGTGAGAGTGGTAATTATTGCCGGGACAGGCGTCCCTCTCAAAAAACAAGCCAGATTAGGTGCGGACACATTACAGGCGCCATGCAACTTAACTTGTTTGCAAACTAGGGAGTGTCCTACTGTTGAATTGCAGTCCTCCCGGTTAGGAACACCTCCTTATCTTCCCGTTGACATCGTAAGTGAAAGGTAGGCACCATAATTCATGGAGAAAGGCACTACCCAGGGGTTCGAAGCAGAATCATTCAAATAATCCCATGGTACCTTTCCCATCTTGAGAGTTTGTAATGTCAATGCAAATTGCATAACAGATCATAATTGATTTTGACCATGATATAACACAGATACATCACTTTGAACAATATCAATAACAGACTAAACAATAGTATCCAAAGTATAAATGCGGGAAGACAGTGTATTTATGCTTTTGTCGACTACTGCAAGAACTTTCTCCAAAGTTGCTTTGTCAATTTGACGCAGATGGAATGCTGCTTCCATCTGCGAAAGTTTCCATAATTCATTGTAAGCCTCATAGATGAATCCCTTTGATCTGGGAGTTTTAGGATCCAAGATAAAATCAGCCAAATTGATGTCGCTCGACAATAGTGACAGCTGTTGTTTCACTGATGACAGAGTGGAGTGTTCCAACCATTGTTGACACAATTTTCCCACCGAATACGTGGTGACCGAGTGTGAATGGGGGTAACGGGGATCAGGTCTAATTTGTGTGAAACCGGTCGTCACATTATAAAAACGCAGTTGACATGCATTAGAATTAGTTTGCCACAACAACTATCCTGAGGGGTCAACATCAGAAATATTGAAACTGTCATTTTGAAACAGCGCTTGTAGCACATCGATTGTATAATTGATATGTTTACTCCAATTATCATACTCAGTCATTGACGGAATGGATGAAACATTCAGATTTTTGGCAGAAGCCAAGCCAAAACAAATAGTTTGGTGCACTGCGTCATTTGAAAATATTTTTTGAGTCGGAATGAGGCACGCATGATGCAAAGCTTCGGTTCCCTGCACCTGCCAAGCCTTAGTGCACCAAATCGATTTCAAATCAATCGTATGTTTCCAGTGATCATAACCCTGTAAGGCCAATTCAGTTCTAAATGAATTTGAATATATTAATTTTGTGTGTGTCAGAATAAATTTAGATTGAGACAACAATTTCAATTTCAAGAAATAGGACTTTGGATTGGACGTGTTGTAATCATTGAAATGGGTGAACTTATTTCTAAGCGTTTTGGAACTCCCCTGTAAGGGAGTTGGACAGTGTTCCCACTTCATGTAATTAAAAACAGGTCTTAACGGATTTGTTTTGTGCAAGAAATGATGGCCATAATGTTGATAGAATAAATCAGCATAATTGGCAGAATTTATATACAAATCTTCAGCATCAAAAGCAGCATAATACTTTAAATCAGAAAACAATGAATGTACTGCTTTTACATCTAAATCATCAGAATGTATGTCCTGTGTTACCACATCTCCTAATGAAATGCGAAACACGTATGGTATCTTGAGGACTTCCGTCGGACCATAGATTGCGAATGCAACTTTATCCCAAACGATGCCGTCTGCAACAGGGAAAGCCGAAAGGGTTTGATCATGTTTCATGATATGGGATGATGTATGGGGAGACAGAATTCCGTCGACCAACTTTACAGAAAAGCGTTCTGGCAAATAATGACCATTGATGAGCAAGAAGAACACTGTCACAAATCCAATCGACATGAAGAGGAATATCAGTATAAGCACCAACCAGATGTAGGTCCAGGGTGGGATCAGGTAAGTCTTTTTCAACCAAGAGACGAAAATACTCGTTCCTGTCGGTGGAGGTGTCGCAGAGGAGGACGAGGAGGAAGAGTCATCAGAGAAGCTCGTATGGTCCCCAAAATAACAGCTTGCTCCCACTTTCATTTGCAGTGGCAGCGCAACATCAGCTTGATGATGTAGAGGACTGTCCGGTACTTCAGTATGGGATTTATCCACAGGATAAGCATATTCGATGTCTGCGTTGGAAGAGGATGAATGCACAACAGGCAAAAGGTCAGTAGTAGTCTCCATCTCACCCTCAACGATACGGGCATTAGTCAAACAGGACATCGGAATCAAAGACATGGCGTTGCATGAAACATAGGAGTCACACTCTTCAGAATCGGCCAGATGGTGTAATTTGACATTGTCAACTGATATGTATCTATTTTCTTTGCGACCAGGCAAAGGTGGCAGTATCACTGTACGAGTACCCTTCAATCCAAGAACTGGGACCGGTGCACGATAAGAGGGACCAAATTATTTTTTGTTCTCCAGCTTTTCTCTTATCAGATCTCCAATTTTGAGAAGCCAGCCGGCGACCAGAATCAGCATTGCCGTGTCATTGGAATGGTATATATATGCAGTAGCGAAGCTTTCACAGGTCTATTGTAGGTCCTGTAACATAGTAGAATGGTTATCTACGTCAAATGTCGCAGCCGCCGCCACAGCGTCTAGACCATCAAGGTCTGGCACCAACATTTTAGTGCCAAAGAGCATTTTGTATGGGGTCCACCCAGAGATCTTCTTGGGAGATTATTAAGTGCATGTTGAACTCCATATAAATGGGCCAGCCAGTTCCTGCCAGTACCTAAGACTCTAGCTGTCAAAGATTGCTTTAAGTCATGGTTCATTCGCTCCACTATTGAATTGCCCCCAGGCCTGTATAGAGACGAAAACTGCACCAGCACCCCCAAAGACTTCATTGCGTCATTGTACGCCTTAGAGGCGAACGCTGGACCTTGGTCAGAATGGAAGGTGCCACAGGCAAACGTCCCGACAAAGACACACAAATCTCTAATGACATTTCGAGTGTCAGCGCTGCGTTGTAGCCAAACCCATAGGAATCTAGTGCACAAATCAACTGCAACAAAAATATATTTATATGCAGTATCAGAAGTCAATGGACCGCAGTGATCAAGATATACCAGCCAAGCGGCTGATTCGATGTATATAGCTGTGTTTGTGGTGGTCTTGAAACCGTAGACGGTTTGATTTGTTGACAAATGTCACAAGAAAGCACATAATTACGGGTTTCTTTGTATAAACCACGCCACCAATAACGTTGCTGTAAAATAGAGACGGTCGCAGACACCCCGCCATCTGCAAAAGCCATGCCTTCATGTGCGGATATGATCAAAGGAAGTCTGCGGTTCATGTTGGGAATCAACCAATCCCCAACTGATGAAATTGTAGCATAAGGAACTTGTTCGCGAGATAAGTTATAAGAATACTTTGAAGGGAAGCCCTGCGGGTAAGCAGTTCCATCCTTCGTAGCAGCGATAGCTGCCAAAGTTTCATTATCTATCTTAGTCATGGATCTTGTAACTGCTGCAACAGAACAAGTGGCTACTGCAGATTAGGCTGCCTCGTCAGCTAAGAATTACCAACAGCATGCGCTCCCACACACTGATGGCCAAGAGTATGAATAACCTGTGTGAGTGGCAGACGTTCTTTAAGCTCCGCCACTCGAACACAAAGCATTTAATGCTTTATTGCGCGGCCCTTAAAATCCCGATAATCATTCTGAGACCAAAAGAATAGGTTGTCATAAAAAGACTACACAGTAGTAAGAATCGCACACAATAAGAGTATTCACATTAGGACCTGCAAACTCAAGAGCTAGAACAAGAGCACGCAGCTCCGCAAATTGCGCCGTACAGTCAGGAGCTTTAGCCTCTTGTCTGATTGGATATTGTGGTTGTAGCTGTGGCATAGACCATAATGGTATATCATGTGCCGGCGAATCTCTATCCCAGCCCACCTGATTACGGTACACCGCTGGGGCAAGGGCCAATGCCCACTCAGATTCGTAAGCCTGTTTAGCTTCCTCAGGGACATAAGGTGAAAAACTCGGAAGTATCACGTCCTCCTCTCTAGAAGCGGCTAGATCAAATGGTGGAGGCCAATGTGCCTCCGCCAATAAAATGTCATACAAGGAAGTGAGATTTTCCCAGAAAAACGCAGTAATTGTAATTGTACGCTGTATATCACCCTCAATTTGGAATACAATTTCATAGAGTCTATCCAGGGGACCAACTCGAGTATCTGCTGTTTCTACTGTAATAAATGTATCAGTTGCTCTCGCTTCAAGACAGAGACGCAGTGCCTCCCGCACTATGGTAACCTCCGCTTTCTAGCAGAGTCCCTGCCCATGTCAAATCTAGGAGTAGCGTTCTCACCATCTGAGGCATATTTTGCTGTTAAAGCGGCAACTTTCTTCTTTTGATAAGAGGGTCGAAAACGAGGCAGGCCCTCTTGTTTGGTTTTTACGTCAAACTGTTGAGGTAGTTCCCATCCCTGTTGAGTGTTTGTACATTTGCCGCGATCCTGGCGCTCTTCACCACCGACTTGAGAGTCCGATGTGTCCTGCAAAGAACGAGGAGAGCGCTGATCAGGGACTTGAAATCTATTAGGATTCTTAATTTTCAAGTGGTCGCGCAAATCATAAGTACGCTCAGAAGAATCAGGTGTCGGTGAACCAGCACGTGAACCTTGCTTCTGTTGTTGCTGCCCCTGGTTTTTATTTCTCCAGTTCTTTTTAAGAAAGAATGAGCGCCCATCCTTATCAGTTTTCCTTTTTGTTGAGGTGGAGGTTGAGTAAAAGGCTTTAGCAATAATCTTTGGTAATTTGCGCTATTTGTCTGCGTCAGCAACAGCCTCCAAGCGTTGCGCCACTTGTAAGCTAACAGCTTCACCCTTCAAATTAGCAAGGATCATATCGCAAACAATGTCGAACACTCCCACCAGTCTCAGTCCCAACTCTAGGGCTGCTTCAGCCCCATGTTCATCCCGAACAATGTGTAATCACGGAAGGGAGAACGGTCATTGGGGTGCTGAAACACATCGAATATACTGCTGCAAATACTCTACCCCAAGTGTTACAATCAGCTAACTCGGGAACAAGGCCTTTAGGTGAGCTCATGGTCAGAATGCTGTTTTTCTCCACAGGTGTGGTATTTGGAAAAACAGCTTTGAGTTGCCCATATTTTTCAGCAAGCCAATAAGGAAGCTCATCCTTATTTTGCGTATGCTTACCCATCACTGAATTGATCATGACAGGACTTAAAACTATACCACCGTGACCAAGTGGTTGTGCAGCAACTCCAGGTGGTCCCTGTATGGTGCACGACATGAACTGTATAACAACTCTATGTACACGTATTAATGAAGTATGTAATATGCGTAGCTCAGCGACTGGAACCTTAAAATAATTTGGATGCGAGTTATACCCAGCCAAAACTGGCCTCGTGGCCCTTTCAATTGATAAGGGGCCTAAACGGACCGCTGTCACAGGGTGTGGAAGAGCTCCATTAAACCATATGGTGTGTTGCAAAGCCGTTAACGGAACTTCAAGAGATCGATGCGGCCGATAATCCAGCAGAAGCGCGGTGGCAGTATATTCGTGAAAAAAATTATCATTTACATCCAGTGACCTAAGAATAAAATACCTCGAAGCGATGTGCAGCATCCATTTCAACAACAAAAATAAAATCAGCACCGGCATTAGGGACTCCATGTTGAGTCAATTAAGCAGTAACTGGAGCACGGTTAGGAGCCACTATGGCAACCGCCATAATCAATAGAAGAGAATAACAACCTACACGTGGCAGAGCAATAATGTGTAAAAGAAAGAAAAAGACCTTTTCTTGAAAAACCTATAATGCTTGAAAAACCTATTATATCTCAATATAGGAGGCTACACCGTCACAAATGTCTCCGAAAACAGAAGTGAGGGGATTGTGGAAAAGTACAAGCACTACTCTTGCAGATAAGTACCAGACTAAATATTGGTGGCACCATGTTGTAGGGATTTTGCACATACACAGAACTATGTGCACGAAAACGGGACCTCGGTGTCTAGGGGCTAAGCCTTCCTACCGCCTCAGTACCCAAAATCCCTAGACAGACTAGCTATAGTGTCTCATTCGCTCGCCTACATAATGACGAAGCTGCAAATGATTAGACAACCCAGAACACAACACTCTGACTCTCTCAGGAATCGCAGTAGCAAGACGTACCCTTTCGCTCACTCATTCGTACCTGTCCACAATAAGAATTGACAGAGTCACTGGTTTAGTTCAAAATGTTTATTTTAACTATAGTGCTCTATAATGCAGTACACAAGCCACTACCAACAGCAAAACGCATAACCTAAAACAGTTAGCATTGTAGAAAGTCCATCGATTATGAAGGGGGATGTCATTGTATACAGACAGTGGATAAAGGACTATGAGGCTTTACCACCCTCCCCTTGGTAAGAAGAAGTTTTATTATATAAAGGAAGAACACTGGGCTTTATCAGCAGACCCCCTACCTTAGTGCCTATATGGTATTTCTACATCATAGGTACAGCATAGCTCTTCTCCCTGGAAAGGTCCCTCTCCAAGTGTGTTTTAGAACAACATGCATACCCATAATATCAAAGCACGAATTTCCAGCCGCAGCTGTGTTAGCATGTTTTGTCTAGGTGCTAGGGACTGACCAGAGCAGAATGACAAGGAGCATTGTTTTTCGACCTTGCACACCGTGTTCAGACTAAACTCCAGGAACAGGAAGAGAACACAGAAGGCAGACAATTCTCATGTGAAAGGCACAAACAGAGTCTTGCAAAATAAAGTCATGTAGTAATGTGCGCAAAAGCAGCATCGTGGCAGCAGTGCTCATGCTAACTTAGCAATGTCGACAATGACCCCAACGGACATATGACAGTTTATCACAGATGATTTTGCATCAGGTGCGGGTAACACAGTCACTGTGGTATGACTTGGACTTATCCATCAACATGTTCAGGTGTCACCTAGAGCCCTCTTAGCATCTCTTGTTTGTAAGGGTAGTACTGGAGTCTTCACTCCTCCCCAGAGGTCTGGGTCATTGAGTTTATGATTCTGATGTTTCATGATGGGGTTCAGATGTTGGTCCTCACTGTCTTACACAGAGAGGTCTGCGGGCCTCTTCCATCCTCCTGGTCACGTACACATGCTGGCACATGAAGGGTCTTGAGTGGTGCATCCACAGGCAGTAGTCCCAACATGGAGGAGATCTGTCATACGTAATAGTGATCACCCAGGATGCTGCAGTGGAAGGAGACATGTGGTTGGTAGAGGAGGACCTGCTCTCCACTAGTGGTGGCCACAGTAGTGACAGATGCGTACATCCTCGGATGAGATGCTCATCTGGAGGAGTTAGAGATCAGAGGCCTCTGATCTTCAGTAGAGCAGGTTCTGCACACCAACCTGCTAGAACTGAGGGCAGTTCAGCTGCCTCTCAAAGCATTCTTCCCTTCACAGTCATTCCAGAGCATGACTTTCAATATGACTGTGATGTGGTATGTCATCAAGCAGGGAGGAGTGGGGTCTCAGCTTCTCTGTCAAGAGGTGCTGAGGCTCTGGGCATGGGCTCACTGACATGGAACTTGGCTAATCGCTGTTTTTTGAATACCAGTGCCAACAGCTAGAGTCAGAGTCATCTTGCTGATCATGAGTTTCATCTTCATTCAGAGTTTGTACAGTATAACTTTGCCCTGTGGGACTCCCATCAGGTGGACCTCTTTGCTACTCTCAGCCATGCCACTTCTTTCAGCTCTGTGCCCTCCAGCAGATGCAGGGGGCCATGGAGGACTTGTTTAAGATTTCACTTTCCACTTCATAACGTGTTTACTCCAACAGCGTTGTGGGATTCTGAGAAAGATTTGCCATGATGAGCCCCTAGTTATCTTTATCACCTTGTTCTGGATGAGAAAGGTGTGGAATGTGGACCCTTTGAACCTTTCACTGTGTTTCTTGCCCAGTCTTCCTCCCAAGACGGACCTTCTCTGCCTGTCAACGGGCCAAGTTCTGCAATCCAACCTTCAGAGTCTACACCTTGATGCCAGGAGTTTGGGCGGAGGCACTTGAACTCTTTCTAGCTGCTGCCAGAGGTTGTTGACAAGATCTGGTTTGCTTGTTGATCCTCCATCAAAAAAGTCTAATTTGGGAGGTGGGATAGGTTTTTCCCTTGGTGCACGGAGTATAAGGTGGATCCCTTGAGAACTCACCGTCTGAAGTCCTCTAGTTGGCGCTCTCACTTCCTCAGCAGGGTTGTGTGGTGGCACAATCCAGGGTTACCTCTTGGCTCTGTTGTCCTTTCTCTGACTCCTAGACCAGCCATTCCTGTTCAAATCTCCGATAGTGATGAGATTTTTATAGAAACTGGAAAATCTGTTTACACCCACTCCCTTTGTCATGCCCCAGTGAAACTTGAATCTTGTTTTGATGGTTTTGATGGGTGCTTCGTTTCAGCCCCTTCAGATGTTCCACTTGAACTGTGTTCGTTCTGGCCATTACCTTGGGTAGATACATCAGTGAGTTACAAGCGCTGAGTGCCCCTCCTTCCTCCCCCCCCCCCCCCCCCCCCCCCCCGAAACACATACTTCTTTCCGGACAAGGTGGCACTTTCGATGCTTCAAGATTTTTTCGTTTGACCACTCCGCCAGACTCACAACCTATGAAGGTACTGCTCTAGAATCTATTCAAGAGGAGAGGGAACCGGTTTGTAGAAGTATCCATCCCAAGAACACATTATTTAGCTCTGTAACAATTTTCCTGTTAGATTTTCCATCTATCTGCTGATTCTTCACCAATTCTGTGGCCTCCCCGTTTTGAAGTATGGTCATAGACCACATAAAAATGGTACAACTTAGATTGCTATACTGCAGTCTCCCACTGTATGTCATTGCTCGTCTCTGCCTCTCAGCGCATTGAAAAAACAGGAAACCGACGTTGGTGCACTGGGGTGGGCGCTATATAGCTCCATTGATGTCATCATTGTGTCTCATCTGGTGCAGGAGAGCTTTGAAAGTTTCCAAATCTAATCTTGCACCTGGGAATTTTCAAGCACAGAAAAGATAATGGGAAGAATAGTTGCTAATAGTCTTAACCACTGGCAGTTGCTTGGGGTAGCATTCCAACCCATTGCTTTTCATCCACACTGACACTGTAGACAGAGGCCCACCTTAAACAAATCCATACTGATTCTGCTCCTCATGGTGATAGTACATCCTGAACTATCAGGCAAGGGGGCAAGTGGTTGTAAAATGTCACATCAACACCGAGAGGGCACTATAGGTCCATATTACTCACATTATTCATTTTGTACATTACATGATTTAATAATTGATTGTAGTACTCTTTAGAAAGATTTGAAGCATTTAAGTGGCATCTGTTTAGTTGTCATTGTTTTCCTGGGGCAGCAGTTATGTATGTCAATGTTTTTAGAAATGTTTGTTTTTGTTGGAGATAAGGTGCTAATATTTGAAATGTGTTTTATGCTGCAATGTGTATTAATATAAGTCAAATTTTAAATACAAAGAACATTGTAAGGAAATTTAAAACATATTCTGATATGTATTTTTCTTTTGTATTGCATGGATGCTACGAAATAGGTTTAACAAGGCATGTATAAAGATAGAAAATAAAGTGCACTATGGGGCAGTGTAATGTTTGCTTGACAAGGTTCTGCATTTACAATGTTTATTTTCAAACAATAAGGAGGATTCATTGGTAGATGCTTATATCAAGAATGAGCCTGTAAAGGGTGAGCTTGTTAGGTGTGCTGATTAATGCTCTGAGAGCCACATTGTCATGGTGAAAGCACTTTTTTAAACGCACTGAAAGAAAGAAGAAATACTGTGTTAACCATCCATTTAACTTTATTTGTTTAGGGAAATTAAATATCCTGAAAATAATTCATCACTTTGAATTATAAGAAATATTTCACAGTTAAGACCTTTTTCTGTGAAATATAAGTTTTGAAGCCACTGAGATGTATATATTTCTGATGTATACTTAAAAACGCAGATTCATCACCTTGTGAATACTCTCAAGTGCCAGAATAGATCCAGAGACTTTTTCTCAGCAATTCCATGTCCACATCTGGTCAATCTCACCCTGGAAGTGTCTTCAGGGACACAATATAACTGCCACCTCTGCGCGTCAACATCAGTTCCTTTCTTTCCGCACATTCCGATGCAGATTTGTTGCTCACTACCTCAATTTTGGTCACTATATAGAAAATTCTCTTCAAACGTTTCCAGTGTGCAAGGGACATTGCCCCTCCTCTAAATCGATGGGATTCAAACCTTGTAAAGTTGACCACAAACAGATGTCTGTGACGGACCCGCATAATGTCTGTCTCTGGTGTCTCTTTGCCTTCCATGAGTCGAAGTTGTGTAACAAATGCATTCAAATGAACTCAAAGACTATCCTGTACCTCTAGGCCAAACTCTGTCACAGAGAACTGTGGAAAGGCTCAGGAGACCAGATCCTGATTAAAGTTGAGGACCTAGATGTGTTCTCGGTCTCGAGGACATTCCTCAGCGGAATCATCATCCTTCTTCAGATCCTCGGGTAAATCAAAAAAGAAAAAAACACAAGAAGTCCAAACATGGCTCCCCTTACTACTCTCATCTGGAGACGTTGCATGGAAGTCAGGGTACCTCCAGATTTCGTCACCCACCATGGAACAGACTCCTACACTAGTCTAGAATCAGCTAGAGTTCTCCAGTCCATTGGCGACACCACAGCAGACTCAAGTCTTTAAATAGGCAATGTAGATAATTTTTTTACCCTTCCAGAGCCTCCAGGCCCTGTGATTCCGCAGAAGGCTCCAGTCTGGTTCCCACCGGCAGATCCGTACCTGACTGTACCACTCGATCACACTCTGGACGCTCTGACTCCTTCTCTTGTGCCTAATACCGCACTGGTTCCTCATGTGTTGATGTTGGCAGCAGTTCCACCGGAGGGCAAGCCTACTGCTTCAGGTAGGCCACGATCCCTTTTAGTTCTCTGTGCTCCCCTTTGTCTTCACCAGTGCCTCTCAGGTGTTCACAAAAGTGATTGTGGTGTTTTTTCCCCATCTGAGGAGGTTGGGAGTACCAGTTTTTTTGTACTTCAACGACTTGTTGCTGATGACAGGCTCACCTCAAATGTTCATGAACCACCTCCAAGCGACAGCTGACCTGTTGACATATTTGGGATTTACCATGTATGTGCCAAAGTCACACCTGACTCATTCACAGAGGCTCCCTTTCATTGGAGCCACCCTGGGTACAGTGCAGGTTTGGCCTTTTTCAACCTCAACGAGTCCAGTATATTCGGGCTATGATCCCAGTGTGTCAACCCTTAACTTGGGTTTCAGTGAGAGTGGCTCTGAGTCTTCTTGCTCTCTTGGCCTCCTGCTTGTGGGCCACCCAGGTGGTATAAGCGTGCTCTGTAGTGGTATCTAAAGACTCAGTGGGCTCAGAACTAAGGAAGCCTCTTGGATCCATCCAGGTGTTGCAGGAAACTGCGAAGGTTCTGCAGTGATGATTGCTGTACCGCAGTTGGGCCAGCAGACCCCTCTCCCTGCCCCAGCCAGAACTATTGGTTGTGACACATCTATCATTGCTAGGTTGAGGATGCCAGCTGGGAAAGGTGGAGATCAGATGACTCTGATCTTCAAGCTGTTGGACTTCTGAATGATCCATTTGGCAATAAAGGCTTTCTTCCCATCCATTAAGGGGAAACATGCACAGTTTATACAAAAACATCACTGCTATGTGGAACTGCAACAAGCAGGATGGGGTGGGGCCGTGGGTCTTGTGCCAAGAAGTTCTATGCCACTGGAACTGGCTGTTTTGTCAAGCCATCTCCCTGGTCGTGCAGTATCTGGCAGGATCTTTAAATGACAGGACACACAAACTCGGCCAGAACCCTGTCGTGATTTCTTTCTCCACTGCCGAGAATGCTCTGTGTCCAAATGATGGAGCTACCAAGGCAGTTCTTCCTTGGAGTTGAACTGGAGCTCAGGACACCTGTAAACCTTCCTTCTCTAAAGCTCCTGCCCAAAGTCCTGAGGTAGAATACATATGACTGGGCCCAAGTTATGTTATGTTATCGATCATTTGTAGCGTGCACAGATACTCGGAAGTGTCCCGGCGCGATAAGCCTAAGCTGGGGTAAGCAGGAGTGGAAAAAGCAGCTAAACGACTTAATCAAAAAGTAGGGTTTTCAGTTGCTTCTTGAACGTCCTAAGATCGTGGTTGTTCCTGAGCTCAAAGGGCAGTCTATTCCAGGCCATGGCCGCCCTTACAGGAAGGGAGCTCCCTCCCGTTCTGGCAAGGCGGTATCGTGGGATGACAGCAAAGCATTGTCCCGTTGACCAGAGATGCCTAGATGGCGCATAGAAATTGAAGTGCCTCCTGAGATAAGAGGGTCCAGACTTGTAGAGGGCACCATGGGCGATGGTTAGTGCCTTAAACAGAATGCGCTGGTCAGCAGGTAGCCAATGCAAGTCGCGAAGAAACAGCTTGATTCCGAAACTTCACGGAATACCTAGTAATATTCTAGCAGCCACGTTCTGAATAGTCTGCAGCTTTTTTATCTGGTAGCAGGGAAGGCCAATGTAGAGAGAATTGGCATAATCGAGCCGCAACAGGACGAGAGCACGGGTCACCATTTCATCAAGTCATCCTAGTGGCTCCAGATTGGGCCAAGAGAGTGTGGTACCTAGAATGTCTGTCAATGCAAATCTATCCTCTGATCCAGCTGCCTTCTCGTGAGGATCTTCTGTTGCTGCAGCAGGACAGGGCCCTGCACTCGAGCCTGCACAACTCTCGTCTCCATGTTAAAAGATTGAACGGCAACTGCTAATTGCTTTTGACCTTCCTCCCGAGATAGAGGTTCTATGCATATCCAGCCCCTGCAATCCCAGTTATTTGACTTCCTTCCTGTTTTCCCCTTGGTTGGCCCAGCAAGACCCTGCCCTAGCGGCAGTTAAAGATTATTGCCTACCTCGTAGTCCTTTATATGTTAACCTGATCAGCCACCTCTGTTTAAATCACCTGTTGTGATGCGTTTTTTAAAAGGACCACCCCACATGTTTCCTCCAAAAACCTTTTGTGATTCCCCAATGGGATCTGGATTTGGTTCTCACATTTCAAATATGTACCCCATTGGCACTGATGCACAGTAACCTTCTTAGACTACAAGCCCTGAAGGCAGTGTTCCTCATAGGGCTAACACCAGTCAGTTGCATGAGTGGGTACCGGGTATTTACTGTCGAAAAATTATAAACACCACCTTCTTCCCAGTCAGACAAGCTAGTGCTACAGACTAAGGCGGCGGTCCATCAGAAAGTCGTCATGCCCTTCCACTTTGGACAGTGTATCACCCTGCTGGCATTCTTTGCCCCTCCTCATCCATCCAAGGAGGAAGAGAGCTCTGACCTTGCACAGTGATCGTAGCAGGGACCATCAGATGGAAGATCAACTCTTCTTTGAGTTCTCTGGAACAAAGAAAGGAAAGGCAGTACAGAAATGGAAAATCTCCAGATGGATTGTCCTTTTTATTAAGATCTGCTACGGATTGGCTAAGAAACAGCCTCCGGAAGTCCTGTGGGCTTATTACCAAAGCAAGGCCACCACTACTGTGATGGTGCATGGAGTATCTGTCATAGGCATCGTGTGGTGGGAAGTTTGCCCATTCAGTCCTGCAGGATTTTCTGGTCTGAGCCATTCCACAGACGCCTCGCATGGGGAAGTACATCTTTAGCATCTATTTGCAATGTGAGGAAGTTTCAATTAGCAGTATCCATAAAAAGAACAAGTTACTTACTTTTTGAATTTTTTGCTGGTGGATACTCTATCTACCAACAAATTCTTCTCCGACTCACCCTCCTTCCAATTCTGTGTAATAAACCCCCTTAGTCTATATTAAAACGTTTCAAACTAGAGATCTGCACACTGGAACAACCTAATTATTGAAGGCTCCACATCCGACGGCGCACACAGATATCAGAAAGAAACTGATGTTGATGCACGGAGGTGATTATATTGTTGCCTCATCTTCACTTGCGAGACAGGATGGTCTCGAAACGCAGCCGCATGAAGCCACTTACAAGCGTGTGAGGGAATTTTTGAGAAAAAAAATCTCTCAAACCAGTCTGGCTTCTGGGGGTATTCACAAAGTGAGGAATCTGCACTTAAAGTATCCATCAGAACTCGAGTTACCAAAGTTTCTGTGTATACCTTTATTGCAAAAAGAAAGGTTATACTATTGTTATTGTATAAGCTTGTCTTAAGCTTTTGAAATATGCATAAGAATTTGAATATTTCATAAGAGCAGCACTTTTGATTATGTCATTGTGTTTCTACTTGGCTTCACTCAAACGATGGGTGGACTAGTGGTATGTCACTTCCCAGTGAACATCATTAAACAATTGACTCTTTGGTGAACCTTTGCTATGAAGGGCTGAAGGCTGAGCACATAGAGTGTTTAGGTGGTGATGGAAGGGTGGGTGCAGGCCATGCACAGTTGGGTTGGCCACGTGTGGATGGTTGAGCTGATGGTTTGGCCATAGGGCAAGCCCACTGCTCAACCCTATTGTAATATTGCACATAGGGTCAGATGTGACACCAGGCCTTGCATACAAGCTCCAATGTGTATGTACTAAGTGCATGGTGAGTGTCGGATGCTTGTGAAGTGGTGGATACAGAGCCTGGGAAAAGCCTAAGCCCTGTGCCAAACATGCCTTTCATATGGCTGAAGATCCTGTACAGTGGAGGTTTGATGCTTCAGAGGGTTGGGTGCTGGACCTTAGCGACCTAGGCATTGAGTCCAAGTCATTTGGATTGGATGCACAATGTGGGTGGAGGCTGTGACTGATATGTCATGATTTATGTAATCAATTATGTAATTTTGTTTTTTTAAATTATGTTTTTACGACAGTCTTCAAACAAAATAAAAAAAGAAACATAGAATACAAACATCTCAGGTCACTATAGTGCACTACTGTTGGTGCAATTGATAGACATATTTGTAACAACACAGTACAATACAATATATTTCTCTTTGTCATACTGTTGGAGCAGGTTTAGTTACATCGTGGTAACGGATAACAGAGTCGGATTAGATCTTAAATAGTCTGTTAGAGGCGTCCAGTATTCCCTAGGTCTGGACATCGTTGGACGTTCTTCCTCATACGTTTTCAAAGTGTCTCTACAATAAGCCATGCCTATTAGCCATTGTTTCCTGCTAGGGCAGCGTTTGCTGTCCGAGTGTATGGAGATTCGTCTTTTTGCCAGTAGCAGTTCTATGACGCATAATTTGCGTTTACCAGAACGTAGCTGTTGTACTATGCCCAAAAGACAGACTGGTACTGAACATTCTATGTTCGTTTCCAGCATATGACTCAGTGTTTCCGTTATGTCCTCCCAGTATTTGTTAATTTTAGCGCACCTCCATGCTAAATGCATACGGTCAGCATTTTCTTCCTCGCAGCGCCGGCAGCGAGCATCGTCACAGAGACCACATTTCTGCAACTTAAGTGTGATATGTTTGATGTACATATTTCTAGTGGATTATGCGCAGGTTGCCATTCGGGGTAAGCATTTCTGTTAATGCACAGCAACTATGCCAGTCGTCCTCGCTTAAGGGTGTCTCTAAATGAGCATTCCAGCACTCACATGCTTTACTAGCATCTCTCGCTATATCCCCTTGCAGGAACTTGTATAGTTTAGACACCATATGAGCAGTGCTTGGGTTCGTGATAATCATTTGTAGTGCCGCCAGAGATGGTGGTTCAGTTGGAAATTAAAGATATACAGTTGGCATTGCGTCCCTAAGTCTGTGATATGCAAATTTAAATAAAAGTGTTTGGTTACTTATGGAGGCCAGGTCAGTCTGGTCTATAAATGTACCCTCATTATATAGATCCCCCATTGTGTCTATTCCAACTTGTTGCAGCATTGACATGCCATCCCCAGTTTGTGTCACAGATAATGCAGGGTGATTCTGCAGAGGCAGTGCAGGCGCATAGAGTGGAGTTCTTTGCACTGATATTCCCAGTCTCTGCCATGCTGAGTTCGTAGTTTTTATGGTATTTATTTCGTGCTTCGTTATGTGTGCGCGCTGGTGCGGTAGTATGCAGCGCAATGGGATTGGGTGTGCATCTCCATCCTCCACAGCCACATGTGGCATATACCGTTGCGGATGAAACCAATAGTGAGCATGTTGCGCCTGGGTGCAAAGATAATAAAGTAAGAAGTCCGGTGCCGCGAACCATCCCTCCCCCCGTTGTATGGTAATGTCAATGTACGCAGCTCGACGCGTGCCTGCTTCTCTGCCCATATAAGCCTGGTGATGTTCGTGATTATTCTCTTAAAGACTGGGGCCGGCGGTGGTATTGGGATGTTGTTAAATAAATAAAGGAGTTTAGGGAGAATAACCATTTTAATAATGACCATTCTATCTGACAAGGATAGAGGTAGACGGATCCAACGGTCAATTTGTTCTTCAATTTTAATCATTGCTGTGCCATAGTTCTCAATAAACACTGTCTCTGGGTCTCTACGGTACCAGATGCCTAAGTATTTTACTGGGTCTGCGCTCCATTCTAGTGGGTATTCCACTAGATGTGGTTTAGTGATATCGGTTAGTGGGAGTATCGTGGATTTGCTCCACTTAATTTGGAGTCCAGACTGTCTGCCAAATTTGATGTATTCCTGTAATAATGGGGATAAGTTCGTACGGGGTTCACGTACATACAGTACCATGTCGTCTGCATACATTGATATGTTAATTTGACGTTGATAAAATTGCAATGCCATATTTGCATGTCTTTGTCGTATTTTACTCGCCAAATGGCTCTAGCGCTATGGCGACAGTGGGCACCCTTGTCGCGTTCCACGCTGTATTTGTATTGTGTCAGAGACGTGTTGATTTACTTTGATACGTGTCACCGGTTTGGTATATAGGATCTTAATCCATATCATTAAGCTAGGCGGGAGCCCCATTTTTTGCAACACTGTGAAAAGATATTCCCATTCCACAGAATCAAACGCATTGGCAGCATCCAGTAATACTGCGGCCGCCTCCAACTCTGGATTTAGTTGATGGGAGAGAGCGAACAGGGTACGAATATTGTGCGCAGTTGACCTATTGGGTATGAAGCCTGATTGATCAGGTAATATTATATTTTGCAAAAGACACACAATTGATGGACGGAATGCAGAACAAATCAAAACATTCACCCCCTCATCATTCTTTTGCTCACCATGCCACCCCAGTTTAGACCTGGCCATATGCAAATCAGTCTTAACCCTGTGCCTCATGGGAACAGTCCAGCCCGAACTGCCAAGCCAGCATCCTAGGACCGGTTTCGGGGTTTCACCCCTCTTCAGCCAGGATAGCTTAATTCCAGTGGCACAGTGAGCCCAGGACCCACGTCTGGGCATACCTGGCGCACTTGGGGCGAGAAAGCAAAAGACACACAATTGATGGACGGAATTCAGAACAAATCAAAACATTCACCCCCAGTCAAGAGATCTGGGTTAAATCCATCATTCTTTTGCTCACCATGCCACCCCAGTTTAGACCTGGCCATATGCAAATCAGTCTGGATTAAACCCAGATCATTTGAGTGGGGGTGAGTGTTTGATTTGCTCAAACGCTCTGTCCATCATCCCCTTTGTTATCGCTTTGTTCGCCCTAAGTTGGCAGGGTATGCCCAGACATGGGTCCGTTGCTCACTTTGCCACTGGATTTAAGATAGCCTGGCTGATGAGGGTTATGAACCCAAAACCGGTCCCAGGATGCTTGTTTCCGGTCCAGGGAAGAGATGGCGTGGCAGTTCGGGCTGGACTGTTCCCATGAGGCACAGTTTCAGACTGATTTGCATATGGCCATGTCTGAACTGGGGTGTGGGGTGGTGGAGTGAGCTAAAGAATGATGATGGATTAAACCCAGATCAGTTGACTGGGAGTGAGTGTTTGATTTGCTCAAACGCTCCGTCCATCATCCCCTTTGGTATCGCATATTATATTTTGCATCAGTGGTTGAAGTCTAGTGGC
This sequence comes from Triturus cristatus, assembly GCF_964204655.1. Classification (NCBI taxonomy): domain Eukaryota; kingdom Metazoa; phylum Chordata; class Amphibia; order Caudata; family Salamandridae; genus Triturus; species Triturus cristatus. The sequence goes on from NC_140589.1 coordinate 1,637,256,413, forward strand.
TATGATTTTAGCTAAGATTTTAACGTCAGTGTTTATTAAAGACAGAGGACGGTAAGATTCACAGTGGGATGGATCTTTATTCGGTTTTAACAGGGTTATTATTAGGGCTTCCCGTAGTGTAGGCGGTAATATTTGTCTATCATATGTGTCCCCATACATTTCCACTAAATAAGGGCTCAGTAGTTCTACATGCTCTTTATCAAATTCCCCAGTGAACCTGTCAGGACCTGGGGCTTTTCCATTGGGGTGTGTTTTAATAGCTTCTGTCACTTCTTCGACTGTAATTGGTTGTGCTAGATATTCACGTTGGTAATCAGATAACCAGGCTATGGCTATATCTTCTAGATATTCATGAATTTCGTGTGCCATGGCCGCAAGGCGCGACGCATACAGGTCCTCATATGTTGACATGAAGGCCATTAGCATATTCACTGTATCATAATGATGACTGCCTGTGTGTCCCGAATGTGGGTTACAATGTGTGTCTTGCACGCGTGGCATATTTTTTGTGCCAATATTCGTCCCGATCTGCCTCTCTCCCCTGAGCTCGGGCTATCTGACGCTGTGATAGATATTTAATCTCGCTCTCAGCAAATTCATGATATTCAAATAGTTATTCCTCATGTCACCTAGTGTGGCTGCATTTTGATTGCGCTCGAATTCTGCCTCTAATTGTCTGATTTTGTTTTCACATTTGTGCAGTTGACTGCGTATATCTCGCAGAATTCCAGCATTCATACTGATGCATACACCCCGTCTAGTGGCCATAAATGCCTCCCACAACAAGCTGGCATCCTCTACAGAGTGTTCCTTCAGTTGAAAATATTCTTCTATTGCAGTGCGTATCGTGGAGCTGTAGAGTGGATCTAGCAATGCCCTGGCATTAAAGCGCCATATGAATAGGTGAGGTTTGTAGTTGGGTAGGTCTCGTGAAATTAATACCGGTTTATGATCAGACAATGTTTTGGGGAGGTGCCCTATTGTACTCGTCCATGTGCCAGCCACTGCCGTTGCTAACCAATAGTCGATGCGTTACCAACTATTATGAATTATGGACGCATGTGTGCCCTCCAGTGTGTGCGGATTGTGAAATCTCCAAACATCCACCATCCCAAATTCAGACATGCCGTCTTGTACTACTCTTACTGCCTGTTTGTGAGGCTCTTTCGTTATGCCTGATCTATCCTGTGTATCATTGAGGGAAATATTTAGATCTCTGCCCCAAAGTAACTCCATAGGTGGCAAGTCTCTCAGTTTACTCCAGATAGTTCTAAAAAAGTCGGGATCATCTATATTTGGGCCATATGTGTTTACCAGTCTCATTCTGGTACCACGCAAGTATCCCATGGCTATAATAAATCTACCGAAGTCATCTGAAATTGTTTGGTCTACCGTAAATTGTGTCCCTTTTTTTATAAGGATAATAACGCCTCTGGAATAGGATGAGTATGAGGATGTCTGTACTGTGTCTACCCATTTGCTCCCTAATGTGCATTTCACAGTTTTGGCCAAATGAGTTTCTTGCAAAATGGCTATTTCCATATGGTGTCTGTCTAAGTATGCAAAGATGCAAAGACCGGTCTTATTTTCTGTGGGTTGTTGAGCCCCCGGACATTCCATGTTAACATACGAATCAGTGATGTTCCCTTTTTATTGTCCATTCCGATGTGGAAATCGGCAAGTGTGTATTTGTAATATACTCCTATCCGTACCTATATCAGGCCCTGAGTAGTGATATCTAGTGCCCCAGCCAGCCCTACATCTCATGGTTGCAGATAGCATTGTACTATTATTACTTGTACCTGAGAGAACTAACACCACCATTACCCCCCTCCCACTTTAGCATCCCATCATGCCAAAGACATACCCATTTAAACAACAGAAGTACCATCTCAACTTGTGTAGGAAGTACCCACAGGGGGCCACTAAGTGCTCGCATTTACACCCGCGAAGTGGATGTGGTCGGAATGCACAAGGTGTATACAGCTTTCCCATTCAACATACCTTTATACCAGTTTTGAAGCCATTTTCAGTGTTGCATACAATCACTATGCATTAATGTTGGACCTGGTATCGGCCAGATGATTATCTAGTAGCATTTCTTGTTTCGACCCATATATATAGGCATTTATGTCTACATATAATAACAAAGTAATTGGTATCTCACTACGGTATGCGTTCTACTATCTTGCAATATTAAACCAACAATTCACAGTACTGCATAGTCCATACATGGAGGCATATATAATGTCCTATTATCCATGCATCGTGGTTACCACAGTCTATACCTTAGGTAGGATGTACATCCCATATTAAGACGCTCTGGTCCGGATGTCGCTTGGCCCTTATCAACAATTTGCCCAAACTGACAGTCTTACCATGTAATCCAGAAATGACAGTCAGCTAGCCACTTCCATCATCCGACTGTGAAGAGGAGAGTGCATGGTCCGCAGATTTCCTTTTGATGGGGATGTGCTTTATGAAGTCCTGAACGGCTTTCGATGTGGGCAGTATTATTGATTGTTCCTAGTAGGTGATGCGCAGTCGTGCAGGATACAGCATTGCATACGTTGCGCCCATGGCTCTGAGTTTCTGTTTCACCAATGTAAATTCCTTACGCGCTGTTTGTACTGCCAACTTGAAATCAGGGTAAAAGGAGATGTTGTCATTTTGATTCGTAATCTGCTGCTTGTCTCGTGCAAGGCGCAGGATTGTGTCTCTATCCCTATATTTCAATATTCAGGATATAATTGGCCGAGGCGGAGCTCCTGGCGGTGGCCTTGGCACTAAAGAATGGTGTGCACGTTCAATGATAAGTAGCGGGGACAAACTGTCTGCTCCAAAGATTTCCCGTAACATATCTTCAACATAGGTTTCTAGACGCCCGGTGTTGCGCTTTCTGGTATTCCCATTATTTGTATGTTATTCCGGCGAGATCTCGCTTCTAAATCTTAATTTTTGTTTTTAATGATTTCCATTAGTTTTTCCATTGAAGTACATTTTTTGGCTGTCGCCCTAGATTCGTCTTTAACCGCTGATATGCGCAGTTCCGCTGCATCTAAGCGCTCACCTTGCTTATTGATGTTTACAGCCATGTTGTCTACCCGCAGCGTGAGAGGGTCAATTTTGCCATCAATGGCTTGCAAGCTTTGTTGAATGCCATCGCAATGCGATCTCCATGTTGGAGTCTTTAGCGTGTTCGGCATCCAATTCGGTGTCCGAATGTGCCGATGTTGCCCTGGGTGTGCAACGCGCGTTGAATGAAATTTTGGGTGGATGTGTGTCCGTTTAGCCCATTTTATGGAAGGTGTGTTGCAGGCAGTGTATGCTTGGCGGTCACTTTGTTGTGGAGCCACGGGTCGTGCAGCACGTTGTTGTCAGGTACAGCAATTCCAATCTTTATCGCAATGATACAGGCAAGCTTTGTGTAGCACGTGGCATTATCTACAGGGCAGACAATCTCTGTGATAGTCGTATTTAGCAGTGAATTGAAGTGCTGTTATGTGGCAATGTGTGCTTCTAAATTTGGGTGCCTCGAGGCTTCTCTCGGCTTCCGCAGCGTGGTCTTCACCATTACCCATACATCGATGGCCTGCCCCAATTTCTTCACATAGCCTCTGGTTCACTACGGGCTATCTAGTGACATGGGGGCATTCATGTGTATTGGTGACAAGAGGCATGAAATCTGTGCAGCGTTAGATGCAAGTCTCTGCTGGCAGCGTTTATATGGGTGGTCTTCGCATGGATGCAGTGGGGGCACAACGCGTCCTACGGCGCCATACATCCTTCCTGCGCCCGAAGTGCCGCCCTTGGATTTAAATCGCTGCGTTTTTAACTAGCATTTGGTGCCGTGTATATGCACTTGCTCTTGCAGTTTCTGTGTTTGCCAATCATGTACCGGTCAATTGTGTGCTCGTTTGGAGAGGCGCACTACCACACCACAACTGCCGTTGCACTCAGCCACCATTTGCCTCCTTCAACAGCGCTGTCTCCCGCTTTGCTTAGTGGTCGGCTCGATGACACTGGAACGTGTGACCGAAGTCTTACAGCAGCAGATCTCTATCGGTGCGCTCCGTGCCTTAGTCTGCTTACTACACATAGTGGATACTGGCACTTAGGAGGCGGCAGTAGTCTGAGAATCTCCTCGCTGAGTCAGTTTGTAGTGGGAGCCGCCATCTTGAGCTGATGCAATTTCGTTTTCCGGCCAATGCAAGCCTTAAAAGTGGCCTCCGCTTACATAGCCTGATAGAACTGGCATTCCGATAAACAATTCCTGGTGTTTAGCATATTTTTGGGTGCCATATGCGCTCCGTTCCGTGGATAATTATTCCGACCCGCGGAGCTGCACTATCGCGAAGCCATCTCGCAGCGCACCCTCTAGAGCCCCCCATCAATTAGGTAATTTAACATGTCATGAGTGATGTAATATCTGGGATCATAAGCAATGTATGATGGGTGAGCAAGTTATAGTTGGCTCAGTAAAAGTAACGAGTTTTGAGGTATTTTTTTTGTTAACATTAGCTTGTATCTCATTCTAACATATCTAGAACGTCCAGGGGTGTTGAATTTAATAAAATAGCTACTTGTCCATGGGGCAGGTTGCTTCATAAATCTACTTGTCCTGTAGCAAATTCCACTTGCCTCTTTGGTGCCTTGTGGTGCATGGGCAAATTATGGAAGCAATCTCATTATATAAGCCTCTCTAATTATGCCAGGGCTCATACCATAGTAGTGTTTGAATACTTGCAATCCCCTTACGTTGCCACGTTTCTGCATATCTACAAACTGTGGCTGAAGGTAGTGGTAAGCAATATTTCCAGGGTTAGAATGCCTTTTTGAGTCTGTGCAAGCCTACTAAACTTGCATGTTTTAAAGGTTTTCAACAACTCTTCTCTAATCTTTTCACATACTGAGAAATGTTGGAAATTTACTCCTGCCAATGACAGATGTAAGTAAACCTTCTTCCAGAGTTGGGAAAAAAGTGGTAGGAGGGAAAGTGAACTTGCAAACACTCAGATTTTCGCATGAGCAAATCTACACATGCATTTCATTTTTGCTCATGCTAAAATGCAGTCCACAAATATTTTCTAGGAGTACTATATCTTGTCCTACTTCTGTAAATTCGTGGGAATTCACAAAAGCCGTATAGCTGTACTTAGTGCAAGGACATATACCATGGATGCACTTTTGAGACTTTCTTCAATAATTGGGCCCCTAATTTGGCCTGGCGTTGACCGCGACCTTTTGTGTTTATTAAAATTCATTCTCTCTCTCTCTCTCTCTCTCTCTCTCTCTCCCTCTCCCTCTCCCTCTCCCTCTCTCCTCCTCTCTCTCTCTCTCCTCATCTCTCTCTCCCTCCCCCTCTCTCTCTCCCCCTCCCTCTCTCTCTCCCCCTCCCTCTCTCTCCCTCTCCCCCCTCCCTCTCTCTCCCCCCTCCCTCTCTCTCTCTCTCTCTATCTATCCCTCTCTCTCCCCATTCTGCTCTTTCACAAGAAGCATATCGACACACAAAGTAATTTTGTTCAGTGCCTGTAACTACTGTGGCACTGTGTGCTTTTTGAAACACAAAAACTATTTTTGCTTTTGCCAATTTTTCATATAATGATGAGGGTCCGGCAGCTCCCACGCCAATAAGGTTTTACAAAAACCATGCCAAAACAAGTCACACATTGACAAAACTAAAAATCTGACCACCAATTTCAGACTTATTGGCTTTGCCAATGCTGGTTTATTTGTGTTTCCCATAATCTTATTAAAACTGGTAACACTGATTTTCCTTTATGAATATTTTTGGGAAATACTAGCATGCATCAACACATGTTACTAAATGATGCTGCAAAAAAATGGTACCTGAAAGACCATTCTGGGAGCATTATTCATAGCCTCATATTGCTTAACATTGAAAACACTTATACAGGTTTTTATACTGGAACCACTGTCAGTAGTACAGTCGGAGCTTACAACATTTACTTAGAGCGCTCACCCTAATAATAAAGGCTTTCAATTAATTAACCATAAATTCAAGTTTGAACATCATTAACATGTGGGCAAATATGGGAACACCACATATGGGGGTGGCGTGTTGGCATCCAGTTCCTGATTTATTTTGCTGCCCAACCCATTGAGGATCCATGTGAGTAGCTTTAGGGCATGTGTCTTCATAGTGTGGGCTAGTGGTACCTGGCTCATGGGAAGGGTGTCTGACCAGATGCGGTGTTACTTCCCTTGTCAAGTATACCCAAGTATGGCTGCAGACTGTTCAACGGTAACCTTAATGTTATCCCAACTCCACTCCTTCTCTACTTTACCATGCTGCAGTCTGAGCACTGTCCGGTACCCCAACACATGGTATGTCCATCGCCCAATAAAATCAAAAATCCTTATCAGTAATAGTTATCCACACACTCCAGTATGTATTGATGGTCTGTCCCCTGCCGACTCACAAGTTATACATGAATAGACTACCTCATCCTTAACCACCCACTGTAGTCTTGGGCATTGAGTTTCATTGCCACAAATTTCTCAAGGCCTCCTCCAGACTGCAATTCGTAGTAGGTTCAGTCAGACAATCTCCTACAAGGTCATTGAAGTGACTTTTAGGGGCAAGGTCCGAGCTCATCCTCATCTTCGTAGACTAGGTTCTACTCCGATGATTCCCCATGGTCAGTCTCAAGAGCTCCCCATGTAGTAGTCTCCAGGAAGTGTTGGGGATCCGACAGTACTCTCGTCCTGTCCATTTGTGCTTGTTCTTTTGTTGATGTTGTTTGCGACTGCCTCGTCACGCCTTGCTGTTTTTTTGCGGTTCCTGCCATTTCATTACCTGGTACCTTTCACCTTTTTTTCTTTTCCTGCCATATCGGTACCTGGTACCTTTCATCATTGTCTGGAGGGTGCTACCCCTTTCTCTCCAGCCTGTCTCAGATGTCCTCCGCTGCCGTAAAGAACTGTGTCTCGTCTCGATCCAGGATTCGGAGCTTGACTGGGAAGAGGAGGGCGTGGCAGATGTCTATCTTACAGAGATGTTGTTTGACTGCCCAAAAGGATTCTCTTCATCATTGGACTACTGTTGTATAGTTTGGGAAGATGCTTACTGTGGCGCCGTCCATGGTTCATGTGCACGTGTCGCTTGTAGTAGGGCATCCCTGTCCTGAAAATTCAGCAGCTTGACCATCATGGCACGCGGTCAGGCCCCAGGGGGCGGCGGCTGCCCAGGCACCCTATGTACCTTTTCCACTATAAACCAGTTTGAGGTTTTCCCCTTCAAGACTACTGATGCGAGCCACTCCTCCAGTTAAAGTTCAGCACTTGGGCCCTCAAGTCTTTGAGGGATCCTAACCAATCTGTCATTATTGTTGCAGGAGCGGCGCTCAGCATCATTCAGTTTTCCTCCAAAGCAGCTAATTCTCGCTCCAATGCCCGTAAGCGGGTGCTGTTCTCAGTCACCTTTGGCCGGACCTTGGCCACAGTGCTCTCTGCATCCGCTACTCTGTCCGCCAGCTTTTTATGGTTTGCTCTAAGTAGCTTTTCCTCCTTACAGACTGAGTCAATTTTATGTTCCAGGGCCATCTTGGTCTCTTTTATTGCCACAAAAATGGTTGTTGTATGTGTTTCCAGGCCCTTTCTGCAAATAGGGGCACTTGGTCATTGCCTCAGACATCTGTGCCATGTGGTGCCTTCCCCCGCTGGCTTGGTAATTTTGGGGTGGATCATAGTGTTTCCATTCTATGGTGGTGCTGTTTCATCGGTTATGTAAGTGAGGGGTCCACATGCGGCCTCTTGGGTCCTCCATGAGCCGCCTCCAACTGGCACTGAAGTCTCACCCCCCTTGGTCTATTCAGGAGTTATGTGCCTGTTGTGTTATGTGGTGAGTCTGACGGCAGCATACCCCTCTAGTCCGGCTGTCTCTCGGCAGTGCCCCGGGCACGAGCACTCCCTTCTTCTCGCCGTTCCTCTGTAAGTCGGTATGTCACAGAGCTACTGGTGTCCCTAACAGGCGGCGTCGGAGGCAATGTCGTATGGCGTCCGTCCAGCCCCCTGGTGCCTTAGCATCAGCATATGGCATCGTAGAAGATAATGGGTAGGGGCGATCATCTACCCCCTGGTGCGGCAGTCAGAGGGTCGAAGGTGAGGTGCAGTTTCAGGCAGCCATTAGGTTTCTCATATCCCAGCCGGCGGCCGCAATACCCACTGCAGGTATGCCTGGACCCTGGAGCCCCGCGGCCACGTCCCATGCTGAGAGCCACAGCCACGTGTCGGAGCATGTCTTGTGCACAGACTTTCGCCAGTGCCTCCTCCACTGCCCATGGGGGCCCCCACTTGCTGCTGTGTTGAGTGTGCTGAGGCATGATAAGAGGCCAAACTTCCCCGCTCCGGTCGCTGCTACGCTCCCTGCTACCTTGCCTGTGGCTCAGTGGCGGCCAACCCTGGACCTGCTGAGCAGCTGCTTTCCTCTCCGCCTCTCTCCCTCCCCGGTGCTCCAGAGCATCCCCATGGGTCCCAACTCTCTGAGGCCCGGATACCGGCATTTGGCGGCCCCCGGGGGCAGGGGGATCATGATACGCTGGACCTCGAGCCCCGGGCAGCTGTCGCCATGCGACTCCCGCTGTATGCCTTTTAGCTAGTATTGCACCAAATGCCGTCACCCTGATCTTCATCCTGTGTTTTTTCCGAGTAGGGAAAGTCCCTTGGACACAATGTTGGATAGATTCGGTGGGTGATACTGTTTGCCACCCTTAATAAAGTTCCATGGCCGGTACATTGTTTTTAAAGCAGCACCCTATTTGATTACCACACATCCCTGATTGGGAATCTGAATAGATAGATTGCGTGCAGGCCATTTACCAAGCGATACTTCAGATTAATTTATTTTGCTTTAAGGTCTGGCACAAAGTCTTCATGGGGTGTTTATATAAGAGTGTAACAATGTTTACATAAATGTCAGGGTTTGTATGTGAGTGTGGATTGCGCTAACAAATAAGGAAAATATGTTCGTGAGGTGCACATGGTCTGATGTGAAGATCTGCAGCGCTCTCTGTGTATTTCGCTTTGGCTCTATGTATCTGCATTTGTTTTTAAAATAAAACATTTTACCACTTATTCAAAATGTTTTGATATTTTGGGACAAATTCCATTCCATCACATTAATATGCAGTAGAAAATCCTGAGTGGATCAGTGCATATGTCAAGTGATACATCTGGCACAGAGGATCTGTTTTTAAAACAGTCGGAAACCCTACAATGTATTTAAAATTGTACAGTGCCAACAAAAAGAAAGAGTTCCTTTTTTAAAGTTGTATCCTAAATACTTCCTTTTTGTGTATTTGTTAGGTACGAAATTCGTCTACTCTGCTGTTCAGCACCCTCATAACAAGAATATTTGGAGTTAAGAGGGGAAAGGATGAGAACTCCAAAAAAAACAGGTACGCTCCACGTGCAGCTAACATTACCTTTGAAAAAACACTAAGAGCACCAAAAACATTTCAAAATCGTGCTTACTTATGCATATTCAACATCCGCAAGATTTAAAACTGCACCCTCTTGCTGGTTTTTAAAACACCACCATTCAAGCTTTGTTAGGTGTTTGCTGCTTTATATGAGCTGCAGATATATATTTATTGGTGTGGACTTGTGTCCCTCTCTTTTTTTGTCTTTATTTTATTAAAAGAGTACCTTGCGCCATAGTGTAAAGGCCCAGAACTAATTCAATTTAAGGTAACAGGGTTAGATCACATTTGTGTTTTTTAATAAAACCTTATCTGTCTGAACAATTTCACAATAAATACTCAGAGTTCTTTTTTGATTGATTTTCTTTTCTGCCCCGAGAGTTGATTCAGCATACCATATTCCCACGGTTTTTTGCACTGAACAAGTAAGCTCTCTGCCGGTCTTTCAGACGCTGCTGGAAAGCATATATTCATATGGTTATGTATTTTGCCATTTGAATTGCACCAACATGCTGGATGTCTCCTCTTAGATCACTTGCCAACTAGTGACTTAAATATCATACACTGTGCACGCCACTATTATGCGAAAAGCTTAGAGACTGATGGAAAACACATTGTGAGTAAAACTCTGTTTTACTTACAAAGCTCCTACATTTTCCTGGCAGTACCTTCTATGGGGTAGCTTTCCTCAGTGACGAATCCATTTAGAACATGTTGAGATTACAATATGACCTCTGGCTTTGCATCACTGTGTCTGGCATGAAATTAGTCTTTAAAATTGTGATTGCTTGTGAACTTGACAGAAATTAGGCACATTATGTATTGCTATGAACTTAGTCAAACATGCATTTGTTAGAAGACTTGTATAATCTGAAGCATAAGTTTTGAAGTAACTGGCGTGTATGATCTAAGGAGTACATTTTAAAGTAATTAACAAGTAAAAGATTTGCCCCTGTTAATGAATTGGTATTGATGTGTAACGATATTAAACGATGCATCTAAATGTTTTCTTGCGCTCTGTGAGAACAAATGTACTCTGGAAAATTAAGAAACTATGTCCTGCTTCTCCTCCTGCAACTTTGTGCACCTTTCTCGTGGAGGGTTTTGTATCTGAGCACATGCTGGTTAAGGAAGCCAATTTGTCATATTATTGTATTCTGAGAAACTCAAATGCCATAGGACTGGTTTTGTAACTGCCCTCTGCTGTGCCATCCCCATTTCTTATCAGGCGCAGGTAAGAGCAGTGGGGCAGGCAGCAAAGGGGGAGAACGTTGACAGACGACAGAATAAAGAAACAAAACTAAAAAACAAAGAAAACCACTTACATTGCGCTTACCGCATCGCCGACTCAACGATGCGGCGAGCGCATGGTAAGTGGCTTTCTTTATTTTTTTTATTTTTTTTCCCAATTCTGTCGACTTACTCCCCCCTGCTCACCGCTCTTACCTGAGCCAGCCGTGCCTGTTCCTTATCCTCCTGTGGTACAGTCAGTGCCAGTTTGCACTTATAGATACAATGGTAGTGATATTTCCTCTCTGCCATGGAAAGGCTTGTTTGGAATTCAGCACTGCTAAAATTGAGTATTTCTTAATAGATTAGATAAGTTAAGATATATTATGTCTTAATAGATATGTTAAGATATATTATGATAATACATTTGATCTGCAGTTTGGGCAGGTCATATTTTGGTTAGCATTCTTCAATAATTTGTCAAAAGGCACACTCTTTAAATCTGGTAATGTTAAATAGAGAAAACGCTCTGAATGTGTTTTAAATTAATAATCACAATATTCACAATCATGATCCCACGTGTAACTAACTCTGAATAAATCATCAATATTTGCATCTTCTTCTTCTAAAACTCCAAACATGACCATAATAATTTCTTGTGCATCTTGTTGACTGCTGAGAGTAAACATTACAGATCCACTACATATACACAAAAGATCTTGAATACCTTAAGCAGAATGTGTCACAGTTCTGTCAGTCAGTAACACTGGAGCAAGTGATACAGTGCAGAACACAATCTCCTATCTGGCTTTTGTTGAATTTGGTTGACTAAATGTGGTAAATCAAACAGTGCATTGAGAATAACATTTGCATAGCAGTTGACACCTGAACTGTTTTCCAACTGATTACCTACAATATCTGTCATTTTGCTCTTTTCTCCTCTTAATAGCTTCTAAATTGTCCTTGTGTTCTTTTTTTGTTTCAGTAACTGTACACTCTTTTGTAATCTTCTGTTTTAGACCGATTGTCTGTTTCTGATAAACAGGGTATTGGCCTAAATGAGTGGCGTATACACTTCTTAACCGATTGTACTCTCTTACACAGCTTGCATCAGCACTAACTTTCTGTATAGTAAAATCAATGAAACACAAACCAGACAATGTTCTAACTCCTGAGAATGCTACATATGACATTCCTTCTTTTAATACAGTACTTCTGATATTAACAAAAGCTGCATCTACTCTTTAACCTTGTGATTTATGGACAGTTACAGAATACGCTAGAGACAGTGGGAACTGCTGGTGGCGCACAAATAAGTCTTTCTCTAACAAAAAACGTACAACACAGCGGTCAATCTGCTTCACGCCATCACTCTGATCAAATTTTATGGCCAAGTATTAAACCTAATTTCTATTTGGGAAATTAATAAAATCAACGACTTTACCAATTGCAGCATTTACTAACCCGTCCTCTACATTTAAATTACGGTGAAAAATTCCTCTACAGTTTTTGCTGACACATTAAATCTTTTCTAATCCTGCAGTTTTCGAGACAGACCTCTCCAAAGCATCCAATTTTGCTTGTAGTTTATCTGTGAGTAGTATTGTGAAACCCTGATGTTCCGTTTTATCAATAGTTGTAATTCCAAAAATATATTTTCTCCAGTTGTAGTAATTGTTCATTAAAATTGGATCGCTATTGAAGTTTTGGCATTAAACAAACTATAGATTTCTGTTCATCAGTGAACTTGTCCATTAGTTCAGCTGGTGTAATATTAAATGGATATAGTTTCTTGATAAGACGACTTTCCAAAGCATGTTTACCCTCTTTTGTTAAAACTCCTATTCTAATGTCCCTCTGTATATCTGCATATTTCACATCAGATGCTTGATGCATATTGGTCACTAGTTCCTTGTATTCAAAGTGTAACCAAATATTGACATTGCAAATACTCCCCAGAGAATTTTATGTTTCATTTTGCACAATTGTTTCTAAAACAGGTTGTCCTATTACGGGGGTGAGTTGCAGTAGGTCACCAAATACAATTAAATGGTTTCTTCCAAAGAGCACATCGTAGTTTGTTCTTAAAATCTGCTGCATTCTAAAGTGTATGAAAGCAAGCATTATGTTGGATACAATGCTGACCTCATCAATGATTCAAAGCTTCAGTTTCTTCAATACTCTTGATACCTCATGGCGAGCTTCACCAGATGGTTTCTGGTATTCCAGTTTATTATCAAGTTGAACATGTGAAATGGAATGGAATGGAATGGAATGAGGATTTGTAAAGCGCGTTGGCTACCCAGGGGCGTCCCAGCGCTGTAAAGAGCTTGAGCTGAGCTGGATAGGCTGGAATAGGGGGGGCTTGGTGAAGTTTTAAACCGAAGTTATGCTGAATAGCCAGGTTTTAAGAATCTTCCGGAAGGTGAGAAGGTTGGGTTCAGACCTGATATGGAAGGGGAGGGAGTTCCAGATCCTGGCTAGGTTGTAGGAGAGCGAGCGGCCTCCGCATTTGGCCTTCCTGATGCGTGGTACTGAGGCGAGGTGGGAGGTCGCAGATCTGAGAGAACGGGTGGGCTGGTAGGCTTTCACAAGGGGGGAGTTGATGGAGGGACCTGTTCCCCAGTAAGAGCGGTGTGCGATGCACATGCTCTTAAATTCAATTCTGGATCTCACCGGGAGCCAGTGAAGATCTCTCAGTCTGGCTCTTACTGAGGTTCGGCGGGGAATATCCAGGAGAATTCTTGCCGCACAGTTCTGAATGACCTGGAGTTTGTTGAGTGTGGATTGAGGTGCTCCAAGATATAAGGCGTTTCCACAGTCGAGGCGGGAGAGGATCAATCCTTGAACCATAATTCGTCTCGAGTGGAATGGAAGGAGAGGAAGGATTTTACGAAGCAGTCTCATCAGCTCGAAACAGGTGGCAGCGAGCTTGGTGGCCTGATGGTTAAAGGAAAGAGTGTGGTCAAGCCAGATGCCTAGGTTCTTGATTTGCTCCTTGGGTTGCGGGGGACTCCCTAAACAGAGAGGCCAGATAGGGTCAATGGTTTTTGCGATGTTATTTCCAAGGAGCATTATCTCTGTTTTGTCCCGTTAAGTTTAAGACAAGAGCCAGATATCCAGGTAGCAACTGCTTCCAAGCATTTGTGTAAACTGTGATAAGAGTTAAGGGGGGGTCCAGCGCTACCACTAGCTGTGTGTCGTCCGCGTAAGTAACGATCTTCACCCCAAATGGACAGACAACATCAGCTAGGGGGCGTAGATAGACATTAAAAAGGGTAGGGCTCAGGGAGGAGCCCTGAGGCACTCCACAATTAAGAGGTCTACTGGCAGAGGTGAAATCCCTCTCAAAAACCCTGAAGGATCTATCTGTCAGAAAAGATCTCATCCATCTGAGTGCAGTCCCTGACAATCCTATTCCTTCTAACTGATGGAGAAGGATATTATGATTAACAGTGTCGAAGGCGGCACTTAGGTCGAGTAGGACGATGGCCGTGGACCCGCCATCGTCCAAGATCCTTCTTGCCTCCTCCGTCACTGCAATCAATGCCGTCTCCGTTCCGTGACGGGGCCTGAAGCCGGTATGGGAGAGATCTAGTATGTTATTGGCTTCCAGGAAGTCAGTGAGAACGGAGTTGACATGCTTCTCGAGAAGCTTACTGAGCCATGGTAGAAGGGAGATGGGTCGGTAGTTGGCGGGGTTAGATTGGTCGAGACTAGGTTTTTTTAATAGAGCTTTGACCATTGCTCTTTTACATAGAGGAGGGACAGTACCCGTATGGAGTGAGGAGTTGAGCAGGTCTAGAACAGTGGGCGAGATCTGATGGGTGATCTGGGTGAGAGTACTGGGAGGAGCTGGGTCGGTGGGTGATCCAGATTTAACCTGTCCCATAAGTTTTTCCAGTTTAGTAAGTTCTAAGGGAGGAAAGTTATTGAGAGCGTGAGGAGGAACTGTCGTGCAGCCTGAGTTGACAGAATCTGTGGGCAAAGTGACAGGGTGGGGGAAAGAAGAGTTGATGGTTTCTATTTTCTGGTAAAAAAACTCAGCTATTTCCTCACAATGGGTCTGAGTATTGTTATGATGCTTTGGTGCCTCCGGTAGTTGCAAAAGGGTCTTGGCTATTCGATAGATCTCCTTGGGTTTGGACGCGGCATTCTCAATCTTGAGTTCGAAATATTTAGCCTGAGCTAGGTGAATGTCCGCTTTGTAGTTTTTAATTGCTGTTCTATAGCTCAATTTATCTGATGGGAGGTAGCTGAGGCGCCATTTCCTCTCCAGTCGTTTACATACACGTTTGACCTCTCGTAGTTCATTCGTGTACCACGGGGATGTAGGATTGCCCCGCTTAGGATGGGAGTTTTTTAGTGGTAATACTGTATCTAGGGAGCTGGTGATCCACGTGTTATAGTTATCATTATCTTGAGTGGGGGTAGATGTGTGAGTGGGTTTGGTACCTTGTAGGAGATCCTCCCATTCAGGTAGGTGGAGTTTAGACCAATTGCGTGATCGGTAGTCATCGGGGGTTTGAGGGGGAGATGAGGAGGCAGGGTCCAAGTGAGCGGGATAAGGAAGTGATCAGACCAGGGAAGGGGAGAAGGTTTTCCAATGTGAAGGTTTTTACAGTTACTAAAGACGGGATCTAAGAGGTGTCCTTTTGAGTGAGTACGACCAGTGACACGTTGGTGCAGTTCGAGGGCGCTTAAGCTTGAGGATAGTTCTCTTGCTATAGAATCATTTGGGTCATCCAGGTGGATGTTAAGGTCACCGAGAATAGTGAAATTGGCAGCGCTAACTGCAAGACTTGCTGCTATCGAGGCAAGGTCTGAAAGAAACTGCCTTTGTGGTCCAGGCGGGCGGTATATAAGCATACCCGAGAAGGTATGTGTGGCGCTGAATTTTATAAAAAAAGGAAGACATTCACAGTCAGGGAATTTTACAGGGGTACTGGTGACCACGTAATCTGATTTGTAGATTATAGCTAGACCACCGCCAATGCCTTTTTTTCGGTCAAGGCGGAGTATTTGATAGCCAGGAGGAAGTGCTTGCACTAGATCAGGTTCAGAGTGTTCCTGTAACCATGTCTCTGTGGCGAAAAAGACGTCTGGGTTTATCTCCTCCAACAGTAGAGAGATTTCCGTAGAATGTTTAGGAAGCGAATGGCAGTTAAGCAACAGCATAGAGAATGATGTCGCTTTCTTTACGCCATGAGAGAGGTGGAAGCCACACTAATTACAAGCGGAATGTTGGGTAGAGGGATCCCAAGTGTGTAAACAGGATGGCCCAACTGTCTGGTTTAGTTGGCGAAGGAGCTGTGGGTGGTAGGTAATGGTATGGCATAATGACTGAGTAGGGGGGGTGGCCCCTGGCCCCGGTCGGTCGCGGACGGGCGCAGACGGGCTTGCCTTAGGCGCGCCTTCGGCGCGCAAACGTCGCGCCCGCTGCGCGACCGGAATATGCACATTGTTTATACCACTCCGGGGTTGTGGCCCAGGGGGCGTAGCCTAAAAAAGGGCGTGGCCTCTGCTCGTGGCACGAAGGAGAGATTGCAATGGGCGAGTAGCATCAGCGCTGGCTCTGCTGCAACTGGCAACTAGTTCCCCAAAGTAAGTGGCTTTTAAAAACACAAGTTATTCTGTGAAAAGTTTAAAAACACAAGTACATCTGTGATGAAGAGTTTTGGGAAATGTGGTTCCTCGCTCCCGGCTTCCGCCTCAGGAGCTTGACTCTAAGCTTTTACCTGGCGCCCTGAATCGGCGTCTTTAGTAGGAGTCGGCTTGGGGGCGTGGCCTAAAAAAGGGGCGTGGCCTCTGCTCGTGGCGCGAAGGAGAGATTGCAATGGGCGTGTAGCGTCAGCGCTGGCTCTGCTGCAACTGGCAACTAGTTCCCCAAAGTAAGTGGCTTTTAAAAACACAAGTTATTCTGTGACAAGTTTAAAAACACAAGTACATCTGTGATGAAGAGTTTTGGGAAATGTGGTTCCTCGCTCCCGGCTTCTGCCTCAGGAGCTTGACTCTAAGCTTTTACCTGGCGCCCTGAATCGGCGTCTTTAGTAGGAGTCGGCTTGGGGGCGTGGCCTAAAAAAGGGGCGTGGTCTCTGGTCGTGGCGCGAAGGAGAGATTGCAATGGGCGTGTAGCGTCAGCGCTGGCTCTGCTGCGACTGGCAACTAGTTTCCCCAAAGTAAGTGGCTTTTAAAAACACAAGTTATTCTGTGACAAGTTTAAAAACACAAGTACATCTGTGATGAAGAGTTTTGGGAAATGTGGTTCCTCGCTCCCGGCTTCCGACTCAGGAGCTTGACTCTAACCTTTTTTGAGGAGTCCCAGCTTAACCCAAGTCACTGTCAAGCATTCAAGACCCCCCTCCCACCCCTCATGTCTGCCCGTCCTCACTATCCTGTAGAAAGGCAAACTTTACCTGGGATATTCTGTGTACAGAGATGAAAAAAATATGCAATAATTCAAAAGTAAATATTTAATATTGGGTCTGTAGGTAACAAAAACGAACAGGGGGCAAGACCCCCACACCCCAATAAAGAAACTGCCACTGCTTGACACACTCTGGAATTTGCGCCACCAGGTAATAAGATTCAAAGTCAAGCATTGGAGATCACACTCCCCACTTTGATCCATGTAGCATTAGTAGGCGATGTAAGTAATACCTTTAATGTTATGTGCAGCTAATCCTGTTGGTGTTGTTACTAGACATGTCAAA
The DNA here is from genome assembly GCF_964204655.1 of Triturus cristatus. NCBI lineage: Eukaryota > Metazoa > Chordata > Amphibia > Caudata > Salamandridae > Triturus > Triturus cristatus. The sequence continues at coordinate 1,637,273,799 of NC_140589.1, forward strand.
TTTGATTCTGTAGTCTTCTGTTGATAACCAATGAGAACTTTAATTTGGAAGCTTTTTCCAGTGCCAGCTAGACCACTGATCTATAGTAATATTGGTTTGCATGAAGAACAACCACACTGTTACCTCTAGTGTAGAAATCCATGCTCTATTTTATCTTTAACTTTGTTGTAGATTTCTTTTTGTTCATTGTTCAGTTCTACTAAGTGTTTGAAATCCACACTGTTCTCTTTATTGTGCTGCATTACAGTCTCCACCTCTTTCATAGCTATAGCTGCTTCATTTTGAATAATTAGTTCTCCAGGAGGATCTTGACTCACTGGTGCAGTACTTTGACTGCTTTCTGAACTCTCCTTGGCTATCTCAGCAGCAATGGTTTGTTCCTGTTAAATCTCATCTTTCGACATTTGCAGGTAGGTTGGAAAGACTGAGTATGCAATGGTGTCTTTCACAGCTTTGAAAGAGTCTTTGTAACAATCATAGTGTCCAAGTAATTCCGATTCTGAACGCCATGGCTTGAACAACAACAAAAGGGCTTCTCTCTGGTGTTTGGCAACAAAGCTTTCGGTGGCTTTCGGTGGTGTCTGACCAAACAACTCTCACATGCAAGTACTCCAAATCTTCCTTCCTCTATGTTTTCAGTTTCATTAGTTCTATATCTGTAGTTATGAAGTACATCATAGAGACACATGTTTTGAAGATGAGGACTCCTTCATGGGCAGTATGTATACAGCATGTTAGTTTTCAGATTATCTCTACTTTCTGGATTGAATTCTGTAAGATACTTTATTTCTGGGAAAGACTTTGGTACTCTGTTTCGACTGCTTGCAAGGCCTAGGCTTATCCACACAATGCCTTGGAGAACAGACTAGCTGAGCTCAACCTGTCAAAGGATTCATAGGATCCTATTTCCCTGTGGGAAAGCATTTTCAAGCTGAAGTTGTATAATTACTTGGGAAGACTCTTTTCTGAAAAAGTCTCCTCCCACATCTCTTTCATCTCTGTCTTCTCTGATTTTGTTATATATGAAGTCATGTAGCAAGCAACAGCGATGGGGTAGTCTGCAACAAATTGTAGATCTATATTTTCATTTCACAACTTTAGAATCACAGGGTTGTAGTCATTGATATACGTGGAAGCCTCTATTCTTCTCAGATTGTATGTATTTTTTGGTGATTTCCATGTCAGGGTATGTCTGACTTCCGACAAAAAGCTATTGACTCTGTTATGATCTCTGTCGAAAGACACCTGGAGCCAGGAGGTATTCTTAAGCCATCTTTATTCAGTCTCCAGTTCAGGTTACATCTGTCTCTACTCCAGCCAGCCTAGTGTGGTGCCAGCCCCACCAGGAGCAGCCTCCCTAGCTGATCAGCCCATCTTCAACTGCCAACACTCATCCACTCAGACACCCAGGCATTCCATGCATCACAGGCACACCAACATTCTATGACCATCTCACGCTCTGGCTGAGCAGCTAGTGGCAGCAGTGCTGGACTACAATGTTATTCAATTAAGTAGGATATAACATTATCCCTTTTTCTTCAACGAAAACAAAACTTGCAAATGATAAAACATGAAGGAAGAACTATCAACAAGAAAAATAAATAATAGTACAAGTCCCACGGATGCAAACATAAATCAAACATCGCAGGAGCATCAAGAAGAAAAATGAATAATAGTACAAGTCCCACGGATGCAAACTTAAATCAAACATCACAGGAGCAAGAACCATTAAAGCAAGAAAGGACGGATAAGATACATACATATGAACAGCAATATCTCCCATCCCTCCCTAAAAAGAATTAAAAACATTATGAAGCAAGCATAACATTCCCTGAAATACATTTGAAGCATTTTGCATCAACCACTGTGACGTGATGCACTACAACGAAAAAGGGTAAAAGACCCCACAAAACCAATGCCCAAAAGTATAACTAAAAGTAGCTCTAAAGATAGCATACCCTACAACTACAATCCCAAGAGAAAGGGAAACAAACAAGTATATGGATCGTCACCCATAAAAACTCCCGTGAAGGGATGTACATTAGTACTGCGCGCAACTATAACCCAACCCTGTGTGAGAGTTAACCATGAAACAATGTACATTAGTACTGCGCGCAACTATCCATGGACTAAGCCATAACCCTACCCTGTGTGAGGGTTAACCTAGGTACTCCAAACCCCTTAAAGAGGTTACATACCCCATGTAGAAGTAACCAAATATTAATACGAAAAGAGCTCTCGACCCCCTTGTGGAAGTTACGTACCCCATATTGGAATAACAACAACTAAACATAGGGCTGTTACCCACAACCTTCCCTCTTGTATGGGAACAATGTGATGACCACCCACAGGACTATGGACGCCCCAACCACTATAAAGTGAACATCTGTGGCATCACGACAAAAACATGTGCAGAAGACGACACTCTCACTTTCTTAACCCCTGAGAAATGAGAACACTGTAGCTTTATTAAACTACACACTACACCTATGTCTTTAAAGAAAATGATATGCCCACATAAAACATGCTGGTGAGTGCCCACTCATCCGAGCTGTGCTTGAACAACACTTCTCCTCCGTAAGAGAATAAATACATAACCTGTGAGAGTCACAGGGCACCTTTGTACCTGAAACATAGTCAGCAAAAACAAAGACAAACTGTGTGCAGAAAACTGGTTCTTCACCATTCCTCACAGTGTGTTCCTCAACTTGTCCTGCCAAATTCCAAACTGGTTCTACACCATTCCTCACAGAAAATTCCACGTAGTCAGACGACCCTTCAGCAAGTATTCCCTTAACAAACATTGCGTTGTCGCCGGCCGTCTAGTCGACCTTCAAAACTTTATTAATATGACAGTGGTTGGCAAGATGTATCGTGGTTGGCAAAGCGCGTCCGTGGATGACTGCAATACAGCATAGAACTTGGACATCAGCTACCAAACACAAAATGGCCGCACGTAATTCCACGACCAGCCGGATGGCTCACGGCACGTCAAGGCTCCAAATACGTACTGTCCAAAACTTGCGTGTCACAGAGGATCCCACGAAGAAAAGCACGTCATGCAGGATTCTACGAGGAGACCTGAGGTAAATCAGCGCGCGCTGTTAGAGACTCGCGCCCGGTTTTTTTAATTTAAAAACTGCAGTTAAATTAACAGTAAAGTGCTCCCAGGTAATTTCCTCTGTATATTGCCGCAGAACGAATTGACAAGGCCAATACACATAACTGTAAAAATATGCAGTACACCAACTCGGCATTCACGATGCCCGATACAGAAAAGCGTGTTGTCTGCTCCCCGCTGGACAGTGTGCACACTCCAATGTACTCCTACAACAGTGCGACAACTTCAACACACTTGCCCGTGCTGGGCCTGCAAACTCTTGAGCAAGGCCCGATAGGAGTGGATCTCCGCACCAACACAGACATGACTTAAAAGTCACACGACCCGGAGAGCCCCATGCATAGACATCCTCAAAGTTGGCGAAAACAGGGCAATACCATAGTTCCTTCTAGCAGCCTGTCGCTTTGTAGCACTTGGTATAACATCCAGAACAGAACAACTGCACGCAGATCATTATTATACTCCAATTCCTGTGAGACCTTGATTGATCATAACACAAGACCTCTATGCCCAAAACTTGTGATACCACTATGTGGTGCAAGCAAGTACAGACGTTGCTTTAGATCCTAAAATTCTGCAATTGTCCCAAAACCAAAGATTCTCCAACTGTGTACCACCATCTAAGCCTTTTTCCATAATGTCACTGTGGTCCTAGTGACGAAGTGAGTCACTGTGGTTTTGGAGACACATTAAATTGCTGCAACTGCCAATAAAGCACCTTTTTAAACAAAATATTCTCCATCTGTGCTGCCCACTTTCCGTTCTTACATCTTTATGATGAAAAATCCTAAATTGACTTTTTCTTCTTTCTGTGGCTGGAACACAAGATATGGCTGTGGTTTGACTACTCCTCCAACTCACTGTAGTCCTTCATGTGGCACACGTTGTGGCTGGAACACCAAATGCGGCTGTAGGTTAGCTACTCCTCCAACTCACTGTACTCCTTTAGATGGCTGTAGTATTCCCAGGCTGTAGTGTCCTTTGGTGATGACACTGCTCTGTGGGGCTGTCCGTTGGTGAGGACACTGGTGGGGCTGGCGCTGGCTTGCCTGGGAATTCTTTCTTAGTAGATGTAGTGGCTTGTAGGATCTCTTGTTTTCTCTTTTTTTCCTTTGAAGTTCCTTAGTTTCTGTGCTGTACCAAGAGTCTCTAGGGTCCAAGTCCGCTCGTCGCCAAAATAAATGTTATGATCTCTGTAGAAAGACACCTGGAGCCAGGAGGTATTCTTAAGCCATCTTTATTCAGTTTCCAGTTCAGGTTACATCTGTCTCTACTCCAGCCAGCCTAGTGTGGTACCAGCCCCACCAGGAGCAGCCTCCCTAGCTGCTCAGCCCATCTTCAACTGCCAACACTCATCCACTCAGACACCCAGGCATTCCATGCATCACAGGCACACCAACATTCTATGACCATCTCACGCTCTGGCTGAGCAGCTAGTGGCAGCAGTGCTGGACTACAATGTTATTCAATTAAGTAGGATATAACAGACTCTTTCTTCTGAGATGACATCTCGTGTAAAATTTACATTTCATCTGTAGTTTCACCAACAGTACTTTCCAAATCTATGAGTTTGAAACCGGAGAACTTGTCTCAGACCCTTCTCACCAACATCTTTAGGAATGACGCATGTCACATACTGTTGTATGAAAGACAAGACCGACTCATCAGTGTATGTGCCAAATTTCGTGGCATTTTTCACCCATAACAGCATGTAAATATGTGGAGCACCTCTAGCTTGGTACTCTTTGCGGCAAAAGAAATCAGTTACTTGCCCTAGCGGAGGAATAAGTTTGTTGCAGATGAAAGCCATCATCACTCGAAATCTGTGGTTCAAATATCTGCAGGATCCAGCTAGAAAAGTTCTCCTGGTGTCTTCAGATTGATGTCTTTTATATTTGACTTTGCTTCTTTCAGGAATTCAACGAGGTCATCCCATGCATACTCAGTACAACTGAGTGTTAGGAACCAAGTCGGTGTGCCTAGGTTTCTCAACAGGCATTTGAGCTCACCATGACGATGAAACCAATATTAATTGGTGCCAGTAGGCACACCATCAAATTAATCAAGTTGTATTCCGGGTTCTCATCTCTTCCTTCAACTTTGTCCATGAATTCCCTTGCAGTGATATTTTGCAGATTCTCTCCTGTATTGAGAATGTGGTTTACTGCATAAGATAGGCTTGACAAGTCGCTCTCAAATAAAAGGTGAAATATATAGGGAATACACTGGCGAAATCTAGGATCCTCTGAGTATAGTCTAGTTGATCTATACTCAGCTGCAGGTATCTGTACAGGCCTGTCATCATACCTACCTCCCATTCCTGTGGGGAAGAGATGCGGAAAACATTGAGCGTCTAAACTTGTCTCCCACAGACTCAAGGGAGCACCTCTTGCTTCTGTCATTTGAAAGAGATCAATTGCTTCACTAATAATCTCTTTAAAATGCAAAGGGTGGATACTTTAATGTTCATAAATGTCTTCTGATTGGGATCTATCCACCTTTTCAATCTGATCTCTTGATGTTGATGTGTCATCCTCTATATGTGCTACATTTTGAAGAACATCTACATATTTATAATATATTTATAATAAATATTATTTTGTGCCAGATATCATATTGCTTTAGCAACAGCTACTAGCACTTGCCATGTTTTTTTTTTACTCTTCGTAGGGACACCATTGACTAGAATAATAAGTGTTTCTTCCAAATCTTTATGCACCCCTACAGTTTCAATATTCTGCTGGAAATCTAATGGCAAGTAAACAACACTATGTTCAAGACCTTTCCATAACTCTGTTGGAGGTGACTTCCTTGTTTTTGGCTCCATACGGATTATAGCTTAGAATGGATGTATAGACTGTATAGAATTGATTCATAAACATTTAAATCTTGTAGTTCTTGAGGGGTTGGAACTAATTCTAACTTGTGGACTGCTCTAGCTGGCATTTTATTGTCCTCCAACTTGTTATAACATTCCTTACTTATAATTTGTCATGTGGAACAATAAAACGTTCCTCTACAAATAAATCAACTGCAAATTCTCACCATTTATATGTGTTGTCTTGTTCAGTTTTTTTTTTACATAATAATATAATGAGTTTGACTCTTGTAGTGAGTGCATTGACAACATATACAAACAGAGTCTGGTTTCTCTGAAGAGATTGTGGTAAATTTTCTAATGTCTTCTCAGCAGTAATATCTGTCTCCTGTTCCACTACACCTACAGATACCAAGTTTTCATTTTCCCTATACTCCTCTTTAGGACCAAAGAAACAAAACTTTTCATCATCACACACCTTTTCTACCTATTCCTCCGTACCATGCAAAATAGCTCTATTCATTTCTCCTAAACATTTGCAGGTGTTTTCATATAGTAAAGCCTCCTAACTGAAGTTCAAATTTTTGTGAGGTGTACAGCTAACATTCTGAAATGATGAAAGGTGCTTTGGCACACTTTCTTTGCTAGACATGCTAGTGAGTGTCCTTGTATGTAAGTATACTTACTTTGCCTAGATCTTATCCTTGCAAAATGCTAATTTTCTTTTTACAACTTTTGCATGGAAAGTTGCTTAGGAAACTTCTCAATACATCAGTAGATTCCTGCTGAACACTGCAAATACTTCTACATTCCCATTTGTATACATGGGCCTGTCTGCACCTTCCCTGTACCTCTTCAGCTATCATTTCCTCTACATTTCTAGCTACCATTACCTCTTTTGGAATAGGGCAACCATCCTTCATCTCATAACATCGTCCAGATTCCTCAACTGCATGCACTAATGTGTTCTGTTGGAAGTAGCTTTTTTCATTAAAGAAAGTCTCAATACAAGAAGTATGTCTCCATTCACCACTGAAAACTTTGCAAAAGTTAGTTCTATGGACAAGTCTTTTTTCTTTTGGTTTCTTCTCCTCAGACTCAACACTTTTTCATCCAGTGTCTTCATTCTGTTTAGAATCGAAATAAATAGCTTCCTCTTCAGAGCAAATGCTTTATCAACTAGACCCTCAACACGTTCCTTTTGTCTTACACCTTCTCTTCTTCTGTTATACTTCTTTATAGTTGTCATTAGATTGTGAATTACTCTACTACGGAACATGCTGACTCTGATTTCCTTAAACTGGGTCTGCCTTCTGGTTAAACTCTGTACTTTTTTGTACGATTTTTTTATTCTTCTTATCAATGACTTTTTCCCCTTTTTAAGTTGCTCGTAAACTATGTGTTCGAGGCATATGAGCTGCACATTACACACTTGTGCATAGATCGCCATCTGGTGTTGGGCCCGGATGTTTGCAGTTTGTTTTTCCTCTTGGAAAGTCTTTGGAAGTCACGAGGTCGGTGACTCCTCCTTTGGATCGTATTGCGCATGGGCTTCGGCTCCATCCTCAGATTGTTTTTTTCCGCCATCGGGCTCGGATGTGATCTTCGCGCTCTGGTTCCGAACAGCTTCCAATTCGACGGTTGACGCGCAATCCTCACCTTAAACCGCGGTATTGTTTCGATCGCGATCTCCCCCTCTCGACGCGCCTTCTGATCGGCACGGACCTTCAGTTCCAGTCGTCGACGGCGGCCTTCGGGCCTCTCCAAGCTTCGGTCCTGGCTAATGGAAAGGACTCCATTTAAAAAGTGACTTTGATGTGGGTCCAAATTCCCCCACACCGATCTCCACGAAATATGCAATCTCTGCCTCTCCCCTGAACACGAGGCTCGAGACTGTCCGGCGTGTAAGTCCTTCCGGTCCAAAAAGACTATTCGGGACCGAAGAGCCAGGAGAACTATGGCGCACTCCTCGACGACTATTCCGGACGACATCTTCGTAGAAGGCATCAACACTCCAGAGCAGTACACCGAAGAGGGCCTCGTCAGCGCTTCCGAGGCCGACGACTCAAATGTGGAGGACATCACCCCGGCGCAGAGGGTCGTGAGTACTGATTCCCCCCCCACACCCCTGCCGGCACGAAAAAAGGCTCCGGTCACGCCTTCGCCTCCGGGCCTAGGCAAGACCAAGGACACTGCTTCCAACACCCCACCTTCGGGCCCGGTGAAGAAGCCAAGCAAGCCTTCCGGCGGCTCGGGCTCAAGCCAGCCTACTTCCGGTACCAATAAACACGCTTCGGCGCCGAAAAAGAAGCCGATCCCTACATCGACACCGAGCTAAGCACCGAAGCACTCGGGGTCGAAACCCAGCTCTTCGGCACCAACAACACCTTTGGTGCCGACCAAGGCACACAAGGCCACCGGCACCGACACTTTGAGGCCGAAATCCATCTCGGCGCCGACCAAGCGTCCGAAGGTTCCCAAACCAGGTTCCAAACAACGAACCGGCACGGAAAAGCCTAAAAAGTCAACGGCCCGATTCCTTCGGCGCCGACGGACAGACCAGCCTCACCGGACTTATTTACACCGGATCCCTTGCAGAAAACACTCACCAAGGATTCAAAAACTGGACATTTTACACTTTCTTCCAAAAAGAAACATTTGGAGAAGCCTGCTCCACCTCCGCCTCCAAAGAGGAAGGACTCTGCTACCTCCCCGTTCAGAATACCTTCCCCACCTCCTCCACCTCCACCCCCTCCGCCTTCTCCACCCCAACCTCATCATTCTCCCACACCTTCTCCACAAGATGATGATCACGGGGACCCATATGATGACATAGGGGATGTCCCCCAGGACCTACCCACAGGGGACCCCACTCCTACAGGATCCCCAGACCCATGGGACGACTACAATATACCTGATATCCCCAACGTCCCACAAGATGACCTTTACCCCTCCAGGCCATCTCCACCAGAAGACTCATTGGGGTTCCACCACCTACTGCAAAGGGCAGCACACTATCACGGGGTAGACTTACATACCGACCCCGTGAAGGAAGATTTCCTCCTCGACACGTTCGACACCACACATAGGTCTACCTCCATATTATCTATGCTCAAAGGAGTGGTAAAGCATGCGCCAGATGTTTTTAAGGACCCAGTTAGAGCCAGGGTCATTAACCGGTGCATCAAGAAAAAATACAAAGCTGCCCCCACAGATCCCTCCTACATCAGAGGGCCAGCGCCACTAGACTCTCTAGTTGTATCCACTGCACGTAAAAGGGCAGATTCCCAGGCGTCAGGCGAAGCACCACCACCTGACAAAGAGTCAAAGCTACTGGATGCATCAGGGAAACGCACTGCGTCACAAGCAGCCCATATGTGGCGTATCGCCAATACTCAAGCCCTATTGGCCAGATATGACAGGGCACATTATGACGAGTTAGAGAGCATAATGCACCACCTCCCTGAGAAATATAAAGCTATGGCCAACGAACTAATTCAAGAGGGTAAGACTATCACAAACACCTCTATACGCTGTGCCTTAGATGCAGCAGACACAGCTTCCAGGGCCATCAATACAAGCGTCCTCCTGCGTCGCCATGCTTGGCTGAGAATATCAGGGTTTAAACCGGAAGTACAAGCCTCCATCCTTAACCATCCCTTTGACCAGGAACATCTATTTGGCCCAAAGATAGGTGAGGCCCTAGAAAAAATGAAGAAAGATACGGATACGGCGAAGTCCATGGGAGCCTTACAGTCACACCCTCCTAGACGCTCCTTTCGCCGCTCTTCCTTTCGCAGTACATCTAGAGGCTACTCCTCAGATACCGCGTTCACTTCATAAAAATCCCCCACTCAGTCCACCTTCACGAGGGGTTATCAAAGAGGCGGCTATAGGGCAAAACAAACAACGCCCGCTCTGCCACAACACCTACCCAATGACTTCCCCCCACTCCCCCCAGACCATTCCACTCCGGTCGGGGGCAGACTCCAACATTTCCTTCCCGTCTGGGCTACCATCACCTCAGACAAATGGGTGACACAAATAATTCAATCAGGCTACTGCCTAGAACTAATATCTACCCCCCCAAACATTCCACCCAGGCAGCGCCCAATGTCACAAGAACATTTAATACTCCTAAAGCAGGAGGTAGTCTCCCTCCTACAAAAACAGGCAATACAACCCGTTCCTACCAACCAACAAAACATGGGAGTCTACTCCCTATATTTTCTCATATCAAAAAGGGACGAGACTCTGCGGCCCATCCTAGATCTCCGGCCCCTAAACACGTATATACACTCCGACCATTTTCATATGGTAACGCTTCAGCAGGTACTTCCGCTCCTCTCCCAAAACGACTTTTTGACCACCCTAGATCTAAAAAAAGCGTATTTTCACATTCCGGTGCACAAAGCTCACCGCAAGTACCTCAGATTTGTAGTGGACGGACAACACTTCCAATTCAAGGTGCTCCTGTTCGGAGTCACAACAGCGCCAAGGGTATTCACCAAGTGCCTAGCAGTGGTAGCAGCACATTTACGAAGACAACACATCCACGTCTTCCCATACTTAGACGACTGGCTAATAAAAGCCGGGTCGTACAATCAGTGTGTTCAACACACATCTACCACCATTCAATTACTCCACCAGCTGGGCTTCACAGTAAACCACCAGAAGTCCCATCTCCTACCATCCCACATAAAACAATACCTCGGTGCCACCATAGACACCTCAAGAGCACTAGCCTACCCCAATCCAGCCAGGATTGCAAGCATTCAAGCTCTACGCGCAAAATTCGCACTACAACACTCCCTTCCAGCTTGAGTGTTTATGCAACTAATAGGGATGATGGCCTCTTGCATTTTCATAGTGCCTCACGCAAGACTACAGATGCGTCCTCTCCAAGAGTGCTTAGCGCGCCAATGGAACCAGGCCAAGGGTCAATTAACAGATCTGGTGTTGGTAGACGGTCGCACACATCGCTCTCTGCAGTGATGGAACACCACAAACCTTTCCAAAGGTCGACCGTTCCTGGACCCGGTTCCTCAAATAGTACTGACAACGGACGCATCGCTCTCCGGCTGGGGAGCTCATCTACTACATCTCACCACACAGGGCAAGTGGACACCTCAACAAAAGTTACTCCATATCAACCATCTGGAGTTACTAGCAATTTTCTTAGCCCTAAAATCTTTCCAAACTCAAATTTCAGGCAAGGCAGTCCTGATCCGAACAGACAACATGACAGCCATGTATTATATCCAAAAACAAGGCGGCACACACTCTCCACAGCTCTCTCACCTAGCACAGAGCATATGGAGATGGGCGATACCCCAGAAAATCTTTCTCCTAGCTCAGCATGTCCCAGGAGTCCAAAACACAGTGGAAGATCTGCTCAGCAGACAGACACAACAGATCCATGAGTGGGAGCTATACCCGCAAGTTCTTCACCCATACTTTCAAATGTGGGGGCATCCACAGATAGACCTCTGCGCCACCCACAAAAAAACGCCAAATGCCCAAGCTTCGCCACCAGATACCCACACCCATTGTCCAAAGGAAATGCGATATGGATGAACTGGTCAGGCAAATTTGCGTACGCTTTTCCGCCTCTCCCACTCATTCCACTAGTGGTGTGCAAACTACGACAACACTCCCTCACACTAATCCTAGTAGCTCCAACGTGGGCCAGACAACCGTGGTATACCACACTGCTGGAACTATCTGTAGTGCCGCATCAAAAACGACACCTCTCTCCACACCTCTTAACCCAGAACCATGGAGAGATCAAACACCCGGACCCAGCGCAGCTCAACCTTGCGTTCTAGCTCCTGAAATCTTAGAATTCGGGTACCTAAATCTTCCCCCTGACTGTATGAACGTCATCAGAGAAGCTAGAAGACCTACCACTAGAGCGTGCTACGCCGCCAAGTGGAAACGTTTTGTTGTTTATTGCCATAACAACACCATCAATCCACTGGACGTGTCCATTCAACACATAATAGGCTACTTACTCCACCTACAAAGGTGCAATCTAGCCTATACGTTCATTAGACTACACCTCGCAGCTATTGCAGCTTATCTACAAAACAGGCAACATCTCTCACTCTTCAGAGTACCTGCCATTAAAGCCTTCATGGAAGGCCTTAAAAGAATAATTCCCCCCAGAGTGCCACCCTCACCTGTGTGGAACTTAAATATCGGTCTCACAAGGCTAATGGGGCCTCCCTTCGAACCTCTCCATAAATGCGAACTACAGTTCCTAACATGGAAAACTGCTTTTCTTGTAGCCATCACTTCCCTTAGAAGGGTCAGTAAGATACAAGCACTTATCATTCAAGAACCCTTTCTCCAAATGCACCATAACAAAGTTGTTCTCCGTACCAACCCAAAATTCCTCCCTAAAGTCATTTCTCCCTTTCACCTAAACCAAACAGTAGAACTACCAGTATTTTTCTCGCAACCACAGACCGTTGCAGAAAGGGCTCTTCACACACTGGATGTGAAACGAGCCTTACTCTACTACATTCAGAGAACACAACCTTTCCGTAAGACCAAACAACTGTTTGTTTCTTTCTCTCCACCACACAAAGGTAACCCCATCTCAAAATCGGGGATAGCTAGGTGGATTGTAAAATGCATTTAAATCTGCTACCATAAAGCAAAGCGAACGCTATCCATTCCCCCGAAAGCCCATTCTACACGAAAAATAGGGGCTTCCATGGCATTCTTAGGGAACATCCCATTAGATGATATCTGCAAGGCAGCTACATGGTCTACACCACACACTTTCACCAAACACTATTGTGTAGATGTGCAAACTAAGCAACAAGCTACTGTGGGCCAGGCTGTACTCAAAACATTATTTCAAACCACTGCAACAGATAAGGGTGGTCGCCGCTAACGGTGGGTACTGCTATATAATCTATGCACAAGTGTGTAATCTGCAGCTCATATGCCTCGAACGGAATATGCTATTTACCAGTATGCATCTGTTCTTGGCATGTAGAGCTGCAGATCTACACACGCCCCCCGCCTCCCCGGCTACCTTTATCTGTTCCAGTTTATCTTATTTAGATAGCACACACATGGGCATCTTCACTGTTACTACTACGCTCCATCTTTCCCTGCTGGCGAAAAACAATCTGAGAATGGAGCCGAAGCCCATGTGCAATACGATCCAAAGGAGGAGTCACCAACCTCGTGACTTCCAAAGACTTTCCAAGAGGAAAAACAAACTGCAAACATCCGGGCCCAACACCAGATGGCGATCTATGCACAAGTGTGTAGATCTGCAGCTCTATATGCCAAGAACAGATGCATACTGGTAAGTAGCATATTCCTTTTTATTTACTTGATTTTCCACTCTTTCCAATAGTGCAGATACAATTTTAAGAAATGTCTTTGTCCTCTTACCAGCAGCTCTTTTCTCTTTCACCACTTTTGCCACATTTTGCCCCTTTTGTTTCTCAGTTGTGAGGACATAATATATCCTTGTCTCAGTTTTTTTCCCCACTTTTAGATGGCAATGTAACTGTCTGTAGTTAAGTAGAAATTGATGTCTGAAAAGAAAAACATATATATTTAGGTTTTTCATTATGTAGTATCGATACTGAAGTAACAATATAAACAGTTATATTATTGTAATATCGCTGGTATTACTCTATTATTTTTTTTTTGTATGTCTCTGTGTCTTTCGCTGTATCTCTGTATATATTAGTTTCTTAGTGGGTATCCTAGTATATCCATTACTGTGTTTCTACCCATGTTTAAAGGAGTGCTTGGCTACATACATAACTAGAGTGTCTCATACTTTGTTACATATCTCATTTTCTCTATGAGACCAGCCATAGGATGTATACATAAATGTGCTAGTATGTTACTCCTTGTTTTAGTAGTTCTATAGCTGTCTAACTGAGTATGTAAGTGGCTGAAAGAATTTATCAGTGACTTTGTTAGGGGTAATACGAGTATGTAGTTGTCTGTCCAACTACCTTTTATACTGCTGGTTACATATGTGAGTGAATGTAGAAGTCCGTCTTTCGCCCTGAGAGAAGGTCAGAGAGAAGCTCAATGGTTTGTGAACATGTTTGTCAGTTCCTTTATGGGTGGTATATTTTATGTACTGCTTGGCATAGGGGTCTGGAACTGTATGACTAAGTTACTAATACTCAAAAGGTCAGCTCACACTTTTTAAAGCATAAAACATTGTGCTTAATGGCATACCTACAGCATATCTCAGAGGTGTGTTATGTGTAGTAAAACGTGGGTTTGGTACTTGGGAAACAGCTATTACATGCCAAGTTAAGCTTGCAGTCAAAGTGCACAGACAGAGTCTGCACTGGTAGGTATCGCCCATGTTTGAAGGACTATTTCTCTGCGTGGTTGAGAAAGTTCTGTCAGTACTTGTCTACATATCTGAGTGAGTGTAGGAGTACACCTGTAGCAGTGCCATGAGATGTTTAAGTAAATGTGCTAAAACAGACAGTATGTAACTGTCTGTTTTAGTACCTCTATGGCTCTCTAAATGTGTATGCAAGTGGCTGAACAAATACCTCAGTGCCTGTGTTAAGGAATTTAGGGAATAGAGGCCTATATACGTGTGACTTTAACTACCTTTGAGTCTGCTGCATGCATAAGTAGTTTCTGGGTAAGTGACTGAATGTATATGTGCTTCTGTAGCTGTCCGACTAGGTGAGAAAGAAACTTTATGATATTGTGAACATGTATGTCAGTTGCTTTAGGGGTGACATACTCTATGTAGTACTTTGCATTGGGGCCTGCATTAACCACACGGTGGATCTAACAAGTGATGCCAACAACCTAGAAACACTCAGGTATTACATCTAATCACCTGTCACAGACTGGTGAGGTTTGATATGTGTAGTACTTTCTTATTCAGTAAGCCTCTTGGCTCAGCTTAAGGTCATTGCTTCAGAAAGAGGCTAGATATAACCGCAGCTATTTATAGCCGGTCCCTGGGCGTTGCCTGATTGCGTTACAAACGCATGCTTGGAACGCGTGCAAAGGATGTTGCTGCAGATTCAAGAAACGCGTGGTTGTCTGGAAGCTGGTTTCCTGGCAACCATTGCAAACACATACTCGCACATTTATCCGGCGAGTGTGAAGGGCTAAGAAATAAATAGTAGAAAATAACAATGTCCAAAATAAAATTAAAATAAAACCTGTGGGCATGTCAAACGGGCCCACAACCCTCCTATGTGCAAAAACCATTGTACTGGATGCAGCTCCATGCTTTTACAATATACAACAAATCAGGAACTAGAATGTCACAAGTCAGGAACATGATTGAACACGAGATGTATAAGCAATCTGTGAAAGGTGTACCTGATTATATGGGCTTTACATGATTAAAGGTTTTACCCTGTGCGCATTGGCATATTACACAAGACAGTAAGCCTGCTGCTGTGCGTTGAAACCTGACAATCAGTGTCTGAGTGCATCTGTGAGTGAGTGCATGATGTTCTAAGTGGGGTTGTGTGTGGGTGCATGAGTGTCTGAGTGGGTTTGTGACTTGGGTGCATTCGTTTTTGAGTGGGTGTGTGCGTGACATCACAGACTGAGTGGTTCTGTGACTGGGTGCATAACTGTCTGAGTAGGTCTGTGAGAGGATTTATTAGTCGGTTTTTGACTGGGCATGAGTCTCTAAGTAGGTATACGAATGAGTGCATGACTGAGTAGGTGTGTGAGTGGATGCATGAATCTCTCAGTGGGTCTGTGAATGGGTACATGCATCTCTGAGGGGCTCTGTGGGTGGATGCATGAGTTTCTAAGTGGCACTATGAGTGGGTGCACGAGTGTGAGTATTTGTGACAGTGGATGAATAAGTCTCTGAGTAAATCTGTGAGTGTCTGCATAATGTCTGATTGGCTCTGAATGGGTGCATGAATGTCTGAGTGGGTCTGTGAGGGGGTACATTAGTCTCTGAGTGGGTTGGTTTGTGGGTGCATAGCCCTTTGAGTGCATGAGTGAGTGGCTGCATGAGCCTCTCATTAGGAGAGTGAGTAGGTGCGTCAGTGTCTCCTTGGTTCTGTGAATATGTGCATGAGTCTCTGACTGGGTCTGTGAGTGGGTGCATAAATCTCCTGTGAGTGGGTGACTGAGATTGAGTGGGTCTGTGAGTGGGTACGTGACTCTTACTGGGTGTGTGAGTGGGTGCATGAGTCTCTGAGTGGGTCTGTGAGTGGGTGCGTTATTGTCTGTGTGGGTCTGTTAGTGGGTGCATAAGTCTGAGTAGATCTGTGAGTGGGTGCATAAGTGTCTGAGTGGGTCTGTGACTAGGTGCATGAGTGTCTCAGTGTGTCTCTGAGTGGGTGCGTGAGTGTCTCCTTGGTTCTGTGAATGAGTGCATGAGTCTCTGGGTGGATCTGTGAATGAGTGCATGAGTCTCCGAGTGAGTCTGTGAGTGAGTGCATGCATTAGCATTTGACTGGGTGAGTGAGAAGGTACATGACTGTGGGTGTGTGAGTGGGTGCATGATTATCTGAGTGGATCTGTGACTGGGTGCATTAGTGTCTGTGTGTCTCTGAGTGGGTGAATAGGTGCATGAGTCTCTAAGTGAGTCTGTGAGTGAGTTCATATGTCTCCAAATGAGTCTGTGAGAGGTGCTTGAGTCTCTGAGTGGGCCTGTAAGTGGGTGCATGTGTGTCTGGGTCTGTGAGTGGGTGGGTAAGTCTCAGAGTGGGTCTGTAAGTGTCTAAGTGAGACTGAAGGTAGGTGTATAACCATTTTAATTAAGTGATATTCACGAATTCGTCGTGACATATATGCTAGTGAATTCAACACGACGTTACACGGAGTGTTGTGCTGATGGTCGCTGCAAATTTGCGAATAACACAAGTGGGGAAATCCCCCTTTTTTCATTCTACCTATATTCATAAGGGGTTCCACAAACACTCCTATATTCCTCTCATGGGGTCAGGACACGTCTAATCTGACCCTTATGCCACTTTCTACCATTTGATTTTAGCCTCGGTGACTGTTCCAATGAAGTAAAATAGTGGCTGCAGCTCTCTGCTCAAGTTGCGGGCAGTCAATCATGGCATTTCTCCTGGCGCGCGTATTCATGATTAATCGCGAAATAATCGTTTATCGTGAATGGTCCTTACATTTCTCAATAACTACGTGATGTGCGAACCAAAATCTTCCTTCTTGCTGAATTTGGTGTAATTCTGTCTAGCTCTTAGGGCTGTAGCTGTGTTCAAAGCTCCTAAGGGAATTAACATGGGAAACACACTTTTTTTTTTCTCCCTCCCGCCCCACCCCCCTTTTTCACAGCCCCGCTTGACGGATGACCCCAAAACTTTGCAAGCGCAACAAGAATTGCAGCTCACTTTTTTGGGAATATTTCATGAAGGTTTGTCAACCGGCATCAAAGTTATAGACCAGTCAATGCATTGCGGGGGCGTAAGTTATAGTTAGCTCAAGTAACTATAACTGCTGAATTTAACTAGTTTTGTATGAGTGAAATCTGAGCCTAACTATAATGTCCCTGTAACCTTTGTTTTTTCAGTGAATTTCTAAGGGTTTTTAAAAATTATATACCCTAACCTTTGCACTGTAAGTAAATTTCTATGTTTTTTTAACTAGTAGTCACGTTTGCAGAGTGGTGGAGAAAGAGGGCGGTACCTCCGACCAGCTATCAGGAATCCCTCTGTAAGTGACTTACTGGAGGTAAAAGGAGGGCTTTCCGGCCCCGCAAGAACCCTCTGGAGCCAAGGGGACTTCATCCCCCAACCAGCAGTTCGCTAGGAGTCACGTTTGCAAAGTGGTGGAGAAAGGGGGCATGGCTCGGAAGACCTCTCATCAATCCCACTGTGTGGGACTTACTGGAGGTAACAGGTCCCTCTGGACCCAAGAGGCCTCCATCCCCCAACCAGCAGTGCTCCAGGAGGCGGTTTTGCAGAATACTGCTGGTCTTATTTTATTTTTTGTATTTATTCAGGGAGGGGTGCTGTGTGGGCCCCCAGTTCCACAGGCCAATTTTGGCCTAGGGGGCCCCACCTCACCAGAGCCAGGCCTTTTTTAAAATGATTTTTTAATAAACTAAAAGAGAGAGGGGTCGAGCAATCCCCCTCCTGGGCCGATTTCTGCCCCGGGGACCCCATCCACGTGGGACTGGCCTTTTTTAAAAAAAGTTATATTTCAAAAATAAATATTGGGAGGGGAGATGCCCTGGACTCCCCATGCCCCGCCTCTTCTCTTTTTTTTTTTTTTTAAATGGATGAATAATGGGAGGGGGGGTGTATTCCTAGGCTGCCCTCTTTTCTTTTTTTTTTTCTTTTACATTTGTTGTGGGACTTAGCTTCAAGCCAAGTCCCAAGATGGCTGCCAACACTTCCTAGTTGAAATTTTGGCAAACATTCAAATTTCAGTAGGATCCGCGAGTCCATTGCAAGGACTTGCGTCCTCAGATATCAATTTTTTTAAACGTAAATATCTCTGAAACTACTGAACAGATTTACACCAAATCACAAAAGGCATGCTTTCTGGACCAACATCTAGCTTTCTGCCAAATTTGGTGTAATTCTGTTAAGCGGTACGGGCTGTAGTCATGTTGAAAAACTGAAACATCCCCATGCACATAACAGTGGGGGAAACGTGTTTTGGGACCCCCCTTTGTTCACTGCCCCCACTTGATGGATCACCCCAAAACTTTCAACACAGCAGCTGAACCAAAAAGAGGACGTTTTTTTGAAAAGTTTGTGAAGATTCGTCAAGTGGCGTCAAAGTTATGGCAAAAAACAAAATGCTTTTCCTACGGAAACTTTGGTCCTAACTATAACTACCTATTGGCTATTGCCAGTAGGTAACATAGACCCAAATATATATGTCCGTGTGTGTATATATGAACACATACACATATATATATATATATATATATATATATATATATATATATATATATATCTTTTCTTCGCTGAAAAAAAGTTTGCCATCATTGGAGATGTAATTTTAGACATGAGTGATGTCACTGACCATGTCATGAGTGATGTAATATGTGAGGTCATAAGCAGTCCATTGCGTGGATGTAAGTTATAGTTAGCTCAGCTAACTATAACTCCTGAATTTCTCCGGTTTTGTACGAGTGAAATGTAAACCTAACTATAATGTCCCTGTAACCTTTGGTTTATTCAGTGGATTTATATGTATTTTTAAGTTCATTTCCTAACTATACCGTCCCTGTAATCTTTGTTTTTTTTAAGTGAATTTCTAAGGTTTTTAAAAATGTATTTCCAAACTGTAACCTGTAACCTTTGAGAGTGAGTATGTGAGTGAGTGCATGAGTGTCTCAGTGGGGGTGTGTGATTGTGAGTGTCTGAGTGGGTCTGTGAGTGGGTGTATGAGTGTCTGACTGCGTCTATGAGTGCATGTGAGAGTGTTTGAGTAGGTCTGTGAGTGGGTCCGTAAGTGCATGTGAGAGTGTCTGAGTAGGTGTGTGAGGTGGTTTGTCAGTAGGTGTATGAGTTCCTGAGTATGTGAGTGGGTGTCTAAGTATCTGTGGGAGTGTCAGTAGCTGTACGAGTGACTGGGCTACTATAGAATGGCACGTGCCCCTCTATCCAACAGCCACAGTTTTGCACAAAATATCTAAGTGGAGTACTTTCTTCTGGTTAATTAGTAACTGCTACCTCATTGGGTAAGTGTCCAGTGTGTATTCTACACCACATCTGTGTAATGGACCACAAGGAAATGTCTCCAGTGTCCTTGTGTGCATTTCAGCAATGTGAGTGTTCCTTCTGTGTCTTTATCCAGAAATCTATAATAACATGAAACTTCCTATTCAGAGGACAATTAGATTACAAAGAGGTAAATCTCCACCAAATAAGGGTGCTTCCTCTGAACTATAAGTGCTTCTTTGTTTGGTGGAGATGTCCTCATATTACTTGGCATGAAGAAGGCATGACCAGAATCGTCAGGAAACGCGTGGGGGGCCTTTTGGTGAGCTGTCTACTCAGGCATCGCTTGTTCAGTAAGATTGGAGGGGGGGGGGGGGCAGATTTTCCAACATTCGTGCTGGCATATAATGTTAAAATACACAATATGACAAGCAGGGCACATTGGCGGGGCTAAAGGAGCCGTGGAAAGGGAGACAAATCGGTATTGATAGGGGTACCAAGTGAGAGAAAATAAATTGTTTTGTAAAATAACAAACATTTTTTAAGGCTTTCAAAACCGAGCGGGAGAGAGAGTTTCTGTGCTTTTTTGTCTGTATGTGTACAAATTCCTTGTGAAATCCAGTAGGCATCTCACTGTACCCAACTGAAAGCACCTATACCTTACCATTTTGCATAAAATACATGTATTAGGGGGTGTAAGACCTTTGCATACTGCTATGGTGGGTGGGGAGGCCAGCCCAATTATTACAAGGGGAGGGGGACCAATTTCAGCCCCGATGACCCCATCCCCCGGTGCCCAGCCACAATACAGTGGGAGAGAGAGCTGCGTAGCGACTTCAGCCCAGGGACCCCATCCCCTAGGGCCCGGCCTTGAAATGCTGGGTGCCCTGGAACCCAACCAGGGCACCCAGTCGATAGCATTGAGAACCCCAGGGGGAGCCTGAATGGCTCCACGGTCCTTACTTGCTCCCCGCCTCCAGCGGTAGCCTGCATTGCTATTGCCCTTGGGGAGCTGCTGGGAACGTAGCTCCCCCTTTGCAAAAGCAATAGTTTCATCTTTTTCCCTGCCTGCATGTCTGTGGGTAAGGAAAGAGATTAAACCTCTGCCTTCAGCGGGTGGGAGCACTTTGACAGTTCCCGCCTGCTGGAACCGGAGTGTTTGCTTTTGCTTGGCAGGAGCGTTCAATGCTCCCGGCAAGCAAAAGTAAACAGCTATGTCCCAGGGGTGCCTTCCATTGCAAAAAATGATGTCGGCAATCCTGTGAGTTTCGCTCCAATTTATTCTGGAAAGGAGATATTCATCAACGCATTTCGGCTGTCAGTGGCAGCCTTGTTCACGACGACGATCACCATTTTTTTTTACAATTCATTTGATATGTTCTGACTTATTTACAATAAACAAAGAGAAAGGACAAATGTGGAACACCTCCACACACTTTAGTTGATCAAAATCAGCGTCATCTTGTAACGAGCACATTTGCTCATTGCTAAATACAATGAGGCTTTTTAGGTCGAATATTTGAGATCTCTTGTATATACTTTAGTATATACTTATATGTGTATGTACTTTGTGGGCTCTGGAGATCAGCCCTAGGACTTGTCTGCTTCCGCTTAGGGACTTTTTTCTGTTCAACTTCCTCTATTTAACTGTCTTGATGGAAAATGACCAGTAGAGGTCCGTAAAATACCAGAATTGCTTTCTGCTTGTTCAACTGCCTCTACTTAACTGTCTTGACAGAAAACGACCAGTAGAGATCAGTAAAATACCAGAAATGCTTTCTGCTGAGGGACTTTTGTTTTTTTAATTTTTCTGGCAACTGCCTCTATTTAACGTTCTTGATAGAAAACGACCAGCAGAGGTCAGTAAACTACCAGAATCACTTTAGCATTCTCTAGATTCCAGTCCATAGAAATAGTCTTCCCACGAGCACCCGTACGTAGACTATAATATTTTTTTCAAGTCTTGTATTTTCATTGATATGACCACAGAAGGCCCTGATTTTATATTAAAAACAGAGCTTTGGACTGTACCATTTCCTGCTGAAAGGCAATATGTCTCTCTATATGTTCCCATACCTGGCGTGTTCCGCAATTTGGTGCTTTCTTTCCCTCCATGTTAAAGAACAGTAGATGTTTCAGCACCCAGGCTAATGTGCTGTATGGCTAAATACATATAAGGTCCCAAAGGCGAGAACGATTGCAAATGCTTGTTTACTTAGGTTTCTGTCCTGCCCCTTAATAAACACTTCATGAGTAATCCATTTTTTCAACTCCATGCATGTTTCACAGTGGACAAAAACCAAATTCATTACAATCATAACATCTGTAATAAATCTTTACTCAACGGGAAAGTTCCCTTAGAAAAGCCTTCCTCTGTATAACAATTAAAAACAAGCATGTAATTGTTTTCTCTTGGCTAGTACCTTTTGTAGTGTATTTCATAATGTTCCCAATAAAATTAACCAAAACCATTGTAAAGTGCATTTTACATAAAGTGCATATATTCTTAAGAAAGTATTGTGCTAATAAACATTTACCCTACAATTTTCCTTTCCCTATACATTTATTTATTACTGCTCTCTCTGAAGAGTGTATTCAATGGGGTGCATTTTTTAATATAAGCAAGTGAACAATTCTTCATCAATATTAAAACCATTTGGTTCCCGACTATCTAACTCCAAGATGAACGTTTCTAATTTTCTCAGCTCCTTTTCCCTATCCCCTCTTTTCCTTTTCGTTTCCTGTGCAATGCAGCTATATCTTAATGATGTGGGGTTACTATGCTGGTACTTCTCATAATGCCTAGCCACTGGATAGCTTTGGTCCTTGTTCACTATAGCTCTCCTATGCTGTAAAATTCTTGTATGTGCAGGGAATGTAGTGCTTCCTAGGTATAACCTCTCTCATGGGCATTTGAGTATATATACCACAAAACATGTTCTGCATGTTAAATTCCCTTTTATCTTGATGGTTTAGCCACACTATGATTTTCTCTGACCAATGTTCCATTGTCGCCCCTCCGAGCACCTGCTTGTCCCACAGCCTAGATGTAAATTAGCATAACTGGGGGCGAAGCAGGTGCCCATGGCCCTCCCTTGTTGGAACAATTCATCCTCAAATAAAGATATATTTCTTGTTAAACACCATTCCATTATTTCCAACAGAATCCTGTGTGTGCTGTGCGTAAAAAATGTTAGATTGCCCTTAATCCCTCCTGGTGCCTTATGCTTGTGTACAAGGCTGATACATCTAGAGTCATCAAAACCATGTTTTGTTCCCACTCAACATTATAAAAACCAGCTGAGTCTTTTATATATGACGGAAGAGTAGTAGCAATGGGGTTTAAATAGTAATCAATATATTTAGAGACATTTTCAAAGATACTATTCTGTGAAGAGATTATAGTTTTCCCCGGTGGCCTGTCCAAATCCTTATGTATTTTTGGGATCATGTAGAACATGGGCGGAACTGGAGACTCTTGTCTTAAGAAACAAAATTCATCCCAGCTAAAAAGGTCTTGGTTTTCCATGTTATCAATCTGCTTGTGAAGCTCTCCTTGACTTCTTCGTATTCATCCATTGTTATCCTTTTGTAGCATTCCATGTTCTTCAATTGGGCCAATGCTTCCATTTTGTAAAGCTGTTTGTCCCAAAGAACTATATTTCCCCCTTTGTCCGATGGTTTCACTATCACTTCAGATATGTTGTTGATTTTGTTAACCGTGTGGAATACCTTTTTGTCCTTCTGGTTTAGTTGTTTCCTCCGGTTCCCTACTGTCTGGTACAGATGTCTCAAGTCTCTGTAACATTGTCCGAGAAAATACCCACGTTATCCTTTCTCATTTGAGGAATATATCTTGATTTTGGTTGGAACGGAGTGATGCCTCCTGTTGCCAAATAAAAAAATTCCTTTTCCACCTTTTGAGCATTTGATGACTCCAAGACATTTTGTAGTGCTTCATTCTCCCCTTATAATGCCCATAGGTTCTCTAAGATATCCAATACCAAGTCTGATACAGTGAGGTTTGGGGGTACATTACCGTTGGGAGTTTCAAATTCCACTAAGGTTGTGACAGATGTTTCCTTTAATATATGTTGTTTTATTAGTTTAATTTTCTAGTCCATTCTGCTCTGAGCATAGTTGAAATCATTCCTATGGCAATATGACAATCCCAATTCCAAAGTGGCTATATCTTCTGCAGACAATTGAATATGACTCAAGTTGACCACTGTATTATTCACCTTTATTTCTTGGTTGTTTGTCTCGATTTGGATCATGTAGATCTCCCTTTTGTTTCTTCACATGTTTCTCTTTCCCCCTTGGACCTCCTCCTCTGTTTCCTTTTCCTCGGGGTCTTCCTCTTCCTCTTAAAGTTCAGTGGCCCGTTCTCTGGTCCAATTGTAAAAAAAACACAACTCATCAGCCACTGTGAGGTGAGTGACTCCTCTGCCTTTCCTCATTAGATCTTCCTGTTCCACTTCTGACCATGTATCTGAACTCATCTCACTTTTTAAGTTCTCCTGATGGAACGCCTTGATATTTTGAACTTTTTGTCTCCTTGCTGTATCAAAATGTTTGGCAAAGGTATATATTTGCCCATTTTCGTCATCTAGCCGGTCCCGCAGGAACTTTGTGGCTTTTCTATCCTTTATCCTCCTTTCATATTTCTCCAATTGTCCTTTTAAATTATTCTTAAATTTCACAATCCTAGTTTGATCTACTTCTTTATCTAGGATCGCTGATAACTCTTTTATTTTCAGAATTATTTCTGCCCTTTCAACTTCCACATATTTTGTCATAATACAAATTTATCAAGTTTTCAGCAAAAAACAAACTAGGACAGTACAACATCCGACAGAAGATTGCCATTCTCTCTTTGTGACATTAGTATATCAGAATGAAAGAATACAGGCCATACACAGTAACTTACATAGCACGTATATAACATGTGTAAATTAGGCACTAGTGGTGCACTCTGTCGCCCTACAGCGGGTATAGTTCACAAGCCATACAGTTCTCTTGGGTGCCCCCCTCCCCCCCCGACTAGGCCCACTCCCATCATCCCACCGGCCCCAGCGCTTCTAGGCCCCCAGCAGTGTCTCCTGCTTTGCACCCTGTGTCAGAGCGCTCCTGTAAATAAGTTTGTAACGGTTCCCAGATGTCTCGAGGGCGAGACAGGGATGGCATCAGTTCCGCGTACACCGTCAGTTGTTCCTGGCAATATATGAGGTCCCCCATCCATTCCTTGAACTTGGGGGCTCTTCCTCTCCCCCACTTACAGGCCACCCTGCGTTTAGCTAGGAGTAAGCTTAGCGACATATATTTCCTTAAAGTCCCTGAGGTAGCCCTACAGGGTGGTGAGCGGGGTATTGGTTATGTGTATCCTGTCATCTGACTGAGAGCGTCAGTCACCTCCGCCTAGTATGCAAGGACGGGAGCGCATTCCCATGCCAAATGTAAGCAGTCGGCACCTTCCCTCCCACATCGAATCAACATAATCGTGCCGAAGTGTAATAAAGGCGCTGCAGGAATTTGAAATGTATTATTATCTGCTACTAGCCGAGGTTCTCCACGTTTGTTGGCAACAGTATGTCCATTGATCATCAGTGATAGGAGAGCCCAAGTCATTCTCCCACGTGGTCCACGCATCAGGGGCACTGTGCAGGCAATTGATTTTGGTGGTTCGATACAGCATGGATACTACATTTGTTGGGGAGGTCCGTTGCAATAAGGCATGTAGTGGAGCAAAGGTGGGGGGCTCGGCGGGAAAGTCAGGAGTGGCAGACTTTACATCGAGACGGAGCCTCACGTACATAAATAACTCCATAGTTGAAGGTTGGCAGTCGTTCGTGTGAGCGGAACGATCCACCCTCGTATAATGCTCCCCATGTCCGAATTTACGTAGCATTTCTTGGCACCTCACTTCCCTCGTGACTGGGATGTCTAATCTGCCTGCTAATGGCAGAAGCGGGGAGCATAATGTGTCCACCTTCATGCGGTTGGCTATGGCCCTCCATGCTCTGTTTGTCCATTCCACTGTGGTGGGGTTTGCACATTTAGGGTTAGTGGGTGCACTTATGTAGGCCGAGTATGGGGTCGTGTTCTACCACGAGGTGTGGCATGTACGGTGGTGGGTGCATCCAGTAGACTGCAAAGTGTGCCTGAGCGCTCCAGAAGTATAATTCCATATCCGGAACCTCAAAACCCCCTTTATCAAAGGGTAGAGTTAGTACCACCAAATTCAGCCCGGGTTGTTTGCCCCCCAGTTCAGTCGAATGAGTTGCGGTTTCAGGGCTTTAAAAAAGGATTTGCTGAGCGCATATGGCATGCAGGTGAAGAGGTAGAATAGTTTTGGGAGAACAACCATTTTGATCAATGCTATCCGGCCTGCTAGAGAAAGAGGCATTGCTATCCATCTTGTAATGGAGTCCGTGAGTGTGTCTAGCGCTCTACCATAGTTGGCTCTCATGAGGTTTTCCCTGTCTCTAGTGAAAACTATTCCAAGGTATTTTACTTTGTCTTCGCACCAGGTCAGTGGGAAATCCGGGGTGTATTTCTTAACTGTATCTGTGAGGGGGAAGATTTGTGATTTGCTCCAATTAATGTTTATCCCCGGATAATGCCCAAACTGCAGGAATTCCCACAATATGGGATTCAGGCTCTCCTTGGGGTCGCGTAAATACAATGTGAGGTCATCGGCGTATAGCGAGATGAGAATTTGCCTTTCGGGGTATATGAGAGCGTGCTCGCGGTGGTGTTGCCTGAGCTTAGAAGCAAGCGGCTGCATGGCCAGGGCGAATAGAAGGGGGGAGAGCGGGCACCCCTGCCTCATCCCTCTTGTGATATGAAACCTGGGGAGCATAGTCCGTTAATAAGTAGCTTGGCTTGTGGCTTTGTGTATGATAACTGGATCCATGCAAGGAAGGGGGGGGGAGCCCATTCTCACCAGCACACTGGCCAGGTAGTCCCAGTCAGTGGAATCAAAGGCTTTGATGGTGTCCAAAAAGACCGCCACCACGGCCTGATCCGACTCGATGTCCTGCATAAGGGCGAAGAGTGTGCAGAGATTATGCGATATTGCTCTACTGGTTATGAACCCAAATTGGTCTGCTAATACCAGAGCTGTCATCAGTGGACTGATCCGGTTGGCAATCGATTTGGCCAAAATGTTGGCGTCACAATTGATTAGCGAGAGCAGTCGGTAAGAGTTGCATCTGTCCCCTGGTTCGCCTGGCTTAAGGAGTGATATGATGAGTGCTTCTCTCATTGTTGGCGGGAGCGTACCTGTCTCTCGTTCCTCCTCGTAGACTTGTTTTAGAATGGGAATGAGGGCGTCGCTGTATGTTTTGTCAAATTCTGCCGGTAGGCCATCCGGCCCGGTAGCGCGACTAGACTGCAGTTGCATAATGGCCGAGCGTACCTCCTCGTCCTCAAAATCTGCTAGGAGAAAGTCCCTCCTATTATTTCCAAGCCAACCCAGCGCTGTGTCCTCGAAATAGGGCACACATTCCAACGGTGGTGTCCTATGTGTTTTGTAGAGGTTAGTGTAGAACGCATGGAAGGTGTCTAATATGTCTGGGTTGTCCCTGCGTACAACGCCGTCGTGATCCGTAATTTCCAGTATGATATTAAAAAATCTGGGTGTACAGGTGAGCTCAGCCAGAGCCTTTCCAGGGCGTTCCCCTTCCCCATATTGCCGAGCACGATAGTATTTGCCTCGGAATTTGCATTCTCTCTCTGCAGTATCTTGATAGTCTGTCAATTTGTCTTTGAAGTGAACCTTCAAGTGAGAGCTTGGATCTGATTGCATTCGGGTTTCAAGCTGTTGAAGTTCAGTTTCTAGGCGTCTGAGCATATTGCAGATATCCTTGAAGATTCCTCCCCCCTTTGCAATGCAAATTCCTCTGATAGTCACCTTGAATGCCTCCCAGACAGTGGATATCTGAGGGACTGTGTCAATATTATGCAAGAAGAAATCAGTGATCTCTTGACCCAATTCCGTTTGGAATGGGGCATTTAGGAGGGCATTCACCGGCAATCTCCAGTTTTGGTAGGGAGACAGTGAGCAGGGTGGAGCCAGGAATACCGGCGAGTGGTCCGAGTATGTGCGCCGCAGATGTCGGGCAGTCATGAGCCTTGTTTTGAGCCCTCTGCATAGTAGCCATCCATCTATTCTCGACCACGTGGAGTGTGTAGAGGAGTGACATGTGCCCTAGCTGTCGGCTGGATGTAGACTCCTCCATGCGTCTATCAGGTCATGTGCAGTGCAAATCTCTAATTGTCGTTGGGCCCCCGTGTAATGGTAAGGTTGTGGGTGCTGTCAGTCTCCCCCCATGCCACGTGAGTGGAGCCTATGTCCAGGTTATCCCCCCTGAGAATATTAAAAACGTAGGGTCATCGTTGATAGGGTCATAGCAAAATTCAAGCGTGATGGATTGGGATGACAGTCGCCCCCATGTAATACAGTAGCGACCCTCGGGGTCAACCATTTCTCCTATCGGTACATGTGGGGCATTTTTCTTGATGAGGATCCCAGTCCCTCGAGCATAGGTGGAGTATGTCGAACAGCATTTATATGAAGCCCATCGGGATGCAAACATAGTTGGGGATGTGGGGCCCATGTGAGTCTCTTGCAGCATTGCAAGATGTATATTGTAGCGATCTAGGTAGGCCAGGACATGGCGGCGTTTCCTTGGATTCCCAAGGCCTCTTATAGCTAACTGGGTTCAGGTGCGTCATTTAACATACAATAAGCATGTAATGGACTGTGTGTGTTATATACTGTATAAGCAGTGCAGTAGCTGATAGTAAAGCCTGTGTATAGAGTGTTTGAAACTGTCGCCGGCATTCCCTCCCCCTCTCCCACCCAGAGCAGCAGGTCGGTCCTGGCTCCCACCCACATCAGCAGCCCAAACCTGCCGTGCCCTACGTTACCCCCCCCCCCCCCCCCCCCCCCTCCACAGAGATATCACCAGTAGAACAACACAACATCTTCTATGGTGAGAAGATTCAGAAAGAACATAAAACTCCAATAGTCAATAAACATGTTGGGGTTGTCCTGTTTGGGAGTCATCTCAAGGGCACAGTTGTCACCCCTCGTAGAACATGAGGGTGTCCAGGTTCTGGATCGTTACCCCTTTCCTCCCAATGGACTTCCAGGTGGCATGCCATTAACAGGTCTGTGCAGCCCCATGATGTTGTTATAGCTGTGCTCCATTTACGATGGTCCATAAGATGCCAGTTTCAGGTGTCTGGCATGGCGTGGTGTTGCTCAACGACCCGTGGGTCTGTGTTATCCACATGCAGCGAGGTGGGGAAGACAGGACGTTCGCACCTCTATTCTCGCATTGTTACTCTAGGTCAGATAGGGCTGCATTACAGTGAGAAGGGCTCAGATCTGTATCATTCCGAGGAGATCTCCGAAGAGTAACTTTCAAGAAGTCTGCAACATGCTATGGGTTGGTGAAAAGGTGTTGTTTGCCCTGGTGTGTAATCCGCAGTCTCGCCGGGAATAGCAAGGCCAGTGGCGTCACTAGGGTTGGTGTCACCCGGTGCGGGTAACTCATGGTTTCACCCCCTCACGACTTACCGCATGGACCTCCTCCGCTCTGAGTCCGCCAGTGGACACAGTGGGCAAATAACGGGACCATACAGAATCCTTAGTAACGTTTGTAAATGTAGGTCCTATATTTACAAAATGTGCCTGTTAACAACAGTGTGATAATGACTCATTAATCAGGTTGTACAGTGGGCTACCTGCTAGTCAACAGTTTATTGGAATTTATAATATCATAGGTATGGTACTTTGTACTGGTGTGGTGTTCCCACTATCCAGCAACACGATATATCAGTGGTCGAAGTGGGGGGAAAAAAGTAGGGGAACTGTGGGCGGAGAATCAGAGGGCGGGAATAACCTGAGGATTGGATCAGTGGGCAGAGCCAGAGGTATGGCTTCTCCCTTTTCCACAACAGCAGTTCAACCATGAATGGCTAAAAATCTTAGTTTGCAAATGTTTTCTAAATACTAATGGCTCTGCCATATTTGCCTCATCATGCAAGATCTGCAGCATGATCTGACCATTTCAACTAATAAATTGTTTGTAGCTCAAACGTATCAAAAGTTAATAAAAAATCTTATTGGCATCTCTAGGGTGGGGGACGTCTGGGGTAAGGGTAAATTGGCGACATTCGCAGAGCTGCAACTCAAGTACCAGCTGGCTCCCTCGGAGCACTTTCGCTATCTACAAATCAGCCATGCTATCGACCGCGCCTTGCCCGCGGATTCCTCCCTTCCGAATTACTCGCCTTTGGAGGACAGACTGCTGCTGGATCCAATGGACCGCAGGGCTATCTCCTTAACGTACAAAAAGTTAATTAACAATCGCACTGACTCAATGCAGAACATTCGGGCCCGATGGGAATCAGATGTAGGTGACCTATCTGACGAAGACTGGAGAGATGCGTTGGCCTCCCCTCGGGAGGTGGCGATACCAATGCGACTCCGGCTGGTGCAACTCAAAGTGCTGCACCGGGTGTACTTCGATGCACCTTTGCTGTGCAAAATAGGAAGGCGTCCTGATGAATACTGCCTGCGGAACTGTCATCAAGTTGGCACATTTATACATATATTGTGGGCCTGCCGCCCAGTACACCAATATTGGGTGGAGGTCACGCGGCAGATGGCGCGAGCCATTGGTAAGGCGATTACCCCCTCCCCTCAGCTATGCCTGCTCAATATATGGGACGATACCGAACTCACCCAAACGGAGCAGGAGTGGGCGGCGTTGGGCTGGGTCACAGCTAAAAGGAATATTGCTCAGAAGTGGGGTGTGGCCGCTGTTCCACCGCTGCGCGCCTGGGCCAAAGATATGGATTTCTCGATGGTGGCGGAGAAAACAGTCTATAAGGGTCGAGGATGCCCAGTCACAAAATTCATTTAGACACTGTCCTAAAATCACACTAAAGGTGAACCATACTTTTTATCATAGACAGTGGGGCATCGATAAACATTATGCCTGAGGAGAACTACCACGCACTATCTCCAGTGCACATTCTCACACTGTCGAAGTCTAAAGTGTATATATAGGCTGCATCTATGCCATTAAAAAGTCAAGTTTCATTTGTATCAACCATGAAGCACAGAAAGATGAAAGTAGAAGCACCAATTCATGTACTTCAAGGTACTTTGTCAAGTACCTGTTTACTCAGTTTCAGCACTGCAGCTAAAATGGGACTGATATCTGTAAATTACTCATCACAAAATAGTGAGTACATTTGCATTGTTGTTTAATGGTTTAGGAAGACAATGAAAGTGGAACTGCATATTCATCAGGACTTTCGCCAGGTTGCTCAGCGACATCGTCGAATTCCATTTCATTTACAAGAAGCTGTTGAAAAAGAGCTTGACACCTTACTAAAGTATGACATCATTGAGCGATCTACTGGTGCGACACCATGGGTTTCACCTATAGTAGTAGTGCATAAAAAAGATGGTGAAGGAGCTGTACACATCTGTGGTGATGTGCGTCATGCTAACAAGTCAATTGAAAGAGTATGCCATCCAGATCCACACATTGCCGATATGATCACACAGCTGAATGCTGCCAAGGTCTTCTCTTGCCTTGATCTGAACAAAGGATATCATCAGTTTGAACTAGAGAAAATTGCAGGTACATTATTACCTTTTCTACCCATATTGATTTGTTCAGATATAAAAGATTACATTTCGGCATGTCATCAGCTGCAGAACTGTTTCAAGATGTCTTTTGCCACATAATACAGCCAGTCGCTCATGCTCTCAGTTACTGTGATGATATATTGGTATTTGGGCCCAAACAAAAGGAACATGATAAAGTGCTTGCTTACAGAAGTGTGACATTTACTTGCTGATATCAGACTCACTTTAAATGCCGAGAAGTCTGAGTTCTTTGACCATATTTTCTCTGATGGGGGAATTACTCCAGATCCAGCTAAAGTACAGGCTTTGTCAGCCACCTGTCACCCACAAGATGTTACCATGTTACTCTCTTTTTCTCGATTTTGGCCAGCTGCTGTTCTTGGTACACCCAGAATTTTGCCACAGTAAGTGCCCCATTAAGAGAGTTAATTTAAACGTTTCACTTCAATGGTCACATGAATGTGAACAAAGCTTCAAGAAAATCAACATGCCACTGAAATGGCCTACTTTGATCCAAAGCTACCTACAGAAGTTGTTGACGCAAGCCCGGTGCGGTTGGGCGTGAATCTTGCCCAACAAAGTGGACATCCAAATGCTCGAAGGCATTTTGTAGCTTATGCTAGCAGAAGTTTGTCACAGACTGAACGTGCCCTATTCACAACCTGCAAAAGAAAGACTAGTTGTGGTGTGACCTTGTGAACATTTCCATGTATTTCTATATGGAAAGAATTTCACTCTTGTCACAGATCATCAAGCATTGCTTACCATCTTTGGCAATCCTAAAGCCAAGATGCCCTCTCACATTGAGAGGTGAGGGTTGCGACTGCAGCAATTTGACTACATTATTGTGCTCTGACCAGGTAAAGATCAAAACCCTGCTGCCTACTTTTGATGAGTGCCAGTACAATATCATAGTACAATTTCCAAAATGACTGAATAACTTCATTGTAAAGTCTAGTACACCTGCTGCCACATCAGTGGACCAAATCATTGCTGCCACGAGCAATGACATTGACATGTTAACACTCAAAGACATTATTGTACATCAATCCTGGAAACAGCACACTCGACCTCTTACAAAGGACAGTAGATATTCGAAGTTCAAAAATGTAAAAGATGAACTTTCCATTACCCAAGAAGGTATCTCCTTATGTGGTTCGAGAATTGTCATACCAGAGAGTCTGAAACAGCAAGGCATTGAAGTGGCACACGAGGGACTTCGTAGAATTGTCGCCACTTATTGGGTTCTCCGAGACCGAGTTTGGTTTCTTTATCTTGATGAAAGAGTTGTAAGGGAAATAAAGGCCTGTCACTTATGCAACTGTTTATCTCCCAAAACAACACAGCATCCATTGAACATGTTTGATCTTCCAAAACATGTGTGGGAGAAAATCGCTGTTGATTTCTTTGGGCCCCTTGACAATGAACATTATTTAATGATAGTAATGATGTGTATTTTCGTTTTCCCTTGGTAGAAGACATTTCATCTATCGCTCAGGAAAAAGTCATTGAGAGGCTAGATGGTATTTTTGCAACATGGGTCACTCCTTCAATTCTGAAGTCCGACAATGGCCCACCTTTCAACTGTCGAGAATTAAAAGACTTTCTTACTCATTTGAACTTTAAACATCAGAAAAGCACATCTCTGGCCACAAGCAAACAGTGTTGTTGAGTGTTTTATGAGCACCTTAAAAAAATGTTCAGTGTGCTGCACTGGAGAAGCTTAAAATCAAATCAGCTCTTCATTATAGTCTTGTGCATATTGGTCGAGTACCCATTCGACTCAGGTGAAAGTCCTGCAACCCTGATGTGTGGGAGAGCCATGAAGACCAAGTTGTCTCAATGGACCACTAAATCATTGATGATGGTGAACTTTCTTAAACAGATTCATATCACAACCACAAAATGAAGACCTATGCAGACAAACGCTGATGTGTGGGGAACACAGTCTTTGCAGAAGGAGATCGAGTCCTTGTCAAACAGAAATGAAAAAACAAGTCTGATGCTCCTTTTGATGTTGACCATATGCGGGCTGTGTCTAATAAAGGACATATGGTGGCTGCTCACCATCCTGGAAAGACCATTATGCGAGATTCTTCGCAGTTCAAGCACCTGACTTCACATTCGCCAGCTCCTGATGTCAGAAGTGAGACTTATCCACCTAAGACTCATAAGAGCCCTACAACTGCACCAGTGTCTCTGTCACCAGTGCCAGTCATGGATACTTGTCCTGTATCTTCCCAGCGTCACATGACAAGATCTGGGCGAGATATTAGAGCACCAAAACGACTTTTTGAAGAGTTATGGTTAGACTTTCCTGTTTTCATTTTCGATAAATTCTGGTGGTTTTTCAAAGTTTTCCAGTGATTTTAGTACCTTAAAAAAACAGTGGTTATCAGTGGTTACACATTTTCGCAACATTAAAAGCAACAGAAACAGTGTTTTTCCGGTGTTTATGGAACGTTTCTACACTGATTGAGCATGGTATATAGACATTCAACGTACAGTGTATATGAGGGCCAAATACATTTTATACAAATTAAACTTATTGTAGTACACCATACAATACTTCTTCAGTGAGTCTTTGGTCATGTGGCTCGCTCTTTTCAGTCCCATGTAAACTTTCATCTGTGAAAGGGCCCTCTCAACATTGACCATCGAACAAGGGCCGCAGCAAACTGTGGCCTAATCATGGCTGAGAATAGACCAGGGCACATAGGAAGGGCAGGGTTCACCCACAGCAGAGGCAAAGAGGCCCTTTGTGTGCACAATAAGGCCCCCCTACTCTATCAACGGCTGTTCTGCATGTTTTACCAAATTCATTTGCTTCTGTATTCTCAATTCACCTCTTGATTGCAGTAACATTATTACTGCATGGGAACCTTACCCCCCAAAGTTAAAGCCCAACTGTAGATGAGGGCCTCAGTGGGGTCTTCCTACATCAGGCACCTCTACTAACCCCTCATACACAACAGAGTAGCTACTTACTCAACCAACCAGAAAGCACCTTGTGGCCTCTACAAGAGTTAGGAGAGCGCTACAGCAGTACTACAATACAATGTAGGTGAGGGTCTGATTAAAAGGCCTGAAGGTCACCATTTCCAGCAGCCTGGATCTGTCAAGCTCTAGGCATTCAGCAACCAGAGGAAGCGCAGAGGTCCTGTGTGCTAGGGTGGTCCAGTGTCAAAGCGGGTGCCTGGGGGGAGGGGTATTGGGAAAACAGAATGGGCACAGAGAAACTCAGCACTTAATTCAAACATCCCCCGCAACAACGGCCTTGTATCCACTCACACTCTTTCAGATATTATAAAACACAAATACACATACACATTCTGCGGATTTAACAAATGCGCTTATTTTGTGCATGGTAAAAACATCACTCATTGGAACTCCTCTCTGTGTCTCGGTGTCTTTATCCATTAATAGATGTGTGTTTATCTTTGAATGCCTGTTGAGGTGATAAAAAACAAACACAGGAACATTCTAGATTGTTTCTGCCGCAGCGGTTAATTTGCCCTCATCCTCTCAGTACAAAGATAACTTTTTGCACAGACACTTAGCCGTTTCCCGGCTCCAGACACGCTGAGCGGGTCCCCAAACTACAAATATCACAAGGAAAAAAAGCTCTTATGAGAAGTTGAATGACTCAGACCTACCTTCCTTACTGCCCTTTATAGAAGCATTTTGTCTTGCCAGTGTGAAAGACGTCACCCACTTGACATTTACTGCGTCTTTGTCCTTCTTCATTAGACACACAGAGGACATACCTTGGACAAAGATCTACAGTTGGTCTGGGCCCTGGTTTCAACCAGAGTACCCAAGCCAGGGTGTAATGGGAAAGTGGGTGGGAAGATATAATTACGAAAATAATAGACAACATTGTACAATTGGTTGTCACGTATTTTAATTTACTATATTTACAATCTAGAACATGTGGAACAAAAGTGATGTACCCAGGATTACACAATTATTAGAAAAGTTCTAAATCTGGATTAGTGATCTTGGCTGACAGTATACACTCAACATAGGTACATTTTAGATTTGCTTCCAAAGATCTCAAATCACTATGTGTAAGGTGTAAGCAGCTCAGCCAATTCTGATTTTTTTATGCTAGAAAAGTTAGTCGATGTATGTTTATAGCAAGGGTTTACTGCTTATGCTTGTAAAACCTCCTGATGTATGTCACAACTGCTCTGTCATCCGGACACTTGTTGTCAGATCTGGCTTCATAGGCAACACTATTATGGGAAGTGTAGTTTTACTTTCAAAATAAATTCAGGCTGAAAAAACCCAAGTACGCAAAGTGCTGATGGTTCAGTAGTCATGACCACTTTATGCTATGGTACCATATTGTGAATTCTGTATTGTTTGCAGTACTCCAGCACGACGCTCAGCAGGGGGCTGTAGGGGTGGCCCTGTTCTCCATGCTGGCTGGAGATGGGGAAAGTGCGCATGACTGGTTTGGGCTGCCCGAGAAAACCAACCAAACAGTCACTGCGCACTTAGGAGTGGGCAAACCACTCCTGTCCTGCTCCGTGAGCAGAGCAGCCCCACCCACCTGCAAAGCAACAGGAAACATAAAATGATAATAACTAAAATGTATTATAAATGGAGGAGCCTAGCGCGCAACCAAGATGGCCGCGTAGGTGCGAGGCTCCCGAGGACCTCCGCAACCTCCCACGACTATCCTGAATTTATCCTGTCTCGGGTGAGGGGAATGTGTTGGTGAGCCTGAGCTGAGGTGGCACCCGTTTCCCGTTGTCAAATCGGACCTCGGACACCGGAGTGAGCACCGATTGAAGTCTGCGGCCTTCTCCTCGCCAGACCCCGGATTGGCGCTGAGGGGTGACCCAGTGACAAAGTGAACAACAGCGGCGGACCGGGCCTGGCGAGTCGCGCACTCCGCGCTTTCGCTTTCGCTTTCGCACCCCCTTGCAATCACTGCAGGGTTGGGTCGCGGCGCTCTTTGCGTTGGTGTGGTCTCGCTGGGAGACTTGGCCTGCCCGCCGGCTGTGACCCACCCCGCCGATCGGGAGTGGCCCCCCCCGGAGCTTGTGGCCCTGATTGCCTGCCCTTCACGACTTGACTGGTGCGACCGGGAGACTAGTGGCCATGGCCACCAAACAAGATGGAGACCAAGCCGACCCGGCGTGGCACCACACATCAGGCCAACAGTATGGACCGCTATACCCTCCAGAAGGGATCTCCCGGCGGACCGCACAAATCCCCTGAGGACCCTCCTGATGCCCCGGACCTGCCCACGGATCTGACTCTGCGGGATGTCATGGGCGCCATTGCCGAGATGAAGGCCTCGGTAGGCCAGCGGTTCGACACACTGGCACAGAAGATCGACTCGGTCCTCGTGGATGTTGGCCTGGTGAGGGCCGATCTTTCCAAGACCAACGACCGAGTTGATTCTTTGGCCCACACCGCATCGGGCTTTACTACTGATGTGGCGGCGCTACAAACAGAGGTGCGCCGGCTTAGTCAGGCGAGCGCGCTTATGGATCGGCGCCTGGAGGACTCCGAGAGTCTGGCCCGGAGAAACAACATCCGCATCATCGGAGTACCCGAGGGACGGGAGGAAGCGGCGGCGGTCCTATTTGTGGAGGACCTGATCGCTACCCATCTCCAGCCACGGGGGCTGAGTAAATTCTTCGCGGTGGAGCGGGCCCACAGGGTTCCCGGGGGAAGGCCGAAGGTCGGGGCCCCTCCGCGGCCCCTCATTGCCCGGATTTTCAACTTTCGGGACAGAGACGCTATCCTGCAAGCCTCCAGACTTTTGGGGCCGGTTAAGCTTGACAACATGGAGGTGAACTTTTATCCGGATTTCACCCCAGCGGTCCAGAAGCAGAGACTGAGCTTCCAAGGCGCCAAGCGCCGTCTTCGGGACTTGAACCTTAAATACGCAATGCTCTTCCCAGCCAAGCTGCGAGTGGAGGTAGAGGGTCGCACGCACTTTTTTGATCGCCCCGAAGCGGCCGGAGACTGGCTGGACACTCTGTCTGGGGATCGTGATCTGGGGGGCGGGGGGGGGGGGGGGGCGGGGGGGGACGGCACACAGGATCGAGACTGAGGGGGTGATGTTGGGCTTCACTCTGGACAAAAATGTTGCCACTCTCGATTAAGCATCTGTCTGTATAATTTCCCCTCCTATGGAGGTTGTATGGGGTCTCTTGGGGGTTCTCCCTCCTCCTCTAGGGGGCTTAGCTAGTTTTTATTATATATATGGGGCGACAGGCACACTGCACGTTGGGGGGGCTGTTCGGGCTCATGCAGGGGTGCAGGGAGGGGGGAGTTTTGTTGGGGTGGGTGGGTAGGGATGGGGGGGTGTTGTTTGTTTTCACCACAAGGCAAAAGTATCATTGTGCTAGCTCTATAGTGCTCTCGGGGGGACGAATGGTGGCTCTTGTCTATGATGGGGGGTAGGGAACTAACTCTGTTGTCCTGGAACGTGAATGGACTGGGGGACAGGATTAAACGTGGGGTGGTCCTGCAGTTTTTGAAGCGCATCTCGCCCGATGTAGTGTTTTTGCAGGAGACACACCTCATTGGCAACTCCTTCTGCGCCATGAATCGGCGTGGCTATCGCCTAGTGGCCCATTCGGGCTTTACGTCTGGCTCAAGGGGTGTGGGCATCATGGTTAAGAACTCGCTTCCGCTGGAGATTGATGAGGTGCTCCATGACGACAGGGGACGTTATGCGGTCTTGGTGGGAAGGATGGAGGGCAAAGTGGTGGTTTTTGTGTCAGTATACGTCCCACCGGGGCTGCAGTCGACTACCTTTGCGGACCTGGGGCGCCTCCTCCTTGGCCTTCCGGGGGGGATTCTGGTGGTGGGGGGGGATTTCAATGCGGTGGTTTCCGGGACTGTGGATCGTCACCCCCCTAGGGACCTCCCCCGGGCCCAAGCGTGGCTCTCTGGTCTATTGGACACTTTGGGATTGGTGGATTGCTGGCGTTTAAAACATCCCACGCAGTTACAGTATACCTTCCATTCGGGGGCCCATGGTAGTCTCTCACGACTAGATTATGTCCTGGTCCCGGCGGCCTATGTTGGGAGGGTGGGAGAGGTGCGCCTTTTGGCACGGGGTATCTCGGACCATTCCCCGCTCCTGTTACACCTGGACCTTTTTCCGAGGGGTGAGGGTAGGGTGGTCCCGATCAATCCCTGGTACTTGCGCGACCCCACTATTCGCGCTGAATTGATTAAATCCCTCCAGCGTTACTTTGACGAGAATGTGGGGTCCGTGCCTTCGGCTGTCTCACTGTGGGAGGCATTCAAGACAGTACTACGAGGAGAGGCCCTGTCCCTCATTTCCCACACCCGGAGGCGCAAGCAGGAGGAGGTGACCCGGGTGGAAGCTGAGATAGCCGAGTTGGAGGGTAATCTAGAAAGTGGGGTGACGGATGCCGTATTACATGTCCTCCAACTCAAGCAAGCGGCCTATAGGGCCCTCGTCACGGAGGCAGCCAGGGGCCTCAGTAGAGAGCAACAGGGGAGATTGTATGATGTGGGTGATAAGGCTGGTAAATTGATTGTGTGGCTGGACAAAAAGGAGAGAGCGAGTCGTGTAGTCCCGCTGATTGAGAAAACAGACGGTGTGTGTGTTACTGAGCCGGGAGAAATTGTCTCCTGCTTCGCGGACTATTTCCGTGGGGTGTATTCCCCGGTGTCTTCCTGCTCTGAAGAGGATTCCCGTACCCTGCTCAGGGATATCGCACTGCCTTCCCTTTCGGAGGAGGACAGAGTGTCGTTGGACGCCGCTCCAACCTCCGACGAAATTGCCCTCGCCATACGTTCGGTCGCTTCCGGCAAGGCCATGGGTCCTAATGGTCTCCCCATCGAGTTGTACAAATTGCGACCGGATACGCTGGCACCACATCTCCGAGCGATGTTCCTGGAGGCCCATTCGGTGGGCTCCCTCCCGCTAGACCAGCGTCTGGCTATGATCGTGGTTATCCACAAGGAGGGGAGACCTCGGGACCGGGTTACCTCCTATCGGCCCATTTCGCTACTGAACGCGGAGCCTAAAATTCTCGCCAAGGTCCTGGCCAATCGGCTGGTCGGCGTGGTGGGCGAACTGGTTCACCAGGATCAGTCCGGCTTTATTCCCCATCGTAACACAGCTCTTAACTTGCGGCGTTTGCATGGGGTGCTTGCACGTGTTCAGTACATACGGGAGCCGGCCATCTTGGCATCCCTGGACGCCACCATGGCGTTTGATACGCTTGAATGGCCATACATCTGGCCGATGCTTGCGAAGTTTGGCTTTGGCGCAGGGTTCATCAGTTGGGTCAAATTGCTGTATTCGGGCCCATTGGCGCAGGTGGTGGTGAACGGCAGAGTATTGGCTCCGTTCGAGCTGGGCCGGGGCACGCGGCAGGGCTGCCCCTTATCGCCGCTCCTGTTTGCGCTTGCCTTGGAGCCCCTGGCAGAGTGGCTGCGGTGGGAGCCTTCCATCCGTGGTCTCCGTTGGACCCCCGAGCATGAGGACCGCGTATCCCTATACGCTGATGACATCCTCTTGTACCTAGCTTCCCCACGTAACTCACTTATAGTACTGGTTGATGTTTTGCATTCATTTGGTCGTAACTCCGGCCTTGTCATCAACTGGGCTAAATCGTGCGTGTATGTTCTCTCTGGGGAGGCGCCCATTCTCCCGCGGGGCTGTCCGATCCAGATCGCCCCGCAGGGATTTCGGTACCTGGGTGTCTTCATTACTCTGGACCCGGAGGCCCGGTATGATCGGAACTTGCTTCCCCCCCTCCAGCGCCTGAAGGAAGATGTCACGCGCTGGCGGCGCTTGCCGCTCTCGCCGCTAGGCCGGGCGGCATTGTTTAAGATGATGTCTCTGCCGCGCTTCCTCTATGCTTTGCAGAATACTATGGACCCCGTCCCAGCGTACTACTTCCGTGAGGTGGAGAGTTTACAGCGCCGCCTGTTCTGCGACGGGAGGCCGCGTATCGCCCTGGCGAAGCTGACGCTCCCATGGTATGACGGCAGAATTGCCCTCCCAGATATCAAACGATACTATTGGGCCTCCCAGCTGGCTGCGATTAATCACGGCCTGTATGGGCCCGCTTTAAACCCGGCATTCGAAATGGATAAGATGCTACTCCCGGGTGGGGACTATAATCGAGCGCTCTACTCCAGCACGCCCGACGCTCGGCTGACCGGCCCCACGCGTGTCATGGTGCGAGTGTGGCACGCGGCTAATGTGGCGATGGGGTGGAAGGATCGTCTGACCAGGGCGACACCACTATACGCGTCCGAGCAGTTGGGCTCCCTGTGGACCTCGAAGGGCTTCGAGAAGTGGGACATGATAGGCATTAGCAAGGTGGGGGATCTCTGGACGAGGGGGGGATTTAAAACGTTCGAGATGTTGCAGACGGAGTTCCACTTGCATGGCAGGGAGTACTTTCGGTATTTGCAGATCCGCCATGCACTGGGCTCCGTCTTCCCGGACGTTGCAGCCATCCCGGAGTGTTCCCCCCTTGAGGATAGAGTGCTGGATGGACACGTTACGGACAGCACGATCTCACTGATCTACAAAAAACTGATCAATGACCGCACGGGATTGCTGACTGCCCTTCGTGAGGCTTGGGTTGCCGATGGACTGGAGCTGGACGACGAGGACTGGACCCTTGCGGTGGCCTCCCCGAAAGAGGTGGCCATACCAGCTCGCCTTCGCTTCGTCCAGCTCAAGATACTCCACAGAGTCTACATGACGGGGCCGAGGCTTCTGCGTATGGGCTATGCTGTGGACGGGTTGTGTAAGCGTGGGTGTGGCGCTTTGGGGACCTTTCTGCATATATTGTGGGAATGCCCGGAGGTGGAGCGATTCTGGCGTAGTGTGCATGAGGTCCTGCGTGTGGTTACGCATGTGGTGCTGCTACCCGAAGCGAGGAGATGCCTGTTGAATGTGTGGGAACCTACCGACTACTCTGCGCCACAGACGTGGTGGGTGACTCTGGGATATATGGTGGCCAAGCGTGATATTGCTCAACTGTGGGGATCTCAGAGGTCCCCGACTGTCTCGGCCTGGAAGGAGCATATGGATTGGTGCATGTTTCGGGAAAAGGTGGTGTATGTTGCGAGAGGTAAGCCTGGGACATGGGTGAAAGTCTGGGGCCCCTGGAACGCCTACCGCGGGGGAATCTGTACTCCACCGTTATTGCCCGACCCATCGCCTGCCCCATCCCCGTAGCCGACCCATCTTCCCTGTTCCGGGCATTGAGTTTTACCCAGCCCTAATCCTGATCTCTTCCCCTTCTTGATACTCCTATGGATTGGTAGGGTCCCCCTCTCAGGGGAGCACATGCTGCTATTTCTGATTGTAGATTGCCTTGTGGGTTTTTTTTTTTTTTTTTTTTTCTGGTTGTTATTTCAGTTTAAAATGAAACCGTACAGTGGGGTCCGGAAGGTGTGGCTATCAACGCTGCTAACTCCTGTGCATCTTCCTCAGCCGCAACGCGCGCTCTACAATGTGTATCATATGCTTCTTTTGTTTACTAGCGGCCGGCCGGAAGGTTGTAGGCCCATCTTTGTATATTTTTTTAGTTTTGTAATAAACGGTTTCGAAAAAAAAAAAAAAAAAAATGTATTATAATTTTATGTTTTTGTTTTCTGCACTGCTTGAAATCAGTGGGGCATCGCTTCTCTGCCATAGCGAAGGAGCGGCCACTGGATGTATAATTGTAGTCCCACTTCTGTGTTTATGGAACATCCCGGATATTGGGTTTGAAAATCTGGTCACTCTAATCAAGCTGGATCATGTGTCTGGCAGCTATCACAGAGCACATCGGGGGTCTGGGCTTGTCCCTGTGAAATATGCTGAATCTGCACATTCAGCAGCACCCACACACTGGCTGCTTTCTGTTGGCAGCAACAACCTGTAGACATGGGGGTGGGGCTTCTTCATTTCACTTTCAGCCGGGCCTAAAATAAAGGCCTCATCATTTAAAGGGACACCAGCTGGCCATTCTCATGGCTGAGAGTAACCTGGAGCCTAACATTTAGATATCAATGCAATGTAGGGGAACAAAGGCACATAGCTTGTTTAATTGTTTAATCCCTATATGCCAGAGGTATGCATGCACTGTGGGAATGTCAAATGTATCTGTCAGTATGAGTAGTTACACAAATTTTGATTTAAATAGTACATACTATTTTTTTTTTCTTTATAGCGCTATTCATTCCAGTGTAGGGTGTCTGAGTGCTT
This sequence comes from Triturus cristatus, assembly GCF_964204655.1. Lineage (NCBI taxonomy): Eukaryota > Metazoa > Chordata > Amphibia > Caudata > Salamandridae > Triturus > Triturus cristatus. The sequence continues at coordinate 1,637,316,279 of NC_140589.1, forward strand.
TATATTGTATTGTATTGTAATTGCATTTATATAGCGCGTACTACCCCTGAGGAGACGTCGATTTGCTTCTTTGGTGAGTAGCAGGCTACTCTGGAACCCATACAGTGTTAGTGGTGAATTAGTTTAGTGAAAATATGAAAGTAATTTGAGTGGTGGATAGGTTAGTCAGTTATTTGGATTAAGAAGGATAGCGAAGGGGTAGAAGAGGTAAAAAGGTTTGCATTTATATAGCGCTTGCTACCCCTGATGAGGTGTTGAAGTGCTTTTTCAGCGAGTAGCACGCTAGTCTGGAACCCATAATGTATTAGTGGTGAATTAGTATAGTGAAATATGAAATTCATTTGAGCGGTGGACATGTTAGTCTGTTTTTTGGATTAAAAAGGACAGTGGAGGGATAGAAGGGAAGGATTTCGGGGGGGAAATTGTTTGTTTTGGAGCTCATAGCAGTAGGAGGAGGCTTGGAGTGAGTAAAAGGGAGGTGGAGGTGGAGGGGAATGAGTAAAATGGAGGTGGAGGGGGACGAGTAAAAGGGAGGTGGAGGGGAAAGAGTCAGAGGGAGGGTTTAGAAAGGCTTGTTTTGGGGAACCGGAATAGTAAAAAGATGTATGAGATGATGCAAGGAGGGGTGGAGTAGGGAAGAGTCTCAAAAGGGTTATTTTGGGGATCATAGTAGTGGTATCGGGTTTGGGATGAAGGAGAGAGCGGAGGTAATGGATAAATTGATAGAGGTATAGTGTGAGAAATAGGGTAGTGCATTGGAAAAAGTAGTAGAAAGAGGTTTGAGATGAGTTAGAGTTGAAGAGTTGAGCTAGAGGATATATTGAGAGGGGTATAGGGTGAAAAATAGTCGTCCATTGGATATGATGAATTAGATGAAAAGTAATAAATAAGTAAAAGTTATATATATATATCCAAAAGTAATAGATATAGATCTATAAGTACACGGAAGATATATAGATGCATAAAGGAAGGTAGTATTTGTAGATTAAAGATGCATGAAATAAATTACGGCTTTCAAGTGTAGTACTTTATATTAGTTTTATATATATATATATATATATTTGTATATATATATAAAAATTAAATTGGTAGGACAATTATGAAGCAATTGTAGCTAAATAGTTATGATAAAAAGATGTACGTATTTATGCAGTCACTTATGTACATATTAAAAATATAGTGTAATGTAACTGTCAGTAATATGTACATTTGTTAAGCAGAGCTAATGAATATCTTTAATAATGTTTTTAAACATAAGTATTCTACACGTTTATGCAAAGCAATAAACTTATATAGGTACATATCTATAGTAGAAATAAATGCTTATATACAGAGAGATATGCTGTATATTTCTATCTGTTTCCGTATGGTGGTTATGTGGGGAAGAGGCAATTCTTGAGTAGTTTTCTGAAGATATGGTGGCTATCTGTGGATCTTATGTTGGGGGTAAACAGTTCCATAGTTTGGCTGCTTAAACAGAGAAGGATGTGCCACTTATTGTTTTTTTCTTGTATCTTGGGATTTTGAGGCGAGGTGCCACTCTACAGCAGAGGTTCCTTTGTTGAATGTGTTTGGTGATTTTATTTTTGATGAAGAGTGGTCACGTTCCATGTATCTTTATGTGGGTGATACAAAGCAGCTTGAACATGGATCTTCTGGTAACCGGGAACCAATGCAGGGCTTTAAAAGCAGGGGAGATATGGTCTTGCGGTTTTATATGTAAGAGTAGTCTGGCAGCCGAGTTCTGAATCCGTTGTAGTCTTCATGTTCGTTGAAGGTGATCCATGGTAGAGGCTATTGGCGTAATCGAGTTTGGACAAAACAAGGAAGATGGTAGCCTGGACCTTATGTGGAAATCCCAAATGGGAGATTTGTCACAGAGTTTTTATAGTAACAAAGATTGAACTTGCTAGTTTGTCCGCTTAGGCGTTCATAGATGGCTTGGAGTCCATGGTCATTCCGAGGTTTCTTACTTCCTTTGATACTTCAGGCGGTGTTCCCAGATCATCAGGCCACGTGTCAAACTGGCCATAATGTTTCCAATCGACACACATGAGTATTTCCATTTTGGAAGCATTCAATTTGAGATGGCTCCACGTTATCCATTGATCCACGGCTCTGAGACAACTGAAAACTGCTGTGTTTTTGCATGCCATCTGCATAGTAATCAAAAGAGACACAATTGATGGACGGAATGCAGAACAAATCAAAACATTCACCCCCAGTCAAGAGATCTGGGTTAAATCCATAATTCTTTTGCTTACCATGCCACCCCAGTTTAGACCTGGCTATATGCAAATCTGTCTTGACCCTGTGCCTCATGGGAACAGTCCAGCCCGAACTGCCAAGCCAGGTCCTCCCTGGACCGGAAGCAAGCATCCTAGGACCGGTTTCGGGGTTTCACCCCTCTTCAGCCAGGATAGCTTGATTCCAGTGGCACAGTGAGCCCAGGACCCTTGTCTGGGCATACCTGGAGCACTTAGGGCGAGAAAGCATGTTTCCAGACCAGCTTGTTTCCATTCCAGGGAGGACCTTGCTTGGCAGTTCGGGCTGGACTGTACCCATGAGGTACAGGGTCAAGACTGATTTGCATATGGCTGGGTTCAAACTGGAACGGCATGGTGAGCAAAAAAACGATGAATTTAGGCCCAGATCTCTGAACTGGGATGAATGTATGACATTGTTCTGCATTCTGTCTATCACTGTTGTTTTTGCATCTGCATAGTAATAGCACGTGAGGTGAAATTGATTGATCAGTGTTGGTAATAACTTAATGTAGATATTGAAAAGCATGGTCGAGACAATCGAGCCTTGAGGGACACCTGCTTTTGTGAAGTAAGGTTTGGACGAGAAAGGTGGGGTATGGATGAAATTAGTTTCATTGCAAAGGTAGGACGCAATCCAGTCTAGAGCAGTCCCCTCTGTGTTGGCTTCGTAGAGTCTTTGTAGCAGTGTCATGGTCAACTGTGTCAAAGGCAGCCGAGAGGTCCAAGAAAAGTAGCGCAGCACACCCATTGCAGTAAACTTTGTTCTTCAGGTCAGCCCAGATGGCAAGGAGGGCAGATTCTGGGCCTCTTCCTGGATGGAATTCCATTTGGAAGTCTGACAATATGGCATTCTCTTCAATGAATTGTGGCATCTTGACGAAAGCTGATCTTTCTATCAGTTTACCCAGGAAAAGTCCATTTGAAATCGGTCTGTAGTTGTCAGGGTTAAGTTTGTTTTATTCAGTAATGGGCGTATGTGTGACTTTTCGAGTTCTTCAAGAAATATTCCGGTATTTAAGGAGTTGTTGATGATTCCTCTTACTGAAGTGGCAGCAGAGGTTGTTAAAAGAATTGTCTTAAAGGTTTGTGGTGGACACAGGTTAGAAGGGTTGCCGCCAGGCCTGCTTACTTTGACAAAGTCCATAAATTCATTGTGTGAAATGTGTTGGAAGGAACGGAGAGGCTGGGTTATAGTGTTCTTGGATTGTAGCTTTTTGAAAGGGTTAGTGCTGATGCCTTGTCTCTGTTTTAAGTATGAGTCAAACATGTCTGTTTTGTCCGTGCAATGATTTACCAGTTTGTCTGTGAACTCTTGAGTAATGGAATGAGCTGCTTCTAGGCAATTTGGTTTATAACATTCATTGGGAATTTTATAGAATTCTTTATTTGCACATTTAGCATTTTGAATTCTGTCTGAATAGTATTTTTTCTTCTCTTTTTTGATAGCTGACTTGTACAATCTGTAAATTTTCTGTAGGTGAACTTTATCTTAGTTGGCATTTGTTTTGAGCCAGGCACGTTGCAGCTCTCTAATTTGTTGTTTTAAGTCTTTTATCTCCTGTATTTCTCCAAGGTGCTTGTTTTCTTTTGTTCTGTTGTGTGGTTTTTTAGTGGTATCAGGATATCAAAAGATTCCTGTAATAATAATAATAATAAAAGGCATTTGTAGAGCGCGCAGCTACCCCAAACGGGTTGTCCTGGCGCTAGTGCAGACAGAGGGCAGGGAGAGGTGCCGCGCAGAACTAGTCATTCTGACTAAAGAGCCAGGTTTTCAGGGACTTGCGGAATTCGTGTTCAGACTGTATCATGCGCAGTTAGGGAGGTAGGTTGTTCCAACATTTGGTGGTACCCACCTCGAATGTTCTGCCTCCCATTCTAGCTTTTGCAAACCGAGGAGTGGAGAGAAAGCGTTTGTTGTTAGACCTTAAAGATCTGGTTTGTTGATAGGGTCGGAGTCTCCTCCTCAAATAGATCGGCCCTCTTCCTTTGTCTGCCCGGTATGCGAATGTCAGGGCCTTGAATTCAATCCTTTTGGCTATTGACAGCCAATGAAGTTGCCGAAGGTACGGGGAGATGTGGTGACGAAGCGGGACACCGCAGACCAAACAGGCTGTGGCGTTTTGAATGATCTGGAGTCTACGGATCAGGCCAAGTGGAAGGCCCATGTATAGGCCATTCGCATAATCAAGGTGAGAGGTGATCAAAGCATGGATGACGGTTTTGCGGGTAGCATTAGGCAGAAAGTTGATAAATTTCCTAATAGTTTTAATTTTGCCAAAGCAGGCTGCCAAGACCGTTTGAACATGCGTCGAGAGGGACAGATCTTTGTCCCATCTCACTCCTAAATTTTTGACCGAGTCCTTAGGAGTGGGAGCGTTACCCAGTTCAAAATGCCACCAAGCAGTAGGCGGGGGAGGGGAGGGTTGATTAAAGAACAGGACCTCGGTCTTGTCCGCGTTAAGTTTTAAAAAATTGTGGTTCATCCAGACGGCGATGTTCTTGAGGCATTCTTTTAGCGGGTCAAAGGTGAAGGCTGACACACCACTAAAGGTAAACAGTAACTGAGTATCATCCGCGTATGATCTTACTTTAATCCCAGTTTTGGAGATAAGCTCCGCCAGGGGAGTTAGATAGACATTGAAGAGGAGCGGGCTCAGGGCTGAGCCCTGGGGAACTCCCCATTTAAGAGGTTTGGCAGGTGTGGTGAAGAGGTGAGTCAGGACCTGTTTCGTACAGTTATGTAGAAAGGATGATAGCCAATTCATCACAGTTCCCTGGATGCCTATGTCCTTTAGACGATCTAATAGGATGGGGTGAGAGACTATGTCGAATGCTGCAGATAAATCTAACAGCACCAACATAGCCTTAGAGCCTCCATCCACATTCCACCGTATGGAGTCAGCCATTTCAATCAAAACAGATTCCGTGCTGAATCCTGGGTGGAAGCCAGACTGGGATTCATGAAGGAGGCTGTTAGTCTCAATAAACCCAGCCAATTGCTGGTGCACTAATTTCTCTAAAACCTTCGCTGGGGCGGGGAGCAGAGAGATAGGTCTGTAGTTGCTAGTGATTTCAGGGTCAGCGTTGGCTATTTTTAGGATGGGTAGAAGAAAGGCATGTTTCCAGGCTGCAGGGTAAATACCCTATCTGAGTTAAGAATTCCTGATGGCATTTAGATGGGGGTTCAGACATTCCGCTAGGGCACTATATTGTTTAGCTGGCCAGGGGTCACCAGGGGACCCTGATTTGCACTTCTGCAGTTCAGTCAGTGAGGCTTCGACAGAGATCTCAACAAATTCTGAGAAGACTGGCTTCAGAGTCTGCTCCAGATTGTAATCATTAGTCGTCTGAGAGACGTCGGGTGAGCCAGAGAAGCCACTCATATAGTTTTTGAACAGAATTTATAGTTTCTAAATCTCTACTGGATGTTAGTGGTGTTTCTAAATGTTCCAAATTAAGTTTATTCCACAGCCGATAGGTGGATGCACGTAAGGTGGTTTTTTTGGTGCCTCGCTTAGTATTGTTTTATGTTGGAAGGCAAGCAAATAGTTGTCTGACCATATGACCGGAGTCATCATTTGAAAGGTAACTAGTTCTGTATTAGCAAAAGTTACCTATTGGATGTGTCTAGCGATGTGTGTACGATCTGGCGTATCCTGCCCTCCCACTGGATGCCCATAATGGTCACAGGGAAAACTAAAGGAGTTTGGAGGCTATCTGGGCATGGTAGACTGGCCTGATCTCTTGCTAACTGTCCCACATGGTCTATGGGACACGCGTCATCAGCCAGGGTCATCTCACACACATATTATACCTAGTCAATAAATGATAGAAGTGTGTGAATCAGTGTATAGAAAAGCTTACATAAGACAGTGAGAGTTTAAAGGTTTAGGAGTCGCGGTTATCAGACATTTGAATGAAAACAGTTACATAGAGGTATATTACAACGCATCATTACAATGATAAATAACATTTACATTGTAATGTACTCCTATAGAAATTACACTTCATCGCAAACATTTACATTGAGCAGGCACATTAACCCTCTATGCTACTTTCTAGACAAAACACCCATCTCTTCAGAAAGTGCATTAACCACCAGAGGTATATTACTTTTAATATTCTCTTCTGGACATTGATGAGCACATAAAGATCTCTGCCGCAGCTTCCTTACCCCTATGAACTATTGTAACATGCAGTATTTGGGACCAATTGAGTAAGCCAGACAGATTTACTGTCAATTTTGTCCTTGCTGCCAATTCCTTTGTGGCATAATTTTAACAAAAGAAACGTATAGGTTAACTCTCAAACTCAGCTTTTTATGACTCCACCCCTCATTACTCCACCCCCTTTCCACGGCCACACTTTGACCCCCAATTTATGGGTTCCCAGAGAACATCTTTTTCCATTTCCTGCACTGATTACAGGTACACACAAGTTGTGCTTCATCATCCAAGCATGGGCCTCATTAAGGGAATGCCAGGGCTCGCAGCTGCGACCCCTAGCTTGCCTCCTTTGCGACCTCTGCACGCAGAGATGGCAAAATCAGTGCCAAGAACACAGGGTAGGCTCTGCATTCCTTATTTTTAGTCCGTTTTTCTATTTTACTAAGAGGGAATAATGTTCTATTATTCAGTCTTAGTGTAAAAACAATTGAGCGCACTTGGTTGGAATGGGACCTTTGGTGGCAGCTGTGCTAAGTAAAAAAACAAATTTAAATGTATGTTGTGTGCGTGTCTGTGGTTGACCGTGTTTATGTGAGCGAGAGAGAGCCTGTGTGTGTGAGTGAAAGTGAGTGAGCGTCAGTGACAGGTAGTGAGCTAGATGGGGGCCCAGGTTTGCTATTCTTTGACGCAAGGCACTGCTGCACCAAAGATACTCTGCTGCCTTGCGCCAAAGGGGGAGAGAAACAATGCACCATATCTTAGTCAATATGCTGCATTGTTTCTCTCCCTTTGCGTTGGTGCACTTTTGGCAGCCACGAGTAAATGCACACACCCTTGTGCCGTAGCAAAATGCACACACCCTTGTGCCGTGGCGCAAGACGGCACAAGGGTGTGTGCATTCTCCAAAGCATAGGTTTTGCGTCATGAGGGGTCCCTTCCAGTACAAAAACTGTGCTTCAAGGCTGTTCCCACTTTGCATGTGTGCTGCATTGTACAGCAGACATACTAAGTCAGGACAATTAGGAGAAATGAAAACATGCCTGGAGGAGTCATAAGATTGTGCCACACTTTCCTCTCTCAAAATGTTTGTAGATGGGGATTAGTGTCAAACCCATGCTGTTAACTGAACGCAAGGTTCTGCTGCGAAAAATATTTAACCAACATGGTATCAGATCATGTCGACTCGCGCTACTTTTTTATATAAAGGGTGAACCTCTCCCAGCAATATCAGCCTCCATAAAATTCATCATAAAAGCTGACCAGTTATTGATAGCAAAAGGCCCTATGACTGCTTTGCAGCTAGCACTACAAACAAACCTGAATTGCTGTTATGAGGCTGTAACATTGGCCCCACTACTATGACTGCTTGGATATGGCGACGCCCTGTTTAAGATTACAATTCCACTGGCTGCACGTTTTGCATCATCATGTGCTGGCCAAGGAAATTAGACGCGGAGATACTATTTGTACCAAGCTCAATTCTACTGCATTCCACTTTTACCGAGATTTGCACTAACACCTTTGCACTTTTAGCTAGCTTTGCACTTACACCTTTGCACTTTAACTTGGAAATATGGCTGAATAGTACGAGACATTGTGAGAGACAATGATACTACCTTTATCAGCATACAAATGTACTCTGTTTATTCTTTTTATCTTTCCTAGCGAAATTTGCATTAATATTTTCATTTTTACTGTTGCGACATAAACCAACCATTCGGATGTGGAGAGACTATTTGCACTAGCTTACAACTTTGCATTTGCACTTCAATTTGGAAACATGGGTGGAGTAACTTAGGACATTGAGAGAGACCATGATATTATCTCCACTAGTCTACAGTCTCACTGTTTTAGCTGCTGACTAAGAGAAATTAGATAACTTGGATGTGGTGATGCCAATTGCATTAGTTTATAATTTTATTGCATTGCTCTTTAAGCGAAATTTGCACTAATATCTTGTGCTATATTCTGCAGATATGGCTGAAATAATATCAGACACTGCGAGAAATTATGATATTTCTTTTATTATCATGTGTATCAATGATTTTGATATTTTAATTGGCTTTCTTGTAGAAAATGTTATGGTTTTAATTAACTTAAATAAACATACTTTGACCAAAATCCATTGGTGGTTGCATAGGAACGCTCATGCAGCACCCATTGAATCCGCACTTGATGCAAAATAACGCAAAGCAGTGTAGTGCGCAGTTTTGCTCAACTTTGTGATGCTATCCATCGCAAATTGAGATTTGGCATTGGAAAGTAAATCCTACCCTAACACATTCCACCAGGTTTACATCACAGATATGTAAGGCGTTCGTAAAGCTGGGTCGGAGTATGTATGAGTGAGATTGAGTGAATGTGAGTCAGTGAAAAAGAATAAAAATGAGTGTAAGAGAGTGGCAGTGTGATAGTGGGGTCATGTGAAATGCCTTCCTGGAAAAAATAGGGTTAGAGTCATGTGATGCCATTAAGGCCAAACGGTATGTGCTGTCACTTACGCTACTCCTGGCATTTTGGTGAATCGACACCCATGTGTCCAAGCTATAGAACTTAAACAGAAGGAAGTAATGAGCGTCACTTTCAGTTTCAAAATTGCAAATACAAATATAAGAAAATGGGCAACAGGGCATTGCTCTGCTTCTGGATGATTTTCCAGCTATCCTCTTGATACCTCCCAATGCTGCAACAAGGATAGAGGCAGGGAACTAGTGTAGGGCAGAGGCAGGTTGATGGTGTCCACCCATTATTTTCAGATGGTCGACGCCGTCCACCCTGCTGAAAAGCTGACCAATCTGACAAGAGTGTTCAGAGCATGCTCATTTATTTTGCTGGCGGAAAAGGGAGGTGATCTGGTGGGTGCTTAGATAAGGAGATGTACAGTCCTGAATGTCTGGTGACGCCTCTCCAGGTTTAGGAGAGGCCAGTGCCCTTCCCTCTGAGTGCTGTGTGCTGGTGCCACAGCTTCCTGGTTTACTGTGCAGCCTCCTATCAGGCAGCAGCTCTCAGGGTACCCTCTTTCAAGCGTCCTGTGTCTTAACGGTGCCATAAAAAACACCTAAGCCACTCATTCACTTTACGTTGTAACCATCCTTTCTCTTTTATTTATCCTCCTCCCTCTTTCTCTTCTCCCTGTTTCCACCAGTCTCTCCCCCTCCATTCACTCTCCTTCCTCCTCCATTATTCAATCTTCGTCCTCCTTTAGGTGCCCTCGATCAGTTGCTCCCCTCCCCTTTTCACTTAGCTTCATCCCTCTTTCCATCACTCTCCTTCCTCCAGTCACTCCATGTCCACCTCTAAGCACCCTCCCTTCCCTTTTAGTTACTCTCCTCTTTCATCACAGTAAGCAAACCTTTCAAGTGGCTTGTGCCTGCTACTCATACATCATGCACCAAGAATTCAATTAATGCAAAAAGAACAATTGATTGACAGAATGCTGATCAATGTCAAACATTCACCCCAGTACAGAGATCTGGGCCTAAATCCATCGATGTTTTGCTCCCCATGGCATTCCAGTTTAAACCCAGCCATATTTAAATCAGTCTTGACCCTGTTAACCATGGGAACAGTCCAGCCCGAACTGCCAGGCCAGTTCCTCCCTGGATCGGGAACAAGCATCCTGAGACCAGTTTCGGGGCATCACTCCTCATCAGCCAGACTAGCTTGAATCCAGTTACACAGTGAGCCCGGGACTCATGTCTGGGCGTACCCATCGCACTTAGGGGAAGAAAGCAAAAGACACAGAGATGATGGACGGAATGCAGAGTAAATCAAACATTCACCCAAATCAAGAGATCTGGGTTAAATCCATCGTTCTTTTGCTCACCATGCCACCCCAGTTTAGACCCAGCCATATGCAAATCAGTCTTGACCCTGTTCCTCATGGGAACAGTCAAGCCCGAACTGCCAAGCCAGGTCTTCCCTGGACTGGAAACAAGCATCCTAGGACCGGTTTTGGGGCATCACCTCTCATCAGCCAGGTTAGCTTGAATCCAGTTACACAGTGAGCCCGGGACCCACGTCTGGGCATACCCGCCACATTTAGGGCGATAAAGCAAAAGACACACAGATGATGGAAGGAATGCAGAGCAAATCAAACAATCACCCCAGTCAAGAGATCTGGGTTAAATCCATAATCCGTGTGTCTTTTGTTTTCTCGCGTGTTAGACCTGGCTTTTCCAGCAGGTTTATCCCTAGACTTTTGGCTTGTGGGCCTCTGTGTTTTTTACTTTTCTTTTGTTGGTTTTAGGACTCTGGTCACTTTACCACTGCTGATCAGTGCTAATGTGCATATGCTCTCTGTGTAAATTGTTATTATGGATTGGTGTTTACATGATTGGCTTATTTGATTTACTACTTAGTCCCTAGCACAGTACACTATGTGTGCCCAGGGCCTGTAAGTCAAATGCTTCTAGTGGGCCTGGAGCACTGATTGTGCCACCCACACAAGCAGCCTTTCAAAGGGTCTCAGACCTGCTACTGCAGTGTCTTCGCGCAGTCTCTACTGCCATGCACCCACTTGCCAGACCCTAGCCTTACCTTTTATTACATGTGAGTCACCCCTAAGGTAGGCTAAAGGTACCCCTGTGGGCAGGGTGCAGTGTATGTGAAAGGTAGGACATGTACTGATGTGTACAACATGTCCTGATAGTGAAATACAGTGTATTTCGTTTTTCACTATTGAAAGGCTATCTGTCCCATAGGATAGAATGGGAGTTTATTTATAACATCTTATCAATATAACATCCCATTGGGACAAGATAGAAAGATGGAGTTTGGTATGCCTGAACTCAGAATATAGAAATGCATCTTTTAGTAAAGATGATTTTAATATTGTGTGTTTGAAAATACCACTTTTAGAAAGTGGGTATTTTCTTGCTTAGCCATCCTGTGTGCCTCTGCTAGTTTGTGGATTGACTGTCTCGCTTTGGAGTAACAGGGGTTTGGGATGTGCATTCTTTCAGACAGCCACTGGGGAAGGGGGTGATGTGTTTCCTGCCTTTCCTGAATGAGCCAGGGCTGGGCTGAATAGACCATGGCTACATTTAGAGTAGAGGGCAGGAAATATCCTTGCATCTGAATGGGCCTGGTCTGCCTTACACAATGCTGTCTCCACCTCCTGCCAGGAAGCTGGACCAGAGAGGACAGAACTGGTTTTGACTGAGCACAGAGCATCTCTGCCACCAGAAAACAAAGGAAAATGCTGTATAAATATTGGGGCCCAGACCACTGAACTTTAGAATACTTCTGGACTCAAGAGAAACCTCTGCCAAGGCGAAAAGCTGGGAAAGCTGAAGGAGAAGTACTGCCCCTTTGCTGTGTGCTGTCTGGGGTTAGCCTGTAGTGGCTGTTTCTGTCAAGGAGAAGACAAAGCTGTTGCTGTGTGCTGTGTACCCTATTTGAAGAAGACCTCCAAGGGCTTGAAGTAGAGCTTGCCTCCTGTTCTGATCCAGACGCAGGCCCTGCTGTGCGGCTGCGAGAACCACACCCGCCACATCGAGAACTGCCACATCCCTGATCCCCACGCATCACACTGAAGTGTCAAGTTTACAAGAATGCTGGGGCTGCAGTAAGAAACTGACGCATCACCTCCCCACAAAGTAAGAAACCGATGCATCACCTCCTCTTCAGTAAGGAACCGACACATCACCTCCCCTGCATGGCACTAAGGAACCAACGCATCACCTCCCCTGGAGTAAGGATCTGACGTATCACCTTCCCTGCGGCTGTTTTTGTTTATGATTTTGACGCATCCAAGGTATTTTGTGTTGAAAGTGTTGCATCTATAGTTTGCTATGGACAGAACTGTTTTTACCTTCTACAAGTCATATATTGATTATTGGATGTTGGATTTTTGTCATTTAGGTCTTGTTGCGTTTATATAAAGATTACCTATTTTGCTAAACTGGTATGGGGTCCATTTGTAGTTTTCACTGTATTACTGTATGTGTGCACAACTTCTTTACACACTGCCTCTGAGATAAGCCTCTCTGCTCGTGCCAAGCTACCATGGGGGTGAGCAGGGGTTATTTTAGAAGTGTATCCCCACTTACCCTGACTAGGAAGAAGGTCCCTGCTTGGACAAAGATGGAAACCATTGCCAACTAGAGACCCCCATTTCTAACATTGGTGGTCAGCGGTGAGGATTAGGACTTGTATTTGTGCCTAACATACAGTGATTGGTGTACACCACTAGTATAGTGCAGACCATTATGCAACCACATACTGTTTTTTTCTGTTTCCTGGTGTCCTCCTGGATGTATTTTTGATACTGAGACTCTAATTAGCTGTTGCACCAGTGATGTATTGATAAAATGGAAATCAACTTTTGTCACCTGTGCATCTACAAGATAAAGGAGATAAAAGTCTTTGGCAAGGAGAGGGGACTGCCTGTGGAGAGAGGATCCACAAGGAGGGATCTTGAGGCATGCCTGTACTCTTACGAGGTCACACTTTGGGAAGCAACATTACCAGATGATTCTGAGGAGGTGAACTTCTCTGACTGAGGGAGAAAAATGAGTGGCTTCTAACTGTTTGGCAGAGGCTGAGAGAGTTCGACCGGGAACTCAAGAGGGCTGAGACCAAGAGGGCCTTGGCCCAAGAAAAGGAAATGTGTGTAGCTTTAAAGCTGAGCTTGGCTGGACTGGAGGTGGCGTCCAGCTCAGATGGTGGCAGCAAGAAGGTGTTATTTAGTGCTGATGTAAAAGTACACACACCCAGAGATGTGGCGCCTGACTTGAAGGAGGAAGTTGACTTACACCAGGGGGTTCAGGTTTATGAGGTAATTCCAGTGGTGCGCAGTGTCCCTGAGGTGGACTGGGGAACTGGCACAGGGAAGCATATTCCTAGTGGTAGGAGGGACACTCTACTGACTAGATTAGAGGTGCAGAGAGAGGGGTTACCCCATGGTAGAAGTCCTGGTATGTGTGTGTGGAGACTCCCCAGAAGAGTGTGGGTTTGAGTGACGGGGACAGTTAGACACCCTGTTGCCATTGTCAGGAGAGTGATGTGGGGTTCTTTTGCGAGGCGCTGGATGGTAAGGCAAAGAGTAGCTTGGTTAACACCTATGTGGGGCTGTGTGATTCAATTGTTGGAGAGCATATTTTAAGTCCCTGGTTTCCAGAGCTATGTCAACACCTGGTGGAGTGTGAGTTCTCTGACCCTAGGGAGCTCGCAGTGGAGGTAGACCTTTTGGTGGATTTCAGAGGGTCTAAAGAAGCATATGGGGGTGATCTTGAAGGAGGTGGCTCAGGTTTCCCCCAACCAAGTGAGGTAGGGAAGGGTTGTGGTAGCCCAGATAGGTCCCAGAGTAGTGGGAGGGGTGTAGGGTCCCATGTTCTGTCTCAGACGAGAAGGAGTGGAGTGGGCTGTGTCCAGAAGGGCCCGAAACCCAGTCTCAAGGCCTCGTTGGTTCGATGAGGGAACACCAGGAGGGTGCCTGGTCTGTAACAGGAGGAAATCCCCTGAGGGGGATCCCACGGTGTCAGGTGAGCTGGGGGAGGCTGCTGTAACAAGCGTCCCACCAGGTCTCGTGTCTGGCAGCACCTCTCCAGTTGTGAGGGTGCATGAGTCCAGAGAGACGGGTGAGGGGGGACATAGTCCCCAGTGGAAGGAGCAGTGGGTCAGGGGTTGCCAGCTCCGAGGTCAGAGCACCCCAGGACTTATCCTGGTGAGGCCACTGGTCTTTATGCTTTGTTAGGTGGACAGGTGGCTGGAGGCCTGCACCAGGCAGACTCTTGCAGAACTCATGAGGAGAGTGTTTTCCTTAGGGGGCAGGGTGGTTGGTGTACTCCCCCAGAAGTCCTGAGTTGCCAGGAGCAGGTCCAGTCTCAGGGTGCAGACTCGGAGGGCCAGATTCAGGGTGTACCCCTGACCTGGAGGAAGGGGCGACTACTAACAGTACCCCTTCCGGTTTGTCTTCTGGGAGCACCGCTCCAGGTGGGAGGGTGCAGGGCCCCCCTCCCATGGGGGGGGGGGCAGGAGAGGGCAGCCTCACCCCCTGCCCAGCTTAAGGGTACAGACCCTAGGCTGATACCAGTTGCAGGATAGCACACCTGAACTGGTGGGAGAATTGTACCTCACAATTCTAGAGTCTGGGGTACTGCTCCACGTGGGAGGGTGCAGAGCCCCAGGGAGGGGGACAGAGTGTGGGAGCGCCCACCCCAGTCCTTTGTTCAGCCTTAGGGTTCAGACCCTAGGCTGGTGTACCAGTTGCCGAATAGCATCCCTGAACTGGTGGGCGAATTGTGCATGACACCTGCCACAGGCACCCTGACAAATCTGGAGCCGGGGGTACTGCTCCAGGTGGGAGGGTGCAGAGCCCCAGGGAGGAGGACTCCTGTCCAGCCGCTGAGTTCAGACCCTGGGCTGGTGGGCCAGTGTCCGGATACCATGCCTGACCTGGCTGTAGGGAGAGTCCCCACTCTCTGACGCCACAGAGTTTGGAGAACCCTGAGGGGGACAAGGTCTCGTCACTGACAACTGCCAGTGGCCACTGTGGCTTCCTGTCCTGGTAGACAGAGTTGCCCCTGGGGGGTGAGGTGGTGGGGGGGGGACTGGAGTCACACCCTGGGGGTGGACTGGCCATGTAGGTACTGTCTTCCTACTGGGGCACATCTGTGTGCCAGGTGAGTTTAGGTGCTGCACAGATGGTGTCCACAGGTAAGGAGAAGGGTTCAACGGGTTAGCTTAGTGGGCCCTGAGAGTCTGGACAGAGGGATCCGACTGGGTTCAGCAAGGTGTTGAATCAGAACGTGCCCCTGCTGTTGTGGGCCAGGTCTAGGTTCTATCGCTCCAAGCAGGGAAGTCCATCAAAGGATTGATTAGTCTACCGTGGGTTTTGGCTGGAAGGGGGTTGTGTTAGACCTGGCTTTTCCAGCGCGTTTATCCCCAGACTTTTTGCTTCTGGGCCTCCTGTTCTTGACCCTGTGTTTTTTGGTTTTAGGACTCTGGGCACTTTATCACTGCTGATCAGTGATAGAATGCCTATGCTCCCTGTGTAATTTGTTATTATGGATTGGTGTTTCCATGATTGGCTTATTTGATTTACTACTAATTCCCTAGTACAGTGCACTGTGTGTGCCCAGGGTCTGCAAGTCAAATGCTGCTGGTGGGCCCGCAGCACTGATTGTGCCACCCACACAAGTAGACTTTCAAAGTTGTCTCAGACCTGCCACTGCAGTGTCTGCGCGTATTCTCTACTGCCATGTCGACCTGGCAAGTACACCCACCCACTTTAAGTTGGCGAGCGAGGAAAATCCAATGCTAGACCACGACCCAGTGAGATTTCTTAACACGGGCGGTCGTGGATGGTCACGACCGCTCGCGTTGAGAAACCATCCGCTTGCGTCGAGGGAACTGCCGCTTGAGTAGAATATCTACTAGAGCGGCAGAAAGAAGTAGCACCTTTGTGTGCTGCGCATGGTGCTGTTCGTGCTGATTTTCCAGTGCGGGACAAACACCCGGCACTAAAAATCAACGCGAACGGCGTTACCTAAAGTTCTCTGCACACTTGCGGAACTCCACGTAGCGTGGCGGAGTTTTTTGGTCACTGCACGGAGTTTCGCGAAACTCCACGAACTCCGCCTAGGCCTAAACATAGGCCTTGGCGCCCCAAGTGCCACCCTCCCTTTTTGAAACCCAAGTTTTCACACCAGATCCTGTACTGGAAGGGGCAGGCGCTGCTGTGCCGGTCTTCGCTAGTTAAATTAAAGAGCGCGTGGCTGCCTTCAATACGAATTATGTGCCCTTATTCCATTATAGATGATTTTTTTACATTTCGATTTGGTGCACTGTCAACTCTTCATTGCCTTGAAAAAGCGATCCTGTGCACCGCTAGACACGTGTCAGCTGAAATTCTGGTTAAAAATGTGATATGAAAGGTTTTGTAAACTTCAGACTGAAAAGGAATTTGAGAACTTAATGAGGAATTGTGTTTTAATGGACTAAGGACGCATAATTAGCATTGGGGGCCCACGTACTCTTTGCTTTTGCATGATCAGCAGTGCCTGTAGGCTACAATTTACTAAGGACTAGTTTGACACTCCTACTACTGTGAGAATACAAACGTGATTATTTATGGATTTATTTGTGAATTAAAAAAAAACCAGACCGGTTATTTTGACTGTTTATCCAGAAGTCTCCTTTTCTTCACGTTGGTCGTCTGGTTGCTGTCTTGCCATACATTTTCAAATGTTACCAAGCGTGCAATGTAATGTCTAAACTTAAGGGTTTGCCGTCATTGGTGCTGAAGAAAATAGAACTATTAGAAGAGTTCCATTTTACCGCTAGAGGTCACAGTAGGTTTGTTTTTGAGTCAGTAATGTTTAGCATGGACGGTCATTAAAGGGCATTTGCAGAACGGGAACTTGACGCTTTGTATTAAGAATTCGAGGGAGCATTTTGCACTGATGTCACAACAATAGCTCATTTCGCATGCAAGTATCGTTCTCCCATGTCAAGTATATGTGAAGCGCTTCCTCTCTTTTCACATGTTTATTTACAGCATAAAACCGATGGTCGGGACTACTTGTGTCTGTGCACAAGATAAGGTCAAGGTCACTGGAATTCCGCTATTCTGTGACAGTGATGTTTTCCGCATAATCCATCATCTGCTGCATAGTTTGAATATGTCAAAAAAAACATGCTGTTTCTATCTCAAATGGATAAAAAGTACTAAGAAATGGCAACAAGTGTTGTTGCACAGTGGGGGCACAGTGAGGGCCCTTTGCAAAGGTTCACTGGTCACCTTGCCTTTCAGGTGCTTATTGATGTATTTGGGTGCTGATCTGGTACTATGAGGTAATACCTCAACCCATACAGTGTTTCCATAAAGATGACAAAATATTGAAGTAATATTACCACAAAATGTGCCGAATGTGCCACATAACTTGCCTTTTCTAGGCCCTTAATTTAGTAAACGCTAGTGCAGAATCTGCTGCTCCCCTGTTGCATAATTTCAGTGTCCTTGGTTAAAAATACCCTCCCTGGTTGCTTCACACAAGTGGACTCTAAGAACACCCTGATACACTAATTACAGACATCTATCTCATAGAAAAGCAAGGAGGCCTCATTTTCTACACCAAAAAACCTGCCAAATGTAGATATAATTTCCTACAGAATCTACACGTAACCAACGCCATCAACATCCCATATGGAACCAACCTCGCAAAAGTTTGGTGGCGAACTGTTCATAACCATTTACAAAAACAGAAACATACTTATCTAAGCCACAGAACACCCCACCCTCGACACTGCCCTATCCTCCACCCTCAAACCAACTATCCCTCTTATCATCACCGAACATTCACTCTCTCCTTCTTCCCACGCAGCCGTCCCAGTCACCCTCCAACCCCAAATCGCTCCAAACTCATCCAACCCTCTCCCTACTCCCTCTAAATACTAAATCGCATTACAAGATCCACCTCTTCCCCCATCAACACATAAATCTCCTACACAATCACCCCAAACAACCACACAGGATTCTGTCTGCTACTACATAAGACTTGGCCTAACTACAACCCCCACTCTAGCTTACGACGACCACCAGTCTCCCCCCTGAGCCAACAACATTCTAACTGATCTCCACAATCACCTGCCTGGAGCTTATAATCAACTCACTACTTAAGTACTTCATGACCAACCCCAGCTTGCTTCCTAATAAGTTTCCCACAAACTTGCCCTCGATCACCTCACACTCTACCACCTGGGCAACTATCCCTCTCAAGCAATACCATCGCAAACCTAGACGTGCCACATCTGAAATGTCACAAAGTGAAGTGGAAGCCTTGGGCAACTCATATACGCCATAACTTTCTGCCAGTCCTTTTACCCCAAAATCCCAGTCATCCTGAGCACAAGCAGGATCCCTTCCAGGTCACCAGCCCAACTCACCTCCATCCACCTCACACAATCTGAGCCAAAGGTGGCAACCATATTAAATTGCATGCTCCTAAACTGCTAGTCAGCAGCCACGCACGCCGCTGAAATAGCGGAAACCATCTTACTCCACAAAATCAGCATATGTTTTCTGACTGAAACCTGGCTAAACGACCACTCATCAACCATTATTGCTCTCCTCATCCCACCGGGCTTCTCAATCATTTGTCATGACCGTTAGGATCATTCTGATGGTGTACTAGCTATCATACACAACAATGACCTCCTCCTAACCCCCTTCCACACAGTCAAATACTCAACTTACAAATACATAGGAGATACTCTCCCCTCCTATGGCCCTAACCTCATGAAGCTCCACACCATCTATCACCCTCCAGGTGATAAACGTCAATTTCTAGAAGAACTAACAGACCTTATAACACTAAACTCCTTGATGGATTCGACAGACATTGTACTAGCAAACCTAATCTTAACACCTGATTGATGTAGACGACATAACAGCACAAGCCCTATCTGATAGAGACTATTAGTTTGAGATTCCTTACCTTAGAATTTCCCCCAGCCATCAGTCTGGATCTGGAGCTTTTTCAACAGCTGTACCCCTGCGCTTTTGTAGGTGGTCTCGGTTGGCTCTGCGTCCGTCGTTGGTGTCTTGGGTGCCAGGATGACGTTACGAGACCTATATAAACCCCACCCATGCAAGCTGATGTCAGTTCTTTCTTTTTCATCGCCAGCCTAAGCGCAGATCCAAAGAGAGCTACCCCTTAGCTATTTTTTGACTAGCGTTTTTTTACGTTTGTCTACTTTTTTGAGTCTTCGACTCCTGGTGCGTCAAGGATGTCCCAGCGTAGGACCGGCTTCAAGCCCTGCGGCTCATGCCACACCATGATGTCCGTGATGGATCCGCACCTCGCTTGCCTCTGGTGGCTGGAGCGCGACCACGACCCAAAGTCGTGCTCCGAGTGACGGGCCATGAATCCAAAGGCGTTCCGGGAGAAGTCCCGAAAGCTGTTGGAGGTCCGTCGCTCTCCTCTGCGTCGCTCCCGTTCTCGTTTGTGAGGAAAGTCCCGAGAACGGTTGTGGAGGCCGCACTCCTTGTCGCATTCCAAGTTGTTGGGGAGGTCAGGTAAGCACAAGAAGAAGTCGAAGAAGCACAGGCGTTCTTCGACTTCACCCCGTCGGTTAGCCAACGTGACTCGAACTCTGAGCGTCGTTGCTAGAAAGCTCCATCCCCAGAGCCCCCTTCTGAGATGACTCAATGCCTCCCTGCCTTTCCGGGAGCCGGAGTGTCTACTGCAGAGTTCCAAATGTTTTATGAGGCCCTGTACCTCATGTTTGGGCAGCCCGGCCCCACTGGTGCGCCTTCAAGCCCTGTGAAGTCATTTGGGGGCACTAGGGCTTTGACACCAGTGGCTTCGGCCCCCGTGAATCCGTTCTCAGATCCGGACTGACACCAGTCAATCTTACTCGACGTCGACCATACCCATTCAGCATCGACCCTTTCCTCGTCATGGACACAGAGCCGTACCAACGTCGATTCTGACACTGAGAGGGACTTTTGTCCCCGTGTTCATCCCTGTTGTTGATTTTGCGACAGGAAGTGGGGAAGAGGAATGGAAGGGGCAGCTGGACCCTTTAACTTACCACCTTGAAGAATCTATTGACTGGTGGATGGACCTGGGTGAGGCCAGTGGTTTGGACACTTCCTGTAACACTGACTTGCTTTCTTCCCCTACCGTGGCTACGGAGGAGGGAGCTTCCTATGCCATGCTGGTGAGAAGTGTGGTCGACATCCTCTGCCTCGAGCTCCCTTTGGTGGCAGTCAGGACTAACATCCTGACAGAGGTACTTCAGCCTGCAGCTACTACTTCAGAACCCCTTTTGCCCTTCAATAAAACCCTCAACGATGTCCTTCTGGGCACTTGGTCCAAACCCAACACAGGAGCTCCTGGGAACAGAACATTCGCCCGCTGCCGCCGGCCTACTCCGGGTGGCCCAGCATTCCTCACGCAACATCCCTCTCCTGAGAGCTTGGTTGTCCATGCCTCATCTTCAAAGGTTTCATTCCGTTCTGCACCCACAGAAAGGGAATCCAAGAAGCTGGACCATCTTGGAAAGAGGATGTTTTCTTCCTCCAGCTTGGCATTGTGATCGGTGAATACCGCTTGCCTCTTGGGCCGATACTCCCATACCATCTGGAATATGGTTGCGCAGGTGCTGCCTCAGTGCCCAGAGGAGTCCCGGGCAGTTCTCTCCCAGGCAGTTGCAGATGGGGGAGAGACAGCTAAATTCACCATACGTTGTGAACTGGACACCACCAACTCCCTGGGCAGAACGGTTGCCTCGTCGGTTGCATTCAGACGCTACGCCTGGTTGAGGACTTCTGGCTTTTTGGGGGATGTCCAATCTACTTCGATGGACATGCCCTTTGATGGCACTCGCCTGTTCAACGACAAGACAGACTCAGCGCTTGAGGTGTTCAAGGATTCTCGAGCTATGGCCAGATCCTTGGGCTCTCGGCTACCTCCTATCCATCTCAGTCTGCCTTTCGTGGTTATGGAAGGGGCACAAACCCACGTCCTGTCCAGCCCAGCCACCGAGTCATGCACACTGTCCAGCCTCTGTGTGGCCACGGACTTGGGATCCAACGTTCTCGGGAGCCAGGGAGCCAGCAGACGGACCAGTCCACCCTTTCCTCCCCGCCTCTGTCTCCAAACCTTCTTAGTTCGTCGTTTCAGGCCCATCAATGGCCAGTCGGAGGCAGGATTTGCCATCACCTCCTTCGCTGGCAATCCATCATGTCGGACAGGTGGGTTCTGTAGATCGTCCGAAGGGGATACTCCCCTTCGAGACAACCCCTCCCACCATGCCACCCTACTACGACCGAATGTCAGATGATCATTTGGCGCTTCAATGCAAGTAAGTTGCAGCTCTCTTGACCAAGGGGGCCATAGAGAGGGTTCCTGTGCCAGAAGTAGGACGTGGTTGTTATTCCTGCTTCTTTCTGGTGCCCAAGAAGGACAAAGGCCTGTGTCCTATTTTAGACCTCCGGACCCTCAACTTCTTCCTCCGGAAGGAGAAGTTCAAGATGCTCACTTTGGCTCAAGTCCTTTCTGCCCTCGACCCAGGAGACTGGATGGTTGCATTGGACTTTCAGGACGCTTATTTCCATATTCTCATCCTGCCTGCCCACGGACGTTACTTACGGTTAATGGTCGGCAACAAACACTTTCAGTTTACTGTGCTCCCATTTGACCTTACCAGTGCCCCTCGGGTTTTCATAAAGGTGATGGCTGTAGTCACAGCTCATCTGCGCAGATCAGGGTTATCATTCTTACCCTATCTCGACGATTGGCTGTTGAAGGTAAACTCGTCCCAAACTGTTGTCTCCCACTTCCAGACTATGGTGGACCTCCTGCATTCGCTGGGGTTCGCTATCAACATGCCGAAGTCACACCTTACTCCCTCTCAGATGCTCCCTTTCATCTGGGAGGTTCTGGGCACAGTGCAGTTTCAGACCTATCCTCCAGCAGCGAGTCAGGAATATACGGGCTATGACACCTATGCATCAGCCTCTATCCATGATTTCAGTGAGTATGACTGAGGCTGCAGGGCCTCACGGCCTCCTGCATCCTGCTGGTGGATCATGCTAGGTGGCATAAGTGGCTCTGCAGTGGGGTCTGAAGTTCCATTGGGTGCAGCATCAGGGGAATCTTTCCGACTATGTCCTGATGTCTCCCCCCTGAGCCAACAACATTCTAACTGATCTCCACAATCACCTGCCTGGAGCTTATAATCAACTCACTACTTAAGGACTTCATGACCAACCCCAGCTTGCTTCCTAATACGTTTCCCACAAACTTGCCCTCGATCACCTCACACTCTACCACCTGGGCAACTATCCCTCTCAAGCAATACCATCGCAAACCTAGACGTGCCACATCTGAAATGTCACAAAGTGAAGTGGAAGCCTTGGGCAACTCATATACGCCATAACTTTCTGCCAGTCCTTTTACCTCAAAATCCCAGTCATCCTGAGCACAAGCAGGATCCCTTCCAGGTCACCAGCCCAACTCACCTCCATCCACCTCACACAATCTGAGCCAAATGTGGCAACCATATTAAATTGCATGCTCCTAAACTGCTAGTCAGCAGCCACAAATGCCGCTGAAATAGCGGAAACCATCTTACTCCACAAAATCAGCATATGTTTTCTGACTGAAACCTGGCTAAACGACCACACATCAACCATTATTGCTCTCCTCACCCCACCGGGCTTCTCAATCATTTGTCATGACCGTTAGGATCATTCTGATGGTGTACTAGCTATCATACACAACAATGACCTCCTCCTAACCCCCTTCCACACAGTCAAATACTCAACTTACAAATACATAATAGATACTCTCCCCTCCTATGGCCCTAACCTCATGAAGCTCCACACCATCTATCACCCTCCAGGTGATAAACGTCAATTTCTAGAAGAACTAACAGACCTTATAACACTAAACTCCTTGATGGATTCGACAGACATTGTACTAGCAAACCTAATCTTAACACCTGATTGATGTAGACGACATAACAGCACAAGCCCTATCTGATAGAGACTATTAGTTTGAGATTCCTTACCTTAGAATTTCCCCCAGCCATCAGTCTGGATCTGGAGATTTTTCAACAGCTGTACCCCTGCGCTTTTGTAGGTGGTCTCGGTTGGCTCTGCGTCCGTCGTTGGTGTCTTGGGTGCCAGGATGACGTTACGAGACCTATATAAACCCCACCCATGCAAGCTGATGTCAGTTCTTTCTTTTTCATCGCCAGCCTAAGCGCAGATCCAAAGAGAGCTACCCCTTAGCTATTTTTTGACTAGCGTTTTTTTACGTTTGTCTACTTTTTTGAGTCTTCGACTCCTGGTGCGTCAAGGATGTCCCAGCGTAGGACCGGCTTCAAGCCCTGCGGCTCATGCCACACCATGATGTCCGTGATGGATCCGCACCTCGCTTGCCTCTGGTGGCTGGAGCGCGACCACGACCCAAAGTCGTGCTCCGAGTGACGGGCCATGAATCCAAAGGCGTTCCGGGAGAAGTCCCGAAAGCTGTTGGAGGTCCGTCGCTCTCCTCTGCGTCGCTCCCGTTCTCGTTTGTGAGGAAAGTCCCGAGAACGGTTGTGGAGGCCGCACTCCTTGTCGCATTCCAAGTTGTTGGGGAGGTCAGGTAAGCACAAGAAGAAGTCGAAGAAGCACAGTCGTTCTTCGACTTCACCCCGTCGGTTAGCCAACGTGACTCGAACTCTGAGCGTCGTTGCTAGAAAGCTCCATCCCCAGAGCCCCCTTCTGAGATGACTCAATGCCTCCCTGCCTTTCCGGGAGCCGGAGTGTCTACTGCAGAGTTCCAAATGTTTTATGAGGCCCTGTACCTCATGTTTGGGCAGCCCGGCCCCACTGGTGCGCCTTCAAGCCCTGTGAAGTCATTTGGGGGCACTAGGGCTTTGACACCAGTGGCTTCGGCCCCCGTGAATCCGTTCTCAGATCTGGACCGACACCAGTCAATCTTACTCGACGTCGACCATACCCATTCAGCATCGACCCTTTCCTCGTCATGGACACAGAGCCGTACCAACGTCGATTCTGACACTGAGAGGGACTTTTGTCCCTGTGTTCATCCCTGTTGTTGATTTTGCGACAGGAGGTGGGGAAGAGGAATGGAAGGGGCAGCTGGACCCTTTAACTTACCACCTTGAAGAATCTATTGACTGGTGGATGGACCTGGGTGAGGCCAGTGGTTTGGACACTTCCTGTAACACTGACTTGCTTTCTTCCCCTACCGTGGCTACGGAGGAGGGAGCTTCCTATGCCATGCTGGTGAGAAGTGTGGTCGACATCCTCTGCCTCGAGCTCCCTTTGGTGGCAGTCAGGACTAACATCCTGACAGAGGTACTTCAGCCTGCAGCTACTACTTCAGAACCCCTTTTGCCCTTCAATAAAACCCTCAACGATGTCCTTCTGGGCACTTGGTCCAAACCCAACACAGGAGCTCCTGGGAACAGAACATTCGCCCGCTGCCGCCGGCCTACTCCGGGTGGCCCAGCATTCCTCACGCAACATCCCTCTCCTGAGAGCTTGGTTGTCCATGCCTCATCTTCAAAGGTTTCATTCCGTTCTGCACCCACAGAAAGGGAATCCAAGAAGCTGGACCATCTTGGAAAGAGGATGTTTTCTTCCTCCAGCTTGGCATTGTGATCGGTGAATACCGCTTGCCTCTTGGGCCGATACTCCCATACCATCTGGAATATGGTTGCGCAGGTGCTGCCTCAGTGCCCAGAGGAGTCCCGGGCAGTTCTCTCCCAGGCAGTTGCAGATGGGGGAGAGACAGCTAAATTCACCATACGTTGTGAACTGGACACCACCAACTCCCTGGGCAGAACGGTTGCCTCGTCGGTTGCATTCAGACGCTACGCCTGGTTGAGGACTTCTGGCTTTTTGGGGGATGTCCAATCTACTTCGATGGACATGCCCTTTGATGGCACTCGCCTGTTCAACGACAAGACAGACTCAGCGCTTGAGGTGTTCAAGGATTCTCGAGCTATGGCCAGATCCTTGGGCTCTCGGCTACCTCCTATCCATCTCAGTCTGCCTTTCGTGGTTATGGAAGGGGCACAAACCCACGTCCTGTCCAGCCCAGCCACCGAGTCATGCACACTGTCCAGCCTCTGCGTGGCCACGGACTTGGGATCCAACGTTCTCGGGAGCCAGGGAGCCAGCAGACGGACCAGTCCACCCTTTCCTCCCCGCCTCTGTCTCCAAACCTTCTTAGTTCGTCGTTTCAGGCCCATCAATGGCCAGTCGGAGGCAGGATTTGCCATCACCTCCTTCGCTGGCAATCCATCATGTCGGACAGGTGGGTTCTGTAGATCGTCCGAAGGGGATACTCCCCTTCGAGACCACCCCTCCCACCATGCCACCCTACTACGACCGAATGTCAGATGATCATTTGGCGCTTCAATGCAAGTAAGTTGCAGCTCTCTTGACCAAGGGGGCCATAGAGAGGGTTCCTGTGCCAGAAATAGGATGTGGTTGTTATTCCTGCTTCTTTCTGGTGCCCAAGAAGGACAAAGGCCTGTGTCCTATTTTAGACCTCCGGACCCTCAACTTCTTCCTCCGGAAGGAGAAGTTCAAGATGCTCACTTTGGCTCAAGTCCTTTCTGCCCTCGACCCAGGAGACTGGATGGTTGCATTGGACTTTCAGGACGCTTATTTCCATATTCTCATCCTGCCTGCCCACGGACGTTACTTACGGTTAATGGTCGGCAACAAACACTTTCAGTTTACTGTGCTCCCATTTGACCTTACCAGTGCCCCTCGGGTTTTCATAAAGGTGATGGCTGTAGTCACAGCTCATCTGCGCAGATCAGGGTTATCATTCTTACCCTATCTCGACGATTGGCTGTTGAAGGTAAACTCGTCCCAAACTGTTGTCTCCCACTTCCAGACTATGGTGGACCTCCTGCATTCGCTGGGGTTCGCTATCAACATGCCGAAGTCACACCTTACTCCCTCTCAGATGCTCCCTTTCATCTGGGAGGTTCTGGGCACAGTGCAGTTTCAGACCTATCCTCCAGCAGCGAGTCAGGAATATACGGGCTATGACACCTATGCATCAGCCTCTATCCATGATTTCAGTGAGCATGACTGAGGCTGCAGGGCCTCACGGCCTCCTGCATCCTGCTGGTGGATCATGCTAGGTGGCATAAGTGGCTCTGCAGTGGGGTCTGAAGTTCCATTGGGTGCAGCATCAGGGGAATCTTTCCGACTATGTCCTGATTTTGGAGGGAACTGCACAACAACTGCAGTGGTGGCTAACCAACCAAGATTGGGTCAGAGGCAGATCCCTCTCCCTTCCCCAACCAGATCTAACGGTGGTGACAGATGCGTCTTTCCTGGGATGGGGCAGCCACCTGGGAGCGGTGGAGATTAGAGGAATCTGGCCTCTGGTGGAGTCCGGTCTCCATATCAACCTTCCGGAGCTCTGGGCGATCAGACTGGCACTGAAGGCATTCATTGCCTCTCTGAAAGGGAAAGTGGTACAGGTGTTCACGGGCAACACCAACGCCATGTGGTACTACAACAAACAGGGCGGGGTGGTGTAATGGACCCTTTGTCAGGAGGCTCTCCACTTCTAGACATGGGTGGAACATTAGGGCATAACCCTGGTGGTTCAACACCTGGCAGGTTCTCTAAACGCCAGAGCAGACAAACTCAGCCGTCGGTACCTGGTCAATTACAAATGGTGTCTCCATCCGGAGGTGGCACAAGGTCTCTTTCCGCAGTGAGGAGAACTGTGGTTAAATCTGTTTACCTCCAAAGAGAACGTGCAATGTCTGCAGTATTGCGCGTTGGAGTTTCCAAGGCGGTGCTTGCTCGGCAACGCTTTTTGTCATCTGTGGAGCTTCAGGCCTCCTGTCCGCCTTTTCACCAATACCACTTCTGCCCAGAGTGCTCAAGAACTTCAAGCTCGACCGGGCTGAAGTCATTCTTATGGGTCCGAATGGGGTGCGGAAGAGTCTGGTATTCCGACCTTCTGAGCATGGCCATCGATCCTCTGAACAGATTACTCATCTCTCCGCCGGACAGAACGTCTAGAATATAAAAAACACATCTATAGAGAAAAATATTTTCCCCACCCAACTGGACTACTCCAGAAACCGACCCAAAGAACTTTTCAAGAACATCAAACACCAAACCTCTTCCTTCTCTAAACATCCTACCAATGTCTCCATCAAACGCTGTGAAGAGTTGACCAAATACTTATCATGTAAAATAACAAACATTGAACTCTCGCTGGATCCGCTCTACTCTTCCTACTAAAGATGACCCTACCTCCAACGATGCCCCCTTACCTCTTCATCATCTGATGACGACCTCTACAATTCCACACCCCCAGATAACCAGAACACCACCATCAATTACCTATATCTAAAAACAACGCAACCTGGTCTAAGTTTGAAAAAGTCTCTGAAAAAAATCCTTGAAATATTGTCATGCTTGAAGCCAACCTCTCTGACCCTCTCCCCTCCTGTCTTGTCAACAATCTCAGACACTTCATCTCTCCAACCTGGACTAAAATCATCAACTCCTCCCAATCCAGTGGCTCCATGCCGGCCTCTCTTAAAATCGTCCAAATTATACACCTCATCAAAAAGCCTGATGCCGACCCCAGTGACCTCAATAATAACAGACCTTTTATCCTCCCTCTACTTGCCAAAACTATTGAAAACAACCACATTGATAAATTCAACTTACATGACACATTGCAATCCGGAATTATGAAAGGCTGCAGTACAGAGACTGCCATCCTGCATATCACTGATGACCTACACAGATCTCTCGACGATGGTGATGCCTGCCTCCTGGCCCTCTCCACAGTCTTTGATACTGTCAACATTATTCTAAACACCCTCTCTCAACGTTCTGTTATCAGCAGTACTGTCTTACAATGGTTTGCATCATACCTGAATGAAAGATCTCACCTAATCAAGCAAATAATTCCAAATCTACAGCATCATTAGTGAAACAAGGAGTCTCCAAAGGACCAATCCTATCCCCTATCCAATGATCCTGAAACAAGCCAGGACTGCCTACCATCTTTATGCTGACAATACCCAAATCTACATCAAAGCACATCACCTAAAGACATCCAACACCTTAGCAACACTCTCTTTAGCGATCTCCGTTAAATCTCTTGGGATTACTCTTGACAAAAGCCTGAACATAAAAGACCATATAAACGCTCAGCAAAAGTGCCTTCTACACACTAAAACACATTTAAAAAAATCAAACCATGTATTCCTCCTAAAGACCTTCCTACAATCCCTAGTCCCCTCCATGCTGGACTATGGCAATGCAACAATCACTGGTACCCCAAAAATTCACCTTCTGCCAATGAAATCCACACTCAACTCAGCGGCTAGACTGCTCTCTGGAAAGAGACGATACGACCACATCCCTCCCACACTCAAGAAACTCAGCTGGCTACCAGTTGAAGTGAGAAGTATATTCAAAACAGCTTGCATAACCCACAAAGCCTTCTTCTCTGGAAAACCAACCTACCTCACCAACAAACTCACTTCTCCTATGCCATCAAAATTCAATACAGTCAAATCACTCACCGATCCTTTTGGGAACGCCCACAGATTTTGGAACGCCCTTCCAAAGTAACTTCATGACAACCAATCCTATCTTCACTTCGGGAAAAACCTAAAAGTATCTCTTCTCAACAAATACCTAAAGTCACCCACCTAAATTAAATCGACCTTCCCAGTCACACATCCCGAGTAATGAACACACTGCCCATTCCAACCTCTTTTCCCCTGTGTATCTTTCCCCTATAATATATTGTATTACTGTATGCATCCACTTGTATCATATCTCCTTCTAATGACCTCTTTTCCTCCCCACACTGTTTATCTCCTGCCGGTTATTTATTATATTACTATTTGCTTCCCACTTATATCTCCTGTAAATACAATCCCTGTAAAGCGCTTAGATGCCCTCGGGCCAAGTTTGCGCTATATAAAACTCAAAAAATAAAATAAATAAATATAGAAGCACATGGCAATTCAATGCAGTTTGTTGTGAATAGACAGGTACTCCACTGCAGGATGTTCTGAAGCTCTCTGCTTCAAGGGAAGGCCCACCACTGGATTAGATAAGAGGATGCCATGTGGTCTGTATGTCTGAGTTTCTCTAGAAAGCAACGCGTTGGATACCCCAAATAGGTCAGGTGTACTCCCGCTGCTCACCACACCCAGAAATAACTTCAAGGAACGTCCCCAGGAGCGTAAGTGCCAGAGCTCACCTGACCCAGGTAAGATGTAGGGTGGAGATGGAGAAACATTGGGGTGATGGAGCATGGGAATGGGCCGCTAATCCCTGCCTGCTGACCTGTCATGCTGCACGCGACACAGGCAGGCACAATTTTCCTCCAGAACGCTTCCTTCTCCTTCATCAAGGCCTGAGCAAAGCTGCATTATCTTGATTGCATAGTAATATTTTATTACGTGTGTAAAACAGGAGAGATTGCAATCCTATATAAAATACTGTCTCTAATTTTCTTATTACTGTCGAGTTCTGATGTCTCTTGTCACCTGTCATAAAAAGACATTCAGTTGTAAGGAGCTATAATACATGGGATTCTGCAATCCTTATATAAAAACCAGTCTCTAATTTTTTTATCATTGGCGACTTTTGACGCATCCAGTTGCAGATTATGAAGAAATGACATCAGAACTTAACTGTAATAACGTATGATAGTTAGTTGAGTTCTGGTGTCACGATGCCTGCTGCCGGAGCCAACATCGGAGAGGAAAGGCGGGTCACGACACAGAGCATAATTAAAGCAGCTGTTTAAAGAACGAAAAATAATCATTTATTTTCTTTCTTCCTCTTTGCTTTTTAGCTCTACCTTGATAAGAGTAAAGGAGATATTTATGGCTATGTGTTTATTTGTTTTCACTCCTTGCCTAAATATAGAAAAGTTAGTTTTTTTCTGCTAGTTTCAACTGTGCTTTTTTCTTTTTTTACCCTGACTTGTCTTAAAGTTCAACTGTTTCTTATATCTTTTCACAGCAAATATTTAAACACTTTTTGGATGTGTATAATTTTGCTCTAGAGGTTGTATTTTTATTCTTCATGTTTGCAAACCTGCTCACTCCTTCATATGCTACGTACCAAGGGTTTATGGGAAGGATGATCGTGGGGTCATGTATTATATGAATGAAATACCCTCTGCGGTATGTTAAAAGGATTTTGCTAGTCACCTCGGACTTCCATGACTTTATAAAGGACCCCGGTCTTTGGCCTTATTCCTCTACCTGGTCATCGAACTGCTCAGTGACTCACAATATCCTTCTAACGTACAGCAGGGTGTACTTTATCCCATATATAATTTGCCAGGCAATGAAAGTGTTTCCAACTGTGAACTATTACCAAAGAGAACATGCAGTTTGTGTCCTCCAGTCCTTACAATATGTTGATATAGGACTGCCAAGATGTCCTCAGTACCTGTTGCCTCAGTGCCCCACTCACCGGAGCCAACAGCCGCTCACCAGGTCAGATGCACTGTGGCAAGGGCATGCAGTGGGCATCCCTGCTTTGACTCTGAAGTTGTAATCCCAACAGAACAAGGGAAGCCTGAAAATCACTAGGGCCCTGGTGTATAGTTATAGCAGAAACAAACCGTGGTCCCTAACTCAGAACAATGACTGCAGTCGAACACATTGTGAGAATTGTTTCAAGTGATACAACGTGATGAACGTGTATCAAAAAGACGAGAATAGTACGGCCCATCTGTTCAGTGAACAAAACATATAGTGGGTCAGCACCTTGAGACCCTCATGGGTGAGTAGCGCGCTCTATAAACCACTGATTGATTGATTAAAGTCAACAACCTTTCAATCCCTGCAGGAATGTCAGGATCATCATTAAGACTGTATGGGAAGCCCGAGAGAGAGTGCCGAAAGGGTGAGAAACAGGCATCAAAGGAGAAAGGGGCAAGAGAAATGAGTCTTGTCTAGTGAAAACACTGAAAGCTCCTATTTACATAAGGGTGAAAATGTGCTCTGCTAGGAGGAACAAAAAAGCAAAAGAAAGGAGTTAGGAATAATGGGAGACTCTGTGTGGTCAAAGCAGGAAAGTAAAAAGTGTTTGCCAATTTTCCATTGAGACCAAAGAATGTTGCTATAGGAACGCAACGGTATCACTGAAAACATTCTCCAACTGCAGTACCAGCAAAGTTATTTACACCATATTTGTCCATGTAGACTACTATACATTGGCCAGATCACTCAAAAAGTCAAAATCAGAATCTGTCAACATAGGAGCATTATCAGATGCAAGGTTCTTACAGCTCCCTAGTTGCACACTATCTTAAGCATGGACATTTAGATGATGACACAAAATGACATGTGATCTGTACTATGACGACTCCAGCAAGAGGTGGCACCGTAGAAGTCAGTGACCAGAGAAGAACCCCGATAAGGATGGAGCCAAGTTGGCTAGGCCATCACTACGTGCCCAGTTCACTTCCTGCTGATTCAGTCAATAATGTTTGGCTGGTCTGGTATTGATGTGGTCAGATTTAGATTTTGATTTAGAAATGCAACCAAAACAAATAGGATAATCAAATAACTAGTCCAGTGATTTTCCATTTAATTCTGGCAACTTTGCTTTGTTTTCTTTGATACACTCTGCATTCTAAAAAGCAGATGAAAAGCAGCACCTGGGCTAGCTACTCACACCCAACGTTAAACAGCACAGGGTTAGCCATCTCAGCCTAGATGTACAACTCTGCTTCTTTGAAACAACTAGCAAAATGTAATGTATGGATTGGTATTTCAGTGGATCATTGTCCAAGGCAATAAGGCTGATATAGGCACAATATCCGTGAAAGTGACAGAATGATAGTGTCAGCATTGGTTGTAGTGGGCGGTGCCTGCAGTGGGCGACAGCCTCCTAAAACATCCCCAGGCCCTGTCACTTATTGTTTTGCATATTAAGCATTTGCACGGTGGAAAAAACAGAGAAACAGACGAAGTGTAGCTGTAGATGGACCTGGTTCTTTTGCTGATGAAAGCATCCCAAGCTGACCCTTTCTGTCCTAGAAGATACCGCTTTCCAGGATTTCTTTCATGGACCAAAAGAAAGTTCAGGGCTCTCTGACTCACTAACAAGGCTCTCATGCAGGAAACCTTCATGCCAAGGGTATGATATATTATGCTAGTGTAGGAAACCCACCTCTCTATATGACCACACTAATGACTGGTAGGTTTCAGGAGACCCCTCTAAGGGGTTCTCTGTGTGCAGTTAATAATAAATCGGACACTGCCTTCAGTGCAGGTTTATTAAGACGAGATGTAAGGTACCAAACATCCCATTACACAGTGAAACCATCATGGAGCTGGGGACCTCGTAATGACGAGTGTCCAGCCCATGTACTCTCTATTGCTTCCCTGTTCACGTCCAATATCCAAGATTCGACGTGGATATTGCAGGGGCATATCTTCTCAGGCAGTTCTATTCTCACAGGAGATATAGTGCACCTTCCTTAGGACTATAAGACCTGCTATAGAGATGTCTGACCTATATCCCATACAGTGGCTGTGGGCATGGCACACAGGGATGTGTGCCATGTCGACTCTTCGGTTCCAATGCCCTTGGTACCAGGGGTGACATTTACTAGGGACTTTCCAAGGGGTACTGAAGTGGTGCCAATTGGGAAACAAAAGGTACAGTTTAAGGACAGATCTCTGGCAGGGACCATGTGCACTTCCAATCAAAGTTACATCATTTTCCAGGCAAAAAATGGAGGCTAATCGTGTCCAAAAGAGGCACTTTCCTACAGCTAGACTACCTGGGTTGATGTGTACACCTTAAAAGGTGACTGTGCTAACCTGTAACCCTCCTACACCCAAATCTACATCCATGATCAGATGACCCTGCCACAGCACCACTGTAATTGGAACCTCATTGCAGGGCAGATGAAGGCCCGCCACCGCTGAGCTTGTGGCTCAGTATCTTTAGTTTGATGCCACGCCCTTGTTGGGCACCTGACCTTGCAAAGTGGCTTCTTTTGCGCAGGGGGTGGTGTGCTAGTGCGGACCCAAACTAGGTGAAGTATTTTCAGTTAGCAGAACTGTTTTCAGTTTGAGACATTGCCCCCTAACACCAGAGACTGTCCAAGGACCACTCTTTCCATAACATGTGTGGCGCAAATCCCAAAAACCTACTTCCTGAAGCAGGCTTTATTAAATTATAGGGTGGGTTCTAAGTAGTGCCAGACGTTGTTCAGTAAGACAAACCTTTGATTTGTTCTGTGTATAATGTTTCTAGTGTGAAAATACATGAACTTTCAAGTGTTTCTCCAGGTGAGCCAGTAGAAGTTTTGGGGAGGTTTTTAACAAGAACATCTTAGAATTAAAATATGGGTCTCCATCTGCCATCACCTTCTTTAAACCCGCAAGAGAGAGGTGTAGCTTTGTATTATGTAGTCCTACAGTCCAAATCTTGCATGATTTTTTGAAGGAAGTAAAATATTTTCGGTTCATTGTTAAAGTTGAGCATTTCTATTGAGTTTGGGAGTAGTAAACCCTGCATGAGATTTATTCTGCTGTTTTTGGATGGTAGGTGAGTAGAGATCGAATGTAATGTAACTGGGTAATGTAACTTTTATCCGAATGAGCAACCTGGGTGCCGCACCCTGAACTTGACGAATTTAAGATTATGCACGCGGATGTTATTTCGCCTGCAATAATGGATGTATTTTGGTGTGTCCAGGTGAAGCTGCGTAGGAGGAATTCCTGAACTCGTGTTTTTTTGTACTGTATAAAGTTTTATCAGCTGTTTTTCCAAAATGTTATCTGTTTTCCTCTTGCAAAACTGCGATTAGTAATGATGAAAGAGCCTTTCGAGCAGCTGCTGCTGTATTCCCAATTAGTCATGTTTGTTATCTTAACTGATAATTTATTTCTCATTCCTTAGTCATTCTCAAGGACCATGTGTGTTAGGAGCACCCTTGAAAACAACTGCTCTGTGCAGCAAAAGAAAGTAACGATTTGTTTGTATTACGTCACCAAGCAATTCACAACCCACTTAACTGACGTCATTTCCTGGAGCGTGTTCTAGTTGTGCACCCATAGAACATTGTAATACACTCGAGTTTTATGATGAAAAGCAATGCACGCATTAATCTAATATACTCTGGTCTTGTGAAATTCTAATCCAGTTATAATGAAAGCACAGCCTGGGGGTGCCGCCTCATCTGTACATGCAGCTCCCCCATATCTGTACCTGCGACCCCCCCTCATCTTAACGCGTGGCCCCCGGCCTCCCTCATCCTTACATGCGGCCCCCCTCATCTTTACGTGCCCCACTCATCTTTACATGCGGCCCCCCTCATCTTTACGTGCGCCCCCCTCATCTTTACATGCGCCCCCTCATCTTTCAATGCGGCCCTCCTCATCTTTACATGCGGCCCCCCTCATCTTTACATGCGGCCCCCCCATCTTTACATGCTGCCCTCCTCATCTTTACATGTGCCCTCCTCATCTTTACATGCGCCCTCCTCATCTTTACATGCGCCCTCCTCATCTTTACATGCGCCCCCTCATCTTTACATACGCCCCCTCATCTTTACATGCGGTCTCCTGGTCAACAGCAACATTAGGCTTCTGTTTACTCGGCTGATCACTACTATTAAAAAAGATGTTAAACACTCGTGTATTTGTTTAAAGGCAAGTTAAAGTTAAAGAAAGGGAGTAACTGCACCTCTTAACTTTAGAAAAAGAAAATTGCAGCAAAAGAGTAAAAATATGATCGTTTTTTCGAAATTCAAAAAGTGAATTTCATTAACATGCAGAACATTTTCAGTTTAGTACATCAGATTATATTAGTACATTGAGAGGTATTTTTAAAAGTGGTAGTTTTCAAACAGGAATTTAGAAACGCAAATTGTGATTCCAAACAACGGCGGACACAGTGACCGCACTTCCCTGTGATGTTCCCTTGTTGTGTAAAAAGTAATCAATCTAGTTGAGTGTGCACAAAACTGCTCCAGCACTCGCCGTCGTTGAGTACCAACTGCTATGCAGATAAGTGAGGAAGTCAGACATGTGGAGTGGTGCACCGCTCGTTATTGCGACAAATGGCAGTCAATTAGTCAATGAGTCTTGTGATGTTAAAAGTCTTGGGTAATTCTTTATTTTAAAAAAAGGTTGCCAGCCAACGCGTGTACTACCCTACATTACTGCTCTCCTCAACCAGGAACGTGAACTCATGCCCTGAAGAAGTTCATTTTATGAACGAAACGCGTTGGCTGGCAACCTTTTTTTTTTTTTAAATAAAGAATTACCCAAGACTTTTAACATCACAAGACTCATTGACTAATTGACTGCCATTTGTCGCAATAACGAGCGGTGCACCACTCCACAAGTCTGACTTCCAGGAATTTAGAAACATTCATCGTTTGCCCTACCCTAACAACAATACCAGTAGTGAACTATAAGGCAAGTCAGTTATGTGCACTCTTTGGGTGGCCTAGACTCTTTTTGTACATGAACAACATTATAATTTATTAGGTCAAACACAGGAGAAGGATTTGTACAGCACACATCTTGATGTCATGTATTTCAAGGTCAACTTATATGTGATAATGAAGAAAAAGGAGGGAAAGTGAATTGAACCAATTGCCTAGGATCACTCAATTTGGTTAAGTGGAGAAGCTGAGATTAATCTCAGGTTTTCTGGTTTCACATTGTGCAATTCAGCCAATAGATTTATATTCTTCACTTCCCTACCCCCACTCAAACTCCCTGCTGGCATCAATGCAGCCCTCGGGTAAATCACAGACCAAACATTTTGAGCTGCGAAATTGTTTGCGAGTACCTACCCATGTTCTAATCTCACATTACCTACACCTCCTACCAAGTCATTGCACAGCACCTGCATTTCTCAGCCAACTGCCATACATTCATTGGTACAGTACCAAAACTTCTTAGCGTATCGGTCATAACTTTAATGGGATTGGACCAGCACTTCACGACACAGATACTCTGTGTGATGGATGGGAGCTGTATATTTCAGAAACGCATCTATGCCAGCATTTTCCAGCTTGGCAACCCCACTGAAGATCTACAGTTGTCTAACTCCTCAGTAGGGGTGTCGTACTTTAAGTGTGAGTGTGTGAGCACTTCTTGGCAAGACTGACACACTTTAATAGGAGAGAACCGCAGCCTGGTTGAAGGACTGCTATGCTTTTCATTTGTAATTGCTTTACTTCTCTTGAAAGCACTTCTCTTTGGGAAGTATATATTTACTGACTGATTGCCGTTGTCCCACATTTTTATTAGAATTTGGACTGATAAAACATCTACACTTATTACATTTCACGGTTCGAAGTGTGAGAACAAGTTTGCATGTAGTACAGAAACCCTCCTTTTGAAAACCATAGTGTTTGTCTAATCTTTGTTCGTACAGCCTTGAAAGACATGATAGTGAAGAAATAGCGTTCTTTATTTCTGGTTTCCTTGAATGAAATCATCATGAAAAGAACTATGCCATATCTGCCATTTAGGGCACTGTGTTCCATCTACTGTACTACCCAGTGTCCACTACAGGGCACCCGTAGGGGCGTAGCTTCCATTGGTGAAGCAGGTGCAGTTCACTGGGGCTAGAGCCTTGAGGGGCCCTTTGAACCCTGTAGATTGCTGCATTTTACTACCCAACGGCAGTCAAAAGGGCCATTTTCCTTGCTTGCACCAGGGCCCATGGCATCCTAGCTGCGTTACCGGGCACCCATAGGAATTCACTTGGAATGGTATGAGAAGAGACCATTAGTATGTAGCCATGAATCCGCCTCGCAGTCTCCCAACTCCTTGCAGGCAGATGCCCTACTACCAGCGCTGCTACAGGTGGTTACCCAGCCCTGCAGGGCCTGCCTACATCCCCCATCACTGTGACCCTCCCTGCTGTTTCCTGCTCCTCTAAGCTCAGAATATTCAACACAATGCACTTTCCAGCAGAGGATTGCTTCAGAAATAGAGTTCCACCTCATTTCCAGCTCTCCACACTGCGGCCTTTGTCCTTCTGTTTTTATTTTTAATATCTTGGCTCTGACAGAGGCAGGTCTAACACCAAGCTTATTTCCATTCTGTGTTGGCAACAATAACACACATTTTGACATTTTCAGGTGTGCAGCAGAATTTCATAAATGTGGCTAAAAGCTCAACCTTTTGCATGTTCACATCTGGCACGTTGCTGTTCTTGAAGACAAGCCAAAGGCCATTTTCGATATCTGATACCTACAGTGCCTTTAGCTACATGGTACTACCCTAGTCGAGATGCAGTAACTTAATCTTTCAGAACTGGATTTCATGCAGCTGAACACAATAATAACCTGTTGCTGCAAAATGGAGTGTTTTGTAGCTTCATTTTATTTTTCCTGTCATAAATGTTTAAAATCGGTGCCACCATGTTTGGCCGCGGGGTTTGTTATGCTGCGGAGGGGCGGGATTTGATGGTCTATCACCTGATGCGTTGGGCATTTTGGTGAGGACTTGTTTGCAAGGTAAAAAGTTTGTTTGTTTATTTGTTTGCAAACATCTGTCAATCTGTAGGTATACTGCCACAAAGAAAACATCTCTTCCTCTGAAAAAACACCTCTAAGCTGGATGAAAGAGAGTTAGTACTATCTGAACGGTACAAAGATAGAAATGCTCAGTGTTTGCAACAATGTCACAGTCTTCCTTTCAGTTGGTCAGAGACACTAGGAGACACCCTGACGCCAACTCTAGTAGTAAAACAATAATAGTATGGTTATTTACAAAAATGTCCTTCGGTCACTAAATCAAAGCAGTGGCTAAACATGGCAGCTTCTGTCACATCTAGCTGAGAATCTCCCAGCTACTTACGTTATCACACTATATTGCATTATTCAGGATCTTGGGTTTGTTAAGACTTACTAACTGGTGGCCCAAGAAAAGAGTTCTTGAAACTTCAGTGACTGCAAAACAAAGAAGCCCGGCTGTGTCTTGACTTAACATTTTAGCCTACATCATTTCACTTCTCAAAGAGGCCTATATCACTCAGTGGCGGCTCCTCTGCTAAGGCGGAAGAGCGTTGCCCCCCTGCTCATGGAGCAGTGTAAAAGAAACAATAAAATGATAATGACAGAAGTTATTATCATTTTATTTTTAGTATCGGCAGATTTGGGGCGGGGCGGAGCTTGACTCCCGTGACGTCCGGGAACAGGAGTGGTTGCTGCACTCTAAAGTGCCCATGATGGTTTGGCGGACAGTCTTGGCCTGGCCAAACCGTCATGCGCACTTTGCATGTCCTCCACCAAGGCTGCAACATTTAATTGTAGAGACATACAAGAGAACCCATATGCTGGTGAAAGTGTCCAAAGATATTGGAAATGTAATATATCTTTCCTAAAATGAAATCATAATTATAGAAATGAACTAGCTAATTCAATTTAAAAATGAACTGGTCTAACCATCCCGTAGCTGAGTGCACAGGGAAAATCTGACCATAGAAAAAGGGAAAAAACCCACACCTGCCCTTGCGCCAAAATATTGGAAGAGGATGCGGTACCGTGGAGATTATGGACCTTGATAAGCGCTTAATGTGATATCTGTAAATATAGGAGGATTAGAATGTACATAATGAAGAAAAAATCCCTAATTCACAGACTCCATTAAAAGGTAACCATACAAAACATAAGTGGACTAGAACAAATCAAGAAAAATGGGGGGAGGCATATGGTGCATGTAGTAAAGTGCTCCTTTTGACATTGTTACCCCAACTTTTTTCCTGGTATCTGGTGAAATTTTTACTGAAAATGTGCTGGGTTCCTGCTAACCAGGTACCCAGCACCAATGTTCTTTCCCTAAACTGTACGATTGTTCCATATTTGGCACAACTTTAGCCCCACTGTAAAATCCCTAGTAAATGGTACCCCTGGTACCTAGGTCATTGGGACTGAAGAGGGTCCACTAGGGCTGCAGCACGAATTGTGCCACCCTAAGGACCCCTCACCAAGATCATGCAAACTGCCATTACAGCCTGCGGTTCATGGTGCAGAGAAAACCGAAGAGTCGACATGGCACACATCCCTGTGTACCATTCCTGCCAGCCCTACATGTGGCATACGTAAGACACCCCTACTGCAGGCCTTACAACCCTAAGGCAGGATGCAGTATAGTGATGTAAGGGCATATCGGCGAGAGTGGATAAACCCCAGTGATATCGAAGTTCAACCTTGGATATTACTAGTGCACAGGGAAGCCATAACAAATACATGGGCTGTACGCTTGGTATTATGAGTTCCCCAGCTGCATGATGGCATCACTGTACCCCAAAGGTTTTGGTACCAAACACCTCATCCTAATAAACACATACAGAGGCCACCTTAGAGGTGCCCCGGAAAACCTACAGAGTACTAGTGTGTTGATGGACTGGTCTAGACCAGCTTGCCACCACTAGACATGTTTCTGGCCTCCTGGGGTGAGAGCCTTCGTTCTCAGAGGCCGGGAACAAAGCCTGCTCTGGGCGGAGGTGTTCACACCTCGTCCAACCAGGAATTACCTTCCAGGGTGGGAAGCTTCAAAGGCCATGCCACCTTTGAAATGTGACCCAGGCCTCTGAAGCTACTGGATGATGCCAACTCCCAT
Organism: Triturus cristatus; assembly: GCF_964204655.1. Classification (NCBI taxonomy): domain Eukaryota; kingdom Metazoa; phylum Chordata; class Amphibia; order Caudata; family Salamandridae; genus Triturus; species Triturus cristatus. Next base: position 1,637,355,829 of record NC_140589.1, read on the forward strand.
GTCCTATCCCAACTTTTTGGCGGGAGGACAGGTGGGAACATTTATTAGATTACAAGGTGTGCCCACACAGCGCCAGCACCACCCCTAAGGTGGGGCAGCTGATGTGGACCCCACTTTTTAGAATCCTCCATCTTGGTTTGGAGAGAATTAGCCTATTAGGGTCAGGGTTAGTTACACTTCCCAGAGGAAGTGGTCATATAGTGGTTGTAGTCACACTAAAGGTAGGTAGCCCATTGGCTACTACCGGTACTCCCCTTAACTTTCCTAAATTGAGTATTTAGGTGGCACATCAACCCTGAACTTCAGATTCGACTGACCTAAAGATGAAGAGAACTAAGAAGAGCTGCTGGAAAATATGGAAACCATGGCTCACACATTATGGACTCTCGCTCTCTGATTCACAATGATCTCCTACGGTGGGTGTACGGGGGGAGGGAAAGGAAGGGCCCCACAACGATGTGCAGGTGTATGATGCAGTTATTTGACTGTTCACCACTGTTATTCGTATATGATGCCGACGTCACATTGACTATGCTACTACGTCTTGCTGCTGAATAATGTCTTTGTAATATAATTTAAAAAATGCCAACAAACATATTTAAAAAAAAGAAGAGCTGCTGATCCTGAGAACTGAGTGTCTCGATAATCAAGGTGAACTGTTTTTCGTCCTGCTGCTGTGTGGACTCTAAGAACCCGAGTCGACTACCAGCCTTCACAAACTGCCCAAGAACTCCCTTGGAGTAGAGGATCTACTCCCCTGCATACCGCAGGCACTGAAACCACGGATTCTGGTCCACTGACTTGCAGCTCCCCAGCCCGGCTGGCGCAGCAACCGACCAGGAAGAGGTACTCATGCTCTGGAAAGTCATATGTGTCTCCCCACCGAGTGGGGAGGCACCAGGACCGACCGGAGGCGTGAAGCACCAGCACCCAGGGTACCAATAGAATTGTATTGTGCGTAATTGCGCACAATTTTGAACTATTTGCTTATCTTTATAAATGCATAAGAAATACAGTACTTACCTTTGAACGTAATTCTTGGTTCGAAAATATATATCAAAAGAAGTGTTATTTTTCTAAATTGGTCTCGGATTTATTCTTTAACCACTTCCCTGCTCATGACGGAACCACTCCGTCATGAGCCACGGGCGCCGTGTGCTCATGACGGAGTGGTTCCGTCATGCTGCGGCCGTTGGCGGCCGCTCCGCCCACGCGGAGCTGATTCCCCGCCTGTGCGGGCGATTAGCGCGAGTGGGCGGAGTCATGACGGAACCACTCCGTCATGAGCACAGCGCGCCCGTGGCTCATGACGGAGTGGTTCCGTCACGAGCATGGGGGCGCCGCGCTGCCCCCAAACCCCCCCAGCGCCGCGGCAAAATTCGTGCCGCGGCGAAGGGGTTAAGTGTGTGTCATTTATTGCCTCTGTGAGTACAACAATGGTTAGCATTACCCTCCTGATAAGCCTAACTGCTCACCCACGCTACCACAAAAGAGAGCGTTGGTATAATCTACTTTAGCCTCTGTAACCCAATTTGGGACCCCCTGGACTCTCTGCACAGTGTACTACTTTAAGTACACAATATAGTGAACCAGCATCCTACAGTGCGAGGAGCACAGGTACAAATATTTAAGTGTCTAGAAAATCTTAATAATTAACTGTGCATAAAAAGGGACATCATGAGCATGATGTGCACTTGGTACCATGCACAAAAAGGCCCGCATTTTAAGTAGGTGCACTCAGCCGATATGGCAATCAAGATCACTGTTGAGGCATTGTTTTTTACAACGCTCCGTTAGTGAAGTTTATCTACCATGTCGTTTTTCTAGATATAATGCTCCGGCTTTGGGGTTTATCTACCATGTCGTTTTTATATAAACGATTATACGAACAACGCATCAGCAGTGATCTTGATTGCCATATCGGTTGAGTGCACCTACTTAAAATGTGGGCTTTTTTTGTACAGAGTGTGATTATTTTGAGGGCTTTCCCCATGACTTTGATTATGTGACTTTGTGAATGTTCATGCTTTGCTTCTATCTGGGTTACATTTATTTTTCAAGTGGTGCTCATCATTTCCCTTCTTATGCACAATTATTTATTAAGCTTTTCTATACACTTCAGTATACATAAATGTGGTCCTCGCACCATATGCATCCCCCCATTTTTTCTTGATTTGTTCTAGTCCACTTATGTTTTGCATAGTTACCTTCTTCATTATGTGCATTCTAATGCTCCAATATTTACAGATATCATATTAAGGGCTTATCAAGGTCCAAAATCTCCACAGTACCGCATCCTCTTCTAATATTTCAGTGTAAGGGGAGGTATGGGGTTTTTCACTTTTTCTATGCACACTGCTACGGGATGGTTAGACCGGTTCATTTTTAAATTGAATTACCTAGTTCATTTTCATTAACCATTATAAGATCTATATATAATTATGAATTCCTTTTAGGATACAGATATATTATGTTTCTAATATTTTGGGATACATTCACCAGCATATGAGTTTCTCTTGAATGTCTCTACAACCAATTGTATAATTAGTTTTATGTTAACACAAAAAAATCTCTTTAACAAGTGTAAGGTTAATGCAAGTAGAATTGGTTGAACCACTTTTCATTTATAATATATATGTATTGATTTATAGAATCTGGTGGCCCTCATTTTCGGCATGCTGTATTGATGTGACAGACATGATCGTTGTTACCATATTACGTTTGGAAAAATAACAGGCTACTTATCAATTGTAGAAACCGGTACAAAGGAATGGGACGTTTTGAAATTGGGGGCTTCACCTACTTAAGCTTCAGAGGAATGTGGCCTATTTATGATATAATATCTCTTTTTCTTAGAGATATCATTTATTACCTGGTCGGCGAGTAACAATAACTTTAAATTTTTTCTTACCCTCCCAAGAATTTCACCGACTTTGGAATTATCTGAACATAGATATTAATACATATCCTTCTTTCTTACTACCATTTATTCAATAGCGATATCGTCATTATTCCAGTACATGTTTATTCAATTGGCCTATGGGACTTTTTCAGCTCTTCTTTAATAGTATCTGCTTTAATACTTTCTTGGTTTTTTACATACTTTCTATCTCTGTCCTTGGATACCACTATTCATTGCCTCTTTCTATCACATTTTTCACTTATTGTCTAATATTTCAGTATAGGTGATGGACTTTATATCTTACAGATGTATTTTTGTCCCTTTCACTTTCCTTTGTGAGGGCCATGCTCACGGGTGATTAGCATGGTTTTGTGGTGGTGAATGCAAAAGAAGTATGCAACACAAATGGTTTAGCTTTGTCTACCAAATTTTAATTCGTTTTAATTCATGTTTTTCTTATTTTATATATCATCTTAAAAGCCTTGAAAGGTACCAGTAGACAAACACGTTTCGGCTGAAATCGTTTTGAAATCTTCAATGAAACAACATTCTCTACACATTTGTAGCCTTTGTGAAAAAATGTGTTCATAGAGGTGATATTGTTTGTATCTGTGTTTGGAGTCTCTAATAAGTAAACATCTTGTTTACTACAACACTTGCAAAAGTTTGTGATTAAGTTTTTTGAACATCCAGTTGAATTGGTATGATATATATTCTATATGTTTGTTTTATGTAAGCAGTCATACCAACTGTACTTACACTCACACGCTGAATATCATATACACCAAAAGAGTGCTCTGCTATTTATTTTATACATTTAATGTTATCGTGCCAATTCTTCGAGCAGAAGTTTTATGACAGTAAAATACACTACTTGCAATTTTCAGCAGAGTAGCTGTACTGAAACCTGGCTGGGATCTGTTTCATAAGAAAAAAAAACACTGACAAAGTCAGTAGGTATCGCCTTTATAACTTTGAGCTTCAGGTTTTGCCAATATTTGACCGTAAAGTATTATTTAAATAAAGTTAAAGAGAAGTCATTTCAAAATAGTGGCAGAAAAGCAAACCTATATCTTATGGTATTTCAAAACTGTACATTGAATTCACGGTTTCCAATCTATGTAAATGCCATAGTTTATTTTTCAAGTACCTTTCACTCAGGAAAATTAACAAAATGTTAAGAGTAAGAAAATGTCAAAAAGAAAAGGGAACATTTGCTAATGTCTAATTTACTTTCCACAGTATTCAACTTGTTTGCTTCCCTGCAGTACCCCAGGGAGCAGATTTATGGTCCTCTAGGAGAACTGTCATGCTAAGTACATTTTCTGCCACCGATGCCAGCTTATTATGTACAGCAGATGGCCCTTCCATCTGCCCCCCCCAGATGCCTTTGTGTACCAAAGGCTGTGCGCCTGATGAATACTTTTACTCACTGATTCTTCACCTTATGAATATTCTCAAGTGCAAGACTGGTTCCAGAAAAACTAAAGCAGAGCTCCTGATCGCGAGCAGGTAGCACCACGCAACTCCACTTCAACACCATTCTGCTTCAGAACTGACTAAGACGCATAGTAGTGCCAGTCATACATGCTGACGTCAGTCCTTTCTATTCTCCAATTCAGACGTGGATCTGGGGCTCCACTCCTCCTTTATTTCTTCACTTGTAAAGAGAACTCGTTCATTAAAAAACGTTTCCAATGTACAAAGGATGTGACCACAGGGTTTAACCCTTGTATGGGATCTGCAACCTATCGTTCTGTCCGACTCCAAAACAACTTTGGCTCACCTGAGGCCACACCCTATGCTGATCCCATCGGACTCAGACGCATTCCCACTTCAGTGCTGCCGCTCACATACATATCTCCAGGTTTTTGGTTCATACTCTGATCAGAGTCATCCTTATGGAGATGACAGTGGAGAGGATGGAAGGACCTTGCCCCTCTTTATGATGAAGAGGATGGGTATATGGAATTGCAGGATGCCAGTGGACTGGACGCCTCACCTGACACTGGGTTGATTTCCCCCCTGGAACAGCAAGAGTAATCCACAGAACTGCTGAGGTCCTTGCCCTTTACCTCCCCACTATGGATGTTAAAACAAACGTCCTTGCAGAGGTCCTACGGCCAGGCAGGCCGTACCTCTTTTACCTTTCAGTGAAGCCCTTACTAAGCTTCTTTTGTGCCCTTGGGTTAAGCTAAGCCCAGTCAGTCGACGAGTCGCCTATCACACATACCTGCTCCAGGCATCCCAGATTTTTTGACCCAGCATCCAGCACCTTACAGCTTGGTGGTACATGCATTCACCAGTATACCCACCCCGCATCCAAACAGGTAGATACTTTCGGCAAGCATATGTTATCCTCAGCCAGTGTTGTCCTGAGGTCAGTTAATGCGAGCTGCCTACTAAGGCTTTATACCCACACACTTTGGAACACAGAGAGGGAGATCTTGTCTGTGGTCCCAGAAAATCCTACAACCTTCACTAGTCTACACCATTCAAGATGGCTGGGATTGATCAAGATTCGTTATACACTCGGTCTGCACCCCACAGATTGTCTAGGCAGGGCTATGGGAACTAGTGTGGTGCTTCAGCACTATGCATGTATGAAAGTCAACCTGGCTTCTCTGTGCATGTCCATGTGTCCTTAATGGACATGCCTTTTGGCAGCTCCCGCCTGTTTGGCAAAAAGGTGGACTTGACCCAGGAATGTTTTAAATAAAGTCGAGCCATGGCACATTCTCTGGGTCTCTTAGATTCAGTCCAGCAATCAGCAAAACAATGTTGTCTTTATAGAGGATATGTTAGAGGACTGGTATATTGACAGCACAGCAGTCTTCCCAGCCCTTTCGAGCCAGTGTGTTGGGCAGACAACCACTGCCACCAAGGGCAGCATTCCTCCCAATTTTCTGCCCCTCTGGTATCTACTGCAAAACCTCTTTAATGCTCCCTTAGCGCACACAGCCATCCTGTGGGGGGCGGGATCCTCGACTTCTTGCAGGGATGGCAAAACATCACGTCCAACAAAAGGATTCTGCAGATTGTCCAATGGGACTACACCCTGCCATTCTTTTCAACCCTCCGGACCTGCCACCTACACCTCCACGCCTGTCGGAGGATCACCTGGCCATCTTATGCCAGGAAGTACGGGCTGTTTTGGTCATAGGAGTCATAGAGAGAGTTCGGCATCGGAAGTACGGACTGGCTGCTATTCCTATTATTTCCTTCTGCCAAGGGAAGACAGAGTCAGCCATCTATTGTTGAAGGTGGGCTTGCCACAGTCAGTCACTGACCACTTCTAGATGACAGCAGACCTCTTAACATCTTTGAGGTTCTCGATCAACTTGATGAAGTCACACATTACTCCTTTGCGGAGGCTCTGTTTAATCAGAGTCATCCTAGGTACGGTGTGCTTTCACGCTTTTCCTCCTAGCCAGCGAGTCCTTGATATTTGGGCTATGATCCTGATGTTTCAACCTTCCTGGATCTCCGTGAGGGTGGCTCTGAGGCTTCTGGGCCTATTGGCCTCACGTATCCTACTCACTGATTGTGGTAGATGGTGCATGTTAGCATTGTAGTGAGACCTGAAGTCTCAGTGGGTCCAACACTAAGGGAACCTATCTGATTCCATCCAGATGTCAGAGGAGACTGCAAAGAATTAGTAGTGGCTATTCTACTGCAGTTGGACCAGCCCCAAGCGCCTCGCTCTACACCAGCCAGATCTGACAGTAGTGACTGACAAGTCACACTATTGGATTAGGGAAGCCATTTGCTAGAGGTGGAGATCAGAGATCTCTGGTCTCCAGTGGAGTCTCACCTCCACATCAACTTGGAGTTGCGGGCAATTCGCTTGGCTTTGAAGGCCTTTCTACTCATCATCAAAGGGAGACGGGTGCTAGTTCTCATGGACAAAACCACTGCCATGTAGTACTGTAACAGACAGGGTGGGATGGTGCCCAGAGTGCTGTGCCAGAAGGCTCTGCACTTATCGAGTTATCTGGATCATCAGGGGATTTCCCTGGTGGGATCTATAAACGCCATGGTGGACAAACTCACTTAGTGACGCCTAGTGAATCTCAAGTGACAATTGCTTCTGGTGGTGGTGCTGGGAATCTTCTAACAGTGGGGAGAACCATGGCTAGACCTGTTCACTACCACTGACAATGTGAACACTGTTGCACACTAGTATTCCCCAAAGAACTCTTACCTGGAGATGCATTCTGCATAGCGTGGAGAACAGGACATCTGAATGCTTTGCCATTGCTTCCTTGTGCCTGAGGTCTGTAGATGTCTAATAAAATAGGGCACAGCTCATCCTAATGGCACCGGATTGGGCCAGGAGAGTGTGATACCCGAAGCTTCTGGGCCTGAGAATCTGTCCTCTAGTCAGGCTTCCACTGTGGAAGGACCTAGGCAGGGTTTTGCATCCAAGCCTGCACAGTCTCCTCCTCCATGCGTGGAGATTGAGCTGCTCACTTAAGTTCTTTTGATCTCCCTTCCTCCCGAGGTTGAAGTTGGGGGGGGGGGGGGGAGAGTGGTGGGTGTGTGTGTGTGTGTGTCTGTGTGTGTCTGTGTGTCTCTGACCCTCTGACCTCATCTAGGACCCCTCAGTAGTGTGAAATTGAGAACATCAATAATAGGTCCTGAATTCAGTTTTAACTAGGACACACATGATTCACTACATCAAATAAGTGGCACAGCAGTCCAATAGGGCATATCTACTGTATAGTATGTCTATTTTTGTCTTATTGTATATAACGTTCAGTATGTCCACTTTGTAGAATGTATCCATGAATCTCCTTGTTAGTTCTTCATTTGTGTTTTGTCTTGATTTAGGTATTGATTTTGTTTTAAATGTAGTGTTGCATATTATTGTTTCGTTCACTCGTTTCATCCAAAAGATAAATGTTTGATACAGTCAACCTACCTGCTTTTGGAGTAATGATTCTGTGAGCTTTACAGATCAATTTTAGACAGGGAAAACGCTAATATTTTTTTCATTCAGATTGTATAAGTAATTGCAGTTCATTAAGTGCACATAAGTGGAGACAACTTACGAAGCACTTTACTGATGAAAAAACTATTGATCCATGGTTTGAGAGGTACTCTGTTGTTGTAATGCCCGCGGCGTCACATGGCACCACCTGCCAGCGTGCAGAGACTCTTCTTTGAACTTTCTTGATCCAGTTTTGTGCAATGGGATGTTCTCAAGGTGAGGAATCTACAGTTAGTGTCCACCAGAAAGAAACTTAATGAAGGTAAGTAAATTGTTCTTCAATGCAATATGAGAAAGGCAAGCGATAAAACAAAAGCAACCCAAAAAGTCAGTTATTCAGCCATACCCCAGCAAAATGTCCTTGTTGCTGGGTTTTTACTGACTAGCTGGGATGGGTGGGTCAACATAGAACAGAGGGTATTTGATGAGTGACCAGCGCACAAAGGAGAGCTAGAAAACATGCACTATTATGGAGTGCTCATTGGAAAAGAAAGAAGTAGTTCCCTAAATAGAAGCAGTGGAAGGATACAAGTCAGCTAATCAGAAATATCATAAAGAGGTTATACTCCAGGGGATGGACAAACACTGAAGAGAAAGGTAAGTCCTTTAATAAGAAGAAAGCGAATGAGAGTGACACAGAGCAAACAAATGGTAAGCAGTGGGTGGGCTGTACGCTTGCAATGAGTGTTTTGCAACAGACAGCTTGCTCTTTCTTGGAGGCTCGAATTAACTGTTGCCTCACATTGACGTCGAAATGTGGTATCCTGCAGCGACTAACTTCTTGTGATCACTAAGATGAAATGGAAATCAGAGGTGATCACATTTATGTGCCAACTGTATGGAATACACTTCCCTCTTCTATTGGGTCTAATGTTCATTCAGAAGGTTTTAAAACAATTGTTTTATGTATCAAGTTGCCCTAGCCTGTGTTAGAATGTTCTCATTTATTTTAGCTCTCCTTGGCCAATAGACCCTTAAACCAGTTTGATTTGTATTATAAATATTTCACCATGCTATTAAGGTGCGGTGCCAGCAGTACACAGCACAGTCACTATGGGTGTAGGGTAATGGTACTAGTGCTTCTAAGCAGATGATGGTAGCACTATATAGCCAACTTTTCACTGCTGTGTTGCTATATTTGTAATGGACATAAGTAAAACAAGTGCGCTTCTCAGCAAAGCTGCCTTAGTTAAATGAACAGTTCCAGCACTTCTCAGTATAGCTGTTCTGTTTTGATGTAGACAGTGCCTGTATTGCTTTGTAGGGATTCTGTACTTTTAATAACAACAGCATCAGCTCTTATCTGCAGGGCTGTACACATTATGCAGGACTGCACACTCTTAAATGGGCCTGTGCTGTTACTTTCCTGCAGGACTGCCTTGTTTTCATTGGCATAGCATTAGCGCCTTTCTGCATGTAGCAGGTATTTAGTGGATACGGCTGTGTATCTGTCTCACTTAGGGTGAATCTTTAATGTCATGTAGCAGAATGTTTGGCTGTTGCAGGAAAGCTGATGAGTATCAAGGAGTTTCTGCTCACTGATATGAGGCTGCATCAGCATGGCTTGGAGCATCATGGATTGCATCAGCATGGCTTGGATCAGCATGGCTTGTATCAGCATGGCTTGGATCACCATAGCTTAGGTCAGCATGGATTGCATCAGCATGGCTTGGATCAGCATGGCTTGGAGCAGCATGGATTGCATCAGCATGGCTTGTATCAGCATGGCTTGTATCAGCATGGCTTGGATCACCATAGCTTAGATCAGCATAGCTTGTATCAGCATGGCTTGGATCAGCATGGCTTGTATCAGCATGGCTTGGAGCATCATGGATTGTATCAGCATGGCTTGGAGCATCATGGCTTGTATCAGCATGGCTTGGAGCATCGTGGCTTGTATCAGCATGGCTTGGAGCATCATGGCTTGTATCAGCATGACTTGCATCAGCATGGCTTGGATCAGCATGGCTTGGAGCATCATGGATTGCATCAGCATGGCTTGGAGCATCATGGATTGCATCAGCATGGCTTGGAGCATCATGGATTGCATCAGCATGGCTTGGATCAGCATGGCTTGGATCAGCACGGCTTGGATCAGCATGGCTTGTATCACCATAGCTTAGTTCAGCATAGCTTGTATCAGCATGGCTTGGATCAGCATGGCTTGTATCAGCATGGCTTGGAGCATCATGAATTGTATCAGCATGGCTTGTATCAGCATGGCTTGGAACATCATGGATTGTATCAGCATGGCTTGTATCAGCATGGCTTGGAGCATCGTGGCTTGTATCAGCATGGCTTGGAGCATCATGGCTTGTATCAGCATGGATTGCATCAGCATGGCTTGTATCAGCATGGATTGCATCAGCATGACTTGGAGCATCATGGCTTGTATCAGCTTGGCTTGTATCAGCATGGTTTGTATCAGCATGGCTTGGAGCATCATGGATTGTATGAGCATGGCTTGTATCCACATGGCTTGGAGCATCATGGCTTGTATCAGCTTGGCTTGTATCAGCATGGCTTGCATCAGCATGGCTTGCATCAGCATGGCTTGTATCAGCATGGCTTGGAGCATCATGGCTTGGAGCAGCATGGCTGCATCAGCATGGCTTGCATCAGCATGGCTTGCATCAGCATGGCTTGGAGCATCATGGCTTGTATCAGCTTGGCTTGTATCAGCATGGCTTGTATCAGCATGGCTTGGAGCAGCATGGCTTGGAGCAGCATGGCTTGCATCAGCTTGGCTTGTATCAGCATGGCTTGTATCAGCATGGCTTGTATCAGCATGGCTTGGAGCATCGTGGCTTGTATCAGCATGGCTTGGAGCATCATGGCTTGTATCAGCATGGCTTGTATCAGCATGGATTGCATCAGCATGACTTGGAGCATCATGGTTTGTATCAGCATGGCTTGGAGCATCATGGATTGTATGAGCATGGCTTGTATCCGCATGGCTTGGAGCATCATGGCTTGTATCAGCTTGGCTTGTACAGGCATGGCTTGTATCAGCATGGCTTGGATCTCCATAGCTTGGATCAGCATGGCTTGGAGCATCAGGGATTGCATCAGCATGGCTTGGATCAGCATGGCTTGGAGCATCATGGATTGTATCAGCATGGCTTGTATCAGCATGGCTTGGAGCATTGTGGCTTGTATCAGCATGGCTTGGAGCATCATGGCTTGTATCAGCATGGCTTGTATCAGCATGGCTTGTATCAGCATGGATTGCATCAGCATGACTTGGAGCATCATGGCTTGTATCAGCTTGGCTTGTATCAGCATGGTTTGTATCAGCATGGCTTGGAGCATCATGGATTGTATGAGCATGGCTTGTATCCGCATGGCTTGGAGCATCATGGCTTGTATCAGCTTGGCTTGTATCAGCATGGCTTGTATCAGCATGGCTTGGATCTCCATAGCTTGGATCAGCATGGCTTGGATCAGCATGGCTTGGATCAGCATGGCTTGGAGCATCAGGGATTGCATCAGCATGGCTTGGAGCATCATGGCTTGTATCAGCTTGGCTTGTATCAGCATGGCTTGAAGCATCATGGCTTGGAGCAGCATGGCTTGCATCAGCATGGCTTGCATCAGCATGGCTTGCATCAGCATGGCTTGGAGCATCATGGCTTGTATCAGCTTGGCTTGTATCAGCATGGCTTGTATCAGCATGGCTTGTATCAGCATGGCTTGTATCAGCATGGCTTGGAGCAGCATGGCTTGGAGCAGCATGGCTTGCATCAGCTTGGCTTGTATCAGCATGGCTTGTATCAGCATGGCTTGGAGCATCGTGGCTTGTATCAGCATGGCTTGGAGCATCATGGCTTGTATCAGCATGGCTTGTATCAGCTTGGCTTGGAGCAGCATGGCTTGTATCAGCATGGCTTGTATCAGCATGGCTTGGAGCATCGTGGCTTGTATCAGCATGGCTTGGAGCATCATGGCTTGTATCAGCATGGATTGCATTAGCATGACTTGGAGCATCATGGCTTGTATCCGCTTGGCTTGTATCAGCATGGTTTGTATCAGCATGGCTTGGAGCATCATGGATTGTATGAGCATGGCTTGTATCCGCATGGCTTGGAGCATCATGGCTTGTATCAGCTTGGCTTGTATCAGCATGGCTTGAATCAGCATGGCTTGGATCTCCATAGCTTGGATCAGCATGGCTTGGATCAGCATGGCTTGGAGCATCAGGGATTGCATCAGCATGGCTTGGAGCATCATGGCTTGTATCAGCTTGGCTTGGAGCAGCATGGCTTGAAGCATCATGGCTTGGAGCAGCATGGCTTACATCAGCTTGGCTTGGAGCAGCATGGCTTGCATCAGCATGGCTTGCATCAGCATGGCTTGGAGCATCATGGCTTGTATCAGCTTGGCTTGTATCAGCATGGCTTGAAGCCTCATGGCTTGGAGCAGCATGGCTTGCATCAGCTTGGCTTGGAGCAGCATGGCTTGTATCAGCATGGCTTGGAGCAGCATGGCTTGGAGCAGCATGGCTTGCATCAGCTTGGCTTGGAGCAGCATGGCTTGTATCAGCATGGCTTGGAGCAGCATGGCTTGGAGCAGCATGGCTTGCATCAGCATGGAGATGTGAGCCGTGATCAAAAAAGAATATGGTTGAAGATATTAGCCACTAGAGGAGTTTATTCGGGCATCTTCAGGCTGGTGCATGTGTGTTTGAGGTGTGTGCCTTTCCTCAGTGCAGACAGCACTTATTCCTCTATTTAATTATCATGTAAAACACTGGCTTGTGTCAGATACTCACACTGAAGCACAGACGACAGCACTGAGAAAGTTCTTGAGACAGCCAGAAACCACTTCTCAGTAGCTGGGAGGTCTGTGGGTGCGGTGAATTGAAAATCTTAATTATCTGTTTGTATTATGTATTTATTAATGGGGCAGACTCCACAAACTGAATCTTCTCAAAGCACCATGATCAATGAAACAATAAATAAACTTACAGCAAATTAACCATTCGAAGGGAAACCCTGAACGCAACGTACTGTGGAGAATACAGATGCTGGTTATGGTTAAACTGGGCTCATAGGGATCGAGTGCTTTTTCAAGGGGCGTGTGAGATAAATCTGCTATCTTCAATGTAGGGATATGGAACCGGCCTCACACTTGTAGAATGGGCATAGAGCAATCCTGGAAATGTACCGTGCTATGAACAAGACAGTAAATAAGTAAAACTGGCGTTTTAGTTACCGCACTCAATTGGAATGCAAAGTGTTTTCTGCTCTCTCCCTGCGTGCTGCTTCCCTCCTCATACGCCCCATGCACTCATTGTTTCTGTCCCCCTGCTCATGTTGCTGCCCTACCTGCTCTTTTTTGTTCCTCCCCACCCAACTCAAGCTCCTGCTTTGTTCCCAGTTGCTTAGTGCAAAAACTCTTCCCCTACTCTTCCCATCTGTCCCTACTCTGCTCTGTTTCTCCCCTTCCATGTTGCTGTATTGACTTTTCTTCCCCTGCTCCTCTCCCGCCCTTCCATTGTCCCGTTTTTTCTTTCCTTCTAGTAGTGGCCTGCCAGTTGAAAGTCACTGCCCTGTCACCCCTATCTCAATTGTGCGCATCTGCCATCTTGGAACGATAAATTAATAGTAAATAAATTGGCTGACGTCGCATCATGGCGCTTACATGCACATGCATAGTGACACTTGCATAAATTCATTATGACGCTGGGACCTGCAATTTTTCCTTTTTTTGTTGTTTCCAATGTTGTTTAGCAATTGCGACAACAAATATTATTTTTCTTGTTGATGATGCTGTTCATCATCGACAGCAAGCATTAGCAAAGCCAAATGGTTCAGTAATGCATTTCAAAGGCAAAACCAATTGGCTTTCCCAATCCTTGTTAAAACTGCAAACTTGATACATGGCTTTCTTTCCATGAAGCATCAAAGAATAATGTCTTAAAGCATATGTGCATGCCAAGCTTTTTCAGAAACTTTAAAGTGTCCCCCACAGTGCAGACTTATAGAAGACCGTTTTAAATGTGCACAGCTATGGATCAGGTGTGAACGGAGGCGGTCCGTTTTACTCCATGGCTGAGGCTTATGGTGCTTGACAGGGCCTCAGGTTACTCTGAATTTGTGACAGTCGCAGAGTCCCTACTAGTCTGTGCCACGCCAGGCACTGCGGCAGAGGAACACATGACTGCTTGTCTGCAATCTACTCTCCACCGTGAAACTCCACATTTCAGTTAGCCCTCAATGCATTTAGGGCTTTTGCCATTGTTGCCGGTCCAGTACTTCTACAACATAGCCCCCGCTTGGATACGACACAACATATGCTGCCCTGTGGCAATCATGAGTGCTGCTCTGCACACAGAACCTTGCATTTCAGTTGATTCTGCTGTAATAAAATGCTCTAAGGAGTGTGCGATATTGCCCATGTGGCTAGGTTGGCACTGTATAAAATTCTCAAAACATTAAACATAAGTAAATACAAGCATTGGCAAAGCCAATAGGTCTCGGTTCCGAAAGAGCTACTGGCTTTGCCAATGTGTTTTAGCCATGTTGCACACCAGTGTGGCTGTTTAGAATAGCTGAAAGTTAGTGGCGTAGAGGAGAGTGGCATGGACTGTTGTAGAATGGAATTACGAATAGTGGAGTAGTGTTGTAGAGTGGAGTTGCATAGAGTGGAACTGCATAGACTGGCGGAGAGTGAAGCAGAGTAGAATGGACTGATGTAGAGTGCATTGGCATAGAGTGGTGGCACAGAATTCAGCAGCGTGCAATGCAGCGGCATAGAATGATGTGGCGTAGATTAGAGTGTTGTATAGTAGAGTGCCAAGGCACAGAGTGTAGTGGTGCAAAGTAGAGTGGCATAGAGTGCTGCAGAGTAGAGTATAGTGCCATATTGTGCAGTGGTGTAGAGTGGAGTGCTGCAGAGTACAGTGGTGTAGAGTGGAGTGATGCAGAGCAGAGTTTTGTAGAGTGTATTGACATGGAATTCAGTAGTGCAGAGTAGAGTGGGTTAGAGTGCAGTGTTGCAGAGCAGAGTGTCATAGAGTGCAATGGTGTAGAGTGCATTGGCACATAGTAGAGTGGGGTTCAAAGGGTAACGAAGGGTCCAGAGATCGTGGTTCTGGATATAAATTCCTTACATTCTGGGGGAACTTAGCTTGAGGCTCTGGATCTGTCCAGCCTCGTATTGACAAATGGAGATAAAGGTGTAAGCATATGTTCCTCACTTTCAACCTATCTGCTTTAGCCAATAGGATGAATCCTTTTTTGACACAGTACAGTAGTCCAAGTTAGTTTGAGTGAAGATAGTAATTTAATTTTCATACACCGCTTTATGCATATATTTCACTCTTTTGGCTTGTTTTGTGAAAGGGTTTGTGAGAGAAGGGAACAGCCGACACGTGTTTCGCCCTATGTGGCTAATTGAGCCAGGGCTTTCTCAAGGCTTGTCATTGTGTTCAAGAATTATACAGTCCGAAGAGAGTTATATACATTTCAGATAGCTTCAAGGTAACGTAGCAACAGTCAAAATTCGAGGTATGCGAGTTACGTCCCTGGATTAATCCGTTCTGTAGAGCAATTCCACGGTGGGGAAAACTAAAATTACTATCTTCACTCAAACTAACTTGGACTACTGTACTGTGCCAAAAAAGGATTCATCCTATTGGCTAAAACAGATAGGTTGAAAGTGAGGAACATATGCTTACACCTTTACCTCCACATAGTAGGGTGGTGTTGAGTAGACGCGTAGAGTGCAGTGGTGCAGAGTAGAGTGCAGTGGCTTAGAGTGCATTTGTGTAGAGTGGCGTACTGTGGTGTGGCATAGAGTGGACTGGTGTAGCGTGCATTGTCATAGAGTATTGCTGAGTAAAGTGGCGTACAGTGCAGTGGTGTAGAGTGCAGCGGCATTGTATTCAGCAGCATACAATGCAACGCTGTAGAATGCTGTGGTGTAGATTAGAGTGGTGTGTAGTAGACTGCAGTGGCATAGAGTGCAGTGGTGCAGAATGGAGTTGTGTAGAGTAGCATAGAGTGCAATGGCGTAGAGTGGCATAGTGGCAGAGAGTGCATTGGCATAGTGTGGTGCAGAGTGCAGTGTCATACAGTGGAGTTCTGCAGAGTGCAGTGACATATAGTGCAGTGTCGTAGAGTGTCGTAGAGTGTAGTGAAGTAGAGTGGCGTAGAGTGTAGTGGCGCAGAGTGCAGTGGTGCAGAATAGATTAGAGTGCTGTACAGTGACTTGGCGTAAAGTGCAGGGGCATAGAGCTGAGTGATAGAGAGTATAGTTTACAAATACTTGCACAGTTCATTTAAATGTTGTGTGCTAGAAAAAAACATTTTCCTACCCCCAGCAAGATTGTCACATAAATCCTCCCACTTTGAAGTAAGAGAAAGAAAAGTAAACATCAAGCGCTCTGGAAGACAGAGCCTGACATTTGACCTCTGTCTTTGAATGCACAGCTAATGTGACAAGACAAGAAAGGAGCACTTATGGAAGAATACAATGAGAGGTAGTGTGAAAAGGGCTTTGCTCCTTGGGAGGGATGAACTCTATACAGCCTAAAACAAATAAAGCCAGCAAATAGAAAGCCATAAATTGTGAGTTACAAACCACAAAGCCAATGGTAAGCAATGGGCAGACCAGGGGTGGCTCCTCCGCATTAGCATCGCCCCACAGGAAAAATAAAATGATAATAACACCATGTTATTATCATTTTAATTTTCAGAGGATCTGAAGGTGTGGGTGGGGCTATCTATAGAGCAAGGGGAGGAGTGGTGAGCACTTTCTTAGTGCACATGATGGCTTGGCCAGCTGACTTGGGCCGGCCAAACAGTCATGCGCACTTAGCATGTTCTCCACCCGGCTGTATTGCACAGCCTGGGTGGAGAACATACACAGGCTCCCACTGCCTGTCTGAGCGCCGAACCACGGCACTCAGACCAATCACGACGCTGCTGTCATGCTGGTGACAGCAGCGTCATGATTGACTAGGGGAGTCTGCTCGACCGGAGAGGACGGAGGAGAAGCTATGGTAAGTAAATGTTTCTATTTTTCTTAATTCCCGCCCCCCCCCTGCCCCATCGCCTCCCCCCCGCCCCATCGCCTCCCCCCCGCCCCATCGCCCCCCCCCGCCCCATCGCCCCCCCCGCCCCATCGCCTCCCCCGCCCCATCGCCTCCCCCCCGCCCCATCGCCTCCCCCGCCCCATCGCCTCTCCCCCGCCCCATTGCCTCCCCCCCGCCCCATTGCCTCCCCCCGCCCCATTGCCTCCCCCCCGCCCCATTGCCTCCCCCCTGCCCCATTGCCTCCCCCCTGCCCCATTGCCTCCCCCCTGCCCCATTGCCTCCCCCCTGCCCCATTGCCTCCCCGCCCTCCTGCCCCATTGCCTCCCCGCCCTCCTGCCCCATTGCCTCCCCGCCCTCCTGCCCCATCGCCTCCCCGTCCTCCTGCCTCACCACTACTGCCCCGTAGCAGCCACTACTGGGGCGGAATGCATTCCCAGGGAAGCTTTGAGAATGTCCCCAAGATGTCTTTAGCTTCGACCTAAAAAATGAATTTATTCTGTGATGTTCAGACCCATTCTAACATGCTGCCTCAGCCTTTACAGTTATCAGTCTGCAGTGTTCATCTGTTTCTCTCCTTATCGTACTGTTGTGAATAAGTCTATCCGGAGCCAGGGATAATGTAAATCATGTGACTTCTAGCATAGTGTGCCCCCCCTCAGACCCCGACAGCCGTGCCGCTTCGGGTACATTTCATGGGGTATGATGAGGCCGCTTGGTAACTGATCTTGGCCCTCGCCCGGGTAGGTCATACTTCCCTCACCTCCCAGAGGCCCTCGGTACAAGAATGCGATGGGGCTAATGTTCTGCAGAGTTGCCCTCTCCACCCTGCCCTCTGCTTCAAAGGCTTCAGACTCTGCATTCCTCCGCGCTCTTGATTTGAGGAGTTTATGGTGTTCACTCTGAGCGCCTTATTATGGGAGTCCAGAGATGTGTCATCTTAACAGAATCAGGAGGTATTGAGCAATGTACCACGGTTGCCTCCTCCATGTGCAGGCCTCGGCGCTGCAGAACACCCTGCACCAGAGCAAAAGCAAGAAGACGTTTGTTCAAAAATAGAAAATAAAGTGGGCTTTGCGAGATTTCGTTCACCTCGCCTTAGATGCACACAGGTCCGGTCTAGCATTCTGCATCTGGTCAGTAATTCAAAAGCATGAGGAGACCCTTGATCTGCCCCTAGTGCCTTCTCCCTCCGGGCCTCCTCCTGAACGAGCCCTTCTTCCAAGGCCCGGCCTTCATACATGGCGTAACCCTGTTCTATTCCCCGTCTCTCCCCCGTGACTCTGATGTGTCCCCTTGTGTGTCCTCTGTTACTGTGAAGTGAACTAGGCCACAGGCATATATTGTGCAGCTTCTCGTTTTGTTATTCAGTTTTATGCGGTGCGGCCCAGGTAGTCCTCTCGCTGGAGGGCTGTACAGTAGTTCTAACTGGAGCAAAACATTTGCACACAACAGTTACATGTGTGTTTTAGTGCAGTGCATGGACCTTTTAGTTCAGTTGCATCTTGTCACCAAAATCATAAGGATAGTGAAAGTGACATGGCACAGCCTTGTGCCTCATGATCACATCACAGGAAGTTACTTTAAGCAAACTGATATGATAAGCCACTACATATCTTTGATTCGAACTGTTTAAAAAAACCTGCTGCGTGTTTCTTAACTGTGGCAGAGCAAGCTACAAAAACTAGTAACATTAAAGGTAGGCTCAACTTCTAAAGCTTGGGTGTGTTATCTATTGCAGGGGTTGCAAAGTCGTGTAGTGGTTACTAACCCTTGCTAATCCTAAATGTTTACTCAGTTGTTGGGGCACATGAGTACAACATCCTCCGATGAGTCTTGAACCTTTTTAGGTCGAAACCTACAAGACCGCACAGCTGTCTGGTTTGCGAAGACATCTTGGGGACATTCTGAAAGCTTCTCTGGGAATGCATTCCGCCCATTGCTTACCATTGGCTTTGTGTGTTTTTTATCTTAAATGTGCTTGCTTTCTTTTTGCTGACTATTTGTTTTAGGCTGTCCAGCTTGAGTTCGTCCGTTTCGAAGAGGATAGCTTATTTGCTTTATTCTTGTTGTGCTCGCTTTCTGTAAACAGGTTTTTAAATCTTGTTCTTATCGTGTCGCATTTGATGTGCATTCAAAGACAGCGAGCAAATGTCAGACTCTGTCTTTCAAGGGAGCTCGGTGTTTACTTTTCTTACTCTGACTTCAGAGTGAGGGGATCTATATGACAATCAAACTGTGAAAGGAAACAATTTTTGTAGCGCACAGTAGAATTCAAATGTCTGTAAATGAACTGTGCAGATATTTCGCAATATATCAGAATTAGGGAGGTACAAATGAAGCACTTTTTTTTGGTAATTCTGAAGTGTGATGGAAACAAATATTTTAATACAATCAAAACAAATCAATACACCAGGTGATGACATTTACAGACATTATCGTTTGTGCATTGTATACTTTTATCAGTAAAACCGTATTTCTCTGCAAATGTAACGGTAATTTCATTTAATTAAAAATGTGTTGTCTTTAATGGTAGTACCACACCTGGCATACTCCACACCACTCCACTCTACATTACTATACTCCACTCTGGCCCCTCCACTCTACGACACGACACTCCACTCTACACCACTCATCTCTATGCCCCACCACTCTAAGACACTCTATGGCATGCCACTGTACGACACACCACTCCACAACACTCCACTCTACGACACCCCACGCCACTCTATGCCACACCGCTCTGTGCCACTCCACTCTGTGCCACTCCACTCTTCTACACTTTAAGCTACTCCATTCTATGCCACTCCACGACACTCTGACACTGTACTCTACAACACTATATAACACTTTACACCACTCTGCTACTTCACTTTACCATACTTTCCTTCGCTCTTCAACACCGGACTTCACCATATGCCACTCTACTGAGCAACAGTCTACTCCACTTTACAAAACTACTCCATGACACTCTATGCAACTCCCTCTACACCACTCAATGCCACTTTACTCCACTCTCACACTGCTCTACTTTACTCCACTACACCACTCTATGTCACTCCACTCTGACACTCCACACCACTCCACTCTGACACTCCACTATATTCCACTCGACGACACTCTAGTCAATGACATTCTACTCCACTCGATGACACTCTACTCTGACACTCCACACGACGAAACTTCACTCCACTCTGTGCCACGCCGCTGTACAACAATCTATGCCACTCTACTCTACAACACTCTACTCAACTCCCTCTACATCATTCCATGCCACTTAACTCCACTATACTCTACGACACTCTCCTCCACTCTATGCGACTCTATCCAGCACACTCTACTCCACTCTACAACGTTTCACTCGACTTGACTCTACTCCCGAAGCGACACTCTATGCCACTCCATTCTATGAAACCCTGTTCCACTGTATTCCGCTTCACTTTACGACAATCTACTCCACTCTACACCACAACACTCTACTCCACTCCAAGCAACTCCCTCTGTGCCACTTTACAGCACTTTGTCACTTCAATCTGCGCTACTCCACGGTACAACGCTCTATGCCACTTCATTCTACAACACCCTACGCCACTCTATGCCACTCCACTCCACTGTACTCCACTCTATGCCCTTCTACTCTACTCCTTCCAGTGCACTCTACAACGCTCTCCGCCACTCCACTCCACGACATTCCACTCTACTACACTCCATGACACTGTATGCCCCTCCGTTCTATGACCCCCTACCCTACTACACTCTATGACATACTACACAGGGCTCGAAAAATCCACTGCCTATGGCAAGCCAGATTTAATCAGGACCAGCTGACAACAGGTGTTCTGCTTGCTCAGAAAGTGAATGACCAATAGAGATGTCTTTAAATCTTGTTATCTTGTCACATTTGCTCTGCTTTCAGAGACAGGCAAAGTCAGTTTGTCCTCCTACATTTACTTTTCTTTCTGTGACTGGTTAGAGGATTTTGCGAATAGAAAACTTTACTTGATGATGTGCAAATTTTAAATATTTTTTATAAACATTGTTTATGCGCTATATAGTTTCTTGCAGTAAAACTACATGTTAGTGGGAAAGATTTGTGGCCATTTCAATGGAAAATGTTCTATCTATAAATGACAGTGCAGTACCACGTCATGCTTTAGTTATATATTTATGAAAAGGACGTTTTTAAACATGAACTGGGAAATATCCCTGCCCTGATGACAATGCTATTAGTGGACTAAGAGGCAAGCCAGGGATCACATGTACTCTATATGTGGGCTCAATTCATATTATACATGGAGAAAACGTTTAGTAAACATAAAAGTTTTTTTGTACAGCAGAAATAGTGAACTTGCGTATTTGAAGGGGCTCTTTTATGTGATTATGAAGAAAAATGCGGCTCCATAAAACAAAATATTTGCCTAGGATCACACAATTTGAGACCAGTTCACGGGGTCAAGTACTTTACATTTAGGTTGAGTAGATTATTCAAGTTCCTAGACCTGTAAGTCTAGTAAGATTTTTATGATTTATCGACCCCTGATAGTACTCCACTCTACGGCATTATTTTCCACTCAATGCAACTCCTCTGTACTCCACTATACACCTTCCACTCTACTCCTTCCAGGGCACTCTACAGCACTCTCCACCACTCCACTCTCTGCCACTCCACAACACTCTACACTACTCCATGACACTGTATGCCACTCCATTTTATGAACCCTACTCTACGACAATCTACTCCACTCTACTCCACAGTATGTAACTCCCTCTATGCCACTCTACTTTACTCCACTCTTTGCCGCTCCACTCCACTGTACAACACCCTACTCCACTGTACGACACTCTACTCCATTCTATGCCCCTCGACTCTATGCCCATCCATGCCCCTAAACTCTATGCTACTCCACTGTACACCCCTCCACTCTATGCCTCTACACTCTACGCCTCTGCACTGTATGCCTCTACACTATACGCCCTTCCACTCCACCCTACTCTGCTGACTCCATGACGTTCCACAACACACTACGCCACTCAGCTCTGCTCCACTCTATGCCACTCTCCTCTGCGCCACTCCATTCTACTCTGCGCCACTCCATTCTACTCTGCGCCACTCCATTCTACTCTACGCCACTCCTTTCTACTCTACGCCACTCCATTCTACACTACTCCACTCTACACTACTCCACTCCAGTCCACTCTACTCTGCTCTACTCCACTCCACTCCACTCTGTGCCACTCCACTCTACGCCACTCCACAACACTCTGTGCCACTCTCCTTTACACCACTAACTTTTGCCATTCTGGTGTACAACATCTCTAAAACATATTGCAAAGCCAATAGCTCTTGCATAGGCGAGACCTTCTGGCTTTGCCAATGCTTGTTAATTAAGAGCACTTGAGTAGGTAAAGGGACTAACACTGTGTTAGGATATCCATATTCTCAGCATCACACCAAAGTGCATAGATAATTAGTTGTAGTGCATATGCAAGAAGGCAACTGGGCCCTAGCGCTCAGGCAGATTATAAAACTGTGTCACACGATTATCAAAAACTCATTGGCGTATAGATTACAACAGAATATTCAGTACATGGTCTTCAAAACCTTTAATGGGCTCATTGACCTCCCTCCACCCAAGCCTTGCATCCTGCCAGTCCCACGTAAAAGTTGTGTGATAATCTTTTTTGTAATACTTTGTTTGATTTTATAAAGTAACCATCAGCATTTTAATCTTTATATTCAGCTCTGTGCCGTGTATACTTTGTCAAATATGTTCCATGCTGTTAATCAACAGTAATAAACTATCGTATTTCACCTAAGCCGCCTCGTACTGTGACTTCATATCATGGAATGCCAGAGAGCTCTCAGTGATGCTCGTGCTCGGGTTGTGCGCGTCTGTTTCTCCTGAGAGCTCTCATGGATGCTCGTGCTCGGGTTGTGTGCGTCTAGTTTCTCCTGAGAGCTCTCAGTGATGCTCGTGCTCGGGTTGTGTGCGTCTAGTTTCTCCTGAGAGCTCTCAGTGATGCTCGGGTTGGGTGCGTCTAGTTTCTCCTGAGAGCTCTCAGTGATGCTTGTGCTCGGGTTGTGTACGTCTAGTTTCTCCTGAGAGCTCTCATGGATGCTCGTGCTCGGGTTGTGTGCCTCTAGTTTCTCCTGAGAGCTCTCATGGATGCTCGTGCTCAGGTTGTGTGCCTCTAGTTTCCCCTGAGAGCTCTCATTGATGCTCGTGCTCGGGTTGTGTGCGTCTAGTTTCTCCTGAGAGCTCTCATGGATGCTCGTGCTCGGGTTGTGTGCCTTTAGTTTCTCCTGAGAGCTCTCATGGATACTCGTGCTTGGGCGGTGTGCGTCTAGTTTCTCCTGAGAGCTCTCATGGATGCTCGTGCTCGGGTTGTGTGCCTTTAGTTTCTCCTGAGAGCTCTCATGGATACTCGTGCTTGGGCGGTGTGCCTCTAGTTACTCCTGAGAGCTCTCAGTGATGCTCGTGCTCGGGTTGTGTGCCTCTAGTTTCTCCTGAGAGCTCTCATGGATGCTCCTGAGAGCTCTCATGGATGCTCGTGCTCGGGTTGTGTGCGTCTAGTTTCTCCTGAGAGCTCTCAGTGATGCTCGTGCTCGGGTTGTGTGCGTCTAGTTTCTCCTGAGAGCTCTCAGTGATGCTCGTGCTCGGGTTGTGTGCGTCTAGTTTCTCCTGAGAGCTCTCAGTGATGCTCGTGCTCGAGTTGTGTGCCTCTAGTTTCTCCTGAGAGCTCTCATGGATGCTCGTGCTCGGGTTGTGTGCCTCTAGTGTCTCCTGAGAGCTCTCATGGATGCTCGTGCTGGGTTGTGTGCCTCTAGTTTCCCCTGAGAGCTCTCATTGATGCTCGTGCTCGGGTTGTGTGCCTTTAGTTTCTCCTGAGAGCTCTCATGGATGCTCGTGCTCGGGTTGTGTGCCTTTAGTTTCTCCTGAGAGCTCTCATGGATGCTCGTGCTCTGGTTGTGTGCCTCTAGTTTCTCCTGAGAGCTCTCATGGATACTCGTGCTTGGGCGGTGTGCCTCTAGTTTCTCCTGAGAGCTCTCATGGATGCTCGTGCTCGGGTTGTGTGCCTTTAGTTTCTCCTGAGAGCTCTCATGGATACTTGTGCTTGGGCGGTGTGCGTCTAGTTTCTCCTGAGAGCTCTCAGTGATGCTCGTGCTCGGGTTGTGTGCGTCTAGTTTCTCCTGAGAGCTCTCAGTGATGCTCGTGCTCGAGTTGTGTGCGTCTAGTTTCTCCTGAGAGCTCTCAGTGATGCTCGTGCTCGAGTTGTGTGCCTCTAGTTTCTCCTGAGAGCTCTCACGGATGCTCGTGCTCGGGTTGTGTGCCTCTAGTTTCTCCTGAGAGCTCTCAGTGATGCTCGTGCTCGGGTTGGGTGCGTCTGGTTTCTCTTTATCTAGGGTGTTGGTGTCTCCTGATTCTCGGTTGTGTCTGCTCGCGCTCTCCATTACTGTTTATCACGAGGAGCACTGATCTGTCAGCAAGTGCATGGCGTGCTCGCTGAAAATAATGCGTAATTATGCAAAATCCCTCCTGGTGTGGATTTTTTTTTCCGGAAGGAAAAATGTTGCGCTTAAAAAAAGTGTAAAATACAATTACCAAGAAAAACAGCTGCTCCCGTTCAGGTCGTTCACTATGTTCCCATGTCCCCATGTCCCCACGCTATAATTTTGCTCAGCACTGCAGCATAATTCATTAAACAACGTGGCGCAATCCTGGCATTTCACGTAACAAGATAATGAGAAATTCCCAACATTATGTGAATTACGACACTGTAATTAAACGTTTGCCTTGGCTTCATATGCACGTGTATGAAGTTAAATTGATGAACCGCCTGGGGAGGCTTGGCATTCTGTTGTAGCTAAAGTAGGCTTATGTCTCATCACGGCCGGCTTGAGGTGCGGCCGGTGCAGTCGCACCTGGTGCTGACCTTGTTGTGGGGGAGACTTGGTTTTTAGAAATAATTTATGAGTTTAAAAGCTCGCACTGCCAAGTTCCTTGTGTGGCGGACAGTATTCCAAGAAACAATAAAAATGTCAAGATAGCTTTGGTGATTAATGTTCCTACTGGCAATAAGGTAGTGCAGAGGGCTTAGATGCCTACGGCAAAGAATGTGCACCATGCTGTTCACAGAACTGTATTTTATATGGATAACTCAGTGGGCGACTGCTTCTGTCACCGAGATCCTTTTGTTACTTGAAGTTTATTAGTCACAATCCTAATATAGCAGTGACCTATGAACTTTCATCAAAGAGCTGCATGCAAATGTCAAAGCATATGATTGGAACCTTGTGTTCTTCCCCAGTCTTCCATTATCCTAATGTTGCTAAAAAGGGTTAGTTTGGGTAGAAATACATTCTCATTAGTAAAGCCATCCCCAGCCTTTGTGTTACGCTTTAAATCTTGAGTTTGATCTCCAGAACACGCACTGAAAATATACTGCCTACCAGTATGAATGACGTGTAACTCCTACACCTTGCAGTCCTCATTGTCTTATGTAGGCACCGATGTACACACTTGTATGATTCATTGTCTCTGAATAATATATGTGGGATCTAAAGTGTTCTGACACCCTACACTGTTAGGAGTAGCGCTATAAAACAAATTAAATGCATGTGAGAGAGGGGCTGTGGAGAGATGAGGGGCACTGTTGGAGGGTGGTAGTGACGGAATCCGTGGAGAAGGAGGTCATTGGGGGTGCCAAAAAATATTGTCGCACTGGGTGTCACCAGCATTGAAGCCGGCCCTATGTCCCATGCTCTTATTTTTGAGCGTCCTCGTTTGCGTTCAGACTGTTTAGTAATCACCACCACACCATTTCAACCTGAGTCAAATTCAGTCATCCCCTTTGCCATATACTGTGTTCTGGGGCTGCGGGGATTGCCATGCCATTATTATTTGTCCGTTACCCAAGGCTAAAGAGCAGTCTATGAATTTACACTCCCGTTTCCTTTTCCTGGGTCTAGTCGTTAATCCTGCGAACACGTGCTGTGTATGCAGAGATTGGATCTTTCTGTGCAAGGGAGGAGCCATACAAAGAGGATACCCCCACTTTTATTCATATCGCGAATTAAAATAAGTGAACGCGTGCGACTCATGGGATTGCATCCCCCACAGGGAATTCTGAAATGTCCTTCCTTTCCTTCTTTCCTTCCTTCCTTCTTTCACATATTTCCTGTTCTTTTCCCAACTTTCAATCCAGCCTTCATTCTTGCTAAACATCCTTTCAGCCATCCCTCCTTCTGTCCATCCCTCATTCTTTTTCCTTTCTTCATTTTTCCATCATGCATTCATTCCTCTGTTATTCCTTCGCTTTGTCATCCATCCATCTTTCCTTCCTTCTTTCTTTAAGTCCATCTATTTGCCCTTCTCAATCGATTCTTCCTTCTCTGGGCGAAATTTCCATTACCCAGGCACAATCTTGTGTAAGTTCGCATTATGCTTGTTATGCCAAATTCCCCAAATTTCGCTTCTATAAAATAAATTTGTATTTGTAAAACGCATGTTCACCCGTGGGTATCTTGGCGCTGAATAACAGATGTTTATTGTTACCCAACTCAATGGTACTCATTTTATCAACCTCAGAAGGATGAAAGGCTGAGTGAACCCACCAGGATTTGAACCCGTGACCATGAGGTCAAACGCATGTTCCTACAGTGGACACAGTAGTCCACTAAGCCACGAGACCCAGCTTCTAGGCCTCATCTTGACGTTCTATGTTGTTAGCAGCAGAAATTTAGCACGAGTGCACAGGAACAATGCACACCAGCAGAATTGAAAGCTCTTGCTGTTTGCAGTGCTGATGTTTTTTCCTCTTTTTTTTGTGTGAAATGCGACCTCACACAATAGCACATTTTGCTCTAAAATATATAACAAATTGCTGATTTTGCATTTTGTATAATTGAACGTCATTTCACATAATTTTTCAGAAATTTTGCATAGTTACACAAAAGCAAATTATGTGATTTTCGCACCCCTATACTCTCTATCCATCTGCTCTTCTCTCCAACTGTTCTCTGCTAACATGCAGCAATCAATCAATCAAGTAGTACTTGTACAGTGCGGCTAATCACCCTAGAGGGTATCAGGCCGCTGTGCTGCAGGTATCAGTCAAAGAGCCATGTCTCAAGTCCGTTCCTGAAGAGGGCGCTGATATGTGGTGTCTGTGCGGGGCGAGGTTTGTGGAGCGGAGATTACTGGTTGATTGGTGAAAATGCTGGCTGTGGTTCATGTAGGCTTGCCCTTGGTCGCGGAGGGCTTTGTAGGCGTGGGTCAGAAGCTTCAAATGGCATCTCTTCTGAACAGGGAGCCAGTGGCTGCCCTTCAGGTGCTGGGCAATGTGTGCCCTCTTGGGCAGGTTGAGGATCAGTCTGGCTGCTGCGTTCTGGATTGCGTTGCCGTAGTTCAGTCAGCTGGTGATGAGGACCTGTGTCATAGTTATCCTGGTGCTGATGGGGAGGTATCCGAAGACTGTGGAGCTTGTAGATCGTGTGGAAGCAGGCTGCGGTAACGGCGTTGACCTGACGTTTCATGGAGAGTTCGCTGTCCAGCATGATACCGAGGTTGCGGGTGTGGTCTTTTGGTTTGGGGGTTGGTCCGAGCTCTCCTGGCCGGAGTTGTTCCAGATGATGGTGTTTCTGCCGAAGATCAGAACTTCAGTTTTGTCCGTGTTGAGTTTTAGGCAGTTTTCTTTCATCCATGCAGTGACGTTCTTCAGACACTTATGGTAGTTGGTCTTTGTCAAGGTGTGGGCCGCTGAAAGCGAGAGGACGAGCTGCGTATCGTCACCATAGGAAATGTTGATGTTGCATGATCTGGTGATGTCTGCCATTAGTGTCATGTAGCTGTTGACGAGGGTTGAACTGAGGGATGAGCCTTGGGGTAAGCCGTAGATGGTGTGCTTGGGTTGTGAGGTGAAGGGAGGGAGGTGTACTCTCTGGGTGCATTCTGTGGGAAAGTATGCCATCCTTCTGACCGCATAGTCTGTGATTCCAATCTGGCATTGCCAATCGATGAGTGCTTGGTGAGAGATGGTGTCGAAAGCTGCAGAGAGGTCCCGGAGGCAAAGGGCGGCTGATTCTCCTCTTTCAAGTAGGGCGTGGATGTCGTTTGGTGTGTCGATCTGGGATGTCTCAATGCTGTGGTTGGCTCTGAAACCTAATTGGGACGAGTCCAGTAGGTTGTTTCTCTCCAGGTGTTCAGCGAGTTAGAAGTTGATGGCCTTCTCCAGGACTATGGTGGGAAGCGGGAGCAGGAAGATGGGATGGTAGTTCTGAATCTTGCTGGGGTCTGCCAAAGGTTTCTTGAGGAGGGATCTAACCTCTCGTGTTTCCATGTGTCGGGAAAGGTGGCAGTGGTTATGTAGGTGTTGAGGAGGGTGGTGATCTGGTGTCTTTAGAGGTTGATGGGGCCTGGGTCGGCGTGTGCTTCTGAGTGGATGAAGTTCATACGAGTGGTTGTAATCGGTGTGCTGAGTTGTTCCCATGCGGTGAGTGGGTGGCCGGTTGTTGAGGTTGATGGGTTGCTTAAGAAGTTGGAGGGTTGGGGATCGAAGTTTCTATAAATGGTTTCTATCTTGTTGTGGAACTGGCCGGCGAGGGTGACTCAGAGTTCCTATGAGGAAGGGATCGAGTTTTAAGTGGCTGAAGGGCAGGTGAACTCTCTGACAATGGTGAAGAGTTCCTCGGTTTTGTTGGGACTGGTCTCGATCCGGTGGGTCACGGCCTCCTTTTTTGTGGCTTTGAGCAGCCAGTGGTAGTCGTTGAGGGCTGATTTGTTGGTGGCTTAGTCAGGGTGGTTCCTGCTGGTGCGCCATCTTCTTTCCAGTTGTTTGCACTTGCACTTCGATGTGCTGAGTACCGACATGTACCAGCTGGCTCGTTTGGTGAGTCTTTGATTTTTTTGCATCCTTTTCTCCATCCATCCCTCATACATCTCTGCATCCATCCACCTTGCCAGGCCATCAATCCACCATCCATCTGTCAGTCCAAACAGAAAGAAAGGCTATTTCCACATCCCTTCCACAGCATACTAGTATTAAAGATTTGAGTCCAGTGTGTGAACTCTCTTCATCTGGATGCTTTGCTTTAACCCAGCATCACTTAGTCATGTAGGAAGGGTTGCCCCAGGGAACTCCTAAACGGGAGCAACTAACAGTGCAGCCGCTGAGTAACCCTTTCTCTATTCTTTTCCATCCTCAAGATATTAATATTGCTCGTGAGAGTCAGTCCAACTAATGAATTTGCATAAACAGAGTGCTCGCATTAATGCATGGACAGCATTGCTTACTTTTAAAAGTCAGCGAAGAACCCTTACACATATCTTATCTTACAGGGGTCATATTTGGGGGCTCATCGTGGCTGGTTGCACCCTCAATTCAGAAAGAATTCTGGGAGGATGCCTTTTTCTCTACTTACACTGCTGATCTGGATTTAACCCCTCAGATTTCAAACCATTCCTTCTCGGCTTGCTTTTTGTTTAGCTGTCAATATCCGAGTGGTTCGCATACCTAATTTTCTGAAGGTGATATTAAGTTCATTCAGCCACTTTACAGGAGAATAAGCACTGATAACTAACCCATAGCATAACAATGCAAACATTGATACCAGCAGTGTGCAGTGGAAGATAATACTTCGGGTGCAAGCACCCAAAGTATTTTCTTTCTAAAAATAGAACGTTGAGACAAGAGGGATGCTCGGTCTGCTTTCACTTTGAAACTACTCCTGTGGCAACTTTTCCCCCTTCCCCATCTTTATGGGAGAGGTACCTCAAAATGTGTTTACCGTCAATGTTCCCCTATGGGGGCAAAGTGCCCTCCAGACAGCAGAGATTTATTTTGATCAGAAATTGGGGCGGGTGGACACTATGGCAACAGACCATGACCCCATCACAAAAGAGGCAATACAGTCTTTCTGCCCACCTGTGGTGAAGATTGGGGTTTTCTTAAATTAAAGAATGGGGTGGGTGCCGGCTCACATCAGGCCATACCTCAGCCCCTAAAGTCACACAAGTCACTCTGCCCTCTTTCCCTGTTGCAGATTTCCCCCCAGTCTGTCTCCTCATGGACAAAAAGCCCACTGGATTCCAGGGATTTTCAAGTAAAAAGAATAAATAAATAATGAGGTGCGATCCGGACTGCCCTCCCCCTTACGCCCCTAAAGCACCAACAGTCTTACTACCTTCCTGGGTCCTAGAGCACCGCTTTCCAATTTCCATGGCAACTGAAAGGAAATTTGGATTATTTTAGGCATAGTTTTGGCATTTTGTCCAACAGAGGGGGTAAATCCCAGTTTTCTCTCATTTGCCATGGTGAATGGCCACACTATTAGGGGTCGGGGCTCGTTTGCACTTTAGCTAAAGTTTGACCTTTGCAGAGCAATCTGGGTAAGAAACCATAGTGTGATCATGTAACTCACACCACCCTAAACTTCCCTGGATGCTAGGTTTTAGAAATGTCTTGATTTAGAAGGTTGACATGGGTGGCAGTCAAGCCCGGGCTCACGTTCCACAGCTACTTGCATCGACAAAATACGTCTTTTTTTCAAGGTGAAAGCTTGATGTCTCCACGTTGCATTTTGGAGCCTATTGCGTCACAGGTGAACGGCCCGGCCGTACATAAAGGATACCGTTTTTTGTGTGGGAATTCTGGGTGGCAGGGATTTTGTGGATCCTTGCAGACTCCAAAACTTTCCCTCACAGAAATGTGAAGAAAATGAGTGATTCTAACCATGTTTTGAGGTGTGCATGGCATTCTGCATGAGATAACATAATGGAATCCACACAAGTCACACCTCCCTGGACTCCCATGGGAGTCTAGTTTTCCGAAATGTCTGGGTTTCTGGGTTTAGTAGGTTTCCCTTGGTGGTGGCAGAAACCGGGCCCAAACCCCCCAGCTACCTTTATCGCCAAAATGGCTCAGTTTCTATGGCCAAAAAAATGGATGTCTCCCTTTTGCGTTTTGTTGCCTTACTTGTCATGTGTGAAATGCCCACCCACAGAAATGGGTTACACTTTTTTTATTAGAAGAAATGTAGGAACAAATATTAATAAACAATGTTTGTTATTATCAATTGAATTTATCTCCATGTGTGTCTTCGAAATGTAAGAAAGTGTGCAAGAAAGATAACATTTTGCAAAACGTTCAATCACATGATAGTATGGGTAATCCCAAATTCAGAGCTGGACAAATCACCATTTTTCTTAAACTCATTATTATGGACGCATTTCAGAAATGCATAGTTTTCCCTATTCCCATTTTTCAGTCGTTATATTTTACAGTGTTAATTGAAGCATTGTCTGGACATAATGAAAGATCATTAAAGCTGCAACTAAGTTGTTGGATGCGAGTATTGCGTGTTTTTGTACAACCAATAAATACAACATATATGTCTTTGACCTGAAGAGTCAGATGGATGTAATTGTGTATTAATTTTGTAAATTGGCAATCAGAGCAAAAAAAGGACTGCTATTGCTATATTTTTTCTGTTTTTGCGATCTACACAAATGGTCCTTTCTTGAATTTGATATTTTGCCTAGTTTGCTGAACTGTTCAGCTTTCCTGGTTCACCCTTGGATTTCACACCGGTTTCCACCATAAATTTAAAACCGGTTTATCCACAAAAGTAGTAAAAATTGACTAACACTGAATGCAAAAACAGTGGTAAAAAATGTTTTGTTACAATTCTGGTTGCTGGGAAAGCCGGTTAAGTGGTGATAATAGGAAGCTGGCTCTCTATAAAGTGCACTGAAACGAAGTACACTGTGCAGAGAGTCCAGTGAGACCCAGATTGGTATACAGGGGCAAAAGTAGATAACACTAATGCTCTCTTTTGTGGTTGTGTGGGTGAGCAGTTAGGCTTATCAGAGGGTAGTGCTAAGCATGTGTTGTACTCACAGAGGCAACAAAAGATACACTCATGCAAGAATAAATTTGAGACCAATTTGCAAAGAATAACACTGATTTTTATATATTTTTTCAAACCAAGAACTTCATTCTACAGTAAGTACTTTTCGGGATATGAATTTTTCAAGTTCACAAAATAAATCACACTCGTGCTCAATTACGCACCATTGAAGTCAATAGTAAAGAAATAGAAAAATGCATATAAAATCACACTTGGATTTCGATATTCACCTTTGAGATTTAGGTAAGTAGCAAGGTCAGTTCTAATGTTCCACTAGCAGATTCTCTGGAGGGTCCCGGATTAAGCCGGGAGCAGGGTGCGGAGGTCGTTGGTGCTGGGGCACTATGAAGAACGCGGGTCCCATGAAAACACACTGCACAAGGGGACTTAAAGGTAAGTGAGAGGGTTCCCACTCGAAGGAGCAGGTTCTGAGGGCCTCAGGACCATTGGGTGCACAGCTGGTTTGTCTGTACCCTGGCCGGACAGGCTGCGTGCAGAGAAGATAGGTCAGCCGGGCGTCGTGCCTCAAGATGTCTTTGCGGTCAGGGGTAGGCAGGTTGCAGGGATGATTCCAGGACAGCTGGGCCACTCACAAAGTGGGTCTCAGGAGGTCTCGACATCCCTCGCTGGATGCCTGCTTCCTGGGCGGTTGGAGTCCGAAATGGACTCTTCATCTCAGTGTACGTTTCAGAGGGTCCGGTACCTCGGGTATTGGTGCGGCACGGCTCTGGTAGGTCATGGTGTCTCCAAACTCAGTGGGGAGACAGATCTGACCCTCCGGAGCTGCTGTACCTCTTATTGCTTAGATGCTTCGTAGGAGTCATCGGAGAGAAACATGTCAGTAAACCGGGCTCTTAGGGTTTGGTGCCTGAGGTCAGCAAAGGAGTAGTTCCTCTACTCCAAGGGAGTTCTCTGGTGATTAGCGAAGGGCTTGGGGTGCTCCCAGGTTTTTGGAGTCCTCACAGCAGCAGGATCAGTCAGCACACCACGAATGTCGAGTCCTGGAAGCCGCTGGCAGGGTTTCACACCAAAATTCCGCAGCAGGTCTTCTGTTCTCGGGTCAGCAGCTCTTCTTTGTCCATATCTTCTAGTTCAGGGTCCAGGGATCCCACCTAAATACTACATTTAGGGTTGTTAAAGGGGGTGACTGGTAGTAGCCAATGGGCTACCACCCCTAGGGTGCCTACACCCTCTAAGTGCCCACTTCCTGTGGGAAGGGGCACTACCCTAGCCCTAATTGGCTAATTCCTTCTCAAACTAAGATGGAGGGAAATGAAAAGTGGGCTCCACATCACATGCCCCACCTTAGGGGCGATGCTGGCTGAGTGGGGACCCACCTCCTAATTTAGCTAATTTTCACAACTGTCCTCCTGCCAAAGGTGGAGCAGGACGGGAATCGGGGTTGGCATCCTTCATTATATAGAGATGCCTGGTCGCATTTCAAAGGCGGCATCGACTTTGAAGCTTCCTGCCTTGGAAGGCCATCCTGGTCTTGGGGAGGTGTGAAGCACCCCCCCCCCCCTCCACCCCCCCCCCGAGCTGCTTGGAAGGTTTTCAGGGGACACTCTCAGGTGTTTCCTGTGTACATTTATTAATAAATCAAACACTGGCATCAGTGTGGATTTATTAAGACAGGATGTGTGGTAACAAACATCTTAGGGTGCAGTGAAGCCATCATGGAGCTAGGAAACTCATGATAACAAGTGTCCAGCCCATGTACTCTCTGTGGCTTTTCTGTGTGCAAGTGCAAAATCCAAGAATGGACTTAAATATTATAGGGTCATATTGCTCATGCATATATGACTTCACATGGGATATAGTGCACCCTACCATAGTGCTATAAGGCCTGTTGTAGGGACGACTTCCCTATACCTCTTGCATTGTTTGGGGGCATGGCACACAGTGCTTTGTGCCATGTTGACTCTTCAGTTTTCTCTCCATCAAGACACGCAGCCTGCAATGGCAGTTTGCATGATCTTGGTGAGGGGTCTCTGGGATTGCACAATTTGTGCTGCAACCTTAGTGGACCCTCTTCAGTCCCAATACCCTAGGTACCAGGGGTACCATTTACTAGGGACTTATAGGGGTTGTTGAAGTTGTGCCAATTGTGGTACAGGTTTAGAAAAGAGATCTGGCACTAGGAACCTGGTTATCAGGGACTCAGTGCACTTTCAATTCAAATTAAATCATACACCAGGAAAAAAGTGGGGACTAACCATGTCTAAAGAGGCACTTCCTACAGTGATCTTAGCAGACACTTTTTTCACTGCAGCTCAGACTCTCCTGTCTTTCTACTTATCAGGGTGTTCCCCATTTCAAAAAGTAGTGTTGCTTTTCTTTGTGTATTGGCACAAACTAATCAGTCAGAAGTAGATCATTTTGATGCACAGTTTTTAATCTTCTGGCGGCAAGATTTGGACTTTATTCAGTTGACTTCAGCTCCTTTATGTTTATGTTTAGGATTTGTAGAGCGCATGGCTGCCCGGAGGCTTCCCAGCGCTAGAAAGTACTGTTTACAGAGCTCTGTCCATCTGCTACCTACAAGGGGAACAGCAAAGTTTTAAGATGTTTTCTTAAAGAGGTTTCGTTAGGTAGGGTTCTGACGTCAAATGGAAGAGCATTCCACATGCTTGGCACCAGATGGGTGAATGATCTGCCTCCCCACCTAGCTATTTTGGCTCTAGCTGTCCTGAGAATCTCTTGCTGGGAAGATCTTAAATGTCTGGTAGGGGTGTACCTGAACATCAATTGCCTAAGCTTTAGTGGGCCTTTTTGATTGATGGCTGTATAGGCCATACAGAGTGACTTAAACTTTATTCTTGTCTCGATAGGCAGCCAGTGTAACTGTTTCAGTGAATCTTTAATAGATGCATGGTTGGGAATTATTAATAGATGTCTGGCTGCCACATTCTGCACCACCCAAGGAGATTGTTTTTGATCTATCGGTCAACCTTGCTTTCTAGGTACCTTTACATTGCTGTTTGGTACCTGATCTTATCAAATAGAGCAGCATTTCCCAAACTATGGACCTCTAGCCGATCTTTGGTGGGTGAAGTCTAAGCAATAAATAAAGGGGCCTTTAAATTCTGTGTTTATCTTGTCACATTTGCCAGTGCTTCAGATACAGAAGTCAAATGTCAGGCTATGTCTTCTGACAAGTGGCTGCTTATTCTTTTAACTTGAGGATTGGTGTTTACTTTTCTTTCTCTGACTGCGAAATGAGAGGAGTTTTTAAAGTGAATTATGTGACAGTCGTGCTGCAGTAGAGAGAGTGTGAAAAAGAAAGGCTGTAGGATGTCGGTTTTTTGCAACAGACCACAAAATGTAAATACCAATAATGAAATATATATATTCAGCAGTTATGGAAGAAAAAAATTAAGCACATTCTTTTGTAGGTCTAAAGTGTGCTGGAATCCGAGATTTTAATAGGATCAAAACAAATCAGGGCACTTTACTTGGTGTTGCACAAATGATAAATATTCACAGAAACCAGATTTCCCCACCTTTTATCAGTAAAACTGTATGTCTGAGCAAATTTAGTGGCCATTTCTATGAAAAATGTGCTGTCTGTAAATGACTGTGCTACCACATGATGCTTTAGTTACATGTAAAAAATCGCCCTGTCTGGGGTCCAGTAAAGGTTGTTGAGTAACGAAAGTTGGTTCTAAAAATTGGGTTGTGGTTCTAAAACGTTTGGGAAGCACTGAGGTCATTGGCCGTTCTTGGCCAGGTACACATTTGTAGAAGCCTTTAGTTGCATCAGGTGTTTTTTGTAGTTGATATTTCAGTGTCTTCGTATGCTGACAATAGTTTTGCCACATTCATTATTTGATACTCAAAAAAAGAACAGAACTACGAGTAGGAGGGAGCCCTTGTCAATCTTTAAAACTATGCGGCCTCTTCCTGGCTGCGGTCTGTTGGGTTGCAGTTCATCTTGCTTATTTCTGTAAGTGATGGACATTTCTTTACCTCTGCTAATTCTCTCTGATGAGTCTTATTTAAATCACCTTTCTTTGTCTCCGTTGATTTGAGGAGAGAGTGCATGACTTTGAATATTGTGCATGAATTAATTTACCCTTTGCAGACTTTTTTTGTTTCTGCTCTTGGCTACATCATGTGAAATGTCGAAAGGCATCATTAAAAGTCATAAATATGTGTTTAGGTTGAGTTTCAGCTGTTATGACGGCAATAGAACGTATGCTAGATAGATCTATGTCACCACATCTCGAGGCTGGTTTAGAGACATGCTAGCTGCCTTAGTTGAAGAGCTCATGTATGGAAGTAAGTATTTCGGCTCATGGTGAGCCAGGTCTCTGTCTCGAAGCAAAAACCCCAGCGTGAAGTTGTGATTTAGAGTCATGGAGGGCAGTAGTGCAAACGCTGGGAAATGCTCATTTGATTATGGTGTTTTGAGCAACTTTCAGTCTGGCCGGGGCTTTGTAGGAGGAGGTCTTGATAGTGGATGTGAGACTGTGGGTGGCAAGCCTGTGACTGCAGTGAATTGAAATGAACACCCTGTTGTTTTTTGGTTGTCATCCACTGTTGTATGGTGTGGGTGGTATTACATTTGTGGGTGAATGTTGCCTGGTGTAGCGTTACCGTTGTGCAATTTCCAGGGGTGAGAGGGATAAAATAACATTTCTTGTGACTGTTGGATCTCTGCACCGGAATTCATCATATTTCCCGAAGGGCTCCATCCACTTGGAGGCAAACCCAAGACGCTGGGTGTGGGAATGCAGGCCTCCCACTGCTTCTGGCCTTCTGCTCTGGAAGGTGCTCTGGTCTGAGGTGTAGCTGATTAACACAAATATATTACCTTCTAAAAGACCTTACCCAAGCGAAACACGTCAATGATGGACGCACTGCTCCTTGCGGGCTTGTGGGGAGATCTCGAGAGGTTCGAGATACCTGCAGGCGCTACAAGAGAGATGTTGATGAATCAAGCCATAAAAACCACCCATCCACTGCTCAGCACACTCTGGAAATGAAATATATCCAGTGACTTTCATAAATCACACACCAGCCCGAAGGCTGCCTTCCAAGGCCTTCGTTAACCGAAGCATGAAATATAAGCTGTTCAGACCATAACAAATGGCGCGAGGACCGCCAACAACGTTCATACATGAGATGACGACAGTGGCAGTCTGCTACTCTAAACCGCTTCTCTATTGCTATTTCTGGCATCCTTACTTGTAGGAAGTTGTGTTCTGCCAAAATACTACGCGGTCAGTCCAACGACCACAACTAAGGCGCATCGCTAGGAGAGCAGCGGGTAAACATCAGTAGACGCTTGGACGATGCTTTCTCACCATACACCCGATCATTCATTGCTTTTGTTCAAGGATTTACAGCACGTTTTTGGCAAATGGTTGCCTGCTGTCATCGGTGCCTAACAATTACAACTAGAGTGTAAACAGTAGAAGTGGTACCGAAAATAATACAGGGTCGAAAATGTAATATAAACATGGCCATCATAATAATTTGGACTGTTTTTAGATTATGCTCAATAAATAAATAACAAATGCCACGTCTGCTGTTTCTGAGTGCTGTAACAGGCGTTGTTATCCACATTAATGGTACTCAGGGCTGAGGGTCCCCCAGCGTCAGGAGGATGGAAGGCTCAGTTGTCCTTGCCTGGATTTGAACTCATGACTGCAAGGAAGGGCCACTTTTGGTAAGGTCATTCCAAAGTTTTAGACTGATGCTTCTGGTGTTTTTTGACTCTGAACGTACACTGAGAACTGCTAACCAGACTTCACTACCCTCGCCCTGACCTTAAACCGTGTATGTTCGATTGGCTTATATCCAATAGGCATAGCCTAACTTATTTGAAAGTCCCTAGTATATGGTACCCCTGGGGCCTGTAGGTCAGAGGGTCTTCCCAGGGACTGCAGCACTGATTGTGCCACCCTGGGTGTGACAAGAATAAAACATGACTCCAGTCTGCCATTGCTGAGATTGGAAGGGCAGTTTTAAACTGCTAACTCGACTTTGCATTTAAAGTCATGGCAAAGTCAAGTCTACCCTTTTAATATACACAAGTCACCCCCAAGGCAGGCCTAGCGAGCTCTAAGGCAGGATGCAGTATGTTCTAAAGTGGAACATGTGTTTTTTCATGTTCAAACAGTAAAAACTCCCAATTGTCATTTTGATTGTGGAGCAGGCCCTATTGGCGAGTGCAGAGTTGCAGACTGGCACAGCACCCCTGCTAACTTCTGAGTGAAACCACTAAAGCTGATACTGTAAGGTATCAAACAACTTGTTGCATTGAGGCCGACTTGAGGCCCAAGTCGAAATTAATGTTAGTTGGTGTGGTGTGCACCTTTCTACCCTAAATTCCTGTGCCCGTCGGCACGCAGGGTTTTCTCCTTCAGACAGCTTTTTCCCATCTGGGGAGATGTGCAAGCGACTCCCAGGAAAGGGAACAATGGCAGCCTGCATGGGAGAGTGGTGTTACATTTCCTTGGCTCAACAGGCAAGCCTCAAAGGTGAAGCTGCCTTGGAGAGCAAACAGGGAACACTTGGGAGAGAGGCTGCTCTAGTGTTTAGGTAGACAAGCTGGCACTCGAGAATCTAGTAGCCCATTGGCTACTGACCACGTTCACCCTGTCCATGACATAGCGAGCTTTGCCACACGCTGGTTTGTGGATTGCCAACCCCTCAACCGACTGCCGACCACACCCAGTCTTGGAATTTAGAAGCCTTTTTAATTCAGGCCCGTCTGTACCAGCCAGCCTTCTCCCATGTTATCTTGTCGTTAAAATATCAAAGAAGGGACGACTCGGTCTCAGAACAAGGACTCCATCCTGAAGGCACAAATGGTGCGCACTCCTTACCCAGGCTTGTTATCAGAGATCTGCTATTTGTTACACTTGATGTAGCAATTGCTGGGGTGACATTCCCTCTGCTTGGTACTGAAGAGGCCACAAAAGAATTCAATTTGTTTTGCCAATGTTAAAGCCACAGCTGTATGCAATTGATTTGTGCCCAATATAAGCTGGTGTACCATAACCTTCTTTGGTGATTTCAGTTCCAGTGAGGTTGCAAATAATACATATACCTCTGTGAAATTGCACTGTACCTATCCTGCTAGCGCTGTTTTCTATTGTTTCCTTTCATGTCCACCATGAGGGCATTTGAAGCTAGTTTGAACCTGGCTACTGACCACATCCACCCTGAGAGCATTTTCTGAGCATAAAAAGGTCAACCAGAACTCAGATCTTGACAGACTGGAAGAAAGGGCAGAAGAAGAACTTGCCTGCTGCACCAAGGATACGATGAAAAGAGGCTGCAGCGGCGTGGACTCCGCCTGCTGAACCTGGTGGCTAGCAAAGAAGAAGGGACTGTGCCTGCTGTGACCTGCTCGTGGAGAAGTCATCTCTGGAAACCAGCCAAAGGAAGAGACTCTAAGGGTCAGTGGCTGACCTCCTGTTTGCAGCACATGGCCACAACCGCGGAAGAAGCCTGCTGGGGCGAGTTCGTAACCCAAATCTTCAAGCTACCATCTAGAGACCAGGTCCAGATGCTCAAAGTTGCACCCAAGTCACCTGGATCTGGAAAAGTTGTCTGAGTGCAGCTAGGTCACCCACAAGGTGAGTTATCATCCAAGGAAGGATTTCACTAGACACGCGACACCAGGCGACTGGTAGCTCAGTGCTGACTGGACTTAAGCCAGGACAGAGAGGAATTTGAGTGACGTTGACCCCCAGTGGCCGGAACTGCCTCCCTAAGCTTGTGGATTGAAGAGTAGCCGCAGAAAGACCTCCATCCACTGCATCGCATCTACAGCATCCTTGAGCATCTTCAGCATTCTGTATCTCTTGCATAAGAACCACTTCCATAGGAACCTATAGTAAAGGGATAAAAAATGCCCAGCACTACCTGAAGCCTGCTTCTTTTTTCAAGGTAACTGTTCCTGTGGAACTTGCTGCCCCACTGACACTCACTGCTGGAGTTGGTTGCATAAAATAACTCAAAGTAACCTCATTGATACCCAAGTTTTTTCTTGATAGGGTTTCCAAGTGTCAAATTCATTGAATTTGCCAATGCTTTTTCGTGGTTAAGTAAAAAGAGCCTATTTACTGAACTTTGTAATTGATTTATCTCCAGAACCCTCCGGTGGATCTTTTTCATTGTGGTCTCTAAAATACATAAAAATACAGTCCATTTTTATACGTAGATGTCGGATTTCTTGAGTGTCTTGTTGATTTCTTCAATTGTTTTGGTGCTGTGTAAATGCTTAACATTTGTTCCTTTGTGTAAGCCTGATTGCTCAGAGCCACAGCTAACCAGGGTTGACCCTAAGGTTGTATAAACAAAACCTACTAGTCCTGTAGGGGTTAGCAAGTGTATTACACGGTGAGGACGAACAACCACACCATGTAATGCACCCCATGTCCTCACAATGACTGACAATGTACAGATTTCAGGTGAGTGTTTAACTCGCTGAGCCTTATTGCTGTCATGATTTTACATATGAGACCATTACCTTATAAAACTTCAAGAGAAATGTCAATGTCAATGTTTGTATGTGGAGCCATTGTTCTAATTCCATTTAGCAGAACCGCTTTGCGAGTCCAATTATGAATTTGTAAAGCAACATTTAGGGGCAAGACATATGTAGTGATTACTAGAGTACCCTTGTATCTAACAACGTCTCGCCCCAAAATTTGGCTACAGAGATTGCTGGTGACCAACAAACAGTGAGTAGCTAACAAGACGTCCATTGTGATTTCATGCACTTCTGTATAAGCCTTTCTTGCTCCCTCATGTGTCGAATCATAGGCCAAATTTACCAGTTGCCCAGGAAAGACTTGGCACAGTGCTTCAGTTTTAGGGCGAACCTTAAACATTATTACAATTTTAAGAATGCTGGGGTTTGGCGTTCTGATTTTCAGTTTCACAAGGTTCTGTGTTTATTGACATGTATCTTAAGTCAGCCCATGCCAGATAAATATGTATTTAGAGACTGTAGCTACGGCAGAAGCCTGACCTCATTGCCTACCTCCAATAAGGCATAAAACCACCACCGGGGTGTTTCCATCTGTAGCAACTGTCCCTTTTCAGTCTCACGTTGCCAACTTGTATTATAATAACTAAGCCTTCATCATAAGGGCCATCTACGCCCAGTAATGTCCCATGAATCAGCCAGGTTCCTTTCCGCAGAGGGGATAAACCTTGCCGTAAGCCTGATACCATGCTTAGTACATGTATCTACCCGTGGTGCTCGGGTCTTGCGCTTGAAGAATCAGCCAGTTTGTGGTGTTGTGTTCGTAATTTGTGTTAGTGGGAGTGGATTTGCTGTGGCAGTTGAGTGTGATCATCTGTCTTTCTGTTTCATGTGGCTAGTAATTTGTGGCAAGGCGTCACATGATGATCTAGTGGGATGGTTTTTGGTGGAGTGTTAGGGGCACAAATACCTGACTGTTTAAGCATTAGCACATCTTAAAGTTGGCACTGACTCCTTTGAACAGGTTGAGGCTAGCAGAGCCTGCTGAAGTCAACAGTAGGATGATAGTTGCAGTACCACTGCTAAGCTTGGAGAAGTGTGATTGCACTGGTTTGACCTGGCAGTCAGTGTGATTGGTGTAGGTTGGTGGCTGCATTGATTTGACCCAAGTCAAGAATGCTAAAATAATTTGCTCCAGGCCCTTGTATTTGTATACCACTTCAGCCTCCTACTAGAAGCACCGCACTCTGGGTGTGAATGAATGAATGAATGAAGCACAACTTGTAACGCGCAGACTTAGCCCAATGGGCGTCAAGGCGCCTAACAAATAAAGCTGACTGGGAGAGAACAGGAGAGCTTACTGATAAGCCTTTATAAAGTACCAGGTTTTAAGAGCTTTTCTGAACAAAGACAGAGATGGTAACGCCTTAATCTCTAGAGGAAGGCCATTCCAGAGTAGAGGTGCAACAGTAGAAAAGGCTCTGCTCCCCCATCTGGCTTTTTTAGAGCGAGGGACTACCAGCTGGTTGGAGTCTGCAGATCGCAAAGACCTGCTAGGAGTATATCGGGTGAGCAGAGACCCCAAAGCATTTGAGGGGCCAGCCTGCACGGCTCTGTAAGTGAGGCAGAGAAGTTTGAATGAAATTCTAAAACTAATGGGGAGCCAGTGCAGGTTCTTCCTGGCCATCGTTGCCGAAGAGTCCCTAGGAAGTGCTAAAACAAATCTAGCGGCAGCGTTCTGTACCACCTGCAGACGTTGTATCAAATATTTATTAGACTCCGCGTATAGTGCATTGCAGTAATCCAGTCTGGAGCCCACGAGGGCAGTGACTGTATGTTTTCGTGCCTGCGGGGACAGGTAATGAAGGATTCGTTTCAGGATTTTAATAATTCCCCAGCAGGTGGCCACGGTCCTGTTAGTCTGGCTATTCATGGCAAGTGAGGTATCAAAAATGACACCAAGATTCCTAGCCGTAGAGGAAGGAATAGGGCAGGTTCCAAGGGACGGAGGCCACCACTCATTGGACCAGATGTTTTGGTCTTTGCCGAACACGAGAACCTCCGTTTTATCGGCGTTGAGTTTTAAAGAATTCAGCACCATCCACTCAGCGACCATCTGCATGCAGGCCCTAAAACTAGAGGCAGAGACACCTCAGAGAATGGCTAAGGGACACCATAATCTGAGTGTCATCCGCATAGGACACTACCTCCATCCCCTGCGATCTTACTAATCTTGCAAGGGGGGCCACATACAGATTAAATAGGGTAGGGCTTAAGGCCGAACCCTGGGGCACTCCACATTGCAAAGATTTAGCAGGGGAGAGGTAATCACCCAGCAGAACTCTTTGCTCTCTCAGATGTAAGAAAGAGTCAAGAAGGCTGAGAGCCTGTCCTGCCACCCCTGCCTCCCTCAACCGCGATGTAAGGGTAGAGGGAGACAGGGTATCGAATGCTGCAGTCAGATCCAGCAGAACAAGAATCGTCGTCTGACCCAGATCAACTTTGCGCCGGATGTTATCAACCACCATAGTCAGAGCGGATTCAGTACTATGAAACTTCCTGAAACCGTGCTGAGAGCTATCCAGGAACCCAGAGGAATCAAGGAAGGTGGAAAGTTGAGAGTTTAAATGGGCTTCAAGCATCTTTGCAGGGGCAGGCAAGAGGGAGATGGGCCTAAAATTCTTCATCACTCCAGGATCCAGGGAGGATTTTTTTAGAAGGGGTTTCACTATGGCCTTTTTCCAGACCATTGGGAAGATGCCCTGAGTCAAGGCCGCGTTCATGACTGCCAGTAACGGGGGCAGAAGTGATTCCCTGCAGTCCCTTAGAACTTTCAGCGGACAGGGATCAGCCGGGGAGGCTGACTTAGTCCGATCCAACAATGAATTGAGATCCTCAAGAGAAAGAAGCGGAAAGTGGGTGAGAGAGATATGTGAGCCTCTCCTCCAGGATTCCGAGGCCTTAATGTTACTCAGAGAATGCTCATCCAGCATCTTCTTCTGGTTGTCAAGGGCCGAGTGGATATCCGAGATTTTATTATAGAAAAAATCGGAGATATTATTGCAGAGCTCTTGAGAAGCCACCACTGGATCAGGGGTCTGAAGCGAGCACAATGAGCCCACAATCAAGAGAGAGGAACACCACTTGCTGTCATAGGTGTTGTAACTGATAGTCAAAGACATAATAGCTGAAAT
Source organism: Triturus cristatus (assembly GCF_964204655.1). Lineage (NCBI taxonomy): Eukaryota > Metazoa > Chordata > Amphibia > Caudata > Salamandridae > Triturus > Triturus cristatus. The sequence continues at coordinate 1,637,399,312 of NC_140589.1, forward strand.
CTGCATTTTCCTAGCACAACACTAAATAAAAATAAGTAATAAATCCTTTGGGAAATCAATACCATAGTGTTACAATATTCTGGCAAGATGGAGAAAGGTGCATTGGCTGCTGCTAGGAACAAGCATGGACAGTTCTACTTCTTCACCACACACTTCTGGATTCGGTTGTGTGGCGCGTAGTCCATGGTCAATGAATGACGAGGGAGGCCCCAGAGGCTTTGAGTTTTAATCCGTGCATGTTGCTGAAGTGGGTCTGAGTTCCCCTCAAATTCTGGCTATGGACAGGGCTGAGAAGAAGGCAGCACTTGTAGGAGCTCAAATCCTTTGACCTCACCTGACGTGCCATCCAGTGACGTGTTCAGTGCTCTGACATCATTTTACCTTAGCAACCGTTTGAAATAATGGACTCCCAAGAAGAATTACCATGATGCAGCTAACTGAGTTTTATTGAGATGGTGACAGTTAGGGCACATCACTCTACACTGAGCTCCCTGCCCTGACTTCGGTTGTTAATAGAGATGAAATAAATGTGCTCTGAATTTTTAACATAATCTTCCATCAGCATGGCCTGACTTTCCTCATATCGAAATGCAGTCAGTACAAACCCACTTAGGTTCTCCAGTGAGTATCACCAGGACTCTTACGGAGTACTCACATGCAAAATGAGAGGCAAAAGAAGAATACTTAATGTTTGTGGTGCCAAGTTATGATGACTTCCATACTTCGGAACTAGAGATTAGTGCCCCAAACATGTTACAAAATAAAGCTAGGCTGAAACTAAAACAAGACTGTATCTTCAGCAAAGTTTCAATGCCATGCTAGGCTGGTTGCTGCCTCTTGAAGCTACCTCGGTACCATGCATGCACTTTTGAAATGCTTCAAACCTCAAATCATCCATATGCATCATGATAAGATTTGAGCAAATACGTACACAAGAATGTGTGACACCTACATTACAAAAGCTCTGTGGGCCCCATTGTGTATGCTGGGTGCTCAGGTCTATCTAGCCATATTTTCCTTATGCATGGCTCCTCCCCAATGTCATACCCACGCTCAAACATAGTGGCCTTTCCTACCCAACCTGAGTCATATGTCTAGACACAGCAGGGCACCTTTCCAAGACAGATACTTAATGTTCGAAGCATGTGAGCTGTAGATCACATGCTTTGCATACTCCTGCCCTCTAGTGTTGGGTCCCGATGTTTGCTAGTTGTTTTTCTTCTAAGAAGTCTTTCTAGTCACGAAGTAGGTGACTCCTCCTTTTGGTGATAGTGCGTATGGGCATCAACGCCATTGTTAGATTGTTTTTTTCCACCATCGGGTTCGGACATGTATTGCTGCGATCGGTTCGAAGCCATTCCTCGGGTTTCCTTCGGTGCGCCATCCACTCACCCTCGATGGTATTGTTTTTCAATCGTGTTTCCCATTTTCCACATGTCGTATCGATTTCGCAAAAAACTCTTTAGCTCGGGAAACTTCGTGGAAGGCCCTTGGGCCGAACAGCGCTGGCAAATCTTGCAGTCGATGGAACGGACTCCATTCAAATTCTGTCCTCCAGTCCATCTCACATGAAGTGTGCAATTTGTGCCGCTCTCTGGAGCACGGCGAACAACACTGCGATATGTGCAAATCTTTCCAATCCAAAAAGACGCTCTGACCGTCGGGCTCGACGTCACGAAATGCAACAACAACATAGAAGCTCCATTCCGGATCTCTTCGGAGAAGATTCCGAGCATGACGATGCGCAAGGAGCCGAGGAAGAAGAGGAGCCAATTCCGTGTCAGAAGCCAACTCCGACATGGACGAGGAGGTTCCGCAGTGTCAGCGTACCGTGAGTACTCAGCCACCTCTGCCCCAAAGTTCAACGCTGCCCAAGAAAAAGGCCACAGGCCCTCCTCTGCCTTTGGGCCAAGGTCGGCACTTTGAACATGTTTCAGATGCCCCACCTTCGGGCCTGGCACCAAAACAAGTATCCAAGCCTTCAGAGTCGTGATCGAGTCGACCCCATTCGGGCAGCAAGCCGAAATCGACATCGTAACACAAACATGTTTCAAAGTCACCTCCTTTGGTACCGAAACTAAAACCATCCTCGGATCCAAAAACTACGGCGCCGAAAACTTTAGCTCTGAAAATATTGGCACTGATAGATAAAACGGCTCCTACTCATCAAAGGAGCCTTGTTCGATGCCCCACCTTCAAACCCAGACCCAAAACAGAAGGAACTAGTCATCAATCCCAAAACTGGACCTATCCAGACAAAAATGCCATTAAAACGTTAATCAGAAGCAGAGGACGTATACCACATTCCTCTTAAGAGGAAAAATGTCGGTACTAATCCCTCACCTTTTTCTATTCCTCCTTCTTCCCCACCTAACCCACACTTATTAATAATACCCACACATTCACCACCACCACAGTCACCTGACAACCAGGATGATGGAGACAGGGTAGATGATAATTGTCCTGATCCATGGAATGATTATAATACAGATCCAAACACAGACAATGATCCAGATTTATACCCTACAAAACCCTCTCCACCTGATAACATAGGGTACATAGATCTAATAAATAGGGCTGCTGAATACCATGGAGTTCAGCTTAATAAACAATTGCTTGAGGATTTTCTCTTTGAGACATTAAGCTCTTCCCAAAGATCCACTCACACACTACCCATGCTTAAAGGTATGCTAAAACATGCGCACTAATACTTACACCAAGGGTGGATAAAAAGTATAAAGTGCCCCTTCAGACCCAGTTTACATCAGAGGTCAGTTACCTTTAGATTCCCTAGTGGTTTCTAATGCTTGGAAGTGGGCAAACTCACAAACATCAGGGGATGCCCCTCCTCCTGGCTAGGAATTTAAACTAATAGATGCCTCGGGAAAGAGAATAGCTGCACAGGCAGCCAATCACTGGCGTATTTCCAATACCCAAGCTCTCTTAGCTAGATATGACAGAGAACCCTACGACGAACTGGAACAACTGCTCCAATTTCTATCTGATGAACACAAGGCTAAGGCACTTGACCTAGTTCAAGAAGAGGAGTTAATTTAAAACACATCTATTAGATGCACTTTAGATACAGCTGAACACAGCGGCTTGTGCAATAAACACCAGTGTCTTGCTACGAAGGCACGCCTGGCTTAGGATCTCAGGGTTTAAACCTGAAGTACAGGCTCCTATTTTAAACTTACCTTTTGACAAAGGGCATCTCTTTGGTCTCTGGTAGACACTTCTTTAGAGAAGATGAAAAAGGACACAGATGATGCAAAATCCATGGGCCATTACAGTTCCCATCCACTAGTGGTTCTTTTCATTGCTCCTTCTACAGAGGGGGCTCAAAAAACATATCTACTGACGACACCGCTATGTCATATAAAGGTAACACTCAGTCATCCTCTTCAAGAGGTTACTTTTGAGGCTTATTTAGAGGCAACAATGGCAAGGAAAGAGGTAAAGGTTCCACACTCCGCACCTCCCCCTCAACAAACAAACAGTGACTTGCCTCCCCTTCCCCCGATAATTCCACACCAGTCGGGGGACGTCTCTCTCAATTCCTCCCCGTCTTGCATACAATAACTTCAGACAGATGGGTTACAGGAATTATCCAATCTGGTTATTGCCTGGAGCTTACCAACAATCCTCCAAACATTTCTCCACGTTCTCACAAAATGTCACCAGAGCATTTACACCTCCTCAAACAAGAGGATCTCTCTCTGCTGCAAAAAGGAGTTATAGAGCCCATACCATTCAATATCAAGGATCGGGCATGTACTCCCTATATTTTCTCATACCCAAAAATGACGAGGCTCTCAAGCCTATATTAGACCTCCGAGAACTAAATCAGTACATTCAGTCGGACCACTTTCATATGGTCACACTTCACACTTCAACAAGTACTCCCACATCTACAGCAAGGCAACTTTATGTCTACTTTAGACGTAAAGGACACATACTTCCATATTCCAATACATCCCGCTCATCGCAAATACCTCAGGTTTGTGGTAGCGGGACAACATTACCAGTTCAAGGTGCTTCCATTCGTAGTCACCACTGCTCCCAGAGTATTCCCCAAATGCCTGGCAGTAGTCACTGCTCACTTGCGAAGACAACAAATTCATGTCTTCCCATACTTGGACGACCGGCTCATCAAAGCCAGCTCTTACCCAATTACTGCACAATCTAGGTTTCACACTGAATGTGCCAAAGTCACATCTCCAGCCCTCCAACACACAAACATATCTGGGAGCCTCTCTCTATACTCAAAAATCTCTAGCCTGCCCCAATGCAGCCAGAATTTGCAATATTCAGGCTCTAGTCTTACAGTTTCAGCCAAACCAGTCACTTCCAGCGCGAGTATGCATGCAGCTGCTAGGAATGATGGCGTCTTACATTATGACTTTGAATGCGTCCCCTTCAGGAATGCTTGGCACAATAGTGGAATCAGTCTCTGGGTCAAATATCAGATCTAGTGTTGGTAGACCGTCGCATTCATCACTCTCTGCAGTGGTGGAATCCACAGAATTTATCCAAAGGGTGGTCCTTTATCGACCCAGTTCCACAGACAGTGCTAACAACACACGCATTGCTCACTGGTTGGGGAGCTCATCTCCAAACTCACACTGTTCAAGGTTTGTGGAGCAAGAAGCAAAAGCAACTTCACATAAATCATCTAGAGCTGCTAGCAGTATTTTTAGCGCTCAAAACCTTTCAGACTCCCCTTACAGGCAAAACTTTCCTAGTCTGCACCGACAACATGACAGCCATGTATTACATACAGAAACGGGGGACACACTCTCTCCAGCTGTCTCGGCTTGCACAAGCCATTTGGAAGTGGGCCATACATCACAAAATCTTTCTCCTAGCAGAACACCTCCCTGGAGTAAACACTCAAATAGCAGACCTGCTCAGCTGGCAGAGACAACAGATTCATGAATGGGAACTTCACCCCCAAGTTTTCCTCCCATTCTTTCAAATGTGGAGTTTTCCACAGATAGATTTGTCCGCACACACCAGAACGCAAAATGCCCAAGCTTCGTCTCCAGTTATCCACACCCATTGTCCAAAGGCAATGCACTATGGATGAACTGGTCAGTGATATTTGCCTACGCTTTTCCACCTCTCCCACTCATTCCAGTAGTGGTTCGGATGCTCAGACAAACATCCCCCATACTGATCCTAGTAGCTCCCACACGGGCCCGTCAACCTTGGTACACTACCCTGTTGGAGCTCTCAGTAGTTCCCCATCAAAAACTACATCTCACATCCATTCTCCTCACTCAGAGCCATGGAGACATAAGACATCCAGATCCCAAAGAACTCAACCTAGCGATCTGGCACCTGAAGTCATAACGTTTGGTTATCCGAGCCTTCCCCCAGATTGTATGAACATCATTAAAGAGGCCAGAAGGCCTACTACAAGGGCTTGTTACGCAGCTAAATGGAAGCAGTTTGTTATATATTGTAATACCAACCATATCAATCCGTTAGATGGTTCCGTTCAAAATATCATTTGTTACTTACTTTCTACACTTGCAGCAGTCAGCGTTAGTTTACACACCCATACGCTTGCATCTCGCTGCAATAGCTGCATACCTTCAAAATAGACAACATCTGTCCCTTTTCAGAGTACCCGTTATCAAGGCTTTTATGGAAGGACTTAAAAGAGTTATTCCACCAAGACTTCAACCTGCTGCAGTGTGGAATCTTAACGTTGTCCTTACCAGGCTAATAGGTCCACCCTTCGAGCCATTGCATAAGTCTGAATTACAATTTCTCACTTGGAAAGTTGCTTTCCTCATTGTTATTACATCACTGAGGAGAGTGGGTGAGCTTCAGGCACTAACCATAGAAGAACCTTTTTTCTAACTCCACAAAGACAAAGTGGTTCTTCACACTAACCCCAAGTTCCTACCCAAAGTGGTATTGGCCTTTCACATCAATCAATCTGTTGAGTTGCCTGTGTTATTTCCTCAACCACATTCAGTGGCAGAACGGGCTCTACATATTTTAGATGTTAGATGAGCCTTACTGTATTACATAGAGAGAACAAAACCACTTCGTCAAACTAAACAACTCTTTGTGGCTTTTGCTCCACCACACAAAGGCAATGCTATTTCTAAATCTGGTTTTGCTCGGTGGATTGTTAAATGTATCTAAACATGTTATGCAAAAGCAAAGAGGACTTTACCACTACCCACTAGAGTGCATTCCACCAGCAAACTAGGGGCTACTATGCTTTCTTAGGAAACATCCCCATAGCTGACATCTGTAAAGCTGCAAACACAAAGAGATGATGGACGGAGTGCTGAAACTTTTCAGACACTCACCCCCAGTCACAGATCTGGGTTGAATCCATCATCGTTCTCTAGCTCACTTCGCCACCTCAGTTCAAACCCAGCTATATGCAAATCAGTCTTGACCCTGTGCCTCATGGGAACAGTCCAGCCCGATCTGCCAAGCCAGGTCTTCCCTGAACCGGAAACAAGCATCCTGGGACCGGTTTCGGGGTGACACCCCTCAACAGCCAGGCTAGCTTGAATCCAGTGGCAAAGTGAGCAAGGGATCCACGTCTGGGCATACCCTGCCTACATAGGGTGAACAAAGCAAACACAAGGAGATGATGGACGGAGCGCTGAAACTTTTCAGACACTCACTACCCCTGTCACAGATCTGAGTTGAATCCCTCATCGTTCTCTATCTCACTTCGCCACCTCAGTTCAGACCCAGCTATTTGCAAATCAGTCTTGACCCTGTGCCTCATGGGAACAGTCCAGCCTGAACTGTCCAAGCCAGGTCTTCCCTGTTTGCTCTATCTGTAAAGCTGCAAAATGGTCTACACCGCACACAGTCCCCAAACACTATTGTGTAGGTGTGTTAGCAAGACAACAAGCTAATGTAGACCAGGCAGTACTTAGAACGCTTTTTGAGACAACTACAACAGCTACAGGTTAGCCACCGCTTTGGGAGAATACTGCTGTATAGTCTATGCATATTTATATAGCGCAAACTCGATCCGCAGGTATTGGAGCGCTTTACATGAGCACGGGTTACGTTACAAAGGGACACATCAATTTCTTTTTTTTTTTGGTAGGCACGGGGAGATTAAGTGATTTGCCCAGAATAACATGATGTGGACGTGACCCCGATATACAAAGCATGCGATCTACAGCTCACATGCCTTGAACGGATAATGTTACTTACCCTGTAAGCATCTGTTCTTGAATGTAGAGCTGAAGATTCACATGCGCCCACCCACCTACCCAGGTACCTATACCTGTTGCAGTTCTGCTTACTTACATACATACACAAGGACATCTCTATTCTACTCTTTCTAACTCCAGTTTTACCTTCTGCGGGAAAACAATCTAACAATGGAATCGATGTCCATGCGCACTATCACCGAAAGGAGGAGTCACCTACCTCGTGACTCGAAAGACTTATTTGAAGAAAAACAACTTGCAAACATCCGGACCCAACACTACATGACAGGAGTATGCAAAGCATGTGAATCTACAGCTCTACATGCCAAGAACAGATGCTTACTGGGTAAGTAACATTATCCTTCCAACTTCTGTAGTTGCTGATATTTTTAAAGACGTTGTTCCGGTGTATAGCCCCAGAACCTTTTTGACACCAGACTGTGGGTTGAAATTATTACATAGCACTGGAGAAGAAACGTATCCCTCTCTCTTGACTTGTTAAGGATCGGCTGCCTGAAAATCGTGTGTACAAGCTGTGGATAGGCACTAACAGAGACCTAAAAATTAGTCTCTAAGAGACATTTCCATTATTCAAAGGAGTAGCTAGGCATTATTTTGACATCCTTGGTGTTTTTGTTCCATCAATTGATGGTCGAAAGTATATAGTTACATTTAATAATGATGATTTTGATCTGGCCATTTTGACTACTCTCTCCTCCAGCAATCAGTGACTTTGAAGTATCATTTTCAGTGATATATTTTAGGTCCATCAGTCTAGCTCAAGGAGTGGGCTGCAGTCACTTAATCTGTCGGAGCATTTTATTGTGTTTGATGAGGACACAATTTAACTTGCCGCTCATTGAATCTTTACTACGTGGTCTTCACTAGATCCAGGTTTCACTTCCCAGCGGCGAGCTTTGATACAGAACACCCTGGAATCCATTATTCATTTGTTACCTGGGGACATGCTGGAACCCAACTTTCCAAGGCATTCATTGTAAAGTCACGTGCATCTCTTAAATGCCGGTGTATTCCGGATGCAGACTTAAGGAAGTTATTCTTGCCCCTTTTGTCACCAATCCTGATCTGGTACTGGAACCCACCAAGGCATGCACCCAAAAAGATGTTGCCAATCTGTGCGGGCTGAAGCACTCTAAGGGCATTAAGTTGTGTTTGCTGGAATGTTTCTTTCGCGTACCAACAATTGCCGATTCAGAATGCTTTTCGACATTTGTGCATAGTAAAAAGCAACCTGCATTGGTTAACGCGATGGTTTACACCATAATAATATACTTTTTATGGGGGCTTTACCCATCACCAAAAATATTTATTTGCTACGCATTTAACTAAAATGTTATAGAATTCTCAGAAACTAACAAATTGGCCTATAGAATCCTGTCTAGAGAAAACACTGTTGATACCTAAATCTTGAAATGAAATCCTAAAACAATTAGAAAAGTTGCCCTGATGTGGGTATTCTGTGTTTTTTACTGGATAAGACTCCTTAAACAAACATTCTTGTGAGTTCATGTTGCCTGTTTTGTGCAGTTAATTACTGATCTGCCTGTCAGGGGCTGTATAAATAGAAAGGTTCAACGATGTCTGCCTTAGAAGATATTTTATTTACAAGAGCTCCGAGGCATGATTCCCAAAGCTCCGCTTCTCATGATCGCTTTGCTGAGAAACCTGCTGTTGTTAAGTACCTCTGTGCGGTACATTTGTTTCATTGTGGCTACAAGGGAGGGAGTGCTAGAAAAAGAATTAGGAACAAACGCTTTTTATGAAAAGTAAAGATTGGGCAATATCGAGTGAGCGATCAATCGCCCGCTCATTTCCTGTAATGTTTTTGTTTGCTCTCAAACCTTTTTTATAAGATTTCAGGTTGGCTTACGTTTTGCCTGTGAACCGGAAGTAATTCAGTTAGACAACTGACATTTTGTTAAAAGGTTAGTCGATGCACGCTGCCTTGTTCACTGTGTTCCCAGCGAGGTTCTTTGTGTAATATTAATTGAGTTACCAAGAGGGGCACAAAGTTAGTTAGATCCAGTTACAGAACACGTAAAATGCAACTGTATGTTCACAGCAGCAGGCTTATCAACTACAAAAGAAAGCCTCGGGAACCTTCCGGTTGTGTGCGGTGTCTGGCAAGTACCACTTAGCATTCTGCCAGCCACATTAAGTTTACCAACCTGTTTCTTCATCACCTTTGTTGAACTATGAAAGGGGGTGTTGTCGGGAGGCGCCGCAGAGGCACCCACAGAAAGATCCCTTTTCTTGCATTCAAGAATTGTGTCTGCAAGAAGAGATATTCATTGATTTAATGTAAGTTGGACTCCAATTGTGTTGTGTTTAGTGGCCCTAGATATCTAAAGAAAAGCAAAACTATGCCCCAGCTCTTGCTTTGAACGACAGAGGGCGTCAGTCATACTTTTCCATCTGGAAAATTCACATGAAAGATATTTTCATTGCTCCGCAGTCCGAGAAATGAGGGAACTTGAGCTCCGCTGGGAGCATGCGCTCACGGGCTCCAGTGCGGTCACGCTTTGGCCTCGGCGCTTCGTGTTTTCATCGCCTTGTTTTACAGAACCGTCCACTTCGTAATTAGGTTTCGCTTTTAGGTCATGTCGGTCAAAACACCTCTTTGGCAGGGCCGGACTGGGAACCAAAACCAGCCCTGGCAAAGTGCGCCACCGGCACACCGGAGGGGGGGGGGAGGGGTGGGGGGGGGGGGGTTATGAGTGCCACCGAGCTCTTTGCCAGGGGCGGTTTTCGGCCGATTTTGTTACAGGGCCGATTTTGCAGCTATGCTGCAAAAACTGCCCTGTAAAAAAACCGGCCCCCAGGGGCCCAAAAACGGCCCCCACCCCTGCGGCCCACCGGGGGAGTGCCCGGGGCCCGCTACGGCCAGTACGGCCCTGCTCTTTGGCTCTCTTAAAGGTCCCGGTCTTGAACTTTCAGTGTTGCCAGATTACAGAAAAGAGCTCTGATTGTTCTGGGCAGGGCCTCTGCGACTCTTTTCTCTGTGATTTATTATTAGATTTGGAATAATGTGCTCTTCAGCTGGATTAAAGGAAGAGAAAGGCCTGGCAAACCCACTAGGATTAAGCTCTTGTGTCTTGAAGACAACGTCCCTACGTCATTCATTAATCGCCTTATAGGTTGTGCACGCTTCATATTCACATCAGGGGTTGTGTAACGTATGTGGTGCATTTTCTTTTTTTTTTAAATTCTTTTTATTAAACGTAATCCGCGTATTCAACATAGGTACAGTTCCATCAGATCAATGACAGGGAACACAGCGACACAAAGGTATACAGACTTAGGAGGATGACGGTTGGAAGTTATGGTGAGGGGGACTATCACTTTCGGGATCATCTGGTGGGGCACATATATAGCCACGTGAAGTGACCTGGTTCCATAGGGTGACACACCAGACGTAGCCAGTATATATCTTTAGGTTATTTATTAAGATAGTAAAGTCCATAGTATAGCCCCACCAGGAGCAGCCTGCTAGCTGCTCAGCCCATCCTCTCAACTGTCTCTCTCACACACCAACATTCTAGTCAGGTCATCATTCCACATGGAACACTCACACTGGCTGAGCAACTAGTTACAATATACAGGAGAACAGTAAACCTTATATGAAGATACTACAATATCTCCCTTCTTTCCAATTGACAATAAATAAAGAACACTAAAAGTAGATAGTAACTAAACACAAAATATAAACAAAAGATAAATAGTCCAAAACCCAAGGGTAAGATGAATTAAACATATCACAAAAGGGAACCAGACTATAAAACGAAAGGAAAAGGATAAGAAAAGGATGAATAATAAGAATGAACTATCACCATCCTCCTCTTATATTAAGAATTTAAAGAAAACATTAAACTCACACACAATCCCCAACCGCCTCCTTTAAAGAGACACAAAAAAACGTTAAACTACCAAACGGAGATTGGAAACACCACACGAGATACTCAAGAAAGAAAACACAAAGAATCACAATAAAGAACGACAAAAAACACTCAAGAAACCGCAGAAACACACAGGAAGAATCACTCCCAAACAAATACACAATGGGTGGATGTCATCCACTACAAACATGAAAAAAGGTGGGACTCACACCCCCTTAAAATTTAGTAAAAAGGACTAATACCTATTACTAATACATAGGTGGACCCAACTCCCCCTATACACTGAATAGTAAATGGGATTAACCCAACACTAAAACCTAGGTGGGACTATTACCCCCTAAACACTGAATACTAGGTGGGACTAACACCCCCTAAACACAAAGTATATGGGACTAACACCCATTACTAACTTAATAGGTGGGACTAACACCCCCTAAACACTAAGTATATGGGACTAACACCCATTACTAATATAATAAGTGGGACTAACACCCCCTATGCACCGACAAGAGAGTCACAGCATGACCATCACACAGAATCGTAGACTAAGTGCATCACAAAGTGACTAATACAAACTACACGACCAACACAAAAAATGAAAATGGTACAAAATCAGAACACCACCATAAGTATGCAAAAACATTCTCACTAGAAGTGCAGTAATAAACTGTGACCAAAACCATTCTCACTAGTAGTGCAGTATTAAACTGTGACCCGCCGGTGAGCGATCTCTCACCCGAGTAGTGAGACACTGGGTACACTCTCATATCATTAAATTATTAAAACCATAGCATGTTAAATAACCATAGTCATAGGTGTACCTGTCACCGTGAAGATAGACAGGCATGCGACAGTTCTTGGTGACAATCCAGATGAAAGAACTCCGAACCGATACAATGTCAGTTGACAGACATAAGCGCTTGAAAGTAACAAGGGACTTGGCAGCACAACAAAGTACTTTGCAGGAGATCAAAATGCTGTGCAGCAGACAACATGCCCACCGAGAACGAAAACGAGCCTGGGCAGTAAGACAACAAAAGAAACTCACCACGAAGAATGTAGGCACTGTTCAGTGACAGAAAAAGAAAGTCAAACTTCTTAATGTTGAAACTGAAAAGAGTCCGGTTTAGGATGACCGGTTTACTGAAAAGAAGAATACTTTGCCCAAAACGACCGCACTGAAGACAAAAGGCCAGCGTCGAATGTCCGTTGACTTGGGTCGACTAAATAAACGATGAAAATTGAAAAAGCGGACAAGAGATCCTCACGTTGCGACGCAGACATAACTTTATTGAGCATTCAAATGAACAATGGTTGGCAGGTTGCTGTAGGACACCATAAGAAGACACGAATATGCAAAGTAAAAATGCCTGGATTCGCCAACTCCAATATGGCGGGACGCACAAGAGACGCATGCCGGGTGGCTTACGGCGCGCACCGACTTCAAAACGCACAAATGCAGCTCCGAACACCAAAAGAGCTCAAGATGTCATGGAAGCTTGAAGAGAGGCTCCGCGCGACATTGATGATTGTAAGTTGCGCGAGCCAATTTGAATTTTTAAACGATGCACATCCGTCTTGGCAACTGACCCCGCAACCAAACCCAAAGCAATTGAATATGTCCTTAAAACTCTCTATGGTCACAGTGCAAGGGACCACCCTATCTCGCAGAGACTCTGCGAACAAAACTGCAACAACCGTTAAAGCATCAGTAGAAAACCAAACAGGCAGTGGCACAAGAGACTCTCACATAGGTTCAGCGCTCTCACGAAGGAGCATTAGAAATCCAACATCCAATGTAGTTCAGAGTCAATAAGCTCGCACTTGTTCCCAAAACACAGGCAGTCACCAATTACCTTGTCCACAGAGGCATATTGTCCTTTAGTACTTGGGGCCTTGAAGTTGGTTGTTGTACCAATCACGATCCTCAAATGGCCCTCCACAGACCAAGACAGGAGTGGGGACGCCTCTTCCCAGTAGCACATCTGAATTTGGGTTCTGGGTACGCAATGACGTATTATGTAAAAATTTGGGTTCTGGGTACGCAAGAGCCCTGACACGCCGTTGCTCCTCCTCTTGACAGAGACAAGGAACCTCCTCAGCTCACGAAGACGTTCAAACGGACTTCTCCCACGCATAGGTCTGTTCACCACGAACACTGAAGACTTGTTGCACCTCATGGACACTTAAAGTTGCTCCTCCCAAGACGCTCTTCCCCACACAATCAAAGGGGAACTACACTTCTTTTACATTGACCGTGACACAAACTGGAGAGAAACCTCACACTCGTTGCTCCAGTGAAGAACTCCTCTTCATTGTACCTGAGGAACTTGTCTTGATTTAGACACTCTCCCAATGTAAATCAACACGAACACCTCTTCCAGGGTTACAGCAGCCTTGAAGAAGGAAAGTCCAGCAGGAACTGGCACACAGAGGTTAGGGCGACCGGTGTTGTGGTCACTGGTGGGGCTCACGGTGCCAGGTAGTTCCGCCAGATGAGGAGTTTCTTTTCTTTGAATCAAGTTTCTTCAAGTCACACTAGTTTAGTTACACACCAGTCTATTCAGGTTACACGCACGGTTTCTTTAGTCCCATCCTCGTCGCCAATTGAAGTGACCTGGTTCCATAGGGTGACACACCAGACGTAGCCAGTATATATCTTTAGGTTATTTATTAAGATAGTAAAGTCCATAGTATAGCCCCACCAGGAGCAGCCTGCTAGCTGCTCAGCCCATCCTCTCAACTGTCTCTCTCACACACCAACATTCTAGTCAGGTCATCATTCCACATGGAACACTCACACTGGCTGAGCAACTAGTTACAATATACAGGAGAACAGTAAACCTTATATGAAGATACTACACCACGATATGCATTCCAGGGAGACCAGATCCTAGACCACCTTCGGGGACAGCCCCTAGCTGCATAAACAGTCTTTTCCCTCAGCATACACCAGTCGAGGTCCGTTTCCCAATCTATGACCCTTGGGGCTTGCGCTGCCCCCCAGAGTTGAGCGATGTTTCTTTTGGCGATCATGCAGCCTAGTGTGACCCATTGTATGGCGTGTGAGTTTAGGTCAGTGGGTTCCCAGATATTGAGGAGGCATCTGGGGGCTTCTGGCCGTATAGTAAGCTCGAGTGCCTGGCTCATAATGCTGTGAATGTCTCGCCAATAAGCCTGTATGGGGTTGCAGTGCCAGATTATGTGAGTGAACGTGCCTAGCTGGGTGCATCCCCTTCTGCAATAACCATCCGCTGAACGACCCATGTGTATCAATTGGGGCCCCGTGATGTAAACTCGGTGCATTTTCTTGGTTAACGCTGGGCACACCTTTCAAAAGGTACACCCAGCGCTAACTAGGAAAATGTGCCGCATTCTAGTGAATGCGCTGCCTCCAGGGCAGCCGCAAACTCACGCTGCCCTGAGGGCAGCGCATTCAGGTGAAAAAGGGAGTGGCTGCTTTGAAGCCGCTCCTTGTTTCACTGTGCAGGCGGCAATCCGCCTGCACTTTAAAGGGGGATTAGAGCTCCCCTGGCAGGCGGGTGCAGTGAGCGACTGCACCTTCCTGCAAGGGGATGTATGAGGGGGGTTCATGGGACCCCCTTGAACCCCTTCAGAGGGCTGCCATCAGGGTGAGCACTGTCAGTGTGCCTCCTGACAGCTTCTTAGCCTCTAAGCCCACGTCTGTAATACTGCAAAGAAGGCCATCTGATGATAGCACTGGCACTTTGTGCGCGAGCACTATCGGGTTTTACATAGGGGGGCTCACAAGTGTCTGCAGCCCCTTCTGTAATACCAAAGTGCCCCAGGGGGCACGCAAAGCGTGCCCAAACGCCCGTTGCGCCCCCACCGCACTTCAGTAATGCGGCCCCAATAAGCTAAAAAGTGGCTGCATTTGTAAATTGGCGTGACTTTGAACTTGTAAAGAGACTCTGTAAAGATGTGTTTTGCAAGGTATAGGAGACTTTATGCATTTGTGCTTGCTTTTAGCAATATCAGAGAAAACAGTTGTTAAATAAAACCCCAACAGACCATAAGAGGCCCGCAAACATCTAAAACTCTGGCCTATGCGCTGACATGTTAGACCAGCCCTTCTCTGGCACTGCCAGATTGCCCTATAAGCCAGTCCCGACCCTGTTGAACAACTTCTAATAAGGAAACGGTTCCAAAACCCATCCTGGCTGTTCTGTTGGCCGCAGTGAATTAATTTTTCATTTCATTCAGGGGCAAGTTATTAGTTGTAGAGTTTTTTTAAATAATTATATTTAGTATTGATACCACTGTACAATAGCTGTAGCACTTTAAATCAATTATTTTACGGGGCACAAGGCCCACTAAACCTAGCGTATTTCCCTGTGACTCCTATGAGCAAGAAACACCATTCTATTATTTTAGACAGATGTCCACTGAAGGCGGGATTTGCTAAAAAGATCTGTACATACAGTGGATCTACTGCAATATGCACATTGTGCGTTTCCTGGGTAAGCCAGGGTTTGTGCATTTCAGGAATTTCCTTCAGTTATCAAATATGCTTATTGTGAACTAGCCTCCTGGTGCCACCTGCCCTCTTCCACCTATATATTAAATGACTAATGCCTCCTGATCCCTCCACATCCATGCACGGGGTAGTTAGTTTTTCTTGTGCTGCAAACACACAGTATCTCTTTTCACCTCTACACAGACTGTACGTGCTTTTTCCGGCAATCTATTGCCCCAGGCTCAAAATACCTTTCTTCTTTTGCATCCAGACACCAAATGCAATCATCAAAATTCCCCAAGAAAGAATACCCCTTTCACTCTCTCAATAATGCTCCATTTATTGGCTCGGAAAGCAGGATAGGAGCTCCTTCTGCACCCGTTCTTGTTGATGGACAACTTAAATTCTGAGTGGGTGAGTGGACACCAAAGCTAATGGGCAGGAAGCAGGATGGCCTACCTCTGGACCTTTAGCCTTTGGTTCCCAGCCCTATCGGTATTACAGGTTGTGGTGTTTCCACAGATCTTGGCTGGTAAAAGCTGCTAACATCTCCGGATGAAACACTGGGGGAAGCAAGCATGTTGGAATTTGTGCAGAAATAGTGACTCCTGTGTGTTACTCCCAAAAAACTCAGAATAGGGAGTATGCCCCTGGTATAAGGAACTCCAGTGAAAGGGGCACTATCAGGTCGAATTCCACCCACTCGGAATCCCACTCTGTGGTAATATGGTCTCTATAACTAAGTAAATGTTTCTGTGTGGAGATCTGTCCCAGCTCCCCCTTCAAGCAAGTCTTTCTCCCCTCTGACTGTTGCTGTCCAAGCGTTTGTTTGTATCCCACTTATTATCTTTTTTCAGTAAAAAGCTAATTCCTTCCTGAACTTGTTCAT
Organism: Triturus cristatus; assembly: GCF_964204655.1. Classification (NCBI taxonomy): domain Eukaryota; kingdom Metazoa; phylum Chordata; class Amphibia; order Caudata; family Salamandridae; genus Triturus; species Triturus cristatus. The sequence goes on from NC_140589.1 coordinate 1,637,415,800, forward strand.
GTAGAGGTCCTCCATGATGGCATGTGTGCCTTCCCCCCCACCCTCTTCTCTGATCAGTTTGTGGCTGTCAGCATGGTCTCTATTCTGATGCAGAAGCTAGCAGCTGCCTGTGAAGCAAGATCAGTAAAGCTTTGTTGTCCCTACACTCTTCTTTGAAAGATTTCCTCTGCCTATCTACTCATAGCCAGTGTTTGAAATATGCTGTGTTGTGGAACAGAGTCCAGCACAGAGTTTATTCCAGAAGTTATCGGCCACATTCCAAGAAAACACTTTGGCCGTTCCAAGACTCCTGACTGGATAGCTCTGAAAGATAAAGAATCTGCAAGGTACATAGTGTTCAGTACAGCTTTCCTCTCTGGCAGGCAAGTGGTTTATCGTTCCAGGTAAACCACCCAATGAGGAGGAATCTCATTAGTTCAAACCTGTGGTAGCTGCTCTAAGGGAGATCTATCATTAGTGGGAATTTCCTTTTTAGATTTTTTACAAAAGTAATAATGTTGAATTCCCCCTACTCCTTCTCCCACACACCAAAAAGGAGTTGCATCAAGAAATTCGGTTTCAATCACTTCAAACACCCTTTTTTTCACGATTCTACCCAAGAGATGGTATACTTGTGAGGAGGAGTGATGATGATTAAGCAACATAAATTTCATAAATGTTATTTTTAAATAAATATAAGGAACCGTCTGAGAAATAAACAGAAGAAAGTACTGAGTACGATGATCTTTAAAAAAGTTTGAGTTTCGAGCGCCATCTTCACCGTGGCTGTTGGGACTTCCCTCATACACTCCAACATTCACTAATACTGATTATAAGCCACGGCCTTTGTGAGCTCTTTGGATGTTGAATTTGGCAGGCATAGGTGTCTGCAATGATCTGCGACTCATGCGACTCTCCTTTACCTACGCTAACCAAAAATGCTAACACAAAATACCCAATTAACACCTCCAAAATACAGTCATTGTAGTTGAATCACTGGTTCCCATTTGGAAGTTTGGTCTCACTTCTTTTCTTTCTACTTATTGAGTTTATAAACGCAGATCCAAAATATGTGGGACCAATACCTGTCACTTGATGTATTTTTATTTTTATGTAGCAACTGTTGCTAAACAAATAATATACCTGAGATTGATGCCAAACCTCAGGAGCTGCCCCAAAAGGTAGATTCCCTGGAGGCCAGGTCAGGAAACATAGACTGGAGACTCATTGGCAACCTTAATCGAAAATTCACCACAGCACCACAAATTGTTTATTGCCCAATAACTTTCCAAGAATGACGGCTTAGAAAATCTCTAAAGAATTTTAAATCTACAATCTTTTTGATAGTAAGAAGTAATTCAAGGTAACAATTGTGGGTATTTTGTGGTCACATTGCTGATGGAAGCTATATCATTTGTTGCTGGCTGGACCTGGTCTGAAGGGGTTCTAATGCGTTCTTTGTAAGTAAAACACACAAGAAAAGCGATGGACAGTTTAACTTTTAGAGCTTTGTTCCGAAGGACTTTATTTTGCCATGATATTGACTAGATAACCCCGTAAAAACAAGTGAACTTGAACTTTCTGTTTTCTGAATCCGTTTTTATTGGTTTTTAGGACTCTGTTCACTTTACGACTGCTAATTAGTGCTAAAGCGCTTCTGCTTTCTCCTTAAAACATGAAAGAAGTGGCTTACAACCAATTGACTTGTTTAATTTATTTGTCAGTCCCTCATAAAGTAGTACTACATGTGCCCAGGGGCTGTAAATTAAATGCTACTAGTGGGACTGCAGCACTGATTGTGCCAGCCACTTAAGAGACCCTTTGAACATGTCTCAGGCCTGCCATTGCAGCCTATGTGTGCAGTTTAAACTGCAATGTCGACTTGGCGAAATAAACTTTTTGCAAGGCCCACACCTTCTTTTTAATACATAAACGTCACCCCTAGGGTAGACCCTGAACAGCCCAGAGGGCAGGGTCAGTGTATTTAAAAAGTAGAGCATGTCCTTGTAGTGAAAAGCTCCTACATTTGGTTTTCATTACTGCAAGGCCTACCTTTCCCATAGGATAACATTGGGGTTACATTATTACATTTAATAAGCTGTAACTTCTATTTGGGAGCAGTAGACAAGTCAAGTTTGTAATTAAAAACCCTCTTTAATGGTAAAGTCGAATTTTTAATCATAATTCTAAAAATCCACTTTTAGAAAGTTGGCATTTTCTTATCACAACCATTTAGTGCCTGCCGCTTGATCCTGGGTCACATGACAAGGTGTAACTACTCGTTGGTCTTTGTGTATTACTCCCAGACTGTGAGACAAAGGGAAGATAGGTGTTGACAGAATGGACCACTCTGAGTTAACGAGGGGGAGGAGCTGTCACCTACCACACTTGCACACCACAAATGCTGTGCCTGAGCACTCTCACAAAGGGTTTGTCACTAGTCTATTGTGACCCTAGACAAGCTGGGGCCAGGCCAGGGAGGAAGGGAATGCCTGACTCCTCAGGGGGGTGAAAACCTCTAGAAGCTTCCTCCACTTCAAAGTGTACCCTTAGAACTAACTCTTCAGTACACTTCTGGATTTGTGGACTCTGCCAAGAAGAAGGACTGCTGTGCTGCTGAAAGGATTGTCACTCGGCTGGACTGCTCCTCTGAAGCACTGCTGCCCTGCTATGCTGACATGCTGCCTTCTTGATTGGGTAAGAAGGACTGGGCCTGCATCTATTGAACCCAGGACCCCAGAGTGACTCTAAGGGATAGTTGGCTAGTTTCCGGACTACAGAGTCCGAGACAGCAGGCCCCAACAACTTTGAATCCAGCACATTGACTCTGCCATCTGTGATTCCTACCCTGCCATGTGGTGCTACCCCAGTCCTGGACCCTGGAAAGTGGGCTTGAAGGTGTTCTGCCAGTCCATCTATGGTTTCTGCAGAACTGACACATCTCCTCTGCTGGGGTGTGCAACCCTGAGTAGGATCAGCGCATCATCACCGCTTTGTGGATTTCCCCAACGCGAGGATTTCGCATCGCAGCCCACATCCTCCCAGGACTGCGGCTGTGCAACACAACCTCGACGCAGGTCTTCGCATCGCCAGCACCTCGTCAACGGCAACCTTAACGACCATTCAGGACTCTGCAAAGCAAGCCTCGCAGCTTCCTCATAACCAGCCAGTGCATGATGCACTTCGACGCAGGACTTCGCATCGTAAGCCCCTCGTTGACGGCATCCTCGACGATGATGCAGGACATCGCTTGGCAGCATCACAGCTCCTAGGTATTGCTGCTGCGTGCCGCATCCTCAACGCGGGACTCCGAAATGCCTTGCAACCGGGATTTAAGTTACTGTTGTTCAGCAGGCCTATCTGGGTTCCTGAAGCTGCCCTGCGCTCCCTCGTGGTCTGCATGAACTTGTGACTTTGCCCTGGTCTAGCGTGACCAGATATCCGCAGGAGTCTATCTGTACTTTTTAGCACTTTTTTCACTTGAATCTTTAAAATTGCATAACTCAGGTTCTACTGGGTGGATTTTTGTCGGTTTGGTCTTAATTTATTTATTAATATGTACTACTCTATTTTTGTTAATTGGTGTGGGATTTTTCTTGTGTTGTGTTTTCACTTGATTACTGTTTGAAATGCTGCATAAATACTTAACACATTGCCTCTAAGTTAAGTCTGGCTGCTCTGTGCCAAGCTACCAGAGGATTGAATACAGTTTAATTTGGGGTTTGCCTGTGACTTTACCCTGATAGGATTGTGGTTTCTGCTTGAGTAGGGTTTCACCCCCCACAACCAGTAACCCAGTTTCTTATAAAGAGACAGACAGAATCAAGGGAGTGGAGAAGGGTAGAAAAATGGAAAATGCATGTTTAGAAAATTGGAGAAGAAAGGTAAGTTCTACTTAAGGAGAATTTCTCAACAGGTTTTATGAAACTGAATTATAGAAAGCAAGCTGACTTTACAATAAAATATCGTTTGTGTAATGTGGGCTGTATAATCAGGAGAGGCTCACCAAAATTATGATGTATTTGAATTTAATATATGCTCTCATATTTCATCATTGGAGATGCATTGTTGCCAAGAAAAGGCTGTTTTCCTAGGTAGCAATCCCTTCGATTAAGGTAGGAGTAACTGCAATGAGGCACATGCCAAGATTTTTACAGTTATTCGTAACAAAAGTGCTAAATTATATATTGGGAAAAAACAATTAAGAACAGGGGAAGATGAATTTTTGCTCGCTAATAAATGAGAACATGGATTGATTAAATCTTGATATTTATGCCTCAGATCAGGATTCAGATTGGATTAGATAAGAAATCTTGCATTCAATCTGTTTGAGTAACTGATCCCTTTCTTATGTGGAGGTGCCTATAATGTAATATTAAACCTGGATAAGGCTCCATTATCAAGACTTTAACCCCTTCCCCGCTCATGACGGAACCACTCCGTCATGAGCCACGGGTGCACTGTGCTCATGACGGAGTGGTTCCGTCATGCTGCGGCCCTTGGCGGCCGCTCCACCCACGCGGCGCTAATTCCCCACCTGTGCGGGCGATTAGCGCAGTGGGCGGAGTCGTGACGGAACCACTCCGTCATGAGCACAGCTCACCCGTGACTCATGACGGAGTGGTTCCCTCACGAACACGGCGGCACCGCAACTGCCCCCAAACCCCCCCAGCGCCGCGGCGGAATTCCTGCCGCGGAGAAGGGGTTAAAAAAAGAGATGCTCCGTAAAACCTAAACTAAATGCAGGATATAATATTTTAGGAAAAGTATAACTGGTTGATTGTTGGAAAAACAGAATCGATTAGGAAGCCATTGGTCTTTCCTTTCCAGTCAACATAGGCTTAACACACTCACACGGGAGCCTCATCTCTGTTTATATTGGTTACAAGCCTGGTTCATTGAGGTCGGATTAATCCTGTCCATTTCTCTGATCTAGCAGCCATTGCCTGCCAGACTCAAGAAGTTAAATGATAAGTGCAGCAAAAACTAAAATTGGCAGATATAGGAAATAATTTAGCGATTTAGCTGTGATAAGCAGAAAAAATAAAGATTACGGTTGTATGCATGGGCAATATGAAGGATGCTTTTAAAGTGGTCATTCAAGGAGAAATAATGGTTTAGAGTGCCTCTTAGTTCATGGAGAAAAGAGCTCAGATACATTTAATTATTGCTGTTAATAAAAGTGAAAAATACATGATTTATAATATATTCTTTTAGGAGTGATGTTTGAAAGGGACTGCTATCTAATCACTTGTGCTGAAAACAGAGGTTGAATAACTTGCCTAATGGAATAGGTACTTAAAGCTGTAGAGTATTTCTCAACTGTTTAAAATATGTTAACAATGAAGAACAAATAAATGGAAAAAAACTAAGGAAGGTCCTATCTAGCAGTGTCTGATGTTTTCTGATGGATACTTCTTATCATTAAAATGTCCCCAGGTGGACATTTTGTAGAATTTGTTAGCATTGCCTTGAATGAGGTCGCATCCAAAAGCCATACAAACTCACCCAGCCCCAGTACAGTCTGGCAGAACAAGGCATTTTCCTTGGAGCTGCACCACTCCAACAACTTTTCAATTCTTACTCCGATCAGTCAGCCAGCCTTTGGAGATGAGGAGATGGGGAGGGAGAGAGGGAGGGGTATTATTTTTCCCAACACTATGATTATAATTTATACAAGGACTTGCAGAAGGCTTGTGGGTTGGACACACCCCCTGTCACTGGGTTGTGTTCTCCCCTAAATCAGCAACCGAAGAGAGTTTCTCATTGGCCGTGGTAATGAGATGTGCGGCAGAGGCAGTTTAGCTGTTCAGGCTTCCTCTAGTAGAGTGAGCCTCAATTCTTTGCCCATGACTCCTCCTGATAGTCTAAACAAATTGAGGCATTTGAGAAGCAAATGTTTTCCTCGGCCAGACTAGCCCTGTGGTCGGTCTGTACTAACTGATTGATGGGAAGATTGACCTATGCTTTATGGGACATGATTGGTGAGATCTTTCCAGCAGTTCTTGTGGAATTTCGGGCCAATTGTGTTCAAAACACCCTGGATGGTCAGGACTCCGCAAAGTACATAGACATTATCGAATGCTTGGGCCCAGCAGTAGGCACTAGCTTAGTGCATCTGCAGCACAGTTCTGTGATATCCACAGGTTTCTCTGAGAATGTGTAGGCCTCTTCGATGGACGTGCCATTCGATGGCTGTCATCAGTGTGGCGAGAAAGCAGATTCAGCATTGGAGCATTTTAAGGAAAGCCAGGCAAAGGCGTATTCACTAGGTCTTTCTGTCCCTGCAAGACAGTATCCTAAACAGCATACTCATCAGTTTGACCCCTTTCAAAGGCTACTCCGGGGGGTTGTGTAGCGCCAAGATCAATGCCCCTGCAATAAGCACTCCAGTCCTTTTGGAGTCTGGGCAGAGGTCAAGAGGACAACATCAACACAACCAGGGACAGCAAAATTCCCAGATCCCTGCCTCTACAGCAACAACCACCAACACACTTTAGTTTGCCCTTAGTAGCATACGACCACCCTGTGGGGGGCAGTCTTAAGTATTTCCTCCAATGGTGGAAAAATATAACGTTCAACAAGTAGGTCCTCCAGATTGTTCAACACAGCTATAACTTGCCATTACTTTTTGACCCAATGCATCTTCCATCCACATCAGAACACCTTTCAGAGGAGCAGCTGTCCATCTTGCTCCAACAGGTGCAGGCTTTATTGGCCAAAGGATCATTAGAGAGAGCCCTGGCACACAAAACTAGCTGTTACTCCTGCTATTTTGTCATGCCGAAGAAGGAGGAAGGCTGTCGTCCAAATTTAGACCTCCTCCTTAACCCCTTATTGCAGAAGGAGAAACTCATGATGCTCACGCTATCCCAAGTTCTGTCTACCCTGCATCCAGGCGACTACTTTTATATACCTGTATTGCAGTCCCTCAGACACTGCGGTGGGCTAGGAACGTTTCCAATTTGCTGTGCTCCACTTTGGCCTCAGACGTGCTCCTCAGGGTTTCACTGAAGTGATGACTGTGCTTGCAGTACCACTTTGGAGGTTAAGAATCCCAGTTTTCCCCTACCTTGACAACTGGCTGTGTAGGCGAGTTTGCCACCAATAGCTGTAGACCACCTTCAGATGACGTAGAAACTCCAAACATCTTTAAGGTTCTTTATCAACGAGCCAGAGTCACACTTGACTCCCTCGCAGAGGCTCCCTTTGATTAGGTCCTTCAAGAATCTAGTTCAGCTTTCCTCCACCACAAGTCCAGGACATTCGGCTGTTATCCTAATGGTTTCAGCCTCGGTCTCGGTGAGAGTGACTCTGCCGTGTCTGGGCCTCTTGGCATTCCGCATCTTGATTGTCAATTATGCCAGGTTCCATATGCCATATGCAGGCTGTGCAGTGGAAACTCCTCTGTCAGTGGACCCAGTACCAGGGAAGCATTTCGGAAACCATGAAGGTTTCAGTGGAGACTACGAAGGACCTGCAGTGGTAGCTCAACTGAAGTTGAACGCCACCACCTTTTCTTGCTCCACCAGAGCTGATGGTGGTGACAGATGTATCACTGCTGGGATGGGGAGGTCTTCTGGGGAGGTGGAGAGCAGATGACTCTGATGTCTGTCAGAGACCCTTTTCCACATCATCCTATTGGAGTAGCGGGCCATTTGCCTGGCGGTGAAAGTCTTTAGTACATCAAAGGGAGGCTAGTTCAGGTTTTCACGGACAACACCACTGCTATTTGGTATTGCAGCAAGCAGGGCATGGTGGGGTTCTGGTTTGGGTCCCATGCAAGGAGGATCTTCGTTTCTGGAGTTGGCTGGAGCGCCAGGCATTTCCCTGGTTGCAAACCACCTGGTGGCACCTTTGAACACCAGGGCGGACAAACTCAGCAGGTGATGCCTGGCGGATCACAATCGGTGGTTACACCCTGAGGAGGTAAATGGCATCTTCCAGCTATGGGGAGAACCTTGGCTAGATCTCTTCGCCACAACAGAGAATGTATTGTCCAAAACCTGGTGCACTGGAGTTTCCAAGGAGACTTCACTCTTTGGGACGCATTACAGATAGAGTGGAGCACAGGACTTTTGTACCTTACTGCCCCCAGTTCTAAAGAAGATCAGGAATGACTAGGCCCAAGTCAGTCTCTAGTGATTATGGATGGGAAAGGTTTGTGTGGTACCTGGAACTCCTGGGAATGAGCATCTGTCTTCCAATTAGGCTACAGGGGGATCTCCTACACCGCAGCTGGGTAGGATCCTGCACCCGACACTGCACAATCTGTACCTCCATGTGTGGAGTTTGAGCAGCACCAGTTGACTGCATTCATTCTTTCTTCCAAGGTTGTGGATGTCATCATTGCTGCCAGGTGTCCCTCTACAAAGTCTGTCTATGCCACGAGGTGGGACAAGTTTATAGCATGATGCAGCACCTGCAATACCAACCCGGTACACGCCAAACTGTTGGATTTTTTTTTTTTTTTACCCCTGTCCCAGCAAGGACTTGCAGTGGGCACTGTTAAATGCTATTTCTCCGCCCTAAAGGGTGTTTTTTTATGTTTACTGGACCAGTCATCCTTGTTCAAATCATCAGTTGTGATAAGGTTTTTAAAAGATTTGACTGATTTGTTTTCGCCCAAACCCTTGAGTGGGATCTTAATTTGCTCCTCACCATCCTCAATGGCATGCCATTCGAACCAATGCACAGCTGTTTACTATGTCTCCTGACTTTGAGGACTGTTTCTGGTCGCAGTGACCTCGGCTCATCACATGAGTGTACTATAAGTTCTCTTGGTGCAGCCACCTTATACTACCTTTTTCCAAGACAAAGTGGTGCTGAGGATCAAGGCTATCTTTTGCCTAAAGATGTGGCTGTGTTTTTTAACGTTGAGCAATCCATCACCCTTCCAGTGTTCTTTGTCCCACCTGACCCCTTGAAGGACGAAGAGAGATTCCATCGGCTGGACCCTAAAAGAGCTAAAGAGCTTCAAGATTTTACATCGATCACACCAAAAAACATCGGGTGAACGGTCAGCTTTTTGTGGGGTTCTCTGGGGTAAAGACAAGCAAGGCAGGGCAGGAAAGCATAGGACTTTATAACAGTGTATAGTTCTCTGCATTAACATCTGCTATCCACTCACCATGAAGCAGTCTCTGGAGTGCTTGAGGACCCCATTCCACCTAGGGAAAGGCTGCGACTACTGCACTGGCACACAGAGTACCTTTCCTTGACATCTGTAAGGGTGATATGGGCATCAGTGCAGATATTCAGAAGACGTCACTTTCTTGACAGTCAGGTCTGAAGGGAAAGGCATTTTGCCAGTTCAATCCTGAAGGACTTTTCAGTGTGGCCCATTCCACAGACCCACAGACCCACTACCGTAGGAGGTACCGCTTTGGTATCTTTTCTAAAGATGAGGAATATGTGGTTAGAAGTATTCATCAGAAGAAATTATCTACGGTAACGCTCTTTCTGGTGACACTCAAAATAGCTGCCAATTCCTCACTTCCATCCCTTCTATGCAGTGGTGTCTTTTTCTCATCTAAAAAAGTTCCAAATTCAAAATCTGCTCACTGGTACCTCTGCTTATTGTTTGGGCTAAGTGTCCAAGTGCATGAACAGAGTTCAGAAAGAAACTGACGTAGAGGCACAGGTGTGGTGCTTGTACGCGGCTCCTTTGTCATTTCCGGGGCTGAACAAAGTCAGCATGGAGCTGCATGGTGTGGGGTAGCAATACTGTTTTAAGTCTCTGGATCCAGTCTGGCACCTGGGACTAGTCTGAAGGTGAGGAATCCATGGTTAGATAGAGTATCCAGCAGAAAGATTGCTACTGAAGGTTATTGTCTTGTTCTTTATTACATGAGTGCTATCAACCTATAATAAAGCAAGGCAATATTTGATATGGATGTGCAATTAAATAAATCAAACATTTATAAATGAGAAATGTACACTTGAATACATGAAATGTATGACATGCAGAGGGGAGCTTAAAAGTATAAAATGCAAAGCACGGATCAGGAGGAGAAGTGAGAGGGAGGTGTGAGAGGAACAAAAAATGCCACTGGGAAAGGCAGGAGGAATATAAGGTAAGTGAGAGAAAAACAAGGAGCTACACACAAGGAGAATGGAGGGGGAAATGACAAGAAGATATCAAAGGCAAAAGTAGAATGTGTGAGAATGAGCTATGAGGAGCCGATAGAAAGATCTTTAATTGTAGAATAGTCTTCTGCATTTCAAGACATGGCCTAACATATAATAAGTGAGAAATGTATACTCATCTGGGCTTATCCAAGAGTTTGTTGACTAAGGCAGTGTCCAAAAGACGTTGGTCAAGAAAAGCGAGTGGTTGAAGGAGGCAGGGCAGACATAAATCCCACTGCAAGTGTATTAGAAACAGTAGGGTCTATTTGTCAACTGTGCTGTCAAAACCCAGACTAAAAAATGAAAAAATATCTGGGTTCACATATATAGATAATCCTTTGAAAATAAATCTCTGTGCAGATGATCTTGTATTATCTTCTTCTGACCCAGAAGTTGATTAACAGCTTTAGGGAAAGGAATTAGAAGAATTTGCATATGTTGCAGGTTACAAATGTAAGTACCGCCTGACCGGGAGGCACATCCGACCCTAGCGGGATGGCGACTAACATCTCCCCACTGTGGTTAGCACACAAAGGGCACGGCAACATCAGGGCGGCGAAAGCGCGCCAAAGGTCAGGACATGACCAGAACAAGTTTGTTTTCAAATGGTCCAGTCTGAGGAGGGAGCGTGGCCACAAGCACGGCCAAAAGGCAACCAGGACAAGCGGTTTCCAGCATTGCAGTGTCGTCTGGAGGAACTGATTGTCCCCTGGAGTAGCATGAACTGAGTGCCTTGCCATCAAGGGAAAGAAGAGTTTGTCGTAACTTCGCCTGGCGGACGGCAACTGCAGGGCAGGCACAGCCGGTGCAGCCTGCGAGCCACAAAGACCAGCAGTGTTCCCAGGGGACCAAGGCGCAGGAAGGGAAACAGGACACCCAAGGGCCCGGGACACACGACACTCAGGAGGCCGATACAACAGCTGCATGGAGGCAGCACCTCACAAGGTGGGGAAAATGGGGAATCGGCCTGTGGATATATTATGCCCTCTCCAGGTGACCCACCGATGTTAGTGCACAAGACTCGTTTGGCAAGCCTGGTTCCCTTGGCCATTAAGGAGCATATATGGCGCAAGTAGTTCATAGATATATTTTTACTGCCAAACAAGCAGGGCTAGACCTGGTGTGGCAGGAAAAGAAAATGAAGACAAGAGGTGCAAGCCCAGGTTAGAGAGGTCCATCGAGGACAGGTTGATTGCATTTCGTACTTTGGCTTGCGTGTTTGTTGATAGATGTCTGCACACCACTGTGGCATTGTTGCTGTAAGAGCAGAAGCTGCATGCAGGGCAGCAAAAGTACCAAGGGGAGGCCTGGTTGAATTATAATGTGGACTTTAGGGCAAAAATGCAGACATGGCCCTTTATAGACTGGGACCATCAGGACATAGCAGGTTTCACTGAACACATGGTTGTTGCGCAAAAGGGGGTGGAAACCTACAAGCAGTCCTTTTGAGCATACAGGGGCAATTGGAAGACAGAGTGGTATCAGCAGGGCAACAGAGGAAAACAGCACATAGGAGACAAGCAGGCATGGTCGCAGAAGCGGCATGTTGGAAGTTTGAGAAGGGCAAATGCAAATGGGGTGTGGCCTGCAAATTTAAGCATGCTTGCAGCAACTGCGGGGGGAGCCATCCGGCCAGCGAGTGCAGAAAGGGAAGTAATGAGGAAAAGGTTCCCTTTAAAAAGTAACGCAGAGGCACAGAGTACACAAGGGTATTGGGACTGGCGCCTACCCCAATTAAGAATCAATATCTTATGAAACTACTCGACCATTACCATAATAATGATAATGCACACTTGCTAGCGGAAGGTTTCAGGAATGGCTTTAGCATATCTTATGCGGGGCCAGTGGAAGGGAGGCTCTGCAACAACCTTAAATCAGTCACTGACAATGCTGAAGTGGCTAGACTGAAGGTGGCCAAAGAGCTAGAGCCGGGCCATGAGGCTAGCCCATTTGAGAAGCTACTACTGAAGGACTTTATAGTATCTCCACTAGGACTGTCCCCAAAAAGGAACCAGGCCAATTCTGGTTCATCCACCATCTGTCATAGCCGGTGGGAGGGCCAGTGAATGATGGTTTAGATTAGGAACAGGGCTCAGTGTCATATGCCCCTCTGGACGAAGCCATTGGCCTGCTAACGGCGACAGGTAAGGGAGCCCTGATGGCAAAGGTAGTGCCTCCTCCAAGTGCATCCAGATAGTCATCATCTCCTTGGCTTTCAATTGGACGGAGCCTTTTACTATGATATATGCTTAACCATGGGCTAATCAATTTCATGTGCGTACTTTAGCACATTCTTGGAATGGGCACTAGGCAAAAGATGCCCAGAGTAGGGCAAACTGCATTATCTGGACGACTTCCTTTCAGTGGGCACATCAGACTCTGAGCAATGTATCGTAATGGTGGAACAATTAAAGGCATTGACCGAGCAGCTCGATGTCCTGCTAGCGCAGGATAAGACAGATGGCCCTACTGCACGTCTGACATTTCTGGGGATAAAGCAGGATTCAAAAGAGGAGGTAAGGAGTCTCCCAAACCAAAAAGTATCAGACCTAAAGCAGGGTATTGAGGGGCTAATGGCCAAGAAAAAAAGCAACGCTCAAGAGCTACAACAGCTGCTTGGGAAGCTCAATTTTGACGCCAGCAGGGCGCATATTCGCAAGACGAATTAGAGGCAATTCAATATCTTGGTATCCATGTAGGTTGGGAGATTGATCCTATATACGAAGCATACTGAAAGCTCTTTGTATTGCTGGCCAAAAGGACTTTAAATGGTGGCTTCATTTATTTGAGAGCCTTCGATAAGATATTGATCATACTCTTGATTCTATGTAAAATTTTACCTTTGAAAATCCTACACAAAATAATTTCTTTTATAGCGCAGCTTAAATGCACTTAAAGGGATACATTAAAAATGTGGGGTCACCTAGAAGAAGCAGTCTTGCCCAAACCCAAGTGTGGAATGTCACTTTTGAAACAAAAGGGCCTCTTTTTTGCAGACACTAGCACTGCATTTATGGGCCAGGGACAAACCTATTGCATTTGTATCTGTTGTAAGGCCTGAATAAACCGATCTGGTGCATTTACCTTTTAATATTTTGGTGTGGGAGGTTGTGAGTTAGAAGTGTACCCACATCTCCCTTTTGTTGTTTACCTTCTTATTATGTTTGTCTAGCTACACAGAGGCTTGGAGAGAAAATGAGTGTCAAATCACTGCACCTGGTTGCGCTTATCGTCCCTGCGTGGGGGGAGGGGGGGGGGTGAATTTAATACTGTTGTTGGGTGGGAGTTTTCCTGAGTCATAAGAGATTAATAGCATTCGTGTCGGGGAAGCTGTTTCTCGTTCTTCATTGGTGCAGCCCTAAAGCATCTGCTATAGGAAGTGCCAGGTTGCTACCACCTTCCTGCATTTCATGTGGTCTTGCCTGTCTTTTCTCTTTGCTGTAGTGAATTCCAAAATTGTGCTGTATGTATGGAGAAAGAAACACTGATGCATGGCTATTTGTAGGGAGGAATGATGAGCCAGAATGACAGTACAGAGCTGAGAGTTTTGTTTTGCAATCTTCTGTGGAGGTTTGCTTGAAGGAAGGATGGGGCAGTGCCATGGATGGTTCTGTGGGCAATGCATAGTACAATGAAGGAGGAGCCTCTGGCCATATGTAGTAAGTGAAATAAGTGTAGGGCTTGAGAGATGTGGTCATGTGGGTATAAGTGCATGAGCATATTGGATTCTTTGAAGTCCTTATAGCAAGATTGGTGCCTTAGGTGTAGAGCCCTTTTCCATAGTTAAAATGAATCGAAATTATGGTTATGGTAAATTGTACCTTTTGAGGGAAATCTAGATGAGGTTAGTTAGGGTCAGGGTAAGGGTAGCAAGTTGTACTTGGTTCACTTGAGAAATAAGTGATATGCTTGTGATCACTCCCAGATTTATTTTTACTTCATGACTGAGTTCTTGGTGCCAGATGGTTGTAGGCTAGGAGTTCTTCCATTCGTCTTAGTTTAGGATCTCTGTTTTTCGATGCAGTCAGCATCCATTAGAATACAGCTCTGAAGCAGTGATCCAGTCCTGAGGAATCTTGATCTTTTGGATTTCCGCCTTGAGGATGACCCGTGGGTCCTACGCCTAGTAGTAGCAGTTAAGGTTGAAAGGCTTATGGAGGTCCAGCAGTGGGTTTTGGTAGGTTTTTGGAAAGGACTGGTTTGAGTCTTGAGTTGCTCAAGGTCTGAGCGGAAAGGGGCTGATGTAAAGGTGGGAGAAAGAGGAAGATGAACCTGTCATGGAGATAGACGAGATCCATTCTAAGATGGCTTCTTTGTTGCCAATTTACTGTAACTTCAGTAAAAGTTAGTGGTGGTGGACTGTGTCACAGGTGATGGACCTGTCTAGTAGTCATGATGCTGCAACTCTATTCTTGTCCACAATTGCCTTTAGGTCTTCCTAGATGAACATATGGCTGATTTGTTTCTTCTTGAAGGCAAAAGGTCAGTTGCTGGTTAGAGAGGCGGTTGCTTTCTGCCATGAAACTAGAGATCTAATTAAACGCAGCTTTCTCAATTGCGGTACCAAAATTGGCAATTTGAGATTGCTTATGCTGCTACATCTAAACTGTTCTTCTTAATGATCTTTCAGAACATACCATGTGTGCCGTGCTGGTTCGCAACTCTGCCTTCAAACCCCTCGGAAGCCCTGAGAGAATAGGGTTCCGTGATCCTATGGGGAAAGGGAATGGGATGTATAAACACTTACTAACACTTACTGGCTTCTTCAGCGGAAGGTTCTGGATGTGACTTTTTGCTCACCGAAGAGGCAGAGATGCAATAAGACAGATGCAATATTCATTAATGTGATGATAATAATTGGGTTCATCGCAAAGTAAAGCTCTCCAAAACATTCCCTGCTCATTAACCTGGCATGTTATGAGACCTGGAAGTGAATTCTCAGTTTTCGATTAGTTATTTCCTCACACCCTCTAGGAATGTTTATACATGCTTTAGCACACATTCTGCCATTATTCATGCAGGCTTGAGCACATTCTCTGGTAAATGATTGTTTATGCTAAAGCATACCCTCACACTACGTTCATTCTGGCATTGCAGTGTTGTGCTAATAGGGTATGCTTTGAAGGTACTTGTCTAACTGCATCTGATTGTATATTGTGTTATTTTCTCTGCGTAACCACTTACTGTTTGGATTTCAGTGAAGTTCTCATTGATCCATGGATTAGTGTAAAGCTGTTCTAGTCCTATTTCTCTTTGGGAATCAAGGTTCATTGCATGTGTGTGTTTTTTACTTGCACATCCAGACCAATGTGGCAGCCGTATTCTTGCAGGATGACAAATTCCAGCACAATGCCGCTAACGTTTCTTAGGAGGATACCAGGGCATGCAAGAGGGAGACGGAGACTCACAATACCTAACCGGTGTCCTATGAGACCAGTATTCAATGTTACGAGCCTTGGCCTGCAGTGGTTCTTCTGCATAGATCGCTGGGCCTCTCAGATGGTTTTGGATTGATGCTGGTCTTGGGTTTCTGCTGATATTGTGGTATACAGCATACTAAGTTTCCGGCTCTGGTGTGTTTTGGGTCTGATGACTGTGATTGCTGCAAGATCATTCTGTACCACAGAGTTAAGGATGTTTATGCATACAGTAATTCGAGGAATCACCAGTTAGTGCCTCAACATCACATCTCACTTATATTCAACATCCCCTGACATTCTCCTTTTGATATATGATATGCTGAGGTCAGGATGGTGAAAGCACTTGGATGTCCTGTATTTTAAAAGCAATATTAATTTGATGATGATGATGATGATGATGATGTTGAAGAAGGTGCCTGAAGTTAGGCAAATGTTCATGATGGCTCTACAGGTATGATGGTATTAGTGTCCACTAGTATGTCCTTGAAAGCTTGAGAAGATCAGGAATCTGACAGGGACCAATTTGGCCCATTTACTTTGATGTATTACTTGAACTGACGTTCAGAGATGTGTTTGAAATAAATGAAATATTGATCTTTTTGAACTTGGGGTGTGTAGGCAGATTTTCGGAACTTTGTTTCTAAAATGTTTGTCCAAGATGTTTGCTTTTGAGTCTAGGTATTCGGTCGTGATATCACAGAAGGCTTGAGAGCGAAGGGTCTTTGTGTTGGTGCATTTTGGAGTGTGTAATTCTGTGAGAGTCCTAAGCAGTTCTTTGGGAGGATATCTGGCATTGGAGATCCTCTAGGAGGATAAAGGTCTTCTTGCCTTATTGAGCAATCATTTGTAAAAACTGTTGAGTTGATGGAGGCATGTTTGAATATCAAATTCCAAATGTGAGCTGTTCGACCCGATGCACTTAGCGTGATTTTCCCCCACACCGTTTACCTTCACTCCTGTTTTGCTGAATTTGTTTTTGTTGGCCCTAGGACTCTGTACAGTTTACAACTGCTAACTAGTGCCAAGATGCTTGTGCTCACTCCTTTAAACATGGTAAAATTGGCTTACTCTCAGCTGGCATATTTAATTTACTTGTAAGTCCCTAGTAAAGTGGTTTACCATATATTCAAGGCTGGTAGATTGACTGAGATTAGTGGGCCTGCAGCACTTATTGTGCCACTCACTTAAGTAGCCCTTTAGAATCGGTCTCTGGCCTACTCTTGCAGCCTATGCGGGCAATGGTTTGCCATTCCTAAACCTTCCTTTTTTATACATACACATCCCCTAAACAGCTCATAGGGCAGGGCGCGTTATATTTAAAAGGTTGGACAGGTACTTTTATGTATTAGATGTCTTGATAGTGAAAAAATCTCAAATTCGTTTTTCACTATTGCAAGGCATACTTCTATACGATAACATTGGTTACTTAATACATTTAATAAGTGATACATTTTGTTTGGGAGCAGGTAGGAATGTAATGTTTTGTGTCTGAGTGATTTTAATTTAAAACCCTCTTTAATGCTAAAGTCGTAATTTAAGTTGCAGTTCTGAAAATGCCACGTTTAAAAAGTTGCCATTTTCTTGCCCTAACCATTTGGTGCCTACATCCTGTTTCCTGAGTCACATGATTAGGTGTAGTTGGCCTTTGTGTATTCCTCCCAGACAGCCACACAATAGAGTTGTCTGGGTGTTGGTAGAATGGGCCAACCTGACTTGATGAGAGGGGAGCAGCTGTCACCTGTCACATCTGCACTTCAGAGACACTGCCTCAGCTCACACACAAAGGACTTGACTCTAGCCTATTGTGCCTGCAGACAGACTGAGATCAGGGCAAGGAGCCAGGAAATTGCAGATACCTCTGTAGGGGGAATGCTGTAGAAGTTTCTTCCACTTCAAAGTGGGCACCTGGTATAAAAAGGGAACCCTCAGACCCATTCTTCAGTACACTCCTGGACCTGTGGATACTGCAGAAGGAGGGCTGCCCTGCTGCCAGAGGACTACCCTGCTGCTTCAGGCCTGTCCTGCTGGCTGATAAGGAACACTGGCCCTGCACCCTTCATCCCAGGCTGAGGGGACTCCAAGGGTCAGCTGACTGACCTTCTGTTCTGAGATACCGGGACACAACAAGCTCCAGAGGCCTCTCTGCAATGGCCTAGCTGACCTACTGCACTTGACCTACCTGAGCCCTGCTGGCCTCTTCTGTAGTGAGTTCCTGATCCCCAAGAGGTGCCTCCCATGTCCTGGACCCTTGGTGTGGCATCAATTGAGCTCCTCCAAGAAGCAAAGGGAGAAACTATGACGTTTTTGGCTCTTCCCGGCCGCCAGGGGGCCCGTTCATGCCAAGATCTTGCCACCTGCACTGACCACCAAAGCGAAGCTCCAGTAAAGCAGACTTTTCTTGCTACAGTAACTGCCAGCAACAACCGGCAACTCAAGATGTACACTTCTCGCTACAGCATCAACAGACTTCGGTGATCACCAATGCGAAGCACCAGCAAAGACCGTCCGCGATGTTCAGCAGGATCTTTGTGCTACAGCGACAGCCAAACGCGGCGCTCTCCCTACTCCTCGCGGCATTCTCCACCACAAACTGAGCTCTTCGTGCTGGACTTTAGAAGGTATCTTTTTCAGCTCGCTAACTTGGTCCCTGTATCCGGCCCACACTTTATCATGGAAGACCTTAACCTGTGACTTTCACCTGGGATTGCACGACCAGATAACTGCGAGTAGTGCTTTGTGTTTTTAGGCGCTATACCTACCTTGAATCATTGAAATTACATATCTTCGGTTCTACTGAGTGGGTTTTTGTTGTTTTGGTGCTAAATAATTTATTAAATTGTACTCATTTTTTTTTTTTTAATTGATGTGGCATTTTTCTTATGGTGCTTTTTCGCAGTTTTACTGTTTGTGTGCTGCTTAAGTACTTTACACATTGTCTCGAAGTTAAGCCTGACTGATTGTGTGCCAAGCAACCGGAGGGGTTAAGTACGGGTTCATTTAGTGAATTTTGTGATTCACCCTGACCAGGACTGTGGCTGTTGCTTTGAGTGGGGCTCACATCTCCCATCTCGCCCCCTAACCAACAACTGAATTTCTCACATGAACCTTCAGCTAAACCTTTCACCACTTACATCTGGAGCAAAATCTATAACGTGAGCTGAGAAGTATATATTTAATATTGCAGGGGAAGTCTGAGTTTTAGAAGTAGAAACAGAGCCCATTTTTACTTACAAAATGCTAGCTTGAGGAAATCAGCTCTAACTCTGCCTTGTTAAATTTAACCCCAGCTACATAGGGCCTCACTCTAAGGTGTAAGTTGTGCACACATTTCCATTCAGAAGTGTAACATGAGCTTTCATGCTGTGTTTTACGAGAGCAGCTAAAATGTATTTCTCTCTCACTCCAGTGTGCAGATAGGTAGGAAAGTCATTCTTGCTCCTTGTAACAAATGATGAAATCAAACATCATTAGTTAACATGGATGTGTATGTCACTTGCTGCAAATGTGATTAGCCTCTCTGAAAGGCAAGATCTGCCAGCAAAAGAAGAAGAGCAAAACATGTACAATAAAAGAATTCCCCTCTGCCTGGTAGAAGCACCGTGGACTGCCTGGATCCGCTTTTGCCTGAATCTACAGCACTGAAAGGCCTCTATGAACACAAGGCATGCTGGCAGATTGCAGCCCACCTGGATGAGATGGTCTTGGACTGTCCAGAAGGGAGTGCCTTTGGTGGTGCTTCATGCCCTATAGTTGTTCCTTTAGGAGCACCAAGGAGATATGTTGCTGAACTTCTCTTGGAGATCTGGACATTTCTTCTTTCAACTACTTTTACTTTTCAGAGGAGGACATATGCTCAGAGTGAGTGAATCTACTTTCTTAAAGAACAGGATTTTCCCAAAAACAATTAAGTTTTGAAATCATGTGTCAATAAAGGTTTGTTAAAATTTACAAAAAAAAAAAAAAAAGTTTTGAAATCATTCGCTGGGTGGTATTACTTTGTTTCAGTGTCAAAAATGAATTTACTGCTTTGACCCAGTAACGATTTTTGATAATCACAACCAGCTCTTTTCTGCACTTAATTTTTCACTTACAAAGAATTCCTTTGATTAAAAAAAAACTCTTTATCCCTTTACCAGATTTACTTCATTGTGTAATTTTATTCACTACATGGTGCTCCTTTTAACTAATTTTTGCCCCGATGAAATGTATATCCCAGTGCCGATCTAGGCCGTCCGCCCCCTGGTTTTCGAAGGCTGTAAGAGAAGAGAGGGCATATTGCAAACAGTTGAAAGTAGCTGGCGCACAGCTTATGATAAGGATACTAAACTAGCCTATAAAATGGCGAGTGCGAGTTTTCGGAAAGCTTCCCGTAAGGCCCATAAGGATTTTATTGCTTCAGCTGTAGACGCAGCCTCTAATAAAAATTGTGAACTCTTTAGCATTATGAATTCTTTCCTATCTCCTAGGGCTATTCAAAACCCTCTCATCCCTTTTGCTCTCCTATGTGAGGAGCTTGCGGATGTCTTCTCCTTCTCTAATAAAATCAAAACAATCTATGATCAGTTCCCTGGACAAGGAGGGCAAGTCAGTAGACACTATAATGGGATTTGTTCCTCCAGCCTAGTGTTGGGTGAGTTTAAACCTGTCCCCTTGGAGGTCTTGGCACTGTTGCTGGCCAATTGCGTATCTTGCTCGCCCCCTTGATATATGGAAATTAACCCCGCAGCTTTAACCCCCATTTTGAATAAGCTGATGAACGCTTCTTTGGAGTCCGCCATAGTCTTGCTGTGGTGGAAGCAGGCCCTCCCTTTTCCTTTGCTAAAAAACCCAATTCCAAAATCCTCAGTAACTTCAAACCTATCTCACTTCTCCCTGCTGTTGCCAAAATGTTGTAGGAGGCAATCAATAAGCAGCTCGCTCATTTTCTGGAATCCAATTCCCGCCTTCATGACACAATTTCGGGCAGGGTATAGTACTGAGTCACTTTGCTGGAGGTTTCTGAATTTATTAAGACTACTCTTGATCATGGAGCACAAGCAATGGTGGTTTTCATAGACTTGTCATCAGCGTTTGACACGGTCTCTCATTCCATCTTACTGAATAGACTGTCTAATATTGTAATTCAAGGGAAAGCTTGGACTTGGCTTACATCTTATTTGAAGAACAGATCTCAAGCTGTATTTCTTGCTCCTTTTACCTCAAAGGCCAAACCTTCTGAATGTGGGGTTCCCCAGGGCTTTGCTCTGAGCCCCACTCATTTTAATGTAGATCTAGCACCCTTGGCAAACCTGGTTGAACCTTGAGGCTTGAAAGTGATTTCTTATGCTAATGATACCCCCGCTTCTTTCTCCTTTGAGGATAAGTCGACTGAACCTTGTAATTCTTTCAGGATCTGCTTTAAATCAATGGGTCATTGGATGAGTGAGAGTTGCCTATAATTGAATTCCGACAAAACAGAAGTCCTTTTTTTGGCACTAACCAGTACCCATATTCTCACAATTGGTGGCCTTTGGAGCTTGGTTTGCCCCCAGAACCATCTTCCTGTGTGAGAAACCTGGACGTCAAGTTTGATTCTGCCTTGTCTTTTGAACCTCAATTCAAATCAGTCTCTGCTAGCTGCTTTGCAATTTTTAAATCGCTCAGGAAGATGCTGCACTTGGTACAAGTTGCGGCCCGAAAGCCCATTGTCGATGCCTTAGTCACCTCAAAATTAAACTATGTGAATAGTCTATATTTGCACTTACGGGTCCATCTCTTCCAACGTTTGCAAATCATTCAAAATGCTACTGCACGTTTGATTCTGAAAATTCCCATATGGTACTCTGTGTCGGCTGGCCTTCGGCAGCTGCATTGGTTGCAGATTGCTAGCTGGATTAAATTCAAGGCTCTTATTTTTGCCTGCAGAGCTTTGTAGCAGAAGGGTCTGCTGTATCTTAGAAGCCGACTTAAGGCCTACTGTCAGAGCAGACCCCCGAGGTCCAACTCTTTAAAACTCATGTATACCCCTATGTGCCGCAAAGCTAGCCGGGGAAGAAGATACTTTTTGTTCCTTACTCAAAGTTGTTGAACTTGCTTCTGTCTGCTTTGCGTTGTGCAGTTTTAGGAAAAATATCCAGACTTATCTTTTTAATGCTTACGCTGCTTGGCCTAAGAATAAATGCTGTTGTGTCTGCGGTCCTCTTGCCAGCACCAGGACACTTCCGTGAAGCAACTGTGCGCTCTATAAATGCCTATTATATTTTATTGTATTGTAACTAAACTGGTTTTGGAATTTTACTTTCTTTATTTCTTAACTATAATGCAGTTTTGGTGTTACCAGGTCTTCAATGAACCAACGCAAGCAACCCAAGACCTGATTGGGACTCTTCCCGTGCTCACTATGCCGATGGAATGTACTAAGGAGCCCCAATCAGAGTGAAATTGGTCTTTGGTTGCATGTGTTGCAGCACAGGGAGGCAGGGCCGGACTGAGCATCGAGCGTTTCCCCAGGAGTCTGGAAGGGTGGAGGTCGGTTTTGTAGTGGTGGGGCCGGTTGTGTTATTGGGGGCCGGTTTTGCAGTAGTGCTCCAATATCAGCCTTCAGTAACAAAAGCACCAGGCAAGCATTTCCAGCCTCCGGGGGCTGGGCGGTTCTTCTTCAGGGGTTGGCTCGAGAATATTGCCAGGGCTGCTTTGGGTCCCCAGTGCGGCCCTGCAGGGACGACCTGGCTTGGCAGTAAGGGCTGGAGTGTTCCTATTGGAGCAGGATCAAGACTGATTTGCACATGGCTGGTTTGAAACTGAGGTGGCATGATGGGCAAATGAACAGTAGTTTGTAATGCAACTCGAATGACTAGACTTACTGAAGCATTCCTCCCATCACTTATTGTGTCTTTGATAATTGTAGGAGTCCTCAGAGTAACCTTGTTTGTTTATTAGGAAGCAGATTGTTTTGAATATACAGGAGCTCTCTCTGGTCCATAGCTCAAACATCTGGCTTCATAAAGGTAATGTTTCAGAGAAGGCATAAATAACTGTGTTAACAAAAAAGTCGCCTGAATGTGCATTTTATATCACACCAGCTGCGTTATACCCCTGAGAAAATAGCCAGATTTGTAACAGATATTTCAGACCTATATTTCCTTTGTGCTGAATGGACCCCATTGCTACATATCTTGGCAGTATACACTTTTCGGGGTTCCAGACATGAATCTAGTGAAAGTTGCAGCAATAACGTGCCAAGCTGCTAACAGCTGGAAAACACAAAGAATCTGGCGGGTCCAGTTGTTGTGAATGCCTTTAAAAGATCTTAGAAACCTTTTATAGGGACAGAGCAATCTCCACACAACACCCGCATTGTAAAGGAGAGGAGAGTTTTGAGGGGTAACTAGAACGACATATTGAGCATCTGGGATTCTACAAGGACAATCGGAATGACTGTAGGCTTGAGTGGAAAACTTGAGAAGAGTTGTTAGTAGTGGGAAGGGGTTTGAGAAGGGAAAGAGGGCTTGTGGTAGGGCAAGAGCAACAGCAGACAGATGTAAAATTACATTTCCATCTAGAAAGGATTTATAGTTTGGATTTCCTGCACAGGCAGGGGAGAATGTTGTTTGCTTTTTTAACCTCTTTTTACATATGGTATTACATGTCTAAAAACAAAAGGATGAATTTAAGAGTCACTACAGAAGCCTGAATGGGACCGCAGAAGCTGTCCAGGATTCTGAGCCAGTTAGTAGACCGGAGTGTGCTCAAGCACTATTGTTTAACCAGGAAGGTGAAAGGACGTAGCACTACTGTTAAAAAAAAAAAAAACAATAAAAGAAAGAAAACAATTGAAAACTGTGATGAGGAAGCAGCCTTGACAGTCACAGGTCTATTGTAATGGTATTTGCAAAGTCCACTCTGAGGGGTGATCAGGTGAAATAGCAAAGATACTACGATTTGGGAGAATGGTTTGCTCTGGCTAACCCAAAACGAACAGAAACTTGGAACCGTCTCAATATAAACCCAAATGATTGATGTTCGAATACACAAGAAAGTAAATCTTGATATCGCGAGACTGAGGTACAACTATAGTGATAAGGATTCTATCGTGAGTATGGTCCTGTGTACATTCAGATTTTGAAAATATGATGAACGTCTATAATGGAATGGCTACAGCCATTACTCCCGCGTTACCTCTAAACAAAATGTGGTTGCTGTAATAGAATGAGATAATATTAGCTAACTTTACATTATATCTAAGTAAGTCTTTCTCTTTGTTACATGTTTGCGGGTTGTGTGTTCAGTAGAAAGAACCGACACCTACATTGCATAGGATTCAGTGTAAACTGATACATCTCTGACACTGACAAACTGATGGGGTAGTAGCTATTGGGTATCTCATTTTGTTGATCTGCAAATAAAATGACTTTGTTATTGGTCAGTGCTGGTAGAAATCCTATCACGTTTTGTCTTTTCACGTGCTTGTTTCTTTTGTAACAGCTCATTGGGTTTTTTTTTTCTTCAGAGTTTTATATAGCGCGAACTTGACCCGAATCCGAATTGGGTATCAGAGCGCTTTACATAGCACCAGTTACGTTTCATGAGGACACACATTCATTTTTTTTTTGTTAGGCACGGGGAGATTAAGTGAAGTGATTTGCCCAGAATCACAGAATGTTCAGCGTCATTACCGAGACTCGAACCCAGTTCCGAGGTCAAGCGCCCTAGCCGTTAGGCCAACTCCTCTCCCCGTTGTTGTCCAAGGGATTGTAAAATTGCAAATGTAATTTCCCCAAATAGCTACAGCATATCACCCTCGACCTATTTTTAAACAAAAATAGTTAATGTCTTCTTTTTGTCTTTGCAGAATGACAGGTAGAGAGTTCTTTTCTCGATTTCCGACATTGTATCCGTTTCTGCTCAAGCAACTGGAAATTGTGGCCAACACAGTGGACAGGTGAGGAGTGTGCATTGGTTTTGCCTTCTTGCCAAATGATGGAACATCACTGTAACCGCACTTTGAACGAGCTGACATTTTGGTCTTGTAACCTTCATTATGTGCTTAAGGCTTCAAGTGCTTTTTGTTTGTGTTCACATACCTGTAAACGGAGTTCATTTTCATCACTAGTTAAGGCACTTAGGGCATGCCTCTGCTTTACAACTGACACTATACCAGTTCATTTTAAACTTTAGTATAAGAAATATTTATTTTTATTGTGATTCCATAAAATACAAGAAGTGTGAAAGGTTTATTATTAATACTGCTCTCATACAGAGCTCATTATTATACATTTGAGGCCTCAAATTTATATTCTTGCACGAGAAAATAGAAATTTTAATTTTGTAGTGTGTGACGTGGAAGATACCCACAGAGCACCTATTAGCTATGCTTTTGTGAATTCCTTATGCAGGTTTATAATTGCTCAAGATCATAGAGGTGTTACATTAGAACAATAAGGTACAAATCAAGAACATTATCCCATACTGCATAAGATGTTCTATTCCCATACGTTTTAATCCTGCTGATCCCTCTTGGCTTGTATTATCTGTCACAGCCAGGATTTATATCCTAGAGCTCTTGAGCATTTTAGTGCAGAGATATTTGTGCTAAGCTAGAACCAAACCTAGCACTCATATTCTGGTCATGAAGCTGAATTTTCATCTGTACTGTCACTTGACACATTTTATGACTCTCCTAGGATTCAGCCGGAGAATCCTAACTTATCGTTGCTTCCTCCTTCCAGTACTGTGCCTGTGAACACACTGCCCCTACATATGCATGAGGAAACCCCCCAGTTTAGACTGTCGTCCTCTATTTCTAAAGTCATTTCATGCAGCAACTATAGGGTAATCTAAATCTTCTGCAGATATTTTAGTTGTATCAGCTTGAAGTGTATGTTCCTAGACAGTCTCTTAGTGTGGCAACAAGCCCTATTCCTCTCCCCATCCATCAGATTGGTCATCTTTCTTGTGAAGACTGGCTTTGGTCACCAAATCAACTTAAGAAGTAAACCTATCTTCTGTAAACCTGGGCCATATCTTTTAATTACCACAAGGGCTCTGATTTGTTGACTACTGAAGGAATCTCCGGTGTTGTAGCAAGGTATGGATTGAACCTTAAGAGTCATAGCCATGCCGCAATAGCATTAAAATGCTCTTTTTGTTGCAAAACATCTTTAAGCTCACAAATTTGCTAAATCATTCTATCTTATTAGCAGAGCTCTCTGGAATTGGTAGCATGTATGTCCTATTGTATAACACTGTTATAGAAAGAATATTTTCCATGCTTTATAGATTGAGCGGTGCTGTACTTGGCACTTTCTGCAGGCTCATACCCAAACTTTTTGCCTTTACTCCTCCATTATTGCTGAATTTGTTTTTGTTGGCCTTAGTACTCTGTGCACTGCTAACCAGTGTTAAAGTTTGTGTGCTCTCTTCTTAAAACATGATGGAATTGGGCTTGTACCCATTTGGCATATTTAATTTACTTGTAAGTCCCTAGTATGGTGGCACTACCTCTGCTCAGGGGCCTGTAAATTAAATGCTGCTAGTGGGCCTGCAGCACTGATTGTGTCACCCCTCTTAATTAGCTCTTTAAACATGCCTCAGGCCTGCCATTGCACACATTGCACACAATGTGGAGCTTAAGTGTGACTGGATGAGCCATCACTGGCTGGTTTAGAGGGAGGAGCTCGGCCCAGACCCACAAAAAAGGCTGCATACCCCCTGTAGATAGTCTGGGTCCAGGAAGGCATTGCACATGTAACTTTAAAGGTAAGCCTCTAGAAGCTTCTCCCCACTTGAAAGGCACAACTGTGTTTAAAAGAAGGACTTCAGATGCTACTACTTCAGTATAATTCAGTATACTTCTGGGCCTGTGAATACTCTGCCAGTAAGGACTGCCTCTCTGCTGGACTGCTGTTCTGAAGGAACTGCTGTCCTGCTGTTCTGACCTGCTGCCCTCTTGCTTAGGTGAGAAGGACTGGACCTGCATCCCCTATACCTAGAACCCAGAGTGACTCCAAGGGCTTGTTGGCTGGCCTCCTGATCTGAACCTCAGGGATATAACAGGCTTTCAACAACATTGGACCTGCACCCTGCCATTTGTGAGCCTACCCTGCCAAGTGGTACCACCCCAGTCCTGGACTCTTGGAAGTGGGCCTAAGGTGCTCTGCCAGCCTCTGTGGATCCAGCGGAACCAAAGCATCTACTCTGCTGTGTGGCTCAACTCTGAGCAGACTCAACGCAACTCCTCCACCGCATGGATTACACCCATCGCAAAGACACGCATTGTCGCCACAGCCTGCATTGCCCTCGGAACCACTGCTGTGCACTGAATCCTGGACGCAGGCCCTGGCATCCCTCGTCAACGGCAGCCTCGGCAAAAGACTCTGCATTGCAGCCTCGCAGCTTTTCAAAACCGATGCATCGCCCCGACTGAGTGCCGCATCCTCAACGCGGGGCTTTGCATTGCAAGCCCCATCGGCGGAATACTTGACAATGATGCAGTCCTCACATCGCAGCCTCGCTGCATCTCGGAATCGACGGATCTTCGCTGTGGATCCTCCCAACGCTCCGCAAACCAGGATTTGAGGTACTTTGTTCAGCACGCCTAACTGGGTCCCTGAAGTCGGTCCACTCTCCCTCATGGTCGGTCTGAACTTGTGGCTTTGTCCTGGTCCAGCACAACCAGATAGCCACGGTTTGCGCTTTATGGCGCTATTTTCACTAAAATCTTTCAAATTTATTATCTTTGGTTTAACTTATTGGATATTTGTTGTTTTGGTCTTGGTTTATTTACTAAATAGAGTTCTATTTTTCCACATGGTGTGAGATTATTTTAGTGAGAGGTTTTCACTTTATTACTGTTAGAAGTGTTGCATAAATACTTTATATCAAAAAAAGAGAGGGGGGGACCAGGAGCTAAATAATGGTCCAGTGCCTATGCTCCAAAAATTAAATCATGTAATCACAAAAGAGGCACTGTTCCAAGGGGAATCAGGTCAAGAAGCGACCGTCATCCGCAAGTAGAGGTGAGAGAAAGGAGAGGATTAGGTCAGGGTTTAGGTACTTTGGGTGACAGGGGAGACACGTTATTGTCTCTTGTTGCCCTCACACACCCCGAAGGATGTCATGCTTCATCATCGGGCGTTTGCTCCTCGTCGGGCCGGCGGTGCAATGCCCTACGGGTCCCCCGAAGGGTCTCTTTGGCGGAGATCTTTTAGAGAACTGCCGATGGATGCATGCGGGTATGTGGAAGGGAAGTACCAGAGTACCAGAGAGGGAGTAGCACGCACGCGCGCTATTCTGCCGAAATTTACACTATCAGCGCTGCTGTAACTTTTAAAACAATTGCTTTTGCATTTTGCTTTTTAAATTGTATTTACCTTGTTTTTAGATTCTTCTTTGTGTGCCTTCTCACTTGCACCCTAAATTGGGCCCCCCACCGCGCTTTTCGCGGAGCTATGTCACTTTCTTTTTAGCCTTCGTGTTTGGCGCTGGGCGCCATCTTGGGGGTGGTGTGGAGCGAGTGTGCCACTTGTGGGAGCGCTCTAGCGCTCTTTTGTAACACAGGTGAGCCCTACTTAAAGCTCGCCTCCTGCGCGCAGCGGTGACGCGCAGCGGGAGCGCCGGACTCTCGCCGGAGTCAAGCCAGAGTCCTGCCCGTCAGCGTCCCGGAAGCGGGCGGAGCGGCGGGTGGGACTCCACCATCAGGGATGAATTCCCCGGGGTCTCTCGTTCTGCGCTATTCCTCTGGCGATCTTCGCTCATTCCGTCCTCTCGGCAATGGCTGTCGTACTGTATTCCCTGGCCGTTACCATGGGAAAACCCGCTGCCCGGTTTGTGGCTGGCGCCCGACCCGCTCGCTCTTCTCACGGCCGAGCACCAATGGCTCTAGTATGGGCTTCGGGTGTATGCTATTGAACACCAGGTCAGCTTGCAAACATGCGCAGGACATCTATGAGCTTCTGGATGTAGATAAACCACTATGTCTCATGCTCACTGAGACATGGTGGGGCGACTCCTCTAACCCTGATGTCGTCCTGGCAATCCCGCCCGAATATAACATCTTCAGAAAGGATAGAGCCATCGGTAGGGGAGGCGGAGTAGCGCTAGTGGTCCGGAAAGGAACTCCTTGCGAGATCCTGCCAGCTATTGACATTCGTGGCTCGGAAAGCCTAGCCTTTTCTATCACTCTGTCGCCCCACCAATCCTTTAAGGGATTGCTTGTTTACAGACCGCCTGGCTCCCCCGGCACCTTTTTTGAAGATCTGGATATGGTGCTGGTGGAGCTGGCCCTGAAAGCCGAACATTTCATCGTGGCTGGCGATTTCAACTTCCGGATGGATGATTCATCCGACCCGGCGGCCGCTAAACTTTCGGAGGCACTGACCCCGTTGGGGCTCATTCCCTATTTTCAGGAGCCTACGCATGAGAAGGGGCATACCCTCGACCAGGTCTTTTCGTCTGTTCCTCTCGAGGGTACTGAGATCACTCCTGTCTTATGGTCTGATCACTTCCTTGCAAAATTTGTGATCAAGGGCATAGTTAAATCTGTGCCTATCCCGGCACAGCAACAGGGTCGTGTCCACAGGGCTTTCCATCGTGTTACCCCGGAGATGCTGGCCCAGGCAGCTGAGGCCCATCCCTGCCTTCTCTCAGGTGATCTAGACAGGGATCCGCAGACCTTGCATGATTGGCTACTGGATAGGCTCAACGATCTTGCCCCGGAAGTAACATCACGCTCGATATCAAAACGGGTCTCTGCGCCTTGGTTTACCGCTGCACTGTCGGCTACGCGGCAGCAGTGCAAGGTAGCCGAAAGAGCCTGGCGGGCACAATATGACACTGTTGCCAAGTTGGCATACAAAACGGTGGTTAAGGCTTACCACCGGGACATCCGTTTAGAAAAAAAAGCTTATTTAGCCAGGAGAATCGATGCGGCTTCAAACTCTTGCAAAGAGATTTTCTCTATTGTGAGAGAATTCACCTCATCTTGGTCTAACGCCTTGGACCAAAAACCATCTGGCACCTGGGCCACGGACCTTGCTGATTTTTTTACGAGCAAGATCCTGCGCATTCAGGAGTCATTCCTGGCACCAGTGTCTGCCGGCCAGACTGAACCTGACATCACCATACTGCCACAGGCCGGGCCAGGGGCGACGTTGAGTGTGTTTCCCTCCATCTCTGCTCCGGACTCCCTGGCTCTTATGGGCAATTTAAAATCGGGTTCTCCTCTTGACCCATGCCCTGCCAAATTTTTGGCGAAAGTGGCGGAGGTGATCAACCCGTTGGCTAATCCGCTTTTAAATCTTTCGCTGAGGCTCGGTGTGGTCCCGCAGTCCTGGAAGCAGGCGATGGTGATTCCATTGCTCAAAAAATCTGGTTTGGATCCGAAGGCCCCGGTTAATTATAGGCCCATCTCTTTGCTGCCGGCCCTTACGAAGATTCTGGAAAAGCACGTCCAAGGCGTGCTTTCCAACTTTCTTGAATCTAATGGGATTCTGCACGCCACCCAATCGGGCTTTCGTCCCCATCACAGTACTGAGACTGCGCTCCTGGAGGTCTCGGAAACCATTAAAGGGGTTCTGGACTCCGGGGGCAAAGTCATGCTGGTGATGTTAGATCTGTCGGCGGCATTCGACACCGTTCCCCATGTTGGTCTTCTCGCTAGACTTTCCGAGATAGGCCTATGGGGGACGGTGTTCGACTGGTTTTCTTCTTTTCTAGCCGGCCGCCGGCAGTCGATCTGGGCCCCGCCGGACTCCGCCGTGATGCCGCCTCTGGGAGTCGGGGTCCCTCAGGGCTCTATCTTAAGCCCGACCCTCTTTAACATCATTATGACCCCATTGGCGGCGTTGGTGGAGTCGCATGGTGCCCAGATCGTATCCTATGCGGACGACACCCAGCTCCTCTTCTCTTGTAAGAGAGGAGGCGACTTTGATGGGGAGAGCATTCGGGATTGCCTTGGGGCTGTTTTTCATTGGTTCCATCTAAACAGCCTTAAGTGCAATTCCGACAAGTCCGAAGTACTTTTCTTTGGGTGTGATACAGAACCAGACTGGCAGACCTGGTGGCCACGGGATATGTTCCCTCCGTCCTGTTCCTCTCAGGTTGCTAAGAATCTGGGGGTGAAGATGGATAACAGGCTTACCTTGAAATCCCAGATCCTGGGGGTGTCGGGCATTTGCTTTGGCGTCCTCAGGATGCTGCGGAGGTTTCTTCCTCTGTTATCCGTGGAACACAGGACGCTGACTGTCCAGGCTCTGATCGGGTCCAGGTTGGATTATTCCAACGCTCTCTACCTGGGCCTCCCGGAGTACTTGTTGCAGCGGCTTCAAGTGGTACAGAATGCCGCTGCAAGGGCAATTTTTGGCCTTAGCAGGCGATCCAGGGCCTCGGGCCTGCTGGCAACTTTACACTGGCTTCCTATTCGCAAGAGGATCGCTTTTAAGGCGTTGACCTTGGCCTATAAGGCTCTTCATAAGGAGGGAGCCAAGTACCTCCAAAAGAGACTGGTTTTTTACCATCCAACCAGGTCTCTGAGGTCGGAAGCCCTGCATTTTTCTGTTGTCCCCCGGGTAAAGAAAGCGCGCCTCGGAGGCCGCTCGTTTGGATTGCTGGCTTCTCAGCTGTGGAACTCTTTACCACTGGCCCTGCGGGGAGCCAGCAGCCTATTAGCTTTTAGGAAAGGCCTTAAAACTTGGTTGTTTAGTCAGTAGCTGGTTCGGCGTGAATCTCTGGCCCATTCTTCTGTTAGTTCTATTTGGTGTTATGTTTTTTATGTTGCAGTTTTATCTCTTTCTCCATTAAAGCGCCGGGACACTCTTTTTGAGTAGCCGTGCGCTATAGAAATGTATAAATAACATAACATAACATAACAGAGTGATCAGTGCAAAAGGTGTGTGCTATGTGAGTTTAAAAATACCTAAGGATACCAAACAAGTTATCATTTAATAAAGAGATATCCTTGGTATAGTAAAAAACCAGTAGGTTGGTAGTTATCTGACGAGACGTTATGTGTCTGGATAACTTAAAGGATGGTCGACATGTTTCACGCCTTGGGTGGTCACAGTGATCCTTGGCGTTTCATCAGGACCAGTGATGGTGGTGAGATGTGAATAGTGCACAGACTAGAAAAAGCGGGTAGGGTGATATTAGCCCTCTCGCTGTTAAAGGGAAGGGGGGGGACAATTATGCTCCGCCTTTACCATGTTAGTGGCTTGCACCTTTAAAACATGCTTTTTTCCTTTTTCTTCTCTTTATCTGTAGGTCAGTTCCAAAGGGGGCATAACATACTGGTTTTTACACACACTACCTATGTAGGTAATCTAAACCGTCTTTTCCCCCCCTTCCCTTTAACGTGTCTCCCCTGTCACCCAAAGTACCTAAACCCTGACCTAATCCTCTCCTTTCTCTCACCTCTACTTGCGGATGACGGTCACTTCTTGACCTGATTCCCCTTGGAACAGTGCCTCTTTTGTGATTGCATAAATACTTTACACATTGCCTCTAAGTTAAGCCTGACTGCTCTGTGCCAAACTACCATTGGATTGAGCACAGGTTATTTTGTTTTGACTTGGGCCTCACCCTGAAAAGTATTGTGGTTGCTGCCTGACCTGGGCTCATATCCCAGTCAACAAAAAAATCAATTTCTTACAAGCTCTATTTGTCTCTGGAAAATGAAGAAATATTTCCTCCTTTTCTTCACTTTCAGTTTCTATTTACAGTGAGTGACAGATTACCTCAGTCACAAGCACGTCAAATCCACTAGAAGTACAGAAAATATAGGGGTTGTCACAGAGGCTTTGCTTACCAGCAACGTCAGCGGTCCCAGTCAGTGCACCAACCGGCCCAGCCATTTTGTAGCAGAGGATGTAGAATCAGTCTAACCGTTCACTGCAGCAGGGGAAGCATTCATCTCCTTCCTCCTTCCTTTCCGCAGTAGCACCCAAGCTGTTTTGACTTCCTCTTGCAGAAACACAGTAGGCCATTAGGGGGGCAGGATCTACATTTCCTCCTCAGCTATACATCAGACCGATTTGTTTTGCAGATTATTCAAAGGGGGCCACGCCTCACCTTTCATTTTTTCCTTGCCTTATATTCTCTCTATGGCAGGGCAAATTTCAGTAGACCACGCCTTAATCTGATTACAGGAGGTAAACCTCCTGCTAGCCAAGGGTACTATTGAAAGAGTGCTGGACTTGAAGAGGAGACAGGGATGCTACTCATGCTGCTTCCTCATGCAGAAGAAGGGTAATGGCCTCATGCCTATACTGGACCTCCTGCATTTGAACACCTTTCTGAGAAAGGACAAGTTCAAATCTCTAATTCTTGCACAGATTCTCTCTGCTCAGGATCCTTGAGACTAGGGGCCGGATGTACTAACATTTTTTGCGGGCGCAAATGGGTTTTAAACCCGTTTGCGACTGCAAAAAACGTGTGGCCCATGTACTAATCCTATTTTGCGAGTCGCAAATCAATTTGCAACTCACAAAATAGGATTAGCAACTCGCTATTAGGAAGGGGCGTTCCAAGGCGTCCCTTCCTAATAGCGACTCCTGAAGCTGTGTATGACTGTTTTGCGTCCGCAATTGGAGTCGCAAAACAGTCGCAGTTTGTCACCCTTCACAGAAGGGTGGTAAACCACTCGGAAATGGGAAAGGGTCCCCAGGGGACCCCTTCTCCTTTGTGAGTGGCTCTCAAAATATTTATCTGATAGAGACATCTAGCCGCAGATTCCTTAACTTAGAATTATCCCCAGGCGTCAGACTGGATCCGGAATTCTTTTTGGCGCCACACGACCAAGCCCTGATGTCGTCCACGGACATGACGTCAGCGAGGTCATATAAGTCCCTTCCGGCGCGCTGACATCAGTTTTCTTCTTTTCTACGTGCAACGCGGATCCGGAGTAAGGGATTCCTCTGGCCTGTTTTCAGGCCCCTTTTGACGCCTTCGCGTCTGGAACAGTGTGCGATGCCTCCGGGCTTTAGAACGTGTACCTCCTGTTCGCGGCAAATGTCCGCGACGGTCCCACACCTTATCTGCATGTGGTGTCTGGGCGAACACCACGACTCGACGGATTGCGAAGCCTGCCAACAGCTCAAGCCAAAGTCCTGGCGGGAGCTCCGGATGAAGTTACTTTCGGCTTGCCTGTCCCGGTCGGGGTCGTCACGGCCCCAGGCCTCCTCTTCGGCGATAGGTCCTGGAGGCAGTGGGTTCCGTTTGCGGCGTCGGGCGCCGTCTGGTTCCCATGTGCGTCGCTCGCCCCTTCCCAGTAAGTCACGGCGCATGTCGCCGAGGTCCTCGACCTCCCTTCCTTCTGTTGTCGGGGCACTAGTTCCCGGATCTCTCTGGACGTGCGCCCCCGGGAGTCGTCCCTCCACTATCCGCCTTTCCTGGGCATGGGGGCGACTCGGACCCAAATCGTGGCCTATGCCGCGGCCTTGCAGGCCTCCCTTGGGTTCCCTCCTCTCTCTGGGGTGTTCCCGGACCCTCCGCTAAGTGCGAGGTCTCCAGTGGACTCGCAGGTGGGTTCGCCCCCGGTGCCGATTGAGCCCCTTGCCTCTAGGGATGATGGAGATATGGCATCGTCAGGGCGCTGCCCGGCTGGGTCCCCCTCTTCAACGCATAGCACCCCTACAGCGCCAGTTTGTCCAGTGGGGCTCCCTGTGGGGTCGCAGGTGGTTGCTGGTGCTCGCAGCTTGACTCCGAGTCCTCCTCTGCCTTCCGGACAGGCGGCTGCCTTTTCGGAGGCCGATCTGGCACTGGTTCGGCGCTGAAGCCTTGCCTCCCCAGCTCCGTCCCTTACTTCAGGGTCAGAGCCTGTTGTGGTTGAGGCAGGGTCGGCGTCGGTTCGGCGCTGTAGATTTGCCTCCACGTCTCCGGCACCGTTCCCGTCTTCGGATCCGGAGCCTATTGTAGTTGAGGTCGAGTCTGCGCCGGACGAGGCCGAGTCGGCGCCAGACGAGGCCGAGTTGGCGCCGGACGAGGCTGAGCCAGGATGCCCTCGGTTGGCACCGACGCCGCTTTGACGCCGGATCATTGACTCCTCTCCGGAGGCTTCTGGGGGTATTTAGCTTCACCCCAACGTCCGGCAACGCCGGATCCGTCATTGCCTCTCCCCCCCCATAGAATTTGTGGCTCCGGCGGATTCTCTGCCTCCTCAGGAACCCCATCAGGACCCTCATTCGTCCATGGGGCTGCCATCATTTGGACATTGATCTCATCCTCCGTTCATCGGAAGTCACCTTGGGGTGGGAGGCTCAGTTTACAGCCCTCACCCACGGATGAGTTGTTGTCCCCTCCCTGGAGGGCTACCGAGGCTGGTGCGGCATTTCTAAGAGTTGTCTCCATGGCCGCCGGCATTCTGAGTATGCAGCCCCCTTCGGTCCCTCTGCCTGTTGACCCTCTGTTGGATGTCCTCCACCACGGTTCGGGGAATGTAGAGCCGCTTCTGCCTTTCGAAGCTTCTCATTATGATGCCCTTCTGGGCACCTGGGCTCGGCCGGCAGCATCTGGTGATCTGGTAGCTCGTTCTATCATGCACCGCCACCGCCCTGCTCAAAACGATCCAGCTTGCTTATTTGTTCATCCAGACGTTCAGGGATTGGTTCTGCAAGCTGCTTTTCCTTCCTTGCCTCAGCTGCTGCTTCCTCCCTCCCGGGAGTCCAGATTGCTGGAGTCGTGGGGTCGTAGCGCAGCACTTCGATCACTTAATACAGTGTGTGTCCTGACTATCAGCTTAGCCCTGGATACCTCTGATTCCTTAGGCTGCGCTATGGCTGTTTCGCTTGCACTACGACGCCATGCTTGATTACAGGATGGCGTCTTCCTGGAGAATATCCGGAAACGCCTTGTTGACCTGCCCTTTGATGGGGTCCTTTTGTTTGATGCCCACGCCGATTCGGCAGTTCGCCGCCTCCTTGTGGGCTTTCGCCCTCCCCAATAGGCCTGTACTTGGTGGGTCACACGTTGTCATATTCTGGAGTGGTTACCCTTTCACTTAACGTCCGCCTGTTGGACTATGTGTTTTTGGGCTGACAGTAAGCCTACTGTGGCGATGTTCCACAGGTTGCTCTGTTCTGTCCTCTGACTATGGTTTACCCTAAGAGGTGTTCCCCTGTTTTTCTTGGGGGTGTGATATACTCCAGGTGGGGTACCTGTATGCTATTGTGTAGCTCCGCTCTGCACCAGGCAGGCGTGGGAGTTCCCTTGGGCTCCCTACGCCTACTGACGCTATTTGCTTACCGTTGGACGGTTTATAGTGTTGTGCCTTCTGGCACTGTCTCCTACGCGCCACAGGTCTCTCCTAGCTTGAGCCTTGCGTGTGTACCTCATTCTCCTCTTCTAGGGGTTTTTCTCCTCGTATCTCTTTTCAGAGTATTTCAACACACTTCAAAATGAAGCTGCCTCCTGCCCCAAGGGCATCAGGCGGGTCCTCCTATTATACCCGCAGCTGCCTGGTCTTGTGGCTTGGCCCATTTTTTGATTGATATATATATATATATATATATATCTCCTCGGATTGCCCGTTGGGTATCCCTTTCTACACACCTCCACCTCTCTTCGCTTCTGCGAGGTCTGGTCCTATATCCTCGTTTTTGGGGAAGCAGTTGGGTACCTTATACTCAGCCTTGCCATCGTTCTGTATGGCGGTGTTTTTTCTTACAACGTTTAGGCTGCACTTCGGTGCATGTTCCTGCATCTTCAGCAATTAGGTTTCCTAGGGTTCCTCTCCCTGAGGTGGGCCTCCGCTCCTGGATGCTCTTTCTAGAGTCTTATCTGTCCCGATCATGTACTGCACAGTCCCTCTCTTCTATGGGGTGCATTTCCCCTCCGGGTTGGAGATGGTGGGCTGGAGATCTGATGTTGTTCTCAACGGCTATGTGTGTTCTTCTTCACAGTTTCTATATGCACCTTCAGTGCCTCGGATACCACACTCTTCGGAGGTGTCTTTTTACTTTGGGTGTTGCCCTCATCTGTGTCTGGTGTGCCTGCGGGACAGATCCTCTGATGAAGGTCGTCCCAGGTGCAGCGTCCTGCGCTTCTATCTTCTGTGGGTGCGTTCTCCCCTTGGCCTTCCAACTCACTTGTTTAGCAGTCCAAAACTCGGCTTAGCTACGCCACTTTGTGGTCTCCATAACTGTCTGCTATATGCATGCTATCGTTGTGGTCCGCCTCGGTGTACTTTAGCGTGGTGCTCTCCGCCCCTGTCATCTTTGTGTGACTAAGGTTGCACTTGGCGTGTCTTCTGTTCTCGCATATCCTTCTGAGACGTTGCTCAGTTCCTTCTTGCCTCCTGGATGCTGCCTGTCTGGCCTTCCTGGCAAAGGCTCCCCTGTTGGGCTCTGGTTACGTCCATGTTGCCAACTAGCTTTCGTTAGTGACAAATTGGTGTACCATTAAGCTCTGGGAGTAGTTCCTCGTTATGTACTCTCTCTAAAGTTCTTGGATATGGCTTAGTGCCGTTTCTACATCTCATGCTCACACAGGTATGGTCTCACGCCATTCTGGCAGTCTTGTAATACCTTGCCTCCCGTTGTCTTTTACTCTCTGAGCTGCTTGGGTTGCTCAATGGCTGACGCCACAGCTTTCCCCATAGTACGTCCTTTTGTGGCCGGCTTAGTGCTTTCGGGCACTTTCTATTATTCTGTCACAGAACCACCTCCCCCCTTGGATTATGGCTATGGTATCTATTCTAAGTTAAGGAATCTGCGGCTAGCTGTCTCTATCTTACCCAGACTTTACAGTTTTGACATACTCATTACTGCTGGAATGGGAGATTTGTCTGGGAGAGGTAGCGATCAGAGGACACTAGTCTACAGCGGAGTACCAGCTCCATGTCAGTCTTTTGAAGCTTTGTACAATCCGGCTGGCTTTGAAAGCCTTTCAGATGGCCTACTGGGGGAGGCTGGTGCCGGTCCTCGTGG
Source organism: Triturus cristatus (assembly GCF_964204655.1). NCBI lineage: Eukaryota > Metazoa > Chordata > Amphibia > Caudata > Salamandridae > Triturus > Triturus cristatus. The sequence continues at coordinate 1,637,453,226 of NC_140589.1, forward strand.
AAAACATTATCGCCATGTCGTAATGCAGCAAACAGGGTGGAGTGTAGTCTGTGTTCCTGTGGCAGGAGTCCTTGCGCCGTTGTAGATGGCTAAACCAGCAGCAGATTTTCTGGTAATCAACTATCTGGTGGGGTTCCTGAACACCAGAGTATACAAGCTGAACAAGCATCGGCTGATGGACTATGAATGGCATCTCCATCCTAAGGTGGCACTCGCCATCTTCAAACAGTGGGACCTGCCATGGCTAAATCTGTTCGCCACAGCTGCGATCTAGCAGTGTTCAAAACCTTTGTATTCTAGAATTCCCTCCAGAATAGTCATTGGGAAACACATTATGACTGCAGTGGGACACTGGTCTCCTTTATCTATTTCCTCCACTGCCTCTCCTGCCTCGTGTTCTTAAGAAAGGCAGGGCACATCAGGCCTAAGTCATCTTGATAGCACTGGATCTGGCCAGTAGGGTTTGATACCCAGATCTCTTGAGCCTGAAAGTTTCCTATCTGATCAGCTACCTCTTCTGGAGAGCCTTCTGTTTCAGCAAAAGGTGTGTCCCTACAATTTCATGCGTGGAGAGTGAATGACTACAGCTGAGTTCCTTTGCTGTACTGGTTTAGGTAGGGGATGTTGTCCTTGCTTTCGGATATTCTTCAAGTAAATACATGTATGGCAGAAGCCAGCAGAACCTTTATCTTCAGCGGGTCAACCTTTCTGATGTATTGTTTGTTTTTTCATTGGCCCTGCAAGGTCTTGCAGTGGGCACAGGTAAAGGTGACATGTCAGACATTTCAGCTTTTTATGTTTGTCCTCCTATGTGTGCAACTTCCTTACTCCACTTTCTTTCTGCTCAAATTGATGCGGAAGACTCAGGATGCCTTCCTGACAAAATACGTTTTATATTGATCGTAAAGGGTACTACTGCGTGGACAACCATCTCTTTCTTAGGTTTGCTAGGTACAAAAAGGTCAGAAATATGCAGAAGAAGACTTTGTCGAGGTGGATATCATCCTTTGTATAAAGATGTACTATGTGTTGGCTGGAAAGAAGTGCCCGGAAGGCCTGCAAGCTAATTCCACCTGGGCAAAAGTGGCAACAACTGCGCTGGTTAGGAGAGAGCCTGTCCTGGACATCTGCCACAATGTTACGTGGATGTCAGTTCATATGTTCAGAAAGCACTACTTCCTTGACAGTCAGATCCACCCAGAATGCCATTTTGTCTGCTCTGCCCTGCACTCCTCAGGCAGGCCACCATTGGGATATACTGCTAGAGTATCTATTCTAAAGGCGAGGAATCTGCAGTTAAAAGTATCCATATGAAGAACAAGTTGCTTATCTTCGGCAACACTCTTTCTGATGGACTCTCTGTGTAACTGCATATTCTTCACTGCGCTCCCTCGTCCTCATTGTGTGGAGTGGACATCTACACACTGTGATAAGGTCCCAAGTTAGATTTCCGAACACTGTCACCTACAACTTGTTTACAGTGATCTGCGTCCAAGGGTGCGGAAGGAAAATAAATAATGTTAGAAATAGGGTCAATGTTTGGCATAGGTATGCACCCTGTCCAAGCAAGAACCACAAGCCTTATCAGGGTGAGTCAGATACACAACATAAGTTAACCTGTGCTCACTCTCTGGTAGCTTGGCACAGAGCAGGCAGGCTTAACGTAAGAGGCAATGTGTAAAGTATGTGAGCAACACCTCAAACAGTAACACAGTGAAAACACCACAAAAATACTCCACACCCGTACTTAAAAATAGATTATGATTTTATAAATAATACAAGTACAAAATGACAAAAATCCAATAAGTAGAAGTCAAGATGTTCATTTTTAAAGATTTAATCCCTCTCTAAAAATGCACTGATATCTGTATTTCTTCGTTATCGCCTTCCAGGGCCGGCATCAAATGTTTCCACCTCCTTAGCAGATATTTTGCCGCTGCTATCTCTGCGCCAGGCAGATTTGCTAGTTCTGGGTGATTTCATTATACACTTTGATTATGTTAACTAGCAGGTTGCTAATACTCTTTCAGTGACCTAGAGAGCCTACAGCTTCACCAGTTAGTATCTACCCCCATGCACAGATTGGGTCATATACTCAACCCTGTGTTCACTAATATGGTGAATGCTTGAATCTATACTCCTATTTCACTGGTATGGTCAGATGAATGAATGAATGAAAAACAATTTATAACGCGCAGACTCAGCCCAAAGGCATCAAGGCGCCTACATCATTTAGCGATTCCTGTTATCCTTACCAGTGACAGGACACCTGTGATCTCGTCTCCTGCACCTTTTTGGACCCATAAATGGTCTACAGTGACACCGGAGAGGCTCAGCTACGCTTTTAGAAATGTTAATCTAACCGTGGATCACAATCTAAACAAAGCCAACATACAACTAGATAGCTGCCTAAGAAGCTCTTGACCAAATTGCTCCTCTTGTCAAACAAGCTGCGCGGTGACAAAAGCCCTCAGCAGCGTGGTTTATTTACAAGCTTATGGTCACTAAAAAGCAGTGCAAGAGACTTGAGGGCCTTTGGCAGAAAAACTATGGCCTCTGCTACAAGATGACTATAAGATGGTGCTTAAAGCTTAGCATCAGCTTATCTCTCAGTCTAAGCGTGTATAATTCGCTCAGTGTATAGCAGTTGCTAATAACTCCTCATGTGAAATTTTCCAAATAGTTAAAAATCTCACATTGCTATCTTCGGTCTCACCCTGTGCTGCGTCTATTGAAGAAGGCTGTAATGCACTGGCATCCTTTTTCACTGAAAAAGTAGAGAGAATCTACAGCACCTTCCCCATAGAAACAAGATGTCATTCACAATTAGAGATGTGGTTTGTCTCAGCGATTACCAGGGTCAAGCTACAACAATTTGGCCCAATTTCCACTACCGACTTGACCTCTCTCTGCTCTATTGTTAAATTCAGCTCTCCAATGGACCTAGTTCCCCCCATTATCTTGGAGCAGAGCTGTGAGGCTATCCAACCTGTTGTTGGTAAAGTGATCAATCTCTTCCTGACCTTCATGTGTTCCTAAACATTGGAAACATGCTACAGTGGTGTACTTGTTAAAAAAGGCACTATTGAATCCTTTAAGGCATTAAAATTATCAGCCCATATCGTTATAACCCCTTTTAGGTAAATTAGCAGAAAAACATGTAAACAAACAGCTTTCGGACTTTTCGGAGGATAATGGGCTCCTACGTGGAGTGCAATCAGGTTTTCTCCCATCCTTCAGCACGGAGTCTGCCTTGCTTCTCGCTTCTCAATCAGTCAATCAATCAGATTCTTGTAAAGCTTGGATACTCACCTGTGTCGCTGGGGCTGCGATTCAGTCAAAAAGTCTGGTCTTGAGGTCCTTCCTGAATTGCAGCATTGATGGTAATTGCCTGAGGTGCAGAGGCAGGGAGTTCCAGGTCTTTGCAGCTTGGTAGGAGAAGGATCTTCCTCCAGCCGTGATCTAGCAGATCCGTGGGACGTTGGCCAGTGACAATTGGGTAGAGCAGAGATGTCTGGTGGGAGTGTTGAAGGAGAGGCGATGGTTGAGGTATGTAGGTCCAGTATTGTGGAGGGCTTTGAAGGCATGCGTGAGAAGCTTGAAGGTGATTCTCGTATGGACAGGTAGCCAGTGATGGTCTCTCAGGTGGCCAGTGACGTGGTTACAACTTGGGATGTTCAGGATGAGTCTGGCGAGGTATTCTGGACGGTCTGCAGCTTTTGTTTTTGTTTCGGTGTGCTGCTGGCGTAGAGTGTGTTGGCGTAGTCGAGTTAAGCGCATGGGTGACGGTTTTCCTGGACTCGGTGGGGGATCCATTTTAAGATCTTACAAAGAAGGAAGAGTGTGTGGAAGCAGGACGATGAGACTGCGTTGATTTGGTGGTTCATTGAGAGCGAGGAGTCCAGGATGTTGCAGAGGTTTTGTGCGTGGTCTGTGGGTGTGGGGGGATTCCGAGCACTGCGGGCCAGCATGAGTCATCCCAGGCAGATGGCGAGGAGCCCCAGATCAGGACTTCAGTCTTGTCTGAGGTAACCTCGGGGCAGCTGACCTTCATCCAGGTGGCGACTGACTTCGTCCTGTCATGCAAGTTGCTCTAGGTGGCTTTGGGTTCGACTGTGAGGGAGAGAATCAGCTAGGTGTCGTCGGCTTAGGAGACGATGTTGAGTCCGTAGCTTTTGACGATGGCTGCAAGCGGGGCCTTGTAGATGTTGAAGAGGGCGGGGCTCAGGGAGGATCCCTGAGGCACTCCACAGCTGATCTCTGTGGGTTCTGATTTGAACGGAGAATGTTTGACTCTCTGCTTTTGGCCGATGAAGAAGGAGTGGATCCATTCTAGGGCTTTGTTGCGGATGCCAGCGTCATGGAGTTTTGCACAGAGGGTGTGATGGGAGACGGTGTCGAAGGCGGCTGAGAGGTCCAGAAGGAGGAGGGCTGCAGTCTCACCTCAGTCGATGAGGGCAGCGGATGTCGTCTGTAGAGGTGAGGAGAGCGGTCTCAGTGCTGTGGTTGCTGCTGAATCAGGCGGATTATGGATAAGAGCAACACTGCGGCTATTCTCCTGCTCGAGCGCAGTGCCGCTTTTGACACTGTTTCCCATAATATTTTGATCATGCAAACCTGGAACAGTGGCATTAGCTGCAGTGTTTTGCAGTGGTTGGCCTCTTTCCTGCAGGGATGCACCTTTCAAGTTTCTCAAACTCCTTTTCTGTCGTCAGGCCACCCCTTGCAGCATGGAGTGCCTCAAGGCTTGCCTCTGAGCCCTACTCTTTCTAATGTTTGTTAGTCCACTGGCTGGGGTCATTGAGCAGTATAGTTTTACTGTTGTCTCATACGCTCACAACACTCAGCTTGTCATTACTCTGTCTCACAATAGTGAGCAGATGGCGTCCTCCCTGCGTGCATGTCTGTCCGATATTACAGCTTGGATGGACCTCAACTGAATGCTGAAAAGACTGAGGTCCTGGTACTGGGCAAGCTTTACAATATCTGGTCTAATGCCTGGTGGCCAGATAACCTCTGCCCTTTACCATCCCCCAAGTCGAAGGTTAAAAACCTGAGCATCAGGTGTAATGAGCAGCTCCCATTCAATGCCCTTGCCGGAAAGTGTTTTGGAATTTTGAGATCTTTAAAAAAATCCTTCACCTGCTTCCTAAATCTGCCCAAAAATCAGTAATCCAGGCACTGGTTATATCCAGATTGGATTACTGTAACATTTTGTATTTGGGTGTCTCCCAATTGCAACTAAAGAGGCTTCAAAGCATGCAGAATGCTTCAGCTCGGACACTGCTTGAACTTCCAAGTTGAACCTCTGTCAGCATTGCACTAAAGAAGTTGCACTGGTTACGAAACAGAGAATCACCTTTAAGGCTGTCTGTTCCTGCTACATAGCACCTTCCCATCAAGGCCCTGCCCATCTGCAGAATATGGTAGTTTCCTACGCTCCTAGTAGAGCTCTGAGATCGGCCGTGGTCAATCTCCCTTCCTCCCAGGAAGATGCATGAAGTTACACCCAGCCATCCTTTATGTGCGGCTGTCTAGAGGAAATACACAAAGTGAACTGTAATCCAGCCCAGCAAGTGATCAGAGACAGGCAACAAACACCAAATGGCTAAGAGCAGCAAAATGTCCAGCTTTCTAAAAGTAGCATTTTCAGAATCCAACTTTACCATTAAAGAGGATTTGTCATTAGCATTCCAGAGGTACTAAACATGAGAACTCTACCTTCTCTTAATTAGGAATGTAGCTTAATAAATGTAATAAGGAATCCACAATGTTAACCTATGAGAGGGGTAGGCCACTCAGTAGTTTGGTGGTTTTTCACTACCAGGGCATGTAAAACTTAAAAGCGCATGTCCTAACATTTGATTACACAGTACCCAGCCATATGGGCTACTTAGGGCCTACTTTAAGGATGTCTTATACGTAATAAAAGGAGAGTGTAACGCTGGGCAAGGAGTTTTAAATGCCAAGTCGGCATGGCAGTAAAACTAAACACACAGGCTCTGCCACTTCCGGGGGAATAAGAACTCTCTGTGGAGCCACATGGCACCACCTGTCATGCTATACAGGAGGCAATGACACAATAATCACACAATTACAAAATGCTTTGCTTGCTGTGCTGTTGTCATGTAATCCAAAGGCAGCTGGTTGTATGTCACTCTTCCTCCCACGGCAAAAACCAAAGGAAATGATGGACGGAGTGTTGAACATTGCAAGCACTCACCCCCAGTCATGAAATGCCAGAAACCGGTCCTAGGAAGCTTGTTTCCGGTCCAGGGAAGACATGGCTTGGCAGTTCGGGCTGGACTGTTCCCATGAGGCACAGGGTCAGACTGATTTGCATATGGCCATGTCTGAACTGGGGTGGCAGAGTGGGCTAAAGAACGGTGATGGATTAAACCCAGATCAGTTGACTGGGGGTGAGTGCTTGCAATGTTCAACACTCCGTCCATCATTTCCTTTGGTTTTTGCTTTGTTCGCCATAAGTTGGCAGGGTATGCTCAGACGTGAGTCCCTTGCTCACTTTGCCACTAGATTCAAGCAAGCCTGGCTGAAGACGGCTGAAATGCCAGAAACCGGTCCTAGGAAGCTTGTTTCCGGTCCAGGGAAGACATGGCTTGGCAGTTCGGGCTGGACTGTTCCCATGAGGCACAGGGTCAGACTGATTTGCATATGGCCATGTCTGAACTGGGGTGGCAGAGTGGGCTAAAGAACGGTGATGGATTAAACCCAGATCAGTTGACTGGGGGTGAGTGCTTGCAATGTTCAACACTCCGTCCATCATTTCCTTTGGTTTTTGCTTTGTTCGCCATAAGTTGGCAGGGTATGCTCAGACGTGAGTCCCTTGCTCACTTTGCCACTAGATTCAAGCAAGCCTGGCTGAAGACGGCTGAAATGCCAGAAACCGGTCCTAGGAAGCTTGTTTCCGGTCCAGGGAAGACGTGGCTTGGCAGTTCGGGCTGGACTGTTCCCATGAGGCACAGGGTCAGACTGAAATGCATATGGCCATGTCTGAACTGGGGTGGCAGAGTGGGCTAAAGAACGGTGATGGATTAAACCCAGATCAGTTGACTGGGGGTGAGTGCTTGCAATGTTCAACACTCCGTCCATCATTTCCTTTGGTTTTTGCTTTGTTCGCCATAAGTTGGCAGGGTATGCTCAGACGTGAGTCCCTTGCTCACTTTGCCACTAGATTCAAGCAAGCCTGGCTGAAGACGGCTGAAATGCCAGAAACCGGTCCTAGGAAGCTTGTTTCCGGTCCAGGGAAGACATGGCTTGGCAGTTCGGGCTGGACTGTTCCCATGAGGCACAGGGTCAGACTGATTTGCATATGGCCATGTCTGAACTGGGGTGGCAGAGTGGGCTAAAGAACGGTGATGGAGTAAACCCAGATCAGTTGACTGGGGGTGAGTGCTTGCAATGTTCAACACTCCGTCCATCTTTCCTTTGGTTTTTGCTTTGTTCGCCATAAGTTGGCAGGGTATGCTCAGACGTGAGTCCCTTGCTCACTTTGCCACTAGATTCAAGCAAGCCTGGCTGAAGACGGCTGAAATGCCAGAAACCGGTCCTAGGAAGCTTGTTTCCGGTCCAGGGAAGACATGGCTTGGCAGTTCGGGCTGGACTGTTCCCATGAGGCACAGGGTCAGACTGAAATGCATATGGCCATGTCTGAACTGGGGTGGCAGAGTGGGCTAAAGAACGGTGATGGATTAAACCCAGATCAGTTGACTGGGGGTGAGTGCTTGCAATGTTCAACACTCCGTCCATCATTTCCTTTGGTTTTTGCTTTGTTCGCCATAAGTTGGCAGGGTATGCTCAGACGTGAGTCCCTTGCTCACTTTGCCACTAGATTCAAGCAAGCCTGGCTGAAGACGGCTGAAATGCCAGAAACCGGTCCTAGGAAGCTTGTTGCCGGTCCAGGGAAGACATGGCTTGGCAGTTCGGGCTGGACTGTTCCCATGAGGCACAGGGTCAGACTGATTTGCATATGGCCATGTCTGAACTGGGGTGGCAGAGTGGGCTAAAGAACGGTGATGGAGTAAACCCAGATCAGTTGACTGGGGGTGAGTGCTTGCAATGTTCAACACTCCGTCCATCATTTCCTTTGGTTTTTGCTTTGTTCGCCATAAGTTGGCAGGGTATGCTCAGACGTGAGTCCCTTGCTCACTTTGCCACTAGATTCAAGCAAGCCTGGCTGAAGACGGCTGAAATGCCAGAAACCGGTCCTAGGAAGCTTGTTTCCGGTCCAGGGAAGACATGGCTTGGCAGTTCGGGCTGGACTGTTCCCATGAGGAACAGGGTCAGACTGATTTGCATATGGCCATGTCTGAACTGGGGTGGCAGAGTGGGCTAAAGAACGGTGATGGATTAAACCCAGATCAGTTGACTGGGGGTGAGTGCTTGCAATGTTCAACACTCCGTCCATCATTTCCTTTGGTTTTTGCTTTGTTCGCCATAAGTTGGCAGGGTATGCTCAGACGTGAGTCCCTTGCTCACTTTGCCACTAGATTCAAGCAAGCCTGGCTGAAGACGGCTGAAATGCCAGAAACCGGTCCTAGGAAGCTTGTTTCCGGTCCAGGGAAGACATGGCTTGGCAGTTCGGGCTGGACTGTTCCCATGAGGCACAGGGTCAGACTGATTTGCATACGGCCATGTCTGAACTGGGGTGGCAGAGTGGGCTAAAGAACGGTGATGGATTAAACCCAGATCAGTTGACTGGGGGTGAGTGCTTGCAATGTTCAACACTCCGTCCATCATTTCCTTTGGTTTTTGCTTTGTTCGCCATAAGTTGGCAGGGTATGCTCAGACGTGAGTCCCTTGCTCACTTTGCCACTAGATTCAAGCAAGCCTGGCTGAAGACGGCTGAAATGCCAGAAACCGGTCCTAGGAAGCTTGTTTCCGGTCCAGGGAAGACATGGCTTGGCAGTTCGGGCTGGACTGTTCCCATGAGGCACAGGGTCAGACTGATTTGCATATGGCCATGTCTGAACTGGGGTGGCAGAGTGGGCTAAAGAACGGTGATGGATTAAACCCAGATCAGTTGACTGGGGGTGAGTGCTTGCAATGTTCAACACTCCGTCCATCATTTCCTTTGGTTTTTGCTTTGTTCGCCATAAGTTGGCAGGGTATGCTCAGACGTGAGTCCCTTGCTCACTTTGCCACTAGATTCAAGCAAGCCTGGCTGAAGACGGCTGAAATGCCAGAAACCGGTCCTAGGAAGCTTGTTTCCGGTCCAGGGAAGACATGGCTTGGCAGTTCGGGCTGGACTGTTCCCATGAGGCACAGGGTCAGACTGATTTGCATATGGCCATGTCTGAACTGGGGTGGCAGAGTAGGCTAAAGAACGGTGATGGATTAAACCCAGATCAGTTGACTGGGGGTGAGTGCTTGCAATGTTCAACACTCCGTCCATCATTTCCTTTGGTTTTTGCTTTGTTCGCCATAAGTTGGCAGGGTATGCTCAGACGTGAGTCCCTTGCTCACTTTGCCACTAGATTCAAGCAAGCCTGGCTGAAGACGGTTGAAATGCCAGAAACCGGTCCTAGGAAGCTTGTTTCCGGTCCAGGGAAGACATGGCTTGGCAGTTCGGGCTGGACTGTTCCCATGAGGCACAGGGTCAGACTGATTTGCATATGGCCATGTCTGAACTGGGGTGGCTGAGTGGGCTAAAGAACGGTGATGGATTAAACCCAGATCAGTTGACTGGGGGTGAGTGCTTGCAATGTTCAACACTCCGTCCATCATTTCCTTTGGTTTTTGCTTTGTTCGCCATAAGTTGGCAGGGTATGCTCAGACGTGAGTCCCTTGCTCACTTTGCCACTAGATTCAAGCAAGCCAGGCTAAAGATGGCTGAAATGCCAGAAACCGGTCCTAGGAAGCTTGTTGCCGGTCCAGGGAAGACATGGCTTGGCAGTTCGGGCTGGACTGTTCCCATGAGGCACAGGGTCAGACTGATTTGCATATGGCCATGTCTGAACTGGGGTGGCAGAGTGGGCTAAAGAACGGTGATGGAGTAAACCCAGATCAGTTGACTGGGGGTGAGTGCTTGCAATGTTCAACACTCCGTCCATCATTTCCTTTGGTTTTTGCTTTGTTCGCCATAAGTTGGCAGGGTATGCTCAGACGTGAGTCCCTTGCTCACTTTGCCACTAGATTCAAGCAAGCCTGGCTGAAGACGGCTGAAATGCCAGAAACCGGTCCTAGGAAGCTTGTTTCCGGTCCAGGGAAGACATGGCTTGGCAGTTCGGGCTGGACTGTTCCCATGAGGAACAGGGTCAGACTGATTTGCATATGGCCATGTCTGAACTGGGGTGGCAGAGTGGGCTAAAGAACGGTGATGGATTAAACCCAGATCAGTTGACTGGGGGTGAGTGCTTGCAATGTTCAACACTCCGTCCATCATTTCCTTTGGTTTTTGCTTTGTTCGCCATAAGTTGGCAGGGTATGCTCAGACGTGAGTCCCTTGCTCACTTTGCCACTAGATTCAAGCAAGCCTGGCTGAAGACGGCTGAAATGCCAGAAACCGGTCCTAGGAAGCTTGTTTCCGGTCCAGGGAAGACATGGCTTGGCAGTTCGGGCTGGACTGTTCCCATGAGGCACAGGGTCAGACTGATTTGCATACGGCCATGTCTGAACTGGGGTGGCAGAGTGGGCTAAAGAACGGTGATGGATTAAACCCAGATCAGTTGACTGGGGGTGAGTGCTTGCAATGTTCAACACTCCGTCCATCATTTCCTTTGGTTTTTGCTTTGTTCGCCATAAGTTGGCAGGGTATGCTCAGACGTGAGTCCCTTGCTCACTTTGCCACTAGATTCAAGCAAGCCTGGCTGAAGACGGCTGAAATGCCAGAAACCGGTCCTAGGAAGCTTGTTTCCGGTCCAGGGAAGACATGGCTTGGCAGTTCGGGCTGGACTGTTCCCATGAGGCACAGGGTCAGACTGATTTGCATATGGCCATGTGTGAACTGGGGTGGCAGAGTGGGCTAAAGAACGGTGATGGATTAAACCCAGATCAGTTGACTGGGGGTGAGTGCTTGTAATGTTCAACACTCCGTCCATCATTTCCTTTGGTTTTTGCTTTGTTCGCCATAAGTTGGCAGGGTATGCTCAGACGTGAGTCCCTTGCTCACTTTGCCACTAGATTCAAGCAAGCCTGGCTGAAGACGGCTGAAATGCCAGAAACCGGTCCTAGGAAGCTTGTTTCCGGTCCAGGGAAGACATGGCTTGGCAGTTCGGGCTGGACTGTTCCCATGAGGCACAGGGTCAGACTGATTTGCATATGGCCATGTCTGAACTGGGGTGGCAGAGTAGGCTAAAGAACGGTGATGGATTAAACCCAGATCAGTTGACTGGGGGTGAGTGCTTGCAATGTTCAACACTCCGTCCATCATTTCCTTTGGTTTTTGCTTTGTTCGCCATAAGTTGGCAGGGTATGCTCAGACGTGAGTCCCTTGCTCACTTTGCCACTAGATTCAAGCAAGCCTGGCTGAAGACGGTTGAAATGCCAGAAACCGGTCCTAGGAAGCTTGTTTCCGGTCCAGGGAAGACATGGCTTGGCAGTTCGGGCTGGACTGTTCCCATGAGGCACAGGGTCAGACTGATTTGCATATGGCCATGTCTGAACTGGGGTGGCAGAGTGGGCTAAAGAACGGTGATGGATTAAACCCAGATCAGTTGACTGGGGGTGAGTGCTTGCAATGTTCAACACTCCGTCCATCATTTCCTTTGGTTTTTGCTTTGTTCGCCATAAGTTGGCAGGGTATGCTCAGACGTGAGTCCCTTGCTCACTTTGCCACTAGATTCAAGCAAGCCAGGCTAAAGACGGCTGAAATGCCAGAAACCGGTCCTAGGAAGCTTGTTTCCGGTCCAGGGAAGACATGGCTTGGCAGTTCTGGCTGGACTGTTCCCATGAGGCACAGGGTCAGACTGATTTGCATATGACCATGTCTGAACTGGGGTGGCAGAGTGGGCTAAAGAACGGTGATGGATTAAACCCAGATCAGTTGACTGGGGGTGAGTGCTTGCAATGTTCAACACTCCGTCCATCATTTCCTTTGGTTTTTGCACTCTTCCTCCCACCACATTTTCAGATTCCATAATTTCGAAATTTTTAATTTCGGATTACCATAGTTTTGTCCGTGTAAGTATTCATATGCCATGGATTCTGAGTTTTTATTTCTTTTTTCCATGTTTTATTCAATTATGAGTGTGTGGGGGGCGGGGGGAGAGACACACACACACACACACTTATGTTATGTTACTAAGAATTTATAGAGCGCACGAGTACTCGATTGAGTGTCCTGGCGCTAAACCACGGTGCAGAGGCACGCAAGACCTTGGCAGGTCGCACGGAGGAGGGGGTGAGCTCATCAGCACAGAGCTGGAGCCAATTGTCTCACTGTACTTGGTTCAACTGCACTTTCCATCATTTCATTTGAAGCAATTAAAAGAATATTGAGATAGAAGGAAGTTTGCTACACTTTACTGTTCAGTCCTAAATTCTGCATTGCCAAAAGTAACAGTAAACATCCTTGGTTATACAGAGACCACCATGCATTGATAGAGAGCCATTTGAGGAGTGGCAGAAGTGTGTAGCCTTTGCCAATGATCATGGGTGTAGCTTGGTCAGTAAGATTGGTGGTGGGGGAGTGGTGTTCATGTTTCCCAACAATCACACTGGTTTAAATATATTATATGAGAAGTAGGGCAGATGGAGGCTTAAGGAGTATTAGGGAGGCAGAGGAGTGCGGATTGTGAGGGGTACTTAAACTCAATATTTTGTAAAATAACAATTTTTTAACATCTTTAAAACAGAGATGAGTGTGTGTGTGTTTTCGTCTGCATGTGTGTGTAAAAATCCCAAGTGAAATCCGCAAACACCTCACTTTACCCGGCTTAAAGCACCTGCACCCAACTATTTAATACAGAATTGATTATTAGGGGGGTGTAGCACCCCTCCCCGAAGCTACACCCCTGCCAATGATGGCCTGTAAGCAATGCCAAAAGATGGTTAAGATATGCGTGTCAGCTGCAGTCAATGCTGACATACAAGGTCAATAAAAAAGAGTTCTGCAAAAGCAGTATAACGTGCATTTTGGGAGAGTGATATGCAGGAGGTGACACTCACCATGTAAACAGAATAAGATTAAACATTTTCATCATACCTCATTCTCTCAGAGACTAAGGCTTGATTGACTCAAGTTACTGGTGAAGCGTGGGGTGCTGTACTCGCTCCTGTTATGTTAAAGCCAGAATTTACACAAACTGTCCTCAAAAGTGCAATGTTGGTTGGTTGATGACCAATCTCAAAGACTGGGCTTATCAGGGAGGGGCTGAACATTTTTATACATGGGGGATAATGATGGCAGAGGTGTGGAGTACAACATGTACATTTCCTATAAAGTGTAACTTTAACATCCTTATCACAATAAACAAAGGAAGTGTGATATATACCATTAAAATGTCAAACAAGGCAACAACCTAAAATACTGGTACAGTATGTCACATATGTACCAAACTGGGTCAGATCATTCCTTCCTATTTGGTCGGAGAAAGTGAAGACTGGTCCTTGCTGCACACTGAGCCAGTTGCTCTGCTATAGGCTTACCGCGGGTTCTTCCTCGTTTGCTGCTTCATTCATTATCTTTCAGAGGTTGAGATCATCTGACATCAATATCCAAAGTTATGTGGGCGACCCTCTGCTTGCTACCATTGGACTTCAGCAGTAGAACTCCTGTCCCACCTTCTAAGTTGATGTATTTCTTTTCCTGACTACATCACAAGGAAGTATTACTCACAGCAAACTTGCCCTGTATGGCTAAAAGATGAATATCATCTTGGTAGGCACACCTTGACCCTTCCTAGCTTTCAAGAGGCCTTACACCTTGAGAACCACACCTCTGCAGTTATTACTGCTCACAATCCATGTATAGTGTTTAATTTCAAGTCCAACAAATCAAATATATCAATTGGCTAAAAATTGCTGCTATCAGTTTAATATGTCTGCAAGCATTGCTTCCAACTTTGTGTGTCAGCCAGGGGACTTCGCTCAGCAAGCAGATAATGCTTGAAAGATTTGATTATGAGAACACTTAATACATTTGCCTCCAAGTGTTTGCAATCATCAAGTACAATTTATCATAAACAAAGCAGCCAGCCTTGCTATGGAAAAAGGAGTACCACACTCATCGAGCCTTCACACAATCCTGCCTTGTGAAGCATCTGAAGACAGATGCGTTAAAATTGTATTAGCTAATTCCCACACTTAACATACGGTGTTCACCTTCTCCCATTTGCTAAGCCTTTAGGGGACCATTCTGAGTAGAGAATTTCTCCAGGATAGCCTTTATCAAATGAAGAGAAGTTCTTTCTCAGACATTCTTTTTTTAAAAAATGTATTTCTTTATTAACATTTTCCATTAAGTCAGCATTAATACAGTTAAAGTGGATTATACGGTTTCTTCATAGCTCAGTTTACCCCCTCTCCCCCACCACCCGCGTCATATTAGTCTTTGAATTAGGCTATTGCTTGGGAATCCTGTATCTCGAGGCTGTAGTGCTGTATCCAAGGTGTCCATATTTTCCAGAATTTTTTGGGGCATCCCCGGGCCACATATGTGGTCTTTTCACCTGTCATGTACATATCCATCCCCTTTTTCCATTCATCGACTGTGGGCCCCTGTGTCTTCCCCCATTTACGTGCCAGATCTCTTTTGGCAAGTACCAAGCCAAGATTGGTTAACAACAACATTGGTTTCGAGAGGTCTACTTCTGTACTTATACCTAATAGCACAAATTTAGGATCTCTAGGAATCTTTTCACCCATCACCGCCTCCCGCTCTAATAATATATTTTCCCAATAGACCTGCACTCTGTGGCACTTACATATCGTGTGGAAATAATTGCCAACTTCCTCTGTACATCTAAGGCAGTTGGGTGTTTCAGCCCTACCTATCTTGTGTAGTCTTGCCCTAACATAATAAGTCCTGTGTAAATACCTGTACTGAATCAGTCTAAGTCGTGTTTTGATGGCTACCTCGCGTGGGTGCATCAACGCATTTTCCCAATCTAGGTCTTCTAAGACTCCTAACTCCAATTCCCTCTTTATTCTTAGTTTCTGAAGCGTGTTTGGTTTATTGTTTATTATGGTGCGGTATGTCCAGGACACTGCTTTTTCCGCTAGTGCACCCATGAGGAGTCGTCCCTCTAATTGGGAGTATTCAGACAGTGTATCTATGTCTATATGCTGCGCCTCCCAAGTGTGGGCCAGCTTTAAATAGTTATAATACTGTGTCTGTTGTAGATCATATTCCTTCTGGAGGGTGGAAAATGTGGCTAATTTCTTATGGTCTAAAATGTCTTTGATTTGGGAGATACCCAGCAAGTCCAATTTTTTAAAGCTGCTCTGTTTTGAAAATTCTTTGAGTCTCTGTCCTACCCAAAGAGGAGTTTCTCTAGTGATTTTTTTGTTCCATTTGATATACCTTTCTGTTTTTTCGCAAGCGGTTATGACCAACTGCGTACCTGTGAGTAGTTTTGTGGCTCCCTTCCCCCCCATAAAGATAGTGTGTATGTGGGTGTAGTTCAAATTGCCTGCGCTCCAACGCATAAGTGGGGTGGTCCCCGGGCATAAGTATCCATGCATTCACCACTATGAGGTGGGTAGCCCAGTAATAAGCTCTTATATGTGGTAGTGATATGCCACCATTATATTGATTGTGTTGCAGCGTGGCCAGCGCCACTCTAGGGTGTTTCCCCTCCCAGAAAAATGTGCGTAGAGTGTCATCCATCTTACCAAAAACTTCTTTTTGGATGGGAAGATATGTGTTCTCGAGGATATAGAGGAATTTTGACAGTGTTATCCTCTTATATAATGCGGCATTGCCTAAAAGTGTCAATGGAAGAGTTGTCCACCGGTCTACGTCCATCTTAAATTCTTTAAGGAATCTGTACAGATTCCGACTAAGCGCATCTCGTCGATCTGTAGTAACGTAAATGCCTAAGTATTGTATGTCTTTGTATTCCACCTGGAGGCGTCCCATGCATTCAGGAGGTCCCCCTCCCTGATTTGCTATATATAAACAGGATTTGTCTCAGTTTATTTTGTAACCGACGTGTTTGCCGTAGTATTTGAAACATTCAAGTTTTCGTGGAAGCGTCTGACTGGGGTTTGTAACATAGAGGAGGATGTCATCCGCATATAGCGATATGCGTTCATCCTGGGTTTTCATGTCATTAAGTCGAAAGCCCGTCATATCTGGATCCGTTCGAACAACACATGCGAGGGACTCCAGCACTAGGGAAAAGAGGAGGGGGGACAGGGGGCATCCCTGTCTCGTCCCGCGTTCTATCGGGAAGTCCCCGTAGAGTACTCCATTTACCCGTACCCAAGCTAGTGGCTGCTCATACGGCGATCCATTGTCAAAAGATAGGGCCAAAGCCAAATTTCTCCAACCTTGCCCTTAGAAAGGGCCAGTGAACAGTGTGGAATGCTTTTTCTGCGTCCAGAGATAGTATGAAATGCGAGTCTGTCCTGGTTGTTACTATTTCTAGCCAGTTGTGTATGCGCCTTAAATTTAACCGTGTGGACCTCTTCGGCATAAACCCTGATTGGTCACGATGAATAAGACTGGATATTTCTATTGTGAGCCTGTCCGCAAGTATACGCGCTATTATTTTCGTTTCTATGTTGAGAAGCGAAATGGGCCGATAGGAGGCACACGTCTATGGTGGTCTATACTTCTTGGGGATTACCACTATTCTGGCCGTTTGGAGATCTTTCGGAAGGCTGCCTGCGGCTTGTGCTTCCCGAAACAGGTTGAGGAGATGGGAACTTAACAGTGCCGCATTCTGTTTGAAAAGTTCAGGAGGCAATCCATTGGGACCCGGGGCTTTCCCGGTTTTCAGGTGGCTAATTGCGCTCCTGACTTCCTCTATTGTTATTTCTTCATCTAGCTCTTGTGCTTCCTCCGGGTCTAATCTGGAGACCTCGATTGTCTCTAGATAACTGAATATCTGCGATTGTCCTGCTGGGGGACACTCGGCATAGAAATCTTTATAGTAATGTGCAAAGGCGGTTGCTATTTTGGTGGTAGTCACGTGTGTTTGACCGTCATCTGTTTTTATCTGTGTTACCCATCAAGCCTCCGATTCTTTCTTACTGAGCCATGCCAGTAGTCTGCCTGTCTTGTCTCCTGTGTCATATAGGCGCCTGTACATTGCCTGTATTACCTGTTGCGCATCTTTCCTGGCCAGAGCTGAATATTCCTGCCGGAGGGTCTGCATCTTTCGGAGCAGCAAAGGATCGTCTTGTGTTAGGATTTGTGTTTCAAGTTGGGGAAGTCTAGTTTCCAGCTCAGCTATTTCTTCATTTTCTTTACTTTTTTTATGGGCTAAAATGTTCTGAGCTCGGTCTCTCAAGACTGCTTTGTAGGCCTCCCAAAGTATTTTAGCGGAATCCACAGATCCTGTGTTTTCTTTAAAATAGAGCTCCGTATCTACTCTGATTTCCTGTGCTACTTTAGGGTCTTTCAGCTCCCAGACATTAAGTTTCCCCTCTGTCTTGAGGTGTTGTCTATCTCTTCCTACTGTAAGCCAAAGGGGCGAGTGATCCGAGAGTCCTCTAGCTAAGTACTCTATCTTCTGGAAATCCATAATTTCTCCTGCTGGGGCCAGTATATAAGCTATCATAGAGAAGGTTATATGAGCCCCCGAATAGAAGGAGTATGCCCTAGCGCTTGGATGATGTCTGCGCCATAGGTCTGTGAGAGCTAACGTGTCTTGTGAAGCGCTTAAGTTGTGTCTCACTGGGGTTGTCAGTAAGGACAGTAGTACAATCGGACCGAAGGTCTATTACATCATTAAAATCCCCTCCTATAAGATGAGTGTTTGAACCAGCTTCTAAAAGTATGCCTGCTAATTTCTCCAGTGTCCGCTTTTGTAATCTCGGATGTGCATATGTGCTTATTAGAGTCATGTCCATTCTGTTCCATATCCCTTTTACCACCACATAAGTCCAGTTTGGATCCGTCCAGGTGCGCTCAATTCTGAACGGTGGGGATTTCTTGATTAGAATTGCGACCCCCCCTTGCGCCTATGGAAAAGCCCGCATGAGCTAGCCTCTTATAGACTCCTCTTCCTAGGAACCCACACTGTGTGCCCCTCAAATGTGTTTCTTGCAGTCGTACTATGTCAGGTTTCAATCTCTTACTGTATGCAGACACTAGGCCTCTCTTTATTTTGTCTCCTATCCCATTTACGTTCCAGGAGAGAACTGAGTATGTATCGTTATTTTGTGCTGTCATTATGTGAGTGCGGATGGTGGATGTCTATGTTGTGATTTCTCCCTGTCGACCCCTTCTGCTTTACTTTACACCAGTTGTGGCAGTGACCTATGCTAGCTGCAGTGCTCACTAAGTGGACCCGGACCCTCAACTTCCTCCCTTCTTCACCCCTCCTAACTGAACACAATTGTATAAAAACATTACCCCCCTTTCCCAATTCGAACCCCCCTCCCCGCTTGCTCCCGCACATCACGCCTGTTCCCAAAAATGTCAACATGACAACTCTGCGTATGTGTCAAACGAGAAGTCTGTCGATCCTCCCCTCCCCCTTTCTCCCTTAACTCAAGTTTTAAATCAAAAAAATGAACAGTTCACTGTATACTTCCCTTCTCCTGGAGAGTGGCCAAAGTCTTCAAAGTCTCGGGAAGTCTACAGTGTCTCTTGGAGGGCGTCTAGCCCCTAATCATCATTCCTCCTCGTCGCCGTTGTTGGATTGCTGCAGTTGAGAGTTCTCACATATAGGGTTTGAGCCTGAAGCCACCAGATGTTGGAACTGCTCTAGAAGCAGGTGCGCGGCGGCTTCAGTCATGGTTCTGCGCATTTCAGCTTGATCCGAGTCTTCGTTACCACTTGATCTCTGCGAGGTTTTCGACATACATACGAGGGCTGTAACATCGTCCGTATCTGAGATAGTATTTTTCTGGTCGCTGGGTCTCAGGGTTCTCCCCGGTGTAGTCTTAATCTGAGTCCGGCGCCTGGGCGCTCGTCGCTGTCTCTTTTCTTTGATCAATTCCCAGCTTGCGCCTGGCCACTTGTCAGCAAGCGAGAGAGCCGCGGATGGCGATGGTCGCCTCAACCGAGGCCGTTCTTCAATCCATGACCACGCCTCCTCCGGTGTCTGAAAAAAATGTGTGTTCATTTGAAAAATGACTTTGAGCATAGCAGGAAACAGGAGCATATACTGGATTCCAAGAGCACGGAGTTTCACCTTTACTGGATCGAAAGTGCGGCGTTGTTTTTGCACGTCTCTTGAGTAGTCCAGGAAGACCATCTCTCTCGTATTCTCATATTTGACCTCGCCCTTCTTCTGGAACTCTCGGAGTATTAGATCTTGGTCCTGAAAATTCAAGAATCTATCTATCTGCTGCCGAGGTGGGACCCCTGGCTGCGGTCGGATTCCAGGCATTCTGTGCGCCCTTTCTATAATGAAGCATGACGAGAATTGTGTCTCTGGAAGGGCATTCTTGATGAAGGTCAGGAGAAACTGGCCCAGATCCGAACGTTCTGTGTTGTCTGGAAAACATATGAATCGCAGGTTATTCCTACGGGTCCTGTTTTTGGCGGCGTCGACCCGCCAGGCCACATCCTTCATAGTCGCCATTAATCCGGCCACTTCTGTAGTCGTGGTCCGCGAGTTATCCTCGAGCTCGGAGACTCTATGTTCAACCTCTGTCACTCTTTTAGAGACCTTATGCAGGTCTTGGTGCAGAAAAGAAACCTCCGTCCGCATCTCCGCCATCTTGTTTTCCAAGCTTTCTTGCGTATCTTGGATCGCTTGTAATACCGCATCAGTGTCCGGGCGGGGGGTGAACCTCCCTCCGCTCCCGCTGACGCAGGTAGGACTGTTATGAAGCGGTCCAACTTCCCCTGTTTAGTTGTTTTGGGCTCCTTGTCCTTTGCGGCGTCTATGCGACCAAGCTGCTGCTTTTATGTCCCTCTCAGATATGGTGCTTGTCGAATATCAGTGAGCTGGGGAGGCACCTCACTGTATAGCGCCGGTCCACACTTGTGACGTCAAACACCACTGTTTGTTTTCGTGGAGGTACCAAAAGGTTCCTTGTATTTGACCCCCTTTCCGAGAGAGGAACAATCCTCCACCACTTGTGGCGTGGCGTGTCTCCTGTGTGCGCATTACTGGAAGACCACCACTCTGGTGTTTGTTTTTCTGCCACCACACGTCGTTCAGCGCTTGAGGTGCTGGTGTCCCTCCAATCTAGCAGCCTAGGTACAAATAGTGAGCCCCTTTCAGTGTTTCTCCGCCTAGCACAGTCCAACCATGGGGTCCGGGCGTGACGGCTCCCCATCGCACCCCACCTGCGCAACGTCATCAACCTCTCCTTCGAGACCGCGACCTGCCCAGAGAGCTGGAAACACGCTGAGATCAACGCCCTACTCAAAAAACCCAAGGCGAACCCGAGCGACCTCAAGAACTTCCGGCCCATCTCCCTGCTTCCATTCCCAGCTAAGGTCATTGAGAAGATCGTCAACAGACAGCTAACCTGCTACCTCGAAGATAACAGCATCCTGGACCCCTCCCAGTCAGGATTCCGCAGCAACCACAGCACCGAGACCGCCCTCATCGCCGCCACAGACGACAACAGGATCCTGCTGGACAATGGCGAGACGGCGGCCCTCATCCTCCTGGACCTCCCCGCCGCCTTCGACACTGTCTGCCACCACACACTATGCACACGCCTCCACGACGCAGGGATCCGAGACAAGGCGTACCCCAGGGATCTTCCCTCAGCCTGACACTGTTCAACATCTACATGGCTCCACTCGCACGCATCGCCCGACAGCATGACCTTAACATTATCTCCTATGCCGACGACACTCAACTTATCCTCTCCCTCACCAAGGACCCCCTCACCGCCAAATGCAACCTCCACGAAGGAAAGAAAGCCGTCGCCGACTGGATGAAGTGCAGCCGACTTAAGCTGAACACAGACAAGACGGAGATCCTCATCCTCGGCTCCAACCCATCAGCCTGGGACGACTCCTGGTGGCCCTCGTCACCAACCGACCACGAACGCAACCTGGGAGTCATCCTTGACTCAACGCTCACCATGACCAAGCAAGTCAACGCAGTCTCCTCTTCCTGCTTCAACACCCTCCGCATGCTCCGCAAGATCTACAGGTGGATCCCGACAGACACGAGAAAAACTGTCACCCAGGCCCTCGTCAGCAGCAGACTCGACTACGGAAACGCCCTCTACGCCGGAGCCCCGACCAAGCTCATCAAACGACTGCAAAGAATCCAAAACGCCTCTGCACGCCTGATCCTCGACATTCCACGCCACAGCCACATCACCCCCCACCTGAAGAACCTGCACTGGCTCCCCGTCGACAAGAGAATCTCCTTCAAACTCCTGATCCATGCACACAAGGCACTCCACAAGACCGTCCCAGCCTACCTCAATAGTCGACTCTCCTTCTACATTCCCAACCGTCACCTCCGCACCGCCGACCTCTCCTTGGCCACCGTTCCGCACATCCGGAGAACCACCACCGGAGGGAGATCCTTCTCCCACCGCGCCGCCAAGATCTGGAACACCCTTCCCCTCAACCTACGACAGACCCAAGACCTGCTGACCTTCAGGAGGCTACTCAAGACCTGGCTATCCGACCAGTAGCGGCAACCGCCCCCCCCCCTCTCCCTCAGCGCCTTGAGACCATCGAGAATGAGTAGTGCACTTTACAAATCTTGTGATTGATTGATTGATCTGTTATCACCCCCTAGAATGGCTACAGAGACTAGTGCTGCATTTGTAAGGGCTGTTCGCGAGGCTGCCACTCTTTTGCACTTACAGCCTCCCTCGGTCTCTTTGTCTTCCGACCCATTGTTGCATATCCTCCACCAGGGTGAGGTGGGGGGGGGTCCCTTGCTGCCTTTTGGTGGGTCATTATTTGACACCCTTCTTGGCACATGGGCACGGCCCTCCTCGGGTGACCCTGTGGATCGGTCCATTGCACATCGGCATCGTCCAGCTCCGGATGACCCTGTCTGCTTGTCCCTTCATCCTAGGGCTCAGGGCCGGATCGTCCAGGTGGTTTTCGCCACGCTGCCTTCCTCTCCTTTCCCGTTACTGCCTCCTACCAGGGATTCTCGTTGGTTGGAGACCTGTGGCCGTCACATTTTTGCGTCCACTAGTTCGTAGTTCGGGCATCCGTGCTTTGAACACAACTTGCGTGTTCGCACGGGCTACTTTTGCCCTTTGGGACTTGGTTGAAGGTCTTCTTCCCTCTCTTCCAGAGGGTCCTCGTACTGACCTAGCTCGTCTCCTTCATCATGGCCGGGACATGGCACAGTTTACCATTAGATCGGCCATGGATTCTACCGACTCTGTGGGTCGGACGATGGCAAGGTCTGTCGCACTGTGTCAACATGCTTGGCTGCACGGTGGTGGTTTTCATGAAAATATCCGGGAGAGTTTATGGGATTTGCCGTTTGATGGTGTATCCCTTTTTGACAGTCATGCGGACTCAGCAGTCAACCGCCTCATGTTTAACCTGCCATAATTTCATGTTTTTAACATTCTTTTACGGTAGTTACTTCCATGTGCAGTGTTATTCTGAGCCCTGGGTTCATGCTGTAATACCCAGGTGGTCTGGATGGCTTGTCGCCGTTTTTGTTTCCCTTTATTACAGCTGATCGGCTGCTTCTGTTCTGTTGACCCTCTGTCTATGAGCCCAGGCTAAAGAGGTGTCCCTGGCTGGGGGTGAGGCTTACCATATGTGGGGTATTTGTTGGCTACTGTGTAGCTGCCCCCCTTACACATGTGGCTTGGTAGGCTCCTGTGGAGTCTTTTTCTTAGGGCGTTGCCCTGCAGATCTGACTGTGGTCTTTTTCACATTCATGTGGTCCTCCGGTTGGCATCGCTCTATGGCCTATCCGTTGGAATCTACGGTTCGTCCGTGGCACTCCTTTCCGAGTGTAAATGGCCACTTTCTCTGGGTTTCTGCCTTGTTTGTTTCTTCCAGGAGGGTCCTTTCAGTTTCCCTTCCTTGTCTGTTTCAGTTCTTCATAGTTCTGCCGCTGCGAATGTCCTACCAGTGGACGACCTTGGTAGGTGCCCTGTCACTGTACTAAGGCACGAGGTTGCCATGGCGCATTTCTCCTATGTTGTATGCATGTCCGGTGGTTGCTCCCCACTGTATTCGCTGTTACAGAGGACTGACGTTTTCCGGTGCCTGGTTCTCCCCTCCCATTCTGTGTTGGATAGTGCATTTCGTATTTATTTCTTGCATGGTGGCATCTTAATCTCTTGCACCGCTCATGTACATTGCCTTGTGCCTTGCTTTCCTGGGTACTTCCCCGGCACAGGTTTTCCTCTTCTCCTGCTGCCATTAGAGCAGGAGCTTTGGCATACTTCTACTTCTGGATGCTGCTGCTGCTGCTGCTCTCTGTAGAGGTGCTCTCCTCAGGACGTTCGCTGTCTTCTTTGTTCTTGTGTGCACATCTCTATACAAATCATGTTACACTATGTACGCTTGTGTGGGTTCTTCCTGTACTGGTCACCCTTCCAGTTTGCCTCGCGTGGGACTTTTGCTTCTCCCTGCCGAGTGGCTGGTATTGCTTATAGATCTGGACTTTATCTGTCCGGTTCTGCTGCGAAATGGCTATTGCTACCTATGGTGCACTCTTGTTTCTTGTATGCCACTCCTCCTTATGGCTGAAGTCTTCTTCTGATGTTGTTCTGTCTTGCGTCTACACACACCCAGGGGCCACTCACACTAGGTTTTTTTCTGCGGTGTACATGGGCATGTCATGGACTTCTCGTTGGTGCAGTCCTTCATTCTGTGTGTGCTCATTTCACAGATCCCTTTCACAGGTTACGTACCTTGTCAGGTATCTCTTGCATCTGGACTATTCTCGTGGCACTTCCTTGTGCCTTTCCTTTTATGTGGTGTGGTTCTGACTGTACACACAGTCTACCCTGTGTCCTCCTGCCGCCCGCATGTTCTTTTTGTAGTCCTGATTTTGTTTTTCATGTCCGCCCTTTCCAAGGTCTCTTTAGGAAAGGGAGATTGCGCACTATCAAGTCTGGTGTCTCTAGTGAGATTGGATCTTCCTGGGCATGGTCAGCACCCTCCCGCTGCTGTCCCCGGTGTCTTCCTTGGTGCAAATCCACAGTGCTTCTTCCACTGTTAGCCATATTCAACCTGTATGCTTGGACTCGGTCATACCATCTTATCCTCTCTCTGGGCCCTTCTTTTCTTGAAGTTTTGAGCTTTTTGTTGGGCACTGCCCTTCTGGTTCTGTTATCCCTTTCTACACTGTGTACTCTGATGGGCTTTATGCTGTCCCTCAGCGGCTTGTGATCCTTTGCCTCCCACTGGTCTGGGATTCTCCACTGTGGCATTGCTGCCCCCACTGTGTCTCGTCACCTTGTTGACATCTGGGTTCCTTTGGAACTCGGAGGGGTTCAGTCGCAGACCCGCCTCCTGTGGGGTATGGCTTTGGTATCTATTCTAAGTTCAGGAATCTGCGGCTAGATGTCTCTATCTAATGGACGAGTTACTTACCTTGGGTAACGATGTATCTGGTAGAGACACAGTCTAGCTGCAGATCCCCTAACGCCCGCCCATCCTCCCCGTTCTGCGAGGACCTTTTCAGGTTGCGTTTTATGCTCGCACCTCCCTTTAGGTGGCTTTGTCTTCCTGCAGGGTGACATCTTTCCTCTTTCTTCCTCGGAAGGATGGTTCTTTCTGGTTTCCCTGTTTTGCTCCCCCATTCTGGTGGTGGGGCAGGGGGTTCATATCTCCTCCTACATTCCTACACCCTGACTCTGGTTGGGGCAGAGGGTTCATGTCTCCTCCTACATTCCTACGCCCTCACCGTGGTTCTTCCAGTGTGGGGCCTTCTGGCATTTTTCTTCCCTCCCTCCCAACCGTTTTCGTTGTTTTAGGTTCTCTTGTCTTTGATTCTACTATGGTCCATTGCCTTGGGGTCTCGCTCAGTGGGCGCCTCACCAATAGTTCTCCTACAAAGGTTAAGGCATGTCTAGTGTTGCCTACCTTTGGTGGATCGTTTTTTCATTCTATGGTTCAGGTCTTGTTGCATGTCACGGTCGGATCTTGTAGTTGCAGGCTTTCTGTCGTCTGCCTTGGCATATTTTGTTTGCCTCGGGGGAGGGCATTGCTTTCGCTTTTGTATGGCTGCTTTTCTGAGCACTGCTTGGCTCTTTCTCGTCAATTGCTTTCCGTGTACAGTGCTTGTTCCTGTCCCTTGTGGTGGTGTTTCTCACCATGCCCTTCTATTTGTTTCACAGATTTTTATCATTTTTCACACACTGTTCCCATACTCTCACAGTTTTTGGTGGTGGCTTTGTGTTGTGGCACGGAAAAGTTTCTCCGAAGAAACTGACGTCAGTGCACCGGGAGGGACTTATATGGCTTCGCTGGCGTCATGTCCACGCATGACGTGAGGGCAGAGCCATGTGGCGCCATCCCCCAGCGCGCAGAGGTGCTGCTGCAAAAAATTTCTGGATCCAGTCTGACGCCTGGGGATATTCTAAGTCAAGGAATCTGCGGCTAGACTGTGTCTCTACCAGATACATTGTTACCGAAAGGTAAGTAACTCGTACTTTAGAACTATTATGTAGTCTACAGTAATGATTTCATGTAAAATAGGTGGTGTGTTGTCACTTAACCAAGATTCTGTGACAAACATTAGGTCAGATATATTCATTTATCTAGCACCGAGGATTATGCAGGCAAGAACAGGTTTCAGAAGTTGATGGAGCATATGCTAAATAAAATCGTGGGTTTCAGAGAATTATTAGGGGTAATGTAAGGAGGTCATTATCAAACCTGGGCATGCTCATCAGACATTTTACAGAGTCAGAGAGAGGTTGGGATGAGGGAGTAAATAAAGTGGAAGCAGAGACAGGAGGTAGATTGAGGTATAGTGAGTGAGGTTTGAGAAGTAGGGAAGAGAGATGGAAGGTTTGAATGAGTCTACCGGGCTAGTGCATGGAGGGGCGGAATTAGAGGTTTGGAATGGATGGGGAATGTAGAATTTAAGCAGATGAGGATTGAGGGGCAGAAGAGCGTTCAGGGTTATTGTAGGTATTGACGTGTCAATGAGTAGAAGTGTGAGTGCATGTGGGAGGAAGATAGTATTGCTATTTGAAAGAGGTTTTTATTCTAGGATGGATTTAAAAGATAAAGATGCATGCAGATTGCAGAGATGAGAGGAGGGCTCATGCAGAGGGGTTTGGTGAAAAAGGGGTGGTATGTGGGAATAGTATGAGTTTACCCAATGCAGAAGTTTGCTCTGTGTCTTCTTTGGTAAACTCACCGTCTCATTCCATCCTGTGTGTAACATGCCCACCAGTCTTTCTCCTCCTTGCTTGAGTTGTCTGTTTTCTGGAGGTCTGGTACCATGTTTGCATCTCCTACGTTATTCCTCCTGGGGCCCAACACATAGTAGTACCTGAGGCCCTCCTCACTCCATAATCCTGTATAGAACTCACTAAAAGTCTTAACTTATCATCTCTTTTCTGTTAACTGGATCCTACAGTAAAAGTAACTAAGGAACCACAGTTAGGTGCAGGCCTCTTTGGTAGGATGCCAGTGGGTGTCCTGTCGTGGTATGTTAGAATGAAAGTGCTGTGCTGAAATATCTGACATGCCTGTTTTCCTCCAGTGATGCCGGCGAGCTGAAGCTGCACCCGAGCTTGTTCCTTCTGCTTTTGATCCTGGGTAAACTGTATCCTTCTCCAATGGACGGCACGCATTCCGCTCTCAGCATGGCACCCTTTGTGCCCTTCGTCATGAGGTAAGGTGTGAACATGTTTCAGCCTTCAGTTAACCCTTGGGTGCAGTAGTCGTGATCAGGACCCAGGTTGCTGTGTTACCTTCTCACCGCTCTTTAATTGTATAGACAGACTCCTATTTATGTTTAGGTATAACTTGTAGACAAGGCGTGTTCAGTGAAGGTCTAGGAGGTATGGATCTGTGCTAGATTTTCTGCATGTCTACTATAAATTCGCATAGAATAAATGTGGAAGAATCATCGACACAGTAGTTCCTTATTTTCAAAATGTGGCACAGACCCGTCCCTCCTGGACCTACGTTGGGCACCCTTACTGTCGAAGCAAGCTTGCCACACTTACAAATGACATTTAGTTTGTTTCCAGAGCAGACAGTCTAAGTTAGCCACCGAGTACCTTCACATTTCTTTACTTCCGTAGTACTTTTTCCACAGTTTGTAGTGCTTGTGAGCACATGTTGCAAGCATGTTGATAGTGCTTGCCCTGTACCCGATAGGCACATAAAAGTGCTGCAATTCTCCCATGAAGGGAGAGATGTGCATATAGAGTTGTTGTAGGGTACTGCACAGTGGTGCTGGAAAACATTTCAGAGTGACTGTACTTACATCACTGAAGCCATATGGAATGTGAAAATCCAAGCGAAACACTAGGAACAAATGTAGCAAATGAGACACGCCAGTTCAGCAGGAGGGTGGTATGGTTGTTGTATATAGCTGTCGGGGCATTTTGGAGCATACTGTTGCATATATATAACTAAAGTATGGTGTGGTAGCACACAGTCATTTACAGACAGCACATTTCCCATTGAAATGGCACCTAAATTTGAAGATTCATGCACTTTTACCTATTAAGTTATGTAGCACGTAACCAGTAATTTGTGGAAATAGAGTTTCACAAATATTTATGATTTGTGCATCACCAAGTAAAGTGCCTTGATTTGTCTTAATGGCATTAAAATCTTTACTTCCATCATATTTCAGAACTGCAAAAAATGTGCCTCATTTGTGATTACCTGATTTGTGATAACTGCTGATGTATGCTGAATAATTTATATATAATATAATAATCCTCTAACTTTGCAGTCCAAGAAAGAAAGGTAAACACCAGTCCCTGAGTTAAATGAATAAGCAGCCTTTTGAGACGAGGCCTAGCCTGGCGTTTTAACTCGGTCTTTGAACACACAGCAAATGTGACAAGATAAAAAACTGAATTTAAAGGCATCTTTATTCCTCATTCATTTTTTGAACTCCATTATGGTTAATTTGGGGGTTCTGCAGCATGCCCGCACCCCTAGTTCAAGGATATCCTTTTTCACTACATTATCTTACTACTTAATCCATTCCACTGCATCATTATGTTATCTCGAGGGTTGTGTAGACTGTCTACATAAACCTAGGATTACCGTTTGAGTTATTGCTTATATTATTATTTTTTTTAAACAGATTTTATTTGTCAAATATCAAATAGGATGCAGAGCTCTGTGACCCAGAGACTTCTGCACAATAAACTCACATCATCATGACTTTGACATTTAAAGAATAATAGTCAAGGAGAAGTGGAAGGAAATACAAATAGAAGAAATCAAAAAAGAAAAAAAAATTTTGAGGCTGCTTTAGCTGTTTTTCTGCAAAAAATTGTGAAATGATATGCATAAATAGAGGGACTTTTGGTAAGGAGCTAAATTATCATTCACATTTTGCTGTCTGCTATGGTGGGTGGAAGCAAAATGTGAATGATAATGATGGATCTGCCCAATTTAACCATCGGTTCCCTTCACTTTCAGTGACTGCACAAAATATGTGCACATTGTTCATATCCACCTAGAAATTGGTCCCTTTCTTTTCGGTGATAAACCAGTTATTTTAATTTTACTTATTTTTTATATTAACTTTAAATAACAGCTATTTATTTTGCCTGTACTTAGGGTGTCCAGTTAGATGGTGATTTATTTTCCATCTCCTTTTTGAAGTCATAAAGCATTAAGGTGATATTGTAACATTGTATCTGTCTGCAGTTTCAGTGCTTGTTTTGCTTGTGATTTATTATTGTCTCCTTCACAAATAACAAAATGCATGCACAACTAAAAGACTTTTATGTTTAAAAAAATCACTAGTAATCTGAACACACCAATGAAGGTTTTTTAAATGTAAACTTTATAATTCAACCTATGACGGCCTTCCAAGGTCAGACCTTTTGGCTTTGCCAATGCTTGTTTTAAAAAGCTTCTGGTATTTCACACTAATGGATCTTCGTGGTACGGTGTAATTGTATTTGCTTAATGAATATCTCTCTTTGAATGGTAGTTAATGTGGTGATGAAAACTCGAGAGCCCTTTAATAGGTTTATTTATTCCTTTGCGAGATTTATATAGCGCTGGCTAGACCCGAGGGTATCAGAGCGCATTACAACACATAGCATTGATAGAAGGGTTCACAGTTGACATAGTATAACAAGAGGGGATAAAAAAGTATAACATAAAATACGTCTCTGAACTAAAGTTGGAGTGGTGTACTACTCAACTGATAATCTCAATAAATCATGTTGATTTGTTTCGTTGTATAAATAAATCCTTCATTTTCAATGTCATCCGACAATAAAAAGTTCTAGCCAACGCGTTTCGTTCATTAAACAATGAACTTCTTCAGGGCGATGAAGGGTGTGTAATTGGTGGGGAGAGATGATCCTTAGATCCCCATGTGATTTCTTAAGCGGAATGCGAGCCTGCTCTAATATGCTCGTAGTGTTGCCGAAATCTTGCATGCGCAAAACAATGCGATTGAACAGGCCTCCTTGATAAGGGCCAGGAACCGTGGTTCTGTGGTGTAGAACTCCCTGGTCAATCCTGTTCGGATCAGATAAAATACGTCTCTCAAAGAGTAACAGATAATTCATCATTGTCAGTCCGAGTCATAGAAGCTGATTGGGCGACTGTATTGACTGGTCCTGTTGGTGTGGCAAACTCAGGGGGGGGCAGTCTGATGTATTTGTTCAGTAATAGAGTTTTGAGATTCCGTTTAAAGCAGGAATAGGAAGGGTTGCAGTGAAGATCTTTAGGAAGAGAGTTCCAAATCGATGGAGCGTTACCTGAGAAAGAGCTTTTCTGAGATTATTTTTTTTCAATTTGGGAGAGGTGAGAAGTAGTGAGTCGGAGCTTCTTAGAGCCTGAGTTTTGCCCGCTCTCAATAGTTTGTGTTCTAAATATTTAGGGTTTGCTGTGTGAGGAGCTTTGTGGGTGATACAGGGTATCATGAAGATGCATCTGCCTTCTATTGGGAGCCAACTGTTATAGAAATCCAAAATATGTATTGTATTGTGGCCATCATATTGTGCTTGCGCTTACTACCGCGAGGTATGCACCTTCTTTTTCTCCATGATATGTGTGTATCTATTGAAGATTATAGACAGCAAGAAAGGCAAGCAGGGAATGCTATATGAGGGCATGAGCTGTAACAGAACAGGGCTCCCATGTAGGAGATTGGGGTCTCTTCTGTAGCTGGCCATCCTCTTGGGAAGATTGTTAGACAGGGACAGGGCTGGCACCTAGAAACACGTTATTGTCCTGGTACTAGAGTGTGCAGAACATGAAAATCAATAAAATGTTGTTTCAGTTCCTTCTATATGAGGAGAATGTGCATGCCATGTATAGTCAGGAATGGAAAGTAGTTTTTCCATGGTACAAATTAAGGGAGAAAAACAGATTACCCGGAAAAGTGTTGTGTTCAGTACTTTTTTTCACAAGGTAGAATGCATTGTGAAGATTCCATCTCCACCTTAAGACTTTGAGTTATATGGTACGGTATCTATTGTAAGGACCTAGTTTAGATGGTAACATAACATCATAGTTGTCGACTCCTTTCTGTGTTCTATAAATGAACCATTATGGGTCAACAGTTGACAAACAGTACAAAGAGTTGTTGACATCTCATCCGCAAAGCCTGACCCTCAGAATGGTGGACATACATGCACACAATTAAACTGCAAGTAGAAGTATTTCACAATGACTTAAATTGTGTGGAAAATTTGCAAAACAGGTACATTCTGAAGGTCTTAGTTACCTGTCCCTTTAAGATATAATTAGGTTTGTTTTAAAGTAGAAAATCAGGCAGTGGATTGCAAGAATAACTTGTGAGCACCTTCTAGCACGAATAACAACATCTTGAGTGCAGATTTGTTTGTGGTGGAAATAAGTTGGAAAACTGTACACGTTGAAATGCAACTATTAGAAGGAACTTTTTATGAAGCAGTAGTTTAAGAGACATTCAGTTAATCAAACATATTAGAACATTGGAATGTTGGGAGCTCCATTGAAAACAATGGAGTGCTCCGGGCTTATAATGGCTGGTATAAGCCCGGAGCACCGACATTCCAATGTGTCTTTGTTCACAGCTCTGGCTGTGAACAAAGGCTTCAGGGAGCCTGAGGGGATTTGAATCCCCTCGCGCTCCCTGAAGGCTTCGTTTTGTAAGAACATTCTGCCCTCTAGTGGCAGAATGTTCTAATAGCCTTATAGCCCTTCGTAGCAGGGCTATACCGCTATTAAAGTCCCGCTGCATTAGTTAAAGTCCCTCGCCTTCGGCTCGGGCCTTTAACTCTGCAGCGGGCCTTTAATAGCCGGTATAGCCCGCTACGGCGGGCTATAAGGCTATAATATGCATCCTTCAGATTTCTCCCGGCCATCATGACAGTTTAGTAGCCGTGCTCCATTCGTCTCACAGAGAATCATGCAAGGTCAACAGGCAGCATTGAGGCTTTTGATTCTCTTTGAGAGGGGGTGTAAGTACGTTGAAAACGGCTCATTCCGATTTTTCCCTTGTGCCTCTTAAATATTGGTAATGAACGAGCCATAACCTGGAACAGACAGCTTGTAACTGGGTCACGACAAAGGTCATTATGCCCTGCATCTCAGTCGTCTGAAGGCCCATTCAGCCATTGTAGAGGTACTTTACAAATATACTGAGCCCTTGATGCAGAATGGTACCCGCCACGTGCCCCCCCTGCAGAATATGACGAGGGGCCCTTGAGTCTCCCATATCGCACAAATATATTAGTCTTAATCTGAAACGTGGGCTCCTGCAGTAATGGACGCCAATGAACAGTTGGGGGCTGCAGGTGCCTGTGTTACGACCCTGCTACGGCTGCAAATGTAGATGGAGTAGTAATGGAAACAAGGGTGTTGCATGCACTTCACGCTTCAGATCAGATTTAGGCAATAGGGTCCCTCGTTATATTTCATTAATATACTTTGTTATAGCAAGCACTGACAGAAAATATTTCTTGAATAGGCAATTTCAAAAATATGTACTGTATGAACTTGGTGATTTTATAAATGTAGAAACAGCCTACTTTTTGGAAGATAAACCTGCATATACATACACTAAAATAAAAGTACTAGTTCCCTAAGAAATGTTGTCATTGTTTGCATAGTAAAGCACCCTGACAAGCATCTATTCCCAATAACACTAAAAGAAAATAACAAATATACTAAATTTAAAAGTTGAAGTGTAAGAAAGTAAGAATCTTAATGTTTCAACCGCTATAAGTTATTTCTGTGGTCTTCATCAGGGGGAATAGAACTTAGATATATTGATTATTTACCACAATTCACAAGTAGAAACCTAATATGTACCTGTTGAGCATTGTTAGAATGATGAGATAACATATTTAATGAATACTTTGTGATTGATACAGTGTATACTTTGATTATTTCTTTGTATTCCATGCTGTGTAATTTCACTGTAGATTTTGAAATATGGTCTGTATGAATAGCAAATGTTACAGTTGTGTCATATTGAGTCCATTATTGCTGTTTCACGTGATGTGTTTAGCAGTATCGTTGAAGCTATGGAAATTTCAGTGAAGCTATGGAAATTTCAGGTAAAATATATATCTGTTTTAGTTTAGAATCTCAGAAGTGATCACAGTATTTGCATTTCTCCCATGTAACTGGCTCTCCATAGGTACATAAAATGCATTAGCCATCGAAAGTGACACTATAAACTACCACAACCTTACCCGACAAGAGCGTTCACTTCAGCTCATTACTTTAGCAGTCAGTGAGTTCGAGTCCTGGAAGCCTGGCAAAGTGGAGTATGATAAATTAGGCAATCAATCAATCAATCAAGCAATCATGTGTTTGTAGAGCGCGACTACTAACCCGTAAGGGTCTCAAGGTGCTGGGGAGGAGCAGGATCCAGTCCATCAAGGAGGGGGTCTGTCGAAGAGCCAAGTTTTGAGGTTCCTCGTGAAGATGGGGAGTGATGTCTGTCTGAGGTGGAGCGGTAGGGTGTTCCAGGCTCTGGCCGCGAGGAAGGAGAAGGTGCAGGCTCCCGATCTGGTTCTTTCTGGCACGGGGAACCACGGTGTAGGAGAGCTGGGCTGATCGTAGGGTCCTTTGGGGTGTGTGGAAGTTGAGGTGGCTGTTCAGGTATGCTGGTCTAGTGTTGTGGAGGGCTTTGTGTGCGTGGGTGTGGATCTTGAAGGGGGTTCTTGTCTCGATGGGGAGCCAGTGGAGTGTGCGCAGGTGCTGGGAGATGTGGCAGTGTCTTGATAGGTTGAGGACCAGACATGCGGCGGCGTTCTGGATGTTTTGTAGCTTGCAGGTGAGGTTTTTGTTTATTACGGCGTAGAGTGCGTTGCCGTAGTCTAGTCTGCTGGTGACAAGCGTGTGTGTGACGGTTTTTCTGTGCTCGAGGGGGATCCATTTGAAGGTCTTGTGTAGGAGGCGTAAGGTGTGGAAGCAGTAGGATGTGACGGAGTTGATCTGGCGGTCAGGCAGCAGTGACACCTGTTATTTACAACACATGAAGCTCTATATAAGTTAACGCAAGTTATTATTTTTATATGGGGATTGTTCGGAGCCACTTCTGTTTTGTACCTGAACTTTGGCCACAGTCTGTGCAGCACGATGGATGAGGGAGGCTGGCCAGTGAACGGGTTGAGTTGGGACATATGGAAACGAAATGGAAGTGAGAGCTAATACATATATGTAGTCAGTCAAGATTTATTGATTGCAGAGCTCTTGAAAGAGGGAATCTGGCCACCAGAGCCAAAAGGGACTCCTTTCATGCGAGAAATCATCCGACTTGGAGAACACCAGCTAGCGTGCACCTCTCTTGTACACAGGATGTAAAGTAAAGCAAGATTTCAAACAAGGTGCGATTTCTGATCTGGGGAAAAGAGGCTTTGAGCAGGATCACACAGCTTAGAAAATGGAATGGCCTTTGCTTTGTAGAATTAGGCGGGGTACACATGCTCCATGATCCAGAGAAAGAGGGGAGTTGGCTGGCATGCATATGACCAGCTAAATTTAGTTTCAGAGACACTGCTACCAAGCAACTTGTGGTTCTATTGTCAGGACTGCAATCTTAACGACAAACCATCCATCTGCACCATTCACTTGGGTGTCACGACTCTTGGCACGATATACCACAAGCCACATTGCACTGCTGACAAGAAGGGCATAAATCAGAGATAGAACTGTATCTTAAACGGAATGTGCCTTGGCAGGGAGTCCGATCTGGTATCCCCTCTGCTCAAAAGTTTTATTTTTTATTTTCACCAAAGTAAAGTAGCCGGTTGATTTCACCTCGCTTTGTGGAAGGGTCTCTTATGGACCACAGATTGTATTTGAATACGCTTCATATGTGGAAGATCTTGGGAGGCAAGATATACACAAACAACTCTCATGTGGATATTTGTAGACTCATATTTATTACAAAGTAAATTAAAAGTGATATACAGAATGTCAACAAATCACATTTAAGGATCGCATTCACATTTCCAAAGCACTGCATAATATACAAGCTGCCACAGAAACCCGCTTGATAACTTTGAAGAAATCAAGAGCTCCATGACATTTGTGCTCAAGACGACTGCCCGAGCACCCATTTGGGAAGAGTCGGGAGAGCGACCCTGGGCAACTGTCCAAGATGCACCATTCCAGAAGCGTCCCATCCACACGCTGTGGACCATAAGGATCAGAGTCATGGGCAAGTGCCCTCCACCAGGAAAATGAGTCTAATTCTCATGGCCCACACTTAGGAAAATAAGACCATCATTAATCTTCAAATGGCCATAAATCGCAATGTTATAAACAAATGTGCTTCTACTCCACCTATACGGCTCCACTTCGTAATGCCACCAAAAAAAGGAAAGACAACAGGGGTAACATACAATTCAATTCCTACACAAGTCAAAAACTCCTCGATTACTGACTAAACCAGCAAAGCCAATAGATCTGACTTGCATTTGACTCCTAATTAAAACATTAAAACATTTGCTGCAGTAAAAAAAGCTTGAGTTTTGTATACAGTGCTTATGTCAGAAAAATAATTAATACTTCATTATAAAAGAGAGAGACCCTGCTACTCCGAGACACAGGGTTCTATATAAGGCTTTATTGTCACCAGAAAATTCTCTCTGAGAACTTAGAGCATTCACCTCTTGCGTACTTCACTTTTTCCAAACCATTCATACATCTGCACCCGTCTTTAAAGGGACCCACAAGGGTCTTGATAGCCAATTTTTAATATAAAACAACATATATCATAATACACAATTTAATAAAATTAATCTAATTAAAAAACAGTTTAAAATGTCACCATAAAACATATATTGCACATGATATCACAAATATACTATAACAAGAGAGACAACACAAAAGACATATACATTTGTCATCAAGCATTTGTTAATTTGAAGGAATCAAAAAAATAATTCTGTTATCTGATGTCCTTTCCATATATAACCCTTTGTTCCTCAAATTTAACATAAGCAGGCGTCGACCCGTTTCAGTGGGTTTCCAGGATAAAACCACCTTCTTCAGGACCACAAGAAAAATTATTATCCCTCCAAATGAATATGCAATATAAACCTAATACCCTTTTAGGTGAGGCCCGCTCTGATCTGACAAAGCGATTCATTAAAGATTAACGAATGAACCTTCAATCCTCTGTATATTACTGCTCCTGTGAAAATTCAGAGCATTTGATAGTCCATACAGTCACTGGTATTTTATATACTATTTTTCATTAAAACATTCTCTGGGAGACAACATAGACTACTTTCTAATTCGCACAACACATGTACTAGTAGGCCTGGAAAGCCACATTAGACGCAGGTGTACCGTGGCAGCTGTCATGTGACTTGGGCTGCCTATATCCCTATGTGGAGTTGTACATAGCGCATAATTCTGCACAGAGGAAATTTTATTTTTAATTGTCTTCTCCACTTGGAAAACATTTTTCCCTATGGTGAAAACCCCACCCCAGCACCCCTGGGGGGGGGGGGGGTGATCCTTTCCTCTTTCCATCTTGAAACGGAAGTAGTTCAGCCCTTAGCAGTAGTGCTAACTGTCTTGTTTTGGACTGGTATAATTTGGAAATTGAATCTACCTCTAAACTCATCGCAATCCCCTTCTTAGAGGTAAAATGACTACGGTTGTGCTCTTTATGCGTGCCCGTTGTGTGTTTATGCAAAGCTTTTACCTGTTCTCTCTCCACTTCTGCAACCACTTCTGTGCATCCTCTCCTGTGCATCCTCTCCTGTGCAGAATCTCCTCGTCTGACTAGTATCTTGCTTGTAGTGTATCCTCTCCAATGGGGACTGTTTACAAATCTAACCAGGAGCGCAAGGGTATCATGAAAGACTTGTGGAAGCAATAGAAATTACATTCTGGGCAGTTTCCTGAGTTACCAGCCTGTTAGAACTCCGGAGGGAAAGTAAAATGCAGGAAATAGGCTTGTTTTGTCCTCCCGTACTCATGCACCTCTCCCCCTTTACGCAGCCTGCCTGGCTCACTCATCTTCTCTAATTCATTTATTTACAAGGCAAGATGGGCTGTATTTTCCAAGAGTTTCAAACCTGCTAATGTTTGTGTTTCAGAGCACCGGCAAACACCATCTCAAATTAAGCACGCCTTTGCTCCTTTCTTCTGTGCCCTACTATCACTACTGCTGATCATGCCCATGTTTACAGGGCTGTTGGCCTCAGACCTCCACACTTGATTGCCACACGGCTTTTGCCAGTTGCCTTAAGCATTGGCGTGGTGCCCCTGGAGCATTTGTCATCGCCTTCTTCCATGGAGTCAGAGGAGCAGATGATTGGATGAAGGAGCAGATGATTGGATGAAGGAGCAGTACATTGAACTGGGATGGACGTGGTACCACTTTTTCGGATCTTGCATGATCTGCGGCATGTCTCCCCAGTGTCATCACGTGCCCTAGGCTTGATGCCAACTTTCAAAAGGTATTTTGCGAAAAGTAAAGAAAAACTGAAAACGGTACCCAGGGTACCAAGAACAGAAGCTGTTGGTACAGGGTGGCCTCCAAGTGACAAGCAAGCTTCTAACCTTGAATTAACTGGTTGGGTTTTCAAATCAATGGTCGTCTTTGCATCAGTGGGAATACTAGAATCTAGTGACTCCTCGTTGGACCCATTGAGAGCCCTCAAACCAAAACACTTACTGGTGCTTAATTTGTAAAGTAACAAGTGATGGCGCGCAGGTTTTTTCAAATGCTGCCGGTGCCACTGGCGAAGATCGGGGTTATCAGACACTAAGTTTGTCTACTCTTGATTCAACCTCCTGCCTCCCTCATCCACCACCAGACTCCCCTTCTCCTTTTGCTCACTCTTGCAGGTTCTTTTTCATCCATGCTTTTCTCCTGTTTCCTCCGTTTTTACATCTTTTACTTTCTCTTTTCCCCTCTGCTGCTTTTCTCGCTCTTCTTCTGGGTGGAAGTTTGATGATTTAAAATAACTCTTGGTCCCCAGTAAATAGCGGTGCTGGGCATCACCTGCAACCACTGGCTCAAATTAAGCACTGGCCCTTACTAAAGTATGTCCCCATTCCCAGCCGTGAATTCTATTGCAGGTCGCTCTGCAAACAAGATCTATTGCTTCTCTCTCGGTTTTAGTTACTCTCCCACGGAGGCATTTCATGATGTCAGTAAAAGACACTTTTGAAAAAAACATTAGCTGCGTTAAACAGAGGGGTCATGGAAAAGTGGGCTTGTGAAAAGGCGCGTTGATTGGACCTCTGCGTTTATCTCCATGGCCCACTGTCCTGAGGATGCTGATTTTCAGAGCTTGGTCCGCGGAACCACTCCCTTCCCCAAGGGACTGACAGCATAGGTAGGTCCCCCACTCCGTCCTCCACAGGAGATTCCAAGATGGCAACAGTTGGGCCATGGGCGGAGTGGAGCCTCGTGGCAAGTAGAGGCTGTTGAGCCAGTTTTAGGTGCAGGAGGTGTCATTTTCTTGAGGTGGTGGGACCCATGAGGCAATGTTGTGAGTTACTGTTCTTCCTACCAGAGCAGAGATGCCACCCAGTTGGGCAGTGGGGTAGGTGTGGCGGATTAGGGGTACTGCGGGATGGAGGAGATCCTTCTCATGCCACGAGCGGGATTGGGCAGAACCATACCTGGGAACAGGATTATGGTTTCACTCTCGATGGAGACTCCTTTGAGAGACAGCAGCCTCAGGAAGAGATCTGGGAACCTACTGGAAAAAAACAGAAATAGCAAAAAGGAGATTCTTCGTATCTCTAAAAAGAAACTCTGGAGGTCTGTGATAAATTGAGCGGGTCATGGTGGGAATATTGATGGGCGGAAAAGCCATGGTGGCTTCTGTGGAGGCTCCCCAAATGAAGCCTGACAACACTGAAAACATACTATTGGGGAGGGTCTGTGGGTAGATTGGGTCCCAGGTGTGGCCCAGTCACGAGTAGCACTAAGTATTTCAACGATGCAAGCAGAGAACAAGCCCTAAACTTGCACCTTTGAAGATGAGGTGGACGTGTGCATTTACTTTTATTTAAAGACTTAGCAACACTGCCATTGGACTCATTACCTGCAAGAGCAAGCAAGAACTCTCATTATAGCGAGGGGTGAGTAATATGTATTTCTATCCGCAAGCATTTTGTTTGTTTTGCATTTATTCCCTAGAACAACGATAGTAGTGTTTGCTTCGAGGCACAAATGGGTGAATTTGAGCAAACCACGAAGCCACTTGGTGCATTTAATAAGCAAGGGGTCGTTTTACTCTTCGAATCCCTTTATCGCGCTTGCTTTGATGGTTTCTGCTCAGCTGAAGTGGAATTTTCCATCCTGTGGGAGGAGAGCGAAGGTTGCTCTGACCTGAAGTCAGGTTGCGTTAAACGAGTTGGATCAAGGGTGCAAGGACACGCGGACGTCTCCCCCGGCACATGTACGGAGAACTCCCGTCCACGCCAAGACCGTCTGCCGTCTACGCGCACAAGGTTTTTTACCAAACGTTGTCTTTAGGAAACAAGCATTTTCATTACAGCCTGTTGATTTTATTTTAGAATTTAATGTTGGCAAAGTGATGCATAAGCAGGAATAGAGGATTTAATAAGGGGGTTTGAAACCGTTTGAATGTGAGGTTTTATGGCACACGTTAACTATCAGAATGCTACAAAACCATCATATATTCTTCAAAAGGGACTCCATTGACAAGAAGTGACATCAGCGTTATCAGTTGATAAAATGACTCGGCGTGTTAAGCGCTTGCTGCTGCTATCCGTGAGTGAACTGCAGGTCTCAAATTCGAGTCTGGCCAGGCCTTCATAACCTTTCATTCTTCTGTGAACGTGTCGCCCCCTCCCTCCAAGTTGCCTGCCGCCCACCCCCTCCCTTCCTCCACATTGCTTACTGCTCTCCTACCCACCCTCCCTTCCTCTGTGTTGCCAAAACGCCCACCTCCCTTCCTCTATGTTGCCTCCCGCCCATTCGCCCTTCCTCAGTGTTGCCTCCCGCCCACCCACCCTTCCTCCGTGTTGCCTCCCGCCCACCCACCCTTCCTCCGTGTTGCCTCCCGCCCACCCACCCTTCCTCCGTGTTGCCTCCCGCCCACCCACCCTTCCTCCGTGTTGCCTCCCGCCCACCCACCCTTCCTCCGTGTTGCCTCCCGCCCACCCACCCTTCCTCCGTGTTGCCTCCCACCCACCCTTCCTCCGTGTTGCCTCCCGCCCACCCACCCTTCCTCCGTGTTGCCTCCCGCCCACCCACCCTTCCTCCGTGTTGCCTCCCGCCCACCCACCCTTCCTCCGTGTTGCCTCCCGCCCACCCACCCTTCCTCCGTGTTGCCTCCCGCCCACCCACCCTTCCTCCGTGTTGCCTCCCGCCCACCCACCCTTCCTCCGTGTTGCCTCCCGCCCACCCACCCTTCCTCCGTGTTGCCTCCCGCCCACCCACCCTTCCTCCGTGTTGCCTCCCGCCCACCCACCCTTCCTCCGTGTTGCCTCCCGCCCACCCACCCTTCCTCCGTGTTGCCTCCCGCCCACCCACCCTTCCTCCGTGTTGCCTCCCGCCCACCCACCCTTCCTCCGTGTTGCCTCCCTCCCACCCACCCTTCCTCCGTGTTGCCTCCCGCCCACCCACCCTTTCTCCGTGTTGCCTCACGCCCACCCACCCTTCCTCCGTGTTGCCTCCCGCCCACCCACCCTTCCTCCGTGTTGCCTCCCGCCCACCCACCCTTCCTCCGTGTTGCCTCCCGCCCACCCACCCTTCCTCCGTGTTGCCTCCCGCCCACCCACCCTTCCTCCGTGTTGCCTCCCGCCCACCCACCCTTCCTCCGTGTTGCCTCCCGCCCACCCACCCTACCTCCGTGTTGCCTCCCGCCCACCCACCCTACCTCCGTGTTGCCTCCCGCCCACCCACCCTACCTCCGTGTTGCCTCCCGCCCACCCACCCTTCCTCCGTGTTGCCTCCCGCCCACCCACCCTTCCTCCGTGTTACCTCCCGCCCACCCACCCTTCCTCCGTGTTACCTCCCGCCCACCCACCCTTCCTCCGTGTTACCTCCCGCCCACCCACCCTTCCTCCGTGTTACCTCCCGCCCACCCACCCTTCCTCCGTGTTACCTCCCGCCCACCCACCCTTCCTCCGTGTTACCTCCCGCCCACCCACCCTTCCTCCGTGTTACCTCCCGCCCACCCACCCTTCCTCCGTGTTACCTCCCGCCCACCCACCCTTCCTCCGTGTTACCTCCCGCCCACCCACCCTTCCTCCGTGTTACCTCCCGCCCACCCACCCTTCCTCCGTGTTACCTCCCGCCCACCCACCCTTCCTCCGTGTTACCTCCCGCCCACCCACCCTTCCTCCGTGTTACCTCCCGCCACCCACCCTTCCTCCGTGTTACCTCCCGCCACCCACCCTTCCTCCGTGTTACCTCCCAAACAACCCACCCTTCCTCCGTGTTACCTCCCAAACAACCCACCCTTCCTCCGTGTTGCCAAACGCCCACCCACCCTTCCTCCGTGTTGCCTAACGCCCACCCACCCTTCCTCCGTGTTGCCTCCGGCCCACCCACCCTTCCTCCGTGTTGCCACCCTCACACCCACCCTCCCTTACTCTGTGCTGCCTCCCTCCCTTCCTCCGTGTTGCCTCCCTCCGGCCCACCCTCCCTTCCTCCGTGTTGCCTCCCTTCCGCCCACCCTCCCTTCCTCCGTGTTGCCTCCCTCCCGCCCACCCTCCCTTCCTCCGTGTTGCCTCCCTCCCGCCCACCCTCCCTTCCTCCGTGTTGCCTCCCTCCCGCCCACCCTCCCTTCCTCCGTGTTGCCTCCCTCCCGCCCACCCTCCCTTCCTCCGTGTTGCCTCCCTCCCGCCCACCCTCTCTTCCTCTGTGTTGCCTCCCTCCCGCCCACCCTCCCTTCCTCTGTGTTGCCTCCCTCCCGCCCACCCTCCCTTCCTCTGTGTTGCCTCCCTCCCGCCCACCCTCCCTTCCTCTGTGTTGCCTCCCTCCCGCCCACCCTCCCTTCCTCTGTGTTGCCTCCCTCCCGCCCACCCTCCCTTCCTCTGTGTTGCCTCCCTTCCTTCCTCCGTGTTGCCATCTGCCCACACTCTCTCCCTTCCTACGTTTTGCCTTCTGCCCACACTCCCTCCCTTCCTATGTGTTGCCTTCCACCCACCCATCCTCCCTCACTTCCTCCGTGCTGCCTTCCGGGCACTATCCTTCCTTTCTTCCGTGTTGTGTCCCGCCCACCCACTCTCCCTCCCTCTGTTTCTCCCGCTCAACCTTGCCCACTCCTCTGTGTTACCGACACTTCCTTTGTGTTCTCCGCCCAGCCTTCCTATCTTCCTCTGTGTTGATCCCATATTATGTGCTGCCCGGCCACTCTCCCTCCCTTCCTCTGTGTTGCCCACCTAACCTCTAGTCCTCTGTATTGCCCGCCCACTCTTCCTTCCTCTCTGTTGTCTGCCCACCCTCCCTTCCTCTCTGTTGCCCGCCCTCCCTCCCTTGCCTCTGTGTTGTCTGCCCTCCCTTCTTCTTTTTTGTTACCTTCCGCCCACCATCACTCAAGACTTCTGTTTTGCCTCCCGCCCGCCCTCCTTCTCTCCCTAGGTGTTTTGCCTCCCACCCACCCTCGTTCCCTCCGTATTATGCCTCCCGCCCACATCCCTCTGACAGTGTTAGGCCTCCCATTGACCCACCCTCCCTCCGTGTTATGCCTCCCGCCCAACCTCCTTTCCTCCGTACCTCCATGTTAAGCTGCACACACACCCTCCCTACTTACGTGTAATGCTGCCCGCCCTCACTCCCTGTTATGCCTCCCTCCATGTTATGCCTCCCACTCACCCTTCCTCCCTCTGTGCTATGCCTCCCGCCCATCCTCCACCCTCTGTAATCCGTCAGTCCCACCTGCCCTCCCTCTCCGTTATCCCATACGCCCGCCCACCCGCCTTCTGGGTTATTTCGCCCGCCCGCCCACCCGCCTTCTGGGTTATTCCGCCCACCCGCCTTCTGGGTTATTTCGCCTGCACGCCCACCCGCCTTCTGGGTTATTTCTCCCACCCGCCCTCCTTCTGGGTTATTTCGCCCATCCACCTGCCCTCCTTCTGCGTTGTTTCGCCCACCCATCCGCCCTCCTTCTGCATTATTTCGCCCACACACCCGCCCTCCTTCTGCGTTATTCGGACCACCGACCCGCCCTCGTTCTGCGTTATTCCAACCACCCACCCTCCTTCTGCGTTATTCCGCCCACCCACCCACTCTCCTTTTGCGTTATTCCGCCCACCCACCTGCCCTCCTTCTGCATTATTCCGTCCACCCACCCGCCCTCCTTCTGCGTTATTCTGCCCACCCACCCGCCCTCCTTCTGCGTTATTCTGCCCACCCACCCGCCCTCCTTCTGCGTTATTCTGCCCACCCACCCGCCCTCCTTCTGCGTTATTCTGCCCACCCACCCGCCCTCCTTCTGAGTTATTCTGCCCACCCACCCGCCCTCCTTCTGAGTTATTCTGCCCACCCACCCGCCCTCCTTCTGAGTTATTCTGCCCACCCACCCGCCTTCTGAGTTATTCTGCCCACCCACCCGCCCTCCTTCTGAGTTATTCTGCCCACCCACCCGCCCTCCTTCTGAGTTATTCTGCCCACCCACCCGCCCTCCTTCTGAGTTATTCTGCCCACCCACCCTCCCTCCTTCTGAGTTATTCTGCCCACCCACCCGCCCTCCTTCTGAGTTATTCTGCCCACCCACCCGCCCTCCTTCTGAGTTATTCTGCCCACCCACCCGCCCTCCTTCTGAGTTATTCTGCCCACCCACCCGCCCTCCTTCTGAGTTATTCTGCCCACCCACCCGCCCTCCTTCTGAGTTATTCTGCCCACCCACCCGCCCTCCTTCTGAGTTATTCTGCCCACCCACCCGCCCTCCTTCTGAGTTATTCTGCCCACCCACCCGCCTTCTGCGTTATTCTGACCACCCACCCGCCCTCCTTCTGCGTTATTCTGCCCACCCACCCACCCTCCTTCTGCGTTATTCTGCCCACCCACCCGCCCTCCTTCTGCGTTATTCTGCCCACCCACCCGCCCTCCTTCTGCGTTATTCTGCCCACCCACCCGCCCTCCTTTTGCGTTATTCCTCCCACCCACCCACTCTCCTTTTGCGTTATTCTGACTGCCCACCCACCCGCACTCCTTCTGCGTTATTCCGACCCGCCCTCCTTCTGCGTTATTCCACCCACCCACCCTTTTGCGTTATTCCGATCCTTCTGCGTTATTCTGCCCACCCACCCGCCCTCCTTCTATGGTGTTCTGCCCACCCACCTGCCCTCCTTCTGCATTATTCTGAATCTTCTGCATTATTCCGCCCACCTACACACACTCCTTTTGCGTTATTCCGCCCACCCACCCGCTCTCCTTTTGCGTAATTCCGCCCACCCACCCGCCCTCCTTCTGCGTTATTCCGCCCACCCACCCGCCCTCCTTCGGCGTTATTCCGACGACCGACCCGCCCTCCTTCTGCGTTATTCCACCCACCCACTCGCCCTACTTCTGCGTTATTCCGCCCTCCTTCTGCGTTATTCCGCCCACCCACCCGCCCTCCTGCGTTATTCCGC
The DNA here is from genome assembly GCF_964204655.1 of Triturus cristatus. Taxonomy (NCBI): domain Eukaryota; kingdom Metazoa; phylum Chordata; class Amphibia; order Caudata; family Salamandridae; genus Triturus; species Triturus cristatus. The sequence continues at coordinate 1,637,497,417 of NC_140589.1, forward strand.
CCACCCACCCGCCCTCCTGCGTTATTCCGCCCACCCACCCGCCCTTCTTCTGTGTTATTCCGCCCACCCACCCGCCCTTCTTCTGTGTTATTCCGCCCACCCACCCGCCCTTCTTCTGTGTTATTCCGCCCACCCACCCGCCCTTCTTCTGTGTTATTCCGCCCACCCACCCGCCCTCCTTCTGTGTTATTCCGAATCCCCCAACCACCCGCCCTCCTTCGGTGTTATTCCGAATCCCCCAACCACCCGCCCTCCTTCGGTGTTATTCCGAATCCCCCAACCACCCGCCCTCCTTCGGTGTTAAGTTATTCTGGCCACCCACTCGCCCTCCTTTTGCGTTATTCCGAGCCTTCCTACCACCCCTGCCTCTACATTGTTCCGCCCACCCACCCTCCTTCTGTGGTGTTCTGCCCACCCACCCTTCTTCTGCTTTATTCCACCCACCCACCCTTCTTCTGCGTTATTCCGCCCACCGCCCTCCCTCTGCGTTATTCCGTTGACCCGCCCTCCCTCTGTGTTGTTCTGCCCTCCCTGTGCATTATTCAGCCCTCCCTCTGCGTTATTCGGCCCTCCCTCTGCGTTATTCTTCCCACCCACCCTCCCACTGCGTTATTCGGCCCTCCCTCTGCGTTAGTCCGCCCACCTGCCCTCCCTCTGTGTTATTCGGCCCTCCCTCTGCGTTATTCGGCCCTCCCTCTGCCTTATTCTGCCCACCCGCCCTCCCTCTACGTTATTCGGCCCTCCCTCTGCCTTATTCCGCCCACCCGCCCTCCCTCTGCCTTATTCGACCCTCCCTCTGTGTTATCCCGCCCATGAGCCCTGTACCCCTACGGCATGGGTACTCACAAACTTTCTCTCGGGGGCCAAATTTACACTGACTCTGACCCCGCACCAGTGGGGGCGGGGTCAGAGTGGGAGGGGCGGGGCTAAAGCAACAAAACAATTGTGACCATGAGGTTGAACACAGGTCCCTGCAGCAGACACCTTCGTCCACTAAGCCACCAGACCCGGCATACACATCTCTCTCGCTCTCTCTCTCTCTCTCTCCCTCTCCCTCTCCCTCCCCTCTCCCTCCCTCCTTCTCGCCCCCTCCCTACCTCTCCCTCTCCCTCCTCCCCCTCCCTCCCTCCCCCACCCTCTCCCTCCCTCTCTCTCCCCGTCTCTCTCACCCTGTCTCTCTCTCCCTGTCGCCCTCCCTCCTTCGCCCTCCCTCCGTCGCCCTCCCTCCGTCGCCCTCCCTCCGTCGCCCTCCTCCCTCTGTCACCCTCCTCCCTCTGTCGCCCTCCTCCCTCTGTCTCCCTCCTCCCTCTGTCTCCCTCCCCCTCTCTGTCTACCCCTCTGTTGCCCTCCCTCTGTCGCCCTCCCTCTGTTGCCCTCCCTCTGTTGCCCTCCCTCCTCTGTCTCCCTCTCTGTCTCCCTCAGTCTCCCTCCCTCTCCCTCCCTCTCCCTCTGTCTCCCTCCTTCTGTCTCCCTCCCTCTCCCTCTGTCTCCCTCCCTCAGTCTCCCTCCCTCTCCCTCCGTCTCTCTTCCTCCCTCTCCCTCCCTGTCTCCGTCTCCCTCCCTGTCTCCATCTCCCTCCCTCTGTCTCCCTCCCTCTGTATCTCTCCCTCTGTCTCCCTCCCTCTCCCTCTGTCTCCCTCTCCATCCCTCTCCCTCCCTCTCCCTACGTCTCCCTCCCTCCCTCTGTCCCCCTCCGTCTCCCTCCCTCCGTCTCCCTCCCTCCGTCTCCCTCCCTCCGTCTCCCTCCGTCTCCCTCCCTCCATCTCCCTCCCTCCGTCTCCCTCCCTCCGTCTCCCTCCCTCTGTCTCCCTCCCTAGTCTTCCTCCCTCTGTCTCTCTCTCTCTCTGTCTCTCTCCCTCTCTCTCTCTCTGTCTCTCTCCTTCCCTCTGTCTCCCTCTCTCTCCCTCTCTCCCTCTGTCTCCCTCCCTGTCTCACTCTCCCTCCCTCTGTGTCCCTCCCTCTGTACCCTCCGTCTCTCTCCCTGTCTCACTTTGTCTCTCTCCCTCCGTCTCCCTCCCTCTCCCTTGTCTCATCTCCGTCTCCCTCCCTCTCTCTCCGTCTCCCTCTCTCCCTCTGTCTGTCTCCCTCTCTCCCTCTGTCTGTCTCCCTCTGCCTGCCTCCATCCTTCTGTCTCCCTCCCTCCGTCTCTCGCTCTGTCTCTCCCTCTGTCTCCCTCCCTTTGTCTCCCTCCCTCTGTCTCTCTCCCTCCCTCTGTCACCCTCCGTCTCCCTCCCTCCCTGTCTCCCTCCCTCCGTCCCTCTATCTCTCCCTGTCTCTCTCCCTCCCTCTATCTCTCCCTGTCTCTCTCCCTCCCTCTGTCTCCCTCCCTCCCTCTCCCTCTGTCTCCCTCCCTGTCTCCCTCTCCCTCCCTCTGTCTCCCTCGCTCCCTCTGTCACCCTCCGTAACTCTCCCTGTCTCCCTCCCTCTCCCTCTCTCCCTCCGTCTCCCTCCCTCTCCCTCCGTCTCCCTCCATCTCTCTCCGTCTCTCTCCGTCTCCCTCTCTCCCTCTGTCTGTCTCCCTCCATCTCCCTCCCTTCCTCTGTCTCCCTCCCTCCGTCTCTCTCTCTGTCTCCCTCCCTCTATCTCTCCCTGTCTCTCTCCCACCCTCTGTCTCCCTCCCACTGTCTCCCTCTCCCTCCCTCTCCCTCCCTCCCTCAGCCTCCATCTCCCTCCCTCCGTCAGCCTCCATCTCCCTCCGTCTCCCTCCCTCTGTCTCCCTCTCTGCCTCCCTCTCTCTGTCTCCCTTCCTCTTCCTCCCTCTGCCTCCCTCCCTTTCCCTTTGTCTCCCTCCCTTTGTTTCCCTCCCTCTGTCTCCCCCAGACTGCGCCTCTCTGTCTCCCTCTCTCTGTCACCCTCTGTCAACCTCTGTCTCCCTCCCTCTCCCTCTGTCTCCCTTTTCCTCCCTCCATCATCTCACCCGTGTGTGTGTGTATCAGCCCTCAGCCCGGGCTGAGACAGCTTCCCAGCGGGCACACACAGCTGCACCTGAGTACTTCACAGGTCTTTAAAAGACCATTTACATGTTAATAAAGCTTTGTTGTATTTCACCTCTTAGGCCCCTGCATCTCCACTTTGACAATCACTGGAATCCCCCGGCCCCCACAGAGCAGAGTGTCAGAGTCTGGGCTGCTGCACCCGGCAGTGTTTGCTAACACGATTGAATTTTTTTAATTTTTAAAACACAGGTAGGATGTCTGCAAGGTCCGCGGGACTTCTCAGCACATTAAACTCTCACTGATGCCAGAGAGCATCTTAGAGATGCCCCTGAAAAACGACCAGCACTGGTGTGGTTCGTGAATGGCTGCCCACCATTTGCCACCACCAGACAGATTTCTGGACAGCTTGGTAGAGAGCCTCCACTCTCTGGATCCAGAAATAAAGCCTATCTCGGGCAGAGGTGTCATGCCTTCTCTCCTGGGATAATCTGGGTCCACGAAGGGCAAGCTTCAAAGGCCTGCCGCCTTTGGAATCTGTCCCTGCCTTTTGCTACCTCCAGCAACTGGCTTCCACCGCTTATGCCCCCCACTTTGGGGAAAACCAAGCTCAGAAGAGAGGTGTGCCCACCTTTGCCAACGCCACCCCTCAGTTGTGGAAGGCGAGGTGAAGCACACATCTCAGTGCCCTCCGTCTTGAAAATGAAGGGACTCAGCCAATTAGGGAAAGGCTCATGCCCCCTGCCACTGGAGGATGGCATAATAGGGGGTGTACCCACCCCAAGGAAGGCACTGTCCCGACCTGCACACCCCCTTTTAATGCCCCTAATTCTAGTATTTAGGGGCCACCGTGAACCTTGCCTCCTCAGATTCGAGTAAGAAAGAAGAAGGGCCAAAGAGCAGTGCTGAACAGGAAGAAGAGGACACCTTCTGCTTTGGTCCTAGCCCTACCAGCCTGTCCACCTCCGACAGTAACGAACCCGGTGGGTGCAGCAGCCCCCCAGAGCCTGGAGGAACTGTCCTGACTTGCAGACTCTGTCTCCCGTGCGCACTGGATTTGCTCAACAAAGACTCCAAGGCTAGAATCTAGCGTCTCTGCGATTCTGCAACCAACACCCATGGCCTGAGTTCGAGTGGTCCAGCACCACGAGGAGGTATCCTCTATGATCCTGCCATATGATCTGGTGATCCCCGACCTCCCTCAGGCCTTCAGACAACACCAGCAGTCTCAACCAGAAGGGTCCCCCCGACCGCGACCGGGGCTCGTAAGAAAACCGGACTCCAGAAGACACCCCTGCAATCCCTCGTTCCCCATTACTCAATGAGGCCAGAGAGTGAAGTTCTCTATGCAGAGTGCATTTTTGTCCAGCCAACTGTTTACATGCATGTATGTATTGATACTTATATAGTGCAAACCTAGCTATCTAGCATCTGAACACTGTACATTACGGGATGTTGGGAGACGATCTACAACGTCATTTGTGGATTACTCGAGTACCTTTTGCATATTTATATTGAATGATCTTCAGTACTAATATTTAATCTACTACTAATAATCACAGCCCAAGTGTGCATATACAATTCTGTCTTTATTATGTGTACTTTGGAATTCCCTGCATGTAATGTGTCCTGCTTGTGAATGTTAGTACTATTTTGATGGCTACCCTTTGTGATTATGGGCATTGACCCTGCACAGTGTGTTGATAACAAGCTGTAGGGACATGGACCAAAGTTCCCAGGTTTGCCAATGCACACCTTTGCTTCATGTATCTTTTTGCAAGTTTGATGATGTTCATGGGCAGCACAACATCTCTTTCCCCACTCCAGATTTCTCAAGGGGACTTCTTCCTATCCATGTACACACCACCACTTTCCAATGATTCACTGAGGTAGGAGTGCGGAAAGACACTGTAGTCAGGCAGACCAAAGCTGGAATTTAACAGTGGCATAACAAAACCTGAGGGGTCCACCCTGCAAGGTACATGGATGGGCCCCTCTCCGGACTTAATTAGGAACTCTCAAGTCAGGATACTGTCCTGAGGGGGCCCTTGGGGCTACAGGGTTTGTGTTACACCACTGATTTAACAACCGTGTGACAAGAGAGTTGGTAGAGGAGGTATGCGCCCAGCTGCAGTGTTCAAAAGACTGGTGACCACCTTGGAAATAGCTGCTTCTGTCATCCTGAAAGGCCCAGCTGAATAATCCCTAACATCTGCCACTGAAACATAAAGTTAGAAAATCTAAACAAGCATCTCAATGATACATAAACATAAAATGTAAAATGCTGATAAGTGATCGATATTAGCTAGGCTGTCCTGTTTCCAGTGTTTATTTTTTGTGGACTTCAGCTGTGTTTTCTCAGTGTTTTCTAAACCTTTTTGAAATCAGTGCTTATCAGTGTTTGTACAGCCACCTCTCCCCGCCAATTACACAAAATTGGTGTTTTCCAGTGTTTACAAAACATGTTTTTTGTAATAGTATAAAGCACACATTTAATTAAAGAAGTAATGCATACAGTGTCTTCCCATTGGTAGTGTGTTTAATGGACTTATGTTAGACGGTTTTGAGCATAGAAAGTCTGTGCATTGCTGTCAGAACCTCTTTCAGAGGGCAACGAGACACGCAGGGGCTACTGGGCCCAACCGTGGTGGTTGAGCCCTTTTACTCCTGATGTCCCGGGGTCTGACCGATTATTGATCCTCAGCAACTGGACCAAGTATCCCTTCTGCAATTAACTCTGAGTGGTGGTAGGTGTGAACGAGCTGCCAAAGGCTTCCTCGGGGGTAAGTGTTGATACAGCTAAGTAAACATGACTCATAACTCAAAGTGTAAACAGCACAAACGATATTCAATGTCCATTCAAATACTTTATTTCATAAGAAAAAGAAGTATTTTATTCCTAACTGTACATATGCAAAGGTTAAGCGATAGGCACAAGCAATAACACAGTATCAATCAATCAATCAATCAATCAATCAATCAATCAATGCATTTGTAAAGCGCGCTACATACCCGTGAGGGTCTCAAGGCGCAGGGGTGGGGAGGGGGGGCCGCTACTGATCGAAGAGCCAGGTCTTGAGGAGTCTCCTGAAGGCCAGCAGGTCCTGAGTCTGTCGTAGGCTGGTGGGGAGAGCGTTCCAGGTCTTGGTGGCGAGGTAGGAGAAGGATCTGCCGCCGCCGGTGGTTTTCCGGATACGAGGGACTGTGGCGAGGGCGAGGTTGGCTGAGCGGAGGCTTCGGGTGGGGGTGTGGAAGCTGAGTCGGCTGTTGAGGTATGTAGGTCCGGTGTTGTGTAGCGCTTTGTGTGCGTGGATGAGGAGTTTGAAGGTGATCCTCTTGTTGACGGGGAGCCAGTGCAGGCCTCTCAGGTGGGGTGTGGTGTGGCTGCGTCGGGGGACGTCGAGGATCAGTCGTGCCGAGGTGTTCTGGATTCGTTGTAGTCGTTTCAGGAGCTTGGTTGTTGTTCCTGAGTAGAGGGCGTTCCCGTAGTCTAGTCTGCTAGTGATGAGGGCCTGGGTGACGGTTTTCCTCATGTCGGGAGGGATCCATTTGAAGATCCTGCGGAGCATGCGGAGGGTGTTGAAGCAGGACGCGGAGACAGCGTTGACTTGCCTGGTCATGGAGAGGGTGGAGTCGAGGATGACCCCCAGGTTGCGTGCGTGGTCTGTGGGTTCCGGGGCTGTGCCTAGCAATGTGGGCCACCAAGAGTCGTCCCAGGCTGAAGGGGTTGGTCCGAGAATGAGGACCTCCGTCTTGTCTGAGTTCAGCTTCAGTCTGCTGTCCTTCATCCAGTCGGCAACGGCCTTCATTCCTCTGTGGAGGTTGGCTTTGGCGGTGTGGGGGTCTTCGGTGAGGGATATGATCAGCTGGGTGTCGTCGGCATAGGAGATGATGTTGAGGTTATGTTGACGTGCGATGTGGGCGAGCGGTGCCATGTAGATATTAAACAGCGTCGGGCTGAGGGAGGATCCCTGTGGGACGCCGCAGATGATCTCGGTGGATTTTGAGCGGAAGGGTGGGAGGCGGACACTCTGGGTTCTGCCGGAGAGGAAGGATGTGGTCCAGGCCAGGGCCTTCCCTTGAATACCGGCGTCATGGAGGCGTGATGATAGGGTGCGGTGGTAGACCGTGTCAAAGGCTGCTGATAGGTCCAGGAGGATGAGGGCGGCTGTTTCTCCTTTGTCCATCAGGGTCCTGATGTCGTCAGTGGCGGCGATGAGGGCGGTCTCGGTGCTGTGGTTGCTGCGAAAACCGGATTGGGAGGGTCCAGGATGTTGTTGTCTTTGAGGTAGTGGGTCAGCTGTTTGTTGACAATCTTCTCTGTCACTTTTGCCGGGAAAGGGAGCAGGGAGATGGGCCGGAAGTTCTTGAGGTTCTTGGGGTCCGCCCTGGGCTACTTCAGAAGGGCGTTGATCTCGGCGTGCTTCCAGCTTTCTGGGAAGGTTGCTGTCTCGAAGGAACAGTTGGTTGTTTTCCGGAGGTGGGGCGCGATGGTTGTGCTGGCTTTGTTGAAGACGTGGTGAGGGCAGGGGTCCGATGGGGATCCGGAGTGGATGGAGTTCATGGTTTTGATGGTGTCTTCGTTGCTGACGCTGGACCAGACGGTCAGGCGACTAGTGCGGGTGGTAGTCGCAGGGGTGGTGGACTCGGTGGTGGGTGCGGCGGCGTCGGAGTTGAAGCTGTCGTGGATGTCGGAGATCTTGCGGTGGAAGAAGGTGGCCAGGGAGTCGCACAGGTCTTGAAATGGCGGGATGGCGTTGGTGTTGGAGCTGGGATTGGAGAGTTCTTTCACGATGCTGAAGAGCTCTTTGGTGTTGTGTGCGTTGTTGTCTAGGCGGTCCTTGAAGGCGGTCTTCTTGGCGGTCCTGATGAGTTGGTGGTGTCTGCGGGTGGCGCTCTTGAGGGCTGTGTGGTTGTCTGGTGTTCGGTCGTGGAGCCATTTCTTCTCCAGCTTCCGACAGGTGTGCTTGGAGATTCGGAGGTCCTCGGTGAACCAGGCGGCTTTCTTGTTGGTGTGGTTGGTTGTGGAGGTCTTGAGAGGGGCGAGGGTGTTGGCACAGTCGTTGATCCACTGTGTGAGGTTGGTCGCGGCGGTGTCTGGGTCGATGGGGTCGGTGGGTGGTCTCAGGGCGAGGGCGGTAGTCAGTTGGTCCTCGGTGACCTTGCCCCAGCAGCGACGCGGTAGCTGTTGGGTGCGGTGGTGTGTGGTGGGTTTCCTGAAGGTGAAGTGGACGCATCTGTGGTCGGTCCAGTGGGGTTCGGTGGTGTGGTTGAAGGAGACGTGGGGGCTTGTGGAGAAGATGGGGTCCAGCGTGTGTCCAGCGGCGTGGGTGGGTGTCGTCACAAGCTGTTTGAGTCCGAGGTTGGCGAGGTTGTCGATCAGGGCGGTGGAGTTGGCATCGTTGTTGTTCTCGAGGTGGAAGTTCAGGTCCCCGAGGAGGATGTAGTCCGTGGAGGCGAGGGCGTGGGTGCTGACGAGGTCGGCAATGGTGTCACTGAACTGTGGTCGTGGTCCGGGAGGTCTGTAGACGAGTGTTCCTCTAAGGCTGGTGTTGGGGTCGGTGTGGATCTGGAAGTGCATGTGCTCGGCGGTGGTGAGGGTGTCGTCGGTGTTGGTCGAGATTCTGATGGTGTCTTTGTGGATGATGGCGATTCCCCCTCCCCCTCCGTTGGTGCGGTCTCTGCGGGAAATCTTGTAGCCCTGTGGGATGGCTATGGCGATGTCTGGTGCTCAGGGGCGGTAGAGTCTAGGAGGTCCCAGAGTTCGATGGCGTGTTTGCGAGCGGAGCGAGTGTTGAGGAGGATGCAGCGGAGGTGGTTGGGTTCTCTGGTTGGTGGTTTGGTGGGCTGGATGCTGGTGAGTCTGCAGTTCCGGCAGGCGAAGGGCCCTTGGCTGTGCTTCAGGGTGGCCCTGTAGCAGGGGTGGTCTCGTCCGGTGTTGAGTGCGTGGAGGGTGCTGGAGTCGTAGTGCAGTCTGGTGTTGCGGGTGGCGCGGGGACCAGGGGTTCTGGCGCTGGGCGCGGTCCAGGCGCGGACGGGCGCAGACGGGCTTGTCTTTGGCGCATCTTCGGTGCGCCAGCGGCGCGCCCGCTGCGCGGCCTCCATAAGAGGCGAAGTGGGAGGGAGGAGCAGCTGGGAGGCGGGAGCGGGGGGGCCAAAGGGCGAGGGCAGGGGATACAGAAGGAAAAAGGGGGCGGGCCGCGGGGGAGCAGCAGCGGGAAGCAGGGAGTGGGGGGGCACAGAGGGCAGGGGCGTAAAAGGAGCGCCTAAAAATATAAATACTAAAAATACAAAATACAGTACACAGCAAAGGAGAAGGATGGCAGTACAGAGGGTGAAAAACACAGTTCCCAGTTACCAGGGGCGAACCCTCAGCAGCGGCGGAGCAGAGACTCAAGCAATCTGGAGGAGCCGAGCGGCGTGGGGAGCAACCTGGGGTCAGGTCACGCTCACCTTCGCTGCGCGGCCTCCATAAGAGGCCAAGTGGGAGGGAGGAGCAGCTGAGAGGCCGGAGCGGGGGGTTGGGGCTCTAGTAGTTGTCAGGCAAATCCCTGTCCCACCCTCTTCCTTGAAACATGTTTGGAGTTATTCTCCATTCACAGGTGGTGGTATCCAAGGAATTTTCACTAATAGGCTGTACTAAAGTTCCCATTTGACTCTTCAGGAACTAGTCAAAAGTGTCTATGGTACCGTAGCACATTAAGCAAAGTTTCTTCCGGGGCCCTACAGGCTCAGCTTATGTCCTACCCACTCCTGCAGCACTTGAATGTTCAGCATTGCACATGTGAGTAGTCCTCAGTGCGGGCACCCGTGAGTTCTGATCTTGCTCGACGAGTCAGACTGCTTGCGGCCCACATGGCAGCACCTGAAGGTTGGTTCTCTGTCCTGAGCGTTACAGGCTTCTACAGTTATCATGACAGCTCCCAGCTCACGAAGATACGTGCTTCAAAAGGTTAAACCCGGATTGAATTAATTTATGACACATGGATACAATATTACTGAAGAATTGGAAGTCCTAATTGACTAACTTGGCTCCGACTAGAAAAGATAACATTTGATACAACAACAAATTGTAAGTGCTGATATATTTGGTGTACATTCAGCACTTGCACTAGCCACACATACACTGAACAGCACTACTTTATCCTTCTACTGTACCCTTCCGAGGGACACATAAATCCAGCGTAGTGTCACTACACCTGCGCTGTGCTGCACTCCACATCTACCTGATGTAGGCCAAAGGTGAGTTAAGCACACAGCAGCAGAATTTTTAAAAAGATGAGTGAGCCTGTAGGACTCACTCCAGTAACATAGGGTAAGGAGAACCTGTTCACTACTGCTGATCACTGAACGGTATGCCCCTGCCACCACTGCACTAGTGCTGATTAACTCATAGCGAAGGCGACAGCCTTCCACCATCATGAGGGTGGTGCAATGGGCACCCCTCCCTGTCCCATAAGACTGCAGTCTGTGAGACAAGGCTATGTCATGGGACAGATGCATTATCCGTGTTCGCCTATGAAAAAAAAATCAGCTTTAGGGACGTCTTTAATCATGCGGAGGACTTTTCCACCCTAACATTTGCACTCTCGCTCATATCTCCTTGACCCCTAACATATCTCATTACAACTCACACTCTCTCTGTTTAATTTATAGGGCTATTAATGGATTAAAAAGTAAGAGTGCTATATGCAACTGTTTTAATAACTAAATTATTGGACTCAGTTGGTGGTCAGTCACCTATTCCTTACAGAATATTATTACGTAGTAGGGGTGGTTAACCCTGCCAACAGCATAGTACCTTGGGAAACCTTTAAAATTTTGAAATACACCAGATTAATTTGTAACCCTACTTCATAAGGCAGGCTAAACATGATGCTTTAAGCACGCTTGTCACTGGTTTTCTGCACTCTTTGCCTGACTACATTAAGGTGGTGCTGCTGTTGTGTGAACATTCATAGCTGCCAAGAGTCTCCATGGCAAATGTCTCATTTTAAATCAGCCCTGACCTTTTAACAGGCATTACATTATATTCTGCGAATTTAAATGAAACTTTGTGTTAACGTTTTAACCAGGGGCTCAAAAACCCCGTTGGTAAAGTGCAGTTGAGTAAAAAGCCAGGGTTAGCTAAAGTTATCATATATAACAAAAGGACACCTTGCAGCTATGAATTGTGTTAGTATGTGTAAAGTCTTGCATCATATTTTTCACCACTATCACATGTGTATGGTGACAGCACTATTTTCACAGGTACCTGTCTCTACACCCTGCATTGAATGTTTAGAGCCTTAGGTGTGTGGCATTTCACCGGCTATCAATACTGACTTGTTAGAAAAGTGGGCTGATGTATCAGAGGAATTCTCAGGGGTCTCCATCCTTTTCTGTACTGAGAGCTAAGTATGTTCAATGAAACTCATTGAGAGATACTAATATTATTACCGTTGTATAATTTCAATTTTGTTATATGTATATGAATTCAACCAGTCAAATGCTTTCTAATTCAATAAGCTGGGCTGCACACAGGTGAGCTACTCAGAGGTAGTTGGAGAGCTACAGTAGCTCACGAGCTACTGGTTGGAGACACCTGATTCTTTTCTGTACCCCCTAACTCCCCAAGCACTGGCGCATGACCCAGCGAAAAGCGGGCCAAGTGCTGCGCCCTCGGAATAGTCCAAATGCTGCGACCTCAGGATAGTGTCTACCGAGAAGCCAATCACCAATATCCTATCCAACAGAGTGTAAGTATGATGGTTAAGTGAATGAGAGGTAAACGTTCCACGCACCCTGAATGCATCTAGCAACCCCAAGTTTGACATAACTTCAAACAACGACTCAGTCATACGTTGGTTTGTGTCAGCCCTGGGAGGACACCTATACCTTTTCCCATCCAGGACACAATTGAAGTCTTTAACCAAATGAGTGGACAATCAACCTCAGAACACGTCATTGCCTGCAACCCAAAGTAAAATCGAGGGTCATCAATATCGGGCGCATAAAAATGAAGCAACGAATGCGCCCTCTCCCATCCAGCCTACCCTGTAGCAAAGCATACTGCCCCTGGACATCAGCTTCCACATAGCTAGGCACAAACTGAGTCCCTGGTCCCCCTAAATCAAAACCCCCCTAGCATAAGAGGAGTAAGAGACATGAAACAATTGGCCCTTCCATTTCATCTCAACCTTAGCAATCTCTCCATCTATGAGGTGTGTCTCATGGAGACAGGCGATGTCCACCTTATGATGCTTCAGAAATGAGAGGACTCTGTACCTCTTCACATTCGTACCCAGACCTCGAGCATTCCAAGTAAGTATCTGAAACCTTTCTCCTATATGTAAAAGCCAAGCCACACTATTCCATTTCCCCATGCCTCAACAACCTGCCTATAATGCTACTTCAAAAACTGAACTTCCAACCAAAAAGCAACCACCAATTCTCCCGACCCCAGGATAAACATGCCACGTAAGCCCACCCGTACCATATGCCAGGATAATACAAACTCCCTGACTTATACATCTGGAATAAGGACCCCAACCACCCCCCCCACCCCCTCGCAGCCCCATCAAGGTCCCTCCAGCTCCCATCCATTACACCCTTCCCCAGGCTCCAGTGCAGGAGTGCATCACTGAGCCCACAAGGGTAATCCACAGGCCCTGGAGTAAAGAAAACGCAGAATGACTAACATCACAGTGCATAAAAATGTGCACATAACCCCCTTGTTAAACGATTCCCCAGCTGCACGCTAATAAGTCGCCCACTTCTATAAGAACTCAAGCCAAAAAGAAAAGACAATATCCCCCTGATTACCAATAACCCTCCCCCCCCCAATACACATCAGAGAACACTGGATTGTTCCACCTGCAACCAAAACAGCACAGGATAGTACATTACACAGCTGTTAGAACAGTCTCCGGCACCACATCCACTGAGAGTCATTCAAGACAGGGGCCTGATCCCCATTCGGGGGCACAGTCCTCCCTCAGTCCGCAGAGGAGTTGAGTTCACCACATGCATGGTACCATCTGCCTGTATTGTGACTCTGTGCTATTCTTGGGACTCACCACCCAGCAAGACCCCTCCATGCGGCCCCTTCCAATCACCATGACCACTTGGCCCCCCAAAATGGCCACAGATTCCCAAGCCACTGGTCGATGCATCATTCCAGATCGCCAGCCAGTCCTATACATCCTAGGGTCGCTCAAAAACATGCACCCTCCCATTAGCAAGAGTCTTCAATTTGGAGAGATAAAATACCATATACTTCAGGTTCATAGCATGCAACTTCTGCTTGACACCAAGGAATAACTTGTATTGCTCCTGAACTTTTCTCTATAATTTGGGAAACTGGAAATAGCATAATTGTTAACTCTTGAGATCTCCTGTTCCCGTACCAACCTTAGGATGCAGTCATGGTTCCTATAATTTAGTATTTTACCTATAATAGCCCATGGGGGAGCTGTAGGCAGAGGAGGCAGTACCAGAGCCCTGTGCTCTCTCTCTCAATCACAAAAATCTCAGAAAGTCCCTTTGGCCGCAGCTGCAGCCTAATCCATCTCTCCAGAAACTCCACCGCCTACGAGCCCTCCACCCGCAAAGGAAACCAAAGAACCGCTGATTACTGCGGCCGGCGTACCCTCTGCATCCTCCACAGGGGCCTCCAGTGCCCTAGTGACCATTGCCATCTTAGCCATTTGCTGCTCAAGCGGAGAGACCTACCCCAGTAGTGTCTCAATGTTATTCTCAGCAGTTGGCACCTTCTCAATTACCTTCCACAAATCTGCTCTAATCAAATTCACATCAACGGATACCATTTCGATCTTATGCTCCAATGCTGAGCACGGGTTATAGCAGCTAGCAATTCAGCCTGTGGGGTTCTCCCTCTGCCTCTAGGGAGGCACTCTGTAAGTATGTACTCCCCCTATCAATCAGCATCTTTGAAGGCTGCCAAAGGGTAGCGTGCTGTGTGATGGTGTTAGATGCAGGGGTTTTGGGATGCTTGTCTTTCCCTATAATCTTGTCCAGAAGGGCCACCTCCATTAGAGAACTCCAGTCAATGATAGTCCAGGGCACTGTCTCACTCGCCCAGTGCTACAAGATGTCCATCAGCTGGCCCACAAGACCACAGAACTCAGGTCTGTCTCACATTCACTAGCTTCGGCCACAGTAGGCCGAACATCACCTGCAAACACCACCTCTGTTAACGCAGATCAAGCTAGAGCAGGTCCCCCCCAGGTGCCACCTCACCTGCTAGCCAGGACGGATGCATTTCACCAAGCTACTCCTGAGCTGCAGAACCTCTAGGTCTCGCAAGGGCCTACTCGCAGGACATCAGACAATATGAGTGTCCACACACCAAGGACTTTCCAGTAAACAAACTCAATCCATACAGGCCAGGGATTGCATGGATCCAGTTGCGATGTCAGCGACCCCTATTGCAAACAAAGGACGTCCCCGGGTCCATACTCGTAGCTTGGCCATCTTCAGTCATACTCCCCCACCAACAGGGTTCTCCACCAGGCCCCAACAGAACTGGACAGTCAAGCTGAAAGTACCCACACAGCTGGTTGTCGCCTCCTTCTCCTTCCATCCCTGGCGTAGCCTCAACCCCAGCTCAATACACCAAGTATGCCCTTCACTGCCGGCTCCGCGGCTGGACTTTATCACCGCCGCTGAGGCCTCGCAGTGTCGGAGACCTAGTTAAATACCAGCGGCCGCCAGGCAGCGATCGTCTGCCCCAAGGGATTAGCCCACAAACTCCGCCGTCCGACTCCCCAATGCAGCAATGCCAAAAATGTCAGCCTCCATACTCTCCGCATCTAAGAGCGCCCCCACACTCTCATGGGTTGGGAAAAGACAGACCAGTGCTGTACACTGGATCACCGCAGTCCCCACATTCTACAGCTGCCTTCACAAGGGCTCCAGGACACAGGATGTTGCAGGGTTACGAACGGGTTCACCGAGAGCGACGAACTCTTTTTTCTGTCGGCCATCTTGACAGGCCACGCCCCTCACCACTCTGGTCTGTTACACACAACACCAGAATACAGGACCTCACTGTAATTACACCACTCTTGCATACAAGCACTCACACACAGTGTAGCTTGCTACCCGTTCAATAATGTGGTTTGAAACCTCTTCAGGAGTATGAAACGCAAGACAAATGCAATTGGAATTACTACCTTGTTGATTTAAGTTTGGTAAATGTCCATCTGCCATCTTTTCCAAGTTTAGTCTCCGAAGTCTTGTATTATTGCCTTTTATGGGCCAGATAAACAATCACTGTTATATCTTCTTAAACTATTACATGGAAGAACTTCCTGCTTGTGTACATGCGCCCACTCAATTAGTAATCATTGTCTCAAACTTCACTTTTCCTATTTTATGTGTTTCTCATAGAAAAGTTTTATTATGTTTCCCCCTTAGGGCTCATAGTTTCCTACTAGGCTTTTGTTGCTTCAGCCACAAGCAGCGGGAGTGAACACAGTGTGACATATTCACTTATTTTCCTACACAATCATGACAAAAGGTACTAAAAACAGGTCTATTCAATATTAGATTACTGATAACTGCTTTGTTAAAATAGCCTCACTTGTGAATAGTCTACCATGAAAGTTAGAACACAGCGCAGATATGGGGTTGGCTATTAGAAACCGGCTAAGTCCACTTATTTAGTGTTGCATTGTATATGATTTTCAAACAGTGACACAAAATACACAACTGAACCATTCAAGACAATGGTATGGATGAGCAAAACTGTGTGAATCGGATCAGAAGGGCATGTCGGAATAGTCCACCCCCATTAGGGATGTAGCTCCCAATAATGCAGCAGGTGCAGTGGCGTTAGGGCCCAGGTATATTAGGGACTAACTGAACCACAACTATGGTTGTATTTTACTATCCGTACAATGGTCATTGGGGACCCATTTTTCTGGTTTTCAAGCAGACATCACCCAGGCCACCAGGGACAGGATATGTCCCAGTCCCTCGCCCCTGCTGCATCAGCCTCTAAGCATCTTTAGTTTGCCCTTAGTGGCACACAACCACCCTTGGGAGGCAGGAACAGACATTTCATCCAAATGCTGAAAAAGAAAACATCCAACTGGTCGTTCCTTGAGATCGTTCAGCAAGACTATGTCCCGCCATTCCATTTAGACCCACCGCAGCTTCCACCCACATCAAGCACCTCTCAGAGGAACATCTGACTATCTTGTTCCAGGAAGTGTGGACTCATTTAGCCAAAGGAGCCATGGAGAGAGTTCCAGCCCGAAATAAGGGACTGGCTGTTACTCCTTCTATTTGCTCCTGCTGAAGCACTTCATCCAATTTTAGATCTCTGACTTCATACGAAAGGAGAACTTTAAGATGCTCATGTTATGTCTGCCCTGGATCCAGGCAACTGGATGGTGACTGGTGAGGGCTATGGGGCACACATGGTTTACTGGGCGCAAGCATGATGGTTGGTCCTTTTATTCCTGCTGTCCAGAGCCCAGCCCACATGGATCCAGAGCAAATGGGTCAAGTACCCCTTTTGCACTTGGCTAGCGGTCAAAGGCTCCACTCATATTGCACACAGTACGAACAATAAATCAATGTTTAGTCCAATACTTACTTATGTAAGAAAAAGAAGTATGTTATTTCAAATTCTACACAGTCAAAGGAATTACAACATTCATGAACAATAACACTATCCCCTTAAAATCGGGCCGTAGTGACTGTCGTGCAAATCAATGTCCCACCCTCCTCCTTATAACATGGTGAGGGGTATTCTCCATTCACTGGTGGCAGCATCCAGCAAATTCTCATTAATAGGCCATACTCAAGAGTTCCCCTTTAACACTTCAGGAATTAGTCCGAAGTGTCTGTGGTGCTGTAGCAGGGAGTCCCGCATGACCCACAGACCCAGCTCATGCTTTACCCACTCCTGCAGCACAGAAATGTTCAGCTTTGCAGTGGTTGTGCTCAGTTCCATCACCTGTGATTTCTTATCGAGCTCGGAGAAGTCGTACTACTCGCAGCCCACCTGGCAGCACCCAGCAGCGCAGGCTCTCTGTCCTGAGCGCCGTCTCCGGCCTTTCCAGCACTGTTAGCAGCAAGTCCCTCAGGCCCCACAGGCCAATTCTACTCTTCCCCGCTTCAGTAGTATGGAAACATGCAGCAGTGCAGTAAATTCCCTCTCCAGAGGCGCTCACAACTCTGGATGCTCTTTGGCGCAGTCTAGCCCCCCGTGGTACACCCAGCAACACCGGGCAGGTGCAGGCTGTTTCCTCAAGTGTGCTGCTGCTTTGTCCTAGCAATCGGTGCTGTCTGCTTCTCAAAGATGAGGTATGTCACTGTTCCCTTCAAAGGACGGGGGGGGGGGGGTATTCAATCCTTTGGTTCCCGACTGGAGAGCAGTGAGGGTGTGACGTCCTAGGCTCCACCCTTCACGGTCCTCGAAGAATCAGTCTGGTGCAGCCCTTGGAGAGCGGACTTGACCTGCCAGTCGCGTCTGCAATCTTCCGTCCGCGTAACAACCCAACTATAAATGCGATTACTGGCAGCCCCTTCTGGCATACGATATTGCCGTGATAGCTCGGACTTCTCAGCTACACTCTCCCTCAGCACGAGGATCCCTCTTGGCATACGGAGTCACCGATTAAGGGGGTATCAAGTCTTGATGCTCCTGGCAACAGATAGATCAACGGCATATGGGGTCACTGCAACGAGGTGGTGCAGGCCTGGTGCTTCCCACACGGTGCTTTCAAAATGACCCTGGTCATGGTGGCCCTCTCCTGGCATACGGGAGTCACTGAATCACTTCTCCTCACAGGCAACCACCTGATCGGTGTACAGCCGTTCTCTTACACATCCTTCAGGGAGTCCTCTTGGTAGGGCTCCCCAATGGACCTCACTCCCTCAAACACTGTCCTCGCAGGGCACACTGGTCTTGGCAAGCCGGCAGGCGCTGGTGCTCCAGGGCAGGTTATCCTGGTTTCCCTGGGTGATGCCCCTAGTCCTTGTCACAGGTAAAAGTCTTGCAGAGCTTCTCCTTCTCACACAGTCCTTCTGGCCACTTGGCAAATGACAAATGTTGAGGTCTCATTTGTCCCTTCTTATAGTCCTTTCCCAGACACCAAATATGATTTTGGGTCTCAGTCTTTGAAGTTTTATGTTGGGGTTCTGCTTCTTTTGAAGTGTATTTTTCTCTTTTTCTTCTTTGCTCATGAAAGGCTGTCTGTCACAGCAGGAAAGACTCCGAAGTTGCTAAACTCACAGCACAGTTCTTGGTAGTGGCCAGAGTTCACAACTGAATGCCTCAGTGATATGTCCATCAAAAAGTTAATACCGGGCTCCCAGCCCTCCTCGTTCCTCTCCCCTTATCAGTGCAGATTCATTACTCCTGCGCTGAGAAGCACTCATCATCTACTTGATGTAGGCCAAATGTGAGTTAAGCACTCAGTAGTTGAACTTTAAAAAGGTAAGTAAGCCTGTATGCCTCACTCCAGTGACACAGAATAAAAAGGACATGTTCACATCCACTGATTACTAAACGGTAAGCTTCCACCACTGTGCTTATTCTGCTTAACTCCTGGTGAAGGCAGTGGCCTTCCACCACCATGAGGGCAGTGCTTTGGGCTTCCCTCCTTGTCCAACTAGACCACAATCCATGAGACCAGCCTATCTCGTGGTGCACACGCTTGAACCATGTTTACCTTTGACACAAAAATCAGCATTAGTCATCCAAACAAGCTATTTGGGCTGAGGTAGTGGACTGCTTGAATCAGGTGACAGACCGCTCTATTACCCCAGAGATGGGGGCTTGCTTGTTGCTATGGTTTCCACACACCCGGCGTACGAAGGTCACTAGCAAGTTCTACGACCTGGGGTTAATATTGGCCAAGAGAGAATTGACCATGCACTGGAAATCTCGGGGGGGGGCCTAGCTTTTTGCGGTGGAGGACAGCGTTAGTGAGATAGGCGGGGGCGAAGGGCACGCTCCGGGTGCAGTTGGCTCTTAGAAGAGATGATGAGAAAGCGTTAGCGACGGCCAGGGCATGGGAAGCGTTGGTGGTGGAACTCCAGGGGTTGATATCTGAGGTAGGGGACGAAGGGAGCACGGCGGATAGACAAGAGGAGAGGGGGACTGGGGAATGAGATGAGATGGGAACGAGGGAGGTCCCGGGACACCTACCAGAGGCCTGGACCAGAGGGACGATCTGCTTGCACAGAGAGGGATTGAGCGTCCGTACATGATTTCCTTGGGAAGGGGGGCACATCCGGGGAGAGGTAGGGGACAGGGGCACACTGACACGGGGATGGGGAGGGGTGGGAACGAGTTGGGGTTAGGAGGGACGGTACTCCTTTTGGACTCGGAACCTCGTTGTGTAATGAATAGTAATTGTTGATTTGGAAAATAATAAAAAATGTTTCAACAAAAAAAAAATTAGTCATCCAAACAATAGTACAGTTGAGCACTCAGGGCAGGGGTAGCTGTCTTTTACCATGAAAAGGACTTTTCCGTCCCAACAGTGGCTTTGGACATGCAAGGTGACCACTCCTCATATCACTTGACATGTAGAACCACAAAACACCCAGGCAAATACATAAATAAGCCTCACACTGAAAAATCATTCATGGGGCTACCATAATGACCATGAGAGAGAGTTCACAACCACACACTGGGTGAGTTTCAGAGCAAGTCATGCGAGACAGATTCATCATGCAGCAGGGCTCCTTTAAGATAGCCTAACTCCAAAGCCAGACAATGTGGCAATCAGAAAATATTCATATTGTAGAGGCTCACCCTTATCTTCAACAAGCAAGACAAGAATCTTGCCGATAGGGCCTTCACTAAGAATTTCTGTATCTAAATATATATGCATTGGCAATCTGAAAGAGACTATTAGTTATGGATTCTGTACCTTAGAATTACCCCCAGGCATCAGACTGGATCCGGAGACTTTTTTCTTCAGCAGTACCCCTGCGTGTCGGTAGGTGGCGTCGGTTCACTCCGCATTCATCGTTGGCCTTGTGACCACCAGAATGATGTTGCGGTATCAACTCAGACTCCTTTCCTGCGAGCTGGCATCAGTTCTTTCTTTCTACGCCCCAGCAAGGGCAGATCCGGTGAGAGCGGTACCCTTAGTCTCTGTTTGACTAAAGTTTTTTTGACTTTTGTCGACCTCTTTTTTCGAGTCGTTCGACTCCTGGTGCATATTGGGATGTACCATTGACGTACCGGCTTCAAACCTTGTGACTCCTGTCACAAATTGATGTCGGTCACGGAACCACACCTCGTGTGCCTCTGGAGCGCGACCACAACCCGAAGTCGTTCTCCGACTATTGGGCCATGAACCCGAAGTCTTTGCGGGAGCGGTCCTGAAAGCATCTGGAGTTCCGGCAGTCGGCTCCGCACTGCTCGGGGTCCCCATCGATAGGGAGGTCGCGGGACTGGTCGCTGAGTCACCACCATCATCCATCGTCGAAGTCTTTGTCTTCGGGTAAGTCGAAGCACAAGAAGAAGGCGAAGAAGCACCGTCGCTCTTCGCCTTCTCCCTATCAGTCGACTGATGGGACGCGGAGCGTCATCGTCCTTCAGCTCCGCCCGCGGAACCAGCTGGGATGGCTCCGAGCTTCCCGGGAGCCAGAGAGTCCCATTCCCAGCTTCGGGCATTTTACAAAGCTCTCCACTCCATCTTTGGGCAGCCCGACTGCGCAAGTGCGCCTTTGGGTCCCGCAGACTCGGCTGGGTGCTCTAGGCCTTCGATGCCAGAGCGATTCCTTTGACGACACCTCTGCCGCCTGTTGTGTCCCCGGCTGGCGTTGAACCCAGCCTTCTCCTTTATATGGACAAGGAGCCGGACTGGCGTCGACTGACGTTGGTACCCGTGTCGGAGGTACTTTTGTACCGTTGTTCATCCCTGGCATTCCTTTTCACCCTGAGTGGCAGCCAGGTGAGGATGAGGAGGACTGGGAGGGGTCTGTTGACCCTTAGGCAGACCAGCTAGACGAGCCAGACTGGAGAGAGGAGTTGGGTGAAGCCAGTGGTCTTGATACATCCTCAGACCCTGGTAAGCTTTCTCCCCCTACCGTGGCTACAGAGGAGGGAACCTCCTACGCTGTGGTGTTGCGTAGGGGGGCTGAGGCCTTGGGCCTTGAGCTTCCTAGGGTGGCAGTCAGGATTAACCTCCTGACTGAGGTGCTTCAACCGGCGACAGCCTCTTCGGAGCCCCTGCTGCTTTCAATGCAGCGCTCTCGAACATCCTACTGGGCACTTGGTCCAAGCCCAGCACAGGGGCTCCTGTGGACAGGATGATTGCCCTACGCCACCGCCAGGCTCTGGGCGACGCACTTTTCCTTTCCCAACACCCTACCCCTGAGAACTTGGTGGTCCAAGCCTCAACCTTGAAAGGCGTGTTTCCTATTGCTCCCCCAGATAGGGAATCCAAGAAGCTGGACCATCTTGGGAAGAAGATGTTTTCTTACCCCACCTTAGGACTGCTGCCGGTGAACACCGCATGTCTCTTGGGCCGTTATTCCCACTCCGTGTGGGACACGATCACGCAAGTGCTGCCACAGTGCCCGGAGGAGGCCTGGACTGTACTCTCCTGTGCGCTTGTCGAGGGTAGAGACTCAGCAAAGTTTGCCATCCGCTGGGCTGGATATCACCGACTTGCTGGGCAGGACGATTTCTACATTGGTAGCCCTGAGGCGCTACGCCTGGCTGAGGTCCACTGGCTTCTCCGGGGATGTCCAATCGACCCTTTTGGACATGCCCTTTGATGGCCGTCACCTGTTTGGTGACAAGGCAACCAACGCACTCAAGCTCTTTAAGGACTCCAGGGTTACGGCCAGATCCTTGGGCCTCGTTTCCACCTCGCGCCCTGTGCAGTCTGCCTTTCGTGGGTACGGAAGGGGTGCCCCACCATGTTCTACACAGGACCACAGGCTAGCGCAAGCTGCTCAGCCTCTGCGCGGCCCTGGATGTGGGACCCAGCGCCGTGGGTCTGGGGGCCAGCGGCGGGACAGTCCACCAGTGCACCCTCTGCAGCAGTCTCCAAACCTTCCTAGTCCGACCTTTCAGTGCCACCAGTTGCAAGTGGGCGGCAGGAACCACCATCACCTCCCCCACTGGCACAACATCACGTCGGACAGGTGGGTTTTGCAGATATTCCCTCCCCTTTGTGACTACCCCTCCCTCCATGCCACCAACACTCCATTGCATGTCGGATGATCACTCAGCCCTTATCCGTCAGGAAGTTGTAGCTCTCTTGGCCAAGGGAGCCATCGAGCGAGTCCCTGTGCCAGAAGTAGGTCATGGTTGCTACTCCCACTACTTTCTAGTGCCCAAGAAGGACAAAGGCCTGTGTCCTATCTTAGACCTCAGGGATGTCAAACACTTCCTCCGGAAGGAGAAGTTCAGAATGTTGACATTGGCTCAGGTCTTCTCTGCCCTCCACCCAGGAGACTGGATGGGATTGTTGGACTTGCAGGATGCGTATTTTCACATCCCTGTCTTGCCTGCCCACCGGCGTTACCTACGGTTCACAGTAGACCACAAGCATTTTCAATTTACTGTGCTCTCCTTTGGCCTTACCAGTGCCCCTCTGGTGTTCACGAAAGTGATGGCGGTGGTCGCAATTCATCTGCCCCGATCAGGGGTTCCAGTCTTCCCCTATCTCGCCGACTGATTGTTGAAGGTGAGCTTGCCCCAGGCTGGTGTCGCCCACCTCCAGACTATGGCGGACCTCCTACATTTGCTGGTGTTCACAGTCAACGTGCCAAAGTCGCACCTGAACCCTTCTCTGAAGCTCCTTTGCATCAGAGTGGTTCTGGATACAGCGCAGTTTCAGGCCTATCCTCCCGAGCAGCGAGTCTGCGATATTCGGGCTATGATACTGATGTTCCAGTCTCTATTTTAGATTTCGGTGAGAATGACCCTGAGGCTGCTGGGCCTCATGGCCTCCTGCATCCTGCTGGTGGATCAAGCCAGGTGGCATATGCAGGCTCTGCAGTAGGAATTGAAGTTCCTGTGGGCGCAGCATCAGGGGAATCTGTCCGATGTCATTTAGATCTCGACGGGGACTGCACATCAGTTGCAATGGTGGCACACGAACCAGGATTGAGTCAACGGCAGATCCCTCTCCTCTCCCCAACCAGAGTTTACAGTGGTGACAGATGCGTCACTCGTGGGATGGGGCAGCCAGATGGGAGAGGCGGAGATCAGAGGCCTCTGGTCTCTGGCGGAGTCCGGGCTACACATCAGCCTTCTGGAGTTCCGGGCAATTCGTCTAACATTGAAAGCATCCCTTCCTTCTGTCAAAGGAAAAGTAGTGCAGGTATTCATAGACAACACTTCTGCCATGTGGTATTGCAATAAACTGGGTGGAGTGGGTTTGTGGACCCTCTGCCAGGAGGCCCTTCGTCTCTGCAAGTGGCTGGAACATCAGGGCATGTCCTTGGTGGTTTAACACCTGGCAGGTTCCCTGAATGCCAGGGCGGACGAACTCAGACGCTGGTGCTTGATGGCTCACGAATGGCGTCTTCACTCGGAGGTGGTGCAAGGTCTCTTTCAGCAGTGGGGAGAGCCTTGGTTAGATCTATTATTCACCAAAGAGAACGCGCATGTCAGCAGTTCTGCGCGTTGGAATTTCCAAGGCGGCACTCGTTAGGCAATGCTTTTCATCGGTAGTGGAGTTGCGGTCTTCTATACACCTTTCCGCCTATACCGCTTCTGCCCAGAGTGCTGAAGAAGATCCAGCGCGACTTAGCCCAAGTCATTCTTGTGGCTCCGGACTGGGCACGAAGAGTCTGGTACCCCGAGCTCTTGAACATGGTCATCGATCCTCCAATCAGACTGCCCCTTCGGGAGGATCTTCTGTCTCAGCAGCAGGAGACGGTCCTTCACCCGGACCTATCCAGCCTCCACCTCCTTGCGTGGAGATTGAGCGGCGACAGTTAAGAGCCTTCAACCTTCCTCCTGAAGTCTGTAATGTTATCTTGGCAGCCAGGCGTCCCTCTACTAAAACAGTATACGCCTGTAGATGGAACAAATTTGTGGCATGGTGCGCAGCAAAGGCTGTGGATCCCCTTTCTGCCCCACCTTTCTGAGGTTCTCTTCTTCCAGCTTTCTTTGGCCTAGCAGGGATCTGCTCTGGGCACCTTTAAAGGCTATCTTTTGGCTATTGCGGCCTTTCTTCGCCTTCCTGATCAGCCTTCTCTTTTTAAGTCCCCTTTTGTAAATCGTTACCTTAAAGACATTACTCACCTGTTTCCTCCTATTCCTTTCGTAATGTCCCAGTGGGACTTGAACCTTGTTCTGACTTACCTTATATGCGCTCCTTTCGCGCCGCTACATAATTGTTCCCTCAGACTCATGATCTTAAAGACTGCTTTTCTGGTTGCCATCACCTCTGCTCGCAGGGTGAGTGAGCTTCAGGCCTTTTCTTCTAGACCTCCTTTCCTTGCTGTTCATCTGGATAAGGTTGTCCTTCGAACTAGACCATCTTTTCTTCCCAAAGTGGTTACCTCTTTCCACATAGGACAGACCATCACTTTGCCCACCTTCTTCCCGCCCCCGCATCCTTCTAAAGCGGAGGAGAGGCTCCACCATCTGGATCCAAAGCATGCGCTATCATTTTATCTGGATCGCACAAAACAATTCCGGGTAGATGATCAGCTCTTTGTTGGGTATGTGGATGCCGAGAAAAGTCGTGCCGTGCAAAAACAAACCATCTCTCGATGGGTCATTCTTTGCATCAAGATTTGTTATTCCTTGGCGAAAAGGGAACCTCCAGTAAGGTTGCGTGCCCATTCCACCAGGGCGACGGCAGCCACTACTGCTTTGGGACGTGGAGTCCTCCTCAATCACATCTGCCAGGCAGCCATGTGGGCATCATTGCACACGTTCATTAAACATTACTGCCTGGATAGCCAAGTCCGGAGAGACGGCTTCTTTGGCCTCCAGGACTTTCTGGTGTGAACTTGGTTCGCAGACCCACCTCCGGGGTTGGTATTGCTGGGGCTTTCAGATGAACAAGTTACTTACCTTCGGTAACGATATATATGGAAGAAACATATATTAGTTATAGATTCCTTATCCCCCCACCCATCCTCCCCCTTCTACAAACTGACTTCTAGAGTAAGGGACTCCATTTCAGGGCCCTAGCTGTGTGCACCAGTGGTCAGTGTTTTGCATGGCTCTGCACTTCTGGCATGGAATGTCGTGTAAAGAACTGACGGCAGCGTGCAGTGGCGGCGTCTATGTAGAAACTGCAACGTCATTCCGGCGATCACGACTTCAACGACGAATGCGGGGTCGACCGACACCACCTACCGACGCGCTGGGGTACTGCTGAAGAAAAAATTCTCTGGATCCAGTCTGACGCCTCGGGGTAATTCTAAGGTAAGGAATCTATTACTAATATATGTCTCTTACAGATATATCATTACCAAAGGTAAGTAACTTGTTCTTTATGTGCAGTGAACCTAGCTCAGAAGTAATGGAGTGCTGTGCATTACTTGGGGGGGAGGGGAGACGATCTACAAGATCGTGTATATCAAGTGGGGATTAAACATATACAATTAATGCATTACATTAAAATATTTTGGCACAAGGCCCTTAAGCGATGTGCCCAGCTTCACACAAGGTTGAGTCAAGTGCCGAGGCAGGGATTAAAACTTGTGTCTCCAGGTTCCAAAGTGGGCAGCTCTAGCTGCTAGGCCACAATTAATCCTGTAATTGCTGAATGAACACCCAGTATCTATGCATCCAAGATTAATCTCCTTATTCTTCCTATTTAAACTTATTAGTATCTTGCTATTATATTATTAACACAGGCCCACTAAAAATTATATCTATGCTGATGCTGTATAGATAGTACTGAATTATACAATCCATCACTTTTTGAATACTTTAGTGTGCCGCCCTTAGTCGGATGAGTTCTGTGCACACTATGTGACTGGAACCAAACTGGACTGTTCCCATTGGAGCAGGGCCAAGACTGATTTGCATATGGCTGGATCCAAACTGAGGTGGCCAAGTAGGATGGACCGGGATACGGCCCTGAGTAATTATGAGTGTCTGAGATTAATTCAAACATTCTATCCTTTACCTTTTATTTTACTTTATTGTGCCTTTTGGAAAATGAGGCAGCATCTGTGAGACCTGCACAAATAACATGACTACATTTGTCCTTCACAAATGCTAAGGGCTAGCAGTCTGGGGTCTTCACCTAAGTGCAGCAGCAAGAATCCATGTTTACGCACACTTTAGAATGACAGTACTCATCACCTTGGTTGATCGTTTGAATGCATTGCAATTACAGCCCCTAAAGGCATCACAGATGAAATCACAGGATTGCGCATATACAGCCAGACACCCTAGCAGGACTGTCTGACAACATAACCCCACTTGGCTTATGACATCTCCCTACACATGTGACTTACAGTCCCTTCAAAAGAAGTACTCCTGGCAACTACACTTCTCCTGCAGTGCGCCTCTTCACTTTAAAAGGAATCACAGATAAAAGCATGGGATTACGTAAATACAGCCAGGCCCCCTAGCAGGAAGGTCCAGCAACATAACTCCATTTAGCTTAACATCACCTTACACAGGTACTTCACTTTACACATGTGACTTTCAGTCCACCTAAAAAGAAATAACCACTAGTAAATGCATTTCGGTGCAATTACACCACTTCACCTCCAGGGGATGCACTTCTCCACACATCCCCAACTCAGCCCTTCACTTCATGATGCACTTCTCCACACACCCTCAGCTGTAGAACAAAAGTTCCAGCCTAGAAAGTGTTTAAATGCTAGCTGAGCCCTTGAGGGGTAGTTTCCTATAGGTCCCCATGACACTGAGGGTGGGACATTTCTTCGTGCTGGGGGGGAAGACTGCGCTTCTCCAGCAGCTCCCCCCAGCACCTTTTCACAAGTGAGGGTAACCCTCCTCCTCTGGGGGCCACAAAGCACCAAAACTGCAGATTTCCAAATGCCTCGGGGTCTCTGAGAGGGTGGATTCACCAGGGAGCTGTCTTCACTGGCTCCCTGCGCCAGCCTTTCGCCTGGCTCTCCTCCTTGGCCTCTCTTCTCCCTGCGCAGAGGCCACTGCTCCTGCGCACCGGTCCTGGGCTCTTCTTCTGGTGCTGTTAGGGTCCTGGGGGCAGTCAGGGGGTCTCTTTTCTGAGAGGGTGGATTCAGCAGGGAGCTGTCTCCACTGGCTCCCTGCCCCAGCCTTTCGCCTGGCTCTCCTCCTTGGCCTCTCTTCTCCCTGCACAGAGGCCACTGCTCCTGCGCACCGGTCCTGGGCTCTTCTCCTAGTGCTGTTAGGGTCCTGGGGGCAGTCAGGGGGGTCTCTCCTTCCAACTGCCCATTGTGCCAGGCTCCAGCACCTTCAGCCTCAGCAGACCACACCCCAGAGAGAGCTTCTCTTCCTGTGCTAAGGACTTTTTAAAAGTTGAGTAGGGGGCTGGCAGAAAGTCTCTGTTGGTCCTATCAAACAGCGACACATCACGTCTCTGCCCCTGCTCCCTCCTTCTTGTCCAGCCTCTGGGCTTGTTCAAAATGGCGTCGTCCAGGGTCTCTGGCCACGTCTCTGAAGCCCCTTCCCCCCCACGCTGCCTTCCCTCCTGGGTGCAGCCTGGTGCCTGGCACCCAGTGACAGCTGCTAATGGATGAGCCTGTAGCCCCACCCATCTTCTCTTCATGGAGAGGAGGCCCTCGCTTGTGGAAGAAAGGTAATCAATCCATCCAGCTGAGGTCAGCCCTCAGCCTGGGTCTGGTCATGGCTGGCTGAGAGAAATATGAGAGTTCTGGATGACCCAAAAGCAGTACAAATATGACTTTGGACTCTGCAGAATACTTTTTTTCACATCCTCTACAGTGGACTTAAGCGCGTGTCTGGAATCTGTAGGCCTAATAGAAGTTAATCTAGCCTATGGCTCCACATTCCAGTAGGGGAATAATGAAGTAAAAAAAACAGTTAGACACACTGACTTTCCCTGGCATGTTTCTTTCCAGTGTATAAAGCCTATTCCATGTCACCACCCAATACTGCATAAGTCCTGCCACACCATACACTTTGTAGCTGCTCCTAGACTGCGCACGCTAGGAATCTCCCCTGTGCAGCCCGTACACATGTGCACATGCATGTACACGTGTCTGCATGTAACCAGCCCGGTGTACCTTACTCCAGCTGCTGCGCAGTGGCCTGGTCAAGCCAGGGGAACACCAGTAAAATCCCCATGCAGTCTCTTACATCCTGAGTTCACTGTGGGTGAGTCCCAACTTATGAGGCTCCCCCACAGTAAAAGCTCAACAATTAGGTGCACAAAAAGCGAAAAATCCGAGCGGCCCATAGTGTCAGAACCACCTTCTAACAGTGCAATTCTAAATTGGACGGGTATGCCCAGGCGTAGGACCCATGCACATTGTGTTACTGGAACAAAGTGATGCCGGAATGATGAGCCCTACCTAGGGTGAAATCGGTCTTGGGTTGCTTTTTGTTGCAGTTCATGGAGGGCCTGGCCTGACAGTCCGGGCTGGACTGTTCCCATAAGAGCAGGATCAAAACTGACTTGTATATGGCTGGGTCCAAACTGAGGTGGCATGGTGTGCAAAGGAAAGATTGACTGTGATTCTGCCCGAGTAATTACCAGTGGCTGAGATTAATTCAAGCACTCCATCCATCACTTTTTGTATACTTTGCGGTACAGATAACTGGTAACTAGAGAGCTGAAGGTACCATATGAACACTATTGGAGAGCTGTTTGGCTAGAGGCTAAGCAGAACAGGTGTTTAAGACCTGCTTCTCCAGCTATTCGTGTATATTTCTAATGAAAGCCTGCTATGGAGTCCAGAGGTGGAAGCAGGGCTCAAACAACATTGTTCTGTCCTCTAGGTTTAGAGACTTAATCCAGGTCTCCTCACTAGGACTGTAGCGTTGCCGTTGATGGATTGGACCCATTTGAGAGTACCACTCAGTTCTCAGTGACTGAAGTGGCTGGTGGTCTGCCAGCCATGCTGATGGGTGTTTTGGCTCAGACTAGAAACCTGCAACTGGTATCGCGAAGCAAACTGCCACAGATATTACATCCACGCATGTGATGATAACAGGTGTGTGTGGCACAAGCGGTAACGAAGTGCTGCCGAAGTGCTACATAAGACACATGGACACTGGCGACCTTTTGTATTGTATTGTATTGTAATTGCATTTATATAGTGCTTATTACCCCTGACGATGCGTCAAAGCGCTTTTATTTTGGCTAGTAGCACACTACTCGGGAACCCATAAAGGATTAGTGGTGAATTAGTATAGTGAAATATGAAAGTAATTTGAGCGGTGAATAGGATTGTCATTTATTTGGATTGAGAAGGATAGAGGAGGGGAAAAGGCGCATGTATAAAGTGGGGGTGAAAGTTGAACTTTAGAAAGCAAAACAGGCCCAGTCCTCTCCAGTCAATTCCAGTGAATGTATTACATTGTAATCCCTACTCACAGTAATCAATGGTCACGTTAGTGTTCAAACACAGCCAGTGCTAGTGACAAAGCCCCTGAGAGGGGCGAAGACCTAAACAAGTTGAGTCATACTCTGCACTATGGTGGACAGGGGTGCATTGGGTGTCCCAAAGTGGCCAAATGTAGCAGTCTGCTGTTGCGGTGAATTTGTACCCACAGTCTATAGAAGCTGCTGCTCGTTGGAATGTACCACCCAAATGCAGGGGTGCAGCATTCGGCAGCACACAAGGGCAGTGGAATAGTGCGACAGTCGGCCCATTCCTGAAGAGATGGCAGTGAGAATTGCCAGTCCCGCTCAGAGCCAGCACCCCCCCCCCCTCCCCCCCCTCTACTTTACGCTTTCCCGCGTTGCCAGGTGCTCGACGGCCGTTTGTGAGAAGGAAGCCTCAGATATGCAATAAGCGCTGTCAGGAATGCACTAGTGTCATCAGAAACTGCTGCATGAATGTACTGATTGTATGCTACAAATGTGCAGGGGGGGATAGCGTGTGGGGGGCGGGGGTGAATAAACAAGAGGATTCGCAGGGCCCGAGCCCTGGAGGGAAGGCTGGGAGTACCTCGCCTGGGCAGTCATCTGAACCGTAGCTCACTCAATCCCACAGGTATTTAGCCTTACAAATACTCGAATGTTTTCGCAGCATTACTCCCTATCGGCTGCCCGGACCCATCCCTCCCCTCACTGCTCCCTGGTCCATAATTATAGTTTTATGTGCGCGGTTGAGCGTAATGTACCGTAGCTTACACAGAAACATGTCAAGCAAAACAAAGCGAGCCAGCGGGTCAACACAGCTGGTCGGCTTTTATTTTCTTTCAAATAAAAAACGTGGGCTGGCGTGAAGAATCGCCCACAGTGGCTAGTACTACGCCGTGAGTTAATATGCAGGTTTTTAAGCGCCAATTGAACGTGCCAATGTTTTGACAATATTGTATTGGGTGGAAAAACCGCTCTCGATAACATTGATTAAAGGTGCCAAACGATATTTTTAATAAAAGCGAAACTCGGGCCAGCTAAGTCACAATTACAGATTTGGAGAATGAATTAGTAATGAACGTTACATACAGGCTAAGCATTTTTCTGAACACACGCCAACTGAAATGCCATGTAACTGATGATGAACAATATTTTAATGCCTGGTTGCCAGCACATGCGTCTTATACCTATTGTTAAAAAATCCTTAAAATATACTTAGAGTGTGTTGGCTCCGCCCAGAGGAGTATTACTCTTTGATATCTGGGTGTATAATTCCACCTGTTGCGGAGTGCTTGCATCGCTCTGCATGGGTAAATATTTTATATTTCAAACCTACAGTGATCATGATACATTAAATTATGTGTCTGATAGTTCCCTTGTCTACAGAAAACAGCCATTTTTTTTGTCCCTGCAGAAGGCCTTTACATTTTTTTAGTTGTCTCAAAATGCGTGCCAGACCATTAGCTTTGCCAATGCTTGTTTGCAATTTGAACCACTTTAAGCACCCCAAATGAAGTCACCACTATGTTCAATAGCATCATAAGTTATTGCTCGTGGTTTCGTTCCCAGCGTTTATTAGAGAAGGCTTGCCAGTATCAGTTATAGGATCGGGTTTGATTTCAACTGCGTCATCATTGTGTTACCCTTATGCAATCCGTGTGTCTAGCTTTAATGGCGCTTGATGTTTTTTTGTTCTTTTTTTTTTGGTAAGGAGTGACGCATTTTGGTGACATTTGATAATGGGAAATTGCAAGAAATTCAAGAGGCTTGAAAAAAAGAAATCGAGGCGAAAGGTGACAACTAGAATCAGTTTGAATAGAAACCCTTTGACTGGGTTTTCAAGGTTAAATTGTATAGCTTTAAATTGAGCAATTGTAATTAACAATTGTTTTTGTATTGTATTGTATTGCAGCCTTTATATAGCGATTACTACCCCTGTGTGGGGGCACCGAAGCACTTGTGGTGTGGTTGGAAGGATGTTGTCTGTGTTTTGATCCTATGTGGGAAGTGAAACCATTGTTAATTACTTTTACCCTATTTAATGGTATACTATTTAAGCGTGAATCCCCTTTTAAAGGATTACTAGTGCTTAGAACCGTCAGAAGGTGATATGAAGCCCCCCATGTGAAAGCAATCTATACTTACAGTTAAGTGCAGAGTCCGTTTCTGGTTTATTCACATATACATATTGCCGTCTCATTGATCTGATGGTGTGTTGTTAATGGTGGAACAGTGGGACGGAAGCACATATTAATACAATGGTGTGTGTATATGGGACCAGAGTACTTCACCAGATTGTCACGGCCTCACTAAGGGGTAAACTTAATTACTATTACCATGTGCTTGTCCTGCCTTCCCCCCCCCCCCTCCCCCAATGGATAAGACTATTAACCCCTTCCCCGCTCATGACGGAACCACTCCGTCATGAGCCACGGTTGCGCTGTGCTCATGACGGAGTGGTTCCGTCATGCTACGGCCGTTGGCGGCCGCTCCGCCCACGCGGCGCTAATTCCCCGCCTGTGCGGGCGATTAGCGCAGTGGGCGGAGACGTGACGGAACCACTCCGTCATGAGCACAGCTCAACCGTGGCTCGTGACGGAGTGGTTATGTCACGAGCACAGTGCCACCACGCTGCCCCCAAACCCCCCCCAGCGCCGCGGCGGAATTCCTGCAGCGGCGAAGGGGTTAAAGCGAGCGAGGAGATAGTTCCTCTGTTGATGCATTTTGTTGTTCTGTTGGGTCTGCTTCCCGTACTGTAGCCTCTGTTTCCAACAAACGTGATCAAATACTACAAAACAAAACTACAGCTTCTGTGGTACAACACAACAAACCCAACACTAGAACTATAACACATAACTACTGCACTTCAGCTGCTTACAACACAATGGCAGCATTATGACTTCATTCAACACTTCCCAAGAACACTGCAACTGCTGTGTTATTGTTAGTCTACGTGTACAACAGTACTAGCGTAACCCCTGAATTAGCGCATGAAGTAAAATATTGCAATGCTACTACAGGCGCCACCCTACAAGGTGCACACTGTAACCAGAGTACAATACACCAGCTGCCACCATGCGTCACTAACAGTTACTGCCACACTAACTCAGCAACTCTATCATTTGAACCGTTTGACTGCAACACTGAAGAGGCAAAACTACAACACTTAACCTTAGACAGCTACAGATTTAACTCCACAGTTTCACTACAACAATTGCAATACTACGGCTACAATAACCGTCCTACAATAGCTAGAACACAAATATTACACCACCACAGATAAATGGGCATCTTGATTACCCCATCAATGGGTTTCTTACACTTGGTGTTCTGCCAAGCCACACCATATTGCAATGCAACATATAACAAGCCAACTTTATTGCATTTTTCAGTCCTACTTTTTGAAAGATATCTACTCATTGTGTATATATTGGTATTGCTCCACGACTTGTTAATTATAAAGAGGACCGGAGTCATTTTTGTTTTTATTGTTGACTTTATTTTGAAAAAATGCCTAAATATGAAAACTGCCTATCCTTTTCCCCCAAATGACATCAGGCAGACAACAGCAGTGAAGCTTGAGTTGTCAATTAGGTCACTTGGAATCCCCAAATGGAAATTGCCACGATATTAGTAACTACACATGTATAGTTTTATGTTGTGAACACCCCCTCAAATCCTTTTCCCCCTACTCAGATCAGCTGTGCAGGAGTACAACACACACACAAGAATACCTCTTTGTCTCAGTCCCCTTACCATGTAAATAGGTAAAACATTAAATGTACCTGGTGTCCCACAATCCTCCTCCATAGCCTTTCCTCTCGCCTAAGCAATACCCTGCAACCAGCTACCGCTTCCATCGCACTACCCTCAGCAGCACCATCCCTGCCCAAAATACAAAAAGTACTACCCTGCCATCCTTGCCATCCAGCCTCAGCATTGCCTTACACCCACTCAAAATAGAAATCAATAATATGCTGTCTTATTGCCTAGCCTTGTTGATTGAGCAAGGCTAGGAATGAATTCAGGATTCTGAATAATGTGTGAGGGTCATCTCCGTACACTGCCAACACCAAGCTGAGGATTAACCAGAGCTGTGGCCTGTCCACACCCCTGTATGGATCAAAATGCTGGAGGATGACGTAAAGTGACATCACCAAACTGCCATCCTTGCACACCAGTAACCTGAGAGGAATCTTACACATTCTCTGTTCTCGAACTATATCCAACCAGGAATTGCTCACCGTATGCAAGCAAGAGAGCATGGACACCATCATTATGAGAAAAAGATAGAGGTGGATAGGAGACGCCATCAGAAGACTCAATCACGAGAACAGCTCTCCGCTAGACCCCAGAAGGCCAATGGCAGGGTGGTTGTTCAAAGAACACCTGGAAGCGAACTGTGGAAACAGAAATTAGGACCCTGAGCCACAACTGGGGCACTGTATAGAAACTTGAACCAGACAGATAGATGTAGAGGTCGTTCGCTGTTATCTTACAAGCCAGTCGGCATAACAGGCAGTAAGTAAGTTAGCATCCCCCCTCACTACATGGACATTCCCTCCTCATCAGTGCTGTCTGCAGTCAATGTGAGAGTGAAGATGCAGCACTGGATTGACAGTGGCTCTCTGAGCGTTGCTGCCAGCATAATTTATAATCCCCTGTCAACTGCTGGTCTGCAGAATGAGTGAGTTTATAGATAGTCATTGAATTCAAACACAAACATGATGCAAAGTACAAACAATTATAACTTCTGAAGTTATTGCACTGACACTATAAATCTATGAATGATGTGTCCATCGATTTGGATAATCAAATCAATACAATTAGATAAATATACATATTCTTCATGAAACATGATGAGATGTTTTAAAGACAGTTTGTGCTTTAAACAAGACTTCACAATCAGAAAAAAGCTGCAGGTTTTACCTGATTCAAACTTGATGCACCTTAACAGGAAGAACTAAGCTTGAATATAACTCAAATATCATCCACCTGGAATGAAGCTGGACTAGCAATTCTATCTCCAACCAGTGGCTTGAAAGCATTTCAGACATAACATAGGCAATTCTGGGGCATAAGGAATGGTGAGTATACAGTGAAATTAGAAACTAGAGAGAGACACTAACAGGTGTACCAAGGGGACTAACTTGCTCTTGGGCAGGGTATAAGAAGCTGGCTTTTCAATCCATCAATCAGATATTACGTGCAACATTGGTAATTTCTGCCTCTAAGCAAGTGAACATTCATGCCAGCCTGAACACACATCAACTATCATAGAGCCGGGGCGTGGCCGAACCGCGGACCAAGGGTGACACGCAGTTTCAGAGCTGCGCCTTATTCCCCGGAACAAAGGCCCATCCCGGTGTCCCTGCGCCACAAAACAACACAGCGTTGAGGCGAGCATTTCCAACATGGCACCCGGACTGCGGCGACGCCTCTATGCTTCCGATCGGTGATCAGGAACTTCAGCGCTGACTAGGTGCATGCTGCAGCCTGTGAGCTGCC
The DNA here is from genome assembly GCF_964204655.1 of Triturus cristatus. NCBI lineage: Eukaryota > Metazoa > Chordata > Amphibia > Caudata > Salamandridae > Triturus > Triturus cristatus. Next base: position 1,637,532,329 of record NC_140589.1, read on the forward strand.
AAGAAGCCGTGGCCTCGATTACGGCTCGCGCCCCATTGGGAGACGGTGGGTGGAGCTCCCTATGTTCAAGGTGTGCTCGCTGCCCGACTGAGGAGGAAGATGGTGAGACACCATGGGGCATTTTTGGTCACTGCAGGACCCCCTCTCCACCACCAAAATTGCCACAGACCCCCTCTCGCTACTACTGTTCAGCTTGGGAAAGATCGTGGGCGCTTAGAGTGCCTACACGGCCTATGGGCCTACTTGCCCACGTGCACATGTGAAATTGAGGACGCCCCCCCGCACTGCGTTGTCCTAATTGCAGATTGTTTCCCATACTGAGGTGGAGACGGCCGGGTGGCCTCTGCCAGTAGCGACCGGATGACTACATTGGGGGCCACAGTGCGCAATGGAAGCGGGCAATACATTTCAGCAGATCGTTGTAAAGGTACTGATCTAACCATTGATGGGGAAATTGCAAAACGGCAAGATTGGCCGGTACCAGGTCTACTGTGATACTACTGTATGCAACCCCTTCCCAAGGTCATGGGTAAGGGAGATCCGAAACAGCGGAAACTCACTTTTGAAAAAGCAGGCGCAGGCTCTGATTCAACAACTAGTAAGATGACGGAGGGAGGAGATCATGCCGCAGCTCCACCGCAGTCCCACACACAGGGCAATAAGGCACTAATGGCAGAACTTAAGGTCGGCTTTTGGGCTCTGAACACTCTCTTTGACGCTCTCGACAAACGACTTGACAAAATGGGGGCTAGACTAGATCAACACGACAAGAGGCTTGACACGGCTGAGAGTAGAATTTCGGACCTTGAGGATGGCTCGACTCAGTCTACGAAATGTCTGGAGAGGATGGAAGGCCTATCAAAGAATATTGCCATAAAGAATGAGGACCTTGAAGCCAGGGGGAGACGCAAAAACGTCCATATAATGGGAGTGCCTGACTCCACAAATACGGGACGATTGCATGGATTTGTTGAAAGCCTTTTAGTTGACTTATTCGGCCGGGAGTCCTTTACTGCTACTTTTGTTGTCGAACGGGCGCACAGATCCCTGGGTCCGCGGCCTAACTCGGGCTATCCATCTTGACCCATCATGGCACGGCTTCTGAACTTTAAAGACAGAGACACTGCATTGCGGTTGGCACGGGAACGTGGGTTGTTGGACTGGCAGGGTTCTACCATCTCCCTGTACCCAGACTTCGCCACGATGGTTCAGGACGCCCGTCGAAAATTTGCACCGATCAAAGCCGCATTACGCAAGACTGGACTAAAATATGGAATGATGTACCATACGCGACTGAAAGTGGACGTGGATGGCAAATAAAGGATTTTTGAAACTCCAGCAGAGGCACAAGAATTCCTCAGAATCAGAGCAAACGCGGGGTCTCCTAGGAAATCACCCACGCCTGAACGTTCGGCCTCGATGCCGAACTTTGGCTCCAGTATGGAACTGTTTTCAGCGAGCTGAAAGACCTACTCATTGCAGAGCATTGATAAGTATCGAGTGTATTTGTTTCAGTTTCTCGCTGCTTTCTTCCTTTTCAAGATAGTTCAGGTTTTTGGGACTCTGGCTATACCAAACCTTTTACTGCATGTTCAAATGTTTCGGGGTTAAGGCAGGCGTTACCATCCCCCGGTGCGTTTGCACATATTTGCTATGTTTATACTTGGTAACAGAGATGTTGGCTTGGAACTACTAAAGGGATTTGGGATTTCCCCTATGTCGAGAATATGGGGATGGGTGGGTGTGTCTTTAGTCGTAGGGTATCATTTGTTCCTGACACAACTTGTTTTCCATTGCGTTCCACACGCTAATATTGATGTATTCACATTTTTTGTTGCTTCACCATTTGTGATGATGGCGGATAGGCTCTCCACTTCCTTACATGGAATGTGCGGGGTTTGAACAATACCAGGAAAAGGAAACTTGTGTTAAGCTATTTACAGCGCCACAAGGCTGACATTGTTTTTTTACAGGAGACACATTTATCCCCTACTGCCCCCACCACATTTGCATCTAGCTGGGGGTACACCGCTATTTTGCGAACTACAGCTCTTATTCCAGGGGAACTGCAATACTTATACGCAAGCGATTGCCCTTCCAATTAAATCACGTACATACTGATAGTGCAGACCATTTCACTTTGGTAACAGGAATGCTAATGGGTTACAATATCGCTTTATTGTGCATTTATGCGCCGAATGTGGATGACCCTGATTTTTTCCATACTTTACATGCCCTGTTGCTCCCCTTAGAAGCCAATTACATTTTCTTAGGGTGGGGATCTTAACCTTCTTTGGCAGCCTGAAATTGACAGCGCGTCAGATTCCCCTGCCATGAAACCTCGAGCTAGTGGGGTGCTTGGTGACATTTGGGACTCCATCGGTCTAGTGGACATATGGCGCATGCGTTTTGCTACTGTGGCAGCATACACTCACTATTCGGCCCCCACAATACTTGGATATGTCTGGTCTATTGGCTGGTGTCACATACAATGGCCCCCTAGTTCCGGTCCATGATTTATTTGCCTCGAACATACTCTGACCATTCACCAGTCATCAATGCATATCCGACTACCCAGACCAGAGGGTAACGAAAGGCAGTGGAGATTCCCGGGACAGTCTGTAAACGATTTGGTTTTCTCGGCTGAGATTCAGGAGTCAACAGTGACATACTTTAACTTAAATGTGGGCTCCGTCAGTACATGGGCAATGGTGTGGGAGGCATTCAAGGCATATATAATGGGGGAATGCATTGCTAAGCATGATGTGATACTTAAATCACTGCAAAGCATAATTGCTTGCTTGGAGGACTGTCTAAAGGTCTTGGACGAAGAACAATTTAAGCACCAAGACCCTGCTAAGCAAGCCAGTCGCTTGCTGTTGCTGACTGAGTTCAGGGAAGCCACGGATAGCGAAATATATTTTTTGGGGAAATATGCTACTGCAAGGTGAAGGGGACAGACCGAGACGAACACTGGCACCACTGTTGAGGCCTTGCGTGGGGAAAGCGTACATTGCATCTATCCGCTCTGAAGATGGGCAGGTTCACACGGACACAGCTAAGATTATGGGCGAATTTCGTCAATACTACACAGCTTTATACACAGCGCGCACTAGGCATGACGATGAAGACTGCAGGTCATACGTAAATGAGATCGCCATGGTATGGTTAGAGGATTATATGCAAAAGTTTTAAGCCGAGCCATTTTTTAAGGAAGAGGTTGTCAGCACCATAGATGCCTTAAATGGTACTACAGCGCCAGGACTCGATGGCTTTAGAGGCATATTTTACAAACATTATAAAGACATACTCGCCCATACCTTCTTAAGTTTATAATGAAGCCCTGGAAAATAAAATGTTGCCTCCCACGCTTCATGAGGCAGTAATCGTCTTGCTGCCCGAGCCTGGCAAGGACCCATCGAGCTGCGGCTCTTATAGACCGCTATCACTTTTGAATTTGGTCTATAAAATCCTTGCTAAAATTATTGCGTTGCGACTGGCGCTGCTCTTGGACCGTATTATATCCCCATTATATCCCCAGTGCAGTCTGGCTTCGTCCCCCATAGGTCCACGACGTTAAATTTGCATACATTGTTTGCAGTGCTTCACAGAATTTTGCCGGAGGTCCCAGCTGCGGCGGTCCTACTTGACTCAGAAAAGGCGTTCAATTCTTGGAATGGCCCTCTATATGGGCCGTGATGAGTAATTTATAGACCTTACGGCATTGCTCTGCTCCTCTCCCGGGGCTAGACTCCGCCTGAATGGCACTCTGTCCACCCCGTTCACTCTCACACATGGTACTAGGCAATGCTGCCCTCTACCTCCCTTACTTTTCATTCTGGCTCTGGACCCTTTGGTCCTCCACTTTCAGGAGAAACATCTTCATAGAGGTATCCAGTTCAATACATGCCCTCTCCTGGTTGCGCTTTATCCAGACGACATTCTGTTGTATGTCCGACGACCACAGGACAATTTGGATCCACTTATCAGAGAAATTATTTGCTTTAGTGGACTTCCGGGACTGGGCATAAACTGGAGCAAGTCCGAATTAATCCCCTTGATGACGGACACCATTGAATGGGAGTGCGAGTTCCCGCTGAAATGGTGTCATGACTCAGTCAGGTATTTGGATATCCAGATTCATAGAGAAACGGACCAGATGGTGAGGCTGAACTATGGTTCGGCTATACACAAGCTTGGGGTGCAGGTAGAACGATGGATAGGACTCCCACTCTCCATGTCTGGTAGAATTGCGCTTATGAAGATGATTATTCTTCCAAAGTTTCTGTATGTGTTTCACAATATCCCTATCCCACTCCCTGATAGCTTTTTTAAGACTCGTAGATCATATCTTATCAGGCTCGCGTGGGGCGGCAAAAAACCCAAGATTCGATGGGATACCATAACTTTATCATATGAAAGAGGTGGGCAGGGGGCCCCGGACTTTAGAATGTATCCCTTAGTGGCGCAGAGTAGTTTTGCCTACTCATGGTACCATCCAGATGTGCGTATTCCCTACAGTAAGCCTGAATCAGACCTGTTGCTCCCAACTCTGTTTCATGCTATTTTCCCCAGGGGTTTCCTCGTGACCCTAGAGATATTCAGACAGTGTCCACCACGAGCTAGGCGTGGCACAAATTATCATGAGTCGGGGGGAGTCGGGGGGAGCAGATCCCTGTATTCTTCTGAAATTCCCTTAGCTCACAATACATGGCTCCCCATTACTGAAGAGAAATTAGTCGTTCGACTACTTAAATCCCACTCCATGACAAAGTTCGGTTACTTGTTCCCAGATGGGCAGGTATTTGATAATGCTGGGGGGGATCGAGCAGCTGATATGTCCTTATGGATCAGTTTATTTTCAGTAGGGTGCACAGGGCTCTGCGTGCTAAAATATTGGAATACTGGAACCGCAGTCCTTCGAACCTCTATCCCTTTTGATACCAAACTCTGACGGGACTCAACTGAGTTCTAGGTTATACAAGGCCATCATGACCTTGATCCCGAGCCATGATACTAAGGTGCAAAAGGCTTGGGATTGTGATCTGGGACATCTTATCCTTGATGACCAGTGGGCATACTGTTGTTCTCAGATTAGGGAAATTTCCCTTAACTGCAGGCACAAGTTAATACATTTTAAGTATCTATGGAGAGCGTATATGACGCCGACCAAGCTACGCACTATCGACCCATCCCGGCCTCATAATTGCCGAAAATGTGGTAGCCCTTATGCAGATTTTCCCCATTTGACATGGACTTTCCCCGGAATTGCGGAGTTCTGGGTTGCCATTTTCGACATGATATCCCGGATGACTCTGTTGACAATAGACCCCTCCCCGGAGGTCGCACTCCTGGGATATGTCTACAATATGCCCAAGAAGCTAAGCAGGATTATTGCACTAGCGTTGCTTTTGTCTAAGTGCGAGATACCTCTTAGATGAAGTAGCAAACAGCGTCCTACAAAAGGTGCATGGCTTGCCAGTCTCACATATTGCAACACAAATTGCGAATTATATGCCACTTGCTACCACCCAATTCCAGATCAAATGATATCTGGGATCCGCTCAAGACACATTTGCAGAACTTAGAGCCGGTTGCCTCTAGTCCTACTCCTGACGGCATAGTTCCAACTGGCGTGGGTTGAAAGGTTGGATTTGTAATGTATTGTTTATATGGTTTTCAGGCATGTTCTGAAGATGGATATACCTTAACCCTAGGATGATGTGTACTGAGAGGACTAATATGTACGGGTCAGACATTGTATAAATTGGTGTTACTTTGTCATACCTTTCTTTGTAGATCATGGCACGATCGTTCCAAATGTTTATTCTGTTAACAGGAATGTGCAGACACAAGTGTGGAATTGACATTGCTTTGTATATGTCGGAAAATGCTAAAGTAAAAAAAAAAAACTATCAATGAGCCATCATCCACATTCTTTAAAGCCCAGAGCACAAGCTAACTTCACATCATTGGACTTCACTATGGGCAGTCACATAGACAACATCCATGTCATACAGAATCATTCATCACATCATACTACTTGAATTACTCTTAAAACAACAGCCCTAGACTTTAAAGTCAATAGATACAAGACACAGGCCCTTAACCGTACCGTTCTGAAAGGCCTTGTTTCTCACCTCTATTCCCTAGCTACCTTCCTGTGTGCTTCCAGAGTATTTGCTACCTTGGCCTCAATGTATCTCCCCACCTCGATGGTTGGACTAGAGTCAGTTGGCCAGCCTATTACTACAGCATCTTGGAGGACCTACAGAGATGGTGACCCCTCTGCATTTTCTGGTTGGGGTGTATCATTGTGGTCAAAATGAATGCGCTTCCCACAGTACTCTGTTCCAGCCCTTGCCCACCCCTGTGTCCCAACCACACATTAGGAACCTTCAAAACAAGTTGTATATTTTTATTTGGGGAGAAGCGAAACCCCTAATGTCCAATAAACCAATGATGCTGCCTACACCACAGGGAGGCCTGGCTTGTGTCACTTTGGAGTATTTTTGGGCGGGCCCTTCTATGATATGTATCAGAGTGGGTGGGCCAGGAAAGTGAAAAGTCATGGCTACACATGTACATCATGGACTATTTCTTCTCATTTACAGACAGTGAAGTAATGTCCCTGCCAAAGGGTTAGCAGATAGAGCAGTGGTAGCAGCATAACATGTGAATTTATAGTGTGTTCCGACCTTTTTTTCTGAGTCACTAGAGTAGTGGCCAACTGGCCTACACATCGAAAGTTCTTATTCCATGTTCTTATCCAGTTCCTAGCACTAACATCCAGAGAGCATGATGATGCTAGACTCAATCAATCAGGTTTCTTATGAAGCACGACTACTCACCCATGAGGGTCTCGGCTCTGAGTGGGGGCGGGGTGGCTCTGTGGTTCAGTCAAAGAGCCACGTCCTTCCTGAATTGCGGCAGCGATGGTGATTGCCTGAGGTGCAGAGGCAGAGAGTCCAGGTCTTCGCATCGAGGCAGGAGAAGGATCTTCCTCCAGAACTGGCCTTGCGGATCCGTGGGCCAGTTGGGCATAGCAGAGATGTCTGGTGGGAGTGTAGAAAGAGAGGCGGTGGTTGAGGTATGCAGGTCCGTCGTTGTGGAGGGCTTTGTAGGTGTGCGTGAGGAGCTTGAAGGTAATTCTTTTGTTGATAGGTAGCCAGTAAAGTCCGCTCAGGTGGGCGGTGATGTGGCTGCAGCATGGAATGTTTAGGCTGAGTCTGGCGGAGGTGTTATGGATGTTCTGCAGTTTCTTTAGGTGTTTCTGGGTGGTGCCGGCGTAGAGTGTGTTCACGTAATTGGGTCTACCACTGACGAGTGCATGCGTGACCGTTTTCCTGGACTCGGTGGGGATCTATTTGAAGATCTTAGGAATCAGACCGTGCCAAACGTGGCTGACAGGTCCTGGAGGGTGAGGGCAGCCGTTTCGTCTCAGTCAAGGAGGGTGCAGATGTCTGTAGCTGCGAGTAGAGCGGTCTTGGTGCTGTGGTTGATTCTGAAGCCCGATTGGGAGAGGTCCAGGAGGTGGTTCGTTTCTTTGAACTCGGGTAGTTGGGCCTTCATGGCTTTCTCTATTACTTTGGCTGGGAAGGGGAGCAGAGAGATGGGTCTGTAGTTCTTCAGTTCTGTGGGTCGGCATAGGGTTTCTTCAGCAGGGGGTTGATCTCTGTGTGCTTTCAGTCTTCAGGAAAGGTGGCGGACTCAATGGAGCAGCTGATGGTGCGGCATAGTTCTGGTGAGGGCAGGGATCCGAGAGGGCTCCGGAGTGGATGCTCTTCATGATCCTGAGGATGTCATCACAGGTGAATGTGGACCAGTTGGGCAAGGTCTGCTGGGGCCTGGAGCCATTGGGTGTGGTGGTTGTGGATGGGGTAGGTGGGTCTTGGGTTGCGAAGCCTGAGGGTTTCCTAAGGGGAGCCAGTGTGTTGGCTCAGTCTTAGATCTAACAGTGGAGGTTGCATGCTGAGCTGCTGGCATCCGTGGATGTCGGTAGTGGGGTTTTGCTGAGGGAGGTGGCAAGCTGGTCTTCAGTGACCTTGTTCCAGCTTCTGCGAGGATTGTGGTGGGCGTGGTGACTCACTGTGGGCTTGGTTAAGAAGTGGACACTGGTGGTCAGTCCAGTGTGGCTCGGAGGTGTGACTGACGGGGATGTTGTTTCTTGTGGAGAAGATGAGGTCGAGTGTGTGTCCTGTCAAGTGGGTTGGAGATGTGACTAGTAGTTTGGATCGGATGGTGGCGAGGTTCTCCAGTAGGGATGAGGTGTTGTGGTTGTCGAGGTTGACTGATCTCCCTGCTACATTTCATGCCAAGCTCTTAGAGAAAATCATAAACAGGCACCTCACTGAATACCTCAACGACCACAAACTCCTCGGCACCACTCAGTCTAGTTTCAGACCCAACCGTAGCACAGAAACTGCCATCATCGCCGATATGGATGGAATTTGCATGAATCTGGAAGGGAGAAGACATGGCAGTTCTCATCCTCCTTTAGTTCTCTGCAGCATTGTACAGTCTCCCACCCATCCTAATCCAAGACGTACACAACTTCGGAATCTAAGGACATGCACTTCAATGGATTTGCTCCTTTCTAACTAGGACCCAGTCAGTCAGCCTGGTACCGTACACCTTGTATGCCTGTGACCACATCTGAAGAGTTTCACAAGGATACTCCCTGAGCTAGACCCTCTTCCAACTCATAAATGATTCCTCTAGCCAGCATCATCTGCTCTCACATCATCAATGTTCTCTCCTATGCTGATGACACGCAACTCATTCTGACCTTCACGGACAGGACAACAAGTACCAGGGTCAAGTTCCAATGCCTGCATGACTGAAATCGCCCACTGGAAGAAGACCAACTGTCAAAAGCTGAACATCGACAAGACCAAAATCATGATCTTCGGGAACAGCACATCACTGTGGGATTCCATCTGGTGGCCAACGGACCTAGGACTGACACCAACCTCCCCACTCAGCCAAAGAACTTCAGGATCATCATCGACAGCAAGCTCGACATGACCGCCCAAGTCAGTGCTGTCACTGCCTCATGCTTCCATACCTTGAAGCAGGGCTGGACTGGTAATACCGGGCAATCCCCCGGCAGGCTGGATGGGGTGGGGGCTGGTTTTGTGGCAGGGGGCCGGTTTTGTGCCAGGGGGCTGGTTTGGACCCTTGTCCGTGACTGACCCGAGTCAGTTTAGCAGCATAATCTGCATAATTAATGCTATGCTGGCTGCTGGTGCTGCACCGCACGGTGCTCACGCACCGCACCGGCAGTGTCCGATGCAGGCTATTCATGATGAATAATTTATTAAATAAATGCACCTGCTGCTGTAGATCCATGCGGCGCGCAGATGTCACCTCCCCCCAGCGCCCGGCCCCCGCGTCTGCTCGCGGCCGGCAAGCCGAGGAGTAGTTCACCCCTTAGGGTGGGGTCTGGATGTTGATCATGCGCATTGGGGCCGGGCTTGCGCAAAGTGCGAGTGATGGTGAGGCGAGGTCAAGGAGAGAGGCATCTCGTGACCTCAGAGGCCAGAGAGAGACAAGTCGACGAATGAGAAAAAGAGCGAGGCACAAAATGTAATTATTTCTAGCCCCCCGCCACCCTGTCTACAGGTGAGTCTAGTCAGGACCGTCCAATCCGTCCAGTCGTTTAAATTGCATGCTGACTGTTGTAATCCCTGATTCATGGGCAGGGCACTGTCTGGGTTGGGGCGCCTCGCCGTCGCGACTGGGCAGGATTAGAAATTAAAAGCAAAAGGCCTGGTTAGGGAGTAGGCGTGATCGGGCAGGGCTGCTTTAACATGCGGTATGGCTGGGGATATCAAGGCAATACAGGTGCACACAAACACCCGGAGATGGCACACAGGACACAGCGCAGATTCAAGTGTCATTCGGAGGTGGTGGGGTGAAGGCCACACACATACCAGGGGAGTGCGCAGGAAGGCTTGGGTGCAGGGGGATAAAAATGCCTTCGAGGGGGTCGGTTCAGCCGGATGCTCAGTATAAGAGTTGAGAAGTAGTAACTTAGTTGCTAGAAGGACATACAGGGACATGCTGGCCTGCTATGGCTATGGCTATATTATCAGCCAAGGAAATGGGGCTAACTAAGTGAGCACAAGTTTACTACAGTAAGCGGGGACTAAGGGGTAGAGGAGGAAGGCGGACCGGCGGTAGGCCCCGGCCCGGTTCCGCAGCACAGAGTGTTTACATTATGCTTGTAAAGTATGCAGTCATGTGTTTTACACACTGAGGGGGGGAGAGAGGGGAGCAGGAGAGGAGCTGATATGTTTCCAGATGCTGAAGGGGCAGTCAGTCGTATGTTTTTGCCCCTTGGTTAGATAGCCGTGTGTTTTTAATTACAGAGAGAACAGCCGTGCATTAAATTCACCTTCAGCTTAGAATGATGACACTGACACATGATGGTTGAGGGATGAGGGAGGACGGATGGCTCATGAAGGTGATCGAAGAGGAATGATGATTCAGGAAATAATAAATGAGGAATAGCGGATAATTGATGAGGATATCCTAAAAATGATGCTGTACAATTCTGTTTTTTTTTGTTGCTGACAGGGCAATCCTTTGCAACCTTTAGTTGTGCAGTCGTAGGTTTACACCTGCTGGGGATGCAGTCACATGGTTGCCCCCTGCCTGGCATTTGTATGTTTTATCTACTCAATCACTATGGATACATGTGTACATGGTTTGTAGGCAGTTGTATGTTTCCACGCATCACAGCTGCCAGACTGATATTTGGTATGCGGAGATCTGATAGTGCCTCTGTGCAACTGGTAACGTTGGCTCCCCGTTCAGAAAAGATGTTGGTTGAAGGCTCTCTGCATCTGCCACAAGGCCATGCTTAAAAGGCACCCCTCGTCTAGACGGCTGCGCTCGGCCTCCGGCAGAAGATGAAAACACACAACTGCCCACAAGAGAGAAGAAAACACACAACTTCCTCAGCAAACAAAAATAATTCTTCCTCTTGTGGAAATACAACATAAATATCTCCTGAGCAGGTGAAAGCAAGACTGCCTGCTGAGCAGGTGAGAGTAGATAAATGCGCTCTCATCAGGTTAAAAACACGAATGCCTACGCAGCAGCAGAAAACACCTGACAGTCCCAGTGACAAGTATAAGAATATGATTACCTCCCCAAAAGGAGAGAACAGAGATCTGCCTCGTCAGCATGACAAACCCACCGACATGCCCACCAGCACCAGCATGTGAGTAGCCATAAGCAGACTATACAGGTGACTTCTGTCTTAGCAAGTAAAAACATCACCAAGCCTTCAGCAAATGAAAAATAACCTCCAGCTCAGGAAGTGAAATGGCATTAATGGCTTCTCAGCAGGTGATACATGCTGCAGGTCTACAGCAGGTAAAACTCAAAACTGCCTCCCCAGGATGAAGAACCGGGCTTCTTAAGCCAGGTGGCGCAGGGTACGCCTGAAATCTTCTGAGTTCGCCTTCCAAGTTACAGAGACACGGAACACTCTGTTAGCATAGGAACTTCAATTTATTTAGCTGCAGCTAGGTACAGTTGTCCCAGAAGTACATCGTAAGTAGGTTCTTAGGAGACTGCCACTTCAATCTGTGGCTCACAATCTTTTGTAGCGCTGGAATCCCCTAAAGCAACAAGCCCCCTGCATGTGCAATAAAAATACAAATCATCCACAAGGACACATTCTTCGTACAAGATGCTGGATAATGGGCAATACACATTCTTTCCCTAAGGTCGTGTTCTCTACCAGACCCGACAGGTCAGGTGGCTTAGCCATTCCTTAGTTAAATTACTTTACGACAGGGCACGTGTGCATGCTGGAGATGATGATTTGTAAAACAGCTGCAGGGGCCGGAGAACGGTCACCAAGGGTCAATAGATGCTTATCTCGAGAATTGGTTGTTTCGAACCGAGGTTCACGAGGTTCAGGATGGGTTCAGCTCAAGGGAAGAGGAGAGGTCGTGTAATATGTACAACAGCATAACATACGAAAGAAACGCTATAGAGGTTTAAGGTGCCTGAGTGAGGGCAACAGCGCAACGATGTTACCAAAACGGGATGGGGTCGAATTTGAATTTCCTCAGACCCTCCTTTTGCCATTACTCAGGCAAAGGAAACAGAGGCTGTTGTTAATCTGAATCGACTTCAATGGCCATGAAATCTACAAGCTGTTGTTGCAACATTATTTTTGCATTCCCTGCTTTCTGGGACACAGGATGTGGAAGACACAGGGTGGCGCAGAGCCCGCATATAGCGGGCCCACATTGTAGGCAAAGGCAACATGAGAAGAGAATAGCCAAAATCGCTCCGACAAAGGTAAGGATCTTCCATCCCCATATAGACAGTATTTCCCCAAACCATCCCATCAAAGACCAGTTTCCTTCATCCTGGTGAACGGACTCCGCGATCTTATGTAGCTTAGAGATGGCTTGGTATACTGTAGGGGCGTGGTCTGGAATATAAATGCAGCAGCTTGATCCGATCAATTTGCATACGCCCCCACGGTCAGCAAGAATAATATCTAATACCATTCTGTTCTGAAGCGTGACGAGGCGGTCAGCAACGAGTTCTGCAGTGAGATTACTCAAAGCTCCAGCTGTTTCATTGATAGTGGCTTCTACAACTCGAATTAGTTGCCTTATGTCCCTACTGTTAGCTATCGGGCCCCAGAATGGGAGGAGTCCTTTCAAGACATCCCCGGCTTCCTGTCCTGACGTATCCTGGTCAGATGCCACCCCTCTTTTCTGTAAATGATGTTTGGCATCAGCTATGTATGTAGGGGGCAACAACCAAGCGATATAACAAGTGCCTCTCCAACTACCAGGTAGGGAAGTATAAGCCTTATTTCCACATACGAAGTATGTATTACGCGAGGGAACCATAAGAGGTCAGTCTGTCCCATTCAATGTCACAATATGTTGCCATCTGCTTGTACCCTTATATTCTGACCCCCCTTTTCTAATACAGAATGGTGCTTGTCCGGGTACCACTAGAAAAGTTTGTCCTTTTCGAGAGGTTTTATTGGAGGGCAGAAAGTACAAGTCTGTAGATCTGGTTTGGCGATCGGCATATTCTGATTTCTCATTACTCGTCCCATATATCCCTTTTCTGTCCCGCCAACATAAGTGATACAGATGTACTCCCAAGCTTCTTACGTCTTTGGTATCACCATCTCCAGAAAATACCCAACTGGCACTCAGTTCCCACCATGCACTACAAGGACCATTAAATGAAAAAGGAAGGGTAATATATGGCATTCCAGTGTTCACTGAACTTGGCAGGAGGCCACAAACCCAACAGTTTGTTGCATTAGTCGCCAATTGATGTTGGTGTAGCATAGAAACAAATGTGTTGTTACGGAATTCTCCCCTTCTTGACTCGACATGAGGTGGTAGAGTGACATATGTATGCATTTCAACGGTAACTTTGGTGACAGGCTGCGTAAAAATTGCATGTAGTCCCCATCCTATGCAAGACAATATAATACACATTACAATCAATACTATTAAGACTACTACAAAACGGTTATGCAATAATTTACAATGCTTCGTGTTCATTGTTCGTGTTTTATCCATTCCCTTTTTAACAGTCATTTCCATCTCTAAAGGTTGCCCGTGACGGGAGGTTGCTTCACTCAGCTGTGATTGTCTGTAGTTTTCTTTGCTTTCCTACAAGTCCCACAGGCCTAGTGCCACAACCTGGGTCACAAGTCTGAGACTTCAGTCACGGCCCTGCAACATGTGGAAATCGGGAAAAAAAAAAGGACAAAGTCAATGATGTACTATTGAGGAATTTCTATTCAACCTGGGCCTCAAATCGTATCTCTGGGAACCAGGTACAGTTTGTTCTTGGAAAAGGAGATGTGGTCCAGTAATGCCCAATTTCAATGTCGGTGCTACGGTTGCTTGGAAGGCCTCGCCATCGTTTTTCTGTGATCTGGCAGAGTCTAGGTGTGCATCGCTAAACGGTTCAAATCTTGGTATTCTTTCACTTTCAGAATCGCCAATTGGGTTACGAAGCCACTGATCATAAGGCAAAGGTAAGGGCACTTTCTTGCAATGCTTCCCATGTACCCAGTTCTTTTTGCCGACGACCTTTACTGCAGTGCGCGTTGTTAGAAGTACTTGGCGGGGTTCTCTCTAGCGAGGTTCCAAGTTCTTCGACCTCTGGAAGTTTTTAACGCAGACCCAGTCTCCCGGCCGTATGGTATGACTAGGATCAGTTGAAGCCTGAGGCAAAGTATCTTGTACCTGTTGGTGAAGGACACGTAGCTTAGTGGTGAGTTCATACAAATAATCAATTAACAATGGATGCTCTATCTCGGAGTATTTCTTGGGCCTTGGGACTCCCCAAACATTTGCCGGGCGTCCGAACACAACCTCATAGGGACTAAGCCCCATACGGGAATGGGTGGTTGTTCTGGTAGATAAGAGAGCCAAGGGCAAGGCATCAGGCCAAGCCAGACCCGTGCTGGCTTGAATTTTCGCTAACTTAAGCTTGAGAGTGCCATTATAGCATTCCACCAAACCTGCTGACTGGGGATGGTTTGCTGCGTGGAACTTTTGCTTGATGCCAAGACCAGCACATACTTTCTGCATGATCTGGCCCACAAATTCACTCCCGTTGTCACTCCAAATAATTCTAGGTAACCCGAATCTCGGCAGAAATTCCTTTAAGAGGACTTTCGCCGTTGATAGAGCAGTATTATCTTTCAGAGGATAGGCCTCTATCCATCGGGAGAAGGCACATACCACAACAAGAACGTACTTCAAATTGTTACATCGTTCCATGTTAATGTAATCTATTTGTAATACCTCAAAAGGGTACGTTGGGGAGCAAAGTGGCCTGCCGGTGTTGGTGTTCCCTTCCCCGGATTATGCATCAAACATACAATACAGTGTTTAACCAGATTGTCTGCGCATTTAGGTATCCCCACATTCTGCCATACTGGGGCCAGAAGTTTGCATATACCTTTTGCGCTGATGTGGGCTGGACCATGTGCCATATATTGGTAGCACGTAAGCATCTGGTAACAACCAGCGTTGATGCTCTGACAAATCTGTCCAGCACCCTGTCACATCCAACCTTCCCATACTTTCTTTCCACGTACTTAATTCCTTCTCTGTGGCTTCTGCCTGGATCATTTTCACACTGTCCACAGTATTCTCACACATCCCACCTTGTGCAACCCATCTAGCGGAGTCCACAACGTACATGCGGCTAGTGGTGTCCTTAGCTGTCTCTTTCGCTATCTGGTCTGCAAAAGCATTTCCTTGACCTACATCATCAGTAATCTTCCTATGTGCGCTACACTTTACAATTTCTATCTGAGTGGGCAAGGTAAGCGATTCAAGAAGGTCATTTACCAATTGGCCATGCTGTATCTTAGTGCCATGGGATGTGAGAAAACCTCTTTCCTTCCACAGGCGGCCAAAACTATGGGCCACTCCAAACGCATACTGACTATCAGTGAACACATTCACCGTTTTTCCTTCAGCCAACACACACGCTCTGGTCAGTGCTATCAATTCAGCTGCCTGGGCTGAATTATGCATAATCTGTGCTGTTTCCACAACAGTGTACAAGGTAGTGACTGCATAGGCTGCAGTTGTTTCGCCATTGGGAAGCTTAAAACAGGAACCGTCCACCCATAGGTTCCCATCCGGGTCCGGGAGTGGAGTATCCTTCAAATCAACTCTGCCTCTTGTCTCTTCCTCCGTGCGGAGGAAACAATCATGTTGCTCCGGTGTACTATTTTCTACTGGAATCGGCAGCAATGTTGCCGGGTTCAGGACATTACATCGCTTAATGTGTATGTGGCTAGCCAAGAGTGTCAGTTCATACCCCGAAAGGCGGGCACTCGTAAGGTGTTGCGTCTTTGTTCTGTTTAGGAGGGTGTCTACTGCATGTGGCACCATGACAATGAGGGTATTATCTAATACCAATCCGGCAGACTGGCGAATGGAAACTGCTGCTGCTGCTCTCAAACAGCTAGGTGCACTGGATCTAATGTGGCAGAGAAATAGGCACAGGGATGTTGCCTGTCCCCAAATCGTTGCGTTAAAACTGATAATGCGCAACCTTCTTTCTCATGAACATAGTGTGTGAAAGGTTTACTGTAATCAGGAGTACCTAACACAGGAGCAGAGCACAAGGCAGTACGTAAATCAGTGAAACTTTTCTGGCATTCCGCTGACCATGGGAGAGGGTGTGGTGTGTCTTTAAGAGTCAGTGCCAACAAGGGTTTTGCCAGAAGGGAGAAATTGGGGATCCATTGTCTACAGTAAGAGGTAATACCTAAAAAGGCACGCACCTCTTTTTGCATACATGGAATAGGCATTTGGGCAATTGCTTGGATACGTTCTGGGGTCAATCGTCGTCCCTCCTTTGACAAGAGATGACCTAGATAGGTAACCTCTTGGCAACAATATTGTAATTTAGACGGTGAGACCTTGTGGTGGTGGTCAGATAAGTGGCGTAACAATGAAACAGTGGCCTTTTTACAAGTGTCCTCCGAATCTGCTGCAACCAACAGGTCATCCACATATTGAATAAGAGTGGCACCTGGTGGTAAAGGCATAGTGTCTAGCTGTGATTTTAATGCTTGGCTGTAAATGGAGGGGCTCTCGCAATACCCTTGGGGAGCCCTCTTGAACCGGAAGCTTCGGCCTGATAAGGAGAATCCAAAAATATCCCTACTCTCCTCAGCAATAGGTATGCTGAAAAAAGCATTTTTGAGGTCAATGACAGAAAACCAGGAAGCTGAGGCAGGTATCATTGTCAATATGGCATTAATGTCTGGGACAACAGGGAATTGAGGTGCTACAATCTTATTGACTTCTCTGAGATCAATCACAAAACGATAAACAGGTGGCTGGGAGGGGTCGGTCCGTTTAAAAACGGGCAGAACAGGGCTGTTGCATACATTTCCCCTAGTCTCTTCGACCACACCATTTTGTACCAAATCGTGAACTATAGTTAAAAGAGCCTTTTCGCCGTCACTGGAAATTTTATATTGTGGAATGCGAGGGAATTTAACATTGGGCTTAATGGTTACAATATAGGGTGGAATTTGTAAGAGGCTCACATCATTGGGGCCCGTGGCCCAGAGGGTGGCAGAAAGAGACTGTAATTCAGGAGGAAGCTGGTCTGTGGACAAATACATCGATGACGTCAATTTCTTACCTAGGGTAAGACGCACACCAGAAGGAGAACAGTGCAATGTCGCATACAATTTTTTCAATAAATCCAAACCCAACAAATTTTCACCACAACCAGTTTTTAAAAGAAGCGGGGGCTCCAATTTGTAAGGACCTATTGAAATGGGCAAAGGGCGTGAAACTGGGTTCTGAACTGGGGCGCCAGAAAAACCCACAGAAACATTCGTACAGCCAGACAAAGGTGCCCCGGGGAGTTTAGAGTGAATCATAAAGCTCTTTGTCGCACCAGTGTCTAATAGGAATGGCTCTGTAACACCTAGTCCTACCACATCAACATAAGGCCCGTTTTGGTCCACTGGAATTGATACTACTCCCTTACTTTGTCCAAGGCTGTCCTAACTAGATTGGCAATTCTGGCTCTCATCCTCGGTATAGTAATCATCATTGTAATAGTTAGTAGACTGAACATTGCGCTGATCAAAATAGTTCGTGGAGTTTTCAGGGGGCATGGAACGTGTGTTATTAGGCTGTGTGCCCCGCCCTCTACCTCTCGATGTTGACTGATAACCACCCCGGCCTCGCGACCCGGGGGTGCCATTCGTATGCTGTAACAAAACTGGGCAATTATATTTTAAATGGCCGTCTTCTTTAAAATAGGCGCATTATTTCTGGCCCAGCGCCGGTCGGGGAATAAAAGGCCCAGACCTCTGCAACGGTCTCTGAAATTGTGGAGGCGGCTGATATTCCTGTTGGGCAGGGCGAGGAGGATAAGCCTGTTGCAAGAGAACTTTCATTTTCAGTTCTTTCGTCTTTTTATCTAGTTTCTCTCTCTCCTCTTTATCCCTATTCTCATAATACTGAGCAGTGGCCAGTATCTGGGCAGAAGATGACACGACACACGCACTTTCGGAATTCTTTAATTTATTTGATATTTCCGGAACCAAATTAGACACAAATTTATCTACAAACAGTCGTTGGCCACCTTCCGTGCTCATATCCTGACCACTATAATCGATGAACGTCTCCTCAAAACGAGTGAAGAAATCGGAGACATTTTCGTCCGCTTTTTGCTTACAAGCTGCTAGTTTATCCCAATTAACTCGCAGAGGGGGCATCATAGTTTTCAGTAAGG
Source organism: Triturus cristatus (assembly GCF_964204655.1). Lineage (NCBI taxonomy): Eukaryota > Metazoa > Chordata > Amphibia > Caudata > Salamandridae > Triturus > Triturus cristatus. Next base: position 1,637,550,629 of record NC_140589.1, read on the forward strand.
CAATAATTCTAGGTGGGAGTTCCGTAACTAATAGCTCCGGTTTAGCACCACCCACTTGGAGTCTGTCTGCGGCAAGTATGGCAGCCCAATTACCCCCCAATTCCGCAGGGTGGTCTTAACGTGCACCCACACACGCTGGAAGTGAGCAGGTATAAGAGGATTGTTTTCCTGAGCTGCGACCTCCTCTCTCCACACTGGGGGAACCTCCCTCATAGGGCAGTGCTTTAATTTTCGCCTAACAGAAGAATCGCGTTTCGGCAAAGACCATTCTGAACGTGACGAGCGTCCCTACCGCGTCCTCGACCTCAGCGCCCACAATCGATCCTTTATCAAACTCGGTTTGCACATCTAGCAGGCCCTGGGAAACTGGCCCCAATCCCAGATCTTCCCATTCTTGACTTAAAACATTACACATCACATCAAAAACGTATCTTTGTGTCGGCGCTTCCCACTGGTTAAAGGTAATCATAATATCCTGCAAATTATACTGGGAGCCCTTCGTGGCCCACCGTCGGGCAAGGAGGTCTAGCACTTCCCGTTCGTCAGGACCGGGGAGCTGGCTACGAGTTTGCCTGTGAGGAGGAACGGGGGTAGTTTGCAAAGTCCCAAAGAGAGGGGACAAAAGGCCGGAAACGGTATCGATCATCCGCTTCCGAGCGGAAGGGGAATTCGTCATTAGGACAGGAGACATAATATTAGGCGGAGCAGGTGAGGGGGTAGCATTTACGAGGGGAGCCGAAGGCAAGGGAGCGCTCGGTAATACCGGAAGAGGCTGTAATGGGGGTGCAGGAACCAATTGGGGAGCGACGGGTGGAACAACAGGTGGGGCAGGTACTAACAATAAGGGTGCATTCACTCGCGGGGGAGGCGGCAGTACGGGAGGTACATTAGTCCCTTGCGCATAGGGCGTAGGTAGTCTCAACAGGTGGGACATTAAGGGATCCTTCTCAGGGTCCGCATTTTTCTCTGCAGGGGGTGTTGGGAACATTGGATAACATCTATCGACTGCCATACGATGTTGCCTATCTAAAACCTCAATCGCACGATTGGTCTCGTCAATTTTAAATTGCTGAGCAGCTTGTACAATAGTCATATTTCTCCTATCTTTTATAGCTTGTTTCATTTCTTTCTGTTTGGCCTCCTTGCGCCATAAGCGAAAGGAGTCAAACATAGCCGGCCGGGCTTTCCGTTTAAACAGGGCGTCTTCCAAATTATCTAAGATATTGAGCTCATAACTGCCGTGCTGCGGCCACCGTAAAACACCATCTTTCCTAGTATAGCGGACCCACGCCTCATTAAAGGATATGGGCCCGATACCATGTTTCGAGTATACTTCATAAGTGGGAGTCCCGGCCGGAGGAATTGGACAAGAGGCCTCCAGTCGGGAATCCCTATTGCAACCAAAACCAAACCAATTACCAAACTTATTGAAACCAGGCATCGCTAGCTCACTAGTTTCTTACAAACGTCAAGGGGATTAATTAGTCACTTTACGGTACACAAACTGCACTCACCCCTCGGTTTCGGCTTTTGCAAAAGTCGAACCAAACAAAACAAAGACAAAGGAGTGGCCACTATACTTAACTTAACTAGATGAGTCCCACGCCAACAGAGGTCCGTTCTAACGTCTCGCCATACCAAACCAAGAGGGCCAAAGCGTGGCGGCAGTCAGGGCAGCAGGTCTTCGCAGCCGTCGGAAGAGAGAAGCCACGCTGTAAAAACCTTCGGTCCACTTACGACATGCAAGGGTCGATCACGTGGTGCGCGTCCTCCGGAATTTCCTGGCGGGGCTCCTCACGATCCTCGGGCTGGACCCACGTCCTCTGAAGCCGCCTCACAGAGGGCACCATTTGAAGAACCGGGCTTCTTAAGCCAGGTGGCGCAGGGTACGCCTGAAATCTTCTGAATTCGCCTTCCAAGTTACAGAGACACGGAACACTCTGTTAGCATAGGAACTTCAATTTATTTAGCTGCAGCTAGGTACAGTTGTCCCAGAAGTACATCGTAAGTAGGTTCTTAGGAGACTGCCACTTCAATCTGTGGCTCACAATCTTTTGTAGCGCTGGAATCCCCTAAAGCAACAAGCCCCCTGCATGTGCAATAAAAATACAAATCATCCACAAGGACACATTCTTCGTACAAGATGCTGGATAATGGGCAATACACATTCTTTCCCTAAGGTCGTGTTCTCTACCCGACCCGACAGGTCAGGTGGCTTAGCCATTCCTTAGTTAAATTACTTTACGACAGGGCGCGTGTGCATGCTGGAGATGATGATTTGTAAAACAGCTATAGGGGCCGGAGAACGGTCACCAAGGGTCAATAGATGCTTATCTCGAGAATTGGTTGTTTCGAACCGAGGTTCACTAGGTTCAGGATGGGTTCAGCTCAAGGGAAGAGGAGAGGTCGTGTAATGTGTACAACAGCATAACATACGAAAGAAACGCTATTAGAGGTCGGGCTCCCTCACTGCGCTCGCTTGCTACGCGCCGGACGGGAACTAGTCTGGCAAAATTTGACAGGGCTGCTTTCAGTTCCTTGTACGGCGCTGCCTCGAAGATGCAGAGGACGTTTTTCAAATGGCTCCCAATCAGCATCCAGAAAACCATCACACATGCCGTATTACAAGCAAGCTAGACTACAGGAACACCCTCTATGCCGGGATCAACAAAAAACTCATCAGCAGGCTGTGGACCATTCAGAACTCAGTGGACAGAATCACTCCCAACCTACCACGCTGCACTAACATCACACCACATCTGAAGGAGTTCCACTGGCTTTCCATTCACAAACGAGTACAATCCAAACTCTTCACCCACACTGTCAATGCACTACATAACTCTTGCCAAGCATACGTTAACAATCGTATCTGCTGTCACAAACCTTCCAGACTCCTACTTGAACACATCTCATGCATGCAGAAAAGCAGATCTGGTGGTGGAACCGTCTCTTACATTGCTCCTAAAGCATGGAATGACCTGCTGCTGCACATAAAAGCCTCCTCCTCACTACTTAAATTTCACAAAAAACTCAAGACCTCGCTTTTCAAGTAGTCCCACTAGGCCCTACGTGTGGCTAGACTCACACTTGCTCAGTGCCAAGATACCCTCCTGAGTGATAGTGCACTCTACAAATCTGCATAACATAACATGGTAAGTGTATTGATCTGTTTAGCTTGCCTAGTGAATGCATGGTGAGAGTGAATAAGCAAGAGTAATGAAGGCATGTGGGATCCTCTTTGGATACCCCTGGCCTGGCTCTGCACAAGATGGAGGTGAGGGTTGTGTTCCTAGACAGTGCAAGTGTATTGCTCACATTACTGAAGCTGGAGGAAGCACCCCTAGTGCATTTAAACTGAACTTGTCAAGTTACAGGAGACACCCAACAAGATCTTGCAACGTTTCAGGGATCATCACAATGCAAACGAATCACTCTTAAACCTGAAGACATCCACAGTAGGGCAGGGTAAATCAAAAAGAGAGTGAACCTCACCATTCCTAATACCAGTCTCACAAGCAGTGTCTTGGAAACCCTCAACCAATGGTTCCAGCCAATAGTGTATGGAATCTCCACTGTTGTAATATAGTGGACAGTGTCATCATCGGGTCTCCTACCTAGGCATGTGGCGCCTCAACCAGGAGGGAGAGTATCTGGATCAGTGGTGGGATCTGTGGACATTGCAACACACAACAATAACCCATGTCCATTTCTCCCTATATTTCACTACTCACACCTCCATCACAACATTGCATTACAGTGCACATGCTACTACAGACAACCCATGCCAGTTCTAGCAAATTTCACTAGCTCATCCGTAGAAGTGTATTTGCACAAAAGTCTGAAAGCTCTTGGCACTAACACTGATTAGTTGAACAGGTGAAGCATGGGGGGGAGGTATTACAGGACGGCTGCACAAACAGTGCTCACTCAGTCCTACTCTCTTCAGCAGAAGAGGGAGTCTGCTGACACTTAAGAGTCCAGGGCTGGCAAAATGCATCATCCCAATCAACTTATTTCTCAAGGGCCGAATAACATGAGGAATGCAAAATGAGTTAAACTGGGTTACTGGTCGAGGGGGGTGAAGCCCTACTCAAGCAGCAACCACAATTTCTGTCAGGGTAAAGTCACAAGCAAATCCCAGATTAACCTGTGCTTAAACCTCTGGTAGCTTGGCTCAAAAGCAGTCCCACTTAAAAAGCAACAAAGTGACAACACAACACAAGAAAAATTATGTACCAATTTAGAAACGTAGAGTAAAATGCACTAAATTATTTGAGACTAAAATGACAAATATCAAATTAGTAAAACTGGAGTTGTCCCATATTAAATATTTAAGTAAAAATAGTGCTTAGACGCACAAAGCGCCAACTGTGGTTATCTGGTTGCACTGGACAGGGAGAAAGTCACTGGTTCAGGCTCACTGCGTTGTAGAGCAAGCTGGATACATGGACCAAGTTTGGCCCGCTGAGCAAAGTATCTTAAGTCCTAATTGTGGGGCATTGTAAGATCCCTCGTTGAGAATGTATCGCACAACGGCAGTTCCGAAGGAGCTGTGAGATGCGATGCGAGGTCTTGCATCGGAGATGCATTGCATGGTGGTGGTTCCAACTAAGCTGCTGACTGGGCTTGTGATGCGAGGTCCTGCATCATCGCCAAGGGTGCCATCAACTAAGTTATGCGATTCGAAGTCCTGCATTGGGGATGCATCACACAGCGGTGGTTCTGAGCAGCTACAGTGCAAGGTCCTGTGTCAGAGATTCGTCGTGTAGCATTGGTTCTGATGCTGAGCTGCGAGAAGATGCGATGCGCTGCATCGGTTCAGCCGAGGAGACCACAGCTGGTCTGGCAGAGCACCTTAAGGCCCTCTTTCAAGTGTCCAAGACTAGGGTGGGGTAGGGTGGCAAGACACACAGCAGAAAGAGTCCAGGTTCTGGGTTTGAGGTGGTTGTAACCTTTGTGTCCCTGAGGCTCTGATCAGGAGGCCAACCAACTAGCCCTTGAAGTCACTTAGGTGGTCCTGGGTTCAGGATGTAAGTCCATCCAGTTTCACTCAGGCAGCAGAGTAGGAGTCCTTCGTGCAGCAGTCCTTCTGAGTTTTCCACAGGTCTAGAGGTGTACTAAAGGGCTGGGTCTGAGGTTCCATTATTTATACTTGGTATCAGTTTTGAAGTAGGAGAAGATTCTGGTGGTTTCCATCCCCAAGGTGTTTGGAGTTTCCTGCCTCCTTGCCCAGTTCCCAGATTGTCTAGTGGCACAAAAAACGAGTGTGAAACCCTTTGTGAGTGTGCTGAGGCAGATTCTTTGTGATGTGCAAGTGTGATAGGCGACAGCTCCGCCCCCTACCAAGTCAGAGATGGCTCATCCTTGTAACATATATTTCCTCTTTATCTCACTGTCTGGAAGCAACACAAAGACAAACTGCCAGCTACATCTAGTGATGTGACCTAGGATACAGGAAACAGGCACCAACTGGTTGGGACAAGAAACTGTCATCTTTGTAAAAGTGGCATGTTCAGAATTGTGACTTAAAATCCAACTTTACCATTAAAGAGGGTTCTAAACTAAAAATCTTTAGACACCAAACTCGATATTCCTACCTGCTCTGAATTGAAAATTTACACTTACTAAATGTTATAACTGGGGAGAGGCAGGCCTTGCGCTAATGAAAAATGAATGCAAGTGTTTTTCGCTACTAGGAGATGTAAGAGTTAAAAGTACACGTCCAACTTTTTAAATATGCTGCACCTATGGGCTGTGGAAGGCCTACCCTAGGGGTGATTTATATGTACTAAAAAGGAAGTGTTACGCCAGGCAACAGGTTTTTCAAGGTCGAAATGGCAGTTTAAAACTGCACACACGATGCAATAGCAGGTCTGCGACATGTTTAAAAGCCTGCTTAAGTTGGTGGCACAATAAGTGCTGCAGACCCAATAGTAGCATTTAATTTACAGGCCCTGGGTATATGTAGTGCTTCTTTACAAGGGTCGTACAAGTAAACTGTAGCAATTGGTTGTAAGCCAATTTTTACCATGTTTAAATGAGAGAACACAAGCACTTTAGCACTGGTTAGCAGTGTAAAGTGTGCAGAATCCTAAAAGCCAACAAAAACGAGTTCAGAAAACAGGAGGGCGAAGGCATAAAGTTTAGGGGTGACCCTGCAGAGAGGACCAAGTCCAACACAAACGCTACCACTTCTACAATATATATGAGCCTCTGAACCGAGGTGATCCTACTAAAAAAGTATGAACCAGAAATCCATGGCTACAGAGACCACTTGTTCGGTGAGGGCAGTCGTCTTGGCAACACGATTTGCTCACCTCCTGCACCCCCAAAAACAGCCCCCCCTTGCCATACTGGTGTTACGAGTGTTGCTGAAATTTGTTTAGTGAAAAGCAGACTTACACTGTCTGGAGACAAGTGTTCAGAAAGATGGAGAACTGTGTCGAAATCGAAGATCCAGTGCCCATTTATGTGGCCGGTCCCTCATCTGAGGTTTAAAAATCAACTGGGGCAGTAATACCGCACCAGGTAATAGCAGCACTGTGTAGTGTGCTTAATTCTTCTTGTGATGTTACTGCTTTAATGCAATTGTACAACTATTTGTTCTGTTTTGTTGTACAATTGCATGAAAGCAAGCAATGCTAAAAAGTCGGCTATTTGATCAGCGAGTTGTCGAATGTGTGTGCTTTGCATCCAATGCTTCAGCAGCTTCTTGGTGAATGTTCTGCCTGTCACTGTGCCCATGAAAAAGATGATGAGCTAAAGTCTTGAAACAGCCAAGGAAGTGAGGCACCTTCCTCTGCTAGGTGCAGGCTAGTGAGATAAAAGATTCAAGTCTGCCAACATGGATGAAGTCATTTTTACGGCTTTCAGAAACACCGCCTATGTTAGAAAAGCAGGCAAACATATGCAGAGTAGAGTGCAGCTGTAAGTTGGGTGGTTTATTGAGGATGCTTTGTAGGGTTTATGTTATGTCTTTTTAAGTGTACTATAGTGAGTCTTTATCCTATGGGATGTGTGCACAGCCTTCACAGGCATCTATATCATAAAGGTATGTTTCCCATGGATGCTTCTAACTGCAGACTCCTCACCTGTAGACTATCCCCCATGCAATAGACTGGATCCGGCCTTTTTCACAGCACTGCTCCTGCACACTACTAGGTGGCCCTGTGCGGCTCTGCATTGGTCTTGTTCCGCCTCACAAGTGACTGAGCTGAGCCGCATATAAGCACCACCCATGCACGCTGTCGGTTCCTTTCTTCTGTACCTTCGGTCGTGTATCCGGAGCTCCACTCTGTGTTTTTCACCCGTTGGATGAGTTTTTCAAACTAATTCCAGTGTGCAAGGGAACAATGTTCACACCCAAGACTACAGGGTACAGAACATGCCGTGCCACATAAATCTGTGGGACATTTGCCTGACGTTGAAGGCCTTCCTGGCATTCAACAAGGAAGGCTGATGCAGGTTCGCGCAGATAACACCATCGCCATGTGGAACTGCAACAAGCAGGGTGGAGTGGAGTCCTAGGTCCTGTGCCAAGACACGCCATGCTTCTGAAGTTGGCTGGGGGAAGTCGGAGCCTCTCCCTGATTGTGAACCACCTGCCGGTATCTGTAAACGACAGGGCGGTCATAACCATACAATAAACTAGTAGAGTTATAAGGCTGAAATTCCAGGTCCGTCAAAATAGGGATCAAACAAAAACATTTTGTCACATTGCAGGCACAGAGCAGTGAATGGGGGCCACGCTCTGGCCTCCCACATTTTGGGGCCAGTCATCCCAAACTACGAGTAATGATGATCCTACACCTGGTCAAATATCATAAAACTTTCTGCTTCTGCAAGGGTTTGCTTTATGTATGCGAAAACGTTGATAAAAACATTGGGGGAAAAAACTCTTATTTAGTCACCCCACCTGACCATCTCATAAATTCTTCTCCTGTGGTATTCCACAAGCCCCATACATTATTCCATTTTTGGGGGCACCTTAGTGCAATATACACCAATTCCTCTGCCCGCATACACCAATCCATCTTGGATGCCCATATTTCCAGCATCGGGACGGATGTGCAGACCCAGAAATTGAATATGTCTTTTCTGGCTACCAATACGTTGACATTACAAAAGAATAGTGCATTTGGCCATGATCAACTCTCCCCAAATACCCAATGCCACAATTGAGGAGTAAGTTCCACTGATTCCCATAAAGTTAGGGCAGTAGTTTGTCTCACCCTACACCCAATATCCGTGAATCTGCGACCATCCCTAAAAAGTTTTTAAGAACGTTCCTTTCTGATTACAGCCGTTCAAACAGCAATTATTATTTATTCTCCCCATGCAATATCTTGTTCTCATGTAACATGCCCTGTGTAGTATTTTTAATTGGACCAAACAAAATCCGACCCTAATAATCACCTCCTTTAGGTGTCTACAAGCCTCACCCCAGTTCTCATGCACCAGTCTTCCCTTGTCCTGTTCCCACTTATGCCTCAACTTAGCAGAGTCTGACTATTGTTGAACAGGGTAGGTTAGATCTGCGAAACTGCGTTCCCAACACTGTATTCTAATGGTGTTTCTTCTGCTATCTCATGCAGCATTTCTCCATGCCCCATGAGAATATTTTCTATTTGTAAGTAGCAGAAATACTGGCTCTCCTCCAGTTTGTACTGTGTCCGGAGGTCAGGGAATTATATCATTGCTGCTCATCCCCCATGTTTCCCAACTTAGAAATACCCGGGAGATCCCACTTCCTGTGACTCCAAACTCAATCATCTTCAGCCAGCAATGTTGTTTTTAATCAAATATCAGCAGCGCTAACTCCTAAAAGCCAATGCTGCCTCAGGCTGCTGGTCTCATCTCAGTTCTCCCTCTGGTTCCAGTCGGCCACCGTATGTCACCGCGAGGAGGCCCAATCAGCGTGAGATGGAAGTAGGGGCCACGCCAGACTGGTTGCAGTGAGACGAGCTTAGCATTTAGCAGTTAGTACCCACCTAACCAGAAAGGTAAGACCAGGGCCCAAGTCCTAAAAAAAGAAGTGGGGGCACTCAACAAGTTATCAATGTGTAAGTGACATCATGGGGCGCGACATCACTGTGTGTGACATCACATGAAGTGCTATCAGATCCTAAGACCTCAGGCAAGTTCTGCAGATCTATCATGGGTACACTTGAGCAAATTACGAGATTTAACAAGTGAGAGCTGTACTTAAGCTTATGACTTGAGATCGCTGTAAGAACATCTTAACAGCCCAAATACAGATGACGTTTGGTGTCGGACTAACAACAGTTGACAAGCTACTTAGTGCTACAAGCTTGGGAGACTAAACTTCGCACCAAGAACACTGGATCCCAAAGTGACTGAGGAGAGCCTTGATATTTATGAACATTAGCGAAGAAAGGCGTGCAATACTGAGACAGTTTGGTATGGCATGAAAACAAAATACTACACAGACCAGCATCAACCAAGGCCTACTATCAGTCAGTAATGGGCACCCTGTGCTACGACCCATCTATGCTCTAGGTACCCTAACAAACCGCTCGCCTGGCGTAATCGTCAATGATCTCCATACCCAGGTTCATGGCACTGCAGTCTCACACCTTTGTTTTTGAAAGACCTGTGCAAACTGGACACCAGCACTGCTGGGTATGCTGAGGGATGGAAATTGAAGTCCGACAGTGCCACCATCAAGAAAGTGGTTATTGAAAGGTATATGAGGATATGTGTAGCTAACTCACTGCTTGTTCTTGGAGCAGAGGGGAATGATGGAATCAAGAGAGTAGCCAAAAAATTATATAACTCCCACTTTGAATCATATGGTTCAAATGATGGCACTAAGTAAGGGAGCCCGACCCTCCCCAGTGGAGCTCCCTTGTCTCTTCTATCCAAGCATCTGTCCATTCATCCTTCCACCTTTTCATCCACCTGCCCATATCCATTCTTTCATCCACCCATCCCTTCACCCACCCACTCATCCATCAATTTTTCCCTTTTCTATGAATGCAGCATTCTTTCTTCTAGCTTTAAATATGAGATTCTGTCTGCCAAGTTGCAAATAGAAGAGGCCCATAAGGAACCACACACCCTCTGTAGCACGTAAAGTGGGGTTGATGATGCCTCTTGGTGGAAAGCATCTCACTCCAAGCTCTGAATTGATGGAATCTTCATACTGCTACTAATGATCAGGCATAAATTATAGGTGGGCGAGTCAACACATTAACAGGGAGAGCAAAGCCAGACCTGAGCCACGGGCCTGGCTTGGCTATAAGAGAACTTTCAAAGCCGAGCAATGAAAATATTTGGCACGTAAATCATGCAACACACATCATGTAAAAATGTGATGCCTCTTTAAAAATGAAAAAAGCGTATTTCTGTAATGTGCCTAATCCAGTGATCGAAGTGGGCGGGATCGGCAGGGCTCGCATGCCCATACTCATTCAATTTATTAGAATCTGTTCCCCTACTTATATATTTAAAAAATGCATCCCATGAACTAGCCAAGGCCTATAGATAAGGCTCGGTCTTTCGTGGCCGTTCGAGGCCGTTCAGGGATAGGGGAGTGGGCAAAGAAGGAAAAGGACTCTGTCTTTTCCTTCCTGTCCAGAGAAGACAAGGATAGTGTCCACTTCTGATTTGCTGTTGGTAGCTGCCCCTGCCCTCTCTCTCTCTCTTTCTTCCTCTTACTGTTACTCCCTCTCTTTTTCTCTGTCTTGCTCCTCCTCACTTGCTGAATGAAAACCGTGACTTCAAAATGTCTCTTACCCCCTCGTTTCTCTCCTTTCCTTCATTAGTTTCCCTGTGAAATGGATCCAAAAAAACAGAAAACACTTTTGCTGGACATATCGTCTTTTTTTGACATTTTTCTGTTCCAAAGTGTAGCCTCGAACGGAGAGGAAAAAGATTTTTAAAAGTTGAAAAATAACTAAATAAAGCAAGACTGAGTGGGCTCAGAGAGACCAGATTGGTTTTATTCACACCCAAACACATTAGCGCCACTTTACAGAGTTTGCCAGTGAAGCTCTACTTTCGTTTTCTCGTCTTTCTTTAAATAGTATTGTTTTTCCCGGGTGGGAAAGTGCACCATTCCTGAAGGTACTGAAAAACCTGATTGATGCCTGGTGTGGAAAAAGCTGAATGTGATCCTTATCAGCTGTTTTCCTTATTTTAGTTTATAAAATGTGTACAGCGGTTCTATGTTCAGGGATGTGATCTTTTTAAACCTTACTGCTTACGTTTTGTAAGTATATAAACAATGGGTATGGAAGCGGGTCCCTTCCGGGCACTGTAGTCATGTCCTTAACTTTTCAGGCAAAAACACTCATTGATTTCTGAATAATGAGTGTAAAAGCATGAAGGTAACCATGTTATTCGTGCTTACATTCCACACATGCTTTACTTAATCTTGCATCCCCTATGAGGGTTTGCTTTTTCCAGGATGTTACTACTTTTTTTTCCAGGCAGCATATTGCTGTTGTCTAGTGCATAATTTGAAATGAGTTGCATCCAGGTGTTTATTATAGCGGGGCACAATTGGGTTGTAGCTGAAGGCAGTGTGATGTTCAGTGGGGGAGAGGATGAGGCACTATGGCCAGAGCTGCCGAATTTGGACCGGAGGAACCAGGTTCAGCCTTCATGACCTGTCCACCAGACCACTCTCCTGAGGGACACATTCCCATGCTAGACCTTAGAAGGCCCTGGTGTCTAGCACCAGCAGGTGGACCCTAGCGGTGGCAAGTGTGGGTTACCTGAAAGGCCTGTCCACCACAGTCCATACTGAAGTTCACCTCCAGTCTTGCGGGCAGGCCTACAAAGCAGCACAACCTAGAGCGACAGTGACTGTCAATGAAGTCACAGGACCCTTGAGGCCAGTTCCCCCTCACCCATTGGTACCTCCACTGGCCTTGGTTCAGCAGTAGTAGTGCGACTCACCAGGGATCGGCAATGCAGGATTTGCACGCACACCAAACTAAGTTTGCAAACTTCACGGTCTCTCTGCTTCATGCACAAGCACTTTTAACATGTGCTTCCTGCTTTGGGGCCTCTGGAATTATGCTGCAATGGAGGACAAAATTATGTTGCAGTGTTGACTAAAGTATGCAGCCCAAAAAAAGGCTGCAGCTTTATACAGTACATTTTTTTGACATCTTTACGCATACTAACAGTCTCTGCAAAGGTTGTGCCTCATTAGTACCAGTATAATATGCAAATACAGTAGTGTGAAAGGTGGCCAGTCAAACTTTGCCGGGGGCCCTCCACTTCGTAGCAACACAAGTCAAATGTTTTAGTAACTTTTGATCAGTTTGAGCTACAAACAATTTTTTCGTTAAAATCGTCAGATTATGCAGCAGATTATATATTATGAGGCAAATATGGCAAAGCCATAATTATGTGGAAAACATTTGCAAACTAGGATATTTTGGCATTCATATTTGAACTACTCTTGTGGAAAAAGGAAGGAGAAGAACTGATGACAGAAACTGGATGGCTCGGAGACAAATGGCTTGTGATTCCACGTTTAAGCATATTTGGGACATTCTGTGATTGGAAACATATCCCACTTTGTGAATGTATTTTAATTTCAATAACTAACATTAAACCTTAAATAACCATGTGTATCTGTTGGTTGAATTGAATAACATAAGCCATAACTGGTCGGTGAAATGCCAAACAAATGCTAAAAATTGGGATGTTTCGCTCTTTCTGGCCACACTTCTGACCCAATCCTCAGGTTATTCCCATCCTCTGATTCTCCTCCTACAGTTCCCCTTCTTTTCTTGACCCATTTCGACCACTGGTCTAATAGATTCACCTTTGTACATCAAATAAAATTACTGAATTGAGAGGTAGGTATTAAAAGTGCTAATTTTTAAACATGAACTTAGAAGCATTCCTTGTTTCCAGCCCTGATTCTACTAATGAACAAAGAGGCAAGTAGATTGTCATGTATACCCTACATGTTGCCTGCATTCTTTGGATACATGGAGCAAGGCTATAGTCTAATAAATCAAACACAAGAGAGGAGTTTATAGAGCGTACACCCTACACCTGTGTACTTCAAGATGCTCTCATATGTGATAATTAAGATAAAGGAAGCATGGTGAAATAAAATATTTGCCTAAGATCACACATACGGGGAAGCCATTTGGCTCCCAGATTTTCTGGTTTCACATTGTGCAGCCCAGCCATTAGATACTTACCTCCCTCTCTCGCCCTTATGATTTACGAGCATGAGTAGCAGGCACAAGCCACTTGTAAGCTTGACTTGCTGTGATGAAAAAGAGAGGGTAACTGGAAGGGAAGGGAGGTCTCCTAGAGGTGGACGTAGAGTGAATGGAGGAAGGAGAGTGATAGAAAGAGGGACGAGGCGAAGTAAAAAGGGGAGGGGAGGGTTAGAAATGGGGTCTCTAGTTGGCAATGGTTTGCACCGTTGTCCAAGTAGGGACTCTTCTTCCTAGTCAGGGTAAGGGGATACACTTCTAAAATAACCCCTGCTCATCCCCTGGGTGGGTTGGCATGAGCAAACAGGCTTATTTCAAAGGCAGTTTGTAAAGCAATTGTGCACACATACAGTAATACTGTGAAAACACTACAAATGGTTACCACACCAGTTTAGAAAAATAAGTAATCTTTGTCTAAACCAAATATGACCAAAACAACAAAAATCCACAATACAGTAATAAAAATATGACTTTTAAAAGGTAGAAACAGTTCTGTCCATAGCAAACTATAGATGCAACACTTTCAACACAAAGTACCTTGGATGATTCAAAATCATAAACAAAAACAGCCACAGGGAAGGTGATTCGTCAGTTCCTTACGCGCAGGGAAGTTGATGCGTCGGTTCCTTACTCCTGCGGAGCTGATGCATCGATCCTTACTGCCATGCAGGGGAGGTGCGTCCTATCCTTACTGTGCGGGGAGTTGATGCGTCAGTTTCTTACTGTGCGGGGAGGTGATGCGTCGGTTTCTTACTGCAGCCCCAACGTTGATGTCGACTTGGCGCCCCGTTGTGAAGCGTGAGGATCGGGGATGCATTGGTTCTTGATGCAGCGGCAGCTGTGCTGCGTTGATTTCTTCAGCCACGGTCCCATGATGCATTGGTTCTTGCAGCCGCACAGAAGGGCCTAGGCTGGAATCGGTGCGGTGATCTTGGCCTCCATAGATTGATGTACTCAATGCGCTGTGCATCGATTTCTCTAGCCGCCCTTGGAGATCTTCCTCAAGCAGGGGGCACAGCATACAGCAAAGTCCTTGTCCCTTCCTTGGCAGAAACCACCACTGCAGGCTAACCCCAGACAGCACACGGCAAAGGGGCAGTACTTCTCCTTCAGTTTAGAAGTAATCTAAAAGTCTGGGATCCGGGTCCCACCTTTTATAGCACAAAATCCATTGTTCTCTGGTGGCAGAGAAGCTCTTTGCCGAGCCAAAACCATTTCTGTCCTCTCTGGTGCAGCTTTCTGGCAGGAGGTGAAGACAGCATTGTCCAAGGCAGACCAGGCCCATTAAAGTGTGAAGGAAATCTCCTCCCCCTACCCTGAATCTCGCTCAGGTCTATTCAGCCCAGCCTTGACTCACCCTGGCAAGGCAGGACACACCTCAACACCCCAAGTGGATGTCTGAACAGAAGGCACATCCCCCAACCCCTGTCACTCCAAAGCCAGATAGTCAATACACAAACCTAGCTGAGGCACACAGGATGGCTAAGCAAGAAAATACCTACTTCCTAAAAGTGGTATTTTCAAACACAGAATGCAAAAAACATCCTTACTCAAAGATGCATCTTTATATTCTGAGTCAGGCATACTAAACTTTTATCTTCCTATCTTGTCCCAATGGGAAGTTATATTTAGAAGATGTTGTAAATAAACTCCCATTCTATCCTATGAGGCATCTAGCCTTTCAATAGTGAAAAACGAATTACACTGTATTTCACTATCAGGACATGTTACACACCTCAGTACATGTCCTAACTTTCACATACACTGCACCCTGCCCATGTGGGTACCTCGGGCCTACTTTAGGGGTGACTCACATGTAAGAAAAGGGAAGGTTAGGGCCTGGCAAGTGGGTGCACTTGCCAGGTTGACATGGCAGTACTAGACTGCACACAGACACTGCAATGGCAGGTCTGAGACCCTTTTTAAAAGTTGCTTGCATGGGTGGCACCATCAGTGCTGCAGGCCCACTAGCAGAGTTTGATTTACCTGCCCTGGGCACACACAGTGTATTGTACAAGGGATTTAGTAGTAAATCAAATAAGCCAATCATGGAAACACCAATCCATAACCATTTACAGAGAGAGCACTTGCACTTTGGCACTGAACAGCAGTGACAAAGTGCCCAAAGCATCTAGACCTAGTGCCCAAAGCATCTAGAACAGCAAAACACAGGAGGCAAAGGCAAAAAATACAGGGGAAAAACACGCCAAGGATGCCAGGTCTAACAGGGAGCAACTGGAACGAGGGCAACTAAAGGAGGACAAAGAGCGAATGATCAAGTGAGTGTAGAGGGGGGAGTGACAGAATCAGGGATGGGGAAAGAGAAGGAGAGTGGAGAGTCACAAAAGTGAAAGGACGGTCACAACGTGGAGTGAATGAGTTGCTTAGGGGGCTTTTATGGCACAGGTAGGACACAGGAAGCCTGAAAGAGGGTACACTGGAAGCTGCTGCCTAACAGCAGGCTGTCCTGTATACCAGGAGGCTGTGACAGCATCACATGCTCAGAGGGGCACCCCTCCTAAACCCAGAGGGGAAACACCAAGCATTCGGAACTGTACATCTCTCCCTCCCAGCACCCACTTCAGCACTTCCCTTTTCCGCCGTTGTAATTATGCCAAAATAAACAAGCGTGATCTGTGCACTCTTGTCACAGTGGCAATCTTTTCAACACGGTGGACGGCAGTGATTTATTTGTAAAACAATGAGTGCCAGGGCTCTCGTCTGGAGGCCACTGCAGCTTGCCACACACATTGCCCATGCCATGCTGCCAAAGATAGTATCAACACAACTACTAACCAACACAATCACAAGTGTGACAATGCAGACTATTACAGGCCCCCAAAGCTGTAAGAATGGTTTGGCCGGCAGGTAATACGCATTTTTGATGTTTATTGAATTAATAATTAACTGTTATTGTTGTCATCTCTAAATTAGCCAGACAGCGACATCTTGTGGCAGACTGTCACAAGAGCCGGTGTTGACAATTTAGTGCCAGTGCTGTGTGCCGGCAACCACCTGCTCAAAGTAAGCACTGGTGGACGGCATCTACCCTCTGAAAATATTGGGTGGACCCCATCTACCCGCGTCTACTCTCGACTCGTGCCTTGGGTGAGACAGTGAACAAGTGGTAACCAGCACCTCCACTTTTTATAGGTAAGTTTATATATATATATATGTGTGTGTGTGTATATATATATATATATTCACTGAAAAAACCATAGGTTTCAGGCCTGATATAGTTAAGAATTAGCATTTAAAAAACCTTAGAAATTCACTGACCATGTCATGAATGATGTAATATGTGACATCATCAGCAGTGGATTGCTGGCGCGTGAGATGTAGTTAGTACAACTAACTATATCGGAGGAATTTCAATGGTTTTGTACGAGTGAAATGTCCAGCTAACTATAACACCCCTAAAACCTATGGTTTTTTTCTGTGAATTTCTAAGGTTTTTTCAATGCTAATTCCTAACTATATCAGGCCTGAAACCTATGTTTTTTTCAGTGAATTTCAAAGGTTTTTAAAATGCTAATTCCTAACTATATCAAGCCTGAAACCTATGGTTTTTTCAGTGAATTTCAAAGTTTTTTAAATGTTAATTCCTAACTATATCAGGCCTGAAACCTATGGTTTTTTCAGTGAATTTCAAAGGTTTTGTAAAAGACAATTTTTAATGTATTAATTGGTATACAGATTTTTTTGATACTGATTTACTACATTTTTTAAACAATTTATTTTTAGATATTTTTTTTTTTTTATTACATTATAATTACATTATACATTACAATACAAAATATACTTTCTCAGAATGAATTACTTTAGTTTAAATATTTTGCAAATAGGCAATAGAATTGTAAGTACAGTAGTTACAGTTTTTGCAATGGGCAACACAATTTCAAACACAATGCAACATTGAGCTCAATGGGAATTTTAGTCAAATGCAATTAGTTACTTTATGGATTACTTTTCTAACCACAGGACTGGATCCTAGATTCAGTCCTTGGACATCTCCTGCAAACAGTTGAGTAAAAGCGTTTTGGTTACAGTAGTGATTTTTAAGGAAAATTATTGTATTTTAAAAGTTGACACTTAGAAATTCTTTCACATAGAATCACCAATGATATCCTATGGCTGAAAATTCACTTAGCAGGTAAGTAGTGTTATCGTTAGTTTTTCTTAATCAGTGGTGGATCCTGGATCCAGCACTGGTGCATCTCCTGTAAACAGTTGAAAGAATGTGTTTAAGTCATACAGACGATTTTTTAGGAATATTTTTAGTTTGTGAAAATAGACACTTAGAAACTTTTCTGGTGAAAACCACACAATGGATTCCTATGGATTCCTATGGAAGGAAATACAAGTTACTGGTAAGTACGCTTAGAATTACTTTTCAGGGTCAGTGCTGGGCTAAAAGATGCAGCCCTGGGTTCTCTCCTGATAACAGGTGAGTAAATCGGAATTCGTAGTTCGGCTGATTTTAGAGGAATATTTGTACAATGGTGAAGAAAGGGGGCGGGCCTGAGGTGATGTGTGCAAACACGTCCTGTGGCGCGTTTTAAGTTGCCCACCAGGTACCTCCAGTATGCGCCAGGGAGCTGCGTTGCAGAGAGGTGTTCAGAAGCCACGCCCCTTTTTACAACACTGCAACGCAGCTCCGTGGCGCTTACCGGAGGTACCTGGTGGGATAGTTGGCCCCTAGGGGACCTCTGGATTGAAGAGGAATTAATTCCCCAACTTAAAACGCGCCCCAGGGCGTGTTTGCACACATATCACCCCAGGCCCCGCCCCCTACCTTGACCACTGTGCAAACGCGCCCCATGGTGCGTTTTAAGTTGTGGGATTAAGTCCCCTTGAATCCTGAGGTACCCTTGCGGCCAACTAGCCCACCAGGTACCTCCAGTAAGTGCCACGGAGCTGCGTTGCAGAGAGGTGTAAAAAGGGGCATGGCCTCATTACACTTCTGTGCAACGCAGCCCCCTGGCGCATACTGGAGGTTCCTGGTGGGCTAGTTGGCCCCAGGGACCCTGCAGAGTGGTGCAAGGAGGGAGCGTGGCCTCCGGCCCGATCCCGTTTTTTAAATTTTTTAAGAAGGGAGGCTGTGTAGCCCCCCTTATTTTTCTAATTTATTGGCTCTGGGGACCCCATCCCCCGGGGCCTGCCCCCAATTTAAAAATAATAAATATCAGGAAGGGGGCCGCGTGGCCCCCCCCTCCCGAGGCCATAATTTGCCCCGGGGACCCCATCCCCCAGGGCATGGCCCTTTTTTTAAAAAAAAAATTATTTTGGAGGGGGGCTGCCTTGCCCTCCTCCTGTGGCCACTTATGGCCCCGGAGATCCCATCCCCCAGGCCCGTTTCTTTTTGTTGTTGTGGTTTTTTTTAGGAGGGGGGGCCGCGTGGCCCCCTCCCAGGCCACTACTAGCCACAGGGACCTCATCCCCGAGGGCTGGCCCTCTTCGTTGGGGACCGTGGGGGACTCCCCAATCCCCCCACGGTCCAAGCCAGCTCCTCGCGTCCTGCGGGAGCCGGCATTGCTTTTCCACATGGGGAGCAGCTAACATGCTGCTCCCCCTGTGGAAAAGCAATCTGCTTTCCTATTTGGAAGAGAGAGCAGGGTTCCGTCACGGCTCCCACCCTGTCATTGCAAACTACAGTGCTCCGGGGGTGGGCACCCCCGGGACACTGCAGGAGCCGGCCCTGGGGGGTTGCGGTCCCCAGGGCCTAGATAAGGCTCCAGGAGTGGGGCCGCGTGGCCCCCCTCCCACATTTTGAAGAAGCCCCGGAGGGTGGCGGTCCCCGGGGCAGTGTGGGGGGATTGGGACCCCCCACACTATTTTTTTTAAATGCCCCCGGGATTTGGCCCCCCCGGGGGCCAATTATCAAAGAAGCGCGGGAGCCGCGCTTCATTTTTTTTTTCCCCCGCCGAATTTCGCGCTGGGTGCGCGAATCTCGGCGATTTTTTTTTTTTTTTTTTTTTTTTTTTTTTTTTTTTTTATGCTTTTATTGGCCCTGGGGGTCCTTGTGGGACCCCCTGAGCAGGCCTAGGGGGTCAGGCTGTTTCAACCCTGCCCCCTTTTCGCGTTTTGCGTGTTTGTTTCTTAGGTTTCTTGTGCCTCGGTTCGTGCACGGCAGGGTGCGCGCTGGGTGCGCATAGAGTGCGTGGATCCTCCGAGGCCATAGATATATATGTACTTTTAAATGTCATTTTTTCAGGAACTACTGAACGGATTTACACCATTTAAGCAAAAGGCACAAGTCTGAACTAAGGACTACCTCTTTGCCAAATTTGGTGTAATTCCGTTCAGCAGTTCGGGCTGTAGCTGCGGCTAAAGGTCCTATGGGAAATTGCAATGGGGAATACGCGTTTTGGGACCCCTCTTTTATCTCGGCCCCCGCTTGACGAATCACCGTGAAACTTTCAGGATAGGAGTGGACCGGAGCTGGCCAAAAGTTTTGAAAATTTCGCGAAGATTCGTCAATCGGTGCCAAAGTTATTACAAATTGACTGTTGCGGATTTCCTATGGAAAATAGGTCCTAACTATATCTACCTACTGGCGACCGCCAGTAGGTAATAATATATATCTATTCATATATATATAGATATGTGGGGCGATGCTGCGCAGCAAAACTGAGTTTACAGGGAAGTGAGAGAGGGGTAAGAAAGGAGTGCAAAAACTGGGTGAATGAGAGCTAACAACACTAGGGAGGAGAGAAGGTACAGGAGAGGAATCAAATAAGACATCCAAGTGCTGAACTTGGAGGCCTCTTGTAATGTTTATAATTTTATGCCAGATTATGAAGATACACAGAAATTTAGGAATGAACGATCGTGCTTGCTTTGCAACTGCAAACAATGGTGCCCGCATTTCATTTTTGTTACAGCAAAGGTGAGACCTCCACCTTGCTGGAGTTGCATTATTGCCACAAACCAGATTCAGTCCAACCAAGCAAATCAATTACACAACAATCTTAAGTAGAACATTTATCTTGTCTCTTTATAGTCTGTATTTAACAGCTATAGACCAATGCGCAGAAATAAACCATCATTGCATTAATTAGAAAAAGCAGAACGGCACAAAATAATTACTTTGATTAAAAAAATAATGAAAGAAAATGCAGAATATGTGCTCTGCATCAGTCATAAAGATTGTGTGCTAGTGACAAAATGAGTGATCATTGCGTGCTCCCCACTGAATGCCAAAAGTGGTAATTTAAAACAAGTGTACTCAAATCATAGCCACAGCTATTCAACAATCAAAAAAATCAAAATAGTGTTGCACAACACCAGTACAGAGTATTTAATTGATATACGTGGTGACACATTTTTAGACTGGAGCAGAGCTCAGCTAGATTGTCCTCAGGCCTTACTACAAGAGTAGGAAGACTCACCCCTTGGTGTGGGAGGTTTCTACAACTTTGCCGCTATGCCAGTACTATCGTTGGCATGAGGACATTTGTGGTTCAAATTCGGATAATTTTCAAGACCTGCAGATTGCTCCACAAAATGAGGATGAGGAAGTGGACAACCTGTTACCACCTCACTTTGCTGATGCTGGCCTGTGTTTGGACTCCTTGAATGACAGTGGCAGGTGTAGCGATCACTTGCGATTGTAACCAGGATTACAACTGTGTAATTCCAGTTAAACTGGTTAGTTTTTAATGTCTTCTCTGTGATTAAAGTACCTTCTTTTTGCATAAAAGATGATCAGTGGGCTGAATTTTATGTCATTGTGTTTGGTAGTTCACTTAGGTTCTGATCTCTTGCCTCCCACACTCCCTTCCTGAGAAGCCTTTGAGTGTTCGCCCTTGCTCAGAGAGTCAAGAGTGGCCCCAATTTGCGGAGCTTCAGTAGCGTAGACCCCAGTGGCAAACAATCTCAACCACCAAGGTTGATGCCACAGTATCCCTTCTCTGCTGTTTGTCCCTCCCAACTGAAGACTGGATCTGACTGAAGGTGAGTAACTTATTAATCTGAGACCTTCTTCCCCATTGGCGTGGTTCTGTGTGACGGAGACTGGAAGAAATAACCGGCCCTTGGATACTTCATACAAAACACATAAATTAAACACCTTTTTGTTTGTAAGATCCCCTAGTATGGTAGTTTGGCACCAAATTATATATTTCTTAATTTGTGTAGGGCCTGGAAGAAGGTGGTTTTGCTAAAATTAGCTATGATCATGCAGCTCTGGGGTTGCTGGGTATTAATGGGTAAGTGCAAAAAACATGGGTGCATCCATATGTTATTGATGCTCAATTATTAACTCGTATTTGTAGCGCACAGCAAAATCTACACATGTAGCATATTGTCCGACTTGGGGCTACCGCTCTAATGTGGGTATTCCAGATTATGTGCTTGTTTGTCTGAAAAAATTCACAAAATACTGACTTTACCTGCAAAAACTAAGAACAATATCAACATCGCATTCCAATTTCTAGATTAAGCATGCAAATAATTATTATTGCATGGGGGTGACGCAGGTTCCAGGGTGTTCGAATAAATAGGCCTCGATGCCACAAGGAAAGATCGTTACTCAGGGTGCACTACGTGGCAGCGATGCTGGACGACCTTGTTCCAAAATACTGAACAAAGTTTATATAACATGGTGCGTTAGAGGGTTATCTTTTGGTTCCCTCAAATGTAACTGTTCCTTCTGTGTTCCATAGTTTATTAAATTCATAAACTGCGTTCCCAATACTTCTACTCAAATTGTTTCACCCCACCGCGAAGAGAAACTCCCTTTATTACACTAGATGCTTTTAGTATTTTATTTATTTATATTTATTCGATGTTTTCTATAGCGTGAACCAGACCCAGAGATTGGGTGTCAGAGCGCTTTACATTTCAACCACTTTCGATATTCGCTGATATCCAATTCTCTCACATCAAGAACAAGTCTACGTAGTCACTAACATTGGCATATATTTATCCATACATCAAACAAGTATAATGAGGAAATAATAGAGATCATTAGATTACAATCAAGATTGTCGTGTCGTACTTAAATTTAAGATAATACCATTCCTGAGTTCTTCTATATCCAAGTTGGTTACAGTATTGTTATTTTAAACACATTGATACGTTATGGGAGAAATTTACCCATCAGAAAGGACTTGGTCTCCTTTTTGAATCGTGGAGCATAGGTGATTCTTCTGATAAACGGTGGGAGCGAATTCCAAATCCTTGGTGCAGCTCCCGTGAACGCTCTATCGTAAGTTTTTTTCTTACGGAATAATGTTGGTTTCAGGAGAAAATCCTCCACTCCTCTCGAGGGTCTAGTGCCTCCAGACAGCGTAATTTTATGGGCTAGGTATTGAGAAGTTTTGTGGTGTATTGCCTTGTGTGTAATGCATGCAATTTTTAGCTCTATTCTTGCCTCGAATGGTAGCCAGTTGAGCGCTTTCAGATATGGGGTGATGTGGTCGTATTTTTTTGTTCCCATTATAAGTCTGGTTGCTGCATTGAGACAAGCCTTTAGGGGAGCTGTTGAGATCTTAGGGAGTCCTGATAAAGTAGTGCATCCATATTCAATTCTTGATATGACCAGTGCCTGTACTGCCATTTTCAGATCCCCGGGATTGATGAGTGGCTTCAGTTTTCTGAGGTAATTCAGATGAAAACGAGCGGTTTTTGCCATTGCGTTGCTGTGTGCTCGCATGTTTATATCTTTATCCAGTGTGATACCGAGGGATTTGGTTGTATTAACTATCGTCGGTGTACCGTTTAGTGCTGTAATCATCGTGGTCCATTCTTTAATCTTGGCTGAACTTTTAGGAGGGGAGATCAGAAGGAATTTGGTTTTCTGAGAATTGAGATTAAGATGATTGTCAGCTAGCCATTCAATGGTTTTCTTGAGTGCTTGGTTCATAGTATTGATCTCTTCCGGAGATGATACCTTCATATACAGCTGGGTGTAGTCAGAGTACGTGTGAAAGGAATTGTTAGCCTTATGCAGTACCTCTGTTAATGGTTCGACGTATAGGTTAAATAGTGAAGGGGATAGAGTTGATCCTTGTGGGACCCCAATTTGAATTGGAGATGGTGGAGATAGCTTGTTATCTACCAGGAATCTTTGCGATCTGTTCTCTAGGAAGGAGTAAAACCATTTCAGTACCGTTCCCAATAAGCCTATCCTATTTTCCTGGTGTTCTAATAATTTGGGATGGTTTACTGTGTCAAATGCAGATGATGGGTCCAGAAGAATCGGGAGACAGGTTTCATTACGGTTGAGGGCTAGTAGAGCGTCATCTACTATGTGTAGGATTGCTGTTTCCGTGCTGTGGTTTGGTCAGAACCCTGATTGGCAGTCATTTAGTAGTTGAAATTCTTTGATGTGTTGAATTAGTTGATTATGCGCACATTTTTCTAGTACTTTGGCTAGTAGGGGAATGGTTGTTTCTGGGCGAAAGTTGTTTGGGTTTGATGGGGTCTCCATAGGTTTCTTTAGGAGTGGGATAACCTGGCCTGTTTTTAGGCAGTCTGGAATTGAACCTTGGGCGAGCGATTCATTAATTATCTTGGTTCAGTAGGGAATGACCATGTGGTTGCAGGAGAGCCAGCATTTTGATGGCAGAAGGTCATTGTAATGGTTGTTTGGTTTCAGAGATATTAATATTTTGGTAATGTCAAGCTGATCATATAGTTTGAAGGTTGACCAATGGATATTATTTTTGGGCATTACTTGTGTTGGTAGCGCCTGGTTCCTTCCTTCCTTGATCACTCCTTAGGTTTGAGGCTTTTTCATTGAGTTCTCCCTACAATGAGCTGGCTTTATCAGTAAAGAATGTTGAAAAATCTTCACAGTTCAGATCTGATTTAGCTGTTAATAGGGAGGATTTGGCTAATTTGTTTGATTGTTCTTTTAGTATATCGAAGAGTTTCCCCGGTCTGCTCTTTGCGTTTTCAAGTTCATTTCTGAAAAATTCTTTTTTTGATTTAACTACGCTTTTATTGTAGGTTTTTCTGGTCATTGTAGGAGAGTAGGGTCTGCTATCCTATGGTCACCCCAAATTTTTGCTTTTTGCTTCACTGGTTTTTGACATATTGAGGCTGTGGGCCTGCCAATCAGACCCCCAGCCTGCTGTTCTCTCTACTAAATTTACACTATGCACCCTAGGTGCATAACCAATTGGAAGTGGATCACCCTGTGAGCCCCTGTACCAGTGTACACTAGGTACCCAGGGCATTGGTGTATCTAAGGCCTGCCAGGGGCTGAAGCATGTATTATGCCACCCCAGGCTTGGCCTAACAAATTTGACACAACTGGCTGATCACTCAGCTGGGGTAAGTTGGTCTTACCACCTCTTACTTAGGTGTAGTATACCTATACCTAACCTTAAATGGGACACATGTTAACCTATAAGTCACTCCTATGGCAGGCCTTAACAATCCTGAAGGCAGAGTGCTTGGTTCCATGTGAGATGGTGCTCTGGCATGAGCTGAGCCTGTCTGCAGTGGTCGGAACAACTTCTTTCTACTGTTCCCAGATATCGTCATACCATATACTCTTAAGTGCATTATGAACCTCGCGGTTAAATGCTATCTTTGGTTTGGCTTTATCAAAACATGTCGAGTAAGGTGTCATACGAATTGGAATACTAACCCCTCGCCAATTCTGGCAACGGGGTTAGCATTCCACCCTTCTAGAGGGACACGACATGTACAGTACCTAAAACCCGGGTAAAATCAGACATAGCCTCAGCTCCACAAAATGGATGCTGCCACCACAGACACAAGTCTGCCCTCCTGCTGCTGGGAGTCCTTCCAGCTTGGGAGGTGTGGACAAAGGGTTTCCTGCCAGGGGAGGTGCGTGCACCACCCCAGACAGGATTTTGTGTATTGGTCAGGTAGGGCTTGAAAGAAACCAGACAGGCCTGAGGCTCACAAGGAGCCTCAGTGCATATGCCAGTTCAATCCGGTCCGGGGGCACACCAGTCCCGGGCCTGGGGCGAGCTGGACAAAGGATTGGGGGTGTAACCACCCCCCTTCCTGGTCCCACCCTTAGGGAGGGACCTAGCAGGTAGTCCGGCCCCTAGAATCCGCTTAAAGGTAGGAGCTGTGTCCTAAGGCTTCAGACATCCTGGAATCAACTTAACTACAAGAAGAAGACGGGAACTTCGACGCTCTGCCGCACAGAGGACTGAAGCCAATCTCCCCTGTGGTCAGGGAGTGACCACCTTGCTAACGCAAGCACCATCCAGCGAATCAACGTCTGCTTTGCCGCCGCCGGAGCCCGAGCCCAGAGACTGACAAGACCTGGACCTCCAGACCTCTCACCGCCCGATCCACAGTCCCTGAAAAAGAGGAACCCGTGGAGGCACCGAGACACGTGGAGCCAGCCATCTTGAAAAGACCACGACAAGCTGCAAGCGCAACAACCGAGGCCCCCTCCAAGTTGTGCTTTGGGATCTGAGAAGCCCAACACCCGAGCAGCATCTGCACCAAAGGTGAGCCCTCCAGCATCTCCACGATCTGCGTGGGGCCCTTCTGCATTTTGCCACTCGACGCGCCTAACCGGTTGCTGGCCCGCTGGCTAGTGGCCATCTTGGCGACGAACTTCAAGAACTACACCGCTGGTCTGGTTGCTCCAGACTGGCCCTTGCTCCTCTCCAAAGGAGCAGTCCCTCTGACCTTGCTGGTCAGAACCCTCAGCTTATTTCGTTTTCCACAACAATTGCTTTTGCCAAGGCTTGGTTGCTTCGATCAAGTCGCCGACACCGCCGACAGCGAGAGCCTGCGTGGGACAGCTCGTGAACCGACTCCTGGATGTCGTCGACCTTCAGGGACCACGTGGCTGCAGAGACAAGCTACACCTTTCTT
Source organism: Triturus cristatus (assembly GCF_964204655.1). Lineage (NCBI taxonomy): Eukaryota > Metazoa > Chordata > Amphibia > Caudata > Salamandridae > Triturus > Triturus cristatus. The sequence continues at coordinate 1,637,576,662 of NC_140589.1, forward strand.
CCTGTTTGCACCCGATATCGCCTGGTACCCACATGGTGCCACGCTGGTCACTGGCTAGTGACTGTGAACACTGTCCCCTCTGCTTACAGGTCTTCTACAACTCCGATCCACTCTTGGATCCACCGCATCTCTTCCGGACCGGTCGCCTGCAGCATCTTTGACTACAGGCTCCATTGAACAGATAGAAGAAACCCGACGCACTTCGAGACCTATGCACCCGCTTCCTGTGGGTGAGGTAAAGCTGGCACTCCGGTGCCCAAGTGTAGAGTATCATCTCTAGTGTCTGTGTTTCCAATCTTGAGTTCATAGTCCATCCGGAAGATCCTTTTTGCAGTAACTTTGTAACTTTTACGCACCCATTGAAAACCTATGGGAGCTCGCGTGTGACTATTTGCTCTACACACGCATCCCGTGGACCTCCTGGTCACTAACTGAAGTTAGCTCCTTGTAGGCCCAGCGATTCTAGAGGCCCTAGGCCTTTTCCCTTTTCTGTTCGTGGTACTTATACCACTATTTTAGTATATGGTTTGAGTGGCTACCAGGGCCTATCCATATAAAGTGCAACTTCTGTGTATTCTAACGTATTCTTGTTTAACGATTTGTGCTCATAAAGAGTCTAGGGGATACTTTGAGAAATAAATACATATATATTTTGAATATATATCTGTGTGGTGTCCTTTCATTGGTATAAAAGGGGGTTACATTTGGTAAAACAGCCTGCTTAACACGTTTCACGAGTTTAGCCTCAAAGACTGCTTAGCCTACGCTACCACTAGGGCAGCTGGTCCGAAAAGGTTGACTTACAACCACACCATAAGGGTTGCTTGGCATGGTACAAGGTGGTCACTTTAACTAGTGAACATCATATACCAGGCCAACTTCTCACATTGGTGAGCAGCGGTTGGATTTGAGCTTGCTGTGTTTTACCATTGTAATCTCTTGGTTACCAATTGAAAGATCACATAGGTACCTGTAGGTACATATAAAACAAGATAGATATACTTAAGTTCTACTGAACTTAGTTGTTGTAGAGCAAAGGGAGTAGCACACCCTGACTACAACTACTAGATAGGTTTAGTAGGTAAACCCAAGCGTAGGTAGATTGCAACACATCCACCCACACTTAAGAGCAATGGCTGGGGCAGAGGGGTCCAATGTACCCATCTCTGTTGAGAGTGACCCCCAGAAGGCACCATCCATCTTTGCTACCCTAAACCAAAATGAGCTCAGGCAGTTGGCAAATATCAGGGGCCTTAAACAGCCCAAGAATCCTACTTCTGCTGAACTCAGAGAGCTTTTACAGGCTGATGCAGATCAGAAAGCTCTCAGGAAAGCCTCCCAGTTAGGTCCCTTAGGGACAGGAACAGGAGGCCCCCCTTCTGAAGATGCTACTGAAGTACCCCTTTCCAATAGTCATCCCTTAGATGAGAATCATACTACAGAGGAGGAACGTGATGGGGATACAGGAGGTAGTGAGGATGAAGGGAGAACTAGCCCAGTGCCAAGTGTTATACGTGGGCCAGCTAACTTAAGGCTATTGGGGACTGACAATGGGATCACCCCATTGGATCTCCCCAGTGGACTTAACCAGGGGTCTGGGAGGCAAAGGAATCACTCAGGTGAATCTAATGCTTCTCATACCTCTAGAGGCTCTCAAGGTCACTCCAGGAGAAGGATGACCACCCCTCAGAGGAGGGAGCATGAGGCCAGAATGCAAGAAGCCCAGCTGAGGATCAGGAAGCAGGAGCTAGAAGTAACTCTGATGGAAGAGAAACTGAGCAAGGCTAGGCAGCATAAAGAGAGTGGGTCTATACCCACTGGTGGCAGCATTGTCCCTAAGGACAAAGATAGGGTCTTTGATAATAGGAACCTGTCCAAGGTTGTGCCCCCCTACAAAAGTGGGGATGACATCCACAAATGGATGACTGCTCTTGAGAGAGCCTGCAAAGTGCAGCAGGTTCCTGAAGACCAGTGGGCAGCAATCTTATGGCTCTCCTTTGAGGGGAAAGGCAGAGATAGACTCCTCACTGTTAGAGAAGAGGATGTCAGAAATTACAGAGTCCTGAAGAGTGTCCTAGTTGATGGGTTAGGCTTAACCACTGAACAGTACAGGTTAATGTTCAGATACACCCAGAAGACACAGACTCAGGACTGGTCTGAATACATTGAATGTGCCACTAAGGCTTTGGAGGGTTGGTTGCTGGGAAGTAAGGTATCTGATTATACAGGATTGTACAATTTGATGATGAGAGAACAGATTTTAAATAACTGTCAAAACCAGCAACTGCATCAACACTTGGTTGACTCTGATCTGACCTCTCCCCAAGAATTGGGAAAGAAGGCAGACAAATGGGTCAGAACCAGGGTTAAGCAAAAGAACCAGAACCAGGGCCAAGGGGGTGATCAGAAGAAAACAGACCAAAAGGGTGGAGATCAGAAATCTAAAGACCAGAAGTCTTCAACAGGGCCCCAAACTAGTACTAAAGAGGGTGGGTCCCAGCCTAAAGGGAAGAAGAAAGAAGGTCAAAAGAAACCCTGGTGCAACTCTTGCAGAAATACAACTCACTGGACTAGTGATTGTAAAAAGGGTGGAGCCCCCAACACTGTTGCCCCTAAGGCACCTTCTCCCAGTACTACTGTTAGCAGTGTTGGTCCCCAGACAAAGGGTGTAGTGGGAATCACTATGGGAACTGAAGGAGATTCTGACTTAAACAGAACCCTGACACAGGCAGTCTTGATCTGTGATGGGGACATAGATTTGTCCCTGACTGTGAGCCCCAGTAACTTGGGAAAGTACAGACAGACTCCTTTAATTAATGAAAAAGTGGCTCAAGCCTACAGGGACACATGTGCCAGTGTCACCATGGTGACACCAGGCTTTGTGGATCCTGGACAGTACATACCAGGTGAGAATTACCTGGTGACAAATGCCAGCAATGCCACTACTTCACATAGTGTGGCAGTTGTTAACTTCTCATGGGGAGGGGTAACTGGCCTCAAAAGGGTTGTGGTTAGTGCAGACCTCCCAATAGAATGTTTGTTGGGCAATGACCTAGAGAGTTCTCTATGGTCTGAAGTGGAGTACAGGACACATGCAGAGATGTTAGGTATATCACCACATGTCCTTGCTGTGACCAGGTCACAGGCCAAAAAGTGCCTTACTGAACCTCAGGTCTTGGATCCTGGAACAATGGACCAAGCACCTACCAAGAAGAAGAGCAGGAGGGTCAAGGCTGTGCCTTCCCCCCTGCTTCAGAGTGATGATCAACCTTCCCAGGAAGCTGATCTAGAGAACCCTGAAGGAACTGGCCCTGAAGAGCTTGAACCTGATCAGGTTGAGTTTCTGGGGACAGGGGGACCTTCAAGGGCTGACTTGAGGCAGGCTCAGTTATCCTGTCCCTCTCTTGAACCCCTTAGACAGCTGGCTGCTGCTGAGGCTGCTGGGAATGCTCAAGGTACCCATAAAGTGTATTGGGATGATGGACTCCTTTATTCAGAGGCTAGAGACCCCAAGCCTGGTGCAACCAGGAGGTTGGTTATACCTCTGCAATTTAGGGGCTTCCTTCTTACCTTGGCCCATGATATTCCTTTAGCAGGACACTTAGGCCAGATCAAGACTTGGGACAGACTTGTCCCTCACTTTCACTGGCCTCACATGAATGAAGATACAAAGGAGTTTTGTCGCTCCTGTGTGACCTGCCAAGCCAGTGGCAAATCAGGTGGCACAACAAAGGCCCCCCTAATACCACTACCTGTGGTGGGGGTCCCCTTTGAAAGAGAGGGAATAGATATAGTGGGTCCCATGGATCCTCCCACTGCATCTGGGCACAGATTTATACTGGTGGTAGTGGATCATGCCACCAGGTATCCAGAGGCAATTCCCCTTAGGACCACTACAGCACCTGTTGTGGCCAGGGCCCTGCTGGGAGTATTCTCCAGGGTGGGGTTTCCTAAGAAGGTAGTTTCTGACAGAGGTACCAACTTCATGTCAGGATACTTGACAGCTATGTGGAAGGAATGTGGTGTCAACTACAAGTTCACCACCCCTTATCACCCACAATGCAATGGGCTTGTTGAGAGATTCAACAAGACCCTAAAGGGTATGATCAAAGGATTACCTGAAAAGCTCAGGCGAAGATGGGACATCCTTCTACCCTGCCTTCTGTTTGCTTACAGAGAGGTCTCACAAAAAGGAGTTGGCTACAGCCCCTTTGAATTGTTGTTTGGGCACCCTGTAAGAGGCCCACTGTGTTTAGTGAAGGAAGGATGGGAGTTACGCCTAAACAAGACATAGTGGACTATGTACTTGGTCGCCGCTCCAGGATGGCTGAGTATATGGAGAAGGCATCCAAAAACCTTGAGGCAAGCCAGGCCTTACAGAAAGCTTGGCATGACCAAAAGGCTGTCTTGGTTGAGTTTCAGCCAGGACAGAAGGTATGGGTGTTGGAGCCAGTGGCCCCAGCAGCACTCCAAGACAAATGGTCTGGACCCCATACAATCCTGGAAAAGAAGGGAGAGGTCACCTACTTGGTGGACCTAGGAACTCCCAGGAGTCCCCACAGGGTACTCCATGTTAACAGGTTAAAAGCATATGTTGACAGGGCAGACATGGGCTTGCTCATGGCTACAGATGAGGGACAGGAGGAAGAGAGTGACCCTCTCCCAGACCTGTTGTCTCAGAACCCTGAAGATGGCTCAGTTGAAGGAGTGACCCTTGGAGGCAACCTCACTGATCATCAGCAGACTGAATGTAGACAAGTTCTACAATCATTTCAACACATGTTTTCCTTGATACCTAGCCAAACTGACTGGTGTACCCATGTGGTGGACACTGGTGACAGTCTGCCTGTAAAGAACAAACTTTACAGACAACCTGACCACGTCAGGGACTGTATAAAGGCTGAGGTACACAAAATGCTGGAATTAGGTGTCATTGAACCCTCAGAGAGCCCCTGGGCTAGCCCAGTGGTTCTGGTCCCAAACCTCACACCAAAGATGGCAAGAGAGAGATGAGGTTCTGTGTGGATTACAGGGGTCTCAATGCTGTCACCAGGACAGATGCGCACCCTATTCCAAGGGCAGATGAGCTCATAGACAAACTAGCTTCTGCTACGTTTTTGAGCACATTTGACTTGACAGCTGGCTATTGGCAAATCAGATTAGCTGAGGAGTCTAAGGCCAAAACAGCATTCTCAACCCCATGTGGGCACTACCAAATTGTGGTGATGCCCTTTGGTCTGAAGAATGCACCTGCCACCTTCCAAAGGTTGGTGAACCAAGTCCTTACTGGGTTGGATGACTTTTGTGCAGCATATCTTGATGACATTGCTGTCTTTAGCTCCACCTGGGAGGATCACCTGATCCACCTGAAGAAGGCTCTTGAGGCTCTGCAAAGGGCAGGCCTCACTATCAAGGCTACGAAGTGCCAGATAGGGCAGAGTAAGGTTGTGTATTTGGGCCACCTTGTAGGTGGAGGCCAAGTTCAACCACTGGAGAGTAAGATACAATCCATCAAGGACTGGTCCCCTCCAACCACCCAGACTCAAGTTTGAGCTTTCTTGGGCTTGACTGGGTACTACAGGAAGTTTGTTAAGAACTATGGGTCCATTGTGACTCCTCTTAATGATCTGACATCCAAGAAGATGCCCAAAAAGGTTCAGTGGACAGTAAGCTGTCAAAAGGCATTTGATGACCTGAAGGAGGCCATGTGCTCTGCACCTATCCTGAAAAGTCCTGACTACTCCAAAGAGTTTATTGTCCAAACAGATGCTTCTGAGTTGGGTGTGGGAGCTGTGCTGTCACAACTTAATGTAGATCGTCAAGACCAACCCATTGCTTTTATTAGCAGAAGGTTGACCCCCAGAGAGAAGAATTGGTCAGCTATTGAGAGGGAGGCCTTTGCTGTGGTGTAGGCCCTGAAGAAGCTGAGGCCATACTTGTTTGGCACTCACTTCAAGATTCAGACCGACCATAAGCCCCTCTTGTGGCTAAATCAGATGAAGGGTGAAAACCCCAAACTGCTTAGGTGGTCCATTTCCCTACAGGGTATGGACTTTACAGTGGAGCACCGGCCAGGTACTGACCATGGGAATGCAGATGGTCTCTCCAGGTACTTCCACTTAGGACATGAAGACGAGACTGGTCAAGGCTAGTTTAATGTCCCTGCGTTTGGGGGGGGGGGGGGTTGTGTAGGAGAGTAGGGTCTGCCATCCTATGGTCACCCCAAATTTTTGCTTTTTGCTTCACTGGTTTTTGACATATTGAGGCTGTGGGCCTGCCAATCAGACCCCCAGCCTGCTGTTCTCTCTACTAAATTTACACTATGCACCCTAGGTGCATAACCAATTGGAAGTGGATCACCCTGTGAGCCCCTGTACCAGTGTACACTAGGTACCCAGGGCATTGGTGTATCTAAGGCCTGCCAGGGGCTGAAGCATGTATTATGCCACCCCAGGCTTGGCCTAACAAATTTGACACAACTGGCTGATCACTCAGCTGGGGTAAGTTGGTGTAACCACCTCTTACTTAGGTGTAGTATACCTATACCTAACCTTAAATGGGACACATGTTAACCTATAAGTCACTCCTATGGCAGGCCTTAACAATCCTGAAGGCAGAGTGCTTGGTTCCATGTGAGATGGTGCTCTGGCATGAGCTGAGCCTGTCTGCAGTGGTCGGAACAACTTCCTTCTACTGTTTCCAGATATCGTCATACCATATACTCTTAAGTGCATTATGAACCTCGCGGTTAAATGCTAACTTTGGTTTGGCTTTATCAAAACATGTCGAGTAAGGTGTCATATGAATTGGAATACTAACCCCTCGCCAATTCTGGCGACGGGGTTAGCATTCCACCCTTCTAGAGGGACACGACATGTACAGTACCTAAAACCCGGGTAAAATCAGACATAGCCTCAGCCCCACAAAATGGATGCTGCCACCACAGACACAAGTCTGCCCTCCTGCTGCTGGGAGTCCTTCCAGCTTGGGAGGTGTGGACAAAGGGTTTCCTGCCAGGGGAGGTGCGTGCACCACCCCAGACAGGATTTTGTGTATTGGTCAGGTAAGGCTTGAAAGAAACCAGATATACCTGAGGCTCACAAGGAGCCTCGGTGCATATGCCAGTTCAATCCGGTCCTGGGGCACACCAGTCCCGGGCCTGGGGCGAGCTGGACAAAGGATTGGGGGTGTAACCACCCCCCTTCCTGGTCCCACCCTTAGGGAGGGACCTAGCAGGTAGTCCGGCCCCTAGAATCCGCTTAAAGGTAGGAGCTGTGTCCTAAGACTTCAGACATCCTGGAATCAACTTAACTACAAGAAGAAGACTGGAACTTCGACGCTCTGCCGCACAGAGGACTGAAGCCAATCTCCCCTGTGGTCAGGGAGTGACCACCTTGCTAACGCAAGCCCCATCCAGCGAATCAACGTCTGCTTTGCCGCCGCCTCCCGCCGAAGCCCGAGCCCAGAGACTGACAAGACCTGGACCTCCAGACCTCTCACCGCCCGATCCACAGTCCCTGAAAAAGAGGAACCCGTGGAGGCACCGAGACACGGGGAGCCAGCCATCTTGAAAAGACCACGACAAGCTGCAAGCGCAACAACCGAGGCCCCCTCCAAGTTGTGCTTTGGGATCTGAGAAGCCCAACACCCGAGCAGCATCTGCACCAAAGGTGAGCCCTCCAGCATCTCCACGATCTGCGTGGGGCCCTTCTGCATTTTGCCACTCGACGGGCCTAACCGGTTGCTGGCCCGCTGGCTAGTGGCCATCTTGGCGACGAACTTCAAGAACTACACCGCTGGTCTGGTTGCTCCAGACTGGCCCTTGCTCCTCTCCAAAGGAGCAGTCCCTCTGACCTTGCTGGTCAGAACCCTCAGCTTATTTCGTTTTCCACAACAATTGCTTTTGCCAAGGCTTGGTTGCTTCGATCAAGTCGCCAACAGCGAGAGCCTGCGTGGGACAGCTCGTGAACCGACTCCTGGACGTCGTCGACCTTCAGGGACCACATGGCTGCAGAGACAAGCTACACCTTTCTTCCTGTTTGCACCCGACATCGCCTGGTACCCACCTGGTGCCACGCTGGTCACTGGCTAGTGACTGTGAACACTGTCCCCTCTGCTTACAGGTCTTCTACAACTCCGATCCACTCTTGGATCCACCGCATCTCTTCCGGACCGGTCGCCTGCAGCATCTTTGACTACAGGCTCCATTGAACAGATAGAAGAAACCCGACGCACTTCGAGACCTATGCACCCGCTTCCTGTGGGTGAGGTAAAGCTGGCACTCCGGTGCCCAAGTGTAGAGTATCATCTCTAGTGTCTGTGTTTCCAATCTTGAGTTCATAGTCCATCCGGAAGATCCTTTTTGCAGTATCTTTGTAACTTTTACGCACCCATTGAAAACCTATGGGAGCTCGCGTGTGACTACACGCAACCCGTGGACCTCCTGGTCACTAACTGAAGTTAGCTCCTTGTAGGCCCAGCGATTCTAGAGGCCCTAGGCCTTTTCCCTTTTCTGTTCGTGGTACTTATACCACTATTTTAGTATATGGTTTGAGTGGCCACCAGGGCCTATCCATATAAAGTGCAACTTCTGTGTATTCTAACGTATTCTTGTTTAACGATCTGTGCTCCTGTGCTCATAAAGAGTCTAGGGGATACTTTGAGAAATAAATACATATATATTTTGAATATATATCTATGTGGTGTCCTTTCATTGGTATAAAAGGGGGTTACATTTGGTAAAACAGCCTGCTTAACACGTTTCACGAGTTTAGCCTCAAAGACTGCTTAGCCTACGCTACCACTAGGGCAGCTGGTCCGAAAAGGTTGACTTACAACCACACCATAAGGGTTGCTTGGCATGGTACAAGGTGGTCACTTTAACTAGTGAACATCATATACCAGGCCAACTTCTCACAGTCATTCTTAGTTGTTTTAAGTGGGGGAAGACGGAGTTTGTCTCCATTTTCGTTCTGTTATTCTGAGTTTACGTCTTTCTTCATTAAGTAATCCATTGAACCATGAGTTTTTATCTTTGATATATTCTTTTATATTTTAGAGGGGCAATGTCGTCAATCATTTTAGCTATCGTGAAATTGTGGTGGTCTGTAGGCTCACTGACGTCCGTTAGATCAGAAGGTGGTTGAAGTTCTTTCTCGCCCTGCATTGTTAGAGTCTCCTAGTTCAGGTCTCTCACCCAATGTTTTGGTGTGATTGGTTGCGAGATTGTTTTCTTTTTTTTGGCTGGTATTTTTAAAGTGATGAAGTGGTGATCCGACCAGTCGCACAGAACAATTGAGATTGCATGGATCATATTTTCTTTGGAGATGATCTAATCTAAAATATCTCCTTTGGACTGTGTTGGTAGGGCACATGCGTGTACTAGTTAGTGGTCGGCTAGGAATTCTTTAAGAATTTTGACCTGATTATCTTGGCTGTCGTTCCAGTGAAGATTGAAGTCTCCTAGGAAATATCATTGGAGTGAGGTTCTGAGTTAGTTGTAATAATTTCCATTAATATAAAAACGTTATCACACCAGTGCCCAAAATGTAAACATTTACTAAGGTTCATCTCCCCGAGAACCTTTAATGCCTCAGAAAAGTTTTCATCCATGAAGAAAATCCTTCCCTGGAATGCTCTTTTGATGAGTTCTGGCCATGCCCTATCTTTATTGGCACCCTACAGATGTGAAGGTGCAATTACAGCAACATGGCAGGCAGTTAGCAACAGGACAGCCAAAGTTTGTTCCTACCAGCCCAGATTGTCACTTATCATCAAGTATTACCTTGTATTGCCTCCTTCTGCATCTTGGACTGATCCCATCTTTACTTGTATTGAAGGACATGGTTACAAAGATGTCCTGTGGTATCTTTGTCTCTCCTTCACTGTAATTTAAATGTTATATTATTTTATCATTTCTTTAGCGCCTTATGCTCTAAATATGTTCTTAAACACAAGGGTGCACACAAAGGTCTCCCAGGAAGCTTGGGTAAACTGAATAAACAAAAAACAGTTGCTCGCAGACTTGCTGCAAGCCTGATTTTCATAGGGGCAACCAATTGCAGTAGCATATTTTTCAGGAAGACACACATGGCCAGGCTTGGGATATTAGCAAAGCACAGCGCCAGGTGCTGAAATAGTTCAGATAGTTTTCCTAAATATAGGCAAAATTTGCAGTTTTGTGACAAGTAGATAAGTGAAAAATGTTCTTGTGCTCAAAACATGATTCACAGAATGCTTTTTAGAAATATTCTTGCGTGATACAAGAGAAAATCTTAAACATTGAATTGAGGTGAGTTACTAGTCACTTATTAAATGTTTGCTGATTACAAAACGATGCCAAGCTTGCTGTTGTGGAACTTCGAAAGTAGTCGAAGTGGTCTCTGTCGAGATCGAGGGCGCAGACGCGCGCTCGTTCCAGGTCCCATCTCATGATCCTTTGTCATCTATGATCAAGAGCTCATGTAAGTCGAAGAATTCAGGAATCGGTTCTCTGTCGTCCTGCCCCTCACATCATGTGGAGTTGCCCAGCGCTCCAGGTGCCTGCAGCCATGGAGCCATTCCCCTCTTTCAGAATCGATTTCTCACCCAACTGCAGGCAGTAAGCAGAGGCGGCTCCTCTGCTTTTAGAGCAGTGTAGAGGAAAAATAAAATGATAAAACATTATCATTTTATTTTTCCTTCCTAGGGGAGGGGCGGGGCTGGCCAGAGCAGAGCCCAGGGGAGAAGTGCCGAGCACACTCAAAGTGTGCATGTATGTTTGACTGGCCAAACATTCATGCACACCTTGCATGTTCCCCACCAGGCTGCATTGCACAGCCTTGGGGGGAACATGCACAGGCTCCCTGTCCCCGTCTGAGCACCGAACCACGGCGCTCAGACCAATAACAATACTGCATCAGGATCATAGCCCGAATGTCCTGTACTTGAGGCAGAGGGAAAGCTCAAAAGAGCACCATAACCTGGATGGCCTCGATGAAAGATGGCCTTTGTGAAGGAGTCAGTTGTTACTTTCGTACATTAATGGAAAAACCTGATGATGTAAACAGGTCGTCTGATATCTGGAGGTGGTTGACAACTGTTTTCGGTGAGCCCTCCTTCTGCAGCCAGTCGTCGAGATGCGGGAAGATTGGTATTCTCAACCTCTGCACATGTGCTGCAACCACCACCATCACCTTTATGAACACCCGAGATGTACTGTTAAGGCCAAAGGGGAGCTTGGAGAACTGAAAGTGCTCTCGACCTGTCTAAACCTGAGGTAACATCTGTGGGATTCATTATGGGAATATGGAAACATGCTTCCTGCAGATCCAATGCCACCTTCTAGTCTCCTCGGTCCAGGGTTGACAAAACTTGGGCCAGAGAGCACACCTTGAACTTGTCTTTCTGGAGGGCCCTGTCCTTCTTTGGCACCAGGGAATAACAGGAGTAACAGTCTGCGCTCATCTCTGATGCTGATACCCCCCTCTACTTTCCCCCTGTCTAAGAGAGCCTGAACTTCTACCAGAGTATGGACAAGTTGTCCTTGGGGAGGTATTGTAGTCTGGATGGCATGTCTGGGGTATAAGACAGGAAGGGCAAGAAATAATTGTTTTCCACAATTTGAATCACCCATTATTCGGATGTGATGCTCCTCCACCCAGGGAGATGTGATATGACCTACAACCGGGTAATTGTGTGCCACCGAGCACATATCATAAAGGTTTTGCAGTGGCTGTGGGGATTGGGTAGTGTGTTGCCCCTGAGGGCCTGGACATTGTTGACCTGCTCCTTGGCTTCTGTTTCGAAAGGACTGGGAGGCCTTATGATGATGTTTTTTTGTTGAGATGCATTCTGGCTCTGCCGGTATGTCCTTCCAAAGCCTCAAAAAGGGCAAAATTGCTGCGAGTACTGCTGAACAGGTGGAGCAAGAAGTGGCTTTACTGTCTTTAAATCTATACAAGGTTGAGTCCACCTAAGCTCCAAAGAGCCAAGAGCCATCAAGTGGCAAGTCCATTAATGATTTCTGGACGTCATTGGAGAAGCCCTTGGAGCAGATGCAGGCATGGCACCGAAGCATCATTCTGGTGCAGACTGCCCCACCTAGACAGTCGGTCGTGTCCAAGCCCGAGCGAAAGGAGTACCTCACTGTGTCCCGGCCATCCATGATGACGCAATGCAAGATTGGTCAGATATTATCTGGGAGAGCTTGCAAGATGGCCGCCACTCTGTCCCACAAGACATGCAAATACCTCGCCAAGAGGCAATTAGTATTGACAGAGCAGAGGGCAAGGCTGGAGAAGGAAAACATGTGCTTGCATAGATCCAGTCATCTGAAACAGCATCGGGGTGAAATTCAGATCCTGTTTCAGTGAAACAGTCTGCATTTCAATTTAGCCCTCAGTGCAGTTAGTACTGGTTTCATCATCTGTGGAGAGTTCAGAGGCCCATCGTGTTTTTTACATATTTGTACCGTTTTTGATACCACGTTAAAAGAGTGGCCAGGTGCTCTTGAGAATCTAGTTATTCGATGGTGTTGTCTGATGGTGTCATTTGCCTGTGTCTAAATTAACATATTTGCTAATACCTCCACCGGGTGGAACTTAAGGGGCGATTCAAGTTCCGGCTTGCAAAGGTCAGTTTGCAATGGAACAGCTGCTGATGTCTTGTGATAATGGCGATTAGAGCCTCCTCCCAGCTGACAGCCCAGAAATGGACCCCTTTAAAACTGTGCTTCCTTTAAGAAATCTTAAGCACGTGTAAAAAGCTGGACATGAAAGCCAAGGCCCGTAAAGACAGTTTGTGTATCTGCGTCATACCTTTCAAGTGCTGCATCTCTCCAAACGTTTTACTAATTCAGTTCCAAGAACTTAGAGGTTTACAGAGAAGGCATTGTTTCGAAACCACTGCTATGACCCTGCTAGTAAGGAATACAGGAAATCTGCCTTGTTCGGGTGGGTGTCATCTCCCAGTGCTGGTTGCTAAACACTGATCACAAGGTTGGTTAAGCACAGCATCAGACGGTGTTTCAAACTCTCCCTCCTCGCTCCCTCCCCCAGTCCTTACTCCCCTCCTCCCTCAAGTGTGATTCTGTTCTCGCTAATCCAAAAGACAGGGAGTGAATTCCTGAAATTCATGACCTGGATCTTGATGCTCTGAGCCATTGCATGGCAATGTTTAAAAAAAGGCGACTTTATGTAAGCATGGTTTTAATTTACATGAAGCACAGACGTTGTGCAGACTGTGCTCCATCCGTTTGATGGACATTAGAAATGCCTCACACCTATGCAAAGGAGTCCTCACTATCCGAGCACGTTTTGCCTGTAGGCATTAGTGCCGCTGACAGGTCTTCGCCAGGATTACCAGCAGGGCTGAGCAGAAAGGTCACTGGTCCCCGGGCCCTATGTTTTTCAGGGCTCCACACTTGTGCTGCAGCTTGTATTTTCTTCTCTGCCTTTGAAGAAAAAGTTTAACCTATGGGTGGCCACCCTGAAGGTGTTGACCCAGGCCCTGTAAAAGCATCTGTAATACATGTTCTCCCTTATCCTGTATGTGGTGACAATCCATCTGTACCAGTGGAAGCCAAATATGGCTGTTTTATCTGCTGGGCATGATCTGCTAAAACTGCTCACCCACCACACAAGACACGTTTTTCTCTTCTTTGTGTATGTCAGCAAAGTGTGGGAATACTCGTTACCCGGACCTTCCATTTTGTTGGCGTAAAGCATGTGGCGACAGACAGCCTAAGTAGACTCGATTTTGCCTTTAATAAGTGTGAAATGAACACTACAGTCCACAGATTCTCTCTCGCGTGCCGCCAGCTTCCATTATACGTATTAAACGTTGTGGGGTTGATAAGTTTTATTGTACATACTTTCTAGTCAAAGGCCCCAGTATTTAAAACCTAGTGCTGAACGAACTTGGAATTAAATGCAAAGCTCCTACAATGCATAAGCTTCACTGTCGCCGAGTCCCGCGAAAGGTTGTAATGCAATGGATGATTCGAACCTGCCTTTACAGCAATATTCTTACACATGGAAAGAAACAGGTACATTGGCTGCTGTGAGTTCAACAAAGAACAAAAAGAGTTCTGGGAAGTAGAATGACTGGCGCATGACCCTGGAGGTAAGATGTTATCTTGCAATCGTAAATGAAAGAGAGAAACCTTGCTTGTTAAAACATGTATCTGATCACACAGCATATCTCAGTAATTAGTCTTGTGTTCTCAAACAAGATGGTTGTCTGTATTATGTTGTTCTGACCTTACTTTACAGCAAGTGAATGAGTGGTCCAAGTCTCGAAACGCGGGGAAGCCTGAAGGGGCGTCCCATGTCCTGTCAGAGATTTGCGTGTGTTCTGCCTTAGTCATTTTAACCCTCACTGGGCACTACGCTAACTAATAATTCAGTATATATATATATATATATATATATATATATATATATATATATATATATATATATATATATATATATATATTCACTGAAAAAACCATAGGTTTCAGGGGCATTATAGTTATTAGCTGGACTTTTCACTCGTACAAAACCATTGAAATTCCCCCGTTATAGTTAGTTCAGCTAACTATAACTCGTGCGCCCGCAATGCACTGCTGATGACGTCACATATTATATCACTCATGACCTGGTCAGTGACATCACTGATGACATCACTGATGACATCACTGATGACTTCATCCAGTGAATGTGTGTTTTTCTGAAAATTACATGTGTTTTATATATGTATATCTCAAGGTCGACGGAAGAATAAATGGGTATATGAGTGTCTAAATGGATGATTTTTTTTGAAAAATTGATTGTATAACTCACTGATTAAGTGTATCTTAGTGAATACATGGCTTAGTGAGTAATGTTTAAATATGTAAATATCTGTATCAGTCTCTCACTTTGTGTATAAGTGGCTGCATGGGTTGGTGAGTAGCTACATGAGTGTCTATATAGGTTGTTAGTTGGTTTTTTGAGTATCAGTATGAGTGTCTGAGTGTCTGTATGGTTCGGTGCGGGGTATTACGTAGTGCATAGGTGCATGAATGAGTGACTCACTGTATGTATATGTTGAAGACAGCATGTGTGCAGGACTGTATGGGTGGATGAGTGTGTGCATGGGTGTGTTAGTGAGTGAATGACTGTCTCAATAGTGTCTTTATGAGTAACTACATACGTTTTAAACTAGTATATGTGACTATTGGTGTATATAAGTGAGTATATGTGAGAGTGAGAGATTGGAAGAGTTCCTGTATGAATAAGTATGTGTTTCTGTAAGTGATTGTTTAAAAGACTAAGTATGTGTAAGTTTCTGTAGAAGTAAGTGTGGTGGTGTGTGTATAACTGTATATGCCAGTAAATGGATGTTTGATTCTTTATTAGCATGAGTGACTATGTGTGTGAGTAACTCTATGGAAGAGTGGCGTTGTGTAACAGGATGTATAGGTGTATGAGTACATATGATGAGTGAGTACATGTATGAGTGACTGTATAGGACTGTTGGTGAATGAGTGTATGTGTATGTGGATCTTAGAATTACTGAATAGGTTGTTGTAGCTGGTATTGGTATGTCCATTGTTTTGAAAATTATAGTTTCTATTTTTGAATGTGTGTATCAAAGGTTATATTAGGGTGAGAGGAGGTCTGCCACTCTATCACAAGGATGATGTCATCAGTGATGTCATTTGAAATGCCATCAGTGATGTCATGAGTGATGTAATATGTGACGTCATCCGCAGTGCATTGCGGGCGCGCGAGTTATAGTTAGCTGAACTAACTATAACGGGGGAATTTCAATGGTTTTGTACGAGTGAAAAGTCCAGCTAACTAGAACGCCCCTGAAACCTATGGTTTTTTCAGTGAATTTCAAAGGTTTTTTAAATGCTAATTTCTAACTATGCCTACAGAGATAGGACATGTGAAGAAAGAACGCACAGAAAGAAAAAAAGAAATGCAGAAAGAAGCAACAGAAGTCCTCGAAGACGAAGAAAAGTGCAGGAAGAAGGATAACGTGCAGAAAGAACAAACAGAAGAGCAGAAAGAAGCCTTGTTGCAAAATCATCCTGTACCCTGAACTTTTTCAGACGGATACTGGTGGTAACTGAGTCTGACTAACCAGTCCTAGAGCCAGTGCTATGTTAAAAGACACTCAGAATACAGTGAAAACACCTACATACACTAGGGAACACTATGCGTTAGGGTCCCCGTGTGATTAGCATGACCTCCTCTGTAAGCCCCTAGTATATAATAGGGCAGGGGGATTAAAACAACCTCTTAAAACGCGCAACAGGGCGTGTTTGCACACGTCACCTCAGGCCCCGTCCCCTCCCTTCCCCACTGTGTAAACACGCCCTGTGGCCGTTTTAAGTTGGGAGATTAAGTCCCCTTGAATCCTGAAGGTCACTAGGGTCCAACTAGACCACTAGGTACCTCCAGTAAGCGCCACAGAGCTGCGTTGCATAGAGGTGTAAAAAGGGGCGTGGCCTCAGAACACCTGTCTGCAACGCAGCTCCCTGGCGCATACTGGAGATACCTGTTGGGCTAGTTGGGCCTCAGGGACCCTCAGTATTGAAGGGGAATTAATTCCCCAACTTACAACTGGCCAGGGGGCGCGTTTGCAGAGTGCTGCAAGAAGGGGGCGTGGCCTCCCACGCGATGCCGGTCTTTTATTTATTTTATTTTTTTAAGAAGGAGGGTTGTGTGGCCCCCCTTCTTTTTCTAATTTATTGGCCCTGGGGTCCCCATCCCCCAGGGCCTGGACCCTAATTTTTTTTGTTGAAAAAATTAAATTTGGAAGGGGCCGCGTGGCACCCCTCCAAGGCCTTAATCGGCCCCGGGGACCCCAACCCCCGGGTCAAGGCCTTTTTTTTTTTTATTCTTTAGGAGTGGGGCTGCATTGCCCCCGTCCACAGGCCACTTATGGCCCCGGCGACCCCATCCCCCAGGGCCGGCCTTTGTTTTTTATTATTTGTTTTAAAAAATATAGATTTATGGAAACACCTAGGACATGCTGGACAAACCGTATGTACCTATCACCATGACGATTTGCGTGATATTCATTAAAAGGCGACTATGCATACAATGAATCCACGTGGAATGTATTTACACCGCTAGTGAAGCTCTGACGTGTCTGACGCCCTACCGTGCCTAATCCCGGCGCCCCCGCCGGTGGGTACTCTCCAAGTAGACACCCTTGTTGTTTATTTATACAAACATGGGTAGCTATTGACGGGCACATTTAATACACACGCACACCAAGCCATTCAAAAGGGATTCGACAAAAATTCAACCAAACTATGCAAGAAACCCCCCTCACGGTTAATAAAACACATCCACTGCCGGAGGTGTAATACTTTTTATTTTACTCTCTTTAAAGGAGACGAACCTCACTTGAGAGTCACAGCGTGCTCCTGGCTGAGCCCAATGCTGTTTAACACCCATCAGTGCCCGCCGAGTGCCACACACCTCTGTGTTGTATTCCACCAGCTAGTACGTATGCTATGACACTGTCTAGCCCATGTGCACTGTAACACCACCCGGTGAATATGTCATGCCACACTTGCCTTGGCACGGGTTATTTTGCCCCATCTAACGTGCCTTCCTAGATGCCTATGTTATAACGCACAGCGCTATGCCATACATATTACAATCTGGGATCCATATCTTTGTCACAGTGCATATGCAACGTTACACTCCCCAGCGCATATTTTATATTACAACTTTAGAGACTAGTTAGGTTACACAACACTGCCCTGTGCATATTACACTCCAAGGCGCATATCGCATAGCACGCGCTAGTGCCTGTGCTATCTCGCGCTCTCCAATGAATCTGTCATTGAGCACAATGTATTGCTTATTATATTTCACGCCCCGGTTCATCTTGTATCACACTTTTTGGTGCATAGTTTATACCATATACTATATCTAGTTTTCATTTTCAATCGTGCTCCCAGGACTATGTTCTATATAACACTGCGTCCACCTACCCTTTTCACGGGCATTACATTTTGCGATGGGGGGGGTGGAGGGTCAGGGGGTGTTTCTGCCAAGTGAGCCCGGATTCACCGTCACAAACGTCCTCTTCTTCCTGAATAAAAGTGAGATTATGCTGCATACTTGTTCATATTTTAAGTAGTTCGCACAGACACACATTTTAAAAACAATAAAGTTCCTAATACCCACCTTCTCTGAACAGTTAGCTTGCTGCCCCATCCACCTCCTCCCTATCCTCTGTTGTCTGAATCCATGGACTAGCCTCCTCCCTCCTGCCATGCGTGGTCTGATGTGCTGTCACTAACCTCCATTTAGCATGATGTACCAGTCCACTCCTCCTGCCCTCCATTGCCCAATTCTATGGTCCATCATTGACCTCCTGCTTAGCCTCTGTGCTTAGCTTGCTGCTCCTATTCTCCTTCCCCCTGCCCTCCGATGTCTTTGTGCATGCCCCTGCTCCATCCTTTTTGCCCACCATGTTCCATGGACCTGCCACTCCTATCTACTCTGAGTGTTCTGTTGAGCTGCCACTCCCCTCCCACCTGCCTAGCATTGTCAGATGACTGTAACCTGTCCCTGCCACTTCCACCCTGCCTGTCCACATGCCATGCCCCTATCCCCTTCTTCCTGTCCTCCATGGTCCATTTTACTGCCACACCCTTCTGCCCTCCCTGGTATGTTGTGCTGCAACTGCTGCTCCTGCCTGCCCCAAGCGGTCTGTTCTGAGGCCCCTTCCCCTAAACTCTCTTGTCTGTGCCCAGGTCCTGACCCTCCCTTCTATCCTCCATGGTCATTTGTGCATGCCCCTGCACCCTCCTTCTTGCCCATCATAGCCATTGTGCTGCCACTAACCCTCCCGCTTGCCATGCATGGTCTTCTGTGCTGCCATGGCCTCTCCCACCTTCCCTGTGTGGTCAGCTAGCTGCCCCTGACCCCCTCCCACCTTCCGTCCATGGTCTGTGTGTATGCCATCATAGGCTCACTGTTGCTCTCCATGGTGCTTCTTGTTTCTAGTGCCCATCCTGCCTGACCTCCATGGTCATCTTGCTGCTCCTGCCCTGCCCCCTTGCCCCCAGCCCTCTGTTTCCATGTGCAGACCCCTATTCCCTCCCTCCTGGCTTGTCTGTTCCATTGTAATGCCCCTGATCCGTCCCTCCTGCCCTTTATGGTCTGTTATGCTGCAGCTTTCTCTCCTGTCTGTCCATTATGGTCAGCTAGCTACCACTGCCTCTTTCCCCTCTGTTCTCTGTTGTCCATGTGCATGGTCCTGTCCCCTCCCTATTGCTTTCTATGGATTGTTGTGCTGCACTCCCGTCCCGCATGCCCTGTGTGGTGTATTGTGCTGCTGCAAACCCTGATGCCTGCCCTGTAGGGTCAGTTTGGTGCACCTCTCCATGTCCCTCCTGTCCTCTGTTATCCGAGTCCATGTCCCTACCCCAATTCCTCCTGCCTACCATGATCCAATGTACCATACTTGCGAACATTTTGAACTTGGTAAGAGGGAGATTTTGAAAAGAAACTGGGGTATTGATTTTCCCCTTTGAGTAACATTGAAAAAGAGGAGATTGTAGACAGGAGACAGATCAAATAAAGCCCATTTGAGCTTAAAAACATTGGACGTTTCCTGGCTGAAACGGGTCTGTTGGCATGTATGGTTGTACTACCACTGCCTCTTCCTTCTGCCCACAATGGTCTATTATATTGCCACAGCCTCTCTTGCCAGTCCTGTATTTTTGGATTGTTGCCCCTGCCCCCCTTTCCACTGCCCTCCATAGTCTGTTGCGCTGCCACTGCCCTTCCTGCCTGCCCAGTGTGGTCAAATTGTTGCCTCTGCACTCTCCTACCTGCCTTCAATTTTCAGAGTCCATGCCCCTGGCCTCTGACTCTCAACAGTATCCCAATGAACAACTAGATTGCTAACATTCTGTATTTATTACAAAAGTGTGGAACGCCTGACGTCATCTTGATGTAATCAAAACTGAAATACCTAGAGAATTTCCTTTAGAAATTACATATATGAGAGGGTCTTATTTGCATCAAATTGATGGTTAGTGCTCTAAAAACCTAAAATGAAGACATATTTTCTGAGTTTTCAAATAGCGACAAAGAACTTTTAAATTATTTGTAATCTTTGTTTTTTTATCCAGTTGACCACTTGATTAAATGTTGCACTTAGGGGAGAGGATGTGGTGTTACTTCCAGAGCTGCAGACTTTGCAACTGGGGAACCATGTTGGAGTTTCTGCTTCAGCTCAACATTCTGTGATTCTGGTCAAATCACTTAATCTCCCCATGTCTACAACCAAAATGAATTTGATCTTGTGTGATGTAACCAATGCTCATGTAAAGCACTCCAATACCTGACAAGTCTGCACTATATAAAACTGCAAATACACAAAAAATAAGTGTTTTGCACACTTCTGTCATTGGGCTATACTTGGGCTAAATCTGAGTGATATTTGTGCTGCACGTGGGTTCTTTTGTCTCTGGTGGCCATCTTGGGAGATTTATTTGTTATGAAGTTTTCTAATTTCCTCATTTACTGCAGTCTCCTCAGTAGGAAATGCTTTCAGTTTTTTACTTTGATTCCATCAAGAAGGTATTCAGATATGTCACACATTTGCCATAAATTCTGAATGTTAGCACTCCAGTTGCTCATTAGATCACTGTAGTAAAGCTACTGCTCACCAGGGAAGTCTGCTGCTGGTATTCAAAGTGCATGTTTCAGTCTGCATGTCAGAATTTTTTTATGAAATAGAAGAGGATTTGAGAACTCAAAATGTGCCCTAATTTTTCTTTCTGCAGCACTAATCATACTTTCTATGGCAAAATGAACCCCCTCATTTTGTTCCTTTTTAAATTAAATGTTTTAAGAGTTACCACTTTATTCCAATCAAGATGGCTTCAGGTGTGCAATACGTTTGTCATAAGTAGGACTGTTAGCGCACTAGTTGTTCTTTAGAACACTCTGGGAAGCTGCAGTAGAACACAAAGGAATCAAAAGTCTCTGCCCTTGTTGGATGTACATGTTTTACTGAGAATGTCAGACTTCATTCTCACATGACTGAGAAAGATAATGTGAATTTACAGAAAATATGCTCTCAGTTTAGCTTATAGATCACCTTCCAAACCTCTGTGGGAAAAGCATGAGAAAATAGTTTGCTCTCAAACATGATTCATGATATCACAGCAGAAGGCTTTTTCACATGGTAAAATTACCTTAGAACACACCACAATTCCTAAAATGAGTATGGTACCATCAACAAATGATTTATAATGTAACTAAAGTCGTAAAACCTTCTATTAACTGCAATGCTTTTTAATGAGGTGCTATCATGTATATTGGTCCCAAGATGGCTGCCAACACTTCTTGGATGAAGTACTGACAACCAATCAGATCTCACGATGAGATGTGTGGTTAGGCTCCGCCCAGATATATCTATCTTTTTAACTCTAATTTTCTCAGGAACTACTGAACAGTTTTCCAACCTTTAAGCAAAAGGCACAAGTCTGAACTGAGGACTAACCCTTAGCCAAATTTGGTGTAATTCCGTTCAGCAGTTCGGGCTGTAGCTGCGTCAACAGGTCCAATGGGAAAATGCATGGGGAAAACGCGTTTTGGGACCCCCCTTTTTTCTCGGCCCCAGCTTGACGAATCACGGTGAAATTTTCAGGATAGGAGCGGACCGGAGCTGGCCAAAAGTTTGGAAAATTTCGCGAAGATTCGTCAATCGGCGCCAACGTTATTCCAAACAGAATGTTGCGGATTTCCTATGTGAAATAGGTCCTAACTATAACTACCTACTGGCGAATGCCAGTAGGTAATATCTCCCATTGGCGGTTGCCACTGGGTAGTTCTAGTTAGTACAGCTTTTCCATAGAAAATTCGTTTTTTGTGTAGCCAATAAATTTGGCCCCGTTTGACAGATGTGCACAAAACTTTGCTTCTTAGTGACTAGTTTGTGCATAGAAAGTTTCGGGGTGATCCGTCAAGCGGGGCCCGTGAAAGAAGCAGGGGTCCCAAAATGCTAATTCCCCATGCATTTTCCATAGACTTCTGTAGAAGCAAAACCGCAAAAACTGCTGAATGGATTTGTACCAAATTTGGCAGGAAGAAAGATCCACAGATTGTGTTTTTTTGTTGTTTGGTGTAAATCCGTTCAGTAGTTTTTGAAAATTAAGGTTTAAAAATATTTGTAGAGCATAATGGTTGGGTCTGCGAGAATCCCTCGAAAGTCTGTTTAAAAATAGAACACTCTGATTGCCAGGAGTGAGCTTTTTTTGCCCTGGGCCATCTCTCTCCCACAGGAGTCAGACTCCTGCGGGAGCGAGCACTCTGATTGGCTGCCAGCAACATGAGAAAATTGTTGTTGGCAGCCATTACAGGACTTGAGGACTTAGTCCTCAGTCCTGGAATAAAAAAAAAAAAAAAACTAAATAAGGGGGAAGGGTAGGGATGCCCTCCCCTCTAAGCCCCATAGGGGTTCCCAGAGGCACCCCCGTGCTGCATGGGGTAGGTTGCCTATGGTGAGTTGGAAGCAGGGCCTGGCTGTAAGACTAACCCTACACCATGTACGACCAAAGTTTGTGCGTGGCGTGAGCTGCCTCTGGGTGGCTGTCTGCAGGGAGTTGCATGTGGGGCCTGGCTGTAAGCCAGGCCCTGCGGCAACCCCACATCGTGCATGATGAAAGGCAGTGCGCAGTGTGGGGTAGACTTTCCGCGGTGGGGGTTGGCTGCATCCAGGTGGGTTAGCCACAGCTCCTGGCTGCAGGCAAGGCAGGGTTGGCTTTACATATGGTGATAAAACATTACTAGCTAGAAAATCACTGGAAAAAAGAACGGTTAAAGTAATGTTATTGTTAGGTGTAATAAAAAAAAATCTGTTTTTGTTTAAAAGAAAACCTTAGAAATTCACTGAAGAACCAAAGGTTAAAGTAACGTTATAGTTTGGTGAAATTCACCAGTTATAGTTAGCAGAGCTAACTATAACTTGCGCCCACGCCATGCACTGCTTACGACTTAACATATTACATCACTCATTAACATGTTTTATGACATGATTTATGACATCACTCATAACATCTCAAATGACATCACTGATGATCACTTCAAGTTCTGACCCACTTGCCACGCCAAGTACCCAAGAACTGATTTACACGAGGTTTGTAAGCTCTGCTTGTTCTCCGACCATCAAGAGGACTCCGGAGCTGTATGCCTCGCGTTTTGTAATAAGAAGACACTTCGGAACTTACGGGCATGGCGCATCATGTTGGGCTCCATAAGGAAGAAGATAGTCTGGACCTCTTTGGGGACTGAGAGGAGCAGGAAGATCTCCAGACTGAAGTCGAGATCAAGGAGGCATTCTCGCCAGAAAGCGTGGACTCTGAGGACGATGTTAAAGCATACAAGCCCCCACTGTCTCAGTGTTCGACTACAAAGGCTGCAGGGAGTACCATTCTCCTGCATGCTCCTCGCCATAAAGAGGCACCAGCATCGAGATTGCGTTCTTCATCAGAGACCTCCAGTCCACCACTACCTCATGCCCATGGTCGGCACAGAATTTTCAAGCCAGACATGATGCTCTTGTCACAATCTGTGCCGAAGTCCTCCTCCAGGCCTCGGCACTGGATCCAAATTTGCCAGCTAGGCTTCCATCAGAGCTGAAACACTCAGCACCAAAGATTACAGAACCCAACCACTCCAAGCTGAAGATTTAGAAGCCCAGACTCTCGGAGTCGAAACAGTCAGAGCCAAGGCCTACTTTGATGCCCTCAGGATGTCGACTCTATGTAGCTCCTTCCAGGCCGCAGTCCACAGCTGCATCTTCTATAGTATCTGAGGATCTCGCCCAAACAATCCTCCAGCGGCTCCAAGAACACCTCGACACCAGGCAGAAACAAATCCATATTCAGTCTGGCATTGGGTGAATCCTGGCCACACATCCACAGCAGCCCAAAGACTCCAGTCTTCATAGGAGGACATAGAAATTTGAAGAGGTCATCAACCCTCCTGTGGAGCCGAGGCATAAAATCATTAGTGCCATTACAGCAGCACCTCTCCACTGCTTCCTGGTCCTTCCCCCCCCCCCCCCCCCCCCTCCTCCTACTCCTCCTTCTCCTCTTCCTCTCCCTCTCCCTCCTATTAAATAAATGTGACAAAATCTCACCTCCAGCCCTGCCAAGTGCAACCCTTCACGGGGCAATTCTTTACTCCAGTGTAGGGAAATCTTGCCCAAAGCATTGCATATGTTGCTGCCTCTTTTTCTGACAAATCGGCAGGTAACGTTCAGAACCGTAATGCGCCTACTAGACATGATGGCATCTTTCATCGCCATAGTTCCTCATGCCAGGTTAAACATGCATCCATTACAACAGTGCCGAGCAGCGTAATGGTCTAAGGTGGAGGGTCATTGGGAGGATCTAGTTTTGATTTGGGGCCGCACTTATTGCTCTTTGCAATGGTGGAAGCAAACAACCTATTGAAGGGACAGCCTTTTCTCAACCCAATTCCACAAGAGGGCATCATCCTGGACGCCTCACTCACTGGCTAGAGGCATTAACAGGACCTCACTGTACAAGGGGAATGGACCTCTGAGCACCAGGAGTTGCGCATCACTCTTCTAGAGCTGTAAGTTATCCAACTAGCCATCACGGCATTCCTTCTTCTTATACAGCAGAAGGTAGTTTTGATCCAGAGAGACAGTACGACTGCCATGTTCTGCCTCCAAAAACAGGCAGGAACGTACTCACTCGTTATCTGCGTTAACTCATGTCATTTGGTGTTGGGCGATACATCACACAGGGCATCTGTTGATTTAGTGCATTGATGGACAACACCTTAGCAAACCTTCTCAGCAGGACGCATCAGCAAGTCCACTAAAGTGAACTCCACCCCCAAGTCTTACTACCATATTTCCATTGTTGGGGGTTCCCTCATATAGACCTGTTCGCCACTGCCAAAAACACAAAATGCCCAATCTTCGCCTCTAGGCTCCCACAGTCCATAGGCAATAAGTGGTTGACTGCAGGACACCCAATGGTGCAAGTCGAAATCTGAAGACGACACAATTTACTGCATAATGCACAGAAAATGCTAGAACAGGCCAATCAGATGAGCAAACACAGCTACCTTGCAAATCATAATATTGAGGCTTCCAACAAATCAAGGATATCTTTAACATCCATCTACCATAGGCTGACCAGTTCTGATGCTCTGAAAAGCAAGTCATGTTCATCTCAACAACACAGTAAAAATGTTCTTGTTTTCATAATAAATCATGCAAGCCTTAAATACTCCTCCATCCTCATGCACACGTAACAAATGATCCCCCTCCTATTAGGTGTAATGCCTGACATACTAGAGCATGCCATCATCTCCCCACCTCTGGGGGGGGGGGGGGGGACAAAATCAGACCCCAAGGTCCTGGTTAATTGTAGGCTCATTGCTATCCTGCCTTTCTTCAGCAAGAACCTGGAAAGGAAGCAGTGGGGCAGCTCCAAGAGTATCTGAACTAAATTGTCTCCTCAATGACCACCAGTCTGCTTTCCGAACTGTGAGTGCACCTGTTGAAAAATGAGGCATTAGTTGTGTGGCCTGCACAAGTCATGCTTCTACATTTGTCCTCCGCTTGGAACTAAACACTTTATTGTTGCACTTGACTCTCATAGGGTAGCATTGAAGAGCAGTGCAAGGCCTATTCAAGGTTGGTGGCGTGGGCTAGTAACCACCATTCACAGATACGCAATAATGACACTCAATAAGTGACTGTCCAGTCTGCTTTTCTTTAGAAAAAGGAAAAGTACATGTATTACACACACGCTACTCAATACTATGCAATAATTTACAAATATACATAAGCTGATGGAAATACTTCTTGATGACATTATGTAAACATTCACACCCCTGCCACAGGAGGGGGTCTAGTATCACAACTCACATGTGTAGACATCATCTGGTCTCTAAATGCCAGGGGTTGACCATAACTTGGAGTGAGGCCCCTTACCACTGACACCAAGCACGTGGCTGCCCACCGCATTATTTCAACAAGCATTTCAAAATGGGAACACCTGCAATAGTTACATATAACCCTGTCTGAGAGCATCGAATACTGACAATAAAGCATACAAATGTTAATCACAGTTGCTGACAGTCTTTTTATTCAACTAAAGCATTTCAAAGAATAAATGTCTAAGCATGACTGGGAGTGTGGTGTACTTATAATAACTGCTGGCCGGAATAACCCAATTCAATCCCAGCCCCTAAAAGGCATCATATTTATAATTACATGACTATGTGATTGTAAGCAAGCACCCTGTCAAGGATGCTAGTAACATCTATTAAAAAATCACATTTAGCATAAAACAAGGCATATGAAACTTGGTCCCTGAGGGACAATAATAGTGTAAATGCATATCTCTGCAATTACACCCTTACGCTCCTAGAGGATGTCACCAATATGATATCTCATGTTAAGCCTCTCACACCTGGGTGTAGTCCTAATCTTCATCTGCCCAAGCTGTAGAATAAAAGTTCCTGCATTAGGTAGGCTTGAAAACCTCCATAAACCTTTGAGGGGATATTTCCTTACAGTCACCAGAGACTTAGTGTAGGGAATTTCCAATTCTTTGATGGGGGAGTCTGCTCTGGGGAGAGCTGTGCCGAGTTTGCTGGCGGTGCAGGTATGACTTTGGAGAGCAGCTTGGGGAGCCCACCCTTGGCTGCTCTCGCCAGCTTCCCGGGGAGCCAGCACACTTGCGTGCTGCCGCAAGAGCCAACCTCTACTCCTCTGGTCTGCCTGCTCCTACAGGCAGACACACTCAAGCCTCTTCTCTACTGGTCTGCCCGCTCCTGCGGGCAGACGCGTGCTGGGCGACCGGGTCCACGGCCGCATGGGCTACTTCGCGGGGAGCGCGACGGTGCTCCCCGGCTTCCTCAACCTCTCTGGCGCCCAGGGTTGGGGTCCAGGGCCCCTTAGGCACCTTCAAAGGAGGCGCAACGGCGCTCCTGGACCTTTCTTCATTAGGGCCCAGAGATGAGATCTTGGGCCCCTTCACATGGGGCGCGACAGCGCTCCCCCTCGGGGCCCAGGATGGGATCCTGGGCCCCTTGCGCACCTACACGGGGGCGTGACGCTGCTCCTCGTCTTCACTTAGTTGGAGCCCAGGTTTGGGATCCTGGGCCCCTTGGGTACCTTCAAGGGTGTGTGACGGCGCTCCCCGACCTTTCATAGGAGCCCTTCAGGGGGGAGTGTGACGGCGCTCCTCTACTTTGTCTTCTTCTGGGGGCAGCCCCGGGACTATACCCACACTTGGGGCCCATTAGAGACCGGCGGCAGAGCCCCACGTGATTCGTCATCGGTTAAGTAGAGGTCAAAGGTCACCTACCTTCTGTGGTGCATATCTCGGCCCCGTTAGGCCAATTTAGATGTTCTTGGCCTCTTTTTCGCTCCTGGTGGCCAGCCCTAGCCACCAGGAGCAGTCTCCTTCTGCCTCCTGGCCTCCAAATGGATGTACTCAGCAGGGAGCAGATTTCCTGGCTCCCTGTGCCAGCCTCTCACCTTGTTTCCTCTTCTGGGCCTCTCTCCTTGTGCAGAAACCTGGGCTTTCTCACACTAGTCTTGGACTCCCTCAGAGGCACAATCCAGAGTCCTGGGGACCGTCAGGGGGTTCCTCTTTCCAACTTCCCATGGCATCAGCCTCCAGTCCCAGTGTTCCTCAGCCAGAGCACATTCTAGGGAGAGCTCTTCTTCCTGCGCCATACATTTTAGGGAGGGGCAGAGGATGGTGACAGGAATGCACCTCTGGCCTATCCTGCAGTGCCACATCAACTCTGCCCAGGTTCCCAACTTCCTGTAGAGGCCTCTGGGAATCTTCAATATGGCGACGTCCAGGTGTCCCATGCCACATGGTCTCTGAAAAGCCCACTCCTTCTACTCGCTGATATCACAGCCCTGGCATGGAAACAGCCTAGTGCCTGGCACCGGGTGACAGCTGCTGATTAATGCCAGGCAGCTTAACCCCATCTCTCCCTCCTGGAGAGAAGACCTCCACCTTGGGGAATGCTTGCAGTGAAGGGCTAGGCCTCTGATGCTTCTGCTTGGGGAGGAAGGTAATTAATCCAGCCTGGCAGTGTCACACAAGGCCTGGACTCTGGTTCTGAGCCGAGTCAGAGGAGTATGACATTTCTGGATGACCCATAAGCAGTACAGATATGTCTTTGCACATAGCAGAATGTCTCTTTTCACACATTTCACAGGGTACTTTCGTGCATGTCTGTAGTTTGTAGGCCCAAGGGAACTGAAACTACCCCGTGCTGCCTCCTTTTCCATAGGAATATAATGGAGTGTTCCTACAGTGAAACAGTAAAGCACACTGACTAACCCTTACATGTGTACCCCCACATTATACGGCTTACTTCATGTCATCACCTAACCCTGCATTGTCCCTTCTGCGCCAGTCTATCTGTACACAGCTCCTGGTCTGCGCATGACGGGAATCTCCCTCTCGCAGCCCTTACACGGGTGCACACATGTGTTTACATGCAACCCGCTCAGTATCCCCTTACCTTGGCTGCAGCGCAGCGGCCTTATCTCATAAACCAGACACTGGAGGAAAACAAGCGCAGTCCATTTTACCATGAGTGGGTGAATCCCAGTTTATGAGGATCTCTCACAGTAAAAGATCCAAAATAAGGTGATCAAAAAGCAAACAATTTGGGCGGCTCAGATAGTCAGAACCACTTTCTCACAGCACCTAAACTGCAGTAGCAGTTATCAGAAAGAAGCTCTTCCTGTCAATAAGCAAATAGAAGAAAACAGACCATGTGCTCCTTAACTTTTCACAGGCTTATGACACTTTAGACCACAGAATGTTGCTGAATTGGCTGGGGAAAGGGATAGGAATAGGAAGCAATGATCTACCCAGGATGCAATCTTTCCTCTTGAACTGCAGTTGCTGAGAATTGCAACAACTGAATCTTCCACTCGTCCAATATCCTGCATTGTCCCCAAAGGGTCATCTCTATCCTGCCTCTTGTTCAAGCTATAAGTACACCCAAGGAGAGCTTCTTGACCAGTACCAAGTAAACTTGATTCCTAGGTGGCACACAAACATGTTTCCGGCTAGACTAATTTTCAACAAGCACTACCAATATCACCTTGTGCTTGGGCTACATCCTCCGCTGGACGAAGGAAAGCTTCTTCAGCATGAACGGACCCAATCCTGAGATCATTCTAATGTGAGAAAGTGTGCCCATCTCCCTACTGTTAGACTGGCTCCTAGGTTTTGGGTACCCTCCTTCAGCCGGTCCAAAAGCTAGAAACTTGGTGATAATCTTTGAGCCAGAAACATTGTTCACTCCTCAAGTTAACAATAGTCAAAGGGATCAATCATGAGAGCACGCCGTACTGTGTAAAAATGTTCATAATATATCCCAACTAAAACAGTAATTAACGGATTGCTTGATCCCACAATGTTTCTTCAAATGGGCTAAAGACTGAGGCAGATTACTGGAAGGTCTAAGACTGTGCGATGCCTTCAGTCTCTCTTTGAGATCTGAACCCAACCACCTGTTTCAGGAAACTCCTGAAAGCTGAATTCTTCAGATTTGCATACTAACGGAGATACCTGCCCATTAGGGGCTGTAATTGTAAAGATTAGTTACAGACACTCACCCTACCAGATTGGATGTGTTTTCCCCTTTATCTTTTCTCTTGGGCACTAGGTTTTTTCAGTCTCCCACTTTGAAGCACCCGAAACGAAATTTGCAGTGCATTTCAAAACCCTCAAATAAATAAAATCAGTAATACGTTACTTGTCAAATGGTTAATGTTCCATGATTGGCCCATTGTGTGTCAGACGTGAGATATTTACCGTCTCAGGTACTGTTTATCTTTACATGAAAACATCATTTTAGGCATCCCTCTGTGTTCTCCACTGTCAGAAGTGCTCATCAGTATCTGAATGAGACACTTGGCTTAAAGAATTATACAGAGCCCACTGCAGTCATAATGGATGCTGAAGAAATCTAGCACCACATGTAGTGGAGTTACATTGCTTAACAGTGGCACGAAGTCACCAGATGCATGAGACACATATGCAGTGGAGTAAAGGAGAGATATCCGCGTCTTATGGCCATGAAGACTGAAAAACTGGTAATTCGGGGATCCAACAAGAACATGCACAGAAAATCGGAAACTTTTTAGCGTGGTTTTATGAAGAGCGTTTTGACACACAGCTGCTCACATTAGCCATAAAACGTAGATCATGATGTTAATACTGGTCCTCTTGACTCACAGTATTGCACTCACAAGTTTGGTGCTATGCCTAATGGGTA
Organism: Triturus cristatus; assembly: GCF_964204655.1. Classification (NCBI taxonomy): domain Eukaryota; kingdom Metazoa; phylum Chordata; class Amphibia; order Caudata; family Salamandridae; genus Triturus; species Triturus cristatus. The sequence continues at coordinate 1,637,606,967 of NC_140589.1, forward strand.
ATTTCTCGTGAGGTGCAGAGAAGTAAACCCACAATGTATTCATTCCCACTGATCATCGGAGAGAATCCAGCAGTGATCTCCAAGGAATATCGCATTGTTTGCGATCCTTTTAAAGAACAGTTTCTACTGCCCTACATTAGTCTAGTATCCATATCACAGGACCTTTATTTCTGTGGATACGGTTGATCCACAGGCTTTACCACATCCTGGCTGGAAGGGATACAGTCCTTTGTCCACTGGGCCAGAACATCAAGCAACACTATGTTCTATTTACATCCGGCCTGCATCCACATTTTAGTCCTGATGAAGACCCGTTACGATGGCTTAATAAAAACACGTTCTAGAAGGGATCGAAACGTCAACAATACTTACAAGAGGTGTTCCGCATCCATTGTGCACATATCCAAAAGCAAGTTAATAGGTCATGTTTAAACGGATTTGAAAAGAAAGAAAAGGACACAATTTTAATTCAACTGTGTACCTGTCATTTTTGTGTCACTGTCTTTGTTGTTATGAAGACTTGATCACACTGCACTTTCACATATATATTTTGGTTGTAAGACAGCCCTGTGTTTAATTTTTTTTATTTTTGTTGATTTGACAAACTTCGTTATAAGAATAAGAATATGCAGAGAAAATACAGACTCTTATGTGTGTGATAATCATTCATTGATGTTTGCAGAGTGACAGGACCAAAGTAATAATATTTGAAAGAAATGTTTTCTTTCTAATAGAACCATTTATAGTTCTATAATGATTGGCAATTTGGGCCAAAGTCGAGGCAGTTTTTCTTCAACTCACAGAAATTGAACCACATTAGCATGGCTGTGAAGGAGCTGCACCCCGGTAGTTGAGAGAATAAAATTAAGAAAACTCTGCACTTGTTTTTCAGGCTTCAGGGCAATATTTACAGAAGATGTCCTCCGCTCAAGCACCGGCTACTTTCTGTCTAGCAGCACAAATCTGAGACTAATAAGGGGTACGAGAATCTTATAATCCACTTTCAGAGGTTCTCAAACAAGGTCTCATAGTTATAGTCTTTACTTGGCTCGACCTTCAGGGTTGGTCCCACACCTGACAGATTTCAGATGCTGCAAAGAAGTCTTATGCTACGAAGGCAATACTGTAGAAAACCAAGCAATAATAATTATAGTGGAGTCCGGTCTCCAAAATTAAAGAAGCTCAAGAATATTGTTGGACCTGATATTTTTGGCTTGTTTTTCCCCCAGCTTTTTGGCTTCTAGCCTCCTGCTTTTGCTGACCTCTTTTTTTTGCTAGCTTTAGGGCTCTGCGCACTTTCCCACTGCTAACCAGTGCAAATGTGATTGTGCTCTATCCTTTAAACATGGTAACATTCGCTTACACCCAATGGGCATATTAAATGTACTTGTATGTCCCTAATAAAGTGGAACTACATGTACCCAGGGCCTGTATATTACATTCTACTAGTGGGCCTGCAGCACTCTCACTTAAGTAGCCTTTAAACATGTCTCAGGCCTGCCATTGCAATATGTGTGTGCAGTTTTAAACTGCCATTTCGACCTGTCAAAATAAACCTTTTACCAGTCCCAAATCTTCCTTTCAATACATATAAGACAGGATAGGCCCTACACAACCATAGAGCAGGGTGCTGTTTGTGTTAAAAGCTGGACATGTACTTTTAAGTTTACCTGTCCTGCTAGTGGAAAATTCTTAAATAATGTTTTCACTACTGCAAGGCCTGCCTCTTCCATAGAATAACATTGGGTTAATGTTTGACATTTAATAAGAGAAAACCTTTGTAATTTAAATTCATTTTTAATTGTAAAGTCAAATTTGGAGTCACAATTATGAAAATGCCACTTTTCGAAGTTTTCTTGCACTAACCATTGGGTGCCTACAGCCTGTTTCCTGGATCACATGAGCGGATGTAGTTGGCAGTTGCTCTCTTTATAATGCTCTCAGACAGTGAGACAAAAGAGCATAGTTGTTGACAGGATGGGCCATCTCTGACTTGGTGAGGGGGAGGAGCTGTCACCTACCACACTTGCACATCACAAAGGCTCTGCTTTAGCACACTCAGAGGGTTTGACACAAGTCTGTTGTCACCCCAGACAAGCTAGGGCTAGGGCAGGAAACCTTCAGAACCTTTCCCTACTTCAAAGTCAGCACTAGATATAAGTATTGGACCCTCACACCCAACTTTTCAGTACACCTCTGGACCTGTGAAAGACTCAGAAGGACTGCTGTGATGCTCTGCAAGGAGGACTGCTATTCTGTGTCTGCTACCCTGCTGCCTGAGTGAATGACTGGAGCTTCATCTTAAGCCCAGGACCACCAGAGTGACTCCAAGAGCTAGTTGGCTGGCCTCCTGATCAGACCCTCATGTACAGAGAAGGCTCCAACCACCTTGAACCTAGCACCTCAACTGTGTCTGCTGTGAGTCCTACCCTCAAGTGGTGCCATCCTAGTTCTGTACCCTTGGAACTGGGCCTGAAATTGCTCTGCTAACCCAGCTGTGCTCCTGTGGGCAGATTCAGCACGATGCATCTCATCACAGCTCTGCTTCAGAACTGCGCAACGCATCCATGATGCAGGAATATGCATTGCAGCCCTCAGTCTCCTCGTAACTGCTGCGTGACACATCCTCACCGCAGGCCTTCGAATCGCAATAACGATGCAGGACTCTACATTGCAGCAGGAAACAACCTTTACAACACAGTCATTACATCGCACTACCTTTACAACGCAGTCATTACAACGCAACATCCTTTACATCGCATGCCATTACAACGCAGCCATTACATCGCATGTCACTACAACGCATGTCATTGCAAGGCATGTCATTGCAAGGCATGTCACTACAACGCATGCCATTACAACGCAATATAAGGTAAGTAATGGGGAATAGTAATTTTTACCCCTACACTATCCAACACTTACCCTACTGTTGCACTCACTAGAGTGGGAATAGTAATTTATACCCCTACACTATCCAACACTTACCCTACTGTTGCACTCACTGGAGTGGGAATCATAATTTTTACCCCTATACTATCCAACACTTACCCTACTGTTGCCCTAAAAGTAATATGCGTAGTAATGGTATGCGTTGTAATGGTATGCGTTGTAATGTAATGAGTTGTAAAAGTAGTTTCTAAAAATGCGTTGTGATGGCATGCGATGTAAAATCATTCGCTGTAATGGATGTTGCGATGTAAAACCTGCATTGTAAAGGCATGCATTGTAAATGTTTGCATTGTATCGTCATACATTTCATCGCATCCCCGCAGCTTCCATAGAACTGCTGGTGAATGACGCATCTTTGACGCAGGATTGTGCATCACAAGTTCCTCATCAACGGCATCCTCGATGATGACGCAGGAACTCGCATTGCGGTCTAGCAGATCCATGGACCCGCCCCTTCGTGATGCACCCTCAACGCTGCAAGGACATCATTGTGAGGTAGTCAGGGGTCGCAGCTGTGACCTCAAGCTTGCTCCCTGCTACTCCTGGAACTTCCTTTATGACCCCCTGGCCTCAGAGGGACCAAAATGTTGCTCGTTCTGATGCTACGGGTCGCAAAGGAAGTGCCAGGAGTAGCAGGGAGCAAGCTAGAGGTCACAACTGTGACCCCTGACTACCTCCAAATGACATCCATGCAATGCGGGATCTCGGAATGCCCCACAATTAGGATTTAAGGTATTTCTTTTTAGAAGGCTTATCCTGGAACTAGTGAATTTGTCTCCGTCCGGCACAACCAGATATCCACAGATGGCACTTTGTGCTTCCAGGCACTATTTTTTACTTAAAACTTTGAAATTGCAAAGCTCCGGTTCTACTGATTTGATTTTTGTCATTTTGGTCTCAAATATTTAAAAAAATTTACTCTATTTTTCTAAATTGGTGTGGGACTTTTTTGTCTGGTGTTTTCACTTTGTTAATGTTTGAAGCGCTGCATAAATAACTTGCATGTTACCTCTAAGTTAAGCTTGAGTGCTTTGTGCCAAACTACCAGAGGTTTCAGCACAGGTTACTTTGGCGTTTGCTTGTAATTTTCCTCTGACAGAAATTGTGGCTGCTGCTTGAGTAGTGTTTCAACCCCTCAACCAGTAACCCAATTTCCTACAAATATGTTTTGTGTCCATAGCATTTAGGGATCATTGGCTATGGAGAGGATTAAGCCAGTTAGGCACTTACTACTAAATGTTTTAATTACTGCAAATCTTAAAGCTCTTCCTCCCAGATATAAACTTCAAGTCCAACATCCAGGCTCTTGTCCAGTCAGACACTGGTTGAGATAATGCTGTGGTTATGGATCCCTTTGAATCCTCAAGTTCACCAGTGGAATTAATTTTTCATGCAGTGGCTCAATGAACTATCTACGAAAAAAGGTTTGAGCATAATTTCCCTACCTAGGAGGCTTACATTGGCTCCATTTCCTGTCAGAAATGTTTGCTGCATAATCCGCAACGCACTTCAACTGGGAAAACTTGACGACCTAGCCCCTAAACACACTTAATTCGGTGGAATGCCCATGATCAGAAGGACATCTACTAGCTGGAAATCTAAAAGATTTATAAAGAATGCACACGAAGGCTGGCTCCTAAGGCATATGTGCCAAGACTTTGGAAATGACCTTCCTTTTCACCTCATACTTTCTCCCCACTGATCCAATTGAGGAGGTCTATTTGTCATCTATAGTCGCCTTGTATTGCTTAACCTCTTACTGTTAGCTTACCTGAAAGTCTTTCATAGGCACGGCGTATCCATTCTATTTGCTGTATACTTTGATGCGATGCCATTCAAGGCTCCGTCTGTGCTTTAGAAATAACCTGAATAGAATAAATGAAAGCTAATGTAAACATTAGGTGTAATCTGTGGATCAAAATCTCAGCAAGGCTGGCTCAGCATTCCATTCTTCTGATGTCAGTAAAGTGACCTCCATGAAATTTGGTTGTACATGATCCTGCTGTTTACAAAGAATACTGTATCAAAAACTATTTGTTATTGTGATTTTTGGTGTCCCACCGATGACAAAGGGTGGGACACCAAATAGATCACACCCATATCCCACTTATGTCCTGAAACTGATGGTGTCTTGAGAATGGCATCGTGGTTGTGAGAGATGGTGTGGGTCAGGTGGCAATGGGATTTTGTCTGCGTACTGCGGTTGATCCTCGGCATGTTGATGGCCAGTAACCATGGGTCCCTTGAGTCTCGTATGCTGCAGTGTAGCACTGGAAGTTCACATACATTGTGGTCATAGTATAGCATTATTAATGGGGTTGTTGCGGCGGTGTTGCTCGCAGAAGTGTCAAAAGCTTGTATTCTTAGGCTAAACTGCCACATTGGTTTTTGTAGAGCGCGTATTTGCCTTGGCGTCTTAGCGCTTACTGCCATTACGTTAAGACAAGAGAAACTTAAGATATTGTGGGGATACATGAAACTTAAGATATTGTGGGGATACATGTAAACAACCAAGTTTTTAGTCCCTTTCTAAACTGTAGTTAATTGCTTTGCATTCTAAGATGCAGAGGCATAGTATTCCAAAACTTGGGGGCCAGGTGTCGGAAGCTTCTGCCACCTCACTTCAGCGTCCTTACTTTTGGAACCACAAGCAGGTGGGCTGACGCAGAATGCAGACTTCTCAGTGGGGTGTACCGTTTGCAGTATTGACCTATCTGTGAAGGTCCCAACCTATGCAAACTCTTATGTAACACACACATTGACTTAAATTGAATCCTCGCGGATATGGGTAACCAATGTAGTTGTTCTCGAGTAATTTGGCTGATGGAACTAAATTTAGGTAAATCCAGTAGTAGCCAGGCCGCCACATTCTGCAGGGTCTGGAGTTTTTGGATCACACTTTTTTTTGCTCCAATATAGAGTGAGTTGCAATAATCAGTTTTTGACAGGATCAGTGCCGTTACAACCATTTTCCTCAAAGGCATAGGAATAAAAGGAAGAATTTTCCTAAGAATTTTAAGAGTATAGAAACAAGAGGAGGTAATACTATTTACCTGGTCAGTTAAGGAAAGATGGTCGTCAATGAGGACTCCAAGGTTTTTTGCCTTCTTTACCGGCTGGGGGCATGGTCCTGCTGTTTCGGGCCACCAATTTAAGTTCCAGCGAGACGTGTCCCCTCCAAACATAACTACTTCCGTCCTCCCGGTGTTCAATTTTAGACAATTATTCTGCATCCAGCAAATAATCTGGCTCATGCAGAGCTTAAAACGCTCCGCCACAGTCTCTGGATTTGTGGCTAAAGAGATGATAATTTGTGTATCATCTGCGTAACAAATGGCCTTGAAACCGAAGGAGCGAATAAGTTTAGCCAGAGGGGAGACGTATATATTAAATAGGGTGGGTGAGAGTGCCGATCCCTGAGGCACCCCACATGGCATTACAAAGTGAGAGGATGTATGCTCATCTAAAACCACAGCTTGCTTCCTGTTATTCAAATAGGAATGAAGAACATCTGCGGCTTTATCCTTTATCCCTATATCCGCCAAACGCTGAAGGAGTATGTGATGATCCACCGTATCAAACGCGGCGGATAGATCAAGCATTACAAGTATAGCCTTTCCGCCCTGGTCTAGTTGTAGTCGTAGACTTTCAGTGGTTGCAATTAATGCAGATTCAGTGCTATGCTGTGGCCTAAAGCCATGTTGTGCTATATCTAATTTATTATTAAGTTCTATAAAGGACCGGAGTTCCTCATTTAGCACCTTTTCGAGAACTTTAGATGGAAATTGTAAACTAGTAATGGGACGATAGTTGGCCACTTCAAGGGGATCAAGAGTAGGTTTTTTTAAAATAGGTCTAATCAAGGAATTTTTCCATTCCACTGGGAAATACCCAGATGTGAGAATATTGTTCAATAGGGGTGTTAAGATTTTTGCTATGGTTTGGGTAACCATGTGAAGAACCATAGCAGGACATGGATCCAGGGAAGAGCCTGATTTAACTTCCAGGATAGCTTTCTCAACTCTATCCTGTGTGAGGGAGGAGAAATGTCTTAACGAGATTTTTATGTCGGATTCATCCATCTTGGACTCGGCTTGACTGATATCATTACTAACAGTGGAGAATTCTTCATAGACTTTGACCACTTTTTCAATAAAGAATTTGGCAAGTTTGTCACAGAATTGTTTAGTTGTCTTTACTAACTTCGCATTACCAAAAGTGGCCAATTTAATAACTGTCTTGAATAATTCACAGGGAATATTTTTAGCGGCCATAATTTTCCCTGCAAAGTATCTGGATTTTACCTCAAATATGGCTTCTTTGTATACTGTTAGTGCCTCTCTATAGCGTATTTTATCGAGCTCTGAGTATTCCTTCCTCCAGAGCCGTTCTTTGGCTCTACAAATTTTTTTAACATTTTTTAGGTCGGGATTATACCACGGGCCGAAGTCCGCTTAGTAATTGCCCGTGTCCGAGTTTCCAGGCCTAGCTTTTGAACCGCTTGTTGAATCAATCGGTAATAAAGTGCTGCTGCTTGATCCGGATCAGTGTCAGTGTCAAAAACCATTTCGGGTTTTTGTGAAAGCAAACTGGCTTCAAGATCGGGACTATTTATTTGTTTCCAGGCACACAAGACCCCTGTTCTCTTCGGCCCTACAGTTCTGTCTTGGAGTCCTTTTATAGAGACTTCAAAAAAGACGGCACTATGATCGGTCCAAGGCAGAAACAACGTTTTAATAAATTTTGTCTGAAAGTGGTTTGTAAAAATGCCATCCAGGGTGTGGTTTGCCGTATGTGTATGGCAGGTGACAATTTGCTTCAGACCTAAACTAAGGAATCGATCCAATAGCTCCTTAGTATCTGCGTTATCTGATGCTTCTAAGTGAAAATTGAAATCACCCAGCACCGAAAAATTAGATTGTCCCATACATGATTCCATTACCCTCATAATGGCTTCAGTGAACGTATTCCTGGGCCCGGGTGGCCTATAAACTAAAAGTCCGTTAAAGACATCCGTGTTTGAGACTTTAAAACTGAAAAGAATGGCCTCCTCTTTAAATTGAGGTATGGCTGAGAAAGTAGCTTTGAGATGGGAGCGGTACACAATAGCCACCCCTCCCCCCCTTTGACCTATCCTATCAATTCTAAATAAGTCGTATCCCAAGGGTATCGCCACATTTAGGTCAGGTTCGGAAGCGCTGTGAGTCCAAGTCTCAGTGAGTAACATTATGTCCGGCATATGAAGTTCTAAAAAATCAGAAAATTCATAGCTATGCTTGGGGAGGGATCTAACATTCAGAAGGACAGCCATCAAGGTTCGCTTATTATCTAAATGTTTGTCGGACTGAATATGACCAACCTCTTTTTGCAGATGAGGAGCGTGACATTTATGCACTAAATGAAGTTCTGTTTTCTACAAGAAAAGAGAACATATCACTAGGTTTTTTTAACCAATTTTCCTCAAAAGTATCTACCAGTGTACATATTGTTCTCGTGATTTGCCATTTGTCTAACACATAATCTGCCATTAGCAATATTTGAGAGTCCAGGTAACATTTTTCCCAGTGGCTCTGTTGGTTTCTTTCACAATATGTGTTTTGGATGTGTTGATGTTGGACCAGTAAGTGTACGAGTGCATCTATTCGAGTGGGTTGGTCAGTATTAATGAGATTGCTGGTTAGGCCAGAGTGCAGTCCCAAAATCAATCACTCATTTTCTCGACCTTCACATCTGCCCATAGCTCAGCAGAGTGAAACGTGTGGTAGACAGCTGCTGGGCATCTCAACGATCAGCATATTTGAGCATACCGGCATAGGGTCTCAAACCCTAGTCAGGAGACTTCCAAAAGTCCCTCACCTCCACAGTGTGCCAGCTTATAATTGCAGTCAGTGGCGGCTCCTCAGCTAAGGCGGAGGAGTGTCACCCCACTGCTCAAAAGACAAAATAAAATGATAATACAGTAACGCCATTATCGTTTTATTTTTCCTATTGCAGTCAGTGGCGGGGCTGGCAAGAGCAGGGGCAGGAGTGGTTTGCACTCCCTAAGTGCTAATGACTGTTTGCCCGGGCCTCTTGGGTCTCTGTCCCCGTCTGAGTTCCGAATCACGGCACTCAGACCAATCACAACGCTGCATTGCAGTGTTGTGATTGGCTTAGGGGAGCCTGTGTACCCGGGTGCTTCCTGCTGCAGGCCAGGACTGTATACAGGACGATGAAGAGGAGGAGGAGAGGCGGCGGCCGGCCGTTCCAGATAAGTTTTTTTTTTTTTCTTTTATTTTCATTCCCTCCATCTCCCGCCCTCACCCTCCCTCCCTCTCCCCCTCCCTCCCTCTCCCCCGTCCCCACCCACCTGCCCCAACACCCCCATCCGGTAGCAGCAGTCACTGATTTAAGTAGCTGCTAAGTGGAAGCCAACAATTATTACACTCAAAGGTGGAATACATCTGGTATGTTATATGGGTTTGTTTGTAAATTGACCATATAAAGATGCCCTTGGCATAAGATGACTAGCATTGTTCCCAATCCCTGCCTTTGTATATTCCACAGACATCACAATAGTTGCTTAACCATCACTAAATTGTAACATTCATCGCTCTCTCTTCCTTTCTGCCTCGTTCTACTGCTTCCTCCTGCCTTTTCCACCGTTTTCTGAGTGCTTTCTCCTTCTTTTGATTCGCTTTTAGGTTTCCGCTGCAAAACGCCTTCCCGTGCTTGTGAAATCTATTTTATTTAATACCATCGCTTTACTTTTTTTTAATTGTACATTGTCTGTAAATGAATTTTACTGTTAACTTTGTATATTATCTGTAAAGGTTGCTATGCACATTCAATAAAGCGCTCTGATACCTTGTGAAGTAAGTTCGCGCTATATAAGACTCTAAAAATAAATAAATAAACATATGTGAGATCGGAAATGTGTAGTCGTTCTAAGATAGTTTTTGATATGTTTTGGTGCTTTGATGTAATGTTGTAAGTTGCAGAATTATTAACTATACTCCCAGAGCCTGCCTTAAATGGATATGAAAATAAGGGTTTTGCAATAAGTAAACCGCAATGCGCCCCCGTCTTCAAATGTTATAATTTGCTTCCATGATATGCAAAAACAAAATCGATGAATTTTAGTGCACTAGTGCGCAGTTACCTACTGATGTTTAATATTTGGAGTACAGGTTTCTGAGCACCGCCATGGTACGCGATTGACGCATGCGCCCTATTACTTGTGGCGCGAGCAGAAGAAAGGCTCGCGGCGGCGCGGCCAGGCCTGGTCCAGCGGCTGGTTTGAATAATGAGGGAGCAGCTCCAGTCGCGAGTCTTCCAGGAGGGGCCCCCGCGGAGCGTTCTTGGCAGGCGCTCCCTCTGGCCCGGATCCCGTTTTCCATTCTACCCACTGATTGATGTCAGGATCCTGTGGGAAATCATCCCTCGCGAAAGGTCGGGATCAGAACGAGGCCGGGCCCCAGCACGGAATCACTGCTAACAAGAAAGTAAACATCTGCAACAAAGTCACGTATTCTTAGGGAAAAGCGGAATACCTAACTACTCGCAGCGAAGAGAATCTGATAGAACGGACCTCTGGCTGTGATGGCGAATATACCTGACTGATTGAATTACAGTTTAGATTACGTTGGGGGCGGAAAAAGCCTCTCCAGGCGTCAGACATTTCACTGTATCTTTACAACTGGTCGGTAGGCTCTTGCATAGGAAGACTTCGAGACATATCCTGCAGCATGTATTTTAAAAAGAGTTCCTTGAAATATTGTTTGGGCACACATTGTGTTACTTTTGCTTACGATTACTGCTTTTGAGCACGAGTGGGGCTTTTTTCAGTGCCTTACATCCCTATGTTGGTGACACACTTTTCAAAGAGGGGTAGTTAGGAAGTAGCACTCGAGTATCTAAGAATTAAAGTGAGGGCCTGCTGGTTGGTATTTTGTGCAAATAGCACTTTATAGGTTTGTTGCTCTGTCTACAAGCCTGCGTGCGCAATGCAAAAACCGAACCTTTTGGCTTTGTAAATGCCCTGCTGGGTATATATTTTCCTCTTTAGACAAAGATAACTTCATGCATGTAAGATAGTCCCCAGCGTGCTTCACAGATGCTGCCCAGAAGTATGAGTGGTTGCTAGTTTTCTTTCAGAGACAGATGTTGAGCAGAAATGTACACATCGGATGCGTTTTTGGAGCCAAATTCTTCTTATAATCATGAGATTTGTGTGTTGCTCTCATTTAATATCCAGTTTCTCTCTCTAATTAACATTTCTCTTCTTTGCTGAAGTAGTATTGCCTCACAGTTCCTTCCCACTATGAGATCGCCAGGAAAGATACTCTTTCGCCTATTTTCTGACTTATCCAGATAACGGATCTTTAATGTTAATCTTCTAGACAATAAAACAACTATTATTTTTCCAATCACATTCCCCGCTTCTTGCGCTTATAAGGAGCTGAAAATGGTGCACACAGTGGGCAATAAGGTACATTTTCCTCTCGTGCCATTGTACATACACTAACCTATACCAAAAGAACATTGGATTTGCTACTCCAAGGTCTTCTGCAGGGCGTGGCAGCGCCTGTTGCCATCTGACCGGCCTATGCAGAGTTAATGATGAATGGTCGCTTCAAAATGTGCCATCGACAGGTGGGATTGGGTAGCAATATCCATGTTCCCTGGGGGTTCTCAGAATAGGCAGTGGAAGTAAAAGTTAAATGTGTCCACGTTCATCGGACAGAGAGAAGCACTTCATTGTAAAGGTACACACCAGCTTTTCTATAGGACTAAACAATTCTAGACAGAGCAGTCGGTCTGTTAACAGATTTTTATGCCCCAAAGCCCACCTTTATCAATGGGATGCAGATGCTATCATCCTGGCAGAGCGAGCGGTGGCGAGTTGTTAGATCACAGATATTAGTTTCGATTTCTTTCTTGGTCACTTGTAAATTCTGTACTTTGGAGAGGAGTAGAACTTCAACAGTGAGGGCCATGCTGAAAATCAATTATTGGAGTCGAAAATTTCTTATTACAGATGTGTACGTATTTATTGAAATTACATTTTCTTAAATAGTTTAGTCCAAGTTATAACTGACATACATTGTAAAAAGGGCTAGACAGATTGATCCAGCTGAAAAAGATTTCAAGTCTATTAGATTATCAGGCACTCCATTGAAGACAATGGACGGCTCCAGGCTTCTAATGGCTGGTAGAAGCCCGGAGCATCAACATTCCAATGTATTTTTTCACAGAGGCCAAGCTGATTTTAAACCCCTCTAGCTACCTAAGGCCGTTGTTTTACAAATTAGAACAATCAGCCCTCTGGGGGCAGGATGTTCTAATAGCGTAAGAGCCCTCCGTAATCCATCCCTTATTAAAGACCCTCGCCTTGTGCGTGGTCCTTTAACGCTGGAGCGGCCCTTTAATGGCCAGTAGAGCCCGCCACGACGCGCTCTATGACTATAATATATTCTTTTCTCCTTCATGTTCACATGTATGTCATAAGGTGATGTTATAATTCTAAATATGTGCATGTTGGACTTCCTCCTTTTGTGTAAATTTCAATAAAAGTATCTTTTAATGGAAGATACCGAACAGACTTTTGCAGATTAGAGGGGAACCAAGTTGATTAAATGGATAGTGGATATACTGCAGTATTTCACAAATGGAACATATACCTTAGCTATACATATATAATCAGACTCTGCATACATATAACATACTCAGACCATGCTCAGAAGCAAGAAACAAGCGGACCAGATTGGATTACAGGTGAAATTGAAAGCAAACATATTAGGTGAGATTGCTATACCATTTTAGCACTTAACCTTCCCTGCAGACATTTTACACCTGCACTACATTTCTACTTCGTTTGTGGCTCAAAGAGGCCCAGTCGTCCATTACTGCACTGTCCACTGAAATCGCTTCAACTGGATTACACACGGAGGAGTTCCTATGTGCACACTGTGATGCCCTAGACTGCTGCTCTCAGGTGTGCGGTAGCCCACAGGGCTCATATGGGAATAGGGTTGAGCTGTGGTTGCATCCCTTGAGACCAGTAGCAGCGCATCCTTATGGGGACACGGTGAACAAATTCATATTTCAGATTACACCGTAAGAACCAGGATACCCTATCAGGTGATAGTGTGTTCTGCAAATCTGCATACCATGGCATGACAGAGTTCACTCTGATTGAGAATTCTCGTTCCACTATAAGAAGAGGCTATAGACCCCACGGACCCACATTATGACATCAGTTTCTTATGAAATCCTCATCCTAGTTTGGTAGAACAATGACAGTGACAAAGTGGGAAATCCCTAAGTTTTAATTATGCATGACACAAACAGGGGGAACAAATAGGGCCACTAAATGTTGACGCATCTACAGAGAACCGAATTCTGTTTTGTCATACACACGGTTCTAAATCCATCTGTTATACTGCACCAACCCCAAAGAATTACTGTTTCTAAACCCTTCCACTGCATGCACACTGGGATCAAACCCTTACCAGCGTTTTAAACCATCTTTATTGGCTTATTACAAACAAACTATTATCCAATTTGCAACGTAAGGCAGGCTAGGAAAGTAATGATTAGAATGTATGCATAGAAAAATGTGAAAGCAGTTATAACTGTTTACTTTGTTCTTTTTTTCCTAGGCTTAGTGAGGTCTGGGTTCTTATGTCTTGGAGTAGTCGCTGGTCTGGGTGTGATAGCAGTTGTATTAGGTGTGTCAGTGTCGGCTTGGGAGGTCTTGATTGCCTATGGTTTGAGCAAAGATGTCTTTCAATTCATCCCATTGTTGTGTAATGGGTAATTTCCATGTTCCTTTCACCTCTTCCCTATGCAATGCCATGCTCTCTGCGTCTGCCAAGCAAGGTTTTCTGTCTTACATTTCTTTGTCAAGCAAGCTGCCATCCACATCAAGCAGGTTTATTCTCCCTTACAGTCTCCAGAATTTTTAAATCCTCACCAGTGTTCGATTCTCAGTGAGATTAAGACTGGCAACAGTCAAAAACTGAGCAACAGGAGTTGAAACGTATTCTACATGTATGGAAGCAGGTCACAGCTTCTCCAAAGAGATGAACAGAGCACACACTCCTTCGTACAGTTGCATCAAAATATGATTGTCTAGTGAGCTGCAGCAAGAGATAAACTCGTCATAAGCAAATGCCCTCAATTTTGGAATTTTCACTCCTAGAGAGAGGACATAGCCTGCCAAGGTGTCCTGAAAGACTAGCATCTTAACAGCTTCAACTAAGCTGTCTGTCTGAGCTATTTTACAGGAATTTCAAGGCTAGAGCAAAGGCTTCTCAATCAGTGCCTGTGACCTTGTGGAAATGTTCTTGCTGAAGCTTCTGGGCTTGTTCAGCTGAACACCTTACACCTCCAGAAAGGTTTCTAAGTCTGAAGTTAAAAAACGTTCAGCATAATCAGCCTCCAACTTTTATGGGATCAGTTATGTGCAGGTTAACTATAGAGAATGCTAAGCCCTGGCGAGTCTCTTGAAAGACTGACATTATTTTGTGTTTTTTTCAGTGCTTTCTAGTGACAGTTTTTATTTGTCATCAGTACATACAATAATTACCCACAGAAAGTGTGTCAGCACACAAAGTAAACAAGGGATCTAAAATGTATGTCACATAGCAGAAGTTTGTGTGTGAGATCAAGTTAACTGAATAGCCCTAGTGTAACATCAGAGTATGTTTAACCTGTAAAGAGGTGTATCAGGGAGACACCATTTCGCCAGTTGCATTATTTAATATTTTCCCATACATTTTCCTCCTAACGCTTAGACTTTCAGCAGCCCTGCTATCCAGCTTCACTCATGCCATATGGAGTTCCTTTGCCAGTAGTTCTGCACCATATCTATCATGGTAGTAAGTCTCCTTGCAAAGAGCAGGGACAGCAGTACCAAGTGTTCCCCCGTTACTTTCTGAGCGAAATCTTTATAATTATTCAGTTACTTGTAGTGTCTGTGTAATGCAAGCTTGTGTTGACACTCTAACTAGTTAAGAGGGCCGATGACCTAGATCATGACTGTCTGAGTCTTCACAAGATCATGTGAGTCTTTCTAAGATTTAGGGCCTTATTTATAGTTGGGCGGATGGGTTATTCTGTCACAAACGTGACAGATATCTCCTCCACCATATTACACATGCCATTGGATATAATGCAATTTTAATACAGTTGACAGGATAGCCGTCACATTTGTGATGGAGTAACTCGTCGTCTGAAATCTAAATCCGGCCCTTAGTCCAAGGCTAATAAACACAAACATGTGCAAGACAGAATTCCAGGTTACAGTTTCATGGGTTTATTAAAAAATATAATTATTACAGAAAGTAATTATCTTGTAAATCATGAATTGTCTCAAAAAAATAGTCACAATCTGAGATGGGACGAAAGTAAGGTCTGTATCTAAAGAAAGCCAATGGCCAGAACCAAGTATAAAACAGAAGATAGTCTGGCATAGATCCTGCTCCCAAAGAACTGAGCCGAAAGACTGTCTCATCTCCAAAATATAGTTGTTTTATAAGGTTTCATGGTACAGTAGCCACACGCATCTTGTTGAGTCTTATGGTGTGAAAAAGTTGGACTACCAACGTTACAAGACATTGACCAATCAATATTCTAGTTAATAAGATCCGTCTAGAGACACTTACTTCCAACTGAATCTTATTGGCTAAGTCTGTGCATAACTAATTTGGAAAATTAATTGTCATTTTGATAGGTTGTATCAATGAAATAGTCTGTTAGGCTTGTGAATAACTTTAAATGTTAAGATTAGTTTTGTAAAGCGCACAAATGCCTAAAGTTGTCTTGACGTGCTAACAAACTGTCTGAATCAGAAAGGTACTTAGACAAGTTATTTTGAAAAAAGCCAGGGTTTAAGCCCTTTCCTAAAGAGGAGTAGGTTGGACAGAGTTTTTAAATGCATAGGTATTGTCGTGAGTTCCCTTTAGGGCCCACTTAGTTCTCCCTTATTTTAGCCTATCTGCAAGCTGTAGGCTGCTTCACTTTGCACATGTTACATTAAGCATGTTTATGGGACACAATATTATTTGTGAGATAAAATGCACGTTTTGGTTATTTGGTTCTTTTCTCTGGGACTCTGTCTGAACACTCCGTACAAGGTCATACAACATCGGGCCCCTTTTTAACAGTGATCTGTTGGCATTTAGACACAACATACATCCACATCTGCTGTTTTGGAGTTGAATACCTCTTATCAAATACCCTAGATTTGCTCTTTGCAGACAGAGACGGAAACTTCCTGCAGACCTAAAGGTCCTGAGACGAACGTGCCAGCTTTGCGCTACCTGAGATGCAGATTACCCAATTACACATGCAAGGTATGGGGCCCAGTTCTAATCCATCACTGTGTCCATGTAGTGAGGATAGGCTAGGGCATATATATCCGGCACCAAGGTAGGGCTTCTCATCGTGTGTATAGTTTACTTTTGATGCTAATTACTTTGCTAGCATGCACATGTTTTCTAGTTCCAGCACAGTTGTTTCATAATAGAGCACAATAGTTTCAATAAATATTGTAAACTTTCATTGTGTCTTTCTGTTGTCTATTATGGACATGCATGAGTGAGAAAACGAAAGGTGACAATCTGTTTCAAAAATTCCCCTTGAGGGCTAAAGAGTTGTATTCTGGAGTGCCAATTCACTTGTTACTCTGGGAAGTTTAGGGGGGCAAGTGAGGTACAATGAGCTAGTCGGATTTGGCCCACTAGTTACTGATGTAGTATGGTGACTCAGTCCCTACATTCTGACCTCACGTGGGCCCAGATATAGTTCTGTTTCTAGACACAATCCCTGCAATAGTAACTTGCTCCATGCTTTTCTAGTAGTCAGTAAAAAGATCTTCCCACCCCAGAGAGCTGTTTTGAACCTGGGGACCCTTATGTTCTTGGAAGAGGCAGAGTGTAGTGTTTCCATTGGAAACGTACCAGAGGAACCTTAGCTTTAAGTATTCTAGTCCTGAGTCATGCAGAGCTTTATGAGTAGGGCTCCCTGTTTTCCGTTTTTATAGATGAATACAGACAGAAAACATTGTATTTCCTGTCTGTATTTATTTTTAAAAGTGGAAAAAGTACAGATACTTGGTTTCTATTGGGTGACTCTATGCTGAGATTATTGACTTTAGGCCTGTAGGTGTACACATTGGCAGCATAGGGAGTTATAGAGCTCACTGAGATTTGCCTAAATTAGTTGCTGCATATCTCAACATGTATTTGTGCTATTCTGCCAATTGTTTGCGTGTATTATATTATTTTTGGCTGTGTAATTTGATAAAACGTGACAGTCATCAAAGTATGAGTGCACATTTATCTTTTACATAAAGGTGGAAGTATACGAGTTATAACATCATCTGTTCACAAAACACAAAATAAATATTGATAAGTTCTAGTAAGATGGGCAAAAAATAAATATGGATAAATACAGACGGAAATGTTCAAAAAGTAAATACCATAAAACTGGGAGCTCTATTCATGAGCCACACAAAGAGCCTTCAAGGTGGCGAGCTCGACAATTGCCTGAGTAGGGGACTGAAATTTAGGGATGTTTAATAGCAGCTGGGCATCGGAATTTTGTAGAATTTTAAGTTTATTCAGCAGTTGCTGTTGTAAACCCATATATAAAGCATTCAAAGACAATATTTTCCTCAGGGTTTTCAAAAGATAGAAACTTGTCTTGACTAATGCGATCTGCAAAGGTGAGCTCTAAGGTTTTTAACTTCCCTGACCTGACACGGTAAGTTGCCTAGGTGCTGAGGCCACCCCGGGCGGGACCAGAATAAAGTGTTGTGACCAAATAGAAGAACCTCAGTTTTCCCTAAGTTGAGTTAGACAGTTTTTGTTCATTCATTTTCCTACCTCCTTCACACAGTTACAGAAGCCTATGGCTACCTCCAGCAGGTCAGTGGAAATGGAAACCACTATCTGGGTGTCACCATCATAGGACACTATAGAGAACCCAAAAGAACAGATTAGATTTGCCAGGGGGAATAACATAGACATTAAACAGTGTGGGGCATTCTTCTGAGCCCTGAAGTACCCCACATTTAAGAGAGAACAGCTTAGAGACAAAATTTCCGAGTGTGAGTGATTGCTCTTGACCCGCTAGAAAAGACCATATCATAGGATGGAATCAGTGTTTTCAATACTCTCCATGCGTGCCAACAGTACTTTATGGTTGATGGTATCGAACGCTGCCAACAAATCTAAAAGAATGAGGGCAGCTTTGCCACTATTGTCAGTTGCCTCTCTGGTCTTCTCGGTAATAGTTGAACAATTGGCTAGTAGCAAAGAAAGATGACCATTCTGTATTCATAGATTTCACAATCATTTTGGCAGGAAACTGACGTAATGAGATAGGGCGATAACTACTAGTTCCAAGGGGTTTAGTGAGGGTTTCTTTATTAAAGGTATGATTAATTACTTTTTCGAGGTTGTAGAGAAGTATCCAGATTCGACGATGTTAATAAAGAGTATGGCAAGATGTATGGCTATTGTCCTTGAGTCCAGATGCAAGATTTTAGGAGGGCAAGGATCATTAGGAGCCCCATATTAAGTGGCTTCAATGACCTTGTTTACGTGCTCCATTGACGAGGGAGAAAATTTAGTAAGGTGTTCTTAGGTCGAAATAAAATCATCCTGCAAGAGTTTGACTTAAATCCATTGCCCATTTAAAGAGAATTGGTTATAAACCTCATTTACCTTATGTGTAAAGGAGTCAGCCAGCTTAGCACAGTATTTTCTAATGTTGATGTTGTCTAAATAATTGTCCGTATTAAAGCACTCTCTGGCTGAGTTTTTAGCAATATTAATTTTGTCCTCAAAATAATTAGATTTCTTGGACTTGATCAAAGCTTTGGATTTTGAAATATATTGTATCTAAAGCTCTCCTTGGAACTATACTTTTCCCTCCATATTTTTTCTTGTCTTTGCATTTTTGTTTTCGTAGTTTTAGTTTGAACGAATATCATAGGGCAGATGGTTTACCTCTATAATGTTTGCATCGGTGCTGGCTTCTCAACAGCATTATCAGTCCAGGTGGATTAGTTAGTAGCTGCAGTATCTATATCTTCAACCAGATTAGGTGGAGTTTTTGATAGGCTTTCTATTAACTAGTTAGAATCTGTTTTGTGCCAAGGTCAGGATTAAGTCGTATGTGGAGGTTTGTTTTTTAATATTGTCTTTCCCGGCAACTCAATAGTGAAGAGAACCCCCATAGAACATATCCTCACACACTATCCCCTCCCTACAGAACCATCCTCCTCCAATCCCCTTGCACCAACCCCACCTACACCACCCTCATACTCTATCTCACCCCAAAACTCACAAAGGCACTACCATACCTCAAGAATTACCTTCTTCCAGACCAACTTCCCCCACACAGTTAGGCCATGTAGCACACCTGAATCCCCACAGTCCTCGAACCACACAAGGCTAGATCTTCGCATAACATCCTCCATAGTTTAAGACGACCACCAATCTACCTCACTATTTACCACAAATCCAACAGCTAATCCCCATAATCACCTGTCTCGTACTCAAAATCAACACAATACTGGATGAAATCACCTCACTACGAAAAAACAAAGTTTTGCTCAAACTCACTTTTCAACACTACAACTAGGGTAAACACTAATCTTGCCACAAACACACACATTGACTCGTCACGTTCTAACCCATGGCCAACTATCTCTTATATTCACTACCACCTCAAACCCAAACACACCACTACTGGAATGTCTCAGTTAGAAGTGGAAATGCTGAGCAACACATCTGTTAATGCTTCCACCCAACCTTTCTATCATAAGAGATTAGGCATCCTTGGATCCAGCATGATCCCTTCTTCCAGTCCACCACCCGACCACCTGTCCAACTGTCTACCATCCAGCTTAGTTAACCTGAGAAAAGAACATCTCCCACATTAAACCGCATGCTTTCAAATTGTCGATCAGCAGCCAAGCATTCCACCAAAATAGCTGAATCCATCCTTTTACATATCATTGACATTTGCTTTCTCACTGAAACCTGGCAAAATGATCACTGGGCTTCCATTATCGATCTCCTCACCCCACCAGGTTTTTCAATCATTTGTTGTGAGCAAAAGGAACCAGGAAGGTGGTGGATTAGCTATCAAACACAAAATTGAATTATGCCTAAAACCCTTCCACACAGCCGATTTCTCTACCTTCAAATATCTAGGCGTTGATCTCCCCTCCAAAGACTCCAACATAATGAAATTCAAACTCATCTATCACTCGCCAGGTGAAAAAACACTACTCTGGGATTTAACACACTTAATAATGCAAAACTCCCTGAAAGGCACCACAGACATTATACTAAGACTAAACCTTTACTTCAATGTTGCAGAAGATGCAACCGTTCAAGCCTTATCCACCTTCCTTGAATCAAAAGTTCTCACTTAACACTGCAATAAATAAACCCACACCAAAGGTTCTACGCTGGATGTAATAATTTCCAAGCCTAACGTCATATCCCTCC
Source organism: Triturus cristatus (assembly GCF_964204655.1). Lineage (NCBI taxonomy): Eukaryota > Metazoa > Chordata > Amphibia > Caudata > Salamandridae > Triturus > Triturus cristatus. The sequence goes on from NC_140589.1 coordinate 1,637,627,429, forward strand.
TGTCCATTCTTCCTACCAACTGGACCAACCACCACCTAATTCAATTTGATTCAAAGCCAACCAACCTAAGCTCCATTCCCAAACTGATAGCCCTAAATAATGGTCGAAAAATATATACGAAATCACTCAACCAGTGTTAAAATCCTTAATCACTTCCCAAATTCTACCTTCTCCCGATCTTTTGTCCGCAGATGACCTCACTATGACATGAAAATGGCAGAGCTTGTTGACACGATGTCCCCTTTAAAACTTAGAATGTCAAGAAGTATCCCCTCCAGATCCTGGTTCATTAAAGACCTCAACAATGAGAGATGTTAACTTTGGCTAGCTGAAAGAACATGGAGACAACAACCCGTACTGACCCAACTCTCTCTCTGAGCTGAATGGCTAAAATATAAAAAACATGTCTACAGAGGGAAATCATCCTTCTTTCGAGCCCAACTTGACCACTCCAGAAACAGACCTAAAGACCTTTTCAGCATCATAAAACAGCAAACCTCCTCTTTTCCATAACATCCTGCTGGTAACTCTGTTAAGTGATGTGAAGAGTTCCCCAAATTCTTCTTTGAAAAACAAACTAGCATCAAACTCTCACTTGACCCCCCCCCACCTCTTCTTTTTGCACCAAAGATCCCCCATCTAGCAAAGACGGCCTCCCCCTGCTACACTCCCAGCCAATGGTGGTTCGCCCAAACTCACCTCCTCATTGAACCAAAGCACCAACCACAATCATATATAACTGCAAAACAATGCGTCCTGGATCAAATTTAATATTGCCTTGGAAGAAGTCACCAAAATACTTGAATGCATCAAGCCCACTTAGCATCTCACGGACCCTCTTCCCTCCTCACTCATCAAAAATCTCAGAGACATCATCTGCCCTACATGATCCAAAATGAATAACTCCTCCCTTTCCAGTGGCATAATGCGAACCTCCCTTAAACCTGGTCAAGTCAACCCCCCCTCATCAAAGTACCAGACGCCGACCCGAATGAAAATAATAATTACAGAACAAAAACTAATCTCCTTGTCCTTGCCAAAACCATTGAAAAATGTGTGCGCTCACAACTCAACAACCGTATTGAAAAATCAACCTGCATGACACCTTCCAATCTGAGTTCAGGAAAAGCTGTAGTTCGGAGACTGCAACCCTGAAAATCACAGATGATCTACACAGATCTCTAGACAATGGGCAGGCATGCCTCTTAATGTTCCTTGGCCTCTTCGCAGCCTTTGATACGGTCAACCACACAATTCTCCTAAATACCCTCTGTCAACATGCAGGCATCAATGGTACTGCCCTTCAGTGGTTGCCTTGTACCTGAACCAGCAATCTGACCTAATCAAACTAAATAATTCTACCTCACTAGCAAAATCAGTCCCACAAGGAGACCGCAAGGATCAATCGTATTCCCTGCCTTGTTCAACCTATATATGGAACCCCTTGCAGTGATCCTGAAACAAACCAGAATCGCCAGCACCTCTGTGCAGATGACACCCAACTCTGCTTTAAAATCTCGTCATTCAAAGACATCCTGCACCTTAAATAACACCCTCTGTATGGTAATATCCTATCTGACCAACAACCACTTAAAACTTGACCACAATAAAACTAACCTCCTCCTCATCCAACCTAAAAGAAAGTTGCATCCTGTCCACAACTGGCTTGACAACCTAACTGCACTAAACTGTAAGCTTTCTATCTCTAACTCTGTCAAGTCACTTGGAATTACACTAGACAAAAACCTGAACATGAAAGATTATATCAGTGTCTCAGCAAAAAGTACCTTATTCACCCTGAAACACCTAAAAAAAAACACAAAAAAAACACTTCATCCCCCGGAAGACTGAAAACTGTAGTACAATCCCTAGTCCTCTCCAAGCTAAACTATGGTAACACAGCGATCACCAGTACCCCAAAGCCATATGAAATCCCCGTTCAGTGCAGCAGCTAGACTCCTCTCCGGGGATAGCTGCTATGACCGCATCACTCCCACACTTAAAAAACTAAACTGGCTACCAATCAAAGTGTATTCAAAACATCCTGCATAACCCATAAAGCTCTCTACATTGAAAAACCTATCTACCTCACAAACAAGCCATCAAAAGCTGGCTGAAAGAGACCTTACCCAAGCTCAAACACTCTACTCCTACTTCCACCCAAATTCAAGAAAGAAAAATGTACTCACCAGATCGTTCTCTGGGAATGCACCTAGAATTTGGAATGCCCTGCCACACGATCTTCATAACATTCAATCTTCCCTACACTTCAGGAAAAACCTCAAACTAGTCCTAAATAAATACCTAAACCCTACCTCCTAAAACCATCAACGTCCTTGGATACACGTCTCCTCCAACCCCCAGTGAGCTTGAACATCGATACCTCTGGATAGGATTGTGCATTTACTCCTCTTACCCCTGTGTCTACCAACCATCTCTACCTTCGAACTCTTTCGCCCAGCCACTAGACCACCTATTGTATGTTTTTAGCAAGTAAATGTTGCTGTACAAACTCTGTAAAGCACTTTGAAACCTTTGGGTCAAGTTCACGCTATATAAAACTCGAAAAAGAAATAAACTGCTTTATGGTCTGACCACGTCAGCAGCCAATCAAAAGTAAATAAAAGTGTGGGGCTGTTAGTTGAAATGCCAGCAAGGATGTGGCGTGCTGAATGGGCGGCAATAGGAACCATTTGTACAAGCTCAAAGCTTAACATGGGATCAATTAGAATTTCAGTGTCCCTATCCGTAAGGGCTTCCAGATGAAAATTAAAATCACCAAGAATCACAAGATTCGACAAATGGGAGCACGTTTCCAGAAGAGAACTTAGTGATTAGAAGAAGTTGGCTGTAGGCCACGGGGTCTGTAAACTTAAAATACCATTGTACTATTATTGGACATCAGATATGTAAACATGAGCACTTCGTATTTTAATGTCATAATCTTTTCATATCTCATCTCTCGATGGTTGCAGTAGATGACCGCCAGGCGTCCTCCACATTGGTGTGGGCAGGCCAATCTAAATAAAGATGAATGAATAAAAGGAATGACTAGACTACATAAAGCTCAGCAGGAAAAGTCACAAAGTAAAGGAGCATCCTAGACATTTGCTCGATAGAACACAAAATGTTACATTGCACACAACACTGCAGGGCCTTCTTTTCGATGAATTTACTGAAAATAGAAAAACAAGTAGTGGAAAAAAGTTTTTGCTCATGCAAAATAAATGTGCGCTATTATTGTGCAAATGCAAACAGTTGTCAGTGCAAACTAATTGAAGCCTAGTCAGGCTAACTAAGCAACATCTAAATTAGGCATTATTTCGAATTCATTATAACTCTTCCACACTGGTTGCACTTGTAGTTTAAGGAAGCTCACTCTGCCCTTCTTTGTAATATTACCCATTGCTCCCCCACTTAGTTCATATTTGTAGCGCTGTCTCAGGAGAGGATACTCCCTAGACAGCACTCTGTTGAAGTTCCATACAACCTTACTTCTGCCGCTCAAAGAGTAGAACCCCACAAGTGTCTGAATCTCAAATGGTCTGACTGGAATGCCCCCCAATGTATGTCAATCTGCCCCAGCCAATTAAGCATGTGTCAGAAATTGAATTTCAAATCAGATCATGGCATAATGAAATATAAAAAATTTGGCATCATTGTATTAATCTCCCATCTTGTGGCAACCTTGCCTTATTCATTTAATTTACACAAGTTCAGTGGCATATGCCGTTAAACCTGTGCTTAATTTGAGCCGGTGGTTTCTGGTGCTCGCACCTGCACTTAATTGTTAACACTGGCCACATGGTGGCGCTGTTTGTGTGATTTAGAGATAAGCAGAACAATAGTTGCTTTAATAATTCAATATACATTAAAAACAACAAAAACCTCCCGCCCAAGCCATTCTAATAGCTTTGGAGGCCTTGAACAGTCTGAATTGTTACACTTGTAGCACTTGTAGCAGTGTGATGATTAATTGTTGTGTATGTACTGTGATGGCAGCTTTGACAGGGTCAGTGGGTGGTGCAAGCTGCGGTGGTCTCCTGACGAGGACCCCGGCACTTTTGTTTTTTTAATACAAATAAGCACTGCGTTGAACACCCAAAACTGTTCAGCTTCAGTGGAAAAGGCTACCTTCCTTATCAACTTCTTGACAATCCTATGCCATTCCTGAGACATTAATAATTTCAAATAGATGGTCTTGGGCGAAAAGAATATAGTATCTTGTGATTCTTCACCGCAGCATCCAGCTAGCATAGATTACTCTCAGTTGTGTGGTATATCGAACTACTGGGCCAGATGCTGCATCTGCGCTGCCATAATATAATACTCGTACACTCTCCCTTCATTCAAAACATTGAGAGTAGCCAGTTAAATTCTAGCCCTGGGGCTAGCCCATGGTAAGAAAGACTCCATTCACTCCAGGTAAGCAAACCACGACCTCTATATGAGACACAAAAAGTGACCTCAGGATGAGACACTTTGTGCCCCGGAACAATACATCCCACCCAATAAAATGATACTGATGATAAATAAACTTTAAGAGAGGCTACTGCATTGTTTTTATTTTCTTCTAGCATTGATTGTGTACATTGATGAAACATGGAGCCAACGCCTGTCATTATGGAATGGTCTCCGCTTTGCCCTGAGATCCAAAATAGACTGTCCAGATTCTCACAGGTCGATAACAGAACACCAGCTTTGGGCACATACTCTGTCTCATCGCACACGTTCTCCACCTCCTCAGTTTCTGCAGATGGAACACTGCTATTATCTCCTTTACTCTGAAGAAACTAAAAGGATATACATAATCATTTTAAAACTAATAAATATTCTACCCGGTGGGTCGCTACAGAGCCCAAAGCAAAATGGCCGCACCTCAGTGCAGCTCCGCGGGCCGTATCATAAATCCTTATACAATCCAGACATCTGGTGTGAGACGAGGATCGAAACTGCAAGATACTGAAAGGGGAAAGAACGGGCATCAGGTGGAGCCCGTTGAAACATCGGCATGCGGCAGACTTGCGCAAAGAGACTCTGATGACTGGGCCGCAGTCGGCAAACCCTAGCGAGAACCCAGGCTGAGGCTTCAAGTATTGCGGATCGACTAACGGACTACCCCGGTGGTGGAGAAGATCGTTAGCTGATGCTGCGGGGAGCATAAACATCGGAAGTGCTGCGCTTACAGCCTGACACAGCCTGATGCCCCAGAGAGAGACGGACATATTGTGGAACCTGGTCGGGGGAAACCAGAACAGTAACCCTGGGCCGGACAAATGTGCTAGAGCGGTGTAGGCCGGGCCCTGCGAACCCCCTATACAGACTGTGATGCGATGATAGCCCTGCCTATGCAGAAGAGTGAGGCCGGAGATCTGTGCGGTGGCGAACTGATGCGCCGATCGAGATGAGGCCTATATGCAAGTGTGGCCACTGTGATATAGCACTGTGATATAGCGGAGAACTGCGGTACCATTGAGGTGAGGAGCACATCCTGCTTTTTGCTAGGAGCATAGAGGTGCCGACCATAGGTAACAGGGACAGACAATACACAGGAGTAAACCGGACCATAAAAATTAAGAGCGGAGGCCCACTAGGCAGCTTGCAGGGCAGCTGAGGCCAAAACACGCAAAAATAAAGCACAGAAAACGAGCACAGGTTTGGATTTATCCCCCCAGAGTGCACGTACCTCATGCTAGTAACAGATGGGACAAAGAGCCTCCACACAATACGATGCTCTAAACCATACTGGAGCGCAACCAAAGAGAGAAAATAGGCTAAAGTGGTGAAATACCAGTGGTCACCGCCACAGGCTGAAGGCACATGACAAGGCTTGACCAACATGAGCTAATTGATGGGTAGTTCAAATACCACAGCATACATACCTTGCCCACTCAATGGCACCCATGGGCAAAACGGATAAAGCACAATCCAAATTCAAAAACAAAAGAGCAACCTCAGACATGGCAGAAGGGGAAGAACTGAATCTAGGTACTCTGACACTGGAGAGCACTTTGCTCGCTATGCAACAAAGCCTCCAATCAATAGACGGCAAAATAGACAGGGTCAATCTCTGGCTGGACCACTTAGCAACCAAACTGGACAATCATGCAGTGCGACTGATGGAGGTGGAACAACGAATATCAAACACAGAAGACACTGTAACCTCAGTGAAAAATAAGTGCCTCAACATGGAAACATTTCTTGCAGTAATACAAGCCAAAAATGAAGATTTGGAGGCGCAGTCTAAGAGGGGTAACCTACGCATCACAGGAATTCCGGAATCAACAACCATGGGCAGAGCAGAAGATTATGTAGAGCGGCTGCTGAGAGACGTGTTTGAACCAGAAAACCTTTCACAACAATTTGTGGTAGAACAAGCTCATCGATCCCTGATAGCTAAACCGGTCCCCGGCGCCACTTCGAGGCCAATTATAGCCAAACTCATGAATCACTGTGACAGAGATACAATTTTATGACTGGCTCGAGAAAGCCAAGATATTACCTATCAGGGCAACGCGGTGTCTTTTTAACTTGACTTCATGGCCAATGTTCTAGCAGCCAGTAAAGAATATATGGTGGTAAAGAAAAACTTCCAGTCTTCAGGGATCCCATACTCAATGCTATACCCAGCCAGACTATGAATTGAACACAATGGCAAAGTAAAATTGTCACAACGCCACAATCGGAAATGGAATATGTCACCAAACAAGCTGCCCAGAAGAAGGCCCTTCACACCCGCGACGATGAAGCGGCTGGAAACTGACTATGACAAAGCATGCTACACCATGCAACGCTTGCTGAACCCCATGTGTAAACTGTGGCGTGATGGGACTACACCCCCTGGTGGTTCCGGTGCCTACCCCCTTACCCCCAGTAAGAAATTCACAATATGTTACCCAGGTATGGCTGCAGTGGGGGGGGGGTTGGGGGATGGGCGGGGAGAACCTAAAGGCCATGAGAGGTAGCATGTTGAGATATGGCCAACATTAATGCCTTGTAATATAGATGGACCATACCCAATTGCACCAGAGGACATTGAATAAAATGCTGCCCTCCAGCACAAGGTGAGGGGGGGTAACGGGACTCTAGATGACGTCAAAAAGGGTACACCCCTATAGGAACTATACAGCTGACATGATGCCAAAGGAGAATGTTTATGTTCGAATGTTTTACTACTTGTGGGAAGTTCTTTAGCATGATTGGGATGCTGAAGTGGGAGGAGGGGTGGGGCACTGTTTATGAATGTTGTTGCTTTTGTTGTTCACAACACACAAACACAACCATGACTGACACTACACCGCTGACACATATGACCTATAGACACCCATGCGACAGGTGAATGGAGATCTCAAGGCTTAAACACCACAACATTCCTGACGTGGAATGTGCTTGGACCTAGAAAATCCCCGCAAAATGAGACAGGTATTGGTGTACATGACAGGCACAACATACAGGTTGCGCTACTTCAGGAAACGCACCGCATGAAATAATCGGAAGGTGTGGTGGGAGCTAGATGGGCTGGTATGAGACTGGCCTCCTCATACTCATCATACTCAAGGGGAGTCCTCACCTTGGTGAAAAATGGGGTGCCATTCCCAACCACACAAACTATAACGGATGATCAGGGCCAATAGGCGATTTAACAGGGAGTGCTCTCGGGTACCCTAATCAGGCTCGTTAACACTTATGGGCCGAATGTGGACGACCTTGGTTTCTTCAACCAGTTATGGAATGAGCCTAGACATCTCCCACCGTGCGAATACTATGGGGGGAGGCAACCTCAATACCACTTTAGATCTTTCCAACGACAGGTATACTCAAGCACCTACACAAGACAAAAATGAGGCCAAAGTGCTCAGGGATGGCATGGTGGAATTTAATAGGATGGACCTGTGGAGGTTGAGAAATCCACAAACACGAGAGGGAAGCTCTATATCCACAGTACACTTTTCATGGTCCTGAATCGACTACTGGCTGACGCAGTCGAAGTGAGCAGATGGACAAAGAGGATGCAACACCTCGCTAGAACATTATCTGCTCAAAACCCAGTCAAATTAGAATTAGAAATACCAACACAGAGTCCGGCACGCTACCTGTGAAGGAGTCTGCCTAAGTATACATACAGGTATACTAAAAGATCTAAGAGAGCAACTAAATAAACTGGAAACAAAGCTGAAGTCCCTGGAGAGAGAACTAGACACAGAATGGGAAGTTATTACAAAATCAGAGACAACATCACGCAGTATAGCAATATGGCGCAGAGGAAAATGAACTATATATTTAAACAGTATGTGGCTAGAACTTATGGGGAGGGGAGACACTCAGGCCGTGCGCTGGTGGCTAAGGTACGACCGGCTGGAGGACACAAGCCTATAACAAAGGTGGCAGGGGAGGATGGTACAGACCAGTATGATACACCAGGGATTATTGGAGTGTTCTCAACATATTAGGACAAGCTGTATGACTCCAAAGTAGCCCTCTTGAAAGGAGACATCAAAAAGTACCTTGATGACATAGCATTGGTATGGCTGACGGATGGACTGCTTGAATACCTGCTGCAACCAATAGACGTAGAAGAAGTGACTGAGGCTATTCGCTCTTTACCTATCGGAAAACCCCCAGGACAGGACGGACTGAGTGACGAATTCTATAAGGAATTTGCAGACCGATTGGCACCGCACCTGCTGCCATTATACTTGGATGCATTTGCGAAACAAACCCTACCACCAGCACTAAGAGAGGCCCTTCTGATAGCACTACTATAGTCTGACTAACAACCTGACAAATGCGACTCATACCATCCTCTATCACTTAGCAATACTGACACCAGAAAATTGGCGTGCATTCTCGCCAACAGATTGCAGCCATTGGAAACCACTATGGTTCTGCCAGACCAGTCTGGCTTTGTGCCGGACAGATAAACGGCACACAACCTACGGACGATCTTTGGGCTGCTACACCAACTGAACTCTGACTTGGAGGCAACAGCTGTACTCTTAGACGCCGCCAAAGCCTTTGATTCATTAGAATGGTCCTACATGTTTACCACTCTTCAACGTATGGGCATTCCAGAGGCATACTTACAATGGGTGCGCCTGGTATACACCGACCCAGTCACGCGTATACGGATCAATGGGTGCACATCTGACCTGATACATATACGCCGTGAGACTAGACAAGGTTTTCCACTGTCCCTGCTTCTATTCTCACTAGCACTAGAACTCCTAGCCTGTAAAATTCGTCAAAAACATAAACAGGCAGCGCTGCACTTCCGACAGAGACCAATTGGCATTTCACTATATGCAGACGACATGGTACTCTGTCAGAAACACCGTGTGTAATCAAACACCGCTGCTTAGGGAATACATTACAGTTGAAGGGTTGAAGTCGATCATAATACCGCTAACGAAAAGTACAACATAACACACGCTGGACTACACGCTGGAGTGGACCACGGACCCAGTGAAGTACCTGGGCATGTGAATACACAGGTACCAAGCCATAGTAATGCGAGAAAACTATGGAAAGGCTTAGAAACTTCTGGAAAACCAAGTAACCAGGTGGATAAAAATGCCGCTCTCTATAGCAGATATGGTGGCACTCATGAAAATGATTATAGTGCCCTGTTTTTTATACCTCTAAAGTAATATACCTATTGTGCTCCCATACTCTTTCTTAAGACTGCTACGCACGCAACTGATTACACTAGCATGGGTGGGTAAGCAACCACGGGTCAAATGGGGAATTATAATGCTACCTTATGAACAGGGAGGGTTTGAGGCACCAGACCTATACTTATATTACCTATGCACCCAGGCACAATATGCACACTACTGGTATTATCCACAACCACACCTGGTGATTAAAGAAGGGGCGGCACACCCGACGCCCCTTCGATATATGCTGACGCACACTCGCAAAATCACAAACCGTACGGAAATAGACACCGTGCATTGTACTGGGAGAAAGAGCAGGTAAACTCCCGCTTTACACCCCGGCTCTACCCCTGGGTTACCACCCACATATCACTGTCACACAAGACACGAAAGCGATGGCTCTTCTCAGACAAGTGGGCCTAGAAAAGATGGGGGACATATATTTCCTGAAGGGCCTTTTTCAGACCGGACAGATCTTGCATACATAAATAACGCTACACCGATGTACATAATCACACACCTTTGCCTTCGATCGGCCATAAGGGCACTATACCCTGTCTTTCTGGAAGAACCACCAGCTCTAAATGCATTACATACACTACTAATTTCTAACTCCTGTAAACACCTGGTCACTCGATTATATAATACAGCACAACTGACAAACTGCTTTCAGAGCCGCGGCCGTTGACTCATTGGAACACGTCCCTGAATACGCAAATGACATTTGAAGACTGAGGTTTCTGCTGCACATTGGTGGGGATGCTGACCTCCAATTGTAATTTATGCATCATTCATTTCAAATTCCTACATCAAACATATTATACACCTATCAAGCTATATCAATATGGGTTACGAAGGGATGCATGCCTCAACCGTTGCGGACAGACTGAAGCTTAGTTTATGCATGTGGCCTGTAACTGTGGGCAAGTGCACGAGTACTGGGGAAAAGTGGTGCGTACCCTCAAAGATATGACAACAGATCAGGTCCTTTGCACCCCTCAATTGTGATTACCGGGGCTAGTAAACACAACACAACCAGTCAATCTAAAGTTTTTGGCGGTGGCACTGTTACTGGAAAAACGGCGAGTGGCAATGTGCTGGGGTGGGCGCAAGGCACCAAGACTCCACCAATGGAAAAAGGACTGTTATGATTTGTAATGTATCCCAATATAGGCCTGGATAATAACCTAACCTTTCTCCGCCTTGTACTACATAACGGTTTTTTGAATTGACCTTTTACCAAGTTAGGTGCTGCAGTAATGTTGTGTGGTTTGACCAGAAAACTAGCCTCATTTATTATTCATGAGGATTCTCAGAATCACAGCAGGATTACCATCTTCTGCATAATAACAATGTATAAAGGTCATCCCTTCCGTCATCCTCAGTCGACATGACACAGCAAGGTAGAACCCCTGAGAGTACCTTTTGGTTATATATACACCATATCTTTGCTGGGGCAGGGAGAGGAGAAAGACTTCCATGCTGACACAATGACGCGATACGCTGTGGTCTGACATCCCTCGCGGATTGTCCATATCGAGACCAAGATGGGGGTCCTTAATTCTCTCACACCAGGTAATGAAGTTGGCTTTATCCTAGGGGGATTCTTAGCTATTCACCTACGTACTTTCTAGGTACATCTAGTTAGCGTTGCATCGTAGGAGTGCGCATTATTACTGTCATGTATTTATATGCTTGCATATATTCATTGTTTTAGCACTATAGTAGAAACCTACCATCCATTTACTCTGTTGGTGCTTATAATCATTTATATCTGTTTCTGTCTTATGGTTGTTTCAGCACACCTATTTTACACTAGATTGACGCTGGTTCAATAAATGCTTATGAAAACGTCCCCACGGTTTATTCTGTGTATCTCTCTGAGACCAAATTAAGGAAGCGTGACTGAGCGAAAAGTACTGTACTGTTTACATTATCCCTTATGGGACAGGATAGTCATGTTCGATAGTTGCTAGGAGCTATTCCCTCCTTGGTAAGAGGGGTTTACAGTGGCACTGTGACCTAGCTAGGTATGCAGGCGTACATACCCGGTGTGGATGTCTGGAATAAGGCTGGACTCCAATCCCGCAGTGTCTAAACTCGCAGATCCTATATAGATTTATAGGAACTACATGACAGGACATGGTCTACTGCAAATCATCACTAGAGACATATGCAGAGGAACTGCCAATGACCTCGGAGCAACGGGATATATGGAGTCCATTGGCATCTTACCTCATGCCCAACCCAGATGTGTAAACGTGAAATGTGGGAGCTCCCAACACGATGGACAAAGTAGTAAAAATTGTTGGTGATGGGAATGTGTTAGCCACTGAAATGACTATTACGAATGTATATGGCAATGTGAACAACGGGATGCTTGTATGTTGTGCTTATGTTTGAAACTGAATAAAATAGATAAATAAATATGCTACACAGCCTCCATGTCTGTTCCCAAAGAAAGTAATCACTGCCTTGGAATCTTTCAGTCCTAGCCAGTTTCTGGATATTCACCTCCATATATTTTACCAAGGGAATTTGCAAAAAAATTGATATTCTTCTTGCCACTAGTACAGCTCTCCAAGTTAGGCTGTTAAGCTCCCTTTTCCGATGTCCATTCTGTTCTGTTGCATGCTATCACGATTGTTGAAGTCTGTATATAAAGCAAACACAAGGAGATCATGGACGGAGCGCTGAAACTTTTCAGACATTTACCCCCAGTCACAGATCTGGGTTGAATCCATCGTCGTTTTTTTGCTCACTTCCCCAACTATATGCAAATCAGTCTTGACCCTGTGCCTCATGGGAACAGTCCAGCCCTAACTGCCAAACCAGGTCTTCCCTGGACCGGAAATAAGCAGTTTCATGATAACCCCTCATCAACTTCCGCCTTCTGAGAATATTGTGTATATGGCAGTTTACAGCACAGAGATAATGCTTGTAGGTATCTACTGATTGTTCGTCTCTTTACTGTGTGGGTGGAAAATCCACAGTGGCAGCTATGCAGTAAATTGCTCGTACATTTTTATCGCTTGAACAATACCATCCTTTGTTTTAGTCAACAAAATTACATCATCCCACTACAACCAGGGATGAAGAAAGTTCTTATGTGTACTTTAAAATTTCACTGCAGTGCATGTATGGATTTCTTGGTCAATGTGGAAAACATACCCCTTATATATATCAAACCCCTTTTAAGTAATTGACACATATTTAAAATTTTAACAGTACGAGGAGGAGGAGCCTAGCGCGCAACCAAGATGGCCGCGTAGGTGCGAGGCTCCCGAGGACCTCCGTGACCTCCTACATAAATCCTGAAAATATCCTGTCCTAGATGAGGGGACTGTGTTGGTGAGCCCGAGCTGAGGTGTCACCCGTTTTCCGCTTCCAAATTGGACCTCGGACACCGGCGGGAGCACCGATTGAGGTTTGCGGCCTTCTCCACGCCGGCCCCCCGGATTGGAGTTGCGGGGCGATCCGGAGACAAAGTGATCAACAGCGGCGGGCAGGGCTGGGCGACTCGCGTACCCCGCACTTTCACTTTCGCTTTTGCACCCTCCTTGCTGTGTAGGCGAGGTTGGGTTGCGGGGCGGTGGTGTGGCCTCGTTGGGGTGCCCTGCTGGCCCGCCGGCTGTGATCCGTCCTGCGGACCTGTGGTTGCCCCCCCCCCGGAGCCCGTGAACTGGTTTGTCGGCCTTTTCCGAGGTGATTGGCACGATTTGGGGACTGAAACCATGTCCACAAAGCAAGATGGCGACCGGGCAAAGGTGAAATCGACCCGCCGTGGCGCAGCCCATCAGTCCAACAGCATGGACCGCTACACCCTCCAGAAGGGATCTCCCGAGGTGCCGCGTAGGTCCCCTGAGGACCCGACTGATGCTCCTGCGCTGCCCGCGGATCTGACCCTGCGAGATGTCATGGGCGCTATCGCCGAGATGAAGGCCTCGGTGGACCAGCGCTTTGACACACTGGCGCAAAAGATTGACTCGGTCCACGTGGATGTTGGCCTGGTGAGGGCTGATTTATCCAAGACCAATGACCGGGTCGATTCTTTGGCTCACACCACCTCGGGCCTTACAGCGGACGTGGCGGCCCTCCAAAAGGAGGTGCGCCGGCTTGGTCTGGCGAGCGCCCTGATGGATCGTCGACTGGAGGATTCCGAGGGTCGGGCCCGGAGGAACAATGTTCGCATTGTCGGGGTGCCGGAGGGACGTGAGGAGGCGGCGGCGGACCTGTTTGTGGAGGACCTGATTCTCACCCATCTCCAGCCCCGGGGGCTGAGTAAATTCTTTGCGGTGGAACGTGCCCACAAGGTTCCCGGAGGAAGACCTAAGGCCGGAGCCCCTCCGAGGCCTCTCATTGCCCGGATTTTCAACTTTCGGGACAGAGACGCTATCCTTCAGACTTCTAGGCAACAAGGACCGGTCAGGCTTGACAATATGGACGTAAACTTCTATCCTGATTTCACCCCAGCGGTCCAGAAGCAGAGACTGAGCTTTCTCGGAGTCAAACGTCGTCTACGGGACTTGAACCTCAAGTATGCGATACTTTTTCCAGCTAAGTTGCGGGTGGAGGTGGATGGCCGCACGCACTTTTTTGATCGTCCCGAGGCGGCCGGGGACTGGTTGGACTCCTTGCCCGGGGATCGGGGCCGGGGGGTTGGGGGGGGCGCGGTTGGAGGGGAGGGCTCGCCGGATCAGGACTGAGGGATTAATAGTAGGCCTCGCTCTGGACAACATTGTCGTCATTTTTGACTGTTCGTTAAGTCTCCCTCCTGTGGAGGTGGTACGGGGTCTCTTGGGGGCTCTCCCTCCTCCTCTGGGGGACTAGTTAGTTTAATCATTCATGGGGCGACAGGCACACTGCACTTTGGGGGGGCTGTTTGGGCTCATGCAGGGGTGCAGGGAGGGGGGAGTTCTGTTGGGATGGGTGGGTTGGGGTGGGGTGTTGTTCGTTTTTACCGCAAGGCAAACCCTTTATTGTATTGGTGTTTTTAAGGTGCTCTCGGGGGGACGAATGATGGCTTCTGTATGTGATGGGGGGTAGGGACCTGACTTTATTGACCTGGAACGTTAACGGACTGGGGGATAGGATTAAGCGAGGTGTGGTCCTGCAGTATCTTAAACGATTTTCGCCAGATGTGGTCTTTCTGCAGGAGACACACCTTATTGGTAATTCCTTTTGTGCCATGAATCGGCGTGGCTATCGCTTGGTGGCCCACTCGGGCTTCACGTCGGGCTCACGGGGGGTGGGCATCATGGTGAAGAACTCGCTCCCGTTGGAAATAGACGAGGTGCGCCATGATGAGAGGGGACGCTACACTGTCTTAGTGGGGAGAATGGAGGGTAAAGTAGTTGTCTTTGTATCAGTGTACGTCCCACCGGGGTTACAGTCTACGACTTTTGCAGACTTAGGGCGCCTCCTCCTTGACCTTCCGGGGGGGCTTCTGGTGGTTGGGGGGGACTTCAATGCGGTGGTTTCTGGGACCGTGGATCGTCACCCCCCTAGGGACCTCCCCCGGGCGCAGGCGTGGCTGTCCGGCTTCTTAGATACACTGGGATTGGTGGACTGCTGGCGCTTAAAACATCCCACGCAGCTGCAGTACACTTTCCACTCGGGTGCCCATGGTAGCCTCTCACGGCTTGATTATGTCCTTGTCCCTGCGGCCTATGTTGGGAGGGTAGGAGAGGTGCGCCATTTGGCGCGGGGTATTTCAGATCACTCCCCGCTCCTGTTGCACGTTGATGTCTTCCCGAGGGGGGAGGGCAGGGTAGCTCCAATCAATGCCTGGTACCTGCGCGACCCCACTATTCGCGCTGATTTAATTAAATCCTTGCAGCGGTATTTCGATGAGAATGTGGGGTCCGTCCCTTCGGCTATCTCCCTGTGGGAAGCCTTCAAAACAGTTCTTAGAGGGGAGGCCCTCTCCTTTATTTCCCATGCCCGGAGGCGCGAGCAGGAGGAGGTGACCCGGGTGGAGGCCGAAATCGCTGAATTGGAGGGTGATCTAGAGGGTGGGGTGACGGACGCTGCACTACATGTCCTAGCTCTTAAGCAGGCGGCCTACAGGGCCCTCGTCACGGAGGCGGCCAGGGGCCTCTATAGAGAGCAACAGGGGCGACTGTATGATGTGGGTGATAAGGCTGGTAAACTGCTTGCATGGTTGGATAAAAAGGAGAGAGCGAGTCGTGTGGTCCCGCTGATTGAGAGGATGGATGGTGTGCGTGTCACCGAGCCAGAAGACATTGTCTCTTGTTTCGCGGATTATTTCCGCGAGGTGTATTCCCCGGTTTCTCCCTGCTCGGAGGAGGATTCCCATGCCCTGCTTAGGGATATCGCGCTGCCTTCCCTTTCGGTGGAAGACAGGGTGTCGTTAGATGCCGCTCCTACCTCCGACGAAATTGCCCTCGCCATACGCTCGGTCGCATCCGGCAAGGCCATGGGCCCGAACGGCATCCCTATCGAGTTGTATAAGCTGCGACCGGATGTACTGGCACCCCACCTCCGTGCGATGTTCCTGGCGGCCCACTCGCTGGGCTCCCTCCCGCCGGACCAACGTCTGGCTACAATCGTGGTGATCCACAAGGAAGGGAGACCTCGAGACCGGGTTACATCCTACCGGCCTATCTCGCTCTTGAATGCGGAGCCCAAAATCCTCGCCAAGGTGCTAGCCAACCGGCTGGTCGGCGTGGTGGGCGATTTGGTCCACCAGGACCAGTCCGGCTTTATTCCCCATCGCAACACGGCCCTTAATCTGCGGCGCTTGCACGGGGTGCTCGCGCGTGTCCCGTTTGTGCGGGAGCCGGCCATATTGGCGTCCTTAGACGCCACCATGGCGTTTGACACGCTCGAGTGACCATACATCTGGGCTATGCTGGCGAAGTTTGGATTTGGCCCGGGGTTCATCAGCTGGGTCAAATTGTTGTATTCGGGCCCATTGGCGCAGGTGGTGGTGAATGGAAGAGTATCGGTCCCATTCGAGCTGGGACGGGGCACGCGACAGGGCTGTCCCTTGTCGCCGCTCCTGTTCGCGCTGGCCTTGGAACCCCTGGCGGAGTGGCTGCGGTGGCACCCTTCCATCCGTGGTCTCCGTTGGACCCCCGAGTATGAGGACCGCGTATCCCTATACGCTGACGATATCCTTTTGTACCTAGCCTCCCCGCGTAAATCACTGATTGTCCTGGTTGATGTTTTGCGCTCATTCGGCCGCAACTCAGGCCTTGTCATCAACTGGGCTAAATCATGTGTGTATGTGCTTTCTGGGGAGGCTCCCGTCCTCCCGCGGGGCTGTCCGATCCAGATTGCCTCACAGGGGTTTCGGTACCTGGGGGTTTACATTACTCTGGACCCGGAGGCCCGCTACGAGCGGAATTTGCTTCCCCAACTCCAGCGCTTGAAGGAGGAGGTCGCGCGCTGGCGGCGCCTGCCGCTTTCGCCGCTCGGCCGGGCGGCATTGTTTAAGATGATGTCGTTGCCGCGCTTCCTGTATGCTCTCCAGAATACTATGGATTTAGTCCCGGCGCGCTACTTCCGTGAGGTGGAGAGTCTACAGCGCCGCCTGTTCTGGGACGGGAGGCCGCGTATTGCCCTGGCGAAGTTGACGCTCCCATGGTACGACGGGGGGATTTCCCTCCCGGATATTAAACGGTATTACTGGGCCTCCCAGCTAGCTGCAATTAATCATGGCCTTTACGGGCCCGCCTTAAACCCGGCATTTGAAATGGACAAGATGCTCCTGCCTGGTGGCGACTATAATCGAGCGCTCTACTCTGGCGCGCCCGGACCCCGCCTGACGGGACCTACGCGTGTCATGGTACGAGTATGGCACGCGGCTAATGCAGCTATGGGGTGGAAGGACCGTTTGACCCGGGCATCACCGTTGTACGCGTCTGAGAGATTGGGCTCCCTGTGGACCTCGAAGGGCTTCGAGAAGTGGGACACGATCGGCATCAGTAAAGTGGGGGACCTCTGGACGAGGGGGGGATTTAAAACATTCGAGACGCTGCAGACGGAGTTTCAGCTGCAGGGCAGTGAATACTTTCGGTACTTGCAGGTCCGTCACGCGCTGGGCTCAGTCTTCCCAGACGTCGCCTCCATCCCGGAGTCTTCCCCCCTGGAGGATAGAGTGCTGGATGGCCACGTTCCGGACAGCACGATCTCCCTTATTTATAAAAAATTGATTAATGATCGCTCGGGCTTGCTGACTGGCCTCCGCGAGGCTTGGGTTGCCGACGGGCTGGAGTTGGACGACGAAGACTGGATTTCCGCGGTGGCCTCTCCGAAGGAGGTGGCCATTCCGGCTCGTCTTCGCTTCGTCCAGCTTAAGATACTCCATCGGGGTTACATGACGGGGCCAAGGCTTCTGCGTATGGGCTATGCTGAGGATGGGTTGTGTAAGCGTGGGTGTGGTGCTTGGGCGACTTTTTTGCATATTTTGTGGGAATGCCCGAAGGTGGAGCGATTCTGGCGTGGTGTGCATGAGGTCCTGCGAGTGGTTACGCATGTCGCGCTGCTGCCTGAAGCGAGGAGATGCCTGCTGAATGTGTGGGAACCAACTGACTACTCGGTTCCGCAGACGCGATGGGTGACTCTGGGATATATGATAGCTAAGCGTGACATTGCTCAACTGTGGGGATCCCAGAGGCCCCCGGCGGTGTCGGCCTGGAAAGAACACATGGATTGGTGCATGTTCTGAGAAAAGGTGGTGTATGTGGCGAGGGGTAAGCCTGGGGCATGGGTGAAAGTATGGGGCCCCTGGAACGCCTACCGCGGGGGATCTGCGCGCCACCACTGCTGCCTGCGGCCTCACCAGCCCCGTCCCCTTAGTTGACTCCTTTCCATAGCCCCGAGCACGGAGTTCCCCCAGTCCTCGATCTGTTCCCCTTCCCCTCTGTAGACTCCTGTGGATGGCTGGGGTTCCCCATTCGGGGAGCACGTGCTGTTACTTTCGATTGCGGGTTGCCTTGCGGGTGTGGTTTTTGTGTTGTTTGTATAAAATGAAACCGTATTGTGGGGTCAGAGTGATGTGGCCCACGACGCTGATACCTACTGATTTTGCTTCTCTGCAACGCCAAGTGTTTTTGTACGTATGTCATATGCTCCTGTCATTCTAGCGGCCGGCCGGAAGGTTGTAGGCCCATACTTGTATATTCTTGAGATTGCAATAAACGGTTTCAAAAAAAAAAATAAAAAAATTTAACAGTACAAACTAATGAAGATATTATGTTGTTTTATCAAATCTATGTCATTTCATTTCATTACATTGCAGAGAAATACAGTTTCAGAGAAACCTTTTCATTGAAACCTATTTGAATGATAGTGTGACTTGGCTATACTTTGTTCCAAAATAGGCAAGAAAATGTTTGGTTGAAAACATTTTTAAACAATAGTATTGATTTTCAGTGATACCACCCATTTGCTTGTATTTTTTCGAAATAACTTGGAAGTCTAATCCTATTTGTAACCTCAACCTGTTCACCAACCTTTGATTCTAGCACAAAATCATTATCTAACTCTTAATTCCTAACCATAACTTTATCAAAACCTTGTTCCTAACTGTTACCAAAAGCTGAACCTTGACTCTAATGCTTACTCTTAAATACTTCTGATCCAAGCCTACTCCCTAATCATTATCGCAATCCTAGCCTTCCTCTACCCTTGATGCGTACCCTACACTAACCATTTGCATTGATCCTAACCCAGACTCTTACCTTGACTCTGGTTGTTAAAGCAACCTTAGCTTAGCTTAACCATGACCCTTCTCTCAACCATGACATTCACGGTTACCCTGACTCCTGACCCAAACAGTATCCTTGAACCTTACTCTAACCCTGTTCCTAATAATGATCCTAATTGTACTCTGGCCTTTACCCTAAACCCATTCTTGGCTTTACTGTGTATACTAAAGCTAAACCTGACCCTAATCAGTACTTAGCTTCACTTATTATCATTTCAGTGCAGTGTTTTTCTCCATTATAGTATCTTTTTTCACCTATATAAATGAAACCTAGCTGTTCGCTTTTTTGGGAAATGGGCCCATGCTAAATTAATCAATGTATGTATAGTTGTCACAGAAACTGCACAACTGCGGTAAACAGACACAGCTTCGTTTTTTTACAGCCTACCTTTCAGACACTAAACCAGAGGGATTAGGGAGTGGTTGTAAGTGAAAAGTTTTAATCCTGCATTGTTGAAACTAGAACCCTTCAACACATGGTGATCTTTCTCTACCACTGTTTGGAAGCAGTGATGGAGCACAATCAAAAATGTAACAACTGACCACCTGTTCTACCTCTGCTCTATCAGTTGAACAGTCATACCCCTGAACTTCCTAAACCTCTCAAAAAAGACAAAAACCTGATGTTGGCTCTCAAGTCCATCACAACACAATGAAGAGATGCCAGGTCAATTAACAAAGATGATCTTTGGAATTCTTAACTTGGTGGAAGTAAGGGCTATTTTCGGATCAGGGGTATGCCACTGAGATTTCGCAAATAATGCGTGCTTTGCATTAGGCGAGGTTCTCCCCTTTGAAGTTGTGGGTGTTTTGTAAGAAAATAGAGGCGAAGAGCTGGGGGCAAGGTTTGTCACCTCTAAGAGTTGAAAGCAGAGTCAATCGCCAGTGGTGCTTTGGCCTATTCTATAAACTGGTAGTCCCAAACTAATTTGAAATGTTTGTCATTTGAGTAGAAGATAAGCTTACTGAAAGTGTCAGAGGAACATGCCTTGACGGAAGAATGAATGAGTTGGAAAAACAGCGTACTCTCGAAGTGATATAAATGCTCTCATTATCGGCAACAGAAGCATAGTGTTCAGGGCTCAACAACCAATGAATGCAGTGCTGCCCAACCATATGTGAGTAATGGGCAGAAGGAGATCATCCCAACATCATAGCGGATTGCACAGTGGGGGGGGGGGTAGACATGAATCGTTAATGAGTAATGGAGGTCTGGGTGTTGTCATATTGATGGGACGTCTAGACAAGGGCATAATCTAAGAGACTAGGAAAAGGAACTCAGATGTATTATGAGAACTAGAAATTGTTGTTGTTTCCAGATCTTGCTCCAGAACTACCATGAGAAGATTTGAATTGAAATGCTGTGAGGAAAGGATTCCTGGCATCAGTGAGCAGGTGTGATTCTTCCAGTCAGCTAAGTTTGCTCATAGTGAGCACAGAGCAAAAATGCATTTCATTGCACTAGATAGAGTCAGAGTTTCGAAATCTATGAAATCATGGGAGGAGCACAGTGTATGACAAGGCATGGTATTTCAGTATTACCATCATCCCTTTTTTAAACTATCTACTATCATTTGGAGTGAACTCCCTGTTTGACTCATTCAGAATGTGGAACATAAAGCACAACTTTATCCCTACTACTTAATTTCTTGTGCTCTATAAAATAAACATAGCATTAAAATAAATATGAACAAGCTTGCTCAAACTCCATGAACTAATTTGGATTGGTTACATGTCCTCACTGATTCTCTTTTAGACACTGACAAGATTGCACAACTAACCGCCTCACCCAAACAATCTGCAGTTTGCCTGATTTCATACATTCCCACCCCAGACTTCCTTAGCCTTCCTTGTCAGGCCTGGCCCTGGGCTGTTGGGCTGATCTTTTCTGATCTGTAAGGCCTATGCTACTCTTCTTGCGACCATCACTTCAGTCTGGGTGTTTGGCACCTTTGAACGGACTTTCGTTACTGATTAGTGTTCCTTTCAACAGTGGGTGTCCCTCATAAATACACCAGGAAGCTTCTGTGCCATCTAAGGAGGTTTTTTAAGATGATAGTGATGAGGAGAATGTCTCATGTCTTCACAGTAGAGTAGGGAGCTTGTTAGAGCAATTCTGTCTTTGCTCCACTCTTTATTCGGACAGAAAGTCGAGTTTCCAATGTTATGTTTCATGCGCGAGCTTGAAATACACTAGTAAAATAAACATTACCTTTACATCAAGACATTCATCAACAAAGTCTGGCTTTGCAAGTTACATTTGTTGGACTTAATTCAGTGTGTTTTTTATTTATTCAAAATAGAACCACATTTTTTCAGCCATCTGTCTAACATTTTCTTTCTTCAAGTTGAAATGATGCTCTGCATTTACTCAGTTGTCAGATTTCTGTTCCAAGTTAGATTCAAAATATCAATGCTGACTGAACACATGGAAACCAACATGCTGCTAATTTAAGGCACTGTCTTATTCCACCCCCTCTCCCGCCAGAACAGTGTTCTTGAGCAAATATGTGGATTAACTTTGTAATCACTGCCAGTGGACTTGCCTTCCTTGTGGCACACCAGGTTCAGAGAAAGATTAATGTTTTTACCTGAGATGATATTATGTCACTTTAGATGGTTGGAGAAAATGTCATATGAACTGGGACGGTGGGCTGACAATGCATTTTTCAGTGCCATAAATTCCTTGGAGTGGATGTTAAAATAACACATTTTACTACTACCAGTGTTGCCCACTGTAGTCACACACATGACTAACATTTTTATTTTCCATCAATTTGTTTGTAAAAATGGTGCAAAGGGTATTACTGAAGATCTCACCTTTCTACTTTATGGTCTTTTTGGATTTAAATTAGAGTTGGTCTTTCTAACAAAAAAAGGATCCTCTAGTCAATTTGATTTAATATGTGTGTAATCTATATGTAATGCAATGTATATGTTAGCAAAGTCGCCTATTCATAGTGTTAATCACCCTCATCTGGATTTTATTTTTGCTGTTATTAGGACTGTGCTGTGACACAGTGAATTAGTCAGCAAGGCAAATAATAGAGAGAAACCCCTCAAACCAAGGGGATTGGGTTGTTTAAACCAGATAACATTCAGCTGCCCTCTTTATACAATCAAACCTAAATCCAAAATACACATGCATCAATACTTCGTAACGCACACAATAAAAAACCTTCATCCAAAATGTATAAATATGAATACCAAAGTGCTGGAAAAATATATATGCTTTTAATCCGATACAAATACATATTATTAAATTGAAATATATGCAATCAAATTGTTACATAAAAAGAAAGAACTGAATTAGACCTATCAACGTTCCTTTAACATGTACTCTTCTACTTCACTGTTACTGAGAATTTATAAATCTTAATTCTTATGTAAAAATGACCAGTGCCCAATTGACATTTCTAACAATAGTTCATGAACCTGTTTCGGTGGAGAAGATTTGATCAAATCTACCTTCTTCAGGACTAAACCAGATAATTGTCTTCCTTACAATTATCCAACTTCTATAAGACAAGCTAAACAACAAGCAGAAAATTTCCACAATTACAAGAGTGAACATTTAAATACATCAAATACATAAAAATCACATCAATAATTATCATATACATATATTTTACACTGAAAAAATGAAGGTTATAGGGATATGATAGTTAGGTTCAGATTTTACACACACAACGCGTGCCCTAAGGTAAACTATAACTGCACTGCTAATTACCCCACATATTACATCAGTCATGACATCTTCTGTGACATCGTTGATAATATCACAGCAACATTTGCAATAAAATTATTGATGAAGAAACAGTGGACGGCTGGATCCAAGATGGCAGAGTAGGGGTCTGTGCTGAGTAGCTCACCTGGAGGCTCTTCTCTTTCCCTCCCTCGGAGAAAATGTTTGCGGTTGAGAGGCCTTAACCGGATCGGACGGCTGGATCCAAGATGGCGGAGTAGGGGTCTGTGCTGAGTAGCTCACCTGGAGGCTCTTCTCTTTCCCTCCCTCGGAGAAAATGTTTGCGGTGGAGAGGCCTTAACCGGATCATTTGAATCTCAGGAAGACTACGAGATTTCTTAAGCAAGGAAAAAAAGAAGCCGAACTCAGATGCGACAGCTCTTATCTATGTTAAAGCTCCCGGACACCACTTGGCTTTTTCGGCAGACGATACAAGGACTGCGCGGGAGCTCTGGGCTCAGTTGGTTTAGCCTCAACCTCCGTGCCTTTTCTCATTCTATCTCTCATACCTGGCGGCTAAGGAGAATGTCTCCAAAACATCCGCCTCGAATGACACGGAACAGCAAGCAAACAACAGGAGCCGCGGCCCCCTCAGCTCCAACGGTACGAGCGGCAGCAGCGGTAACAGCTGTGTTACCCCTAATCGCTCCGGCTGGAGCCGATGGAATTTCCGCGCAAACGAACGATGGACGCTCTGCCGCGGAAAATGAGAGGACGGAAAATGAAGCACTTCCACTGCTATTGCCATTGCCACCGTTGTCATCGTCAACCGAGTCACTGCTGCAGGAGCGAGGAAACATTGGCAAACAGGTACTGAGACCACCTACTTTACTTGCAGGCTCATACTCCAAGAGCTCTGGCAGAAATATAATTAAGACGATGGGTAAACCTTTGGCAAGAGAGGGAGTGCCAGTTAGGGGGGAAACAGATAGCCTCTCTTATGTCACAGAAGCTACTCCTGTGAAAGTTCCCCCCGCCTCTAAGGAGATCCATTCGGGCAAGGTTAAAATATGCAATACACAGGGGGCTAAACAACCAAAACCGCCTACCTATAATACTACGGTGGCGTCTGATGCGATTTCTATTTGCTCCTTGACGGAGTGGACACAGGCTGGAGAGCAAACCACTGCTACAACGGCGGAGGCAGCTGAGGTTCCGTGCCCCGGCTCATGCACAGTTGTGCAGGTCTCAGCCGGGGGGGCACGTACCGGGACATCAGATTTAGTTTTGGCTGCTGAGCCGGTTGGAGGCGCTCAACGGGTGCTGCAGAACGCCGGGGCATGTGAGGCGGATGTGCATGTCTCTGGGAGAGGAGGGTTGCCAGCGGGACATGTGGTAGTCACTGAGCCCCCCGAGGCTACGGAGCTTATGGAACATACTGACCTTGTCTAATCCATCGAGCAAGATTCCTTTGAGGACTTGGATGCTGGGACTGGAACAGAGGATGAGGTGGGGGAGAGGCGAGAGAAGGATTTTTACATGGACAGCAAGGCAAAATCCCGCGCAGGTAGAGGACGCAAACTTAAAGGCAAGTCTAGGGCCAAAAGAGGAGGCAAGGCTGTCGTCATATCAAATCGGCCCATCACAAATAACATTCAAAACGTAAAGAAGACTCATTCAGACAAAAGTCCTTTAAGAAAATGGATCGAAGCAAAAGGTATAGTTAAAAACATGACGCTGAGATTATCAGGAGCAAGCCCTATAGATTCTTTAGAATATGCAGAGCCTCTACCTACTATAGAAACGCTCTATTCTGCCGGTAGTCCTACCACACAGGAAAACAGTGCCTTAACTGCTCCACTTAACCTGTCATCGGACGGGTTAACTGATCGAGAACTGCTTCTGACCCAAGAACATATGGGCGATCTTTTAGCGCGGGTAGGCGAAAATCTACAATCCAATGCAATCATAGCTACTCCCATCAATATGCCATGCCTCCCCCCCTCCCACTGAGAGCCCTACCATTGCAGTGATACTTTCTCCAACCCATCAAACAAAACATCTACGTATCATTAAAAAAGGACAAGGGCAAGAAATGACTGATCTCTCCTCAGTAGATATAATACTTCAGATTCTGAACAATCAACGGGCTGAAGCCCAGGAACACTACCTTCAACTGAGGGAAGACAATAGTAAAATGCAATTTTCGCTGCAACAACTTACCTCTAAATTGGGGGGGATCTCGCAGGATATCGCTGGACTTCAACAACGGGTGGTTGAGATTGAGGAGACAAGTACAAAAACGACTGCTGTAGTCGACAAACATGATATTCAGCTGTCAGCGCTTCAACTAAAGGTTAAAGATTTGGAAAACCGACAAAGACGCTCCAATTTGAGACTTTTCGGGATACCAGAAGGGTCTGAGGGCTCTGATCCCAGGGCTTACTTAGTGGGGCTGCTTCAGAAAGCTTTCCCAGACCTGGCAGACTGGGACTGGGACTCACAAATCCAGCGTGCTCATCGTCTGCCTTTGGTTATGAGAAATAGGGAAAACCAGTTTCCACGTCCTTTTTTGATTTTTTGGGGTAATTTTTTACTTCGTCAAGCAGTCTGGCAGAGAGCACGCCCTAATGCCCCTATAGTTATAGGGGAATTTTCAATCTTCGCTCGCTCCGATTTAAGCAAAGAAACAATGGATAGACGCTGGATGCTTCGCAAATTGATTGATCCTATTGAATCTAGTGGGGGTCAGGCGTTTTTACAGGAACCCGACCGCCTCAAGGTCATTAAAAATGGACGTATTCGCTTCTTTAATGATGTCAAGGCAGCTGAAGCGTATATTTCTAGTACTAATGTGGGGAAGAGCCAGACTGAAAATTAATTTGAAGCCTCGGCTTTAACCAAGATGTGTTTAAATATAACTCATAATTGCCAGGCTTGGCCTCTTAAAACCACTGGCCGGTGAGGGGTCTCATTATGTACAAATAAGGTGCTTGTCGGACTGTCTACTTAGAAACATTGGTTAAGTCTCTGGGCTCTTTTGACCATTGAGAATATGAAAATGCGCCCATTAAGGGTTTTTTTCTCCTTTTTTTTTCTTTTTTTTTCCTAAATAGAGGGAGGGATGTATGGGGCCTCTTAAGGCGACCTGCTACGTGCGCTGCCTTTCAAGCGGCAGCCGTTACTCAAGGGTGGTTATTCCCCGGCTGGGGCAAGAGCCAGGGGGGAGAAGGGAGGGGGGGTTGGGGGGGTGGGAAAAATTCAGTAAAAACTGTTCACAGGCTGACGGGGAAGAATTTTGTGAGGTCATATTAGTTTTATTTTCTCTCTTTCTTTCGCTTATATGCATAAGCAATAGGAAATATATCAGGTTATCTGGAGTAGGGTCTAAGGTTCTTACTTTTTACTAATGTATGAAATAAAGTGTTTAGCTTGGAACGTAGCGGGGCTGAACAGTAGAAACAAGAGATCTCTAATTACAGAAGAACTAAAATTACATAATCCTCATATCGCTCTCCTTTCTGAGACACATATTGCTGGGAAGGATAAGAAATTACTTAACCAATTGGGTTATGATATTGTGATTTGTTCTAGCCTCGGACATTCCATTAGAGGAGTGGCCATTCTCAAGGATAAACGTTTCAGGACTGAAACACTACAGACCCTTTGCGATAAGGACGGTAGATGGGCGATAGCTCAGCTCCGTTTTGAGAACCATAAATATGTCTTATGCGTGGTGTACGGCTCTAACACAGATGAACCGATGATTTTCGATCAGTTGAATATTAAACTTTTGGATTGGGAGGGAGAACTTATTATTATGGGGGACTTCAATTGTATTATGGATTATAAAATAGATACAACTAGGTCCGGTAGTTTTCAAAGGATGCGCAAAACTAGGTCATCCATTTTTGACCTATGTCGTATCCATAACATTAAAGATGCTTGGCGATACTTATACCCAAAATTACCGGGTTACACATATTATTCAGCACCCCATAAACTGTGCTCAAGATTGGATATGGCACTAATAAGCGATAACTTACTAAAGATCAGCACCATGGTTTTATGCCCCCGAATCTCTTCGGATCACAACACAATAATTCTTATAATTACTACACCACACACTAGGACCTTGCCTAGAACATTCTCTTTTCCTAGACACTTGATTTCAGACTTACAGTATGTTATGTTATGTTACAGGAATTTATAGAGCGCACGTATACCCGGGGGTGTCTTGCCGCTGTATGTGTATGTGACGAAGCTTAAATTGCACCTTATAGAATTTATAGATATTAATATGGATTCAGCTGCATGCAGCATGGTATGGGATGCTTGCAAAGCAAGTATTAGGGGTTTTACTCAGGCCTATACGATCAGACAAAATTTGGAACACAGAAAGTGCAATGCCTTGCTGATTTCCAAAATAATTACTCAAGAAGAATTGCTGGCTTCTGCACTCCGATTAAACTCACCAACGATTACAGAAATAGGCCTTAAACTTGGACTTCTGAAAAACGAAGTAAAAACAAAGTTCATCCAGAAGAGTAGCACTAGCATTCATAAATTTAAAATAGCACAATATGAGGGTAGGGATAAAATTGGTAAAATTTTGGCCTATAAAGTCGCTGAGGACAGAACTCGCACTCTGATCACAAGTATCCGGGGGGACGACAATAAAATTTACAATCAGCCATTAGACATAGTAGAACAATTTGCCGATTATTATAGAAAATTATACACCCCAGAAAGTATACCTAATCTAGATATAATTCGGGATTATGCGGATAAACACATAACAAACTTGCAGGTCATCTCAGGAACGGACTCACTGTCTGATAACATAACCATGGCAGAATTACATCAGGCTATATCCCTACTTCCAGTAGGGAAAGCGGCGGGGGAGGATTCAATACCTTTGGAGATATATAAAGTGTGTCTAGCCGAATTGGAATCTCTGCATTTGAAGGTATTGCAATTTGTTGGGCTCAACGGAAAAGCTCCCAAATCTTGGAATAGGGCGAAAATAATTTTTTGCTTAAAGAAAGACAAACCAAAGGAGGAGAGAGGGTCATACCGACCCATATCTTTGATAAACACTGACGCAAAAATATTTGCAAAAATGCTGGCATCAAGATTGTCTCCTATTTTGCCCAAAATCATTAATCCACAGCAACACGGGTTCATAACTGGGAGAGACACTACAATGCATGTAAATATGGCTATTACGGCATTTGATGTAGCAGAGATAGAGTCAACCCCACTCGGCATGATCTTATTAGATGCTGAGAAGGCTTTTGACCGAGTGGGGTGGGACTATCTCTGGTGTGTCTTGTCTAAAATGGGGTTTGGGGGGCAATTTTTGCGGGGCATACAGGCTCTGTATGATAATCCAACGGCCTGTACCTGTTATGGGGGCCTGACCTCTCCAGATTTTTCAATATTACGTGGCACCCGTCAGGGATGCCCTCTATCACCTCTTTTATTTGCCCTTTCATTGGAACCTTTTTTGTTTGCTCTTCAGTCCCAAACCCAAATCGTACCTTTTAGGTCCGGCTCACAAGTGCTAAAAATTACAGCATATGCCGATGACATCGCGGTCTACTCACAAGATATTGTGGAGGCATTACAAGGTATTGTCTCTGAGGCCGGTAAATTTGGGAGCGTTTCTGGGTATAAACTCAACCTACAAAAGACCCAGGTTATTGCTAACTATACTCCAGTCTCGGTGGTTCCCGAGATCTGCAAAAGTGCTACATATTTAGGCGTTAAATTAACGGCCAAAATTCAGGAAATCAATAATATAAATTACTACGAATTAACCAAATCTACTATTCTACTATTAAAAAAATGGCATAGACTACCCTTGAACTTAATTGGAAGAATTAATCTAATTAAGATGAAGATATTGCCTAAATTTGTGTATCTATTTCGATCCATTCCATTGGCTTTAAACAATATGTTTTTTAAACAATTAGACGGCGCACTTAGTAGATTTATTTGGGGCTATAAAAAAGCGAGAAGGTCGTTGAATCTTTTGAAAAACAATACGAATATAGGAGGGTTTAACTTTCCTGATTTTAAGTTGTATTTTTGGTCTGCTTTTGTTTTGCGTATTCGTTCTTTACTAAACAGAGGAGGAGCACTTTTCTTTCACTCTTTTATGTTAAAACATGACTCAAATATGTTTTTGCTACGAGCTAACGATCCTAACTACTTCAAAAGAGTAAAATTTAAGACTGCTAGAGACCTAATAAAGATTTGGGGCAACATATTAACCTTCTGTAAAACTACTTTTTTCCACTCAAAGCTGCTGCTGTGGGGCAACCCGGGTCTTCCGGGAATCTTTAACGACAACATTGCTCATAGCTGGTCTAGGTTAGGTATTAGTGTCGTAGGGGATCTATATGGCACGCATGGGTTCTTAGACTTTAACACTCTTAAATTGTTATATGATCTTCCCGAAACTACGAGGTACAAACATTTACAGATGCACGACTATTTGATTAACAAAAAACAACTTCTGGAGGTCTCAGATAGCGATATATGGACCTGCCTATATTCTTTAAAAAACAAATCAGTAATAAGTGACACCTACAGCCTCCTAATTAGTTTTAAATCAAACGATTGTTCTAAACTAGCTGATAAGTGGGGTAGGCTATTAGGCTCAAATATCACATCGAGAGAGATAGAGTGTTCCCTGTCAAATATTAATAAGTGGGTACGTTCATCTAGTTTAAGGCTTCAACAGTTCAGAACGAGTTGTATGCTATACTATATGCCCGAAATAATCTCTAAATGCTCCTCTAATAATTCCTATAGCGATCAAACAAAATGCCCTAAATGCTCTGCAGAGGCCGCTGATCTTGTACATATGTTGTTCTCCTGGCCTACTCTTAAGGCCTTTTGGGGGGACATCCAGAAGGCCCTAAAAGTCAAGTTTATTCAGCTACCCTCATTCACTGCTGCCTCGGTTTTGTTAGATATCTATCCCATTTCCTTCCCACAGGCCGCCCTGGCCTCAATTCTTATGTCCTGTGCTAAATTAACCTTGGCCAGAGCTTGGACCTGTTCTGATTCACCCACGGTATGGGATTGGTGGGCATTGGTAACTGAGATTCACTCGATGGAGTTAGCATTAGCAAACTTAAGAGGGATACGTTCTTTGAGTAAACATGAAAAGAATTGGGGAACCTTTATGGAATAACGCGGCTCCTTTCATCTGTTTAGTACTGTTAAACACTCCCCCTCCCCTTTTCCTTCCTTTTTTATTTTATTTTTTATTTTATTATTATAAACCCGTTTCCATAGCTCTGTATTCTGGTCCTGTGTTGAAAGATTGCCACAATCCATGATATATATATATATTTTTTTTTATGTCTGCAAATACATGTATTAATGTATGCTTTACTTGTCAGCCTGTTTACAAATAAAATCTTTAAAAAAAAATAAAAAGAAACAGTGCATGGCGGGGGTGCGAGTGAAATTATCCCTAAAGGTTGCAATGACATACCCATGCATGTCCAATATTTTGGCCAAATTTATATTTTCCACAATTGACCCGTGGTGAGCGTTGCA
The DNA here is from genome assembly GCF_964204655.1 of Triturus cristatus. Taxonomy (NCBI): domain Eukaryota; kingdom Metazoa; phylum Chordata; class Amphibia; order Caudata; family Salamandridae; genus Triturus; species Triturus cristatus. The sequence continues at coordinate 1,637,658,084 of NC_140589.1, forward strand.
TAATTAAAATATCAGTGCTGTTTAATTTTAAATCCAAAGATGAATGTTTCCTTGGTTAACAGCAGCTGAATATCTTCTTGGATTCATGAGTCCCTAGACTGTGTGCATGTCACCCTTGGAAAATAAATAGCTGGAAGTACACCGTTTGTCTGACCCAACTATCACATATGTTGGTTGCAGCCTCTGCCTACACATTCCTGAAAGTATGTTCCTTGCTACATTTATTCTTTTTGATTTATTTATTGGCAATAGATTTTCAACTGAAGCCACTGTTCGAAAATCGTACTTGGTGATTTGTAATCCTGGTGATGGGTGCGACAATCCTAAATCTACTAAGAAGTTGATCTTTTTACAGTGTTTTGGGCTGGCAGGCTTACAAGGCTCAGAGCTCCCATAATTCTTCAGGATATATGCCTGCACAGCCTTCACTTTAATCTTTTTTGAAGTGCCAGTGGTTCTTGATTTCTGTACCTCTGTGGTCCATGTGGCAAAAGACGACTGTAACATATACACCAAACACACATTTCAGCTGCCTGCCCTTTTCATATCGCCCACTGTTAGTTTAGAGCTCATTTTAAGTAGGTTTGTAGGATTTTACTTTTGTGAACAGATAGGGTCTTCGAGTTTGTGTACAACATACAGTAGTTACAGGGTTGGCAGTGTAGTTAGAATATAGGGATATTTAGAGGAGGGGGTTACAGATCCAAACACTTGCAAGTTCTTGCATATAGAGACTTTATACATGTTATGTTATCTCTGTTCTTCTTCTTGTTACTCATTTGCACAGCCTTTCAATTGACCATTTTAAATCCCAAAAGGAGCTTTCCTTGGTTAACAGGTGAATGGCTTTCAAGATAAGATCCTGTATTCCTTCCAAGATTGATTTTGCACAGCAGTTAAAATCTTCTTACAAGCAATTAGCATGCCCATTAATTATCCTGGCTGGCTGCCCCTTGCCCAGGATAGAGAATCTCAAGAACAATAACCTTTTTGATAAAGTAATATTCAGCTTTGTAATATTGACTATATATTGCTGCATTCCTTTCCTGCAACTTTGTATTATTTAGTAATCGAGTTTAAAAAAAAAAAAACAACAGGTGAATAAGTGTCTTGTTGTACATCTGTTTTGGAACAGTTATAATAATTAAATATATTTTTATTGCCAAAATATATCATTTGGATGGGAGGTGCAGAGGGAAGTTTTTATACTACTTCAACCACATTATGATCTCAAGTTAGAGTTGCAATTTAACTTACATCATCCAACATGTACGAATCATATGAAACATCGAAGTACATTCCACTACTCCTTTTCCACACTTTGGCATTGGGTTCCTGCTGTAACACTCCCAAGGGGAGTGTTATCTTCAGGATACTTATTTCTTTGGTCCCTGGGCCATTAGGTTGGTTCTCTCTAATTATTGTGCCTGGCTCCATCTCCTCGTCTGTCTAGCGGGGGACCATGGCTCCTCCCTGGCAGGTGGCTAATGTCGCTTGCGTCTCTGGACATGGTCCTGTCCACATCTGCTTCCATATGACTGTTGGTACTTTTCACGTACTCTGGTATTTGGTCAGGTAAAACGTTGTTTTACACTTATATTTTCTTAATCTATTTCTGCTCTGTGCTCTTCACATAGCAGAGTCACGCAGACAATGTTCCTTCTTGTGGTGTCCGTGGTCTTCGCCCCGGTATGCTCATCCTACGAGCTCTTCTGTGGGTATCCAGCTTGCCAGATACCGCCCCCCCTTTTTTGCAAGTTGCCTGCCTGCTGATGCATCCTTCACGCTACCCTACAGGAGTTTATTTTCTATGGTTCGTGTGGTTCTTCCATCCACGCGGAATGCTATGTGTGTTCCTGTCTTCCATGTGTCTATCGATCTTACTGTAGTCCTGTTTTGGGTACTTATGATTCTTGCCGTCCACCCTCTTACATGTCTTGTGAGGGAGCAGCTGCGTGCTGGAGTGTCTTGTGTTTCTGGTACTACCGGCACTTCCTGGCCAGGGTTCGGCATTCTGCCAATGCTGCCCCACATATCTTGGCTGGTGCGGTTTCGACAGTGCTTTTTTCCACTGTTGTGCATACTGGGCTAGTATGCGCTGCCTCTGTCATACCAGTTAGTAATTTCTCTGGGTTTTACTTCAGTCCACATATCGGATCCTGAGGACCCATAGGACGCTTGGCTCATTCCTCTTCTTTACGAAGCCATGAACTCTCACTTCCGCACCAACATTTCTAGGTTTATGCATGCTTTCTCTCAACCCAGTATAAATACGGGGGGTTTCGAGCTGTTCTTTAACGGCTTGTGGTGCCTTTGCCTCCCATTGTTTTCCGCTCTTTCAGAGCATCATGGGCGGGTGTGACTGCGCTGGCTTGCAGTCCCCACTGTTTTGTCACCTTGCTGACGGCTAAGTTCTCTTGGGAACTTGGTGGGGTTCAGTTGCAGGCCCACCTCCTCTATGGGTATGGCTTTGGTATCTATTCTAAGTTAAGGAATCTGCGGCTAGATGTCTCTATCAGATGGACGAGTTACTTACCTTCGGTAACGATGTATCTGGTAGAGACACAGTCTAGCTGCAGATTCCTTAACGCCCGCCAGTCCTCCCCGTTCTGCGAGGACCTTTTCAGGTTGGGCTTCCTACATTCGCCTCCCTCCAGGTGGCTGGTCTTTCTGCAGGGTGACATCTTTCACTTTACTCCTACACGGAATGCTTCATTCTGTTTTGTTTGCGCTACTCCGCCCATTCTTGTAATTGGACGGTATGCTCAAGTGTCATGTGCCTTTGGCATCCCTACGAGCTGTGTTGTCCAGTGTGGGATCTACTCATGTTTCCCCACCCCCCGCTATCCCCTTCTCCATCTCCTTGGGGTCTCTTCTTCCCCTGCAGTCCATTGGTTTCAAGTCTATTGGCTCTGTCTATGGGTCTATTGGTCTATTACTGGGGATGCCACGTCCCTTTCTGGTGCCATCCTATGGTCAATTGTCCTTGCTCATATGTTCCGCACTTGTTGTCCTCCACGATTATGTATTGTAGTTGCAGACTTCTGTTGTCTACCAAGATGCTTTTTCACATCATCTTCTACCTCCGAGGGAGGTTTAGCCTTCGCTTGTGTGGGGTTGCTTCTCAGAGCGGTGCTCTGCTCTTCCCTTCACTACTTTCAATATATAGTGCCTGGAACTGTCCTTTGTGGTGCTATTTTTCACCATTCGAAATCTCTCATAATCTCACAGTTTTTAGTGGTGGTTCCACGTTGTGGCGCGGAAAAGTTTCTCCAACGAAAACTGACGTCAGCGTGCCGGGAGGGGCATATATGGCTCCAACGTCAGGGCGGAGCTATGCGGCGGCGCGCAGAGGTGCTGCTGCGGAAAGGTTTCTAGATCCAGTCTGACGCCTGGGGATATTCTAAGTTAAGGAATCTGCGGATAGACTGTGTCTCTACCAGATACATAGTTACCGAAGGTAAGTAACTCGTCCAACGAGTTGTGACGCATCCTGACTCTAACCTAGTGCCTCTATCGCAACGTACTTGTCTGCAGAAGTTTCATTCTCTTTTTAACTCCAATTCTGACCCTATACATGAAACACATCTGGTCCCTCAGAACAATGATGATAAGGAGGTTGATGGATTACCCCCTTACTATACTGATCATGCACTATACTTAGATTTACAAAATGTCAGTGGGCTAGATACCTCCCATGAAACAGAGTTTGACTCGCTATCAACGAAAGAAAGGTTCCTCAATTGCAGCAGTTGTCTGGAAGGCATGTGAGGTGCTAGAGCTGCAGCTGCCTTCCACTGAGAAAAAACAACATTCAAACAGAAATATCCCAACCAGGCCTGTGTTGTTTGAACTCTTGCTACCATTTAATGGTGCCCTTACTGATGCTTTGATGGCTGTATGGTGCAAGCCTGGTTCTTACCTGTCAGTCAGCCTGTTCTGAGGAACTGCTTCTCTGCTTTGCTGAGTTGCCTGCTGATCTCTGCTGATCTCTGCTCTTCTGAGGGCCAGGACTGAACCCAGGGGGATTCAAAAGGCTTGCTGGCTTGCCTCCTGTTCTTTTGGAGTCTCAGAAACACATTAGACTTCCTACAATTCTGTTGGAGCTGCTAGACTCTGCTGTCTGTGAATCCTATTCTTGTTTGAGGTGTCCCGTTCTGGGCCTCAGAAGTAGGCTCTGTAGCTGCTTTCACCATCTACAGCTCCAGAGCCCCTGGAATCAAGCTTTTGGCCTCTTCGCGACTGTGAACAGGGCCAGGAGGTTGTCTGCTCGCCACAACGCCTGGTCGACTCTTCGCCCCCGCAGGATCATCGCTGGTGTCGCTCTACTTGCTCCCAGCGACTGTCTTCACCGTGAGCGGGGCACCTCGCTCAGCTTGAGAAGGGCAAAACTTCAGCAGGAGCTGTTTGGAACAGTATTCAACCCGCACTCCATCGTGGTAGGCTTGACTGTTTAGATTTACCCCAGTCTGGCGTTACCTCAAGTAACCTTTTTGTGCTATTGACTTTCAAGCACTGTTTTTGAATATTCTTTAAAAATTAATATCTCATCTTCTAATGTGTCTTGTTTTACTCAGATAAATATTCTCTATTTTGTTAAACTTTGTGGAGGCAATGTCAGGCTTTGCAACCAGTGGTACAGCAGCCAGTCCGCTCCGTTGCAAATGCAGTAATGGCAGACACGGTACATGGCAGCAGGGTCATCATTCTCCCAGTCCCCCCCTTTCCTGCTGCCACGACTGCCAAGCTGCATCAGTTTGTCCTCACCATTTCATGCCAGGCCAGTAGGAGGCAAGATTCAACATTTCCTCGCCAGTTGGTTCCCCATTATGTGAGACAGGTGGGTCTTAAAGACCCTTCACTTCCTCCCTGCCCCATCTACGGAACACGTAAAACGGCAAGGGATACTAAAGGATGGGACCTCAAACCTATCCCAGACCTTCACCCTTTGAACTCCTTTATGCAGAAGGACAAGTTCAAAATGCTCTCACTGACTGGACCCAGGAGACTGGATGGTTTCCCTGGATGTTAAATAAGTAAATAACCCAGCATTTGTAAAGCGCAAACTAATCACCCATAGGGCCTCAAGGCTTTGGGGGCCGACGGTGAGATTAAGGGGCATATGTATCAACATCTCCATTTGCGATTCTCAAATAGCGATTTTTAAAGAATCGCTATTTGAGAATTGCAAAACGGGATGTATTTAAAACGCAAAACTTTAGCGATTTCTTAAAATTCCTTAATTGCGATTAGCAAATTGCGAAATCGCAATTAAGGAATACCTTCCCATTCATTTCTATGGGCCAGGAGACCCATAGGAATGAATGGGAAGTAATTCTCAAATTGCGATTCGCAATTTGCTAATCGCAATTTGAGAATAATTTCAAAGGTGCAAGGGTGTCATGATGACACCCTGATGCACCCCTGAAATGAGCATGTGTGTGTATATGGCGCACATACATGCCCTAAGGGCATGTATGTGCGCCACGTGGCACTTTGTAAAATTACAAAAAGTGCATTTTTAACAGAAATCGCAAATTACCACCAACTAGAAGTTGGTGGTAATTTGCGATTTCTTAAGGATAATTCGCAATGCTTTGGTGCGTGGTACATATCATTTAAGAAATCGCAATTTGCGATTTCTTAACTGCTTAGGCAAACTTAAGAAATCGCTAAATTAGCGATTCCTTAAATTTGCGATGAGAATTTGCCTCATACATCCCATTTTGCGAATTTTTAATCGCAAACGCTGTTTTTTGCGAATCGCAGCGTTTGCGATTAAAAATTCGGTTGATACATATGCCCCTACGTGAGCTATTGTCCAGAGTCACATGATGCTGAGCTGATCTGCCTTCGGCGCTGGGGACCGAACCGTGAGCCCTGCGGTCCCGAGTCAGCCATCCTGGTCTCTGCCTCCGGCGCTGGGGATCGAACCATGAGCCTTGCAGTCTGGAGTCAGCCACCCTGGCCGCTGCGCTACACCTCTCCCTCGTTCAGGATGCGTATTTCCATTTACCCTTCCTGCCGTCCTGTAGGTATTACTGAGATTCAAGGTGGGCCAGGAACACGTTTGCCATGCTCCTATTTGGCATTACCTGGTCCCACAAATGATTGTGGCAGTCATGGTGATACCATCCCGAAAACCATGCCATTGTGGACCTTACAGTGGGCGTTGTACCTCCCCCACTGCTACCTTTGGTTGACTTTCTATCTCATGGGCTTGCTTCTCATCCTATAGCTTGCCATCCTTGTCTTTAGTTTGTCTGTCCCCTGGAACATACCCACTTTACATTCGGTTGATAATCTGTCTTGTAACCTTCCACTGCTCACATTTAGGGAACTACTTTTTTCTTTTTCTTTCAGCACTCTATTAGAGTGCATGTGTTTTCAAGCTCTCTCCACATGTGTTGCTTCCATCGTCCAAAACACTCGAACCCTCACATTTTGTATTGCTCCCTCATCTCTCCCCAAGATGGTCCTTTAGTTTCCCCACCCCTTCCTGGATTTCTTATTTTTATTTTGTGGGCTTCCCCTGGCCCAGCCTCAACTATCTCCCTTACCCCTGCTCACTCCCCATTACTTCCTCCCCCCACCGCTCCTCTATTGGTCCCTGAACTTATCGCAGGCTGTGACATTATTTTTGTTACCTTTATTTTTTTTTCTGGTGGCATCGCCAGACCTTTTACACTCATAAAAAATATTTTTTTTTTATTTACCAATCGATATGGTGTCCGCCATCTTGGATGGTGACGCATGCACGCATATGTTTTCATCCATGCAGCCGTGTTATTGCTCCCTTTTTAAAAAAAACATTTTGCTATTTACCGATACTGCACAGTAACGGCAAAGCCAATAGGTCTCAAAGGCAAGAACTATTGGCTTTGCGAATGCTTGTCGTAATAAGATGACAACGCGTCTTCTGACAAGACAGTCACTGCCTGTTTTTTAATTACACACAGCCCAGTTTCAACTTTCCTCGGTGTAGGTTTGTATTGGAAAGACATTTGAAACTGTTCAGTGTGCGCATGGTAACCTCAGTTGAGAATAATCATTGCTGCGTAGCTACACCATTTGGGTGGTCACTCCTTTCTGACAAATTTGCATCTCTAAAGACCATAAGCAGAAAATAAACATACATTCCAATCTTTGGGAGAAATGTGGGGCTTTGTAGCTAAAGCTGTCAACTGATAACCGGTGGGGGGTGGCGGGGTAGGGGGTATGGAGGTAGGGGGAGGCACTTCAATTTATCGCCTTGTGTCTAAAATTGTAAATATGTGAAATGTAATACAAATGTGGATATGCAAAATGTAATCTGCCTGTGTAATTCTAACCTTGATGCATAGAATCTTGTATTGTCTTCAACACCTCTGTTAATTTTCGGCGTTGCGATGCTCACAAGCCAGATTCACACCATATAAATGGCAGTGCAGTGCTTAATTTGTAAGGGAAAAAAGTACCATTGGTCTCGGCAGAAGGCCACTCACTGCAGCTTCTGCCAACCATTGCCTCCGCCAGCACTGAGAATGACAGTCCTACTAACCATCACACTCCTACAAGTGTGGCAATTCAGACTATTCCAGAGACCCCCAAAGCTATAAGAATGGCTGGGGCAACAGATATTGGTAATTTGTAATGTATATTGACTTAATAAACAACCCTTGTACTGCTCATCTCTAAATTGGATAGACCATGTGGCAGACTGTCATAAGTGCTGGTGTTGACAATTAAGTGCCAGTGCCGAGCACCGGAAGCCACCGGCTCAAATTAAGCACTGCCTCAGGGACAGTTCATCAAGGCAGGTATTCTGATCCAAAAGCAAAACGCTGGCTTTATCCCTGTCAGGGAATAAGATATTAGGTCATTGTGAATGACTCCAAATAGAAAACTATGGAAATGACTCTGTTGCGGGTTTCCAGGGACCCCTGTGTTAAAAAACAGTAACAAAATTGTAGATTACAAAGGTTAAGGAGCTCCACCTGACAAATGCAAGATCTAGATTCTTAATGTATTTAATATACTCGCCATCAGTGTAAGTCAGTGACTCATCTTTGTCTCCACTCACATTTGACCTTTCAAACTATATCTCCAATCTAGTGTTTATGTTCCTCTTAAATACTCTAATCTACAAATGATGCAAATCTCAAGTTCTTCAGGTTTCATGAAGGAATTTAGCAAACATCACAGGCTATGAGCATTTAAAAACACATTTTATGTAGTTTGTTTGTTTGATATAAATTCTTCTTTATAAAGCAAGTATATACAATACATCTAACAAAAAAAGCAAAAAATACCCATGGCATGAAGATAAAATTATATTTTTATTCTCGGGATCTTACACATGAGAGGGTTTCTAAGTATTGCTTGTATATAATTCCTTGTTTGAAAAAACAATTTACAATTATTTTGGTGAGTCTTTATTGGGCACATTTATGCACGTTTTCACGAATTGTAAAGTCGTGCACCACTGCTTATATTGCAAACTGTTTATTAAGTAACTAATACATTGCAGAAAAAAGTAATAACATGGGATTTTAGCTGTTAAATGTTTGACTTGTTAAAGGCTTCATTCTAGGAAATGTATCCAGTCACTGGGCAGGGAATCAGAGTTATTCTTGTGCAAATGTTCTGAGATCCCACACTTTGATTTTCCTACACAGATACTTCAATACTTTTATTGAACAATTCTGGTAATTCAGTACTTCTTGTCCTCTTCGGCAGATGTGGTCATTCGCCTGTATACCGTTCGCGTGAGATGGCAGCCCGTGCCCTAGTTCCCTTTGTTATGGTCGATGATATACCAAAGACTGTGCTTTCTCTTCTTAATGGACTTCCAAACTGCACAGATCAATTTATACGGCAAAATCATATTCATGGAACACTTCTTCAGGTATGTTTTTTACATTTTTTTTATTTTGAAACAAAAATATTGAAGAAACTAAGATGATAGAGAATTGTAAATTCTCATGGATGCAATCTAATTCTAGAATCTCATTTTCTTGAAACGCCCTTTCCTGGTTCATAGTCATGTGGAAAACTTTTCTATAGCTTGACTTTATGCGGTGGAAAAGATGCTTGGTCCTGTCCTAAGTAAGCTGGTGTCATGTTTTTTAACACCAGGTGGAAACATTTCTTAAATAATCTTGTTTTTTAACAGATTATTAAACCAGAGCCCTCCCGCCACTGAAAGAAAGAAGAGACAGCCCTCTTTATTGGGAGACATATTTGATTTGACTCTGATGCTTTGGGCAGAGGCATGTTTGTGTCAAGCACATGGCGTTTGCAATTAAAACTAAAGAAATATTATTGGGAATCCATGTACTGAAAGTTGTATGACATTACAATGCTGCCAAATACCTTGCATGCCTTTACCACACATTTTTTACAGCACGTACCTTTACCACTCATATGCCTTTTACTACTCATATGCCTTTATCACGCAGGTAAGTATAATTAAGATATATATATATATATATATATATATATATTGATTGATGTGATCAAGGCCGCAGGTCGGCGGCCGAAACGCAAATAGAGAAGTTTGTTTGCATGTTTAGTAATGGCCGCCAATGTGGACTGAATCAAGTCCTATGTTGTTGTCTATGTTTGTAAATGGAGTATTTATGTCCACTGAGAAGTTGTTGCCTCTAGCAATTGACGAAGGCGATAGCTGAAACGCGTTTTGCTGTAAGCTGGTCCAATAAAGTAAAATTGGACAACTGTTCCCGTGAGTGCTGGTGCCTTTGTACCCGGAGCTTTGACTGAGTGCGGTGTCCGTCGCCGCAGAGAAAGCACCCGACCGCGAGTGAAGGGGCGTGACGGAGAAGTGAGCCGGATTGAATTCCTCTTCACCGCCGCAACGAACTTGCAACATTGTTTCACCACATGGAGAGCCCGCTACTGTAGCCGAGCAGAGGAAGACGTGAACCTCTTCGCGTTTGGACTCGTACTTGGCGGAAGGATCTCCGGAGCCGGTAGGAAATTGACATTCAATCGTTATAGCTATGTATTGAACTGCGGCAGGTCGATGGAACACACAGCAGATATCTTTTGAATTTAAAGAAGAGCTATGTTTAATGTAGAGGCGCGACGTGAAGTGGCCAATGAAATATTCAAAAAGAGAACTGATACTCGCTCAGGTGGGAGCGATGGTGACGGCGGACGGAATGGGACCCGCGGGTCCGATCCCCTGAAGGAACAGTTTGCGCGTTTAGAAAGACTCCACGAACGCGAAATACGGAAATGGTGGGAGGCCACCTCGCTGCAGCACTATATCGATGTGGAAAGAGTCCCTCGTGGTCTCAGAATCTACACTATTCCTGCCTATGAAAACCCGAACCCCAAATTGCTGGAGGAATGGGCAGAGCACACAGCTGCCTCCTCGAAGGGCATGTTACTGATATTGATCAAGTTCGCCTGGAGCGACAGGGACACCACGCTACAGGAGATTATAACATTGGAAGGGGAGATTGAAAAACAATGCGACAAGAGTAAATTGGAGGAGTTCAAGGAGGGTATGAAAAAACGCATTACAACCTATGAACTCAAAATCAGGCAAAGGAAACAAAGCAAGTTCGAACGCGACGAGCGCGATTATGAGCAGGGACGCGTCTTGACCTTTGCCAAAAGGTATGATTTACCGAGAAGACAATTACTCAGTCGCAAAGGCAAAACAACAACTGAGCAACGCGATACATCAGAATCAGAAGTTACTGATGCTGAGTTGAGTAGTGATGAGAGAGAAATAAGGCGTGCTGAAGAAGCAGTGGCGACAACTTTTCACGAGGAATTTCACATTATCCGGGAAACATGGGGCAGAGGTGGAAGAGGCAAACCTATGCCACAAAGGAAAAAAGCAGACGCAGAACAAGGAGGGGCGGCTGGAGCAAGCAGCAGCACCGCATCGGATCACCCGGAGCAGGAGAGGGGCGAGACGATAACATCAGAGTCTCTTACAGTGGTAAATCTAACACCAAGAATACTAACGGAGGTGGAATTAAAAGTTTTACAATATGGATTAAGTTTCTGCCCCTCAAGGAGGTCTGAATACACGCAAACCAAAATTGATTTGTTCCGATTTGCGCGGAAAATGAAACTCGCAAAATATTTTCAGGGCAAAAAATCTACAAAAGAGAAAGAAATACCATCTACCAGTGAAATGGAAAATCTTACAGCTGGTGATTTAGAAACGTTGGCAGTCATGGAAGATCTACAGCACGAGGGTGACCCCAGACAACTGATCGCAAAGAGAGGTGTGGATCAATCGGAGATTATTCAAATCAATCCAGGTAGCCCATTTAAACCAACGTCTAAATTTGTGCCGATGATGCCAGCTGACTCCATTGATATATTCACTGAGGCAGTGACACAGGATTTGATCAAATTAAGAGGAAGCAACATGAACAACAGAAGGAGGGGCAATATTACCGCGAAACAAAAACAGGCGATCAAGGATTTACAGAATGATAAATCCATTATCTGTAAACCATCCGACAAGGGGGGTAAGGTCGTCTTGATGACTTTTGACTACTATCAGAAAGAAGCACTGAACCAACTTAATGACACATCCAGTTATATGAAGATTACACGTAAAGAATTTGAAAGCAGTGCAACATCTTACAGGAATCTTCTGAATAGGTGGTACCATAAGGGGATGTTATCTAAAGAAGAATATGGCTTTTTGGAATGTAGACATCCGAAAATTCCAACATTTTACCACTTACCAAAGTTACATAAAGACCCTGTTAAGCCCCCCGGACGCCCAATTGTTTCCTCTTTGGGAAGTTTAACTGAGCACATGTCTCAGTACGTAGATTTCTTTTTTGTCTGAACCAGTCACTAAACTCACCTCCTACATCAAGGATACCAAGGATTTTTTGAAACGAGTACAAAATGTACACTGGGAAAATAACTTTGTAATGATGACCCTCGACATATCTAGTCTATACACAAGCATTAACCATGACCAAGGAATGCAGGCGATTCAACACTTCCTGAATGATCGGCCAATTAACTTGGCAGAACATAATACAATGATAATTGAATTTGTGAGATTCTGCCTGCACAATAACATTTTTCTGTTTCAGGATGTCTTGTTTAAACAAATACGTGGTACCGCGATGGGGACCTGCTTCGCCCCCAGCTACGCGAACTTGTTCATGGGCTGGTGGGAGGAGCAGGTGGCCTGGGCGGAGACCAATGCATGTTGGACTCAAAGAGTCATTTGTTGGACAAGATACATTGATGATTTGTTCATTGTTTTTAATGGAACTGAACAAATGGCAAATGATTATGTTGAAGTACTTAACAACAATGACCTTAACCTTAGGTTCACAGGGGATATCAGTAATAAATGTGTGAACTACTTGGACTTAGTGGTGTTCCCCATGGAAGGTAGACTGTGCACTCGTTTGCATAGAAAACCGACCGCGGGGAATTCTGTATTGCATGCCCGGAGTTGCCATTTTGAGAAGACCATAAGTAGTATACCCTATGGTGAACTCCTTAGGATTAAGCGGAATTGCTCCCTAGATAGTGACTATCAAGCAGCAGCGAGAGAAAGCATGAATAGGTTCAAGCAAAGAGGTTATCATCAGGACATCCTTAATGAGGCTGTCAGAAAAGCAGAAATGAAGTCTAGACTTGATTTGATTGAAAGTGAGGATCACATCACCAGACCAGCAAGTAAGATTGACAACAAATTCAGGATAATTATAGATTATTCTGAGGATGCTCAGGTTATCAGAAACATACTAAGAAGGAATTGGTATATCCTAAAAACGGATTCAATTTTAGGAAAAGACATACCTAAGGCACCACTATTGACATTTAGAAGAGCTAGAACACTACGTGATGACCTAGTACAAAGCCATTGTAACAAAGAGAGGATAACACCACCCTTTGGGAGAATAACTGGTTTTTATCCGTGCTTAAAATGCAGGGCTTGTAGAAACAGCAAGAAAACAACACATTACAAAGTCCCAGGTCTCAAGTCTCCCAGAAAGATCAATAAACTGATGAATTGCAATACCAGTTTCACAGTTTACTGCCTGGTTTGCCCCTGTGGTTTATATTACATAGGGAGCACCATTCACCCAACCAAGGTACGCATTTTGGAACATATGAGGGCTATTCACAATAAGGATGTGTCATATCCAGTGGCAAGACACTTTGAATCCCTTCAACAGAGCAATAGGGATTTATTAAGTTTTTTCTGCCTGGATCATGTGCCACTAAATGTTAGAGGGGGTGACAGACAGTTACAACTAAGGAAACTTGAATCCAGGTATATCATTGATGTACAGACCAAAATGCCACTTGGTCTGAATAGTGGGGAGGAGTTGGCTGTCCACCTGTAGTTTGAAGTATCTGTATATTGATCCTGATTATGCTGTATTATTATTATTTTTATTTTTATTGAAATTGTTTTTCAACATATGACAGAACAAAACCCATCCAGGGTGTGATGTTTTTGAAAGGCCCATCCAGGGCAGAATTGTATCGCAAATAGAGAAGTTTGTTTGCATGTTTAGTAATGGCCGCCAATGTGGACTGAATCAAGTCCTATGTTGTTGTCTATGTTTGTAAATGGAGTATTTATGTCCACTGAGAAGTTGTTACCTCTAGCAATTGACGAAGGCGATAGCTGAAACGCGTTTTGCTGTAAGCTGGTCCAATAAAGTAAAATTGGACAACTGTTCCCGTGAGTGCTGGTGCCTTTGTACCCGGAGCTTTGACTGAGTGCGGTGTCCGTCGCCGCAGAGAAAACACCCGACCGCGAGTGAAGGGGCGTGACGGAGAAGTGAGCCGGATATATATATATATATATATATATATATATATATATATATATATATATATATATATATATATATATATATATATATTGATTGATGTGATCAAGGCCGCAGGTCGGCGGCCGAAACGCGTTATGTGGACCATTTTTGGCATTGAATAAACTCTGGATTTTACACCTGCTACTGAGGTCTGTGCCCGTGTGTTCCTTGCTGGCTGCAGTTACTACGGGACTTTGTGCTGATATATATATATATATATATATATATATATATATATATATATATATATATATATATATATATATATATATATATAATTCACTGAAAAAACCATGGGTTTCACACACGTTATAGTTAGGAATTAGCATTTAAAAAACCTTGCAAATTCACTGAAAAAACCAAAGGTTTCACACATGTTATAGTTAGCTGGACATTTCACTCGTAAAAAAACAATGAAATTCCCCCGTTATAGTTAGTTCAGCTAACTATAACTCGCGCGCCTGCAATGCACTACTGATGACGTCACATATTACATCACTCATGACATGGTCACTGACATCACTCATGACATCACTGATGACATCTCAAATGACATCACTGATGACATCACTGATGACATCATCCTTGTGATAGAGTGGCAGACCTCCTCTTCCCCTAATATAACCTTTGATACACACATTCAAAAATAGAGACTAAAATTTTTAAAACAATGGACATACCAATACCAGTTACAAGAACCTCTTAAGTAATTCTAAGAACCACATACACATCCTATCATTCACCAACAGTCCTATACAGTCACTCATACATGCACTCACTCATCATATGTACTCATACACCTATACATCCTGTTACACAATGCCACTCATCCATAGAGTTACTCACACATACTCACTCATGCTAATAAAGAAACAAACATACATTTATTAGCTTATACAGTTATACACACACCACCACACTTACTTCTACGGAAACTTACACATACTTAGTCTTATAAACAATCACTTATAGAAACACATACTTATTCATACAGGAACTCTTTCAATCTCTCACTCTCACATATACTCACTTATATACACCAATAGTCACATATACTATTTTAATAGATATGTAGTTACTCATAAAGACACTATTGAGACAGTCATTCACTCACTAACACACCCATACACACACTCATCCACCCATACAGTCCTGCACACATGCTGTCTTCAACACATACAAAGAGTGAATCACTCATTCATGCACCTATGCACTACATAATACCCCCCACCGAACCATACAGACACTCAGACTGATACTCAAAAAAACAACTAATAACCTATATAGACACCCATGAAGCTACTCACCAACCCATGCAGCCACTTATACACAAAGTGAGAGACTGATACAGATATTTTCATATTTAAACATTACTCAGTAAGCCATGTATTCACTATGATACACTTAATCAGTCAGTTACACAATAAATTTTTCAAAAACAAAGCATCCATTTAGACACTTATATACCCATTTATTCTTTCATTGACCTTGAGATATACATATATAAAACATATTTAATTTTCAGAAAAACACACATTCACTGGATGATGTCATCAGTGATGTCATCAGTGATGTCATTTGAGATGTCATCAGTGATGTCATGAGTGATGTCAGTGACCATGTCATGAGTGATGTAATATGTGACGTCATCAGTAGTGCATTGCGGGCGCGCGAGTTATAGTTAGCTGAACTAACTATAACGGGGGAATTTCATTGGTTTTTTACGAGTGAAATGTCCAGCTAACTATAACATGTGTGAAACCTTTGGTTTTTTCAGCGAATTTGCAAGGTTTTTAAATGCTAATTCCTAACTATAACGTGTGTGAAACCCATGGTTTTTTCAGTGAATTTGCAAGGTTTTTTAAATGCTAATTCCTAACTATAACGTGTGTGAAACCCATGGTTTTTTCAGTGAATTTGCAAGGTTTTTTAAATGCTAATTCTTTTTTTTTTTCAATTTTTTTAACATATTTTTATTTTAATTTTCTATCCTTTTTTAAAGACTATGGTTACATTTTAAAAATTCTACAATATATTTTTTTTTTCCATTTTTTTAAACTAAACAGGTAAGATTTATTAGTATAACATAGTGGTTTTTTTTCCCCTTTTTTTTTTTTTATTATGTTTTTTAACGTGCGCGTACGGTAAGCGCACGTCTTGCTTTCATTACATTAGATTTCTACGCTGTTTGCGTTCATTCACGCAATTTGCGTAGACCTACGTCACGCGCGCGCAGCGCGTAACGCGTACGCTGCACGCGCATGTTACGCGGAAGTGAAGGGGCGTATCTGTTTTGCGCATGCTCGCGTGCGCGTGTCTTTTTTACGCGCATGCGTACTTTTACCGTAAGCGCTCCGTAAGCGTAACGTACGCGCACGGTGGGTCATGTGATCATGAAACACAACTTTTGATTGGTTGAAACTACTTTCAGTTCTAGAACTCTCCTACACCACACCCATTCCCCTCATTTCTGCTTGTGATCCCTTAGGAGAAGGAGCTGAGTTGTCTTTGTGATACGATGGCAGAACAGCAGAACTCTTCTGAGAGTGAGGCTAGCAGCACTACCTTGAGGCAGAGAAGGAGGAAACAAAAGAGCTCTTTCATATGGGAGTATTTTTCTTTTCCAGAGGACAAGAAAAAGGTAAATGCACCCTTAGTGACTTGTAAGCTTTGTGGCCGTGTACTTTCAAGAGGGAATCCCAACAAGAAGTATTCCTTCGGGAATCACACCATGTTGAGACACCTTCAAGATGTACACGGTAGGACACATGCTCGACATACTGAAGGTAACCCTTCAGTAAGTCAACCAAGCACATCCACAGCAGCTCAGCCTGGTCCATCATCTGCAGGGCCGAGTCCATCTTCGGTAGGTCAGCTGAGCCCTTCATCTGTGGGGGGAGCATCTCCTTTTTCTAGTCCTCTGGAAACCAACCATCGGTTTGCGAGGGTTTTAATTCGGTGTGCCACTTGTCATGATCTAATTTGTCATAGGGAGACCAGTGTTGCCCTAGTGAACAATTTAATAGATCAGCACATTTGTCGTACCGACTAATATTCCCATTCTTTCTTTCCTCTGTCCCTGCATGAACACAACGGCTCTTTTAAGAGCCAACCTTACCTTTTAACTTTTTTTTATATTTTTTTTAAATAAAACTTTTGTATTTTTTTTTTACCGTACACGTAATTTTTTTTTTTTTTTTTTTTTTAAACTAAAAATCAATTATCACATTACAAGGTCCTTGAGAGACTACAATGAAAAACTGAAAATGTGATTGTGGAGAAGTGGAAAAAAGGGACCATGAAATTTTTGACTTACCATACCCACTCAAAAAATTATTTATTAATTTAAATTTAATTTTAATTGCTTTAAAAATGGTTCAAGTTTTCGAAAATTTTCTATCTCAATCTGAAAAAAAAGAAAAAAGTATTAATATTTAATAAAACATTTTATAATACAGTACACATAGTTACATATTTTCCCCAAAAAATTTTTGCCTTTTTTTTGCTGTTTTCAGAATATATTGCATTTCACTATAAATTATGAAAGCAATTGCATTCATCATTTAACAGCGGGCAAAAAAAAAATAACAATCTCAAAGATTGTTTTAAAAAAGCCCAGAATCTCTTTTAACTTAAACATAACATTATAGAAATGCATAATATTCCTAAAAAATATCATCTAATATCAATACTTATTTCTTTAAAATACCGTCTGACATTTTTGTTTCAGAAGTATAATCACAAAAATGTATCTCAAATAACTCCACAATACATCTGGTTCCATTTCCTTTAGGCCAAATAGTAATTTTAAAATTCTTTTTTGATTAAATTTCCAATGTTAATCCAATAAAATTCTAAAGTTTAAATTGTACAGATCTCACCGATTCTCTGTAACATTTTGGTTTCCGAAAGATTAATTAATAATTAAATAAGTCCACAATACAATTGTTTACCTTTCCTCATGGCCAAATAGTAATTTTAAAAATCTTTTTTGAATAAATTTCCAATGGCAATCCAATAACATTCCAAAATTTAAATTGTGCAGATGTTACCGATTTTGTCTAAATTTTTGGTTTTCCAAAGTTTCATTAAAAATTTAAAAAGTCCACATTACAATTGGTTACCTTTCCATTAGGCCAAATGATAATTTGTAAAATCATTTTTATTGAAAATTCCAATGGCAATCCAATAAAATGGTAAAATTGTTTTGTACAGATCTTGCCAAGTCTCTCTAAAATTTAGGTTTCAGGAAGATTAGATAGGAATTTGCTAAATCAAAAGGCAAACGTTGCTTGAAAATCAATTGGGAATCATTACACAGTGTCCAGCCTTTTTCACATTTAAGATAAACTGTGTAATGTCCAGAAGTAACAGTAGGTCCTTCATGGAAAATTATTGCAACTGTTACAAAAGTTTTTCCTGAAATTGATAATTGCTGTCCTGTAAACTTCTTTATTAAAGTATCCAATTTTGAACCATCAGCTTTACATCGTTGCATCATTAAAATTACATACTGTCCGTATTCCTTTAAAATTAACGTTGAAAACATTTCAGATTGACACTCACCGCATTCCATGCTATGATTAGCATCTTTAACTAATTTAGCAAAAGTGACTGTTTTACTTTCTGGCAATGTTAAATAAATAAATCTTTCAAAATCAACATTAGAGCCACATGTATTGTAACAGTTTTCACAACTATGTTCCCATTTATAAGAGACACCAAACATATTTTCAATGGGAACCCCTTCTTCTTCCAGTACCTGAAGAAAAAACATCAAGAATTCCTGTGCGTCTTGCTGTACATTTTGAGAAAACTGTGTTCGTCCTGAACATACATCTAAAAGTTTTCTAATTTCAGTAGCACTTTCTATTTGAGTTTTATCATTACTCAGCTTTTGAAAAAGGAGACTCAACTCAGAACAGAATCTTTTTCTCTAATTTACTATTATCTGCTCTTGCACACTTTCCAGATAAAATGCAACATTCAGCACTACATTAGCGTAGCAGTTGACACCAGAGCTATTTTCAAAATGACATCCTACAACCTCTTCTTCATTTTCCTTTTTCTTTTTGCTTGCAATTACATCACTCCTCTTTTTTTTCCTCCTCTCTACATCTTCATTACAGATATTCTCATTTCTCCTTTTACGAGAAACTACACGTTTCTCCAACACAGGATACTGACCTAAATGAGGAGCATAGGTTCTTCTTAATCTATTATACTCCTTTACACGATTTGTATCAGCACTAACTTTTGAGTCATCAAAGTCTATCATGAATAAACCAGATAATGTTTTCACTCGTGACAAAGCTACATAAGCCATACCTTCTTTGAACACAGTTGAACCAATGTTCACAAAAGCACAATCTACAGTCAATCCTTGAGACTTGTGAATAGTTACAGCATATGCTAGAGAAAACGGAAACTGCTTCCTACGTACATATAAGTCTTTCACAAGCATGAAACGAACTGAACAATGACAAATGTCTTTAACTTCTTCTATCTGATCAAATTTTATTTTTAAACATTCAATTCCATCTTTTTTCTGATAATTAATAAAACCCACAACTCTTCCCATAGCTCCATTAACTAAACCTTTTTCAACATCCAAATTTCTCCTTAAAAATACTCTACAGTTCATGCAAACATATAGATTTTTTTCTAATCCAGCTGTTTTGGAAATGTTCTTCTCTAGTGAATCCAATTTATTTTTCAGTGTGCCTGTTAATGTGATAGTAATTCTTCCATCCTCAATTTTGTCCACTGCTTCCAATTTCCTGATATCTTCCTTTTCCAATTTTAAAAGCTCCTCATTGAATATTGAGCATTCACGTAGAGTTGGCATTAAGCAGATGACACTTTTCTTTTCTGCAATGTTCTTGTATATCTTCTCTGCAACTATTTCTTCCTTTGGAAATAAATTATGTAGCAGCCGACTCTGTAATGCTTTTTTGCCAACTTCTGTGAGTAGTCCAATCCTGATATCTTTCAGAATACTTCCATATTCTTCATCGTTTGCTTGCCTCATATTAGTAGTAAGTTCCGTGTACTCAAAGAAGGACCAAATATTTGCATTACCGATGCTTCCCAATGACTTCTTTGTGTCTTCATGTGTCACAGTATTAAACACTGGTTGTCCTTTAACTGGAGTAAGTTGTAGAAGATCCCTAAAAACTATGACATGTTTTCCATCAAATAACACGTCATAGTCTGTCCTTAGAATTTGCTGCATTCTTAAATGCACAAAGGCAAGCATTAAGTTTGATACCATGCTCACCTCATCAATAATGAGAACTTGCATCTTCTTCAATACTCTTGAAACTTCCAAGCATGCTTCTCCAGTTAGCTTGTTGTATTGTATTTTGTTCTCATGCTCCACTGGTAACATTAGCAAATGATGTAAGGTGATTCCTTTTATGTTATATGCTGCTAACCCAGTTGGAGCAGTAACCACACAAGACAAAGTAGAATCCGTTTTTTGCTGTAGGTAGCTTCTGATGACTTTTATTAGGAAACGTTTTCCAGTTCCAGCTTGTCCGCTTACATACATCCTGATTGGATGAAATGATGTGCATGAGCACTCTTTTTTTCATGTAGAAATCCGTGATCAATTTTGTTTCTGATCTCTTCATAAATTTGTTGCTGCTCTTCATTCAGTTGTCTTTCCAAATTTTGTAAGTCTATAAATTCTTCTTGAGCTTTATTCATAGCCGTTTCCACTTCATTCATGGCTATTGATGCTTCATTTTCAACGATTGGTTGTCCTAGGGGATCTTGACTGAGTGTTCCTGAACTTTGGCTGTCTTGAGAACTGTCTCTGGCTACTTCTGCTGCAATTGTAGTTTCCTGTTCAATTTCTTCATTTAACATTTGCAGATAAGTTGTGAATTTACTGCATTGTATGCTGTCTTTGCAAGCATTAAATGAATCTTCATAGCTTTGAAATTCTCCCAGTAGTTCATCCTCTGTACGCCATGGTTTAAACAGCTGTAAAAGAGCCAAGTAGTAAAATTCCTTTTTGTCAGTAGTGTCGCAACTCAGCTTCCTGTGATTTATCAAACTTCCTTTTGTTTGCTTCACCAAACATCCTTCCTCACCAATGACTTTATATTTTCCATTGTTGATGTCTTCTGCGGCTTTCCGTGAATAAATGTAGTTCTGCAGCACTTCATAGAGACACATGTTCTCCAGATGATGACTTCTCTTGGGATAATATGTGTCCAACATGTTTGATTTCAAAATATCTGTACTTTCTGGGTCATTCTCGGCCAAATATTCAATTTCTCCAACAGATTTCAGTACCCGATTTCTCATTGCTGCAAGGCCTAAACTTGCCCAAATTATTCTTCTTGATTTCGAGTAGAAGATAACCTATCTGAACATTCGTAGGATCCAATTTCTCGATGCAATAACATCTTTAAACTGAAACTGTACAGCTTCTTACTGACAGTCTTCTCATGAGAAATCTCTTCCCACATTTCTTTCAATTCAGTTTTTTCAGATTTAGTAATGTAAGACGTTACATATCGAGCAACAGCAATGGAATTGTCAGCTACATACTGTATATCCATGTTAGCATTCCACATGGATAAAATGACTGGGTTGTAGTCATTTATATTTTTTGATTCTTCTTTTCTTTTTAGGTTGTAGGTATTCTTAGGTGATTTTCTTGTGATAGTATGTCTCACAGATGACATAAAACTGTTTACTCTTCCATTTGAAAGAACAGGTCTAGGAAATCCAAATCGACATTTAGTGTAGTATTTATCTTTGCTCTTGTATTTCCGTCGACAGTATTTTCCACACCGATGACTTTGGAAACGTAAAGCTTGCTCCTTTAACTCTTTCTCTTCTGTGCTTTTTGGTATAGCACATGTTGCATATTCTTCAATGTAAGATAACACTGCTTCATCAGTATCTGTTCCAAACTTTGGGGCATCCTTGATCCACAACAGCATATGAATATGAGGAGCACCTCTTGCCTGGTACTCTTTTCTCCAAAAGAAATCCACTACTTCTCCTAGAGGTGGATTTTTTTTATTGCAGATGAAGGACATCATAGCCTCAAATCTATGATTGAAATATCTGCAAACATTAACCGGATCCAATGAGCACAGTTCTCCTGCTGTCTTGTATTCGATGTTTTTAATGTTTGAATTTGCCTCTCGTAGAAAATCCAGTAAATCATCCCAAGCGTACTCAGCACAGCTTAGGGTAAGGAACCATGTTGGTGTTCCTAAATTTCGTAACATACATTTTAATTCACCATGGCGTCGGTACCAATATTCATTTGTCCCACGCTGACAAGCCATCAGATTGATCAGTTGTGTTTCCAAATGATCAACTCGGTGCTGCACTTTCTCCATAAAATCCTTAGCAGACACATTTTGTAAATGTACTCCACTTTTTAAAATGTGATTTACTGCATAAGATAGTGCAGACAAGTCACTTTCAAATAAAATATGGAACAAATAAGGAATACTTTGTCAAAATCTGGGATATTCTGCATATAGTCTTGTAGTCCGATACTCAGAAGCTGGAATCTGTTCTGGACGTTCATCGTATCGTCCTCCTTTTCCTTTAGGAAACAGCTGGGGAAAACATCGAGCTTCCAAGCTCTCCTCCCATACACTCACGGGAGTTCCTTTTGCTTTCTTCATCTGAAACAGATCAATATTGTCTCCCATAACTTCTTTTGAATGAAGAGGATGTATGCTAAAATGTTCATAAATTTCTTCTTCCTTTGACTTGTCCACTTTTTCAATTTGTCCAGTTGGTGTTTCTGTGTCTTCTTGTAAATCTTCTTCTTCTTCTTCTATATAAATTGATTCATACCATTTGTTATTCCTTTTCAAATACAAATTTGCTCTTTGTACTTTCCGTACATCTACCAGCTCCTGCCAAATCTTCTTATTCTTTGTAGGTACACCATTAACCAGAATAACTAATGGTTCAGTTTCCAAAGTATCTGCATCAATAGTTTCCATATTTTTTTTCAAATCCAAGGGCAAATACACCACTCTACCTTTTAAACCTCTCAGTAAATCTGAAGGAGGTAATTTACCAGTTTTGGGCTCCATACGTACTATGGTCTGGAACGGATGAACACATTGAATAAGTATAGACTCATATGTATTTAATTCAGAAAGTTCGGCAGGAATAACATCCAATTCTAAATTATTATGTACAGCTCTGGTTGGCATTCTATTTTCCTCTAACTTGTTGTAACAGTATTTACAAATACGCTGATCTTCACCCAATTCAAAACAATTTTCAAGAAATATATATGTGGCAAAATCCTTCCACTTATAATTATCTTCATTTTCACTCTTTCTGTAGAGATCAACATTCCTAGTTTGTTTTCTATAATGAGTTCTGCGGCAACAAATACAAGTTATATTTGGTCTTTCATTAGAGATTATTGCAAATTTTGTTATGTGATCATTAAATGTTTTACTTACAGAGGGTTCTACATTCTCTTCCACTTCTTCCTCATTTACTGTGTCCTTTTCTGCACTGTCTTGTTCAGGACCAAAGTAACAAAACTGAATTTCATCAACAACCTTCTCTACATCTGATACCGATCCACGGAACAGAGCCCTATTCAATTCATCTAACTTTATTGCTGGACTTTTAGCAAAATACAACCGTCTCACAAACTTTCTCATTTCAGTATGATGAACAGCCAGCATCCTAAAATGATGGAAAACACTATTACACACTTTTCTAGATAGACAAGCCAGAGAATGACCCTGCAAACCAGTATTCTCTCTCACTCTACATGGATCTAGACTTTGAAGCACCTTAATCTTCTGTTTTACACTTTTTTTACTATATTCTCTTAGAAACTCACGAAATTTATCAATAGATTCCTGACGCACAGTGCAAATACTACTACAATTCCAAGTGTACACTGGGGCTTTAGGACGTCTCCCCATAGCCTCATCCGCCATCACTTGTACCTCATCTCTTGGAACCATTTTCTCCTTCTCCATTATGCAACCATTTTTCACTTCATAAGCACGACCTCTGGTGTCAACTGCATGCAGCAAACTATTACTTTGAAAATAACTCTCTTCATTAAAAAAAGGTTCACTACTTGAACTATGCATCCATTCTCCTAAAAACACTTTACAAAAGTTTGTTCTGTTCACTACTCTTTTCCTTTTGCTTTGTGATTTCAGTACATTAAACATTTTATCTAATGTACGCATCCTATTCAAAATTAAAATGAATAGTTTCCTTTTTAATTCTAATGCCTTTGCTGCAATGGCTTCAATTTCTTTTTTTCTCTTGTAATATTTTGCCTTTTTCTTATATTTCTTCACATCCTTTATCAAAGTGGACATAACTCTTCTCTGAAACATTTTTCTACGTATCTCTTTAAACACTGTTTTTCTGTTTAAGTTAATCTTTATTGTTGCAGAAGGTATATTTGCATTAACTAAATTCTCAATTTTTTCCTGTTCTTTTCTATTGAAAACATTCTTTACAGTACAGACATTTTGTACATTTTTCCTTTTTTTGAAGATGTTCTTTAAAAAATCTTTTGTCTGCTTACCAGAAGATTTTCTCTTTTTCCCAACATGAGGATCTCCAACTAACTTAGGTCCTCCAGTTGTCTTCAAATATAGTTTTTTTTTGTGGTCTTTCTTTAGTCTGGATTTTGTAGGCATCTTAAATTTTGTTCACTGCTCTTCAGCAATACCTGAAAAAAACTAAAAAAAAATTCCTTTATTTTATTTAAATATATTACTACATTTTTTATGATCTTTTCAAATCTTAAAATACTATAAACCCCTTTCCTATAAATGAAAATCACAATAACACCTTCACAAATTAAATATCTAAAAACAATTCCTGTGTGCACACAGAGTCATGCTTTGAAATTAGGCAGAAAACGAAATTTCTTTGCCAATTGCAAAGCATACTTTCTACTACTTTTTTGGCAAGTGATAAGTACTTTTACAGTCTGACACATTTTGAATCCACTTTTCAGATTCTGAAAACAGCACATGTCCAAACAGCTTTTTCAGACCAGCAACATGTGTAACCTGGGTGACTGACTACACTCCAGCAAGGGCAACCAGCCTTAGTGATGCTGAATGTATTTGCATTACTGATTGAAACCTCAAACCCCACTCGGTTGTGAATACTGTGCATGTTTCCACAGGATAAACAGCTGGTGTGTGCTAAGAGTTTGCTTCTGCACAAAAAAAATAGGTCCCCCTTTCCATCTAATGCAAATGTAAAATCACCAGAGCAATACGCAATAAATCTCTGCCTGTAATTCCTCTTTGCACACAGAGTCATGTTTACATATTAGTCAGAATTCGCAATTTCTTTGCCAATTTGAAAGCACACTTACTACTCTTTTTTTTGGCAAGTGATAAGTACTTTTACAGTCTGACACATTATGAATCCACTTTTTAGATTCTTAAAAAAGCACATGTCCAAACAACATTTTCAGACCAGCAACATGTGTAACCTGGGTGACTGACTACACTCCAGCAAGGGCAACCAGCGTTAGTGATGCTGAATATATTTGCATTACTAAGTGCAACCTCAAACCCCACTCGGTTGTGAATACTGTGCATGATTCCACAGGATAAGCAGCTGGGTGTGTGCTAAGAGTTTGTTTCTGCATAAAAAAATAGCTCCCCCTTTCCATCTAATGCAAATGTAAAATCACCAGAGCAATACCAAACACCTTTCTGAGACCAGCAACATGTGTAACCTGGGTGACTGACTACACTCCAGCAAGGGCAACCAACGTTAGTGATGCTGAATATATTTGCATTACTAAGTGCAACCTCAAACCCCACTCGGTTGTGAATACTGTCCATGATTCCACAGGATAAGCAGCTGGCTGTGTGCTAAGAGTCTGCTTCTGCACAAAAAAATGGCTCCCCCTTTACATCTAATGCAAATGTAAAATCACCAGAGCAATAGGCAATAAATCTCTGCCTGTAATTCCTATTTGCACACAGAGTCATGTTTTCATATTAGTCACAAAACGAAATTTCTTTGCCAATTTGAAAGCACACTTACTACTCTTTTTTTTGGCAAGTGATAAGTACTTTTACAGACTGACACATTATGAATCCACTTTTCAGATTCTGATAAAAGCACATGTCCAAACTGCTTTTTCAGACCAGCACCATGTGTAACCTGGGTGACTGACTACACTCCAGCAAGGGCAACCAACCTTAGTGATGCTGAATGTATTTGCATTACTGACTGAAACCTCAAACCCCACTCGGTTGTGAATACTATGCATGATTCCACAGGATAAGCAGCTGGCTGTGTGCTAAGAGTCTGCTTCTGCATAAAAAAATACCTCCCCCTTTCCATCTAATACAAATGTAAAATCACCAGAGCAATACGCAATAAATCTCTGCCTGTAATTCCTATTTACACACAGAGTCATGTTTTCACATTAGTCACAAAACGAAATTTCTTTGCCAATTTGAAAGCACACTTACTACTCTTATTTTTGGCAAGTGATAAACACTTTTACAGACTGACACATTATGAATCCACTTTTCAGATTCTGATAAAAGCACATGTCCAAACTGCTTTTTGAGACCAGCACCATGTGTAACCTGGGTGACTGACTACACTCCAGCAAGGGCAACCAGCCTTAGTGATGCTGAATGTATTTGCATTACTGACTGAAACCTCAATCCCCACTCGGTTGTGAATACTATGCATGATTCCACAGGATAAGCAGCTGGCTGTGTGCTAAGAGTCTGCTTCTGCATACAAAAAAATGGCTCCCCCTTTACATCTAATGCAAATGTAAAATCACCAGAGCAATACGCAATAAATCTCTGCCTGTAATTCCTATTTGCACACAGAGTCATGTTTTCATATTAGTCACAAAACGAAATTTCTTTGCCAATTTGAAAGCACACTTACTACTCTTTTTTTTGGCAAGTGATAAGTACTTTTACAGACTGACACATTATGAATCCACTTTTCAGATTCTGATAAAAGCACATGTCCAAACTGCTTTTTCAGACCAGCACCATGTGTAACCTGGGTGACTGACTACACTCCAGCAAGGGCAACCAGCCTTAGTGATTCTGAATGTATTTGCATTACTAACTGAAACCTCAAACCCCACTCGGTTGTGAATACTATCCATGATTCCACAGGATAAGCAGCTGGCTGTGTGCTAAGAGTCTGCTTCTGCATAAAAAAATACCTCCCCCTTTCCATCTAATGCAAATGTAAAATCACCAGAGCAATACCAAACAGCTTTCTGAGACCAGCAACATGTGTAACCTGGGTGACTCACTACACTCCAGCAAGGGCAACCAGCCTTACTGATGCTGAATGTATTTGCATTACTGAGTGCAACCTCAAAACCTTAAAGTATTCCTTATTTTTACCAGTACACCTTAATTTATCGTGAAAACATAGTCCATATTATTTTACATGTTCCTCACATTTAAATTTCTCCCAAAACAGAAAATAATAAACACAACTTCAACAAAAGGAATTCCAATTCTATTATTCATTTCTTAATTTACCATATACATCCCCTCTCAAACTCTAAACTCACCTTTAAAATTAGTTAGTTGTGAAAGAAATGTGGCACTCAAACAGCAGATTATCAGAGCCAGGATCTCTGTTCTGTACACCTCTCTCCTCTCAGCAGAACCAGATAATGGCAAACTTTCCCTCTCTTTTTCCACACATATACATGTAAGTTTCAAATCTCAGTGCTTCCCCCTTTTTTTCAAATGTAATCACACATTTCTATTGGTTGAAAACCAACCCTTTTCCAAAAGTACCCTTCCCCCAACTTGACTTCTGCCTAGTACCCTTCCCCCAACTTGACTTCTGCCTGCTACCATAGCAACAGCTCATGGAACACTGCTGTGTGGAGTTAGGTCAGAAGTTCGCCACACAATGTTTCATTTCCAAAGAGCAGGAGTGCTTGACTTTTCAAACCTAACAGCAAATCCATAGTACTGTTCTTTGGTAACACATTTTTCTGTACCAATACAAAACATGCTTCTATAAATTTACACATACAGCCTAGTTTTTATTCTAGAATGGTATGAAACAGCCAATCAGTTCTTTTTTTTATAAAAAAAAAATGTATGCCTCCATTTCCAAACTGTCTTTCATTTCTTTTTACCATTCTACTGAATTACACCTCCTGAGGGCATCCAGTTCTCCTTTTAAGATGTTCACAGTGTGGATTGTAGGGCACAGCTATGTCTTC
The DNA here is from genome assembly GCF_964204655.1 of Triturus cristatus. Classification (NCBI taxonomy): domain Eukaryota; kingdom Metazoa; phylum Chordata; class Amphibia; order Caudata; family Salamandridae; genus Triturus; species Triturus cristatus. Next base: position 1,637,686,158 of record NC_140589.1, read on the forward strand.
TGGAGTGAAAAGTATGCAGAGAAAACAGATATGGTGAGAGACCTTGCTTTGCCAAATGTAGACATTAAATGGATTGGTCAGAGAGGGTTAAAGTGGCACCAATTGATGCCATTGGTGAAATCCTTCATGCAAATCCAACACCCTGACCTCATAATAGTGCACTGTGGTGGCAATGACCTAGGCACTTTGACTGGGGTAGGTCTGGAAATGCTTATGAAGGAGACCTTTGCACAACTGTTTTCACTTTTCCCTAAAACTGCCTTTGTGTATTCTAACATATGCCAAAGGCAAAAATGGAACTGGTCCAATCATTTTTGTCCACAGATTGACAAAGCAAGAAAGCACGTCAACAAATCTGTTTCTGCTTTCCTCCGTGACTATGGTATGGGTTCCATTTACCACAACAACTTGCGTTACGACATGCAAGACATTTATAGAGGAGATGGTGTACACTTCACTGATGAAGGGAACAGAGTCTTCCTCTTGAACCTTAGACTCTGCATCGGTACTTACTTGTAGGTACCACTAAAAAAACACTTAATAAACACAACGGCTCTTTTTAGAGCCCCCTAATATCTAAACACTTAAATCTGCATTTCATTTCTTTTTTTATTTATTTTTTACCGTACGCGTACGGTGAGCTTACCGTACGCGTACCCCGCGATTTTTTTTAAAAAATCAATAAATGTTTTTTTTGTACTTTTCTGTCCTTCTTTGACCCCCTTACAAATGTTAGGGGGTCTGTAACTCTCTTCCTTGCCCCCTTTTCAAGTTATCACCCTTTTTTTTCTGAGTGAAATACACAAAATGGCGGCCGCCGCTTCCTGGTTTCGACCGATTCGAATGTTTACTAAGATCTAACGCCACCGTACGCGTACGGTAAGCGCACGGTAAGCGCACCGTAAGCTGGCTCAGATATATATATTGATTTAAAGGCTATTTTCTCAGAATCTACTGAACAGATTTACACCACACCTACAAAAGGCACTTCCTTGACCTGAGGACTACCTCTCTGCCAAATTTCAAGTAATTCTGTTCAGCCGTTCGGGCTGTAGCTGTGTCTAAAGGTCCTATGGAAAAATGCATGGGAAAAACGCGTTTTGGGACCCCCCTTTTATCTCAGCCCCCACTCGACGAATCCCCCCGAGACTTTCAGGGTAGGAGCGGAGCGTAGCGCCCCACCTATTTTGAAAAATTTGCGAGGATTTGTCGACCGGCGCCAAAGTTATTCAAAATAGAATGTTGCGGATTTCCTATGGTAAGAGGGTCCTAATTATAACTACCTACTGGCGACCGCCAGTAGGTAATATATATATATATATATATCGTTGCTGGAGTAAAATCGAAACATGAATTGGTCTCCTGAGAGACCGTGATTACTTTGTGGACATTAAAAAAAAAATATATATATATATATATATATATACATAAGACCTCCAATCGAATTCCTCTTTTTAAGAAAAGTTGTATGTGAACATTTCGCATGGAAAACTCAATAAAGCGCGGGCAAGCATGCGTATTATGGAATATGCTAATGCCTTCTGGAAGTTGCTCTCGAACCAAGAGAAGGGCCACAGCCGTAGCTGCTTATGAAACCGCAACCCTAACACTTCTATATATTACACGGGTCTATATAGTATAACCATCAGTGGCAGCCCGGCAAAACTGAGGATATGGGCCCTGGGATCCTGTCAAGTACTCCATATGACAGATGGGGACAGTAGGCGGCATCAACCCATGGTCAATCAGCCTAGGATACTGATAGGGCGGCATCCACAAATAAACAATCAAGCCCAAGTGGGCGATTAAAGTGGGATACCCAACTAAAGAAAGGATCAACCAAGAGGCCTTCCATGTTTCCAAGTTACCATACAATTAAGAAAAAAGGATACAATAGCACTTATGCTTTATGAAAAACATGTCGGATCCCAAAGTCACTTAGATATATCAGCCACTTATGCGTTTCTTTTTTTTTTTTTACTTCTTGTCATTGATTTTAAACATCAAATAGTCACATATAATGTTATGTATGCATGGCAATCGAATAGTAACAATTACTTATAACATAACAGTGCACAATGACTCAGTCAGTTGTTATCAGTGAGTGCCCATCCTTTCTCGACATTTCCATCTCCACAGTTGGGGACACACATAATTCCCCTCTATATGTATTCCACTCGCTCCATTTTTTATCCCATTTCTTAGGAAAGCTGCTAGATTTATATACTTCTTTTTCTGCTATCATACATTTGTCCATTTACGCTGCCCAAATCTTTAGCGATGGTCTTTCCGCATCCCCCCATTTCATTGCAATTGCTCTTTTAACTAAGGTGTATCCTAGGTTGACTAATTGCTGCTCCACTTCTGTAATATCAGTGGCCTCCCAAATGTTTGTTTCCCTAGTGCGTCCTGCATTTACGTTGTTGCCCAGTCCCACAGGGACCATATTTGGGGTCAGTCTCGTATACTTTTGCGTTTCTGACCCAGGGTCAAACCTTGTTTAATGACAGCCTGAAAAGTGCATAAAATACACGAAAAACAAAAAGAATACCATTAAAAACATTAACAATCACAGGTAGCAAGATCTATCACTGCCAGGGATCTAAGAACTGGAAAATGGAGATAAACATTGTAGGAAGTTGGCTCTCTATGTGGTGTACTAAAACGAAGTACACTGTGCAGAGAGTCCAGTGAGTCCCCAATTGGTGTGCAGAGAGGCTAAAGTAGATAATACTAACGCTCTCTTTTGTGGTAATGTGGGCAAGCAGTTAGGCTTATCAGTGGGTAGTGCTAAGCATTTCTTCCACTCACAGAGGCAATGAACGAGACACACTCAAAGAATAAATCAGAGACCAATTTAGTACAATATCACTTCTTTTTCTAAATATATTTCAAACTCAAGAACTTCATTTCAAGCCATGTTCAGTTTTCAATAAAAATATGCACAGGTAAGTAAAGCGTTTAAACCTGTGCACTTTTACACACAATGCAATCCTAAAGGAGGAAAAGCCAAAGATGCTTAAAGTCGGTTTCAGGGGTTCAACTTCTGGGATCGGAGTAGTAGTGGTTCAAGGTTCAGAGTACTACCAGAAGTTTTTCTGGAATCACCGGGGTTCTACCGGTAGCATTGAACTATAATAGGCTACACAGGGGGACTTGCGGGCAAGTCCGGGGGGGCCCAAACGGGGGCTCAGGTGGCAAGAACTCTTGGAGCATGGGTGCACAACCGGTTTGTCGGTACACAGACCCAGGGGCTCGGTAGCAGAGTGAGAGATTTGGTCGGCTAGGCTGGGTGCGCAAAGATGCACCTCATGGTCAGGGACAAGCAGCTGGGAGAGGAGAAATTAATGCAGCTGAGCTACTCTTGAAGTGGATCTCGGTGATGTTGACGTCCCTTGAATGGCTGCTTGGTCCTGGTGCGATGAGGATGCAGGCATGCCACTCACGGTCCGGGTTTGGTGCAGGGTGTTCGATACCGCGGAGTTGGTACGGCATGGCTCCAATTGGTTCTGGTGTCTACCCAAAGTTTTGGAAGTTCTCACCAATGTCCAAAGTTCTGCTGCAGTTCTCACCAGGCAGTGACTCTTCTTCATTCTTCTGTTGATCCGTCGAATCTGAGTTCTTGGGTTCAGGAGTGCCACCTAAATACTCAATTTAGGGGCATTATGGGGAGTGACAGGTAGTAGCCAATGGGCTACCTATCTTTATGGTGTCTACACCCTCTATATGACCACTTCCTGTGTGGAGTGGTCATAACCCTGACCTTAAAGGGCAAATTCCTGTCTAAACAACATGAAGGAATCGGAAAAGTGGGGTCCACATCAGCTGGCCTGCCCTTGGGATGGTGCAGGCTGAATGTGGGCACACCTCCTATTCTTACTAATTTACCCACCTGTCTTGCTGCCAAAAATGCGAGCAGGACTTTGGATGGGAATATCAACTATCTGGAGAAGCCTAGGTTGCATAACAAAGGCGTCTGGGCCTTTGAAGCTTCCCGCCCTGAAATCTCCATCCTGCTTGGAGGAGGTGTGAACTCCTCCGTCCAGAGCATGCTTTGTTCCTGTCCTCCGATAGCGAAGGCTCTCAACCCACGTAGTCAGACACCTGTCTTTTGTGGCTGGCTGGTCAAGAACAGTCAATACACTAGTAGTCAGTAAGTTTTCAGGGTACACCTATAAGGTGCCCTCTCTGTGCATTTATTAATAAATCCAGCACTGGCATCAGTGCAGGTTTATTAAGACAAGGTGTTTGGTACCAAAAACCTTGGGGTACAGTGAAACCATCATGTGCTTGGGAAACTCGTAATGACGAGTGTCCAGCCCATGTACTCGTTATGGCTTCTGTTTGTACTGGTAATATCTAAGGGTAAACTTAGATATCACCGGGACATATCCACTCTTGCAGATGTGCCCTCACATGGGTACAGATGCAAAAACAACAGTTGATGGACAGAATGCAGAACAATGTCATACGTTCACCCCAGTACAGAGATCTGGGCCTAAATCCATCGTTTGTTTGCTCACCATGCCGTTCCAGTTTGAACCCAGCTATATGCAAATCAGTCTTGACCCTGTGCCCCATGCCACTGGAATCAAGCTATCCTGGCTGAAGAGGGGTGAAACCCCGAAACCGGTCCTAGGATGCTTGTTTCCAGTCCAGGGAGGACCTGGCCTGGTAGTTCGGGCTGGACTGTTCCCATAGGGCACAGGGTCAAGACTGATTTGCATATGGCTGGGTCCAAACTGGAATGGCATGGTGAGCAAAAAAACGATGGATTTAGGCCCTGATCTCTGTACTGGGGTGAATGTATGACATTGTTCTGCATTCTGTCCATCAATAGTTCTGTTTGCATTTGTCACCCGAGTGGGACGGGTATGCTCAGACGTGTGTCCCGTGCTCTCCATGCACTGGAATCAAGCTATCCTGGCTGAAGAGGGGTGAAACCCCGAAACAGGTCCTAGGATGCTTGTTTCCAGTCCAGGGAGGATCTGGCCTGGCAGTTCGGGCTGAACTGTTCCCATAGTGCACAGGGTAAAGACCAATTTGCATATGGATGGGTCCAAACTGGAATGGCATGGTGAGCAATAAAACGATGGATTTAGGCCCAGATCTCTGTACTGGGGTGAATGTATGACATTGTTCTGCATTCTGTCCATCAATAGTTCTGTTTGCATTTGTCACCCCGAGTGGGACGGGTGTGCTCAGACGTGAGTCCCGGTGCTCTCCATGCCACTGGATTCAAGCTATCCTGGCTGAAGAGGGGTGAAACCCCGAAACAGGTCCTAGGATGCTTGTTTCCAGTCCAGGGAGGATCTGGCCTGGCAGTTCGGGCTGGACTATTCCCATAGGGCAAAGGGTCAAGACTGATTTGCATATGGCTGGGTCCAAACTGGAATGGCATGCTGAGCAAAAAAACGATGGATTTAGACCCAGATCTCTGTACTGGGGTGAATGTATGACATTGTTCTGCATTCTGTCCATCAATAGTTCTTTTTGCATTTCTCACATGGGTACAGTGCACCCTGCCCTAGGGCTGTAAGGCCAGCTGTAGGGGTGTCTTACATGTAGCGCTGGCAGGCATGGTATACAGGGGTTTGTGCCATGTTGACTCTTGGGTTTTCTCTGCACCAAGACACGCAGGCTGCAATGGCAGTTTCTAGAGCACAATTCGTGCTAGAGCCCTTAGGGACTCTCTTTAGTTCCATGGCCCTAGGTACCGGGGAACCACTTACTAGGGACTTACAGGGATCCTCAAGGGGTGCGAATTATGGAACAATCATACAGTTTAGGGAAAGAACACTGGTGCTGGGAACCTCGTTAGCAGAAACCCAGCACACTTTCATTCAAAGTTTCACCTTATACCAGGCAGAAAATGGGGGTAATGCAACAAAAACCCAGTTTTCTCATGCATGACCCATGGTCTGAGATAGGTCAATACCAGTTGTCTATTTATTTTATTGTTAAAGTGCTTCCACAGAATACACTTAAAAGCATAAGCAAAAAACAAAAAAAGAATTACACAAATTAAGGTAGTACATCCATAATTAAAATATTCAGACTTCATGATGATACAAAGGATAAAAAAGATAAATAAATAGATAAATATACTGCAAGAAGCGATCCAAAAACCCTCATTAGATGATAGCAGACCTTCACTGTAGGAGGGTTTAACAATAAGTAAAGTGCTGCTTTTTGCTTTACTATAAAGTGCTTCCAGCAAATCGAAAGATTGTGTGAGCGCTAAAGGAGGCTAAAATGTTGAGTTCCAGATCACACAGTGGTGAGTGATGCGTCACTCCTGGGATGGGACGGCCATCTGGGAGAGGTGAAAATCAGAGGACTCTGGTCTCCGGTAGAATCCGGACTCCACATCAACTTGCTAGAGCTCTGAGCGATTCACTTGGCATTGAAAGCTTTTCACAATTCCATCAAGCGAAAGTTGGCTCAGGTGCTCATGGACAACACCACCAACATGAGGTACTGCAACAAACTGGGGGGGGGGGTCTTAGACCCTTTGTCAAGGAGGCCTACATCTCTGGACATGACTGCAACAGCAGAACATATCCCTGGTGGTTCAACTCCAGGCAGGTTCCCTGAATGCCAGGGTGGACAAACTCAGCCATCGATGCCTAGTAGATTACAATTGGCATATCCATCCGGAGATGGCGCAAGGTCTCTTTCAGACATGGGGAGAGTTTTGGTTAGATCTGTTTACCTCCGCCAAGAATGCACAATATTAGCAGTTTTGCTCGCTGGAATTTCCAAGGGAGCACTCGCCTAGCGACGCTTTTCGTCTCGAGTGGAGCTCAGGCCTCCTGTACTCCTTTCTGCCAAAGCCACTCCTGTCCAGAGTGCTCAAGAAGATCAGGTGCAACCAGGCCCAAATCATTCTTGTGGCTCCAGGCTGGGTGTGGCGAGTCTGGTATCCAAAGCTTCTACAACGGAGCATCGATTCTCTGATCAGGCTTCCCCATCGAGAGGATCTTCTTTCTCACTTTCTCAGCAGCATGGGAGGGTCCTCCACTCCAACCTGTAAACTCTACACCTTCTTGCATGAAGATTGAGCGTCGGCAGTTGATGTCATACACCATTCCTCCCAAAGTCTGTGATGGGATTTTGGCAGCCAAGAGTCCCTCTACCCAGTTGTGTTCACCTGCCGGTGTCAGAAATTTGTAAAATATTGTACAGAAAGGTATATTTATGCTCTTTCTTCTTCCCTCTCTCAAGTCCTTCTCTCTATTTTTACTCTCGCCTAGAAGGGCTCTGCTCTGGGAACTCTTAAAAGGTACCTTTCAGCCTTGTATGCCTTCTTGAGGCTGCCAGACCAACCCTCTTCATTTAAATCCCCTATTGTAAACAGATTTCTTAAGGGGCTTGTACATATGTTCCCACCTGCCCTATTCTTCATGCCTCAGTGGGACCTAAATTTGGTTCCCACCTTCCTGATATGCGCTCCTTTCGACCTCTGCACAGCTGCCCCGTCCGGCTGCTTTCCTTCAAAACAGCCTGTTAGTGGTATCAACTTCTGACAGGAGGTTAAGCGAATTGCAGGCTCTGTCATCCAAGCCTCCTTACCTCACCATCTTCCCTGATAAGTTGGTGCTTCACACTAGTTCCTCTTTATTACCGAAAGTGGTAACACCATTTAATGTGGGGCAATCAGTTACCATGCCTACTTTCTATGCTCTTCTGCACCCCTCTAAAGAGGAGTAGTGACTCCACTGTCTGTACCCAAAAAGAGCATTGTCGTTCTACCTTGACCGCACTAAAGAGGTCCAGGTGGACGACCAACTCCTTGCGGGGTACGTTGGATCAAAGAAAGGCCATGCGGTGCAGAGGAGGACTTTCTTGTGATGGGTCGTCCTCTGATTCAAAATTTGCTATGCTCTTGCCAAGAAACAGCCTCCTGAAGGCTTAAGAGCTCATTCCACCAGAGCTAAGGCTGCGACCACAGCATTGCAACATGGTCTTCCCGTCCTTGACATTTGTCAGGCAGCAACGTGGGCATCGTTACACATGTTCACTAAGCACTTCTTCCTCGACTGTTAAGTCCGCAGAGACGCCCTTTTTGATTGCTGTGTCCTGCAGGACTTCCTGGTCTAAACTTGTCCACAGTCCCTCCTCTGGATATGGTATTGCTTGTGTATCTACGCTAAGGTAAGCTATCTGCAGCTAGAGCCTTCTCAGCCCTCATGCCGCAACTCTGGAACAGGCTGCCAGGTCAGCTTCGCTCTGAAAGCTGCCTCCTGCCTTTCAGCAAGAAACTAAAGACCCTTTTATTCACAGAAGCCTGGGCATAATACTCCCCTTTGTGATACAACTCCTCCTGGAACTTCCGTAGATCTGCTCGCAGCGCTTAGAGACCTGCAGGTATTAAGCGCTCTGTAAACTAAAATTAACAATAACAATGTCTTTATCAGATGGACAAGTTACTTACCTTGGGTAACCCCTTATCTGGTAAAGGCATAATCTATCTGCATATTCCTTAGTGACTTACCCATCCTCCCCGCACTGCGGACACGTTTTTAGGGCCAGGGTTGATCACTTTCAGGGCCCTAGTTGTTAAAAACATAGCACTGTCAGTGCACTTCATGGCTCGGCGCTCCTGGCTTGGAAAGTCGTGAAAATTGATTAACGTCAGCGTGCTAAGGTGGCGCCTATATAGGTGACGAGGACATCACTTCCAGCGCGGACGATGCCACGTGGAGCCAACCAATGCCACCAAGGGTTTTGCTCGACCAAAAGTCTTCCGGATCCAGCTTGACACCTGGGATATTCTAAGGTAAGGAATCTGTGGCTCGATTATGTCTCAGATAAGCCGTTACCGAAGGAAAGTAACTTGTCTGTTGACAACATCACATTCACACAATTCCTATCTGATGGACCCACAAACGAACAGAAAAGGAATGAACGTGATAGAAGCAACTAGGATATTACTCAAAAATCAAAAAAGACCATATTCTTAAAGTGGATGATGTACAGTTAATGAGGTCAATTGCTGCTCATTGACACATCAAAGACAGGTAAGGGAGAACGAAGCTGGTTGTTATGCTGGGACTTGGATGACTCAAAGCATAATGCCAGCTCCCACTATCACAATATTTTATGGAACAGTGAGTGCTCTGGAGAGCGGCTAGACAGCCAATAATTAGAATACTCCAAAGTTTCGTTCACTAGAATTTGAAACGGTCCTTTTGAAAGTGAAAGAAACATTTAGTAAGCGCCCACTTACAGCGAAACCATTATCCAGGGAAACAGCTGATCTGCATCAGGTCCACAGAGAAGGGTCAAGGACAGGCAACAATCCTTCAAATCTGAGACAGAAACTCTTCCTCTTTGAGCAACTCTGTAAAAAAAAAAAGGCAAAGCAAATAGTCCCCTGACAATTGCACAGAGGAAAACAGTTCCAAAAGGATTATACATATTTATTTTTCTGACCTAAGAAAACCCACATCCTAAGCTCCTAGAAGAGTTTAATGCACTGATGGCAGGAACTTAATGTTGCAGTTGCTAATTAAATATGTAAAAATAGACCTGGAAGTGACCTGCAACAGATTGAAAGAGGAAACCTAAAATCATTCTGACAAAGAGCAAGTTGGCCATTTTTTTCCAAGGTTCTATAGCTGAGACTGAATACATTTGTAGGGACGATTACGCTGGAAAAGAGAAAATTCTTGAGAGACAAATAAGACTATGTGGTAGGCCACATTTTGACTACTGGCAAAAAATAAGATGTCATCAGAAATGATATGAGAACTAGCATAACACAAAGACAGCAGGAACTACCGATGACAGATACCAAATCTGAGGTTAACTTGGACACCTGCTCTTTGGTGTTTCATGTACTCCTCTGCCAAAGGGGAAATATTTACATGACCTGAATGTGACAGAAGACTTTATTAATGATGTTGCTGCTTGTCAGTGTTTGATGTGCCATGTGGATGACTGGTCGATCATCAACATACAGAAGTGATACGCATCAGTAACAAAAGAACATTACAGGTCATTTTTTAGTCAATGGAGGGTGTACGTATCGCTGTATTCCATGCAGTACTCAGGCAGGGCTTGTTTGTATTTTTTGTTTTAAACTCAGGTTAACCGGTTGGCATGTCATAGGTGCTGGGGAGTTATTGCCTCAGGAGGGCTATCATTCGCGGAGCTGAGGGGGAGGGAGGTGGTAGGTTCCTACAAATCACATGGATGTCATGGTACTGGCTGCTCCAGAGAACAGGCAGGGGAAGCCCCGTACACGGGTCAGACGAGGTGACCAGGAGCGTGTCTGAGTTAACGTGCGGGTGCCGGAGGGAGGGCGTTGGTGCTGCAATGCAGAGTGGTGGGTGTACAGTGGGAGAAAGTCATTTTTTATAATGCTCTGAAAGAAGATCCTCATGGCATCCTACTCCATGTATATGAGGTGTTTAGGGCGGCCTTGCATCTCTTCTTGCCAGAGCGCCATGCTTTCAGCCTCCGCCCAGTGGACTAGCATATGGTACCATAGACACCGGTTAGCACAGTGGCCTTTCTTTAGACTAGCACTCTCCTGAAATACAAGAAAACACATTTGCTTCGTCATGCTCATTTGAAATGTTAACAGTATTGACAAAAGTTTTCTTGAAACATTTTTTTAAATGAGAACTGGTACAAAGTAAAGTATCATTTTGCAGGATGACAGGCCATGACATTGTATCACTCAAGCAGTTTTTTTGTTTTCCACTGCGTAGAAATTTAACTATGTTTACACAAGCTCTTCTTTGGGTTATGTGTACACAGCTTCATAATTGTCTGGTTCTTATTTCTTGAGATTCTTGTTTTAGAGCTTAGCCAACCAAGACACACAGATTTTATCGAGCTCCTCTGATCCTTGCTGGATTCCTTTCCCAATCTTAAGAGTGTCCTCAGACCAGTCAGAGAATTGGTGATTCGCCTCCTGGGTTTACGAGCCCCTCATGGAAAACACTGTGGACAGAGATGTGTTTAGCAGAGCTGCAGCCATCTTGAACTCGTTCTCGCGCATTTGAAGCCACTCGTGCCTGCTAAACCTGGTGCGTTGTCAGTGTGTGTGAATCAGAGCACGTTCCTTCCTTGCATCAGGATAGCTTAGGCTTCCTGCCAAAGCAACAGCAGTGGTCACGTAGAAGGGGAAACATTTACTGAACTATTCCGATGGATTTAGCAAGCATGAGTGACACTGAATGTGGAAGCACTGACTGCATCTTAGCTACACTTGTACCCTTCAGTGTAAATAATGAATATTGGTGTAGAAAAGAGCCTAGTGAGTTATTTCTTAAATGTTTGTAGGCACGAAGGAAAACATATCTATCTGATATAGCAGCATACATAGGACAGCAATAATCACAATTGCAATATGAAAGCTTCATTTTAGCAGATTGCTTGCAAGTTGCACAAAATACCTACAACAGGGTGATTTTCCTCACGCAGCGTATCTCCTTCGGTTCTTTGTGACGAGTGGTACTGTACGAATGGCTGGTTACAAACTGCATTAACACAGAGTTCCCACGCATTAAGTAGTGAGCTGAAAGCATCCTATACCTGCTTGTGCAGGAAAACAAGGAATTGTAGCCTTTAGAGGGTAAAAATTGGGCTGTGACCACAGGCTTTTCTTATTTCAGAAAGTTAGAAACTAGCAGGCATGGTGGTGGGATCTGCCAGATGGAAGGGTCTACAGCTGTCATGACCTCTGAAGAGGTGCCCTATGACCTGCTAGGTCCTCAAATGTCACGAAGGAGAACATTTAGTGAGCGTGGGGTCTTAGGACACTGGGCCCTGCTGGGGCTCATATACATGTCACATTTTGTGTGTAGATTGCAATTGCATTTTTATAGCGCTTACTACCCCATCAAAGTGCTTTTTTGGCGAGTAGCACGCTACTCCGGATCCCATAAAGTATTTGTGGTGAATCAGTATAGTGAGATATGAAATTAATTTGAGCAGGGAAAATGTTAGTTTGTTATTTGGATTGAGAAGGATAGTGGAGGGATAGAAGAGGGAAAAGGTTTGCATTTATATAGTTCTTTCTACCCCTGATGAGGTGTTGAAGCATTTTTAGGCGAGTAGTATGCTACTCCGGAACCAAACAAAAGACAAAAAGAGTCAGTAGATGTTACAGCATGAAGGCAAATGAGCAAAGTGCCTGTGTTTAGAGGTCCTTTCAGAGGTCACTTTTTATGTATAAGTCCGATTTACCTTTCCTGAGAGTTCTGTCCCCGCACCTGATTTCCCAACTCATATTGAAGCATGCGTTTATGTAGCCACTTTTTCATGCAGTCTCTGGGTTAATGTCATAATTGCTGCCATCTGCCAGAGAATGATACCTTTAAACCTGATCCTAGCTTTCAGACCCCACATTACTTACTGCTGCCCTTCCTTGGCTTGATTTGTTCATGGAGTAGGGAAGACAACCTGATCCTATGAGAGTTATCGCCGATAAATTGACATTAATATGCTGACACATTATGCTCACAGGAAGAGGCTCAGTCAGTGCTCTCCACAATATAGGTAAAACATTTGTCTGTGGTTGCGGTCACTGGATTTGGTTAAATGTTGTTATTCACATGCTGGGTTTTTGAAATTCTATTTGAATTTAAAGACGACAAGAAGGCATACCAAGTATGTAAGCTCACAAAATACCCGCCTTCATACCACTTTGGTTTGTATGTAATAAAGAGTGCCTCAGAGATGATAACAATTCCTGTTTGTACCTTTGGATGGGTGAGAGACCAGGCGCCCTGCACAAAAAAAGAGTGCCATTCCTTTTCCATTAGTGATGTGACTAACTAGTGGATATGTCCTTTCTTTAATGAGTGGTAGGAATGCCCCTCAGTTGCATTATCAGAACATTAGATTTTTTTTTTAAATTACCCTTGTTTCTGCTCAGATTTGCATACTTAGATTTCTGAAGGGACCATTAGTGGGACTCCTGATGAAACTCCTGTAAGATTCTATTGAACGTAAGGGCGATTGGCAGAAAGACCGCAGAAGCATTCTGTCACCTATATAGTTCTTCCATTGCCCAAATATCCCTGTTAGAGCCCTTATTTATTTGTATCCAGAAAGAGGGGAACCCGTCTGGAGAAGCAATCTTGGATCTGTGGATTTGTGCCCAGTAAGGAGGCAAAACAAATAAGTGGGCTTCTGGGAAGCCGGGCCATCATGCGCCAACCTATCCTGCTAAAATGGCGACAAGCAGGAATGCGTGATGCAAACTGATGATGAGAGATCTAGAGGGAGATCATTGAGAAATAAATTTGTACGTAGCTGTTCTCCCTTTACATAATAGCATGAGTCTTTTTCACATAAAAAGCTAGTCTGATAAGAACATGACCAATCTATTTTAAGTCCTCTCCTCGGACCATGCTGCGTATTCGCTAATTAGATTCATTGGAGCAGAGGGCTCGGATTTTAATGCTTTCTGTTGGCATCTGAATCAATGGGCAGGTCCTGGGTTTCAATCTTGGCAAGTCCAACTCAGTCCTTTATTCTTCCAAGGCCAATACCTTTAGTACCATTTAATTGAGAAGTTGATTATCATGGTGGTGGGTGTGGCGCTGTACTGTACATTACGTGATCTGCCACCTGATGCACATCCCAGTACACCTTTTCAAGTAGGTACAATTACAAACAATGAGCTTCAGCAGCACCTCAACTCTGCAGTCTTTGGGTGCGTTTCCACTCATGACTGAGACAGTCTGAAGGAAAACCTTTGAGTGCATTCCTTACGCATTTTTTAGGGTCAGGACAAGAACTTTATTAAAAAATGCACCAGAGTTGACTGATTATTAACTGTGTGAATTGAATGAAATGGAACTTGTGAGAGAAATTGAGATTTGCACTGAAGTTGCACCCATATGGGAGATATATCATTTTGGCATTAAAGTGTAAGGAAAGAAGGAAAGTTGAGGCTACTGAAAATTATGTGACTGATTTAAGATGTTTAGCATCATCTTTTTAGGTTCGGATATAACATACAGGAAAGAATCGGAGACCAATCCATGATGTGTTGGAGTAGGGAAAGAGTAAGAAAAGAGTTATGGGTAAAAATTGACCTACATTAGCCACTCTAGAATGTATGGTTTGCGGCAGATAGTGGAATATTGCGTAGGTTGTTTTGATGAGAATAATATGTCAGGAATGTACGTACCATAGGCCTTAAGTCGCTTGAGCCCAGGCTGTTAAAGAGAGACAGGAGGTCAAAGCATAAGTAATGCTTTTGGTGTGGTATAACAGGTCTTATGGCTAATAGTAAGGAGTGTCCAGCAATTAAAGTATTTGGCAACGTTTATGGTAAAGGGGACGTTATGCAAAGTGTTGCAGAAGTGTAAAGAGAAGTAAGGATTTGAGAAAAATTAGAAAAAAATGTGACTACATTGATGTACAAGTCAGTGGTATGAAAATGACAGTCCACTGGATGTGTTGACTTTAGAGGCAGGTATGCATAAGGGCCAGTTCTGTCTCTTTCAAATGTGACAGTATTTTGAGTTGGCCACAATTAGTCCCTAACATGGGGTCCTTCAATACTAGTAAGTACTATGATCGTGGATTGTGTTGATTAGTAGAGTTAATTTCCAGTGACTAGCTAAAGTCTTTTAACATTATTCAGAGTTAGAGGTTATAGTTTGTCCAGTGCTCCAAGTAAACTCGAGAAAGAGAGAGATAGAGAGAGAGAGAGAGAGAGAGAGAGAGAGAGAGAATATATCTATCTATCTATATAGATATATATATATATATCTATAGATATCAAAGGAAGACTGGTTCAGTAGAAAGGAGTCAGAGGACACAGCAGGGAGGAAGCTCTTTTTAATGTTGCAACAGGCATGGCGCGTTTCGGTGGAGTTTGCCTTCATCTGATGCCTCTAGTCACGAGATACATGCCTCCACCCTCCTTTGATTAAGCTGCGATCCTCCCATTGGCCAGAGTCCAGCTGTTCCCAGTCCACTGCAAACGAGTTTACCTGTAGTTATTAGTTGAAGAACTACAGATCCCAGCAAGCAACACAGCCGGGACGGTACCGCCAACGGGGCCAACCTGCTCCTCCAGTCGGCGCTGATTGTCCTGGCAAAGGGAGGCGATCCTAGATGGTAAGTCCCAATTAAATTAAAACAAAGCACTTCCTCAAGTCCCCAAATGCCCCAGCCACGATGGTTGATATCAGCCGGGCTGTGGGGTGATGATACAGTGATCTCGTCTCCTCCGTTAAGTCACGGACTGCACCTGACAGCAGCCCTATGCTCTACCTGCTCTTGTGGCGGTCCAGGGCTTTCCAATTCCTTGGAGAACAACAAAAAGATGCCAGCATTGCCCTGGACGCTTCATAGGACGTGTCCTCTTTTGCGCTCCTGGCTAGCGCAATCACATCAAAGGAAGACTGCTTCAGTAGAAAGGAGTCAGAGGACACAGCGGGGAGAGGTAGGAAGCTCTTTTTAATGTTGTAAGAGCCATGATGCATTTCGGTGGAGTTTGCCTTCATCTGGTGCCTCTAGTCAGGGGATACATGCCTCCACCCTCCTTTGATTGAGCTGTGACCCTCCCATTGGCCAGAGTCCAGCTGTTCCCAGTCCGTTGCAAACGAGTTTACCTGTAGTTCTGAGTTGAAGAACTACAAATCCCAGCAAGCAACACAGCCGGGACGGTACCTCCAACGGGGCCAATCTGCTCCTCCAGTAGGCGCTGATTTTCCCGGCAAAGGGGGGGCGATCCTAGATGGTAAGTCACGATTAAATTAAAACTGTAACGCCCTGAACGTCTCAGGATCGTTTAACAGACACGACAATGAGGACGCAACCACTTGTGAAGGGTTAGTTCTTTTAATGAAGGCAAATAAAATACAAAGAACAAACAAAAGTTATAGTCACTGGAATCCTCCAGGCTAAGTACGTTACCAGCCCACAGCACGGATGGTCCTAACCGTCCTCTGCATATACGCCGATCCCGGCGTATGCCAACAGAGGGCAGAAATGAAATGGCCGACAATGCCAATCGGTAGGCTGTGAGGGGCACGAAGAGTGTTGGGGAGAATCGAGGAGTCAGGGAAACACCCAGCCGGGGTCTCTACCTGAAGGGAGCAGCCGCTCAACCTCTTCCTCAGACTGCACCGGGACGCGGAGTCACCTCCTGGTGATGCGTCACCGATACCCCAATCACAAGCAAGAAGACTGAACCGAGAGCAGCCGCTCGATCGATCCTGTGGACTTCCGAGTCTGTAACGCGGCAAACACCTCCTGGTGTGCGTTACAGCTGGCAGTCCCTGTGTCTCTGGTCGGGCTGGGAGTTACGACTCCAACCAGCAAAAGCGCCACTGCGCTTGGACTCAGCCGAGTCAAAAAGCGAAGCTCAATGGTTGACCGGTAGAGCTTCCGGGTCCTTCACAGGTGACGATGGGGCAAGACACGGCCCAGGGAGTAACGACTCGACCTACCTCCGTTCTTGCCTTACTGGAGCACCACTCCGGAACACTGCTCTTCACGAAGCAGGTACGTCGGTGTAAACACAATATCCGACAGCCTTGTACCTCCCGGTTCCTCCCTTTATAGGGCGTGTTTTCCTTGAGTTATGTAACAGCTCTCCTGTTTACATAAGGGCGTGTTTCCCTTGAGTTATGTAACAGCTCTCCTGTTTACATAAGGGCGTGTTTCCCTTGAGTTATGTAACAGCTCTCCTGTTTACATAAGGGCGTGTTTCCCTTGAGTTATGTAACAGCTCTCCTGTTTACATAACCTCTCAACCGCTAAGCATCCTGGGAGATGTAGTCCGTTTTCGCTGGTTACCGTTTTCCTCCCCTCGTATGACAGGAATTCTTGACAGTACATCCTCCCTCTCAGCGGCTCCCCACGGGTCCAGCGCTGGCAGGAAAACGCCGATGGAACAAGGAGACCAAGCGCGGAGCATGAACCCCTTCAGCCGGTTCCCATGAATGCTCCTCCGGGCCATAGCCTTTCCACGCAACCAGGTACCACAGCTTCCCCGTGCGCCATTTGGACGCCCGTATGCCCGACACTTCATACTCCACCTCCGACTCCACGCATACCGGCCTAGGTGTCCCAGACGGCTTGGAGGGTGCTGGTTTGAGCAATGATACATGAAAGACAGGGTGTATCCGCAATGACTGGGGCAAGCACACCTTCACGTTCACGGGACCCATACACTTGATAATTCGATAGGGGCCCATGTACTTGGGATGGAACACACTGTTCTTTCGAAACCTCATGTTTCTTGTGGATATCCAGACGTAGTCTCCAGTGCGGTACAGTGGCCCGGGCCTTCTCTTCCTATCTGCCGCAGCCCTGTATCTTCTCTTGGCCTCTATTAGGACAGCCCTTGAGCGCATCAACGTGTCTTTTATGTGTGCCACCCTGTCCGCTGTGGCGGGAATCCTGTCCTCCCTGAACGGATGTAGAAATGGCAAGAACCTGGGATGTTGGCCATAGTTGCTATAGAACGGAGATGACTGTGTGGAGCTGTGAGTGGCGTTGTTATAGGCTATCTCTGCAACCCATAGCAAGTCGACCCATTCTTCCCTGCCCTGGTCCACAAAACATCGCAGATACTGTTTGAGCGTTTGGTTCAGGCGCTCGGTTTGGCCGTCCGTTTGAGGGTGGTAGCTGGTGGACAGGGCAGTCTTAACATGCAGCGCAGTGCACCAAGTCTTCCAGAATTGCGCAGTAAACTGCGACCCCCGGTCCGACACGATCACCCCAGGTAATCCATGCAGTCGTACCACATTCTTTAGGAGTAGTGACGCCAATTCCCCGGCCGTAGGGACTCTCTTGCAGGGGATGAAGTGCCCCATTTTCGTCAAGTAATCCACCACCACCAGTATTGCCGTCATCCCCTGGTCTACCGGTAGGCCCACCACGAAGTCCAGTGATATGCTATCCCATGGTCTATCCGGGGTCGGAAGTGGTTGTAAGAGCCCTTGGGTTCGGCCATGGTCGGCCTTCATGGTAGCACACGTAGGACACTCCTGTCCCCACCTCCTGACATCCACTCTCATGGTTGGCCACCAGAAATGCCGTCCCATGCTAGCCACCGTTTTTTCAAAGCCCAAATGACCTGCGCATGGAGAGTCATGGCACCAGATGAATGCTTGTTTCCTTAGCCTAGGCGTGGGTATCAATAGGCACCTGCCCTTCAGGGGTATCCCGTCCTTCAGCTGCCATTCTCTGTGACTGAGGAGCCACCTCTGCCATGCGAATGACCTGATCCCTCTCTTTATTCCCCTCAGGAAAGTATCCGGTTGGATAACCCCCAATACCATCCTCGGGGAAATGATGGAACGCTCGATTGCAGGCAATGGTTCCTTAACTGCAGATTGACGGGACAGGGCGTCCGCCTTCCGGTTTTCCGTCCCCGGCCGATATGTGATGCGGAAGTTGAACCCCGCAAAGAAGATCATCCACCGCAGCTGCCTGGGAGAAAGGTGTCTAGTGGCCGTCATGAACTGTAGGTTCCGATGGTCCGTGTACACCGATACCACATGTCTTGCCCCCATCAACCAATGCCTCCATTCGGTGAAGGCGTCCTTGATTGCGAGAAGCTCCTTCTCCGCAATATGGTAGTTGCGTTCGGCGTCGTTGAGTTTGCGGGACATGTACGCAACGGGATGAAGCACCCCTGTGTCGTGGTTGCGTTGGGACAAGATAGCCCCCAGCGCCACATCCGACGCGTCCGCTTCCACCACGTAGGGGAGATCCGGATCGGGGTGAGCCAACACCGGCGCCTTACCAAAGGCGCTTTTCAGGGCCTCAAAGGCTTTGTTCGCTTCAGGGGACCAGACAAACTCCTTGGACTTCCTCAGTAGCTGTGTGATTGGGGCCACCACTCCTGAAAATCCATCTATAAACCGCCTGTAAAAGTTGGCGAAGCCAATGAAACTTTGGACGTCCTTCACGCTTTGGGGCACCGGCCATTCTTTCACCGCCTTGATCTTTCGTTCTGCCATCTCCTGTCCCTCTGGACTCAGCATCACTCCGAGGAATTCCACGGATGTGACGTGGAAGTCACACTTGCTGAGTTTACAAAACAGCATGTTTTCCCTCAGCTTTTGGAGCACAGCTTTGACGTGGTGTACGTGCTCCTCCTCACTGGACGAATAGATGAGGATGTCGTCGATATATACGACCACGTAGATATCCAACTCCTCTCTTAATACCTCATTCAAAAAGTACTGAAAGGCTGCCGGGGCGTTGCACAGACCGAACGGCATGACGAGGTACTCAAAAAGGCCGAACCTGGTCTTAAAGGCGGTCTTCCACTCGTCTCCGTCCCTCATGCGCACCAGATGGTATGCCCCTTTCAAATCCAACTTGGTGTAGATACGAGCTTTCTTGACCTGTTCCAGAAGTACACTGATGAGAGGCAAGGGGTACCGATTTTTTATGGTTATCGCATTCAATGCCCTAAAGTCCACACAGGCTCTCAGATCCCCATTAGCCTTCGGGATGAAGAAGAGTGGCGAGGCGGCCGGAGACTTGGACGGGCGGATGAATCCTAGCTTGAGGAGTTTATCCAGGTACCCCCGGAGATGCACGTTTTCAGGCTCCGTCAGGGCATACAGCCTGCCGCTGGGAACGCTGGCCCCTGGCACCAGGTCGATCTGGCAGTCAAACTGTCTATGTGGTGGTAGCACTTCCGCCTTCACCTCATCAAATACATCCTCAAAACTGTGATAAGCCTGGGGGAGAGCCACATCTTTTTCTGCCGCTGTAGCCACCGTCTGACTCCCGCTCTCATCTGCGTCAAGGGATTCCGTTCTTATTCCACAATGCAGGATGCAATACGGTGACGTCATTTCGATGCGATGTGTTGGCCAATCCACAAAGGGGTTGTGTTTCTGTAGCCACGGCAATCCCAATATGACGCCATATTGGGGCGCTCGGATGATGTTAAAATCGATTTGTTCCAAATGGTTCCTCCCATATCTCATCGGAAGGACCCCCGTGTGCTGTCCGATGGGCCCCGTCACCAATCGCCTTCCGTCTACCGCATAGACGTCTTCGGGTACTGCTTTGGGAAGAAGCACTAGCCCTAGCCTGCATGCCTCGTTGTGGTCCATAAACATGCCAGTGGCCCCTGAATCCACCATGGCCACAACGGGTATCCACTGGTCATGCACTCCCACGTGCACCGTGATAAACAGGTGTCGTTGTCCCTTAGTGACCGAGTTGGAAAGTGAAGGGATGGATGAGTGACTCCGAGATGCCCCTTCTCTGGTCTTGGAGTCCTCTAGTTTTCCGCCGGTATGTCCACCACGGCTGTTACCGACCGGTTGGCCCGATAACGTGACGTCTTCGGTTTGGCAGGGCATTCACGTACGTAGTGGCCTTTTTTGCCACAATATAGGCACAATCCTTGTTTACGGCGTGACTCTTTCTCCGTGGCTGTGAGGCTCGCTCGTATTGCGCTGATGTCCATGGGTTCTCCCTTGGATGCGGTGGAAGTTTCAGGACTTCCCACCGTCACATAGGATGGAAGGGATTTTCCTTTTCTCCCATGATCCCCCTTTCTTTCACTTAGCCTATGTTCCAGCCGTAATACCAGGTTGATAAGGCCCTCACATGTCTTGGGTTGAGGGTCAATATGAGCCACGGCGTCCTTGAGCTCATCGCACAGCCCTTGATGGAAGAGCGCCGTCTGTTTAGCAACAGGCCACTTGGTTTCCGCAACCAGCCTTCGGAACGCGTTGAGATACTGCACCAGGTCGTTGGATCCCTGTCTCAACTCAAGCAATTCACGGTCCGCCGTGTACGAGTCAGCCCTTCTGTCGAATACCTTCAGGAATTCCTCGCGAAAAGCACCCCAATCACATAAGAGGGGGTCGTCCCTGCTCACCAGAGGTACGGCCCATTGTGCCGCGTTTCCAGCCAAATAGGATATAAGGAAAGCCACACGAGCCTGACTCGTGGGGAACGCCTTTGGTTTGCACGATAAATGTAGCGCCACTTGTGTGAGGAATACCTGCACTGTGTTAGGATCCCCACTGTACCTCTCTGGTGTTGCCAAGGGGATGGCTACCGGCATTTCCACTACTACTGCAGGGGTCTGGTTCGTGAGGGAGGTGCTGGGCGTGAGCGGGTCCAATTGGATAGCATCCAGTCTGGCTTTTACATCGGCTGTTTCTTGCCTAGAGGCAGCCACTTCAACTTGCATGGCCGCTGTGAGAAGTTGGCCTGGTATATGCTGTTCACTAGTTCTAGTGACCACCTTGTACCATGCCAAGCAACCCTTATGGTGTGGTTGTAAGTCAACCTTTTTGGACTAGCTGCCCTAGTGGTAGCGTAGGCTAAGCAGTCTTTGAGGCTAAACTCGTGATGCGTGTTAAGCAAGCTGTTTTACCAATAGTAACCCCCTTTTATACCAATGAAAGGACACCACACAGATATATATTCAAAATATATATGTATTTATTTCTCAAAGTAACCCCTAGTCTCTTTATGAGCACAGGAGCACAAATCGTCAAACAAGATTATCACAGAATACACAGAAGTTGCACTTTATATGGATAGGCCCTGGTGGCCACTCGAACCATATACTAAAATAGTGGTATAAGTACCACGAACAGAAAAGGGAAAAGGCCTAGGGCCTCTAGAATCGCTGGGCCTACAAGGAGCTAACGTTAGTTAGTGACCAGGAGGTCCACGGGTGGCGTGTGCAGAGCAAATAGTCACACGCGTGCTCCCATAGGTTTCAATGGGTGCGTAAAAAGTACAAAGTTACTGCAAAAGGAATCTTCCGGATGACCTAGGAACTTAAGATTTGGAACACAGGCACTAGAGATGTAATACTACACTTGGGCACAGGTGTGCCAGCTTTACCTCACCCACAGGAAGCGGGTGCATAGGCCTCGAAGTGCGTCGGGTTTCTTCTATCTGTTCCGTGGGGCCTGTAGACAAAAGTGCTGCAGGCGGTCGGTCGGGAAGAGATGCAGTTGATCCCAGAGTGGATCGGAGATGTTGAAGACCTGTAAGCAGAGGGGACAGTGTTCACAGTCACTAGCCAGTGACCAGCGTGGCACCAGGTGGGTACCAGGCGATGTCGGGTGCAAACAGGAAGGAAGGTGTAGCTTGACTCTGCAGCCACGTGGTCCCTGAAGGTCGACGACGTCCAGGAGTCGAGTCACGAGCTGTCCCACGCAGGCTCTCGCTGTCGGCGGTGTCGGCGACTTGATCGAAGCAAACAAGCCTTGGCAAAAGCAATTGTTGTAGGCAAGGAGATAAGCTGATGGTTCTGACCAGCAAGGTCAGAGGAACTGCTCCTTTGGAGGGGAGCAAGGGCCAGTCTGGAGCAACCAGACCAGCGGTGTTTGTCGTAGATTTCGTTGCCAAGATGGCCACTAGCCAGCGGGCCAGCAACCGGTTAGGCGCGTCGAGTGGCAAAATGCAGAAGGGCCCCACGCAGATCGTGGAGATGCTGGAGGGCTCACCTTTGGTGCAGATGCTGCTCGAGGGTTGGGCTTCTCAGGACCCAAAGCACAACTTGGAGGGAGCCTCGGTTGTTGCACTGGTCAGCTTGTCGTAGTCGTTTCAAGATGGCTGGCTCCACGTGTCTCGTTGCCTCCACGGGTCTCCTCTTTGCAGGGACTGTGGATCGGGCGGTGAGAGGTCTGGAGGTCCAGGTCTTGTCAGTCTCTGGGCTCGGGCTCCGGCGGGAGGCGGCGGCAAAGCAGACGTTGATTCGCTGGATGGTGCTTGCGTTAGCAAGGTGGTCACTCCCTGACCACAGGGGAGATTGGCTTCAGTCCTCTGTGCAGCAGAGCGTCGAAGTTCCCGTCTTCTTCTTAGTTTTAAGTTGATTCCAGGATGTCTGAAGTCCTAGGACACAGCTCCTACCTTTATTCGGATTCTAGGGGCCGGACTACCTGCTAGGTCCCTCCCTATGGGTGGGACCAGGAAGGGGGGTGGTTACACCCCCAATCCTTTGTCCAGCTCGCCCCAGGCCCGGGACTGGTGTGCCCCAGGACCGGTTTGAACTGGCATATGCACCGAGGCTCCTTGTGAGCCACAGGCATGTCTGGTTTCTTTCAAGCCCTACCTGACCAATACACAAAATCCTGTCTGGGGTGGTGCACGCACCTCCCCTGGCAGGAAACCCTTTGTCCACACCTCCCAAGCTGGAAGGACTCCCAGCAGCAGGAGGGCAGACTTGTGTCTGTGGTGGCAGCATCCATTTTGTGGAGCTGAGGCTATGTCTGATTTTACCCGGGTTTCAGGTACTGTACATGTCGTGTCCCCCTAGAAGGGTGGAATGCTAACCCCGTCGCCAGAATTGGCGAGGGGTTAGTATTCCAATTCGTATGACACCTTACTCGACATGTTTTGATAAAGCCAAACCAAAGATAGCATTTAACCGCGAGGTTCATAATGCACTTAAGAGTATATGGTATGACGATATCTGGAAACAGTAGAAGGAAGTTGTTCCGACCACTGCAGACAGGCTCAGCTCATGCCAGAGCACCATCTCACATGGAACCAAGCACTCTGCCCTCAGGATTGTTAAGGCCTGCCATAGGAGTGACTTATAGGTTACCAGGTGTCCCATTTAAGGTTAGGTATAGGTATACTACACCTAAGTAAGAGGTGATTACACCAACTTACCCCAGCTGAGTGATCAGCCAGTTGTGTCAAATTGTTAGGCCAAGCCTGGGGTGGCATAATACATGCTGCAGCCCTTGGCAGGCCTTGGGTACACCAATGCCCTGGGTACCTAGTGTACACTGGTACAGGGGCTGACAGGGTGATCCACTTCCAATTGGTTATGCACCTAGGGTGCATAGTTTTAATTTAGTAGAGAGAACAGCAGGCTGGGGGTCTGATTGGCAGGCCCACAGCCTCAATATGTCAAAAACCAGTGAAGCAAAAAGCAAAAATTTGGGGTGACCATAGGATAGCAGACCCTACTCTCCTACACAACCCCCCCCCAAACGCTGGGACATTAAACTAGCCTTGACCAGTCTCGTCTTCATGTCCTAAGTGGAAGTACCTGGAGAGACCATCTGCATTCCCATGGTCAGTACCTGGCCGGTGCTCCACTGTAAAGTCCATCCCCTGTAGGGAAATGGACCACCTAAGCAGTTTGGGGTTTTCACCCTTCATCTGATTTAGCCACAAGAGGGGCTTATGGTCGGTCTGAATCTTGAAGTGAGTGCCAAACAAGTATGGCCTCAGCTTCTTCAGGGCCCACACCACAGCAAAGGCCTCCCTCTCAATAGCTGACCAATTCTTCTCCCTGGGGGTCAACCTTCTGCTAATAAAAGCAATGGGTTGGTCTTGACCATCTACATTAAGTTGTGACAGCACAGCTCCCACACCCAACTCAGAAGCATCTGTTTGGACAATAAACTCTTTGGAGTAGTCAGGACTTTTCAGGATAGGTGCAGAGCACATGGCCTCCTTCAGGTCATCAAATGCCTTTTGACAGCTTACTGTCCACTGAACCTTTTTGGGCATCTTCTTGGATGTCAGATCATTAAGAGGAGTCACAATGGACCCATAGTTCTTAACAAACTTCCTGTAGTACCCAGTCAAGCCCAAGAAAGCTCGAACTTGAGTCTGGGTGGTTGGAGGGGACCAGTCCTTGATGGATTGTATCTTACTCTCCAGTGGTTGAACTTGGCCTCCACCTACAAGGTGGCCCAAATACACAACCTTACTCTGCCCTATCTGGCACTTAGTAGCCTTGATAGTGAGGCCTGCCCTTTGCAGAGCCTCAAGAGCCTTCTTCAGGTGGATCAGGTGATCCTCCCAGGTGGAGCTAAAGGCAGCAATGTCATCAAGATATGCTGCGCAAAAGTCATCCAACCCAGTAAGGACTTGGTTCACCAGCCTTTGGAAGGTGGCAGGTGCATTCTTCAGACCAAAGGGCATCACCACAAACTGGTAGTGCCCACCTGGGGTTGAGAATGCTGTTTTGGCCTTAGACTCCTCAGCTAATCTGATTTGCCAATAGCCAGCTGTTAAGTCAAATGTGCTCAAAAACTTTGCAGAGGCTAGTTTGTCTATGAGCTCATCTGCCCTTGGAATAGGGTGTGCATCTGTCCTGGTGACAGCATTGAGTCCTCTGTAATCCACACAGAACCTCATCTCTCTCTTGCCATCTTTGGTGTGAGGTTTGGGGACCAGAACCACTGGGCTAGCCCAGGGGCTCTCTGAGGGTTCAATGACACCTAATTCCAGCATTTTATGTACCTCAGCCTTTATACAGTCCCTGACGTGGTCAGGTTGTCTGTAAAGTTTGTTCTTTACAGGCAGACTGTCACCAGTGTCCACCACATGGGTACACCAGTCAGTTTGACTAGGTATCAAGGAAAACATATGTGAAAATGATTGTAGAACCTGTCTACATTCAGTCTGCTGATGGGCAGTGAGGTTGCCTCCAAGGGTCACTCCTTCAACTGAGCCATCTTCAGGGTTCTGAGACAACAGGTCTGGGAGAGGGTCACTCTCTTCCTCCTGTCCCTCATCTGTAGCCATGAGCAAGCCCATGTCTGCCCTGTCAACATATGCTTTAAGCCTGTTAACATGGAGTACCCTGTGGGGACTCCTGGGAGTTCCTAGGTCGACCAAGTAGGTGACCTCTCCCTTCTTTTCCAGGATTGTATGGGGTCCAGACCATTTGTCTTGGAGTGCTGCTGGGGCCACTGGCTCCAACACCCATACCTTCTGTCCTGGCTGAAACTCAACCAAGACAGCCTTTTGGTCATGCCAAGCTTTCTGTAAGGCCTGGCTTGCCTCAAGGTTTTTGGATGCCTTCTCCATATACTCAGCCATCCTGGAGCGGAGACCAAGTACATAGTCCACTATGTCTAGCTTAGGCTTTTTGAGAGGTAACTCCCAGCCTTCCTTCACCAAACACAGTGGGCCTCTCACAGGGTGCCCAAACAACAATTCAAAGGGGCTGTAGCCAACTCCTTTTTGTGGGACCTCTCTGTAAGCAAACAGAAGGCAGGGTAGAAGGATGTCCCATCTTCGCCTGAGCTTTTCAGGTAATCCTTTGATCATACCCTTTAGGGTCTTGTTGAATCTCTCAACAAGCCCATTGCATTGTGGGTGATAAGGGGTGGTGAACTTGTAGTTGACACCACATTCCTTCCACATAGCTGTTAAGTATCCTGACATAAAGTTGGTACCTCTGTCAGATACTACCTCCTTAGGAAACCCCACTCTGGAGAATACTCCCAGCAGGGCCCTGGCCACAACAGGTGCTGTAGTGGTCCTAAGGGGAATTGCCTCTGGATACCTGGTGGCATGATCCACTACCACCAGTATAAATCTGTGCCCAGATGCAGTGGGAGGATCCATGGGACCCACTATGTCTATTCCCACTCTTTCAAAGGGAACCCCCACCACAGGTAGTGGTATCAGGGGGGCCTTTGTTGTGCCACCTGATTTGCCACTGGCTTGGCAGGTAACACAGGAGCGACAAAACTCCTTTGTATCTTCATTCATATGAGGCCAGTGAAAGTGAGGGACAAGTCTGTCCCAGGTCTTGTTCTGGCCTAGGTGTCCTGCTAAAGGAATATCATGGGCCAAGGTAAGAAGGAAGCCCCTAAATTGCAGAGGTATAACCAACCTCCTGGTTGCACCAGGCTTGGGGTCTCTAGCCTCTGAATAAAGGAGCCCTTCATCCCAATACACTTTGTGGGTACCTTGAGCATTCCCAGCAGCCTCAGCAGCAGCCAGCTGTCTGAGGGGTTCAAGAGAGGGACAGGATAACTGAGCCTGCCTCAAGTCAGCCCTTGAAGGTCCCCCTGTCCCCAGAAACTCAACCTGATCAGGTTCAAGCTCTTCAGGGACAGTTCCTTCAGGGTCCTCTAGATCAGCTTCCTGGGAAGGCTGATCATCACTCTGAGGCAGGGGGGAAGGCACAGCCTTGACCCTCCTGTTCTTCTTCTTGGTAGGTGCTTGGTCCATTGTTCCAGGATCCAAGACCTGAGGTTCAGTGAGGCACTTTTTGGCCTGTGACCTGGTCACAGCAAGGACATGTGATGATATACCTAACATCTCTGCATGAGTCCTGTACTCCACTTCTGACCATAGAGAACTCTCTAGGTCATTGCCCAACAAACATTCTACTGGGAGGTCTGCACTAACCACAACCCTTTTGAGGCCAGTTACCCCTCCCCATGAGAAGTTAACAACTGCCACACTATGTGAAGTAGTGGCATTGCTGGCATTGGTCACCAGGTAGTTCTCACCTGGTATGTACTGTCCAGGGTCCACAAAGCCTGGTGTCACCATAGTGACACTGGCACATGTGTCCCTGTAGGCTTGAGCCACTTTGTCATTAATTAAAGGAGTCTGTCTGTACTTGCCCAGGTTACTGGGGCTCACAGTCAGGGACAAATCAATGTCCCCATCACAGATCAAGACTGCCTGTGTCAGGGTTCTGTCTAAGCCAGAATCTCCTTCAGTTCCCATAGTGATTCCCACTACACCCTTTGTCTGGGGACCAACACTGCTAACAGTAGTACTGGGAGCAGGTGCCTTAGGGGCAACAGTGTTGGGGGCTCCACCCTTTTTGCAATCACTAGTCCAGTGAGTTGTATTTTTACAATGATTGCACCAGGGTTTCTTTTGACCTTCTTTCTTCTTTTTGGACTGTTGGGACCCACCCTCCTTAGCAGTAGTTTGGGGCCCTGTTGAAGACTTCTGGTCTTTAGGTTTCTGATCTCCACCCTTTTGGTCTGTTTTCTTCTGATCACCCCCTTGGCCCTGGTTCTGGTTCTTTTGCTTAACCCTGGTTCTGACCCATTTGTCTGCCTTCTTTCCCAATTCTTGGGGAGAGGTCAGATCAGAGTCAACCAAGTGTTGATGCAGTTGCTGGTTTTGACAGTTATTTAAAATCTGTTCTCTCATCATCAAATTATACAATCCTGTAAAATCAGATACCTTACTTCCCAGCAACCAACCCTCCAAAGCCTTAGTGGCACATTCAACATATTCAGACCAGTCCTGAGTCTGTGTCTTTTGGGTGTCTCTGAACATTAACCTGTACTGCTCAGTGGTTAAGCCTAACCCATCAACTAGAACACTCTTCAGGACTCTGTAGTTTCTGACATCCTCTTCTCCAACAGTGAGGAGTCTGTCTCTGCCTCTTCCCTCAAAGGAGAGCCAGAGGATTGCTGCCCACTGATCTTCAGGAACCTGCTGTACTTTGCAGGCTCTCTCAAGAGCAGTTATCCACTTGTGGATGTCATCCCCACTCTTGTAGGGGGGCACAACCTTAGACAGGTTTCTATTATCGAAAACCCTATCTTTGTCCTTAGGGACAATGCTGCCACCAGTGGGTATAGACCCACTCTCTTTATGCTGTCTAGCCTTGCTAAGTTTCTCTTCCATCAGGGCTACTTCTAGCTCCTGCTTCCTGATCCTCAGCTGAGCTTCTTGCATCTTGGCCTCATGTTCCCTCCTCTGAGGGGTGGTCATCCTTCTCCTGGAGTGACCTTGAGAGCCTCTAGAGCCATGGGAAGCATTGGAGTCACCTGAGCGATTCCTTTGCCTTCCAAGCCCTGTGTTAAGTCCACTGGGGAGATCCAGTGGGGTGAACCCACTGTCAGTCCCCAATAGCCTTAGTTTAGCTGGGCCAAGTATAACACTTGGCACTGGGCTAGTTCTCCCTTCATCCTCACTACTGTCAGTATCCTTCTCACTCTCATCCTCTGTGGTAGGCATCCCATCTAAGGGGTGACTATTGGGAAGGGGTACTTCAGTGGCATCTTCAGAAGGGGGGCCTCCTGTTCCTGACCCTGATGGGGCTAACTGGGAAGCTTTCTTGAGTGCTCTCTGATTCTCATCATTCTGTAAGAGCTCTCTGAGCTCAGCAGAGTTTGGGTTCTTGGGCTGTTTAAGGCCTCTAAGAGTTGCCAAATGCCTGAGCTCATTCTGATTAAGGGTAGCAAAGCTGGATGGTGCCCTCTGGGGGTCACTCTCAACAGAGATGGGTACAGTGGACCCGTCTGCCCCGGCCATTGCTCTTAAGTGTGGGTGGATGTGTTGCAATCTACCTACACTTGGGTTTACCTACTAAACCTATCTAGTAGTTGTAGTCAGGGTGTGCTACTCCCTTTGCTCTACAACAACTAAGTTCAGTAGAACTTAAGTATATCTAATCTTGTTTTATATGTACCTACAGGTACCTATGTGATCTTTCAATTGGTAACCAAGAGATTACAATGGTAAAACACAGCAAGCTCAAATCCAACCGCTGCTCACCAATGTGAGAAGTTGGCCTGGTATATGCTGTTCACTAGTTCTAGTGACCACCTTGTACCATGCCAAGCAACCCTTATGGTGTGGTTGTAAGTCAACCTTTTTGGACTAGCTGCCCTAGTGGTAGCGTAGGCTAAGCAGTCTTTGAGGCTAAACTCGTGATGCGTGTTAAGCAAGCTGTTTTACCAATAGTAACCCCCTTTTATACCAATGAAAGGACACCACACAGATATATATTCAAAATATATATGTATTTATTTCTCAAAGTAACCCCTAGTCTCTTTATGAGCACAGGAGCACAAATCGTCAAACAAGATTATCACAGAATACACAGAAGTTGCACTTTATATGGATAGGCCCTGGTGGCCACTCGAACCATATACTAAAATAGTGGTATAAGTACCACGAACAGAAAAGGGAAAAGGCCTAGGGCCTCTAGAATCGCTGGGCCTACAAGGAGCTAACGTTAGTTAGTGACCAGGAGGTCCACGGGTGGCGTGTGCAGAGCAAATAGTCACACGCGTGCTCCCATAGGTTTCAATGGGTGCGTAAAAAGTACAAAGTTACTGCAAAAGGAATCTTCCGGATGACCTAGGAACTTAAGATTTGGAACACAGGCACTAGAGATGTAATACTACACTTGGGCACAGGTGTGCCAGCTTTACCTCACCCACAGGAAGCGGGTGCATAGGCCTCGAAGTGCGTCGGGTTTCTTCTATCTGTTCCGTGGGGCCTGTAGACAAAAGTGCTGCAGGCGGTCGGTCGGGAAGAGATGCAGTTGATCCCAGAGTGGATCGGAGATGTTGAAGACCTGTAAGCAGAGGGGACAGTGTTCACAGTCACTAGCCAGTGACCAGCGTGGCACCAGGTGGGTACCAGGCGATGTCGGGTGCAAACAGGAAGGAAGGTGTAGCTTGACTCTGCAGCCACGTGGTCCCTGAAGGTCGACGACGTCCAGGAGTCGAGTCACGAGCTGTCCCACGCAGGCTCTCGCTGTCGGCGGTGTCGGCGACTTGATCGAAGCAAACAAGCCTTGGCAAAAGCAATTGTTGTAGGCAAGGAGATAAGCTGATGGTTCTGACCAGCAAGGTCAGAGGAACTGCTCCTTTGGAGGGGAGCAAGGGCCAGTCTGGAGCAACCAGACCAGCGGTGTTTGTCGTAGATTTCGTTGCCAAGATGGCCACTAGCCAGCGGGCCAGCAACCGGTTAGGCGCGTCGAGTGGCAAAATGCAGAAGGGCCCCACGCAGATCGTGGAGATGCTGGAGGGCTCACCTTTGGTGCAGATGCTGCTCGAGGGTTGGGCTTCTCAGGACCCAAAGCACAACTTGGAGGGAGCCTCGGTTGTTGCACTGGTCAGCTTGTCGTAGTCGTTTCAAGATGGCTGGCTCCACGTGTCTCGTTGCCTCCACGGGTCTCCTCTTTGCAGGGACTGTGGATCGGGCGGTGAGAGGTCTGGAGGTCCAGGTCTTGTCAGTCTCTGGGCTCGGGCTCCGGCGGGAGGCGGCGGCAAAGCAGACGTTGATTCGCTGGATGGTGCTTGCGTTAGCAAGGTGGTCACTCCCTGACCACAGGGGAGATTGGCTTCAGTCCTCTGTGCAGCAGAGCGTCGAAGTTCCCGTCTTCTTCTTAGTTTTAAGTTGATTCCAGGATGTCTGAAGTCCTAGGACACAGCTCCTACCTTTATTCGGATTCTAGGGGCCGGACTACCTGCTAGGTCCCTCCCTATGGGTGGGACCAGGAAGGGGGGTGGTTACACCCCCAATCCTTTGTCCAGCTCGCCCCAGGCCCGGGACTGGTGTGCCCCAGGACCGGTTTGAACTGGCATATGCACCGAGGCTCCTTGTGAGCCACAGGCATGTCTGGTTTCTTTCAAGCCCTACCTGACCAATACACAAAATCCTGTCTGGGGTGGTGCACGCACCTCCCCTGGCAGGAAACCCTTTGTCCACACCTCCCAAGCTGGAAGGACTCCCAGCAGCAGGAGGGCAGACTTGTGTCTGTGGTGGCAGCATCCATTTTGTGGAGCTGAGGCTATGTCTGATTTTACCCGGGTTTCAGGTACTGTACATGTCGTGTCCCCCTAGAAGGGTGGAATGCTAACCCCGTCGCCAGAATTGGCGAGGGGTTAGTATTCCAATTCGTATGACACCTTACTCGACATGTTTTGATAAAGCCAAACCAAAGATAGCATTTAACCGCGAGGTTCATAATGCACTTAAGAGTATATGGTATGACGATATCTGGAAACAGTAGAAGGAAGTTGTTCCGACCACTGCAGACAGGCTCAGCTCATGCCAGAGCACCATCTCACATGGAACCAAGCACTCTGCCCTCAGGATTGTTAAGGCCTGCCATAGGAGTGACTTATAGGTTACCAGGTGTCCCATTTAAGGTTAGGTATAGGTATACTACACCTAAGTAAGAGGTGATTACACCAACTTACCCCAGCTGAGTGATCAGCCAGTTGTGTCAAATTGTTAGGCCAAGCCTGGGGTGGCATAATACATGCTGCAGCCCTTGGCAGGCCTTGGGTACACCAATGCCCTGGGTACCTAGTGTACACTGGTACAGGGGCTGACAGGGTGATCCACTTCCAATTGGTTATGCACCTAGGGTGCATAGTTTTAAT
The DNA here is from genome assembly GCF_964204655.1 of Triturus cristatus. Taxonomy (NCBI): domain Eukaryota; kingdom Metazoa; phylum Chordata; class Amphibia; order Caudata; family Salamandridae; genus Triturus; species Triturus cristatus. Next base: position 1,637,718,008 of record NC_140589.1, read on the forward strand.
TTAGTAGAGAGAACAGCAGGCTGGGGGTCTGATTGGCAGGCCCACAGCCTCAATATGTCAAAAACCAGTGAAGCAAAAAGCAAAAATTTGGGGTGACCATAGGATAGCAGACCCTACTCTCCTACAGCCGCTAAAGCAGCCAGCACATCATCAAGTGTTGCCATGTCTGTTATCGACCGGGAGACAGTTAGTGTATTAAGGTCGGATATTTTGTAACGCCCTGAACGTCTCAGGATCGTTTAACAGACACGACAATGAGGACGCAACCACTTGTGAAGGGTTAGTTCTTTTAATGAAGGCAAATAAAATACAAAGAACAAACAAAAGTTATAGTCACTGGAATCCTCCAGGCTAAGTACGTTACCAGCCCACAGCACGGATGGTCCTAACCGTCCTCTGCATATACGCCGATCCCGGCGTATGCCAACAGAGGGCAGAAATGAAATGGCCGACAATGCCAATCGGTAGGCTGTGAGGGGCACGAAGAGTGTTGGGGAGAATCGAGGAGTCAGGGAAACACCCAGCCGGGGTCTCTACCTGAAGGGAGCAGCCGCTCAACCTCTTCCTCAGACTGCACCGGGACGCGGAGTCACCTCCTGGTGATGCGTCACCGATACCCCAATCACAAGCAAGAAGACTGAACCGAGAGCAGCCGCTCGATCGATCCTGTGGACTTCCGAGTCTGTAACGCGGCAAACACCTCCTGGTGTGCGTTACAGCTGGCAGTCCCTGTGTCTCTGGTCGGGCTGGGAGTTACGACTCCAACCAGCAAAAGCGCCACTGCGCTTGGACTCAGCCGAGTCAAAAAGCGAAGCTCAATGGTTGACCGGTAGAGCTTCCGGGTCCTTCACAGGTGACGATGGGGCAAGACACGGCCCAGGGAGTAACGACTCGACCTACCTCCGTTCTTGCCTTACTGGAGCACCACTCCGGAACACTGCTCTTCACGAAGCAGGTACGTCGGTGTAAACACAATATCCGACAGCCTTGTACCTCCCGGTTCCTCCCTTTATAGGGCGTGTTTTCCTTGAGTTATGTAACAGCTCTCCTGTTTACATAAGGGCGTGTTTCCCTTGAGTTATGTAACAGCTCTCCTGTTTACATAAGGGCGTGTTTCCCTTGAGTTATGTAACAGCTCTCCTGTTTACATAAGGGCGTGTTTCCCTTGAGTTATGTAACAGCTCTCCTGTTTACATAACCTCTCAACCGCTAAGCATCCTGGGAGATGTAGTCCGTTTTCGCTGGTTACCGTTTTCCTCCCCTCGTATGACAGGAATTCTTGACAAAAACAAAGCGTTTCCTCAAGTCCCCAAACGCCCCAGCCACGATGGTCGATATCAGCCGGGCTGTGGGGCGATGATACAGTGATCTCGCCTCCTCCGTGAAGTCACGGACTGCACCTGACAGCAGCCCTATGCTCTACCTGCTCTCGTGGCGGTCCAGGGCTTAGATATATATATATAGTGGTTTGCATATAGTTTGAAAATTATCTACAATGGGTTTTAGAACTAGTTGAAGGAATGGAATGGTGTCCCCCAGGGTACATAGGGGGAAGACATAAGCATGAACATTAGAGAAGTAAAGAAATATGTATTTGTGGGCGGATACTCATATTTGGGAAATGGTGACGCTGCTTTAGGATGCCAAACGTTTCAACATATGGGCATTTGTGTACCCCTATGTACTTTTGTGTACTGCATTTATTGTGTCAGAGGTGACATACTTATGTATTGCCATTACCTGGACTTGTTTCTCGAGCTTCTGTTTTTTAAATAATAGTAAAAAATATGTTGGGCAAATTATCTGATGCACAATTTTCCAAGGGCAGGGTTTGTAATTTTTGGTGGCAATTAAAAAGAGTACAAAGAGAGAGCAAAGCAAGTATTGGTTTATAATCAAAGGAAATAGTTGACGTTAAAAGTCGATAAATATACTTTGATGCAACTAAAATTGATTGCCTGAACGTCTCATAACTGGCGAGAGGTCAAACCCAAACATTGCCTGGAGAAGACCATAATGGAGGTTCTGGCACCCAAAAATTAAAAAGATTTGCTGTTATTTTGTGGACAGCAGAGTTTTACCCAAGATTTGTGAATCATTTTACCGGTAGAACGGTCCGTCTCAGACATTTGTTGAAGTAAAGGAAAGTATTTAACTGGTGTGAGAAAGTTGAAAAGGCCCTTATATTCATATATAAAAAAAATGTTCTGAGTAGTTTGCTTAGTTTGCAGTGTTTCAATACCAGGTAGTGGTCATATAATAAATGATAGCAATATAGGTTTGTGGACTGTTTCACCTAGTGTGTCGATAGTGAATAAAATACCATCACCTTTGCTTGTTGTTCTTGCCAAAAGCTGATAAAACTCACTGTGTTGTAAAAAGGGAGGCTCGAGCTGTGGTCGTGACAAAATGCAAATTTAAGTATTTTATGTGGAATACTGAGTTTATTATAAAAAATGGATCACAAACACAAGAAGGACTTGTTCAGAAAGAGGTTGGGTTGGTTTCAACTATTATTTGAAAATGGTTAATATGGTTAGAGGAGCACACATTCAGGGTAATTTACGTTCTCATTGTGGATAACAAAGCTGCTGGCTGGCAAGGTGAGAATAGGAGGTTAAGGTATAGAGTGAGGAAAACATGGATAGAGAAGGTCCATGGGATTATGTCAAGGTCTACGTAGATATTGAAGGAATTGTTTCTGAAGTACAATGGGATCGCCATCAGTGAGATTCTACAAAATGTATGCAGATCTGTAGAAAAGAAGTGGAAAAATAAAATTAAGTATGAATTGTGAGTCATTTTAGACTATCGGGATGAATTAGGTATGACATAGAGCATGCTACTACTCACCTAATTCTGCCAAGAAATATCAGAGTAAAATTGCTAAGTGTGGTGCATATAGAACATTTAGGCATTAGGACTGAGACTGAGAATCAATTCTTTTAGGAGAACCAAGCATTTAGATGTGCAAAGTATAGGGTGAGAAAATATGTAATGTGCTTTGAGCATCATGGTTTGTACAGGAAGAATGCTCCTATGTTTTGCAATGAGCCCCCATCCAAATCTTGGGGAGAGGTTGTTTTTTATATAGATTGACTCAGCATAGTGAATGCTCTATGCAATAAATTCTAGAGCTGATTTAGTTATGTTTTTATAGGTGGCCATAAAGTGACTTCCTTAGGCAAATAAGTACCAACAGTGTCTTCAGGTTTCTGGATAAAGTTTTAAAAAAGGAGAGCTTTCCTGTGTCCATACTTACTGATATTGGAGTAAAATTAACCTCCAATCACATGGGAAAGCTTTAAATGACACATGCATTTTAAATAACAAATGTGTTTTATACCATCCAGACACTAATGGAATGGTCGAGAGATTTAAAAGGAGTATAAAGCAGTGCATTCATATAGTGAAGTGTTGTAAAAACTGTAAGGGGTGCAGCAAAGTGTGGGAATATTCTGCTTGTCCACACATACAACCACAAGTAAAACATTTCAGTTATACCACAAGAGGAAGTCACACACTTCTGGGTGTCCAGGGTGGATAAAACTGAACCATGGCTTGGTTTATAGACATATTGATGATAAACATAAGTATAGAAAAAAGAGATTTATTGTGAGAAAACCTATCAGGCCCACTCATGTCAAGTTGGAAAACATGTTGAAGATACCGGTGGATTTCTAGTTTTCCAAACCAATGAGGGCTGCGATAGTCAAACTATCAAGGCTGAAGATAGTCACATTTGGAATCTTAAGAGTGATGAGGTGTCAAAATTGCAATAAATGAACTCGAAAGTAGAAGGCGACTGGTGGAAGTGAGACATTCATTGGAATTGAGGAAAGAATTTCTTTGAGGATGAACTGCTAAAAAAACCATTGGTGGAAAATTTAAGAAGGTTAGTAAGCAAACCTGCCTATTACAGTGACAGTGTGCTGAAATAGGATCATGGTGTATTCATTCATTTTTTCTCTTTATGTGTATAATGTGCTAAAATTTTTCTTTTAATTTTCTCTTCCCTTTTTTCACGTAAATAGTTAATTTGGGATTTCTTGTATAAAAGTGAGATGTGTGGCATAGTGAATAACTAGAGATGTGTAGTCTGTAGTGGTGCAGCGTGGGATTTTGTGAGAGTTCTGTTCTTTAAGGTTGTGGTGTTGTGATCATTTGAGTTGTCACTGCAGTCGGTGTAGGATTAGGACCTTTGCTGTACATTAAACCTTCTTCTAACAATTGCAGATAAAAGTAGCCCTTTTTGCTCTTGTTACAACGGTTATTTTTGTATTTTTTTTAATAACCAACTTTATTAAAAGTTTTGCAGCAAACCACAGCATGACGAAGTATGATATTTAATCAGAATACAAGCATGGCATGATAATAAGCTCTGACATCAATAGCGTATAACATTGCTTTGTCATATTGATAAGCCATAATAGTCATACGATTGCCCCCATATACGTTCATGTTTCTACAGACAGCCACGGATCTCAAAAAACAGCTTCTCCTGATGCGTGCATCAGTACACCCCCGCACACCAACCTCCAATAGTCTGTGGCTTTTGTTTTTTTCCAGACTTGGGCCACATCCAGCTTCTCAACCAAACAAGCTATACCCAGAAAGGCCCGTTCAACCCTTTGGATCCCCCCCCCCCCCCCACACCCTCCATGAGCCCTAGTAATGGGGCGGCCTAAGACAGCAGGAAGTATTTGACCCACTTCCTTCCAAAAAGGCCTGAATGCTGGGCACTCACAAGCAACTTGGAAAAAATCTGCAGTAGGAAGTGTTCATCCCGCACACACCACTCGCACATCAGAGCGTACATGTTGTAAAAATCTCAGGGTGAGATATGTTGTGTGTAAGTAATTGAACTGTACTATACGCAGCTGCATCGAAATCGCCAGCTCCATAGGCACCATGCAAGCCTTCCTCCAGTGGTCCTCATCCAGGGCTCCCAACCAGGATGTCCATCTCAGCCTGACCTTCTCCAGGCTGTCCGGGGCATAAATTACTAAGGAACGATAGGTCACAGAAGTGGCTCCTTTACCTTGCTGCTCCAAGAAGGTTATCTTCTCTAACGGATTGTATTCCGGCAGGGATTCACCCAGGAGCTTGCGATCCAACAGGGTATGGCGCAGTTGGAGGTATTGAAAGAACTGCAAATTCGACAGTAGTACTTGGCTTTTAATTCCTGAACTGACATAATGTGCCCAGGCCATGCCCCACAAAGGGCATTTTTATGTAAAAGAGGTTTCAGGACATGTTCAGGACCTAATTCATGTCAAGGGACATGAATAATAAAAAAACCTGGATGGCTTCTATTCCCAGCCAGATACTGAGGGCTGGGGAACACAACAGTACACAGTGCAGGTGACATTCCTCCCCCAGCAGCTTATCTGGTGCAGGTTGGTGAGTCTAGTCATATTAACCGTCTCTCTCTTTTGTCTCTCTTTATTGTCTCTCCACTCTCCTTTTCATGTATGACCTCGCTTCACTTGCCACTAGCGCCATTCCCTTACCCGCCTCTCTACCTTCAAGGGAAAGGTTTTTGTTCCCGTTTGGTGCACACTGCTCCTGTCCTCCAAAATGTGGAGTCCATTTGTTCCAGTACTGCCTCTTTGTTGCAATGAATTTATGGGTGGGTTTTATTTTATTTTTCCCAATAAAAAAATGATTAAACCCATCAATTCTTTACGTTATTGTCACTGTAGACGTCCTTTAAGAATACACTGATGGTACCGTTTTTTTTTTTAATTAACCAGTAAATACACAGCATTTAATTGCTTTTTGCTAAAAAAAAAAAAAAAAAAAGCTTCTCTTATGCGCATTATGCATTTTCGATTAATCTTATGTATATTTAAAATCAGTATTTATATCTCATATTTGCAAGTCTTTTTCCATTTTTAGCAAAAGGTTCAGAATAGTGTTCAGCAAATCCTCTCTGAATCATTTGGGGACTCGTCCTTAAAGTATGATAATGGACTTTCCAGTCCTTCAGGCCCAGACCGCGTACACTCCTGCCAGCACAATCTCGCCGGTCCTCTGTTGTCCATCCCACAAGTATGGAAGCCAGATCCTTTTCTAGAAGTGGAGTGGCAAGAAACGTGAGACCGGTCTAAACCACTGCCAATGTGTTCCTCATGGTTTGGAAAGGGTTTGTGTGTGTGCTGCATAGATCTACAAACTACTGGTAATTTGAAGAAATATCAGCAAGCAGTTTAAGTGCCATATAGATGAGATGTCTTTCCCTCCCCTATGCAGGTCATCTCGCTAGCAACACGCAATTAAAAAATTGCTACAAATATATACCTATATGCATAGGGGCGTTGGGTCGGTCGTCTTCATGCATTGGTCTGTTTGATAGCTGTGCAGCCTGCTACCTCCCTGCACAGCATGTAGCATGGGGCAATAGATCAGCCCACTTCTTACTGACTGACCGCATTTTGCCTGATGATGTTCAAATTTACTTTACAACTGCTCTTTGTTCCCATTCTATATCCTTTAAAAAAATATTTAAATCTTTCCTTTTTGTTTAAATTATTTCTTCAGGTTACAGTAATTTAGAGACAATTGTAACTTTCTTGAGTGCCACTAAGAATCCTCTTTTCTAATTATGTGGATTAAAACCAAAAAGGTATCTATAACTGGGCAAGTACCCTGTCAGCAAGAGGGCATCCGTACTGTTCTGTCAAAGTTATATGTGATGGTTATTTTTTTAAAATATAAAATGTTGATTGTATGCATATGGCCGCTACATTTAGGCAGCATTTTTTCATTTTTGCGGCATATGCTTGCAATGAAAAAATAACCATTGCATCATCTTGCCAAGGCCAGGCATATTGGCTTTATTTGTTTTAACCGCCCCCCCGTGCTTCAGAGAGCAGTTTGTGGAGGAACAGCCCTCATTCCAAAATAACCTTTCCTCTCTGGTCAAGCTTGTGTTATTTATTATGGGTCAGTGTATCATTAAGAAACTACTCAAATTAGTTTGGGTTGCAGAAGAATAGGCTGGTTTCTTTTCATTGATCCCTACATGTGGTGAAACACATTTACAGCTCAGGGTCTCTGTGCATGCACACGCCAGGGATCGTCTTCTAGAGGATCAAGGGGTGGATGTTTTTGGTTCACACGACCTGGACTGCAAGAAATATCGCTCCATAGTGCTTGTTGAAAGGAAATTACAAGTTTCAAGGGACAGATCCCAGTTTTTGACATCAGGGGATGTAACGCAGGCTCCTTAAACACATGGTGGCCACCCAACCCTTCAAGAGGCCCCCAGTCCATTAAGGGCCCCAATCAGTCCACCGCCAAAGGCTATCCATGATATTTTTTAGACTAAGGGCCCCCATTACAATCTTCTGCGGTGGCCAATCATGTTGTGTTGTGCCACTTCAGACAGATTAGCCAAAACCTAAATGAACTGTGTTTACCATAGGATTGGAGCTAAGGAGGCCAGTCCTCGTTCATTAGCACCACAGTTTATCAGTGTTTCATGTGATGAAAGCCTGCTAGCTTTGTGAGATCTGGTGTGCAAGCTAGGAGAGCTCTTGCAAGATTAGTAAGTGTACTATCAGTGCTGATTATGGGAAAGAAGCTACAAAAACATGATGCGCTATTCAATGGACACAGCCTAGTCATCAGAAGGGTTCATCGATAATGGCATTTCTCCTCACCAGGATCTTTTGCCCCAGGTGTAAGCGGTTTCTATAATATTCAGTCTGTGCTTTATTAACTTGAATCCACTGAACAGGTTTCCCTAAAGAACAAGGAGAAGAGCTTTGAAAACCAAGCATATTAGGCAGACTGTCTAATCTGGCTCTCTAGCAGAGGTCAAGACAGTAACCAAGCAGTGTAATGCTACTCCGGGAGCATTGATGTAATGATCCCTACACTTGTAACCTGGCTAGCACAGTTCTGCTTGTGGAAGAGGAGAAAGACAAGGTAAAGCCTCAACTTTGGTAACACGAGGATCTTATAAACCCAGCAGATAATTTTTAAAATAGTGAGTTCCGGTGCCTAAGGATCTGCCCAGAAGCCTGAGGTCGGTGCTATTAAATACTGGCTTGCTGAATACAAAGGTTGCGTAGTTGTGAATCCATCTCATGCCTGTTAAATCCACAATCAGACACCCCACCCCGTCCCTTTATCTGCCTGTCCCTGCTTTTTCCCTTTGTGATGGTTTTCCATCTTTCTCTCCCTCATTCTTTCCCCTTTGTGTGTGTTTCACTTTCTTGCTCCTGGTAATTGTCCAATGATTAAAAATAATTGCTGGTCCCCATAAAAGAGTGCCAGTGGCCCCTAATGGCGACAACTGGCTCAAATTCAGCACTCCCTAAACCCCTTTGACGCCGTAGGCGCTTGTTTACATGTCTTGCAGGACGGGGCTTGATTTGCTCTTGGAGAAGTAACAATGTACTGGAATTGAGAAAGGAGTGTAAAGATTACTCACCATGCCACCCACGTGTCCATGGTTAACTTCTACACTGTCCTCTTCATCCAGTCTCTCTAGAGAACCTGTGCCTAACAGACAACACCCCCCCACCCCAGTAAGATCCATTGAAGAAATCTAATGAGAACCCACCACCTGTCTCCCAATAGATTATTAAAGACAGACACAAGTAAAACATGACTTTCCCTGGAGAATAATAGCAGCATACCCATCAGATGCTTAAGAATTTAGAAGGTTTTTATCTGGCAGCCTCTCCTGTCATGTATACAAGAGATGGAGCGAAGAGGCCCCCGATCAAAAGCATCCTTAATACAAACACCTCAGCTTGTAGATCTAATTTTTGAGTATCTGGGACAGTGATCATCGTGATTTCTGGAAAATGTTGTCTTTTTATACTATTGACTGGTTACTGTGCACCTGACCATTAAGCTCAGCCCTGTAGATATTTTAAGAGACCAGTTTCTGTTCGGTAACAGACAATGAGAATCTAGTTTGAGAAGAAAAATGGGAATTTTAAACTAGACCAAATTTTGAAGAAAAACGATAAGAAAAACATGCTTGTATCCTGCATTTACATGTGAAGTGTGAGTACTGAGAAACTTTATGAATTGAAATTGAGTTATTGGTTATACTTGCGTGTATCAAAAAGATGTGCTAGTAAATGAGTCGTGACTACCATTTATTTTTAGGTCTGATCTAGAGACAACTTTAGCCTCACGTTTAAAAAAAAAGTCTAATAAAAATACATACAAATACATATAGGAGCTTTGTGTCTGCTCTCTTCATCCATTGCTTTCTTCAACTGTTGGGAGTTAGGGTGTGTTCAAATTCAACTATATTCACATTTTCCTTATGCCAACCACAAATTACAGCATTGGGTCAGCCCACTTCAGGCGATGGCTGTCTTTACTATGAGTGTGTTTTGCTTGTGTACATTTACCTAAAAGTAGTCCACTTCAATGCCAGACATAGTAGGCCTGTCTTTGCTTTTATTTAATCTTTTTAATATATTTTTTTTGTAATGGATCATTTTCTTACTTTTTGAAATACATTTTACGCCTAAATGCATATTAGATGTGTTGGCAAAAAATAAATACATAAAACAAAAGCAAGCTCTGTGTGTTTTGCGAAGTAAAATAATATATATACATACATACTGGACCCTGTTCACAATGGTAAATTTTGCCTCAAATGTACGTTTAGAACTGAATTGGCCTTTTTACACCTTCCAGGAATTCGCACAGGGATTACTGGCACATAAATCCATTCATGTATGAGTGTAAACTTCTCTTTCATGAGTGTGAAAAAATCTGCATTCACAAATCACACTCATGGGGTGGTAAGTGGGCGTTCTAATGTGTGTATTGCTTTGGACGTTTGGGAACTCCCACAAGCATATGTCTGTGTAATTCCCTAACTCCTCTCCATCTCCTTACCACTCTGGAAATGGTCGGAGATTTACTCCCAGCACAGTGCTACATTAACTCCACTTCCAGGGGGGGGGAAGGAAAAGGATTGATTAGCCTCCCCCCACCCTCCAATATTTGATGAATATGAAGGGAAATCGCTTTCTTTGCGAAGAATTATTTTTTTGTGGTTTTTTTAAGTGTACATTTGCACAGGCTGCTTCTATTTCTCAGACATGGAGAACTCCGTATTGGGGATATAGGACCCCGGTGTGAATAGTCAGAGGAAAGTCCCAGAGTATACCTGGAAACCTACGCCTGATGCAGTCTGGTGCAGCGTCCGAGGCATTTGCTGCGAATGTTTGTGAATTCCAAAAAAGTAGTAAATCCTGCAGGTGTAGATTTCCTACTTTTTTAGGAATCGGACACAATATGCATGATAATAAAGCTTATAAGCAACATGTCTTCTGTCACATAGAACTCTTGTGGTGGTTATGTGTGCTTTTTCTAGTTCAATTGAATCAACCTGTGGGAGTCATGAACAGCAGTCACTGAAAAGCCAGCGAGTATAATATTTGCAAATCATAAACTCATTCCTCGTGCGGTATGAGGAATGTAAATTAGTTAAGCTGAGCAGTACTAATGCTTGGGTTTGTTTGTCATTTGTTTTTTTGTGTTTTTAAATAGAAGCTTGAACCACTCCAAACTTCAAGATTAATTTGGGGGGGAGGCGGCAAATGTGTTTCTGTGGAAGATTTGTTTAGCAACTAGCACTTTATCAAGAATAGTTTGGGAAAGAGTGATGTCAGACAAATCTCAAACCGTGTACCACCAAAAATCAACATACAATTTTTCATAGATGAGAAGTTAATCAAAAACTGACTGAGGTTGCTTCATTACTACAAGTTTAGAAGTAGTGCAGCTGATACCTGTGCTTTTTACAGATAACACGCTTTCGATGCGTTTACATTTTGTTAACCATTCACTTCCCGATCAAGGAAAGAGAAAAGTTGTATTTTTTTACGAAAAGTAGAAAATGTTTTAAAAGAATGGAAAATGTAGATCTCTGTTTTTTTTGGCATGTCTGGCATCTGCTTTGACATTATCAAATGCCAAATAATTCCTTGTAAAGAACTGCAAAAATCAGTTGAGTGTTTTTACGCTTCATTTTGAAGCCGTCATGTAATATAAGCATATTTATATATTTCTGATGAATACTTGCATATTCCTCATCCCATGAATCTCCTCTGCATGCCAGACTGGATCCGCAAATTCTGTAGTAGCAGGGCCGTTTCTAGGTGTTTTGCTGCCCTAGGCGAGAATTGAAGAATGCCGCCCCCTCCCTTTTACTACCATCACTCTCTCCCCTTGTCATCCAGGCTAGAAGAATTAATACATTAGATCACAAAATGTGCCTCGTTATGCCGCATAATTTGCCTTTTTTTGACGCATAATTTAACCAACTCTCCGCATAATTTGGTTCCCCCTGCGACATAATTTCAAGTGGCCCTGAGTATAAATAACACCATCAATCAAAGAGCACATGGCAAAACAGCTGAGTAGGTTAACCGCTTACTGCATAGATCTGCAGTATTAGCTGGGCACAAATTGAAACTTTCTCCTGATTCTGTGGACTCTAGTGGACGAATGGTCTAACCTCCAATTGACCTTGTATGATAGACAGGGAGATGTTTGTCCAGGTATCATTTTGGATGCAGCTCCCAAGGTATTTTTGAGGTTTCGTCATCTTGGTTGGGGGTCGCTCTTCATTGGACCTTTTACTTAATTCTGGTTGAGAGACATTCCTCCTACTGAACGTCTTTCTCAACCCTGAGACAGGTCTTCTGTTCAGGGTCCCTTACTTATTTCATCCTTAATGCTGTCTTCTGGTTTGGCTTCTGCCCAGTTGGGGTAAGGCCTGGTGCCCGTGCTGGTGCCTGGCTCTTTGCCATCACCATACCTGGTGCTGCCTGAGCAGCTTCCAGCTTTTCCTGCACCTGTTAGCAGTGGTGTTGATCCTGCTCAAGTGGTGGCATGTACCCAGACTTTGCTGACCCTGCTTCTGGTGCCCTGTTCCTGTACTCCACTCACTCGGGTGCGCCTTTGGGCCCTAAGTAGCTCCTGGGCCAGTCTTTTGGCTCCTGGCTGGTGTTCTTTACCCCCTGCACTGGTTGGCTTCAGACAGAGGTTTGCTCCATCCTGACATCGGTGTGTCCCGCGCTACAGTCGCAGACCTGGTCAAATAGTTTTCCATCCGTGTCAGTGACAGTGCTGTGGTTGGTACTGGCACAATTCTCTGACCTGGGTTCACTGAGGGCCTGTTTGGATGTTCTTACGAATATGCCTGCTTGAGGTTTCCTTCCGGATTGGGGCGTATCTGCTTCTGTCCTGGTTTTTGTGATTCGTTGACGGGGCTTATGACCAGTCAATTATATTCATAATGACTTCTGTTTGTACCCTCCTACTGTGTCTTATGTCTGACTGTGGTGGGCCAGTTAGGTCTGAAGCGTGCTTTTTCCCATTCTAGGTTCTCTCCTGCCCCCAGTCTCTTTCTGCAAAGGGTCTCCTAATATGTTCTAGAGCCTTCTTGATTCTACTTTGTGTAGGACCTGCCAATTGTATAAGGTCACTACAGTCTGTTGCAGTGAAGTTCAGTGGAGCAGGGCGCAGTCCTGATGCGGGACCCTCGGGTGTTGCTGAGGCGGTTTTGGTTGCGGTGCATTGTCTCGTTCTTTGTGGATGCCTACAGGCTTGGTGGCAGGTAACCTCAACTGAGCTAATTTCACTCCTGTGTGTAGGATTTGTGTCACTTTGTGGAGGTGTGGTGTGTTGGATCTTCAGAGTTCAATCTGTTCCTGGTTCTTGTTTGTGTGTTATGTTAGCTGCTTTCTCTTTCCATTTGATGTTGCCCTTCCCTCCTAGATGGGAGCTGAGGTTGGACAATGTATAGGCACTTTTGTGTGCGGATGGATGATTTCCTGTTGGGGCCCCTTGGGTCCCATCTTCATACCTTCAGATGGCTATACTTTACTGCCCTTGGTGGTCAAACGCTCCCTAAACCCACTTACATTGTGTTAGCTAGGAGTCTGTTGATATTTCTGTAGTTCTGGCTGTTTTCCTTTCTGTGAGGTTTGCCATTGTTTTGGCCGTAGGGAGTCTTTTAATCATTATGCAGGATTATAGTCTCCTATTTGAGTGCGCCATGAAAGGTGTGGTTATCTTGGGCGTACTGCTTGCGATTGGCTGGGTTCCACAGGTTTTCAGATTCTCTCCACAGGGAGTGATTTGTCTTGCACCACTGACCTCTGCTGGATGGTTTCGTTTTTGCACTTGTGTTATTCGTTTCTGCTGTGGTTTTTTTTGTTACCTTTGTTTTCCTTCTACTGGTGTACTCTTTTTGTGTACTCCATTCAGTGGTGCTTATGTTTCTGTGTTCCATTGATGGCTAGGGTGGAGTGATGATGGATAGTAGCTGCCCTCTGTTTATGTACCAATATATCCTTCTGGGTGCTCTTTTGTGTCTGGAGGTAGTGAACAAGTTTTGATGATGCATTTTGTCCTTGCCCCTTTTGGTTGCGTTGGTTGGGGTTTGGACCATGTCTGTCTTCTCTCTTTGGGTGATTCTCTTTTTTTGTCACTAGACTGTTAGCATCACCCATGTTTTTTCTCTTGGTTCATTGGTATTGAGTGTTACTGCTGGGGTGTTTTATTGTTTTCTTCTCCTTTTCCTACTACAGTTGCTAGCTAGTGTCCAGTGGAGTTAGGACAGTGCGTCCCTTAGATCTCTTAGATTGGCTGCGGCCTTATCTTACATATGCTGTTGTTGCAGTTGCTACCAGTTGGTTGAGGGAGGACCATCTGAAAGAAACACGTTAGTTAGATTCCTCACCTTAGAATATCCCCAGGCGTCAGACTGGATCCGGAAGATTTTTCGTCAGCAATACCCCTTGCGCGTCGCTAGGCGTCGTCTGCGGCTCCGCGTCCGTCGTCGGCGGCGTGCGCCGGAATGACGTCGTCGGAGTACTTAGACGCCGCCGTCGCGCGCTGACGTCAGTTCTTCTTTTTTCCGCGCCAGTAAGCGCAGATCCGGGAGAGCTACCCCTTTAGTCAATTTTTGACTAACTTTTTTGACTCTTTTTGGTCAATTCTCGACTCTGGTACCGGTAGGATGCCTGGTTTCAAGGCCTGCGACGACTGTCACTGACTGACTGTCGGTGACCGATCATCACCGCCGGTGCCTGTACTGCTTGGGCCTCGACCACGACGCGGCGTCGTGCTCCGACTGTATGGCCCTGACCTCGAAAGCTAGGCGGGAGCGGTCCCGCAAGCTTCTCGAGCTTCGCCACTCGGCTCCGCGTCGCTCTCGATCCCGGTCCAGGAGGAGGTCCAAGGATCGGTCGCGGAGCCGCACTCGACATCGTCACTCGTCTGGCTCGAAGTCTTCGGGTAAGTCGAGGCACTCCAAGAAGTCCAAGAAGCGACACCGCTCTTCGGACTCCTCTCGCCGGTCGCGCGACTCGGCCGAGGGTCCAGGTGGTTCCACCCCCGCGGCTCCGCAGAAGCCGCAGGCGCCACGCAAGTCCCCATACCCGACGGTCCCTGGGACTGACACGACGCCGGCGGAGGTCAGTGCCTTCCTCTCGGCCATGAGGAACCTGGCCCCGCCGTCGACGCCCGCTGGCGCGCCTTCTGGCCCCGCGGACTCGACTGGGCGACCTCGCATGCCGGCGGCTCCGGCGCCGTTGGAGGCTCCGGCCCCGACGCCGCACGTCCCTGAGGGGCCCGAGCCTCGGCCCCCGTCGACGCCGGTCGACCTCGTTACGCCTCCTCCACCGGCGCCGACACCGATACCACCCCCGACGCCGGCTCCGGTCGACGTCGATCCCCGGTTCAGCCCCTGTCCGGTCCCGACGCCGATGCGGCGCCGCCCGACGCCGCATCCGACGCCGCTAGAGACACATATTGTCTATCGACCGGCTCCGATCATTCCTCCTGTTTACCAGGAATCGGATGACGGGGGCGACTGGGAGGGGTCTGATGACCCTATGGCCCTTCAGAGCCAACTTGCACAGGACTGGGCAGATGAACTGGGGGAGGCCAGTGGGTTGGATACCTCACCAGACACTGGATTCATCTCTCCTCCGACTGTGGCTTCGGAGGAGGGTGCAGCCTTTTCTGTGGTGCTGCGCAAGGCGGCCGAAGCCCTTGGGCTCGAGCTGCCTGCCGTGGCTGTGAGGACTAACATCCTCACTGAGGTGCTTCAGTCTGCCGCATGCTCCACTGAGCCTCTACTGCCATTCAATGAGGCCCTCACTGACGTTCTGCAGGGCACCTGGTCCAAGCCCTCCACAGTCCCTACTGTGGATAGGAACGTTGCCAGGCGCCACCGCCCTGCTCCGGGCGACCCCAGTTTTCTGTCCCAACACCCCACCCCCGAGAGTCTGGTTATCCAGGCCTCTACCTCCCAATCCTCCTTCCCGTCCGCTCCTCGGGACCGGGATTCCAAGAGACTGGAACAGTTTGGTAAGAAGCTGTTCTCTTCGCTCAGTTTGGGCCTGCGGTCTTTGAACACCGCCTGTCTCTTGGACCGTTATTCCCACTCTCTGTGGGATGCGGTGGAGGACGTGCTGCCACTGTGCCCGGAGGAGGCCCGGGCGCGGCTTTCCTCGGCCCTGGCCGATGGGAGAGATGCAGCGCGCCATGCAATCCGATGTGGGCTTGACACTACGGACTCGCTGGGTAGGGCGATTTCTACCACGGTGGCGCTTCGACGTCACGCCTGGCTGCGGTCCACGTCCTTTTCAGGGGATGTCCAGAGCACCCTCATGGACATGCCTTTTGATGGCGCTCGCCTTTTTGGTGAGAAAGCGGACAGTGCGCTGGCTCGCTTCAAGGACTCCCGGGCTACGGCCACGTCCTTGGGCCTCTCGGCCCCGCGGCCACAAACTTCCGCTTTTCGCTCCTTTCATGGCCAAGGAAGGGGCACCTCCTCACGTCCGCCTAGCCACCGGCCGCAGAACCAACCTGCACGCGGACGTGGTTTCCGCCGAGGCGGTACTGGAGGACGACGCGGTCAGTTCACATCCACCCCGGCAGCATCCGCCTCAAAGCCTTCCTAGTCCGAGCTTTCAGGCCCATTCCACGCCAGTGGGCGGCAGAGTTCGCCATCACCTGCTCCACTGGCGGTCCATCACATCGGACAGGTGGGTGCTGCAAATCGTCCGAAGGGGCTACTCCCTCCCCTTCGAATCGACCACTCCAGCCATGCCACCGCAGCACCACCGTATCTCGGGGGATCATTTGAATATTCTCCACGAGGAAGTTTCGGCCCTCTTGGCCAAGGGGGCCGTCGAGCGCGTTCCGAGCCTAGAAGTAGGTCGTGGTTGTTATTCCCACTACTTTCTGGTTCCCAAGAAGGGCAAAGGGGGCCTACGCCCTATCTTGGACCTCCGGAACGTCAATGCCTTCCTCCGGAAGGAACGGTTCAAAATGTTGACTTTGGCTCAGGTTCTAGCTGCCCTCGACCCTGGAGACTGGATGGTAGCGTTGGACTTGCAGGACGCATATTTCCACATCCCCGTCCTGCCGGCCCACCGGCGTTAGCTGCGGTTCACGGTGGGTCAGGAGCACTTTCAGTTCACCGTGCTCCCCTTCGGCCTTACCAGTGCCCCTCGGGTGTTCACGAAAGTGATGGCGGTGGTCGCCGCTCATCTGCGCAGATCAGGGGTTCCAGTCTTCCCCTATCTCGACGGCTGGTTGTTGAAGGCGGGCTCGCCCCAGACAGTCGTCTCCCACCTCCAGACTACGGCGGATCTCCTGCATTTGCTGGGGTTTTCCATCAAAGTGCCGAAGTCACACCTGAGCCCCTCTCAGAAGCTCCTTTTCATCGGAGCGGTTCTCGATTCGGCGCAGTTCCGGGTTCATCCACCGGAACAGCGGGTCCGGGATATACAGGCCCTGATTCCCATCTTTCGGCCTCTATCCTGGGTTTCGGTCAGGCTAGTGTTGCGGCTTCTGGGGCTGATGGCCTCCTGCATCCTACTAGTGCATCACGCCAGGCGGCGCATGCGGGCTCTGCAGTGGGACCTGAAGTTTCAGTGGGCCCAGCATCACGGCAACCTGTCCGACCATGTCTTGATCTCGGAGGGCACTGCACAGCAGTTGCAGTGGTGGCTCACGGTCCGCGATTGGGTCACGGGCAAGAGCCTCTCCCTACCCCTACCGGAGCATGTCGTAGTGATGGACGCGTCCCTCCTTGGATGGGGTGGCCATATGGGAGAGGCGGAGATCAGAGGCCTCTGGTCTCCGGCGGAGTCTCGCCTCCACATCAACTTGTTGGAGCTGAGAGCGATCCGACTTGCACTGAAAGCCTTCCTTCCCTCTGTCCGGGGAAGTGTCGTGCAGGTGTTCATGGACAACACCACCGCCATGTGGTATTGCAACAAACAGGGCGGGGTGGGGTCGTGGACCCTTTGTCAAGAGGCTCTGCGCCTCTGGACATGGCTGGAACACCAGGGCATCACCCTGGTGGTTCAACATCTGGCGGGCTCTCTGAACGCCAGAGCAGACGAACTCAGCCGCCGGTGCATGATGGATCACGAATGGCGTCTGAACTCCGAGGTGGCGCAAGGTCTCTTTCAGCAGTGGGGAGAGCCTTGGTTAGATCTATTCGCCACCGACGAGAACGCGCAATGCCAGCAGTTCTGCGCGTTGGAATTTCCAAGGCGGCACTCGCTCGGCGACGCTTTTCGTCGCGAGTGGAGTTGCGGTCTGTTGTACGCCTTTCCGCCTATACCACTTCTGCCCAGAGTGCTGAAGAAGATCAAGCGCGACCAGGCCCAAGTCATCTTGGTGGCTCCGGATTGGGCACGAAGGTACTGGTATCCCAAGCTACTCAGTATGTTGACCGATCCTCCGATACGTCTGCCCCTTCGGGACGATCTTCTGTCGCAGCAGCAGGGGACGGTCCTCCACCCGAACCTGTCCAGCCTCCACCTCCATGCGTGGAGATTGAGCGGCGGCAGTTGATGCCATTTGACTTGCCTCCTGAAGTCTGTGATATCATTCTGGCAGCCAGGCGTCCCTCCACAAAGACGGTATACGCCTGCCGGTGGAACAAATTTGTGGCATGGTGCACAGCAAAGGCTGTGGATCCCCTTTCCGCCCCTCTTTCTGAGGTTCTCCTCTTTCTTCTTTCTTTGGCCCGGCAGGGCTCTGCCCTGGGCACCTTGAAAGGTTATCTTGCTGCTCTCTCTGCCTTCTTACGGCTTCCAGATCAGTCCTCTCTTTTCAAGTCCCCTGTAGTGTCACGCTTTCTTAAAGGCATTACTCACACGTTCCCTCCTGTCCCTTTCGTAATGCCTCAGTGGGACTTGAATCTTGTCTTGACATTCCTGATGTGCGCTACCTTTGAGCCTCTTCACAATTGTCCTCTTCATCTTCTAACTCTTAAGACTGCTTTCCTGGTAGCCATCACCTCGGCTAGACGGGTGAGTGAGCTCCAGGCTCTATCGTCCAAGCCTCCTTTTCTATCTGTTCATCTGGACAAGGTTGTCCTTCGGCCTCGTCCTTCCTTTCTACCGAAGGTGGTGACCCCCTTTCATCTTGGGCAATCTGTCACCTTGCCCACCTTCTTTCCGCCTCCGCATCCTTCCAAAGAGGAAGAGCGGCTCCACCGTCTGGACCCAAAACGTGCGCTCTCCTTTTATTTGGACCGCACTAAACAGTTCCGGGTGGACGACCAGCTTTTCGTTGGCTACGTGGGTGCAAAGAAGGGAAAAGCTGTACACAAACGGACCATCTCCCGGTGGGTCGTTTTGTGTATAAAAATCTGTTATTCCTTGGCAAAAAAGTAACCGCCTGTTGGGCTGCGCGCCCATTCTACTCGGGCCACAGCGGCTACTACTGCTTTGGGACGGGGGGTGCCTTTGCAGGACATCTGTCAGGCGGCAACGTGGGCTTCGCTGCACACGTTTGCCAGGCATTATTGCCTGGACAGCCAAGTCCGGAGGGATGGCTTCTTTGGCCGTTCTGTCCTCCAGGACTTTCTGATGTGATCTTGGTTCGCAGACCCACCACCGGGGTTGGTATTGCTTGGGTATCTATTCTAAGGTGAGGAATCTAACTAACGTGTTTCTTTCAGATGAACAAGTTACTTACCTTCGGTAACGATGTATCTGTAAGAAACATTAGTTAGTTAGATTCCTCACCAACCCACCCATCCTCCCCGTTCTGCGAACTGACATCTAGGGTTAAGGCTATCCCTTTCAGGGCCCTAGAATTTTTTGGCACCAGTGTCGGTATCTTGCATGGCTCTGCGTTCCTGGCGTGGAAGGCTATGTACAAGAACTGACGTCAGCGCGCGAGGGGGCGTCTAAGTACTCCGACGACGTCATTCCGGCGCACGACGCCGACGACGGACGCGGAGCCGCAGACGACGCCTAGCGACGCGCAAGGGTTATTGCTGACGAAAAAGCTTCCGGATCCAGTCTGACGCCTGGGGATATTCTATGGTGAGGAATCTAACTAACTAATGTTTCTTACAGATACATCGTTACCGAAGGTAAGTAACTTGTTCATCATGACCCACTTAAGGTTTCGCATATTTTGAGTTATGGCCTTTCACCACACTCAACAATAGTATTAAATAGCATATTACACTCTGCACATCTAAATAGATACTATGTATACAACAAATACAATGTTTATAAACTATGTTTTGCATTCTGATGGAAGCTTCCAAAAAGGATGGTGGATGGTTTCCTAGTCATGAAACTAGTCTTATGTCACTTAGCCTCAGTTTGCAGACACATAGCAAAGCCTTGCAGTACTCTTCGTTGGTCATATATTGATAGTTATTCGATGGCTGGTCCCTTTCTTCCAGTACTTCCCCTCGGTCCTTAGTGACAAGACCTACTCCAGAAAAATCAGATTAAAAACAAGTATCCTAATAACGGTGGCAAAAACTCTCTCCACAAGAAATCAGGTTAAAGGCAAGTGACCTGATAATGGATGTTACCTTGACAACCGCTAGCCTAGCCTCTGTACTGCATTTAGGCCCCCTTCTGCTAATATTTGGGAACAGCGGGGAGGCGGATAGAGAAACATTTATAGAATGTAATCTTCCCTTTTTGGCACAGGAGGAGGCTATTTTTAAAAGGGAGAAAGACAAAATATTTTTTTTTGTGTTAAATAATTGTGGAGTCTTCAAGCGAAATAAAACCCTCTCAGTACACAAGCAAAAAGGGGAATTTCAAGTACAACAGAAACCAAGTATAAGCTGAAGAAAAAGGCAAATAGGTGAAATGTGTCCTTCCTGAACCCAACAGATGACCCTTTTCCATGAAGATAACCCTTTGTCCTACAAACTCAGCAATCCTGCACCAAACAACCACCATACATACCTACATACATACAGGCCTAGCAGAGGGTCAGGTTTCCCGATGCAGCAAACGGGCCCTGAGAGCTTCTCTATTATGTACCTCACTGCCAAAGTATTTAAATAAGAAATAGTCTGCAAGCGCTCCCATGAGATAAGACACAGCAACCCTCTTATGAGATGGTGCCACTAGTGTAAGACAAAATGCACAAAGTCTGGCCTCCTCCAAGTTCCCAACATTCAGGAAGACTGCCACCGAGCATTTAAGCCAAAACTATTTTAAACAAAAGGTTTGGGAGATCCAAGAGGGTTTTAACTTGATGTTGCTATCCATGCATATGTCAGGAAAGCTCACCATCAGCGTTGGTAGCATTGGCACCGTCATGGTTCAGCCAAGTACCGAAATCTCTTGTCCTTCAAAGAGTGATGTTCCTGATCCTCAAAAGGATGAAACTGGCTATTTTGCAATTATAACTCACTCGCTACCACTGCAAAACACGTTAGCACTCTCAACACTTTCTTGCCCCTCTACATTCCACCCTATTTTAAAAACAACAACCTGCCTTGAAGCCGTTCCACCCCTCTTCACAACCCTCTCCCTCGCCTTCCAAAGGGACTGTCCCTCACCTCAAGTCTACACCCTCCCGATACCACCACAGTTTTTATTCTTCCATTCCAGCCAATATCTTTGAACCTCTCGGTGCTCCAGTTCTCTCCCCATGGTATTCCAGAGTTACTTCTAATCCCGATTTGACTCCATTGAAACCTGGCATTATAAAGACCTTGCCAACACCCACTCTGCCATGAAGCACACATTAGTCATCCCTACGTGTGTAAGGATCTGAACTGTGGAAGCCCCTCTCTAAGGTCTGAACTAAGTTACAAGTGATTCAGAGAAAATTGAAAAACTGAGCTATTTAGCCTGGCCCTGAGTGAACCTATATATTGTCTCAGGGGCTTTGACCGAAGAACATTGGACGCTGGTCCAAACCCATCCTATCAGATATTTCATATATAAACTCTGAGCATGTTTCCTTTTTTATTTAGTGCATTTTATAGGCTGTCAATTCTGAGGTGAATAGAGTTTAAACCTATTTGCTTGGCTCAGAAGCATTTACACCCAATGATAAGTAGAAATACTTCTATCAAAAACCTTCATTCATTCAGATATGTGCATTCTTTAAGATCCTTATGTATTGACCTTAACAAACAAATAATATTTTATTACATTGGCTCGCCCTAGTTTCAAAAGATGCCCCTCGTTACTAGGACATTGAACTCCAGGGTTCGGCAGTTATAACCCTCAATGAGCATTGTTTGTGGCTCAGTCATGCACATCAAGGTCAGCCTGTTGTGGAGACATGAGCTCAGCAAGGTGATTGGCTAGGAATTGCCTGTGTTTTATAGGGAAGGGACTTTGTGCACCTGTTTCTCTTCCCCTGTACTTTAAATCCTGATACACTTTTAAGGCTGGTGTTAGCCAAGACTTATATATTCATATTTCTTTCAGCTTGTCCTAGTCAATCATTGGTCCGTTTTTGAGTCATTCACCTTTTTCTTCTGTCCACTACAGCTTGGAGAAATGGGTCTGCTCACTTAAGCCATTTGCTAACTTAACTGATGAGTGGCGTAACTTGACCCCTGCTCTTTCACTAGGTTTGCATCCACCCAAAAAGTAGTTTCCTTACAATTCCCTTTCAGGGTCCGAGTGCTGAATAAATTATGCAAAACAGGAAGCAAGGAACTCTGGATAGTTCCCAAGTTTAGGCGGAGAGCAGCTCCTTTATATGGAGCACCCTACAAAATCAGTGACATTCTGAAGCTGCTTGCCTCAAATGTCTGTTTTTCAACATAATTTTTAAGCATAGGATTAGAAAGGGAAAGGGAAAGAGCCTTTTGCCATTTTTATAGCAAAGTCTTTAACCATAGTATTTGGATGGTGCTATTCACACGAGCTGATAAAATGACAAAAGCCTTTACTACTCCAGGCACAGTCTTAAAGCTTAGGATTGATAAAATACCTTCCAAGCCACCCTAAAATGAATAAAAGCAACTCCTGACACATGCTTCACTGTAGTTAGAGCTCATCAGGGAGGGCACAGCTTTGTCCAGACAAAAAAGAGCACCCAGTACAAGTCAAGACAGTACTCTTCCAGGCTTAGAGTGCGAATAAATTATGCACAAGAGGAAGCAAGAGCTCTGGGTAGCTCCCAAGTTTAGGCAGAGAGTAGCTCCTTTATATGGAGCCCCCAACACTAGTGACACTCTGAGTCTGCTCATCCCAAATGTCAGTTTTTCTAGCATCGTTTTTAAGCATAGGATTAGCACTGTGCCATCCATGGCGTGCTAGGAAGGGACAAAGCTTTTGCCAATTTTAGTTTGCTTAAAAATGGTATAAGCCTTTGTCCCTTTCTAGCTCGGCATGGATGACTGTGCCAATCCTATGCTTAATCGAGATATATTTATATTACCTACTGGCGGTCGCCAGTAGGTAGTTATAGTTAGGACCTATTTTCCATAGGAAATCCGCAACATTCTGTTCCCAATAACTTTGGCGCCGATTGACGAATCTTCGCGAAATTTTCAAAACTTTTTGCCAGCTCTGGTCCGCTCCTATCCTGAAAGTCTCGGGATGATTCGTGTAGCGGGGGGCGAGAAAAAAGGGGGGTCCCAAAACGTGTTTTCCCCATGCAATTTCCCATAGGACCTTTAGCCACAGCTACAGCCCGAACTGCTGAACGAAATTACACCAAATTTGCAAAGAGGTAGTCCTCAGTTCAGACTCATGCCTTTTGCTTAAATGGTGTCAATCTGTTCAGTAGTTCCTGAGAAAATTACAGTTAAAAGTACATATATATCTATGGGCGCGGTGGATCCGCGCACCCTGAGCGTACCCTCCCGATCACGCGCTGAATGCTAATAGGCTGTGAAGTGGTTGTCAACATTCGAAACCAGGAACTGTTGGCAGCCATTTTGTGCCTCGGTAGAAGCGAGGCTGAAGAAGTCTGTGGCATAAGTATGCAAAACGTATAAAAGGGGCATTGTAGAAATACCCTGACCCTCTAGACCTGCTTAGGGGGTCCCAGAAGGACACCCAGGGCCCCCCAAATTTTTTTAAACGCAAAGTGCGCGCAGGGTGCGCGGATCCTGCTGTAAAAAAATAAAATAAAACTGAGCTTTTTTTATAATTAGCCCCCGAGGGGCCAAATCTGGGGGGGCAAAATTATTAAATTTAAAGGGGGCCCAGCCCCGGGGACTGACTTTCCCCCCCCCCCCCCCCCCCCCCCCCGGCTACAAAATAAATTGGGAGGGACTCGAAAGCCCCTCACAGTATAATTTGTGGGGGGGGGGGAGGCTCAACGGCAAAAAAACCGTTCAGCTAACTATAACTCGCGTGCCCGCAATCCACTGCTGATGATGTCATATATTACATCATTCATGACATGGTCAGTGACATCACTGATGACATCACTGATGACATCATCTAGTAGATGTAATATGTGACGTCATCAGCAGTGGATTGCGGGCGCGCGAGTTATAGTTAGCTGAACTAACTATAACGGAGGAATTTCAATGGTTTTGTACAAGTGAAATGTCCAGCTAACTATAACAGCCCTAAAACCTATGGTTTTTTCAGTGAATATATATATATATATATATATATATATATATATATGTGTGTGTGTGTGTGTGTATATATATATGTAAAATATGTGGACCATTTTCTTTGACCTCACGTTTTTTCCTTACCATCTTTTGTAAAAGACGCCTCAGACTTTTTATGTGAAATCAAAGATGTGGTGTGGCAGCCGGAATTTCTACTAGTGGTAATGGATATTGAATTCTTATACACTAGCATCAATCATGTTGATGGTCTGGCAGCGACTAAATACTACCTGGCTGAAAGAGAAATTGGTATGAAAGAACACAACTGTATGTTATTAGCCATGATAGAACTTTGCCTCCGCAGTAATTACTTCTTATTTGATCAAGAAGTTTACCAACAGCTACGAGGTGTTGCTATGGGGGCATGCTTCTCCCCCAGCTATTCATGTCTTCATATTGGCTGGTGGGAGGAGCATATCCTCAAAACCAAACATGTGATGGAATGGACAAACCATGTGATGTTTTACTGGCGCTATATTGATTACATCTGCCTTGTTTGGAAATAGAGTAGAGAAACTGCTAATGAATTTGTTAAATCAATCAATTGTAATGTACAAAATCTGAAATTTACAGCCAATATTGATTAATCCAGTGTTGAATTTTTAGACGTCTCGCTATATGTCAGTGAGGGCAGGCTACACACCAAATTACACAGCAAGGTGACTGCGGGTAATTCCATACTGCATGCCGAAAGTTCACATCTGCACCACACCATACGTAGTATACCTTACGGCAAATTTGTTAGAATTCGCCGCATCTGCAGTGAAAAAAATTGAGTGTGACAAATGTCAGCATGAGGCATGCCTCCGTTTTCTAAATCGAGGCTACACCAAATCTCTTTTAGCTCAGGCCCTGGATAAAGCAAATATGTTGCCAAGGGAGGATTTAGTGATTCCAAAAAAAGACCATATGATAATTTCAGCCTCCCCCATACTTGATAATGACAGCAATAAAAGGAATGTCAGACTTATTACCACCTATAGTCAACAGGAGAGCAAAATCTGTAAAATAATTTACTCCCAATGGCCAATAGTATTGACTGGTACAACACTTAAATCCATATTACCAATTACACCTGCCATTACATTCAGGAGGGCACCCTCTATGAGGGATGCCCTTGTTAAAGCAAGTCCTGAAATGACACCTAAAAACACATGGCTTCTTAGAAAAGGATTTTTTAAGTGTAATTCATGTCGCGCATGCACTTTCGCTAAAAATGCCACTGAATGTGCAACTGCTTTTAGCGACA
The DNA here is from genome assembly GCF_964204655.1 of Triturus cristatus. Taxonomy (NCBI): domain Eukaryota; kingdom Metazoa; phylum Chordata; class Amphibia; order Caudata; family Salamandridae; genus Triturus; species Triturus cristatus. Next base: position 1,637,743,150 of record NC_140589.1, read on the forward strand.
AAATTATTTCCATCAAAGGACATCTAACATGCCGTACAGAATTTGCTGTCTATAAGCTACGATGTGCTTGCGGCCTAGACTATATTGGCAATACTAAGCTCCCTGTTCATAAACGCACTTTGCAACATGTGAGGGCCATTGTTAACTCCGACCCAAATTACCCAGTGGCCAGACATTTTAAGCTGATTCATAATAACAAACTTAAAGAGTTGGAATATACAGTATTGGGGGCTGTTCCCATTTCCGGACGGGGTGGAAACCGTGAAAACAGCCTCCGCTAACTGGAGACACACTTTATCTTGCCACTTGATACCAAGATGCCAAATGGCCTTAACAATAGTGAAGACATGCATAATTTCCTTTAAATTAACTAATTATATTATTACTTTTTAAAGGAAGTTTTCACTGCATATTGTATGTTCATTGACCCTGTTTTTTACAAATGAATTCCCACTGTTTTGTAATGATCTCATGAATCCTTGATATTAGACACTATTGGCATCTGCACTTTGGCTTTGTTGAGGTATTCGCCGCTGCACATTATATATTTTGTATTTTTGATTAATGATAATTAGTATACTATTTGCACTTTTTTTACATTTAGCTATGCACTATTTGCACAATGCACAGCACTTTGGCAGACTGGTTTTGTTTATATAATGGAGTATTTAGATTTTAGGCCCAATATGTGACCAATCAAGTATTAGAGTTTTGCTGAACTATGATTGACACAATTATGAGAATATTAGAGATCTGACAGATACACTACACCAATTTGTTACTCAGTGCCTTTAGATACGGTGCACTAGCACTTTATTGAATTGGTTTTCAATATGGTATTAATAGGGTTTTATCAATTTTTCCCATATACAGTGATCTTATGTACGAAATCTTTGGTATTTATACGCAGAAAGTAATCAGTGACATTGTAGTCATTAGAGACTTTTATGGTATTTGCACTTGCACTTTACTGTTATTGCTGGAATGTACTTATTGAATTTATTTCATATACGTACGAAATGGTATGCATTTGCTTGCCGTTTTTAGCTCCGTCTTAGATCATTTGGGACATGTATTGATATCCATGCAAGCCATCTAACATATTCTTGGTAACTAATATATATTGCAAAGCTACAATTGCCGATTATGAATATACATTTGTATGTATTCTCTGAGTGAGATTTAGTTGATATACTAAGTTCAGAAATGCTTATATTTTAAATTTTATGACGGGTCATGAGGGCAGTTGAATCTTTTAATAATGTTTTATCATCTCTCCATTTTATATATCATGTATTTTGAATTACTCTGTAGTGCTTTTTGAGAACTGCGCTTTTTACAGTTTGTTTACTAGCTTTATTCACATGATTATTCACTTTCTATAGCCATTAGTGCACCTTTTTGCATTTATTCTTACCTATTCTTGAGCGCGTCATGTGATCAAGCTCGCGAGAACGAGCGAAACGCGTCAAGGCGGGCACTAAGCCCGATTACTGCTGGATGTAATTGAATACGGAAATAAACTTTGCACTGCTCACTGCAATAATTTTGTGGACGTCTGGATTTTATGTGGAGAACTGAAGAGGTCCATGCCAGAAATTCCTGTTGAACTAGATAACAGGACTGGAAAAGTTGCTATATAGATATAGATATATGTATATATATCTATATCTATATCTATATATATATATATATATATATATATATATATTCTACATATATATTCTACTGGCGGTCGCCAGTAGATAGTTATAGTTAGGACCGTGTTTCCATAGGAAATCTCAAAATTCTATTTTGAATAACTTTGGCGCCGGTTGACGAATCCTCGCAAAATTTTCAAAACTAGTGGGGCGCTCCGTTCAGCTCCTACCCTGAGAGTCTCGGGCTGATTCGTCAAGCGGGGGCCGAGAAAAAAGGGTGGTCCCAAAACGCATTTTCCCCATGCATTTTTCCATAGGACCTTTAGACACAGCTACAGCCCGAACGGCTGAACAGAATTACTTGAAATTTGGCAGAGAGGTAGCCATAAGGTCAAGGAAGTGCCTTTTGCAGGTCTGGTGTAAATCTGTTCAGTATTTCCTGAGAAAATAGCATTTAAAAGCATATCAATATCTATACGCGCGCAGGGTGCGCGCACCGAGCGCGCACCGTGCGAGCACCCTAACGTGCGCGAGCGTAATTCTGATTGGTGGTTACATGTTAGTCAACGGTCGAATCGGTCGAAATCAGGAAGTGTCGGCCGCCATTTGTTTGTTTTCAGTGCGAGAGTGAAAAAGGAAGGCGGTGAACGTGAAAAGGGGGCAGGGTAGAGAGTTCCTGACCCCCTAGCCTTTGTCAGGGGGTCCCTGAAGAACCCAGAAGGCAGAATTTTTTTTTTTTTTTTTTTTAAATCGCGGGGGTGCACGCACCGTGCGCGCACAGTGAAAAAAAAATATGTTAATACGTAGTTTATTGTAAAATAAATATATAAAAAAAATAATAATACATAAATAAATTAGCATTTAAAAAACCGTACAAATTCACTTAAAAAACCATAGGTTTCACACACGTTATAGTTAGGTGGATATTTCACTCGTAAAAAACCAATGAAATTCCCCCGTTATAGTTAGTTCAGATAACTATAACTCGCGTGACCGCCACTCTATCACAAGGATGATGTCATCAGTGATGTCATGAGTGATGCCACTGACCATGTCATGAGTGATGTAATATGTGACGTCATGAGCAGTGGATTGCGGGCGCGCGAGTTATAGTTATCTGAACTAACTATAACGGGGGAATTTCATTGGTTTTTTACGAGTGAAATATCCACCTAACTATAACATGTGTGAAACCTTTGGTTTTTTAAGTGAATATATATATATATATATATATATATATGTGTGTGTGTGTGTGTATATGTGTGTGTGTGTGTGTACATATATATGTGTGAGTATATAGATGCCAGCGAAACGCGTCAGTGGCGGGCACTATGTCGGACTAATTCTTGGAATTTGATGCGCTTTCCAATAAATATCCACCTTGCACTTTAATTGGATGTGTTCCTGATAAATTTTTTAATCGGATGTTCTTCAAGAGGTCCTCGCCAGCAGATCCCCGCTTGTTCTTGTTTTGCGGGGCTGGAACAGTTTTTGTGAAATATACTGCGGCATGCTAGGGTCCCTTGCAGAGAAATGTTTGAATTATATGACAGCAGTTCTTAAATTACCTTTAAAGGTGACATCACTGTGAGCAATATTGTTTTAAATATGATTTTCGTGCGTGGTGTGTCGTTTAATTTAAAGATACTTAAATGCCGGTTTTGCAGCTGAAAGACTCAAATTAAATTCCAGTCCGGTTTTTGACATGAGCCAAGAAGGTGATTGATGAGACTTTGAAAGACTAAAGAGAAAAATGATTAAACCACATGAGCAGCACTCATCAATGTTCATATGATAACTCAAGATGAGTATTCATTTTGTTGTTACTGAACACTGAGAAGCTAGAGTGGTGTTTTTTGCGTATACTTCAAATTGTCCCTCTGCAGTGTTTACACATGTTTTTTATCTTGCTGCTAAAAATAGGGCATCATTTATGTTGATTGTTTTAAAGTACAAAAAGAAGAACTAACATGGCGCACCTCAGATTGAAAAAGGCATTGTTACTGCTGAAACACGTCTCTGATGTTTCAGTACTCTGTGCAATCTGACTGAATAAACAGGATGCCATACCCTGACTTCGAGTGCTGAATCTCTTTCTCATAACTCTCCCCAAACTCCATTATGAGAAAGGGATTCAGCACTCGACGTCAGGGTATGGCATCCTGTTTATTCAGTCAGGTATATATATTTTCATTCCAATGGAATAACCGGGGACTACAATTTCCCCACACAACACCCTACCCCAGAGAACTTGGTGGTCCAAGCCTCTACCTCCCATGTAAATCCTGGCGCATTCCTACCGCCCCACTGGATAGGAAATCCAAGAGGCTGAACACCTTAGGGAAGATCGTGTTTTATTCCACCAGCCTGGCACTGTGGTCCATGAGCAACACATGCCTTTTGGGCATTTACTCTCATGCTCTATGGGATTCGGTTGCATAGCTGCTACCCATGGTTCCGGAGAAGACCCTGACCATACTCTCCCAGGCTGTTGCCGATGGGAGAGATCCAACTAAGTTCATGATCCATTGTGGACTGGATACCACAAACTCGTTGGGCAGAGCGGTTTCATCGACAGTGACCTTAATGGCACCATGCCTGGCTGAAAACAACTGGCTTTTCAGGGGAGGGGATGTCCACGCATTGCTTATGGACATGCTCTTTGATGGATCTAGTCTCTTCAGAGACCAGGCAGATTAATTGCGGGAGTACTTTAAGGACAGTAGGGCTATGGCCAGGTCTCTGGGCCTTTCCATGGCCACTCGCCACCATCAATCTGCCTTTCGTGGCCAGGGAAGGAACTTCCAGCCACGTCTATACCTGCCCCAGACACTGCGGCGCGCAAGATTCCCAGCTTCTGCGTGGCCGAGGACGTGGTACCCATAGCCTTGCGGGTTTGGTAGCCAGAGATCAGGCCAGTCCAACACCCCCCGCTGCTCCCAAACCCTTATAGTTTGCTCCCCTGAACATCATGGCCACCCAGTGAGAAGCAACATACAAATTCACCTGCTCCATTGGAGGACAATAACATCAGACCGATGAGTTCTGCAGATTGTCTGTAGAGGGTGCTCCCTCCCCGTCGAGACTACCCCCTCCACCCATGCCAACTGCTTTGACAGGCTGACAGAGGACCATCTTTCCTTGCTCGGCCAGAAAATTATGGCTCTCTAAGTCAAGGCAGCCATAGGGACGGTGCCAACGCCAGAAGTGGGTCGTGGTTGCAATTCGCATGGCTTTCTGGTACCCAAGAAGGAGGGTGGACTTCATCCTATCCTAGACCGGTGCCCTCTCCATTTCGTCCTCAAGAAGGAGAAGTTCAAAATACTCACGCTCACTCAAGTCTTGTCTGCCCTAGACCCAGGAGCCTGGATGGTAGCGTTGGACGTGCAGGAGACATACTTCCATATTCCCTTACTGCATACCCACAGGCTTTACCTGCATTTCACGGTGGGCCACAAACACTTTCTGTACGCTGTGCTCCCTTTTGCGCCCCTCGGTTATTTCACCGAGGTACTAAGGGGTGCCTGTCTTTCCCTATTTCAACGACTGGCTGTTGAAGGTGGGCTTGTCTCTCACCTCCAGACCATATCGGTCCTCTTGAATTTGCTTGGGTTCACTATCAACGTGCTGAAGTCACACCTGACTCTTTCTCAGACACTTGCCTTCATCGGAGCTGGTCTGGACACAGTGTCGATTCGGGCCTGTCCTCTCGAACGGCAGGTCCAAGATATTCAGGATATGATACCAATGTTTTAGCCTCTATCCTGGATTTCGGTGAGACTGACTCTGAGGCTGCTAGACCTCATGGCCTCCTGCATCCTGCTTGTGACACATGCCTGTTGGAGTAGGCAGGCTCTGCAGTGGGACCTGAAGTTCTGGTGGGCACTGCATCAGGGAAATCTCTCTGGCGTAGTCCAGATCTCGAAGCAAACTGCAAAAGATCTGCAGTAGTAGTTAACAACCTGCCATTGGGTCAGCGGCAGACCCCTCTTCATTCCCCAACCAGATCTGACAGTAGTGACAGATGCGTCACTCATGGGATGGGACCACCATCTGGGAGAGTCTGAGATGAGAAGCCTCTGTTCGCCGTGGGAGTCTGGATTCAACATCAACCTTCTGTTGCTTCAGGCGATCTGGTTGGCATTAAAAGCCTTTCTAACCTCAATCAAGGGAAGGCTAGTACAGGGGTTCACGTACAACACCACCGCCATGTGGTACTGCAACAAACAGGGTGGGGTGGGGTCATGGACCCTTTGTCAAGAGGCCCTGCGTATCAGGACATGGCTACAATGTCAGGCCATTTGCCTGCTGGTTCATCACCTGGGTGGATCAACTCAGTTGAAGAGGCTTAGCAGATCACGAATGGCATCTCCATACGGAGCTGGTGCAAGATCTCTTTCATCAGTGTGGAGAGCGTTGGTTAGATCTGTTTTCCACCACAGAGAACGCTCAATATCAGCAGTTCTGCGCACTGGAGTTTCCAAGGCGACTTCACTCTGAGCCGCTTTTCGACGTGGAGCTCAGGCTTTCTGTACGCCTTTCCGCCCATATCAAGTCAAGTTAAAATAACTGTATTCGGTTCCAAGAACCATAAAAGTTTCGCTCAGATACTTGCTAAAATAAAATTTACATATTGTGATTACTGAGGCATAAATAAAAACAAATAATTAAAAAAGCAGACAGTAAATAGCGTTCAAGCAGTGTTGGGAGGAAATATGAACTCTAACGTCGAATACCCCAAACGTCCATCTCTAGTATCAACCATAACATTTCGTCCATGTAATTAATTTTTATGAAATAGGGTTTATTAGGCTATAGTAACTCATAGCGTTTTCTTATAGACATTGCAGCTCTCATAAAATTTGTAACTGCAATGCAGATAGTTAAAGTAGACAAAGACTGTAAGAAATTAAAACCGGCAATATAGGTACATGGCCGTATTTCCTTCAAAAGTGGGGTTAAAAAAAATTCCATCTCTGCTCTTTATAAAGGGGGACAGAACAAGATAAAGTGCAGCGTGCTCTGAGCTGCCAAATTATCACACGGACAAGGTGGTAAACTGTGAACCCATCCTGATTGTTTAGGGAATGCCACTAGAAAGTGCAATGTGCTTAATCGAAACCTAGTCAAGTAAAATCGTGCTTGAACATTAGTGGTAAAAGTGAGATAAAATTGCTGTTCTATGGGAAATAAACATGGGGGGGCCTGATACTACCATTTGTGTACAGCGCAGGTGTGCCCTAGCATAAAATTCCTCTTTTATATTAGCTTTCGAATTTATATCGATAACTTGCAGGATTGTCATAGTAGTGCGCCAAAGCTAACCCATGTAATTTGTCCTTCACAAAGCGGAGCCAGGGGATAGACAATGCACTATCTAAGTTGGTACAATCTTTGATAACATCCCTTGAGAACATTAGGTCCTCAGACAACCACATTTTGGCCCATAATAGCAATGCAGCAATATCAATGTGATCTTCAAGATAGGCCAGCCCTAGCTCCTGGTGACAAAAAGATGTGGGGGCACAATTTGGGGCCAGCATTAACCTTTTTCTAAACTTATCTTCCAAGACCTGCAATTGTCGGGTTCTATGGTAGTCCCAGACTCCTGCCTCATAGGATGCCACAGGCAAACATTTAGGTTTGTAGAGGGTAACCAATTCTGGCACCGGTTTATGGCCTAGTGTGGGGGCAAAGCGAAATAACCCCTCCACAACCAGACTAGAATGTGTTGTACCCTAGCTGTAATAAGATGGTCCCAATTCATAGTATCAATTAAAATATTCCCAAAGTATGTAACATTTTTCAGCTTGTCAGTGGTCTTGCCTCTAACCCAAATTTTCTTGTTTTTGTTACTTTAGGGCCCACACCATGAGATTTAAGAAAATTTACTTTTAAGTCCAGTGCTGCCATAAAATCAGTAAAAGTGTTAAGTGACTTTTGGAGGCTGTTGGCTGTCAGAGTCATTAAACAGTATGGTCCGCATCAGATAACAATGGGCTCGCATTGCCTCCTATTTTAGAATAATCTTATTCCATTATATTAAAAAAGCCTCTAAACCATTTATATACAATAATAAGAGGAATGGAGCTAAAATGCAACCTGCCGGACACCTTCTGTGGAGACAATTGGGCCCCGTCTTTTCCCCCCTAGAGCTGTATCGTATGGCAACTGTTGTTGAGGTATGGAGCCTACGTCTTAAATTGCCTTAAATTTGTAATTTATGTTCTATCACAAGAGTTGGCGTTGAGGGCCATTTTAAGATTTGTATGCACTCTATAACACTCAGCGTTAAACCATCGCACCTCCTGGGATTCCCTTCTTCAAACTAATCCAGTCAGGTCTTTTGCCACATCGGTACAGATAAGTTCAAAGTCATGAATCACCTCATCAGGGGGAAGAGTCAGTTTGGAGACAACTCATAATAAGGTTTAGGTTTCTCGTGACAGTTTTTGCTTCAAATTGGATGGGATCAATTCTACCCCAATTCAGTCTCATCTCTTTATTTTGATTAAAATAAATAGGACAACCATCACCTTTCCCAATCTTAGCTATTGTACTGAAGAAAGCAGTTGAAGGGTTATGATCACTTGCAATATTTGGTGCCACCTCAAAGTTGCCAACAAGCGGGGAATACTTTCTAGTGATAAACATAAAATCAATTGTGCTTTCTCAACTTCCTCCGACATAGGTGGGACACTGGCTTAAGGAGCTGCAGACCAAATTATTAGTATTAATAAGGCATAAGTCATTGTCAGTAATGATGGAATTCAAGGCCTCACCCTGTGGTGTATGAATAAAATGTAGCTGTGGCTGACCCTCTGTATCTAGCAGCCCACAGGCTCCACTGTTACTGAAAGAACAAATGGTACAACTAAAATCCCCCACCCAAAGGATACATAAAGGCTGCCACTTCCCCGCAATTTTATTAATCAGCGCCTGTAAGTCCTCAATCACGTGACTGCTATTCTGGTCAAAGATATTATAATACCAGTTTACTAGCAATAGCTTAGCCCAAATCATGTTGGAAATGAGGACTAGCTGGTACCAGGGTGAGGTCTTTACTACATGGGTTTGTATGTGCCCATATTTGACTGAGATTAAAGTCACAAGCCCAGACGCTCCCGTGGTATGACGGGGGGATCGCCCTCCCGGATATCAAACGGTATTATTGGGCCTCCCAGCTGGCTGCGATTAATCACGGCCTGTACGGGCCCGCTCTAAACCCGGCCTTCTAAATGGATAAGATGTTACTGCCGGGTGGTGATTATAACCGAGCGCTTTATTCCAGCTCGCTTGCCGCACGTCTGACGGGCCCCACGCGTGTCATGGTACGAGTGTGGCACGCGGCTAATGTGGCGATGGGGTGGAAAGATCGTTTGACCCGGGCGTCGCCACTATACGCATCTGAGCAGTTGGGCTCCCTGTGGACCTCGAAGGGCTTTGAAAAGTGGGACATGATAGGCATCAGCAGGGTGGGTGATCTCTGGACGAGGGGGGGATTCAAAACGTTCGAGATGCTACAGACAGAATTCCATTTGCAGGACAGGGAGTACTTTCGGTATATGCAGATCCGTCATGCGCTATGCTCCGTATTCCCGGACGTTGCCTCCATCCCGGAGTATTCCCCTCTGGAGGATAGAGTGCTAGATGGACATGTACCGGACAGCACGATTTCATTAATCTATAAAAAACTTATCAATGACCGCTCGGGACTGGTGACTAACCTTCGTGAGGCATGGGTGGCCGATGGATTGGAGCTGGATGACGAGGACTGGGTATCGGCGGTGGCCTCCCCGAAAGAGGTGGCCATACCGGCCCGCCTTCGCTTCGTCCAGCTCAAGATACTCCATAGGGTCTATGTTACGGGGCCAAGGCTACTGCGTATAGGCTATGCTGTGGACGGGTTGTGTAAGCGTGGGTGTGGTTCTTTGGGGACCTTTCTCCATATTTTGTGGGAATGCCCGGAGGTGGAGCGATTCTGGCGTGGTGTGCATGAGGTCCTGCGGGTGGTTACGCGTGTGTCGCTGCTGCCCGAAGCGAGGAGATGCCTGTTGAATGTGTGGGAGCCAACCGACTACTCGGTGCCGCAGACGCGGTGGGTGACTCTGGGATATATGGTGGCCAAACGCGACATTGCTCAACTGTGGGGTTCCCAGAGGTCGCCGACTGTCTCGGCATGGAAGGATAACATGGATTGGTGCATGTTTCGGGAAAAGGTGGTGTATGTTGCGAGAGGTAAGCCTGGGACATGGGTGAACGTATGGGGCCCCTGGAACGCCTACCGCGGGGGAATCTGTACCCCGCCGTTATTGCCCGATCCGTCACCGGCCCCGTCCCCTTAGCTAGTTTATCTCCCCGGTTCCGGGCACTGATTCCACCTAATCCCAGTCTTGACCTTTTTCCCCCCCTTGATACTCGTATGGATTGGTAGGGTCCCCCCGCTAGGGGAGCACATGCTGCTGTTTCCGATTGTGGGTTGCCTTGTGGATTTGTTTTTTTTTGTTGTTATTTATATTAAAATGAAACCGTTATGTGGGCCCGGATGGTGTGGCTACCACCGCTTCTAACTCCTGTGCATTTCCCTTTGCCGCGGCATGCGCGCTGTTTGTATCACATGCTCCTCTTGCTTGCTAGCGGCCGACCTGAAGGTTGTAGGCCCATCTTTGTATATTTTTTGAATTTTGTAATAAACGGTTTCAAAAAAAAAAAAAAAGTCACAAGCCCTCCCAGCCGGTGAGGGTGTTGCATGGACGGTGAAGGTGCAATAACCGTCCAGCACATTATCAGCCTGATACCATGTTTCTTGAAGGTAAATAATATCAAAACCCCTAATATAATCCACCCAATCCTCATTAATTAATTTAGCGTGTATTCCTGCAATGTTCCATGAAATGAATCTACACAGGGGTGGCATGTGTATGGCTCGCCAGGCCCTCCTTTTGTTGAGTGCATGGCTGGCAAGGTTGCTATACCAGACCCCTCCCTCCCCACCCCCTCTCCCCGAATTCACATTAGGAACCGGAATTAAGTGCTGGCTGAGGTTTTCAGTATTCAATGTATCATTTCTAGGGCTGCTGATGTTTAGCAAAGTGGAACCAGAAAAAAACTGTTAATTGCCTATTCCCAGTATCATCTGTATCTGCAACTCTCCCTAAAACAGGGCGCTGTACGCTTTATCTTTTCAGATCGACTAGACTGCCTGATTGTACAGGCAGTCAGTCAATATCTGCCAAGCCAGAGAGAGCATCAAAGCGATTGAGGTGAATAAATGAAAGAGACTGGAGCAGAAAGTATCTTTTTGGCAAATACCCTGCCTCTTACTAGTCCCCTGATGGGGGGTAGAAAAACCCCTTAGGACAGGCCTTCATCAGATCTTTTGGTGAGTCTCTAATGTGTTTCAGGGCAAAAAGCGCGCACCTTGCGTCATTAAAATTAAGTACACTGCAATCCCCTTCTATGCATTTAGTTGTCAGGCCTAACCAGCCCACCCTCCTTGCCATAATAATGTGTTCATACTAATTTATATGTGATGGCATTTTCCTTGAGCACCAATACGCTGACTTGTTTATAAGGCTCGGGCAGCTTTCTTTTTGACCTGGGAGGAGGTGAGGAACATTTGTCATTGTGTAAGGAGTACAGTCGGGAGTAACTTTAAAATATTTTCTGCACCCAGCCCGGATAAACATCTATGCCCTGGGTCCAAATTACTTAAAGACTGTTTTATTTCTCTCCCCCCCCCCCCCCCCCCCCCAGCATGCCGGATCCTAGTTGCTCTTTCCAATCTGCCCCCTCCCTCGTCTATCCCCGTTAAGGGACCCAACCATCCCAGATTCCCTTGCTCTTGTATCAATTAACTTGTTACTGATATCCGTGAGGGGAGACCCTCGCAAAGTGGCCCGATTATGTATAATAGATAGTCCATTCAATGGTCCCAAAGTCTAGAAAGTTAGGCAAATACCCTTTTATTTTTGTGGCTGGGCAAAGGGTCCGTCGCATTATGATATTTAAGTTCTAGGTCATCCCTTGGGTCCTGCAAAAGTTGCACATGATGCTCTTCAATACTAGCCATGCGAGAAAGAATAGGTTCCAAGGCATCTTTTACAACCTTGCTGATTTTTCCAATCAATATGTCCAGATCAACCTGTACAGTTTTTCCTCCGCAGTTACGGGTTCTACAGGCAGTGTCTAAAGGTTGAGATTGTTTTGTTCGCTTAACCCTTGGCGACTGACCCTTCACTTTCAGGTCAACCCCTGCCCGGATCAATTTGCCTTCTTTTCCTTCCCATCACACTCAGGAACCCAGTTTTTTCCATGATTAGCTGAGGGGCAATCTCTTCTCCCTCATGCATAGCGCGTTGGTTTCCCTGACTCACAATGATAATAGAGGGCGAAAGTGGTTCTGTAGCCTCGGTTCAGGATGTGTTCCAATGGCTACCGTATGTAAGTCCTCAGTAACAGTGGTGATAACGGGTAGGTCAGGGGGAGGCGCTAGTGACAGTCTCGTCTCAGCCAATTCTATTTCCTTATTTAGTGCCGCTACCGCCTTTTGCAAAAAGCCATCTAAAGTAGTGTCAGTTGTTTCTGGAGCAAGGGCAGTTTTCTGTTTCTCCATATTGAATATAAATACGTTTCAGAGAAGTTTAGCTTATGATGTAACACATTTAGAGGAAAAAAGAAACCTTTGCCTTGATGCTGCTTCCCCTAGGGTTGAATTTGATGGCTGAATCCCAGTATAGAGACCTGAAGAACCAAAAGGGTGGACCCAGCCCAGCCTACTCTGGACTCTGACGGGCGCAGACGGGCCGCGCCCTTAAGGCCAAAGTGCAGAGTGCTGGTTCAAGGTGAAACAGGCTCCCGCACCGTGGGAGCCCGGAGCAGCTTTATGCGCCTCCGGCGCAGACAAGGACGCGTTGGTGCCACCAGGCGCATGGCAGGATGGGGGAAGTAGTTCCCTGAGGCCAAAGTGCAGAGTTCTGGTTCAAGGTGAATGGGCTCCCACGTCGCAGGAGTCCGAAGCTGCTTTATGCACCTCCGGCGCAGACAAGGACGCGTTTGCGCCACCAGGAGCGTTGCAGGATGGGGGGAAGTAGTCCCCTGAGGCCAAAGTGCAGAGTGCTGGTTCATGGTGAAACGCAGGATCCCGAAGCTGCTTTATGAGCCTCCGGTGCAGACAGGAACGCTTTGGCGCCACCAGGCGCGTTGCAGGATGGGGGAAGTAGTCCCCTGAGGCCAAAGTGCAGAGTGCTGGTTCAAGGTGAAATGGGCTCGGCCCATACCACTCCTGCCCAGAGATTTCAAGAGTATCAGTAATGGCTGGGCACAAGTCATGAATGTTGCTCCAGACTGGGTTCAGAGAGTTTGGTATCCCAAGCTATTGAGTATGGCCTACGGGCTCTGATCAGGCTGCCTCTTCGGTAGGATCTTCTGTCACAAGAGCAGGGGAGAGTTTTCCACCCAACCCTGTCAACTCTCCGGCCTTCTTGCTTGGAGATTGAGTGGCAACAGTTTTTGACCTTGTGCCTGAAGTCTGCAATGTTATTCTGGCAGCCAGGCCACCCTCCACCAAAACGGCATACATCTGCTGTTGGGTCAAGTTTGTGGCATGGTGTGCAGAAAAACAGATTGACACCCTTTCTGTTCCCTTTTCTCCGGTTCTTCTCTTTATTCTTTCCCTTGCCCAGCGGGGCTTTGCACTGAGCACTTTGAAGGGTTATCTTTCTGCTATTTCAGCCTTTCTACGTTTGCCTATCCAGCCATCCCACTTCAAATCCTTTATTGTACAAAATGTTTGCAACATGTGTTTTCTCCTTCTTCCTTTATCATGCCTCAGTGGGACCTTAATTGCGTCATTACGTTCCTGATATGTACTTTATTTGAGCATTTGCACAACTGTCCTCTCAGGCTCCTTACCATCAAGACGGCCTTTCTGGTGGCAGTAACATTTGTCCGAAGGGTCAGTGAGCTGCAGGCTTTGTCATCCAAGCCTCTTTACCCGAACATCTACCCAGACAAACTGGTTCTACAAACTAGAGATTTCTTTTGGCCAAAAATCGTAATTCCCTTTTATATAGGTCAGTCCATCACTCTGCTGACTTAATACGCTCCGCCACATCCCTCTAAGGAAGAGGAGCAACTTCGCTGACAGGACCCAAAAAGAGCGGTGTCATTCTACCTTGACCGCACGAGAGAGTTCCGGCTGGACAAATAACTCTTCGTGGGGTATGTCGGAGCGAAGAACGGAAAGGCCATGCAGACGCAGACCATCTCCTGATGGATCGTGCTCTGCATAAAAATCTGCTATGCGTTGGCCAAGAAGCAACCCCCCCCCCCGAGGGCTTTTGTGCTCATACCACTAGAGCCAGTGCTGCGACCACTGCATTAGCATGTGGAGTCCCGGTCCTGGACATCTGCCATGGAACAAGTGGGTTTTGCTGCAGATATTCACAAAACACTACTGCCTAGAGAGTCACGTCCATCGTGACAGGCATTTTGCCCGTTTGGCCTGCATGGCTTTTTGGTATGAAATTATTTCGCAGACCCACCTCTGGGGAGGTATTGCTTGGGTATCTATGCTAAGATAAGGAATCTGCGGCTAGAAGTCTCTAGCAAATGAACAAGTTACTTACCTTCGGTAATGCCGTATCTGGTAGAGACTCTGGCTAGCTGCAGATTCCTTACCGACCCATCCAACTTCCCCGCTCTGCGAATGGATTTCTAGGTACAGAGCTTTCCCCTTTCTAGTTTTCCACACCAGTAGTCCGTGTTCTTTATGGCTCCATGCTCCTGGCATTCAAAGTCGTGAAAAGAAACTGACAGCGTGCTGGGGTGGTGCCTAAACGAGTACTGCGCATGTCACTTTCGGCATGGAGGACAACGCCACACAGAGACGATTGACGCCACCTACAGGCGCTCAAGGGTATTGCTCACGTACAAAAGTCCTGATCCAGTCTGACGCTTTGGTATAATTCTAGATTTGTGTGGGGTTTTTCTTGTGTTGTGTTTTCACTTTTTTGCTGTTTGAAGTGCTGCATAAATACTTTTGCACATTGCCTCTAAGTTAAGCCTGACTGCTTTGTTCCACGCTACAAAAGGGTTAAGCGCCAGTTAATTTGGAATCCGATTGTGTTTCAGCCTGACGAGAATTGTGGTTGTTGCTTGAGTAGGGTTTCACCCCCCTCAACCAATTCCCCAGTTTCCCACATACAGCAACAGATCTTCCCCAGTGCATCAGTCTGAAATGTGCATTCCTGGACACATTTTTGCTTGCTGCCCATATATATATTGCATTTGCATGTCTTCTATAGTTCCATTGCCTTTGCATGTCTTCTCTAGGTCACCTGCGATCGTATTCCTATGTATTATTAAGCATAATTATATCTTCATCAGTGGATGTGGTGTAGATTTCGTACAATTCAGATGCCGCCTTTCCCCTGTTGCACAATATTCGCATTAACCTAAACCACTGCTGACTTACTTGGAAAATTTACCATGCATATTTTGACCAGGTGTCTTGCATTTATTGAAGACATTCCTGGTTTTGAATGATCTGTCCGGCACATTTCAGTAAATTTAGCACTTCCCGGTTTTCAGGGAGGGTCGACTTTTTGCCTGCTCCAGTGCAGAATTAGTTGTCAGTCCCTGGCAGAAAGATATTTAGTTAACACAGATTATTTTGTGAGTAAAACTTGCATGTAATTCCTCTTCTTGCCACATTGTCTTCGTTTTCTATTTTGATGAACAATGTCAATTAGATTGGTGCAAAATTGCAGTCCTAGTTATATGTTTGAGAATTGTCCTGGTTTTGGATTTTCAAAATCTGATCCCCCCCCAGCCAAGCATTGTCGGACTCTAGCTGTTACCATGACTGGTGTCAAGAAATGATGGCTCTTGTGTCCTATTTAGTGAATAAGTCTACAAATCCAAGAAACCTACCCTCACTACATATGTCAGCGAAGAGATTTTCCCTTGCACACACCCTGCTGGGACGGGGACAATGAGGACTGCTGTAATCCAAGATTTCAGAATAGGGAGATGCGCGAATCAGTACCCAGGGGTCATCATCATATTGTGGTTGCGTCGCTGTGTAGGTGCCCACTTAATCTGTGATCCATAAACAAAGTCAGGTCATTGATCTGAATCAGAAGCGATGAATAGGAGAGCACAATGTCCATCTTCAGGTTCATTTCCAGTGGTAATAGCGTCATTTATATCAGACCCCAATTATCTGGGCCCCAAGGAGAGAGTTTAGACTCCACAGCGAGACCCATTCTGAATCAGATTGAGTGGGAACCTGACCCCAGCATGAGAATAGCCCCCTCCTAGCAGTTTGTAAATCCTCACAGACCATCTATTTTGCCTGCCTCAGCCCTCAAGGTTTCAGGGTTTCTTTTGACTTTCTTCCAGTAAGTAAAACCGATATGTTGAGTGTTCCAGACTTTAATGATGTGATTTAGAATTTCTCCCTAAAAGTTGGTTCGTGATGATGATTCATTTGTCTTGAAATAAATTTTACAACACGCTTCCAGATCAAAAGCGGGCGAAACCATGCAGGGGTTTTGGTGAATACCTTTCAGATGAAGAATTCCCCCAATAAAACAGCAGATTAATCAACCCCGCCACCCAGCCTTGAAGCACGCTTCGCTCTGTTTCAACAGCCGCCTTCTGCAGCCAAGTGCATCTCTTGCCCGTGACCCAGCAGTAGTAGTGCCTTCCTGGCTAATCAGAAGGGAGCGGTATTGATGGGGAGTAATACGAAGCAGGTGGTGGCTGAGAACACCCTGGATGTCTGTGCAGAGTTAATGACCCTTCAAGAAATAGATCTCCAGTCTGCAGTGTAATTCATGATTCTGTAGAGTTAAATACACTCTCCTTGGAGGTCTGGAGTAAATCAAGTGAATGTGGATATGTGTTCATAGCATGGAAACTATTCTTGCTGATTAAAAAAATATCACTTGAAGAGGTCTGCCAAGTGTGCTTCGGATCCAGTGTATGTAAGAATGTAAGTGTAACATTTGAGAAAGGTGATTGTCTTAGCAAGTTGCTACCCCTTATTTTATGTTGGATGGATGGAATGTTTTGGAACGTTGTTTTGGACAGTACATTTGATGTGTTTGTTAGATCACCTATAAACAAATGTATCCTGAAATGTTAGGCTGGTTGGTTACACTTGTTCTAAACAAAGTACTATCAAAAAATAATTGTCCAGCCTTAAACTTGGCTCAAAAAGTGTACATGCACCCTGGGGCCAAGGCCCCCTGTTATTGGTTGCGATCGAACGTAGATTCTAAGAGGCCTCATTGGGACTACAGGTCCTCTATCATCCTGACCCAGCCGCCGGATCCCCAACCCTATGCTGAAAGTCATGTACGCCACCTAGATACGGTCTCACAAGCTCTTTTCGGTTGATGCGCATCTCCATGACAATGCTCCCGTCTGGAACTATACTGGAATTCGCATGGGGGAACCTTGCTTGACTGGGACCCCTGGCTTAGAGCAGGGATTCTACCCTTTTGCACCTGATTTCTGGCGGCGAACTGATGTCCTTTCGATGCTACAGGACGAATGCGGCTTACTGAATACTCAACAATGGCGCAACACACAATTGCATCATTGCCTGCTGAGCAAACTGGGCCCTCAACCCCGGACCAACCCCTGTTCCCCGGTGCTCTCTCAACATTTGGGGTCAGTTTAAAGGTATGATGTCCTGATTCTACAATCTTCTGATTTGCCACCGCTACTCCCAGCCACAAAAGATTAGCCTCAGGATGACCTGGCATGCTTGCATGCAGGTTGCATATGATGAGGTAGACTGGGTAGTAGTCTTGGAAGCCCAGGAACGGGGGGGTCTGGGAAGCACTGATGGAGTTCAGTCTATTTAAGATTTTGTGGGCTGGCACTGGACCCCAGCTCATCTTCAGGTTGCAGGATTGCTCCCTCACTCTGCCTGCTGGCGATGCGATCATGCGCCCTGTGATATAGATTGTCCTGTCATTCATCCCTTCTGGACAGCAGTGGGGTCTGTGCTCCGGGAGTCCATGGATTTGCCCTTGCCACTTCGGACCCCCTAATTCTCCTCCATGACTTATCTGACCTTTCTGAACTGACCCGCCATGCCCGTCTTCTGCTCGTCACTGCCCTAACAGCTGTCAAGATCTGTATACTATTACATTGGCATTCTGTTGCATAAGGAATGGCTTCTGGAAATGTACAAGACCACGTCCTCTAAAAGGTCATGTAAAACGTAATGGACAAAGCAGAAATTTTTCTCACCTGGTCTTCCTTTCAGTTGGTTGACCCACCCCCCCCAATTGGCCCTGATTCTTGATTCTATTCGTCATTGTCACCCCCCCCCCCACCCCCAGCATTACTATACTCGTGCAATGTCTGAATGATCTATTTCCCTGCCCTCTCTACCCTGCTTTGTAGTCCCTCCCTTCTTTTTCATCGTGACCTTTTTCCTTTCTTTTCCTCTCTCCATCTATGGCTTATTTTCTCACTCCTTTCCATCTTTTCTCTTCCTTTCTTATATTTTTGTAACATTTGGTATTGGTACATGTATCGCACTATGGATTTATGCTGGACTTGCATGTCATTGAATTTCCTGATAATTATTTTTTGGTACTTAATTTATGCCAGTAAAATAATATCTGAAAGAGACACGTTAGTGATAGATTCCTTACCTTAGAATATCCCCAGGCATCAGACTGGATCCGGAAAGTTTTGCTAGCAGTACCTCTGCGCGTCAGTAGGTGGCGTCATGCGGCTCCGTGTCCGTCGCTGGCGTCGTAAGCAGCGAGACGACGTCACTGAGAATACTTAGGCGCCACCCATGTGCGCTGACGTCAGAGCTTTCTTTTTCCGCGCCAGAATGCGCAGATCCGGTTAGAGCACGTACCTTAGTCACTTTTTGACTACCCTTTTTGAGACTTATGACTCCTATACAATTTTGGTTTCCTTGGTGCACGTAGGGATGCCTGGATTTAAGTCTTGTGGGGCCTGCCGTCGCAATATGTCGGTGGCGGTCCCCCACGATGTCTGCCTCTACTGCCTGTAGACCGACCACGACTCCCGGTCCTGTCGGGACTGTCGGGCCATGGCCCGAAGGCCTTGAGGGAGCGGCGCCGGAAGCTGCTGGAGGTCCGGCACTCGTCCCAGCGCCGTTACCGGTCCAGGGGCCGTTCCAGGGAACGCTCGCGGGGCCACAGTCGTCGTTCCTCGGGCTCCAAGTCTTCACCCTCGGATTCGGGTAAGAGACGATACAAAAAGAAGTCGAAGAAGCGTGTTCGCTCTCCGACGTCCCCCCATTGGTCCCCGGATGCGGACGAGGGGGACAGGGGTTCTGCCCCTGTGGCTCCTTCGGAGCCCGGGATTCCCACGGCCTAACCACCCTACCCGGGTCCATCGGCGACTCCCGAACAGGTGCAAGAATTTCTTGCTACCATGGACCACCTCTCTAGGCCTCGGGCTCCCGCCGGCGTGCCTTTGGACCCAGCGGTCCTGTGTCCGGATTCTGTTGGGCCGCCGGCGCCATTGGTGGATCCAGCTTCGGCGCCACAGGATCCTGCGCCGTTGGCTCTGGCCCCGGCGCCACAAGGTCCAGCGCTGCCAGCTCCGGCCCCAGCGCCACCCTCTGCTCCGCCTCCGACGCCGCAGTGGGTGCAATTTGTCCCGCTCTTGCCCAGGTTCCAGGACCATTTTGTTCCTACCTGGGATCCGCATTGGGACGCGGCGCCGGCTCGTCCCCGGCCGGCACCGTTCCCGGCGCCGTTTTCGGCACCGTTTCCAATGCCGTTTCTTCCTTCTCCTGCTCCTGCTCTGCTGCCGCGGTCTGTTCCCCATGCAGCAGAGGTGGAGCGCGACTGGGAGGGTTCCGAGGACCCTCTTGCCCGTCAGTGTGACTCCGTGCAGGACTTGGCGGACGACTTGGAGGATGCCGGCGACCTCGACGTCTCCTCTGACCCGGGGTTTGCCTCTCCCCCGCCTACCATGGAGGAGGGCGCCTCCTACACGATGGTGCTCCGTCGGGCAGCTGATCTCCCTACAGTGGCCCTCAAAACTAATCTCCTCACTGAATTGCTCCAGATGACGTCCACTTCGTCAGAGCCCCTGCTCCCATTTAACGACGCCCTCACTGACGTCTTGTTGGGCACTTGTTCGCGGCCAGCCACAGGGTCCCCTGTGGATAAGAATGTCGCCAGGCGTCACCGCCCGGTGCCTGGTGACCCCGCTTTTCTGACCACTCATCCTACGCCTGAGAGCCAGGTCATCCGAGCCTCGACTTCACAGAGTGCCTTTCCCACGGCTCCGCCGGATAAGGACTCTAAGAAGCTGGAGCAATTCGGTAAGCGGTTGTTCTCTTTGGCCAGCTTGGGACTGCGGTCGGTGAACACCGCCTGCCTATTGGGCTGCTATTCCCACGCGGTGTGAGATACAGTTGCACAGTTGTTGCCCCAGTGTCCTGAAGAGACTCAAGCTGTGCTGTCCCAAGCTGTTGCCGAGGGTAAGGATGCGGCTAAGTTCGCCATTCGGTGTGGTTTGGATACCGCGGACTCACTAGGTATAGCGATTTCTACAACTGTGGCGCTTCATCGCCATGCCTGGTTGAGATCTACCGGGTTTTCGCCAGATGTCCAAAGCTCACTCATGGACATGCCCTTTGATGGCACTCGCCTGTTTGGCGATAAGGCCGACAGTGCACTAGAGCGTTTTAAGGATTCACGGGCCACGGCCAAGTACTTAGGTCTTTCTGCAAAAAGCCCAGCCACTCCTGGTTTTTGTTCCTTTCGTGGCAACAGCAGAGGCACCCAGGCACGTTCCTGTAGCAAGCCTGTGCAGACCCAGCCGCGGACGCGGCTTCCGCAGTGGTGGGTCTGGGAATCAGCGTGGGGGTCAGTCCACCTCTGCCCCCGCTGCTTCTACCTCCAAACCTTCCTAATCCAAGCTTTGTGGAGCACCCCACGCCGGTGGGTGGCAGGATCCGCCACCACCTCCCCCACTGGCACGCTATCACATCGGACAAGTGAGTGTTGCAGATCATCCGCAAGGGTTACACCCTTCCCTTTCAGTCCACCCCTCCAGCCATGCCACCTCGGTACCACCGCATGTCGGGGTAACACTTGGCAACCCTCCAGCAGGAGGTTACGACCCTCTTGGCAAAGGGGGCCATCGAGTGCGTTCCTGGGCCCGGAAGCAAGGAGTGGTTGTTATACCCACTACTTTTTGGTCCCCAAGAAGGACGAAGGGGGCCTGCGTCCCATCTTGGACCTCCAGAACGTCAAACGCTTCCTCCAGAAGGAGAAGTTCAAAAGTCTTGGCTGCCCTCGACCCTGGAGACTGGATGGTAGCGTTGGACTTGCAGGACGCATATTTTCACATCCCCGTCCTGCCGGCCCACCAGCGTTACCTGAGATTCAGGGTAGACCCGAGCATTTTCAGTTTGCCGTGCTCCCCTTCGGCCTTACCAGCGCCCCTCGGGTGTTCACGAAAGTAATGGCGGTGGTCGCAGCTCATCTGCGCAGGTCAGGGATGTCAGTCTTCCCCTACCTCGACGACTGGTTGTTGAAGGCGGGTTTGCCCCAGGCAGTCGTCTCCCACCTTCAGACTATGGCCGACCTTCTGCATTTGCTGGGGTTCTCCATCAACATGCCAAAGTCGCACCTGAGTCCCTCTCAGAAGCTCCCCTTCATTGGAGCGGTTCTGGATTCGACGCGGTTTCGGGTTTATCTTCCCCAGCAGCGAGTCCGGGATATTCAGGCTATGATTCCGATCTTTCAGCCCCTATCCCGGGTTTCAGTCAGGATGGCCCTCCGGCTCCTGGGCCTAATGGCCTCCTGTATCCTGCTCGTGCAAAATGCCAGATGGCATATGCGGGCTCTGCAGTGGGACCTGAAGTTCCAGTGGGCGCAGCATCAGGGCAACTTGTCCGATCATGTCCAGATCTCGGAGGGCACTGCACGACAATTGCAGTGGTGGCTCACGAATCGCGATTGGGTCAATGGCAGAACCCTCTTCCTTCCCCAACCGGAGCACACAGTGGTGACGGATGCATCCCTCCTGGGATAGGGTGGCCACTTGGGGAGAGGCGGAGATCAGAGGCCTCTGGTCTCCGGCAGAGTCCTGGCTGCATATCAATCTTTTGGAGCTTCGAGCGATCCGACTTGCACTGAAGGCATTCCTTCCCTCTGTCCGGGGAAGTGCGGTGCAGGTGTTCACGGACAACACCACCGCCATGTGGTATTGCAACAAGCAGGGCAGGGTGGGGTCGTGGACCCTATGTCAGGAGGCTCTGCGCCTCTGGACGTGGCTGGAACATCAAGGCATTACCTTGGTGGTTCAACACCTAGCAGGTTCTCTGAATGCCAGGGCGGACGAACTCAGCCGCCGGTGCTTGATGGATCACGAATGGCGTCTGCACTCGGACGTGGCGCAAGGTCTCTTTCTGCAGCGGGGAGAGCCTTGGTTAGATGCGTGTTGGAATTTCCAAGGCGGCACTCTCGGCGACGCTTTTCGTCGCGAGTGGAGTTGCGGTCTGTAGTACGCCTTTCCGCCTATACCACTTCTGCCCAGAGTGCTGAAGAAGATTTGGCGCGACCGGGCCCAAGTCATCCTTGCGGCTCCAGATTGGGCACGAATATACTGGTATCCCGAGCTTCTCAGCATGGCAATCGATCCCCGATCCGTCTGCCTCTTCGGGAGGATTTTCTGTTGCAGCAGCAGGGGACGGTCTTCCACCTGAACCTGTCCAGCCTCCACCTCCATGCGTGGAGATTGAGCGGCGACAGATGACAGCTTTCGATCTTCCTCCCGAAGTCTGTGATGTCATTCTGGCAGCCAGGCGTCCCTCCACTAAGCGGTATACGCCTGCCGGTAGAACATGTTTGTGGCATGGTGCACAGCAAAGTCTGTGGATCCCCTTTCTGCCCCTCTTTCTGAGGTCCTTCTGTTCCTCCTATCCTTGGCCCAGCAGGGCTCTGCTCTGGGCACTCTCAAAGGTTATCTTTCGGCCATCTCCTTCTTTCTAAGGCTTCCAGATCAGCCTTCTCTCTTTAAATCCCCGGTTGTTACCCATTTCCTGAAAGGCATTACGCACACGTTTCCTCCCGTGCCTTTCATAGTGCCTCAATAGGACCTAAATCTGGTCTTGACCTATCTGATGCGTGCTCCTTTTGAGCCCCTTCATAACTGTCTTTTACGTCTTCTCACCCTCAAGACGGCTTTCCTGGTAGCTATCACCTCTGCCAGGAGGGTGTGTGAGCTCCAGGCTCTTTCTTCTAAACCTCCTTTCCTTTCTGTTCATCCGAACAAGGTGGTTTTAAGGACCCGCCTTCTTTTTTGCCAAAGGTTGTCATGCCCTTCCACATCGGGCAGACCATCACCTTGCCCACCTTCTTTCCGCCTCCGCATCCCTCAAAGGAGGAAGAGAGGCTCCACCGTCTGGACCCAAAACGTGCGCTCTCGTTCTATCTGAAGCGCACACAGCGGTTCCGGGTGGATGACCAGCTCTTGTTGGCTACGTGGGTGCCAAAAAAGGTCAGGCCGTGCACAAACGAACCATCTCTCGGTAGGTCATTCTGTGCATCAAAGCCTGTTACTCGCTGGCTAATAAGGAGCCTCCTGTGGGGCTGCGTGCCCATTCTACCAGGGTGACTGCAGCCACTACTGCCTTGGGACGCGGCGTTCCCTTGCAGGATATTTGTCAGACAGCTACATGGGCCTCGCTGCACAGGTTTACC
The DNA here is from genome assembly GCF_964204655.1 of Triturus cristatus. Taxonomy (NCBI): domain Eukaryota; kingdom Metazoa; phylum Chordata; class Amphibia; order Caudata; family Salamandridae; genus Triturus; species Triturus cristatus. Next base: position 1,637,766,524 of record NC_140589.1, read on the forward strand.
AAGCATTGGTACCTTAACAGTCAAGTCTGGAGAGACGGATTCTTTGGCCGTTCTGTTCTCCGTGACTTTCTGGTGTAATCTATTCGCAGACCCTCCACCGGGTTGGTATTGCTGGGGTATCTATTCTAAGGTAAGGAATCTATCACTAACGTGTCTCTTTCAGATGCACAAGTTACTACTTGTGTAACGATATATCTGTAAGAGAGGCATTAGTTAGTGATAGATTCCTTACCCCCTCTCCCATCCTCCCCGTTCTGCGAACTGATTTCTAGGGTTAAGGTTATCCCCTTCAGGGCACTAGTTTCTTGGCACCAGTGGTCAGTTTCTTGGACGGCTCTGCGTTCCTGGCGCGAAAAGTCGTGTACAGAACTGAGGTTAGTGCGCATGGGTGGCGCCTAAGTAGTCTCCGTGACGTCATCTCGGCACTTACGATGCCAGTGACGAACACGGAGCCGCACAACGCCACCTACTGACGCACATGGGTACTGCTAGCAAAACTTTCTGGATCCAGTCTGACGCCTGGGGATATTCTATGGTAAGGAATCTATCACTAACTAATGTCTATCGTTACACAAGTAGTAACTTGTGCTTATAAACAAAAAAAACAAAAAAAAACAATTGTCGGGTTTAAAATCTAAAAAGAGTTGCACTTAAGTCACTTGTCTCCCTGATTGATGAATGTTTTAAATAATGTACAAACTACTCCGGACACTTGATCCATTATATAGTGTTGGTCCTTCTGTATACCAAGTGTGCACGCATATAAGGGTCTTCTTTAAAGCTCAGGTCCATCTTTGGGAAAGGCCAACCCACAAAGGTGTAATCAATGTGCCTCTCACCCATTATCAGAACTAATTGAACACGTAACAGCTTTGTCTTCTGGAGTTGCCTGTATGAATTGTGGCCATATGTCTTTTAAATTGCTTCTGGCAGGTTGTGGCAGGAACGCACACCCCTAGTGAAGCAGATAGTACCCATCCAATATAGACATCTGAAATGTCTGGGTTCACTGTATGTGAGACACTAGACCTGCGCCATGTAAAACACATCAGAGGGTAAGTATGGCCTTTCCTGCAGAGCTTGTGTGAGCAAAAGCAAAAACACTTTAACTCTGTGCTTTCGTCCACCAGAAAAATTGTTGTCCAGACAATCCCGAAGTGATACCCTTGCCTCTTATAAGATTCCAAATTGTCCTAGTTGTTTTATTCTGGATTTGCTTGGTCCCTTGATAGTGTAGTCCTGTAGTAAAATGATTGAAGCCAGGACACAAAAATTGAGTTTTAATAGTGACCCTGTCTGAGAGTATACAAGGGAATCCAAAATGACAGTGACTAAGCCGAGGCCCTGTTGGAAATGGATCCTGGAATGTGTGTCCTGAAGGACATTACCCTAGGAGGAGGCCTGTATTCTGAATCACTCATAGGCGCTTCCAAGGCCAGCTGAATGCTCTCTGTTTACTTAAATCACACAATGCTGGCATTCAGTTTATTTCGAAGAACTCCTCATCTTAGCAGGGAAGGAACCTCAAGCAGGGTGAGATGACACATTTCAACAAGTTCGCCCGTGTTTTTGTTAAGTGAAGAATCTCTTGGAACCGTGGACTACTGGCTCCGAAGTCAGAAGCTTCACTGCTAGCCCTCCTCTCCCTGGAAATAGATGGCTCAAATGCATTACATTTTGGCAAAGTGTAGGTAGATTCTGTCACTAGTGCATTTTTAGCAAGCATTTTGCCTTTGCCGGAATCGGCACATATTAAAACTGGCTTTGAAAGAGACATGGCGAGGATATAGTATTCATTCAAAAAAGACGGCGGGTCCGCTTTCTTCTTGTAAAAAAATAAATAAACATCTTTTATGATAGCTTATACATCACTTGGCTTTCTAGCTACTGGTAGGCTCTACCGGGAACAGGCGCCGTGGTGTGACGCACTTAAACCACTCTGCTTTCAATGACTACATTTTGGGCTGTGGAACCTTCTCGACGGGTTGTTCTTCTGTAGGCGGGGTCTGAACAGATGCAAGAGCTCTGCTCGAGGCAAAATACATGCAGCATAGTCACTGTTTGTGTGAATAAAAGACCCGAGTCCCCACAATATATATCATTGCCGACATGCCGACTTTGGAGCTGGGAAACCAAGGTTCGAGCCTCGGGGTCGACTCCACATCCTGTGATTCTGGTGAAATCGCTTAATCTGCCCGTGCCCACAAAAATGAATGTGTCCTTGTGAAACGCAACTGGTGCTCATGTAAAGCGCTCCAATACCTTCGGGTCAAGTTTGTGCTATATAAATCTACCCCCAAAAAATGGAGAGAGCCTGAACCACAATGATGTTCCCCAGAGTAAATGACAAGACGCTTCGGAGCATCTTAAGTTTAGACCACCAGACAACTTACACCGTAGAGGTTTAACTGGAGCAAATGTAGAGAAGCAACACCAGTTGTTGCTGTAGCCAAGATATTTTGCATTGTTGGAGCGCCATCATAAGTCTGTGTCATGTCGCAGCGTAAGATGAATTCAGTTTAGCCATGACAATTAAAATCTCCTGCAATAGCTAAAAGAGCCATTCACCACCAGGCTCATCTAGTGAGCCAAATTTAGATTTTACACTCCGCATCTACATTTTTACTTTATGTTTATTTTTACCATTATATGTTCCTACTTGACAGGGTCGGACTGAGAACTGAAAAAACAGACCCAAGCACCAAAATAAAAGTGGCAGCCATTAGTGAATTAGAAAGCTAAAAAAAGGGCCCTTATGTTTAAATTGGGACAGTTTATAACTTCTAAAGACACGCTGTATAAGAGTTTTTTTCCAGCTATTGGAGACTCCATTGATTTAAGCTTTCTGCAGGCAATGTTTGTTTTTTAATATCAGGGAAATAAACTGCAAAATCCGACCCAGCAGACAATAAAACAGGTCCACAAACACACTGAAAACGAGTTCTCTCACTGGTCAGCTCAGCCCTTCGGGTACTGCCCAATTTCACTACAGGCCAGTCCAACCCTGCTACCTGACACTCTTCTGCCCCTGTCCTGTTGAATTTTAAAATGAGTTACTTTTTTACCTCTATGTATTAGTGAAAAGACACAAGCCTTTGCTTCCCCCTGACACCGAAGTTTCATTCCCATGGTATCCCTAAAACCTGCCATTGCTGTTTTACATCACATCACGAATATCTACAACTACACTTTTGATGAAAAGTTATTGTTGTTTTTGTACGTTATTGGGGCTTGTGGAATTTGACTGTCTCTCTCATATCTTTCTTAAATTACCTTTTCTTTTGTGTTTTTTCATATCTATATTCTCAAGCCTCTTGGTAACCCATGTATGAGTTGTGAATATTTAACCACCGATTCCTAGGCGGGAGGAGCGGTGGTATTCTGGTCTGCCTGATCACGATTGGCCAGGTTTCCCGGCACCCGGATTTTGCAGGAACACTAGACTTGGTTTTACAAGCCAATACAATCGCTTTAGACTTTGATACAAGTGCAGTCTGTCCCGCTCCTCCGTCCCCTCTTTACCCCTTTCTAAGACTGTGGGAGCATGAAATGCTCCTCCCTGGTAAAACACCACTCCCCGGCCCCTATGCCACACCACCCTGACTCTTCATGATGGGCTGGTGCTGCCTTGGGCATGTGTGGCATGTGGCACTGTGTGCAGAACCTGACTGCACTAACAATAAGCCTGGTGAGTGGGAACAGACAGTGAAGCGCTGTAGGTGCACCTATGTGGTGTGGGTAGAGACAACAGAGGAGTTACCATGGAGCACACGAGTACAGCGGTGGAATGTTACAGAAATGTTGGCATGTGTTGGCAGTATGTTTGTTAGTCTGCTGTAAATTCTTTCCAAACTCAGGAATAAGTCTGTACTGTTGCAACTGTGAACCAGAGGGTATTTGTGGAGGGCTTGTAGATTTTTCTCCACTCGTTCCTTTCAGCTGACCCACATTAGGACTCAAGGTCAGGCTTTTGAGGTGCAGTCAGGCAGCATTACTTTTGTATCCAGCCTCTCTTGTGCTTTGTCCAGTTCATTTCCGGGTGGAGTTCATGCTGGCCCCAGCTTTGCATTTTCTGATCTTGGAAGACACCCTGCGGTCTATGCTAAAGCTGTCTGTATCTAGAGGAAGTTTGCACTGCTGCTGACATGATCTAGCGTATCCATTTGTGTGAAGGAACCACAAACTGCCCTTTATTGTTACTGTGAACGATAGCTGTCTACTGTGTTGATGGTGCACTCCTGGATACACCATACATTGTGTGTGTACTAAACGCCTGCAATGATACTGCTAGTAATTAACCTATTATGTGCAGGATGCTGACCAGGCCAGCGCTGCAAGCTTTTCACACATAATTAATTGGCTCTCCATTCCCCTGGAGGGAAGACGGCAGTAGAGCAGCCCATCAGAAAACCAATGTAAGTGGACCTCACCGTCATCCACTTTTCTTCTGATGCTCCCCTGATAGTGGTGATGCTTCCCCTCAAAGCACGTGCCACAGACTCCTCCAGTTCTTAAGCACATGGTATGCCCCACTTTTCTCACCGAGCTCATGGCTGCTTTTTGCTCAGGTCCATTTCATTCCGTTATATGGACTTGGGCCTTGAAACCGCTGCGTGAAATTTGCAAGAGAGCTGGGCCTCTTATGCCCTGTCAACGGTACTTCCAGATAAAGTATTGTTCACCTATGGGAGAAGATCTCAAATTCACAGTGAATATGTACTTCTTGGGCTACCTAGTAATGCATTCATTTTTTTGTTTAAATTTTTTCATTAGGGTTTTGCGTACAAATTAACACAATGCATGTCAACCATATTACATATGAATCCATTTTTTTTCGCATCAGCGTGACTTAACATTGCTTTGTTTTCCCAGGGTAGTTACATTGGTTGTTGTGTCTCTGGGACTTGCTGTTAGTACTAAGTCCACACGTCTCCCACCAGTACGTTCCAGTAGATCGTCACTTATGTCATCCCGGTGGTGTTAATGTGTCCCTGATTCTCCGCCGTCTACATGGTTTTCCCTCTGACTATATGTGTAGCTCCTCCCTGATAACGAATGTAACCTAGTAATGCATTCATGATAGATTTCTTCGTCCCTCAACATTTAATCATGCTTCATTGCACTCAGTGTGTCACAGCATAAAAAATAACTCAAACCATTACTGCCTCCATCATGTAGATCCATAAGGTCTACTAAGCACTCCTCATCCTCATCAACGACATTTGCTTTCCTTTTAGTGCCAATGAGTGATCTATATAAATAATATTCCTTGAAGAGGTTTGCTCCCCAAAATTTAATAACCACTAAGGTGCCATTCCTAAGGTTTCGTGCCTAATCTACCAGTTTTAGCTTTTTGACTATACCTGGAAAATACCACTCAAGATAACTAACGAATGACGGTCAGTACCTATGCAAAACTGTCTATACATGTGCAAGTTATTCTAGTTCTATCACAGAACATACATTCCACTGTAATAGCGTTAATTCTCCTAAAAAGCCTGTAAAGCACATGCTTTAATAATTACCTTTTAATCCTGTGCAAATACTCATTCTGAGATGTTAATTACATAGACTCATAATCTTTCTTCATGATGAAGAAAGATTATGAACATACGGCAGCACTGAACATACGGGTCACTGAACAGCACTGAACATACGGGTCACGCACAGTGCACTTAACATAAGCTTTGGAGGAGAAAGGAAGCCTCTTCCTGCTTTGCATGCTGCATGCATGCATTGCAAATCTCTTGACTCTGAGTTGTGCTGAGAGAGAAAGGAAGCCTCTGCTATGACCCTTTGAATTTGTAGTTTAATGAGGGAAAAAAAGTCTGCTTCATAACTTTGAACCATGTCTTTGTAGGAAGCCTCTGCTTAACAAGCTGCACACCCACCCACCCCCACACCCCCTTCCCTCAGTTCTGGGAACTTCCAGCATTTAAAATGGCTGCTCCTTCTTTATAAAAACTAAAAAGAAAAAGGACTACCCAACGCTCTCCCAATTACCAGCATTTAAAATGGCTGAACCTTCTTTATAAAAACAAAAGAAAATGGACTACCCAACACTCTCCCAATCTCCAGCATTTTAAATGGCTGAACCTTCTTTATAAAAACAAAAAACAAAAAGGACCACCCAACACTCTCCCAACCTCCAACATTCAAAATGGCTGAACCTTCTCTATAACAACAAAAAGAACAAAGGACTACCCAACACTAACCAGGAAGTCTACTAAGACACCCACATAATGGCAGCCATCTTGTAACAGCTATCAACAAAGTGGTAGCCATCTTAGAACGGATTCTAACACTAGAAAAGGAGACGACCCCCCAAAAAGTGGCAGCCATCCTGTAACGGCTCCCAACACTATACAATAATCCATTAAACTCACCCACAAAGTAACAGCCTATCTCAGCGTGTAATCGGCTCCCAACAAAGTGCCAGCCATCTTGCAACTGCTCCCAACACGCTGTTAAACCATTGCTCCCCTCCCAGAGCGAGGAATATCACATAATGGCCGGATCACACTTGATACTAGCAGGAAACAGCGCATATTCCATTCTATACCCACCCCAATGTTTCTAAAAATGCCGCTAAAACCTTTAAACACAACCTTCTCAGGAGAAACCCCAAAGCACTGTTCCTTGACCCCTCCTTCAACGCCAAGAAAGGTGTAATAATCAATGACCTCATATTTTTCACAAGAATAATGGCTAAATGGCGAACTGCCTTCTCCAAGCTACTAACCGTTCATGGCAAGAAAAATATTCCATAAGGAACCAGGATTACAACGACACTTGCACAAAATCTAAGAGCCACCCTGAACATAACTTCCTACAAAAATGGCACTGTTGTTATTCAAGCAGCTAACAAGGACCTAAAACTATTCGACAAATACTTTCTCACTCTAAAAACCCACACCAACACTACACCCAGGGACCCCCAGAACCTAACCATTCCCTCTGTCCCTACATCTCCTGAATCTCAGCAACCCTCATCCTTACCTACATCCCTCGGTAGAATCAGCAACAACTCACCTCCCTCAGAACTCATACCTCCGACACCCTTAACCATTACCTTAGCCCCTACATCTCCTGAACCTCAGCGACCCTCACCCTTACCTAGATCCTGCAGAAGAATCAGCAACAACTCACCTCCCTCTGAACCCATACCTCTGATACCCTTAACTAGAACCATCAACAGAAACAACAACGTCCCTCCATTAATATATATTCTCAGTCCGTCCTCATTTCCACATTACGCCACCACCCTTATCCCCCCTATCCCCACAACCCTCTCCCTCCGCCACACCCCTCTCCCGTCCACCGGAGAAAGTCACCACAACAAGGCAACTCTAATAAATCTTAAAAAAGCCCACAGCACGCGCATACCCACCTCATTCTCGTCTGCCTCTCTTCCAACCACCCAAACCTACCACACTGCCAGCATAGTCACCGAACCCCCCAATCAATACTATCCCCAACCCTCTCTGCTCGCCGACCCTGTCTCCCCCCTCTCCCCAATCTGAAATAGACTCACTCAAAAACCATACCAACCTCACTTCCCGGAACCTACAAAACGTTTTCCTCGAAATTAGAAACATCCTACAACTCGCAGAAAACTCTCTCTCTAAACTCAATCATCTTCAAAACTCTCTAGCAGCAGCTAACAGCGCTATAAATACTATCCCACTGCCTCTAACTAAACGACACCTATGCACACGCAAACTTCCCAACTACTCAACGGACTGGGAAATCCAACATTTATTATTTCTCTACGAAACTCCTACCTGCCCCATCACCAATAAGGATGAATTCTCTATTCTCCCAATCGCCATCAACCCTAACAGAACTTCCCAACTGAATCACAGAACGATAAACTCGAATAACCTTCTAACAATATCCCCCACCCTGGAAAATTACAAGCCGTCTTAAGAAAATGCCTCAAACCAGATCTCCTGCCTTCTACTAAACTGCCGCTCGGCCCACAAACACGCCTCTGACATTGCCGACCTCATCCTAAACCTGAAAATGGACATAACCATCCTCACAGAAACTTGGCTAACGGAATCATCCTCGCCCTGCCTAGACCTTCTAGTTCCCCCAAATTATAATGTCATAAGACTAGACAGACCCCACAAAAAGGGCGGTGGCATCGCCTGCATACACCGATCCGACATCACCATCTGGAAGTTTCACTCCGATCCCCTGGATTCTTGTGAATACCTAGGGATCTCCTTAAAATCCTTGGATATCCACTCCTACAAACTACACATACTCTACCATCCCCCAGGTAAGAACGCAGTATTCACAGACCAACTGATAGAAATCATCACTACGAACTCGTCCCCTAACTCTAACGCCATATTCCTTGGTGACTTAAATCTACACTGTTAAAACCCCCTAGACAAGCAGGTTAACGCCCTCAAAACATTCCTAGCAGACTGACACAAGCCATCTCAAAGCCCACTCACTCCAAAGGTGCTACACTTGACTGGATCATCTCCAAAGATAAAATGATTGAATCTATCTCTATCACCCCTTGTGATTGGTCGGACCATCACACCATTACCTTCCAAATTCCCTCCGCCCGAAAGAAAACGTACAGCAGCAAGTCAAGCCTAGACACTGGATTTGAGACACGAAAAACCTCAACCGGAACAACCTAGCCTCCCACTGTCAGAAAGTACTCACTCCTCCCAATAACATGTTAGACGTCAATGACCTCACTGCTCACTATAACTCCACGATGACCAAAATCTTCGATCAAGTTGCCCCACCAAAACTCAAAAGAATTCCGGACAAAGATAAAAACCCTTGGTTCAACGGAGCCCTGAAAGAAGAAAGACGCAAACTGAGATTAACTGAACGAAAATGGATACAACATCCCTCCCCTATCCAACTCAAGCTACTTAGGAAATCTAGAAAATCCTATAGAAAAAGCATTCTACAATCCAAAAAAGACTTCTTCAGATCAGAACTAGACAATGCCAAAACCAGACCGAAGAAACTCTTTGAAATATGAAAACAACAATCTAACAAATTGGCCAAAACTGCACTCCTAACCACGAAATAACAGATTAGTAGTGAAGACTTTTCCTCATTCTTCACAGCAAAAACCAACTCCCTCCAAATCGAGCTTAGGTTGGCATCTAGCAACTCAGCCACCCGAAAGAACACACAAGGTGAAAATCCTAAACAACAGGATCTACCTCTGCCCAAAAATAACTCTCACTGGTCTACCTTCACACTTTACGATCTCAGTGACATCACCAAAACATTAGCAACTACCAAACCCAACAACCACTTCAATGACCCTGTCCCCTCTAACTGCCTACCCTACATCCACTTTATCATCTCCCCTCTCTGGACCAAAATCATCAATGCCTCGCTAGCGCAAGGTCACATCCCGGACTGCCTAAAAACTGGTCAAGTCACCCCTATCCTGAAAAAGCCAACAGCAAACACCTCCGACCCTAATAACTTCCGACCTATAACCAACATTCCCATGCTAGCCAAGGTCCTGGAAAAATGCGTACAGCAACAGCTGAACCAACACATCACGGATTTCAAACTACTGAACAACTGCTATTCGGCCTTCAGACCGGCCATAGCACAGAAACAGCCATTCTGCATATAGTAGACAACGCCCTCCTCGCTCTATACCAGAATAAAACCTGCCTACTAGTCCTGCTCGACCTCTCATCAGCCTTCGATACGGTCAATCACGACATAATGCTAAGAAGAATGGAAAACAGGATGGGTTTATCTGGCACAGTCCTTCAATGGTTCAAATCCTTTCTGGAAAACAGAAAATGGTCGTTCATGGTAAACAAAAATCATTCTCCCTCCTCACCCAACCAACTTAGAGTTCCACAAGGCTCAACCCTATCCCCCACACTTTTCAACCTATATGTCGAATCACTAACCAAACTATTACAGCAAGCAAATATCTCCCACCACATGTACGCGGACGACACTCAACTCTACATCAAAATCTCCTCCATTGAAGAGATAAAGAGGATGAATCAAGCTCTCGAAAAGACTGTCCACTGGCTAACGAACAACTTCCTCAAGCTAAACTCGCATAAAAACTGAATTTCTCTTAATCTTCCCCCCTAAAAGCTCGCTGGAAATAAAGGAATGGACCAAGATGATCAAGGCCCTGAGTTGCACGCCAACTCTAGTGGACTCCACCAAATCGCTTGGAATTACTCTGGATAAGAACCTTAGCATGCAAACGCACATCAACCTGCTGGCTAAAAATGCCCGCTTTCACCTCAGCTATCTCAAAAAAATGAAACCATTCTTCAAGATCCGCGACCTCAAAACTGCAGTTCAGGCCTCAGTTATTTCAAGTTTGGAGTACGGATGTACTACTCTCTCGGGGCTTCCCAAAATCTCAACAGCCCCTTTAAAAGCCTGTCTCAATGCAGCAGCAAGACTCCTAACAGGATCTAGGAAATTTGACCACATATCTCCACACCTGAAGGCGCTCAACTGGCTACCCTAGGAAGCCAGAATCCAACTAAAGATGCTGTGCATCACTCCTAAAGCTCTACACCACAACGACCCTCAGTACCTATCCCAAAAACTTACCTTATTGGAAGGAAACAGACAGTCGAGGAGCGCCGATAATCTACTGAAACCCTCTAGTTTCAGCAAGTAAAAACATTCTGACAGAGCAGTTACTGGAGCGGCACCAAGAAAATTGAACTCGCTACCTCCGCACATCAGAAAAATCCCATCTACACCATTATTCAAAAGGGAAGCAAAATCATTCCTGATGAGCAAATTCCTCCCTTAATTCCACAAGGCACAAAACCAGTCCACGACTTCGAACTTGTTTCCTCACTCCCCTTAATGACACCCTCGCCTCTATGACTGACGCGTACACGAACGTGCTCCTACTGTTACATGCTCATTGCTGCCACCTACCTAATATTGTAAGAACTTTGATACTGCATCTGTTCTGTTTGTAATTTCCAGCTCAGAGCTGACACTCCTACAATTATCTTTCATTTATTGTAGCCCCGGTTTTCTAGAATAAGTAAGATGGTGAGTAATTTCCAGGCCGGGCAGATGCGTGAAATGGTAGGGTAGGCAGCCAGCACTAAAGGCGTCACAGTTCCTTCTGGTTGGCAGAGGTCGCTATCGCAGATCCTTTGCCCCGGGTCGCATGTCTTTCCTGGAAGGGAATTGCCAGTCCCTGTTATGGGGCCACTGAGCCGACAATGGCTACTGGACCCCAACCTCAGGAGTTGGGGCCATTTGCCTCTGCTGCCCTGGACTCTGTACTACTATGGCTGTGCACACTGGGCCAATGCAACCCTATATGCACTTGACTGTCAGGGTAGCGAGGGCAAGTAGTCACCCGCTTTTCAGGTACAACACTCAACAATTAACCAACTGCAGACTCAATGTATTTAGTGTACAGCACAGTGCTATTCTTTTAAGTAAAATTAAGTACTTTTCATTCACACAGCGGTACTGAATACTACTCAATCCGACGTATTGTACAGGGCACGATTCTCCCTTTTTGCACTACATATACCAGGTTCCTCCGGAGCTAATTCCACCCTTGTCCACCACAACAGTGAGGTAAAAACAAGAATCTGGTCCAGATGCAGTCTTAATTTCCTCCACACAATTCAAATGTGCTCTCAATTCACAGTTTTTTCCCACTTCTTACCCCTGGCGGTGTAGCGGGTATGCAATAATGTTGTTTTCACACTTCCATAGCGGATTTGATGGCCCCTCTGCATTCCTGCAAGTAGGGTCTGGAGTAATCAAAAATAGTGTCAGGTAAGTTAAGCATTAACCACGTCACTGTTTTTCACCACCGGCTTAATCCAGCGGCTCAGAAGCCGTGGTGTCTGAACACACATAGTGGGCCCGAATGCTGTGGCTCTTTTGGACAGCAGGTTGGCACCATGCAGGCTGATTATGGTAGGCGCAGTGCTGATCGAGCTGCAGTAGCCACTGCAGTTGCAGCCTCAATCGGGTCAGTAGGCAAGTGCCCAGTAACCACAGCAGATCAGATGCTGTCACAACTGGGCCAATAGGCGCAAATACTTGGAGCAGTTTCCACCAGGAGCCAATTTTGAGAGACTATGAAGGCCCTCTGTAGTGTAAGTCACTTCTAAACTTTTTATTTATATTTTTTTATTTATGCATTTTCAGTTACATAACATCACAACAACATTGCCGTTAGGGTTGATGTATCTATCATCTCAGTAAATTAATCAGTGCAGGCCACATTGCTCTTATACCTTAGACAATTGGTTACTTTTCTTTATAAGAAGTAGGTAGAGTCCCAACATAATCTCTGTTCGTCCTGTCTGGTTAGCAGATGTGCAGTAAAAGGGTTCCAAACGTCCTTAGGCTGTGAGGCTTGAGGGAGTTATTTGGCATAACACTCTAATTGATTGCAACAATATGCCATGTCAGTTAGCCAGTGCTTGTGCTTTGGAGATAGTTTCCCCCCCCCCCCCCCCAATGAATAGCAACCCTCTTCTTCGCCAGCAGCAAAGCTATGGCCACCAGTTTGTGGTTAGAGAGTTGACACGTTTTAATCAGCCCCAGTAAACATATTGGAGGAGTAGATTCTACTGCTTCCCCCATACCCTCTGCAAGTGTGTGTGTGACCTGTTACGAGTATAAATGAACCCTCGGGCAGCCTCATGCCAAGTGCACAAAATCAACGTCAGGTGCATCATGTACAACACATATGCCATTCTTCCGTACTGATTTGATCGGGAAGGGTTGTGTTCCATTTTTTGTGTGGTCCCTCCGATACCGGTCGGGTATCCACCTGTGACGCATTGTACAAGCGTGTGACTAAGTGTTTACGTGTATATGTTGTGAGTAACAACTGGAGTGCCCCCAGTGTAGGTGGCTTTACCGGGCACTGTGGGTACAAATTGTGAAATACTGGCCGGGGTCTGCTATATATATATATAAAAACAGCAAAACACATGATGGATGGAATGTTGCACATTGGCAAAACATTCACCCCCAGTCACAGATCTGGGTTTAATCCATCGTTATTTTGCTCACCACGCCACCCCAGTTCAGACATGGCCATATGCAAATCAGTCTTGACCCTGTGCCTCATGGGAACAGTCCAGCCCGAACTGCCAAGCCATGTTTTCCCTGGACCGGAATCAAGCATCCTAGGACCGGTTTCAGGGTTTTGTTTGTGCATATATAAAAACAAGCATGGGGAACATAGCTTTATCTCTATGTAGATCAGTAGAGGATATAAAGGGCCTTCCCCAATATGCTCAGTCCGCTGCCTTCAGATTGGGTAACAAGCCAGATTCTGTCGTTACCAAAGTCGTGGGGTGATGCTCAAGCAGCAGAGGCGGCCTATATAGAGGTTCTATCTGTGCTCTTTTCCCCAACGCTTTCTATGCCTGTATGGTCCACTGCAATGTATTTATTTCCGCTTGTGAAAGACCCTTTCTAGCTTTTGGATCATTGCCTTGAGGGGCACAGGATGTACAGCGTCACCTTCAACAGCTATTTGTGGGAAGTATTTAGGAGTGTGATGCCAGTAATGAGCAAAATGCACTTGTGCACATAGATAGTATAACTGCAGATCTGGGGCTGCGAATCCACCCTGATTGTATGGTAACGTCAGTGTGTCCCATTTCAGTCGAGGCGGTTTTCCTGCCCATACTAACCTAATTAATTGGGAACGCAGTGTGTTGAAAAGGCTTGTGTTAAACGTACAGGGATATTTGTAAACAAATATAAAATATTTGGTAACACCACCCTTTTCATCAATGCAATCCAGTCTGCAAAGGATAGCAGGAGTCTGATCCATCTCGACACCTGATCTTTAAGGCATGAGACTGCCATACCATAGTTGTATTGTATGACTAATTTGGCATCTCTATGTATCCATATCCAGAGGTATCTAATAGGGTCATCACACCAGTCCAGAGGGAATTCAAATGCTTGTAGCACGGTGTCGCTTGTTAGGGAAAATATAGAGGATTTCGACCAATTGATGCCCAATCCAGAATGCTATTTGTATTGTATATATTTCCTTATAAGGCATTCCAAATTGGCCCCAGGATCCTTCACATATAGCACTATGTCATCTGCGTATAGCGATGTGGACAGTGGTCGCTGGCGAAAGGATAGGATATGGTTTTATAGAGCACTCAATTGCCTAAGCGTCTTGGCGCTAAAAGTGAGATAGAGGTGGTAGCAGCGTAACTGATTCTAAGAAGATGGAAACAATTGTGTTTTTAATGCTTTCCTGAAAAGAAGCCTGTTGGACATTAATCTCATTGACATAGGCAATTGGTTCCACAGTTTAGCTGCACAGTGTGCCAGCCTCTGCCTCCCCATCTGGCCCTAAGGATCCTAGGAATACAAATAAAACCTGCGTCGATGGTTTCTAGAGGTCCTATACCAGGAGAAAAAATTACGAAAATCACCGGCCCCCCCGCCGTATAATGTCTTATGAATTAAGCATAAGGCTTTAAACTCAGTCCTTTGCTGGATGGGGAACCAGTGCAGTGATCTAATGGCCGCTGAAGGTGAATGACCTCTAGGAATATTTAAGAGTAGCCGAGCCGCAGCATTTTGTATCGACTGTAGCTTTAACCTCTGGGCTTTATCAATGCCTATGTAAAGCGCATTACAGTAGTCGAGCCTCGAAAGAACAAGGGCCACGACCACTGCTTTCCTCAAATCCTGGGGGATGAAAGGGAATATCTTCTTAAGAAGCTTCAGTATGTAGAAGCAGGAAGAAGTCACGCTATTAATCTGGCCAGAGAATTTAAGCTGTTCATCGAAAATAACCCCAAGGTTCTTGACTTTATTAGATGGAACCGTACATTGACCAGCCTCTGCCAGCCACCAAGAGGAATTCCATAGTGATGGGCCGTTACCGAATTCCATCACCTCGGTCTTGTCGGTATTAATCTTGAGGTAGTTACAGCTCATCCATCTCATGATATGAGTCATGCAGGCATGAAAGCTGACAGCAGTGGTCTCAGACTGTTTGGATACGGAGATGACAATTTGTGAATCATCTGCATAAGAAACCAACACAAAACCATACTCCCTGATAAGTGCAGCAAGTGGAGCAACATACACATTAAACAGAGTGGGTGACAATGCGGAACCCTGGGGCACTCCATACGGAGGGCAAAGCGGTTCAGACTGCAAATTGTCCCAGTGTATACTCTGCTGCCTTGAGGCCAAGAATGAGGAAAGAAGGGACAGAGCCATTTCCCCAATCCCCACTGCCCTCAGACGGCTTACTAGCACCGTGTGATTCACGGTGTCAAATGCCGCTGAGAGGTCTAGGAGGATGAGGATGGCTCTGCCCCCTCCATCCACCTGTCTGCGAATTTCCGCTGTTGCCATAACAAGGGCAGTCTCGGTCTAATGACCTGACCGGAAGCCATGCTGGCTAGAGTCAAGTAGGTTATTTTTATCTAGATATTGCATAAGCTCCTGATTAACTGCCCTTTCAAGGATTTTAGCTGCAACTGGCAGACAGGAGATGGGTCGATAGTTCTTCACCTCCATAGGATCAAAAGTAGGTTTTTTTAAGATTATGCAGGCAGTTTTCCAGACCGATGGAAAAATCCCAGAGTCAAGCACTTGGTTTAGAAGAGAGGTTAAGTATGTGCTAATCAGCTCAGAGGCCAAATGCAGGATTATAGGTGGACAAGGGTCTTGAGGGGATCTTGATTTAGTAGCAAGTAACATTTTATTGACTTCTTCTAATTTGAGCCGGTTAAAGCTTACTAGTTTGCAGTGGGGTGTTATTTCCTCCAATGCTGAATTAGAGTCAATTCCTATAGGCTGCAATTTATTATGAAGATCATCATAGATTAATTGCACCTTGGCCTGAAAGAAAATCTTGGTCAGGTTTAAATAGACTGACCTGTTGGGCTTGAGATAGCACACGGACATTTTTTTAAAAACTCCTTAGGGGAGTTCTTAGCTGACTCAATTCTAGTAGTATAGTATATATTTTTAGCTTTTAGATTGGCCTCTTTATAAGATTGGAGTGCCATGTTCTATGCAGCTTTATGATCTGTGCTGCAATCCACCCTCCACACATGCTCAGCCCTTCGGCAGAATGCTTTAAGAATTTTGAGCTCTGGGCTGTACCAAGGAGACGTCGCCCGGGCTCTCTTAACTTTGATCATTCTTTCAGGTACCACCTGATCAACCGCTGTGGCAATCCAGTTATCAAACTGAATGGCCGCCTCGTCGTTATCAGGGACCGGAGCTGGAGGATGCAGTTTAGAGCCTGCCCAAATTGCGCCCCTTGGACTTTCTTCCAGGCTCTGGTTTTTAGGCTGGCTAGTTTATTTATAGTAAAACCAGTTTTTTTATTGACATTGATATTAAAATGTATCACCCTATGGTCAGTCCAGGGAAGGGCAGTGGTTTTAGCCACCATAACATCAGAATTATTCGTAAAGATACCATCCAGTGTATGGCCCGCAGAATGAGTCCACACACTAATTGGAACAGGCCATAGCCAGCTAGATTATCCAGTAGTCTGTTGGTATCAGAGTTATTATTGAGTTCTAGCTGGAAATTAAAATCACCCAAAATGATGAGCGTTTTAGAATCTACACAGGATTCCAGCAGTGTTTGTAAAGCTAGAGTGAATGGTGCTCTGGGGCCAGGTGGCCGATATAAATGTATACCATGGAGGGTGAAACTATTGTTAATTTTCAACACAAAAATCATTGCCTCCGCTGGTAGCTGTGTAATGGCCTCTACATGCACCTTTAGATGGTTGTGATACACAGGATTCCAGCAGTGTTTGTAAAGCTAGAGTGAATGGTGCTCTAGGGCCAGGTGGCCGATATAAAAGTATACCATGGAGGTTGAAACTATTGTTAATTTTCAACACAAAACTCATTGCCTCTGCTGGTAGCTGTGTAATGGCCTCTACATGCACCTTTAGATGGTTGCGATGAATGATTGCTATGCCCCCCCCTATATTCCCTGTCCTGTCCTGGCTAGAAACTGAATAGCCAGATGGAAGTGCAATATTCCAGTCAGCATCCGCATGTCGCTGTCGCTGAATACATGCCAATGGCTCTAATGCTATTGTGAATAATAGAGGCAACAGCGGGCACCCTTGTCTTGTGCTTTCTGAAGATCGAGAATGTATCTGATGTGTGCCCATTCACACGCTCATTTACACGCACCTGGGCGACAGGTCCAGTGTATAGCATTTTTATCCATTGCATAAAGGCTTGTGGGACTGAGTCACTCCTAAACTTGCTCTCAGGAAGCCAGCTCTCTTTGTATGTCCATCGGTCTCTGTGACAAGCCGGGCTTCTCTCATCCTGAACAGTCTTCCCTCCTGCAGGGCCATGCAGACTCCTTCTCTATCAGCAGGCAGGCATGCTTGTAGATATTCCAAACATACTTATCGACTACAGCAGAAAGTGCAACCTTTGAGGACCCTTCCCCTCTGGGAGACTGGCTGTCCGGCAGGTCACACATTAGTCTTTTGAGTAGTCTCCGGAGCACTCATTCAGTGGTCATAAATGAGTTGGAACCGGAGTGGGGTCGTTTGGTTCCCAATTGTTTTTGCACTTTTTTGAGACAGGATGTGTGGATCCAGTGTCTCAAATTGCAGAACTGGTTTGGGAAAGTTCTTTTACATTGTCCTTCTAAGGCTGCTTTCCAAACACAGCCTTTGTGTAGAGTGATGCTTCTCCCACAGCAAGTAGCACTGGGGTTGTCTACAGAGCCCAGTACCTACAATACGAGCACAATTAAGTGTGAGGTTTCTTCACCTGGCTGTCATTAGCTCAACGGAAGTACTAATCAGGGTTTGAAAAAAGGACAGGCCTGAAACTTCCTCACCTTGCACAACAGAGGGGTCTAGGACCTCCTAGTCAGGGACCGGCAGAGGCCCCTTTGCACACCTTTAGATCGGCGTGATGCGAAGACAAATTAAAAGGCAGGATGCCACATACTCTCACAGTTGGGGACTCGAGGCAGAGGAACACCCCTGTGTACCATGGTGGCAGCAAGCCCGTCCCGACAGTAATAAGCACCCAGACTCGCCAGACCTCCTGTGGGCAAACCAACTGCTGGCGAGGGCAGTTCAAGAAACCCCACCCTACACTTCCTTCCTCTCTGCACAGTTGTAATCCACAAAGGCAGAGTCTGGGTTGAGCCACCAGAGAAGCTCTCCCTCTATAAAGGGGTCACCCAATGGAAGAGGTGAGTCTTTACAAACTACCAATCACAAGGGCTGGATGGGAAGGCAGCAGTGTACATTCCCTCAAAACTCCCTATATAAGCCACACAATAGATCCGGGTTAGGTGAGTTAGAAGCTGTAAGGCGCCCTTGATCTCTGGCTTGTCTTTCCTCAAGTAGCAAGAGTCACAAGGGTGGGTGTAAATATTTCCTTAGCTGCCTACAGGTTAGATAGGCAGCTGAGGGGAGTTGGAAGCAAATGGAGACCGGGACATCTGCCCTTTCTTTCCTCAGAAAATGTTACTTTCAGTGGATGAATGACCTCCTGGTAAAAGGATCAAGTAGCTCCTTACACTCCATATTAACAGACACTGGCTTCTGGGTCAAAATAAACTGTGTCCCTGTGTCTCTGAAGTGATAGACATAGACGACTGGAGAATCACAAACATTAGCAGGAGAATATTATGTTTCCATCCAATTTTTTTACTGCTGCTTTTTCAGTGTTATTAATTTAGTGTTAATAATATTAGTACGGTTTTAATGTTTTCGCGAAGTTAAATTCACACACTGGACCAGGATACAAAGATCATCCTTATGAATTCACATTTTTGTGAAGTTGTTCGAAAGTTTTATTAAAAAACTGCCTTTTTTCTTTTTAATAAAGATTAGAGAGGGGAAAGCAAGAACATTTACCCTCAGCCCCTGAAACTTTGAGGCATGCACAGTAACACCAGAGTGCCAGCAACAGTCTCTGTTCATATTCAAACAGCACTCTAGCCAATTGAATAATTTAATGGTATTATTCACAACTACAGAATACAGTTACGCTGTTCAAAAGAAAGTGCATTACATATCTTATACTATTATGAAGAAAAACATTTTTAAATACATGTCTCTGCATCAGTATTTCATTGAGTATCAAATTGTTTTTCTAATTGACAAATCGATTCGTGAAAATCACTCAACTCATTGGAACCTGAGTCTCCCCTTTGATGTGTGAATTGCTCAGTAAATGATGTGTTAGAAAAAATGTTTTCATTAAGAATATTTCTCCTGGAGTATATAAAAAAGGAGAAGGATTAATTTACGTATGTGAGCTCATGACTGTAGACAGCTACGATGGTTGACAGGCTTCCAATGTTTTGCATGTCAAGGTGGCTCCTCCAAATGGAATGGTCAGAGCGGGGTGCTCGCGTCACCCAAGCTATGAAATGACATTGACGCTTCCCACTGCTGGGACAGTGATGGTGTATGTGCGTGTCACAGTGGTTCCTTCAAGTGGAATGGAAAGGGTTTGTGTCACCTATGATATGAGATGACATTGACATGCTTCCTACCACTGGAGACGACAATAGTTTGCGTGTCACAGTGGTTCCTTCAAGGGAATGGTCAGAGCGGGGTGCTCGCGTCACCCAAGCTATGAAATGACATTCACGCGCTTCCCACTGCTGGGGCAGTGATGGTGTATGTGCGTGTCACAGTGGTTCCTTCAAGTGGAATGGAAAAGGTTTGTGTCATCTAAGATATGAGATGACATTGACACGCTTCCTACCGCTGGAGACGACAATAGTTTGCGTGTCACAGTGGTTCCTTCAAGTGGAATGGATCAGAGCTGGATGCTCGCGTCACCCAAGCTGTGAAATGACACTGACTCTCTTTGCACTGCTGAAGGCGACAATAGTCTGTGTGCTCGTCAGTGGCTCCTTCCACTAGACTGCATCTACACAGTGTGTGCCTGTCACAGGAGATGTAGAATGAACTGGACACTCTTCTCGACGCAGGGCACGCAACAAAAATTGGGCATGTCACAGTAGTTTTCAGCACACAATGTCCGTAGTTATGGTTTCAGCACAGATGTGAGTGCGTCAGAGTGGCCTTTTGCAGGTGGGAGCAGAGAAGGAGCTGACAGGTACTGTACAACTCGAGCATTAGTGTAGACTGCAAAAATCAGTGACAGTTGAAGTGTTGTGCGAATCACAGCAACATGCCAGCCAAGGAGAAACAAGTGAAGATGTCATGGGCGTTTTAATATGAATTACTTACCGCTTTGTGTGTAATACATAGAGAAGTACAGCAAATCGAAGTTAAATCCCTTCTGATTTAAAAGGTGACAGAGCACAATGTCCATTCTAGGCCAGGAACCCCAGGTTCAATAGGGTCATGTCTGTGGGAACTTGTGTCCATTTGCACTGACGTGGTTAACTACTAATGTCAGGGAAAATGGAGATTATATGTAGAGAAAATAATGTGGCCTCAGAGCACCACGAAAGTGATGGGCCAGCTGATAAATGAATGGAGTGGGAATTACTTGGTGCCGCAGTGCAAACAGGGATTGGCCAAACGGTTCCACCAAAGGCTTCATGGGACTTGAAGTAGAATTGTTGGGAGGTAAAGTGGAAAAGCCCATTGGTTGGCTGTTTTCTCCTTCCTTTGCAGTGTTTTTGTCTGAAGGTTGGTGGTAGGTTTGGATCTCGCTTTGAGACAGCCGATCAATTTCAGCAGCAAGACTGGAAGTGCTTTGAGAAACAGGATTAATTATATTATGACTGTATCAATAAATATGGACTACATGAGATTTTGCATAGGCATGCCTGTCTGTGTACATGTTATAGAACCTTCAGTGCCATTTTGATTCCAGTGCTGAATCTATAGAACCAGGAAGTTGCTACCACTTAGAACAGTACTGAAGACTTAAAAAACAGAAAGAACTGAAAACTTGTAAATGAAAGAGTCACAATTCGGAATTTGACATTGCGTCTATGGAAACCTCCTTAGCCACTGAGCATTGAATGGAGTTCACACATCTGGAATTTAAAGTCTGGGTACAGTTCCTGCGCCCCATTTCAGGCAATGGTCTATGAAAACCAGAACATGTTTAAGAGCTCCAGTGTTGCAGTGGAATGTTGCCCCCTATCCTTTACGCTAGGCGGTTGGGAACATCGCGAGAACTGATCTGTTGTGGCGAGAGCAGACTTTGGTGTGCCTTTTTATTGAATTAATGGAAAGACTCGTAAATCACAGATCCGCAAATGAAATAACCTCAAAGCTCTTTTAGGAAGTTAGTCATAGGGTTAGACCTGTAATGCAACATCGAAAAACATAAGTATAAAATGTTTGCATCATGGCTTTTCGCGTTGGCAGAGTCTTCTGCGTTCTGTGGGTAGTCTGTCCGCTATCGTAATGTCCTCACATTTACCTTGGCCTGATGCTTGCTGTTAAATTGCTTTGTGAAAACGACTGGAAAACGTTAGCATTGGCTTGTTATTTCAATCTGACATCATGCCGAGCTTGATGGGAAGTAGGGCTTATAAATAGCCTGGTCTGTGCTAGGAGGCGAAGATCTGCGGACCTTCTGCGCTTCTATGCATCGTTCATTAGTGTGCAAGCGTTTCAACCAAGTCCTGTTGAGTCTAGCGTGTTCAGCGTCCGCGTCAGGAGCATGCGCCTTTAGTGTGCATACTGCGTGCGAGTCGCCCCACCCCCCATACGCTGAGAACACATACCCCACAATAAATGTTGACACATAGAAGCTATACACTGGCCAAGGGTGGTGTTCCACAGCGTAGTCCTTTATTTACATCAGCACCGTTGTGGTACATCAAACCTTTATACCACATTTACACCACATGACACAAAGGATAGACACTGACATTGACATTTGTTGCGCAAAATACATTTCTCTACATGATGCAAAGATATCAGAGCAGCTTTACAAGGTAAAATTGAATTTACATTTGTAGGGGCTTGTAATAACCTGTGCCATTGCGTTAGACCTCCCCGTGCTCATTGTCCCAGCAGGTCCCAACTTGCACAGACCCTGAGCGGACCCCTCAAGGGCATTTACCATCATAGAGATAACACATTGACTAAGCGACATAAGTAGCCAGTTCACAACCTCCATCCAAGAGGTAAGTCACTCACCAGGGCACCGCATACAGCATTGGTGCCCCCCAGGGTACCTGCTCACCACAGGTGCACCCCCAAAGATACTTTACACCGGTATCACGGGTAGGGCAGGAGAGTCCAGGACCACCAGCAGGTCAGCCCCCCCTCCCGCCAGCCCGGAGCCCCACAGAAAGAATGCTCCCCCGCCTTTTGCAGGGGTTTTATTAGTCCATCTCTCTAATTCTCGGTAGCTCCCGCTACATTCCTGCCAAGGACCCTGCAAACACTTCGAGTCCATAGCAGCAGGGTGGGTGGGTGGGAAAACAACTCTGCGGTTCCGTCCTCCTGGGATGTTGGAGAGAACAAAGAGGAATGTCCCAGATGACTCCACCGCTTTATCCTTCCTGGGGGTGCCCATGCGCACCTCTGATGACGTCACGTCTCCGCCCTGTCCCGGGTCGAAATCCAGAGCATCGAGGGGGCTCTCGCCCGAGATGCAACTAAGGTCGCCACCCACCTAGGTGCGGGTGGCGCCCAACATTCTCTCTTGAAGTTGCGTCAGCTGCTCCTATTGCAGCTCAGCCGCTGCGGGCGCTACTGCAGCAGGGACAAAGCCTGGCAGGTACAGCTGCCAAGCACAGAATGAAAGCAGCTTAAACTCTGCTGGTCTTGCACTCTGGCATAGATAATGCTAAATCACATGGCTGACGTACATGACTGCGCTGGAAAAGGTCGCAAACACGAAACAAGCATTGGCAAAGCCATAGGTTTGGCGTTGGCCACCAGCCTTCTGGCAATTCTTTTTTGGTCCAAAAAAATCCCCACACATTACCATAGTACTCCCTGGCACTGCAGAATGCTACTTTGTGTGTGGACGTGTTCCTTGTGAAAGGGTTGCAAACCTTAACTGGTGTTGAAGTCAGCCAATGACCGAAGTAGGCTGATGCATTGCCCATCAATGCATGCTGCAGTGGGTGGAAATAAAATGTGATTGACACCAGCCACAGACCAATGGATGGAGTCTGGCTGAAACCCCTATAATTAAGTATGTTATGCACATCATTTTAGTATATTCAAAAGAGATTGGCTAACACAGACCTAAAAAAGTCAATCAGTTTGGCATTGGCTACAAGCCTCTTGCCTTTGAAATAGAAACGAAAAAAGAAAGAAAGAAAGCCAAAAAGGTCTTGAAAGAAAGATGGCAAGAAAGAAGTAAAGAGGAAGAAAATGAGAGAAAGAGAAGGAAAGAAAGGAAAGGAAAGAATGAAAGAGAAAGAAAGAAGAAACAGAAAGAGATGGAAAGAGAGAGGAAGAAGGAATGAAGGACAACGAAAGAAGGAAGGAAAGTATGAAGGAGAGAACAAAAAAACTAAAAAGAGCATAACAGTACAGAACAGTTTCAAATGGACACAATCTGGTATGCCGTGAATTAGCAGCAGTCAGAAAACCAAGACAGTCCAAAAGGAATTTACAACAGCACTAGCAGAAGAATGGATCTGATAAAGATGGAATGTGCATCATATGCGTCCTGCTATCAGATCAGACTCTAAAAACAAAGGCAACACTAAGGTAATTATAAAGTAAAAATAAAAAATACTGCCACTGAAGGGAACTACATTGGGTGCGGATGTGCTCCTTGTGAAAGAGCAGTCACTCGAAGTGAAAACCAGTGGCTTTTGTAGGCTGACCCTCCATTTCATGCTGTAGTGGGTGGAAGCAAAATGTGAATAACACAACAGACCAATGAATGAAGAGAGGTGACTGAAAGCCCCATTTTGTAAGTATATTATACATAGTTTAGTAAAGTCAAAAGGTCTTGGCTAACACCAGATCTAATAACACCAATAGAGTTATGTTATGCCTTTAAGGCATATTGTGGAATTCTATTACAGTGATTTTTGTTTATATCTGAAGTGAGGGTTTTGCCCTGGTCAGTTGTTCCTGGCTGGCTAAAGGGAATCCCAGAAATGCAGGCTGCTGTCAATAAATCTACAGAAAACTCACTCTTAGTGTTAGCGGCAGTGGTCGAAGTGGGCGGGAACGGCAGGGCACGGCGTGCCCCTACGTCTTTAATTCTAAAGATTCCGTTCCCCTACTTTTTTTTATTTTGAACATGCCTCCCTGAGAGTAAGAAATATCCAAGGCCTGCTGAGAGGGCTCGTCATTAGTGGCTGTTCGGGGACGGGCGGGGAGCAGGGAAGGAAAAGGTCTCCGTCTCTTGCTTCCTGCCCAGACAAGACAAAAAAGGTGTCCGCTTCTGCTCTGCAGCTGCCTCCGCCACCCTCTTTCTTTCCCTTATTCCCTCTCTGTCTGTCTAACTCCTGCTCACTTACCGTGACTCAAGAAATGGTTCTCACCCTCTCTTTCTTCCTGTCGTTCATTTGTTCCCCCTGTGAAATGGATGCAAAAAAGAAAACAACTTTTGCTGGAAATGCCGTTTTGACATTTTTATATTCCAAAGTGCAGCCTTGGAAATAAAACGGTTCATAATATGAAAAATCAATAACTAAATAAAGCAAAATGAAGTGTTCTTAAAGTGGCAAGATTGGTTTTATTCAAACCCCAAAAATATTAGCGTCACTTTACCGAGTTTGCCATACCTGGTTGATGGGTGGATTGGAAAACAAAATATGTACGGCGGCTTTGTGTTCATGAAGGTGGTCTTTTTAACCCCTTCCCCGCTCATGACGGAACCACTCCGTCATGAGCCACGGTTGCGCTGTGCTCATGACGGAGTGGTTCCGTCATGCTACGGCCGTTGGCGGCCGCTCCGCCCACGCGGCGCTAATTCCCCGCCTGTGCAGGCGATTAGCGCAGTGGGCGGAGACGTGACGGAACCACTCCGTCATGAGCACAGCTCAACCATGGCTCGTGACGGAGTGGTTCCGTCACGAGCACCGCGCCACCGCGCTGCCCCCAAACCCCCCCCCCCACCAGCGCCGCGGCGGAATTCCTGCCGCGGCGAAGGGGTTAAACCATACTGCTTACGTTTTGTAAGCATATAAGCAGTGGACATTGAAATGGGTCCTTTCTGGGCCCTGTAGTTTTCAGGCAAAAATACTTGTTGATTTCTGCCTAAATGTAAAACCGTTAAGTTCACCATGTTGTTCCTGCTTACATTTCACATGCTTTATTTAATCTTTCATTCCCTATGAGTGTTTGCTTTTTCCAGGAGGATGTTACTTTTTCTTTTAGACAGCATATTGCTCTTGCCTAGTGCGTGATTTAAATTGAGTCGCATCCAGTTGTTTATAGCAGGTCAAATTGGATTTTAGTTGAAGGCAGTGTGAATTTCTCTTAGTGGGGCAGTATGGTGTTCAGTGAGGGAGCGGATGTAGCACTGGGGGCAGAGCTGACAAATTTAGAACTAGGGAACCAGGTTCAGCCTTCATGAACAATCCCGCAGACCACTCTCCTGAGGGAGCACATTCCCATGCTAGACCTTAGAAGGCCCGCAAAACCGGAAAAGCCCTGATGTCTTAGCACCAGCGGGTGGACCCTAGCAGTGGCAAGTGTGGGTTCACCTTGAAGGCTTGCCCACCACAATCAATACTGAAGTTCACCTCCAGTCTTGCGGGCAGGCCTACGAAGTAGCAGACCCTAGAGCAACAGTGACTCTGTCACTGAGGTCACAGGATCCCTGAGAAGAGCCGGCTCTAGGGCGGTGCGACTGGTGTGACTGCAATGGGTGCTGACTTTGAAGGGGGGCGTTGTAAATTATGGTTTTAAAAGCACTTGCTGCCTCCTTCCTGGCCTACAGCAATTTTCGGCAATAATAAAAATGTCATGATAACTCCCCTGAATAAACTTCTTCCTAGAGCGAGATCAGAGTTTTGTCTAGTGGAAGTTTTGACTCATGGAAAGATAGCGCAGAGAGTTAATGTGCCTGCTGCAAAGAAAATGTACCATGCCCATCACAAAGTGCACATATTTAAAATAGGTCAGTGGGTTACTGCTTTTGTCAGTAAAATCCTTTTGCTACTTGCATTTTATAAGTTAAAATCCTAACAAAGAACAGTGAGCTATTAACTTTCATCTAAGAGCTGCATATAAACTGCAAGGTATAAACTAGAGCTTTATGTTTTTTCCCCTAAGCCTTTGATTATCCTAATGTTGCAAAAAGTGCTCATTTGGATAGAAATCAATAATGATTATTAAAGAGAACCCCCAATCATGGTATTAAGTTGTAAATTCTGAGTTTGTGTTTCTCCAGATCAATCACTATTAAACTATACTGCCTACTAATATGGTTGTCATGTGACTCCTACACCTTGTAGTCCTTTGTCTTATGTAACATTTCCTATACAGTGATTTACACACGTAAAATTGATTGTCCCTGTGTATATTGCTGACGACAGAAACTCCATGGCTCGGAAACAAATGGCTTGTGCTTCCACTTTTAAGCATATTTGGGACATTCTGTGATTAGAAACATATCCCACTTTGTGAATTTATTTTAATGTCAATAACTCATATTAATCGTTAAATAATCATGTGTATCCATTGGTTGTATTACATAAAATAATAAGCTGTAACTGGTCAGTGAAATGACAAACAAATACTAAAAATTGGGATGTTTTGCCAATCCTGGCCACACCTCTAACTCCGCCCACTGATCCAATCCTCAGGTTATTCCCGCCCACTGATTCTCTGCCCACATTTCCCCTACTTTTTTTTCCCCACTTCGACCACTGGTTAGCGGAGTCATTCACTACAACTTATCCAGCTGACCATGAAGGAGGAACTTGCCCAGGCAAAGTCATGTGACTTTTTCACATGGATTCAAAACTGAAAGAAGCTTACCCAGAAAGTGACATCTGGAAGAAATGGAACTAGTGTTTTTTAGAGATAGCCTCGGCCTTCCCTGGGAGAGGAACAGATGGAGTACAGTTAAAATACTTGTTAATCACAGGCACCTGTGTGTTTTTTTACGAATATTTTATGGCCATGGGTCTCTTAATTGATGTCACTGCCTTGGTAATTAGCCAGAACGTCATCCTTTATGGCACATGCCTTATCGCACGGTAGCTATTCTGTTTCAAACCAGTGTTGGCAGGCACAGTGTGCTGTTGTAGAGCATGGTGGTGTGCGGGGTTTCTATGGTAATTCGAGGCTATGGCAGCAGTGGAAAAATGCTCAATGGACCCTCCATTTTTAGGATTCTGTTTGTGAGCTTGTGTTCATACACTGTTTTGGCAGCACAATTTTGGTTCCTAATCAGTGACGACTGGCAGGTAACGGAGGTGGCGGACCGGGGGTCGAGAGGGGAAAAAACAAAAAAAGAAAACACTTACCTCCTCACGGCTGCCTCCGTCTCTCCTTTGCCGTTGCTTCCTAACGAGTTCCGGTCCCGGAAGCACACAGGGTTCCCTAAGCCAATCGCAACGCTGCAATGCGTTGTGATTGGTCTGAGCGCCGTGGTTTGGCTCTCAGGCGGGGACATGGAACCTGTACATGTTCCCCACCAGGCTGTGTAATACAGCTTGGTGGAGAAAAAACAAAGTGCGCATGACTGTTTGTCCGGGCCAAAGCAGCCAGCCAAACCGTCAAGCGCACTTAAAGTGTGCATGAACCACTCCTTTCAGACTCTGTCACCAGCCCCACCCTAACCCAGTCCCATAGCAAAGAAAAATAAAATGATAATAACAGAGTTATTATGATTTTGTTTTTGTTTTCCCTGCTCTGAGAGCAGTGGGACAACTCTCTTCCGCTTTAGCGGAGGAGGCCCCCTGTTCTTAATTATGTCAGATTTATTTACGGTAAACCCATAGCTTGTGTGTCATTACAACCCTGAAGCTAGCACTATGCAGAGCCTGACCATGTCAGCCTGGCTAACCTCTAGTACTTTATGCAGGTGTAGGGCGAGCAGTACCCAGTAATAGTGCTGTGTAAACCCATGCAGGAGGTCGGGCTCACTTCTAGCTATGCTTGCACTTACTGAGTGTGCTTGACCCAATGCTGCCACTGTATGCACCAGTGAAATAGTCCAGGCTCAGTACTGCCATTGTTTACAGCAGGCCGTGCTCAGTACTAGCACAGTGTGTGGTTATCCAGTTGGCAGGCCTGTTTTCATAGATCTGGGCTGTCATGCACTTAACATTCCTAAGCATCACAGAAATGTCAGTGTTAATCGTATTAAAGGTGCTCCAAATCAATCCAGTCTGGAGTATTCCAGATAATTCTAGTTGTCGCTATTTTTTGGATGGATCCAACCCAGTTTACTCAAACTGTGCAATAGCTCCCAGATATAGCTGAACCCACCCGAACAATTTCAGGTTTGGGTGTGGACATGACGCGATGATGAAGCATGCCACAAAATGTGGGTGAGGGTTCCTGTTCTGAGTAATTAGTCTTGCCTCATATCTTGAGGTTATAGACCATGTCAGGCCTGCTAAAATTCTATCATTTTGGTAGGCTTAATCCTTTTGTGTAGATAACTACCATGTAGTAGGACAGACTTAGGACTAGAGATATGTACTGTCATGTTGCAGGATAACCTCAGTACTTGCTCTGTGCACAGCTATACATCAGGTTATACTCAATACTGGTGTAGTATGCAGCAACTGTGCAGTCGGCCAGGCTCAGTACAATTGCAGAATGTTGATGAGCGGTAGGCCAGGCTGATAACTCTTTTATGTGTTATCATTCACTATGCCAGTCTTGATGCTTCCTCTGTGCATTGCCACAGAGTAGACGAAAACTGGTTTCTGCCACCCTGCATTACTACTACCTGTACAGTAGTCCAGGATTAGTGCTAACGCTGCCATTCACTAGTCCAGGTCCATGCAAGCACTGTGTTGCACATCATAAGCAAGGCTTACTTCTAGCACAGTGTGCTGTTGTGCAGCATGCTAAGCTCAGCTCTAGTGTTCTATCCTACCAAATACCTGCCAGGCAGCAGGCCAGGCTCACTGCTGGTGGTGTGTGCTGCCAACCAGTTGCAGGCTGAGTTACTGCTACGTAGAAGGGTAGGCTCAATCCTGGCACTCTGTGCAGTATGTAGGAGGCCAGAATGCAGGCGGTGTGTGTTTCTATGTAATGGACCCTAGCTCTTTGTGCTGCCATGGAGCACAATAGTATTAATGTTAATGGTGTAGATGATGGGATCAGTTCCAGCCCAGTGCTTTTCCTGCCAGCAGGATGGGCTCTGTGTTAGCACAGTGTTCTTCCTGCCAGCAGGATGGGCTCTGTGTTAGCACAGTGTTCTTCTTTTCAGCAGCATGGACTCCGTGTTAGCACAGTGTTCTTCCTGCTTGTAGGATGGCATCTGTGTTAGCACAGTGTTCTTCCTGCCAGAAGGATGGACTCCCTGTTAGCACAGTGTCCTTTCTGCCAGCAGGATGGAATTGGTGTTAGCCCAGTGTTCTTCCTGTCAGCAGCATGGACTTGGTGTTAGCACAGTGTTCTTCTTGGCAGCAGGCTGGTCTCCGTGTTAGCACAGTGTTTTTCCTGCTTGCAGGATGGACTTTGTGTTAGTACAGTTTTCTTCCTGGCAGCAGGATGGGCTCTGTGTTAGCACAGTGTTCTTCTTGCAGCAGGATGGCCTCGGGGTTAGCACAGTGTTCTTCCTGCTAGCAGGATGGGCTCTGTGTTAGCACAGTGTTCTTCCTGTCAGCAGCATGAACTCCGTGTTAGCACAGTGTTCTTCCCGAAGGCAGGATGGACTTTTTGTTAGCACAGTGCTCTTCTTAGCAGCAGGGTTGACTCTGTGTTAGCACAGTGTTTTTCCTGCCATCTGGATGGACTCCGTGTTAGTACTGTGATCTCCCCGCCAGCAGGATGGCCTCAGTGTTAGCACGGTGTTCTTCATGCCAGCAGGATGGACTCAGTGTTGGCACAGTGTTCTTCCTGCCAGCAGGATGGACTCTGTGTTAGCACAGTGTTCTTCCTGTCAGCAATGTGAACTCTGTGTTAGCACAGTGTTCTTCCCACTAGCAGGATGGAGTTGGTGTTAGCACAGTGTTCTTCTTGGCAGCAGGGTGGACTCTGTGTTAGCACAGTGTTCTTCCTGCTAGCAGGATGTACTTCGTGTTAGCACAACATTGTTCCTGGCAGCAGGATGGACTCTGTGTTAGCACAGTGTTCTTCCTGTCAGGAACAAGGACTCCGTGTTAGCACAGTGTTTGTCCTGTCAGCAGGATGGATTCGGTGTTATCACAGTGTACATCCTGTCAGCAGCATGGACCCTGTATTAGCACAGTGTTCATCCTGTCTTCTCCAGCAGGAAGCGCTCATCCTCCCAGAATCCCCTGACCAATCACAACGCTGCGCAGCGTTGTGATTGGTCTGAGCGCCATGGTTCGGCGCTCAGACAGGGACTTGGAGGCTGGTCACATTCTCCACTAAAGATGTATAATGCAGCCTGTGGAGAACGTGCGCAGTGCGCATGACTTTAGGTGCTGCCATCACTCCTGCTCCAGTCTTGATGTCAGGGGAGGCCCGCCCCACACCCCCCTATCAACGGGGCTGCTCTGCAGTGCAACAGCAATAGTAAAAATAAAATGATAATAACGGACGACCGTTATTATCTTTTTATTTTTACTTTGCACTGCTTTAATGCAGTGGGGCGACGCTCCTCCGCCTTAGTGGCGTAGCCGCCTCTAACTCTCAAATCCTTCATTGGAGCCAGTTATGCTCGGTGTGAGTTCCCAGTATTTCCATAGAGCAGGTGTGACACAGTAATAATGCTATTACAGTACTAGCGGTGCTAAGCTGCAGGTTGAATCATTGCTAATGCTGTGTTGTGCAGCGAGCCAGCCACAGTTCAGTGCAATGCCGGTGCTGACTTGCATGAATTTACAGTCTCACCGAAGAAGCTGTACTTGGGCAGTCACATGTCTTCTTCTTAAGATGCTGGAGTTCTATGACCTCTCCTCTATCCTTGGATTAAGGCTAAATGGGTTTAGGGTGGGAAGGGGAAGGGCATCTGAGTTTGGTCTCTGCATCTCCCCGAATCAGGAGTAAAAAAGGTGATTAAAATCAGGTAGTAACAGCAGGCATTCCAACAATCACTCCAAGTAGACCGTGCCGTCATACACTTAGCTACATCAAAACATAGCAGGTTCATGAAGAATAGCCATTTTCTTTATTTGCTCCAACTCAAGAGATCCTATTGGCCAGCTTAGGCTGTGCCTTGGTTCCGTGTTACATCTCCACAGTTGGCTTGAGACTTTTGAGTTCTTGTCCTGGCACTGATCTCTGAAGAGAGATTTCATTCAGCGGCTGCCCTTTCAGTGAGGAATCTCATTGTGGTACGCTTGTGACGGATCACCTCATGATTGCTGCCCTTGCTCAAGAATCCCAACTCTTCTACAGGTGGTAGTTAAATGTGCATTACGATCAACATAGTGCTGTTTTTAACCCAAACTTCACTTAAAAATTATTGGTTTGCTGTTTAATTACATGGACGTGTGTGACTTGGGATTTGAAACAGGCATTGTCAAATGCAATAGGTCTGTACTAAATGTGGAAACAAATGCCGCATTGGCTCATAAAGACAGCAGGAGTGGATAGAGAGGGCTATAGTGGTAAAGTAGTCCTTCGTGCAGTTAAATGCATTAGGACTATTCTGCTCCATGGCAGCACAAAGAGCTAGGGTCTCTTACATAGAAACACACACCATGTGCAGTCTGGCCTCCCACATACTGCACAGAGTGCCAGGCGTGAGCCTATCCTTCTGTAAGCACTTGAATGGAGGTGGCAGGATACATCCAATCAGCCAATGCATTGGGTGAGAGGTGAACACGCCAAGTCTCAAGCCAATGGATGAAAGGAGCGGGCCAAAGGCCAATCTGTGGTATTGTAAACAGCAAATCATTTTGACCGGTGTGCAGTTAAAAACCCTGACCTAAAAATGAGACAAACTGACGCACGTTAGTTAATTTGTCTCTGAGGTACTGAATGAAAGAACAGGCAATTAATTCAGATCGGTCTATCTAAGAAGAAAACTGCACACCTCCACCGTTTTACACAGTAGTTCTCATGACGCCAAACCTCAGCCCCCCTCCCGCCAGAGACCGGTTCGGACGAGTCTGACTCAGGCTCGAGGCAAGCGCGCGCCTCATCTGTTCCCGCGTTGCTGTGGAACTTTTTATGACTGGAAAAAGAGGTGAGCTTGCCGCCCCGTCATATGTTTATAAACAGAAGGCAGTGTGGCGGCCAGGCGCCTCTGGGAGGTGTTTGTTCCTTGCAAACGGAGCCATGTTTTTAGGATGTGAAAATTAGCTAGTTCCTCCCTCGGAATGAGCGCAGCCGAAGACTCGCGCACTCCAGCCCCACCGAGACTCGGCTTCACCCTTCAGTTTTTGTAGATTTAAGACTGAAGTTGCGTACAATTTTCTTATTACTTTCAGAAAGTTTATTATAGCAAATATATCCGTAACTAATAGACCGCCATTAATAACATCATAAGGGATGATTGCTGGTTAAGCATAACCAGCTTCAAATATGTTGTATATTTACATCTGCTGTTAGATTGCGTTGACAGAAAGAGGTGCCAAATGCATACAGGTGCCGTTTCATTCTTCCTTAATACGTATTTTTTTTCATAGCACGGATCAAACTTGAAGTATGCCTTGGAGGCCACGTTCCCATATTTCTTTCACACATAATGTAAATTAGCTGCAGGCATAATTCCCCATGTCCCGATTAACATCTTTGGGTATTGATACCCTCAGGTGGAACTTCTGACTGGGACAAATCAACTGAAATGGCAAAGTTTCCATAATTGGAAGTTGTGGGTTATCCTTAGCCCTAGACAAAAAGGTGTATGAAAGAAGGAATTGGAGAGGGGTGTCCATTAAGAATGCATCAAATACCCACACAGAAGCTACTTTGGGTATTCACAAATGTTTGCATGGTCAGTCCCACCCTAGAATCACTTGTGAATCTGTCTCCTGGTAAGAATGGATGAAATGGGTTTTCAGTCAGAGTAAAAAGGGAACTCTGTAAGGTAAAGAGTTTCTTGCCTGAAGAAAATGTTTCGCTGCTTAAAAAGATAATAGATGCTAAAAAGTCACGTGATATACTCACTGCTGGAAATGTACTAGTTATGTAGATTTCCATGACTCCTCGTTACTGCTTAGACATTTTTTTTTATTATTTAAAGAAACCTTTATTTGACTTCAAAGAGTTACAGACATGGGCCTACAACCATTTGGGCCGGCCGCTAAGTAGTACGAGAAGAGTTAGTTCATCGTTATACAGACATGTCAAACAAAAGATCCCGTTAGGCCGTTCGCACTCTGAGTGAAGGCAGCAATTGCATCCGAATACCAGTATAAAGACAGTTTCAGCTTTTAATTTAAAACTTATAAACATTTCACACAAACAAGGCAATAAGAATTATAAGTATCAGTACGTGCTCCCCGGGGTAGGAAAGTCCCCATCATATAGTAACCATGAATGGTCTGCGACAGAGGAGGGGGAGTGGAGAAAAAGTCAAACTGTAACATACTCATGACATAGCAGATTAGGAATGTTCAGCTAGGGGGACAAAGGAACATCCAATACTATCGCCAGAGGAGGGGCGCAGATGTCTCCGCGATAAGAATTCCACGGACCCCACACCTTCTTAGACCATTTCCTGGGCTTGCCTCTCGCCACATACACCGTCTTTTCTCTAAACATGCACCAGTCCATATTCTCCTTCCATACCGAGATCGTGGGTGACCTCTGAGAACCCCATAACTGTGCGATGTCGCGTTTAGCCACCATATTCCACAAAGTCGCCCACTGCGTCTGTGCCACATCGTAATCATTTGGCTCCCACACGTTCAGCAGACACCTTCTATCTTCTGGTAACAGAGCGACGTGTGTGACCTCTTCCATTACCTCATGCACCCGATTCCAAAAGCGAGCCACCTCAGGACGTTCCCATATGACGTGAAGGAAAGTACCCAGCAAACCACAGCCACGCTTACACAGACCATCCACGGAAAGACCCATGCGCATCAAGCGGGGTCCAGTGACATACACTCTATGGAGTATTTTCAATTGTATGAGCCGAAGGCGAGCCGGAATTGCCACCTCCCTCGGGGAGGCCACCGCCGATACCCAGTCCTCATCGTCTAATACCAACCCGTCAGCTACCCAGACCTCCCTCAGGTGGGCCAACAGATCCGCCCGGTCGTTTATAAGCTTTTTATAAAGCAAGGAGATTGTGCTGTCAGGCACGTTGCCATCTAGCACCCTGTCCTCCAATGGGGAATATTCCGGGATAGCAGTAGCATCAGGAAAAACCGAACACAACGTATGGCGGACCTGAGCATACCGGAAGTACTCCCTATCGTTCAGCTTATATTCCACTTTCAGCATGTCAAATGTTTTAAACTTCCCTTTCACCCAAAAATCACTCACCTTACATATGCCGATCATATCCCATTTCTCAAATCCTTTTGTTTTCCACAAACAGCCCAGCCTTTCTGAAGCATACAGCGGGGTCGCTCGAGTCAGTCGGTCCTTCCATCCCATCGCAGCATTCGCAGCGTGCCACACACGTACAGCTATCTTTGTTGGGCCTGTCAACTGCACACCGGGAGACCTCGAATAAAGTGCCCTATTGTAATCCCCACGGGCAATAACATTTTATCCATCGCAAACGCCGGGTTCAGGGCCGGTCCGTACATCCCGTGATTCACCGCCGCCAGTTGAGACCCCCAATAATATCGCTTGATATCGGGGAGTGCAATACCCCCATCATACCAAGGGAGTATTAATTTTGTGAGAGCGATTCGCGATCGCCCGTCCCAGAACAATTGCCTCTGCAAACCCTCCACCTCACGGAAATAGCGGGCCGGTATAACGTCAAGCGTGTTTTGTAGTGCATACAGGAATCGTGGTAGTGACATCATTTTAAACAACGCCGCAAGTCCGAGTGGCGAAAGCCGGAGCCGTCGCCAACCCAAAACGTCGGCCTTTAGTCGCTGAAGTGAGGGGAGCAAGTTCCGCTCATAACGGGCCACAGGGTCTAATGTTATGAAGACTCCCACATATTTAAACCCCGATTGCGTAATCTGGATAGGGCAGCCACGCGGGAGGAGAGGAGCATCACCCGAGAGAACGTAGACGCATGACTTAGTCCAGTTAATGACCAAGCCGGAGTTACGACCAAATGAGTTTAGAACATCGACTAATACAAGTAAAGACTGCCGGGAAGATGTGAGGTACAGGAGAATGTCATCCGCATAAAGAGAGATGCGGTCCTCAAATTCAGGCGTCCATCGAATGCCCCGCAAGGAGGGCTCCCATCGGAGCGAGGCAGCCAGAGGCTCCAAGGCAAGTGCGAAGAGAAGAGGCGACAACAGACAGCCCTGCCGCGTGCCTCTTCCCAACACAAAGGGTGTCGACACTCTGCCATTCACTACCACCTGAGCCAATGGTTCATCATACAACAACTTCACCCAACCGATAAACCCGGGGCCAAAACCGAATTTCGCGAGTGCCGCCCAAAGATACGGCCATTCAAGAGTGTCAAACGCCATTGTCGCATCCAGAGATGCCAAAATGGCCGGCTCGCGTATGTGCGCCGCTCTGGCGAGTACTCCATGGAGACGCCTCAGGTTCAGAGCCGTGTTACGGTGAGGTATGAAACCAGACTGATCCGGATGGATCAAGTCGCCAACGACCCTAATCAGACGATTAGCTAAAACCTTAGCTAGAATTTTGGGCTCCGCATTCAACAGTGAGATAGGTCTATAAGAGATACATCGATCCCAGGTCTTCCCCTCCTTGTGAATCACGACTATTGTGGCAAGACGCTGATCATAGGGGAGGGAGCCCACTTCTCGTGCTTCAAGGAACATTGCACGTAGATGAGGCGCCATCTTGTCCGGACGCAGTTTATACAGTTCGATGGGAAGGCCATTAGGACCCATGGCCTTGCCGGAAGCGACCGAGCGAATGGCCAAAGCAATCTCATCAGACGACAACGTCGCGTCCATCAGTATCCTATCCTCCTCCGACAAAGACGGCAACGCAATATCTCTCAGCAGTAGATGAGAGTCATCCTCAGAGCGATCCAAGACTGGAGAATAAACTTCGCGGAAATAATCCGCGAAACATTCAACAATTTCCACAGGGTCAGTCACACGCGCGCCATCCGCTCTCTCAATGACCGGTACCACTCGACTCGCTCTCTCTTTCTTGTCCAACCATGCAATCACCTTTCCAGCCTTATCCCCCACATCATATAAGCGCCCTTGTTGCTCTCTACTCATCACCTTGGCAGCATCGGTGACCAACGCTCTATAGTCAAGCTGCTTGAGACTGAGAACGTGCAACTTATCATTCGTAACACCCAGCTCCAGGTCCCCTTCCAATTCAGCTATTTCATTCTCAAAGCGAACCACCTCCTCAATCTTGCTTTTCTTGGTGTGGGAAATTAGGGAAAGGGCTTGCCCACGGAGCACCGTTTTGAAAGCTTCCCACAGCGAGACAGCAGATGATACTGGCCCCACATTTTTATTAAAATGGTGTTCGAGAGACTTAACCAGTTCCGCCCGGATTTTAGGATTACGCAGGTACCAAGGGTTAATCGGTGCTACCCTCCCCTCAGCCCCGGGGGTGACCTCCATGTGCAACAGTAGTGGGGAGTGGTCAGAAATACCCCGGGCGAGATGTCTTACTTCCCTAACCATCACAGCTTGGGCCGCTGGCATAAGGACATAATCAAGTCTCGATAGACTTCCATGAGCCCCTGAGTGGAAAGTGTATTG
Organism: Triturus cristatus; assembly: GCF_964204655.1. NCBI lineage: Eukaryota > Metazoa > Chordata > Amphibia > Caudata > Salamandridae > Triturus > Triturus cristatus. The sequence goes on from NC_140589.1 coordinate 1,637,803,328, forward strand.
CGCCTGTCCCGGGTGCAGTAATCTCCAGCAATCTATAAGTCCGAGGGTATCTATAAACCCACTCAGCCAGGTCTGCGCCCCAGGGAGATCCCTGGAAGGGTGACGATCCGCTCTACCGGATACAACAGAATTAAAATCGCCCCCCATCACCAGAACCCCCCCCTGGGAGTCCCAGGACCATGCGCCCTAAATCAGCAAATGTTACAGTCTGCAATCCTGGTGGGACATACACAGAAACCAGCGAGACAGTTCTACCCTCCCACCGTCCCACGAGTGCAGCATACCGCCCTCTATCATCATGGATTATATCGTCCACCTCCAGCGGGAGAGAGGCTCTAACCAAGATGCCCACCCCCCTCGAGCCAGAAGTGAAACCGGAGTGAGCAGCGAGACGATATCCCCGCCTATTCATAGCATGGCAAGAATTCCCAATTAAATGCGTTTCCTGCAGAAAGACAATGTCTGGCGAGAGCCGTTTCAAAAACTGCAGCACAACCCCACGTTTAAACCTGTCCCCCAATCCATTCACATTCCATGAGAGTACTCTCAATCCCCTACCCCCCATCCCAGCCTCGTGCACAACCCCCTTCCCCCCAGAGAACACGACCCCAACCACCAGTTATATAGCGTCACGTTGCCTTGTAAAACATTCAAACATTCCCCAACCTCCCCCCTCCCCACCAACATTCCCGTTACAACTCCCCCCTCCCTGCACCCCTGCGCGAGCCCATGTAGCCCCCCCAACTTGCAGTGTGCCTGTCGCCCTACCATTGACTAATCTACGAAAAGAAACCCCAGAGGAGGAAAGAGCCTCCCTAAGCAACCCACAACCCCCGGGCATGTAAGAATAAGGCACTGAATAGAAACATCGAACCAAGGTATTGAAGTGTCATCGCAATGTTCAGTCACCGGGAGCCTCCTGCCCCGCCAAGCCCCCTCCGTTCTCCTCAGTCTGGTCCTCTCGACTGCGTCGCTGGGGCAAAGTATCAAGCCAATCTCCAACCACCTCCGGCCGATCGAAGAAATGTGACCGATCCTCAAACTCAACACGCAACCTGGCCGGAAAGAGCATCGCATATTTCAGCTCCATGTCCCTCAGGCGCCGTTTAACACCCATGAATCCCTGTCTCTGCTTTTGGACCGATTGTGTGAAGTCCGGGTAGAAACTTATATTAGTGTTCTCAAACTTCGTCGGCCCACTCACCCTCGAGGCCTGCAGGATAGCGTCCCTGTCCCTGAAATTGAAAATTCTGGCAATGATAGGCCGTGGGGGAGCGCCCGCTTTCGGCTTACCACCTGGAACTCTATGGGCCCGCTCGACCGCAAAAAATGTACTCAACTCTTTGGGTGCAAGATGATTGATCACGAGGTCTTCCACGAAGAGGTCGGCCGCCGGAACCTCCGATTTCTCCGGCACCCCTATTATGCGCACATTATTCCGCCGAGTCCGACTTTCAAAGTCCTTCAGCCGACGGACAAATAAATCATGGGATGTCTGCTGGTTACGGACCTCGGTTTGCAGGTCGGACACTTCTGTTGTCAGGCTCGACGTTTTAAGATCCAAGGATTTGACCTTTTCATTCGTTTTTGAAAGGTCCGCTCTAACTAGATTAACGTTGATCAATACCGTATCCAATTTATGGGCCAAGGTGTCGAATTGCTGACTAACCGCAGCTTTCATCTCGTCGATGGCACCCATGACATCCTGCAATGTTAATTCCGTGGTCGATCCCGGGTCCTCCTTGGATCTCTCCGGTGACTTATGCAGTCCACTAGGGGATCCTTTTGACTGAGCATAGCGGTCCATGTTATTTGCTTGGGTATAGCCTCCCCGCCTAGTCATCCTGGATTTTTGTTTATCTCCGTCCGATCTAGCTGCCATTGTCTGAGGGCCACCAAGGTTGTCGTCCACCAACACGATTAGTAATCTCTGTACAGCCGATCTGATGAGCCTCAGCGATCACGAAGTGCAGGCCAGGCTAATGTCCAAGATCCAGTCAGGATTCCCAATCTTCCCACTATCGACGTGTCGTTGACAAGCCATGGTCTCTCAGCCAGTTTCAGCGAGGAGACCCGAAACCGAAAGTGAAAGTGCGGGGTACACACCAGCCCAGGTCCTGCATGCCGTTGTTGTTCACTTTCTGCCCGGCACCACGCCAATTCGAGTCCGGGGCAAGGCCAGGAGTAGGCCGCCAACTTGAAGCCAACGCTATCCCGGTTCCTGAAGTCCGATTTAAATTTGGACAATGGGGATCACCTCCGCCTAAGTTCGCCTGTAGAAGCCCGTCGATATAATCAGGATTTATTCAGGATAGACGTGGGAGGTTGCGGAGGCCCGCGCGAGCCCTGTGCCTACGCGGCCTCTTGGTTGCGCGCTAGGCTCCTCCCCTCCCTGCTTTTTTGAGAATCATCCAGAAGTTGAACGTTCTCGAAAATTGTAGAGATAGTAATATGATTAGTAGATTTCTGAATTTTAAAAAAAAAACCATATTGCAGTATGAAACCAGGCCTCCTTATCCTATAGCCTCGAAAATGTGTATACTTTATCAAAGATGAATGCTTTTTACCATCTCTTTTCAAGAGCCAGAGGACAGGTGCACTTCTCCACATTATGGGCCTTCTTTCTTTGGTGCCATTGTTAAAAAAAAAATGTGTTTTTTCTCTCCTTCCAGACAAACAAGGCACTTTGCTGCAAGGGCATCATATACCACAGAGAGTCTTAAAATACCTGTCTGAATGTTACTTTTTGTTACCATGGAGTTTGAATTGTCTCTCCAATGAGATCGGATTGGTGACTGAGTGAGAAAAGCTGATGATTTTCTGAAGTCAAAGCATGTGTTTCCTTTCAGGTCAATATATATGCTAACTATACTGTTTAGTAAAGCACCAAGTATGTGGTTAAGGTGTGTGTGTGTGTATCATATAGTTGATATTTTTATAGTTATCAATGACTTAATATTCATTTGCATTTATCTACAGGTATTACATTATCTAAGGTCTTTCAAATGATAGGGAGGTAAATGTGGTCCATAAATTAAGTTCTTCATATAAAAAGGCACGTTTGAACTAGTTGTCAAGGTGAAGTCAAGGTTAGATGTGTTATTTTCAAATAAAAGTGCATCGTCGTAGAGCGTGCCCAGTAAAATACTTTGGCATTCGCAGATTGTCTGTAACCTTTTTGACAAGATTTCAACACCAGTTAATTCATCAATTTCTTTCACATAAGCAACCCGCCATGCCATTGTGATTGGCAGGTGAAGACACAAAGCGTTAAATGTTGGTGGATTATGCCTTTCCTGTACATAGTATGTTAGATCGAGTTACAAAAAGGTGGGTTCTCTATTTGCTTGTATGGACCCACCGAGAAGACAACTGTTTTATCCAAGTGTAAGTCAAAGTAAAATTTCTTAGCCGAAATTCGTGTAATAACCCGTTTACCGCAGCGGTAATTCCACCGCCGTGTGGGGCACTCCATTGAGTGGGCGGGGCCGTGCCGGCCAACGGACGTGCGCAGCACTACTGAGGTAGTGCTCGCGACGGCCGTTGGCCAATGGGCGCAACGAAGGGGAGAATTACGGCTTGTTGTTGAAATCAGCATTGTGATTGGTCTGAGCACAGTGGTTCGGCACTCAGACGGGGAATGGAAGGCTTTGCATGTTCCTCACCAGGCTGTGTAATGCATCCTGGTGGGGAAGATGCAAAGTGTGCAGGACTGTTTGGCCGGCCCAAGAGGGCTGGCCAAGCAGTCCTGCACACTTAGGTAGTGTAAACCACTCCTCCCCCTGGTCTGGCCAGCACCGCCCACCCCGAGAGCCACTGAAAAAATAGGAAAACTAAAATGATAATAATAATTATCATTTTTATTTTTCCTTTTGTTCAGTGAGGCGATGTTCCTCTGCCTTAGCGATAGATCCGTCACTGCCCAAACCACCTTGACGAAGAGTGCAAAATACAGCGGAAAGTATTAAAGAAGCCCTCAGACTGTCATTAATTCTAAGCTTTTGCGTGTCTAATTTCTACAGCCTATGGCATGCACATATAATAGCATACATTAAACAGAGCATCCCATGACCATTCACGTTCAGTTATGCTATTTAGTTGGCTGTCGAGGCATTTCGATCCAAGACACTCCTCATAAATCCCTTAAAGTAGCACATTGGATCTAGCAGCTTCCATACACCCAACGCAGCTCAGATATGATGCAAATGTAACTATTACAACTGACAATTCTATCACGTCGTGTAGATCGCAGTATCAACCTCTGGTTACAGGCAATCTGCTGATCTGAGAGGCGAGTAATCGGTAAAGCCTTTTGGTCAAATTTCTTCTTCTGTGGATGTCAATCGGCCAATGTCCAGTGCTGTTAATTTTCTCCAAACTATATTACAGAGCTGTGGTAGGAGCCTTGATCCTTTCCAAGTCAATCTGTTAATCAGTCTTGCATCAAGCAAGTTGTATCTCATGAACCTAAAGGCCCTAAAACTTGCATTACAGGATACTTTAGACCAAGGTCTTCTTCTGTAAGGTTTCAATGCTATGGGCAACACTTGTGCATCGGATAGCACCATGAGGCCGTGCCAATGACAGGTTTGTCCTATACAGCAGGTGACAAGTGTTCTATACAAATGCCATCATAACATAAAGCTGATGAGCTAATCACACCTTCTTCCTCTGTCTTGGGATGTATTCTCTCATGTTCGGCACAGTGGTCTATCGAACAAAAGTTGGAGGGGAAACCAACATTCCCAGTTTGCTATAGTATCATCCCAATCTGATGGTTAGTTCACACTCCTGATTTTGACTACATTTCTGCAGAGAACTTGTGTCAGATCCAATTAAGAGGGCCAGTGGGAAGCAGGAGCTGCTGGCTTCATCCGTGAGGGTTTGGGTCTTATTGCTCTGATGTTCTTGGGTCCATCTGACTACAGACCTTCAAACTGGCCAAATTATAACCCCTTCAGCACTTGACTCTTCGTGCTAGCAATGGGGAGCAGCCACAGGCTTCTCTGAGCTCAACTGTCACCCAGCAATGCCATAACTGGTTATCAACCCAGTGCTTTTCTTTTTTAGAAAAAAGAAAGTACTTTAATACACTCTGAAATGAAATACTGCATACTACAATTTGCAGCTGCATTGATGCAGGGGAGCTGTACCTAGGATTCAAGGTCCTGCCAACCCCCCTCCCGCATCCAGATTCCCTTAACTAGTGTAAGGTATGGTACAGCAGATTTACAGTTCAGTTTTAGATTCTTAGTCCCTATATGGTAAATCTCACCAATGCAAGTCCTTTTCTCCTACTGCTCAAGGTATAGTTACAGTCTGGGACTGTTGAATAAGTATGGTCCCTCCTCTCTCCTCTGGGAGGAAGACATGCCAGCTACAAGTGCATCGCCACTCCGGTCCCTTCTGTGGGAGTAGCAGCTGTTGAAGACGCTACCTTAAGACTGGACGGTGGCAGGCTCTAGTGTCGCTGGCAGTCATTGGGCGTTCGCAGGATCTCTTCTGGGCGCAGGATGAGTCACGTGTGGTCAGAGGTCACTGGCCACCGAAGGCATTTCTCAGGGTGGTGGTGCAGTTCTGACACCACTGGTAGTAGAGGGACTGTGGCTTGGACCACAAAGGTTCAGTCAGCCGTCACAGACTTGCAGTCCACTTTTGCCACACTCCCAGCCTACTTTGCACACAAATGTTCAGGGTCACAGCGGCGCAGTCCTCTCTGGCATACTCAAGCAGTGCCACTGTACAGCTACTTCAGAGTCAATGTGGTGCAGTCCACTTCAGACTCATTTAAAGACAGTGCCACGGTGCAGGCCGTTATCAGGCAAGAGTGTTGATTCTTTTTTCAGAGAGCACGCTTTACTCTCCCTTTGAATTATCTAAGGGTAGATGGACCCTCCCTGCGGGAGTCAGCTGCTTCCCCTATTACTCAGCATCTCCAGCAGGGTCGGTACTCTCCTTGCCTTTTCTTGGAAGGTAGATCAGCCACCATGTGCTTCAGGACAGGCAGACCGCTTCCAGTTGAAACTCCAGGTAATGTCACCTCGCATCTGGGAAGCTGGCTGTCAAGCAGACACCAGCTCTGGTCTTACAGCATTCCTTTGGGTACTCTGCAGAGCATCTTCTTCCTTGGAAGGAAATGGAGCAAGTAGTTGCGCAGCTCCCACTGGAATCTCTTCTGCACTTTCAGAACTGATTTGAGTTGGTTCTGATTACAAATGTTTTTGCCAGGCTGTCTTCCAGTCAGAGACTCTGTGCAGAGTGATGCTACTTGCAGCAGAGTCGTCTCCAGTTAAAGCACCCAATATAGAGGCTCAAAGAAGTGTGCACTTTCTGCACTCTGCTATCAATAGCCACTCTGAACCAGTCCTTAATTTGTAAAAACACAAGTGCCAGGGCCCTCGTCAGAAGGCCACCACAGCTTGCACCACCCATCGCCCCTTCAGAACTGCCAATGACAGTGCCAGCATGGCTACTAACCACCCCACTGCTACAAGTGTGGCATTTCAGACTGTTCGAGGCCCCTAAAGCTATAAGAATGGCTTCGGCAGCTGGTATTAGTTTTTTTAATGTATATTGAATTAACAACAGTTTTTCTGCTCATCATTTAATTGCAAAAACAGTGCCACCAAGTGGCAGCTGTCATAAGTGTCGCTGTTGACAATTATGTGCCGACGCCGAGAACCGTAAACTACTGACTCAAATTAAGCACTGCTCTGAACAGTGATTAGGAAAAGAGATAAAAGGCTGGTCTCTCCTAAAGGACCCTTCACACTCAACAATGGAGACTCCAGTCCTACTCATCACTCCCCCAATCTACCAAAACGCAGTGCTTATGAAGACTGATCATTACCTCCTTGCAGCAAAATGCCCTAATCAATTTTCTAAAGGGAGGCCTATCCCCTCTTTCCCCACTCTAATATCTAGGTCTCTCGCTCCAGCTTCAGGTATGTTATCAATACACTTCCACTGTCTTGGAAAACAACCTCACCTCCAGCTGGTGCTCACGAACAACCCACATGCCTCCATTACTCTGGTTCAGTCATATACACAATGTATGCACCACGTAGGCTACACCCAAACATGGCCTGGGGTGTTTACTCTTGGACCCTGGTAAGCGCATAGCAATGGGACTTTGCATGAGTGGAGCAGTAGGCCTTCACCCCTAAGATGCAGGTAAAACGATCTTGCCACAACTAATTATTCCCTTATCACAGTGTGCTATCAACACCGCTCTACATGCTAAAACCACGTTAGGGACATTGGTCCACTCTCAAATAAATAAAGGCACGCTTTGCGCACCCCTTTAGGTCCGGGACCACCCTCCTATCAACATGCATCACCATTTAAAGTGCCCCACAAGCAGCTGAGCTATCCAGCTGACTGTCACACAAATGGTTGTCCCAGTGTATGTACTGCAGGGTTGAGCCATCCTTCCAACTGTACCACAGAGGGCAGAGTTGTCTGTATGACTGTCCTACAGAGTTATCCCAAATGTATGCAACGTAGGGTTGACCCATCCTTTCAACTGTCCCAAGGAGGGCAAAGCTATCCAACTACAGTCCTCAAAACAAAGCTTTCCAATCTCTCTCTCTCTCTCTCTCTCTCTCTCTCTCTCTCTCTCTCTCTCTCTCTCTCTCTCTCTCTCTCTCTCTCTCTCTCTCTCTCTCTCTCTCTCACACACACACGCACGCACCCCCCCCCCCACACACACACACACGCTCTCTCTCACTCACACTCTCTTTCACACTCTCTCTCTCTCACACTCTCTCTCACACTCTCTCACACACCAAATAAAAGAAAACAGGAAACCGTATGCTCACAGTGGACATTCGGGGGCAGGGGAACAAAATCTTACATCATGCAGGAGGCATTCCTGTTACAATGACTTGAGACAGTTGAACATTACATCTGCTTGGAATGTTCTAAGGTAATGTTTAAGGCTCATTTGGGACTTTTGCCACATTCCATGTCACATCATTTTTTAACGGTTACGAGGTGCGGCCTAGGATTGAAGAGGTTTCAAGCAGGGATGTTGGCACAAGCATCAGACCAGCTGTACATTGCTGAGTATTCTTATCATGGGTGACTGTCAATAGGGCTGTGAGTGATCTGTTTTGCCGTGCCTACATGGCTATGTTGAAGTTGATGTTTAGGTCTGTTCTACATTTTTATGAAGTGTAAAAATGTGCCTTTCTCTTTAAATTGAATTTGTATAAACCATGGTTGTAGTATGCCTCAGATGCTCAGAACCCACCACCCCGCTCCCAGGGTAGCCCAATAGAAACACCCCATAGAGAAGGAAAGGCCTTTTCAGATTGCAGTCTTCAAATCCATCTTAAGTAGGAATAGTCACAGAGGTGCGGGGTTATTGTTTTTTAGCAAAGTGATTACTATTGCTTCCCGTAACATGGATAGGGGCATTATACATTTAACCTGGGCCTCTTCATACATTTATACCAAAACAGGGCAAACTCCTCCGCATATTCTTTTAAAACTCGGCCAGTAGCTCATTGCCACCTTGGCATGCAACCATTATGCATGTCTTTGATAACCATTTCAATTTCTTCTCTTGTGCTAGGAGAGGAGAGGTTCTCAGTCACTTTTACCCATGCTTATGTAGCCTTGCCTAAGTATATATCTATATCTGGGGTGGCCAGGTGTAGTTTGGTATAAAAATCAGTGAAGGCTGATGAATTGTCATCCGGGTGATAAACCGTCTAACGACCTACCAGCTCTATCTGCAGGATGTTTAACTGAGCCCATTATGGGCAAATTAGCAAGGCAGTCGCTCTAAGCAGCACTTACTTGTACTCGCCCTCACGATCGCTAAACGTGATATTGCCCAGTTATGGAAGGGTACCTCACCACCAACGATGGGAAAGTGGCGACAAGAACTGGACAAATGTATGGGTGCCGAGATAGCGGTATTTCAAGCGGGGGGCTGCCCCCAAAAGCATAGAAAGATATGGGCTAGATGGGCATAGTACCGGGGTATAGACCTTCCCCCTCTTCCTTCACAATTCCCGTGAATATTTCCATAGACTGTCTGTGGGCCATAATGTATGAGGCATTGTTGCTTCTCCTTGGGTATTTGTATGTATCGTATCCTATTTACCAAGGTGGGTGGGGTGGGAGGGTCTGCATAAAGTTCTCTGTTTCCTTTTGTTGGTTTCATATAAGAATGGTCCTCATGGGTGTCTCCATGTCTTGTAATATGCTCCTATATTGTTTCAATTGAATTATGTCGGGCGATCGCCCAAATGGTACTATATAATGTAATAAAATATGTTTTTTAAAAAAAATTGCAAGGCTGGGTATGTCCTGGACGCTAACTTTCACCATATGACCTGGGAGCAGCTTATTTACTGAGAAAGTTGAATTCCCTGTCATCCTCCTCCTTAAACTCCAAAAGCTTAGAGTGTATAGATAGATGCCTTATACTTTGAGGTCTTTGGAATTGGTGTATCAGCTCTCTAATGCTTTGCTTTCAGACTCAAAACTATTTGGTCTAGACTAAAAATTCTTAAGTATGCTATGTCATGTACCTATGCATTTTGTCTGAATGACCAACTTGAAGGCCTACCACAACTCAGCATGTGTATCCACTGTACCAAGACTGAAGTCAAAATATTCTTTTCTGGCTTGTCTCAGCGGTTCTTAACCTTTTGACTTCTGTGGACCCCCCTTAATCATTAGTGAAACCAGAGACCCCCACTGAATCAATTTTAGAGTCCTGGGACCGCCCACTTAGTCATTATTGGAAAGTGGGAACCTTTGCTAAGCATTTTCAATGATCTGAACTGCAAAACAATACACAACAAAATACAGAAACAAGCATTCATCAAACAAATATAAAACGTGATAAAATATTTTATTTATTCACCAAAAATGTAAACAAAACTCAAAAATGTAATTTTAATGATAAGATTGGAGCTTTTCTAAATTCAATTGAGACCACTCATTGTACATGCTGTATTCTGTTTGATGCATTTGAACTGCTTCCGCAAATCATTCTGAGGATACAAACCTAATTTTTGCCTCCCAATTTCAGATTTCTTAACATTTACATAATGTTAAAAAAAACATTTTGCATGTTTATTTATATACATTTTATTAATCTGTTAATATTATTTAATTTTCTAATCAGCCATGGACACCTTTTGCGGACATCAGGGGTTCCCTGGACCAAAGGTTAAGAATGACTGACTAACTTCCTCACTAAAATCTCTGTTATTGCTAGTCCGCTGAAGCCTCCATATTTTGTGTGCGTGAATATTATTGGAGATGTTAACTTCTAATAGCAGAGATGAATGGTCTGAGTGCATTCTGAGAAGGATGCCTAATATTGTTCGTCCAGCCTTCCACATCTTCTGAACGTATCCATTAGTCTCTTCTGGAAGACGATCCATGCACAGTGGAATAGTATATGTATCCTGAGCAGCGTCCCGTTGCTGGGGCAGCTGTGCGCTTTACAAGTCTACAACATTTATGTCTAGTAAACCATCTATCTACTAGCACATATTGTTGCATAATGTTTAGTATCACTTCTCTGGCCTTGATGTGTTGTCTGGCTCCAGTACTGGTACTGTCTAACTCTGGGAGGTCCCCCATATTGATTGTGGATGAAGAGCTAAACATTGTAATATAATCATTGAAATATATCTTGATCACCATAATTAGAGCTGTATGTATTTACGAGCATAACTTGTTTGTTATATAGTATGCCAAGCACTATGAGGAGCTTACCCTCAGCGTCCACAAATGTGCTAACATCCCTAAACATAATGTCTTTAATCAGTATAGCAACCTCTTAAAAGTATGTTGAAAACGATGAAACAAATCCATGTGTGCCTCATCGTCTAGCCCAGGTGCTGACTCAGTCCCCAAGGAGGTGCGCCTGCGCGCCTTGTAAGAGCGCAATGTCTACATTGTCTATCCAGGTATGCTATAACTTGACGGTCCTTTCTAGGGTTGTTTCGCCCCCTCACATTCCATGTGATCAGTCTAGTGGAAGCAACACTCGAGGTAGGTCTACTGTTGATAAAATTATGTACGTTTATGTTCCCATCTATTATAATTAGTGATACAATGGTGTCCACTGCAACCAGCAATAGAGGCAACCGTAAATTTGTTTACCCCTCCCGTCCCCACTGAACCAAGACTTTCAAGTACCCACCACCCCCAAAACTAACCCCAGACTAGGTAGGTGAACCAAATTTACTAAAATCATAATGCACTAAACTAAGATTACTGATATGGGTGGACGGAGTGTAGTACTTATGTTGTTTACACCCATTCCATGAAAACCAAATGTACTCCATTACCCTGTTCCTTACGAGATGTGTACAGCCCGGTTAGTGCCAACTCACTCAGAACCCCAGATGTGTCTAGTTTCTGCTGGGGTATCTGCCATACAACTCGATAATGGAACCATTCTCCTTTTAAGGCCGCCTTGCTCTTCTCTCAGTGCATTTAACAGTCCCTCCCATGCAACAGCACATAAACAGCAAATTTCAGCCAGGATCTGCGACCATCGCTTATACAACATCCGTTCGTCCCCTGGCTGTGGATTCAGGGATTCCAGGATTCGAAAATTGCTTCTGCGTGAATTTGCCTCCAGGTGTTCCTTTTTCAATTTGATTAGTTCCAGCTCTACAGCCATGTCTTTTTATAGTTTGTATCTCTCCACAGCTGTGTCCTTTATAACTGAAACTCGGCTCTCGGCCTAGTGTCCTGCCTGCCAGGCGCTCCTTTGTGCCACCCAGTCTTATTATCAAGTGGGGGCTCGACTGCTCCTCATTTCAGGCAGTTGACTCTGACCCCCAGTTCACTCATAGAGCTTTCCTCCTTGTCCTCAGCAGTGTCCAATTCCGGATCCATGAATATTTCCTGTGTCACTGTTGTCTTCTTTGAGTCAAATGTTAGCCTGGATAGTTTGGTTTCCGTTTGCCTGTGTTTGCAGCACTCCACACTGACATCAGGAGGCAAGACCAGACACAAGGTGCCACTTTACCCCCACCGCAGTCTGTTGTCCTTATTGCCCAGTCACAGATCAGTGCTCAGGTTTGGTTTTTTACCCCACCAGGCTCCACACCACTGAAGTACTGCTAAGCCCCAGTTGGAGAGCAAGACCGATCTGTTGCACAGTACAAATTCCAAGGCAGAGCAAATAAACGCCTCACTTAGCAGGATCGCCAGCCTGTGGTTACTTTCATGGGGGATAACCTGTTGTTTCCGCTTTGGCACTGGGCACGTCCAGCAGGTGCCGCTCTTATGCTGTCCGGATCTGCTCCAGATTCGAAATCCACCTACAGGCTCAGGGTCCATGCGGCTCAACATGGCCCTGGCACTGCACACACCACAGACCCAACACCAATACAGAGAACCGGGCCACAAACGCCGGCAGTCTCCACCCCACTGTGCCAACCAGACCTCCTCAGTCTCAGTGAGGTGCAGCAGGCCAGGACACAGTCGGGCCTCTGTTTTTTCAGTGCGGGCCGCACACCTCCGCTGCCAGCATCACACCAGTCCCAGCGCAGCAATGCTGGAGGATGTTTCACACAGGCGGTAGTCCAGCTCTGAGGCTTCAGTGGCTATTTTTCGTGCTTCCTGTGGGTCACTCTGAAAATCGGGCCAACTCAACTCCGCGCTCGTGCCACTGCATGGGTTGCTGGGCATCGCAAAGGCCACTTATGGAGAAACATCTGCCCAAAGTCTCTTTAAGAGAGGGACTCCTCCAACGGGTGTAGGGTCTTTTTATCAGTGGGTGAGCAAATTAAGAGGATGACCCTGCTGGATAGCAGTTCCGGCCTCCAGAGTGACTAAAATGCGATACTCGTTTCTGGTGTACTCTGGCGCCTCCCACTAATCTCTGTGAAAAGACTTGTAAGACTGTGCAAGACTGCAGTAGGCACCATTGGACTGCTCTCCATAGACAGGTGACATAAAAGACAGATACAGTGAACGCCTGGAGTGCTTAATTTGCAATTAATTTAAGTGCAAGGGCACCTGTGAGGAGGCCACTGTCGGCTGCACTGCCTCCGCCAGCGCTGCCATTGACAGAACCAACACAAATACTAACCATCACACTCTTACAAGTGTGACAATTCAGATTATTCCAGGCCCCCAAACCTATACGAATGGCTTGGGCAGCAGGCATTAGTCATTTTTAATTCATATTTAATTAATAAACTACTGTTGTTCTGCTCATTTCTAAATTAGACAAACAGCACCACCATATGGCAGACTGTCATAAGTGCCTATGTTGACAATTAAATGCCGGTGCCCAGCACCGGAAACCACCAGCTCAAATTATACACTGGGACGGCTCCAATTCAATCTACAGAAAGCTTCAGAACAGAAGAGAGCAGTGGACACAGAAACAAGGCTCAATTATTGTCATTTAAAAATAGAAATCTGAAGCATGACTTGAAAGACTTAAGGGCCAACAGTCAGGTTATATATGTTGAAAAGATGTGTGTGCCCACATATAGGGCAGCTTGTTAGAATAAATATAGAACGCACAGTATAGCCAAGATTTGCTTGAAGGCGCTGCGTGTGAGATTGATTTTTCCCTTCCTGGAATACTGATGTCCAGGAGGCCGAGTGTTCCCCGATGCCCCTAAATGATGCAGCCATCCGTACTCTTCACTGTACAGATATACTACAGGTTTGGGACTGGAATTATTTTTGAGGCCTTATTAAGCAGTGGAAATACAAATGACTCCTTCGGGTCTCAGGGGAAAGGATTCACCGTGCTGTGGACAACAGCGCACGTAGCTTGCGAGTTTATGAGTGAATCAGTAACAGGATTAATGTTTTGTGTTATGCTACGACTACGGTCGTTCAGGTCAGGTAACCATTGCAGACAAAACACCCTTGTGTAGGGTGAGATAAACAGCAACTGGGTTGCTGTTTATGGCGGATGCATAGGCCGGGTCTCGTTAGACTGTCTGTGTTTCTTCAGAAAGTAAAAAAAAGTCAAAATATCCCTTGCTCTCCAATGAAATAAGGCACTTTCAGCTGTTTATGATTTTTTTATCATTCACAGATAATGTTGACTCGTTTGATTTTAGGCTTGGTTCCGTGTTCCCTTTTATCTATGAAGCTATTTTTGATTCCCACCTTAATCACCTGCATTTGCTTTGTCCATGGTCTCATTCAAAGCAGAGAAGAAGATAAATATCCATTATCCAGGGAACTGTCATTTTATGCAGATGTGATAAAAATGTGCCCATCTTTTTGCTAGTGATGGCGGCTGTGTTCCAGGGGATGATGCCACCAAGATGGCGATTGCTTGCTGCATTGAGCCGTGCATCGTTTGGGGCTCAGCAGTGCCTCTGGAGAAACTGTACCAGAGAGAGGCTGGTAAACCTCAAGCATGGCTCAGATGCTTCAGAGCGGCCTCTCACATGCCTTCGATAGATGCCCATCTTGGACAACGGACTGGCTAGTCGTTTCAGGCTTTGCATGGAACCCCTGTACCTGAAGTCTGGCTTTGATACGTTCTCACTGTCCGTCCCGTTACTTGTATACATTTGTTTCTGTAGTAATATGGGAGGTTAATACTCTTCAGATATTACCAATAATTGATTGCACTTTGCGGGTGTGGTGTTTTTTTTTTTTTTTTTTTTTTTTTTTTGTGTTGTTTTGTTTTGATAAAAGGAAACCGTATTGTGGGCTTGGAGTTATGCGGCCTGCGCTATTGATGCCTCCTGCTTCCCCAATTTGCACCGCCAAGAGACTCTTACTGTATGTCTGTAATATGCTTTTGTCACTCTAGCGGCCGGCCGGGTGGTTGTAGGCCCATACCTGTAACTTTTTCAAACTGCAATAAACGGTTTAAAAAAAAAACAAAAAAAAAAAAAATAAATAATAAAATAATTGATTGCACTTGTCTCCAAAGTGGGCCCACACGGAGTTCCTAATGGCAAGTCGCCTGTAATATTATTTGTGATTGACAATTCACCTGGCATAGCTTGGACAGCGTTTGCACAGCACTATGGTTAAAAGAGGCTCTTGGGAGCCCAGGGATGATAACTGTGTCCCCTAATTCAGCATAATGTAGCAGCTATAGCTGATATTTGCACATCGGTAGCATCACCTCTGATGGCTACTTTAATAGTGGATATGAGACCTTATGAGAATTATAAAATGGGGCAGACCCAGCAATGTGCATTCCCTGCCTCCCTCATGATGCCCTGCCCTGGACCATGAAGAGGGCCTTCAATCAATCAATCAGGATTTATAAAGCGCAGTTAATCACCAGATAGGGTAATCAGTCACTCTCAGGTCCTGGAGGCTTATTCAAAGAGGCAGGTCTTGAGGGTCATTCGGAATTCCGGAAGTGAGGTGATGGCCCGGAGGTGCGTGGGGAGGCCGTTTCAGGTCTTTGCTGCAATGTGGGGGAAGAAGCATCCTCCACTTCTGCTTTGGTAGAGGAGCATGGGCAAGTCACTTCTCTTGCAGGGCCTGCAGGCCCACCTTCCAGCAACCATGGTCTGCAGAAAAGAGGAATGTGATGCAAGCGGTCTGCACGTCATTGCTAGGGTTAGGCAGCAGATTCATATCATTTTCATTGCTATGATCTTGGCTCTTGGAGAAAGACCCAGTAGGCGGCTGTAGTGTCAAAGCAGAGCAGCACTGGGTCGCTACGTACTTGTGGCAGAACAGCAAACTACAAATCATTTTGATTTTTATCTGTCGACTAATACAGGGCTCCAGAATAGTTTTTGCCACAGAAACCCAACTGCTACTAAAGGAAGAATTATAGGCACTGATCCAAATTTTTAGAAATTGATAATATATAAGGAGGGGAAAATGGGCAAGCATTGGCAAAGTCAATAGATCTGGCTTGCATTTTAATCCCTGACTAAACTTTTACAAGGAACTTGCAGCAGTGAAACATTTACCTTAAGGTACGTCATGCAGTTGTGTGATAATTTGCGTGATTATTCAGGGTACTTTTGAGATGTACAATTGACCCTCATGCATGACAAAGCAACAACTCCATAGGGGGCTGAATGATACACTAAAGAGTCTTTTCCATCTTGTGAGATAGTATTACTTAGGCCAAAGCCCAAGCTATGTATCTTTGGTAACAGTAGGTTTTACGCTCTCAAGCCAGACCTAAAAATGACTGTACGAGTGAAAGTGAAATACTATTATATATCACAAAATAATAGAAACAAATCCTAAATCAGGAAACAAGGCGATGCTCTTTCTCTATTCATTTGCTGTGTGTGCAGTAATTCCAAAGAGTAGCTCATTGTACAAATTCCTTTCCTTATCATCACCTCCTCTCACTCTTTCTTCTTTCAGCCCGCCAGTTAGCTCTCTCCCTCCTATTCATTCTCTCACCCTATACACTCTTGCGCGTAAGTCTCTGCCTCTTGTTAGCCAATACAACTGTTTTGCCACCACTTATTGTCTCCAACACCTTAGGGTCTCCTCTTCCTGTCACTCTTGGTTCCTTGTTAGTATAAGTATTAGTTTTGTTAAACATTTAGTCTATGTAATATAAGACCTCAAATTCACACTTGTTAATATACATTCTGAGTACTTTTCAAAATGTGTTAGGAAGACCAGAAGTGAGTATAATTGGTTTAATTACAAGATTTCTGACTCGGACACAGAACCCAGTTCTGCAGGTCTGACCTATGCGTGGCCTCATACATATTTTTGGTTACATACCAGAGATGGCAGATGTGATCTCACCAGTGGTACCTGAGACATCAATGTCTCCAGCATCCAGGCAGTCTCTCAATTCACGTGCTGACCCTCTCATCAGTTTACCCAGATCTGCACTGGTGGATATACGCGGCCAAACTTGTGGTGGATTGCCCTTTCGGTAGACCCATAGGTGCTGCCTATAAAGTCACAGACACCCTCTCACTTGACCTGGTATACCCACCTGGCGACATGATGACTCGAGACCTTTGGTTTGTGTTGGAGCAGTGTTAGCATACTAAAGCTGCCGCCGGTCTTTGCCTTGAGGGCCTTTTGTCCATTCTTCTCAGGAGGCACCATTCAGATTTCGTCCCATACCACCACCAATATGACTTTTCAAGGCTATTACAACCAAAACGACATATGTTCCTGGCTATAGCAGTCCAGTTTACAAAGAATTAACCAAGGTGTGCTGGAAAGATCAGTATTTGTGTCTAAATTGGTAGATGATTATGTTATAAGCTCTGATGGTCCTTCCTATCGGACAGAATCACAGTCATTCATCATCAACCAGTGAGCCTGATGGTTGTCAATTTGTTGCACAACTTTTTTTGACCCCTTGGAAGAACTCTGGCACAATTGTCAGTAAACATCAGAAGCACCAAATTGACTGATCGCTCCAGCACACATCGATTAATTCTTTATAAATTGGAGTACTGTCCAAAGACCATACATTGTGTTGATTGTAATGACCTTGAAAAATCAAAGCATCTGATGACAGCGGAAACTAATGGAACAAGCAGAAATCTCTCATCGCAAACAAATATTTCATCAATCTTCATCATGAATTGGCAATGAAATTCTTGCCACCTGAATTTACTTTGTAAGCCTAACAGAATGTCCATTCTACTCAATCAAAAAAAAGATACAGTCTGCATTTTTACGTAGTTGCTATCCTCCAGGCAAATACTGGTATTTAATATCAGCGAAGCTTTGGCCATCATTCCTGGTACACTTTCTGGTATCAAAGGTGTATTCTGTGGTATCGGTAGCTAAACTCCACTCTTGCTTACTGTGTGCACTATCCAATCAGCCATTGGGATGTGTGGTTAACTAGCACCACTGCCACCATTGTAATAGTTTAGATACCACCACCATCCAAAGTATCAATGGTGTGGGGGTTATGGATCCTGTGCAGGAAGGAGATTCGCCTGTGGCAGTGGATGCAGGGGAAACATCTTGGTGACCCCTCATTTTGCAGGTTCCCTAAACATTAGAGCAGATGCCCTGTAACTGTAGGACCACAAGTGGTAACTACACCCCTAAGTGATGAAGGTGATCGTCCGGATTGAGGTGTCGAGAACAGGATGTTTCCTCAGTTTTGCACCATACATTTTCCTTTGAATGGTTTCTTGGGTTATGCCTCCCTGATCTGAGGACCTGTGGTACACACTTCCACTGATTCAACTTCTATTCTGGTAAAGGTCTTGCAGAAAGTGTGAAAGGATCAACAAAAACTCATCTCAAAAACCTCAGACTGGCGCTTAGCATTCAACCACCTCTTCCCCTTCGCACAGGTTAGATTTGCTCCCGCAGCAGGGATGGTCAGGTCCTCCGCCGCAATCTGTGAACGCTGCAGCTTGAGGAGGGATTGAGCGGCGTCCTCTTAACTCCTTCTGGTTGAAGTTGTTGATTTACACTGCTAGGAAACCAGCTATGAAATACACTGCTAGGAAACCAGCTATGAAATCCTTGTATGCGGATCGCTGTACCAAATGTATTTAGAGATGTGAGTTGGAAGGCCTGAATCCTTTTCAAATCCGCCTTTCCGACATCCAGTGGTTTGCTCTGTCTCTTGTATCGCATTGGCGACAGTTAAAGGCTGAATGGCTGCTGTGCCCACCATTTTTTTAAACTTTACTTTCCAGTTTTACACTATTACAATATAAACCTTGCAACAGACCATATGTATTTTGTAATGTAACACAGTATAGTGGTGCGTTAGTAGTGGTACAACAATTAGCCTAGAGGTTAGTACAGAAGTCCCTTTATCTAAGGATCCACACTGCTGTGCCATGGAGGATGCATCTCTAAGGTGGCTGGCTACGGCTCAAGTGGTCAGTGGTTTATGCCAAGTGCCTTGTTAGCCACCTGATTCAAAGCCTATGCAGCCCTGGCTCATGTTCATCTTGTTCATATGTGCCCTCTCCAGATCCCTAGTCCAAGTCCCCCACCTGGGTAAGTAAATATAATTTCAGTGGCTGCCATATATCTCTGGACCTTGAAGCTGGGAGTACTAGCTCTGCATGCATATCTATTTGCTCATTACAGTATACCAGGTCACAAGCCACTGCTTAAACCTCAGTGCCGCTGCAAGGATCCCCCCACCTCTGTGCGCTGGCCCCGCCGGCTGCGGCCCTGGGCTGAATCGGTTTTTTTTTACACTTTCTTCGTGGCATCTCTATTCCAACTGATGCTCAATTGCCAGACTCAAATTATTTCTCCCAAGACTGTACTGTTAGTAGCTATAACTTCAGTCTGTAGGGTTGGAGAACTTCTGGCCCTCTCTATTTGCCCATATTTGATGAATTTCTATGCACATGAGTGGATTCTCCATACCTGCTCATCATTCCCTCTCAATATATAGTATCTGTCTTTTACATGTGCCAGTTCATTACCATTCCATCTTTCACTAAAGAGGAGGAGCAGTTGCATAGCATGGACCATCCACATGCTGAGCCCAATTGCATTGATCACTCTCAACACGACAAAATAGACAATCTGCTTTTTGTGGGCTTTGCTGGATCTAAAAAGATCAAGGCAACGACCAAACACATTATTTCTTGTTGGGTCAACTTTTGTATCAAGATTTCACATGCTTTAGCAAAAAGACCCTCAGGATGAGCATTTGTGTCCATTTCAGTAGGGTCATGACCGCTTGATGCTTCCATGCCTCTCACCAGAGGCATTCTTTGGCTGACATCTGCCAGGTAGCCATTTGATCACCCTGGCATACTTTTACCATACATTGCTGCATCACCACCCAAGCACACAGTGATGGGTACTTTGCCAGGACTCCTTTTCCTGACTTCATTAGTTAATCCATGAACTGTAATGGGGTATCCCTGTGTCCCTCAGAACCTGGGCGTTTACAAAATGTAATACAAATGGTTCTGCTGGGTAACCAATTTATTTAGCATTCCATAATGATTATGTAACAAGAAACACACCAAGAGGATTTTTATCTGGCTTTCACGATTAGTATATTTTATTTTTTATCTTTTTGTATATGCAAGGCTGCCACATAAACATGTTCATAATTGAAGAGACAAATACATGACTTATTGGTGAATAAGTGATCATAAAGTGACAAAGTGGTAGAGTGAATTAATATATATACAGTGCGAGGGTTAAAAATGCAATGTATAAGATGTGTGAATCAATTAGCACCCGTCTCTATTCAGAAAAATCTCAAACAACCCTAATCCTTTTTCTATTATAGAACATGGAGAATGTAGGGTATGGATTGTTATTAAGCGTTGATGTTTCGACCCAGGAAGGTACGTTACTAAACCAACATCACAGCGGGTCTTGTCCAGGACAGAGTGTGGACAGCCTACATGGGCAAAATGATTCTAAGAATAAGTAGAATGTGTTTCAAAGAGGAAGTAATTGTAGAGCGGTTGGTCCAAATGACCTACCCGTTATGGTAGTGTTGATTTCCACTTGTTGAACTTAAAGGCAAATGATGAATCCACCGTCCGGTTGGATTCTGTAATTATAGGGAATTCAAGTTAGGAAGGGAAGCATTAAGGCTAGCTTGTTGCACATAGTGGCTTCAGACGAAGCAGAGCCTACCTTTTACTCAGCCAACGCAGGTGTTTATGGGGTTCTCGCAATGTGTAGGCACCAGCACGCTGAAAACTGAACAAGATTCCATAAACCAACATCACAGCGGGTCTTGTCCAGGACAGAGTGTGGACAGCCTACATGGGCAAAATGATTCTAAGAATAAGTGGAATGTGTTTCAAAGAGGAAGTAATTGTAGAGCGGTTGGTCCAAATGACCTACCCGTTATGGTGGTGTTGATTTCCACTTGTTGAACTTAAAGGCAAATGATGAATCCACCGTCCGGTTGGATTCTGTAATTATAGGGAATTCAAGTTAGGAAGGGAAGCATTAAGGCTAGCTTGTTGCACATAGTGGCTTCAGACGAAGCAGAGCCTACCTTTTACTCAGCCAACGCAAGTGTTTATGGGGTTCTCGCAATGTGTAGGCACCAGCACGCTGAAAACTGAACAAGATTCCATGAGCCAGAACGTAATCTACAATTAGATACGATTTAATGTGGTGCTGGGTGAGAAAACAGAAGACACCACTATCTATTACCTTCAAGAGATCCAGGCATCTCTTGAAGGTTACGTTCTGGCTCACGGAATCTGGTTCTGTCTTCTGCGTGCTGGTGCCTACACATTGCGAGAACCCCATAAACACCCGCATTGGCTGAGTAAAAGGAAGGCCCCGCTTCTTCTTAAGCCACTATGCGCATCAAGCTAGCCTTAATGCTTCCCTTCCTATCTTTAATTCCCTTTAATTACAGAATCCAACTGAACTGTGGATTCATCATTTGCCTTTAAGTTCAACATGTGGAAATCTACACCACCATAACTGGTAGGTCATTTTGACCAACCACTCTACAATTTCTTCCTCTTTGAAACACATCCCACTTATTCTTCGAATCATTTTACCCATGTAGGCTGTCCACAACTCTGTCCTGAAGAAGACCCGCTGTGATGTTGGTTTAGTAACGCACGTTCCTGGGTCGAAACGTCGACGCCTCATAACAATCCATACACTACGTTATCCACGCCCTAAAATAGAAAAAGGACTCAGATTAGGGTTGTTTCAGATTTTTCTGTATAGGGCCAGATGCTAATTGATTCACACATCTTATACATTGTGTTCTTTAACGCTCGCACTGTATATATTGTATTCACTTTACCACTTTGTTACTTTATGATCACTTATTCACCAATAAGTCACGTATTTGTCTTTTCAATTATGAACATGTTTATGTGACAGCCTTGCATATACAAAAAGATAAAAAGTATAATATACTAATCGTGAAAACTAGATAAAAATCCTCTTGGTGTGTTTCTTGATACATATGTATTATGGAATGCTAAGAAATTGGTTATCCGACAGAACCATTTGTACTACATTTCATTAGTCAATCGGCACTATTCTGTCCTACTTCTCTGGTAGGTATTGGTTTGGTACTCATTTATAAGGTGAAGAATTTGGCGGGAAGATGTATTCATCATAAGAAAAAGTTATTTACATTCAATGTCAATATTTCTGCTGGGTATATATTCTTCCTGCAGATTCCTCACTGCCCTCCCTTCTCCACTGATGAGTTAGAGTGGTGTATGATAATAAAATCCCTAAGTAAGCAAACATTGTATGTTGTAGTGTTGTCACTGTTTTGCACTTTTATATAACGCGAACTCGACCTGAAGGTTTTAGAGCGCTTTACATGAGCACCAGTTGCGTTACAGACAGACACATTCATGTTTTTTAGGCATGGGGAGATTAAGTGATATGCCCAGAATCGCAGGATGTTGAGCGTGCCTGCTGAGACTCGAACCGGTTCCCCAGCTTCGAGGTCGACCACTCTAGCCGTTAGGCCACATCCTATTCGCGCTTTTCTTATTTGCCCACACAGAAGGTGGAACCCCGAGGCATAGAACGCTCACCTTACATACACATCCTGTACCAGATACGCTTGTGCACAGTCTTCTTAAGTCACATATCTTCACACATGCTCCTTTTCACCTCCTGACTACTGCAGTAGGCCACTGAACCACAGTAAGTAGGACTGCGAGTACCACCATCCGTGCAACATCCAAAAACTCCACTACACAACAGAAAATAAATATTTCATGTGGAATTAACATACGCACCTTGTAACCTTCTTTAATTTAATGTTGGATTCGGATCCGCCTGCCAACCCCAAAAGCTCACACACAGGTTTTGGAGAGTTCACTCCTCTGGTTGGGCGGAGTGCGCCATTTTGAGCCTAACACAACAGGATCGGCTGTTTCATCTTCGAGTTCGCTGACAACTACCATGTTAAATGTCTAAGAAAAAAAATACCTTGGCGAGAGTCTATCTGAAATGTTGACAAGTACAAACTGACTTTTAATGCATCATTTTTCAAGCCACACATTCCCCGCAGTTATGTAATTACTCCGTTTTTTTTCCTCAGTGGAATTAATTTCTCTCCTCCCAATGCCAAGCTGACCTCGAATCATAAAAACGTTTGCTCGCGCGCCCTTGGCCGTGTTTGTGTAAATTATGTGTACACTATAAATATTCGCGTTCCTAGCTCGGAGGTTGAAACAATACCTGTGCTGTTCAGCTTGGTGAGTTTATAAAAACAGCTATCTGACATCACCCTGCACTGTACATTCCCGGCATAGACCATTTACTCAACCCCCCTGAAAAAATACAGATGTCTCACGAGCCAAACTCAAGCCCTGTGTAAACAGTGACCCGTGGGCAGGGGGAGTGTGGCGTGTACCGAGCCGTGGACAGAAAGCACAAGGCGAGGGGAGGACAGCCTTAGGCCAATTATAGAGGACTAGGCTGTAGCGCCTTTCCCTCAAAACTAATGGGGAGATACCTCGCGGGGTCAGCGTTCAGAGCTTTACTATTAATACCGGGTCACAGATCAACAGGTGCATTCTAATACCGGATTACAGATCAACAGGTGCATTCTTGAGCACCTCAGGGGGTTGTGCGCCGCTTCCAGAGAACCGAGGTGACCAAGAGGTTGGAATTCCTGCCAGGCCAACCTAACTATTGCGTCGAGTAATGATATTTATAAAGGGCTAGAAGACAATTTAGTGTGTGTTGTGCACTACATAAAGTCCTTTTTTGCAAATATTGTTATAGCAGATTTCTTGTGAAGAGCATCTTTGGAGAAAATTGGTTTCACCATTGACCGTTTTTAGGGTTTAGGGTCTTGGATAAATGTTATTTTCTTTTGTGTAGTGGTTGTGCGGCTTTTAAGAGTATGATTCCTCATTTTTGTGGTAATGACATGTTTATGCTGTACCGTAGACATACCTCAGAACTCTAACCCTCTTTTCGAGGGATTTCCCCTTCTTGGACTCCTCTTCACCGTCCAAAACGAGCAAAATGCCCCCATCAATTTCATTGGCCTCACCTGACCTGGTAACCTTCCTCACATTACATAAACGAGTCCATCATCCATGATTTCAGTGTGCTCACCCTCTAAAACCACTCTTTCGAGTCTAAGGGCGAAGAGGTATGCGGAGGAAGGCAGAAGTGGTAGTATAGTGAGGATGTATAAATGCGCAGCATGTGCCGAGGTTAATTCCACGGGAATGGTGCAAATCCATCCGCTTTCATTGTTTTGCTGTAGAATTAACGACATATGAGGAATTGTACACAGTTCAAAAGTCTCATTATAATTCTACAAACATCTACATGTTCTCTGTGCATCGCTGCATTAACTGTAAACAAGTATGGTAATGCTCTGGCAATGGGAAGCGCTGGGACACCTCTGCTTGAGGTAGCTGTTGCGCTCTACAAATGCCATTATTATTTCTCTGCGCTGCCTCTTCCTCCCCAACATACGTGTTCCCTTCCCTTCACAATCCATCCACATGTTGCTGGAGTCCACAACGCATGCTGCCCAGCATCTGGTGCAGCTAACAGTACCTTATTGCATTTCAGCTCTTGCTACACAATTCTGTTGGAGAGCAGTCAAAAGAGCAAAAGCTATAATCACTGTCTGACAAAAAAAATCAAATGAAACAACAAAGCCCCATATACTTGCTATTATGTTTTTTTTTGCTAGAGGAAGTCTTTTTCTTAGCCCCACCCTGCAATTTCATCATAGCATTTTTTTAAAATTCTCTGCGAACATTTATTGACAAACTATGATTCCTCAGCTTGTAACCCATCACAAACATAGTTGGTAGAATTTAAAAAATGTATTTGTTTGCATTTTTTTGGAAAAATTGTATTAGTTAATAAGAGCAGTGCAGACAGTTAAGAAACAAGCATTTACAATGCAATGGTCTCGGCATTGGTAAAGTTAGAGCTATTGGCATTGCTCATGACATTATTTTTGTTTATGTTTTTGTTTTTAAAACATTTAAAGAAACGGCATTGTCATGAGCAATGCCAATAGCTCTAACTTTACCAATGCCGAGACCATTGCATTGTAAATGCTTGTTAAATCTCGGATCGAGACTGCGCAAGCGCAGCCTTCGAGCCGAGACCTAAAACCAGGCACTAAATCGCAAACGTGGATTAACTTAACTTTTTGCACTCATAGTTCGAAAATCAGTTAGTGCTTTTACCAGTAGAGTTAAGGACCATGATATAGGGCCCGCTGTTTCAATGCTAATTTTTCATTACTACTGGGTTTATGACCTCCCCTGCCATGGACTTGCTTAGACCTCTGCCTTCTTCACGTCTGGGCCCCATTTATCACTTGCTGATTCGATCTGTGAAATGCATGTTCCACGAACTTCATATAGAAAGATGCCTTACTTAAAAAAAACTACAACAAAACACGAGCTCAGCATAATAAAAAACAGTGGTCGGGAATGCTGTGAACCCTTTCTTCAAGTATGGAAACGACCGGTGGCGTTGTTTCAATGTTTGGAATCGAAGTTTAAAATTCGTTGCACGCATAGGAAACTTTCCAAATATCTTCATGGGTAATTAGCGCTGTATAAATTCAATTTCAATATCACTAGGCGCTTTTTTCAGTATCACTAGGTGCTTTGTACCCGTGGGCTCTGACGACGGATTAAGCCTTCCCGGTTGCCTCGGTGTGTGACACATACCAAGACATAAGATCTGCCCGCCCCATGCCCTAGGCCATTGCTCCTGGAAGAAAAGGGTGAAAGGTGAAGAGCACCACCGCCCCTCCTCCCCTTTCTAGCCTCTGCTGGCTCGGAGGAGCCGGAGCTCTGCTGCTGCATGCCTGCATTGTCCAGACAGAAGGCTCTTTACTTCGGAGCGCCTGGGAATAGCTCGGGAGGGGCTCGGAAGGAGCGGCGTGTGGGGGAGGGTATACCTCCATGATGTTTGGAGGAAATGGCTCATCCCCTCCTGCCCGGGAGCACTGGGACCCAGATGCTATCGGCCTCTCACAATGCCTCCCTCCCCCGCCAGCTTCCTGTGCAGCCAGGGGTTTGTGCAGAGGTGATAAGTGGCCTGGCAGATGTGCCGGTGGAGGCTGCACCCGGCGCTGGCCGGCTGGAAAGTACCAGGGGGGGCCATCGAAACAGTGCGTGATGCAACTACGAATTAAGAGCGAGAGAGACATTGTGTGTATGTATGTATATATATTTATATACATACATACTTGGGACTAGGGGTGCCATCAGTAGTTTGGAGCAGCCACCATGTGAGTACAATTCAAGTTATAGGCGTTGGTGACCTCTACCTGCTTCCCGTTCTCCTTACCCTGCCCAACCGAAAATCACTTGTTAGGGTTCGGTGTGAAATGATCTTCAAGGGTAGCAACCAAGCAAAGTTCTCCATTTATGGCAAACAACGCAACATTACTGCTCCTGAGCACGTCTAATCCCAGTGTTAGAACTTTGATAGTATAAAATGTACTTACATAAAAGGCCCTCCCGCCCACTGCCTGAACGCAGGCGTTCATGTTGTATGCATTTATTCAAATCGTGCTAGCAAGGTGAAGTTACAAATGTACGTTTTACAAATCAGGGTCAGCGCATGCAGTGGAGTCTGTACCGAACGCTGAAGATGTTTAAGACTGGTGCAGATGTTGAAGCGGAAGCCGCATCCTTATTGGAGGCAGATGCGACACACGGTTGTCCATCATGGCGGTCCCGCGTATATAACGTACGCTACGCATTTGCTTCCGGTTCAGTAGAGCTCTGGCAGGCCGCGCGCCTTCCGGAGGTCGGTAAATAGAGTGACGCTAATCCCATCTGCTCTAGCCGGGTTATCCAAGGCGACGTTAGTCACCTGGAGCAGGGCTCTGGCAGTCGGGCAGGGTTTACAGATCTCGGAATGATGGAAATCTGCGCAAGCATACCCTTTCGTTATCGAACGTATGGTATGGCCCTCACACCCGACGTTCAAGTGGGCGGGGGAACGTGGTTCTCAAGCTTTGTCAATTTGATCAAAACATTTCCTTTACGTTTTATAAAAAATAAAAAAAAATACCGTCTTTGAATGGTTGAGTTGTCGCAGGTTAAAAGGAGAGAAGGGACTCCTTTACAGTGAAATGAGAGAAAGGAGAGAGAGACAGCCAGTGAAGACAAGCACACCACCGCCTTTCTCCGAGGCACAGCAGAAAATGCCTCGGAGAAACGCCACGTCCTTTTCGGATTTGGGGGCGTGTTTTGCTGTTGTCTCCTCCCTGAGACTTCTCGCAAAAAACACGCCCCCCGATCCGAAAAGGACGGGGCTTCAACTGAGTGACTGGACCTCTTCTCCAGTGGCTGGCCAGCATTTAAGAGGCCAGCCAATGGAGAACAGGAGAGAAGAGGGGCGGGTGCAAGCCCCTCTTCTCAAAGTCATTAAATCTCGGAGCGAGACTGCGCAAGCGCAGCCTTCGCAGCCGAGACCTAAAAATGTGTTTATCCCCACAGTGGTCTTTAGGTTCCACTAAAACTGCTCAGTTCTTTGAACCACAGAGGCATCACCAGATGGCACAACTTACCTTCATAAAGACGCAAACAGGTGGCCAGGGCATCCGTTTCAGTGCTTTGCATACCGCTGAGGATATGAAGCTTGTTTTTTAGGGTTTTATTCAGTGTTTTTCACCAGAAATCTTTGGAAATGTTTATTTCTGATGGATATTTCTAACAGCAGATTCCTCATCTTTGCAATATCTACAGGCGCCTGACTGAATCCATAAGCTTAAAAAAGCATTGCTCCTTCGCGATGGTAGGTGGCATTGTTCGGCTGCACATCAGCTTTGTTCAGCCCCGAAAGTGGCAAACAGAGCTGGCTATAAGCACCACCCCTGCCCACTAACGTCAGTTCCTTGCTTTATGCCTTTCAAACATGGATCTGGAACTCTGCTCTTACTTCTTCTTGTCTATTGGCAAGTGTTTTTTTTTTTTTTAACAAACATTTTGTTCTCATTAAAAAAACTACCATTGTAAAAACGAAATATGCCCCCCTCCAAAGACTACAGGTCCCGGGTTGCTTGTGTTCAGGTTCAGGGAGGGCCTGGCAGTTCGGGCTCGACTAGTCCTATGAGGAGCAGGGTCAAGACTTATTTGCTTATGGCTGGCTACAAACCGAGGAGGCACGGTGGGTGAAAAACAATGGATTAGGTGTTATATTCCATATAGGGACCCTACATAGGCGCAGGTAACACTGCAAACTTTCACCTTTATCCTTCCCTACACTTCATACATAACAGTTCATAGGGACTGACCTTTTAAATAGATACAACACTACATTCAGAACGCAGGTTTTTCCCTGGTTCAATACTCATACATTATGCATCAGGCTTCTTGGAAGCACAGCAGGACTCACAGCAGGATGAACATCTCCTGTATAATATCTATGTTAAAGTTCAAGCCCGACGTCATCCTTTAGGTTGACACAGTAACACAGCAATGTAGGACCCCTGGGGAGACCTGTGGGTATATATACATCATGTCTTGCTTAGACTGACACACTGACCTGAGACGCTGCGGTTCCTGCATGTAGACGCTCCAGCTAGCAGTTGTCTAACATCCCTCGCAGGGTGTCCAACTCGAGACCAGGACGGGGTCCCATATTCTCTCCTTTAATGGGATTGACTAGACCTTAGAGGGATTCTTGGCATAACGCATAACCCCTACACAGATGCTAGGTAAATTTAGGTACATCTAGTTAGGAAGGCATTGTAGGAGTACGCACTTTCTTATGTGTTTTATGTACCTGTATATATTAATGATTACTGCAAGATGGTCGAACAATACCATCCCTTTACTTTCATAGTACTGCTAATCATATATCTCTACTACTGTCTAATGGTTGTTACAGCAAATCTATTCTACACTAGAATAACAACTGTTCGTTAAATCCTTATTGAAATGCCAGACTGTTTATGCTGTGTATCTCTGAGACAAACTAAGTGAGCATGAGTGACTGAGCAAAAAGTAGTATATTGTTTCCATGATTCTGAGGGATCAGGGTTGTTATGTTCTGAGGTTGCCAGAAACAATTCTCTCCCCGGGGGCGTGGCTAACCGAGCAGCGAGATGGCCGCTCTTTGAGCGAGCTCCGCCGGCTGCACACGAATAAATCCTTGATTATCCTTCACAGCGCTACCGAGGGGCCCGGCTTCTGTGTGTAATTGATGTGGCAGTCCGGAGGCACGATCGACTGAATCCTTGCCGCTCGCGGGTGGCTGCGCGACGAGACCTGGCGGCCGCGGGTGGCGCCGGCCCGCACACTAGAGCCCGCCTGCTGCTGTGGAGCCCGAGGCGGCGGTGACATCTGGCCGGACCTCGGGGATTGCTGGGCCAAAGGAGATCGGCGGAGAGGGGACTACTCTGGCGCCCTTGGCGCGGGGCTGGGAGCTGCCGGCTGCCGCTACGCGGAAACACTTGTGGACGGAGGAAGGGAGCGGAGCGGCCATTGGACAGAGGTAACGGATCGGGGGAAGGTCGGGGCTGAGGCAGAAGCGCGACGCCGCCATTTTGCGGTGCGGCCGGGTCGATAGAGGAGAAGCTGCGGACCCGTGGCGCACTAAAGCCTACACTGCGAGAGCCCCTTGCTTGGCATGCCCCTGAGCCCCTGCAGATCGCCGTTTGGCGTGAAGGTGTCGATCTTGCCCTGATAATAGGAGCTCCGCTCCCGGGCACAGAAACGAACTAAAAACCTCAGCCTGATCCTGCCAGAGCCTTTCCCGCGCTCTGTCCTCCACTCGGAGATCGTGGGGGGAACTTGGAAGGGTCACCGAAGGGCACTGGGCAGCCCACCGTGGTTAGGGGTTGCTGACCCCCCAGTTCTCTCTTGCGACGACTCGAACTGTGCCTGCCAGTCCTAAAGGGTGGCCTGCGCGGCGCACCGGTGAGTGCTTCATACCACAGCCTGCACACCGCGTCCCACGCGTGTCCGAGATGGGGGGCACGAAGGATGCGAAACAGCCCAAACTGACATTTGACCAAAAGCAGAAGGCCAAGCAACAAACAGCGGACACGGGAGCCGCGTCGTCTCCTCCCAAGAGCCCTGCAGCTGAAATTGATTTTGGCGCTTTAATGCTGGAGGTCAGATCTAGCTTGAAGAGTATCGACGCAAAGCTGGATGCTATGGCCACACAGCTAGAGGCGGTCAAGTCCAAAGTGGACGTACACGAAACGAGGCTAGACTGCCTAGAAAACAGACATACCGAATGTGCCGAGTTTCAGCAGCAGGCGAAAAACCACATAACCAACATTGAGCGCGAACTGGAGTCCATGCGAGCCAAGGCGGACGACTTAGAAGCGCGCTCCAGGAGGTCCAACGTCAGAATTACGGGCATTCCGGAGACGGACAACACCGGAAAGATGGAGATCTTTGTGACTGATCTTCTACATGAGCTGTTTGACCCGGACCTGTCCCAGGTATTCACGGTGGAGAGGGCGCACAGGACACTGGGCAAGAAACCACCACCAGGCGCCACTCCACGCCCTATATTGGCCAAGCTGCTCAATTTTCAGGACAGGGACCGCATCCTACAGATGGCCCGTGAAAAAGGCAAGATCATCCATAAAGGGAATCATATCTCATTTTACCCTGATTTCACCCCCCTCGTCCAGGCTGCCAGAAAAGAGTTCATACCTGCGAAGAAACTCCTGATGCAGGCCGGAGTCCAATACTCCTTGTTATACCCAGCCAAATTGAAAATCTTCCATGAACGAACTGCTCACTTCTTCACTGACGCTAAGTCAGCCTTAAAGTTTGCTAAACATATCAGTGGCCCCGGTGCCAGACGCAAATCGCCGAGGTTGGAGGAGGACGCGGCCCGCATGAGCGACAATGATTGAGGGACTGAGGGTAATGGGGTCTGTGCTGCCCCTTTCAACTAAAGCTGACATTTGCTGGATTGTTTGGTTCCCTCGAGACGTGGAATGGAGGACACTGCTGGAACTGCTGGAGCTGGCCTACTCATGCTTGGGGATCTTGGTTGTTGACTGTGTCACAGGTCTGAGGCGTATTGGACGGCACACAACTCCAGTACTGTTTGATCCATGCTGCTGGGCACCCCTCGGGTGTCGCGGATATCCTTCAGTGTGCAGCCACCCTGTGTATTCAGGGGTGTCAGCTAGGAGCACCTCGCCCCATGGGGTATCTCCCGTTGTTTTTGTTCTCAGTTGACTCAAGTGCGATTCAGAGCACGAATGGGATTCTAGCGCAACCTGATTGGGGGGTTGGCGTGGGTGGGGGTTGGGGGGGGATGTTGAGTGTTTGGTTACCGGTGCTGGTGGAGCGCGTTGCAATCTATCTTCTCACGACTGTACTGCGCGGGAGTGTGCGGCGACCTGGGCCTGTTTGTGTGGGGGGGGGGAGCGGGGCGGCGGCCTGGTCACCCTGGATGTGCCACAGGCATGGGGGGAGTTAAACTGTGGACTTGGAACATTCGTGGCCTTGGGGACTATAAAAAAGCCAGATTGATGCATAATATGTTGACCAGACACAATGTAGACATTTGTTTGTTGCAAGAATCTCACATCAACTCGACCCCATCGCCCAGGCTGAAACATCACAGGTGGTCGCATGTATATTCAGCTATATACTCTAACTATGCCCGGGGGGTGGCTGTCCTCATACGGAAAGGGTTGGATTGGAGAGAACATAATTGTGTACTGGATAAGGAGGGTCGTTATGTACTGGTGCATGGCTCATTGCAGGGTAGGCCGCTGGTTCTGGCCGCTATATATGGCCCAAATGTGGACGATCCTGATTTTTTTCGCAATGTTTGGGCGCAAATTGTGTTGCTTGATTGTAACCTGA
Organism: Triturus cristatus; assembly: GCF_964204655.1. Lineage (NCBI taxonomy): Eukaryota > Metazoa > Chordata > Amphibia > Caudata > Salamandridae > Triturus > Triturus cristatus. Next base: position 1,637,835,016 of record NC_140589.1, read on the forward strand.
TAGTGGTGGGGGGGATTTCAATGTAGTGTTGGACGATGATTGGGACAGAAGGGGTGCTAGTAGACCTACGCATGCGAAAGCGAGGCAGGCGTTGCTAGATGTGATGGAAGAGGGGAGACTGACTGATGTGTGGAGACTTCGTCACCCTGGGGAGAGAACGGGGACCTGTATCACGTGTCATCATGACGCTTGGTCCCGCCTGGACTTTTGGCTGCTGTCTCCTGAGGTGGCTACATGGGTGGGGGAGGTGGATATTCAGGCTAGGTCGCTTTCGGACCACGCCCCCTGCATGCTAGAGCTGCGGATACCCAACGTGGCTCCTAGGGCGTTTTCATGGCGGCTGCCACCCCACGCCCTTACAGATCAGGTGTTCACGGAAGAAATTAGGGATGACATTGTCAAGTACTTTGCAGAAAACGAGGGTTCGGCCTCCTCTGAGGCCGTGGTGTGGGACGCTTTTAAGGCGGTAATACGGGGCCAGTGTATAGCTCGGCAGGCAGGGGTGCTACATACCATACGTCGGACACTGGCTCAGCTAGAGCAAGAACTTAAGGATCTGGACCTGGCCTTCTGCCGAGACCCGACGTTGGCTATTGCAGGTAGTCTTAAGGCAAAACTGTTGGACTTCAACGAGGAGGCGCAGAGGGAGGTGAAGTTCTTAGGGAAACAGGCCGAAGCCCGCAGATATGGGGAAGGTGATAGACCGAGCAGGACACTAGCTAGATTGATTGCTCCCCAGGCTCAGGCACACTATATACACACTATCAATAGTAGTGAGGGGACACGGGTCACGGGCCAAGAGGCGGTGCTGAAGGCCTTCGCCGATTTTTATGCTTCCCTTTACACGTCCAAACACTCTGCTGCTCCGACTTCCCTGGACGGTTTTCTTGACTCTATAGCCCTTGTCTGGTTCAATGACAACCATAGACAATACATGGACCTGCCTGTCTCGGTCCAAGACATAGCTCAGGTTATCAAGAGCATGCCAGCTAATAAAGCTCCTGGCCCAGATGGCCTAACCACAATGTTTTACAAGATGTATGCTGAAGAACTGGCCCCGAAACTGCACTCAGTATTCGTAGAGGCGCTGGAGCTGAATTCCCTCCCAGACTCCATGCACGAGGCACTCATTGTCACCCTATTAAAACCCGACAAAGACGAATTATACCTGGACTCCTATCGTCCCCTTTCTCTCATAAATGTGGACGCTAAAATTTTTGCCAAGATCATTGCAGACAAATTACAGCCGATGCTGCCAATCATCGCTCTCCCGGACCAATCAGGATTCATCCCTGGCCGTGCCACCTCGCACAACCTCAGAACACTTTTCTCCATCCTACATTATCTCCACCCCTCCGTCCAGGCCGCAGTCGTGTTCCTAGACGCGACTAAGGCGTTCGATTCGTTAGAGTGGCCGTACCTGTTTCGTGTCTTGGGCAGGATGGGCTTCAGTCGTAACTTTATTACTCTCATCAAATTGCTATATGACAAACCTCGAGCTCGGGTACGAGTGAATGGCCTGGTGTCCGAACCCTTTCCCATCTCCAGGGGGACTAGACAGGGGTGCCCACTGTCGCCCCTCCTCTTTGCTATTGCGATGGAGCCACTGGCGGCCAGAATACGCCAACACCACACGGCGAGAGGGATAAGCTTCAGCTCTCGTAGTCTGCTGATCTCTCTTTATGCAGACGACGTCACTCTGTATGTTAACAGCCCCGCAGAGAATTTGAATCCACTGCTCCGAGAATTTGTACGTTTCGAGGGTCTGGCGGGCGTGTCTATAAATTGGTCCAAGTCAGTTGCATTCCCTCTAACTGACGAGACAGCTCAACCTCCTTCGGACTACCCCCTGCGTTGGGAGACTGACGCGGTCAAATACTTAGGTATCTGGATTAGTCGGGACACGCAGGAACTATGGTCTCTCAACTTCGGCAGAGCGGTCGACTGGCTGGAGCGGAGGGTGGAGGTCTGGAACAAACTTCCCCTGTCCCTGGTTGCGAGGGTTGCACTGGCGAAAATGGTAGTTCTCCCGAAATTCCTATATCTGTTCGTTAATCTTCCGTTACCCATGACTGCATGCTTCCATGCACGAGTCCGCTCCTTACTTGTATCTCTGGTGTGGGCTGGGAGGCAGGCGAGGACCTCTTGGGCTCTGCTTACACTCCCGCTGCGACAGGGGGGCCTCGGGGCGCCTGACCTAAAGCTATACTCGCTGTGCGCTCAGGCTCAATTCTTGCATTTCTGGGTATTCCCCACCCCCTACCAGCCGCATGTGGCGGTGGAATTGGCCGCGGTTGCCCCGTTGCCACTTCGGGTGGCGTTGTATGGTAAGGTTTCCCGCCCCTCGAAGGAGGTAGACACCGTTGAGATGATCCGCTGGTCCTGGAAGGAGTTAAGTCGGAGGGCGGGCCTTCCCTTGCTCTATGCGCCGGCTATTCCACTGCGAAGCAATCCGATGCTGCCCTGCCTTTGCGCTAGGGGAGATACCATCACGCTCTAGGGGAGACGGGTGACCACTTTCGCAGACATCTACCCTGATGGGACGTTTGGAGCGTTGGGTGTCCGTGAGGACGGCCAGCCTACCTCGTTCTCGGGCGCGCTTCTGTATCACTCTCTCCGGGAGTCCTGCAAGAAGATGTGGCCTCAATTCCCCGAGGAACCTCCACAACTGGATGCCCTTCAGAACTTGCTGTCACGACCCTCCCCCGCGAAACTGGTATCTAGACTGTACAACTGCATGCAGGAGCAGGCCCCGCTCACCGTGCCTGTGGCCAAACAGGCTTGGGCCGCAGACCTGGACGGGACCCTGACAGATGACGTGTGGGAATACTGCTGTAAGCAGCTCACGGCGCTGTCACCGAACTATAGGCTACGACTGGTCCATTTTAAATTCCTGCACCGGTACTATCGCACACCAGTGCTGCTACATCGCATGGGAATCCGCACTGACGCTTCATGCTGGAAGTGTGGTGGAGCTGACGCGTCCTTCCTCCATGTGGCGTGGAGCTGCCCAAAGCTAGATGAGTACTGGTCGAGCATCTTTGAGGCCATCAATCACATATTACACAGGTCAGATGAACCCACTCCGCTTTTAGGGCTCCTGGGATACGTTAAAGACACCGAACCCGTTGACAGGAAACTGCACGCGATGCTGCTGCTTTACGCTAAACGCCAGGTGGCGATACACTGGGGCCGTGGAGCCTTGCCTACGTTCGCCGCATGGGTTCGAGACGTTACATATGGTCAGACACAACTCACGAACTACTGGGAGACGATGCCCACCGCATCTAGGCCCAATGACATCTGGGAACCCTTCCTGCAGTGGACTAGAGAGCGGGCGGGTTCGGATGCCTCTGTGGACTCCCCTGGGACGGGTGTTTCGGATGACATGGGGTGAAACCTTTGAGCCCTGTGTGCATTTTGCTGGGATGGATGGATACATGCTTGGTTGATGTGCCTGAGGGCTGTGGAATGTGTTGCTATTGTCGGATCCCATGCCTGCTGCGTGCCTGTCGGGTTTGACATGATGCCCCCCTTCCCGTCCAGGCGCCCCGCTGTTTTGTCCGACCGTATCCCCTCCCCCCCCCCTCCGCCCCCGCCCCATAGCTGCTGCCTTGCGATCCTCCTGCAGCCACCAATGCTGCTTGTAGTCGTCCCTCTATGACGGACGGGTCCTTGTACGCGAGCCCCTGCGTATGTGAGATGTGATGTCTGTTGGTTTTTTGAAATAGCTCTGCACCGAAGTTTGTTGTTTCCCTCCGATTGTTGCGGGGGGGTTGGGCGAAAAGGTGGTAGTGGACGATTTACCTATGCATTACCTTTTCCATGAGCTGCGGTCCTAGTACTCGCCGGAGTGACTGGACGAGACCGTGAGCCTAGGATTCGTTTCCAGTCCACGACACCCAAAAATGTAAGACCATCCACTCTGCACTGGTTATACCTTTGTACTCCTCACCAGGGTTAAGGGTGTGTATCTCCCTGAATGGTAGGATACTGACATTGTTTATGACTCCTAATATGGTACACCTTAATTGAAAACATTTGTTGATATCGCGGCCTGCCTCCGGGTTGTTGGCGTGACGCAGTGTAACCTTTCCTTTGCACAATAAATGTCTTACACCAAAAAAAAAAAAAAAAAAAAAAAAAGAAACAATTCTCTCCCCTATAAGAGGAGATTCTAGTGGCACTGTGAGCTAGCTAAAGCAAACAGGCTAACATATCCGGTGGGGATGCTCGGAACCAGTCTGCCACCAGACCCATAGTTTATGTTATCCGAACGTGCACATCCTGTATAGGATAAATAGGAACTACACAACATGGGATGCGGCCCTAAGCGATTACCAATGGCTGAGATTAATTTAAGCATTCCATCTATCACCTTGTTGTTTTTGCATTTGACTCTCCTTTGGCTTCACCAGTGCCCTTCAGGTGTACACAAAAATGGCGGCAGTAGTTGTTCATACCTTTGAAGGCTGGAAATATAAGTTTGACCTCCGTCAACAACTGGCTGCTGAAAGCAGGGTTACCACATACATTCATAGGCCACCTCCAGATGACGGTGAACCTCCTAAAATCTCTGGGGTTCACTTTTCCTAAGTCACACATGACTCCTTTAACGAGACTCCCTTTCATTCGAGCTGTTTTGGATACAGTGCAATTTTGGGCCTTTCCTCTGGCACAGTGAGTCCAGGTTATTTGGCCTATGGTTCAGAGGTTTCAGCCTCACTTCTGCGTCTCAGTGAGAGTCGTTCTCAGGCTTTTTGGCCTACTGGCCTCCTACATGCTGCTTGTTGATTCTCCCAGGCGGCATAAGCCGGGTCTGCATTTAGATCTGAAGTCTCAGTGTGACCAGCACAGATGGAACCTGTTGGATTCCATCCAGGTTTCGCAGAACAACTTACAGTGGTGGCTGCTTGAATGCAAATGGACCAGCAGCAAACCCCCTCTCCCTACCCCTCGTAAAGATGACTGTGGTGACGGATACAGCTCTGCTAGTTTAGGGAGGTCATCTGGAGAGTTGGAGATCAAAGGCCTGTGTCTTCAGTAGAAACCCAGCTCCACATATTTTTGGAGTTGCAGACTATTCGCATACGGTTGAAGGACTTCCTACCATCCATCAAATGGAGGCTAATACAGTTCCACTTAGACAACACCACCACCATGTCTTACTGCAACAAGCAGAGTGGTGTGGGGTCATGGGTCCTGTGCCATGAGGCACTGCACCTCTGGAGTTGGCGGGAGTGTCAGGACATCTCCCTGATCATGAACCACCTGGCTGGATCTTTAAACACCAGGGCCGACAACCTCAGCCAGGCGGTGCCTGGCAGATCACGAATAGCAGAGATAGTGCATTGCATCTTCCACCAATGGGGAGGACCCCGGCGGGATCTTTTTGCCAAGGCCGGGAATACACAGTTAACGTTTTTGTGCGCTGGAGTTTCCAAGAAGGCTCTCACTAGGAGATGTATTCCGGTTACATTGGAGCACAGGACTCTTATAAGCCTTTCTGCTCCTGCCTGTCCGGCCCAAGTTCTGAAAAATTCAGGAATAACCAGGTCCAAGTCATTTTATTGTCTCCAGATTGGGCCAGGAGAGTGTAATTCCCCGAACTTCTGGGCTTGAGTATTTATCCTTCACTCAGTCTACCTCTTTGTGAGGAACTTCGGTTGCAGCAGCGCGGCAGGATTCTGCATCCGAACCTGCGCAATCTACACCTCCATATGTGAAGATTAAGCGGCAGTAGTTGACTGTGTTCGATTTTGCAGCCGTAGTTAACGGATGTCATCCTTGCTGCCCGGCACTCCTCCACAAAGTCGATCTACACTGGGACCAATTTGTGGTATGGTGCAGAGTCTGAAATATGGCCCCGTTGCAAGCCAAACTGTCAGATGTCTTATTATTTGTGTGCTTTGGCTAAGCAAGGACTTATTGTGGTTACCATTAATGGTTAGTTGTCCTCCCTTTCTGCCTTTTTGTTTTACCCGACCAGCCATCATAGTTTAAATCGCCTGTTATGATGACCTTTGATTCATTAGTCCCCCCCCACCCCTTAGTGATGCCTCAGTGGGATGTCAATTTGGTCCTGCCTTTCCTCCTGTGTACTCCGTTCGAGCTGATGTCAGGGTGGTTAGTGATCTGCATTAAAATCTGCTACACATTTGCTTAGAATCAGCCTCCGGAAAGACTTACTGCTCATTCCACCCGGGCCAAGGCTGCTACCACTGCGTTGGCACGTGCAATACCTGTTCTGGACTTCTGTCAGGCCATGACGTGGGCATCAGTGCACATGTTCACGAAACACCACTGCCTTGACAGGTCTGATGTGAAAGACTTTTATCCCATGCTATCCTGCAGGATGTTCCACCATGGGAGGTACTGCTTTCGTATCTGTTCTAAAGGTGCGAAATCTGCATTTAGAAGTATCCAACAAAATATTCTTGGGTAACATTCTTTCTAGAAGATACTCTACAGAATCCTCTCTGCCATTACACCTGCTCTCTCTGTGGAATGGCTTCTTTTTTTTTATTTAAAAAGGTCCCAAAGTTGAGATCTGCACATTGGTACCTCTATTTATCATTTGACTTTGTGTCAGAGGGCGCCTGACAGAGTCAATAAAGAAACTGAAATTAGTGCTTAGGGGTGGCACTTATATGTGGCTCCGTTCTTCACTTCTGGGGGGGAATGAAGCACAACACCATCTACTGACATGTGGGAGGTATACTGTTTAAAGCTTCCAGATACAGTCTGGCACCTTTGAGATATTCTAAAGGTGAGGAATCTGAAGTTACATAGGGAATCCGGCAGAAAAAGCATTACCAGAGGTAAGTAACTTATCACCTTGTTGCGATCAAAGTCTGGCCTCCAGCTCTTAATAAAACTCAGAGCTAGGATGTTGGTGACATGCCTCCACCACATGCATTATTGCCAAGGCACTGGAGACCCTAGAGATTACTCTGTATTCTGCTTTCAGAGAGACAGATACCTCCTCAGAGCATATGAGTTCTGCATAAAGGTCTGAATGCCTTTTTCCATTCAACTGGGGCTCTGCTCTATCTCATCCTAGCTGCCAATGGGCAGCCTTTTCAACATTTGCTGTGGATAAACAGGCAGCTGAGAAACAGTACTGCGCCTGTGGATCCCTTTGCCCTTCATGTGCACTCCATTCCAGAGAGCTTGGTAGTGCAAACCCTATTTGCTACACAAAATGATGTTCCCTCTGGTCACATGGCAGAGAATTCATGAGGCTTTATGCCTGTAGTAGAAAAGTGCACAGCAGCGTTGATGCGCAGGTTCTTGTCAGAAGCAGCACTTTAAACTCCCTTCCAAGGCTCCTGGACCAGATTTGCACCACTTAAAGCAAGTAGAGCCCAGGTTTTGAGTTGAAGATGAAATGTGAAGTCCTTGATATCCCTGAGACTTCAGCAACAGGAGTAAAGCCAACAAGCCCTTGGAGAGTTCTTAGGTTCTGAGATGCAGGTCCAGTCCTTCTCAATCCCAGGTAAGTAGCAGCAGGCCAACATAACAAAGCAGTTCAGCAAAGTGGCAGCCCCTCCTGGCAGCACAGCAGTCCCTCTTCATAGTAGAATGTCCTCAGGTCCACAAGTGTTCTGATTAGGTGATGTCAGAGGTCTAGTACTTATACCCAGTTGGGCCTTTGAAGTAGAGAAACTTCAAATATATGCTTTGAAGTGCACACAACCCGCCTTCCTTGCCCTGGGTCCAGACTCACTACAGGTATGCTACGCTTTGTCTGGGGACATGACCCAGTGCTTTCAGGTGTAAAGTGTCAGTTCCTCCTTCCCATCCTTCTTAAGGATGGCCCATCAACAAGCAGATGGTTACTCAGTCACACCTACCCATCCTTTGTATGTGGCTGTCAAGAGGGAATGCAGGCAGCCAGCTGTCACCCACCCCAGACGTGTATTTCAGAGACATGCAGAAGGCACCAAATGATTTCAGTGAGAAAATTCCACCTTTCTAAAAGTGGCATTTTCAGAACTGCAATTTAAAAACCAACTTAACCATAAGTTGTGTTTTTAAATTGTGAGTCCAGAGACACCAAATTTGTTTTTCCTATCTTTTCCCAATTGGAAACTACACTTATAAAATGTCATAAGGCAGTCCGAATGTTATCCTATGGGAGAGAAAGGCCTTGCAGTAGGGAAAAATGAATTTAAGAGTATTTCACTACCAGGACATGTAAAACCTAAAACTATATGTCCTGCTTTTTAGATACACTGCACCCTGCTCATGGGCTGTCCAGGGCCTACCTTAGGGGTGACCTACATTTAATAAAAAGGAAGGTTTGGCCTGGTAAGTAGGTTAACTTGCCCGGTTGAAACGGCAGTTTAAAACTGCACTCACTCTCTGCAGTGGCAGGACTGAGACATGTTTAAAGTACTACTTAAGTGGGTGGCACAATCAGTGCTGCAGGCCCACTGGTACCATTTAGTTTACAGGCCCAGAGAACATGTAGTGCACCTTACTAGGGACTTTTTAAGTAAATTAAATAAACCGATTGTATCCAGTCAATGTTGCCACATTGTAAGGAGAGAGCACAAGCACTTTAGCACTGGTTAGAGCTGAAAACGTGCACAAAGTTCTAAAGCCAACAAAAAGAGGTCAGAAAAAAGAGGAGGAGGAAGGCAAGAAGTTTGGGGTGACTGAGAAAAGGGCCATTTGCAACGGCACTCTAAGCCAAGCTACTGTGCACTACTGTACTGTATGCCACTGTACACTACTCTACAATACTCTACTGTATGCTGCAGAACTGTACGCCACTTTACTCTACACAATTGCACACTTTGACATTGAACTCTACGTCACTCTAATCTACTCTGCACCACTGTACTCTATGCCACTGCTCTCTATGCCACTTTATTCTGCACTCTTCACCAATGCACTCTACGACAGTCTACTCTGCTACACTCCACTCTGCCACCAAACACTGTGCCACTCTACTCTATGCCACTCTACTGCACTAGAAGCATAAATTAGATTTGTTTTTAGTAACACATTTTATTTTTCTTTGAACCTGTAGAGAGAAGGGAAACTAGGCAGAAGTGCGACAGCTATAATGTCCAAAATGCCTAGGTCACCACATCGTAAAGTATACAGAAAAGTGATGGATGGAATGCTTGAATGAATTTCGGCCACTGGTTATCACTCGAACCGCATCCCAGTCCATTGTTATTTTGTACAACCATGCCACTTCAGTTTGGACCAGCCATGTGCAAATCAGTATTCACGCTGACGTGCATGAGCTGCTGGGCCACATCATTACTTGTATATCTTTATATGTTTGCTAAGCAGGTTTTTAAAATTTATATAAATATATATCTTGACAGGGATTGTTTTTAAAAAAAAAAATTAAATAGCACATTTTGCACAGTGGATGTAATATTTTCTCTCGCACTCTAAAGACATTGGCCTACAAATTTAAAAGAGACACTGGTCCTTGATTTAAATAAATTCAAGTTGGTTCCGAGAAATCAAAGTATTTCTACCATTGCGGTTTAAATTAACTCGCGTGCAAGCATTAAAGTGATATATATACATACCGGCACTCCGAGCAGTTGAGAAAGGCTGCAAAGATAGCTGAAACGCGTCCTGATCCTGAGTTGCCAAGAGTTTTGCTGAATAAAGTAAAAAACATACCTACGTTCGGAGCGCAGATTTCTACTAGTAGTTTTGAGGAAATCTCATATATATATATATATAATCTACTGGCGGTCGCCAGTAGATAGTTATAGTTAGGACCGTGTTTCCATAGGAAATCTCAAAATTCTATTTTGATTAACTTTGGCGCCGGATGACGAATGTTCGCGAAATTTTCAAAACTAATGGGGCGCTCCGCTCAGCTCCTACCCTGAAAGTCTTGGGGGGATTCGTCAAGCGGGGGCTGAGAAAAAAGGGGGGTCCCTAAACGCGTTTTCCCCATGCATTTTCCCATAGGACCTTTAGTCGAAGGTACAGCCCGAACGGCTGAACAGAATTACTTGAAATTTGGCAAAGAGGTAGTCCTCAGGTCAGGGAAGTGCCTTTTGCATATATGGAGTAAATCTGTTCAGTAGTTCCTGAGAAAATTGAGTTAAAAGCACATAAATATCTATAGCCGCGCACCGTGCGCGCACCCTAACGTGCGCGAGCCTAATTCTGATTGGTGGTTAAATGTCAGCCAACGTTCAAATCGGTCGAAATCAGGAAGTGTCGGCCGCCATTTTGTTTGTTTTGAGTGCAAGAGTGAAAAAGGAAGGTGGTGAACGTGAAAAGGGGGCAGGGTAGAGAGTTCCTGACCCCCTAGCCTTTGTCAGGGGGCCCCTGAAGGACCCCGAAGGCAGAAAAAAACATTAAAAAATTTTTCAAAAAATCGCGGGGTGCGCGCACGGTGCGCGCACCGTGAAAAACCCTAAAAAAAAAAAATACACTTTTTAATACGTAGTTTATTGTAAAATAAATATAGAAAAAATATAATAATACATACATAACTTAGCATTTAAAAAAACGTACAAATTCACTGAAAACAACATAGGTTTCACACACGTTATAGTTAGGAATTAGCATTTAAAAAACCTTGCAAATTCACTTAAAAAACCATAGGTTTCACACATGTTATAGTTAGGTGGACATTTCACTCGTAAAAAACCAATGAAATTCCCCCGTTATAGTTAGTTCAGATAACTATAACTCGCGCGACCGCCACTCTATCACAAGGATGATGTCATCCGTGATGTCATGACTGATGCCACTGACCAAGTCATGAGTGATGTAATATGTGACGTCATGAGCAGTGGATTGCGGGCGCGCAAGTTATAGTTATCTGAACTAACTATAACGGGGGAATTTCATCGTTTTTTTACGAGTGAAATGTCCACCTAACTATAACATGTGTGAAACCTATGGTTTTTTAAGTGAATATATATATATATATATATATATCTTTTACCCAATTGCGGTCACCACTAGGTAGTTGCAGTTATGATTGTGTTTCCATAGGAAATGCATTTATTGTGTTGCTAATAACTTTGGCCTATTTGAGAAATCTCCACAAAACCTTTTAAAAAAGTGCTACTTTTCAACTAGTTTGCACATGGAAAGTTTCGGTGTGATCTGTCAAGCAGGAGCCGAAAAAAAGGAGAGGGGGTCCCGAAACACATTTTTCCCATTAACTTTTTCTTAGAAACTTTAAACGCCACTACAGCCCAAACCGCTGAACAGAATTACAAAACATTTGTCAAAAAGCTAGATCTTGGTCCAGAAAGAGTGCTGTTTGTGTTTTGTTGTAAATCCATTCAGTAGTGTTGGAGAAATTAAGGATAACAAAAATTGTATGTGTCACGACATGGAGGATCCGTGGCGTGACATCTCAAAGTGAGACCTGATTGGCTGTCACCACCGCAACCAGAAAGTGGTGGCAGTCATCTTAGCACTCGGGACACTACACTGAGGATCCGCAAATCTGTTGCAAAAAGTTTTTTAATAAAAGAAGTGCGGGTGCATGCGTTTCTGTTGTTTAAAACCCCCCAGGAGGGTCCAGGTGTAAGACGCTTGTTTATTTTTACTGGGCAGGGGGGCATGTGTGCCCCCTCCCCAGGCCTTTTCAGCCCAGGCAACACCATCCCCCAGGGCGCAAAGTATTTTGTTGGTCCCCCTTTCCTTTAAAGTACATAGGGCCCTGGGGAATGGTGCCCCCAGGCCCTAATGAGGCTCAGGGAGGGGGCCTCTCCTCTTTAAAATACCTATGACCCTCGGGTTGAGGTCCCCGGGGCCATAATAGGCTAGTGTAGGGGGTCCACGTGCCCCTTCCCCTTTAAAAAACATAGGGCCCGGGGGGGAGGGGGTGGGGGGGCAAAACCATCCTCTAGTCAGATTATTAGACTTTCTCTTTGGGAGGAAAGTGTGTCGCAGCAACAGGGCAGAGTTCTGCACCTTAACCTGCGCACTCTCTACCTGCATCCATGGAGATTGAATGACGACAGCTGACAGCTTTCGACATTCCGTCCGAAGTCTATGAAGAGATTCTGGCAGTCAGGTCTCCCTCCACCAAGTCGGTATTCGCCTGCAGTTGGGATATGTTTGTGTCATGATGTGCTTCCCACAATGTTGAACCCCTTTCTGCACCTTTATCCAAAGTTCTTTTGTTTGCCCTATCTTTGGCCTAGCAGGGCTCTGCTATGGGCACTGTCAAAGGGTATCTTTCTGCAATCTCAGCATTCCTGTGGTTGCCGGACCAACCTTCTCTTTTCAAATCCCCAGTTGTAGCCAGGTTCCTTAAAGGTCTGCAACACATATCCTCCCCACTCCATTTATCATGCCTTAGTGGGACCTCAAACTTGTTCTCCTTTCCTGATTCGTAATTCGAACCTTTGCACAATTGCCCTGTTTGGCTGTTGACCATTAAAACTGCCTTTTTAGTGGCATTACATTGGCCAGGAGGATGACTGAATTGCAGGCCCTCTCTGTGCACCTTCCCTATACCTCCTTTTACATGGACATACTGGTCCTCCGGACACATGTCTACATCCTTCTGAAGGTTGTCACACCCTTTCATGTAGGCCAGAGCATTACCCTGTCTACCTTCTTTGCTCCGCCTCGTCCCTCAAAAGAGGTGGAGAGACTCCCCCATCTGGACCCGAAAAGAGTGTTGTAGTTCTGTCTTGATTGCACAAAAGAGTTTTGGGTGGATGATAAACCTTTTGTGGACTATGTTGGATCCAAGAAAGGGAATACTGTGCAAAAGCAGACCACCTCACAATGGATTGTCCATTTCATTAAGATCTGCTACGCATTGGCTAAGAAACAGCCCACTGAGGGCTTGCGTACTCACTCGTCCAGAGTCAAACCTGCTCCCACTGCGTTAGCGCCTGGCATTCCTCTCCTGCACATCTGTCATGCGGCAACATGGTCATTAATGCACACGTTCACAAGATATTACTGACTGGAGAGTCAGGTCTGTTGTGATGGGCAATTCACCCGTTTGGTCCTGAAGGAATTTTTGATCTAATCGTGTTCGCAGACCCACCTTCGGGGAGATATTGCTTGCATATCTATTCTAATTTTAAGGGCTCTGTGGCTAGAAACTTCTATCAGATGAACAAGTTATTTACCTTCGGTAACACCTTATCTGGTAGAGACTCTATCTAGCCGCATATTCCTTACCGACACCCCTATCCTCCCTCCTGTGCGAACCGTTAAGATTTAAGGGGTATCCATTTCAGGGCCTTTGTCTTTTCCACACCAGTGGTCAGTTCTCATTGTGGTTCCATGCTCCTGGCGTGGAAATTCGTGAAAGTAACTGTCAGTGCACGGAGGTGGCGCCTATATAGGTACCGCGCACATCACTTCCGGCATGGAGCAAAACAATGCCACCTACCTGTGTGTAGGGGTCCTGCTCGAAAATCGTCCGGATCCAGTCTGGGATATTCTAAGGTAGATATTTTCGCCTTGATAGGGTCTCCACCAGATAAGGTGTTACCGAAGGTAAGTAACTTGTCCTTCACGCCTTAAAAAAAAATTTAGGTAATGCTAAAAATATCTGTAAAATCTACAGCAAAGGATGTGGCCTTTAAAAATGATAGACTTAGGTGCCCCTTAACCCATTATCAGATTCCTGGAAGCACTGATCAGATTTTAATAAAATTTAACATAGTTTGTTGTATCTTTGTGACCCAAGCACTCGTGGACCTTTTTTACTTTTTCAGCTGAAAACAATGTCTCTGTGGGCTGTACTTGGTGTGCTGACAGTCTTAGGGAATGCTAGAGTATACCAAGGCTGTTGTCTCAATGTAGAGCCAATGAGTCATTAGACTACACCTTGCATTGCTTCAAAGCACAATCCAAATTCTTGTTTTACTCCAGTGATTGAGTCATTTTTAAATACATTTGATAATTTTTCTAAATTGACGAACCCTGGTGAAATAAATGTATTCTTCTAATGAAGGATTCTTGATATGTATCAACTATGTGTGACCCTTCAGTGTCTGCAATTATAATTCAGTGAAATGCTTTAATATAAATCTGTGCATTAAACTGACATTAAGCACAGATGGACGAAGGGTAATGTATGCATGTAAAAAAGATTGCACTGCAATGTAAGTCAACACTTTATGGTCGCTGAAATCTGTAATTCCCCATTGTGCATAGAGCTGTTTTTCTCCAGCCCGTCCTTCTGCACCAAGAATGCTGCGTTCAGGATTGCTTGTGGTTGTGGAAGGAACGGCTCATCCCGGGAATGCAGGCCTGGCACAACCCCGTGTATGGCCTGGTGTGTTCTTTGCTACTAGACATATAACCAGCCTTTTCAGTTTGTGGAAAGGATGTTTTCCAAGTTGGCCGCTTCAGTTTACGTTAGTTTGTTTAACATCTTCTAAGAAAGAAGGCTTTGGCACTTTGAACGATGATGCACTGCCACTTCTTAACACACCCTCCTTGGTTAACTCAATAGAAGGTATCCTCGTGCTTTTCGGATGCTTCTTTTTGCTTGAAACTTGGTATTTCCTTTGTTGCTTTTCAGAAAAAAAGACCTGCTTCAGAATGCATCATATTGTGTCTATTCGAGCATGTCACCTAGGTCTACTCTGTGTAATAGCCACTGCTTCTGTACGCCAGTTTATATTATTCTTACTCTTAGGACTCTATTAAGAGGCCTTAGCCCTTTGCTAAGTGGCCTTGACCCTTTGCTATTAGCCTATTAGAGACACTAGTATGTCAACTTCTGATATAGTCATTGTCCTTAATGCGGTTCTTTTAGGGGAGGGTCTGTATTAGGACTGGGCTTGAAAATCCATTCCGCTAGCAGAGGTTGCGGAGTTTTTCTCACTCTGCGTAGTGCGCGGAGTTCCAAAAAACTCAGCTGAGCTGAGTTTTTTCCTTGCATGCATCGACCAAGGTTAAGTTGGCGAGCAAGGAAAAATCTTACTCCAGACTGCCTACGGGCAAGATTTTGCAACGTGAGCCGTTGTGAATGGCCACTACCGCTCGTGTTGATAAACCTTCCGTGCGCGTTGAGGAAGCTGCTGCTCGAGTAAAACATCTACTAGAGCAGCAGAAAGAAGCAGTGCCCTCTTGCACTGCACGTGGTGCCATTTGCTCTAATTTTACAGAACAAACACCCAGTGCTAAAAATCAGCACGAATTGGGTGACATAACACACTCCGCTGAATGCGGAACTGAGTTTTTTGGTCACTTCGCAGAGATCCGCATAGCAGAATTCCATCCAGGCCTAGGCTGCATTCATGATAGAAATTACAAAAATGATAGACGCAGCAGTAGTGCAGTATATGACCATGTAGTGTGTTTAAAGAAAATATTGCTGCTTCTTTGAAGAAACTAGTAAACTTACAGTTGTGGCATTGCTATTCTGCCAGTTTACTCCTGTTACGCACACGATTGCCATTTGTTCTCCCATTCTCCCCTCTTCTTTCATTTGGGGTGTTTCTTTACGTCGCCTCATTTTGTGCAGAGAGAAATCCACTAATTCAGCCTCTAGCAGCCAGTTGAGAACAGAACTAAACTGGAAACTAAAACCAGCCACTGCAACAACAAAAAAAAATGTTGACGCTCTCCAACGTTACACCTTGTGAGTGTTGTAAGCAAGCCGGACTCTTCTTGTGTGCATTCGGTGGGTTGGCTGGGAGTAGGAAGGCTGGGTTATCCCTCTACCGAAGAAGTGTGTAAGAAAAGTGAGTCCAAAGTTGCATACTCCACTACACTGTTACGAGGATGTAAACTAAAAAGCCAGAGGATTTGACAGCAGCTGTGAAAACGGAATATATTTCAACACATGTTTTAATACATCGAGATCTTCCACAATACCTAGGAACAATATTTCTCCAGAGCAAAAATTAATTTATGTTTGTATTAAGAAAGCATGTGTCTTTATTTTAAAAAAAGGTGGCTGCAAAGCCACTACTTGTGCCAAGGAAATATGTTGTCTAATCGATACCTTATGCCCCACCAAATAATGCTCATACAGCATCCTATGCCAAGAGGAATAGCAGCAGTTTTAAATTCTCAAAAGTACTGTTGTTAGAATTCATATTCCCTCTGAATGCGAAAGACCATTGCTGTGCAAGTGTCCAAATTACCCTGGTTCGTTATGCCAGTTGTGACATTGCTTAGGTTTGTATAGCTCCAAGCACCGTGCTACCACCCTGAACTCCAAACTCCTCTCTGCTCCCTGTCTCACCCTTGTCTTCAGTGGGTATCGGAGCTCCAGCAGCTGGCACTGCAGAGACAGACACTTCTGTTTGGATTAGCCACATATGAAACCCTAGGAACTTGTGATTTCAAGTGCATTAGTAGCATTGTGTTTTAGAGGCTTCTTGTACCAGCCTAACCACCCACCCAGTCCCAAAAGCAACCCACAAACTTGGACCACACCAATAAATCCCTGAAAACGTGGGTGTCCAGTTTGGGCCTGCCTTGCACCGACTACAACATGTATCATTCGTCAACATAAACCATCAACTGTACAACCCCACACAACATTCCCTTCACCCACTACACCATTCACTACCCCCATACAACCTACAGTACCTGTCTACGACACTAGCTACATCTTATATGCTATCCAGTCTGAATAATCACCTACATCCTATGCAACCTGTACAACTGCCTACACCACCAACAATCTAAATTGAGGAACACATATACCTTTCTCCCCTACAAGATGTATAACCAACACGTTTTACCTAACACACCACATTCGACACCATCATCAGCATATAACCCCACACCACCACATACATACAGTACCCAACACCGCCAGGCACCTATGCTCAGCTTACTCTCACTCGCGCACGCACACCCTCATTCACTAAAGCAGAGCAGGAGGTCGCTTGTTCTCCTACTTGAGGCAAGGGACAAGGGAACCCTACTCACTGGGAGCCTGGGTAGGTAAGTTTATGAGGAAACAGTGGCTCCTGTGGAAAAAATAAAGGTATTCGTTTCTAATAAGGAATATGCACAATGGCAATGTACCGGGTTAAGTTGATGTCAGAAAGAAAGCTAACCATACACACTGAGGATGTAGTCAATGTGTGCTGTAGTTTATATCAGAGGTAGCGATAGTAAACATACATACAAAATGTTTTCAAAAAATATAATTTCTCAACAAACAGTAGTTAAACAATAGTGAGAGGTGTCCCAGTGAAAAGAACGTTCAGAACCGGCCGAGTACCCTGTGAGTCTTTTTACTTCACTACACACACAGTGCCACTGTCCTTCACCTTAGGCAGCACAGTCCTTGCTTCAGGTGTCCCGATATTTCCAGGTCCTGAAGAGACCCTATATCCTAAACTGGGTCGAAACGCCGTCGACAGTTAACAGAGGCGATCCATTGCCCAGCACTTATGATTGTATAACGTGCTGTTCAAACATTTGGCACATTTTCAGATGGTCGCCTAATGTTGTATAGTGAAACCTTGCACATATGTCACATAATATGCCACAACTAGATTAGGTTCTGCCAGTGCTTGTTTTAAGTGTCCTCGTTAAAACACAAGGCCTGCTGCACATGGGCAGACCATGATTGGAAACGTATGTGAAAAACAATAGACTGCTGCCAAGATCTACAGAAGACTTGCACGTGCTGCAGTTTATCTTGTCGCCCACTGCAGAGACCCAACCCTGATGCGCCACACGGGGGAGCGCATTCTATCTTCGGTGACCCAGATGGGATCTAGGGCGACACAAAACAAGTTAAGAAACATTTTGTCATGGCTGACGGTTCATTAAGACGATTAGTATCTCTAAGGGGCACAGCACTGTGATAATACTGACGACCTTAAGAGAACGCATTATTGCACCCAAGGACTACTTTCTTACCGATAGCATGCCAATTTACATTCAGTGAGCTTGTAGCGGCACCTGGGAAGACAGCATGTCTTAGGCCACCCTAATTATATTTATTTTTAACTGTTTTATAAAGTGGAAGATAGAATAACGGAGCCCTGTCCGAGGTGGTGCACCCATGATCTTAGTCATGGCGGCTCGAGCGCCCTCTCACAGGCTGACTGTGGGCGCCAGCGGGCCGTCAGCCACATCGATCCTGTGACGACTTTTGCATCATAGGTGGAAACGTGATCAATTGGTTAAATTGTGCAGTGGGACAGAGCGTCCTGCTTATACCTTTGTATATATGCCTGTTTATACAATTAGTATGTAAATATGACCTTGTTACGCAAGCTCTATTATTAGTATGTCAATAAGGACCAGTCACTCACTGTCTTTCTTTGCAGCTTTCTGCTTCCTTCACGTGTACCCACACACCCTTGGGAGCAGGGTGCAGGAGAAAGTAATTGTGGCACCTTGCAGTAGGCTTCCTAAACAGACTCCAAGTCACTGGTCCGCTGGGATGTTGCAAGTACATTTTTAAGGATTGAGGGGCTCGGGCAACACATATTTTGCTGCCCGCTACTGACAACTTTGCATCTTTCCTATTTTCAACTAATGCAAGCCCTCAGGTGGCTAAACTATATTAAATAATATTTTAAAGAGAGAGAAAAGTATTCAGACTCTCCCAATCACTTTACCAAGAGGGGCCCCTTGGAAGGTGCAGGCCCTGGGCAACTGCCCTCTTTACCCATGACTTAAACGTCCAAGCCTTGACCAATAGAACCTGCGTGGCATTAGGAGGCCTGGACTCTGCTCTAAGAAAGGGTACTCTGTCAACAAATCTGCACAGCCTTTCTTTCACCGAGGTAGACTCTGCAGCAAGAAACTTTTGCAGAATTACACCTGAACACCAACATGGCAGGTTTATAAGGGGCTTTGACTAAGAATGTTTGTAACTTTGTTGCGGGTGCTCTCCATTCCTCTGCTAAACCCTCATCGTACAAGTAATTGTCTTTCTGTTTGTCCTCTGCAACCACACCAGGATTGTTTCTCCCTCACCAGATCCTTTAGCATTGTGGGTAGTATACCCTAAGTTCCAGAGTGCTGTGGGAGGAACCAAAGTTGTGTTCATTGAGTGTTTCACTTATGTGCCACCACAAAATGTGTGGATTGTGGCCTTCATTATGAACTGTTTGCCTTTTCCTTGGATTGTCGAAATTGTGCTTTGCCCACAGTTGCTCAACTGGAGCCATGTCTGGGGCAAAGGTGACGCTCTGTCTTCATCTCCAGCCTCTGCCACCATTTCCTTTCTTGTTGCTTGGGACCTTTTATTGGCCGGGATTGATCTCGGGTGCCCATTCCCTGGATGTTGGGCATGTGTTGTAGTCAGGATTGTGTTATTTGGGAATTGTTTTTAATCATGGATCATATGGTCAGTTTTTGTGTTAACAAATTGTGTGGTCTTATCAATTATCATTTTTTGATTTCTGAATATTTCTTTTTTAAATAAGGTCAGCCATGGCCCTTACAGATAATGCTCTAGTCCGAAGCCTCACCTGAAGGATGCAAGAGGGTTTGAAAAGATGGAATACCTTTTATGGAACGATATCTTTAGACTTCATCGGTTACATTTAAAGAAAGGTTTAATGAATTTAAGCTCAATTGTTTCAGGCTGTTCAAGGGCTAAATAACAATGCCTGAGCTGATGTTTCTGCGTCACTGGTCTATTTTTGTTTCAGACTGTTCTTACCATGCACACGTATCACGCTGCAGTTTGAAGGGGGGAGAGGGTACTGTTTGCAGAACACATGGATTAAGTATTCACGAGAGAAATGGGCTCATATTTTATGAAAACAGAAACATTGAGCAGCAAACATGTATTTTTAATGTACTTTTAGTTTTTAATAATGTATACATTGCAGACACTGTTTGAACGAATACAATGCCCGTGGCTGTAAAAATGTATTAATGTCAATAAATTGCTTTGGCGTAGCAATAGTAATGAAACAGAAGGGCTGCCCTATATGCCAATCAGGAACCAATGGTGAATATAGTAACATAGTAAAGAGTGGTTAGTTGCGGGCTTATTTAGCTAAGATAATCATCAATTATTGGATATACAAGCCATCTGAACAGAAACATGTATAGATAAACAATAATATATAACCAGCCAACAATACAGCTCAGTTCGAACACATTAATTAACAAATTGAGTGCTCAAGAAGTGATCATACAGTGTGATAATCATGAGCAGGTGATGTGTAGATATAGAAGAAACAAATGACCTTGGACTCAGGACATTTTATAAAAGAAGGGAGATAAATGAGTCTATGTTTGTTTGTTGGCAACGTTTCGTCCTCTTGAGACTTGGAGGTCATCATCAGGGCTGGAAACAGATACAGAGCACTCAAAGGCTAAACAAAAGGTAAATAGAAATAATTGATGAATATTTTATGGGGCAGATGAGTGGTTAGTTTGCATATAGTTGTTGAAAACAATTTAATATGAAGAATTATAGTGGTTTCATGTGGCACCAAGCTTGCAAGCTGGCAGGCTGAATCATGAAAAAGGCATGGCTGAGTCGTGCAAGCCTACCTTCGCCTGAATAACCTTTCCACTCACTGTACCTTGCCATCAGTGATACTCCTTTCTTAGATCTGTTTTTTCATGTTTCCTAGTGAAAGATAGATAGCCATATCTGTGATACAACGTATCGCTCACATCTATTTGACTTGCTGCTCAAATGATAGCTACTTGCTGTACGTCTCAGAGTTCCTCATTTGCCTTTCTTCTTTTCTCCATATGTCCAGGTCTCTCTTCCCCTTTCTCCCATCTATTCCCCTCTCTTATGTCCATATCGCATTTCTTCCTCTGTTTCGTATCTCCTTCCTCCACTGTATACTATCCTTCACCAACCCATTTTTTTCCTAGCCCTTTTTATTCCCTTTCACAACTCTATCTTGTATTTCCTTGTCTATGTCATCACCTTCCTCCTGTTCTCTCTGGCATCCTTAGTCCTGCTCCCTTTTTCATTCCATCCCTGTTTTCATTTGCTATTTTATCTCACGTGTCTCTTTTTGATGCATGCCATGCCCCATTTCTCATTCCCTTCCCCCAAATTACCACTTTTGGATTTATACTTTTAATAGGATACTTTATAAAATGATGACAATGAGTTATTCTGTCGGTGCATGTGTGTCTGCACGTCATGGGGATTCACTGGGGCATTATGGCGCTGAAGAGCACGAATTACACCCTGGACAGATCATGGAGTTAATTGGCATACAGGGATACCAGGGACACGTCATGGCATTACCATGCACAGTAAGGATAATTGAGCACATTGTAACGCAGACTGATTTAATGATATATTATGGGTACCCAGATGCATGTCTAGGCTGTGGGGGATACCCAGGCATATAATCCCTCTGACCTGCTGACAGAGGGCATTTGGGCGCATGGTGGCATTACCTCGCATGTAGGGGGATACCTGGGCACTCGATGGCTACATTTTACTCCCTCATTTTCTTTCCTCCTTACCCGACTCCTCTGTTTTCTCTTTTGTTCTCCTCCTTTCCCCTTGGCCCCCCCCTTTGTTTCCTCTTGTTACACCTCTTCTCTCTCTTTTCCCTCTTGATTTGTCATCCCTCTCGCTCTCTACGCTTAATCTCCTCTCTCCCTTTCTTTCAGTTTAATGTCCCTTTCTTCCCTCTATCTCCTTCGATCTCTTTCTTCCTGTTTCTGTTCTATCCTTTTGGGTTTTTTCTCTTGCACCTTCTATCCTTGTCTCTTGCTTTACCCTCTCTCCCTCCTCTTCCTGTCTTTAGATCTCACCTCTCTTCTCTATTGCCTCTCTGGCTCTCACCCACTTTCTCACCTCATGAAACCTTTCCTTTCTCTTGTATTACTCTCCAGTATTTTCATTATCCTCCTTTTCTCCTCTTGCACTGCCTTCTTCATTTTCGTTCCCCCTCTATGTCTTCCTTTTTTCCTGATCTGTTGCCTTCTTGTCTGTTTCCTCCTTTTTGTGTCTCTCTCTCTAATGTCTTCCTCCTTCGTTTCATGGGCGAGTCTTGTTGCTCACACTTCATTTTTCACCCCGCACCCTCATTGTTATTTCACACTAACAGACGAGTACACTTATATGGTGAGAGTTCAATTCGTCACAACACATTGGTACAGACAGACACAGAAAGTGTTTTTTGAACAGCCTTTTCAGCCATTGCCTACTGGGGTTCTCCTTGCTTTATGCCTCGGCTAGAAGAGTTGTACATTGGATTTCGAATCAGCACACAACATTTTGCAGATGTGAACACTTAAAGTATTATATAGACACACATATTGACATAAATTCTTTTTGTTCTTTTTTTTCTGGGGTCCATCGCCCCTCGATGCTATTGTTATGTGCTTACTACCCACGCTTGGCTTTACTTCTCTGTGCTCTCTCGCCCATCCCCATCCTGCTCCCTGTTTTTTTGTTTTTTGCGTTTAGGGCTCAGTAGCTTCAAATTGCTACTGGGCCACTCAATGTCCTTTTTGTGCTGCTGCATACTTTTTAGGTCTCGCCTAGGCAGCGCTTGTGCTGTCTCTTTGAGACATGCTGTATTCAGGGTATGTGTATGAAGCTCTGCCCACTTTCCACCCAACTTTTTAATTTGCTCCTGTCGCTGTCCTTTATAAATGGTGGCTTTTCAGTGGTCAATAGTCTTAGTAGTCCCTCCTTAGTACAGCCTTTTCCCTTCTTGTAAACTCGCATGAGGACACCCCCTGTAACATGTGTTGCTACTCAGTACTTTTGAATTATAGCATGGGAGCACTATCTTCTTAGATGCCTTTCTCCTGCTTGCTGTTGCAGGCAGGACAGGCTCTCCCGCACAGTTTTTTTTAATTTTAATGTATTAATTGATCCAGTGTGGCACACCTCAATGGCAGCCGCTCCTTTCTTTTATTTGCCTTTCTCCTTCTTGTGTGGAGTACGTAATGAAAAAGACAAAATTAGAGCACTTTAAGGTTATGAGGCACTCTTTCAAAAGCATGGTTAAGGGGCTACTCTCCAGGGGAAGGGGAACACAAGCAGGGTAAAGCAAGCACATTTGATAGGAAATAAAGCTCAGCTTTGGTAAGCAAGGGGTGGGTTCTAACCTCTTTGCACGGTTTTGGTGTGGTTCATAACAGGTATTTCCTTATAGACAGCCAAAAGCTGTCTGGTGGGTGAGTCCTAAAACCCCTTACCGAGGACACTGGGCACTTTGAACGCAGGTGCTGTATTATTTAATTTGCAATAAATATCACTATACACCAAAGAAAATCAAGGTGAAATCGAGTAAAGGACACTGGTTAGAAAGCATCTTTTCTGACTACATGATCTTCACTACAGAAGAGTCCTTCTAGGGTATAGACGCTGCCTGTGGCTCACTGTTGTTTCAGTGACCTACTTTAATGTTTGACGCTAGGGATGCATCATTGTGGGACCTTTCTTTAAAGCCGTCTTGTTTGGATGCATAGACTAACGTTGAGTGCTTTCAAGCAGAGGTTGTTGTGTACGAACCTTCTACAGATTCTTTCAGCTGTAGAGAATAGTGAAACTAAAGTTGTTGAGCACTTCCACGACCTTCTGTCTTCACTTCAACTTAATGAAGGATTAGGATGGTCACTGGAAGAGAGAAACCTCAGCCCAAGCCTTCCTGCTGTCTGTGACCCTTCTGTGTGCCTCACAGAATCACCAAATCTGATGTCTTCTTCTCAGCTGCTACTGGGTGGACGCTTCACAGCAGATGCATTGGCTGGTTGCATATGCCCATTACATTGGGTTACTCCTCGGTCTCTCTTGTGTAACCACCACCCTCACAGAGGATATACTATGGTTGCATATATAATGGCTATTCTGCTGCGCTGCTCTCTTGTGAACTCCTCCGTGTTCCTAGCGCCTGGTTGCATAACGCCCATTCCGATTGGTTGCTCCGCTGTAGCTCTTGGATACACTCACCCGGGCTTATGATGAAAAATAAGCTCCAGCCCCGAAAAGGGAGTGTCCGTGCTCAAAACCTCCAACCACCAGCAAGCACACTTGTATTAGTATGTCTGGAGGTTGCCAAACTTCGGTCAGTACCAGACAGTGCTGTACTTTTTCTTTGGCCCTGTTTTTCGTTAAAGTCTCTTGGGTTTATCAGCACTCATGCAGGGAGTTTGGATCTTTGAGTAAATAAATATGCAGAACGCCATGAGCCAGGATTATCATTCTGATTTCCAAGGTGCCAGGATATCCTGCCTACCCAGAGGAGGGGCATTTGTGCATCATCATTCATGTTTTATTTAAATAAACACTTGGCAGTCATAGATCTGGGATTAGAAAAGTAAAATATTCTGTGCAAGTGCGTTATTGTTACTAAACAGTGACATTCATACAAATGGAAAACATTCTATATTTCCTGTGAGAAAAGGTCTTCGCTCTTTGCTTTGCTACTCTAAGTAGTTGGTCTTACGTAAAATCCGGCAATTAGTCATCTGTTTATTTCTGCTTACAGGAACAAGGTTGGTAGAAGCCATGTTCATTTTATTTTCACCATCTGTTTGTGCAACACATCTGCATCGGGATGTCTACAAACCACAAGGCCATGTGTTTAAATCTCCCTAGATAGGTTTCGTAAATAGGACGTGTCAAGTCGTGTTTCAAAAGATGGAAAACACTCCTCTGTAGAAGAACAAGTTCCTTGCAGTCAACTTTGATTTTTGTTTCAAGTGAACCTTACCTTGAACCCATTTTTAGGTCTCGCCTGACCCAGCGCATGCGCTGGTCCGGCGAGACTTATTGAGAGGGCTCCAAAAAGTGCTACCAGGCCAGCCTAGAGCTACAGTGCATGTGCGCGGGCACGCGCGCCGCTTTTACCACGATTACTTTCACTTTCGTGGCCGCACGGCCGCTTTGATGTTTGATGGCGATCACTTTCGCCGCTTGGCATAGCCAATAGGTCTCGCTTTTGGGACCGTATAAGTATTTAGTTATGCAACTGTTGCATGGCTAATCACATATATAAGGTCCCAAAGGCGAGACCAATTGGCTATGCCAATGCTTGTTTATTGTTGACACTGGTTAGTACGCCTTGTAGAGTCAGAGTTGGTGAGGTCATACAAATAATATGGAACCTCCTTATGACGTTTTTATCAATGCTGTCCATGTACTTCTGAGGCCAGAGCTTTGCAATAAGAGCTTATCTGGCTGCAAACACAGCATTTCAGTTGCTCCCAGATCAAAACTAGAAAAGGTCTACATTCGATGCACAAATCACAGAATGTTGTGTGGTGCATGTCATAGTACCAGCAGTAAGGAAAGCATGCATTAATTTTGGATGGGTAGGCTGGTCCCAAGGAGGGCTGGAGCGTAGGCAATGAATAGTCGGCCTGAAATGTCCTGAATTGAAATGAGGCCTTCCTGGATTATTAGAGAGAAGGAAAGGCTTGCTGAATTCAACAAAAGACGTTTCTTCTCCTCAAGTGCCACCACTTTGCTGCAAAGGTGCCCGCTCAGGAGTAGCAGATGCAGGACCGAAAGCTGCCGGTGGTGCTACCCTGGTGCCCTAAAACAGTTGTGCATATTTCTGAGAGTATGGAACATTTTGAGGGTGTATAGGGCCCTGGATTGTTCGTGGATAAGCCTAGTCTTGCTTGAATCCAGGATGAAAGGGAAATGTCTATCACCTTACCCTTGTATTATAGTATGCTGCCCACTATGCTTGGGGTTTTCAGAGACTTGAGTGGGCACAGAATCTGGATGATGGGTGTGACACGGTCTATAAGTAAAGCTAGTGATCACACGTTCACAAAGAGCAGTAATTACGGCAAAGCAAGGATCTTTGCAGAGCCATCAGTGCTTCCTGATAAACTGTTCAAGCTCTGTGATTCTGTTAGTTGTTGAGCTCTCTTTGTAGGTCAGGCTGTGCTTTGTATAGTACCTAAACTTTAAACTTTGGCTTGCAATGTCTCTCCTTTCTACAGACACTACCCTGTATATTTTCATGGTGTGATGCTCTCAGTAATTAGATCCCCCCACCTCCCGAAAGATCAACTCATGTAGCCCCTTGTTCCATGCTCTATTCTGGCACTTTTCCAGTATTACACTGTACCTCTTTTGTGCTGGCCTGCATGTCCTAAACCAGCATTGAAGTACAGTATGGGAGTGTACATGAGAAGGGTCCCTCTGAGTGGTACAGGCCCATAATTACATAGGATGTTACAGTGCATATGTACTTAAGTGTAATCCTCCTCATCTATTTTCAAATTAATGCACATACACAGGTGGCTACTTGACATATTTCAGCATTTATTATCTTTAACAAGGTGGCCTTGACACGGCGAGAACGTAGCACATACTTGACACAGTGGGAGCCTAGCACATACTGCCTTCAAGGCTACCGTTGGATAATGGTTTCAAATCAAGATATTTCAAGCAGCAGTGACAACTGCCATGAATGCCATGAGGGTCTAAGGAAATGTTCGAAATGGGGGTGTCTGGCTGGCAGTGGATGGCCACTGTCCAAGCAGGGACCCTTCTTTCCAATTCAGAGTGAAGGGCTGCACCCCTTTGACAACCCCTGCTCCACTGTGGTAACGTAGCACGAGCAGTTAGGCTAATCTCAGAGGCAGTGTGTTAAGCGTCTATGACCATACACAGTAATACAGTGAGGAACACTACAAAGGGACACAACACATGTAGTTATTAAAAATAGTTATCTTTATACATAGGCATATCACAAGACCAAATAACGAGAAAGCCACAATACTGTTCAAAAATAATTCTCTCTGGATGCTGCAAAAATAGTTCAAATGGGGAATGCACAGTTCAGTTCAGGGCAATGGTCTCTGCGACCCTTTTACTCACAGTTCTGGGGTGTTGTTGACAATAATCCACAAAAATGCCGCTACGGCGGGTTAGCGATGTTTTTCCTCAAGCTTTTGGTCGCGGGCGCTCGCTAACGCGCGTTAGCAAAAATTTTGGGGCCCGCAACCGTGCGGGCGATGATCAGGCCAGCGAGCCCTCAGCTGCAGCGATGCGATGATTTTCCTGACGAGCCACGGCTGTAGCGATAATTTTTAGGCCTGCAAACGTGCGGGGCGATGGTCAGGCCAGCGAGCCCTCGGCGGCAGCAGTGCGATTATTTTCTTGACGCTCCTCGGCTGCGGCGACTCGCTAACAGGCCTTAGCGACGAAATGAAGTCTACTGGTCCTGAGACTTCAGTCAGGAGGCTAGTTCTCTCTAGCCCTTGGGTGATTGCAGGTTCAAGATTAAAAAGTTCTCTTACAGCTCCTTTTCCCTCCTATTTCCAGTCCAATGAAAACTACTGCAGGCCAATCCAGGGAACAGCACACAACACCAGGACAGTCCTCTCCTGCAGCTTCCTTCAGTTCCACGGACAGAGGTTGGTCTTGAGATCCAGGGGCAATACAAATTGTAGGGGTTTCAGCACAGATATTTATACCCCAAAAGTCTTTGTTCTCAGAAGCTACAAGTCACTGAACCCAGCCAGAACCAGTTCTGCCCAGCCCTGGAGCACTTTGTTTACCAGGCTGCATCCTTCCTTTCAGAAAGAGGGGGTCTGCCATCAGACGCACAGTGGGAGGTGGAGCCAGCATTCACCTTGCCAGGCACAGCCCTATTCAAGTGCAGGAGCTACCCCTCCCCTCACTCCAAGGCAGATCTCTCTATTCAACCCAGGTCTGACTCAGCCTGCCCTGTCCCTCCAAAACCAGACAGCCAATACACATAACAGCAGAGCACACTGGAAGGCTTAGGCAAGAAAATACTTACTTTCTAAGAGTGGTATTTTCAAACACAGAATATAAAATTAAACTTCACTAAAAGATGTATTTTAATATTCTGAGCTCAGGCATACTAAATTCGTTTTTCTACCATGTTCTGTGGGTCAGTTAGGACTACAGAATGTAATAGCCAAACCTCCCATTCTGGCCTATGGAAAACAGGTAGCCTTACAGTAGTGAAAAACGAAATTGGGTGTAATTCACTACCAGGACATGCTACACACATCAGAGCATGTCCTACCTTACACATACAATGCACCCTACCATAGGGGTGGCTTACATGATGCCAAGGGAAGGTTCAAGGGCTGGGAAGTGGGTGCACTTCACAGCCCAGATGGCAGTTCTAGACTGCACACACACTGCACTGGCAGGTCTGAGACACACCTTACAAGCTGCTTCTGTGGGTGGCGCAAATTAGCGCTGCAGGCCCACCAGCAGCATTTGGTTTACCAGCCCTGGGCACACACAGGCCACAATTCTAGGGACTAACAGGTAGACCAAATAAGCCAATCAGGGATACATCATTTCATATGTCATCTTTATACAGGGAGCATCCGCGCTGCAGCACTGAATGGCAGTGGCGCAGCGGCCAGAGCATCTATCACCAGAAAAACAGAGGAGGCACAGCGAAAAAATGGAGGGGAGACTCACGCCAATGGTGCCAGGTCTAACAGGAAATATATAGCATTCGTACAAGCATGCAGCATTCACAGCTGGCCCTGGCAGTCATCTTTCTCTCTAGGATGAGGTTCTAGGTCAAACAATATGATTTTCAATCTTGAAGAAGGGTGACTGCAAACTCCTTTGAGTTCTACAGGTTTCTCTGACATACTTAGAAGACTTTCCCACCGACTCTGTGGTGCATACAGTAAATGAGGCAGCAACAGAAGCACGTGAGCTGAGGTGAAGGCCACCGCCGCATATCTGACTGGTCAACCAAAGATCGGGCCAAGCCTAAGCGGAGTGTGTAAGAACTGTGGCCTAGAAACTAGGTTTATGGGAAGTCTGGCACAGTCCCAATTTCTTGGACAATAGAGCGTGTTCATCCTCGATAATTCTGACCTATCTCTGTTAGTTGCACTGGAGTGGTGAGCCCATGTTTCATCCTGCCCATGAGCCACAAATCTGTCCCCTCCCAAGAGGAATGCCAATAAAATGAATACAAAATCAATGCTCATGTTTCCCATTTGTATCAATACCTTTCAGGTGAGTGTCTATAGAAGATAAGAACAACAACCATAAACTGAACTCACTAAAACAAAAGAAGAAAGAAGACTCAACACAGCTACTATACACCCGGCTTCCCTGGTGTAGGCATCCTGGTTCCTGGGGTATCCACTGGTGGGGAGAATTCCAACCTTCTGTCTTCCACTGGGATTCTTCGGGGTCCACTGGGAAG
Source organism: Triturus cristatus (assembly GCF_964204655.1). Classification (NCBI taxonomy): domain Eukaryota; kingdom Metazoa; phylum Chordata; class Amphibia; order Caudata; family Salamandridae; genus Triturus; species Triturus cristatus. The sequence continues at coordinate 1,637,864,064 of NC_140589.1, forward strand.
GGTCCTTCTTCTTAAAAACTGCAAACTTGACTTCCCCGGTGACTTCTATTGGACACATGGCTGCGTTTCCACTGTGAACACAGCCTCCATGGGGTTCCTAGGTACTTACCGTGGGTGGCTCCTTGTGTCCCCAGCTCCTCTGAGTCTCCTGGTCCAAGTCCCGACTTCGGTCAGAGTTCGCCTTCCACTTTTTTAGTACATGGTTTGGTCTCCTCCTGGAGACCACTGTATTTTGTGTTTACTTACCTGATTGCAATTGAAGTATTACTGTGCATTTGTGTTGATATCTCTGGATAGGAGATATACCAATGTGTTAGTGAGTGTTGTGCAATAAATAGAAATATTTTTATATATACACTGTGTGGTTCTTTTTCGTTTAACCTACACTATGTGATTAAACTGGTAAAGCAAGCTGCTTAACACTCCTTCAAGATATGCCTGAAGACAGCTACCACTGACATGTGGGTGCTTAAGATTTTACAGAAGTGGTACGTCCTCCCATTTATGGACACCCCTGCACCTTTGCCACCATCCCAAGAACAGCTGACAGACGACAATCTCGCCTTGCTCAATTAGAAATTGCAGGCTCTTTTTGCCAAAGGAGCCATCAAAAAGGTGCCTGCATCCGAAGTAGGTTGTTATTGCTATACCCGCTACCTCTGGTGCTGAAAAAGGATAGAGGTCTTCACCCTCTCCTAGATCTGCGCCTTCTCAATGTATATCTACTGAAAGAGAAATTCACCCTGGCTCAGTTCTTGTCTGCCCTGCAGACTGGAAGGTAGCGTTGAATTTGCAGGATGCTTATTTTCACATGCCTGTCCTACGAGACCACAGGCGTTACCTGCAGCTCATAGTGGGCCATGAGCACGTTCACTTCACTGTGCACCCCTTTGGCTTCACCAGCGCCCCTCGAGTGTTCACAAAAGTGATGGTGGTGGTTGCAGCTCATCTTCGCAGGTTTGGGGTGCCAGTCTTTCCCTACCTTGACGACTGGCTAATGAAGGCCCGCTTGCCCCAGGCAGTCAACACTCACTACCAGACTATGCCAAACCTTTTGAACTCACTGGGGTTCACAATCAAGATGCCAAAGTCACACCTCGACTCCTCCTCAGACGCTTCCTTTCATCTGAGCCATTCTGGACACAATGCTGTTCCGCACCACCCTTCGGAGCTGAGAGTCCAGGATATTCGGGCTATAATCCTGATGTTTCAGCCTCATCCTGGATTTTGGTGAAACTGATTCTGAGGTTACTGAGGTATGATGGCCTCCTAGTAAAAAACACCAGATTGCATATGCAGGCTCTGCAGTGGGATCTGAAGTCCCTTTGGGAGAAGGAACAGTAGAACCCCTCCAACCTAGACTAGGTTTCGAAGGAGACTGCAAAAGATCTGAAGTGGTGGCTGACGAACCGCGATTGGTTCAGCAGCAGACCCCTCTCTCTCCTCCACCCAAGACTGACCGTGGTGACCGATGCTTTGCTTTTGGGTTGGGGTGGTCATCCGAAAGAGATGAAGATCAGAGGCCTCTCGTCTCCAGAGGTATCTGAGCTTCATATCAATCTTCTGGAGCTGAAAGCGATCTGCTTGGCATTGTTAGCTTTCCCTCCATCTATCAAAGTGAGGCTGGTTTAGATGTTCACAGACAATACCACTGCCATGTGGTATTGTAACAAACAGGGTGGGTTGGGATCGTGGACCCTGTGCAAGGATGCTCTGCGCCGCTGGAGTGGCTGGAGCAGCAGGACATTTTCGTGGTAGTACAGCACCTGGCAGGCTCCCTGAACACCAGGGTGGACAAACTCAGCCATTGATGCCTTGCTGGTTATGAATGGCAACTACAAATTACACCCAGAAGTGCCACAAGGTCTCTTCCAAGAATGGGGAGAACCTTGGCTCGATCTGTTTGCAACTTTCTAATGTCAACACTTCTGCGTTTTGGAGTTTCCAAATCGGCTCTCGCTAGGATACACATTCCATTTAGAGTGGAACTCAGGACTGCTTTATGCCTTTACACCAATGCCACTCCTGCCCTGAGTTTTCACGCTCAAGATTGACCGGGCCCAAGTCATCCTAGTGGCTCTAGATTGGACACAGTATGGTATCCCAAACTCCTGAGTATAAGTACGTTTGTGGCATGGTGTGCAGAAAAGCAGGTTGGCCCACTTTCTGCTCCTCTTTCTCAGGTTCTTCTTTTTGTTTCCCTCGCCCCGCAGGGCTCTGCTTTGGGCACCTTAAAGGTTTATCTTTCTGCTATTTGAGCCATTTTGCGGTTGCCTGACCAGCCATCCCTCTTCAAATCCAATATTGTACATAGGTTATTGAAAGTTTTGCAACATTTTTCCACTTTCTCCCTTTAATATCCCTCAGTCGGACAGTAATCTCTTCCTGGCATTCCAAAATGTGCGCTCCCTTTGAGCCCTTGCATAACTGTCCTCGCAGGCTCCTTGCCATCAAGATGGCCTTTATGGTGGCAATAACATCTGCCCGGAGGGTAAGTGAGCTTAAGACTTTGTCATTCAAGCCTCTATACCTGAACATCTACTCAGGCAAGCTGGTTCTATCAACTAGCGCTTCCTTTCGACCAGCTCTGGAAACTGATTTCTAGGGGCAAGGTTTCCCCGTTCAGGGCCCTAGTTTTCCACACCATGGTCCGTGTTCTTCGTGGCTCCGTGCTCCTGGTGTGGAAAGTAGTGAAAAGTACCTGATGTGAGTGTGCCCGGGTGATGTCTATTGAGGCACCTGCACACCTTACTTCCGGCGCGGAAGACGCCAACTACGCCACATGGAGCTGATCGATGCCACCTACCAATGCGCAGGGGTGCTGCTCACGGAAATTTCCCAGGGCCATTCTGATGCCTGAGGATAATTCTACTGTAAAGAATCTGTGGCTAGCTAGTGTCTACCAGATAACGCGCTGTCCTTTATGCTGCAATTGTATTATTGTGAAGACAGTTTTTTGTAGGTTTGATTATAAGTTAACCAAACAGAAGGAGGGGGTGCTACATCCTCTTTATTGAGCAGGACATTGTTTGGCTCAAGCTCACCACTTAAGAACCGATGGCATAACACAGTGTCCATGTGAAGTGCATAGTGCCTGTGCTTTGCCGGTGCCAAGAAAAATGTTTTGTTTACTACCTGCGAAAATCAGTTTATAGGTTGTTTATAACAAAAAGGATATGAGATCACAAAGAATTCATTTCTACAGTGTGAGATCATCTTTTTAATGTTCTGGAAAGGTCCCACACGCCAGGGTGTAGAAACACACACGCGCAGAGCCCAGGTCTCAGGCATTCTCCCCTGCCTCCAAAGCAAACACTGCTGAGCATGAAATGCAGCTTCGAGGTTTGTTCTGCAGGTGGCTGCTTCTTCAAGGCAGCTATTTTTAAGGAAATGGGAAAGCTCGAAACTGGGGAATAGCAAAATATTTTCCTAGCAATAAGTCATTTTTTTCTCTCTCTTGGTTTAGGTTTTACACTTGCTGCAGCCCTACCTCGAGTCTAAACACAGACCTAATTCAGGCCGCCAGGAGGAGCTGTATGACATCATCATCGGCATGAAAGCCAAGTTGTGGTTGGCAGCGAGGTATGTGAAAACACCATATGTGTAAAATGTTACAGGAGGCTTCTAATATAATGATGGGATATTTTTTTTACTGTTCTTTATTGCCAAAAAACAGGTCACATTAAATAATAGAGTAATAAGGGCCTTCAGAAAATTCAGAGTTCTATTCATTAAAAAAAAGATGTCCCATAATGAGCTATCATTGAAAGGGTAAAAACTTGGAACTTAAATTTTTCACCAGGACTCTACTGTTCAAAAGCCTCCATGCTTTTCTGTGCAAAAGAAGACCTACAAAGGCAGGGTGTCTCAGTGAATTTCTCTAGCGTTGAAGACGGACCTTACGTACACTGCTGTTTATTGTTGTTATTTTTACTTATAAGGCAGTCATTCTCCACATATGTTTTCATGGAGTTCTTTGAGTAAGCGGGTGCGGCCAGTAAGCAAGGAACAACCAGGTCTTGAGATGTTTCCTGAGTCCCTACATCACTGACTACTTAACCCTTCAGGAGGCTGTACGTGGTTTTACACATGCATATATAGCTGCACCAGTCCAGAGAATAGCTCATGTTTGGTTGCACACAGTGCTTAATTTGTAAAATATTAAGTGCAGGTGCTCACATTTTTTGGGGGGAGACCACACCCATGTCCCCCGGCTCCACCTAATTTCTCCACTGGCTCCACCTACTTCTCTATATGCTCCACCCACCACGGATTCCCTTACCACCACTCACCTACAGTGCCCCTTATCTTTCCATAGTTCCTCTCACAAACATTTAATTTCTTTTTAGCGCTGCTCATACCAGTGCAGGGTGTCAGAGCACTTTATACCACAGATACATTATACAGAGACAATGAATCAGCCAAGGAAATGTCAAATAAACCCATGAGGATTACAATAAGGTGTAGAAGCACGTCATCCATACTAGGTGGGTAGTATATTTTAAGAGTAGTTTAAAAAAGCACAAACTCAGGGTTTAAAATGTACCACAGTAGTTGGGGTTGTCTTTCCTAATAAGAATGCATTTCTACCCAAACTAGCTAATGATAGTTTTCAGGTCACTGTGTGGATTAGGACTGTAATTTATGAATTGCAAGTAACCAAAGGATAACTGCGACAAAAGCAGTAACCCACTGAACTATCCACATAAAAATAAAATACAGTTCTGTGATATGCAAAATACACATTCTTTGCAGCATGCATGTTAACCCTCTTTGTTACTGGTGAGTTAAAACTTTCCCTAGAGACAAAACTCTGGCCTCTCTCCTGCACAAGCATTAATCACCACGTTATCTTTGACTTACCAAGGAGTCACTGACAGTGGTGGGTAAATAATGCCTGCTCCGCTGCCTCGAGATTGTCGCTGTAGCTGTAGTCTGTGGAGTCTGACTGCCAAGATGATGTGCAGGAGACAGGAGTCAGTTACCGGTCCATAGAGGGCCGGCTGCCCCAGTGATAGAGATGATGCTGGCCCTCTTCTCTGCAGTCAGTACCGTGCTGCGTTGCATCTAATACGCAGCTGTATATTTAAGTCACACTGAGAGGGCATGGCGTGACACACTGTCTTCAGGTCCATGCCCTGGGCCTGTAGGCACTCTGCTCCTTCTCCCACCATGACTGGCAAAGCCCCCAGCAGCCCTCAAGAGCAGAGAAGGGCAGCACATGTCAAGGCGGTCACGTATGTTCCTTACTTTAACTCCTGTGGCGGCAGCAGAAATACCTGGTGGCTGTGGCTGGCTGCGCTAGGAATCTGAAATGAAAACATCCTCTAGCTGCAGCCCACACCAACCAGAGCCTTTCTGTGACAGCCAGTGTCCGTCACTGAGTCCGTCATACATTTGAGGACTGAGGAGGCTGCCGAACTTCTGTAAGGCTGGATGACAGGAGTGTCCAAGACGAGAGTGCTGCCTCGGCCTGCGCCAGCCACAACAGAGGCCTGAAGGGTTGGTGAAATCATGATGCCCAGGGCCTGCTGTAGCAGCAGATAGGCCAGAGAGCAGCACATGGTTTGAGGTGCCGGCAATGCACACTCTAACCAACCTGGGTCGTGAAGAGCACCACTTTCCGGTAATCCACGTGAGCTGTGGCCGGCCTGCGCAGAGAACATTCTATCTCCGCCTTCAGGTGGGAATGCACCGGATCTACTTGGCCCAGAGGCTGAGGCGGTCCTCAACAAGGCAGATTTGGGGTTTTATATCCGGTCCGGCCATTTCGAAAACAAACCAAAGACACAGTTCAATAAAAAGCTCACCATAGCAACGATTTAACCAATCCCCTGAGGCCATCAGTTTTGAGCTCTGAGTTAGATAAATATATTGTGGGGAACGCAGCTGCATCACCTTTTTTATTTATGTGCAGGTCGCAGTGCTTCACTGCACATTTAACTCAAGTAGGTGTGAATGTGTGACTTATGCATTTTAGTGCGGTGATGCGGACACCAGCACTAAAATGCATTATTCGAATCCCTCATGCGCGGTACATGGCAGGGCTGACTTCTGGCGAGGGAGGGAAAATGCAATAGCCCCGGCCCTGTCAAATAAGTGCCGGTGCTTGTGAGAAGTTGGCCTGATATGTAGTGCTCACTATTCTAGTGATCACTGTGTATCATTCCAAACAACCCTTATTGATGATTGGTTGTAAGTCAACCTTATAGACCAGCTATCCTAGTAGCGTGGATACGAGCAGTCTTAGGCTAAACTCTAGAGGGCGTGTTAAGCCAGCTGTTTACCATCACATATACCCCTTGAACACCAAGTGAAAGGACACCACACAAGTTGTTATGAAAATAAAGGATATTTATTTATAACAAGACTACCCTGGCTCTTTATGAGTCAGGGAGCTAAGCACAATACAAAACTCTTAGGAAAATACTTCTGGTTGCACAATTTACACAAATGCCCGAGGGCACGAAACCATTACACTGCAAGTGGAAGGGGAGAAGTTAGAAAGTCTAAAGTTACTGATTCCGGAGTGATCCGATCAGTGGGACTAAACGAAAAAGGAACTGGACACTTGTAAAGCGAACCTGCGATGGAGCACCGAAATGCTCGAGTTACCTAGCCCAGAGGCTGCGGCGGTGGAAGGTTCGGCAAGATGTCGGAAGTCCTCGTTGTAGTCTCAGGAGCCTGAAAGAAGAGTTGCTGGCAGGCGACCAGTGTCGATGTTCAGCGAGATCCAAGCCTGGATCGGTGTTGAAGGAAACCTGAAAGCAGAGGGGACTCAGTTCTCAACCGCTAGCCAGCGATCGTGTGGGCACCAGGAGGGTACCGGCTGAAGTCACCTCGACCAGGTGAGTGGATGACGTCGGACTCGGCTGTTCCTCGGACCAGGAGGCGCGGCGGCGACCAGGATGGAGGGCGAGCTGTCCCACGAAGGTATCTGCTGTCGATGATGCTGGGCCCAGGAATGGGGCAGCGGATCTTGGCAGTGGCAAACCCACGCGGCGGAGTCAAGATGGCGTCTGGAGTGGACCAGGAGGGTCCGTGGTACTCCTCTGTTGAAGGGGAGCAAGAGCCAGTCTGGAGCAACCAGACTAGTGATGAAACAATCGTGGTGCGTCGTGAAGAGGGCCACAAGCCGGTCGGCAAGTGGTCGAACAACGCGGTGAACAGCAAGGAGCGGAAGGGCCCCCACGCAGATCTCGTGGATGCTGGGGAGGCAGACTTCGGTGCTGGAGCTGCTCAAGGTTAGGGCTCCTCAAACCCTAGGTGCACTCACTCGAGGGTCCCTCGGTGGGCGTGCTAGATAAGCGTCGTGCAGGTTCTGAAGATGGCCGGTCCCGCAAGTCTCGTCACACCTACGGCTCTCAGCTGGGCTGATGAGGTAGGTAAAAGGTCAGAGATGGCAGGAACTCGGGTCTCGTCGAGCTGGGCAGTCTTGATCCGTAGGAAAGACTTACAGCAAACCGCAAGCGCTTAGGTGGTGCCTGCTGGTGCAGGGTGGCTACTCCTTAGCCACAAGGGAGAGTCTTCAGAAATAGTCAAGAGTTCCTTTCGTGGAAAGTAGTTCAAGATTCAGAATTATCCAATTTGGGAAGGGGACTCGCTCCTACCTTTATTCTAAGAAAAGGGGCTGGCCCGTGACTAGGTTCTACCTATGGGTGGAGCCAGGAGGGGGGTGGTTACACCCCTATCCTTTGTCCGGCTTCGCCCCAGCTCAGGGGCTGGTGTGCCCCCGAAACTGGTTTGAGCCGGGCTATGCACAGTGAGCACCGGGGTGCCACTGGCAATCACCTTCCTTTCAGCCCTGCCTACCTGGGATACACAAACCCTGTCTGGGATGGTGCTAACACAGCCCTCGACAGGAAACCCTTTGTCCAAGCTCCCCTCGCTGGAAGGTCTCCCAGCAGCAGGAGGTCAGACTTGTGTCTGGTGGCAGCATCCATTTTGTGATGCTGAGGCTTGAGTCAACTTTAACCTGGGTTCAAGGTTACTTCCATGTCGTGCCCCTCTAAAAGGGGGGAATGCTAACCCCGTCGCCAGAACTGGCGAGGGGTTCGTATTCCAATTCGTATGACACCTTACTCGACATGTGTAGGTGATGCGATGCCAAAGTTAGCAAATAACCGCAAGGATTATAATGCATTTAAAAGTAGTTGGCCCGCGTCACCATGGAACGGCTATTAGGACTTGGTTCCGCAAGCCGTCGACGGGCTCAGCTCGCGCCAGAGCACCGTCCCACATGATCCCCTGCACTCTGCCTTCAGGATTGATAAGGCCTGCCATAGGAGTGACTGATAGGAATCCATGTGTCCATTTTAGGGTTAGGTGTAGGAATACTACACCTACAGCAACGGGTGATTACACCACGTTGCCCCAGCTGTCGTGCAGCCAGTTGTGTCAGATTTGGGCGGCCATTCCAGGGGTGGCATAATACATGCTGCAGCCCCTGGTAGGCCCTGGGTACACCGATGCCCTGGATACCTGTGGTATGCTGAGACAGGGACTGACAAGGCGGCCCAGTTCCAATTGGAGGATGCACCTAATGTACATGTGTGTTAATTTCGAGAGAGAACAGCTAGGCTGTGGGTCTGATTGGCAGGCCCACAGCCGGGGAAAGTCGTAAACCAATGAAGCAAAAGCAAAAAAATCTGGGTGATCATAGGATTGCAGACCCTACTCTCCTACATGACCCCCCCCAAACTTTGGGACAATAAGCTAACCTTGACCAGGTGAGTCTTCTTGCTCTAAGTGGAAATACCTGGAGAGCCCATCTGCATTGCCATGATCAGTGCCAGGTCTATGCTCCACTGTGAAGTCCATCCCCTGTAGGGAAATGGACCACCTAAGTAGTTTGGGGTTTTCACCCTTCATTTGATTTAGCCACAAGAGGGGCTTATGGTCGGTCTGAATCTTGAAGTGAGTGCCGAACAAGTATGGCCTCAACTTCTTCAGGGCCCAAACCACAGCAAAGGCCTCCCTCTCAATAGCTGACCAATTCTTCTCTCTGGGGGTCAGCCTCCTGCTAATAAAAGCTATGGGCTAGTCATGACCATCAAAATTCAGTTGAGATAGAACAGCTCCCACACCCAGCTCCGAAGCGTCTGTTTGGACAATGAATGGTCTGGAGTAGTCTGGACTCTTTAGGATAGGCGCTGTGCACATGGCCTGCTTTAGGTCATCGAATGCCTTCTGACAGCTTGCTGTCCACTGAACTTTTTTTGGCATCTTTTTACTCGTCAGGTCGTTTAGCGGGGTCACAATGGATCCATAATTTCTGACAAATTTCCGGTAATAACCAGTCAGGCCCAAGAAAGCTCGAACCTGAGTCTGGGTGGTTGGAGGAGCCCAGTCCTGGATGGCCTGTATTTTGCTCTCCAATGGTTGAACCTGGCCTCCACCTACAAGGTGGCCCAGGTATACAACCTGTGTCTGCCCTATCTGGCACTTAGTGGCCTTGATAGTGAGGCCTGCCTTTTGCAGGGCCTCTAACACTTTCCTCAGGTGGACCAGGTGATCCTCCCAGGTGGAGCTAAAGACAGCGATATCGTCCAGATACGCCGCACAGAAGTCGTCCAACCCAGTGAGAACTCGATTCACCAGCCTTTGGAAGGTGGCAGGTGCATTTTTCAAACCAAAGGGCATTACTACGAACTGATAATGCCCACCCGGGGTAGAAAATGCTGTTTTGGGCTTGGCCTCCTCAGCTAACCTGATTTGCCAATACCCAGCTGTCAGGTCAAACGTACTTAAGTAGCTGGCCGAAGCCAACCGGTCGATAAGTTCGTCTGCTCTTGGTATTGGGTGGGCGTCAGTCTTAGTGACTGCATTGAGACCTCTGTAGTCCACGCAAAACCTCATCTCTTTCTTACCGCCCTGGGTGTGAGGTTTCGGCACGAGAACTACGGGACTAGCCCAGGGGCTGTCCGAGGGTTCAATGACTCCCAGCTCCAACATTTTCTGCACCGCCGTCTTGATGCAGTCTCTGACATGATCAGGTTGCCGATAGATTTTACTCTTTACGGGCAGACTGTCCCCAGTGTCGACCTCATGGGTACACCAATTGGTCTGACTGGGCGTCAGAGAGAACATATGTCGAAAGGATTGAAGAACCTGTTTACAATCCTTTTGTTGATGTCCAGAGAGGCTGCCGCAAAAGACAACACCATCTACTGACCCATCGTCAGGGTTCTGAGAGAGCAGGTCCGGGAGAGGATCACTCTCCTCCTCCTGTCCCTCATCTGTGGCCATGAGCAAGCCCATGCCCTCCCTGTCGACATATGCCTTGAGCCTGTTTACATGGAGCACCCTGTGGGGGCTCCGGGGAGTTCCCAGGTCTACCAAGTAGGTGACCTCTCCCTTTTGCTCAATGATCGTGTGGGGCCCAGACCATTTGTCTTTGAGTGCTGCTGGGGCCACTGGCTCCAGCACCCACACCTTCTGTCCAGGCTGGTACACAGTCAGGACAGCCTTTTGGTCGTGCCAAGCTTTCTGTAATTCTTGGCTCGCCTCAAGGTTTTTAGACGCCTTTTCCATGTACTCCGCCATCCGCGAGCGGAGACCGAGTACATAGTCCACAATGTTCGATGCCGGCTTTCTGAGAGGTCTCTCCCATCCTTCCTTTACCAAACAAAGGGGTCCCCTTACAGGATGTCCGAACAGAAGCTCAAAAGGGCTGTAGTCAACCCCCTTCTGCGGGACCTCTCTGTAGGCGAACAAGAGGCAGGGTATCAGGACATCCCATCTCCGCCGAAGCTTTTCAGGTAGTCCGTGAATCATCCCTTTTAGGGTCCTGTTGAATCTCTCAACAAGCCCATTGCATTGTGGGTGATAGGGTGTGGTGAACTTGTAGTTGACACCACACTCCTTCCACATTGCAGTCAGATATCCCGACATGAAGTTTGCACCTCTGTCTGAGACGACCTCCTTAGGGAAGCCCACTCTGGAGAACACTCCAAGTAGGGCCCGTGCCACCACAGGTGCTGTAGTGGTCCTAAGTGGAATAGCTTCAGGATACCTAGTGGCGTGGTCCACCACCACCAGTATAAACTTGTGCCCTGATGCTGTCTGGGGTTCCATTGGTCCGACAATGTCGATCCCCACTCGTTCAAAGGGTACCCCCACCACCGGTAGTGGTATGAGGGGGGCCTTTGTCGTGCCACCTGACTTACCACTGGCTTGGCAAGTGACACAGGAGCGGCAAAACTCCTTCGTATCTTCGGACATGTGGGGCCAGTGAAAGTGTGGAACAATTCTGTCCCAAGTCTTATTCTGGCCTAAGTGACCTGCAAGGGGAATCTCGTGGGCCAGGGTAAGAAGGAAACCTCTCAGAGACAAGGGGATGACCAGCCTCCTGGTCGCACCAGGTTTGGGGTCTCTTGCCTCGGAGTACAGGAGTCCATCGTCCCAGTACACTTTGTGGGTACCTGTGGCGTTCCCTGCAGCCTCAGCAGCAGCCTGCTGTCTGAGGGGTTCAAGGGAGGGGCAGTCTAACTGTGCCTTTCCCAGGTCTTCCCTGGAGGGTCCGCCTTTCCCAGGTCTTCCCTGGAGGGTCCCCCTGAGCCCAGAAACTCAACCTGACCAGGTTCAAGCTCTTTCGGCTCAGTTTCCCTCAGTTCTTTAAGGTCAGCCTCCTCAGAGACTTGATCCACGACCTGGGGCAAGGGGGAAGGCGAAGCCTTACCCTTACTGCTCCTCTTCTTGGAAGGTGTCTGGTCCGTTCTTCCAGGATCCAGCACCTGTTCAGTGGGGCATCTTTTGGCCTGTGACCTGGTCACAGCAAGGACATGGGCTGGCAAGCCTAACATTTCCATGTGAGTCCTCTGCTCCACTTCTGACCATTGTGACGTTTCCAAATCATTGCCCAACAGACATTCTACGGGGAGGTCTGAACTAACCACAACCTTTTTCGGGCCACTTACCCCTCCCCAGGAGAAATCAACAACTGCCATACTGTGATTGGTAGTGACGTTGCTGGCATTGGTCACTAGGTAACTGGTACCTAGCATGATCTGTCCAGGGTCCACAAAGTTAGGTGTCACCATGGTGACACTGGCACAAGTGTCCCTGTAGGCCTGAGCCACTTTTCCATTAATCAAAGGTGTCTGTCTGTATTTGCCCAAAGTATTGGGACTGGCATCAGGGGACATATCCATATCCCCTGTACAGACAAGGACGGCCTGAGTGAGTGTGCCGACTAAGTCGTCACTCCCCTCGGTTCCCAAGGTTAACCCAACTAATGCTTTGGGAGGCGCACTACCACTGCTGACTGTACTAGGGGGTGCAGGTGCCTTAGGGGCTGCAGTGGTAGGAGTTTGCCCTCCCTTCTTGGTGCACTCACTAAACCAGTGAGTCTTACTCTTACAGTATTGGCACCACCTTTTTGACTGGCCTTCTTGCGTCTTCTTCTTCTGTGAAGCCTGACCCCCACCCTCTTTGGTTTGTTGGGGACCTGTCGAAGACTTCTGGTCATTTTGTTCGTTCTTGTTACTACCCTTCTGGTCTGCTTTCTTCTGACCACCCTGGTTCTGGTTCTGGTTCTGCTTGACCCTTGTTCTGACCCATCTGTCTGCCTTCTTTCCCAATTCTTGGGGAGAGGTCAGATCCGAGTCGACAAGGTGCTGATGCAACAATTGGTTCTGACAGTTGTTTAAAATCTGTTCTCGCATGATAAGATTGTACAATCCTGTGTAATCAGTAACCTTGCTACCCAGCAACCAGCCTTCCAAAGCCTTAGTGGCACAATCGACAAAGTCAGTCCAATCCTGAGACTGAATTTTCTGGGTGTCCCGGAACAGCACCCGGTACTGTTCCGTGGTTAAGCCGAACCCATCAATCAGTGTGCTCTTCAGGACTTGGTAGTTGTTAGCATCCTCAGCTCTAGTAGTGAGGAGCTTGTCCCTTCCTTTACCTTCGAAGGAAAGCCACAGTATAGCTGCCCACTGACTTGGGGGGACGCACTGGACAGTGCAGGCCCTCTCCAAGGCAGTTATCCACTTGTGGATGTCGCCCCCTTGTTTAAAGGGGGGCACTATTTTACTCAGGTGTCTAGTGTCTATACCCCTGTCTTTCTCTCTATTGAGAATGCTGCCACCAGTGGGATCTAACCCACTTAATTTCTGCTCTCGGGCCAGGGCAAGTCTTTCTTTGGCGAGGGCAAGTTCCTCCCGCTCGATCCTCAGATTGACTTCCCTCATCTTCGCTTCATGCTCCCTTCTCTGAGGGGACGTCATTCCTCTCTGAGAAGATGCCTGAGAGACATGTGTATGAACCGATCTGCCAGAGCCTCTGGAGAGAGACCTAGCTCGTCCGTTCCCAAGGTTAGGCCTGCTTGAGCGTGGGCCCGGGGCTCCCCCAGTTCCATTCTCATGCCTGCTTAAGTTGGTCCTTGTAAGCCTGCCGACTACCACTGGACCTTTGTCTGCCTCGTCTCCTGATAACTCCTCCTCGTCCTCCTCCTCTGTGTGGAGGTCGAGGTCTGGGTCACCGAGGGTTCCCTCTAAGGGAGGCATGTTCCCATCAGCACTGGGGGGACCTGTGTTAGAGGACCTCCTAGCATCGTACGCCTCTAAGAGACCTATCAGAATTGCGATGGTAGGGTTAGAACCCTGGTTTAGCTTCCTGGAGGCACACAGTTGTCTCATCTCCTTGAAGCTAAGAGCTGCATATCGTGACACGACCTGTGGAGGGTCACTGACCACTAAGGGAGTCTGCGAAGACTCTCCGTGGACCGACATGCTTTTCTAGTGAGGTGTAAGTGATGCACCTACCTACACTATGTGTTTACCTACTGATCCCTTGCTAAGAGTTGTAGTCAGGGTGTGCTAAGCCCTGTTACACTACAACAGCCGGTTCAGTAGAACTCGGAGTATTCTAAGTTAAGTTATATGTACCTGGGTACTTATGTGATCTTTCACTGCGATATTCTTAGGATACGTGTGTGGTAAAACAACAGCAAGCTCAAATCCCACCCGCTGCTCACCAATGTGAGAAGTTGGCCTGATATGTAGTGCTCACTATTCTAGTGATCACTGTGTATCATTCCAAACAACCCTTATTGATGATTGGTTGTAAGTCAACCTTATAGACCAGCTATCCTAGTAGCGTGGATACGAGCAGTCTTAGGCTAAACTCTAGAGGGCATGTTAAGCCAGCTGTTTACCATCACATATACCCCTTGAACACCAAGTGAAAGGACACCACACAAGTTGTTATGAAAATAAAGGATATTTATTTATAACAAGACTACCCTGGCTCTTTATGAGTCGGGGAGCTAAGCACAATACAAAACTCTTAGGAAAATACTTCTGGTTGCACAATTTACACAAATGCCCGAGGGCACGAAACCATTACACTGCAAGTGGAAGGGGAGAAGTTAGAAAGTCTAAAGTTACTGATTCCGGAGTGATCCGATCAGTGGGACTAAACGAAAAAGGAACTGGACACTTGTAAAGCGAACCTGCGATGGAGCACCGAAATGCTCGAGTTACCTAGCCCAGAGGCTGCGGCGGTGGAAGGTTCGGCAAGATGTCGGAAGTCCTCGTTGTAGTCTCAGGAGCCTGAAAGAAGAGTTGCTGGCAGGCGACCAGTGTCGATGTTCAGCGAGATCCAAGCCTGGATCGGTGTTGAAGGAAACCTGAAAGCAGAGGGGACTCAGTTCTCAACCGCTAGCCAGCGATCGTGTGGGCACCAGGAGGGTACCGGCTGAAGTCACCTCGACCAGGTGAGTGGATGACGTCGGACTCGGCTGTTCCTCGGACCAGGAGGCGCGGCGGCGACCAGGATGGAGGGCGAGCTGTCCCACGAAGGTATCTGCTGTCGATGATGCTGGGCCCAGGAATGGGGCAGCGGATCTTGGCAGTGGCAAACCCACGTGGCGGAGTCAAGATGGCGTCTGGAGTGGACCAGGAGGGTCCGTGGTACTCCTCTGTTGAAGGGGAGCAAGAGCCAGTCTGGAGCAACCAGACTAGTGATGAAACAATCGTGGTGCGTCGTGAAGAGGGCCACAAGCCGGTCGGCAAGTGGTTGAACAACGCGGTGAACAGCAAGGAGCGGAAGGGCCCCCACGCAGATCTCGTGGATGCTGGGGAGGCAGACTTCGGTGCTGGAGCTGCTCAAGGTTAGGGCTCCTCAAACCCTAGGTGCACTCACTCGAGGGTCCCTCGGTGGGCGTGCTAGATAAGCGTCGTGCAGGTTCTGAAGATGGCCGGTCCCGCAAGTCTCGTCACACCTACGGCTCTCAGCTGGGCTGATGAGGTAGGTAAAAGGTCAGAGATGGCAGGAACTCGGGTCGAGTCGAGCTGGGCAGTCTTGATCCGTAGGAGAGACTTACAGCAAACCGCAAGCGCTTAGGTGGTGCCTGCTGGTGCAGGGTGGCTACTCCTTAGCCACAAGGGAGAGTCTTCAGAAATAGTCAAGAGTTCCTTTCGTGGAAAGTAGTTCAAGATTCAGAATTATCCAATTTGGGAAGGGGACTCGCTCCTACCTTTATTCTAAGAAAAGGGGCTGGCCCGTGACTAGGTTCTACCTATGGGTGGAGCCAGGAGGGGGGTGGTTACACCCCTATCCTTTGTCCGGCTTCGCCCCAGCTCAGGGGCTGGTGTGCCCCCGAAACTGGTTTGAGCCGGGCTATGCACAGTGAGCACCGGGGTGCCACTGGCAATCACCTTCCTTTCAGCCCTGCCTACCTGGGATACACAAACCCTGTCTGGGATGGTGCTAACACCGCCCTCGACAGGAAACCCTTTGTCCAAGCTCCCCTCGCTGGAAGGTCTCCCAGCAGCAGGAGGTCAGACTTGTGTCTGGTGGCAGCATCCATTTTGTGATGCTGAGGCTTGAGTCAACTTTAACCGGGGTTCAAGGTTACTTCCATGTCGTGCCCCTCTAAAAGGGGGGAATGCTAACCCCGTCGCCAGAACTGGCGAGGGGTTCGTATTCCAATTCGTATGACACCTTACTCGACATGTGTAGGTGATGCGATGCCAAAGTTAGCAAATAACCGCAAGGATTATAATGCATTTAAAAGTAGTTGGCCCGCGTCACCATGGAACGGCTATTAGGACTTGGTTCCGCAAGCCGTCGACGGGCTCAGCTCGCGCCAGAGCACCGTCCCACATGATCCCCTGCACTCTGCCTTCAGGATTGATAAGGCCTGCCATAGGAGTAACTGATAGGAATCCATGTGTCCATTTTAGGGTTAGGTGTAGGAATACTACACCTACAGCAACGGGTGATTACACCACGTTGCCCCAGCTGTCGTGCAGCCAGTTGTGTCAGATTTGGGCGGCCATTCCAGGGGTGGCATAAATACATGCTGCAGCCCCTGGTAGGCCCTGGGTACACCGATGCCCTGGATACCTGTGGTATGCTGAGACAGGGACTGACAAGGCGGCCCAGTTCCAATTGGTGGATGCACCTAATGTACATGTGTGTTAATTTCGAGAGAGAACAGCTAGGCTGTGGGTCTGATTGGCAGGCCCACAGCCGGGGAAAGTCGTAAACCAATGAAGCAAAAGCAAAAAAATCTGGGTGATCATAGGATTGCAGACCCTACTCTCCTACAGTGCTGAGCACCGGAAAGCACCGGCACAAATTAAGCACTGGTTGCACATACCATCTAAACCCATGGTGTGCCAAGTAACCTATTCGATACTTTGACTGCCTCATCATGTATAAAAAGTAGAATCTGAAGCGCACAGCTCTGAGCATGCTCCACAGAAAGTGAGAAATCAGCTAATTGCAGGCCTATGCCTAAGTTAGGTGCAAAGGTTTGACATACTAGGGTTTCAAAACATTATTGGAGGCCAAACGTGATAGTCTTTGATTCCTACTCCTCCTCATTGGAGCTAAAGATCTACAAAGGTAAGTGCATCAAATTCTAGTATTTATACAGCAAACTTTTTCTTGGCTAGGGAACACTCTTTGTGGCGAGGCCCCTACTTTTCAAACACCGTTCAAGAAATACGTTTTTCCCCCTTTTCCACCCTACAAGTATATTCCAGTCTTTTGCACCTATGTACGTAGTTACAGGGTGCAAAGCTCATTTAAGCTGCATGGGAATGCCGACATACTTGCAAGTTTGTGTGTGTACATGCATTTTGTTTGCCTACATCCTTTTCTGCCGTAGCGCCCTTCCCGCCACCCTCTTTTCTGTCCCTAATAAAAATGTGTACATCGGTGGGAGAAATCTCAACAGACCCTTTTTTTTTTAATCAGGTTCTGTTTTTTGAATCAGGATCATGGGATCTATGCCGCCACGTGATCTTTTTTCAAATTCAACGTAGGCTCTCAAAAAGGGTTTGTAAATGAGGACTTCAATGTTTCCAGTTTTACGTATTGTAGTTCCACCTCCTTTGTGCTGCATAGAAGGATGCTTTGCTATATAATTATTGTGCATCTGCCAGCTCTCTAGAAACGAGATTTTGCTTTGTGCTTGGCCATGTGGCATCAGTTTTATTCCATGTTTCAAAGGAAGTCTTATGACAACACAAAATATAATGTCTTGCTTTGTGATGCAAAGGACCTGCAGCAGTGCTTGCATGAATCCTTGATAACTGCTGCCATGGCCACTTCATAAAGGCATGCACAATCATCTTACTGAACCCAGGCATGACAGATTGCGTAAATTCTTTAGGTCACAGCCAATGACAGCTTGTGAGACTTCAACAAGGCATACAAAATTGCATGGCAGCTGCTTATAACCAAATGGGTGATAAATACCTGGCAAAATGCATCTCGATATTCACAACAATGTACAACCAGTCTCCACATTAGGAACTTTCCCCTAACCTGCCTCTTGTAAACCATTATGAATCATTGTTCTGCAGTTGGGCTTGCTCTTTCCACCAAGTACTTCCCACAGGCATCCAGTACATTCACAGTGTCCGGTTCTCTGGGTTTCACTATATCTCGATCTTCACAACAATGTCTCTTCTGTTGTAGGTGTTACATTGAGTTCTGTACTGCCTGTCCACCAAGCATTTCAGAGCCTCATCTGTGGTAGAAATTCAGTACTTAATTTGAGCATGTGGTTTCCGGTCCTCTACACTGGTACTTGATTGTCAGCATCTGCACTTATGACAGCCTGCCACATGGTGGAGCTCTTTGTCTAATTTAGAGATGAGCACACTAACAGTTGTTTTTTTAAATTAAATACACATTAAAATGAGTAATACCTGCCACCCACGCCATTCCCATAGCTTTGGGGGCCTAGAATAGTCTGAATTGTCACACTTGTTGGAGTGTGATGGTTAGTAGTTTTGTCTGCACACTAGTAGGGGAAATAGGTGGTGCAAGCTGCAGTGGCCTCCTGACGAGGGCCCTGGTGCTTATGATTTTTTTGTTTTTTTAACAAATTAAGCATTGCAGAATTCCCTTTATAAATGCTAAAACAATACAAAACAAACACGCTGCTAAGTGAGGCTTAAATTGAAAAGAATTGAAGCCCATTTCTGTAAAGAGTACAACCAGTCTCCACAGTAAACCACTATGAATCATTGTTCTGCAGTTGGACTTGCTCTTTCCGAGTACTTCACACAGGCATCCAGTACATTCACAGTCTCCGGTTCTCTGGGTTTCACTGGGGATGCAGACGCATTCTCCATCCAACAACACCACACAGAATGGATCCAGGCAGACCTTCAATGGGTCTACGTCAGCTGGCACCCATACACCCGCATGTGCACAACACAGCACGAAAGCCATGGTGGTGGCACAAAAGTGGCAAGCCAAGAGCACCGTCACACCCCAAACCAAAATACACTCTCGGACAACTCCACCACAAGAAGCTTAGATAGACCACACCTTCCCAACATTGCATTATAATTACCTACTGCAGTTGTGATGCATATATAGGAAGCACTTTATTCTGGCCAAGCAATGGATATATGACCATCGTGACATTCCTATCCAAACTCTTAAGAATCTACAAAGGTCATTGACAAGAGCAAACTCCTTTTACCTTAACACTAATTTACACAAACTACTTCTAAACTAGTGAGCCAAATCTGTTACTCTCACACAACCAGACACCAAGATATAATGCGCACATGGGTAAGAGTAGAGTGAGAAGTCCGAAACCTGTGTCTAACCTGTGAAGATTACCTCTTTAAAAAAAAATAATAATCCGAATCTACATTAAGGATTTACAAAAGAATACGTTGGGATTTAACATTTTATGAAGGCCTACTTTCTGGACAAGTTTGATGTGCATCTGTCCTGGAGCTTTTGCTGTACAACTGGGCACATGATGTTCTCTAATTTTCTAAAGGGAAATATAACTCCCTGCCCCAAATGTAACTTTTGCCTCTCTCAACAATTTGCATGAAACCTTACTAAAAGTTTTGAAATCGGGCAAACATGTTTTTGATGGCTTCACACGGTTATGAGACGTAACTAAAGTGTTTCATGTGTGAGTTCTGTAAATAGGCGGGTAGTCAGGTGTCTGCACTTTAATTTGAAAAGGAAAGTGCCTGGACTTCTCAGCTTGGAGGCAATACATATGATGGGAGGGTACCAGCACACTTCAGTACTAACGAAATAGCCTGGGATAGTAAGTTCCTGCACTTTAATTTTTTTCATTTCAAGCACTGAGTACAGCTCAACCCTGAAACTTAAAGTTGGTACTTTAAACTTGGATCTGAGAATTAAAAACTAAGTTGCCCATTTAAGGCTGTGCCCCCCCTTGATCGTTCTTCGGAAAACACTGCTGTATCAAGCAGATGTGGAATTACATCACAAACATATTATTAAAATATAACATAATTTTCTTGTGGTCTAACTGTTCTAACCAAAACATGTGTGTGTGTGCGTGTGTGCGTGCGTGTATGTGTGTGTGTGTGATTGTATAGCAATAGCCGCATAGTTATGGTTAAATTACAAATTCCATGGAAAATGTATTAACATTGACACTGTTAGAAAAATATGCACAAAATTTGGAAGACATTTGGATCAAATGATTCAATTCAGTTTCCGTGCCCATTGGTCAGTGGGGGGACAAAGCTATTGACAGTGATCTGAAAACTGTATTCCCATTTTAAGTCGCAGAAAAATGTTTGTTCTTCACTACGTTAATAACTGGCATTTGCTCGTGGTAGGTTGTCTTTGTGGTTTTGTGAAAATAGGTGAAGTAGTTTTTGAGGCATTTTTGTTCCACAAAGGTTTCAGGTGAAAGTGACACTCTTAATCATTTAGTACATTTGTGTTGAGGAAATAGTAGGAACCTAATTTTGAATTGGAAAATATGTTAAATTGGGTGTATTTCCCATTGTGCGTGTGTCTTGAGAACCGCCACAATGTGATTGGCTGCCACCCACTGAAACTTTGTTCTGTAGTAGGGGATCTCTGTGTATAGTCATAATCTAGTGAATAGTCCCGCCCATGTGCGTGGACCCCGGAGCAATAAAAAATAATCTCTTAAGGTGTCAAATCATGCAGACCTGCATCCACCTTTAAGAGAGAATTTAATTTAAAGACAGATAATGCAGCCTATACCCCAGGCTACACTGTCCAGTACTTCAACTAGAATTCCACCAACATCCACAAACAGCACTGCCTGTCCAGCTTTTCTCCACACAGGAAAAAACCCTGCCTCTACCAGCAAAAGCCTCTGGAATGATAGAGAGGAAGGAATGGACAGACAAGCCCCATAGGCTGCCATTATGTGGCTGAGAACAGGATACTGTGCCTTTAAGAAAACTTTCCAGATTTCCAGAACTTTCCCAGTATCCCAGAATGCACAGCAGGTCCCTTTTACTTTCAGTTCTTTTTTCCGGCTCCTGCTAGCAGGACCCTGGAGCATTGAGCTCTCCCTTTTCAAGGGTTATTTGTTGCTTTTCAAGTGTTAGAAGTCCTACTGGTGTTATCAGAATGACTGGCTTGTTCGACAAGTGTCCTGATTGTGGAAGAAAAAAGGCTAAGTCAGACACACACAGGGTGTGCATAGTCTGCCTTCCCCAGTCCCACGTGCCTGAGGAGTGTGAGATCTGCTGCTCTTTTTCAGCCAGGACCCTGAGAGAGAGGAAGAAGATCAGGCTCCAAGTCCTGGAGGACAGAAGGCTGAAGGCACGAGGTGGGTCTGGAGGGGCTGATTCTGCCCATGCTGAGGCCTCTGGGGGGCTCCCCAGGGGCAGGAAGACCAGCAAGCGTCCCCTCTCCCCGTCGACGGCGTCGTCGAGGGGGATGACTACGGTCTGTTCGCCGTCTCCCCAGGGCTCTGGGGAGAAGCGGCGTCGACGGTCGTCGAAGGAGTTGAACAGGCCGCCGTCGACGACATCGGCGTCTTCTGCGACGACGCCGTCGAGCTATCGACGGCGAGATCAGGCCCGGCGTCGGCGCTCGCCGTTGAAGGGGGAGCGCCGCTCGCCGTTGGCGAAGAGGCGACGGTCGCCGTCGAAGCGATCGACGTCATGGAGATAGACGTCGAGACGATCGCCGTCGAGAAGACGATCGCCGTCGAGAAGACGCTCGCCGTCGAGAAGACGCTCGCCGTCGAGAAGGCGATCGACGTCGAGAAGGCGATCGACGTCGAGAAGACGATCGACGTCGAGAAGGCGATCGACGTCACGGAGGTCGACGTCGAGGAGGCGGCCGACGTCGAGAAGATGCTCGAAGTCGAGGCGGTCGACGTCGAGACGGCGCAGGGGGAGCCCTGACGCCAGGAGTAAGAGGGGAACGGAGTCACCGGGATCGGTGTACTCCGTGGTGTATACACCCCCTCGGAACCCTACCCCACTGCCACCACAGCCGGTGTCGCCACCTCCGCCTCCCCCTCCACGTTCTATACCACCTCGCACTCCGTTGGGGCCGCCTGCAGTTCCACCAAGGTCGGTCTTCCTGCCCAGGTATCCGACTCCGCCGCAGGGGACGCCGAGGCCGCGTCACCCACGGTCGCCGGGCCCGGCTAGACCGTCAGACAGGCCGAAGCCGAGGAGGTCGCGCTCCTGCTCCGGCAGGAGGAGAAGGTTGCGGAGCCATAGGAGTTAGTCGTCGTTGACATCTGGACGGCGCCATAGGAGGCACAGATCCAGGTCACGCACACGGTCCTCGGCCAGGGACTTCTCGCCGACGCTGTCGGACTCACCGGGGAGTAGGTTGTCTCCGGTGGATGATCTGGTCTCCTTCCAGGAGGTGCTGCTGCGGGGGGCAGCCAAGTTGGGCATCTCGGTGACGGTACCGACACCCACGACGTCCGTGATATTCGAGACTCTCCACAAAAAACACCTGTCTCGCCCTCTGCTGCCTCTAGTGCCGGGACTGGTGGAACCCACGTTGGAGTTGTTCCTCACCCCCGCGGTGACTAAATCCGCTCCCTCACGGCTCATGAAAAAGTATCGGGCCCCGGACTCGGACCCTGCTTTTTTACAGATGGACCCGAAGCCGGACTCTGTCATCGTGACGGCGGCGAGGAAGCAGCATGCGACTGCACCTTCGTCGACGGTCCCGCCCGACAAGGAAAGCCGCTGGCTGGACTCGGCGGGCAGGAAAGTGTGTGGGACCGCGTCTACCACCATGAAGGTGGCAAGTGCGGGGGCACTGTTGGGGCGTTACGACCGGGCCCTGTGGGAGTCCCTCCAACAGTATGCGGACCTGCTGCCCCGGGACCGGAAGGAGGACTTCCTGGAAACGGTGCGAGAGGGCATGCTGGTTTCGAACCAGGTCATCGGTGCGGCAGCGGATGTCTCCTTGTTGGCGGCGCATTCCTACTGTCCATCAGAGGCGTCACTCTTGGCTGCGCCTGACGTCGCTTCAAGCCAGAGGCTCAGCACAGGGTAGCCAATCTGCCCTTCTCGGGGGAAACCCTGTTTGGAAAACATGCGGATGATGAGATGGCCCGCATGAAGGCGGAGGCGGAGACCCTGACGGCTGTCGGGTTGGAGAAGGCCAAGAAGAAGAAGCGCCCGTTCCAGGGGCGGTTCGGTTCTACGGGCAGAGGGAGCGGGCAGGGTTCGGGACAGCAGCAGCACCAACAGCAGCAGTTCCGAAAGCCCTTCCAGAAACACCAGAGGGGTAGAGGAGGCCAGCAGGCTGCTACCGCTACCAAGGGCCCGGCCGGGTCTCGGCCCTGAGCGACTACTTCCCCCTCAACCGTTACCCACTCCAGTGGGGGGAAGCATTCAACTTTTTCCGGCAGAGTGGAGAAAAATTACTCAGGACAAGTGGGTGCTGAATATTGTTTGCAATGGATACAGTCTTCGGTTTATCAGCCCGCCTCCAGCGATTCCGCCGGTAAGCTCTCAGTTTCAGCTGCGAGAGCTCCAGGCGGAGGCAGACATCTTGTTGAGAAAAAAGGCGGTAGAAGAGGTACCTCTGTCTCAAAGGGGAAGAGGTCTGTACTCTCGGTTCTTCCTCGTTCGCAAGAAGGACAAGAACGAGTTCAGGCCCATTCTGGATTTGCGACAGGCAAACAAATGGATTCGCAGAGAGAAGTTTCGCATGCTATCGTTGCATCAGATTTACCCTCAGCTGCAACGGGGAGACTGGCTCTGTGCCATAGATCTACAGGATGCGTACTTCCATGTGCCCATCGCACGGAAGCACAGGAAGTTCCTGCGATTCCAAGTCGGCGCCAATCACTATCAATACACAGTACTGCCATTCGGGCTAAAGTCTGCGCCCAGGACCTTCTCGAAGTGCATGGCAGTGGTGGCGGCACACCTGCGGAGGAACAAGGTGTTTGTCTACCCGTATCTGGACGATTGGCTGATCAAGGCATCATCCTTCGCGGAAGCGCAAGAACACTTCCGGTGGACGTGCGCTCTCTTGCACAAGCTGGGGTTACACGTCAACATGTCCAAATCGGTCCCGATTCCGGTCCAGTGCATACAGTACCTGGGAGCCTCCATCGATACGTGGTCAGCAAGCGTGTCTCCTTCGGAGGAGAGACGGTTATCACTCCTTCGGAAGGCTCAGGACCTCAGGACTGCTCCATCGATGACAGTGAGGAAGGTGTCTTCTCTACTGGGATCGATGGCCTCCTGTATCTTCCTCACGCCTCACGCACGGCTGCACATGAGACCACTGCAGGAGTGCTTGGAGGATCAGTGGGATCAGAAGACAGGTTCTTGGGACGACAAGATACGACTGTCTCTACATGCTCTTCAGTCTCTGAAGTGGTGGTGTTCGGCGGAAAACCTCCTCAGGGGGGTTCCCTTCCACAAGGTCATTCCCACGAAGAGTGTCGTGACGGATGCGTCTCTCCAAGGCTGGGGAGCGCATTCCGGGGACTTGCAGATTCAGGGAAAGTGGTCCCCGTTGGAATCGACGTACCACATCAATTTCTTGGAACTCAGATCTGTCTTCCTGGCACTGAAGGCCTTCCTTCCGTCCTTCCAGACCAACTCGCTGCTGATACAGACGGACAATACAACCACTATGTATTACCTCAACAAGCAGGGGGGGTCGAGATCGCGCACTCTGTCGCAGGAGGCGCAGGCGATCTGGCACTGGCTTCTGGCCCGAGGACTGACGATTACGGCCACGCATCTGCCAGGGGTACAGAATGCTCAGGCGGACGCACTGAGCAGGCTGATTCAGGAAAACCACGAATGGGTCATAAACGACGAAGTACTAGGAGAAGTCTTCGCAAGGTGAGGGACTCCAGACGTAGATCTGTTCGCCACCGCCTAAAACAGCAAATGCCGAGACTTCGCATCCAGGTACTACCAGCGGGGGACGCTGGGGAATGCGTTATGGATCAATTGGTCGAACAGCTTTCTGTACGCTTTTCCACCCATTCCCCTGATTCCGACAGTGCTCATCAAGCTGTCCCAGTCCAGGGCACGGATAATCCTGATCGCCCCGGAGTGGCCCAGACAGTGGTGGTTCACGGACCTACTTCACCGGTCTCTCCTTCCTCACGTACGGTTGCCGTGCAGGCCGGACCTTCTCACGAAGTTCGGGGGGCGGATGGTGCACCCCAACCTCTCGTCTTTGAGTTTGGCGGCATGGCTCCTGAAATAGTGCAATATGGCCATCTGAATCTACCAGAAGATTGTATGGACATACTGAAGGAGTCTAAACGGCCTCCCACTAGGACGTCCTATGCTTATAAGTGGAAGAGGTTCTGTATCTGGTGTAAGTCCAAGAACTTTGATCCTACGACATGTAAGGAAGATGTCATCCTTCCGTACCTTTTGCATTTGGCGCAGTCTGGCCTTAATTTCCATTCCATTAAGGTTCATCTGGCTGCTTTGACTGCTTACAGGAAATGCCCTTCACAGACTTCCTTCTTTCAGATCCCTGTGGTCAAGGATTTTTTGGAAGGCTTGAAGAAAGTGTTTCCTCCTGTCAGACTTCCCTCGCCTTCCTGGGACTTGAATGTGGTGCTGTTCAGACTGATGAAGGAGCCTTTTGAACCCATTCACAAGGCTTCGTTGCAGCACCTATCCTGGAAGGCGGCGTTCCTAGTGGCCATTACATCGGCCCGCAGGGTGAGTGAACTTCAGGCATTATGTTGTCAAGAACCTTATACTGTATTTCATGCTGCTAAGGTTGTGATGCGTACTCACCCTAAATTTCTTCCTAAGGTTATCTCTGATTTTCATGTCAACCAGACCATAACTTTGCCTACGTTCTTTCAGAATCCCTCTTCGCCAGCGGAAAGGTCTCTCCATTCCCTGGATGTTCGGAGGGTGTTGAAATTTATCTGGATAAGACCAAGGATATTCGTAGGTCAGACCAATTGTTTGTTAATTACGGATCAGTCAGGACCGGTCTCGCGATCTCTAAGCAGTCCATTTCGCGGTGGATTGTGTCCTGCATACAATTGTGTTATCAAAAGGCTAATAAGACCTTAGGGGGTAAACCTAAGGCTCATTCCACCAGGGGCAAAGCTGCCACGACGGCTTTGCTGCGTAATGTTCCGATTGCGGAAATCTGCAAGGCGGCCACTTGGAAGTCGGTCCATACTTTTGCTGCGCATTACTGTCTGGACACGGATGCCAGGGCAGATGCTCAGGTTGGGCAGGCTTCGCTGCGAAATCTGTTCGCACAGTAGTGGTATTGTCTTGTGTATTTTCCACCGCCGTTGTTGTGTGGGGATGGGCTTGCCATTCTATTCACTAGATTATGACTATACACAGAGATCCCCTACTACAGAAGGAGTAGTTTATTTTCTGTAACTCCAGTTCTGTAGTAGGGGTATCTCTGTGATAGTCATAAGCGCCCGCCCTCCTCCCCGGTGGAGAGATGAATGTTAATGTAAGGAATTCTACAGGTCTGGCGTGCTATACCTTCAAAAATAACTGAAAGTAAAAGGGACCTGCTGTGCATTCTGGGATACTGGGAAAGTTCTGGAAATCTGGAAAGTTTTCTTAAAGGCACAGTATCCTGTTCTCAGCCACATAATGGCAGCCTATGGGGCTTGTCTGTCCATTCCTTCCTCTCTATCATTCCAGAGGCTTTTGCTGGTAGAGGCAGGGTTTTTTCCTGTGTGGAGAAAAGCTGGACAGGCAGTGCTGTTTGTGGATGTTGGTGGAATTCTAGTTGAAGTACTGGACAGTGTAGCCTGGGGTATAGGCTGCATTATCTGTCTTTAAATTAAATTCTCTCTTAAAGGTGGATGCAGGTCTGCATGATTTGACACCTTAAGAGATTATGTTTTATTTCTCCGGGGTCCACGCACATGGGCGGGACTATTCACTAGATATGACTATCACAGAGATACCCCTACTACAGAACTGGAGTTACAGAAAAGAAACTACTCCTTCTGGCCGCCGAGCAGTTCTTCAACCTGGGTTTTGTGAAAAGGAGACACGTTCGAGCAAGGGGGAATTTCACTGCACCAGGGAGGATCAAGAACCTTCCTGAACAGTGGAAATATTACCAAGAAAACAAGCATTGGCATAGCCAATAGGTCTCGCTTTTGGGACCTTATAAGTGTTTAGTTATCCAGCACAGAACCCTTGGTGCAACAACATCAACTGTTGCATGGCTAAACACTTATAAGGTCCCAAAGGCGAGACCTATTGGCTATGCCAATGCTTGTTTTAAAGTGCAAGATGGGCTACTGATTCACAACACTTTCATCTTGCAATCTGCACTATTTTGTTTAGAATTGCGATAGAAACAAGCACAGGCCCCATACTTAAAAAAATGCGTATTTAAAAATGCGGATAAACTCCTTTCTTCACATTTTACGGAGCGAGAGAACAGGGTGTGACATCACGCCTTTGATCTTATAAAATATTCAGATCAACCTACAGTTCAACATAATTCGAGAACTGGCGTCGAGGGAATGGTGCGGCGTTATGCAATATTGTAGTTCCATTGAACAAAAAAAACACCTGATAATGCCTGCAGGAACAGGCTCTTGGAGCTAATTGCCCACAACCATGGTAATAAAAAAACACACGCTTTTAATGGTGGTAAGAGGAAACTATAGAACAAATGCAGCCTTTAATAGCAATATTGCGGCAAGGAAAAGCAAACTATTTGTTGCCAGAATCTTATGACGTTCCTCTATACAGCCACCAGTGAAATCATGGCCATTGAGGGATGGACCTTGGTAGACGAATCATGCAGAGCGACCCTAGCGGCATGCCTCAATGTTTTCCATGTTCTCACTGCAGACATTACGATAACCCCCATGAGACCTCGAGCCGCCAGCTCACAGGAGACGACTGCGCGAGGAAGCCAAAGCCTGGCGGAACCCTCCCCAAGGGCTGTGACTGCTGTCAGAGCGACAGGTCGA
Organism: Triturus cristatus; assembly: GCF_964204655.1. Taxonomy (NCBI): domain Eukaryota; kingdom Metazoa; phylum Chordata; class Amphibia; order Caudata; family Salamandridae; genus Triturus; species Triturus cristatus. The sequence goes on from NC_140589.1 coordinate 1,637,891,749, forward strand.
GGGGCACGGGTGCAGGCAGCTTCAACTCCTGCTACAGAAAACGAACGGCTGTTCGTGATTAATTAATGATGCATGTCCATCATTAATGGGCGGAAGCTGCCTTCGGTAAGAGGGTGGGATCGGATGAAGGCTTTTTGGGGCCTGCAGCCAATCAACAGTTCAGAATTCTGTGGCGCGCTAGGATTGGTTACGGAAAGAAATAGAAAAAAAATCTATTTCTTAACTATTGTTATAATAGCGGGACCCGCGCTAAACTTTTAACATTAAAAGTGAAGCGCGGGTGCTGCGGTTATAGCAAAAGTAAAGAAATAGATATTTTTTCTATTTCTTTACTTTTGCTATAATCGCGGCACCCGCGCTTCACTTTTAATGTTAAAAGTAAAGCGCGGGTGCCGCGATTATAGCAAAAGTAAAGAAATAGATTTTTTTTCTATATCTTTACTTTTGCTATAATCGCAGCACCCGTGCTTTATTTTTAATGTGCAACGGCCTGTACCTCACTTCGCTGATGTCAGGATAAACAAACAAGCACGAGAAAAGAAAAAAAAAAAAGACGCGAGTGGTGCTCGCGCGCGCAATATCAAAAGCAGGCTGGCGAATGGTGTGCACCATGACGAGAGAGGAAAGCCATATGGCGCTTCTGCGCGTAACAGCACACTCGAGGCCAGCCAGCTTTTGCTATTGGACTTTTAAAAGCCCGTTTACAAAATGTCGTGCCAAACAGCGCATGCGCTGGCTCAGGCGAGACCTAAAAAGGCTAAATTGGCACACTTGGATGAAAAACCCAAAACTCTTCGCTGACCAGTTCAAGAACAATCGTGAAATAAAAAATCAGTAATTGGAAAAGCACACAAATATCTAGGTTTATGCCCCGTGGCTTTTTGTAGAGACCAGAGCTTACTTTGCAGGGATCAATGTTGTGCACAGCAAGCTCTAGTGCACAGGCCATGCCTTGCATCTTGAGCGTGCTGGGGTTTCAGTTGGTATGGGGTCTTACTTCATGGTGTTGCCAGAGGCTTTGAGAGAACTGCAGCAGAAGTGAGAATTGGATCTGGGTAAGGAGATCCCCTAAAAAACATGGGCTCAGATAGTTAGAAGGGCGTGAAAAAGCACTAGAAATGCCTGATTTCAACTGATCAATTTCTTTGTACTACATAGGGCATAACTCACTTCCGCCCAGATCAACAAACATTTTAGTACCAACACTGCCAAATGTTCACCTTATAATTTAGAAGGGGCGGAGTTTAGTCATATGATGTGGGACTGCCCACAGCTAGGCACATATTAGGAGGATGTAGTTATGTTGCTTTGTGAGGTTACAGAACGTCGGATAATGCTGGACATGGGCACCTGTTTGCTTCACTGGTTCCCTCACACGCCCAAGACGAAGGTAATGAGCATGTTTTTGGATTTGGGGTATTGTTGGCCAAGAGGGAAATCACGGCGCACTGGAAGGCCGCACGAGGCCCCAGCGTCCAGAGATGGAAAACGGAAATGATTAAATGGAAAACAAGCGAAAACACAGTCGGGTTTCAAATTGCTAGGCGAGCCCAAGGAGATAAAGCAATGGAAGCCGCCAAGGCCTTGGAGGCGCTGGTAGGGCTGCTGCAAGCACCAGGGGTGAACTCAGCTGAAAACTCGTCACTGGGTATGCAAATGGTTTCCCCTTGAGTTCAATGCATGTTACTGACTTGGCGGTGGCTCACGTAGTGTTGATAATGTTGACATCTGAGGGAGCGATGGACAACACTGGTCCTAACATGCTAATGTTGGTACAACTGTTGTACAGACTTTAACTGAATAGCTGCAGAATAGGACACACCGGGGGAGGTGGATGGGATAGGAGGGAGGTGGGGGTGTTTTTGTTTGTTTTCTTTCATTATACATGGCTTTAGTGTCACAATCGAGTCTATTGGGTAATAACCAGTGATGAATCCTTATTTGGTCCTCTATCATACTTACTGTATGTATATAATGCGATCTGAACTAGAAGACGTTTATACATGCTCCCTTTCCTGGGGTGCAGAAGGATTAATGGGTTATTATTTAACGCTAACTGATGATCAGTAGGCTGATGTGCACCTTTGACTCCTGTATTAGATTGTATATTGTTGTAATGAAAACTCAATAAAATATATATATTTTTTTAAATGGTGTTACCAGAGGCTGTCACCTCTTCCCCGGGCCCATAGCGCTCTTCCAGGGGCCATTTGTAGCGTGTTGTGGGCAAAGGAAAGGATGCCGGACATGGGCAGAACACGCTTCGCATGGTCAACGACCACGCTCATATATTTCTGAGCAACCCATGGTCTCGGGTTAAGCGGGTTTGGCCACTGAACAAAGCAGGTTATTAAGAAATGTAAAAAGTTGCAAAATGTAGTACATGCTTAATGTTCTCTTTGCTCATGGAATGTTTATCCTCCTATGTTCTTCCTTGCCTTGTGTGTTCTATGTTCTCTTCCAAGACAGTTGCTGTTGGCTTCTGTCGTGGAGAGTCCGTTCTTGTGTTTGCTCTGACTCATTAAACTACCCTACAAGAAGATACATATCTATGCCTGCTTATTTACTACAATTTGGCGACGAGGATGGGATAGATATGTATCTTCTTGTAGGGTAGTTTAATGAGTCAGAGCAAACACAAGAACGGACTCTCCACGACAGAAGCCAACAGCAACTCAACTAACCTCTTCTGTTATGCAATCTTTTCTCATGGGTTGTGGGATATCTCACCATCGCACATCTTTATACAACCCACAAGGCAATGGGATTTGTGAGAGGGCTAATAGGGTGGTAAAGGGCATCATACAGATGGCTTTTTCTGATGGTTCTATTGTACGGAAAATGGTCAATGAAATGTTGTGGGCATATCGCACTACACCTCTGGCTGATGGTCAGCTGTCTCCTTTTCAAATAATGAGGGGGCGGGTTCCTGGTTCTAAACTGATTCCTGCTTGGATGAAGAAGGTGGTTGCTGGTGAAAAGGATCTTGCTGCACTGCTGCCTACTTCTTCTGTGCGTCCTTTTTGTGTGGGGGATTTAGTCAAGGTGAAAAGGGGCAGGATAATCAAAGGATTGTCGAAATTTGAGGGTCCTTTTACGGTTAAGAAGGTTTTGGATCACTATGTCATTCTCAACAATGGGGAATGTTGGAATTTCAGGCGGGTAGCGTTGTATCGAAGAGGCACTTCTTTGGAAGGTCTTGGAGAATCTTCTGGAGTATCTTCTTCTGAAGAAGAAGGTAGCAGTGGGTATCTTTTGGCTTCTCTGCCTTTGGAGTCTCACTCTGCTGATGCTGCACCTCTGGTGGTTGGGGGTGCTGGGGATGCGTCAACATCTAATCCTATTCCTCTACCTGTGCCTTTGGTCTCTAATCGCACCCCACGTTTTAGAAGGGCTCCAACATTGCGTATGAGATTAGGCGGGAAGCCTCATCATTCCATTTTCTGCAAACTGTGACCTCTGTTCGAGAAAGTCTGTTGCTGCTGAGATTTTAGAAAAGAAATACATTTTCCCTCATGTCATACTCTTAATTTTGCCGGAACCATAGGAAAGCCTCCTCTCCTAATGAGAGCATCTTTTTATTAGTAGATTGCAACTCAGAACATCTTATCGTGGTAATATAGCGAAGATCTGGAAAGATGTACTTTCACCCTCTGATCAATATGCCTCTCAGAGTCACTGCTTTGACCACGCCCACATGTTGTCACGTCTCCCAAAACTGTAGTCAAAGTTCCTGATTTGTCGGTCGGAGAATCTCTGGTGGGAAGCTTCAATATCTTGATAATATCCATTTGTGACAATGGGCTCCCATCCCTTATCTCTTATTGGAGCAGTTTATCTACCTCTGACTTTAATTCCTTATAAGAATCATATGGGGGCGGGGAGGGCAGCCAGGATACGTATTCTTGTTCCCTTTTAGGATTTCCCTTTGGATTCCAGATGTGTAATGGAAGCAATGCCATAGTCTTTAAATTCAGAAAATCTCTAAACCTCATCTCTTTCTTCACTGATTACACTCCAATTTTCCGGTTAGTCTGGATCTGAATATTGTCTAAAACTCCCCATAGGGTAACAACATTTTTCAGTTCAAAGGATGGACACATTTTTGCCTTTAAATAGGACCAACATGACTGGCCCTCCTGTGGCCACCATTGTCTTTAGATTAATCTCTCTGGAGTTTTCAGAAGCTTGTGACCTGGGTGCAAAAGAATTTTGGTTCCTTTAGGTGACATAACACAGTCTCTGAAGACAATGTGGATACAAGCCTGTCTTTTCTGCTGTTTATCAACTCTTGCAAATCTCTGATTGCCAATCTCAGTGCTGCTACAAAACACCATCAGCCTACTCCCCAGGGATCCTCAGAGCCATTATTTTGCAATAATAATTAACCCTGGATCTGTTGAGGACTCCGCATCGTCATCTCTCTTCTACTGCTGTTGCTCTGTTGATTAGTGAAGATGACTCCCGGCTAGAGTCCCGGTCCTCTGAAAACCTCACAGCCAACTGCTGCTAACTTAGAAACATCTGCGGTAATCCAAGCGGAGAGACTAACCTCAGGTATTAAAGAGCCCAGAGCAGACTGCAAAGTCACTGGGCCACCCACCCATCCAGATAACCGCCACTGACTGGCACCCAATTCTCTTGAATTAGACAGTGAGAACCCGCGTACCACAGAAAGTACTTCAAAGACTGATCACTCCAGAACTTATATGAAAAGCAGCCATCACGGAGCTCGACTCAAAACATCTTTGTTAAAAAAAGAAATATATATTTATATATATGTATATATATATATATAGCTCAGAAGCGATAGTAATGTTTGCTCCAGAAAATTGAGAGGTTCCCCTAAAAACTTTAGTTGGTGACTTTTTTTCTGTACCTTGAAAAACATTTTTAAAAAACTAAAATGGTATGGAACCATTACTTGAACTCTGAAAAGGACATGGAAAGATCCGATCCTGCACAGTGCACAGCAGATGTCCCTGAGGTTTCAATAAATTATCAATATTTAAACACAAATTATTCAAAAATCATCGACACTTAATCACTTGTTGATTAATAACAGCAATATTGTGTATTGATACATAAATACAACGATATAGTCAGAATCATTGTTAATAACGAACGATATCAAAGTTGAAACAATATCATATGTTTTACAAATGTCACTTGATTGGTTTGATACATCTCAAAACCAGACATTAGCAAAAAAACAATGCATTTCGGGTATACAACCCTTCTTCAGGGGTACAAATTAATCTCAAAACAGTTTATGACGGTGCACGTGATGTAGTACATAGTTCTATGGAACCATTACTTCCCATGCTCTGCTGATGATCTCACACAAGAAGTCACCAATAACAACTTACCTCACATCATACTCCGCATTAACAAAGCTATGACACTCAGTGCAGTGTCAGGCCGTAAGCCAGGACTCTGCACCCAGAAAGTACTAAACATAGCCAAATGACGAGTGCAATGAGCATTGGGGGTGGAGGAATTTAGTATTGGGCCTGCGTGCATGGTCTTCACCTTGGGCTCACCAAGGCGCAGCTGATGGCGTTTGAGGGAAGGGTCTTATTTGCATGGTCCAGCTAAAGACTTTGCATGGATAGTCCCAGCTGAGGTGCAGGAGCATTGAGCTACTTCAGTGATGTCGTTGAGGATGTCAGTTACATTGTATAGGCACAACACCTTTCATACCCTTGACAACATATGAAAACTGGAGTGCAGTCTTGAAAAGGATGTTATTTGTAGTTTTCCCACCTGGGAGGTGTTCAGTGAGGTGCTTGACGCTTGAATACGGTGTTGCAACGTTGCTAAAGCGTTGCAAAGAATGTGCGCAGAGAGGTAGTAATGCATACCTGATACGTAACAGTTTTTGGAGTTGTAACTATGGATATATTAAATGAAGTTTAACAATAGATATATTTAATGGAGTCATCCAAGAGTGGCTAGAACTCAATCCACAGAAATACTGTTAAGCAACATTGAATATAATATTTGGAGTCTCCCAGGACCAGCAGAAGACAAGTCTCTGGACGCACTATGAAGCAACCAGTTAAAGACCACATTTCTGGAAGCACTGTTAAGCAACCAAGGTGTGAGGTAAATAGCCCTTGGAAGAACTATTAAGGAACCATTGAAATATTATATTGAGTCAAGCTGGAGTGACAGTAAACCCCTAGAAGCAGCGCAAAGAAGAATAGCCCAGATGCCATATTGGATCTGGAAATGTTTCCCAGTACTAACTCCCACTTGCCGATGGATGCGCCTTTTAGCTCCACAGTGATCATTTACTTCTCTTAAAGTGATGGTGTGGGTTCAAGCCTGCAACAGGCCTGCTCACTGAAGTCCATTCCTACTTCTTCTTGCCGTCAATGTGGATCTGGAGGCACTCCAAATTGTCTCGGGCAACTCCTCAGAAAGCAGAAACATTTCAGTCCAAGTGCTAGGCCGCAACTGCAGGAAACAAACAGATGGCTATTCCATTTGGTGACTGGACTTTTTTTCAGGATTTGAAGTTTTTTTAGAAATGTGCCCTTGTGCACTCACAGGTGACTGGAGAATAGGAGGTGAAATTCTACATCATTGAGCATAAAAGGTCTGTGCAAAACAGCAGTCTGGCTCCCGCTCCAAGTCAAAAATGTGCCATAAGCGCAAGAAAGCCAAGCAAGATTTGAACCCTTCTGCCACTCAGCAGACACTTGAAAAGTCTTTCGACTCCTGCATCTTCCGATCTGTGCAACAGTTAGTCCTGGCACACCACTATCTCTTTGGTCCATTGATGACCCCACAGCAAATTGTAGCCTTCATGGCGGCAATGCTGCAGATTTTGAGATGTTACCAGCTCCCTTTTGTGCTCCTTCGGCCCAACAGAGGCACGGTGTCCCCCTAGCGCCAGCTTCTGGGCCCATACAGATGCTGGTCCATGTTTCCACTCCGCCTTCAAGATCCATGCCAGCAGCTTCCATGCTGCTCCTTCCGTGCTGCTGCAGAGACCACTGCATCTGATCCTGACACCAGTTTGAACTATCATAGGCGTGCGCTAGGCCTATGTCGTGCTAATATAGGATGCAACAGCCAGTGGTCAATCAGACAGATCCTCAGCCCCCTTCATGATGCCTGCATTATCAGTCTGGAAATCCTCTTTTCCTCCTATTCTGACATAATCCAGACTTACAAAACATTCCCCACCAAACTGATGATGACAAAGAGGTGGACAAGCTACTCTATTAAAGAAAACTCCTTCGATTGCGAGGCTTAAAATACTTGCTGGGCCTCTTGTTAACGAAGAAGTGCCACGGTACATGTCCTCAGAGGTTTGTCAAATGTGGGGTCTGCCAATACTACCTATTTGGATTGAGAATGTTGTTCTGGGAAGACCTAATTTCTTCTTAAAGTCTTGAGGGGGTCTTTTGGTGGATCGATGGATGCCCGTTGAGTGCCTCATAGAATAAATGTATCATCAGGGCTTTCCTAAATGGCTAAAGGTGTGGAATGTTCCTTGAGGAATGTTTCAAGATACTCAAGTGTGGCTTTCCTCTGTGTTTTATCCTTTTGAACTGAGCCTCGACTACGGCTTTGGTGCTATATCCTAGCAAGGGTTGTATTTGGGAACTGGCTACCAAGGACAGTTTGGGCCTTTTCCTGCTTGGTCTTTATGTATGATGCAGGTTGAACTTTAGTCTTTGTTGATACGGAAGTCAGTAGAACAGTTTCAAAGCTTGGTTAAAATGATTTGACTTCTATAAGTTAAGACTTAATCTAACTTTTTGGCCTTTAATTTTTTTGGTTACTTGATTTAGTTATTTTGATCCACTGTGTATACTATCTATCCAAACAGTATTTAATAAATAGGTGCATTGACCTAAGAGTTTGCTGGCCTTAGTCTAATCGAAGTTCAGTTAAGTTTAATTTGGTGCTTGTTCTGAAGGAGTGGAAAAACCCTACGCATTATAACATGAAACCTGGTATTCTTTGTGACCGTTGCAATTTTCTTTAAGAAGGAGAAATAATTTAGGGCGTTTCAGATCCATAGATGTTTGGTTTCTGTGATGTGGTTGCATAATTCCTCCGGGTAAATAGATATATGAGGGGGATTTGGTCGGATCTTGGTTGTCCTGCGGGTAAATAGATATATGAGGGGGATTGGGTCGGATCTTGGTTGTCCTGCGGGTAAATAGATATATGAGGGGGATTGGGTCGGATCTTGGTTGTCCTGCGGGTAAATAGATATATGAGGGGGATTGGGTCGGATCTTGGTTGTCCTGCGGGTAAATAGATATATGAGGGGGATTGGGTCGGATCTTGGTTGTCCTGCGGGTAAATAGATATATGAGGGGGATTGGGTCGGATCTTGGTTGTCCTGCCCTTATAGACACATTTGATTGTCTCATTCAACTGTTTATTTGAGTAGCCAATTGGTGCTTTTGCTCAAGTTTTGTCTCAGTTGTTCCCTAACCAAGCCTGAATCTGTGTGTTTCTGTGGATATTTGAAAATTAAATTAAAGTTGTAGATTTATTTAACGCAGCTTATCACCCGTGAGGGTATGCAGGCACTGTCCATGGGCACGGGGAGATTACGTGATTTGCCCAGAATCACAGGATGATGAGTTGTCGCCGAGACTCGAACCCGGATCCCCAGCTCCGAAGTCGGCAGCTCTGGCCACTGCACCACATGTCTCCCCCGAGTGCCGCATGTAGATGTTTAACTGTTGAGTAGATAGTGAAGGTCTTTGGAGTACTCCAGAGGTGTCTGTTTGATTGGCTTTGTGGTTTTTACCCGTTCTCATTTGCTGCCTCTGGACCAAGATGGAGTAGAACCACAGTATGGCAGGACCTGATGCTCCAGTCCATTTTTGGTGCACCTGATACTCCAGTCCCTTTTGGTGCACCTGATGCTCCAGTCCATTTTTGGTGCAGGTCAAGAAGTGTTTCATAGTCTTTTGTTCCACATGATGTCGAAAGGTGTAGATGGATCAGGACTTCCGGCTCTTTTAGTTCAAGTGACATGAGGAGGTCTTCTGATGTTGAATATAGTGGACTCAATGCCCAAGTCATCTCAACCCTTACTGCGTGGTCTTGGAGGTCATTGCTTAATTCACTGTGCTCTCGGAGCTTGAGTGTGGGTGGTAGTTTGACATGGTCCTTATGGTCAGATTTGTGAGTAGCTGAATTTGTATTGCATGCTAAGGACACGTGGAACTGCTTGGTGGAAGAAGGGGCTAATCAATGCAGTGTGTGGAATCAAGGTTTTCGATATTTCTTTTAATGGCGTAGTTCTTTCTTTCTTTCTCGGATTCGCCTTCTTCCCCTGAGCTCCCTGGTCATATTCATGACAATGATGTCCTTCCTTTTTTTGTACAGCGCTTCCTCGTACATTTTTTGCAGTTCACAATTCATGTAAAAGCAGGTCTCAGATATTGCACTTTAGGCTGAAACACGTATTTCCAGAATATACCGGGCTGGGGCTCTGTCCCCTGTGGTAAAAGTGTGAACCCAGCGCACATTTCTTTATTGGAACAAATGCCTTGTCCAAACATTTAGCGGTTCCCTGGGGCCTCCTTACTGCCGGCTTACTTAGCTTGAAAGTCTTTTAGCTCGAAAACTATTTCTAAAATTAGGTAAGTGAATGGCTTTGAAACCTCATCTGTGAGTAGAGCTGCAATGGCTTCGCTCTCTGCTCTGGTGTTAGCTCCAGATTAATGGTTCTCTCACCCAAGACAAAGTTTGCGTCTGTTTGTGGGTGATAGACGGCCTCATCAGACCCCCCACTTATTTACTCAGAAAATAAAGGCCATCATATGGGAGCTGTTCCTCCCTCAGATGAATAGCGCAAACACAGACGTGCAAACAACCTATGGGACTTAACCTGAAAAAGATTTGAAAGCCATTCCTTGTGATGGCACTTTAAGCGAGCAGGGCTGCTTCGTGTATTGACCTGTCAGCTGACAGAAGGCGTCCATTTTGTGCAAACAAATGCAAAGCTTTGCTTCTGAACGCCTGAAATAACCATAGTTGTTTGGTAACTGTTCATGATACGTGTTCACACTAATACTTAGTGATATTGCCCATTTTTACTTAAGCTAATTTTTTTCCTCTTTTTTGTCACTTTGAAAACAGGTAGTAAGTAAGTAAACATTTGTAAAGCGCATCGAATGCCAAGGCGTCTTGGCGCTAGAGGGTACATGTACTTCATCTAAGAATGAGGGATAAATTTGCTTTTACTTGGAGGGGAAAAGCCAAGTTTTGAGCTGCTTCCTGAAAGATCTGTTAGATTGCAATCTGATTGAGACCGGCAGCGCGCTCCAAAGATTTGCTGTCCGGTAGGATAGACTTCAACCACCCCAACTAGCCCTTCCAATCCTAGGAACAAGAACTAGCCCAGCATTGGCAGACCTTAGGTCCCGTCGCGGAACATACCAGGCAAAAAGTTTCTGCAGATCACAAGGCCCCCCCCATACAATGCTTTGTGCACCAAACATAGTGCTTTAAACCAAATCCTTTCCTGGACAGGTAAACAGTGGAGGTCCCTAATGCGGATGGATATATATATATATTTTTTTTTTTTACAGAGTTTTATGTAGCTCAAACTTGACCCGAAGGTATTGGGTATCAGAGCGCTTTACGTAGCACCATTTGCGTTACATGAGGACACATTCATTTTTGTTAGGCACGGGGAGATCAAGTGATTTGCCCAGAATCGCAGGATGTTCAGCGTCATTGCCGAAACTCGAACCCGGTTCCCCAGATTCGGGGTCGACCGCCCTAGCCGTTAGGCCAACTCCTCTCCCCAAATGGGATGAAATAGAATTGTAATAATTTTTGTCATGCTGAGTGACATAACTCATACTTCTTGTTCTCACTCTCTCTATAATTTACGGAATATTCTGCTGCTCCACAGGCCAGGCCATTGAGCAATCTTGAAAAACGCGCTAATGTTTTGAATTGAAGAAACAAAGGTGATGTGCACTCACAACCCCTTCCTTTCTGCCATCGTCTGCATCTTACTTGTAGTTTCGTATCGACTTTTAGCTTATAAGGATGAGAACCGAGTACCATTCCCTGCACTTCAAATTTCCATGGTTTTCGTTGTATTGCCCTCTTTACGTTTGCAGTGCAGCTTTCGCTTAAACTTTTGTGATGAACGGTAAAGAGCGATAAGAAACACTACAGAGAGAGGGGGTTTGGCTCTCCCCACATGTTGATCTTCTTTCTCCTTACTGGATTTGATTGGGCAGAAGTTGTGTGCTTTCACTGAAAAATAGTTTGATATAATAGAAAGCCAATGGTCAAGACTGTAGGCCTGGTTGGTTCATTCGGCACAGTTATGTCAGAGGCCTTACGTCAGATCTGTTTAATATGAAAACATAATACTAAGGTAGTAGGCCGGAATCATTTATTGTGAAAAGCATGTGTTAAAGCCAGTTGGTATTTATGGATGGATTGTTGTTCCAATGTGTTAAGACCTGTAGTCAGGTATTTTCTAAAGCAGGCCTATGGTCTCATACTGTAGAATTTTTGACCAAAACAGTCAACAGGTATATAAATATTATAGAAAATAGTTGTTGTTGAATTTCTTCCCAAAAACCACACAAAGTGGCTTTACATTGTGAACTCTCTTACAAATACGGTAGGAAGGGGCTTTGCCAGACACCGTTGGCACCATTGTGAACTCTTTGATAAATGCAGTTCGAAGTGGTTTTATTGTTGTACATTGTGAAGTCTGACAGTTTCAAGAGTAAAGGTTTTTAATTGTGATCTCTGAAAAATGCAATGGGAAGTAGTTTAGTACCTATATCATTTTTTTTAGGTCTGACCAAATTAAAGGTTTTTAAGATGGAGAGCTAATGATCATGTCAATGTATACGTTGGTTCTGCCTAAATTGTTTACCTGAGAGGGTCCTGTGAATGTTCAAGTTGAAGCCCAAATTATACATTATTAGTTATTAAATGTGATGGTAGATGCAGCAGGCTTCTCGTTTTGCATAGTAAACATCTTGGTAAAGCCTATAGACTTACACTTTTTGATTGTGAAAAGTTTCCTGTTTTCCAGTAGCCCTGTAACCGACATTTGTTATTTTTATGTCGAAGCCTACCAGACAGCAGTCTGGTTTGCTGAAGACATCTTGGGGACATTTGGAAAGCTTCCCTGGGAATGCATCCATTGGCATTTTGGTTTGGAACTGACGTTTGCTTGCTTTCAATTTGCTTGCTTTATTTGTTTTAGGCCATCCTTCATGTATTTGCCAGCTCCTTCTATTCTTCCAGGAATGCTCGCTTTCTGTAAACAGGACTTTAAATCTTGTTCTTATTTTGTCACATTTGCTGTGCATTCAAAGAGAGAGGTTAAATGTCAGGCTCTGTCTTCGAGGGAGCTTGGTGTTTACTTTTCTTTATCTGACTTCAAAGTGAGAGTATTTATGTGACAATCTTGCTGTGAAAGGATATGTGGCAATCTTGCTGTGAAGGGAAAAGCTTTTTTCTAGCACACAACACAATGTAATTGTCTATAAATGAACTGTGCAAATATTTCAGAATATATTTCAAAATTGGGAAAGCACTAATGAACACATTGTTTTGGAATTTTAAAGTGTGGTGAAAAAAAATATTTTAATACGATCAGAACAAATCAATGCACTAGGTGATGACATTTCCACATACTATTGTTTGTGCGCTGTATACCTTTTTTGTCAGTAAAATTGTATGTCTGTGAAAATATAATGGTCATTTAAATTAAAAAGGTGTTATCTGTAATGTGCTACCACACCATGCATGCTCCACTTTTGTGCTACTTCACTCTACTCTGCATCCCTCCACGCCACTGCACTCTATATCACTTCACTCTATTACTCTCTACTTTACTTTTCACCAGTTAACTATATGCTCATGCACTCTGCGCCACTTTATCTGCATCACTGCACTCTAGTCCAGGCCACTCCACTCTACACCACTCTACTCTGCAACACTGCACTCTGTGCCACTACACTCTACACCAATACACTTTATGCCAATGAACTCTACTTTGTACCACTCCACGCTATGCCACTACACACTAGGCTACTGCATTCTATTGCAAATAACTCTACGCCAAAGCACTCTACTCTGTACTACTCCACACCACTTCACTCTACATCATCTACTCTACTGCATTCTGTGCCATTCTACTCTACGCCAGTGTTCTCTACCCTGCACCACTCCACTCTACACCACTCCACTCTACACCACTTCACTCTACTCTGAAACAATATACTCTATGCCACTCAACTCCACGCAGCTGTGCTCCGTGCCACTGCAATCTAAGCTGCACCCTTCCACTCTATTCCATTGCACTCTATGCCACTCTACTCTACACCACTCTGCTGTACACCACTGCACTTTACTTTAAACCACTGAACCCTACTTTAAACCACTGAACTCTGCACCACTCTATTCTGCAACAGTTTGCTCTATGCCACCGCACTATATGCCAGTCTATTCTACTCTGCGCATCTGTACTGTACGCTACTGCTCTCTGCTCCACTCTACGCCAATGCATTCTATGCCACTGTATAGCACTGCACTCTACGCCACTCTACTCTGCAACACTCTACTCTGCAAAACTGCACTCTGCCACTGAATTCTCTCCCACTTTAGTCTGCGCCACTGTAGTCTACTCTGCACCACTCTACTGCACTGTACACCAATGCTATACGCCACTCTGCATCACTCTATGCCACTGCACTTAATACCAGTCTATTCTACACCACTCTACTCTATGCCACTGCTCTCTACGACACTGCATTCTACGCTACTCTACTTTGCACCACTCTATGCCACTCTACTCATGATCCAAGGCAAGAAAGAAACAGGCAGGTAATCAAATACTGTATTGCAATGTATTCATTCATTGCATTCTTTTATCAATCTAATGCTTTTTTTGTGTTTTAACGAATATCCAGTGCTTATATTTAGGTGAAGAGGGGTGAAGCGATAGGTAATAGAGGAGCGAGAAAAACCGTGCATAACAGACAAAAAGACATATGACTCCTTAAGGTTATTATATACAGTATAATAGTGAGGTCATTATCAACACTTAGGGGCCGATTAGGATGGCGGGTGGACCTTAGTCCGCACGCCACCCTAGCGGTGCTGGAACCGGCCGCCAGTGGTGCGGCGGTCCCGCACGTGCAATTAGGATGCCACTGCTACAGTGGCTGTGGCATCCTCCATTCCCAGCATTGAGGCGGGCGGTGAGCACCGCCTGCCACAATGCTGGGAATGCACTGTGTGCATTGTCATGCACAAGGTGACAGGCACCGCGCGGTGCCTGCCACCTTGTCCATGACAATGTGTGGGGGTGCCATAGGTCCCCCCCATGTGCACCCCGCACCCCCTCAATACCCTGAGGGCCCACAACGGGCCCCCGAAAGCACAATCCGCATGCCTTTGCAACCACGGAAAGTCTGCTTCCCGCTGCCTTCCTAATATGGATGGCGGTGTCTAGCAGACACCGCCACCATATCAGGCCCCTTTTCCGCCCGGTCACCTGTGTGTCTTTCCGTCCGCCGGGGGCCCCCCGCTATACTAATGTGGCGGGGGGAAATGGGTGGCGGGCGGGGTGTGTTGTAGGGCGGATTGCCACTGCCATGCGGGCAGTGGCGATCCGCTCTACATCCTAATCGACCCCTAAGTGTGAGCACCCCATATTTAGAAATTAAAAACATATGTATGAGAATCAAGGAAAAGTGAGTCTGGGCCTGAAAGTTAAGTCGTTGGGTAAAAGATTCCATTTGCCTTGGGGACAGGAAAACAGGAGTCAATCCAGGAGGGGCGCTCCCATCAGGAAATTATGGAAGGTGAGGCGAGGGCATCCAAGTTACCCCTGTATAACAGAGAGATAGTAAAATTAATCATGCTGGGAGCACAAGTGTCACAGTGGTAAGGTATACATTAATGGCTGAATTAGCTCACCTAATCTTGGATCAGTGGTGTCTGGCAGGGGTTACCTTGTGCAAATAGGGGCTCGTGACAGTTGAATTCAAGGGGTACTGGGGTTTCAGATGGGTGAAGCGTTGCAAAATTGGTGCAATTCTACCTAGGGGGTATAGCAACAGTGGCTAGAAATATTTAGATGTGTGCTGGCTGAACCGCTGTCCGCATCGACATACTGCTTCCTGTTGTGTAAGCGGCACACCGTCATCGACACAGTAGACTCCTATGCTGGCTAACAGTACTCCGTCGCCGGCAGGTTTGTTGCAGGCAGCCCTCTTACCAAGAAAGACCAATGTTGACTTAAGCCAAAAAAGTAGCCTCTCTAGCTTCCAGTGTACAAAAGCCCCAAAAATAGGAAGGGTGGGAATGAATATTATTATTGCAAAAACTTGATTCGACTGTGCTCAATACAAACTTGGCAGGGAAGGTAGATTTGTAACACTAAGCTGTTTGTTTAATGTCAGGAAATTATCTTTGGTATCTTTGGCCTAAGCAATGCTTTTATGACAATAAAACGGTAAGAAATCGCCAGTAGTTGGAGGACATGGGGACAAATCATAAAACGGTCTGTGGATCTGCGTGAGGGGGCGACAGACATCATGTCACATGTTTGCAAAGATCTCTTGCAGTTAGTTTGTTTTTTTGACATCTGGAGGACCTTTCATCGAACCACATGTAATAGTGGTACCATTCATGTTCACATTAGACATTTGTCTAGGCAGTCTTCTCGTTACCCTTTCACTGAGAAAATAAAGAGGGAGGGCATAGATGGGACAGATGACCTTTTCGAATCGTGCCCTAGTTCAAGGTGATGCAGAGCTTTACATTTCAAAATGAAGATTTGTTTATGAAGCCTTAAACCAAAGGTTACTTATTAGGTGCTTATGTACTGTAAAACCAAGCAGTTTGCACCATAATGAAGGAAATATAAATATGCACTTACAACTTAGGGGAAAGCAGGCAACTCAAGTACTGAAAATTGTCTATAGCTTTTGTCGGTGAAGAAAGTGACAGCTGATGCCTACAGAGGGCCGGTGGGGGACGGTTTTGTCACTGGGGCCCTGTTTTGCGGTATTGTCCTACTGTAACAAAAGTGGGAGCGGTGCTTCTTGCTAGCTGCCACCCTTCAACCCCACTTCCCATCCTCCTCCTCCTGCCAGGGCCGGTCGAGCATCTTCCAGATAGTGAAGATGCCCACCCCTGTCCTGACCCCACTTTTTGGTGGCAAGACAGGCGGGAACATTAGTAAGATTAGGAGGTGTGCCTACATCACGCCAGCACCACCCCTATGGTGGACTAGCTGATATTGACCCCACTTTTCAGGCTCCTCATCATGGTTTGGATGGAATTAGTATTCTAGGGTCAGGGTTATGCTCACTTCCCACAGAAAGTGGTCATATAGAGGATGTAGACACATTAAAGGTAGGCAGTCCTTTGGCTACTACCTGTCACTTCCGTTAATGCCCCTAAATTGAGTATTTAGGAGGCACCCCTGAACCCAAGAACTCTCATTCGATGGATCAAGAGAAGAAGGATGAAGAAGAGTCACTGCCTGGCGAGAACAGCAGAAGAGCTGAGAACCTGTGGTGCGAAACCCTGCCTGCTTACAACTGTCTCAAGAGTCGCAACAGAGTGACTTGTCCTGCAAGCTGGAGAACTGACAAAGCCTTTGGTAGCTTAGCAGTACTTCAAAAATCGCCTACAGTCTCCTTTGGAGAAGAGAAGCTACTCCCTTGCAGTCCGCAGGCACCGACAAGCAAAGTCTGGTCCAACGCTTTTCAGTTCCCAGGCCCGACCGGTGCTGCAGATGACAAGGAGAAGGTACTCATCCCTTTGAAGGTCAGATCTGTCTCCTCACTGAGTGTGAAGACACCAAGACCAACCGGAGCCATTCAGCACCAACACCTGGGGTACCGAATGCCCTACAACAAACACCAACAGTGGGAGTACCACTGTTGGTGTTTGGCGTAGGGCTATCCTGACTTTGCCCCTGCCAGTTGTTTGCATCGAACCGCAAGGAGCATCTTTGTGCACCAGCCCAGCCCAGCCGCACTGACCTAGGTACTGAAGAACCGGCTGTTTGCTCCAAGCTACCTAAGCCCCCGTTTGGGAGCGCTTGAACTTGTCCTCAAGTCGCCCTGTGCAGTCTATTTCCAGGTGGCCCTCTTCACCGTAGCGCATCCAGCTACAACCTCACAAGCACCCTGCCCCTGGTAAAACCTGGGTAGTTCCCGAAGAACTGCTGGTAATACTTTGGACCTTGGCCCACTACAACTCTGAACCCTGAAGGTGAACCCCTGAAACCGACAGTACCCAACTACCTTTATGCATCAATGAATTTTCCTTACATAGGGTTACATTGTGTGTAAAAGCACACAGGTTTGAACGTTTTACTTACCGGTGAAAATTTCTAACGAAAACAGTACTTACCTTTGAACGAAGTTCTTGCTTTTGAAACATATATAACATTTTTTTATTTTTCTACTTTGGTCTCAGATTTATTCTTTGAGTGTGTGTCTCATTTATTGTCTCTGTGAGTACAACAAATGCTTAGCACTACCCTCTGATAAGCCTAACTGCTTGCCCGTACAACCACAAAAGAGAGCATTAGTATTATCTACTTTAGCCACTGTAAGCCAATTGGGAACCCACTGGACTCTCTACACAGTATTCTTCTTTTTAGAGCACTATATAGAGACCCAGCTTCCTACAATAACATTAACGGGTTTGCTAAAAGATCAGAAGATTAACCCTTTCTTTGGCCCTCAACGCCAAGGCATTTGGCAGACTTGCATGTTTTTTCTTGATGGTGGTCCTTAATTGGCATGACACCAGTTTCATATATTGCCTTGGTCCGGATCCTATATCACAATCTGATGGCTTGTGTTTTTTTAAAGTGGGTGTACTTCTCTACATTTCATTGGCCACTGATGTGTGAGGGACAAATAAGGTGTTTTTCCATCATCCGTCTGCACAGGAAGTCACACCACTGCATTTTCCATCTATCATCTGAACAGGAAGTGTCATTACTGGGTTCATACCAAAAGCATCTTGAAAAGAAGCCTAGTAAGAGGGTTGCATCACATCACTGCATTTTCGATCATCCATGTACACAGGAGGTGACATCACTTGCAGCCTTCTCCCTACTTCAATCAACTTTTCAGGGCATTCCGTTGCCTGGGTATCCTTGTTCGAGGACGAACACAGACAAGTATATCACCTTGTTTAGGCCTACTGGAAGAAGGGCCTTGTGCCTAGAACTGTTGTTCCCTTGAAACCTACAAGTTAGGGTAAAATAATGGGCTTCACCCAGCGCCCCATACCTCCAATCCCCACAATCAAACTGAGGTGTAAACAACCCAGACACTTGCATATAATATGCGCAACACATAGACCGAACCTCGTATATATCCAACTAACTACCATGCACCCACAATCTACAGAATACACATTTGAACTCATGCTTGCTAAGAATTACTGCACACACTAAACATCGCAGACTGCGTCCCCTATCACAATATTCAGACCATCTTCATCACAGAAACATGGTTCAAGCCCACATCTTCTTATATCCTAAACGTTCCTTTTCCCACAGGCTGCAGCATCCATCATGTAGACCGCACACACAAGAAAGAAGGAAGCCTCACTGTCATCCATAAGTCCTCCTGTTCCTTCACCCTGGGCAAGCAATTTCAACTCACACCTCCACCGTCCATCTCATCTGCAGGTTTTCCAGACAGAACAACAACTTCATTGATGAAATCTCAGGTTTCCTTACCACCTCATGTAGTCAACATGCTCACAAAACCCTCTTAGGTGACTTCAGCATCACAAACAACACAATCTCAAAAAGAAAACAAAAGACACTCTCTTCAACCTCCTCGGTACATTGCACAGCATGTCACACAACCAACACACTTCAAAGCCATATCCTCGATCATGTAAGTATTCTGGGAAAAAATATCGAATGAGTTGATCTCTAAAATGAAAAGAATGAAAATGACCATCAGGAAAACGCAGACAACATGATATCAATGCATGACCTAACTACCGCAGAAAGAGACACCAATAACAGCATATTTTCAATACCCTGTTCCTAAAAGATTTTTTTGATATCATTGCAGATAGACCATTACAATCACCTTCAGATCCAGCACCACCAAAAAATCTTTCAAGGTATCCTTCGCTCAACCTGTGCAGTGGAGGTAGCCTTATGTCTATTCAACAAGTCTCTGAGCTGAAAACCTCCTTCATTAGACCTATCCTGAGAAAGAAAAACCTCGACCCAACTGATCCAGCAAACTACAGGCCCATTTCAAATGGACCATTCTTAGGAAAATGTTTTGAGAGAGAGCAGTGTTTACTCACCTCTCCAACTTTATATGAACATTATGGCTTGCTGTCTGACCAACAGTCCAGTTTCAGACCTGGCAGAGGCCTGGAGTCTGCCTTCATACCTATTTGGGATGATCTAAAATTCACAGTGAACAAAAACAGAGTAGCTGCCTTTCTACTCCTAGATTTATCTCCACCACCACACACTATTGCAAAGAATCTATGACTTCGGAATCCATGAAAATGCTCTAAAATGCATTGCTTCTGATCTCACAGACAAACAAAGTGTAATCTACCTACCCCTTTTCATATCACCTCCTCATACATAACAACGACGTTCCTCAGGGGTCCATCGCATCCCCTCTATTATTCAACATCTACCTAACCCCCTTATCAAATCTAGTTCAATCATACAACCTCACTTGTTAAGACTATGCAGATGACACCCAGATCATTTTAAAAATGGATAGCTTCAAAGACCACTTCATTTCATAACTCAATGACTGCCTTTGTGCCATAAACACATGGATGATGAATAACCATCTAAAGTACAGCAAAGACAAAGATTATGATCTGTGGGCAATGACAAAAGTACCAGCCTACTGCCATATGGCCTAAGGAACTTCATGCCCCTCCAACAATTTCAAGAGAAGTTAGAAACCTAGGCGTAACCATGGATTCAAACCTATGCTTGATACAATATGCTAATGTCAAAAAGAGTGCCTTCTACACAATGGAAACACTATGTTGCATCTTCCCATACCTTGCATACAAACATAAACTACAACCCATCTTCACATTGTTAAACTCCAAGCTTGACTATGACAACAGCCTATTTCTTGGTACACCGACTTTCATCATACGCAAAATAAACTCATTAAAAATGCTACCACAAGGCTTCCTCTCTGCCTTCACTCAAGAAAGTGCATGGCCCCAGTCCTGCAATCGCTCTACTGGCTGTCTTTAACCAGAGAAACAATCGTCAAGGCACTCTGCATTGTCGACAGAGCCTCCCAAGAAAAAGGAACGCTATACCTGCAAGATAAATTCAAACAATACAAACCAAACAGAACACTGTGCTCCAGACTAGCACCACTTATCATCATACCACTTTACCATAAGAAATACGTAGGGGGCACTGCTTTTTCTGTACAAGCCACCAAGCTCTGGTACCCAACATTAAAAGCACCAGGAGCATATGCGCTTCCAAAGACAATTGAAAGCATGGCTATTTCCTAGATAACCGCACCACCTGACAACAGAGCCCAGAAAACAGTTGCACCCTCAAGCACCATCCTCAGCTTACAATCCACGAATTGCAAACAACTCAACCAGCAAACTGCTTTCGATCTGCTGGTAAGTCAAGAAAGGCTGACCTGTGGTTCACTGTGGCATTATATAGTTATATGCTTGCATATATAACAGTTACGGCCCACAATAATACTAAAACGATAATAGGCAGTGGTCAGCAAAAAAATAGTAACTTAAACCTCTTCAATTCACACAAGATGTATCTGCTATGAGGGTTGTCCATCACCGGCACTGTACAGCCAAAAAACAGCCATCACCAAATGAACAGGCATGAAATAACTGAAAAAATCTGTCACATTGCTGAACGATTTGGAGGGCTTTAATATAGTCCACGACTGCAGGTCCCAAATTATCTATGCAGATGCAATCTGACCGCTTCTTTAGATCTCACAAAGACACTCATATATGGGAAGGCATTCAGAAATGGGATGATAATAAAAATGCCCATCCCAACGGATCTCTTCACTTCCCTCTTCCTTCTAACATGCCAGCTCGAGACCACTACTAAACAAAAAATCTCAGCTTGGACAACCTATTGTAGTAACTAGCTAAGCAGACTATATCATATGGAGTAGCACAAAGGGACCTGCAGAGCTTTTCAAAGCCACAGGCATACGGACACAATAAAACTGTGCGTTTGTCACTCCTACTTCATCATCCAACACACTGCTGCTACCTTTCGGTAGGTTTGTGCCATAAAAATGCTTTATTCATGCATACATAGCAAAATGTTTTCTTAATGTTTTCTGCATTTACTGATAAGCTCATTTTTCTTTCGTATGTATTCAATTCCGTCCCAGAAGCTCAATCTGTAATTAACTCAAAGCCCTTGTGTCAACCTACAACTTCTATCAAGGCCAAACTATAGTCCTCCCTATGAACAGAACTTTCCAAATCATGATATATCAAATGCCAATCGACATTAGAAACCCCCTTTTATTAAATATCTGGTCATCCAGAACACACTGCGTGTCTTTGGCTCAGAAAACTATCCTAGAATCCTTTGCAAAGAAAATGAAGTCTCCATTTAAGCTTTCATGATGGGTCATTTCGAAAGTATTCAAACTTTGTGGCTCCCAATGATACTCTAACCCAATCTAGTGTACCATTTCCGTTTTCTTTCTCCTTTTATGAAGACATTAGTAAAACTTAGTAAAAATTACAAGGGCTAGAAATACCCCTCCAAATGCAAAGACATAAAGGGATGACTCGCTCTCCCTGATTGAATCTCCCTGATGTGCTGCTGAGTTTTATCAGGCAGCTGTCCTTGACTATGACTCTCTAAGAATTGCAGCACCAGCTGAAGCTGTCACAGTGATGGGGACTCTTGACCTAATTAACTGCCAGAGACGGCTGTCTCGCCCAGTGTTATCGTCTAAAGACAGAGGCCCGTCAGACTCGATGAGAGGCAGGGAGTAGGGGCAGACTAGTGGATGCCAACTAGGAATAGCCATTGCTGCTGCCTCCTGACCATAGGTGTAGTGAACCGGTACAGAGAGGAGACAGCCTGGCACATCAGGGTGGTGTGGGCCCTTGCTTGCAGTCTGTGCAATTGGTGCCCAGCGGAGTGGCGGAGGGAGCCATGCTCCTGGACTGCGCCCAGACAGTGAGTGGGTGAGACAAGCTTTTTGGTCTGCTTCCCTTTCTCTCTCTCCTTATTCACCACTCACACAAACTAGATTGGGCAAGAGTGAAAAGCACGCAGCTGAGACAGATTTACAGATCCTTGGCTGATGGTGATTGGTGCAGATCGGTTGGCCCTACTATTACCGAACCGAGGCGGCCGAGGTGGCCCTGCCCCCTTGTTTGAGCTGAAGATCGGTTAAAACATGCAAGACTTTCAATACACCACATTACAAAAGACTTGGTGCGAGGAGTGGGGGGATTCTCTGCTTCCCTCTTGGGCCTGGAGGAAGCCCTGGGGGGCTCTATCTGTGCCCCTAGGCTGCATCGCTGTGTTTAATGTCAGACTGGATGCTCAGACTGACCTGTCTCTGATATAACGGCGAGCTCCTGGCAGCTCTGGAGGAGACTACTGGGACAAGCGCTTTGGCTCCTGCTCTTCTCCCTTCCTCCTCCTTGTTGCCCCATTATGTCTTGCTCCCCATATCCGGAGATATTTGTGGTACTAAGGAAGAAACCACATCACTTCACTGGTCGTGCCGCCTCACAGAGACCTTAAAGTTAAGGGCTGGTGAGTCAGATTTCTTCTAAGAAGCACTATAAAAGCATCCTTTTATTACCAGGTACTATCACCTACATTGACGATGCAAAAAGACAGGTGAGCAGTAGGATGGTGAAGGAGAAACACAATTCGGCAGTCAAACCAGGCGCCATGAGCCAATACTCTCAGATAAGCACAGCAAGTCATCCCCACCACTTGAAACCCACCGAAGCTGCCATGCCGTCAGACTAATCCTCCAACATCACGTAAGATACTGCAACTATCTTACAGACTATGCAGTCCTCTAAAGAAACAATATAAATGAATATTGACCAAGTAGAACTAGATTTCTCTTTACTAAGGTAAGATTTTTGCAACACAGTGGAAAGAATCACTGAGGCAGAGGGGCAAGTGTCAAAATTGGAAAGTACTGTGAAATCCCAGCACCGAGCAGTAACGGGCCTTACCAAGTCAACTAGGACACTGGAGGAACTGGCAGAGGATACGAAAGTGCAAGCTTGTAGGGCCAGAATACTTTTTGGAACAGTGGCTGAGCCCACGGATCCCTAAAGACAAGTTATCGCTGTATTTTATTATCAAACATGGTCATCACCATGCTGTTCCACAAAATCCCCCATAGGGCTCTGAACAGGCCTTTAATTGCCTGTCTCTGTAAATATAGAAACCAAGATGATTTTTTTTATACATGCACAAAAATATGGGGGCCTACATTACAAATCTTCTCGTATCTTGAATCTTCTAGATTATTCCATAAAAGTTCAACAATGATGACAATCCTTTGACGATGTTACAAGAAAGCTGTCGGCAATGAAAATACATTATATGCTGCTACACTCATCAAAACTAATAGTCAACTTCCAATTGTGCACCTTATTCTTTGGCACTCTTCAGGCAACATGGAAGTGAGTTGAAGAAAGACCTGCAGCTAATTGGTGAGCTATCACTCAGGAGAGGATCCCCAAAGGCTAAATCCAACATATCACCTAAGACTCCATGCACCTACTGCAGAAATAGATATATTTCTTGATCTTACATTGTTTCAGTCTACTCCCATTCCCATGAAAACTGATCATAATATTTAATCCTTTGGCATCTCCCCGATTTGGATGCAGGTGTTGAGTAAGATTGACCCACTGAGCCCTGAAGACATAACTTTATATGGAACCCATTAGCTGTGGTGGTGAGTTTCCAAGTCAGTTGGGAGGTGGAGGGAGTCTGATAAGAAGCAATGGAATTGGGGAGCTGGCCTTCTGCCTCATTATTTATACCTTGGGGTGCCGTGGTGGGGCAGCACCTGTGACCCCCTAGTGTTTGTATTTGATGGGAGAACTTGTCCTGAAAGAATCCAAGAGACGTTTTTTTCTGCCCTATTGGTGGCATTGGAGGTTCTGTCACATGACTGATACGTTATATTCCCAAAGTGCTGGCTTAGGGGAGGGGTTGAGAAGGTTCTAGATGTTTTTTAGTGACCGTTCACAAAGGCAATAAGTAGTGGTAGGACTATGTGCACTAGACACATTTTGTCAGAACCCAATTTTGAGTAATACTGAACTCACAACAGCTAAGAGATATAACCCCAACATGCTTATTCTCAAAAAACCCACCTCATGGGCACTAAATGCCTTTTCTTATTACACAGGTGTTCTATGCCGGTTTTACAAGGCGCTCTAGAGAAACAGCTGTCCTAATTAGGAGCCACCACCCTTTCCAGGAAACACAGGTCCAATGCGACTGCCTCTGTATATATGTATTGCAGTTACGAGTACTTTATTTTGCAGTCCCTTGCCCATTATCAGTGCATATGCTCCAACACCATTCTCGATGCGTTTCCTGGAAATTCTAGGTGGTGTAGTGGAGGAAATTCATCCGAATAACTGCCTTAGGCAGCAATCTGAATGGAGTAGTTGAGGCAGCAATCTCAATGGAATTGTTGACCCTTTGCAAGATCAAATAAATGCTCCACAACCGAAAGGCACCATACTATCCGAATTCCTGGATTGTAGATGTTTGCTTAGACTACATCCCGCAGAACAGTGGTTTACATTCTGTTCTGGGGATCACAAGTCCTTCTCAAGTTTGGACCATTTGTTGTCTGCAGTATCATTCCTTTCTGATGGCTACTTCTAACCACAGATTCCCCAACTTTAGGTTATTTCCCAGACACCAGACTGGAAACAGATGTTTTCATAGTAGTACTCCAGCACACCGCTAAGTGGCGCTGTGCAACTGTGTTGACTTTGTTTTGCCCTGGAAGTGACAGAAAGGAGCTGCACCTAAACGCCACTTCTGTGCATCAGTTCCTTTCTGTCTGCGCCTTCGAAAGCCGATCTGGTATCTGCTCCCTTTTGAGGTGTCCCTCTTCGAGACATGCTGTAATCAGGGTATGGGCTCGAAGCGCCACTCACTTTCCGCCCATCTTTTTAATTGGCTCCGGTTACTGTCCTTTGTAAACAGTGGCTTTTCATTGGTCAATAGTCCCTTCTTAGTACCGCCTTTTCTCTTGTTGTAAACTCCCATGAGGACTGCCCCTGTTTCGTGTTGCTTTAGATGTTTTAATTACGGCCTCCTTTATTTGGTTGACAAGTTTTTTCTAACCTGAATTCCAGAGTGCAGGGGTATGATCTCCCCACAGAGCTCAAGCCATGCCGTGACTGTTGTAATCAGATATGCTCAACAGACTCACACAGGGTGTGTCTTTAGTGTTTGGGCTCGGGGCAAGACTCCAAGTCATGGGAGAAATATACCCCTATGCCCTCAAAGGCAATTTGAGAAAGTGAAACAAAGCTAGGCTGCACGACCCCCACCACTTGTTGCCAAGTGGTAACTTTCAACTGTTAAAGTTGTCAAAAATGTTACTCGAAAAATAAACTACAATGGTCAAAGGAAATGTGTGGGTGGAACTTCTCTTTGAATCGAATATTAATGCATATTCGATGTGATTTACATTTTAAATCATAATTTATAATTGGTGATTAGTGTGGAATATATTTTAAACGTTTATTGCAAAAGCTTGCACGTTTCACCATTCCTTTCCCAGAATTGGCAACGTCTATCATGGGATCAGACTACATTAACCTATGCTGGTTTAGGGCACTTTTGTACTAATAGTTGCACCACTCTTTAAAAAAAGAACAGGTGTTAGAATTTAGATATGCGTTTTTTTTACAGGTTGTTTGGGTCAAATGTAATTTTTGCATTAACTGACTTATATCCGGTTTGTCCTCTTTGGTTGGTACAAATGCAGGTACCTTCTACCTGTGCAAATGTTGTGTGGCTTACAGAGGCACTTGAGCACCCCCCCTCTGCTGATGCAGAGTGACTACCGGAAGTGCCTTATTATAGTACCGGCCATGTGGCTACTGCACATTTGCGCTTTTTAGCACTGTAAATACCGTCTGATACTATTTCACAACTCTCTGGTTCTCAGTTATTTACCTTGGAAGGATGAAACACCGACCCCTCCCTGCCATCAATTTTGATCCTATATCCTGCACGAAATACTTCTCTTCCAGGGGATCCTCATCAATAGTCATAAGCACTAGAATATTCCCGCCCATGCGCGGGACCCCGGAAACACAATCATATATGTGAAAACATATATGTATCTCCATATATAGAGCTGAGTAATGCTGTAAGGACTCCCTTGTACATTATAAACAATACCTTAAAAACAGGGAAAAACAAACAGCAAAGTATGTTTGAAAACTGTTTTAATGCTTAGCACTTAGCACAATCCCTCAGATAGGGCTGAAAGCATTGACAGCTCACAGGCAGAGGGCTTTTGTTCCTCGATGCCGATCGTCGTCGGGATGATGACGGCGGACGACTGTTGTACCTCGGCGCCGATCGTCGCCTGGTTGACGACGGCGGAGGGCTTTCGTGCCTCGATGCCGATCGTTGCCTGGTTGACGACGGCGGAGGGCTTTCGTGCCTCGACGCCGATCGTCGCCTGGTTGACGACGGCGGAGGGCTTTTGTTCCTCATCGCCGGGATGACGACGGCGGAGGGCTTTTGTTCTTCAAAGCCGATTGTCGCCGTGATGACGACGGCAGAGGGCTTCTGTTCCTCGACGCCGATTGTCGCCGGGTTGACGACGGCAGAGGACTCCTGCTCCTCGATGCCGATCGTCGCCGGGTTGATGACGGCAGAGCACTCCTGCTCCTCGACGCCGATCGCCGCCGGGTTGATGATGGCGGAGGGCTTGCAACTCTCGACGCCGATCGTCGCCGTGTTGACGGCGGCGGGGGATCGTGATTCCTCGACGCCGATCATTGGCGAATGAAGTAACGCACCTGAATGTCGGTGTTCTTTCGACGGCGAGCCCGCCGTCGATGGTCTTCTTATGGACGTATGTCCTACCGGTGGAAGTTTTTTCAGTGCCGAGCCCGACGCTGAAGAAGAGCAGAGTGGAATCTTGCTTCTGGAAGAGGATCTGGCCCTCTTAGAGCCTTTTCTCACCGGTGACCTGCCTCTGGAAGATGTTCCATCCTTTTCAAACCAGTCCATAAAGACAGATTCTTTCTCTGTCTTGCAAAGTTCTTTTTGATAAAGACTGGCAATGAGGGCAAGTCTTGGGGACATGATCCTTAGGAAGAACAAAGTATACAAACTACATGAGAGTCTGTCCTGGCCTTTTTTCCACAAGAAGGGCAGGGGTCACAAAGAGATGGCATTCTTGAGTGGAAAAAATGCCAAATTCTGTCAAACAAAGACAGCACCTTACTTCTAAAGCTGTTATAAGTCGAAGTAAGAAGAGATTTTCCAAAAAACTAGAGATTATTTCTGACAAAAAAGTCAGAAAAGGTAGAGCTGTGTAACCACGGTCCTGTCAGAAGGGGCCGGAAAGAACAACTGACCTAACTGTCACCCCTGAGGCATGATGGGAAGCTAGGGGTCATGACTGCCTTAAAGGCACCGTGACAGTTTATTTCTATGTTGCTAAGAGTTAGCTTTTCAGCTTTTCGATGCTATGTTTCTACAATGCAGCCTGTGAGCTGTCAATGCTTTCAGTCCTATCTGAGGGATTGTGCTAAGTGCTAAGCATTAAAACAGTTTTCAAACATACTTTGCTGTTTGTTTTTCCCTGTTTTTAAGGTATTGTTTATAATGTACAAGGGAGTCCTTACAGCATTACTCAGCTCTTGGTGTATGGAATGCTGCATTTACGTTTTTTATTGTATATATATATATATATATATTACCTACTGGCGGTCGCCAGTAGGTAGTTATAGTTAGGACCACGTTTCCATAGGAAATCCGCAACATTCTATTTTGAATAACTTTGGCGCCGGTCGACGAATCCTCGCGAAGTTTTCAAAATAGGTGGGGCGCTACGCTCCGCTCCTACCCTGAAAGTCTCGGGGGGATTCGTCAAGCGGGGGCTGAGATAAAAGGGGGGTCCCAAAACGCGTTTTTCCCATGCATTTTTCCATAGGACCTTTAGACAGGGCTACAGCCCGAACAGCTGAACAGAATTTAATGAAATTTGGCAGAGAGGTAGTCCCCAGGTCAAGGAAGTGCCTTTTGTAGGTTTGGTGTAAATCTGTTCAGTAGATTCTGAGAAAATAGCCTTTAAATCAATATATATATCTGAGCCAGCTTACGGTGCGCTTACCGTACGCGTACGGTGACGTGCGCGAGCGCGATTCTGATTGGCCGTTAGATCTTAGTAAACATTCGAATCGGTCTAAACCAGGAAGCGGCGGCCGCCATTTTCTCTCTCGCACTCTGACAGGGTGTTGAATAACAAAGTCAAAAAACATGTAAAGGGGCTGTTTAGACAGCTCCCAAGCACCTAGCCATGTCGAGGGAGTCCCCAACGATCCCCCAAGTAAAAAAAAACAATTTTAATTTTTTCGAAAATTTCGCCGATTACGCGTACGGTAGCCAATATTAAAAAAAAATAAAAATATCCACATTCTCCCCACCCCGTGCGCAACTGGTGCCAGAAGGGCACCAGTTGTGCATGGCTTATTTATCAATTACAAAACATATATTTTACCTGTCACAACGATACTCATCATATGTTTCCTCCATGTGCGCACGGTGCGCGAAGCGCATCGTGCGTTCAGGGCCCATCTAGCGTAACGTGGACACGCGGTGCGCAAAGCGCACCGCGTGCTCACTGTGCGCGCACGGTGCGCGCACGGAACGAACTGCGTTAAGTGGGCGCGCACGCCACAAATGGCGTAAAGTAACTTAGCATTTAAAAAACCGTACAAATTCACTGAAAAAACCATAGGTTTCACACACGTTATAGTTGGGAATTAGCATTTAAAAAACCTTGCAAATTCACTGAAAAAACCATAGGTTTCACACATGTTATAGTTAGCTGGACATTTTACTGATAAAAAACCAATGAAATTCCCCCGTTATAGTTACTGTAGGCAACTATAACTCACGCGACCGTAATCCTCTGCTGATGACATATGTGTCTTTATGAAAAAAAAATATTTGTAATATATGTATAGCTAAAATTTAATGGAAGAAGACATGGGCAAATAAGTGTCTAAATACAGTATTAGCATCAGCAGAGGATTGCGGTCGCGTGAGTTATAGTTGCCTACAGTAACTATAACGGGGGAATTTCATTGGTTTTTTATCAGTAAAATGTCCAGCTAACTATAACATGTGTGAAACCTATGGTTTTTTCAGTGAATATATATATATATATATATATATATATATATATATATATATATATATATATATATATATATATATATAACATTTTCGTTCACCCAGGCTTGTCGAACACTTGGCGGGTGCTTCCAATGGCGGGGGGTGAACCGCAACTGTTACACAACAACTTCAAAAAACGTGGAGCACTCTCGGGAGTATATGGTGGTTTTCTTGCGCAAATGCATTTCGGCGTGAGCCTTCTTCAGTGCGTGAAACCATTTCAATTAGGTGCAGCTTGTGTTTTCCTTTTAATTATTCATCATGTTCCCTATTGGTGGAGTTTGGACCAATTATGAGGCGGCACTCACATGTATAGACAATGTGTATGGCAATCAGGAAAAGCATCGATGTCCCATAATGCAATGTTCTTATACCATCTGATTCCACATTGATGTATTATTTTAATTGCCATTCCCTCTTTGCTGAGTATTGTGATGCCTCTGTTGTCACTCACATCCGCTCGCTGCATCTATCTTCCTCGCCTACTGCTGGTCGTTTTCACGGTGTCCCGTAGGTATCCCTCATATGGTAGGTAACCTTGGACTTGGATAGCCCACATCCTCTTCGGTAGCCGGGAGCCGCTAGCAGTGGTTCTGACTCGCCAACACAAACAACATTTTCGTTCACCCAGGCTTGTCGAACACTTGGCGGGTGCTTCCAATGGCGGGGGGTGAACCGCAACTGTTACACAACAACTTCAAAAAACGTGGAGCACTCTCGGGAGTATATGGTGGTTTTCTTGCGCAAATGCATTTCGCCGTGAGCCTTCTTCAGTGCGTGAAACCATTTCAATTAGGTGCAGCTTGCGTTTTCCTTTTAATTATTCATCATGTTCCCTATTGGTGGAGTTTGGACCAATTATGAGGCGGCACTCACATGTATAGACAATGTGTATGGCAATCCGGAAAAGCATCGATGTCCCATAATGCAATGTTCTTATACCATCTGATTCCACATTGATGTATTATTTTAATTGCCATTCCCTCTTTGCTGAGTATTGTGATGCCTCTGTTGTCACTCACATCCGCTCGCTGCATCTATCTTCCTCGCCTACTGCTGGTCGTTTTCACGGTGTCCCGTAGGTATCCCTCATATGGTAGGTAACCTTGGACTTGGATAGCCCACATCCTCTTCGGTAGCCGGGAGCCGCTAGCAGTGGTTCTGACTCGCCAACACAAACAACATTTTCGTTCACCCAGGCTTGTCGAACACTTGGCGGGTGCTTCCAATGGCGGGGGGTGAACCGCAACTGTTACACAACAACTTCAAAAAACGTGGAGCACTCTCGGGAGTATATGGTGGTTTTCTTGCGCAAATGCATTTCGGCGTGAGCCTTCTTCAGTGCGTGAAACCATTTCAATTAGGTGCAGCTTGCGTTTTCCTTTTAATTATTCATCATGTTCCCTATTGGTGGAGTTTGGACCAATTATGAGGCGGCACTCACATGTATAGACAATGTGTATGGCAATCAGGAAAAGCATCGATGTCCCATAATACAATGTTCTTATACCATCTGATTCCACATTGATGTATTATTTTAATTGCCATTCCCTCTTTGCTGAGTATTGTGATGCCTCTGTTGTCACTCACATCCGCTCGCTGCATCTATCTTCCTCGCCTACTTATCAATTACAAAACATATATTTTACCTGTCACAACGATACTCATCATATGTTTCCTCCATGTGCGCACGGTGCGCGAAGCGCATCGTGCGTTCAGGGCCCATCTAGCGTAACGTGGACACGCGGTGCGCAAAGCGCACCACGTGCTCACTGTGCGCGCACAGTGCGCGAAGCGCTCCGTGCGCGCACGGAACGAACTGCGTTAAGTGGGCGCGCACGCCACAAATGGCGTAAAGTAACTTAGCATTTAAAAAACCGTACAAATTCACTGAATAAACCATAGGTTTCACACACGTTATAGTTAGGAATTAGCATTTAAAAAACCTTGCAAATTCACTGAAAAAACCATAGGTTTCACACATGTTATAGTTAGCTGGACATTTTACTGATAAAAAACCAATGAAATTCCCCCGTTATAGTTACTGTAGGCAACTATAACTCACGCGACCGTAATCCTCTGCTGATGACATATGTGTCTTTATGAAAAAAAAATATTTGTAATATATGTATAGCTAAAATTTAATGGAAGAAGACATGGGCAAATAAGTGTCTAAATACAGTATTAGCATCAGCAGAGGATTGCGGTCGCGTGAGTTATAGTTGCCTACAGTAACTATAACGGGGGAATTTCATTGGTTTTTTATCAGTAAAATGTCCAGCTAACTATAACGTGTGAAACCTATGGTTTTTTTCAGTGAATATATATATATATATATATATATATATATGGAGATACATATATGTTTTCACATATATGATTGTGTTTCCGGGGTCCCGCGCATGGGCGGGAATATTCTAGTGCTTATGACTTTGATGAGGATACCCCTGGACGAGAACTAGGATTACAGGTAAGTAACTAATTCATACTTCCCATCAACCTAAACTTAAATCACTAAGTTTTGCTTTTCTTTTAAACCATAGCTATTTAGTCGATGCATAGAAACATATTTAATGGAAAATAACAAACTTAAAATCTGTATTTTATGTGTGGTCTAAGCCATTTTGTTTTCTGAGTTTGTTTGGGAATTAGATCTGCCTTTGGTTATGGCGGTAAAATTCCTCTTTCTTCACGAATGCAGCACGCTGCTGCTTAGTAGTGGCACATGGTCCTTCCCAGCGATCCCTCTTTGCCTGTTTTATAACTGTCAGACGATTGCTGAATTATTTCCTGACGTTATTCAATGAGGAAATAATTTGAGCCACTCTTTACCGCATTTCTCCTAAAATTGGCATGCATTTTATGACCATTTTACGATATTTTCAAGTCGTTTATCCATTTGAAATCAACATCTGAGTTTCATTACAGTCCTGTCCTCCTGCCGCTCCATTAGTGGCTCGCTTCCTTTATAAGCTTCACCCCCAGAGTCAGACTCCCCCTGCCCTGTTCACACTGCCAGCGGCTCAGAAGCGGCTGCTGGAGAGACATTACCACTGAGCACAAGGGCCTCCCACTCTCTTCGAGGTCCTTCGTCCCTTCGATAGCCAGTGCTTAATTTGTAAAGTGCCAGGGCCCTCTTCACGAGGCCACTCCCGCCAGCGCTGCAACCTGCAGTAGCAACACAACTACTAACAATCACACTCCTACAAGTGTGACCATTCTGGCTATTCTAGGCCTCCAAAGCTGTAAGAAGGGCTTTGGCGACAGGTATTAGTCACGTTTAATTTATGCTTAATTAATAATCAAATGTTATTATGCTTTTCTCTAAATAGGACAAACTCA
This sequence comes from Triturus cristatus, assembly GCF_964204655.1. Lineage (NCBI taxonomy): Eukaryota > Metazoa > Chordata > Amphibia > Caudata > Salamandridae > Triturus > Triturus cristatus. The sequence continues at coordinate 1,637,924,579 of NC_140589.1, forward strand.
GGCACCATGTAGCGGACTGCCATAAGTGCTGGTGTTGACAATTAAGTGCCGTGCCAAGCACCAGAAAACACCGGCTCAAATTATGCACTGCCTATAGTCATTCTTTAGTGAGAGATCAATCAGTAGCTCCAAAGTAAGGTAGGAGTAGCAGGACTTCCCTGTTGGGGATGCTTAATCACCACCACTGATGGCGAAACTGGCACCATGACACAGACGGTGTGCTAGAAAACACTTCCTAGCAAAGGTATCGCATTTATATAAAAAAAAAATTAAAAAAATATTAAGGGGCCGATTAGGATGGCGGGCAGACTTAGGTCCGCCTGCCACCCTAGCGGTGCAGGGACTGGCCACCAGTGGTGCGGCGGTCCCGCACCTGCAATTAGGATACCACCGCGGCGGTGGCATTCTCCAATCCCAGCATTGTGGCGGGCGGTGCTCACAGCACCGCCCGCCACAGTGCTGGGAATGCACTGTGTGCATTGTCATGCACAAGGTGACAGGCACCGCGCGGTGCCTGCCACCTTGTCCATGACAATGTAGGGGGGTACCATAGCTACCCCCCATGTGCACCCCCTTCCCCTAATACCCTGGGGGCCCGCAACGGGCCCCCGTATGCAAAATCTACATGCCTTTCCGTGGCGGCACCGCTGCCTTCCTAATATGGATGGCAGTGTCTAGCAGACACCGCCACCATATCAGGCCCCTTTTCCGCCCGGTCACCTGTGTGACCGGCGGACGGTCTTTCCGTCTGCCGGGGTCCTCCCCGCCATACTAATATGGCGGGGGAAATGGGTGGCGGGCGGGGTGTGTGGTAGGGCAGATCGCCACCGCCATACGGGCGGTGGCGATCTGCCCTACACCCTAAGTGCCTAGCTTGGACCAGGAAAGTCAAGCAAGTGAGTGGTTTTTTGTTTTTTTTTTACGCAGTTTTATATAGCGCAAACTCAACTCGAAACTATTGGAGCACTTTATATGAGCACCAGTTACATTACACAGGCCATATCAATATATTTTTCAGGCACGGGAAGATTAATTGATTTGCACAGGGTCACAAGAGGTTTAAACCGAAAAGAGAGAGACAGCAGAGGAAAGAATAGATGGCGGTGAATTGTGTTTTGAGGGCACTTGCGAGTACACCGCAAGCCCACAGGGGACGAGAGGGGAAGTAAGCTGCCTGCGGACCGGAGAGAAAATAACTGGCACAAGACGGCACACATAGGGAATGCTTTATTTTTGCCCATCACTGATAAGTACTCTGTGCGACATCCCATTCCATTGTTTCCTAGCTCCTGTCTGCAAGGAACAACCTATAGTCACCATTCTTGCCTCAAGGGGAGAGTAGTTGTCCTAACGGCTAGGGCAGGGGACCGGGTTCGTGTCTCGGCAGTGACGCTGAACATCCTGTGATTGTGGGCAAATCACCTAATCTCCCCGTGCCTAACAAAAATGAATGTGTCCTCATGTAACGCAACTGGTGCCATGTAAAGCGCTCTGATAGCTGATACTGGTCAAGTTTGCGCTATATAAAACTTACATTTTTTTTTTAAAAAGCCATAAGGGATGGCCCAGTCCGAAATGCTAGGCCATATACCTTCTGAACAGGGCAAGCACCTCAAGCCCATTTGAGGCTTGAGGGCCATTTTCTCAAAATACTCCAGGTGTAACTTCATCAGAGCAGACAATGCACTTTTTAAGGCCTAGCTTGAGCTGCCTCTCCGCCACATTCGGGAGATGCGGTCCACGGAGCTAGGTGGGAAGTCCACGCTGAGCATTGGTTCAATAAGTAGTGCTCTTGAACCCTGGGTCATTTGTTGGTATATTTATTCTTCTTTGCTAGTAATGTAGGGTTATCCTTCCCATGTTTTCACAGGGTGTGACCTTTGACCCCAGCAGGCTCCTGCTTTTGCTCCATGAGGCCTGGATAATCTCCCTTGCCATGCATGTCCTCCACCTAAAACACTAGGAGCCTGAGGCTTTGCATTCCTGTATTAACTGTCCTCTTGGTGTGCGGATATGTGATGCACTGTGTGAGTGAGACACCTGCATGATATCTTGAACCCTAGCTGTTGCAGGTACTTTGTCACATCAGGTCACTTATCCAGACGTGTAGATGCTGGTATCTCTTAGGTTACAGATATCACAGTTTTAGAGTGTGTAGTGCAGTGCATGGGTTTCATTGTTTAAACTACCTGTATTCTTTCCCCTTTTTATAATTCTTGAAGTGGATCATTGCCAGTTTTCATTCAACTCACCCTGTATGGCAGGGCTGGGTAACTATCCCTTGATCTTGCATGGAATGCGTGCGGATGCATGACTACTGCTCAGCGTAGCTTAGGAGTACAAGGGTCTTAGAGTCCTGGGGAAATCTGCACCTCTTGTGAAGCAGATGAAACATGTCGACCTAGAGTAGACACGCTGGCTCATGTTATGTGTCATGTTATGTTTTAAACTAAATGAAAGGACCACCCTTATTGAAGAGTTGGGTTAGGTCTCCTTGGATATATTTTTAACGTATTTTGTCCTACGATCCCACTAAGAACATAGGAAATATCAATGTGCTCCCTCCCGCTGTGCAGTTGAGCCCACCTGGTGGTGAGTACCTCACCAGACGAGGACCCTACGATGAAGCATGTCAGATGATTGCCATGTCCGTGAAGGGTTCTGTTAAAAAACATGATGTGTGCCTGGTGAGCACCAAGGGAGCAGGGCACAGTGACTGCTTGTTCTGGGAGACACCCTATTGGGTATATGGACGCACCCCAGCCACAGTCTTGCCACAGAGCAGCTACGGGTAGCAAAAACCTCACCCATGGCTTACAGCTTTGCATTCTAGAATAGAATAACATTGTGAAATGGATGTGGGTGCCAACATGACATTTGTTTCCTAACCCTTTACTAAATTAAAAATAGTAGTGTGTTTAAAAAAAAAGAAAACAACTGGTATGACATTGTATCAAATGATTCATTAAATAAAGGTTTAGGAAGAAGGACATTAGTTATGCATCATCATTGGCTACAATATTATACAACAATATCCCCTTTAAAAAAACACATCTTGTTTACATTTGAGTTGCTGCCAAGGTATTTTCAGTGTACTGTAAGCCCTATATTTGACATTGTCTCACTACTGCATGTTTTGTCATTACAAGTAAAACCTAATTGATGTAATGTAGGCCTTTCTGTCATACGTCTGCGTTTGCAAGGTGGATAAACATACCAAGGGTTTTATGTAGAGACAGATTTGGGTAGTTTGTAATTACCTTACCCTGCTTTCCCTTTAAGTAAAGATTAAAAGAAACAATATTTCACATATAAAATGCAAGGAATACAAATATTTGTGTGGTTCTGTCTCCCACCTCAAAGTAACCCACACCCTAACAAACTGACCACCCAAAACTGTAAATGTGTTAACACAAAAAAAATTGTCCAACTCCATTACGTAGCCCCTTATATGAAAACACCGTACATATCTTCATCTTGAATGAACGATGCCTCACTGTTTTATGTAAAGTTGGTTTCTCTATAGTGATAAAATTTATTTTAGGGGGGGTTTATTTCCCACTAGCTTCCCCGAGGTTATCATTGTGAGGACATTCCTTCGAGCCACAAGTTTCCTGTCAAACAAAATCACTAGACATGTTTTCAAATACCAGAAACATGGTGGCAGACAGTGGAGGCTCCTCCGACAAGGCTGAGGAGCGTCGCTTCAATGCTATTTGAGGAGTAAAAAAATAAAAAATTATAATAAGACGTTATTATCATTTTAGTTTTCCGTGCAAGACTGGTGCCAGGTCAGGGCGGGCGGGGTGGGGCTGAGCAAAGTAAGGAGTGGTTTGTACTCCCTAAATGTGCATTCATGTGCACTTAGCATGTTCTCCAGTTGGCTGTGTTGCACAGCCCGATGAAGAACATGCCCAGGCTCCCAGGCACTGCCTGAGTAGCCAAACAGGCCGCTCAAACTAATCATGATGCTGCTCATGCAGCATCGTGATTGGATGGGAGAGTCGGCTTCCGGTGCTGCCAATGCAGACGAAGAGGACAGAGAAGAGGCATGAGCGGGTGTGGTAAAGGGAAGGTAAGTTTATTTATTACATTTTTTTTATCCATTCCCTCCCTACCCCCATTCTGAGGCAGCCACCACTGGTAGCAAGTCCTGCAGAGTACAAGACCCAACCCTTTGGAACGCAGTGTACCCGAATCTGAGGTCTGAATTCCATGACCTGTGCTTTAGGAGAGTCTTGACAATTAGGTTATTTGAACTGTGTTCCTTATTGTGCAGGGAATCTCTATTGTACAGGAGCCATCATCAGCCATCACCTTCATAAGAGTCTTATAAAGCAGTAAATCCAGGCTAATAAGTGCTGTCAGACAGCAGACAAAAGGTTACTCAGATAATTGTGTCTTTGACCTTCTGCAAAGGAAGGAGGTGGTGTATCTGCAGTGGGATGTAGTGTGTGACTAAATAGATGACTGGTTAAAAAAATTCTGACCCACCGTTAGGTTCAAGGAAATATTTGTTTTAATAGATTTCTCAACCTGTATTGCTAGAAACTACTCACCCGGAAAGTAAATATGAGCGTGAAGGACCCTCTCAGAATGAAGAATGAAAGAAGCAAATCACCTGCATCTGAAACCTTGTCGCTGGCCAGGTCCGCAGTCCAATGACATGAAAATGTCTAATAAACCATGGAAATCCAATGAAGGATTCCACCGTGCACTAGCATAAATGCACCTGACAAGGAGGCAAATAATTTAAGGGGAAAGCCTTCTCTCCTTTAAGGCTCACTGAAGAAAGGAAGCGGTCTGGTAAAGGGTCAGATATTGTAAAACGTTTACTATAGTTGAATTTGAGAGCTGTAGACTGCTTCTAAATAGGTTATAGTTAAATATAGGGAAATAGTAGGTATCCAGAAAGTGTGGACTGTCCTCAGTCACTAACATGAAAAGTTGTCTGTGGCATGGGTATGGGTATCAATTACGCAAACCCTTTTTTTTGTAAAACATTTTTTATTAATAAGAAACAAACATCAGCAATACAACAACATTTCAGGGGGAGTAATACATTAGGCCTCGTCGGTATAGCAGGTAAGTAACAGGATACAATCATATAGGGTGGAAGGCCTAGGGTGATGGGGGGTCAGCGATAGTAGCAGTCAAAGGAGGCTGACATATTTCTCCACGGTAGGAGTTCCACAAGCCCCATACACTAGACCATTTTTTGGGATGTACACGGGACACATACACAGTTTTTCTCTGAACATTGCCCAGTCCAAGTCTTTTTCCCAATCCTGAACTGTAGGTGGGAGCGGTGCCCCCCATCGCTGAGCAATATTCCTCTTGGCCAGCATTAGCCCCAGTGTAGCCCATTGCGTCAAGCAAGCATTTAAATCGGTTGGTTGCCAGATGCTTAAAAGACACCTACGGGCTTCCACACTGAGCCGCACGGACAAAACAGTGTTAATAATGTCATGAATGTTGCGCCAGTAGGGCTGGATCAGTTCGCATTCCCAGACTATGTGTAAAATGGTTCCCAGCTGGCCGCATCCCCGTCTACAAGCGCCCCCATCTGCCCTCCCTATACGTATCAATTGGGCACCTGTTACATATACCCTGTGGAGAAATTTTAGTTGGACAAGTCGGAGACGAGCTGGTATCGCCACCACTCTGGGAGAGGAAACAACCTCCTGCCATTCCTCGTCATCCATCTCTATTCCGTCTCTGGTCCACTTCTCTCGGAGAGCCCGGAGAGGGTCTGAGATATTGTTGACCAGTTTTTTTTATATATCAGTGAAATGGTGCTATCAGGGAGATGACCATCTAGTATTCTATCCTCTAGTGGGGATAATTCCGGTAGTGTGGCCCCGGGCTGTAAGTGTGTGCGAAGTGCATGTCGAACCTGCGTGTAACGGAAGCGCTCTGCCTCAGCCAATTTGTACTGTTGCTGCAGTGTGGCGAAAGACTTGAAGTCCGATTTTTCCCACAGATCGCCTATACATGTGATTCCTATGAGATCCCATTTTTCGAATCTCTTACTTCTCCACAAATTACTCAGTTGTTCAGAATCCCATATTGGTGGTGTAAGCGTTAGCTTGCGTCCCCAACCAAGTTGCTTGGTGGCTGCATGCCAGACGTGCACTGCATGTTTAGTGGGGCCCGTAAGTGGATAGCGCCAGGGCCTAGAGTACAGGGCTCTACTGAAGGTCCCTCCAGAGAGGAGCCACCTATCCATGTTATAACCCGGGTCGGGCATAGGTGCAGTTATTGATGGAGGACAGGTGTGATGCCTAATAATACAGCTTAATATCGGGGAGGCTGATGCCTCCATCATACCAGTTCAGGGAAAGTTTGCCGAGAGCGACGCGGGGCCTGCCGTTCCACAATAGATCCCTTTGAAGGCTCTCGACTTCCCTGAAATATGATGCGGGTATCGAGTCCATGGAGTTCTGGAGTGCATACAGGAACCGGGGTAGAGACATCATCTTAAAGAGGGCAGCCTTACCTAGCAAGGAAAAGGGGAGCGATTTCCATCTGTCGATCTTCATCTTAATCTTAATCCTCAAATGCACGGAGAGTACTCCTGTGGTCCGTGTATACCAGCGTTTGAGGATCATAGTTTAAGATTACAGGGTAACGCAACCGCCACTTTGGAAATTTGGACACATATATGAAGAATGAGGACCGTTTTTACGACTGATATGACCGGTGATTGAGGACTCTGATACTGGATTGGATTGATTACGACATTATGCATATTATGCGACAGTCTGAGAACAGCCCTGATGAAGTGAGTTGGTTTCTGTGACAGTGACGAAACACGTGTTGGCTACAATACTGACTGGAATGAATACTGAATTCCTGAAGTGACTTAATTCTATGTGAAGATAGAAGAATAAAAAAAACAAAGGAATACTACTACTATATTTGTACGGACATTTTGGATGTTGTGTTGCTCAGGGGTCTTAGAAGTTTTTCCTCAATCACTGATTGTATTAGAGGGAATGCTGAAATGACAGTGCCCAATCTTAATACGACATTACAAACAAATCGGGTAACCCAAAAGGCCAAAGGACCCGGGTTCAATCTGATACAAACAGCAAATGGTCGTATTGGCAAGGTGAGATCCAAAAACACAGTGTCCAATATTGTGTTCACATCAACATTAATTGATGAGTAGGAAAAAGAGAGATCAAAACAATAAATTCCATAACCATGAAATAAATTCAAGATTTTTCATATATATTTTACTTTTCAAGACAAAACATACAATCAGTAATTACTTCCTGGTTGCTCCATAGGATGCATAAGAAAAGTGCTCATAGGAGTGCACGAATATGGAGTATAGAGAAAAAGAAGGAAAAATTAATCTAGAAATTTATGGAAAACCCTTAACCACAGTAGTGAGGAAAGTGCTACTGTAATATGCCTGTAAGTGAAAAATCTATCAAGAATTCATGGTATATCCATATAGAGACAGGTGGTTGATGAATCGAAACACATCCGTCATTGGGATAGTAAGAACCTAATCCAGGCTTGTCTAAATTCGTCGACGTTTCAACCCAGATGATCAATGTAACAACTTTAGACCTAAATGGCGGGTCTTCTTCAGGACGGAAAATACAAAGCGTGGTGGTGTTGTGGGAATCCGCGCAAGGCAAGATGCAAACAGAGGGCCAGAGGACAACTGAATACGAGGCTTAGGAGAAGTGGAAACACTAAGGAAACACACTGCAAGGCAATAAAAATACTTGCCACAAGGTTGATTGATACCTAATACAAACATTTAATTAACACCCTGGTGTTTGATTGCCCTAGCAGTGATGCTCTGTAGTGAAATGGTTAAGGCCCCCTCTCCTGTTTATATGTGGCAAAGCCAGAGTCAAAGTTTGTTGTGTAAATGGGGACGGGAACGCTTGACAAACTGAAAGTGAATAAAACTTGATTATAGCAGCAACCACTACCACGGAGTGCTTGATGGCTGTGATTGCTGTTTTAATGGTGGCTTAAAATGATGATTACTGTCACTTGCTCTGCAAGTAGTTCATGCACCGCTGCCCTGATAACGTGCCGGACTCTTCCTACGCCATGGAGCCTTCTGCAGGACATTCCTAATGGAGAGTCACAACACTCTGTGGTATCCAGAAGTCAATATGCACCACATTATAACACTAAAACTAAAAAAGTACCGTACTTTCTAGCAAGCAGGTGCATGGTTTCAGCATATTTTGACTGAACATGAATGCCAAGAAAAAGAGAAAGCAAGAAGGGCAAATGGAAATGCATGTTGGGTTTGAAGCGCAACAAGATCTCTTGTGGGCTATCACTTAAGTCATTAATGGTTAAACCTTGAAGCTGTAAACAATTAACCAAAAGCCATTGCGTTCTCAGCGTGAAATGGCACAGACTTCAATTTCATATCCATAACATAAAGCTCAACATAGACATCAGTTAGGGGTCACCTGGAGTCACAGCTGCGACTCATGGCTTGTCCCTTGCAACCCCTGGCACTGCCTATGTGACCCAATGCGTCATAAGTGGCAAAATCAGTGCCAGGAACACAGGGCACTGCTCGTCCTTATGGACTTCAGGTGGGGTTGTTTTCTGTCAATTTTTGTTACACTAATAGTGAATAATATGATATTATTTACTATTAGTGTAATACAAATGTAGTACAATTAGCTAGAATGTGACCCTATCTGGCATCTGAGGTAAGTAAAAAAAAATGCTTTTAACTGAATGCTTTGTGCGTGCTTGTGGGTGAGAGTGTTATGTGAGGGAGAGTGTGTGTCTGAGTATATGTGTAAGTGTGTATGAGTGAAAGTAGAGGTCAAATGGCATGTGATGTCACTTCCGCTACCTCACACATTTTGGTCAATTGACATCCATGAAGCTCAGACCACAAATAACTGTGTTGGTTATGGCTCTGTAAACCTAGACGTGAACACTGGAATTGTACTAATAACTGGTTTACCTACATTTGGTTTCCTAAATCATCAGGAGGTTCATAAGTTCGTCACGCCCCCTGTTTCTGGGAATTGTTACCATCTAGAGCTGTCAAAACATTTCTATGACGTCTGTAAAATGTGTCCAATGTGCTTGATTTCCGGAAATTGTAACCTTTTTACAGGTATTTGCATAAGAACCCTGTTTGCCACTATCTTCTTTTTCTGACTCTGCCTCAGCATTTTTGTTAACAAGTTTTATATTAATTTCCAGCACCGTTATTTTGCGTTTGCAAGGTAACATGGTTTTGTAGACAAGCGTTAAATGAGGCGAAACATCAATGATCTGTGCCCTTCAGCAGGGCAAGTTGATGATGTGTCTTGACTGACGCGCTCAAGAGAAACGTTGCAGCAGGCGGTGGCAGCCGTTTGCAGAATCTCTGGGCATGCTTAGACATGAAGCCCAGCGAGTAGTGTTGAGTTTCACAGACTGCACATTTTAAACCAGGAAGCATTCTGTGAATCCATCCATTGGCATTTTGTTTGAATCATTCACTATAGGGTCGGGTTCAGTTTACAGGACCAAGGTTCCACCTTGTGGGCAGGAAGAGATCCACCTCCTCTTCACCTTTGCATCCTCCTCCTAAGCATGGCAAAGGGATGTCTTCGAGTGGCCAATGGTGGACATGTTTGCTCAGAGTTTCCTAAAGGTTAATGATCGGAAAATCAAAGTTCTATTAAAGACCATATCGCTTGAATTTCTCCTTTTAATGTACCCTAAAAGTGGATTTCTATAGCAATAAGAAGTCAGTGTTTCTAGCCACTAATAATAATGGAAAAATAACTAAGACCAGGAACTCCAGCAACATATACACTTTTTTTGACAGTGATCCAGAAGTAAGTAGGACTTGGGAAGACGAAAAGGAAACTTACAACTGAAAGAGGCAACCACCAGGCAGAATATTGGGCTCATAAACATAAAGGAATCATGTATCAGTCTCAAAGGCTAATCCTGCAATACAGATGCCAAGTGGGCATTCCTTAATTTACAGGAAAACTGACCTGTTCTAAGAATGACTTGCCAACCTATACACGGTGTGTAGTTAATTATATCGGCCCCTGTGGCCTTCACTTTAGTGTAGGCCACTCAGGGTCTGTGCTTGTTCGGCAATGCTAGAGTTGTGATTTTCACTACACCAGATTCTCTCTTGGGGGATCCCCCTCTGCTACAACTGTGGGTTGGAGCTGTTTTCATCTGTTGGTTACCTTCTGCCAGATTTGGGAGTGTGGGTCAAAGTCTGCTGCTTATGCCCTCATCACCAGTGGATCACTGGTGTTTCCCATCCCTAGAGTTACCAATACAAGGGGTATCGGTAGTTCTAGGGTGTGGGGAAATTCAACATCTTATGGGTTGGAACCTCAGGGTACACTAAAAAATGAGTATTTGCAGTGGGAATTGGTACTTCTATGTCAGATTACAACCGGTAATCCTCCTGAAAATAAATGGATATTCGTCGTTCCTGATAATATAATTCCGATTGGATTAGTAATTGCTATTACAAACGCCATAACAATTAAGTGCCTACTCGTAATGAGGGCCAGAGTCTGGTATTTCATAGTTTTGATGTCTCGTGGTTTGGGTTCAGCATATGCATTGCTACAAACAGGTGATCTGGGGCTTTTTTGAGGATTTTTTGATCTGTGCTGATTCAAAAGCTTGAAGTAAGCATTGAGTAGAATGTTTCCAGGTTTATGCAATGACGGCACCTGTCTGCTGATCAAAGAACATGTTGCGCTTGTTCGAACTGTGAATCCCCTCCCTGTAGTAAAAGGCGCTGCCCTGTGGCAAGCTGTTGGCTTTACTCTCACCCACCTCAGTGTTGTGTTTGGCAGTCATCAGTGTCGATTACTTCGTAGTCTACAAAGACTCCTAAAGGGTTGTACCCGCCTCCAGGCAGCATTGATGCTGTCCAGGAACATCATAATTGCATCTTTTCATGTTGTAGGGTGTGCTTCATACCCCAGATGTTTCCGTTTCTAAGCGCTGTGAATAGCAGATGGCTCTGTTTACAAAGATACTCATGGTATTGATTTCTGAAGGATGGAAGGTTTTCCTTGCAGGGATTTGAGCGCCTGACCTGCAGGTCACAACAGATGTCAGCAGTTAGTACATAACCCACTGAGCTGCCGAGAGGCAAATGTTTACTGGCTTGTGTGCAAATTATTTGCAGCTTTTCAACTCGAGCGAAACAAAATATTGTAAATATGGAAAAGAAGCGTTCTGTCTTGTTTTACTGCATCACAAAAGAAACAAAACACACTGTGGCTTCTATGCAACGATACAAAATAAAGTAGTATTAGATAACTATTTTGCAGATAATACAGCTTCAGTTAACTTACCTACTGGCGAATTTGCATCCACTTTTCTTTTAGGGCTCGCCTACAGTGAGCTTCAGGTGTCTATTGTCGAAGGCTGCAGGGCTTATGGTGGGCTGAAAAAACTTGGGTGGTCTCTCAAAGGGACATGGCCGATGTAATTGGGGCGTGGCTTAAAACACGTAAGCTAAAAATCTGTGCTTAGCATAGTGTGCCGTCCGACTGATAATTTGCTGCTTCTGTCTTTGCATCCAGATGTGTGATACAACAAGCCAGGACTATTGGCTTTGCCATTGCTTGTTAGTTGCATTAGATCAATAGGCATCAATTATGGCTTCTTTGAATAGAATATTGAAAATGCTTCAGTTCTGAATTAATGAGACTGTGAAAGAACTATAACGAGTATCTTTGAAGTTACATCAAAGGCAGTAAAAGATTATTTTTTCATCTTGAGGGCAAAAATGGAGAGCCCGATCGAAACCGTCTCAGCGCCTTGTTAGGTCTCGCCGGTACCAGCTCATGCGCCGGTCTGGCGAGACTTTTTGTGAGGGCTCAAAAAAGTGTTACCATGGCCAGCCTAGAGCTACAGTGCATGTGCGCGGTCGCGCGCGCAACGCTTGATCGCGATCGCTTTGATGTTTGATCACGATCACTGCCGCGGCCGCACGGTCGCTTTGATGTTCTCCGTGAGCCAATTCTTTTTTTTTTCTGTTTATTACTTCTATGTAGTAATGGTGGCACCCGTGCTTTAGCTTAAACATCTTAGGCTAAAGTCGGGAGCTGAGATTGCTTCAAAAGTAAAGAAATAGACAATTCTTTACTTTTGAAGCAATCTCGGCACCCGACTTTAGCTTAAGATGTTTAAGCTAAAGCACGGGTGCCGCCATTACTACAGAGCAGTAATAAACAGAAACAAGCATTGGCATAGCCAATAGGCCTCGCTTTTGGGAACTTATAAGTATTTAGTTATGCAACTGTTGCATGGCTACACACTTATAAGGTCCCAAAAGCGAGACCTATTGGCTATGCCAATGCTTGTTTTTAGAGGACCCGGGCCCTCTTAAAGCCCTGGCATATTGTCTCCAATATATTAAAATCTACATAAACAGTGGGCTTTGGACCAGCCTCTTGCAGGCCTTTTATTCCACTGGGCATTTGCCGGTAGTGTGGGCCCTTGGAAGCCGGTATTGAAAGCCCAGGCAAAGGCAGTTTCGGGCGCCGCTGCCACTTTCCTCACCTCCCGCAGTTAATTGCTGGAGGCACATGGAGGCTTCAAGAGAGAGAGGGAGAGATGCATGGAGGGCAAATGGGTGGATGGGAAGAGAGATTGCGCGAGGAGATTAAGGGAGTGGGGTTGGTTTGAACATTGTCACCAGGGCTGCTTTTAGTTTCCCAGCCCGGCCCTGGCCCCTGGCTCTTGATTGGATGCCGTCCTTGTCTATTTAATTTCTTTGCTTCTTATTTGATGTATTTTTTCCCCCCTCCCTATTCTTTCTTTGTCCTGGCTCTAGATTAATTCTTCCTCGCTGTGTTCTGAATGGATGCCTGGTGTCTTTCCCAGTTTGCACGCAGGGAATTACTTTTTATTTCTTTTAGCACCCTGAGAGTCCATGTGTTACCTTGCTGTCTCCCCTGTGTGCTGCTTCAATCTCAGTCCCCCTCTTGCTCTCTGTGTAGTTTTTCCCCCCTACCATTATATTTGTTCCCTTACTTCACCCGCCCATCTTTGTCTGGATTTAAAAAAATAAAACCACACCCTGCTGCTCTGTTGCTCCTGGCACCCACCCCCATTAGCCTACCATGCAAACCACCCCCTTCCCCCGCCCCTACCCGCCAACTGTCCCTACTCAGTGGCGTCAACTTCTCATCCCCACCCGCTTCTTTGTTGCAATCCCGCCCCACCCTGTTGTGTTTTTTGTAATTAAAAAAATCTTTTAAATGGCCCTGCAGCTGCAATTTACTACTGAGCCAATCTTCTTTTTCATGCAGTTCCACGCATTTTATTTTAAATTTACTTCTCCAAAATTGGTGTCTGCCACCTTTGATGTATATACATCATTGTACCATTTTTTGCGCCCATAAAAGAGCGATTTGTTTTGCCAATGCTTTTAAAAAAAAAAATTGCAAATGTGTTTGTAGTATAAAATGTATTTTTGTGAAAAGCTTGCACCTTTTATCTTGCAAGTAAGCTGCAGTTTTTAATCTCCGCTATGCTTTATTTCCAGCTATCCATGTCTCATTCTTGCCTGTGATGCATCACGTTGGTTCTCCTGGATCTTTTCATAGAAAGTTCTCAGAGCACATGACATATTTTGAGAATCGTGACAACATTATAGATTTCTTCCTAAACTTGCGACACTTGCTATGATTCAGTGAATGCACGGGTTGGCTTTGTCATATTATTTTGTAATCATTAGTTGAGTCAGAAGTACTTCTCCCAAGGTCTCTTTTAAGAGCTTTGCTAAGATTTTTCTGAGCCAACAAATAATCCAACTCAAGCCAGGGGTGTTTGTACTGTGCACTAAACCTCTCAGCATGGCATATATTCATTACCATAGGAACATTATGGTGTGCAGAATTCACAGCATGCAGGCACAAGAGTCTCGCTGGATTTGGATAGATTCTGGCACAGCAGGGACAACCGAACACCAGACCTGCCAGCCAGAAACTAGTTTTACAATAATCTGTCCACATTCTACACGTGGAGTTCATGGTACGGTGACATTATGGAACACCACACAGTCACCACATGCCTCCTCCATGAGAAAGATACATTGAAGAAAAGAAAGCAAGGAAACCACGTCAACTTGGAGTTGGAACTATTGACATCATAAACATTAATGTGCAGCATAGTGTACTTAATGAAATTAACCAACATAAATGTGATCCGATTAATCTAATATCTTGCCGGGCAACTATGGTTGCTACGCAGAATACCGTGTGGTTGAGAAATGCTTTGTTCCTGCATTTCTGGCTCAAGTTCTCAAATGTTGCTCACTGTTTAATGGGCCCCCATTAGCCATTATGGAACAAGCCTCCTGCACATTAGAATGTTCATGGTATTTTAACACGCCTTTCGTAAGCGTCTTTGACTTTTGTCCAATCACCAACATGCCACACACAACTTTCTCACCCTAACATTCACTTCACAGACAACCTAGGGGCATGAGTGGCTTTGAGCCACAGCTTCATCAATGTGTTCTGTCTCCACTGAACGTACCCACAACGAACTCAAAGCCAAACCGGCCCCAACAAATCTGTCAAGGACCTACAAACATCACTGTTGCACGTATAAGCACTTTTCACACACCAAAACTCGATTGATTCTTTCAATCATACTGTTGTTTTGAAGCCGATACTACTGAGTTCTAAAATTCCTCAAAACATTCAACAAAAACAGCTTTGATCCTAAAATGTAATTCAAGTAGTTTTGTAGTTAGTCTTGCAGTCGTGCAGTTGTTTTCTTCATTTACGGCCCTGAAAGTAGGCCAAACAACGGCTGATGACCTGTTATTAATATAAACAGTGCCCCCTGAAGGTAAGCTCAGACCTTTAAACACTCCAAACACAGGCCGCCATCTCCTTTTCAATGATAAAATACCTGCGTTCTAAAGGTCTTAAGGCTCTAGACGCAAAGTCCAACGCAAATGCATTCTTGTTTTCAAACGGACTCAAAACCGCATGAAAATAATACACACTCGCATCAGCCGTGACAGCAGCTTGTGTGACCCTCAATTAAAGGATTGCAAAGCACGTACTTCAGAGATCATTATTTTAATCTTTGTCAAAAGCGTTGTGAAATTCTCAGAAAAATTGGCAAACCCTGTTATGAACCACATGTAAAACTTACAAAGACCAAGGGTCAGGTACAACTTTATCTTTAACAGCAGGTGAAGGTGCTTTTGTTATACACTCAATCAAACTCAATTTGAATTTCAAAACCCATCCAGTTAAGCCGTGGCCAAGGCAACAATTTCACTGGTTCTGAATACACACTTATCTTTTCCCAATGTTACCCCTCTCTCACTCAAAATCTGCGATATGCTTTCCACCATTTTATGTTGTTGACTATATTTTCGAAAATCAAAATATCATCCTGGAACATAGCAGAATTTTTAATAATTGTAAACATTTCTGAAATGACTCGTTGAAAAATGGATCTTGCGAATGCCTGGCTAAAGGGCATCCAGCAGAATTGGTACAGACCATCTAGTGTGACCAAGGCTGTGACATGATGCGACACAGGGCCGGACACAACCTGATGGTACACTGCTCTTATTTATAGTTTGATTAATCATTTAGCCTGACCAACCTCATCAGTAAGGTCTTCAGTTCTTGGTAAAAAGTAGTTTTCAATCCAGATATCCTTTTTGGGACTTCAGAGGTTTATGCACAACAAAATCCCCCTGATTTTTTTGTGAAAGGACTATAGTCGATAGCCATAAAGTAGCAGCAATCGGGTTCAATAATTACCTGCTTCAGTTTATCATCAGTTTGTCTCTCAAGATTATTTAAATTGCTGTACCAAATATTTTGTAGTTTGTCCTCTACAGGGGAGTGATTTTCTTTTAGTCTTGATGGTTTAAGTGTAACCACTGATTTCATTCTCGTAACCACACATCCAATCATCAGTGACATTGCTCTCCATTAAAGAAACATTTATTGTCTCTCCGGGTCTTACTACCATTTTTAAATCTGCCTGATGCCACCACCTAGGAACATTATTTACTTTTGGTTACATAGAGTTTACTGTTGATGGTCAGCCTGTAAAGGTAATGCACGCCTTAAAGTACTCCAATAGATCATTCTTGCTGCCTTCAAACGCCATAGTGGAGACATCGATTGGCAAAGGAAATTTATGGTGCCAATGTTGCTCATAATTTTCAGCAGAGACAATAGTGAGTCTTGCTCAAAAATCAACAAGAAAATCAAGGTATTTATCATCAATCGTAAAAAAAGGTTTGGGGTCTTTGAGTTTCTTAAGAACGTTTTCATTTTGTTTGGGAACCAGATGAACAGCGCACCCACTCCTTCACATAGGTCAACATCACCAAGTCTGATTTGATCATTCATGATATAACTGACACCAAGCGCACACACACACACACACACACACACACGCACACACACACGCACACACACACACACACACACTTTGCTTTATTGACCTTCTTTACTGTATTTCCTGCAAATCTGCCCAATTACTGGGCAACCTTTTGAATTTGTTAAATGGGCAGGTGAATTGATTTCAAAACATGGAGTGCCCCTTACATCTTTGTTTCAAGATTTTTTTAGGTGTAACTACTTGAGATTGATGTCTACAACATGTCTGTTGGTCTCTGCTTTTCGTACTTTGAGTGACTGTATTAGCAATAGAGTAAGTAACTTGCGTAGGCAAAAAGAAGTAGAAGTCCATCTATTTGGCATCCCCATGTGAAGCTTCACTGTGTCTTGCCTCATCAAGTGCTGTGTTTACAGATTTTTTTTACACGATAAAAGCCCCTCTTGCACTTTCCTAGAATTGCGCCTCATAACAAATCATGCGCAAATGAGCTGAGAAGAGAAACTGTCAAATTCACATTTTGATTCCAGAAGTTTTAATGGTGTAACAATAGCAATCACGGGTTCATCTGGCCCTTACATGTGTGTAACAAGTGTTTGGTGCTAAATCACATGACTTTTCTGTCCCTCAGAATATTTGTCTAGTTGTTTTCTGTTTGGTCTAACCTTACGCAATATACGGCACCTAGATATGCACTAAATGATTTAATCCACTTGTTCCATTTGATGGGAGTATTGCCAGGTGTTGAAGAAAAGCTGTCGGAGGTATTACATTTTGCATGTCGAAAATGAAGGAAGTTGATGACATTTTGTGAGTTCGCTGATGAGTTAAAAAAGCTTTGTTTAAATCAGAGATATTTATAAATGTAACCAGGAGATGTTCAAAAAGCATAAGTGACATAAATTGTAGTGTGGAAATCGCTGGTAAATCTGCTCTTGCTTGTAATTCAGAGGCTTGTAGACACTAGATACTCTAATGAACTGTCATAGCTGAATTTAGTGAAACAAAGTGTGCAAATCACTGCAGGATATACACAGGTTACAGTGGTCAACACAGGAAATTGCAGTTCCTACAAGGTATCAGAAGTAAGCTCTGGTAAGCCGTAACACAGGGACCAGTTACAAAAGTTTAAGTGCACAACAAGAGGATGTAAGATGCAGTCAACGAAGTGACCCACATTGTGTTGCCGCAACTGAGGCCTGGCAAGTTATGCCGGCTGAATTGAGTGCTGATGCAGATGGTGTTGGACAAGCAGCCTGGAGCCGCTTCACTGTCAGGCGTAACAACAGAAGACAGAGAGGTGTGAGGAAACATGTAACGAAGCTGGACAAGGAAGAATCATGAAGTTACAACAGGATCACATGAGCATTGGAACATAGATCTAGTATGTGCACAGTAAGTGGTCAAGGAGCTTGAAAACGGACTGCAGGACTATGTAGACATGCAGTTCAAAGTAAAACAAGCTTTGGCATAGCCAATAGGTCTTGCTTTTGGTACCTTATAAGTATTTGGCGAACATGCAGTGCTACCAGTGTTTGGCGATACTGGTGGTAGGCAATGCCAGACTTTAACGAAGGACATATCTCAAAATATTTAATGAAGCATCACATGGATCCCAATACGGAAGATTGGCGTTGGGCCCGATTTTAAAGACACAAGTCAATGTGACGTCCTACATGGTATGACTAGCCCAAAAGTGCCCATGCTCCGTTCACCAAGATAAATGCACTTGGATCCCATAGTGGGGTCTCCAGGCTTAGTACTGTTAGCTGCAGCCTGGCCCAGCTCATCATTCGATCATCCAGCTCTCAGTGCTCCATCTGATCCAAAGAACTCCAGCCACTTAAGGAGCCTGATGGGAATCTGGTCACTCGAAAAATGAGCGATAGCATGAAGATGAGCACAGATGTAGTCACTACAATAATCACAGCCCGATAGCATCATAGGACTTCATGTGTTTACATTTCTGCTAGGCACTATCCAACCCTTTAGAGAGCTGACCGTCCCTGGCTAGTCAATGTGACTGCTAAAACTAGAGGAAATCATTGCTCGGTAGGTCTCATAGAAACACCCGCAAAGTGCAGTGAGATGTCTTACGCTGTAAATTTATGAAGGCTCACCTGTCTGAACCTGGAGAAACCAGTCACTAGAGTCTTGGAGCTGTGAGCTGCCCACTGATGTAATGAGCTGGCCCTGTGTACAATCCTATTTGTGTAGTATTCCTGAGTGGGTGAGTGGTTGTGTAGAACGCTCCCTTATCAGGACCACTTAATAGACACTATACTAAGAGGAAAAAGCACCAAACATTTACAGTGTGCCCTCAGATGTAAAGAGGAAGCTAGAAAAACTAAACATTGTCATCAGCTATAGGTCCGGCACTGTCTGCATGCCTTTTGACTTTGTCAATGCTTGTTTCGTGTTCTGTAAAACTTTGTTAGGAGGCTACCGGGCACGAGTCAATATAAAAAAATCATTGGTTTGGAAGCTTTTTACAGTTCAGAAATCTTGAGAAATGGTGAAAAATCCCAGCAAATCTAGGAGCATGCAGGTTGTGAAGTGGAAGAAACCACAGACTAACGCCGGTGTCCATTTTGAATTGCAATGCTCTGAATGGGGCATAATCAGGACTTAAGCCATAAGAGTCAAGCCACACTTCACGTGGCTGAATCGTGTACATGTACCAAAAGGAAACAGTTAGGGGGTGTATGGGTGACAGCTGTGTGATGGCAAAACAGGGTTTTATCAACATGTCCACTCAAGAAATTAGTTCGAATCAGTGTTGTAATGTTCGTAAATGTGGTGATTAGTGTTGTACCACAATACCCATGGCTGTCTCGTATGTATTCCTAAGCTGGACAAACACCCACAGCAAATAAAATAAAAATGCCTACCTGAAACAATCACTCTTTATTCAGAACGTTTAGATGGGGGCCCATATCTACCGATAGGGGCGCCACCACCTCTGCCGCCTCATCCTCTAGTTCCTCTACCACTACAGGGAAACTATACCCCTAATCGGTAGCCATCATAGTACCAGCACCCATATACAGCATCTTAGGCATCCCTGAAGAAGAAACATTAGTATTTAGTTATCAAAGCTTAGTTACCAATAACTTCACAAGTTATTTATTTATTTTATTTATTTTGAAGGTTTTATAAAGCGCAAACCAGACCCTTGCGGGTATCCGAGTACTTTATAACTAATAAAGGAAATATAGGGACTAGATATATACATACAAAATACTAATAGAAATATTAGTTCGACAGTGTTGACTATTACAGCATAATAAATATTAATATGACTGCATCCAATAGTTCAAGTGAATTTGGCCAAGAAAATCGATTTCACTTCTTTTTTGACGAGTGCTGTGTTAGGATTCTGACTTGTTTTAGGGGGCAAAGCATTCCAAATCCAAGGGGCTATTCCTGAGAAGGTGCGGTTATAAGTTTTCTTCTTGGAAAATCGTTGTGGTTTTAGTAGCAGGTTATACGAACTCCTGGTGGTTCTGTTGCCACCCGATAGTACTAATTTCTCCGCAAGGTATCGTGGGGTTTTGTGATGCAGTGCCTTGTGTGTCATACAGGCGATTTTCAAGTGGATTCTGGCATCAAAGGGTAGCCAGTTAAGGGCACGCAGGTCTGGGGAGATGTGACAGTTTCTTTTGGAGCCTGTGATTAACCTGGCGGCTGCGTTGATTGTCGCTCTTAGAGGGGCTGTCGTTGATCTGGGAAGGCCAGAGCGAGCGGTACTCCCATATTCCACTCTGGGGATTACTAGATTTCAGACTGCCTATTTAAAGTCATTTGCGGTTATGAAGGGTTTCAGTCTTCTTAAGGTGTTCAATTGAAAATGTGCTCCTTTCGTTGCTATGCTGATGTGCTTCTGCATATTTAGCTTATTGTCCAGAGTTATTCCTAGCGATTTGGCTGAGTCGATAATATGCGGTTGGCCGTCGAGTGCTGTTACGTGCTTCATCCATTTAATGATGAAGGTTGTTTGTCGGGGGGGGGGGCGCTATTAGGAGGAATTCTGTTTTTAGAGTGTTTAATTTTAAGTGGTTATTTGCTAGCCAAGACTGCTTTTTTGGAGCGTTGTGTTGAGGGACTTGATGTCCTCAAGTGAGTGGACCTTAATGTAGAGTTGTGTGTCGTCTGCGTACATGTGGTATTGGACATTTGAAGAATTGAGAAGCTCGGTTAGTGGTTCCATAAACATATTGAAGAGTGTCGGGGAGAGGAAAGATCCTTGGGGCACTCCTAGAGTGACTGGATGCCAAAGTGATGTATGACTAAAATTCGAACACATTTTCATCAGACTCTTTAATCAGGGAAGTACGGTGGGTAGGTGGATGCAAGGTTGAGTTATTCAGGTTCTATAGAGTGAGTAAATGTGTCTGTATGTATGTATGTATATATAAGGGGGGTTGTTGCAGTAGCTTCCTGACACCAGTGATACCCTTGTAGTAGGGTTTAGAGTAAATCACCAGATACAGTTTAAATCTGTGCAGGACATCCTAACATGAGGGCGTGTGTTTTACACAGGATTGTAAAACACACAGTGATGTATGTATTTCTGCATTTATTTCCTGCTTAAGTGCACAGGGATTTTATTTCACAGGTACCATTAGGATAATGTTACTTACCCAGTAAGCATCTGTTCTTGGCATGTAGAGTTGTAGATTCACGTGTCCCGCATACTCCTGCCGGCTGAAGGACATTTAAAGAACGGACTAGGCAGCCATTTGTTGAAAAGCTACACGGATGCACCTCGCAAGGTACCAGGACAGAATTTTGTGACAAATGAATAAAAAGGTGTATTTTATGTATAGATAGTAAGGTAGAAATATTATCTATACATTTACAAATGCAAATATACAAACATGAGGCACTTGTGTTTGTGCCCAAATGTCACATATGCGTGACACCACAGCATGCAATTCGACACTGGAAACACAAGTATCTGAAAGAGACAATTAGTTATGGATTCCTCACCTAAGAATTACCCCCTGGCGTCAGACTGGATCCGGAGAATTTTTCTTCAGCAGTACCCCAGCACGTCGGTGGGTGGCATCTGTCGACTCCGCATTCGTTGTTGGCGTTGTGGTCGCCAGAATGACGTTGCGGTATCTACTTAGACGCCGCCCCTTGGTGCTGATGTCAGTTATTTCTTTTTCCGCGCCTGCCAGCGCAGATCCGAAGGGAGCGGTACCTCGAGTCACTTTTTGACTCTCCTTTTGCAACTTTTGTTGACACCTTTTCGAGTCGTTTGACTCCTGGTGCACATAGGGATGTCCCGTCCTCGAACCGGCTTCAAGGCTTGTGACTCCTGTCACAAACTTATGTCTGTTACGGACCCGCACCTTGTGTGACTTTAGTGTTTGGAGCGCGACCACGACCCGAAGCCGTGCTCCGTCTGCCGGGCCATGAACCCGAAGTCTTTGTCTTTGGGTAAGTCAAAGCACAAGAAGAAGGCGAAGAAGCACCGTCGCTCTACTCGTTCTCCCCATCTGTCGGCTGACGCGGGAAGCAGAAGGTCCAGCTTTGCCTGCGAGCCTGTTGGGTCAACTCCGGCCTTCCCGGGAGCCGGAGCGACCCCTGCCCAACTTCGTAGCTTTTACGAAGTCCTCCATTCCATCTTTGGCCAGCCCGACTCCGCCGGTGCGCCTTCGGGCCCCACGGACTCGGCTGGGGGCTCTAGGCCTCCGAATCCGGTGGCTTCTGCTCCAACCTCATGACACCTCCTCTGACGCAGAATCCAGTGGCGACACCTCCGCCCCCTCCGATGCCAGTTGTGTCCCCATGCGACATCGACTTCGGCCTCCCCCTCGATATGAACACGGAGCCGGACCGGCGCTGACCGGTACTTTTGTACCACTGTTCTCACCTGGTGTTCCTTATCGCCCGAGTGGCTACCAGAGAAGGGTGAGGAGGACTGAGAGGGGTCTGTGGACCCTTTGGCAGACCAGTTAGAGGAACCGGACTGGAGAGAGGAGTTGGGGGAAGCCAGTGGTCTGGACACATCCCCAGACCTTGGCATGCTATCTCCCATTACCGTGGCTACGAAGGAGGGTGCATCTTACACAGTGGTGTTGCGTAGGGCGGCCGAGACCCTAAACCTTGAACTTTCTATGGTGGCGGTCAGGACTAGCCTCCTGACCGAGGTGCTTCAGCCTGCAGCCGTCTTTTCGGAGCCCCTGCTGGCCTTCAATGAGGCCCTTACAGACATCCTTTTGGGCACTTGGTCCAAGCCCAACACAGAGGCTCCTGTGGACAGAATGATTGCCCGACGCCACTGCCCGGACCCGGGTGACCCGATTTTTCTCTCTCAACTCCCCACCCCTGAGAGCTTGGTGGTCCAAGCCTCGACTTCCAAGGGTGCTTTCCCTACCGCACCACATGATAGGGAATCCAAGAAGCTGGACCATCTTGGGAAGAAAATGTTTTCTTCCTCCAGCTTAGGACTGCGGTCGGTGAACACCGCATGTCTCTTGGGCAGTTACTCCCACTCGGTGTGGGACTCGGTTGCGCAGGTGCTGCCACAGTGCCCGAAGGAGGCATGGGCCATGCTCTCCCGTGCAGTTGCCGAAGGGAGAGACGCAGTGATGTTCACCATAAGATGTGGGCTGGACACTGCCGACTCAATAGGCAGGACAATTTCCACCTCAGTAGCACTGAGACGCTACGCCTGGCTGAGGTCCAATGGCTTTTCGGGTGATGTCCAAGCAACACTTTTGGACATTTGGACATGCCTTTGATGGCCATCGCTCGAGCGCTTTAAGTATTCTTGGGCTACGGCCAGATCTTTGGGCCTCACTTCCACCTCCCGTCCAGCGCAGTCTGCTTTTCGCCCATTTCGTGGCTGCAAAAGGGGTGTCCCACCATGTTCCGCCCAGAGCCACAGGCCTGCGCAAGCTGTCTAGCCTCTGCGCGGCCGGGGACGTGGATCCCACCGCCGTGGGTCAGGGGGGCCAGTGGGCAGTCCAGTCCACCAGCGCCCCCTCTGCAGCAGCCTCCAAACCCTCCTAGTCCGACCTTTCAGGGCCACCAATTGTCAGTGGGCGACCGGATTCGCCATCACCTCCCCCACTCCGCTCAACATCATGTTGGACAGGTGGGCTTTGAAGGTAGTCCGAAGGGGTTACTCCTTCCCCTTTGAGACTACCCCTCCATCCATGCCACCTCAATTCCATCGCATGTCAGAGGATCACTTGCCCATTTCCAACAGGAAGTTACGGCTGTCTTGGCCAAGGGAGCCATTGAGCGCGCTCCTGACCCAGAAGTAGGTAGATGTTGTTATTCCCACTAGTTTCTGGTACCCAAGAAGGACAAGGGCCTGTGTCCTATCTTGGATCTCAGGAACGTCACCCGCTTCCTCCGGAAGGAGAAGTTAAAGATGTTGACACTGGCTCAGGTCCTGTCTGTCCTCGACCCTGGAGACTGATGGTAGCGTTTGACTTGCAGGATGCTTATTTTCACATTCCCGTCCTGCCGGCCCATCGGCATTACCTATGGTTCACGGTAGGCCAAGAGCACTTTTAGTTTACCGTACTCCCCTATGGCCTTACCAGCGCCCCTCGGGTTTTCACGAAAGTGATGGCGATGGTCGCAGCTCATCTGCGCAGATCAGGGGTTCCAGTCTTCCCTATCTCGACGACTGGCTTTTGAAGGCTGGTTCGCCCCAGGCTGTCGTCTTCCACCTCCAGACTACGGTCGACCTCCTGCATTCACTGGGGTTCACCATCATCGTGCCGAAGTCACACTTGATTCCCTCTCAGAAGCTCCTTTTCATCGGAGCGGTTCTGAACACAGAGCAGTTTCGGGCTTATCCTCCCGAACAGCGAGTCTGGGATATTCAGGCTATGATTCAGATCTTTCAGCCTCAATCCCGGGTTTCGCTCAGAATGACCCTGAGGCTACTGGGCCTCATAGTCTCCTGCATCCTGCTGGAGGACTATGCCAGGTGGCAGATGTGGGCTCTGCAGTGGGACCTGAAGTTCCAGTGGGCACAGCATCAGGGGAATCTTTCAGATTGTGTCCAGATCTCGGAGGGCACTGCACACCAATTGCAGTGGTGGCTAACGAACCAGGATTGGGTCAACGGCAGATCCCTCTCCCTTCCCCAACCACAGTGGTGACAGATACCTCACTTCTGGGTTTGGGGCCGCCACATGGGAGAGGCGGAGATCAGAGGTCTCTGGTCTCCGGCGGAGTCCGGACTCCACAGCAACCTTCTGGAGCTTCGGGTGATCAGTCTTACACTGAAGGCATTCCTTCCTTCTGTCAAAGGGAGAGTAGTGCAGGTGTTCACAGACAACACCACCACCATATGGTACTGCAACAAACCGGGCGGGATGGGGTCGTGGACCCTATGCCAGGAGGCACTTCGTCTCTGGAAGTGGCTGGAACATCAGGGCATGTCCCTGGTGGTTCAACACCTGCGCCAGGGCAGACAAACTCAGCTGCCGGTGCATGATGGATCACGAATGGTGTCTTCACTCAGAGGTGGTGCAAGGTCTCTTTCAGCGGTGGGGAGAGCCTAGGTTAGATCTATTCACCACCGAAGAGAATGCGCAATATCAGCAATTCTGCGTGTTGGAATTTCCAAGGTGGCACTCGCTAGGCGCCACTTTTCATCGCGAGTGGAGTTGCGGTCTTCTATATGCCTTTCCGCCTATACCACTTCTGTCCAGAGTACTGAAGAAGATCAAGCACGGCCGGGCCCAAGTCATTCTTGTGACTCCGGACTGGGCACGAAGAGTCTGGTATCCCGAGCTTCTGCACATGACCATCAATCCTCCGATCAGAGAGCCCCTTCGGGACGATCTTCTGTCGCAACAGCAGGGGACGGTCCTCCACCCGAACCTGTCCAGCCTCCACCTCCTGCCGTGGAAATTGAGCGGCGACAGTTGACAGCTTTTGACCTTCCTCCTGAAGTCTGTAACGTTATCTTGGCAGCAAGGCGTCCCTCCACCAAAACGGTATAAGCCTGTTGATGGAACAAATTTGTGGCATGGTGCACAGCAAAGGCTGTGGATCCCCTTTCTGCACCCCTTTCAGATGTTCTCCTCTTCATTCTTTCTTTGGCCCAGCTGGGCTCTGCTCTGGGCACTTTAAAAGTCTATCTCTCGGCCATATCGGCCTTTCTTCGGCTTCCTGATCAGCCTTCTCTTTTCAAGTCCCCCATTGTAAATCGCTTCCTTAAGGGCATTACTCACTGGTTTCCTCCGATTCCTTTTGTAATGCCCCAGTGGGACCTGAACTTGGTTCTGACCTACCTTATGTGCGCTCCTTTCGAGCTGCTGCATAACTGTCCTCTCAGACTTTTAACGCTTAAAACTGCCTTTTTGGTTGCCATCACCTCTGCTCGCAGGGTGAGTGAGCTTCAGGCCCTTTCTTCCAAACCTTCTTTCCTGGCTGTTCATCCGGACAAAGTTGTCCTTCGCACTAGGCCTTCTTTCCTTCCCAAAGTGGTTACCTCTTTCCACATAGGACAGACCATCACTTTGCTCTCCTTCATTCCGCCTCCTTCTAAAGAGTAGTAGAGGCTCCACCGTCTGGATCTAAAACGTCCGCTTTCATTCTATCTGGATCGCACAAAACAATTCCGGGTGGATGATCAGCTCAATGTTGGCTACGTGGGCGCCAAGAAAGGTCAAGCCGTGCAAAAACGAACCATCCCTCGATGGGATGTTCTTTGCATAAAAATCTGCTACTCCTTAGCGAGAAAGGAACCTCCAGTGGGGTTGCATGCCCATTCCACCAGGGCGACTGCAGTCACTACTGCTTTGGGACGTGGAGTCCCCCTTCATGACATCTGCCAGGCAGCTACGTGGGCTTCATTGCACCTATTTACCAAACACTACTGCCTGGACAGCTAAGTCCGGAGAGACGGCTTCTTTGGCCGCTCAGTTCTTCAGGACTTTCTGGTGTGAACTTCGTTCGCAGGCCCACCTCCGGAGTTGGTATTGCTGGGGTACCTATTCTAAGGTGAGGAATCCATAAGCTATTTTCTCTTTCAGATGAACAAGTTACTTGCCTTCGGTAGCGATATATCTGTAAGAAACATAGATTAGTTATGGATTCCTCACCGCCCCACCCATCCTCCCCATTCTGTGAACTGATTTCTAGGGTAAGGGACTCCCTTTCAGGGCCCTAATGTTGTGCACCAGTGGTCAGTGTCTTGCATGGCTCTGCGCTTCTGGTGTGGAATGTCGTGTAAAGAACTGACATAAGCGCGCAGGGGAGGCGTCTAAGTAGATACCGCAATGTCATTCTGGTGACCACGACGCCAACGACGAACGCCGAGTCGACCGACCCCACCCACCGACGCACAGGGGTACTGCTGAAGAAATATTCTCTGGATCCACTCAGATGCCTGGGCGTTATTCTAAGGTAAGGAATCCATAACTAATCTATGTCTCTTACAGATGTAGCGTTACCGAAGGTAAGTAACTTGTTCATCTAGGACTTGATTATCAAGCACTTGCACATACAGCTTCCTCTGCAACACTACAACGTGCAGGTCAAGTGAGGAGAAAGGCCAACGGGCCTGCGTTAGCAACCACCGAGAAGTATTGGGGATTCCCCGTTCGGTAGAGGTAAACAAATATATATGTATGTGTGCGCAAGGGAGAGCACGAAAGGCAACACATTACAATTATAAATATTGTAAAGATTAATTTGCAGCACAGAATAATCTATATATTTAATAAAATTAAAACTTTTAGATTAAACCCTAATTGGAATTAGTGGTTTACGTTTACAGGAAAAAAGGCACGAGAAACAGCATCATGCTCATACAAAAGAAATAACATGCCACCCCTCCCCGCTTCGCCCCCACCATGCCAGGAAACAGTAAAAAGGGGACCTCCCACGGGACTGGCTGGAGGAGTCGGGACAATGGACAGGGGCGAGACCTGCTGGCTCGGAGGTCGATGACCGCCCGGGGAGGCGACCCAGGAGACGAGGGCGCCGAGGGGCGCCGCTGGGACCAGTGGCGCCTAGCCCGGAGAGGATCCGGATGGAGCGGCAGGGAGCGCTGGAGGCAGTGGCGACACTTGGGACGCCGCCCGCTGGTGACCGCTTGGACGCCTGCACGCCCGCAGGGGCGGGAGCGAGTGGGGCGTCGTCCCCGTCCACAGTGGTCTCGGAGGACTTGCTCCTGCCAGTGGTGACCCCGCAGACGGCGGACCTAATTGCGTGACCAGTTGGCGAACTGCCGAAGGTTTGATAACAGTTGCGGGCAATGCCCTGGGGTCACGTGGCGGCCTTGGGACTGTACTGGTCGGATCCGGGACCCTGGACCCACTGGGGGGGGCAGAGGGCCTAGAACTGGAAGAGCCTGGCCCTACGGGGGTGGGGCTGGGTGATATATGTGCGTCCCCTACTATTGCAGCTGTGGCAGCCTCCCTCCCGCGGGGGACTCGCATTGGACCTGCACGACGGTCCAGCTCC
The DNA here is from genome assembly GCF_964204655.1 of Triturus cristatus. Taxonomy (NCBI): domain Eukaryota; kingdom Metazoa; phylum Chordata; class Amphibia; order Caudata; family Salamandridae; genus Triturus; species Triturus cristatus. The sequence continues at coordinate 1,637,952,410 of NC_140589.1, forward strand.
GGACCTGATTCTGCTCCTTCTTCTTTCAGTTAGGATAGGGGAGGGGTATGGGTCCCAGAGGTTGTTACGATTGCACGAACCCCATTTGTTCTCACACAACAATAGCCTAATTTTACTTGGCGTTCTAGAGGTTTGGACGGATGCCCCGTTGGGAATACGCCCTGATTGTTATATTGTTCATGTTGGTTCTATTGTTTATCTGGCAGCGCGCTACCATGCTCCCCCCCGGCTGTGGTCCCCCCCTCTCCCTGGTGGGGGCGCCCTGGCCCCAGTCCGGCTTGCTCATCTCGACTTGTAATGACACACACTAATATTGTGACCTGGAACATACGGGGCATGCACACGCCGTCCAAGCGCTACGCCATCTTCTCCTATCTGCAGCGGCACTCAGTCGGGATTGCTCTCCTACAGGAGACGCACATGTCCTCGACGGAATTGGGCAGGCTTTCTCGGCGCTGGAGGGGACACACGTATGGCACTGTTTATTCGGCGCACGCGCGGGGCACGCTCATCTGGGTGCGAGCAGGAGTTCCTTTTGTCTGCACGGAGGTGGTAGTGGACCGGGAGGGGAGGTACACCTTGGTGCGGGGGAAGTTGAACGGCCAAGAGCTGTTGCTAGGCTCGCTGTATGCGCCCAATGTGGATCAGGCCTCTTTCTTGACGCGATTGACGCAGCTCCTACACCCTTATGCTGGGCTCCCCTGGCTGCTGGGGGGAGATTTTAATATGGTGCTAGACGTCCAGTTGGACCGCTCCTTCCCGCCCCTCCGCGCCACGGCGGTGGAATCTAACGCCCGGGCGCTGGGGGATTGGCTCACACACTGGTCGCTGCAGGACTTGTGGCGCACACTTCACCCGACGGACAGACTGTACTCCTACTACTCGGCGGTCCATGATCTCCATGTGCGGCTGGACAGGGTGGTGGGGACCCAGTCGTTGCTCCCGCTTATCGAACAGTCGGAATATCTGGGGCGGACGCATTCCGACCACAACCCCCTATGGCTCCGGATCTGCTGGGTGGCGGATCGCCCGCCGGTGCCCACCTGGCGACTTCAGCCGAGCGCCCTGGAGGACCCGGAGTTCCGCTCCTCCCTTGGTACGGCCGTCCTGGCCTACTTTGAGGCTAACGAGGGGACGGCGAGCAGTGCCTTGGTGGAGTGGGACGCCCATAAGGTGGCCACCCGTGGGCACTGCCTGGGGGCCCAGTGGAACATACGAAAGGCCCTGTCGGACTCCCTAGTGCGCCTCAAAAACGACCTCCTGCAATACGAGAGGGAAGGAGAGGGAGGGGGCAGGCACTCGCGCAGCCTGGAGGATCTCCGCGGGCAACACGCAGAGCTCCTGGAGCGCCTCCGCTGCCATAATTATGCGGCGCACACCGCCAGAACGCACGCCAGGGCGGATAGAGCGGGCCGCCTGCTGGCCTGGATCATCCGGCAGGAGGATCGCAGGACCCCGATCGGAGCAATCCGTGGGGAGGATGGAGTGTTGGTACACACACAGCGGGAAATACACCGGGCCTTCGTAGGCCATTACAAACGCTTGTACGCGGCTCAAGGGACGGGCCCCCGGCACCTTCTCGGGGAGTTTCTCGCTTCCATACACCTGCCCGTGGCTACCAGGGAGCATAACGTGGCACTCAGTGGCCCCCTTTCCCTAGAGGAAATCGGGGAGGCGATCCAATCGTTAGCGACGGGCAAAACTCCGGGGCTGGACGGATTGCCCGCGGAGTACTATAAGGCATACCGCGAGACCCTGGTGCCGCTGCTGCGCGAACTTTACAGCAAATCGCTGGAAGAGGGGTCGCTCCCACCCTCCATGCGGGAGGCGTTCTTAGTCTCCCTACCTAAGCCGGATCGCGATCCCACGGCCCTGGGCTCCTACCGCCCCCTGGCGATGCTTAACGTCGACTACAAGATACTGGCGAAGGCCCTGGCGGAGCGGTTAGCGCCGGTGGTCCCGCACCTAGTGCACCCTGACCAGAATGGGTTTGTCCCAGCGAGGTCCACGTCGCTCAATCTCAGACGATACTTTCGGGTGGCCGGTGAGGCAGTGCACAGATGGCCCAGAGCGGGGTGCCTCCTCCTTGACTTGGAGAAGGCGTTTGACTGCCTGGAGTGGGGATACCTGTCCACGGTGCTGTTGCAGTACGGACTGGACGGGGACTTCCTCCGGATGGTTGATTTACTTTACAGGAACCCCACGGTCCGTGTTCGGTTGGGCCCTCACGTCTCGGAGGCGGTGCCGGTGGGCCGGGGCACCAGACAGGGATGTCCCTTGTCCCCGCTGCTGTTCGCCTTAGCGATGGAGCCCCTAGCGGAGGCTCTGCGGACGACCCTGGGCGATGGGATACCACTGGGAGACGCGGTTCACCAGGTGTCGCTTTATGCGGACGATCTGCTGGTGTACGTCAGAGACGTAGGTAGCATGCCGGAGCGCCTGGCCCCGCTACTGCGGTCATTTGCCACTATTTCGGGGCTTCGCGTAAACGCGGGTAAATCTTGTCTATATGCTTTTAGCGAGGAGACTGCGGACCTGGGTTACAGCCTGAATGGCACGCCGGTACAGTGGAGGGGCGGTACCTTCCGTTACCTGGGGATACACATTTACCGATGCCCAGTTGACTTGTTTGATGGCAACTTGGGGAGGGCGGTCACGGCGCTTGGGTCGCAGGTGGCCTTCTGGAATACGCTTCCGCTAACCACCACGGGCAGGGTGGCGCTCGCCAAAATGGTCATGCTCCCCCGTCTACTATACTACTTTGTCAACCTGCCACTATACGTTCCGCCCGCCTTCTTTGGCAGGCTCAACCGGATGCTGCGGGACGCCAGGCACAGATTGGCGCTAGCAAAGCTTTTCCTCCCGACGGACAGGGGTGGGCTGGCGGCGCCCTGCTTTGAGCATTACTACCTGGCGGCGCAGCTGCAATGGATTGCCCGCTGGTTAGCCGACAGGGGCAGGGATGACACAGCCACGGGGGCTGCCCCCTACTCATTAGAGCGCGTGACCGGGCTTTTCCACCCCCTGGCAGCGGTGGCGGGGCCGATGCCGCTCCTCCTGGCAGTGGCGCACAGGTGCTTTAAGAGGGCCTTGTACCTCACGCGTGCGGTGGTGCCATACGCGCCGGCGATACCCTTAGAGGGTTCCCCTGGAGGTGGGGGGGTGCTCGCAGCCCCCGTGCTGACGGACTGGTGGGCGGCAGACGTGCACACGCTGGGGGACCTATACAGGGATGGTGAGCTGATCCCGTACGAGACCTTGGTGTCAGAGGACGGGCTCTCACCCGGTGGATTCCTCTTGCACCGCTCACTACTGGCGAGCCTGACCGCCAAATGGGGGAACATGGCCGCAGAGCCTGCCCAACATCTGACCATGCAATATCTGCATGTCATGGGACGGGGCGGGCACTTGGTCCGCTGGTTTGCCGCCTCGTTGCGAGAGCACACGGCGGTTGATCTGGGCCCACTTCATGGCAAGTGGGAGCTGGACCTGGGACGGCCGCTAACGGACAGGGAGTGGGAGAGGGTGCTCAGGAGCCCAGTGCGTATCCCCCGCAATCTGCGGTTTCGACAAATTCAGCTGTTCATAGTCCACAGGGCCTACCTCACACCAGAGCTGATTAACAGGTACTTTCACCGCGTGGATGCGCTTTGCCCCCGGTGCCGCGAGCTGGGGGCGGGGTTGTTACACATGCTGTGGGGCTGCCCTGTGCTGCACGCCTATTGGCGGGCGGTTAGTGAGCAGCTGCAAGGGAGCGTGGGGCGCAGCGTTCCCTTTGACTGGCCCGAACATATCTTACACCAATTCACCAGATCGCCCAAAGACAAGGTGGTGTCCAGATTTCTGGACCTGGGGCTCGTGGTGGCGAAGCGCCTCATCACCAGGAGATGGAAGGCGCCTGACCCGCCGCACGCGAGGGCCTGGAGTTCATCGTTTCAGGCATGGGCCAGAGCGGAGGGGATGGCCATCCGCAGGGAGGACACACTGGGGCTGCGGAGGGAGCCCATGGCGGACCGCTGGGAACAGTTGCTTGCCGAGTTCCGGCGCTCGATGGGGGAGGGCACCACAGGCAGCAGGGATGAGACCAGGCAGGACGGCAATGGCGCAAGCGGCGGCGTAGTGTAGGCAGCCTCGCTGGCGAACCAGTGCGGCCCCCTTTGTCACAGGTCCACTGGTGCGGCGGTAGGGAGCGATTGGGGATACCTGCGCTTATTGGAGCTTGGAGGGGTGCCCCTGGGGTTGTGGGGGGGGGGTCGGGGGCGGACTAGGGGGTGGGAGCACACCAAACACGTTAACACACACGCTGCCTTTGTTATGGGTTCTTTCCTTTGTATTGCATGTCACCTTTTTTGATTATATCGACGCCTCAGTTGCTTTGGCGAGACTAGTTTTCCTGTACGGCTCCATGGCTGGTGGGTGGTGGGGCTGGCCCCTTCTAACGAGATGACATCTGAACTCCTAAGGATGAAGGGACTGGGCCTCAGAAGGGCGGTGGTGGAGCGCCAGCAGACACCAGACTGCTCCCCACCCCTCCCCCCGACAGTTGGCATGATTCCCCAGTATGTATAAATTTCTGACTTGCTGTCCAAGTAATGTGATGCCGTATGTTATGCTTATGTAATATGATCTAAAAATTTAATAAAACAGATTTGACAAAAAAAAAAGGGGACCTCCCACGCAATCTAACAAGGTTTGCATTGTCGCCGATATGTACAAACAGTTAAACATTTTCAATTCTAGGTACCACTTCGACCTCGACTAAAGCAAAAGGGAGCCCACTGTGCCGATTCTTGAGGTTAATGTCGCGAATAGCTGCGTATTTGTAGAATACATTGTTATGTCCTTGGTGTGAATATTGGGCGGCAAGTTTCTGACATATAGGTGGCAGTCATTGTTCCCGGCAGGGCCACAGATAACGCCTCCTGCCATGTCCTCCAGGGTGGCGGCCGAATGGAATCATAAGCTGCAGGCGAGGCAGAAGTATAAAACAGGAAATACAACACATGTGCCTACCCTACACCTTTTGTCCCCAACGGCCGGCATGGACTGGTTTGTTAGGGGGTGGGCAATATGAAAGAGTGCGTTTGGGGAAGCGAGATGAAGCAGCGACAGGGCGTGTGGCGGAGTGAGATAAAGCCACGAGTTTTAAAGCAGTGATATGGAATGCTGCTAATGAGCTAGCTGGCAACATTCACACACAGATCGACATGAATGAGTGGGGTGTGGGAGGAGAAAAACCGGCACGGACTGGTTGGGGGGAAGGAGGAAGAAACAGACATGAGTGAGAGTAAGAGCTGAACAATACACGAAGACTCGTGAAATGCTCTTTCAGATAAAAAAAAAGTCCTTGAGCCAGTAGCTATAATGGGACAAGTGGAATGCCACAAGTAATGGGGGTCTGCTCCATGGGAGGGTACATAAAACGAAAAAGGAGGGACAATTAGGAAAAATAGCTAATTAGAAACAAGGACTTTTAAAGGACACTGAAACGAACAAATGAAAAGCAGTGGGCGTGATGTAATCTCACAGAGTGAATACAACATGTCTCAAAGAGACAGAGCACACTCTGCCTAGGCGCGACCTAAAATGCAGGGAAATAAATAATGACAGCAGTAATATTAAAGAGGTGTTACTCAATGGGTGAAAACCTCCACACCCTTGAGATTACTGAAATCAGTGGTTGTCTTTATATCACCTTTTTGGTGAATTCAAAGAAGGACCGTCCCGGTCATGCATAGCACCCTGGGCCCAGTTGATTGCTGAGACTCAGAGTGCTTGTTGCCAAATTGAAGCAGTGATGTCATAAATGTTTTGCTGGATTTAGTGAAGAGTTTTTGGGACACAGCAAGGACAGCCAGACTACAAGCCGTACAGCCAGTAACTACTGTACAGAACTTTGTCAATGTTTCCCTTTGTGTTGCTCTATGGTGGAGTTTCCCCACCAGAGAAATGCAATAGAAAAAATATACACTCTTTTCATGAGACTCCTATACAAAGTACACACATTCTCCATTTGAATACCTAACTACTGTTTACAAAATCAACATCTTTGCCATTGTACTCTTGCATTGTATATGCAAAATTAAAATATTGTGCTTTAACATTCGTAGCATATTCACCTTTTCTGCGTGGTCACGGCATATGTTTCCCCTTTTTCTGAACCCAATGTTTGCTAATATTGGCACTTTGTACTGTGACACTGCTATTCAGTGCCACAGTGTGTGTTTTCTGGCCCTAAAATGGTATTTTTAAAATTGGTTTCACCCAATTGGTCTATTTAAAGTTCCTGTAAGGCCATAGTAGATGGCGCAGAAAAGTTACAAATGGCTTTGGAGATAAATAAGATAGGTTGGCTGCAGTGTGTCTACGTACACCACCCATATATATGGCAAACATATACAGCTGCCAGCAGCACCACAGTTCTCAGGCTGGGTTGCTGTTTAAAGCCACTGCAATAACACATAGAAAGCATTTTTTTGTGTATTAACAAGTTGCCCCTAAAATGTGTCATGTAAGCCCACAAAGCAGGATGTCTAATATATAAAAAAATGTCCCTCTATAAATAAAAACTGTGCACGCTCACAGTAACTGAAGACCTAAAATCGATTTTATTGTGTAGTTACAGCTACATTTTCCATACGACAGTCCTAGGTGTGATTAAACCTATATTTTTATTTATCCACTTGGGAAAATGCTAGCAAAGTTCTTCAAAGTAATTTAGGGCCAGATGTATCAACATTGTATTTTGCGAGTCCTTTTTTTTCTTTCCTATTTTAAAAAAATATATATATTATTTGTTTATTGAACACTTGCAATACAATACCAGCGTGTCACTTGCGAGCCAACGGCGTCGCGCAATTGAGATCAGTACAAGCAAGTTTTAGTTCATGAATATGGTCAACAAGAATATACGGTAGGTAGTAGCAACCCTCTTCTGTAAAACCAAACATACCCTTCCTCCGCCCCCCCCCGGCACTATAACAAACAAGCATTTGCAATGCAACAGGTCTCGCATTTACGTGAGTTTGAGCTATTGACATTGCAAATGACAATGCCATTTATTTTTGTTTTTGTTTTTAAAACATAACTAAAAGGCATTGGCATTTACAATGCTAATAGCTTAAACTCACGTAAATGCGAGACCGAATGCATTGCAAATGCTTGTTTTAAGTTTGCCTGGCTATTAGCTTTCCGCACAGAACGGCATAATGTGCGGTCATATTCGGCCTTTGCTCTCGAATAACACCCTGGGTGGAAAGAAATGTAGCGTCCTGGGCAAAAAGAAAATTGGCACCCTGGCTGCAGCTGGTGAATAAAATTATTCACAGTTCAATCACGCATCAAAGCACTGACTGACTTCTGAGCACAAACTTCTCGGCACTCACCCAAAATATCCCCCAGCGCCTTGAGACCCTCATGGTGTGATTGAGTCACTCACAGCAGTAGCTTCATCAAGCTAGTGCCGAGTTGTTGCTGGTGCGAATGGCGCTGTTGATGTGCCTTGGCGTGGGGAGGGAGATAGGAGGGGCGGGAAGAGGGTGGATGGGTCGTAGAACGGCACTGGAGGCAAGTAAAAGAGAGTAGAAACAGTCTAGTCGGAATCATTGGTGTCAAGACGGACGCTGCTGTTAATGCAGGCAGCTCCGTGCGCCCCTCTGAGGAATGGGCCCAGCTTGCCATGCCACAAAGAGGCTCTGCGTGCCACAATATAACCATGTGGCGGTAGGCAGGAGAGAAGTCCGTGTGTTTTCCCCTCCGCGGGGTCTTCGTCAACATGCTTTGCTGCTGGTTTTCCCGAGGTGGGTCTAGTTTGCCATGCTGCTTGTTTGCTGCGGTTGGCGGGGCAGACAGCGAGGCCTGCCCCCCTTCGATGTATCGGCGAAGTGGGAGCCTAGTAGAGCAAGGGTGTCTGCCTCCTCTCTCCACAAACCTGCACAGCAGATCTTGGGAGCTGCCCGACGTGCTGTGCAGACACCAGCTGGGGTGTTTCTGGTCACATTTATTTAAAAAAAAGTTTGGATTAGACTTAAAAACACGATGAATGGGGGAGGAGCCAAGATGGCGACCGGGACGGCAGCGTAGACTCCCGGCTCCGTGACCCTCCGCATCCCGCACGGATATCCTGCCTGAGATCCTCAACCTGTGCTACGTGGTCGTGTTTCTGAAGGAGAGGGGCTCCCGACTGTGTGACTCCGAGGTTTCTAGCTGCGGTATCACCGGAGAAAACTGCATCTGAACTTTGCGGCCTGTGCGGCCCTGGAGCCGGGACATCGAGTGGACGCCGTGGCCGGGTGGCAGTGCGGCAACAGCGGCCAGTGGTGACTGGGTGGAGTCGGCCCACTGGAGCGGTGCCAAACTCGGCCTACATTTCGGCATGGTCACTTCTACTGCCCAGCGTAGCGGACCGAGTGCATGACCGGGGGTGCAAATCCTAGATCCTCCGGTGACTGCCCCTGCCTTGCTGGTGAGCTGCCCGGCCGCCGTCCGTATCCTGCCCCGATCATTGCGGGCCGCCCCCGGATTTCTACGGGAGCTGGTCCGTGGTGGGGACGACTGTTGCCCGTGACCACGGATAGTTTTTTGCCTGCCCCCGGAACCCGGTCACCCACGACGTGGACTTCGCGACGCTTGTCCCGGCCCCGGTGAGGGTCGGGCATACTTGGCGGCCATCTTTGGGCGATGAAGCCTACCATCCTGTCCGCCGGGCCGCAGCGGGCCTGTGAGCGTACAACTTTTGGGAGTGTGGCGGCGAGATCGCAGAGAGCTGAGCTGGGGTGCGGCGACCTCCTCGAGGCTCTTGTTACCCTTCACTCCTCCTTGGTTCATGGCTTCGTGATCTTGGGGAGTAAGCTCGATGGTGTGGCGTCGGAGTTGGGGCAGTGGCGGCCCGCCTGTCCGCACGAACACAGAGACTACCCACACTGCGCGCAGGAGGACGCTGTGGCGGCCGCCCCTGAGGTTAGTACACAACTGGACGCCCCGGCCAGTATGCTACAGTGCGTTCGACCTTCTGAGGGCCTGATCTATCCCGGAGGCGTTGGACCTGAGTGGGATGTGGTGGCCTCATCCCGTACATGCCCTCCTGCGACCCAGGGACAACTCCAGCAACTAATGCCTGCTTTGACTGCTTCTGCCTTCCTGAACCTTGCATGCAGTGCAGATCCTAGGGCAGCACTGGGAAGCCGGTTTCTTCACGCGGCGGACTGTGTTGACGCTCAGAGACTTCCACCCCGCCTGTGTGCGCCGCTTCTCTGTCGTTGTTGGACATTCCTCTGCCTAGGAACATTGGGTATGGTGCTGGGTCGAGGGGTTGGCATGGGCAGAATTCCAAAGAGTGGTCAGGGATGAGGCTGCCCCTCGGGGGTGGTCGCCTAGTGGACGGGCGGGCTTAGGGGTGGCGTGCTCTCCTGACATGGCTACTGGCACAATAGGTGCATAATGCTCCCCATCGTGGTCTGAGAAGATTGTCCTTGTGCTGTTCCTTGTTCACCTTAGGGGAACTTTACCGTGCGGGAGGGTGAAGCCGGGGGTCTGTTATGAAGGCCCTCCTCCAGTTTATAAATACTTCCTCTACCCCCCCGTCTGGTGGGGGTCTTTTCCTACTTCTTTTTCCCTATTATCCTATATTTCGGGTCTGGTTCCAGGGCGACAGGCACACTGCTGGGGGGGGGGGCCGTACTCATTTGCAGAGGTGCAGGGTGGGGGGTTGGGGGAGGGGATTCTGTATTCTTTTATCTCTTTTTCCATGGCCTCCTTTTCTTTTCTGATTCTTTCTGCTTTTCTTTTTCTGGGATCAGCGTGATACACCTCCTTTTGTTATGCCTCGTTGCCGTTCCATGTGTTCACAACTTCCGGGGTGTTCTTGGGGAGTTCTGGCGGGGGACTGCGGGCGCAGCTGTATATTATGTTCTTCCCCATCCTGAAGTTCTTGTGTTTGCGCCATTGACCTAATAGATTGCTGTAAATCGCTAACGTTCATTACTCTGCAGATCCGTGATCGTTGTTTTAAAATTGCTTGTCACCTGATCCTTCTGCCTTGTCTCATCATAAAATGAAAACCTCTTTCTCCTGGTGCCCTACTTACGCTGTTCACAGTATTAGCAGTACGATTTTGCTCCCCGAAGTGCTGCCTGTGTTTATACTTGTCGTTATTGCTCCGATTGCTTAGCGGCCGGCCCTGGGGGGTTGTAGGCCCATACTTGTTTTTATTGAACTGTCAATAAAGGTTTTCAAAAAAAAAAAAAAAAAAAAAAAAAACACGATGAATGGGAAGTAGAACAAATTCCTACGATATGTTCTGAGAACAAAAGAAAAGCATTGGCAAAGCCAATGGGTCATGTTTAACCGATGCTCTTCGCAGCTCGTCACTTTTTGAATTCTCAATGTTTTTAAAAATGCACTGCCATTGGCAAAGCCAATAGTTGATGGATGCCCTTCTGAGAATTGTATATGCCATACTTCTAAGATAGCCATCCCACTGCAGGTAGGCGCAACATTGCAGCCATCTTTAGTTAATTCCTATGCTTTCTAGATGCTCACCAGACTGCATCTACATGAATCGGACGGCCATCTTGGACCATCAGCAAATACAATTCCAAGATGTCCAGATGCTGCTACTGGCTCTGCCAATAGTGACACAATGTTAAAAGCATCCAGCTTTGGCAAAGTCAACGGTGGGAAGCAGTGGGAGAGGTGTAGAGAATTGAGAAAAAATTCTAAAGAGAGGAGAGAGAGAACCCAACATCAAGCTGCAGCAGTGCTTGGCATGGTAGGGAGCTGTCAACATAAAATGACTGGAGTTGGGAAGTCAGCGAGAGGGAGAATGTATGAGAGTGAAGGAAAAGCATGAGCGAGTGCTCAAATAAGAAAGAGGAGGACAAAAGAGAGGCGAACCAGCAAGGCATGCACTTCAATGGAATAATGTATCAAAAATGGCAAGGAGTAAAAGAAACAAAAATAGTTCCCTGATGTGAAAGGATATAACTCATCCAATCACAAACAAAGTTAAAGCAGAAATGCATGGCAAGCACTGGAATAGGGAGGAGAGCAATTAAATCAAGTGCAGGGATTAGAACAGACAAGCAAGCTAACCAACCATAAGTAAGGAGCTCACCAAAAGCCCATTAAATGCAGTATTGGCACAACACTGTCATATAACAGACATCCAAATCTGTCTACGGCCAGTCCGCAATATAGGCCCTAGAGTAATTTATGGCCTCAGCTAAAAGCATCTTATCAGAATTTCAATAATGTATGTTTATTAATAAGATTCTCAACAGGAAAAGCACATAATATCTGCATTTATCACTAGGGGACCCTATTTTCCTTACTTGAAAATAATTATTATTACTGCTTCACAACAGGAATCTGCTCTTTCACTGAGAACATTCATAATCGGGGGACTCAAAGAACAAAGTTATATTTCATTAGATCCATTGGGATTTCATCCGAACCAGGAGCTTATTTTTCGACTAGAGGTTATTTCATCCCTGGTGAAAACAATGTGAAAGCAAGGTTAAAATCAATAATAGTTAAAAACGGTTCTCATCTTAAAGTTTGCATTCGTGAATGGTTGGAAATGGAATGCCAGCTAATAGGCACCGTTCATTTAGGATGTGCTAGAACTTGAGGCACCTTGAAACATTGCGTGCCGACTGCTATAACCGTCCATGTGGAGCTACCCCCCAAGGTTAGATAGACGCCTGCCCACTACACTGGTGGCTTGCCTTCATCCATCTCTTCCAGTGACTAGTTTATGTAAGAACAGCTCTGTATGGTTGGCTTGTTCCTTTGAGTGCTGTTTAAATTATAAAAACACTGGAGAGGCATAGCTATCCCTTTGGCGGCTCTCCGCTCTTGACAGCAGACACCAGCCCTGGCCTGAAGCCAGATTCGTCGAAGGACAAGTTCCTGCGCTCGGGAGACTGCCTACACGCCCTTCAGGTCTGCTACGAATCAGTAAAACATGGCTTATCACCTGGCTCAAAGTAACTCCATATGGGATAGTGCTGCTTGCCTTCGGAAACTATTGCAATGGTTCAGTCTATGGCAATACCTTCTAAGGGATGCGCATACAGCGAATTATGATCAAATGCGCACCTCTTGAACAATTATAGATTTCCAAGGCTGCCCCGAACTTATAGATCCAAGTTCTCTTGTGAATCCTCTGTAACGTAAGCAATAAAGGGTGTGAGATCCTCCTTGCAATGGCCAGGCTACCTGGTGAGGCCCTAGTAACAGAGACTAACATACACCATCCTTATGCCTGGATGTTCTGTTTTTACCAAACACCGATTCCCTTCCCATTTCCCGATTGTCACCTGGCTAGTTCTTTACAGACTCAAAAGGCTAAGAGAAAAGCCGCTTCAAACTATTGGAGTGTCATGCTCCATCTCGATCTGTACTTGAGACCACCCCCTCTTGCCTAAAAGCGCTAAACAGTAAAGTGACACCCCCACAGACAACAGAACAACCACCTGGAACACAGCTCTGGACTGTTTTTACACAATGCATTCTCGGAGCAGCAGTCCTGGGCCCGTTCTACTGACCCAAAAGAACCAACGCTCAGGGATTGAACACTACGTCATTGGTGACAAGGAGTCATCTGATAACGCCTCGTCAGGGGGTAGTACGTGCTATTCACATACAATTATGATTAAAACTGGCTGCTCTGATGCAGACCCCGACACCATGTCAGCCCTTTCCAGCACCCAAACGCTACCTGCCCACACCCCCTCCCAGGCCGGGTGTTACCTTGCGGCCGGTTCGATCAGCGTGGTGGTGTCCAGGTAGTGGATCTTGTAGAACTCGAGCAGCGCCGGCAGATTGTCGAACTCCTGGTTGCTGATCTTGAAGCGCCTCGAAGGCAGCAGCGCGGACAAACGTAGTCTCCGGGGCACGTGGACGAGTCCCGCACCAGGGAGACGCCATGCTGCTGCCCCTGCAACAGCGCCTGCGCCTCTTTGCGGGACAGCGGACCAAAGTACCAGCTCGAGCGGTCCGACGAGTCAAAGCGGGCCGAGGACATGGCTTGGCGGAGGTGGGCCCTGGGGCTGCGAAGCTGGTGTCACCGCGGGCCCGGGCCCCGCACACGAATCTCCTGACAGGGAACGAAGAGGCCTCCTCAGCCAAGGCGGGTGCGGTCTCCCATCCTCCGAGTATGGATAAGGAGCCCGAAAGGCCGGTGCAGTAGCTGGCTTGCCGAGATCTTCTTAACTGTGCTGTGAGTCGGCGAGTCTGCTTACCGCACTGACAGCACAGTCCGTTCGCCTCCAAATACTGTTAATTACCACAGTAAATAAAATCAATGGCGGCCACGCGGTTAAAAACCCTTACTGCTTGTTGCTGCATGATTCCCTGTTGCGGTAAAAAAAAAAAAAAAACAGTTTGCCCTTACTACGTGTTGCTGCATGATTCCCTGTTGCATGTGTTCCATGTTTCCCTCTGACGTCCTCTTCTTCCGTGGTTAGTTACAACGAGTGGTGCGCCTGCGCCACAGCGAGACATGCTTTCAATTATCGCGCCCGTGTCTGGGCACGATAATTGAAACCACATGGCCTCTGGGTGTCTATTACGCGCACCAAGCGTGTAATATACACCAATAGGCCGTGGGCGGAGCAACGCGCCCGCCTTTGGCCAATTGCATGCAGTCTTTTATAAAAAGACGCAGGCAAAGGCCAATGGGGTAGAACAAAAGGAATCGCACACGCACAAGCGTGTGCGATTCCTAGGTCGATTTCTGAAACCCAGAACAAAACGACTCTCGCCTGCGCGAGCACTGCTGCGCAGTGCAACGCAGGTCGCAAGACCTAAAAATGACTTACATCAGTAAAACAGTATGATGTCATACGGGCACACACAAAAAAATAGCACCTTAATCGGAGTCCAGCCGTATTAGGCATCTGTAGTATGAAAAGAAAAATACACAGTACCTTACAAATCAGGGTTACTCAGCAAATATAATCTCACTGGGGCCCAGAAGTCCTTAGGCCTTGAGGATTCGGGTAGCTCTTCAGCATAAATCTCCAACTGCTCCCGACAATAGGTCAAATCGCGGACCCACTTACGAACAGTGGGCACCGCCTTTGCGCCCCAGCAGTGCGCCACTGCTCGTTTGGCCATCAGTGTTGCCACAGCAATCAACCTCCTGTTGCATGGTATCAAGGACGTCACATTGCCTAGCAGACATACCTCAGGCAAGCATCCCACCCGTTCCAGCACCACATCCGTGAGCACACTCACAACTTTAGACCAGAACGCAGTTATCCCTGCACATTGCCAAGATAGATGTAAAAAGTCGGCATCTGCCTGCCCACACCTCACACAGCTAGCGGATTCCCGCAATCCAAATCTCCGCAACTGCACAGGGGTATTATATAGCTGGTGTAAAAATGTAAAATGTATGATGCGAAGATTGCAGTTCGCTGTAAGACGCCCAGTCAGCATACAACAAAAGTGCCAATTTTCTAAGGACAATACGGTGCCCAGCATGTCATTCCATTTAACATATGAGGGAGTAATTCTGCCTCTCGCTTGCTAAGGGATGCAGCATACAATTTAGTGATCAGTCCCTTTCGGCCTTCACCAGCGAGCACCGCCTGCAGTACTCGCAGTGTCTGAGGCTCAGTTGGGTAATCGGGGTATATATCCCGAATTGCTTGTCGAATCCGCACATAGGTGAAGCACAGCATAGTGCCATGTGTCCGACCTGCCTGCACATCTAATAACGAGCGGAACTGACCTCGTTTATACAAATCCCCCATGGTCGTAATTTCTACTGCTCACAACGTGCGCAACGCTAAGCACTCTTACGCCGCGGATATCCCAGGATGCGCCGTGACCGGCAGTTTAGGAGCATAGAGGTAGGGTAGCTTCGCCCACCCAGCCAGTGTCCGCCAGGCCCAAGCGGTGCATTGCACCGGGTTGATTTCCGTCCGAGGGCCTCCACTCCCACCCGACAGGGCAGCTGCCACCAGTGGTAGTGGAAGTATTGCGTCAGCCTCTATCGTCGTATGGGGGAGAAAACGTTGTGGAAAAAACCAATAATGCGCAAATTGCGCCTGTGCGCATAAGTAATATAGGCGCATATCCGGGGCTTCAAAGCCTCCGCGTTCAAATGGTTGCACTAAAGTATCCCAGCTGCAGCGAGGCTTCTTGCCCCCCCAAACGAAGGATAGCAGGGCCGTCTGCAACGCCTAAAAGGCAGAAACATTTAAACGTATAGGGATAGTCACAAATAGATATAATAATTTTGGCAAAACTGCCATTTTGATCACCGCGATCCGGTCCGCAAGCGAGAGGGGTAGGTGAGCCCTCCGCTCAGCCTTTTCAGTGAGCTGTGTGATAGTGCGTCCGTAGTTCATGGAGATTACCTGTGCAGGGTCTCTGTGTACCCAGATCTCCAGATATTTCACCAGGTCCTGGGTCCAGGACAGGGGAAAGTCCATTTCAAATTCACCAGTACCACCTGTCAGGGGGAATACCGTCGACTTGGCCCAGTTGATCCATAGGCCGGAGAACCCTTCAAATTTAACATATTCACGCAGTAAGTCAGGGAGGTAGGTTGCAGGCTCACGGACATATAACATCATATCGTCCGCATAAAGCGATACAACTAGCTGTCGCTGTCTAAAGCGCAGTGCAGCAGAGCCATGTAGTTGACGCAACTTACAGGCCAGTGGCTCCAGAGCCAGCGCAAATAGCATAGGTGACAGGGGGCAGCCTTGTCTTGTACCCCTGCCTATAGGGAATGTCGTCGACACCCAGCCATTTACACGGACCCTAGCAACAGGTTTGGTATGTAACACCCTGATCCATTGCAGAAAGAACGGGGGAAAACCCATTTGTGTAAGGACAGTGAACATATATTCCCAAGATAGAGAATCGAATGCCTTAGTGGCATTCAGTAGTACTGCTACGGCCTGAAAATCGGAGTCAAAATAGTGAAGAGTGGCAAAAAGGGTACGTAAATTGTGTGTAGTAGATCGTGCAGGTACAAAACCGGACTGGTCAGAGAGTACCAGCAAGGGGACTAGAGGCTGAATGCGAAGGGCGATCAATTTTTCCAAAATCTTGGCATCGATATTGATCATTGAGAGTGGTCTGTAGGAGTTACAGCAATTGGGCGCCTTATCGGGTTTCAGCATCATCACTATAAGAGCCTCTCGGAGCGAAGGCGGAAGACATCCGGTATCATACGCCTCCGCATAAACCTCAAGCAATCTAGGGGCTAGCTCATCCGCGAATGCCTTGTAAAATTTGCTCGGCAGCCCATCAAGGCCTGCAGCTTTACACGTGGGGAGGGACATAATCGCGAGTTTGACATCTTCCACATCAAACGGTTGAATAAGATATTCGCTATGGCCAGGGGCCAGCCAGCCCAGTGCAACATCGTCCAAATACGAATGGATATCACTCGGCTGCACAATATCCCCATTTTTATACAGGGCCGTGTAATAGCTGAGAATGGTCTCGCTGATGTCAGCTGTATTATAATGAGCCTCCCCCGCCTCATCTAGCATCTCTGTGATGTAGTCTTGACTCTGCGGCAGGGCCAATTTTTGGGCAAGTGAGCGACTGGGTCGACCCCCCTCTCCATAGTACCGAGCTTTACTCCGCCTGGATCTGTGTACCATCTCCTGGTCGGCGGTCACATTTTGCGAGTCCTTAATTGCAAATGTTACCAATTCGCTGTTATGGACTTGCATAATGCAATGTATGTAGGTTTCGCAAATTAAATTGCGATTCCTACGCATTCCTTAATTGCGACTCGCAAATTGCGAATCGCAAATAAGGAATGGCTTCCCATTAATTCCTATGGGCCTAGAGGAGTTTTATATAGCGCGAACTAGACCGGAGAAATCGGGTATCAGAGCGCTTTACATAAGCACCAGTTTCGTTACAAATGGACACATTCATTTTTATTTTTTTGATAGGCACGGGGAGATTGAGTGATTTGCCCAGAATCACAGGATGTTGAGCGTCGCTGCCGAGACTCGAACTCGGTTCCCCAGCTTCGAGGTCGATCGCTCTAGCCGTAAGGCTACATCCTATCCCCGATAGGTACTCACAAATTGCGCATGCAGTTTTAAGGGTGCCAAAAGGATACCCTGTTGCACCCCTGAAATATGCATGTGTGCACATGTGGCGCACATACATGCCCTAAGGGCATGTATGTACGCCACATGGCACCTAGAAAAATGCAAAAAAGTGATTTTTTTTAGGAATTTGCAAATTACCACCAACTTGTAGTTGGTGCTAATTTGCGATTCCTCAAGGCCAGGTAGCAATTTTTTTTTACTTACTGCATTGCATTTAAGGAATCGCAGAGGAGCTGAAAGTTGGCCTGCCCTGTGACAAAAAGTTTCGGAGTAATTTTACAGTAAGGCAAAGAGGATCTGCTACAAATGGAGGTGGTAGACTACCAAAAGATAGTTAGGGGTGGGTGGTAGAATTTCTCCAGTCATGGTAGTGCATAGGATAAATCTGACATGTCAACCACCACATCCTCAGAACATTCCTTGACCTGGGAAGACTCCAAATAAAGAAAAAAGGCCCTGCTCGATGAAGACTTCTGACTCCTGCTGAAAGAAGATTACCCACTCAAAGACTTCTAACTCCTGCTGGCATCCTCTGACTGAAAATTCTTTCTCAGAGTCAAGTGACTGGCCTCCTGTTTTGCCTGCTTCTGAAACACAAACAGGAGAAGGACTCCTGCCTCCAACATCGCCCAGCTGATTACACAAAGGGCTTGACTCTCTGAGGAGCCTGGTGGTAGAAATACCTGGTGAAACAAAATGTACCCTAAGGAGCCAGAGGCTGAAGGACTGACCACAAGGACCTTTCCTAATAGTTAGAGAAAAGTGGGACTAACTCATCTTTTTTCCTCCCCTTGGGGATCGGGACCGGGTGCTGAGTTTTGGGCAGGAAGCTCGCACCCTAGATGGGCAAGAAAGCTGAAGTTGTCCTGCTTAGATATTTTTGGCACACTGAAACCAGGTTCTGAGGTACTTTGCTGTAAAGGTATCAAGACTTATGGAGCCCAGCCTGACTACAGCTTCTAGCTTTCCCGTGCTGGAATATTTTGACTTTTGCAAAGATAAAATCTAGGACCGGGGTGAGGAGGGAAATGTATTCAACCAGTGAAGCACCTTCTGCGACCAGGTAATCCAGCGTTGTCCCACTTGGAGTTTTTGCCACCAAGTCCAACAGCTACTACAGGAGTTTGAGAACAATTTATCTGACTTTGAGGAACCCTTGCTGGGACCTTGCCCCTTTAAAAAATGTTTACTTCCTTTTTAGGTGCTAACCCTGAAGATAAAAACTTTGACCGGGACAGCCTGCATGGTGTATACGACATCTGCTGCTTCATGGTTGGCATGATAATCACACAGCTATTTCCTGGTCAACCCCAAACTGTTGTTTTCAATGGCGCTTTACTTTTTATAGGCACTCTTTGCCATAAAACTTTTTTAAAAGTCATATCTCTGTTTCCCATTATCCTATTTTGATCATCTTCTTGTCTTTTGTCTCATTGACGTTTTCTATATTTTTCAAAATTAGTTTGTGAAATGTATGTTCTATCGTTTAATTGTTGGTACTGCTTGAGCTCAACGCACATCAAGTGGTGAACAGAGATTCTTCCAGAACTGTGTTTTCACCTAATCAGAATGTGTTTATTAAGTTAAGAAATGAATAACTTAATTTCTGATTGCATGGGTAATTTGTATTACACTGCCCAATCAACACCACTTTTATTAGAAAACGGCAATATTGTTTGGGAAATCCTCAGGTGCCACATAACTGATATGCTATAGTCTGCAAAATGCACATTATTGCCTTAGGAACGATTGTAATTCTGATAGATACTTCTATTGAACTGCTGATTTCTCCCCGTAAGAATATCCCTAGATATAATGGAATGTTACGTTATGGAACCTCTCTGACGGATTAATGAAGTGGAACTGCTCAAAATTTAATTGTGGTATAATTCACTAAGATCTACGCTGAGAAATACTCACATTGTAAGATATGTAATGCTTCTTACTCCAGTTTGAAAATGATTGCACATGAGAATGACTACTGTTATATATGTATGTTCACAGAAAACATGAAAAATAAAGTTTAAAAAAAAAAGAATATCCCTAGTTGCCAGACTGGATCCAGAGAATTTTATAGCATTGCTCTCATTCACTGATAGGTGGCACCGAAGCTGACTCTGCCAGTGCCAGCCCAGGACCAGACTCCTGTCTCAGACCACAAGCTGATGTTGGCCCACTCTAAGTTGTGTCATACTATGAGATAACAAAAGTGCAACCCGTCAATTTGCAAACAGACTCTACTCCTCATCCTCAATAACATCAGATGGATGAGTCTTGCAAATCATGCAAAGGGCCTAGGCCCTACCTTAAGTTTGTTTGTTTCTTTCTGCCCTCTTCCCCCCCCCCCCGCCCCCATCTCCTCCCCACATGAGAGCAACTGTCAGGAGACCATTCCACAGTGTTGCTGCAACAAGTCAGCTTTCGCCTGGCCAAGAGTGCCAGTGAGTGGTTGCCAACTTCAAAAAGAGGAGAATGATGCTTTTTGTGCTACTTCTTCGTGCCAAAGGACAGAGGCCTTGGGCCTATACTGGACCACCAGCCACTGTATTCCTTCCGGCAGAAAGCCAAATTCAGAATGCTCAACCTGCTTTGGCTTATTTCTGCTCTGAACCCAGGAGAATGGTTGGTGTCCCTGGACCTGCAGGCCACATGTGTTCATATACCTGTCCTACAGTTCCACACATTGTATGCGGTTTATGGTGGGCTCAGAACATTTGCCATGCTCCCCTTTGACCTCACCGTGGCCCCTAGGGAGTTCACAATAGTTAAAGTGGTGATTGCTTCCCACCTTTCGATGTTGGGGGATACATGTATTCCTGAACCTCATAGACTGGCTGCTCAGAGTAGGCTGGCGCTAGTCTGTCATGGACCAGATCTGGCAGATAGACGAGCTTCTGACATCTTTGAGTCTTTCCTTCAACGAGCCGACATCCCACCTGAGCCCCATGCATTGGGTCCCTTCATTGGAGCTGTCCTAGACACTGTGGCATTCAAGCCTTTCCACTGCTGTTGCTAGTCCTGGACATTCAGGATATGATCCTGATGTTTTGGGATCAATCCTAGGTCTCTGTGAGGACATCTCTTAGACTTTTTGGACTCTTTGCCTTGTGTCTCCTCCTTTTCCCAAATTGTTGATGACGTATGCGGCCCCTGCAGTGGAACCTCAGAATCTTCTGTAGTGGCAGTCTAGCCCCAGTCCCAGACTTCATGGTTGTGACAAACGCATTGTTACTGAGTTTGGGGTGGAGATGGCGGGGGGGGGTGTAATAAAGGGGATGTGGACACCAGAGGCCTCTAAATTTCGAGGGACAGCCAGCTCCACATCAGCCTCTTGGAGCTTCAGGTGTTCTGTCTGGCCCTGAAAGCCTGCCTGCCATCTATCAAGAAGAGGAGGGGGCTGGTACAGGTCCTCAAAGCACAACACGACCACTATGTGGTAGTGCAACAAGCCGGGAGGAGTGGGGTCCTGGATCCTGTGTCAGGAGGCTTACATCTCTGGAGGTGGCTGAACCAGCAGAACATCTTTAGGCTGAAAAACCATCTAGGAGGATGGCTGAATGTCAGAGAAGATGAGCTGAGCAGATGTTGGCTGGAGGATCAAGAGTGGCGCCACCACCCCAAGGCAGCAAGGGGCATCTTCGATCAGTGGTGCATAGCTGGATTATATCTATTCTTCAGTGGCGAGGAGTGGGGAAACTACTGCACACTGGAGTTTCCTCCTGGAAAGTCACTGGGGGATGCATTCTGACTGTGATGGGATATGGGTCTCCTCTACATGTTCCTGCCAATTCCTCTCCTGCCTTGACTTCTGAGAAAATTCAGGACTAAGTGGGCCGAAGTAGTTTTAATATCCTAGGACAAGAGAATATGGTATCTAGAGCTCCTGAGCATGAGCATTTGCCCTCTGATCTTGCTTCCCCTTCGGGTTGCCCTCCTGTCTGAGCCACAGAGAACGGACCTGCACCTGATGGTTGGCAACCTACATCTCCATGCATGGAGACTGTGCGACAGCTGTTGTCCTTGCAACAAAGTCCAACTGCGCTGGACACTAGGATTAATTTGTTGCCTGGTGTTGCACTCCTCAAACTTCTCTGCAAGCCAAAACTTTCGATGAATTATTGTTCTATCATTGACCCAGTCTGTCAACCAGTTTGACCTTTTTTGACAGGTGGATAAAAATAAAAATACTTTGCACATTGATCACAAATACACAAGGATCCTTCTCCCACCTCGCCGCCAAGACATGGAACACCCTCCCACTGAGCCTACGACAGACCCAAGACCTGCTGACCTTCAGGAGAATACTCAAGACCTGGCTGTTCGATCAGTAGCGCGCCTCCCCCACCCCCAGCGCCTTGAGACCCCCCCCCCCCCCCCCCAAGCGCCTTGAGACCCTCGCGGGTATGTAGTGCGCTTTACAAATGATTGATTGATTGAAGGAGAATAAATAAATATTTTGCACTCAAGTTAACAAAATCTCAATAATGCTTTACAATAAATAAAGAAAATCTTCCAACAGCTGTTATTTTTTTTTTTGGGTCAAAACTTTTTTCAATACATTTTGCAAAAGGCAACACAGTAAAGATAAAACCAAGCAACAACAACCATATCAGCAAAATAACCAAAATATTAGAGTTGTCCAGCCTGGCAATATGGCTGATTACGATCTCCATCAACAAAACAACAAAAACAAAACAAAAAACAGGCAGTACAATGATAAGAACAAAACTCCCACTGCTAGCACAACTTCTGACCGCAGATCACGAAAGAAGAAAAGGAAGAAGAAACCTGCTCCACACTACCCAGCCTCCCCACTAACCCTCTCCCCAAGCAGCCCTAAGGATGTAAACGCTGTGATTTGGACCTCAATAGATGCCCTCAAGCTTGGGACATAGTTCCAGCCGTATCCCACAATAGTCCTCCCAGCATTCCCAGATTTTGTAATATTTCTGCGGACAGGTCCTGGCTATAAATACAGGACATTCAATGACCAGACAGCGGTCCAGACCCTCCCTCCAAACTTCCAGTGAGGGGCCCTGGCAATGTCTCGCTTAGCCACTGTAAGGCCCAACCACAAACGTGTTTGTGGGTAGCGGTTCCCATCAATGAATTCTGAAATGTGTAATAGGACACACCATGGAGACCGTGGCAAGGGTAGTCCTAACACCTCCTCCAAACAATTAAAGACCCAACCCAAAAGGAGGCGAGTATCGAACAGTCCCAGACTGTATGTAGAAAGTCGCCTGTTGCAGTCTGACAGAGCAGAGAGTCGTCGAAAGCATTAAGGCCCCTCCTCCACAACCTATCCCTAGTGTGGTAGATCCTGTGCAGGTAACACAGCTGAATGAAGCGGTACTGAGAAACAGTCATTGCCTCACGTGGGGAAGCCAGCGCCTCTCTCCAGTCATCATCATCCAGGAGGCCCAGGTCCTGAACCCAAGTCTGTCTGAGAGCCATAAAGGTGTCCTTAGCAGTGACCACCAGAGAGCGGTAAATGACTGAGATTCTGTGTTGCGGGATGGTGGTCAATATCATTTTTGCCTCTAAGGGGGTGAATTCTGGGACATCCATTGTGTGTGAGAAGTAGGGCCTGAGCGCATGTGGAAGTTGTAGATTTTTTTTTTATTTGGAAATGAAAAAGTTGAAATTTATCTTGAAGGGCATCAAAGGATTTAATCTCATCAAGGACGTCCCCCAGTCTGGAGATATATATTAAGTCCCAGCGATAGAACCCCTGTAGTCCGACTACCTGACAAAGACCTAACCCTCCCATAAGGGGTTCTCTCTAGTGAGATGACCCTCCTATTCCATGGATCTACTAACCACCTTCCACATCTCAAGGACAACTCAGGTCGCCGGAGGGAGAACTTGAGGGATTGAACTCCCATACAGCAGATGCAATAGGGTGAGCGAGCCCAAGGCCACCCCTCAGACACATAGGTGGGATTTATTTGTTTACTAAATACCATCCTAGCTGTAAATAAACATTCCTGGAACTTAACTCTGTGCATTTTTTCTAACCATTCTGGAAAAATAAGAACTAACTGTGATTTCCTGTTTTACTATATCAGTACTGGCTGTCACAAATGAAATGTAAATCAGATTACTCCCTCGTTTGGCAAACTGTCAATCTGGAATGCCTAACCAAGAAGAGCTGTCTTAGGGTCTTTTGGAATCTGGCATTTTCAGCCTTTCTTTGTTTACCCTATCTACTGTCTTTGTTAAGTAGCCTGATGCTTTTAACAAAAGGTCTGACTCACATATTTCCCCAGTAGATATCCATCATGCCACAATGGGACTTGAACTTAATGTGGACATTCTTATGTGAATGCCTTTTTGAGGCAAAGCACAGTTGCTCACCATGGCTTCTAATGCTGAAAACAGTTTCTCCAATTGCCATCACCTCGGTGCGTTGCCTGAGTGGATATGCGGACACTCTCTCTGAAGGCGCCCTACACCGTCTCCTTCCCTGACAAAGTTGTACTGTGGGCCCAGGCACCTTCTTAGCCAAAGTTGTGACACCATTTCTTGTTGGCCAGTCTATAACTGCAAATGGTTTTTGGTCCACCTCACCCTTCAAAAGAGGAGGAGAGACTCTTGATTTGAACCTAAAAGTGCTTTGAACTTTTACGTTGACCACACAAAAGATCATTGTGTGGATGACCAATTCTTGGAAGGATTCTCTGGTGCAAAGAGGAGAAAGGCGGTGCAATAAATGATTCTACCTCTCACAACAGCACTCGACTGTTCTTGAAACTGTCACTGCGATAGAGATTTCTAGCCACAGATTCCTTAAATTAGAATTATCCCCAGGTGTCCTACTGGATTCGGAAAGGTCCGTAGGGATGGGCACGTTGCCCGTTCGGCCCTGCAGGACTTTTTAGTGTGAAATTATTTTGCAGACCCATTACTTGGGTAGCAATTGTAATTTAAGAAAGCTGTGGCTAGAAGTCTCTTTCAAATGAACAAGTTAATTACCTTCGGTAACGCCTTATCTGGTAGAGACCCCATCTAGCCGCAGATTCTTTACCGACCCACCCATTCTCCACGCTCTGTGAACATATTGCTATGGTCAGGGCTGTTCCCCTTTCAGGGCCCTAGTTTTACACACCAGTAGTCAAGTGCTTTTCATGTCTCTGCGCTCCTGGCGTGGAAAGTCATGAAAAGAAACTGATGTCGGCATGCTGGGACGACGCCAACATAGACACCACAGAATCATGTACGCCACCATGCGAGCCGAACGATGCCGCCTACCAGTGCGCAGGGGTACCTCTCATAAAAAATTGCCAGATCCAGTCTGACACCTGGGGATAATTCTAAGGTAAGAAATCTTCACAGAGGCCAACAAACACTGTTGTAATGAAAGGCTCCTTGTAAGCTTATGCAACTATTGTTAGTTATGCTTGTGTGACCACCCACTTCAAGGAGAAGAAACATCAAGAGGTGTAAGAAATTGATATCATTCAGTTCCCGCACAACACCAACGTTGAGCAAATGTTAACAGCACATACTCTCCTTTACCTAAGGAAGGAAATCTCTCCGACCAGTTCCAGACGAGGAGTTGCCTTTTAATTAAACTGGCAAAAGTTCCAAAAGAAATAACTCCTCATAAGCTTCAGGGTTCTCTTATTTAGAAGTAAGACGTATTACTAAACCTGTGTTTATATACAGAAGATAAATGGTGGCCTTCACACCTAACCTGAGATTGCATCACATTCGTTCCTTTGAGACCTTAAAGTTTCAAGTTCTCAGGCTTCTGGCATCAGTGGATCTGGTACAGTGCTTAATTTGAGCAGGTGCTTTCCGGTGCTCAGCACCGGCACCTTAATTCTCAGCACCGGTGCTTATAAGCACCAGATAAGGACACACTCATTTAGAAGGCATGTGATTTTCCACAGAATCAGAGGATGTTGAGCCACGCAGAGACTCAAACCCTGTTCCCCAGCTCCGAAATCGGCAGCTCTAGCAATTAGGCCAAGTCCTCTCCTGAATAATAAGTGCTGGGGCTCTAGTCAGGAGGCAGTTAGCACCAGCACATTTATCCTGTTAGCGCTGCCTCCTGAAGAGAGCTCAGGCACTTCTTATTTTACAAATTAACCACTGATCTGGTAGAGGCAGTGATGAAGCAGTACCTAATGTTTGCCCGGCGCTTGTGCGGAGTTATGAAAACGGAAGGGCTGTGTCGATACAACAAAGTGATCCCTTACTGAAACCTAAACTGGGTGTGCCCAACCATCTCTTTGTCCGTTTTGGCGTACTACTTCCATTCACCTGACCCTCAATGTTGTCTGCTGGTGTAGTAAGGATCATGGGAGTCCAGGGGCCAGAGAACTCCAAGCCTGAATAGGGCCTAAACGGCGAGTCGCCCTTACTTACCATCAGGTGCCTGGGTGAAGACACCAAGCAAATTGGGAGGGAAAGACCTTATGTAGCCCAATCACACAACCCCTCGGTGGTGCACAATAGTAAACCGAACTCAAGATAGTACCATAGTAACGCTCAAGTGCAGTGGGCAGAATCATTGACATTGGAGTAATGTATTCTATTAAGCAAAAACCCACAGGAACGGTGAGATACTCTCTCCGTTGTATCAGCTACATAAAACCAGCAAACGTCATTTCCGTGCAGACTAGCACAGGCTGACAGTGAGCTTTAATAACTGTCTTCCTTGGGAGAGTGGTGCGATGTTCATCCGTTTTTGAGGAGTCGTACTACGTCAGGCCAGAATATGCTGTATGTAGGATGCTAGACATGTGCCCGGGACTGGAATCACATTTGTTCATTAGTGACGTGTCCATATGTTTCTTTTGAACACATCACTTCCCCTAGCGCAAGGTACTTAAATAAACTGAATTCTCCAGATTGAGTCCAAAGGTGATGAAAGCATTTCCCCAAAAAAATGAACAGTTCAAACATAAGTGATGTTTTATGTCATAAAACACAATTTAGAACTAGGCGACTGATAGGTGAAGTATTTTCCACAAAATAAAATGTGCATTGCGGGTTTTACTCAGTCGGGACTTTTAGGTTATGGAAACGCATCTGTTTTAAAGTAGTCAAAAATAATCGATATGTCAAGCTGAGTGCTTTAAACGGTTACTGGAGATCAAAGCGCCTTCTCGTTGGAGAAATAAGTGAAAATAGTTCTGAGCGGAGCAGCGTGCCAAGAAGTTTAAAGACCGACTGTAGCCTTCTATAAATATAAAAAAGCTGTGAGCTGGGCTCGGTGTAGGTAATTTGTTATGCAGAGGCCTAGGAAATATGCGTCTTGTTTCCGTCGTGTTCTTTGGCGGGCGGGGGATATTGTTGTTGGACAGCTCGCGCGCTGCTATCGCTGCCTGCCTCTCTCGGCGGGGCGCCGCCTCCCCAGGTGCCCGGCATTCCTTGTAGAATGAAAAATAAACTTCTGTTCTCACCTCGCTGTTTTACGACGACGTAAGGCATCGAACCCGCCATTGGGTGTCACGCCAGAAGCAGGCTGCACATGGTTTGCAAGAAACGAGACTAAAAGAAGTGTTGCATCAGCGCTAGCTAGCGCGGCCAACTGTGTCCCTCTTTGACTCGTCCCAAGCCTCATTTTACTAATATATATATATATATATATATATATATATATATATATATATATATATATATATATATATATATATATATATATATATATATATATATATATATATATATATATATATATATATATATATATATATATATATATATATATATTTATTTATTTATATTACCTACTGGCGGTCGCCAGTAGGTAGTTATAGTTACGACCACGTTTCCATAGGAAATCCGCAACATTCTATTTTGAATAACTTTGGCGCCGGTCGACGAATCCTCGCGAATTTTTCAAAATAGGTGGGGCGCTATGCTCCGCTCCTTCCCTGAAAGTCTCGGGGGGATTCGTCAAGCGGGGGCTGAGATAAAAGGGGGGTCCCAAACCGCGTTTTTCCCATGCATTTTTCCATAGGACCTTTAGACAGGGCTACAGCCCGAACGGCTGAACAGAATTGCTAGAAATTTGGCAGAGAGGTAGTCCTCAGGTCAAGGAAGTGCCTTTTGTAGGTTTGGTGTAAATCTGTTCAGTAGATTCTGAGAAAATAGCCTTTAAATCAATATATATATCTGAGCCAGCTTACGGTGCGCTTACGGTACGCTTACCGTACGCGTACGGTGGCGTGCGCGAGCGCGATTCTGATTGGCTCTTAGATCTTAGTAAACATTCGAATCGGCCGAAACCAGGAAGCGGCGGCCGCCATTTTCTCTCTCGCACTGAGAGTGATGTTTAAAATATAAAGCACAAAAACATGTAAAGGGGCTGTTTAGACAGTTCCCACACACATAGCAATGTTGAGGGAGTCCCCCAAGATCCCCCAAGGCCAAAAACGGAATTTTTATTTTTTCGCTAATTTCGCCGATTACGCTTACCTTACGCGTACGGTAAAAAATTATATAAAAAAAAAATTATCCACACTCTCCCCACCCCGTGTGCAATTGGTGCCCGAAGGGCACCATTTGTGCATGGCTTATTAAAGATGAGTTAAACTAAAATAAAAAAAAAAAAAATAATAAAAAAAAAAATTATCCACACTCTCTCCACCCCGTGTGCAAATGGTGCCCGAAGGGCACCATTTGTGCATGGCTTATAACATATACGAAAAATTAAAATATTACCTTTCAAAACGAAGTGCATCATATGTCCTCCATGTGCGCACGGTGTGTGAAGCGCATCGTGCGTACATGGCCCATCTAGCGTAACGTGGGCACGCGGTGCGCGTAGCGCACCGCGTGCCCACCGTGCGTGCACGGCACTAACTGCGTAAAGTGGGCACGCGGTGCGCACCGCGTGCTCACTGTGCGCGCACGGTGCACGAAGCGCACCGTGCGCGCACGGAACGAACTGCGTTAAGTGGGCGCGCACGCCACGAATGGCGTAAAGTAACTTAGCATTTAAAAAACCGTACAAATTCACTGAAAAAACCATAGGTTTCACACACGTTATAGTTAGGAATTAGCATTTAAAAAACCTTGCAAATTCACTGAAAAACCCATAGGTTTCACACATGTTATAGTTAGCGGAAATTTTACTGATAAAAAACCAATGAAATTCCCCCGTTATAGTTAGTGCAGGCAACTATAACTCACGCGACCGCAATCTTCTGCTGATGACATATGTGTCTTTATGAAAAAAAAATATTTGTAATATATGTATAGCTAAAAATGTATGGAAGAAGACATGGGCAAATAAGTGTCTAAATACAGTATTAGCATCAGCAGAGGATTGCGGTCGCGTGAGTTATAGTTGCCTGCACTAACTATAACGGGGGAATTTCATTGGTTTTTTATCAGTAAAATTTCCGCTAACTATAACATGTGTGAAACCTATGGTTTTTTCAGTGAATATATATATATATATTAATTAGTTATAGTTTGGACCTATTTTCCATAGGTAATCCGCAACATTCTATTTCCAATAACTTTGGCGCCGGTCGACAAAACTTTGCGAAATTTTCTAAACTCGTGGGGTGCTCCGGTCCGCTCCTATCCTTAAAGTTTTGAGGTGATTCGGCAAGCGGGGGCCGAGAAAAAAGGGGGGGTCCCAAAACGTGTTTTCCCCATGCAATTTTCCATAGGAAACTTTAGCCGCGGCTACAGCCCGAACTGCCGAACGGAATTACACCAAATTTGGCAAAGAGGTAGCCCTTGGTTCAGAAAGGTGCCTTTTTGTTAAATGGTGTAAATCCGTTCAGTAGTTGCTGAGAATATCAAAAGTAAAATCACATATATATCTATGGCCACGGAGGATCCGCGCACCCTGTGCGCACCCTCCCGATCACGAGCTGTATGCTAATTGGCTGTCAACAGTCCAAATCATGAACTGTTGGCAGCAATCTTGTGCCTCGGTAGAAGGCACAAGAAAGCAGAAAAAAAAACGCGCAAAAAGGGAGCAGGGTAGAAACACCCTGACCCCCTAGGCCTGCTTAGGGGGACCCCCAGGGCCCTAATTTTTTATTTTTTATTTTAAAAAATCAGAAAAATCCGCGCAGGGTGCGCGGATCCTGCCGAATAAAAAAAAAAAAAAGAGCTTTGTTGCTAATTAGGGGCCCACTCCCGGGGGCAATGTGTTTTATGAATGGGGGGCCCAGAGGGGACCGCCACCACCCGGGGCTTTGTGAAAATATGTGCGGGGGGCTCACAGACCCCCCAGCCCTGGGGACCGCCACCCCCGGGGCTTCGAAATACATGGGTGGGGGGCTCAAAGGCCCCCCCAAGCCCCGGGGACCGCCACCCCCGGGGCTTTATGAGAATATATGCAGGGGGACTCACGGCCCCCCACACGCCCCGGGGACCACCACCTCTCCGGGGCACTAAGAGTTTAAATTGGGGGGTCCGTTATGGACCCCAAGCCCCGGGGACCACCACCCACCGGGGCTTTGAAAATGTTGGGAGGGGGGCCGCACAGCCCCCCTCCTGGAGCCCTTGATGGCCCTGGGGACCACCACCCCCCAGGGCCGGCTCCTGCAGTGTCCCGGGGTGCCCACCCCCGGCACACTGTAGTTTGCTATGGCAGGGCGGGAGCCTCGCGGCTCCCGTCCTGCCATAGCAAACTTGGTTTGGATTTTGAAAGAAAGAGCAGAGAAACCTGCTCTCTTTCAAAATGCAAACCAAATTGCTTTTCCACACGGGGAGCTGCATCTTAGCAGCTCCCCATGTGGAAAAGCAATGCCGGCTCCCGAGGGACGCGGGTAGCCGGCGGGACCATGGGGGGATTGGGGACCCCCCCACGGTCCCCAATGGAGAGGGTCAGCCCCGGGGGATGGGGTCCCCGGGGCTATTAGTGGCCCGGGAGGGGAGCCACGCGGCCCCCCTCCTCAAATATAAAAAATTTAAAAAACAAAGGCCGGCCCCGTGGGATGGGGTGCCCGGGGCCATAAATTGCCTAAGGAGGGGGCCAAGGCAGCCCCCCCTCTAAAAAAAAAAACAATAACAAAAATAAAAATGGCCATGCCCCGGGGGATGGAGTCCCCGGGGCAGATTATGGCCTCGGGAGGGGGGCCATGCGGCCCCCTTCCCAATTTTTTGATAAAAAAAAAAAAAACTTTGGGGGCAGGCCCTGGGGGATGGGTCCCCAGGGACAAGAATATTAGGAAAAGAAGGGGGGCCACACAGCCCCCCTTCTTAAAAAAAAATAAAACCCGGCATCGCACCGGATGCCAGACCCCCTCCGTTCAGCACTCTGCAAACGCGCCCCCTGGAGCGTTTGCAGATGAAGAACGAATTCCCCTTGAATACTGGGGGTCCCTGGGGGCCAACTAGCCCACCAGGAACCTCCAGTATGCGCTAGGGGGCTGCGTGGTGTTCTGAGGCCACGCCCCTTTTTACACCTCTCTACAACGCAGCTCTGTGGCGCTTAATGGAGGTAGCTAGTGGGCTAGTTGCACCCCAGGGACACTCAGTATTCAAGCGGAGTTAATCCCCCAACCTAAAACGCGCCACGGGGTGCGTTTGCACAGTGGTAAGGTAGGGCGTGGGGCCTGAGTTGACATGTGTGCAAACACAGGATTTGTGGAGTGGTGCACTGCTCGTTATTGCGACAAATGGTTGTCAATTAGTCAATAAACCTTGATGTTTAAAAAGTCCTTAGTAATTCTTTATTTTCAATAAAAGAGGTTGCCAGCCAACGCGTTTCGTTCATAAAATGAACTTCTTCAGGGCATAAGTTTGCATTCTTTGTTGAGGAGAGTAATGAATGAGGAAGTAGTCCGCGCTTAGGGGGCCCTCTTGCCTGTGTCACAACACAAGCAGACAGCTCGACATCCAGCCTTCCTCCCAGATTAAGCGCACACAGGCCCTTACCAAAGCGGCCCCCTAAGCACGGACTACTTCCTCATTCATTGCTCTCCTCAACAAAGAATGCAAACTTATGCCCTGAAGAAGTTCATTTTATGAACGAAACACGTTGGCTGGCAACCTCTTTTATTGAAAATAAAGAATCACAGCAGTTGGCACTCAACGACGGCGAGTGCTGGAGCAGTTTTGTGCAGGCTCAACCTAGTTTAACTACCTGTTTTCAATAAGGGAACAACACGGAAGTGCGGTCATTGTGTCCGCCGTTGTCTGGAACCACAATTTGCATGTGTGCAAACACACCCTGTGGCGCAGTTTAAGTTGGGGAATTAATTCATCTTCAATCCTGAGGGTCCCTGGGGGCCAACTAGCTCACCAGGTACTTCCAATAAGCGCCACGGAGCTGCGTTGCAGAGTGTTGTAAAAATGGGCGTGGCCTCTGAACACCTCTCTGCGATGCAGCTCTCTGGCACATACTTGAGGTATGGTGGACTAGTTGGCCCCAGGGACCCTCAGGATTGAGGAGGAATTAATTCTCCAACTTAAAACGCGCCACAGGGCATATTTGCAGACATGTCACCTCAGGCCATGCCCCCTTCCTTCACCATTGTGCAGATGCGCCTCGTGGCGAGTTGTAAGTTGGGGAACTAATTCTCTTTCAATACTGAGGGTCCCTGAGGGCCAACTAGCCCAACAGGTATCTCCAGTATGCGCCAGGGAGCTGCGTTGCAGACAGGTGTTCAGAGGCCACGCCGCTTTTTACACCTCTCTGCAACGCAGCTCTGTGGCGCTTACTGGAGGTACCTAGTGGGCTAGTTTGACCCTAGGGACCCTTAGGATTCTGGGGAACTTAATCTCTCAACTTAGAACGGCCACAGGGCGCGTTTACACAGTGGTGAAGGAAGGGGACGGGGCCTGAGGTGACGTGTGCAAACAAGCCCTGTTGCGCGTTTTAAGTTGGGGAAATAATTTCCCTTCAATCCTGAGGGACCCTGGGGGCCAACTAGCCCACCAGGTGCTTCCAGTAAGCGCCACTGCGCTGCGTTGCAGAGAGGTGGTGCAGGCCGTGCCCCTTTTTACACCTCTCTGCAATGGTGCTTACTGAACGTGCTTACTGGACGTACCTAGTGGGCTAATTTGCCCCTAGGGACCCTCAGAATTCAAAGGGACTTAATCTCCCAATTTAAAACGGCCACAGGGTGTGTTTACACAGTGGGGAAGGGAGGGGACGGGGCCTGAGGTGACGTGTGCAAACACGCCCTATGGCGCGTTTTAAGTTGGGGAAATAATTCCCCTTCAATCCTGAGGGCTCCTGGGGGCCAAGTAGCTCACCAGGTGCTTCTAGTAAGCACCACTGCGCTGCGTTGCAGAGAGGTGGACTAGGCCGTGCCCCTTTTTACATCTCTCTGCAACCCAGCTCTGTGGCGGTTACTTGGAGGTACCTAGTGGGCTAGTTGGACCCTAGGGACACTCAGGATTCATGGGGACTTAATCTTCCAACTTAAAACGGCCACAGGGCGCGTTTACGCAGTGGGGAAGGGAGGGGACAGGGCCTGAGGTGACGTGTGCAAACACACCCTGTGGCGTGTTTTAAAAGGTAGTTTTAATCCCCCTGCCCTATTATATACTATGGGTTTACAGAGGAGGTCATGCTAATCACAGGGGGACCCCAACGCATAGTGTTCCCTAGTGTATGTAGGTGTTTTTACTGTATTATAGTGTCTTTTAACATAGCACTGGCTCTAGGACTGGTTAGTCAGACTCAGTTACCACCAGTATCCGTCTGAAAAAGTTGAGGGTAAAGGATGATTTTGCAACAAGGCTTCTTTCTGCTCTTCTGTTTGTTCTTTCTGCGCGTTTTCCTTCTTCCTCCACTTTTCTTCGTCTTTGAGGACTTCTGTTGCTTCTTTCTGCATTTCTTTTTTTTCTTTCTGTGCGTTTTTCTTCTTTCTTCACATGTCCTATCTCTGTAGGCATAGTTAGAAATTAGCATTTAAAAACCTTTGAAATTCACTGAAAAAAACATAGGTTTCAGGCACGTTATAGTTAGGAATTAGCATTTAAAAAGCCTTAGAAATTCACTGAAAAAACCATATGTTTCAGGGGCGTTATAGTTAGTTGGACATTTCGCCCGTACAAAACCATTGAAATTCCCCCGTCATAGTTAGTTCAGCTAACTATAACTCGCGCGCCCGTAATGCACTGCTGATGACGTCACATATTACATCACTCATTTATTGACCTGAGAACTGGTTTTGATCTGCCTAGAACTAAACTATGGGACTCTCTCAGGTCAATGGGGGCTCCGTTATATCTGTTAGAGATCCTGACGAGGATAACTGTGCGGGCCAGACGGGGAGCTCATGAAGAGGATATAAGTCACATGCGGGGTGTGGCAGGGATGCGTTCTTGCTCCTACTCTTTTCTCAGCGACACATTTGACTTTCTTCTGGAGTGCACCCACGATGCCTCTAAACTCGGTGGCACCTCCATAGGTGGCTTATTGTTTGCAGATGACACACTGCTTATTTCAAGGACCCCAGCTGGAATCCAGAATTTATTCAATATATTTCAGGATTTCTGTAACCAAAGAGGGCTTGAGATTAATGTATCAAAAACGAAGTTTATGACTGTCAGGCCTCATAGATCATTTAGGAGGGATCTGTCAATGGTGGGCTTAGTACTTGAAGAGGTGACATCTTTTGACTATCTGGGCATAAGAATTAGCAGCTCCCTCTCATGGTATACCAATATTGAGAAAATAAAGGCTCTTATCGAACACAAAGCAGCAGGTATTTAGAGTATGCATAGGTTCTCCAATCAGAGGCAGTCACCCCTGCAATATAGGTCTACAGGGTTGCATTTGAGTCAAGCACTCTTTATGGGGTGACTGTCTGGGGAATTACATCTGATTCGTTAACGAAAAACAATAAAAAAGATCCCTACTCTCTACTGAGGGCCACACCACTCATCCCTGCATTTTTTGATTGAGCTCTTAACAGGGTCAGTGACCTAGCATCCCTGAGACCCATAGTATATTGGGTTAGAATCTGGTCAACCACAGAATTGTGTTCGTATCGGGGTGGCATGAGTGGACTTATTTAATTGGTCAGGAATGTGGCCACTCTGTGGCTAGCGCATTTTAAAAACTGGCTTTTTAAATTGGGGCTGGGGGAGTTGTGGACTAATCCTTTAACTATTAACTCCGATTCGAAGGCTCCTTACAAAAAACCTGCTGGGGTTATATAAACCTTAGCCATCAACACAATGCAGAGAGCAGTAGCCTTACTGGCAAATCCTTGTCCATAAAACCCACCCACTGTTGGAATTGTACTTTGATGTGCTCACTCCGCAGTGAGCCAAAAGCCTTTATATTAAATTTAGGTTTAGTACTCTAGCATTTAACAGCTATACCTGTAGATGGAGCAAGGAGAGTACTGACATTAAGATAAAAAAAGTGTCCTTTTGTCCTGATTGTATAGAAAATATAGAACATGTTTTATTGTGTTGTTCATTGTACTCTCGCTGTAGAGCACAATGGTTAAAACACTACTGTCTGAACTTAGGGTTCCAGCAATACCTACCAGCATTTCGATCATGAGATCAGACTCAAGCCGTGTAACCGTATTCTACCTGAGTAGGTTTTTATTAGCTGTTGGTGGGTCTCGGAAACAGGCCTACCATTATAGTTCTAGATTATGCTGCATCCTAGGAATAAGGCAGTATGTAGAGGGTTCATGACCGTTTCCATGTGCATGTTTTTCTCCTTTTTAGGTCGAGCCTAGCGCAACGCGCATGCGCTGCTCTAGGAGAGGACCTCCTGGAATCACTCCAGACTTCCCAGAGACTTCTCCGTGTGGGTCGGGCTCCTCCCACACATTACATTGGCTTTTGCGTCTGGCTTTCATTAATAAAAGCACGCAAATAGCCAAAGGCAGTTGCATGTCCCCCCTTTCCTCTAAACATTCACTTCCATGGCCTTTGGGTCTCTGGAGCGAGCAGCGGCGCACAGGCTGGCAGCTGGTCGTGGATCAGGTTACTAATTTATAGCACGGTCGCTTTCACTTTCGCATCCGCGCTTGTTTTGTGTTTGTTTTTACTTTCTGCCACCACTCGACGCAAACCAGGTGAGGAAAAACGTGTTTTAATTTTACAGAGCTCCATATAATTTGAGTTGTATGTGAGCACAGTAGGTTGTGCGGTGGTTCTTCACACATTTCTTTATGTTTACTTAGGATTAACTTTCAGAGTCACATGTTGTTAAAGCTCAGCCATGAGGCATTCAACGCAGGCAGTATGCAAGGCAAGGAGACACCATGCATAGCTCTTATTCGCCAGCCTCTTATCGCGTTTTCACATAATACCACTCAGTGCCACACAATTACACGCCACATTTACACTCTACTCAATGCAACATAAAAACACTCCACATAATACCACACAGTGCCACATAATTACACGCCACATAATTACACTCTACTCAATGCAACATAAATACACTCCACATAGTACCACTCATTGCCACATAATTATATGCCACATAATTACTCTGCACTCAATGCAACATGCACTCCACATAATACCAATCAGTGCCACATAATTACACGCCAAATAATTACACTCTACTCGATGCAACATAAATACATTCCACATAATACCACTCAGTGCCACATAATTACATGCAACATAATTACACTCTACTCGATGCAACATAAATACATTCCACATAATACCACTCAGTGACGCAGAATTATATGCTACATAATTACACTGCACTCAATGCAACATACACTCCAAATAATACCACTCAGTGCCACATAAATACATTCTACTGAATGCAACATACACTCCACATACCACTCAGTGCCACATAATTACACGCCACATGATTACTCTACTCAATGCAACATAAATACACTTCACTTAATACCACTCTGTGCCACGTAATAACACTCCACATAATTACACTCTACTCAGTGCAATATAAATACACTCCACATAATACTCCTTACCACATAATTACACACCACGTAATTACACTCTACTCAATGCAACATAAATACACTCCACATAATACCACTCAGTACCACATAATTACACGTCACATAATTACACTCTATTCAATGCAACATAAATACACTCCACATAATACCGCTCAGTGTGACATAGTTACATGCCACATAATTACACTCTACTCAATGCAACATAAATACACCCCACATACCACACAGTACCACATAATTACAAGCCATATAATTACATTCTACTCAATGCAACATAAATACACTCCACATAATACCACTAAGTGCCACATATTTGGTTTTGCTTTGTTCGCCCTAAGTTGGCAGGGTATGCCCAGACGTGGGTCCCTTGCTCACTTTGCCACTGGATTCAAGCTAGCCTGGCTGATGACGGCTTATTAGCCAGAAACCGCTCCCAGGATGATCGTTTCGGTCCAGGGAAGACATGGCTTGGCAGTTCGGGTTGGACTGTTCCCATGAGGCACAGGGTCAGACTGATTTGCATATGGCCATGTCTGAACTGGGGTGGCGAAGTGAGCTAAAGAATGATGATGGATTAAACCCAGATCAGTTGACTGGGGGTGAGTGCTTGCAATGTTCATCACTCCGTCCATCATCCCCTTTGGTTTTGACATATTTACATGCCACATAATTACACTCTACTCAATGCAACATAAATACACTCCATATAGTACCACTCAGTGCCACATAATTACACGCCACATATTTACACTCAACTCAATGCAACATAAATACACTCAACATAATACCACTGTGCCACATAATTACACTCCACATAATTACACCCTACTCAATGCATCATAAATACACTCCACAAAATACCACTCAGTGTAACATAGTTACATGTCACATAATTACACTCTACTCAGTGCAACATACACTCCACATACCACTTAGTACCACATAATTACACACCACATAATTACACTCTATTCAATGCAACATAAATACACTCCACATAATACCACTCAGTGCCACATAATTACACACCATATAATTGCACTCTACTCAATGCAACATAAGTACCCTCCACATAAATGCTCTCTATGCCACATACCACCAATCAACATAAATGCACTCCACACCATGACACAATTTCACTAAGCATAATGTCACTCAATGCCACAGTTCCAGGCCACATAATTCAACTCCACACATTTCCACTACACACCACATAATTACACACCAAACAACTTATTTCAACTCCACAATCCACAATGTACCTCCAATCCACACCATACAGTGACACCACCTGAGCACCAAACATCACTCACCACCACCATTGTGCATCAGCGCACCACCTAAGCATCACGTCAGTCTGCCCTCGAAATCTGGCATCTGTTGGTTCTCCCCTAGTGTCTGTCCGCTGCTCGTGTTCTAATTAAATTACTGTTTTCCAACATCCACTCCCCCGTTATTTATGTCCCGCTCCCAATAACAAAAACAATTATAACAAACAAGCATGAGAACAGGCAGGAAGAAGTTGCAAGTAGTGCAAGTACAAAAAAACTGGAAGATATTTTATATGTTAAATTCTTTTTTTAATCAGGTTGTTCCGTTGTATATAATGTCGTCTTGGTTTGTATAAAGGTGACAAAAATGCTTAACACTTTTTATTATAACTTTTCAACACGATGAACAGCAGCCACAATGCTCTACAACATAGCCACAGTTCCGGCTAAACACATTACGTCCCAAAGGCAAGACCTATTGGCTATGCCAATGCTTATTATGATAGTCCTTGTGTAGAGATGAAACAGCACTTGATGATACTTAGAAATGTGTTGCAATGGCTGGTTCTGTGTATCTCAGCAGGGCTTCCCACAATATTTCAATATTTTTTGACCAGAAGGTTTCTGGCTTACACGTGCCTACTTGCCCTGAGGCAGGGCTGTGTGAAACGTTTATCTTCATGAATTGTGTGATTTTATTCTTGTTTTTAAAATATTTTATAATTGTATTTACGTATTTATCCGTGCTACTACTTGGTCTGTGACCGAAATAAAGCATTACAGTAACTTCTTCTAGTCGTTTATTGTAAACTTTAAATAGTCCACGATGCACCTCCTTTCAATTTCACTTTTCACCAGGTGACGCGGCTGCTTTGGCTTCTCTCTAGACACACCAAACAATATTGCATGTCCTATCATTTTGAAGATTTGCATTGCTGCGAACTTTTCCTCCATCACAAGTACTTTGAAATAAGCGGTGGTATTTGCATCTCATGGGAAAGACTGATACCCCTGTATAGTGTATTTATTGAGTGCAGTAAATGCCTTATTTTTTGAGAAAGTAGCATTAAATGTGGAATCGGTCTTTTCCTTATTATTATTTACCAGATTTCCACGCTTTGTAATTTTCTGACCGTTTTCCCTCCAATATATTTTGCTAGTTTTTTCCTGGCAAGATCCGTCTGTTTAAATTTGCTGGGGTGCCGTCTTTACTGCTGAACTTGAAGTTAAGGGTGGGCGTAGTTCGCGAAGTAGCACTTCGCGAAGCTACGCAAAGTGAAGTTCGCACTACGCGAGCTACGCGTAGCACTTCGCGAACTGCGTAGTAACATGTTCGCACTGTGCAAGATGTTGTTTTCAATGATTGCACAGTGCGGACAAGCAACCGGCACTGTGCAATCATTGAAAATGGCATCTTGCACAGTGCGAGCTGTAGTTTTCTGCTGCTCGAGTAGATTTTTACTCGAGCGGCAGCTTTCTCAACGCGAACTGGTAGTTTCTCATCGCGAGCGGTCGCGAGCATACGCGACCCCTTGCAATGAGAAACCTCGCGTTGGGAATCTCGCCGGGAGGTTTATTTTCCAGGCTCGCGATCGCCAACTTGATGTTGCTGATCGCGAACAAGGAAAAAGTCTCGCCGGGATGTCATTTTGCTTGCTCGCGGTCGCCAACTTGACATTGAGGACCGCGAGCAAGCAAAAAATGACCGCGGCACTACGCAAAACTACGCTACGCGTGTTCGCACTGTGCTACGTGCAGTTCGCGTAGTGCGAAGTAGCGCGAACTTCGCAAACTACGCGAGCGTAGCGTAGTGCTTCGCCCAGGCCTACTTGAAATACTGATCCATGTGCACTCACTTGCTTGCCCATATATTGGAATTTACTTCACTAATCTTAATCGAGGCTTTAGTCCAGCGCTCTATAAAACTTGGAGGGTCAGTAGCAGATAGGTAATGAGAATATGGCACGTTTTATTTATTTACACCGATTAGGATGCATTATGCAAATATAGTTCAGATACAATGATGTGTTTATTTGAGAGACCATGTAAGTGCTGCCTGTTTATTCCATGGGAGTGTGCAAGTAGTATGGTATGGAAGTGACGTTTTCACTGTGTGGGAGGGGTTAGTGAATCTTGCCCTCGAGCTCGTGCATGAAACTGTGGGTACAGATTATTTGTTAGACTGCTGAAGTGGAGAGAATGCAGCATCATGGCCCCATGCTTACCACAGCTTCTTCACCAGATGGCATAATTCTGCCGGTGAGGCAAACGATCCAAGAGATATTTGAGACATTCTTTCCTCCTCCTCCCCATTCTGTGTTGTGCAGCCCTCTTCCCCCTGTGCCCGGCAGTGAATGTTGGGCCCCGGGGGAAGCAGAGTCGCAGATTAGTCTTCCCCTGGGGTCTTTCGTGCGAGATGAGGCCAGGCTGGGGGTCAGGGGGTGGGGTTTGAGGGTGGGGATAAGAATGCAGGGGAGGAAGGTGACTTCCTCTTCCTGCATTCTTGGCACTGTCGGGAGGGGTTAGTTTTTTGAGGGGTCAGTTGTAGGGCCTAGTTAGGTGTAGGTGCGGGAGGCTGTACGGCGGTTCGTGGAGCCACTGGTCGGTGGCTTGCTGGATCGGGTCCAGGACGTGGGCCGACTGCGCGCAATGGCGGTGGTAACCGCAGAGCAGGCAAGGGAAGCCCTGCGATTGTTGGGCCGAGCTGGGCGGGAGGATCTCCTCCAGCCCGGCGTCTTAGAGGAGGCGTGGGTGGGGCTGTCGCGAGCTCCGCGTGCGGCCTCTGCGGGGGTGTATGCGGTGATGGTGGCTTGCATGGATGAGCCACCACGGACCAGTAAGAGTGGGCCTGGGAGGGGGCGGGGCGGGGTAAAGAAAGAGGCGGCGGCGCGGAGGGCAGCGTAAGAGTCTCCCTCCGCGCTTGGGATCCGGTACAGCTCTGGCGGTCAGCTCCGCGGAGACTGACGGTTTGGCGGCGGGCCCGCATGGGATTCCTGGCAGTGCGGTAGAGGTGGGGAGGGAGGGTGGAGCCCCGTTTTTTTGCCAGAGGGGATGGGTGTGCCTTGGGTGGTGGGAGGGGGGCCCGAGGAGGGGACTGGGCTTGTTGGGGACGGGGACCCCCCTCTGTTGCTGGCAGTTGGTCCAGAGGCAGTGGTGGGGGACCCTGGGCAATGGGGTGACACCCCTATTGATCTTAGCACGAATTCCAGAGGGAACACGCCTGTCCCGAAAGCGGGTGTTCCCGGGGGCCTGGGGGACACCAGACAGGAGTTGAATGGGGGGTCCTTGGGGCAGCTGTGGGGTGGAGGGCCCCAGGGGCATTGCCCCCCCCCTCCTATCGCGGTGGGAGGTGATGCCTTTAGAGGAGAAGATCAGGGAGCAGCGCCTCCTGATACAAGCCACTGAGGCACATTGGGCAGAGATGAATGCTGCCCGGAGCGGGGCGCTGTGGACCGAAGTGGTTGTGGGGCCCGCCACGCCCACCTCTGAAGAAGAGAGATGGGCCGAGCAGAAGGAGAGGGACAGGGGTGCCAGGGGCCAGTGGAATTAGTCTGGGGATGTTGGTGGGTCTCAGTCCAGGTCAGGGACAGCCAGGACGGCTTTGAGTCCCGACAGTGCTGGGGCCCCCCCAGGTTGGAGCGACCTGGGGAGCGGGGGGGATCCAAGCCGGCAGAGGTCGTCCGAGTGGGAGGTGGCATGGCAGGGCGCAAGACGGCCTCTGGGCGCCGGCCTGAAGGAGTAGGGGGGGTCTGCGGCGGCCTTCCCTCCGGCGCAGGAGTAGGCAGCGGCGGCGTGTGTGACTGGTGGCGGTGGCATGAGTGTGAAAGGGAGTATGGGTGTGAAGCGTGATGTGAGAGAGGTGCTGTGGACACCTGTGGATGTGGAGCCTGTGGTGGATTTGGATTATGACTCGGAGTGTGATGACCTGGAGGAAGGAGAGGTGATGGATGACGAAGATAGGACGGTGGGGGTGAAGAACAACAGCTGGATTGGTATTTTGCAGGTCATGAAGTCCACAAAGTCCAAGGCGAAGGTGGAGGCCTCCAAAGCC
Organism: Triturus cristatus; assembly: GCF_964204655.1. Taxonomy (NCBI): domain Eukaryota; kingdom Metazoa; phylum Chordata; class Amphibia; order Caudata; family Salamandridae; genus Triturus; species Triturus cristatus. The sequence goes on from NC_140589.1 coordinate 1,637,993,688, forward strand.
GGCGATGCCAGAGGAAAAACTGGAGTGACCCAGACAACCTTACAAGGTGAGGGGGCCTGGTGGGCGGCGTGGGACAGAGGTCCTAAAGCAGGACGGAAGAAGGCGTGCAGGTCAGTGGGTGTGGGGGATGGGTCTGTGAGGGATCCTGTTGGGGCGCCGCAGGGTGGGGCAGTTGGGGGGTGTCACGGTCACTGGGGCAGGGTAGTCTGTGGCAGTGGGGGAAGTACAGACAGACAAGACATAAGGGTCAGACGACAAGGGAAGTAAGGGAGAGGACAAACAGCCCAAAAAACTGCCGTACATGGGGTTAGCAATGCTACTGGGGTCGCATTTGTCGGAAAAAACTAGGAAGCGAATTTGGAACCACAAATATGTGGATGTGTTTAAGTTGTTACACAGGGAGATACAAGCAAAGGAGGGATCTAAGGAGGAGGAATGGGACCTGACAAGACGGCCCAGGGTGCCAGTGAACATGGAAAACTGGATATCAGCTTTTCTCATATACGCTAGTATTTATTGCGAGAAGCATCTAGACAGAGCCATAGCTCTTCTCAAGTACATGAATATCATTAGGAAGGCTCAGATGCATTTTGGGGGATTCGCCTGACTGAGTTACGATGAAGAATTTCGGGCCAGGGTCAGTGTGAATCCTGATAAGCCATGGGGGGAGGTTGACCAAGAACTGTGGATGCAGTGGATGTCTTCCACTCAGTCGTCGGCCTCTACTCACACGGCCAGCGGTTTGCCGGTCACTTATCGGTTCTTTCCGCCGTGTCCCGCCTACAGTGAGGCGGGGGGACTTTCGGCCATAGCAGGGACTACTGGGCCACCACCTTCCAAGCCAGGTAGCAACAACACTGGAGCATGTTGGAGCTACAACAGGGGCTATTGTTCGTGATACCCCTGTAAGTTCAAGCATGAGTGCTCCAAGTGCTTAGGACGGCACGCACTTACGCAATGTTTCACCTTGGCCACTCCTTCCGAGCAGTGGAAGGCTACGAAGGGGAGGGGACAGACTGTGCAGAAGGGCGCCTACGTCAATTATGGTGGAGGCGATGGGCCCGTGGCTCTCACGTTACCCCGACAGGGAGCCGGCAGTGAAGATTCAGTGGGGTTTCACAGAGGGTTTTCGGGTAGGGCATCAGGGCCCCAGAGAGAGGAGGTGGGCAGATAATCTGAAGTCTGCCAAGGAGTTGCCGGAGGTGGTAGCGGCTAAACTGCATAAGGAGGTGGAAGAAGGTAGGATAGCGGGCCCATTTGTTGACTGGCCGGTGGACGACTTGATCATCTCCCCTTTGGGAGTGGTGCCTAAGAAGGAGCAGGGTGAGTTTTGAATGATTCATCACCTCTCATAGCCGGAAGGGCAGTCTGTGAAGGATTTTATCGCTGAAGCAGACTCTAGGGTGCTCTATGCCTCGGTGGATGATGCGATCCGCCTTGTGTGGGTGTGTGGGCCGGGGGCGGAAATGGCAAACTGTGATGTGAAATCGACCTTCCTCCTTCTGCCTATATACCCTGCGGATTTCTCTCTACTGGGCATGCAGTTCTCAGGGGCTATCTGCATGGGCAAAGTATTGCCTATAGGGCGTGCGATTTCTTGTGCGCTGTTCGAAATGTTCAGCACATTCCTGCAGTGGGCGTTTACCCAGATCAGCGGACATCGGGAAGTATCTCACTACCTAGATGATTTTTTCTTTGTGGGTAAGGGGCATTCCGGTGATTGTGGCAGGGCTAAAGAACGGTGATGGATTAAACCCAGATCAGTTGACTGGGGGTGAGTGCTTGCAATGTTCAACACTCCGTCCATCATTTCCTTTGGTTTTTGCTTTGCTCGCCATAAGTTGGCAGGGTATGCTCAGACGTGAGTCCCTTGCTCACTTTGCCACTGGATTCAAACAAGCCTGGCTGAAGACGGCTGAAATGCCAGAAACCGGTCCTAGGAAGCTTGTTTCCAGTCCAGGGAAGACATGGCTTGGCAGTTCGGGCTGGACTGTTCGCATGAGGCACAGAGTCTGACTGATTTGCATATGGCCATGTCTGAACTGGGGTGGCAGAGTGGGCTAAAGAACGGTGATGGATTAAACCCAGATCAGTTGACTGGGGGTGAATGATTGCAATGTTCAACACTCCGTCCATCATTGCCTTTGGTTTTTGCTTTGTTCGCCATAAGTTGGCAGGGTATGCTCAGACGTGAGTCCCTTGCTCAATTTGCCACTGGATTCAAACAAGCCTGGCTGAAGACGGCTGAAATGCCAGAAACCGGTCCTAGGAAGCTTGTTTTCGGTCCAGGGAAGACATGGCTTGGCAGTTCGGGCTGGACTGTTCCCATGAGGCACAGGGTTTGACTGATTTGCATATGGCCATGTCTGAACTGGGGTGGCAGAGTGGGCTAAAGAATGGTGATGGATTAAACCCAGATCAGTTGACTGGGGGTGAGTGCTTGCAATGTTCAACACTCCGTCCATTATTTCCTTTGGTTTTTGCTTTGTTCGCCATAAGTTGGCAGGGTATGCTCAGACGTGAGTCCCTTGCTCACTTTGCCACTGGATTCAAACAAACCTGGCTGAAGACGGCTGAAATGCCAGAAACTGGTCCTAGGAAGCTTGTTTCCGGTCCAGGGAAGACATGGCTTGGCAGTTCGGGCTGGACTGTTCCCATGAGGCACAGGGTCTGACTGATTTGCATATGGCCATGTCTGAACTGGGGTGGCAGAGTGGGCTAAAGAACAGTGATGAATTAAACCCAGATCAGTTGACTGGGGGTGAGTGCTTGCAATGTTCAACACTCCGTCCATCATTTCCTTTGGTTTTTGCTTTGTTCGCCATAAGTTGGCAGGGTATGCTCAGACGTGAGTCCCTTGCTCACTTTGCCACTGGATTCAAACAAACCTGGCTGAAGACGGCTGAAATGCCAGAAACTGGTCCTAGGAAGCTTGTTTCCGGTCCAGGGAAGACATGGCTTGGCAGTTCGGGCTGGACTGTTCCCATGAGGCACAGGGTCTGACTGATTTGCATATGGCCATGTCTGAACTGGGGTGGCAGAGTGGGCTAAAGAACGGTGATGAATTAAACCCAGATCAGTTGACTGGGGGTGAGTGCTTGCAATGTTCAACACTCCGTCCATCATTTCCTTTGGTTTTTGCTTTGTTCGCCATAAGTTGGCAGGGTATGCTCAGACGTGAGTCCCTTGCTCACTTTGCCACTGGATTCAAGCAAGCCTGGCTAAAGACAGCTGAAATGCCAGAAACCGGTCCTAGGAAGCTTGTTTCCATGTCCAGGGAAGACATGGCTTGGTAGTTCGGGCTGGACTGTTCCCATGAGGCACAGGGTCTGACTGATTTGCATATGGCCATGTCTGAACTGGGGTGGCAGAGTGGGCTAAAGAACAGTGATGGATTAAACCCAGATCAGTTGACTGGGGGTGAGTGCTTGCAATGTTCAACAGTCCGTCCATCATTTCCTTTGGTTTTTGCTTTGTGGCAGGGCCCTGTCACGGTTTCAGGAGATGTCGCAGTAATTTGGGGTTCCGCTGGCTCCGGAAAAAACGGCTGGTCCCAGCTGTAGCCTGACCTTTTTGGGACTCGAACTGGACTCCATTCATTGAGTAGCTAGACTCCCTGACACAAAGGTGACTGAAGAAGATTGCTCTGAGAGCTGTTCAGCAACTGTTGGATTTCCTGAACTTTGCATGTAGGGTGGTGAGGGCAGGACGAACGTTCTGTAGACGGCTCGGCATGGTCATGTCGGGCGCAGTCTTACCACACCACAGGGTCCGGATCTCCATGGGGGTCCGGGCCGATCTGAGGGCATGGCTGACTTTCTTGACTGAATTCAATGGGGTGTCTCTGGAGTTTGATGAGGACAAAATGGTTTGGCAAGTGCAAATTTACTCTGATGCAGCCGGGGCAGCGGGTTTTGGGATCTTCTGGGATGGCAGGTGGTGTGCAGAAATCTGGCCGGCTCATTGGGTGAAGCAAGGGAGGAGCATTGTGTTTCTTGAATTTTTTCCGCTGCTGGTTGCGTTAGATGTGTGAGGCCCTGAATTACAGAATAGGTCTGTTCTGTTCCATGTGGATAACAGGACTGTTGTCGAATTGGTCAACCGGCAGCGCGCAAGGGACCTGAGAGTCCTGAGATTGCTGAGGAGCTTTATGCTGCAGTGTCTGAGATTGAAGGTGGTGTTTCGAGCAAAGCATCCCAGGGGCGAATAATGACATTGCGGATGCTTTGTCTCATTCGCAGTGGCGACGGTTCCGGCACCTGGAGCGGATCAGTGCAAGACCGAGCTGCCGGTCGGCATCTGGGCCTGGGGGGAATGAGGGTGATAGCCCTGCTGAACAATCTCTAGCTGCTACCACCCGACGGACTTACAGACTGGCCTAGGCAGAGTTTGGCTCCTTTATCGGCTGGTGTTGGGAGATGTCGACGGGAGACCGCTTAACTGTGGAACAGGGAGTGTTACAGTTTGTTTTACATTGCATTGACAAAGGTTTGTCTTCTGCGACGATAGCTGGGAAGCTGGATGGTGTGCCATTTTATTGCAGTTTGTTTTTCGGTTTTGATCCAACGAAGGATGTGATCATTAGCAGAGTACTCGGGGGCTGGGGTAGGGAGAAGGGAAAGGGTGGGAGACAGGGGGTTTTGAGAGAGGCTATTACATTTGGATTGCGGTTTGGCTAGTTGAGGAGTTGGCTTTCTGTTGTTATGACGGTTTTGAGGTGGCGGTTTTTCGCCTTTGTATGGTGTGGATGTTTTTTGGCGCCTTCAGGGTGTCCGAATTATTGGGGACGAGAGGGGCAGGTGGCAGGTGTTACGAGGAGGTGCGGTTGGATGCGGGTCGCCTGGGAATTTGGTTGGGGCAGTCCAAAACTGATCAGTTGGGGCGTGGGAAATGGGTGTGGCTGAATGAGAGTGGTTGTGAGGGAGCGTGTCCGGTGGGCGAATGGCGACGGTTCCTGCAGGCGGCACGGGATCCAAAGGGGGAGATTTTCTGTCATGCGTCTGGGGTGAGGGTAACAGCGGCTCAACTGTTGGTGGTGTTGCGCATGGCTTTGAGACTCTTTCCGTATTGTGGCGGTAATGCGTCTGGGTTGGTCCTGGGATAGGATTCGGCAGATTGTACGTTGGAAATCTAGGTGCTGCGAGCGCTATGTGCGTAAATGAGGGGCCGGGTGGAACCTGTTGGGGGGGTGGGGGGGAACACAGGGGTTTCGGGACTGTGATACTAATGCTCTTTTCTTTTTTCTTGCCGTAGGTTGCGTGGGTGGCCCGGGGCCCACGACGGTCACATGGATTGTTGGTTATTCATTCGTCCATTGGGCCTCCAAGTATGCAGAGCAACAGGTGTACGGCCGTAACCTGGGACTCCGAGGAAGCCACCATGAGGTGCATTGGTAGGGGAAAGGGAGGATGCGATGGAGGGGCTCTATTGCCCTTGCTCGCTAAGATGGTCTCCCAGAAAGGCTGTCCGGACTTGTTAATACTGCACTTGGGGGAGAATGATCTGATTCGGCTGTCAGGTTTGGCGCTAGTACAGCTGATGCAAAGAGACTTGGAGATCATGAAACAAAGAATGGCAGGGACCTGCATTGCATGGACTGAATTTGTTCCCCGGAGAATCTGGAGAGGGGCTCTTAAACATGGGGCGGTTGAAAAAGCTCGGAGAAAGCTGAATAGAGCCATGAGGGTTTTTTGTGAGGAGAAAGACATTAAAGTGATCGCTCATACAGGACTGCGACTGGAAGAACTGCTACTGTTTAGGGATGACGGTGTGCATCTTTCGCGCATGGGAAACACGTATTATATGATGGAGATGAGAGATGTGGTGAGCAAGTTGTGGAACAAGGCTATCTGGTGCAAGAGGGTGGAGTGAGTGGTTAGGCGTAAGATGCACAGTATGTGGGGGGGCAGGTAACTGCCCTAAAGGGGGTTCCCTGGTTGGCGGTACTTGGGAGGGGTGGGGGAGTCTCTGGTGGGCGCATCCATCCCTCGGCGGGGGGAAGAGTGAATGGTGAGGGGGATGGAGGCATGAGTGTAATGCCTGGTGATACAGGGGAGGATGCTAGAAGAGAAGTGTGGAAATGGATGAAGAACGGAACAGGGTATGGAATGGAATGAGAGGTGATTTCTGAGTGGGTGAAGGGAGAGAATGGAGGAAGATTTTGATGTTGGGGTTTTTTTTGTTGATTATTGATGTTATGGTTTATTGATATGTTGTGCAGCTGGTCCTAATAAATGGCCTTTTACGCTTAACCATCAGCGTGGACTGTTTATTGCGCGAAGATCCAGGGTGTAACACTGGACACACAAGACTGTCACGAATCCCTCATTCCTGTCCCGTCACGAGACAGGCCAACAGGGTGGGTGAAATTCGCCTTTACTTTTGGTTCTTTCTCCTGCCATGAGATGGGGATCACGTCAAAAGTAATGACTGGGACATGGAGGAGTAACGTTGGGATAATGTTCTGGTGCGTGAGAGGAGTGGTCCAGTGAGATGAGGCATTTGATGGCGCTATCTGGAAGGTTTCCATCTCGGGGGACGGCTCTGTCCTAGGGCCTTTTTAGTTGGGCTTTTGCTCAGAGGGCCCTACTCTGTCTTTGATCGCTGCAGGGGCTCCACGCATCTTGCATCCAGACAAGGCTGATGTGTGGCTGTTGCAGGTCAGGATATTTTATTGACAATGGATAGGTTTCAGGTGAACTCCTGGAGACGGTTTGAGCTCCCCAAAGCTTTAAAGACCGCGAAAAAGATTCGGAACCGGGGCTACTATTGACAGCTCCAAGCAAGGTCCAGTATGCAGGCTCAATACAGTCTTTTGCTTTCTTTGGAGTAAATCTGTGAAGTAATAGATGATATGCCTATCGGTAACCCATCCTTCATCATGAGCCTAATGAAGCGTAGTAAAGCCTTTGCATTAGGGCTTTAGCTGGTTTGTAGGTGCGATTACCAGATACATGTGTAAGAATGAATTCTGTTTTGGAAACAGAGGCTACTGAAGTGTGTACTGTCCTAATAATGTCTTAAATGTTTGTTTGATTTCTGATGTCATGGCTTTCATTTTTCAAAGTGTGCCATAATACAAAACTTTATGTATCACTAAATACTCATGAAACTTGTGTGTAATAATCAGTGTTGTTTGTAATCTTACATGTTATTTACTGTTTATTGAGGTTTATGAAAGTATACAGTGAATGTACTCACCACACACTTAAGCTACTGTGTATATGATTTTAGACCAGTTGACTGGAGGGGGGCTTCAGAGTTCTGTGTGGAGAAGGGTGCATGGAAAGTACAGCAGCAGTCTGACCTCAGAGAGACAGTGTTAAAATGCTACTACAGCTCAAACAGCACTTCTCACGGTGTCTGTCAATAAGATATAACTGGTACTCAGTAGTGTGATGACTAAAGCAGATAGGTTACTGCAAAATACAGTGAAGCATTTCCAGAACAAACGTATGTTTTTCCAGGGTGAGACCTGGCTGTTTGCAGTGGTAAATGTGTCCTGGCACCTCCAGGGGTTCAGGATATCAGACCATTCTCCTTGTCAGCAAAGTAGCTAGAAGATCAAAAGAGGGAATGAACCACTAGTCTCTTATACCAGAGTCGCTGGGAAATATTTGTGAGGCCCTCAACAATGCTGTCCCTGCCCGCAGTGTATGTTTTTCTCTGCTGGTGTGACCAGCTTGATAGTGTCATCATCGTTCTCCAAGTGGTACTGCATCCTCCACCAGGAGGGAGACTGTCTGATGACAGTGGTATGTGCTTAAAATTATAAATGGAGATGATTTTAATAGAAAATTAGACACGGATATGGTTAAAAGCTGGGCGGTATTGAAGGGGGCAGTTATTAGACCACAACACCTGGTGATCAGGTCGACATGTTTCTGCCAATATCCGCCCTAAGGGGTCTACTGGCTTTCATCAGGACCATAATAGTTAAAGACCTAGATTTTAGGGTGCTTCATTGACATGCAAAATTCATGGGTGAGTAGGGTCACTCACTCATATTCTTCTGTGAGCCCAGTATGCTTAGCTTATGAAACAGTTGTCGGTTCTTTCCTGGACCTAGAACTCAACTAGGGATGACAGGAAGTAGACAAATATTCATAATAACATTTACGGCTTCTGAAATTTTACTTATGATCCCTTTAGCATCCGGTGTGACTATTAGAAATATAACATCATGTGACTCTGCAGTAGTCTCAAACTCACTTTAAAATCATGAAAAATAAATGTTTTCTTGTGTATTTTTGTTATATAGTAATGAAATGTAAAACAATAGAAGGATTACCAAGCGAGGGAGTGTACCTATTCAAGGGATATTGTAGCCCCCTGGACATGGGGAGCGCCTAGTATGCTGTTTTTGCTGGAACTGAAAGAACACCCGAATCAGAGAATAGTCAGCTGAAGCTGTTGGTATATATTACAGGATCTGAAGCTTTTGACTTGGTTCTGAAAAGGGGAGAGCCTCGGGGAAGTGTGAGGCTAGGAATTACGTTCTCCTGGCCAGCCACCGCTTTCCTCTGTTAAGGGACGGGAAGGGGGAGAAAAACCATTGTTTGAGGGGCCGGTTGCCACGTTCTTCCGTAGGGGAGGGGAATTGTCACTAGCAGGGCTCGAGTCGGGGGTACACACAGGTACACGGCGTCCCCCCACTCTTTTCATAGGGTGGACGCCGTCCCCCCTGCCAAGAAGCTGGGCCCCACAGAAATATGCTGAACGTGTCCCGGTGTACTATTCAGACACCGGGACACGTTCAGCATGTGAGGTCATGAGGCCATTTGCATATTGTCAGTCCCCCCACTTCTTTTTATAGGACTTGACACCGGGACACGTTCAGCACGTGATGTCATGAGGTCATTTGCATATTGTCAGTCCCCCCCCACTTCTTTTTATAGGACTTGTGCCCTGGTCCCTAGGTTCAGTTTTGGACTCACCGGGCTTTGTTTTGCCGTGACATTAGTATTGCGTCTCCCACATGATCCGGAATGCATCGGGCATATGGTGGGAAAGCGTGCTTATCGTTCTGCTATGTGCGTTGGATTTAACCCGTTCTACATGAGTCTTGCGTCAGATTTGAAAACTGTCTGAATTTATAAAAGGATAGGTGATTATGACGCCGCGTGGAAATCCTAGTGGTTACGAGTAAAGTTGGGCGATCATGACGCCTTGGATATTTACTTAGTATTGGCAAATATCTTAAATGATATTTTGTGAAGTCTAAATAACATTCAATAAAATATGGTATGTGTTACGTTTTAGTAATGACTGGCCATGGAATGGTAGACCTAAAAGGAAGACTACCTTACGTTGTGATAGAACTTTGATATCTATTAATCACATGATAGATTAATGTTAGTTTGTTAATCCATAAATGCATATTGCTCCATTTAATGAGACTGGAGATGGCGGCTTATTGATGGTGATATGTTGTAGTAATTCAAGATAACATTCTTAAAAGGAAGACTACCTTATGTAGTGATAGAACATCTATATCAATTTATTACATGATAGGTTACTGTTAATTTGTTATTAATCAAAAAAATGCACATTGCTCAATTTTATGAGACTAGAGATGGTAGATTATTACTGGTGATAACTAGTAGTGATTCAAGATAACATTTTTAATGAGATGCTAGAATGTAGCTTGCTCTCATGTATATTAATCGTACATGAAAATAGGTTGTGTGGTATGTGTTGCGATTGGACATGGAATGGTAGACATAAAAGGAAGACTGCCCTATGGTATGTCGGAACAGCGATTTCAATTAATCACATGGAGGATTTCGAGTGGTTAATGTCAGATTACTTTTATCAAGAAATGCATGTTGCTTAATTTCGTGAGACTTGAGGTGGCTGTTTATTGATGGTGGTAATTTGCAATGATTCTGTATGACATTCTTATTGAGATGCTTATATGGGGCATAATGCATATTCATGCTCTCATGTATATTGGTCGCATAAGTTAGTTAAATGCTAACCAGTGAAGGGTGTCATTCCATCCTTCATCAAAGGTTTTAAGATGGGAAAACCCATCTTTGTTCTTTTGTAAAGGGGATCTGTTCTGCATCACTGGTTATGTTGTCCAAGATTTCTAGGATCACCCAATCCAGATCATTAGCTGTGTGGTGCATGGTTAAGAAGTTGTCTCTCATGCGCGTGGTGATTTATTTACACCTAATATTGCTCTGATGCTCTCCAATCTGGATTTTCAAAGTAGCTAGCCTGATAGAACCTACTCTACCAAAGTAAGTGCCATGCCCTCTCTGCTGCATGGTGTAGTGCATCTTTGGTTTTGATGAAACCATGTCACTGAAATGAGAACAAGTGTCTTTGCGTTTCAGTGGTGACGAGATACTGCTAACCCCATTAATCAAGGGCAATGTTCACGCTCTGCTCGGTTGCAGTGAGCTGTGCCATACAGGGTGTAGAAGTTTGAGTTCATCAGCCCAGATATCCCCTCTTGCTGGTAGGTCAGATTGACCAGCAGACTAGTCATTGTCATTACCACTGCAGTAAGAAAGCTTATTCCAGCAAGGTTGATTTCAGCACCCTCAGACTCCTACCTTTGTGCACAACTGGGTGTCCTATCTTTAACCGATTCTCATCTATGGACCTTTGCAAATATCCAAATCTATCACTAGATCCATTGTTTTGTTGCAGTTTACACCCTAAATGCGATTGGTAGGCCCACACGTGGGTCCCATGCACTCTGTGCCATACGACTCAAGCTACACACTACTGAAGAGCCCCAAGTACGGCGAAACCTGTCTGGGGTTGCTTGTGCTCCTTTCTGGAGGGGGCCTCATGTGGGAGTTCAAGACCGTTCCCATGAGGAGCAGGAGCAGTATTGATTTGCATAAGGCGGGCCTTTCTGTAGAGTGGCATGGTTGGTGAAAAACTAAGGACTAGAATGCAGCTGTGAGTGATTGCCAGTGGCTGAAATTAATTTTAGCAGCCTATCCATCACCTTGTTGTTGCACTTTAAGAACTCAGCCCATCTCTTGAAGGTTTCTCCTGCCCACTTATACCATCATCAATTTGAACCCTTTCCCTTTGATCTAACTGATTGCTACCACCCTCTGATTTCTAAGTATTCTTTACACTTTATGGACTTAACATCACTTGTGGTTATCTTACGTCATTGCTTGCATTTACGTGCATATTTTTTAGATCCTTCCCAACACTGCATGCATGCTCAGACAATTTTTTCTTCCATTGCTCCACAGTCTGTTGTGTTTTTCCAATACTCTATTCACTTTTTTCATCGAGACTTAATTGTTGTTTTTACATAAGTGTACAAGGAATTACTTCAGAAAAGAACATAACTTCGTACACATAGACGTCTGTGTTATTTTTCTAAACCTTTCCTGAGATAAGTGATCCTAAAGGGGCCATCCAGTAAATGATGCCTGTTACCTCAAACCCGAACAGATGTTACCATAAAGATTATTGTTGGTGATGGTTAGCGAAGCAGGACTTGGTAAAGAGGAGTGTTTAATTTGGTCACTGGCTGACTCTTTATTGTGTTGATATTGCCAGAAAATGGAATTGAGTTGCACCTGGCGATCCATACTGCTGGACTTTAGCACGTTCACTGTAAGGTGGATTCTTGTGCCTTTGGTTTGTGCTCTCTTTTATTTTCCTTCCTAAATCACCTCCCGAGTCATCTTTCTCTACAGCTCTACAGATATTCAACAACGGGCTATGGTGCATCAGGGGCGTAGCTTGGTCAGTGAGATTTGGGGGATGTGCAACAGAGATTTTCCACCAGGGGCGTAGCTTCAGGGAGGTGTATGGGGTGGGTGAAGATCTTCAGGTGTGTATTTTTTACATTTTTGTCTGCCACAGTCCGCATGTGCACCTGCCATGTATATGCACTTGACTTGCAGAAACTCTCATGTATGAGTTTCATGTATGCATGTATTGTCCTTCCAACAAGTACTTTGAAGTGGCTGTCAGTTATCAGCATCACTGTAAGAAAGTCAGACAATAACAAGCATTGGCATAGCCAATAGGTCTCACCTTTGAAACCTTATAAGTGTTTAGCCATGCAAACGTTAATGTTGTTGCAGTAAGGATATTGTGCTGCATAACTAAATACTTATAAGGTCCCAAAGGCGAGACCTATTGGCTATGCCAATGCTTGTTAGCTGGTAGCGGCTGGGCAGATCACGTGCATCTGGTATAAATGACCCATCGTTGCCATAGTAACCAACGCCGTCACACGCATGGCTGCCGGAGACATGGCGCACCCAAACGAACTACAGAGTCAGACACCGAAGTAACCCCTACGATGATAGTGGTATTCAAGCGGGTACCCACTGGGTCTATGCCATAGGATGCAGACTCCGCATTTGATGTGCACTCGCAATGCCGTGTTAGCGACCTGACGCGCAGCTCATCAACGGGCCAGACTTACAAACAAACAAGCACATTCTAACCAAGCTCAAACCCATTCTGTAATTAAACCGTTCCATCAAAAAATAAAAATCTATTCATAATGACAAAATAAGGAAACACGTCTCTGCACTCACCAAGAGATGTGATCTCTGAGGGCAACCAGCGACGTCTGATTAACCAGCAGCGGCAGCATGAACGTACAGTTGCCAGCAGGGGGCGGGAGGGAGAGAGAGAGAGAGAGAAAGGGAAAGAGTGAGAAAGAGAGAGAGAGAGCGAGAGAGGGGGAGAGAGAGAGAGAAAGAGAGATCGGGAGTGAAAGAGAGAGAGCTGGAGTGAAAGAGAGAGAGAGAAAGTGAGAGGAGACAGAGAGAGAAAGCGAGAGAGAGAGTGAGAGCCCGGGAGTGCTGCCTGCGTGGGCACGCAGTCTGCTCATTTTCAAGCACTGCACTCGTGCTTGTGGCACGCCTCTGCTCGCTCCCGCAAGGTGGATGCCTCCACAAGCACGAGTGTGTGCTTGAAAATGACCAGAGCGACGGCTTAAGGTCCTCCAATGCAGCGCATGCGCGCTGCGTAGGCGATACCTAAAAACGGAATTCTGACATGATTCTGGGAACGTGCATTTGAATTTTAAAACTTGGGCATGTCGTTTTGGGAGACCAACATGTGGACATCGGACAGGGCCGGCTTCTAGGGTGGTGGGCACCTGGCACTGAGTATAAAAGTGTTTGCTGCAGTAGAGTCCCTTGTGTTTTTCAGCAGGATTCAGGCAACAATAAAAATGTCAAGATAACTCTGGTGATTAAAAGTTATGTTCCTGCTGGAGAAAGATCGGAGTTTTGTCTAGTGGCAGTTTTGACTGCAGCGCAAAGTTTTAATGTGCCTTCTCCAAAGAACATGTACCACACAGATCAAAGAACTGTATCTATGTGAATAGGTCAGTAGGCTTCTGTTTTTGTCACAGAGATCCTTTTTTTACTTGCTGTTCATAATTACCAATCCTAAGTAATGTACCACAGTGACCTATGAACTGTCATCAAAGAGCTGCATGAAAACTGCATGGTATAGGTTAGAATTATATTTTTTCCTGCGGCCTTTCATTATCCTAATGTTGCTAAAAAAGGGTTAGTTTGGATAGAAATACAGTCTCATTAGTGTAGCCAACCCCAACATATGTTTAAAATCCTGCAATTGTCTTTCTTAAGACCAATCACTCTTAAAATATACTCCCTAATACTATGGGGGCATGTGATTCCTACACCTTGTAATTCCCATCGTCTTATATCACATTTCCTACTGACTGATTTACACATTTATGGTTCATTGTCTCTGCATAGTTTAAAGTGTGATGTAAAGTGCTTTGACACCCTACACTGGTATGAATAGCGCTATAAACAAATGAAATACATTTGCGAGAGGGGCTATGGAGAGATGAAGGGCAATGTTGGATGGTTGTAGTGAGGAAATCCATGGAGAAGGGCATGGCCGGACTGGGACCTCCAACCAGCCCTGGCAGATTGCTGCTTGACCGGCCCCCGGTGGGAAGGGGGGGGGGGGAGATTGCTAGCGAGATGCACTGCTCCTGCTTTTGTTACAGGAGGGCGATATTCCTGCACTGCTGCAAAACCGCCTCCCAATTACGAAACTGGAATACCGGCTCCCACCCCTCTGGCCCACCGGGGAAACACCTGGTGCCTGCTACATGCTTTTTTAATTCTATGCCAGCTTGTGTTTTGGCTTAAGACTATATTATTGCTACCAAGAATGCCCTTGCTGTACTAAATGACGTAAAACTAATGCCCCTAAACTTGTCTGTTCTTCTCGTTCAGTGACATTAGACCGCCGCTACTCTTTTCAGTTGGGTCCACCATGTTGCTAGTTGGGAAATCTCAATCTCACACCCCCTAACGTTTTTGACCAAGCTACGCCCCTGTTTCCCACCCATCACTGCCATGGAAATGGCAAAGTAGATGAAAATAGTATTAAATGTAAAAGGCCTCTCTGCACCACTTAAGAGCCATCCAGTCCTTTTTAGCTTGTTTTGTGTGAGATGGAAGAGGAGGGGTGGGTGTATGCGAGAGCTGCAAAGATTCACAGATATGTGTGTCTGTGCTATGAAGGTTGCTAATCTGAGTGGAAACCAGACCGCAGACACTGCTAGCCCGACTGGAGGCCCTGGACCCAACTACATGCATCAGAGTCCATTTATTAGGGGGTGGTCACTCACACCGCAAACACCCCCCGACACCCCTGGAACCACGTCTCTGTGCAGCACACAATAGAATATGTAGTCTTTATTTATTATTTGATTCTGCAACTGATGTAGACGATTTGGGGGATAAAGATAAAATGTGCAACTGGAGCTTTCCTCCCTTTTAGATCAACATTTCAGACGTTTTTTCCTGGTGGTGGTTGCAAGAGCAGAGTGGATGCTAGCTGCTGGCTTACAAGCCCTCGTTGGGATTGGCAGTGACTTAATTTACTGTATGAGTTGGCAGTCTTCCCTTGGTAGTAGTTAATGATTGCTCCGGCAAACAATTCCACTACAGTGGGGTTGGTAATTCAACTCCTTTTCTTGGCAGTATGTGCCATATTAATTACACTATGTTACATAAAAAAGTCATTGTTTAATAGAGTTCAGTGGTAGTTCATGTCACAAGTTTGCATCTGTCTCTGGCAGAATAGAGTAATAACCATTAAACCGATCAAATCCAGTCCTCTAGCTCCATACATCATGACGTTGCAGAGGTTTAAAAAAGCGAGCGGGACAGTTCTCAACTTTCAAGTGTGTTTATTAAAGCACATTCTGTCTTTTGTTATTGTCCATGATTTACTACAGTATATGTAACCCATTGGGTATTCTTATGGGGCATTGTTCTCTCTTGAGTTGGATCCCAACAGTGGATTGATTGACAAGCATGCTTATTGAGTGGATCTTGCTGTGATGGGATCTGCAACAGAATCCCTGTAAATCTATGAGGGACAGTGAGTACAGTACAGTGGAAGTACATTACCGGGGGACCACCAAAGCTCCCTAGTGTAGACCAACCACAGTCAGGTCGAATGTGACTCCAGCAGTACTTTTTCAAAACTATTTGAATAGGAAATTAGGAAGTCACCAAGCTCATAGGAGGAGCTTAAACACAAACTGCACAAGCAAATTGTTGATGGTTGAGGTGGTTCTACTTGTAGGTTGAGCCTGCTTCGTGATAGAAACAAAAAAATTGATTGTCAGACAGTGGCTGCTTTGCCTATCCAGTCCATCCGTTCTTCTGTTTACTGACCCTGCATGGCCTTCAGATGTACACTCCCTTAATTAGTAGGACCTGTTCCTCTACTACTGTTGGGCAATCATGCATTTAAATTGGATATATTAGAGAAAAGAGAGCGATTATTTAACGTGCGTTGGAGGAAGCCATAATAGGTTGCGAGGAGCTGAGGAACTTCCCGTCACCCAGCTGAACTCGGAGTTAACCACCAATTTATTTTCCTCTTTTGTAGTGCATCCAGAATTTTATTGTCTGTAGCAGATCTACCATTCCTTCTCTTCTACACAATAAAGCATTTTAATTCTTCAACCTCTCTTTAAATGTCAGCATGCCTTTATCATTATGGAGGCGCAGCTTCTAGAATTGAAAAGCAATGCCTGATGATGTCTTACTATTAATGCTTGCATGGTAAACAATATCCCCTGTTATGAAAACCATAGTTTTGCCTATGCATGCTAGTATTCCTCATCCTTGGCAAGGGGCCTTGTCCTGTTCTCTGGCCTTTCTGAGGTTAGCTTGTAAGGTAATCCAAAGATCTTTGTGACTTTTGATCTTTGATCTTGATTTTTGATCTTTGTGACTCCCTTCCTGTGCTTCTTCTAAGAATTCGCAATGCCTACATAGTTTTCTTTGCCTTTGAATGCTCTGAATGTCACCTCCCCCATCCTAGACCGCCATTAGCATAGCCAATCCTCAAAGAATGGTGACCCTGAACCCTCAAATCGTCCATCTTGGACGGATGTGCTATTTCACTAGTTAGGTTTGATTTGTACACAACATTGGATGTCTGTAGCAAAGCTGTAAAGGGAGAACAATGTGAACAGGGCGTGACATGGTGTCTGAAACAGCCGTCCTATGATTGTGTTGCTGTCTAGACAAATACTGACTTTAGGTAACAAACTTTTTTCCTCTTCTTAGAATTGTGGGAGCTTCACAGCTTGATGATGATGACATCAAGTCACACATTCATGAACCAGAGGACTTTCCATGAGTGTTGTCACTTCCACTAATACTGACCGCTGGCACCTGCGAAAACACTTCTGCAACCCAATTCACATTAGAGAAGAGATAAAATGATAGTATGACTCTGCAAATAAAGTTACATAATTTTCCGTCATATAAGATTTATCACATTTGCTACAGAATTAAAATTTGAAGCTCATATATTTGCTTACCTCTGTGGCGAATTGTGACATGATAGTGATGCAGCGCAAGGGGCAAAATTTACATATTCTCCCTATGTCACAGATTCGTAATCACAACAACTCATCCATACACTCATTCATTGGTGGGGCACATAACACCAACACGCACTCGTCTCATTCGAATCCGCACACAGGAGAAAAAGCGCTGGACATGTGAGTACCTTATTACCTATCAGGATTAATTTTCTTTACCTTATATATATTTTATACACATACACCTATAGAATCCTGACCTTAACTTCAAGGCGCTCCACCACTTGGTCGATGGACCAATTAGTTGGACTGGTTGATGGTGAATTAGAACCAGCTAAAACACAGTTAAAGCCTAGGAAACATTTGATTTTTTTCTGTAATCAATTAAAGAACCACAAACTCATTTCTTATTAATTAAATTTTAGTTCATCTAATAATAATTTTCTCTGCATTAGCATTTAGGCACTATAGGTCATAGTATAAATTCAGTTTATTTCAAGGAGAAATCGAACATTTGGTAAATAAGCATAGATTTAGAAAGCACATTTAATAATTACCAATTAGCAACCGTTGGCGACCCTCTGAGCAAACAGAGAATTATCCGCATTCTTTGGTACAATCTCCGGGTTAAACTGTCCGACCCACAGCAAAGATGAAACCATCAGACGAAATAACTTCCCAAAATCAAAGAAACCTAAGGTAAACCATGGAAATCTTCACCAGCTCAATGCAGACCCAATGCCATAAAGGATCAGCCCGATGGCCACCCCCCTTTGGCAGATGAGGGCATTTTATACCATTTTTCCCTCTTACTTCATGCTAACGTGCAACAAATTTAGGGGTAGAGAAATGTTCTGATTGGCCAGTCCGGGGTTATCTACAAATTTTCTAAAAGTTTCCCGGAGTAAACTCGTTCTCCATGAGACTTGGCATAGGAAGGCGCAAATTGTATAATATCTCTTTTCTTCCCAGACGAAAGTTGCGAATGTAATGGAGAAAAGAAGAGAAGGCATTTCAGTACAGGTTCTGTATTATCCCCTTCGCTGTTTCTCACAGCATAGTCAGTTGGCAGCCAAACACGTTCATTCTTGACAAGGAACACGGTGTCACAGATCTGAGGTCATTTGGAGATCTCCAGAGCCATCCGATTCTGCGCAGAAGTCATCGCGTTCACATGGTGGCGTGCACGGGGGAGACTCCACCTTAGGTACTGCGGCCTAGTAGGCCCGAATGCCAACTTAAGCAAAAACAGACATAACAGTAATTAAAATATAGAAATGGAGATTCTAATGTTTAACCCCACACTAATCCCAATATATATTATTATTTCCCTAGCTGTAGCAACATTTAAAGTGAAAATACTCACCATTTGGTAATCCTGGAAGCACAAACAATCACAAAAGCAACATAAATGATGCAATTTCTATTTCACCACAATCTAATGTTAGTTTGCGTACCATAGATAATTGATTATTCTGCCATGCAAATAGCATTTTAGTCCCACGTGTATCTTGTGTTTATCAAGGTGTAAAAGTTGGTTAGTAAATTTCACTTCAAACCAATTATTACAAGTTAGATTTAGAATGATTACGTAATTAATTTCATGCAAATTAGAGGAGGAATACAACATTTTGTTTTACCTGCTCCATCAATAGCCTAAGTAATATTTAATCATTGTGGCTTGTGTGTTTTTAAACGAGGTCTCAGTCATTGGCGAACCTTCTCTTTTTCAGGAATAATCCTTGTTTGGTGACAAGAGCTACTTATTTGGAGGTTGTGGTCATCTTGAGCAATTTTCTGATTAAATCCAAAGATACAGGTAAGCTCTTTGATATTAAATGTAAAAGTAGACATGTACTTGTGATCTTTAGGATAGTTATGTTGCTACCATATGTTATTTGTTGTCACAAAACGCAAATGTCCACTGTAGAACTGGCCTTCACTCACTGTGTGTTATTTTTTCGCTGGTTTATTGTGTGTTATTTTCCATTCATCTAATAAATATCTTCGGTTGGGGTGTAAATGTAATGGTTTGTCTTCTCACCTTCCACAGTCTGATTGTGCTTATGTATCAGTGACCCCCCTATGAGGGATTCAAATGTGCCTGTAGTATATATGGACTACACCAGTCTCCACATACTTTACTGTCATTATAATCCCTGGCTTTGTGTAGGCCATTAGGGCAGGAGCAGCTGCCCGAATCATAGATCCTGGGTTCTCTTTTCCCTAGCTAAGGCAGGATTAATAAGTCTGCCTACTGGGTTGGAGTTTCATCCATGCACTCCAGTACCATTCTGTCCTGACCAACAAAAAGTGGAACAGACCCATCTTGCAAGTACCTACTGGATGGATGTCATTGCTAGGAAAGACCATGGCTTCACAGAGGACCGAGGAGCTTCTAGACTTACTTGCTCTGGATTGGCTTGTAGAGTTGGGGACTTCATTGAAGTCCTCCAGAACAGAGTAGAATCACTGCAGGTGTCTTTGTAGCCTCTCTGTAATATCTGTGAATGAGGAGAAGGTCAGATATAGTGCTAATGGTATTGGAAAGCTTGTCTGTCCTTGATACTGGCAGTTCCTACTGAGAAGTAAAGTTATATGAGGATGAGTCAACTAAGAGCTCTTTCTCTTTGCTTGCTGGTTTATCCGGAATTAAAATCTGAAAAGAGCTTCTGCTGCAATTGTGTTTGTAAGACCTGGCTCCTCCACCCCATGGGAAGGAATCCAGATATCTGAAGACTGGCTCAGAGAACATACTTCTTGTTGTGGTTAGTTTTCTGTGCACCCATAGTTCTGCATTCCCAGAGTCCCACATTATCCACTTGTGGTTGCCTCGTTGTGTGCTGACTGCACTCACTGATGCTGCACCATCTCAGCAGTGACCATCTGCTGCAACCTACTAGACAAGTACGGCAGTTCTACTTTCCTCCTTCCACCAGCGAGCCCAGGGAATGTCCTACAATTACATACCCCAGGAATTGGCCAACCAGCTGGGTGCTATTTCCTAGAGACATTCAGACTCTGGCTCAGAGATTTTGGATGTTGCTCTCCACTTGCCAAGGCTCCGACTCCAAGGTGCATAGTGACCGTTCGGGAGAGTTAACAGCTCAAGTGAACCCTTTGACCATTCACTCACTCACACAAACTGTTCTGTCTCGGGTTCCTGCTGCAAAGTGATTTTGGTGGGTGTCTTAATGAGTATAAAGGTTTATTCCCTATCTTGGTTAATAACACAATGGTGACCCTGTTAACCCAGTGGCTGCCTTTGAATTTGTCAAGTGTTCAACTAGGGCTTTCATATGCTTAATCATTAAGAATGCGTGCATATTGTAAAATAGCATGTGGTCCTTGAGGTTTACTATACAGGAGTGATTTTATAGCTAGTTGTACATATTTGCCATTTAGTAGTTTGTTGTGATAATCTCCTTTCTTTGAGAAATTTCCTGAAGATACAGGTTTCTCATGAACCAGTCAATGTTTGCCTTTACCTGAAGTTTGGTTGGTGTATAAAGATCCAAATGAAAAAATATGAAATTTTCTTAAGAGTAATTTGTCACTGGTTAGAATCTGACTACAATTTGGTTTTTGGAGCTTATGAGAGGTCTGACATTCTTTTTTACATAGTTTGCCATTAACTACCAGACTTAATTTGCTTCACAAAAGAGTCTAGCCTTCTGTATTTCAACCATTTTCTTTCCTGACAATTCTTTTATCATATATGTGATCAAGGCCGTGTCAGGCCGAAACGCGTCATGGCGATGGTGGTGACTGAGCAAATAAACTAAATAGAATTGATGCACAAGCATTGGGTTCGCTTCAGTTTGTTTCCAAGGAGATTGAAAATGGCAGAGAATGGTGGAGTGAAATATATATATATATATATATATATTCACTGAAAAAACCATAGGTTTCACACATGTTATAGTTAGCGGAAATTTTACTGATAAAAAAACAATGAAATTCCCCCGTTATAGTTAGTGCAGGCAACTATAACTCACGCGACCGCAATCCTCTGCTGATGCTAATACTGTATTTAGACACTTATTTGCCCATGTCTTCTTCCATACATTTTTAGCTATACATATATTACAAATATTTTTTTTTCATAAAGACATATATGTCATCAGCAGAAGATTGCGGTCGCGTGAGTTATAGTTGCCTGCACTAACTATAACGGGGGAATTTCATTGGTTTTTTATCAGTAAAATTTCCGCTAACTATAACATGTGTGAAACCTATGGTTTTTTCAGTGAATTTGCAAGGTTTTTTAAATGCTAATTCCTAACTATAACGTGTGTGAAACCTATGGTTTTTTCAGTGAATTTGTACGTTTTTTTAAATGCTAAGTTACTTTACGCCATTCGTGGCGTGCGTGCCCACTTAACGCATTTCGTTCCGTGCGCGCACGGTGCGCTTCGCGCACCATGCGCGCACAGGGAGCACGCGGTGCGCTTTGCGCACCGCGCGCCCACTTTACGCAGTTAGTGCCGTGCACGCACGGTGGGCACGCGGTGCGCTACACGCACCGCGTACCCACGTTACGCTAGATGGGCCATGTACGCACGATGCGCTTCACGCACCGTGCGCACATGGAGGACATATGATGCACTTCGTTTTGAAAGGTAATATTTTAATTTTTCGTATATTTTATAAGCCATGCACAAATGGTTTTTTTTTAATTATTTTTTTTTTAAATATTTTAGTTTATCTCAGGTGTAATAAGCCATGCACAATTGGTGTCCTTCGGGCACCAATTGCACACGGGGTGGAGAGAGTGTGGATAATTTTTTTTTTTTTTTTAATTTTTTACCGTACGCGTACGGTAAGCGTAATCGGCAAAATTACCGAAAAAATAAAAATTCAGTTTTTGGCCTTGGGGGATTTTTGGGGACTCCCTCAACATGGCTATGTGTGTGGGAGCTGTCTAAACAGCCCCTTTACATGTTTTTGGGCTTTATATTTTAAAAATCACTCTCAGTGCGAGAGAGAAAATGGCGGCCGCCGCTTCCTGGTTTCGGCCGATTCGAATGTTTACTTAGATCTAAGAGCCAATCAGAATCGCGCTCGCGCACGCCACCGTACGCGTACGGTAAGCGTACCGTAAGCGCACCGTAAGCTGGCTCAGATATATATATATTGATTTAAAGGCTATTTTCTCAGAATCTACTGAACAGATTTACACCAAACCTACAAAAGGCACTTCCTTGACCTGAGGACTACCTCTCTGCCAAATTTCTAGTAATTCTGTTCAGCCGTTCGGGCTGTAGCCCTGTCTAAAGGTCCTATGGAAAAATGCATGGGAAAAACGCGTTTTGGGACCCCCCTTTTATCTCAGCCCCCGCTTGACGAATCCCCCCGAGACTTTCAGGGTAGGAGCGGAGCGTAGCGCCCCACCTATTTTGAAAAATTCGCGAGGATTCGTCGACCGGCGCCAAAGTTATTCAAAATAGAATGTTGCGGATTTCCTATGGAAACGTGGTCCTAACTATAACTACCTACTGGCGACCGCCAGTAGGAGAGATATATATATATATATATATATATATATCAGAAACACCACGTCTCCAACAAAGACAACGTGCGGCGCACTCCAGGCTCGTTCAAAAGATTTGTCTTTATTGATAGTTTTCCGTGAATAGCTAACATGTTAGCTTTTCACGGAAAACTATCAATAAAGAAAAATCTTTTGAACGAGCCTGGATTGCGCCGCACGTTGTCTTTGTTGGAGAAGTGGTGTTTCTGGAATATTTGATTGCGACATCGCCTGCGCAATCGGCGCACCCACACTGTCGAGAGCAAGGGAGTTGGGCGGTTTGGTTTGGAGATATATATATATATATATATAAAAGGCCTTTAGGTTGGTTTTAAACTAATTTATTACTGGTATTAATGTGATCTTTCCCCTATACTCCAGTAGCTTGACGCCATCAGTCCTCCCTGTAGATATTATATAATAAATTCTGATAGACTCTTTGCTCCTTTAGTGGCTTTTTAAACCTTCATTCTTTCTCATTTCAATGGACTGGTTGATCTCCCCCTTTTTTTCTCTTTTCATTCCCTCCTTTCATTCTCCTTCGCTTCTCTTCTGACTTTTTTTACTTCTGACTTTACTCATACTTCACTTCTCTAGGTGTCAGTATATGGGTATTTTACTGCACCCAATATTTTGATCAACCCAAAATTTACCTCTGTTGCTGCAGCCTTGATCCTGCGATGAGAGTCCCCACCCTCCTTGGTATTAGGCCCCAAATCATTAGCAGAGTATTAAGTAACTGGGACCACTCAATAACTGAGTTCCAAAAAAAGGAGTGTTAAAGGGTTTGATTGCCAAATTCTCAAAATAGGCATTACAGAGACAAGCTAAATATATTTATGAAGCCTCAGACACAGAGTACAGTCAGATTTCAGAATCATTCTAAGTCCCAATAAGCCACAAAAATCATAAGTAGAAAGGATAGCATCCCTGATAGATCAGGAAAAGTCATAATTGGGCCGAGTCATGTGAAGAAAACGGAAAGTCTCTAAATATTTGAACGGATCCACCAGAGAAACAGGGAAGTCATTTTACTCACCCCCAAAACCAGTAGTTTTTATGCACATTTTCTGAATAGGAAATAAGCAAAAACTGCCAGTACAGCATGGCAAGACCGACAATAACACATATTAAGCAAATCCAAATAGAGATCGTCACAACAAAAACTATAACACTAACCAATTTCTAATGTAAATTAATACTCCCATCAGCTTCCACAGCAGTGTGGAGCTGTATAACACAATATGAAATATTTTCAAACTAAGACTCGTACACTAGTGTGTGCTAGCGAGCATATGTCAGAACTTCCAGCAGTACTGTTCTTCAGAATAATACATTCAGTACATGAAGTATCATTCACAATCCATGCTATGAAAATAACCAGTAGTGTCACAGTGTCTGCTCTGCGTAGATTGTGGGCAGAGAGTAAACACACAAGGGGACATTGATTGGGAGGGGTCATGAGCAGGAGCAAGATGGACGCAGAACACCAAAACAACATCCATACTAATGGTGTGTCTGCAGAAATGTTGGATACCTAGGCTATCCTGTTTTAGGTCTAAACCTGTAATAACCATTAAATCCCACCAAAGGTTAAACAGCCCTCATCAGTGTAAACTTATAAATACTGATAAACACTAGCACAACTATAAATTAAAATGGCGTTCAAAGAAAGGGAAGTGATGGAGAATAAGTCATTTACATATCTTTCTGAAGGGCTAACACAATATAACTATGTTATACAAGGTAGCAGCAAGGGAGACTTGCCTAAGATTATTCTGCTCGAGTTGTGTTGTTTAGGGATGTCACTAAAATATTGTTTCTTTTTGTTTCCTCCAGGTTTGTGTGCTTGGATTAGAAAAGGAGGGTTTAGTAGCATGTTTTAGTCTGATCTAATTAGTTTACACATTGTATAGTATCTGGGCCTGTTGAAAGCACATGCAATTTTTTGAAAGTGTTTAATTCTTTCACTACAGGGTTTAATTAATTCACTGATTGATGAAATTGTTGGCGCACTATCACATTTAACTTCAGACACAGAATGGGTAAAACACTTTGATACATCTACCCCCTTTTTTAACAAGACAGTATTGAAAGCAGGTCACCTGCCAACCACCCAAGTCTTTAAACATTCAATGCTAGGTGTAGTGACAGGTACCTGTGAAGAGAGTGCTTTTACTATGCACATGGGACAATTGTGAAAACATCACACAAGACGTTCCACATATCAACGACATTCATAGGTGCAAGGTGTCCTATTTCAATGTGTGATACCATTAGTTACTCTTGGCTTTTTACCCAAATGCAAGTTACTGCTGAGGTTTTTGGGCCCATAGCTACAATGTTAACAGCAAACAATTAAGTCCCAGAATGCAATGTGATGCCTGTTAAAAAGGTCAGAACTGCCTTAAAGTGAGACACTTGCCAATGTGACACTTGGCAGCTATACATGTCCACACAACAACATTAGCACCACTACCTTAATTTTGTCAGGCAAGGAGTGCAGAAAAGCAATGGTGAACTTGCTTGATATTTTTGGTGCATTAGAATGCAGTGCTTAAAATTAATTTGGTGTACTTCAAATGTTTCACAAGGCACTATACTGTGGGCAGGGTTGACCACCCATACAATGTCACATTATTGAGTAAAGAGTAGGTGAATGACCCCAACTGTGTCTAGGAATTAGTTTATTAAAACATTTGAATATAGCACTCCTAAGTTTTTAAAATCCATTTATAGTCCTGTAAATCAGACATAGTTCTGGCAGAGTGAGAGGTAATTAGATGGGGAGAGAGTAACAACGTGAATGCATGTGCAATCTACGTTTAAAGCAGTCTAACATAAGTTCATTGGACACACTGCTAATGGAAAGACACTATATTCCCTGCATTATTTCTCCTTTAAATTAAATATATGCTTCCTAATAATCACTGCAAAAACACAATGTGCTGTGTTAACTCTGGAAAAACACAATGATTGTTAATTTTTTTTTTAGGTTAGGCAGCTGAATAAACACCTCTAAGCACTGATTTCAAAAGGTTTGGAAACACTGAAAAGAAGACCACTGAAATCCACAAACCATAAACAATGAAAATATGACGGTCTAGGCATAAGTAAACAACATTAATAAACACTTCTAAACCCCTTAAATAAAATCATTCTAAGTGCTACATCTGTAATTCATCGGTTCTGACTATATTCATCAATTAATCATTACTTTTCAGAAATAATTTGTCACCCAGAATTGCACATTTAGAAAAAGCCTTGACAGT
This sequence comes from Triturus cristatus, assembly GCF_964204655.1. Lineage (NCBI taxonomy): Eukaryota > Metazoa > Chordata > Amphibia > Caudata > Salamandridae > Triturus > Triturus cristatus. Next base: position 1,638,019,339 of record NC_140589.1, read on the forward strand.
TCCCCCCGATTATTTTCTAATGATCACTAAAACATGTTAGTAAAGTTTATTACTAATCAGCCATTAGTCAGTAGATGTCATAATATTTAGTTGCTTTCAAAAATGTTCCTATGCCCATTTTCATCTGGTTGTAGACATGATCTTTAAGACTCTCCAATTGCATCTCCATTGATCTTTTCCTTTTCTTCTTTTACCATTAAATTTGTTTTTATATCTTCTAATCATACAGCAAAAGAAGTAGAATAATTGCACTGCCCCGGTCTCTGGTGGTGTGGACAAGTGTCCAAGATTACTGCAGGAGTTTGGAGGTGGCTGTGTGTATGGCCCAAGGCTGTCCACAAAAGATTTGACAGGCATGGGTAGACTACAGGGGCATAGTAATGGATACTGTATGCGCTGTACGGTAAATGGTGGATGATGAAATTTGTCTGTTAATGGAATAGGGTGGGATTGACAGGGAATTGCCAAGGTGATCTGGCGGCTGGACATACATTGTATCATATTCTGAGAATGTTGGTGGGTCAAAATGTGCAGCTATATTCTTTTGTTTATGCATTTCCTTCATATGCTTTCAGTTTCCTTACTTGCCAGCGTAATGAGCCGTGCATGCTTTGTAGAACCAATAAAATGTAGGTTTTAAAAAAAAGAATAATTGCACTAATCATTATGATGATTACAGAGGTTAGGATAACCTGAAAAGCATTTCCACCTACATTACTTAGCTATTCTCTAACCTTATCAAAACTCTTCCCTAACTCACTAAAACATAAACCTACTATTGCAAATAAACCAGGTTCCTCAAAAGAATTAATTACATGTGAAAGATTGGTTATCTTAGTATCAAAAGAATCAATAATCCTACTATTGTTAGGGTTAAACATACAACACTTCTTGGCTTTAATCACCGTACTGCCCTCTTTCACAAAGAGAATATTTAATGCAAGACAATTTTGCATCATCTTAGACCTAATAGCCACCATTTCTACATTTACTGGCTTAACAGGCCTTGCTGTATCCACTGCAAGCCAATCTACAACCGTAGACAAACACCTAATTTTCACATAATTTATTGCCACCCCTACAAAAGGAATCATAGCAACTAATATGTCCAAAACTACCTGTCACTCTCCTTAAACTATGTTCATTATCTAATTCATTCATTTAATACATTTTAGAGAACACCAAATCTAAATAACATGAACCAACCGAATTCCTCAGCAAATTGAAATAAGCGGTTTTCCCACGGACATAATAAATTCCCCTCAAAATAGGTTCTCCACCAGTCAAATAGTCTCCATTAACTTCATAAGTTCTATCACACACACACTCCTACAAATTCTACCTTAGCTCCCTTTGAAGAACTATGCCTTACCATACACAGCTCACCTCTTCTCTCCTGTTCCATTCACAATCTAGTATTTAAACCAATCTAACAATTTACAAAAATCCAAATTCCTCATCCTCTTTCATCTGTTCGTAAACAACCATCTGTTCTTCCCAATTTTTCACAAACTTTATTCCTCCCTCGTATTCTGTAATAAAATTATGCTCCTCACTACTAAAAATACACACATAGCCTCGACCAGTATTAGTATCATACTTGTTTTGTGCAATCACTCTAAAAAATGTAGTATATTTAATTTCTCTATTGTCTAAGGACACATTACAATCAGTCAAATAAGGAGAAAGAAATTCATCATGGTTAAAAATCACAATATATATTTTACACAACAGTGAGTAAGAAATAGGTAGCTATATGTAAGTAGAACCCTCTCCAGCTGAACTAGGAAGGTAAGTGATCACGTAGCACCTTCTAACCTTCATTACATCTACATATTGTCTAATGATTTTTGTATATACATTATCCTCAAATTCACTAACTAAACATTCCCCATGCACTGGTATATCCTGTTTTAACTCATGTCTTTCAGTAGTAGTTTCAACATTACAATTAACACCACCTGAAGTATATCCCACAAGAGTCAGTAAGCACAACTGTCCCGCTAAAACTACTGTTATTAATAATAACCCTACAATTTTACAGCATTTGCTGTATTTTTATCTTCTTTTGAGACACAAACTCTTTGTGTGGTAAAAAAAATATCCAAAATTAGCCAAAATGTTCTTTAAACAATAATCTTTTTCTTCATCTTCTTATTTTATTAAAACAATAATCAAAATAAAATTCTAAATAATATTCTCAATTTTTTTCAAATTTGTTTTAGGTTTCAGTTCTCTCTTTATTCAATTGAAGGTGGCCTTATTATGTTTCAAACTCTGTCTCTGGTTCACTCTCAAACTTACATTGGCATTGATTTACAAACATTTAGTCATTCAACACAGTTTCATCTTCTTCAGAAACTGTAGCTAAATACACCCATTCAAGCGAGGCATATTTTCAATTTGGAATTCTCTTTCTTGTTGATCTCCTGGCCTCTGGGGATTCTCTCCCACTAGTTGTAGAATCTGTTTGTCTCGCAGTCTTTTCCTCTGATTCACAGTGTTTTCTTTTGCAAATTATTTTCTTTAGAATGTCTTCCTCACGCTCTTTTTCTCTGAGCAACAGTCTTTGTTGGAATTTCTTTACTCTCCAAGGAACTTTGACTTGAGCTCAGACTCAAATTCGACCTTGAACCTTGTGTATGTCTGCTCTATCATTGTGAACTTTTTCTTTACTTTGGTGATCTTAACTTTGATCTTCAACTGCAACCTTTCACTGTTTGGATCAGAGACTATTTCTTATTGCTGCCACTCATGCCTTTGTATTTTGCACTGTAACAGCTCTTCACTCTCATATCTGTTTTGAAGCTGGACTTCAGGAGTTTCAGGTTCTTCTTCAGAGCTTTCACTAACCATAAACTTCACCATTTAAGTTTGCTTTTGTTCCTTATCTTCACCAATTTGTTATCTGTACCAATTTCAAATTTTTCACCTCCCTCTGGGTTCACGCTGCAAACTGGAGCATGGCTCTGACCTTGGCTTTGCACCTGATTCTGTTTGCTTAACTCTGGACCAGCTGATTCATCCACTACTTCACTTACTTTCACTCATTTTCTGTGAGCGCTGTGAATCCATTGCGCACATCAGCTCATTCCACGGCAGTGTTTGTAGTTAGTAATATCTGATATGGTCCCTGCCAACGCTCCTCCAAGCACCCCTTCCTGATGTACTTTCAGATTACAATCCACTTCCCAGGAATGAGACTATGGCACACAATACCCTTGGATTCAACTGTTGCTACTTTCACCCGATGAGAGACAGATTTCACTAATCTATCAAAATGTCATCAGTTATTGGAACTGGTGCACCTGAAGGAATATATGCAAACATCGTTGCTCTTCCTATGATAACCTCATGGGGTGATCAACCAGTCTTTCTGTTAGGAGTACTTCTTATACTCATCAAAACAAGAGGAAAGAATACCTCCATAGCGTATATTACACTTGTCTCCGGCTCTGGAAAATGGGGGCAATCCAGTCCCAGTCTGTCTCCGCCGTGGTGCAGACGAGGGGTCATTCCTACATACGGTATGGAGTTGTGGGGCACTGCAGCTCTTCTGGTCCGGCGTGTTGTCCTGCTTGGGGCGTGTCCTGGCGTGGGGGTGAATCAGTATAAAAGACACCTCTTATTTCTGGGACATTAAGCGGGACATAGCACAATATTGGAAGGGCACGTCCCCGCCCTGTATAACTAACTGGGAAAAGGCTCTGGACAGGTGCATGTCTGCGGAGATTGCGGTATTTCAGGCAAGGGGGTGACCGCAGAAGCGGTGGGCCACGTACAGGGTTATAGATCTGCCTCCAATGTCGCAGTCCGCCGCCCGAGATCCTATTTAATGATTGGTAGTGAATAATTTACCTGTCTAATGTACCAATGTTAAAAAGACGTGGCTGGGAATTTCCTTGGTTGTTACATGCAATGTTCCCTAAGTATGTATGGTGCGCATGGGGGGGGGGGGGGGGAATATGTGTTTTTCCTGGTCTGATGTTATGCAGACTATAGGGGAGGGTTTTATACAGTACCCAGAGACATTCTTTTATGCATTTCCTCTGTATTTTGCTTGTCGGGCTCTGCCCCTCTGGTACGATGGAAATTCAATAAAATTTGTCGATAAAAAAAAACAAGAAGAAAGGCATCGGGCCACTTTAAAACAGTTGGAGCACAGACTTTTGCCAGTTAGTTCTTGGGAGCACCATTCACTATTTCCACTATTCCAGAAGATTGTGTTCGATAGCTACTATTAAACCTCTGGTTGATCTCAAATGCTGTGCTGCTTAGTTGCAAAATCTTGTTTTTAAAATGGGCTCCACGGTCAGTCTCAAAGGAAATTGGAAGGCCGAATCTGAGTATCAACTCCCACAACAGCAATTTGGCAACTGTAAATCTAGCTGCTCCCGTGGTGGGATGTGCTTCCACCCATTTAGAAAACAAGCAGCTAATTACCAAGAAGTACTTCTGTCATGTGCCCAAGTTAGATCTGGTAGGAATTAGTATCATTCTTGCATATATATGAATCCTTGTTCCTAAAGTTGCCTTCTCTTTGCCACTTGAACTTTTGACACATATTTTGCATTTGTGATGCTTGGATTGGTTTTGAAGGAACACCGACCTTTCTGACACCGAACAATTTGTGAGAATCCTACTACACTGCCTTGGCATTTGGTGCAAGGCTGCTCACATGCGTAATACAAATGTGTTTTATTATTACATCCATATGGCAACACAGCTATCTGTAGAACACAAACAATGGCTACCCAATTCCAGTCTAGACTCGAGGCAAGGATGCCATCTTCTGTATATAGCCTTTGTTTCCTAACATATTCAGAGGAGACACTTCTGCTGATCTTGAGGGGTCCCTGCATGCTGAAGCTTTCGCCTTGCAATTGACTGACATATCCGTGAGGGGTGCCCACTTCATGACCAAGACAGGGTTATACACTCTTACCCATCAGGTAAAGGGGTTAGAATCAGGTCATCCAGATGGGGGTTTTCTTGGCAAACCATATATTCACACCCTAGACATATAGGTTAGGGTTAGCATCATAGAGATACGCGCAATTCTTACAATCTCTTATATGTATGTATATATAAACTGTCTTAAAAAAGATGGTGGAACTCTTTCTTTTATTTTCTGTGTTGGAGCTCATGGTAACATTTATCTGCTTCCGTCTATTAATCATTGCAGCCCACATATTATATACAAGAAACACTCTGATTCAATAAATATTGAAAACGCCCTTCTGTGTATTCTTTGTATAGTTATCTGAGGAAAAGAACGCACGAGTTACTGAGCGAAAGTTTGAAGTCTGTCACCACGGTTCCTGAGGGAACAGAGTTGTCATGTTAAATGGTTGCCAGAACTTTTTACTCCCTGTTTATGTTGGGGGGGCACTGTGAGCTAGCTGGTCCTAGGGACAACATATCCTACGGGGCTGCATGGAATCAGTCTGGCTCCATGTTTAAGTTAAGTTTATATCGTCCACAAACTTGTAGTTCCTACTGACGCTTCAAACCATTGCAATTTGGCATCTCAATAAAATATGCTTGGAGTCTTGTACATGGGCCTTCTGATTTGCCAATATGATTCATAACAGTAACTGTTCTTTTGCCTTGATTACTCAAATGACAAACCACGCATCGGCTGCAAATATCTTCAGCAACATTTTGAAAACTTGTATTTTCCCAGTACTTTTTGATTACTCTAAGCTGACTATCTCTACCTGAATGTGTCCTGTTTTGCAAATTCTTACATATAGGGTAAAACAAATGTATGCTCAGCATTCACATACAAGTCTTGATAATTTTTCTTGTAGCCTAGTCTCTCCCATTTTCTTTTCTCATTTTCTGGCGCATCCTTCTGTAAGTTTCTGAAAGAAGTGTGCATTGAATCCATAAAGAAACTATTCAAATGTTCTGCATTTTTATACTGAATTAGTTCTCAATTCTCCATTATCATTCTCTTGTAGAACTGTCTCATCTTTTAATGCACAATATTTTGCCACTTGGTCCACATATTTGTTTCCAAGCTTGACCATGTCCTTTCCAGCTTTATGAGCTATACGTTTGCCAACCACACTTTTCTTCGGCTTCTGTATGACTTTCAACAAATCCAATATGTAAGCCCCATTCTTTATAGGGGCTCATCAGGATGTCAGAAAACCCCTTTGTCACCATAGTTTTTTTTAAAGTAATCTCTTTATTGCAATGTGTTATTGAAACAATATCATAGCAGTTTTCTTACCGCACAGATAAATAATATGTTCAAGGCATGTGTGGCTGTAGATGCACATGCTGTGCATAATCCTGGCATCTAGTGTTGGGCCCAGATGTGTGCAAGTTGTTTTCATTCAAAGAACGTTGTTGAGTCACTAGGTACTGTGACGCCTCTTGTCGGGCCCATGTGGGCTTTTGTCCTACGGGCTTCCCACCGTCTCCAACCACATCCTTCCCACCATGTCCTCACGATGACAGAAAGGATGCCTTTTTGCTCTTGTCCTTGCTGCCACGCAAAATATCCTCAAACCGATCTCCACTAGGTTTTAATTTATGTCTTTCTCCTAAGCACAAGAAGGTTGCTTGCAACACCTGCTGCTCCTCCAGTTCGAAGAAAACACTCCGTGACTACCGGGCTCGACGTCTCGAGCAGAGATGACACCCCAGACCTTTTCAGCCTTGAGAACTTTGAGGGGGGACACCATCCAGAACTGTTGGCCGCGGATGAAGAGGCTTTCTCCCCCGATGACCGCTCCAGCTTCATACTCGAGATTGCAGATCTTCCACCAGTGCAGCTCGCCGTGAGTGCAGTACTTCCCTCTCTTGACACCAGTCCCATGCGAAACGCACCCACGGACCCTTCACCTGCCAAGCCTGCAACTTCACCTGCCTCCGGACCTGCACCGCACCTAAAAGGCCAGGCACCAGCAACAACCACCTCAAGTGCATCCTGCTCAACACCCGCTCCGTCCACAGACACGCCGTCGAACTCTTGAACCTGCTCGACACAACAGCACCAGACGTCGCCTTCCTCACGGAAACCTGGATGAACACCTCCTCAGCCCCCGACATCGCCATAGCCATCCCGGACGGATACAAGATCACCCGGAGGGATCGCGCAAACCAGACCGGAGGAGGCATCGCCATCGTCCACAGGGACACCATACGCATCACGACCAACTCCAACGACACCCTCACCGCCGTCGAGCACCTTCCCTTCCAGATACACACCGACCCCAAGACCACCCTCAGAGGCACTCATCTACAGACCCCCGGGACCACGCACACAATTCTGCGAAGCCATCGCAGACTTCATCAGCCCGCACACCCTCACCTCCTCTGACTACATCCTCCTAGGAGACCTCAACTTCCACTTGGAGAACAACAATGACAGCAACACCAACACCCTGCTGGACAACCTCGCCAACCTCGGACTCAAGCAACTGGTGAACACCCCCACCCACTACGCCGGCCACACGCTTGACCCTGTCTTCTCCTCCAGCAAGCACATCTCCTTCAACCACTTCACCAGACTTCATTGGACTGATCACAGCTGCGTCCACTTCAACTTCAGAAGAACCACGACCCACCACCACCCGCAACAGGCTCCCCGCAGGAGCTGGAACAGCGACCAGCTCACCACCTCCCTCAGCCAGAACCCTCCCGCCAGCGCAACGGACCCCAACGAAGCAGCCCGCAACTTCACACAGTGGCTCACCAACTGCGCTGACGACCTCGCACCTCTGAAGAACCCACCCAGCAGACCCGGCAGCAAGAAAGCCTTGTGGTTCACCAACGAACTCAAAACGTCCAAGAAAAACTGGCGCACCCTCGAAAAAACCTGGCGCCACGACTAGACTACAGAAAACATGACAGCCCTCAAGAACGCCACCCGCATACACCACCAGCTGATCCGCACCACCAAAAGAACAACATTCAAAGAACGACTGGACAACAACACCCACAACAGCAAGGAACTCTTCAGCATCGTCAAGGAGCTCTCCAAACCCAGTGCCAGAAACAACGACATCACACCCTCGCAGGACCTCTGCGACTCACTCGCCTCATTCTTCCACCGCAAGATCGCTGACATACACAACAGCTTCGGCGCACAGACCACGCACCCAACCACCGAACCAACGCCCCCCACCACCACCCTCTGCAACTGGACCCCGGTCAGCACCGAAGACACCATCCGCACGATGAACACCATCCGCTCCGGATCCCCTACCGACCCCTGCCCCCACCACGTCTTCAACAAGGCCGACTCCATCATCGCACCCCAACTCTGGGACATCATCATCATCTCCTTCACCACCGCCACCTTCCCGGAGAGCTGGAAGCATGCCGAGCTCAGCGCCCTCCTGAAGAAACCGACAGCGGACCCCACCGACCTCAAGAACTTCCGCCCCATCTCGCTCCTCCCTTTTCCTGCCAAAGTCATCGAGAAGACCGTCAACAAACAGCTCGCCGCCTTCCTCGAGACAAACTGATCCCTCGACCCCTCACAGTCCGGTTTCCGAGCCAACCACAGCACCGAGACCGCCCTCATTGCAGCCACCGACGACATCAGATCCCTGCTCGACAACGGGGAAACAGCTGCCCTCATCCTCCTGGACCTCTCTGCAGCGTTCGACACAGTTTGCCACCGCACACTAACACAGCGCCTCAGCCACACCGGAATCCGAGAGAAGGCACTGGAGTGGATCACCTCGTTCCTCGCCGGAAGAACCCAGAGAGTCCGCCTCCCCCCGTTCCGTTCTGCGGCCACCGAAGTCACCTGCGGCGTACCCCAAGGATCCTCGCTTAGCCCCACCCTCTTCAACGTCTACAAGAGCCCCCTCGCGGCCTTCGCACGCCAACACAACCTTAACATCATTTCCTACACCGACGACACCCAGCTGATCCTCTCCCTCACCAACGACCCTGCCAACGCCAGAGCCAACCTACACGAAGGAATGAAAGACGTCGCCGAGTGGATGAAGAACAGCCGCCTGAAACTGAACTCAGACAAGACGGAAGTCCTCATCCTGGGATCATCCCCCTCCGCCTGGGACGACTCCTGGTGGCCCCCTGCCCTGGGCACCACCCCCAAGCCAACGGACCACGCACGAAACCTGGGCTTCATCCTGGACTCCTCCCTCTCGATGACCAAACAAGTCAACACCGTCTCGTCATCCTGCTCCAACACCCTGCGCATGCTCCGAAAGATCTTTCGATGGATCCCCACCGAAACCAGAAAAACGGTCACCCAGGCACTCGTCACCAGCCGACTGGACTACGGGAACACCCTCTACGCGGGAACCACAGCCAAACTACAGAAAAGACTCCAGAACGCCTCCGCACGACTCGTCCTGGACATCCCCCACCACAACCACATCTCCGCCCACCTGAGAGACCTGCACTGGCTCCCCGTCAGCAAGAGGATCACGTTCAGACTCCTCACCCACGCACACAAGGCTCTTCACGACCTGGGCCCCAAGTACCTCAACAACCGCCTCACTTTCTACACGCCCACCCGCCAGCTGCGATCGACCAGCCTCGCCCTCGCCACCGTCCCACGCATTCGCAGAGCCACCGCCGGAGGAAGATCCTTCTCCTATCTGGCAGCCAAGACATGGAACTCCCTCCCCATTCACCTACGGCTGACACAGGACCACCTCTCCTTCAGGAAGCAACTCAAGACCTGGCTTTTCGAGCAGTAACGGACCCCCCCCCCTCCCCCGGCACCCCTCCCCCAGCGCCTTGAGACCCTTACGGGTGAGCAGCGCGCTATATAAATCGATTGATTGATTGATTGATTGAGTATACCCCTCTAAAGGGTTGTCCAGCTAATCTGGAGTACTAGGGACAGATTGCCAGGCTGCTACTGCCTTCGGGCCATGGTTGGCACCGACCACCGTCTTCGGATGCAACGCCCAGCCCCAGCTCGGTGCCGAAGAAACCATTGAAACTGACTGCTGCAGCCTCGACCACACGAACACTCGTGCCTCAGAGCTGAGCCAACTATTGGAGTCAGCAACTTCGGAGTCGAAATCGATGTTGGAGTCGAGACCATCGCGCCAACCAGCAAGTCCAGACACGCCTCGGGGACTGTCAAACCACTTCTGCATAAGCTTCAAGAGGAGATCGACGCCCGGTAGAAACACCTCATCATACACCCCCATATGGGCTGGATACTCACCTGCCCTCCAGGATCTGCGACTCAACTGGAAGCCTTGGACATGCCACCTCCACTGAAGCAGTGCAAGAAAGTGTACAATTCTACAAGCCCATTGCATGTCACTCTTTCACTATCACCTCATCCTAATCCACAGCAGTCACCCTCCCCACCCACTTCTCCGGTGAGTCTGTTCCCTATACACCTCAGGGATCACCTCATTCAGACCTGTGGGAACAGGGAGGAGAGAATACATTCAACACTCCTCCACAGGGGGATCGCTGGGACACTTATGACACTGGCCACCAGGGGACACGGATCCTGACCTGTACCCATCCCATCCCTCCCCTCCTGATTATTCCACCTCCTACCATGAATTTATTGGTAGGGCTCCGCACTGAGCCTTTAGAGGGGGACTTTCTTTTCAAGACCCTGTCCTCCACCCACTGCTCTACTCGGTACCTCCCTAAGCCTAAAGGCATGCTCTGTCACACCCCAGACATGTTTCACGACCCTATCTGCGCCAGAGTCGTTACACCTCAAAAAACATAAAAAATCCCCTACTGACCTAATGCACATAAGTGGCCAGCTTCCACCTGACTCTTTAGTGGTCAAAATGTAAAAGGGTTAACTCTCAGACTACTGGTGACACCCCTCCACCAGATAAAGAGAGTAAACTAATAGATGCTGTAGGTAAGAGGGTAGCTGCGCAGTCGGCCAACCATTGCTGAATTGCCAATTCCATTGGGCTACTTTCTAGGTACGACCATACCCATTGGGATGAAATGGAGGAGCTCCTTCAGCATCTTCCAGAGGAGCACTGGAGATGGGGTTATGATACTGTCTCTGAGGGAAAGCATATCTCCAGTACCACTGTCTGTTGTGCAATAGATGCTGCTGACACTGCTGAAAGGGGAGTCAACTCCAGTGTCCTTCTGTGCAAACTTGCCTGGCTTTGTATCTCTGGGTTCAAGCCAGACGTCCAGCTAAATTTGCTCAACCTGCTCTTTGATGGATAGCACCTGTCCGGACCGCAGGTTGACTAGATGTTGGAAAAGATAAAGAAGGATATGGAACTGGTGAAGGCAATGAGTGTCCTTCAAACACCTACCCCTCGTGGCTCCTTTCGCCGCACCTCCTACCGTGGAGGCTCAAAGACCGCCTCCCCTAAACCCCCACTCGTATCAACAGCCACACACCCAACAATCCTCTACTGAAGGCTAATTTTGAGGGTCCTACTGAGGCAACAACTCAAAAGGTAGAGGTAAAGGTGGCTCCCCCAAAGGAGTTGCCGCCACCACAAAACCCTGACTTGGCTCTCCTCCCCCCGATCATGTAATACCTGTCGGGGGCACCTTCAAAGGATCTTTACTACTTGGCAGAACATCTCCTCCGACCAGTGGGTGTTGAAGACTATCCAACACGGGTATTGTCTAGAGCTCACTTCCACGCGTCCCACCATTCCACCTCACAAACAGAAAGCCTCCCCAGAACATCAAAGGCTACTCAGAAGAGATCCAAGCGTTCCTTCTCAAGGGAGCCATAGATCCCGTACCCCACCAACAGCAGGGCACGGGAGTATAGTCTCTGTTCTTTCTCATTTCCAAACAAGACCGTTCTCTCTGGCCTATTCTGGACCTCAGGCCCCTAAACAAACACATTCTTACAGAGCACTTCCATATGGTTACTCTTCATGATGTCATCCCACAACTACAGCAAGGCAACATCATGGCCACTCTCGACCTGAAAGACACCTATTTCCACCTACCAATACACCAGGCGCATCGCCATTATCTCAGGTTCGTAGTCAGCGGAAAACACTTTGAGTTCAAGGTGCTCCCTTTCAGGGTCACCCCTGTTCCCAGGGTAGGCACCAAGTGCCTCGCGGTGGTAGCTGCTCATCTGCGCAGACACCGCATTCAAATGTTCTCCTATCTGGCTTGCCAAAAGTGCCACCCGTCGAACTAGTCTTGGAAGAACACTCAGCTCATAATAAACCTTCACCAACAAGGGTTTACCATCAAAGCTACAGAATCCCACCTCCAGCCCCTCCAGATACAGCCTTATCTGGGGGCAATCCTCAACACAGAAGTTGGCAAATGCCCAAATTTTGCCTCCAGGTCCCCACTCCCACAGTCCAGAGGCAATGCACTATGGATGAGTTGGTCAGGGATTTTGATTACGCTTTTCTTCCTCTCCCACTACTTCCATTTGTATACGGACACCTCTCACCCTCATCCTGGTGGCTCCTACCTGTGCATGCCAACCATGGTTCACCAACCTCCTCAAACTCTCAGTGGTTCCACATGAGAGATTCCCAACAAGCTGGACCTTCTGATTCAGAACAATGGAGAAATCAGGCACCCAGACCCCAGGTCTCTCAATCTTGCGATCTGGCTTCTGAAGTCCTATAATTTGGGCACCTTAATCTTCCATCCATATGCATGAACATTCTGAAAGAGGGTTGCAGGCCTGCTCCTCATGCCTGTTGCACTGTCAAATGGAAGAGATTTGTGTATTAACAAGACTAATAGGCCCTCCGTTCAAACCCTTCCACTTTTGCCCCCATCAGTTTCTCTCTTGGAAGGTAGCATTTCTGGTCGCCATCACTTCACTCAGGCATGCCAGTGAACTGCAGGCACTAACCTTGGAACCTATCTTCCAAATACACGGATATAGGGTTTTCCTCTGCACCAACCCCAAATTTCTCCCAAATGGGTTCTCACAGTTTCACCTCAATCAACCCATTGAACTTCCTGTTTTTCTCCCTCAACATGACTCAGTCCCGGAATGGGCTCTCCATACCTTAGCTGTTAAATGAGCCTTCATGTACTATATTGACAGGACTAAACCCTTTAGGAAAATACAACAGCTTTTGGTTGCTTTCTCCAAACCCCACAAAGGGAAGGCCCTATCTAAATCCGATATTGAAAGATGGATAGTTAAATGCATCCAGGCATGCTATGCTAAAACAAAAAAGACTTTACCCATTCTTCTTAGAGCCCACTCCACTCGAATGGTACAAAATAAATTGGTGCTTATTCTCTATCTGGCCAATTTTAACTGGAAAATCTGCTGTAACTTGATTAACAATTTGTTTATTACTAATCCCTACAACTTAGAATTCTCTTCCGGAGAGGGATAGGTTTAGGGCTTCTATAGAATGAACTGTAAAATGGGTAGCCCCCGTATCAATCAAAAATGAAATTGAATGGCCCTTGACTTCTCTGTCAACGTATGGACTGCTCCAAGTAAGCAAGCCTACACCTGCACCTGCTTACTTATCCCCACTCCCTCTAGGCACTACTCCCTGCCAATTCATTGTTCAGAATCAATGGATTATTCGGGTACCTACACTATACCGCATCTTATTGGTCATGTATTGTTGCATCATTGAGCTAGAAGCATTGACATTCGAAAAGATTTCTGACTCTGCACATCCTGTTCAGAAGTTTTCATATTTGTGACCATCACATTATTTCTCTGCACCTGTGAAATCTGTCGACATTTCCCTGAATCCTATTATGATTCCAATATCATTCCCTCTTCTAGTACCCGATCTTCCCAAAGAAGTGACAAGCTGTATTCTTTTTCATAATATCATCATTCAAATTCTTACCTTCACCACCACCTTGCTATTTGTACTTGATTCATCCCATTCATGCCAGGCTGAACCAAATTCGTATCTGAACCCTTTAGATTCCTAAATCCTTTCTCCAGCTACTTCGTTTGGGCACTCATCAACTTTTCCTTGGCCCTTTTCGGTTTCTTCACAAGATATTCACTACTATATTTTGCCAATTTCAAAATCTCATCTATTCTCTGTCTACCAACACATCTTGTTCTGCTGAATGTGATTAGTGATATCTGGCCTCAAGCCATTCACAAAAGCAGACACAAATCCACTGGCCCTATCTCTTTCTGGATCTTCGACTCCACTATGTCACTTAAAAAATCTGCAAAAGCCTCTCATAAAAGGCATGTACTGACTATTTTGGCTATCATGAAGTTCTCAAAATGTTATGCCAATCTATATCCTTCTCAGAAACTAGTTTTTTTCAAATTATCAATCACATTCTTGCATTTAGTAGCTACCTCTTCAGAGGGAGCACCACTAGGAGTAATCCTTGCCAGTTCTTGTGTAGGTCATCCAACAACTGCCTTACACCGATCCCACAAATCACTAGGATCCACACAGCATATTCAAATCTGGCCATATCAGATGGGAAATGTGTGTAAATGTCTGCATCTCTTTATACCATCTTCTTGGATCCTCTCTCAATTTCGGAAAATTATTAGAAAATGCATACACATTTGCTCTATTCCATGGCATATGCACAAAATTGTCTTCATGACCTTCTCTCAGAGGAAATCGTAAAACTGCTCCTGTCCCAACTTTTGAATCACTTGCTACATGTCTCACCCTGCCTTCAGCCCCTTTTATTCTCTTTTTATTTGCTGCCCCTTTCTACCCACTCTTTTCACAGGGTGGATGCTATCTGTCCTGCCAAGAAGTTGGGCCCCACAGAAATATTCTGAACTCATCCTGGTGTGATTTTCAGACACCGGGACACATTCAGCAGTGCCTGTACATTAAATCAATCATTCAATCAGTTAATTTGTAAAGCCCACTACTTACCCGTAATACCCGTAAGGGTTTCAAGGCTCTTGGGGGGGGGGGGGGGGGAGGGGAGGGGGGAGGATGCTGCTGCTACTGGTCGAAAAGCCAGGTCTTGAGTCGTCTCCTGAAGGTCAACAGGTCTTCGGTTTGTCGAAGGTTGAGTGGGAGGGTGTTCCAGGTCTTGGCGGCGCGGTGGGAGAAGGACCTGCCTCCGGAAGTGGCTCTACGGAGGCGCGGGACCGTGGCCAGGGTGTGGTCAGCGGAGCGGAGTTTCCTGTTGGGTACGTAGAAGGAGAGTCGACTGTTGAGATAGACTGGGCCGGTTTTGTGGAGTGCATTGTGTGCGTGGATCAGGAGCTTGAAGGAGATTCTTCTATTGACGGGGAGCCAGTGCAGGTTCCTCAGGTGGGGGGTAATGTGGTCGCGGCGCGGGACGTCGAGGATCAGGTGTGCAGAGGCGTTCTGGATTCTTTGCAGTCTGTTGATGAGCTTGGACGGGGCTCCGGCGTAGAGGGCGTTTCCGTAGTGGAGTCTGCTGCTGACTAGGGCCTGGGTGACTGTTTTCCTCGTGTCTGTCGGGATCCATCTGTAGATCTTGCGGAGCATACGGAGGGTGTTGAAGCAGGTAAAGGAGACTGCATTGACTTGTGTGGTCATGGTGAGTTTTGAGTCAAGGATGACTCCCAGGTTGCGCGCAAGGTTGGTAGGAGCCGGGGGTGTCCTCAGTGATGCGGGCCAACAGGAGTCGTTCCATGCTGAGGGGTTGGGCCCGAGGATGAGGATCTCCGTCTTGTCTGAGTTCAGCTTAAGTCGGCTTTCCTCCATCCAGTCAGCGACAGCCTTCATTCCCTGGTGGAGGTTGGATTTGGTGGTGAGGGGGTCCTTGGTGAGGGAGAGGATCAGCAGCGTGTCGTCGGCGTAGGAGATTATGTTGAGGTCGTGCTGTCGGTCGATGCTTGCGAGTGGTGCCATGTAGACGTTGAACAGCGTTGGGCTGAGGGAGGATCCCTGTGGGACGCCGCAGATGATCTTCGAGGCTTCGGACCGGAACGGGGGGAGGCGGAGTCTCTGAGTTCTGCCGGAGAGGAAGGAGGTGGTCCAGTCCATTTGGAGAACTGTGGGCCACTGCACGGAGGGAACCGGATCCTGGAGAAAAAAAGAACACATAATTCATCTAAGCTAAGCCATTGGAACTGAAGCAGAGCAAGGATTGATGCATAAGAATGTTGAAGAGTGATTGGAGGCGTACTTCCCTAAAAATCGTTTGGGACTAAACTGGGCTCTTTCTTAGCGCATTGGACCACAGAACTAAGAGAATAAATCAGCACACTTTGATTAAAGAAACTACTTTTGACATAGAGGCTCTTTTTGCTGAATATAAAGGAGGACTTTACCATAGAGCAAGGGATTATATGAACAGCTGTTGGCTGATAATTTTCGGAAAAACCTCCCATTCTTTGATCCTGTCCCCTGATTGCTGTGATACTGACGTGGGTATCTGTAAAGGTCCTGATGAAGGTGGTCTAACTATCCTTCTCACACCACCGAAACGCGCGTTGACCTTGTGCTGAGCTTTGTGCTCTGAACAATAAAATCTATTTTGTCACAGAGGTTTCTCTTGCCACACATAACCTCTTTCGTGTACAGATGCTGATTGTATGAATTTTTTGTTAGAGTATGGATGTGTTCGAATGGTTGTGGTATGGTTGTATTTATTGAAGTTAATGTAGGGGCGGTTTTCAATTGAATGGATTTGTTGATACGAAATTGTATGTAACAATTGTGTTAATTTTGTCTTTTGTATAAATTGTTATAATCAGTCTGATCAGTTTGATTGAAGAAAAAAGATATATATGAAAAAGAAAAATTGAAATATTATGAAATATATAAAGCAATGAAATAATAAAAATAATGAAAAATTCAATGTTTATTGTCACTGTTGTGAGTGAATGGATGAGATAATTTGAAAAGAACTAAGTCTTGATGTAAGGAACAAATAGGCTATGAGGGAGTATATTTAGTTGTTGGTGGTCCAGTCCAAGGCCTTGTCTCGGATCCCTGCGTCGTGGAGGCGTGTGCGGTGGCAGACGGTGTCAAAGGTGGCGGAGAGGTCCAGGAGGATGAGGGCCGCTGTCTCGCCGTTGTCTAACAGGATCCTGATGCCGTCTGTGGTGGCGATGAGGGCGGTCTCGGTGCTGTGGTTGCTGCGGAATCGTGATTGGGGGGGGTCCAGGATGCAGTTGTCTTCGAGGTGACGGGTGAGCTGGGTGTTAACTATCTTCTTGATGACCTCTGCCGGGAACGGAAGCAGGGAGATGGGCCGGAAGTTCTTGAGGTCGCTCGGATCCGCCTTGGGTTTCTTCAGTAGGGCGTTGATCTCGGCGTGCTTCCAGCTCTCAGGGAAGGTAGTGGTCTCGAAGGAGAGGTTGATGATGCTGCGCAGGTGGGGTGCGATGGAGCTGCCGCCTTTGTTGAAGATGTGGTGTGGGAGAGGGTCAGACGGGGAGCCGGTGTGGATTGTGCCCATGGTCTTGATTGTGTCCTCGATGCTCACATTGGCCCAGGCAGTCAGGGAGTCGTGGTCGATGGGGTGCGGTGGGTCCGGCGAGTCGAGGCCTGTAGGGGTCGTCCGGGGGTTGAAGCTGTCATGGATGTCGGTGATCTTGCGGTGAAAGAAGGTGGCGAGGGAGTCGCACAGGGCTTGCGATGGCGGGATGGCGTTGGCGCTGGAGCTGGGGTTGAAGAGTTCCTTCACGATGTTGAAGAGCTCCTTGCTGTTGTGTGCGTTGTTGCCAAGGCGGTCTTTGAAGGAGGTCCTTTTGGCGGTCCTGATGAGGTGGTGGTGGTTGCGGATGGCGTCTTTGTGGGCAGCACGGCTGTCCGGCGTCTTGTCGCTGTGCCATTTGTTCTGCAATTTCCGGCAGGTGCGCTTTGATGCTAGGAGTTCCGGGGTAAACCAGCTGGCTCTCTTGCTGATGTCTCTGTCGGTTGGCTTTTTCAGCAGGCAGCAACGTGCAGGAGCGAGGGCTTTGTTATTTTAAATTTCAGCTGAGCCCAAAACAAAGGCTGATGTTAAGGAGCCATCAGGCCTTCTTTTGACTGAGTATCCTGGCTGGG
Source organism: Triturus cristatus (assembly GCF_964204655.1). Taxonomy (NCBI): domain Eukaryota; kingdom Metazoa; phylum Chordata; class Amphibia; order Caudata; family Salamandridae; genus Triturus; species Triturus cristatus. Next base: position 1,638,037,230 of record NC_140589.1, read on the forward strand.
AGCTATCCGGAACCTCACACCTAGCTGCAAATGTAAAGGAGGGGAAACAAAGGCTCACAGCTTATTACTTCACAGATCCTTAAGAAAGGCATGATTTTGACTTTGTTCAGTCCCTGTATATAAGACATATGCATGCATTGTAAGAATGTCAGGTCTGCCCCAGTATCTACACAAATAACACTATTTTATTTCTTTTTTAGTACTACTCACCCCAATAAAGGGTGTCGGAGCACTTTACATCACACATACAATTATACATTGACAATAAATCATGTGCGTGTAAATCAATGTACATAAAACAGTGAGGGTTACAAGGTGTAGGAGTCACTTGTCCTTCATAGCTCACTGTGCTATATTAGAAGGATTGCAATGTATGAACTAAAAGTAACAAAAGGATCTGTGTTAAAAGTGATAACCCACTTACCCATCTACATAAAATAATCTGTCATCTGCCTGTCACACGATATGCTTTGCAGGAGACAAATTAACCCTCTATGCTACTTTAATTCAAAACTGGGACTAGGCGAAACACAGAATTCTCCAGCGAATGCATTAACCTTTAGAGTTATCTTACCATTAGGCTAGCAAAGATCTACGCAGCAGGTGCCTGGACCCCATAAATATTTTAAAATGCAGACTTTGCAACCAATTAAGCAGAACATATTTACTGCCACGTTTCTCCTTGTTCCCAAATTCTTTGTAGCTGAGTTTGAAAAAAAAAAAATTGTGAGTTGAGGCCCAGATTTTGTGTCGGGGTTGCGTCACTTTTTTGGCTCAAGTCCGAAGCAAAATCTCATTGTTAAATATTGCAATGCGCTCAAATGTACTCATGATAGACCTGCCAATCGTATGTGTGAGGTCTTAAGATCTGATGTCACTGCCTGTGAGGTCATGGGTTGTGAAGTCTCGCTCTGTGATAACTCGCACCATGATGTCACTTGCATAGTACCTGACTTAGTGAGTCCAGCCACTTTTCTTTGAGGGCTTGTTTCCTGCTGTCACGCCTGCCTCGAGAGTCCAGTCCCATGTCCTCTGTTTCCTGACTTCTTGAGTCAGGAGCCTTTGTGTTTATGTACGTGTGTGTGTATGAGCATTGCAGTGTGTTGTGTTTGGGCTCTAGAGCCTGAGGTCGTTCTCAGTTAGGATACATGCCAACTCAGAGGACAGGCATGTATCCAACAACTCGGTAATTAGATTAGGCCTCGCAAGTTACTAACAAGCATTTACAATGCAATGGTCTCGGCATTGTTAAAGTTAAAGCTATTGGCATTGCTCATGACATTATTTTTGTTTATGTTTTTGTTTTTAAAACATTTAAAGAAACGGCATTGTTATTTACAATGTCAATAGCTTAATCACTCTCAAATGCGAGACCTATTGCATTTGCACCCACACACAGAGCCACACACCCAAAGCCACCCACACACACAGAGTCACCCACACAGAGCCACTCACATAGAGCAACCCACACACAAATAGAGCCACCCATAGAGCCACCCACAGAGCCACCTACACACACACAGAGGTACTCACACAGACAGACCCACCACGCATAGAGCCACCTACAAAAAAAGCCACCCACACACACAGAGCCACACACACAGAGCCACACACACAGAGCCACCCACACAGAGCCGCCCACACAGAGCCACCCACACAGAGCCACCCACACACACACAGACCCTCCCACACACACAGACCCTCCCACACACACACACAGACCCTCCCACACACACACACAGCCACCCACACACACACAGAGCCACCCACACACACAGAGCCACCCACACACACAGAGCCACCCACACACACAGAGCCACCCACACACACAGAGCCACCCACACACAGAGCCACCCACACACACAGCCACCCACACACACACAGAGCCACCCCCACACAGAGCCACCCCCACACAGAGCTACATGGTGTGAGGTGAGGGTGGGAGGGGGGCTGGGGGATCAGTGGGTCGGGGAGGGGGTCCGTTTAGCAGGGTGGCATGAAGGTGCGGACAGCTGCAGGGCCACGGTGGTGCATAAGAGCCGGGAGGGCGAGGGTGAAGCGCTCTCTGGGGAGGGATGAGGGTCGCGGTACAGGGAGCAATGCTGGAGAGGGCGGGGGTGGTTGCACTTGGTGATAGCTGAGCTGCTGATTGCTGCTGCACCCCGGCTTCGCCCGTTGCATAGGGGACCCATGCGGCCTTTAGCGGAGGGTCGGTCGCGGTGGTGCTCAGGAGCAACAGGGGGAAGACCTGGGGGTAGGCAGGAGTTGCGTGGTATTTATCCCGAAGCCTTTCGTCCTTCAGAGGCCGGTTGGGTGGGTCACAGTTTCAGCGGGGCGCCCGGGAGCCATTGGGCAGGGGGGGTAGGTGATGGCCGGGAGGGGCCAAGGAGTGTATGGTAATGGAGGAGGCGGGAAGGGCCGAAGGAGACCAGTGGAAGTGGTGCCGATCAGACTGTCACCCAATGCCAGCCAAATGGGAAATGATTTAGCATTTTGTGGATGTAAAATGCATAACTTTGGAGAGCTATTGCTTGTCGTCGAAATGCACAGCCAAAACAAATGTAAAGAGATGTTGGGTTTACTACTCGGTCTTCTTCCATGTGCACCTACATTAGTTTTGTACCGCACGGTTTCTCACGAAAAGAATGAACATAAAGAGATGTAATATGTCCAAAGTTGGTGATAGCCTGATCAGCCCCAAAGCCCTTGATGACGTGTACCTAGCGCCTAACACAACCCCATCGGTGAGCGCACTGTGTAAGGACTCCACACATAAAATTACGTGCACATCAGCCACCTCATTTCTGATCACCACAAGCCTCAAGAGTGTGAAGCCTCTACAGTCAATGCATCCTAAACCCTCCACCCATGCATTACCTAGACCAACATACTTCCTCTCCCATTCATCTGTCTGTGTGCTCTACCACAGTCACCAAGTATCCCGGGAAACTGTCTCACGGCCACTAAGTCCCTTTGTAACATCAAAACAAGCCCCCTCTTGCTCCAGACCACTGTTTGCTGACGTGTCGTTTTAAGCCATGCTAGCGTCGCTCCCAACTCCTTTGCTTACTCCGTCCATGACAAGAGTGATGTGCTCCTACTCTCTTAAGCACGGTGCGCTAGGTTGCGAACTGATATGGCTGCCATCTTGAAACTACAACTTTTTCATAACTCCGAAAGAAACCTTACTATAAAATTAAGATTTGTAAGGATATTTAAAGTTATTGATGTGAAATCGAGCCTGTGTAATAAAAACGAAGCTTTATCAATTTGAATACAAAACCTTCAAAAGTACACTTATTTTTCATGGATGGGGTATTTGCTATATAAACATTACTTGCATCATCATTTCTGGATAAGAGATTATATTATTCTAAAATATATACCAGTCTTTGTATTATGCATTATTTGTATTATGTATATATTGTATTGTGATTGAATTTATAGAGCTTGCTTAGTGATTTAAATAGGAAAAATAAGTGCAGCTGCAGCACCAAATTACGCAGTGGACTAGGGGTGGAGTGGGGGTGTGATCAGGGATGGGGCTAGCAATGCCAGGCATTTATTCGGATCAGTATTTCTAATGCATGCCAGTGCACGCTGATGCAGCAAAAGTTCACATTCATGTCAGTATATAAGTATATCAGCAGCCGAACACGGAAGCCGACACAAGCAGGGGGAGAGGACGCCATTAACACCGCCGCCTTTCTCCGAGGTGAAGCAGAAATGCCTCGGAGAAACGCAGCGGCGGTTTCGGATTCGGGGGCGTGTTTTTCTTTTTCTCTCCTCTTGCCATTGGCTGGAGTAGAGAAAAACACGCCCAGCGAAAAGTAACGAAAAAACACGCCCCTGAATCCGAAAAGGACGGGGCTTGTTTTGCGAGACGAGCCTCTTCTCCAATGGCTGGCCAGCTTTTAAGAGGCCAGCCAATGGAGAAGAGGAGAGAAGAGGGGCGGGTTCAAGCCCCTCTTCTCCAAGTCATTAAATCTCGCGAGCGAGACTGCGCAAGCGCAGCCTTCGCTAGCCGAGACCTAAAAATGAAGGAATATGTCATAAACTTTCGAGCAATATCTTTGCCAGCTGTAATAATTGTAGTGTGCGGCAGATCGTAAACTACAGCCCCCCCCCGGCTTTGGCGATTAGAGCTTCTGCCACGTTAAACAAAGTTTCCCAAAAAATGCAGAAGCGCCGCGAAGGGATTAAACCGCAGGTTTTCAGCCGCTGTGTTCCAAACGTTAAACCGAGAGTAACGCAAACAGCAGTTACTGTTTGAACTATTCGAAACTGGAATCCAGACGCAGGTCAAGTAAACATCTGTAACATGAAAAATGTGTTTCGGATTTCAGAGCAGCCTGTTCTCTTTTGGAAGAGATGCGAACGCAATTAATGAAAATAAAAACGAAACGATGGGACTTGAACAGCTCAGAGCTTAATTAAAGAGGACCCGCGTGCGGTGCACGTGAACTCGAGACCGCAAAAGGGAAGTGACGCGTGCACTGGTGTTCTAGGCAGAAGTGCATCGTATAAGCCGGCATCTGGGCAATATTACAAAGGTTTGATTAATGTGGTCGCTGTGAACCGGCTCCAGTTACAAAGCTGGGCTCAGTACGCCAGCCTGTTCTAGATGTATTTCTTCATTAAAAAAGAAGAATAACAAAAAGGCGAGACTTGTCGGAGACACTGATGATCTACTTTTATTCCCCAAGCCTAAATCAGAAGTGGCAGTGAGTGAAGGAATTCTGGGCCTTGCGTCGGTGCTTCACGTGAAGCCTTCAAAGCTGTAAACATATTTTTGTTAAAGGGAAAGGGATAAAAGCAGGTTAAAGCATAATGGCGGACGCTCACGACAAGCTTGCCCGGCCGAATGTTTTCATTGAAATGTATAAGGTTCTGTTCTATTTTTTTCCCATACTTCTAACCATTTTCGTTTTAAATTCAATCTGAAATTAGCTAATTAGTTTAATGACTGTAGGATTGAAAAGAGCACGCAGCCGACGTGTATCTGAGCTGCAACCATTGCTCGTTCTGGTCACAGAAACAAAAGAGGTGAGGCCTGTGCAGGGCAAAGCATGTTACGGATACAGGGGATGCAAAACATACCAATTAGTCCAGAAAGATATTAAGTACGTGCAGCAGGGTCTTTGCTAGAATCAGGAAATACTCAATAAGTAACACTGCACTCTATAGGTAGTGATGAGGGCTGAAGCCCCCTGATCTCTTCACTGATTGAAAACAACTGAACTCCCTCCCCTCCCAACTTCGGAAGGGAAACCTCAGCCTGCAGGTCTCACCATGCCCACTGTTCCCTCGGGACAAAGGCCACCCAACAACGTAGCTTCCCTTAGCTAAAACAAAACCCCGATACACTGGTGGCCAAAACCGGCCCTTCAAACTCATCTAACAAGCCCATAGCACTACAATAGGGGTGCAGTGCCATGTGTGGCTGACTCAAAATTTGAAAATGAAAGACCGGTCTCCATTTCGCTTCAAAAAGAAGATGGACTCCATTCATATTGCCAATTAGCCGTTCCATCATGAGGATAGACCATAGCCAGAGGGTCCACTCTCAGGAGAAGAACAATCCTTCTGTTTCATATTGTATGCAATGGTCAGTGTAGTGGACTGAACACTGCAACACCACATGCCATTCTTGCTGCTTCATTCCTTTATGTTCAGTGGGATGTATGTCTAGAAGCATCACCTCCGGCGTTGGGTTGTGGGGACCTGGACTCCCAACATAGTCCTAAGTGCTTGTGTCTCCTCCTCCCAAAAGGGGCTAGCCTCTGGGCACCCCACCAAATGCATTCGAGGAGATGCAATATCATACATGCAATGCAGTCCTGATTGGGTGCGATGCCACCGGTACCATACTTAGTAATGAATTTCCCTGACTTCGTTTGACATGGACGACGAGTGAATAGCCCTTCCTAGTTGTTCCAACTGCAGCAATGTAATCTGTTTCCCCAAAGCGCGTTCCCATGCTGTATTATGTTTTCATATAGTGGGGGCATACAATGACAGTAAAATTCGATAAAGATTAGAAATAGTGCCTCTACTACTCTTCAGTTTAGGGAAAAGTGTTTTGAATTGGGTTTTGTCTCTGGTGGCGCAAGCAATGGGATAAGTGATCAAGTGTGAATCTGGGCATAATATATGTTCTTTTTTGGGGAGGTCAAAATACACGTCACATGGCAAAATGGTCTTTGGAGCCACACCTGTAAACATATTGGAAATCATCTTACAGCCACCCCCTCTACAAAGTATGAAAGCTTGACCTTCTAAGGCAGAACTAGGGCAGGATTAAAAGCAGGATTATAGTGGATTGGTGTGTGCAATGACAGGTCTGTCACCGCCCCCTTGCAGTAACATGGCATGCCCATGTTTTCAACGTCTTACTCATGGGAGTACTAAGATAGACATTCGGGGCCGAATGTTACTTACCTAGCAAACCAGGAGCTCAGAGAGGGCAGACAACTATGGCATGAGCCATCCAATGCCTGTTCTTTTCAGATTCTAAAGTGGACCATTCAACAACAATCCGTAGCTGGATGTCTGCATAATAATGGGGAATGCTAGGCGCTGACATATCCCCCTTTCCCTTTGTTGAATCAAGACCTTGTGCTGAATCCTAGGTGCTCTACCTCTCTAGATAAAGTGTGTTAGTGGCTGCAGGATCCGAGTTAAGTATGTTCTGTCGAGTCATATCCGCTGTGCTTGAAACATATAGAGGAGGCACAGAAGGATTGACATATTTGCTGTGTTTATTCGACCAGTCCAGATGAAAATCAAATTTCCCGTAACTCCAGGTCCTTCATTAGGTCTGCTAGTGGGGGAAGGGTAAAGTTGATATAGAAAAGCTCCCCTAGATTTCTAGGTGTGTTAACATCTAGGTATTTAATAGAGGACTTAGCCCTTCTGAAAGGGAGTGAAGTTCTTAATATAGCCACTTTCTCATCCTGCAATTTTAAATTTAACACCTACAATTTATCGTAGTTGATTTTTTTATACACTGGAGACCAGCTCAAAGGATTCAAAAGTGCCTTGAGGCCCTTACGGGTGAGGAGTCGCAATATATAAGCCACCTGATTGATTGATTAAAGAAGATCCAAAACCACTGGAAATTATCTGTGTGGGAGCCAAATAACAGTAGCAAGTCATCCCTGTAAAGTGAGTTCTTATGTTCCCTGGCCCCAAACATTATTCCTCTGACCAATTCCATTTTGTAAATCAGGCAGGCCAGGGGTCTAATGAAGAGAGTGAACGGAAGCGGGGAAAGGGGATATCCCTGTCTGGTGTCCTGGTACAGTGGGAATGGCTTGGCGGTATGACCATTGAGTCTGAACCTAGCTGTCAGCCTAGACAAGTTTGAGAAAATAATTTTCAAAAAGTTCGGACCTATTCTGATCTTCTGGAAAGTGAGAGACAGCCAATCGAAAGCCTTCTATGCATCCAAAGACAGTAAAATTGGAGGAGGTTTGCGGATGTTACCGTGCATCTGGCGCCCCTGAACAAATCCACTGTGATCCGGATGCACCAGGGACGTTAACAGTCAATGCTTCTAGAAGCCAAGATTTTAGAATAGAGGTTACAGTCTTAGCCAGCTTTTGGTTCGCCCATGGTGGGGGTGATGGATCCAGTGGTTACTCAATAATTAAACAGCAAAGTCAATTTAGTAATCAGCTTTGAAGTAAAAGTTTTGTAAAACTGCACTGCAAACCCATTAGGTCCCAGAGCAGTATTGTGTTTCAGGGATTTAATACCTTGGTTGACCTCCAATTGAATGGGTGGCTCCAGCGCATCCCTCTGTACCTCCCCTATCTCCGCAAGTTTGATCCCATCAAAAAATCTCTCCTGGTGTCCACAAGAGCATGATTCCGCAGCGTAAACAGTAGAATAAAGGCAACCAAATTGGTTAGGCTTTTCCCTCTTGCCTCATAACATTTTGAGTGAATGAGTGCCTACTTTGTCTCCCCTCATATAAGAGCGCTTCCTAAGGTGAAGGAGGGACAGCTCAGCCTTATTGGTGTTATGCCTATAGAGTTGTCCCTTGTCAGCAATAAGGTTGCGGGTATTCTGCAAGAGGGATTTGGTCTCTATTCGTATTTTAGGTCTCGGATTTACTATTTTAGGTTTTTCACCTTTATCCTACGGACGTGAGGCTGTTCCACAGTGGCAGTTATGAAGTGACCCACAAACCACCCATGGGCACCTCCCTGTCCTCATTTTTGTTGAGGTTTTTATCTATTAGTTTGCTAATTATTTAACACAAGACCGGATCGCGCACTAATGATAGGTGAATACGCCAGCTATAAGAACATTTTAAGGTGTCCAGAACTAGCTGGGCCAATACTGGCGCGTGATCAGAAACAGTATTGGGACCGATTCAATTGAGCAGGCCACGGCCTGAAGGGCGTTGCTCAGCAGGATATGATCTTTCCGAGAGTGTGTACGGTGCACATGAGAATTGATCATGTACCTCTTGTCTTGAGTGTGCAATTCACACCAACCATCACAGAGACCAAGATTTCTAGTGATTTTTTCAGTTTATTAGAAAAATGCACCTGTGTGAGTAGTTCCCCCTTTTTCTCTGTCCCCCTGAGGGTTTCAGGCCACATTGAAGTCCCCCATAAGGATAATTTCTACTCGGGCCACCACTGCCAGCTCCTACAAGAACTGGATAAAGTATGTGTCTTGCAAAACTTCATGGACATATACTGTGGCTATGCCCTTTTTTTCAGCCTTATTGTAAGAGGCAGTGAAAGGGAGATTGCTTTTGAAGTAAATTGCATTCCTGCATTGTTTTGTAAAGGCAGAAGAAATAAATGCCGTTGAATTTGCACTATGTCTCAACCGCCCCAGATCCCTGCACAGGAGATGTGTCTCTTGAAAGCAAATAATAAGTGGTCCCAGATCCCTAATTCAACTCCATATGGCCCCACATTTATCGAGCATGCTTACACCGTTTCCTTTTAAGGTCACAAAATTAACCTTTCTTCCTTGTCTGGCATATAAAGTAGAAAGGTAGGCCTAAGTGAGACAATTGGGATTATCCTATAAAGTGATGAGATCCCTCCTGACCCCCAAACAACAACAAAAAAGTCAGAAACACAACAAAACCAAAATGAACAGCTTCCATCGCCAGGGGGTCTAATAGGCTCCACTGCAATACGGCATTTGGGAGTAAAGTCTGGCCCCTCTAACTGCCGATCGGTGGGCAAACAAAACCCTCCCTTCTGTTCCTGGTAAAATCAAAACAGGTCTACTCATAGCCCATACTTGCCAGTATGACAAATGTGGGACAAAAATGGGGTCTTCCACTGCCCAGACTGGAACTCAGAATAGCTGTCCAGGTGCCATGTCTAATTCTTCTTAGGAGGTCCCGTCTCATACCGAGTGCATATCATCTGGGAGAGTCAAAAAGCTACAGTAGCAAAATCAAAGTCTAATGGCAGTCCAAAGGGTACCAATGGGTTGAGGATGGGAGCCGTTTTTGATCCCTTGGGCTCTGTGACTCTTCAGCGTGGCTCCTCAGGAGACTCCAACTCGGCCTGTTTACTTTCCTTAGGGAAGGCCGCTGGCCCTGCTCATGCTGTGCGAATTCCAAAGCAGCGTCCATCGTAGGTATGCCCAGTAAGGCAGCTCATGAAACTTCTGTAACAGTGTGGGGCCTGCCACCCAGTTCAAATGATACGCCGAAGTGGTAAGTCCAGCGGTATCGTATCCCATCATCTTGGAGTTTCTTGGTAACATCCCACAATTCTGCATGTTGTTGAAGGGTTATTCGTGCAACATCCTGATATACGGCACATGAACGATCCCTAAAAATAGATGTTGGGGTAAGTTTAACCCAAATAGTCCTCTCCTTAGGTTCACAAAACTCTTTAAATTTTATTCTTGGTTTTTGTGTCAGAATTTCTTCCAATTCAGCAGCTGCCAGCTTGCTGCACAGACTCCTCATGTCAGCACGAGATACCCCATTTTACACACCAAGTGTACCCCGGCTGGGGGTCATGGCAATATGGAATATACTCTGATGATATTCTACAGGACACACGCTCTGTATTCCTGTATACTTCCATTGGAGGCTGTCCTTTTGTTTTTTAGTCCTGAGAAAGACCCTTTATGATGCATAGCCATTAACACGTTATCAGAGGATCGAAACGTCAACGTGAATACCATATATCCCGCGTCAGCTATCCTACAAATACAAAAAGAAACAATATAAAGATATCTTGAACTTCAATTGTTTGGACATTTGACTATATGTGTTTTTTATGTTTTCATTTTGGGATGTGTAAAGACTGTGAACTTTTGATTTTTCACGGGATATATGTTAGTATACTTTAATGTATTATGTGTATCCTGTGTGTTATGGAAATCTGTACACAAGTAATTGAAAAATAGCTTTTTGTGTCGTGTTTTGTGGGTTATAAGAATTCTTTTGTGCAGAGGTTTCACCTAATGTATTTCTAATTGAAGCTCTCATACCCTGCCTAAAAGGGATCATTGTTCGACCCTTAATAGCAATGCTTAATGAATAGCATTTCTCACAAATCTTGCTGGACTTGTGACACCTGACATAACCGTTCGTAGTTTGGCAGATGGATTCTGCTGCTGCCGGCCACTTAAGAATCACCACCGCCTTCCACACAGTTTGTGGGCCTGCCAAAGTAGACTGAGGCCATCACGAGTAGATGTTTTTGGGTGCATATTAGGTTCTCCCAAGTCAGCACACAATATTGGGGTGGGGTGTCCCCAGCGGCCTCAGCAAGCCGTTCCCGGCCACAGACTGGGCTAGGCTGCTGCACGGGGCAGCTATCTTCGATGATGGGGGGCCAATCCAGAGAATGCCACACCACTCCTACACCCAGGCCAAGACCGTTTGCCCCCTTATTCTCCAGTGACTGATAGGGCCAGTTTCCCCTTTCGGCAGATGTTGTTTCGAAGGTGCGACAGCTATCTCACGGGCCCCACCAGGGCCAAGCGATTCAGGGACCTTGCAGCTGTAATGGTTCAGCTCAGCATCTTTACTCTCCCTGTCTGCCCCGTCTTGGCCGCCAAGGGTAGGGGCCATGCCTTCACCTCGTAGAAACGCCCTGCAGGCTCTGGTCCCCCCCCCCCTTCCTCCCTCCATCAGCTATCTCACAGTACCAGTCAATAAGGGCTCACAGCAGGGCCAGTGCCAAGTCTTGTTCACTCACTAGGCTTGGAGGGCAGCGGCGACCCTCGCTCGCGGCAGCCCCCAAGACACCCCTCTGAATCAGAGCAAGAGGACACAGCCCCCTTCAGGACTGCATGCCATACACATCAGGAGGAACCTCCACCGGGATCCTTATGAAGAAGCCAGGCCACAGCTACTCCACTATCTTGCCCACGCCTCCACTCCATAAGTATCTAGATGCCTCAAGAATGAAAAGTCAGGTCTTGAGGGCTTTGTGGAACATTGGGTTCTGTGTTAAACAATGCACCTCAGGTGCAGTGGGAGTTTGTGCCCATTTTTTGCTCCCCTGATACAATTCTGTATTAGATAAATGGCCGCAGATTCTTGCATGGCCTGTTCTGTAATATGGATTGCACTGATGTAAAATGTGTGCCAGCACTTTGCAAGGGGGGGTTACCTCATTTGCATGGGAGTGTGGCCCCATACAAATGAGGGAATGCCTTTACACTTGCACTCATAATAAATTACAGATGTGGCCACAAAGGCAAATAATGTGTCAGGAGGCACACAGGTTATGCACCACATACTAGACGACCCACAGTCAGTGCTTCTTTTGCTCTCCAACCCCCAAATGCACCTCCTGTGCAGGGTGCATAGACTTTCTGTGGAAATTCCTCCACAGGCAGAAGCTGTCACACACTTCACCAACATGGGAAGGGTGATCTCCTGCACCCAGGCCAGGTCTGTTGACTGTGAAAGAAAGAGCTACCTTTTTAAAATCATGGCTCCATCGTGTCCTGGCTGCCTCATATTGGCAGGTAGTGTAGCGACCTGAGTACAAGGGTGATTTGAGCTCTTATACGACTACCTGTCACAATATAGGCAGCCAGATTTTGGATACGTTTTCGGCGATGGAGATTTATATAGAGGCCATCAATTGGATCTAATTGGCATAGTCCGATGGTGACTGAATCAAGGCGTTTATTACTGTGATATGTACGTTTTCTTTGACGACCGGGAGAATCTTTTGTAGTGTCTTAATCTGGACCAAACAGTCCTGGGTAACTCTAGAAACTTGGGCTTTTAAAGACCGGTTATCACCTAGTTTTTGGGCAGCTTTGGATGGCATGTCTACTTCCATGTCAATGGACCACAGACACACTATGCTAACACTGGATTGCATGCTGATGCATGAATATAACATCATGAATCATGATCCACACGAGAGTCACTGTGCATGTATAGATGCAGGGCGCTGGTATCTGGCCTTTCTCGGCGTGGTGCTGTTCCAGATAAGTCATGCTTCCTCCCACATCTTCACTCTTAAACCGGCAGTCGGCGGAACTTCTTCGTAGTCACAGCTAAGGAGTGTTTTGTAGGGTACCAGCTTGTCACTTGGTAACACCAACAATCATCTGAGGAGTAACAGTTTTAAGATATTTCTTCTGTACAGACCTCTAACTAACTTATAAAAAAGGATGAGGGTGAAAGCTTCTAAACAGACACTTCAAAGGAAGGGCACCAAAACAGCATCACTCCTCACCCCGTTTGTCCGTTGGGGTGCTACAGGCGCATTCCAACTTTTAAGAGAGTGTCAGGTGTTGTCCCAGATGTCCATTCTCCTGCCAGTGGTTGTGAGATCAACAAAACATCGTATTTCCAGGTGTTACCCTCTCTTTTATATTGAGTTTGTGTGCACAGTTATGGTTCAGATCCATTAGTGTGGCGCTGAGAGGCGTTCCGGGCCATACCATTTCCCTCCGCCCCGCTACATTGACCAGGGTGACATTCCGGCTCCACTTCACCAGCTTGGACCTTTGTCTCATGATCCTTTCGCATAATCCGCATTTCTTCCAAATAGCAGGAAACCAATGCTTTTTTGAAGAAAATGCAATAAGTTGCATTCCCATATCTGGTTTCTTTGAAAGCTGCTCAGTGCTGCTGAGAAAAAGCTTCTTCTGTTTTAATGATCTGCCTGATGATGCATCACCATGGCCTGCTCTTGAGCAAATGTCAAACAAATTATGCTGGGTTTCATGGCAGCAGTGCATGAAAGGGCATGGTTTTTAGTTACAAATCGAAGGATTAGTGGCATTATTGTGCTCGCCACAAGAATGGAAAGAAGAGGAAAATGCTCTTGTAGCACGCATGTGACAGTAATTTAGTCTTGAATTGTGCAAACCGCTCATTTTCTAGAGGAGACTGTCTTGCTCAGTAGAAAGATTCATTGTATGACGCCGTGTTTCTGATCTCTGAAATATGGTTGTGTTTATAGCTGAATCGTGTTTCTTTTCGTATATTGAATTAAAAAGTTCCCCGATGCCGTCGTAATGATTTATTACATGTAAATGTATCTCCAAATATATAGGCAGTGGAATAATGGAGCATTTTATTTTCATTCGAAACTTGAAATTTTAGAATACACATCATTTTTTAGGTGGGAAGCATTGTATGACTACAGACGCTATATAAACTACACTTTTTACCTCTTCTCTGTAATTCACTCGAGGAGTCAAGAGTCCTATGTCTTTTCTTTGTTCTGGTGTACCTCACTTTTTTTATTCACAAGGACACCCTTTCATGTTTTGAGCACTTAATTTCACATGATTGTTGCTAATTTTACTTGCCAACTCCGTGAAGAAATCGATGCAATTGTTCAATGCTTGGTTTTCACATTTGTTTTCCAAATAGTTTAATTGGTGTCAGAAAATATTAAAACTGTGGTTAATGTGCCCCTCGTGGAGAGCGACTGCATCCACACATTCATCCGAGGGCTGTTTTTCAGAAACAGGTCTACGGTTATTATCTGACAGATATTGTATAGTGCGTGGTGTGTCTCCTTATAGATTTGTCATGATATGATCATTTACTTGCTCCAAAGACTAAAAAAAAAATTTAAAAAAAAAATCTAATTTCAGGGAAAATAAGGCAGCATCTGGATGCGATTACTCAGATGTACAAAAAATCTCCAGGCTTCCATGGGTTTATGTAGTAGGGCTTAAGACTGATTTTGCTGCCATGGCAACGAGGTTGCGCGTTATTGTAGGTACGAAGTCAGTTCGGGCCTTACCTTGTGCCGATGTTTTCAGGCAGCTGCAGGTTCTGCATATACTAAACATCTATGTATGGTTTGATGTCTTATTATATTAATGTGTTCCTAAATTGCAATTTCTGATGGCATCATTTCAGAAACTTTTTTCGCATTAGAGGTCACTGTTGCTCGTAACTGTATATTATTTGTGAACCACCACCCTCCCCATTGGAGCAACAGGAACCATTTATTTGCCCAACACTGTGTATGCTGATTACTGCTTTTAATCGCCGTGTTTTAAATGTTTATCTTGTGTTGGTTACTCACTGTTACTTTGTTTGTTGACGGATTGGGGGTCTGTATTAGCACACTGTGACTTACCTGATCACTTCCTGGCAACTCTCCGGTCCACCACGGTTTCTGCACATGACCCATTGAATGGAGAGAGGAATCCGAATCCAGAGGGCCATTCACGAGCGCCATTTTAGGTGCGGTTAGCACTCTAGCGTTTCTCGGCCCACCGGGCATAAATTTATCGCAGATGCGCAGTGGAGCAACAGGCACCATTTATTTGCCCAACACGTTGCATGCGGATTACTGCTTTTAATAGTTTGTTTTAAATATTTATCTTATGTTGGTTACTCACTGTTACTTTGTTTGTTGACTGATTGGGGGTCTGTATTAGCGTACTGAGACTTACCTGATCACTTCCTGGCAACTTTCTGGTCCACCACGGTCTCTGCACATGACCGATTGAGTAGAGAGAGGAAGCCGAATCCAGAGGGCCGTTCACGGCCGCCATTTTAGGTGTGGTTAGCGCTTGAGCGTTTCTCGGCCCACAGGGCATACATTTACCACGTTTGCGGATGCGCGTAGTGGGCGCGCCTAAGGCAAGCCCGTCTGCGCCTGGATGCTGCCAGCTGACAGAAAACGCTGCCCGTTTTTATTCAGGTATATTAATGCCTCCTTTAGTCTACTCTAAAGAGGTGCTACTGGCTTTAAGGGATAATGCATCTAGCATTGGGTGTGTGGTAAAAATATTTGTAGATAATGGCGTTTATGCAAGCAATTGCCCGAAATGTGACTGGGCTATAGGTCACCCACAGCAAATAAAAGACCCACACCACTCTTACCCCCTAGTCCAGCGAGTATCCAACAAGCAGATTCCCAGGGGGAGAAAGCAGAATAAGGGAGGGCAAGGCTTGTACCTCAATGCTAGATCCATCCCTAAGCATGGTGCTGAAATCTGGGATTTGCTGGAGGATTTGAAACCAGATATCTGCTTTTTTACAGAGACATGGCTGCATATGCATTCTTCCCCATCTTTAGCAATTGCCTTCCCTGCAGAATATACGGTAGCTAGATTAGACAGAATAGGCAAGAGGGGAGGAGGTTTAGCTATAGCTACCCGCCTAGCCCATCATATAAAAATCTTGGATACTATTTCTACTCCTAGTATGGAATTAATGGTATTCAGAATGGAGCCTGTCCAAGGAATTAGGTTGATGGGAGCTGTAGTCTACCACCCCCCGGGGGAAAGCAAGAAGTCCTTCTGTGTGGCATTATTGGAAAATCTTGCTCCATATACCCTGCAAGCAGATAACTTCCTACTCCTAGGGAACTTTAATCATCATCTAGACACCATCTCCAATACAGACTCCGCAGGTTTACTAGCAGCTATGGAATCCCTAGGTCTTTTTCCCAAAATACGTAGTTCAACACACACATCGGGACATATGCTGGATAACATCTTTACGAACATTTGGGATCTCATAGTATAACCCCCTCTAGCATTGAGCTGAACTGACCATCTGGCTCTAGCATTCTCTTTGATTATCCCGAAACCATTAAGACAGCCCCAAGATCGCAAGAGTTCCCGTAGATCATGGAGGAAAGTGACACTAACAGCATTTAGTTTGGCATACTCTTCCCCCGTCATTTAGTAACTGTACTGAAAGTAATACAGCTTTGAATATGTTGGAGACCTCTATAATAGTGGCCCTCGACACCATTGCTCCGATCAAGGCAATCACAGTTCGGGATAGGGTTGCCCCAGCCCCGTGGTATTCAGATAGCCTGAAAGCAGAAAAAGCCACTTGTAGAACCAGTGAGCGGAAATGGAGGAAATCAAAATTGGAGGAGGATAAACTGGCATATAAAATAGCACATAGAACGTATCTAAAGAATTGTAAAACAGCCAGATGATTGCATCTAGGTACGTGGATCGTCGAAGCAAAAGCTCCTCCAAAGAGCTCTTTAAGATCCTTAAGGAGTTCACCAATCCTAGAGCCAACAATTCCTCCCTCCCACCCACGCAGGGGCTATGTGATGATTTAGCCACGCATTTTAAACAAGATTGATAAAATATATAACTCCTTTGACTTGGTCGCGGTGGTTAGGGCGGTAACAGCCCCCCTTAAACCCTCCTCCACCCGCTCCTCCCCACCCCGGAAGACCCTCTCTCTCCCAGTCTAGAGACTTTCTCAGCCATCACCTCTGAGCAAGTTCTAGCTCTGCTGGCACACACAAAGTCAGGCTCCCCGCTAGATGTGGCCCCCCCTACATTATTTCAGATCTGGCACCGGCCTTGTCTAACCCAATTATGCAAGACTGTAATCTACCATTAGACACATCCTCGTTTCCTTCAAAATGGAAGAAGGCTTACATCAAGCCACTGCTTAAGAAAGCATTAGTGGATCCTATAGACTTACAAAACTGTAGACCCATCTCGCTTCTCCCATGTTGTTCACAAATCATGTAAACCTTGATTAATCAACAACTCTCTGGCTATCTGGAACAAAATAATCGGCTCGACCCGTCGCAGTCAGGCTTCCATGCCTGTTACAGCACTGAGTCTGCTTTGACGGAGGTAACGGACTCTATAAGGATGTTGTTGGACGAGGGTACACCCACGATGTTAGTCCTTTTGGATCTGTCGGCAGCCTTTGACACCATCTCCCACAGAATCTTTCTGGATAAGCTGCGTGAGATTGGAGTCAGAGGAAAGGCATTAACATGGATGCATAGCTTTCTGACCGACAGAACACAATGTGTACAATTGGACACATTTGTGTCACAGACGACAACAGTGGATAAGGGGGTACCACAGTGTTCCATCCTAAGTCCCACCTTGTTCAATATCTATGTATCTTCCCTGGCTCCTATTATTAGATCCTGTGGGTTCCAAACGATTTCTTATGCGGACGACACCCAGGTGATACTCCCCATAGAGAAGGACCCTGTTTCGACAAGAGAAAAATTTAAGAGCTGCATGTTGCACATGGATGAGCAAGAACCTCCTACAGTTGAACTCCAATAAAACAGAGATTCTGCTGTTTGGGAAAGCTGAGGAGTTATGGAGCGCAGAGTGGTGGCCTGTGGAACTGAGGGAAGCCCCCATACCAAAAAAATGGGCGAAGAATCTTGGCATCGTAATTGATGACAGACTCTCTATGGAGGAGCATGTAAAAACCTTCTCGGGCAAGTGCTTTGGTATGATGCTCATGCTGAGAAAAATCTTCCTGTGGAATCCTCTCTCTACCAGAAAAGTCCTTATACAGGCGCTTCAAGTCAGCAGACTAGATTATGGAAATTCTCTACTGGTAGGGATGAGGGAAGATTTGTTATCAAGGCTGCAAGTCATCCAAAATACAGCAGCGCGCCTTGCCCTTAACAAGCCAGCACGAACTCCATCACTACGCTTGTTGCGACAACTGCATTGACTTCATATCAGGAAAAGATCAGTCTTTAAACTCCTATGTTTGGTATTTAAATCACTCCAGGGGCTGGGCCCGTCATATCTAACAAAAAAACTAGAATGGTACATTCCGGTGCGCCACTTGAGATCTAGCAGTCAAAAACTGCTCTGCACTCGGAGAATCAGGAAAGCCAAGATGGGTGGGTGCCCTTTTTCTCATCTAGCCCCCGCCCACTGGAACAGCTTGCCAGAGGATTTGCAAGCATGTTTCAATTTGGCACAATTTAAGACACGTCTCAAAACCTGTCTGTTTTATTGAGCACTCCCTAATTATGTTGTCTGCTACCCAGGCGCCGAAAAAATTAATAATAATTGGGGCACACAGGTTGTTCCCTCATTGACTCCATATTCAGGCCATTTCATCAAACCAAGCAAGCTCCATGTTTGACAGCTGAAGCCTGCCCATCTCTTTCTAGAGCTGGCATTGTGAAACTTTGCACATTGGCCTGCCTGACAAACATGTAAACAAAAAGCATGCCACTTGCTCGAGACTAAGGAGCCCGCATGATCTCCTAGGCCAGCAAGAGGATGCACCAGCCTTCACCAGCTGTCGGTCACATGCAGATTCACTTTGAAGATCCTGTGCACTAGTCACTCTGTCTTTTGACCCGTAAATTTGCTTTGGAGTTCACTGTTAACAACAAGGAAGATCTCTTTGCTCAAGGCGCCAATCCTAACTCATTGGGCCAGACATTAAGAAGGTCAGCCTTCAGGCAGCCCTGAGTTTCTTGGCTACTTCCTTTCTGGAGGACATGACAGGACCACAATAATTCACCATTTGCAAGTCTGAATATTTGTCACCTCCAACGTGTTTCTTTCTCCTACTATTTGATTCTACTTTCGCCCTTTCTACTCCTCTTGTGCACGCCTCTTCCTATCCCCTAGAGACAATCCCAGTCTCTGAGCGGGCAACTCTAGTAACTTAAATAATTGGTTTAATTATTAGAAATAGGTCCTCTCATATGTCCTCAATTTATTTTATTTGTGCTGTATGTTATTTTTTTTTTTTTTTATATTTGAGCCTTTCACCACTTGGTGGAAAAGATTGCTTTGTCATTTCAAGAAGAACTTCATCTTGGGATGGAAGTGGCAAATGACATTGCATACATGCCTTTTGCATAGAGCGCTTCTATTGCTGTGCTTCATGCACAGCTCCCGGTGCCATGGGATGCATGGGCCATGGGATGCATGTGCTATAGGATGCATGTGCCATAGGATGCAGGCTGCACTTCATTGATGGAGCCCTTTGCTGGTTCTCTAATGAAGGGCAGACATTGCCCAGATTCTCGAGTTGAATTACCCTTTTTTAAGAGCGGTCAAACCTGTTCTTGCATTCTTTTGGCCGCATTTCTGATTCATTTCCAGTAGTTGAAAGTAAATAAGACATTTATTTAATCACCCTTTTGTTTCTTCTTCATGAGACGCCATATGTGCGACAGCGTGTGCAGATGTGTGTCTCTTAACTCAGTGTGCCATAGGACACGCTGTGTCTCACTTGTTGTGCTAAACAAAGCTGAAACCTTTTTAGCATTGCTTTCCTTTGCAGTGACGACATGGCCTAGAATGTCTCTCTTGATTGTCCTCGTTGGAGAGCTGCCAATATTGACTTGTATGTGGTTGGGTCCCTCTCTGAATGGCACAGTGCACAAAAATGATGGACTAAAAAGTTATCTTTCCCATGGCCTTTCACATGGAAAGCCAGTTTTGCTATAGGGATGTCTCTGCCTAAGATGTCAGAGATTAATCCTTGCTGCTCTGATGCCAGTTCCTCCTCAGAAACAGCCTACAGGGACCAAGCCTATCTTAAGATCTATTAGGGAGACTCAGAGACTGGTTGAAGACGTTAGATACAGGGTGGAATACCATCTGGTCCCATCACGCACCAGTAATATTGGCAGACAATAGATTATTATTGTAGATGTTTAGAGCGTGCAGCTACCCAACAGGGTCTCCTGGCACTGGACAGGACAGCAGACAAGCCACAGGCTGCCAAACGACAGCCACAGGATGTAGAATTAAACTTGGTGGCTATAAAGGAAAGTCTTTAGTTCTTACGGAAGGGTAGCAGCGAGGGACACTTACTGAGCTCAATTGGAAGAGAGTTCGAAAGATTTGGGCCCAAGTAAGAAAACGAGCGGCCTCATGCGAGCAAGGCAGAACCTGGGCACAGAAAACAGTGAGAGGCTGGTTGATTTCAGCTGTCGGGCGGGCGTGTAGGGTTTCATAAGGCTTTGTATATAAGAGGGCACCAAACCATGTTTGGCCCGGAATATGTAGCATAAAGCCTTGAATTCGATTCGCTTGTTCACCTTGAGCCAGTGGAGTTTATGAAGCAGCGGTGAAGTGGAGGCATGTCTATGCAGGCGAAAAAGGAGTTTGTGCAGCCGCATTCTGTATGATCTGCAGACGGTGGACTGAGGCGTTATCTGCACCCACATACAAAACATTGCCGCAGTCTAGTCTGGATGTTACCAAAGCCTGCATTACTGTTCTCTGAGCTGCTGATGGAATTAACCAGAAGATCTTCTTAAGCCATTTGAGAACAGCAAAGCAGTTTGCAGTGACCCTGGACACCTGAGGCTTGAGGGAGAGATAGTTATCAATAATAAGACCAAGGTTCTTAACTTTAGGGACCGGAGCAGGTAATTGTCCCAGTGTTTCAGGCCAATTGTTAGTTCCCCAAAGTTTGGGGTTGTTACCCAGAACAAGGACCTCTGTTTCAGTGCCTTTCACCTTCAGCTCTTGAAGGGGGTACCACAGGGCTCCTGTCTCAGCCCTACCCTGTTTAATGTGTATGTGGACCCTCTCTCTAAGATCATTAGAGATCATGGGTTCACTCCCTTCTCTTATATGGATGATACCCAACTCCTTTTATCTTTTGATAACAACAAGGCTTCAACCAAATCTCTCTTTGCTGATGGTATGTGAGCAATTTCCGGATTGATGACGGAAAACTTCCTCCAGCTTAATGCTGCTAAAACTGAAATTCTATTATTCTGCAGCATTCAAACTTTATGGTTCCCTGACTGGTGGCCAGCGGAGTTGGGCTGAGCCCCTACCCCACAAATAGTGGCACAAAACCTGGGTATCTGACTGGACCACTCTCTTACTATGAGAGACCAAGTTAGGGCCACTTCAGGAATTTGCTTCCACACGTTGAGTCTTCTCCCTAGAGAGTTCCATCTCCTTCCTCTATCTGTCCACAAGACCCTGATTCAAGCCTTGATAATCAGCCGCCTCGATTACTGCAACGCCCTTCTTGTGGCTGCAAATTAATCCCTGTTGAATAGACTGCAGGTGGTTCAGAACACAGCAGCCGTCTGCCACTTAACATGCCCCCCAGAACATCTTCCCTGCCATTGCTGAGGCATCTTCACTGGCTTCTCATCCGTCAAAGAATCAAGTTTAAAATCTGCTGTCTAGTCCACAAAGCACTCTATAGCAGAGGCCCAAGCTGCCTTGTGGAAAAACGTAAGTACTATCTGCCTGGCAGATCACTTCGATCAGGGGAAAAAGCTCTGCTTGCTTTCCCCTGTTGCAGAAAACTCTATACTGGGGGCAAAGCTTTTGCATATCTTACCCCAAAGTATTGGAAGTCATTACCTGTACACCTACGTAAGTGCCCAGATCTCCTCCACTTCAGGAATCTTCTGAAAACAGAACTTTTCAGTAATTGATCTCTCTGGCCTTGCATATCCGTTCCTCTAGCGCGGAGATACCCCTCTGGGGGCTATTCCGGCACTTTACAAATGCCTTCATCATCATCATTATTTCAGGTCATCCACAGGGAGATATTACTCAGGCCGAGCTGGAGCAGGGAGGGGTCTTGATGCTAAGTGTCTGAGAGAGAAAAGATAATTTGGGTATCATCTGCATATGAAAAGATGGTCAGTCTCGACTTCTTAGCAATGTCCGTCAGAGGGCGAACATAGATGTTAAAGAGTAGAGGGTTTAGAATCGATCCCTGAGGCACTCCGGAAGAGAATGCTAAGGGATTCAATCTGGTGTTATTCGAGAAGACCTGAAATGTGCGATCTTTTCAAAAAGAGATCAGCCACCTCAAGGGCAAACCCTCAATACCTGAGGCTTCAAGACGGTCTGCCAAGATGGAGTGTGACACTGTATTGAATGCCGCACTAAAATCTAATAAAATGAGAGCTGCAGTACCTCCGCAGTCTAGCTGTTGCATAACATATTCAGTGACCCCAAGCAGAGCCGCTTCGGTGCTATAGCCACGTCTAAAGCCCAACTGTGACGGATGAAACAAATTGTGGATTGCAACAAAAGAGTAGAGTTGGGCATTGATGTGTCTTTCCAGTACCTTAGAGAAAACCGAAAGGAGGGATATCGGGTGGAAATTTGACCGACAGAGAGGATCAAGACTGTTCTTTTTCGGAAAAGGAAGAATCCTGAGCTTAAAGAGGTATCGAGAAGGTTGAGACTCACAGTACGGGCAGCTTCGTCCAAGAGTCTGAGTTTGAGTTTGGAAGGGAGAAGGGGTTCAAGTGGGGAGCTTAACTTTTTTTTTAATATTTGTTTATTGACAGGTTTGCAACAAGTATAGACAAAGCCCCAAGGCTGGGGTGCAGTAATATAATCCTCACATGTATCGATACAAGCCAATTTTCGTTTATAACATAGAAAATACAAAAACAACTGTCTCCCCCCCAAGTGGGGAGCTTGACTTGATGGATCCCAGTAATGATTGAAGTGTAGCCAAGTCCCGTGGGAGCCAAGTACTGATTTGTCGAGGTTCATTAGAGTAAGAGACCTGGGAGGATATATCAGACTGACCAACAGTTAGAGTAACAGGGAACGTTAAGTTCCCTTGTTGGGAGGTATCCATGTCAAGTTGGCAGTGAATGGACTGAACTTTATTTTGGAATAACTTCGCTAGCTCATTACACTGGTGTTGTGATAAAGAGGGGGAGGCAGAAAAGTACTGGCTGCCGAGAGTTCCTTCATGACTTTAAACAAAGTTTTCTGGCAGTGTTGAGAATTTGTGATCCTTTCCGTAAAGAAGGTTGCACGAGCAGATCTACAAAGAGTGTGGTATTTTTTCATTGCTGCCATATATATTGACTTAGCCTCAGATGCATAGTGTTTCCTCCATTGTCTTTCTAAGGCTTTTGCAGCATTTTTTGTCCTGTTTGAGGGAGTCGTGAATCAAGGGGCAGGAGGATGCATTCTGTGTTGTGGTTTAGCTAAAAGTGGAAGGGTCGAGTCGATAGCCTCCGAGAGCCATTGATGCACAGAGATTTGGTCTGGGTCAGGTTGGAATATAAGGGTAGGGATTTATTTTAGGAGCCGTTTGTTAAGTGCCGACATATCAAATTTAGACCAATTCCTGGATTTAGGCGTTGAGGCCGGCCGGGTAAAAGGGTCCTGAAGAAATTTAATGGTAAAAGGTACTGCAAAGTGATTCATTCAACAGAGTTGAATATGTGGCACAACAGATAAGGTTGAAAGATGGGGAAAAATTGGGTCCAAAAGGTGCCCCGAAGAGTGAGTAGGTGAGGAATTAAGAAGCTGACATTTTAGTGTGTTCAGATCCTCTATGAATGTTGATGATGGTTTATTGTTGGAGTCCTCAAGATGGCGGTTGAGGTCGCCAAGAACAGAAAAATTGTCTACCCCTAGGATATGGTGAGAAGGCCCAGGTGGGTGATAAATAAGTGCACCCAAAAAGGTGAATTTAGGGGAGAAAGGAATAGAGAAAAGCAAGGCTTCGCAATTAGGAATCTGGAGGACCACAATTTTACAATTGTAATTTAAAAAAAAAATAATGGCGATGCAACCGCCTATTTTATGGGGTCTATTTATTCTCAGCAGCGCGAAGTTATCAGGAAGTGACACGATCACATCTGGTAGGGACCCGTCATAAATACAGGTTTCTGTTAAAAAAAAAAAAAACACATCTGGACCAACATCAACAAGAAAGTTAAATAAATGGAGCTGATGTTTGGGTAGAGAGCGGCAGTTTAGGCTGAAACATCGGAATTCACTGGATAGAGGAGAGTCAGCCAGAACATTTGAGAGGGGCCGGAGTGCATCCACCCTGGCCTGAGGGTCAAAAGCAGTCTCACACAGGGAGTTAAAGGTACTTTCAAACTGGCAACAAGTACAGTAAGATGGAAACGTATCAGGATTAAAAACCTGGCAATGTGCGTTAGGTGTGGGTCTTAGATTATACAGGGCCAGAGAGGAATAAATTCTGGGGGCTTGCTGAAAAGGACCAGGGTTTCTGGCCCCTGGCCCCACCTGGACGCAGACGGGCGCAGACGGGCTTGCCTGTGGCACGCCAGTGTCCCGGCCGCTGTGCGTCTGCTTCGGCATTGGTTTAAGTAAGGTGATTGCGGCAAAGACTAGACCGCACACCCCCCCGGAAATGCAGGCAAAAGGCCGCAAGTGGCCTGAAATGGCGTTGCAATGCCCTCCGCACAAACGGCACACAGCCGTGATGGAACGGGGCGCTAGCCACGTCAGGCAGGGAAGAGCTGCCAAAGAAGTAAGGGCAAGTCTGAAGGAGTGCAGCAAAAACGGTAAAGTAAAGTAAAAATAAATTCAGCATTAGAAATGTTAAAAGAGCTACATATAATTTAAAAGTATAAGCAGTAAAAGCAGCCGATTTAAAACGGTGTGTTGCCCGGAGGGAATGAGTGAAGTTTCGGCAGCAGGCTTACTGCTGTCGATAATATTTTCAACTTGGATTCTGACTACATCTAAATGTCTAAGGTGGTACAGCATGACGATGATAGCAGCGAGGTCGTTAATTGCTTACTCCTGCCTTGTCAAACGTAGCTGACTACTTGACCTTACAGAATACCAGTGGGTTTGATACGTCCTCGTCGACGGAGAATGAAGTACCCCTCGGCACGGGCTGCACCTAAAGTAGCCTCCTTTCAAGCAGTTTTAAGGAAGGCAATAAATATGCTGGTGCTTCAGCTACCTACTGTTAAAACCATGTCTGGCATCTTACAGCCCGCTTTGGCGTCATCTGAATCATTGCTTCCCTCCAACAAAGCTTCGCTATAAGCATACTTTTGTCACTCGGTGAAGAGTTTCTCCTGGAGATCTCGCTTTCCTCTCGCTGCACCCCTGGCCTGAAGGTTTGGGTTTGCAGGCCAGGCTTAATCTTGCATTAAGCAAGATCCAAGAGCTTTCCCAACATCTCCCCCAGGTATGAAGTCTAAGAAATTGGAGGCGGTAGGAAAGAAAGTTTACTCCACAGGCAGCCTAGTCCTAAAGTCTGTGAATGCCCATGTCATTTGGCTAGATACAGTCACTCCTTGTGGGAGATGGCAAATATGTTGATCCATAGCTTGCCATTCCACTTAAATGACCACATGGCTGGCATTAGTAAGGGATGGCCAGGATGGTTCTAGGCAGATCAGCAGGGCTGACCTGGATACAGTGGTCTCTGTGGCTAGGATAGTAAGCTCCACAGTATCTTTGAGGTGGAGCACATGAGTAAGATCCATTAGATTCTCAGGGGACCAGTAGGACATGCGTCATTATGGCTCTCGTTTGTTCAGAGACAAGGCAGACAGTCAGATCATTGGAACTACAATCTCCATCCCTAGACTACAGGTAGGTCAGGAAATGTTGTGGCTTTTCAAAAGGTTGTGCCTTCCGCTAGTGTCAGTCCTCCCAGCCCATTCAGCAGATAAACCAATTTCTACGTTAGCACAGGGGGTTAGGCAAAGAGAAATATTGATAGGCCCAACAACTCTCCATCTCTCTCGCAACACGTTCGGGCAATTGAAGTAGGGTGTCTTCCTTTCGGCAGGCCTGGAAGGTCATTACATCAGACCAGTGGGTTTTGCAGATCATTGAAAAGGGGCTACCCCATTCCCTTCCAATAGACTCCTTTCCAGATCTCTCCCCTTCATTCAAAGCATCACATCCAGTCCCTGCAGCAGGAGGTGGCGTCCCTGGTGCTAAAGGAAGCAGTGGAGTTGGCACGGAAGCAATATCAGTATCAATATTTCAGAGCATCTAACAGGTCACCACTAGTCTTTTAATTGAAAGCCTCCAGCTCCACAATTTTGATACATTTTAACATATTAACACTTTTTATTTAACTACAGCGTAAAGCAGTGGAGATGGTCCCAGAGTAAGAATTAGGGGAAAGGTGCTACTCAAGGTCCTTCCTTGTTCCCAGAAAGAATGGCAGCCTAGAGCTGACCCTAAACCACAGGCTATTGAACTTTTACCTATGCAAACAAAAGTTTAAAATGCTGTCCATGGCTCAAGTACTTTTGTTACTGGAAGCGGAAGACTTGATTGTGTCCCTTGAATTGCAAAGTACATATTTTCCCATACCGATCATGCAGTTGCACAGGAGATACCTGTGCTGCGTGGTAAGGTCCACTCACTCCCAGTGTGTGGTCCTCCCGTTTGGACTGATTTCAGAACATTGATTCTTCACAGAGGTGAGGGCAGTGGTTGCGGCAGGCACATCAGCGCAGGTTGACGATCTCAGGATTCCTGTACCTCAGTGATTGGCTGCTCAAGGAAGGCTCGCCACAGCTGGTGTCAGACCACTTAAAGACCATGGCATCCCTGATGTTCAAATGGGCTTTGCCATAAATCTGCTCCAGTCTCACCTACAGCCCTCTCAGCATCGCCAGGTCATATAGTCAGTACTGGACAAAACTTGTCTGAGAGCTCTCCCTTATTCTCAGAGGATCCAGGGTATGAATGCAATGTTTTGGGAAGGACCTCAAGTTCCAATTCTGATGGTTCTATGTCTTGCATCCTACTGGCCATGCATGCACTCTGGCACAGGACGGCTCTCCGGTGGAACCTTCGTTGACTGTGGTTCCAGCAAAGGGCTATTTTGTAGGACACCATCAGAATCTCTCTGGGCACTGTGATGAACTTGCACTGGTGCTCCATAGAGGAGAATCTGACACAGGGAAGGTCTTTTTGGCCACTACCATCAGTGGTCACAGTAGTGATGAACGCATCCACCTTGGGATAGAATGCACATTTTGGGCTCGAGAAGAGCTGATTCAGCACATCAACCTGCTCAAGCAGCAGGCAATTTGTTGGGCACTGAGGGCCTTCCTGTCCTCTCTTAACAATTGTTTGGTCCAGGGCTTGATAGACAATGTGCGTGATCTCATTGTGGTATGTGAACAAGCAGGGAGAAGTAGGGTCTCGTCCTCTGTAGAGAAAATCTGAGCTCTTGGCATTGACCTGTACACATGACATCTGGCTGGTCACCAAGCTTCTGGCCGGTTCTCTGAACACCAGGATCCACCGTCTGAATCAGAATTATCTTGCAGACCACAAGTGGCCTCCCCATCTGGAGGCAGACCAAAACATCTTTGTGGGGGGGGGGGGGGGGAGCAACCGAAAGGTAGACCTCTTTGCCAGTCGCAAGAACGCTCAATGCCCATGATTCTGTGCCCTCCAGTTTCAGTTGTAAAGAGCCTTAGAGGATGCATTTGATTTTTCTGATTCACTAGGCATTTCCCCCATACCTATAATTCCTTGGGTATTGATGAAGCAGTGCCAGGACTGGACCCAATCCATTGTAATCATTCTGGACTGGTCAAAGAGGGTGTGGTATGCAGACTGACTCTCCCTGTGCCCACATGTCTTAGAGCAGACCTCCTCTCCCCGTTGTAGGGACACAGGTTCTACACCTCAGTCAGAGCCTCCACCTTCATGCCTGGAGATTGAGGGAGGACCCATGAACTTCTTTGATTTGCAGTGAGATATGGTCAATTTTTTTTATTTTCAGATTGTCGCCATTCACAAAATATTTCTGCTCAGGAAGGTGGAACAGTTTTGTGGCTAGATGTGCAGGACAAAACGCAGAATCGCTAAAGACAACCTTTTGGATTTTTTGCCTTGTGCCTTCTTGTTAGCACAGCAAGTTAGTGCGGTAGGCAGTGTCTAAGGCTACATCACTGTCCTTTCAGCATGTACTTGTCTTTCTGACTAGCCTTGCTTGTTTGAAAGTCTTTATTGTGCTCAGATTTTTGAAGGGGCATACATATGTTTCACCCCACACTCTACACTCTTTTCTGCCCTATTTAGATATGAATTTCGTCTTGACTTTTTTTATGTGGAACCCTTTTACACACTTTCATGTTTGTAAGTTACATTTGTTGACTTTAAAAACAGTTCTTCCCGTGGTCATCAATGCGATAACGAACTATAAGTGCTGGGTGTTCACCCACCTTTCACCTGTTTTACCCAGAGAGACAGTCTTAAACAGATCTGTGACTGAGTTGAATGTCTGAAAAGTTTCAGCGCTCTGTCCATCATCTCCTTGTGATTGCTTTGTTCACCCTAAGTTGGCAGGGTATGCCCAGACGAGGGTCCCTTGATCCCTTTGCCACTGGATTCAAGCTAGCCTGGCTGATGAGGGGTGTTATCCCAAAACTGGTCCCAGCATGCTTGTTTGTGGTCCAGGGAAGAGCTGGCTTGGCAGTTCGGGCTCGACTGTTTCCATGAGGAACAGGGTCAAGGCTGATTTGCATATGGCTGGGTCTGAACTGGGGTGGCGAAGTGAGCTAAAGAATTATAATGGATTCAACCCAGATCTGTGGCTAGGAGTGAGTGTCTGAAAAATGTCAGCTCTCTGACCATCATCTCCTTGTGTTTGCTTTGTTTGCCCTAAGTTGGCAGTGTATGCCCAGATGTGGGTCCCTTGCTCACTTTGTCACTGGATTCAAGCTAGCCTGGATGATGAGGGTGTTACCCCAAAACCGGTCCCGGGATTCTTGTTTTCGGTCCAGGGAAGACCTGGCTTGGCAGTTTGGGCTGGACTGTTCCATGAGGAACAGAGTCAAAACTGATTTGCTTGTGTCTGGGTCTGAACTGGGGTGGCGAAGTGAGCTAAAGAACAATGATGGATTCAACCCAGATCTGTGACTGGGGTTGAGTGTCTGAAAAGTTTCAGCGCTCTGTCCATCATCTCCTTGTGTTTAGTCTTAAACACTAAACAGCTTTCCTGCCTAAGATGGTGACCCTGTGTCCCCTCTGGGGTAGTCTATTACTCTCGTCACTTTTTCCCCACCACCCCATACCACCAAGTAGTACATCGACTGGATCCTTGTAGAAAGTTGGCTATTACATCGATTGGATGAGTGAGGTTAGATTCAACGCTCACATTCAATCTGATGCTATCCATGTGTCTGCATTTAAGGGCTCTGAAAAAAGTGGTGGTGGAGCAGACTAGTGGTGCTAGGCGGCTCCAGTGACGCTAAGCCTGTGTTGCTTCCGGCACAAAGGTGGAGCTAATGCTACCTAGCAGTAGAGAAGAGTTATGCCAAAAGTTTCCTTGTGAAGTCTGGCACCTCGGGATATACAAAAGTTCGGGATTCTGCAAGTAGATTATCCACCAAAAAGATAGGCACTGAAGGTAAGTAACTTTTTCTTCCATCTCTTTCATCACTATTACTTCAAGTGTGGTCTAATCTCCTGGCTGTTCCTATTTCTATCTTTCAAGCTGACTATTTCAGGATTGAACTCAACACACACTAGAAGGCCGTTTTGTAATCTTAGTAACGTTTTGGAGTATCTAGGGTTGCTTCTGTGCTTGAAGCCTCTGTCCATTTTAGGTGTGACTTGTATGACATCTTATGATTCATGGCAAACATATAGCATTCTGTATTTTAATGCTTTCAGAGGAGTATTTTAGTTCCAGTTTTCTTTCTATTGTCTGTTTGGGTGTAGTATTTTAGGTCCAGTTTTCTTTCTATTGTCTGTTTGGTTGTGTCCTTCCACTTCCATTGGAATGTGTGAGGAACTATTTTTGCATCTGATATCAGTCTGCAAGCAGCTAGGTAGCAAGCCCCACAAAAGCATCTAACAAATGGATGCTACAGAAAAACAGAATCTTTTTTTCTGGAGCATCTATTTGTCAAATGCTTTTTTTCTACGTTTGATACCGAGCAAACAAGCATTAGGAAAGGGAATAGATTTGATGTTTCTACAGCGTGGTCAGGTCATAAAAACGTCAAGCCTATTGGCTTTGCAATTTCTTTTTCATAGTACTAACCCCACTACTGTGCTGTATTGCTTCCACCAATTGATTTGTGTTTACTCATAGTACACTGGTAACTTCAAAGATCTTATTGTAACCTAACAGCCATTGTTTCACTCCTTGGTTCTCTGTCCAGTGAGAACCAGGAACTTTCCTTTGCAAATCTAGTGAGTGCTGCTTATAGCTGTGCTCCTCCCTTTATCTCAAGCCATGGTTTTCAGTCCATCTTCATAGTTCTTCATTGGTACTTGTGTAGAAAGACAACTATTCTGAATACATGTCACCCTTTCAGAGTTATGCAGAGGAATAGCCCAGTGCTAACTATCACACTCACATGCATGATACCTCACAATGCAAGAATGTATGAATGTAAGTTCTCTCGCAAGCCTAACTAAAGGTAACGGAGATTCATGGAGGATCAGACGCAAGGATAGAGTCAGCAAGCGATCTGAGAGAGCCTCTTTGCTCCATTTTGTACAAATTTTTACAGATAAATTCAGACACAGAAATATCTATTCTACTGTCTGTATTTATTTGTAATCACAGAAAAAACTGAAAATAGGTATTCTTTTCATTGATCCTCAATGCTGTCAATAATAACTACCAGACCAACGTTTGCACAGTCTGGCCAGTGGGTGAGTGGGGGAAAAAAAGGGGAAGAGGTTTCCTAAAGAAGCCTTCAATATAATGTTGTGTATATGTCCTATAAGACAAGGAAGGACCGCAGCGACAGAACAGGACCGGGCATTGCACCCGTTACCGATATTGCTTGTATTGAAAGACCAAAATTATCTGCACATATGAGGAGCCCTATGGGACATTCCTGGAATATTTAGTCATGCAAAAGGAATAAAAATCGGGATTCTTGGAAGCCTTGCAAAAGCCCCAGGCTTGCTAGCCATCCAGGGGGCAAACCAATTGTTGGCTGCTTTTGAACTATTCCAAGGCTGCCTCAGAATCAACTATATTTGAACTACTGTAAGACTGCAACAGAATCATGTGAAAATAACAAGAAGGCACACCGTAAGACAGTGCCTTAGATATGTTGCAAGAAGAACTCTTATGCATTAATCGCAGCATGCGTTTTAATTATTGCATGATGCAATCTATAGTCAACTATGGGAAATACAAATATATGTATCATAAATGGCACAACATGTCAATATCATGCTTGTTAGTTCTTCAACATGTTCCATATGTTATAACTCCGCTATTTTAAATTATATTCCTCTTGCATTTTACTTTTGCATGAGTTGTGGGAATTGCACATTCGATATTATAAAAATAAAATTGGGATTGAAAGCGGTGGAGTTGGCCTAATCCTCAAGAGTGCACTACTTGTCTATATGTTGTTCCATTTGTCAGTATTCACCTTCTTAAGAATTACATGTGCTGAAAAAACTAGAAGTGTTGTTTCTGATTCATCTGTGATGCAAGTAGGGGATGCAAACAAGTAAGTGTTGCATCTTAGACCCTGACAGAACTGTACATTTAAGACCCAGAGTTTATACACAAGCCTGGATCATATCTTCATGGTTAGCTGTTTAGATTTAGTTGCATTAAACATTATGTATATGTGGCCAAATGAATGACACTAAGCCTGTAGGGGACAGCATTGCTTAAATCTTAAGTCAGCTTTGTTATTCGACCTCAGCTTTGGCAGGTCAGCTGGGTTGGGGTTGCCGCTGTCCATCAAATACAGTATATCTGGACTGTCTAGTGCTTGGAAGGAATGGGAGGAGTAGGAAGCTTACCCATGGTACTAGCTGAGTGGACAGCTAGCCTTCATTAAAAGAACATACCCGCTTATAGATAGGAGGATAGGCTGCCTGCCCTCCATTGGCTTGTATGGCCAGGTCGCCAGCTGACCACTTAATGGACTTTCCTGCAAAGAAGGAACGTTCTGGAAAAAGGGAAAGCCAACACACCCGTGAACGGGTGTTGTTTGGTGTTCGGTCTCTCACTGAACAACATATTAAACATGACTGTGGGAATAGGTTGGCCAGCTGACAATCGCCTCCAAGACCCAAGAGAATACACCTTATTGCGTGCAAAAGAGCCAGAAAAATGCATAGTTTCTTTCTTCCTAGCCATGGAAGAAATAAAAAATAGGCAGGTAGCACAACTACATATGCTCTGCACTTCAGTGCCCTCTTGCTGCGGGAGTTTTCCCCCAGGGTTCTTTGGAGTAGGTAACCTGGGGCATTACGGTCGGGGAAGGAGAACTCCGTAAATGCTGCAGATGGTGTAGCAGCTGGGGAGCTGCTGAGGTTTATAGGGCGTATATTGTGCTAAGTAATATGTCTCCAAAGATATAGTGTGCCATCTGTCACCTACTATTGCTCGTATCGCTGTCCATTTATTTCTTCTCTATGGTACTGAGGCACACTCAGCTCACACATACTACACTTGGGTGTGGGACACTATTCAGAGTTTCCCTGGTGGAACTATATTTCTTCTGGTTCCTTTTCCCCCAAAATATGCTGATCCCTAAGTGAGCCTTATATATTTTCTGAAGAAAGGTGGATACACCTTTTTACCCGGTGCCTAGCTACAGCAACCACCTGTTATATTAACAGAATTATACATTTTTGATGTTCATTTGTGGAGTAGTTGTAGGCTATAATTGCTGATCTAGGTCCACAGCCCGGCTTCTATCCTTCAACTCAGCGGGTGCTGCCAAGTTCAGCAAAGTATGGGCTGTGCTTGTAAAGAGAGGAAGGCCCCCCCTATTTCCTGACCTATCTCCTTAAATAAGAGTCATACGGTTACAATGAGACCCTTCTTCTAAGTCCTTTGCAGAGGCTGGGACTGAGCAGTTTTGCAAGCAGAGGGTGAGGAAAGATGTGTGGTCTACGTAAAGGTGGGGATGTTGACATTTCTCTTCTACCAAGCATGGTCCATACGCAAGGTCAGCGGGAGATAAAGTGGGCTCAGAAGCTTCACCACAAAGAATTCCATTGAAGGCAGTCACTTGATCTTCTCAAAGTATTAGATTTACTTAGTAAATCTAATTAACATTACAGTAGTAATGTGACTAGGAAAAGTAGTACCAATGATCACCAAAACAGTGAGCTCATAGCACATAAATTGCCAAAAGAAACAATATGCAAGCCACATCAGTAGAGCATCATCAAATAGTGTAATTGTTAGCCTGATCATGAGTGTGTTCTGCACGGCAAGATGAGTGTGCTCAGTGCCTGTAAGATGGGCTTCTCAGAAATTAGCTCAAATGTGCTCTACTAATGAGTGCTCTAAAATGTGCTCTACTAATGTGTGCTATCTACTACCTGCAATTACGGTGGTGGGGTATATGATGCTGCACCAACTACCTGTGTTTTTTATAGTTGATTCAAACAATGTTTCGTATGATACCTAGCGACCAATGCCCACCTCCCGAAACCTGCCACTGACTAAGGTTTCAAATACATCAAGAAAACACACTCCGGAAGCGTCACAAGTCTCCCATATGGCCGTATGAAAAGGCTGGCGATTAAGTGCGCAGTACACTCATGTCCCTGAAGAGGACAAGTTATTACGGATCAGTACACAGTGAAAAAACTTTTAAAGACTCAACAACCGAAATGTAAAAAAAATTAAATAGTGCCGATCGAACTAGGCCATCACTCTTAGGACATCCTTCGCAATGGCGTGAATATAAATTACTTGCCCTGAAGAAGCCCGCAAGGGTGAAACGCATTGGCTGCTGTGTATTTAATTGTGAATAAAAGAATCTACAGAATCAACTAGTTGAAAGACTGGCCTTTTCTGTCATCACCGTCCTCAATTATTTGTGGGATTTGAACCCGATGAACTTTTTCTCAATAACGAAAATGTGCTCTACTAATGTGTGCTCGAAAATGTGCTCTACCAGTGTGTGCTCGAAAATGTCCTCAACTAATGTGTGCTCGAAAATGTGTTCTGTTAATGTGTGCTCGAAAATATGCTCTACTAATGTGTGCTCGAAAATGTGCTCTACTAATGTGTGCTCGAAAATGTGCTCTACTAAATAAATTAAAGTCTTAGAGCGTTTTGAGCAATACGAACAATTCATATGTACAGACTAAAATAATTATGGCACATTTGACACATAGCATTCTGTCCGCATAAGAAAAGTTGCATGAAAATAAAAGTCTTTTCTCTTGCTTTCCATCCGGGCACCTGTATCTTTAAAATACAAGTACGATACAGTGTGATTTTCAGTGTGGGTGCTCATTACATTTATATAATGTTTCACCTGAAGGTTAACAATAACTTTGAAATATATTGCATGTATTCATTTATTTTCACAACAGATTCTTGCATATACTTCCGGTAGTAGATGAAGCACTGCATAAATATAACAATATGAGAACATTTGCACTTCTGCCAAAACATGCGGCAGACTTTGGCCTGGTAATGTCACATCCATGAGTCATGGAAAGATGCGACAGGCCAGCCATCCAGGCAGTTTAAACTAATTCACAATATGTTTCTGTTTACAGAGAAATAAACAAGTGCACATGTATTTATCCTGCTCGTTTTAAAGCCTACTGTGTTAGCAACTACAAAATAATGTTTCTAATTTGATAATCATCTTTCTCGTGGAGACTGCCCTCTCCTTTCACTCATGCCTGTTGCTGTAGCCGTTAAAGTCGGGGTGAGCACAACATGAGTGACATCCACAACAGCTCAAATGCTCTTTGGGAGGCTGCTAGAGCCAGGGGGTAGATTGCACTCCCTCGCGCTCCAGGGAAACACAACTGTTTACATTCTGCCCACAAAGGTTGGAATTTAGTAATAGCTTTGTAGTGCTCCACAAGGGGTAGTACCAGTCATTAAACAACCTTGCCTTTTTTATTGCCATTCACATTTTTCCCATAACTCTGTGGCAAGGCTTTATTGACCAGTAAAGCCCTGTGCGACAGAGTTTCAGCTTCTATTTGGTTGATTTTTTTTTCTTAGTTTGTTGCATACATTTTCTAGTTCCATTTACGATATAGCATACATCTAAAAATGCTTTTATGTAAATATTGTATTTACTCCTGCATTACAGATGTTGTGATAACTGAATTCTGGACTGATATTGACTCGATTATCATTGATTCGGAACTGATGAGTGGAGCTCACCCACTGCCGGCTGCCCCGGGACTCACACAGTATCAACAGAGTGTCGCTAAACTTGCCATATCAGCAATATCATTGATGGCTATCCCTGACCCCTCAAGTTATCGTCCATCTTCAACTGCTTCTTCGAGGAATGCCCACCAGTTGTTATCGCGTCTGTTGAATTCAGAGTCCCATGAAGTGCGTTTGCTGATTTTAGAAGCTGTTCTCATGTGGATGGAGCACGTTGACCCTAAGCAGAATGCAGTGGAAATCACACCTCTCTCAGGCTTATTGCATTTTTTTGATGAAATCTTCCTGAAGTTGGCATTTGAAGAAAAGCACCCAGATTGTTTCTGCAAGGTAAGGCAGTCAGCGATGAGATGCTTGTTTGGTGTGGACCAATGGACTTGTTGAGGTGGATGACAACCATAGGATGTCAAAGGCTAGTGTGTCAATGTATTTTAACATGCAGGTATATGACTATCAAAAGATTTACACCACTCTTGTATGAGAGATGTTTTCTTTCTAATTTCCACATGTGTAATTGTTTAGCTAGAAAATTAACCTTGTAATAAGGCCGGTATTTTCACAAATGAAGTATGAGCAGACCAGGACTCACTAGTGAGTCAAGTAATGTCCCTCCCACCTTCATGCAAGTGAATGGCTAAATGTATAAAGGTCAATCTACATTTTTAAAGCTAGTGTCTTCTGCCTGAGTTTCCTGAGCCACCTTGGCCATTATCCCTTAACCTCAAAGTTTGCTTTGCTGTCTCAGATCACCAGATCGTTGGGTGAATGAGAAGCGGGGAGGTTGCCTACGGATTATAATGTTCCCAGGGACTTCCCATCATTGAAGTACAAATATTGTGTCCACAAAGGAGGGGAGAGGAGTTGGCCTAGCGGCTAGGGTGGTCGACCTCGAATCTGGGTAACTGGGTTCGAGTCTCGGCAATGACGCTGAACATCCTGTGATTCTTGGCAAATCACTTAATCTCCCCGTGCCTAGCAAAAATGAATGTGTGTCCACATGTAATGCAACTGGTGCTATGTGAAGCGCTCTGATACCTGAATCGGGTCAAATTCGCGCTATATAAAACACTGTGTAAAAAAAAAAAAAAATGACCTCTTAGGCAAACAGAACAGTAATGCTCTTGATGGCAAGTTGCCTGCTACTCTGTATATGTCTTCCACCTTCGCTAAGCTAACTCAGTGGACTGTTGTTCCTTCATCGCTTTGGATCTATTGGTTCGGATCCAATCCTAATTTCTAGTTGAATGATGTAGTAAATAAAAGCTTTATTAAATGTCCACTCCTGTCACTATCTCCATCAACCTAGGGGAGAGATAGTGTTAATAAAGGGCGACCTGAAAATGAATGCTACAACAA
This sequence comes from Triturus cristatus, assembly GCF_964204655.1. Taxonomy (NCBI): domain Eukaryota; kingdom Metazoa; phylum Chordata; class Amphibia; order Caudata; family Salamandridae; genus Triturus; species Triturus cristatus. Next base: position 1,638,073,660 of record NC_140589.1, read on the forward strand.
CAGAATATATGATCCTTGTAATAGAGTGATGATACAAAGTCCGTTCTATTGTGAGGCGTTTATGGCTTCTTCCTGGTATACTTCATTGCAAGTGTCCATACTTGAGGAAAGGTTTTCCTAAAAAAGGATGCTGGACTCACCCACGTGAAGTGGCATGATTCATCATAATATCCCCTCCTCACTGTGGGAGGATGCCAACAGTGGGCGTACTTCGAGCTCTTGGTTGTTTTTTTAGGTCTGCTGTTAGACAAGTCATTTTGATTAAAATATACTTAGTTAGAGGGGCTTTCAGCCAGCCGTTTGCATCCATTGGTCTCTTCAACTGTCATTCACATTTTGATTTTTCCCACCACGTAATACAAAAGGCTTAATGGAGTCAGCCCATTTGAGGCATTGGTTTCTTTCTCCGACTGGCTGCATTTTGCCCATGCAAAATACCATAAAACTCTATTACTAAAACATTGAAGGATGCCAGCTTGTGCCTCTGCATGCGCGGATAGCCACTTTAAAAAAAAATTTGTAATGAAGTTTTACTAAAATATTTTTTAAAAACTTTGCCAAAGCCAAGAGGGTGGCGTCCTAAGTGAGATCTATTGGCTAGATCAGTGGTAGTTTTGGGAGGTAGCAACCTATTCTTGATGTTTTCAAGACCATCCTACTTTGTATGGGCGAGTGTCCAGTGTTCTTGTGTGTGTTTTTTGTTTTTTGTTTTAAGGACTGCGTCAAATATTCATTAGTAGGTCGTATGGATATACCTCTTCCAAAATTAACCTTTTCATGCGAGAATCTAAACTGCCACCTAGAGGTTTCCATTAAAAGCGAACACTTGCCCCATTAGGATTATGATTGTGGTTTCACAGGTTAGTCTGCTCATCAGCTCTCAACTCAATTTTCAGGTGCTCGGAATTCTTTTTCACATGGACACAAAAAAGCTACTTCCTAGCCCTGCGCACTGCAAAGAAAAGGATAACAAAGAGTTATTGAAATGGATTATGAGTATTGCAGACTCTTCGTATTACAGGTACTGCATTCTTTTTTCAATTCTTTATGACCACCTGAATAAATCCACTCGACTTCGAAAATTTGGAAAGCTACTTTTGAGTTTATTTTTCAATTGAATCAATGCAGTAATGCTCTTAATTGCTTCCCAAACATATTCATGTTTTCTTAAAGTGTTCATTTAATTTGCAAGTTATGTTGCATTTTACTTGCATTATTTTACTTTCTAGTTTTGGTTTGCTGTTAACATTTCCATAAAATTGGTCTTCAATGGAAGTGAGCTATGTGGAATTGTAGAGTGGCTGTCTGATTCTGGGTCTTGTCATGGTGCTAATGTTTCATCTCTTCATCGTGTATCATTCTACCTTAGACTGGTGATAATTAAACAATGAGAGGGCTCTGAAATATTCTTTAGGACTTCCCTGTGAATTCTACATCCAAATCACAAAAATCTGTAACTCATGGGATCTTGGCTAGTCAATATAGCATCAGCACTGAATCGGAGGAAGCTCAAGCGGAATGTCTTACAAATCATTGTTAATGAGAAGACGAGAACCTGACCCAACTCTGCTTAGATCTTTAGAATTTAGAGATTTAAATTTCGAGTTTTTGCGTATGAAGTGTGTCATTCTGACGGCTATAAAGAATGTTTCAAAATCTCTTTACAGTTTTGAACATTCAAGAATGGATTTTTTTCACCTGTTTTCCTTGTGGGCAGGGAGTGAGGCAGGGCATCGTCCATCGTCATGAGCCTCCCTGTGGTATCTGTATAGGGCACCTGAGCTGCCTCTGAGTGCATTGGCTAACTGTGTGACATCCAGTCACCAAACTCCAGAAAATTCAAACGGCAACATAAATAGTGAGTCATAAATTTGACAAAGAATCTATTAACCTATGAATTATATGCTGACATCTCTGCTCTACTTAAACTGCAAAAATTTGGCTGGTAGAGTGGATAAAAGTTGTTTGTTCTTCTGAAGCAAACTTCGGGAGTTTGTTTCAGAAATGGCTCTTAGAGAAATTGAACCAGATGGCCCGAAATGCTGCTACTTTTTTTATTTTAACCATTTTATTGGTTTGAAAAAAGAACAAGATATTTTGCTACATTAACCACATTATGTAGACTTGGAGAATCTGAAGCTGGTGGTACTCTGTGCTGAAAGAGCATGAGCTCGGTACTGTAGTTAACTTGTTCCTGTTGTAAAGAAACATTTATCTTTTTCATATTTATAAATGAACGTACTCAATGTTTTTTAAGATGCCTTAGTTAAGCCCTCTAAAGAACTTTGTTGCAATTAAAGCTGTTTGTTTTTGGAGATCTTCTGGTTAGATATGATACACAATACTTGCTTTTAAATTTACTGTAATTTCATGTGACCTCTGCCTTTATTTTCAGCGTGGAAATCCAAGGATTAGCTCTAAAGTTGTCCTCAAAGTTGGTCATCTATTTTACATCAAGCATCCAAGAGGTAATGCAATCCGTACAACTAAATATTTTCAGGTTAAAGGGCACATTTAACTTGACTGATGGAAATCACGACTTTGTTTCATATTCAATGTTCAAAAAGTGAAGCCGAAGTGAGTGATAATGGGAAAATTGTCATGAGCTACACTACACAAGGTCATCTGATGAATAAAGTTAAAAGTCACTGATCAAAATGTTTAGTAACATTCTCTTATTTAGTGCTATGAATTCCAACAATGTGTAGTTAAAATAAAGATGCATTTAACCCTAGCCGTTTTCATGAACTCTTATGCCCTTCATATTAAAGAACCCATCCATCCTCACATAGATGTCAGCAGCGTCGACTTTTAAAACTTTAACAGTCTCCCTCAGTTTGGATGGGCTAGGACATTTTCATAACTTGGAAAAGAGGCACCAGGGCACAGTTCTAAGATATTGATTGCAATGGGAGTTTTGTTCCAGAAGCAAAGTATTATTCTGTGTGCATATGGGGATTTTAAACGTAATAGCTCTGAATAATTAAGTTCTTGAATTTGTTTCAGTAGCTGAGTTGAACACATTATATGCTTTTCAGATTGATGGTTGTAATAGTGCAGGCATACTTTCGTATGTTTAATAGTTAATCATTATTTACGCATTTTTTCTGTTAAAGAATCTCAGGCCATATTGCTTTTGTTTTTCCTCTTATAATGAGTTTGTGCTGGGTATTTTTAGGTTTCTACTGCTGCTTGCAATATATAGTGTTGGAATGTGGTCACTCACAGAGGTTACGCTTTGAGTGGCTGTTCTTCAGCCCAATTAAGCAGCCTAGACCGTGAAGAGCTGCCGTATAATTGTGCTGGATACTTCTAACCGTAGATTCCTTACCTTTAGAATGTTTCCCAGGTGCCAGTATGGTTCTGGAAAGCTCTCAGCAGTGCCCCTGCGTGCCGCCAGGTGGAGCTCTGCAGCTTTGCACCAGGTCCATACCGAACTGAAAATGACAGAGTGGAGCTGTATATAAGCCCCAACCCACACACTGAAGTCCTTCCTTTCTTTCCGCTCCTTCTTAGGTGAATCAGGAGAGCCACTCTAACTTTCATTGTGCCCTCGATGACTTCTAAAAAAAAATGAGAAAACCAGTAGACTAGGGCACAATGTCCCCTCATAAAATTACAGGCTTCAAGCCATGCCATGACTGTAGGAAACAGATGTCAGTCACAGACCCACACAATGTGTATCTCTGGTGTTTGAGTTTGGGCCATGATTCAAACTTGTGTGACCAGTGCACACTTATGCTTCCTAAAGAGATCTGGAACTGGGAGGTGAAGATGTATGTCGCCTAGCACAGGGAAGAAATCAAAACATTTGCACTGGACCCGCTCCTGGTGGCGGGCGAGAGACTGGTCCCAGGAGTCTTCTAGTAAGTCAAAGTCTAAATCAAAGACAAAACACAAACAAGCGAGGCGAGACGCTTCCCCATCCCACCATTCGGTGTCCAAGTAGAGGGCGCAATACATTCCATTCTCCTCTGGGGTCCCCCAGTATGGAGCCAATCTCCCAATTGATCCAGATGTGCTCTGATTTCCCCAGGCCATCTGTGACACCGCAACAAGTGGAAGCCTTCAAGAAGGCCATGCAGCAGCTATTTGGTGCTTTACCAACTCCCTCAGGTGCGCCTCAAGGATCCACAGGGGCCTTCATTTGTTTTTCTGCCGCTAGATTCCCCTCCCTGCATGCTATCTGACCCCGTGGGATTCGTTTTGGGTCCAGTACCGACTGACACCTACACCCCTGCAACTCCTCGGCACCTGCGCTGATGTCTCTGGCGACCGTAGACCAGGTGATCCTGATTCCGATGTCCGACCCTGACTCTCAGCCTGATGTCACCCTAAGAAATAATGAAAGCACAGCCATTGTCATATAGCTTGGATGGGGTGGGGGGGGGTTCTGGCAAACATTATGCAAGCCAGCAAGGACCCAAGTCCTCCTTGAATTCTTCACCTGTGGCATCTGCCTCTAAGCTCTTTAGTTTGCCCTTAGGATCCAAACCGTAGGGGGGCAGGGTTCAATTTTTCCTCCCATTATGGCGAATCATTACATCCGACAAATGAGTCATTAAAATTGTGTAGCATGGTTATGCCATACCTTTTTTATCTGTTCTACCACATCGTCCTCCTCTGTCCTTTTGGAGGATCGCCTCTCCATTCTGTTGGAATAGGTGCTAGTGTACTGCTGTACAGGAGCTATTGAGAGGGTCCCGGACTCTGAAAGAGAAGAGGGTTGCTACTTTCAATATTGTTTTCTGCCGAAAGAGGACAGAGACCATCTGCTTGTAATTGGCCATTGTCCTCTGACTGCCTTAATCAGAAAGGACACATTCAAGAATCTCACACTGACCCAGATTCTACCCACACTTGATCTTGGAGACTGGATGGTGTCCTTAAACCTGTAGGATGCACATTTTCACATACCGATCTTGTGGTGCCACGTGTTATTTGAGGTTCAACGTCAGTAAGGATCATTTTCAGTTTGCAGCGCTCTATTTGGCCTCACCAGTGCCCCTTAGGTGTTCATAAAAGTGATGGCATTGGTTGCTACACACCTTCAGAGGTTGGGAGTGCCAGTCTCCTCCTACCTGTCGGATATCAGACTTGCTACAGTCAGTCAAACTCCTTCTTCAGAAGACAGCAAAACTGTTGTCATCATTAGGGTTCACAATTAACGAGCTGAAGTCGTACCTGATTCCATCGCAGAGGTGCCATTCATTGGATACAGTGCAATTGAAAGCCTTTCCCCCACATCCAAGAGTCCAGGATATTCAGGTTATGAATTCAATGTTTCATCCTCAGTCCTGGATCTCAATGAGAGCATCTCTGAGGCTTCTTTGCCTCTTAGCCTCTTGCATTTTCCTGGTCAGCTACGCCAGGTGGCACATGCACGCTCTGCAATGGAATTTGGAGTCCCAAGGGGCCTAGCACCTCAGAAATCTGGCAGGTTCCAAAGATTTCAGAAGGAACTGCTTGCAATCTGCAGTGGTGTCTGCTCAAACACAATTTATCAAATGGCAGACCCCTCTCCTATCTCCATCCAGAGCAGACAGTGGTAATGGATACTTCTCTAATGGGCAGGGGAGGTCGCCTAGGGGAGGTGAAGATCAGAGGACTCCGGTCTCCGGAGGAAGTCATGCTCCAAATCAATCTGTTGAAGCTGCGAGCCACTGGTCTGGTGTTGAAGGGTTTACTACAATCTATCAAGGGGAGGCTGGTGCAGGTTCTCACGGACAACATTACCATCTGGTACTTCAACAAGCAGGGTGTAATGAGGTCCTGAGTCCTGTGCCAGGTGGCTGAGCACCTTTGGCATTGACTGGAGTGCCAGGGCATTTTCTTGGTGGCAAACCACCTGGTGTGATCCTTGAATGCCAGAACCGATTAATTCAGTCTGTGATATCTAGCAGATCATGATTCGCGTCACATCTGGAGCTCGCATAGGGCACCTTCCAGCAGTAGGTCAACCGCGGCTAGATCTTTTCGCCACCATCGACAACATGCAGTGTCAACAGTTTTGCATGTTTGAGTTCTGCAAAAAGACTTTCTAGGAGATGTATTCCTGGCTGGATTGGAACTTAGGACTCCTGTACAACATCCCGCCTCTGCCTTTCCTTCTCTAGAACAAACAGGCCAAGTCATCCTAGTGGCTCCGGATTGGGCTAGGATAGTATGGTACCCAGACCTTCTGGGCAGAAGCATATGCCCTTCGATCAGGCTCCCACTTCGAGCGGATGTCCTCTCATAGTAGCAGGGCAACATCCTTTACCTGAACCTGCACAATATAGACATCCAGGTGTGGATATTGAGTGGCAGCAGTTAACTGTATTTGATCTGCCAGAAATGTTGGATGTTTTACTTGCCACCAGGCACCCTTCCACAAAGTCCATCTATGCGGGCCACAGGAACAAATTTGTGGCCTGGTGTGGAATTCGCAAGTAGCCTTCTTAAAAGACAATCTGTCAGATATCCTATTCGTTTGTCTTTGACCCAGCAAGGCCTTGGAGTGGACACTATAAAATGTTATTTGTCAACCTTTCAGCATCTTTACATTTATCATATTAACCGTCCTTGTTTAAATCACCTATTGTGATGCAGATAATGAAAGGTTTGGCACACATTTCCTTTCAAACTGTTAGTAATGTCACAGTGGGACCTTAACTTGGTCTTGGCATTTCTTATGTGTATGCCCTTCCAGTCGATGCATAGTCGCTTGATGTGTTTCTGACCTTAAAGATCATTTTACTCATTGTGATCACTTCACCTCATTGCACGAGTGGGCTTCATAATTGCAACCACCCTACACCACCTTCTTTCTGGACAAACTAGTGTGGAGGACGTGGGCAACTTATTTCCTACAGTTGTGGGCCCATTCCACTTTCGGCAATCCGTCACTCTCCCAATGTTTTTCGCCCCTCCTCACCATTTGAAAGAGGAGGAGAGTCTCCAAAGGTTTGACCCCGGGAGGGCTTTAAGCATAGACATTGATAGTTCTAAGGACCATCGTGTGGATGGTCAGCTTTTTGTGGAGTTGTTCAGCACAAAGACATAAAGCCCGTACAGAAGAGAACTTCATAGAGGTGGATTGTCCTCTGCATTATGATTTGCTACGAACTAGCTAAAAAGCAGCCTCTGTAAGGACTGAGAGCCTATTCAACTAGGGCTAAGGCTGCTACAACTTCGTTGGCACATGGTAGCTTGACATCTGCTAGGCTGCGAAATGAGCATCGGTGCACACATTTGCAAAAAAGTACTGGCGTGATAGCCGGGTCCAACGAGAAGAGCAATTTGTCTGTTCGGTCCTGTAGGACTTTTTGGTCTGCATCTTTCTTCAGACCCTCCACTTTTGGAAGGTGCAGCTTTGGTATAAATTCTATAGGTGAAGAATTTGCGGTTAGAAGTATCTATTGGAAGCACAAGTTACTTACCTTTGGTCATGCTCTTTATCATGGATATTGTATCTAACCGCAAATTCCTCACTCTACTTCCACCTCCCCATTCTTGCGAGTGGCCTCTTTTTACATCTAAAAAGGTCCCAAATTAGAGATATGCACACTGGTACTAGATGTCCAAGAACTAAAGCTCTAGCACTTGTGTGATGTAGAATGTAGAGTTGAGCCTCCCATTTATTTGCTCCATTGCTTGTATCTTTACCTGATATGCCTGGTTGCTGCTATTTCCTCCTCCCTTGAAGCTTAATTATCTAACAACTATCTCATGTATCTTCCATGACTAAACTTTGAACATAGGGTGAAATCTTGCTCGCCTCTGGAAGATCCATATTTTGAATAGTCTTCCTTCCTCCTCTTCCTCGCAGTGACTTTAACCTAACCATTGTAATTAACATAGTTTGTAAGTAATTAATTTGTCTCTTTCCCAGGCTAAATTAACCCCGATTTGATTAGTCCATAATTGAGGAAGTACAACAGTAGATCTTTGCAGTTACCTGGATAATACAATGTCAGAAAAGCGTAGGGCTTTACATGCGGCAGGATGGGAAGGAATAGATAAAGTAAGTGCCTTAACAGGAAGAACAGTTTCTTTTTTAGGGGCAGGCCTGCTCTTTGATGGAAAGTCAGAATAGCAAAAAGAAATTGATGTCCTACAAAAAGGGATGTGCTTTGTCCCTGTTAATTGAGTGAACATTTTTAAAAAGATAGAATTTCATTTTTTTTAATGGTTTAATTGAAGCACGAGGAATAGAAATAAATTCTAAGTTTCATTTTACAAGTCACAGAATACTTTACCAGTTTGAAAAACAGTAACATTAGATGCAAATCAAATGTAATTTCAAAAAAGATGCTAAAATTCAGATAAAAGCATTAACTAAATTAAAGTAGCAGCATTTCGATAACCCAATGTCCATGACTGCAGAGATTTTAGTAAAAAAAAGATGGAAGGAGTACCTTATGATATTACAGCCCTATATACATTTGTACCACATCATGCAGGATTAGAAGCCATTGCATGCAGAATCCTCCGCAGGTTCATTGCTCCTTAAGCGACTCCGTCATATGCAGGTCATATTAATGGGAACATTTGACATCGAGTGGATCAAATATTGAAAGATTGTTTTCAGGGTAATTGATAACATTTCTTTTGTGTACAAGACCAAAGAAGTACTTAAAATTAACATGAACAAATTAAATGAAAACATGAAATAATTAAATGTGCTCTTTCAATTAGTTGCACTCGCATACATTGCTTGTGACATTTCAATTAAGCATAAAAATAAAGCATAGAAAATGAGTCTTTGTAGAAAACCCACAGACAGGAACAATTTAATTCATTACATTATCTTTCATAGCAAAGCCTCATTTACTATTTACTGTTCCACAGTTTCTTCATGTAACAAGAAATATATCTGATGAAGAGGAATTTCATTAAGCACAAACAATAATTACCAATAAATTTAAGGAAAGAAGTTTTCCTGCAGTTATGCTGTTAAATGCAACTGAAAGAGTGAACCCAGTTACGAGAAATGAACTATTGACAAATCACAAACAAACTTATTTGTGTGACCGAAGAAAGAGCAAGATGGCAGTGGTAATTACAGACTTCCAGAACCTCTGTCAAGTTTCTTAGAAAGTACACAAAATTCAGTATAGTGTGCTCAAATGAATAAACACTATGCCATCATAGTAGTGAAAGTTCATATGTGGAAAAATAATTTCCCCATATATACAGATATTGAAAAATCCAGAGCACTACACAATAAAGTGTTTGTGATTCTTCACTGTTGCGAATCCAATTTTTAATTAGTTTAAACACTTCCAAACACCACAATGTTATACAAAAACCAATCCTGTAATGTCTCGAAACCTGGGTGGACTAGATATGCGAACTACTTGAGACCTCCAGTGCAGTAGCCGGTACTCATGTACCTTTGTGATTGCACCATTCGGTCAAAGTGCAAACATTAAATACCGGCGTGGGCTTTTTCGGCCCTTAGCCAGTGGAAAAACAGCCCGTATAGGCTCTGTAAGAAGTATCTCTGCGACCCACTCTGTATGAAGTATATCCAGTTCACCTAGGTTTCGAGACAATACAGGATTGTTTTTTCTACTTACCCCTTTTTATCATGAAGGAAGTACTGACACTAAAACCTCATTTTGGAGAAGAATATATGGGGTGTTTTTTAACCATCAGCAAGCCTTGATAAAGTCGTCAACACGACGAAACACGTCGGCTGTGTGCGTCATCTTCTGACCTGCGTGTCAACAATATTCTGGCTGTCAATTTTTTATAAATATGGACTTTGTATAAAATTGTGTTGTGTTGAAGTGTTTAATTAAAACTTGGATTCGCAACATTGACGGATCACAAATACTTTATTGTGTAGTGCTCTGGATTGTTCAATAAACTTATTTATGTAATGAAATATTTAGAGCAAATTTAAAAAATCACGAAAATTAGCCAAAATAAATGTTCATTATATACATTGGATGACATACTGAAAAGTATATATGAAGCAAGATTAACAATTTTAATTGTTTTCAGGGATGTGGAATTCACAAAGCGCCGACACCTAGGACATATTGTTTGGGGTCAAGGGCAACAAGTTTTTATGTGTATTTTGTCCTTGGGACAAGTAGGCCCAACCCCCTGCAGCACAAAACCTTTAGCTGCTAGTTTGCAGCACCAATTATGGATCAGGGAAGGGCACTGTCTGCAGTTAATATAATATTTGTGTCCACGTGTTAATGCTGTATTAGGTTGAGTGCTCTAAGTAAATGTTGTAAGCTCGGACTACTGACAGTGAATCCAGTATCAAAATGTGTACACACGTTTTCAAAGTTTAGCAATTTGAGGCTTTGTATAATGCTTCGAGAAAGCTCTGTAATGTTCACTGTTTACATGCAAATATTTGCAGAAGCTTCAAAACAAGATTGATGATTCTTTGCTTTCAAAATATAATGTTCACAAAAAAATGCAAGTAGGAAAAAAACATTTCGCTAAACTACTGTAAAATTGTAGGTACCAATTCTTTGCAGCATTATTTAGCAAAATGTGTTGATGTATGCTAGTATTTCCCAAAAATATTCATAATGCAAAATCAGTGTAACCAGTTTCAATAAGATTATGGGAAAGATAAAAAATAAACAAGCATTGGGAAAGTCAGTAGGTCTGAAATTGGTGGTTTTGGAATGGTTTTTGTAAAACCTTATTGGTGTGGGAGCTGCCAGGCCCTCACCGTTATAACAAACATTGGCAAAAGCAAAACATATTTGGTCTCAAAAAGCAGACATTGCCACAGTAGTTCCTGGCACTGAACAAAACGACTTTGTGTGCCGTTATGCTTCTTGTAAAAGAGCAGAATACTGCCGCTCTCAGTAAAACCAGCCAATAGACAGAGAGAGAAAGAGACAGAATTTTAATAAACACAAAGGTCACGGTTAATGCCTCACCTAATTTGGGGCCTAATTATTAAAGAAAGTCTCAAAAGTGCACCCATGGTATATGTCCTTGCATTAAGTACAGATTTACTGCTTTAGTGAATTCACAAGAATTTACAGAAGTAGGCCAAGAACTAGTACTCCTAGAAAATATTTGTCAACTGCATTTAAGCATGAGCAAATATGCTGTGTAGATTTGCTCATGTGAAAATCTTGAGTGTTTGCAAGTTTACCTTCCCTCTAACCACTTTTTTCCCCAGCCCTGGCAGACGTTTTACGTTTGCCATTGTCAGGAGTAAATGTCCAACCTTTCTCAGTATGGGAAAAGATTAGAGAAGAGTTGATGAAAACTTAAAACATACAGGTTAGCAGGTTTGCATAGACTCAAAGGGCATTCTAACTCTGGAACTATTGCTTACCACTACCTTCAGCCCCAGTATGTAGATCTGCGGATAAATGGCACGATAAGGGAATTGCTAGTATTCAAACCCAAATATGGTATGAGCCCAGGCATAATCAGAGAGGCTATTATCAGAACAAGTAGATTTATGAAGCAGCCTGCCCCATGGACAAGTAGATATTTTATTAAATTCCACACCCCAGTGTATTTATATAGCACTTACTACCCCTGACGAGGCATCAAAGCGCTTAATTGCATTTGAACAAGGTTAAAACACTGAAGATACTCTAACAAGAGCTGAGAAAACTCAGGTAAGCAGCAGTAAGACCGCTTTCACTACCTCTTAAGGAGAGCACTTTTCAGCCCAAGTGTTCAATTTGCAATATTGTTAGAGGCCTTTTTGTACATCACCCAATTTTAGGCAGAAGGACTGAAATAAAACAATGCATAGTTTGTGAAACTGGCTTCTGTATTTACTTATTCAAATAGCCATGCAAACTACTGTATACACAGAAGACGGAATGCACCTCTAGAAAAATGACGGCTTAAACACAAAAGCAGTATCTGAGCAGGATGCATGAAAGCACTAGTAAACCACATTTCTGATCATTAGCTAGAGGGGGTGACTGTGATAAACACTTACTACAGAAAAAAATTGACTGATTGTAATGTTGCCATACAGTAGTCCCCAATGGCTTGAATAAGATTATTTACTCTTTTGTTTTTTCTTTTTTTGTAACAAGCCATGGAATAGAAACATCAACTGGTACTGCAACATGTAGTAGGAAAATAAATTCCTGATAGAGAATTCTAACTGTAGATTAATAACCTTTTGAATACTCCCCAGGCATCAGACTAGATCTGGAATCATTTCAGCAGTATCTCTGCGAGCCGGAAGGTGGTGCCCTGCTGCTCCACATGGACACCGTTCCACAAATTACATGATGGGCCTATATAGGTGGCACTCCCTTACGCTGACCTCAGTTCCTTTCTTTCTGCACCACCAGGTGTGAATCCAGAGTTCCCTTTGTGTCTCTCAGAGACATTTCACCTAAAACTTTCTCCAGTATGCAAAGGATGTCACTGCCAAAAACGTCAAGTTTTAATCCCTGTAGCTATTGTCAAAGACAAATGTCTGTGACAGATCTCCACTAGGTGTGCGCATCAATGAACCTAAAGGGCCTCAGGGTACGCGAGGTGAAACTCTACTCACCAAGCATAAGAAGACTCCATATCTGATAGAGACTTCTAGTTGCAGATTCCTTACCTTTGAATTCCTCCGGCTGTATCCTGAAACTTTTGCGTGAGTAGTACCCCCTGTGCGTGCCACCGGGTGGGTCCATTCGGCTCTCATCGTTAGCGTCGGTTATGATGTCACGGCCACTTATATAGGCGCCACCAAGGCGTGCGGGCGTCAGTTCTTTTCTTTCTGCGCTAGTTAAGCACCTATCTGGGAAGATCTACCCCTGGCGATTTTTGGCATGTTCTCACGATTTTTGTTGACTTAAACTTTTTTCTGTATGTCAAGGATGCCTTCTAGGAAAACAGGGTGTAAACTGTGTAGCGCCTGTCACCTCGCCATGTTGGAATCCAACCCCCATTTCGTATGTCTTTGGTGTCTCGAGTGCGATCACGATTCCAAGTCGTGCTCGAACTGTTGGGCCATGGCTCCAAAGGCCTTGCGGAGTGAGCTTTAAAGCTCCTTGCGGCCTGGCAGTCGACAGCTGCCAGCGAGACTCCACGGAGATCTCTGTCTCGATCGAAGAAGAGGCGGTCGCGGGACCACTCCCCGAGCCCCAAGTCCTCTTCCTCCCACTGGAGGTTTTCGGTACACTTGGGGAAGAGGCACAAGAAAAAGATGAACTCTAAGCAGACTTCATCTTTGCCTTGACTGTCGTCTGTTGACGAATGAGGTAAAGAGCACTGACGCTCTAGGCACTTTCTGTGAAGCTGGAGCCAGGGTTGACTCCGCGCCTCCCTCCATTTCCGGGAGCTGTAGCGACCCCAGCTCAAATAAAAGAATTTTACGAGGCCATGCACCGTGTATTTGAGTGGGCCGACCCCTCTGGTGAGCCTTCGGGCCCCACTGAGTCCGAAGGGTCCCCATTGGATTCGATGCCGTTGGCTCCGCCATGGTGCCGGTGGGGCGTCATGGATCCGATCCCAGATCAGGGACGACGCCGATTGTGCCAATGCGACCTTCCCGGGCGTCGGACCCGAAGTCGATGCCTTCGGTGCAGCCAGCCCCATCCTTAGCCCTGACAACTCGGAGTCGGATTGGGGTCGCTCGACACTGACTCCAGCGCCGGTAGAACCTAGAGGTTCGATGTTATCGCCTGATCATTTTCAGGATTTTTAAGACATGGGAGAGGACTCGGAGAGGGCTATGCATCCTTTGGAACACCAGTATGTAGCTGTAGAACAGATGGACTAGCATGAGGAACTTGGGGAGGCCAGTGGTCTGGACACATCCCCAGATACTGGCATGCTCTCTCCGCAAACTGTGGCTACAGAGATGGGAGCTTCTTATGCCATGGTGGCAAGGAGGGCAGCTGAGGTCCTTGTACTGGAGTTGCCCTCAGTGCAGGTCAGGACTAATTTTGTGAATGAAGTGCTTCATCATGGGGCTCTGACCTCTGAACCCCTATTCCCCTTTAATTAGGCACTAACTGATGTCCTTCTAGGCATGTGGTCCAAGCCTAGTACAGGGGCTCCTGTGAACAGGACAATTGCACGCCGTCATTGCCCGGCTCTGGGCGACCCAAGGTTCCTCGGGCAACCTTGAGAGCTTGATGGTGCAGCCTTTGACTGCCCATGGCACTTTCCCTTCTACCCGCCCCCTCCCCCCGAACAGGGAATACAAGAGGCTGGAAAAACTCGGGAAGAAGATGTTTTCTTCCACCAGCCTGGCATTGCGGTCGGTGAATACTGCATGCTTATTGGGCCCTTTCTCCCACTCCTTTTGGGAACCAGTTGCGCAAGTGCTGCCACAGGTCCCAGAGGAGGCCTGGGCTGTACTCTCCCAGGTGGTGAAGTACGGGAGAGATGTGGCAAAATTCACCATTAGGTGTGGCCTTGACACAACTGTTTCGCTGGGCAGAGTGGTTTCATTGACAGTGGTCTTACAGTGCCACGCCTGGCTAAGAAGATCTGGTTTCTTGGGTGATGTCCAGGCTAATTTGATGGACATGCCCTTTGAAGGATCTTGTCTCTTTAGGGAGAAGGCTGACTCGGTCTTTGAGAGCTTCAAGGACTCTCGTGCTACGACCAGATCCTTAGGCCTCACAGTAACACCCCGTGGCCAGTCTAGCTTTCGCCCCTTTCGTGGCAACAGAAGGGGTTTTCAGCCGCACCAACCGTATTCCAACCACCGTCCTGCGCCAACTTCCCAATTTGTGTGAAGACGTGGACGCGGCTCATTCCGACCTCGGAATTGAAGCCAGAAATCCTCTACCACCCAGCCTTCAGCGGCTGCAACTTCCAAGCACTCCTATTTTGACTCTGTAAGACCATTCTACTCCAGATGGAGGGAGAATCCATCATCATCTCCTCCACTAAAAGTCAATAACGTCAGACAAGTGGACCTTCCAGATCATTCAGGAGGGCTTTCTCTTCCTTTTCTTTGTTTTCCTCATACTATTCCCCACTTCAAGAATGGCTGGTGGAGGATCATCTAATTTTACTCCAAGAGAAAGTTAGTGCAAGTGTTCACGGACAACACCACCACAATGTGGTATTGCAACAAACAGGGTGTCAAAAGGCCCTGCATCTCTTGAAATGGTTGGAACAACAGGGCATAACTCTGGTGGTTCAACACCTGGCAGGTTCTCTGAATGCCAGGGAAGACAAACTCAGCCGCCGATGCCTAGCGGATCATGAATGCCGTATCCAGTCAGAGGTGGCGCAAGGTCTCTTTCAGCAGTGGGGAGAGCCTTTGTTAAATCTGTTTACCTCCATAGAGAACGCGCAATGTCAGCAGTTTTGCGTGCTGGAGTTTCCAAGGCGGCTACGGCTTGGTGACGCTTTTCATCGCAAGTGAAGCTCAGGCCTTCTGTACGCATTTCCGCCCATACCACTTCTGCCCATGGTTCCTAAGAAGATCAAGAGTGACCGGGCCAAAGTCATTCTTGTGGCTCCGGACTGGAGAGTCTGATATCCAGAGCTTCTGAAAATGAGCTTCGATCCTCCGATCAGGCTGCCCCTTCGTGAGGATCTTCTGTCGCAGCAGCAGGGGAGGGTCCTCCACCCAAACCTGTCAACTCTCTGCCTCCGTGCGTGGCGTGGAGATTGCGCAACGACAGTTGATAGCTTTCAGTCTTCCTCCTTAAGTATGTGAAGTTTTCTTGGCGGCCAGGCGGCCCTCCACTAAGACGGTATACGCTTGCCATGGCAAAAGTTTTAAAAATATTGTACAGAAAGGTCTATTGACCTTCTTTCTGCTTCTCCTTCTTCCATTCTTCTTTTTATTCTTAACCTTGCCCAGCAGGGTTCTGCGTTGGACACTCTCAAAGGTTATCTTTCTGCTCTGTCCGCTTTCTTGCGGCTGCCAGACCAACCCCTCTCTGTTTGAATCTCCAGTTGTACATAGATTCCTAAAAAGGGCTGGTACATATGTTTCTACCAACGCACTCTGTCATGCTTCAGTGGGACCTTAATTTGTGCACTCATTTCGAGCCTTTGCATAATTGTCCCCTCCGGATTGTTATTCAAGCCTCCATATATTATGGTCTTTGCAGATAAAGTGGTGCTTCTCACCTGGGCTTCATTCTTGCCAAAGGTGGTGACCCTATTCCATCTGGGTCAATCAGTCACGCTGCCCACCTTTTTTGCTCCCCGGCATCCCTCTAAGGAAGAGGAGTGACTCCACCGTCTGGACCCAAAGAGAGCATTGTCCTTCTACCTTGATCGCATGAGAGAGCTCCGGGTGAATGACCAACTCTTTGTGGGTTAGTGGGACAGTGGCGGTGCGTCCATTGGGGGCGTTGGGGCGTTGCCCCACTAAGCACATGGACGACCGTCACAGTCTGAGTCATGCTAACATTAATACATTATGGAAAAAAATATTTAGAAAATCGATCGCATTCGCACTGACTGGCACGCTCTAGCTCCTGGGACAAGCCCGACTCAATCTGGACGGTGCTGAGGGTGTGGGGGCGGGGCTGCTGCAGTGAGTGACACAGGGAGCGCAGCAGGCCAGTAGCAGCAGTGTGCGCATGTCAATTTTTGGGCTAGTCATTACTGGCCCGAACATGCGCACACGCACACAATACCTTGACCTTCCCTCCTAGCGACTCAGACAGTGTGGCGAGGCGAGGGACCCTTCATACCGCCGCAGCCCCCGGGTCTCATTATGGGCAGGGAGTAACCCTGCTCTTAGCCAATCCTGTTGCAGTGCGCTGCTAATGCAGCGCCAGGATTGGCTAAGACACCGCAGCCTGCATGGTGCCGGCGCCGCGCGTGGGTGGTGGCAACTGCCCAGTGTATGGCCAATCACAGTGTGGCTGGCTTATGTGAAGCCAAGCCATGCAGTAGTGATTGGCAATTGATTTCCCGACCTCTACGCTGATACGCTCGCTGACTCGGCACGTGTCGCTCGTCCCGGTCCCCGCGCCAGTGCTGCCACATGACTCGAGTCACTCACGGAGTCAGTCACGAGTCGTCGTCGTCAGTCTATATTTGTGTAGAAGTGCTGGGCCTGCTGGCTGCTAGTGGTAAGTGAGGGTGCTGAGTGTTGAGTACCAAAAGCTGTCGCTGACAGGAAAGAAAAGTGGCCGAATGTGAATGGGGACTGGGGAGAGGATGTGGGCTACTACTCTTGTTCCGATGCCGACGCTCCCTCGGGCCTGTCCGTTTCCTACAGGGTTTTCTCTGCATCCATCTCTGGATGCGCGCGAGAACAGAAATGTCCACTCTGTATGTGCGATTCAGTGGCCAGCCACTACTACCTCTCCAGAGGACCCGCGTTTTGCCTTGCATTGCGTTGAGGGACTAAACTCACTTCTGGATTCCAGGAACGCTAGGTGTTACCTGCGCGCTCTCAGGCAAGGCCTTTCAAAGAACAGTAGATGTTTCAGCACCCAGGCTGCATAGCTAAATACATATAAGCCTAAGGTCCCAAAGGCGAGACCGATTGCACTGCAGAGATGCTTGTTTAGGTTGATGGCATTCCTTCTGTCAAGCCAGACCATCTGGCTTGACCGAAGGAATGACAGACCTAAAAATGGCTGGGAATGTCCTAAATAAACAACACAGCTCACAACTTATTGGAGCATGGAGCAGTACCTGAATAGCGGGTTTTGCTCTGGCATTTTTTTCCTCACGTTCGGAAACCCTGTATGTTTGTTTCTTTGGCCCACACTTAAAATGGCCGCCGAGCTCCTCCCGCGTTCTTTTGAGCTCCGTGCAGGCATGGACGGTTCTCTCCATTTCAGATGCAGTGTCCACTTTCTCTAACACGGTCTGCACCACGACTGCTCTGCGAGCGCCATCACCGCCTCTTGTTTCTGATTGTGGGATCGGGATGTAGTAATTTCATGCAGCTGTTGGTTTTCGTTGAGTACAAAACCCAATGTGAATGCCTTCGCTTCCGAGCGTTATCCCTCCCCTCCGTCTTCTCCATTCACGAGAGGACTCGGTGCTTCAGAACACAGACCCCATATGCTGCAATGCAGGTTTTCTCTGAGCACTTACAGTCACGGTCACAACCGGCTTTCGTTTCCTTTACAAGCGGGATTAAAGGGGGTAGGCAGAGAGGGACCGTGTTCGATTACAAGAGGGGACACGTACTGCGCGAGCAATCCTCCAAAATTGGCACCGCTTTTACAATATAGTCTTGCACGGCATCCCGCCTCCTCGGTGCCCCCCGTACCTTTCTCAATGCTGGGGAGCCTCACAGCCTTGTAGCCTCGCGCTTCACTCCTCCGTGATTTTCCGTGTGCTCCCGTATTTCCCGTCTTCAAATGCCCCTGAGGTCCCACATTAAGCTCTCCTTACGTTTCTCTTCGTCGCAGAGGCTCTGGGGGCCTTAACACATTTTGTAGCTTCTTTCTTTTTGGGTAGTAAACTGCCTCTTTCCTGGGTGTTCATGCAGTTACACTGTACTAGTTCCCCAGACCTGCTTGTGGCCTAAAGAATGGAGAGGTCTTATTATTGCCTGTCCCTGTCCTTTGCAAACGTCTCACACTTTTGCATCCAGTGATATGTTGTACTGGACTTGTTCTCTTTAATACGAGGGTCTCACTCAGCTCCTGTTTTCAGTTGTTCTGTGTGCAGGGGGGCTTTAGCACAGCACTCTTTGATGGTTGTGGTTATCCTGCAGCATGTGCGTGGGGTTGCTTTGCATTTACGTTCCCTAGTGTTGCATTTGCATTTTAGACCTTGTTGATGTATATATGTATGTGATATTTGCATAGCACGGACCAGGCCAAAGACGAGCCTTGTGGCAGGAATGCACCAGGTTTATAAATACACATTCTCCCCGCGAGGTCTACACATTTATTCACCTGCTGGAAGAATGCTTGGGGGCTGCAGTGGGTGCTTGGCTGGCTCTGGTTTGGAGGCGGCCTTGCCTCAGACACCTGGTTGTGGTTCACCCTGAAAGGGCCCATCCCGTGAATGTTGTCACAGTACTACCCGAACCCAAGCAGACTTCATCAAACAGAGCCTTTGGCTGGCGAGTGATAGCAATGCACAACTTGGTATAATACCTTTATTGTTCCCCTCTTGACTGGATAGCCCCTTTAAATTCGCGCAGTGCTGTACATTTGCCTTCTGTTTGTATTCATGCCACTTTGTAGGGGTACGTCACACATGCTCGTCGTGATGTTGTCACTTAGCAGCACTTGGGCCTTTGATTGCTACCAGATTGCTACCAGATGCCTGCACCATGCTTAGCCCGCGCTGTTATTAATATTTTTAAGAAGTCATGCTGTATGTTCATGTGTGATTTGGGTTCAACACAGATCTGTCTCTTCCTGCTTTCAGTTGTCGTGCTGCCATCAGGTGTGTTTATTATACTTTTTTGTTACGATCTTTTTCCGCCTTAAAGAGGATTAAGACATTCCTAAGAAACACCATGCTTCAGGAAAGACTGAATGCTTTGGCAATGCTCTCTATAGAGAGCAAGTTAGTTCAAAATATCTCTGATTTTAACGTTCAAGTAATTGAAAAGTTTGCTGCTCTTAAAGACAGACGTGCTGAGTTTAGATACAAAAAGTAAACATATGTATGTTCAATGCTGCTAGTTTCCGACCACCTGTTTAGTTGTTTGTTAAATAAAAAACACCTGTGAGGTACTCAGGAATGCATTATATCTCAAAGTCTGTTATGAAGCTCTGTGGTTATACTGAATAAGCAGCTACCTATGTTATATGACATGATCTCTTTATTACTGTAATAACTGCACTTTCTTCATTGCTTTATTAACCTTTCTGCTTTCTCAAATTTGCTTGCAAATGCACCATTTTTCCACTCTTTTTTCAAAATTTTCTCGGGGGGAGAAGCAACCCGAACCCCCTTAGGTTGTTCGGGCTCGCTCGCTACGCTCGCTCGCTATGCTGAAGTATGCCAAACATTTTACGCCCCACCACTTTCAAATGTCACCGTCCGCCACTGTAGTGGGAGCTAAAAAAGTTTGGGCTGTGTAGAAACGGACCATTTCTCATCTGGGCCGCTCTCTGCATTAGGATCTGCTACACCCTGGCTAAGAGGTAGCCTCCTGAGGGCTTACAAACTCATTCAATCAGAGGGAAGGCTGCAACCATGGCATTGGCTCGGGGTGTCCCAGTCCTGTACATCTGCCAAGCAACAATGTGGGCATCTTTGTACACGTTTGCCAAACAATACTGCCGGGACAGTCAGGTCCGCAAGGAAGAGAATTTTGCCTGTTTGGTCCTGCGGGACTTATTAGTGTGAGAAATCTGTCCGCAGCCCACCGCCAGGATGGTATGGCTTGGATATCTATTCAAAGGGAGGGAATCTGCAGCTAGAAGTCTATCAGATGAACAAGTTACTTACCTTAGGTAACGCATTATCTGGCAGAGCCAATATCTAGCTGCAGATTCCTTACAGACCCACCCATGCCTCCCCGATCTGCAGACTCATTTGTTAGGGCTAGGGATGCTCCCTTTTCAGGGCCCTAGTAATGACATACAATCATGTCAGTCACTTCAGGGCTCTGTGCTTCTGGTGTGGAAAATTGAAAACTACTGAAGTCTGTGCACCTGGTTGGCACCTGTATAGGTGTCATAACTGGCACTAATGACATCAAAAGAAGCCGAATGGAGCCATCCGACAGCGCGCGCAAGGGGTACTGCTCACGCAAAAGTTTCCGGATCCAGCCTGACACCTGGTGAATTCAAAGGTAAGGAATCTGCAGCTAGATATTGTCTCTACCAGATAATGCATTACTGAAGGTAAGCAACTTATTCATTGAGGCTGCTCCAAATCGTAGTACTTGTCCAAGGTTTGTTCCCTGTGTTGGTTCTGGAGTCATTGGAGCTGCTCCAGTGGCCGGTCTCTGTTGTGCTGTCAATCATCAGGTAAATCTAAAAAGAAACAAAAGAAGTTGAGGCTGGACTTGTTTCCCCTTGTGCCACTCACATTCACCTGTGCAGGCGCAGGGGTGGCCAGTCTTCACAATCTTGCTCCCGAAGTTGGCCAGCTTCGGAGCTGATCCCTCAACTCATGCAGGCACAACCTCAAGTTGTCAGGGCCAAATGCTACACCGCTTCAGTTTGATGAGTTTCTCGTAGCTATGCTCAAGCTCTTGTGGTCCATTCCAACTTCTTCCGGCACGCCTTTGGGAACCAAGGAGCCGAGAGTCCCTCCATCTGGAGTACTACAGGTGAGTTCGCCATCGACACCAGTTGGACCCTCCGAGCCCACCTTGCCTTCAGCTCCACTCTCGATCCTGCTTCCTGCCCTGAGAACTGTGCCAGCCCAAGGTTTCTTGACACCCATGCCAATTCCATCAATGTCGGAGGAGAAAGACCTAATCATTCTCTCTGACCTCGAGTCGACGTCAGTTGTACCTCGACTGAAGTCCTGATTCCTCACAAGGTGCTTCTTAATCCATTGAACATACCAGCCCCTGAAGGGAGACAGCCCCCTTTGCATTACCTCTTTGGCACTGATTCTGATGACTGTGACTAGGATGATGAGTTTGCTCAGCCCTACAATGATGACAACTGAACGAGGACTCGCAGTAGGCTGGTGTTCTTGATACCTCTCCGGAGACAGCTCTTTGTTCTCCCACCCCCGACCCGCCACAGAGGAATATGCCTCTTACCCTATGGGTATGCGTAGGGCAGCCAAATTTCTCGACCTCCAGCTTCCCACCATGGAGGTAAAAACTAATATTCTTACTCGGATCTTGCAACATGGACGGACTTCTGCTGTGCCTCTTCTCCCATTTAATGAGGTCCTGATGGACACTTTATTATTAGGGGCCTATGCCAAACCTTGCTCTTGGGTCCCTGTCAACCCACAAATTGCCAGGTGCCATTGTCCTAGTCTGGGTCACCTTGCTTTCCTATTGCAGCACCCTTCATTCGTCAGCCATGTGGTAAAAGTCTCCATGAGTTGGTCTAATCCAAACATGTTTCTTACAACACCCTATGACAGAGAAACATTTGGCATGAGGTTATTTTCCTCCACCAGCCTGGCCCTCCGCTCCAACAACATCAGTTGATTGTTGGGGGAGTTACAACCATGCTCTTTGGGATTCAGTGGCACAAGTCCTTCATGGTGTGCTGACGACCTCCTCCCTGTCTTCGTTCAAGCAATTCAGTTTGGTCTTGATGCAGACAAGATCATGATTCATTGTGGCTTGCACACCACCGATCCCATTGGGCAAGCTATTGGCACCAGTGTTAACATTCGCCTCCATGTGTGGCTGCGATCAGTTGGGTTCTCCGGCAAGGTCCAGTCCTCCCTGATGGACATGCTCCTTGATGTGTGGTGCTTGTTTAAATCAATTAACAAAGAAAGCGCCAATGCTGCACTCTTATTCTTAATTTATTTCCAGTGCATTGAATAAAACAATGACACACTTAACCGCTTTTTCAGTTGGATTTAATCCAAAAAGCTTTTACAATCTACATAAATTCTTTATCCAAAAAACAAACCGACATCTTAAACCAAAATGTACATCCTTCCATTTCTCTCACATACACCCAAGCCTATATTGATTCAACACTGATATTATTTGTGTGCATTCTCAATGTCTCATTCATTCTGTCAATACCCCCATTCACATCATTCTAACATACCCACTTCTCACTACACACACTACTCACTATCCATACACACTCTATACAAAACATTTACATAGTATTTACATAAAATATATTTGATTCAGAACAAAACAAAACTCAGGCCATCAATATCATCAATTTAGCCAAATTGAAGAAAAATACACCATTCGTTTTTTTGTTGTTTAGATTGGCCTAAAACAACACGGTCTACGCGTTTCGAATCCCTCCTCTTGCGGGGATTCTCATCAGGACCAAAGTAGCTGCATCAAAAGCTTTCAAAGGCAATGCTGTTTGTTCACAAGAACAGTTAACTTGAAAGCCACTGTGGGTGGTGTGGGGCCGATTGTTTGTGTCAATTAGTTTTTTATCTCTGTGTTATTGTCCATTTTCTTCGATAGATCTTGATTTGTGAACCCGAGGAAGGCACACGTCAGTGGTCTTAAACAATGAAGACCGGAATTTGGAACTACGGGCACCAGGGTATCTCAGTTGCTTCCCGGCTGGTTAATTTGCTTGTTGAGAGACATGGCTGATTTAGCTCTATAGGGATTTAAAGAGTGCATGGCTATCACTTGCTCTCTGGGCCTCTCTGTATGTTCTCGCAAACTGCACTAGTTCCAGTGCTCCTTTCGCAGTTTTGGGTGAGGCACTCCTTACCACCAGCCTCCCTTAAATCCCTCAGGAGTTCTTGCAGTTTTGTGATTGCAGCAGAGGTGCCTACTCAGCCAATACCAGCGTGCCGCCCAGTCCAACACCTGCTTCCCACCTAGCAGTCCCACCTGCCAAACCTCTTTAGCGTGCCTTTAATGGAGCATCGCCACCTGGTGAGAGGAAGAATCCAGCAATTCTTTCCCGTTTGGCACGAGGATCCTGCACATGGTTTGCAGGGTTATGTTCTACCATTCCTTTCTTGCTAGACTTTCTGATTTGAGTCCATCACAGACACGCCTCTAAATACGTACTGCTTTGGTATCTATTCAAAAGATGAAGAATCTGTGGCTAGAAGTCTCTATCAGAAGGATAAGTTCAGTAACGGTCTTTCTGGTAGAGACTGTCTAGCCGCAGATTCCTCATCAACCCTCCCGTCCTCCCTGTTCTGTGTTTGGCCTCTATCTATTAATAAGATCCCAAGTCGAGGAATCTGCACAAGGTCTACCAATTTGCTTTCGGGGCACTGCATCAGGGGATGCAGACAGTCTTGAAAGCAACTGACGTCAGTTTGCGGACTGGCACCAATATAGGCTTCATACCTCATTTACGGAGCAGAACGTCATCCGTGCAAAGCCACAATTGTGCCACCTACCGTTAGGCAGAGGTACTGCTGAAAAGTTTCTGCATTCATTCTCATGCCTGGGGAGTATTCCAAAGGTCGGGAATTTTAACCAGATAAAGTCTCTACCAGAAACAGCATTTCCGAAGATATGTAGCTTATTCATCAAGATTATCTTCTGTCCTTTTTAAAGGAACCTGATAGTGGGGAAAGCTGAATCTATACAGGAGATAGAAGGCGAATGCACAGATTTTGTTGAGAAACTTGTAAGCTCTAGAAATCAAAAAATATAGATCAGCATCTAAAAATATTCAAGAGACATTTACATTGATTACCAGCTATAAGCGTGAAAGTCGAAAGATGTTGAGGACTCTGTTCTTTTTTTTGTTTGTTCTTGTTTTTTGGGATTACTGATATTTAAAAAGGCGAACCTCCAATTCATGAAGAAGAGCATTTAGCTGCCTGAAATGCAGTCACGATTGTTGACACTTAAAATTATGGCGAATCTCAAATAAATGTAGAATAAGCTAAAAACGTATAACCTGATAGGCAGTTCAGCAAGGTTAATGATGCTATCATAATAGTGCAAAGAATAACAATCTGGGTATTACAAGCTTGAATTGCTGCATTAGCCAATTAGCATGCGGTTGGAAATGTGGTCACCCATTCCACCCCGGTGTTCTTCTGTGAGCTTGCAGCAAAGTAACTCATGTTTGCTTTAAATGGAAAGTGATGGATTGCACTCCCATATTATTGGCACTCGTGGTGCTTGTTTGATGAAACAACCCGATTTAGTGGGCTTTTTAGGACGTTCTCGTGTAGTATAAACAGCCTTTTCAGAGGCTGCAGAGGAAGCTGGAGGACAGGCATGCTGGTGTTAGAAATGCCAGTGTAATGAGCACTTTATAGGAGTATTCAGTCGAGGAGAGGGATAACAAGGATGGTGTACAAAAAAACTAAAATAATAAAGGATCATTGTTTACTCGTGCACGAATATCTTCAGGTTTTTCAGAATTGTAGTTCAGATGAGATACTGCTGTTGGGTCTCTGCCATCACACAGAAGGGGTTGCCTTGTGGGGGGGGTTTTGATTAATTTGAGAGGACCTGAAGGATTATGTTAGAAGATTAACTGCTGCATTCATAGTCATTTTGCTTCTTATTTAGGTACTCCCCATTTTATTCCCTTTCATATGTTCATGTATTCAAGTGCACATTTTTCAATTACAAATGCAAAGCATTTGGTATTGTTTAATTGCAGGTTGATAATCCAGCTTGCATGAATATATTGTTTAATATTTGTTCGATCTGATAGCTCGGTTTGCATGGAGACAAATATTAGGCAGAGAGGAATCTTTGCTTCCAAGGAGCAGAGAACTGAGAGGCCATACAGAGGAAAGTTGTAAACACCTTTTCCTTTCCAAAGGCAAATGCTTCAGGCG
This sequence comes from Triturus cristatus, assembly GCF_964204655.1. Classification (NCBI taxonomy): domain Eukaryota; kingdom Metazoa; phylum Chordata; class Amphibia; order Caudata; family Salamandridae; genus Triturus; species Triturus cristatus. The sequence continues at coordinate 1,638,098,914 of NC_140589.1, forward strand.
GCCAAATGAGCATTTATCAGCTTGTCTGGGGATACCATAGAGAGAGACAGCAGCTGTCTTACTGTACAACAGTAACTCAGTTGTTCAACTAAAGTATGCAGGTGAAACATAAGAAACTCTAAAGTGCTACGATTAGCTTAGAGGGAAAAAGAGAGAGAGGTTGGTGAAGAAACTCTAAAATCCTGTTAGAATGTTGAATATTTTTCTAGTATTTTGTTATTTTAGCTTTTATTATTGCCAATATTTTGATTATTTTTGTAATCCTAACTATACACATTATATGCACTAGAATGGTATTTTGATTTTAGTACAAGTCATAAAAGTATATTCTTATTGCATATTCTTGAGCGTGTCGATTCATGGTAAAAGAAGGCTTCGCACCTGCTAAGAACAATTTCTTCTGTCAGTCTCTCAGGACTGATCTTTGCCCAGAATGCCCCATCCTCATGTAATGTCCAGGTGGTTTAAGGGTTACAGTTCACCAGGTTCTCTGTCTCATGTTGGAGAGTTGACTACGTCTGCTGTACCAGAGGGTCTGGAGATCTCAATTCTGAGGCTGTATTTTGAATAAATGTCTGAAAACAAATCACTCTTTTGGTGCTAGGTTGGAGATAAATATGGATTTACCACATACGTCTTTGTGGGACTGATAAAGGGACTTTCATTTTTGGTCCCTCATCTTGGAGTACCTGTTGGTAATTCAAGCCTAAAATGGGTTGGTAAGTGTGGTTTAAAGTTCTGGATAGCCTGTATTTTGGCAGTTAGGAGATTGTGACAGTAGTAGAAAGTGGACTATTTTAATCTGGAAATTGTGGTGGCACTGACCAGAGAAGCTTTGCGTTTGACCAGGAAAGGTGTCACGTTCCTACCTAGCAAAGTTAACATGCTCTGAAGTTGCATGGGCTTTGGAGGCAAGGTTCTTACCTGTTTCTCTTCCTTTCATTCTAGGTTTTCAAAAGATCGTGATGAAGGGAACGGAGTCTGACCCGCCTGTTTGCCCTTTTTTTGGTTCATGACATAGTTAAAGTCTTCATCCTCGCAGAAAAAGTGCAGACTAGCCTTTGTACCTCTGGGATTAGCACGTATATGATAACAGAGGTGTATTGATGAGTGTTACTACTTAGGCCCCAAACATCCGTAGCTCTGCCTTGAAGGGTTGGAGTGCTGAATGGCCCTGGATCCCCAAAACGTTATCCTGAGAAAACTGTTTTTTTCCTGCCAGATAAGTCTTATTGCTAATCGTTTTCAGTTCTGTATTGGAGGAACTTATTTGGATTCTGTTGTTTTCCTTCAGCAAAGTCGTCTTTACAGTTTTTCCTAGACTAAGGCTTTTAGGAAATCTGCCTATTTCTTGTTTTTTATCTGTGAAAATGCTGCACTTTCTTCCAGAAGGAAATTGTTGCTTTGTTTTCATACATTTTTATGCGTCCCTCAAGGCAGTGCTGCTTACTCCAGGTCATTTAATTTCTAGAGGCAGTTTTGCTAAATCACCTGATTCGTGAGAGGTTACAGTCACTGGAAACCAGATTGCAGTTTGAAATTACACGCTCCCCGTTCATAGCAGTGCCGGATGGAGTTCCGATACTGGCTCAAAAGCTGAAAAACTCTTCTGGTTCACACATTACGTGGACTAGTTCCATTAATCAGTTGGAGACCCCAGTACTGAAGTAAAATAGTTACTTCATTATGAGGAATCATGATTCAAATTGGATCTGGTAGCTGGTCTTTCTTTGTCCTGAATCTCGCTTGATATCTTTAAGGAATCTACTAAGATCACTCGCATAAACCTTACCAAAAGGGCACTAATTTAACTGTCATAAGTGTAACTTACTCATAAATATGCTGGAGAGGTACATGTTGGAAACTTTGTGACTCAGGGATCATAGCAAGCATGTAATAATATAGGTAATTCTTGAGAAATGTAAAATATTTCAATGTGCAGTTACTAAAGTGAAGGAGTGTTCATGTCTCTTACGCATTGCCCTCACACACCCCGGAGGATGTCTTGCTTCATCATAGGGCTTTTGCTCCTCGTTGGGCTGGCGCTGCAATGCCCAACGGGCACCCGCGAAGGGGCTCTTTGCCGGAGATCTTTTTTTGATGACGCCGTTGGGTGTGTGAGGGTATGTGGTCAGGGTAGTGTGGCGAGTGATGTGATTTAAAATAGGTCTAGTCCTGCTCTATGTAATAATGTTATTCTGGGGGTGCACTAGCCTGGCTAAAATAAGTGATCCCTGCCTGGATATAATGGTCCTACAGGGTCTTTCTAGTGTAGGGGGTCAACATGTTTCTTGCCTTACAGCCCCTGGCGGGTCTAGCGGCAATTCGTCAGGACCGGTGTCTAAAAAGTAGAAGAGAAGGTGATCTTAACTCTTTCACTTCCACAATGCTGGTTCAGAGCATCATCATGTAACCAGCATTGCTGACTGGAGTCAGGGCATTTAGCCTGGAAATTAGAGACCCCAGACTTAATGGGTCAATGCCGACGGAGTTAAGTAAGCAGAGCACTTCGTTGCTCGGTCAAGAGGGTGGCGTGGCAACTAGCTATCGTCCTACCCCTGCTCTTGAGAAAGCCACATTAACGTATTTTGTAAGATGCTCCTACTCTGAGGCCCTAAGAGACAGAGTGGGTACAACTCAAGATGAGTGTGCAACCACCCTATGTCTGAAAACTAAACTGGTCTCTGTGTGCTACAATAGCAGTACTATCCATAAGCACACTAGTGTAGTTTTGCTTCAACCTTCTATTTATCAATATATCTATACATAGGTCACTGTCAGAAAAGCATATTTCTTGGGTGCACAAGTTGTGTATGTTATAATCTGGTTGGCTTCTATTGGGTGGGTGTTGGCCACACCATGCAGAACTGGATATCTCTGGCACATAGTAGTGCAAATGAAATTCTGAAAAGCCCATGTGTCTCCGGAACATTTCAAGAAGTTGGGATTCTGTAAGGAGACTAGAGTAAACAGTGTCATCATTAAACAGCATGTATTCTTGTAGGCTGGATTATGCTAGTTTATGATGTTGCATTGAGACAGCTGGCAACACATTACGGATTGATTTTAAGTTAGGACCATTCACATCATCATTCTCGTTTTTTATTGTTTGGACAACTGCCTTGCTGATTGCAAGTCCTGCTGTACAAAACATACTAAATGTGGACCATTTTTCTTTCCGAAATTATGAACTTTTAAAGAACTCGTTTTTGGATTACTTAAACAGAGCCCTCTACCCTCTTTTCTACCAATTCCAGAATTCTTGTCGACTGTGTGAAATAGTTTTAATATAGGTCTTATCCTCCCATAAAAATACCCAAAGATTTGCTGCCTGTATCTTACTTTCATTACTATCTTATTGCCCAGGTAGAGGTGACTGTAAACTTTAGCCCCGACATGTGCAGTGGGCAAGAGGTTTTTGTTTCATACAAGCATGAAGGGAAATTGATTTGGGCAAAACAATGAAGTAGCAGCTGCCAGATCCCTCCAGGTGCCACTTCAGATTAAATTGTATATGATTGTATGTGGCTATGATCTGACTATTCAGCTAATGGGAGCCAATGTTATCTTTGTACATAGTAAATGTAAGTTCATTTTGCCTTTACGTCCTATTCACATACGCTTTCCTGATTTATTTATTTTTGAAAATATGTTTTAGTCATCAAAACTGATGGAGTCGGAGTTAAAGCAGTGGGTTCGGTTGGTATCTAATTACTGTGAAGATGAACAACAGAGTGAAATCAGAATGGCTGTTGCAGAAGTCCTCATTAATATTGCACCAGTTGTTCTGACTAATCAGAATCTCACTCTTGGTAAGTACACTTGGTAATGCCAAAGTTAACATTGTGTGTGTTGTTGCCTCAGAAAACAGATGTACATTGAGGAAACCATCCATTAAGGTGATGTGAGACATCAAAGCGTCATTAGGAGATGCTCAATATGCGTATTCTTAGTCAGCAGTGGATATCTACTGTGGTATTTATCTATGGTGTTCTGGCACTGGTGATATTGTTCAAGACAAAGAAGTGTCCTAGGATTACACACTGTCAAATGTATTGGACCACCACAATGGGATTTCATGCCAATGAGCATGTGCCTCAGCTTGCTTTTTCTTGGTTGAGGATACAGACATATTCGCCCTGCCATTGATGTGTTCAGGTGATCAGAAACCCACTTATAAGAAGATGGCCACCGATATTCCTATCTTTTAGACCCTACCGCAGTACGTTACTCTACGGAGAAGAAATCCTTTTCTGTTGTCATGTGCTCGTTTGGATAACGGTATACACTAGTGGAAGCAGTGTTTGTGATAAAGTGTCTGAAAAAAGGCTTGACAAGGCACAGATGTGGACTCTTCTTAATCCAGCACATAGGACATAATATAGAGATTTACAAAGGTCTCTTAAACTGCATTTAAAGATGGTTCATAGGCCAGAGCATCTTGAAGCCTTCACATGTTGTGGCAGTGTGGACAACACAAGTCTTTGAGCAGAGAGAGACAAGCACAAGCCATTTAGACTTTTTATTCTCTTCCTTTCTTTGGAAACACAAACACACTGTGGCATCCTAAATGCAGCTTAAGGAATCAGAACACACGCTGGGGATCTTGTGATGCCCGGAGCCATGCACTCGTTGCACCACTAACAAGCATTTACAATGCAATGGTCTCGGCAGTGTTAAAGTTAGAGCTGTTGGCATTGCTCATGACATTATTTTTGTATGTTTTTTTTAAAAAAACATTTAAAGAAACAGCATTGTTATTTACAATGTCAATAGCTTAATCACTCAAATGCGGGACCTATTGCATTTGCACACACACAGAGCCACCCACCCACACACACACACAGAGCTTAAAATGGCCCTTACAGTGCAGGGGTATCTGCAAGTGCTATCGACAACTATGTGGCAGTGTGTGCAGATACACTTCAAGGGGTGGGCAAATCACCAGTGAAAATGGACTTCCTCTTTATTCCACCCCGATCTATTCTACTGATCTATTTAAAAGTCTCTCCCTTTCTAGCACCTCAATCGTCTAATCCAAGCGTGAGTTCAATGATTTTTGTGGTCCCGGGCAAGACATATTTCAACTGCTCTGTGAGACCCTGTTAAAGTTTAAAATATTATTTAGAAATGTTTGACACCGTGGGGGCTTTAATGATCACGGAATAGGTAAAAACAATTGTTCCAAACCGGCCCCCAAAAATGTGTGTTGCCTGGACCCCTCAAAAATCATCAAGATGTCAGTGTGTGCTCTGCGAGGGCGTGGTGGGGGGGGGGGGGGGGGGGTAGTCCCTTGCCTTACCGTCAGCCGGCCTAAATGCTAAATGGAACCAGCAGTAGGGTGACCAGATTAAAAAAAACAAAAAAGACAACAACAAAAAACGGTTAATTTAAAAAATAAAAGAAGGACTAGAATGTTTTCATTAGCGAAGGGGCGCTGAATGACAAAGCACATAGACCTAGAAACACAAATGCACATTGGAAGGGGGGGGGGGCCTAACCGTTCACAATTACCACCTTTCATCTCATACTTTGCCTTCAACGTCCTCCTCCGACAGGACCAACTCACCCTCTGAATACAAGAGCTCCCGTGGCTCACACAATCAGAAACTTCCCTCTTTCGTCCCCTAATTTAACATTGCGGGCAATCGTTCTTAAATCACCAGCTCCCTCCTTGTACTATATCACAACGCTGTTACAAAACAGACTCTTCTTTCAGAAATTATGACTCCCCCAAAACGCACCAGTAGTGTACCTACCGAAGTGCGCTCTTAAGGATCTTCTTTCTACCACCAGGTTTCCCTGCCTGTCATATGACAGACGTCAGTTCAAACGTCACGTGAACCCTTCGAGCTCCCGGCTCAGTAAGAGGGAGGACTCGCATCGAAAGCAAAGACGGGCTGCGTAACGAGGCAAGCCGTTCTAACATGCGACCGAGATGTATGAATATTGAATATCCCAAGCATTTAGATCAGACTGTTAAATAAATTATAACAGATAAGTGCCTTATTTCTAGGGGTGGGCGGAATTTGCGTAATCGCGTTACGCAAATCTCCGCGAAACGGTAAAAAATCTCCGCGAACACGCAGAAATTCCGCGAACACGCGGAATTGCTTGTTCGCGATACTTTTTTCCTGTTCGCGATCGCTGTTTGCGTGCTCGGGGTGAAATATCTCGCGAACACGCATATTGAGAACGCGAACAAGCGGAAAATTTCGCGAAGTCGCGGAACGCAGATTTTTGGGTAATTTCGCGTTCTCCGCGGAACGCGAAATTACGCAAATTCCGCAAATTCCGCGAACGGAACAGAATTTACCGCCCAGGCCTACTTATTTCTAGAGCATTTTATTTACATGTGTTAAATTCAGTCAAACATGAGCACAAGACCATCTTTATACTTCTAAATATACCAAAGGATGCCTTCATTGTTTCAATTTATGTGAAAAGATAAACTTTTTGCAAGACACTGCAAGACTAATCGGCAACTTCAGCATTACAGAAAGACATTAGGCTTGCGTTTAAGATGGACGCAGTTTTGTTAGGAGCCAGTACAGATTGTCCTTTTTTAATGTTCATTTTCACTGTCACGTTTCAGCAACAATGAAACATGATATGTACTGTGCTGCCACCGTGAAGAGGTAGAGAGACCGCTTTCATTTCTCTAAAGTCCAAAACTTCCTCTTAGTTTCATTCACAGTAGAATCTGGTGGCAGCGATCCATTAAGTTACTTGCGGGCCAATCAGTGCGCCTCCGAGCGGTATTTTGAAGCCATGTAAATAGCTCGGTTCAAATACAGCCAGCTGTTTTGTACTTGGTGCATGCTTGCGTACTCCCAGTGAATGGACCGGCGTGAGCAGGACTGGTAAACGCTTTCTACATTGATTTAAGGGAGCTTACGCTACAAAACCACGCTATTACAACGTCTTTGGACACTGAAAAGTCTGCGAGATCCTTCACAAACCAATCTTCAAGATTGGTATAACAACACGGGGGAGGAGACCAGAGCAGCAGCCGAACACCGCCGCCTTTCTCCGAGGCGAAGCAGAAATGCCTCGGAGAAAGGCAGCGGCGGTTTCGAATTCGGGGGCGTGTTTTTCTTTTCTCTCCTCTTGCCATTGGCTGGAGGAGATAATTAGAAAAGTTGCAAAAAACACGCCCCCGAATCCGAAAAGGACGGGGCATGTTCGGAGTGACGAACCTCTTCTCCAATGGCTGGCCAGCATTCAAGAGGCCAGCCAATGGAGAAGAGGGGCAGGTTCAAGCCCCTCTTCTCCAAGTCATTATCTCTCGCGAGCGAGACTGCGCAAGCGCAGCCTTCGCTAGCCGAGACCTAAAAATGATATGCCAAGTAACTGGACGACACCTCACAATACAAATACCCCGTCATGTCAAATTGGACATTCATTGTCCACTCAGCCTCTTTCATATCCTGTCCTCGTGGACCAGGTCTTTCCAGTTCCTTCTAAGGACTTGTTCTTTCATTTAGAAACCTCTATAAAGTAAAGAGATGCCTGATAAAAGAGTAGTGACAAAGTAAAGACTTAGGATATTCAGGTTTAGGAAATTAGCATTTAAGAATATTAAAGAAGATGAGACTGAATGCCTGCTCCACAAAGTGCTATAGGCACTGATAATCACGGAAGAACTCGCACTTACCTACTGTACATGCGTTCATGCTTGTAGGGAACTCCGAGGACCTTACTAGTGTATGTAGAGTGCTCACTCATTTTTGACTCTGTGTGATCATTGGTGAGCCAGACACCTCTGGGAAGGCAATAAAAATAGCTTTCCTTGTTAAAGAGAACATAGAAATGGACAGTTTTTCTCCCTTGAAATGTCTTCAGTCCCCTTACTTTGACAATCTAATGCAATTTTCTTCCATACTGCTGATCATCTTTTTATTTGTTCTGGTCTTTTCTTTGCCTCCTCATCAGTTCACTAAATTCAACGTTCATGTCTACTGGTCCTATTTTGGCTGTAAGATTTAGATTATAATAAAAATCTATTTCAGTGCAGTCAGGTGGAACAATAACAGTTTCTGTCAAGCTGTATGTTTAATTTGTAATACATCTGGGCGCAGAGTTAGCAGGACATGTGCACTTCTAGCATTTTCCTGGGCTTTCACACCTATGACCTCTCTACCTGCTCTGGCTGCAGAGATGGTCATGTTTCAGCGACATCACAGAGGGAAAAGTGATGGTGTACGTAAATGTCACATGAGTTTAAAAGATGAGAAGTTCCGGAAAACCAAAACAGCAGAGCTCATCTTCCTTCCCACAGACCTTCTCGAGGTGAAAGCTGTTACTAACCTGTTATGGGAGCTGATCCATTCTAGCAACCCATCTGAAACTGGTGACCATGCCCCATGACTGCAGACATTCCCAAAAGAGTGCTGGCGATGGCATGCGTGAGCCCAAGAGTGCCCATTATGGCCAGGACATATGTCCTGATGCCCAGGAAGTGTATACGCTAAGGCTAGAAGTGGGCAAGCAGTGTCCTGGGGGCTGTCTCCCAGTGTGCATCAGAGAACCTGTAGCATGAAGGACACTGTGGCAGAAGAGACCCACAGGTGCCATATGAGTTGGATTCAGGAATGTTTCCAGAGCTTTGAGGTCTAGCCGCCTTATTGAAACCGTGTGAAGCACCAAGTGGGACTGGCACACAATGAACTGGCCCACCCCAGATGCAGCACTGTTTTTAGAAACAGCAGCACTGCAATGCGTGGAACTGTTTTACTAGAGTATATGACGCCTGACTAGAGTCCTTTGCTCTTTTGAAGGTGAAATTTAAGGAAATTCCTCTGGTTCTAATGAAAGAGGGAAAACATGGTCCCCTGTGTATCGTGGCGCAGCAGTGGCCTTTTCGGTTTAAACTGATAAATGGAGAAATGTTTACTGTGATCTGGGAAAAGATCCCCCGAGACTCGACCTTTGGATAACAAAGCATGGGCTCCTATTTCAGATTACTGTTCCATAGCACATGCAGTGAGATGAGAAGTGAAGAGGTTATAAAGAGGAGAGTTGCAGCACCATGCATCCAGAGGCCACTGAATAATGAGGTAAAAGTATTGTGGAAATATGGATTTTTATGATCAGTTATGTCCCCTATCTTGGACCCCAACGGTTTCATGTATAAATCACAAGTACATGTATGTTCCCTCCAGTTCCAGTTATGAAGACGCAAATACATGTGCGTCCACCGTTAACATGTCCTCTTTCAGATCCGCCATGAATGGGCCGGATATTCCATTCCTAAGTACGAAAGGCCACCGGCTTTATATGGTTCACTTATGCTATTTTTCAGTCCAGGCGAGTAGGCCCTGATTCTGCCATCAAGCCTTTTCCTGCCTTCTGCCTCTGAAAGCTCCAGTCTGAGCTCGCATCTGTATCCATGAACTTTGTCCTACTCCCTGCGCGGCTAACGGTGCCTGACTCGACCTGTCTGCTTGCCAAGAACTGTATTTCACCTTGTGATTATCTGCTCCGCTCCCTATCCAATGCATTCCTGTCTAGTAGTTTAAGTAAACATTCTTCCAGCTACCGAGCAAAAGGCCCGGCTTCTCTGTCCTCATGCAAGTAATTCATAGCCCTGTTACCATGGAATATTCCTACCCCCTCGCATTTAGTGTAGACACTTAGACGCTTGTACACGCACTCACAGTCAGTATAGAATAGATTTTGTTCGAGAGACCTTTCTTTTTGGATAACACAGTTCTTTAAACATAGGATATTAGATATGATTTGGGATTAGGTTGACATAACCCCAGACTTTTGTCTCCACATGTAGAGCTAAATGTCAAGTCCCTTTCTCCCTCTAGTTGCACGTCTATCACACGTCATGCGACTGCGCACGCATCTCTGCCAAATATTTCTGCTGACATTGCAGGATCCTCCAGGTATCCACCCACACATGACAAATTACCCATTATCATCAAGTGGACGCCCACATGGACGCCCACCTTCACGCCTACTTACACGCCCACATGCTCTTATCTCATTCTCTCTTGCTCTTTTGCTTACGTACAATTGAGAAATGTATATATACTGTACTCTGTGAATAATGTTTTGAGAATATATTGAGAATACTTTTGAGCCCCTTTCCAGATCCAATTTTGGTGATGGAAATATTCTCCCTTTGACTCGAGTTATTGGAATAAATCCCTTTATGAACCTGATACCACAGACTCAGCCTCTTGCTTTATGCATGATCTTATTTATATTTTAAAAGTCTGAGAGCGTAATATTTTATTTACCACAGAATGGCGCCCGAACAGTTTAATCTCTTTCCCCACACGCCGGAGATGAAGGTCCAGTTTTGCCCCCTTCCACAGCCGTGATGGACTTCAAGCGCGCATGTCGCGGGTCTTCCCGCCAACTCCCTCAGGCCAACGAAGGGGACAGACTGCGACCAGGCATCCATACGAGGCGGTGAGGAACGCAGATTGTCCTACCCAGAGCCCACCTGCGAGAGAGCTGTGTCCGAGGTATACAGAGGCCCACCAGATTCCGAAGTTCCGAAGTATCCAGGTCACGAGTCGAGTCCAGTCCAGTCCAGTCCGGTCCAGTCCAGTCCAGTTCAGTTCCGAGGCCTTCCGTTCCGAGCTACCCGGTGAGTACCATTGCCGGGGAGGCGTTCTGACGTGCACATAGGTTGTGCCGGTCAAGACGGGTTTGGGTACACAAATCCGGTCTGCACTGTTTCAGCAGTGTATCTGTACTGTTTAGCAGTATATCTAGTATGTCTAGTATATAATTCAGAATCATCTAGTTAGTGTCGAGTATTATGCTAAGTGATTAGTTCCCTAATGATCATTGTTGTTCGTTAAATGTTAAATGTTAAATGTTTTAAATACGTTCTACATATTGTGGTGTGAATGACTGTTCATTATTGTGTTTTATGGTATTAAACGTGTTCAAAATTAGGTATCAGATCAGATCAGTTCTCAATATGCCGCTCTTTTCGAAATTAAGACAGATCACAACTAGAAAAGGGGTACTCGAAGAAGCTGTTCCCATTCCTCCTAGGGACACTCCAGGGTACTTCATGTATCATAAACATGGCCTAGACGCCATATTATTTCTTGATTTATGGGTGGACTACACCAAGGATTTACCAGAAAGTCAGAGGTGGCCCGCAGTTGGGACATGGGATGCAGATTGCATCATGAGAGTAGAAGAAGAATTATGGAAAAAGACAGCCAGACAGTCACAGAAATATGCCATTGAATTATGGCGTAAAGAATTGCATAGACGCACAGAGAAAGCGCTCAGAAAAGAAGAGAAAAGTAGGGAGGATTCAGACAAAGCCCGAGAAAACGTGTTAGTTGAGGAAGGTATACGAGTAAAAGCAGAACAAGTAGATGGACAACGAAACACTCTTATGAAAGAGAAAATTTAGATCAGCTTGGAAGGATGCCATTGAGTTTTGGCGCAAGGAGTCACATAGTAGGTCAGAGTAAGTGTTTCACGAAGCAGAGAGAAGTGGAGCAGGTAAAATGAGCGCAGGCTGACAGAGAAAGAAATATTGACGTTGCTGGTATTTATCCCGTCCTTTCAGAGGACCTAGCAAGAGTGGCCCCAGTAGAAAGACCAGTTAGAGTGCCACCGCAAGTACCACGATACATATAATAATGATATAGTAGCCCGAAGGTTCTTGAGCCACCCACCAAATGAACAGCGCATAGCTGATGTTTACATGGTCCAACATTTGACTACGTTGTCAATAGGAAATTGAGAGGGGTGTAGCTAGAGAAGGAGCAACACCTGTGATTTGATGACACCCCTAATGTACAAAGTGTTAATGAAAAATAATTAGTGAAAAGTTTAGCTTGAGAAAAATTGTGGGTATTTCGAATTTACAAAATTGTTCCAGAATCCAGGTTTGTGTTCTTGGTGGTCCAGTGAGCCAATGTGCTGGGTCAAGTCGGTGAGATTATGACCCCCTGAGTGCAAATTGTATGTAAAAATAATTTTTCAATTGAGCGAATTATTGCAGTTTTTATGGAATTGAGTAGTCTTTTTGTCTTTGACAGCTTCAGAGTGAGGAGAAGGTGGGGGCTGTGTAGAGCAGTATGTGATACAGAAATCGGAGACAGATTCTGACCTTGTAGCCAGTGTAGGTGGGGGCCGGTGAGAGGAGCAGAACAGAGGCACTGCTTAGAAAGCTTCTCTGACATCGCATCTGTGTAATGCCTGCAGCCGGAACAACGAAAAAAAGTTGGCTGGCAGCCCAGGCTCAGGCCGCACTGAGGGGCTATTTTTAACTTCTCTGATAAGACAAGGCAGCTGAGAAATGTAAGTCGAGAAAGATTCCCTTGTTCTATTCTGTGCAAAACGAGTGCCCCGAGGAAATGTCTATGGAGAAGATTTGTTTTATTTTTTAGCAAATGTTATATTGCATCTGGCCAGAAAGTAAAATGTTGCTCTTGCTTGGAATTTTAAGGGCTATGTGCCTATATAAAAACGATTTTCAAATTCAGACATTTTTGAATTGTGGCCACAAGCTGCCACCAGTTGCATTGGATAAATGATCCAGTGGTTAAAAGTCTGTAAGGAGAGATGAGAGGTGCGTCTTCGTCTGGGACATTAGGGTACATTGTGTTGACGAAGATGCATAGCTCATTTTTATAAAAGAAAACAAACAGGTTCGTGTGTTCTTCGTTTTTGATTATTATTGCTGATTCTGTTTTTATAAAAGAAAACAAACAGGTTCGTGTGTTCTTCGTTTTTGATTATTATTGCTGATTCTGTGTGTCAGACTTGACACGGTGATTTCAGATGGGGGTGTATAGGGCAGGTAAATGAATTATTGATTATAAACCTGACAAATTAAGCAGGCCAGAATGTTCGCCTCTGAGCTGTAGGTACTGTAATTGCGCATCACTGCTCATTTATATATGTTAGTGCAATTGTCTATGCTTTCTGTGCTTGGTATACTGATGGCTTGGCATATGTATTTTATATATGTTTTGTTTTTGTGTTGTATTGACCAGTCTGTTTAGCGTTTAATACCAAGTTCTCCTGTGCAAGTACAGAGATAGTCGTGACGACGGCGATCTTTGCACAGCGCTTGGCTGGAACTTGTTCAAAATTACTAAATTTCACAGACGTGATATTACCTTTATCATGCTGTCAAAATAGCAGACAACACGTTATCAGTGTATGTCCAATTGGTGTTGGAGATGAATGAAATAAAAGGAAAAATTATGCAAGACTAAAATATTTTTCACATGACTGCCTTTCTCTTATAGACAGGCAGCCTCGGTCATATGTTTCCAGATTGGACATTAAGGAACCATTATGATCTGTGCACTCGCATCTTACCTCTTGAAAGGCCTGTTTTAAATAAGGACTGCCACCACAGAGTGACAAATGAGGCTCGGTATTTAGGGTAATGAGAAAATATCTGACAGGATTTCCTTTTTAAAGTTTGCTTTAGTAAGCTCATTCTTGTAAGTGGTGGCCCCAAAAGTTGACTTGTTTTTAAATTAAGCTATTTATTGTATAGGTGGAAATTATTGCAAAATGACTGATTTCTTTAGCAGATAAATTATTAATTATCAACATTAACAACTGTTCTTAAACTTGGTTTTCCGAATATTTAGGTAATTTAGCATTCCTATTAGGGCCTACTAGCATTAATATTGGCTTCAGGTTGGTGTAGGTTCATGTAATAGGGACATTTGCATATGAGATGTCATTTGGCTAGCTTATGAGCTAACACAATGAGGTTTGTACATTAATTTGAAGGATTTCTCGCCGTTTCAAATACGCTGTGTATCTTCTATAATTTTGCTTACGCCCAGTAGCTACACACAGGGATTAATAGTGTTGACAAGACACAGGGTTTGATAGTGTTTGACAGCAGTGAAATCTGTTTCAGATTTCCTCCTGTCAAAAAGGGGGGGAAGGAGGAGAATATTGGCTTTCTGCTGGCCCCTGAGGAGGTTCGCTTCCCGCTAGCCCCTTAAGAAATTAAGCCCCTTAGAAATTAGCCCCCTTAGAAATTAAGTCGAGGAAATAGGTATGGTGCTTTCCCCTTTTTCTCATGTTTTATTGTGATCTTTCAGGGGAATTAGTTGTGGGCACCGGAACGTATTCAATTGATTTCTGGTTTTTCCCAGCCCAAGACACAAAAAGACTAAAGTCCTCAAGAACACACTGTGGCATTTGAAGAATTAAAGAGAGCTTTATGTCAAGCACCAGTTTTAGCAAACCCTGATTACAACAAATCGTTTATGCTTTTTGTGACAGAGCGGGATGGAACAGCACTATCTGTCCTAACACAAGATCATGCAGGAAAACACGAGCCCTGTGCTTATTTTTCTAGTACATTAGACCCAGTAGCACAGGCTTTGCCTGCGTGCCTAAAATCAGTTGCAGCAACGGCCTTAGCCATAAGACAAAGTGACTTGATAGTGCTGGGCCACCCTCTGACAGTACAAGTACCACGCGCAGTAGAGGTTCTCTTGAACCGGACACAAACACAACACCTGACTGTAGCTAGACTGACAGGCTATGAGCCAACGTTATTTCAACCACACATAGAGATCAGACGATGCAACATACTGAATCCTGCTACCCTTTTGCCCTCCAGTACAGAAAGCGTTTCACCACACGACTGTGTTGAAGTAATACATACCGTGACTAAACCAAGACAAGACTTGACAGACGTTTCACTCCCAGACCCCGACCTAACACTATAAGTTGACGGCTCATGCATGAGGACAGGGGCGGGAGAATTAGTGGCAGCATATGCAGTGACTACTGATACTGTAATAATAGAGACTAAAAGAATAGACATATTGTCAGCACAAGCAGCAGAGCTCATCGCCCTGACACAAGCGTGCATAAGAGCTAAGCACCTGAGAGTAAACATTTACACCGATTCTCTGGCGAGAAAGAGGTTTCTTGACCTCTCATGGGGCCAAGATACAGCATGGCCCCCATATTCAAGCCCTACTGGAAGCAATACATTTACCAACAGCCATAGCTATCCTAAAATGTAAAGCACATACTAGAGCCACAGATACCATTTCCCAAGGCAATGATCTGGCAGACCGAACTGCTAAACAGACAGCTCAGACCCCACTAGACATGACAAAGTTACAGGTTCAATAAGTGTCCAAAGCCATGACAGTTAGGGATCCCTCCAAGGATGTACAAGACATACAGACACATGCTACTGTAGACGAATTAAAGAAGTGATCGGAACAAGGAGGGGTACTGACTGATCAGGGTTGGATGACAAAGGGCAAATCCACATGGTTTCTTTCTGATTCAATGGTACAAATAATCATAAATACCGCACATAGTCCTGCACACTTAGGAGAGAAAGCAATGATAGATAGCTTACAGAATATATGGTTCAACAAGCACCTGCGTGCAGCAGCGAAACAAAAGGTCAGAACATGTATGATCTGTTGCCAATTCAATCCAGGTAAAGGCATTCCGATGGAACAAGGTGGATTCCATCCACCTGACCACCCTTTTGAAGTGCTCCAAATGGATTATATCCAAATGAACAGATGTAGAGGTTACAAATATGTCCTGGTACTAATGAAGCAGGTGTCCCTTCTGTTAGGGTATACCTGGAAATTCCATTGTGTGCGACATCCTGAAGCAGCAGGCCTTGTAGAAAGACATAATCGGATATTAAAATTTGCGCAGACAAAGGTGTAGATTGGATGGTAGCCCTGCCGGTTGCCCTCTTTTTCATGCGAATGGTAGCTCATTCTAGAACAGGTTTATCTCCCTATGAAGTGGTCTTTGGTAGACCACCAAATATGTGGGGCACTCCAATGCCTAAAAGATTACTGATGTTAATAGTAACATGCTGACAGATTACCTGGCTTCCTTGATGTCTGCACTACTCTCTTGTTGTTCGCAGGTTGCTGCCGCCTTCCCTGACAACACCCAGGTCAAAGAATACTCCATCGCTCCTGGATGAAAGGCGCCAAAGTCAGTGCTCTGGACCACGGGGACGGCCGTTAAAGTCAAAGTGCACCTTCACCACTCTTTTACAAAGGAAAAAGACTTTAAACTTGGATTTTGGATTTTGAACACCATTTTCTAGAGGAGACTCCCCAGAAGTTTCCACAAAGCTAAACTTTGATCTAAGAAGTCAGAACCCGTTTGATCAATTAAGTCCACTAGGTGGTGAAGCGGTTGAACATGTATTCTGGCTTGCATAAGATCTTGGACAATAATATTGATAAGAAAAAGCAAGATGTGCATCACGATAATATGTATCAGCTTAATACTACATGCTATTTTTCCTCCTATTGCCTCACTCTTATACTCCTCCACTAATGATACCATAAAGCACACATTTAGTGATCTGCCATCCTATGAGCTATCATATCGACTTGCCTTACGCAACAATACCTTTATTCAGATGCTGCACCATTCACATCAGACTAGCAATGCTACAGACTGCTGGATCTGTGGCCGACTCCCCCCCTATCAGAACTATAAGGGAGTTTTGCCCCTCTTTCTCTATCCGTTCACACACAATGGCTCCTGTGGAGCATGGTTTAGTTTGATTAATTCCCTAGATTCGAATTCCGCAGTTTATCAAGACAACTGGGTATGGGGAAACCTGAACTTAGTTTTGCTTAAAGTCTGCTACCCTAACAAGGAGGGACTTCCCAAAAGAACAGGAACTGATCTAAGAAATGAAGTATATGGATTAGGTAATTTTACACTTAACCTCATGATCCTGAACGTTGAATCTGAAGCTACACCAATCTTGCCCGCCATGTCCGTATTCCCAGTAAAAGGGGAATTATGTATAAGAAAGAATGGCTCCATACACATGGGCCATAGTAAATGCACCACTGTAATAAAATTCAGTGATCAAGGCAAGTCTACATTTAGAGCTTCTCGTCATTCCTACTTTATATGTGGCCAGACCGCATATATACGCCTACCTCTAGATTGGGATGGTACCTGTTACATAGCATTCCTCCTACCACCTGTTTTCCTAGCTCCTCCTGATTATCATAGAAATACTCATTTAGTACACAATAGACAGCAGAGAGATCTCCCAATTGTCGATTACACTGAAACAGCATGGGAAAAATACACAGATTTCAATAAAGGTTTCTTTCCCTATATAGGTACAGTTACCAATAGTAAGCTGATACGTAGATTAACCAGAACCCTTGAAGCAGTAGTGAACGAAACTATTTCCGCCTTAGGCAATTTAACAGAAGAGCAGTCTGCTATGCGGATTGTTGTGCTTCAAAATAGTCTTGTCCTTGACGTTATCCTGGCCGATAGGGGCGGAGCTTGTAGGGTCATCAAATCAAGCTGTTGCATTTTTCATACCAGAAAATTCGCCATTTGTATATAAAGCCATAACTCGCCTTCATAAGATTGTAAGCCAGATACACCAGAATCCAGGTACCTGGACTTGGTTCGGTTGGTTTTGGAGTGTATTATCTACCTTTGGATGGAGGGTCCTATCCTTCCTAGGTATTGGCTTTCTCATACTATTCAGTTGCTGCTTATGCCTACAATGTGGACCAGCGATTTGTGGTCTGTGTGCCACATCGTGTATTCCACCACCAAGATTTCGTTCGTCCCAGAAGAAAAAAGAAGAACAAATGATGCTATATGAACAGATCAATGGATTGATGAAGATTGATATCTCTTGACGGGCAAGTAGGGGACAAGGAGGGAATGTGGAAATATGGATTTTTATGATCAGTTATGTCCCCTATCTTGGACCCCAACGGTTTCATGTATAAATCACAAGTACATGTATGTTCCCTCCAGTTCCAGTTATGAAGACGCAAATACATGTGCGTCCACCGTTAACATGTCCTCTTTCAGATCCGCCATGAATGGGCCGGATATTCCATTCCTAAGTACGAAAGGCCACCGGCTTTATATGGTTCACTTATGCTATTTTTCAGTCCAGGCGAGTAGGCCCTGATTCTGCCATCAAGCCTTTTCCTGCCTTCTGCCTCTGAAAGCTCCAGTCTGAGCTCGCATCTGTATCCATGAACTTTGTCCTACTCCCTGCGCGGCTAACGGTGCCTGACTCGACCTGTCTGCTTGCCAAGAACTGTATTTCACCTTGTGATTATCTGCTCCGCTCCCTATCCAATGCATTCCTGTCTAGTAGTTTAAGTAAACATTCTTCCAGCTACCGAGCAAAAGGCCCGGCTTCTCTGTCCTCATGCAAGTAATTCATAGCCCTGTTACCATGGAATATTCCTACCCCCTCGCATTTAGTGTAGACACTTAGACGCTTGTACACGCACTCACAGTCAGTATAGAATAGATTTTGTTCGAGAGACCTTTCTTTTTGGATAACACAGTTCTTTAAACATAGGATATTAGATATGATTTGGGATTAGGTTGACATAACCCCAGACTTTTGTCTCCACATGTAGAGCTAAATGTCAAGTCCCTTTCTCCCTCTAGTTGCACGTCTATCACACGTCATGCCACTGCGCACGCATCTCTGCCAAATATTTCTGCTGACATTGCAGGATCCTCCAGGTATCCACCCACACATGACAAATTACCCATTATCATCAAGTGGACGCCCACATGGACGCCCACCTTCACGCCTACTTACACGCCCACATGCTCTTATCTCATTCTCTCTTGCTCTTTTGCTTACGTACAATTGAGAAATGTATATATACTGTACTCTGTGAATAATGTTTTGAGAATATATTGAGAATACTTTTGAGCCCCTTTCCAGATCCAATTTTGGTGATGGAAATATTCTCCCTTTGACTCGAGTTATTGGAATAAATCCCTTTATGAACCTGATACCACAGACTCAGCCTCTTGCTTTATGCATGATCTTATTTATATTTTAAAAGTCTGAGAGCGTAATATTTTATTTACCACAGTATGCAGGGACATATTGGAGGAGATACATAAACTTCACTTCATTGAGGCAATAATTGGAGGCATTTAGACTGGTGGACCACGAAGCAGCAAGACATCTGAGAAGGGAACTTGACTCGGAGACTAATGTGATGGGCAATGAGGTGTGTAAAGTGTGTATATATGGGGATATGTGTTAGAATGTGTCCAGTTGAGAGTGGACCTGTCTGTAATACAGGTCTTTCTATAAACACCGTCCGAGTGAAGTGGGGACACCTCAGGATTGTAGTTTGGGGGAAACAGGGGAAGGGCTAGAAAGAGACACACACAGGATCCCGTCTTTGTAGTCAGTACCGCCATGTGCCTCGTCTGGTAAGTAGGCAGTTACAGGCACCGCAGTAACTTTACAAAATCAGTTTTAGGGTTGGCGGAAACTAGGTATTTAATATTGAACTTCGTGTAGCAGACTCCTGGTGATTTTATACGGTAATGAGCTAAACAATCCAACAGGTTGCAGGCATGGAACCCAAGAAACCCTGTAGATCTGAATATCTGTAACAGGAGGTAAACAGGAAAATAACACGAAACAAGCATTTGCAATGCAATAGGTCTCGCATTATTAAAAGTTTGAGCTGTTGGCATTGCTAATAATAATGCTACCTTAGAAGCTCCAAGATTCAGTAATGTGAGACCAATTGCATTGCAATTGTTTTTTTTTTTGTTTTTTTTTTATATAGCACAAACATGAGTGAAAGGTGTGTATTTATGTTGCATTGAGTACAATGTAATTATGTGGCACAAATTGGAATTGTGTGGAGTGTATTTATGTTGCATTAAGTAGAGAGTAATTAAGTGGCGTGCAATTATGTAGTACTGAGTGGTATGTGGAGTGTATTTATGTTGTACTGAATACAGTGTAATTATGTGATGTGTAAGTATGTGGTACTGAGTGGTATTATGTTGAGTGTAGTTATGTACTCTACTCAATGCAACATAAATACACACCTTTCACTCAAGTTCGTGCCATATAAAAAAAAAAAAAAGAAATTGGCCCGGAGTTTGTCCTGAATCCGATGCTGCTGGTGTCCGTCTGGTGAAGCCACCACACGGGTCATCACTCCCATCGTAACTGGTAAATCAACAATAGAATAGTTAGGGGGTTGAGGGGTTATGCGGACTAGCACACAGTAGCACCATATCCACTTTACAACAGCGGGCACTGCCCTACTCCCATACCGGCCGCTGGTAGTGGTGCTACTATGATGAGTAATAATGGCAGGTGATTGCCCAGTGTACAACAGAGTAAAGATGGTCTGCGCGGATGAAGATATGGCAAGTGTTATGCCCAGCCTACAGTGCAGAATACAGAGGCTGCGCGTGGGGACTGCAGCCGGGAGGGATGTAATGAGCAGTTACCCATGCAGAGTGGAGCAGAATCCCCACCAACCCGCCTCTCCCGTGTTTCTGGCTCAAATGCTGGTATTTGTTGTTTCACCCTCACTTCTAATCCGTGCAGTTCTTCACGTTCAGACTTCATACCAGATGTATCTGTGTGTGTGGTTTGCTTGTGTGTGTGACATCCCTTGTGTGTCCTTGATAATAAAAGTAAAGTGAACCAGCTGCAATACTTCACTGTGATTTCCCTGGCTGTGACCCGAATATGCCTGCAATACAAAGGTTCTTTAGTTTCAGGTTGGGAGGGGCAGTGCAGTACATGTTTTGCATCACTGCTGAGTGGCGGTGTGTGTGTCGTGGGATATATTTTCAGCCAAGCCTCACTTGTTAGCCAGCAGTACCGTTCATAGTGTCATTTAGAGCAAATTTTGCATTGTTTTCGAAAGTTAAGCGTGCAAGCTGTGTGCATCTGTGAGTGCACACAGCGAGTCCCTCCGGTGCGAGGGCCGTGATCTCTGCGTTCTGTTCAACATCCTGTGATTCTGGGCAAATCACTTAATCTCCCTGTGTCCACCAAATAATGAATGTGTCCTTGTGTAACGTAACTGGGGCTCGTGTAAAGCGCTCCAATACCTTCGGGTCGAGATAACGCTATATAAATCTGCACACACAAAAAATAGACTGCGCACTAGCCGTGTTCTCTTGGGTCGTTATTTGCATTCGCTCCTGTGGTAGTTTACAACCCTCATAAATGCAGGGAGTGTCCCTTGTCCAGATGGCTGGGATAAAACGTACGCAGTTCGGCCGACTTCCGTAACACTGTAAAGACGTGCTGCCCAATATTCTTTCTCCACAACAGTCTGCCGTGAATAGGAGGGCTTGTTTACTTTAAAGTATGGCTGGCTGACCGCTTTGTCGTCACATGACGGCAAGCCGCATCGCCCGGGAGAGTGTATGAGGTCATAACTGACATGTTTTCAGGGTGCATATGTGTGATATTTCTAGGTTTACAGTGTGCTGTTGGGTGACATTGGCCTGCCTCCCGCGTGACGCTTTAAGTGACAATTTCTGCAAGCGATTCAACAAGAAAACGGGTGTAATGTTAAGATTTTCAGAGCCATTTTTTCGCTTTGCCCGGTAGGCATTATGTAGATGCTATCCATAAAATGACGGCTGGGAAGTCCATCAGTTATTACTGCACGTCATACTATCTGCAGTGGACTACCAGCTGTTCCCTGTACAATGCTAAAAGAAAGGCACAGCGTAGTGTGAAAAGGGCTCGTCATACAAACTCTCTGATGTACTTTTTCAGTGTAAGAGTCTGCGTCCAACGGAGATTGCTGTCACTTTGTTTCCCGTGGCATATTGGAACAAGCGCGCGCTGAAGCTGACGAGGAGGGAGTGGGAGGGGGGGTGGGGGCGGGCACAGTGGTGCGGCCACAGCTGTAATAAATCGCCACATCCCATGAAGCGGGTGTCGTGGCGAAGTGAGATAAACTGGTGTGAAATAGCAGCAGGGAAGGGGGCGGAAAGGGGCTACGAGGGAGAGCGACGTAAAGCCATATGGCTCCTTTGCGCGCGTGCACGCCTCGTGCACTGTAGCTCTATGCCAGGGGAAGCACTTTCAAAAACCCACTTACAAAATGTCTCAAAGAGACAGCTTTCGCTGTTTCAGCGAGACCTAAAAACACATCAGCACTCACATGGGAACTAACTAAAAGCTGGTATATGTGGAAACTGGGTAAGGAGATGCAGAGCTTGGCGATAAACTGTGCAGTAGTGAAATCCCAGAAGCGTCTCGTGAAGTATTGCCAGGCATAAATGCACACTGGGAAGTATATTTTTGTACTGACTCTAACTGCTCTGCTCAGGAACTAAAACAATCTGACCCGGAAGTCCTACCCTATAGTCTCTGATGGGTCAACTGCCACAGGGACATACTGTACACCCTCCAGGATTTTGATCTGGTAATTCTCGAGGTAACGTGAGTGTAATGCTGCATTGGATGAATGTTGTAAGGAAGTGGGTTTCTGTTGCAGTAACCCCCCCACTTTTTGCCTGATAACTGATGCACTTTTCCTTGTTGTGCCCTGGGCTCCTGCCAATCAGGTGCCCAGGGCCTGTGTTCCTTCCCTAAAACTGCCTAACAGCCAAAACCCAATTGACATCTCTGGTCACATGTCAGCCCCTCGTAAATGGTACCCTAGGTACCTGACACACACACACACACTGCCTTTGCAGGCTGAGTGTCGTGGTGCAGAACAAAACAAAGAGTCGACATGACACACATCCCTGTGTGCCATGCCCACAACACGCACTGCCCTGGCATACCTCGGTCACCCCTCTAGCTGGGTGCCCTATGCCAGTGGTTTGTGCACAGGTGCATGAGCCCTGTTCCCCTACAGTACCCAGATCCATTCCTGGGCACTGTAAGTGCAGTGCTGCCATTAAGAGTATTTGGTGCTGGGAGGTCGTCAACACAAACTCCACAGCATCATGATGGCTACACTGAAGACTGAGAAGTATGGTATCAAACTTCTCAGCACAGTAAACCCACACTGATGCCAGTGTGGGATTTACTGTAAGATGCACGACAGAGGGCATCTTAGAGATGCCCCCTGAACCTAACCTACAATCTGCGTCTTGTCTGAGGGGCTGCCTAGGCTGCCACACAGCAGACATGTTGCTGGACCCCTGGGTAGAGAGCCATCTGCTCTCCTGTGCCTGCAACAATGCACATCCTGGGTGAGGTGCTAAGTCTCCTCCCCCAGGATGGGCAGGGGAAGCTTCAAAGGCATTCCGCCTTTGTGAGCTTCTCCAGGCTACTTGCTGTACTCAGCAACTGGCCCCTACCGGTTCTGACCCCCACTCTGGCGGGAAGACTGGCCGGAAACCCCAAGGAAGGAAAGGGGGTGTGCCAGCCTCTGCCAACCCCACCCCTCAGGTGGGGGAGGCGAGGTGAAGCACATCTCCGAGCTCTCGCCATCTTGAAGATGGGAAGCCCTGCCCAATCAGGACTAGGCTACTGCCCCCCTCCCACAGGAGAGTGGCAGGATAGGGGGTGTACCCATCCCAGGGCAGGGACCCATTGGTCCCTGCCCTTTACCTACCTGTAACGCCCCTAAATCTAGTATTTAGGGGCACCCTGAACCTTCCTTCCTTAGATCCAGATTCTGAAACAGCCAAGAAGATCAAGAAGAAAGAAGACCTGCCGTGCAGCTGCTAAAAAGAGGAAGACACCAACTGCCTTGGCCCCAGCCCTACCGGCCTGTTGACCCTCGAACCTACTCCTGATAAATTCCGGCATCTTCCGTGGCACGAAACCTCACAAAGCCCGGAGGACCTGGCTACCTTGTGACTGAGCATCTGGGACTCCCATGAGCAGTGGCACTGCTCAAAGCAAGTAACTGACCCCTGGCATCAGCCAGGAACCGCAAACCCTGCACACTCTGCACCCGCCAAGCCTGGCCTGTGCTGGAGTGGACAAAAACCCCGAGGACATCCCCCCGGCGACTGTGACCCCGAATCCGGCACCCAAGGACCCACCTCGACGCTCCTGACAACGTCTGCAGCCTCAGAACCAGGGACCCCCCCCAACCGCGATCAACAGTGGGTAAGATTTCCCGACACCAAAAGGCACCCCGGCGCCCTGCGGCCCCCTGTGCCCAACTCCTGGGTACCTACCTATCCTCCAACTACCCAACTTACCTCTCGAAGTGGTGGTCACACCTGAAGAATCTTCGTCCCCGAGCATGCGCAGCCGTTGTGCGTTCTTGAGCTTCTCCATTGCAATCCATTGAGCGCCCGAAGGCTCAAAAGCACCCTGCACCCAGCCGCCCGAGTGCCCCTGACTGTGCAACCTCTACTCCTACCTACTTCCCATTTGCCCTGAGCAAGTGACCAGGAGCCCAGCTCCCACAGCCGTGTGGCCTGCTAGTCAGCAGCCACCAACCAAAGGCCCCCTGCCTTCCATAGGATAACATTGGGCCTAACTCAATCTGCACCCGGCTGCCCCTGTGCCCCTGAGGGTGTAACAACTGTACTTACTTGACCCTGGGAGACCCCTGAGTCTATGCCCAGAACCTTAACTCTGCCAGTCGAGTACGTACCCAAAAGACGATAACTCACTTTTCTTACATAGAGTAACATTGACTGGTTTCACTTGAAATTTCTTCCAAGTGTGGAGTTTCTAAACTATAAAATATTCACCTCAAATCAACGAGTAACGAAAACGGAAATACTCACCTGCTATTAGGAGAGATCCCAGTGCTGAATCTTGGTGCCCAGCACTGACCCTGAAAAGTACTTACTACCGTACTTACCACTAACTCAATTAGGAAACCATTGACTGTTTTTCTGTGAAATTTCTTCTAAGTGTTGATTTTTGCAAACTACAAATATTCTTTAAAAATCGTACCAACTGTGAAAACGTAATTACTTACCTGTTTTAGATAGATTTTCCAGTACTGAGCCTAGGAGCCCAGCACTGAATTACAAAAGTAACGAGAACATACTTTACCCGTAACTTGAATTTTCTTCCATAGGAAACCATTGACTGTTTTTTTGTGAAATTTCTTGTCGATTTTGCAAACTTATAAATATTTGTTAAAAATCGCCTGTATAACTTAAACGCATTTTCTCAACTGCTTACAGGTGGTACACTAGTGCTGGATCCAGGATCCAACACTGACCTAGAAACAGTAACCATAACCCCACTTACCTGCTAAGTGAATTTCCTCCCATAGGATAACATTGGTAATTTGATTAGGAAAAGTTTCTAAGTGTCAACTTTTAAAACAGCAAAATATTGCTTAAAAATCACAACAGTAACTAAAACGTATTTACTCATTTGTGTCCAAGAACTGTCCCAGGACTGAATCTAGGATCCAGTCCTGGAGTTAGAAAAGTAATCCTGAAAGTAATCAGTTGCATTTAACTTGAAATTCCCATTGAGCTCAATGTATTATTGTGTTTAAAATTGTGTTGCCTATTGCAACAAACTGTAACTATTACATTCAGAAGTCAATTGCCTATTGCAAAGTATTTAACTAAAGCATCTCATTCTGAGAAAGTATATTTTGATACCTATTGTTGGTTCTAAAATAAAACAACCATATATTTTTTTATACAAACCATTGGCCTAGAGTTCAGTTCTTGAGTGTGTGAGACCATTTGCTGACTGAGTGTGTGCAACTGTCAAGAATTCCTGTCATACGAGGGGAGGAAAACGGTAACCAGCGAAAACGGACTACATCTCCCAGGATGCTTAGCGGTTGAGAGGTTATGTAAACAGGAGAGCTGTTACATAACTCAAGGGAAACACGCCCTTATGTAAACAGGAGAGCTGTTACATAACTCAAGGGAAACACGCCCTTATGTAAACAGGAGAGCTGTTACATAACTCAAGGGAAACACGCCCTTATGTAAACAGGAGAGCTGTTACATAACTCAAGGGAAACACGCCCTTATGTAAACAGGAGAGCTGTTACATAACTCAAGGAAAACACGCCCTATAAAGGGAGGAACCGGGAGGTACAAGGCTGTCGGATATTGTGTTTACACCGACGTACCTGCTTCGTGAAGAGCAGTGTTCCGGAGTGGTGCTCCAGTAAGGCAAGAACGGAGGTAGGTCGAGTCGTTACTCCCTGGGCCGTGTCTTGCCCCATCGTCACCTGTGAAGGACCCGGAAGCTCTACCGGTCAACCATTGAGCTTCGCTTTTTGACTCGGCTGAGTCCAAGCGCAGTGGCGCTTTTGCTGGTTGGAGTCGTAACTCCCAGCCCGACCAGAGACACAGGGACTGCCAGCTGTAACGCACACCAGGAGGTGTTTGCCGCGTTACAGACTCGGAAGTCCACAGGATCGATCGAGCGGCTGCTCTCGGTTCAGTCGTCTTGCTTGTGATTGGGGTATCGGTGACGCATCACCAGGAGGTGACTCCGCGTCCCGGTGCAGTCTGAGGAAGAGGTTGAGCGGCTGCTCCCTTCAGGTAGAGACCCCGGCTGGGTGTTTCCCTGACTCCTCGATTCTCCCCAACACTCTTCGTGCCCCTCACAGCCTACCGATTGGCATTGTCGGCCATTTTATTTCTGCCCTCTGTTGGCATACGCCGGGATCGGCGTATATGCAGAGGACGGTTAGGACCATCCGTGCTGTGGGCTGGTAACGTACTTAGCCTGGAGGATTCCAGTGACTATAACTTTTGTTTGTTCTTTGTATGTTATTTGCCTTCATTAAAAGAACTAACCCTTCACAAGTGGTTGCGTCCTCATTGTCGTGTCTGTTAAACGATCCTGAGACGTTCAGGGCGTTACAAAATATCCGACCTTAATAACACTAACTGTCTCCCGGTCGATAACAGACATGGCAACACTTGATGATGTGCTGGCTGCTTTAGCGGCCATGCAAGTTGAAGTGGCTGCCTCTAGGCAAGAAACAGCCGATGTAAAAGCCAGACTGGATGCTATCCAATTGGACCCGCTCACGCCCAGCACCTCCCTCACGAACCAGACCCCTGCGGTAGTAGTGGAAATGCCGGTAGCCATCCCCTTGGCAACACCAGAGAGGTACAGTGGGGATCCTAACACAGTGCAGGTATTCCTCACACAAGTGGCGCTACATTTATCGTGCAAACCAAAGGCGTTCCCCACGAGTCAGGCTCGTGTGGCTTTCCTTATATCCTATTTGGCTGGAAACGCGGCACAATGGGCCGTACCTCTGGTGAGCAGGGACGACCCCCTCTTATGTGATTGGGGTGCTTTTCGCGAGGAATTCCTGAAGGTATTCGACAGAAGGGCTGACTCGTACACGGCGGACCGTGAAATGCTTGAGTTGAGACAGGGATCCAACGACCTGGTGCAGTATCTCAACGCGTTCCGAAGGCTGGTTGCGGAAACCAAGTGGCCTGTTGCTAAACAGACGGCGCTTTTCCATCAAGGGCTGTGCGATGAGCTCAAGGACGCCGTGGCTCATATTGACCCTCAACCCAAGACATGTGAGGGCCTTATCAACCTGGTATTACGGCTGGAACATAGGCTAAGTGAAAGAAAGGGGGATCATGGGAGAAAAGGAAAATCCCTTCCATCCTATGTGACGGTGGGAAGTCCTGAAACTTCCACCGCATCCAAGGGAGAACCCATGGACATCGGCGCAATACGAGCGAGCCTCACAGCTACGGAGAAAGAGTCACGCCGTAAACAAGGATTGTGCCTATATTGTGGCAAAAAAGGCCACTACGTACGTGAATGCCCTGCCAAACCGAAGACGTCACGTTATCGGGCCAACCGGTCGGTAACAGCCGTGGTGGACATACCGGCGGAAAACTAGAGGACTCCAAGACCAGAGAAGGGGCATCTCGGAGTCACTCATCCATCCCTTCACTTTCCAACTCGGTCACTAAGGGACAACGACACCTGTTTATCACGGTGCACGTGGGAGTGCATGACCAGTGGATACCCGTTGTGGCCATGGTGGATTCAGGGGCCACTGGCATGTTTATGGACCACAACGAGGCATGCAGGCTAGGGCTAGTGCTTCTTCCCAAAGCAGTACCCGAAGACGTCTATGCGGTAGACGGAAGGCGATTGGTGACGGGGCCCATCGGACAGCACACGGGGGTCCTTCCGATGAGATATGGGAGGAACCATTTGGAACAAATCGATTTTAACATCATCCGAGCGCCCCAATATGGCGTCATATTGGGATTGCCGTGGCTACAGAAACACAACCCCTTTGTGGATTGGCCAACACATCGCATCGAAATGACGTCACCGTATTGCATCCTGCATTGTGGAATAAGAACGGAATCCCTTGACGCAGATGAGAGCGGGAGTCAGACGGTGGCTACAGCGGCAGAAAAAGATGTGGCTCTCCCCCAGGCTCATCACAGTTTTGAGGATGTATTTGATGAGGTGAAGGCGGAAGTGCTACCACCACATAGACAGTTTGACTGCCAGATCGACCTGGTGCCAGGGGCCAGCGTTCCCAGCGGCAGGCTGTATGCCCTGACAGAGCCTGAAAACGTGCATCTCCGGGGGTACCTGGATAAACTCCTCAAGCTAGGATTCATCCGCCCGTCCAAGTCTCCGGCCGCCTCGCCACTCTTCTTCATCCCGAAGGCTAATGGGGAGCTGAGAGCCTGTGTGGACTTTAGGGCATTGAATGCGATAACCATAAAAAATCGGTACCCCTTGCCTCTCATCACTGTACTTCTGGAACAGGTCAAGAAAGCTCGTATCTACACCAAGTTGGATTTGAAAGGGGCCTACCATCTGGTGCGCATGAGGGACGGAGACGAGTGGAAGACCGCCTTTAAGACCAGGTTCGGCCTTTTTGAGTACCTCGTCATGCCGTTCGGTCTGTGCAACGCCCCGGCAGCCTTTCAGTACTTTTTGAATGAGGTATTCAGAGAGGAGTTGGATATCTACGTGGTCGTATATATCGACGACATCCTCATCTATTCGTCCAGTGCGGAGGAGCACGTACACCACGTCAAAGCTGTGCTCCAAAAGCTGAGGGAAAACATGCTGTTTTGTAAACTCAGCAAGTGTGACTTCCACGTCACATCCGTGGAATTCCTCGGAGTGATGCTGAGTCCAGAGGGACAGGAGATGGCAGAACGAAAGATCAAGGCGGTGAAAGAATGGCCGGTGCCCCAAAGCGTGAAGGACGTCCAAAGTTTCATTGGCTTCGCCAACTTTTACAGGCGGTTTATAGATGGATTTTCAGGAGTGGTGGCCCCAATCACACAGCTACTGAGGAAGTCCAAGGAGTTTGTCTGGTCCCCTGAAGCGAACAAAGCCTTTGAGGCCCTGAAAAGCGCCTTTGGTAAGGCGCCGGTGTTGGCTCACCCCGATCCGGATCTCCCCTACGTGGTGGAAGCGGACGCGTCGGATGTGGCGCTGGGGGCTATCTTGTCCCAACGCAACCACGACACAGGGGTGCTTCATCCCGTTGCGTACATGTCCCGCAAACTCAACGACGCCGAACGCAACTACCATATTGTGGAGAAGGAGCTTCTCGCAATCAAGGACGCCTTCACCGAATGGAGGCATTGGTTGATGGGGGCAAGACATGTGGTATCGGTGTACACAGACCATCGGAACCTACAGTTCATGACGGCCACTAGACACCTTTCTCCCAGGCAGCTGCGGTGGATGATCTTCTTTGCGGGGTTCAACTTCCGCATCACATATCGGCCGGGGACGGAAAACCGGAAGGCGGACGCCCTGTCCCGTCAATCTGCAGTTAAGGAACCATTGCCTGCGACCGAGCGTTCCATCATTTCCCCGAGGATGGTATTGGGGGTTATCCAACCGGATACTTTCCTGAGGGGAATAAAGAGAGGGATCAGGTCATTCGCATGGCGGAGGTGGCTCCTCAGTCACAGAGAATGGCAGCTGAAGGACGGAATACCCCTGAAGGGCAGGTGCCTATTGATACCCACGCCTAGGCTAAGGAAACAAGCATTCATCTGGTGCCATGACTCTCCATGCGCAGGTCATTTGGGCTTTGAAAAAACGGTGGCTAGCATGGGACGGCATTTCTGGTGGCCAACCATGAGAGTGGATGTCAGGAGGTGGGGACAGGAGTGTCCTACGTGTGCTACCATGAAGGCCGACCATGGCCGAACCCAAGGGCTCTTACATCCACTTCCGACCCCGGATAGACCATGGGATAGCATATCACTGGACTTCGTGGTGGGCCTACCGGTAGACCAGGGGATGACGGCAATACTGGTGGTGGTGGATTACTTGACGAAAATGGGGCACTTCATCCCCTGCAAGAGAGTCCCTACGGCCGGGGAATTGGCGTCACTACTCCTAAAGAATGTGGTACGACTGCATGGATTACCTGGGGTGATCGTGTCGGACTGGGGGTCGCAGTTTACTGCGCAATTCTGGAAGACTTGGTGCACTGCGCTGCATGTTAAGACCGCCCTGTCCACCAGCTACCACCCTCAAACGGACGGCCAAACCGAGCGCCTGAACCAAACGCTCAAACAGTATCTGCGATGTTTTGTGGACCAGGGCAGGGAAGAATGGGTCGACTTGCTATGGGTTGCAGAGATAGCCTATAACAATGCCACTCACAGCTCCACACAGTCATCTCCGTTCTATAGCAACTATGGCCAACATCCCAGGTTCTTGCCATTTCTACATCCGTTCAGAGAGGACAGGATTCCCGCCACAGCGGACAGGGTGGCACACATAAAAGACACGTTGATGCGCTCAAGGGCTGTCCTAATAGAGGCCAAGAGAAGATACAAGGCTGCGGCAGATAGGAAGAGAAGGCCCGGGCCACTGTACCGCACTGAAGACTACGTCTGGATATCCACAAGAAACATGAGGTTTCGAAAGAACAGTGTGTTCCATCCCAAGTACATGGGCCCCTATCGAATTACCAAGTGTATGGGTCCCGTGAACGTGAAGGTGTGCTTGCCCCAGTCATTGCGGATACACCCTGTCTTTCATGTATCATTGCTCAAACCAGCACCCTCCAAGCCGTCTGGGACACCTAGGCCGGTATGCGTGGAGTCGGAGGTGGAGTATGAAGTGTCGGGCATACGGGCGTCCAAATGGCGCAGGGGGAAGCTGTGGTACCTGGTTGCGTGGAAAGGCTATGGCCCGGAGGAGCATTCATGGGAACCGGCTGAAGGGGTTCATGCTCCGCGCTTGGTCTCCTTGTTCCATCGGCGTTTTCCTGCCAGCGCTGGACCCGTGGGGAGCCGCTGAGAGGGAGGATGTACTGTCAAGAATTCCTGTCATACGAGGGGAGGAAAACGGTAACCAGCGAAAACGGACTACATCTCCCAGGATGCTTAGCGGTTGAGAGGTTATGTAAACAGGAGAGCTGTTACATAACTCAAGGGAAACACGCCCTTATGTAAACAGGAGAGCTGTTACATAACTCAAGGGAAACACGCCCTTATGTAAACAGGAGAGCTGTTACATAACTCAAGGGAAACACGCCCTTATGTAAACAGGAGAGCTGTTACATAACTCAAGGAAAACACGCCCTATAAAGGGAGGAACCGGGAGGTACAAGGCTGTCGGATATTGTGTTTACACCGACGTACCTGCTTCGTGAAGAGCAGTGTTCCGGAGTGGTGCTCCAGTAAGGCAAGAACGGAGGTAGGTCGAGTCGTTACTCCCTGGGCCGTGTCTTGCCCCATCGTCACCTGTGAAGGACCCGGAAGCTCTACCGGTCAACCATTGAGCTTCGCTTTTTGACTCGGCTGAGTCCAAGCGCAGTGGCGCTTTTGCTGGTTGGAGTCGTAACTCCCAGCCCGATCAGAGACACAGGGACTGCCAGCTGTAACGCACACCAGGAGGTGTTTGCCGCGTTACAGACTCGGAAGTCCACAGGATCGATCGAGCGGCTGCTCTCGGTTCAGTCGTCTTGCTTGTGATTGGGGTATCGGTGACGCATCACCAGGAGGTGACTCCGCGTCCCGGTGCAGTCTGAGGAAGAGGTTGAGCGGCTGCTCCCTTCAGGTAGAGACCCCGGCTGGGTGTTTCCCTGACTCCTCGATTCTCCCCAACACTCTTCGTGCCCCTCACAGCCTACCGATTGGCATTGTCGGCCATTTCATTTCTGCCCTCTGTTGGCATACGCCGGGATCGGCGTATATGCAGAGGACGGTTAGGACCATCCGTGCTGTGGGCTGGTAACGTACTTAGCCTGGAGGATTCCAGTGACTATAACTTTTGTTTGTTCTTTGTATGTTATTTGCCTTCATTAAAAGAACTAACCCTTCACAAGTGGTTGCGTCCTCATTGTCGTGTCTGTTAAACGATCCTGAGACGTTCAGGGCGTTACAGCAACAAATGATTTACACTGTCCTCTGATACTACCTTACTGCTCGACCAAGCTACCACTTCAGAGAGTAAGGTTATATCTAACTTTAGCCTCTGCCAAACCTCTTGGGACTGTGGACCCTGTGCACACTGTACCTATTTGGGAACAGTATACACAGAGCCACTTTCTCACAAATGTCATTTGGAATGTATCAGATCTCTTGGTGTTCTAGCTGTCGTGGGAACATAGAGTTGTATGTTCATAATGTCGCACTGAGACCTAGGAGACATGCCCATCTCACCAATGTTTGGCTAGGTGGGTAGGCCACTGATACCATTGAGCCATTCATTACTGAACATTAAAAATATTTAGTGATACAGCTGACAGTGCCCCCAATGCTGCTGTTCAGGCTCAAGTGGCTCCGGTTCAGCAGGCGGTCGCTATGCTTACATGTACCAGAGGTGTGTCTAAAGTAGGCACAGAAGGGCTAAATCAACACAAGATTTGCAGGATATCTGTGTCAAATAACTGTATATGCAACACATTATAGAAAAATAATATTTACCACTTGAGAGGTTATCGTGAAAATGTGGCTTCCTGGAATTGCATTGGACGAGCTAGAGTTGTAAGCCGTATAGTGTCAAAACTTCTCAATCTATACAGAACAATTGGCTATGCCTCAACAGTAGGGTCAGTCAATCTAGGTGTACTGTTTTTGTCTTGGTCTGTGAACACCCCTTCAGCAAGTGCTAAAAGCTAGCAACATTGGCATGCTCTTGGACAGTGAGCAAACCTTCAGAATAGCTTCTGACTTTCAATAAAGGCTGTCATAGAATCTGTATTTTATTACATAAATCTCCTCAGAGTGACCCTACTTCTCTTTCAAATGTCTTAGAACATTGCCTAAATCTGTGCTGTGTTTATCTCCTGTCTTGATTTCTGCAGTAGTCTCTAGTTTTCAAGTACCAAAGGATCTAGAAGCATTCTGTTTATATCCTGTTTGACCTGTAAAAAAACAGCCACATCACCGGCTCTGAAACGTCTCCACTTTCGTCCAGTAAAGGAAAGTGTGAATTTCAAATACACCCGTCTGGTCCATTAGCCTTACTTGGCAGAGTGCCAAAGTCCCTGACGAAGTTGTTCATCCCCGTTTGTCCTACCAGAATCATAACTTAATGCCCAGCTGACTGTCTCCTTAGAAGAAATTCAGAGGAAGGGCCTTCCAGGTGCAAGGCTCATCTCTGCGGAAACCTCCACAATTTACACTTAAGATTTGAATGTGACTCTCAAATTCACAAGATCACTATAAATCCATCTCTTGAAGCTGACCGTGCTTTCAGTGCTGACCCCTAACTCTTCTGCTGAACCCTGGGCTTTTAGTTTAGATACTAAATCTAGCTTTGCTCCTACCTCCCCACCACTTGTGACTGTGTTGAATCTTCTGCACGCTCTACCGCCATCTTATCAGTATACAGGCTTGGGGGGTGCCAACAGTTGATAACATACCATTGGCAACTTATTGTCTGTGATCCACAATTCGATAAATTTGCCCTCATGTACCTGATACCTAGTATTCTGAAGTTGCTTCTAGATGGATTGCAACGCTGTTTGAAACCTCAAATAAATAAATGGCTGATGTATAACTCCCCTTTTGTATGAACGACGAACAATAGCTGAAAATAATAGCTCAGGCTATTTTGAATGAGTCCCATGTTTATTTAACATCAATACAAATGTGTTTAATGTATGCTGTTATGTCCCTTTGTACCACAATTGTATGTCGTTTTTTTGGACAATGTTTTTCCCTCAATTTTAAAGCAGTAACTGGAACTTTAATCTCACCCCCCATTATAAATGAGTAACTGATCTTCTTCTTTTCCCTCAATTTAAATTGAATAGCTGGTATTATCCTCCATTGTAAAAGAACTAACTGATGAAATATGTTTCTCCAGTGTAAATCAATGAATGACTGGTGCAATTTATTTATATCTTTGAAAATATGTAGCATTGAAGCGTAGCCCTTCTGCACATGATGTGCACCCTCCTGGACACGTTATGCCATTTCGCATTACCAGAGAATGAAAATGGAGTTAGTACTTCTGTTGTGTTCCTTAAACATTCTGGGATAGTGATGATGTCTCTGTGTCCGAGAGTAGGGAACCTGGCGGCAGCGGGAGTTTGACTTCTGTGGAGACCTCTCTTACAAAGTATCCTCAAACTTGCCATCACAGTTCTCTTTTCATACAGCGGCCTCAGCTGTTTTAGGAAGATGATCTATGAACATTTTAAATATCAGACCTCTATAATTCAATACAGCATCATAATATACAGTCAAATATAAGATCAAGTAGACAGGCCTAGTTCTGTGCTACAACTTACACAAAAGAATGTTACTGTGTAGCTACTTAAAGTGTGTTTTAAAATGTTGGTAAAGTCTTTATTTTCGTTTTGCACCTATCACAGCTCTTTATAAATTCCTTCAAATGATGGTGGATAACTGGCTAACTGTATATGCTTACGTAAAATAATGATTAATATTCTTCTGCAACATCGTTCTGGCTCAATTGATTTCAATAAAATTATTCACTTGTATATTTTCAGATTTATCTGATACTTTAGTCTTGTGGAATTGCATATTTATGCTGCTGCAGAGCGAAGAGCCCGCAGTCCGGGATACAATCGCAGACATCATCAGGGTGCATCATTGCCAAGAGCAGAGTCGAACGAAAGCAGGTAAGTTATTTGTTTACATTTTACTTTGTGTTATGATTGTCCTCCTTAAGGCATCCAGTGCATAAGATGCTTTTGTCTTTGTGCCTTCCTATGACTTCTTTTACATTGATTGAGGTGCGCCACTTCTGGGAGGGATTCCTCTTCGGAGTGCAAGTGGTAGAACTGACTCGGTCAAGGGCAGACACTACTCGGTGCTGATAAGTCCTAGTCCCCACTTGGTGGAGCCATGTTATATCATTCAGGAAGGCTCTATAAGGTATGCCTGTACGTTGTAGGGATGAAGGATAACTTGTTGGGAGAATCCCAGTCAGGCCACCCTAGATAGGAGAGTGTGACAACCCATGGAAGGGCTCTTCCCAGGTAAGAAGTTTCAGACAGCTGGGCCTCCTTTTGTCTAGTAATTTCTTTGCCTGAACAGCAGAATCTGCTCCCCGTTTAAGCATGTGTTTACACAAGCAGCACACTGTCCTGGGCAGGTCCAATTCATGCCTAATACAGCCCAAGCTGAATTCCACCACCAAAGCTGTGACACCAGTGAACTCAAGTTAACCCAGATGGATAACTGCTCATCAGCTTATCACTTCTGTCCTTTAAGACCTCACCAAAGAATATTTATTTCTACTTATAAGGGACAGGACATCAGACCTTTACTGTACTACATGACCAAAGCCATATGCTTAACGCTAACTTTCAGAATGGGCACTGTACTCCCATTACCGACTTGCTGTCGGTTACCACTCACTGCTCTGTTAGGGGTTGACCAGCACTGTCAGCAGCTATTTGCTGTGAGAGCTGGAGCCCTAAGTTTCAGTTATTAACACCTACACACCTGTTATCACGGTATAGGTTGCTGTATGGGTGGAAAGTTCTGGACTTGCGACGCTGCAGTTGTTAGGGCCCAATTTTATATGTGGCACAGTCCTTGTAAATGGCTACACCCAAGAGCCATTGAAAAGTTTAGGTTAAGAAAACGATGGAGGGTAGTGCCTTCTTAATTGGTCCACGTCAGTGGATAATCAATATCAGAGACATTGCTCGAATGAAGATCATTTGTGTTGTTTTTATTTATCTTTTTATCAAAGGAGCGCAAAAATTTCAAATTGTGAAGAGAAAAACAAAAGCCGACACGTGTTTCGCCCTAGTGGCCCATTGGCCGTGGGCTTTTTCAAGGCGGTGAATATTAATCAACACAGTCTTCCTGTGAGAGTAGAAAAGACGTCTCTGCGGTCCTCGGGAAAGTCGACTAGTGAAAGGAGCTGTCGACTAGTCAAACTGTGTTGATTAATATTCACCGCCTTGAAAAAGCCCACGGCCAATGGGCCACTAGGGCGAAACACGTGTCGGCTTTTGTTTTTCTCTTCACAATTTGAAATTTTTGCGCTCCTTTGATAAAAAGATAAATAAAAACAACACAAATGATCTTCATTCGAGCAATGTCTCTGATATTGATTATCCACTGACGTGGACCAATTAAGAAGGCACTACCCTCCATCGTTTTCTTAACTGTTATCACGGTGTTTGCAGCATATGTAGCTGTAGACCACTTGCTTTTCATAGTCCTGCCCTTTATTGCTGAGCTTGGAATGATAGTTTGTTTTACTTCAAAGGGAGAGGTTTGGCTTTGAACAGAGTTATGATACCTCCTCCTGAAACACAGACTGCACCATGGCACAGACTTCGCCTCAGATTGTTTTTTCCTGACATTAGTTTCAGATGTGTCTCTGAATCGTCTGCCCTGCTGCCGCCAATCAGATTTTGACGTAGGAGGGCCAGGGCATCGTTGGAAACATAACCGGACATTGTGCTGAAGCCATACAAGAGTGGAGCACAATGTATATTTCAGCTCATAACTCTCACTCCTTTGTAGAATCTCCAGCACCCTCCACAAAACCTGTACCCAAGGCTGTGAAAACTGAGGGCAACACATGCCCTCGGGGAGAGATTTCACCTCCATCATCAGAGGATCCTTCCTCCAGGTTCCTACATCAAACCAGGCATTGGTTACATACCAAGGAACACCCCGAGAACTCCATGACTTGATCCAGGAACCAGAGCATCATGCCTTAATTGAGGAACATTTCCCTGAAAAAGCCTCCAAAAGTGGAACCGCCCTCCACCATTCAATGCTGAAAAACACTTGACACTTGACAAGCCCCACCCTGCTTCCTTCAGAACCAAGGCTTACAGGCTGGGGTCCTAGAGGCTACCGTTGGTGCCAAAAGACACTTCAAACCCAAAATCTGCATCAACTCCTGTCACTCCACCTCCTCCCCTGGCAAAGAGACAGAGCTGCATTCTATTACATCAGACCCGACAGTAGACATATTTTTGCATGGCTCTCTTCCTCCATTTATGGTCCACCTACCAAAAGAATGCTCACATTGGAGGAGGATATTTCAGAGAAATTGAGGGCTTACCTTTTTCCCTAAGAAAAGAAAATCAAATGTAGTCTTAACACCGTTTCCAGCACACCTGTCCCCAGTACTATTCAAACCAAGACCAAGCTCCATCGCCTGAATGGCAACCATATCAGGAACAAAAGGTTTCTGATGACCAAGAGGATGCATGGTCTGCCTATAGGATGGATCCTCAAGACAACACATCCTTAGAACCATACCATACAGAAGCCGGACACCTCTGCATATCACTCCTTAGTAGGTAGAGTTGCAACATGTAGAAGAGGAGCACAATTTCTTAATAAAAGCCCTTTTCAAAATTAAACAAACTATCACTTTTCTTTTTGTGTTTAAGATGCTCCAAAGACAATTATTAGGGATCAGCAAAGGCTAGAGTGATCACCTCAAGAGTGGAAAAGAAATGCAAGCCGAAACCCAAAGCCAACCTTACATTTAATCAGTCGTGTTCCTCCAGGCTCCTTAGATGAGCATACAACACATAAGAGGGCTCTCTTGCAGGGCACAGGAGATACGCTTCCTACCGGCAAGGAGAGTAAGAAAATAAATGACACCGGTAAAAGAGTGACTTTAGGAGCTGCCAAACAATGGCACAACACCAGCTCCATGGCACTGCTCACCAGATACAGCAGGGACCTGGAGTTGTTAAAAATGGGGAGCTATTAAAACATCTTCGTGACACCTTCTGCAAAAGAGTAACCAAAATTGTTGAGTAGAGGAAAGTTATTTCAAAAACAAACATTGCATGTACATGAGATGCAGTGGATACAGCCTTCCTGTGGTTCAATACCAGCATTTTACGATGTAACCATGATTGGCTGATGGTTTTCCATAGGGACTAAGCACCTCCAGCCACAGCAGCAGTCTTTTCAAGACAGCCAGCAGTCCAAAGCCAATACCAAAGAGATGGTTTCTGTGGAGGCTAAGCCAGAAGTGCACAAGGCAGAGGCTTCACTGCCTCCAAACAATAACCCAAACAATCATTCCACTTACCATCTAACTCCTATCAGGGGGAACACTGAGGTTCAATCTGAAGAACAAAAAAATTGGCAGGTGGAATGCTTGATGAAATCTCAGCCAATGGTAATTACTCCGGCTGGATCCCAGTCCATTGAGTTTCTTGCCCATCATACCAGCTCAGTCAGGAAACAGCCATATGCACATCGGCCTTCAGCCTGCTCCAATAAGAACAACCCAACGCAAACTGCCAGACTAGGTCATATATGAACTAGACTACAAGCAACCCAAGACATTGTTGTTTTATTTGGACTTAGGTAGGGTGTAGCCTGGGCCCTATAACACAGTGACCACTAAAGAAGGATGACTGGAATGCTTGAATTACTCTTAGTCACTAGTAATTACTAAATCCCAGTCCATTTGCCTCAGTGGCAGGGTATAATCCCCGATCAGTGGGTGTTTTCCATCCTGACCCAAGGATATTTCCTCAATTGCACACTACTCAGCATAACACCAAGCCCATACGTATAACTGCATAACATTGCGAAGTTCTATTGTAAGTAGTACAGGCATTACTTCAGAAAGAGGTTATCAACATAGAACCGAAAACAGCAGAAAGAGTTAGGAGTTTACTTGCTCAACTTTTTAATCCAAAAAAAAGATGGAACTCTACAGCCCATCCTCAATCTCATAAAAGTGAATTGCTTTATTTCTTACAATCCTTTCAAAATTACAGCACACCCAGTCGTAATTCCTCTCAAGGATGCATATTCCCACAGTTCATAGCATGTATTGCTGTACACATGCTCTGCATACTCTTGCTGTTGTGTTGCACTTGGACGTTTGCAAGTTTATCTTTGAAGACATCTTTTGAGTCACAAGGTATATACTGACTCCTCCCTTAGTTGACAATGCGCAGGGGCACAGATTCAATGTTAGATTGTCTTTTTTCCACCATCATGTTCGGATGTGTTCTACCAGGGCTCAGAATTTGACACGTTCAACCCCCTCTTGTTTGGGCCCAGCTGGTCACCTTGACTCAGATACTTCAGGACAAAGCCTTCATCACCTGTATTGCTTGGTGACATTACCTGGAGACAGATTACAATCAACTCGTAAAAAGAGCCTCGGGCGTCTTTGGTACCACATGCTCCTCTTTGATGACAACTTATTGACCTGGTAATTTTGTGTGCGAGACCTGCCTGGCCTTCTGCTCAAAGACAACTCTTCAGTTTCAATGGGAAAGAAGGTGGGCACCTCCGAGGATGTAGCTGCAAGCCTGCAACATATTTGGGGCACATCCCTCACCTGACTTTAAAGAGAGTGAAGACATTGGTCCTTCAGGTATCTCACCCCACCAGCTACTGCCTAGCCCTGAGGCAACATTGTTCTCAGACTCCAACTCAGAAGAAGAAAGACTAGGTGCCTCCTCTTGCCTCCACACCCTCTGGTCCCTGGACAAAGTCGAGGACTGTGAGTATGGAAGGTAATAAAATACTCACCAGGCCTCAAGTTGGGACAGACTATCGCCCTCAAGGGACATCGAACATCAAGCCCATCAACTGGTACACAACTGTCTGAAGCTCCACCACCTCGGGCTTTGGTCAGCACCAGTAAAGGCCTTGGAGCCTGCGATGCTTCCATCAACAGGTGCTGACCCCTCCCTTTCAAAGCCGGCACCAAGGCCAGACTCAACTTCAACGACCCCATCAGCGTCGAAAACCCATTCAAGTCCGTAGACTCAGTCGATGTTGAGGACACCAGCAGCATCAAAGCCTACTTCAATGGCAGATTCAGCCGAATCGGACCTATCCGTCCATCAGTGGCTTCAGGAGGAGTGGTATGCTAGGCTGAAACAACTGTTCACCCATCCTCAATGGGGAATATATCCACTAAATTGTCTCCTAAGCCCACGTGCTTCCTCCTCTTACTCCTCTCCACCACTACCTCCACATTCATCACAGGTCCCACCAATGACCTGTGGGACAACTGTGATGTTGATTCCCAGGATATCCTGATCTGGATTACTACCTAGTAAGAGCATCATTCCCAGACAACATCACAGTGTATCATGAGTTGATACATAGGGCGGCTACCTTTCACAAGGTAGATTTGCATCTTTCCACAAGGAAGTCTGTTTCTTGGTGGAGACATTGTCCTGGTCAGAGAGAACAGTATAGTTCTTCCCTAAAGGGTATGTTGAAGTCAGCTACATACACTTTCAAGGGCCCTGTTAAGGTGAAGGTGGTAACACCCCGGGTAGAGAAAAAATATAAACCATCTTCTGACAACCCGACTTACATCAGGGGTCAAGTAATGCCCCCTCACCCTCCTGATTCCCTTGCGGCACATACTGCACGAGCTAATGTTCAAGCCACATTAATGCTTCCCCACCCAAGAAGAAGAACAAAACCTGTATGCTGCTGGGAAGAGGCTAGCAGTGAGTGAAATGAAATGAAATGAAAAAGCATTTATAAAGCGCATGGCTACCCGGGAGCGTCCCAGTGCTAAGAACCGACACGGGGGAGGCAGAAGAACTAAGGAAACAGAAAGGTCTTCAGTTGTATATTGAAAGCCAGAGGAACTATGCGAAGATGTAGTGGCAGAGAATTCCAGATTTTAGCGGCATTATAAGAGAAGAGCCGTCCACCACTTCTGGCCTTCTTGATCCTAGAGACCTTGGTCAGATGCAATTCATGTGACCGAAGTTTCCTATTCGCTTTGTAAGGACGGATCATGGCTGAATTGATAGGAGGCCCACTCCCCTGCATGGATTTCTGTACTAGGCACAGGGCCTTGAATCTAATACGTTCCCGCACTGGGAGCCAGTGAAGGGAGTGCTGGTTTCGCCGATTGTCTGTTAGCGGCTCCGGTCAGAAGTCAGGCGGCGCTGTTTTGAACAGACTGTAATTTGAAAACTACTGTTGTGGGGGCACCCAGATATAGTGCATTACTGTAGTCCAGTCTGGAAAGTAATTGATTGGACCAGTACTTTTTTAGCTTGAGAGGGGAGGAGGGGGAGGACTTTGCGGGCCATTCTAAGCAAGTTATAGCAGATAG
This sequence comes from Triturus cristatus, assembly GCF_964204655.1. Classification (NCBI taxonomy): domain Eukaryota; kingdom Metazoa; phylum Chordata; class Amphibia; order Caudata; family Salamandridae; genus Triturus; species Triturus cristatus. The sequence goes on from NC_140589.1 coordinate 1,638,140,123, forward strand.
CTGCTGTCTTCCTGGCCTGTGTCCTAAAGTTCAAATCCTGGTCCAACCAGATGCCCAGGCTCTTGATTTCTTACCTAGGGACCGGGGGAGGACCCATGCCGGCTGGCCACATGGAACTGGGTTTAAAACTAAGGGGGTTGCCCAATATCATGATCTCAGTTTTTCCGCCATTAAGCTTGAGCTGAGACACATCCATCCAGTTTGAAACGTCCTCTAGACAAGAATAGAGGCCATTGATTTTTTTTGATCTGCTTGGTTTAACACTACCATCATCGGCATAGGTCACCATGCGGATTCCAGAGGGGGCTACAATGGCTGCCAGAGGAGCCATATACACATTGAAAAGGTCGGGCTAAGCGACGAGCCCTGAGGGACTCCGCTCGGCAGGGAGGGAGGTTTAGATGCGATGTTCTCCTCAAATACCTGAAAGGTTCTACCCTCCAGAAAGGAGCACAGCCATTGGAGCACTGTGCCTGTTACTCCTATACTCCTGAGACGGTGAGCCAGGATCCTATGGTTCACTTTGTCGAATGCTGCAGTCAGGTCAAGGAGTATAATGGCTGGCGAACCTCCTGAGTCTAAGATTTTCCTACTTTCCTCCACCACTGCTAACCGGGCCGTTTCGGTGCTCTGACACGGTCAGAATCCTGTTTGAGAGGAGTGAAGCAGGCTGTGGGTTTCGAGGAATCCAGGGAGGGTTTGAGTTAACGTATTTCTCTGCCATCTTACCTATTCCTGGCAGAAGGGAGATAGGGCGGTAGTTGCCCAAATCTGCCGGATCCAAATTAGGTTTCTTAAGTAGGACTGTCACCATGGCCCCTTTCCAGTTGGTAGGAACTATTCCTGTCGACAGTAAGGCGTTATTCAGGTCCGTCATGATAGGGACTATTATCGAAGCTGCCTGTTTCAGAATGTTAAACGGTGCGGGATCCTTGGGTGATTCGCTCTTTACTGAGGACAACAAGGTAAGGAGTGATTCCTGAGACATGGGGGGGAAGACCTCTAGTGTGTGTTCAGAGGGACGTGGATCGGAATCCGTCTGCTTGTACGGGGTCTCGCCATTGTCATCCTTATGCGGCAGAGATTCCACAATATTCTGAACCTTTGTGGTGAAATATTCTGCCAGTTTATTGCAACGTAGACCAGAGGTATCCAGTGCTATTCGTGGGACTGGGGCTTTAAGTAGTTTTTTAATAATAATGAAGGTTTCTCTAAGGAGAGTTGGCGGCTAATAAAATCTTACCCTCGTGTGCCACCACCTACTGGAAAATAGCTACTTTCGTCAGCCTCCTCTTCTGATATTACAAAGCACAATGGGACACGATGCAGGAGTTAGTGAAGCATCTCATGGAAGAGTTCAGGAAGAGGGAAGCAGGAGTTAATGTCTGAAGGAAGGGGCATCTCCAGTGCCCCTATCTGCTGTGCCCTAGATGCTGCTGACACACACCTCTTGAGGGATCGACTCCAGCATCTTCATCAGACGCCATACGTGGCTATGGATTTCAGGTTTTAAAACTGAACTCCATCAACATCTGCTCAAGCTACCCTTCAGTGGCAAACCTCTCTTCAGTTGGCAGGTTGACCAGATGCTATAAAAGATAAAGAAGAAATTGACACTGCCAAAGCCATGGGTGCCCTTCACACCTCGTCCGCCTGAGGCTCCTTTTGGAGTCACCAGTATAGGGTTGGCCCCAAGGTCACCTCAACAGACCCTACCCACTCTTACCAGGGACAGCAGCAGCCCTACCACCAAAAGGAGCAGAGAGAGTAAACCAGGGGTGCATACAGGGGAAACAAAAAACGAGGCAGGAGTAAGGGTGGTACTGGCAAAGGGGCCTCCAACTCCAAACAATGCCTCCACTTTGCTTCAGAACACCTGAGGTAGCAGACTACAAGATTTCCTTCCTCGTTGGCAGGAAATCACATTAGACATGTGGGTCTTAGCAGTGGTTCGCCATGGCTACTGCTTAGAGCTGCTGAAACCCCCTCGCATCATCCCACACTACAGTCATACCCACAGCAGAGAATGTCTCAACATTCTGGAGGAAGAGTTCCAAGTGCTCCTTCAAAAATGAGCCATAGAACTAGTGCCCCCCTAATCAGCGGGGCAAAGAGTTTATTCCCTCTACTTCCATATCCCCAAGAAGTACGGCTGCGTCAGGCACATCTTGACCTTCAGGGCTCTAAATTGGCACATCCTCTCCGATCGCTTCTATATAGTAGTACTGCAGGATATCATTCCACTGCTTCAACAAGGCAACTATATGGTGATGTTACACCTCAAGGATGCCTACTTTTACATACTCATTCTTCCTGCCCACCACTGCTATCTACACTTTGTGGTAAGAGGCTTTGGTTCAAAGTACTTCCATTCGGCATCCCCAATGCCTCAAGGGTGTTCACCAAGTGCCTGGCAGTAGTTGCTTCCACTCAAGGAAAGGAGACATCCAAATTTTCCCTTACCTAGACGATTGGCTGATCATGAGTGCAGACCAGTTCCTAGCACATACCCAGGCTACCAATTCATTCTGCAACAGCCTCTATTTGACCATAAATGCTATAAATTCCCAGCTACAACCTCTACAGATAAATCCCTATCTCGGAACCGTACTGAACCTACCTAAATAATGGTCTTGTTTCATCTCTATCGCACCCTAGGGGCTGGCTTTATATGCTCCCACTACAACTGTGCCATTCAGCCCAATAGTCTGAAGCCGAGGGTCGAACGGAGAATCTAAAGTTTGGTGTCTTTCGCTGGAATGCATGAGCATCTTATGAGAGTCTTGCAAGTCTGCACCATAAGCCTGCTATGCAGCAAAATGGAAGAGATTTGTCCATTACTGCATCCTCAACACCTGGCCCACTTAAGCCTGCAGTCCAGGATATCATATGTATGCTATCCTTTTTAATGTTTAAGGCTATGATAACAGATAAACCCCAATTAAATGGAAGATGCACTGATCAGTGTAAACATAAACACACTGTTACACATCTGCACAACCACAAATTAAAATGCCAGTCAAAGAAAGAAAAGTGAGAAAAAATAAGTCATTTTTATTTCTTCCCAAAGGAGCCAACACAATAGCAAGAAAGACTGGTCTAAGATTGTTCTGCTTGAGTTTTGTTGTTTAGGGGTATTCTTCAAATATTGTTTCTTCTTCCTATTGTTTCTTCCAGTTCTGTGTGCTTGGATGAAATGTACAGGGTTTAGAAACATGTTTTTGGTTTGATCTAATTATTTTATACACTGTTGGAAATCTGGAAATATTAAAATCATATTTGATATTTTGTCAGTGTTTAATTCTTTCACTGATTGGTGAAATGGCTAGCTCACAAGAATATTGGGCAGAATGCTATATCACGTTTACCCACAGGCACAGAAGGGATAAACCCTTGTGATATATCGGACCCCTTTTCTAAAAAGTAAAAATTTATAGCAGGTGAAGTGCCAAACACTCCAGGATGTAAACATTTAATGCCGGGTACCTCTGAAAAGCGTGTTGTCTCCATGCATACCAACCACATTCATAGCTGCAAGGTGCCCCTTTGTTGTGTGTGATACCTTCAGGTAATCCTGACTTTTCACCCAATTGCACTTTCCTGCTGTTTTTTTAGCCCATATTTACAATGTTAACTCCAAAATCTCAAGTCCCAGAACACAATGCTCTTTTTAAATGTCAGGGCTGACTTAAAGTGAGACGTTTGCCATGGGGACACTTGGCAGCTATGAATGTCCACACAACAGCAGCAACACCTGAATGTAGTCAGGCAAAGTGTGCACAAAAGCAATGACAAGCATACTTAAACCATCAAGTTTTGGGTGCCTTAGAATGCAGGACAACAAATTAATCTGGTGTAATTCAAAATGTTAAAGGTTTCACAAGGTTGTATGCTATATGCAGAGTAGAAAACCCCTACAATGCCACAATATTCAGTAAGGAGCAGGTGAATGACCCCCAAATGTGTTCAGGAATTTGTTTATTAAACATTTGAATATATCATTCTTACTTTTTTGTTCTATTACTAGTCCTGTAAGCCAGACTCTTGACAAGGTGTGCTTGAGAGGTAATGAGATATAAGAGAGGTTAATGAGATGCGAGTCTGAGTGATAGTGAAATATGCAGACTTCCTACGCTTAAAACAGCCTAACGCAAGTCCATTCAACACACTGCCAAATAGAAGACCCTAAATACCTAAAGGTGCTTTCCCTTTAAATTAAATATGTGCTTTATAACAATCACTGCAAAAAACATGTTTTGTAATCACTGGAAAAACACAGTTTTTTTGGCTGATTTGTTTTTAAGAAGCTGAATAAACTCACGATAAGCACTGATTTCAGAAGTTTTGGAAAACACTGAGAAAACTCCACTGCAATCCTTGAAAATTAAACACTTAAAGCAATACAGCCTAACCATAAGCTACTTGCTTCATCGCCAAAAGTCAGGCCGGCATGCACTTCAATAGGACGACATTTAGCAGCCATAGCTGCCTACGCACAAAATAGAAAACATTTCTCCCTGTTCCGTGTACTTGTTATTAAAGCACTCATGGACCGTCAGAGAGTCGTACCCCCCCATGCTTCCCCTTGCTCCAGTATGGAATCATAACATAGTCCTCACCCGACGTATGGGACCTCCCTTAGATGCCCAACACGCTTGCCCGCTCCGTACCTCTCCTGGAAAATGGCCTTCCTTGTGTCCATAACCTCTCTTAGACGTACTAGTAAGTTACAGCCCTCACGTTCCAAGAACTCTTCATTCCGGTTTATAAAGATAGAGTAGTACTCAGAACTAACCCTATGTTCCTCCTTAAGGTGGTTTCCCCTTTTCATCTCAGCCAAACCATTAAGCTCCCAGTCTTTTTCCCTCAACCGAACTCAGCAGCAGAGAGAGTCTTGCACACCTTGGATGTCAAACGCGTTCTCATGTAGTACATTGATGGGACCTAGCCCTTACGCAAAGCGGACCAGTTGTTCATGGCCTTTGATAAACCTCGTAAGGGCCACCCTATATCCAAAGATGGCATAACCAGATGAATAGCCAAATTCATCCTGGCCTGTTATCACATAGCTAAATGAGTCCTCCCTGTCACACCCAGGGCACACTCTACATGCAAGAAGGCAGCAACCATGGCTTTTTGGGGGAAATATTCCCCTAGCTGACACATTAAAAGTTGCCTCTTGGTCAACCCCACACACATTCACGATGCATAATTGTATGGATATCTTAACCAGGCAACAGGCTATTGGTTACTTCAGACATCCGCATCATCCACATGGTAGCCACCATTTGTAGTGGGTACTGATTTACAGTCTATGTAGAGCATGTGTATCTACAGCAACACATGCTACAAACACAAAATGTTACATATCCTGTAAGCATGAATAAGCATGTAGAGCCGTAGATCCACAAGCCCCCACCTTGCTCCCCAAAAGCACATGGCTCAGATCACAGATCTCTCCCTTTATCAACTTGTTTCCTTTTGCGATCCTTATGTGTTCCATACTGTTCTCATCCGCTGTGCAAAAAACATTATAACATGGAATCAGTGCCCATGTGCATTGCCAACCAAGGGAAGAGGTCTTATATACATTGTAACTCAAAAGGCTTCTTCGAAGAAAAACAACTTCCAAATGTCCGAGCCCAACATTGGTTATCAGGAGTATGCAGAGCATGTGAATCTACGGCACTGCATGCTACAAACACATGCTTGTAGAGTAAAAAGTAGTTTCCTTCCAATTCTTTCTGCTCACTGCCTGTACCTAAGATTTATGGTAAGTAGAGTACATTACATATTCAAGGTTCTACCCTTCTTGGTCACAGCAACTCCAATGGTATTCACCAACTGTCTGGAATCTGTGGCAGTGAATCTTCAGTGCTGTCACGTCCATGTATTCTCATATTTCGATTACTGGCTGGTAAGGGGGATGAGTCACAGACAAGACCTTAGTCACACTCAACAAATGATTGCCCTCCTTCTTTATCAGGTGAGGATCACTGTCAATGTAAAAATAAGTTGCATCTGGGCCTTAGCAGGCACAATTGTTCCTATAGGTAATACACTATACAGTATCAGCCGAAGCCTGCTCCCAACTAGAGAGGGTCAAGATGTTCCAAAGTCTGCTCCCCTTTACCAGACGTCACATCCTCTGACTTTGAGAATAATCATGAAACTGCTGGGAATGATGGCGTTCTGTAGTGTTTTCATGCCTTATGTCAAGTTACACATGTGGCCAACAGTAGTAACTAGCAAATGAGGATTGGGAGGACCTGATGTTTGTGAGCCCAGTGTTCGGCACAAACCTAATGGTGGAATCCAAAGAAGTTATTATCGGGCTGGTTGTTTCTTGACCCACAACTGCAAGCAACAATGTATACATATGCCTCTATGATAGGTTTGGTAGCTCACTTGTTGAGCTTCAAACTTTAGGATCGCTGGTCTACACAGCATAGTCTCGTACACATGCATGTGCTGGAACTTTTGGTACTTAAGCTAGCCCTCAGGCTTTTGTGCCATACATTTGCCAAAAATGGTATTCATTCGCACAGACATGATGGTGATGTATTACATATAGAAACAGGGAATACACTTGGTGCAATTTTTGCAGCTTGCACAACACATTTAGCACTGAGCCATACAATGTGACGTCTTTTTGCAGGCGGAACATATTTTGGGTTGGACAGCAACTTTGTACATTTCCTTTGCATGAATCATCAGTAACAGCACAAATGGGAGGTATACTCACAGATACTAAATCACTAATTCCAGTGGTGGGGTACACCACTAATCAACTCATTTGGCACACACAAAAACGCAAAGTGATAACACTTTGCATGCAGATACCCACAACAGTTGTCCCTGGCAATGCCTAAAGGATCCCTTGGTCAGGCATATTTCCATACGCTTTTCTCACACTTTTATTGATTCCATATGTCATCACAAAGACTTATGACAGCCTTGGTGCTCTGTTCTTCTCGATATGTCCATGTACCCTCAGGAGAAAGTGCACCCATGGCAAAACCTGCTAATGCAACACAAGGGTCAGCTGCACCTTCCAGATCTCAAATCACTGAATCTTGTGACTTAGCTCCTAAAGTCCTGGAAATTGGTTATTCAGAGTTTATGCAAATCCTAAAAGAAACTAGAAAATGTACTACTCTTGTGTGTTAGGCAGCCAAATAGGAGCTCTTTGTTCATTGCAGTAATAGTATGAACGGACAGCAGGCCACAGCACAAAACATAGTTACTACAGTTAAAAGGTTGGAGCTAGCATTGTCTCCCTTTTCACTACATCTTTCAGTAGTGGCTGCTTATCTTCAGAAGAAACAATTCCAGTCTATTTTTAGATCACGCCTAGCAGACAGTGCAGCTCTCTGTTTGAAATTAAGTATTGTCAATTTAACAATAATTTCCCATGGGCTTAAAGCCTGCCCATTGCTGACCATTGGCTGACTTTGTCACTCTCAATTGCTTACTTATTATTCAGTGGTTGTCCTTATCCATCATTTGTTTTTCCCTCTCCTGGAGGAAAGCCTCTTTATATGTATCCTTCCACTGCTCACTTTAAGTGAACTGTTTTTTTTCTTTTTTTCTTCAGCACTCCTTGTTTGCTCCTTCCCCCTTTGTACTTTTCTCTCTCATTTGTGTGCTTCCTTCCCCTGCGCTCCGTGTTGCTTTTGCGCTTTTCTCCACCTTTTGCTACATGTTGCTCTTTCTCTTGCCTTTGTGCTCCTCCCCATTACCCATGTTGCTCTCTCTTGTGCTGCGCCCCCCTCCCCCCCTGTGCTGTACACTCTCAATTGCTTTCCAACCCCACTCTTGCGGTCCTATTTTTAAAATTGTGTTTTATTAAAAACAAAATACTTTTACGCTGCTTCTTTTTCTTATTTATTTACTGATCTGTTTAAGGTCATTTTGGAAGCTCACATGCACAGTTACACACGCATTTTATTGCTCAATGAGGCATGCATATGCATTTATCACACCTGCATACGACATACCTTTTTTCATGCTTTACAGCGGAAACAAAAGGCATTGATCGAGCCAGTAGTTCTCAAAGGAGAGACCTACTGGCTTTACTAGTGCTTGTTAAAATACCATTCATTAATACTTTCATGGAAGGATGTAAATGGTCATTCCCCCTAGGCTACTACCTATTCCTCTATGGAACCTCCATATTGTCTTTACTTAACTAATGGGACTTCCTTTTGAGCCACTTCATTCAGTACCACTGCATTTTCTGTCTTGGAATTGGGCTTTCTTTGTTGCAATCACTTCCCTTCTCAGAGTAAGTGAACTTGGCGCCTCGGTAACCATTTATGCAGGTGTACACGTCCTTGGGGCCCATCCTGGTCTCTTGCCAAAAATAATTTCTCCTTTTCATGTCATTTAGTCTGTTGACTTGCCTTCCTTTTTCCCACAACTGTAGTCTGCAGCAGAAATGATATAAAACCTATCAGAAAAACCAAGTAGTTGTTTGTGGCTGTTGCACATTCCCAGCTGGGCAAACGGATTTCAAAATCTGGCATAGCTAGATGGATTGTAAAGTGCATTGAAATGTGTTACGCATACGCTCCACATAACATTACCTTCTATACCTAGGGCACCTTCTATTTGGGGAAGGAGTCACCATGGCCTTCCTAGACAATATCCCCTTAAACATTTATGCAAAGCTGCTACGTGATCCAGTGTATACACATTGTGTGGGTATCTAAGCATGTGCAGAGTCAGAAGTGGGACATGCTGTATTAAAAACACTGTTTCACACGTCTTCCATTTCTGCTCGCACGCCACTGCTTTACAGTCAGTGCAAAGAATGGGATCTACAGCTATGCATCCGGCAAATTGAAAAACTGACGTGCCTTGAATAATTGTTTTGCAGAGTGTAGTGCTGCAAATTCATATGCACCCACCTGCCTCCCCGGATGCGAGCACATGGAACAGAAGTGAGAAATGACATGCTGTATTTCATAGTTCATTAATCCAGACCAAAGGCATACTGCTTTGCACCTCCACTCTTATACTTACGCAGTCTGAGAAGCAGCCTTTGGCCTGGTGCATTATGGGTTTCAGGAGGAGGTTTCATTAATCAACTTGAAACCAAAACTCCTCCATCACAGAAAAACAACCCATGTTCGAAGCGCAGCACTAGATGTTAGGAGTGTGCAAAGCATGTGAATCTACAGCAACACAAGCTGTAAACTGATTGTTACAGGGATGTGATCTTTTTCTGTATTCCAGAGATTTAGGAATATTAAGCATTCTTTAAAACCTGTATACTAGAACCAGACTGCACACATAAAACCTGGAAATAGGTGTATCTCAGTCACTTGATGTTGTACTTTCTCTCTTATTGCTGCCCACCACTGCTAAAGGACTTGCTTCTCCTCTTGGCATGGGCTGAAGTCCTGCAATGCACAGTGCTAGGAATTTGGAGTTGCCAGTTAGGGGATGGTATACTGCCTTGTGTTGAGGTGCTTGACCTCCCGCTAACACTAAATCAGTCGCACATAACAGTCATCAGCCTCTTACACTTTTCCCTCGTTTCTACTGTGGGAATCTGCAAGCACAACAAATACATATTTAAGTTTGGAAAACATCTCTTGTGGCTCATTTCTTGTCCTTCATTTGCAATATTTATGTTCCATTTGTAGAAAAACATCACATGTGAATTATGTTTGGCTTAGAGGCGGGAACTGACGCAGAATAGGGCAGAGTGAAATAGAAAATCTATTATTTTGTGGTCTGCAGATGATAGTGTTGCACAGAACATTTTGTTACATATTTTTTCCATCTCTTTAGTAATGAGCGGGTTTTAGTAAATGTGGATGTAAACTAATGCAGCGCAGGGAAGTCCAAAGTCACTCTAATAACCAGCTTTCTCTTTACAAAGCGTCTTGATGTTTTTGTCAGGAAATCCCTGACTAAAACTTGCAGCGAGTCTGGCTGCATAATGATAATGTTGTGTCTCACACAGCAGCTGATACACCCGTTAGTGGGGATATTGGTTCTAGTATTATAAGGTGGCAATGCTTTTTTGGGGGGAAGGGGAGATTTGTGCTAAAAAAATAAAATAAAATTTAAACTATTCTGTAAATTTTTAACCAACAGACTGACCAATCCAAACTTGGTTCAAGTATGCCCGGAAGCCATTTATTTAAGACTGTACATTTGCACATTTCCAAAAAGCACAACCTCGCTTTCAAACCTGGCAACTGGAGGTGGGGTTTTATGAGGATAATGAGCCCAGTATTGTATTTATGAATAATATCTCCTCCTCAAGGATGCCTTGTGGTTCCTTAGGGAGAAGATCCTACCGCCTGCTCATTAGATACATTTTTGCTGAAAGTAGAAGGTTTCTGTCACAGTATTAGGTTCCATAGTCTTGCACTGAGAGAAAGCAAATATATACTAGCCTAAATTGTATCTTTTTTTAGCATTATGCTCCAACTGACTTTTTATAGCAATAGCCCTAGTCATTTGAAATGACAATTGTATGATTATATAATGATTTTTCTATGCTACTTTGCAATAAACCCTAGTTGGATTTTAGGCTTCAGATATATTTAATTTTTTACAACATGCTGGTGAACAGGCAGGTGGCCAAGCGTCACAGCCTGGCTCATGATGATCGTGATTTTCTTACTAAATATCCTACCCCAGAGAGCTTTGTGGTTCTTGCTTCACCAGTAAAGCGAATCCCTATTCATTTCCCAGAAAACTCCTCTGGATAGAGACTCCAGGAGGATTGAGGCTTTTGGCAAGCATATGTTTTCCTCCGCTAGGTTAGCATTGCGGTCGGGTAACGCTGCCTGTTGTGCCACTACACACATTCCTTGTGGTACATAGTCAGGGAAATGTTGACGGCAGTCCTGAATGACCTTAGAGCAGCCATGGCTCAGACAACTCATGATGGACAAGACAAAGCCAAATATCTCAATTGCGCTGGCCTGGATACTACTAGTCAGCACCAGTGTTGTGTGTCCGAAAATGTACAAACCTCTCTCATGGATATGCCTTTTGATCACTCACGCATTTTCGGTGAAAAGTCTGATTCTGTATTGGGGTGTTTTAAGGAGAGTACAGCCACAGCATACTTTATGGGTCTATTTACTCCAGCGAAGAAGTTTCCAACATCAGTTCCAAAATGTCAAAAGCTATTTCAGAGGGTTGGTGCATAGGCAAAGACAATCTCCCCAACCACCAGCACAGTCATCCCAATCCTTTCGAGGCCATGGTTCTGGCAGTCCGCTCGCAGGCCAGCAGGGGCATCAGTACCCTCATTCCCTTTCTCTGCTGCATCAGCCACCAAACCGATTTGTTTGCTCATAGTGGTGCATGCCAGTGTGTGGCAGGGTCAAGCGCTTCATCCGAGGGTGGCGATCCACCACGTCCGACAAATGGGGGTTACAAAACATTCGGCTTGGCTATGCCCTAGATTTTCTTTTTACCTCGCAAATCATTCCCCCACATGAGTGAGTGAATTAATATATTTATTAAGCAAACTGACACCTCAAAAAGAAGTGTTCTTATACTGCCAAGCCATCTCAGACAGAGCAAAACATGTGTATGGGAGAAAAAAACTAGATTGCTGTATTAAACAGATAGGTATGCATTAATTTCCTAAAACTATCATGATTGGACTGAGCACAGAGAGGTATGGGCATAGTGTTCCATACTGTAGATGTCAGAACTAACAAAGAGTAGCCTCCAGTCGTGTTTTTTTTTTATATTTGTGGACTGCAATCAAACACTGAGAGTAAGAATGCTCGGTATGGGTGGAAGAGTACCATGAAAATATGAAAGCTAAATCCAGTCTAATACACTGCTTTGCACAGACTGTCTTGTTTTATACCCCACTTTGTGGCAGAGAGATTGTGCTTTAAAAAGAGTTATTTGAGTAATGGGCAGCCAGTGGAGTTAGCAGAGAGGAGTTGAAATAGGTGAGCTGCTTTTCAGTCCCAAATTATTAGTGCAGCAGCAGTGTTTTAGTATCTGTAGCCTGTGTAATAAATTAAATAAACTGGCTCCCCTACGAGGCAAGAATCCATCTAAAAATTGCCTTTTTAACACACAAAGAAATTCTCTCCGACGCCCCGAAACACATTGCACAAAAACTGGAGTTGTGTGGTGGCTTTAAAACCTCAAAAAGCACTTCATCGTTACTGCTGAAACCACAGAAATTCACGGGAATGACGATTCTCCAATTATCATACAGAGAGAATCTTGATTTCATTAAAGACAACGGAGGCTGACTGTGAGAAGTTGGCCTGGTATATGATGTTCACTAGTTAAAGTGACCACCTTGTACCATGCCAAGCAACCCTTATGGTGTGGTTGTAAGTCAACCTTTTCGGACTAGCTGCCCTAGTGGTAGCGTAGGCTAAGCAGTCTTTGAGGCTAAACTCGTTAAAGCGTATTAAGCAAGCTGTTTTACCATATGTAACCCCCCTTTATACCAATGAAAGGACACCACACAGATATATATTCAAAATATATATGTATTTATTACTCAAAGTATCCCCTAGACTCTTTATGAGCACAGGAGCACAAATCGTTAAACAAGAAAGTATTACAATATACAGAAGTTGCACTTTATATGGATAGGCCCTGGTGGCCGATCAAACCATATACTAAAATAGTGGTATAAGTACCATGAACAGGAAAGGGAAAAGGCCTAGGGCCTCTAGAATCGCTGGGCCTACAAGGAGCTAACTTCAGTTAGTGACCAGGAGGTCCACGGGTCGCGTGTGCAGTGAGGAAAGTTACACGCGGGATCCCATAGGTTTTCAATGGGTGCGTAAAAGTTCAAAAGTTACTGCTAGAAGGGTCTTCTGGATGGACTACAAACTTAAGGCTTAAAACACAGACACTAGAGATGTTTCTCTACACTTGGGCACCGGAGTGCCAGCTTTACCTCACCCACAGGAAGCGGGTGCATAGGTCTCGAAGTGCGTCGGGTTTCGTCTATCTGTTCAATGGAGCCTGATGACAAAGATGCTGCAGGCGGTCGGTGCAGAAGAGATGCGGTGGATCCAAGGGTGGATCGGAGTTGTAGAAGACCTGAAAGCAGAGGGGACAGTGTTCACAGTCACTAGCCAGTGACCGGCGTGGTACCAGGCGATGTCGGGTGCAAACAGATGATGAGGTGTAGCTTGTCTCCGCAGCCACGTGGTCCCTGAAGGTCGACGACGTCCAGGAGTCGGTTCACGAGCTGTCCCACGCAGGCTCTCGCTGTCGGCGGTGTCGGCGACTCGAATGAAGCAAACAAGCCTTGGCAAAGGCAGGAGTCGTGAAAAATGAAGAAAGCTGATGGTTCTGACCAGCAAGGTCAGAGGGGCTGTTCCTTTGGAGGGCAGCAGGGGCCAGTCTGGAGCAACCAGACCAGCGTCGTAGTTTTCAAAGTTCGTCGCCAAAATGGCCACTAGCCAACGGGCCAGGGACCGGGCAGGCGCGTCGAGATGCAAAGTGCAGAGGGGCCCCACGCAGATCGTGGAGATGCTGGAGGGCTCACCTTTGGTGCAGATGCTGCTCGGGTGTTGGGCTTCTCAGGACCCAAAGCACAACTTGGAGGGAGCCTCTGTTGTCGCGCTTGCAGCTTGTCGTGGGTCTTTCAAGATGGCTGGCTCCACGTGTCTCGGTGCCTCCACGGGTTCCTTCTTTGCAGGGACTGTGGATTGGGCTGTGAGAGGTCTGGAGGTCCAGTTCTTGTCGGGCTCTGGGCTCGGGCTCCGGCAGGAGGCGGCGGCAAAGCAGACGTCGAGTAGCTGGTTGGTGCTTGCGTTAGCAAGATGGTCACTCCCTGACCATAGGGGAGATTTCCTTCTGTCCTCTGTGCAGCAGAGCGTCGAAGTTCCCGTCTTCTTCTTTGTAGTAAGTTGATTCCAGGATGTCTGAAGTCTTAGAACACAGCTCCTACCTTTAAGCGGATTCTAGGGGCCGGACTACCTGCTAGGTCCCTCCCTAAGGGTGGGGCCAGGAAGGGGGGTGGTTATACCCTCAATCCTTTGTCCAGCTCGCCCCAGGTCTGGGGCTGGTGTGCCCCAAGACCGGTTTGATCTGGCATATGCACCGAGGCTCCTTGTGAGCCTCAGGCATGTCTGATTCCATTCAAGCCCTACCTGGCCAATACACAAAATTCTGTCTGGGGTGGTGCACGCACCTCCCCTGGCAGGAAACCCTTTGTCCACGTCTCCCAAGCTGGAAGGACTCCCAGCAGCAGGAGGGCAGACTTGTGTCTGTGGTGGCAGCGTCCATTTTGTGGAGCTGAGGCTATGTCTGATTTTACCCGGGTTTCAGGTACTGTACATGTCGTGTCCCTCTAGAAGGGTGGAATGCTAACCCTGTCGCCAGAATTGGTGAGGGGTTAGTATTCCAATTCGTATGACACCTTACTCGACATGTTTTGATAAAGCCAAACCAAAGATAGCATTTAACCGCGAGGTTCATAATGCACTTAAGAGTATATGGTATGACGATATCTGGAAACGGTAGAAGGAAGTTGTTCCGACCACTGCAGACAGGCTCAGCTCATGCCAGAGCACCATCTCACATGGAACCAAGCACTCTGCCTTCAGGATTGTCAAGGCCTGCCATAGGAGTGACTTATAGGTTAACATGTGTCCCATTTAAGGTTAGGTATAGGTATACTACACCTAAGTAAGAGGTGGTTACACCAACTTACCCCAGCTGAGTGATCAGCCAGTTGTGTCAAATTGCTAGGCCAGGCCAGGGGTGGCATAATACATGCTTCAGCCCCTGGTAGGCCTTAGATACACCAATGCCCTGGGTACCTAGTGTACACTGGTACAGGGACTCACAAGGTGATCCAATTCCAATTGGTTATGCACCTATAGTGCATAGTGTCAATTTAGTAGAGAGAACAGCAGGCTGGGGGTCTGATTAGCAGGCCCACAGCCTCAATATGTCAAAAACCAGTGAAGCAAAAAGCAAAAATTTGGGGTGACCATAGGATAGCAGACCCTACTCTCCTACACTGACATTATGCAATAACTTTTATTGCTGCCCAAGATATGCAGCCCTTCAAAGTGTAACCATTACATCATGAATAAAACATAACAAACAGCATAACAAAGCACCATAGTAACCAAGTGTCATCCTCTAGAGCTGCGAAACGTTAAGACAACTTCATCCACGTTGAACGATGATCTGGATTTACAAGGAAGTTGAGTCTAGAAAAAAGAACATAAAATTGAAAAGCAACAAGGTCAAAAACAAACAACCACCAGGGAGCGGTGGGAGGGATAATGTCAGCCTCCGTTGTCTTTAATGAAATCAAGATTCTCTCTGTATGATAATTGCAGAATCGTCATTTCATTACAAGACCGGAGGCTACATTATGCAAGTTTAAAGCTTTGCAATGCTATGTTGCTTACATGTTCAACAGGCTTAAGATAAAATTTAACAAAGGTTGAAGCATTTGACCAATCAGCTGCTTTAAGGATATCTGAAAGTGAACCTCCACCCCAGAAAACCTTGCTAGCCATAGCTCCTCGAGAGGAGTGAGCACCAAATTTAGATAAGTCAATACCGGCATCCATCATCACTGTTCTAACCCATCTAGAGATAGTAGCAGAAGAAACAGCTTTGTAGGGTTTGACAAAGGAAATCAGTAACTGTTTCTCATTAATATCGTCAAAGTAGGTTTTAACAAATTAGAAAAAGATGCGCAAGTCTTAACCTACCCCACAGGTCAAAGTCTTTAACAGCATTTGCAATATATACGATTCAGCACTCGAGATTATTTTGTAATTATTTACACAAAATGTTGTACCTCGGCACTCTGATAGTTAACATAAGCAGTCTCTAATTTAGTCTGCAATAATACTGCCACTTATAAAGTCCAATTCTTCGAATATGTTTGTATATCTACTCACAGAAACAAAAGTACATCAAATAAACATGAATCATAAGTTTCTCATTAATAGGTCTCAAAACACTCATTTTTTCTTCATAAACGTTCATACAACTTACCACACAGAGTTTGGGGCAGTCAAAAAAGTAAGGATAGAAAATATTTTCCGACATAGTCTTAGTTCTCTTCCAGATTTCAAACAACACGCCATCAGGAGAGTAAAACCTATTAGAAATCTCTAATGCTTTAACGTCTGACACGCGTCTAAAGGATATAAGGCATAATAAGGTAGCTAACGTAATAGAGAGTTGTTTTCTTGTTAGTGAAAAATTATCAGGCCAAGAAGAAAAAAGTTCAAAAACGAGGTTTACATTCCATAAAGAATCATACTTAGCCTTAGGAGGACGTTTGAGTTTAATGCCTTTCATCACCCTTCGCATTAGGGGGTCAGTACCTACTGAAAAATCATTTAATAAAGAATGTCCTGCTGAAATTGCTGACCTATAACAATTAACCGTTCTATAACAAAGACCTGACTTAAATAATTCTGCTAAGAAATTGGCAACCTCAATTACAGGTGCATCCACGGGATCCAAATCCCGTTCCAGGCACCAACTACGCCATCTTTTCCAGGAACCGGTGTATCTTCTCCTTGTTCCTGGAGCCCAAGATTCATCCAGAAGAACTTTAGCTTCTCCCGAAAGGCCAGAATATCTTCTTGAACCCCTGAAATCTTCCAGGCAAGAAGGTTCATTTTTTCTTCTAAGAGAAAAGTATGAACCTCTCCATCTGGGCCCTGAAGGAGATCCAAGCTCCCTTGGATAAACCGTGGGAAATCTATTGTCAACTCCATCAGGGATGGGAACCAAACTTGAGAACTCCAAAAAGGAGTGATTAGAACAATGCGTCAATGCTCTGTTCGGACTTTCAAAAGAACTCTCTGTATTAGTGCGAAGGGAGGGAACGCATAACAGTTGGGTGTGTCCCATGGTTGTAGGAGAGCGTCCACTCCAAGAGCTAAAGGGTCCGGTCTCCAACTGAAGAATTGATCTATCTGAAAGGTTAGCCTGCTCGCAAAGAGATCCAACTTGAAAGGACCCCAAAGGTTCTGCAGTTTTTGAAAGACCAAAGGACTGAGTTTCCAATCGCTTGAATCTTTCAGAAACCTTGAGTTCCAGTCTGCCCTTGTGTTCAAATGGCCTGGGATGAATTCTGCTCTTAGGATTATTTTCTGGTTCCAACAAAAATACCAACTCCTTTGTGCCAGATCTGCAAGGATCTTTGATTTGGCTCCACCCAAGCGGTTGATGTAGGAAACAGCTGTAAAGTTGTCTAACCTGATAAGAGCTACGCTGTTTTTCAATATATCTCTGAAGCTCATTAGAGCGTTCAAGCTGGCCATCATTTCCAGACTGTTTATGTGTAAGGGAAGTTCCTTCAGGGACCACTTCCCTCCAGTTTCCATACTCCCTAATCTGGTACCCCAACCCAGACTGCTCGCATCTGATTCTAAAGTGTGTTCCGGGATATTCCCGAATATTGCCTTTCCATTCCAGCTGTCTAAGTTGTAGCGCCACCAAAGGAGATCCTCCCGAGTTTCCAGGGACAGGGGAAGAAGGTCTGAGTACCAAAGGCCTTTCCTTAGTCCTGAAGATTTCAGTCTCTGCAAGGCCCTGTAGTGTAGTGGGCCCGGAGAAATCGCTTGAATCGAAGAAGATAAAAGACCTATTATCCTTGCTAATTCCCTTAAACTGACTGATTCTTTTGATAGGACGTAAGAGACCTCCTTTTTTATTTTTGCTAATTTCTTCTGTGGAAGTTGTAACTGAGTTGTAGGGGTGTTGACTTGAAATCCTAGGAACTCTAGATTTTGTGAAGGAATCATGATTGACTTCTCTACATTGATAATGAAACCTAGCATCTCTAGAAGATCTATCGTCCATTTCATGTGAATCAACAATTCGTCTTTGCTTTGGGACATCAGTAAGATGTCGTCCAGATAGATAATTAGACGAACTCCTCTTCTCCTAAGGGATGAAACCACTGGTCTCATGATCTTGGTGAAACACCAAGGAGCCAAGGATAGTCCGAAGGGAAGGCAAAGAAAAGTTACGTTTCTCCACACGAAACGTAGGAATTTCTGAGAGATCGGATCCATGGGGATCGTAAATTACGCATCCTTGAGGTCTAATTTTATGAGCCAATCCCTCTCCTGGAGAATGTCCCTCAAGAGG
This sequence comes from Triturus cristatus, assembly GCF_964204655.1. Lineage (NCBI taxonomy): Eukaryota > Metazoa > Chordata > Amphibia > Caudata > Salamandridae > Triturus > Triturus cristatus. The sequence continues at coordinate 1,638,158,231 of NC_140589.1, forward strand.
TGAATTCCCTCCATTTTGAAATGTCTGTAAACGAGGAAAGAATTCAAACCCTTCAGGTTTATAACCGGTCGCCAACCCTTTTCTTTCTTTTTTACGAGAAAGATTGTGCTCACAAAACCTGTACTTGTGTCTGAAATGATCCGAATCGCCCCTTTGGCTAACATCTGAGAGACCTCTATATCTACTAAAGAGGATTGTTCTTGATTTAGGGAAAGTTCCCTTGGTACTTTTTTCTGGAAAGGGGTTGTAACAAAATCTATTCTGAAGCCCTTGACGGTCTCTAGGACCCATACGTCCTTGGTTATGGCAGGCCAATTGTGGCTGAACTCTAAAAGTTTCCCCCTACCCTTTGAAGGGAAGAACCAACAAAAGGTCTTACCTGGTTGTCCTTGGAATCTTCCGCGACTGTTGCCGCCTCGTGTACGTGAATTGCGGCTTCTTTGGGGGTAAAAATTATTGTTTCCCCGATAGTATCTTGAGGAACCTCCCTGGAAGGGGTTGTAAGAGGACCTGTTGAAACCTCGGCTGGCAGACGGTCCTCCCCTGCCAGCCCTTCCAAAAACTCTTCCTCCGAACAATCTCCTCATATTGCTCTGTGCCCTATTGAAGGCGGAAAAGGTTGAGACGTAGTTTCCCAGTGTTTTAATAAAGGCCTCACCAAAAAGAAGGCCATTTGGATCCTCCTGGATATTTTTGTTGGCTAAGTCTCCCAACTTGGGGTTAATCCGCATTAGGATGGCTCTACGCCTTTCCGATGTTAGGTTAGCGTTTGCATTACCTAGGAGGCAAATAGCACGTTGGCTCCAACCCCTGAGGAGTTCCGTATTGACAGGTGAGCCATTCATTGCGGATTCCTCAGCTAGATCTAGGATTCTAGCGAGGGGACCAAGGATGTCCAGTAATTTGTCCTGAGACTGTTTTAGACAACGTTCCAGACCTTTACGTGGGTCTCTCCCAGACTTAAAGAGAAAGGTAAGTAGTTCCGGATCTAAGTTGGGGGTTAAGCCCGCTTTGTTGTCTAGAAAGAGTTTCGGGCACTCCGATCTCATCAAATTTCTAGTGTTACTTTCTAGAGGTCTTCGAATCCATGCCTTAATGAACTTTGCGACATGGTCCATGGGCCACCAATCAGAACCTCTTGGATGGGTAATTTTAGAAGGGTTAAACATCTCAGACCCAGAGGGATCCTTGACGATGTTGCTAAGTTGCCCAGTAGATTCCCCCAAATCTTCGTCGAGATCAATCTCCATTTTTTCGTGAGGGTAAAAGACTTATTCATCTGCGTCTACGGCCGTATCGTTTGGAGACAGGTATTTGTCGTCATCATCATCGAGGTCAATTGTGCTGAGATGAGCACCAGGTCTTATTGTACCGCGGGGGACACCCAAACTCTTTGCGCCATTCAGGTCGCTCTTTCTTTGCGTGCCGCTCGGGGCACCTAGGTCTTTTACAGCGCACAGGCTACCAAGAGATAGGATTCTGTCTCTACCGGAAGCACGTAGGCTAGCTGGTTCGATGTGTTTAGTTTTTTGGGTGGCCTTTCCGCTTTTAATTTGAGCGGGGTCTTGTTCTTCATCCGAAGAGGAAGATCTCCCATTATCCGTATTATTTCTCCTTCTCTTAGTTAGAGCTGACTCTACAGCTTCCTTCAGGGTATTTTTAATTTGCCTCTCAAAAAGGTTCATTAATGATGACTCTGTAAGGCTTGAGTCATTGGTTGACTGTGCGTCACCTTGAGACATAGTTAAATACCTGTTTGAGAAGGGTAAGACCAGGAGAGTTCTTTCACTTATTTTTCCCCTTTTTTTTTTTAGGAAGGGTTTAACCTTTAGTAAGAGTTCTCCAAAAAAGGAGTTCAAACTCGTTCCGTGCCTTAAATGATTTACTACTTCCAAAAGTGCTTCAAAACTCGCCCAAACGCGATGTTTTGATCAGTTACGTAACTGAAGGCGAGCACAAGCAAGAAAAAACAGCTAATCTGATGTTTTGAGCAATTACGTTTCGAAAGGGAGCACTCGCGAGTAAGGAACAGCTGATCCAGGCGAGAGAAAAACAAAGCCGTTGGATCTGCTGTTCGTTTCCATGGTAACGCGTGATATGGAGAGCGTCTCAATTTCGCCCCTCGGGTCACATTTAGTCATTGAATTTGGCAGTGCGGGTCCCACTAAAGGTTGGGACCCGTAAGAAGACAACGGGGAGGCAATCGTTTGGCTCCGTTGTGTTTAAGTCGAAACGAGGCATTAATCATGTCTCGCTTGTCAAGTCCCAAACGAGGACAAGCCTCCTTGCTCCGTTCGTGCTACGCTGGATCGTAGCTTGAAAGGAGCTTCCCGTAACAAATTAAAAGCAACTCCGGTCCGTGGAGAAAGGCGGCCACAAACGTGAAGAGGTATCAACTCTCCTCTTGCTCCGAGTGAAAAAATCAAGGAGAGGAAGGAAAAAGAGAAAACAGGGAAAGACCCGACCATACATTGGAGGGGTAAGGACGAGAAAGAAAGGAACCTACCTCATGAAGCTCAGAACATGGAAAAGGGTAAACTATTAAATCAAACTGGCATATACAATATGATAAGCATAAAGCGATTCAAAAGTTGCTAATCATGTACAGACAATATACAAACGATGTATAGGTAAACATTACCGCGAAACAGTAACTACAAATCAGATTAATCACTATCTTAAAGAATAAATATGTTATAAACCCATAAAAAATATAGGAGACACTGAGAAGTTGTACTTAACTTGTCCAGAGCAGCGAATAAAAGAGGATGACACTTGGTTACTATGGTGCTTTGTTATGCTGTTTGGAATGTTTTATTCATGATGTAAGGGTTACACTTTGAAGGGCTGCATATCTTGGGCAGCAATAAAAGTTATTGCATAATGTAGCCTCCGGTCTTGTAATGAAATTTTTTTTACAATTGTGCCTTCTCTGGTATTGCGCTGAAAATCTGGAATTTCCTGCCATCGGAAATCAGAATGAACCCGTCAGCTGTATCTTTAAAAAAATAAGTGAAAATGCTATTGCTGAACAAATTCTTGCACTAGCTCCCATTATCTGGACTCTCCTACACCGATAATTCACACTGGATGCATTGGTAATCTATCTCCTGACACTTTGCCTACTCTGTTGATCTCTCGAGTGGACTAAGAGGATTTCCTCACCCTGCCTGGGTACTGCTTCGTCTGGTACTATTGTTGTGATTGAAATTATTGTTTATTATGGCCTGCCCTACCTCTCTCCCTCACCTTTACATTGTTTACAACATTTGGATGGACTCCTGGTAGCTGTCAACCCCCGTTTAGACTCCGCAGCCTCCTGTACTTTTGTTGTGATTGTTTTTACAGTTTATTATTGACTGGTCTACCTGTTCATAAATGTAAACCGCTCTGATACCCTTTTGGGTCATGTTCTCGCTATATAAAACTCTAATAAATAAATTAACAAAAAATAGCAGATAATGAAGGATAGTTGCACTCAAAGATGGCGTAGGGCATCTTCCAGCAATGAGGGAAATCCTGGCTCGATCTTTTTGCCGCCACATAGAATGAGCAGTGTCAACACCTTTGCGTGCTAGAGTCCCCAAGAAGGCTGTCCCGCTGAGACACATTCCGCATGCAGTTGAGTACGGGACTCCTGCTTGCCTTCCTCCCACTACCTCTCCTCTCCCGAGTTCTGATGAACATCAAGAGCGGCTGGGCACACGTCATCCCAGTGGCTCCAAATTGGACCAAGAGAGTGTGGCACCCGGAACATCGGGCCTGAACATAATTCCTGGGATCAGGCTGCCGTTTCAGGAAGATCTTCTGTTGCAGCAGCTGGGCACGGTCTGGCATCCAGGCCTGCGCAACCTTCACCGCCATACATAGAGATTAAGGGGCGTCAGCTAGTCTCCTTGTCTTTCCTCCCGCAGTCGTCGATGTCATCCTGGCAGCCAGGTTCCACTCCATAAAATCAGTGTATGCTGGGTGATGGGATAAGTTTGTGGCTTCGTCGGGCACCCGTTGCAGGCCAAGCTGTCGGATATATTGCTGTTTGTTCTACCTTTGGCACAGGAAGGTCTTGCTGTGGTCACTGTGAAAGGTGACTTGTCAGCCTTTTTACTTTTACCGGACCAGCCGTCCTTGTTGATGCGTTTTCTAAAAGGTTTGCAACATATGTTTCCGCCAAAGCCCTTTGTGATTCTGGGACTTGAATTTGGTCATTACCCGTTTTGAGCGGATGCACAGTGGCCCATTGGGCCTCTTGACCTTGAAAACGTTTCTCAGATCTGTGGTCACTCACTAGCTGCTTCCGCTTTGTTTATTTATAAAACCAAGACTACAGGTTCCAGAATGCATAGTAAAGTATCTGGACTGGAGCAGCTAGCCACGCGTGGGCCTGGGAAGCTTGGCGGCTGGGCCCGTTGTGCAGCCGAATCCGGATCTGTCTTTCTTCCCATCTTGGGAGGTGCACTTCACTGCATCTCCTTTGAAGTTGAGGTAACTCAAAACGAATAACAAGGGGCGGGGCCGATGCAGAGCGCGGCCCAGGATTTTGATTTTCCTTCTTCTGAAAGGGAAAGCAGTCAGGTAGTTAAACGCTCCCCCCGTGACCTCTGCCACGGCAGCCCTCCCCTGCGCCTTATCGAGAGCACCCTTGCTTTGTTGTTGTTCTTTCATGCAGTGAGGTCTCGGCCTCCGAGGAGGAGGATTTATTACTTCTGCCACAGAGGGAGGCACAGGAAGGCATTGTGTCGAGCTGATGTCAATGTTGGCTCGGCTCTTTGAAATGTAATTGAATTAGTGACCCGTGGCAGCGCTGCGTCTAGACCTATTCATAGTAACACCGTCCCTGAGTCCAGCAGGAGAGCGCGTGGTTAATGTTTGAGGAGTGAGTGACAATACTCAGTGTAGGGCTCTGATACCTCGCACTGACATCCAGACTGCGGGTAAACCTGAAAGCCGCCCCCGTTTCTGCCCCTTTGATATTGTGTCCACTTGTGTTTCTTTCTGCTATGCGCCTCGCCAAGCATAGAAGGCGCTACATAAAGTTCAGTACAATACAATGCACTCCGTACTCTGTATGTGAAGAGCGAGCCGTCCGACAATTCACGGTGCACGTGTTTCTGGCTTTATGCTTAATTGTGGTTAATTTTTGTGGTGACTTGTTTTCTTGGTGTTTATGAATGAAACAAGAAGAAGCATACGCTTTTTAAATACGAGGACTGCAGAAAAAACAGGGTGGCACATTTTTAAATGTTCATATGTGGATGCTTGTCGAGCAAACATTTGACAAAACGATGAAACCTATCCACATAACATTGGTAAATTAAAGCGGCCTCCTTGACGTTTTGGGAATTGAGCGTTTAAGGGAATATTGCTTTTCTAAGAAGTATGCAGTATACATTGTTTTGGTACAGTAATGTCTTTTGCTTTGGACATTATTAATGTGATAATGGTAATGCGAGATAACTAAACATTAGATTATAGAGCAAATGTTAGACAATAAATGTTCCAGCACTAACGCCATGTCTACAGTGCCTCGAATCTCCTTCAGAGTGTTCCTGGGTGTGGGAATAAATTACGGATCTGCCACCCCCATTTAAGGAATACAGTTCCGAAACATTTTTTAAAATTATTTCATGGTTTATAAGTGCATTTTCATAACATATGCACGTTATAACAGTCATATGTAGGCGAAAAACAGAACATTCAAGCATCGTATTTTTATGTTAAACAAAGGTCACGTCTATGTATTATAAATTATAATCATGGGCTTTTTGGTCCTTAAGATGTTTTACATTTAAAATGCGACGAGCTTACAATGGGGTACCACTCTGTCTGCGGTACTTTCTAATCACATTCGTGTTTGTTGAAAAGTAATAGTGTTTCCGAATGCAACAGTAAACAGTGCAAACCAACGGTACATGGAGCCATTTCAGCCTGGTGAATTCCCTTTAGCTGTGAAAATCTTGCAAAGCAGCAGGGACTATACTAGGGGTGGGAGAAGATTGGGCAGTGGCGGGACTTACTACTTCAGGTTTACTTGTAAGCTGGTGTTTGCAGTTACTTTTGATAAATACTTCTAAAAGCAGATTCCATAGCTTGTGAATATTCCCCAGGCATCAGACTGGATCTAGAAATTTTTAGAGCAGTACTTCTGCATGCCAGTGAGTGGCGTCTTGCAGCTCCGGAAGTGATGAGCGGAGCCGTATATAAGCACCACCAACAAGAGCTGACATAAGTTACTTTCATTCACCTTCAGATGTGAATCTAGAGCTACTCCCTGGTCTAATCTAGACCTTTATCACAAAAAGTTTTCAGTTTGCAAGGGGAAAAATGTCCTAAGGCAACAGGGTTCAAGCCGTGTAGAGACTGTCGCAAACAGATGTCTGTGACAGACATTCATGAAGTATGTCTATGCTACATGGGGTCAGAGCACAATTTCAGGGCCTGTGACGAGTGAGCCCAGACGAATCAGAATGCCATGCAGGGTTGTGAGGCGAAGTTGTATGTTGCCAAACAAAGATTCCACACCATGACTGCTCGAAGTCGAAAGGAAGGGTTCCGTTCCTCATCTCGTTCCTATGGCAGATAATCTTTGCGGTTAAAGTGTTTGGGGAAGTCATAGAAGAAGCATAGGAAATCAGAATGAGAAGCTGCTTCTTCCCACCACTCTCAGACTCCAGAGAAGGTGCGAGGGCATCGGGGTGCCGCCCATTCTCACTCCCACTCTCCATCCGAGCTGATTCCAAGTATAGTCCTGGTGCACCCCAAATTTTTGTGTCCGTGATGTCGCTGTAAGTGGAGGCCTTTAAAGAGGCAATGCTGTGCAATTTCAGCAGTATACTGGTTCCCTTTGTTGCGCCTTGAGCCCCAAGAATTCCCAGTCAGACTTCACCGGTGGGTCTGCCCTGTGCCCCTCAAACCCGCTTTGGGTTCAGCACTGGTTCTGGAGCCACCCACTACACCAGTTCACTTTGCATCGATGCTGGTGCCAGCTCCTCCTAAGGAGGAATTGCAGCCCATTGCGCTTTCTGACTCCAAGCAGAATCCACCACGACTTTAGTAGAGGCTGCGCTCTTTGCCATACAAAGCACCGCCAGCGGCAACCCTTTGGATTCTGATACTTGCCCTTATAACGTGGTAGGGCTCAGCCTTACTACAATCTTTTCTACATTGATTCTGTCAACAACAATTGTGATGAAGGGGATGTCCCACAATATGATAAGGGAAAACTGGTCTGAAAAACTACAAGATGCCAGTGCCCTGGATATTTCGCCAGGTACTGGTCTTGTTTCTCCTCCTGGCACTGTCACTGAAGAAAGTGCCTCCTTTGCTGCTGTTATGTGAAGGCTGGTAAAAGTACTAGACCTACAACTCCATTCAATGAAGGTGAAGACTAATGTTCTGACCGAGATAGTCCATCCATCAAGTGCCTTCAAAACTCTACGGATACCCTCTTGAGCACTTGGGCGTAACCATGTTCTAGACCACAAGTTAATAGATGTGCCCGTGGTTTGTGCCATTGTCCAGCACCATGCAACCTTGCTTTCTCACACAATATGCCACACCAGATAGCATGGTGGTGCAGGCATCTACCTGTAAGCTAAATCTCATCACCTTCCCCGCCACCACATCTGATCATGAGGTTAATAGAATAAAGACATTTGGCAAGTGCATTGTTTCCTTCACAAGCTTTTCTCTGCAATCAGTAAACATCAGATGTCTTTTAGGCTTCTACTCCTATACCGCATGGGTCACAATGGTCAAAGTTCAGATGACCTCAGGGTGTCCCTGACTCAAGCTTTCCAGGACGTAACGACATTTTTAAACTACTCTTACTGGGTCATGGCTGACTGCATGAGTTGGGTAATGAGTGCGAGTGTGGCACTTTGGTGCCACTCCTGGATGAAGTGTACATGCTTCTCAAGGGATGGCCAAGCATCTTTAATGGACATGCCATTTCAATGGCTCTTGCCTTTTTGGTGAAAAAGCATATTCAGCACTGGAATTGTTTAGACAAAGGTGACCCACAACACGTTCCTTGGGTCTGTCTGCACGTACCAGACAAATCCACCTGCAATTTCGTTCTCTTCGTGACTAAGGCAGGGGTTTTCAGTTTCACCAACTCCAGACCCTTCTGCCAACCCAGCAGACCTTCCAGGCTTTTCATGGCTGAGGTCACAACTTACAGAGGCAACGCCCAGGGCATAAGGGACAACTTGCAGCTCAGTCCCCCGCCCCTCCAGCATCTGAACCCACAAAACTGCTTTAGTGTGTCCTCTCCGATACACAGCTAACCTGTTGGAGACAGGATCTGACATTTCCTACAGTAGTGGCAAGCCATCACCTTAAAGTGGGCAGTTCTAAATTTTTAATCAGGGGTACACCCCCCCCCCCCCCCCCCCCCCATTTATTTCAACCATGCTGTACCTTCACCGGCATCAGAGGACCACGTGTCTATTATGCAGCAGGAAGTGCAGGTCCTTTTGGCCAAAGGGATCATAGAGAGGGTGCCCTCATAGTAAGTAGGAGCTGGCTGTTACTCCCACTACTACCTGGTGCAGAAGAAGGTTGGAATCCTTTTGCCTATTTTAGATCTCCACCCACTCAATGCCTTTCTGTGGAAGAACAGATTAAACATGCCCATGCTATGCCCAGGGCCTTTCTGCCCTAGACCCTGGATGGTAAAATTGGACCTGCAGGATGCTTTTTCCATATCTCTGTCATGCAGGCCTACAGGCACTTCCAGCTGTTTACAGTGACATAGGAGCATTTTCAGCTTACAGTGCTCCTGTTTGGCCTCATAAATGTCCTTTGGGTGTTCATGAAAGTGATGGTGGTGGTCGCAGCACACCTTCAGAAGTTAGTGATACCAGTCTTCCCCTACCTTAAAGACTGGCTGTTGAAGGCGTCCTCACTCCAGGCAGTCGTCAACCACCTCCACACAATGGTGAACTGTGGTTTACGACCAGTGTGCCAAAGTCACACCTTACTCCGCCGCAAATGATCCTTCTAATCTGAGCTATTCTGGATATGATATGGTTTCATGAATTTCCCCCGAAGCAGAGAGTCCAGACCATTTAGGCTCTGATCCCAAGGTTTCAGTTTCAGTTTCTGTCCTGGATATCAGTGCTGATGACTCTGAGGGTGAGGGTCTACACCTCTGGATGTGGCAGGACCACCAAGGAGTTTCTGTGGTGGTGAACCACATTGTGGGATCTTTAAATGCCAGGGCGGACAAACTCAGCCGCCAATGCTTAGCAGACTATGAATGGCAGTTACACCCAGAGGTGGGGCAGGGCGTCTTCCACCAGCAGTGAGAACCCTGGCTTGATCTTTTTGGCATTGTCAAGAATGTGCAATGTCAGCATTTTTGCACCCTGGAATTCCCAAGAAGGCTCTCTCTCAGAGACGCATTTCACCTAGAGTGTAGCTCAGGACTCCTCTTAACTTCTTGCCGCTGCCTCTCCTGCCCGAGTTCTGAAGAAGATCATTAACAACTGGGCCAAGTCATCCTAGTGTCTCTAAACTGGGCCAGGAAAGTGTGGGACCTAGAACACCAGGGCAAGAACATCTGTCCCCCGAGCATGCTGCCATTTCTGGAGGATATTCTGTACCAGCAGCAGTGCGGGATGTTGCACCCAGGCCTATGCAAACTGTATCTCCATGCTTTGAGATTGGGTGGCGACAGTTGACCTCATGTACCTCCCTCCTGAGGTTGTTGATGTCGCTTTGGTGGACGAAACATCCCTATACAAAATCAGTGTATGCCAGTCATTGGGACAGATGTGGCCTGGTGCGTCACTGCAAACCAAGTTTTCTTAAGTGTAGTTTGTTTTGTCCCTTGCTTTGGGCACTATTAAAGACAGTTTGTTGGTTCCTCCAGCTTTTTTGAGGTAAGTGAATCAGCCTTCGTTATTTAGACCACCTGGTGATGAGAGTTTTGAAACGTTTGCAACATTGTTTTCCACCAAGACACTTTGTGATGTCCCAGTGGGACTTAAACCTAGTCCTCACTTTTTTGATGTGCACCTCTTTTCAGCCACTGCACAGCTGTCCTTTGAGACTTCTAACATTGAAGATGGTCTTTCTTTTTGCCATAACATTGACTAAACGTGAGCGAGTTGCAGGCTCTTTATGTCAACCCACCTTTTACAATGTTTTATTCCAGATAAGTTGGTTTTGAGGACCTGAGCTTCATTTCCACCAAAACATTCCACTCCATTTCATGTCGGGCTGGCTAGCATCCTTCCAGTATTCTCTGCTCCACCTTATCTCTCTAAGTAGGAAGAGAGACTTCATTGTTTGGACCCTAAAAGGACATCAAAGTACTATGTTGATCGCACCAAAGAACATCGAGTGGATGATCAGTTCTTTGTAGAGTGTTTCCAGGACAAAGCAGTGCAAAAAAAGCCTATCTCTCAATGGATTGTCTCTCTGCGTAAAGATCTGTGATGCACTGGTGAAGAAGCAGCCTCCAGAAGGCTTGTGGGAGCAATCTACCAGGCCCAACACAGCTACCACTGTGTTGACACACTGAGTCATGGACATTTGTCAGGCGGCTACTTATGATTATGAAGTTCTGCTGCCTCAACAGTCAGGTCTGTCGAGAAGGGCATTTTGCTTGCTCGGCCCTGCAGGACATTTTAGTTTGAGTCAGTTCACAGACCCAGTATCTTGAGAGGTACTGCCATGGTATCTATTTACAAGGTTAAGAATCGGAGGTTAGACATATCCATCAGGAGAACAAGTTGCTTACCTTCGCTAATGATCTTTCTGGTGGGTACTCTATATAACTGCAGATTCCACACCCACTCTTCTGCCTCCCTGTTCTGTAAACTGAACTCTTTTTCCATCTAATAAGGTCCAAATCTAGAGAGCTGCACATAGGGCATGCCAATCTGCCAATGGGCTCCACATTTGAGGATGCAGACAGCCTAGGAAGCAACTGACATCAGCGCGCATGAGTGGTGCTTAGGTGCCGCTCCACTCATCATTTCTGGAGCAGAACGATAGTGTGGAGCCACACGACTCCACCTGCCACCACAGGAATACTGCTTTAAAGTTTCCGGATCCAGTCTGACTCCTGTGGAATATTCACAAGGTTAGGAACCTGTGGTTACATAGAGTATCCACCAGAAAGATAGTTACTGAAGGTAAGTAACTAGTTCATCATGCAGTTGGGAAGTACAATTTGGGCACGTTGTCTCTTAATTCTGCAGTGTGGCAGAACAAAGGTTTCAGTAAGGTCAAAACAATGAAAGCCAGTTATTTTGCTTTGTGTGTGATGTATACATGGTAAAACCACACCAATTGTATTTCTCCATTTCATAAAACCTATATCTATTTAATATGGACACAGTTGCCAACCCATAATCACTTTAGTTTGTAGCTTGCTAGCAAATCATATGTAGTATTGTCTTACAGTGCCATTTATCTTCAATCTTGTGTATTGCCATTTGTTTGGAGTGACTTGTATATGGTAAATTAGTGCACACCTTGACTACTGTACATGTTACAGTTTGCACATTGTAGGAATACTGCCTTTTCTGCGAGGTCACCCTAGAATTTTCACCTTCTGCTTATGCCTATATTTTTGCTGGGTTTACAACTCTCTGTACTTTAACCCTGCTAACCAGTAGAGAAGTGCCTATGCGTCCCCTTTAAAATTGGTAAATTGGCATACTCAATATATTTAACTTGACAATAAGTTCATAGTATATGGTAAAGAATGTACCCAGGTCTTGTGATTGAAGTGCCACTAATGGACTGCAGCACCTATTGTGCCATCCACTACAGTGGCACAGTAAGCATAACTTCAGGCCTACCGGTGTAACCCAACTGTAGCAATGTAAAAACTGCAATTGGACCTGTCAAAATAAACCCTTTTGACAGGTCAAACATTTCCTGTTAAATATTTACACATCTTCCCTATGTAGGCCTAATAGCCCATAAAGCAGGGTGCATGGTATTTAAAACTAGAACATGTAGAAATGTAATATATATTTGTACAATGACTAGCACCCAAAAGCTATTTTCACTGTGGTAGTCTTAGCTGTCCTATGTAAAAACCCAGAGTACTGATAAAACAAAATCCTGGTACTGTATCTCAGGAATGGGTCTAGCTTGAAAAATAATTTAACTATTGTTACTTGTTATTAAAAATCCATTTCTATGGTAAAGTCAGATTTTTAATAAATATTAAGGGAAAGTAACTTTTAGAAAGTTACCTTTATCCTGCCTGAAGTTCTTGGAGGCTAATTTACATTTGCATTTGAATAGGTGTGAATGAGGTATGACATTTCTCTCAGGAGCTACATAATAGTTCTGTGATTGCCAGGTCGACCTGATTGGGCAGCAACTACTTTTTTGAGCTCAGCAGAAGGGTGGGTGTTTTGAGCATCCTCTTGACATTACAGTCAAATCCTGCTTGAGTGTCAAATCCTGCTTGATAGGTCTACTGGGATTACATATAACGCTTTGGGGCTCACTTGAAAGGACAGGAACAGAATGGCAAGACAGTTCTTGTATATCAAACTGGATTTTGGTGTTAGATATGGGAGGGCACTAGGATTACTATAGAGCACCGCCCCCCTCTAACCATCTGAGCCCAAGTTGAGTGTTGCCAAAGACTTTTGCCATCTAGAAAATGCCCGGAGTGGGTAGGGTTGGACCTGGGAACATTTGCTAAGGTGGGCCCAGGAGTAACTCCCACCCACTAGCTTGTGCCAGACATAGATGTGTCATGTCCAGGCAGCCTCTTCAGAATAGTGCCGGACTTGAGGAAGAGGACTGAACCTACTCTGTGTGACTCGAGAGCACCACATAAAGACTGAACCAGTTCCCTTTTGTACACTGGAGAAAGCAGTAGACTCCAAGGGTCATAAGGCTGATCTCCTGTTATAGCTACAGGGATATAACAAGCTACAAGAGGCCTGTCCTGCAACTGCCGAGCTGAAAATTGGCAGCTGGACCCGTTGTTGACCTCTTTCTGACAACCTGCGAGTCCCCTGATGTCCTGGATAGCTTCAAAAGAGTACTCCTGTGGTGGACTGGGGTCTAAAGGACTAAAGGCAGAAGGTTAAAGCCAGAAGGTCAAATCTTTGACCAGGTTGAACCTGGCTGGTGTATCCGACCCATGCTCCATTACAGTCAGCCTCAGATTGTGCCTAGGTCCCAGTCTGCCGCCACCATTTACTACCATTGGCACTTTGTGTTTCTTGCCGCTATTTCTACTTAAAACTTTACACATTTATATCTTTGGTTCCCTTTATTGGATTTTTATCATTTTGTTTATGAAATGTTACTCTATTTTTCTAATTCAATTTGGGATGTTTATTGTTTTGTATTTTAACTTTATTACTGTTTCGGTACCACATAAATACTTTACGCATTACTCTTAATGAAGTCCGTCTACTCTGTGCCATTGCTGCCAGGGGGTTGAGCTCAAGTTAATATAGTGACTTTTAGGGTTCAACCTGACATAGGTTGTCAATGTTCCCTGAGGTGGGCAGTTACCCACCCTGAATAATAATCCAATTTCTTACACACACACATTATACATTTATCAGCAAAGTGATAATGTTTATATCAGTGACAAGGTCAAAACCTACCCATGCACACAAATTTGTGTCCCATTATCACAAAACAGTGGCGTTAGATTTGATGTAACTCCGGTAACTGTGTTTCACTCATCGTGCAACATTTTATTTAAAAATGCTACTCTGCGAGGTAACGCTTAGTGGAGCCACTAATTTCAGTTTCAGGTTTTACTTCCTGATCTCGATAAGCAACCCCACAGTATTTTTAGGTCTCGCCTGACCCAGCGCATGCGCTGGTCTGGGGAGACTTTTTGAGAGGTCTCCAAAAAGTGCTACCAGGCCAGCCTAGAGCTACAGTGCATGTGTGCGGGCAGGCGCGCGCGCCGCGAGTTTCCACGATTACTTTCACTTTCGGCCGCTTTGATGTTTGATCGCAATCACTTTCACGGCCGCTTGGCATAGCAAATAGGTCTCGCTTTTGGGACCTTATAAGTATTTAGTTATGCAACTGTTGCATGGCTAAACACTTATAAGGTCCCAAAGGCGAGACCTATTGGCTATGCCAATGCTTGTTTTAAATGTTCTTATCTTGGATCGTCTATGTAGCTTCAGTGCATGACAGGTTACATTGTTATACAGAGTATTTAACATATAGTACTTGTCTTTTCCCTCTGATTGAGATATTATTTGAGACATTTTGCAGTTTGAGCACCATTTACATTAAGCCACTAAATTATTCTATCATTCGGTGTTTAACAGATGTATAATCGCTTGATATCTTTTCCTTCGACCCTTTGTTTAAATGGTGCCGGTTCAGTTGATAGTTTTCCTCAAATATAAACAATAACAAAGTTACAGTAACAAATAATTTGCCACCATTCACCTTCGAGTTTAGAGGTGTCTGATGGTTAGTAAGTTTCAGACTGGGTTCAGTTCACTTTCCCAAAATATCTACACCTTCACTCACATTGACACTTGCAGGTATGAACCCTTGGTTGACTGTAGGAGGACAATTAGGTTTGAGTGCTACTCTGCGTGGGTGCTACACTTATGAGACTTTGCTCAGTGAAGCCTTTACTCACGCTAGGCAGATTTCGAATAGATTTGCCAGATACCACCATGTTTCAAGTCCTGGGCTGTACATAATTGTGGCTGTCACTGGAATCATGGTGGTTATAAAACCTGCCTCATGATGGACATCCCTAATGTTTGATGATGATAAACATGCGTGAAGGGCAGAATCTGTCCATGTGTAACATTACCACATGTGAGTGCAACATGAAAATGCCAAGCTGAGGTTTGGAGACTTAACTAAGTTTACCAAAACATAAAATATTGTGTTTTGTGACTACCTAGATGTTCATTGAAAATGTTTGAGCGAATTTCATTTACTTATCCGGTGTGAATAGTCTGTATTATATACGGAAAAGTTTGTAGTTTCATATACTTACCATCTGATGTTTTGAACAAAATGATAATATAATTAGAGCTGGAATTTGAGCAAAAATGTATGCGGAGTTCAGAGAGGCGTCTTGCTGATCTTGGTTACTTGATGCAATTGGATCTTTGCTGATATGGCTTTTACCTCATGACCCCACGAAGGTGTTTCATCATAAACTTTAATAAAGCTTTTTATGCTATTGTCACTACTGCTATTTGAGATCTGAGCATGTAATACTTAACCTATCTTCTTTCGATCTTGTGATCTCTATGTAATTAATCAGTAGCATTCTTATATTAGCATGTAAGATTTATGTAGCTGTGTCACATGCAGTGCTTAGTTTGTAAAATATTAAGGGCCAGGGCTCTGACCAGGAGGCCACTGCAGCTTGCACCACCCATGGCCCCTGTCAGTGCTGCCAAAATAACTACTAACCACCTCTCTCACATGTAAATGCGACAGTTCAGATTATTCCAGGTCCCCAAAGCTAAAGGAATAGCTGGGGAGGCAGGTATTAGTAATGTTTTAATGTATATTGTTTTCCTAAACACTGTATACTGGTCATCTCTAAATTACATGAGCAGTGCCACCTTGTGACAGACTGCCCTAAGTGTGGTGTTGACAATTAGGTGCCAGTGCCGAGCACCAGAAAGCAATTAAGTGCCGGTGCTCAGCATCGGAAAGCTCCGGCTCAAATTAAGCACTGGACCTGTGGCCTATAGTTGTGATCTTCCACCAAGCCCTTTCAAAGCATATAATCTGTTATAACATGGCTAAGATTCTACTTGGAAGGATAGTGTGTAAAAACAGTGAAAAAAATCCTGTACACGTTTTAAAAACTATAATACATATGAAACTGCATAATTCAATAATTTGAACTGTCTGTAATGCCTATGGCTTTTTAGTAATGTGCAGATACATTCAGCTCCACTGGTCTGCCATATTTTCCAAGTTTTCTTTGGGAGGGTGCGCCCCAACCCCCACGGGGAGAAAAAGTCTTTCCTGGCACAAAGCAAAAGTATTGTGATGTTTTATCACTTTCAAAGTTCTCCAGCCACCTCTGATTGAAGGGTATTATTACTCCATTGTAGTGTGCACTATTGTAGGTATTTCTACTTGCACACAATACTTCTGATGGGAATATTTAATTCATGAAAGGTCTCCTTCCTTGTGGTTTTTATTTTACGATAAGATTCTGTCTTTGAGGGTTATTACTTCTCTTAGATCAGTTTATAAAAAGGGCTTTACGTCCATCTATTGTGGCTCAGTGTTTCAGAATGAAAACATTTCCAAAATAAAATAGATGGGCACAAAATCTTTCTAATTAGATGATGAGGTTTTTGAAGCCGCAGAGAACTAATATTGAAAGCCGGCCATGGTTCAAATTAGGATGTATTACATAATTTCTTGAGGTCACTAATCAAGTCTCTTTTTTAAATGTTGGTGTTGTACTTAGTAGGGTTCCTAAATAGTAGGAACACGGACATATTACAGATCCACCAACAATTATTTTTTGGAATTTGAGAACCAAATGAGAAGGTTTTTGAGATGGAGCACGCTGATAATCAGCAGGCAAAACATCTCAATCAGGAGTTTAGCTGAAAGCAGCTTACCCACTTCACATATTTACATGGGATGGAATATAGGATATAACTGTTTACCTGGAAGTGAAAGGATCAAGGCACAGTGAATCCCTTTTGAGACACTTCTCCACTTTAAATCAAAACCATATAAGTTGCGGAAAATTCTTAATAACTTATCCTTCCCAGATCAAATCCCGAGTTTGCAGTGCTGTTGTGGTCCCTGGTGATTTAGTTCCACAGAGGTCTCTCTTCGGCAGAAAATTCACTTAAAAAAATGTTGAATGACGGTAATACAAGTTTTTGCCACATATGTGTGAAAACAAAACTTCTCCATTGGATCTCGTGACTACTGCCTCCCCTTCTCCTCTGTGTGTCTCAGTTGGTACACTTGCTCTTGAAGCAATATTTGGATTGTTTTTCTCACAAACCATAGAACGTAAATGAGGTGACATTGATGGCCAGCACCCCCACTTTGGAAACTGTTCCAGCACCACTGCTGGACAGCAGACTGCTTTTATTTGTTTAAAAAGTTTTGTAAAGCGCTAGCTTGACCCGTGGGTATCAGTGTTTTACATACACAGAGGAGAACAAATAAATGCATTACATAGCAGGACCTAAGGAAGCAGAGAAGATATCAGTAAAACATTATAATTAGGCCAACAGTAAAGGTGAGGTGCAAAAAAAAACACATTCACGAAACCACCTATCCTTAATGGTCATGTGAGAGGGGAGTCCGCTAGGATATTGAAGTCTAGGTTAGTTGACGTTGGTCAGTAAAGTATTTGTTGAGGAGATGGAGTTTCAGTTCCCTTTTGAAGCAGGAGAAGTAGGGGTTGCATCTGAGGTCTCTAGGGAGTGCGTTCCAAATCCTGGGTACGTTACCCGAGAAGGATCGGCACTGAATGGTTTTCTTTTTCATTTTCGGACGGATGAGAAGAAGTGAGTTGGAGCTTCTCAGAGTTCTGGATTTTCCTGCTTTAACCAGTTTGCTGTTTAGATAGTTGGGGGAAGGTGAGTGAAGGGTTTTGTGTGTGATGCAGGCCAGTTTGTAAATACATCTCTCTTCCACGGGAAGCCAGTTGAGGGAGTTGAGGGTTGGTGAGATGTGTTCGAATTTTTTTACACCAGTTATGAGTTAAGCGGCCATGTTAAGGACTGACCTAGTGGGTCTAGGTGAGCTTTTGGTGTCCCTGTTAGGATGGCGTTCCCATAGTCCAGTTTAGAGAGGACTAGGAATTGTACTATCAATCAATCAATCAAACCATTTATAGAGTGTGCTACTCACCCGTGAGGGTCTCAAGGCGCTGAGGGGAGGGGGGTGTAGCTACTGCTCGAATAGCCAGGTCTTGAGGTGTCTCCTGAAGGTGAGATGGTCCTGGGTCAGTCGTAGGTGTGCGGGGAGGGAGTTCCATGTTTTGGCTGCCAGGTAGGAGAATGATCTTCCTCCGGTGGTGGTTCTGCGGATTCGTGGGACTGTGGCGAGGGCGAGGTTGGCGGAGCGGAGCTAGCGGGTGGGGGTGTAGAACGAGAGGCGGCTGTTGAGGTATTCGGGGCCTTTGTTGTGGAGCACTTTGTGTGAATGGGTGAGGAGCCTGAACGTGATCCTCTTGTTGACGGGGAGCCAGTGCAGGTTTCTCAGGTGGGCGGATATGTGGCTGTGGCGGGGGATGTCGAGGATGAGTCATGCGGAGGCGTTCTGTATGCGCTGTAGTCGTTTCTGAAGTTTGGCTGTGGTTCCTGCGTATAGGGCGTTTCCGTAGTCCAGTCAGCTGGTGACGAGGGCTTGGGTGACGGTCTTTGTGGTTTCAGTGGGGATGCACCGGAAGATTTTTCGGAGCATGCGCAGGGTGTTGAAGCAAGAAGATGAGATGGCGTTGACTTGCTTGTTCATCGTGAGGGAGGAGTCCAGGATGAATCCCAGGTTGCGTGCGTGGTCCGTGGGTGTAGGTGCGGTGCCCAGAGCTGTGGGCCACCAGGTGTCGTCCCAGGCCGATGGGGATTGTCCAAGGATGAGGACCGCCGTCTTGTCTGAGTTCAGCTTCAGGCGACTGAGCTTCATCCATTCTGCGACGCCTTTCATTCCTTCCTGGAGGTTGGTTTTGGCTGTGGCTGGGTCTTTGGTGAGGGAGAGTATCAGTTGGGTGTCGTCGGCGTAGGAGATGATGTTGATGTTGTGTTTGCGTGCGATGGCGGCGAGGGGGTTCATGTAGATATTGAAGAGGGTTGGGCTGAGCGAGGAGCCTTGGGGTACGCCGCAGATGATCTCGAGGCTTCTGAGCGGAAGGGAGGGAGGCGGACTCTCTGTGTTCTGTCAGAGAGGAATGAGATAATCCAGTCTAGGGCGTTTCCTTGGATCCCGGTGTGGAAGAGGCGGGTTATTAGGGTGCGATGGCAAACAGTGTCGAAGGCTGCCGAGAGGTCTAGGAGGATGAGAGCGGTTGTTTCTCCGTTGTCCATCAGGGTCCTGATGTCGTCTGTGGCTGCGATGAAAGCGGTCTCGGTGCTGTGGTTGGCTCGAAATCCGGACTGGGATGGGTCGAGCGAGTTGTTTGCCTCGAGGAAACCAGTCAGCTGTTTGTTGACGGTCTTCTCGATTACTTTAGCCTGGGAAGGGAAGAAGAGAGATGGGGCGGAAGTTCTTGAGGTCTTTGGGGTCCGCTGTAGGTTTCTTTAGGAGGGCGTTGATTTCTGCGTGCTTCCAGCTCTCAGGGAAGGTGGCTGATGTGAAGGAGTTGTTTATGACTTTCCGAAGATGGAGTGCGATGATGGTGTCGGCTTTGTTGAAGATATGGTGGGGGCATGGGTCAGAGAGGGAGCCGGAGTGGATGGAGTTCATGACGTTGGTGGTGCCTTCAGTGCTGGTGGGGGTCCAGGCTTTGAGGGTGTTGGTGGGGGTTGTTGGTTCGGTGACTGGAGGCGGAGTCTGGGGTCCGAAGCTGTGGTGTATATCTACGATCTTTCGGTGGAAGAGCGTTGCGAGGGAGTTGCAGAGGTCTTGCGACGGTGTGATGTCGTTGTTGCTGGCGCTGGGGTTGGAGAGCTCTTTGACGAAGTTGAAGAGTTCCTTGCTGTTGTGGGTGTTGTTGTCCAGCCGCTCTTTGAACAATGTCCTTTTGGTGGAATCGGATCAGCTGGTGGTGTTCGCGAGTGGCGTTCTTGAGGGCTGTCATGTTTTCTGTTGTCCGTTCTTGGCGCCAGGTTTTTTCGAGGGTGCGGCAGGATTTCTTTGAGTCTTTGAGGGCATCCTAGGGAATGAAAGGTTTAATTTTCTTGAGGTGTTTTAGTGAGTAAAGCACACCTTTTGCAGAGTTTTTGGTGTGGGTCTTCATTGATAAGTTCCTGTCCAGGGTAATGCCTAGTGACTTAACTGAGTCGGATAGGACGAGGGGGCAGTTTAGGGCATCAAGATTCTTGAACCAGTCATGGATTGGTCGTGGTTACTTTTCGGGTAGAACATTATTAATTCCGTTTTGTCCGGGTTCAGCTTTAGGTGGTTTGCATTGAACCAAGTTTGGATCTTGGTTAGTGTGACATTGAGGTGTAGAATGTCGCTGGGTGATTTGATTTTGTAATAGATTTGTGTATCATCTGCATATAGGTGGTAGTTAACTTCTGCTTGTTTCAGAATGATAGTAAGGGGTTCCATGAAGAGATTGAAGAGAGATGGTGAGAGGATCGAGCCATGTGGGACCCCAAGTGTGACTTTTGTAGGTCTGGAGAGACAGGAGTTGATTTTAATTTGTTGCGAACGGTGCTGAAGGAAGGAAGTGAACCATTTTAGTACTATGCCTTTAATGCCAGAGCGCCTCTTCAAGGTCTCAAGTAAAGCTGGATGATTTATTGTATCGAATGCCGCTGATAGGTCAATTAGGATGAGGAGCCACGCTTCACCTTCATCTAAGGCTCTGTGGATATCGTCAGAAATGTTGAGCATGGGTGTTTCGGTGCTACACCCTTTCCTGAAACTCGATTGAAAGGTGTCGAGGAGGTTGAACTCATCAGTGTGTGTGTTTGAGTTGTTGGAGAACGCACTTCTCCAGTGTTTTAGCTAGGAACGGGAGGTTGAAGATAGGTCTGAGGTTGTTGAGATCGTTAGGGTCGTCCCTTGGTTTCTTGAGTATGGGTGTAATTTGTCCTAGTTGAAGGGAGTCTGGGACACAGCCTGATCTGAGAGAGGATTTAATGATTTTTGTCCAGACAGGGGCAATGATGTGGTTGAGTTTTTTTACTATTGTGGATGGGAGGGGGTCCATAGTGTGGGAAGTAGGCTTTAGGCTTGCAATTATGTTGAAGACCTCGTTTTCAGACATGCGTTAGAAGACTGACCAATGAGCATTATTTTTTAGTTGGAGGCAGACATGCTTGTCCTTGGTATGATCTCTTTCAGTTTGGCCAAGGGTGGTTGAGAGGGAGGGAGGATTTGAGGTTTGGATGAAGGATTTTTCAATTTTTGTGACTTTGTCTGTGAAGAAGCTGGCAATTTCTTCGCATCGATCGTTAGTTTGACTTTTAACTATGTTGAAGAGTTCTCTAGGTCTGTTCTTTGCCTGGTCTAGTTACCTGCGGAAGAAAGAGGCTTTTTCTCTAAAAATGTGTTTTTTATATGCCAACTTAGCAGATCTAAGTTGCGCTAGCTGCAATGTCGATGGGCTTAGTCTAAAAGTCCATTCGGACTGTCTGAGTTGACGTCTTTCGTTATTAAGATCCATGTTGAACCAAGATTTAGATTTGATTGTTCTCAGCTGTTTGAGTTTGAGCGGCGCTACTTGATCTAACACCTCCAGCATTGTAGAGTTAAAGTGAGCTGTGAGGTCATCAGCTGTCAAAGAGGAAGGTTGGAGCTGTAGATGGGTCTGAATCCTGGTTTCAAGTTCAGATATAGGGACTTCTTTGATGTTCCTGGTCCAATGCTTAGGTTTGTCAGATCGTATTGGCTGGTATCTGACATGTGAGTCAATAGTAAATAGAAGAAGGTGGTGGTCAGACCAGTCAGTGGGAGAAATGGATCTCAGAGAGACCAGTTCGTTTTTTGTGATGATTGCCTCCAGCTTTGCTCCTTTGATGTGTGTTGGTTCATTGCAGAGTTGTTTGAGGTTGGTTATTTCAAGCAGGTTGGTGAGGTTCTGGACTGTGGTGTCTTCTGGGTTGTTCCAGTGGATATTAAGGTCTCCCAGGAACACATCTTTTGTGTCTGTTAGGGAAAAACGTGTTATTAGGTCTGTTAGTTCTTTGGCGAAGAGGGCACGCTCCCCAGGAGGATGGTAGATGGTGTTGAATTTGATGGGGGTGTTGCCTTTGACTGTGAGTTCAACACCCAGGTATTCAAGAGTCTGGTATTCTGCATGTTTTAATGTGATAAGCTGTATTCCTATTTTGTGAATGATGGCTAGGCCGCCACCAGTTTTGATCGGTCCGTCATGTCTGACGATGTTGTATCCTGGAGGGGTGAGTAAGTCTAGAATGGGGTTAGACCACTGCCTCCAAACCCTCCTAGCCTGCCCCTCTACCACCATGGGCACCCAGTTGGTGGCAGGATTCGCCATCACCTGCCCCACAGGCCATCCATAACATCAGACAGGTGGGTCTTGAATATTGCCCAACGGGGCTACTCCACACATGCCACCATCTCACAATCGGCTGATGGAAGATCATCTGTCCCTTCTCCACAAGGAGGTCACGGCTCTCTTGGCCAATGGAGCCATAGAGAGAATTCTGATGCCAGAAGTAGGCTGTGGTTGTAATTCCCGCTACTTTCTGGTTCTCAAAAAGGACAAGAGCCTTTGTCCTATCCTCCAAATTCTTAATCTCTTCCTCAAGAAGGGGAAATTTAACATTTTCAAAATGCTCACTTTGGCTCAGGTCTTGTTTGCCCTGCGTCCAGGAAACTGGATGGTAGTGTTGGACTTGCAGGACGACTAGTTTGATATTCCCATCCTGCCTGCCCATTGGCACTATCTGCGGTTTAGGGTAGGCCATGAGCACTTTTTGTTCACCGTGCTCCCCTTTGGTCTTATTAGCGCCCTCGTGTGTTCACCAAGGTGATGGCAGTGGTTGCAGCTCATCTGCGGAGATCAAGGGTGCCAGTCCTCCACCTATCATAACGACTGGGTGAAGGTGGGCTCGTCCCAGGCTGTCATCTCCCACCTCCAGACTACGGCAAACCTTCTGCACTCTCTGGGATTCACTAGCAACGTGTTGAAGTCATACCTGAGTCCCTCTCAGATGCTCTCTTTATTTGGAGCTATTCTGGACATGGTGCAGTTTCAGGCTTATCCTCCCGAGCTACGAGTCCAGGATATTCATGCTATGATACCCATATTTTAGCCTCTATCCTGGATTTCGGTGAGACTGACTCTGAAGCTGATGTGCCACATGGCATCTTGCTGATAACACATGCCAGGTGGCAAATGCGGGCTCTGCAGTGGAACCTGAAGTTTAGTTGGCGCACCATCAGGGGAATCTGTCTGACCTTGTCCAGATTTCAGCGAGAACTGTAAACGATCTGCAGTGGTGGCTAACGAACCGCAATTGGGTCGGAGGCAGACACCGCTACCTTCCCCAACCAGATTGCACAGTAGTGACAGATGCGTCACTCCTGGGATGGGGGGGGGGGTCATCTGGGAGAGATGGAGATCAGAGGACTCTGGTCTCCGCGGGATCCACAGACCACATCAGCCTTCTGGAGCTCCGTGCGATCCAGTTGCCGTTAAAAGCCTTTCTCCTCTCTATCAGGGGAAGGCTGGTACAAGTTTTCACAGACAACCCCACCGCCATGTGATACTGCAACAAACGAGGAGGGTGGGGTTGTGGACCCTTTGTCGAGAGGCCCTGCGTCTATGGACATGGCTGGAATGCCAGGGCATATATTTCTGGTGGTTCATCATCTGGTAGGTTCTCTGAATGTCAAAGCGGACAAACTCAGCTGACGATACCTAGCGGATCACGAATGGTGTCTCCATCTGGAGGTGGTGCAAGGTCTCGTTCAGCAGTCACCACCACACAGAACGCGCAATGTCAGCAGTTTTGTGCACTGGAGTTTTCAAAGCAGCACTCTCTCAGAGACGCTTTTCATCTCGAGTGGAGCTCTGGCCTCCTGTATGCTTTTCCGCCCGTACTACTCCTACCCAGAGTTCTCAAGAAGATCAAGAATGACCAGGCCCAATTCATCCTTGTGGCTCCAGAAGAGGCGTAGAAAGTCTGGTATCCTGAGCTTCTGAGTATGGCCATCGATTCTCCGATCAGGCTTCCCCTTCAGGAAGATCTTCTGTCGCAGGAGAGCGTTCTCCAGCCGAACCTTTCCACCCTCTGCCTTCTTGGGTGGAGATTGAGTGGCAACAGTTGAAAGCTTTCGACTTTCAACCTGAAGTCTGTAACGTCATATTGGCAGCCAGTTGTCTCTCCACCAAAATGGAATACACCTGCTGTTGGAAGAAAATCGTGGCATGCTGTGCAGAAAAATACGTTAACCACCTTTCTGCCCCTCATTCTTAAGTTCTGCTTTTCATTCTTTCTCTAGCTCAGCAGGGCTTTGCTCTGGGCACTATTAAGGGCTATCTTTCTGTCTTCATACAGTTGGCTGATGAACCTTTTCTGTTCAGGTCTATAGTACACAGGTTCCTCAAAGGTCTTACTCATCTCTTCCCTCCTTCACGATTCATTATTCAGTGGGACTATAATTTGGTTTAACTTTTTTGATGTGTGCTCCTTTCGACCCTCTACACAATTGTCCCCTCAAGCTTCTCACCTTGAAAACCGCCTTCCTTATGGCCATTACATCTGCCCGAGGGTGAATTATCATCTAAACCGCCTTACCTCTCAGTCTATCCTAACAAAGTGGTACTTCATGCACAGGCCTCCTTTCTTCCAAAAGTGGTCACTCCTCTTCATGTAGACCAATCCATCGCCTTGCCTACCTTTTTTGCTCCTCCACATCATTGTGAGGAAGAGGAGCAACTCCACTCTCTGGACCCAAAAAGTCCATTGTGGTTCTATCTTGACCATACATGAGAGTTCCAGGTAGATTACCAACTCTTCGTGGGTTATGTTGATGTGAAGAAAGGTCAGGCAGTGCAGAAGTGGACCATCTCTAGATGGGTTGTGCTCTGCATCAAAATTTGCTACATACTGGCCAAGAATCAACCTCCTGAAGGCTTGCGAGCTCATTTCACCGGAGCTAAAGTGGCCACAACTTCTATAACATGCAGAGTTCTGATCCTGGATATCTGCCAGGCAGCACCGTGGGCTTCACTGCACAAGTTCAGCAAAATATCCGTCTGGACAGTCAAGTCCACTTTGCCCGTTCAGTCCTGCAGGACTTTCTCTTTGAAATTGTTCACAGAACCTCCCTCAGGGATGAAATTGCTTGGGTATCAATTCTATGCAGCTAGAAGTCTATCAGTTGAACAAGGTACTTAGCTTTGGTAACGCCTTATCTGGTGGAGACTATATCTAGCTGCAGATTTCTTACCGCTCCACCCATCTTCCCGCTCTGCGAACTGATTTCTATAGACAGTGATGACCCCTTTCAGGGCCCTAGTTTTGACACACCAGTGTTCAGTGTTTTTTATGGCTCGGAAAAAGAAACTGACGTCAGCGTGCCTGGGTGGTGCCTATATAGGTACCGCAACATCACTTCTGGCGTGGACAATGGCAATGATGGACGCAGAACCAATCGACGCCACCTACCGGTGCACAGGGGCATTACTCACAAAAAATCTGCTGGATCCAGTCTGACACCTGGGGAAATTCTAAGGTAAGGAATCTGTGGCTAGATATAGTCTCTATCAGATAAGGCATTTCTAAAGGTAAGTGACGTGTTCTATCGTTATATGTAGCCTCTCCACGTAAAAAGTTTTTTGATTTTGAAGTTGGGTTCCCAACTTGTTTGAGAGTAAGAGCAAGACAAAATAAACGGAAACGGTCCCACAATTTTGAATCTGGTACTTTGCCATTCCTTCTGGCCGTCCTCTTGGTAGGCATAAATTATGTCCCATCCTGCCATGTCTGGTAAAAATATGTACGAAAAGGGGCTTGGTCGGTAGAGGAGGCGGAACTTGTATGTGAGGATGGGGCACTCGCTCTAAAGTACTTCTCAAAATGCAAATGTAAGAAAACCGTTTTCAGTATGACTGCAGCACAGACAATTCTGAACTAGATGTGAATGACTATGCAAGTCATTTCTTCTGAGTTGACTTGTCGTTACCATTTCTCCACCATATCCCTTATCCTATGATGACCCCTTCTTGATTAGACTCTTTGCTCAAAACATGCTTGCCCCTTTGCCAAATGTGGATCCCTCAAGTATTTGAATAGTTATATTACATCTACCTGTTATCTTTTTCTCTGCTTCACTAATATCTCTCTTTTATTACTTTTCCCTCTGCTCTCTGATACCATTCTTATCCAGGATAACAGAAGTGTGTTAGCCAACGCAGCGGTGCTCGTGTTATCACAGTCCTAATTGTAATGGCATTTATATAGTGCTTACCACCCCATGATGAGGTTTTGAAGAGCTTTATGCTGGGCAGCATGCTGCCCTGGAGCCCACGGTTAGTGGTTAGTCCAGTGTTATTTGTTACAGTTGCATTTTGGGATTAGTCTTGTGTGCTCAAGGAGATCATTTCATGCATTCACTCAAGTTTCTCTGTGAGAGATTAATAGGAGTTAGATGTGGGGAGATAGTGCAGATTGTTGGTGACGTTAATAGATGAGCTACAGGAGGTTAGGTTGCAGGGTTATGACTTTTTAAAATAGTAGAGGTGTTCTTTGAAATCAGGTGTGATCAAATTACAGAAATACATTAATAACTGTTAAGGGAAACAAGTGACTTGGAGAAGGTTGTGACCAGAGAGAAAACACATGCAGGGGATGTGAAAGGGAAAAAGGGTCAATTGGTGGAAAGTGAGGTGACAATTCAAAAATGTAAGTAAAGATCAGTTTCTCATTTTGTACTTTATGAATAAAGAGGACACATTTTGAGACAGTGTGCATTTAGAGGATGCAGGACTCTAGACAGAAACAATATATTTGCAAGTAAAAATAGTGCAATGTTCAGTACTTTTGCATTAGAATCAGGTGAACAATCTTTGCAATGTTAGGCTACCTCTAGACCACCACATCAGCAAGGGCAACTGATAAACTCAATGGTAGGAAACGTAAAATAATGGCTGGGGGCAAATCTTGAAAGGAGATTCTGCAAATGTTGGAGTGGATGTCTATTCAAGTTTGACTCCCAGAATTTATTGTAAATCAAGGTGGGATCCATTTTGAACAACTCTGGTTTGGCCTGTCACAAGATGGAGAGCAAATACAGCTTTCCCAGACAGTGGAAAAGTATTGCCTGCATTCCTGTGGCTGAAGTGTGGGGACCCTGACACTGCAAATTCAATGAAGACTTTGGTATCAGGGGCTGCCTATTAGACTTCCTGAGGCACTGACTTTTGGTGGAACTGCACCTTCTACTGGACAAGGTAAAGGGACCCTTAAGAGATGCCCAGTCTTTTGTCTTCCTTGATCACACTTTCAGTTGGGCTGGTGTCAGCCAGTGCAAAACCTCAAAACTCTGCGTCTTTGTTGTGGGTGCTGCAAGTTGGAGGACTGCCCAACTGTGCAGGGCATCACTATACAAAGGTTGCATTTGGAGAACAGTCTGGAAAGGACATTTTAAATGAGAACTATTCCGAACTAGTTCTTCAGCTTCTAGACTTTAGAAACATGTATTACTCTTGTTTTAAAACATTCCTAGACTGTGTTAAACTACCAAAAGTAAAATCCCACACTTGAAAAGTTTACTTGAAAAGCAGCAATGGAGTATGGAAGCATTAAGGATACAAAACACACTGCTTCTGTAACAAATGAATGCACAGCATGGCACAGAAAGTAAACATGGAATGAATACAGCATAAAGACTGTCCCAGATTAACGAGTCTGCCACTACCCAAAGCTGTCAAATAGTGTCAAGATGTGTGGTAGATGGACCTGTAGGGCTGAAATATGGTTATTAGACAAAGAAGATATGGAAGTAAGTGGATGTTGTTGGGCACATGGGAGACATTTTCAGAAGCATGAAAAAGGGTTTCATGGCATTTTGCTACCCTACAGTGGGTGTTACTTTGTCTCCTTTGCCCTTTTTTGGTCAAAGCCTACCATACAGCGCAGCTGTCTGGTTCGCTAAATGCATCTTAGGGACATTCAGAAAGCTTCACTGGGAATGCATTCCACCCATTGCTTACCATTGTCTTTATGGTTTGTAACTCACATTTGCTTGGTTTCTATTTGCTGGCTTTATTTGGCTGTCCACCTTGAGTTCACCTTTCTCGTAGAACATACTTTGTTTACTGCAGCCTTCCACCAGTGTTCGATCTCTGCACACAGGCCTTTAACTCTTTATCCCATCTTGTCAAATTTGCTGTACATTTAAGACATGTAAAATGTCAGGCTCTGGCTTGCAGGGGATCTTGGTGTTTACTTTTCTTTCTCTGACTTCAAAAGTGAGAGTATTTGTGTGACATACATTCCGGCTATTGGGGGTGTGCTGGAAGACACTATAGGATATTATTTTTTTCTAGTACAAAACTAAATCTAAATGTCTGTATAAGATCTGTGCAGGTACTGAATAATACATCTGATTTAGGGCACCATAAATTAAGCACATTATTTGGTAATTTGAAGTGTGGTGGAAACAAATATTTTAATACGATCAAAACAAATATGTGATACTGTATCCACACATTATCGTCTGTGGGCTGTATACTTTTATCACTAAAACTGTATGTCTGTGCAAATGAAGTTGTGTTGTGTTTTCTGTAAGGAAAGTGTGCTAGCACACCATGCATATTCCACTTTACGCCACTGCACTTTACTCTGCACCCCTCCACTCTATGCCACTCCACTCTACGCCCCTTTACTCTACATCACTCTACGCCACTTTACTCTGCACCACTGCACTCTACACCACTCAAGTCTAGGCCACCCCACTCTTCTCTGCACCTCTCCAATCTGCACCACTCCACGCCACTCTGAAACACTGCACTCTATGCCACTTTACACCAATGCACTCTAGTTTATATCACTCCACCTTATGCCAGTGCACTCTATGCCAACCCACTCTACGCCACTCTTATCTACTCTGCACCGCAGTACTCTACGCAACTGCACTCTATGCCACTGCACTCTGTGCCACTGCACCACTCTATGCAACTGCAACACCCCCCTCTATGCCACTTTACTCTACTCTGAAACAATCTACACTACATCACAGCACCCTATGGCACTGCACTCTATGCTACTCTGTTCTACTCTGCACCACTGTACTCTGTGCCACTCTACTGCACTCTATGCCAGTGCACTTTGTCATTCTACTCTACATCCCCTCTCTACAACACTGCCACTTAACTCTGCGCCACTCTACTCTGTACCACTGCACTCCACTGTGCACCATTCAGCGCTATCCTACTCTGCATTTATGCACTTTATGCCACTGCACTCCACACCACTGCACTCTACGCCACTGCACTCTACACCTCTCTAATCTATTCTGCAATCTGTGCCGCTCAACTCTATTCTATTCTAATAGGTCTCGTATGGGCGAGACTTATTTGCTTTGCCAGTGCTTAGGTAGAATGGCAGATAGCTCCTCTGAAATGC
This sequence comes from Triturus cristatus, assembly GCF_964204655.1. NCBI lineage: Eukaryota > Metazoa > Chordata > Amphibia > Caudata > Salamandridae > Triturus > Triturus cristatus. The sequence goes on from NC_140589.1 coordinate 1,638,187,429, forward strand.
ACAGCTTAGAAAGAAGAGTGTTAGCCTGCCATATGGAAACCAGACGATCGCAAAAATGTTCTGCAGAATTAAAACATGCTGCGGTGAACAATACTTCCCCGCAGAACTATTTGAAGTGCCAGCTTGAACATTGGGCCTTTCATCGCTCTAGTTTAACGAGGCATTTAAAATTAGAATTTCCACACTCATTTATTGCTGCCTTGCTTTCGTTCCTGCTTACTAGAAGCCTTCTGGAATGAATATTAACAATGGTCTTGCCGTAATGTATTTTATTATCACCTCTCTAATCTGGTTATGTGTGACACCACTTCCGTTCTTTTCCACATGTACAGTAAATGGGCTCCTTCTCAGTCACACATGTAGTGTAGCAAGGATCCTCTTGAAAATTTTTGAAAGAAAATTGTTACTCAGAAAAGTTAACATGAAATTCACAAGCAGGTTGTGGATATATCTTAAAACATTAAAGGTATCTCTTCCTGTAGATAAAATCAGTATTGTAATGAAAAATGATGCCTCCCAGACGGTGTGGGTGTGGGGGCGCTGAGTCTCCCATATCAAAGATATTTATTGGCCTTGGGCTGATTGGAGGCCTCCTGACGATTTTGGGGGACCCCTACACTGCACAGGCTGCAGCGGCCTGCGTTACGCCCCTAAATTGTATAGATCATTACATTGTAAATGGAGCACAATGAAAAACTCTATCTATCTATCTATCTATCTATCTATCTATCTATCTATCTATCTATCTATCTATCTATCTATCTATCTATCTATCTATCTGTCATTGAAATTAGCCAGTTATGGTTACCAACGCACAAGCAGCACACACCATAACTCGTGCCTTGTTCTCTCTTGATAACTCTTGTCTTTGTTTCTGCGCTGTTGGCAGTTGGCCAATTGTTGTGTTTTTTAAGCATGGCGGACAGCGCCAGTTATTATCTTTGTTGGTTACTGTAACTGCTGAATTTCAGTGGTTTTCCACATTTAAGGCATACCATATCTGTTTTTAAATGTAGTTATTTTAGCAATCCTTATTGTTTTTTAAGATGTCTCCAAGCCCCCATTGAGCAAGGCCAAATCCTTGGGGGGTGAATTCCAAAGGCCAGGCAGGTCTGCGCAGCCGGAGTTGGCTGCAGCAGATATTGGCCAAAGGGCTTGACCAGCCGCCTGTCCTTGCAACTGACCCAACATGGGCAGCTAACCCCTTGTTGCTCACAACCATCAGCTGTGTACTGCAGGGGTTGGGTGCTGGCAGGGGGTTGGGTGCAGGGCCTTGCCTATGGCCTTCAGCCTTGTACACTGGGCAGGAGCAGCGGCTACCAAACGAGGATGATGGAGCGGGGGTGGGGAGGAGTAGATGGAAAGTGGGGAATACCATTTTTTTAAAAGGCGCTTACCTGAAGACCGCCACACGCCGCCTCCTCGCCTCTGTCCTCTCTGCAGTTGGAAGCACACACCCTCCCAGAATCCCCTGGCCAATTACGATACTGCCTTACAGCAGCGTTGTGATTGGTCTGCACGTCATAGTTCGGCGCACAGACAGGGGCTGACAGGCTGGGCATGTTCTCCACCCGCGCTGTACAATACAGCCTGTGGAGAACATGCTAAGTGCGCATGACGGTTTGGCCGGCCCAAGACGGCAGGTCAAACCGTCATGTACCCTTAAGGTGCAGCCGTCACTCCTTCTCCCTGTGACACGGGGAGTCCAGACCTGCCCTGCCCATACTACCTGGCCTCAACTGCAAGATCAATACAAAAAAATAAAATTATAATAACTGAAAGTCATTAACGGAGGAGCCGCCACTGACGCGGGGGGGGGGGAAATCGGAATTGATTTGGGATTTTCAAGATGGTGTGTAAAAAAATTCTGAGCCCTTCTCAAGTCAGTCACATTTGACAAAAAATGTGTTTGACAGGAGTCGTTAAACATGATTGCGAATTAAACAGCACAAATATACACAAATGTTAATGATTTAAAGCCCACTCGAAAACTTTTTAAATACATCTACAGAAAAGGATTCGCACCACACCAACAAAAGCTACTTGCTGAGTAAGGTTCTACTTTCATGCGAAGCATGGAGTAAAACCATTCAGAGGTTTGGGCTGCAGACGCGAGCAAAATTTCCTATGGGAGCTACAATGAGAAAATGTTCTCACCCTCTGCTAACTTTTTCTCACCCTCTGCTAACTCTGTTACCTGGTGGCCCCTGCATCGATCCGCAAGAAAATTGGTATGCCAGATCTTAGGTGACTACATCAATTGATTGCCAAATTTGGTGCACATCCTTCCAGAAAATCAAACGTTATAGGCGAATCAAAAAAGGCCTTTTCAAAAGAGCAATAAATACAGTGAAGACCACCACTGTGCTTTTGTGTTTCCCGCTTCTTCAACAATGGGAATAAATAGTATATTATACTCTATACATCTGCATATGTGGTATATCTTGGTCATTTTTCATGTGTAGAAATGTAATCAAAACCAACATTGCAAGAGTTACATTTGTTCAGCCTGGTAAAATCACATTTAACAGTCCTTGTGGCTTTAAGGAAGGTTGTTTCAATGTGTGAAGTGATTGTAACATGCAATCTGTGAGGCAGTAAACAGTGTTTACTCATACAGGGCCCTGAACCCAACCTTCCACGGATAGCCAAGCCCTGCTGCACTAGGCCTTCAGCCCACAGGGTTTGACAGGAGCCCGATCCTGTCGCAAGTGGGCAGCCCCTCCTGTAAATGCCATCAGTTGTGAGCAGAGGGTCTGGCCGTAGGGGTGCAGGCTCAGCTTCTTTTTTTATTTTTGTAATATTTTTTCATGGGTCTTTAGATTCTGCCACAGGGTTTGCATAGCCTTGTAATCATGTAGACCTTGTTGGAAGTCTGCGGTGGTCACAGACCCACTTCTGGGTTTGCCAACCTAACAGGAGGACCAACAAGGGTCCAGGTTGCCCTTGCTACAGATTCGAAGCTTAACCATGATTTGCGGACTTCAAAAGCCGCACAGCGGTCTGGGCAGCCTGTAGCAAAACTTATTTTGGTACCCGAAGGGAGTCGCTTTGTCATACCTCCACCTGAGCCAGAGGGTCAGTGAATGCGCTCCCTGCCCCTTTTTGTTACTTAATTTTCATTTTTCGGGACACTAGGGCCAAGCCCCGGAGTCCTTTAATGGCAGTGCTACATTTTTGTTCATGTTGTCACATACATTGTTACATGCATTCATGTCCATCTATTCGTCAAATGTAACTCCCTTTTAACTTTCGACTTTTTATGGAATTGTGTGTGTTCTTTTTTCCATAGATACTATATGAGTGTCTTAACCGAGTTAATATGTACTGCCTGGCGGAGCTGCTGAAATGTTATACTATTCACAGTCACCCTATGACTCCTGTTGTGCAGCTGTTGCAGAGCTCCCCTCTGGTGCCTAGACCCAGCCAGTGCAATGACACTCCTGTTTCTGACCCAGAATCTCCCTGGTTAGCTCCGCGACATCAATCAAATCAGGCCAAGTAACATCTCCTTATTCATCCCATTTAAGTCAATCCCCATGACAGCCCGATTGCTCCCAGTACGGGAACCACGGTCACTACATAGATACTAGCCTTTGGGGTATAGCAAGGAATCCCCGCTAATACCAATCCTACGTAACCCTGATGTTATATTCTGCTGTGGTGCCAGTATTCCTTCTGCCGCTGTTTCTTACTTTAGTTCTATTTGGCCAATCACAAAATGGCAGGATTGTAGACTCTCTTCAAGGTTCCTTTGGTTCTCCTACTTCAAAGCATATATTTGTCTTGTTCTTGGTCTTTAATAAATCCTTTTACACTCAGCAATGACTCCACTTATAATATTATACCAAACCTTCTAAAGTTAGAGGCAAATAAATACTTAATGTTCCATTATTAGCTTTTGCAGGGCGTATGCAAGATCCAATACTACTTCCCACAAGTACATCACCACATTCCTTCACTTTTTAACGTCTCTTGCTAGAATCGATAGAGACAAGCTCTTTTATGCACATTTTAAGCCATGCTCTCTTTTATAACTCAAAGTTTCTTTCCACTGATTTTCTTTCTAAGGAGTTTACAAGTACTCCCTGAAAAGTCTACTCGTGTGTGGGACTCTGATTCAAATAAAAACACAACAATGTGCTGGAAATATGGACCAAAGATGTTGGGGTCATGCTCCTGTTAAATGGATTGGAGACTGGCGTTTCAGACAAAGGGCTACGTCTTATATACCATCACTATGAGAGTCATATTGTATAACATTAGCCAAAGATTATGTCAAAACCCAGGCTATGAGGAGTTCATCACTGATTTGTTTTGCTCTTTGCTGGGGATTGCATGGGCGAACAAATCACTCATGCCGGAATAGTTATGATATCATAGAAATGTCTGAACATAATTGGTGCCCTAAGTGCTTAATTCAATGCCAACCACCACATTTATCAGGCTGGATGTGGACTACTTACAGGGGTACTTAGAAATAACTAACCATCCGAGACTCGCGTGTAACTCTTGTTTGCACTTCCTAGAGCCCTGAGACTTCTACGGAAGGTGAGTCCTCTGCCTTCCTTTCGATTCTGCTAGTGTACAAAAGCAGGCCGTGCTCCTAGGGAGTTACGGCATAAGACCAGGAGGGATGAAAACTACCCAAAATCTGGTCAGTTGAAAATGTGTTCAAACTATGTCCACTTATGCTGACAGCACACATTTCTAGGCCTATTTAAAAAAAGAGCTATAAACAGTTGAATTTGCTCCCCATCTTGGAACGCGAAACCACTGACGATTAGGCAATAGAGAGTTTCTTAGTAAGTTTTCACTCTGTAATACTAACCACCTCAGTGAGGGTTCAACAGTGTTTTGAACCATTTGATGTACTCACGGATCTAAGTTAAGTTTTAATTTGTCCTTTTTGCAGAGTTTGAATTTTGTGTAGTCAACCCTCCAATGGCCATGGATCTCGCATTTGGCATTCTTTGTCGTCTCCTCCGGCAGTGGGATCAAGTCTCCGCTGGAATTGTCATCTTGTTGGAGTGGCTGCTGGGTGAAGATGACCTGAAGCAAGATCTGGAAGACCCTAAATCGGTATGTCCTTGACAAATAATAACTAGGTCTTACAAATGTCAGGCAAGTGTTTGGGTAATATGGCCGTGTGACCCACTGTCCAAGACTTAAAGTTATGATGTCACACTGGCCATTTGGAATGCAGTTTTAATAGTGCTCCAAAAGATCAGACTGTGGCCTGCAAAATAGATATTTTGTTTTTAAAACTTATAATGCAATACATTTAAAAACAATTATGGGTGGAACAGTGATAACACACAAGCCATGGCTGTCCAATGAGATAACCACAAAATGCTAGAAATGTTCTGAAAACGATGCCACAGTCAAGCCTGTCTGGTATGCAATGTTTATGTTTAGGTTTTTTGTTAAGCGCATGGCTGCCCTAGGGCTTCCCAGCACTGATTGAGAATTGCTGACAGAGAAAGAGGTGAATGGCCCAGTTGAGAAGCTACTGGGGGAAAAGCCATGCCTTCAGCTTTATCCTTTCTACTTTGACAAGACCCCTGTGCTCTCTTCCTTGTCCACTCAGCTAGGGCAGAAATCAGGGTCGGGGAAAGGAATTGGGCAGAGAGGGAAAATATTTGGTCCAATATGGTTTATGGGTTTAACCATGAAAATAAAGTAAAGTTACACCCATGTGCTTCTGTTCCCCTGTGCTCACGTTGCTCTCTCGCCTGTGTTATGTACTTTTCCCGCCACCCTCTGTGTTGTTTCCAGCACTGCCCTCCGCATTATGCTTCTCCCACCTGTGTTCTCCATGTTGCTTCCACCCCTGCACTCCATGTTGCTTTCCCCAATCCACTTAAAACAAAAAACGCTTTTGTGGTACCTTGGTTTTTTAATTTACTATTCCAACTTGAATCAGTAAATAAAGTTTAAAAAAACACCTGCGCAATTTGTAGGTGCGTGCATGCGCCTACAAAAGAACATGGCTGTAGTGGCTGTCATAGCATCTTTATGTTTTTTTAGTTTTCTCTTTAGCCATGATGCACAGAATTGGTAAAAACCATTGTGAAAGCCAATAAGTCCCTGAGGTGAAACCCATTGGCTTTGCCAGTGCTTGTTGTTTTTACCACCCAGCAGCAGTCTTTAATTCCATACATTTCTCTCCTCATCCCTGTCTCAATGCGTGTCTCTTGGCTTTCCTCAGCCATCCTCCTGTCACTCATCAGTTCTGTGTCTTTTCAGCCCTTTCCCTCTTTCCTCAGCCCTTCCCTGCCCTTTTTCCTCAGCCTTCCTTTCCCCCTCAGCCCTTCCCTGCCCTCTTTCCTCAGCCCTTCCCTGCCCTTTTTCCTCAGCCCTTCCCTGCCCTCTTTCCTCAGTCTTCCCTGCCTTCTTTCCTCAGTCTTCCCTGCCCTCGTTCCTCAGTCTTTCCTGCCCTCGTTCCTCAGTCTTCCCTGCCCTCTTTCCTCAGCCCTTCCCTGCCCTCTTTCCTCAGCCCTTCCCTCTTTCCTCAGCCCTTCCCTGCCCTCTTTCTTCAGCCCTTGTCTTCCCTCTTTCCCCAACCCTCTTTCCTCAGTCTTCCCTGCCCTCTTTCCTCAGCCCTTCCCTGTCCTATTTCCTCAGCCCTTCCCTGCCCTATTTCCTCAGCCCTTCCCTGTCCTATTCCCGCAGTCTTCCCTGGCCGCTTTCCTCAGCCCTTACCTGCCCTGTTTCCTCAGCCCTTACCTGCCCTGTTTCCTCAGCCCTTCCCTGCCCTCTTCCCTCAGCCCTTTCCTGCCCTCTTTCCTCAGCCCTTCCCTCTTTCCTCAGCCCTTCCCTGCCCTCTTTCCTCAGCCCTTCCCTGCCCTCTTTCCTCAGCCCTTCCCTGCCCTCTTTCCCCAGCCCTTCCCTGCCCTCTTTCCTCAGCCCTTCCCTGCCCTCTTTCCTGCCTTCCCTTCCCTCGTTCCCCAGTCTTCCCTGCCCTCTTTCCTCAGCCCTTCCCTGCCCTCTTTCCTCAGCCCTTCCCTGCCCTCTTTCCTCAGCCCTTCCATTCCATATTTCCTCAGCCTTCCCTACCATATTTCCTCAGCCTTCCCTGCCCTCGTTCCTCAGCCCTTCCCTGCCCTCTTTCCTCAGCCCTTCCCTGCCCTCTTTCCTCAGCCCTTCCCTGCCCTCTTTCCTCAGTCTTCCCTGCCCTCTTTCCTCAGTCTTCCCTGCCCTCGTTCCTCAGTCTTCCCTGCCCTCGTTCCTCAGTCTTCCCTGCCCTCGTTCCTCAGTCTTCCCTGCCCTCGTTCCTCAGTCTTCCCTGCCCTCGTTCCTCAGCCCTTCCCTGCCCTCGTTGCTCAGCCCTTCCCTGCCCTCTTTCCTCAGCCCTTCCCTGCCCTCTTTCCTCAGCCCTTCCCTGCCCTCTTTCCTCAGCCCTTCCCTGCCTTCTTTCCTCCGCCCTTCCCTGCCTTCTTTCCTCAGCCCTTCCCTGCCCTCTTTCCTCAGCCCTTTCCTACCATATTTCCTCAGCCTTCCCTGCCCTCGTTCCTCAGCCATTCCCTGCCCTCGTTCCTCAGCCCTTCCCTGCCCTCGTTCCTCAGCCCTTCCCTGCCCTCGTTCCTCAGCCCTTCCATGCCCTATTTCCTCAGCCCTTCCATGCCCTATTTCCTCAGCCCTTCATTGCCCTATTTCCTCAGCCCTTACCTGCCCTATTCCCTCAGCCCTTCCCTGCCCTCTTTCCTCAGCCCTTCCCTGACATATTTCCTCAGTCTTCCCTGCTCTCTTTCCTCAGCCCTTCCCTGCCCTCTTTTCTCAGCCCTTCCCTGCCCTCTTTCCTCAGCCCTTCCCTGCCCTCTTTCCTCAGTCTTCCCTGCCCTCGTTCCTCAGTCTTCCCTGCCCTCTTTCCTCAGCCCTTCCCTACCCTCTTTCCTTAGCCCTTCCCTGCCCTCTTTCCTCAGCCCTTCCCTGCCATATTTCCTTAGTCTTCCCTGCCCTCTTTCCTCAGCCTTCCCTGCCCTCGTTCCTCGGTCCTTCCCTGCAGTTTTTCCTCAGCCCTTCCCTGCAGTTTTTCCTCAGCCCTTCCGTGCCCTCTTTTCCCAGCCCTTCCCTGCCCTCTTTCCTCAGCCCTTCCCTGCCCATCTTTCCTCAGCCCTGCCCTCTTTCCTCAGCCTTCCTTGCCCTCTTTCCTCAGCCCTTCCCTGCCCTCTTTCCTCAGCCCTTCCCTGCCCTCTTTCATCAGTCTCCCCTTCCCTCTTTCCTCAGCCTTCCCTGCCCTCTTTCCTCAGCCTTCCCTGCCCTCTTTCCTCAGCCTTCCCTGCCCTCTTTCCTCAGCCTTCCCTGCCCTCTTTCCTCAGCCTTCCCTGCCCTCTTTCCTCAGCCTTCCCTGCCCTCTTTCCTCAGTCTTCTCTGCCCTCTTTCCTTAGTCTTCTCTGCCCTCTTTCCTTAGTCTTCTCTGCCCGCTTTCCTCAACCCTTCCCTCTTTCCTCAACCCTTCCCTGTCTTTACTCAGTCTTCCCTGCCCTCCTTCATCAGTCTTCCCTGCCCTCTTTCGTCAGCCTTCCCTGCCGTCTTTCGTCAGCCTTCCCTGTCCTCTTTCCTCAGCCATCCTCCTGTCACTCATCAGTTCTGTGTCTTTTCAGCCCTTTCCCTCTTTCCTCAGCCCTTCCCTGCCCTTTTTCCTCAGCCTTCCTTTCCCCCTCAGCCCTTCCCTGCCCTTTTTTCCTCAGCCTTCCTTTCCCCCTCAGCCCTTCCCTGCCCTCTTTCATCAGTCTCCCCTTCCCTCTTTCCTCAGCCTTCCCTGCCCTCTTTCCTCAGCCTTCCCTGCCCTCATTCCTCAGCCTTCCCTGCCCTCTTTCCTCAGCCTTCCCTGCCCTCTTTCCTCAGCCTTCCCTGCCCTCTTTCCTCAGCCTTCCCTGCCCTCTTTCCTCAGTCTTCTCTGCCCTCTTTCCTTAGTCTTCTCTGCCCTCTTTCCTTAGTCTTCTCTGCCCGCTTTCCTCAACCCTTCCCTCTTTCCTCAACCCTTCCCTGTCTTTACTCAGTCTTCCCTGCCCTCCTTCATCAGTCTTCCCTGCCCTCTTTGGTCAGCCATCCCTGCCCTCTTTCGTCAGCCGTCCCTGCCCTCTTTCGTCAGCCTTCCCTGCCGTCTTTCGTCAGCCTTCCCTGTCCTCTTTCCTCAGCCTTCCCTGCCCTCTTTACTCAGTCTTCCCTGCCCTCTTTCCTCAGTCTTCCCTGTCCTCTTTCCTCAGCCCTCCCCTGCCCTCTTTCTTCAGCCCTTTCCAGCCCTCTTTCCCCAGCCCTCTTTCCTCAGTCTTCCCAGCCCTCTTTCCTCAGTCTTCCCTGCCCTCTTTCCTCAGTCTTCCCTGCCCTATTTCCTCAGCCCTTCCCTGCCCTCTTCCCTCAGCCCTTCCCTGCCCTCTTCCCTCAGCCCTTCCCTGCCCTCTTCCCTCAACCCTTCCCTGCCATATTTCCTCAGCCCTTCCCTGCCATATCTCCTCAGCCCTTCCCTGCCATATCTCCTCAGCCCTTCCCTGCCATATCTCCTCAGCCCATCCCTGCCATATCTCCTCAGCCCATCCCTGCCATATTTCCTCAGCCCATCCCTGCCATATTTCCTCAGCCCTTCCCTGCCATATTTCCTCAGTCTTCCCTGCCCTCTTTCCTCAGCCCTTCCCTATTTCCTCAGCCCTTCCCTGCCATATTTCCTCAGCCCTTCCCTGCCCTCTTTCCTCAGCCCTTCCGTGCCCTCTTTCCTCAGCCCTTCCCTGCCCTCTTTCCTTAGTCTTCCCTGCCCTCTTTCCTTAGTCTTCCCTGCCCTCTTTCCTTAGTCTTCCCTGCCCTCTTTCCTTAGTCTTCCCTGCCCTCTTTCCTTAGTCTTCCCTGCCCTCTTTCCTCAGTCTTCCCTGCCCTCTTTTCTCAGCCCTTCCCTGCCCTTTTTCCTCAGCCCTTCCCTGCCTTCTTTTCCCAGCCCTTCCCTGCCCTCTTTCCTCAGCCCTTCCCTGCCATATTCCCTCAGCCCTTCCGTGCCATATTTCCTCAATCTTCCCTGCCCTCTTTCCTCAGCCCTTCCGTGCCCTCTTTCCTCAGCCCTTCCCTGCCCTCTTTCCTCAGCCCTTCCCTGCCCTCTTTCCTCAGCCCTTCCCTGCCCTCTTTCCTCAGCCCTTCCCTGCCCTATTTCCTCATCCCTTCCCTGCCCTCTTTCCTGTCTTCCCTTCCCTCGTTCCCCAGTCTTCCCTGCCCTCTTTCCTCAGCCCTTCCCTGCCCTCTTTCCTCAGCCCTTCCCTACCCTCTTTCCTCAGCCCTTCCCTACCATATTTCCCCAGCCTTCCCTACCATATTTCCTCAGCCTTCCCTGCCCTCGTTCCTCAGCCCTTCCCTGCCCTCTTCCCTCAGCCCTTCCCTGCCCTCTTTCCTCAGTCTTCCCTGCCTTCTTTCCTCAGTCTTCCCTGCCCTCGTTCCTCAGTCTTCCCTGCCCTCGTTCCTCAGCCCTTCCCTGCCCTCGTTCCTCAGCCCTTCCCTGCCCTCGTTCCTCAGCCCTTCCCTGCCCTCTTTCCTCAGCCCTTCCCTGCCCTCTTTCCTCAGCCCTTCCCTGCCCTCTTTCCTCAGCCCTTCCCTGCCCTCTTTCCTCTGCCCTTCCCTGCCTTCTTTCCTCAGCCCTTCCCTGCCCTCTTTCCTCAGCCCTTTCCTACCATATTTCCTCAGCCTTCCCTGCCCTCGTTCCTCAGCCATTCCCTGCCCTCGTTCCCCAGCCCTTCCATGCCCTATTTCCTCAGCCCTTCCCTGCCCTCTTTCCTCAGCCCTTCCCTGCCTTCCCTGACATATTTCCTCAGTCTTCCCTGCTCTCTTTCCTCAGCCCTTCCCTGCCCTCTTTTCTCAGCCCTTCCCTGCCCTCTTTCCTCAGCCCTTCCCTGCCCTCTTTCCTCAGTCTTCCCTGCCCTCTTTCCTCAGTCTTCCCTGCCCTCTTTCCTCAGCCCTTCCCTACCCTCTTTCCTTAGCCCTTCCCTGCCCTCTTTCCTCAGCCCTTCCCTACCCTCTTTCCTTAGCCCTTCCCTGCCCTCTTTCCTCAGCCCTTCCCTGCCATATTTCCTTAGTCTTCCCTGCCCTCTTTCCTCAGCCTTCCCTGCCATCGTTCCTCGGCCCTTCCCTGCAGTTTTTCCTCAGCCCTTCCCTGCAGTTTTTCCTCAGCCCTTCCGTGCCCTCTTTTCCCAGCCCTTCCCTGCCCTCTTTCCTCAGCCCTTCCCTGCCCATCTTTCCTCAGCCCTGCCCTCTTTCCTCAGCCTTCCCTGCCCTCTTTCCTCAGCCCTTCCCTGCCCTCTTTCCTCAGTCTTCCCTGCCCTCTTTCATCAGTCTCCCCTTCCCTCTTTCCTCAGCCTTCCCTGCCCTCTTTCCTCAGCCCTTCCCTGCCATCTTTCCTCAGCCTTCCCTGCCCTCTTTCCTCAGCCTTCCCTGCCCTCTTTCCTCAGCCTTCCCTGCCCTCTTTCCTCAGCCTTCCCTGCCCTCTTGCCTCAGCCTTCCCTGCCCTCTTTCCTCAGCCTTCCCTGCCCTCTTTCCTTAGTCTTCTCTGCCCTCTTTCCTTAGTCTTCTCTGCCCGCTTTCCTCAACCCTTCCCTCTTTCCTCAACCCTTCCCTGTCTTTACTCAGTCTTCCCTGCCCTCCTTCATCAGTCTTCCCTGCCCTCTTTCGTCAGCCATCCCTGCCCTCTTTCGTCAGCCATCCCTGCCCTCTTTCGTCAGCCGTCCCTGCCCTCTTTCGTCAGCCTTCCCTGCCGTCTTTCGTCAGCCTTCCCTGTCCTCTTTCCTCAGCCTTCCCTGCCCTCTTTACTCAGTCTTCCCTGCCCTCTTTCCTCAGCCCTCCCCTGCCCTCTTTCTTCAGCCCTTTCCAGCCCTCTTTCCCCAGCCCTCTTACCTCAGTCTTCCCAGCCCTCTTTCCTCAGTCTTCCCTGCCCTCTTTCCTCAGTCTTCCCTGCCCTCTTTCCTCAGTCTTCCCTGCCCTATTTCCTCAGCCCTTCCCTGCCCTCTTCCCTCAACCCTTCCCTGCCATATTTCCTCAGCCCTTCCCTGCCATATCTCCTCAGCCCATCCCTGCCATATTTCCTCAGCCCTTCCCTGCCATATTTCCTCAGTCTTCCCTGCCCTCTTTCCTCAGCCCTTCCCTATTTCCTCAGCCCTTCCCTGCCATATTTCCTCAGCCCTTCCCTGCCCTCTTTCCTCAGCCCTTCCGTGCCCTCTTTCCTCAGCCCTTCCCTGCCCTCTTTCCTTAGTCTTCCCTGCCCTCTTTCCTTAGTCTTCCCTGCCCTCTTTCCTTAGTCTTCCCTGCCCTCTTTCCTTAGTCTTCCCTGCCCTCTTTCCTTAGTCTTCCCTGCCCTCTTTCCTTAGTCTTCCCTGCCCTCTTTCCTCAGTCTTCCCTGCCCTCTTTTCTCAGCCCTTCCCTGCCCTTTTTCCTCAGCCCTTCCCTGCCTTCTTTTCCCAGCCCTTCCCTGCCCTCTTTCCTCAGCCCTTCCCTGCCATATTCCCTCAGCCCTTCCGTGCCATATTTCCTCAATCTTCCCTGCCCTCTTTCCTCAGCCCTTCCGTGCCCTCTTTCCTCAGCCCTTCCCTGCCCTCTTTCCTTAGTCTTCCCTGCCCTCTTTCCTTAGTCTTCCCTGCCCTTTTTCCTTAGTCTTCCCTGCCCTCTTTCCTTAGTCTTCCCTGCCCTCTTTCCTTAGTCTTCCCTGCCCTCTTTCCTCAGTCTTCCCTGCCCTCTTTCCTCAGTCTTCCCTGCCCTCGTTCCTCAGTCTTCCCTGCCCTCGTTCCTCAGTCTTCCCTGCCCTCGTTCCTTAGTCTTCCCTGCCCTCGTTCCTCAGCCCTTCCCTGCCCTCTTTCCTCAGCCCTTCCCTGCCCTCTTTTCTCAGCCCTTCCCTGCCATATTTCCTCAGTCTTCCCTGCCCTCTTTCCTCAGCCCTTCCCTGCCATATTTCCTCAGCCGTTCCCTGCCATATTTCCTCAGCCCTTCCCTGCCATATTTCCTCAGTCTTCCCTGCCATATTTCCTCAGCCCTTCCCTGCCCTCTTTCCCCAGTCTTCCCTGCCCTCGTTCCTCAGTCTTCCCTGCCCTTGTTCCTCAGTCTTCCTTGCCCTCTTTCCTCAGCCCTTCCTTGCCCTCTTTCCTCAGCCCTTCCCTGCCCTCTTTCCTCAGCCCTTCCCTGCCCTCTTTCCTCAGCCCTTCCCTGTCCTCTTTCCTCAGCCCTTCCCTACCATATTTCCTCAGCCTTCCCTGCCCTCATTCCTCAGCCCTTCCCTGCCCTCGTTCCTTAGCCCTTCCCTCGTTCCTCAGCCCTTCCCTGCCCTCTTTCCTCAGCCCTTCTCTGCCCTCTTTCCTCAGCCCTTCCCTGCCCTCTTTCCTCAGCCCTTCCCTGCCCTCTTTCCTCAGCCCTTCCCTGCCCTATTCCCTCAGCACTTCCCTATCCTCTTTCCTCAGTCTTCCCTGGCCTCTTCCCTCAGCCCTTACCTGCCCTATTCCCTCAGCCCTTCCCTGCCCTCTTTCCTCAGCCCTTCCCTGCCATATTTCCTCAGTCTTCCCTGCCCTCTTTTCTCAGCCCTTCCCTGCCCTTTTTCCTCAGCCCTTCCCTGCCTTTTTCTCAGCCCTTCCCTGCCCTCTTTTCTCAGTCCTTTCCTGCCCTCTTTCCTCAGCCCTTCCCTGCCATATTCCCTCAGCCCTTCCGTGCCATATTTCCTCAATCTTCCCTGCCCTCTTTCCTCAGCCCTTCCATGCCCTCTTTCCTCAGCGCTTCCCTGCTCTCTTTCCTCAGTCTTCCCTGCCCTCGTTCCTCAGTCTTCCCTGCCCTCGTTCCTCAGTCTTCCCTGCCCTCGTTCCTCCGTCTTCCCTGCCGCCTTTCCCTGCCCTCTTTCCTCAGCCCTTCCCTGCCATATTTCCTCAGTCTTCCCTGCCCTCGTTCCTCAGCCTTCCCTGCCCTCGTTCCTTAGCCCTTCCCTGCCCTCTTTCCACAGCCTTTCCCTGCCCTCTTTTCCCAGCCCTTCCCTACCCTCTTTTCCCAGCCCTTCCCTACCCTCTTTCCTCAGCCCTTCCCTGCCCGTCTTTCCTCAACCCTACCCTCTTTCCTAAGCCTTCCCTGCCCTCTTTTCCCAGCCCTTCCCTGCCCTCTTTTCCCAGCCCTTCCCTGCCCTCGTTCCTCAGCCCTTCCCTGCCCTCTTTTCCTAGCCCTTCCCTGCCCTCTTTCCTCAGCCCTTCCCTGCCCATCTTTCCTCAACCCTGCCCTCTTTCCTAAGCCTTCCCTTCCCTCTTTACTCAGTCTTCCCTGCCCTCTTTCCTCAACCCTTCCCTGCCCTCTTTTCTCAACCCTTCCCTGCCCTCCTTCATCAGTCTTCCCTGCCCTCTTTCGTCAGCCTTCCCTGCCCTCTTTCGTCAGCAGTCAGCCTTCCCTGCCCTTTTTCCTTAGCCTTCCCTGCCCTCATTACTCAGCCCTTCCCTGCCCTCTTTCCTCAGTCTTCCCTGCCATATTTCCTCAGTCTACCCTGCCCTCTTTCCTGAGCCCTTCCCTCTTTCCTCTGCTTCATGTCTCTTCTCACTTCCCTTTCTCGTGTATAATTTTAAAAGAGGAGTGTAAGGCGCTAGGCAAGGGGTAAGGCACACAAATAGCTATGGAACTGTGGAATGACAGCATTGGGAATTATAGATTACGTATTTGGTTTAATCAAGTGTTGGATATAAAGATCCAGTCTCTGTTCACTGTCGCTCTCTCTTAATAACCTTAAGTGGTTGCACAGATGAGTGTATGACTAGGGTCTGAAGTACCTACTCTGGGGGTCGCAAAACTCTCTCTACGTGTGCACATCCGCAGGTTTGCAACCCAAGGCTTAAGCTGCGCTCTGGCGGATGTACTCATTTGTTGTAGCACAGAATCGACCTATGGTAAGATTTTGAAAAGTCTTGCCTCATGCATATTAATGAGGCAGGAATTCCTCTGTGAATACCGTTGAACGAGATGTGAATGCAAAGGCGCGTGCCTGCGGGCGACAGTAGGCTCACACCAGTGCATTTACCTTTGAACACTGCGAAAGCGTGGTCTCTGCTCCTTAAAGGGAAGGGGCTGCGATGAAAAGAAAACTGGACCGATGCAAATGGCCTTGAAGGGCGCAAGCAGCGGTACCCTGGACCACTGTGTGCTCCCCTAATGCCCTCAGCACACATTAAGAAAATGGAAGCCGTCCCTCATGGAGAGATTCAAGTTTGCAGATGAATATCCCCCACCTCCGGGAGCCTGTATCCCATCCATGGTTTGCAGCTGCAGTCTTCGTAGCACTCAATTAATACAATTCATTGGACATTGTTTTGAAAGAGGGGCGTCCATTTCACGCCTGCTTTTACTAACGATTCGTAGGGAGTTTCAGTGTGTACATTGCAAGTTGCAAAGACGTGCACCTTTAGTGCATTGCGACTTTGGGTTTTCTGATCACATGTTTTGCAATGTGTAGGCTTTGTGACATTTAGAACATTTGACACTTTATCACTTTTTTCCGGAGTTTTATGTAGCACGAACTCGATCCAAAGTTACCAGAGCGCTTTACATGAACACCGGTTGCGTTACAGACCGACGCATTCGTTTTTGTTAGACACGGGGAGATTAAGTGATTTGCCCAGGATCACAGTATGTTGAGCGTCGTTGCCGAGGCCCGAACCTGGTCCACCAGCTTCGAGGTCGACCGCCCTAGCTTTTAGGGCACATCCTCTTCCTCTTAGGAAGTAAACCTTTGAAAACATTTCCCTGCAGGCTCAGAATTCTTTACATGTATGTGAACAGTAGTGGAAGCCTCGCCTTTACTTGTAACGACGCACAATGTCCATATCAACGAAGAATATATATTTTTAAAGTTTTCATGTACAGCTTAGAATTGTGGATTCTGATCATAAAATGTATTTCAAACCTTACAGATTCCCACAATTGAAGCCAGGTTGTTCTTGGGGTGCAGCGAAATGGTTTCATGTGTTGGGGCCTGCATTGCCTTGGTAATAGTTTCTTAATGGCCGTGCTAACGCATTGCAGTTGTTTGTTTGATGTCTGCATTCCCCAGTAAGCTGAGCTCCTCTCTACTTTGACAAGACTCCTGTGTTCTCATCCTTGTTCCACTCGGCTAGGGCAGAAATAAGGGGCGGGGAAAGAAATTGGGCAGATATGGGAAATATTTGTTCCAATATGGTTTATGGGTTTGATCAAGAAAATAAAGTACAGTTTCAGACAACAGAATGGGCAATTGCATAATGTTTCAAAAACATCCTAGAACACTTCTATCCCTGCAGCTAAAGGCCTGCAAGATTGGGACTTGCTAGGGCTCCTTTTATCGTGGGGGCTGAGTTATGGAGTTTCTGCAGAGACTTCAGTTTTCTTGATTTTCATTGGAAATTATCGCCCTAGCCTGACACGTTGTCCGCTTTAGAGACCTGCATCAGAATGGCTTGCAAGAGTTACAACATGCATGTTTTGATGTTCATGTCATTGGTTCTTAACTGTTAGTCTAGCTCTAGATTAATGTGATCAGGTCATTGTAATCACTTTTTAAGCGGCTTTTTAGGATGGATTAAGAAGAATCCCCAGATAGGCTAAAAAGAATGGTGCCTTTTTAGAATTACAACACACTGGAGCTTCAAGAATCCACACATGCAGACAGCGTGATAAAGAGGTTTGAGTTTAATAATGCAGTATATGCCCAGAGGCAACAAACTCTAGCAGTGGTCCATAAATATTTACTAGATGTACAGCCAGCTCTTAATGTGCTTACTGACTTCATCCTTTGGGATATGCAGTACATGGAAGTTCAACAGACGACCTGTTCAACACACTGACGCAGCTGCCACTGTTGCATTGAATGCGAGAGGCGACTGGGAGTCTGTTTCAGATGATTTAAATATGTGACCTTGTAAATCTAGTAACTTAAAATTGACCCAAGCAATGTAGGACCTTGAAAGCGATGCATGTTTAACTTGATTCTCTGTGACTGCAGTCCAGTGCAGGGCAGATAGAGTAGAGGAATTGTGCTGGCCTCCGGTAGACCTCATCTTCAGGAGAACTCTATATTCTCAAGTTGTCAGTTGTCTTTGACCTAAATGTTAGGTGGACCTAGATTGAGATGATCTCGTAATCCACGTGTTAGACAAGAGCAGTCCAAGCCACATCTGCCTAATCGGGGGCCGTCCAGCGAAGCACATTCAGCAAGAAGAGCCATCCATTCATTGCTGAGTTTACTTATGCAGTTTACAAGCCTTCATTGCAACGATCACAGACCAAGGCACCTGCCTGGGAATGGTGTCCGCTTTGATGTGTCTGGCATGTGATCCTAAGCAGGCACTCAGTTTTGATGTATCTGAGTAAAAGGCAGGTGGACGGGGGAAGAGTCAGAGGGAAGGGTTTAGAAAGGCTTGTTTTGGGAGCTCAGAATAGTAAAAGAGGTATGAGGGGATGCAAGGAGGGGTAGTGTAGGGAAGAGTCAAGAAAGGGTTATTTTGGGTGATCATAGTAGTGGTATGGGGTTTGGGATGAATGAAAGAGTGGAGGTAGAGGATATATTGATAGAGGTGTAGGGTGAGAAATAGGGTAGTCCATTGGCAAGAGTATCAGAAAGAGGTTTGAGATGAGTCAGAGTTGAGGTAGAGGATATATTGAGAGCGGTTTAGGGTGAAACATAGGGTAGTGCATTGGATATGCTGAATTCGAAGAAAAGTAATAAATATATAGATCCATATGTTCATGGAAGGTAGATAGATGCATAAAGGAAGGTAGTATATGTAGATTAAAGATGCATTAAATAAACTCCGGCTTTCAAGCAACTGTAGATAAATAGTTCTAATTAAAGATTTGCTTATTTATGCAGTGACTTATGTACATGTTAAAAACATAGAAAAATATAACTATCAGTAATATGTACATTTTTTAAGCAGTACTAATGAATATCTATATTTTTTTTAAACAAATATTCTACCCGTTTATACAAAGCAATACACATATATAGGTAAATATCTATAGTACAAATAAATGCTTATATACAGAGGGATATGCTGTATATTTCTGTTTTCATATGGTGGTTATGTGGGGGAAGAGACAATTCTTGAGTACTTTTCTGAAGATAAGGTGGTTATCCTGGGATCTTATGTTGGGAGGTAAAGAGTTTCATAGTTTGGTTGCTTGAACAGAGGAGGATGTGCCACCCATGGTTTTTTTCTTGTATGTTGGGATTTTGAGGCGAGGTGCCACACTAGAGCTGAGGTTCCTTTGTTGAATGTGTTTGGTGATTTGATTCCTGATGAAGAGTGGTCCTGTTACATGAACCACTTTGTGGGTGATACAACGCAGCTTGAACGTGGATCTTCTGGCAACCGGTAACCAATGCAGGACTTTCAAGGCAGGAGAGATGTGGTCTTGCGGTTTTATATGTAAGAGTAGTCTGGCAGCCGAGTTCAGAATCCGCTGTAGTCTTTTCATGGTTGTTAAAGGTGATCAATGGTAGAGGCTATTGGTGTAATCAAGTTTGAACAGAAGAAGGGAGATGGTAGCCTAGACCTTGTGTGGAAATCCCAAATGGGGGAAGATTTGTCACAGAGTTTTTATAGTAACACAGCTTGATATTGCTAGTTTGTCCACTTGGGCATTCTTTGATAGCTTGGAGTCGATTGTCCTTCCGAGGTTTCTTACTTCCTTCAATACTTTAGGCAGTGTTCCCAGATCATCAGGCCACGCAGCAAGCGGGTCTTAATGTTTCATAATGTCGCCACACGTGAGTGTTTCCGTTTTGGAAGCATTCGATTTGAGAAGTCATCCATTTATCCATGGCTCTCAGACAACTGGATTGGCGAGTTCCCAATGTCTTTGGGGCATTCTAGTTGAAGGGGTGTTTGCCTGTCATCTGCATAATTATAGTATGTGAGGTGAAATTGATTGATCAGTGTGGGTAATAACTCAGTGTAGATGTTGAAAAGCATGGGTGAGATGATGGAGCCTTGAGGGACGCCTGCATTTGTGAAGTACAGTTTGGACGAGAAAGGGGAGGTATGGATGACATTAGTTTGTTGCAAAGGTAGGATGTGATCCAGCCTAGAGCAGTCCCCTCTATGCCAGCTTCGTAGAGTCTTTGTATTAGTGTCATGGTCAGCTGTGTCAAAGGTGGCCGAGGTCCAAGAGAAGTAGCGCAGCAACCCCCGTTGCGGTCAACTGTAATGTCAGATGGCAAGGAGGGCAGATTCTGTGCCTCTTCCTGGACGAAATCCCGTTTGGAAGTCTGAAAGTATGGCATTATCTTCAATGAATTGTGACATTTGGGTGAATGCTGCTCTTTTATCAGTTTGCCCAGGAAAGGTCCATTTTCAATTGGTCTGTAGTTGGCATTCTTCACCAGGGACCCACCACTAACCTGACATCACCATTCTGAGCCCAATGGAGACATCAAAATACTGAGGCTAAAAGGGCAGCACATAGGGTTTGCAGAAGCAGAGATTGACTGGTGTACAAAGGGCAGGTCACATACCTTTGGGTGCTTTTCCTGCAGATGCAATGAGGGGAAGAGCATCTCCATTTCCTGCGATAGCACAATCATCTTTTCTTTAAAAAGTCAGAATGCAGGTAGCTTTTCCAAAACTGTTCACAAGTTGGAAGCAGCCCTATGGGAAGCATTTCCAGTTTGCAAGGGGATTACCAACCTCTGTTGTGTTTGTAACTTGTCAATGGTTCACAACACCAATTTCAGTTGTAAAATACTGTTACATATCACTGAGACTCACAATGAAAACGGGGCGGTTCTTTCTCATCACTTCTTTATGATTTGGAACAAGTCACAAAAGGCATTTTTGAGTTGTAAACAAACTAAGAAGATGTGCTCATCCTTGGGTTAGGGGTCGAGATTTTAATTAATGTTTTCGCAGCTGGAAAAAGATTGCCTTGATGAATTCCTGGTCTCATCCAATGGAGTTATGGCTACAAACATTGGCAAAGCCAGCAGGTCTTGCATTTTTGATCTGTTACTTTGTCACTGCTTTTTGCTGATGTTGTAAAGAATTGGCACAAAACAAAATAAGAAAAAAGGTGCAATGATGCGAATGCTTGCATGCTGGCGGTGCATCATGCTGTTAGTGCACATGCACCCACTTATGGAATGACATAGGCGCTATTTAATTTTTTATTTACCACTCCTAGATGCAGGAATATATCCTTATGCTATTGTACTTCTATGAATCTAGCCTCCCTCAAATTGCATTATGAGCAGGGTGATCTGGCTTTGGCAGAGATGGAATGATATTACATGACAGTGCAACTACAGCACCTGCCAATGTGTGGCTGAGCACTGAATCCAACAGCAAGTGGTCCCTGTTGCAGGCTGCTATGGAGGAGGCTCACTGGTCTTACACCTGGAAGTCCATGTTTAATAAAATTGATGTCCCAGGTGTGGGATAGGCTGATGAAAAAGAATAGCGAAATGCTATCCTTTCTTTGCAGGACCAGATAATTGGAGACTGCCCTCCTTCACAGCCCTCAGAAGAGAAAACTATTTTAGGGAATGGAATATGGGTGGGTACTAGACAGAGGGTGACCTGGACAAAGATGATAGGTTCCTGACCTTTGATGAGGTTTGGGATAAGGTGGGGTCGGTTCCTGAAGTACACCTGCTTAACAGGAGCAGCACAATATATATGGAGCGGTTTCCAAGGAAGACATCTGTTGTTAAGGAATCCCTCCGCAATCCAAGAACCTTAAATAAAGACTTTTTTTTGCCTCATCCAGAGCGTGGTTGTCCCATGTTGGCCAGGGATCAACTAATACAGCATCAAGTGTCCCCATCTCATCAAAACACAATAAGAAAAAACATTTTGAAAAGCATCTAACACAGTATAACACATCCCCTTCCGTTCATAGCAACGTTGAAAATATTATAACATGATATTTGATTAAAATAAATAATTGCTAAGATTATTCACACAGTATAGCACATCCCCTTACCTTAATTTCAACATAGAGAAGGTGATACCCCGACTTTCACAGTAAAAAAAGAATTGATTAAGAATAAATTTATTATAACTCCACAGGATCTCGTAAATGCAAATGCGGTCTGCGATCCCTCTGAGATTTTACTGATTCATTCACAGAAATTGCCTCTTGAGATCCATTGCTGGCCTCTACCCTAGCAATTCCAGAAATGCTCCTTAACATACTTTCTAATCTGACATTTCCTCATCTCTCATCAACATAACACCAGGACACCGTCCCTGAGCCATAGCACAAACACGCCACCTCTCTGATACAAACACAATCCATTCTCCAAAACGACTGAATAACCATCTACTTGGTCAGTCTTAAAAGGTCCCTTACATTTTGTCAAACCTCCTCTGATGCGTCCTTATGTAATCTGATTTTGACCCAAGTACTTTTTCAATCTACAATTAACATCGCCACTCGTTTTTTTTAATTTCAAAACCACTGTTCATCACCCACTCCTTCAACCACGCTGGAAAAAGTGTAGTATTCGGAGGTTGCCAACACTTTACTAGAAAGGAGACTGTGAATAACACCATTACACGTAGTGCAATAGGCTCATACCATTTCAAAAAACATTTTCTCTACATCCTGACAACAGGCACATGCCATTTGCATAGTCCCTGTAATCAATCTATTGAGCCGCTCCACCATTCCATTGGGTGGTGGATTGTGTAGAGAAGTGCAATGGTGTATAATGTAAAGAGAAGACAGAAATGTTTGCATCTTGCAAGACCTGAGTTGGGCCGTATTATCAGTCATGATAATTGACAGAATGCCTTCTTTCACAAAAATTAATTCAAGGTTATGAATCAACCATTCAGAATGAATTTTCTCTGTCAACATTGTCCAAGGTGCCCCTTCATGTGCCGAATTAGGTAATCTAGGCTGCAAACCAATTGAAGGTACACATTTCTCCACTGTCATCAATAATGTGGCACAACAAACTAGAGCTTCCTCCAAAGTTTTGTCATATGGTCTCACAGAAAGTGAAACAATGCTCTCTCTCCTGCTTAAATAAAACTAAATGCTAAATGTACACCTTCTTTCAAGGTGGCATCAGTATCTATTTCACACATCCAATCCTCAATAGTCCCAGTTCACAGCATCTTGAACTAATGCTACAGCACTCTCATTTTCTCTTGCAACAACTGACTGTTCATTAACTAACAACCCACATACAGGAAAGAGAGTCAGCTTGGTCATCCCTCCACACCTGAATATGTTCAAGAATATAATGACATTTCTTAACCAAGTGGCTTATCCAGCCGGTCTTGCTGGCCCCTTCCTAGCTCCTCCTGGAAGCAAAATTTTGATAATTAGTTTATGATCCGTATGCAGCAAAAATTGTTCCTCACAAATATGTGTGAAAATATTCTGCTCCCCCCTCCCCTCCCCCAAGATGCCGCCCTTTTAATGGCAGAATAATTCCTTTATGAATTTGCCAAAAATCTTGATGGTAACGCAACTGTTCTTTGTTTCTTACCATGCAACTGGGAAAGAACCCTCTTTTGACCCACTTTCCTCAACCGTTAGAATGGATTTGAGGCTGGCATCGACTGGAGACGAAATACTTGCATTGCATATCATTTTTGATCGATTGAAGCCTTTGTTGTTGATAATGACCCCACACAAAATTGCAACCTGTTGTAAGGTAAGACCTGCCTCTGATAACTTATATAAAGCCTGTTAAACACCAAAACGTCATCCTGGAAATAGACAATATTAATAACCCTTTGAAAATCTCAGCCATTATCCTTTGAAACAGATTGGCCATGGTAAAAAGACTTCTGGACATGAGTGTAAACTGAAATGTGCATTCAATTGTGATAAGTGACTTGGATTCCTCGTGTAATCAAATTTGGTGAAAAGCATTTTTTAGGTCTAATTTAGAAAAATGATCTTCTACTTCTCAAAGACAATATGGGTTTATTATTATTGAGCAGAGGAAAAGTGTCATCCACAATGTTCTGATTTAATTGATCTAAATGCAACACATAATCTTAATCTCCAACAAGCCTTCTCAATAGTGACTACAGTAGCTACCCAACGGGATGCCTCCACTGCTTCATTAATTGCTTCCCTCAGCATCTCGTCCAACATCATCTTCACTTCCTACGAAAAGTACCCTTCTCACATTGTGCTGAATAAATGTGGCATCCGGTTTAAGCATTATTTTATGCACATACACTTTGAGGTAACCCAATTTCTCTGGAAACACATCTTTAACACCATTTACGATGTCAGAAATATTTATATTTTCTTTCACCATTATTTGATTAGGTGTACTTGGATTGTTGCCAATGTGAAGGTCAAATTTATTCATCCCCCTCAGGAAAGGAGGACCATTCTTTGCCACATATACTTTTCTTTAACTTTCTCTCTCCTCTAATCTAATGGCTGTAGGCATGTACCCCAAAATGTTGAATGTCTCCGCTTGGTAACCACCAGTACAGATGGCCTTGGGAAACAATGTGAAATTGGGCCATTGCATACTAAATAATTTCTCTAGTAAAATTGTATACATGGACTTAGAGTCCATCATCAACTCGACCTAATTGGTATTTATCACAAATGTAGCCCTTTGCCTACACATCCTTCATGTATTAACCTGGTTATTGCCCACTCTCAAGATTCTATCGAAAAACGAAGTCACTAGTGGGATATTCTCCCAGAGCTCCTATTCCCCTCCTATTAAACTTCTTACACATGTGTGCAAAATGGCCTCTACGACCACGTTTTCTACACTCTGTTTATAGAATTCTTAGACTCTGATCCATGGTAAGTACTTCCACATCTATTGCATCCTCTATTTCACTGTTTAAGGGGAGCTCCCCCTTTTGAGGTTTGTTGCTTGACTTTAAAACAGCAAGAACATCAGAATTAGCATTAATAGTCGTCTTCACAGCTGTCAACTCATTAGATACTTTATCGTTCTTTTCCATCACTTTAGCAATGTCAACGGCATCCTTAAGAGTTGTTTTTTTGCTGCCCATTACCACTCTTGCATCTTTTTGCTCTGACACTGCACAGTTAGTTGATCTGAAATGAGTTCATCAGTCATTGCTCCAAAACAACACTTCACAGTCAGAAAGTTCTCGGAGTCTGGCTACAAACTCGTTATTAGACTCATTCTCATTTTCAGGTTGGGTGCAGAATTTATATCTTGGCATGACTAAATTGATCTCCTTGACAAACCTGATCTTAATTCTCTTTTTACTTTCTTTGCTCTTATTGTCAAATTGCTGACCATTCAAATCTAAAGCCACCAGTAAATATTTAAATACCTGTTGTCCTTTTTGACACAGGCACTCAACAATAACGCTTCCTTCCTTTGTGGCTGGAAATTATGGCCATGCAGTGCTTCAATATAATTCTCAAACATGTGCACCCAATATTCTCATTCAATAGGTGGAGGACTTGCCTCAAATACAAATTAGGGTGGATCAGTTATGCTGCTATGCTAATCCATGGTACAAAGTAAGTTCCAAGAAATGAAAAGACTAATACTGCACATTATGAAGAGATATACACCACTATGAAGCTGGCCCCTGTGATGTCTTAAACAGCATGTTTGCACATCACTGTGTGCGCAAGCAAAATTATAGGAAATGCCAACAAAGCAACATTTTTTTAATGTGTCTCCTTTTGTTGTTTTAAACAGTGAACGTTTCACACATCCAATGTGGCCTCTAAGATCCAATGCCAAATCTCTACTTAATGGATGGGATCTCGTTACGCTCCACGCTCAACATATATCTGCATGGTTAATTTGTAAAAATAAAAATAAGTGCCGGGGCTCTCGTCAGGAGGCAGCTTGCGCCAACCCATTTCTCCTGTTAGCATCGCCTAAATCAGAACCAACTACTAACCATGAAAGTGGGGGGAGGATGTGGCATGATGGCCAGAGCTGCCAACTTCGGCGCTGTGGAACCATGTTCGAGTCTTGGTGTCTGCCCAACATCCTGTATTTCTCCCCATAAATGAATGTGTCCTTAACTGGTGCTCATGGAAAGTGCCGGTGTTGATGATTAAGTGCTGGTGCTGAACACCAGAAACCACCGGCTCAAATTAAGCTCTGGCCATATTACCATTATGGTAGTGTAGGAACATGCTTCAGTTAGTCGCAAGTCAGGCAGTGCACAATGGTGCTAAGGAACGTTAGTAAATCCTCTGCCAATTACCCCCAAAAGTTTGGCAATTTACTCAGAGATTACCATTAGTGCTATGCCACGTACTACACAGGCTCTTAAAATTATTGCAGTGTTCAGAACTCCATTCGTGTGTATTCCTGGTACTGCTGGCAACACGTAGAAGTGCTGGGTCCTCAAGCTACCTCAGATGGTTTTGGGTTGTCTGGTCAAACCCAAGTCCTCAAAATCTGTTGTAAAAGGAATCTATGCTCCACCTAGGAAGGATAAACAAAGTAGTTTATGTGAGCCAGAGCGTGGTGGTCCCAAGCCTGCCAGGGATCAACTGACACATCATGGATCGTCCCTACCTCATCAAGGAACAAAAAGAACAAACATTCTGAAAAGCATCTAACAAAGTACAACAACCTCCTGAATCTGCTACCCCGAAAGGGCCGTCACCACACTCCAACCGACCCTTTTTGATCGACTAGTATCTGACATGAGAATTAAAGGTTGTTGGGAGAAAGACCTAGATAAGCGGCTGGTGGACGTGGCATGGCCAAGGGTCATTGAGTACTTTGAGGAGGTAACGAGTATTGTACAAAACACAGATTGTGATACAGACAGTGACCCAAATGAGGGTGGAACGGGTTCATGAAATACCATTATGTGTACAGAAATATTAATGGTCTTTGTTTTCTGCAGTCAATTTGAGAAAGGGTGTTTGTGAAGTTGTGGTGCACTTATGTACATAAAATAACTGTACTACTAGGGCTCGACTCTTGTGTGCCCTCCATTGTACTTGTTTCCTGAAAACAATACATTGCTTTAAAAAAAAAAAAAACATCTGCTTTGGTTGATTAAATTCCTTGTTCTTCAGAGATTTTTATATTTCTTTCTTTTTTGTCCAGGTGGAAGACGAGTACCTGTTTGAAAAGGGCGAAGCAAACTTTTGGGCAGAAAAGCTAATTTTTGTCAGACTGACGAGCAAACACCTAAGGTCCCTGATCCCCTTCAGTTCTGTGGGCCCAGATGAAGTCAGCCAGTTGTTCAAAAGGGCGAATTCCCAAGCCCAGCTTGTTGCCCAACTGATGAATGACTTGCCGCCAGCACCACAGTTTTCAAAGACTGCAGAATTCACTCGCCTACTTATTCAGAAGGAAAGGATTTCGGCGTTTACCAGTATACTAAATATCCTCAAAAACGGTATGGACCATCAGCCAGAGGTGCTCGAATGATGTAAACCTGCTCTCCTTGGGTCAAGAAAGCAACAAGCCCCTGCCATGTTCCATCCAGTCCAGAGTCCTCAAAATGCCCAGTGTCAAGCGTGTGTAGTTTATCCAGTCCTGAATTGTAGATTTGCTTTTCCTGCTATAAATGCAGGATTACAAGTAGGAGAATCCACATTACAAACAAAATAGGCCTGGATGAGCTACTCCTGAAAAGTGGCAAGTGTAAGAACTTAAACTGGAAGAACATGACTGATGGGTATGTAGCCTATGCCAAGAGTCATGATTACTATTTGAAATGATTTTCTGTTCATTTTGGGTTTTACATCATAGCAAACGTGGCATGTACCTAAAATTCGAAATATTTGTATGGAAATGAAGTACCTCCTGGCTGCCCAAACAGATTCGAAGGGAGCACGGGCATTTGTTTGGTAAAAAGCCCCAAATAAGTCTTCGGGACATGTTTTCCGAGCTACATGTGATGTTTTGTACATGAAATACTAATTCCAGCACACATTCTAATCCAACGTCTAAGGAACCCCTTAAGGCACTGTTGGACCCTGCGGTCAGGGAATATTTCTTCAATATGTACTGAGTGGTCTTCTTCAGGCCGAAAGGGTGTACAAAGAGGCTTAACACGTTCTATTGGAGATGAACTAGGTGCAGGCCTCCTGTGGCCCAGAGTGAACCTGTTGTAGAAGCGCCTGGTAGTTTCTGTACCTTTTAATATGATGGACGCTGGCAGCAAATCAAGCATTGTTCATTTTTTATATACTTTACTAAAGAAATGCGCACTCTTTTAAATACCTCAAGGACTTTTTAAAATGTATGCCACATTGTGACTCATGCTCTATAGTAACACAATCACTTTTCAATTCTACAAATTGTAACCATTTGCCTTTTTGTTTGGGTTACTTTTAAAGGGAACTATTTAGTATCAGATACATTGTACATTCCTTGTGATGGGCTGTGGAAGTGATGCCCCGAAATTAAAAGGAATTTTGCAGCTCACCTAAGAAGACAGAAAGCACACATTTCACGAAATTCGATATTGTGCCAAAATAATTTGATACATTTCATTTTTAATAATTGTCCTGGTTTGAAACATCCTCTTTCCGGTAATGCGATGTCCTAGTGCTAACCATTATCATTTGAGTTTGATAATATGGAGACATTAAATATTTGACGGATTTCTTATCGCGTGTCCATTGTCTGATTTAACTTGAATGCAAGTTTATCAATTTTATATTCGAAATTGTCTTGCTTTGTATAATAATATTGTAGAGAACTAATTCCATTGGCCGGTGCCGCATTTCAAGAGTTCGGGGTGCCAGTAGGTGGCGCCATGGCACTTGGATAGAGTACTCGGATTTTCAGAGCAGTCTGAACTCCATGTGGCCGAGGCATTTTCCGAACTGGATGTCCGTTTGCAAATTACTTCACACTTTGCCGCGCTTACTTTCAACTTCGGTAAAAAAACAAAAACATAAATTACTTGATCTTGGCTTTCGTAAGGATAGCTGTGGGCCCGAGTGTACCAAACACCCTAAGACTTAGCGGAATTGTTTCAGGACAGGTTGTACAATATCGAAACTGAATGTGCTTGAATGTCAACTAAAAACAAAGTAATATAATAAATTTGGCATGTTTTGGTAAAGTAGTGTATAATTTAGGAACTCGAGACAGTGCCATTTATGAATCGCGTGATTGAAGTCTTGTGGGTGATTTATGATTGTAGTCCCCGGCTCAATAGAGTGAGTCCTCCCCATGTACATAGAGTAAACTTTTTAACTACCCTCCAAATCGAAAGATCTTTTCTTACACCCTCAAGAAACCCTTTTTAAACCCGCATTAGTAAAACCGTAGGCGTCACTTAGGGGTCGTTAGTGGTCGACCACGGCATTATGGGTATCA
Organism: Triturus cristatus; assembly: GCF_964204655.1. Classification (NCBI taxonomy): domain Eukaryota; kingdom Metazoa; phylum Chordata; class Amphibia; order Caudata; family Salamandridae; genus Triturus; species Triturus cristatus. The sequence goes on from NC_140589.1 coordinate 1,638,215,675, forward strand.
CAATCAGTGCTAAGAACACAGGGACAGCCCGGGTTCCTCCATCCTTGTTTCTGTCCATTTTTTGTTTCACTGACATGGAATCATATGTTATTATTCACATTTGGTGTATTAAAACCTGGAACTCGAAACACTTGAATGGAACATTCGCTGGCAGCCGAGGTAAGTACAATTTTTTTTTAAATGTGTGTTGTGTGCGTACTTGTGGATAAGTGTGTGTGTGTGTGTGTGTGTGTGTGTGTGTGTGTGTTTGAGAGCCTTTGTGAGTGTGTTTGAGAGTGAACGTGAGTCATTACGCTCAAAGGCTGGTAGTGAGTGAGAATGAGTCAAACTAAATGCTAGTGAGTATGAATAAATCGGAGAACGAGTGACTGCAAGTGAGTGAGAGTGGATGAGGGACAAGGAATACAACTAAGTGTGAGGGAACGTGGGTTTTGAGCGAGAATGAGTGATAGAACACTAAAACTGAGAACGCATGAATAAGTGAATGTGAGTGAGTAAATCAATGAGTAAGGAGAGTTATAGTGAATGATAATACGGAAGTTAGAGTTAGTGTGGGTGAGAGTAAACGTGAGTGTAAGTGAGAATGAATGAGTGCAAGTGAGTGAAAATGAGTGAAAGCGAGAGAATGTAAATGAGTGTGAGTGAGAATGTAGTTTTATTCTTGCGAGACTACCCTGGCATGTTGAAGGAAATACTTGGCTTTTTGAGCCTCTCAGGGCAAAATACTGGTGCTGCCATACTCAAGACAGTTCCTAAAATGACAGGCACCTGTGACAAAATACTTGAACTGGCATAATAGATGGTAATACTTTGCCTATGGCACATCCACAGCAAATGATTGGTGCTGGCACACTGGAGGTAATTATTGTGGAAAATGCTGGTGCTGGCATACTTTGGGAAATTCTTGGCATGAGGGCACCTGTGCAAAATGCTGGTGCCAGCCCATCAAAAGACACACAATTGATGGACAGAATGCAGAACAAATCAAAACATTCACCCCCAGTCAAGAGATCTGGGTTAAATCCATCATTCTTTTGCTCACCATGCCACCCCAGTTTAGACCTGGCCATATGCAAATCAGTCTTGACCCTGTGCCAGCCCATCAGGCGCAAGGCTTGGGATTGAGGGAAGACAACTGAGGGCGAAATGCTGGACCTGAAATACTGAGGCAAACTTTGACATAAGCTATGGTATAAGGATGGCATTCATGGCAAATTTCTGAAGCTGGCATATTGGAAGTCCATTTTGGCATACAGGGGCACCTATGAGAAATCGTGGCCCTGGCAAAATCGAGTTAATTTTTCACATATAAGGGCACCCTTGAAGTGGAATTGCCCCTACCTCTGGCATGATCCAACCACTACCTTGTTAGTTTTAAGGTATCCAGGTTGGGGAGAGGCTGTCTGACTCCTGCAAATAAAATGGAAAGCAAGTTCAGCGCTTTCCACGGAGTCTCATCCTCTGCCTTTGGGTAGGCGCTGGAATCTTCCACCCCCCCTACTCTCAGGGAACCCCGAGAGGGATGCTCTTCTTCTTGACACATGGGTGCGGCACAGCACCCACAAATTAGCCCCACTACTGACATGACCTAAGAAAGTCAGACCTTCAGCACCCTGGTTTAATGAGACACTTAGAAGAAGCAAGAGCACCTGCAATCACTTGGAAAGAAAATGGAGAAAAAACTTTGAACCTGAGGATAAACTTGAGTATAAACTGGCTCTGAAGTCCCATTACTCTAAAGTCTACTCGGCAAAAAAAGCTATCTGACAGTCAAAATTGAGTCATCTAGCAATAAAAGCAAGGAGATATTTAATATTGTAAAAGCCTTTACAGCCCCGTCATCTGTGGCCAAGGCTCTCCCGTTCTCTTCCGAATGGACGCACCAACTTGCGACTTTCTTTCACGAAAAAATTGTGACCATTCAGGAGTCCTTCACTAGGCAGCCTCCACATGATCATGAAGCCTGATTACCTCTGACTCTGGAGCTTCCTTCTGGAGATATCCCTGTCCTAAGGCAGTTTCCTTGGATGCAACCTAAAGCATCCCTTGCAATTATCAAGGGCCTCAAATCAGACTCCCCTGCCGACCCATGCCCTGCTAAATTGTTGGCCACAGCTTTAAATCCTGTAGTAAACAAAATATTTCATTCCTCGCTAGCCACAGGCCATATGCCCTCTCTGTGGAAGCAGGCTAAAATCCTCCCACTGCTTAAGAAACCCTCAGCTGACCCCAAAGTGGCAACGAGCTACAGGCCCATTTCACTGCTACTGGCCTTCTCCAAGGTCTGGGAGAAACACGTTAACACGGTTATCTCAGACTTTGCGGAAAAGAATAACCTTTTGCACATTAGCCAGTCTGGCTTCAGACCCAATTATAGCACTGAATCCGCCTTACTGGAGGTCTCAGAACATATCAGGAGAAGCTGGATTTGGGAGGGAAAGCCATCCTAATCTTATTAGACCTGTCAGCGGCCTTGATACCGTTCCCCATAATAGGCTCCTCGATAGGATGAGGGAACTCGGAATTGGTGGCTTTGCATTAAAATGGCTCGCTTCCTTTTTGGAAGATAGAGGTCAGGAGGTATGGACTCCCCCCTTTGCGGCTGCGATCCCCAGTCTGAAAGTTGGGGTGCCTCAGGGCTCCATACTGAGCCCCACATTGTTTAATCTATATATGTCCCCTCTTGCACCACTGGCTGAAGCATATGTCGCTAAAACTATTTCATACGCTGAGGATACGCAGCTCCTTTTTGCCCGCGAAAGGGAGCAGACTTTGAGGGTGAGAAGATTAGAATCTGACCCTCGAAGGTATTTGCGTGGCTGAGGACTAACCAAGTGAAATGTAATCCGGAGAAGTCAGAAATTATTTTTTGGGGCTCCCCACCTCCGGACGAATGGAGAGGCTGGTGGCCAGAAGATATGTCACCTCCGCTCTCTGCCCAACAAACGGTAAAAAATCTGGGCATTTTGATAGACGACACTCTCTCTATGAGAGCCCAAGTACGATTGGTAGTGGGAACTTGCTTTGGCCTCTTCCGGATGCTGAGGACATTTATTCCACTTCTGCTTCTGGATTGTAGGAAGACCGTGGTCCAGGCACTGGTTACTTCCAGACTGGACTATGTTAATGTCCTGGATCTGGGCCTTCCTGAATGCCTGCTTAGGCGCTTGCAGGTGGCCCAAAATGCAGCCGCCAGAGCGGTTCTTATGCTTAAGCCAAGGACCCACATATCCCCACATCTCGAAGCTTTTCACTGGCTCCCAGTAACAAAGGGGATCAGGTTTAAAACTCTGGTGCTATTCTTCAAGGCCTTTCATGGCAGTGGCACGGGCTGCCTCAGTAGGAGAGTAACCCAATACACGCCACCCAGAACCCTGAGATCTTCCTCCCTGAATCTAGCTTCTGTTCCCGGAGTATACCGTGCCCGGGCGGGCGGCAGCTCCTTCAGGTTCCTGGGAGCACAGGCCTGGAACTCGCTTCCTATGTCTTTGAGATCTTTGACTGAGTTAGCTACTTTTAGGAAACTGCTTAAAACCTGGTTATTCTGTCAATGATCTGCCTTCCTCTAGAAGCATTGTAAATCATGGTTTTCCGCGGTAGTGGGTGTCCGTTGGGTTGACGGGGAGGTCTGTTTGAGCGCCGGGACACTCTAGTTGAGTAGCTGTGCGCGATATAAATGTCTTCATTCATTCACCCATAGCATTAAAAGAAAAAAATAGGGTCACGTCCTGGGGAGCATCAGGCCTCTATTTGCCTCAATTTGCTTGGCACACTGCACAGGGGCTTGGCCTTTGGCCTTTGGAACCAGTTTGTGCTGTCTGTTAGGCGCTACCTAAAAATGTCATATTCCTATCTCTATGGCTACATTAATGCTCCACGGCTCTTCCTCCCATGTTTCTATCACCAGCCAGTGTACGGTCGATTTGTTCCCTATAGCAGTCAGAAGACCGGAACATTTTTTGTGCTTAGAATAACATCCAAATGTTGTGATATGTTTGTAACTTGTCATTTCTATCGCACAGCACTATTGTGGTCTGGCTGCACTCTTCCCTTGTCTGGTTTCAGGCTGTAATGTGCATGGCTTCACCGATCAATAATGGACCTTTATGGAAATATGGCTGCAACTGCAAGTGCGTAGCTGAAGGGTAGCTCATTTGGGAGGAGTAAGGTGGTGTGAGAAATGCTCAGTGGGGTGGTCGTAGCAGGGCGCTAGGCACTTGAATAGTGGGCAGCTGCCCAGGGCCTATGCCAGTGCACCAATCTCTTGCGTTTACAGATGACAGTGTTACTGTGGTTCCTTCCCTTGGGCTGGCAGCCGTGGTGTAGCACTGCGAGGCCCAGGACAGGAGATCCTTCTCCCTTGTGCCTCACAGCTGCGATTTAGAACTGGAAAGCCCGGGGTGGGGTCCTTTGGGCCTTGCTGCTACTTTAGGGTGGTCAAAACTGGTGGCCCTTGAGGTTCAGGACGTGCTGCACCTGTTCAAGACAGAAAAGGACCTAGCCCAGAACTAGAGCAATAAGCGAGAAACAGAACAAACGCTTCTGTTGGACTCTTGATGATATGACTAATGTAGCCATTTCTTTCCACATTCAAATCAAATTCAGGGTTTATCCTCAAAATAGGTATGATCTATCATACACAATTAAAATGGTGCAGACAGCGCAGTGCTCAAAAAGTGAGGTGGTGTGCAAAAATGAACAAAGATACATATATACAGAAGTGATGTCATACATACAGCATATACAACAATAGTGCAGTATATATTCCTTAATTACTGCTTCCAATTTCTATGAAGAACAGACAATCCCTGTTAGAAATGACAACGTTTCGACACCATATGTAGTTTAGGAGGGTCTCCTCAGGACACAAGAGTGCCGTCTGGCACAATACTGCTCCGCAGTGTACATCATGCATATAGAGGGGTGGTCATTGCTAGTTGGTCTGAGGTTGCGCAACTACTGTTTAGAAGAAACGTATGGTGTTTTTCCTTTCTCTGTGTCTTATCAGACATTGCTCATATTGTAAATAAGTGTTTTAAGCATGTTACTATGTTTTTCAAACAAGTCCATTACCAGTGAGATTCTTCATTTGCATTTGAAAGGCCCTCTCTGCCCTCTCACCCATTGAGCTTTTTAACCCTAGATTGCCTGCAAGAAAAATGCAGAAAGGAAGGGATTAATTTTATTTGCATTTCACAAGTCTGCTAAAGGGTATTACAACATATGTTACCATCATCCATTCCTGGCTTTACAGCCAACTGCATGACGCACTGTGAGGCTTGCAGTTTTGCCTTTAACACATTCATTATATAGACTCAAAATTCCTGCATGCAAAGTGCTGTGGGCTAAAGTATCAGATTTGGCGAAGGTGTTTTAAGTGACATGAAGCCATTTGTCAGCTAGGTTTTAAACCTTTACAAAGCCATCTAGTCTATTTTTAAAACTTTGTTTTACATGGAAAGTCAAAAGTAGACTTTGATCACATATTTTGTGACGGTTCACTCTTTCATTCACCTCACTCATTAAAAACAGGATTGGTAAAGCGTAATTTTGTGTAGTGCAAAGCTTTATAACAATCTTCACAACACTATAACACTACAAAATAGACATTAGAAGCTCAACGTTCCCTAACACAAAATACAAGCAATGGATGGGTTGCAGTAGCTAGCAGAAGGAACATCACCTGATTATCTCATGCATACAGGACGGGTACAACATCAGTAGCTAACACCCTAAAGAAGTATAGGGGAGTTAAAGAACTGTTGTACGCTCTCTAAAAACAGGCAAACAAGTTACTTAGCTCAAGTAACGCTCTTCTTGGGTGATACTCTATGAAACCACAGATACCTCACATTTAGGATAATTCCCAGGCACCAGACTGGATCTGAAATCTTTTCACAGCAGCGCTCCCATGCAACCAGTATGTAACATCATGCGACTCCGCGCTGACTTCTTCCCGCCCTGGGAGTGATAGAGAGGGGCTGCTATAGATGCCTACACCTGTGCTGTGACCTCAGTTTCTTTCTTGACTCTGTCTGTCGGCTGAGACGTGGACCTAAAAACTTCATCAGACATACCAGTGTGCAGTCCTCTAGAATGGAATCTATTTATATGGGAAGGGATACCATTCCATGGACCAGGGAGGTGGGAGTGCAGTTACAATCTGTGGTTAGAGTATCCACCAGAAATAAATCTACAGAACGTAAGTAACAGTCTTGTGATGATCCTTCTAACTGCAGATCCCTCACCTGTAGAATAGATACTAAAGCAATACTTTCCAAAGGTGGATGGTCTGTGTAATGTGGTCAGACCAGAAAGTCCTCCACGACCGAACGGGTAAAATGCCCTTCTTGTCAGGCGTGGCTGTCAAGATAGTAGTGCTTTGAGAATGTGTGACCTGATACCCACCTTGCAGCCTGACAAATGTCAATAACAGACACGGCTCGTGGTAGTGTAGTGGTAGCAGCCTTGACCCTAGTAGAATGACCCTTTGGGTTGTATTATTCTAGACCAGTGAGAAGCAGATCTTAATGCCGAGGACTATCCACCTTGATAGCGACCTTTTCTGTACAATTTCTGCCTTTATTTGCCCTGAAAACCCGACAAAGAGCAGATCGCCCACCTGATGATCTTTGATGTGATTGAAGTTAAAGATTAAAGCTCTTTTGGGATTCAGTCGATGGAGTCTTTCCTCTTCTTTCGAGGGGTAAGGCAGAGCAAAGAACGTTGGGCGGGTGATGGATAGACCAACGGTCTCAATACCAGTTTGTCTGGAAAGAACAGTCACTTACGCAGTTGGCGGAAGTAACTGCAATGAAGAAAACAGTTTTCAGAGTAAAAATACGCAATAAGTAGGTGTGTATTGGCTTGAAGGGAGAGCATATGAGAAATGTCCGGACAAAAGTGAGATCCCACTGTTGCATCACAAAGAGTTTTAAAGAAAAGGTGTGTTAAACTTTTTTTTTAACCTAATCACAACAGATGATTTAAACAAGGATATCCAGGCCAGCAAACGCAAAAAGGGCTGACAGATAACTTTTTAAAGTGCCCTCTGCTAGTCCTTGCTGGACAGAGACAAAACAAAAAATAAAATGTCATAACATTTAACTTGCAATAGACCTCTGTTGCAAGCCCTACGCTAAGCACAGACTTGTCCAGTGCCCTGCAGAAGTGAATTTTGTAAAGGAGTACTGCACAGCAAGAAAAACAATTCACAACCTCGGGGCGAAAATCAAACACAGTCAACTGCAACCACTCAAACTCCAACCATTGAGGTGTTGATTGCTTAGGCCTAGGTGCAGAATCTTGCCCTGCTGCTGCGACAGAAGACCCTCCTGAAATTTTAGCCTGCTTTGAGGACAGATGTTCATGGCCAGAAGTTCGGGGTACCACACTCCCCTGGCCTAGTCCAGAGCTACTTGTAAGACTTGAGCCCAGCACTTCCTGATCTTTTTCAGATCTCAAGGCAGGTGAGGTAGCAGCTGAAAGGCATACAAGAGTCCTAGGTTCTACTCTAGCCTGCAATTATCTCTTAGAGAGAACCTTCTTGGGAACTTCAGCGCTCAAGATGGTTTTGATATTGGTCATTCTCGATGGTGGTGAAAAGATGTAAACCGGATTTAGACCTGCATCAGCTTCCCCTTGATGGACGGCAGGAAGTCCTTCAACACTAGGTAGGTGGCCCTCAACTCCAATACCTTGATGTTGGGTCTCTGCCGGAGACCAAAGCCCTCTGATCATCACCTCTACAAGATTACTTCCCTAACTCAGCAGTGATGCATCACTCACCACTGTCAACTCTGAGTGGGAGAAGGGAGAGGGGTCTGCCATTGTAAAATGTGGTCGAGCAGCCACCGCTGCAGACATTTTAGTCTCCTCCAAAACCTGGATACAATCCAACAGATTCACTGGGTGCTGGACCCATTGAGACTACATATCCCACTTCAGAGCCCTCATGTGTCACTTGAAACCATCAAGGAGCATCAAGAGGAGGCTAATAGGCTAAGATGCTCAGAACAACCCCCACTGAATCCAATGCCCAATACTAAAGCATCAGAATTACATCCTTAATGTCCTGGACTATTCATGAGGAAGGGGAGGCCTGAAACTGAACCATATCTGGAATGGATGCAATTAAAGGGAGCTTTTGCTAAACAGTCAGATGTGACTTCTTCACTTTGATAATGAACACAATTATGTAAGGAGGTTTGCCATTGTTTGTAGGTGGTCTGTAACTGACTGTGGCAATTCCACCTTTAACAGATAGTCGTCAAGGTAGGGGAAAAATGCTATCCTTGATCTCTGAATATAAGCTGCGTCCACCACCATGACTTTTGTGAACAGCCAAGTGGCCCAGCTGGGGCTGAAGGGGAGCAGTGCAAATTGGAAATGCTCCTGGCTTACCCCGAAGCACAGGTAATGTCTGTGAGATTGCAGGATGGGTATATGAAAATATACATTCTGCAGATCCAGGACAGACAGAACCTGAATCATTGTCAGCATCTTGAAGGCGTTAAGAGAATGAAGATCAAAAATTAAAGGAAGCCATTCATCCCTCCTTGCACCATGAAATAGCGGGAATAACCCCAGTCCCTATTTCAAAGGCCAGCACCCTTTTTTATGGCCCCTTCAAACAAGCAAATCGGCCACATGGTCCTCTTAAAGCTGTTCTTATGTATGTGGAAGATGCAGTGGTTCAAAAAGGAATGGCAGGGCGTAGCCCCATTGGACAATTTGGAGGACTTATCTGTCTAATGTATTCTATTGCCACCCTTGGAGAAAGTGTTGGGCCTGGCATCCTACAGAGTGGTCATGAGCCACTAAGGAAAAGCTAAAGTGGCATGGAAGTAGCGTCCAAAGGGCTGATGGACTCAGATATCCGATGTCAGAAGTGGTTTGCCTGCACCCTGTCTGCTACCCTATAAGAACTGGGGTGCATGGGAGGGCCTGGCATTGTCTGTATGCCAGCTCTCTGTAAAATACGGAAAAGGAAGATTTGTTGAGGACATGCCTGTTAGGAGCCAAAAAGCCCAAGGAACGTGCTGTGACTGAGCTTTGCTTGAAGTGTTCACATGCTGAATCTGTGCTTTCGCAAAACGTGCAAGACCCATCGAATGGCATAGTCATAATGGAGGCCTGTACATCCCCCGAAAACCAGTACAAGTACATTATATCCAAGCATGGTGGCGGAGGCCCACTGTGGTACTGACTGCTCTGCCTAAGCAGTCGGTGGTGTCCAAATCACGTACAATTACATATTTAGCCACATCTTGGTTATCCTGGATTGTTCTCACCAGAGGGCTTAAAGGTCTTCAGAGATTGCCGGCAAGATGTCACTGACCATGTCCCAGAGAATGCCATATAGTCGCTAAGAAAACAACTTGTATTGACTAACCTGAAGTCTAGGCTGGCTGATGAGATGTTCTGGTTCCTGAATGCCTCAATACTTTTCAAATCTCTATCTAGAGTTGTTGTGGGGAAAGAGTTGGGGTTCACCTTGCTGGTGAAGCTTGAACCTCCAGACTCTCAGGCATGGTTCTAAGTCAGAAAATTAGTCACCAGGTGCCGGCCTGAGGTGTCTGGAAACCTTCCTGCTCATCGGGAATGGAGGTTGGAGGAGGGGCTGAGTGAGGTGGGTAGGGGTCAAGAACAAGGTTTTGTCCATGTGTCCATCAAGGTATCAGTCAGGACATCATTAAAGGGTGCAAGGGCTACAGCGAAGGAAGCACTTTCTTCCCTCGATGGGCCAGGGGATAAATCAATCAGTGTCATAGGATATGCCAAACCCACTGACCTCCTGCACGTACACATACAAATTGTTGTCATTTTAGTGAGGGGGTAACACTCCACCATCATCAGCATTGTGATCTCCAAATGATGTCAGACTGATCAGTCTGAACCAAACAGCTGGTGGAGCATCTGATGTTGGCTTTGTGGAAGGGGTAGTGTTCTGTATGAATCTGATTGAATGGGGACCGGCACGGCAATGTGGATTCTATAAGTAGCCTCGGTCAAGAAGAATTCAGCTCTGAGTCAGATGCCAAAATTGATAGGTGGCCTTACTCTAGTGCAACTGTGACTGGTACAGATTCTAGTGCTGGTGTGGAACCCAAAGTGGGTTTGAGGGGCACAGACAGCACTAAGGACGAATCGGCCGGCAGTAGCCTGACTGGAAGCCCCTGCAGATCCTTGGGGCCTGAAGGTGCACCAGAGAGAACCAGTTGATGTGCAACATGGCCTCCCTTAAGAGACGAAGTGGCACATTGGCGCCCTCATGACTTCTCTGTTGAAAGAGTGTCACAAGATAAGGAAGAGTCCTGCTTGCCTTTCTTGTGTTTCCTCTTTGATATTTATTTGGACCTAACCAACGAATTCGCTCGCGACAAAGATCTGTTGTGGGAATGACCTTAGGAGTGGGAGCGGGTCTACGCACTTGACTTTGAATGGGAGTGGGACTTGTGTGGTTTCTTCCAGTGTTCTGCAATGTACAGCTTCGCTTCACATTCCCAGATCTTCTGTAGGTTCATGGGAATGCATTCTTCACATAACCTGGAGTTGTGACCTTAACCCAAGCAAGAAAGGCATAACTCCTGAGGGTCTGCCATGGACGTTTGTCTGGGACAATTCTGCATGTCTTAAATACGGCAGTCTTCTGAGGGGACATAGTTCCCTTGAACGCTTGTTTAAACTTTTGGAGAAAAAATGTTGGAAAACTGTTTTTCAAAACATTGACGAAAAAGAAGAGCTAAGCACCTGAAAGCATGAAAAGAAAGGAACTGACGAAATGCACAGGGTTGGCATGTATATCGGCTCCACTCTGTCACTTACAAGGTGGGATGAAGTCAACATGGAGTCGTGTGATGCCACCTACCAGTGCCACCACAGCACTGCTGTGAAAATCTTCCAGATCCAGTATGGAACTTGATGATTATTCTAAAGATGAGAATTCTGCAGGTAAAAGTATCCATCAGAAATAAACATTAAATAACTACGAAACTTCAGGAAAAGTCACAGCTCTTATGGAATTAATATGCATTCATGTACTTACTGGAAAACCTCAGAGTACTACTGTTTACTGGTTGTACTCTCTCCTGGTTATGGGTTCCCTAGTTTGTCAAAGCTATGTCCTTTATGTTGGTGGTTATGTTCTCCCTCTGTTAAAATGTCAGACCTATATTAAATGTGTGTGTGGGTGTGCTAAAAATGTTTTAATTAGTGTCTCTTTACCACAATATTAATAACGCAAGGGTAAAAAATCAGACAATGCTTCTTTTTTCTGTCTACATGTTTCGAGGCTCGAATATTATTTCAACAGTGTAATTCGTCTTCCTCAGAACTACAGGTATCTCACATCAAATATTTAGAAGCAGTCCCTATTTCTTAGGGCATTGTATGCAAGAGCATACAATAATTTTGAACAGATACATCTTGTGCACAAGCAGTGCAAGCTTTCCCCCATCACACCACAGGTACAAATCGGACAGTAGTAGTACAATATTTACTTACTCACAGAATAGGTAAAGCATGACAGTAGCACTTCCAGTTGCGGCCGGCATGACTCGCGGGTTGTTGGGGCGAGAGGTGGTGTTTTGTCGCGGGGTGGTGGGGGGGGTCGTCCGGGTTCGCAGGGGGACGGGGAGGGTTTAATTTTATTTTTTTTAGCTTACCTTACTGGGTCCCGTGCAGCCTCAGCTCCTGGCCGGGTCCCGCATTTTGCCAACAGGAAGCAGCCACAGGCAGCCTTTCTCCCCTAAGCCAATGGAGCTCACTATGCTGCAATGGAGTTGTTGTGATTGGTGAGGACAGCGCCCAGCCGGGCGCCTATGGGGAGGCCATTTTCTCTATGTAGAAAAAGCCACACAGATGATGGACGGAATGCAGAGCAAATCAAACATTCACCCCCAGTCAATAGATCTGGGTTAAATCCATCATTCTTTTGCTCACCATGCCACCCCAGTTTAGACCGAGCCATATGCAAATCAGTCTTGACCCTGTGCCTCATGGGCACAGTCCAGACCGAAACAAGCATCCTGGGAACGGTTTCTGTACTGGGGTGAATGTATGACATTGTTCTGCATTCTGTCCATCAACTGTTCTTTTTGCATTTGTCACCCCGAGTGGGATGGGTATGCCCAGACGTGGGTCCTGTGCTCTCCATGCCACTGGAGTCAAGCTATCCTGGCTGATGAGGGGTGAAACCCAGAAACCAGTCCTAGGATGCTTGTTTCCATTCCAGGGATGACCTGGCTTGGCAGTTCGGGTTGGACTGTTCCCATGAGGCACAGGGTCAAGACTGATTTGCATATGGCTGGTCAGTCAGTCAGTCTCTCTCTTAGTCTCTCTATCTTAGTCAGTCATTCTCTCTCTCTCTCTCGGTCAGTCTCTCTGTCAGTCTCTCTCTCTGTCAATCAGTCACTCTCTCCCTCAGTCACTCTCTCCCTCAGTCAGTCTCTCTCTCTCTGTCAGTCTCTCTCTCTCTGTCAGTCTATCTCTCTCTGTCAGTCAGTCTCTCTCTCAGTCAGTCTCTCTCTCTGTCAGTCTCTCACTTAGTCTCTCTCTGTCAGCCAGTCTCTCATTCAGTCAGTCTCTCAGTCAGTTTCTCTCTCTCTCCTCTCTCTCCACTGTCTTCCTCTCTCCACTGTATTTCTCTCTCTCTCTCTCTCTCCACTTTCTTTCTCTCCTCTCCACTTTCTCTCCACTCTCTATCCACTTTATCTCTCTCCACTCTCTCTCTCCACTCTCTCTCTCCACCCTCTCTCCACTCTCTCTCTCCACCCTCTCTTCACTCTCTTTCTCTCTTCTCTCTCTCTTCACTTTTTCTCTCTCCACTCATTCTCTATCCACTTTCTCTCTCTCCATTCTATCTCTCTCCCTCCCTCCCTCGCTGTCTCTCCACTTTCTCTCTCTCCCTCTCTCTTTCTCTCTCTCCCCACCTTCTCTCTCTCTCTCTGGGGGCCATGGGTACATTACCTGCAAGGTCAGTGGGCCGCCAAGGAAGTCTTGCTGGGCGGCTGCAGGCCCACGGGACATACTATGAGTACCACGGATCTAGACAGAGGTGCAACCTATTCGAAAATGTTTTACATGCATGCACACTAGACACTGTGCATTCTCAGTCTCTGTGCTGCACCTGATAGAATGCTAAGGGTCCATCACCCAGTGTTCTGCGGTTTGTCCCACTTTGTAGTAAGCTGTCTGCACTGAGCTGGTGTGGGGTGAAAATACTGCACTTTGCTGTTCTCAGTCACAACTAACGAAAAGGTCATTAGGAACAATTTGGGAGACCTGGCAGGGTCACCATTTTACGTTTTTCAACACACTATGGGCAATACAAGATGTGCTTATGTTGGCTAGCTTTTGTTTACTGCAAGGCTGTGAGGGAGGAGCTGCAGCACAGGAGGCATACAGCACTATGCACCTTCAGAGATTTTGTAGCCTTTAGAGATGCTAATGCTAAATATAGACAACTGCATTTAAAGGCCTGCTAAGGGAATATCCTGGAAATATGTCTTTGGTGTTAGTTTCATTAAGCTTCATTCAAAATTCACAAATGTTGTCAGATTAGAAGATGGAAGGACAGGGAGAGGATGATTTGTCTAAGATCAAACATGTTGATAAAGTAGAAGATCCGAGACTGCAACACAGTACTGCCTGCTCCCAAGGCTTGACTTTACCACTCTATTTTATTTTCATGAATAGACAATGAGACTGGGCACTTTTGAATCCTCCACCAACCTCCAGGGTAATGTCCAGTTCATTTTGTTTACCACACACTTATTCGAAGCTTTTAAATTGCTATTTAAGGTGCCCATTATTTGCACAAAATGGGAGCAAAAGAATAAGTTAAAAAAGGTTGTACACAATTTGGTCAGTGGAAAGGCTCAGATTACAAACTGTCTTTTGGATCACAAATAGGGCGGCAGTGTTTCCGATGGCAAGGCCAAGTGACTATCATTCCCAGGGAAATGTCACCATGTGGTTGTCCCTGCCTAGACTTATAATACAAAATTTAATTCCACCGTGCTTGGGTAAAGTGAAAAAGCCAGAGTAAAATATAAAGTATTCTAGTTCGATGGCTAAAGTGTATCACTTAACCACATCTAGGGTGATGTCTGCCCACTCCAACAAATTGCCCATCTTGTTATGAGTCCTTCAGGGTGTTTTTAAGACACTTGTATCCTATATTGAGCCTGTTTTGAGATCTTAAATATTTTAGGTAATGGAAAAAGACCAAGAAAAATAGCAGTTAGTGTCTCAAAGCTTAAGACTATTTCATGCAATATGGATAGGAGTTATTCATCTTGGAAATGTCTCTCTCCAAAGGTGTGGGATCAGTCATCTCCATCCTCTGGAGGCCGCACTTTTCGATGTATTGTTGTTCGCATTGTCATTGGCCCAGCATGAGCTTGCAGTGGACACACTTAAGGGTTACTTGTCGGCCTTCTCGGCTTTATGTTTGCCTGATCAACCTTCTCTCTTTAAATCACTGGTTGTGTTACTTTTTCTGTAGTGCTTGATGCATATACTCTTGCAAAAGGCATTCATCTTCAGTAGGACCTAAATCTAGTCTTGACATTCCTTATGTGCGTCCATTTGAATTTATGCACAGTTTCTCACTATGGCTTCTGACGATCAAGATAGTATTTTTTGATGTCATCACATTTGCATGATGAACAAGGGAACTCCAGGGGCTCCCTGCACCCCTTTCAGAAATTGGGGCAGAGAACTCGGGGTGTGATCCTGCTGAAGGAAGGTGGTATCAACCTTGCATGTCTGTCAATCGTTTACTCTGATGGCACGTTATCCTCCACCACACCCTTTGAAAGAGGAGAAGAGGCTGTACAGACTTGATCCTAAGAGAGCTTTGACCTTCTACATAGACCATATGAGGGACCGTCATGTGGATGATCAGCTCTTTGTGAGGTTAACTTGGACCTAGAAAGGTAAGGTGGTGCAGAAGTGGACTCTGTCTAGATGGACGTTCCTATACCTTAAAATCTGCTACTCACTGGCTAAGAAGGAATGCCGCCCCCAGAAGGCCGGGCCAAGGCTGCTATGATGGCATCAGCAAGGGGGGCAGTTCTGGATATTAGCCAGACTGGGACGTAGGTGTTTGTGCACACATTTAGGAAACACTACTTCCTTGAACATCGGGTCTGTTAGGAGGGCCTTTTTGCCTGTTTGGCTTTGGAAGACTCCCTAATCTGAGTCCACTGCTGAGACACTCCACCTTTGGGAGGGGCACAGCTGTGGTATCTATTCTAAAGGTGAGGAATCTGAGGTTTAAAGTATCCATTAGAAGAATAAGTTACTTACTTTCTCTAAACCTATCAGCCTAGACAGTATGGACAACCTTCGGCCAATCTCCCTGCTACCTTACCTAGCCAAGCTAGCTGAGAAAATTGCCAACATCCAACTTATGGACCATCTGGAAGAACATGATGTTTTCCATTACTCCCAGTCGGGTTTCAGATCCAACTTCTCCACGGAGACGGCTCTCCTCAGGGCCACTGAAACCCTACGCAAGAGAGCAGACGAGGGCAAGACCATGGCCCTCATCATGCTCGACCTTAGTGCCGCGTTTGACACTGTAGCACACTCCATCTTGCTACAGTGTCTAAACAAAGCTGGAGTAACCAATAGAGCTCTGGGATGGCTGAAAGCCTTCTTGATCAATAGAAGCTTCCAAGTCCAAAGAGGGACGTTCCTCTCAGACAGTGTGAGGCTTGAACAGGGGGTGCCTCAGGGATCGGCCTTGAGTCCCACCCTGTTTAATCTATACATGGCCCCCCTGGCTGAAGTGGTGCAATCGTTCGGCGTTGAGCTTGTCTCCTACGCCGACGATACGCAACTTCTTATATCTTTGACGCAGGCCCCTTCCACGGAAGCCGCTAACTTTAACAATTGTATGAGCAAATTGGCATCCTGGATGACAGAGCACTGTCTAAAACTGAACGGAACCAAAACAGAGGTCATCATCATTGGAGGTGACGAGACCAATTGGACTAAAGAATGGTGGCCTACCTGTTTGGGTCCCGTGCCCCCTCCCAGTCGGGAGGCGAAGAACTTGGGAGTATGGATTGACAATAAGCTATCTTTTGATAGCCACATAAAGAGAACTGTAGGCAAGTGCTTCGGAGTGATGAAGACCCTCAACCGCACCCTTGACTTGCTGCCTCTCAATTCCAGACGGACAATGACGCAGGCACTAATTACCTCCCGGATTGACTACGGGAATGTTCTACTCTTAGGCACATCGGAGAAAAACATAAAGAAACTACAGGTCATACAAAATTCGGCAGCACGCCTAGTTTTAAGACTGCCCCGCAGAGCCCCTTCTCGACCCTCATTGCTAACTCTCCATTGGCTGCCTATCAAGCAGAGGATAACTTTTAAAGCTCTGCTATGGTGTCACAAGATCCTCCATAACAAGGCACCTGCCTATATGTCGGATCTGGCCGCGCCATATGAACCTAACAGAACCCTTAGATCCAAAGGTACAGGGCTGCTCAGAAGTACCCGTCCTAAAAAGGCCAGAATGGGAGGTAGATCTTTCCGCACAGTGGCAGCGAAGTCCTGGAAACTCCTGCCCATGGACATCAGGTTAGAGGTTAACGAGCCCTCTTTTAGGAAAAAACTGAAAACCTTCCTCTTCGATCCGCGATAGGCTCTTTTCTTCTTCGCATTTCACTCTCTCCTTAGCGCGGGGACACGCCGGGAGGCGTCACCAGGCGCTTTACAAGCTCCTTTAAACTAAACTAAACTAAACTAAACACGAATTCCTCGCTGCCCTTCCACCTTCCTGTTATTTGTAAAGGACTCCTGAACATCGTAAGCTTCCAAGTTGGGTGTTGGCACACTGTTATCTGCTATTCCTTCTAAGTGCTCTGTGTCTGAGGGAGCAGAAAGTGAGAGGTTAAGAAAACTGGTGTCAGCGTGCAGGAGTGGAGCTTATATGTGCCTCCACTCCGTCTCTTCCAGGCGCTGTGAAGTCACTGTGGAGCCATGCTGTGTCACCTACAGGTGGTGGAAAGTATTGCTGAAAAAAACAATGAATCCAGTCTGGTGTCAGGGAATAGTGCAAAGGTGAGAAATCTGCAGTTAGACAGAAAACCAACATGAGAGTGTTACTAAGGATAAGTAACTTGTTTATTTGTATTGTGCCTCCTTTGTATTAATTCCATTCTATTCTGACAATTTATGAAGTATGGGCAGTCCCCAGAAGGGTATCCTTGACAGATGGATAGTAAATTACAGGAAGACTAGAATAAAGAAGCAAAGAACCATGTTTTTAAGTCTCTGCGAAAATCCAGGTGATCAGCAAGACAGCACAACTTGACAGATGAATAGCTTCAGTGTTTGGAGGTCAAGAAAGAGAAGGAACGGCCTCAGGTTTGAGAATGATGAACCCTGGGAAGTTTCAAGAGCCGGAAAGAAGATCTCCAGCTCCTGAACATAAGGGGAGAGACTAATGGAATTTATATACAACAGATATGGCATGCCACCAATTGGGACAGTCCATTTTCAACTCAAACTAGCGCTGAGTTATGCCTTCTGACATCAAAGGATGCAAAACCTTCACACCCCGAAGTGGCATGTCTCATCCTTTGGTCTGCTCTTCACCCAGCTGAGGATTTTGCAAATCTCCATGGGCTCTTATGTAGGAGCTAATCTCAGGAGATTTTCTTCCATGACATTGAGGTACTAATACATTATTTACAGCTCTAGGCATAGGACTGAAGTGAGATGCCAAACTGTTTAAATTACCTAAGCGTAGACGCAATAATTTATTTCTGCAGTAAGGTTAATCGGGGTGTTGATCATCGCTCTGTCCTTAGGATGACATATCTCATCTACCTAATGAGAACTCTGGCTGGGATATCTGTTTTTCCTTAGCATCTTAGCATAAGGATCCTTATTCTAACTGTCCACTTGTCACCTAATTGTATATAGAGTGAGCCTATAGTGGAGTCAGGGTGCAAGTAAAGTATAGCAAAAAATATGGATGTTAAAAAGTCTACTAGACCCACATGTGAATGAGTGTCGTTTATGTACCGAAAGAGGGACAAACATTAAAACGCCAGTCTGAGAATACAGTTTACTAATATATGCCTTTCTACATGTAAAGGACAGACTATACGTAAGTGTTTGTCAAAACATGCTGGTTTTTAACTTCAAGTAAATGTTAAAATCTAATATTGTGCAGAAAAAACAGAGCAAACATATGCAAGTTGGTACATGGTGCCTAAGTAAGTACCACTATGTATAATGTGCCAAGCAGACACTTGCCCTCACCATGAGAGGGCATTATCGAAGATGGCTCCTGGGTGGTAATTTATATACGCGGTAACATAAAAAGCAGAGTTGGCAACACTAGACACAAACTTGAGCTGAAACAATACGTGCAAGTAACCAGGGTTCCCTGTGATTTGCCAGCATTGGGAAATAAAATGTGATTTTTATGCCATGTGGGGAGTTGGAAACGTTATTAACCCTTTGCGTGCGGGTTTATAAATAAACGGCATTCGGGAACACGACGTCTCCCGGCCGTCGTGCGCACACACCCACCGTAATGCACGACGGCCGAGAGACGGCGTACGCACGAAAGTGGTTAAGTCAGTTTGCCTGAGATCTACATTGTGTTGATATTCATATTACAGAGTGGAGGGTTCACAAAGCTCTGTGCAGTGGAGGTTTCTTGTATGGAAAGCTGGGCTCAGAAGTGTTGGGCAGTGCCCACAAATGTGATAGAAGATACCCAGCTTTCTGATGGGACGCTAAAACAGAGTGTGAACCCGAAGGGTGACTGCAGACAGACGGGATGAACAGGCTGGCCCAGCGTTAGTTTTGCAGCCCTTGGTGGCGATGTTGACAACCTTATGGCTTATTCAGATTTTACTGAATCGTTTGACCACAGAGGTTTGACCACAGTGGCAAACACTTCAACCTCAACTTTTACCCAGCTAAAAACTGTCCTGACTAAAAGGTCTCAGAGAGGAAGCCCTGTCTGTATCGTTTCAAACCGGTGGTTTACTGCAGAATTGCGTTTTCTGTCAATAAGGCTAATAAACAGGCATGGGTTAACGTGCGTTATAAATGTGCTCATTATATGATGTAAGAGTCCCCACAGCCCCTCCCCTTCGCATTTTTACGTTTAATTTGTTCTGGAAAATTGAAAGTTGGCGTTAAGTCATAGATGAGCAATGTTTAGGTCTTCATTAAAAATAATTTGAATCAATAATGTCTATTGATCTTTAGAACTAATTGCTCTTGAGAACCTTAGTAGTAGCAAACTTCCTGCTCTCTTTGGTCGTCCCCTTCGTGTACGGTGAAACTCTTGTGTGCTGAATTCTTACAGGTCGTTAAGGCAGGAGACTTGGACTACTGTCTCCTTCCCAGCTCAATGCTACAATGTTGGGTACCGTCTATGTCACGCCTTACCCGGCTCATGGTTCAAAAGGAGTATCTACCAGTAAAGAGTACACTCTTTCAAAATCAACTCTATGGCCTTCAGATGTGTTGATAATCTTGCTCCTATGGAGTCTCCTGGTTCATCGCTAAGTTAATCTGATTGTGTTCTCCCTGTAGTTCTGATCAGGGTTTACTTACAATTGTTGCTGCTAAACTTCAATCCAAAGGAGGCTGATGATTCTCTGTTCAGGAAGCAAAATTCTGAAACTCTTTGCCACTGGTGCTGGGTCATGCTCCCCCCCCCCTTTATAACCTTAGGGCGGAGTTTGACATACAAAGGGGTAGATTTCAAACATTAAGACCTGGGTTAGCGTCACAAGTGCCCAAAATGTTTTAGGGGAATTTACCAGAAAGTACCCTAAAAGTAGCGCAAAGCAGCGTGAAGTACTGTTTTGCATTACTTAGTGCCAAGGGGACGTTACATGGGTGGTACATGGGCGTTCCCATGCAACCACCCATGCCTTTTGACGGAAAGCCCTATCTACAAAGAAATGTAAACTGGGTTTTGCACCAAAAGTTAACGACACTTCAAAGGAGGTGCTAACAGGAGAAATGTTTTTATTTCTCCTTTCTTTGCCGACGTTGCATGAGTGCTGCACTGTGCAGCACACATTTAAAGTGGGAAAAGCTTTTAAACTTGTCTAGGCATAGTATTTCGTACAGGAAGGTTACGCTTCCCGTACAAACCTATGCTAGACTCACACAAACACACAAGAGCGCTATGGTGCTAAGGTGTGTGCGTGGCGCTCGGCAACTGAAATCGGCACCAGCGCTAGGGAGAGGGGAGGAGAGAGCTATATCTTTGAGCAAGCTCCCTCCCTGTCTCGCAACACAGTGCAGCCTCTTTGGGGGCTGCGCTGCATTGCGTGTATTTCTAAAAAATCTGGCCGTTAGTGTTCTATCTTCTGAAAGGTACTGACCACCCACACCATAACTTGCTTAGTGCGTTCAAGCTTCCCAAGGGATAAAGCACTTCACACACAGTTACAACTGTGTCGCACTCACTCCTTCTTTTGTGACAGAAAATTTGAAAACGTTGTCATCAAACAAAGCAAAAAGGAAGATACTTTAATGTTATGCACAAGTTAGGGTCTCCTTAGCCAGATGCTATGCTTCCCCGACCTATTGCCTGGCAAATGGAGCTTATGCACTTCATGCAAAAAATGTGGGAAAAAGTTGCATTTCTATTAGGCCTCGCTTGCACAAAGAAGCGGGTGAGAATGATGGGTCACGAACACAAACATCCCTGGTTCTCCTCTGTGCTGCAGTATCGTGCATTTGCTATTTATAGGGGTCTTATTGACCAAAGGTACTAACTAAAAAAAGAACCATGTCAACGTTTTCATAAAACAATCAAAACATTTGGATGCAAGGAAATGAATAAAATTATGTTTCAAATCAAACAAATATTTAGAGCTCCAAATACCCAAAGGGTGCATCTATCTGAACACACCTTATATGTGGTGGCAAATCGCTCTCTTCCTAATTGTGTATCCAAAGTGCCTCAGTAAGGCTGGTGTTTTTGAATGTCCGCAGTTTAACTTCGACCTTCTCAGTTTTCTTCTTAGCCTTCCTCACACAGCTCCAGTGATACAGTGGACCAAGCTCTTACTTCCTTTGAATGGCTTAGAAAGTGCACTTCATTCCCTGTAGCAGCAGTAGTATCTTCCTCAAGCTCTCCATCATCTTCAGCCTCCTGGGTTGGCCCGGCTGCAGAACTTTCTGTCAAAGCAAAGACAGAAACACATAGCAGGACTGTATATGCACAAGCAGCTCCCCAAGGCGATTCCATTTCTGTCTGTCCACCCAGCAGGGCACGTGGGAGGGATGGTGGTCAGACTGCCATTCAGGGATGACAGGTTCAGAATGAGCTACTTGGCAGGGATCAATGACAAATATGAACCACCTACTTTTGCACTCACTCCAAGTGGAGTGCTTAATAGTGGCTAAGCGGATTAGTATGTGCAGACCAGCTGTACTGGAATGGACAACCCTCTTTTGGACGTTACTCCTACGGTCTAAATAAGGAGGATTCAGCATTTCGGAAAGAATGGAAACACGTGTAACCTCACCCTATGATTGTTGTCTTATTCTCTATGTTAATGTATCACTTTCTGTCTTGTGTGGTCCTAACCTGTCCAGTGTAAGGGCCAGATGTTTAAAGCATTTTACAGGTCCCGTTTGTGACCCGTAAAATCCATTTTGCTATGTACAAAAGGCAAAATGCGACTCTGTAACTTATTTTGCTTTTACAATTCGTATTAGGAAGGGGCGTGTTCAGGATGTCCCTTCCTAATACCGAATAGCACTGGTATGTTTTAATGTTTTTCGACTAGTATGCGGTTGCAAAACATTCATAATTTGCCGACTTCTTAGGGGAGGTGGTAACCCATTCACAAATGGTAAATGGTCCCCAAGGGATCACTTCCTCTTTGTGAATGTGGGTGAAAACATTTTTTAAGAGCAGGCAGTGGTCCCATGAACCACTGCCTACTGTTATGGAGTAAGATTTGTATTTGGGAACAAAACAGGTGGACAACCTTGGCATCTGGAATACAAGTGCAGGCGAACTGAAGATGGAATCGGTTTTAAGCAATTGCCTCAATCCGGGGCAGGGGTACCACGTTCTCTAGTGAATGGCTGGTGACATCCTCTGCAGCGATTGTCCACTGCCTGACGGTATACTCCATTATGCCCCTGGGAATGCTAGAGGGATGGTGGCTGCACCACAGGACCAAGGTATGGCCCAGTTGCCCAGGCTCTTCTCCTGTTTAGGTGCCAGGGGGATTCCCACTATTGGGTGGCTCTGGCATGCATGTTTTCTTGGGGGTAACAAGTTGTCATGTTGGCCCATGCTCCCTCTATTTCGAGAGAGCAGATGTGTTTGCCTTGTAAAGGTCTACTAATGGTGGGATCTGTGAGGGGGGGTTTCTTCCCATGCCCAAGTAAGTTGAATTAGGTGATCTCATAGGGGACTTGAGGGGTGGTTAACCATGACTCTGGCACTTTTAAGAAATATGAGAATGTTGTATCAAATCCTCAACCTCGCTACTGTACATATTGTATATTAATAGGAAAATGGTTTTACTTAAAATGGTTTTTAATTGATATGTCGTGTTTATGATATCTAATAAACAGGGCCGGATTCAGAGCTGGTGGCGCCGGGTGCGGCAAACACTTTTGGTGCCCCCACGCCCCGGGACCGTCTCCTCACATTCTCTCACTACCACCTGCAAATGTGCCCCTTATCTCTCCAATCAGAAGATATTGATCAACACAGCGCCTCCCTTAGAGTCACAGCGCCCCCTTCACAGGTCAGTGCCAAGTGCGGCCGCACTAGTCGCACTGCCCTAAAGCTGGCCCTGCTAATAAACACGGCCTGAGAATGGATATATATTTTCTAACACAAGAATAGCAGTGAGACTTGGGTCATTTCTGCGGGAATCACATTGTGGTTAACAAGGGGGGAGGTGTTGTCTGATGTTTGGGGGGGCTGGGTTTGACTGAACTCCACACAGTACCCCACCAGTGTTGACTATACAAGTGTCCTCATATGTTGTCTGCGGAGACCTGTCCTTCCAACCCACCACAATGATGGCTGAAACATACAGATGAAACTGCCCTGCTGACAGAGAAAAACAGACCAAGACTTCAACAGGCAGAAGCATGGTTGGGAAGATGAGATAATGTACGGTATTAAACAGACATTAGAGGGAGACACAGTGTATTGAAAAGACCACTGAGGTACGAGCTATTTGTACCTTCACTTAAAACTGACTTCTTCTATGGGTTACAGTAACAAATAGCTTATGGGGGAGGGGAAGTAACTTTTAAGCGTCAAACATTCTGGCCTGTTTCGAGAGGTAGGGCTGTAAGGACCGTGATGAGGAAGATCGATGATGTGGTACTATCTCGAAGGATTACAATTAATCCTAATTCCGAACTGTGAGGAGGAAGGGTAGAAGTAAATGTAGCAAGTAAACGTAGCCAAGTTTGCAAGGTATTACTTTCATGTCCCACTTCCCACCCCAGTCCTTACCTATCAGACATACCCAAGCTGTTTTTCGCCCCATTTGAAGAAAACTGTCACACCAAGATCAAAGTTGCTGCAAAATGTGTTTTTGTTTTAGTACCCAGAAAGTATCAAATAATTCACTGTGTCTCCACTCTTACAAAGCACACCCTAAATCTGGTAGCTTGTCTAATAGACACAAATATTCAACAGCAGCATCAAAGGATACGTAAATCTGACCGTGGATGCTATACCTCAGCCCAAGATACTGGCATAACCCGAGTAAGAAGCCCCTGGCTCCCAGCTGAGGCATCAGGCCAGCACAATATCAGACATGAGACACCAGCTAAAGGACATGAGGTTTCACTACCGACCAGCACTCCTACAGATGTCCGGCCATCAGATCTCATTAATTTATTTAAGTTAATTTTATTTTTATTTGTGAATTTTATATAGAGGGAACATGACCCGAAGGTATCAGAGCACTTTACAGAGTAAGCACAACAACAATAAAATGCGATACATAGAGAGTAGATAGAGATATATAGTAACAGTAAAACAAAGTAAACAGTATACAATGGGATATGTAAACACAATAGCAGCAAGAACCCTACTTACAAAAAGCGCCAATAAAGTTACAGAGCAACATTGTCACAAGAAGAATCCAAAAGACAGTGGGATAAATGAACGCTGAAAGTTGTGAGGTAGTTATGGTAGAGAGTCACCAGGGTGGGGAGAGAAGAGGCACAGAATTTCCACGAGGTAGTGAACAGACATGGCATCTTGGCACTCACGTTCATAACAACTTAGCACTTGACAGAGTAAGTACAACATGGATAACAGGAGGTACATAGAGCTAAAATAAAAATATATAACAGTAAACAAAAAGAGTAAACAATATACAGCGAGACATGTGAACAAAATAACATCAGTCCCCGAGTTACAAAGGTGTAAATATCCATACATGTCCGACAATAAATCAAAAAAGAGAATGATAGATAGTGTACATAAACGTTCTGAGGTAGTTGAGAAGGGGAGAAGTAAGGGTGAGGAGAGTAGATGAACAGTTTTCCTCGAGGTAGAGAAGCATACATTAACGTGGGGGGTGAAGCGATGTGTGAAAAATTAGTTCTTACTCTGTTGACCATTCCCTCTTTCCTCTTCCAGGGTCCCAAAAAAACAAATGTTGACAGCTGCCATGTCATACTTAATGATAGACTTAGGGCATATTTCTCATAGGGTTGTGTTGCTTTTTCACCATGCAACGGGTTGCAAAAGCGACGCAACCCTTAGGTTTGAGAATTTATCAAGCAGCGTGTAGTAACGAGGTCCACGCAAGTAGGAAGTAGTTCATGATGAGTTATTGTAGTAGGTTACAAGATCTGTAGATGAAACCCCACCAGGAGCAGCCAGCATGCTGCTCAGCCAACTCTCAACTGTGACTTCTCCTCACAGACTCCCAACATTCCTAAGCCCCACATCACTGCAACATTCCACTGGCTGAGCAGGTGGTAAAAATGGTATACCATTAACATGGACAGGATACTACATTTCCCCCTTTCTTATATAACAAAAGCAATTAAGATGGTAAACTGAAAAGGGAGAACCATAAATGAGGAAAGAAAAAGAGGAATACAGAAACAGCATAAACGATGCAAAGAAGTGAACAACAAGGAGGGAACAGAAAGATAGGTGGGAGTAGAAAAGAGGAAGCGACAGATGAATAAACAGATAAATATAACCCCTCCTCCCTTCTATAATTAACAACAGAAAAGAATAGAAAGACACAGGGAAAGAAAACAACGAAAAAGAGAATAGACGTGAAAGCACCAAAGACTACTCCCTAGACACTCCAACTGGCCAGGCAGGCACGTGAGGAGGCATCCAGACACACACAAAGTGGTGAAGGAAAAGTAACCACAAGAGGAAGAAAAAAACAAAAAAACATACGACGATAAGAGAAAGACAGAGTACAAAAGAAGACTTAACAACAAGAATTAAGAATCCACAGATGACAAGAAGAAAAGAGAACTGAAAAAGCTAGAAAACAGAGAAGAAGAAGAGAAAATACAATAAGATCACTCATACTTCCCCGTTATCAAAATTACATTGTAATATAACATAAACATAACATTGCATTGCAAAATTGACATTATAATATAATGAAAGCATAAGGTTGAGAAAATAACAACAAATGGGACTGAGACCCATGAGACACACCCTATGTAAGGGTAAAGACGTACTCAACATATGTGAAAATGGGACAAAACCCATACGACACACCCTGTGGGGTGACAGTATAAGAGAACATTGAACTGAAACATAAGACCTTCCCGAGACGTAAGGGAGGTTAGATAATGTTAACTACTGTCTGGACCCATAACCTGTTCCTAAGAAAAGGGATGGTTAGCTAATGCAAAAAGGACTAACACCCATGCATAGATGCCTTGAAAAAGGGTAGGAACTGTAAGTAGCACAAGACGGCAAGTATATTGTGAGCACATGGGACTAAAACCCATTGCTATCCTTAAGTAGGGAAGAATAAAATGAGATTGCATGCATGAAAAATGAAATAATGAACTCTTGATGGTGTGTACCTAGAGTCCATGTACGTACAATGTTGAGCCCCCCCCCAAAAAAACATCATACAATCCTATGAAGGATAAAACTTGTCAAAAACAGTAACATCATGAAATGTATTACAAGCCAAAACATAAATGCATATGGTAAAAATCACAACCACAAATAAAACAGGCTTTAAATTGCAATACACATTAACATTTCATTTGCTAAATGTTACAACTATGTGAGTACGTGTCAACCGTATCCATGTGACACACACCAGTGTTGAAGAAACACACTAGAAGACATAGTCCGAAGCGGACAATAACTAATGAGTTTCTTGTGCACAGATTTGAAAATGTGAAGGAAAACTACAGATCACCCAGGTTAAAACTGTAGGACCCCAAGTTTGTGATGTACTATACAAGAACTGTTTACTGTAAAAATCAATGACGAAATGCACAGGTAAGAGAAACAAACTTTAAAACAAGCATTGAGCCTTTCTCTGTAGTAAGATAAATAATAAACTAAACCATGGCAGAAAAACCAGGACATAATACCGTGAAACAAACTAAATAAAATATTATTTGTTTGCAGAATTTTAGCCAGGCGTGCCTGTCACCGAGGAATGAAGGAATAAGGGCTGGCAGGCGGGCGAGTTAATATGAGAGTTGCGAAGAAATAAACAAGACTTCAGGCAGCAAAAAGTCAAAGTAGACACTAACTGCATTTCAGCTAAAATATTAATGTAACCTCGGGCAGCCAAGAAAGAATGACTTACATCAGACCAGGCACACGATGTGGCAGTGCGTGAACTCTTAGCTGTAGGGAATATGTAGTATGTTGCTTCAGAAGATCACCAGGGTAGTACGAAGAGACAGGCAATGCAGAATAACCACAGTACTTCCGAACTTCAGTGATGCTGCAAACAAGATGGCGGCACGCTACTGATGCAGAGCCAGGTGGCTCTGGGCACGTCGATGCAGGACTGCATAAACGTTGCTGGACATGCCGTGAGACGATGACATGGCTTGCGCTGGCACCAGGGATGATAGTTGAAGACAGGTAAGATAACGGATTCCAATCGTTTTTCTGTTTTTTTTTTTAACCCACGCAGCGGTAAAATATTCAAACATGAACAGAGGTTACAAAACACCAGCTGGTTAAGTGAAAACATGTAGGCAGGTGCAACAACAAAAACGATCCTTCTCATAGAAACTCTCAAACGACTCTTCCTCTTATAGTGCTTGCTCTCATTAACATAAATTTTGACACCAAGATGAGGTCGTTCACAACACAGGCTCTAGAAACAACACAGGCTCTTTTGACAACATGGGCTCAAGAGCCCTTGACACATCGTTGCTCGTCCTCTGGAGAAGAATTCAGGACAAAACTCAGCCCACAAACAGGGACAGATGGCTTTCTCACACACATCGATGTGTTGAACCTCTCCCTCAACGTTGTTGGTGTCAGGAACAATAAAGCACCATACCATGGTTGCAGAAGACAGTAAAAAAAATGAGCAGAGACACTGCAGCTCATGTACAGCTGAAGCAGAAACAGCAAGAACTGGCACACTTGGGTTGTGGGCGACCGATGGCAAAGTCACTGGTGGGGCTCAGAGGTGCCAGTTTGTTATAAGATATGTAGCTGTTAGTTACAAAAGAATTTTCTTTACCTTGAAGTGTTTCCAGGGTTCACATTTCTGTAGAAATGTTTCTAATTGTCAAAGCTTCCCCCATCCAGATGATCTACGCAGGTTCTTTCAAAATCGTCACCAAATAATTGTAGTAACGAGGTCCATGCAAGTAGGAAGTAGTTGAGGATGATTTATTGTAGTAGGTAACAGGATATGTAGATGAAACCCCACCAGGAGCAGCCAGCATGCTGCTCAGCCCCATCTCAACTGTGACTTCTCCTCACAGACTCCCAACATTCCTAAGCCCATCATCACTGCAACATTCCACTGGCTGAGCAGGTGGTGAAAATTGTATAACATTAACATGGACAGGATACTAGGATACTACACAGCGCAAGGCTACCTTGCATGGACCTGAGTGGCTTGATAAATCAAGAGTAAAGCTATGCAGCACAAATCGCTGCATTGCGTTACTCTGTCCTCGGAAGGCGCTACATGGGTGGAGCGTGGGTGTACCCACGCATCCACCCATGGATTCTGGAGCGTTCCCAGATTGACCAATACTGGTAGACCTCGGAATGCATCCGAATGCTATGCCTTCCTAGGGGTGGCATAATGAGGAGAAACTTCTTTATTTCTTCTTTACTTTCTCTTTCTATGTGTGCTGAATTTTGCAGGATACGCAGAAAGAGGAAAATGCCTCAGGAAGGTGTCCCTTGCGGCACAAAAACGATCCTGCTTACAATGCAGGCACCCTTGCACCGTGCTGAAAGGTTTCCTGTGTTAGTGCTAGGCAGCACATTTTTCGCCAGTGGTGGGATAAGACAAGAATGCACCGTAATATGTTAAATACGTGCATTTCTACCCTTTCCCTGTCACGCAGCACAGCAAGGTGACTTACTGCGTTAAGTGACTTTTTGTTGAGTATGTCCTCCAATGAAAAAGCATTCTGCGAAAACTGAAAAACCACAAGATAGGAGGAAGGAGTTTTTTCCTGTCTTCCAGTGACTTTCAAGATGCAGGCCTATACCAACAGGTAGCAAAGGTGCTGCTGGAATTAACCTTTCAATGGGGTTTCTAGCACAGGATAATACTTAAGTTTTCAGCTTCACATATATCCAAACTGGGCGAGGAACACTTAGATTGGATAATGGCTACAGAGGTTTCTGCAACAGTTCCTACCTCAAAGAGTCCTCCTGCTCAAGTCTCAAGCCAACAAACACAATCTTTGAGGCATCTGATATGCACAACTACATGGACATTTTGGGGAAGGCATGGTGTGGCTTCCACCTTCCTTAAGTGTAAAAACAGTTGCGCTGAGACCAAAATCGAACACTGTAAATAATCCAAAACAACTCCTCCATGATCATGCCTACAGCAAGAGGGATGAATAGAAAGGAGGAAAGCTTACATAAAGGCCCCACGGCCATCTCAGGAACATGATATCTGAGACCCAAGCATGAGGATCCTAAACCCTAATTCAAAGAATGCGGAGCTGAGCATTGAGTGGAGAGACAAAAATATAGATACAGCGATCCCTGCACTGCTAGCAAATACTGAGAGAATTTGGGACAGTAATTTCCTACTAACACAACCAGTGGGTGAGTGGGTGCAGAAGGTACCAGTACCATTGTATGGATACCACTCGTAGGACGCACACCTCTGTGGTGGGAGTGCTATTCACATCCTAGTTGGGGACGAAAGTGAAAGTTATCATCTAAACAAGTGGTGGCAGTGGACCAGTCTAAAGAGGGCACAATTTGGCTCCCAGTCTACCTCTGCATGTGTCTGATTGGCCCTGTGCAAATAAGGAATGTCTGAAGCCAGAATGCTATCAGAGGGTTGGTGAGTAGGTGGTGCAATGAATGTTCACCTTTTTTTATTGTCAAAAAGGGAAGCACCAAATACATTCTTCATTGTAACATAGTATGTCGTACTATTACATAGACGATAGCGCTGCTAATAACACATTCTAAATCATAGCAAATCTTAATGAACAATACATTAGAAAGTAAATATATCCCATCTGCATATAGGGGGCCGCCGCCCAGTCTATATCATACCATTTCAAATTAAAGAAATAAGAAAAGACATACAGAATACATCCCAATTCCTTTCCTATTCAACCAAAATACCCCTCATAAATCTTGTACTCGAGTCATTTACGATACTGCCCCATATAGAGTAACATTTTTCAAGGATCGAGTTCCCCTCCCTCAAGCCAAGACCTTCTCTCTTTCCCCTGTTTCTCTCACAATTGCCCACCATTCCATTACTGAGGGCGGTTTAGGTGATATCCAGGCCCTGGCTATAGCGAGCCACGCTGCTACCAGCATGATTGAAATTATGCGTTTATGCCAATGACCATTTTCCTTGCGGCCCAACATAATTTCAGCCACCGTTAACACATAATCGCTGCATCATCTCAGCTTCATCGCGTGTGATAGCTTTTCCCAAAATGTTCCTAAGTCGCGGCAGGTGACGAACATATGCACGATGTTGGCTGCATGCAATCCACATTTGGGGCATTTTGGCCCCTCCCTGTATACCCCTGCCCTGTCCTCCACCTCTTAGGGCCCACCTAGCGATCCTATCTGGAGTGTAGTAAAGTTTGCAGATTGTATGGAGCTGCTGCAACCTCAGACTGGCAGAGTGTATTGACCTGTCTATAGTGTCCAACGCAGTCTCGAATGTCTCTGAAGTAACATCTATCCCCAGGGTCTCGCTCCATTTTGTTACCAGCTTTTCACATCCATTCGTTCTAAACTTACCCAAGCATCGATACATCATACTAACTGCTGATCTCCGATTCTGTCCACACAAACACTCCCATACTCCAGACCTTGAAGTTGTTAACCATACTTGATGTCTCATAATATAATCTCTGATCTGAAGGTATTTAAAAAACATTTGACACGGAATGTCAAATGTAAGCTGCAGACGTTCGAATGACCTAAATCCATTATTGTCAAACAAATGGCCCAGTTGATCTATGCCGTAGCTTATCCATCGCATACCCGCCCGATCATGAAATACCTCCGGCAACATTGAGTTACCCCATAAGGGGAGATTATGGTGGAAGAGAGAGATAGAGCACTTAGCTGTAATCTCCTGCCATATATGTACACAGTCCCTGATGGTCTTAAACCAAACCCGTTTTAAATAATTATATATATATATATATATTATATTATAGCAACAGTCAACTGTCAGATCCTAAAACCAATTGATGCCAAAACTCTTGTCTTTCAGGATTTAGGAGGCTACGAAGCCTCCCCACAAAAGCAGCCCAGTAGTACATTTTAAAATTCGGGAGCTCCAGCCCCCCTTGGTTAAACAGAAGTTTCATTAAGCCTATAGCCCGTGGCGCCTTTTTGTACCCCCAGATAAAGCTGCTCAGCACGGCATCCAGTTTCCTAAAAAAAGCGTTAGGAATACACAGAGAAATTGACCGAAATAAATAAAAAAAAATTGGGAGCACCATGAATATTCACTTCTATTAAGGCTGGCACCCCCACTGAAGATTCTAGCTTTGAAAGATCTGTTTCCCTCCACCCCAGGCTGGGATAAGACGAGGTAAGGGGAGCCCCAGAGTTGAACAGGTGGGCACAAGGCCTATCTCTAGTCACTAGCAGATGATCCCTTTGGGTGGACTGACTCCTCCCAAATTATCTTCATCTCAGGCGGGTTATTGTTACATAGTTCATCATGAATGTGACCAACTATGTTGGTCAGGCACCATCACAGACATGATGCCACTGGTAGAGAGTCATGAATAGACCAACCTGTTTGATAATTTCATTAGTGAAGGTAGACAGTGTTCCCTACGAGTGACCTACATGCCTACAGTGCATCTACTGCAAGGCTCTTACCAGGCCCATTGCTTGTGGTGAGCACAAGCAGAGGGAAGCCACAGGAGCTAGGAGAGCCTAAGGGGCCCAGGAGTGCTAAGTACTGATAGCACGGGAAGCTTTTACTCTCAGGGTCTTAACATCAACACTCCTACTGGGCCCATGAATTAGGATTTCTACTCTACTCAACACTTCACCTCAGAGGCGATGGTCCTCCGATGGACCTTTCTCTGTCGTAGTGAGGGGTGAGGAGACAGGATGTCTAAATGTCAGCTACCCAATGAGGACCACTAATTGGCAGCCAACTTACAATTCGATAATCTGGTTCAAATAAATCACTCTCAAGACCATGCAATAAAAAAAAAGTATGGCAATTGGTAGACCAAACCTCCTGAAGAAGTTTAGTCTGACAAGAATCATGCAAACTAAGAGCTCTGCCCTGGCTACACAGAACAAGAGCAAACAAACTTGATGTTCTGAAAATAATCTATGACTATTATACATTTAGAGTTTAGCACAACAACAAAAACATTAGACACAATAAGACTCAGACAACTTTAGAATATTTGATTATTGTATTAAAGATCCAAAATCAATGCATATTAGTAGCATTTTAAGAAGTTCAGTCATAAAATGGGCAGTTTGCAATATAAAATCACACATCTATTTAAAGTAATCTAACCCTAAATAACAGAATCCATAAAGGATGGATTTAAAATAACACAAATTAATCTCTACCACCAACAAAGCAAGAAGTTGGTTCTCGAAGTTTCTGTAAGCATGGGCAAAGGGGATCAAGTTAAAGTCCACTGGGGCAAAGTCCCTAGGTAAGAGGCAAGGGGAATGGAGCATAAATCAGGAAAGTCTGGGATGTCACCAAACTGCTCCAAATCGTCCAGTAAGCAAGTTCATCAGCAAGGGCAAAAAAACAAAGGGCATAATAGAGATCGTTCCACAGGCAAATTGGAGGCAAGGAAAAATGTCAAAGGGCAGCCTGAGCTTAAACGTAAGCTCTCTTCAAAGGGTGCAAAAAGAGATACTCCTCCTCCTATGCATCGTGGTTATATAATTCATATTTGTCATATTGACACCAATGGTCAAGCCACAATGGTCTGATCGTCGTGTGATCGTCCTTTCCATCTTTCAAGGTACAAATTGTTAATCAAACATAATTTCCCACATAAATCATGAGAAATGAATGTCCTTGCATCCTCACAGGTTCATACACAAAAGGCTTGTTCAGCTTGTAACACTGTATAGGTATGGGGGAAAGTTACATCTCACCATTCACACACAAAGGGAAAAGAGCTGTCTTTGTTTTCATAAAGAATGTCGCATGAATGAAGAGCAAATAAGCAACATTTGAAAACGTATCAAGTCCATTGCACAAGGCTATGAAAGAATGCAGCCTAAATAGAAAAACATCCTAACATTTTTAAATTCAACATTTCATCCTTTAGGACTATAAAATTCTAATTAGGTCTATGCATATTGAAATGAGTCACAAATATCATATTCAAGCTTTTTGCAATGTTGCCAGTAAATGTTATATAGAAATGTTCAACTTCAAGTATGGCCTACTACCACTAATTCAGGAAAGTAGCAACATGTAAATTAATTCTAAAAGTAATTAAAATAAAAACAATTCTGGATACAAATGATGTTTATACTTGTTAAGCACTTATACTGAAAATTTCAGATATCTGTTTTTCATTTAGGATTTGCATCAAAGTCGAGTGTGAAAGGACACTCTGCAATGAAGTCAAATAGCAATGCTAAGTTATTATCAACTCTTATAACATTTCTTGTTAATAATATGAGATAATTGGTTACTTAAATATCTTAAATCCACTAATTGATTAATCCTACAGTTTCTACCTAGTCAAGCATGCTTTTACGGTGCTGGCTTATCACTTTTTCTAAGTTTCTGTGTCGTTTTTCTAAACGTGTGCAAGGTGCACATTCATTATCATTACTGTAATTGTATTTGTGTGTCATGTTAAGGCAAGATCAGCTTTTGCGCTTCCTCAGTACCAAAGGAGCTATGTGATATCCTGCTGTGACTACTGCCCAGGGCTGGACCTTGTCATGCTCAGGCCTTTAGGAGGTTTGAATGTGCTGTGATACCACAATCAAATGTGAAATTAAACAATTATCCTAGTAGGTCTGGGTAGACCTAATCTCACCAACAAGGAATCAGAAGGTACCTGGGACTACGGCGGGACTGCCATGTCAGTCTGTGTGTGGTAAAGATGATGTCCACACCCCTACCTTGATATCTGTGAACCAAAGAGAACTAGAATATTCTCCTGTAGCCAGATGCCCAATTGAAAAGTCAATTCCAGCAGAGCCTTTCCTACTTGTTAGAATAGGTCTGCATCATAGGGTGATATATATATTTATATATATATACAGAAGTATACGAAGGTTAAAACTTAAAAAATACTTCTTACAACAAAATAAATCCAACGAGACTAACATTGTAAAACACCAAGAACAATTGCCACAGCTGTCTTCGGCCTCACAGCAACGGACATGCCTGCTCTCCAAACGATGCAAGAACTTTTTGATGAAAATATGACCTCCACACAATTTGAAGAACAAGATGCCCCTTCACGTAATAAAAAAGATCGTGGTACAGAAGCAACACCCTTCAAACCCAGCTTCAATCTAATCACGCCTCGTGACGCAATCGATATATTTCAAGAGCAAATAGTAAGTGAGATCAAGAAACTCAATCACAAAGTCCAGAGGTTGCCCAGAAAAAAGAAAAACAAAACGAACATCCAATACCACTCTTTGGTGACAAAACCTAAATCCAGTACTGAATTGGTTATTCGCAACTCTGATAAGGGAGGAAATCTAGTCTTATGGAATAAAATGGACTACATTAAAGAAGCAATGAGTCAGCTCCAGGACAGGCAATGTTATCACAAATGTGACCAGTCAACCCTTAGGACTACATACTATACATATAGGATGAAATTGTTAGCCTGGAAGAATGCAGGGCTACTTACACAACAGGATTATCTATTTTTTCAGAATGACCACCCAGTAACACCCATTATGTATTTTATTCCTAAAATACATAAAGACCCCGCCAAACCGCCGGGAAGACTGATTATATTGGCAAGAAAAAGCCTTTTGGAGCGCACTTCTGTATATGTAGACTATTTCCTTTAAGACAACAATTACCCTCATAGATCCAGGATACTGGAGATTTTCTATCAAAAATCCAGAACTGTGAGTGGAACAATGATTATCTCTTCATTACGTTGGATGTTTCTTCACTCTATACATCTATAAACCACCAGGATGGTATGAGGGCATTGACATATTATCTTGACCAGAGACCATCTGGGTTTGTACATCACAGTAAGATGCTTAGAGATATGGTTGAATTCTGTTTGACTAATAACATCTTTATATTCCAGAACACTTTATTTCAACAGTTATGAGGTGTAGCCATGGGGGCCAGCTTCTCCCCCCAGTTATGCTTGTCTCCACATCGGATGGTGGGAGGAGCTGGTCCTACTCAAAGAACATGAGATAGCAGTCCCCAAAAACATCAGGGTTTGGCTTAGGTATATCAATGATCTTTTCATCATCTGGCAGGGGACCCAGCCAGAGGCGGAAAGATTCATTGAAAACCTTAATATTAACAACCTTAACCTAGAGTTCACAGACACTGTAAGTGATCAAATGGTTAACTTTCTAGATGTACAGATCTACATCAGGGAAGGGAAAATTGACATCAGATTACATCATAGAAAAACTGCTGGAAATGCAGTCTTACATGCCAGGAGCTCTCACCCACACCATCT
This sequence comes from Triturus cristatus, assembly GCF_964204655.1. Lineage (NCBI taxonomy): Eukaryota > Metazoa > Chordata > Amphibia > Caudata > Salamandridae > Triturus > Triturus cristatus. Next base: position 1,638,251,033 of record NC_140589.1, read on the forward strand.
AATACAGAGTATGCCGTATGGTGAGATGCTCCGATTAAAACGCATTTGCAGTAATGATTATGACCTACTGATAGCCCAATTAGTTAGCCAAAGAAGGTTTCTTGAAAGAGGCTACTCTAAAAAGACAATCTCAGCTGCTATAGCCAAAAGTAACGCTATAAAAAGAGAAGCTCTACTGACACCTCAGTCAGGGTCAAAGAGATCTAGACCTAGTAAACCAAACACTCAGCAAGAAAACACCGAAGCCTTCCGAATTATTCTTGGCTATAGTAAACAAGCGAGAGCCGTCAACAATATGATCAAGAAAAATTGGCCGCTTGTTTTAGCCCCTTCGCCGCGGCAGGAATTTCGCCGCGGTGCTGGGGGGTGTTTGGGGGCAGTTGCGGGTCCGCTGTGCTCGTGACGGAACCACTCCGTCACGAGCCACAGTTGAGCTGTGCTCATGACGGAATGGTTCCGTCACGTCTCTGCCCACTGCGCTAATCGCCCGCACAGGCGGGGAATTAGCGCCGCGTGGGCGGAGCGGCCGCCAACGGCCACAGCATGACGGAACCACTCTGTCATGAGCACAGCGCAACCGTGGCTCATGACGGAGTGGTTCCATCATGAGCGGGGAAGGGGTTAAGCGATCCAACTATAGGCCATCTGCTACCCAGAAGGGCAGCTATCACCTACAGTAAAGCACCTTCAATGAGAGATGAGTTGGTCCGCAATGATCCTGGGAACCAAACTAAAATCACTTGGCTTTCCCAACAAAAGGGCTTTTTCACATGCAGACCCTGCAAGGCGTGTCAATGTGGGGTCAATAAATCCTCCTATAGAACACCTTTCAGCGACCAGGAGAAACCCGTACACAGAAGCCTGACATGCAAGTCGGAATTTGTGATCTATGTGCTGGAGTGTCCGTGTGGCCTACGTTATGTAGGAAGCACTATTCTTTGCTAGCTGACGTGAAGCACTGAATGGGAGAAAACATCAACAGTACATTTCTAACTTGTGAAGCCAATGTGACGCCACAATAAGGACCAGGAATCAATGAATATGGTTAAATGGTTTTATTTTGGATTGCCAATCGATCCAGTATATATGCAAACCAAGAATAAGTTCAGGAACTGCAGCAATATCATAGGTAAGATGAAGTATCTTAGTAGGTTAAGGCACAATAGAATGACATACCGAACTGTGAAAATCAAAATTGTATAAACACAGATTAAAGCAAACAGGTCTCCATAAAGAAACTTCCCTTCTCTCTCTTAAAGATGAATCAAATATAGTGTCATTTATCAAGCGTCTCTAAATCAGGAGCATGGAAGAAGGAGGTGTCAGCCTGATCAGACTCCAGTAGAAGTCTTAAGAAAAAGAAATGTGTTTAGCATAATTTTTCAACCTTATCAGAATAGGGCAAGCAGAGAGGTCCGTACCTGTCAATAACTAAAGGGAATCTCTCCTGACTCAAACTATAAAACAGCAATTTAAAAGTAACAGGAGATTCAGAAACATCGTATCTCGGTTCACACCACCAGGAACCAATCAGATCACTACTTGAGTGCATCTGCAACATGACTCCAGATTCACATTCCATCGAACTAAAACTTCGGTTCTCAACCTTGAACATCTTGCCACCCTGCTATATGATGAACAGAAGGCCTCTTTCGACTATTGTTTCTCCACGTTTACTGCCAAGTTTCCCTTCTTGCCTCTCTATCAGCCGTCTAATGCAGACTGTAAGCCTTTCTCTAGCTAATGTAAATCATGACAATGAACCTACAAGGAAAGGAGAAAACATGCTGGGAAGCAAAATGCATTTTAAATGAGGCCTGTAGTCAGGTTAATATAAATGTACATTTAATGTGCACTTAAAATACATGGTTATACATGCATACGTGTAATTTTGAAATAACAGTAAAATGTAGGCAAAAAATACATTTACATATGCAAATATAACTTGAAGTGTAAGTGTAAAACATGAATAAAGAATACATATCCTCATGTTTAAACTAAACATTAGTGCACATGTATATAAATCTCTACTTTCTACGGTGAATATATTTCATTAATGTGTTTATGGTTCAGACACATTAATAAAATTAAGACATATAATTAATATAATGTCAAATGTACATATATAATTGCATTTCTGTGATGTGTAAGGGGGGGGGTCTAAATTGTGCTGCAAGTGATATTATTGCCAGATGATAATCTCTTCTCTCTAAATTCCTCTATTGGTATTGGATGAGCCAAAGCCTCATTTTCTTATGCTGATGGCCTTTGATAAAGTCATTTAAAGGTAAGGTTGTTTACTGGAAGTGAAGCAAGAATAAATTACATATTCCGAATATGTCTTTGAATCTGAATTGGCACAGTCCATGGCTATTGATATTAGTTTAATTTGTTTACTATCCCCTTCAACTCATTACAAGGTATTCCCGAGGCCCACGGTGACTTGGAATGCTTCTTATGAGCCCCAGAATAGAGTGACCCACATGCTCTGCCTTATGGTTCCCTAGAATCACTTTCTATACCAAAGTTTTAACAATCTTTCTGGGGCACTTCTAAGATGATGGTAGAATTTCATGAAGGCTGCATCTACCTCGAGTGTTTGCAGAACGAAACCCAATTCCAGCCTTATTTGTGCTTGACTACTTGTGGACGGTAAGTCAAAAGTCACCTTGTAGGTTTTGTGGTGTACAAGGTCCAGGCAGCCCTCAATTCGGTCCAGATAGTGTAATACAGTGGGTATTCATTTTTTTCTTATTTCCAGTGTTGAAGCAGGGGGCCGGCTGTCTACCTTCCTTTACAGCCAGCAGAAAGGATAAATGAAGGTGGATAAAGGTAGAGCTTTTTTTTTCCTACGATCTCAGTCCATATTAATTAAACCATACTTCCCAATAATTACATGTGAGTGTACTGTTTAACATGTGCCTCCCCATGACCATTTATGCTCAGGTTTTCTCTCTTTCTCAAAGATCCCGATTGTAGTTTTTGCTAGGGTGAGCGGACAAACAGGGCTTTAAGTGGGCCGGGTCTCACCGGGTCTGAGCACCAGCAGTTTTTTTAAAGGGGGCCTCGAAACGGGTCTCTATCGGGCTCTATTTTGTGCCCTGGCACAGGCGGTCCGTTTTTTCCCCAGGCTGCAGTGACAGCAGACACATCGATGTGCGCGCGGTGAGCGTTGTAGGGGAAGGGAAATCCTTTAAAGAGAGTCATTTTCTCTCTGGATTTCTCTTCTCTTTTTGAAACTCAGAAGCAGCAACATCGTTGTGGTGTCACCAGGGCTTTAAGTGGAAGTTTTTTAAATATTATATACAAGCCATAGTTGCTGCTTATTTATCTTCGGCAACTAGCAACCATTGACAAAGCCAATAGTCCTGACTTGTAGGCATGATGTGACAGCAAAATAGAAGTCGGGGTGGCACACTGTGCTAAACACAGACTTCTAGCTTATGTGTTTTTAAGCCACGCCCTTAATTATATTTACCACGCCCCTTTGAGAGACCCCACAGTTTTTTCATCCCGCTTAAAGCCCTGCTGACAAATGTTTTTCTTCTTTATACCTGTCTAGCTGTTGCAGAGTTCTAATCAGGCCAACACAAGTCTAGTCAAGAATGACCGGGGCATCTGCATATTGCAGGATCTGTATTAAGTTTGTGCTTGGTTTTGGTGGGAAAGCCATTACTTGTAATAGTGTTGTACAAAGATCTGCTGTATAGAGGCTGAAGAACAGTGTTGCAACCCTGCTTTAGTCCTTTAGGTCCTGTCTTGTGTCAATGGTGAAATGGCTGAATAGATCTAATGAGTGCAGCAAGATAAAGGTAATATTCAAAGCTGCCTGCCTATTGTTTAGAATATGCTTATATTTGTAGGGAGATCTGAAATGGTACGTCCATTTTAAGACCATTTGGTATATCTTTGAGGGGTATATTTTCAAGCCCCTATCACCACCACGTCAATTTCATGCGCCCTCGCAAGACGTACAGCGTAGTGTTTTTTTCAATGAAGGACGCGAGAGGAGCAGGAAGGAGATCGGCCAGGCAGGGGAGGCGGCAGACACGCAGGTAAGTGCCTTCTTTTTTCATTTTTAATGAATTTGGGAGGGGGGAGGGAGCGGCTAACTCCGCTCCGCCTCAGAGGTGGAGTTTTGCCTACCTCCGCTTTTGCAACGGAGTGCGGAATAGGCAAATCTCTGCAAACTGCGCTGGGGGAGCAGAGTTACCCACCCAGGGTTACTATTTACAAGGGTGGCGAAAATAGGAGGTAGCGCCAAAATTAAGACCAGGGAAAACCTGGTCTTAAACAGGCGAAACGAGGAGAAATGCTTTATTTCTCCTTGTTTTTGCTGTTTCCATGTGTGCTGCCTGGTGCAGCACACATAGAGACAGCAACTTGCCTATGATTGTTTATGTGCAGGAAGGTCCCCCTTCCTGCACATACACAATCTTCCCCTCAACACAGGCACTCTTGCACAATGGTGCAAGGGTGCCAGCGTTGGCGCTTGGCAGCTAAAGTTGGCACCAGCGAAGGGGGAAATGTAGGGCTGCACCATATTCTGGTAAATAGGGTGCATCCCTGCATTTCTAAAGTGATGAAGTGTGTTGTTAGGCTTCTTGGCTTAACGACACACTTCGCCACTTTCTTGTGAATATGCCCCTTAGTGTCAAGTCTTTGCTCTGCAATGGAAAAGACCACTGTGTGTACAAGTATACCAATATGATCAGTCCTCTACTCTAAGACCTTTTTTTAAATTGAAATCACTGGCCATAGTCATATCAGATTACAACTCATCAGGATAAATGCTTCTAGTGCAGAATAAAAGTGATCTTTAATGGTGTTTCTTCCAGATTGAAACATTTTAAGGTAGATGTTAATCAGTAGAATTTGACCATATTACCCTGGCCAGTTCTCAGTCATGACCACTTGCATACTATTTGTGCACTGGGTGACGTGGACAGCTTTAGCTATTAGTGCAGAATTGTTATCAATCAATAGTCCCCAAGCAAAGTGTCCCTAAGTGCATGAACTTTTAGGGAGGATTACAACCTCCCGAAACTCACACTCATCAGTGGCAGACGATTGGAATATCCATACTGCACTGTGCATCTTTAATCCAGGCTACGGCAGGGATCACATCTCATCATCAAGTCAGCATTGTCATCCCACCGTTGCCCCCTCCCAATCAGTTATCTTCCTTTACCTTGTGTCATCTCTCAGGAATATTACTCCCTCTTTTCAATCCTCTTCCTCCCTTCTAGCCTGATTGTACTCTTAGATGGAATGAACAGTACAAGATGGTATTTCTCCCTCCCTGTTCTGTCGACGATTTCATGGCATTGATTTCTTTTGTGGGCCAATACAGTAGAGTTTGCTCTTCGTTGGACATCATTCCTATTGGTTTAAATTCTATGGACTCTAAACAGAAGGGAGAGTGAGAAGAGGAAAGAAAGTCCGCCTCTCTTTCCTTACTGAATATGTCTGACAAAAAGAACGAGCTAGCTACCATGCCGATCTATTTTTATACATGTCATTGAACTAATGTCTCAGAAATAAACGTTCTGTTTTATAAAAGAACCCTCACCCACCAACCTAGTTGGTGGCATGCTCCATCATTGCAGAGTGCATCTTAGGTGTGCTGCGACGCCTGATTACAGCGAAGCTGGTTTCTTTTCTTTATGATAATTCCTTAGGTAGGGTTAAAAATCGTGGTGGATGTGCAGTGAAAAATTAGTGAGATCTCAAATGCTGGTATTTGGGGGGGATATTTCAGCCAATGATGCTTGCTGATTTAGTCACAGTTTCTTTCTTCAGGACCAAGGTACTAGGGCAAGAAACCCAATTCAGTGAACGCACACTCGCTAAGGGGGAGGTATATTCGTGAATTACGATTTTCACCCAATGTCTTGTAGTTTCTGAAATTATTAAATACAGCAAGACAGACATTATGCATTATGACATGGTAGATAAAAAGCACTGATGAGGATAATGCAGAGCTAGCAGCAGCAGGCGTGTGTCGTGCAACAAGCAACTGGGTACGTGCTTCCAGTTTCCTACGAACATGTTGCATTCAAGACTCATGCAGTGTTTTTTTTTAACATTTATAGGTCTGTGTGAAAATCACGGTGTATGTAGTTTTTTTATAACCTTAAAGGACAATTTCAGTTCAAAGTGCTCTTTCTTTCCATCTGCCCCATATTACTAGTTGCGACAACGAGCACCTCTCAGCACATTATGCCCATACCATTCAACCGTAGTCATAAACGGTTGTGCACGCAAACAGAAAACCAGTGCTGTGTAGCAACACAAGGCGTGTGTGGCCTGGAGTGGGTGGGGGGACATAGTCTCTCCTCCTATGTTAACGCCTTAAGTACATTTTATGTTTTATTTTTTTTAATGCATGTGGCACAACCAAAACTGTGCGGCATGCCATCAGGTCTAAGTGATAGTAAACACAACAGGTATTAGAAATGCAATAGGTCTCGCATTTGCTTAAGATAGAGCTATTGGCGTTGTAAATGGCATTGTAATGACAATGTCTTTTATCACATACAAACATTTTAAATGAAGGACCATGACGATTAACCCTTCCCTGTTAGGCTCTTCCCAAAGTACAACGTTTAAAACTTGGCCTTCTTGGGAAACAAATATCTGTTCTAACACTATGCGATCCGCGGGGAGCCCAGGAAACGAGCAGAGACACGGTTGTAACTACGAAAATAACCCAAAATGGGCTTAGGGGTGGGGGTGTTTAACTTTTTCCCCTCCCCACGCCTAGGAAGCCGTGTTTAAGAATGTAGCAAGGGGAGGCTGGGCACCGCGTCCGGATAATATACACACCATGTAAAACAGAGTCCGAGAAGTGACAAGCAACCCCCTTCACCCCCCCCACTCCTCTGACTCTTCCTCTCCCTCCCCCTCTCCCTCCACTCCCCTGACTGTTCCCCTCTCCCGCCCCCCCCCCGGATCCTGCAGAAGGAGCCCATGGTTTTTCACGGTGCAGTAAACAAGTTGCAGCGCCTTCCGTTTTGACAGAGCTGACTGGGGCGAGGAGGTTGACGAGGCTCACCAGAGAGTCACAGTCACACACTAGAGTTTGGAGGCACAAGGAAGTGAATGGCCTCACCTCTGTCACACAGTAAGCGTCACAATCGGGGATACATTGAGTTGGGGTCGGGAGAGGAGAGAGAGAGTCCCAAATGAGATCATACACATTAAAATAAAAGTCGAAGCACATGGAGGTGGACAGCCTGACGAAGTTCACGCAGTGTCTGCAAAATAGCCAAGATTTGTTGTAGGCATGGTGGGAGGAAGAGGCATGACCGAGTGAGAGAGTCAACAGCAGTGGTGTTAAACTGACATCTATGGAGGCAAAAAAGTTGCGCAGAAAGTCAGTGGGAGAGCCGAGATTTGGTAGGGAAGGTGAAGGGACTCTGGGTGTCACAGAGAGGTTTGTGGCAAAACCGGGGTTAGCAGAGGTATGGAGATAGACCGGGACTAACATGAGGCTACTCATCCTAAAGTGTATGCTTTCAATATTGTATGTTTCTCATACAGAATCTGTTGCAGAGCTGATTGGGGCGGGAGTAGATAGGAAGGGTGTGGGCGCAGCATGGTGTTACAAGCGCAGGGCCCATGGCAGAGCTCAGTGGGGATCGAGGGGTTGGAGACTAGTGAGCCTTGTGTGATAACAAACAGCGTTTGTGACAGAGGTGACTGGGACATGAGGAGCTGGTGGCAGCTTGCCCAGGATCACACACCACACAGAATCTGTGGCAGATAGGAGGGATGAGGGCCTAGGCTGGAGTTGAAAGCACGTGCCACTGGATGTGTGGTAGAGCTGACTGGGGTGTTGGGGACTAGCCTAGCTTCACAACAAACATTGTTTTGACAGAGCTGACTGGGGCGAGGAGGTTGACCAGGCTTACCGGAGAGTCACAGTCACACACTAGAGTTTGGAGGCACAAGGAAGTGAATGGGCTCATGACCGGGGATACATTGAGTTGGGGTTGGCAGGGGAGAGCGTGAAAGTCCCAAATGAGATCATACACATTAAAATAAAAGTTGAAGCACATAGAGGTGGACAGCCTCAGTGTCTGCAAAATAGCCAAGATTTGTTGAAGGCGTGGTGGGAGGAAGAGGCATGACCGAGTGAGACAGTCAACAGCAGCGGTGTTAAACTGAGGTTTACGGAGATAAAAAGGTCGCGCAGAAAGTCAGTGGGAGGCTACTCATCCCAAAGTGTATGCTTTCAATATTGTATGTTTTTCGTAAGCAGTGCAGCACACCGTTCGAAGCGCACGCGCCTCGAGCTGCAGCGGGAGAGAGAGGCGGAGGGGTGCACCCGTGAGTGGTGCGTGCGCGCTGGAGAGAGCAGTCTGCTCTTTTTCAAAGCACATACTCGTGATTGTGGCACGCCGCTGCGCACTCCCGCAGGGCGTATGCCGCCACAAGCATGAGTATGTGCTTTGAAAAAGAGCTGCACGACGGCTAAAGGTCTCCTATGCAGCGCCTGCGCTCTGCGTAGGCGAGACCTAAAAAACGTGTGAAAGCTTCCCCGTATACCACCTACTTGTGCTGCTATCAATTAGGGCAACATGGATCTGGAGGGAGGCGGTGCCTATAGTCACACTCTGAAAAAGAGGGGAGATAACTGAGCTCCATAAACTTAATTCCTTCGTCTGTATCAGACCGTAAACTGCTCAAGTGCTGTGGTCACTCCCAGAAGGGAAGCGACCTCCAGCTGAGACCCCCTCCCCACCGACTTACTTCATCAAGATCTTCCACCTGCCATCATATCTATTGCGGTCCTGCTCGGGATCCGGATATTGCTGAGATACCGGCCAAAGCGGACTAAGCAGTGAGACCAGAGTCCCGATGCTTACGCTTTAGTGCTTAGGCTTAGGCTGACGTCATGCTGCCCAAGTGGCTTTTCTCATTGGGAAGTCCTGTCTTGCCCACACTTAGTAACCGCCCATCTAACAACTTAACCCTCTACCATCCTTGAGTCCCGTTTGCGATTTACCAGGCGCATTGATGTCAAAAGGGATGTCTATAGCTCAAGGCTTGTGTGTGAAGGATTATTAAATTAAATAGTTCCAAATCAAAGGCATATATTTTTGCAACAGGTATACAACCACTCACAAATAGGTGATTTACAAATAGAGAGGAATGTTTTGTTTTATCGCTCAAAATCAAGGGCGCTATCTTTTGCACCAAGGAGGGAAAACATCCATTACACTGATTTACTTTGATATGGCATGCTCCATATCACGTGTAGTAGCTTGTTATCGGTAAGGGTGTATATAAGTCAATAGTTCTGGTATACTGTGGTATGTGTGAGATTTCTCTGTAGCTAACAGTAAGTCTGAAAAAGAGCTCACCTGTTTTTCAAGACAAATCAAATCTAAGGGATTCTTCCAAATAATAGAGGGGTGACTAATCCTGGTGTCACCCCTGAAAACTGGTATTTGGTGAAATAGCCACTGTGTGAACTGGGAGAGTGCTCCACAAATGGCTCTCCTGTTCCCACGGCCCTTTACTAACCGAGGCAGCAAGATGATAGAGGACTAGTGGGTGAATCATGCGAACCCTTGCACGTGGAAGGGGTTGGACTTTCTACCCTATGGAGATTGCGTTTCATGGTATGTTGTCATTTAGCTCTATTTTGTGTGTGGACAAGCAATAACTCCATCGTTGTTCTTTCTCAAACAGGCAACTCTGTAGGTTGTCCTGACTTGATTCCAGTTGTTCAATTACAACCCATCGCATGTCACTCAGCGTGGGGCCTTCCTTTAAGAAATAGTTCATCATGTTCGTGGTGGTTAATTTGCATCTCACGTTGCTGCGATGTTCGCAGATCCTGGTTTTGATTTTCCTGCTTGGTCATTCCTATACATCACATCTGGCAAGGGCATGTGATCATGTATATTTCGTTCATTGAATTGCAATTTGTGTGTTTATTTATCATCCAAATCTTGCCAGGTTCAAGATTAAGCATCTTTGTAGTCGTGGTCAGATGGCATAAACTACAATTGCCACTAGCGTAATGGCCCACTACTTCAGGAAGCCAATTATTCAATACAGTGTTCCTCTGTTCAGAGGATCTTTTGGGGTGCGTGGAGACGAGACAATCATTCAGACTCCTAGCTCTCCTAGCTGTCTTGAAGGAGAACAGGGGTTTCTCCTAGTTAAGTGTCCCTGTTTGTAGTATACACCAATGCTTATTTATTAGTTTTGTCACTTGAATGGAAAGTGTACTGTAAGTAGTGACACATGTCAATGGTGTGGCGTCATCCATCCTGGTTTGTAATTCTAACAGGGCCTTTCTTTTTTCAGTGTGTGCGCGTTTCTGAATGGTCCTTATGATTTTTTCTAGATAGTAGCGTTCCCATAACTTCTCTGTGAGGGGTTTAGCTTGTGCTTTGAAGTCTTCAGTTTTACTACAGTTTCTCCTTAATTCAAGATGGCCGACCAGTAAGGAGCTCCGGCCGGGAGCTCCCGACCAGGCATCGCCTTTCTAGTGATTTCCCCCCGATCTCTACCATCCTCCCGAGATCCTCCTTCTCACCTGGGCTCCTGATGTTCAGCGGTCCACATTGCATTGATTCCCCGCTTGCGAACTCGTGAGTCGTGGAGGAAGATGGGCTCGTGGCTTTCCCCCATTGAGACCGAGCTAGCGTGGCCGACGCAATTATCTCTGGGGGCTTTCTTCCCCTGCGGGTCATCTGCAGTTGTCTTTGAGGCTTCCCGGGCCGTCCGAGGTCCAGTGTCAGAGCTAGGGACCTGTTGCGGGCCGTGGCTGCAGCAACCTGAGCAGACTGGGACCCCTGAGTGGCGAGGGCGGCGAGAGGCAGACTGCCATTTTTCCCAGGGGAGTCCCCCGAGCCCACGGAGTTCTCAGCGGCATGAGGACCCCTGACGCAGCCTGCCACACCTTTGCTCTGAGAGAGTGGAGGGCTGATGCTACTCAAAATTTTAGCGTGGCGCTGACCACGAGAGGCGGGAGGATTGAGAAACGGGCAATCATGGCTGCCTGACTCAAAAATGGCAGCTCCCTGGGACAGAGACATGGTCTCACCCTACTGAACAAGACGGCGACCTCGCGGCATAGGGAGTGGCGCCCTAGCGGACTGATGCTGCGAGCGCTAGTGCCCCACTGTATACCTGCAATACTTGATAGCGTAATCGCCAATCAAGGTGAGCTGGCATGAGCTGTAGACCCCTGGACCAACGAGAGCAGACGAGCCTCCTGCAACCTGAGACAGCCCCACTCTGGCACCCAGTGAGTCAGCGAGCCGTGGGGCATGAGTACCGGAGCTTGTGGGCATGCCGGCCAGACGCAGCTACTGAGACTTTCGTGGCCCCTCAGGTCCAGTGTGAGTGAGGCTCCCCGTTTGAACCATCGAGGGTCCCCATGAAACATTCAGGTGAGAGAGGGAAGGAGGCCCAGCCCCCGCCAGTGAAAGTGTGCAGCAAACTTTGTTCCATACGGAGCACACGTTTGGGCCCCTCCCCCATCAGACCCATAGTGCTGGATGCCTGCGTGTATCTGGGGCTTCCTTCTAAGTCCCAGTCTAAGTCCCTGGGACCACTATTTACTCGAAGCTGAGGCTGATGGGTGCCTGACCCTTACATGGCCGCCAGTGGTGACTTTCTTTCCCCGAGCTGAACTTTTCCTTACATAACCCTACCAGGACTGTGCTTGACCTCAAGATGGCGCCTGGATTTCATTCGGACCATGGTTTCCCCTCCCCTCTCCCCCCACGCTAATCTGACAATCTCTGAGTACACCTGATCACTATCCTGACAGCAGAGTTCGAGCATTATGTCCGACGCCCGGTGGAGCTGCTCTGTTCAGCTATTGAGGAGATCGGCCTTGGTTCATCCCCTTGACCGTCAGATACCCAACCGGACTTTGGGCACAGTTTCTCCCCGTCTCCCTGTCTCGCCCATTCCCCCCCATCATATTTCTGTAACTTTTTCCTTGTTATCTATCTATCTATCTATCTATCTATCTATCTATCTATCTATCTATCTATCTATCTATCTATCTATCTATCCGATGCCCGATGGAGCTACCTTGAGAGCTTTAGGGGAGATTGGCTGTGGATTCCCTTCTTGGCCGTCACCTACCTAGTCAGTCATTGGGCAGACTTTCCCTTCATCTCTCATACCATCTACCCCCTCTTCCTCTCTCTTCTCACTCCCCCTCTCCCCCCTATTTGTCTCTCCTTCTCGCTGTTTAAGGTGTCGCACATATTTGATGTAACGTGTAATTATCATTGTTGTAACACTGTTGAACCTTATGTAAAGCTCTCTGATACCCTCGGGTCTAGCCAGCGCTATATAAAACTCAATAAATAAATAAATAAATAATCTCAGAAATTGCCCCTAGGGTAAGTTCTCCCTTAGTGCTCTTGTGTGGAAACTGTCAAATTTGAGTAGTGTTCTTATCCGTGGGCTTGTGGTAAGTTCTTGTCTGTAGTTCGCCATCTTCTTCAAATATTGTCACATCCAGGAAAGAACTCGTACTGGCGTTCACTGCATGTGTGAATTTCAAAATGATGTTACGGTCATTAATCCATTCCCAAAACAGGTCAAGTGACTGTTTTTGTCCGTTCCAGATGATCAGAATATCGTCTATGTATCGTTTCCATAGTTTTATTCTTCCTCTTTAGGGGTTTAGCACCCAAAATATGTCTTTTCTCAAAGTTGAACACATAAAGTCCCACCACACATGGGCAAACGTGCTTCCCTTTGAAGTAACAAATGTTTGGAGTTACAATATCCCTTCAAACTCAAAAAAATTCATCGATAGGGCCAAGTGCGCACAGTCCATAATGAACATGTGGGGGGTGTTGTATTCCCAATTTGTTTCATCCAAGGCGTCCCTGATGACGGTCATAGTTGCCTCCTGCGGAAGGCTGGTGTACACACTCTTTATGTCATGGCACACCAAAAGACTGTCTTCCGGATCAAAGTCCACATCCCTCAGTACATTTAGCAGATTCTTGGTGTCCTTCAAATAAGTGGAGGTGCCCTGTACTAAGGGTTTCAGAAAAAAGCCACAGAACAGGGAAAGTGACTCGAGGAAGGAGCCTATTCTTGAAACAATTGGGCATCCCAGCAGTGGAGTCTTGTTTTTATGAATCTTAAGGAGTGTATAGAAATACGGTGTTCTGGGATTCATGATGCAGCGAAAGTCTGCCTCTTTTTTGGAGATGTTACCTTTATATTCTGCCTCTTGACAAGATTCTTGATCTCCTTCCTTAGTTCTGTGGAGGCGTTCAGGGGTATAATTCTACAGTTTTTCTTGTCATCCAGGAGTCGCCTGCACTCAGCCCTATTGTCCTCCTTGTCCTGTAACACCCTTTGTCGGCCTGTTTAATGATCATAGTTTTGTCTGATTGTAGTTACTTCAATACTTTTGCTTTTTCCTTGCTCATACTGTGGTAGGTGTTCTTCTCTTGTACCCCCTCAATTTCGTTATATATCACCTGCTTGAACGTGAGTAGTGCAATTGGTATAGTAGAAGCCTGGAGCAAAAACTAGATTTATTTTTCAATCCTGTATCTCCTCTAGGGCCTGCATCCTGAAATGGTTCGTATTTCTCAAAAAAAGCTTTTAATTTTAGTTTTTTAGAAGAATTCTGCCAGTTCGCAATGGAGGTGGGACATGAAAAGGTGTGCAGTGGGCACGAAGCCTAGAACCTTATTGAGAATCCTCACATGTGTCTGAGGACTAGTGTGTGCTGGTGCCTGGTTGTGGTTCCTTCGACTTGTGCCTGGTGTTCATTCCCATGGTGTTCTCTTCCCAGTCTACATGGTTCTCTCTTCGTCTTCTGCCTTGGCCTCTCCTCCCTCAATGCATCATTTCTGTCTCACTGTATTTGTTTCAGAAACAACAAGAAATTGGGGGAAAATCATATTAAAATGTATCCCTCAGAGGCGGATATCCTAGAGGTAGTTTTGAATTTCACTCACAAATTCCCCACATCCCAAAGAAAAAAAACGAACTCCGCTGTAATCAGGCATCACAGGACAACTAAGATGCACTCTGCATCTTAGGTGGGAACCCGTGATGAAGCATGCCACCAACTAGGTTGGTGAGTGAGGGTTCTTTTAAAAAACAGAGCGTTTTTTTTCCTGAAACGTTGGTTCAATGGCATGAATGACAATAGATTGGCATGGTAGCTAGCTTGCTAAATCCCATTCTGACAATGTTCTTTTTTGAAAAGTGTGCTAAATCTTACCCGGATGGTGTCAGATGGCTTTTCTTTTACAAATCATAGTGTTCAGATGTGTTGGTTCAAGTGGATCAGCTGAAGTGAACTAGGACTAGCTTGGTGTTATATAGGGGCATATCAGCAACAACCGGCGATAATTATCGCTAAGCGCACTTAGTGCTAGGATAATTATCGCCGGCTAGCGTGGATTTTTATCACTGAGATAGCGTGCTATTAGCAACGTGTATCTCAAAAGCGATAAAAATACTCACACTAACTGCCTTACATGAGAATATCGCTGGAAACCCAGCAATAATCTCACGCAATGTGGCGTTAGCTTGATGATAGGGACTCACAAACTTAGCCATGATATCCACCTTCCATAGGATATCATGGCTAAGTCAGTCCTGAAGCAGGCATAAGGAAAGTAGCGATAACAGGGGTTATCGCTACTTTTCTTGGCGCTATGCTTCATAGCGTGGGGTTTGATGATAGGAGAAATGCCGCTTAGCGACATTTCTCCTGTCATGCCAGGTCAGGAACGCCCACTTTGCATCTCATTAGAGATGCAAAGCTGGGCGTTAGGAATTCCTATGCTAACGCAAGTTTTCACACGTTAGCGTGAGCTTGCTAATTAGGCGATAAAATCATCGCCGCTTTTCGGCCGAAAACGGCCGCAAAAGCGGCGATAATTCTATCACCTCGCCTTGCTGATATGCCCCTATAGTGCTTTGTTTATTATAGAGGGTTACTTTCAATGTAAAGAATGCTGTGAGGTTATTTCACTGAATGTTCTGTATTGGAACCATGTCTGAGCATTCAGTGAGCTGACCTCCTTGAGGGATGTTGTACGTTTTCTTCAAAGAAAATTAAATCTTATTTTCTTCAGCCTGAGTTTCTGAAGCATTTATTTTTACTGAACGTACATCGCTTCTAACACTTGGATATTCCTGAATTTTTTTTTTTTTTTTAAAAACCTTTATTTCTTCAAGAATCTGGACACAGCTATTCAGCCGACAACCCGGAGGTTCGGCAGCTTCATTAGGAGAGTATAGAGAATCGTCCACAGTACATTGAAGGAGCAGTGAGAAGGTTCCATTTTTAATAATTACAAACACACAACAAACCCCAGCAAGGCAACAACACTGAATGCCCACGGTGGTAGCCCCCCAGGGGGAGCCGGACCCCAATCATCTAACGGTCACAGTACTATGATAAGAGGAAAAAGGGGGAAAAGCAGAGGCCCAAGAGGTCAATTAACCATCACATCTACATACGGAGCTGGAATGAAGGTCAAGAAGAAAGCTGTTCCTCGGGGGGATCCAGATCAGGGGCAAGACATATTCCCCCCCTGTATTGGTTCCACCGCCCCCAGATGGCATGCCACCTCCGAGGGCGGCCTCTGGCGCAATATACTGTCTTCTCCCTGAGAATACTCCAGTCCATATTTTCTTTCCACGCAGTTAACGTGGGGGGCCCCCCGGAACCCCACAAGCGCGCAATGTCCCTCTTAGCAACCATGTTACCCAGGGTCACCCACTGGGTCTGTGCCTCATCATGGTCAGTGGGCCCCCAGACATTCAGGAGACAACACCGCGCCTCCGGCTGCATGGCAATGCCCGTCACCTCCCCCATCACCGCATGAACTCGCCTCCAAAATTCCGTGATGACACCACATTCCCAGATGATATGTAGGAAAGTACCCACCATACCGCATCCCCTCCTACATAGGCCTTCCTCAGAGAATCCCATATGAACCAGTCGCGGCCCCGTCACATACACTCGATGCAGGATCTTAAGCTGCACCAGCCTCAGACGCGACGGGATCGCAACCTCCTTAGGAGAGGAAACAGCAGACTGCCAGTCCTCATCGTCCAACTCGAGTCCGTCCCTAGTCCACTGGTCCCGCAGCCCCAGTAGCACATCAGCCCGAACATTTATCAGTTTCTTGTAGATGAGCGAGATCGTGCTCTCCGGCATATGACCATCAAGGATCCGGTCCTCCAAAGGAGAGGACTCAGGCACCTTCTCACCCTCCACAAGGACTGACCGCAGGGCATGACGCACCTGAACATATCGGAAAAACTCAGACGCCCCCAACTCATACTCCTTCTGCAACTCTTCAAAGGACTTCACCCTACCCTTAATCAGCATATCTCCAACCCTGGAAATGCCGATCAAATCCCATTTATCAAACCCTTTCGTATGCCAAAGCCTACCCAACCTTTCAGATTCAAACAACGGGGCAGCTAAGGTGAGCCTATCCTTCCAGCCCAGAGAGTCAGTCGCCATCTTCCATACACGCACCGCCACCCCAGTGGGCCCCGTGAGGGATGAGTCGAGGGACCGCGAGTACAATGCCCTAAGATAGTTCCCACCGCACAACAACCATCTGTCCATGGCATAACCAGGGCTGAGGGCCGGGCCATAGAAACCGTGGTTAATCGCGGACAACTGGGTGGCCCAGTAATAGCGTCGGATGTCTGGAAGCGCGATACCCCCGTCATACCATGGAAGCGTCAATTTAGCAATCGCTATCCGCGGCCTCCCATCCCACAACAGCGTCCGCTGGAGGCTTTCGACCTCCCGAAAGTACTTGGCCGGCACCCAATCTAGAGTGTTTTGCAATGCGTAGAGGAACCGAGGAAGGGACATCATTTTGAACAAGGCAGCGCGCCCGACGAGGGAGAGCGGCAGCCTCCGCCAGCCCTCAACATCCCGCCGCAGGCGCGCCAGGGGGGGGAGCAGGTTTCTCTCATACCGCAAAGCGGGGTCCATGGAGATAAAGATCCCCAGATACACGAAACCCTGCTGAGCAATCTGGATCGAGCAAGTTCGCGGGACCGGCGGAACCTCACCACTCAGGACGTATAAATACGATTTACTCCAGTTGATGACGAGACCCGAATTCCTACCGAAGGATGTAAGAACGTCACAGACCACTATGAGTGAGTTCTTGGGCGAGGCAAGATACAACAAGATGTCATCAGCGTATAGCGTAATGCGGTCCTCGTGGTCGGGCGACCACCGAAGGCCACGTATATCCGGGTGCCAGCGTATCCACGCCGCCAGAGGTTCAAGAGCAAGGGCGAACAACAGAGGCGACAGAGGGCAGCCCTGCCGAGTCCCCCTCCCAAGCCGGAACGGAGTCGATACCCGGCCATTTACCACCACGCTCGCAAGGGGTCCCTCGTACAGCAACCTCACCCAGCTCACAAAACCAGGGCCAAAGCCGAACTTGGCCAGCACAGCCCACAAATACTCCCATTCCACCGTATCGAAGGCCATCGTGGCATCCAGAGACGCCACAATAGCCGGTTCTCGCAGCGTGCCAGCCCTGGCGATCACCCCATGAAGGCGCCGAAGGTTCAACGCGGTGTTGCGATGCGGAATAAAACCGGATTGATCCGGGTGAATCAAGTCTCCAAGTACCCTGACCAATCTGCCCGCCAGGATTTTAGCCAGGATCTTCGGCTCGGCGTTGAGGAGTGATATGGGCCTATATGAGGCACACTTATCTCGGGGTTTACCATCTTTATGTATCACAACAATTGCCGCCAGCCTCTGGTCCAACGGGAGGGTCCCACTCCCCCGCGCCTCCACAAACATGGCGCGCAGGTGAGGGGCTACCCTATCCGGGAACAATTTATACAGGTCAATCGGCAAGCCATTCGGGCCCGAGGCCTTGCGCGAGTTCAGCGCGCGAATAGCTCCCGCCACCTCATCGACCGTTAAGTCTCCATCCAGATCATCTCTATCTACATCAGAAAGACAGGGCAGAGCGATATCCCGCAAGAGGTCACGCGAGTCCCCGGGCGGCCTATCCGACACTGAGGCATAAACCTTACGAAAATAGTCCGAGAAACACTGGACAATCCCCTCAGGTTCCACAATCACCTCTCCCCCCTCACCCGTCAGCTCCGGCACTACTCTATTAACCCGTTCTTTTTTATCCAGCCAAGCTAGGAGCTTCCCGGCCTTGTCACCAACATCATACAGGCGGCCCTGCTGCTCCCTACTGAGGGTCTTAGCGGCATTTGTCACAAGGTCCTTATACTCGGCTTGCTTCAAGCTCAGCTCATGCAGTGAGGCCGCTGTTACCTCCTCCTGTAGCGCTCCTTCCAAAGCCATGATCTCCTCCTCCACCTGCATAACCTCGCCATCTCTCCGCCGCTTGGCCGCCACTACAAGTGAGAGGGCCTCCCCTCGCAGAACGGTCTTAAATGCTTCCCAGAGCGACACTGCCGAGTCCACGGACCCCTGATTATCCTTGAAAAAATTATCAACTGTCTTCACCAGTGCGCTGCGCATCTTGGAATCTCGAAAGTACCAGGGGTTAATAGGAGCCACCCTTCCCCCTCCCTCTCGGCCGACATCCAACCTGACCCACACTGGCGAATGGTCCGATATGCCACGCGCCATGTGCCTGGCCTCAGAAACCAAAGGGGCGTGCACAGCCAAAGTGAGCAGATAGTCAATCCTAGAAAGGCTACCATGCGCCCCGGAGTGGAAGGTGTATTGACGCTGTGTGGGGTGTCGGAGCCTCCAGCAGTCTATCAGGCCGAGTGTGTCTAGGAAGTCTGGAAGCCACTTCTGAGCCCCCCTGTGTCTCTGGGCGGGTGCCTATCCAGCAGCCCAGAGCCGACAGCATTGATGTCCCCCCCTACCACTAACATACCCCCCGGGAGATCCAGCAAGGCCCTACCCAGATCCACAAACGTGGAGGCCTGCAGGGCTGGAGGGACATAAACCGAAACTAAAACCAAAGTTCTACCTTCCCACCTCCCCGCCACCGCCACAAACCTCCCCCTATCGTCAACAACGGTGGAGTCCACCTCAAATGGCAGCGAGGCCCTGACAAGGATGCCCACACCCCTAGACCCAGAGGAGAATCCCGAATGAGCTATGAATTTATAACCCTTCCTATTAAGAGCATAGCACGTGTTACCTATAAGGTGTGTCTCCTGCAGTAGGGCAACATCTGGCATTGACCGTTTCAAGTGTTGCAAAACTATCCCGCGCTTAATGCGATCCCCCAAACCATTAACATTAACACTTAAACCTCTACCCCCCATCCCCAAACACAAAGAGGCCCACCCCCCCCCCCCGAAGAGCCACCATGGGACAATACCGAAGATGATCACTACGCCTTGCAGAAACAGACCCCCCAACAACAACCCCAAAATCCCAACCATCCCCCCCACCCTGCACCCCTGCTGCAGCTTACAAAGCCCCCCCAACTTGCAGTGTGCCTGTCGCCCTACAAAACCCAACATCTACAAAAAGCACCCTAAGGGAGGAAAGAGCTCCCCTCGTCCTCCCGCAACCCTCCGCATTTACTGCACTCTAATCAAGTCATCAAATAAAGTCAAATCGAGTCAGACCGGCTCCGAGAAATCAGCCCTGCCCATCCCGGCCACTGTCCCCATCCGCGGCAGTATCCTCTCCCGTCCGCCGCCGGGGCAAAGCGTCCAGCCATTCATCGGCCATAACAGGAGATTCAAAGAAGAATGTCCGATCTTCATACACCACACGTAGTCTGGCAGGGAAGAGCATGGCATACTTCAGATCCCTCTCCCGAAGTCGCCTCTTCACCCCCAGAAAGCCCTGTCTCTGCCTCTGCACCTGCTGGGTGAAGTCCGGATAGAAATTCACCGACGCGTTCTGGAAGGGGACCGGGCCCGTCACCCTCGATGCTTGCAGGATAGCGTCCCGATCTCGAAAATGAAAGAGCCGGGCGACAATCGGCCTCGGTGGGGCTCCCACCTTGGGCCTCCCACCCGGCACCATATGGGTCCTTTCAACCGCAAAGAACTTCCCGAGACCCCTAGGCTGCAGATGGTTAAGCACCAAGTCCTCGACGAGCAGGTCAACCGAAGCCTCATCCGAGGACTCCGGGACCCCGATAACGCGCACGTTGTTGCGCCTGGCCCGGCTCTCAAAGTCCTCCAGCCTGCGGGCGGCGAGATCACTCTCGGTCCTCAGCTTACGAACCTCGGTCTGCAGCTCCGCGACATCATCAGCGAGGCCCGTGGTCTTGAGGTCCAGGGTTTTAACCCGTTCATTCGTTTTGCCCAAGTCCGCACGGATCAGGTTGACATCCACCAAGATGGCATCCACCTTATGCGCCAGGGCATCAAACTGCCTCCCAATCGAAGTCTGCATCCCTTCAAGCGCGCCCATGACATCCTGCAGCGAGAGCTCCGGGGCCAAGGGCGAGGCCTCCTTCTGGGTATCTGGCGACTGGCTCAACCCACTCGGTGATCCCTTCTGCAGAGCATAGCGGTCCATATTATTGACCTGAGTATAGGCACCCCGCCTGGTAGATTTAGGCTTCAGCCGATCCACCTCTGCTTTACCCGACATGGTTGGTACCAAGCAGGTCGGTTCAGATAAGACGGCCCTCCCCCAGCGAGAGAAATCAGGAGTGATCAGTTCTGCAATGGGCCGCCAGAGTAGCATGTAGAGCGTCCAAAGGAGAATGAAGCCACCAAGAGCTCTCCAGGGGCAGGGCAGACAAAGGGAGAGAAAGCGAAAGTGAAAGGACGGGGACCTCCATCCGACAGTTCACACCTCGCCTGGCCGTCAACTAGAAGTCGGGCGTCCTGCCAACTCTAGCCCCTGGCATTCCTCGGAGATAGGCCGCAATCTTCCGCCATGCATAACTCCAGTTCCCGGTGGGCGATCCGACCGCGGGTAGCATCAATCGCCTCCCTAGCAGGTCATCTACACGATGCCATGCATACAGACAGGATTAGAGACAGGATAGTCGACGGAGGGCGCGAGGGTCTCGGGAGCTCAGAGCTCACGTGGCCATCTTGGTCAAGCGCTAGGCTCCTCCCCCGATATTCCTGAATTTGATGGTGGTAATTGCTGCACATTTTCAGAATTTGAGAATACCAATCTTCCCATACCTCTTCAGCTGGCTGTTAGAGGCAGGTTTGCTGCAGTCAGTCATAGATCCCCTTCTAATTACGGCAAATCTCCTTACATATGACTCCTTCGCAGAGGCTCCTCTTCATTAGATCCACTCTGGATACAGTTCAGTTTTGAGTGTTGCTTCTACCTCAACGAGTCCGGGGTTATAACCCTGATGCTACAATCTTTGGCCTGGGTCTCAGTGAGAGTGACTCTGAGATTTCTTGGTCTTTTGGCCTCCTGCATCCTTCTGGTGGACCACGCCAGGTGCCTCGTTAGGGCTCTGTAGTGAGATCTGAAGTCTTGGTGGGCTCTGCACCAAGGAAACCTAGCGAATTGCATCCAGGTATCGGTGGATACGGCAAAAGATCTGCAGTGGTGGCTGCTAGACTGCAATTGGACCAGTGGCATGACCCTCTCTTTACCACACCCAGAGCTGACAGTCATGATGGATACATCATTGCTGGGTTGGGGGAATCACCTGGGAGAGGTGGAGATCAGAGGAGTTTGGTCTTCAGCAGAGACCTGGCTGCACATCAATTTGCTTGAGTTGTGGGAGATTCATGTGGCACTAAAAGCCTTCCTCCCGTCCATCAAGTAGGAACGGATGCAGGACCTCATGGGCAGCACTACCGACATGTGCTACTGCAGCATGCAGATTGGGGTGGGGGTCATGTGTCCTGTGCCAGGAAGCTTTACATCTCTGGAACTGGCTGAGTCATAAGGGCATTTACCTAGTTGTACACTACCTGCCAGGATCTTTAAAAGCCAGAGTCTTTGAACTCAGTTGGCATTGCCTAACGGATCACGAATGCTGATTACATTTAAAGGTGGCGTAGGACAACTTAAAGCAGTGGGGAGAACCATGGCTCAATCTTTGCGCCACCGCCAAGAACATGAAGTGTCCAAGCTTTTGCGCGTTTGTTTTCCCAAGGCAGTTTTCCCACAGAGAACCCTTATGACTAGAATGGAGCTTAGGACTTCTGTATTCCTTCCTGCCTCTACCTCTTCTGCACAGAGTTCTGAAGAAGATCAGTAAGGACCTTGCTGTGACTACTGTTTAAGCTCATTGGCAGCCCTTTTGGCCTTTCTGCTGTTACCCGATCAACCATCGTTATTCAGATCACCTGTTGTAATGTGTTTTGGAAGGGGCTAATACATTTCCAACAAAACCCTTTGTGATGCCACAATGGGACCTTAATTTGTCCCTTACATTCTTGTTGTGCACTTCATTTGATCAGATGCATAGCTGCTCTCTTCGTCTCTTAACCCCTTCCACGCGCATGACGGAACCACGCTGTCATGGGCCACGGGCGGCGTGTGCTCATGACGGCGTGGTTCCGTCATGCTGTGGCCGCTCCGCCCACGCGGCACTAATTCCCTGCCTGTGCGGGCAAAATACTGAGTGGGCGGAGTCGTGACGGAACCACGCCGTCATGAGCACAGCTCGCCCGTGACTCATGACGGCGTGGTTCCATCACGAGCATGGCGGCACCGCGCTCACCCCGAACCCCCCCAGAGCCGCGGCGGAATTCCCGCCGCAGCGAAGGGGTTAACCTTCAAATATGTTTTCTTTCCACGGATTACATCAGCTCGTTCCGTGAGATGCACGTCCTGTCTGCCCAGCAACCATATACCACCTTTTCCCCCAGTCTAACTGGTGCTCAGGATCAGGGCAACCTTCCTACCAAAAGTTGTGATGCAGTTTGAGGTCAGACAGTCTATCTCTCTTCCTGTATTCTTTGCTCCACCTTATTCATCCAAGAAGGAAGAGGGGGGCTACATCGCTTGGAGCCTTATTGGTCTATGTTGCAGGGTGGGGTTTGCAGGAGAAAAGAGGGGAAAAGCAGTACAGAAAAGAACAGTCTCTAGATGGATAGTCCTCTGCCTAAAGATCTGATTGGCACTAACAGTCAGGCTTATCTCAGAGGCAATGTGTTAAGTGTTTGCGCAACACATTCACACCAGTGACACAATAAAGACACCACAAAAGAGACTACACACAGTATTATATGAAAATATAGCATATATTGTAAATCATAAATCATAGACCAAAACGACATGAACCAATAGTTGTCAAAGCATCACAATGCGTGCAATAAGAGAACAACTGATATGGTGCAGACATTATGAAAATCATTACTGAGCATACTATGCAGGCCTATTATATAGTATTTGTTATCCTAATCAGGGCAAGGTAAAATGACATACATCAGTGTATCAGGACTAGTGATGCCACAGATAATGGAATAAAAACAAGAATTTGGGGATGTGGCCGAACGGGCTAGGGCAGTCGATCTCAAATCTAGGAAACCGGGTTCGAGTCTCAGCAATGACGCTCAACATCCTGTGATTCTGGGCAAATCACTTAACCTCCCTGTGCCTAACAAAAATGAATGTGTCCTTGTGTAACGTAACTGGTGCTCATGTAAAGCGCTCTGATACCCGATACCTTCGGATCAAGATTGCGCTATATAAAACTCCGGGGAAAAAAAGAACACAGGCATCACAACCACTGTGCATATTATGCTTTTTCTGGTGGATTTTCTGGATGTTTCGGTAGCGCCTGAATCTTCACCTTACATATGCATGGTAAAACATTTGTAAAAGCTATTCAGCATTTTCAAACTAACTGGGGAACAACAGCTGTGGCTAGCTATCACCAACAGCATGTAATATGGTCAAAAGCCAGGGTACAAGATGTGTGTTCATTCATAAGTGTTGGGAGGAATGATATGAGTCATGCCGATATATTGTGATAGTCAAGAGAGGTGAGCTGTGGAAGAACTTCTGAAACTGAGCTTCTCATATAGGTTATGTAGTAACTTAGATGCTCAACGTAGCGTACAGGAAAAACTACACTCCTACTCTAGGGAATACGGTAATTCCTAAGAGAAACCCCCACAGCACCTTCCTGCATGCGGGGAGGGTTTCATAATGGGGTCGGGACCTCCATCGCGGTTCGCCCTGTACTGCTTGGAACACAAAATACG
This sequence comes from Triturus cristatus, assembly GCF_964204655.1. Lineage (NCBI taxonomy): Eukaryota > Metazoa > Chordata > Amphibia > Caudata > Salamandridae > Triturus > Triturus cristatus. The sequence continues at coordinate 1,638,275,159 of NC_140589.1, forward strand.
TGCCCTACTAAGTCAATGCCGTTCCCAGGTAAGCTTTATCCAGTGAAAGAGGTGGGGGGAAGCACACACTGCAGAAATCTGTGGGGAGACCTTGCTGGTTCCCCCGCGTATGCCACAGTAAAGGCAGCTGCCTGCCAATGCACAGAGCGGCTACCGAGCAAGGCGGTTTTGCCAAAGTACTCAGGCCCAAGTTGCAGCACATTTGGAGCTCTTCGGGTCCTCAGCTCCAGTCTGCTGCCAACCCTGCCTCCAGGTAGGGCTGCCCACGATGCGCAGGACATTTGCTCTCCCCAAACTGAGCCACTTTGAATCTTGTTCAGGCCTCTCACACTGGGCCAGTGTGGAGAGACAAGAGTCTTGCTGGGGTGGAATCCTCGCAGATGCAAGTGGGGCTGGGGTGCAGTGGTATCCTACCCGTGAGGCTGTCCCTCAGCCTTGGGGACTTGGACGCATCCGTACCGTCTTTCATCAACACCCGCCCTGATAGGAGTGCTCAGTGCAGTGTGCTCGCCAGGTGCTGCCCTCTCCTCAGGAACACAGCACTTCTCACGCACTTCTTGGGCCACTGAAGTAAAGATTCAAATCACCTACCGTACGCTGCTCCAGGCATTTCTTTCATTTACCAAGGAGGAAGTACTTCATCCTGCTAGTCGTTGGGTCAAGGATGGGGAGAAACTGAAGCAGTCGCCACGCACTAGGTAGAACGACAAGAAGCATAGAACAGCGCTCACTATGAAATGAATCTGGGGAGCCAAGGAGCCTAAATAGTGCTCCTTGGAGAACACTTGGAGTCACAAGCAAGGAGCAGCCAGCAGGCCAATTCATAAGGCGATTTGCAAGGTGTCAGTCCCTTCTGCAGCCCAGCATGTAGGTAGCTGGTAGCAGACCAGCACAACAAAGCAAGTTGTCCCAATGGGGGTTCCTCCTGGTAGCACAGCAATCCTCTTGTGCAGTATTTAGAGCAACCAGCATCTGGTTACATGTCCCATGCAGTGTCTAAAAACATGGGGTCAGAACCCTTATACATATTCTCAAAATGGTGTGGATGTTACTTCAAAAGAAATCTTAGGAGTGCATAATACCCCCATCCAACCCCTGCCATGGCTCCAGACATCAGTAGAGGGTAAACGAGCCCTTTGTGTGAGGTCAGGACACAGCCTAAACTAATGTAGGTGCACCCCGCCTCCCTCTCTCCTAGCCCAGGAAGACTATCAGTATGCAGATACCTCTCTTGTTACACCAATCCTTTCCTGTGTGATGGCTGTCTGGAACGTATGTACTAAGACTAGCTGGTACTCTGCCCTAGACATGGCTTGAAGTCAGACTGCAAAGCACAGAGTCATAAGCACATAGAAATGCCCACTTTCTAAAACTGCATTTCTACAATAGTAATGAAAAATCCACCTACACCAATAAGCAGGATTTATCACTACTATTCAAAACATACCAAACATGGCAACACTACTCCTTTGAGATCAGAAAATACCACTTATAAGAGAATTCCTAATGCTAACCTATGCTAACCTATGAGAGGGGCAACACTCACTGTAGTGAAACACGAATTAGGGTGTTTGACACTACCAGGACATGCCACAAAATAAATGCAAATGTCCTACCTTTTACCTACACAGCACCCTGCCCATATGCTACCTATGGGCCTACCTTACGGGTGATCTATATCTAGTAAAAGGGGGGTTTACGACCTGGCAAGTAACTTTGAATGCCATGTCAATGTGGCAGTATACTGCGCATGCAGGCCCTGCAATGGCAGGCCTGAACAGGTTTGAAAGGCTACGTCTGTGGGTGGCGCAAGCATTGCTGCAGGCCTACCAGCAGCATTTAATTTCCTGGCCCTGGGTATATGGGATACCACTGTTCAAGGGACTTACAGGTAAAATAAATATGCCAAACAGGTGTAAACCAATCATACCACAAGCACTTTAGCACTGATTAGCAGTGGTAAAGTGCCAGAGTCCTAAAGCCAACAAAAACAGGTCAGACAAAATACAGGAGGAAGATAAAAAGTTTTGGAATAACCCCGCAAAAAGAGCCAGGTCCAACAGCCATTCAAAAGACCCACCACCTGAGAGGTTACTGCTTTAGTATCTATTCGCAAGGCGAGGAATCGGCAGTTAGAAGTGACTATCAGAAGCACAAATTCCTTTGCGCTTTCTGGCGGATACTTTATCTAACCGCAGATTTCTCACCGACCTACCAACATCCCTACTCTATGGAATAGATTCATTTCTCCCTAAAAGATCCCAAATTAGAGATCTGAACACTGTTTATTCTCATCCCTATTGGCTCCGTGTCCCAACAGCATGGACAGGATCAAGAAAGAAACTGACATCAGCGCATATGGGTGTCGACTATATGTGGGTCTGGCGTCATTTACGGGGTAGGATAGAGTCGACGTGGAGCCACACACCGCCACTTGACTAGGGTGAACAGATTTTGTAAAGCAAAAACTGAAACAGGTCAGACATAGAAGTAGGACTAAAGGCAGACAATGATCAAGATACATATATACACATACATAAATACATACATACATACCTCCCGCTACTCTGTTTTCCCTTGCTGGGGTACCAGCCGACTACCTCCTGTGTTGCCTGAAAGAAAAATATAAATTATGTGAGTTATTTCAGAGTTTAGAAGCACCTGTGGAAATGCAAGCCTACATTTAAATTCTGCTTTTTTTGCAGTTTTTATATAGCACGAACTCGACCCAAAGGTGTCGGGGCGCGTACATGAGCACCAGTAACCTTACTTTTTGTTGTAGATTTAAGTAGCGCAAACTCGACCTGAAGGTATTGGAGCTTTACGTTACACAAGAACACATTCATTTCTTGGTAGGCATGGGGAGATTAAGTGATCTGCCCAGAATCACAGGATGTTGAGCTGACACCAAGACGCAAACCTGACACCCCAGTTCCAAAGTCGGCAACCCTGACTGTTAAACCATGCAGGATCAGTTGACTCCCATCCCAAATGCAGGGACATTTCTTTAAAATTATGAAAAGCATTGGGGCGCCGGGACTCTCCCTGCCCCGCCCCACCACGCTTACCTGAGCGGGCCACTGCTGTTTGTAGTCTTGCTTTTCGCATTATTTATTTAGGACTAAAAGTCCTAGAATGCAAAGAAAAAAACTTTCCCTGGATCAACTTGTTAATCATGCCTGGACCTGAGATCTTAAGAGTTCTGCGTAACGCATACAAATAAACATAGGTGAGTGTTTATTGCAAATGGTTGTTATATAAAAGGAAAGTAACATTAAAGCAAAGTAAAAACCAAAATGGCTCCGAGGTTGACAAGTTTGAGTTAAACAAAAGAAGTAAACCCGATCTTGATTTTCAGTGTGGCTTCATAACATCCAGATCTGGCCATGAGGTTTTACTAAACGCGGGTATGAGAGTCGCTGTCTCAGGCCCAAGCGAGAGGCAGAAAGGCCTCGTTGGATCACAGGTGCTTGTCCAGCGAGGGTGTAGTGTTATTACTTTCATGTCCTACCTTTATGTTGTATATAAACTCATGCACAGTTACGCGCCATGTTTACTTTTGTATAGGGCCTGTTGTTCTGTGTTCTTTCTCCATGGTTTCCAACTCCAGATGAGCCCGTGGGAAATTCATGGAGGCAGAACCTGTAGGACGTCGTCTCCCATGTCGCGCAATAATCACAACCCACTAATTCTTGTTATAGCAGAAAAGGACACTTTATTAAGACAGGTACATTTTCATCACTTTAAGCAAAACAACTTGATAAAGAACATTGGCATCATAAAAATCCCTGAATTATCTTTCACAAAACCCTCAACCTTTTGAGAATAAAAAATACCCCAAACAACTCAAACGAATCTTCCAGAATAAATCCCATGTAATTGCAAACCCCATCTTTTTTCTTCCCCTCCCCTGCATTCTATCCTTCCCCACCCCTGAGGGATGGATAAGTCAGCTTCAGACTTTCGACCCCCCAAAAAGCACCTAAATGTAAGGAAAAGGTAGGGATTCATTACCTGTCTTAGAGTTACGAAAAAAGGCTTCTGTTTTTTTGGGTGGGTCAACAAAGGATTGTACACACCCTTGGCTCTACCGCCGCAAGTGTAGTCCTGCCAAAACAAACCCTAAATATAACCTACCTAAATCTGGCCCCCTCACCTACCTACACCTATCGCGAAGTGTGGCTTGTTCCACCGCGACCGCACAAAAAAACCCAGGGGGAGACCGGCTCCTGCCAAGCTCCCCCTGGCTCCCCATCGCGCAATAATCACAATCCATTCATTCTTGTTATAGCAAAAAAGGCCACTTTTACAAGACGGGTAAATTTTCATCACTTTAAGCAAAACAACTTTATAGAGAACATTGGCAACATAAAAACCCCTGAATTATCCTTCACAAACCCCCAACCTTTTGAGAATAAAAAATACCCCAAACAACTCAAACAAATCTTCCAGAATAAACCCCATGTAATTGCACATCCTTTTTTTTTCTTCCCCTCCCCTGCGTTCTGTCCTTCCCACCCCTGAGGGATGGATAAGCCCGCTACAGACTTTCCACCCCCGTAAAAGCTCCACCCAGGAAACCAAAGAGTTTTCCTGGTCCCACAATACAGATTGTTGAAAAGGAAAAAACATTAGAGACTTTTTCTTTTGGTTTGTTTATTGATTTTCATAGCATAACAACCATAAAATACATCATTATGTTTACATGGTTACAGAATACAGTGTAGCATTTGGATACATCGCAGCAACAGTTCAGCAGTGACAGTAAAATACAGAGCATGACTTAACAGAGATTGTGTAGTGGATTGTCATATAGAACGTCATTAGTCCTCTTTCCTAGCCATCATATATGCAGTGAATGGACCCCAAATTTCATGTGGCTTGGAGGTACTTGGCAGCTTTTCAGCATAACGTGTTAGTTGGTAACGACAATATGCAATATCTGTTAACCAATGTTCATGCTTAGGCACAGGTCTGCCTCCCCAGTGAATGGAGACTCTTCGTTTTGCTAAGAGTAAAGCTATGTCCACCAGTTTGCGATGAACAGCCTTGATTTTGAGCACCTAATAAACATATTATCATATTACAGTCTACCTGGTCGCCCACCATTTCTGTCAGTATACACGTAATCTTTTTCCAAAATTCATATATCCTTGGACAACTCCATGCCAAATGCCTAAAGACCGCATTATCTTCACCACAACGTATACAGCAATAAGAGTCTCTTAGACCATATTTATAAAGTTGTGCAGGCGTATAATACATTTGCTGTAAATATTTGTAATGAATAAGTCTGAGATTCCCATTTGCGTTCAATTGACCTGTCATCCTACAACACGCAATCCATTCATCTTCCGCTAATGACTGGGAGAGTATACTGTTCCATTTCTCCATGTGACCCATTTCAACATTAATTGCCTCTGTCTGGGAGGTTCTATATAAGCGAGTAACCAGTTTGCCCCGTGTCTGTGTTGTATATATTAGTCGCAGTGCTGCTAATGTCGGGGGCTGCTCAGGAAAACATGGGTATAATATCCGCAAGGCTGCTTGCAGTCTCCTATATATGAACGTTAGCATGACTGAGCCATCCTTATCTCCTACTAATCATGCAAGCTCAATAAATTTCCCGTCAGGATATATATCTCCCATTGTATTTATCCCCGTGTTTTGCATAACCTTTAGTGAGCCTGTCTCACCCGTCACAGAGAGCACCGTATGATGCAACAGTGGCATTGCCGGAGCGTACAATGGCAAATGCCACGCCCTTTTCCCCAGCTCCTGCCATGTGTGAGCTGTACAGCACACTGTATCAATTTTGTCATTTTCAAATACAGTGGTGGTGTTAACAATCATTGCTTTGAGCAGTGTTGGGTGAACAGCGCCAGCCTCCACCGCCAGATGTGGCGTGTACAGTGGTGCATGTTGCCAGTAGTAGGCACATTGTGCTTGTGCACAAAGATAGTATAATTGCAGATCAGGTACTGTAAATCCACCCATTTCATGCGGAAATGTTAGCATCTCTCATTTCATTCTCGGCTTTTTACCACTCCAAACTAGTGTAATTAGCAAGGTGCATAGTGTATTAAAGAAATGTTGTGTTAACTTTATGAGAATATTGACAAATAAATATAAAAACTTCAGAAGCACGACCATTTTGATTAATGCTGTTCTATCCGCAAACGTTAAGGGGAGTTTGGTCCATCTGGTGACTCCGTGAGTCGTGTGATTGCGGTTCCATAGTTAGTCCGTATATTTACCTGCGGATCTCTAGGGATCCAAATACCCAAGTATTTAACTGGATCCGTCCCCCATTCTAGCGGATACCCCAAGTCCACCCGCGACGTGCATTCCGTCATTGAAAGCACAATGGATTTTTTCCAATTAATGCTGAGTCCTGAGTACCATTCAAAGTGGATATATTCCCGAATTAGCCGCTCTAGATATACTGCTGGCTCACGTACATAAAGCACCATGTCGTCCGCATACATGGATATTGCCAGCGGCCTCTGGTGGAAGCGCAGCGCCGCCTGTGCATGCCGTTGACATACTACACAGGCCAACAGCTCCAGTATTCCCACAAACAATAACGGCGATAGTGGGCAGCCCTGCCATGTACCGCGCCGGATCAGGAACGTATCAGACGTTTGCCCATTAACACGCACACGTGCCACTGGATCCGTATACAACAGCTTGATCCAGTTTGTATAAACGTAAGGCACCCCGATGCGATGCAACACTGCAAACATATACCTCCAGGGGAGAGAATCGAGCACCGTAGCGGCGTCAAGTAGGACCGCCGCAGCCGGCAAGGTAGGTTCGAGAAGGTGCAGTACCGCAAATAGCATCCGCAAATTGTGTGCCGTGGATCGAGTAGGGATAAACCCTGACTGATCAGGTAGTCCCATATCAGGAAGCAGCAACCGCAATTGATTTGCCAATACCTTTGCTAGAATTTTTACATCCGTGTTCATAAGCGAAAGGGGTCTATAGGACTCACAGTTATCTGGCACCTTCCCTGGCTCTAATAGAGTTATGATCAGCGCTTGACAGAGTGTGTCCGGAAGTCGTTGCTGCTCATATGCCTCTTCATACATCTTGTGCAGATAAGGTACCAGCAAGTAAATGTACTCCTTATAAAATTCTGCCGGGAGCCCATCTGTGCCCGCAGCCTTACCATTGGGCAACGCAGTTATAGCCTCCCGAATTTCATCCACCGTCAGCGGGTGCATTAAGAAATCCTGCTGTTGTCGCGATAACCAGACCAGGGCTATGTCCTCTAAGTATTGCGCTATATCGTCTTCTGTTGCTGTGTGCCTACTGTCATACATAGCTTGGTAGTATTGCACAAAGGAATTAAGAATGCCCGGCACATCACAGCGAATAGTGTCATCTGCTGCAATAGTTTTCACTATACGGTTTTTAGTTCATGGTGCAGCAATTTTGGTGGACAAGGCTCTCCCAGGTCTGCCCCCCTCTCCATAGTGCCTGGCCACCCATCGACGCGACATGTGCCTCACCTCCTGATATGCTAGGTCGTTATATTCAGTGACCTATGATCGGATGCTAGCCAGTATGGTTCTATCTGGTGTGGTTTCATAGCTACGCTCGAGGAGCATCAGTTCCTGTTCCAACCGCTTAAAGGATCCCCTTAAAGATTTGAGCATTCCTGCCTGTAACCCTATGCATATTCCATGGATCGTGACTTTAAACGCTTCCCATAGCGTGCCTATACTTTGTACTGATCCAACATTATTAGTAAAATAGTTTTCTATGGCTTACCGCACCTCCTCACGGAACACCTGGTCTTGAAATGCAGAAGATTGCAATCTCCATTGAAATTGTGGTGGTGTATGTGTGGGTATGATCATGGTAAGCAATACTGGAGAGTGATCTGACAGTGTGCGAGGAAAATGCCTAACAGTGGTGATCCATGAGTTCACATCACACGTGGTCAGCCAGTAATCAAGGCGTGACCATGACTGATGGATATACGAATGGCATGTTCCCTCCAGCCCCTCTGGATGTCTCAGCATCCAAGTGTCTAATAAATACAAATCTTTCATGCCATCCTTGACAGCTTGTGCGGCCTTTTTTACTGTGCACTCTGCAGTGGAGCGGCGGTCGAGTGAAGGGCCTAACATAACATTATAATCGCCTCCGCAAATAATCGCAGCCGGTGGCAAACTATGTACCTTACTCCACAGCATTTCATAGAAACCATGGTCGTCTATGTTAGGCCCATATATATTCACAATAGTCATCAATGTACCGCACAACTTCCCCTGCACAACTATATAGCAGCCTTGCTCATCTTCATCCACATGTAAACTTTCAAACTGGATATTTTTCCTGGTTTAAATCATAACACCCCTCGCATACAAGCAGTAAGAGGACATCAAGCTACCCCCGCCCATCTAGTGGACACCGCTGCAGCTGTATGCTTAGTAAGGTGAGTCTCCTGCAATAATGCCACCTGGACATTATGGCGGTCCAAGTAGGCTAGTGCCTGCCTTGTTTTCTTCGGGTTGTTCAGACCTCTGACATTCCATGTTACCCATGTTATTTTGTCATCTCTATTGTCCACCATTCCTGCCACACAACGACATGTCTATGATATAACCTGCATCACTTATGCTTATATGTTTCTGTTGTACCCTTTGTATTCTGTACTTCACATTGATGTTTTCGGAACATACCCCAACAAATCCCCCCTCCCACTTCAGCATCCCAATTATGCTAAGGATCCCCAAAGTAAGGAACAAAAAATATACAATAAACCATCTGCCCCGCTGTAGGCAGCTAGTCTGCCCACAGTGCTCACCCTTAACCTAAACTCTGTGGGGTGTACCCTCTCAGAGGTTGCTAGCTGCCCACCGACCCCCTAGATGTATTAAGGGGGGGTCAGGGCATTCGTAGGGATTTCCACCCAACCTGCAACTTGACAGTATGTCGGAAAAACAGCGCCCATAGACGCCCTCCATGTCAGCATTCTCAACAGAGGATTAAAACAGTGAACATTAACTATTGGAATTCTTAATGAGAGCCCCAGCGCCATACCCTGGCGTATAATAGGCATATCACCTCCAGATCAGCAATTGGGCAATTATATATTTACATTATGATCTCAGCATCATATCCCAATTCTGCATACCCTATTGATTACTATCTATCAAGTATCGGAGTGTGTGATGCCCAGGGTCCCACCAGCATCGAACATTAGCAACATCTTACTTTGCAATCTTGTTCCGAAATAATCAACAATACCAGTCTAAATTTGGTCCCCAACGCAAATGTTCGATCGTCATTATCCGCATCATCACCAGCTTTTCGTGAAGGCTCCTGGTGCTCCAACTGTCACACAAACTGCAGAGCATCCTTGGGGGATGTGAAGATCCTGGCTTTGCCCCCTGATTGTATCCAAGGGCGCGCTGGGTACAGCATTGCGTACTGCAGTTTCATTGTTTGCAGCTTGGCTATTATAGGGCGTGGGGGTGCAATGTGCCCCTTCCACAATCAGCATGTTTGTGAAATGCTCCGCGCCTAACATGTCTTTAAGCATCTCCTCTACATACAGCTCCATTCTACCTGTATTGGTGGACTCCGGCACCCCCGTAATGCGAAGATTATTTTGCCGGGACCTGGCTTCCAGGTCTTCGTCTTGGCCTGGATTACTGCCAAAAGTTTCTCTCATTGAGTACAGTCGGTGATGGTTTCAACGTTGTCCTCCGTGTTGGATATGCGCTGTTCTGCCTCCGTGATCCGCGAGCTGTGCTTATCGAGTTTTGCCATCATATTATCCATGCGTAGATTCAAGTTATCTATTTTACTGTCAATAGAATGGAGACTTTACTGCATGGCAAGCATCATGTGTTCAAGCTTGTTAGTGCTGCCAGCTTCCAGGTCCGTCTCAGTGTCCGAAGCCGCCCGTTGCTGTGATTTCGTGAGACGCTTGGATTCAAAGGAAAGCTTGGCCTGCTGCTGTTTTTCTGGTTTACCCATCTTTGCTCTGAAGTCAACAAGGCTCGACACTGTACCTCCACTCCCCTGCTTTAGAGGGGGCTCCACCGCTGACCAGTGTGGTATTTCCTTAGATGACAGTAGCCCAAAAGGATCAGTTACTGAGTTGCCTGGGTCACAGGACCCACGTATAAATACAGCCGTAACCCTCCGCACAGCCTCAGAACATTGTTACAGGCCAGGCCCATGCTTCTAGAGATTGCAGCTCGTCGTCACACTATCCAGGCCCTCCGCCGGCCTCACCTTGCACTAGGAGGGTCAGGTTTACCGCAACTCTGCCAACAGCCGGCGTCTGTTACTCCCTGTTAGCCAAAGCGCCCCGTCCAGTAACAATGGGGCCATTAGTCCCGCAATAACAACAAGAGGGTGAGGGAAAATCACTCTTGATCCCCCTGGTTAATAATAAATCAACAACAAAAGAGTGAGTTAGGTAAGGAGCAAACCAAGAGAAAAGGCGTGGGCAAAAACCAAAATAGTGTTTTAAAAGAACCCTCACTCACCAACCTAGTTGGTGACATGCTTCATCATCGGGTTCCCACCAGAGAGGCCGAATGCCTCTCTGGTGTGCTGCAACGCCTGAATTACAGCGGAGCTGGTTGTGATAGAACGGAAGGTGAAAGTTTAAAAGGTAAATGGTTTTAACCAATAACCAATTTAATTCTGGTAAACCAAAAACCGGATAAAAGCAAGTGAGTCGGACAAGAGCCGGCCTATTAGGTGGGACAAGGCTCGTCCTAATTATGGATAGGTCAACATGTTTCTGCTTAACATGCCTAGTTGGCTAAGCATTCGTCAGGACCATGGGGAGCACCACGGCGGTATGCACACGCTAAGGTGCACCCTAACCAGTGGTGTTATTAAACGGTACAACTTACTCTTATACCGCAAAAAGCCATCCTATAATTCAGGGGCTAGTAACGCCTGTAAAGAAAAAACAGACAAAAACAGACATAACACACATAAAGATATATAAAGACAGACACTTTGTGTCACTTGAATTGCTTATACTTTATGTGATTCAGGTGAACACAAATGGTAGGCCCATGCTGTGACGCGGGAGTCTGTGTTAAATAACATTATGTGGTTATAAAAAACTCCCACAGTAGGGTGCGGTGCTCCTTAAGGGCTAAGAGGACCTATACATTTATAGGTGTCTTTCATTACGATACTTAGCACTATTTGTGTCTGTGAAAAAGTTCAAATAGAACTGTATTGGCTGGTCGACCAGCGATATGCAGTCGACAGGGGCTATTTAGCCATTGTGTATGCCGAAAAATAGCTGACTCGTTCAAGTGGAGTGCATGCTGAAACGAGCGCACATAGTGTTTGCCAGGCGCCGTTGCTCCAGTGCATGACTACAAATAAAGTTGGTAAAAACAACAACAACATGGAAAAACGGGGCTGAACTCTTACTCAGTACAAAGGTATTGTTAGCGTCATGGGTCCGAGAGGGGGGTAGTGAGCTATAGTATCTGTGAGGGAAAAACAGAAGAAACTGAATTGTCTAGGTACTCACAGGTGGACCTCTCTGGGACCGAATGGATGACGGGGGAAAGAAATATCCACTTACTTCCATGCTCGCACACTCCCGTGGAATACCTGGCTTCGTAAGAGTTCAGCCCCGTTTTTCCATGTTGTTGTTGTTTTTACCAACTTTATTTGTAGTCATGCACTGGAGCAACGGCGCCTGGCAAACACTATGTGCGCTCGTTTCAGCATGCACTCCACTTGAACGAGTCAGCTATTTTTCGGCATACACAATGGCTAAATAGCCCCTGTCGACTGCATATCGCTGGTCGACCAGCCAATACAGTTCTATTTGAACTTTTTCACAGACACAAATAGTGCTAAGTATCGTAATGAAAGACACCTATAAATGTATAGGTCCTCTTAGCCCTTAAGGAGCACCGCACCCTACTGTGGGAGTTTTTTATAACCACATAATGTTATTTAACACAGACTCCCGCGTCACAGCATGGGCCTACCATTTGTGTTCACCTGAATCACATAAAGTATAAGCAATTCAAGTGACACAAAGTGTCTGTCTTTATATATCTTTATGTGTGTTATGTCTGTTTTTGTCTGTTTTTTCTTTACAGGCGTTACTAGCCCCTGAATTATAGGATGGCTTTTTGCGGTATAAGAGTAAGTTGTACCGTTTAATAACACCACTGGTTAGGGTGCACCTTAGCGTGTGCATACCGCCGTGGTGCTCCCCATGGTCCTGACGAATGCTTAGCCAACTAGGCATGTTAAGCAGAAACATGTTGACCTATCCATAATTAGGACGAGCCTTGTCCCACCTAATAGGCCGGCTCTTGTCCGACTCACTTGCTTTTATCCGGTTTTTGGTTTACCAGAATTAAATTGGTTATTGGTTAAAACCATTTACCTTTTAAACTTTCACCTTCCGTTCTATCACAACCAGCTCCGCTGTAATTCAGGCGTTGCAGCACACCAGAGAGGCATTCGGCCTCTCTGGTGGGAACCCGATGATGAAGCATGTCACCAACTAGGTTGGTGAGTGAGGGTTCTTTTAAAACACTATTTTGGTTTTTGCCCACGCCTTTTCTCTTGGTTTGCTCCTTACCTAACTCACTCTTTTGTTGTTGATTTATTTGCCATTAGTCCCGCACCAGATGCAGTCAATTTGCCTGTATACCAGTCGCAGTTTCCAACGGTGGTGGCATCCACAGGGGGGGGTAACAGCCTTTAATACACGTTGTCCACAAAACAGCTGCCGCACAACGTCTGCCGACTGCTTCACAGTTCCATCGCAGCAGTGTGCCAGCGCTGCAATGGCACCAACCAGAGGGGGTGACGTTGTAGGCTCAAAATGGTGGATAACAAGCACGCCGCCAATAAATCAAATGGCAGCCCGACAGCATGCTTTTTTCCCCAGCGATGCTTCAGACAACCAATTTCGCCACCAAGTCAGCCACTGTTAAGCAAATGGGGGGGGGGGCCACCAGCACGTCCACGCAATCAACGCACCCCCGTATCAGGAGCAGCAGATGTGCACAATCTGTCAATGCCCGCAGCACTCATGCGTGATATCTCCTCACCGCATCTATGTCTCCCGCCGGGGGGGAGCGTGCGGCCGTCTCGCTGCCGGTCTGGCTATGCCCTCCAGTTCTCCTGCATGCAATCCAGCCTAGGCATCGGAGCGCTCACCTTCACTTTATGTCACCAGTGCGCTGGCTTGCCTACACCTCCACCATACCTATCAGCCCTCAGCAGCCAGTTGCGGACGCCTGTACCTAGCTCCACAGCTCGTGTCTGCCAGCTATCACCACAGCGAGTCAGCGACCTACGGGCGCCGCCATTTTGGAGCCGGCCTGGCAAATCTTGAGAACGATGTTTTAGACGTCGCCGATCACCACCTCGTTTACATCAGCTCGTGCATCACAGGTAGGGGGTCTAGAATCACCGTTTCTTGTCTCTAGTCGATCGGGGAAATGCAGGATATTACTTGGATTGTGACCCTGACCAGCAGAGCAGCACTAACGTGTGGCCATTTTGCTTCGGGCTCACTAGCGCCCCCCTAGAGACTTTGATTGCACCATGAATTTTCATTCCATAAATTAGCGAGCAAATCCCTCAGTTCCAACAGATAATAAGCCTGTCCCAGTTGGGATAAATGAACACCATCGTCTCGAAATAAGTGGCCCTGAGATCCTGTAATGTTGCTATGTGACAACACTTTAGTGCCCATGGCTTGGCAGAATACCTTCATAGCCCGATTGAGCTTACGTCTGGCCTTTTCCACAGGGACGTGACTCCGTGCCCCTCACCAAAGTTTCCTATATACACATTCTGTCCAAATTAAACATGTGGCCGCCCAATTGTTCTTTAAAACGGTGAGGTCCAGCTTCATTTGTTTAATAAGATACAAACCTGACAAAGACACTAAATCGTTTTCCCCCAGATGGATGACTAGCATATCAGGAAAGCCCCGAGAAGAAGACAGTTCAGATAAAGTAGGAAACAAACCCGCCCACCGCATACCACCTTTACCCTTCCAAAATACTTCATGACCAACACTTGTAAGTCCAAGGGATCTGCCATAAATCTGTTGCTCTGCAAAATTTTCTGCCCATTTTATGAAAGAATGTCCCACTATCCAGGTGTGCATTTTTCCTGATAATGAGCCCTGCACGCAACCTAAATAGAAAAACAAATATTAGCATAGAGGAAAATGAAAAAACAACATCTCATTTTCTAACATAACTATCCAGGTGTGCAATTTTCCTGATAATGAGCCCTGCACGCAACCTAAATAGAAAAACAAATATTAGCAAAGAGGAAAATGAAAAAACAACATCTCATTTTCTAACATAACGAGCACAACAGGCCGATTTCCACCTCCTGATCGACCTTATATCATCCCATGCCCAACCCAACCTCGCGGCCTCGGTGGCCGCACCAATACGGAAACAATGAGTGCCAAAAAGAAAAGGATCTTTACCCAGCCTAACAAGGGCCTTTCTTAATACTGCTAACAAGTGAGTGCTAGTAACCGTATGCCCCTTTTTATTTCAAAATATTGCACCAGACTGCATTGGTGAAGTGTTTCCACTCAATCAAAGGACAACAGCCCTCCACCCCGCTGCTGTTTAAGTGAACCCACATGCCCTTGCCTAATTGATCTGTTTTTGACATTCTCAACCAGATCCTCAGTTTTTTCCTCTTGCAAGACAACCTCATCACTGTAAATACTAGTCTGGTCACGCAAACCCAATAACTCAGAAACCACCAAAAAATAACCAAATATTTAATAACCTGAAATGAAAAACTTCCCACTCATCATAACAACATATAGGTAACTGGAGCAACAGCTGTTGCAATAACTCAAAGGTCACTGGTTCCCGTAGTGGCAATGTATGACTCCGCTCTCTGCTGAGACCTTTTAACATTTTCCTCACCAAAATATCCTCAACTGGGTCGTGTCCCTACCATAACTGACCATAACGGGAAATCCCTGCCAATTTCCCCGCAATAGTAGTGTGAGATAGGCCCTTGTTTATCAAATGCAGTACAAAATCCAGTATGAATCATTTGTCACAATCCACCTGCCCAAAATGACAGTGAATGTTTCCATAACTTAAAAATTCTTTCCAAGCCTGCCGATAACTTCTTCTGGTGGTGGGAGCTACAGAGTTCTTAACTAGCTCGACGATCCTCAATCCCCCAACACCCAAACGCTCTGTGGAATCGGAGTCTTGGTGGTATCTGCCCCTGGTGCCAAACTGCAAAATTTCTGCCAATGGAAGCGAGATAGAGCGACTGCTATTGTTGGTACCAGGAATGTGTCTAGCCCTAAATACAATGTTCAACTTTAAACTCTGTAACATGAATGCCCGCAAAAGGCGCAAAACTCTTAAGTCTTTTGCTCTCTGTTGATTAAATCTACAACAGACATGAAAAGGACTGATTAATCTCAAAATTCTTCCCCCCAGACAAGAAGAGCCACAATCAAAGGGAATAGTTCCAGGAAGGCAATGCTGCGCCCTTGCTCTAACCAATGTGAAGGCCAGCTTTCTGCACACCAATGACCCTCCCAGAAAAAACCAAAACCATGTGCACCTGACGCATCCAAAAAAAGTTGTATCTGCCATTACGTATTGTCCTCAACAAAATACAATGACACTCCGTTGAAATCCATAGATCTTCCCTGATCAATCAATCAATCATGGCACTTATAAAGCGCACTACTCACCCGCGAGGGTCTCAAGGCGCTTTAGAATTCCTGATCCTGTGATGAGGGAGGTAAGCACCAGACATTGACATTCCCAGCCACCTACAGAAAATCCTGCCTGCCCTGACCACTCCAGAGGCAAAATTTTAAAAAACCAACAAACGCTGGACTTGCCCGAGTTTCAATTTTGACTGGTCAATGACACTCAACAAAAAGGACCGGATTTCTTGCACTTTCTCCACAGGCAAACGGGCTGTCCTATCCAGTGTATCAATCTCAATTCCTAAAACGTTTAGCTTCATGCTGGGACTTTCTGTTTTCTCTGGGGCCAACGGAACACCCAATTCCTGTGCCATGTCTTGAAAACTGCGCAATGCCAACCTACACTGATCAGTGTGAGCAGCATCAATGTACATGAAATCATCCAAATAATGGCAAACAAAAACATGACCGCTCAACTGAGTAAAGCACCATTGTAAAAAAGTGCTAAACGTCTCAAATAGAGCACAAGAAATGGAGCAACCCATGGTAAGAACCTTGTCCACATAGAAAGCCCCATTAAAAAACTTACCCAGAAGCTCAAAATCGGAAGGGTGTATAGGCAAAAGGCAAAATGCTGATTGAATATCACTCTTTGCCAATTCCGCCCCTGCCCCAACTGACCTTACCAACTTCAAGGCGTCATCAACTGAAGCATAAGACACACTAGTATATTATGCTTATTCTCCGAAGGAGAAATAAAGTTATTGATGGACTGACCCTCCGGCCATGATAAATTCGGATCAAACGATACTCCCCCACCGACTTCATGGGCACTAAACCCAGAGGTGACACAATCAAATTCTCAAAAGGACACTGCAAGAAGGGACCAGCTATTCTGCTAGCTTGTAATTCTGAATCCAATTTCTGTTGTACTATCTGTGGCAGCTCTGTAGCGGATTTTAGATTGTCTGCCCATCTCATCTGCCTAGGCCCTTGATATCCAATCTTAAATCCATCTCTGAAACCCCAATACAGTTTAGAAACAGCCTCTGCATCTGGATTATCACCCAACCATTGGTCCAAAACTGCCAAACTAATTGAGGTATGAGCCCTTTGGTATATATTGAAATGTTGCACCCCTCCCCCTCTGAAATTTCCCTGGTCACCATACTTGGATACTGCGAAACATTGGGTGAGTTCATGTTTACCCCCACATTGTGAGCATTCGTGTTTGTAGCAACCAAATTGTCTGTTACAAAAGCCCCGATTAAAGTTCCAACATGCTCCTGACACTGGTGTCTGTCCTCTTCCAAACCAACCTGCCCCAGCCTGGGCGGGGAGAGGCTGAAAGGGCCGATATGTGACTGGCAAACCCCTTGCCATATGTGTTGTTGCTGGTGTGTGAGTAGAAGACATCCATTGAAGCCATCGCTTCAACATCACCTCACGGCTTGTCATGAAAAATAATTAATCCTGGCCCTAAATTCTTCATTGTAGCTTAACCACGCATAGCCACCGAAATGCATTTGGGCCTTGCGAATGATATCCATATATTTGAACATAGCTACTGCCCTGTCTTTGTGGCGTTCACAATATATGCTCGCATAAATGAGGAAGGCTGACGTCCAATTTTCAATGTTTTGGGGAACCCTAGGCCGTTTAGCAAGCTCCTACTCTTCCTCCTTGGAACCCTCCTTTGCCTGTATGTCCCTGTGTGGTCATTTAAAAACATCTACAAACTCGTGTTTCCAAATTCTATTTCTTGTCTTTTCAGAAAGGTGAGAACCCAAAGGCATCGCTATACCCATATAAGGAAGTTTTTTGTGAATATTTTGATCTCCTTCCTCTTTTTCGTTACCAGAAAGAGTTAACTCATCAACCTTCTTAGACTGAATACTAGAGGTCATGTCTACTAAGCTACTACCCGCAGCTTTCTCCTGCGTACTTGTATTCTTAATGACATCCCCAGGTTGAGTGATCAAGTCTGAAGACAACAATCCTTCCCCAGCACCAATAGAACGTGTTGTGCACATGCTATTGAATGATTGAGTCCAAGAGGCCCACCATCGTGCCTTACCTGACGGCAACTGAGAGGCGTTTCTGAAATTCCTTAGGATCGTCACACTGTCGAGGGCCGCTTAGCTGTTCTTGATCCGTTGCTCGGTCCGCTCTTGACTTCTGCAATACACTAAACACATTTGTTGCCCCCGACAAACCCCTGGAAACCACATTCTTGCGTAGTTGAACCTGCGCGGGATCAGCACAGGCCTCCTCCCTCAACTCCCCCTCCTTCAAGTCATCACTGTCGTCCCCGTAATCCAAATGGTCATCATACATATCAAGACCAACTTTACTTACTCCAGGCATTTCCCTATCACCCAGACCCCCATCAAATGACCTCCAATTAGGCACCGACATCCGCTCCAGATGCCCGGCCGCCGGAGGAAAACCCACTTGTGATCCGCCTTGTGTTTCTGTCTTCCGCCGCAAAGCCGCATCGTGCTGTGCTGGAAAAACACTGGAGACTCCAGACGCTGTCATGCCTAATGAAGTAGCCTGTGACTTCAAGCCACACCTGCCTGAAAGAGGAGTTGCATCCAGCCCCATTTCCCCCCCCTTGCCATGAACTGCCACCTGGCCCTGCTGGAAGGGCCACCTCTGAATGTTCAACCCACTGACCAGACTGAGGACCAAAAGTTGAATCAAAATATGTAGGAGACTGTGTAGGCGGAGGGCGAGGTATAGAGAAAATAAAATTGCCCACTGGAGAAACCCCCAACTGCATTAAGTGAGATTCGCCCTGCACGCTGGGAGGATGTGGCCCTAAAACATTTTCAACTTTTGATCTAATACTGTGATTGCTCCAGCGGAAAAGGGCAAATTTACATATTCTCCCTATGTCACAGACTCGTCATCACAACCACTCATCCATACACTCATTCATTGGTGGGGCCCATAACACCAACACGCACTCGTCTTACACAAATCTGTACACAGGAGAAAAAGCGCTGGACATGTGGGTACCTTTTTACCTATCAGGATTAACATTTCTTTACATTATACACATTATATACATCTGCACCTATAGAATCCTGACTTTAACACCAAGGCACTCCACCATTTGGTCGACGGACCAATTAGTTGGACTGGTTGATGGTGATTTAGAACCAGCTAAAACACAATTAAAGCCTAGGAAACATTTGATTAATTTTCAGTACTCAATGAAAGAATCACAAACTCGTTTCTTATTAATCTAAATTTGTTTATCTAATATTCATTTGCTCTGCATTAGCATTTAGGCGCTACAGAATATAACATAATTCGGTTTATTTCAGGAAGAAATCAAATCTTTGGAACATAAGCATAGGTTTAGAAATGCTTTTATATTTACCAGATAACAAACATTGGCGACCCTTCGACCACACAGAGGATTATTCAAAGTCTCGGATACAATCTCCAGGATCAACTGTCCAACCCACAGCAATAATCAAACCATCAGGTGAAATAACCTTTTCCGGAAATCAAAGAAACCCAAGGTAAACCTTGGAAATCTTCATCAGCTCAACGTAGACCCAACGCCACGGAAGATCAGCCCAGTGAACCTACCCCCTTGGGCGGATGAGGGTCTTTTATACCCTTTTCCTCTCTTACTTCAGATCAACATGCAACAATTTTGGGGTAGAAACTGTTCTGATTGGCCAGTCCGGGTCAACTTGCAATTTCTTAAAAGTTTCACATGACCCACTGGTTTTCCATGAGACGTGGAATAGCAAAGCGCAAAATGTATTTATTATTTTTTTTTTCCTCCGGTTCACAGGCAAAAGTTCCGAAGTAACAACAAGCAAGCCTCCTTGTACAGGTCTCCCATTGTCCCCTTGGTAGTTCACACCGTTCATCACTTGGCAACCCTCCATGCTCCTATCCTTGACAAGAAACACAATGGTACTGGGGCTGAGGTCACTTGGAGATCTCCAGAGCCATCCGATTCTGCGCAGAAGTTATCGCGCTCACATGACGACGGCTTCACAGGATCTCCATCTCAAGTACTGCGGCCTAGCAGGCCCGAATGCCAACTTAAGCAAAAACAGACATAACAGTATTGGGAATATAGAAATGAAGATTCTAGTGTTTAATCCCAATGTATATTAGTATTTTCCTAGCATGTAGCAACATTTAAAGCAATAATGCTCACCATTCTGCAGTACTGAAAGCATAAACCATCACAAAAGCAATATGAATCATGCAATTCTCTATTTCACCACAATCTAAAGTTAGTTTGCGTACCACAGTTAATTAATGAGTTGTTCTGCCCTGGAATTAGCAATTTAGTCCCACGTGTATCTTGTGTTTATCAAGGTGTATTGGTTGGTTAATGATTTCTCACTTCAAACTAATTAGTACAAGTTAATTCTTAGAATGATTACGTAATTAATTTCATGCAAAATAGAGGAGGTATACAAAATTTTGTTTTACCTGCTCCATCATGATCGATAAACACAGTCATCAGGCTCTAAAACTGTATGTGGGTCCATAACCAAATGAGCTGCGCTGTAAAATACAGACTTAACCCCCACCAATGATTGCCCTGAATGAATTTCACTAACTAAAGCCTGGGGGTTGCCTAATTCAGAGGGAGCAGGCAACACAACATACTCAACCATTCCCTCCTCCCTGCTGTCGCTGGAATAAGCCACCAGTAAAGAGGAACGCTTAGAAAAATTATTATGAGGCGCAATGTTTTCCTTTCGTCGTCCCACACACACACTAGAACAATTTCTGACAGGGAATACATGACCCCAGACCTGCCCGGCAGGGGAGGGGCTCGTCGGTAGAGAAATAGAGGCAGTTACCTCGGGAGAGCGAGATAGAGAGCTTCGTCGAAGAGAGGCCACCCCGGTGAGAAGACCCTCTGTTGCTTACACGGCCTCTACGAGGGCCAGAAACTACAGACGACTGCCCCGCCTCCAATCCCACTGGAGAAGAAAATGCCTGCTAAAACCATGTCAGCGCCATTCACCGGGAGGTAAGGACGGCCTGAAAATTGTTTTACTGCCGGCCTAGTGGCAGTGAAACTCGACGACTGTGGGAGCCTGGCAGATGCCGGCAAACAAGCGGCAACAGCCTCCTCCACCCCTCGCACCGCCTTGAGTTTAGGGCGGTCAATACCCCTCTCAAGCCTCCCCAGACACACCGGGCTTCAGGAGGTCCTTCAGCCCAGCCTCACAGAGAACGCGTAACGCGTCTCTCACCGCAGCATAGTCTGCCATATTAAATCACGAGCTGCGCGTACCAACGCACAAAAAGTGCCTGACAGAGAAAAATTACCTCAACAAAGGATTGTACACACCCTTGGCTCTACTGCCGCAAGTAAGCCATAAAAAAACCTAAATATAGCCTACCTAAATCCCGCCCCCTCACCTACCTACACCTATCGCAAAGCGTGGCTTGTTCCACCATGCAAAAAAACCCAGGGGGCTACCGGCTCGTGCCATGCTCCCCTGGGTCCCCATTCTAATAAACTAAAGACGTGTTCCTGGGTGACCTCAATATCCACTGGAACGACCCAGAAGTCTCCACTGCCCAGAACCTATCCAACCTACTTGAAATATATAACCTCAAACAACTCTGCAATAAACCAACTCACATCAAAGGTGCAACACTGGATGCGATCATTACCAACAATGATCTAGTCTCTCTGAGAGCAATTTCTCCCATTGACTGGTCCGACCACCACCTCATTCTGTTCAAGATTGATGCACTTGTCTTCCACCAACCTATTTGTGATGACAAACCTAAACACTGGACCAGAAATATCAAAGCAATCCCTTTATCCGAACTCGAATCCAGGATTCATGCCCATCTTCAACTCCAACCCTCATCATCGACGGCCGATGACCTCACTACACAGTTTAACTAAAAAATGACAGAGGTTCTAGACCAAGTAGCTCCTCTCAAACTCAAACAATTGAGGCGAACCAAATCTAAACCCTTGTTTAACGTGGATCTGAATGAGGAAAGGCATCAACTCAGACAAACGGAAAGGTCTTGGAGACTAAACGCCTCGACCTTACACCTAGCGCAACTTAGATCTGCTCGGCAAGCATACAAAAAACACATTTTCAGTGAAAAGGCGTCTTTCTTCCGCAGCCAACTAGATCTGGTAAAAAACAGACCGAGAGAACTCTTCAACATTGTCAAAAGCCAAACTAACTGCACTCCCTCTCAAGAAATCAAAGCCACCAATGAGCGTTGTGAAGAAATTGCCACCTTCTTCAATAATAAAGTCTCGAAAAATGATCAATCCTTCATCCAAACCTCTAACCCTCCTTCCCTCTTAACCTGCCCCACTCTAACCACCCCTGATCATTTAGAAAGAGTTCTTACCAAGGACAATCAGGTCTGCCTCCAGCTAAAAAACAATGCGCATTGGTCCGACTTTGAGCTAATGTCGGAAAATGAGGTTTTCAGTATAATTTCTAACCTAAAACCTTCCTCCCACACTATGGACCCCATCTCATCCACAATCATAAAAGAACTTAACCACACCATTTCCCTTTCTGGACAAAAATCATCAACGCCTCTCTCACCTCAGGCTGTGTCCCAGACTGCCTTCAACTTGGACAAATCACACCCATTCTCAAAAAACCAGGGGCCGACCCGAATGATCTCAACAACCTCAGACCTATCTCCAACCTCCCATTCCTTGCAAAAACACTGGAGAAATACGTTCTCCACCAACTCAACAAACACATTGATGAGGTCAACCTCCTCGACACCTTTCAATCAGGATTCAGGAAAGGCTGTAGCACGGAAACAGCTATGCTCAACGTCTCTGACGATATTCACAAGGCTTTAGATGAAGGTGATGCCTGCCTACTCATCCTTATTGACCTATCTGCGGCATTCAACACAGTAAATCATCCAGCGCTTCTGGAGACCATGTCGAAGTGCTCCGGCATCAATGGCACAGTACTAAAATGGTTCACCTCCTTCCTTCAACACCGCTCGCAACAAATTAAAATCAACTCCTGTCTCTCTAAGCCAACAAAAGTCACACTTGGGGTACCGCAAGGCTCGATCCTCTCCCCGGCCATCTTCAATCTTTTCATGGAGCCCCTCACAATCATCTTGAAAAAAGCTGGAGTGAATTACCACCTTTACGCTGATGACACCCAAATCTATTTCAAAATCAAGTCTCCCAGCGACATCCAACACCTCAATGCCACTCTAACCGAGATACAAACTTGGTTCAACGCTAACCACTAAAACTCAATCCAGATAAAACAGAACTAATCCTATTCTCTCCAAAAAAGCAACCATCGTCCAATCCAAGAGTGGCTCAAGAATCTGGTCACCCTAAACTGCCCCATCGTCCCATCCGACTCAGTTAAGTCTCTAGTCATCACCCTTGACAAGAACTTATCTTTGGAGGCCCACATCAAAAACTCTGCAAAAAGTGCTCTTTTCTCTCTAAAACACCTCAAGAAATTGAAACCTTTTCTTCCCCATGATGACCTCAAGACAGTAGTCCAATCCCTAGTTCTCTCTAAAATCGACTACGGGAACGCCATCCTAACAGGGACTCCAAAAGCTCACCTAGCCCCTCTAAGGGCAGTGTTGAACATGGCCGCTCGACTCGTATCTGGAGTAAAAAGATTTGATCACATCACTCCAGCTCTCCCTCAACTGGCTTCCCATGGAAGGGAGGTGTATTTACAAACTGGCCTGCATCACACACAAAACCCTTCACTCTCCGGCCCCTAACTACCTGAACAACAAACTGATAAGAGCAGGTCAATCCAGATTGCTGAGAAGCTCCAACGTACTCCTTCTTATTCCTCCGAAACTGAAAAAGAAAACCACACAATACCAATCGTTCTCTGGCAACGCTCCCAGGATGTGGAACGCTCTCCCTAGAGTCCTTAGATGCAACCCCTCCTTCTCCTGTTTCAAAAGGGACCTGAAAATCCATCTCCTTAACAAATACTTTCCTGACCAACATCAACTAACCTAGACTTCAATATCTGAGTTTACTCCTCTCTCTTGACATTCAAGGATAGTTGGTGACCGGACTGTGTTAACCACCTTATCTTCCATGCTGTATTATTTTTTATCCCTGGTTTTGCTTCCTTACTGCCTGCCTACTATGTAATGCAATTTCCGTCTGTTTTTCTTTACAGTATGTATGTAAAGCGCTCTGATACCTACGGGTCAAGCTAGCGCTATATAAAACTTTTAAAATAAAAATAAATAAAAAATAAAAATTATCTGCTTTGCCGGCTCGATGGGCCTAACTCATCCTGACACTGGGGTTAGGGGTTCGTCCTTTGTTGTTTTACACCTTTAAAAGGTGAAGGTTTGCCCGTGTGTTTTTAACTGTTCTCTCTCTGGGTACCGTGAGTGACCCAGTAAGTAGAAATTCCCCACACCCACATAGCAAGTCCTGATGAAGCACTAATGGGTTGGGGGCGGGGATGTAGGGGGCTCCGGACCAATTAAAAAAAAACAGCCAAATAATTACTTGTAAGGCGCATGGTTGTAGAGATGCATTTGTTCTTTTCTAAGCTCCTGCTGTGAGTGAGCTGCGGGTATAATTTAGAAGGGCTCCCAGCGTGGTTCCTAATCCTGTAAATCCACTTTAAAATCTGAGCAGCCACTGGGTTAATTATTGAGCTGCGCAGTGTACTGCGAGGATAAGTGTGCGGGGGGCGTACAGCAGGGACCCCACAGGGTGATGCTGTATACCTAACCATAAGTGGTATGACTCATATCTGCTCACTGACACAAGAAGACTTCAGTTCAGTTCAAATTGTCGGTGCAGTTTACATGAAGAAACTTAGTTCCGTCTTTTCGAAATATAGATACGCTGTTTAGATATCGGATTTGAACGCTAGGGGGCGGTGTTGCCTGCAGAAACTGGACCCTGACATCGGAAAAATGCTTCATTGAACACAGAGTAAAAATAAAATGATCACAGCAAGTACGATCCGAGACAACTGCTTTGAGCTCATTCAAATTAAATCTTCCGCGTGCGTGTAAGTGTCGTGTTCGTTCGCTTCGTAAACAACACCTTTATTAGGAGGGACTGTTTTGAGTTTGAAACGGTGAAACCGATTTAAAACCGAACTTACGTAATAGGCTCCGTTATGCAGTTGGTAACTACCCCCCTGCCCTCCTAACCACTCAAAAAGTCTTTCAGTTCCGGTACGGGTGAATGTATGAAGGGGCCACGCTCCATCCAAACGAAAGAGAAGGCAAGCAAGCAAGCGCCGTACACAAATGGGCGGAAATAATCATACAGGCATAACAGAGGGAACCAAACTAATGCTCAGAGTGGAAGTGGTTTGGCATGACCTCAGCATGTAAAAGGCGAGCTATCCCCTCAGACGCTTCTCGGTGGTTGCACCAAACGATTTAGGCAACACATGAAGGAAGGCTCGGTTTTCAAGGGTTGTTTCCACAGAAGGTATACCAGGGCAGACATACATGCGTGGGACATCATGGCATACAGTCTTATTTGCATGTCCCTAGCACCAAGTTGGCGGCCTCCTTTGATCTCGTGGGCCGCCCTGATTACAGCCGCAGCTGTGAGTTCCTTTGTGGAAGATGTCTGTCCCCGCTCAGGTGGTCACTTTGGGACGCACCGCAGTCTGGCCAGTTCCCACTACTCCAGTCTCCTCCCACAGCACCAAACTAATGACTACCGTTCCTCCATTTACGAACTCCCCTAAACTGGCTATCGAGCCTTCGTGCTCTACAGCGCTAAGCTACCACCCCTTCCTACAGTTGGCGCACAGCACAAGCTCAAGAACAGCCCCAGGTTCCAGTACGCCACCATGGCCCACCACCCTTCTATTCCTACAGCCATCACCAGCTCAGGATCACTCCAGGCCCAAGATCACTGGCTGTGAGTGCACCAGCACCCTGAAGACCTGGCTAAATGAGTACTGCAAAACCCCTGCAATGGCGAAAAGTTCTTGCTCTGTAAATATGTAATATGTATATGTCCAATCACGATCGCTTCTACTTTTCTTAACATTTAATCTTGAGTGAATTTGCAACTTGTATATATGTAACTCTAACCACTAGTATTTGTAGTAGACGTATGTACTTACTACCATTCTTCTGTGAGTTTAGAATTTATCTGTTTCGTATCTTTTATGTAATTCATGTACTCTGAAGACCTTATGTAATGTAACTGGTTCTATTGTAAAGTGCTCCGACACCTTCGGGTAAAGTTTGCACTATATATAAACGCACAAATAAAGAATTTAATCTCTGGTATGGTGTACATGCCTTAGATTCTCTGGTACATGTGCTTTTTGTGATGTATGCTACAGTTTTGGCCAGGGTCGGACTGGGACACAAAGGAGGCTACGGCATAAGAATAAAAGTGCCCCCCCATTAGCAAATTAGATAGCTAGAAAGTAGCCCATGATTGCAAATTAAGGCAGCTGCTTACTTATAAAAACATGCTATAGAAGTGTTTTACAAAGATTTAGAGACTGCATAGATTTGAGCCGGCTGTAGGCAATACTCTGGTAATATCAGGGAAATCAACGGAACAAAAACGGCCAACCGGACCATGAAACAGCAAAAAATAACAAGCATTGGCATAGCCAATAGGTCTCGCCTTTGGGATCTTATAAGTGTTTAGTTATCCAGCACAATATCCTTGGTGCAACAACATCAACTGTTGCATGGCTAACACTTATAAGGTCCCAAAGGCGAGACCTATTGGCTATGCCAATGCTTGTTGCAAGCTTGCTGTACCGTCACTTCCACACATAATTGTCTTCTGTATTCACTTTGCTAATATAAGTAGTAGCCTGTTACTGCCTGTCCTTAAAAAGTTGCAGGTTTGTGGTATCACTGACTTGATGAGTATAATTCTGCAGTGTAATAAAATGATGGTATGTTGGGCCTTACCTAAATTCCTGTCTGTTGTAGCCGAAAGGTTAGCTACCATGACTACTTTTAACTAGGGGTTTGTTTTAGTCTTACAATTGATCCTTTTAGTAGTAGCTCAGGTTTCTTAAGTCTGGAATTATTGCACGTACACATTTTTAATAATAGTGGAATGTTACTTTTTTTAACGTAATTTGCTTTTTGCACAAAAACGTTGGGAGTCCGGTCTATAAGAATTTTATTAGGCCTCCATCTCTCAAAATTGATGAATGCAAACTTTCATGCAGATTTGCACAATTCGCCTCCATGATGCATACCGGGTGGGAATCTCTAGGACCTGGCTTGTGTTTGCTCAAGCAGCCTCGGGACCTGTATTGGGGTTTGCATCTGCAGTGTAGTTAACTTTTTAAGCTTTGTGTGTTTATTATTTTTCATCTCAGGATTTGAGGCCTGTCATTGCCTCTGCTTATGTGTTAGATTAGTTAGGGTCGATGGTACTTTGCAACTGGGTCACGCTGTACGGTCATATGGTTCCTTAATTGGATGTATATGCTTGTATGTGAATATCAGATGTCTTGATTGTTGATTTTATGAATTTTGATGAATGTTATCTTTTTATGGATATGTTCTGATGTGTGTGGTTTGTATTGCCTAACTGGCATGTTGTCAAACTGATAAAAATGAATACAAATAAAGACAGTGGTTCCAATGTGAAAATGTGTACATTTTACAAAATATAACAATATGCCACTGTTTCTAATGGTCCCTGAATGCTCATTTTATGACATGCAAATACAAGCTGTAAAATGAAAGCAAGAGTGGTGATTTTATTTTGAAAACAAAGGCCGTCAACTGTTTTGCTGCTAAACTATGATGGGGTTGGTTTGTTTCAAAAGAAAATATATCAACACAATACTTGCAAATTGTAAAAAAAAAACCAGGCAGCCGCGGAACCCGTGCTTTACTTTTAACATTAAAAGTAAAGCGCGGGTGCCGCGATTATACCAAAAGTAAAGTAATAGAAAAAACATCTATTTCTTTACTTTTGGGATAATCGCGGCACCCGCGCTTTACTTTTAACGTTTAAAGTAAAGCGCGGGTGCCACGATTATACCAAAAGTAAAGAAATAGATGTTTTTTCTATTACTCTACTTTTGGTATAATCGCGGCACCCGCGCTTTACTTTAATGTTAAAAGTAAAGCGCGGGTGCAGTGATTATAACGTCATCGCGATCACGATCGCTGTGAAAGCGAAAGTGATCGCGATGACGCTCTCCTGAGTGCTGCTGTCTGGCCTAGCGCATGGCGGCTGTGCGCGTGCACGCTTACATGCATGCAAGCGCTAGGCCAGCAAGCAGCACTTAAAAAAGCGCAGATACGACATGTCTCTCCGAGCCAGCGCATGCGCTGGGCTCAGCAAGACCTAAAAAACGGCCCACACACAGGCCTGTCAGACCAGCCCATCGGGCACTCCCTGAATTGCACTATAGGCCAGTCCGCCCATGTTATTTGGCCAAGAACCGCATCGAACTTGCCATATCAACTGATTTGCGCATTTGGCACCTACTTTTTCGGCAACACAAAAGATTACATTTGAGTCAAGTTACAGCAGTGGGGTAAGCTGTTGGTTGAACACGCTAATCTGTCAAAGCCAGCTCCCTCAGCATGAACAGAATGACCAACAAGCCTTTGCATGCAATGAAATACCTACCACGATGCTGCTTCTCGAGGTACAGATGCCAATGTACTTGCATGTTTGATAATGATTTGGTGAATTGTGTAGGTGAAGTTAAGGCTGACAGCAGTGCAGAAACATCACACATGTATGTGTGAGACTAGCTTACTGCCATTCAGACTTACACATTTTGATGTCAGGTTGACATCTCACTCAAAGCAAGCTAAAGTTCACACTTTGAGGAAAAATCTGGAACCAGAACTCTAAGGCCCAGATTTTCTAAAAGGGCACTGAATGCAGTGCATCAGCCAAAAATGCTACACTGCGTTGCTTAGAGGGAGGGAGCAGGAGAGCGCCAACTCCACAGAGATATGGCTCTTCTCCCCCTCCTCTCCCTGGATTTCAGCTGCCGTGCGCCAGCCACATACCTTAGTGTCATAGTGCTAGGGTGCATGCCTGCATCTAGCATAGGATTTGTACAGGATGGGTACCCTTCCTACACAATATACCATGGCTAGGCACACTTTAAAACTTTTCCTACTTTGCATGTGTGCTACACAGTGCAGCACACATGCCAGGTCAGAAAAGAAAGGAAAAATAAAAACATTTCTCCTCATAACACCTGCTTTGAAATGGCTTTAACTTTTGGCGCTAAACCCTGTCTACTATTGTTTGCAGATAGGGTTTTGCGTCGAAAGCCATGGGTGGTAGCATGCAAGAGCCCATGTACCACCCATGTAACGCCTCCTCAACACTAAGTAACACAAACAGTGATTTGCGCTGCTTTGCGATACTTTCAGGGTACTTTCCAGCACAAAACAAGTTTTGCACGGGAAAATAAATTAGGAAAAAAAACCATTTTGTGCTAAACCAGTGCAACATGTTTATAAATCTACCCCTATATGTACTTCCATGCAGTGCTCTGTAGTGTGCAGACTAGCTCCAAGAAGCTGTGGGGACTTCAGGAAATACCACAACCGTACTCATTCTACATCGACTTTCAATTGATGAGGGCACCCCCTTTGGGCACATTGAATCACTGTTCCATTACTTTTGTGAGTCATTATTTACCTTAGTAAGCTTTTGGTGTTTTTTATTTAGCTTGATTGGTTTATAATTTTAGTGATGTCACTTCCCATTAATATCAAAGTTTGTATGATACTGGTGGGGCAGATGGGAGGAGGACACTGATGAAATTTGAAGACTGCAGTCTTTCGGCTCAAATAAGGAATGCATAGACACCACTGCATAATACAATACTGATTGACTGTCACAAGAGTGTGAGATGCAAAACAAATTGGAGATATGAATAACCTATGGAAATACAACAGGACTTTGGCTAAGTGCGTGTCAGAAATAACCAGGATTGTGAGCCCGTGATGTTTTTCATATAATTATGGATTTGCCGCTTTTGCCACATAATCCATCATCTGCTGCATAATCGGCTGATTTTTTTTAACAAAAACGTGTTTCTAGCTCAAAGGGTACAAAAGTTACAAAAAATGCAGTGACGTCTTTCAGCGCAGTCAATGCCTATTACATAGATTGGCTATTCACCTTTCTGTTGATTATTGCTATATTTGGGTGGTAACCGGCACTAATGAGGTGCAACTTATACCCAGCCAGTGTTAACAAGTGTAAAAAGTAGAAAATAATGAAATACCACCACAAAATGTGAGCATTAATTTAGACGACCCTGATGCATAATTCCAGGGTCCTGACAATAACTATATTAATTATATAAATGATTATGTAAAAAACAATATGCTTGGTTATGTAATAACGGAAGCGTATGGTTCCTTAACGAATAAAAAAAGTTTGTATGATACCACTTCCTTTTATAGCGACAAACATGCCAAGTAGTTCTCAGTGCTAAGAACTTTTCAAACATTGAAAGCTCTGCATATGTCATGTGTTTCCCAGATGACACCTAGGGCAAAAGCCACACTGCCATTTCCTATGATATGTGTGTTATGCGATTTCCTGTGATGTCATCAGGTTGTGTGTGATGCATCTGCATGCCAGACCTAGTGTAGAATGCATTCAGTGGCTAATAATATGCTACTGGACTAGTGTAGTGTTGCGTGCTGTGGCTTTGTTAATGATGGTAAAGTCTACATGGCTAGTGTAGGCCTTTGTGAACCTCTTGCTGACATATTCGTTTGACTCTATATCCAAACTTCTGGATAATTCATGTATTTTTTATGAACCAAAAAACGTAAATATATTTTTCAAATTCAAACCACATAACTGCATGTGTGAGTGATAAGTAGAAAACCTCACATCTAGAGGCAGTTCGGAATTGAAGGCGGAGAGGGGACAACTGTCAAAAACATCTATTGCAAAGGGAGAAAGGCCTGGAAGAAAAACGAGGTTTGGTGTATTGATGAGGCCTTTATGGTCCAGATGAGATACAGTAAACTCCTGTAAGGTGGCTTTGTGGGTTACTGTGCCTGTTGTAGCAAGGTGTGCAACTTGCGTGTCACAGGTTTGAACCTGGACAGTGATGACCTGGGGTTCCTTCCTCTTGACATTGACAAATTGAGTAAAATTGAGTAATAAAACCACATATAAAAAGTGGCTTTTAATGTTGTGATTAGTCATAAACAAAGTAGCAATATTTCTCACCTCTTGCTCATGTGATTACTTTGGTTGCATTTCTTTCACTAGTTGAAAAGATGGCTCAATGGATTCATTCTAACATTGGAGGACTAGAAGATTTGTGTAAAAGATTTGGCCAAAAGATGTTAGAAGTCATCATTATAGTGACAGGTGGCTAGTTAAAGCTAGATAGACTCCTGATTAGACAAGAATCCGAACAGGCTTAAAGAGAGAACGAAAAGAATACACAGTCCAGTCTTTGATCCCATTTTTTATATTATGATTTAATGACCCCTGAATGTTGGTTTTAATTGAGTTGGGTAATAAGAACATTTACTAATAAAAGTGGCAAGAGCCAATTCATTTTGTGTTACGCATGTTCTATATTCATCTTCGCCGCTCTCCGTTACTCTCCTAGACCTGCGCTTGGTTGATGTAATAACCTAGGTTAATGCGGCTGCTGCACAAATGTGTTTGCACCGCACGTCATAGGTTAGAAATCTTGAAGGAACGCCTCATCCTTCTGAATCCACTAAACAGAACACCATAGAGCTGGCTGTTATAGCACATACTATTAAAATCATCAAAATAATGTTTTTCTCACGTGCTGCATAGGTGGTCACAAATATTAATTAAATACACATGTGGTCTCTACTTTAGAGACGGGTGCATGTGTTTAGTTCCTCTTTGTCTTAGAGATTGTAAAATTTGGAGTGACAAATATTTATAAAGTGCACATTGCAGTTATTAATAAACCCAATGGTAATCTGAGCACTAGAAATAGGCAGTGGTGGAGGTTCAAATTATGCCATCGGCTTGTATTTGTGGATTTATAGTGTGCAGAAGCAACTTGGAGCTATATTTATATTCACAAATATGCTATTAACCAACTTGTCTACAAGAAGGGGTAGAGCCAGGTTTTTAAGGACTATTGGAATTGAAGCAGGTCCTTCTACGAGCAAACAGAGGAAGAGTGTTCTACTACTGAGAGGGCCCTTCCACCTACAGAACACGTAGACTTCAGACTTTTCAGCAGCATTGACCTGCTGACCTTAATGTGTTTTGTGGGAGGCACTAGGTAAAGTGAGATGACACAGTGGTTGTTTATCCGCATATAGAGTTTTCTGCACTAGGCACATAGACTTGAACACGGTGTGTTGGTGTACAGGCAGCCAATGCAGTGCGGCTAGAGCTGAAGACTTGTGGTCTCATTTAGATAGCAAACACATGAAGGTGGACGGAGCGCTGAAACTTTTCAGACACTCACTCCCAATAACAGATCTGGGTTGAATCCATCATCATTCTTTAGCTCACTTCAAAACCCCACTTCAGACACATCTACATGCAATATATGCAAATCAGTCTTGGCCCTGTGCCTCATGGGAACAGTCCAGCCCGAAGTGCCAAGCCATGTCTTCCCTGGAAAGGAAACAAGCATCCTGGGACCCCTCTTCAGCCTGGCTGGCTTGAATCCAGTGGCATTTAGATAGACCTAATATCATGTGGGCCTCTGCAGATTGGACATGTTGCAGCTTCTGCAGTAAAGTCTTGACTAAATAAAGCGTTGACTAAGTTATGTGGTGACACCAAAAAGTATATTATACAGGAAGGAAAGGTAAAGTATGCATTATATAATGCCAATGAAGTCACATTAGGCCGCACATTCTGTGCCATTACATTCCGGCTATCTGTACATTTTCAGATATTGAAACAAAATGGATCCCAATATTAAAAAGATCATAGATGTATTGTACATTACATATATATTATGTAGAGGTTTTCCTGGAAGGCACTTTAGGAACCAAGACACCTAACATTAAAAACAGATGCCACATACTTGGGATTGTTCTGACACCTCCTGCTTTGAGAACAGTGACTGTGAAGAGTAGGAGTGAAAAGTGAAGCAACCATTCCTATATAAATGTGGCACTATTTATGTTTGAGTTATGTTATGCAGATATGTAGAGCACACTATCATCTGGGAGGATATCCTGGCGCCGAGCAGGTGCTGGTCGAGCCAAACCTCCATATTTGTTTCTTTACTTCTCCAAAATAACCTGAGCAAAACTGTTATCTCTTCAAAAACTTCATGAAAGAAATCAAAAGCTGAAAGGTAACCGGATACGTTTTGTAAAGTAGCGAGCATGGGGTTCCTTCTCCACCCATGAGGCCCTTATGGTGTACTCATTTTGTTTGCAGGGATACTTGTGAAGGGTTTCTTAGACAAGCAGGAATTATACTGTTAGCTGTAGGTTATACACAGATTTACAAGAACAATCCTGTATAGTGCAGCTACAAACCGTTTTAAAACATTTCAATTGGCAGAAAATGACTAAGTGCAACATATCCCAAATCTCCAGGAGGAAGTGCAGAGTTCTAAGTTGTCCTAATCGAGATGGCCGCCTTCAGAAGGATGCAATTTGGGCTAGTGTGAGATGCAGGTTGGCATGGTGTTTGGGCATAAACTGGTTGGTGCATAGCTGTAAAGTGACTCCTTGTCACGAGGCTCTCTGCAGTCAGTCTTGGCTTTTATTCCAACTGCACTTTTCGTCATTCTCTACAAGCGTCAGACGGACGAGGACGTTTCACGCTGCTCTCTTAATCCTTGGTGATTGCTACGGCGGGGCCTTCCTTCAAGCAACCGGCAGGATACATAAAGATTAAATAATTGCAATAGAAAAAACCACCTTTTAATTAAATGGACGGTGTCAGCTGACACCTCCATAAGTGGAATATGACTGCACTTCCTTGTTACTAGGCTGTCTGATGCTCTTCTGTCCTGATGAAGACCCGCAATAGATGCTTACGAATCTGCACTACACCATAGGGTCGAAACGTCGATGTTCTAAGTTTAATTTGTCCTTGCAAACCCACAACTTCACTAAGGAAATTCTATACCCTGCTGTGGTCTATGTATTCATTTTTTGGACATTTGTATATAGACTTGTTGTGGAAATATTTGTAATATATGTATAGCACCGTATCACTGAACACAATAAGTCACTAATTGTCTCACTGCACCTGTTTTGTGGACAGCCTTATGCTATTATAATTTGTTCAAGTGATTTAAAGAATAAAAAAAGAATTGCATTCACTGTTCTCCTCCTAACGATTATTGTTGATGTGTTGTTTGTGTGTTTTATTCTCATTGAATGACTAATGTAACATTTGTGGAATGTATTAAGTATAAGAGAAACTCAGGTGACGTGATTCCCGACAGAACCATTTTCTGCTTTGCAATTTTGCCCCCGGCACTTGATGATTTCAGATACCCATGATAAGCTTCGACATCTTGAATGCTGCTGATTAAAAACAACATAGGTTAAAGTGTGACCCTCTTATTATGATGGCTGCTACAATGGAGTAGACTGCGCTCTCGGGCTGGTGTCTGGTGCGTGCTGCTACAGATGCCCTGTATAGACAAGTATATGGTACCTATTTGAGTGGCTCTGGAGTACATGGGTTACTGTACAGTGAAGGTGAAGGAGTGAGCATTTGCAGGATGTGTGCTTGAGCTGGCGTGATTTGGGTGTTGAATTAGTGTACAGTGCGTGCTAATGATGGTGCGTGGGCTGGTTTAGAGCGCTTGTTCTGGCTGTCACAAAGTGCATGCTTGGCTTGGTGTAGAGTGCGCTGTGGTCTGAGCTAGGATAAATGTAGGCCCTTCTGCCGTTAATGTTTGTAGTACACAACTGATCAGGGGAAGAGTGCATGTTTGTTTCTTAGGCTGGTCTGCGGTGCGCCGTTGGGTTGATGTAAGGTGCCTGCTTGGAATGGTGCAAGATTCACAGTGGGGATGGTGTAGAGTGCATTGAGGATCTGGTGTAAAATATATCTTGGGGCGGCCTCACGGTGCACACTTGCACCGGTGAGTAGCTGCAGTGTTGTAGGATACTTTAAGGTTCTTATATAGTACACTAGCTCCCGGACACATTTAGGCAATGTACTCCCAGTACGTAGCACCCAGGAATGCAACGATTCAAACAGACGACAGCAAACAATGAACTGCTGCATTTGGAGCAGGGTATGGAGGAGTCCTTAGGAGACGGTATGCAGGGGTGACGTAGGCGTGTACACTTAAGTCTCACATAGGGACTTTCGTGGAAAGTCCTAGTTTTCAGAAGACCGTCCTGGTGTCCGAACGCTTTTGTTCAGTTTTAAATGCATGTCCCAGTGTTTGGGGCAAAGGTTAGGTCATCCTGGAAAAGACGAATTGAAAGGTATGCTTACCTTTCACATGTGCCGATTAAGTGTGAAATAATTAAAAGTACTTTATCTGTTGCTGCCAGGTAGCACACGAGGGCCTCTACCTGCTCCCAGCAGAGAGAAAGAGTGGGGCAGGCTGGAGGGCCTGCTCCTGCTTAGTATTTATGTAAACATAGCCTTGTAAATATGTGTGTATGCACACATTTAACAACCAAGCATATATAGGCACACGTTTACAACGCCACGCAAAAAAACACGCCAGGACACACAAAAGTCAAACTAAAGGCGTCAGCCCTGCTTTGATGTCTGACCGTTTTTTTTGCTTCTTAAAATCTGGTCACTCTGTGCATGCCTAGTCTGCGCACAGTACCCGTTGCACATTTATGTTAGTGCAGGGTGTACCACATAGGCCTTCCCTCCCGCCGCTTGTTTGCACAGGGCACTCGGTTGCTGACCTTGGAGGCTCGGCTGCAGCCGCTGGGAGAGCAGAGAACACGTCACTCATTAACCAGCCTGTGCCTCGTGGCCTGGCCGCGTGTACTGTCAGCACTAGCTGCGGCGGGTAACCTCGCTTCCCGCCCTCGCCCGCGGGGTGCTCACCCCGATCCCCTAGTGTCGTGTGCTGTAAGTGATCGTGCAGCATCTTAACTTATGAGTGGATCGCGGGGCGCCTACGCACACAGGGGAAGGAATCATGGGCAGCAGAACCATACTGAGGATTGTTTCAAACAGCTCTGAAACACGGAAGTGTACGCGCAACGAGGCAGGAATGAGGGTGAAACGTGTTCGGAGGAGGGAGTGGGGTGTTGTCAAATGCGCCAAATTGCAACTGTGAGTTTCAGATGTCCTCCATAGTCCATGCCAGGCCTAGTGTTCAAGCAGCCTTGGGAATGCTTTTCGAGACTCGCGGTTTTATAATATAAACACTAGACGATAGAATGTCAAGTGACGTAAGCTAAAAAGTCTAACACTGCTCAGATCACTTTCCTAAGACAAGACGATTGACTTATTTTCAGCCCTTCACTTCCGGGTGCAGACAGGAAGTCTGTGCACGAGGGGTCTGTGCCGTCGACCAGGCACCGCTGCCCTGGTTCTGTTTCCAGGCACTGGGGCCGGTTAGGTTCGGTTGCCTGTTTCCAGGCATCGCTGCCATTCTGGTTCGGGTGCAGGAGGAGGCCGGCGGGAAAGCAATCCCTGGGAAAGCCCGTGCCGCGTGCGGCCTCACTGCGACATCCGCCTCAACACACCCGGCTGCTGCGGGCAGGCCCGGCCTCCCCGGCTCTGCTCGCTCGCAGTATCTGGCAGACGTTCAAGGTCTTGTGACGTGACGAACGAGCCAAACTCCGTGGCCTATGACCTCTCCTCCCTCGAGATACAGCAGAGTCTGGTACACTACGCCCGCCTTCCGCGTCCTGGCACAGCTCTCATGGGTGGGGCCTACAGCTTTGCACTTTTGTATTAGGGTGTAATGGGGGAGGGGTGCTAGGAAGGGCACACAGCAGTGTTGCTTGTATTAGACACGATTTTACGTCATCGTTCCTTCTGAATGGGTAGGATACCCCAAGAATTCGCAAGCAGCCCTCCTCCATGCCGGGTTGCTGATAAACTTGCCGCCCTTTCTCTCGCCCCTAATGTTTTTTTAAAAAAATATTATGTATTTCATTTTCAAACGATACTTCTAATTTGTGCGGCTGCGAGCCCCAACTCATGATGCACTAAAACTGCAGCCTTTCTGGTGTGTGCAAACAAAGAAGTAAAGACTACAGTGAAGGAATGCGGCGGTGGCGAGGGCTCTTCTACCGGTGCAGCGCGAAGAGGCTGCTGCGAAGGAACACCGGGTGTTACCATTCAAACACAAACTTATATAATAAAGACTATAAATTGCATGCGTGTTGCCATTCACGCTCATGAGCTGAAATGTAAGTTTTGAAAACGCCCTTAACACAATAAGGACACGTTGCAGAAACCAATGTCTACTGCAGCTTGGGAGCCGCACAAGCTCCTCTCCAAGCAAACAACACACGCTTATTCGTGCTCCCTCCGTGGAACTCTGCTCTCTTCTGCCGTTGGGACTTTCTTACCCTCGGAGGGTCAGCGCCGGCAAAAATCCTTGCAGCCAATCAGGAGTTCGCACCAAGTAACGTCACAATGGGAGGGACGGGAGGCGTCGCTTAGAGATCCCGGCCGGGGCTCCATTCGGTCCCTCCCCCCCGCGCGCCCTTCTAGCGTTTATATTGAGTGCGCGGGGTGGTAGAGAAGTTCCAGCAGTTTGTGTCTCGCGCCTCCGACGCTCTTCTGTATACCCGGCACAAGCGGGACTTAAGGGGGCTCTCCGCGCTGAGCCTGCAACTCATAGTCGTGGCTTTTTTTGAGACTTCAGCGAAATCGGGATCTCTCGGGTCTCCAGCCCCCGATCGCCCTCCCCGGAGCTGGAGATGTCTACCGCCTTGTTGTCCGCGTTCTACGACATCGACTTTCTGTGCAAGGTAGGCATGGCTGCCTCTGATCCTGAGCTTCTTGCAGATCAGTATGATTGCAGTGTGTGCACGGCACTGTGAGAGATGGGCTGGGTTGCGTGTCGGCCATACTGGAGTTTAGTGCTTATAGGTACTTACTGTTGAAAGGAATCAAAGCGTTTGTTTTATAAAGGACAAGAAAAGTAAAAAGCGTATAGAAAAATAACTTTATAAGAAAAAAAAATAGTTAATGTGTTTTCGCTGCAAGTTTCAGTAAAGTTTCTAAGGGAATTAAAATGACGCAGCATTTTTTAAATAAGGAATACCAGACTTTATTGGTTTAAAAAAAAAAAAAAAGCTGCGAGTCTTTTTTTTTCTGTTTTGAAGGATTTGTTAATATGTGCTCTCACGTTTAATATGGGTGGGTAGTCTTTTAAAACGGGGCTACTACGAAACCCGTTTTAAAGGATCTGTAAAAGGTCTTTAAGGCTAAACTTGCAACAGTTGTGCTACCTCTCGGTTCTGTAACGTGGTGCTGCTCAATCCAGCCTCACAAGACGCCCAAAGGATTTAGGTTTAAGGGACTCCCAAGGTATCGAGGAAGTTTGCGTCAATTCTTAATGAATATGTGGTGGCCTCTTGTCATGGGTGGGGGCAGTCTCCTTAACACCAAACTATAGCCCAAGTGTCTTCCCCGTCCTAGTAAAAAATGAAGCAGCCCCCATACTTGTAATGCATGTTTTTGTTGGTTTGGAGGGCCTGAAACCTTTCTGTAGTAATTAGCCTTTTAAACTTAACAGGATCTTGCAGGAAGTTCGTGTAACATTTTGTGGTTGTTTCTATACTAGCATTTGTATGTTCTCAAATCATTTAAATAAGATTTTGTTTTACTTACACACTTTTTTCCCCTCTTCCCAACAGCAGACGGAAAAGTCCCTGAACACGCTAAACCTGAACAGCATGCTGGACAAGAAGGCCGTGGGCAGCCCTCTCTCCACCGGCGGGGGCTCGGGCCTGGGGCCGGCCTTCCTCCGCCGCCACTCCACCAGCAACCTTCAGGCGCTGCACAACCAGCACAACTCTGCCAAGCTGCTGATGCCGCCCCCCGGGCCCACCTCGAACTCTGCCTTCGGGAGCCTAAAAGAGGGCCCGGTCTCGCCACCGCTGACGGGGGTCCCTTCCAACACCACCTCCTCCACCACGGCGCTCATGAACCGCGAGAACCGCTTCAGGGACCGCTCCTTCAGCGAGACGAGCGACCGCAGCGCGCAGCTGATGGCGCAGCTCCAGCAGCAGCTGAAGGCGGCCAGCTCCTCGCAGGGGGCGCAGATCAACTCGACCCGCTACAAGACGGAGCTGTGCCGGCCTTACGAGGAGAGCGGCGCCTGCAAGTACGGCGACAAGTGCCAGTTCGCGCACGGCTACCACGAGCTGCGCAGCCTGACGCGCCACCCCAAGTACAAGACGGAGCTGTGCCGCACCTTCCACACGGTGGGCTTCTGCCCCTACGGGCCGCGCTGCCACTTCATCCACAACGCCGAGGAGCGGCGCCAGGCCGCGCCCTCCTCTCCCTCCCGCGGCGGGGACTTCAACTTCAACAGCTGCAGCAGCGGCGGGCTGAGGGGGCCCGGCGAGCGGCCGCGCCTCCAGCACAGCCTCAGCTTCTCCGGCTTCCCCAGCGCGGCGCAGGCCGGGCCCGAGCCGGCAGAGCCCCGCACGCCGCCGCCCCTGCTCTCGCAGCTCTATGCCGAGGAGCTGCAGCTGCTCTCGGCGGCCAACAATGCTTTCGCCTTCTCTGCAGGCCACGAGCTGGGCAGCCTGCTCTCGCCGCTGGCCATCCAGACGCAGAACCTGCACAACCAGCAGTACTGCCAGCAGCAGCACCAGCGCCCCGGTGGCAGCCCTCCGCCTCGGGACCCCCAGCCGCCCACCTCCTTCTTCCAGCCGCTGCTCCGGCGCCTTTCAGAGTCTCCGGTCTTTGACGCGCCACCCAGTCCCCCTGACTCCCTGTCAGACCGTGAGAGTTACCTGAGCGGCTCCCTCAGCAGCTCCGGCTCCCTGAGCGGTTCCGAGTCCCCCGGGCTGGACTCGGGTCGCCGCCTGCCTATCTTCAGCCGTATCTCCGTCTCTGACGATTGAGGCGAACTGCCCAGGGCGTGTGGATGGATGGCAGGACCAGGGGGGCACAGACTGTACCCATGGCATCACTTGGCACAGACTCTCTGGTCAAAAACTGTAAGGGCGCCCGGAAACTGAACAAAACTAACTGCAAGAGGCAAAGACACTGCCCCTGTCAAGAGAACAAACCTATTTTTTTAGGACTGTGGGATGAGGGTGGGGGTGAATGGACACTTGTACAGCCGCATGTTAGACACATGTATGTACAGTAAAGTTAGACATGTTTGTACCAGCAACAGGCGAGACACGAATGCCCCATAAACATGTCTTGGGACATATGCACCTGTTAGTGCCAACCGCATGATGTCCTGTGCACACGTGCACAAGCAGCATTCCATCTCTTTGTAAAACAGTGAAGCATTTTGTGCACACAACTTGCAGTTCTAAATTCTCCATAACGATTTTTTTTTTTTTTGCGAGATTTAAAAGAAAAGTGTTCCTTTATACGACCTGGTAATCTAAAATCCTAAGATTTTTTTTAAAAGCAAAAAATGCAACATCCTGCCAAGAATATGCCTTGATAACGTCAAATCCTTATTTCTTTTTTATGAATGCTGAGACTTCCATTCCAAAGTTCTTGTGCCCGCCCCCAACATTATATTTTTGTTTTCCCCAAGACCACCACTAGGTGGGTATTTGGTTTAGAACAATTTTCCCCTTTGCTATACTTGGAAGCACTCAAGTGAGACTAGTTTCTAATTATTATTTTTTTTGGAGAATAACTGCTGATTTTTTTTTTTTAAAGCTGTTTTTTGAGTTGCTGGCGGTATAGCTGCAACACCAACATGAAAACTATTTAACTTATTTATTATCTTGTGGAAAGTATACATTGGTAATTTGTTCATACTGTATTTATCGGGTATGATGAAAAAGCAATAGATATATATTCTTTTATTATGTTAAATTATGATTGCCATTATTAATCTGCAAAAATGTGGAGTGTATGTTCTTTTCACAGTAATATATGCCTTTTTTGTAACTTCACCTGGTTATTTTATTGTAAATGAGTAAAATCTTAATTTAAGAGATTGTATGTAATATTTATTTCATTAATTTCTTTCCTTTTTGTTTACGTAAATGAACGATTGCATGATTTCTTGTTACAGAAATCTGTCTCGATGCTGTGGAAGTAGTTTGAGGAATGTTCTAAGGATTCTTTTTTTATTTAGAATGTAATGGTGTGTAGCCCGTCCACGTCAGACCTGAAACTACTTGGCAATCAGATTCCAAAAGTAGTCAATCTAAATCATTGTCTAAATTAACCAAAAAGTATTCAGCGTTGCCTAAATCACAATTCACACTGTGATACAGTATGTAGCAATAAAGGGGTTTGGAGGGGGTGGGGGGGTGGCTTGGGCAGAGTTCCCAGTATTATGTTCTCACAGTGCCTTCTCCAAGGGTCCATGCTTGCCTTACATCTTCCTCAACCAAATGAGTATTTTTTTCTTAATGCTTGATGATTTGAATGTAGGGACGGGTTTGTACATGTTTTACCACTTTTTATGAGGCCAACTTTTTGGATCTGACACCGTTATGCAGTACATCGACATATCTTGTTCAAATAAAATTCCAAAATTGTATTTTTTTTTTCCTTGCGTAGAAAGTTTGGAGTTATCCACTACTTTCTTGGACGGTGGATAACTGAGAACTAGCTTTAGTTTGTACATAGTAGGCACAGAATCGAGCACTGTGTACTCATTTTGGGCTACTGTAGCAGACATGTTTTTGAATGTAACTAAAGGATAAGTCAATGTTTGTTATATATTTTGGGGAGTCAGTTCACTACAAATGGAGTGTGAGGCTGTAAACTTTGTACTGTAAATGTTTTGTAGTTCTCCCAATAAAATTTTTGGACAGAACATTTTATTGTTTCAAGCCCTTGTATGTAAATCGATTCTTGTAACTGTCTAACTTCTAAGCAACGTAACGACTGCAGCACAAGCTGGCTGGGTGCCAACGCTAGTAGAGGGCCTAGAAGATTCCAAGTGCTTCTGCTGACCAAGTTTTAGTGGGGAAATGGGTGTGTCTGATATAAGCAGCGATGCATGTTTATTTTTGTTGTGTTTTTTTGTGTGTGTGTTCTTTAATGACGTGAATTTCCTCGAATTGTTTAAGCCCTGCTTGTGCACAGGACGTTGACTGTGCGATGGAATGCGTGCGTGTGGCCCGTGTTGCGAATCTTTCCAGGATGAAAAGACAATGTAAACTGGACAAGGACCTCTTTTTCAGTATCTTGACGCTCTCTTGCCCCTGTCACTTTACATGTGGTGTGCCTTTTGTCTTTAATATGTACATTCTTATTTGCTTTAAACCGCTTACAGGGCCAGCTGTGTGCAGATTTTACTAATAAAATGTGCAAATTCCCATCGCTGCGCCGATCCCTAGCGCCTGCAATGCAGCACGTGTGTCAAATTTCTTAGGCTGTGTCCCAAGAAACTCTGGTTGGCTACTGCCCGGCTTCTATATTGACGTTTGAGGAGTTTGCTGTCTTGTAATTTTTAATGGCACTGGGTGCACGTTATAAGATATCGCCCTGCTTTCTTGCTAGTACAATTCCCACCACCACACACCGCTTTGTCTGACTTTCAGTCGCCCACTTCTGGAGGAAATCGGCAGCCACGTTGAGAGCAGGGGTGTGGGCATGTTCTATGCTGCGAGGACCCACCATTTTGCTGCCCACTAGATTGTGTTTATGGGAGTGCGGGCTTGCACACCACTAAAATGTGCCAAAATTTGTTTGGTGCCTTGATTTGGCAGTTGCTCTACTAACTGTTGTAGAAACGCAGACTTGTGATGCATTTTTGTCATTAACATATAACCTTATGCTAAATGGCGCCTGGTTGGTTTATACAGAAGCGTTTTGGCTAGTGGGCTTTAGGGAGAACCCCGTCTTCGGCAGGGAGACACCTTATTAACTGAGAAATGCATTACCTAGAGCAAGCGTATCCGTTTATTGCTCTGCATTAGCTTTGTTTTAAGTACCAGAAAACAGCCTACTCTAGGCAAGTGAACCACTTTTGCTCTGGCTGATTTAAGGGGACCGCCGAACTAAAGCGTCCGTTTCCCCTATCTGTAGGTAGGTATTGTGCTAGTTTTCACAGCATGTTACCACCATCTGCATTAGTACCATGGTCTCGCTCTTACTATGCACGCACGCAAACTCCGGTCATTGGTGACCTCATGGCATTGCAAAGACTGTCTGACGTGTAACGCCCTGCAGCCAGGGCATTAGCTAGATGTGCTCCAGTAAGGGCATTGCTGCAATACGTTTTGCGTTAGCTGGCCGGCAGCTGTTTTTCTTGACCACGTGACCAACCGCACACCAGTGCCAGTAACAAATGGTTAACTAGACAGCTTTCCCAGGGTTCGAAATGTTACAAAACGTTGTCTACACTTCAATCAAGGTCTAGCTCACCTTTTAGGAGCCGTGTGACTTCTCCCTTTTGCAGGCTACTCAGTAATACTTGTGATTGGCCGAGAGTGTGAGCGCGCATCCAATCCAGTTCAACAGAGGGGGTTAACTCTTGATTGCCGAGTAGTTAGTACAGCCCCCTTTTCTTCTCAATCTGATGTGACCTTCCCTATTAGCAACTTTAGGCAACATGCAGCGTTCTCTACACCCTTAACACGCCACATAACTGCAGTGGAATCATTTGGATCAAGCTAGGAAAGGTATATGGGCAGAGGAGGGGGTCTTGGATTTCAAAATACCCCCTCCTTAATTATGAATACTTCTCAGGCCTGCTGCGTTCTGTAGAGTTGGGTGCCTTGATGGGGGACCATGCTCTTCTCGGTTTCGATTGTCTTATACTCTTGCTGCTTCATACCTAGGGTCACTGGAATAGTATTCTGAGATGCAGGGTTTTTTCCCAATTATTTAAGGGTTTGTCATTGCCACATAAATAAAAGACTTGAATAATTTGCAGATTTTATCAAAAGTGTTTTTAGCTCAAACTGGTACATAGGAGGTGAAACTGCCCAGATGCTATTAGTGTGGAAAAATATGGTGCTTTATGCTGTATAATTCGGAATTCTCGCATAATTTAGCCAGCCATGCCACATACGTCTTCCCTTTTTGCATGATGGCAGGGGCCCTGCCCATAGATGCCCATGTGATGATGGGATGCATAAGTGAGCTACTTTATAATTTGAATTAATATAGCCATGGTATTCTGACCCTTTCTGCAAACTGGGCTT
The DNA here is from genome assembly GCF_964204655.1 of Triturus cristatus. Taxonomy (NCBI): domain Eukaryota; kingdom Metazoa; phylum Chordata; class Amphibia; order Caudata; family Salamandridae; genus Triturus; species Triturus cristatus. The sequence goes on from NC_140589.1 coordinate 1,638,319,077, forward strand.
TGCCGCCCCCCAAGAGGCTGTAAACTTTCAGTGAACCTAAAAACGTGCATTATGGTAAAATATGGGGCGGACCTATATTTACAAACGTGTTATTACTAGTGTTAGAAGTGGGAAACTCGTCCATCTGCCGCTCTACCTGCCTCTCTGTTTTGTGACCCCGAACGTGGGTTACCCCTTCATAGATTATTACCTTTGCATTCCACAGCACTGCAGCCCTCCCCATCACTTGTGAAGGAAAAACCTTAATTGCTCCTCTGGAACAACATTTGAAGAATCCCAATACTTCTGCTGAGGGGGTGGGGGCCAGGTAGCACTGAGGGTTTTTTGCTAGCCCAGAAGTACAATCGATGTAAAACTGGAAAAGAACAGCTTTTTATTATTGCGATGCTGCACAGCCTTTTAACCCATCACTGTTGATAAATCCATTTTATGAACCAATTACGAGAATTTTCAGGGAATTGGGTTATCCCAGGCTTGGTTCCTCAGCAAATCCTCATTCCACCTCCGTTTCCCCCACGTTTTTGGCTCTTAAAGCAGCAAAAATCTCCAAGGAGATTTTTCCATGGACCTTTGCAATTTCGGATGGGAAGTGCTGATGTGGTAAGGAATTCTGGTACTGGCATCCTGGTACTGGCTTCATCGGCAATTCTGGGACGTTCCAATACTGCTAATGTGACAATCCCTACCCCCGAGTACCCGTTTGCTGATGAGAACTGTTGATTACCCCTCCCCCTCAAAGTATGAGGCCTCTGCTGAGAAGTGTGCATCTCACCTTTTTTTTTTTTTTAAGGCATCATTTTGAGGTCGTCTAATCTGTATAATTGTAAATTTCATACCTGCCATCCACACTGCATTCGGAAGTGCCCCATGAAAACTGGGTAAAAGCCATGAACAGCCAATGTTGCCTGCAGGACATGACCTTTAACCAAAATTGCATCCTGCCAGTGTCTCTTCTCCACCACTGTCTGTTTTTGTGTAAAAATCATGACTATCATGAAGTGGTTATTTTTTATATATAACAATGTGTCTAGTTTATAAATGCAAAATCGTGACCCCGTGATCGTGCTGCTTCTCTCTCCCCCCCCCCCCCCCCGGTGTGAATGGGCTTTAAATGGTTAAAAGTTGTTCTGAATGGGTTTGAGGGCACACGTTTGACCCAGGCCCCCCCCCCCCAAAAAAAAATCTTTAAACTGTCCCTGGCATAGTTGAAAAGCTGCCTTCAATCGAATGCAGATTTTTTGTATTAATGCCATCAGTCAGGTTTGGGCTTTTGTCTCCCTAAAAACGATGCTGGTTTGTGGAGTCTATACATTTCATTTCACATCCTCCATACAGCAGTGGCATTATGGGTAAACCATATAAGCTGGTTTAGTGTTACTAGATCTAACTCTTCGACATGGTTCATCTTGGCAGAGCCTGGTTACACGCCCTTGAACTTTAGAAGGCGTGCTTGCAGGGTTTACATTGTTCAGACATTTGTCAGGTGAAAAGTCGTAAGTCTGCTGCATGCGTTGAAACTTTCAGGTGGACTACTGTTTACATCTGCTGGTAAATTCTAATTTAGAGAGCATCTGATGTGCCTCTTATAATACATAATGCAGTAATTTATGGTACAGAGTGGGAGTTCTGGTTCAATCCGCCTTACTATGTTTTTCTGGGTCATACATATGCACAGATGATAAAAGAACAGTTCAAGAAAAGAAAAAAAAAGCACCGTAATGTTTTTTATTTTACACAGCTGCATATGCCACAACCCAGGCAGTATGTATTTATTTGAGCCACCCAGGGTACTCTGGTGCCCATGCCTCGATTTCCAGTTGATGGGGCAAAGCGTTTTTTGCGTTTCATGTTCCTTGGATTAAACGGCACATGGCCATTGTGATTTCAATAGGTGAATGTAAAGAGTAAATCGGAGTACCAGTGAGGAGTAAGTCGTGCGCCCTCATCCATTGCTTCATCAGGCTACTACAGTGGAGATTTTCCATGGATTCCATCACTCCTGCCACTCAGTGGGTAAACCTATAGCGGTGTGCAGCCAGGACTGTTGTGGAAGTGAGTTTTGCATCTGCCAGTGTTGCCTTTTAGCTGCTTTCTTCTTTGGTTCTGTTTTGCAGACGGTGGGCATTGGAGAGTCATCCACTTTGAGTCTGCTAATTCAACTATGTAGTTATGCAAAATATACACTCCCACAATTCTAAAGGGGAGGTGACAAATGTGTACCTAGGTCAGCTCAGAAAATTAGTGACTGCTACAGCAGCCCTGCCGCTGGAGCAAACCAAAGCACAGCTTCGGACAAGTTTTCCATGACTGTCATCCTAACTCTCCCCGTCTAAATGCCTACCATTGTACTACAGCACACCATGCCAGTACTGGGAGCTCATCCAGAACGCCTACGTCCAGAGCCTCCTCATTGTGATAGGGTTTCAACTGGCCCTACATCAGCAAGGGCAAAGAGGCTCAGATTAATTTCAAGGACACTCCTCCCAATCTCCCAGAAACAGGCATGGGTTTCTCCTGCATATGAAATTGTTCAGATCAAGCTGGTGACTATTCCCACTCTTGAATACACCTACCACTGTATGTGAAATGGGAAGCAAGAGGGCCACTACCATCCTCAGAACCCCTATCAAATCGGCGCTGGTACCTTCCCTGCTAGGCCAATGAACCCCCTCCCTTTGCCTCCCCTCTGACTTTAAAAGCCCTCTTCCAGCTGCTTTGAGAGTGAGCATCTGCTGTTGCAGAGTGACCAGTAACCCACTATGGAGATTTACCGAGCAACAAGAGCCCCGCCAATGCCAGGTAGATGACTGGGAGAGAGGGAATTCATTGACCACAAAGAATAGATGGGAGTTTAAAAAGGACTGGGTGTACTACACCGGTTTAAAAGGAGGCCCAGGCTGTCACCTCCACGTGTTCGCAGAACACTGCCATTAGAAGTCCTCCAGATGAGGGTCCCGCCCTTGGTAGGCCCTCTTTTCTATGTCCCCATTCTCCATACCCACCCCAGGCTAGTCCATCAGCCACAAATCAAAACCAGTGTCGTTTTTCCAAACCTTGAGGGTTTCTTTGCCACATCCTCCATGACTTTCATCTTGGCCAATCCCAAATGCCACATAGCCTAACATCGTTGAACCTCAGCAATGCCATGTGTGCTGATGCTACACCCAATTGACTGCGCCCTACTCCAAAAAGTATGCACATGGCTGAGAGATCCATGTTCTTTACAAACCTGATGATGGCTGATCGGGGATTGGAGGAGCTAATAGTCTGAAAGCCCAGACAGGAGGGCTCACCCCACCTATACGCTGAGATGATGCCATCCGAGCCAGCCTCATAACCTATAAAAGAAGTAGAGCAAGGTGGCAGAGGCTCTGGGACACCATAAAGCACATATTGAACCATACACCGGCCTGTTGTCTGAAAGCCAAAATGGGGCCCCTATTGTCCAGGCAACACTATTCTCCAACTGCTGCAAAACCTTGTGTGTATCACTGGTGCCTGTCCACCCCCACTCGTCCTAGTGTCCCCACCACAGAAGCAAGGGCCCCAGGCAAGGTAGTGAATGGAAACTGAGGCACCGTGTTTTGTCCACGTCTTCTCGTATACCACCCAACAGATGTTTCTTTTCCAATCTCTTCTGCCAATCTGGCCCCACCAATTACCTCTACTGTATAGAAAACATGTAACCTTCCCAGGTCACAGTGCCTGACTAGGAATTTCACCGGCTGTTTTCCATTCATCTCTCTCTCCCTCCTAGGGTTGATCGCTCATATGGCATGGACCTACAACAATGTACATCCGAGTTGGGCCTGGCTTTTCATATATACCTCAGGTCGTGTCTTGGATGTAAGTTGGCTGCATAGAGAATCTGCACACCCAAATGTTTAAAAACGTTGTAAATTAAAGAATTTAAGGTTGGGTCACCCTATAAACCTTGGAGGTTGTATGGTACCTGGCTCACTGTGACAAGTATTTTGCTGTGTTTTTTTTTTGGTGAAGCGCTGCGTCTGCTGACGTCTCATGATACAGATCACATATACAATGGTGCAGGAATAATGTTCATTGTGGAGGTGTGGAAAGTTGAGAGTGGCGGTGAACGAGCTGTTTGCTTTGGCTCACCAAAATAAGTTTTGAACATTCCTGGTGCTACTACACAAGTTGAGGGTAGAAACTGGGAGAAACACCCTTCCCCCAACCCTGCTGGTCAGCCACCCAACCCATGACTGTATCTTGCTGTTTTCATGTGAATTGACTGTGTTTCTGGAGGCCGCCCAGACTCCCTCTACTGTAAGGAAAGGTGACATCTTTGGATCTTCTCATCGCTGTTTTGTTAGCGTGACTAATTCTGTTCCCCACTGGTTGCGTTGTTTTTAGGTATATTTCGCATTGCTGTTGGGGCATTTTATGACTTCCAACTCTGTAGTATGTTTGTTGGCTCGTGCCCAGAGGCATGAGAGGGTACCTGCCTTAAGTTAGCAGTCTATCTTGCTTTACAGCTGCCTCTGTTGGGGATGCTATTGGTCTGTCTTATCTCTGATAATTCAACCGAGTGCCTACGGTTGAAAAGTTAGTCAATTGGCTGTAGTGGTAGACCCTTTGGCAGTTTTTCTTTTCAGACACTCCAAAATGGAGTTCTGTTTTGTGGGGTAAGAAATCTGCATTTAGATTATTTAGCAGAAGAAAAAATTACTTGCATGATAATCTTCCTGGTGGATATTTTACCTGCATATTCCTACCTCAACTGCTATTTCCTTCTCGGGGGCGTAGTCGGTGTGTACAATGGGGTATGGGTTGGTTTTATGCACTGCATTCCTTAAATCAGGCTTTTCTCTGCTTCTAAGGAATATGAGAAAAAGCACAATAGGTGACGACAGAGTGCTGCCTTAAGATGACACCAAATATGGCCCTATGATGTCATTCCGAAAAGATTCTAAGAGGAGCAATGCCACCACCTTTTGGCGTAACCGAGCTTTAGCTAATTTTCTGGGTCCAGTCTGTTGCCTGCAGGAAATTTATGAGGTGAAGAGTCTCCAGGTAGATATAGTGTCCATCAGAAAGATCTCTTCTCCACCACTGTCTGTTTTTGTGTAAAAATCATGACTATCATGAAGTGGTTATTTTTTATATATAACAATGTGTCTAGTTTATAAATGCAAAATCGTGACCCCCGTGATCATGCTGCTTCTCTCCCCCCCCCCCCCCCCCCCGGTGTGAATGGGCATTAAATGGTTAAAAGTTGTTCTGAATGGGTTTGGGGGCACACGTTTGACCCAGCCCCCCCCCCCTCCACCCCTCCCAAAAAAAATCTTTAAACTGTCCCTGGCATAGTTGAAAAGCTGCCTTCAATCGAATGCAGATTTTTTGTATTAATGCCATCAGTCAGGTTTGGGCTTTTGTCTCCCTAAAAACGATGCTGGTTTGTGGAGTCTATACATTTCATTTCACATCCTCCATACAGCAGTGGCATTATGGGTAAACCATATAAGCTGGTTTAGTGTTCCTAGATCTAACTAACTCTTCTACATGGTTCATCTTGGCAGAGCCTGGTTACACGCCCTTGAGCTTTAGAAGGCGTGCTTGCAGGGTTTACATTGTTCAGACATTTGTCAGGTGAAAAGTCGTAAGTCTGCTGCATGCTTTGAAACTTCAGGTGGACTACTGTTTACCTCTGCTGGTAAATTCTAATTTAGAGAGCATCTGATGTGCCTCTTATAATACATAATGCAGTAATTTATGGTACAGAGTGGGAGTTCTGGTTCAATCCGCCTTACTATGTTTTTCTGGATCATACATATGCACAGATGATAAAAGAACAGTTCAAGAAAAGAAAAAAAAAGCACCGTAATGTTTTTTATTTTACACAGCTGCATATGCCACAACCCAGGCAGTATGTATTTATTTGAGCCACCCAGGGTACTCTGGTGCCCATGCCTCGATTTCCAGTTGATGGGGCAAAGCGTTTTCTGCGTTTCATGTTCCTTGGATTAAACGGCACATGGCCATTGTGATTTCAATAGGTGAATGTAAAGAGTAAATCAGAGTACCAGTGGAGGAGTAAGTCGTGCGCCCTCATCCATTGCTTCATCAGGCTACTACAGTGGAGATTTTCCATGGATTCCATCACTCCTGCCACTCAGTGGGTAAACCTATAGCGGTGTGCAGCCAGGACTGTTGTGGAAGTGAGTTTTGCATCTGCCAGTGTTGCCTTTTAGCTGCATTCTTCTTTGGTTCTGTTTTGCAGACGGTGGGCATTGGAGAGTCATCCACTTTGAGTCTGCTAATTCAACTATGTAGTTATGCAAAATATACACTCCCACAATTCTAAAGGGGAGGTGACAAATGTGTACCTAGGTCAGCTCAGAAAATTAGTGACTGCTACAGCAGCCCTGCCGCTGGAGCAAACCAAAGCACAGCTTCGGACAAGTTTTCCATGACTGCCATCCTAACTTTCCCCGTCTAAATGCCTACCATTGTACTACAGCACACCATGCCAGTACTGGGAGCTCATCCAGAACGCCTACGTCCAGAGCCTCCTCATTGTGATGGGGTTTCAACTGGCCCTACATCAGCAAGGGCAAAGAGGCTCCGATTAATTTCAAGGGCACTCCTCCCAATCTCCCAGAAACAGGCATGGGTTTCTCCTGCATATGAAATTGTTCAGATCAAGCTGGTGACTATTCCCACTCTTGAATACACCTACCACTGTATGTGAAATGGGAAGCAAGAGGGTTACCACCATCCTCAGAATCCCTATCAAATCAGCGCTGGTACCTTCCCTGCTAGGCCAATGAACCCCCTCCCTTGGCCTCTCCTCTGACTTTAAAAGCCCTCTTCCAGCTGCTTTGAGAGTGAGCATCTGCTGTTGCAGAGTGACAAGTAACCCACTATGGAGATTTACCGAACAGCAACAAGAGCCCCGCCAATGCCAGGTAGATGACTGGGAGAGAGGGAATTCATTGACCACAAAGAATAGATGGGAGTTTAAAAAGGACTGGGTGTACTACACCGGTTTAAAAGGAGGCCCAGGCTGTCACCTCCACGTGTTCGCAGAACACTGCCATTAGAAGTCCTCCAGATGAGGGTCCCGCCCTTGGTAGGCCCTCTTTTCTATGTCCCCATTCTCCATACCCACCCCAGGCTAGTCCATCAGCCACAAATCAAAACCAGTGTCGTTTTTCCAAACCGTGAGGTTTTCCTTGCCACATCCTCCATGACTTTCATCTTGGCCAATCCCAAATGCCACATAGCCAAACCACTTTGAAACTCAGCAATGCCATGTGTGCTGATGCTACACCCAATTGACTGCGCCCTACTCCATAAAGTATGCACATGGCTGAGAGATCCATGTTCTTTACAAACCTGATGATGGCTGATCGGGGATTGGAGGAGCTAATAGTCTGAAAGCCCAGACAGGAGGGCTCACCCCACCTATACGCTGAGATGATGCCATCCGAGCCAGCCTCATAACCTATAAAAGAAGTAGAGCAAGGTGGCAGAGGCTCTGGGACACCATAAAGCACATATTGAACCATACACCGGCCTGTTGTCTGAAAGCCAAAATGGGGCCCCTATTGTCCAGGCAACACTATTCTCCAACTGCTGCAAAACCTTGTGTGTATCACTGGTGCCTGTCCACCCCCACTCGTCCTAGTGTCCTCACCACAGAAGCAAGGGCCCCAGGCAAGGTAGTGAATGGAAACTGAGGCACCGTGTTTTGTCCACGTCTTCTCGTATACCACCCATCAGATGTTTCTTTTCCAATCTCTTCTGCCAATCTGGCCCCACCAATTACCTCTACTGTATAGAAAACATGTAACCTTCCCAGGTCACAGTGCCTGACTAGGAATTTCACCGGCTGTTTTCCATTCATCTCTCCCTCCCTCCTAGGGTTGATCACTCATATGGCATGGACCTACAACAATGTACATCAGAGTTGGGCCTGGCTTTTCATATATACCTCAGGTCGTGTCTTGGATGTAAGTTGGCTGCATAGAGAATCTGCACACCCAAATGTTTAAAAACGTTGTAAATTAAAGAATTTAAGGTTGGGTCACCCTATAAACCTTGGAGGTTGTATGGTACCTGGCTCACTGTGACAAGTATTTTGCTGTGTTTTTTTTGGTGAAGCGCTGCGTCTGCTGACGTCTCATGATACAGATCACATATACAATGGTGCAGGAATAATGTTCATTGTGGAGGTGTGGAAAGTTGAGAGTGGCGGTGAACGAGCTGTTTGCTTTGGCTCACCAAAATACGTTTTGAACATTCCTGGTGCTACTACACAAGTTGAGGGTAGAAACTGGGAGAAACACCCTTCCCCCAACCCTGCTGGTCAGCCACCCAACCCATGACTGTATCTTGCTGTTTTCATGTGAATTGACTGTGTTTCTGGAGGCCGCCCAGACTCCCTCTACTGTAAGGAAAGGTGACATCTTTGGGTCTTCTCATCGCTGTTTTGTTAGCGTGACTAATTCTGTTCCCCACTGGTTGCGTTGTTTTTAGGTAAATTTCGCATTGCTGTTGGGGCATTTTATGACTTCCAACTCTGTAGTATGTTTGTTGGCTCGTGCCCAGAGGAATGAGAGGGTACCTGCCTTAAGTTAGCAGTCTATCTTGCTTTACAGCTGCCTCTGTTGGGGATGCTATTGGTCTGTCTTATCTCTGATAATTCAACCGAGTGCCTACGGTTGAAAAGTTAGTCAATTGGCTGTAGTGGTAGACCCTTTGGCAGTTTATCTTTTCAGACACTCCAAAATGGAGTTATGTTTTGTGGGGTAAGAAATCCTGCATTTAGATTATTTAGCAGAAGAAAAAATTACTTGCATGATAATCTTCCTGGTGGATATTTTACCTGCATATTCCTACCTCAACCGCTATTTCCTTCTCGGGGGCGTAGTCGGTGTGTACAATGGGGTATGGGTTGGTTTTATGCACTGCATTCCTTTAATCAGGCTTTTCTCTGCTTCTAAGGGATATGAGAAAAAGCACAATAGGTGACGACAGAGTGCTGCCTTAAGATGACACCAAATATGGCCCTATGATGTCATTCCGATAAGATTCTAAGAGGAGCAATGCCACCACCTTTTGGCGAAACCGAGCTTTAGCTAATTTTCTGGGTCCAGTCTGTTGCCTGCAGGAAATTTATGAGGTGAAGAGTCTCCAGGTAGATACAGTGTCCATCAGAAAGATCTTCACTGAAGGCAAATCACGTTTTTAAAGAGATGTGCATGGGGCCGGTTGTATTGGGGCAGTCTCCCACAGAGGACTTGGATGCATTTGTTTTCCTGGATATTCGCATCACTTTCATCTTTGACCTGCAATAGAGACAGCCCCACTTTGTTCTCCTCGAGCTGCTGTCCTGTTTTGATGGTAGTCTGCAGGAAAACTGGATTCTCTTGAAAACTGAAACCCAACAACCAATGGCAGAAGGTGCATAGGGGTCGTGCTGTAGTTATAGTACAGTACTATAAAAAGAGATTTACTGGCAGAAAAACGTTGCCAAAACAAAAACACAAAATACAAGACATTTGACAGTCTTTTGTTTTCCATTAACATTTTTTTTTTTTTTTTAGAGTTCATGGTTTAAGCACACTTTTTGGACATATTTTGCTGCTCTTACCGCTATATTGGTGGTCAGTTCTCCTATGAGAACAAACAGTTTTTCTTTGCTTTTTATTAATGTTTACCTTCAAGAAGGGGAAGTGGGTGTCTCAAATGTCCTTGTAGGAGGGGCAGTGTAGAAGAAAGTGTCACCCAAGTCTCACTGTTGGCAGATTCTATCCTCTCTAGGTGTGATCTGTGTTGGCAAGTATTGGGGGAGGAAGGGGCAGTGTGTCTGTGCCTCAGCAAGGAAGGAAGTGCCAAGAATAAACTCAGGTCTAACCTGCGTCTTGCTGGGTCTCCCTGTGCTTCCTGTGGAAAGAGAAGCACTGTGAGAGGAAAGAGTGGTCCATAACAACAAATATAATGACCCGGGCAGTGGGAATTGGGATCCTGTGAAAGTATTGTGAGAGGAAAGTTGTGTGTCTGTGCCCCACCAAGGCTAACAAAAAATCCAAACAACATCAGGCTCCTTGCTTGGGCAGATGCACACAATTCTGTGCTCAATGTAGTAGTCACACTCTGACTATGAAAATATACAAACAGGGCCTGACTTCTTCAATATTGTTCAATAATACGTTGCCCCCCCAAGGCAGGCACAAGTTGGCGGGTCACCTTTTGGCAGTGCATTCTTTGTAATGGGGTGCACTGTCCCTGTTTCCACCTAATTAAAGTTGCACCTGGCACAAACAGTGACAGTCTAACCATTCCATAATGCAGACCCTGGTATATCTAGTGGACGCTCAGAGCTATTGAAAAATCCCATGTGTCAACCCTTGTTTTCACTCCCGAAAACAGGACCAGACAACACGCTAAGAAGGCAGCCCAATCAGATCGATCTGAACAACCAGGGGCGCAGATTTATAAGCCCCTTGCGCCACTTTTGCCATGGCAAAGTGACGCGCAAGGGGCTTGTAAATCTGCACCATGGTATTTAAAGTTTTTTCGAAATGATAGTTCAGTTTTTCCATGTCATGTGTGACGTGCATAACATCACTCTAAATATTATGAACTCTTAAGGGGGGGGGGGTTTAGGCGTATATGTGCCATTGTAAGAGGGTGAAAAGGAGTTTGAAAAGATTGTGAAGAAGAGATGTAGTAGATATATATATAGCGGTTTAGGGTGTTATCAGGCCTGACAATGGGATTCCCTGGAACAGACGGATCATAGTCAAGTCATGATGCTTTCATTGAGGGGATGCGAGTGAGATAGGAACTGGGTCTGCCCCAAGTAAGAGCCTTTGCCACCTGTATCTTGCAAAACGTCTCCTTCGTTGCTTCTTCCTGTCCTGCCATTTTTTTTAAATCTCCTATATTGCCTACCTATATCCCAATGCATTGACTGAGTCTGACAACATCTGCTGAGGAAAAATGTCAGCTGATCATGAAGTTTCCTACAACAACAAAGATAAACACAAGGTTTGTCTTCTCCTCATAGAAGTTTGTTTTACTCTTGAATGGGTCTTGCTGCGATTTGGAGGCTAGAGGTGTAATGTATCATACAGAAAGTCACATAGTTCATGGAAAAGTGAGTATACCCTAGAGTGTGGACTGTGTTTAAGTGCGTGCTGCATTAATGTAATTCAGGTGTGCGTGTGACTGAGGTCACCTGAATGCTGCTTCTCTATAATTGTGCATACCTGCATTTTCAACTGCGGAGGTGGAGATCTTCACCTAAAAGCATAGAAAGTATTCTGAAATCGAGTTGAAGTTCTAGAAAGAAAGCACAATAGGCAAGAATTTGCCAATATAAAACCCAGCCTACAATATAAAACCCAATAGGTTGCAGTGGATGGTCTGGATCCACAAGCAGCAACCCGAACACTGATTTGATGTCTGCTTTTGCAAAAAAGGTACATCTGTGCTGTCGCACCACCTTCAGGGCACTCTCAAATGATGTACATGAAACTGAGCAATCCCCCCCCCCCCCCCTCACCAACCCAATCACGTGGCTGCCATCCAGATAAGACAGGTGGTGGTTGATCACCCTAAACTCCTCTCTTTCCTTCTTGAGTGTCAAAACCAACGGACAGCCTGAAATTCACCCAGGGGAGTTCTGCAAATGGGACCACTGCCCTGCTTAGTCCTACTTCCCTACCTTCTTTCTCAGCAATTGCGGCCTCCTTAGCTGATTTCAAATTCAAAGGAGAGCATGGTTGTGATGGGCACTTCTAGGGAATACAAAGCAAATAATCAAATCCTTCAGCCAAAATTCAGCCCCTCCCCTGAAATCCTGTCAACCCTCTGAGCAGCGCCTCACTTCTCCCTAGAGCAGGCAGGCTCACCACATCTTCCACATCAGTTCTTGGCCTCTTATTAGCCCCATTCTTTCCTCCTCCCTTGCTCGGTTTTACCCCTTGCCAGTCAATGCTCAATTTCGTACTCTCTCTTCCAGCCACCTTAAAACACCTATTGAATGGATGTAATCCTCCACATCTGCTGCATGAGTGCCTGAACAAGAAGGCCAAGTAGCACTGGCTGGATTTACACTGCCAACATATGCCTTTCTTCCTGGGCATTTCATTAATGCTATCCCTTTGTGCCCCTCACCCAAGGGACTCCTGCAAAGGGCAGACTTGGCTTGTTCCACGCGCCCGTCCAGTATTTCCTGTTTTTCTCCCTAAGCTTATAAACTGCTATTCGACCTTGTGTTGTCTGAACTTCTCATCATATGTGCACCAACCTCCACTGGTCTTGTTATTCAAATACAATACCTTGATGGCTTCCCCATGCTTCTTCAGGCTGTATGCCAAGTGTGGCTTATCCTGTTCTAGCATGACATTAATTAATGCAAAGCCAGAATTTCAGTTCAGTGACAGCCTTCGGACCTTTGTAGTGTAGTCCTAATAGTACCCTGTCATGCAGGACCTACGCTGTTATCGGATAACATATACTGTGGGTCTGGTGGCAGACTGAGTCCGTGCACCCCCGCAGCATATGTTAGCCTATGGTTTGCTTTAGCTAGCTCGCAGTGCCACTAGACTCTCCTGCTATCAGAGGGATTCGTTTTTGGCAACCTCAGAACACAATAACCTCAGACTCGTGGAAACAATATACTACTTCTCACCCAGTCCCTCTTGCATGCTTGTTTTGTTCTCAGACAGATACAGAGAAGAAACAGTTGAGCGTTTTCACAATCAGAATTTATTATACCATTGTTCTTCTCATGTAAAATAAGTGGGCTGTTACGACTGGTACACAGTAGCAGAGATATAGAGCCAGCAGTACAGTGAATAAAAAGAAATAGTATTGTTCTACCATTTTTCAATTAGTTATGAACATATACAGGAATAGGAAATGCATTTATAAAATAAATTGCGTACTCCTAAGATGCCTGACTAGATGTACCTAAGTGTACCAAGCATGTAAGTAGGTACTATAGAGCCTAAGCCTAAGAGCCAATAATCCCACTAGGCTTTAGTCGGAACCCCATACCTGAATAGTGAGAGTATGGGACTTCGTCCTGGACTTGAACTGGACACCCGGTAAGGGATCGCCAGACCACTGTCAGCTGGAGCGATGGTAAGCCGGAGCTGCAGCGTCTCTGGTCAGTGTGTTGGCCTTGAAGTCTCGGTTCCCTCCTGCTTTTTGATAGCAAGAGGTGCTGTATTTATACAGTCTATGTACTTGTGTTAACCATTGTTCAGTATGAGGATGACGTTTGGGATTAAACCTTGTGCGTCGATGGGAGAGGTGAAGTGTACCCCCTGGAGAGTGTACTCATCAATTATTCATATGCGCTAAGGATGATGTCTTAGCAATATCGATTGGGAAAAACCCACCCTCGGCATGGAACTAGGTGAAAGGTTTAGTCCATAAAAGGCTGCAGCCCTTATAAGGCGTGATGTCCATATAAGGCATTCTCTCCTTATTTGGAGTTATGTCCTTAAAAGGCTCGTTCAAATTAAATAACGGGAGCTGATGTAGGGAAAGTGTACGATGTTCCCTGGACCTATATTAGGGTACCAATATGAAATATAACACCTTATTTGTTGGGGGCTTTTCCATAGGGCCACCCATTTGCCCCTGAACTATGATGAACACTTCTCCCCTCCCTCCACAAACAACAGGGAAAACATTTTAAAGTACTACAAGTCCAGCATCTTCTCTCTCTCAAAACCTGTAACACGTGCTCTGCTTTTTCCCATCTTCCTCTTTAGGACCCAAGCATTACAGACGCCACTTCTGACCCTGATGAACTTGCACTGCGACAATCTTTTTGCTCTATTGTCTCCTTCTTACCATCATCCTCTGCTGTGACTTTACCACTCACTAACTTAAGCAGGACTTTGAATGCCACCGTAATCACCTTCATCAGTTCTGAGGCTCCCTGCACACTGGGCCCTCAACTTTTTAGCCATCACCACGTCCACCTTCCCTGCTGCCCTATTTTCGTTCTTCTAGACCTTGCTGTTACTCTCCCCCTTTCTGACCCAGTGTTTAACTTACTCTTCCTAACTGTCCCCCTCCCTTCCCTAGCTACACCCGCTTCGCAGCACCCTTTTCCACTACCGAAATACCTCAACATCCTCCTTGTTTTGCTAATGGTGAAATGAGCTCCCACTTGAGCTATCTCTTCCACGCACCGTTCTCTATTATCTTAAACTTTTTCTCCTCTTCCAGCATCTCCCCCACCCTCTTCCTCCTCACCACCTGACCCCTCTTTTCCCCACCCCTTATCTTCGGGGAATGGAATCTCCTTATTTGGTCCCCTTTCCACTGTTTTACCCCCACCTTTGTCCACCTGTAATGCCCTCTGTGCCTGTGGCCCATTTCTTGACACGTTTTCCTGGCAGTTCTCTCCCTGTTCCCCCGGGGGCATCGCCAGCAGCTACTGTGAACCCCAGGGGCGGAACTAGACCCAAACTTCGGTGGGGCTAACACTCCCAGCCAGGGCTGGCCATAGCACTGGTCCCTCGCGGTGCAAGAGTCTTTTTTGGTGCCCCTCCCCCATTTCCTCCTCCAAGAATTCCCTCCCTACCACTCACCAACTATGCACCCCATCTCTCTCTATAGCACCTTTCTGACAAACATATTTTTTATAGCGCTACTCATAGTTTACTCACACTCAGTTCTGTGATCTGCATAGTACACATTCTTTGTAGCAGGCACATTAACCCTCTGCGCTGTGTGGGTGGCAGAAGTGCCCATGTGAGTGCACTGTGAGCGATGCGACAGTGTGAGAGTCGGGTAAGAGGAGTGATTGCAGGGTGAGTGAGGTGACCATATGAATTTGGGTGGGGATGTAAGTGCAGAGTGGAACGAATGAATGCATGGTTAGTGATGGGCTTGTTTGAGTGAGGTTGCAGATTGAGCAGTGAGGGGGACAGGTGAGTGAAGTGTCACATGAGTGCAGGGTGAATAGTGTGCTTGTGTGACTGCAGGGTGAGGTACAGGGTGAACAGCACAAGTGCATTCTGACTGCAGAGTGATCACTGTGAGTGTAGAGTGAGCGGGTGAATGGTGTGATTGTATGGTGAACAGTGTGAGTGCATTGTGATCACCGTGAGTGCAGGGTGAGCGTGAAAGTGAAGGTCAAGAATTAGGAGTGAGATGTCTGAATGCAGGGTGCATTCCTATACACTTCAAGTAACTCAGCATGTAATTGATGGCGGCGTAGGGTTTCAGATACAAGTTAAACTATTGCTATTATGGCATTAATCAGGGATCTAGGGTGGAGGAAATAATGTGCTGACCCTGCAACAAACTTCCAGTCTTATAATTAGGGTTGCCAGCTCATTATTTTGTTAAAGGCTGCAGAAGAACTAAGAGAAGCCTTTGACCAAGGAGGCCAGGCTGCACTAATTATGTTAGACATCTCGGTGAACTTTGATACAGTCCATCATGATGTTCTGAAGGACCGTCTATCTGCATGTGGGGTGCAAGGGAATGCCTGGAACCTGGTGAAATCCTTTCTAACAGATAGATTTCAAACAGTGGACCTAGATAAAACCCCGCTCCAAACCTTTCTCCCTCCCATGTGGAGTACCACAGGACTCCTCTCTTAGTCCGACCCTTTTTAATGTATACGTCACACCTCTAGTGGCGGTGATCAGGTCCTTTGGATTTCAGCTGACATCCTACGCCGATGGCACGCAAATAGTGGTGTCACTACTCCCGGAACAGGAGGCAGAGAAAAGGGAAAGGTTTAATGATTGCATGAAAGCGATAAAATCCTGGATGATGACTAACTACTTAAAGTTAAACTCCAGCAAAACAGAGGTCCTTATTTTCGGAAACAATGCCAACTTTTGGACATCGGACTGGTGGCCAGATGAGCTGGGGACTCTTCCAGAGCCAGCCAGGAAAGCGAAAAATCTGGGTGTCATAGTGGACAATAAACTCTCCTTTGGGGACCAGGTAAACGCGGTGACCTCTGCCAGTTTTTCTCTTTTAAGAATGATAAGGAAAATAAAATCATTCCTACCAGCAGACTGTCAAATGATAGCAATATCATCTTGTTAGACCTGGCATCCTTGGCGTGGTTTCCCCTGACTTTTTTGCCTCTACCTCCTGTATTTTTGACACTGTGCTGGAATTCGTTTTTGCTGGTTTAGATGCTTTGGGCACTTTGCCACTGCTGATCAGTGCCAAAGTGCAAGTGCTCCCTGGTTAAATTGTAATTGGTTATCCATGATTGGCATATTTGTTTCTAGTGGGCCTGCAGCACTGATTGTGCCACCCACAGGAGTAACCCCAAGATGGTGTCTCAGGTTTGCCACCGCAGTACCTGTGTGCAATTTGTTTACTGCCAGGTTGACCTTGCCAGTGTCCACACTTGCCAGGCCTGACCCTTCCCTTTTTCTTATACATAGGACACTCCTATGATAGGCCCAAGTACCCCCCTGGGCAGGGTGCAGTGTATGTGAAAGGTAGGACATGTACTAGTGTGGGTAACATGTCCTGATAGTGAAATACTGCCAATGTTGTATTTCACTATTGAAAGGCTATCTTGTCCCATAGGACAGAATGTGGACTGCTGTGTAACATGTTTACCTGCATATCTACCCATAGAAGCAAGATAGAAATTTGGAAACTGGTATCCCTGAACTCAGAATTTAATAACACATCTTTTAGGGAGGATGGTTTTTAAATTCAGTGTTTGGAAATAGCACTTTTAGAAAGTGTCTATTTTCTTGTTCAACCTTTTTGTGTGCCTCTGCCTGTTGTGAATTGACTGTCTGGTTTGTGAGTGACGGGGGCGGCTCCAAGAGGCTGGGTGAGTCAGCACTAGTCTGAATAGACCTATCTGCATTTGGAGTGGTGGGAGGAGTAGCACCTGGGCCTGAATAGGGCTGGGACTGCCTTCCACAATGCTGGCTCCACCCCTTGCGGTGTGTCTGATGGCCCTGGCCCACACTCACAAAGGAGGAAGATGTGCACTGGCAGAGTGCACCCAGAACTGGTTTGGACTGAGTCCAGGACCCCTCATGCATGAAGAACAAAGACTTTTGGTGGTAAATATCAGAGCTGAAACCCCTGAACTTTAGACTACTTCGTGATCAAGAAGAATCTCTGCCAAAGAAGATCAGCTGTAGAGACGGAGGGGAAGTACTGCCCTTGCTATGTGTCTGGGGTTGGCCTGCAGTTTGCTGTTTCTACTAAGGAGAGATCTAAAGGACTTTGCTGTGTGCTGTGTCCCCTGCTTGAAGAAGGACTTTGCTGTGTGCTGTGTCCATCTGAAGAAAAGTTTCCAAGGGTCTGAGAAGAGCTGGCCTCCTGTTTCTAAAGTCCCAGGCACAAAAGGACTTCACCACTAACTCCCTGAACTTCCTTGCTGGGAGTTCCAGTCTGCCAGGAGGGCCTGTAACTGTGTGTGAGGCCTTTTTGCTGTTGGGAGCTGGAAGCGCGACACAACGAGAGAGAAGGGTGACGCCACTGCAGCAGCCGATGTCGCATCATCGAAGCGTGTCACCGCTGCCGCTGTTCGCCGTCGCACACCGGAGAAGCGTGCCGTTGCACAGAGGGTGCCATCACAATACCGGAGAAGCATGTCGCAGGGCCGTCGCATCGCTGAGAAAGCGTGCTGCTGCAACACCGGAGAAGCGTGTCACCGAGGGTGTCTTCGCATCACTGGGGAAGCATGTCACAGGGCCTGTCGCCGATCAGAAAATCACCAATTTCACCGCACGGCCGTTGGGCTTGCACTCATCGCCTCTACGTTGTCGCATCGCAACAAAGACGCCATTTTGTCGTATCGCACCAGATCGTCGCAACACATCAAGGCGCCATCTTGTCGCATCGGAACTGGAAAGCAGGAAGAACCGATGCATCGCCTTCTCTGCGCCCCTTTTGGTTGTTTTGTGTGACGCATCCCAGGTACTTTGAGACTGAGTGTCGCATTTGAGCATCTACAAGTTTATTTTTGCAACCACCTTTTTAAAGACATTCCACTGAGTTTTTGTATGTTGGATTTTTGTCGTTTTGGTCTTGTTTAGTTTAGATAAAGTGTCCATTTGTGGTGTTTTCACTGTGTTACTGTGAGTGATGGTACAAATACTTTACACATTGCCATTGGGATAAGCCTGTCTGCTCGAGCCAAGCTACCAAGGGGGTGAGCAGGGGTTATCTAAAGTGTGTATCCCCCTTACCCTGACTGGAAACAAGGGACCCTATTTGGTCAAAGGTACCTACCTCTGCCAACTAGAGACCCCCATTTCTAATACATCTTTAATCCTATCACAGGTGGACTATTGTAATAGTCTGTACCTTAATGTTCAAAAGAAATACCTAAACAAGCTTCAACTAATACAGAATGCAGCAGCTAGACTGCTGACTGGGACAGCAAAATTTGTTTCTGTCAAAAAAGAAATAAAAAGGCTACACTGGCTTCCTGTGAAACAACGGCTTCATATTAAATCCCTGTGCATGGTTTTCAAAGACCTTCACGGAACAGGGCCAGACTACCTGCAACAACGCTTCCAATGGTACATCCCCAGAAGAGCCCTTTGTTCGGCTGAAGCGAAAGTGGTGATCATACCGCTAGTTAAAAAAGCTAACTGGGGCGGTGGAAGCTTTGTCACCTGCGCCGCCCAGGCATGGAATGAGCTTCCTTTTCACCTCAGAAGCACCACGGAACTGCTGACATTCAGGAGGGGGCTGAAAACCTGGTTGTTTACCATGTAGACCAATACATACTCTGGAATATGGACAGATAGTAGCCAGCGCCAGGACAGCCTCGGGTAACCGTGCGCTCAAGAAATGCTATTAACATAACATTTTGATGTCCCAGACGGTACAAAAACAAGCATTGGCATAGCCAATAGGGACCTTATAAGTATTTAGTTATGCAGCACAATATCCTTGGTGCAACAACATCAACTGTTGCATGGCTAAACAAATATAAGGTCCCAAAGGCGAGACCTATTGGCTATGAAAATGCTTGCTTCTGTGTAAGTTTGTGGTCCACTCCAGAATAAGTGTTATTGCAGGAGTAGATGCATGTTTAGGAAAGGGAAGAAATACTAAGCTATAGTTTGGGCAAAGGATACCAGGGCAGTGGTAGAAGTATTAGAGGGAAACATTGACTTCATTGACTTCCTGATTCTCCCGAAGCACCTCCGGGAGCGACGCCTTGTTTTTACGAGACTGCCTGTCTCTTTTAACTTTATTCCTTTGCCTGCACTGGTGCCTTCCGCGCTTCTACCTCAGCGCCCCCGGATTGCAGCCTCGTCCCTCGCCCGCGCCCCAGACCGCCGCTGCTGACCGCCCCCTCCTCACCTGGTTCCCGGTGCGAGACGGGCTGGTTACTCCATCTTGGGCGGGTCTGGGTGCCGCGGTGCAGCTCTCTGGCTCCTCCCCCTCGGCAAAGTACTTCTGGCTGACGGCTGACAGCACTCCCAGCCCTGCATTGACTTCCTGATTCTCCCGAAGCACCTCCGGGAGCGACGCCTTGTTTTTACGAGACTGCCTGTCTCTTTTAACTTTATTCCTTTGCCTGCACTGGTGCCTTCCGCGCTTCTACCTCAGCGCCCCCGGATTGCAGCCTCGTCCCTCGCCCGCGCCCCAGACCGCCGCTGCTGACCGCCCCCTCCTCACCTGGTTCCCGGTGCGAGACGGGCTGGTTACTCCATCTTGGGCGGGTCTGGGTGCCGCGGTGCAGCTCTCTGGCTCCTCCCCCTCGGCAAAGTACTTCTGGCTGACGGCTGACAGCACTCCCAGCCCTGCATTGACTTCCTGATTCTCCCGAAGCACCTCCGGGAGCGACGCCTTGTTTTTACGAGACTGCCTGTCTCTTTTAACTTTATTCCTTTGCCTGCACTGGTGCCTTCCGCGCTTCTACCTCAGCGCCCCCGGATTGCAGCCTCGTCCCTCGCCCGCGCCCCAGACCGCCGCTGCTGACCGCCCCCTCCTCACCTGGTTCCCGGTGCGAGACGGGCTGGTTACTCCATCTTGGGCGGGTCTGGGTGCCGCGGTGCAGCTCTCTGGCTCCTCCCTCCCCGCCACGCCCATTGCCCATCCCACCTATGTGTCCCTATAACATGGCCTCCCACCCTCGGCAGCGCAGCGGACGAGCGCAGCGGGCGCGACAAAGGCGCGCCGAAGTTGCGCCTAAGTTAAGCCCGTCTGCGCCCGTCCGCGACGGGCCGGGACCAGGGGCCACTCAACCTGCCCCTCACCTGGTCTACACTGCAGCTCAACTCACTGCTCTGTCGTCCCCCCTCCCTCCTCCTCTGTCGTTACTCCAACATTTGGATTCCCATGGCATTGCCTCCTCTCCCCCCTCCCACTCTGTACCCATCACTCTTTGGCCCACTTCCCGCTCCTCTGACTCCCCACCCACCCCCCGTTCCCTTCCCGTTCCCTCTTTCGCCTCTGCCTACCTTCTCAACACCCGTTCGGCAGTCAAACACCAATCAGCACTTTTCAACCTTCTGTCCTCAGATTCCCCCGACTTTCTGTTTCTGACTGAAACCTGGTTTTCCTCTGATTCCCTACCTGATCTTTTGGCTATCCTCCCCGATTCCTACTATGCGCTTCGAGCTGACCGCCCGGTTGGCAAGGTTGGGGGTGGCGTGGCGATGATCTTCAGGTCATCTCTTAAATTTCAACTCCTTACCTACCCTCCTATACCCAACGTTGACCTCTTGGTGGCCCGCTCACTCAATCTTTCTGCCCCTCTTACTGTTGTTCTTGTATATCGTCCCCCTCAACCCATGCCCTCTTTTGTTGCTTCCCTTCAGGACTTATTGGCCACTTTGGTGGTCAATAACTCCTCTGTTCTCCTGCTCGGCGATTTCAATTTTTGGCCGGGAGACGCTAGGGAAGACTCTCACTCCAAAGATTTCTCCGCCACTCTTCACTGTTTGAACTTCACATCTCATGTCACAGCCCCCACCCATGTTCAAGGACACATTTTGGACCAAATTTGGTCTACACGCCCGGTTATCTCATCCCCTTCTATTCTTCCCTGTGTCTGGTCGGACCATTCCATCATTTCTTTTTCTATTCACCTGGGTGTGGTTGACAAGCTTTCTTTTCCCAAAAACCGTGTGGCCCGGAACTGGAATCAGGTTGATCTTGATTCCCTCTCTCTCACTTTGGCGTCTTCTGCCCCGGCCCTTAATGATCTCCCTTTAGAATCACAGGCCGAGCTTGTTAACTCCTGGCTTTCTTCCTCCTGTGACCTAGCTGCTCCGCTTAACAAAATCAAAGCGGTTCGTCCGTATGACGCGCATAAATGGTTTTCCCCAGAGTTAAAAGCACTCAAACTCGACCTCAGGAGGGCGGAACGCCATTGGAGACGGAATTACAACTCCTCTCTGCGTGTCAAATACAAATCACTCCTTAACATATACAAAAAGACGATCTTAGCGGCAAAAACCTCTTACTTTACGGAGAGAGTGGCTCTTGCCGCCAATAAATCTCGGGAAATTTTTTCCCTGGTCCACAACCTTGCCACTTCTGACCGCTCCACCCCCAGTCTTCTTCCCTCACAGTCCCTCTGCTCATCACTTAACGATTTCTTCATAGACAAGATCCTGAAGATCAAAGCCAATATTCCCGTGGTGGCCCAACCTAGTTCTACCTGTCTTTTCTCCCCCCCTCGCTCTTCCTTTGCCTCCTTTCCTGCCATTTCTCTTGAATTATTTTTTAAACTCCTAGCTAAAGTCCGGTCTGGTTCCCCTGCGGACTGCGCGCCAGCTCGCATCCTCAAAGTTCTCTTCACCAACTGCCCCGCCCCTCCTCTTGCCTTTCTCAACTCTTCTTTGGTCTCTGGTTTAGTTCCTTCTTCTTTCAAATCCGCCATAGTCCTTCCCATCCTAAAAAAAACTGGTCTGGATCCTTCTCTTCCTTCTAATTTCCGTCCTATTTCCCTTCTTCCCTACCTTGGTAAAATCCTGGAAGCCCACGTCACCTCCTGCCTCTCCACTTACGTTGAGGAGAACGGCCTATTGGCTTCCCATCAGGCGGGCTTCCGCCCGGGCCACTCTACGGAGTCGGTGGTTCTTGCGGTTCTGGACGAACTAAAGGGAAAAGCCGACTTTAACCTTCCCCAAGCTCTGGTTCTCCTTGACCTATCCGCTGCATTTGACACGGTCGACCATTCCATCCTTCTCGACCGTGTCAGATCAGCGGGTATTCAGGGCGCAGCCTTTTCCTGGCTTGCGTCCTTTCTCCATGAGAGATCCCAGGCGGTTCATCTTTCCGGCTTTTCCACCCCCTCCCGCCCGGTCACTTGTGGGGTTCCTCAGGGCTCTTCTCTTTCTCCCCTTCTTTTCAACCTCTATATTCAACCCCTTATCACATCTCTCCTTCAGCTGGGGGTCTCTGTGTACAACTACGCAGATGACCTTCAACTCATCTTCGATCTGTCTTCTTCTCCTGATTCTCTTTCTAAGTTCTGTTCTACTTTAGTTTTCATTTCTGAGTGGATGAGTGCTAATCACCTGAAACTCAATCCGGACAAGACGGAGCTTGTCCTCACTGGTGGTCCCTCCAACCCCTGGTCCCCTGCTTATTGGCCCCCTTCCTTCGGTCCCCCCCCCTTCCCGTTGCCTCCGTCCGTACTCTTGGCATCAAAGTCAGTCATGACCTTTCAATGCACAACCAGATCAGCTCCGTTGTTTCCTCTTGTTTCTTGTCCCTCCGCCTCATTCGGAAGATCTCACGGTTCTTCTCTACTGACGCTCTTAAAACCATAGTCGTGGCCCTTGTCACCTCTCGCCTCGACTATGGAAATGGCCTATATGTGGGTATTCCTGCCTCTGAATCCCGCAGACTTCAGGCCATCCAAAATCAAGCTGCCCGACTTATTCTTTCCCTCCCTAAATCCTCTCACATCACTCCTGCGCTCAAGTCTCTTCACTGGCTCCCTGTCCGCTTTAGATCTTTTTTCAAATTGGCCTGCCTAGCCTTTCAAGCTCACTCCCATTCTGCTCCGCTTTTCATCACTTCTCTTATCTCCCCTTATGCCCCTTGTCGCACTCTTCGCTCTTCCTCTATGTCTCTTTTGCACATCCCCCGCTTTCGCAAATCCAGATCGGGTGGCACTCGGTTCTCAGTCCTTGCCCCTCAGTTCTGGAATAGTCTTCCCCTTTCTATTCGTTCTATTCCCATCTATTCTCACTTCCGTAAGGCCCTCAAAACTTTTCTTTTCTCCCAGGCGTTCCCCTCCTAGTCCTTCGAGTTGATTCAGGGAGTTCTGACTCAGGTCCCCAGCGCCAGGAAGCCGCTTGGCCACAGTGCGCTTTATCAAATACCTTTTTTCATTTCATTTCATTTCATTTCAACATCTATTACAATGCATGAATTACAACGCAATGCCTTTACAATGCGGTGAATACAGTGCAAGTACCATTACAAAGAATGTCATTACAACGCATGCCATTACAACGTATATCCCCATTGACCAGCACCTTCCCTGAGGTAAGAACCGAGAAGTGTTGGCATAGTAATTTTCGTTGTAATGGAACATGCGTTGCAATGTCTTGCGTTGTAATAGCATGCGTTGTAATGGATGTCGCATTGTAAAAACCCTGTTGTAAAGGTATGCATTGCAATAGTTTGCGTTGTAACATCATATATCCGTATTAGGGTACTAGGATATAGGATGGCGGTGTTAGAGGTACTAGAGTATAAGTATAAGTACAGGTAAAATGGTATGGATAGGCATTGAGATATGAGGGATTATGTAAGGTAGAGGAATTAGCATTTATTTTGGAGTACAGAGCTACAGGTGAAAGGATATACATGTTAGCAGAGGTAGATGTGTTATGATACATGCAGAGGTAGAAGACCGTGGTAAATAACCATAGTTGAGGGGTAAGGGATGTTATTTGGGTGCAGAAGTAAGATGAAGGTAGATGCAAAGAAGGAATGAGGGTGTGTGGGTCAAGTCACAACATGGCAATGGTAGGAGGTTTTCCCCATACAAGCTAAACAAGTGGTCTATGTGACAGGGCGTCAGTGGTGAAATGCATACCTCACTCTTCTGGGAGTCCATTCAGTCTAAATATGCAAGATATGAAATTCTTGGAAGCAATCATCACATTCTGAAGGTGCACAGATCATTTTCCAGTACGCCACTGCTATATGATGCTGCAGGGAAATGTTTCAACCCGAAGAACATTCCAACGATGGATTCGGAAAATGCAATTTATTTTTAATAATTCCGGGAAACAGATTCACAAAGAAAGTGTTTTCAGAAAAAGGTTTGAACATTTTTCTTCACAATCACATAACAGCCCACGAGAACATCAAATATAGGAGTCATAAGTGAAGAAAAGCGGTAGAAGGATGCCTTGTTTTTACACCAGGGCTTGCAGAGAAGGCGGAAGCAGCAGTGTTATTTTTTTTAAAACCACTCTGGGGGGCCTCTGTAGACGTCCTCAGGACTGAAAACTAGGCATCTACTTACCTCGCACAGCATTCGTTGTGGTGGCAACGGGCCATATTTACAGCGAAGGGAGCACAAATGTAAACAAGCGCTAAACCACAAGCGCGGCCCCGCGGCCGCGAAAGTTAATTGTTGTTCATTTTCAAGCACTGCACTCGTGCTGGTGGCGTGCCGCTGCTCGGTCCCGCAAGCTGGATGCCTCTACAAGCACGAGTGAGTGCTTCCAAAAAGAGCAGAACGACGGCTAAAGGTCCTCCTATGTAGCGCATATGCGAGACCTTAAAAAAACCAGTCACCTTAAGCCGTATTTTCAGCATTTATCTGTGCATACTTCAAGCAGCAAATATAAATAGTAAGCACTTTCAATTGTGTTCCATGACTGATAATTAAAGGGAACAAAGACAGAAAAGTCACATTACAAATGAATACATACTTTTTTATTTATAACCCTATTTAGTGTCAAGACGAGGTTTTACAGGCTCTTTAAACAACACATGCCTGGCATTTTTCTTTTAGCAACCTTACTTTATATTCCTTTTCATGAAATGCATTCTCACACTACAGCAGTAAATGTTAAATACAAATGTAAGAAATAGGCAGAGTGTGGGTCCAGGGGGTACTGGAACCAGAAAAAAAACTAAGCCTCAGTAACCAGTTTACAAAGGCATGTAAATATGCAAATGGTCTTTAAAGACCTGTGAAAAATTTGAGCGTGCTGGAGGTAAGACTTCAGACACTGCCCAGCCGATCCCACAGCAGCTCAAGCTGCAGCAGCTCGGGCTGAGACACACGACGGGGCGGCAGGGCCGGACTGGGAACCAAAAGCGGCCCTGGCAAAGTGCTCGGCCGCCGCCCCCTCCCCCCTACCCCCGGAGTTTGGGGGTGCCGCCGAGCTCTGTGCCAGGGCCGCTTTTCGGCCGATTTTGTTACAGGGCCGATTTTGTAGATATGCTGCAAAAACGGCCTTGTAAAAAATACGGCCCCCACCCGTGCGGCGCACCGGGGGATTGCCCGGTGCCTGCTATGGCCAGTCCGGCCCTGCGGTGGGGGAGGGGTTGGGGTAGGGGAGAGGCCTTTTAGCCCTATGGACCTGGTCCAGATAGCTTCAGAGAGGCCAAAGAGCGAACCTCACCATTGCTTCTGGAATGCTCACCCACTTGCTTCCTTCAGACAGATGCCTCTAGTGAGCTATCCTCCTGTCCCACTCCTAAGGAGAAAAGTGAGGTGACGCCTCCTGTGCAGGACCAGCCCGCACCACCTACTCTTCGTGTCCCCCTTTCAAAGAGTGACCACCTCTCTTCTAGAAATTATATGCCTGGATACAGGGTGGGACAGTGTTGACAAGAAGGATGAAGACTAGAGCGCATCTCGAAACCCAAAGCAGCCACAATGCTATCTTCAGGTAGGGGTGCCCCAGACCTAGGAGGGCTGGTGTCGGCTCACCGCCCATTGCTTCCCCGGGTGTGGGTAGCCCCGAGGGAGTACTTTTTACATTTTCTTTAAAATATATTTGTGGAATGGGCTTTCAATCAATAAATCAATCACTGCATTTGTAAAGCGCGCTACATACCCGAGAGGGTCTCAAGGCGCTGTGGAGGGGGGGCCGCTACTGATCGAAGAGCCAGGTCTTGAGGAGTCTTCTGAAGGCCAGCAGGTCCTGGGTCTGTCGTAGGATGGTGGGGAGAGTGTTCCAGGTCTTGGCGGCGAGGTAGGAGAAGGATCTGCCACCGGCGGTGGTTTTCGGATGCGGGGGACTGTGGCGAGGGCGAGGTTGGCTGAGCGGATGCTTCGGGTGGGGGTGTGGAAGCTGAGTCGGTTGTTGAGGTAAGTGGGACCGGTGTTGTGTAGTGCTTTGTGTGCGTGGATGAGGAGTTTGAAGGTGATCCTTATGTTGACTGGGAGCCAGTGCAGGCCTCTCAGGTAGGGTGTAATGTGGCTGCGGCGGGGGATGTCGAGGATGAGTCGGGCCGAGGCGTTCTGGATACGTTGGAGGCGTCTCAGGAGCTTGTTTTTTGTTCCTGAGTAGAGGGCATTCCCGTAGTCGAGTCTGTTGGTGATGAGGGCCTGGGTGACGGTTTTTCTCGTGTCGAGGGGGATCCATTTGAAGATCCTGTGGAGCATACAGAGGGTGTTGAAGCAGGACGCGGAGACGGCGTTGACTTGCCTGGTCACGGAGAGAGTGGAGTCGAGGATGACCCCCAGGTTGCGTGCGTGGTCCGTGGGTTCCGGGGCTGTGCCTAGCAATGTGGGCCACCAGGAGTCGTCCCAGGCTGATGGGGTGGGTCCGAGAATGAGGACCTCCGTCTTGTCTGAGTTCAGATTCAGTCTGCTGTCCTTCATCCAGTCGGCTACGGCCTTCATTCCTCTGTGGAGGTTGGCTTTGGCGGTGTGGGGGTCTTCGGTGAGGGATATGATCAGCTGGGTGTCGTCGGCGTAGGAGATGATGTTGAGGTTATGTTGTCGTGCGACGTGGGCGAGAGGTGCCATGTAGATATTGAACAGCGTCGGGCTGAGGGAGGATCCCAGTGGGACGCCGCAGATGATCTCTGTGGTTCTGGAGCGGAAGGGTGGGAGGCGGACGCTCTGGGTTCTGCCGGAGAGGAAGGATGTGGTCCAGGCCAGGGCCTTCTCTTGGATACCGGCGTCATGGAGGCATGCTGATAGGGTGCGGTGGCAGACCGTGTCAAAGGCTGCTGATAGGTCCAGGAGGATGAGGGCGGCTGTTTCTCCTTTGTCCATCAGGGTCCTGATGTCGTCAGTGGCGGCGATGAGGGCGGTCTCGGTGCTGTGGTTGCTGCGAAAACCGGATTGGGAGGGTCCAGGATGTTGTTGTCTTTGAGGTAGTGGGTCAGCTGTTTGTTGACAATCTTCTCTGTCACTTTTGCCGGGAAAGGGAGCAGGGAGATGGGCCGGAAGTTCTTGAGGTTCTTGGGGTCCGCCCTGGGCTACTTCAGAAGGGCGTTGATCTCGGCGTGCTTCCAGCTTTCTGGGAAGGTTGCTGTCTCGAAGGAACAGTTGGTTGTTTTCCGGAGGTGGGGCGCGATGGTTGTGCTGGCTTTGTTGAAGACGTGGTGAGGGCAGGGGTCCGATGGGGATCCGGAGTGGATGGAGTTCATGGTTTTGATGGTGTCTTCGTTGCTGACGCTGGACCAGACGGTCAGGCGACTAGTGCGGGTGGTAGTCGCAGGGGTGGTGGACTCGGTGGTGGGTGCGGCGGCGTCGGAGTTGAAGCTGTCGTGGATGTCGGAGATCTTGCGGTGGAAGAAGGTGGCCAGGGAGTCGCACAGGTCTTGAAATGGCGGGATGGCGTTGGTGTTGGAGCTGGGATTGGAGAGTTCTTTCACGATGCTGAAGAGCTCTTTGGTGTTGTGTGCGTTGTTGTCTAGGCGGTCCTTGAAGGCGGTCTTCTTGGCGGTCCTGATGAGTTGGTGGTGTCTGCGGGTGGCGCTCTTGAGGGCTGTGTGGTTGTCTGGTGTTCGGTCGTGGAGCCATTTCTTCTCCAGCTTCCGACAGGTGTGCTTGGAGATTCGGAGGTCCTCGGTGAACCAGGCGGCTTTCTTGTTGGTGTGGTTGGTTGTGGAGGTCTTGAGAGGGGCGAGGGTGTTGGCACAGTCGTTGATCCACTGTGTGAGGTTGGTCGCGGCGGTGTCTGGGTCGATGGGGTCGGTGGGTGGTCTCAGGGCGAGGGCGGTAGTCAGTTGGTCCTCGGTGACCTTGCCCCAGCAGCGACGCGGTAGCTGTTGGGTGCAGTGGTGTGTGGTGGGTTTCCTGAAGGTGAAGTGGACGCATCTGTGGTCGGTCCAGTGGGGTTCGGTGGTGTGGTTGAAGGAGACGTGGGGGCTTGCGGAGAAGATGGGGTCGAGCGTGTGTCCAGCGGCGTGAGTCGGTGTCGTTACGAGCTGTTTGAGTCCGAGGTTGGCGAGGTTGTCGATCAGGGCGGTGGAGTTGGCGTCGTTGTTGTTCTCGAGGTGGAAGTTCAGGTCCCCGAGGAGGATGTAGTCCGTGGAAGCGAGGGCGTGGGTGCTGATGAGGTCGGCGATGGTGTCGCTGAACTGTGGGCGGGGTCCGGGAGGTCTGTAGATGAGTGTTCCTCTGAGGGTGGTGTTGGGGTCGGTGTGGATCTGGAAGTGCATGTGCTCGGCGGTGGTGAGGGTGTCGTCGGTGTTCGTTGAGATTTTGATGGAGTCTTTGTGGATGATGGTGATTCCTCCTCCCACTCCGTTGGTGTGGTCTCTGCGGGAGATCTTGTAGCCCTGTGGAATGGCTATGGCGATGTCTGGTGCTGAGGTGGCGTTCAGCCAGGTCTCCGTCAGGAAGGCGACGTCGGGGTGGTGGAGTCTAGGAGGTCCCAGAGTTCGATGGCGTGCTTGCGAGCGGAGCGGGTGTTGAGGAGGATGCAGCGGAGGTGGTTGGGTTCTCTGGCTGGTGGTGTGGAGGGTTGGATGCTGGTGAATCTGCAGTTCCGGCAGGTGAAGGGCCCTTGGGTGCGCTTCGGGGTGGCCCAGTAGCAGGGGTGGTCTTGTTCGGTGTTGAGTGCGTGGAGGGTGCTTGCGTCGTAGTGCAGTCTGGCGTTGCGGGGGGTGTGGGGTCCAGGTGTTCTGGCGCTGGGTGCAGACCAGGCGTGGACGGGCGCAGACAGGCTTGCCTTAGGCGCGCCAGCGGCGCGCCCGCTGCACGGCCGCTTCGCGGCCTCCATATGAGGGGCAGAGGGAGGGAGGAGCAGCTGGGAGGTGGGAGCGGGGCGGCCAATGGGAGTGAAGGGTGCGGGGCCGCAGGGGCTCAGCGGCGGGGGAAAAACGGCGGGAGAAGCGGCGAGGGTCCCGGAGGGAGGGGGGGGGGGATAACAGAAAAAATGTGGCACAAGAAGGGTGAGAGCACAGGGGTACAGAAATGAAGCACAGGGGTACATAAATGAAGCACAGGGGTACAGAAATGAAAAGCACAGGGGTACAGAAATGAAAAGCACAGGGGTACAGAAATGAAAAGGGAAAAAAAGCAGTCAAGTGGCAAAAGCGGCAAAACGGAGGTCCAATCACACAGGGGGCTGCGTGGCGGTTGGGGGGAGCGACCTGCCTGGTGACAGGGTCAGAGGTCGCTTTAACTACCCCAGAGGAGTATGGCTCTCGCACCTCGTGCTACTGGGTGTTTGGTGTATCATTATGCCTCCTAAGCAGTGCACGAGGAACTATTTCACTTCTCAAAAGTTCTCAGAATCATGGCACATTAAATTATTTATCCTACGGATGCATTATCTACTGAAAGGAATCGTTCATTTAGTTAACTACAGAAGGCCCTTGTAACATGTTTTAGCCAGTCCTCAAAATGGACCTCTTGAATTTGCCACTGCTTGTTAAGGAAATTAATTAAATCATATTAATTGTGGGACTAAGTATAATATCCTCTTATCCAAAGTGCTTGTGAAGACTGCCATTCAAAGAGGCTGACAGCTTTGAGTTCCAAAAATATATGAAACGAAAATCCGATGGTAAAAATATGCGAGCTGTTGTGGCTATCTTTGCCTTGAGTCTCACTGAATTACTTTACTTTACATGTGTAATAGTTCCCTAGCAACGCCATTGGCAGCCCAGCAAAACAACATTAATTTCATTAAAGAAACACAGAAAGACATCAGGAAAACCGAGCATGTTTAGGGTCTCACTAGTCACTCACTACCCTCCTGCCAGGATCAGTTGTTTTAGCGGGAATACATTGCGGTGCTTCTTAGAAATGCATTTAATAAATCCATTTGGTCAAACTTATGCATATGACAAACCCATTTAGTAATTTTCTGTAAAGCTATAACTTATTAAAAAAAAGACACCGAGGCACATCAGAACCGATTGTATATTTTCACCCCGCAATCTCCCTTCTGTATTCCTAGTAAATGTTGCTGTGCAAAGTCTGTAAAGCGCTCTGATACCTTCGGGTCAAGTTTGCGCTATGTAAAACTTGAAAAAATAAAATAAATAAGTAGGGAGGTCGAATACAAAGCGTCAAAAGCCGTTAAATGCAGTTTGTGGTGCCGGGGCACAGAAGGGGGCGGTTTGTTTCACAGTGTGGTGTTTACATTCTCCTCAGTGTTTCCCCTTTTGTGGTTAAGGCATTATTACCAGTTTCTTAATGTGGTTTTAGAATTGCAATTTATCGTGTAACATCATTTTACCCTGCGTCGGTGGTTTTGCAGAGGCCCAGCACTGCCCTCGAAGACAGACTTAAGCCTCCCAATTTCTGTGTGTATGAAACTGCAAGAGGAACTGAAACTTGCATTTGTATTCATTAACTATGCTTTGCAAATCAATTTTCATTCACATTCACAATGCTAACTATGCATACGTTTATTAATAGGATAGCGCCCACCCCGATATGTTGCTAACCATTCTGTAACAAGTAGTAGCCAGTAGCAAGCAAGCAAGGAGTGATTGTTTTTGTGCAGGAAGGTGCCCCTTCCTGCACAAAAACAATCTCTCCATGACGCAAGGGTGCCTGGGCCGGCACATGGCAGCTGTTTGTGCGCCAGCGTAGGGGAGAGCACAGGAATGCAACATATCATTGTAGATTAGTGGTCGAAGTGGGCGGGATCGACAGGGCACGGCGTGCCCCTACTTCTTTAATTCTAAAGATTTCGTTCCCCTACTTTTTTATTTTGAAAATGCGTCCCAGGACGCAAGAAATTGCCATCACCTATAGATAAAGCTCGGCGTTCCTGGCGTTCGTGACGGGCTGGCGGCAGAGAGGTAACAGGACTCTGTCTTTTCTTTCTTGCCCAGAGAAGACAAAGACAGTGTCCACTTCTGCTCTGCTGCTTCAGCTACCCCCCCACACTATTTTCTTCTTCCCTCTCTTTCTGTCTAGCAGTTCTTCTCTTACTGAAATCTGTGACTTCAAGACGCGGTTCTCACTCTTTTTCCTCTCCTTTCTTTTATTTGCTCCCCAGTGAAATGGATCCAAAAAAGAAAAACACTTTTGTTGGAAATGTGGTATTTTTCTGACATTTTAATTCCAAAGTGCAGCATCGGGAATAACAGGTTAAAAATATGAGAAATAGATAAATAACTAAATAAAGTAAGACAGAGTGGTAGCAAACTGGCAACATTGATTTTATTCATACCCAAACACATTAGCACCACTTTTACAGAGTTTGCCAGTGAAGGTCTATTTTTGTTTTCTTGTCTTTGTTTTCCCTGGAATTGGAACTAGTGCACCAATCCTGGAGGTACTGCAATGTGTGGATTGGAAAACAAAATGTGTACTGCGGCTCTGCGTCCAGGGATGTAGTCTTTTTACCATACTGCTTACGTTTTGTAAGGATATAAGCAATGGTCATTGAAATGGGTCCATTCAGGGCCCTGTAGTCATGTCCTTAGCTTTTCAGGCAAAAGCACTCACTGATTTCTGAATAGTGAGTGTAAAAGCTTTAAGGTAACCATGTTGTTCCTGCTTACATTTCACATGGTTTGCTAAATTTTGCTTTCCCTATGAGTGTTTGCTTTTTCCAGGATGTTGTTACTTTTTTTTTTGTAGGCCGCATATTGCTCTTGTCTAGTGCATAATTTAAATTGAGCCACAGCCAGGTGTATATAGCTGGCAACAATTGGGTTGTAGTTGAAGGCAGTGTGAGTTTTTCTCAGTGGGGCAGTATGGTGTTCAGTGGAGGAGAGGATGTGGCACTATGACCAGAGCTGCTCAATTTGGAACTGGTGAACCAGCTTCAGCCTTAATAACCAGTCCACCAGACCACTCTCCTGAGAGAGCACAGTCCCTTGCTAGACCGTAGAAGCCCTTGTGTCGTAGCACCAGCAGGTGGACCCTAGCATGACAAGTGTAGGTTAACCTTCAAGGCTTGTCCACCACGATCCATACTGAAGTTCACCTCCAGTCTTACAGGCAGGCTTATGAAGCAGCACACCCTAGAACAAGTGACCCTGTCACTGAGGTCACAGGGCCCTTGAGAAGGGCCAGCTCTAGGGCAGTGCAACCGGTGTGACCGCACTGGGTGCTGAATTTAGTTGGAGGCATCATGTTTGCAAGTATATTGTGGTTTTAAAAATGCTTGCTGCCTCCTTCCTGGCCTCCAGCAGTTTTCAGCAACAATAAAAATGTCATGATGACTGGTGATTAATGTTCTTCCTAGAGAGAGATCAGAAGTTTGTCTAGTGGACGTTTTGACTCATGGAAAGGTAGCTCAGAGGGTAAATGTACCCGCTGCAAAGAACATGTAACATGCAGATCACAAAGTGCACATAATGTAAATAGGTCAGTGGGCTACTGCTTTTGTCAGATAGATCCTTTTGTTACTTGCAGTTTATAAGTTAAAATCCTAAAATAGAGCAGTGTGCTATTAACTGTCATCTAAGAGCTGCATACAAACTGCAAGGTATAAATTAGAGCGTTTTGTTTTTCCCCCAGTCTTTGATTATCCTTATGTTGCAAAAAGTGTTCTTTTGGACAGAAATCAATTCTGATTATTAAAGAGAACCCCCAACCATGGTATTACGTTTTAAATTTCGGCTATTGTGTTTCTCCAGACCAATCACTATAAAACTATACGCCCTACTAGTATGGTTGTAATGTGACTCCTACACCTTGTAGTCCTTAGTAATATGTAACATATTCTATACAGTGATTTACACACACATTGATTGTCTCTGTGTAATGTGTGTGATGTTAAGTGCTCTGACACCCTACAATGGTATGAGTGGCACAGTAAATCTAATTAAATGCATCTGAGAGAGAGTGTGGTTATGGAGACTTGAGGGGCACAGTTAAAGGGTGGTAGTGTGGAATCCATGGCAGAGGTGGCCATTGGGGGGCACTAACAAACATTAATGCACAGGGCACCACCAGTGGTAAGGGCGGCCCTGCCCTTGAGGCCAGTCTGCCTCACCCATAGGTACCTCCATTGGCCTTGTTTCAGCAGTAGTAGCTGCAACTCACCAGGGATTGGCAATGCAGGATTTGCACGCACACCAAACTATATTCGCAAACTTCACAGTCTCTCTGCTTCATTCACAAGCACTTTTAACATGTGTTGCCTGCTGTGGGGCCACTGGAATTAATTATGCAGCAAAGGAGGACAAAATGATGCCGCAGTCTTGACTAAATTATGCATTAAAATAAGGCTGCAGCGTAATGCAGTATATTTTCAGATTTTTTATTATTTTGACATGTGTACACATGCTAACAGTCTCTGGAAAGATTTTGCCTTATTAGTACCAGTGTAACATACAAATGCAGCAGTGAGAAAGGTGATCAGT
Organism: Triturus cristatus; assembly: GCF_964204655.1. NCBI lineage: Eukaryota > Metazoa > Chordata > Amphibia > Caudata > Salamandridae > Triturus > Triturus cristatus. The sequence continues at coordinate 1,638,352,770 of NC_140589.1, forward strand.
CAAACTTTGCAATAGGCCATCCACTCTGCAGCTACACAAGTCAAATGTTTTATTAACTGTTGATACGTTTGAGCTACAAACAATTTATCAGTTCAAATGGTCAGATCATGCAGCAGATCTTGCATTATGAGGCAAATATGGCAGAGCCATAATTATATGGAAAACATTTGCAAACTAGGGTATTTTGCCATTCATGTTTGAACTGCTGCTGTGGAAAAATGGAGAAGTGCTGATGACAGAAACTCCATGGCTCGGAGATAAATGCATGGGCTTCCACAGTTTATCGTATTTGGGACATTCTGTGATTAAAAGCTTATCCCACTTTGTGAATATATTTTAATGTCAATAACTCATTATAACCTTAAATAATCATGTGTATTCATTGGTTGATTAAACTGGGCAGTAAAATGCCAAACAAATACAAAAAATTGGGATGTTTGCGCATTCTGGCCACACTTCTGTCTCGGCCCACTAATTCAATCCTTGGGTTATTTCCGCCCTCTGATTCTCTGCCCACAGTTCCCCTACTTTTTTTCTCCCACATCGACCACTGTTGGTGATATGTCGCATTCCTGCGCTCTGAAAGTGCCGCAGCGTGGCGCAGCCAAAGGGCTTGCAGTGCTGCGCTGCAGCACTTTCTTGTAGATCTGCCCCGCGTGTACAGTGCCCATCGCGCCATTAACATGTAACAGATTGCATCAGTGTCAGTAGCGTTACTAGTATCTTCTATGTGCTAGGTGTTTCAGAACATACCATGAGCCGGATGGGTGGTGCTGTGAATGTAAACAGGAAGGGAAGTGGGGGTTTCACGCGCTCGTTGCTGTGACAGTCAGCGGCCTGAGCTCTTATAGATGCAAAAGGCATTGTGACAGGATATGTGCTTTTAATGTAAATGCATTTCTGGTGTACTGTGTACTGGCCTACCACACACTTCGTATACAGATAAAGTGCCGTCACCCTCTCAGTTGTAATTATGAACAGGAACTGGACAAGACATTCCATATTTAAAAGCAAATACAAGAATCAGCACTGTCCACGCGGTATTTATTACTTACCTATCCCTGTGGGCATTTGTCATATCTAGTAGTTTAGCGTCAGCAGAAGCATTCTGTTTACTGAGTGAATAAACCCTGCATTCAAACTCCTGCGAGATACACATCTGAGAACAATCTCTGTTTTGCTGTATTTGTCAACACATAATGCCGGGGGTCCTTATGCTTTGGGCCAAAGAAGGGGCTGTTACAGCTTGGATTGCCCCAGAAATTGTCACAAGTAACCACCATCAGTTTGTCTTGAGCTGAGATCAGATCACTTTATGTGGAGTAACAATGCAAATAACCTGTGCGCTTCCATTTCCACCACAGAACGTACCTGGAGGTGGTTGAACCACAGAGAATCCTCGATTACGCCAAGTGAGAGTGCGTATTCTGCCTTTTCAGCGTACCTTGACTCATTCAATTATTATCTTTCAGGTACCTTGAGGCAGTGGACTCCTCAAACTACCAGAGCTTAACCAGACACTGGTTCTTCAGGTAGAAAACCCCAGTGGGTGAAGTAAAGTTCTTTTTCCTTATCAGACGATACCTGAAATGAGTCAACCTGCTTTCTCTGTTGGTTCCCAGTGAAGGATTCGATCGCTAAAGTCATTGGCGCTCGAAGGTCCCTACGTTCACTCATCTATCACTCACTCAGCTCGCATCAGTCCTACCTGCTGCTCGACTTCACTCATCAAAGGTGATGTAATTCTACTAGGACTACGTTTTTGGACCCTATTAGCTGGTGACCCTAAAGTCTTAGGATGTATCTCTCTCCGCGGTGCTCCTACCAGTAGGTACATTGGCTCTTCTGAGTCCAGGTGCCCGTAACCCTTCCCTTGCTAAGAATTAGAAGCCCCCCTGGTAGTGCTTTAAGGAGGAGCGGGTTTTGGGATCTTGAGATGGGGAAAACCTCCACTCTGTCACTTCCCTTCCCAATTCCCAACTTAAACCCCATATTTAAATCCATCACAACTCCCTCAGCATTCTCCTGCAAAACTCCGGGCGAGAACAGGGAGAGTGCACACTAGACACAAAAGGGTGGGTGGGAAGGGGGGAGCTAGGTTTTAAAGAAATAATGTTATAACTGTTATGGCAATGGTGTAAAACAAGACACATTGGTCGTGTATGAAACAGAAGCGTTCTGAAGGTAATACAGCTTACATGGCATACCATTGCAATATCATGTAAAATGTCAATAAAGTGTGTTAAAAAAAAACTCCCTCAGCATTCTCCAGTAACATCATTTAGATGAGGCTAGAATCACATGGTCACCGCAGTTATACAGCGCTAGAATGTTCGCTGCTGGAACCAATGGCGCATTCGGTCACACACCGAAGATGAACCCCTCCACATAAAATGCATTGCCCAGTGAATAAAAACCAACGCAGCAAAACTGAACCAAGAGCCCGTTCCTTGTACACATGATGAGATCTGCAAAGCCCCACCCACACATCATTCGACAGCTTCCAATTAGGAATCCATGGACTTTATCTACACCAGAATGTGTCACACAGAGATGCTGAACCCTCACTTTCCATGCAGAGTTGTACAGTCATTTGTACATTTCTAAACCAGTTGTTAAAAACCACAGCAAAAAAACCCTTGCTTTCCTAAGTTCAACCGCATTCAAGCCTCGACTCTGGATCAGTGCTGGACAGGCCGCGACAGAATTTCGATTACGCCGGAGTACTCAGTGATGAATGGTAATTCCGCATAACTCCTTGGCGCAGCATTACCAAAAATTACATGATTACTACTGCTCACATAATTAACAGTAATTTGGTGGGAAAAATCCTACCCCAGGGGCATATTTTGCGAGAGTGAGCAGCTGCTCGCTATATGTGTTCTGCTGCATTAAGCGCGGTTTCTTAGTGCAAAATGCACTACGCCAGGATTGTACCAGATAACGTCCAAAGACTTGGTAAGTGTTAGTTTGGTGTCATCCTTAGCCCCTCAGAGAAGAGAAACATACTTTAACTCACTGGAGTAGGAACACTGTAGCAATTTATATTCTCAAGCATGCCAATGTTTTGTAAATTGGGGCATAACAGTAGCAAAATAACATATCAACCATATCCTCCAATGTTGGCGGGGGCCAAAGCAAATAACAAAGCCTGTTTTTTAACATAAGGCTTGGTTATCCTCCAGCTTTGAAAAGTGCCTGTGGTGCGTATCTTCCCCTCCCTCAAAGTAACGTAAAAATCTGACATGTCATGTAGCAACATACCAGGGGGCATATCAGCAACAACTGGCGATAATTATCGCTAAGCGCACTTAGCGCTCGGATAATTATCGCCGGCTAACGTGGATTTTTATCGCTGAGATAGCATGCTATTAGCAACGCTTATCTCAAAAGCGCTAAAAATCCTAGCGCTAACTGCCAAATGTGAGATTATCGCTGGAAACCCAGCGATGATCTCACGAAGATTGGCGTTAGCTTGATGATAGGGACACACATACTTAGCCATGATATCCACCTTCCATAGGATATCATGGCTAAGTCAGGCATGAAGCAGGCGTAAGGAAAGTAGCGATAACAGGGGTTATCGCTACTTTTCTTGCCGCTATGCTTCACAGCGTGGGGCTTGATGAAAGGAGAAATGTCGCTTAGCGACATTTCTCCAGTCATGTCAGGTCAGGAATGCCCACTTTGCATCTCATTAGAGATGCAAAGCTGGGCGTTAAGAATCCGGGTGCTAATGCAAGCGGCGATAATTTTATATCGCCTCGTTGCTGATATGCCCCCAAGAAATTTCGCAAAGAGATGGAAGACAAGGACTGGGTAGCGGATATGAAGTTGCAAGATATCTGCTGCCTACAAGAAACATGGGCACTGGAAAAGTATGCCGTGGAGCGCTTTCTTTCCTTTGACGTTCCTGCCCTTAGACAGTCAAAAGGAACACCCAAGGGTGGCCTCCTCATCTGGGTAAAAGCCAGCATCACCGACAAGGTTAAAATAACCTATACAGCCTGCGGACTTGCTGTCTCTCCCCCTATAATTGGCATGCAACATCGCTCCTTAGATACAGGTGCAATGTGTCTGGATGAATGAGATTGTTCATATATGGTGCTGTTTCGGGGTAGGCGTGAGTGCGACGGGGGGTGGGTTTTGGGGTTTGTTTCTTTGAAGTTTTTATTTGCTAGATATTTCAAATGTATTGCTCTTCATTTGTCCTATATTTTCGTTAAAATTGTCAGTCAATTCAATGTTGATTCTGTATGCATGAGTTGCTGTGCTCTGCAATATATTGGTTATTTGACAAATAAAATTGTTTAAAAAAATAAATAACCTATATAACTGTAAACAAGATTATTCAACCTTTCATTCAAAAAGGTTCAGCACCGTTCTAAAATAGTCAATAAATGTTCAATGAAATGTTCAAGACGTCAGTCATTTTCTTGAGAAGATTCTCTTTTTTTATTATTTTGCAGTCACATGGAAATGAAGAGTCACATTCACATTAGACATGAAGGATCTTAGCCGACGCGTTTCGTCTCTTACAAGGAGACTTCTTCAGGGCTAATAGAAAAACATATATGACATACAGTTATCACCATGAAAAATTAATAAAACAACATATGTACAGATGCAATTAGCAAAACTACACATACCTAGAGTGTCAAAACTAGTAAAACAATTCCAATATGAAAAAAACAGAGCCAAGAGTATGTCTACGTCATAAAACATGTCTAGGATACAACAAATCCAAGATCGATATGTATATCATAAGAGTATATATATTCAGATCAGAAAAATCTCTAAAGCTTGCACATTAAGGTACGTTGATCATTTAGCACGTCAAATCAAATATCTTTCACCATATGTGATTTCATTTTCATACCTTTCTTATAACATTAGTCTGGTTCAGACTGCAAATTATTTGTGAATAGAGCCTGTAATCCAGATTTTCATGCTGGCAAAAGAAAAAATATTTTTCAATAATGAACGTTGGTTCGTGAGAATTAATGTTTAAATCGAATCACACGTAGACGATATACATAAAAACAGCATCAAAGAGTGTACATATCATGGATTTCTTGTTATCATGAGTTCATTAAAATCAAAGGGTTCCAAAAGAGACCAAAATTGGCTTTCAAATATATGATGTCTATCCACAGTCTAGATAGAAATTTACATAGATGAAGGAACATTGATGATACACCGAAGAAATTATAATGAAAGAAACCAACAATAAATGAGAGCAAGGCTTAATACATCATACCTGAGTAATCATTAAACAAAAGTTAATTGCGGGGCAACTGTAGCCTAATGCTACCAATAAGGCAACAGTTACTAGCATCATATTCAAATGAACAATTTTCACCTTATACTAGCCGTATACGCACACATGTAAAAAAGTGTTATATAAAATGCATATCAGGCACCCTGAAACAGTAAATTGCATGATTCAAATAATCATAGTGTGAGCAATGTGCCAACAACGTCATACATACCAATTCATGGAAAATCCAACAATTCAGTATCTATGAACAAATTGATAAAAAATACGTAATTAGTGATTACCTAAAGGACTCCTGTCTTTTCTTTAAAATAAATAGTTAGCAGAAATCAAATTGATAGAATTCCTAAGCGATTTCTCTTTGCACTAGGTAGTTGACGGTCACTATTCGCGATAAAGATTTATACCAAGGAACAAAAATTAGCTCGCTTGCTCCGAGACCGCACGCGATTCTTAGTTTCACTTGATCAGTGGATTTGGCCAAAAAACGATGCATGAGCTATGTATGGATAATACATGAATGAGCTCATGATAGAAAAAGTGATAGCTTATCTGAAGTAGATAGCGATTATAATGATCAAATTGCACCTGTCGAGTTAACGTTAAGGTCGGTTGGCTTGCGTAAAAGGTCTGAGGCACACCCACACACGAGAGCCGCTACAGTGTGGATAATTTTGTAGTTAATCTTAAGTTAAAAACCGTTATAAACATTAAAATGCGCCTGAAGCATATGTGTTAGAATGGCTTGAAATGCACACAAAGCTCGAGCCTACCCACATATGGAAGCTGCTACAATGTTCTTGCAAAAAGTTTAAGGAAATGTCTAATTTTTTTTATTTAAAAAGAAGAGTCTATTTATTAATTTAATCCTAGTAAGTGAAACACATAAAAGAATCAAAGAGATGACATGGTATAAATCTTTATCGCGAATAGTGACCGATGTATTAAGCCTTGCTCTCATTTATTGTTGGTTTCTTTCATTATAATTTCTTCGGTGTATCATCAATGTTCCTTCATCTATGTAAATTTCTATCTAGACTGTGGATAGACATCATATATTTGAAAGCCAATTTTGGTCTCTTTTGGAACCCTTTGATTTTAATGAACTCATGATAACAAGAAATCCATGATATGTACACTCTTTGATGCTGTTTTTATGTATATCGTCTACGTGTGATTCGATTTAAACATTAATTCTCACGAACCAACGTTCATTATTGAAAAATATTTTTTCTTTTGCCAGCATGAAAATCTGGATTACAGGCTCTATTCACAAATAATTTGCAGTCTGAACCAGACTAATGTTATAAGAAAGGTATGAAAATGAAATCACATATGGTGAAAGATATTTGATTTGACGTGCTAAATGATCAACGTACCTTAATGTGCAAGCTTTAGAGATTTTTCTGATCTGAATATATATACTCTTATGATATACATATCGATCTTGGATTTGTTGTATCCTAGACATGTTTTATGACGTAGACATACTCTTGGCTCTGTTTTTTTCATATTGGAATTGTTTTACTAGTTTTGACACTCTAGGTATGTGTAGTTTTGCTAATTGCATCTGTACATATGTTGTTTTATTAATTTTTCATGGTGATAACTGTATGTCATATATGTTTTTCTATTAGCCCTGAAGAAGTCTCCTTGTAAGAGACGAAACGCGTCGGCTAAGATCCTTCATGTCTAATGTGAATGTGACTCTTCATTTCCATGTGACTGCAAAATAATAAAAAAAGAGAATCTTCTCAAGAAAATGACTGACGTCTTGAACATTTCATTGAACATTTATTGACTATTTTAGAACGGTGCTGAACCTTTTTGAATGAAATGTTGTAACAGGGCTTTTGTCCTGATAAGGAACATAGAGGGCAGTGTTCCTTGGTTCTTTGCACTGTAAGAGCTTTATTGAAAGAAAACACTGTTCATTTGACAAGTGCGGTCTCTATGGCCTCTACCCTCATTCCATGTGCATCAAGATTATTCAACCTCTAAAGCTGACAAACGGTAAAATGGCTACAGATACTTTCAAAGTATCCTTACCGCTGTATGCGACAGCAGAAATATTGGCGCTCTTAGAATCCGCTGATATGTAATTTTCCACTCTGGGGCTGGAAAGAGGTACCGATTTCCCCGGATGGGTAGGAATGGCAGAGGACCCAAAAGTTCAGTCAGAATCATGCTCCTACGTGGGGATTCGAACGGCAGGCTTCACCCCATTTGCTGGAACAAGTAGCAATTGAGGGGCCTGTTGTCCCGCCTCATCCAAAGGCTTCAGTTCCACTCAAAAAGGGAACTATTGTGCACAATAATTTTCAGAGCAGGCCTGAGGCCACTCAACGGCTAAACTTAGGGGCTTAATTCCAAGAAGCCTGTGCCGCCGGAGCATCACTTTTTTTGAAGCTCCAGTGGCGCAGGCCTCTCAATCATATCTATGAGGCAACGCAAAACCACCCTGCGTGGCTTTCTATGGCTTAGATATAGGGTAAGGCAAGGCAGTGCAAAGTGCTGCGTTGCCTTAAGGAGGCATCCCATGGGCGTTGCAGTGAATGTTACACCCATTGATTTTGATGCTTCCCCCGATTTACGAAATCACGGAAACCTGGGGCAGAGCCAAAAACTTGCACCTCCCAAGAGCAGGAGTGACTGTTTTCATTTCCTCTAGTTTTTTCCTCTTTCCAAAATGCAGCACACATAGAACGAGGAATACGCCTCTCATGACTGTTTTTGTGCAGGAGGGTGCCCCTTCTCACTCCAGGCACAGCACTACAGCTTTTGATTGGGATAAGGAATGAATAAAAGTAACCCTGGACACGTGTTGCGCTATCATTGTAGTTCTTTAAAGAGGTTTAGCTTTACAGCTCGTTTGTGGGACCTGGCTTGGCAGTTCAGGCTGGACTATTCCCATTGGAGCAGGTTCAAGACTGATTTCCATATGGCTGGGTCAAAACTGAGGTGGCATGGTGGGCAAAAAAACGATGGATTGGGGTGCCGCCCAAGCGATCTCCAGTGGCGATGATTAATTCAAGCAGTCCATCATCACTTGGGTTTTGATGCCTTAAGTGCAACGGGTATGCCAAGACCTAGGTGCCATGCACCGTTTATCACTGGCCTCAAGTTATACTTGGCTGATGAGCCCATAATAAGGGCCACACAGGTCATTGGTTGCTTGTGTTCCAGTTCAGGGAGGACCTGGCCTGGCAGTTTAGGCTGGACTGTTCCCATTGGAGCAGGGTCAAGGCGGATTTCCATTTAACTTGGTCCAACCTGAGTTGGTATGGTGGGCTTAATACAATGAATTGGGATGCAGCTCGAGCAATCGCCAGTGTTTGTGAATTATTTCAAGCATTCCATCCTTCACTTTGTTTTTTGATGCCCTGGGTTTAGTAAAATATCGTATGAAAAGGTTGTGAGTTTTAAGACATCTTGTTCAAGTGTGAGCCCTACTCTCAAAATGTCATTCCATATCCTCTGCAACAGAGGTTCCAAGACTGAGGCGAAGAGCAGAGGAGACAAAGGGCAGTCCTATCTGATGCCCTTGTGAATAGCTGTAGGCTTCAAGAGTACGCAATTTAACCGTGTCCAATTTCAGTACCAAGCCGGCACCCATCCTATAAATCTTAGGCTGCTCCCAAGAAATAAGAAATAGTCACCATATCCCTCTTAATGAACGTTATCAAATGCTTTTTCAGGGTCCAAAGATAGATTGCATCCTTCCCTCATCTTCGAGTGATGTCAATAGGATGTAAGGCCTTTTTAGGTCTCCCATAGGCAGCGCTTGTGCTGTCTCTTCGAGACATGCTGTATTCAGGTATGGACTTAAAGCTCTGCCCATTTCCCGCCCATTATCAATTGGTTCATATGACTGTCCTTTCTAAATGGTTGCTTTTGATTTGTGAATAGGCTTTGGAGTTCCTCCTTAGTACTTCCTTTTCTCCTTTTGTAGCCTCTCATAAGGACTGGCCCTTTTACGTGCGTTTTTACTCTGTATGTTTTATTTACAGTCTGTGTGCACTGTTTTCTTAAATTACTTATTGCAGGCAGGACATGCTCTCTCGCAATAGTTTTTTTTTTACCAGGGGGCACGCCTTGGGTCCCACCTTATTTATGCCGGCTCGCCCTATTCAGCATTTAAAGCTGAATACGGCAAGGTGCGGCTAAAGAAAGGGATGCAGCTGCTATTAAAGTGAAAGCTCGGAATTGGGGCGCTTTTACCAAAAAAAGCTTTTTTTGTCAACATATCGAATAGATTTTGGGAGCTAGTTTTGAAAGCTATGTGTCTGCAAACTATAATTTCGTCCTCTGTTTTTTTTTCGTGTTCCTAGTTTATGACATAAGGCACCAGCTGCTACTCAGTGGGTACTTAATTAACTCCCTGCCTCTGTTGCCTCGCTTTATGGTGGCCTCTGTTGTGCCTTCTGCACAGGCCTCTGTTCTTCCAGAGGTTTGCCATTGCTTCAAACAGGCATTGACTTCTGGGCGGAAACCGAATCCTTCTTCATCCTTCTCGCGTGATGAGCCCACGCCTCTCATGTCCTCCCCACTGACCTGACAAGTCTTTGGCCACTGCTGGGGAAGCATCAGCACCGACACCTTCAGCGGAAAGGGAGGTGCATAAATATAGGGGGGTGATGTGGGGGTTGAGAGCGATGGCATGCTCTAGGCATCAGAACATGGGTCATGCCGCGCATCACCCATAGGGAAGTTGGGAGGAATTCTTGCTGCAGTACTTTTCTTTTGCACAGACTGGACGCTGCTGGAAGCCTCTCTTGCCTTCTATCCTGACTGATATGTTCACTGTTTGTGTTCTGTGGGGTGGATGTTCAGAGAGCCACGTTGACGGTGACTGGTGGCATGCTACTCCAGCACTGGTTCCCATCATTGTACCTAAGCTCTTCGAACTTCTCACATGGGACGCCCGGGACTCTAGAAAACATGCGTCTCTTTGAGACAGCGCCTAGGAGTCAAGCCTCTCTGTACAATCAAGCATTCAGGAGACACTGCACACCCAGAGACTGGGGCTGAAAGCAGCAGATTTGGGAATTCACAGGTGTAGCTCACAAACCCGGTTTCATTTTTATAATTTCAGGAGGCAGTCAGCTTTCGAGGCACAGTTTTGTGGGATGGGATTTGTTTAAGGGGAGGCTGAGGCTGGTAAAAGCATACACCTTTCTTCTTCCAGCATGGGCTTGACTGGCACAGCCAAGGCAGGGCTAGAATCCTACTGTAAACCCAGAACCGAGGTTAAGTAGAGTTCAGCGCACAGTAGTAGGCAGTGAGTGAGCGACCTAGAGGCACTTAGTGGGCCTCTGTTGCCCTCGATGACACAGCCCCCCCTCACATGCTGACCGTGCATGGAAAGCATTTTACTAATGCCACTGCTCTCTGGTTTTCTGAACTGCACCTTGGTGACGATTGGGCCAGCCGTCAAATTGATGCTGGTCCTTCTCCAGCAACCAGTTGGCTTTCAACACATCTCAGGATTTTTACCCTGTATTTGTGTGGTTGTTTATAGCGCACAACACGCTAGCGTGACACCAGAGTCATTTGCAGGAAACAATCAGATATAAAATGTAAGACATAGTACCACTGCTAGCACATACAAGGTTTATTATCCACGCTTGCGATCGGCAACTTGATGTTGCTGATCGCGAACGAGGAAAAAGTCTCACCGGGATGCCATTTTGCTCGGTCGTGGTCACCAACTTCACGTTGAGGACCGCGAGCGGGCAAAAAATGCCAGCTACGCTACGCGATTTTGCACTGTGCTACGTGCAATTCACGTAGCGCGAAGTAGCACAAGCTACGCAAACTTCATGAGCGCAGCGTAGTTGTCTGCCCAGGGTTACTTTTGTGCCTCAGTTTTACCTAGAATACAATGAGCTGCTTGCTGTGCTCCAATCAAGTAATATGGATATGGTATGGTTTATAGTATGAGGACTGGAGTCAGAATACATTATTTGACGCTTTTTAGCCTGGTGAGGTGGAGTTTTGAGTTTGAGGCAATTCCATCTTTGCTGAGAAAAGCCGTTGCCATCACAGTGTAGGGAGGACAAATAACGGTGCTGTACTTCTCCTTCTACAGAAGTACAACCAGGTCCTAACTGACTCGCAGTCTTTTTCCTCACTGCGGTGCTGGGTGCTTTAAAGTGCCAAAGAAGGGTTATTTCCCCTTGGCATCCTAAACTGGTATCACAGTCAGCACTCGCCCCGTTTGTCCTTTTAGCGTGGTCTGACTGGAGCAGAACGTAGGCTCGGGCACCGAAACAAAAGTGGCTCCATTAGTCAACCGAATATCTAAAAAGAAAAAGCATTTGCAATGCAATAGGTCTCGCATAGATATAAACGTTGGATACAAGATGACCCCGTAGAACGTTTGCAAGAAGATCCCTATTCTGAACAAAGTTCAGACTTTCTATTTTCCCAAAGAAGACTTACAACACAAAGCTTTTAAATGGTACTATGATACACTAGTCACTGGATATCTTGAATGAAGACAATAAGACTTACTCAACTAGTATTTTTAATGGTCCAAAATGCAGTCTTAATTGGCACAATATTTCAAACAATATAATATTTGTGTACAAGCCAAGATGTAGAAAAGGAAACCTTCAGCACTGTCTCTTCCTTACACTAAGGCAACAATGGAACAATAACGTTCTGGACTACTATATCAATGTATTTCATTGTGGAATTACTGACCTTGATCAATTTAATCTCCTTTTGATTGCCATTAACAGGTTTACAAAAATGGGACATTTTGTTCCACTGAAAAATTTACATACAAATTTTGGGTTGGCAGATGTATTATGCACACAAGTATTTGGATTCCACAGCCTTCCAGAAGCCATCATAGGGGATAGAAGAACGCAGTTTATTGCTCAATTTTGAAACAAAGTGTTGAAACGTCTCAGCACCCTGTCCTGTCCTGAAAATCAACAAGTTACCATGCACAGACCAACGGCTAAACAGAGAGAATTAATTAGTCATTTCCTTAAACAATATCTTAGGTTTAACTGTTTTTAATGTTTTTAGCTACACATATCATCACCAACATCCATAGATCAGTGACGAACAAAGTATGAGTTGCCTCAAATCTTTTATTTGCCAAACCCAGCCCAACCCCAATTATCCCCCTCTCCCGGACAATATGTGTTGATAGTGAAAAGAACCCGATGAAAGAGTGAATGCCTCTGACATGATTGTTGAGATATTAAGTGTGTCACTTCTGGTAGTCTTAAGTGTATTGTGGGGAAGTATGTAGAAACCTTCGTGTTATATGAGACACATAAATTCTCTATAATCACAGGATAAACTTGATACAATTCTAATAAGGGGTGGCGAGTCTGTGTTCCACTGAAAGAATGATGCTTCCATTGCAAGAGTTTCCCATCGTCTCTTGAGCCAGGGATAAAGTTGAGTTTGTTGCCCCTGACTCACAAATATGGTCTGGATTGCAGTGATTAATGTGATTGCCAGATGCTATAGAGATTTATATGTTCTACCCTCTGGAAAGGACACACCCACATGGACGCCCAGATATTTTGGGATTTGTACCTCGAAGACTTTATTTATATAGTTTGTTACCTCTTCCCAGTATCTACCCAGTTTGAGCCAATACCACATTGAACAATATCTTAAATATTTGTCATCAAAACTGGGTCTGTAAGTTAGCAATTTCAGAGATTTCATGTAAAACCACACTCTCTAAAGTTTACTAGGTGCATCTCTTTCTTGAGGTCTTGGATTCATCATTGTAACGCTGAAGAAAAAAAAAATGTTTTTACTAATCTATGAGTTACTAATCTTGGAATCCGTAGTGGCGTGCCCCTTGCTGCAAAAAGTGCTTCAATGCTTGTTAGGGGTCGTAAGCACTATATAAAAGCTTTTACAATTGTAGGCAACAGCAGAAGGTACACACTAGTCTACAAACTATTTAACAAAACTTCACAAAGACCAAAATGACTAAAATGGGTTTGCTGATACTCAGCCATTGACTGATCCTGCCTACTTGTCAGGAGATTTAGCACTGAGACTGAATTCCATGTCCACTTTATTCTTATGCCCTAAGACCCAAAGAAAAGACTCCAACCCATTACTTACCCACCACCTCTCCATTACTGATCTCTGCCCTTGATTTTAATCAACCCTCATTTCGATTATTACCCATGAATCCCCTCACCATTACTCATCTAGTCTCTTATTCACTTTCTTATTTTTACTTATCTAGGCCCCCAGCATTACACATTCACATTCTCACCATTACTCATCCATACTGTCACACTTAGTCCACCATGCTCTCACCGCTTCTCAACCACACTGAATGATTTGTCTTCCAGGTGTCTCCACGGGTCCAGTGTAGCTCACAGTAATCTTCAGAGTAGCTCCCAGCCTTTAATTCATTTTTAACTAAGAACTGCAATAAAGAAGTTGTGGTTTCCTTTTAAAGTTAAGGAAAAGCTATGGGTAGTTTACATTATTATCAGGCTGCAGATAGCAGAGCCTGATAATGAGCAGTCCGCCAGTCAGATTTATGACTCATGTGGGTCACTGAGGTTCAGAACTGAAGCACTGAGGTATTTAACTGTTAAAAGTCTCTCTCAACTCAATATTGAAGCATGAGAACAAAATGATATTTCTGGATGCTTTTAAATGAGTGAAAATTAAAATGAAGAGTTAACTTAATGATTAAGTTAACTCTTCTTTGCAATTTTCTCCCTTTTCAAAGTGTCAAATTTACAAACAGTGGGCATCTTGCCCCCAGTAGCTGGTAGACACAGTGCCCTATTAATAACTGAAAAATACAGTAATTTTCTTTTAAATGGGAGAAATTTAAAGTGAACAAAACTTTTTTATTAAACATTGTCTTAATATTTTTCTCTACTATAAATTAAGACAATAATGTCTTAATGTTTTATGAAGCACATTTCTTTACTTTAAATTCCTCACATTTAAACAAATGACTGGATTTTCCTTTTATAAATATGACACATGCCTACAGGCAGCTGGAAGTAACAAGCCTATTGTTTGTAAAGACACTTGGACATAGGAGAAAATTTAAATTATGAGTTTTATGCAATGCATATAAACATAAAGTTAACTCTTCAGTTGAATTTTCTCCCATTTCAAAGTGTCTCATTTACACACTGTAGGCACCTTGCTGCCAGTAGCTGGTAGACACGCTGCCATATTTATAACTGAAAAATACAGCCATTTTCTTTATGGGAGAGCTTTAAAGAGCAGGCAAATGTTCCATCAAGTGCAGAACATTTTTTCTGCACTTTGAATTTCTCCCATTAAAAAAAAATGGTTGCATGTTTGTGTTGTACATGTAACAGTTCCACAATATGGCCAAAGGTATGTCCTGTGCCGCAAGTACATACAACACAGGCTCTCAGTCACATTCCCATTCATTCACACACATGTTCATAGATCTCCACAGACCATGCACTCACAGACGAAGATGGCAGTGCTATCATAGTAGCCCCAGTCACAATATTTTGTTCAAACCATAGTATCGGGCCCCAGGGACATTAAGGTTAAAGTCAATGAAGCTGGGCAATGGGGTGTCTGATAACAATGCGTGAGTTGCTTGGCCTTCCGTAGCTCACGACTATTTTCACTGATCAAAAGTAGCTCTCATTACAGAAAAGGGTGGAGACCCCTGGTTTATGCTCGCCCTCTTGCTCATCAATGTTCTCACCATTAAGATTTAATACGTCTCTTACAGAAACTGACAAGCAATCGCTAACTACCCTAAGGCCAAGAGAAAATACTTCACATCATTACTGAGCTTTTATCTCACTATTACTTATCCACACCTCTGCTATTGCTCTTAACTCACATCTTTACTTATACTCACACTCACTATTTTTAAGCACTCTCACTATTCCTCATGTATCTCGTTGTCATTTCTTACTCACCCAAGCTCTTATTAATCCCTCTCTCACTGTTACATGTATGTACCGTTACTCATACAGACTCTCACCATTAGTCGGTCACGCTTTCACCATTATCGATCTATCCCCCCTCTTCCTGAACCACACTCTCCATTGTTACACAGACTTAATATGTCACCTACAGCAATTACTAATTCCCCCAGGACCAGAGGAAAGACCGTACACCAATAAGCATCCGCTGTTCAGTATTATTCATCCAAACGTTTACTATTCTTCTAGTCTCAGTGTTACTCAGCTATACTCTGATTAGTAACCAGTATCACAGATCCGAAATCTGTGCAGTAAGAGGAACAACAAACTGCTAAATCACCCTTGTAAGCTACCATCATCAAATGTACGTTTCCTTTCCAATTTTCCCTTTCCCCTGTCATCAGTATTAAGAGTACTTCCTACTCTACTCCCTAGGTACTGCATTTCCATAACACTTGCAATGAGACAGTGCACGTAACTCCAAATCCAAGCACTCTCGACGGGGCGCACAACGCCCATAGGACTTAAAGGGCTTTAGCCCCCCGCCCGGCCATGTTTGTCAGCCCGGGCTGAGACAGCTTCCCGTACACTCACACCCAGACAGTTCCTGAGCTCCTGTGGGCTGGCTGGTCTGGCATCTTATCGCAACCGCATCAGAGTATTTCACAGGTCTTTAAAAGACCATTTACGTTAAAAAAAATAATAATAATAGTAAACTTTATTCGATGTAATAAACAAATCATAAAAGCATATAAATAACAAACCATTCATAAAATATCTCACATGGATACATTTCATTAAAACAGGCTCTGCGAGGGTTTCCACAAACTTGATATGAACATTTAGCCTAGGAATTGCGGGGAAATACAAAAATACATGAATACTTCAATCCCCCCTCGTCACTCTAAGCCTTAGAGCAGCTCTTAAAAGGTTGACAACACAAAAGAGAGTAAAAACATCAGATGACAATTTTAAAAACAACAAAGCTATGCGCGCCTGTCTAAATCTAGTTTTCCTTAACAGACCCTTCAAAAACATTTTTCTAGGGTGGGCGTAATACGGGCAGAGAAGGACTAAATGAAGGGTATCCTGTGGAGACCTATTGTCGCAGCCACAGGGCCCTCTCTCTTCTGGGTTTATAGTAAAACCTGCCGGTACCACCAATAAGTGATGAATAAAATTTAGTCTAAAATGAGTAATCAGGAATCTATAGTGTCCACTCGTCATTAGTGTTAAATATTGTTCTATACCCTGAGTTGTTTTAACTAGAATATAACCTCTCCCTGTATGTTTAACAAGTTCAGCGGCTTCACGTTGCGCCATGACAAACTTTGAGTACAGAACTTTGGTATCTCCCTTATCCTTGGTTCTTATTGTATCTGGTTTAGAAAACAGATCTGCACGCCCTAGTTTGGTAAAAGAATCCCTGACATATTTTATCCAGGGGATTTTCATCGCATGGTCTAAGGAGAGGCAGTTGTGAATTACCAGCCTTGTCAGGCCCGCCTCTGCATTTGTCCAAATCTTCAGCCAACATAGTGGGGGCTTAACTGCCACCAAGTCTGAGATGTATTTGACCCCCAGTTCTTCGTATACACTAAATGCCGGGATACTGTGTGGGACCTTCAGTAAACACCTCAAGTATTTGTTCTCCTCTCTGCAGACTAGTGGTCTTAACGAATCCCACACCTCACTTCCATACAGGACCTTGGCGCAACAGATTGAATTATATAGCTTTAAGATCATGCCTGGGGTCTATCGTCCAAGCCTGTGTGCAAAGTTTGCAATAGAACCTACAGACCTGTTCAGGGCCAGGCACTTTTCTTCTATTAAATGCTTGAAATTCAGGTGACCATCAAAAAACATGCCCAAATATGCAAAGGCTGTGACTTTACCTAAGGTATATGAGCCTATGGAATAACTGTAAGATTTGCTTGGCTTCTTCCCCATTTCCATAACATATGATTTTGCGAGATTAGGGGACATGTCCAGGTTTTCCATAAACTTCACAAAACCATCAATTAAAAGCTGCAAACCATGTGGGGTACGGGCAAGGAGTACCACATCATCTGCGTACATCAGAACCGGGGTCGCTCTTACACCTATTCTCGGCAGGTCAGCTTTAATATCGCGCAAAGTGCCATCTAGACCGTTAATATATAGGGTAAACAGAAACAGCGCTAATATACATCCTTGTCTGACCCCACTTGAGTACTTGAATTGTTCCGTTACATTCCCATCCTGTGTGTATCTAACAGCAGCTGTGGTGTTAAAATGCAGCGATTGAAGAATATTTATTATTGCCGGGTCCACACCGAAATCACCCATTATTGACCACAATTTACTGCGGCTCACGTGGTCAAAGGCTGCGGTGAGATCCATAAAAGCTAAGTATAGTGCGCCAGACTTAGCTACTGTGTATTTTGCTGTAATGAGATACAAGTTAAGGCATTGATCTACAGTGGATTTCCCCAGCCGGAACCCGTATGCACCCCTGCTGGGGCACCGCTGCCTCCCGGATCTGTTAGGCAGGACACCTCTTCCTCAGGCACCCTAGGGCGCAGGATCGTAGTGGCTGATCCAAATAATTGAGACAGACTGTATAGGGAGGTCACCTCCTGCTTACTGGTTATTTCACCAATTTGTGTAAATGTAGATTAACAGGTGCAATCTTCACCTTTAAAAAATGGTAGAGCACATGAATAACTTCTTCAAAGGCTCCATCAAATGCTCAATGTCCATGGAAAGCACCACCCCACTCATGGACTCGCCTGCACTTTAATCTACAAATCTCCTAAAACTTAACCCTAAATGGAACTCTTATCTACAGACCCCCCGGACCACGAGCTACCTTCATCAGCCTCATCACGGACTTCATTGCTCCCACTTGCAATCGACTCCAGAGCCCTCATACTCCTCAGCGACCTCAACTTTCACCTAGAAGATAGAACCGACCCCTGCTTCACAACACTCCTTGAAAGCCTCAACAACATTGGACAAACCCAACTAGTAACCGAACCAACACACATAGCAGGACACATACTGGACCCCATCTTCCCCACAAATTACAGCATCAAGTATAACTCCACATCACCATTCATATGGACTGATCAGTGCATCATCCACTTCCAAATCAACACACCAAAGGTCAACATGACCAGCAAGGCCAGCCTTAGAAGCAGATTGGCTAATATCCTCAGCCCAGGTCAACCAAAACCCCATGGATTACCTTAAAGATATCACCAACTTCAATAAATGCATCAAACACTGTGGGACTCCCATTGCACCCATCAAACACAAGAGGCAGAGAAAAACCTAAACGCACGCCAGCTTTTACACAGAGGACCTTTGAGACTCCAAAAGTCCCTGCAAACAGCTACAAAGGAAATGCAGAGCCACCCACAAAACCACCGACACAACCACCTAAAAACCTACACTAAAACACTACTACCAGCAATTGAGAGATACGAAAAAAGGTATGCATCGAAGGGAGCACCAACAGCTGCAAGGAGATCTTCTCCATCATCAAGGACTACCCCACACCAGCGGCCTGCGTCAACAGCATCACACCCTCCCAAGAACTTTGCAACAACCTATCAAACTTCTTCAACCACAAAATCACAAGCATACAGCAAATTCACACACCAACTAAGCCCTAGCGATCTCATAACCAGCCTGCCCATTACCAACCAAGACAACCACATGGGGAAACTCTCACCAGAGAAGACCCTGTGACGATCATGAAATCCATCCATTCAGGAGCAATACTCAATCAGGATTCAGGAAAAACCACAGCACCAAAACAGCCCTCGTCACAGCCACGGACATCCGGAGCATCCTGGGCCAAGGGGACACAGCAGCTCAGTTCTTACTCAACCTCTCAGTGGCATCTGATGCAGTCTTCCAAAGCATACTCATCAGAAGAGTTCATGAGATCGGCATCCAAGGACCTGCACTCAAATGGATGTGCTCCTTCCTCACAGGAAGATTCCAAAGAGTCAGACCAGTGTGGTACTATAGATCAAGGAACTCTTTTAATTCGAAATATTTGGTAGAACGCACATATTCATCCTTGCTTGCATACACTTGTGTAGCAAGGAGGCCATGGATCCTAGTGCAAGCAAAGGCAATAGCGCCTTTGACTGCTGTTGGAGTAGTAAAATGCAGCATTGTCAAGACTCAGTGGGCCCCCAGAGCTTTGGGGCCCAGTGCCACAGCACCTTTTGCACCAATGCTAGCCACGCCCATGTCATACATAAAAAAAACTTGAAACAGAATGCCAGGCTCTGAGCCCACAATACCTGAATTTATTTTCTCAAAAATGAACAGAAAAATTTTGAGAATTATTGAAATATGCAGATATATCGGTGCACCTCAGTTTGCTTTTCCCATGTGATGGGTAAATTATGAACAGAGTGGCTATCAAAACATATATTTTTTACTCGATCCTACCCTGTTTTAGTGTTTTATTTTTCTCTGCTAATTTGAAGTGCATATATTTATTAAAGCCATTCCAATATACACACTTGGTTAGACATAAAAGGCTATTTATTTTTTATCTCTGCCTGTTTAAATTATTCCTGTCATTTATTATGTGGATGAACAGAGCTGCTGCCAACCTGCTGGCACCAGTTTCACGTGTAGCAAGCCCTGTGTTTTTTGTTATTAACCTACACCCCTCTGCGCGCTGGAACACGTACACCCGTACTTAAAACGGGAGAGCAAAACAGAAAATCCCACTGTGTTGGAGACTTATTTATAGGTCTGACTGAAGGCTCTTAGGAGGGCATGAAGATATAAAACAATCTTGTTCACAGTCTGGTTAAAATGAGTTAGGGAACCTTGGGTGACTCACGTTTTGTAAGTATTGAGTGGCCCACCAATAATATACCAGACAATCATAACCAAATACACTCCTGCAGACACTTAGAACTTAGAATGGGGACACGCATCTAGAGCGGAGGAATGGACAAGGGTTGTACACCAGAAGCTAATTCCCGAAGAAGAAACTGCCAATTGGCCTGTACGTTTGTTTTTTGTTTCTTTTTTTTCCAATTTGAGTCTTCCTTACTGCTTTTAAAAGCTGCATTCACATTGTAAAGTGTTATCTTCAGGACCCACTGGAAGCTGTGAAGTTGAACCTTTGTCTGATCTTAGTTTGCAGACATTTTTATTCCACAATCGAGGGCCTTACTTTAGCTTGCCTGATGATGCCAGAATGATGATGACTAAATTAGTAGCACAAATGATTTGGTTTTAAGAGCAGGTCTCGCTGTGAATTAAAATATAAAATGTCCTCCCTGCATTAATTGACAGATTTCTGTATCCCGACATTGGTTATTCGCTTTGCATGGCAGACCCCAAATTGGCCCTCTATAGGTTTTCGGTGCCTCATACAGACTCCTGAAGGGAAGGCGGCTTGCTGTTGAAACCTCCTGCAGTGCCGAGTACTAAAGAGCTCCCTTGATATGATCTGCTGCGGCCGATGAAATCCGCGCAAAAAGGATATAAGTAATTATTTCACCTGAGAACATTTCCAGTGGAGAAACAAAACATGACTGAATAAATCAAGGCCCTCCCGGGATAGAGGGTTTACAGACAGGTAAGCTGTTGTAATGGAGGAATGGTCCGTATTCAGGATGGTATCTTCATGTAGTTTATTAGGTAATAAATAAATGAAGTAAGGTACAGATGAAGGAAGAAACAAAACCCAGAAAACAAGTAAGAAAGAAACCCCAAGAGGAGCAGCCTGCTTGGTGCTCAGCCCTACTCTCAACTGACATTCATCCACGCATACAACACTCTATGACATCATACACTCATACTAACATTCTACACCATACACTGGCTGAGCAGCAAGCTGGAAGCAGACACCACACTTCTCCCCCCTTTGATAAAACACCAAAAAATGAAAATGCAAAGAATAAGCATAATAGCGACATTAAAGGGAAGAAGCAAACAGTCTAAATGTCAATAAAGAAAAGTAACTAAAACAAGCAGACACCACATAAGCATACTTCCACGAGTCATCTCTGTACATTCCGCCCTCGCCCCCCCGCACCCCTCAGCTCGGCGTTAACGAAGAGAAATCAGTCAATAAAGATGACATAACATATAGAGTATGCTAGTCCAACTATGCTCAGCAGGCGCGCACTAGGCCCCGAAAAGAGGACCACTCCCCCTCCCCACCCCAAATCAATTTCACCCTCATTTGAAGCAGTATCAGGAGACGTGGGCTCCTTTCCCATGTCTAATAGAATTGGCCAACAAATTGAGGGGCATATTATTAAGAAACGGCGTTAAAATTATCGTCGCTTTAGCGGCAGAAAACTGCCGCTAAAGTGGCGATAATGGGCTTGATAATATGCCCTGGAGAATTCCCACAGAAGCCCATGTTCTGGTGTCAACATGGGCTTCTATTGGAATTCTCTGCGGCAAAAGCGGCGATAATTTTAACGCCGTGCTTGATAATATGCCCCTGAGAGAAAGTTTTTAAGATGGATCTAATGATAGTCAACCTGCTAACGCTGCGATGAATCTTAAAAAAAAATGGAAGAGTACTAGCCCTTCTCTTTAGAAAACAGGTATTCTGAGATAGTGAGTACATACAGTTTTATATTTCTATTCCAGTCACTGGATAAAACACATGAACCTGACCAGTGTTAAAAAGGCAGGTACTGTGGGTGCCAAGTGCCAGCACTTCTTTGAATTTGAAAGGGAGAGAACCTCGACTTCTCAACCGGAATGCAGCACTTTTAATAGAATAATACTGGTACTTCTCAGATGCAGCATTTACTCCGAGACAGTGAAAACCAGCACTTTTATATTTTCAGTTTCAGCACTGGGTACAGTGGGTGAAAATCTTCCCCAATCCTAGAGCTCTAAAATTACGAACACAGCATTGTTATAAGTCAGGTAGCAGTTTTCCTCAATTCCATCCTGCTGCAGTGGAATTAATTCACACCTTGTATTACTATTACTATGTAATTGCTTTACACCGAGTTATGCAGAGTTTGGCAGCCCATAAGGAAACAGCTATTTTACGGCCGCACAGCGACACCCAGTGACGTGTGCGCCGCTTGCAACCATTAAGAAGCTTTCATCATTTCCTTTCTTCAAGGAGACCCTTTTTAGCGGCCAAATCGGCAAATATCGCGGCCATCGTACTAATCTGCCGATTTCGAGATTTTTTTCGTGAATCGCGAAATGCTGGCGGGTCTGCGTAATGGACAGGCTGACCAATCACACTGTGCCACCCTCAAGTGTGGGCACAGGTGACAGTTAAAGTCACCTACTAGGGGGGCGTGGCTAGCGCCCATGAGCAATGGCGGCTCCTCCTTAGCTCTCCCGAGCGGCGCGGAGAACGAGACGCTCAGCGGGACTCCCAGCAGCGTTTCAACCCCCACAAAACATGGGTTTCTAGCTCGGAACGTGCGCTGGACTGCTGGAACAACTTAGGACGCCTAATTCATCATGTGGGTAATCTTTTCTCTGGAAGAGCTGTGAAACGTTGCAGCTTCGTAATGCGGCCGCCATTTTGTATTTGCACTGACGGTGTTTCGTCTTTAGCGCTCCATGACTAACTTGGATGAAAGCTGACTCAAATACTGTTTCCTCATTTTTCAGCTTGCTAGCCAATACGCTGTACTCCAATGCCCTCTGCAAAGTGTCTAACCTTTTACTAGCGCGTTTTTTCGAGCGCTCTGGTGGTTTACTTTTCCTCATAAGTGTCATCAATTATCTATGGTGTTTGATTGGGCATTAAGTGACGCGACTTTCTCCTTCACATCAACAACCGTGGGTCACATAATATTTTTTATTCATCTGTACCACGTTATAATTACTTCACATTTACCTGAGGTGATGACTTTTGAAACTGCAACCGCCATCTTTTGAAGCTATAGATGGAGGCTTATTCCTAGCGGCTCTGAGACATTAAAAGGTTTTCTTATTGCATTCCATAGCTATATATCTGATGGTACCATTGCCTCGACCCCTCATCAATATTCTCTGTGTGTGGTTTTATTTCATTTATATACAACGCCGCATCCATTTTAGGAATCTTTTGCTGTTTGTTTATATGCCTTTGATATTCTATAGTTGCATATCTCATTCTCTTTATGGGTAGATTATGCAAGGCCCTGCGTAAGCCTTCCCCAATTTCTCACAAATTTCTTCTTCACACGGGGTCTAGGTATCAGTGTTTAGAGATGGATGACTCTGCTGACACATCTGTTAGAGTCCCTTCTTCTGCTTCACTTTCGCAAACGAGTGGTGCCACTAAAGGTTCTACTAAACGTCTTAAGAAAGACCCACCCTCTCCTCCCAAACAAACGTCAGCAGTAACAATGGATATCCTTTTGGAAGAGATTAGGGCCTTGCGCCCTTTTATTGAAGAAACTAAATCTACACTTGCAGAAACCAAAACTACTCTTCAGCTGTTGTCCGACAAGTGGTCAAACATTGATGGTCGTGTAACCATTCTAGAACAGACTGTTGATACTCTTACATCTTCTGTTGCCAAAGTTGACCCACTGCATGCCCAAATCGCCACACTTCACAAACAATTTGAGAACTTAGAAAACAGAAATAGGAGGAACAATCTTCACATCTACGGCCTGGCGGAAAATTCAGAGGGGTCCGATGCTCTTGCTTTTTTCAAAACCTTCCTGTCAAAAATTCTTCAGCTGCCAGATACCACCAGTTTCAACATCCAAAGAGCTCATTGTTTAGGTCCTCCTCCTGCTGGGATTTCCACTTCCCATGTTCGAAGGCCGAGAGGTGTTATCCTCTACTTTCTAGAGTATACAGATTTACTTAAAGTTCTCTCCACAGCCAAAGCTATTCCTCGACTTACTTGGTCGGGTAATCAACTTTTCTTTTCACAGGATTATGCTAAGTCCACTGCTGACCGACGCAAGGAATTTCTTTCACTGAGGCCACAGCTGCGTTCCATGGGAGCGAGATATGGGCTTTTTCATCCCTGCCTTTTTAAGGTGACTTTCAACAATAAGACTACTACCTACGACGACCCGATGAAATTAAAGAGCTTTCTGTACTCTCACAATGCCAATAGTATGGACTTTGCTGCTTCTTCCAGTTCTTCATAAGTGGTTTTATCTCATTTATCTCATGTAACTGCTTCTTTGCTATGTTCCTTACTGGTTTTCATGATTGTTATGCCTAGACTGTTTTTGTAGTTGTTTGTTTTTTATCACTCTTCTATATTCTTGTTATTTAACATATATCCTTATTTTTTTTTTCCTCCCCTTTTCACAGATTCTTCATTCACGTCGTCACCCACCTTCTTCTCCTTGAGTTTCGTTGCAGTTGTCTTCCCTCCCTGCCCTCATTTTGGAGCTTTCGGCCCGTCATTGTTCTATGTGGCCTCCAACCTCCTCCCCCTTTGTATGTTCTCGACAATATGTAAGTCTTCCATTCCTCTTCTTCTGGTATTATGTTCTTACCTTCCTTTTTCTTTCTTCTCTATGCTCCTCAGCTAATTCCTTCTTTCGTATCTTTGTTTCTTCTCAGCATATTTCTTGTCCACTTTTCTTGATCCAGTTCTTTCTTTTACTAGCTTCTTTGCTTATATTTTTATTATATTTCTTCTTTTCTACTCTCTTTTCTTCTTTCCATCATGTAATTGGCTTTTTCTTTGTTGTTTTTTATGAAACTTTCTTCTTTTATTTCAGATGTACCGTATTAATATGTTTCTGTGCTTTATTTGCCTATTTGTTTCAAGATTATTTCTCAACTGGCTTTGTGATATGCATATTTAATGTTGTTTTATGCCTTTGAATTTATTCTCTTGGAATGTTAGAGGTTTGCATTTGCCAATCAAAAGACAGAGAGTATTATCCCATTTGACCAAACTCAACGCAGATATAGCCTGTATACAGGAATCACATTTATCGGCAGTTGAATCTGCTAAATTGAAAATGGGTTGGGTGGGTGAAGTTTATTTTTCTCCAGGGGACGGTAAGGGTAACGGCGTTTTGATTTTGTTTAGGAAATCTCTCCCAGTTAAGTCAGTAGTGCATCTTGCTGATATTTCAGGTAGATGGGTATTAGTTAATTGTATCTTAGACAATGTTCCTATGTCTATTTTAAATGTGTACGCTCCAACAAGTGGGGATGCCTCTTTTTGGACTTCCTTAGCTCCGCTAATCACTCAACATTATGTTGATAACTTTATTTTAGTAGGTGATTGCAATGAAGTTTTTGACCCTTTTTTGGATAGGCAATCAGCTAGCGCATACATACCACATAAGTCACAAAAATCCTTTACTCACCTTATTGCACAATACAAACTCACTGATGCTTGGCGACTGTGTAACCCCACTTTGCGAGAATACTCTTTCTTTTCACCCCCTCATCAAACTCAATCTCGACTAGACTATTTTTTTATTTCACATCACCTTACCCAGTCACTTATTTCTTCTGACATCGGCTCCATCTTGATTTCAGATCATGCCCCAGTTTCCATTGTTTTGGATGTGGTACAAAGGCCTACTTCTATGAAAAAATGGCGTTTTAACAACGCTCTCCTTCTTGATGCACAATTTGTTTCTTCTTTTACATCCTTTTTCCACGAATATTTCCTACTTAATCATACGGGTGAAGTTCCATTTCCCGTAGTTTGGGATGCTTTCAAAGCATCGGCTAGAGATTTCATCATAAATTATGTCTCTCGTAAGAGGAAGAAAGCCCAACAAGATACCAATGTCCTACTTTCTAAAATTAAACGATTAGAACATTTATATTACACTTCTAAATCAAAAGATTGCTTAAATGATCTCATTTCTGCCAAATTTCAATTTAATAAAGACTCTACGTTTAATGCCTCTAATTTTCTCTTAAAATCTAGCGCCAAGTTTTATGGTGGGCAGAATAAGGCTGGAAAGTTGTAGGCCAATTATTTAAAGGTGAGACAAAATAAAATCAATATTGAATCCATTCACGGCCATGA
Source organism: Triturus cristatus (assembly GCF_964204655.1). NCBI lineage: Eukaryota > Metazoa > Chordata > Amphibia > Caudata > Salamandridae > Triturus > Triturus cristatus. The sequence goes on from NC_140589.1 coordinate 1,638,378,955, forward strand.
TGGGTTAATAAAACATAAAAGTGAGGACATCCTACAAGAATTTTTACATTTTTATGAAGCATTGTACTCTTCCGAAGCATCTTCGTCTGACCAATCCATTTCTCAATTTTTGTCGACCATATCTTCTCCCTTTGATACTCTTCCGGACCTTTCATCCTTGGAGGCTGATCTTACTCACAGAGATCTCCTCCAAGCTCTTCATACTCTCAAACACGGGAAAGCTCCGGGCCCGGACGGTTTCACTGTTGAGTTCTTTTCTTGTTTTTCAAATCTGCTCATTCCCAAATTACATTTACTTCTTTCTACTTTCCTTCAAACTGGTTCCGCTTCTGTATCCTTCTCTGATGCCCTTATTTGTATTATCCCGAAACCGGGTAAGGATCCACAGTATTGTAAAAACTATCGCCCTATTTCCTTAGTAAATATCGATTACAACATTTTTTCCAAAGCATTAGCGCTGCGTTTAGAGTCTTTTCTTCCCGAGCTTCTAGGGAAAGAGCAGTCTGGTTTTGTCAAGGGCAGACTGTTGTCCGATAACACTAGATTATTTTTTGACATTCTTTCCAAGTCCTCTCATTACTCCCATTCCCTCGCAGCCATAGCTTTGGATGCGGAAAAAGCTTTTGATCGGGTTGAATGGTCTTATTTATTTAAAACTTTGAAGTGGTTCGGTTTTGGCCCAAAAATTTCTTCCCTAATTTCCTTTCTTTATTCTCGTCCTAGAGCAGCAATTGCTGCAAATGGGGGCCTATCTCCCTACTTTTCCTTAGGAAGAGGAGTCAGACAGGGTTGCCCGCTTTCACCTTTTTTGTTTAATCTAGCTTTAGAACCTTTCCTTCTGCGCCTTCGTCAGAATGACAATATCCATGGTTTTAATTTTCATAATGTCGGCATTAAAATGGCAGATTATGCTGATGATGTCCTATTATTTATCTCCCAACCAGACACCTCTCTTCCTGCATTTTTAGACGAAGTTCATTCTTTTGCTCAAGTATCGGGCTACAAATTAAATAAGGACAAGTGTGAAATCCTACCCCTTACTAAAGTGACTTTCAAAGATGATTTTTCTGCTTCAGGTTTTTCTTGGAGTCCTAACTATATTAAATATTTGGGCCTCAATTTCCACTCCTCTCTTTTTGGTACAATCACTAAGTGTATGGAAGATTGTATACAAAAATTAACCACTCTCACTACCAAATGGCATCCTCTCTATTTGTCATGGTGGGGAAGATTGGACACGATCAAAATGATGCTTTCTCCCATTGTTTTGTTTACAATTTCCAATATACCACTTCCTGTCCCCTTGAAATATTTCAAGAAAATAAACTCTATTTTATCTTCCTTTCTATGGGGGCACAAAAAATCTCGTATGTCTTTGTCTAAGCTAATGCGTCCTAAAAAAGAAGGTGGAGTGAACTTCCCAAACTTTTCTTTGTATCATAAATCCTTTCTCTTGCATCAAGTCTCTCATTGGATTGACGATTCCTCCTTTTCCTCCCCTCTCTGGTTGACCTTGGAGAAGTCTTTCATTTCTCCCTTTTCCTTCAAAGAATATCTTATGTTTTCTCGCAGACCTCAATCTGTTTCGACTCCTATTCTTAAATATACCTCCAAAATTCTTCCTGACATACCTGTTCCATTCTTTTCTGTCCAACCTATCTGGCATAACACGTCTATCTTAATTAAAAATAAACCAATTTTTGGGAAATCCTGGAGAACTCGCGGCCTTATTTGGGTGCGCCAATTGTTCCGTCATACTCAGATCATTCCCTTTGATTCAGCTGCCACTTCTTTCAATCTACCTCTCGCTTGTCGAACTAAATATTTGTTATTGACACACGCATTACAACAGGCCTATGATGCTTATATTGGTCTGCATCCTCCATCAACTCATATTCCCTCTGATACTACCTCGCTGAACTCTTTACTTATCAGGCACTCTAGAGCCTCCAAGATATATGCTTTTCTTCACGCTGTGTCCTTCCCTCGCAATAAAACCACATTAGAAGAGGATTGGGAAAAAGATTTAGCAATTTCTTGGCCTATTGAGCTGTGGGATAAGCTGTGGTTGAAGATATGTAAGTCTTCTAGAGCTGCGAATACTACTCAAACATTATTTTTTATTTATAATCGTTTATTATTTTCACCACTCACTCTCAGCAAACATTTCCCGGAAGCCTCCGACAAGTGTTGGTCCTGCTCCTCACCACATGCAAACCTTTTCCACATGCTTTTTAGCTGTCACTTCACTTTTTGCTTCTGGAAACAGGTTTGGTCTCAAGTTAATAAGATTTTTTCATCCACTCACTCCTTTTCTTTTTCTCACATTTTTTTAGGTAGTCTCTCTCCCATTTGGGCTCATTGCAACTGTAGCACCAGAATAATAGACTTGTTATTAGCAGTAGCATTCCAGCAAATAACTAAAAATTGGAAGGATTATTCCAAATTATCTTATAAGGCTTGGTGATATGATGTTTGCTATAATCACAGATTAGATACGACTTTTGTTTATCCCTTAACTTTAGCTGCTAAGCAAAGAGACTTGTGGAGTCCAGTTACAGTTTTTTTTTATTTGAGTGCTCGTACTTCTCTGTCTTTATCCCCGTTACAGCAAGAAGTCCCTAAACCTCCATGACTTCCTTTTTCTTATGCTTGTATTTAATATTTCATATCCCTTTTTTATTGCCTCGTTTCATATTACTTGCCAGTTTCTGCCTATAAGTATATTCAACTTTGGTGTTTCATAATACAACTTATGTTTTTGCCATTACTTACCCTACTATGTATTTTGACTTGTTAACTTTTCTTATTTTTCTCTTATTTTGTAACATTTGAGCATGTTCTTTCAATAAAATTTCTCTGAACTTAAAAAAAAAGTCGCCTACTAAGATCAGTTGTGATTGGGCCAACCCTTTCCCTCTTGTGTGCTCCAGCCGTGTGTTTAGTTCATGGAGACTGTTCGCGCCCTGCGCATTTGGCATTGCATTGTAAAAATGTATTAATATTACCCTGAAGATATGATTCGAGAATTTTAACCCTTGCACGACATTTGAATCCCAAGCCATGTTCTTCCAGCTGCCCTTTATTCTCAAATCTATAAACATAATCAGACCCCCCTTTGCTCTGCCGGCTACCGATCTGACTGATGGGCAAAAGAAGGTTTTATATAATTCGATAAAAAAGTTTTTGCCTGTCTCCCATGTTTCCTGGAGACATATTATATGGTACTCCCTCACGTAAGTGAGCCATTGCTCCTCCCCAAATATGCTAGATAGTCCTACTATATTCCACAAGATCATTTTTATGTCTCCCCCACTGCTCACTACAATAGAATCAGCCGATACAATATTATTTCGCGGGGTGGCGGACCTACCCCCGGGATTTATCTTTGAGATATCAGGTTCCTTGCACTCCACAGGAGAAAGTAATGTTCTCCCCATATGAGACTCCACACTCCTCTCTGCTGTAACAACATTGGCCAAAAGGATATCACTGGCTCTACCCCCACCCTCCCTGTGATTTAGTCAGTCGATATCATTCAAGTCCCTCAGTGGTGCAAATGCATTAGTTACTTGATAACAAGGCTTTGTTGTTTTTTCACCCGTTCCTAGAGCCCCTACATCTCCATTCTGCCTATTCCTTAAAGTTGAAAATTACTTTTCTTGCCACAGTGTGGGAATACATTTCCTGAAAAGTAACCTTAGGCTTTGTTTTTGTGCAGTTTTATACAGCTCAAACTCCACCCGAAGGTATTAGGGGCACTTTGCATGAGCATCAGTTACATTATACAAAGATACATTTATTTTTGAAGGCACAGGGACATAAAAGTGATTTGTCCAGGATCACAAGATGTTGAGCTGGTGCTGGCACTTGAAACTTGCTCACCAACTCAAAGCCAGCAGTTCTGGCAGTAATGCCACATCCTTTCCACTTTCAAGTCATAGTAATATATCACATTTCAAGGCACATCAATAGTCTGAAAGTTTGTTGCAGGGCCCACAGATTATTTATTTCCTCCACCCTCCATCCTTGATGGATCCCATAATACAAATTATATCTGAGACCCCGCTCGCTACCATGGATAAAAAATATGCTGAGTTTCTCAAAGTGTCAGGCCTGCATTCAGACAACTAGCCCATCACCGTGCACTCACTGCGATCACACTGTATTTCCAACGATCACCATGCACTCACGCCATTCACCCTCCTCATACCCTGCACCCACAGGAGCACACCTCAGCTGGCACTCACATGACACTCCACTCACCTGTAACTCTCAACCTGCAGTCTCACCTCTCACCCTGCACTCACAGCGATCACACTGTACTTACACCGCTCACCATACACTCATGCTGTTCACCCTGCACACGTGTTGTTTACCCTGCACTCACATGATAGTCATCACCTGTCACTCCTACTGTTCACCCTGCAGTCTCACTACTCACCTCTGCACTTTCACCCGCACTCAAATCCAAATGGGTACATCCCTCACCCTGCACTAACATCACTCACCCTCCACTCACCCTACTTTCACACGGGCACATCACTCATACTGCACTTACAAACGCACTCTCGTCACTCACACAGCTCACCCATCACTCAAATGGGATCATCACTCACCCTGCACTCACAATACTCAAACAAGCTCAACACCCACCCTGAACTCAAAGCACTAATCCTGCACTCCCTTCTCTCACCCTGCCCTCACACAGGCACACTGCTCAGCCTGCATTCACACAGGCACTGCATTCACTCATCACTCATACAGCTATCTCTTCTTGCACACATGCACAATAGTCTGCCAGAACTCACAGGGCCACACAACTCACCCTGCACTAACTTCTCTCACCATGTGCTCATTAACACAGCTCACCCTTCACTCTTGCCGCTCACCCTGCACACACACAGGCACACTGGTCCCCCAGTACGCACTCAGGCACATAACTCACTCTGCATTTACACCGCTCACACCACGCACCCTGCACTCGTTCCTCTCACTCTGTATGCACTCCTCTCACCAGGCAGTCACATGAGCCCTTCTCTCACCTTGCACTCCTGTAGCTCGCCCTGCACTCACATCGGCACACCATTCACCCTACACTCGCAAAACTCACGCTGCATTCACTCTCACTATTCACAATCACCTAACATTTATATGAGCTCACCTGTTATGCTGCACACATAACAAGCATTGGCAAAGCCCCTTGCTGTATAACAAATGCCGTGCATGCTAGAGTGCATGCGCAAGCAGCACATACTCTTTCACAGGCAAGACCTAAAAATTACCCAACTGTCATAAATATGCACATTTCTACAAGGCACTTGCAAAATATCTGTTATTTCCGTAAAACTAGGGGCCTAATTTACAAACAAATGGTGCTGCGCCGCAAGCCATTTTATTGCGTTCAGCTGCGTCATTGTAAAAGCACAGGGATACGTAGTGTTAACAACAATTCGATGCATCTGAGCGCTTTCGCCTGCGCTGGCGCACAATTGGCTGCCATGTACTAGTACAGGCACCCTTACTTCTTGTGACTTTCCGTGGCCTCGTAAATAGGAGTAGACAAACTGCGCCGCTGGTGCGTCACAAACAAATGACGCACTGGTGGCGCAATGGCCTTGTAAATGAGGCCCTAGATACCTAGTCAGTCCCATCTGTAACTACGTGGCGGGTGCAAGAGGGGCGAGTGTTGGCTTAAGGAGGGTGATCACGGCAGAGGCTTTGGGGGATGGTGAGGGACTGAGGACCAGTCTGAGGCTGTCAGGACAAGTTGGGAGCAAGCGTTTATTTGGTACAGGAGAAGAAAGCAGGTCAATGCTGTAGAAGGGGGAAGCAGGCACAAGAGATTTTGGATGAAGCAATACAACAGAGGCTGTGAGCTGGTGATGGAATAGAGTGGGGACTTAGGTCACTGGTGCATTGCAGGTGATGAAGTAGCACTGGCTCCAGAGTTAAATTGTAATCCTTCACCTAAAGCCTCCTTGGCCTGCAGAGGAAGCTGGTGTTTTCGCTGTTGCTGAAGCTACAGTGTAGACCAGTGTTTGAACTTGTTGGCCTGCATGATGGCAGTGCTCTCTGGCGGCAGGTACCACAGTAGAGAACTGTCTTAGGCTGTGCGCACCAGAACCAGCTTCTTTAGGACACTTGGGCTAACGTTTCAACAATATTTCAGCTGATTGGCTGGGGCTTGTGAAAGCACACCAAAGCTTCGACTCTGCATGGGCTCACAAGCACCAGCATTGAAATTTTCATTCTCAGTTCAGACACGTTCAGTTTCTGTTACTAGAGAGCATGACCAAAGGGTTGCAAATGATGCTATAGCATTGATCCAATAGCCCCTTGGACCTGTCATTGTGTGGGCAGTCCATTTTTGGCAAGCTTCAGCATTTTAGAGGAGTTTGAATGTTTGAAATGTATCACTTGAATTCGAACATCTGCCCATGACATGGAATCTTTGCACATTCTCCATTTCACTGCATAGCTTTTGATTGGTTCAAAAAAGTTAGGCTATAAAACACAAAGTGAAATTTGTTTATAAACTTTTTGCATAGTTGCCCATTGTACTGTGTGACACCTACAGCCATTTCTGGTTTTCCATTCACCACAATGCTTCATTATGGAGCGTGTAGTTTTAAAAAACATTTTACATTGTATGTTGGGTATGAAAATCCCAAAATGCAAAGTATTACTGGATAAACAACGTTGGCCAAAGCAGTCAAGCATTTCATAAGATCAATTGGATCCTGTGATATACATTTTTAAAAATTGGATTCGTTTGTTTCCAATAGTGCTACTACTTTGTTTTTAAAAAAAGCACATAGCAGCACTATACAAGTATCTTAATTTTTCTAGACTACCGCAGGGATTTATGTCAAGAGTTGCCATTACATAACTCACTATCCAAAAGCAATGCAGTGGTTGTTTAACCCTCTCAGTTTTATTCAAAATCATAGTTTCTCTTTCTTTCCTCTCATGCATTTATTGGCAATAACCTTACACAGTTCCTACATACACCCATTGTGCCTTGGACTCTCATTGAAATCTTAGTAAGTGAATGACAGTGACTCCGTGAGGCTCGGTAGTGCACAGTTTTCCTGTTGGACTCTGCATTAGAATTATGAGAAGGTAGCAGGGAAAGTTGACCGAAGCCAAGCTACCTGATGCCTGCCTTGCTTCAGAGGAACCTGTCCTATGTCCCGTAGAGAAGACCTGGGCCTGAAAAGTAGACTGTGGTCAAGAGACCTGTACATGAGACAGGCGATCTGAACAGGGGGAGGGGACGATGGGCCTATAGATGACAAACCCACTGAAAGAGTTCACAATTAAAAGGATCCTCCAACCACAGTAACTGAAGAGGAACTACCTTAGGGAATCCTGATGCCTTGGCAATACAGTCAAAGGCCTCTGGACCTTCTCTTGCTGTCTACCTGGCACACATGCATTACTGCACACCTCCAAATGATTTTAGACCCCCTCCATCCCTCCGCAATGCTCAATCACAATTCCAACGGTGCTGCACGGTTCAGTAGAAAACAAATCATGAACACAATCACCACTTACTTACCTGTAACCTCCTGACCACACAGGACTCCACTAAAGCTTCAAAAGCATGTAGACCAGCACATCACTGGTGGACATATGTCCTGCACATCTATGCAAGAATATCCTCATTAATAGCGGTGCAAGTGATCTAGCCAGAACTATCAACAACTCCTTGGATAAAGGTCTCTTGTCAAAAGAACTCCCTAAAACAAAGAGGCTTTCAAACAAGGTCTCCTTCTAACTTCCAAACAATAACAAACTGTTTATAGGCAAATAGATTGAAAGCTCAGCGTCAAGACAAATAACTACATTCATTTAAGATTGTAACCTTCTCTTAGATTACCAAAACAGATTGTGGTATGGCTGTGGCACCAAAGCAGCACTGACTTCCACATGGGTTGATTTAAACACTGGAATGGAGTACCCGCACGCCTATTACTTGACCTCTCTCCTGCCTTTGATTCTGACCATCTCTACAGGGACTTGGAAGTGGACAAATCTTCTTAAAAAATAGCTTTGTATCTGTAGTTAGCTAGGCCTCTGCCATTGAGAATGGCACCTCTGCCCATAATACCCCCTACGAGATCAACTTTTCTGCCAGCTCGTCGAAAACCGCCTGGTGCATTTCTACTGAATGTGGCTCAATATGTTTACATAGATGGGAACTGTTCAATGTGATGTGCTAACGATAACCATTGTGTTTTTTTAGTATAGCACAGGTGTGTGGCAGTGCACTAATTGGCACACAACTGCGGAAGAAGGAATGGTAATTGGGGAATTCAACCTATGATTTACCAGCTACCTACCCCAACTTCACGTGTGGTAACCCACAAAGCAATCCTTAATTCACTAAATCGTAAAGGCCGGGGCCCAAAGTTTTGCTAAGGGTCTTGTGCCTGGCAATTTCAAATGTCAGGAGTGCTGAATACCAACACTGCCAAGGATTGATTCTACTGTGTGCCACTTTCATCTAATTCATTAAATTGTAAAGGCCGGCGTCCAAAGTTTTTCTAAGGGTCTTGTGCCTGGCAATTTCAAATGTCAGGAGAGCTGAATACCAACACTGCCAAGGATTGATTCTACTGTGTGCCACTTTCATCTGAATCATTAAATCGTAAAGGCCGGGGCCCAAAGTTTTGCTAAGGGTCTTGTGCCTGGCAATTTCAAACGTCAGGAGAGCTGAATACCAACACTGCCAAGGATACTGTGTGCCACTTTCATCTACCACCAGGCACTCCCTGCCCGCTTATCTCACTCAAGCAGGTTCTTTTTAATGTTTGCTTTCTCGTTTTGTCATAATTTTTCCATCTTTCTCTTTCGCCTTTCCACATTTTGTGTTTTTCTCTCTCTTGTTCTGGACCAAAGTCTGATGAGGGAAAATTAGTGCAGGACCCCTAAAATTAGTACAAGTGGGCTCCACCTGCAATCACCGGCTCAAATTAGGCACTGCCACTCAGCCTTAATTTTGAGAACTGTACGTAAGGACATCTTCACCCATGAATATTTTGCAACAGCCAATTGGGTAAACTAAATTGTGCCTTCAGTCGTTTATGGGGCAGCAGCATATTTCTGCACTTTCAATTATAAATATTTCACAAGCTGATTGTCAAGCACAGAAGGAATCAGCGAATTGGCAAAAAGGGTGTCATCTTGAAATACTTTTGTGAAAATATGTCTTCTGTGCTTTGGATTCAACTTTATAGAAGCTGTTTTTAATTGTCAGTGCACTCAATCTGTTTTTCAAAGATCACTGTGAGTAGCCTAGGAACAGTGTAATCTGTTTTTTAGAGGTCACTGTGAGTAGCCTAGGAACAGTGTCAAATCTACAAAAACTTGCTTGTAACAATATCAAGTTTGTCCAATATGTTTAAATGGCACAGTTTGTCACTTGTTATTCTGATATTGGCTATGAGGATAGCCCGTACTCACCTTGTGGATATTCTTGTCCTGCCCCATTGCTGGAAGTATTAGACTCCCCCCCCCCGCTAACCCCCACCTCCCTCCTCCCCCCCCCCCCCGAAATGTGGCTCTAGTTGCGCCCCTGCTCTCGACATTACCTGCTCTCTGACGATTATTCATTCAAAGCCTCAGCGTTTGCTCATTGCCTTCCACCTCAATGACTTAGCGCCTTTTCCGGGAAGAACATTCAAGGAATGAGATAGCTGTGCATTTTACGTCCCCGTGTACGGTGGGGATTTACATTACTTATCTGGATTTCCAAATCAGAGAAAAGGGCGTTGCTGCACAATTCAGACACCGAAGGCACGATTTTCCAGGAAATTGAGCATTACAGCGCAACATGTCCTGTCGTGTAAAGAGTCCTGGGCGAGTGGCAAAGACAAGACCGAAGGAATTCAGTGATCTTGGCTGTGTTTCCTGGCAGCGTTCGCTCGCTTCAGGCCCAGTGAAGGCTGGCAGATATGAATGAGAGATCCCAGTGACCCGGGACAGGTCAGCGCGTCCCCTGGGTGCTGCGGGCTACACTGTGGAAGGGGCCGCTCCGAACGCATCATTTCAATTTCGGAGTATTTACAGGATGCAGGGAACCCTTGCACTGGCTGTGACTCTGATGGGATTTAGGGTGTTCTCCGTGTGTTCAAACTGCTGCCTGTTGCCGCCTCTACCCTCCAGTGTAAAATCCTGTCAGCGAAAGAGACATGCAAATGCATTATTTCACCTAAAACAATTACCTAGCCACGGTATTTTCAGAGCAAACATTTGATTTGATACCCACGACCACCTCTCTCTGCCGGCCGATGATCATTTGGCTCTGCTCCCATGTAAACATTAAAAAAAAGCATTTGCAATGCAATAGGTCTCCCATGTGTCAGAGTTAGAGCTATTGGGGTTGTAAAAGACAATGGGGCAGATTTACAAGAAAGTGACGCATCTGTAGAGATGCGTCACTTTCCCTGCGCCAACATGCTAAATCCTTGCGTCATCGTGGATGCGCTGTATTTACAACACAGCGCACCATGGCGCAAGGATTGACAGATGCGTTACAGAAATTCTGACCTATCTGTTGACGGAAAAGTCGCGCATTGCTGGAGTCGTGTCGCAAGCACGACGCAACTCCAGCAGTGCTCAGGGGCGCCCTATGCCTAACATGCTGCGTCACTCCTTACGCCTGCTTCAAGCAGGCGCAGGGTTTTGACGGAGCATGGACGTAAAAGTGACTCAGTGAAATCTTGTAGATTTCACTGCGTCATTTTTACGGGGCTTCCTGCAACGGAACGCCCACCCTGCATACATTAAACCTGACGCAGGTTTAATGTGGCACAGGGCTTCACAACGTGACCCACCTCCCTAGATGCGTCACGTTGTAAATGGGCCGCAACTTTTACGCTGCCGCTGCGTCACAAAAGTGACGCAACGACAGTGCAAAAGTGACGCAAGGGGCTTATAAATCTGCCCCAATGTCTTTTATCTATGTGTTTTAGTTTAGAATGTGCTGGATGCACGAACAGAGAAACACCCAGGGCTGGACTAACCCTAGTGGGCACTGGACATTTCCCCGGTGGGCCAGAGGGGTGGGGGCTGGTTTTGTGCCCGTGGGGGCCGGTTTTGTCACTGGGGGGCTGGTTTTGCAGCCGTGCTGAATATCAGCCCCCTGTAACAAAAGTGGGAGTGGTGCTTCTTGCTAGCACTCCCCCCTCTCCTCCACCCCCGCTCCCATGGCCGGTCGAGCAGCAATCTGCAAGGGCTGGATGCTGTTCCCAGTCTGGCCCTGGACACACCTGCAGCACTGCCTAGAGGACTTAGAATGACAAATTACCACTGGGACCAGAAAAGCAGCTCTAGCACTGTGTAGAGGACTTAGAATGAGGAATGACCAATGAGAGAAGAGAAGCAGATAGCAGCACTGTGTAGAGAACTAAGAATGAGGAATTACCACTGGGACTAAAGCTGCAGCACTGCCTAGAGGACTTAGAATGCGGAATTACTGACGGAATTAGAGTAGCAGCTAGTAGCACTGCTTAGAGGACTTAGAATGAAGAAATGTCACTGGAATTACCGCTGGAAAAAAGACACGGCTGCAACACTGCCTAGATGACAGAATTATAATCATGACCTACAGTAGTTGTATTGTTGCATGAATAGATTTCTATATATGTGTATACTGATATTTCAAAATATTTACTTTAGCATATTAGTTTGACCTTTTTACTGCATGATGCAAAAATTATTGGTAACAATGCAGAACATGTGTTAAAATGAGCTTTTAGCTCTGAAAAGGCTAGAGGTACAATTCTGTACAATGTATGTATGTTTTTTCCTTTGTAGCACATTGACTGGTGTTTTGATATGAATATGAATTCATGAATGGCTGGTGGGTTCTAACTCATGTGAACGGCTTCTGTCTTGTTACAAGAGGAAACAAAAACCTGTGAACGTCTGGCGTTTTTAAGTGCCCTGCATTTCATTATTATAGAAGTCCTGATGGTATTTTTGTATTTATTATGTTTATGCATCACTTTTATACAAAGCCTGTAGCAACTTGTTGGAGGAAAACAACACCTTCAAATGCAGGGTGAACTGGCAGTTATCGCAAAATGTATTGTGGAAAGAGAAACACAAAGTAGAAAAGCCACGAATCTAAGAGCAGTGTGAAATGAGAGAAGGGAGCGCAATAGGGTGTTGGGGCAGCCTTGTTACTCATGTGTAGTAAAGGACGAAGCAGCTTCTCCCAGCCTGTAAAACGAATCTGAAATGTTCTGCTCCCGTGTTTACTAACCCGGAAGAGACGCTCCCACGCTTCTGTGGCAGCCTCCCGAAGAATGCTGCGAGACATACTCCTATAGTTATTGCACCTTGGCAATTGTGAGAACCTCTGAAAAAGACGTCTGTAAAAACAACCAGCATGGTATTTGCAGGCTGCCACGCCCAGTTACAAGCATGCCTCAGATGATAAACTCTGGACCTCACTGGTGAGCTCTGATACTTTGGGGTGATATTGTACATTTTGTAATGTCTCAAAAACGCATAAATTAAAAATGTGGTAACGGGGTATAGGGGAGGCAGCATCTCCGGTTGTGTGGGCGCATTGCGGGGAGAAGTAAAAGCAGATGTCTTGGAGGGCTAGAAGTGGGATGAAAAACCGTTTGGCTGATTTGTCTGCACACAGGCTAGCAGGCCGAACTTGGCAACTACTATGTGGTCCCAATTACCATGGGTGATGAGGTGGTCAGTGGTGGGGACGCTTGCACTGATCTGGAGACTTTGCTGTTTGGTTCCCTGGTGCCCGGGGTAGTGTGGATCCAGAATAGTTACACACAGGCTGGTGGTGCTGAGGCTGGTTGTGGTGATGCCTCTGGAGGTATTCCCGCAAGTTGGTGGTGCTGTGAGCGGTGTCCACTGATGTGCAGACTAGGGTTGCAGGTCATCAGGTGACCCGCGGCTGCACCGGTTGTGATATATCCTTATGTTTTACATGTTTTTTATGCTCTGTGAGTTTGCCTTCTCATGGTGCATGTTGCATCATTCATTATAACTGGTTGCCAAGCATGTTGGTCTCCTGGTGGCTGATGATGGGAGTTACTTTGTGAGGGTCCTCTGTGCTGATTTCCAATCTATTAGAATAAACCTTCTTTATTATCATCATACATGGACCTTACTTACTAGGGCACAACAAGAATTGGCGACGAGGATGGCCTTGGGAAAAACTAGGGATGGATTTTGTTGTCCCTGTTGGTGGTTTGAATGGTGGTTACAGGTACATTTTGAGTGTGGTAGACTATTTTGCCAAATGGATGTCCTTCAAGTTCATGAGGGAACCTAACACTGATAATGTCATTGACTTCTTAAGAAAGTTATTTAGTTCGGAAGGAATTCCTGCATTTCTGGTTTCAGATAATGGGTTTCAATTCGTTTCCAATAACATGAGGACATTTTCGATGAATTTTGGGGTTAAACACCTCACTACTGCTCTTTATAGTCCCCAAGGAAATGGTTTGGTAGAGAGGGTGAACCACATTTTGGAAGACACTGTGCAATTGTCTGTTTCTTCAGGCTTACAGGTGCAGGATGCAGTGAGTGAAGGAGTATGGTCCTATAACAATACCAATCAATCAAAGTAATCTTTATTTCGGTCATAGACCATAAAAGATAATCAATCCCCCTCATTCCACCAGAGGAGTAACTCCGTTTGTTGTGTTGAGGGGTAGGCCTTCTTTTAATAAGCTGTCTCCGGGGTGGGTAGTCTCTAATTCGGGAGTTGATGACCAAATCCCGAAAAGTGATCAAGTGAGACAACGTCTGGGATTGAGTCAAGCTAAGTCTAAAGTTAGGTATGATGATGACAAGCGGCTTAAGGAAGAGCAATTTGTGGTGGGTGAGTGTGTCCGAATTAGGAGGCCATTCAAGAAGGCTGGTTCAAAATTTTATCCTGAGACCAAAATTGTTCAAGTTGATAAGCATGCAGTGATGGTTGTGGGTGGTAAGAGGTGGAGCAAAAGAAGAGTGGCCAAGATCAAAGGTGGTAATTTGAAGGTATTGAAGTCTTGTCAAGGCGTGGATTTTACTGATGAGAGAGAAGGTAGGAAGAAGAGCTTCTATGATGTGGGCGTGTTTGCTGAGGAGTCTATGACAGAGCAAGTGGAAATGCAGCAGTGCACTGTGGGTTCGGATTTGAACAAGTCTGGCGCAGAAGGAGTCACTGTTGTTTCACGCTCTGATGTGCAGGTGTCAACACAAGGAAGATTAAAATTCAGCCTAAATACTTTGAAGACTATATAATGTGAAGTCTTACTTTTATTCTGTGAACTATTACTTTTAATCTTTTCTGTTCTGTTTTTGTTATGCTTATGTGTTTTTTTTACTGTTCGAAGGGGGGATGGTGTGTTATATCCTTATGTTTTACATGTTTTTTATGCACTGTGAGTTTACCTTCTTATGGTGCATGTTGCATCATTCATTATACCTGGTTGCCAGGCATATTGAAATGTTGGTCTCCTGGAAGCTCCAGGTTGAGACAGTTGAATCCTGGAGGCTGATGATGGGAGTTGCTTTGTGAGGTCCTCTGTGCTGTCTTCCAATCTATTAGAATAAACCTTCTTTATTATCACCATCCTTCGCATGGACTTTACTTACTAGGACTCAACATGAATACAGACGGCAACGGTGTCTCACTGCATGGGATGGTCCCGACCATTCAGGGCATTTAGGCAGAAGGGCTGCGTGACTCCAACCACTGTGGACTGTATGGGGTGCTGCAGTCTGTCACAGCTCCATGCAGTGGTGCGATGCGTCTGGTCACGGCTCCATACCGGGATCGATGCTGCTGGTTCAGGCTAGGTAGGGTGATCAGTGTGACCTGTCAAGGTTCTGTGAGGGTGGTTGAGCCGGCAGGGGAAACATGCTGGGTGCCCCAAAAGGTTTAAGGTTAGTGGCGCTGAAAGGGCCAACAGGGTCAGTCAGGGACGAAGTCGATGCGTGACCAAGTGCAGGGCTTAAGTAATGGCCTGACCTGGCTGATACGTGTTGCAGTGTCCAAAATGCGGAGCTTCATGGCCAGGGTCTGCAGTTTTATGGAGATACTGCGTTGCAGCAGCCCTTCATACCAGCCACAGTAAAAGCGTGCATGGTGCGCTGCTAACACATTGAAGCGGCTGCCATTGCTGGCGTCCCAGGAGTCCTGTGTACATTGATTAAGGAAATAGTTCTCCAAAATGCTCATGAAAGCTCCTGTGTTAGGACACATGTAAAAGGGCCAGTCCTAATGGGAGGTAACAACAGAAGACAGGGAGGTACTAAGGAGGTACTACTAAGCCTATCAACAAATCAGAAGCCAACATTTACAAAAGACAATGACACAAGCCAGTGAAAAATATGGACGGAGAGTGGGCGGAGCTTCAAGTCCGTACCTGAATACAGCATGCCCCGCAGAGCAGCGCATGCGCTGCCCCGGCTCGACCTAACAACAGAGCAGACAAAGGCCTGCCCACTGCCAGCACCAAGTGGGATTATAATTTGTCTTCTAATGCACGCAAACAGTTTCTCTACCAAGTGAGACATGCTTCCAGGATCATGGTTACTGAATGCTCGCCAACTCTCTAAGTTTACAGTTTAGTTCTCTATTTGCAGCTCGCTGTTTTTACTGTTTACTTTAAACATGTGTATTTAGACTTCAGTAAAGAAAAAAGATAATTCAGTAATTTTTAGGATCCAATATTCATGGCTTGTTTTTTGATCACACACGTCTAATTTTAGTGATTAATTTATATTAAAGGTTGAAATGTATTTATTTATGCGTTTTTATATAGCGCAAACTTTACCCGAAGGTGTCAGTGCACTTTACAATAGGACCAGTTACATTACATAAGGACTTCGGAGTACATGAATAACATAAAATATACAAAACAAATAAACTCCAAACTCACATAAGAATGGTAGTAAGTACATATGTCTACTACAGATGCTAGCGGTTAGAGTTCCATATATACAAATTGCAAATTTACTTAAGATTACATTTTAAGAAGAGTTGAAGTGATTAGGGTTGGAAAATATATATTACATATTTACAGAGCATGATCTTCTTGCCATTGCTGGAGTCCATGCGGTGCATGTTCGGCAAGGCCTTCGGGGTGCTGATGCACTCACGGACTGTGATCATCAACCTGGGGGATCCCCGAGCTGGGGATGTCCAGATGTCTGCCCCACCCATTGTCCCTGTTGCCTCAACAACTCAAAGGCAGCAGCAGAGATCCCGGGGGCCTGCAGGGTGATGATGGGGGGTACGGAAGTTCGCTTTCGTGTTGTTGAACCCAGGACACAGGCTGGGGGTTGATCTGGGAAAGGGGGCGTGGCCAAGTGGGACAGTCTGCAGGGATGTCCAAGTCAGGGGGGGCTGCGGGCTCACCTTTGGCACTGAGTAGGTGCCTCCATGTTGGCAGTGGTAGTCTCTCTGCTACCAGTCGGCTGGGCAGAGCAGGACATCAGCAGTGAACCCTGGAGCCACACGGCCGAAGATCAGCGGCAGCTTCCCAACCACCAGATGGTGCACGGCAGTCTCCCTTGCACCTGTTACTGGGCATGGCGGAGCACATCAGCAGACCCGGGGCCACATGTTGGGCGAGCCCGGGCTGGGCCACAAAGCACACAACCCTCCCGCTGGAGTGGGCTTCACCGCCAAGATGGTGGTCTCCCACGTTTCCCCTCTCCGTTGTTGCAGTGCGGTTCTCACCGTGTTGCCTGGTCCACGATTCTGGGCTCCACTAGCCACGAGAGACCGAGCTATCATCTCCCTCGACTCCTGACATGTAGTGGCTAGATGCAGGGGCTCGGCTGGGATTCATGCCTCCAGTGTTGAGCATTCTGTCTTTAGGTTGAGAAAGTATTTGTGGTTTACATTTCTTTGATTGAAAAATCCCTGTTCCGCCCTTCGCTCTGCATTCGTGGTCACCCGGCCCGCCCTCCTTGTTCCATGTGATTCTTGCTGGCCACTTGAGCACATTGCTGTTTCTGTGATTAATGCGTGAATGTTGCAAAGCCAAACCAGAAGTGGCAACAGAAGAAAAAATGCTCTTTCATCAAAGTTTTTACATATTTGTTTATGAGTTCCTTCTCATTCTTTGGTCCTGGTTGACATTGTAGCTGTCACTCCTCTTATTGTGATCAACAGAACAAGAGCTTTAACGAGCCCTACTAAGAGAGGGATTTTAGTTCTGCCCTTATGTGGATTTTCTTGAGTAGAGATTTTGATTGGGCAGAAGTTGTGTCACAATATAGACAGCACCACAGAAAAATAAAATGCAGTTCTTACAGGTGAGGACCACTATCATCTTCCACAGACCTTAGTAATGTTTTTTTTTCAAAACAAATTTTATTGTGTCAATAACTATATATAGTCCGGTACAACCGGGATTCTCAGTAGAATCAATATGAGTCAGTATTGCATCTAAGCTGTCGACATCTATTATATCAATACGAAACAGGAAAGAAAAAACATGATGAGCTAAAACGTTAGCCCTCAGAAGTACAACATGTTGTGCCATGTCTATATTGCAGTCCCTTACGCTGACCCCCTCCCGCCACCATGTCCTATTCATTATTGATCCACAGAATAAAACCATCGACCATCGTCTTATTGTCTCAGTACTCCTATATCTGTTGTTATTGGAGTGGGGGGCTCCATGTATAGGCCTCGGTATTCTGCCCACCTTCTCCAAATTTTAGGGTGCTTCTGCGGGCATCCTCTGGCTTTAAATATGGGTAGCTCCATGCCCATACAGAAATCTAATCCCCTTTTCCAAACTCCCAAAGAATGTGGGGTCGGGGCCTTCCTTACTCTGGCAATGTCCTGTTTCGCCAAGGTGAGACCAAGGAATAGTAGATGGCGCTTGTAACTATTACCCCCGATCTCCTCCGTGATATGTACTAAGGCCAGTTTCAGTGACATAGGTATATCCCACCCCAATACCTTAGAAAGGCGTGTTGTGACACCTACCAGAACCTATTAAGTACAGTACATTGCCAGGTTGTATGTATGAATGTGCCATTGGTGTTGCCACAGTGCAAGAGGGGGGGGGGAAATGTTACCAGCCCTGCCCTCCACAGCCTATACCTGGTGAAATACGCTCGGTGTAGGTATTTGAATTGGATCAGCCTTAAGCGCGAAGCTATAGCTGCTCCACGTGGAGATTCCAGCACCTCAGTCCAGTTGTTGTTATCGAGTGGTCCCAAGTCAATCTGCCAGGTCTCTTGAAGTGTGGCTAGTGTAGTAAGGATGTTGGTCACTAAAGACTGATATATCTTAGTAATGTTATGATCCCCCAGGTCTCCAATGAACACTTTGGCCTCTATCGGGTTGAATTCTAGCAAAGTCTCCAACTGCGCAAGGTATAGAGACAGGGCATGACGGAATTGGAGATATTTATAAAACTGCGCATGCTGCATGTCATATTCTCTCTGGAGTTCTTGGAATGATTTCAAGGTTATGCCATGCATGCCGACTCCCAATGTGTTTGATTCCAATGTCATCCCAGCCCCTAAATCTGGCATGTGTGGACAGTTGGGGCAATAGACCATTTTGCCACAATGGAGTCTCTCCTGTCAGTCGGCCTCACCATCCTGTTCGGTGCAGTGACTACTTCCATACCCCGAATACCACCCTCGTTGGCGGCGCAATGTCCGAAGCTCCTGCCCCGTGTAGAGGTAGGAGTGAAGGGTCACGTCACCCATCAACCAGCCCTCCATCTTCCCTGTTATAGGTCCTCTTTAATTTCTTTTTTTTTTTGCATAGCATCCTGCAGCTACCCACACAGTCCTTGTTTCAATGATTTTTTTTTGATTCACATACAACAAGGCGGGCATACCCACCTATGTAACAAAAATTATCTCTACGAAATAATCAAATGAACCCACACACCCACTTCCCTCAAGACCACCTCGTTTAATACAGAAAATGAAGTAGCGGACGGGCTACTAATGTTCAATCATGAGTTCTCTTCGGCTTACGTTCTGCTTTGGGATAGCAAGCGCAAAGCGCGTAGTCTGTTGGTGTAGGTTGTCTCTGTTATCCCATGTTGAGATACACTAAAATGGGGTCCTACATTTTGGTGAACTTGTCACATGCATTCTGTAGGTCATATGCAAGCTTATCATATGCTAAGAGATGCCAGATCTTCTGGAACCACATTGTGGAGTTTAGGATGAGGTACTTTCCCCAGAGACTCAGCATAGTCTCCTTTGCCACTAGGTGAAGATGGGATCTTCTTTTCCCCTTACAAGAGTGAAGGAGATATGCATTTTCCTGAGGTATCCCCAAGAGGCTCGATGCTGGGTCTTTATTCGAAGACCTCCCCTCAACATCTGCTACTATATCCATCACGTCCTCCCAGAACTGCCTTAACCTTAAGGGCAGGACAACAGTATATGATTGAAGGATAGCACTTGAAGAAAGACGGTAGGCAGTTATATATATCTCCAGATATGGTGTTTATTTCAGACATCCACAAGATACAGCTGAATGCCATTAAGTTCATCGAAACCCTCTATTTATATACCCTGGCAACCACAGTAGCACGCTTCTCCATTTGACTCCCGCTCTTCATATTTGAACGCCGCACCAGCGATAGAGAGTGAAGCCGCACATTTAAACAACACGCTCCTTGGTTGCCAATAACACGAGTATGACAAAACTGTTGCAAGCGTGTTATATGTAACAATCCCTGTACCACTACATCCTCTCCCAACAGTCTTTGGATCTGCTGGTATCCTTTATGCAGAGGTGTGCTGGCGTATAATATCTTATAGAGCGCCTCCCTTCCTGGAGCGTGCTTGGTGAAATTGACCATATGCGTGTGTGGATGACATCCCATTGTTTATTATCTGTTACTACACTCAGGTCTACCTCCCATTCCCTTCTATAGCATGATATTAGAGGCCAGGATAGAATATAGCTGGGAGATGTAGGAACTTCTCAAAATATGTAAGTGGACTTATGGTCGCTGCCTTTATAGAACGATACAGTACCCAGTGTCATATCTGAAAGCACTGAAATTTCTCCCACTCCGGGATATTCTATACATGCTTAGTGTCTTCAAAGGTGTAAATGGAGCCCTTATGAACTAGGTCTGCCTTTGTTATCCACATCTGGATCTCTCCACACCCTGTGAGAAGTCTCTATTCCCATGTATCGGAATCAGGTGGGATGAAAACCCTGTTGTAACAGGAAAGCTAGTCCCATGCCTAGAGAGTGACACTCATGTAAGATTGCAACACCTCTTGTACATGGGGGGCCACGATACCTCCATTAGTAGCCTGGCAGTCAAATTCTGGACTATAAATCACCAGAGTTTGCCTGTTTCTCCTTAGAGTCACTACTCTACGTACCACACCTTAGTCACAAGGGAAAAGAGATGGATATTAGGGATCCCCCCATATGTTTCAGATGCTATCTTTCCCACTCACGAAAAGGCATGGAGGCACCATGTGGAGGTTAGCACAATTGTGATGGTCTGGGGACAGGCTCACTCCCAGGTATGGTAGGGAGTCAGGCATTCAGTGGAAGGGGGTCTCTGATTTAAGCTAGTGGAGGAGTTGTTCCCCTCCTCCCCAAAATACCACCAACCCTGTCAACCCCCCCAGTCTGATTTTAAGGCCCGCAGAGGACTATGTTTCTCCAAGTGAGGGAAAAAGGTTTTGCAGCTAGAGGACCAGGTTATTCAGTGAGAGCAGAATATCATCTGCAAAGTCAGATATCTTTAAAGTTTTCTGATGGAATAGCACCCCCTGTGATCTTGGATCTTCTGAAGGAGAGTCTCCAAATATAATGCAAAGAGTATAGGGGCAGGGGATCAGCCCTGTCACGTGCTCCTTTGGATCCAGATTTCCTGCAATTTGAGCCCATTCACACTGGCGCTAGCCCAGGAAAACTTATATAGCACATCTACCCATCCCCGGATGCAGGTACCAAAGCCAGCTCTAATGACGGTAGCCTTAACCATAAACCAGTCGACCTGGGTAAGGCTTTCACCACATTGAGGGAAAGAAACGTTAATTCTCTGTGGCGTTTTTGTGTCAGGTCAATAACGCGTAATGCCCGTTTATTACTGTCACTAGTTGATCTGGACAGGACAAACCCTGTCTGGTCAGCATGTAGTAGGTTTGGGAGGTAGTCTTCAAGATGAGCCATTCTTTTAGTGTCTAAATTCAGGAGGAAAATGGGGCTGTAGGAGTGGCACTGGGCCGGGTCTTTGTCTGGTTTAGCTATCATTGAAATCAAAGCTTCCACCATTATCTGGGTCAGCCCACAGGTCTGGGTCATATTGTTGTGGACTTCAGTTAGCAAGACGGCTATCAGGTGGGCACAGTGTTTGTAGAATGCAACTGTGAAGCCATCTGATCTTGGGACTCACCTATCTTTTAATGCTTTATATCCACCAGGACCTCTGACCCCGAGATGGGCTCATCTAGTTTCTCTCTTTCGGTAAAAGAGAGGCTAGGTAAGGAGAGAGAGACTGCAGGTATGACTGCTAGGCCTCTACGTCCATGCTGTCAGCCTTGTAGAGGGTGCTATAGAATTCATATAATGCATCAGTTTTCTCCAGGGAGGTGAATGTGATCATAGTGGTGTTCTGAACTTCCCGAATGTACCCCTTGGTTTGCTGGGCCCATTAGCCTGTTGGCGAATAGGGATCCTGCTTTATTGCCTCTCTCCTAATAATGGGTGCGTGATTGGGCCAAGTTGTAATTGGCCTTGTCATAGTCTACAGCGCAGACCGGTCTAGCTTTCAGCCAAAGTTTCTTGGAGGGGCATGATATATGATGGCGCTGTGCCAGGAGGAAATCCTCCCTGAGTCAGAGAAGTCTAATCACCCTCATGCGCTTAAGGTGGCTAGCCTTCTTTGCTGAATACACCTCGCACAACCACCCTCAACACATCCCAGTCCCTTTGAGGGGGACGGGGGTCACCCCCCCTGTATGGTTAAATTGGAGGTATTCCCATATGATGAGTGTTATCTTGTGCTAAACCACTGGGTGTCTCAGGAGGGAGTCGTTCAGTCTCCAGGAGCCACGCTTTCCCACTGGAGTGAGGCTGGGCCAATTTAGTGTGATTTTACCCGGGCCATGGTCAGAAATAGTCCTCGGTTCCTGGGAGACTTCATCAACTAGCGATAATAACCTCTGATCTTGGCATAGGTATGGTGGGCTGCCGAGAATTGGGTGTAGTTGGTTGCTAATGGATGGCGGTAGAGCCAGGAGTCAATCAGGTCCAGTTCATTAAAATATGTTTTCCACGCTGCTGTTAAGGTTGGTCTACTTCCCAACCTTTGTTGTGACTTGTCGAGTGTGGTGTGCATAGCAATATTAAGGTCTCGCCTGAGTAGAAGTGGGTGGTCTGTGGTGCTGGCACACTTTTGAGGAATGGGAGTCAGGAATGTCTCCTGGCCAGTATTCAGGCAATTTAGATGTAGGGGTATCCTCCAAGTCACCTACTATCAGCATCCATCGCCCCTGGTCTTCAGTCAGTTTGTTGAATTTGGTGGCGTTTTTAATCAGGATAGCAACCCCTGCTGTCTTAGTGGAGGCTGAAGCATGACACTGGACAGGGAAGGTACTGCATTCTGAGCCAGTATTGCTCTCCCTTGAGTAAGTGTGTCTCATGTAACACATATATCTGCCCCACCTCTTCCACTCACCCACAACACTAAGTCATTTCATTGGATTGTTATGGCCCTGGACGTTATACATGTGCACCTGCAATGTCAGTAGTGGTCATTATGGTTGGTTGGCATTTGTAGCCAGCTTGGGTCCCAGCCCTCATAGAACTAGTGGCCCATTGTGGCAGTTAGGCTGGTGCTAGGTGGCGTTGTGACCTCTTGTGAACCCCAAACGAACCCCATAACAGTAACTTCCAAACCTAGGAAACTCCTATCCCATAAGTGTAGAAGGAAAGAGTCTAAGCAGGAGGTTCGGTACATGATAGTTACTTACTTCAGGTCGTTTATGTGATAGTATAGTAGTTATCATGGGGGAGTAATGGCTCTGTGGGAGTGCCTGGTGGAAGCTCCTCAGGGTCCCCTCACCCTCCTTTCTTGGATTCTGAGGAAAGAGGAGAGCCAGCTTGTCATAGCAGTAGATGGAAAGCTCGAATCTCAGGGTTACGCGGAGGCATTCTGTTTGGGTGCCCGCATCTCCCTTGTCTAACCGGAGTTCCGGGCTTTCCCAGGTCACCCGCCGTAGATGTGAGAGGAGTCTTTCTTTCTTGCTTTCTCTTTGATGTTTTGCTTTCGGAAACAGCAACCGCGGTGCACGGTGGACCATTTCTCTCTCAGCGGACATGTCTCTGAAGCTTCTGGGGATTGTGGTAGCTTCTACGAGGTGGGCAGATCTAGGAGTTTTCGATTTGCCTTTAACGGAGTGAAGGGATGGGCCCTGCCCTCCCACCGGAAAGGGTGACCCCATCAGATATCAGGAAGTCCGTGATGGGTCTGAAGGACCTATGCTTGGCCAAGGTGATTGAAGACAGATCTTGAAACAGCAAAATCACTACATACAATGCCATTGCAAGATCGCCACCCAGCGCTTTGTTTAATTTTATTTTTTTATTGCAGGCATATATGCCCACCAAGTTTAGGTGTTAGCATGTTTTCTTTTTTTAAACTTTTATTCTATTAATATCAGTACTGTATGCTTGCTGAGTTTGTGCTCCTGTTTTATTCTTGATGGTTTAGGGGTGAATGCAGGAGTGAGCCAGGAGAGAATGAATGGATGTATGTTTGCAAGCATGAGTGACAAAGTGAATGCATGATGACTTATTCAGTGATAATTTCCTCAGTGACTGAAGAGTCTCTTTCATTTGCAAGCCAGATGTATTGGCATTGTTAATGCTTGTCTGTGTCTTTTGGTCAGAGCTACTGGACACATCCTCCATAAAGGTGTGGTAGATGTCTGTGGTTAAGAATGCTTGGAGCCTAATTGCCCAGAGCCAGTTATTAGTGGTCTTGGAAGAAATCCATCCATCAAAGCATTTAGAACACATAAGCAATGGTGGCACTAAAAAGGAAGTTCATTGGCTGCTTTGCATTGAGAAGTATATCTTTAGAAAGGAAATTCCAGATCCGTTTTGGGTTACTGGTTGACTTGGGTGTGAGCTATAGTCAAGCAGCAACCACAATCCTCAGGGTGTGGCACAAGCCAACCCTAAATGAACCTGTGCTCCACCTTTTGGTAGCTTGGCACAGGGCAGTCAGGCTTAACTTACAGCAATATGAAAAGTATTTGTGCAACACATCAAACAGTAATAAAGTGAAAACACCACTCCAAAAGGATCCCACATCAAGTTAGGAAAATAGAGTGATTTTTGATAAACAAAAACAAGATCAAGACGACAAAAATCTAATCAGAAGGACCGGAGATATGAAATTTGAAAGATTTTAGTGAAAAAAGTGCCAAATAGCACAAAGCGCCATCTATGGTTATCTGGTCACCTCAGACTGGACCAAAGCCACAAGTTCAGGCTGACTGCAATGGAGCGTGGGGCAGCTACAGGTATCCACTTAAGTCTGCTGAACACAGTAGCTTAATCCTGTTGCGCGGTCTGCGCGGAGTTGCTTTGTGATACTTAGTGTCATTTGGCGTCAGTTCCAGTGAAGTTGTGCGGTGAGACTTTGCATTGATGTGCATCAGTTCTGATGAGCTGTTTGGCGTATTGGTAGGGCTCTGCGTTGGTTTTGATTAATCTGCCAATACGAGGCAAGGCTTTGCGAGGCTTCCCGTCACTTTGCATCAGTTCCAAAGAGGCTGATAGCTGTGCGGCAAGGGTTTGCAGGGCTTCACGTTGTTTCTGATGGGAACCACACATGGGCTTGGCAGAGTACCTTCAGGCCCATTTCCAAGGGTCCAGGACTAGGGTGGCACCACTTGGGTGGGCAGGGCTCTCAGATGACAGATTTGAGGTGCTGGGTTCAGTGTTGGAAGCCTGTTGTGTCCCTAAGGCTTGTGATCAGGAGGCCAGCCAGCTAGCCTTTGGAGTCACTCTGGGGTCCTGGGTTCAACAGATGCAGGTCCAATCCTCACACAGGCAAGAGGGCAGCAGTTCAGCACAGCAGGGCAGCAGTCCTTCGAAACAGAAGTCCTTCAGAGCTGCAGTCCTTCCGAACAGCAATCCAGCAGAGTGGCTGTCCTTTCAACAGCACAGTAGTCCTTCTTTCTGGCAGAGTATCCACAAGTCCAGAAGTGTACTGAAGAGGTGTTGTCTAAGGTCCAAAAATTATACCCAATTGTACCTTTAAAGTGGGGAGAAGCTTCTAGAGGCATGCCTTTGAAGTGCAAAGGCACCCAGCTATTCCTGCCCTGGCTCCATACTAACTACATGGGGTATGAAGCCCTTTGTGTGGAGGCAGGACACAGCCTATTCAAGTGTAAGTACGGTTGTGCCCAGCTCCTTCCTCCCATCCTGCCAGTGATGGCCCATCCATACGCACCTAAGCTCCTTATTGTGTGTGAGTGTCTAGGAGGAATACACAAAACCCAACTGCCAACTACAGCCAAGTGACCGAGACACAGGCTGCGGCACTAAATGGCTAAGGCAAGAAAATGGGTATAAGAAGAGTCTAGGTACTTAATAGATGATAAGAGGCACTCAACAAGACTGTTTCTTGTTGCTCTCAGACATCCCTAGGGATGTCATGCTTCATCATAAGGCGAGTGCTCCTTGTGGGGCGCTGCATTGCACCTACCGGTCCCCTGAAGGGTCACTTTAGCGGAGATCTTTTTGTTTTATCGCCGTTTGATGAGCATGAGAGAGTCCTAAAGGGGTGGTGAGTGATGTGTTTGGAAGTGTGAGTTTAAAACTGGCTATGGGATATTGATTCTTTGTTTATTATGTGGATTCCCCAGTCAGATTAAAAAAGCTAGCTGGTTGGTGCTACTGTCAGAGTTACAATGTCCCTCTGTAGCTAAGTGTGATTTCTTTAGTGAGATAAAAAGGGGTCAACATGTTTTGCACCCCTCTTGGTCTAAACAGATCCCAGGTGCTTCTTCAGGTCCACAAAAACCAAGGGAGGGTGAATAGTCTACCCCACATGTAATTCAACAGACTGAGTTCAGGTATGCAGAAGCGAGAGTAGGTGGCACGAGTAGGGGACCGTTCAGAACCTCTCGAACGTGTGTATTCATTTGCACTAACCCATGAATATTTAATGTCAATTATGACTTAGGGCCTGATTACGATGCGGGCTGAAACGGCTCCGACTGTTGGTCGGAGCCCTTCAGCCCGCATAGTAACCTGCTGGTTGGATTCCTTCCTGACCAACCCATTTTGATGGGGTTGGTCAGAAGGGAATCCGAAACGGATTTCTGAATGGCCTCCGACGGACTCGTAAAGCCTTCAGTAATCGACAAGGGATTACAATGGCAGATTCCCAAAGCCTTTCTGAGACGGCCATTACGACACAGAAAGGCTTTGGGAATCTGTCCTTGAGGGCCCCCGGTAGGGCCCCCATGGGTGCAAGGGTGCAGAATGGCAGATGTGGGGGCACCTATGGTGCCCCCTGTTGATCCCTGCTCCCGGTGGCAGGTACCTTGAGGTGCCTGCCACAGGGTGCAGGGATGAACTGTGCCTTGCAAAAGGTTTATTTTTCCAGGTCGAAATGGAGTTTAAAACTGCGCACACATGCTGCAATGACAGGTCTGAGACATGTTTAAAGACCAGGTCAAAATTGCAGTTTAAAACTGCACACACAGACTGCAATAGCAGGCTGGATACATGTTTAAAGGGCTATTTAACTGAGTAGCACAACCAGGGCTGCAGTCCACTAATAGCATTTAATGTACAGGCCCTGGGCACAGGTAGTGCCAATTTACTAGGGACTTACAAGTAAATTAAATAGGCCAATTGGGTATAAGCCACTTCTTCCATGTTTTAAGTAGAGAGCCCCAGCACTTTAGCACCGGCTAGCAGTGGTAAGGTGCACAGAGTCATAGGCGCCCAACTTAGGAAAGCTCTGTAATGCCATACGAGTGTTAGAAGGTGTTGAAAAAATTCTTGTTACAGGGCATACCATAGAATGGATAAAGAAGCGCTAGATCACAATACATTTACACTCTGCTAATCGGCTACCTCTACGATCACTCATTGACTGTATGCTTGCCTTTGAACCTCTGCAGCTCTTTGTTGACTTTAGGCTAGGCTTGCGATATACAAATACCACATGCATACCAAATCCATACAATGTTGTGGGGAAATCCAAGGACTTTATCACAGATCTGTCTAGGAGGTCTGCGATGTGGAGTGTGAAATGAAAATATCATGAATTCATCAGGAAGATTCCGTGTACCTTAAACTGCAGTTTCCTCTGGGGATCTCCAGAGGTTATATCAAACCGTGACATACTGACAATCAAAGAGATCTTTAGTGTGCCTCGATTGGATAAGACCCGTGTAATTGTGTCATGCGGTACTCAAGCCATTGACTATTTTATTACAAGACCGGAGGCTACCATTATGCATTAATCTTTTTAATATCACTCCACGCAGCACTTGAAAGTACATTACATCATAAAACAAATACATTCTAGAACAGAACATTGGCAATACATAAAAGGTCGATGCACAGAACAATCCTCCTCTTTTGAATTCTGCTTCTCGCTAAGATAAGTATCACTTTGCTCCTCTTCATCTATCTATTTACCTGTAACTTTGACCTTGTTTAACTTTTACTTATAGCCTGTTTCATTAGTTTGGTTTATCCCCCTTCATTTATAATTTATCAAAACGTTCTGCCCATAGGTATTTTTACCTTTTTGGTAAGCGCTGTCTCTCTCCTTCCTCCGCCTCTTAAATCTGTTGCTCCATTTTGGCCCCGGCCTCCTAATTTGCCTTGGGGCTTCCTGCGACGAGTCCTCCCTTCTCTCCGTGCCCCTCGGTCCTCTCATTCTACTTGGGCCTTGAATGAGGGAGCCAGAACCTCCCTCGTGGTCTGCCCGATGGCTCTCCTCGCATCGGGGATCTGGGTCCCGTTTTACCCACCCCTCTGTAGAGGGCTCCCTTCTCCATTTCATAGGCCTGCTACATGTGTCCTAAAAAACCTCATCTGATATGTGTGACGGGGTTTACCAGGAGTCTCAGCTTTAAGGAAAGTCTTGGGCAACGATGACCTCTCTTGCGGAATTGCCGCCATTTTATTTTGTGCTTAAGCCCATTATTTCATTAGAATTTCATGCTGCCGCATACCAAAGATACTGTAATGCATCATGATTAACAGTGAACGATTACAATAACTCCCGATTCAGCTGTTTGTCTGCGTTTCTTGATCCCTCTATACGTGTTTGACTTTGTTGACGCCTGATTCCCCTGATTATGCCCACTTTTTCTCAAAGTTGCCTCCCACATTATTTGTGGGCACATTTTATATTTTGGCTTAATTCTAACACAATGCTTGGGGCAAATCAAATAATCTGTGAGCCTTGCTTACTACCTCATTCCCCCATTTAAACTCTGTATTGCTGCCTGCAATGTCTGAATAGGGAATAGATTCCCCTGTGATCCCTGAGGGTACTATTAATGAAGAAATCATAAAAAAGTTAATCCAACATGAAAAGACTAACTGTGTACGCAAGACAATTAACCAGGTAATGAGCAAGAAGAGGCCCAACAGGGGCTGAGATTATGAAAGTTGGTCCATCTCGGAGGGTGACTCTGATTGCGCATATAAGGGAGACAAAAAGAAGAGGAAGATTAAGCACGTTGGGCCCGATTCACAGAACTAATTTACGAAAAAATCCTAAACTTACAACCATTTTGGTATTCACAGAAGGCACTTACTCATTTTGGTATTCACAGAAGGCACTTACTCATTTCGGTATTCACAGAAGTTAGGAGTCCTAACTTTAGGACTCCTAAATGCCTTCTGTGAATACCGAAAGTCTTAAAGTTAGGATTTTTCTCACTTTAGGAGTCCTAAAGTTAGGAGTCCTAATTTTACTACTCCTAAACTGAGAAAAATCCTAATTTCAAGACTTTCGGTATTCACAGAAGGCATTTAGGAGTGCTAAAGTTAGGAGTCCTAACTTTACTACTCCTAAACTGAGGAAAATCCTAACTTTAAGACTTTCGGTATTCACAGATGGCATTTAGGAGTCCTAAAGTTAGGACTCCTAACTTCTGTGAATACCGAAATGAGTAAGTGCCTTCTGTGAATACCAAAATGAGTAAGTGCCTTCTGTGAATACCAAAATGGTAGTAAGTTTAGGATTTTGTCTTAAGTTAGTTCTGTGAATCGGGCCCCTTGAGAAAGGGTGTATGCCCTCAAAGATGAAGGGAGGTGAAAACACCTCTCAACGGGTGGGCGGTCTAAGCACCTCACAAAAGAATGGTGCCTCCTGGTGAGATGTGTGATGAAACACAATTGATTTGGGTGACTCTAGTGGCACACAGGGATTGGATACTCAAGAAATTGAGTTTTGGGACCAAAAAGATGATGATCCGTTGTATGACGAGTATATGCTCGACCTCAACCTGGGAGATCTCAATGGGGATGACCCTTTCAATGAAGATTTAGTCCCCACTTCCTCCAAGGATGTGATTAAAAAAAAACCTCTCGGAGAGGAGATGCTCCCCCACAACATTAAACATCCCAGGAGTGCCGAGTGGTGGCCTCTCGAACATGTGGGCAATTTTATTAGAAGTTGGATCAGAAATCCACTGAGAAAAGACGTGTACAGTCTCCTGAAAGCTGAATGTTCAAGGCTGGTAATTTAAGACAAGGTGTGCCTTACCCCCAACTTGGACCCGTAACTCATCCCCTTCCTTTTTAGAATGAGCAGAGATTACAGAAAAGGGCTTGAGAGGTCCCACAAACATTGCCAGGATTGCCTCCTAGCCCTCTTGCCAGGATAATCGACATATCTGAAGAGGCATATATTAAGGGGCTTCCCTAGACCTGGATCTACTAAGAGGCAGGAGCGAGTGTGCTAGGGTTCTCCTGGGAAACGTGAACGCTGGTCTGAATGTTGAAAGACGCAAAGCAGTCCTTATCAAATTAACCCCAAGCTGGGAGATCTAGCCGAGAAGGAGTCCTCAGAAACCCCTAAAAGGCGTTTCTTCGGTCAAGAGCCCGGGCAAATATGTCACTACTTTCACCATTTTTGATAAAGCCCAGGGCAACATGCACAAGGGTTTCAGCCTGGGCCTAGAGAAGGGAAGCTTCACCGAGCAGAGGCTTTCAAAGGTCCCAATTCAATAACTTTAGACAAAGAGATGGCTATGGTAAGGCCTAACAAGCCGGTGCAACATCTACCTTCTACCCCCAGAGAGGCAGTTATCAGCGGACAAGAAGAAATAAAACCTGTGGCCAAGGTTTCTCCTGTCTCCAGTGTGGATACTACCAGCTTTCCATATCCTTCTTCCCTGTCAAGAGTGAGGGGCCGCCTCAAGCATTTTTTCCATGTTTGGGAAACAATTACTCAGGATCCTTGGGTGTTACAAACTGTGCAGGGTTTCAGAATTGATTCATGGTGGTCTCCTACTGCTCCTCTATCCAAAGAAAGGAAAGCGAGTTTCGTTGTAGAAGTCATACATTTTAAATAGGAAGATTGATATATTCATGGACCTTTTATGTGTTGCCATTGTTCTGTTCTAGACTGTATTTGTTTTATGATGTAATGAACTTTCAAGTGCTGCGTGGAGTGTTATTAAAAAGATTGATTCATAAACTTAGCCGCCGTGTCTTTAATGAAATTCAGATTCTCTTGGCATTTAATTTTGAGAATCACAATTTTCAATTTAAATCCCTAAGTGGGTACGAGCATTATTTGTCAGATGTCTTTGCACACTCAGTGACAATGTATGCAAGACTTAGCAAGGCCAACTGGCTCTCTGGCCTGAAACTGGAGGTTGGCTGACAGCACATGAACACCATGATACATATCAGTGTTCTTGTAGGCCAACAACAGGAAGTCATTCAATTCCTTTTGTTCACTTCCTGTTGAAAGGAATGTGTGTTCCCAGCACCAAAAGAAGAGCAGTTCAGAACTGTAGTGAGGCGCAAGGGGCTGAGACTTTCAGCAGAACACAGGGTGGTGGTATGTGGTGGCTCTGTCGGCCCTGACTCAGCATCAGAAGAGTGCTAGATCTTGAGCTTTTCTTACCCACGGATTAACTACTTACTACAGTTGCTAGGTGGTTTACAAGTGCATGCAACCAATTTGCATACTGGGAATGTTTTGTTTAGATTCTATTTTTTGGAGTATGTAAGTTCTTATTCATTTTGGCATATTAATATTTATAAATGTGTTTATGAACTGATATTCATTGTGAAATGGGTAAATCAAATCTTTAAACCAGTAAACACATGGAGTGTTTGTCAGTCCTATTTTTCTTTCTATGAATTGCAGTAAAGTTTGAAATTCATTCAATGTTTTTCAGGGTATAATCTTGTTTAGCTAAATAAATTCAACCATTTGACAGGTTACACGCAAACAACATCGTATTTTTATTAAATTATATATAATCAGCTAAAAAAAAGACAAGACTAATTCTTCTCCTTAAACCAAAACACAAACTGGAGCAAACAAGACTCGAATTAGATACCAATATAATTAGTTGAAGATGCAACAGGAATCACCTGTAATTTTCTCTATAGTATTTACTTGCATATTTAATAAGATGACTTCCAAATCCATATCCCAAACACTGAAAGCATTAGAAACTATGGTAGAGCCAGAATGATGTTGGAAAGTCATCCATCATTCTCAAAGTGCTATGAGGCCATACAAAAGGCAGAATACATGCTACACAAATGTCACTAACAGCATAGCATAACATTTGTACCTGGTGAATAAGAATTGCGACCAGTATTTGATAAATAAGCAGATGTTATTTAATATAGCATTGTAGCCCGCTGCTGAAGGCTCTTGATTGTCACGGCTGGTGCAGGTAAGCGCGTGGGGGGAAGTCGACAGACAGCGTTTTTATCCATTCATTTTTCCTATTCTTTCGTCTGTTGACCTGCCTCCTCTGGTGCGCCGCCCCAACGCGCTTACCAGCACCGGCCGCGACTGAAGGCCATGAGTTCGAATTATAAGACGTGCCGCAAGCAAGGGCCTTTAACATGGTGTAAGACCTTTAACAACTGGCATAGCACAAGGCAAAAGGGCTGAAATGCTATTAGAACTTTCCTTTGACTGAACTTAGAATTTTTTTAATTTACAAGCACTAGCAAAGGTCTCGCCTCTGAAACCTATGGACTTTGCAAATGGGATTTGATGATGCTGTCCTGTGCCGGGGAGAGGAGGGCCAAGCAAAATGCTTTTTCCTGGTGCTATTCCACATTGGTTAAAAAGAAGTTGGAAATTAAGAGTGATTATGCGACTGGTTTTGTAATTCCACAGACGCATGCATGCACCATAACACATGTGCGTGTCAGTAGAATGACGCAGATGCCATCTTGATTTTTATTTACTGATGTAAGTTGGCAGATGCTATTTGAATCAGTTAATAAAAATTAAACAAAACAAAGATTATTTTGTGTGAGAGCGTAAAATAAAAAAAGGACAGCTGTGATGGGTGGGAAAAGGAGAAGCGGGTGGGGGAGCAGTCATGAGGGAGGAGGTGAAAAGCAGAACACAAGGAAGAGAACAACATGGGGCAGACGCATACAGTAGAGTCAGGGTGAGGGGGAAGAACATGGAGCATGAGGAGGTGTGGGGATAAAGCACTCGAGTGGGCAAGCAGCACATAAGGTGAGAGCAGCATGTGAAACGGGGTAGAAGTACACAAGGTAGAGAACAACAAGGAGCACAGGAGGATATGTACACAAAAGAGATCCACAGAATACAGAGGCAAGCATTTGAAGGGAGCACATGAGGGCGAATAAAGGTGAAGAACCTGGAAAACAGATGCAATATTACGGAGTAGCTAATCAAAAAGAAAAAAGTAGTTACCTAAAAGTAAGTAGTGGAAGGACACAATTCAACCAGATCAACCCGATGGTAAGGAGGCAAGCCTCCAAGCGAGGGATACACACAAGATGGACCAGGGAAACCATCAAATAAAAAATAATGAAATAAGAGTGGCAATGCAGCCAAACAATGGAAAGCAGTGAGCAGACTTTAAGCCCACTGTAAGTTCTCTGTAAGCCCACTGGGCTGTTTGGTTGGCCTGACCTAAAAAGGGAGAAACAGAAAGACAAACATTGGAATGTTAGAGCAGAAGGGTTGTACCAGCCATTATTGGCCCTCCGCCACATCGTTCTCTACAGTGGAGCTCTTAACGTTCCAGTGTTCTAAAACCTATTTGTTGATTTATTGTGAGTTTTACAGAAACCATGTATTCACAAAATGTATATTGTAAATAATAACTTAGTGTATGTTGCTGTCACTATTCTCAGCTTCCTTTAACTTCACGTGAACTTGATAAAAAAAAAACAGACATGCAGCCAATAAACAGATTTGAATTCTCTCACTAAATCAACAAAGAAGATATGTAAAACACATATGCCAAATTTGTCAGCAGACATCTTACTTATGTACCACAAAGAAATGCTGACTAGTAGACTTAAATACTAGGCTCATAGTCTGTAGATGACTCTTCATTATACACATAAACAGAGTTTTAGACATACTTGGGTCATTACATAGCTCAGGTAGCCCAAATCTCAAGAGATAACCCAGGCAGCCAATAAATATATTCAATTCTTATCTTATTGGCATATTTCAGAATTTCTCTGTTTGTGTACAGTACCAAGAGTGTCCACAATAATTTATAATGGTACACAACAGCAAGCATAAATGAGTCTTCCAGCTCGATTTGAGTGCCGGATAACTTGATAGGGTTTGCTTGCCTTATAGCCTAGTCAAAATGCCTTTCAGGGTGAGCTCCTAGCCATCTTGGAGTACAGTGCACCAGTTTGGTTGCTAAGATCTCAGCCTTGAAGGCCTTTTGCAAATGTGTTAAAGAGGGTCCCATTTTATGTTTCTTGCATGGAAAGTTACATTTCTGAGTAATGATGCTCATTTTGGATTCCATATGTGTTGAATTGTTGCTATCTTACAGATCCTGATATTGACGCCTACAGCCTGATATACTGAAGTCTTCCCGAAGTCTAGCTTTGTTATCCATTACAGCTCCTGTTGCTTGTGGGAGGAGCAGGACTAGGGGTTCACAAGCCTGATATAAAAGTACTGATGTAAGAAAGGTATTATAGCCAGGGCTCTAAGTGTGCTGGGTCCTGCCGGTGTTCAGCACCGGCAGTTCTAAAAAACAGGTGCTGAGACGGGCCCCTATCGGGCTCTCCATTTTTGTCCTCACCTTCAGGGTGAAAAAAAATCTTAACTCTGCAGCAGTACCACTCTTCACTGCTTTTGAGGTAACTTCAAAGAGACTCGTTAAAGTTCATTCACAGTCTCATTTTAGAACTGAAGGATTTTCATAGTACATACAACAAAGCCATAGTTGTTGCTTATGAAACAAACAAACATTGAAAAAAGTCAATAGTCCTCTCTTGTTATAGGTATAATGTTACTTGTTGTATTATATATGTGGATGCAATGACAGAACCAGCAAAATACCAGTTAGGCGGCACACTATATTAAGTACAGATTTTTAAGCCACGCCCTTAATTACATTGGACACGCCCCTTTGACAAACCCCCCCCAATTATTTTATCCCACTTAAAGCCCTGATTATAGGTAAATGCTCTCATAGACTGGGTATCAATGCTTCCTGTCCTGTGTCCTCGGAATCAGCATATGTGTGCATGTTGTGGGAATACGTATTCTTTTCCCGCTTTACTCTCAATCACTATCAACTGACATGCACCAATTAGACTATCTAATCTTATGTTCTATTCACGGGAATGTAAGCACTTCCAAAAACGTGATCTTGCCAAGACAGGTTGAAGATGTTTTTTTTATTGTGGTGAAACATCAGCAAACGTGAAACCTTTTTACTATAGTCATCAGGACCTGCAACCTCGCTTATCTGGCCGTGAAGCTCACCGTCTCTGGTGGTTCTCGGCACACCTGCAGCCAAGGCACAAGCTAAGAAGTGTAAGAAAGAAAAAAACAAGGTAGCAGGCCTTTTATGTGTCTGCTCTTGGGATATGGAACAACATCCTCATATCCATCAGGACCATTCCTACGCTGCAGCAATTTAGGAAAGAGTTGATGACTCACCTCTTTAAAGAACTCTACATCTCGATGCAGTACTAGTCCACAAACCATCTATCTCTAAAATCCCTGGTTGATGGTATGCTTGTCCGTCACTCTGTACAGCCCTCCGCTGCCTTTGGTTAGGTTCACACCATACAAATACCATGTACATGCTATAGCTGGACAAAGATTTGCCACAGAAACCATGCGCATCTTGAAGTGGCTCACTGGTGGTCTTTAAATTGCATTCTGTGAATAGGGAATTGGATGGATAGCATGAACCGTTAACAAACACTAGTGTCTTATTTTTTTATTCTTGAACTCTGTGTGTAGTTTCGGTCCTTCAATATTTCCCTGATGCATATAAGTTATTATCAAATTAGCATCATCTGGCCCAGCTTTTTAAATTAGAAATTAGTGGTGGTCTATGATAACGAGATGTGAGGGCCCTTAAGTGCCTGTACATTGATGGATTTATTTTCTCTGTGTGCCAAGAGTTAGTGTCATTGATGATGTTTCCTTCTTTGGTCTGTCAAGCCTCACATGGCCAGCCAACTGCATCAGAAGACTCACTCTAAACAGGCTGGGCCTGCCAACATGTAAATGTGGACAGCCCTGTGCTAGATGGGCCACTGGCTAAAGGTTTCTATGGAATAGCATGCATCGGATCCACTGTTGGAAACCAGGTTGCTCCACCACCTCTGGATGTGGCGGGGGTAAAGTGGGTTTAGTGGAAAGGGCATCTGCTAATGTTTTGAGAATGTTCTGCATTTGACAAACTCTAAAATACCCGTTCGATGAACAACATAAGCTTCAAAAGCCATGACCTTAATGACTGTGTCCCTTCAAAAAAGTTTACCTGTGCCTATTAGGCACTTGCTCCCAGCAAGGCTATGCATGGAGGTGGAATAGTTAGGTATCTCAACCCTTATATATACATAAAAGCTACTAAATCTCTGTAATCTCTGACTATGTTCATCTTCTGCATTGAACTTTCCCATGAGTGAGGAAGCCTGTGATCAGAGAAGTGGCACTGGGAGTTTCATGGCACGATGACTGGGTCACCCTACACCATTGAAAGTGATTAGATGAGATAGACCACTTTATCCATAGGCAACAGACAGGAAGACAGATGGATGGACAAAGGGCAAGATACACAGATAGTGGCTGCAGAGGTGGACCCCAAAGGACTCAGCAGCGAGCAGATGATAAATGAATGTATTGAATGGAATTATGAGAGTTGGTGGGTGGACTCAATGGGATCATTTGGGTTGGTGGGTGGGCATTTGGATTGAATGGAATCCTTTGGGTTGGTGGACTGGATAGGATCATTTGGATTGGTGAGTGGAAGGGTGGGTTCACTGGAATCATTTGGTATTGTGGGTGGACCGATGGACTGAATGATTAAATTAAGTCATACGAGTTGGGTAGACGGATTACATTGTATCATTCAGGCAGGTAGGTAGATTATAGATTAAATTGAAACATTTGTGTTTTTGGGTGGGCTGTTGGGTTGGATGGAATCACCCATGTGGGCTAGTGGATGGATTAATTGAATTAAGTATTTTGGGTTGGTGGAAGGGTGGGTGGAAAGATGGATTATTGCATAGAAGCTATGAGGCTGTTGATAAACAGGCAGACGGTCAGACAGACGAATCTTAAGCATGATGATAGTATAGTGAGTGCTCTTTGCGATGCCTTGCTGTGTTTGAAGCATTCAGAAGCTCAGCACAGGCCTAGGCTCACACTTTAATAAGATAAAGCACGTCAGAATTCTCAGGATACGTAGTGGGGGACAGTTTCTTCATCTCACGGCTTACAATGGAAACATAATGAGCCACACTAATGAAGATACTTACGCGGCAGTGGTAGTGGTGGTCTATCCAGCAGGACTCGCATGCCTGTCTTAGAGCCTTCATTTACTCATTGCGCTGGCTCAAAGCTGACAGAAGAGGAACATGCACAGGGGGTGGCTTTCTTTGCACTTGGAGGGCTTGGGGATCACTTTGAAAGTATAAGATAGCATGATATGGATTGTTTGCATGTGCCTTCCAGCATTTCTGCAATTTCTATTGCACACTTTCTTCTGACCCACGGTACTGATAACGCCCGATTCTTATCTTATCTTACCATCTCTTACCACTCATAAGAATCCTCAGGTCGACTGGATCTTTTTATCTGCTGTAAAGTGTAAAGGGGAGAAACCAATTCATTTAAACAAGCCCATTAGCCAATCAATACCAACCTGAAGGATCACTGACTCCATATTAAGTTTTAGGGGATTTATGACAAAGGTAAAAACAATTGAATATACAAACACCTCATGACGAGGTTCAACAAATACATGGGCACTAATACAAAATTTAATCTACGCAACAACCTAATTTGATGAAGCATGAAGAGAATAATAAACTCCAAAAAGATTAAACTTGCAGTGATTGCTCCAATTTCTAAATCAGTCTTCATTAGCCTGCAAAAGAAACAATTAGTCTGTCCCTACACCATCACTAAAGTGGCATCCCTACTTAGCATTTCCCAGGCAAAGTCAAGAAAAGGTGTCAGCACGTGAAGACTTCCTAAGAAGTACATTCACATTTAAAGTCGGCAATCCAAGCTCCCGAACTAATTCTAAGTCTCCTTCTCTGTTCTTTACCTTCTCTCATCTCTCTACCTCTTGCTCTCTGCTCTGCACTCCACTAAACTGCGTTTTGCCTTTCTTCCCTCGGGGCACTGTCGCTAATACGAAATGCACATCATGAAAGACACGCCGTCAGAACACCTCCTCTGGGTGAATATCTTCAGGTGGTAGTTTTCCACCAAAACCTGCATCTTGTCCAGCAGCGGTCCAAGTGTCCTTGGTCCCAGGCTCTTCCAGCGCAGAAAGTATCGGCCTAACCTTATCTGTATTCCTGTAGAATATTGTAACTATCCTCCTTCGTACCTTACTCCTAAAACAAAAGGTTAGTTTTAGCTAACGAGGACGATGTCCTTGAACCTGCAACAGAAGCTTGAGAAAGCAAAATCTTTGCACGCACACCATCGTAACTGAATTTCTAAATGAGAGCTCTCCCAGGGAAAATACATCTCGGCCTGCACAGTTCAGCTAACATAAGAAATGCAAACAGGCCTTCTCATAGCAATATATGAACGTTCTAGACAAGTCCTGTGCACACGTTTATGATAAATAAGACATTCACAGTATAGTCAAAGTAGTTCAACACTTGTCTTTGTGAATGTGAATGTCGTTTTAATTCAAGATGAGTCCATCAATACAAAGAGCGCCAGCCGACACGTGTTTCGTCAACAGATAGAAATCTGTGACTCTTCAGGGCTGATGTAAGCGAGTTAGGGATGGAAATCGAGATCTCGGTGAAGCATCAAAAGGATCCGAGGTAGAGAACG
This sequence comes from Triturus cristatus, assembly GCF_964204655.1. Taxonomy (NCBI): domain Eukaryota; kingdom Metazoa; phylum Chordata; class Amphibia; order Caudata; family Salamandridae; genus Triturus; species Triturus cristatus. The sequence goes on from NC_140589.1 coordinate 1,638,417,492, forward strand.
GGTGTTCGAATCAGGAGTAAACAGATCACACGGGCGGACAAGACCGTGTACCAATGGAGCCGGGTGTAGGCGGGTGAAGAACAAAAGTGTCTCGCTGCCGGAGTGCGGGAGAATATATGAACGTTCTATTAGGCCTCTATACATCAGAAACTACACGCATTAATAAACATCACGTCTATAGGCACTATGTTTCATTACACTTGATGCATAAGTAATCATTCCTACGCGTGCAGACTTAATATGATGCACGTTTAAATCTAATGCATTACATTACACATCAACTAATTCGTTAGGCACTTTCAATAGGCAGTTACATTTAAAAGTCATTTTACTCTTTCAGCTAACACGAAGCACATTTCAAACATTACATTCACGTTATTTATTATTGCATGTTACTCTTCTAATGATCAACTGTTAATGAAACAAAAAGATATACGAATATATATGTGGGTGCAGGCTCTGCACGATTATGATGCACCCCTACAATTTTCAAAATCTCATGGCGCTCTATCAGTACTTAGAGGACCTCACAGTGCTGAATGCAAATGTGTGTCATGTCAGTGCTATAGACAGGCTGTGCGTGCTCAGACTCGTCATGAACTCTGGGAAATGCAAAAACCCATCCTTCAGAGAAGGGGTGACTTTCTATCCATGACTAAAACTGTATGAATACATACCTGCTGCAGCACTGATGATCAAAAGTGTCAGTCTCATTCAAAGAATATCCCTCTAATGTACACCTGCCAAATATCATGTGACAGGCTGAGGCAGCACAACCCTCACAGGTGACTTTCTGTATTCCCATTATTCGTATTGCAACATTTACATAGTACCCATATGTGGGACTTTGTAGGGCATGCCTACATGGGTGCATGTAGGGTGTTTGGTTGGAAGTGTGTCTTTGTTTTGGTCCCACATGGAAAGTGTCTCAATGTTGTACGTGAGGACCACCGAGAAGTGGTTATCGTGTTATAGGACGCAGCACTTAGCACTGTGATGTGAGAGATAGGCGCACGATTTATGATATTCAATAAGGTGGCAGGTTTGAGCAGTTCTGCAGGTTCCTTTTTAGTATTTCTTATGTTCATAGCCCACTTAGCTGATTACTTCACTAGGTTACCCATTCTAAGATATTTTGTTTAAGGTTTATGGTCCTGAGCAAGCATAGGTTAAAGGGAGAAATGGGAGAGAGGGTTGCTTTGATGGACTTTGTTAATATAATCCCAAATCGGATTGTCATTATGAAATAACAAGAAGTGACCACAGTATCTAGAATGAATCCCAGGTTCAGAGTCAGTCATGCAGATGGCCCTGTGCACTGACATTTCTTCAGCCCTGCATTCACAACGCGTGTGAATGACAGCACAGAACTGCAAATCATAGTTTATTAATGGTGGAATAATTACTAAGCTTCTTCATGATTGGATTTTTGTGTGACGAGTGCTGTCAGTTGCATTCTCAGTGGGAAACAGCCTTTACAACGAGGTTTTTACTATGTTATACATTTACCACACATGTTTTAACCACGCATGTTTTTAAAATGCATATGCTTTTACAACGTATGCCTCTACCACACATTTAAGGTAAGTTCGAGGGTGCAGGGGGTCTCCCCCCACAACCACATTGTTTATATATATTGATATATATATATGAACAATGCGTGGTAAAGGCATACATTGTAAAAGCATATCTGTTCTAAAATGATGCGGGGTAAAAAAATGTGTGGTAAACGTATGCAGAGTATTTCCCAGTGTTGTTCCGTCATACAACCATTCTCAGTGCACGTGTGAAACTTCAGCCTTCCGTTCAATCTGCTATTAACAATGTGCACAGGATTGGGACTGGGTGAAAGGCCTCTCTGTAGGGCACCACTGCACTCCATCAGAGTCCTACAGCTGCAGTGTCCCCACTGCTCTTTGCTAGAGTGTTGATTGTCTACCCTGTCACAGAGAAACAGGTTAAACTTTGCATGTGCAATGGCCTGCTCAACTTGTTGCAGCTGCACAGTTAATTCTGAGAAGTGTGTCTGTCACTCACCTGGGTCAGAATGATGGCTAGAAGGCACACCTCCTTGATTTGGCTAGGTCCATCACAGAGTTAGAAAGGCATATGTGACTAAAACAGTAAGCATTGTCTCATCAGGCAGCTGGTGACCCTCGATTGAAAGGGCACACCCTCTAATGATGAGCTGCCATTCCTAGGGCACGTCCCCATGACTATGTAAAACCCTATGCCAGTCTTCAATTATAAAAGTTATTCTTCACTTCCTCCTAAACATCACCTGGTATCCTGTGAAATGCCACAGGGTTCACATAATAGGTGATCTGATTCAATGCCTCTATGGCTGATGAGCAGTCAATTCCACATCAGGTTCCAAGCAGTTGCATTATTGTGGAAGAGCGCCTTTCATATTTACCTCAGTGGATGAACCGACATTTGTTTTGCATCAACTAGGAAGTATTGAACTTATGATCTCAGCATCTGCTAACACTTTGGCATTGTGGGTTAACCTGATTTGCTACAGCTAGATGAGAAACCTTGGCTTTCCCTTTGACTTTGATTTGACTTTCATTCCGCAAATAATGTAACCAAGAACGTCTTCCTACACTGTAGTTGCATTTGAGGCATCATCCATATTCTGCAGACATGCCACTGAATTGTACTTGTGCTTTCCCAGGCTCTTTATAGCATTCACTGTGGCAATGGTCTTGTTATCAAAATATTGTAAAATCTCAGCAGAGTGCAAAACTTTACCTCCCATCTCATATGTGGCTTGGGAAGGACTGAGGACATTTGAATTTGAATTTGAATTTAAAAGCATTTGTTAAGCGCACGTATACCATGCGGTTTCATGGCGCTTTGAGTGATGCAGTAGCGGTCGGCAGAAGGGCTAGACAATATAAGCTTGCTCAAATAACAGGGTTTTAAGGTCTTTCCGAAACTGTGTATATGAAGGAGAAGATCGGAGAGCAGGAGTGAGAGAATTCCAGAAAAGCGGGGCGAGAACAGCAAATTTCGCTCCGCCAGATTTCTTTTTCTTGAAGCGAGGAATGGTGAGGAAAGCCCTATGGGCAGAGCGGAGTTCACGACCTGGGAGGTACGGTTTTATGGCGGCGCAAATGAACTCGGGGGCTGTACCTGATCTAGCCTGAAAGGTAAGGCAACCCAGTTTAAAAAGGGCACGCTCCCTCACCGGGAGCCAATGCAAAGCTATAAGCAGGGGAGTGGCACGATGGTATTTGGGTAAGCCATAGATCAAACGAGCCGCTTGATTCTGAATGAGCTGCAAGCGATGGAACGCATATGCTGGAGCTCCATTGTAAATGATGTTACCATAATCAACTCTCGACAGTACCATGGCCAGCACAATGATTTTTAAAGCAGGAAGGGAAAAAAAGCGGGATACTTTCCTAATTAGTCTTAGAGAAAAGAAACAAGCAGAGACCACTGAACTCACATGTGAATGAATAGAGAGTTGTGTGTTAAGAAAAATCCCAAGAGTTTTGACCTTAGAGACAGGAAGAGGGGGAGCACCAAGTGACAAGGGCCAGTGGGCAGGGGTCCATGGACTGCAACCACCTCCGGTCAGGACTAACTCAGTCTTGTCCGGATTGAGTTTGAGGTGGTTGCAGTTCATCCAGTCCTGAATGAATGTCATTACGGTCTGAACATTGGAAGCAGATGAAGGGGAATTGGAGAGATTAAAGATTAGCTGGAGATCATCAGCGTAGTTAAACACCGTGACCTCCATCTGCTGTAACGAAAAAATGAGGGGATAGATGTACAAATTAAATAGAAGTGGGGAAAGTGATGAGCCTTGAGGGACTCCGCACTCCACTTTGCGAAAGTCTGCGGTGAAATTGGCCAAATGGACGGCTTGGGCCCTCCCTGTGAGGAAGGACTCAATCCACGAGAAGGCAGAACCTTCTATGCCCGCCGCCCTGACACGGCTGAGAAGAATGGAATGATCCACCGTGTCAAAGGCGGCGGACAGATCTAATAAAATCAAGGCTTGCGGAAGGTTGGTGTCAATGCCTTCACGTAGCACGTCCATTACCGAGATCACCACTTTCTCGGTGGAGTGCAATGGGCGGAAGCCGGCTTGACGGGGGGAAAGACAGTGATTGATTTCAACATGAGTGCTTAAGGTGGTTGTGACATGAGCTTCCAAAATTTTTGCTAGGTAAGGCAGTAGGGAAATGGGACGGTAGTTGGAGGGGGAGGAAGGATCAGCGTCAGGTTTTTTAATAATAGGTATGACAACCGCTGATTTGTGTATGTCAGGAACGTTTCCCTTCTTTAACGAGTCATTGAGGAGGGTCAAAGGGGGAGTGGGGGAGGATAAATAGATTTCCCTGAGGATATGGGCGGGGGCAAAATCTAAGGGAGAACCGGATTTGACTCGGTGAAGTAATGAGAAGAAGGTGTCCTCAGTTAAAGATGGAATGAGGTTAAGTTTGGGGACAGTGGGGGGGGGGAAGAATTGACGAATGCAAGGGAAGGTGGTGGAATGTTAAGTTTAATTTTGAGTATTTTATCAATAAAAAACTCATTGAGCGAGTTACAGAAGGACTGAGAGGGGGGAATGGTAGTCATGGTTCGACTGGATAATGCTAATTCATGGACCGCGGTAAAGATTTCCTTTGAGCGAGACTCAGCTGCCATAATCCTGCTAGTATAGAATGCAGTTTTAGCCGCCAGAATACCCGCTTTATAAGTTTTTAAAACAGACAGATATATAGTCTTTAGCTCTGGGCTATAGTTTTTCCTCCAGGCTCGCTCGACTCTTCTAGCTGCTAGTTTCTGTTCTTTTAGCTCTAAGGTGAACCATCGATTGGCTGCATGGGCCCGCTTGACAGTGAGTCGCCTCATGGGGGCGAATTCGTCGCCTGCCAAGGTCAGCCAATTATCAATGGCGGCCAGTTGCGACGTAGCAGTAAGATCTGTAAGGTCAGGAGCGGTTTCGGCCAAAGTTGAATAGAAGGAGGGCATGTCCGTTTTACCCCATTTCCTGACCCAAATGTTTTTAGGAAGAGGAGGTTTGACCAGTGCGGTCAGTGCAAGGGAAAAGGAAATAATAGAATGGTCGGACCAGGAGCACGGGGAAATTATGGGGGGTGTGGATGGAATATTTAGCGCCCAGATTTGATCCAACATGTGTGGGGCCATGAGTGAGCAGTGAGAAGTTCAAGGAAATCATGAAGTCTGTAAAATCTTTGGATTGAGGGCTCTCAGCAGGTTCATTGGGCCAAAAATTTAGGTCCCCTAGCACTAGTACCGATGAATTGTTAACCACCAAGGTGGCTAAGAGAGCCTGAATGCTAGGGAGAAAGGATGGGGTTAGCTGGGGAGGACGATAAATTAAGACAAAGGTGAATGGTACCTGATGGTGAGTTGAACGAGCTACAAGGTAATCTACCTCAGGAATGGGTAAGGAGGGGAGAATCTGGAAGCAGAAGTCAGTCCGGGCTATTAAGTCTACTCCGCCACCCCGCTTGCCCTCAGGCCGATCTGCTCGAATGGCAGAGTATGATGGAGGCAATGCGGCTAATACATTGGGTAGGGAGTCTGCCTTAAACCAGGTCTCCGTTAGGAATATGAGGTTTGGATTATGGGTGTCGATATAGTCAAATAGCTCGTATTGATGACTAACCGCAGACCTGGTGTTTAAGAGTATTGCTGAAGTGTTACAAATTGGTGCTGGGGGGGCTGGGGGGGTAAGATGGTGCAGGATGGTGTATTGGATAAAGGAACTAAGGGTTGACTGATACTAGGAGGCCGGAAAGGTGGGGAAGAACATAAATCAAGCTGTCTCAGGTGGGTACTGATCGAAGGGTCAACCGTTCCAGGGACCCAATATGAGAGTAGTAGTGCAGGAGAGTACGTAAGTAAACGGGCAGCCTTTCGTGCCCCTAGCCCCGGTCGGCCGCGGACGGGCGCAGACGGGCTTAACTCTGGCGCAACTCCGGCGCGCCTACGTCGCGCCCGCTGCGCTCGTCCGCTGCGCTGACACATGCTGCACGATTAAGTAGGGGCGGAGCGGTGGAGGAGGGGCAGGGCTAGGAAGGAAGGCAGCCCGATCTAAGATGGCGACCGTTGCTGCTTAGAAGCCCGCAAGTGCACCAACCCGCCCTGGCAGCCCACCTCTGAAACCGCAAAAGGTAAGAGACCTGCACAAACTTTGAAGATAAGTTAAAAACAGTAAAATACAATACAAATGTACGTCGCCTGCGCTAGTAATCAGCGGGGGCGGAGAGCAGGATGATCGCGACCAGCAATCCAAGCGTCAACCAGCAAGCCCACTGCCACCGGGCTACTGGCAAACACAGTAGAAGGACAGGTCAAGGTTCTTAAGTAAGGGCGGAGCGGTGGAGGAGGGGCAGGGCTAGGAAGGAAGGCAGCCCGATCTAAGATGGCGCCCGTTGATGCTTAGAAGCCCGCAAGTGCACCAACCCGCCCTGGCAACCCACCTCTGAAACCGCAAAAGGTAAGAGACCTGCACAAACTTTGAAGATAAGTTAAAAACAGTAAAATACAATACAAATGTACGTCGCCTGCGCTAGTAATCAGCGGGGGCGGAGAGCAGGATGATCGCGACCAGCAATCCAAGCGTCAACCAGCAAGCCCACTGCCACCGGGCTACTGGCAAACACAGTAGAAGGACAGGTCAAGGTTCTTAAGTAGGGGCGGAGCGGTGGAGGAGGGGCAGGGCTAGGAAGGAAGGCAGCCCGATCTAAGATGGCGCCCGTTGCTGCTTAGAAGCCCGCAAGTGCACCAACCCGCCCTGGCAGCCCACCTCTGAAACCGCAAAAGGTAAGAGACCTGCACAAACTTTGAAGATAAGTTAAAAACAGTAAAGTACAATACAAATGTACGTCGCCTGCGCTAGTAATCAGCGGGGGCGGAGAGCAGGATGATCGCGACCAGCAATCCAAGCGTCAACCAGCAAGCCCACTGCCACCGGGCTACTGGCAAACACTTGCATGCATTGAATTCAATTCTCCTGGGTACAGATCAAGGAGAGTCATCTTCTTCACGAGAATTACTCACGTGAACACTTAGCATAATTGGTTGTCTTCTGCAGCCTCAGGAAACACCTAAAGTCAATTATCGAGGATCACTTAGTGGAACCCTTCTTGAGATAACACCAAAACGTGGAAAGGTTCATGTGCTTCCAAGACCTATCCTTCTGCTATTCCCTCATCTGGAGAAAGACTACATAAAACACCGAAGACGCACCTCTCCCATCGAGCCTGTGGCTTGGGCTTACTCTAATCCTTCTGTTGTCTTATTCTACCTGCATTATTCCTCTCCTTATTCTTTGAGTGCTTTGAACTGACTTTCTAACTATGATACATAAAATAGAGTAAGGTCTTACTAAACAAGGTCAGCCAAGAAAATATCTACGGGGTTAGACTTCAGACTTAGGATGGGAAGGGTGGAAGAGAGTTATAAACAGAATTACAAAATTAGGTCAGCTTAAAAGTGATCCATAGGCTTAGACCACAGACTAGGGTGGGAAGAGCAAAGGAGACATATAAACAGAATCTCCACAATATGATTTGCTGTAGAGGAAACCCGGATAGTCCTCTTGGCAATCATTCTCATCACTGTGCCAAGTTTATTAAAATCATATTTACATTTCAGTTCAGATAATGCAATGATGGTTGTCCCTGAGAGAGTGTGTCTCAAAATAGGACTAAAAGCTAGCCAAAAACGTGAACTTATTTGTGCCTGCATGTTGTCCTACCCCCTGATTCCATCTCTTTCAAGCAAGCTCCCACAATTTCTTACTGATTTCTTCATGCACTAATTGGGACTTTTTCAGGTTTTGATTCTTCTCACAGACTTTGCCATCCCCTTTAATATCTATGTCCAACTCTACCTCACTCGTTCCCTTTTCACCAATCCAGAGCCCTACTTGCCTCTAGTGCCCCTCGGTTACCCTTTTGTCTCTTTTACTCTAGTCATGCTAACAAAACATTTATTGTCATTTACCAACAATGACCTATTGCTCATCCAGCTAGTGAGGTGCAAGCATTTTGGAGAAGATCATGCTATTCACAAGACTTCTTGGTCAATCCATCTTCCAAGTCATTCCTTTAATCTCGCCTGCCTTTCTGTCTCATCTGCCCGCCCCCTATGCTGTGAGGTAGTCTACCATTTAAATAAAGTTGTTTACTATACAACAGTGTAACACAAGCTTTATTCTCTCTAATAAGTGTAAAGAGGATCAGATGAAAAATCTTGTTCTCATGAATGTTTTAGGTAAATGTAAAAATAATGAGGAAATATTCAAATGTTTCACAGGGCATTTGTCAATTGTCTCAAAGGGAATCATTAGTAAAGTTCATATTGGAGGACTAAAATCTAGGAAGGATCTGGGGCCAGATCAGGAGAAAAATATTTTTTACGCATTAGATCATTTCTCAAAAACTGACATGTACATAGACGGTTTGCCCAATTTCTGTCTATATGCTGTGATGGTACACAAATTTACTTTCAGTTGTTTAGCTGATGGCCTCTCCTGGTCAGGAATTCACATTTTACTCTGTAAATGAAAGGGTCTCTAAACTCTTTAGGTACCAGAGAGAACCTCCTCTTCCATTCAGAGGCGGATGTCATTGAAAGACCCTTTCTTGTTAAAACCATAGTCCAACAATTATAAAACACATGTTTGAATGGAAATAATGGGTAATACAATGGTTATTTTTTGGGTAAAAAACTAGGCAAATAGTGGTTATAGTTTTGTAATTGAGAAGCAAATAAATATAGAGTTAACCTTAATTAAAAAATGTTTTTGCCAGGTTACATTATAATGTTAGGATTGTTTGTGATAGACATCCCGTCTCCCAAAAAACTAATATTAATAATACTCATTTTCATCACTCAAACCCTTGCAAATAGAGGAAGTACTGCCACTTGCATAAAATATCAAACCCTCAAACCCAAAGAAAGAAAACATCGAACAGACTGGTGGAGTGATGACTATCATGTTTAATGAGTTCTTCCAAACGCTCGCCCTTGAGATAACAGACCTCATCAGGGCATCCCTGACCTAGGAGATAATGTTCAAATGACTATAGCAGGCTATTGTCACGTGCTGACCTTGAAGATCTATTCAATTACAGGCAGCTCTTGAATCTCTGCTACCACAGAAAAAACATTACATGCATGTGTTGGTATTTATATAGTGTAAGCCTAGCTGAGGAGCAACAGAGCACTGTGCATTATGGAGGTACTGGAAGACAATGCGTGGCCAACTTATCCAATTGGAAAAGTTTATCTTAAAATTGCATTACATTTTACAATTGCATTTACTTTCCTATATTTCTAGGTATGGGGGGATTCAGTGGTTTGGCACGTATAAAAGAATTTGCTAGTCAAATGCCTGAGTCTAGGATTTGAAACCAGGTACTCAAGTTCCCAAGTAAGCAGTCTAGCTTCTAGAACACATCCCCTCTCTCAAAATGAAGTCATAAGATAACTGAAGGAAAGTGTGGAACAGCATAAGTTACTTCATGATGGTCAGTCAGAATTCATGCCCATGAGCTGTACGGAAACTGTACTAGACAGCCTCCCAAGAGACCTGCTCATGAACCTGAAAGAGGTTCAACAGGCATCACTAATTCCCCTAAAGCAATCCGGACATATGACATTGCAAGTATGACGTCCAAATAAAAAAAAGACGTATCATAGGTACATCACCCGGAATGGATTCCATCCTTTCTGTACAATTGTAGATAGCTAATGAGAGTAGGATCTTTCAAGTCTCATAGAGGGGAAGTCTCATGCTTTGTAACCAAAGGTTCATCCATCTCATAATTCCTTTTCTACTTCTCTATGTGCCTAATGGCCACTGGAATCATGTGCCAAGGAGGACACAATTATGCAGCAGGGTTATATTATACAGGTTAAATTATACAGCAACTAAAGGTGAATTTTGGAGTGAAATACAGCACTTTGTGTGATAGTATTACTTCATTATGTTTTCATTTTTCAGTCTCACCTACCAGACTGCGAAAGATATCTGTTGACCAAAATACCTATTGTCAGTTTATAGTGGGCTTAGAGCCTGCCCTTTGCTTACTGTTAGTTGGCTGTAATGTCACTCTCATTTACTTGCTTTTCATTCATCAGCTTGTGTAAGCTGTCCTTCCTCTTCTTGCATTTGTCCTTCCCCTGGAGCATGGACACATGACGTGTCCTTCCACTGCTTGCTTTTCAAGCACTACTTTGTTTCATTTGGGTTAAGCATTCCATTTGATTGCATGTGTTTTCCAGATGTCTCCCTCATGTACTGCTCTCCCCATGTACTTCGCGTTGTTCTCTATCACCAGTGTTCTGCTCCCCTGCTTTCTTCATGTTGCTCTTGCCCTCGTGTACTTCTCCTCTGAGTTGTTTTATCTGCATGTTGCTCTTTCTCGCCTGTTTATTCTCTCCCCCACCTCTACCCTCTCTGTTTCTTCCAGACCCTGCCATCCTTATTGCTTCCCACCACCTGCATCCTCCATGTGTTTCTGCTCATCCTGCTATCATAGAAAAAACATTACATGTATCTATGTTGTTTTCTCCCACCTGCGCCCTTTGTGATTCTTTCCCCTACTGGTACTCAGTAAATATAAAAAAGTGCTTGTGTCTTATTGTAGGTGCCCGCATGCATGGAGTGCGTTCCCACAAAATGATACTGCAGCTGCATAATAGCACCTTTTTTGTCACATCTTCCCATACCTTGGATACCATCAAAAACTAGAAGCCATCCTTGCTTTCATAATCTCCAAGCTTGACTATGTCAACCGCCTATACCTCAGCATACCCAAATTCATCATACGCAAAATACAACTAATCCAAAATGCTGCCACAAGACTCTTTCACTGCCTTCACCCAGAGCACAAGACTCCAGTTCTGCCATCACTCCACTGGATACCTATAGCTAGAAGGGCTATGTTCAAGACTGTCTAGGCAACCATAGCTAGAATGGCAGTATTCAAGGCATTGTCGACAGAGCCTCACAAGGATCTCGACCCCTATGCATACATGTTAAATTCAACCAATACATAACAAACAAGGACACTGTGCTCTAGACTTACACCACAAATCATTCTACAAATTTGCCAAAAGAAATTCTTAGGAGGCATTGCTTTCTTCAAACAGGTCATCCAGCTTTAGAACTCGCTACCAGCCAAGATTCAAAGCATCCAGGAACATATACACTTCATAAGCCAATTGTAAACATGGTCATTTCCAAGATAACTACATCATCTCACAAGTCTGGAATTGAACCCACCTTTAAGTTCAATCTACAGTGTTCAATCCACAGATATGAAAAAACCCAACTAGCACACTACTTTGTAAATTCAGCTAAGCTAAGAAGGGTTGACCTATGGTGAGCCTCAATATTCTATTGTTATATCAATTCACATATAACCCTTCTGGCCCACATGCATACTAATACCATAAAACTCAACAGTTGGCAGCCAACCATACCTTAATTATATTACTTTCACATAAGACGTATGCTATGTCCATCACCCAGTACTGTACCACCAAATAAACCAGCCATCACCAACTGAATGGGCATGAAATAACTAAAGAGATCTGTCGCATACTGCTGCTCAACTGGAGGACTTGTGGCATTGAGTCCTCTCTTTAGAATAAGTTTTCCAATATAATATTTATTCATGAGATCACAAGCACTAAAGACCCAGGAGCTCCCCAATACCTGTACTACAGCTGAACATAAACAAAGTACATTCCACCGCAGAATGGCATATCAGCCAATGAGATAAACAAACTATATGACTTCATAGATATTCTACACTCATACTCAGAATGACAAAGCTACAAGACTCTAATCTAGTCCACTACTGCAGGTCTCAACTAGCTACACACAATGTTCATTTCTTAATATCTCACAATGACATTCAGATATTGGATGATAATTACAAAGCCCATCCCTCCAGATCTCCTTCACCATTTCTCTTTCCACTCATGACTTTAAACAAAATATCAAGTTGGACAACCCAGTGCAGTAACCAACTAAGCAGACTGTGATCATGACAAATACATAAAGGGCCCTGGAGTGCCCTACATAAGGGTAGCAAACACTGTAAAAATGTAGCATTACAATACTAATTGCATTGCACCATCTTTGATTTCTTATGTGTGCAAATTATACTTAGGTCCACTTCTGCTTCGAAAACAACAATGGGAACAAAGCTAACATCACAGAAGATTTCTGTACCACAAAGTGACCAAAACTGAAATGCTACTGTTGGATGCAAAAACAGCAGCACCCATTTGTTTTCATGGCTGTCGGTCCTGGCAACAGCCCCAACCAGTGCCCAGAATATGCTTCACCTCGAAGCAATCTTTGATTCAGACCTATCAGTGAACCCCTGAATCAGCACTGTTTTAAAAAGAACCAACTTAAGTTCTACCCATCACGGTTCCATTATGTTTTGCCATGGTCACATCAGAACAGAATCAAGCTAACCAGATCACTAATTATAGGCTTCTTGCAATATGGCCTGTATAGACCTACACAAAAAAACTCACTGAAACGCATCATCGGGTACAGAAAAGGTCAATTGTAAGAAACAGGATCACACGACTCCTCACTTTCCCACAGGAACGCCATTAAAAATGTGATGGTCAAGGAGCAAATGATTTTCGAAGAAGAGTTCATAACACATTAGTCAGTGGTAATTTGCAGCATTTTAACCACAGTCCTCTGTTCAGAAAAACAACAACCACTGCCAAGAAAAAATCAAAGGTCTGACACACAAGGCACAAACCTGTCTTGAATTATGTGCCTTGGCCAGGAGGGAACAACTGCACTGCCTCATCTTCTGGAAATGGCTGAAATGTAGCTGTTCATATACTCATATAATAGAGAACAGAAGAGTCAGAACACAGCGACAAGTGATTCCAGGGGCCCAGATGGGGATGGAGTCAAAATGTTTCCACTATTAATCCCCCCATTCCTATTACCAATGACTCCATTCTGAACCTCGGTACAACTGTCTACATACTGGTGAGCGTTGATGCTAACCCAACAATAACACTGACCTTTTGTACCTCAAATGTAGCTGTAACAGCTCAGTTACTTTATTCTGTTGTACGTATGGCTGAAATATGACATGTTGCATAGTTATAAAACATCGAAATAAGATATAAACAAAGGAAAAAATAACATGTGGGTTCCATTAAAGGATCATGTGGAGAAGGGCATCCATTTTACATCCTGGTCCTATTTTAAAAGAAGGGCATAGCCTTACTCAATGTTGCTGAGCAATTATGCTGAATGAAGAATATGAGTTGGCAAAGATGAGGAGACAAGTAAATCTGCCTTTGTATACATAAGCACATCACCTTTGATAGAGCTATCATCCTGGTGGGTAGGTCTGGTCACGACCCTGTGAGCCTCTAGTAAGAGCCTGGCCATCTAGGTGTCTACCCTACATCTCTCAACAACTGCTGGAACTTAAATTTTTTCAGTGTTTGGCTACCCTGATTGAGGTACTCAAAGGGAGAAGAAGACCTATGTGTTAGCCTGAACTCTAAGCCAAATGTTTAACTGTAGGAAATTAAGGGGCATATCAGCAAGGGCCTGCGATAATTATGGCTCAGCGTTTTTAACGCGAGGATAATTATCGCAGGCTAACGCTGGATTTTATAGCGGAGATAGTGTGCTATCAGCATCAATGATCTCCCAAGCGATAGGAATCCATGCGTTAGCTGGAAAACAGTGTGATTATTGCTGGAAATCCAGCGATACTCGCAATGCGACCAGCGATTCCTTGCAGATAGGGCAGGGTGGTCTTAGCCATGTAATCCACCTCCCATTGGATTACATGGCTAAATCAGATTACAAGCAGGCGTAAGGAAAGTAGCGATAACTGTGGTTAGCACTACTTTTCTTATCGCTCTGTTTGTTTGCGTGCAGCTTGATAATTGGAGAAATGTCGGTTAGCGACATATCTCCAGTTATTTTGGCACGGAACGCCCACTTTGCATCTCATTAGAGATGCAAAGCTGGGCGTTGTTGTAAGGGGCGCTAAATCAGCAAAACACGCAAAAGCGTGTCTTTGCTGAGAAGGCGATGAAATTATCGCAGCTTTTCGCCCGAAAACGGACGCAAAAGCGGCGATAATTTCATAGCGCCGCCTTGCTGATATGCCCCTTCATTGTGTCATTTTAGGTGATACGTTTGAGAATTGATTGGGATTTCCTTTGGAACAGTTGATATAAGAGGCTAATAAAGTGATATCTTCTTTTAGATGTCAGCATTCCAGAAGGAAAGGACATGTACAATATGAGGACACTGTATCCCACTCTTTCTGTCATCTACCGAAACAAACCATATTCAGACAATTTATTTATCTTATTTTTGTTATATAGCTGGCTGGAGGCAGTTTCAAATCACCTACTGTAATGTAGCTGAACTCAGGGCTTCTGTAAGGATTTTATCAGCCCTAGGTAGACCCATACAAACGGACATTAAGCTGCTCACATCCACTGGTAATAAAGTTGTATATTGTGCTGCTCACATTCACTGGTAATAAGAGGGCTCATGTTGTTGTTTAAAACCACCAGTAGTAAGAGGGCACATTGCTGTTTACCTCCACTGGTAATAAGGGGAACATTTGCTGTTTGTTAGTGAAATGTAATGTCCTCTGTTGGTGACACCCATGCTGTTGAGTGCAGTCTTGCTTTGATATAGAAATGCCCCTGACTGGTAGCAACCTATACATTGAAGGATACAAAAAATAGTCCTTTGTAGTATGAAAAATGTTTTTTTTGAGAGGCGTATATTTGTACTTAGAGGACCTTCACCATCATTGGTGCATGACCCTTCTGAAGTTGATCTCTGGGTATCTCAATCTACATAATAAAAAAATGATGGCTGGGGCCTTGTGCTGGCCACTGAAGCAAGGTCCTTCTGGCCACCTCGAGGCCACAAATGTCTTCTATTTTATTGTGGACTGATAAACCCATTGTGGTCTAAAATCTTATGGTTCATGAGAAACAGTTTTGGGTAACAGAGCCACAGTCCCATTTCAGTAGAAAGTGTTCTATACTTCAGTTGTCACAAAGAAGAAGACTCAAATGGAGACCACACTGATACTCAAACATTGTTGACAAACACTATGAAAATGGGTTACAGGTAAAGTATCAGTCGTGTTTCACGGTGGTCAAAAGGCAGCAGCTCTTAGAAATGAGGAACACCTCTGATCCTATAAGTAAGGAATGCTGAAATCCTACAAGTAAGAAGCACCTTAGATCCTAAAAGTGAGGCACATCTGAGATCCTAAAAGTGAAGCCTACCTAAGATCCTAAAAGAGAGAAACCCCTGGGATCCGAAAAGTGAGGCAAGCCTGAGATACTGGACGTGAGGCAAACCTGAGATCCTAAAAGTGAGGCAAACCTGGGATCCTAAAAGAGAGCAATGCCTGAGATCCTAAAAGTGAGTTACGCCTGAGATCCTTGTGATGGACTAGATCTCATGTATGGATCAACTTTTACACCTGCCTACAAGAATTTCTGCTCAAGGTCCTCTTGAGTAATTTTGTTAGAGTTTGCTACCTAATGCCAGAACTAACTCACATGCTTTCTAGCTATGTTCACTCCAATGGTTGTGATGCAGTCATTAAAGACTGTAATCAAAAGGCCATGTCTAGTGCTAGCACGCTGACCAGTACTTCCTACCACAACCTAATAGGGCCACATCTCCTAGATTTGTACAACAGATCTGCCCTAGACTAGTGCTTCGGTGAGCTCTTATTTACGACTAGGTTGGTTGTCAAGCTGGCCATTCTGGTAGGTTGGAAGGTATAGGCACATTTGGTAGAGCTTTGTTAGTAGTAAAGTTTGCTTGCATTGGAAAGAATGTGCGAGAATGTTTCAAGGTAATGTGCACGGCACGTGTGAACCTCGGTATCAAACAAGCATGCAGCACTCAGAGCATGTCCTTTGCTGTAGTGTTTAAACCACTGTTTCAAAGTGACCTGTGTTCCATTTATATTGCACCTTTGTTCTCCTGGCTCTGTCCCACCAAAACACTTACTAGGTTGAGAGCTGCAAAGTATACTTGCTTGTGCAGCACTTTTGTGATTGTAATTTATCACCTTAGAACGTGTTCCTTAACAAACACTGAAAATTAGCCTGTGGGCACATCAATGCTGTGGGTTGTCAGTAAAATAGGTTGCACAGCTGATAGCTTTTTGGGGTACCACAAAGCAGGGCACTGCCAGGCTTGATTGGCCTGTGCCCTATCGAGTTGTCAATGAAGAGTGCGAGGAGACTGCAGTTTGAAATGTTGCAGTTATACAGACAGTTCTCATATCAGTGACATACCAAGAGCCCTCGCAGCACGCGCGGTGCGGGGAGTCCCCGAGCTCCATGTGCCCTCCTCCTGCACTGTGCACAGGCCGCGGGCCCCATGTCTGGGAGCTCCAGACTGGGTTTGGAGCATTGGGGGCCCCTCCCATGTACTTTGCAGGGGGCCTCCCTAAAGTTTTGTTGTGCCACTGTCTCATATGCCTCAGGCGAGATGTCAATAACCAGTCCCAGTGAGAGTAAATGGCTGCTTTATTCGGACAGGTATGCAGTTCAACATTTTACAATTATAATTCATCGCCTCACTAATACAATAACATATCCTAACACCCACCACCCTGAAGCCTTCCCAACAATAAAAAATCCACAAACCATTCTTACAACATACAATGCTCACTATCCCCTTTCTTTCATCCATTGACCTTCACACCTGCCTCAGCCATCACTCCCCTGTGTTCCCTCTGCCAGAACATTTCTCTGTAATGCCCCCAACCCTACCAGCCTGTCTCGAGCTCCACAATTTCTGCCACCAGGATAAAACCCTGCAAAGGCTTTTTTCCTGATCCCCCCAAAATTCAGGCAAGAAAAAATCCCCAGCAAACCCCACCAGAGGTGAAAGAAGGGGGCAGGGGGAAGGGGAGAGACATCAGATCTGTTGCCAAAACAGCTAGCTCCATAGATAACCAGTGCTAGACAACAACAGGCTGTTGCCAGAACAGCTTAAAAAGATTTTAACACCACTTTGTAATAGCCAAAGTTAAGGCTAACTTTTCCCTAATGTTGAGTAAATACAGCTCATTACCTAGGAATGAAAGGTGAACTCCATCCTGTCTCAAAAACAGAAACTCTTCTTTCTTAATGTCAGTATATTCTAACCAACCTATACTATGAATGCTGTAAAAACAATACATTTCCCTATTGACTTTGCGTCTAGCCCTCTCGACTGCAGTGAATTTTTCAGCACCACACCAGACTCTCCTGAGAACCAAAGCAGTTAATATCATTGTCTCCAGGCCCACAATTTTTAAATCCCTCTTCATATCTTTAATCAAACCCGAAACAGATAACTGAACTAAATAATTTTTACCCAAATGAAAAATCAAAACATTCTAAAAGAAACCAAATTAGAGAACCACAGTAACAGCTGTCCCCATTTCATATCCCCTCCCCAACCAATCAATTTTGATTTCCTTGCTTTGCTGCCCACTTAATAAAAGAGGGTCGATTATCCAAATAGAAAATAAATCTGCTGCTGGACCCGCTACTCAACCGGAAAGAGAAATAAAGAATTAGCAAGCACATAAAGGCTAAGCATCTTCAATGTCCCTAATGTATCGCAAGCAACAATCAGAGGACCACAGTTCTAATCGTTTAACATCACTGAAGGAAAAACCCAATCTCGTTGCTTCAGATGAAGCACCAATTCTGAAAGAATGAGTACCAAAATGGAAAGGATCTTCCCCAATGTGACAAAGAACTTTCCTCATCACCCCAAGCACCTGTGAAGCTAGGAACCATGCACCATTTTGGTGTTTGAAAACAAGTCCTGAATTTGCTCCTTTGGCTACCTGGAAATCTTGCCAAGAACTCACTGTACATAGTATGCCAATAATTTTATTGAGTGTTACATTTGTGCCTTTACCTGTCTAATCAGTCGTAGAGTATTCCAAAAATATTTGAATTGTTTCTCCTGAGGCGAATACATCTTCAACTTTCAGCCCGCTTAAATGGCCTCTACCTAACTATTCTGATATCCTAAATGCTCCAAAAAATAACCAACCCATGCATAACCTAAATAGCAACTGCTCAAAAGCAGAAAAACATACGACACGAAGGCTCCTGATCATACGGAGCAAGATTTTCATAGACATCGGATCCCTAATAAACTGACCTCTCTTCTTTTCTTTGGACCAACCTTGTAACATACACCTCCCCATCCCCATCCTGCCAGCAGAAGGCTCATAGCTCCAGATGAACTTCCCATTAAAACTCAAACCAGCTAACTTACCAGCAATTGTGGTAGCTGAAACATTCTTCTCAATACATAATGAAACGGAGCATGTCTTCTCGGTGCAGCCATAATCTTTGTTCATTTTGAGACCTACGGGATGCACCCATCCCCAGAAATTCTTCCGAAGCTCTTCCATAAGCTGTCCTGTTACTCTCTGCTAGCGATTTCTCCACCAACTCAAGCATTCTCAATCGCTAGTTCCCATACCTCCTGTGGCACATCTGCTCCGGGCGCCAAAACACTGAATCTCTGCCACTACGAATGAGACAATACATCTGCGACTTTATTATTCACACCTGGGACATGTTGGGCTCTGAAAACAATATTGTACATCAAGCAACCCAGCATAAATCTCTGCAATAGCTTTAGAAGATGTTTATCTTTGGCTTTTTGTCCATTAACCAAACCCACAACAGAATTACTGTCAATGTTAAAGGTACCAATTTTGTTGGGCAATTTTGAACCCCACACCGACAAGGCCACCGACAGAGGGAAAAATTCAAAAAAGACAATGCTCCTCCGTTCATTGACCCATTTTACAGGCCATTGTTCTGCAAACCATCTGCCTTCCCAGAATAAGGAAAAACCATTAGAACCCGCTGCATCTGAGAACATCTGCACCATCCACACAAAATCCTAATCTAAAGACCACATGGTAACACTATTGAAAGCTTTCAAAAACAAACGTACCTCAAAATCTGCCCTTATTGCTGCTGAAATTCTGATCCTTGGATGTGGCAAAGTGGCTCCAGACATAGCAAAACCTAGCCGCCTACAGAAAGTTCTTCTTGCCCTCACCACACGACAAGCGAAGTTCAAATCCTCCAGCAGGCACTGAATTAGTTTCAGTCATAATTTGGGAGACAACTTTGCCTCTTCAAGCAATTCAACAATTTCCTGAACTTTCACAGCAGGCAATCTCACTTCCATCTTGACCGTATCCAATTCAATGCCCAGAAAAACCAGACATGTGTTAGGACCTGCTGTTTTTTCAGGGGCCAAAGGTATTCCTAACTCATGTGCCATAATCTCAAAATGATGAAGTTCTCGCTCACAATCCTAGGTACCTACTGCACCTACAAGCAATAAGTAATCAAATAATGAGTGACCGATCCGTGACCTGTTCTGTAAGCAAAACACCCCTACAGAAATGTATTAAGTGCCTTCGAGCAGCTTGCAGGAAATTGTGCAGCCCATTGGTAGCACTTTATCTATGTACAATTAATTGTCAAACTGAATACCCAACAGAGAAAAGTCAAAGGATGAACTGGTAGCAATCGAAAGGCTGACTTAATATCACATTTGGCCAACTCAGTTCCTGGGCCCCCATCTCTGATCAATACAATGGCTACATCCACTGACACAAACTGCACTGCAGTATCATCATGTACTATAAAGTCATTCACTGACAAGCCGTGAGACCATGAAAGATGATGAATCATGCGAAACTCCCCCACTGCCTTTTTAGGTATTACCCCTAGTGGGGAAATCATCAGGTCAGGTAAAGGCCAGTAAGTAAAAGGACCTGCCATCCTTCCTTCTGCAACTTCTTTGTCCAGTTTCTGCTTCACAATATGAAGGTGCTCTTTTGTTGATTTTAAATTGTCAGCTAACCTTGTTAACCAAGTCTAAAAACGTCTTCAAAACCCCATTCCAACCTTGGTGCCTCCTCCCTGTTAGGGTAAAGTTTCAGCCAGTAAATCATATTTTTTTAATTAATTGACGTAAAAGCCCTTGTAACCAGGCTGAACGGATCCACTTCTACCCCTGCTTATCTGGTCCCCAAAACATTGAAGGGTTGCATGTTTTCACCCAAATTTTGAACATTCGTGCTTGTACTTGAAGCGATTCTGTGGACGATCTCCTCTGTTAAAACTCCAGCAGGCACTGAAATTGGGATTTTGGTCTCTATTCCATGTCCCCCCAAATCCCCCCCCGAGGTGGGCCTGCCAATAAAGGACCTGTTAGGAACTGCTAAGCTGCTTGCTGTGTGCATGGTGGGCGGCGAGGGGTCTTTGAGGATACATCCATTGCACCCATGATTCATTGTCCACTTCCCCCCAGGATATATCAGGAATCAGCACCAGTCGAGCCCAAAACTCTTCTTCATAATGTAACCATGCAAAAAAACCAAATTCCATGTGGGCCATACTAATGGTATCAATAAACTTGGATATCGACACTGCTCGTTCAGGGAACTTTTCACAATAAACAGTAGCAAATATGTCCAGGTGTGAATTGTTGTGGGAACCTTTGGTCTTTTTTCTAACTCCCAGGCTTCTTCCTAGACCCTCCTTTCGATTGTATCTCTCTATGCAGTAGCTTGTACACATCCACAAAATCACCCCTCCAAATTTTCTCTTTAGTTGCATTGCTCAGATGAGCCCCCAAAGGCATGGATACCCCCATGTAAGGCAAACATTTCAAGCAATCAGTTTTACTCTTTAAACCCTCTTCTTTAGATTGTTTGTGTTTTTCCAAACCTGACAGGAATATCTCAGCACTGGGTCCCTTATCTTTGGCGTCATCTTTTGCGTTATTCTCTTGATCTTTCTTACCTGTCAGACACTGGCTCCTCATTAGTACCTACACTTTATCCAATACAGTAGGCCTCAACAACTTGACTCTTTCGCAATGTATTTTATTAACTAGTGCTGGATGGTTCTAGTGATGCCCTCTTTCTACTGCCTCTTGCTTGTGCTCCCTTCATGCCACGACGTCTGTCCAGTAAATCCCCACCGATCTCCCCTTCCTGTAACACATGACTCTAGGGGAAAAATATTAGAACCCCCCCTGTTCTGCCCCCTCAACTTTCTTACAATCTGTATATTTGTTCCAGCTAGTTATCTCCCCCTCTTCCAATTCATCAACTTCTTCTTCATAATCCAACTTACATTCCCACTGATCCTCCACACGCACAGAACTCACACCTGGGCATTCACCATCCCATACACCCCCATCAAAATGATTCCAATCCACCATTTTGAACTTTGGCAGAGCAATCTTCTTTTCCCGCGATGTCGGGATGGTTGAGCCAAACCTATCCCTCTCTTCGGGCCGGTCCACCCAGGGCGCTCTAGACACGGCTGGCAAATCATCACTGCATCTGGTATTTCCATGAAGTATTCACCCATCGCTGCTCCGCAAGCCACCTAAACCTGCAGAGACTGTGGTCCTGAGTTCTTCTTGACTTGTACCCTCCTGTTCTTTATCAGCTTCTCCAGGTACCCAAATCCATTTTCCCACCCTCTTCACCCTGGTTAAATAGAGTATTTTCTTCATTAATCTTTATGTTATAGCCTACATCTTTTCCCCCCTCTCCTTGAGCAGTTTCCACTCCAGGTGACTGAACTGTGTTCACAAAAATGTCACCTTTCATACAGCATTTTATTGGAGGTAGAGTCCTTTCCACACAAGACTCCACCATTTTATGTGACACGTCTTTCAGACTAGTTTTGAAAATGGGCACTTTAAAATTAGACCTCCTGCTGAAAGGCACTATGAGATTATTATTTCCCTCTTGCTGATAAAAATCAGCTTCTTCCTGGTTAAGGGGTGGTGCCGACACTGCATGCTGCTCCACACACTCTCCTTTAACTGCTGAAGCCCCCGGGGCACGCCTCTCACTAGCAGGGCGTTTCATTGCTGATACATGCGTGCACGAGCGGTCCCTCCCACACCTACCAGCTGTGGCCGGTTCCTGAAGCAGTGAGGTAAGCGAAGCCGCCTCTCCAGTCCTATTCACTTTCTCTTTCTCCTCCCCTTGACAACGAGCATTCAGTATTTTTGCCAAATTCTGTGGCTACTAACACGCCAGTACTGCCGCTGTGACCCCGCTGGCAGCTGCACGTTTTGGCCGCTCCATACCAACCCAGGCTTGTGAAAGCACACCCGGTTGGTTTAAATCTTCCCTGCCTGTTGCGCACATATCTTTTAGCGCTTCCCTCACTGCAGCCGCTTCATCTGCCATAATTATTTTTTAATCATAAATAGGTCTAAATGATAAGCAAGCTAAAAAGTCTACCCCCTACCTTAGGACCACAGTGTCAGAATGACACACTTAAAACCCTAAACCCTAACTGCCACCTAAGCCCCGCCGCTGAGTAACCCCAACCAGTAACTGCAACCTGACCGGGCAGGAATCTACCACCCGTCTTAAACTGCCTGGGGTCGACATCCTGCGGATGTCACCTTCAGGAGCCCTCATTGTTTGCTGGCCTAAGAACAGAAACTCTTTTTAAAGAAGTCTAACTTAATTAGCTCAATTTATCCAAGTTTTTAGTTCACATCAGTGGAAGTTATGTGTGCAAAAAAGGATCTCTATTTGGGACATCCCAATCTTCTCTTCGGATTTGCATGATAGATGCAAGTTGGCTGCTTTGCCCTCAAATACACAGTGATCTGAAGGTCACAAGTTTGAATCCCTAAAAAGCCCACTTTATTTGGTAATAATTTTATTTGCATAGATTAGAAACGGCAACAATGGGAAACACCGTGCAGGCCACATGTGAAGTTGAAAGCCCAGTAGAGAATGTCCTTCTGTTGTAGAAAGGTCGGCGGGTAGTGTCCGTTGCTTACTAATTCTAACTGACAGTTCTGGTCACAACCGAGCCCGGTTGTAACCGCGATGATCCGAGGGGTAGAAACAGACTCACTGGCATAACAGGTTTCTCTGACATTGTTCACCAAGATGGATCCGGCCAGGTAGAGTCAGATGCAGCAGTCCATCAATGGGCTCAGGGAGACCATGCACAGCGGGTGTCTTCAGTTGTGCCTCTGAAAGCGCTGTGTAGGGGTAGCACATGAGAAGGTAGGTACCTGTTAGTTAGGTGTAGGATGTATGGCAACGCTAACGGTGATCTCAGTTATCTGCAAGACTGAGGACGCCCCGCTTACTGCTAGTTTGTTGAGAACATAAAATATGCACTGCGTCAATACCTTTTGCAACCAATTTCCACTCACTTTTGTTTAGCTAGATGTTGTGAGATGATCATTAATGTGTTGTAGGCAGGGCGGTCTAGACGGATTCTTGATTGCAGCCTCGCCTTGTTGTGGGAATGGAAATGGCCATGTTGAAGACCGCTGAGTGCTCGTTCTCAGACACGCTGTTCTGATCTTATGGCGACGTCAGAGGAAGATTTGGGGTCAGAGCCTCTGTCATCTCATGTTCCGATGCCCTTTCCCGGTATTTCGTAATGTGTATGAAGAAATTAGCTTGTTGTAAGGGGTAAAATGCAGCGTCGAGGAGACAGGGCTCCGGCTCAAGCAGTCATTTTGCTCCATTTCAGGTCATGCCTGGAATATCACCATAGTTTTGAGTGTGGGAGTCCTTATAAAGGCGTCATAAAAGTGGAAAATATTTTCACAAATGTCCTGCTGGGTATATGCAGGATCACCCTGCTCATTTACGATAGCCAGGATGGGATGTTGATGACGGTCCTCTAAGAGGATCCAGGCTAATAGTCGGCTGTATTTATCTGCCTCAGAGTGGGATCTAGCTGTATAAGTTGACCAATCTAAGCAGCAGAGGTTTTCGGTCAGCACCGCCTCCTCTTTATGGAGGTCACAAAGGACCAGTCTTGCTGCGGGGTCTCTTCTCTGCACTCAGCGTCTAAATAAGCCCTGTTCTACTCGTAGCAGTCCTTGATACCTAGGTTTGATACAATGACCATAGACCGCCACTTTCATTACCTCCCATTCTAAGGCTCTCAAAGAGGTGTTCTCTTCATTTTGATCAAAGTACCCTATTAGTCCAGTGGCTAGTGTCTCTCTCAGTGATCCTTCCCTTGCGTATAGGCTAAAATGAACCTGCAGCTCTCTGTCTTCATATTTTCAGGAGCAGTAGAGAAATCGGAAGAATTGAAGAAAACATAACCAAACATACTGTGATTTGGTATTGGTTCACTAACGAAGTGGTAACTTTTTGTAAAGAGTCATAAAGTGCTATTTCAAGCAATTATTGTTAGTGATTATACTTAGTGCCCAGGGCACTGTTTGGATCCATTCTGTGGAGTGTTATTGAGAACTTTTAACATTCTCATAAATTTGTTACGCTGACATAAATAGTACTGATGAGTACAGCTCTGATTAGTGGAATTTTATTATAATGAATGGAAATTCTGGAGAAATGCTCTTTTTACTGATAAAAAAGATGAATTGACTTCCACAGTTCCTTAGAGTGTCAACCAAACTCACCATGGGTAGGTCAGTCTGAGGGGCTGCAGGTAGTTTGTGAACATCAAGATATGGATTTATGGATAATAATGAAGTTACTTCTCACTAATTACAAAGTTCTTGGTCGGGCCTGATTATTGATTAGAAAACAGGAGCATTTCACTGAACAACACTTCACAAAGCAAGGCATTTGATACGTATAAACATCAGTAGTTAAGGAACCTACATGGCTTGGCTTGGCTTGACTGTGGCCATCTGTTAGTTCCTACAGTGTGTGTATCTACATCCCTCCAGGCTGGACCATCACTGTTTAAGATGTCTGCCGTTTAATTGCCACCTCTCTATTTAGAAGACCAGGCAGGCAAGATCTAAGGTCCAGTTGTGGTATTGGGCAAAGGTATATCTGTCAGAGGAATTTTCAGATTGGGACAGAGAAGACATCTTGTCTAATAAGAGAGTTAATCCCTGGCCCCAGTCAGTTTTCCTGCACAAATTATCTTTCTGTGGTTTACCTGCTCAATGCTGTACTTAAACCTTCTCTCTAGGTGATGTTAATATCCTTCGTATACCTCTTGATGCGTATTGAACGAGATTTTGTGTCTGGTCTCGTTTATGCATTGATATTTATATAGTGTAATCCTGTTTGAGAAGCTGCAAAGTGTGGTACACTAAGCAGGGTTAGCAGATTAGTTGAGACCGGAAAAGCCTAATGTGCGAAGTGACGTTTACCTAGATGCTAGGCATGAAGTGGAGAAGGCTTGCCTCTTGTGGTTTTTGTTTTTACATTCCTTGACTTTCAGTCTGGCAAAGACCTGGTGGTATGTGTTGTGTTGCCAAGTGAGATATTTAGGGGGATATTCACAAGGACTTATCTCCGATTTATCTCCACCTTAACGCATCAAAAGTGGAGACAGATTTAACACCCCATTCACAAGCTGGTGCAAACTGCAGACAATGCCAGTATTCCCGCGATAACTGCCCCAAAATTTATCTCCACGGCGGACACCACCAACTAACCCTAATGAGATGCAAGTAGGCGTTCCCGTACAAAAACACACGAAAAAACCACAACACCACTTTCACAATGAACTGCCAGTTCTGCGAAGCGAACCAAAAACAGGCGATAAGCGCGGTAGCACCAGGGATTTAACACCTGCCTTTTTCTGGTGCTAAGCAGGACGACTACCCAGAGCAAGAAAATGAGCCCAGCCAAGAGCCACAACTGAAGACCCACAGATACCATGGAGACAATTATCATGCAGCTCCGACACCCATGAGGGCCACAACACCCACTGCCACCACCCCCAGATCCACCCGGACATACACAAAAAGCGCATGATGACGCACATTGCCAAAAAAAACACACATGTGTGGCCAGAAGAACAAGAAAGAGTCACACAGCACTGAAATAACAACCAAAAACTTTATTGAAATACAACACAATACACCAATTAGGAAGACTCCTGTCGGGTCCGTCAAGGACAATCTCGACGTCACAGCCTGGAAAATAAAGCACTAAATCAGGACGTGTGTCATGCGCACATCAAAGGAGCGAGACACAGAGAAACAGAGAAGGAAAGAAAGCCATGTGTTTATTGCAGGCCTGGCGCTGCTTATCGCTGATTTGCTCATCGCGCTTTGGCCCATTGCATGTTTTTTCGCGTTGAGGTTTGTGTTTTTATCTCCATCGAGGTGGTTGTATCGCGGACATTGGCCGCGGTTTTGGCGGACTATCGCATGGTACCGCTGTATTGTGAATTCCACGTTGACACGGGGTTATTTTCCCGCGATAGGCTGCAATGTGTAAAGTTGCGTTAACATTTTTTGGAGATGTTTAGCACACGTTCTTGTGAATGTACCCCTTAGTCTTTCTGCCAAGTAGAATGCAGTACTAATTGTCAATTTTGTGTAGATGCTGCAAAGATCCACAGTTGTAGTAGGGATGTGATTTGATTTTTTAAATCCTTAGGCTCGATGCGCAGCAGCAGGGAGGAGGCTGTTCAGTAGTGTCAGGCTGGCTGCAGGAATCTCTTCAAACAGGGCATTGCCACAATTCCCTTGGGCAATGCCTTGGCTTGTCCTTATGGAGGTGTGGCTGGATTCTGCATGGGAGTGATAGAGCGTACCACACTGCATGTTTCCTTGGCAACATGTGTTTTGGAAACATCATATTTGATGATGCATAGAAGTGAATTTATGTTTCTGGTGCGCTGTGCTATGAATCAGTCTTCAGAAAAACAGAAGAAAAGCACCACAACTTAAACACATTTAAAATAGAGAAGAGATGATGATTCTTGTTTATAAAAGTGCTTTTAGCAATACTAAGATAAAAACATTAAAAAGTCAAGAAAACCTATATCACACGTAAAAATATACTCTTGCTCAAGTGAATATGACGTGATAAAACCGGATTCTTATCTATCTTACCATCACCAAGAATCCTCTCAGGTCGCCAGGATCTTTTTATCTGCTAAAGAGTGTAGAGGGGAGGAAATCCAATCTTTATTACATAATCAACAGAATCAAATTTGAACTCTAAAGGACCACTGACTCCGAATCTCAAATTTTGGGGATTTATTACAAAGCCAAAATATATTTGCACATACAAGCACCTCAACACGAGGTTAAGAAAGTAAATGGGCACTAATACAAAAAAGATCCTACGCAGGAGTCTCATCCGACTCAGAATAAGAATAGTCAGCTCTAGAAGCATCAGGCAGGCAATAACCACTCCAATCTCGATATTAGAAGTCATTAACCTAAAAGAAAATTAGTTAGTCTATCCCTACTCTATCTCTAAAGTGACATCCCTACTTAGCATTTTTCCCAGGCAGAAGGATAAAAGGTGTCAGAAGTGAAGACTTCTTTAGAAGTACACTCACTTAGTCAGAGCTCGTTCTAAAATGCTCCTTCTAGCTTCCCATCTAAACCTCAACTGCTCAACCCACAGGGCACTGTCCCTAATTCAAAATCCCAAAAACGTAGAACACGCCCTCGGCACACCTCTTCAGCCAGGTCTTCTCCCAGTGATTTTCCAGTGAAACTTGTCTCCCTTCCAACGACGGTTTACTCGTCCTTGGGTCCCAGGCACCTTCTTCGCCGAAAGTATCATCCCTGCATTCCAATATACTCCCATGTTGGCTTCTCATACCATCCTAACTCCTGAAACAAAGGGTTCGTTTCTCTAACGAGCTAGGTGTCCTTGCACCTACAACAGAAACATGGGAACAAGAAACTTTCCACTTCTCTGAGATTTTCTAACGTCTCTAAACTCAAAGCCTTACCAAGGGAAACATTTCAGCCTACATTATTTAGCTAACATAAGAGACGAACAGGCCTTTCTCTTAAACGTATACAAGATCATGCCTTTACACAATTTAAACACACACTACTAGAATCACACTATAAGCATTGATTTCATTGCACTTCATATATGAATAAGCAAACTACACATGCAGACTTTAATATGGTGCATTTTTAAACCAAATGCATCACATTACACGAAAACCAATCATTATGCATTGACTAAAATACATTTCAATTTACTACCACATTGAGCTTCATAAATGACATGGTTACATTTCTAATTCGTTCTAATAAATGCTACTTTAGTAATACAATTCTAAGGCACACGTTAATATCGCTCCACTAAATATGTGGGTGCGAACTAACAGTGATTATAATGCACCCCAACAAATTTCAGAACAACATGGCGTTCTATCAGACGTATTCAACTCATGTTATAGTTAGGATTTTTTTTTAAAGTTCTTGACCTAGCAAACGTTTTGCTTTACTGTGGAACACAATTAATGTTTGCATCATATGGTTCTCAAAGCAGCAGTGGTTTTCAAAAAGGACAACGCGTTGAAAAATCAGCCGTAAAAGAGTTCAGTTATTTTAAGGATGAATTGGCAGTGCTACAAAAATGTGTCACAAAATACTGGTTGCAAATTGAATTCAGTACTTTTGCAACCAGCAAAGGATTTTACGAACCAACTGAAGTACTAATAAAAACAAGTTTATTTTTTCCAAAGTTTGTTGGAGAGTTGGTAGTGGTCTCCTGGGCCACTGACTATTACCAAATAAACTCTTTTTTTTAATTCACAATGGGGAATGGGTCCCAAGATGACCCCTTCCTTTTTGAAGATGCTTTACTACCCCAACTCAGAAGTTGGTTAATTTTTTCAATGTTTTGCGCCTGGATTTTGGTCGCAAAATATTTATATACTGAATCGGTATTTAGAAGGAACACCTACAACACGCCCCTCACAAATACCTATTCAGCATGGGTTTGCATTCCAATTTTAGTGACTCCAAAAATGGGACTGGTGCATTCAAAAAAAGCATTTTAACAGAAATCAAATCGGAGTGTTTGCACCATTAAAATGCTGTTTCACCGGTCTACAGTGTCTCCTTGGTCCTCCAGTTTGCTAACGGACGTACTGCAATCCATTAGAAACAGGATAGGGTCCTGTTATTTGACCAGTGGGACAAAGATATGAATGAATAGCTGATTCCAGAAGACATAGGCATGATCGCAGTCCATACTGACCCGAAATTGAGAGACGATCTGGAAATCTGGAGAGAAATGTATAGATCTAAATACGCATGGGCTGATACAGGTGCTTCCGACTGAGGGAGTGCTTATCTGATATGTGGAGAATTTCTTTTTTTGTGAACAGTGACATTGAGCGCCTAATATACCTCAATCTAACAAAATTCAGTAATGAGGTTTGACAATTGATAAGTCGATTATACTTGTGAGTGCATTTGTTTATCTCCCTTATTGTTGTGTTTTGTCTTTCTTTTTCTCTGTTTGAAAAATAATACCCATTTAAAAAACAGGATGAAGAGACACTCATATAAATAAATAAATATTTCGCAGAAATGCTGTTCATGTCTTTTTCTTGTTAGGCAGCTAGAATGCAAAAACCAGCAACAGACTGACCTGCAAGAGACAGAATTTAAAACATAGCTGGCATGTTCAAAATTAAAAAGGTGTACCTTTAATTGCAACATGTGCATATATGTTGTGGATAGTTTCTTTTTTGCTGTTTTCATGCCCAACGTAAATAGTTAATTTCCATAAAACTCCGTAGATTTGAAAACATTTCGATCTCTTTCGAAGTCATAATAACTTTGAGAATGTGCCACAGAATATGCAACATAAATTGCCCTCATTCGATTAATATGTTGCCTAATCATCCTTTTCCTGACAGAGAGTTCAGCTAACCCTGCTTGTTACTTCCTCCCTACATTGCCACATATGTACAGTGGCTTGCATTCTGCCCAGGGTCGATGCAGTGATGCAACAATTGAAAAGCAGATTATGGCAGGTGCTGTGTCTCAGTGGTGTAATACAACCAGTGCAAGAAACACAGGCTCACATCCTCCTGCCTCTGATTCAGGGGTATATTCACAAGAACGTGTGCTAAACATCTCCAAAACATTTTAACGCAACTTTACGCCTATTGCGTGAAAATAACCCTGTGTCAACGTGGAATTCACAACACTGCGGTACCATGTGAAAGTCAGCCGAAAACTTGGCCAATGTCCGCGATACAACCACCTCGACGGAGATAAAAACATAAACCTCAATGCAAAAAACATGCGAGGGGCCCAAACGCGATAAGAAAACAGTGAAAACCAGAGAGAGGCCAGCAATACCCACGTGTAATGCGGGAAAAAGCACAAGAACAACATACGGAAAATGCCACTAAAAAACGACATCAACTGCGGAGTACCACGGATGCATCCTAACCGACTGCAGAGGACAACATAAACCCCACAATCCCCACGGAGGAACACCCAGGAATACAGCACCTGTTGAAGGCCAATGAGAAGAGGAAGAGGAAGATGGGGTACAGTCTCCAGGAAAAACGGATTATCGCCATGGATGAGCCTGAACACCACCACCAACTGCACGTCAACCCCAATGTGTCATTGGCAACAAAGAGGCAAAGATGGCACACCACCTCGGACCATGTGAATGCTGTTGCATGGCAGAGGAGGCCAATGGACGAGCACAAGAGGCCCTGGACTGATGTGAGTGACAAAACCAAGCAGAAACTAGCTGCCGACACGAAAGCAGCAACGCACCCCGGAGGAGGGGGCTAGCAGAACACCAGGAGCTGAATGACATGGAGAATATGGTGGCCACAGTCACCAGTCGGGAGACGGTGACAGGAGTCGGGGATCCGGACACTGTCCAACATGACCCGACACCACATCAACAGGGTGCGCACCGACCAGGGAGTGGGTGGACAGGGGGAGATGGGCCCAATGGCACACATGCACAATTAAGCAGAGCACACTGCACACCCACAATGACTCAGGATCATGTCCCTGATCCCACGGGAACACTTCAGCACACACACAAACATTAAGTAGTCCCACGTACACCATGTACCCAAAGGGACACCCACACAACACATCAACAAGCATACAACCAACACATGCACACGTGCCAAACACAGCAAACATGCACATATGTCAGCCACACTGACAATGCAAGAGACACCACATGACCAGTTGCATGGCTGCAGTCCAATCACCATGACAATGTACACGGCATGACACTAAGGTGGCTGAGTGCGGACCACAACTGGAAAGGAGCAGGTCACACTCAGACACAACCACCTGCACAACGACGCATCTGTGGACAAACCATGCCCAAGGGACACAACTCGACAAAGAGCACAAGTTATCACCGTGGAAGCACAGAACTGACAGGCACACCGCATGAAAGGGACCAGTGGCAGACAAATCAGAGCCGCAGGAGCGAATCACCCACAGTGCAGAATACGCACATAATTATAAGTACACCTCGACATTGACAATATCCCGGTACAAACAGCAACACCTCCACAACGGAACACAGGACACAACTGATACCGCAAATGTGCACAACATGGCAAATAACATCTGGCACAGCAGGAAACTGTGACATGACAATGTACAAGTACAACCTGTAACCTGCAAATATGTTTTATTCACACATGCTGTGCTTATGGACATTTAATACTGTCCCATGAGTGCCAGGGATGGTCACATTGTCACGTGCTCATGAGAAGTAATTGTCAATGATGGTGTTCATACAAGCCATTCCTGCTGCAGCTGCAGTGGGATGTGGGCCACCTGCCCCATCGTCCCCATCATCGTCCGGTACTTCTGGAACTGGGATCCATGGGGCATTGGTGCATACACAGATGTTGTGCCTCATACAACATGCAATGATCATCCTGGACGCGATGTCCGGGCTGTACAGGACCTTTCCACCTGTGCCACCCAGGCACCTGAAACGTGTCTTCAACACGCCAAATGTGCGTTCTGTGGTAAATATTTAAATTACCTGTACTATTTTTTATGCGGAAAAGTCTAGTAAGAATAACTCAGTCAAAATAAGAGGCAGAATCCGTGGTATTAGAGGTTCTGAAAAGGGCTTTATTCCTTACAAAGGAATTATGGTTCGAACCAGGCAATCTTATTCCATCACCACGAAGGTTCAGAAAGGGATAGACAATACATTATTGACAAGTAACAATATATATATGAAAAGCATTGCATTAAGACAGATGCAGGAGGCGTAACAGCTGATAATACAGATAAGAACACACATACGTAATAAAAATAGGCGTAATAACAGGCGTATACCAGAAACGTCATTTAAAATGATGTCACAAGTGGGTGGATCCATAAGGGAATCCTGCAGTGTCAGCAGAAATATTTGGCAGAGATGCGCGCGCAGCCGCATGACGTGTGATTGACGTGCAACTAGAGGGTGAAGGGGAATTGACATTTAGTTCTACATGTGGAGACAGAAGTCTGGGGGTCAGGTCAACCCAATCCCAAATCGTATCTGATATCTTTGTTTAAGGAACTGTTTTATCCAAAAGGAAAGGTCTCTCGGACGGAATCTATTCTATACTGACTGTTAGTGCATGTACAAGCGTCTATGTGTCTACATGAGATGCGAGGGGGCAGGAATCTTCCATGATAACAGGGGCTATGAATTACTTGCATGAAGACAGCGAGGCCGAGCTCTTTGCTCGGTAGCTGGAAGGATGTTTACCTAAACTACTAGACAGGAATGCATTGGATGAGGAGCGGAGCAGATAACTTGAAGGCTGAATACAGTTTTTGGCAGGCAACAGTCCGCGTCAGGCACCGTTAGCCGCGCAGGGAGTAGGACAAAGTTCATGGATACGGATGCAGGTCCAAGCTGGAGCATTTCAGAGGCAGAAGCAGGAAAAGGCTTGATGACAGAATTCAGGGCCTACTTGCCTGAACTGTAAAACGTGAAAAGTGAACCATATAAAGTCGGTGGCCAATCATACTTAGGAATGGAATATTCGACCCATTCATGGCAGATCTGAAAGAGGACAGGTTGACGTTGGACGTACATGTATTTGCGTCTTCATAGCTGAAACTGGAGGGAACATACATGTACTTGTAGCATGTACATGGAGCCGTTGGGGTCTAAGATAGGGGACACAATTGACCATAAAAATTCATATTTCCTCATTCCCTCCTTGTCCCCTACGGACCCTTATGAAATATCTATCTTCATCAATCCATCGATCTGTTCATATAGCATCATTTGTTCTTCTTTCTTCTTCCGGGATCTTGAATGAAAATTCGAAGGCGGGATACACGATGTGACACACAGACCACAAATCGCTGGCCCACATTGTAGACACAAGCAGCAACTGAATAGAATGAGAAAGCCAATACCTAGGAAGGATAGGATCCTCCATCCCCAGGCTGACAACACGCTCCAGAACCAACCGGACCAAGTCCAGGTGCCTGGATTTTGGTGTATCTGGCTTGCGATCTTATGAAGTCGAGTTATGGCTTTATATACTGACGGCGCGTTTTCTGGTATGAAAACACAGCAACTTGATCCGATGACCCTACAAGCTCCGCCCCTATCGGCCAGGATGACGTCAAGGACAAGACGATTTTGAAGAACAACAATCCGCATCGCAGACTGTTCCTCTGTTAGGTTGCCTAATGCGGAAGTAGTTTCATTCACTACTGCTTCAAGGGTTCTAGTTAATCTACGTATCAGCTTACTATTAGTGACTGTACCTATGTAGGGAAAGAAACCTTTATTGAAATCTGTGTATTGCTCCCATGCTGTTTCGGTGTAGTCGACAATCGGGAGATCTCTCTGCTGTCTATTGTGTACTAAATGGGTATTCCTATGGTAATCAGGCGGGGCTAGGAAAACAGGTGGCAGAAGGAATGCAATGTAACAGGTACCATCCCAGTCTAGGGGTAGGCGTATATATGCGGTGTGACCACAGATGAAGTAGGAGTGACGAGAAGCTCTAAATGTAGACTTGCCTTTATCACTGAATTCTATTACAGTGGTACATTTACTATGGCCCATGTGTATTGAACCATTCTTTCTTACACATAATTCGCCTCTAACTGGAAATACTGACATAGCGGGCAAGATTGGTGTAGCTTCGGATTCAACATTCAGGATCATGAGATTAAGTGTAAAGTTACCTAATCCATATACTTCATTTTCTAGATCAGTTCCTGTTCTTTTGGGAAGTCCCTCCTTGTTAGGGTAGCAGACTTTAAGTAAAACTATGTTCAGGTTTCCCCAAACCCAGTTGTCTTGATAAACTACTGAATTTGAATCTAGGGAATTAATCAAACTAAACCATGCTCCACAGGAGCCATTGTGTGTGAATGGATACGGAAAGAGAGGCAGAACTCCCTTGTATTTCTGATAGGGAGGGAGTCGGCCACATATCCAACAATTTGTAGCATTGCTGGTCTGATGAGAATGATGTAACATACTAATGAATGTGTTGTTGCGCAGTGCAAATCTATAGGACAACTCATGCGGGGGTAATTCGCTAAAAGAATGTTCGGCAGTAGCATTGAAAGCACGCTTGGAAATAGGGTAATACATGTGTAATAATATACTGGCAATGATAATCAGAAGACTTAGGAAAAACATAATTAACAATGTCACTGTGCAGTGACTACGAAGTGATTTACAGTACGCATGTTTCTTGAGCTGTTTCTGTCTATTTCTCTCTCTATTTCGGTCTAGAGGATACATGTCAGAGACAAATTCAACCGATTCACCTTGGAGAGGACTTAAACAATCAAATTGTCTGACTTGCTAGACCTTAGTTTCAGTTTATAGTTTTCTTTTTCTGTCTTGTCAACCAGGGGAAGTTTTGAGTCAGTCTGTGAGGGAATGCAGGGCTGAAAATTCAAGTCGGATGATAGTCCATGAATTTTTTTTGATATGGCTCGAGTGCAACCACCCTTTACGTCCCTCAATCTTCACGGCTGTCCTTGTGGTCAATAAGACGAGTTTAGGCGACTGCCAGCGAGGCTCCAGCGGGTTCCTTCTGTCGAAGTTCCTTACAAGTACAAGATCTCCCGGAACCACATCATGGGGCTTCACCTCAGTGTTATCGGGAAAAGCTGCAGCTACCTGTGAACGACAAGATTGTAGTGCAGACATCAAGGAAGCCAGGTAATCTGTCAGCATATTACAATCAACATCAGTTATCTTACGAGGTATAGGCGTCCCCCACATATTTGGTGGTCTACCGAAGATCACCTCATACGGGGATAGCCCTGTTCGAGAGTGTGCTACCATTCTCATGTAAAAGAGCGCAACTGGTAAAGCTACTATCCAGTCGACACCTTTTTCTCTACATACTTTGGACAGTCTAATTTTCAAAGTTTGATTATGCCGCTCCACGAGACCTGCTGCCTCGGGATGTCGGACACAGTGGAATTTCCATTGATAGCCTAACAGAAGTGAAACATGTTTCATTAACTCGGATGAGAACGGTTGGCCATTATCTGAGTACACGACACGGGGCAAACCATACCGTGGGAAGAATTCTCGAACTAACTGTTTGGCAGTAGTCGGGGCAGTGTAATCTGAGACGGGATACGCCTCTGTCCACCGGGAAAGAGCGCATACAACTACGAGGACATATTTGAATCCTCAACATCGTTCCATCTGGATATAATCCATCTGGAGGACTTCAAAAGGGTGATCGGGGGGTTGAAATCCACCCTGTTCTACTGGTACGCCTTTTCCTGGATTGAACTGACAACAAATCATGCAGGTACGTACTTTCTGTTTAGCTGCTGCTCGCAAGTGTTTATTGAACCAAATGTGTTGAATACTGTCTAGCATAGCTTTCTCTCCTAGGTGCGCTGGACTATGTATTGTGTTAATGATGACTTGAACCATTGAGTCGGGGAGAAACCATATAGATTTTCCCTTCGTCATCCATCCTTGATCTGTTTGGATCCCTCCTAATTCAGTCCATCTCTTTATTTCTTCTGGGGTAGCATGTGTCTGCATGTCAATTACATCAAGGGCGGGATCCTTAACTGTCATGCAGTGTGTTGGTGTCGGAACTATTGTCTTTGTCGTGTCAGTTGTATGAGTCTGATTCTGAGCAGTCTGTTTAGCTGTTCTGTCAGCTAGGTCGTTACCCTGAGAAATAATGTCAGTCACTTTTGTATGGGCTTTACACTTCATAATCGATATTGCAGTTGGCAGATGTATTGCATCTAACAGAGCTTGAATAAGGGGACCGTGCTGGATGTGGGCACCGTGAGAAGTTAAATAACCTCTCTCTCGCCAAAGCACGCCGAAGTCATGGACGACTCCGAATGCATAACGTGAATCTGTGTATATGTTGACTTTCTTATTTTTGGCTTGAATACAGGCTTGTGTCAGAGCGATGAGCTCTGCTGCTTGAGCTGACAAGGTATCGATACAATTTGTTTCAATAATTTCAGTGTCTGTTGTGACTGCATAAGCGGCCACTAACTCTCCTGTACTTGTTCTCATGCATGAACCATCTACATATAATGTCAGGTCTGGATCTGATAATGGAATATCTGTCAAGTCTTGTCTAGGTTTCGTCGTAATAGTGATAACTTCAATACAATCATGTGCCAATGGGTCTGTTCCACTTAATGGCAAAAGTGTGGCAGGATTTAATGTACTACAATGTCTGATTTCTATGTGTGGTTGGAACAATGTCAATTCATAACCCGTCAGTCTTGCTATAGTCAAGTGTTGTGTTTGGGTCCGGTTCAAGAGAACCTCTACTGCGTGTGGTACTTGTACTGTCAATTGATGTCCTAACACTATGGCATCGCTTTGTCTGATTGCTAAAGCTGTTG
The DNA here is from genome assembly GCF_964204655.1 of Triturus cristatus. Lineage (NCBI taxonomy): Eukaryota > Metazoa > Chordata > Amphibia > Caudata > Salamandridae > Triturus > Triturus cristatus. The sequence goes on from NC_140589.1 coordinate 1,638,454,210, forward strand.
CTGCGACTGATTTCAGGCACGCAGGAAGAGCCTGAGCTACGGGATCTAATGTACTAGAAAAATAAGCACATGGCTTGTGCGATCCTGCTTGTTCCTGCGTGAGTACTGACAAAGCAGTACCTTCACGTTCTGTAACAAAAAGTGTAAAACGTTTGCTGTAACATGGTGTTGCTAAAACAGGTGCTTGGCATAAAGCTTTCTTTAAGCTTTCAAAAGCTTGTGTATGTTCCTGAGTCCAAGGGAGGACAGTCGATGTCGCTGCCTCCTGTGTTGTCAACTGAATGAGTGGTTTTGCTAGAAATGCATATTGAGGGATCCACTGCCTACAGTACGAAGTGAGGCCTATGAATGCCCGTACCTCCTTTTGTGTCTTGGGTGTCGGCATGTTAACAATTAACTGGATACGGTCGGGTGTAAGCTGTCTTCCCCCCTTGGACAGCAAGTGCCCAAGGTACACAACTTGCTGGACACAGAATTGCAGCTTTGAAGGGGACACTTTGTGCCCCTTGTCGGCTAGGAAATGTAAAACCGTCAGTGATGCTTTTTCACATTCAGATTCGCTTCGGGCGGTGATCAGCAGATCATCGACATATTGAAGCAGGGCAGTGTTAGCCGGCATGTGGATACTGTCAAGTTCTCTTTTCAGTGCTTGGCTATAGATGCTGGGGCTTTCTGTGAATCCTTGAGGTGCGCGTGCGAATTTAAAACTTCGTCCATTTAAACTGAATCCGAACAAATATTGGCTTTCCGGATCTATTGGGACGCTAAAGAAAGCGTTCTTAAGATCAATTACAGTAAAGAACGTTGCTTCTGAATCTATAGCTGTTAGCAATGAAGAGATATCTGGGACCACGGGGTATTGTGGTACAATGCATTTATTTAATTCTCGCAGATCAATAACTAATCGATATACTGGTGGTGCTTTTGGATCAGTTTGTTTAAGAATCGGAATTATCGGGGAATTACATACATTGGAGTCCGTTTCTACAACCACTCCTTGTGCAATGAGCTCGTCAATGATTTGCAGTAAAGCCACAACAGCATCTGGTGGTAACTTGTATTGTCGTATTCGTGGTAATACTACTCCTGTTTTGAGTGTGACTCGATATGGTGTAATGTGCATACAACCAACATCAGTGGGGCCTTGCGCCCATAAATGTGTGGGTAAATTCTGTAACCGGTGATCCATGTCTCTGGACACATAGTGACCTTTAAAGTCACGCAAAAATAGTCGTACTCCTTCCGGAGAACAACATATTACAGCTCCTAGAGCCTTCAATGTTTTTATACCTAACAAGTTTTCTGGGCATGATTTCGTAAGCAATAGATCTGTAGTCCGTGTTAATGGACCGACTGTGAATGCAAGTGGTTGCGATACTTCGTTAATAGTGGGCTTTCCTGAAAAACCAAGGGAAATATTTTGTGAGCCTGAGAGGGGTGCCCCTGGGACTTCGCTGTGACTGATAGTGGTTCTGCTTGCCCCTGTATCGAGTAGAAACTTTCTATCTTCCCTAATACGTGACTCTGTACGTAAGGACCTTCTTGATCTACGGGAACCTCAATAAGGGGTAGGCCAACTTCCCTCTCTAGGCTATTTCATGTGTAGCGCTGATACTCTGGATAGTCATTTTGTGCATACTGGTACATCTGTTGTGTCGTGTTTTGTGTTGCAGCAATAGGCTGTGGCTGTTGTTGTGGTTGTGGTGCGGTCTGTTGTACAGCTGGCATAGGCTGTATATTCTGAGGTACTTGTTGTTGGATCTGATCCTGTCTAGGCGGACGTGGTCTCTCTTTCGTTATACCCGTAGAGATATTATGTTTCAGAACTGCGCAATCGTGTATATAATGACCTGGCTGTTTACAATAGTTGCATGTCCCTCTAACAGGACCTACTGAATCATTGGACTGTGTCGTACCCTTCTTATGACCGTCAGCTGGAACTGACTGAGCAACAAGCATTTTCATTTTCGTGTCTTTCATACGTCTTTGTTCATTTTCTTGTTCTTCTCTAATTCTATTGTGATGATATTGTAACATTTGTAACATCTGTGACGGTGTGTTACCTTGCCAGGTACTCTCGAATTTTAATACTCTATTCTTAACTTGGGGCAGGGAATTTTCAACTAATTTTGTTACAAACAGATGTGGATACGAGTCACTACTTGCTTTTATGCCACTATTGATACCAAAACATTTTTCAAATCGGGAATAGAAATCACTAGTGTCTTCATCTTGTTTTTGTTTACAGGCTGAAATTGCACCCCAATCTTCCTTTTTCGTAGTTAATAAACGTGGTAGTACCTGCACTAATAATCCTGGTAATGCTGTAGTCTTTTCCCCAAGCCCTGAACCTGCAGCTCGGGCTTTTTCTTCGTTTTCTAATGCTGTCCACTCTATCTTTTGGTCTCCCACCTCCCATTCCTTTTCTTTGAGTTTCTCGTAAATACCGGCAGGCAATAAAACTTTCAATATTTTCATAATGTCAGGATAAGTATACTCTCCCATCAGTAACATGTCTTTTATTTCACGGTGGAAACCTGCTGGGTCTTTGTCATGGCTGGGTACTACTTTCTTTATTTCTAATAATTCAATTTTAGTTATGGGCGTGTACACAAACACACACTTAAAAGTATTGTCCTCACCTCTGATCGGGTGCACTTCGCGTAAGGGATTCTGTCTGTCTATGTGATACGTTTTTCTTTCCTTGGGGGGAACTGAAACATGTTCTGGGCATACGAAGACAATGTACTGGTGTCGATATTCTAGAATTTCTTTAATTAAATCAGTACCTGAACCTCTCCATTTATTCGTGAGTAATTCTATCAGTATATCAGGTAGGGGACCAGGATCGGAGTGTTGGCTTCTATATAATATAACGAGGTGTTGTATCATGTATATACCAGCTAAACGCTGTTCGTCTGGGGTAAGATTCAAAAACGTGTGTGCTAACGCATCATCACTGTATTTTTCAGAACTGTCAGCCCATTGTACTGCTGACCTGGCTAATTCTTGTTCATCCATAGAATCGAGCATATGATACCCCCTTCGGTCTCGGAGTAGTTTATCAGCAGCCTGGAATAAGTGTTCAGGGGACTTCGTATTTAGTATAGGGGCTTGAAAATGTCTGTTACATTCTGGACGTATTGGACGTATCGGGTCATTAAAGTATCTGGTATTGTTACAAGGTCTTCCCCTACCTACATAAGCTATCGTTTCTAATTGTCCTGTGGGCATTTCTGATTCTTCCTCCTCCTCTCCCTCTGATTCAGTTTTGTCTGCCTCCAATCTGGCTTTATGTATTCGTTCTACTTCCTTGCGGATCTTTCGGCACATAGCTACTATACATGTCTGTTTATCATGTTTTCCCTCTGATATATTCTGACCCCATCTGGTAAGTACTTGCATTTCATCCTGGTCTACCTCGGACCTATCTCTGTCTCTGATCAAGCAGTTTATGAAGAAACGTAACAGTAGTCTCTGTATATCCACTTTCTGGTATTCCATGGCTTCGTCAATACTTTCAGGGCCTTGCCCTGTTTGGACAAAGCGATATATATTGTCTAAATGTTTAATCATTCCTGGTAGTGTCGTTAAATACATTGAAGCTCGTCGTATACGTAGTGATGATAGCAGCATTCTGTCATTTTTACCGGGCACTGGATCATATCTACAATCTACAAGATGTTCCTTAAACATGTCGAACGTTGCTATTTGGGGTGTACGTTGGTTTGCTAAATCTCTAAGAGACGATTTACTTCGTAATGGTGGCGTGGCGAAAATTGCTGCCGCACCTCCTGTCGCACCTTCTGAGGTGCTAGGCATAAAAGGATTTGTGGGATGTAAGGTAGAAACTGTGGATGCAGGAAAAGTTGGATTGTGCGGAGGAGTTTGTGGTTGCGGAGTTGGGGGCGGATGATCTCGAGGTTGAGCACCATCGACAGGTGGCGTGTGTGGTGGAACATTAATATATTCGGGAGCTACATCGTCTAAATAGGAGGAAAGGAAAATATCTTTTGCGGTCTTGGGATGTGCTTTAATCAGGAGTAATGGGGGTGGCAAATCTTTCGGTATTTCCGGGGTGGCCTTAGGTAAACCTTCGGCCAAAAGAGGATACATACCATTCATAAGAGTGTTTCGTTGTCTGTCTACTTGTTCTGCTTTTACTCGGGTACCTTCCTTAATTAATATATTTTCTCGGGCTTTATTTGAGTTCTCCCTACTTTTCTCTTCCTGTCTGAGCACTTTCTCCGTGCGCCTATGCGATTCTTTACGCCATAGTTCAATGGCATCTTTCTGTGACTGTCTGGCTTTCTTTTTCCATAATTCTTCTTCTACTCTCATGATGCAATCTGCATCCCATGTCCCAGCTGCGGGCCACCTCTGACTTTCTGCTAGATCCTTGGTGTAGTCTACCCATAAATCAAGATATAGTACGGCATCTAGGCCATGTTTATGATACATAAAATACCCTGGAGTGTCCCTAGGTGGAATGGGAACAGCTTCTTAGAGTACTCCTTTTCTAGTTTTGATCTGTCTTAATTTTGAAAAGAACGGCATCTTTAAACCTTGCTACTTGATTCTTACTTGAACTGGATTTGAACACAATTAATACGATAAACACAATAATGAACACTCATTCATACCACAATTTTAAACACTGTAAACATTTAACATTTAACATTTAACGAACAATGATAATTAGAAGAAAACTAGTTACTGACATAATACTAATACTAGATAATACTGAATTATATACAACACATACTGGATATACTGCTAAACAGTACAGATACACTGCTAAAACAGTGCAGACCGGATTTGTGTACCCAAACCCGTCAGGACCGGCACAAATTAATGTGCACGTCTAAATGCCTCCCCAGCAACGGTACTCACCGGGTAGCACGGAACGGAAGGCCTCGGAACTGAACTGAACTGGACCGGACTGGACTCGACTCGACTCGGAAACTTCGGAACCTGGTGGGCCTCTGTATACCTCGGATCTTGCTCTCTCAGCTAGGCTCTGGTCGGGATACTTCGCACTTCTCACCGCCTCGTCTGGGTGTTGATCGCAGCCTCAGTCACCCCCGCTTGGCCGGAGGGAGATACAGGAAATCCTGCGGGTACGCGTTTTTGTCCGTTCAGCTGTGGCAGGGGACCGGGCCTGCAACGCACCTCCGGCGCGTGAGATGAGAAAGTGTCCCTGTTCGGGCGCCAATTTATGTGGTAAATATTTAAATTACCTGTACTATTTTTTATGCGGAAAAGTCTAGTAAGAATAACTCAGTCAAAATAAGAGGCAGAATCCGTGGTATTAGAGGTTCTGAAAAGGGCTTTATTCCTTACAAAGGAATTATGGTTCGAACCAGGCAATCTTATTCCATCACCACGAAGGTTCAGGAAGGGATAGACAATACATTATTGACAAGTAACAATATATATATGAAAAGCATTGCATTAAGACAGATGCAGGAGGCGTAACAGCTGATAATACGGATAAGAACACACATACGTAATAAAAATAGGCGTAATAACAGGCGTATACCAGAAACGTCATTTAAAATGATGTCACAAGTGGGTGGATCCATAAGGGAATCCTGCAGTGTCAGCAGAAATATTTGGCAGAGATGCGCGCGCAGCCGCATGACGTGTGATTGACGTGCAACTAGAGGGTGAAGGGGAATTGACATTTAGTTCTACATGTGGAGACAGAAGTCTGGGGGTCAGGTCAACCCAATCCCAAATCGTATCTGATATCTTTGTTTAAGGAACTGTTTTATCCAAAAGGAAAGGTCTCTCGGACGGAATCTATTCTATACTGACTGTTAGTGCATGTACAAGCGTCTATGTGTCTACATGAGATGCGAGGGGGCAGGAATCTTCCATGATAACAGGGGCTATGAATTACTTGCATGAAGACAGCGAGGCCGAGCTCTTTGCTCGGTAGCTGGAAGGATGTTTACCTAAACTACTAGACAGGAATGCATTGGATGAGGAGCGGAGCAGATAACTTGAAGGCTGAATACAGTTTTTGGCAGGCAACAGTCCGCGTCAGGCACCGTTAGCCGCGCAGGGAGTAGGACAAAGTTCATGGATACGGATGCAGGTCCAAGCTGGAGCATTTCAGAGGCAGAAGCAGGAAAAGGCTTGATGACAGAATTCAGGGCCTACTTGCCTGAACTGTAAAACGTGAAAAGTGAACCATATAAAGTCGGTGGCCAATCATACTTAGGAATGGAATATTCGACCCATTCATGGCAGATCTGAAAGAGGACAGGTTGACGTTGGACGCACATGTATTTGCGTCTTCATAGCTGAAACTGGAGGGAACATACATGTACTTGTAGCATGTACATGGAGCCGTTGGGGTCTAAGATAGGGGACACAATTGACCATAAAAATTCATATTTCCTCAGTTCAACGATGCCCCTGGTGCGTATGTGGGCTGCATTGTACTGCCTCTGAGTGGGTGTGTTCGGGTCTCGGTGGGGTGTCATCATACAAGGGCAGAGTGCATATCCTTGATCACCTGTGACAGTGCAGGGAGAGAAGAGTCAATACTTGGTTCGGCAGGATGTGATGGCAGGCCCACTAATCCAGTGACGCCTGTGCTGGCTGTGTGTGGGGTGAGTATAAGCCAGCCGTCAGCGAGTAGCTGGTGCTGCCAACAACTCCAACAGTCTTCAGGCACACAGAAATGCAATGTCAGAACAGCAAGGGGGGATGACTTGAGTCGCACAGGGTTAGTGGCCCCGGATGCACAGCGGCCGACACGGACCCACCGCCACGGGACGCTGACCTGCGGGAGACTGGGGTAGGGTCATGAGGGCAGAGCAGGGTCTCGTATGTGTCATAGGTGCCTTCTGCGGAGTGTCACGGGGGTGAATGGGAGGTCTACCCCCAGGGCATGATGCAGAGGGCACATGCCAGTTGCGTCCGACAAAATGGCGGATATGAATGTCACAGACTTATGCCAGACACCAAGTCCGTACCTGCCTGTTGCTGATGATAACCCCCAGGCCACAGGCTCAGACACCAACGATGTTCCACCGGAGGCTGACGGTCACTCACGGCGCACAGGGTTAGTGGCATCACGTGTCGCAGGTTTGCATTGAACAGGTCAACATGTTCCCATTGGGCGCAGGGTCAAGGCTGATTTGCATATGGCTGGGTCCAAACTGGAATGGCATGGTGAGCAAAAAAACGATGGATTTAGACCCAGGTCTCTGTACTGGGGTGAATGTATGACATTGTTCTGCATTCTGTCCATCAATAGCACTTTTTGCATTTGTCACCCCAAGTGGGACGGGTATGCTCAGACGGGGGTGCTGTGCTCTCCATGCCACTGGAATCAAGCAATCCTGGCTGAAGAGGGGTGAAACCCCAAAACCGATCCTAGGATGTTGGTTCTCCGCTGTGTTGGGACCGTCAACCTGTGGGCGATGTGGGTCATGATGCGGATGATGGTTGTCCTTTTGAGGCTGTAGTGGGCAATGACTTCCTTGGGCGTTAAGTGAGACTGGTGCGTTTTCGGTAGGTCCGCTGCCTTACTCTGCGCTGCCTCTGTGGTGGTCCTTCCGGGTCCTGGTGGTGGTGGCGGTCCTGGGGGGGGTGGCGGTGGGTGTTGTGGCCCTGTTGGGGCTTTGAGCTGCATGATGAGTAGCTCTATGGCGTTGTTTGTTCTTCGGGTGTGGCTGAGTGCGGGGCTCCGTTGCCTACTGCAGGTAGTCGTCCGGCTTTACACCTGCAGGAGGCAGGCGTTAAATACACAGACAAGATCTCAAAAATTGAGCAATCCTTCTTCCAATCCTCCAATACATCTTCAATCTCAACCTGCCCCCCACTACTTGCCTTCGATCAAGCAGATCCAATTCATACCAAGGACAACCAGGTCCGCTGCCAACTGAAAAATTATGCTAAGTGGTCGGACTTCGAACTTGTGTTGGAAAACGAGGTCTTCAATATAATTGCGAACTTAAAGCCTACCTCCCACACTATGGACCCCCTCCCAGCCACTATTGTACCAAAACTCAACCACATCACTACCCCTTTCTGGACTAAGATCATCAACTTCTCTCTCACATCAGGCTGTGTACCAGACACCCTTCAATTAGGACAAATCACACTCATACTCAACAAGCATTTACAATGCAATGGTCTCGGCATTGGTAAAGTTAGAGCTATTGGCATTGCTCATGACATTATTTTTGTTTATGTTTTTGTTTTTAAAACATTTAAAGAAACGGCATTGTCATGATCAATGCCAATAGCTCTAACTTTAACAATGCCGAGACCGTTGCATTGTAAATGCTTGTTATTATTACAAATCTGAAGTTGTCGATCACAGCTCCGCCGCGACTGTTAATGAACTGTGTGATCTTGCGCAGGCTACAACGAATTGTTGGAATAAACTACGTCTAAGCGCGTGTTCTTTAAAGGCCGCTTAGCATTGCTGAAAATACCTGCTGCTCTTCCAAAGCGTGGTGACAAAAATCACACTTCTGACCTTTCCCCCAAAGTTAACATGTTCCTTCGCACAAACACGTTCGTTTTAAATGCCTCAGGTGTGGCTTGAGGGGGTCGAGCTCGGTTTAGGGTCACCTGCGCTGCCCTTTCCCTTGTCAAAAAGTTTACATTCCATTAGAGGTAATAGTGCGGAGGAGCAGAGCAGATTAAAGAGGGGGGGGAGAGAACACATTTATTTCACTTACATCTCCTCGTGTTCGTGCAAGTTCAGACAGGGAAAACTTCAAAATACCTCGTTCACTTTAGGGTGATGTATGTTTTTTGGACATGTTAAGATGTTCACAGATTTTCATTAAAAAAAAAATACTGCCCGTCAATTTAGAAACACAGGGAAAAAAATCCGCAGGACAGAGAGTGTACACACCAGGCGGGTAGGAAGTAAGAAACAAAACATCTTCTACATGAGCTACCAAAAACCAAAGAAATGCACCATCCAGCCCTGTAAAATGCATATGTAAAATACAGATATTAGTCAAGGCGCAGTCGGGGTTGTATCCATCTTTTCCACTTATGTGGTTGAGAAAAATATACCGACTCGGCTACAGAACGGCGGCGGGAAGCGAGTTCGCGATCGGCTGCGCACCTACGTTTCGCGGATTCGAAACAAAATAAAAGACAACTCGTGCCCGGTAATTTCCGTTGTGTGGTGAACAGCGCCCTCAGATCAATACACCTCGAAATAGATCGAAGTGTCGAGCACTGGGTTGCGAATACTTCCGTGCGACCTACAACCATGCCACAGATGCAGTGGGCTCAGCGCGCAAAAACCGTGCAAATGCGTCTGCCCGCGCAGGCTCGTTTACCGCAGGCGGTAATCTCGGAAATTAGTCGTAATGTCTGCGTGTCGTTACCGCTGGGCTGTGAACTCTGGCGGCGTCGTTTGCGAAATGCAGATTAACGCTTCTTTTCTGGGTGTTTTTCGAGGGGCGGGGTGCCTGCGAGACACGTTCTTGCTACTTTCAAAACGCCATCCGTGCCTTAAAGTGCTGGGATGCCCGTGTGCTCTGCTGGGAGGCACTTTCGGTTTTTGTTGAGAGAGGAGGTACGAAAAAGGAGAGGGGGCAGAGAAACAAGCAGGAGTGTGTGAGACAGTGAGACGGCGCAAACACAGGCATGCGGTGACTGTGTAAGAGAGGGCGAGGGAGGGAAGAGGGTGAAGGAGAGACAGAAAGAGAGGGCGGTTGGAAGATCTAGGGACGAGGAGGACGCAGAGGGGAAGGCAGCGAGAGGTAACGGTGAGGTGGGCAGAGATATTTACAAACAGAGAAGCAGAGGAAATAGAGATAGACAGGAGACAGATCGTGAGAAAGAAAAATAGGGGTGGGAGGGCTACGTCAGAAGCATTACAAAAACGAGCATTGAGTGCAGCGCGCAGCTGCAGCCATGTGGAGCTCTGATTTTTTCTCAAACTATTTTGGACGCCCTCACGCTCCGCAGCTCACCTTCCATTCACTCGTCACATAGTCGATGTTCCATGTTCCTTCGATCGTGGCTAATCTCTGAAGTTTGGACGGGATGATTTGACGTCACCAGACGTTCGCCTGTAGCGCAACGCCCTACGCTCACTCATCACAGTGTTTTTGAAGAAACGTGAGCTGATTCTTTAAAAAACAAGGCAGAGCAAAAGGTACACCACTGCCTTTCTCCGAGGTCAAGAAGAAATGCCTCGGAGAAAGGCAGCGTCCTTTTCTGATTCGGGGGCGTGTTTTGCTGTTGTCTCCTCCCTGAGACTTCTCGCAAAAAACACGCCCCCCGATCCGAAAAGGACGGGGCCTAATAGGAATGACTGACCGCTTCTCCAATGGCTGGCCAGCATTCAAGAGGCCAGCCAATGGAGAACAGGGGAGAAGAGGGGCGGGTTCAAGCCCCTCTTCTCCAAGTCATTAAATCTCGGAGCGAGACTGCGCAAGCGCATCCTTCGCAGCCGAGACCTAAAAAACCAGGAGCCGACTCTAATGATCCCAACAATCTCAGACCTATCTCTAACCTCCCGTTCCCAGCCAAAACCTTGGAGAAGTGCGTTCTCCAACAACTTAACAAACATATTGATGACTTCGACCTCCTCGACACCTTTCAATCAGGATTCACGAAAGGGTGTAGCACTGAAACAGCCATGCTTAATATTTCTGATGATATACACAGAGCCTTAGACGAAAGTGAAGCCTGTCTTCTCATCCTTATTAACCTATCTGCGGCTTTTGACACAATTAATCACCTAGCTTTACTTGAGACTCTGAGGGCCGTTCTGACATTGATGGCATGGTACTAAAATGGTTTGCTTTCTACCTCCAGCACCGGTCTCAACAAATTAAAATCAATTCCTGTCTCTCTAAGCCAACACGAGTCACACTTGGTGTCCCTCAAGGCTCGATCCTCTCCCCTGCCCTCTTCAATCTCTTCGTGTAACCCCTTACAATAATTCTGAAAGAAGCAGGAGTTAAATATCACCTTTATGCAGATGACGCTCAACTCTACTACAAAATCAAATCACCCAGCGACATTCAACACCTCAATGTCACACTAACCAAATCCAATCCTGGTTTAACGCAAACCACTTAAAGTTGAACCCAGGCAAAACTGAATTAATATTGTTTGCTACAAAAAGTAACCACCTTCCTATCCATGACTGGCTCAAGAACCAGGATGCCCTAAACTTCTCCCTCGCTATAACCGACTCGGGTAAGTCACTAGGCATTACCTTAGACAAGAACTTACTCTTTAAAACACGTGAAGAAAATGTAACGTTTGATTCCCCAAGACGATTTCAAGATTGTTGTTCAATCCCTAGTCCTATCCAAACTGGACTACAGGAACGCCATCCTTACAGGGACGCCAAAAGCTCACCTAGCCCCTCTAAGGTCAGTCCTTAACATGGCTGCTCGAATCATAATGGTGGTTAGAAGGTTAGATCACATCACACCATCCCTCTACTCCCTCAACTGGCTACCCATTGAAGGCAGATGTATCTACAAATTGGCCTGCATCACACACAAAACCCTCCACTCACATTCCCCCAACTACCTTAACAGCAAACTGGTCAAAGCTGGAAAATCCAGATCCCTGAGAAGTTCCAACTCACTTCTTCTCATCCCTCCGAAATTCAAAAAGACAACCACTCAGACCCAATCCTTTTCTGGTAACGTACCCAGGATATGGACCTCAGATGCAACCCCTCCTTCCAGTGCTTCAAAAGGGACATGAAACTCATTCTCCTCAAGAAATACCTTACCGTACAAGTCAATGAACCAAGACTCCAATAACCTAGTTGACTCCCTGCTTATTTGTCCATCATGGATAAGAGGAGATTTGACTGTTTTCAACCTCATGAGCTCCCCCTCTATCCTTCACTGCATGCCAAATTATAATGTGTTGCTTATATCCTCATGCACCGTTATATCTTAGTATGCAATGTATGACTACTTATAATGTTTGGCTTTTATCTGTATGCATCCCTCTGTCATGCTATGTTATGCACCTATGCATGTAAAGCGCTCTTATACCCCCGGGGCTAGCTAGCGCTACATAAAACGTATAAATAAATAAATACCTGCTGCTACCGTGGCTTATCGCTTGGTTTTGACTCGCATCGCGGATCTGGCAGTTCGTAGTGAAAGTGGTGTTGTGGTTTTGTTGTGTGTTTTTGCACGGGAACACCTACTCTGCATCTCATTAGGGTTAGTTGATGGTGTCCACCGTGGAGATACATTTTGGGGCAGTTATCGCGGGAATACTGGCATTGTCTGCAGTTTGCACCAGCTTGTGAATGGGGTGTTAAATCTATCTCCACTTTTGATGTGTTAAGGTGGTGATAAATCAGAGATAAGTCCTTATGAATATCTCCCTCAGTCTTTCATTTTACCACGGTCAGTAAAGTGAGTACTATTAAGTTAGGTAATAAAACATCTATTATCCGTCAATAGTGCCAAGAGGCGTGACAGATTGCGCTACAAATTACAATATTATTTTATGCCACAGAGTTGACTGAATCTTGCAGCAATGAAAGTGTGCATTTGTAACGCTATTGTAAAGTTGTCATTGCATTCTTACACACATCGGCATTAATAAAAATAGATACCAATACTTAGAAAAATACTAATGTATTAAAAAGTGAACATTCTTAATGGAGTAACATTCCTAAGCAACTTGGGACCACTTGAAAATCAAGTCCTATACGTAGGGAAACAATATCTAGATAGGCTCAGTGTACAAAAATGAGTTACAAATATTTCATTTTATTCATATAAAATTAAAAAACAAAATTGACATGGACAACCATAACAAAGCATAAATAACATGACATACAACACAACCATATATACACATTTGACAAATTACTGAAAAGGTCAATGTAAACAAAATCATACAACGAATAATGCAAAATTTATACAGGACAAGATAAATATTCTGGTGGTGTGAACCACGTGTGGCTGGAATTTGTAGATGTAAAATCTTTCACTACGTGCGTTTCAGCGTACGAGACGTCTTCTTCAGGAAGAGCCACATAGATCTCTGTACAATAACAAAGACATAAATCACACATAAGACAAAAAGTACACTGAGGCTATGTGGGGATAAGGGCTGTACAATAATATACAAAAAGGTAAACTCCATACAAGGAAAATTGATGATGAAAAGGAAAAAAGGTGTGAAAATGAAAAGTGCTAACTGTGAAAGAGATATGAAAATGAGTGACAAAAAAAGTAATTATACTCCCGATATAGTGATAAAAAGTGCAATTACGAAGATAGTTGTGAAGAGTAAAGCGTGTGCAATAGAAATTATATATTCCAGAAACAACCTATGGACCCAAAGCTCCAAATGGATTGAACTTATCAAAAATGAAAGAAGACCAAAAGCTAGACGCTGAATATAAATTATTATGGATGAATAATTCTGCAATAAAGACAGTCCAATAAGGATGGTGGACATATAGAAAACACAGGAGAGAATTTGCAAACAGGTATATACGAATAATTACCTGAAACAAACGCTAAGTCCACTTAACATGTAGACACCTTGTCAATAATAAAGCGCAAAAGAAGAAGGTTGATGATTCAATAGATCTACAGAACACAAAAATAAATTTATATTTATAAAAAGGAAACATGATATAAGGAAGAACATTAAGGACTACTCATAAATACCATAAATCACCTCACTCATTTTCATATCTCTCTCACGGTTAGCACTTTTCATTTTCACGCCTTTTTTCCTTTTCATCATCAATTTTCCTTGAATGGGGTTTACCTTTTTGTATATAATTGTACAGCCCTCATCCCCACATAGCCTCAGTGTACTTTTTGTCTTAGGTGTGATTTATGTCTTTGTTATTGTACAGATATCTATATGGCTCTTCCTGAAGAAGGCGTCTTGTATGCCGAAACACGCGCAGAGAAAAGGTTTACATCTAGAAACTCCAGCCACACGTGGTTCACACCACCAGAATATTTATCTTGTCCTGTATAAAGTTTGGATTATTCGTTGTATGATTTTGTTTACATTGACCTTTTCAGTAATTTGTCAAATGTGTATATATTGTTGTGTTGTATGTCATGTTATTTATGCTTTGTTATGGTTGTCCATGTCAATTTAAAAAAAAAAATTATATGAATAAAATGAAATATTTTTAACTCATTTTTGTAGTACACTGAGCATATGTAGATATCATTTCCCTATGTATAGGACTTGATTTTCAAGTGGTTCCAAGTTGCTTAGGAATGTTACTCCATTAAGAATTGTTTCTCTGTCCAAGGAACTTCTAGAATTTTCAGGGGGTCCTTAATGTTCGTATTAAAAAGTGAAAATTACACACATTCGGCTGAAACTATTCAAATGTTGTTGACAAACAACTGAAGATTTTGTTTTACATGGAAGCAGAGAAGCAACATTTTCCTCTTTACCACCCAGAGCAAAACATGTTCAATGCTAACAGTGGGTTTCTGAACATACCCATTACCAGCAAGAAATAACTCTTTCAATGTATATTATTTACAAGTGGGAGGAATCACGACTACCAGCTGTTACCTCTGGTCCCAGGGGTCATTAAGGAAACACCGGGGACAAACATAATACTGGATTGTAAATGCATATTTTAGTTTTCGTTCTTTGACTTTCACCTGGCACCACAGTACCAAACAGGAGGCTGTTGTTGGACTAAGGACATGCCAAGCGTCAACCCTGTGATGTCATCAGCTGTCAGGCGGTGTGTAATGTCATTTCCACTACCCCTGACGTCTTGTTGGATCAACATGCCTGTTGAGATTCAATACAAAATACTTGTAAATATGTAAACTTTTTGTTTTTTGCTAGAGTACGTTATTGATAATAACATCATATGCGTAAAATTTTCACCTGTCTGTAAGGTGACCAGTTCACTTCTCCAAAGTGTTAGAAGTTGAACTTCATTCCATATGCAGCATTTTTAGTGACTTTTGATCCGTTTAATTTGAATCAACATGTTTTTGTTGAAATCTACAGATGTGGAGCAGAAGGTGGATTATCCTTTTAAGAGTCAGGAGGCAGTACAGTAAAATCAAGCATTGGCAAAACCAATGGGCCGCACATTTTTATTTTTAAAGAAAAAAAGGCCTTTTACGCGGCCAGCACTAGCGGCATCATTGCACTTTTTTACTGCAGGTGGGAAGGAAGTGCAGAAGGCATCTACACCCTATGTGTTGCACACCTTTCCTCTCATATGTCTCTCGCCCCTCTGTCTTGCCAGCAATTTAAAAAAAATCTCTCTGACTAGGCCAGAACTGGCCGCATCATAGCATTTAAAAAAAAAAATACTTTTAGCCATGTTGCACAGCAGCTGTGCTGCCTCATTCACGTATCATCTTTAACAACTA
This sequence comes from Triturus cristatus, assembly GCF_964204655.1. Classification (NCBI taxonomy): domain Eukaryota; kingdom Metazoa; phylum Chordata; class Amphibia; order Caudata; family Salamandridae; genus Triturus; species Triturus cristatus. The sequence goes on from NC_140589.1 coordinate 1,638,469,581, forward strand.
TGAAAAGACTACAATGGATTCAGAACTCTGCTGCCAGACTACTCTTGCATTTAAAGCCACAAGCCCACATCTCCCCTGCCTTGAAGGCCCTACATTCGTTATCCATTACCCAAAAGATCCAGATTCAAGCTGCTCTGTATCAGCCACAAAGTAATACCTGGAACAGGACCGCTCTTCATCATGAATAAAATCACAAAATACATTCAACAAATAAACCTCCGCTGTAGAGTGGCACCTTGCCTCAAAATCCCACAATACAAGAAAAAATACAGAGGTGGCACCTCCTTTTCTTTTCAAGCAGCCAAGCTATGAAACTCCTTTCCCCCAGACAGAAGATGCACAGATAACTACCTCATCTTCAGAAGACTACTCAAGAGTTGGCTCTTCCCCACATAAACACCATACTCAAACATAAATATACAGCATGTCCCTCTATATACAAGCATTTTTTTGGACTATAGATGTGTAGCTATATATGTGTATTGCTTTGTATAAACGTGTATAATAATTATATTTTTAAATATATATTTGTTAGTTCTGCTTAACAAATGTATATATTACTTATATTATTATATGTTTAACATGTATATAGGTGACTGCATAAATAAGTAAATGTTTTATCATAACTATTTATCTACAATTGTTTCCATTTATCTTTATATGTATTACTTTGCTTCTAATTCAGCATCTCCTACCTCATTCTACTACTCTTTCCAATGCACTACCCTATTTCTCACCCTAAACCTCTCTCAGTATCTCCTCTTCCTCCACTTCTACTCATGCCAAACCCCATTCCACTAATATGGTCCCCCAAAAAACCCTTTCTAAACTCTTACCTCCTCTTCCCCCTCCTTGAATGTAGCACATTACTACGCTTGCTATTACCCCGCAGTAGGTTATAACGCGGTCATTACAACGACCGCGCTGTTACCACGCGTGGCTTTACATCGCAAGTCATTTCTACGATTTGTGCTAGGTGGCGTGCTGGACTTATGAATAGTATAAATTACTATTCCTACTCCAGTTAGCGCAACAGCAGGGAATGTGTTGAATTTATAATCCAACACTTACCTTGGTGTTGCACACCACCTAGCGCAAGTCGTAGAAACGACTTGCGATGTAAAGCTACGTGTGGTAACAACGCGGTCGTTGTAACGACTGCGTTGTTACCTACCTGCGTGGTAATAGCAGCGTTGTGAACGCTGTTTCCCCCCTCCATGCATCATCTCATACCTCTTTTACTATTCAGATCTCCCAAACAAGCCTTACTTAACCCTCTGATGCCTCCCGCTCCACCTCCCCTTTACTCATCCCAAACCTCCTCCTATTACTCTGAACTCTAAAACAAACAAACACAAACCTGTCCACCGTTCAAACTAATTTAATATTCTCCTATAATAATTCACCACTAATCCTTTTTGCATTCCGGAGTAGCATGCTTCCCACTGAAAGGTGCTTCAACATCTCAGCAGGGGTAGCAGTTGCTATATAAATGCAAACTCTTCCCTCTTATATCTCTCCACTATCCTGTTTTCAATCCAAATAACAAACTAACATGTCCACTGCTCAAATTGATTTAATATTTTCCTATAGTAATTCACCATTAATCCTTTTTGGGTTCCGTAGTAGCATGCTACTCACCGAAAAAGCACTTCAACGCCTCGTCAGGGGTAGTAAGCTCTAAACAAATGCAATTAAAATACAATACAATACAATACAATATATGTACACTTTTGACGTTTCTCCCACAATGGCATCCATGAATTGAGACTTCAGCAGAAAGAAGTGAATGAGTAGTCTAAGAACAAGCGGCAGCTGAGGAGAGATACAAGAGGCAGGAGGCTGACAGTGGCAGGTGCTGCTGGGATATAACTCTGAGAGACCAGGGTAGGGGCAGAGTGAGAAAAAGACTATAAGTATGGGAGAAGAGGCTATAAAGTATTATAAGATGGAATATGATAAGACAGAAGAGGATAGGTAGTAGGTAGAGAAGAGTTAACAGTGGTGGTAAGGGGAATAGCAGGGTGTGGGCGGTGGCAAAGGATGTGGTGTTAAGACCAGAGCTGCCGACTTTGGACCTGGGGAACCAGGTTCGAGTCCCAATGTCAACTCAATATCTTGCGATCCTGGGCATATCAATCAATCTCCCTGTGCCTAAAACACAAATGTGGCCATGTGTAATGTCACAAATAGCTTTCCTTATAAAAATAAATCCCTGGTGTGGCTGTTCAAAAAAATAGGACGCTGATCCCTCACCCACACTAGGTGGCATGCCTCATCATCAGGGTCACTCCTCGCCTTTAGCTGATCTTGTTGTTAAGAGGGCTCACCATGAACTCCTTATCTATGTAAGAACCTTCTCTCTTCTGCCACTCGGTCTGCGGTCTCATTTATTTTTGGGAGTCTCTGTGGATTAACACTATATATTGTTGTAAAATCTTGTCATTAATGTGTTCCCACTCACACAAGGTTACGTAAATGGTAGGTCTTTTAATTTGGAAACCTCCCTCCTCATTAAAGATATGTTTCATATGTTTCTGCCCTTACACTTCTGGCGTATTGGTCAAGGGCATTCTTCAGGACGAATTAGACTCCTCTTTCTTGGCTTCTCGTTACATAATGTGTGTGTGATTTGTAATACGAAAAATAAGAAGTTAAGACCTATATGTCATGGGTATAAAGCATTGTCTTGAACCTCTATATTAAGCAAGGCTATATGTGTTTGTAAAAGCTATAGGCTAGTTCTTTTCTTCTTTGAGGTAGTATTTATTCTCTTCTTGTAGAGTAGCGTGTATGATGAACCATAACTCAGTTTATGCTAGACTGGCGCGAATGGATTTAGGATGAATTGTAGAGGTTAGATGTGTTGCAGGTAATGAGCAAACTGAATGATGAAGCACATCACCTACTGTGGATGAGTGGTCAGCGTCGCAGTCTTTTAATAGTCGGCACAGAGGATCTTTTCCTAAATGGAAGCCATTCCTGGCATTTGAGAAATGTTCTCAGTGCTTTTAAGTGACACATTCCCCTGTGTATACCAGAGGCTTCAGGACCAGGGTCCACAGGAAGAGCAGGAGTATGAAGAGAACCAGCACCATGATAAGGAAGACCAGGGCCTTCCAGAGGAACAGGACCAATAGGAACACCAGGAGGACAATCAGGAGGAGGAGGAATGCCAGGATTAGGAGGAAGAGTGAAGGAAAGAAGTAGCAAGAGGAGAAGACCTTGGATCAGCCGGACCAGGAGGAGGAGAAGGACCAGGCGGCCTGGCAGTTAGCGGAGGATAAGAACCAGGAGGCTGAGGTAGAGGAAGGCCAGGTAAAGGAGGAGGTCGAGGTGGTTCTAAGGCACCTATCTGACAACACACCTCTTATAAACAAGTCTTATTATTCTTTTTAGACTACCACATCTTTAGGTACTCCCATCTTTTCAGGTCCACCTAATCCAGTGATTCACCCCTTAGCTTTTCTTAGAGCACAGTCTGTTTGCAACCTGTTAAGTAAACCACATCAGATTAGCTCCCATCTTTTTTTCCTCTTTTGCCTTTTTCTTTGGGTGCTAAAAATAAAGCACAGTCTGACTGCGGTCCTCTTGATGGCGTCCCTCATGGACCCTCTCTTATGTCTTCACTCATTTTCTGCCACACCCAACTTATGGGATCCCAGAGTAAACTTTTTCCATTTCCAGTACTCTATATAACTCACAGTTTGTATGGTTACCTGTTCTTCGCAGTCCTAAACATTATGAACAGAGGGCAATGCAGCACGCAGAGTACAAAGGGCCTAAATAAACAGACTTGCTCTGAGTGAAACATTAGACCCTGAAGCCGGTATTTAAAAACCGCCTGAATCTTATCACAAAGTCTGCAGCAGATACTGTTCCAGACAATATTTATTTAGCAAGGTGAGGTGGCCTAATTGTTTGACTACATAAATGGGAGGCAGGAGTGCCTGAGCAGAAGGCGTGCCTTTGCCACTGAGTCTGGCAGTGATCTTTAGCCTGCTTGCAGATTACCTGACCTTACACGTTGTTGGGCAATAATAAAGAATATTGATCCAGCTCACATCGCCCAACCTACCTGTGGAGCCCGCTGTCTCATGCTTAGTCACTTAGTGATTACATATGCATTGTTTCTTGTATTACCACACATGATCATTCATCAGAAACATACTTAAACTTATTCCTATTTACTCAAAGAAATAAGGCCACAAAAATTACCTATTTAATTAAATCAGTCAAATGTTAGCATTCTGGATGGCTGAGTGTGACAGGCATGCCCAGATGTGGGTCATATAGTCACTGTGTCATTGGGCTCCAGATGCGCCTCACCTGACGAGGCTCAAAAGGCTGAAATTGGTCTGGTTTGGCTCGTCTTCTAGTCTGAAGGGGACCTGGCCTGGTAGTTTGGGCTGGAATATTGGACCAGGCCCGATGGTGATTCACACAGGGCTGTTCTCTGTATATAGTGGCGTAGTAGCAATAAACATAGTGGACTGGAATGCAGCCCAAGTAATTACCATTCGCTGAGATGAATTCAAGCATTCCACCATAACTATTTTATGTGACACCTATGCACAAATGTGGGTCCCGTTGGACTCAAGTCCAAAAGGCAGAAACCAGTCCAAGTTGTTAATGTTATCTTCTGAAAGGACATGGCCTGCCAGCTTAGGCATATCTGGTAGTAACTAGAGTGGCATAGAGGAGAAAAACTGTGGACCTTAATGTAACCCTAGTTACCAGTGGCTGAGATTCATTCAAGCATTCGGATCATCACTTTTTTGTTTTGCTAATGTTTTGCATGGAGGCATTAACACATGACCTTACAATACTGTGCTGTTATATGTTTCATGAAAATGGTTCAAACATTCTAGGTAAATGCTGTGTGCATAAAATGCAATTCATCAACTGGAAATAGCCATGCAAATGCCTATAACATAACATGTTGGATGAGAATATGTAAACACTAAGGGGCCTATTCACAAACTGCCTTTTAAAGTTTGTTTACTAGTACTATAATACTACAAAACGCGGTTCACATATCTCAGTGTAATGTAATGTAATGTAAATAGGTATTTATAGAGCTTGCGGCTACTCCACAGAGTGTCCCGGCGCTAAAAGACCTCGAGACAGACATCAGCACTATAACAGAAAGGAGCAGAAGACAAAAACTATTGCTGGAAGAGCCAAGCTTTTAGCTGCTTCCTGAAGGTAAGCAGATCCTGCACCTGCCTGAGAGACAATGGCAGACAGTTCCATAAACGGGAGGCCAGCACTTGAAAGGAGCGACCGCCCAGACGGGAGCGGGCAATCTTAGGGATGGTCATCAGAAGCTGCATTGAAGACCTCAGGGCTCTTCGCGGCACATAGTACTGAATCCTTTTCCTAATATAAAAGGCACCAGTATCATGGAGAGCCCTGAAAGTCAAGACCAGAGCTTTAAATTGAATCCTCTTCCTGGCTGGCAGCCAGTGCAGGGACTTCAGATGCATAGACATTTGTGCTCTGGCTCCTACCATGAGAATTGCTCTGGCCACCACATTCTGGACCACCTGCAGGTGGTTTAATAAATAATCCGGTAGGCCCAGGTACAAGACGTTGACGTGGTCCAGCCTTGATACAATCAGGGCTTGGACTACAGTCTTCCTGTACGTAACCGGTAGCAGGGGAAGAAAATCCTTTAACATTTTTAACAGGCCAAAGCAGGCACCGGCAACTGTTTGGATCTGAGCCTTCATAGATAAATTAGCATCTAGCTTGACAACTATGTTCTTCACAGTGCTTACAGAGGCTGCGGGGGGGACATATCCTGAGGCCACCACTGGCGCCACGCTTCGCATGGTGAGGAACCGAAGAAAATGATCTCCAATTTCTCCGGGTTGCACTTTAATTGGATCTGCCTTAGCCAGGAGAACACCTCCGTCAAGCATATGTTAATCTCACCGCCTCTAAAATTGGCGCCCTTGTCACGGGTGAACAGCAATTGCGTATCATCTGCATATGATACTATTTTAGTGCCATGTGCCTCAGCTAGAAGCACAAGGGGAACCATATATACATTAAGAAGTGTCGGGCTCATGATCGATCCCTGCGGAACCCCTACCTTCATGAGGGATGGGGGCCGTAGAGGGAAAGGTCTCCACCTCCGCCTCTTCTTTCTTTTTTTTGCAGAGATATCTGCCCCACTGTAGACATATGCATGTGTTTTTGTAGTTAATGTGGGAGGGACAGAGGGTAGTGGCTGGACAATGGAGAAAACTTACTACTAAATGGGTAAGTGGTAAGGAAAAAGGTAAGACAGGGTTTTGGAAAGGACAAAACTCCACCCACAAAAGAGTAGACCATTGCAAGTCATAAAATGCTCTTCTGAAGTTACTACAGCCACTAAGGAACCAAAACAGTAGTAGATATATTACAGCCCAGCCTTGTAGTATGTCCAGCATCATACATGGACAGACACTGGTACTGCAGCACACTTCAACACAAAAAAATGGAGGCTGGGAGTTAAAATAACACCCCACACAAAATGATGGAGCCAGCAAATAACTAAAGAGATGGATTGCAGATTAAAGGTTTTTTTATGCATTTTTGAAGATCCTGTTTGCTGAAATGTTGTATGAAATCCTGTGTAGTTTTTTTAACAACACCAGGGGGCAGATTTATGAGAGACTTGCGCCCCTTTTACGCCGCCGTTGCGTCACTTTTGTGACGCAGCGGCGGCGTAAACCCTGCGCCATGTTGCGCCCCATTTACATCGTGACGCATCTATGGAGATGTGTCACGGTGTAAAGCCCTGCGCCACATGAAACCTGCGTCAGGTTTCATGTGGGCGTTGCTACTCAAGGGGGGCGTTCCGTCGCAGGAACGCCCCTGAAAAGTGACTCAGTGAAATCTATAAGATTCCACTGAGTCACTTTCCCAACGCTGATGCGTCAAAACCCTGCACCTGCTTGAAGCAGGCGTAAGGCTTGACGCACCATGTTAGGGATAGGGTAGGTTGGAACAGTGCTGGAGTTGCGTCGCGCTTGCGACGCAACTTCAGCACTGCGCCAACCTTACGCCGGCAGATGCGTCACGTATCTGCTTGTCCTTGCGCCACGATGCGCCGCATTGTAAATGCGGCGCATCTGCGGTGGTGCAAGGGCAAACTTGCGTGACGCATCTTCCCTGGCGCATCCATGCTGATTTGCAGGGATGCGCCAGGGAACATAAATCTGCCCCCCAGTATTTTTATACTTTTGAAAGAAACTCCTGTGGAATTTATAAGAAATCAAATTTTTTAATATCCCTTTTTTAATTAAAAGTAAATTCTGTTGAATGTTAGAACACAGTTATTTTCCATTAAAAGCAAATACTGTTGAATTCATATAATAAAAAAAGAAACTAACTCACACACCAAACATCTTGTGTTGCCTTCACTATGTTGTTGAACGTGTTTGCTAGTTGGACCCTCATTTTAATGGTTAATTATTTGAGGAAGATGGCAGAGGGTGTTTAAAGGCAAATAATCAACAACTTTGAGGTGTTCAGGGACGCTGTCATTGCCAGATACCTCTTTTCACCTATCTGATCCTTGACATGGTTGCAGACTGGGAGAAGGAGCTTGATTCACCTACAGCTGGCTTCCAGGCCATCCCAACCTATGTGAAATACTGGCTGCACTCCATATCATGACCACTGGATCTTTCTAGAGGGTTACCTCTGAAAATGATGGCATCTCAGAGGTAAGCCAGTCTCGATGCTTGTATCGGGTACTGAGATGCATCAACAGAATAGTGCATCAGTTTATCGCCATGCCAGAGTTACTGGCTAAAAGGCAAGGGGTGGGCCAGGCAAAATCTATGCTTTGGCCCACTACCCTTGTGTGCGCTAGGAGTCATTGACCGCACTCATGTGGCACTTAGGCCACCTCACCCCACAGGACCGTTTCGGCAACAGACACCACTGGCAATCCATCAAAGTGCAAGCTATCGGCGATGTCATGGTCTGCTTGACTGATGTGTATGCTGCCTTTCCTGGAAGCACATGTGACAGTTTTTTCCTCCAGCAGTCACCTTTTGCATGTTGCATGGCTGCTGGGAATTTCAGTGACATTGGCAAGTAGCATCATCTCACAATGGGGCTACATGTGCATCTGAGCTTGGCATTTCTAACATACTCCATAATCAGTACAACACAATACACACACGTTATCCTCACATCCACTGCATGTTTGTATGCATGATGTATTACACGGAGATTAGATGCTCCTGTATAAATATTTCACATCTTTGTTGCAGGGGATGTTGGGTATGCTCTCTCTCTTTCCTCATCTCCTCACACCCTACAGACAACCAACCACAATACTTCAGCAGAGGTACAATAGGTCACACAAGTCATTATTGAACATACTTTTGGAATTCTTAAATCATGATTCAGATGTCTTGACTGTATGGGGGAGGGAAGGTACTAGTGCATGCCTCAGAAGTTGTTTGGAAGATTGTTGTAGTCTGTTGCGTGTTGCACAACATCGCTATGTGATTGGCTTACATATATATCTTGCCCCTCATCTACGCCCACATCCAGGTGCCTTAGGCAGGGTACAGAATAGAGGTTAGGGTATTCAAGTGTGTTATCAAATAGTTTACTGATTTAATTTTTGAGCTACTAGTTTGGTTGCTGCATTTATGTGGTTGGACAGCCTCTTGTCTATGATGGATTTGGGCTTCTACAACACTGTCCACACATACAATCCTGAGACAATTCTGTTTATTTCACACTACGTCATCAACTAAGATGCAATGCTTTAGTTAAAAACAATTTGCCTCTTAATTTTCATAGCTATAAAACACTTATCATTAACAATTCTTAAGTAGAAAATCTCATATAGTACACTCATGTTCTATGTCCAAATTACTAACAATATTATTTTACACACATACATTAGGTACAGTAACAATGCATTTTAATATTGTTGTGTTTTTATGAATTGGTTAGTGTTTTAGCTACATTTAAGTGTCTCTTTCCTGCATGCGGCGGTATCTCTCCTGCATGCAGATGGTTCCTCCTACATGTGGAGTCTCTGTCCAACATGAGGAGACTTCTCATTTGGAGTGGAGTCTTCCACCTACTGCAACAAACATGAAATGACATACATGAAGAGAAAGTTGGCCATTTTGTAGTCATTCTGAGCTATCCTTTCATCCCTCACAACACCATCCTCTTCCATCCTGCGGCTTACCAAAATCTATCCCCCAACATGACTGAAGGACTTGAGGAGAAGGCCTCCTTCAGGAATTTGAGATAATTAGTTAGGGCGGTCGGGCAAAAGTACATTCAGCCTTATTGGAGTCCGAAGACTCAAGTGAGTAATGCAGCACAGACCCTGTCTCGGTATCACCTTGCGCTGCAGTGCAGTGGGTGTACACACCTGACATGTGATGTTCGACTGCAGGTGGGAGGACCTTCGCCCGAATTGAGGCCCAGGGCATTATGAATTTGTCCTCCCATCGACATTCTCGGCATCCCCAACACAACTATATAGGGGGTCCTGATAAGAGCCTGATGGAACCCCCATGCTCAACTGGAAAAGTTTGAATAGCAGTTAGATAAGTGTATTACTTTAATATTTATTTAAGTGCACATGCATTTTGAGAGTGGTGTGCTGTCATATTTAGTTTGAGCTTTGTTCTAAACTTCCATGTTGTATTTAACCTTTTTTATGAAAGGATTGAAAGTTTAAAATTATTAACATGTATGTATGTTTGTAGGTTTGCTTGGATTAACTGATGTTGACATGAAAATGCTTTTACAGTTCAAAAGTTAGTGACAACATACAGTTAAAACAGAAATTCAACATTTGTGAACTGTTACATTTTCATTTCGTCAATTTTAGTTTATGTGAGACTGACATTGTGTACCTTTACCTCACTTTGTAACCACTATATATTTTTTCACCATTACATGTATAATTCACGCAATTAATTATTATTTTGGCAAATATGTTACACAACAATTAGCAATTAGACACTAATAGCTAATGGCTGGATGTCCCCTGATATTATTACACAATAGGGCAACCCAGCCTTCCCCAAGGAACTGGGTATAATAGTCAATTCGCAAAAAATGTTTCCTGGCAAATCGTTTCTCCGGTATTCATCACTTAAATGGTCACAGAAGTGATCCTATTAATTACCTTCTGATAACTCTTAAATACAAACATAGACGTATTGATCTACAAATTAGTATATTATAACTCTGTGTTTCATCGGTTAAGTTATACATACCATTCGTACAAACCACATGATATACGTCAAGACTCAAAGCTGTACATATACAGGTTCATATGTTAACACTGGCACCGCCACATAATCCCTCAATCTTTCTGATAAATATGCAATATAGAGATCTATAGAAACTTAGTCAATCATCTTAACTGAGTCGGTTTAACAAACTCGAATGTCCCATCGAATCAGTTTTCAACATTTAGGTGATCAGATGGAAATGAACACATCACAAAATGGAACTGATGATGTTAAGGAGGATAAATTGTCGACGTTTCGGTCTGTAGTGGCCAATTTAGGGGCATATTATCAAGCCAGGCGATAAAATTATCACCGCTTTAGCGGCAGAAAACTGCCGCTAAAACAGCGATAATGGGCTTGATAATAGGCTCTATGGAATTCCAATTGAAGCCCATGTTAGATGTGAAGGACATCTAAACTGAACTTCAATTAAAATTCCATAGAGCATATTATCAAACCCATTATCGCCGTTTTAGCGGCAGTTTACTGCCGCTAAAGCGGCGATAATTTTATCGCCTGGCTTGATAATATGCCCCCAGGTCCGTGAGCCAATCCGCAGGTCTCAGCATTGAAAAGCAATGAATCCTGCAAGTACTTGTTTCCAAAGCAATTCAGCTCCGCAATGGATGCCCAATCTGGCATATGAATCATGCAACATCCAGCTGAAATATGGGTCATTTCATTAGTACTCCATATCATAACGTCCAGATCACTTCTCCGGTCTGTCCAAACAGCTTTCCACGCTGATGTCATCGATGTTGAGGCTCCCAAGGTGGACGCCGAGGGATGTTGTATGACAGAAGCTGACAGGAGCGAGAAAGAGGCATACATGGAGAGTAAATCCTCATAAATCATACAAGAAGATGCTATTCACATGGTTTCAAAACTTATATTGAGACCTACACAGATTGCTCTACTGCATTTTTAGACAAGGCCTAACATATCTGACAGTACTACACGCAAGTCTAACGGAAGTTTTATAAGACAATATATAATATGTAAAACAATATCATTACATTTTGAGCATGGTACCAATAGTGATACGTTATAAAACATACAGCTACCCTGTCAGAGCTGACATTTTACTTACCAGTCTTTACCATTCATCTGGTGTGTGGTGCCAGGCCGGGTTTTGGTGCACTGTTAGGAGTAGAAGTTGATGTTGTGGCAGGTGGTGAATGGGACAACAACACAGGGCCTTAAAAAGGTACAAACAAAAGTACGAGTAAATAACAGTATAACAGTATAAATGTCAAGGTTACATTTGACTACAATTAAACACCATTCAAAATCACACTGTCAGATACAGTGTTAGGGTTTAACAAAACATGTGAAAGAAATAGTCTATAGAGTGCAAGTCAGATTGTTAGCATAAGGACATACATGTTTGTGTAGGTGAGTTACGTTGCAAGATGTGCCTTGTGCGTTGACCTGCTGCATTTGCAATGACTCTTGCTCCAGCTAAAGCAACCAATGTACTTGAAAGAGTGACTGTATGAAATCAGTATTAACAATTAATAAAACATGTAGAAATGTATAGAGCTAGTGTAGGAGGGTGTTTTTGAAGGGTATATACATGATATGTGCCTAACAATGTAGGTATGAATATAGGACAGATGTGAGTAAATGATTATGACAGATAAGGAGGGATCTAAGTTTGTAGACCTGGCGTTTGCACTTCTGCAAAAGGTGATAGTGATGAATTGGAAGTCAACCACCGCTCCTTCCATTGCTGTTCGAAGCTCGAACTCTGGGATTGGGTGCTGGCAGAGGATGAAGCAATCAGAAGGTTGCGAATCGGGGAGGGTAAAGTCCCACTGATAACAAGATGGGACCCATACTACTGGCTCTGGAACTGGGCGTCAATGATCTCCAGCTGCCATAAATTGGGATGCACCCCACACCACCAACACAACACAACAGATGTGACATATTTTTGATGCCAATCATTCCGATGGCCCCATACTGCTCTTTATACTTCACCTCTCCCCGTGAGTACCAATTCCCCTTGAGACGCTACTGGACAATACAAGGAACCTACCCTGAAGACGCCCATGCACACGCCTCCTTTAGGTTCCTATACACATAACACCTAAACTCATCCATGTGGGAGACTCCCCTGCACGTACTGTATTTACTACACAGAACCATCAACCAATATGGGCCTGCCCACAATATCCCAATGTATAACACTCAAATCTGTATCTGTGCCGCATTTGTGTTATAAATGTATAAATTAACATTTTTCAATAAAGAGCAATTAAAACAAAGTGGGCGTATGTATGTTAACTTTTAGAGGGGTTAGAATCTTACCTGGCACCACATTAGTATTGTCGGAAAGAGGCAGCCATTGTGGAGAGGACAGCCTCCTCGAGGGGCGTGCGATGGAGATGGGATCCTGTTACCCCTTCACGAGGATCTTCAGCCAGTTGTATCCTAGAGACCTTCTTGTCCACTCACCTCCTCTTATCTGCCACTGGTTTTAAATATACCCATGCCTCCTTCCCAATGCATCAACAGTACCTGTCACCTCACACTGTAAGGCTGCCCTCTGTGTTCTACTGGGAGTGGATGAGGCAGCCCAGGCAGTCGTTTGTGATGTTTTACTACAAATGTGACTACAAGGCTGTTTCCTCAGTGGAATGTCTGTTGCTCTTCAGAAGTGTGATCTGCTTCCCTCACCCACAATATAGTGGCTATAGGATCTGAAAGCTGAACAGGAACAAAGCAGCTCCTAAGGTGTAGGCGGCATTCATGTTAGAAGAGTATGGTTGTCAGCTGTGTGTGATTTCTTTCAGCTATATATAATTCTCCTATTAACTTCCATGTGGAGGTCGCTGCCCCAAGTGCAGAGGCTCTGCCCAGAGTGTGGATGTTCTGCAAATTGAGCGGAATGTAAAACATGGTTCCAAAGTTACTTGCAGTAACTTTACAGTTGTAAATTACTTTTATTCTGAACTGAGGGATGAGACATGTAAGTCTACAATTTGTAGTAAGTTTGCACTCGGAAATAGTGACTAACTAAATGTAGGAAATTTACTACAAAGTGTAAGAGTAAACTTACACAGGGCTTTAAGAGGGATGAAAAAACTGGGGGGTCTCTCAAAAGGAGCGTGGCCAGTGTAATTAAGGGCGTGGCTTAAAAACACGTCAACTAAAAATCTGTGCTTAGCATAGTGTATTTTGCTGTTTCTGTCATTGCATCCAGATATATGAAACAAGTAACATCATACCTACAACAAGTCAGGACTATTGGCTTTGTCAATGGTTGTTAGTTGCATAAGATAAATAAGCAGCAACTATGTCTTGTATATAATATTGAAAAAGCTTCCACTTAAAGCCCTGGTGACACCACAACAATGTTGTTGCTCCTGAGTTTCAAAAAGTGAAGGGAAATTCAGAGAGAAAATGACTGTCTTGAAAGGATTTACCTTCTCCTACAACGCTCACCTGGCACGAGGTCATGCCTAACTTCTCCACCAGTGAGAAGTGAGCAGTGTGAGCATGCGCACATCGATGTGCCTGTTATCACTGCAGTCCGGAAACAAACAGACCGCCTGTGCCAGGGCACAAAACAGAGCGCGATAGAGACCCGTTTCGACGCCCCCTTTAAAAACTGCCGGTGCTCAGCAGAGGTGAGACCCGGCCCGCTTAAAGTCCTTAACTTACATGAGTAGATATTCTCATGTACAAGTTTAATCTTGTGAATAGCCCCCAAAACTGTGCAGAGTCTCTCTCCCCATCAAACCCTGGTTTCTTGTGAAGGGACCCAACAGAACATACTCTCCTCTGTACAGTTCTTCATGTTCGAGATGCTTCTCCTGCATTAAAAATGTTCAAAGTATTTTCCTGCTTCCTGCAGACCAGCACAGTAACAAATGCCTGCCACCAAAACAAGGGAAAGAAACTAGGTGCAGATTAGGTTGTTGGCTGGACTACACAATTGTGAAGAGGGTAGGAAACAGAATAAGATTGTTTTCGGCACACACACATACCCTGATGCATATTTGAGCATCGCCGGTCCTGCTTCACAAAGGTAAACTTACACGTTAGTGTACGTTTACGATTGGTCGCTATTCACTGTTATAATGCTTTATTGTTGTATGTTTATATGCACGGGCTGTAACCAGCGCGTGGCAGCTAATGCCCACGAGCTCTCCTGCGCGAGAGCATCCTCTCTCTCCTATCATACCCCCCGCAATGGCATGGGAAAGAATAGGATTAGACATTGCTGGACCCATTGAAGGACATAATGGTGAGATCAAGTATTTGCTGGTAGCCATGGACCACTTCTCCAAGTGGCCCGAAATAGAAATAGACTCCGGCGTTGACAGCTCTACAGTCATTTCATTTCTGGACAAGCTATTCTTGAGCGAAGGATTACCCAAATATGTGCTCACCGGCAATGGTCCCCAATTCACCTCTAAGGCATTCAAGTCCTTTCTTGAAAGGAATTGCATCACCCACCCCACCACCTCACTCTACCATCCTGAAGGCAATGCCTCATTGAACGCTTTAATCATGTTTTGAAAGTACACATACAATTATCGAGGAATGCCAACCTCAACTGGGAGGAAGAAGTATTCAAACTTATTTGGGCCTTCAGGATTTCCCCTTGTGCCAGCACCTGTACAGCACCTTTTATCCTCATGAGAAGCAGACAACCCCTAAGCAAAGACTTGAATTGGATGCCAACTTCAAAACAATTGGAATGGTCACCAGACACTATTAGGAACAACATAGTTAAGGCGCAAAAATGTTATAAAGATTGGTATGATTCCAAACATGGAGTAAAGGAACACTCATTTAGAATCGGCGATCTAGTGAAAGTTCGCCTTGAAAGAAAAGTCAGGAAGGGAGAAAGCCGATTCACCGCCCCCCTCCACATCAGCAAACTTTACAACAACGCAGCAAGACTCAGTGATGGCAAAGTCTGGCACATGAATAGGTTAGCCAGATATCATCTTGAAGCCAAACAACCAAATCTATTTCAGTACGATAGAACCAGCAAAGACTTGTGGGTCGATTATGACGAAACCAGGAAAGACCACGAATCTATGCCTGGTAATGGGTTTGCACAAGATCACACACCTGACACTGACTCCACTGATTGTCACACATCGGACCAGTTTGTTGATGTCAGTCCTCGCACACCGATGCTAAATCGGAGTTGCGAGGGTGATTCACATTCTGACTCTGAAGTCGCATCTGACGGTCAATGCCTCAGTGGAAGGTTTGTTAGAACCAGTAACGATTCCCACTCAGACACAGAATGTGTATGTGACCCTCACAGAGTCAAGGGTAGGTTTGGCAGAACCATCAACAAACCTAAACGTTATGATGATTTTGTTTGCGATTAACTGTGCACAGTTATACATTATGACTGCATTTGGTATTGTAATGTTTGTTTAAGCATTCAAGAGAGGAAGATGTGTTATAATGCTTTATTGTTGTATGTTTATATGCACGGGCTGTAACCAGCGCGTGGCAGCTAATGCCCACGAGCTCTCCTGCGCGAGAGCATCCTTGCTCCCCCCCCCTCCTATTGGCTGCCCCAACATTCCACCAGCCCTGGTGCTTTCTGTCCCAACTCCCAACGGTCAACTGATTGTGTTCCAGGAAGGTCACTCCGCACATCGTGTGGGGCTGTTAAGAAAAAAGCTTTTGAACCACATTACGATTCAGCTTCCTTGCAACATTCACAAAGATATTTTACGAATAGTATCTTTTCGACTGCGGAGTTAACACATATAAAATGAAAGGACAGTTCTATATTTTTATGTGCCGAGACTCCGCAGCCGTAAAGATACTACTTGTAAAATATATTTGTAAATCAGGGGCAATCAGAAACTTACACAGAAGTGCAAGTATACCTTTGTGAATAGGCCCTCATAGTAAAGAGATGCCCTGATTCGCAAAAGGGACCTGCCTTTCAGGGTGAAATGACCTCAGTGAGTCCAAAACATACCTTACGAGTTATACTTATGGCTAGACTTCTACCACCAAAGTGGAAGAAGCGATGGATCCCTGCTAACATGAGCAGGCCCCTCACCTGTCACCCAAGTGACTGGGCATATGTAGTCTTACTGGCATGAGCAGGCCCCTCACCTCTCTCATTGAGCAGATCACTCCCAGTCTATCTAGATAGATGGTTGGATAACCGTGCTAGCCTGGTCAGGCATCCCACCCTTCTCCAAGGTAGAGGGGGCAGCTCTGCTGGCATTCCCAGGAACCCCCAATTACTTGGCAGATTTTTAAAAAGGGTGTCGAAAATGTACATGGCTGCTGTGTTCTGCATACTGGGTGTCAGTTCTGACTCTTGTCTACCTATTTGCCTCCCTGCATTTTGCCTCCTGGTCAGACAGGGTTTAGGGGAAGGAGAACGAATGGAAGTATTTTGTGAACACATTGATTTGTGACCTAGGAATGCATTAGCCAATGGGATGGTCTGTCATAATCTACTTTCCTCTTCCTATACGAATGTGCAGTGGAAGCCCTAACCTGAGCATCTCTATGCACAGTGTTTGTGGGGCATGTGCACACCACCTACACTGGCTGAGTGCTGCTTCTTGCACTCTGTTACTCACACACACATCAGACATCTTCCTTTGAGTCAGACCTGAAGTGCTGTGCTCAGGATCACACAGTTGGTTTAAGGAAGGAAGCCAACAGGAGATATCAGATATCCTAATTGCTTTATTAGTCTGTAGATTTCCCAATATTTCTAATTTCCAAAGAAAGCTCAGTAACTTGAGCGTGACCTTCAGAGATGTGGCTGCAACCGACTCATCACTCACACATCACTTGTTGGAATCCTGCAGCCCTGTCAACTGATGTAAAGCTGGGTAACCCACTTTTTCAAATGCAAAGATTGAGTGTGTTAGGTTTGCCACATCAAAGTCCAATATTATCACAGTTAATGTTAACAACAAAGTGACTTCTGCCTCCTATATTTAAACGGTACACTAGAATCATTGTAGGCACTCCTAATTTGGCCATTCTACCCGATAACACTCTTTTTTTTATTTTTTATTACAAAAATGTTCGAAAGTGGTTGCTTTAGATGCTACACACTGCCATCATTTAAAGTAAAAACTGGTGACATCTATACAATTGTTTAGTGTTATTTGAGTTCATATGTTTGGTACAGGTGTCACACCAAGGACCCTTGGAAATTGTGTACAGTTTATTGGCGTTCTTTCAGGCACACATTCTGAGAAATGTTGGAAAGATCCAAATATAGGAGCTGAGCACCTGTAGTATGCACCTGAGATGCGTAAAGTTAATTAATTCCACAATTACTTACTGATTATCTTCATTGTCCTCAGTCCTTAATGTTCTCATCACAGTCATTATCTATGAGGTAGATCCCATCTCAGGACAGGGAAAAACCATGAAGTAATAGTGGATATGCCATAGGCGCCCCCACCCAAGGGGTGGTATAAGGCATAACCTACCCATAATCCTTCCTGAGCTACCAACCCCAGCCAAGGGTAGCAGCTCAAGAGACGGAGGGTGGGCCGTAATGACTGGGAAGAGGACGTTAAGGAATAAGGATAAAAAAGGTAAGCAGCTTTCGTATTATCCCTACATTGTATGTCCTCGTCCCAGTGATTACATATTACATCACATATGACAATAGCAAAGCTGTGGTGGCTTACAAAAATTATATATACAAACATTGTCGCTGTGATGCATACACCAAACCTTTTAATAGAGAAAACAATTATTGAGATCACGAAACCAAACCATCAATTATGGCATCATTGATTCCAAAACTTTGTGGCACACCCTGAATTCTATAATACATCCAAAATGCTTCAAAAAAGTGTGATGAGCCAACCAAGTGCCTGCTCTCCAAGTTTCCCCAAAAGAGACTGCCTTGATCTCAGCCCAATAGTCTGGCCTACTCCTGGTTGATCTACCCAGGATCTTTCCAGGTAGGGACACCTTGGCTGTTTCGTAAGCAGTTGCTATTGTCTCTTTAACTGATCTGCTTATGGAAAATTATGACCCTGGTTTATTCCACCAGAGGAAATTAACAACTGATCTGACTTTCTAAAACCCTTGATATAGTCTAGATAAACCAACACTTAACACTCTTAACATCCAGAGTATGTACCACACTTTCATCCTGGGAAAAAGGGTTTGGAACAAAAGAGGTAAAGAACATTTTTTTGTTTCCTATGAGGCAAACAACAAACCACAGGGAGAAATTCGGGGTTAGTTCTCAGCAAAATACCATCTTATATTATCCTCCCCACCGGAAGTTTGGGTAGTAAGGCACCTAATCCTACAATTCTTCTAGCTGAAGGTATTGCTACAAGAAAGACAGTTTTAAATGTTAGCCATTCCAATTCCACTAATGTATGTGGTTCAAATGGAAAGCGGTGTAAACCTTTAAGAACCAAAAGTTAATCCCAGGGTGAAAAGAAAGGTTGTAGACCCTGTCTGGACAGGAACATTTCTAAGAAGTCCTAATCTGAGGCTTTAATTCACAGCAAAACATCCCCAATGTGTCTGAAAAGCTCTTCTAGCTGCCCATTGCACTGTTAATGTGGAGACAGTCAAAACCTTGTTGAGGCCATCAAACAAGAATTGGACTGGATTAATGTCACAATTTATGAAAGAAACTCGTTTCTCAGAGCACAATCCCTTAAAGTTTTTATAGTGCCTTGAATAAGGCTTGATAGTAAAAGGACACCAAGACTGTTGAATTGCTACATCTAAATGGCACCTCCTTGTTTCTAAGCCCAGTCCTTTCAACTTCCAAATCAAAAGTGCCAGATGCTGAAGAGGAAGGTGCGGCTGATGTAGGAGGGAAGAGGGAAAGAGAGAAATCTTCTAGGGAGATAAAAACAGCCATAGAGAGAAGAGGGAATCAAAATCTCCTCAGCCAGAATGGACCCACGACAATCACTTTCACCCCTTCTCTGTTTTTTATATCATTTTTGAGGTATCAGAGGAAATAAAAAAAAGAATATATGAGCCAATAAGGCCACTGAATAGATAAAACCTCCACTCTCCATGTTCTTGAAGTTGAAACCTGCACACAAAACCTTTCCACTTGAAAGTTCTTGTGAGAGGCATAAGGGTCCATGTAAGGATCCCCAAATCTGTGGCATCTCTTCTTGAACACTAAGGGAGCCAGACACAGGTCTCGAAATGTTAAAAAGTTCCTGCTCAAGGAATCTGCTTGGACGTTCTCCTTTTCTCTGATGTAAATTGCTGAAAGAGACAGGAGAAACGTCTCTAAGCTCTTATCTTCATTGCCACTAGATCCAGAGATGAGGATCTCAACCCCCATGTCTACTGGCATATGCCACTGCCACCTGGATGTCTGTTCTGACCATGATCTAATTATGTTTCTGAGAATGCCCTCAGAGAATTTCCAGATTGCTGTCAACTCCCTCCAGTTCGATGAGTGTTGTTTCTATTTCATGGTCTATTTCTCAGGCATAGTCTGATCCAATAACATTGCCCCCCATTCTGTCAGGCTGGCATCCATTGAGATCACTTATGGAGAATCGATCCTAAGAGGAAATCCCTTGTAAAAGAACTTACCTTTAGCCACCATAAAAGTTGAAGGAAATCTGATTGGTTACTGGAATTTTCTCCTTGTATTTCATTAAAGGAGGCTTCCAACACTTTCGGAGGTGGATCATGAGAGGTATCAGATAAGATATTGTCCATGGAACTAAAATTACACAGGAGGCTATGTGACCCTGCCCCTCACCCAGAGTCTTGCAGTTGCTTCCCTCTGCTTCAGAAGATAGTGCAGGGTTTTTCTGAGTCTCGCTGCCCTGTCCTCTGGGAGGTACATGATTCCTTTGTTTGTCTTGAAATGGGCCCCTATAACAATTCTCTCCTGAGCTGCAATTAGTTGATGTTTTGTATTATTAAAAATCAAGACATGACATCTCACACAGTCCTTCTTTATCTTTGCCCCTTCAATGTTTTCTCTTCTCTCTTGCGTATACTAGGTGCCAGCCATCCAAGTAGGTGGATACTTGAAGAACTTAAAGATAAATGAGGGGAACTAAAGGGGCCATCATTTTTATGAAGATTCTAGGGCAGATATGGTTCCAAATGGCAACACCTAGGACTGATAATAAATCCCAAAAATGCAGAATCTCAGAAAATGTTTATGCTTCTCCGCAAACGGAATATGGTCATATGTATCTATTATATCAAATGTCTCCATATGAGCTCCTGCAGGAATGAGAGGAATAATATTCTGCAATGTCTAAATGTTGAAATTAATCTTAGTTACCCACCTATTGACATTCCTTAAGTGTATTACTAGACAAATTACTCCTGTCATTTTTAGGACTAGAAAAATTCTGCAGTAGGTGTCTCTACCGTGCTCCATTTCCAGCACTACTTGTATTGCTCTCTTTTCTAGTAGAGCTTGGATTGATGACTTCAAGGCTGCTGCGTACGAATAGTCCCAGTTTCTAGTGGTGTACAAAGAAACTCTATTAAATAGCCTCTCTTCAGTATCCTCAGGACCCAGGAGTAAGAAATAGATTGCACCCATTCTCCCAGAAAACGTGCTTTCTTTCCTCCAACCGGCCATTCTTGGCCATCCCTAGCATAGTTAGGACCTCAGTATTTTCCCTGGCAGGAAAAATGTGCTTTTGATCTCTGACTGGGCCTTGAAAGATTTACCTTTTCCATCTTGATTATATTGATGTCTAAAGGGTTGTCTGAATGAAGATTTATTTGATTCGTGTAGGGATTGTTGGAAAGGCGTTCGCCGGAGAGGGGTTCGATACACGTCTTGCCCACCCCTTTGACCCACCTCTCCCAAGTAGGCCGAACCAGGCGCGCACACCCTGAGCTTACACTACGAACAGAGTGACACCACACGTATTTCTTCGTAGGACGATAGGTTCTTTTATCGAAGGTTTCAAGGGATCTTTATGATCCAAGTTGTAAGTATTACATCAACGGCACAAGAGACTACAAATCGGTGGTAGGGGAATGGGGATAGCGGGACAGTCTTTGAATGTAGTGTCTCTGCAAAGTACCCTGCGGATAGCTCACAATCCTCGAGCTGGAGGGTGTTGTTTCTCTTGGCGATCTCTTGCCAATTCTTCCTCGAGGGGAGAGCCGCGAGTCACTCAGCAGGCATAGGTAGTCGGAGTTCGGGAGCCGCGACCTCGTCAGCAGGGCTCAGGTGGTTCGAGGGTCGGGGGCCGCGAGTCACTCAGCAGGCACAGGTGGTTCGGAGTTCGGGAGCCGCGACTGCATCAGCAGGGCTCAGATGGTTCAATGGCTGGAGGCCGCGAGTCACTCAGCAGGCCCAGGTGGTTCGGTGTTCGGGAGCCGCGACAGCGTCAGCAGGGCTCCGATGGTTCCAGGTCTTCTCTGCCATTCGTCCCTCCGGCACCCCTTATTATACTCCCCCTGCCCTTTGAAGTCCGGAGTCCTCGCAGAGAGGGGCCTTTGGTGACTGAGGGGGGTTCGGCGGGATTTCCTGCCGCTCGTTTCTTTGGTCTTTTCAGGTGGGTCTGGGAGGGACCCCAGACGCTCGGCAGGCGAGGCGCCTGCGCCCCAGGGGCCTGGTGGCCGATCGAGTCCTCCCGGGGAAGGCGATCCGAGGTGTGACTGGGCTGGCGCCTCTTGGTCTGGCTCGGGGGTTCCCGCTCCCTTGGTCGGACATGCGCGGTAGGGTGTCGAGTCTGTCGGAGGCTCTGGCCGGCCCTCGGGTCTGTGTGGCTGGGGCGGCCGGAGTCGGAGATGCCGTGTCTTGGGGTGGTTGCAGGTTGGCTGGATGATCGGGAGGGCCTACGCCGTGAGGCCGGTCTCACACGTGTCCCCCCCAGCTGAAAGGCGTGGGGAACTACCCATCCACTGGGGGGTTCTCCTCGCCGAAGCGGAAGAACCGGGACAGGCCGTCGGCGTTGGCATGATCCGCCCCGGGGCGATGCTCGACAGTGAAGTCCATCCCTTGGAGGGAGATTGACCATCGTAATAGCTTGGGGTTCTCTCCCCTCATCTGCATCAGCCACCGCAAGGGCCGGTGGTCCGTCTGCACTCGGAAGTGGGTTCCGAACAAGTAGGGCCGTAGTTTCTTGAGGGCCCAGACTACGGCGAAGGTCTCTCGTTCTATGGTACTCCAACGCTGTTCTCGAGGCAGCAGCCTTCGGCTGATGAAGGCTATAGGCTGATCTATGCCCTTGTCGTTGAACTGCGAGAGGACGGCCCCGATGCCGTGTTCGGATGCGTCGGTCTGGACCACAAACTCTTGGGAGTAGTCGGGGGCCTTGAGTACTGGGGCGGTGCACATGGCGGTTTTCAAGGCGTCAAACGCTTGCTGGCACGGGGGGGTCCACTGCACCTTCTTCGGGAGCTTTTTGGAGGTCAACTCCGTGAGGGGCCCTGCGAGGCTACCATAGTTTTTAATGAACTTCCGGTAGTATCCTGTGAGGCCCAGGAAGGCCCGGACTTCCGTCTGAGTGGCGGGGGGCTCCCAGGACTTGATGGCGTCGATCTTTGGTTGGAGGGGGGCGACCTGCCCGCTGCCCACCTGATGCCCCAGATAGACCACGGAGCCTTGCCCGAGCTGACATTTGCTGGCCTTCACGGTTAGGCCGGCTTGGCGCAGGGCCAGCAGTACTTGCCGGAGGTGCTGGAGATGCTCGTGCCATTGAGAGCTGAATACGGCTATGTCGTCAAGGTACGCTGCGCTGAACTCCTCGAGTCCGGCCAGGACCTTGTTTACCAACCGCTGGAAGGTGGCCGGGGCATTTTTCATCCCGAACGGCATGACCCTGAAGCGGTAGTGTCCATCGGGTGTGGAGAAGGCGGAGCGTTCCTTTGCTCCCTCCGTGAGCGCAATCTGCCAGTAACCGCAGGTCAGGTCGAAGGTGCTGAGGAAACGAGCGGCCCCAAGGCGGTCGATGAGCTCGTCGGCGCGGGGGATAGGATGAGCGTCCGCTCGGGTGACCGCATTGAGCCCCCGGTAGTCCACACAGAATCTTAGTTCGGGGGCGACCCCAGGGGCGGCCGCTTTCGGGACCAGGACTACCGGGCTGGCCCAGGGGCTATCGGAGGGTTCGATCACTCCAAGGGTCAACATCTTCTGTACTTCGGTCTTGATGCAGGTGCGGACCCGGTCAGGCACCTGGTAGGCTCGGTGTCTCACAGGTGGGCTGTCGCCGGTGTCCACGTCGTGGACACACCAGTCGGTGACCCTTGGGATGAGGGAGAAGAGGTCTGCGAATTGTCTGAGCACCTGGCGACAGTTGTCGGACTGTTGGGGAGTGAGGGTGGTCGACAGTTTCACTCCCTCCACGGAACCACCTAATTCTTTAGCGCACAGGGGGTCGGGCAGGGGTTCATTGTCTTCTTCCGCCCCATCGTCGGTGGCCAGGAGCAAACTCAACTCCGTTCTCACAAAGTGGGGCTTGAGACGGTTCACGTGGAGAACCCGGAGGCGGTTCCGCGGGGACTGCACATCGATCAGGTACGTGACCTGACTCTTCCGCTCGATCACCTTGAAGGGGCCAGTCCATTTGTCTTGTAGGGCGCAGGGTTTCACCGGGGCCATGACCCAAACCTGCTGGCCCGGCTGGAACTCGACCAGAGTTGCGTTCTGGTCATACCAGCGCTTCATTTCTTCTTGACTGGCCTCGAGGTTAGCTTCTGCGAGTTCTCTGAACTTCCGGGTCTGGTTGCGGAGCGCCAGGATGTAGCGGAACACATCAGGGGGGGTCCCCCGGGGGCTTGTCTCCCAGCCCTCTTTGACCAGGCTCAGGGGCCCCCGGACGGGGTGTCCGTATAGTAGTTCGAATGGGCTGAACCCCAGGGACTTTTGGGGAACTTCCCGGTACGTGAACAGGAGGCAATGGAGGAGGACGTCCCATCTTCGGCGCAGGGGCTCCTCGAGGCCCAGGATCATCCCCTTCAGGGTTCGGTTGAAGCGTTCCACCAGGCCGTTGCCCTGGGGGTGGTAGGGGGTCGTGAACTTATATGTTACTCCGCACTGCTGCCACAGGGACTTCATGTAGCGGGATATGAAGTTAGTGCTGCGATCACTCACAACCTCGCGAGGGAATCCGACACGGGAGAAGATCCCCATGAGAGCCCGGCCCACCACGGGAGCCGTCACGGTGCGGAGGGGAATGGCCTCGGGGTAGCGGGTGGCATGGTCCACCAGGATGAGGATAAATCTGTGGCCCTGGGCGGTCTTCGGATCCAGGGGTCCCACGATGTCGATGCCAACCCGCTCAAACGGGGTACTCACAACGGGAAAGGGTTGTAATGGAGCCTTGCGCTTTCCGCCACTTTTCCCACTGCCCTGGCACGTGAGGCAGGATTTACAGTGGACTTCTACATTTGCTCGCATCTTGGGCCAATAGAAGTGGGTAACTAATCGCTGATATGTTTTGTCTTGGCCTAAGTGTCCTGCCAAGGGTACATCGTGGGCCAGGCCCAGGAGGAGGTTTCGGAAGCGCAGGGGTACTACCAGTACTCGGGCTGCGCCTAGCTCGGCTGACTTTTGTTCGCTGTATAGGAGGCCATTGTCCCAATAGACCCAGTGGGTTCCGGACCGTCACCGGCGGTCTGGGCTTCGGCTTGTTGTCGGAGTCCCACGAGGGAAGGGCAGGTGGCCTGTTCCTGGCAGAACTCTTCACGGGAGGGACCTCCCTCACAGCGCCACTGGGCCATCTCGGGCAGTTCTCCGAGCTCAGTCAGTGCCTCAGGGGCAGAAGGTTCCGACCCCTCTCCCGGGTTAGTGTCTTCTTCTCCTTCCGGAGGAGGGTTGTCTGTTTCTGGTAGGGTGTCCCGTTTCTCGGGGACAGTGTTCAGTGGGAGGGCCTCACCGCCCTCGGAGAGAGGCAATCGCGCGGTCATGGAGCGCGTGGTGGCGCAGACCCATTCGGGTAGGCCCATCATCTCGAGATGGGCTCTTCGTTCTACTTGCCCCCACGGGGAACTCTCAAGGTCGTTGCCCAGGAGGCAGTCTACGGGCTGTGATGTTCGGACGGCTACCTTCAATTCTCCGGAGACTCCTCCCCACTCGAAAGGCACCAGAGCCATCTGGCAGAGGCTCTCGGAATTGTCGGAGGATATGACCGGACAGAGGGCACCGGGTAGGATCTGGTCTTCAGAGATTAGGTTGCGGTGGACCGTGGTGACACTTGCCCCGGTATCGCGGAGGCCCTCGACTCGGTGGCCGTTGATGGTCACCTGCTGTCGGTACTTCTTCGTGTTGGCGGGCAAGGGTGTCCCGGGGACCATTTCTCGATCCCCAAGGGAGACCAGGGCCATGGCAGCTGGTTCCCACTCTTCGGAGTCCTCTATCTGTTCCCCTAGGGCCACGGAGGCCATCTGCCGGGCCGGGGGGGTTGGTCGTTGCGGGTCGTTGATACTGGGGCCACTGGGGGTCATTGGCGTAGTGTCCGGGCTGTTGGCAGCGGAAGCAGGTGGTCCTGGTTCGTGGCCCTAGCCGCCCCGGGGCTCCGGTGCTGGCTGGGGACGGGGCTGGACCTGCCGCCGGTGGGCTGCTGGGAGGGCTGTGCGGGGGCCCCCCTTGGAAGTCTCTTGGTCGGCCGTGGTTTCCTCCGCCCCTCTGGCGGGGGGGGTCCTTGACTGTGGCGACCGTAGTCTCCCACGGGGCCTCGGGTGGCCCGGGTGTTCACCCAACGGTCAGCCTCGGCGGCCAGCTTTCGAGGGTCGGTGAGTTTACTGTCCAGGAGATGTTGGCGCAGTTCTACAAAGCAATTGGCCGCTAAATGTTCCCAGGCGATCAGATCAAACAGCTCTTCGAAGGTGGAGACCTTGCTGCCCTTGACCCACCCGTCCAAGGCCCGGCTGTAAAAGTTCACGTATTCTACCCATGTGGTGCCCGGTATCTTTTTGCAATCTCGGAACCGTTGCCGGTACATTTCGGGGGTGAGTCCATATCGGCCCACGAGGGCTTCTTTCATGTGGCTGTAGGAGTTCATGACCGTGGAGGGCAGATCCAGCAGGGTATCTCTTCCCTCCCTTAAGAACCGGCCCCATAGCCCAGCCCCCCAATCCTTCTGCGGGACTCGGTGGAGGTCATGGCGACTTCGTAGGCCTTAAACCACTGCTGGATATCGTCGTTTTTGTAATACTCCTTTACCACATCCTTGGGGATGTGGACTTTGGCTTCCACGGTGGGAGCGGTTGGTAGATTCCCGGAGGGTCGTGACTCTTCACTTTTAGCCCTCAACTCGATCTCTTTTAGGCTGCGTTCATGTTCCAGCTGGAGTTTCTTTTCTTCGTGCTCTCTTTGGCGTCTCTTTTCCTCGAGTTCCCCTTGTAGCCGTAACTGCTCGACGGCTAACTTTTTCTCGGCCAGTTTTATTTCTCCCTCGATTTTCAGCTTGGCCAGTTCAAGTTCGTGGTTGCGGCCTCTCTCTCGGTCTGCTAGTTCCTCGGGGGACAGGTTCCCCTCTGGCCCGCTGTTTCTCACCGGGATGCTTCGTGGTTCATGGGCGGAATCTCCTTCTGTTTGGGTCGGGGACGCCCCTGTCTCGACCCAGGTCTTCAATACTTTCTGGAAGTCTTCCTTTGTGCTTAATCTGGTGGTAGCGATTCCAAGGTCTTTGCAAAATTGTTTTAATTCTCTATGCGTATAATAGTCCAATTGATCCTCTCGGAACGTCGAGCTCATTTCGGTACCTGCGGCACCCAGGGAGGTTTCTCCTTCCATCTCTGTTTGGTAGTGCGTCAGTCGTTCACTGCACGCTCTCTTTCGGTGTCGGCTCGATCCCGTCGTCTGCCACCAAATGTTGGAAAGGCGTTCGCCGGAGAGGGGTTCGATACACGTCTTGCCCACCCCTTTGACCCACCTCTCCCAAGTAGGCCGAACCAGGCGCGCACACCCTGAGCTTACACTACGAACAGAGTGACACCACACGTATTTCTTCGTAGGACGATAGGTTCTTTTATCGAAGGTTTCAAGGGATCTTTATGATCCAAGTTGTAAGTAGTACATCAGCGGCACAAGAGACTACAAATCGGTGGTAGGGGAATGGGGGTAGCGGGACAGTCTTTGAATGTAGTGTCTCTGCAAAGTACCCTGCGGATAGCTCACAATCCTCGAGCTGGAGGGTGTTGTTTCTCTTGGCGATCTCTTGCCAATTCTTCCTCGAGGGGAGAGCCGCGAGTCACTCAGCAGGCACAGGTAGTCGGAGTTCGGGAGCCACGACCTCGTCAGCAGGGCTCAGGTGGTTCGAGGGTCGGGGGCCGCGAGTCACTCAGCAGGCACAGGTGGTTCGGAGTTCGGGAGCCGCGACCGCATCAGCAGGGCTCAGATGGTGCAATGGCTGGAGGCCGCGAGTCACTCAGCAGGCCCAGGTGATTCGGTGTTCGGGAGCCGCGACAGCGTCAGCAGGGCTCCGATGGTTCCAGGTCTTCTCTGCCATTCGTCCCTCCGGCACCCCTTATTATACTCCCCCTGCCCATTGAAGTCCGGAGTCCTCGCAGAGAGGGGCCTTTGGTGACTGAGGGGGGTTCGGCGGGATTTCCTGCCGCTCGTTTCTTTGGTCTTTTCAGGTGGGTCTGGGAGGGACCCCAGACGCTCGGCAGGCGAGGCGCCTGCACCCCAGGGGCCTGGTGGCCGATCGAGTCCTCCCGGGGGAAGGCGATCCGAGGTGTGACTGGGCTGGCGCCTCTTGGTCTGGCTCGGGGGTTCCCGCTCCCTTGGTCGGACATGCGTGGTAGGGTGTCGTGTCTGTCGGGGGCTCTGGCCGGCCCTCGGGTCTGTGTGGCTGGGGCGGCCGGAGTCGGAGATGCCGTGTCTTGGGGTGGTTGCAGGTTGGCTGGATGATCGGGAGGGCCTACGCCGTGAGGCCGGTCTCACAGGGATGCTGAAGAGGAAGCGGGTTATGTTTAAATGAGGAAGAGTGTTTCCTTTGTTTAAGATCCTATGTAGTTTCTCATTCAACTCAGAACCAAATTGCTCAGTGCCCTCAAAAGGCATACGTAGGGCAGTGTTCTTATGAGCATCTTTATGCTGCAACAGGAACACTTTCTGTCAATGCGGCTGCTCACACAACGTCAAAGGAAATGTTATGTTATTTTATGTTATGTTAAAGCGATTTTTAGAACGCTCGTATCCTCGAAGGTGTCTTGGAACTAGCTTTGCTTGAGCACAATTGGAATGCAACCCTTAGTTATTAAAAAGCCAGGTTTTCAGCTCCTTTCTAAAGGAAAACAGAGAGGACAAGGCCCTAAAGTGTGGTGGATGAGGATTCCAAATTTTGGTCATAACTGTCATGAAGCTTCTAGCTCCCCACTTCGTCCTCTTGAATCTAGGGACCACTGTTGTCTTGACCCCAGAGGATCACACATCTCTGCTGGGTTCATACTAAACAAAAGCCTGCCTCAGAAACTCAGGGTCAGTATCATGCAATGCCTTATAGTCTATGTAAAGAGCCTTAAATTTGAGGTGATTCCTGACTGGCAATCAGTGTAGTTTAGGGATTGCCAGGTAGACTGATTGAAATTTGGGAATACCCTAAAGTAAGCTGGCTGCCGCATTCTTCAAGGTCTGTAATTTATTCAGATATTGTTCTTGCTAATTTAAATATAAACCATTGCAATAGTCGGGTTTTGATAAGGCTATTTTGATCATCCTAAGGGTGTAGAATGAGGATGAAACAATCAAATTGACCTGATCTCCAAAGTTTATTTTGTCGTCAATAACAACTCCTAAGTTCTTTGGCTTTCTCACTGGATTCGGAAGTGGTCCCAATTCCTCTGGCCACTAGGATGGGGACCAAACTGAAGTAAGATTCCCAAATAAGATAACCTCAGTCTTTCCTGAATTTAGCTTTAAACAGTGCTTGCTCATCCATTCACTGATTGCTTGTATGCAATTGTAAAACTTAATGCCAATGATGTTTCCGTTGTTAAATGCTGACACCACAACTTGTGTGTTGTCAGCATAGAAGGTAAGGGTGAAGGATGCAATCAATGTTGCCAGCGCTGTTACATTTACGTTGAACAACGTAGGACTTAGCGAGGATCCTTGTAGGACCCCACATGGCAGGGAAAAAGTTTTGAAGACAAACTAATTCAGGGCCACAATTTGCTCTCTTGCTTCTAGAAACAAACTCTGCAGGGTGAGTGCTTTCTCTTTGATTCAGATCTCCCCTAGGGAGTTGATCAGAACCTTGTGATTGACTGTATCAAAGGTTGCCGACAAATTGAGGAGAATAATTTTCAACATGTATTCAACCTGTTTCTCCAGGCTTTCCATTAACGATGAACAATCTTCTCCTTCCTGTACTGCTTTAAATAATTCATTGCAATCAAATAGCTTAGAGTGGCTAGTATATGCACCATATATACCAGCTCGCATAGCCATGTTGGCTCCTGCACATGCCTTTTTCCTAGACAGAGTCTGTTTTTTTATCCATAGGGTCCTTGATCATGTTCTCCTCAGTCATGGAAGTGTGCCCCTCAAGACTGACTACCAAGGAGTACACATAAATTGACTCAGGTCTCTTTTTATCCATGTCTTCCAATAGATATAGTTTAGACATGAAATGTGGAACTATGATTTTATCCAGAGCCTTCAATTCCCTCAATAATATATTGATGAATGGGCAATCCAGGGGGCTGTGCTTTAACAAGCTGGCTCAACACAGTTTCAGTAGAAGTAGATGGCATATATTCAGAAGGAAACCACGTATTAAGAGGAATCCTAGTCAGAATCTCAGGAAGTAATTAGTTATCATTGTGTTTCCCCTTCATTTTAGCTAGGGGAACAACCTTCTCTTTCATCCTCACTATCAGGAGAGGGTTCCTGCACTTCCTAGATTCAGGCTTCTGAAGGTCCTCATGCTGCATGCCGGCCAAAGTATCCAGAAGAACTCTTCTGACTTTCTTTTCCAAAGAGTCTTACTCATCCTGCAGCCCAGGTCTCCTGGATTTCTTCCCAGGGGGTTAAAATGACCATGACAGGATTCAGAATGAGAAGACGATGCTTCCACATGCTTAGATTTCTTAGTTTGCCCATTATGAAGATAAAGGCAGCCACCTCGCTCATAAACAACAGTCTTACCTATAAGTTCCCTCTTCAAACATACTTACAAAAGAAGGCACTGAAAATTAAAACCAAGCATTTGTGATTCAAAAAATACATCACTCATGCTCAGAGCGAGAGCCTTGCATCCTCGCACGTGTAGAAACATCATCTACCGAGTACCAATCACACTTCATTCTAGCACATGACCGCCAAGAATGCTGCCACCATAGAAAAATGGTAAGCTCTTTCAGGGTAAGAGTTCACACTGCTGTTCCTGAAATATTTTATAAGCATCAGCAATTTAGAACTTAGTAGAAGGGCTTACTTGAGTTCAAGCTGGTACAGGGATT
The DNA here is from genome assembly GCF_964204655.1 of Triturus cristatus. Lineage (NCBI taxonomy): Eukaryota > Metazoa > Chordata > Amphibia > Caudata > Salamandridae > Triturus > Triturus cristatus. Next base: position 1,638,500,228 of record NC_140589.1, read on the forward strand.
TGTTCATACTTCTTGACCCTCATTCTGGGTTGTGTTACGGGGGCCCACCCTTCCCCCAACCCCCTCCCTTGTATTCCTTCCTAGGCTCAGTCATGAGACGGGGGGAACCTTGGGGGCAGGCGAGCCTGTGGCATATCAGCTCCTACTCCCTGGCTGTAGTCCTGTCAAGGTGTAGGATACAACTCATATGTAATGACTGGGGCGAAGATGTAGGGTGTAGGGATAATGTAAGACTATGGGGCATATTATCAAGAAACGGCGTTAAAATTATTGCCGCTTTAGCGGCAGAAAACTGCCGCTAAAGCGGCGATAATGGGCTTGATAATATGCCGCAGAGAATTCCCATAGAAGCCAATGTTCTGGTTCAACATGGGCTTTTATGGGAATTCTCTGCGGCATATTATCAAGCCCATTATCGCTGCTTTAGCGGCAGTTTTCTGCCGCTAAAGCAGCGATGATTTTAACGCCCTGCTTGATAATATGCCCCTTAATTTCTCAGAGTTAGGGGCATATTATCAAGAAACGGTGTTAAAATTATCGTCGCTTTAGCGGCAGAAAACTGCCGCTAAAGCGGCGATAATGGGCTTGATAATATGCCCTCGAGAATTCCCATAGAAGCCCATGTTCTGGTGGCAACTAGGGGTGGGCGGAATTTGCGAAATCCACTTTCGCAAATTATCGCGAAAATGTTACAAATTATCGCAAACACGCGGAAATATCGCGAAGATGCGGAAGTTTTTTTCCCGCATGTTCGCGAGATTTTCTGCATGGTTGCGGCTCGCCAACTTACCCATGCGGTTGCTCGCGGGCGCGGCCATCTTGTTTTCAGTTGTCTCGCGGTGCATGATCGCGAGAAGAAAGACGTGATCGCGCGACGCATGACGTCACTGCGGGCGCAAATGGCTAAAAACAATACAACATCTCATGGAGAACACGACCGGATCAAGAAAACTTGTCGGCGAACGCAGGGATTCAGGTAAGGCGATCGCGCGCGCGCGAGAATGTATTATTTTACAGCGCAAGCAAGAACCAAATTATCGCAAAGCTGCGGAATGCGGAAATTTTGACATTTTCGCTCTTTCCGCGGAACGCGAAAATGTCAAATTATCGCAATTTCCGCGAACGGAACGAAATTTTAGCCCAGGCCTAGTGTCAACATGGGCTTCTATTGGAATTCTCTGCGGCATATTATCAAGCCCATTATCGCGGCTTTGGCGGCAGTTTTCTGCAGCTAAAGTGGCGATAATTTTAGCGCCGTGCTTAATAATATGCCCCTAAGTGCTTTATTTTCATAAAGTATAGCTCGAAATCAGCGAGCAAAATGTCCAGCTTTCTTCGAGCTGTGCTGTCTGAAAATAAAGCACTAAATCCCAGAAATATCGGGTTAAACCAATTCGGTTTACGCACTGAGAAAACAGATGCTCATCTCTGAGACTCACCAGCAAAGCCCACCATGATATTGCCTTGGCAGCCCGAACCCTGTCAAATATATGCCAGGCAATTCAGTGGGACTCTCTAACCGATATTTCTCTGAAAAGAGGGGCAGTTGTGAAGCCTGAAACGGATGCTTTGTGCCAGGACTCCCAGAGAATAAATATCACAGTGGTTCCTTTGAAGCGCCATTCGCCGTGGAAACCGTACCAGGAAGCAGCATGGGAGGCGGGGAGAGGTAAATAAAACATTAGCATTCTTTTATGCTGAAGCTGCACTTTTCAAACTGGAAAGGGTGTTGTAGTTTTGCTGCAGCAATCCAGACAAAACAACACAGTGAAGCCCCAGAGCATACATTATGCATCGGACCGTGAATACTTTATAATGTTTCCGTGCTTTTAGCAATCGAAATATCATTGGCGACGAGGGTGCAGGTGCGGGGGAGAAGAAGCCGCTTTTCACGGGGAGACTTTTAAAGTTAAATGCTAGGTAGGAAAGGATCGACTATATTAAAATACTCTGATTTCAGGATGAAATGCTAAAGCCATCATAAAAACCTTTGGTAGAATTTCCGTACGGTTAGCACGAGGGAGGAAATTCCTCTGGTAACCTATTCTGAATTTAGAATTCCCTCAGATCAGCGAGTTTTCTGTTATCACTTATGTGTACATCTGGCTCTTAGGGTGTCATGATGAGTCGCAAAGTGGCGTAAAAACACCCAGGGATCAGCTATGATAAATAACTGCTCTCAAAAGTTTTCCAAATCCAAATGGGGTGTAACATGCACATTTTGGTGCTGTTTCATGGTATTGACCATGCATTTTTCTTGCCGAAATTCACATGTCGAAAATTACAGGTGTGTAGAAATGACCATTACACTTGTGATTCAAAATTCCTGCACAAGCATGTGTTTATGCAGAGGACGGAACAAACAGGCCAGTGAGGGCCTTAGTGTTTGAATTAGTACCCAGCAGAGGGAATAATCAGTTTAGGTGAGGGAAGCCACGCTGGCAAACCTGTGCTTTGCCTGAGTGCACCTGAACCCCGAGCGCAAGGCGCAGCCTTGCACCCCACTGAATAAATACATAAATGTGCAGTCTCCTGCACCATTCAGTGCATAGGCAGAAGGGTTCATGACACAACTTCTGTGAACGTCGTCAAGATCTTGATGAGGAGGGCAGCAGCTTGTGGGAGGCACTAAGAGGCCATTGCACAACCACAGAGCAGAGGTTCACTATCCAGGTTGCCCATGACCGGGGCTTGTATTGTTGCTCTGAAGTTGGCTTCTGGAAGCAAGGAACTGTTTCACTTTTTTCAAGAAGGAGAGCTGGTAGGTACCATGGTGTCTTGGTTTGCGCCTGTAATTTTGTTGTATTGAGTTGGATTCTCAATGTTACACGAGTTTTGCTATTTGTAGCATCCATTGTTCTTGTACATGTAATTATTACAGTGATTAGTCATGTGATCATACAGTGCGTAACATTGATAAATGCACAAGGACTGCTGAAATGCATGATTTACTTTTATCCTGTTCTATATGGACTTTGAGAGACAAATATCCAGAATCCATTTTGTTATCTAAGTTCTCTTGTCTTTCTTGTATTTCACATTAAATTATGGATGGCACCTGATGTTAATTAGCCATTTTTAAATTCTAGCATTTGTATGGAATAACATTTTCTGGAAAAGCCGTACGAAGAAGGCGAAATGTCAGCAGTGATGGGTTACGTTACCACTAACCATTTATATCTCTTTATTGCACATATTCCTCTTTGGTATGAGCAGTAACCAATAACATGATTTTGCTTTAATCTAAAATTGCAGTAGAGAGTCTAGTTTGGTGGAGTGAACATCAGAGGCGCAACTAGAGCCAAATTTCGGGGGGGGGGGCTAAGAAAAAATTTCGGGGGGGGCTGAAACTTTAAGCAATAGGCAGAGTGGAGCTGCAGGGGCTCTTAGAAGGGGTGAAACAACACCGAGGCCTCATTAACATGCAAATGGTCTTTTAAAGACCTGTGAAGTGCTCGGATCCGGCTGTGTGTGTGCCCGGAAGCTGTCTCAGCCCGGGCTGCCAAACACGACGGGGGGGCTGAAGCCCTTTGAGTCCAATGGGTGTTGCACGCCTGGTGAACATGGTGCTTGACTGTCCCATTCAACTGTGACTCGGCAACCTATGTTTGTAATTTTCTAGAGGTGAGCTTTAGGTAGGAGTTTAATATCCAGTTATGGGAGGTTTTGTATTGCTTATTGTCAACAATTGTAAGCTGTATATTGACGGATCTTTATTTTGTGGTCAGTGAGTATGGCCAAGAGAGGTTCCGTCCTGAAGTTGTTGATGATGATAGGGGATACAAGGCATCTCTGGAGGGCTCCACTGTAAAAACAATAAAGTGATTGATGGAATGCTTGAAATAATCTCAGCCACTGGCAATTGCTTAGGGCCGCATCCCAATCCATTGTTTATGGCCCACCATGCCACCTCAGTTTGGACCCAGCCATATGCAAATCAGCCTTGACCCTGTTCCTCATGGGAACAATCTAGCCTAAACTGCCAGGTCAGCTCTTGACTGTACCTTAAAACAAGCACTGGTTTAGTCCTTGATATTGGCTCTTCAGCCAGGTATAGCTTGGTTCCAGTGGCACAATGAGCCTGAGACCCATGTCTGGGCATACCAGGTGCACTTAGGGCGTCAATTGCAAAAACAACGAGGTGATGGATGGAATGCTTGAATTAATCTTATCCACTGGCAGTTTCTTAGGGCTGCATTCCAATCTATCGTTTTATGCCAACCATACCCATGTTTGGACCCAGCCATATGGAAATCAGTCTTGACCCTGTTCCACATGGGGAAAGTCTAGTTCTGAGGGCTCCCCAGCAGCAGCAGAGTTTCTGGGACCTTGAGATTCCCCTTTGTGTGAGATGGTGGTTATTGGCAAGGTAAGAGGTCAAACTTTACAGATCTGTGCCAGAGAACCCCATACATGTTTCCAAAGTGTGGATCAATGTTCGATGTCATTGATGAGAAGGTTGTTTTGCATGGTTCATAGAGTTGTGACACTGCCTCTTCGATGGCAATTAGGGCAAATTCTGATAAACTTTCTGGTAGAAATTCGTTCGTGGTCTGAAAGAAGTTTGTTTTGTTTCATGAATACAAGTGTCGGAAAATGGCTGGTCTTCAGATGAGGTTGCTCACTAAAGGTTGTTGGAGATTGGCTGGAATCTGGTGTTGTCGGTCCAATCAAGGCCTTCCTTCTTTAGGATTGGCTTCATATTGGAGGTTCTTCAGATCACTGTGAATCTTGCCTGCTGCTAGGTATTTGTTAATGATGGCTCAAGGAGTACTATGTTGGAGCAGCACAATTTAGTCCCCACCCTTACATGTCACAAAAATGTAATTATACACATGCATTTGACAATATATTTACTGTGTTCCTTAACTTTATTGTGTGTGAAGCATTTAAACTCATTACTGAAATATACTCACTGTAGGAAGAGAGATTTATAGATGTGTGTACTAATGTTCAGCTAAAATGTAGAAATGTATTATTTCTTCATGTTTTACACTTACACATCAACTTGTATTTACATATATAAAAACCTATTCCTTCTTTACGTTTTGCATTTAATTTTCAAGTAACACATGTGCATGTATAACCATGCATTCCAAGTGCATATTAAATGTTTGATTTAAGTTAGCCTGACTACAGGCCTCAGTTGAAATGCATTTTGCTTCGCTAGCATCTTTTTTGTTTTCCTTGCAAGTTTATTATCATGATGTACATTAACTAGAGGAAGTTTTCTTTATTCACATAACCCTTCTTACATTATGCAGGTACTGGACCAGGAAGCTGGCACTCCCCGTGTACGTTTGGCACCCACTGGTCCAAGCTGCCCTTCCATGGTGCTTGACAGTGAGCCCTGACAGTCATGTTTGGAATAGGAGTTGGAAGCTCTGTTCCAATGGTTGAGGCTCAGCTCTGAGGATATTTCCAAGCGAGGAGGCTGTCAATGCTGACCCTTTCTCTTGTAGGCCTTGGCCTATGTTCAACCTGTTGCCAGATGGCTGAAAAGTACCATGGAAGGAATATGACCTCTGAGGCCAGTTGTGGTCTGCCTGCCACTTCAGTACATTCAGCCTTGAGGCTGGATCTGTCTGCCTACACAGCCAGCCTGCACTGCCAGTGGATGTGTTCCTGAAGACTTCCGCTCGCTCAGCGTTGCTGCTTACAAGAGACTGTAAAAACGTTTTCCTTGTCCATGCAAATGACATAAAAAGAGGTTAGTCAGTTCCTACTTACTGAGAGAAGACCGGTCGGAGATGTGGAGCCAAGATCCTAATTACTTTACAGCGCTATTACCAATGAAATGTGAAGTTAAAGGGAACTACTGCTTCCTAGGTTTCCATTGCCACATTTCCTGCGTTTATCATAGCTCCTTGTGAGATCTTCTGCAGCCATGCACAAGATCTCACTGCCAAGATACTAAGTGGTTGTCAGTCCACGTGGGATTGGGAATAGGCCACATTTCCATCTAGCCACAACTGAAACCAAAGTGGGACCCTACCTGTTCACCTTATTACTGCTCAATGTTCAGACCCAACCACTGTCTGCACTAGTTATGATGGACATCATATCATTTACATGGAAACGCTATGAACCAACAAACCTAACAATGAGTAAAGGAGTTCACTCTGAGGGTAGAGCTGCAGAGGGATGGTCCTTAGACTCAGGGTTTATAGTAGCAGTACATAGTTACTGTTTTCCTAAACCCTTTAATCCAATTGCTCCACTAGGAAAAGGTTAGATGGCACCTTGGTGGGTGCTTAATATTTGTTACTGTGTACTCCTAATGGAACTGGCATTGTCCAGAGGCCAGACTGTTGGTCTTCCCCCTCCCTAGTAATGCAATATCCTATCCTAGCCAATACTGATTTGCACCGCAGAAATATTTCACCCCCAGGTGTGGCACACTTGCCTGCTAGTCCAGTAATCCAGGGTGGGGAATCCTGTATAACCTCTACCCCCAGATGCACTTACACCAAAAGCTTCCCATCCAGGGTAAAACTAGGTGGCCTTCCAATTGCTGGATGGGTCACCTAAGGAGATGAACATCAGCAGCAAAACCTCTAACTGCCTCAGCTCATCTAGGATGTGTCAATGCCAAACAACGGCGCAACATCTGGGAGCCTGGCAGATTCATTTAGAGTGCACAAACTTCCAAGAAAAATCAGCAAGTGATACAGTTGGTCTAGAAGTCTTTGGGAAATCTTTTACTTGGGCTAGAGCGGGATCTACTAGGATTTCCATAACCTAATGGGTTAAACGAATTACAGGTTTTGACACAACATAATCTATTCGTGCTGGTGCCAATTGCCATGGGAGCTACAAGATTTTTGAACATCCATAACAGACGTTCTGTTCCTACTATGGAGAGAATCTATATGTAAGTCCATTGAAGTAAAGCAGGAGGTTTAAGTGCTGTAGTGAATGGATGATGTCTCTGTTGACATTTGGAATTCCCTATTGTACTCTGCTCTCATCTAGGTTTACTTAAAGCCTTAAGTGCAAGTTCCAGATAAGGTGCCATGTTGCAGAATAAAAAAACCCTCACAGGTGTGGGAACATTTTATGCTCACGTTCTGTTGGCCAGGTGTGGCCTGAGTGACTCGTAGAAAATGTTATGTCCAGGTAATCACCCTAGAGATCTGTTGACACGACCTGATTAAATTTATATATTAAATATAATTGTAATTTTTTAAAAACATTTTCAGCTGTGTTTGACATATTAGGGATGATGAACGGCTAGTGCACTAATCAGGAGAAGGGTCAGCAGATCCATAATTGCAAAAAAGTATCAGACAAAAGCAGGCACTCCATTTCAGTGAAGGTATGTTTTTTGCACTGTTGTTGCCTTTAATAGAGCATGACATTTACTGCTCGGTTAAGAGCTGATGTTATGCAAAACTCTCTCCCTGGAATAATTTGGTGAACCTTCTTTGTTCATGATTAAATCTTCATACTCAGTCACTAATGTGAATGGCTGGATGATCATTTTTAAGATGTCTCCTTTTTACATCTAGATATGTGAAAACATTCCACAAATTGAAGGTTGCTGACACAGCTTTTGTGCATGAAACATAATTACTATAATTCATAATATCTTTATGACAGTTGCCCAAAGTACTGAGAAGAGAAAAAAAATAGTCATGTTACATTTAATTACTTTAAGATTTTATTGTTGCAAATCAAGAAATAATATATGCCCTAATGATGACTAGTAACATTTGTGCCTAGTTAGCGGAAACGTCAACACTTTGAAAAATGACAATGTATTGCGGCTAATTTAGAAAAATAAGCAGTTTGCTGACAAATGAAACTGATAGGTAATCACTCCATGTTTTCTGTTGGAGGTTCTTTGTGGTATAGCCTCCTGGGTAGCCTGAGGAAAGCTGACGACCATCAGTCATTCAGATAGACATGGAAAACCCTTTGGCTCTCATATTAGGGTAGTAGCAGCTCAAACCTCTGCTGCTAGAAACTCATTGATATGAACACTTTCATTCCTCGACTGTCATGCTGAAGAAAAGCCCCATTACATAAGATAAATGGCATATGTTTGGAAAGAACATATCATCTACTGGTGACACAGAAACATTCTTCTTCTCAATGTAACACCTGTAGACAGAGTGATTAATAAGCAAAGCAGGCTGCTTACACCTTATTTTAATGTAATTAGAATGTCAATCCCTGCCACAACTAACTCTCCAAAGCTTAGAAAAGGTAAACGCTAATCCAATAATGGGGGGACATGACCAAACTGGCACAGCGGCAATTGAAAAGTTAGTGAAGTATTTATGAAAAACACTGTAAAACAAAATTCATGGCACATGATTTCCCAGACATTATGTTAAAAGTTAGGTCATGTTATGCTAATATACATTATTTTATGTGGGATTTGTAAAGTGCATCATCTGCCAGAATATTGGCCATGTTCATTGGTGTACATTGACATCATTTTTGTGCCTCCTGGTCCTGGGCACTGAATTCCCCTGTAGCAGCGTTTCCTTGTCCGTGTGTCTGTGTCTCCCTGTTCTAGTGCTCTTTTCTCCATGCTCAGTGTGCATTTTGCTCTTATCCATTGTCGATGTCTCCCAATTCCGGTGTCTATATCTTCCAGTCCAAGGGTTTGTGCCTCCCTTTCCCAGTTAGTGTCCTGCTGTCCCAGTCTTGGTTGTGTGCAAAATATCGGCAGCACAAATATCTGCAAAAATATTGAGGACAAGATTAGCATGTTCCTAAGCTTTATATTCAAAGAACAAAATGTTGACTACAGAAATATAGAAGACAAAAAAGTGTCTCGAACTAGGTATGTATATATTAATACAACATATTAACTTAAAAAAATATATGTACTTAAAAATGAATACAAAAAATATAACTTACAAACAACTTGAAAATGTATTCTTCAATTTAAGTACAAAAAGAATAAACAATATATATATATATATATATATATATATATATATATATAATTACAATAATGGTAAAATAAAAAAAGAATATTAATTAAGGATAAAATAAAAAGTAATATATCAAATATTAAATATACACATAATAAAAGTATTAAAGGCAAAACATATTTTATAAAAAAATAATATTACTACTAATAAGGAGCCTAGCGCGCAACCAAGATGGCCGCGTAGGCTTACGGCTCTCGAGGGCCCCCGCAACCTCCCACGTCTATCCTGACTTAATCCTGGTTTATTCGACGGGCGTTTGCAGATGAACTTGCGCTGAGGTGCCACCAGTTTTCCAAATCCGGATCGGACGCCGGGAACCGGAATGGTTGCACTCCGAAGTTTGCGGCCTGCTCTCGCCTTGGCCCCGATCTCGAGCTGGTGAAGTGCCCGGGTACGAAGTGAACAACAGCGGCTGGTTGGGCTCGACCTGTCACGGACTCCGCACTTTCACTTTCGTTTTCAAGCTCGTTTTCTGATATCGGCTGAGAGACTTTGGTGTTTCAGAGGGGCGCGGACGGCGGAGTGTCTGGCCTGACTCACGGACTATACATGGGCTTACGGTCGGCGACGGCTGTGTTCAATTGAATTAGCTACCCGGTCTCTTTTTCCTGGTGCGGGCGGGTGCCAACCTTGGTGGCCTCCGGACGATGGCGGCGAGACTAGACGGAGACAAGTCGAAACCCAAGTCAACTCGGAGGGGTGCCTATACCCAGGTCAATAATATGGATCGATATGCGCAGGCAAAGGGATCCCCTGGTAGCTCGCATAAATCGCCTGAGAGGTCTAAAGAGGTCTCAGACCCATCGTCAGAATTGACTTTGCTGGACATCATGGGCGCCATTGAGGAGATGAAGACCGCTGTGGGTCAGCAGTTTGATACCTTGGCTCATAAATTGGACGCGGTCCTGATCGATGTGAATTTGGTCAGGGCAGACCTGTCCAAAACTAACGAGCGGGTCGACTCCTTGAGTCAAGCGGCGTCGAGTCTAACTGTTGACGTGGCCGCCCTGCAGACGGAGGTCCGTAGGTTGCGGCTAGCCAGTGATCTGGCGGACCGTCGACTTGAGGACTCCGAGAGCAGGGCTAGACGGAACAATGTTCGTATCATTGGAGTGCCGGAAAGGTCGGAGGATTCTGCTGCGGATCTTTTTGTGGAGGATCTGGTGATCAATCGTCTCGCGCCCAAGGGACTGAGCAAGTTCTTCGCGGTGGAGCGGGCCCACAGGATACCGGGTGGTGCGCCCAAAGTGGGTGCTCCCCCGCGGCCTATAATCGCCCGACTCTTTAACTTTCGGGATAGGGATGCTATCCTTCAGGCGTCGAGGGTGGCCGGGCCGCTGAAGTTTGAGAACTCTAATGTTAGCTTTTACCCGGACTTCACGCAACCGGTCCAAAAACAACGGCTGGGATTTTTGGGCGTCAAACGGCGCCTGAGGGACATGGAGCTGAAGTATGCGATGTTATTCCCGGCTCGGCTGCGGGTTGAGTTCCGGGGTCGCTCACACTTTTTCGACCGTCCGGAGGCGGTTGGAGACTGGTTGGATGTCCTGCCTCGGGGACAGGATCGAGTCAGTCGGACGGCGGAGCGCGGACAGGATTTGGTGGAGCAGGCCTAGAACTTGGTTCCTGGTGATGGACTGGACTGGTGACGTTTTGTACCTTGGCTCAACTGGACCCTAGTTTGGCACAATATGCCCTCCAAATGCCTGGGGGTTGTGGGGAGCTTATTGGGGTCCTTTCCTCCTTCTGGGGTTCTTTTTGTGGTAGATGTTAGGGCGACAGGCACACTGCGAGTTGGGGGGCTGTTTGGGCTCAAGCAGGGGTGCAGGGAGGGGGGAGTTGTGGTTTGGGGATTGTGGGGGAGGGGGGTTGTTGGGGATTGTTTGTTTGTTTTGCAAGGCAATGTGAAGTTCTCTGCTGACTTATCCGGTTTGTGCTTTCTGGGATGTGGGTATCATGCACGGGAGTGGGATGGGGGGTAGGGGATTGAGAATCCTTTCGTGGAATGTAAATGGACTGGGGGACAGGAGCAAGCGTGGGGTGGTGTTGCAGTTTTTGAAACGGACTTCGCCCGACATTGTTTTCCTGCAGGAGACACATTTGATTGGGAACTCCTTCCATGCCCTAAATAGGAGGGGCTATCGCCTTGCCGCTCACTCTGGTTTCACTTCTGGCTCAAGGGGAGTGGGCATTTTGGTTAGGGCCTCTCTCCCATTGGAGGTGGACGAGGTGCTTCACGATGATAGGGGGCGCTATGTGGCACTGGTGGGGAGATGGGAGGGTAGGACTGTTTCGCTCGTTGCTGTGTATGTGCCTCCGGGGTTACAGACGGCTACATTTGCTGATCTGGGGCGTTTGGTCCTGGGACTCCCTGGGGGGGGTCTGGTGTTGGGGGGTGACTTTAATGCTGTTGTCTCTGGGTTGGAGGACCGTCACGCCCCCAGGGATCTCCCTAGAGCTCAGGCCTGGTTGGGTGGCTTTTTGGACACCTTGGGACTTGTAGATTGCTGGAGATTGATGCACCCGGGACAGGCGCAATATACCTTTCACTCGGGGGCCCATGGGAGTCTCTCGAGACTTGATTATATGCTTATGCCGGCGATCCAAGCTGGTAAGATTGGGGAGGTGCGTCATTTAGCCCGTGGTATTTCTGACCATTCCCCTATATGGTTGCAACTGAAGGTTGTCCCTGGGGCAGAGGGGAGAGTAGCACCCGTTAGCCCTTGGTATATACGTAACCCTAAGATCCGCGTGGAACTGGTCAAGTCCACTGATCACTACTTTAATGATAATGTGGGGTCTGTGTCGTCGGCCGTCTTCCTATGGGAGGCTTATAAAGTGGTGATCAGGGGGCAGGCCTTGTCCCTTATCTCCCATGCTAAGAGGTGCGAGAGAGCAGAGGTGGTTCGCCTGGAAACTGAAATAGCTGAAATGGAGGAGGACTTGGAACGGAGAGTTACTGATGAGAAATTGCACGTTTACAGCCTCAAACAATCAGATTATAGAGCGCTAGTCACGGAAGCCGCTAAAGGGATGAGTAGAGAGCAGCAAGGACGATTGTATGATGTGGGGGATAAGGCCGGAAAGTTGATTGCTTGGTTGGATAAAAAGGAGAGAGCGAGCAGGGTGGTGCCCGTTGTGGAGAGAATGGATGGAGTGCGTGTGACTGACCCGGTGGAGATCGTTGACTGCTTCGCGGATTATTTCCGCGGGGTATACTCTCCGGTTTCTGTGCGTTCGGAGGAGGATTCTCATCGGTTGCTTAGAGATATTGCATTGCCAACCCTATCGGAGGCTGATGCAGTATTGATGGAGGCGAAGTTGTCGTCAGATGAGATCGCTCTGGCCACTCGCTCGATCGCATCGGGTAAGGCTGTGGGTCCTAATGGTCTTCCCATCGAACTATATAAGTTGCGTCCCGATAAGATAGCGCCGTATCTTCGGGACATGTTTTTCGCGGCACGTGCGGCGGGCTTCCTCCCCCCTGACCAACGCCTCGCCAACATAGTTGTGATACACAAAGAGGGGAAGCCGCGAGATCGCTGCGCCTCCTATCGGCCCATTTCGCTGTTGAACGCAGAACCCAAAATTCTGGCTAAGGTATTGGCTAATCGACTGGTTCGGGTCGTGGGCGACTTGATTCATCAGGATCAGTCCGGTTTCATACCCCATCGGAATACCGCTCTGAATTTGAGGCGGTTGCATGGCGTGCTTGCTAGAGCGGAGTTTATACGTGAGCCGGCCATCTTGGCATCTTTAGATGCCACTATGGCGTTTGACACTTTGGAGTGGCCGTATATTTGGGCCGTGTTGGCGAAATTTTGGTTCGGCCCTGAGTTTATTGGTTGGGTAAAATTATTATATGCTGACCCACTGGCTCAGGTGGTGGTGAATGGTAGGGTGTCGGCTCCCTTCGCACTGGGGAGAGGTACGCGGCAGGGATGCCCGTTGTCACCCCTTCTCTTTGCACTTGCTTTGGAGCCTCTCGCCGCCTGGTTGCGTTGGGAGCCGCCGCTGCGAGGCATTAGATGGACGCCGGAGTTTGAAGACCGTGTCTCCCTTTACGCGGATGACATCCTTCTGTATCTCAGCTCTCCCCGACAGTCGCTAATGGTATTGGTGGACGTACTGAATTCCTTTGGTCGCAACTCTGGCCTGGTCATTAACTGGGCCAAGTCATGTGTTTACGTCCTCTCGGGCGAGGCCCCCCTCCTGCCAAGGGATTGCCCCATCCAGATTGCTTCACTGGGGGTTCAAATATTTGGGAATCTTTATCTCTCTGGATCCCGCGGTCCGCTATGAGCGAAACCTCCTCCCTCCCCTCCAGCGATTAAAGGCCGACGTCGCGAGGTGGCGACGACTTCCGCTCTCGCCGCTCGGACGTGCGGCATTGTTTAAAATGATGTCGCTACCTCGCTTCTTGTATGCTTTGCAAAATACTCTAGATGTCGTGCCGGCCCGTTATTTCCGGGAGGTGGAGGGTCTTCAGCGCCAACTGTTTTGGGACGGGCGGCCGCGGATCGCTCTCGCCAAGTTGACGCTCCCTTGGTACGATGGGGGGGTCGCCCTCCCCGATATTAAACGATACTATTGGGCGTCTCAGTTGGCGGCGGTGAACCACGGGATATACGGTCCTGCCTTGAATCCGGCCTTCGAGATGGATACATTTCTGCTCCCGGGTGGGGATTATAATAGGGCACTGTACTCGGTGACCCCGGACACGCGGTTGACAGGACCCACGCAGGTTGCGGTACGTGTGTGGCACGCGATGAATGCTGCAATGGGGTGGAGGGATCGCTTGACTCGGGCGACGCCGTTGTATGCCTCCGGGCGGCTGGGCTGTTTGTGGAGATCGAAAGGCTTTGAGAAATGGGACATGATTGGTATATGTAAGGTGGGTGATCTTTGGGCGAAGGGGTCTTTCAAAACGTTTGAAATGCTTAAAACTGAATATAAATTAAACGATAGAGAGTACTTCCGGTATGCGCAAGTTTACCATGCGCTGTGTTCGGTTTTTCCGGACGTTGCTGCTATCCCCGAGTATTCCCCACTGGAGGATAGAGTGTTGGATGGCTACGTGCCCGACAGCACTATTTCTCTGATTTATAAGAAACTCATTAATGATCGCGCGGACTTGCTGCTCCGTCTGCGGGAGGCATGGACGGGCGATGGCTTGGAACTGGACGATGAGGACTGGGTTTCGGCGGAGGCCTCCCCGAAAGAGGTGGCGATCCCGGCCCGCTTACGATTCGTACAGCTGAAGATCCTTCATAGAGTGTATGTCACGGGGCCCGGTCTGCTGCGTATGGGTTACTCGATGGATGGACTGTGTAAGCGTGGATGTGGCCTGCCGGGTACCTTTCTTCATATCTTATGGGAGTGTTCGGAGGTTGTGCGATTCTGGAATGGTATCCACACCGTAATGGAGGAGGTTACGCACGTCGCGCTGTTGCCAGAGGCTAGGAGGTGTTTGTTGAATGTCTGGGAACCGAATGATTATAATGCGGCACAGACGCAGTGGGTGACTCTGGGGTACATGGTGGCTAAGCGTAACATTGCACAGCTATGGGGCTCCCCGAGGCCGCCCACGATCGAGGTATGGAAGGAGAATATGGACTGGTGTATGTTTAGGGAAAAGACGGTGTATGTGGCGAGAGGCAAGCCAGGGAAATGGACTAAGGTATGGGGTCCATGGAATTTATATCGTGGACGTATCTGCACCCCGCCTCTGCCATTAGAGGTCGATATTGCTTTGTCCCCCTAGCCACGCATTCTGCGGGACGGTGTGAGGTGTGTTCCATGCTTTGTCTTCCCGTTGCCCCCCATTACCGCTTCCAGACAAGAACTGCTTTGGACACTGTACGTTGCTCCCCGTCCTGGGAAGGGCACGCTGCTATTTCGGACTCTCATTGCCTTGAGTGTGTTTTATATTTAATAGAAAATGAAACTGTTTTTTCCGATTGCTCCTGGCCTATGGCCACAGCCTGTTACATGTGCTCACGAACTGCCGGGAGCTTTGCCTCTGGTTCATTTGAATGTGTGGCGTTGCACTGCGGGCCCTCGGGCTCTATAGCGGCCGGCCCTGGTGGTTGTAGGCCCTTGTCTGTATTTTATCGTGTACCTACGGTTTCTAATTAAAAAAAAAAAAAAAAAAAAAAATAATAATATTACTTGAAAAATTTGAAAGAACAGTTAAAAAAGTTAATGAAATAACTTTTCAAATGAAATCACAAATGAAATCTTCAAAAAATGAAAATACAAATTTGTGCTGTAATGCTAACATTTAGTATTCCAACTGTAAAGTAAGCAACAGCAAAAAAAAGAAAGTTTGGACTTTGAAGAGGTCAGGGTTATTATTCAAGTCCAACGTAAACAACAGTAGGGAAAGTTTTGGACTTTGGAGGGGCTAGTTTTACTATTCATACTCCAATGTAAATAACCGTATGGAAAGCGTTTGACTTTGAAGGGGTCAGATGTATTATTCCCACAACAGTAGTGAAAGTGTTGTACTTTGGAGGAGTCAGATTTACTATTCTGACTCCAACTTGAACAACAGTAAAGAAAGTGTTGAGCTTTGGAGGGGTCCAATTTACTATTCCCACTCCAACCTGTGCAACAGTAGAGAAAGTGTTAGACTTTATATGGGTCAGATTTACTTTTCCCACTCTAACATGATCAACAGTAGAGAAATTGTTGTAAACTGAAAAACATATACTTACTATCTTCTCTTAGAAATATTAACATATCATATATTTTAACAAAAGTTTTTGATTAAAGATTTTTTGTAATGTTATAAAATGTTTAAAAGTAAATGAAAATGTAAATTAATACATTACCAATTAAGAATATCTAATTTTTTTTTAATAATTAGCAATTAAAAACACTAAATATATAGATATGTATTTTAAAAATACTTCTTAACATACTACCCCAGGAATCCAACACTCACAAAAGTAAAATAAAATAATACTTGAAAAAAAATTAACAATGCACATTAATTTTATAAATAACACTAAAGACATAAAAATAAATCCTATAATCAATGGATATACAAATAATTAGGATGAAAGTTTTCGTTTTCCTAATAACTTTGGATGAATCTTCACAAAACATTCCCCAAAAAGTTCATCCACCTCAGCTCCTTCCTGCTAAGTTTTGAAGTGCTCCATCAAGTGTGTGTGTGTGGGGGAGTGGGGCGAGGGAGGGAGAAAAAAAGAGGGGAGGGGCAAAACACTTTATTCCACTTCCAGAAGGAAAATTAAAGTAAAATATTGACAAAACGGCTGAACAGAATTACAGCAAACATGGCAGAAAACTAGATATCTATCCAGAAAGCGTGCTTTTTGAATTTTGTGTAAATCTGTTCAGCCACTTTTAAGAAATTAAGGTTAAAAAATTGTGATATGTGTTGTGGTGTGTGTATCAGCTGTAATTGTGAGATGTGGTGGAGAAGTGTGTAGTGCGTCTCAGTACTGGTTGGATTAATCTCTTTAGCACAGAGGGGGTGGTATGTTGATTGTGTGGTGTATGTGTTTTCTTATGCATCTGATTTAAAGAGGTAAGTGTAGGAAAACTATAGAAGGTGGAGGTGAACACGTGCCCCTCCTAATCCAGTATCAAAAGAATAATCATGCTTTTACAGCATGGGAGCCCTGGTCCAGACTCAAGACCTAACCACAGCTAAAGTGCAGGAGAAGGTGCAGTTAATATGCAGACATATTTGAAAGCAATCAGGTATGCTACAGAACATCCAATCGATCTAGAATCTCTAGCTAGGTCATATGTGTGCTCGTATCTCTGTCTATGTGTGTATACATATATAGACATTTCTCCACCAAAGATGTATCACGCTGCACTCTCCCAGGTTTAGTTCAATAAAGTTTTATTCAAGCCACTGCCTGCTCCTTCTCCACCTACACGTTTCGACTAGAAGGTCTTGGTCACGGTGTATAGCGTTAGTCCCTTTACGCTTTCACCTTTTTATACCTAAAACCCAGTGAGCACATTATGATGCATGCTGGGAATGGTAATTTACATTATAAACAAGCATTTACAATGCAATGGTCTCGGCATTGTTAAAGTTAAAGGTATTGGCATTGCTCATGACATTATTTTTGTTTATGTTTTTGTTTTTAAAACATTTAAAGAAACAGCATTGTTATTTACAATGTCAATAGCTTAATCACTCTCAAATGCGAGACCTATTGCATTTGCACCCACACACAGAGCCACACACACAAAGCCACCCACACACACAGAGCCACCCACACAGAGCCACTTACATAGAGCAACCCACACACAAATAGAGCCACCCATAGAGCCACCCACAGAGCCACCTACACACACACACAGAGTTACCCACACACAGACAGACCCACCACGCATAGAGCCACCTACAAAAAAAGCCACCCACACACACAGAGCCAAATGCCTATTAAAGTCCCTTTATTGGCCACGCTTGATGTCCTTTGATGAGATTACGTGCATTAGAAGAGGTGGTTTAGAAACGCCTAGCACGCAACGGGTGTGCAATAAAGAGAGGTTTATTGTGTGCAGGCCCCGAGATTGCAGCATGGTTCGGGCAACAATCTGGAGCCGTCATTTTCCAAGAAATAGGGCCAGCCACGGCCCTTTCAGGCAGGAGCCCAAGCTGACGTCATCTGAACAATAACACCCCTCTGGTTTTCCCTTTTCTCTTCTGTCCTCGCACCTGTGTTCAGTCCACGCATATCATCTGATTCTGGAAGTATAAATCATTGGCCTAGTCGGTGCTATGCTGAAACTCTGTCATAGATTCCGCCGTCCTGGACCTACACAGGATCCCCTAAGGCGACCCTCCCCCCATCTCTCCCACAATTCTGCAAAGACAAGGATGTTCGCAGTTTTGTAAGGTTCTGCACTTGAAGGGGTGGGCAGTGTGCTACATTGGACCACGTGGACTGCACCCATGCTGGAGTGTCAGGATAGCCATGGACACTGCTGGCCCAGGATACCACGTGCTCTGGTGATGAAATGATCCTACCAGGACACTACGAGGTTGATACAATGTGTGTGTGCAGGGCGCAGGACTCTTTCATGCTTGCTTTGTTTACCGAAGGAGTCCATTTGCACATTATCATAACATTTTTATTTAAAAATGACAGAATTAGACTACAGAAAAAGTTTGATGTGTCTTAAATTCTGACTCAGTGACGCATTTTCCGAGACATAGGCTAGGGAGATGTCTCAAAGTCATTATAACTTCTGCCCTGGCGGCTGGCATGAACAGTGCTTGTAGTCTTGCTTGGTTTGCCCAGTGTTTGCTATTTTATACAAAGAGGTGGGTTTGATTCCTTGCCCTCTGGGTGCCCGTGTTGCAGGATATGTTTGTAGAAAGGTTTTGAACTTTTTACTTGCACAGGCTGAATGTATTTCAAGGTGTTATTTCTGGGTATTGACCAAAGAAACCAGACTTTGAAGGTTCTTTTGGCATTCCTGTTTTTAGCACTTAGGAGTGCATGCACCCCTGTCCTAGCACATTAGTGTAACGGCCAGCGGTACTCCCTTCTGTGGATAGCCTGGAACTGTAGCTTGGAGCAGGCCCTCTTAGACATGCACTGGACACCCCTGTCCTAGCACATTAGTGTAAGGGCCAGCGGTTTCTTCATAGTACTTGCTGAAATTCACAGTGTAGCACATTAGGTTATGTGAAACTGAAACGTTACGCAAGAGATTTCGCGGTTCAAACACTGCCAAGGGAGAGGATGTGTCGCTACGGCCATTGGTGCCCACTTTTGAACTGGGGAACCGGGAGAGTCTCGGCGCAGGGTCAACTTCCTGTGACTCTGGGCAAATCACCTCATGTCCTCGTGCCTAAATAAATGACAGTGTCCTTGTGTAACGTAACGCGACAAATTAATGGTTCAAAACTTACGACAATCTTCACTGTTTTCAAAAGCAGGCATACCTCTGCATTATTCACCGACTCCCGTCTAGAAGTCGCTTGAGGACCTCCCAGAAGTCACCGCTCTGACCTTTAGGTTTGCATCTGGTCCCTGTGCCAGCTCCGCCCCTCACCCCTCGCAAACACTCAATGTAGCCAGACTTGTGAAATGAAAACAGAAGCAGTGCCAAATGCACACGTACATCCAGGAAGTGGCTGTATGTTGAGCCCTGCGCATGATTAATGATCAACAGGGCTCCTGGCATGTAAACACCCGTATGCAAATGATTTGACAGGGAGCGTGACGGGTATAGTGTAGGGGAAATAGCAGGATAGCAGAGGGACGCTTGGAGAGAAGGATTACATCGTGCCACGCTCAGCACAAGCGGCGGACAATGAATAGGATGTCTCCTGGTCTCTACGGTGCATAACACACCAAAGACACATATACGACTTCCTGAGCAGCAGCCAAACACGGGAGATGACAGCAGGGGGAGAGGACGCCATTAACACCACCGCATTTCTCCGAGGTCAAGCAGAAATTCCTCGGAGAAACGCAGCGGCGTTTTCGGATTCGGGGGCGTGTTTTTCTTTCTCTCCTCTTGCCATTGGCTTGAATGTTTACATTCCAGAGGAGATAAAGAAAGTAAAAAACACGCCCTCGAATCCGAAAAAGACGGGGCTTGTTTGGAGAGACAATGCTCTTCTCCAATGGCTGACCAGTATTTCAGAGGCCAGCCAATGGAGAAGAGGTAAAAAAAAGGGGCGGGTTAAAGCCCCACTCCTAACATTAAATCTCGGAGCGAGACTGCGCAAGCGCAGCCTTCGAGCCGAGACCTAAAAAGCATGTTTATGACTGCCAAAACAAATTTAGATTACTTCATTTTGTGATATCTGACAACTACATCAATCTTGTGAGATGATATCGACAATTATACCAAAATATTTATACAAAAAATGCAGTATTGATGTTTAAAGAGGAGATACAAGTGGTATGACAATGCATAGGTTAGTCCTACGCCTAAATAACCATTTGTCTCGGTGACAACAGTTAGCGCTGGTGCGCTGCATGTTCAATTAATGGCTCATGTCCACATTTGGAACATTTTCGCTACTTAAGCATTTATGCATCACTTTCCATTCATGTAACCCTCATGCTTTGGGTTTCTTTAGGGACTCAGTGCCCATATGCCTGTAAGCTATTTCATGTATTGCTTTGGTCAATTGTCTATAAGTTCTTATTTACAGTATAACTACTTTTCTCCATGCTGAGTTGTGTTTAATTTCTTGCGTTGTGTTCTTAACCTTGTTGATTTTTGTTAATTTTTCCAAGCCACATTGTTCTTACAGGTGTATATGTAATTCTTCGTCTCCGTTAAGCCCCATCGGGGATTTGGTCTTGAATCTAATTATAAGCCTTGATTCTAGGCGTCTGAGTTTTAAATTTCTATTCCTGCCTCTTTCATGGGTGGGTACCGTTGCTAAGCCACTGTATGTCATGTCCTGCCATGTCTTCCTTTCATGTTGTTGGTGCACAAGCCTGCTGTGCAGGCGAAATGCGTTCAGCAGTAACCAGCAAATAAGTATTTTGCAGAGGAGACACGGCGTCGTCATTCTTACTTTACAAAGGTTTTGCTCCAATATGTATATATACATATATATATATCAATGCTCCCAGACTCACGCACCTTCCAGGAAAAGTCCAGAACTCGGGGGGTCGCTTTACAGATGTTTTATTAAGCCACACAAGAAAACAGACGCGTTTCGGAAATTCCTTCGTCAGTGTTTACAGTTATCGCGGTGTAGCAGCGTTTTTAAATTTACGTGCACGTGATTAGAAAAGTGACATACATAGTCAAAACTTGAGTTAATCTGTGAAAGTGGCGGCCATCTTTGCATGGTGTATCATGTATACATTGATGCATGGAGACTTATATAAAGCCACCCTCTCTCTGTCCCAACATCAAATATGTTCAAAGGAGAATATCAATATATCAATACTAAATAGTATCTGTTCTGCTATCGTAATTATAAGCTTTTGGGTATCAATTTTAACATAGCTCGCCACCGGCTATAGTGGGTCGGTCTTATACAACACCGTGTATCGGTGGAATCTGAATATAACCATCAGTCAGTACTAAATAGTACGTTAACTGCTGTCGTTGCTTTTCATAAATATCAATTTTGACATAGCTAACCACCAGCTTTAATGGGTCGGTCGTGAACAGCATAGCACCGTGTATCGGTCAATACTAAATAGTCCATTGTCTGCTATGGTAGAGCTTCCCCACTTTGGATCGGTGATAACAATAACAGTTATAATCGAGAGGATTTGAATACATGGCTATCCCTTGCATCGCTAAATCTATCATGACAATGCCAACTTTCAACAATAAATGGAACAAGAGAGCTGGAGGAGCGTTCAGTTAGATCGGATAGAATCAGCTTCCTAAGTGTACTGTGAGTTCCTACCCGCTATTAAGGCCTTTGGGTGCCTTTGTCTGTAAATCGATGATATAACGGGATTCTAATCTACGCAGCTTTAGAACCCTGTCTCCACCTCTTGCGTTTATAGGGACATGGTCCACCCCAAAATATTGCAACAGCTCCCTGTTGCTTTGATGTTTGATTGCAAAGTGCCTAGCCACAGGATAATTCGCATCCTTATTCACTATGGCTCTTTGATGTTCAAGAATGCGTAGCTTAACATTATTGATGGTGCTTCCAATGTATCTAAGTCCGCAAGGACAGACTAAGCAATACACAACATGTGATGTAGAGCATGTAATGAATTTTTTAATCACTTCCTGTTGTGTGACACCTGAGATGTTGTATGTGAGGACTCTTTTACTATTGGCACAGGCCCTACATTTTCCACACGGGAAGAAGCCTTTCATCTCTTTTAGAGTCCCTGTCTTGGATGTAATTGGAGACAGATGACTCTGGACTAATCTGTCCTTCAGCGATCTTGCTTTGCGGAAAGTAATTAAAGGTCCAGATGGAATATCTTTACCTATTACTAAATCCGTTTGGAGGATATGCCAGTTCTTTTTTAGCATTCTTCTTAAAGAATTTGCATCCTCCGAATATGTGGTAATCATGCGGAAGGTGCCTGTGTCTGGGTCTACATTGTCCCTTGCCTTTGCTTTTTCTTGTTCTTTATTTTTAAGAAGCTCTTTGCGGGGAATTCTCTGTACTTTCTTATATGTGGTCTGTAACAAACCCAGATCATAACCTCTCATACTGAATCTAGCCATGCAACCGATGGCTGCTCTCTCAAAATCTTTATCACCAGAACAATTAAGTTTCAAGAGAAGGAGTTCACCGTAAGGTATGCTGTTAATTAATTGGGGTGGATGGCAACTGTCGGCGTGCAAGATCGAATTGCCTGCCGTGGGTTTCCTGAACAGTTCGGTCTCTAATCTGCCATCCTTCGCATACACTCTGAGATCTAAATAGTTCACTGCCGTTAAGCTAATGTCATATGTAAATCTCAGATTCAGATCGTTATCATTTAATTCATGAATGAACTCCTTCGCTTGTTCGACAGATCCCCTCCACACCAGGAAGAGGTCGTCGATATATCGATGCCATACGACCACATATTTTGCCCATTTCTCCCTACTGCCCGATAGGGCCACCTGCTCCTCCCACCAGCCTACGAATAAATTCGCATAGCTAGGGGCGAAGCAGGTGCCCATCGCCGTACCGGAGACTTGTCTAAACAACTCGTCCTGGAACAAAAAAATGTTGTTGAAAAGACAGAATTCGATAAATTCGATCAGCATGAGACTGTGTGTCAAAAACTTCAGTGGTCTTTTGTCTAAAAAGTATTTCACCGCTTCAATGCCTTGTCTGTGATCTATGCACGTATAAAGACTGGTTATATCTAAAGTCAAAAGTACAAAGGTTGATTCCCATTGCACCTTATCGATTTGGATGATAAAGTCTTTAGTGTCTTTTACGTACGAAGGGAGTTGTAAGACAAACTGGAAAAGGAAAGAGTCAATGTATCTCGACAGATTCTCTGTTAAACCTCCCTTGGACGAGACGATCGGCCTCCCCGGTGGATCAACCTGATTTTTATGGATCTTCGGGAGCTGGTAAAAGGTCGGCAACACAGGATCGTTGTTTCTCAGGAATAGGAATTCATCAGTGTCCAGCATGATTGGTCACGCCATCTATTAATGAGATCATGAAACATTGAGATACTCTTCTGATATTGTTCTCTCGTTGTCCTTTCATAGGATTTGACTTCATTTAATTGTCTTAAGGCTTCACCGCAGTATTGTTCTCTAGTTAACAGCACGATGTTGCCGCTTTTATCTGATGGCTTGCAAATGATTCCTTCCTCCTTGCTCAGATTCAAAAGGATCTCATTTTGTTCCTTAGTGAGGTTCTTACGTCTGTTCTTCATCGATTTGTTGTTGTTTCGAAATTTCACAAGATCTCCAAGAACTGCGTCCGAAAAAGAGTCAATTGCGTCATAAGGCATTTGTGGATTAAATTGGGACAGAGTTTTAAAAGCTGTCACTGGTGCCACCTGCTCAATACCAACTTGTCTGGTTCTCGCCACTACGTCAGTGCATTCTTTTTCAGCATCTATTTGTTCTGACCGCAGTTCTTCAAGTATTTCAAGCATGTTAAGATCTTGTATGGTGAGGAGGTCGGTATCTTTGGTCATTGGTTTTCATTTTAACCGTCGTGCTTCAATAATGGATGGTTTCAGTTTAAAAAATGTATGCAATTTCAATTTGCGGATGAATTTGAACAAGTCTATCCTAGTCTGCGTGAATTCCATTTTCTCATTAGGGCAAAATGTCAGTCCGAGTTGCAAGGCAGATTCCTCTGATG
The DNA here is from genome assembly GCF_964204655.1 of Triturus cristatus. Lineage (NCBI taxonomy): Eukaryota > Metazoa > Chordata > Amphibia > Caudata > Salamandridae > Triturus > Triturus cristatus. The sequence goes on from NC_140589.1 coordinate 1,638,523,955, forward strand.
GTGAAAGTGTTCGCGATGTTAAATTCACAATGGTGAGATTGCTTTCAACTTCTACCATCTGTTGCCCCTCTTGCTGCGTTTTCCTCTGCCTCTTCCCCTGCCTCTTCCAGCCGCCTCGTCTGGTTGGTCGTCTTTTTCTGGTGGCTTGCTTTTCCCATCTCTGAGCCACGTTTGGCGGATCAAATTGAACTCCACATAAAAAGGAGTCTTGGCTTGGTCACTGGCTGGGGTCACTCCGTCATCTCCTGACTGTTCATTTTCAGTGAGGTCTGATTCGGAGGTTTCAATTCTCGGAGGTGGAAAAACGATCTTCTTCTTACTTAATTCTTTGCGGGGTGCATCAAAGTTTTTTGCGAATGTTAGAATTCTGCCTTGGATATAGTCTCGCTCATCTCTCTCGAATTTCTCTTGTTTTCTTTGTCTTATTTTGAGTTCATATTTCCGTAGCCGTTTTTTCATTTGTTCTTTTAGTTCCTTTAGTTGATCTTTGTCACTTTCCTTACCAATCTCATCTTCCAGATTCGCAATCTCATCTAAGGCTTTCTGTCTATCGCTCCATACGAATTTGACCAGGATGCCCAGCATCCCTTTACAGGACGCCGCAGTGTATTCAGCCCACTGCTCCAACAACTGTGGATCGGGGTTCTCATATGCGGGTACCGTATAGATTCTTAGGCCACGGGAACCCTCTCAACATCGATGTAATTCTGGAGAGAGGTGGCCTCCCACCATTTTCTAATCTCCCTTTCATAGAGTCTCTCCAATCTCAAGAGTTGTTCATGTCGGATATTGCGAATACTGGGATTCGATATCGTTGCTGTAGACCCTACTATGGTCCTATTCTTTTTAAAGATATCCAATGCCGCCTCACAGCGATCAGTTTCGTTAAACATGCTGGCTTTCTAATGATGAACGTAAGCAAGACTGCTTACTTACTCGCCATACCCCCACACGCCTTCCGCCCGGAAATGATACAGTGAAGTATTCAATGGGATATCGCAGACATGCAGCTTACCCGTCGTCAACAATCCCTCGTGAGACGGTCCCTTGCACTCCGCTCCCAAAATTCAAATCCTTCGCTGCTGCTTCCAGACACGGTGCCCTGCATGTAAATCCTGCTCCTAAGTTGCACCGAAGACCAGGGCACTCGGAGGCGGGTGCTCGTCGTGGCAGTGCTCCACGTAAAAATCAATGCTCCCAGACTCACGCACCTTCCAGTAAAAGTCCAGCACTCGGGGGGTCGCTTTACAGATGTTTTATTGAGCCACACAAGAAAACAGACGCGTTTCGGAAATTCCTTCGTCAGTGTTTACAGTTATCGCGGTGTAGCAGCGTTTTTAAATTTACGTGCACGTGATTAGAAAAGTGACATACATAGTCAAAACTTGAGTTAATCTGTGAAAGTGGCGGCCATCTTTGCATGGTGTATCATGCATACATTGATGCATGGAGACTTATATAAAGCCACCCTCTCTCTGTCCCAACATCAAATATGTTCAAAGGAGAATATCAATATATCAATACTAAATAGTATCTGTTCTGCTATCGTAATTATAAGCTTTTGGGTATCAATTTTAACATAGCTCGCCACCGGCTATAGTGGGTCGGTCTTATACAACACCGTGTATCGGTGGAATCTGAATATAACCATCAGTCAATACTAAATAGTACATTAACTGCTGTCGTTGCTTTTCATAAATATCAATTTTGACATAGCTAACCACCAGCTTTAATGGGTCGGTCGTGAACAGCATAACACCGTGTATCGGTCAATACTAAATAGTCCATTGTCTGCTATGGTAGTTAAGAGCTTCCCCACTATGGATCGGTGATAACAATAACAGTTATAATCGAGAGGATTTGAATACATGGCTATCCCTTGCATCGCTAAATCTATCATGACAATGCCAACTTTCAACAATAAATGGAACAAGAGAGCTGGAGGAGCGTTCAGTTAGATCGGATAGAATCAGCTTCCTAAGTGTACTGTGAGTTCCTCCCCGCTATTAAGGCCTTTGGGTGCCTTTGTCTGTAAATCGATTAATTATCCTGTGGCTAGGCACTTTGCAATCAAACATCAAAGCAACAGGGAGCTGTTGCAATATTTTGGGGTGGACCATGTCCCTATAAACGCAAGAGGTGGAGACAGGGTTCTAAAGCTGCGTAGATTAGAATCCCGTTATATCACGACCGACCCATTAAAGCTGGTGGTTATCTATGTCAAAATTGATATTTATGAAAAGCAACAACAGCAGTTAATGTACTATTTAGTATTGACTGATGGTTATATTCAGATTCCACCGATACACGGTGTTGTATAAGACCGACCCACTATAGCCGGTGGCGAGCTATGTTAAAATTGATACCCAAAAGCTTATAATTACGATAGCAGAACAGATACTATTTAGTATTGATATATTGATATTCTCCTTTGAACATATTTGATGTTGGGACAGAGAGAGGGTGGCTTTATATAAGTCTCCATGCATCAATGTATACATGATACACCATGCAAAGATGGCCGCCACTTTCACAGATTAACTCTAGTTTTGACTATGTATGTCACTTTTCTAATCACGTGCACGTAAATTTAAAAACGCTGCTACACCGCGATAACTGTAAACACTGACGAAGGAATTTCCGAAACGCGTCTGTTTTCTTGTGTGGCTTAATAAAACATCTGTAAAGCGACCCCCCGAGTGCTGGACTTTTACTGGAAGGTGCGTGAGTCTGGGAGCATTGATTTTTACGTGGAGCACTGCCACGACGAGCACCCGCCTCCGAGTGCCCTGGTCTTCGGTGCAACTTTGGAACATATATATATATGTACATATAGATATATCTAAATATAGACAGAGGTACACAGGGGAGCCGTATTCACTGAGAGGAGAGCGGAGCACAGAGCACTTTACTCTGGACCGCTGAGAGGAGAGCGGAGCACCGAGCACTTTACTCCAGACCGCCAGAGCACAGGCACTTTATTGGAGACAGCTCGCAGGGGGTCGCCGGACCCGCAGGACTACATTGCCCAGCAGACTTAGTGTCGGGAGATGCCCACGTTTATCATTCGCGCCAGGTGGCGCCTAAAAGCGGCTGCGGGTTCCCGCAGCGCGGGAGCTGTATTCACTAAGAGAAGAGTGGAGCACAGAACACTTTACTCCTGACCGGTGCGAGGAGAGCGGAGCACAGAGCACTTTACTTCGGACCGCCAGAGCACAGGCACTTTATTGGGGACAGCTCGCAGGGGGTCACTGGACCCGCAGGACTACATTGCCCAGCAGACTTAGCATCGGGAGACGCCCACGTGTATGGTTTGTGCCAGGTGACGCCTAAAAGCAGCTGCAGGCTCCCGCAGCCCGAGAGCCATATTCACTGAGAGGAGAGCAGAGCACAGAGCACTTTACTCCGGACCGCTGAGAGGAGAGTGGAGCACAGAGCACTTTACTCCAGACCGCCAGAGCACAGGGACTTTATTGGGGACAGCTCGCAGGGGGTCGCTGGACCCGCAGGAATACATTGCCCAGCAAACTTAGCGTTGGGAGACGCCCACGTGTATCGTTCGTGCCAGGTGATGCCGAAAAGTGGCTGCGGGCTCCCGCAGCGCAGGAGCCATATTCACTGAGAGGAGAGCGGAGCACAGAGCACTTTACTCTGGACCGCTGACAGGAGAGTGGAGCACAGAGCACTTTACTCCAGACCGCCAGAGCACAGTGTCATGTCCCAGCGTAGATAGAGGGTGGAGACACATTAGGCATGTGTGTGTGTCTGCGTTAGCTTCTGTCTACTGAAACTACGTTTCTCATAAGCCTCGTCACATGCCTTGTGAACAGGAGGCATACATAAGCACCACCCATAGTCTGCCCGGTGCTTGTCAATCAAGTACTTCCTGGTAGCCCGATCTGCTCGCTTTGCCATCCCATGGAGTTCTCTGTCCCGTATTTCATCGAGACGGAAACTTGCCCGAGGATGAACACGCACGCCGTGTGCCCCATTGCTGCATTTCTTTTAGAGACATCGTAAATTGAAAACGCGCTGTAAACGCGTCTTTAAGAGCCGTTGCTCGGCTCCCCCCCAGGTGCGTGGACTCGCGCGCACTGCGTTCTGAACGAGCAGAGGCGCGTCTGTGAGCCGTTGCTCAAGCTCGTCTCTGAGGAATGGATTCGCCTTACCCGCTTTGGTTTTGAATAGCGTAGTATACGAGCAGACGCTCGTCGGAGAGCCGCTTGAAAGGCTCGGATTCCGTTTAATGTTCCTTTCCGTTTGGTTTCCTGTTCTCATCAAGAAGACGCATGCGAAATTCCTGCACGTGCTACAGAGCCGTTGAAAGGCTCATCTTTTGCGCTTTAACCTATCCCCTCCAGCTGGGGGAGACTAATTGGACACCGCGTAGGAACGCTCTGAAGGTCAAGGAGAAGCCTGCAATGAGTTACCCGCTTCCTGCACCTAGGAGGATCCTTCACATCTAAGTGCTATTTGTTTTGTGTAAATACAAATTACTGGGAGTGCAGGACAAGGCACTTGCGATAACCTTGTGCTACTGAACAGCCAGTTGGTTCCTGTCTTACTTGTATCCTTGGCTCCATGCACCCTGCTTTGGGTAGTGTGCAGCAGAACCGCCACATAAGTGCTCCTTCATGTTTACGTAATAGTGCCTTGCATTCAGGTGGTTTGTTATTACACATGTATGTTGTGCTTCTGTTTCACTGCAGGGAACACGGGGTTAGACAGCTGGAGAATCCGGATTGAACTGAGGTCTACGCCCACGTGCCTTATCCCTGAGTGTGATTTCACAGCTGCACCTTTTTGTTTCCTTTCATCCCTTTTTTCCCTTTTCCCCGTTATGGAGCCGTCTGTTGAGTGACATATATATATCCTCAAGGGCTACTCCGTGTTCCTCGCTCCCGCTGAATCCGGCTTGAAAAGGTTAGTGGTCTGACACACAGGCACTTTATTTGGGACAGCTTGCAGGGGGTCGCTGGACCCGCAGGACTACATTGCCCAGCAGACTTAGCATTGGGTGACACCCACGTGTATCGTTTGCGCCAGGTGATGCCTAAAAAGGCTGCGGGCTCCCGCAGCGTGAGAGCCATATTCACTGAGAGGAGGGCGGAGCACAGAGCACTTTACTCCAGACCGCTGAGAGGAGAGCGGAGCACAGAGCACTTTACTCCAGACCGCCAAAGCACAGGCACTTTATTGGGGACAGCTTGCAGGGGGTCGCTGAACCCGCAGGACTACATTGCCCAGCAGACATATCGTTGGGAGACGCCCACGTGTATTGTTCACACCAGGTGGCACCTAAAAGTGGCTGAGGGCTTCCGCAGTGAGGGACGGGCGTGGGCGTGCCCGCGCCGCGTCTGGGCAAAGCCAGGGCCTAGGGTGGGCCCGTCTGCACCCGTCCGTGAACGGACGAGGCTGGGCTGGGCCAGGGTTCTTGGCTGTACACCAGTGTAGAGGAGCATTTGGGTATTCCCCTGCTACAGCCAGCCTGCTGGGGGCCTTTTTAACTGAAAGGTAAGGAGATGGGGAAGCTAAAACAGTCATGACCTCTACTAAGGATCGCCCACTAACTTCATCAATTACTAACTTTTTAACAACAGCAATGGGGGCAATAACAACCGAAATTAATTCTGTGGAGGAGAGATTAGGGGTAACACAAAGGGCTCTGCAAAATGGCACTCCAACGGAGCTAGTTCATCAGCATGATAAATCAATAGAACCTCCTGCATCTATTAGTTCGGACACAAGTAGAAATGAAGTTAACACTGGCACCACTCAACTGGGGTGCTTTGTGATACTCTCTGCCCTCCCACATCAAAAAATCCAAGGCCTGTGGGAAAGGTAAGAGAGATGCATTACCTATCGTAACACGCAAGAAAACCGTGGCCCCCCCTCTAAAGTCAGCAAAAAGGACCCGAGTTTTGGACATTGTTATAGACCCTAATAATGTTGAGTTAATGGGGGAAACTGCGTCACTTACACATCTTACCAGCTCGTGAGAGGCTATTATCAAGTCAATCCTTGAACCTCTTGTAGGGGTGCTAAATAGCATTGACGTGTCCCTAAAGATACTAATTGGCTCCAGTGTTTCAAAGATAACCTCTGGTCCGGGAATTGCGACTAGCTCTATTCCCAGTGCCAACCCGGATACATCCCATGTGGCACCTTCTCTCCTGTTACCGCCAGCAGTGGATCGCATTACTAACACTACTCAGACACTTAAAGAGTGGACGGCCGGGTTCAAGATTTGTGCAAGGGGAAAATAGTGGGCCCAATCCCACTGATAGTTATTACAACAAACATTCAGTTGGCACCCGAAAAAATAATCAGAGAACACTTTATCTTCCTCCAGAAGCCACCTCTTATGTTATTGTCCTTAAACATGTTCCCTCCTTGCCAATTAATAAGGAAGAAGACTGGAAGCAGCTTAAAAACAAAACAGTGCATTGGCTGGCAAAAGCAATGGATTGGTCAGGAAGTGATGACTTGTATTATAACATAAATAATGTTGAACGTGTGTCATGGGTCGGCCCACAGGCAAAATCTGAAACAGGTGACTGCATTGTTGTTAATTTTAAGGACAGGACCTTAGTAAATTGGCTTATGAATAGGCTTCCCTGGAGTAACAACGTGGGGGGCCCCATTGAATTTGTACCATTAGGGTACTTTCATAACCCGTTGTCAAATAAAAGCCCTGGTCTTGTCCCCTCACATATTAAAACATTATCCCCGTTCACCATCCCAACTTTCTATCATTTTTCCCCTTTAGATCATGTGTCTATTGACTGAACTACCAGTCTTTGAGTGTGTTTGGTGTTGAAAATCTAATCTCACCATACACACATCTTGAGTCAGACAGCGTTAATTATTATGACTCAACTGCGATTTCTTCACTACCTTTTAATATTAAATCCCCAAGAGAAGTTTCCCCGGCACACTCGGGTGGTTTGCCAAACGTAACTTATCCCAAAATGTTTAATATAGCCAGTCCCATTTCTTCTGCTACATCAGAGCTTTCATCAGTACTGCTTGATCTATCACCTTTTGTGAGTCGGACTCCTACGTATTAATTGACATGGTGATAGAAGATGGTTGTGTTGCAGCCACTTGCTGTCAGACAGTGAGCACACAGATTAAAGTAACCACACATGGCAGTCTCTTTTGGAATATTGCAGGACTGTCGAATAAACTAGAAATTAAAGAATGGGCTGCTATTGTTTTGAAATACAGCATAGTATGTTTACAGGAAACATGGATGCGTGATACTGCACATATAAATGGTTTTTACTCCATTTATACACCAGCTAGAGCCTCCTTAGGTGGACACGATAAAGGAGGATTATTAACTCTGGTTTCAACAACATTAAATGGCAGAGTGGGGAAGATGCAGCTGGAGTCTCCGCATTTCCAGATTATTAACATCTCATTTAGGAAAAATTTGATTTTGGTTGTTGTTAACTTTTATCACAACAATTTAAATAACATAAACATTACTATTGCTCAAGAATTGGAAATCCCACTAATGAAACATATAGAGGAGATAAAAACAGACTTTGTAGTGCTCTGAGGACGTGATTTTAATTGTAAATTATGTCCCCTTTCCAAACACTTCGCATGTCACCGATTAGCGGGGGACATGGAGGGTGGTTGTCATTTTGATCACTATGCATGTGGGAACATTTTTAATTCTTTGTTATCGAAATTCTCTCTTTTTTTAACTGTGGATTTTATCAAAATGTCAAGTTCTGACTTAGTAACATATGTTGGGAGAGGCCAAGCCACTTGGATTGATTTTATCACTCTATCTGATTATTTTAATTTACATTCTGTGATTTTTAATATACTTAAAATTCATTTTATATATCATTAGCCATTGTCTTTAGAACTGGTGGTCCCTTCTGATGATTCAATCGTGTCTTCCAGAATATCCCCCTTGATTCATGCCAAAAACAAGGGGCTATTACGGAAGTGGTCCACTGTTAACCCTGATTTTGTTTTGGAGCAGATTATAAAAAATAATTTAAGGCAATTTTTGGATTGCCTGGAAGATAATATAAACTCACAAGTTATGATTAATCTTTCATGGCAATAACCGAGACAACCAAGGTGCTTTTAACTAAGAAACATAATGACAGACCACAGAGTAATAAAAGGTGGTTTAATAGTGAATGTTCGCATCTCCACAACAAACTAATTAAGACTCTAAAAGCCAAACCCCACAATAGAATGGAGGTGAGACAGACACGCTTGGATTATAAGCATGCGCTGGAGAAACGTAAGTTTGAAATTAGGCAAGAAGCATGGGGTCAACTTCATGTGGCATGCCAGAGCAAAGATTCTAGACTCTTCTGGTAAACTGTAAATCAAGAGTACTTTAGTGACACTAAAAATGGTAATATTGATGTGACAATCATGCCCGAGACCTGGGTAGATCACTTCACTGGTCTTTATAGAATTGGTAGTGATCCCTACTTTTGTACTAATTTCCAATATGGGGCATTTACTTTGGAGCCCCCGACCTTAGACGAGGTGAATAGGGCTTTAACCCAGACCGTGAAGAACAAGGCTTCTGGGTATTTTCGCGGATCTGTTTTTAGCTAATCTACCCCTGTGGTTCCCGCTGCTAACTAATATACTGAGATGTTATGCGGCCCTGGGCCCTCCGGATTCCTGGAGATCAGTTATAATAGTCCCCATATTTAAAAAGGGATACAGGTCGGACCCTAAATGTTATCGACCAATATCTCTAATTGATTGCTCCTGTAAGATTATGGGTCGAGTGATATTAGAGAGGTTGGAGACCTGGATAACAGAAAATGGGAAGTTTTCCGATGTTCAATATGGCTTCAGGAAAGGTCTGGGCACGGTAGATCAGTGCCTTAATCTGCACCTGGTCATTGGCAAATACACTCTGGCCAAGTCTGGATCTTTATACCTTGGGTTCATGGACCTGACTTCTGCCTTTGACTGGGTGCAGAGGGGGAGGCTTTGGGAGAAAATGCTGTCCATGGGCATTGAACCACCTATTGTCCATTTTTTAGCAGCAATGCACCAGGAAGTAACGGGGAGAGTGAGATATGGAGTAGGTGGTGAACTCACCTCTCCAATAAAGATGGATCGCGGGGTCCGCCAGGGATGCGTTCTTGCCCCTTTTTTATTTTGTTTATATATAAATGATTTAGAAAGCCACATCAGAATTGGAAATGTAGATGCACCCCTGATAGGCCGTAGGTTCCTACCAGCATTATTATATACAGACGATTGTGTTTTAATGTCCAGAACTAGGGTGGGCTTGCAAAGGCTTTTAACCAGTTTTAACAATTTTATATAAGTGACCTTGGCCTAAAAACAAATGTTGCAAAATCACATGCTATGGTGGTGGGCAAATCTCCCTTCAAAAGAAAATCCTTTTATATAAAGAATGAAAAATTGTTCAAGTGCCAACTTTTTCTTATTTAGGTATCCTTTTTAACCAAAAAAACTCTTGGTCCCATCTAGTTGAGGCACGGATTGGAGGTTTTAATCAAAACGTTGAGGCTATTTTTAGATTCACAAAAAAACGAGGCTTCCGGCCCATAAAAGCTATCATCGATATCTATAAAGCACGAACGTGCACTGTTATTTTGTATGATGCCGGAGTTTGGGAATGTTCTAATACCTTGGGCCTACAGAGAGCTGAGAATATGTTCTTGAAACGAGTGCTGACAGTCCCCAAAAGCACTACCGCTACTATTTGTCATAATGAACTGGGTGTAACTCCACTGTCTTTTCGTATACAATTAGCACCTTTGATGCTATGGTACAATATTTGGGTAAAAGAGGAAACAGTTCTGAATCGTGCTATAATTTCGGATTGTCTGAAGTTGGACTGTGTGAGAAACATTCCTTGGATAACCCACATACAAGATCAATTGGGGAAGTTGGGACTGTTGGATTGTTTTGATATCCCCGGAAACATAGCTAAAATCCCAAGAGCCAAGCTGAAAAGAGACTTTTTTTCCTATTTGTATCAAGTTAGAGATTGTCAAGAGATGGTAAAACAAGCATTTGCAATGCAATAGGTCTCGCATTTTCGTAACTTTGACCTATTGGTATTGTAAATGACAATGCCTTTTATTATTGCAGGTTTTTAAAACAGATAAATAAAATGCATTGTCATTTACAATGTACAAAGCCTATTGCATTGCAAATGCTTGTTTATTTTGGGAGGGAGAGTACAGGCACTTTTCAAGAGAGATACTATGCTTTTAATTGTAGAGTACCGGCACTTCTCAGAAACAAGCAGGTACTCTTCTCCAGAGTACCTGCACTTCTATTTTTCCATTTCAAGCACTGCTCTTCCCAACCCCAATCATATCTCATTTACTCATGACAACTCTGACCAGGAAATGAGAGAACAGCTAGCTCCTGACATTCTTCACCAGTGGAGAATATCTCTCTCCAGCTCATTGTATCTCACTGCTATTCATGATGTTTCTCATACGATCTTAGCATCTTTCGCCAGCTCGCAATATCTCTCCTCATCTCACTGTATCACAACGCAGCTTGTAACTTTTCTCATAAAATCTTGACCTCTTTCACCAACTCACGACACCACTCACCAGCGCATAACATTTCTTGCCATCTCATGGCGTGCTTTTCCAGCTCATAGCTTCTTGCATCAATCTGTGGTACCACCACGAAACCATAACATCCCTCACCAGCTTCAGGCATTCTTCTTCCCCCCATCATATCCCTGACCATCACTCAACATCCTCACCTTTACCAACTTCCAGTGACAGTTCATGGCATCTCTATCTAGACTTCTCCTATTTAAGAAAACCATACTCACTCAGCTCATGACGTCCATTGGCAGCTTACAACATGCTTTACCATCTCTCATGGCCTCTCAGAATCTCAGGAAAGTTCCCTGAGTGCCTGATGTGCCCAGCAGCTGATGCCACCCTCAGAACCTGCACGTCACTCGAAGAGCTCATGAACGTCCCCGGCACCACCAGCCAAGGTCAAAAGATGTCTATACGTACTATCTCACCTGGCAGAGTTGTGTATCCTCGAACATGCTCAACACTTATGTTATGTTATGTTATGTTACTAGGTATTTGTTGAGCGCACGGCTACTCCCAGGAGTGTCCCGGTGCTAGACATAGGACCCGTAACACAAAGCCAATTCAGCTGAAGAGATAGCCATAGAGAATATTAAAACAGCATTGTCTTTAGTTTGCGGCGGAAAAACAAAAGGTCCTTTTCCTGGCGCAGATCAGTAGGGATTTTGTTCCATAATGACGATTCCAGAACCTGAAAGGAGCGGCCGCCCTGTCGTGAAAGATAAAAGCTGGGCGTATGAAGTAGGTGAGCAGAAGAGGACCGTAACAAACGTGTAGGCACGTAGTGTAAACAGCGAGCTCTTAAATAGGGTGCGCCGATATTATGAGAATCCTTAAAGGCAAGGACCAGAGCCTTGAAGAAAATTCTTTTACGAATTGGCAACCAATGTAGTGTTCTCAGAAGAGGGGAAGTATGTGTGCGTCGGTCAGCAAGAAAAATCGCTCGCGCAGCAGCATTCTGAGCCACCTGGAGACGGTTAAGAAGAAATTCCGGTATACCCAGATATAGGACATTGACATAGTCGAGATGAGACAGGATCAGAGCCTGCACGACTATCCTTCTGTGAGATTGAGAAAGCAGAGGAAGAAAGTTCCGTAACATCCTGAGTAAACCGAAGCATGTGCCTACCACCGATTGGACCTGGGCACTCATGGAGAGTTTACTGTCCAATTTAACCCCCAGATTCTTTACCGTGGTAGCCAGATTGGTAGGCGGGGGCATGTTAGGTGGCCACCAGTCACGCCAATTTTCATCAGGCGCTCCGCCGAAAAAAACCATTTCAGATTTATCTGAATTGCATTTCAGGTGATTGGTGTTAAACCAACTGAAGACTGCTGAAAGGCAGAGCTTGATATTATTTCCATCCAGGACTTCATCTCTGGCACATGTAAATAGCAGTTGCGTATCATCTGCATAAGAGACGATACTGGCGCCGAATGATTCAATCAACGTTGCCAGAGGAGCCACAAATACATTAAAAAGTGTAGGGCTCAGAATGGAGCCCTGAGGGACTCCAACATTCATAGCTTGAATGCGGGCCTCAAAAGGGGGGGACCAAACAGTTTGCTGTCTATTTGTAAGATAGGACCGAAACCACTGCAAGGCAAGGTGCCCGATACCGCACCTCCAAAGACGATCTAAGAGAAGGTCATGGGGTACGGTATCGAAAGCTGCCGATAAGTCGAGTAGAACCAGCACTGCTCGACCGCCCTTATCCAGAGTGACTTTGATTAATTCAGAGACCACAAGGAGAGCAGTTTCAGTGCTAAAATTAGCACGGAAGCCAGACTGGCTAGAGTGTAAGATGTTGTAGGATTCTAAGAAATCTCCGAGGATGTGATTGACATACTTCTCTAAAGTTTTGGATAAGGCAGGGAGCAGTGAGATGGGTCTATAATTACTCGCTATCAAGGGGTCAGCGGAGGGTTTTTTCAACAGAGTGAGAATTTTACCCAGCTTCCATTGCTCCGGGACAGTCCCCATAGACAGTGAGAGATTCAATATCTTGTTGACAGCAGGGTTAATTATCTCAGCAATTGATGCCAAGATTTTTGCAGGACAGGGATCGGTCGGGGAGCCAGATTTCAGGGCGCGGAGAAGATGTAGAGATTTCTCCAAAGGAATGGCAGGGAAATGTGTAAGGTGGTTTATAGTGGGGGGAGGTTGTTGGAGCAGCCAATCCAGCTTTGTGACATAATCAGAGCTTGTTGCATCAAAAGAAGCTTGTATAGCAGAAATTTTATTGACGAAAAATAAAGCAATGGCATCAGTCCAAGCTTTGGTAGGGGAAAAAGGGTTTTTTATGACACTAGGAGAAGTAAAATCTTTCACTACTTTGGCACATAAAACAAGACACAGACAAGTTCCTATATCGTAACACTTTCAGATAAACAGCGTGCTTTGCCAGCAAGGTTACTAATTCCCAGACACACAAATGTCAACGGTACATCATCCCTGGAACGCAGCAGAGACGCCTCACTCACCGGTGAGGGAAAGATTCACGCGAGGCGATGAGACTGCCACTGTCCAACCCCTCCTTCCACAGTGCCCTGAGGATAGGACAGCAGAGCGTGAGCCGACACTGAGAACTGGAAAAAGAAGGTGAAAACCGCCCCCTTCCACTGAAGGTGGGGTGCTTCAGTCTCCGTCCTGCCGCCCCGTGTCTTCTTGTTTCTTCTCAGCGAGCATCAAGTTTAATCCTGCTATTTCATACTTTCTATTGGCCCATTTAATTTCTCACTTCCCGGGCCCCTCCCCCTTCCACCATGACCTTCGTCCTATTCCACTTTAGCTCTCCTCAGATTTATCAGTGTGTTCAATGCGTCCTGCTGCCCTGTGTCCGCCCCACGGACCGAGAAGTTCTACTGGACTCCCGACTCCGGGACTATGGCTGGGGCGCCGCCGCGGTGACTGTGGGGGAGACGCAGGCAGCGGAGACAGATGGATCAGATAAAGTGAGGCACGTGACCCCTCCAGCGCACCGTCCTCCCAGCCCCTCGCCTTTATTGCGGCGCTGCCTTTCTGCGCATCAGACTCTCGCGGACAGCTTCAGGGAACAGCGCAGAGGAATTCACTCTTGACCTTGGCGCGAGGTCAGCAGACGCTGACCATCTCACTCCAACCACATGTGACGCCAGCAGTTTCCGTATCACCCCCTGGATTGCCCCAAAAATACAGACAGACGGATGGACGGACGGAACTCTAAGTACCCCAGCCCTCCTGCCTCACACATCTAGGGGTGGCCAAGACCCCATGCAACAGACGAGCCGGGAAAGTATTTGTCATGTAAATCTTGCTAAAGGCATCATCTAACAAGCACGGTCTGCTTTCACTTTCATCCGTTGTGAAAGCTTTCTTGTCTCTATGGGGCCATGTGTTTGAAACACATGGCCCCATAAAGATAAGAAAGCTTTCGCGACACACGGAAGGCAGACAAGCCCGTCCAAATGGGACGGCTCAAAAAGCCGAACAAAAACGTCAGGAACAGCTCTTTTCCAATGGCTGGCCATTGTTTAGCATAAACAGTGATGCCAGCCACTGGAAAAGAGGGGCGGGGCTTAATGCCCTTTGCAGAAAATACCCAAAATCTTTAAATCTCGCCAGCGAGACTGCGCATGTGCGCAGCTTACGCCAGGTGAGACCTAAAAAGGGGTTTTGAGCACTCGCTGTTAGTTAGCTCTCTAGGTACTGAGCCCTACCTTTCTTTTCACTTCAATCATGCCAAAATGTTTTCTTTGATCAGGTTTAGAATGGGTATCTCTCATGTTTTGGTCTCATACCCATGAGACGCACACTGTGATGCTAAATTAGAATTGTGTCCATGTGATTCAGAGTCTTCACAGAGTACCTTGCACTTTATGTTTTTCTGCAAACTTTATATTAACCCAAGACGTGCTTTTTTAAAACCGCTGTTGAGAATTGTAAATATAAGAAAGTGTCGGTCCGCATTACACTACTTAGTTCTTTTTAATGATGAACTTATTTGTTTGATGATTTTTAAGTACATTTCCTCCCCTGTTCGGCTCCCGATAATTGTTGGAAAATGATTCTTTGTGTACTGATCATGTTGGTTAAATTTTATTGCGTCAATTTCTTTGAAATGTTGTTTTTACGATGTATTCTTTTATGGCTGGTACTCAGCCGAATAAAGATTTTGACTGACTGACTGACCGAGACAGAGGTACATACACAGACATGTATGCAAAATCATATTTAACTATTTTAGCAAACATTTAGGCTCATGTAGTACCTCAAATAATCAAAGTTTTGCAGTGAAAAGCAGATGGATATATTAATGTAATTGGCATGGTGCGGTGTCTGTTTTTAGGACTCGTCTTGCGTTGTCTGGTTTGCGAAAAAAGGCTATTGTCAGGGTACAGTGGGCTTAGAGCTTGCCCATTGCTTACCATTAGTTGTCTTTATTGTCACTCTCATTTGCTCATTTGTATTCGGTACCTTGTGTAGGCTTTCCTGTCTCTTATTCTGTTTGTCCCTCCCCTGGAGCATAGACTCACTCCTTGTGTCCTACCCCTGCTTACTTTATTATCCTTACCCCTGCTTGCCTTTTTGAGGTACCAAGGGGGAGGGCATGGCCCCATCTCCCCCCCTCGTATACACACCAGTGAATTGTTTGCAGAAATAATATTCTTTGTGGTTTGCTGCATGTTATTGAGTTCTGTTAGGAGTGGTGCAGGATATATGTTTGAAAGCAACAAAGGCACGCCTAAGTAAAATTATACAGCACATTTAATTACTCTGACTACACGCTTATTTTCTTTTATGTGAATTGGCGACACAACAAATAGAAGTCGAAGTACAGATGCAGACTGGTCAGCAGTAATAATGCAGAAGATCACAGGGCTACTGATGGGATGGTATTGATGGTACTAGTAAGGCATGGGAAGTTTACAAGCAAGAAATAGCTGAGAACACTCTTACTCTTCAATGAAAAGTGATGTTTCGGTTTAACTGGTGTATGGAAAGGGCCATTCTCCTTCAAGGATAATGAATGCTATCTTCTTTAATGTGGATAGCTAGCATTTTATTTTTACTTTTCTGGCTACTGTAAGTAAGGTGAAGATGTGTAATTCAAATCCCGATATTGCCTACAATGGGATTACACGAGCACTACACGTTTGTGGATTAATTTGCCATTGAATAGTTAAACTAGCGATCAATGCTATTTACCTCTCTCATTTTCTCACTTCTGAGAGAATAAGAACAACGTTTGAACCTTTGTGTGTTGTGTAAATAAAACCGGATACTCGCACTGTGGGAATGGTGGCTCCTATGACAAGCATTGGTAAAGTCAATAGGCCTGGCTGGAATTTTAGTCCTGTCTAAAACATTAAAAATAACCTACTGAAGTGACAAAAAATAAAAAATAAAAAATGATTGCTTTCTGTAGAAAGAGATCTAAGAGATGAAGAAATAAAGAATTTAAATTGTGATGATCCAGAGTACCTTTGAGCTGTAAAATAGTCCCTCATGCACTGCAATGGAAACACTCCATGGGAGTTGGAATAGAACACCAAACAGCCAATAACGGTAGGAAAGAGAGAGTTACTTCTCTGGGTGAACCCAAAGCCCACTGTTTGCATATCTTACAGGAATAGAAAAAATAGGCCTTTCGGACACCTGCGTTACTGAGCAAGCCAAGAAAACTAGACAGCCTGCCATTCGCCATAACTGTCACAAAGACTTGACAACAGGATATGTAATGAGCTGATTTGTGGCAATGGTCTGATAACTGAGTGAAATCAAGGACAATGACTGAGCAGACGCTGGAAAAATCAAGGAAGTGATACCTTGGCAATCATCGAATCAATACCATTTCAGTGACTGTGACAGGCAGGAAAGAAGGGTGGCCCTTTGAAAGTTTATGATGCGTTTCTGTTCCTTCTTTGCCAGCGCAGCAGGACAGACCAAAGACGAGGAGGCATGGAAGACCAACGACAAGGAGGCATGGAAGACCAACGACAAGGAAGCAGGGAAGACCAATGACAAGGAGGCAGGGAAGACCAATGGAAAGGAAGGAGGGAAGACCAATGACAAGGAGGCAGGGAAGACCAATGACAAGGAGACAGGGAAGCGCACCTGCAATGAGCAGGTTCATAATTCAGTGCTAGCCGGATTGAGGACCCAGGGCAAGATTTATCAAGGGATTGTGTTGCTATTGCATCACTCAGTGTGTCTCAAGGACAACGCAATCCCTTGGTAGATTTACCAAGCAACGCAAGGCCACCTTGCGTGGCCCAGCACTGCTTGGTAAATCTGGAGTAAAGCAAGGCAGCGCAAGTCACTGCCTTGCAATACTCTGTCCTGGGAAGGCGTTCCATGGGTGGAACGTGGGTGTTCCCATGCATCCACCCATTCATTTTGACACATTCCCTGTTTTACCAAGACTGGTAAACTTGGGAATGCGTTAAAATGCTACATCTTCCAAGGGGTAGCACTAAGAGGTGAAATATCTTTATTTCGCCTCGTTGTTTCCTCTTTCTAAGTGTGCTGCATTTTACGGCACACTTAGAAAGAGGATTAAAAGCATATAAGGATTGTTTTTGTGCAGGAAGGTCTACCTTCCTGCACAAAAACAATTCTGCTTGCAACGCAGGCACCCTTACACAATCCTGAAAGGGTACCTGTATTGGGGGTAGGCAGCAGATTGTGTGCCAGCGCAGGCAGAGAGCAGGAATGTGCCACGTATTGTTAAGCATGGTGCATTCATGCCGTCTTCTTTTGACGCAGAGATGAGCAGGAAGTTGTCTTACTGTGTTGCACTGCATGAACATTTGATCAATCTGGCCCCAGTGAGGAAGACCCAGCAAGTAGGATCATTTGCAGCCAGAACCAGAATCTTGAAGGATGTGATACTCCATTTATCCGGCGCCTTCCAGGGAGTCCCAGTGCTGTCCAGGGAGTCGGGTTCGGCTGGACTGGGAGATGGAGCATGGCAGGCCGTGGGCAATACTTAATGGCCTGGCATTTGTAGCTGCCAGTTTTTCCAGGTCCAAGGGTGATGTGTTGCCCCAGTCCAGGGGTGTCCTTTGAAACCTGGGACTTGTAGTCCTGTTTCATATTGGGATAAACAAGACTACAAGCAGGGCCGGACTGGACGTAGCGGGCACCTGGTGTTTTCATGAAGGTACGGAAGGGTGGGGACCGGTTTTGGACCAGTGGGGGCCGTTTTTGATACAGGTGGTTGGTTTTGTTGCAGAGCTGCAATATCAGCCCCCTGTACCAAGAGCAGCAGCAGTGTTTCCAGTCCGACTTAATCGCCAGGGCTGGTTTGTATTCCCAGTCCGGCCCTGACTACAAGTCCCAGAATTCAAAGCAAAAACCCTGGCCTGAAGCAATACATCACACATGGACCTCGGAAACTTAACAGGACCAATGCCAACGAATATACCACATAAATACAGTTCCAGTAATGTTTACCCACACCCAAAAAGGGAAATAAGGGACAACATTTCTATTTCAAAAACTGCATAACGCTTGTGACAAATGTGACTGTAAATCTGTTAATGGACCTGTGTCTCTAATTGTGATTCTTGTCCTGGAGATGCTTGAAACGTCAGTACTTTTATTACCCATCATCCGAAATAAGTGCCTCCTTGTCACTCTGAAGTACCGTGAACTTCAGGGCGAGCTGATCACTAAAATCAGCAGCAGGATTTTAAAGGTCACCCAGGTGAATGGTGTTTGTCAGGAGGGCTTTTGTGATTTTTTAATTTTTTTTACTTCAGAGTATTTTATAAATTTTTACAGACAGGTACATTAGCTGTTCCGTTACGAAGTACCAGCCAATCGTGGTTGGTGTTGCCGTAGCTACAGGTAATTGGTATACATGTTTGGCTGCGCCCCTTTACATTGGCTTGCTAGGAGATTAAGGGCAGGGTGATAGAAAGAGAGAGAATAGAAAAGAAAGGGTGAAGATAGGTTACAAGAAGTGTTCTATAGTGATGAGCCTAGTCTGGGTTTGTAGCGTTTTGTTTTGTGGACAGCCGTCTCTCCCAAGTGGTGTCACGGGGGTTCATAGGAGTCCAGATACTCGTCAAGCGATTTCCACATCCCCCTAGTAGCTGGCCTCCAGGGTGAGTTTTGCAGTACTGTGGCATCTGCGTCCCTGAGGTGTGTTACTCAGTTGATCCAGCCTCTGTATGACGTCTTAGCTGTATCCTTCCAGTTGGACAGGACCATTTTCACTGCCGCAGTCAGTAGGAGGTCTAGAAGATCCCTGTCATGCTGTGAAGCAAGTCCTGTGGTCATAAATGCGGTGGTGAGGGAAGAGAATTCTGGGTTTAGTGTGCATCCCAGCGCCTTTTTAATGAAACCAAAGATTTTTTCCCAAAACGTTTTGATTTTTGGGCAGTAGAAGATGAGATGTGCTAGGTCTCCCTTTTCGTTGCCGCAGTTCCAGCATAGGTAATTTTCTCTGAGGCCTAGCGTGGCTAGTCGAGCCGGGGTCCAGTAAGTCTTGTGGAGTAGTCAAAAGTTTGTTTGGGATAGTACGTGGGAGATTTTATTACGTGAGGGGGAGGCCCAAAGTAAAGCCAGCTCTTGGTCCCTTAGTGTGGTGTTGTCTTGTTTTAAACAGTAGTTCGATGTCTTATCGTTAAGTTTGGTGGAGCTTGGGCGTAAAAGTTTGTAAAGGTGCGATACCTGATGACCTATTCTATTGATTTTCACCATGTACTGGATAATTGATGGGTTGTGTTGTGATAGTTTGGCTTTTGTTAGTGCTGTTCTGATTTTTAGTAAATTATAGAACTCGATGTCTGGTAGCTTATGTCTATCCTTTAGTGGGGCAAAAGTGATGGGATAGCCCTCCTCCTCTAGTTGGGCTGGGTAGGAGATGCCTTTCACCTTCCATGTGTCTATGGACATTCATTTCCCTTTGTATTTGATTTTGCTGTTGGCCCAAAGAGACTCCCATTTCGAGTTCCTTACACTGTTCTCCATTTTCTTGTCTACTTTGAGTAGGGCAATTTTTGCGTTTTTGAATATTGGGCTGGAGGTGTGTGTGTGTTTATTAGCAGTTAGCAGTACCAGTGGATTGAGGTTGTTTAGGATGGCTCGCTCGATTAGTAGCCATACCGGCGTGTACCCTTGAGGGGGGTGACATCCAGTAGGCCCCCTGTTTTGCTAGGAAAGCGGTTTGGAAGGTTCTATAGTCTGCTAGGTTTAGCCCTTCCAGTTTTTTTTTATCTAGCCTTAGTTTTTTTATACTTATAAGCGCTTTTTTGCCTCTCCATAGGAATTTACTAATCAGGTTATCCATTTTGCGATGGAAGTCGTCAGTAAGAAGAAGTGGTAGCATGCTCAGCAGGTAATTGATCATTGGGGTGATCATCATCTTGATCGTTTCTATTCTGCCCCACCAGGTTATAAATTTGGGAGACCAGGACTCCAAGAGTTTCTTTGTTTTTACTAACAATAGCTTCTCGTTTTGGCCTAGTGTGGTCCTAAGGTCGTTGCCGAAGTGGATCTCTAGGTATTCGATGAATCCAGGCCAGGCCCGACCCCCCTAGAGTCGGGCCTGGCCTATCCCTAGTGGTGTGGATGTTGAGGGGTTTACATTCTGATTTGTCCCTGTTGAGTTTATATCCTGAGTGTCCTGAGTATAACTCTATGGTTTCTATCAGGGCCTCAATGGAGGTCTTAGGTTGCTCTGTCACAATGAGAATGTCATCCGCGTAGGCGGCTAGTTTAATTTCCACGTCGTTGATATTGATTCCCTTTACTTCTTCGTTAGACTTGATGTCCCTGATCAGGGGTTCCAAGGCCAGCAGGAATAGTGAGGGTGACAGAGGGCAGCCCTGTCTAGTTCTGTGTTGTAGTGTGAATGTCAGAGAGTGATCCATTGATGACTATGCGTGCTCTTGGGTCTCCGTACAGTGCCAGCACCTTCCGTATGTATGCTTCCCCAAGGTTGAATGTGTGCATGCATTGCTCCAGGAAGGCCCATGAAACTCTGTCAAAAGCCTTCTCAGCATATAGGGTGATACCCACCGCTGGGTCTACCAGTTTGGTGGTGTGTTTTAGAATGTCACATAGGAGTCTGGTATTGTCGTTTGACATACGGGTCTTTAGGAAGCCTACTTGCGAGTTGCTTATTAGACTGGGTAGGACGGGGTTTAGCCTAGCAGCCAGGATTATTGTGTATATTTTGCAGTCCACATTAATTAGGGATATGGGCCTGTAGTTCTTGGGTAGCAGTACATCCTTGCCTTCCTTTGGGATTACGATTATTTTGGCCTCAGACATGGATTGTGATACTAGCCCATTCTCCGCACAGTGGTTGAACACCCTTTTCATGGTGGGTTTCAGGTGGTCAAGAAAGGATTTCTAAAAAGTGGCTGTGTACCCGTCTGGGCCTGGCGCTTTGTTGTCCTTCATAGACTTTACCGCCATTTCAATATCGGCCGCACTAATTTCTTGCCCTAGTCTCTGTGCTTCTTCGTTCGTTAGTTTCGGAAGGCTGAGTCTGTCAAGGTATTTTGTACACTCCTCCAGGTTTAAGGACTGTTCGTTTTTATAGAGTTCCTGGTAAAACTCTTGGAAGGTTTGTAGGATGTCTTTGTGTCTTGTGTGGGTATTGTTGTGTGAGTCAGTGATGGATGAGATGGTAAATTGGTTGCGTTTGTGCTGTAGGTAGGAGGCTAGGAGTTTCCCCGCTCTGTTAGCCACGCAAAGGTTGATGGCCTTGTATTTGTTGACCCAGAATCCGGCCCTCTCGCTCAGGATCTTGTTGTACTCATACTTTTTCCTGGTGAGGTCTGTAAGGATACTAGTGTCGTGCACGGCTCTGGCGTGGGCAGTTTCTAGTCTTTTGATGTCCTGCTTGTGTTTTTGTTAATTTTGGATTTGATTCCGAATATTGTGCCCCTGACTGTCGCCTTCAGTGCATCCCATAAAGTAGTGGGGTCAATCTCCTGTGTATCATTGTGTCTAAGGTATTCTTTAATGGCCTCCTCTATCCTTTTTTTGTTTTCTGGGTCAGCCAAGACGTCACTGTTAAAACGCCATTTTCTGGGGATGTCTTCGTTGTGGCACCCGCTCAGCTTTAGGCTGATACATGAGTGGTCTGAGACTAGCCTGGGCACTATGTCAGAATGTTCTATTAGGTGTGTGTACGGGCCTGTGATCAGTATGTAATCTATCCTGCTGTACGAGTTGTGCGGGTTGGAGTAGAAGGTGTAGTCTCTAGTGTCCGTGTGTTGAAGTCGCCATGGGTCTTTGAGGTTGAATCTGGCACAGATGTTCTTTAGCGTGGAGTGTGCCCTTGAGGGTTGGGAGTGGCAGAGTGATTGTCTATCAAGTATATGGTCCAGAACAATGTTAAATTCCCCCGCCACCACTGTAAGGTCGTCCTGTGGGAGGCTATCTAGTCTGTGTGATACCCCCACCCAGAATGCGGGGTCGTCTGAGTTAGGGCCGTATATATTTGCAACATGAATGATATCCTCCCCCTTCTCAAGTGTGTCAACAGGAGTCTTCCTACCTCGTCGTGCTGTTACGATTCTATTGTTAGGTTGGATTTTTTTAGATATCACTGTAATTGTGAGTTCTCATAGAAGTCCTTGCTTTCGATTCTGAATAAATTGAAGGCAGTGAAAACCTGAAATGCTGAACTAGCATATTAATTTGATCTTTTGGCAAACAAACTTGCAGCCTACCATACGTAAACACAATTAAATAAAAAAGGGAAATGAAACTGTGCCACTCGTGTACTTCCGACTGTGCTGGTAAAAGGGAGTTTTTTCCCAAATAAATAAATAGAACTTGTCAACACAGACAAATGTGAAAATAAATCTGTACTAGTTTACTTAGTTTGTCACAAACGCGCATCACCCTACTGGGTTATGGCACCTACCACCGAAATCATCACGTGCCCAGCAATCTTCAGGGCATAAAAGTAAGGGTAAAATAACTATGGTAGTTCATGTACTTACTGGGGAGATCTGTGTAACGTCTAATCAGAGTATGACTAATAAAGTAGCATAGAGGGTTAACGTGCCTGCAACGCATAATGTACAACATGCAAATCAGAGTTGTATTTCATTTAGACGATGCCAAGGAACCTCGCTTGTGCCACAAATATCCTTTGGTTATTTGCAATACACAAGTTACGTTCCTAATAAAACACCGTGAGCTGCAGTTTCGAGGAGCTGCATGCAAACTGCAAGGCATAGGCAGGGACAGTGGAATTATGCGGCCGCAGTGTTCTTTGCATAATTATGGATTTGAAAAATTTGCCTCATTATTCAATATCTGCTGCAATGTCATCCCTCGCACCACGAAAATCTTGATCCCCCAAAATGTTTGCTTGTAGTGTCACTACCCCTTCACCCCACCTCTATTCCCGCCTCATTGCCCCACCCTCTCAGCCACAGCTCAGTTTCATGAGTGGCTGCAATTTTTTTTCTAATTTAAAGCACTGGTTTGGGCTATGGTTAGATTTACGGTTAATGTGTTATTGCTCCTCTGTGGAACGTTCATACACTGCTGAACTCCATATCATTGCCCGACTTAAATCTTTCTAGGTTGGCAGTCTGAAAGAAACAAAAAATGGCTTTAACCATCCTCAACTTGATGAGGTCAATCCAGCTGAAATTGTTTTCATATCCACTTTGACCAACTCAATCGCGCCTCTAACCTGAGGTTTTGCCTCAGCAATGGCTACTGTAAAACTCACCACATTACTAGTCTTGCTGATCCTCGGACTCCATCGATGTATTTGTTAGGGTTATACAGGGGCGGGTCCTCCTCATGCGCAGGTGACAGGAGTGTCACCTGCTGAGAGAACAGCGGGCAAACACAAATAAATAAAATTGCATTTTTATGCCATTTTATTTATTTGCCACCTCACCAGCTCGGGCTGTGTACAGCGTGAGGGTGGGGACAGGGATGAATTCTGCAAATGCAGGATGACAGCACTGGTCTACAGTGCGCATGTTGGATTGACCGGGCATCTTGCAAGGGTGAGCTCGACATGCGCACTCTAGACACAGCAATCCAAAGCCTATGAAACAGCCTGGGGATTGCTGGCACAGACCCCCAGCCTCAAAATGAGTGCTGGGGGAGCCTGCTCCCACCAATCCTGGAGCTGCTTCACAGCATGAGAGTAGCTCCAGGATTGGATGGAGTTGCAGTCCACAAGCAGGAAAGAAGTCCATCCTTTTCCTGCTTGTAGAAACCTGAGAGAAGTACCGCACCAGTCATGCTCCCGAATTTATGGTGAGTTGAGCGCCTTCGCGCCCCACTATTTTTATTTACAGTATGTATATATATGTGGATATCCATGGTCAAGCGGGGCCAGAATCTTAAAGAGCAGTGGTGCTTTTAGCATTCTTATTGACCATGTGGATGTACAGAATGCTGCTCAGAAGCACATTCCTGAGGACCTTGGAATCTGTCTCCCGGGCATCCAACAACACCATGAAATCCTCCAAAGGGACATTGACGTACCGCCCTTCCATGAGAAAATGTAAACTGGAGCTCTGCCGACTCTGAGCTACAAGCCATTCTTGCTTTACAAGACTTTCTTACCACGGGCAAAGCAAACTTATCGGTCCGGGCATGACTGTCTCTATTTGATTTCAGACTTGTATATTGCTTTGAGATTTGAGATCTGCCATACTCATTCTGAGGGGGTCTTTCCACTACCTCTAATCCGCTGTTGACCCTGCCTTTCTTTCATTCCCAGCTGACGTTCTACTTATCCACGGCTATGGCCAGCTGGGCTTGTTCAGATGTACGACCTGAGAACCGACTAGTAAACCGTCTGACAGTTGTTCTGTTAACAACACGCTGCCCAATGACTCATAAGCCATTGCTTTTCTCCGAGGCAGCCAGGCTTGAACCCTCCCTTTCATCCCATGCATTCAAGGTTTCAACAAGGCTCCTTGGCTCTTGTTTGTATTTTCAAGTCTCTATAGCACAGCATTCAAGTACGCCCAAACCTACCAATGAACGTATCTTCTATGTAGCACTCTTTCACTCTATTCCACTCCAGAATGACCATATGTTTGCTGATGGGAAGACTATTCGACAGAACTGATTTTTTTAACTCACCACTCATCTGAAAATCATTGCTTTAGTGGATCATATGACTCACCAGTTTATAATTCATAGTTGCCTTTAAAAAGCAAAGAGTGTTGCGAAAAATGAGTTGGCTGTGTTTTTTCTTTGTTCATGTCATGATTTATTTACAATATTGTTTCTACCTTAATCAAATTAAAACATTTAATGATACTCAAAGAATAATAATAAATGTGACAGAAATACCTATTACATGTTGATGATACGACAAACATTGGTTTGGTAATGGTACACAAAAAAATAATGATAAATGTGATTCAAATATTTATTACATGTTGATGATTACACAAACACTGGCTTGCTATTAACTCCTCAATTGTGGGTGTCGGCCATTGCCCGCTAGACATCAGGGAAATGTTTTTTTTTTTTTATATTGAGGTGGGGCCATGCCCTTACCCCAACATGAGAACAGGCAGTCTTAGGGCACATGGGTATTTACTCCCAATCGGCGAAAGCCCACTAGACACTATGGTCTAATATGGAAATAAATATAGGGGTGGGGTTGCCCACTATGGACTTCACCATTCCCCCACCCCCCAACAAAATATGGAAATAGTCTTTCTGCCACCCCCCCCCCGGAGGGCAGGCGGAGTGTTTAACCCCAATCTACTCCGCCCCTGGAGCAGAAATCCCACCGTGGGCATGCCCCCACCACAAAATGGCACAGACCGTCTTTCTGCCCCCATCAGGGGTGGATTGGGACGATTACCCCAATTAGCCCCCGGGGGCAGAAAGCCTACTAAACACCAGAGACTACATTTATACAGTATTTTTATGGGGGTTGTGGTGCCCCTGGGCATGGGTTCAGGCTCTCACCCACCCTGTGGCCCAATAGACTTTCTGCCACATGGGAAAACCTACAACATCCAGACAGTGCTAAAAACTAGTCACCCTGGGGACTCCAGGGTAGTGTGCTTCTCATGGATCCCACAACATTTTCTTACCTGCAATGTCCTGCAAACCGCAAACTTTGACTAAAGACAGATACCTCCCACACATGACTGTGAGGAAAACTTCTAGGATATGTGGGGAGCCACAAATTTCCTACCACCCAGCATTACCCTAAGTCTCCCGATAACAATTGTACCTCACTTGTGTGGGTGGGCCAAGAGACCTTGACATAAGTGATAAGGGTAGCTGCAGGGTTCATGGAAACCTACCAACTGCAGACATTTTCGAAAACTAGACACCCAGGGCAGTGTGCTTTGCATGGCTCCCAGGAGGTTTTCTTTCCCCCAATGCCCTGCAAACCTCAAACTTTGCCTGAAATCACGAATTTTCCTTACATTTCTATGTTGGAAACTTATGGAATCCGTGAGAATTTACAAACATCCTACTAAACAGTGATAAGACACTTGTGCTGATAAAAACATTGCTCCACTTGAGTGGCTGGGCCTAGCGCCTGCGACAGGAACAGATCAAACCAAGGTTGATAGGAGTCCCCTCAGAATGGCTCCCATTGACCTTGGTTCGATCCGTTCCTGTTGCAGAACCTCTACTGGCAGTTTTGCGTACTTGCTTCATGCATTCAGCAGCTTTTTCCTTAATTTCTTCCTTAGCCCTCTATAACACTTTCCCATCCGCTCTCTTTTTTCAACTGTACTCCTAGTGCAGCCCAATTTTGCCCATCCTTTACACGTCACAATTTCATAACAGATTCATGACATGTTTCTCGTGTTGTCCAACGATATTAAAATAAGTGTTGCACTTGACATTATTTTTAATGTGCTGTAGGATTAGAGAATTTATCCATATTGTGTGCCTTAACCATACCAATTGATGTATTCTCTCAAGTCTTGATGAATAAACCATCCTTACTTAGCAGACATGAACTCACTGTAGGAACAAATTTGTTTTACATGATGTGTGCCTTAAAAGCAATAACTGACATTTGCCATCTAGATGTTTGAGTAGAAACGGAACCATTTTCATGTTATAAAACCTCATTTCCATTAGAAACTAATTAGATTTATGTAATGTGTGCTCTAATGTTTTATGTGTATTGCAATAAAATATAGTTCTTAGACATACTGACATATACACATTTAAGATTTTACTGTAAGCTCTATGTAATATGAATCTAATGTACTGATCTTTCATATTCATTTGTGTTTAAATGTGCACATGCATTTTAAATGTGCACCATTGGGTAAATACTTAGGTTGTCTTTAGCATACCTGATTAACGTGCTGTATAAAATATTGTTTTCCATTTTCTGCTAACATGACATTTCTTGCAGGTATTAAGATGCATGGTTAGTTGAAGAATACATTACTGTATTAGTGATAGAGAGAGAGCCGGAGAAGAAGACCTTAACGAACGAACATGGTGAACCAGTGCGTTATCTCAAAGGTCTATTCAGCAATGTTACAACCTGGCCTGTGTGTGAGAAGACAATGCCGTTCCCATGTCCAGTATGGGATACTTTACGAATGTTGCAGTCTACAACGTGAGAAGAGGAGAAAGACACTAGGCCCCTGATGATGTGTGCAAGGGAGTGTTGCCTAGGAGACTCTTGTGTGTCATAACTTAGTGTTCACACAGTTGGAGAGAAGATGCCTTTAGAACGCTAAAAGAACAATTGATGGACAGAATGCAGAACAATGTCATACATTCACCCCAATCCAGAGATCTGGGCCTAAATCCATCGGTTTTTCGCTCACCATGCCTTTCCAGTTTGGACTCAGCCATAAGCAAATCAGTCTTGACCCTGCGCCCAATGGGAACAGTCCAGCCCGAACTCCCAGGCCAGGTCTTCCCTGGACTGGAAACAAGCATCCTAGGACCGGTTTCATCAGCCAGGATAGCTTGACTCCATTGGCATGTAGAGCACGGGACCCACGTCTGGGCATACCCGTCCCACTCGGGGTGACAAATGCAAAAGGAACAATTGATGGACAGAATGCAGAACAATGTCATACAGTACAGAGATCTGGGCCTAAGTCCATTGTTTTTCCACTCACCATGCCTTTCCAGAACACTTTCAGAACCTTTCCAGACCCTTAGAACACTTTTCCCTGGACTTTGAGAGGTTTAGGCCTCTATGCTTCTTTGATTCTTTATTGAGTGTGGCTTAGGATAACACTTATTTCCCTGACCCAAGAAGACTCTTGACCAAGGTTTTGAACTGCTGCCACCTTCCTCCTTTTTTCCTGCCTACTTCTATCTTCCATTAAGAAATTTCCTGATTTTTTAGATCCATTTGACTTTAGAACCATCCTTTTAGCTGGGACTTTACTTTAAGTGATTCAAATTTTCCTATGTATAGAAGAGACAATCTGAGACTCTTCTCTGAGCATCAAATTCTTTTGCTAATATTTTGTACTGATGTGACTGAACTCCTAGTCTGCTTGATTTTAGTCCACCTAAACCTCTTTAGGAGTTTAGGCCTTCCTGTGGCTATTCTGTATCTTTATAATAAGGTGCTAAGAATCGTGTACCTTAACTTGATTGCTAATTTGTAATACATTTCCAAACGCAGTATCACTCCACAGGCCCTCAGGCTAATGCGGTGCATTATATCTTCTACAAATGTTGTCCTTTTGCGCCGGCTGTGTCTGCCACCTTCTTTGAAAAACGTAACTCCTTCTGGCTCTTTCACAGTTTGAAACTTCAAGGCTTTTACAACAAGTGTGAATTTGTCATTAGGCTTCTGCTGGGCAAGAGACAGAAAGGGTGCCCTCACAGACCAACTGAGATTGAGGTGCAGCAGTCTATGAACAGATGAGCTGGGGATGAGGGATGTGGTGCAAGGCTCCAAGTTAGGGAAAGAGAGACAAGGGTCAGGGTGTAAGTGTCCAAGTAGGAGTAAGAGGGGCAAGGGTTGAGGTCTCCGTGTCCAAGTTGGGGTAAGAAGGGCAGCGTTTGGGATGCAACTAAACAGGTCAGGGTAAGTAGGACAAGGTTTGGGTAATGGGCCAGTTGGAGTAGGTGGAACGAGGAATGCAGTGGACATGGCTAAGTTGGGCTAAGAGGACAGGAACTGCAATGCAGTTGGGGACAAGTGCTAAGGGGAGAATATGGACAAGTCGGGGCAGGAGGAATGGCGATTGTGGTGCAAGTGGACATGTCATAGTAATAACAACAGACACATTAGGCCCAAACACATTGAAAATACAGTCATCTCTTTCTGCCACAGCACTTTTTGCCCAGCATGTTCAAGCTGTTCAGATAAAGCCTTCTTTTAAGGTCTGTGCACATATTTTACTTTTTATAATACACCTTTTATAATGTATATTGCACATTATGAAGGTACAGAAAGGAAGGCAATTCACTGGGTAGATCCGAACAAGGAGAAACGCAGGAATGTCTATGTCACCAGGCTACACTGGAGACGCTGGGGTAAATGGGACAATTTTGTGGGTCCAGCGACAACCCTATGTATGCTGCTCCCAGAATGAGTTTCATAGATCTTAGCAAATTAGGAAAAAGAGGTGAGCACCAGTGGAAAAGTGCCAGGGTCCCCCATCCGGGCCCCCCTGGGAAAATGATCTTTTTCTCTATACATCTCACATCTGTCACTTTCTCTATCTCATCATTTGTCTGCCTACCTCTACCTCTGACTCTCTGTCTTTCTACAAAGGGCCGTCAAGCAAGACATATTTTGACTGTTTTTTGTGATCAAGTTTCTGAAAGTTACCGAAAGTTTAGTATTGTGTGACCTCAAAAAGGCTTGAATTAGCATAAAACGGCCAATTCAATTAAAAGTTTTTCTGAATAGAGGGACCTAAAATAGGTCTTGCCTGATGCCCCAAAAATCTTTAAGATGACACTGTACTTAGCACCCGCTTGCAGGAAGTGGTCGAAGTGCAGTAAAAAAAAGTACGGGAACGGTAATACTAAGTGCAATGGGGCGGAGTCAGTGAGCTTGGGGACGTGGTCTAAGGCATGGCTAAAAACAACAAAAAAGTCTGTGATTGTTTTGTTGGTCTTTGATTTTTCTGGTAGTTGCATATAATATAAGGCCCACTCCTTAAATAAAAAATAAATGCAAGCTGAATTAATCAATGGCAATCCACTCTTCTATGTTATGAAACCTGTATTGCTTATTGGGATCGCAGCATATGTCTGTGTGTAACCAGAGAGCCACAGTATTTTCTCTTGTTTGGTGCAGTGGAGTAATGTGACTTCTGTATTTTTAGAGCATGTGACAGAAATCACTGTGACTGTGTAAGTTATTATTTTAAACTTGCATTATACACAGTATAAAAGAAGTTGCGACAAAATGTGCAAAAGGGTTTTGGTTTAAGATAGAGTGCTTTCAAAAATATAGATTTTAGACATATGCAATCTCTAGTGCAAACATTCTTTATAAGTGTCCATTAAAAGCAGGCACTCCAGAGCTAGCTGCTAACAATCTTGCATTATCTCTCTTTTTTTAAACTTGTTTTTATTTCCACAGTTTAATTACAAACTCTCGACCTTTTAATGGATAACAGTTTTGTTTTATTACATGGAGCTTCAAGAAATTCCATCAATTAAAGCCAATATTGGCTTTCAAGCAGCCTTTACATTTGCAGATTAACCAATTGCACACATTTACATTTCTTTCAAAGGGTCAGGCTTGTTTATCCTTTAGCTGCTGCCCCCCCCCTCCCCCCCCATAGCACAGGAGACCCCCTCCCTTTCCAATTCAGCCAGGGATCTCAGCTATTGGAATCAACCGTTCCTGTTCCAGGATGGTTATCTTTTAATAAAAAGTAGGGGAACTCTATTTGTGAAATTTAAAAAAGTATGGGCACGTTGTTCCCCACAGTTCCTGCTCACTTCGACTTCTGCTTCAAGGTGAAAGGGTTTTATAAATGGAGATGAATTCTGTTTCTCACACTGCCAAGTACCTACTAAGTTGCTGTCTGAAAACCAAATCCTACCTCCCAGATGCCATTTTCCTAGCCATAGTACTACTTATCTGTCCTTTTTCACCAGGGTCAGATTGGGAGAGAAAAAAGTGCAGGAACCAAATGCAAAGTGGCCCCTTTTGCAAATCAGATAGCTAAAAACGGTGGCCCACATTTGCAAATCAGGGCAGGTTTTAACTTGCAAAGACACACTGATTAGATATTTTGCTAGATATGGGTGACAGGATGTATTTGTGATTGCTGCATGGAAAGTTTGTGGTAATATCAGAGAAACCAACAGTAAAACCATCCCACCAAACAATAAAATAGGCCCACATACAGTCAGAAAGCTAACCCATTCTCTGATCTTTCAGAAAGGCCCTTAGGGCAATGCAGATTGACCTATAGGCCAGTGAGACATTGCTTCTCACCCCAAGGGAGTTATAATCTGCTCTTCGGCCAACCAGCCCCTTCCTTCTCCAGCCCATAGTTGATTGTCGCTATGGTGAGATGATTGTAAATGGCAAACCAAAATCATTGGCTCACACTTCAAGCACGTCACTTTCACATCAACATTAGTTCTAATCAGTAATCCTGCGGCTTGGTCTCTCGTTTTTGTCACATGCGCCAAGACACCTTCGGGTATTTGTTTGCGCAATAAAAATCGCGAAATAATAATAATAATAATAATTAAAAAAAAATCATACCTCGCCCTGAAACTCGCATTAGCAGGCTGAAGCTGTGCAACACAAAACCCAGAAACCCCCTGCCTGGAAATACCAACACTAAAAAATAGACTTGCAGGCAAACGTTCTCTGCCTCTGCGCTTGTTCTTGGAGCTTCAGTCCATTTTTAAAAAACAAGAACCAAAAACCCTTCTCTTCCATCAAAACATGCAGTTATCTTTATTTATCAGACCCCACTCAACCCCCAAATGTGTACCTCCCTGTTCCAGCCCCAGGAGGAGGATAGAACCTGGAAATATCTGAACAGGTTTCTGCTTAGGTAGGAGATTGTCAGCAACTTCTGTTGTGTTTGAAGCAATAGACATATGTTTTACATTTATTTTTGCAGTTTTATACCGTGCAAACTCGGCCCAGGGGCACCAGAGCACATTACATAAGCACCGGTTAAATCACGTTCATTTTTATTGACAAGACAAGGTATAAATCTAACGGTGCGTTGGCAAGACCGTCTCAGCCAGTGCCAAAAAACCCATTTTAGTGAGTGAGTGGAAAAGAATCTTTAGAACAGAATAGCGAGGGAAGATCTTTAAATGAGACCTTTTCTTTTTTCTGCACCAACTTCCATTGTGCAGCGTATAGACCCTGTGCCGAGCTTAGAATACTTCAGACCATATGTAATAAGGCTGTCCTAGGCTTGGTACACAGCAGGCTCTTCATGTTTGAATGATGTATACACTCGGACTTGCATGTTTAAGCTGTATGCCCTGCATATAAGGCACTCGGTATAACATTGTTTCCTTCCACAGCTTACATCCTCCGATTGCTTGCTGTCTCAGAAAGACTTCTCCCACTGTACATCTAAAACCCTGCATGGAAAAATTGGCCTTTACTGACGTCCGCTTGATTCCTTTCCTTTCTTTCTTTAAAGTGCCCCTCTTACCTTCCATCCTCCACATGCCTTCTGTTTCTGAGTATAATCTGCTATTCATTCCTGTCTGCCTTAATTTCCCTTATTGCAACTCTGCAACTCGCTGACACCTCATTTCATAGACCATAACCTCTTCGCTATAAAATTCCTAACCTAACATTACCTAATCTCCTATCAATTTTCCCAGCCATTCATCTGAAACCACACAGCCCCCACCATTGATCACATGTAACTGGTATTAATATATTCTTTCACAAAGTAACAGGAGAAAATGCATGCAATTTTTTCTTGAGAGCACATAACTAATCGCAATAACCACTAAATTAATTGCGACCCTTGGGTTCCGTAGTAGGGTGCTATTCACCGTAAAGCACTTCAACGCCTTGTCATGGGTAGTAAGTGCTCTATAAATAGAACTACAATTTCTTTTTACCATCAAAACAAATCAAGACGCTTATGGGTGTGCAAATGATAAATCTTTGCTGTGATTTTATTAGTAAAACTGCATGTCTTTCAGAATTTTGTGACAATTTCCATAAAAAATGTGCTGTCTGTTAAAGTGACAGATTTGAGAAAGTATGCTCCAAAAGGCACCACCAACTCTACATTCCACACAGTTACCACTCTCCTGCTGAAAGGGTGTGTCTCATTTACTATTATTCTTGGTGGGGGGCTTGGTTATTTCACAGTCCCTATGACTTCACTTGTGTAAAGTGATGGCAGCACCTCCACTCCGCATATTGTTCCAGCACCACAGGTGAGGAGCAAAGTCTTGACTCCTGTGTACCACCTTACAGTGCTGTTGCTACTGCTGTGCTTTGTTTGCACTTGCTAAAAGAATGAATGAATGTATGGAAAGCTTATATAGCACAACTAAAACTTCAACAAGAAGGGCCATCGAATAGCGTCAGATTTAGGCTCACCCTACGCATCCGGGTCCATATTTATTTACTAAGGGCTTGTGTTGCTCTTGCGTTACATAAGGCAGTGCAATCCCTTAACTGGGGTTTACTAGGGTATGCAAAGCCACCTTGCGTGACTCTGCGTGGTTTAGTAAAAACAAGGTAACGCAAGGCAGTACATTCTGCTGCATGGCGTTACCTTGCAGCGAGAAAGTGTTCCAATGGGTGGAGTATGGGCGTTTCTACGCATCCACCTATGGATTTTGACCCATTCCCAGATTTACAAAAAGATGTAAACATGGGAATGTGTCAAAATAGTACGCTTCCCAGGCCCAAGCGTACACAGAGAAATATCTTTATTTTTCCTCATTACTTTCTTTTTCTATGTGTGATGCATTCCGCTGTGTCTAGCATCTGAACTCTGAACTCTACTTTTACCGCAACAAGTTTTTAGTAATGTATCAGCAGTATTGGCTCGAGTCCTGGAAGTGAGTGTTATAGGTGGGGGTTGAGGGTGAATGGGGTGAGGGCTTATTTGTGTCTGCACAGCACTGATTCATATTTTTGAAAGGGGAGAAAATAAAAATGTAATGGAGTTCACGAAGGGGAGCAGAGCTGCCGACTTTAGAACTGGTGAACCAGGTTTGAGTTTCGGGCCTGCTCAACATCCTGTGGAGCTTATTTATGAGCCCTTTGCGCCGCAGTTGCACCACTTTATGTGTCCCTGCGGTGGTGTAAAATATGCCCCACATTGTACCATATTTACAAAGCTTAGATGCGTCACTCTGTAAAGCCCTGTGCTACATTATACCTGCGTCAGGTATAATGTATACAGGGTGGGTGTTCCCTGCCAAAAAAGGCTTGTAGAAGTGTTGAAATGAAATCTATGAGATTTCACTCGACACTTCTAGGACGCCACTGCGTCAAATCCTTACGCCTGCCTCACAGCAGGTATAAGACTGACGCAGGCCCTTTCACATGGGTATTGCCCCATGTGAAAGGACACATTGCTGGAGTTGCGTCTGTTTTCAGATGCACTCCAGCAATGCGTCACTTTTGCGCCTACAGATACGTCAGGAATACTGACGTATCTGTAAATCCTTGCAACATGGAGCACCGTACAGTAAATACAGTGCATCCATGGTATCGCAAGGAGGGCACACTGCAAAGTGTCGCATCACTGTTTTCACGCAGCGATGCAATACTTTTCATATTTGAGGCCTTGTGATTCGGGGCATATCACGTAACCTCCCTGTGCCAAAAAATCAGTCTCTGATTTAGCATAAAGTTATCTGGTGCTCTTGTAAAGCGCTCCAACGCCCTTGAGCCTAGTTCTCGCCATAGAAAACTGCAAATAAAAGGCAGACATGAGGGAGCCTCTTCCTAAACAGGATGGGAGCACGCGTGCACCCACGCTGTCATATAGTGCGTTTACACATGCCGGTTTGTAGGGGCTTGAAAAAATGCACGGATGAGGCCTACAAATGACCCCTATCAACATATTATAAACGTGGGAGCATAGAATATGCATAAGGATCTTTCAATCACCTTGCATTGATAGTTGCAACTGGAGGTTTCAAAAACCTATATACACTCATCCAGCCCGGAGCTTCCATGCCCTGTCCAGGGCTGCAAGACAGACACACTAGACTGCAATCTATGCTCAATCACATTAACATTAATTCCGATAAAAACAAATGCCAGCCAAAACACAAACTAGCAGCTGTTAAAACCTGTCACTCTACAACCCTTCCTCAGAAGTAGGAGAACTCTACACACAATGGGGCAAATTTACAAGCCCCTTACGCCAGATGTGCGCCGCCGTTGCGTCACTTTCGTGACGCAGCGGCGGCGCAAAGCCAGCGTCATGTTGCGGGCTATTTACAACGTGACGCATCTAGGGAGATGCGTCACGTTGTAAAGCCCTGCGCCACATGTGGGCGTTCCTGCACAGGGGGGGGCGTTCCAGCGCAGGAACGCCTCCGAAAAGCGGCTGAGTGAAATCTACAAGATTTCACTCAGTCACTTTTACGGCCATGCTGCGTCAAAACCCTGCGCCTGCTTGAAGCAGGCGTAAGGATTGACGCAGCATGTTAGGGATAGGGGCACCCCGAGCCTTGCTGGAGCTGTGTCGCGCTTGCGACACAACTCCAGCAGTGCGCCGCCTTTCCGCGGGGGGATGCGACACGCATCTGCCCATTGTAAATGCGGCGCATCAGTGGTGGCGCATGGGTGGGCAGATGCGTCGCAACTCTTCTAGCGCATCCCTGCTGATTAGTAGAGATGCGCCAGAAGTAATGATTCTGCCCCAATGTGCTGCTATGGGGTGACGTATAAAAATCACTCACAGTAACAGAGGCCAGCCTATTGCCTTTGTCAGTCTTTTTTCTAGGGTCTCACAGATCCATGATACACGAGGTCCTTTCTTCACCAAGATGCAAAACTATTTCACTTTTTTTTCCTGGTGACAGGTCAGGTCTGGTGTCAATCAGCAGCCTTTAACAACAAAGGCGGGCTGTATATTCTTCTCTCTGCGCTGCATATTTGTGCATTTTTTTTTTTAGGAGATCTAATGACAGCTCGAAAAAGCTGTAGGTGATGGAGCGAAACCGGCTCTGGAACCCTTTAACTCTCTCCTGCTCCCGAGGGAGGCGAGTGAATCTGATCCTGGGCCGTCAGATGGCTGCGAGAACAGATGCGCTTTATTGTCTGCCAGAGTAAACAAAGTTTGCCATTTCCATGGCTGGCTGCTCTTGTAAGCTGAGCACGGGACAACTGCAGGAATGTCACTGCTCCGCCAGATTTCCTTCAGTTGTTTTGGTTTGGAAGAGCCATTGTCATTTGAAGCCCAGTAATACTTAAAATCCTTGACTCATAATTATGAGGATTGTGTCCAACACGCAACCAAGTACACCTACAAGGGGAAACATTCAGCTCTTTCCGGAAAATTCAAGAAAGCCAGGAACTGCATCTTAGAAAAGGTCACGGGTGCGTCTTGTGCTTTAAAGACAAAGATACGATGACTGCATCCAACCGATAAAACACTGAAAACGACTATTTAATGGCTGTGAAGTTGCCACACCAATTCTA
This sequence comes from Triturus cristatus, assembly GCF_964204655.1. NCBI lineage: Eukaryota > Metazoa > Chordata > Amphibia > Caudata > Salamandridae > Triturus > Triturus cristatus. The sequence goes on from NC_140589.1 coordinate 1,638,560,106, forward strand.
CATATTAAACAAGGTGGGTGAACTTAGCAAAACTCCTCCACTTTCCATGCTGGTTAAAGAGAACATGATTCCCTCAAAGAAATAATATTTTCCAGAGGTCTTGCAAGTAGTCTGCTTTTTATTTCTTTATTTTTCTTTTCAATCCGAATGAAACATGGATAAAAACATTCATTACAGCAGCCAGTTTCCAAAACTACTGCTTATTAGTAAGGTATCATGGTCCAAGATACCCTACTAATGAATAGTAGTTCTGACAGGGTATACTATGAGGTTTAAAAAAAATGTTTACTCTTTGTTCAACTGGATCCCTGCTTTATCCAGGTAAGATATTTTATACAAGAACTCCCATTTATGGTGGAGTCCGCCCTGGTGGTAGTACCCTACCAGGGTGTGGATAGGCGCCGATGATGAAGCATACCACTGTCTAGTGGGTGAGGCATCTACTCCAAACACTTTGGATTTTCCCATAGGATCTCTAAATGGTTTCCTTGTACTTTCTTATTTTTTTAAACTGGTTACTTTTTTGTGTATGGATATTGTTTTGGGAGAATGGAAACAGGTTGGTCTTCTCTGGCTCTCCCTGTGTGAAGGATGTTATAACATCTGTCTTTGCACATTTGATTATTAAATTTGCATAACTAAGTGCTTTTATTCACAAGTTTACATACTGTACTTGTATACAATCACCTATATGTTATAGTTGATGTACACTTCGCTATTATTGTATTGTCATTAGGATCCTTGTGCACTATGTTTCCTGTGCATTATCTTATGTGAAGCTCTCTGTTGCTATAGGGCCTTGTGCGTGCTATAAAAAAACTCTATAATATATAATAAGGTAAATAGGTAACTATGAAAAACGGGGATGCTATTCGCAGGGGAGGTCTGAGTGACATCAGAAAGACCACGAAAGTGAAACTTAAATTGTCTATGACATTACCCAGAACCCTAATGGTATACATATGTTATTTATGGCCCATCCAAGTAATCTTTCTCTGCTTAAGAGTACTATGAGGGGACAGAGGAGTAATGGGAGAGTTATTTTCTTTCTGGAGTTTATATAGCGTGAACTAGACCCGAAGGTATCAGAGCGCTTTACATGAGCACCAGTTACATTACAGACGGACACAGTCATACATGCCATGGCTTTGCCTCCTTGTCGTAAAGAGAAAAACAAATGGCCTCCTATCACCCATCCTCACCACCCTCTGTGCCTTTCTATCCCTTCCCCTCCTGATATGCTCTCTGTTCTGCCAGTGCAGTCCTGACAGGGTCTGTGAGAGCCCTTCCACAGCAGCTTGGAATTCCTTTATGACGTAACAACAGTGGGTATCAGCTTTTGCTATCCACTGTTGCTATGTCATAGCAGTGGATTACCAGATTCACAATATGGTATTCATGCTAGTGGAGCTTGGTGAGAGCCATGCATACTTTACCGTCCAAATCAACTAACCTAGACTTCAATAACCTAGCTGACTCCCCGCTCACTTGTCCATCAAGGATAGGTGGTTATTAGACTGTTTGAACCTCCTGCGCTTCCTCCCTCCCCTTCACTGTATGCCTAATTATGATGTTTTGCTTATATCTTTATGCATCCTTATGTCCTGAAATGTAATGCAACTTTTTTTCCCCGTTGTGTATGTAAAGTGCTCTGATACCCCCGGGTCTAGCTAGCGCTATATAAAACTTTTAAATAAATAGCATATAGAATTATAGATTCTAAGTGACATCAAATACACAAGATCTAAGTTTGTGTTGTCTATGATGTCACTCAGAACTCGAAGTGAAAAACATCTCCGTATTCACTTTTGACCCATTTATAATTTTAAGTTGAGTCTGCCCCCCTAAATATCTTCCTCTGCTTTCAACTACTACGCAGAAGCAACAGGTAATGGGAGTGCCATGCAAAACATGGCCTCTTCCCCCTGTACAGAAATGTAAAAAAATACCTGGCCTCCTGCCACACACTCCCACCACTCTCTATGGTATTGCATCTTCACCCCTCCTGAAGCTGTGCTCTGAGCCAGCGCCGCACAGAAATGCTCTCAGAAAGCCCACCCAGCGCAGCTTGGAATTCCTTTATCGCGCAGTAACAGTGGTTAACAAGTTCTGTTACCCCCAGTTACTGCGTCATAGCAGCCAATTACTGGATTTGGAATCCAGTCGTCCATGCTAAAAGCTCTCCGTGAGAGCCATGCAATAACAAATAAATAACCACTTGTGAACTCACTTACCAGTCAGATGCCTCAGACTGGCTATTGCCTTCATTTCCAAAGCCAACAAGCATTGGCATAGCCAATATGTCTCGCCTTTGGGACCTTATAAGTGTTTAGCCATGCAACAGTTGCATAACTAAATACTTATAAGGACCCAAAAGCGAGACCTATTGGCTATGCCAAGCGGCCGTGCGGCCGCAAAAGTGAAAGTAATCGCGGTAAAGCGTGGTGCGCACGCCCGTACACATGCACTGTAGCTCTAGGCTGGCCTGGTAGCACTTTTTGGAGCCCTCTCAATAAGTCTCGCCAGACCAGCGCATGCGCTGGGTCAGGCGAGACCGAAAAATGACACCACTTTACACACTAACACGTTACTATTCCGGCTCAGCATACTGGATTAGCACTCATACTTGAACACACTGTCCCTTCAGTGGCTGATTGATTTCCTTCACCTTTAAGACGAATGCCCCTTCCTGTACCGTTACCTAAAGCACTCTACGCTACCACATGGTGGCATGCCGTGCATTACAAAACTTTCCAAATTAAAATGAGGCAAGACAAAAAAGCATTATTTCATATTATATTTAGATACCCTTGTAAACATATGTATCCAAAGGCATTGGGATACATGAATTTCTTCTGGGAAGAGGTTAGACTAGAGCCGATAATAGTTGGGCTGCAACACGAAGGGTAGTTTTAAGATGGGTGGGAGATATTTGGGGAATTCCGCAGAGATTGGAATTAGTCATCACATAGTCTGGAGAGAACCATGGATTGTACAACTTGCTTATGGTCATTTACTGAAATTAAAGGTCTAATCCACTGAATGATTTTCCTCTGGTTGTTACCCTTGGAGTCTTTACTAATATGCTAAATGACTCTATTTTATCTGATGATCTAAAGATGATGATAAAGCGCAAACACAGGATCGGGGCAGTGATGTCCTCAAGAATTATGAGGAAATATGCCCCTTATTATATTAAGATTATCAACAAATCACATAACATAATCAGTGAAGCAAGCCCTCTTGAGGCAGATAAAAGTTAGAAACCATGATGGTTTATTGAAAATATAAGATCATTACAGAATGAAAGAATATAGTTAATCAGTAAATGTTAAATAATCTCATATACAGGGAATTAGTAATAGAAACAAAAATGGTCTAGCATTAAGGTAATAGATGTAGCATGAGATCTGACAAATTTGTGTCTGCTCTCAGAGGACCAGGGAAAGCAACCCTCAGAAAGTCAGCTCACCTCCACTCTGGCTCACCTGCAAGGACAGCCTTCTTTTGTAGCATAATAAATGGCAAAGTCATACAGTCAACATGAGGTGAGCAAAATGATACATAGGCTCAACATATCACAATACAGAATAAAATGCAACAACACCTAATATCAACCTCTAAATGAATAATAATTAGTCCCTATTTGCCATAATGTCATTGGATGTGACAGTACATATTTTCTAGCACGTTAAACTGTGACACATTTATGAAATTAATGTGTTTATAATTACAACAAAAGAAATATAGGTGCTAATACGCATAGGTAAACGTACACTTTTTTGTGAGTTTGCAAGTGTTTGCTGTACACAAAGGTAGTATCTGTACGACTGTGTAGTCTGCACTTAAAAGATAGGAAAGCCCTATCTTTTCATGTGATACTACTCATAAAATACCTTTGTGAATAGCAAACATACTTACGCAAAAATGTACGTTTAACAAGGAAGAGGTGGGAGGCTAGTAAATTGACACATTTTGAATATGGGAAGAATAGCAGCAAGTTATTGGCATTCGATCGGGTGAACTGGAAGTTTCTGAAGTTATTGGCATTCGATCGGGTGAACTGGAAGTTTCTGAGTACAGTACTGAACCAAAATAACCTGGGAAGCAACTTTTGTAGGTCAATCCAGCAAATATATAAAGATCCCACTGCTAAAATCCTTTTGAATGGTTGCTTAACACCAGAGTTTATAATACAGAGAGAAACAAGTCAAAGCTTCCCACTTTCTCCATTGCTATTCAACATCTACATAGACCCTTTAGCGAGCAGATTTACGAAGGAGCCAGCAGTGAATCTATTTAGGTATAATGGTCGGTGAAAAAAGGGGAGCATCTATGCAGATGATCTCATGGTGTACACATCCGAGGTAGAACAGGCGCGACCAATTATACAAATGCAGGATTTGGGAAGTATATCAGCATATCTGATCATCACGGCAAAAACAGGGATAATGGCCTGGGATTGCCTGAGTGAGAGCAGGCAAATCAAGAAGGAGATGAAATATCTAGGGATGAGCATCACACAGGACCTTGATAAGATAGCAGAAATACATGTTAAAACAGCTCTATTGGAGGTCGGCAAATTGCTAAGGGCTTGGGCGTGTCTGCCAATCACTATTTTGGGTAGAACTAATTTGATAAAAATTTCTGTCTTTACCACAGTCCACATTTTGTTTAGCTCTATACACCTGACTTTTAAAAAGGCGTGGATAGAAAAAATCCAGGGGAAGATGTCTAACTTATTTGGGCCAAAGGGGGTAAGGATTTCTTGGAAAAAACTATCATTGTAGAACACTATGCAGTATGTTAGAATCTTCTGAGATGGTTTTACTGTTTTCTGCAAAGCTGAAAGACATTAGAATGGGGAACCAGCACTTCCTGTTTGAAATATTTTTAAATATGCAAGATTTTTACTTCCTGCTGTAGATGAAAGCGCTTCCCACAATTCTTCAACAGGGATATTCAGCTACCGCCTCTTGCTCACGAGTCACAACACACTTTTATCCTCAGTGCTGATCTTGGCATGCCACTGTTAAAGTAATCCGCACAAAACCAAAAAGTGGGCTGCACTCCATCACTGTGCCCAAACATTTTGCTCCTTATTTCTTCTTTGCTTTAAAATGCAATTTGATTTCTAATTCCACCACTTAGGAGCTACATTCATTGGGAATATAAACAGCATGTAAATGTAAGTCTTACCCCTTTAATCCCTGTGTACACCAATGAAAAAGAATAAGAAACTGGTTAATTTTCTGCATTGTGTCAGACTATGCATTGCATTCCATATGCAGCATTCATTGTAACTGTTTTTCATCCGTGTAAATTAAAGATTTTTGTTGACCTCTGTGAGATTATGCATCAAAAGGTGAATCATCTGGTAGATTTGGCAAATCCCACATTTCCAGCGGCCCTGACCATTCTCTGTTATTTGGCTCCTCTATAAGGCACCATCTGCCATTTAAAGGGTTATTGGCTTTCATGGATTAGCAGATTGACATGTTGTTTATTTTCCAAACAACTTGAGCTGGGAGGAGAAGGCATGAGGTCTTGTCACCAATCCAAGGGCTATTGTGGTAGGTGAGATGGGTGTGTGCCCTGAAATTTTAAATTGGAGGAACTCATAATGGGTCACTGTGACATTGGCTGTCATGTTTAGTGGGGAGAAACCTGCTGGTGGTTATTTCCCTTACACTGTGAGCCTCTTAATGAGATTTCTATTTTTTAACAATCCCCAAAACCTGTTTTTGCGACATTGTAATCACATTGTTTGTGGTTGGATATGTTACTCTGTTTGTGACAATACTATTTAGTTATTTGCTTAGATGCTTCGTATGGTGGCAACATCACTGATACTTTAAGCATACGCTCTTCACACATTTCATACATACGCTTCTCCAGTTTGCTCAGTCTCAGCCATTCTGCTTCTTGGCCTCCTCCATGTTTTTCCACTTGTTCCAACCCTTCTAGGTTTATGTTACGGACTTACACATCTGTCTGGTCTTTACCCATGCCCCTTCTCTACTGTGCACTCTTCTCTGAATCCCTCCCGTCCCGGCTCTAATCTACACACCATTAACTGTCCCTCTGTACATCCATATTAAATCCCACTCAAGGAAGCACCTCTTACTGTCCTTCCCACTCCACTCCATACCAATAATACAATAGTACACCACACAAATACCACTTCACTTTCTAACTTCCCGCACATGATAACCTACTGGATTTAACTACACCACACTACTTAACACACCATAATAACTCACACATTGCTTCTGATACAATTCCTCATATCTCATCACACCAAACCACATCACAGTAGTTCACACACATCAAATGTCCGTACCCCATATCAAACTATACATATGGTACACCATATCACATCAGACCCCACCACTGGTCAGCCCCCTCGGTCACATCTCACATGCCCATTTTACTCTTGTGGCTTGTCCTTGCCAGTCAAGAATCTACTTTCTAAATCCTAGGCACTTTGAAAGTAGGGCTGTGAAACTAGGAAGGAGTAGGATCGAGTCAGGCTGTAGCTAAGCACAGCCTTAAAACTGCCATTGCTAAAAAAATAAAAAATTGAATGTAGCACAAATCTGCACTTTTTTGAACCCCCAGTATCACTAGCTGGGGAATCACCTCAACTTGTAAGCCCAGTTTTATCCTTACAAACTCTGTCATATTATTCTTTAATCTCTCCAGAGCTGGACAACCAGCCAATAGATGTATCAAGTCCGCCCCATTCATTTGGCATCTTGGACAGCAGGCACAGTGGGTTATTTTGCATTTTTTCCGAGGGTGATATGAAGATTAAACCAAGTTTTAAAATCCTGTGCTTGCAGGTCAGCATTTAGTGGCAGTGTCTGGGCTAGCACTAATGATTCTACCACATCCCATCTTCTATCCGGAACGCTCCCTGCCACTGTCTGATGTGCTTGTCAATATCGTCATGCATCGGGCTATGTAGAATCTTGTATAAAGTTCCTATCGGGGACTTCTGTCCAATTTTCAAGTCTAATAACTCCACTTTTCCAAACTCCAGTAGCCCCTCCGTTTTTTACCTAGGAAAACACCTAATCTGTAAATATTTTTGAAAACTCATTATGCCTCAAATTAAATTTCATTCTAATATAATAATAATAATAATAATAATAATAATAATAATAATAATACAGACATTTATTGAGCGCGAACAGCTACCTCTAAAGCGACAAGTGACACGCGCGTGAAAAGCAACGATCAGGACACATAGGAATAGGCCAGGTTATATCTATATTATATATACTCGAATGTATTTATACAATTATCTAAAACAAAATTTCTCAGCGTAAATGGACCTTGCTCTTTCCATCTTCTCACATGAGGATCCCAGAAATGTTCAGGTAAGATACAGTTTTCTTGTATTGGCGTATAAAAATTGAATAGGCCGATACCCACTTTCTTCCATACAGATGACCAGATTCCATAGGCACAGCATAAAGTTTTAAATCTAACTCTTTTATGATATCCAAACTCTACCTGGTGCAAAAGGCAGTCTGATGCCTCCTTCCCTAACAACAGTTCATAGATCCTGAGTAAGCCTTCATCCACCGATTCCCACTCTCCTTTCCCTTAAAGTAATATAGCCATCTGTTGTAGAGTTGTGGCCCAATAATATAACCGGAGGTTTGAGACTGCCCATCACCCCCATTCTCTCAGGAGAGTCATACATTTCAGAGCCCTTCTGGGTCGAGTATAAGCCCACAAAAACCGAGAGATCATTCCGTCCAAAACCTTAAACCGGTAGCTCCCTACTCCTCCCTCATTTCAGCAATGGCTGGCTTGACTTTTATCTATTTATTATATTGAAAACGCTGTATATGCCTGGAGAGGTAAAATAGCCAAGATAAGAGTCCTACAAGCTTGGGCACCGTTGAGAGAATGGATTTTGTCATTAACAGATGAAGAAGGGGTACCGAGGATAGGTAGGAACGATATATGAGATATATGAGGGTGGTATTATAAGGGGCCCTGCTATACATAAGAGAATATCGGCATGTATACCTACACTTTAAAATGAATTTTAAGATGAATTTGTGAAATGATTTATGCTTATCTTCAATGTTTTATACAGTTTTATAGATAGATGATGTATTTATGTTCTGCTGCTTGATGGTCGTGATGCAGGATGAATTACTGCTTGGAAGGGGTGGGGGTGGGTGGGGCTGTTTGTATTATGGTGGAAAAAATGTAATAAAACATTTAAAAATAAAAAAAATGAAAGTACGCTTGTGGTAGAAGGGAGCTCCTCAAATACCAACTGACTTAACATATAACAAACTATTACAGGGCAAAAGAAAAATGGGTAAACACCAGTGAAAGAGAGTTTTGTGCGGATGCGTGACTGCAGCGGCGGCCGGCACAGGTAAACGCAGTGAGGCGGTAGGGTGGGAGTCGACAGACAACGGAATTGGCAGAATTTAATAAATACTTAATACCGTCGTCTGCCGGCTTCCCCCTCTGCCGCGCCCTGCCCCGCCTCACCACACTTACCAGTGCCGGCAGCCGCTGAGCGATTGGTAGCGGTAAGGTTATGTGGCACACCTTGTCACCACACCTTGCATACTCACAAGTTGCCAGTAGTAGTTAAGACACCATATCAAATGTCTCCATGCCACAGTTTCCAATATCACACACTTCTCACACCACCTCCCACGCCACATTTCAGGTTGTAATTACTTTTGGTTTAGTAAACACAGCATTCAAAGTATCAATAATTAGCAGATGTTTTTCTATACAAAACCAAGTGACATAACATAACTTATATGAAAAGAAAGGGCAGGATTGTTTTTGTGCAAGAAGGGGCTCATTCCCGCAGAAAAACAATCCTGAGAGGCTTTTTCCTCTTTCTATGTGTGCTGCACATCTGCAGCACACATAGGAAGAAGAAACAAGCATTTGCAATGCAATAGGTCTTGCATTTATAAGAGTTTGAGCTATTGGCATTGTAAAATTACAATGCCTTTTATTTATGTTTTGGTTTTAAAACAAATAAAAGGCATTGTCATTTACAATGTCAGTAGCATAAACTCGCACAAAAGCAGTGTGTGGAGTGCAGCAGTGTGCGGCGTGCAGCAGTGTGCGGCGTGCAGCAGTGTGTGGCGTGCATCAGTGTGAGGTGTGCAGCAGTGTGAGGCGTGCAGCAGTGTGCGGCATGCAGCAGTGCGGCGTGCAGCAGTGTGTGGCGTGCAGCAGTGTGTGGCGTGCAGCAGTGTGCGGCGTGCAGCAGTGTGCGGCGTGCAGCAGTGCGGCGTGCAGCAGTGTGTGGCGTGCAGCAGTGTGTGGCGTGCAGCAGTGTGCGGCGTGCAGCAGTGTGTGGCGTGCAGCAGTGTTTCGTGTAGCAGTGTGAGGCATGCAGCACTGTGTGGCGTGCAGCGGCATGCAGCAGTGTGCGGCGTGCAGCAGTGTGCTGCGTGCAGCAGTGTCGTGCAGCATACAGCAGTGAGTAATGCAGCAGTGTGCAGCAGTGTGCGGCGTGCAGCAGTGTGTGCCGTGCAGCAGTGTGTGGCATGCAGCAGTGTTTTGTGTAGCATTGTGCGGCGTGCAGCAGTGTGTGGCGTGCAGCAGTGTCGTGCAGAATGCAGCAGTGAGTAATGCAGCAGTGTGCAGCAGTGTGTGGCATGCAGCAGTGTGCGGCGTGCAGCAGTGTGTGCAATGCAGCAGTGTGTGGCATGCAGCAGTGTTTCGTGCAGCAGGGTGCGGCGTGCAGCAGTGTGCGGCGTGCAGCAGTGTGTGGCGTGCAGCAGTGTGTGGCATGCAGCGGCATGCAGCAGTGTGTGGCATGCAGCAGTGTGTGGCATGCAGCAGTGTGTGGCGTGCAGCAGTGTGTGGCGTGTAGCAGTGTGCGGCGTGCAGCAGTGTGCGGCGTGCAGCAGTGTGAGGCGTGCAGCAGTGTGAGGTGTGCAGCAGTGAGAGGCATGCAGCAGTGTGAGGCGTGCAGCAGTGTGTGGCGTGCAGCAGTGTGTGGCGTGCAGCAGTGTGTGGCGTGCAGCAGTGTGAGGCGTGCAGCAGTGTGAGGCGTGCAGCAGTGTGTAATGCAGCAGTGTGTAATGCAGCCATGTGCGCAGCAGTGTGTGGCGTGCGGTAGTGTGCGGCGGGCAGCAGTGTGCGGCGTGCAGCAGTGTGTGGTGTGCAGCAGTGTGTGGCGTGCAGCAGTGTGTGGCGTGGTTTGTAAACAACAAGAAAAGCGGTCATCAAAGGAAGTGTGGGAGGGAACGAGCATATGGGGTGTGAGTTACAACGAAAGTTAATTGTTGTAAGAGGGGATGCAGGAAGTGAGGCAGAGTGTGCGCTGGCGAAAGCAGTCTGCTGCTTTCAAGTCTGATGCCAGATGCCAGCTTTGCGCTTTAATGCCTCACATGCACTGGCCATTAACCGCATTCCTAAGGTCTTGTGCCCCTTACTAAATCTCTCTGAATGCGTGAGCCGGCGCACGCGCAGGAAGTGGCTGGTGGCAAATGGAATGCGCGTGGTTGTGCGCGTAACCGCCACCCGATCCACCTGGGAAGCCTTTGGGAGCATTTTCTGAAGCCCCTACATAAGTCTCACTGAGCCATCGCTTACGTGATAGCCAGGCGAGACCTAAAAAATATTTTATTTATTTATTTAAAATATTTATAGAGCGCGGCTGTCACCTGGCAGGTATCCTGGCGCTGGTAGCTACTCCGGGGGTTTATTGCCGGGGGGGGAAAAAGACTGTGGCTGGCCGGTCTAAAGGGGTGGAGGAAAGAGCCATGTTTTGATTCGTTTCCTAAAGGGGAGGAGATGGGGGATTTGGCGGATATCGACAGGCAGACTGTTCCACAGCTTGGCTGCAGCTACTCTGAACGATCTTCCCCCCGTCCTGGCCTTCTTACATCTGGGCACTCTCACAAGGCAGGCAGTTGTGGACCTGAGTGTTCTGGTGGGGATGTACCAAGAGAACAGACGTTGAAGAGGTCTGGGTCCTGCACCATGCAGTGCCTTAAAGACCAGGCAGAGGGCCTTGAAGGCAACGCGTTGCTTCAAAGGCAGCCAGTGCAGCTCGGCCAGTGCAGCGGTGGCCGAGGATCTCCTGGTCCATCCAAGAGCCAGTTTGGCTGCTGCCGACTGAACTCGTTGGAGTCTGTCCAGTAGTGTCGCAGGAGATTCAAGCAGCAGGGCATTACAGTAGTCGAGGCGACTAAGAATAGTACACCTGACTACTAGTGCTCTTGCGGAGGCAGGTAGCAAAGGCAAGACCTTGCGCAGCGAGCGCATAAGGCCAGAGCAGGTAGCGACTGTTCTTGAGACCTGCGTTTCCATGCTCAGTTGGTGATTAAGCATGACGCCCAGGTTGCGAACAGTTGTGACAGGTGACGGGTTGTTGGAGTTTTCCGGGGGCCAGAACTCAGCGGGCAGAGGGCGGGGTATGCGACTCGGAGGGCAGAACAGCACCTCGGTTTTCGAGGCGTTGAACTGAAGGGAGTTCTGATGCAACCAGCTCGCAGTGTCTCTTAGACAATCATGGAAGGCTTGCAAGGAGATGGAATCTTCGCCTTCCCAAGAGAAGAGGAGCTGGGTATCGTCCGCATAGTTTACTGTGGTCATGTTATGGGATTTAATTAACGTGACCAATGGTTTCAAGTAAACATTAAAAAGAATCGGACTGATAGAGGAACCCTGGGGAACACCGTGAGGGACAGGGGAAAAGACCGATTGGAAAGGAGGGAGGGATACGGCCTGTTTTCTTTCGCTGAGGTAGGAGTGAAACCAGATCAGGGCCGTGCCGTCGATCCCTGCCTCTCTCAAGCGCTCGAGCAGAATCCCATGATTGACAGTATCGAATGCGGCAGACAGGTCTAATAAAATCAGGGCCACGGCTTGGCCCCTGTCTGCGCGCATTCGAAGCTCCTCCATGGCAGTGAGCACAGCAGTTTCAGTGCCATGGGCTGGGCGAAAACCAAATTGGAATTCGTCCAGAATGTGGTGCTGCTCGAGGTGGGCTGAGAGGCATTTACTGACCCAACGTTCGAGCACCTTCACCGGGAAAGGTAGGAGTGATATGGGGCGGAAGTTGGATAAACATTCTGGGTTTAGCGTGGGTTTCTTTAGTAGCGGGGTGATAAGCGCTTGCTTCCAGGGACGGGGAACGAAGCCGCAGCTGAGGGATTGATTACAAATCATCCGGAGAGTGTCAAATAGTTTGTGCCCACATGCTTTCCAGATTTTCGGAGGCAGAGGATCAAGGGGGGATCCCGAGGTGATGCCCTGTGCAGCTTTTTCAAACTCGGTTTGAGAAATAAGGGGGAAAGCCAGTAGCCTATTCGTAGGAGGGCAGGCTGACCTCAGAGAGTCAGAATTGGTGGGGCTGACTTCGGGAAGGGTGGGATAAGTGTGTGACGGAGGCGTTGCCAAATTGATGATGATGGTCTCAATTTTGTCAGTAAAAAACTGAGCAAGGCTGTCACAAAGGGACTGAGATGGGGGAATGGGGTTCTTAACGCAGTCGGGATGTAAGATGTTGTCCAGGATCTGAAATATACTTTTTGGACTGTTGGCCGCGTTGGCTATGGTAGAGCAGTAGTAATTCGTTTTACTCTCTGCGATGGCGGATTTGTAGTCACGAAGTGACTTTTTCCAGAGGATTTTATTGTTGTTGCAGTATCCGTGTCTCCACTTTCTCTCAGCCTGTTTGCAGGTTGATTTGAGGGTTTTCAGAGAGTCATTGTACCAGGGAGCGGGTGCTCTACCTTTAGGTTTACAGAGTTTAGGAGGGGCAACAGAGTCCGCGATGGAAGTGATTCTCGAGCTAAGGGATCTGTAATTGTCTTCCACCGAGCTGGTGGAGGAAAAACTTTCCTCCACCTCGAAGACTTTGGTGGAAATGCTGAGTTTTTCTAAGGCTTTCCAGTTCCGATAAGAGAATTGTGGTGGCGGGTGATTTTTGGGCTTACTTGTAGTGGCGTTATTGATGTACAGTTTGATGAGCGAGTGGTCTGTCCAGCTCATGGGTAGAATGTCGCCTACTTGAGTTAGACCTGGGGTCGAGAAGATAAGGTCAAGCCGGTTGCCTGCGGAGTGAGTGGGGTCCTTTATCAGTTGGTAGAGCCCCACACTATCACAGGACAGCAGAAGGTTGTCTAGACCTGTGTCTAGGCTGCCGTTTGGCCAAAGATTGAAATCTCCTAGGAGTATAAGTTTATTATGAGAGGTTGCCATGTTGGTGATAGTCGTGAGGAGTGCTTGCTGTTGCGAGAGAGAAAAGGCCCCAGGTGGACGGTAGCAGATAATCACCGTAAAGGTCATTCCTTGGTGGCATTTTATAGTCAAACCAAAGAGCTCGATTCCGGGTACGGGATCTATGTCTAAGGTGTTCAAATGCCACGAGGCTCGGAAGATGACGCCAACTCCGCCACCGCGGCCTTTGGGTCTGGGAAGATGAAGAATATTAAAGTTTAGCGGGCAGGCAGCTGCTAAGTCGGTCTCACAGTTTGCATGTGCCCAAGTCTCGGTTAGGAAGAGTACATCCAGATGGTGTGAATCTATAAGGAGATTGATTTCAGTGGCATGCTTCGGTAAAGATCTGACATTCAAAAGGCCTCCTACAATTAGGTCCTTGTGGGTGAAGTCAGTTACAGGAGAAGCAGTTTCTTCAAAGGTGAGCTTACCTTCGTGCGCAAACCCTCGGAGATTAAGCAGTGCATCCCGGGTATAGCAGGGGAAGAGTGGGCTGTGTAGGGCAGGGTTTGTGGCGCTAGGCGCATCCTCGTCGCGGACGAGCGCAGACGAGCTTGCCTTAAGCGCGCCTTCGGCGCGCAGTCGGCGAGCCCGCTGCGCTTCCGGTATTGACACATGATTTATAGTGGTCGCTAGTGACGTAGGAGGGGGCGTGGCCAGCAAGAGGTGGGCGTGGCTATCGTTCTCCCTCGGCGGTCAATGGCGCCAAGAATGAGTGGTTTTCCTTTCCCTAACAGCTAATATTCAGCTGCTGTGCAGATGAGGACAGTGTGCAAATCAGGTATTTTCAAATCAATACACACTCACAAGTTTAAAACCACAGTAAAAACGCCTCCCGGCTTTTCGCCTCAGGAGTTAGCAGTGTAATGGAGCAGCGCGAGTCAGCGCGCCCTATTTATCACAGCGGAGGGGGCGTGGCCAGCAAGAGGTGGGCGTGGCTATCGTTCTCCCTCGGCGGTCAATGGCGCCAAGAACGAGTGGTTTTCCTTTCCCTAACAGCTAATATTCAGCTGCTGTGGAGATGAGGACAGTGTGCAAATCAGGTATTTTCAAATCAATACACACTCACAAGTTTAAAAACACAGTAAAAACGCCTCCCGGCTTTTCGCCTCAGGAGTTAGCAGTGTAATGGAGCAGCGCGAGTCAGCGCGCCCTATTTATCACAGCGGAGGGGGCGTGGCCAGCAAGAGGTGGGCGTGGCTATCGTTCTCCCTCGGCGGTCAATGGCGCCAAGAACGAGTGGTTTTCCTTTCCCTAACAGCTAATATTCAGCTGCTGTGGAGATGAGGACAGTGTGCAAATCAGGTATTTTCAAATCAATACACACTCACAAGTTTAAAAACACAGTAAAAAACGCCTCCCGGCTTTTCGCCTCAGGAGTTAGCAGTGTAATGGAGCAGCGCGAGTCAGCGCGCCCTATTTATCACAGCGGAGGGGGCGTGGCCAGCAAGAGGTGGGCGTGGCTATCGTTCTCCCTCGGCGGTCAATGGCGCCAAGAACGAGTGGTTTTCCTTTCCCTAACAGCTAATATTCAGCTGCTGTGGAGATGAGGACAGTGTGCAAATCAGGTATTTTCAAATCAATACACACTCACAAGTTTAAAAACACAGTAAAAGCGCCTCCCGGCTTTTCGCCTCAGGAGTTAGCAGTGTAATCAAGCAATGAGCAATAAAGATATTTCTCCTCGTTATGCTCTCCTGGGGAGGTAAATCTTTTTGGAGCATTCCCAGGTTTACAAGTTCTTGTTAATCTGGGAATGTTTGAAAATCCTTGGATGTGGCGGGGGAACACCCAGGCAACACCCATGGAAACACCTCGCTGGAGCAGAGTAATGCAACGCAGCAATACACTGCACTACAATACTTGAGATTCATGGCCTTGCTTGGCTTCGGAAATCAAACTTTTCATTTGCATCACTCTTGCACCATGTAGAGTGATGCCCTCTAGGGTGCATTAGGTATAAGGTACTCTTGGAAGACAGATTTGATTGAGTGAGAATAATAATATATGGGTCTGACAAATGAGTAGGATCAAACAGAAGTTGCCTGACTGAGTAAGGGGTAAGGAACATAGGCCCTGATTTAGAGTTTGGTGGACAGGTATTCTGTAACAAACACACACAGAGAACCTTGTGCACCAAATTCTCGGTCTGTCCGCCTCATTTAGACATGCAGCCCCTATTGACTCTGTCGATGGAAAACTTCCTCCGACAGCTCAGTAGTGTAGGGGCTGTCGGAGGAAGGGCATTACACCACCCACCCAATTAAAGGTAGGCAGTGTAATGTCCTTTGATTTCTGTCCATCACTGCCAGGAAAAACCTGAAGGTGAGAGACAAAAAAACAATAATGACCCCCACACCCTGTGAGAAAGGTCATTCGTTTTTTGTTTTTCAAAAAACAAATTCTCACTTTGAGAGTTTGTTTTTGAAAAACAAAATAATGTAAAATGTTTGGCAGGCGGCCATCAAAACCACCGGCAGCCACCCATCACATTTTTTGTGTGATGAATCAAACTGTCATGACACAGGTTCCATTCATAGTAAAGAGATGTATGTTGGGCCAGCAATCATCTCTAAGTTTGATGGAAGGTGGTTAGGGTGGTGGATGTACTGTTCTCCACCATTCTGATGGACTGAGTACCGTCCATCAAACACAAAATTGGGCCCATAGTTTTAGCAGTATTAAAAGTGAATGTAGGCAGGTGTGCCTCACCTAAAGGTTCAGATATTTAGGAAAGGAAGGCTGACCATCGGTGTGACCTGACACTGCAGATAGGGAGAAAAGGCAAACCTAGCCCTCGTACAACCCTATGGCATAAAAAATACTTGGTGTCGAAAGGTAAATAAGCACAAAGGAAGCATACGGAATGCAGGTCTGTTTTCTGTACCTGGTAAACATGAGTTAGGCATCAGGCAATTATATGATGTCATGGTTATCCCCATGGTTATACCCAAGCATAAATACAGTATCCTGAACCTTTCGTCCCTAAGGCACACATCCACACACACAAAATTAAGCATGTTGGTAATCAAAGGCAATGCCGTTGAAGATATACGAGTTCCTAATAGACCATTGATAGAACACAGTGTTATGGCTCAGACCTTGTGGAAGAAAAGTAGGTTCCTGATGACTGCATTGTGGTTGCCGGTGGATGGGGAAGCAAAGCAACCCATGTGAAGGCTAAATGGATCATCAGAAAAGTGTTTACAGGTGAAGGATTGAGTTATTGGCAGGTTGGCAACTACAATCAGACACATGATTTGATCACCGGCAGAACTCTAGGTAGTAAGTTCAAGTCAGAGCGAGAAGAATTTAAGAAGATAAAGTATGGTCAGTGAGAAGCTAGAGTTAAATACCCATCCAACATAAGCAGCTCAAAGCAATTGCACCTGCTGAATATTTGTATTAGGATTGATATGCTGGCTGAAGCACAGGTTGTAGAGGCAGAACAACATACACTCACAATGCATGCTGGTTGTGGAAGCACATGGTATCCATACTACAGGCTGAAGAGATGCTGTAGCTTGCAGACCACGCCAATCCGGGGAGTCCTGTTCCTCCCTATGCATCTCCAGGTACCTGGCATCATTAAGGGTAGGCCTCAAAGTTACAGAAGGTGAGGGCACTTCCCCTGCAAATCCCCTCAGATAAGCTCCTGTCTCAGGGGTCTCTTCTCCCCAGTCCCAGTGGTCTCGTCATAGCTTTCCGCTGTTACTCGGAACCTGGTATAAACGTGTTTAGCTGAAAATGAATGAATGGCAAGAGCAGGTCTAGTTAAACCATAGCTGCCATAACCCATCTGGTATCCTTGTGTCCTTTACTGCCATGGGAACTGCTGTGGGGTGGTGGCGAGAGGGCAGACAGTTCATCTGAGCTTCAACCAATCAGAGTAGCAAATTGTGTGGTGAAGGAGCAATGTGGGGCCGGTGCAAGTACAGGGCAACTGATCATAGTTCACGAGTCTCCATCCTCCTTAAGGCAGGTACCCTCTAATGATTGCATTATTTCTCAAAAGGGGACCACTTACATTAATATCTACCAAGTAATTGTTTTGACCAGGCATGTATAGGTACAGTTTTAGAACATGATTTGTTTAATGTTGGCTTTGAATGTGTATATTAGCATGACCACAAAAAGGGTGTGGAGCACTCAAGTACACAAACCATAAAAGTCCCACAAACACGGGCAGCCCCTCCTCCCACACCACTCAATATGAATTACAAAATACATGTTTAATAATGAAGCTTCAAGTTCATCTACTCAACATTGAACAATATTGTTGGCCAAGAATAAGCCTAAGGAAGGAAGGAAAGAGGAGAGAGCAGAGAGGCAGAGTAGAAATGAAAACCCATACTATTACCATAAGAAAAATAGAACAGCAACCTCATGCACATAATCCCTCCAGGGCAGAGGACGCTCAGTCCATCTTGAGTAGAATCACATGACTTCCACATCCGCAAAGGCACCCCGGCAATCCACAAATGACACCACAGATCACAGTCACACCGAGTTAATGTTGACAGTCTCTAGAGCCCTGGTGGACTTAATGTGTGAATATGTATAATCTGCCACCAAGGTCTACTTTTTAAGCCCTACCGCAAAGCCCACCAATGCTCTGATGCCCTTTGCTATCATATGTTTGTAACTCCTACTCTCTTTTTGGCCAAGGTATTTAGACTCAAATCAGAATAAAACAGGAGCCTACTGACTTCCAAGGGCACTGATTTCCATCTCATCGCTCTCTGCACGATTTTTAAGAATCCTGGTTTAGTACAACAACAACATCCTTTTTGTTTACGCTTTAGGTATGTAAGCCATACAATACAACTAAACTTAATACAACTTTTAAAATCAGAAATGAACTGGTAGTACTTAAAGTTACTTTTGGAAGTCTACAAGTATCATTTCTGACCAAACCAGCAAGTTATATGGCAATTCACAACTTATATCAGAAAGAGAATAACAGAACCAGCACAGCACAAGCCAGACTATTAAACCAGCATAAAATAGACATAAAACTTTAAAAATTGGAAAGAGGTGAGAGTTCTAGGCAAGAGGCACCCAACTCAAATAGGAGACACAACACGGTGTTAATTCTGGTGGCCTTCAATGCAGCATAGATATAAGAAGCCACTGGAATAAAATGTATATCAGAGGCACCTTAGAGGTAAAAAGACGTGGCTGCTTTGCGATGTCTTATATTTGATTTAAAAAGGCCGGAAATACAACCTCCTTGCTTGCAAAGACTTAGTGCAAAGGAGCATAAAGTGTAGCAAAGTTTAGTTTTCTTGGTTACAATTGCCGGCAGCTGATCCCCCAGCTTTATTAATCCAGTTTTTGGACTGGTAAAGTGCCCAGCCTGAACCGAATGTACAGCAACCTTTCAGTTATGGAATAACCAATCCATATATTGTGATGGGGTTTATGGCCAAAAATGGAGTCGAGTGCATCCCCCTGCTTTGCTCACATGCAGGCCCAGTTCTTACCTTTAATAAGTTGAATGCTTGAGCGGGGTCTGTGACTTGGGATTAGTCCAAACTTCCCCGCAGCCTAAGGCTGAAAGGATGCTTGCGATGTGGCTGAATGATGGCAGCTTTTTCGAGCTGCTACTTGACCAAGTTTCTCGCATTGCTTTTTGATAGATGTCCAGCTCTGGGTTTGTCCTTTTTACGTAGGGGAACTATGATTGCGGATTTCCACGGTGCAGGTGGTGCAGATCGGAGCTTCCGAATCCCCTCTACTTCCACGGACGGAGTGATCTCACAGTCACACACGCACACACACATCACACGCTAATGGGGCCCATTACACCAACATTCATCCTACCACCCTATCCGTGCCATGTACAAGGGGAGACACTTTCGATACCTAACCAATCTGCATATATCCTGAGGTCAATGGCATCAACTAGTTGCTATAGATCTGGTGAAACATTTTACAATATGCAAATAAATTCAATAAACATGAAAAAAATAACCACCCGACACAGTAATTCAAACAGAATATTCGTTTATCTAAAATTGTAAGAAAAGCCAATTGAATGCAAAACCATTTCTTTCATATTTACCTATTCTGGCTAAAAGTCGTTTTCTAAGTCAGAACCGGCCCTCAGTAAAAGAATCAGAGTTTCTAGCCGTCATGTAGAGTCACCGTCCTCTCCGTCAGCATCGGGACCTTGGATCATCAGTTCGGGAAGAAGTGGCACTAGACCTCTCTAGTCTACTAATATTTATACTAAAATTACATGCTAATGTGTTACAATGTTATTGTACAAAACGGATGAACGGCGGAAATAATGTCGTCTTGGTACATTTGAGTTACAGTGCAAGATTTTCTCACACATAGGTCGTCTCAAATAATGAATAGAAAATAAGGGGTCCATCACTAATTCGTTACTTCTACGGATGTCTCTTTTGGATAAAATGTATCTCAGTTGTGGGATCATTACAAGTTCATAAATTCAATATTTCGGTTTTGCAACAAATTCCATGTTCAGGGGCACTTGGCAGACTTCGTGGGCTTGTCGTCATGATCATGGCTTTTCGGATCGTCAAGAGGGCAAGGTCACAGGCAGCACGAAGCTTCCTTGCGAAATTTCCAACAACTCGAATGCAGGCTGCGGATGGTAGCCATCTTTTGGTAGGCCACATTGGTCAACTTAAGTGAAATAGAATACAAAACAAAATTACTGCACGGAAATGATTATACAGTGTTATTCCCCTACTAATACCCTTATGTGTATGTATTTATCTAGCCATTTGCGACATCAAAAGCCATTAATGTATATTAATTATAAGCGCAAAACACAATAACATTACATAAGCAACATCTATTTCTGTTAGTTTGCTCACCAACTTAGTTCATTTATTATTTTAGCCATGCAATAGCATTCCCACGTGTAATTCTTTTGTTAATAAGGTTGGTTAGACCAGACTTGACAAACTTTTAATGATTAATAATTAATCAGTAGTACTTTTAATTAACACATGCAAAAATTGAAACAGGTATTCGGGTTTAAAGTACAAACCCTGCTCCATCACAGGCACCGCCACAGTGTTCCAGGCTGCATTAAAAACTGTTCTTAGGAACGGTGCCCATGTTGACAAGTCATCGTGGTATACAACACTTGGCACTCAGTCTGAACCTGAATGGTCGATCAAATTTCCTCTTCTGTAAACTCAAGATGGAATTAGCTAGAATTTTGTGTGTGCCAGTGCCAGTGACTGCCAGTAGAGCTTAGGCGTGGGGCCTTGGAGCGCTGCGTGTTATGGAGTGCATAAATTCATACATTACAGCACAATGCTTAACGCATGAAGTAGGGGTGATTGCTTTTTCCAAGTTTCAGGCTGGACCTTTGCATCCTCAACTGACCAGATCCCAGAGGCTCCTGTTATCTTGATCTTTTCTTGTCTTCTCAAGGATGGCCCTGTTTTCTATGTCAAGATGACTCCTGAATTTGATAAGGCATTTGTATTCCTGCCTGAATTATTTCAGACGTGCTTCCCCATCTTCTGTCTTGCAGAGTCAAACCATTCTATTTCACGTTTCCTCTGACAATTAAACCCTGCCGATTGCATGAACTAAAAGTAGCCTCTGCAGGGAAGTCTGAAGGAGTATGGCCATTAAAAACATAAAGGTTGTTGGACTACAAGATGGCACTGAGTTCCCCACCTCGTCTGGTGATCCCTAGGGTGTTGATTCGCGGTTTGGGTGGTTCTCTCTATGCCTCCTTCTTGTGCACACCTTGGCCCACCAGGGTTGGTGTCAAAGTCTCCACACATGAGTGGGAAACAACCATTACAATGCATGCTTTACAACGCATGCTTTTACCCCGCATACCATTACAACAAAAATGGCTTGCTGTAGGGGGTATGATGTGTTGGATTTAACTCCAACACCTTCCCTACTGTTACACAGACTGGAGTTGGAATAGTAAGTTAGACTATTCCAAACTCCAGCGCACCCCGATAGCAAGTCGGGAGTAACCAATTGCGTTGTAACCTCATGCAGGGTAAAAGCATGCGTTGTAACATCATACAACCCTCATGAGTATGATGTGAGGTCGCACCTTTTTCATTGTGTTTAAGGGATGGATGTATGATGAAGAGGGCTTCATGCTTGTGATAGGAGATGAGGTCTGCGATGTCTGGTGCGTGGAATACAGCAGAGCAAGAGTTAATAACCATAACTTGGAATGTGTGCTCAGTAGTTTGAGGGTATGTTTTAGTTAGTGGGATGTGCATGAGGGTAGGTCTATATGCTCTGAGAATGCTATGTGGATGTTTCTGTCATCTAGGTGTTGGTGTGAGATTGGGAATTGACAATATGGGGTGCTGGGGTGTGGCACATATCATACCTTGTAGGTTCCAGTGGAATCGGGGTACCAGCCAAGGCCATTCCCGACTTTAACAGGACCAAATAGGCAATGCCCTCATCTGTGTCCGCTCATTACTAGGGATGCATGAGCATTGCGATGCCCTGAGGAGTTGATAGAAGTAGGAGTAAGGCTGGAGGTGATGCTGAAAATTGTAATGATGTGACGTGTTGTGGGGATGGATGATGGGAAAGGAAGTTCACTTGCCTGGTTTCTTCTTTGACAGTTATTTTCCTGGGAATCCAGTGATGTCACTTACTGTGGACATGGACTATAGGAAATGAAGTCTGCTTGCCTGGCTTCTTCTTTTAAAGATGATTTAATTTCCAGTTAATAACAGAAAATCTACACCTAATTGGACAATATTTTTGTAAACAATATTAAGGACACAATATTTATGTCAGACAATATTTCTAACAACTATGGGCCAGATGTACATAAATGTCAGTTTGAGATTTCCTAAATGCGGATTTCTGCGATTTGAAATTAGAAAATTGCAAACACCCATGTACAAATGTGTCTTAGACACATTTTGCGATTCCCAGTGGGACGCTAATAGACCTACCTCATTAATATTCATGAGGAAGGTCTGGCTTTGTGACCCATTGCCAATGGCCTGCGCTCACAGGGATGGTTTCCTGCTGGGGTCAGCAGACCATGTCTGTGATTGCTTTTTAAATAAAGCATTTCTTTTCTGCCCATTTTCCTTAAAGGAAAGCGGGATGCATTAAAAAAAAAAAATGAAAAGCTACCTTTTCATTTTTAAGACTAGGCAGTGGTCCCTGCTCTTAAAAAATGTTGGCGTCCAAATTCACAAAGGGGAAGGAGTCCCTTGAGGACCCCTTCCCATTTGCGTTACCACCATCTTGAAGTTGATGGTAAATGTAAATGTTGTAGACTTGTAAAGCGCACAGCTGCCCCAGCAACGGGGCGTCCCGGCGCTGTAGACCGCTGGGGAACCCGTCCTGGCTATCCCTGTGAGATGGTCCCTTTCTGGGTATCTCCAAGGTGAAACCAGGCATCCCCGGCGTCTGGGGGGGGCCGTTGTAGAGATGAGGCAAGCTTAATGCCCAGAGTTGCCGAGTGTGTTCCTGGTTAGAATAGGTACCGAGGCGAGAATTACCGAGTCCGTTTTGACCCTGGTCCACAACCCTGCCGCGTCGGGAATTGAACCCTGGTCCCTGGCCGATTCTCTGCTTACGGGTCTGCCACCTCTAACCAGTGAGCCACACCTCTCCACTGCGAATGTTTAGCGACCGCAACACATTCCTACATACCTCGCTATTAGGAAGGGACACCCTTAACATGCCACTTCTTAATAGTGACTCGCAAACCCTATTTGTGCGTGGTAATAGGTTACCAAATCGCAAATAGGGTTTGGTACATCAAAAAATGGTTATTCAGGTCGCGTTTGCGAGCAGAAAAAAGCTTTGCACATCTGCCCTATGTTCCTAAAGGCAGGGGTGCATAAACAATGGTGAAGCATCTCTGCAGAAAGAAGGGACTAGATGGTGACATAGCAACACATGGGGCTAGAAGTATACAGAAAAAAAAGTCCGTCAGTAACTAAATATATTCCCATGGTCAACCCATTCTTCCTCCCGAAGTGTAAACCTAATCCAGTGTTCACTCCTTCCTCCTTGCAAACTCTACTAGAAACTAGAAGCCAGAAACAAACAGAAGAAAATCAGAGCGCTAGGCTCCTAAACACTTAGTGCAAATACTTATCCAAGAGCTAAAGTCTGAATGTCTCCATTTATAAAGGCCGACCAGACACCTGCCTTGAATCTGGCATGCTGAAGTGTCAGGTTGTAAAAGAAGCTGGGTTTCTGGGTCAGGCTGCTTTTATAGGCAGCTTTTGCTAAAAACAGCTGCCATCATTTCTGTAGGTAGGTTCAGCTGCAGGAGCATGCCATCTTAGATTGGAAGTGTATGGCTGAAGGAGGAGCCAGCCACCTTAAACTGGGAGTGAGCAACCTGAGAAGCTGGCCTTCTTGAAATGAGGTGCATCTCCCTTTCGTAGCCTGGGTTTTCAGAGAAAAAGGACTTCGCTTCTCGGGTAGTGCTATCAAACCAAGGATCTGCTGCCAAGAAACAGTTCATATAACCTTTCTCCTATTTCTTGATGAATCAATACATGGCATCCTTTTAATGGCAATGGCCATACCATCCTGGCATGGTGGGGATGAGGCCAACACTCACAAAAACTACCTGCCTGTATATAAGGATTACAAAAGGCCCAAAAACAGGGTCGCAATATTATACAACAACAGCTTGGGCTGACAAACGCATATACTCAAAAAAACAAATTCAAGGGTTCATGGTGGGGATGAGGCAACACGTGTTTTTTGTGGCTGTGTTAGGTGATAATAGAGAGTAAAGCGACAGGTTACTGGGAAAGCCTAACACATTGGTATTAGCTATATTTCATGTATCTGGAACCCCTCTCCTCCCATCCTCATCGTACTCATGAATTAGTGCTGCAGCCTGTGTCTCCTGACCTGGAAACACTCCTCCATCTTAAACCACTGGAACCAAATGCAGCACTCCAGCTCAGGCCTCCAAAACTGGACTCAATAGTCCCATGGTGGCCTCCGTAATATATCAGGTGGCGCCTCTACAGACAGCACCAGACTCCAAGGGGCATATTAACAATGCGGCGATAAAAAATGATTGCGTGTTTTGCTGATTTTGCTCCCGTTTCCAGCACGCCTAACTTCGCACCGCTAATGAGATACAAAGTAGGCGTGTCTGTGGAAACAACATGGGTAAATATCGCAAAGGCAGCTTCGCGATATTTACAATGCGGGGAAGCGATTATTTTAATCGCGCTAAGTATGCCTTAACGCAGGAATTTAACGTCTACCTAACAGGGTCATATCAATCAGCATATCGCCGTTTTCCATGGAACATCGCTGGAAAAGCAGTGATGTTCCATGGAAAAGGGCGCTACCGCTGGAATATACATCGCCATGGCGCTAAGCGTTGTTAACACAAAGCTAGCCTGGCGAAATATTCCAGCGACAGAAAAAAATGTGGTATACAAGGTCAGCGATAATTATTGCTGCTTGTTGCAAATATGCCCCTTAGTGAGGAATCAAGCACTTAACCCACAAAATACCACAGATTAGCCTTTAAGCACTGGACACAGCACACCAAATTCCAGGTGTAGCACTGACATCCAGGCAATATTCCAGGTGAGCTTACAAAACCAGAGACAGCACTTCATGTGAAGTCATGCCAGTGATGCGTACAAAGTACACAGTATAACTGTTGCACTATTGTGTTATTGTCCCTCCCTCTAACCGCGACATTCCTTCGCTCCTGTTCAGTATTTCCATATTGTTTACCCGCTCTGAAGAACTGCTCTATGAGAACTCAAATATGTTCGAATACAAGCTATCTTTGTTTGTCCCTACCCTGCCAGTTCTGTTTGTCATAGAAACCTCCTCTGGTGCTGCTGTGCTCTGCCCTTTGGGGAACTTGATAGAATTTTTTATTATACAAAAGCCAAACACTTTTCTTTGGAAATGCTTGTTTGTATGCTGATATTTCTGTAGCTCCACCTTTTCTTTTCTAGAAATCATCTCATGTTTTGAGCCCATATGTTATGTCTTCACTTCCTGTCAAATACAAAATGTTATGTTATGTTATGTTATGTTAAAATTGGTCTTTTATAGCGCTCGGCTACTCCAAAGAGTGTCCCGGCGCTTTTAATAACAACCTACACCAAGAGACACAGCACAGTAGACAGAAGACGGGCCGACAGAAAAAGGACAAAACAGACTAAAGAGCAAAAAGCCAAGTTTTAAAATCCATTCCTGAACTTCTACACATATGTCCCTCAGCAGACTTCCTGTCAGAAAAAAGGACATTTTTTACAGCCCTGACAAGGGTACACAGGGAGCTCATAAAAAAGGATACATCTGCATAGGTAGCAGTACTTCTATGGATGGGTGCAGATTTCCTACTTTTGGGAACTCACAAACATTCCCAGTAGCAGTATCCCTGGAAAGCTGTGTCAGGTTTAGATTTCCACAGGTTTCTCATGCTCCAGTTTCCCCAATGCAGAACTGTACATAGTGTACACACGTTCCCTGGGGAAATGCAGGCCGACAAGCATCTTTTTTTTCCTTTGTCTTATCTTCTCCTTGGAGAAAACTCTATTCCCCATGGAGAAATCTATTTACCCACATCCCACCAAGCTTGGAGAAGATTCCTTCGTATTCTCACTCTAAAAAGGAAGTTTCTCCAGCCCTTTGCGCAAGTAAAAATCTGAACATTTCCAGCGTGGGAAAGAGGTTGGATCGAAGTTCCTGAATGCCCAAACTGACAAGTGTGTGGCTCTTCGCCAGCTTTCAAGGAAACCTCACCTTGATCCACCCATGCCACACACCCTTATTGAAGGTTTTACTACTGAGGATGTTTCTGTGGTCTTGTCAGAGAAATCCTCACTAGTGAAACCATACACTGGCCAGGGCTCCTTTTCTAAATTCCTGGCAGGCTGAAATGAAGCAACTTTTTACCTAATATGGGGGCCCGGAAGCATTAGTGGGGTAGAGCTCTTGTTCCAACCTCTTCTATCTCTCCTGTTTGCATGTCTCACTTCCGGGATGGTTAGGTGATTAGAAACACTCGAACAAGTAAGACAACTAGTAAATTATTTTGCTAATTATAGTGGAGCGCTGCGTAAATCACTTCTGTCTCCTGTCATCGAAGAAGCTGGGAAAATGCAGTCCCCAGAGTTAGAGAATGTAAGTGCGCAGGAAACGCACGAGTGAGCAACTGGGTTACAGAAATGCCCTGAACACCCACGTACCTCAGGAAATATGACCCTGGCCACCACCGCTGCTCTAAAGTCGACTCTCCCTGCCAGTCCAACTGCAAGCAACACAGTCAAGAACCACAGACACCGCTCCTTCCTCAGAGCCCAACAATGGACAGTTCACAAAGGCCAACTCGCAGGGAGTTGCAAAACTTCCTGCTTCAGGAATATTTATGAGGCAGTAGTTCTTCTGTGCCTCCTTGCAAATGGCTGAGAATGAAAGGATGGACCTCTGCAATGGACAGCAGACCTCCGTTTCTGCATTCACATTCACTAAGTACTGAAAATGTTTTAAAGCATCCATCCCCTGTCCATAAAGTCAAAGACGAAATAGCTCGCCTCTCCCCTGTTTTAACTAACCTTTCAGCTTGGCCAACGCGTTTCGCAGATGCTTTTCCACAAGGGCGGGAAAAAAAGCTTGCTTGCCGGGCCGCAGAGCAGTATCAGCACAAAATAGCAATGATTAATAGGCGTGTATACATCATCGTGCACGTGTATGTCATGATGCGGCCATTTTATCTGTATTTACTGTACCGCTCCATGGCCACCTTGGAGCGGTAAACAAAAACAAAAAATGTAAAAAGTGCACCAAAGCACGTTTTTTTTTTTTTTGCAAAGTACCGGCCGGCAGCACTTGAAGCTGTTGGGCCCTCTAAAAAACGGAAATTGCTATCAAAATGAAACCTGTGACGAAAGTTCTGCAATAGTAAAGTAAAAGCTAACGTGTGTCGTAAGCAGGGGAGGGAGGAATGGAGGGGCAAAGTGGAGGGGGTGTTTAAATTAAAAAACAAAAAAAACCCTGCCTATTATGATAGGGTGGGGAAGCAATGAACTTGCTCAATTGAGGCGATTTCCTCTTTCTATGTGTGCTGTAGAAAAAGGAAACAAGCATTGGCATAGCCAATAGGTCTCGCTTTTGGGACCTGATAAGTATTTAGTTATGCAGCACAATATCCTTGGTGCAACAACATCAACAGTTGCATGGCTCAACACTTATAAGTTCCCAAAGGCGAGACCTATTGGCTATGCCAATGCTTGTTTTCATTAATTATGGACACAGTCCGCTTGCTTCCCGCCAGGGGATGGAGTGAAAAGTGCATCTGACCGCTGAGTTTACAGGAAGGACAAACACATGCACGCTGAAGTCGTCTGACCGGCAGAGTCTTGCAACCAGGCGAGTAACACATTTTAATATTTAAAGAAAAATATATCTAAGACAGCTCATGCATTTGTTGTTGTCAAGGAGGAGCAATGCTTCGGCTCAAATGCCAATATACTGTTTGATGCAACTGTGTGCTCCTGAGTAGAGTGTGCATGCACTGTACCGCGAAAGTGAAGACGAATGTGGCCCATTTTAACTTGTTAGTTGAAAAAAGTCTCCTAACGATTGCGCATTTGGTACCAGAGTGCAAAGGAGAAGTTTTATGTTGCGAGAATCCCATTTTGCTTCCTTTAGAATTCACTGCTTACTGTCTCGCAGATTTCACGTTACAATCATTTTACAGAAGGAAGAATGGGCCTCTAACCATAAGGCTTTTTAATGAGTTTTATCCACCTACGTGGCTTAACCCCTTGTCTGTTTAAATATATCTTCTGCGCATGAAAGCAGAACATGGCAGGAGCCATTCACACTGATCCGCAGAATGTAATGGCAAGTTCTAGGTCAGTATAGCGCCCTGAGCGCTTTTATTATTGATCTATTATTCAGACTTGTGTAGCGTTCCTGCATCACTAAGTATTAGGGCCACTTACATGCAATTCATATTCATAACGCTGCATTAAATGTATAGCAAAACATCCAACTACATGAACGAGTCTAGAACAGAGCGCAGGTATCAATGAGCTTCAGAGGAGCCTCGCAGAATCGAAGCAACGTTTTGTACACCTGTTAACTGCCTGGGGAGAACATTTAGTTCAATAAAAATCAGAAGGGATGAGTTTTTAAGCGTTTTTCATTCTTAAATTGATGTTAAGACACAGCGTTGCTATCCGTAGATTTAGCTCAGATTTGTTTGACAATCACAGTCATGTTTTGCCCTTTTAGGTGTTCTTCAGTGTGAAGAACTGGACATGCTGTGGACGTTTTCATAATGGGAGTATTATTTCTGATGCCGATACGGAGTGGGGCACTTGGTTTGAGATAAAGAGGCTTTCTTGCTAGTCTTAGGTAACATTCCACTTGTTCAGCTCAAGATTAACTTAGACTGGCAGTCACGTGTAAAAATCAGAGATGAAAGAAGCCTAACCTGATAAACAACTTTTTACAATGGAGGGTTTTCTGAGAGCATGTGTAGAGAGGGAGTGGGGGTAGAAGGTAAATAAGCCTCCCAGCATGTCTGAACTGGTCCAGATTCAATCAAGACTTTATTCAGCAAAAAAGGCTGTGGTTTTCCGAGTCCAATGATTAAGCTACCCTTCACATTTTCTAATCACCGGTCCCAAAGACACAGCCATCTTACTCAATAAGTGCCCTTCACAGTGTTTTTAAAGCCCCATATGGCAGAACGGATGGGATTATCAGCAGCGATGGCAAGATTATCACAAAAATGGACTAGCAGAACGCAATTATATCATCTTCCCAGGTTCCCCACTAAGGGTTTACCTTGTCGTTATCATACATGTCAGAAGACTAATGACCATCACGAAAGACTCCCAAAAGTGAATGCCTTTAACAACAAGCATCGTGGCACAGAAGCTTTACTTTTAATGTTAAAAGTAAAGCGCGGGTGCCGTGATTATACCAAAAGTAAAGAAATAGATGTTTTTGTCTATTTCTTTACTTTTGGTATGATCGCGGCACCTGCGCTTTACTTATAAAATTAAAAGTAAAGTGTGGGTGCCGCGATTATACCAAAACTAAAGAAATAGAAAAAAAATCTATTTCTTTACTTTTGGTATAATCGCGGCACAAGTGCTTTTTTTTCTATTTCTTTACTTTAGGTATAATCGCGGCACCCGCGCTTTACTTATAACATCAAAAGTAAAGCGCGGGTGCCGCGATTATACCAAAAGTAAAGAAAACAAGCGGCACTTGCTATTGTCAACAACTAGTGGTGCGCGCGCCCCACAGAGGAGCGGGGGGGGAGGGAGCGCGGCAGCAACAGCAAGGCGAACACACGCTGCTGCGCATGCTGGCCACCGTTGGGAATGGGCGTTTCAAAGGCGGGACATTGTCCCGCCTTTGCCCAATCGCGTGCCATTTAAAAAATAATAAAACACGCGCAAGCCAATGCCAGACGGGGAAAGCAAAACCACACGCACGAGCATGTGGGTAGCTTTCTAAACCCCGTACAAGAGGTCTCGCGCTGCGCGATCAGAATTGTGCACTGCAACGCTATGCGCGAGACCTAAAAACAAGGCAAAAGGAAAACATTTCTCCCCGTTGCGCCTCCCTAATGCCACCCCTAGGTGACACATTCTCAGGTTTATTCAGTAGCGGTCCGTGCAGGCAAGCGTGTGAGGCGGGGTGGGGGGGCTGGTGAAAGTGACAAACAATGGGATAGGGAATGCAAATTAAATAAATAAATAAAACCACTTACCTTGCGCAAGGTAAGTTGGTTTATTTATTTATTTTACAATCCTGCCATTTGTCACTTTCACCCACCCCCACCATGCCCCGACTCACTGTGCTTACCTGCACTGGCGGCTGCTGGGTTTACGATATGTCGTAAATCTGGGAATGTGCCAGATTGCATGGGTGTCGAGTGGGAACACCCACAGCAACACTCATGGAACGCCCCTTTCACGCAGTGTTCTGCGTGAAAGGGGCACATATTTACAAGGCCATGAAAAGCCACATAAAGTGGCTTTATGTGGCCTTGAAAATATGCCGGGGCACACTGTGTCACAAGAACGTCAAAACAGTGATGTTCCAGTGCCACGAGAAGCTTCATAAATGAGGCCCTTTGTCTTCAGTTACACAACAATTCTTTCATTGGCTGTTATTTTAGAAATCATTATTTATAGTTGTGCATATTGAATTCAAGCAACTGAAGTAAATCAGGATTCAGTGGCGTAGCTAGCCCTATGGCCGCCTGAGATGGTAGCCTAGGTAAGAGCAGAAGGAGGCCTCCGCCCCCCCAAAAAAAACTCATGCCGCTTAGGGTGGACCTCCCCCACCGCCCCCCCCTCGCTACGCCACTGTCAGGATTACAACTCCCAGAATTCATTACAATATTAATTGAAAATCTACAGCAGGAGATCCACGTTCCATTCTTGGTGATATAATCAAGTGCATTCTTAATTTCCTATTGAGGTAAACCGGAAATAGGGAAACGCCCTAGTGCTCTCAAATGCACATAAAATATGCAGCTTGTTCCTCCTTTGTTTACTTTAACACACTTTAAAGTGTTAACCCCAAATCAACTCAAGCTGCATGACAGCATGTTGCTTTAGTTGCTGCAAGCAGCACAATTAAAGAATAGAATAGCTTTGGTCACAAAAGTCAGTGAGGTCTGTTATTTAGTTGTATCTTTGTCATACTAAAGCAAGCATTGTAAAAGTGAAAAAGTCTGGCATTGGCAGTCTACCTTTTGGCTTTGCCCATGCTAGTCTTGTTTTGTCAAGGTTTTTGTAAAACTTTATTTTTGAGGAGCTTCCAGGCCCTCCACAATATAAAAAATTAACATTGACTTAACGCAAAAATATTTTTGGGCCTCTCAAAGCCCAGTTTGACAAAGCAGTCCCTTGTAGTGACAGGAACTACTTTGGGGGCAGGATGTAAGGAAATGTCTGATCTGGAAAAATATGTGCTGGTGCCCCCAATTGAGTACCAGTGGGCCCCACCAACAACCACTGGCTCAAATTAATCTATCTATCTAACTATCTATCTATCTATCTATCTATCTATCTATCTATCTATCTATCTATCTATCTATCTATCTATCTATCTATCTATCTATCTATCTATCTATCTATCTATCTATCTATCTATCTATCTATCTATCTATCTATCTATCTATTTATCTATCTATCTATCTATCTATCTATCTATGTCTTTATATACACAAATACGCACACATACACATACATATAAGTATACGCATATATATAAATATATATATGATAAATAGCTAGACAGACAGACAGACAGACAGACAGACAGACAGACAGACAGATAGACAGATAGATAGATAGATAGATAGATAGATAGATAGATAGATAGATAGATAGATAGATAGATAGATAGATAGATAGATAGATAGATAGATAGATAGATAGATAGATAGATAGATAGATAGATAGATTGATTGATTGATTGATTTATTTGAGCCAGTGGTTGTTGGTGGAGCCCACCGGTACTCATTTCTGGGGACCGGCACATATATATTCACTAAAAAACAAAAGGTTAAAGTGACATTATAGCTAGGCGTTGAAATAATAGGGTAAAAACTAACATGTTTAAAAACAAAAAGAAATATGAAATTCACCAGTTATAGTTAGTTCACAGGGCTAACTGTAATTTGCTTATGACCTCACATATTACATCACTCATGACGTTACATGACATCATTAATGACACTGATGGACACTGACAAAAAATGCTCTTCAGACCAAAAGGTCTCGGTTGATGCCAGACCTAAAGAGGAACCTTGTAGTGTGAGTGGCAGTAACTTGGCGGGCACGCCTGCCTTTATTGTTCTTGATAGAGAAGACAGAAAATCAGGTTTCGCATCCGCAGCCTCATTTCTCTTGCTACTTGCTTTCGAGTGGGGTGTGATAGGTGCTGGATGGACGAGTAAGGGGCGCCAGGCGCCAGCAGCGGAGGCGGCGCCCGTGTGTTTTGTGGCGCTCAGTGGCTGAGGCCAGAGGCCGGGCCTGCGGCCCAGTGGCAAGCGGTTCTGGGAACTCGCAACCCTCTGACAGCTGGAACTAGTGGGGCCATAAATCATGCAGACCTCGGTTCGGCGTTATTTACAGCTCTTGTCCTCGAGCTAGAATGTGGCTCCCCAGCTCACAGTAATTCTCAAACGCGGTGATTTCGGATAGAAATATTGGAACTGGGGAGACTTGTTGGGACCAAGTCTTGTTTTTTTAAAGTCATAAACCACCAGATGCACCGGCACACGCTCCCGCAGAGGAGATTTACGGGTAAGAACTCGTGTCACAGGCCCTTTCCGCGCATGGCAGGGGCGTCTACAGCTGAAAAAGGCTTGATTTATGCTGGTGGGCTTTCACAGAATGGTACCTAGCAGGTGTATCTCGCTCAGCCCTGTGAATTTGGAAACACGTGTAATAATTCAGTTTGTGAGCATTCACAAAGTTCGTCCTGCACAGGGCTAAAATAAATCTCCCTTCCATGAAGGAAAACCACATATGTGCATTCGCTGCACTACTGAAAAAACACGACCAGGAAGAGGAAGATCAGATATTTCATAAATCTAGTTTTCTATTTTCTTCTCTTGTAAAACACTTTCCCAGGCAGTCTGCCCTTGCCGCTGCACAGTGGGAAGTGGCGCTGCTCTTCACACTTTCCCACATAATCTGCCCCTTTAAGTCTGGTTCATTCAGGTGTACAATTAGAGGTGCAGGCAAGGCTGTGAAAGGCATTACAGTTGTCTGTGGCCACCCAAAAATATTTGGCTCTTTGGGTATTAACCTTATTTCTCTATAGCTCACTAAATCGTCCCAGCCCTCCCCTAGGGTACCCTAGAGGTGTCTGTCGCTTGCAACGGTGGAAAATCTGCATTTATTGCGGAAATTCTTCTTTTGTGATCATGGTTGTGGGAATCAGGTTGTGCCTCAGAAGCCATAGTTTGAAAACATTTTTCGTGCTTAAAGGTTTCTGAATATGACCCATCAGCTTTTCCATGATCCTTTTGTCCAGGGGTAGCTAAGACCTTTTGATTTTACTAACATTTTGTGTATAATATAGTTATTGGGGCTTTCATGTAGCCCTCTTCTTCTGTTGCCCTCTTATTATTTCATTCACATTTTTCTTCCGCTCGTGGCAGTGTCCAGTAAGAGTAAAAGGGTCAGCTAACTTTAGCAATTGGCTACCTCCACTGCGCGTGGCGGCATTACGCCCTTTCACAAGGAGCACATCTACACACAAGGTAGTTCCCTTGAGTACCAGGGACCACTATAATAATGCGTGTTTTATGAAACCACAGCAATCTTATCTTTAGCACTGTTGTTTTTTACATTAACACGGACCCTGCCGTTTAAACTTCCAATCTGTGTCCCCCAATATGCATTGTTTGTCTATTTCCTTTATCGCATTTGACATAAAGTTTATAGTTACTGATTTCTCTGACTTCCCTATCAGATTAAAAATATAAATGGAAGGTCTAACTGAAACCTTTCAGACACGCAAGAGAGGCAGTACCAGTACGTATGTTTGTCAGATAGGCACAATTGGCCTGATTCACAGAACTAACTTAAGCCAAAATCCTAAACTTACTACCATTTTGGTATTCACAGAAGGCACTTACTCATTTCGGTATTCACAGAAGTTAGGAGTCCTAACTTTAGGACTCCTAAATGCCTTCTGTGAATACCGAAAGTCTTAAAGTTAGGATTTTTCTCAGTTTAGGAGTAGTAAAGTTAGGACTCCTAACTTTAGGACTCCTAAATGCCTTCTGTGAATACCGAAAGTCTTAAAGTTAGGATTTTTCTCAGTTTAGGAGTAGTAAAGTTAGGACTCCTGACTTTACTACTCCTAAACTGAGAAAAATCCTAACTTTAAGACTTTCGGTATTCACAGAAGGCATTTAGGTGTCCTAAAGTTAGGACTCCTAACTTCTGTGAATACCGAAATGAGTAAGTGTCTTCTGTGAATACCAAAATGAGTAAGTGCCTTCTGTGAATACCAAAATGGTAGTAAGTTTAGGATTTTGTCTTAAGTTAGTTCTGTGAATCGGGCCCAATATACCTTATTGTGAATGGCACGTCATGTTATCACTTTTGTCAAGCGAATTTCTTCTATTTCTATGGTCCTCAGACATCTCAATGAACAGTTCTGACACTGGAATCCTCGTGTTCTAGTGTGACACTATGTTGAATTAGTGATGATCAGCGCTCTAAGATTATTACATGATCACTCCTAGCACTTTAAAAACACCTACATAAACGAATATATACTTAGATCAACCATCTTGGATTGGTACCTTTGTATATGATTCCACTGTTTTAAGTGTCATTTTGGACAAGCATGTTTGTTTGCCAGTCAGCAACTGTGAATTTAGGTAAATTTGCATGCATATACCATGGGCCTTCATGCCACCATGACCTAAACTGATCTGAGAAATTGTTTGTGAAAACATGGTACCTTGACTCCCAACAAGGGATTACATGATGGTGTCTAACAGTAGTTTACGATTCCACGCCTCTTCTCTTGTACAGGTTTCCCACAGGCTCGAAGAAGAAAAGTTCACCACATAACTAAAAGGACCATTACTATTAGAAAATTGTCAATATCCAGTTTAGTAAATAGAACCAACACATTTATCAAACAGGATCCAGGAGCTCTCACACTTCAAACAATTTTAATTTTATCCTTGACTTTGAATTACATTCTAAGGATCACATAACATAGATGAAGAGTAAGGCTGTTCCATAACAAGCCTTTGCAGTGCAATAGGTCTTGCATTTATGAGAGTTTGAGCTATTGGCATTGTAAATGACAACGCCTTTTATTTATGTTTTGTTTTTAAAACAGATAAATAAAAAGCAACAGCGGGCAGGACAGAGTTATTTGAGAAAATAGTGCTCAGAGCCCATAATTAAAACCTGGCGAGCAACGACACATGTAACATGGGGTGTCGCCATGAGAGGTTACAAAATGAGACAAGGAGGTACTACGTGGGACTACTAAGCCTTTTGACCAATGAAGAGCCAGAGTTTACAGTGGACAATGACACAAGCCAATGAAAAAATGTGGGCAGAGTGGGCAGGGCGTCAAGTCCCTACCTCAATACAGCATGTCTCGCAGAGGCAGACTCACCTAAAAAACAAGGCTAGAAAGTATAATTCAATTTCCTTTAAGAAAGCAGTCATATTCACAGAAAGTTTTTTGTGTTTTTTGGATGTAGTAAAAGAAAACCAATGTCCGATTGGCTAAACATGACAGGGATAAGATTAGTTTTGACAGTTGTGAAAAGGGTAGAAGTTATATTATTAAGTCATCATAATCAGTAAGACCAAAGTAGGTCAACAGATAGATCGTAAATACAAGTCTTGAGGGAGATGTAAATACATTTCACGATGTTGCAGGTAATCTCACTGACCATGGTAATGCAATAAGGGTTATTGGGAAATTGACATCCTTTGTTATGTATTTAGGACGGTACAGCACTATGAAGCTGAAATGCAGTTGCTTAAGATGTTAACAAACAGAAATCTTACATGCATTTTAGGCTGAATATAGATGGATACCTTTGTCCATGAGGGTGTATGCAAAAATGACATACAAAATAGTTTTGCATTAATATTAAAGTTACAGATGAATCATAGGGGTGCTCGTACCCTAGTATCCTGACTAGGTGTCATCGATAGGACTATTGTGAGTCCCTGTTTTCCCTGGGGTTTTTAGTTTGGTTACCCTTGTGGGCCCTGTGCGGTAGCCAAAGTGTTGTAGATCTTGGCTTTTGTTGCAGGGTCGTAAAGTTGGGGTGTAGACTCTTTCAAGATATCACTCCTCCATAGGGTGGTCCCAGCCAAGTCCATTAAGTCACTGGTTAAGAACCATTGTTCATTTGCCTCTGTGCCTATTCTTTTGGATAAGACTTCCTTACTACTACTCACTATGAAATAGTTAACAAAGGAGCTTTGAAATTGGAAAACTATTTATGAAACCCCATTACCGGCTGTCAATTTAGATTGCCCACTATATGCCCACACAAGTGTTCAAGATCACCTATGTAGGATAATCTCTAGTCCCAAAAAACAGACGCTTTCAGATTACTTTCAAGATTTAGGGCCTCATTTACGAGGTTTTGGCACATGGCAGTGCCGCAAGGAATCTTGCTGTTCTGCCCTGCATCAAAAGAAAAGGGCATGAATGCGCTGTATCTATCAGATATGGTGCTTTTGTGTTCTTTCCCCCTGCGCTGGCACACAATGGTCTGCCATGCGCCAACCCAGGCATCCTTGCACCATGGTGCAATGGTGTCTGCATTGCAGGGGTGATTGTTTCTGTGCAGGAAGGGACACCTTCCTTCACAAAAATAATCACAAGAGGTGTTTTCCTGTTTCCATGTGTGCTGCAGAACGTAGCACACATAAAAAGAGGAAAAAACAAGAAGAAAAAAGGATATTTCGCCATGGTGCGCTTCCCTAACGCCACCACTGAAATAAAAGAGGGAAAATACTGGTGTTTGGTTCTACTTGCTGTGGTTCATTGAAGGCTGTCCATGACGAAGGGCGTAGCCCGAAACGCGTCGGACCAGCAGAATCAGTAGAAGAGTTTGTCTGCAGCAGCCGCTTTCCTCTTAGAGCGTTACCTACCTGGGAGCGCCACTCCAATGAGGGGCAACTCTTTGGTTTTGGATTAGTGTGGTCAGCTCTCCCACGGAGCGGCACCACCGCAGTACTCGAGCGGTCCGCCTCTGTTTATTTGGACAGTGATGGGCGGAGCAGGAGGTGCCTTGTTTTATGGTGAAATGCGACTACATCAGACTTTGGTTGGTTTCCCAGGAACTTTGTTTTATTGTTTTCACAGCAGCGGCCCCCAAGGGGGGAACAGCGTTTACTACTAGTCCCATAATGCCTTAGTAGTGCTCACATGAGCGTGCAAATTGAAATAAAAGAGGGAAAATACTGGTGCTTGGCTCTACTTGCTGTGATTTTTTTAAGGCTGTCCATGAAGAATGGCATAGCCCGAAGTGCGTCGGATCAGAAATCTCAGTGGAAAAGTTTGTCTGCAGCTGCCACTTTCCTCTTAAGAGCGTTACCTACCTGGGACAACTATAATTTTGTATATATCTTTTCGCTATTAGTATAAAACGAATATTTTTTAAAATATTTTTGTACTTACCTTTACATGTATAGAAAAACAATACTTTTGTGATCGATATTTTGGAAGCACAATATTTATAGTTTTGATATTATGTCACTGAACCTTAATCAAGAATGTCCACCCTAGGTGCTTCTAGTCTATCCAAGGACCTTCCTGTGGCACCACGAGAGCTAAGTCCATCTACGCACAAGGCCTCTAGTAATGAAATTAAAAACTATTCCTTGAACCCTTTGGTTTCTCCCTTCCTATCGACTTCATTCCTTAATGAGAGTAAAGAACTCAGCTTTAAATGACCAGTTTGCTCATCAGCTACGAGATCTCATAACATTTTCAGGTCTCTTTCCTTCTCACAATAGAGACTGTTTTTTAAACCGGCATAGTATCCTGAATCTTTTTTATTATATTTATGAGTTGAGATTAATAGCCTCAAATGATATTGATTTGGTTAGAATTTCCTCCAAACATATAAATGATCGAATGGATCGAGAATCAAGTGTTTTTTTCTCTCAAGATTGGTTGTGCCTCGATTCTTAACATTTAGGGAAGCAAGGAAACCAGTGAAATATCATATGCAAAGTCTCACAACATTTTACCATATCTTTCAAATCTCAAGCAGGATATGTTGTGGGTTGTCAGTAACCCTAGGCTCAGTATGCGAAGTAGCGCTACGCGTAGCTACGCGAAGTGCACTTCGCACTACGCGAGCTACACGTAGCTACGCGAACTGCGTAGTGCACTGTGCAAAATGCTGTTCGCACTGATTGCACAGTGCCGGATGCTTGTACACACTGTGCAATCAGTGCAAACTGCATCTTGCACAGTGCAAGCGGTCGTTTTCTGCCGCTCGAGTAGATTTCTACTAGAGCGGCAGCTTTCTCAACGCGGACTGGTAGTTTCTCATCGCGAGCAGTTGCGAGCATACGCGACCACTCGCAATGAGAAACTTGACCTCCCCGTGTTGAGAAGCTCACCGGGAGGTTTATTTTCCACGCTTGCGATCGGCCACTTGATGTGGCTGATCGCGAACGAGGAAAAAGACTAGCCGGGATGTCATTTTGCTTGCTCGCAGTCGCCAACTTGACGTTGAGGACCGCGTGCAAGCAAAAAATGACCGCTACGCGTGTTTGCACTGTGCTACGTGCAATTCGCGTAGTGCAAAGTAGCGCAAACTTTGCAAACTACGCGAGTGTAGCGTAGTGCTTTGCCCAGGCTTAGTTGTCAGCAATATGGAGCCAGAATGGTCTTTGAGAAATCCATGGTCCAAATTTGTGTGGGAGAAGGGTATTGAGCCCCATGGGCTTGGCTCCCTAGAGTCTCGACTTCAGAACCTGTTTGCTTGCCCTACCTTTCCATCCCATTTTGAATTTTTGGAGGTTATCCGTTTGCAGGAAACATGCTTATGCAGTATTTTTTTGATTTAAAAGGTTTTAAGGTCTTTTGAGTTCCTGTCTTCCCTCCACAAAGGTTCACACAAAGGAGGTTTATGTATTCTGTTGAAATCAGATTAGATGGTGGATGTGAAAAGTAGTGTTTTCTGCAATGTTTGCGTTATTGATCTATTTCACTGTAGACATACAGGGCAAGCCTTCGGAATATCTCATCTGCAAAGTTTATCTATCCCCAACATGCAATTTTAATGATGCCTTGTAAGAACTTCAGAAAGTTATCTCAATGCTAAGAGCTTGTTTCCAAAAGCCATTTTACACATTTTTGGGGACTTCAACAATAAAGTCTTGGTAAATTCTTACAAGACTAGTGGGTTTTCTGAACAAGACACACTTTGAGATCTAGCGGAGCCTATTCTTCCACATAAAAGGAAGGATAAGTGCGCTCAGCTTCTATTAAAATGGGAACTTGCTTAGAATTCAGGGATGTATTTGTACAGTTTGTGGCACACGTAGTTGCTAATGTCATATATATCCGTATATGTTTACATAGGGCAAATATTTATTCTGTATTCTTCATTTGATGCGACAACAGTATATTGTGAATAATTCAGAATAAATATTTATCCTACTTCATATTGGATTTTCGTTACTAAGATGTAGATGTACTAAGATGAATTCTGCAATTCTTTTATGAAATAACAAAAGTTGTTATGTTTCCCTTATGCTATATTGCTATCAGATATATATATATTAGATTAGCAACAATGTGTGATACAAACTGTGTGCAAAGACATTCCTAAATTCTAAACAAGTTAATGTACTGTATGGTGAAGGGTAAGGTTCCTGCTCTCAAGGAGTTATGCACATATCCGTATGATGATTATTATAATATGGCATTACTTGGGTTTTGGGATTTCAAGACCTCCCGTTACAATTTCTTCTATTGAAATTTGGGCCTGGAATTTAACTTGCCATTAATTAATCGTAGATTCAATGATCATTTGTCAGATGACTTCTCATTGTAATGTGGAAATGTAAAATCTGTGCTGGATTACATGTTTACTCACTACATAGACTCCAAATTAGTATCTACTATAATACTGGGTAAGAACTATTGGAGTTACTATCATCAGCTGTTGTAGTTTATAATCAATTGCCAAGTGACTTCGTAAAAACTGACCTCTCTGGTAATGGTGAAACCTCTAGATGAAGCAAAAAATTCAACTCACAGTAGATTCTATTGCAGGTATTACAAACTTTCCTCTTTCCAAACTTTGGTTTATCAAATTTTTATGTTGCTAATACATTTTCCAACTAATTCCTCTACTATTTGCAGCAGGCAACATAAGGCAATACCTGTTTCTAAAATAAGTAAAATACAAAAAAAATGAAACTAATGTTGTAATTATGGTGGCCCCTTCAGAACGGCTCAATCACTAGAAAAAAATTACATTTTGTCGGGTTATTGCAAACTGTTTAAACAAAGATAACCTGAAAAAAACTATACCAACAGATGAAAAACATTTGTGGGTCCACAATGAGGAACTGTATACGAAGTTGGGTTCCAAATCAATTTCCTTATTAATGTATGCGGACTGTTTAATTCTGATGTCCCTCATGTCGAGGCAGTTGGCAGCCTTATCAAGTTACTCAGAAAGTCACAATTTAATTATGAATAAAAGAAAGACAAAAATAAAGATAATGGGGGCTTCCGGAGTAAAATGCAGCCACTAGTGACACTATAAATACTCCAAACTTGAAATTTAAAGGCCTATCATTTATGAGGAATTAATATCTCCAAGAAGTTTACCTGGGCAAGTCACTTTGAGGGGCAAGTCTCCAAAGCAATTGCTA
The DNA here is from genome assembly GCF_964204655.1 of Triturus cristatus. Classification (NCBI taxonomy): domain Eukaryota; kingdom Metazoa; phylum Chordata; class Amphibia; order Caudata; family Salamandridae; genus Triturus; species Triturus cristatus. The sequence continues at coordinate 1,638,600,743 of NC_140589.1, forward strand.
CTGGCTTGGACCTTATAAAACTCTTCAGTTTGGGGGCCTGGGACATTCCCACCTTACTCAAGGTGTAGACAGCTAAAATATCACCTATACCATTGTATGCTGCTTAATCACACTCAGTTGCTGCCCTGAAGAAATAAGCAAGTATCGAATCCAAACTATGGATCTAAACTTAGGTTTAGGGTAGTCTTCATCTATTGAATTGATCGGATTGGAACTGGCTTTAAAGGGCATCAGTTTTAAAGCCTATGTTTAAATTTTACGTTATGAACATGGGTTGTTTTTGAGACCCGAAAACTTGATTAAAAAATCAATTTGTGATGCCTTCTCCCATTATTCAGCAAAGGTTTTCACATTTTCAAAATCATGTTTTCACTCTGTTGATCAACTAATCAATGTAAAGTGAGGAACTTTTGCAAGCAATTCGGTTAAATGCCTAAAGTTGAAACTAAAATAATTGCTGCAATTTAAGAGTTATCAGAGTGACCTTGAACCTTGCCAGCAGAACCCAAGACTCCAAATGAATTGTTTATTCACCAAACTTGGTGTTATGCAGTTTTATTTAAAAGTAAATGTAGAACCTTTTGCTCAGAGCATTTCAATGTACTTTAAATTTGGTTGACTTCCATTGGGAAATCCATGGGTAAAAGTAGCAGCAAGACAAGGCTCCCAGAGTTGTCAATTTTCTAATGTCAGGATTCAAGATGTAGTCTATGTCTTGTTTTTATGTCCTACTTTGTGTAACATGAGAAACAAATATATTGCCATTATTTGGTCTAAAAATGCCTGTGCAACATTTGAGGAGGCCCTATTACTCACGGTGAATCCCTCATCTGTAAATGTTTGTTACAGGTTCAAAGTTAAAACATGTATTTTCTTCTTTTATAAAATTGCAGTGAGTCACTTTATTCAGTTATCTATTTGTGAAATATTACAATATTTACGGAGGAAAACATGCCTTTTAAGAATATCCATATTGCCGTTCTTGTTTTAATTTGATTTTACATGTATAGAGTTCTAAGATTTGTTGTATTAACTCGTTGCTATTCATTGTATTTGAGCTTGCTTCGCCACATCCCCACCTGGATTGCAGTTATACATTATTCTTTTAAGTTATTCATGAAATGACAGGTTACTAATTGTCTTTGGTAAAGTAGTGTGTCTGTGGATCCAATACTATGTTTATATGAACAAATAAACAATTAAATACTTTAATTAATTATAGTTACAACACTTCAGTTCTAGTGTAAAAATGAACCAATATTTCACTCCTAAAATTGATTGGAGTGGAAAGTGTGTTTTTGAGCTGAGTAAGTGGCACTGAGTGTGTTTGTTCCACCAAACATTAACTCTATCTAATGCTTCTTAGCTAAAGACATGGCAACAAGCATGATTTTATAGGCTAGAAGTGCTACGAAGCTAATAAAAGGCGGAAAAGAGACACAGTACTCCTAAGAAGTGTTTGAGGATGTCAGCAATCCCATAGTGAGAGGTGGGCCTTGGAAGGCTTTCAAAGAGCTGGATCACACCTGCTACATGTGATTGAAATATTGATGGGTGTTGATGCTGTTTTTTGTAAACAGAAATGCAGGAGGCTCCATGTAGAGTTTAGAGATCATAGAGGAGAAGATGGATCCATAAGGAATCCACAAGTGATGGTGAGGTTTCTGGGACTGAAGGAGCCCACAGGAATGTCAGGGTATCAGTGGGAAACAACCTTTACAACGCAGTCATTACATCGCACTACTTTTACAACGCAGTCATTACAATGCAACATCCTTTACATCGCATGCCATTACAACGCAGCCATTATAGCGCATGCCACTACAACGCATGCCATTATAAAGCATTTCACTACAACGCATGCCATTACAATGCATGTCACTACAACGTATGTCATTACAACGCAATATAAGGTAAGTAATGGTGAATAGTAATATTTACCCCTCCCCTACCCAATACTTACCCTACTGTTGCACTCACTAGAGTGGGAATAGTAATTTTTACCCCTACACTGTCTAACACTTACCCTACTGTTGCGCTCACTGGAGTGAGAAAAGTAATTTTTACGCCTACACTATTCAACACTTACCCTACTATTGCCCTAAAAGTAATATGCGTTGTAATGGTATGCGTTGTAATGGAATGCATTCCAAATGTAGTATCTAAAAATGTGTTGTGATGGCATGCGATGTAAAAACATGCTTTGTAAAGGATGTCGAGATGTAAATACTGCGTTGTAAAGGCATGCGTTGTAAATGTTTGCGTTGTATCGTTATACATTCAGTATCAGTTGGGCTAGTAGCAAGTGAACTAGTGGAAGTGTCACTGATGTAGCCAATTCAAGGTCTCACGGTAAAGATGACAGTGGCATAATCAATTGTATCACATGTGCCTAATTGGTCCAGCAGTATTACCAGGCAAGGGTCATATTTATCTGTGGTCAGGTGGAACGTGGTCCACAGTTTGTAATGTAGTTGTTTCTGTTCTGCAATATGATCAAGAAGTGGAGTATCTGGCCTGACCTCAGAGCTTTGGGGAAGATGTCTTTTGTGAGGTGTGCATTAACAATGCTGAGTGTAGGTGAGAGAGTTTCTCTTGTGAGGAATTTGATGATAGATAAGTGAGGGTAAGACACCATCCCCAAAGGAGGTGGGTTTGAACGATGGCCATTGTGTGATGCAGCACCAATGGATGGGTCTAAGAGGCGAAGAATGTTTTTTACACAGATCGTCATCCACCCCAACATCAGATACTAACTCCCTTCAAATAAATTCAACACATTTCTGGAGAGCGATAGTAAACCAAAATGCTCTGAATAAAATTCACAATTCCTAAAGGAATCGCTCAGCACCTTGGTATTCCAAAGACCTTGCTGACAAAAAACATTCAATCAGCAGTCAGGAAAGAAAATAGAAGAAACCCAGAACGTCAAGGACCTCATGCTCGTAACACACAGAACGCTCATCACATCCGCTGAAGCCACGTTATCTACAAACTGCATCAATGAAGCAGCTAACAGAAGCAGAATGATCTTCAGGACTGCCAAGCATTGCATCAAACACCTCCCTGAACCACTTATTATAGCCTGAATTAAAATGTGTTGTGCATTCAACAAAGCAGTTATATTCACTGATTCCTTAACACCTTTTCCAGCAGTAACAAGTGGATGTTAAAAAGTGGTAAAGATAAGGGGAAGCCATGAACAACCACAAATTTAACTTCTCCTGGGACAGTGAAACAGCTGCCCAGTCTGAGGCTCTGACCTCCATTTACTAACAACAAACAAAACTATACCCCAACCTTAGCTTTCCAGAATATTCATTTCCTCATCTTCTGAAGAAGTAAGGCAAGATCTACCATATCAAAGGTGGCAAACATATCCAAGCGTAAGAAACTGTCAAATAGCCTGTGACCTATATGGTGCCCTGGCTCTTCACTCTCTTGTAATCCTCTGTTCACAGAGATCCCTCCCTCAGTAAATTAGCCCTAGTTCTAATGCCAGGGCACCAAATGGGTAGTAGTGCACTTTACAGGTGTTATTTACATTATATTACATAACCTGGATAGAACATACGATCTAAAAAATAAATGGAGCCACCACCACTTCTTCAGTATTGATGGTACTACCCTCTGCCCAAGCTGTGACTGATGATCTTAGTCAAGAATGGGGTCACCACATCAGTTAAGGATATCAAGAGTGGTGTGGTTTTTTTTTTACATAAATGTCTCTCAGAATCACAAGAGGGGTTTCATGACTCCTTCTGAATCTCAATAAGAAGGGGGCATGAAGAGGGAGCCGCCTTCTATTTGTGATTCACAATTAAATGGTTTGTCACTGCAATTGTGTCCACAAACCTTTGAAAAGTTACTGACACTTTAATGAGGTGGAAACTCATTTACAACTGAGTCTGCTTTCCCTTAGAGAATAGTGTCAGGTGGCCTTGGGAAGAGGAGCCAGTGGTCCAATGGGCTGGCGAGGCACTGGGTAAGGAGGGAAGTGGTGCATGGAACAGGACACACAAGGTGAGGCAAGGGGACGACTGGACATGGGCACAGATTACCTCCCCCAGAAGTAGAGCATTCTGTAAGAAATAGCAGCTAGAAATAAAGAATATACCTGCAGCACTGCCTGATCTCCATGTCCTGTGTACTAGGCGAATTCTACAAGGGGTAGGCGTATCTTGCGTAATTCTGGGTTGCATAATCACCTAGTGTAAGAATTATGCAAGATTACAAGTGAATTATGCGAGAAAAGTAATTCTGCATTTAGCGCTACTTCTTAGCACAAAAATGTCCCCTCAAATTCAAATTTGACACAAGTATGCATTTGGAACTAAGAAATAGTGTTAAATGCAACAGCTTGCTGAAGTGGTCTTGGGGTAGGATTTTTGCCCCAAACAACTCTCAATCACGTGAGCAGGAGTAATTGCGTAATCATCAGTTATTCTGCGTCAAAGAGTAATTACTGAAATTACTCCGATTACGCTTGCGTAATCGAAATTCTGCCTAACCCTAAATTCTACACCCTCCCTATGTTGTCAGTCAGGAGTAGCAAAGAGCAACCTTCCTAAATAATATTCATTACCCCTTCTGACATGCTGCTCGGCCAACGTCTTTACATTTTGTGGTGGCCCGCCCACAAGACAGGCATTCTTCTCCTTTTCTTACCGTGGCCAGCTTAGGGGCATATCATCAACGAGGCGATAAAAAACTTATCTCCGCTTTTGCGTCCGTTTTCAGGCGAAAAGCGGCGATAATTTTATCGCCAAATCAGCAAGTTCACACTATCGCGTGAAACCTTGCATTAGCGTCTGAATTCTGAACGCCCAGCTTTGCATCTCTAATGAGATGCAAAGTGGGCGTTCCTGCCCTGACATGACTGGAGAAATGTCGCTTAGCGACATTTCTCTTATCATCAAGCCCCACGCTAAGAAGCATAGCGGCAAGAAAAGTAGCGATAACCCCTGTTATCACTACTTTCCTTACGCCTGCTCCAAGACTGACTTAGCCATGATATCCTATGGAAGGTGTATATCATGGCTAAGTTTGCCTTGCCCTATCATCAAGCTAACGTCAAACTTTGTGAGATTATCGCTGGATTTCCAGCGATAATCTCACGTTTGGCAGTTAGCGCTAGGATTTTTATCGCTTTTGAGATAAGTGTTGCTAATAGCACGCTATCTCAGCGATAAAAATCCACGTTAGCCGGCGATAATTATCCTAGCGCTAAGTGCGCTTAGCGATAATTATCGCCGGTCCTTGATGATATGCCCCTTAGTCTCTTTTCAACTGATAAGTTTTCTGGATTTTCATTCCAAAACATGGCCCAGTATTAGGCTCTCTAGGCTCCATTTTAGGAAGATGTTTTTCGTTTCAAAGACCTTTCTGTGTAAAATTAATCATTAAAGCAAAAAAAAATTGTTTATATAACAAATTAAACAATGTTACTCAGTACAAACTTTAGTCTGGAGTAATGCAAAGCAGTGCAAATCACTGCCTTGCGTTATTCTGCGGCAGGGAGGTGTCCATGGGTGGAATGTGGGTGTTCTCACACATCCACCCATGGATACTGGTAGACCTAGAAATGCGTCACAATGCTATGCCTTCCCAGGTGAGCTTTATTTATCTTTGTTTTTACCTCCTTCTACTCATACTGTGGCATGCTGCAATCTGCAGCACACGTAGAAAGAGGAAAATGCCTCTGAGGTTTGTTTTTGTGCAAGAAAGTGTCCCTTCCTGCCCTGAAACAATCCTGCCTGTAACGCAAGCACCCTTGCACCATCTTAATAGATATGACACATTCCTGCCCTCTCGCTTTCATGCAACTCATCAAGGGGTCTTGCTGCGTTATGTTGCATGGAATACTGATAAATATGGCCCTCTGTTCCTATTTTTATAATGTATCTGAACATTGTTTAGCAATTTCCGAATAAACATTTGGCAGAAAGGCCGTCACACCCTTTCAATTACTTACATTTTGTGAACCCTTCCTATTGTTTAAAAACAATAAACAAGAAGTGAAGTTATCATTTTCTAAGAAACCTTGTTCACTATTTAAAAGCAATCATTGGAAAAGGGGAATTCAGTCCATTCAGAGAAATATGAATGTATTCAACAAAGATTATCATGTTGCAATGAATAGTGACCTAAATAAATGTGCGTTTAAACTTGACATTTATACCAAAATAAGCAACATATATAATTCAAGAACGGGATACATAAAAGAAAAAATAAATGACAATCGTAAACTACATCTATTACCTAAAAGCTTTTAAAAATACTCCTCCCGCCCTGGTGACCTTCTGGTTTTCTATTGCTAAGGCAGATCATTTGCAAGTAAGCCGTGTTGAGGTGTGATAGCAGGCATCATTGTGTGAGTGCAGCGGCCTTGGGCCCACTCCCCACTCATGTGCCAAGCTGGGATAGGAAGAATAGACAGCATTCAGGACTATGCCATGTGGGCGCCAAATGGAGTCATGGCTTTCGATTTCTGACAGTGCTCACTTGCAAGTGAACTGCTTCCCTCCCTGCACAGCTCTGCCTGGCAGCTGCTGCCCCTTGCAGGTCCACTGACCCTTGCTGGTTGGTTTTCGAGGTCCTCCTCTACCCGCAGGCTCCCGCCAGTGCCTCATCCCTCGTGGGTTAGTGGGGAGCATCTTTGTTCTGCTGCTGGTCTGCCTTCTGTCCTTCTGCTTTCTGCCTCTTTTTGCCATCTGCCTTCTTTGCACTCTTCTTAACTTTTCTCTCTCCCTCCCCTTTTTGCATACTTTTTTCACTTTTTCACCCTTTTGCACTGTGCTCCTGCCCGACCCCCGTGTCCCGACCCCTTCCAGTGCCGTTTTTCCCACTTCCCAGCTCTCCAGCCCTCCCCCTGACACTACTTAATGGGGGCTGCTGCGCAGCCTCGCTGCCGGCACACTGAAGGTGCCCCAAAGGCAAGCCGGTCTGCACCCATCTATGCCTGGACTGCGCCCAGCACCACGGACCCTGGTTCTCGGACCTTCCACCGATATGACGCCAGCACCCTCCTCGCCCTCAACATCAGACGCCATGGCACCTGTCACCTCGCATTGCCGAGATACCCAAGGACCTTTCTCCTGCCGAAACTGCAGCTACACCCTCACCCACCTCCGCATGTCAGCTCCTCCCGCCGGTCGCCCGACCCACAGCGCACCCAACCGGCTCAGCTGCATCCTCCTCATCACACACGCTCCCGTCACAGACACGTCATGGAAATCTGGGACCCCCTCGACTCCGTCTCCCCCGACATCCCATTCCTCACAGAAACCAGCCATCCCTGACAGCTACAAGATCACCCACAAGGACCGCACCGACCGACCAGGAGGAGGCATCGCCATCATCCACAAGAACTCCCTCCGCCTCACCACACACTCGGACAATCAAACGACAACCATGGAATATCTCCACTTCCAGGTCTGTGCCAACATCACCCTTCACGTAACCCTTGTGTACAGACTGCCTGGCCCCCGCTCACCCTTCACGGACACCATCATCGACTTCATCGCACCATAGGCTCTCGCATCTACCAATTACGTCCTACTCAGCTACCTCAACTTCCACCTGGACAGCCCCAATGACCAACACACCACATTCCTTCAGGATAACCTCCCTAACATCAGTGTTAAGCAGCTAGTCACCTCTCCGACCTACGCAGTGGGACACACGCCCGACTCTGTCTTCTTTGCCAGCAAAAACATCATCTACAGCCACACCTCTGAACTCCTCTGGACTGACCACCACTGCATTCATTTCGCCTTTACCAAACCCACCGTACACCACAGCACACACCGCCTCCCTGCCGTAACTGGAACAAGATCACCGAAGAACATCTCAGCGCCACCCTGAGCACAACCACTCTGCCGACATCCACAGACACCAATACAGCAGCACGCCATCTCCACCGATGGATCTCCAACTGCTTTGACGCGCTAGCACCCCTCAAGAAAGCACCCGGCAAGCAGCACTCCAAGAAATCCAGTAGGTTCACTGCCGCCCTCCACGAGTCGAGACGCACCTGTAGACGGCTCAAGAAGCGATGGAGGAACAACAAAACTCCGAAAGCCCACGCAGACTTCAAAGCCACCGTCAATGCACACCACCTCCTCCTCAAAACTACAAAGAAAACGGCCCTCAAATACAGATTCAACACCATCGCACACAACAGCAAAGAACTCTTCGCCATCTTCAAGGAGTTTGCCAAATCCAATAGCAAGACCACAGAAGTCTCACCCTCCCAAGACCTCTGCAACAAACTCGGCACCTACTTTCAGCACAAGATCAAGCAGATCTACGACAGCTTCGACACCCAAAACTTGCTCATCACTCCTGCCACCACCAGACGCGACTACGGCCCCCCCCAACAGACTCTGCTCAACTGGACCCCGCTCACCACAGATGACACTCTCAAAACCATGAAGAGCATTCACTCTGGAGCACCCTCGGATCTCTGCCCGCACCACATCTTCCTCGGAGCTTCCACCTCCATCACCCCCGAATTAGCCGCACCATCAACTGCTCCTTCGAGACCGCCACCTTTCCAGACGACTGGAAAAACGCCGAGATCAACCCCCTGATGAACAAACCACCCGCCGAGCCGACAGTATTTCAGACCCATCTCCTTGCTCCCCTTCCCACCCACAGTCATTGAGAAGGCCATCAATGCCCAACTCTCTGAGTTCATCGCAGCAAACCATGTCCTGGACTCCTTTCAGCCCGGCTTCCAAAGCAACCAGAGCACCGAGATTGCCCTCCTCGCCGCCACCGATGACATCAGCTCCCTCCTCGACCCTTGGAGAAACAGCAGCCTCATCTTCCTGGCCGCCTTTGACACCGTCTCCCACCGCACCCTAAGCATAAGACTCTATCACACTGCATCCACGAAAAAGCACTGGAATGGATCTGTTCCTTCCTCAACGGTTGAACACAGCACTTCAGACTACCACCGTTCCTAACAGAACCCACGGAGATTGGCTGCTGAGTCCCCCAGGGCTCCTCCCTGAGCCCCACTCTCTTCAACGTCTACATGGCCCTGTTTGCAGCCATAGTTAGGAACCACGGACTCAACATTGTCTCCTATGCCACCGACACTCAGCTTATCCTCTCCCTCACCAACAAGCCCACGATTAGCAGATACAATTTCCACGTGGGTTGAAGACTGCCGCTTCCTCAAGCTCAATTCGAAAAAGTCTGAAGTTCTCATCCTGCAGCCTAACACCTCCACTTAGGATGACTCATGTTGGCTCACTTCGTTAGGAACTCCCCCACACCCATGGATCACACAGGAAACCTCAGCATCATACTGGAATCCTCATTCACGATGAACCACCAGATCAACGCCGTCTCCTCTCATGCTTGCACACTCTTCACCTGCTTCGAAAGACCTTCAGATGGATCCTCACAGAGGCCAGAAAGACAGTCACCCACGCACTCATCAACAGCAGACTCGACTATGGCAATGCACTCTAGGCATCGCCCAGAAACTCCTCTGGAACCTACAGAGCATTCAGAATGCTGCAGCCAGACTGGTCCGCAACATCCCCCGCCGCAGCCACATCACCGAACACCTGCAAGAACTCCAGTGGCTCCCAGGAAACAAAAGATTCACTTTCAAGCTCCTCACACACACATACAAAGCCCTCCACGACTCCGGACCAGCATACCTGAACCACCACCTATCATTCCACGTACCCACCAGACACCTCTGCTCCACCCAACTGGCCCTTGCCACTGTACAATGGATCCACAAGACCAGAACCAGAGGAAGATCCTTCTACCTCACTGCCAAAACCTGAAACACCCTGCCTCTCCACCTCAGGCTATCCCCGTTGCTGACCCAATTCAGGAAGGATCTCAAGACATGGCCCTTCGACTAAACCTCAGAGCCCATCAGGACCTGCATACCCCCCAACACCAGCACCTTGAGACCCTCACTGGTGAGTAGTCACGCTTAACAAACACTGATTGAGTGCTCAACTGCACTTGTGTTTTAGACTCAAGGTAGCACAAATAGTTTTAGAAGGAATTCTCATCTCGCAAGATGAAAAATTGCTGCTAAGCTACCTATAGACACAAAGACTACTGCTTTAGCATAGTCCTGCATATACATGCTGTGATGCAGACTGCTAAGCACTCTGAGAAGTATAGGAGTGTAGACCCTGAGGAGAAAGTTATTTCTCTTTCTTGGAAAGATTTGGAGAAATTAATTAAGGAGGCAGCTAATTCTGCCTCGAATAAGCCTCCAGATAAAAGACAGCTACTTAATGTTGCAGTAGAGAACGCCCAAGAGGAGGGGTCAAGAGGAAAATATGTCCAATAACAGTAGTTGGTTGGTTCGCTGAAGCACATCATAGAGGGACTGAATTTAGCGCCAAAGCCACAACAAGCTGAGGATATCTTTTTACTCAATATTCAACGAAGAATGTTGACATGCATGAGGTAATTAAATATATCATTATCAAAGAGTGAAAGGGCAAAGACAAAACATCCTTTATAAGCTTTTTAACAAAAAGATATATTATCGAAGGATTTAAGGATCTTTTTCTGCAAACTCCCAAGGTAAATTCTTTTTATGGCCAGTATGGTGTCCTCCTTATCATGGCTTGTGATGAAGCCTCTCTTTCAGAAGCAGTAGAGAGGAAAGAGGAAGCATCGTTTAAAAGAGCATATGCAACATCGAATTTTGCCTTCAGAACAGAGACTTAGGCGGCGTATGCATCACTGCCGATGTTGAAGGATTTTCAATTGCTGTCTGATTGTCTGTAGAAAGGAAGATATCCTCTCAGATTTTGGTAATATGGAATTATTAGCCCAATTTTTGTCGGTCACTGTCCTTGAAGCTTAGTGATCTTCAGCAACAACTGTAGTAGCTATGATAGTAGGAAGGAGGGTTTTAAGGCCAACACTTTGGAAAATGTATCCTTGATTCATTGTCTTCCATTCCTAGGTGCAACGTTGTTTTGCCTGGAACTCAATGATATAGTGCAGAAGTCAGCAGAATAAAGGAAGATGCTACAGCCATTTAGAAACCAGATTGTAAAAAAATATTTTCTGCAAAGAAAACTATCTCCGTTTTTTCAAGACAAATGTCCCATTTGTAATGGTGTTCAATTCAAGGGGGCGCCATTTGTCTGAGAAATTCTGGTCAGAACCACCTACCCCCAGCATCAAAATACAAAATCCTGACTATATGGACAGAGCAGAGGGAGGAAGATTTGAAAGAATCTATTCTCATTGGAATAGTCCAATAATTGACAAGTGGGTGCTGAATATTGTAAAGTTTGGTTGTCATACCGAATTTGTGAAGACACCTCCGGATCAGTTTTTCAGGGCAATGACCCTTCCAAAAGCATAGAAGAGACAGGCAATGCTGCAAGGCATATAGGCTCTACTGCAGAAAGCAGCAATAACTCTGATTTCGCAGCAGCAGAGACGATATGGAATGATTCAATAATCTTCTTAGAGCCAAAGTTGGATGTAATTTACAGACCAGTCCTGGACTTGAAAGATGTGAACAAATGTGACTGTTGCACATCATTCAGAATGACAGCATTGCAGACAATAATCCCTTTGATTTCAGAAGGAGATTTTTTTAATAACGTTAGACCAAACATTTGGCGTTTTGATTAATTCAGAAAATCAACAGTATCTTAGATTTGCCATTCAGATCTCTCCTGTTCGTTCTCTAGGCAACTCCAAGGGTTTTCACAAAGGTACTGGCTCTGATAGTGGCATGGCAAGGCATACAAATGTTTCCATATTTTGATGACTGGTTGATTTCTGAATCTTCGTTTCTAAAGGTTGAAATCAGTGTGATGATTGCATGCAGATGTCTTTATCCTCTTAGTCTCAGCATAAACCTCAAGAAGTCAAGCTTTCAGCCGGCTCAGCTGAAGACTTTCATAGGTGCCTTGGTTGAAACTGAGCAGGGGGATGTTTGCCTTCAAGAACAGAGGATACAGACCTTGCAAACTCAAATATCAGAATAGTTAATACTCACTCAAGCATCACCCATAGATTGAGTAATAGTGCAAGGACTGATGACAGCAACCATGATTTACTCCCTGGGTTCTGTTTCACCTGAAGCCACTACTACAGCATGTCCTTAGTCAGTGGTCCCCAAAGTCTCAGAATTACGACTGCATCTCAGACAGTGTAAAAGAAAAGAAAAACTTCAATGGTGGTTGGTGGCAGAAAATGCACAGAAGGGAATGTGTTTTCATTAACCAAATCCTTCAATATTAATAACAGATACCAGTCACTGTGGTTGGAGAGCGATGCTAGAAATACGTCTGAAATGGTTCAATCTGGAGGGAGTTGATAGACATTTGGAATACTTTGCAGACCTTTGTTCACTACCTGGAAGGAAACTCGGAATTGATCAGGACAGACAATCACATGTCAAAGAGTTACATCAACATCCACGGAGGCACAAAGAACGAGGCACGAGCAAAGACAGCAATGGCCATTTGCTCCTGGGCAGAAACACATTACATTACGTAGACAGCGATGTATATTGCCAGGAAGGACAAGATTTAGGCAGGCTGCCCAAGTCGAAATATGTCATCATCTCTAACTTTCAATCTAAGTCAAGAGGTGCTCTAAAAGATAGTGGAGTGTTTTGGCAGTGCATGGCTGGGTTTGTTTGCCTCACCCTGCAATACTCTTCTTCCTCAGTATTATACGGAGAAGTGGTCTCATCAGGTGTGGGCAAGGATGCTTAAGCAAATTCAATGGGTGGAGGGATGTCTATAGGCTTTCCTTCCAATTGCTCTCCTCCTGAGGGTGCTGTGGAAGATTATGGGGGAGATGAATGTGGTAATCCTTATACCCCTCTTTACGCCTCACCACCCATGGTTTCCATTATTCAAAAAGCAAGCAATGGAACACATATTTATCATCTTCCACTACATCCTTGACTTCTCAGATTTCTAGACTAGTTGCAGAAACATCTTCAAGGTCTAGCTCTAACTGGTTGGAAGTTGAGAGGCTTACCTTAAAAACTTCAGGTTATTCTAGAGGACTGGCAAATGATAAGCCTTCAACACGTACTTCATATTTCAAGTATTGGGTATATTTTTAAAAATGGTGCTTAGACAAGGTACTAGACCCAAGAACATGTCATCCATTAAAGATTCTTGATTGTTTTAAGAGAGACCTTTCTAATGGGTTTAGCTCCTGTGCAACTACAGTAGCTCAATATGCATCAATCTGAGGCTTTGGGGAGCCTTTGGGCAATATTTCTTAGGTTGTTCAGTTAGCTTTTAGGCTGCTTAAAAAGTTTTAGGCTAAAAAAGATAGATGTTTTAAACCCAGTAGCTTGTTGGGATTTGAAAACAGTATTGAAGGGTCTACAGGAGAAACCATTCAAGCCTTTACAAGAGGCAAATATGTTATGGCTAGGAGAGTTAGAGTTATTAGTTATTTCTTATCGATGTTTAGGAATCTTCCCAAATGAAGTATTTTTAACACCAAAGTAAAAGCAGTATATTTTGCCTAAAGAGATTATCAGTTTTTGAAGGAGACTCAACTTGTTTAATTCCTATTTCTTTTTGTATTATTATGTGAAAATGTAAAGACTGAGGGTAATGAAGCTTACTGGTAAGTATTAGGTTCATTAGACAGATTACTCTGTGAACCCTACGGAATGGACATTTTGCGTAGTGACCCATCACTACATAAGTTGTATTGTAAAATTGCAGAGATTGCAAAAAGTAGGCCCATAAGGTGGTGGTTGATTTCTAGCATTACAAGTTCCTAGACATTTGTGCCATTTCGTTCTGTTTTTTTCATTTTGGAGATTGTGACCCAGTTGTGCGTGGCCGTCTAAAGTATATGGTATTTTGAAATGACAAAGCACCTCTTAGCTTCTACACTATAACGTTTAGACAAACAGTTGTCACACTTCCGACCCCGGTAAAATGTATTTGTGAATAGGAAAAATTGTACACTTACACAAAAGTGTAAGTTTACCTTTGTGAATCTGGCCCAGGGAGATTAAAGTGATTTGGCCAGTAACGCAGAATGTTGAGCGACGCCGAGACTCGAACCTGGGCACAGATTTATGAAGGCAACGCAAGGACTTCAGTGAGATTTACTAAGGCACGCAAAGCCACCTTGTGTGGCTCTGTGTGGCCTAGTAAATCTGGAGCAACGTTAGGCAGCATAAGCTCTGTGCTAGGAAGACATTCTATGCGGGTGTTACTACGCATTCACCGATGGTTTTTTGCACATTCCCAGATGGGAATGCTTCAAAATGGTAAACCTTTCCATGCGCAATGAGGAAAAATATATTTATTTTTCTGGACTGGCCGTCCCGAGACACCGGAAATCAGCGCATGATGCATCCATCGGCCCGACAGCCTCGACCGGCGCACAAATAATCGCAGACGGCTGTGAGCGGCACCTCTGGGATCGAGAAGGAGGAGTAACCACGCACGAGACTCCGAAGCTGAGGAGACAACGACCACAGGGGAAGGTTTGCTCGGAGGCGATGAACAGATTCTGGACCAGTGCCTTGTTCCCTGCATTCACCCACGCTTTAGCAAGCTGAAAGGCGGAGAGCAGCCTTCACCGGGGACTCCCCATAGTGAGGTGGGCCAGGTACCTGGAAACTGATGAGAGGTGCGGTGACGCAAGGCGGTGAGCGATACAGTACAGCGTGAGGCCAGGAGTATAGTTGAGGTCCGGGGACAGTGGAGATCGTACCAGCAGGCTGGCTGATGCTTGTGTGTTGCCCGACCTTGTAGGATGCTCCTCAACCGGTCGTGTGCCGCTGCTTTCGCGTTGAAGACACTGGACGGCTGGAAGTGTTCCCCAGGGCAACCGGAGGGCAACAGATTACGAAGCGTGAGCCGGTGAGTGTGGGACACTGCTTGATGGTGCGGAGTGGGATGGTTCTATCTTACACAGTTGATCAGATCACAGCTCCCACCGTGCCTCCATAATTGGCACTAGACTTTGGGAACCATGCACAGGACACCTGTGGGGACTCTGTAAGGTGACCCGGGGGCACGCAGAGGGGCCCCCCATTAGATTTGCCAATTCAGCCACACACACGCTCAAGTGGCCCCAGTCTCAAAAGAAGACCAGCCAGATAGGCCCAGACACCCACACTGCGGCAAGAATTACTCGGTGTCAATGTATATTTAGCCGAGCTTTACAGATGAGTTCAGCTTTAGAAAGGGAAGTCAAGTGAAAAAGCCTCCTTTTAACATGTCACACAGCTACAAGGCAATCATATATGCCAAGATGGCGCCCGGGGAGCTGTTGAGTCCGCGACCGGTGGCCGAAAGAAGCGCTCTGTGATGCAACCGACCTCCGTGGAACCATCAGACAGCGCCCTCCCCACCCAGATGTTGTACTTGAACCCCTCCCCACGGACCTCATCTTGAAACGTTGACTTACCGGCTGGCCCCCCTGGGGAGATACCTCTGCATCGTGAATTTCGTTTACCTGTGCCGCTCCTGAGGTTCGGGTGCGGCTGGAGGGGGAGGGGCCTGCGGGCCCGACCTGCGACGTCCCTGAGACCAGGCCTTCATCGGGGACTAAGTCCGTGACTGGGAGGTACGTTATACATTTGCAGCAGCTGTGAACCATACCTCGGCATGCAAACCACCCCTCTGAGTGATATGACCCCTTACCATTCATATACAGGGAACTTACCCTATGCCGCTGCCAGCGATCACCCCCTTCGTCCTCTGGGAGCTCTGAGACCCTGGTTCCTGGTGCAGGCAATGAGGCTTTAACGGCAGCCTACCTCTTTCCAGGTAGCAGCATCACTATTTGACCCTGAAGCCCCCAGGACTTCAGGGTCAGGATCCTGCTCAAATGCCCAACACTCACTACTGCTGTTGGAAATGGGAAAGATCTAATGACTTTGGAACTGTCCCTTCCACCTCTGGAAATTTGACGATGCCCCATGGAGGGAAACCATAAGCTGTCTTTACTTACCGCGGTGCCCGAGCAACCTTTGGCTGATAACCAGTGGAGCTGTGCTATGCAGCTATAGAGGAGTTTGGCTCTGGTTCACCCCTCGGCCGGCACCTACCCAGCCAGACATCGGACATTGTTTTCCGTGCCTTCCCGTTGTGCTTCCTACCTGCATTCCTTACCCCTGTTTACAATTCCCCCTCTACCTTTTCACTCCCCATAAGACGTGTGTACGCGCTAATAACTCACATTATTGTGTAGTCTCATGGTTTTTTTTTAATGTTTTTCCTCCTATGTTCATACTTGGCTACGTAATTATGTAACCTGCAACTCGCTGATCCTCATGTAGAGCGCTCTGATACCTCCGGGTCTAGCCAGTGCTATATATAAAACTTTGCAAATAAATAAAATACAATTTCTCCTAGTTATTTCTTCTTTCTAAGTGTGCTACATTCCGCGGCACCCATAAAAAGAGGAAAATCCCTGTCTACCCTCCTGCACGAAAACAATCCTGCCTGTGACGCAGGCACCCTTGCACCATGACACAAGGGTGGCTGAGTTGGCGCTTGGCAGCTACAAGCACTGCAGTGAAGAGGGTGCGCAGGAACACATCATATGTTACTAATTATGGCAGGTTCCTGCCCTCTCCATTCGACGCAGCAAAGCAAGTTGTCTTGCTATGTTGCCTTTTACCAAATGTTAGTAAATCTGCCCCTGGTTTCCCAGGTCCAAAGTCGGCAGCTAGGCCTGTGCGCCTTCTTGCAGGTGCAGCCTAGTACCGTGGACATGTGCAGCTGAGAATAGCAGGCTGCATCTGCGATAAGGAGGGAATGTGGCCCGGCAAAGTCTAGTGTTGTCATCGCACTTCACCCGCCCTTCATATCTGCCTCACGCTGGCACGCTGGAGTCGGCTACACCGCACAGCCGGAGAGACAGCGGGACAGAGTGGGAGAGAGGCTGGGAGGCTATGCGAAAGGTGAGAGGGAAGCGGGAGCTGAGCTGCGAGAGAGAGAGCGGGAGAGGTAGGGGAGGGGCGGTGATGGAGAAAAGGAGAGGGAAGGAGAAGAGGATGTAGCCTTACGGCTACAGCAGTCGACCTCGGACCTGGGGAATCGGGTTCGAGTCCTGGAAATGACGCTCAGCATCCTGTGATTCTGGGCAAATCACTTAATCTCCCCATGCCTAACAAAAATTATTGTGTTCATCTATAACTAAACTGGTGCTCATTTATAGCGCTCTGATACCTAATGCCTCAGGTCTAGTTTGCGCTACATAAAACTCTGAAAAAAAAGAAAAATTTAAAGGAGCCTAAAGAGAGAGGGAAGAGAAACATAGAGGTAAGAAACAAAAATAGATGGAGAGGGTGAGAAAAAGAGAGGAAAGAAGAGCGAAAGCGGAAAGAAAAAGGTGAGAAACAGAAACAGCAAGAGAGGGAGAGACTAGAGAGAGAAAAACAGAGAGCGGTGGGAGAAAGAAGGAGAAAGAGAGACTGGGAGAGTGCCAGAAAGCAGAGAGAAAGGGGAGACATATAAAGAGGAAGCCAGAGAGGAAAGGGAGGTAGACAGTGAACGAGACTGAAATTGATATACAGGAATAAAAATGCCCTCCATTAAACATTGCGAGCTAGCTAGCATTCCTGCCGCTTGAATGCAAGAACCGTGACTGTCTCTGAAAAGCGTGTGGGCGAAAGGATACATTGATAAGGGCGGGACATGCTGCCATCAAATAGCTCCTCTCACAATTGTTTAGGTGAATCCACGCTTTGTGCGCACCGAACGGGGGCGACCGTATGGGTGGGGTGGAGCGAGGAGGGGGCAAGTTTGTGCATGTTTGTGTCGCCTCGAAGTCTTTGAAGTGCCCCGGGAGATAGAATTCCTGACAGCTCCCATCTCGTGTTGTCTGCTAGATTTCAGCGGCCTCTCTTTATCTCGCCTCTCATCCCAACTGTCATGTCTGGCCGCTAACGTCGAAAGCCAAACTTTCGGGTACACCCCAGTTTCAAAGATAAAAATAACCCCAGATTGGAATAAATGCGGCTATGACAAAATCACCGAGAAAGAGAGAGAGAGTGAGAGTGAGAGTGAGAGAGAGCGCGCATGCGTGTGCCTGTCTGTGCTCGTGCGCTGCGCATTAATAATCAGACCTCCAGCTAGGGCGCGGGCTGACTGGATCCATAAACCTGCACGAGCGCCCCCTCCTTAGGCGAGAAAGGCTTATCTCTATCGTCGGTGAAAAGACTGAGGCGAAATTCAAGAAGGGAGTGTCTTTTACTCTATTTGCTTGATAATCACAGCTATGCAAGATGCAATTACTTTTTTGATTCAAATCTAGTTAACAAGAAGGATAGCGGAGGGAGATGGCATAGCATACATACATCTTGTTGACAGTTTTTATGTGCCTGAGGTTTGCAAGGCTGACTGTACGTAGTCAGTGCTAAACGAATGAGCAAATACTTTCTTCTTTCGGCGGGAACAACGGCGAGAAGTACACGCTAATGTTGTAAAGGCAGCAGTTATACATAAGATGCCTATTGTGTTTTTTGCGTGTTTTGACGTCAAAGAAGCTCCTGCGTTCATAGAAACCAGTCTAACAGTCTCATGGCTGCATAGTTGAGGCCTAATGCTTGAGACTTTTATGTTAATTCAGAAGTTATCAATATTCCTTTGATAATAAAAAAGGCATATTATATTTTGTCTGCTCAGCTTCAAATGGTTTCTGCAGGATCCAGTTGAACCATATTCTTCTGTACTCACTAGTCTAGACAAACCACCAGAATAAACAAACATTGGCAGAGGCAATAGGTCTAGCATCGGTGGGCAGCTTTTTGTCATTGCCAGTGCTTGTTTTAGTTCAACACTGGTTTTGCAAAACTTAATTGCTGTGGAAAATTCTGAGCCCTGGCCAATATATATTTACACATAGTGAAAAAAAAAGATGCGTAACAACAAAACAATTTTTTGATCTACAAAAACACAAATTTGTATAGTATCTTCTAGCACTCTAAGCACTACTTTGTGTGCGGATGTGCTGTTTGTGAAAGAGCAGAATCCCATTACTCACAATGGAGTTAGCCAATAAGTGAATCGGGCTGACAAACGTCTCCATTCAGTATGCTCTAGAGGGTGGAAGAAAAACGTGACTGACATAATGACAGACAAATGCATGAGGAGGGCTGGCTGAAAGCCCTTGTAAGTATGTTAAAGATGGAATTTTAGTTACATTATAAGGCCTTCGCTAACGTCAGACCTAATACAAATAAGTGGCATTATACTGGTTATCAGTTGCATTGGAATTACGCGATTCTGCAGCGTTTTCTGCATAATTATGGATTTACTGCCCTTGCCACATAATCCACCACCCAGGTTCCGCAATGACTCAGTGCCCGAAGGGCTGGATTGATAGGTTAGTATGTGGCCCTTTTTTGGAGTTTTGTGGGCATGTTTTATAGTTTGGTGGCTGGTTTTTACTGTTGATTTCCCTGATATTAACACATTAACACAAACCTTACCTTTAGCAATCACAAATGCATGCAGCCTCTCATACTTTTCAAAACACAGGGGCTTAGCTTCAGGGTGGGTGTTTGGGGTATTACACCCCCCAATAAATGTATTTTCTGATGAATAGTTGGGTGCAGGTGCTTTCAGTCGGGTATGGTGAGGTGTCTGTCAGATTTCACCTGGGACTTTTGCATGCATACACAAAATATTGTTTTTCTCTCACTTAGTACTCCTACCTATTAGCATTCCTCCCCCTTTCTACTGCCTCTTAAGCTCCTCCCATGCGCCCAGCTTGTCATATAATGAATTTTAACTTTATATGCCAGCGTGATTGTTGGGAAATCTGAAGCTCACCCTACACAATGTGTCTTTACATGTTCAACACTGCCCTATTTCCAAATGTGGGCCACATTTTTAGCCATCTGATTCGCTAATGGGGGCCAATTTTATTTTGTTGCCTGGGCCTATTTTCTCTCCCAGTCCGCCGTTGCCACCACTGAATGAATAATTCACAAATTTCAATAAAAAATGTTTCTAGCTCAAACAGATCAAAAGTTACATTTACCTGTGCCACAATGGGGGTGCTGCCTCTGACATACCCTTTGTAAAGGATAACTGGTCAACTTTCATGTTGCTATATTCAGATGTTTAACAGGTACGAATGAAGTAAAATCTTGCACTGACAGGTATCCTAAATGATAAGTTAGAAAAAAAGAACAATAATACTGCCACACTTGGGCTACTCCTCCATTCCACAGAGCTGAAAAATAAAATGATGATAAAGTTTAGTTATTACTGTTTTATTTTTCAGCAACCCATCCTGAATTAAGTGTCAGGATGGGCTGGGGCCAGCGCTGCCGAGTAACAGTAGCAGGGACCTGTGCACTTTAAAATGCGCATGTCTCTTTGCCCGGTCGTCTTGGAACAGCCAGCCAAACATGTGCATTTTAAAGTTCTCTAACCCAGGGGTCTTAGACAGCTGGGTTAGAGAAAGTGCAGGCCTCCAGTGCTCTTAGGAGTGCTGGGATAGCCTGCTCTATCCAATCCTGGCGATGCTTTCATGCTGTGAAAGCAGCCCCAGGATTGGGTAGTGCAGTTTCCTGCATCAGGAGCTTCCTGGAAGACACCCGTGGGAGGAGGACGTCACACTGGGAAGGTAAGTAAATTAATTTTATTATTTTCTGTTTGTGTCCCCCCAACCCCTTGACTCATCTTCCTCAGTACAAGCCAGCTGCCACTGCTGCCACAGAATGCACTGTGTTAAAACACATAATTTGCCTTTTCTTGCTCCATAATGCAGTCAACCCTGATTAACAATTTGGCCCTCTACTCTACCAGTTCAAGGATGCAACTAGAATCTGGAGTGTTCTGTACAACAATTTCACTGATGTCTATTTGTAAGTGGCCAACTTGAATTTCCATTATGGAGGCGCAGCTGCAGGACCTAGTATGTTGCAAGTCTCTGCGTAGAGGTATGTAATCATGCGACTGGGACGGCGTTTTTAATAAAAAACTATATAAAACAGATTTTAATTAAGGTATAGTATTAACGTATTTGTATTGTGTATTCTTTATACCTTAAAACTGATGTATTTTATCTGTCCAACACTGCTTAAATTGAACTCTTTGTTTCTGTGCAATCTGTACTTTTAAAAACTGCTGGTTTTTCTACCCATGACTGTTGAATTTCTCTCCTAGTTTTCCCTTCACTGTGCTTAGGCCAGCAAGGGCCTAAGCCCCCTGTTTGTGTCTTTAAAAGTAAAAAAAAAACAGTCAAAGTACACCCACAGAGGCTAAGCAGAGTGTGTTTAAGAGACTGCTTAATCTGCGTTATGGTTTAAACTGTGTTAGGAAAGTGTATGTAGCACTTGTTTTTGGCTAGAAAAAGTGACTTGTTTAAATAGGCAAAAAGCAGTGTTTCAGTGGTTTTAGATTTAGATTTGGGCCCTATTTGCTGACTAAAACAGGACCTGAAAAGTGTACATTGAGCCTGTCTGTATCCAAGGAGATTCTGACTTCAGGAGCAACTCTCCCTGTCCCCTGGCCATCAGCCTGTGCTTGAGGTCACACGCTCCTTATATAAATTTGCTATTAGGCATTCATTCTGTGCCCTGATTGGCTGCTGTATCTGGTGTTTCTATTGGGTTTAGGATTAGTGTTCAGATTGGCTGATAGGTCTAGGGTTCTGATTGGTCGCTGGGTTTGTGATTCCATTGGACATAGGGCTTAGGGTTAGTGTTCTGATTGCCAGATAGGTCTAGGGTTTTTGATTGGTTCCTTGGGCTGGGGTTTCTATTGGACCTAGGGCTTTGGGGTTTGTTTCTGTATGGCTGCTAAAAATAGGGCTGTGATTGGCTGTAAGGGCCTGGTCTCATATTGGTCCTAGTGCTTGAGGTTAGTGGTGTGGTTGGTTAGGATTAGGGCTAGGGTTCCCACTGGCCGAAGGGATCACCTGATCACTAGGACTATTTAAGGTCACAGTTCAGGGCGTCTCAGCCCAGGCATTGAAGCTACGGGCGGAGGGGACAAAGGCAGCTGCCTGTTTGGACCTGTTTGGGACTGGTCAGGCCTAGGGCCAGAGATGCTGCCCATTTTCCGATTCACCAGCACCCACCCTACCCATCCACATCCACAACTAGCCACAACTAGATTAACACAGTCACAGCAAATGTACTCTACTTATTTACAACAAACAAACCAGGCACATATTGCAGTGTCTCCGCACCCACTACAAAATCCCACAAACCACACCTTTACACCCTTCTACCTCAACTACCACACATTTGCACCTTCACTCACACACAAAACACCACTCTGTCCTGACCACCAACCAATCCACATATCACAAACACAACCCAGATCCACACTATACATAACTATATCCCATCCAGACACACACTCTGTGCTCTCTTTACTCCTAACAGACCCCTTTCTGTCACCAACAAACCTATACTCAGCCTTTCATATTTTCATCCACCACCACCCTCCTTTTCTTTTTACCAAAAAAACACAATCACACATCCTTACACTCCACTCCACCACATTTATTACCTCGTTTAGCAATCAAATGTAACACAGTCTTAACTCTTGTTATCTCCTCTCCCACACTCCATACACTCTTTTCCAAAACACATCCTCACCCTTTTACTTTGCAGCTTCCACTCACCAACAATACTTTACATACAAATACTTCTCAGAAAACAAATACATCAATACCTCCTCTCACTACTCCTCAAAAACAAAACATAACACAAATACACACACCACCACAACAAAATCTCACGCACACAACACCTCATAATACTTTCCATCACAAACTAGAAACATACACCAACTCCCAACTTCCTGACTACTCAAATAATACACACCCTAAACCAACTCCACTGCCAAGCTTTTTCTCTCCCCCCACACCTAACATATATACAGCAACATAGCAACTCTCTTTTAGCCGCTTCTCATCCATTGGGCAATTTATAACCTTACAACATGACCCACATGCTGCACCACCAAAGTGAGCAAGGGACTCACGTCTGAGCATACCCTGCCAACTTCCGTCCATCACCACCCCCTTTTGTACCGCTTTGTTCGCCATAAGTTGGCAGGGTATGCTCAGACGTGAGTCCCTTGCTCACTTTGCCACTGGATTCAAGCAAGCCTGGCTGAAGACGGCTGAAATGCCAGAAACCTGTCCTAGGAAGCTTGTTTCCGGTCCAGGGAAGGCATGGCTTGGCAGTTCGGGCTGGACTGTTCCCATGAGGCACAGGGTCAGACTGATTTGCATATGGCCATGTCTGAACTGTGGTGGCAGAGTGGGCTAAAGAACGGTGATGGATCAAACCCGGAACTGTTGACTGGGTGTGAGTGTTTGATTGGTTCTGATGCTCCGTCCATCACCACCCCCTTTTGTACCGCTTTGTTCGCCATAAATTGGCAGGGTATGCTCAGACGTGAGTCCCTTGCTCACTTTGCCACTGGATTCAAGCAAGCCTGGCTGAAGATGGCTGAAATGCCAGAAACCGGTCCTAGGAAGCTTGTTTCCGGTCCAGGGAAGGCATGGCTTGGCAGTTCGGGCTGGACTGTTCCCATGAGGCACAGGGTCAGACTGGTTTGCATATGGCCATGTCTGAACTGGGGTGGCAGAGTGGGCTAAAGAACGGTGATGGATCAAACCCGGAACTGTTGACTGGGTGTGAGTGTTTGATTGGTTCTGATGCTCCGTCCATCACCACCCCCTTTTGTACCGCTTTGTTCGCCATAAGTTGGCAGGGTATGCTCAGGCGTGAGTCCCTTGCTCACTTTGCCACTGGATTCAAGCAAGCCTGGCTGAAGACGGCTGAAATGCCAGAAACCGGTCCTAGGAAGCTTGTTTCCGGTCCAGGGAAGGCATGGCTTGGCAGTTCGGGCTGGACTGTTCCCATGAGGCACAGGGTCAGACTGATTTGCATATGGCCATGTCTGAACTGGGGTGGCAGAGTGGGCTAAAGAACGGTGATGGATCAAACCCAGATCTGTTGACTGGGTGTGAGTGTTTGATTGGTTCTGATGCTCCGTCCATCACCACTCCCTTTTGTACCATCCAAAAACAATCATCACTGGCCTAGACACAGTGAACATACATCAGATCATCCACAAGCCCACACACATCGCTGGACACATCCTATATGTAATTTGTGCAAATACTGAACTAGTTACCTTTCAAACAATCACTCCAGTCATATGGTCAAACCACCATTTGCTTCCTTTGCAACATAAAAGCAAGACACCTAAAACCACCTTACATGCATCCATCTATCGACCTTGAAACAAACTCAGTTTTGAACACTTAGAAACACAACTAACATCCAGTACAGATCTAGACACAAGAAATTACGTTCAAAAACGATATGAGTGGCTACAGGAAGCTTTTGATATCCTAATACCGCTATGAACGACACAACAGAACAAAAGAAAACAGGCACCTTGGAGAAATACAAAGCTAAAAGAGAGAAAACAGCAAATTAGAAAGCTGCAACATACCTCGCTCAAAACAAACACCAATCAAGACAAACCTACAGAAACTTAACAGATTATACAAGCCAGTAATCAAAAAGCTGCAAATAAATACTATTCAGACAGAATTCAAAATGCTAAATGTGCAAATAAAGAGTTCTATAAAAAGCATTCGCTAAGATGTCACAATTCATTGAAAATAATTCCATACTTTCAGACTTCCAAACAGGAGTGGTCCAGGCAGAGCCACAGAATCTGCCCTCATGGCCATCTGGGATGACTTTAAGAACACAGTTGACCAGAAGGGTGTTGCTGCACTACTTCTCTTGGACCTCTCAGCTGCTTTTGACACGGTTGACCATGAAGCTCTAATACAAAGATTATATGAAGCCGGCATAGAGGGGACTGCTCTCAACTGTATCACATCCTACCTTCAAAACAGAACTAATACCACCCATATCCTCCCTGCCTCATCCAAACCGTACTTCACAAAAGCAGGGGTCCTTCAAGGCTGTATCATCTAACCCATGCTTTTCAACATCTACATGAAGTCATTACCGGCACCGATCAATCAATTTCACCTCTCATGCAATAACTATGCAGATGAAACACAAATACTCATTAAACTGGAAAGCCCCAAAGACAATGGAAACTCACAAATTTTCAGTTGCGTCAGAGCCGTTAATTAGTGGATGACATGGAGCCATCTCAAATTGAATGCTTCCAAAACGGAAAACTCACATGTGGCTATTGGAAAAATTATGACCAACTAGTCACCTAGCCTGACGATCTGGAAACACTGCCTGAAGTATCAAAGGAAATAAGAAACCTCAAAAAATTACCATGGACTCCAAGCTGTTAATGAATGCCCAAGTGGACAAACTAGCAAAATCAAGTTTCGTTACTATAAAAACTCTGTGACGCATCTTCCCCCACCTGGGATTTCCATACAAGGTCCCGGCTACTATCTCTCTTGTTCTGTCTAAACGTAATTATTTCAATAGCCTCTACCACGGATCATCTTTAACAACTATGAAAAGACTACAACAGATTCAGAACTGCCAGACTACTCTTACATATAAAACCACAAGCCCCCATCTCCCCTGCCTTGAAGACCCTACATTGGTTAGCGGTTACAGAAGATCCACATTCAAGCTGCTTTGATTCACCCACAAAGCGACACATAGAACAGGACCCTTCTTCATCAGGAATAAAATTGTCAAACACATTCAAGAAAGGAACCTCCGCTCCGAATAGGTAGCTCACCTCAAAATCACACCATACAAGAAACAAACCATAGGTGGCACATCCGACTCTGTTCAAGCAGCCTAATTATGGAACTCTGTACCCCATCATAATATCCACAGATAACTAACTGCATTATCTTCAGAAGACTACTCAAGAGTTGGCTCTTCCCATATAAGCACCATACTCAAACATAAATATGCAGCATATCCCTGTGTATATAAGCATTTATTTGGAATATATATGTGTATCTACATATGTGTATTGCTTGGAATAAATGTTTATAATAATTATGTTTATAAATATATAGATATTTGTTAGTTCTGCTCAACAAATGTACATATTACTTATGGTTATATTATTCTATGCTTAACATGCATATAGGTCACTGCATAAATAAGTAAATCTTTATAATAACTATCTATAATTGCTTCACTATTGAATTACAAAATATATGTTTATAAAAACAAATACATTAACTTAAAGTACAGCAGCACTTGAAAGTCTGAGTTTATGAATTATAACTTAAATCTACATATATTACCTTCCTTATACATATATACTTTCCATGTACTTATGTATCTTTATATGTATTACTTTACTTCTAATTCAGCATCTCCAGTGCACAACCCTATATCCCACCCTATACCTCTCTCAATATATATTCTACGTCCACTCTCTGACTCATCCCAAACCACATTCTACTACTCTCCCCAATGCACTTCCCTATTTCTCACCCTATAGCCTTCTCAATATATCCTCTACCTCCACTCTCTGACTCATCCCAAACCCCATTCTACAAAATAATCCTTTGTAGACTCTTCCCTCCTCTTCCCCTCCCTGCATCATCTCATACCTTTTTGATATTCAGATTTCCCAAACAAGCCTTTCTAAACCCTTCCCTCTGAATCTTCCCCCTCCCCCTCCCCTTTACTCATCCCAAACCTCCTACTGCTATGAGCTCGAAAACAACTTTCTAGACCCTTACCCCTTCTGTCCCTCCACTATCTTTTTCAATCCAACTAACAGACTAACATGTTTACCGCTCAAATTAATTTCATATTTCCCTATACTAATTCCCCAATAATCCTGTTTGGGTTCCGGAGTAGCGTGTTACCTGCCGAAAAGCACTTCAACATCTCATCAGAGGTAGCAAGTGCTATATAAATGCAAACCCTTCCCTCTTCTATCTCTCCACCTTCCTTTTTAAATCCAAATAACAAACTCACATGTCCACCACTCAAAATAATTTCATATCTCTCTATAGTAAGTCACCACTAATCCTCTTTGGGTTCCAAAGTAGCCCGCTAATCACCCAAATAGTAATTCGACACCTCGTCAGGGGTAGCAAGCTCTATATAAATGCAATTACAACAGAAAGCAAAGTCATTTAAAATTGTGACAAAATGCACACATCTGCCATAGTTACACGTACTAGGCCGCAAATTGCTGAAGTAGTACTACTAAAAGTCTAACTTACTTAGAAATGCTTAAACACATGAAATATTATTTCCTGAGAAGATGATATTATACAAAAATGTGGATATAACAAACTTGTTAAATTCTTGACTTCTACATAGAAATGTTTTTCATATTGAAGCTAACGTTTCAGAAAGTTTCACATGTTTCTGGAAAATGTTTATACTTGAGCAAACATAGCCTACTGCGTACATATTAGATTCAAAAGGTTAGAAGGGCACAAGAATACGGTAAAGGGATGCTGAATGGGAAGCTGAACCATGGTCGACATTCGTTGGAAAACCAGCAGAGCGATTTGCTATTGTTCTCTGTGTGATAAGATGAGGAGTGATCCTGTTCCCAGGAAAATATTGAACACTGATTGAATGGAATAAGATGAAAGAAGAAACTGTTGCCGACTTTCATAAAAATGTATTGTTTATATAAGTGTGTGTTCTTGGAGTAGGTCAGTGATCTTGTCCAGATCTTTTATTCCACTTACCCAGACCCTGTGTCTGATTGCTCTGACATTCTGATGAGTTTCTTGAATGCCTCTTCATGTGATGTTGTATTTTGATTTTTGATATATACTGAACTGATTAATTGCTCAAAAGCTTATGCTTTTTTTCAGTCTCTCTCAATTTAGAAATCTTTATGGGTTCTGACTGGCTCCTTTCTCCCATATTCCTAGAATAGGGATTATTTCCTTTATGGATCATGCTTATGGCTTTTATTCGATCTATGCATATTGATATGAATATGACTCTAAAATTTACATATTGATAAATTAGTTTGATGACCTAATAAAGATAACCTAGAAAAGATTTGGATCAAGAAAACCTTTAAAATTCACTCCTAACTCTCTTTATCGAATCATAATAATATTGATGATTGAAATGTTAACTTACTTGTTGTATTGACTTTCTCTTCGCGACCCAACGGCCAATGTCTGTCGGCCTGCTAGAGCAGGAATTAACCCGAAGGAATGATAAACCAGAAACTTTAAATTAACCCTGATTCTTGGTCCAACAACACTGAGTGGTGTGTGATGTGAGCACAGTACTAGCAAACTATAGTCAACAGAATGAAAAAGTGAGCAAGCTATACCCACCAGATTGCACATCCGGTGCGTTTCTGTCACACGTGATGCCGGCTGTGTTACACCATGTGATTTCTGCGCCACTGGAATGGAGTGACAACCTTTCCTGCACACAACAGTTATTTCATTCATTAAATCAATGGAGAAAACTCCCAGGAGTTTTCATCTTTAAAGCAAAAGTGTTCTGAATTTGTAAATGTGTCATATTTTTTAACCAGAGATTTGTATATTGCCAGAATCCATCATACCAATATTGTCTTTGGATATGGGAGTTCTACCTCTCATGAGTTCAACTAGACTAGACATTGTGCTCTCACTAGGGGTTATTCTATATGCTTATACCATTGAGAACAATTCATTAGCCAAATGCAACCCATTGTTATTGGCCAATTGTATAATACCTTTAACAATGCGATTAAAGCGTTCAACTGCTCCACTTCCTGCAGGATGGTACACAGAGGTGGTTTTGTGTATAATACCATTCCTCGCAAGGTACTTTTAAAAATTTTCAGCGGTGAATTGTGGACCATTATCACTTAGCATGTATTTAGGTAATCCCTCTCTAGTGAATACTTGGTCGAGGAACCTAATGATGTTACCTGAATCCGCCTTGTGGAGTATCTCTATTTCAGGCCAATTTGAGTACTACAATGTACACTTGTTCATTGTTTTTCCATAGGGGTCCCAATAAATCAATCCCTACTCTCTCCCAGGGCATACCAGGACTGGGCAAGGTATGTAAAGTAGGCCTGAGGGTAACTTTTGACTTATCAGAGTTTCACATTGAATACAATTTCTGACTTTTCTTTCAATGTCTAAGTCATAACCTGGCCACAAATACCAATTTTCAATTCTGTTCTTAGTTTTGTTGATACCTATGTGTCCTTCATGACAGATTTCTAGGATTTTGCTTCTTAAAGATTCTGGAGATACAACCTTCCCTTGTCTTAATATGAGTCCCCCTTCTAGGGACAATTTGTGTCTTAACTCCCAGAAAACTCTTAAATCTTTACGTACATGTTTTTTCCAGGCCACCCTTCTTGTATCATCTTGTTTACCCCTTGTAAATATACATCTTGTCCTACTGCTTCCTCCCAGTCTTGTTTGGTAATACCAGGGAATTCTTCCATGTGTTCTTCACTCTCAACCATTTGTTCCTGGTACATATTGCAATTCATAGTCAAAGTCTAGTAATCTTACTGAAATGCGAGCTAGTCTGGGTGAGGCTATGTATAGCCCTTTCCTAGTTACTAATCTGGTGAGGGGTTTGTGGACAATGCTTAATAATACTTTTTTCCCCCACACAAACTGGCGGAAATGCTCTAAACCCCATACGCATGCCATGGCCTCACGCTCTATTACCAAATATTTCTCCTCTGTGGGCGTTAATGAGCGTGACTCGGAGGCAATGGTATCCTTAGTGCCACTTTCATTTCTTTGGCTGAGGACAGCTCCCATACCCCTCCCACTAGCGTCTGTGGTGATGATACTAGCCAAATTAGGGTCAAAACCCTTCAAGGGGGGGCATTACAAATGTACTCTTTGAGTGAGATAAATGCTTTCTGGCAATCGGGTGTCCATTCAAACTTGTGTCTAAGTTTAAGTTGCTGCCTAATGTCATAAGGTTTGGTTGAGAAATCCTTCACAAATGTGGAATAGTATTCCACTAGCCCTAAGAATGCCCGTGCCTCCTCTATATTTTTGGGGACGGGTGCATCTTTTATGGCTCTTAGCAATTCTTTGTTTGGTTTTATGCCATCTTGTGTAATTTCATGCCCCAAATATTTTACCTGTGACCTTGCAAATTTACATTTCTTATACTCTGCAGTCATACCTTTCTCTTCCAACATGTTTAGCACTTTGAATACATTCTTGTCATGTACATCTCTGCTTTTGCCCATCACTAATAGATCATCCTGGAAAATAAGTAAATTTTCAAACCCTTCAAAAATTACATGCATGAGTCTTTGAAACATTGCAGCCACCGAGGCCAATCCAAAAGGAACTCTTTTGTACCTAAAGTATCCAAAGGGAGAAATGAAAGTGGTTAATTCCCTACTTTTAGGATGCAGGGAAACCTGATGATAGGCTGCACTAAGGTCGATGGTGGAGAACCACTTCATGTTTAGGTCAAGCCTAGAGCAGCGCGAGGAGAAGGGCCTCTTGGAATCCCTCCAGACTTTCATAAAACTTGTGCGTGTGGCTTTAGTTTTGCCACACATTCTATTGGCCTTTGCGTGTGGCTTTCAAAAATTGAAAGTACGCAATTGGCCAAAGGTGGGTGCATGTCCCGCCTTCTCTCTAAACGTTGACTCCCAAGGCCTAGGGGTCTCAGGAGCGAGCAGCAGCGCGGCTGGTTGCCAGCTGCATTCCTCACATTCCTGGCAGTCCGCGCACGCACCACTCAAAGGTCTTGTCTTCACACAAGCGTGCTATATCTTCCGCTTGCAATCTGCTCTTTTAATGTCGAGGAATTGTGACTGAGTCCACCTTTATTGCAGCTTGTCGGTCTCTTGACAGCAACAAGCTGCATCGCTCAAGCCGGAGGAGGCCTTTGTTAAAGTCCTCTGGACAAAGGAACACAGAAAATACACACTTCGTCATTATCAATGCGTCGCAAAAGACAGGCGTGCGTAGGAGGGTAGAAACACGCGGCCTTTCCGTTCTTCCCAGACTTAAACCGATCTCTAGAATCAAGAATACCAACGTGCGTGCTGGAGAACATTTTAGAACGCTTTTTGCCATTGTTCGTTCTTACTAACCGACGTCGTTTGAATGATTGTTGGTAGCCAGGGTCTTGTGGTGGCATCTGGAGAGCGGTTCTCTCAGTCACCTTCCCACAGTCGCTTATAACATTGATGCATCCACACAAGGTTGAAGTTTACGTTGCAGCCAGCCGTGGTGGCGTTGTTCAGCCCTGGTGTAAGGACATGCCTCAGCATAGCAGTGGGTTTATTTTTACGTGCAAGTGTCTTGCAGGGTGTAAATCACAAACTTGCACGTGGTACACACTTCTCAGACTTATCTGGGGCCTGTAAGCCATTGTATTAATAGTACCTGCTGCATTTTCTTTTTATAAAAACATGAAGAGCAGTGGTAAAATGTCCTGGGTGTTTCTCTCTTGTCAGTTGGGCAGCCTCATTATGCGGCTAAAATTAGGGCTGAGTCACTCACTTCTTACTCCTCTATTTTTAAACTCTTTTAGCACATGCATGTGCACGTGAAGTATGCACCTGAGACCCTGTTAACTCACTTAACCATTTAAACATGCCTTTATTAAATAAATGTGCGGGGTTCTTTTATATGTCCATACCAAGACGACACTAAAGGCCTTCTCTTGCTTAGCCACCAAACTGCTGAACAAGAGCACCGAATGCATAAGAACCAGCCCATCTCTTCCTGGCATACTAAAAAAATGTAGAAGAACAACTTTTCAGGTTCTTTCTGTTTCTACAGTTGTTTCCCTACCAGGAGGAGCCAGGTTCTAATTATGCAAGTGGCACAGATATGCAGTTTGGAAAGTTAATGTTAATTGTTCTATATAATTGAAATGCTCGATATAACACGCATGGTTCCTCAGCGGCTACGGCTACATTCAATAAATAAAGGAAATTGTGTTCGACCTTGATCCAGAACTTACATGATGCTTGCTTCTATAATCGGTGGTTATCGTGAAAATGGTCACGGATCCTGACCGAAGTTGTGTTTGCAAATTGCTGTGCACCAGGACGAGCAGGCCCATCTTTATTGCTGGTGGTGCCCGGAGTTACAATCTTTTTGCTGCCCCATCCACCCCCCATGACCTCCTTCTCAACTAATTCCCTCACTTCCTCCATCAGTGCCCCTCATCTCTTCCTAGCCCCTCTCTCACATTCATGTATTTTTTAGCACTACTTATAATAGTATTGGGTGTCAGAGCACATTCAATCACACATTATATAGAGACAATAAATCATACATGTTTAAATCAGTCTATGGGAAATGTTACATAAAACAATGTATAACCTTCTAACCTATACTGTGCAGTTTGAATGCAGTTCTTTGAAGACAGTGCTATATTAGGATTGTAATTTCTAAACTAAAAGTAACAAAAAGATCTCTGTGACAAAAGCAGTAGACCTCTGAGCTATCCACAGAAAATACAGCTGTGTGATCTGCATGTTACACGTTCTTTGCAGCATGTGTATCAACCGTCTGCACTACTTTATGTTGTCAGACTGCCACTAGACAAAACTCCATCTCTCTCCAGGTAGAAAGTTAATCACCAGAGTTTCTCGAAATTTTTATTGTTTCCTGAAAACTGCTGGCACAGAAAGAACTCAGCAGCAGGTGCATAGAAAGAACTCAGCAGCAGGTGCTTGTAAACCCATAAGTTATTTCTAAACACAGCGCCACCACCCCTCCTCCAGTACTCAACATCAGGTGTGGCAACACTGGCCACACCGCCCGAAACCCAGGCCTGAGGATGATGGATTTAGGCCCAGATCTCTGTACTGGGGTGAATGTATGACATTGTTCTGCATTCTGTCCATCAGCTGTTGTTTTCGCATTTGTTGCCCTGAAGATGAAGCACCTCTTGGTTGTCTACTGGTCACACCGCCCAAATACCAGCCCTGAGGATGAAGCACCTCTTGGTCGTCTTCTGGGAGCCAAGAGTAAACATTTTACCTCCATCTCCAAATCACTGTGCTCCTATACCCTGCCACATGCTGTCTTTCACAATGCTGCTGATTCCAATTTGTTGTAAATTGCCATGTCCACCATAAAGCTAATGTTGTTTGCATGTTCTAATACTTCTCTGTACGTTCAACTACTGACTTTGCTTCAACTCTCCCAGTGAATTCACATTTCCTCCCTTCACCTTGTTCCCTTGCCATAAACGTTGCCACCTTCAAACCATCTCCAAATCAATGCACTAAACTTACTAAACCTCAACTCCTACCCTAACCTAAATTCAAGTTAATTACAGGGTAACAATGATTTAAAATAATACGTTACCTTGTTATAACAATAAACCTAAACACGGCCTTAAGTGATATTCATTTAACAAATGCTTATTATAATAACGTAATGCTAACCCCAACACCCAACTGTTATATATTATTGTATCCATCAACGCTGTGGTCGTCCCCCCTTAACAAAAAAAAGCTATAACAAACAAACATTAGAACACACAGGAAGAATTTTACAGCATTACAAGAATAAAAAAACTAGAAGACATTTGTTCTGTTAATTCCTTTTTAATAGGGTCATCAGTTTTACATAATATCTTCTTGGTTTTATGTAAAATAAAATTATACAATGCTTTTTTATTACAACTTTACAACATGCTGCACAGTAGCCACACTGCTCTACACCATATCTTAAAAACATTGGCAAAGCCAATAGCTGTGGCTAAACACTTATAAGGTCCCAAAGGCGAGACCAATTGGATATGCCAATGCTTGTTTTAGTGAGAGCTAGCATGTCATTAATCTTGGATAGTGGAAACTGGTCCACCATAATGTTTTGGTTTAGGTCATGCAAGTCAATGCATAATCTTAATTTGCCATTGGCTTTCCTGGCCACGACTAAAGGTGCAACCCATTCTGAAGATTCAGCATGTTCTATTGTATTGTAATTGTATTGTAATTGGATTTATATAGCGCTTACTACCCCCGATGAGGCGTCAAAGCGCTTTTTCGGCAAGTAGCACGCTACTCAGGGACCGATAAAGGATTAGTGTTGAATTAGTATAGTGAAATAAGAAAGTAGTTTAAGTGGTGGATAGGTTAGTTAGTTATTTGGATTCGGAAGGATAGCAGAAGGATAGAAGAGGAAAAAAGGTTTGTATTTATATAGTGCTTGTTACCCCTAAAAGGGTGCTGAAGTGCTTTTTTTGGCGAGTAGCACGCTACTCCGGAAACCCATAAAGGATTAGTGGTGAATTAGTGTGGTGAAATATGAAAGTAATTTGAGTGGTGGATATTAGTCAGTTATTTGGAGTGAGAGGGATAGCGGAGGGATAGAAGCAGAAGAAATGTTTGCATTCAAATAGCACCTGTTACCCCTTATGGGTGTTGAAGCGCTTTTTAGGCGAGTAGCACGCTACTCTGGAACCCATAAGGATTAGTGTTGAATTAGTATAGTGAAATATTAAAGCAATTTGAGTGGTGGTTATGTTAGTCAGTTATTTGGATTGAGAAGGGTTGGGGAGGGGTTGAAAAGGAAAAAAGGTTTGTATTTATATAGCGCTTGTAACCCTGATGGGGTGTTGAAGTGCTTTATGGGCGAGTAGCACGCTACTCTGGAACCCATAAAGGATTAGCGGTGAATTAGTATATCGGAATATGAAATTTGAGAAGTGAACATATTAGTCTGTTATTTTGATTGAAAAGGATCGTGGAGGGATAGAAGAGTGAAGGATTTAGATTTTTTTGTAATTTAGATTTTTTTTTGGGGAGGTCATAGCAGTAGGCGGAGGCTTTTGGATGAGTAAAAAAGGTTGTGGAGGGGAAGAGTCAGAGGGAAGAGTTTAGAAAGGTTTCTTTTGGGGGATCGGTATAGTAAAAGAGGTGTCAGATGATGCAAGGATGGGCAGAGTAGGGGAGAGTCTAGAAAGGGTTATTTTGGGGATCATAGTAGTTGTATGGGGATTGGGATAAATGAGAGGGTGGATGTAGAGAATATATTGATAGATGTATAGGGTGAGAAATAGGGTAGTGTAATGGAAAGAGTAGTAGAAAGAAGTAAGTATAAGATGAGTCAGAAAGTTGGGCTAGAAGATATATTGAGAGAAGTATATGCTGAGAAATAGGGTAGTGCATTGGAAATGATAAATATATAGATCCATAAGTACATTAAAAATATATAGATGCATAAAGGAGGTAAGTGTATGTAGATTTAAGATATTGCTAGAGGTACAAGATGAGAAATAGGGTAGTGCATTGGATATGCTTTTTCAGGAGAAAAGTAACAAACACACAGATCCAAGTACATGGAAGGTACATAGATGCACAATGGAAGCAAGTACATGTAGAACAAAGATGCACCAGATAAACTCCGGTTTTCAAGTGTTATTGTACTTTAATTTTTTTTTTTAAACAACATAATTGCTCTACATGTTTATACAAGGTAATACACAAAGATAGATACACATCTATAGTGAAAATAAATGCTTATATACAGAGGGGTATGCTGTAAATTTCTGTTTGCTTATGGTGCTTATGTGGGGAAGAACCAATTCTTGAGTAGTTTTTTTAAGATAAGGTGGCTGTCTGTGGATCTTATGTTAGGGGGTAGAGAGTTCCATAGTTATGCTGCTTGAACAGAGAAGGATGTGCCACCCATGTTTTTTTCTTTTATCTTGGGATTTTGAGGCGAGGTGCCCCTTTAGAGTGGAGGTTCCTTTGATGAATGTGTTTGGTGATTTTATTCCTGATGAAGAGTAGTCCCATTGCATGTATTGCTTTGTGGGTGAAACAAAGCAGCTTGAACATGGATCTTCTGGCAACCGGTAACCAATGCAGGGCTTTCAAGGCAGGTGAGATGTGGTCTCGTGGTTTGATATGCAAGGGTAGTCTGGCAGCGAGTTCTAAATCCATTGTAGTCTTTTTTAATGTCGTTAAAGGTGATCTGTGGTAGAGGCTATTGACGTAATCGAGTTTGGACAGATCAAGGGAGATGTTAGCTTGGACCTTGTGTGGAAATCCCAAATGAGGGAAAATTCGTTGCAGCGTTTTTATAGTGACAAAGCTTGATCTTGCTAGTTTGTCAATTTGGACATTCATCGATAGCTTGGAGTCCATGGTCATTGCTAGGTTTTTTGCTTTCTTCGATAAGGCAGTGAACCCAGTTCATCTGGCCAGGCGGCAAATGGGTCATAATGTTTCCAATCACCACACATGAGTATTTCCATTTTGAAAGCATTCAGTTTGAGATGGCTCCAAGTCATCCACTGATCCACGGCTCTGAGACAACTGAAAATTGGGGATTTTCCAATGTCTTTGGGGCATTCCAGTTGAAGGAGTATTTGCTTGTCATCTGCATAGTTATAAGACGTGAGGTGAAATTGATTGATCAGTAATGGTAGTGATTTCATGCAGATGTTGAAAAGCATGGGCGAGATGATAGAGCCTTGAGGGACCCCTGCTTTTGTGGAGTATGGTTTGGACAAGAAAGGTGGAGTATGAATGACATTAGTTCTGTTTCGAAGGTAGGACGCGATCCAGTCTAGAGCAGTCCCATCTATGCCGGCTTCATAGTCTTTGTTTCAGAGTGTCATGGTCAACCGTGTCAAAGGCAGCCGAGAGGTCCATGAGGAGTAGCGCAGCAACCCCATTGCAGCCTACTGTGTTCTTCAAGTCATCCCAGATGGTAAGGAGGGCAGATTCAGTGCCTCTTCCCGGACGAAATTCTGTTTGGAAGTCTGAAAGTATGTCATTCTCTTCAATGAATTGTGACATCTGGGGGAACGCTGCTCTTTCTATCGGTTTGCCAAGGAAAGTCCATTTGCAATGCGTCTGTAGTTGTCAGGGTTCAGCGGGTTCAAGTTTGTTTTCTTCAGTAAAGGGCGTATGTTTGACTTTTTGAGTTCTTCTGGAAATATTCCAGTAGTTAAGGAATCATTTATGATCCTCCTTACTGGAGTGGCAGCAGAGGTTGTTAAAAGAATTGTCTTTAAAGTTTGTGGTGGACACGGGTCAGAAGGGCTGCCGGCAGGCCTGCTTGCTTTGACCAGGTCCATAAATTTATCGTGTGAGATATGTTGGAAGGAACGGAGAGGCTGGGTTAGAGTATTCTTGGATTGTTGTTTTGTACAAGGGTTAGTGCTGGTGTTTTGTTTCTGTTTTAAGTATGAGTCCAATGTGTCTGCTTTGTCCGTATAATGATTTGCTAGTTTGTCTGCGAAATCTTGAGTAACAGGATTAACCCTGGGCGTAGTTTGCGTAGTAGCGCTACGCGTAGCTATGCGAAGTGCACTTCGCACTACGTGAGATACACGTAGCACTACGCGAACTGCGTAGTGCGCTGTTCGCGATGATTGCACAGTGCCGGTTGCTTGTCCGCACTGTGCAATCATTGAAAACGGCATCTTGCACAGTGCGAGCTGTCGTTTTCTGCCGCTCGAGAAGATTTTTACTCGAGCAGCAGCTTTCTCAACGCGGACTGGTAGTTTCTCATCGTGAACGGTCACGAGCATACACGACCACTCGCAATGAGAAACCTGATCTCCCAGCATTGAGAATTTCACCGGGAAGTTTATTTTCCACGCTCGCGATCAGCAACTTGATGTTGCTGATCGCGAACGAGAAAAAAGTCTCGCCGGGATGTCATTTTGCTCACCCGCGGTCGCCAATTTGACGTTGAGGACCGCGAACGAGCAAAAAAAGCCAACTACTCTACACAATTTTGCACTGTGCTACGTGCAATTCGCGTAGCGCGAAGTAGCACAAACTACGCAAACTTTGCAAGCGTAGCGTAGTTGGCCGCCCAGGGTTAAATAGGATGATTTCCTGCTAGGCATTTGGTCTGCGAAATTCATTGAGTATTTTATAGAATTCACATTTAGCATTTTTAAATCTGTCTGAATAGTACCTTTTCTTAGCTCTTTTGATAGCTGACTTGTATAATCTGTTAATTTTCTGTAGGTGCAGTTTGTCTTGAGCCAGGTACTTTGCAGCTTTCTAATTTGTTGTTTATGTCTTTTATCTCTATGTTTCTCAAAAGTGGCTTTTTTTCTTTTCTTTTGTTGTGTTGTTTTGAGTGGTATCAGGATGTCAAAAGCTTCCTGTAACCACTCATATAGTTTTTTAACAGAATTTATTGTTTCTAGATTTGTACAGTATGTTAGTTGTGTTTCTAAGTGTTACAAATTGAGTTTGTTCCACGGCCAATAGGTGGATGGATGTAAGGTATTTTTAGGTGAGTCGCTTAGTGTTGTTTTATGTTGGAAAGCAAGCAAGCGGTGGTCTGACCATGTGACTGTAGTTATAGTTTGATAGGTAACTAGTTCAGTATTAGCAAACATGACATCTAGGATATGTCCAGCGATGTGTGTGGGTTTGTGGACAATCTGATGCAGGTTCAGTGCGTCTAGGCCAGTAATTATTGTTTTTGGATGGGTCATATTGGGTTTGTCAGACCAAATGTTGAAAGCATAGGTTGGAGTTTATTGTTATCAGGTTTGAAACTGTGTCTAGAATTGCGTCTGGGAATGCCGCCTTGGTAGGTGGAGGTCTGTAAAGAAGCAGGAAGTTACAGGAGGAAGACGGTGTAGGGTTGCACCTGGTGAAAAGAGCCTCTCAATTCTTTATGGTGATGTTGTCAACTTTAGTGATATGTAATGTTTGCCTGAACACAACAGCTAGACCACCTCCTTTTTTGCCTATTCAATTTTGGGTGCTTGTTTGACACCCAGAGGAATGGCTTCATGTAGGACTGAAGCCATATCATCTCCCAACCATGATTCAGTTATGAATAGTATGTCTGGTTTTGCATCGGTGAGAAAGTCACAGATGTGATGTTTGTTTTTAGGGCGGTATTGAGCATTTATTAGTAGACAGTTTAGAGAATGTGCTTTGGTGATAGTGAGACTTCGTTTTGTAGAAGAGTGAGCAGTATTGTGTGGGGTTGTAGCAGGTGTGATTTTAGTGCTGGTATTATCTGTATTAGGATAGCAATCGTATAGCTATTCTGTATCATGTTCCTAGACCAGCATGCTAAGAAGGCATTTTGATGGGTCTGCGTGTGTATGTGGTGGAGATGTTGTTTGAGAGTGAGTTGGTGTGCTGTGTTGTTTTCGTGGTGTAACATTGTTGTGCGGTAGACATGAGGAAGCGAAGTTGTGAGGTGTGGCACATTTCTTATATTGTTTGCATGTGTTTAGGGCGGAAGGTGTATGAGTCAGGGGTGGTGGTGCAGCATGTGGGTCATATAGTGAGGTTCTAAATTGTCCAATGTATGAGAGACGTTTGGAAGAGAGTTGCTGTGTTGCTGTATCTGTGTTAGGTGTGGTGGAAGAGAGAAAGCTTGGATTTGAAAGAAAGCCAGATCCCACAGTTTCAGTTCCCTACTAAAGGGAGCCCTACGGAGAACCCTCTGAACTACCCTTACCCGGATCCCTGCAGTGTAGGTTAATCAAATATGGCAACTGGACCTTTTATCTCCCCCTGCATTAAAACTTGAGACAGGGCCCCCCCCAACTCGCCTCCCAAAAGCCGCTTCTCCCAATCAGGCTGCGTGCTGTAGGTGAGCAGCATAATAATAAAATTGTAAGCCCAGGACCGCCAAGCCCACATCCTCCATGTCCCGTTTCAATGTAGCAAGCACCACTCTACTAAGCCTACCTGCCCATAGAAGTATCACTAAAAGGCCAGCCAACCATCGTAAAAAGCGATCCTTAAGTGGAAACAAAGAGTTCTCCGCAAGATACAGACATCTTGGAGAAAGGCCATTTTTGCTATCACCACTCTGCCCATTAGAGAGAGGGGGAGCC
This sequence comes from Triturus cristatus, assembly GCF_964204655.1. NCBI lineage: Eukaryota > Metazoa > Chordata > Amphibia > Caudata > Salamandridae > Triturus > Triturus cristatus. Next base: position 1,638,640,455 of record NC_140589.1, read on the forward strand.
GATTCCAGAAGGGTATGGAATTTTCCAGGCCAGAGAACACCCTGTCAATATTTTGACTCTGGTGCTGGACCTGCATAGGTAACCCGAATTCCCAACTCCCAAATTCCCTCCAATTCCCAATGGAGGCCCACAACTGGTAGCTTATGCAGCTGTTTCCCAGTCAGTCCGCACAGGTGGAACACCAAAGAATTACAAATGTTGAGTTTTAGTCCCGAAACATCTCTAAAACCACCCAGATGCCTCATCAACAACGGGATGGACTCTCCCAGCTCACAAACGTACACCAGCACATCATCCGCTTAGAGCAAGGCTACATAATTATTATTCCCTACCCAAATGCCCTAAGGTGCCATTTCTGTGCGCAGCAATAGTGGGAGCTGCTCAATCGCCAAAGCAAACAAAAGAGGAGAGAGTGGACAACCCAGATGAGTGCCCCTCCCTACTGGCCAGGACTCTCAAAGCTGCCTTCCCACCCTGATATGTATAGAGGGCTCAGTGTATAGAAGCTAAATCCAGGCACAAAAATTGGGACCGAACCCCATACCCTTCAATGCCGCCATGAGAAATGCCCACTCCACTGTATCAAATGCCTTTTCTAAAACCAATGAGATCAGTGCTATCTCCTGCTCTCTATCCTGGGCAGCATGGAGCACGTGTGAATGTACGAATGTTATGAGCAGTACTGCGCAGAAACCACATTGGTCCTCATGGACCAGATCTCGGATAACCTCCCCCAGTCGTGTCGCCAGAATCTTGCACAAGATTTTTAAATCAGTATTAAGCGTAGTTAGGAGCCTGTAGGTGGATGGGTCCACAAGAACCCCTCCAGGTTTCTACATTAAGCATACCACTCCCTCTCTCATAGTCTGCGATAAATGCCTCTTAACTTTAGCTTCCCGATAAACCTCAAGCAGTTTCTCTCTCACTTAATTGACTTTACCCCTGGTGTGGTTTGGGGAAGGACACACATGCACCTGGTCCCGATTTATACATAGTGCTCTACCTAGAGCTTCGGAGTCGGGAGATTGGTCTGGGTGTATGTTAAGCTGCTGGTCTGTACCGGGCATTGGTATATTATAAATATATATATCTATATATATATATATTTTATGTATAATAGGTAGGCAGAGAAAGGAGTCTCTGTGGGTAACTTTGCCACGGGTGGTGGTCCATGGCAATCCGAGGACTGGATGCCCCATTTTAGGATGCAATATTTTACAATTTAGGAAGTTTCTGCTCGACAAATTTCGGATTGGGTGGTTCATACCCAATAGGTGATATTGTATACGGTAATCAGGTAGTCAAGATGGTTGCAGAACATAACTCTACTTCGTCCTCATCATGACTCATTAATATTTGTATTATTTTGAACTGAATTATGAGTTATGAGTGTTTAAATTGAAAATTGTTTTGTAGTAACTGTGATGCTAAAATGTATCTCTCAACCAGATGTTGAGTGCCCGGACAATTGTTCTTGTACCTTGCGCTGGTGCATTGGTATTTCTATAAGTGAATTTAAGAGAGGGAGGCACACACATTGGTCACAGATAAAACTGGCAGGGTCATCTACAAAGGATATTTGTGTGTGTGTGAATGTATATATTTGTGTATATATTAATATGTACTTTCTTAAAATGTTTAAAACTGACTAGATAGATAGATAGATAGATAGATAGATAGGTAGATAGATAGATAGATAGATAGATAGATAGATAGATAGATAGATAGATAGATAGATAGATAGATAGATAGATAGATAGATAGATAGATAGATAGATAGATAGATAGATAGATAGATGGATCGATCAAGTCAGATTTACTCATTTTCAGCACACACTGCTCTGCAATGAAAGGCAGTTCGACAAATGCATGAGACTGGCAATGTGTGGTGTCTGTTTTTTCTGTGTTGCTTCCTAGCACATTCAGCAACAACACAGATCCACTAGTTATTTTTTGGACTGCGTTATAGTGGTTGAAATCAAAATCTGCTGGAAAGGAGTTAAATAGTTCTAGAGATAATGGTGAACAAAAGTCAAACATATATGGAACATGGAATTCTCTCCCATTAGAAATACGAAGCATTCAGGATTTAGGACCCTTCAAGAAACGGCTTAAAATCTTTCTTTTTAACTAGCTGATCCATGCATTCCACTCCCCCGGGTTTTTGATAACTGCACGCGCCAGGACACTCTTGAGTATTTGAGCGCGCTATAAAACCCTTTATAACATAACATAACATAACATAACGAGGACATGAAAGAAGGCAAAGTGAGGATGACCCAAGACTGTAAGCTGATCAGATAAATATTAGGAAGCAAGAAAATATAGACATTTTAAAGCCAATGTATAGCTATTGAAACTGAGAATGAGAAAAAATAGTGAACCAAAGAGGACAGGTCTAATAATAAGTAATATGAGCCAAATAATGAGACCAAAAATAATACAGACAGCGAAGAGAAGTATAAAATTAACATTTAGAATGGTATAGTAAAGTAGAACAACACGCAGCAAGCATAAATAGCTGAGGCCAGATAGGATACGAGCACATAGGAGGTGTTAAGCAGATGAATGTTAATCCAGTATTCCTGAAGCATGCCGATCCGAGTAATGTATATGTTATGTTTTCGAAAAGCCAGACAAATTAAAAACAAGCATTTGCAAGGCCATTGGGTTGGGCCTATGCAAGAGCTATTGGGTTTGCCAATGTCTTTTATTCATGTTGTACAGCAGTGTGGCTGCATGGCTAAATGTTATTTAAAAAGTGATATGACAGGGGCAGAGCTGGCTGTGTCATAGCTTTTTTTTTCTTATGACTGGTGGGGGTGAGAAACACAGATAGCGAGAGTGACAGTATTAAGGAATGGACAACACTGAGAACAACAAAGGGTAATGGAGTGAAAAATTTGCCCTGACGTAGTCAATGCTGGCTGTGGCATAGAGCTTTTTATGTCTCCCCTGACCCAGCGCATGCGCTGGTCTGGCGAGACTTATTGAGAGGGCTCCAAAAAGTGCTACCAGGCCAGCCTAGAGCTACAGTGCATGTGCGCGGGCGCGCGTGCAGCGCTTTACCGCGATTACTTTCACTTTCGCGGCCGCTTTGATGTTTGATCACGATCGCGATCACTTTCACTTTTGGCATAGCCAATAGGTTTCGCTTTTGGGACCTTATAAGTATTTAGTTATGCAACTGATGCATGGCTAAACACTTATAAGGTCCCAAAGGCGAGACCTATTGGCTATGCCAATGCTTGTTTCTATGGTGGGTGGGGGTAACACAGACAATGGGAGTTTGATTGGTGGGAGGAGAAGAAGTAACATGGACAAGGGGGCGGTATGGTAAAGAAACAACATAGACAGCAGGTGTGGGTGTGGGAGGGGAAGAAGCAACATTTGTGGAGTAGGAGAGGAAGAACCAACACAGAGATGGGAGGGTAAAAAGCAACAAAGGAAGTGTGAAGGACGAAGCAACATGCTAACAACGGGACTGCTAATGGGAGTCCTTCAAACAAGGGATGCTTTGAGGAAGTCCATCAGTCAACAATGTCGTTCAAAAGAAAAGTCAGAGTTGACACAGAATACACCTATTCTGAAAAAATCAGCGAGTCAAACAAAGCAACACAATCTGCTTTGCAGTTTGTGAACTCAATTTCAACAACTTATGCTCTACATATGTTAAACTTCCTTTCCAGGGTCTGAAAGGGGAATTATAGTTTGGAAATGCCCCAGAAGTTGTTAACTGCCTTGGTCAGCATTCACAAAACGAGGCATAAAAATGGTCACCCGTTTAAATTATTTGTACAGTTCGGTGCAGGTTTTGTCAGAGGCTACCAAAGTAATATGAGATCAAAGAGTGTTTTTTCCAACGAAATTTGAGAAATAATTTAAGACTACAGAGTCTCCACAGTCGGAAAGTTACTATTCATAATATACTTTTATGAGTACGAAAAAATCGTAAACTTACACAAAAGTGTATGTACGCTTACCTTTGCGAATCAGGCCCTATGTGTTTACCATTAATGTATGGCGTAAACATGTTTGCTCCATTAAAGTGTTCAATTTAACATTCCACCAAAGAATATGAAAGATATGACCCTTGTCTCACTGGCAGGTTAAATAAAAGTCAAAGAACATGGACTCTTGTCATATATTAATAGAAAGTAAGGTATATGTTCCAACTAGTGGTTTCAGTGCCCGTTTGTCGCAATGTGCCTGAAAAACAAGTACAGAGTGCACTGAAAATAAGCATGCTAAAAGTAGTAATCCCTGTGCAGCATCCCAGGATGTATGGGCAGGATCCTTGGATGTGTGTACAGTATCTTCGGATGTATGGGCAGTATTCTGGGATGCATAGGCAGTGTTCTGGGCTGGATGGGCAGTATCTTCGGATGTATGGGCAGTGTTCTGGGATGCATTGGCAGTATCCTGGGCTGGATGGGCAGTATCTTCGGATGTATGGGCAGTGTTCTGGGATGCTTGGGCAGTATCTCTGAATGTATGGGCAGTATCCTTGGATGTATGGGCAGTACCCTGGGATGCATGGGTAGTATCAAGGTTGGATTGGCCGTACCGGGCATTGGGGGTTTCCCCAGGCGGCTGGAATTGTGGGGGGCGCTTTTGTTACTGGAGGGCGGTTTTGTAGCAGTGCAGCAGTTTTAAAAGCACTGCAGAATTCCTTATATATCCAACAGTTTTCAGGAAACAATAAAATAACTCTGGTCATTAATGTACCTGATGGAGAGATATCAGAGTTTTTGTCTAGTGGCAGTTTTGAGTCATCTAAGGTAGCACAGAGGGTTAATATGCCGCCGCAAAGAGCGTGTACTATGCAGATCACAGAACAGTATTTTCTGTGCATAGCTCAGTGGGTTACTGCTTTAAGCCCCCACGTAGTGGTTGGGTTCGCTTGCTGCGCTTCATTGCTACTCACCATATGGTACTTGTCTGACAAAATTTGCCAGTGTTGCTTTGAGTTTCCAGGCCAGCCCTGGGCAGAATCCTTGGATTTATGGGCAGTAGCTTTGGATGCATTGGCAGTATCCTCAGGGCAGTATCCTGGGCTAGATAGGCAGTATCCTGGGATGCATGGGCAGTATCCTTGGATGTATGGAGAGTATCCTGAGATGCATGGGCAGTATCCTGGGCTGGGTGTGCAATATCTTGGGAGGCATGGGCAGTATCCTTGGCTATATGGGCAGTATCCTCAGAGGCATGAGCAGTATCCTTGGATGTATGGGCAGTATCCTGGGATGCATGGGCAGTATTCTTGGATGTATGGGCACCATCTTGGGATGCATGGGCAGTATCCTTGGATGCACTAGCAGTATCCTCAGTTGTATGGGCGGTATCCTAGGATGTCTGAGCCGAGTATCACTGATACAAAGCGTTATTCATCCCAGCGGGAACTAGTGTGTGTTGGGGATGGGGTGACCAAGTGCAGTGACCAGCAGGGATTGTCCTTCATGGGTTATGATTGAGGATTGGCTTCTGTCCAAGACAAGATACTAAATTATTAAAGCAGGGAAGGTGACTGGCTGCTGCTTCCATCTGTGGCAATACATAGCACCGGCCCATCTTTGGCGGCTGCTAAAGTCCCACTGGAGAGGAACATGCAAGGTGTACCGTGTGCAATACACTGTAGCCGGGCGACTGTACATAATTGTTGTGCAGGTCTTACTTGACCTCTGTATTATTTAACACTGCCAAATGGCTGTGTCTGCTAGAGGGGTTGTGAGAGTGCACCGGAGGAAGCTCTGCTTGGCTTGTAACTGTGCTGAGGTGTCTCTGTGCTTCCCCTTTGTCAGGGATCCTTTGCCAAAAGGATCGTCACTGTCTCGGTATTTCAAGGATTTATGCCAGCAATTGTTAGACGTGAGCTGTGGTGTATACTTGACACATGACTTGTCCTGGAAGCGTGTTAGTGGTATGGGTGCCTTTGAATCCATTACTATAAATGCATGTATTTGCCAGCTACGGCTCTCCACCAGGCTGCGCTACGCTGGAGTCAGCCACCTTTGCACTCTCCCAGGAGCAACGAAAGAAACACACCAGACACAGCAGTTTTCTCAGGAACAGATAAAGTGTATTTGTAGCAGGGGCGGCTCCTCCGCTAAGGCGGAGGAACGTCGCCCCACTGCTCTCAGAGCAGGAGAAAGGAGACATAAAATGATAATAACCTCATTATCATTTCATTTTTCACTATGGGGCTGGGTTAGAGCGGGTCGGGCTGGTGGCATGGGAGAGGAATGGTTTGCACAATCCAAGTGGGCATGACTGCTTGGCCGGCTGTCTTGGGTCAGCCAAACAGGCATGCGCACTTTGCATGTTCCCCGCCAGGCTGCAATGCACAGCCTAGTGAGGAACATGCACAGGCTCCCACTGACTGTCTAAGTGCCAAACCACGGCGCTCAGACATTCACAATGCTACATTGCAGCATTGTGATTGGCTTTGGGGAGGGAGCCTGGGTGCTTCCTGTTTGCAACGGAAGCTGAGGAGAAATGGCAGCATCGGAAGAGTCCTGAGCTGAGGAAAGACTGCGGCCGGTAAACGGTAAGCGTTCTTTTTTAATTTTTTTTGTAGGAGTTTGTAATGACATGCAAGCATTTGTTCTAGGTTTGAGTGCCACCTTCATAGAGCTTTGTGGAAGGCACTCTCTGTCATCTCTAACCATTTCTAAGCATTTATTAGACGTTCAGTATGACGACTGCAGGGCAGGCACCTGGCACATGCTGGGGGTCTTCTGAATTTAGAGTCTTATGTCAAGAATGCACACCTGAATGTTACAACTACACTAAGGTTCTGGAAGTTAGTAGCACCAAGACCAAGCACCCTGAACAACGTAGGCAAGTTAAGAAATATTCACTATTTATCTTCCTTGTACTACAGGCAGCAGTGTGTCACGTCAATGTCACTGTTTAGTGAGATTTCTAACACACTACAGCATCTGTGAGAAACATGATATACCTTAATAGTGAGTTGGCTGTTGCCAGTGACTCTAAAACATTATGTGCCAAATTTATCAAGATATTGCATTGCCCTTGCTTCACGCAAGCAAATGCAAAACCTAGAGTGAGATTTACCAAGCCACGGAAGGCCACCTTGCATGGTCCTGCGTGACTTGGTAAATTTGGGGTAAGTCAAGGCAGCGCAAGTCGCTGCCTTGCGTTACTCTGCCCTCGTTCCATGGGTGGAGTGTGAGTGTTCCCGTGCATCTATCCTTGGTTTTCGGTGCATTCCCAGATTTACCAAGACAGGTAAACCTAGGAATGCGACAAAATACTATACCTTCCCTGGGGAGGTGCAATGAGGAGAAACATCTTTATATCTCCTACTTTTTTCCTCTTTCTTTTTTATTTTTTTATTTAAAAAAATCTTTATTGAAGGCAATCATTGTTAAACACAGCATGGTGCCTACAACCCTGGTCGGGCCAGCAGCGTAGAGGTTAACAAGGACATCAGTATAACCAGTGTGTGGGTACACAGCAAGCCGCCTACCACCACTTCGGGATGGCCACTTCAGGTTAAACATTGCACAAAAAACTGATCAAGCTGTAGGAAGGCCTTCCGGCCATGTGGAGCGTGAGGCAAAACAGTGTAACCAGGAGCTTGCTAGTTCAATGTTCCTGGACCCCAGGAGGATACAACCAAATGTGTAGGGTCGGGGGGTGGACGTGCCCCCGCAGGGGTGCCCATCCCTAAGCGACCCATGTAGTACTTATTGTCCCACTGTGTCTGATGTCCTACGCATTCGTGTGCATGGGTGGTAACAAGGCAAGGGTGGCATTAACAAAGAAAAAAGAACAGTAACAATAATGTAGTAGTAACTGTACATGTCGTGGTGTGATATGTGGTGTGGGGCGTCTCGCGTGTTCCAAGCAGTAGTGCGTGTGGGGACAGGGGGGTTGGTAGATAACCATGGTGCCCGGGTCCACCCATGAAGGCAAGGCATAGACGCCTTTCAATCACTTGGGAAAAGTTGCACGGCCCTCAGCTTTGGTTTTTCCTCTTTCTAAATGTGCTGCATTCTGTATCACACTTAGAAAGAGGAAAATGCCTCTGTGGTTTGTTTTTATGGAAGAAGGTGCACCTTCCTGCACAAAAACAATCCTGAGTAAAACGCAGGCACCCTTGTGCCATGGCGCAATGTTGCCTGTGTTGGCGCAAGGCAGCATATTGTGCGCCAGCACAAGGAGAAGACAAGAATGCAGCATATAATGTTAAATAAGGCACATTCCTGCCCTCTCCTTTTCACGCAGCGCAGCAAGGTGTCTTGCTGCATTGTATGAAAGCATGTTAAATTTGGTCCTCTACGTATAGCACTGTTGAAAATAAGTTTGCGTAATACGTATGTACATGGATTGGTGTATTTAGATGTACATCGCTATATCTATATCATGACCTTCATGTCCACGTATAAATATAAATGGAACATTTTGGTGGACTTAGGCTGTCTTGACTTCCAAGTGCTGTAAAAGAATTAGACTGTAAGTCATGGTGTTTTACTTTACACGCGGTTGCCATGTTTCTGTCCTGAGCAAGGGAGATAAATATTTAAGTATGTTGTTTAGAGTCCAGGTAGCTTCAGGCTGCAGAGAGCACAATGGGTCCTGGCAGTAAGCACAGGGACTGCCGCTAAAATTACAAATGAAAACGGTAATTAAAGCCATACATCCGTGTCATGTCCGTGTTACGGGGTTGGTCGGAGGCCTTTTACTGTCCATGAAGGCCCCTCTGAAGGCTCAGATGATAAACCAGCCCCTGCAAGAGTTGGGCTTAATGAACCCTGCTAAAGCCTTGAAGAATTACAAAGTGAGGAATAATTACACAATAAGCTAATAATTATTGCTGAGCCGACAGGTGTCGCATAACTAGCTGCAGGATCGGGTTTGCCTCGTCGACTTTTTCTAGACTCTGTAAACGCTACATTGGCCCAGGTTCTGAGGGCGTGTGCTGTACAGTATGGGCCGGTGCTTCTTGTGCAACCCGATGGTATCACAATCACAGCTCGATCAGCAGAAGGACAGCAGTGAAGCAGAAGCAATCAGTACTTGGGCTATGCTCCAGCCAAAAGAAGGGGGAGTGTAGACAGCACACGCTCGCCAATTAGAAAGCAGCAAATATGAGAGACAATTAAGCCAACAAATGGTATGCAATGGGCGGACTGCAATCCTCTTGTTTTATACAATATCTCTCACAAGCTAGAGCTCTTGCAAGCTTGATCTAATGAAGCCAAACGAGTAGAAAAAGAAGTAGAGAAGGAGGAACAATGGAAATTAGACTTTGATGTGGATGGGATCTGGGAGAAAGGGGCTGCAAGCATGTTGCAGCTATCACATGCAGACGTACAAGTGCATGGGGGTTGCGTGGTGCTTACATCTGAAGGCATATCCGATGTAGCATGGTAGAGATCAATGTGTAATGCTCTTTTACAATGTCTTGAGGCCCTGCAGTGGCTTTGCAGTACTTGTATTGTCAGTGATTGAATTACTGCTCTGCTCCAACGTTGGATGAATGACCAGTGTATAAACTAACATCTGTTTCAGAGTATACCTATCCAAATGCTTCGTTAGGGTGACACAGCTGATTTTTATACTCTGATTGTCTCCTCTTTTTGCCTATTTTTCTTCCTTGTTCCAACAAAAGCAATCATTGTGTGTGTGGGGGGGGGCGAGGGCTGTCAAATGTGTTCGTCTTTAGTGCCTTTTAATACTAGAGAAAACCCCAAAATCCATTTTGCTATAGAAACATTTGTGACTGGCATATGCCACAACAGTTGTTACCCAGCACATTTTATTATTGAGTGCCCCGCCTCCCCACCCCTGTTCTTCCCCCACAGAGAGGTCTCAGTGGCTGTACCCAGCCAGGCCTTTCGATTCCACTTCCTGCTTCTCTCCCAGAAGCATCCCATGACTCCCAGTTCCGCTGTGTGGCCACTGAACAGTGCGTCGCCCTGTAGTCACTTCCATTTGAATTGGCTTTGCTCGACAGCCTGTAATTCCTGCTTCTCCGCAAGACCATCGGGGATCATATTTTGACAACACACTGAAGCAGGCGCCTCTACCAGGATGGAAATTTTGTATGTTTACGTGGTTGTGGCTGTGGTTGAGGTCAGACCGCCAGTGCTGTTCTGTGGTGGACGCAGGAAAAGCACTGTCTTCACGTACCCTCTGCCCACCCAGTTCACTCATCGCTGACAGCATAAAAGGTCATTGATAAATTAACCACGTGACTTGGGGAGGGAGAGAGAGAGAGAGAGAAAGAGAGGGAAATAGAGGGCGAGAGAAAGAAAGTCCTTTGGCTTTAGTTTTTTTTTACACATTTCTCAGGGTGCACACCCTATTTACATCTTTTTATGTTCTTTTCATTGGCTCATCCAGGCCATCCCTTCATGTAGTGTGTCCCGAGGTTTCTTTATAATCATAACATCATTAAAATAAGAGGAAGCGATTTGTCCCCAAGCTCAAAGCTTAGAATAACAGGGCACATCTTATGGGACCATTCACTTTTTCTGCGTCTTAAACACAATTCAAAAATGTTTTCACTTTCTATTTAATTATTTTCATCATTTATTTCTCAGTCCACCCACCCTATTTTAAAGTTCTACAGACTGTCAGCAATTGTTGCCTCTGTCAACACAAACCTCACTCTGGCAGCCTGTCGGAGGGCTGGTCTTGGAAAAAGACCATTTAAAAAAGTGAGGGATGGAATGCTTGAATTAATCTCAGCCGCTGGTATTTGGGCCATTTCACAGTACATCCTTATTTTGCACACCATGCCACCTCAGTTTGGGACCAGCCATATGCAAATGTTTTTTGACCAATAAAAACAGTCCAGACTGAACTGCCAAGCCATGTTCTCTTTCCGAACCAGAACGCAGGCAACCCAGGACCTGTTTCACTGTAGTTAGGGTAGAAAAGGTAGGTTCCTCTAATACACAACAAAATGGTTTCATCCAAAGATGGCCTCCTTTGTTTCAGGGGAGTGTGATACTCAAACAACGGCGAAGGAAGTGGTTTCAAGCACATGAATCTCAGTATAAACCTCCAAGACAGTGGTACAGAAGCCACAGAAAAATACTCAATTGTGTCTAATAAGATATTGAGCAAAGTTGTGGCAGCCTCTTATACAGAAATACTAAAAGCCACAGATGCAATATTTTCTTTTGTCACTTTCTGGCGCCCCAAGTCCACTTCTTGATAAATGCTGCCAAAATCAGTTGTGTGATAATATATATTTGTTTTCCAGATAAAAAAGGGAGCATAGGGTATGGGTGTGAGATATGTGGAAGGGGGTGGGTGTGTGTGTTAGAAAGAGAGAGAGCTTTGTGTGTGCGATATGTGGAGTGGGGTGTGTGTGTGTGAGAGAGTGTGGAGGGGTGAAGTATCTGTGTGAAGTGTGTGGAGGTGTGTGTGAGGAGGTGTGTGGAGTTTGTGTGTGTGTAAGGAGGTGTAAGGACGTGTGTGGAGGTGTGTGTGTGAGGAGGGGTGTGTGTGTGTGATGAGGGGGTGTGTAAGGAGGTGTTTGTGTGTAAGGAGGTATGTGTGTGTAAGGAGGTGTGTGTGTGTAAAGAGGTGTGTGTATGTGTGTGTTTGTGTCTGTCTACTACTGTCTTACAAAACTGGAGGGTCGCCGAGTTCCGGGAGATCCTTTGTTTTTACTTTACAAGTTGCTGTCAGGTGAAACACAGCGTTAGCCATTACTTCCAGCTTCGCTAGCTTAATCTTTTAAGAAGGTTACTTTAAGGCGAAATGTTCGGGTTCTCGGTGCACAGGTTCTCTTGATTGTACAACAAAGTGTGCTAGCCATCTGGCCAAATATTTTCCAAAGGAATAAATGGCATCTGCAAAGGGTATTGACAGAATTTGTAATACCAGGTTAATAAAAAATATATGACAACGATATGCAAATTATCAACAGATGCAAAACAGCTGAACTAGACGATGAATTGTTTTAAGTTGTACGTAAACCCGCCGTGCACCAGCTGTAAAGTTCTAAGCTGAAGCCAGATATGAAGATTGGCCGCTGAACTTTCAGAATTATTCATGTGTTCCTCTACGTTAACTTTTATAACAAGCATGGAGTTGTTATTGAGAGAGGGAGACAGAGACTTGGGAACGCTGAGATCCCGAAGGAGTGGTGGGGGTGGACAAGAGACCACGGAAGAGAGAGTCCAAGCGAGAGGGACAGATGTGACGGCAAGCAAGAGTAGAGAAAGGGTGAAGGGAGGAGACCCGGACACGAAAGGGCAGGGAAAGAAGGGAGACATTGACAGCTGTTGAAAGGAAGAGTAGATAGGAAGATTGGGAGGCAAAGGATATGAGAAAGAGGCAGATAACGAGAACAGGGAGACAGACGAGAAGGAAGAGACAGGGCGTAGACAAGCATTGAAAATGTTGTTGATTAAGTCAGGTGCTGCTGCTGCCATGAAGATTGTCATGAGTCCACTACAGGGCAGCACATCATAAGTTAAGCGTAAATTCTGGGCCGGAACTTAAACAAAATGGAATCGCCCTGTCCACATCGGTGTGCGCGTGCACATCTCTATCCATCGGTACGCGTGCATATTCAGCTTTGGCTGAATCGATTACAAAAGGCTCTCACATGGCGAAAGCAGCAATGCGCTGCTAACGCCAGGCGAGACCTAAAAAGAGCAGAATTAGGTCCTCTACCACTGCATTATTCCCTTTAGAGCCTTCCCTGTAGAAGCCCCTTGAGGGGTGTCTGCTGTGTCTGAGAGGGTTGTGGAATACTCAGGGGTGAGAGCTTTGGACGTGACACGATACTGGGAGTGGCAAAAGGACCTGTGGGCAGTTTGTTTATAGGGCGCCCACTGCTTTAGGTGCATCGGTATCCTTCTTAATTTTTGCTTGCAGCTCATCTACCTGCGAGCCAAAGAGATGTTCTCCACTAAAGGGCACACTAAGTAGGTGCTGTTGTACCTCCAGCTTAAACCCAGAAAGGAGCAGCCATGCGTGGCGGCGGCAAAGGACACTAGTGTTTAGGCCACTGGTAGCTGTGTCTGCAGCATCTAAAACCCAGCTGATGTTAATGGGGGAAAGCAAAATCATCTATAACAGTAATGCCTATTTATATTTGTCTGGGAGATGTTGGACAAGTTCCTCCATCTGATAACATTGGGCTTGGTTGTACCGGGAGAGGAGGACTAAGGAATTGGCAATGCCAATGGGTGACAGACTGTGCTGCAACACACTTGCCATCCACATCAATCTTCTTACTTGCTTGGTCCAGAGGAGGCACATCTCCTGTACTCTTGGAGTTCACACACTTCCTGGCTGTGTGTACAACTAAGGGTGTGACTGGTTCCTGATAAAGGGCAGGTCTGAGTGGCCTTGTACTTCTTGTCTACCTAAGGCGCGACAATTCACGCTTTCATGGGCTCCCTAAAGATGTCTCCAGTGGGCTTAAGCATGCCCTTGAGCATTGGGAGATATTGAAGGGAACACTGTGTGAAGGAGATTATTTCTATGAGAAAGTAGTCTTCCTCAGGCTGTATATGCATTTCCACTTTATAGAAGTTGGCCACCCTATGCAAGACCTTGTTGTAACAGGACCTCGGTGTCATAATCATCCCAGGGGACTAGGTATTATATTGCGGGTCATGAGGGTCATAAGGTGATCCTGGGCTGTCCCCTGCCCCCTTACTTGAGAAACCCTGTAGGGATCCACAGTCAACAGAGGGGAGGTAGAGACAGGGGGAGTTGGAGAAGAAGGTCAGAAAGAAACCAAGGATGTTGGCTGCACCAGAGGGTTGAGGGTCTCTTTGAAAGCCAATTTCTTCTTCTGAGGAACAGAGTTATTGAATGCTTGGGAGGCTTGGCCAGGATTTGACTGGTGCCTGGCTGTATGTGGACGTGTTGTTGCCTGACATCAAGGTGTTCTTGGAGCCATTGGAGGATTGACTAGTCAAAATCCTGGGAGACAGCAGAGGATGATGTCACAGACGGCGGTCTTGAGGGAGAAGAGGATGGGCGATGGCTTGAGGCCATTGAGGAGTGCTTTGGGTCCAAGTGCTGTGGCTCGGTAGATCTCGATTGCGAAGAGTTTGGTTCAGAGTGTCTCTACTCCCAGCACTTTGGATCTTGGCTCCTACGAAGACCGACAGGCCATGTCTGGGCTGGTGCGACGGTTGACTTCGATGCACATGGGATCGAGGAGGACTTGCGTCCAGACAGGGAGGAGGTCGTCTCGTCCGGTTCAAATGTTCTGTTCCGACCAAGGAGGTGAGGCAGTGGTGGACCAGAGGCCTCTGATAAGGCATGGGAACTGGAAACTAGTGCCTCCCAGGCGTGAGTGGTATGCGGGAGAGTAGTACTCATTGGGGTAACCTTCAGCTGTGGAAGCTGAGCCAGCGGGAGCCACTCTACTTCGACATCAGAATCTGAATCCGTGCTTTCCGATGAGAACATATCCTCTATCTCGACACCGGAAACGCCTGGCAGCTACAGATCTTCATCCTGTTCTCCAAAGAACTCTGGAATATCTTCTTCCTATCGGTGATCCGCCATGGAAGCCAAAACAATGCGCCGTCAATTACAAACCATCTTCTTGCTTCAAAATGCAAGGTGCGCCGCACAAGAGTTTGCAAACTTCATGCAGGTCTGTCCTCTGATATTTTGCAAGACAAATGGGAAACAGAATGCAGTCCTTTCCATCACGTGCATATTCTCGGTCGAAGAGATGGTGGCCTGAGGGACTGAGCCCGTATTGTAAGAGCTGTTGACTGCGGGACAGAGTCGAATGAGTATGAAGCGGTGGGGACCGACAAGTATGCAGGACTGTTGATGCAAACACCGAGAAAACGGATTGGAGGGCCCGGCGAAACACCACACTGCATCTAACTGAAGTTCACAGACACGTCGGAACCAGACAGCAGAGAAAAAACTATTTGATAATAGATCCCCAGCCCATGTGCATTACCAGAGATAGGTGAAGACCGTCTCAAAGGTACATTATTTGGTTATCATAAACATCAAAGCATACACAAGTAAGTAAAATACACATATACATCAAATTGTAAAATAATCACATAATAAAGAATAAAACAAATGTGGTTGCTAATACTAACATTGCAAAGAGACTACTCGTAGGCATCCACAAATATTCTTTATCAATCTGGTCAAGTGTTCATAGGCTGGTTACTTTTTTACGACTAAAAACAAGTAAAAATTACTCATCATAGAATAATACAATATATGGTTACACCAGCTGGACAATAAGTCTAAAAACAAGAACCAATCCTGAGATACTAAAGTGCAGAGTCATCTAAGTGCTTTAAGTTTAGAAATCTATTAGTGCAAAATCAAAAAGTGCAAATTATACAAGGTGCAAAATATCAATATAGTTCCAGCATTCCAACCATAAACAGTACATAAATAACGTTGTTTATGATCAGTCCCACTGTTCATAGAGTTGAGTAAGATGAAAACTTTGCACGCTTGCACGCTTATCCACTAGAGGGCAGCACATCATAAGTTAAACGTAAATTCTGGGCCGGAATTTAAACAAAATGGAGTCGGCCTTTCCACATCGGCGTACACGTGCACATCCCTGTCCATCGGTACGCATGCATATTCAGCTTTGGCTGAATCGATTACAAAAGGCTCTTGCATGGCGAAAGCAGCGATACGCTGCTAACTCCAGGCGAGACCTAAAAGCCTTCACTTCCACCCTTGTGTGTACAACTATCTGAACGGTATCTTAGAGCAGCTGATCATGTCACAAGACAGCACAGCACAAAATACTCAAAAACATTGACACTGTTCGAAAACAAGGACATTTATTCATGCAGCTCTAGTGCCAAACGTACTATTGGAAGAGTGTGAGCTGTTTGTGCTGCGTGGTGTTGCCTCATTTTGGTTCCTGGGTGTGCAGCTACCACATATTTAGTAGGCAAAGCACAGTAGAAAATGCTATTTCATTTCATTTCCGCTGCAGCTCTGGGCATGTTTGCTTGTCCCATGAAAATCGGATGTGCAGACTGCGCTCTCGATAATTACGGCTAACGTGGGATGCAGTAATTGCTCAGTGTGCAATCTGCTCCCGGTATAGGGAACTGGGTGCGATTAGTTCAGGATTCTACATGGTCCAGAGTTGGGCAAACTGGAATCTGTGCACAAAATGTTGGAGTAAACACTTGCAAAAACAACAAGGTGATGGTTGGAATGTTTGAATTAATCTCAGCCACTAGCAATCGCTCGGACCGCATCCCAATCAGACACACAGATGAGGAACGGAATGTGGAACAAATCAAAACATTCACCCCCAGTCAATAGATCTGGGTTAAATACATAGTTATTTTGCTTACCATGCTACCCTAGTTTAGACCCAGTCATATGCAAATCAATATTGATCCTGCTCCTCATGGTTACAGTCCAGCCCAAACTGCCATGGTGGCCCTTCCTGTACCAGAAACAAGCATCCGGGGACCGGTTTCGGGGTTCAACCCTCATCAGCCAGGCTAGCTTGAATCCAGTGACACAGTGAGCCCAGGATGCACGTCTGGGCATACCCAGCGCACTTAGGACGAGAAAGTGAAGACACACAGATAATAGACGGAATTCAGAACAAATCAAAACATTCAGCCCCAGTCAGGAGATCTGGGTTAAATCCATTACTTTTTTGCTCACCATGCTACCTCAGTTTAGACCCTGCCATGTGAAAATCAGTCTTGACCCTGCTCCTCCTGGAAACAGTCCAGCTAGAACTGCCAAGCCATGTCATCCCTGTACCAGAAACAACCATCCTGGGACCGTTTTGGGGGTTTCACCCCTCATCAGCTATACTAGCTTGAATCCAATGGTGCAGTGAGCCCCAGACCGTGTCTAGGCATACCCAGTACACTTAGGGCAAGAAAGCAAAAGACACACAGATGATGGCCGGAATGCAGAACAAATCAAAACATTCACCCCGTCAAGAGATCTGGGTTAAATCCATTGTTCTTTTGCTCACTGTGCCACCCCAATTTAGACCCAGCCATATAGAAATCAGTCTTGACTCTGCTCCTCATGGGAACAGTCCAGCCCCAATTGCCAAGCCATGTCCTCCCTTGACCAGAAACAAGCATCATGGGACCGGTTTTGGGGTTTCACCCCACATCAGCCAGGCTAGCTTGAATCCAGTGGCATAGTGAGCCCGGGACCCACATCTGTGCATACCTAGCGCATAACGAGCGAGAAAGCAAAAGACACACAGATGATAGATGGAATGCAGAACAAATCAAAATATTCACCCACAGCCAAGAGATCTGGGTTAAATCCATTTTTCTTTTGCTCACCATTCCACCGCAGTTTAGATCCAGCCAATGCAAATCAGTCTTTACCCTGCTCCTCATGGGGACTGTCCATCCTGAGCTGCCAAGCCAGGTCCTCCCTGGACCAGAAACAAGCAGCCCTGGACCAGTTTCAGGGTTTTACCCCTCATCAGTCAGGCTAGCTTGAATCCAGTGGCACAGTGAGCCCAGGACCTATGTCTGGGCACACCTGGCGCAATTAGGAGAGAAAGCAAAAGACACACAGATGATGAATGGAATGTGGAACAAATCAAAACATTCACCCCAGTCAAGAGAGCTGGGTTAGATCCATTGTTCTTTTGCTCACCATGCCACCCTAGTTTAGACCCAGCCATATACAAATCAGTCTTGACCCTGCTCCTCATGGGAACAGTCCATCCTGAAATGCCAAGTCAGGTCCTTCCTGTACCAGAAACAAGCATCCTGGGACTAGTTTTGGGGTTTCATCCCTCATCAGCTGGGCTAGCTTGAATCCAGTGGTGCAGTGAGCCCCGGACCATGTTTAGGCATACTTGGTGCACTTACGCAAGAAACCTAAAGACACACAGATGATGGACGGAATGTAGAATTTATCAAAACATTCACCTCCGGGGGAGGAGCCTAGCGCTTGACCAAGATGGCCGCGTGAGCCTTGAGCTCCCGCGACCCTCGCGCCCTCCGGCAATTATCCTGTCCTAAATCCTGTTTTTCATGCACGGAATCCTGCAGATGAGTCACAGCTGGGGCGATTGACGTTGTCCGGGCTAAGATCGCCCACCGGGAACCGAAGTTGTGCATGGCGGAAGATTGCGGCCTACCTCCGAAGGATGCCAGGGGCTCGCGTTGGCAGGATGCCCGGCCACTAATTGAACAACAGCGGCCTTGGGAGGTGTGAACTGGCGGACGGGTGCCGCTGCACTTTCGCTTTCTCGCCCTTTGTTTGCTCCGGCCCGGGAGTGCTTCGTGCCGATCCCCTGATATCTGGAGGACCTACACTCGACCCTGGCTGGCTGTGGAGGTTTTGGTTGACCCTGTCTCCTCTGGCTGAGTGAGGGACGTCTTTTTGTAACTGACCGCCCTGCTGTTCGAGATGTCGACCAAACTGGAGGGGGACAAGCCGAAGTCTAAGGCTACCAGGCGGGGAGGCTATACCCAATCCAACAATATGGATCGCTATGCCCAGCAGAAGGGGTCGCCTGGTGGATCGGGAAAGTCGATGGAGGTGCAGAACGCCGATCCATCCCCAGCCTCGGAGCTATCCTTGCAGGATATCAAGGGGGCGATTGAGGGGATGCAATCATCGATTGGGCGACAGTTCGAGACCCTGGCGCACAAGGTGGACATGATTTTGGTTGATGTCAACTTGATTTGCGCGGACCTGGGCAAAACCAATGAGCGGGTCAAGTCCCTGGATCTCAAGACCACGGGCCTCGCGGACGAGGTCTCGGAACTCCAGGTTGAGGTTCGCAAGTTATGGACCGCGAATGACCTCTCCGCCCGCCGGCTCGAGGGCTTTGAAGGTCGGGCCCGGCGCAACAATGTGCGCCTTATTGGGGTCCCGGAAACTTTGGAGGAGCTCTCCGTGGACTTACTCGTCGAGGACTTGGTGGTGAACCATCTTGCGCCTAAGGGCCTCTGCAATTTTTTTGCGGTTGAGCGGGCTCACCGAGTGCCTGGCGGGAGGCCTAAGGTGGGAGCCCCCCCGCGACCGATTGTCGCCCGGATCTTTCACTTTCGGGACCGAGACGCTATCCTGCAAGCATCAAGGGTGAAAGGCCCGGTGCCTTTTCAGAAGGCCTCTGTGAGCTTTTATCCTGACTTTACCCAGATGGTGCAGAAGCAAAGGCAGAGTTTCCTGGGGGTGAAGAGGCGGCTTCGGGAGATGGACCTGAAATATGCCATGCTTTTCCCCGCCAGGCTATGTGTGGTGTATGAGGATCGGACTTTCTTTTTCGAATCGCCGGACATGGCAGGGGACTGGTTGGATGCGCTCCCTCGGCGACAGCCCGGCGGGGACCATGTGGTTGGAGCGGAAGGCGACCGGGATGGACAGGAGTGACACCCCCGGTGTCGGTCTGTTTTGACTCAATCTCAGACAGTGACTAGCACCCTACTGCAGTAATGGGAGGGCAGCGGGGGGAAGATAGGAGCTCTTACCTCCCTTGGGGTACTTTTTGTGGATTTGTTTTTGGTAGGGCGACAGGCACACTGCAAGTTGGGGGGGCTTCGCAAGCTGATGCAGGGGTGCAGGGAGGGGGGGGATTTGGGATGTTGGGGTTGTTTTTTCTTGCAAGGCGTAGTAATTGTTGTCCGTATTGTCCGATTGTGGTTCTCCGGGGGGGTGGAGGTCTCTTCATGTTCGGGGATGGGGGGTAGGGGCTTAAACATAATTAGCTGGAATGTTAATGGCTTAGGGGATCGTATAAAACGGGGGATAGTACTACAATTCTTGAAACGGACCTCACCAGATGCGGTCCTCCTGCAGGAGACCCACCTTATAGGGAATACGTGTTATGCACTTAATAGAAAGGGTTATATAAATTCGTTGCTCACTCGGGGTTCTCCTTGGGCTCCAGGGGTGCGGGCATACTTGTTAGAGCTTCCCTACCATTTGAGGTTGACTCCACCATTGCTGATGATAGGGGGCGCTTTGTGGCTGTGGCGGGGAGGTGGGAGGGCAGAACGTTGGTATTGGTTTCTGTTTATGTCCCTCCTGCCTTGCAGGCCTCCACGTTTGCTGATCTGGGCAAGGCCTTGTTGGAACTCCCTGAAGGGATGCTGGTGGTGGGTGGGGACTTCAATGCGGTTGGATCTGGATTGTTCGATAGGTACCCGCCCAGGGACACCGGGGGGGCTCAGAAGTGGCTTCCCGACTTTATAGATACTTTTAGCCTGGTAGACTGTTGGAGGCTACGACACCCCACCCAGAGACAATATACCTTCCACTCCGGGGCCCATGGCAGTCTCTCCCGGATTGATTACTTGCTCACCCTGGCTGCACACGCCTCACTGGTATCTGAGGCTAGGCACATGGCACGGGGTATCTCCGATCACTCGCCGGTGTGGGCCCGTCTGGATATTGGCCGGGTAGCGGGGGGCAGGGTGGCTCCCATTAACCCCTGGTACTTTCGTGACCCCAAGTTGCGCAGTGCGTTGCTGAAGGCAGTTGATCACTACTTTAAGGATAATCAGGGTTCAGTTGAATCGGCGGTGTCCTTGTGGGAAGCGTTTAAGACCGTATTGAGAGGGAAGGCCCTCTCCTTGGTAGTGGCCGCCAAGCGGCGGAGAGACGCCGAGGTGACACAAGTTGAGGACGAGATTGCGGCTTTAGACGTGGCCTTGGAGGAGGAGGTTGCGGCGGCTACACTGCATAATTTGAGCTTGAAGCAATTGGAATACAGGGATCTGGTGACGAACGCTGCCAAGACCCTCAGTAGGGAGCAGCAGGGTCGATTGTACGATGTTGGTGATAAGGCCGGGAAACTGTTGGCGTGGTTGGATAAAAAAGAGCGTGTTAATCGAGTGGTGCCGGAGTTGTCCATGGATGGGGGAGAGGTTGTCACTGACCCCGATGGTATAGTCCAGTGTTTCTCGGACTATTTTCGTACGGTATACACCTCGGTTTCGGATAGGCCGACTGAGGACTCGTGCGACCTTCTGCGTGATATTGCTCTGCCCTGCCTTTCTGCCATAGATAGGGATGACCTCGATGGAGATATAACTGTTGACGAAGTGGCGTGTGCTATCCGTGCGTTGCGCTCGGGTAAGGCCTCGGGCCCAAATGGGTTGCCGATTGAGTTGTATAAGCTCCGTCCGGATAAGTTGGCTCCTCACCTGCGCGCCATGTTCGTGGAGGCGCGGGAGAATGGGTTTCTTCCGCTCGATCAACGGCTGGCTACGATTGTGGTAATACATAAAGACGGTAAGCCTCGGGATAAGTGTGTTTCCTATCGGCCGATATCACTTCTCAACGCTGAGCCGAAAATCCTTGCCAAGATCCTTGCCAACCGCCTGGTCCGGGTGCTTGGAGATTTGATCCACCCGGACCAGTCGGGCTTTATCCCGCACCGTAACACTGCACTGAATCTCAGACGCCTTCATGGAGTGATTGCTAGGACGGGCACGATGCGAGAGCCGGCCATTGTGGCGGCTCTCGATGCCACGATGGCTTTCGACACGGTGGAGTGGGTATACTTGTGGGCTGTGCTAGCCAAGTTCGGCTTCGGGCCTGGCTTTGTAGGCTGGGTGCGGTTGCTTTACGAGGGGCCCCTTGCTAGCGTATTGGTGAACGGGCGGGCGTCGACACCGTTCGAGCTCGGGAGGGGCACCTGGCAGGGCTGTCCCCTGTCGCCGTTGTTGTTCGCCCTTGCTCTTGAACCGCTAGCGGCGTGGATACGCTGGCACCCGGATATACGTGGGATTCGATGGTCACCCGACCACGAGGACCGTATTTCGCTTTACGCCGACGATATTCTGTTAAACCTCACCTCGCCTAAGAAATCTCTCATAGTGGTTTGTGACGTCTTGACTTCGTTCGGTAGGAACTCTGGTCTTGTTATTAACTGGGGGAAGTCATACTTGTATTCCCTGTGTGGTGATGTCCCGCCTGTCCCGCGAAACTGCTCGATCCAGATCGCCCGGCAGGGCTTTTTGTACTTAGGTATCTATATTTCCACTGACCCCGCTTTACGATACGAGAAAAACGTGCTCCCTCCCTTGGCACGTTTGCGGCGGGACGTGGCGAGCTGGCGGCGGTTGCCGTTATCCCTCCTTGGTCGCGCCGCTCTGTTCAAAATGATGTCCCTTCCCCGTTTCCTCTATGCCTTGCAGAATACCCTTGAATTGGTCCCGGACAGTTATTTCCGAGAGGTCGAAAGCCTCCAGCGCGCGCTACTCGGGGAAGGGCGACCGCGCATAGCGATTGCTAAGTTGACGCTTCCGTGGTACGACGGGGGTATCGCGCTTCCAGACATTCAACGTTATTATTGGGCCACTCAGTTGAGCGCGATTAATCATGGTGTCTATGGTCCGGCGCTGAGCCCCGGCTATGCCATGGACAGGTGGCTGCTGCGCGGGGGTAATTACCACAGAGCGCTGTACTCGAAGTCGTTGGACTTAACCCTTACGGGGCCCACCAGGGTGGCCGTGCACGTGTGGAAGGTGGCGACAGATTCACTGGGCTGGAAGGGGAAGCTTACCCTCGCCACCCCGTTGTTTGACTCCGATATTCTGGGAAAGCTTTGGCATACAAAAGGGTTTGAGAAATGGGACCTAATCGGTATATCCAGGGTTGGAGACCTTGTGGTTAAGGGTAGGGTGAAGTCATTTGAGGAGCTGCAGAAGGAATATGAGCTAGGGAGCATGGAGTTCTTCCGATACGCTCAAGTGTGTCACGCCTTGCGGTCAGTCCTTGTAGAGGGGGAGACGGTGCCTGTGTCCTCTCCGTTGGAGGACCGTATTCTGGATGGCCATATGCCGGAGAGTACGATCTCTCTCATCTATAAGAAATTAATTAATGTTCGGGCGGATCTTCTTCTAGGGTTGCGCGATCAATGGACTAGGGATGGCCTCGAATTAGATGATGAGGATTGGCAGTATGCAGTCTCCGCTCCCAAAGAGGTCGCGATCCCTGCGCGCCTGCGGCTGGTGCAGCTTAAAATCCTCCATAGAGTTTACGTGACAGGGCCTAGGCTGGTCCGTATGGGTTTCTCTGAGGAGGGTTTATGTAAGAGAGGCTGTGGTATGGTGGGCACCTTCCTACATATTATTTAGGAATGCGGTGCGATCATGGAGTTCTGGAAGCGAATCCACGATGTGATGGGGGAGGTGACGGGCATCGTCATGCAGCCGGAGGCGCGGTGTTGCCTCCTGAATGTTTGGGGTCCTACTGACCACGACGCGGCACAGACTCAGTGGGTGACCCTAGGGAACATGGTAGCTAAGCGTGACATCGCTCGCCTGTGGGGCTCTGCTGGGCCCCCTACATTGACAGTGTGGATGGAAAACATGGATTGGTGCATGTTTAGGGAGAAGACAGTATATTGTGCTCGAGGGCGCCCCCAGAAATGGCACACCGTGTGGGGGCGGTGGAACCAGTATAGAGGGGGCATATGCCTGCCCCCAGACCCCGACCCGCCTGAGGAGCAGCTCTCCCCTTAGCATTCTTTCCGGCTTTGTAGTCTTCGCTGGTATGTGTTTGCCCTCTTGAGTCTCTGCCTTCCCCTCCTTTCCCCTACTAGAGATCTGTGTCTGATGGACGAAATGGGGCTCGCCCCCCCTGATGGGAACCCTTTTTGTGCTTTAAGTACTTATCGCCTTGCTTGTGTTTGGGTTTGGGTGTGTGTTTATTTAAAACAGAACCTTTTGATTCTCCTGTCAGTCAAATGTGGACGCTCGCTTGTGTTGTGTTTCTAAAGCTGCCGTACCCCCGGGTTGTCGGCTGAATAGCTGTGTCCCTGACTTAACAGAATAAAGGTTTTAAAAAAAAAAAAACAAAAAAAAAAACATTCACCTCCATTTAAGAGATCTGGGTTAAATCCACTGTTCTTCTGCTCACCGTGCCAGCCCAATTTTGATCCAGCCAAATGCAAATCAGTCTTGACCCTGCTCCTCATGGAAACAGTCCAGCCCAAACTGCCAAGCCAGGTCCTCCCTGTACCAGAAACAAGCATCATGGGACTGGTTTTGAGGTTTCACCCCTCATCAGCAAGGCTAGCTTGAGTCCAGTGGCGCAGTGAACCCGGACCATGTCTAGGCATACCAAGTGAACTTAGGACAAGAAAGCAAAAGACGCACAGATGATGGCCGGAATGTAGTACAAATAACAACATTCACCCCCAGTCAAGAGATCTGGGTTAAATCCATTGTTCTTTTGCTCACCGTGCCACCCCAATTTAGACCCAGCCGTATGCAAATCAGTCTTGACCCTTCTCCTCTTAGAAAAAGTCCAGCTCAAATTGCCATGCCTGGTCCTCCCTGGACCAGAAAAGCATCATGGGAACGTTTCGGGGTTTCACCCATCATCATCCAGGCTAACTTGAATCCAGTGGTATAGTGAGCCTGGTACCCACGTCTGTGCATACCTGGTGCACTTAGGGCAGCAGATGCATAAACAAGAAGGTGAGGTATGGAATGCTTAAATCTTTTTAGTAAGAAAAGTAGAGCTTCAAGTGGGATGGGTCCTGCCAGTGCTCAGCACCGGCTGTTGTAAAAGCCAGGTGCTGAGATGGGTCTCTATCGTGTTCTCCATTTTTTTTTTTTTTTTTTTTTTTTTTTGAAACCGTTTATTACATGTTAAAAAAGGGTTACAAGTATGGGCCTACAACCATCCGGCCGGCCGCTAGAGTGGCAGAAGCACATGACATATCTACAGTAAGAGTCTCTTGGCGGTGCAGATCGGTAAATCAGGAGATAGCAATAGCGCAGGCCACCCAACTCCAAGCCCACAATACGGTTTCCTGTTTTCAAAACAGCACAACACAAAAAACCACACCCGCAAGGCAACCCGCCATCCAAAGTGACAGCACGTGCTCCTTAAGTGGGGGATCCCAACCAGCAGCCAAACTCGGAAGAGGGGAATGGGAATAGATCAGGGACAGGGGAACCACACGGCCGTGGCGGGGGGAGGGGGTCGGCTAGGGGGACGGAGCTGGTGAGGCAGCCGGTAGCAGTGGCGGCTCACAAATACCCCCGCGATAGGCGTTCCAGGGGCCCCAGATTTTCACCCACGCCCCAGGCTTACCCCTCGCCACATACACTACCTTTTCACGAAACATACACCAATCCATATGTTCTTTCCAGGCCAACACCGCTGGGGGCCACTGGGATCCCCACAATTGAGCAATGTCGCGCTTAGCTATCATGTATCCCAGAGTCACCCACCGCGTCTGCGGGACCGAATAGTCATTTGGTTCCCACACATTCAGCAAGCATCTCCTCGCTTCAGGCAACAGCGCAACACGCGTCACCACACGCAGGACCTCATGCACACCACGCCAGAATCGCTCCACCTGTGGGCATTCCCACAGAATATGCATGAAAGTTGCTAAGGCACCACAGCCACGCTTACACAATCCGTCACCAACAAAGCCCATACGTAGAAGCCTTGGCCCCGTCACGTAAACCCGGTGGAGGATCTTAAGCTGGACGAAGCGAAGGCGAGCCGGGATGGCCACCTCCTTCGGAGAGGCCACCTTGGAGATCCAGTCCTCGTCGTCTAGTTCCAGCCCGTCGGCAACCCAGGCCTCGCGGAGACTAGTCAGCAGGCACGATCTGTCGTTGATCAGTTTTTTATATATAAGGGAGATCGTGCTGTCTGGGACATGGCCATCCAGCACTCTGTCCTCCAGGGGGGAAGACTCCGGAATGGACGCGACATCAGAAAAGACGGAGCCCAGCGCGTGGCGGACTTGTAAGTACCGAAAGTACTCACTGCCTTGCAGCTGAAATTCCGTCCGCAGCGTCTCAAAAGTTTTGAAGCCACCCCTTGTCCAGAGGTCTCCCACTGTGCTGATTCCGATCGTGTCCCACTTCTCGAAGCCCTTCGATGTCCACAGGGAGCCCAACCTCTCAGACGCATATAGCGGTGTCGCCCGGGACAAACGGTCCTTCCACCCCATCGCTGCATTAGCCGTGTGCCAGACACGCACCATGACACGCGTCGGTCCCGTCAGACGTGAGTCGGGCGCGCCAGAGTAGAGCGCTCGATTGTAGTCGCCACCGGGCAGGAGCATCTTGTCCATTTCAAATGCCGGGTTCAGGGCGGGCCCGTAAAGGCCATGATTAATCGCAGCGAGCTGGGAGGCCCAGTAATACCGTTTAATGTCCGGGAGGGCAACCCCCCCATCGTACCACGGGAGCGTCAGTTTAGCCAGAGCAATACGCGGCCTCCCGTCCCAGAACAGGCGCCGCTGCAGGCTCTCCACCTCACGGAAGTAGCGCGCCGGAACCAAGTCCATAGTGTTCTGAAGCGCATACAGAAAGCGCGGCAAGGACATCATCTTAAACAAGGCCGCTCGGCCAAGCGGCGAAAGCGGAAGACGCCGCCAGCGCGCAACGTCCTCCCGCAAGCGCTGGAGGGGGGGCAGCAAATTCCGCTCGTAGCGGGCCTCCGGGTCTAGGGTAATATATATACCCAGGTACCGGAACCCCTGGGAGGCAATCTGGATCGGGCAGTCCCGTGGTAGGGCCGGAGCCTCCCCGGAGAGCACATACACGCAGGATTTCGCCCAGTTGATGACAAGGCCTGAGTTACGACCGAAGGAGCGCAAAACATCAACCAGGACAATCAGCGAGTTACGCGGGGAGGCGAGATACAAGAGGATATCATCGGCGTAGAGGGACACGCGGTCCTCATGCTCGGGGGTCCAGCGGAGACCACGGATAGAGGGGTGCCACCGCAGCCACTCCGCCAAGGGCTCCAAGGCCAATGCAAACAGGAGCGGCGACAAGGGGCAACCCTGACGCGTGCCCCGCCCCAGCGCGAAGGGGGCCGAAACTCGCCCATTCACCACCACCTGCGCCAATGGGCCCGAATACAACAATTTGACCCAGCTAATGAATCCCGGTCCAAATCCAAATTTCGCCAGCATCGCCCAGATGTATGGCCATTCAAGCGTGTCAAACGCCATGGTGGCGTCTAAGGACGCCAAGATGGCCGGCTCCCGCACAAACGGGACACGCGCGAGCACCCCATGCAAGCGTCGCAGATTAAGAGCCGTGTTGCGATGGGGTATAAAGCCAGATTGGTCTTGGTGGACCAAATCGCCCACCACGCCAACCAGCCGGTTGGCCAGTACCTTGCGAGAATTTTGGGCTCCGCGTTCAAGAGCGAGATAGGCCTATAGGATGTAACCCGCTCACGGGGTCTCCCCTCCTTGTGGATCACCACGATTGTGGCCAGACGCTGGTCCGGCGGGAGGGAACCCTGCGAGTGGGCCGCCAGGAACATGGCGCGCAGGTGGGGCGCCAGTACATCCGGTCGCAGCTTATAAAGCTCGATGGGGATACCATTGGGGCCCATGGCCTTGCCGGATGCGACCGAGCGAATAGCCAGGGCAATTTCGTCCGAGGTGGGAGGAGCGTCCAGCAAATCCCTGTCCTCCACCGTAAGGGAGGGCAGCGCGATGTCCCGAAGCAGGGCATGAGAATCTTCCTCCGAGCAGGGAGAAACCGGGGAATACACCTCGCAGAAGTAATCCGCGAAGCAGGAGACAATGGCTTCCGGCTCGGTGACAGGCGCACCATCCATCCCCTCAATCAAAGGCACCACACGACTCGCTCTCTCCCTCTTGTCCAACCACGCAATCAATTTACCAGCCTTATCACCCACATCATACAGTCGCCCCTGTTGCTCTCTACTGAGGCCCCTGGCCGCCTCCGTGACGAGGGCCCTATAGGCCGCCTGCTTGAGGTGCAAAACATGCAACTTGGCGTCTGTTACCCCGCTCCCCAGGTCCCCCTCTAGTTCCGCAATTTCGGCCTCCACCCGGGTTACCTCCTCCCGCTCGCGCCTCCGGGCATGGGAGATAAAGGAGAGGGCCTCCCCTCTGAGAACTACCTTAAAAGCCTCCCACAGGGAGATGGCCGAAGGGACAGACCCCACATTCTCATCAAAGTATCTCTGTAAGGATTTGATCAAGTCGGCACGAATAGTGGGGTCACGCAAGTACCAAGCATTGATTGGAGCCACCCTGCCCTCCCCCCTAGGGAAGACATCGAAATGTAACAGTACTGGGGAGTGATCTGAAATGCCCCGCGCCAGATGGCACACCTCTCCCACCCTCCCAGCAGAGGCCGCCGGGACAAGGATGTAATCAAGCCGCGAGAGGCTACCATGGGCACCCGAGTGGAAGGTGTATTGCCGCAGCGCGGGATGCTTTAGTCGCCAGCAATCCACCAGGCCCAGAGTATCTAAAAGGCCGGACAGCCAGGCCTGTGCCCGGGGGAGGTCCCTAGGGGGATGGCGATCCATAGACCCAGAAACCACCGCATTAAAGTCCCCCCCAACCACCAGCAGGCCACCCGGGAGGTCCAGGAGGAGGCGCCCCAAGTCCGCAAATGTAGTAGATTGTAACCCAGGCGGGACGTACACTGATATAAAAACAAACACTCTACCCTCCATTCTACCCACCAGAACAGTGTAGCCTCCCCTCTCATCATGGCGCACCTCATCAATCTCCAGCGGGAGCGAGTTCTTGATCATGATACCCACCCCCCGCGAGCCCGAGGTGAAGCCCGAATGGGCCACCAAACGATAGCCTCGCCGATTCATGGCATGAAAGGAGTTACCTATAAGGTGTGTCTCCTGCAGGAAGACAACATCTGGTGAGATACGTTTCAGGTACTGCAGGACCACACCACGCTTAATCCTGTCCCCCAGGCCGTTAACATTCCATGACAACACAGTCAAATCCCTACCCCCCATCATACGTAGAAGCAATCAGTCGTCCCCCACAGAGCATCTCGAGAGCAACAATACAGTAAAGGGCTTGCCTTGCGGTGCAAACAAACAACACACCCCCCCCACCCCCCCATCCCAACAGAACTCCCCCCTCCCTGCACCCCTGCATGAGCCCGAACAGCCCCCCCAAAGTGCAGTGTGCCTGTCGCCCCATAGATGAAAAAACTAACTAGTCCCCCAGAGGAGGAGGGAAGCCCCCAACAGACCCCACACGACCTCCATCGGAGGGGAACATAAACGATCAGTAAATGGTAAAGGAATGTTGTCCCGAGCAAGGCCTAATCTTCACCCCTCAGTTCTGATCCGGCGGGCCCTCCCCGCCAACCGCACCCCCCCCACCCCCTCGGCCCCGATCTCCAGGCAGAGTGTCCAACCAGTCCCCAGCCGCCTCGGGTCGGTCAAAAAAGTGCGTGCGCCCATCCACCTCCACCCTCAGCTTAGCTGGAAAAAGCATTGAGTACTTAAGGTTCAGGTCCCGTAGGCGACGTTTAACTCCGAGAAAACTCAATCTCTGTTTTTGGACCGCCGGAGTAAAGTCTGGGTAGGAATGCACATCCATGTTATCAAGCTTGACCGGTCCCTGTTGCCTGGAGGTCTGCAGGATAGCGTCTCTGTCCCGAAAATTAAAAAACCGGGCAATGAGAGGCCGCGGCGGGGCACCGGCCTTAGGTCTGCCCCCAGGGACCCGGTGAGCACGTTCCACCGCAAAAAGCTTACTCAGCCCCCGGGGCTGGAGATGTGTAAGGATCAATTCTTCCACAAAAAGATCTGCCGCCTCCGCCTCTCGTCCCTCCGGCACTCCCACAATACGAACGTTATTCCTCCGGGCCCGACCCTCGGAATCCTCCAGTCGCCGGTCCATCAGGGCGCTCGCCTGGCCAAGCCGGCGCACCTCCTTTTGGAGGGCCACCACGTCCGTCGTGAGGCTCGTTGTGGTGTGGGCCAGGGAATCGACCCGGTCGTTGGTTTTGGACAAGTCAGCCCTCACAAGGCTAACATCCACCAGGACCGAGTCTATCTTTTGCGCTAGGGTGTCGAAGCGCTGGTCCACCGAGGCCTTCATCTCTGCGATGGCGCCCATGACGTCCCGGAGGGTCAGATCCACCGGTTGAGCAGATGCCTCCGTCGGGCCCGCCGGGGATGTGCGCGATGTCTCCGGAGATCCCTTCTGGAGGGTGTAGCGGTCCATACTGTTGGATTGAGGCGCTGGGCCGCGGCGGGTCGTCTTCACCTTCGCCCGGTCGCCATCTTGTTTGGTGGACATGCCTGCTCTCCCACCGTCGTGCCAATCTCCTCGAAAGGGCCGATAAACCAGTTCACGGGTTCCGGGGGGGGGGGAGGGCAACCACTGGGCCGCAGGACGACTCACGGCCGGCGGGTCAGCCGGGCACCTGGACAAGGCCACACCACCACACCCCGCTCCGCAACCCTACCTCGCTTGAGGGCAAGGAGAGCGCAAAAGCGAAAGTGAAAGCACAGGAGACGCGAGTCGCCCAGCCCTGCCCGCCGCTGTTGTTCGCTTTGTCCCCGGATCGCCCCACTACTCCAATCCGGGGGGCCAGCGCGGAGAAGGCCGCAACCTTCAATCGGTGCTCCCACCGGTGTCCGGGGTCCGATTCGAAAAGGAAAAACGGATGGCGCCTCAGCTCGGGTTCACCGATGCAGTCCCCTCAACAAGGACAGGATATAGCCAGGATTAATTCAGGAGGTCGTGGTGGTCCTCGGGAGCCTCGCACCTAC
The DNA here is from genome assembly GCF_964204655.1 of Triturus cristatus. Classification (NCBI taxonomy): domain Eukaryota; kingdom Metazoa; phylum Chordata; class Amphibia; order Caudata; family Salamandridae; genus Triturus; species Triturus cristatus. The sequence goes on from NC_140589.1 coordinate 1,638,670,941, forward strand.
GCGGCCATCTTGGTTGCGCGCTAGCCTCCTCCCTCGTGTTCTCCATTTTTGCCCTCAGGGTGGGAAAAAAATTCTCAACTCTGCAGCAGTACCAACCTTCACTGCCTTTGAAGTAACTTTAAAGAGACTTGTTATATTTTTATCAGTCTCATTAGTTCAGAACAGAAGGATTTTCAGTATTTTATACAATGTAGCCATAGCTGTTGCTTGTTTATCTTACACAGTTAACAACCATTGGCAAAGCCAATACCACTGACATCTTGTAGGTGTAATGTTACTTGTTGTATTGTATATCTGTATGTAATGACAGATGTAGGAAAATATCAGTCGAGCGGCACACTATGCTAAGCACAGATGTTTACCGTGTGTATTTTTAAGCCACGCCCTTAATTGCATCGTCCAAGATCCTTTGAGAGACCCCCTAGTTTTTTCATTCCACTTAAAGCTCTGAACATAAGCACAGCAGAAAAATCAAATGCATTTAATTTCTGCTGCCTCTCTGGCCCTGTTGGCTTGTCCCATGAAAATCGGATGTTCAGATTGCGCTCTCGATAATAACAGCTAACATTGGATGCGGTAATTGGTCAGTGTGAAATCTTCTCCCAATTTTGAGTTGCACCCCCGGTATAGGGAACCCTTGTGAATAGGTCAGGACTTCACACTGTCCAAACTGGAATCCGTGCACTGCCACAAACTGTTGGAGTAAACTCCTGCGCTAGCAGCAGTCAGCACTTGGCTTGCAATTCCATTTCAGGTACAAATGTCTCTTTGTGCACAGAACATGATGATAGGCAATGTTGGAATCATGGCCCCTGTCTTGTCAACAGCAATGCATTATAAGATCACTGGAGTTGTCCTGGTGGTAACAGGGGTGGCAATGAATTTGTCTGGGGTAGGCTTATGGCAGGCGAGGGCAAGTATGTGTGCTAACTTGTAAACTCACTTTTAAACATGTTATTATTGCAATATGTACAGTAAAGAGAGAGACAGAAACAGATTGAGAGAGATAGGAGACAGGTTACTCCGTCACAATGGTGACGGATATACGTTTGCCGAAATATCAGTCCCATTATAGCGTATGGGATTTATAATTCGGCGGACCGTGTATCCATCACCGTTGTGACGGAGTAACCCATCTGCCAAGACATAATTCAGGACTGAGTGAGAGACCTGATCTACAGTGGAGTGGTAATGGACCCCCTCATCTTTCTGGAGCAAGTGCTAAATGAGGTGTGAAAACTGGAAATAGTAGAAACCACTGATGGAATTTTCTCCGAATTCTATACCTAAGTGGAGGAAATTCTGTCAGCGGATTCTGCAGTGAGTTTAGCATTATCACTTATAAACTTGATAAACCGGTAAATGTTTTCATCTTGACTTTGTTGGTGGTAATCCTACGATTGAACTGGATGAGCTTAAAAGCAAAGACGTATCACCTAGAACTACTCTGGCCCAGTAGCAGCTCCTGGAGGGAGTGCTGCCGGGCGGTGACACAGGGCGGGGGGGAATAAACTCCAGATTATGGCCTAATGGAGGTAAGTACACAAATAAATAAATAAAACACATTTCATTGCGCGCGCTGCATCGCATTTGTCAATGCAATGCGGGCAACACAATTTGTTTTATTTATTTATTTGTATACTTACCTCTGTTAGGCCATAATCCGGAGTTTACTACCCCCCCACCCTGCTCCTCCCCCGCCCTGTGTCACCGCCCGGCAGCACTCCCTCCATACTGTTGCCTTGCTTTTCTTTGCGTTGGGAAGCTGTGACAAAGGTGGAGAAGGGGTGTTCCCATTCATCCACTCAGGTATTTTGACCCAAACCCTGATTTACAAACACTCGTAAATCTGGGTCTGGCCAAAATGGTGCACCTACCCAACAGAGATGTAACAAGGACAAATATCTTTACTTCCCCTCCTTACTTCCTCTTCCTATGCGTGCTGCTTTCTGGAGCACACTTTGAAAGAGGAATGTGCCTCTTAATATTATTTTTGTGTAGGAAGGATATACCTTCCTGCAACAAATAATCCTGCCTGTAACACAGGCACCCTTGCAGCATGGAGAGAGCAGAAGTGAGCCATATTAGTAGATATGGCATATTTCTGCTCTCTCCCTTTCAAACGACGCAACTCAGCAAGTTGCCTTGCTGCATTGAGTTGCATGAAATATTAGTAAATCTCCCCTTTGCGTGTAGATGTGCTCCTTGTGAAAGAACAGAATGTTGTCGCTCACAGTGAAGTTACCCAACGGATGCAGTGGGCCGACCCACTGCTCCATGCTGTATGCTGTAGTGAGCAGCAAAAAAACAAATTACACAATAACAGACCATTGGATAAAGGAGGCTTTCTGAGAGCCCCTATAAGTAAGTATATTATACATATAATGTTAGTAAATTCAAAAGTTTTTAACTAACACCAAATCTAATGGGAGGTATGTGTATGTATGTATTTTTTTAAGGATTTTATTTTTTGAGAATGAAAAATAAAGTCTTGGCTATTTCCACACCTTAAAATTAATTGGCAAAGCCAATAGGTCTGGCATTGGCCATCAGCCTTTTGCGCTTGCCAAAGTTTGTTTGTTATGGTGTTTACAAGAGTTAATTGGTGGGGAAACTGCCAGGCCCTCATCAAAATATTTTTGGGTCAAAAACCTCATTGCCATTGTAATCCCTGGCACCTTAGTGAATTACTTTGAGCGTGCTCCTTGTGAAAGGTCAGTGTGACGTCACTCACAGTGAAGGTAGACAGTGGCTGAAGTGGGCTGACCCACTGCTCCATACCATATGCTGTAGGGCAGAAGATGAATGAGAATAACGCAATAACAGATGAATGGAGGAAAAGGACTGGCTGACAGCCAGTATGTGTATGTATATACAATAAAAAGGTCTTAACTACCACTAGTCCTAAAAATGTGTGGCTTCATTTATGGAAAGTGTTGCATCGCTGCGATAAAACAGTGATGCTGCACTTTTCACTGCGCCCTCCTTGCGACCCCATGGATTGCCGTATTTACTGTACGGTGCGCCATGTCGCAGGGATTGACTGATGGGTCAGGAATCCTGGCGTATCTGTCAGCGCAAAAGTGCTGCAATGGGCTCATAAATAAGCCCTGTAGTTCTGCATTTTCAAAAGCACTGATGATAACAATATATGCTAGACACTTCCAATCAAGGAAATTATCTAAATTTGCATTTAACTGACAGGTTTATCCTTTGTTTATTTACTTATGAAGACTATTGCACTTTATATAATTTTGGGTCGCTTTGAAGCTGATATTACTTTAGCTTTTTAATTGATCTTTTTTTGTGAAGCACTTTATTCTGCATGTCTGTGTCCGCGCACCTCTATGTAGGTGAGACACAAGGGAGGTTATAAGGATAGATGCATAATGTGAAGGGCCAGGTGAGGTTTGCTAAATCAAAGGTGGGTGGTTTATGTTTGGTTTCATGAGAGGGTCCTTGGAGATGCTGGAATTAATTGGTATTAATGGAAGAGCCTGAATGTGGAAGAGTCAGTGCCAAGGCCTGGTCTTAGGTATAGACGGGCTGATAGGGGAGAGCTGCTGCTGGTGCTGGTGCTGGTGCTGGATATGAGATGTATTATGGCCACGGCTGTGACTTATTTTTCCAGTTTGAGGTGTTCGCGGGGAAGGCCAAGTCGAACAGATTTGTTTTTTCTGCCCTTCATAACTTTAGGATTTTCTTTTTCGGCAGTCTCATGGAGAGGCAAGAGAGTGTTCCAAAAAGTGAATCTCCTGAGCCTCAATGAGTGGAGTGCCAGTATCTTGAGGATTACATTGATACCCCAAGAGGTGCCTTCCTGAATGGTAGACCTATAAGCATTTAGAGCGAAAAAGACTTGCGAATGAATGGTCTTCAATTTGGATCTTCCTTTGACTTGAGCAAGGGGTGCTATCGGGGGGTAGGGGCAATATGGTTATTTGATTTTCAACCAAATAAAGTTTATGGCACGGTTTGGGGGTTTTTCTACTTTCTAAGTGTCCTTTTGAAGAGCCCCTTTTACAGGCCATCTGAATAGTAGAGGCTGGAAACAGATATTAGTTTCAGCATGGTGGTCTACATTCTGGGACATATTAGAAACTGGCCAAGGGATTGTGCTTTACATATTGAGACATTCTGAAGACTGGTTGTGGAAAATACTTTTACCGCCCTGGGGTGGCGGTTTAATAATTGTGGATATTTGCCCGAGTGTAGTCTTCCGTTAAAGGTGTCTATTTTACAAATGTGTGCATTGTGGTGACTGGCTTAACTACTGAGCTATAACCTCTAAATACTGGGCAATATTGCCATTGCTATTGTGCTTTAAATTCGGTGGTATGGGAATATTTCATTACATTACTTTCAGAACTGTCTGTAAACTCTATTGCTTTATAGCCCCTTGATATCAAAATGTGCGCTGGAAAAAACATTGGGCCTCATTTATGAAAAGTGACGCGTCATTGCGCCCTACTTGCGACACCAATGATGCGTCATATTTACAGTATGACGCATCATGTCGCAAAGAGTTACAGATACGTCAGTATTTGTGACGTATCTGTAGGTGCAAAAATGACGCATTGCTGGAGTGTGTCACAAAAGTGACGAGACTCCAGCAATGGGTCATTACACATGGGCAAGTCCCATGTGAAATGTGCTTGCGGAAGTCTTAAGATTTTGATATATTTGCGTCCCTGAAGTGGAGCAGTGAAATCTTATAGATTTCACTGCGTCACTTCTACGACCCTTTCTTGCGTCAGAACGCCCCCTCCCCTGCATACATTATACCTGACACAGGTATAATGTGGCGCCTAGATGCGTCACTTTGTAAATATGGTGCAACAAGGCTCATTTTTTATGCCGCTGGTGCGTCACAAAAAGTGACTTTCCGGAGGCGCAAAAGTGTTGCAGGGCTCATAAATAAGCTCCATTGTTTGGCCCCATTTTCCCAAACTTTTCTTGGAGAGGCATTCTCCATCAAAACTCCCTGCTGGAAAGTATAGTGCCCGTTTGCTGTGTTTACTTGGGTGATTAAATTTAGGGCCATGAATTAAAAGGTTTTTCCAGGGCCATTTTGCATTCCCAGACCCCCCATTAATCCCTTCATTGTGGTTTGTCTGAGCTCTGTGTCACCCTGGATGCTCCTCTTTACTGGGCTTGGTGTCGGGTTGCTGCACTCACCCCTCACAACCTTCTAAGGACTCAGTCACTTTTGTAGGCCTCCAGCAGTGTCATCCACCTTCCATTCACCTCATGTCTCATAGACCCTATCCCTTCATTTGCTCGCCCCAACTGTGATTAACAATGTGGCCAAACATCTTCAAATGCAAGAGCATTTCAAGTAACCAAATACTTGGGGCACCAGAGTGGGGTTGTATACATTTAATATAGAATACACCAAACCTGCCTTCCCTAGAGTTGGCGACAATAATTTCTTCATGCTCCGCAGTGTTGGGCAGTTCCACTGGTGTATATTGGACCAAGTGTTGTGTTCTCTTACAGGCGACTATGGATTACTTTTGCAAAAAGTAGTCCATTGCTCCATGATAACAGTAACTTTCTTTGTGAGCCACACTCACCTGTTGCAGCCACAACCTGGGTCTGTAACCTTAACAACACCCCTTGATGCACTATTGTTTCTGTTCCTTTCTACAAGACTTAGGTTTCCCATCCTTTCCTGGGCAAAAGCTACCCCTAGGAAGACGTCACAGTGGAAGCTAAGGTTTGCCCATTGGCTTGGAGAAACGTCCCCTACACCCATAATACAGCCAAGAACAAGGAAAAGACAGGGGTAAGGTTGGACACTGTAAGGCCTCCTGTGTGTAGACTGGGGTCCGAATCTTGTCAGTGCCGGATTGAATGAGGGACAGGGGGAGAAAACAGAGGGAAAGCTGAGCTGATGAGAAGCAGACAAACCTGAAAATCATGGTGAGTGTTTGGAAAGCGTCATTGCAAATCATAAGTTGCATAAAGTATTAGATGACCATTGTGAAATCACGAAACATTAGACATTCTGTGGCAAGAATGGCCATTTTCGGTGAGGCTACTATCACACAGTGGACAATTATAGAAAAAGTAAACCATTTTAGCATAAATGAAGATCTAAAGGAAATGGAATATTTAACAAAAATTAACATTAATAAAGGAAATGCTTTACAACTAAATTAAATAAAAGAAATGGATAAAAAAGTAGAATAAAGGCACATAATATAAATAGCATAATACAAATGAAAAGGTGTGAGCGAAATGCAAACAGGAAAGTTAAAGTAAAATACAGTGTTCAACCGGGGAACAACCTTTACAACGCAACTTTTACAACGCACTACCATTACAACACATTTTTTACAACGCATAATCCATTACAACGCATGATATTACAACGCATGACACTACAACGCATTTTGAAAAACTACCTTTACAACGCATTCCATTACAACGCATACTACCATTACAACGCATACCATTACAACGCATAATATTACACTATACTATCCAACACTTACCCTACTGATGCACCCCCTGGAGTTAGAATAGTAATTTTTACCCCTATACTATCCAACACTTACCCTACTGATGCACCCCCTGGAGTTAGAATAGTAATTTTTACCCCTATACTATCCAACACTTACCCTACTGATGCACCCCCTGGAGTTAGAATAGTAATTTTTACCCCTATACTATCCAACACTTACCCTACTGATGCACCCCCTGGAGTTAGAATAGTAATTTTTACCCCTATACTATCCAACACTTACCCTACTGATGCACCCCCTGGAGTTAGAATAGTAATTTTTACCCCTATACTATCCAACACTTACCCTACTGATGCACCCCCTGGAGTTAGAATAGTAATTTTTACCCCTATACTATCCAACACTTACCCTACTGATGCACCCCCTGGAGTTAGAATAGTAATTTTTACCCCTATACTATCCAACACTTACCCTACTGATGCACCCCCTGGAGTTAGAATAGTAATTTTTACCCCTATACTATCCAACACTTACCCTACTGATGCACCCCCTGGAGTTAGAATAGTAATTTTTACCCCTATACTATCCAACACTTTCCCTACTGTTGCACCCCCTGGAGTTAGAATAGTAATTTTTACCCCTACACTATCCAACACTTACCCTACTGTTGCACCCCCTGGAGTTAGAATAGTAATTTTTACCCCTACACTATCCAACACTTACCCTACTGTTGCACCCCCTGGAGTTAGAATAGTAATTTTTACCCCTACACTATCCAACACTTACCCTACTGTTGCACCCCCTGGAGTTAGAATAGTAATTTTTACCCCTATACTATCTAATACTTACCTTAAATGTAATTTAATATTATGCGTTGTAATGGTATGCGTTGTAAAGGTAGTATACGTTGTAATGGTAGTGCGTTGTAAAGGTATTTTTTAAAAATGCGTTGTAGTGTCATGCGTTGTAATGTCATGCGTTGTAATGGATTATGCGTTGTAAAAAATGCGTTGTAAGTGCATGCGTTGTAATAGTGTGCGTTGTAACGTCATACATCCGTTCAACCCCTTTGGACAGAAGATCACAGAGTCACATCCCATCATTTCAGAGACTACCCATTCTCCACTTGTGCAGTCTGCACAGGAGGCAAGAACAGGGAAGATACATCCATTATCTGAACAGGTGAGGAAAGAGACAATATGGCCTAAAGGAACACAGAGGGAGAAGAAGACTAAGAAACAGAAAAAACATTGAGAGTGGACATGCAAACAGCAGCTCAGAAGCACTGCAAACAGAGTGGGTGAAACAAACAAACACACCAGGTTAGGTGAGGTATGACAGGAGAACTTAGGGGCATATTATCAAGGACGGCGTTAAAATTATCGCCGCTTTCGCTGCAGGAAACTGCCGCTAAAGCGGCGATAATGGGCTTGATAATATGCCCGTGAGAATTCCAATAGAAGCCCATGTTCACACCAGAACATGGGCTTCTATTGGAATTCTCTGCGGCATATTATCAAGCCCATTATCGCCACTTTTAGCGGCAGTTTCCTGCCGCTAAAGCGGCGATAATTTTAACGCCGTCCTTGATAATATGCTCCTAAATGAGACCAATTGTCACAGAATGGGCAAGTACACCAAGATCGGGACTGTGAATTTCAAAAGCTCCAGAAGGTGATTAGTATCATCTGGAACTGAGAAGCCCCTATCGCCACCACAATGTCAATTTTCATGACGTTTTAGTGCCATTAGGGGTTTCGCCTTATTCCCAAAGCAGCGTTAAGCCACTTAACCTGGCTTACCGCTGCCTTGTAAATAGGGCACCCTTTTACGCTGTACTTAGCGTGAAAGGGGAGGGCAATCGGTGTTGCGATGGGCTTCTACCGCAACACCCATTGATTTTGACACTGCCCCATATTTACAAGGGCAGCGTAAATATGGGGCAGCGCCCATAATAAGACCAGGGAAAACCTGGTCTTAAGCAGGTGCAAAGAAGAGAAATTATTAATTTCTCCTTGTTTATGCTGTTTCTATGTGGGCTGCGTTGTGCAGCGCAGATAGAAACAGCAAAAGGACATTGATTGTTTATGTGTAGGAAGTTGTGCCTTCCTGCACATAAACAATCATTTAAAAAAATTACGGTTTGCGATTTCTTTGTGTGCTGCAAGGGACACCTTCCTGCACATAAACAAAAGTGTACAATATTCATACAATCCTTCTGTGTCATTAGCGTGCATTAAATATGTCAAATAAAATTCACACAGTCAATTCAGTAAACAACTTATCTCTCAAATTGAGGATCCAATCTTGGATGAGTGATGGCTTTAAAGCAGAGCTGCACCACATTGTTGTAAATATAGTGCAGCCCTGTGTTTCTGAACTGGCGGAGCTCGGTGTTAAGCCAAGGAGGCTAACTCTGCGCTCCATCACTTCGTAGTAAATATGCCCCTGAGTGTTAACGTAGAGGAATGCAGATCACATGTACTTAGGTTAAAAGGATCTTAGGCACTCACAAGAGTCAGCTCGCTTATCCAGTACCAACCAAAATGCGTTTCTTTAGAGTTCGATATTTCTTTATCAACCAATACCTCAGATACCACAAGGGCTAGAGAAACGGGTTCTGTATTATTAGCAACCTCTACTAGTTGCCAGAACCCTGCAAAGTTTGTGTAAGCCAGCTGCCTCCCTGGCCTTCTGGGGATGATGGAAGTGGAGCCCAGGAACGCACCAGGTATGGAAATGGCTGTGTATAGCACCAGATTGCACCCTAAAGGCACAGATCTGTCTGTGGACAGTACCAGATGGCAGTCCTCACCATCTGAGGGGGATGTTGCAGCTCCTTGACTCTAATGGCAGAAGACAAGAAGGAAATCAGGCTCCCCTCATGATCCTTGTCCCCTACAAATCTTACATCTCATACCTGACCTGGTTGCTGCCAAACTGACGCCCATCTTTAATGTCTTACCCAAGACCGGTGTATTTCCAAAACCTTGGAAAACTGCCTCTATTCTCCCATTGTCTAAGAAAGCTAACTTGAACACTCTTGACCCTAATGGCTTTAGAGCAATATCCACACTTCCATTCCCGAAGATATTGGTAAAAAGAAATGAATCTCCAACTAACGGCCTTCCTGAATAGCAATTAGCTCTACGAAAACTGTGAACTTTCTCAAAAGCTTTCATGCGTGTGTCTCGAATCTCATTCGGTATAACCGACATTGTACCAGTGAGGTTGTTAAAAAACGTGATTGCTGACTGTGTAAAAGACGGACTCATGTTGTATCAAGCTCAATGTTAATGAGAATGTGACGGCCATGTTGGTAGGGTGTAAAATATGAAGCTGTATCAGCGATTAGAAGCACAAAAGCTATTAAGACATTGCAAGCCTGTGTTTAAATGCGAAATGGTTAACGAGACAGCTGTACTGAAAATCAGAATGAAATCCAAAAAAAGAATAAAACACATTCAATTCGAACAACATAATGTTCACTTAACATTCTATAAATGATGACACAAAGCACTCTCTGTGATAAGACTAATCATGAATCATAAACAAAAACAAAAATGATTGTTGATAGACTATACACTAGAGCAAAACGAACATTATCTTGTAGACGGAAAAATTAGTGATAGTGAACTGCACAGTCATTTAGACCATGACTGCGGGCTCATGTATCAAAGTTAAGAAACCAGGCAATCACAGGTAACAGAGATATTCCATACGGTCATTCATCCCATGTGGTTTAAGTGAGTTCAAGTGCTTTATCCAGAAATTTTCGCGTTGTAGCAAATGGTTATGATTATCTCTTCCTTCTAGTTTTTGTGAAAAATTCCCAAATTAGAAATTTTAGTTTACTGATATTATGTTGTGCTTCCAAAAAATGACTAGAAACGGTAGACTTCAATTGTTTTGTCCTTATGTTGCTTTTGTGTTCGTTTAGTCTTACTTTGATTTTCCTTTCAGTCTTCCCTATGTACACCTTTCCACAGGGACATTTCAGCAAATAGATTACGTTGGAGGTGTCACAGGTAGCCGTTACCCTGAGTTTGATTTTGTGGCCCTTCCTCGGGTGAGTGATGTTAGATCCAGGGATGATGTTGTGACAATTATTGCAATTCCAACACGGTATTGTCCCTTTATTTTCCTGTAGCTCATTCGTGATTGGTGGGTTCTTCAAAATTTCTCCGAGGTTTCTACCTTTCCTGTAGGCATATATTGGTGGTAAGTCAAACAATTGACTAAAATCCTTTTCTAATTTTAGGATTGATTAATGACGTTTGATGATGCTTTTTTAGGAGCTACTCAATGTCGAATATTTTGAAACAACCACCATCCGGTTGTGTGTGGACTTAAACTTAGTTTGTAACAATTCTTCCCGTGTTTTTTGTTGACAATGTGTTTTCGTTGAGTTCAGTGTGTGTTCTGGATAACCACGATCCCTAAATTTCTGTACCATCTCATTCAATCTGGTTGTCAATGTGTCTGGATCTGATACGATTCATTTTACCCTTAGTAATTGGGAGTATGGAAGGTGACGTTTCAAGGATTCTTGGTGAAAGCTGGTAAAGTGCAATGTGTTGTTTCTATCTGTGATTTTTTTGTATATGTCCGTTTTCAACCCAGTCCTTGTTTTCATGATTCTGACATCCAGAAAAGTAATAGATTGTTCTTGAATCTCGTAAGTGAATTGAATTCTCTCATCCACTTCATTGGTGCCATTCCATAAGATAAAAATATCATCAATGTATCGCACAATCAGTTTCAGATGAGCTTTCCATTGGGGTTTAGATAAGATATTTTCCTCCTCGAATCGGTGCATAAAAAGATTAGCATACGTGGGAGCAGCACAGTTTCCCATGGAAGTTCCCGTTAATTGGGAGAACCATTGGTCTTTCCATCTAAAGTAGCTTTGATACAGTGTAAATTCCAGTAATTCCATCAGGAAAACTTTCAAATCCAAATCCAAGGTCGATTGTAACAAAGTGTGTTCAATTGCTTCTATTCCCAAGTTATGTGGAATCGACGTATATAACGATTTAATGTCTACAGTACACAGAATTATTGATTCATCCTCGGAAAAAGTGATTTGATTGATTTTGGTTAAAAACTCTGTTGTGTCCCTTATGTAGGTGCTCATCTTGATGACATTGGGTTGTAAATATCGGTCGATGAAATTCCCAATAGGTTTGTATAAACTGCCTTTGGTGGAAACAATAGGGCAGAATGGTGAGTGAAGTGAGTCCTTATGAATTTTGGGAAGCATGTATATGACTGGACTATTTGGATGTGGGTGTATCAGGAATTTTTTGGTTTTCTCGTTGATGATGCCATTGTCAGCAGCTCTGTTTACGATGGTTTAGGAGGTTCATGTATTGTTCTGTGGGGTTGACTTCTAGTCTGGCATAAATTAATGGATCAGAAATGTGAGATTCCACTTGCGATTCATAATATGTGGTATTCATAACCACTAAGGCTCCACCTTTGTCAGCTTGTTGACAAGTAATCATTGAATTTTGAGCAATGTTTAGTAGGGTGCTATACTCCTGTGTTAAATTCCTTTGCTTGGATGTTTTCTTGAAGTTCAATTTCTGTATATCCTGTTTGACCAACAATTCGAACATGTCCAAACTTTTATGGCTGACTGGTGCCATGTATGTGCTTCTGAGTTTCAATCCCCGGAGGGGATCTTCCTCCTTCTCATGTTGATCCATTAATACATTCTCAAAAAAATGTCTTAATCGTACGTTTCTTGTAAGTTTAAAAGTGCTTACTTCCAGTTCTAAGGAGTTTGTATGACCTGTGGGAACGAAAGATGTTCCTTTTTGTAATATTTTCAACTCCATATCAGAAAAAGTGTAATCAGAGATGTTAATGACTAGGTTGTGTTCTGACCTGTCTTTTTGTTTTTCTCCTTCTTGCCCGTAGCTGTTCAGGTCTGGGGATGTTCTTTCTCCTTTGTTTGTTTCTTTTGCCCCACAGGGGTCGTTTCTGTCTGGTTGACCTGCCTCTAAAAAAGACACGCCAGAAGATTGTGGTTGATCTATTGGTATTGTGGTTGGTGTAACCGGTCTATTACGAGGTTGGCTCGAGATGTCACTTTCAGAGGATGAAGTTTCAGTGTTGCCAGTATATGGTCTATTATGTCTTCTCTTGGCATATGTTTCAGCCCAACTGTAAAGTTCGCCCAACTTGTAGTCCACAGTATCCCTGCGGACTTTTCTGATTTTTCTTTCATTTATTTCTTGAGTGTGTTTAGCCAATTGTATGTTGATGTCTTCCAATACCTTCGTCCAATCTTCAGGTGTTAATAGTTCTTGCAGTTCAGGCTTTACATTGGAAATCTCATTCGACAGTTCCACCAGGATGTTAGATAATTCCTCTATTATTAATAATATCAAGTCTAGTGAGCACTTGTTTAAAATGGAGTACCAATGATCCTCAAATTTCTTGGCATTTTTACACAGTAAAGCAGTGGTTCCCAAACTGTGCGCCGCGGCACCCCAGTGCGCCGTTATGAGTAGCCAGGGGCGCCACGGCAAGTTGTGGGAAATTGCAGTCGCAGCGCAACATACGTGGGAGAAATGCCACCTGCATAATCAGGTAACATGGTTTGGCCCAAGCACTGCCGCCATACGTGCGTGCGTACGTACGCGCTATCACAGGCTTAGTCTTCGCATTATGCACATGCAGCTCTGATGCAGCTCTGACTGTTTGGTTTGTTATTGCTGCCCGCCGTGCCTTGTGGGACCCTCTTCACATAGGACAGGTAAGTTCAGACCCTCTGGTTCTCCTCTCGTGTTATGGCCTACCCCTTCCCCTCCAGCCCCACACCCGAGCACGCACCTGGCGCAGTCACGTTCCTCCCTGGTGGGATCTGTAACTTCTCTGGTGGGTCCTGTCTTCAGCTGTAATAGCTGAGAGGGCAGCGTCTGGGAAAGTGTTCTCGCTCTCAACTTAGGGTTGGGCTGTCGGCGTCTTTTCTTGTAGGGAGGAATGTCTCTGAGAAGCAGGCATTCTCTCTTTCTTCCTTCCCTCCGCAGATAACGTTGGCTCTCCCTCTCATCTCTGTTCCTCACTCTCCATGTCTTCCTTCGGTGTCTTGGGGCTCTGGGCTCCTTCCTTTTACATCCGACTCCACTTCTCGACCTGTACCTCTTTAAATTTGAAGCCCCGGCATAAAACCCCAGAAGCCAGAGAGAAGGCCTTGGCTTGGCTTTTATGATTTCTTTAATGAGCTCCGTGAGCCCGCCTTTTTAGTGTAAAAATAATGCTGGTGATACTACTATTAATCAAATGCCATGCCGATCTTCTGCCCAACCTCAGTTTTTCACTTGAACTAGATTTTAAATACTGACAATATCGTGTAAAAAACAGGATGGGTGTAAAATCTAGTTCAAGTAAAAAACTGAGGTTGGGCAGAAGATCGGCATGGCATTTGATTAATAGTAGTATCATCAGCATTATTTTTACACTAAAAAGGCGGGCTCCACGGAGCTCGTTAAGGAAATCATAAGGCAGCCTTACACAGCCTCAGTCAGCGCCCGCAGGTGCGGGGGCAGCCTGGGCCATTCGATACCTGTGAGTGGACATTTGTGATTCTTAAAATCCTAATCCCTCTGATAATTACAGGGCTGGGAGGGAGGGGACCGGCCAGGGTGAGAGAAACATGGCGCCCAGCCTTCCCCAGGTTCAGGGACACGACAGAGTCTAGAGAGCCTTCTCGGGTATACCTGAGCCCCTGGACGTCACACCCTTCCCTGTTTTAGAAACCACGTTATTCTGTCAGGAAGTGAAAGAAAACAAAATTCACCAAACCTTACCCTTGTTGCCTAACAAGGCCCCAGCGTTCCTTTCCATCACCTTCGCAGCTGCCCTACGTCCAGCACGGGGGCAACTTGCACTCCAGTGTTGGCGGGCTGCAGGTCCCAGTGCTTAATTTGAAATATAATGAGTCCGGCACTCTTGGGTGTCGGCATGCTCAACGCCAAGGCTGCCATGGTTTGATTCCACCTCATGTCTCTCATCCACCAGACACTATTTGCCTCTTTATCTCACTCCTGCAGGCTCTGTTTTTCATCTCGCTTTCTTCCACGCTGTTTCGCTTTTCTCTTCCTCTTGGTTTTCCCATTTAGAGTTTTTTTCTCTTTTGCTCTGGGTCATGTCTGATGGGGAAAAATAAGTGCCGCCCCCCAACATGAGTGCCTGTGTGCCCTACAAACAACCACCGGCTCAAATAAGCACAAGCTTCACCTGATGTGGAAATCCATTTGACACTTTTACACATAATAAGGCTTATCACGATCATGGTGTGTATGTGTGTGCAGCGCTGTATTTTGAGCATTTGCATGTGTTTATGTGTGAATGGTATTGTATGTGTGTGTGCTCTCTTGTGTTTGCTTCGATGACTTGAATGTGCTCTGCTGCATTTGCTCCTTGGATGCGTGTGTACTCAGCATTTGCAGAAAATATTTGTGCTTTGCTGCATTTGCGGCCATAGCTTGTCTCTGGTCTGCTGTGTTTGCAGCATTGGTGGATGCAGGCATGTGTGAGCTCTATTGTATGTGCTGTATTGGCATGTTTGTGCTCCGTTCAAATTTGCTACATTCATTAATATCCTCCTCTTTGTGGTTCAATATGCTTAATCCCCACGGCCAAAATGATGATTCTATTACCAATTTTACCCTGTTTCCAAATTAAGAAAGTAAAACATATTAATTAGACAACAATTTGAAAAATGAAATATAGTCAACAGGAAGTACTCCCAAGGTCGGGCTTACATCCCCCCACCTGCCCACCGGTAAAAAAATGGTGAAGAGTCACGGCCGACTGCCAATTAGGTCAAGGGAGCCACAGGTCAAAAAAGTTTGGGAACCACTGCAGTAAAGGTTTGAGCAGAATCCGCAGACCCCTTGGTATTCTTGAAGCCTTGTGATACCTGATTAATGTACTGGCATGTAGCTGCTGGTTGATCTCCCTCTTTGATAAATAAATTCATTGTTTTATGTTCTGTTCTTTATTGCGGTTAATGGAAAATTGCGTGGTTTCTTCGTGTATTAGTGCATAAATCCTATTTGCCTCTATGTTTTCAAAAGCAAAGGTATCAGCCCGTAAATCTGTCATATTGGAAATGTCATCGTAAGCCATCGTGGCTTTCCTCTATGCTTGCAAAGAGCTACGGTTTGGAAATGATTCAAATAAGAAATGGTTGTAGCTCATGCACAGCTGGTTCTGAGATGTTTTTGAGCTGTGCATGAGCTACAACAATTTTTTATGCAGAGTTTTGTGCCTGGATGGATGTGAACAAGTTGAACTCTGCAAAAACGGAGGTTGTCCTCTTTGGTAAAATCACTTCCTTTTAAACCTTCCTGGTGGCCGGAGGAATTGGGTTCTCTTCCAGTTCCTGCGAACAGAGTGAAAAATCTGGGTATCTTGGTAGGTATAAAATTTACTTAAAAAGAACAAGTTAATAAGGTAATTGCTACATCCTTCCTCATGCTGCGCATGATTAGGAAAATAGCACTGTTTCTTCTGCCTAATTTACTGAATACAGTGGTCCTCTGCCTTGTAACGTCCAGGATTGAGTATTATAATGGTCCTTATGTCAACCTACCCAAGGTCGAGGCGAAAAAATGTAAGATTCTACAAAACACAGCAGCAAGATTGCTGATGAAAATCCCGAGGTTCTAGTCGACCTCACAGGCTTTGGTAAGAATGCACTGGCTGCCTTTTCAGCGAAGGATTCTCTTCAAAGTGCTCTGTAAACCCTATAAAGTGCTTCAGGGACAATGTACAACCTTCTTAAGAGGAAAACTTAGAGGGTATGTGCCTAACAGGTCCCTTTAGTCAGGCTCAGCGATGAATTCGGTAGTGCCTCCCTACAAGCACTCTTCTTGGGGAGGTGGGAGGTTTGTGGTCTGTATAACTCAAAACTAGAACAAGCTCCCTTTGGCAATTGAATCAGCCCCTTCTCGAGTTTCTGCAAGCTTTTAAAAACCTGGCTTTTTCACTAAAATCTAACTTTATTCTCTTTGTCCCTCGACCTCTTAGCACCGACAAACCTCTGGGTATTTATTTTGGCTTTATAAAAAACAAATCAATCAAAGCTGAAGAGAATGGAACAACCTTGATATTAGTGAGAGACGTGAGGGAAAGCATATAAGAATATAAGGTAACACCAGTAACTGAGGTATGTGGTGTCCTCGTGAACATGCATGCAACATGTCCAGAGCAGTTATTGCCAGGTCAAGAGATTCTAGAATAAGGGGGAAGAATTGTCTGTTGGACCTGTGGGGCGGACTGGCTGGAGTGTAATGAATAAACTCGGTCTTGAGTTTAACCTTTATGCATGAGAGCATGATTAAACTTTCACATTTGGCGATGATTGTGAAAACCTGACCCGCAAACACCCCAACAGCTGTCAGGAGATTTGTCATACATTTTAGACTTCTCTGACAGGTCTGCAGTTATCGATGGCTAAATCTGACATCTGGGGCTAAATACAAATTAAGGGTAGTGCCGTCTGAAGGAGGTGAGGTGAATCAGGTAATCGGAGGAGAAAAAAAAAAGCATGTGAAAGTGCTGAAGTCGGCTGCAGGCTACTAGAGCACGTGGATAATAAGTTGGTTGAGGAGCGGCGGCCATTTTAAAAGGAGCACAAACAAATTGTGTACAACCATAATAGCAGTTCGAAGTAGACTTGCTTAAAGGGATCTTCTGGGGAGCGCAGCCATTGAAAAATGGGCAATTATACTGTGAATGTTAGGGAAATTAGTGGCCATTTAAAGGAGTATGGGCCAGATGTACGACCACCAAATTTGCGACTCGCAAATTGTGTTGCAAATGTGAGGGATGTACAACAGTGTCAGAGACACTGTTAGCGATTCCCAATGGGGTCGCAAAATGCGAGGCTCATTAATATTAATGAGCCCTTCGCAATATGCAACCCGATTGGGAATGGCTGGCCCTCCCAGGGATGGTGGCCTGCTGGGCTCAGCAGACCTCCATGTCTGGGACTGCTTTTCAATAAAGCAGTATTTTTTTATGCAGCCCATTTTCCTTAAAGGAAAACAGGATGCATTTAAAAAAACAAATTAACATTTTTGTTTCATTTTTAAGGGCAGGTAGTGGTCCCTGGGACCACTGTCTGCCCTTAAAAATATTTTCAGAGCCAGTCACAATGGGAAAGGGGTCCCCTGGGACCCCTTCCCATTTGCAACACCATTACCACCCTCTTGAAGAGGGCGGTAATTTGCGAGTGTTTTACGACCGCAATTGCGTTTGAAAAACATTGGCACATGGTTTTGTGGTCGCTATTAGTAAGGGAACGCCCCTCCCTAATAATGAGTTGCAAAACCTATTTAGCGAGTCGCAAATAAATTGCGACTCGCTAAAAAGGCTTTGTACATGGCCAATGAGGTTTTTGCATGCGCAAACGGGTCGCAAAACCGTTTGCGCATGCAAAAACGGGTCATACATCTTGCCCTTTGTGCTTATCATTAATGAATGATAGATGCATTTGATACAGCTGTAAGGAACCCCTAAAGTGCCTGGATCAGTGACAGGCACACCTCTACTTGACAACAACATCGATTGTAAGGATTGACTAAAGTAGTACCTGACAGGTACACAGCAAATTTGATAACCAGTGTCTACCAGTTTTTAAATCACAGTGTTAGGCACATTAATATTGAATTCGCTGATAGGCACACCAAATTTATGTACACTTGCCTACACTGAGCCTGCATTCCAGTGACAATCACACTATTACTGGATTTCCAGTGACGGTCACACTGATATGGTGAACTATTGCCTGTATTACTGTGGTAGGCACACTAGCATCAAAAAGGAAAAAGCCTGCACCATAACGTCTAAATTTGTGGTGACAGGCACACCTTATAAAAGAAAGTGAGGGGTTCACTTTATAAGGATTTGTTGATCTGCAAGGAAGATTGGTGATAGGAAAACATGAATAATTTATCACACATTGAGTACTGAGTAGTAGAGAGGTACACATAGAATATAAGGAAAGAAAATGCAGAATGTAACTCCTTTGCCATTTTTCTTACGTAATCCGGGAAACCTTCCCATCAAATGGAGCAAATGGAAGAAAATCTTTGTGAACTATTTAAAAGTATATGGAACCAATCTAAGTACAAAAAGAAAGTACTTTCTATTGTTACATTGCTTCGGTGGTGAAGGTCAAGAAGTGTTTGAGAATCTTCCTAAGTAGAGTGTGGAAGAAAGGAACCTGAATGAGTACGAAATATGTATAGAAAAGTGAGATAGATGCTATCTTTTCCGGGTCAGCACCATAATGGAGCAACATAATATTGCCATGAGGGAACAAGGACATGCAGACATTATTGAGGAGTAAGTAACTAGCTTAAGAAAACGAGCAGCTACATGCAAATTTGAGGGTGCTACTGAAGAAAGAATTAGAGACCAGTTAGTTCTGAAGTGCAGTAGTGACAAAATTAGAGAACAACTGTGGCTTAAAGATGAACCACCTGTAGAAGGAGTTATACTCATAGCGAAGAGCGTTGAGCACATGTAGAAACGTGTAAAGGAGTTGAGTAATGCAAAACAGGAGGGAGTGGTAAAAACAAAGAAGAATCTGCAAGTGTAGTCAAAGTGAGTGGTAATGAGAAAAGAAATTATAAGAGTACATTTAGGTGTAATGTTTCAGATGTGAGAAACAAGGTCAAAAACAAACAACAGTGAGTATCCGGCAAAAAGCGTGACATGCTGTGTGTGTGGTAAAAAAGGACACTTTGAAAAATGCTGTAGGAGGAAGGAAAAAAAAGAATGACAAAGAGAAAGTAGTTTACAGGGTGCAAAATATTGCAAATATTGTGTTTCAGGTAAATTAAACAGTAAGTTTAATCAATACGTGTGCTAATTTTGCTCATGAACACATCTCTGCAGTGATCAAAGTAACAATGTTGAGCTTATGATGAAGTTTGACTCTTGCTCACATTTGACAATTATCTCCCCAAAAATATTTGATGAAAACTTTGGTCATAAAGAACACCTGGCAAAGTTGGACATTCGTCCAGGTGGCTATGGTGGTTCACCTATTGAAATGGCAGGTTGGTTTACAGTGAATATAGAATTTAAAGGGCATACTTGTGAAGGAAAGATTTATGTTGCAAATAAAGGTGATAATTTAATTGATGGTTTCACCCAAAAACGTTTGGGAGTCAAGTTCGACCAAATGCTATACCTCTACTGATTGTCCAAAATATTCAATCACATTCAGTGAAATTGGTAGATGAATTTCCTCAGATATTTCAATAAAAGTTTGGTTGCCTTATCGGATACAAGCATCACATAAGGTTGAAGAGAAATGACATGCTAGTGGTGGCTAAATTTAGATGGATACCATTAAGTGTATAGGATATGTTTTGCAAAAACTAGTTGTCTTAGGTGTAATAGAACCAATAGAAGCCACAGAGTATATGTATATGTGGTTGTTGCTAAGAAACAGAATTGAGACATTCGTCTCTGTGTAGATTTGAGAGCACTGAATCAAGAGGTTGTAGTAGATAAATCCCTTCTTCCAAATATTAAAGAGTTGGTAGCAACTCTAACTGGAGCAAGTATTTTTGTTACACAGATATGCCGTCAGCTTACCTCCAAATTGAATAAGACTCAGTCTCACAAGATCTAACAGCTTTCATGTATGTATTTAAATTTGTAGAGCGCACTGCAACCCTACGGGCATCCTGGCGCTAAAGACAGAGTGAAGGAGGAAAACGGAGGGGAGGCTAAGAATTAGGCTCTGGGGAACAGCCAGGTTTTCAGCTGTCTGCGGAAAAGGGTCAGATCCTGGACCAGTCGTAACTCAACAGGAAGGCTATTCCATAAACGTGCAGCTGCAGAGCTGAAAGCACGGCCACCCAAGGTGGCTCTCATTGTTTTGGGAATCAAGGCCAACCTAGCTGAAGAGGAGCGCAACAGGCGCGTAGGTGTATACCATCTAAAAAGAAGTTGCAGTGGTAAAGGGCCAAAGCCATGAAGAGCCTTAAAAGCTACACACAGAGATTTAAACAAAATTCTCTGATGCACGGGCAACCAATGTAGTTCGGACAAGGCCCTAGTGCTGGAGGAGAAACGCGGTCTAAGAAGAGCAAGTTTTGCGGCAGCTGCCTGGATCCGTTGAAGTCTCTGAATAAGATATGCAGGGGAGGCAAGCAGCAGGGCATTGCAGTAGTCCAGGCGACTGAGAATAGTACATCGGACCACGGTACCTCGAACATGAGAAGAAAGAAGGGGCAGAATCCTACGTAAACCTCTCATGATCAGATAGCAGCTTGACACTATCTTATTGACATGTGACTCCAGACTTAGCTTCTCATTAAGGCAGACCCCCAAATTACGAACAGTCTTTACTGGAACCAGAGGAGTATCCAGAGGGAGAGGCCAAAAATTGGAAGGCAGGGTAAAAGGCACCCTCCCCACTGAGCAATGTAGAATCTCAGTTTTGGAACCGTTAAACTGCAGATCATTGTTCCTCAGCCAAGTCGTCATCTCCATCATGCAATTGTGGAAGGTGGATAAAGAATCCACCTGATCATCCCCATCCAAGGAGATGATCAATTGCGTATCATCGGCATAGTTGACTGCAGAGATGTTACAGGACTTAATGATCTGCACCAAAGGGCGCATGTAAACATTGAACAGAATGGGGCTAATAGAAGAGCCCTGTGGAACCCCCTGTTTGTTTGGCAAGAAATCCGACTGGAAAGGAGGCAGAAAAACCGCCTGCCGTCTATCCGATAGGTAGGAGCGAAGCCATTTAAGGGCCAAGCCTGTGACTCCTATCTCCTCGAGCCGATGTAGGAGAATGCTGTGGCTGACCGTATCGAATGCGGCGGACAAGTCAAGCAATATCAAAGTTGCCGAATGACCCTTGTCCGCCCGCATTCGCAAATCGTCCACAGCAGTGATCAAGGCAGACTCGGTACCATGCCCCGGACGAAAGCCAAACTGATTTTCCTCCAGAATCCCGTTGCTCTCAAGAAACCCTGAAAGCTCCTGGCTGACAAATCGTTCAGCTATCTTGGCTGGATAGGGCAGTAAAGAAATAGGACGGTAGTTCCCGTAGCAAGCGGGATCCAGCGAGGGTTTTTTTAGAAGGGGGGAAACAAACGCATCCTTCCAACAGGCTGGGACTACACCACTGATTAATGACTGATTAATAATCATATGGAGGTGCGGAAAGGTATCTGACCCTAATTCCTTCCAGTATTTCTGCGGAATAGGGTCTAAAGGAGAACCAGAGCAGACTTTCAAACCCATTCTTGAAAAATTCTCCAGAGGAGGGCAGGTCCAATGATCTAGACAAGGTCTCACGGATACCTCTTCGCATGGCCTGAACACCGTACAGTCAGGCGGATCCACTGTGGAAGGACCTGTTCCAACCATGCAACTAGTTGCAGGATTAGGCTGCATGCCTTCAAGGATTCCCTTTATTTTGTTGTGAAAGAAGGCAGCCAGCCCATCACACAAATCCTGCGAGGGGATGATCTTGTTCGCCAGACACTCAGGATTAACAACATCTCTTAAAATATTAAAAACACATTTAGCACTATTCGGGGAGTTGGAAATAAGATCGGCAAAGTACAGCGCTTTAGTGGAAGCAATGGCTTGCTTGTACCTGACCAGTAGATTGCGCCAAATAATCTTATCGCTGGTCAAGTACTGCTTACGCCACTGCCTCTCTGCGTGTTTGCATTGGATTTTAAAAACTCTTAGTTCCTCGGAGAACCAGGGGGCAGACGGGGAACCTCGTTTCCTAACCCGTTTCAGTGGGGCAATGCTATTGATAGTAGTTGTAATATAGCTGCAGAGCTCCTGAAAGTTACAGTCGACTGAACGCCCTGGCACAGGGAGAGGAGTCTCCCCAAATAAAGAAGCACACTGAGCTTTCCTTCTTAGGGATTTCCAATCCCTGCCCAAGACGCTATTGCTATCTTTAAGCGGGGGGGGGCAGCCCCTAAGAGTTAATAGGACTCTAAATCTAATTAAATGGTGGTCGGACCAATCCACTGGGAGGATGTTGTCCAAGGTCACTACATTCTTTTCCGCAAAGATTAGGTCAAGAGCATGTCCTGCCGAGTGTGTAGGTTCCAACACATGTTGTGAAAGATTAAGATTGGCGCAAGATTGAACGATGTTATTATACGCAGTTTTCAACATAGCATTGGGCCAGAGGTTAAAGTCTCCCAGGATCAGTAGCCTGCGATGAGTGAGTGCCAAATTACCAATCACATCCAGGAACTGCTGTTGAGATTGTTCGCTCATAGTCCCCGGAGGTCTGTAGCATAAAATTCCAGTCAAGACATGGCCTGATCTATCTTTCAGTGAGAAGCCCAAGGATTCTATCTGCGAAATCTCATCGATGTCAAATGGCGAGAAATCCCAACTTTCTTTAAAAACCATCCCAGTTCCGCCACCCCTGCCACTAGGTCTAGGCTTATGAAAGGCTTTGAACCCAGGGGGGCAGATGGCGCCGAGTTCCAAATCCAGACCGGGTACAAGCCAGGTTTCCGTCATGAACAGAATATCGCAGTCATGTTCTTCAATCAACAGCTGAATTTCTGTAGAGTGTTTAGGGAGAGACCTCACGTTTAGAAGTCCACACTTCAATCCTACCTGAGGAGCAGTGCCAGTAGTCATTGAAACATGCGCCAACGCCGGTACTACCGGAGTCCGGACATCGGGGCAGAACTGTAACAGTTGTGACCGGGAGTAGCAAAGTCGTACAGTAGATGACTTTGTGCGATGAATAGGCGTGTCGGTGGCATAGCTAATAGTGTTAGGCACAGTAGGCACGTCTGAGGCGCGGACAGGCGCAGACGGGCTTGCCTTTGGCGCGCCTTTGGCGCGCCGCCGGCGCGCCCGCTGCGCGCGCCCGCTGCGCGCGTCCGCTGCGCGGTCGCTCCAGGGTGACGTTTTATGGAGGCGCCGGCCAGAAGACTAGAGTGCTGACCTCCTAGCGCAAAAGCGCTAGTTACGGTCGAGCGCAAGTGCAAGGTTTAAAAGAACGAACTTTGTGCAAAGGAGCAAGTAGCAGCAGAGTAAGTAAGTCTTTTTAAAAGCGATTTGTAATTTTTAAAAACACAGTAAAAGTAATTTTTAGCAAGAGAAGAAAACAACGCAGTTCCCAGTTCAAATTTTCCAACACCCCCACACCAAACACTCAATCAGCACTGTCAGCTTGTGCGCGGTCGCTCCAGGGTGACGTTTTATGGAGGCGCCGGCCAGAAGACTAGAGTGCTGACCTCCTAGCGCAAAAGCGCTAGTTCCGGTCGAGCGCAAGTGCAAGGTTTAAAAGAACGAACTTTGTGCAAAGGAGCAAGTAGCAGCAGAGTAAGTAAGTCTTTTTAAAAGCGATTTGTAATTTTTAAAAACACAGTAAAAGTAATTTTTAGCAAGAGAAGAAAACAACGCAGTTCCCAGTTCAAATTTTCCAACACCCCCACACCAAACACTCAATCAGCACTGTCAGCTTGTGCGCGGTCACTCCAGGGTGACGTTTTATGGAGGCGCCGGCCAGAAGACTAGAGTGCTGACCTCCTAGCGCAAAAGCGCTAGTTCCGGTCGAGCGCAAGTGCAAGGTTTAAAAGAACGAACTTTGTGCAAAGGAGCAAGTAGCAGCAGAGTAAGTAAGTCTTTTTAAAAGCGATTTGTAATTTTTAAAAACACAGTAAAAGTAATTTTTAGCAAGAGAAGAAAACAACGCAGTTCCCAGTTCAAATTTTCCAACACCCCCACACCAAACACTCAATCAGCACTGTCAGCTTGTGCGCGGTCGCTCCAGGGTGACGTTTTATGGAGGCGCCGGCCAGAAGACTAGAGTGCTGACCTCCTAGCGCAAAAGCGCTAGTTCCGGTCGAGCGCAAGTGCAAGGTTTAAAAGAACGAACTTTGTGCAAAGGAGCAAGTAGCAGCAGAGTAAGTAAGTCTTTTTAAAAGCGATTTGTAATTTTTAAAAACACAGTAAAAGTAATTTTTAGCAAGAGAAGAAAACAACGCAGTTCCCAGTTCAAATTTTCCAACACCCCCACACCAAACACTCAATCAGCACTGTCAGCTTGTGCGCGGTCGCTCCAGGGTGACGTTTTATGGAGGCGCCGGCCAGAAGACTAGAGTGCTGACCTCCTAGCGCAACAGCGCTAGTTCCGGTCGAGCGCAAGTGCAAGGTTTAAAAGAACGAACTTTGTGCAAAGGAGCAAGTAGCAGCAGAGTAAGTAAGTCTTTTTAAAAGCGATTTGTAATTTTTAAAAACACAGTAAAAGTAATTTTTAGCAAGAGAAGAAAACAACGCAGTTCCCAGTTTAAATTTTCCAACACCCCCACACCAAACACTCAATCAGCACTGTCAGCTTCATAACACCGATGGGCGCATACAAGTTCAAGGGGTTACCAATTGAACTTGTGTCTGCGGTGTCTGTATTTCAGAAGTGTGGAAAGACGTGGAAAGAGTCAGATATTATCAAGATGATCTACTTATATATGGAAGAGATGTGGGAGAACATGACTTGAGAGTAAGGATGGTACTGGAAAGGTTGATGAACTCTGGGCTAACTCTAAAGAAGAAAAAGTTGAATTTGGTGTGCATCTGATCACACAGTCAGGAAATTTTGCCTAAGAAAGATTTAATTGAGACCATTATGAGACTGGATGAGCAAAATATTAGGGTTGGGCTAGCCATTTTTAGGTCTGACAGAATTTTACAGTAAGTTTATCCCGAATTATACAAGGAAGATGGTGAATTTAAGAACTTTATTGTGAAAGAAAGTTGAATTTGTTTGGAGTGAGGAGTACAAAAAATAATTTGCAGTAGTAAAGAATGATTTAACAAATGCACCATGCTTGAAGGTATTTGTTCCATGAGGCGAAACTCTAATAAGTACTAATGCAAGTCAAAAGGGTTTAGGGGCTATATTGGTTCAGAAGAGAAATGGGGTGGAGGTATTGATTGCCTGCGCGTCTGGAGGATTAAAGGATGCAGAAAAAAAATGATTCAGTTATGGAGTCTGAAGCTCTGAGCATTTACTGGGTGTTGAACAAGTTTAAGGATTTGTAGGGGGCACGACCTTTAAAGTTAGATCCGACCGCAAACCTCTAAGGAAAGTTTTTCTAGAAAAATGTTTTGAAGCAATTTCCACAAGGATAAGTAGGTGGATCATATTTCTGCAAGACTTCAGTTTTACAGTAGAGTATATACTAAATGCAAGGAATTACTCGGTGGACTGTCTTAATTGGTTAGTTAAAACATTTAGCGATGTTGTGGAAGATGATGATGAGTTAATTGGGGAAGAAATTACAGTTTGTGAAGTCACAGCTGGTGTGATTTCAGAGAGTAAGTGGTTGATTGAAATAGAAAGAGATGGTAATACTTTAATGGAGGTTATATTTTTGAGAGGAACCAGATTGGTTCTACCTGTGGGGTTAAGAAACAGAATTATTTCCCTAGCACATGAAGGACATATGGGAATTGTTAAGACCAAAGAAAAGTTGTGCTCTTATTTTTGGTGGCCTGATTTGGATATGGAGGTAAAAAGGTTTGTAAGAGATTGTGTGGAGTACTATACTAGGGATAAAAGTCTTGCAACAAAACAGATTCCCATGGTTTGTAGGTATATATCAGAATATTAATAGGATGAAGTTCCCATGGACATAGTTGGTCCACTTTGAGGGGAACATCAGTTTCCTTTTCCTATTGTTCTTCTGGATCTATACTCTAGATGGATAGAAGTGAGTTGTGTACAGGATATTTCGTCTACCAGCATCATAAGATTTTTTTGTGAAAATTCCTTTTCTTTTGCATGAAAATCAAAAAGCACCCAGGTGACAATTAGATACATGCATGATGGCAAACAGTCTATTGGCACAATGCTGTACACAGTCCGGTGAGTACTCACTCTTTCCCGTCCCCTGCCTCTCCCCTGCGGCTCTCAGATCTGCAAGTATGTCCAGACCTTGCCCCAACTGTTTTGAGTGTCACACAGCACAAGAATACACAAGTTTCCCCGATAGGCATGCCACTTTCCCCACACTTTGGTCCATATATGTGGACACCCTCTACTTTCAAAGACGGCCTTCTCCACCTGCATGCACCAGTCTAAATCTCTCTTCCAGTCCCTTAACTGCAGTGCAGTGTCCACTCCCCACAATCTGACCATATTTTGTTTGGTCGGCGTCAGTCCCAGTGTCGCCCAAAGACAGTCCATGCGGGTGAGATCCATTTCACCCCAAATGCTCAAGAGACACCATTTTTCCGAAGACTCTAATTCACCTCCACACACACTAGCAAAGCAGGCAATCACCTCCGCCCAATACTTCTTCAACACTGGGCAGCCCCTCACCATATGACAGAACGTCCCTTCTTATCCACACTTTTTATGGCAGAGTGCCACATCTATCTTACCCATTTTCTCTAATGTAGTGGCTGCATAATAACTCCTGTGGAGAATTTTCAACTGTATGAGGCAGAAACGCAAACGCATGACCACCTCACATGAGGAAGACGATACCTCGGGCCATTCGTCATCCTCCACACCACCTAGGTCCCTCCCACAGGCTTCCCTCAATCAGAGCAGAGTATAGGGGGAGTTATTTAACAAATTCTTACATCTGAGGGAAATCACCCTTTTGGGTAAATAGTCGTCCAGTAATCTGTCCTGGAGAGAGTTTTCCCAAGTCAATATTGACAGATAATGGTCCTCACTTTTGTTCGAATGAAATTGAAACGTACCTTGATGAGTATGGAGTTGAACACTAAAGGTGTTCAATGTATCATCCTGAAACAAAACGTGCAGTAGAGAGGTTCAATAAACATTGAAAGAGGGCATTCAGTTAGCAATAGCAAATAACTTGAACTGAGAGAGTGCTTTACAAGATCAAATAACTGCTATTCGAATGACTCCTCACTCCTCCATGGGAAAGATACCTTTTGAGTTGTTTAACGCTCTATCTCCAAGTACCAAGTTGTGCCCGAGTTGGATGGCATGGAACAAATGGCTGAAATATAAATGACCAAGTGAGCGGCGAGAGAAAGAATGGAGATTACAATTGAAAAGGAAGGAATACTTTGATGAATGAAAAAGGGTAAGAAATAATGTGATTCAGTTTGGTGACATGGTAAAAATAAAAGCACCGATTGGATGTGTACCATGGTTGAAGTTTAAACATGAAAAGAAAGTGGTTAAAGCTTTCGGAAATGCAATCAAAACAAGTTATGGAAGAATATGGAACAGAGTTAAAAAGGTACAAGGGACACAAGATGTCCGAAGGGATGTTATCCCTAAGCAAGTCAAACACAAGGCGATGATGGACGGAGCACTGAAACCTTTTAGACACTCACCCCGAGTCACAGATCTGGGTTGAATCCATCATCGTTCTTTAGCTCACTTCGTCACCCCAGTTCATATCCAACCATATGCAAATCAGTCTTTACCCTGTTCCTGATGGGAACAGTCCAGCCCGAACTGCCAAACCAGGTCTTCCCTGGACAGGAAACAAACATCCTAAGGCTGGTTTCAGGGCAACACCCCTTATCAGCCAGGCTAGCTTGAATCCAGTGGCAATGTGAGCACGGGAACCATGTCTGGGCATACCTGATGTGGAAAGTGACAAGGCACATAGTTCTAATTCAAGGGCTCATGACAAAGCTGGTAGGAGGATAAGTCTGAGGGAGCAGAAGACTCCATCATATCTTCAGGATTATGTAATTGAGAAGTGATGTTTCAACGTATTCTTTGTATCTCTAAAAGTTCTTTCTTTCTGGTTATGTTTAGTTGCAAATTGTTATAATTTGCAATGGTATTCTGTTTTTCATATACCCATTTTATTTAGGTATTGAAGTGTTAGTAATGTGTTAGTGTATATGTTATTTAATTTTAACTTATTTGTGAGAAGGGAGAAGTGTGGTGTCCTTGTGAACATGCGTGCGACATGTCACAAACATTTATTGTAAGGTTAGGAGATTCTAGAATACGGGGGTAATAATTGTTAGTTGGACCTGTGAGGCAGACTGGCTGGGATGTAATGAATAAACTCGGTCTTGTGTGCAACCTTTATGCGTGTAAGCATGATTAAACTTCCACAATGTAGACAGAGTAAAAAAAATCCAGAAACATATCAGGTAAAGAGATGTGGCAAATAAGACGTGGCATGCCAAGCAACAATGGGAGGGATGGTAAAAGGAACTACAGGTAGTCAGGTTACATATGGCAACAATTAACATCACCCTCTCAATTCAGTTGTCTGACATTGTGAGTAAATCACCCACAAACAATACACCAGCCTTAATGTATGTGGTAATTCCTAGAACTATGCAAGGCACAGCATACACAGAACCAGAAGCAGACACTCACTCGAAGAAATGCCTTGTCTAGCAGGATTCCAAAGCTCACACTACATACCAGGACATCACATGTGAGACTTTGCCCCAAAACATTTATGAATCCCGCATTAAAATGCAAAATGGACAATTATCATAGCACAAAGACAGTAAAACGACTGACAGGATTCCTGCAATCAACATCAGACACCAATGCATAGGTATCACCATCAATTATTTTAACTGGTTGGGGTGGGGGGTGAACAGGCACGTTTTCAATTCTTCCCTGAATTGGTGAAAGTCCTCATCATTTATCAGCGTAGGTGGTGGAGTATTCCAGAGATGTTGTCCCAGGGTTTTAATGACTTCTCTGAATTACAGTTTCTTTGACATATGTTGCCTGATTTGAGTTTTAAAAGAAGTACATGACCGACATTATGTTAATGGTTGATCGAGATCCTGGCGATGTCAAAAAATGAGAATTCAAAGATCTTTACAAAATCATTATAGAGATTGAAGGAGAGAGACTGAGAATTACCATTCCACAGAACCAACAACAGATTGAGTGTGGGGACAAGGAGTGGATAGAAAGCAGGCTCAGGAGACTCAAACATCACGCTGGAGAATTTACAGACGCTGGACAAAGCTCTGGTGATCGAGGTACACCAAATAAGAGTATTAACTTTAATCTCAGCAACCTCAGGCTCAGAGCTCTCCCATGAAAACTTAACAATAGCTATGAACCTTGGCATAGCATAGAAGAAACCCAGACGTTAGATACCAGCCCCAAACTAAATAATGAGGTAGTCGCAAGCAGAGGAACTCAGCATAGCTTACTGTATCCAAGTATTTGTTTTTGGTTTATTTGTGTAGCCCACCCTTGCCCAGAAAGCCAGTGTTAAATGGTAGCGGCAATTTCAGTCGATAACCCTTCAAGTATTGCCCGGCGGTAATCGCCTCTCATACCACTCGATAATTTACCAATGAAAGAGGCAGGCGCTGGAGACTGGAAGGCAGGAAACAAAGTTTTATTCCGTCGGAGCAGAACACATCAGATCAGACAGCAAGGTATCGTCACGAGGTGCTCTAACTGCATCTCTGAGGCCTGGCCTCTTATACACAGGTTTATTGCTTTATTACACATGGTACATTCTTATTGAGACTTTGATGTACGGAAAGACATTCCTTGGAACCCCCACTTCAAGCTCGTTCCCACACATATCTACAGTAGAAGTCCCCACCCCATCTACAGTAGGAGATGGCTATCACGCAGCTGGACATTCCACCAATTCCCGGGGGTGTGTGCAACCGGCCGGGTCTCAGGGGGTAGGGGCTTTGATCCACTGTAATCCCTTTGATGTGGGGTGTTTCCCTTACAGTAGGGGCAATAAACTGCATCCGCAGGGCTAGGTGATGGCCTGGGATCGGTTCGGACAATGGGGCGCAGAGGAAGGGGGTTTATCAAAGAGAGGCATGACCATGTATGGGATGTCGGTCAGGTGTGGGATGTGGTTCCATGGCAGGGTCGCGCAGAATGCGAGGGTTTATGGCCCGTGTATGAGAGAGCGGGGGTGGCCGGCGCGCGGGGGATGCTCGCAGCGCCAGGGGAAAGCGCTGGCGATCGAGAATGAGCGGGGAGAGAGTGGGGTGCCTAAAATGGCGGCCGTGCATTCGCTGTGCATGACGCTGGGGAGAGGCAAGATGGCGCAGATAATGTTCAGTTATAAGCTAAATTTCCACAGTCCTCCCTTTTAACATATCTCGCCAGCTTGTCTAGTTCGGATCTATCCCCATAATACTTCGAACTTCCACCTCATACAGAGCTTTCATTCGCTCTGTTTCAAAGTCCAAAGTCTTAGGGCAGATGCAGTTCATAAAAAGCCAACATAAAGGTGGCAGGTACTGAATCCCCAAGCAACATCCACATAGTATCACAATCGGTATTAGGATAAATGAAAACAGCCTCCATCCCCAACTTTTAATAGTGTCCCAAAACCAACTCCCCAGTGACCATTCTTCTTGCTCTTGATGGACCTCTGCGGACAGTCTGTGGAGGTGTTCAATTGCTTTGTAGACTGAGGGTGAGTTATCCGGTACGTAGGTACAACAGCTGGACCCAATGATGCGGCATGCTCCTCCACGATCAGCCAGAACCACATCTAGAACGAGGCGGTTCTGAAGGGCCACTAAGCGGACGGCCTGGAGCTCGGCGGTGTTGTTGGCGAGGGCGCCAGCCGTAATGTTCATCGCCGTTTCGACTGCCTGGGTTAAGTGGCGGATGGCACGGCTGTTTGCCATTGGACCCCAGAGTGGAACAAGGCCTTTTACTGCGTCCATGAACTGTGCTCCGGCGGAGTCGGCTTGCACAATGTCTTTGGCCCGTTTCTGTCGGTGATGGTTTGCTGGAGCCACATATGTCGGAGGAAGGACAAAGGCGATGTAGCAGGTGCCTCCCCAACCTTTCGGAAGCCAGGTGTAGGCCTTAGTACCACAGACGAAGTACATATTCGGGGAGGCAACAAAGGAGGGTGGGTCAACTGAGTCCAATGTTCGGGTGATGAGGCAGGAGCTGTGGCCTACCAGCTGCGCCCCCAGGCCTTCGAGGCACACAAATCCAGTGATGTTGATGACGGACAGGGCCACTGTTAGGGTGGCGGCCGTCCGTTTCCGGAGGTAAGAGAAGGTGGGTCTGGCTGGGTTGTTGAACACTTGCATTTCAACTCGTTCTTTGGCAGGGATGTCCATGTGAAAGGAAGTGTTCGATCTCAGAGGGCAGAAGAGGGCAGAAGTTCTTCCAGTTTTGTTCAGCCAGAACCCATGGTAGAAGTGTGACATGGTTCTGCCGGAAGTGGCATTGTCCTTGTAGCTTTCTTGCAGGAGGATTAGCCAGGCGAGGCAGGAACCATGGACAGAAAAAGGTGAAGGGATGAAAGGGATAGAGTGTCCAGTGGCATGTGGTAGCAATCCACAGATCCAGCAATTAGTGGCGTTGGCAGCAAGATTGTGTTGGTGGAGCAACTGCACAAAAGAGTTATTCCAGAACTCCTTACGCCTTTCTCGAAGTTGGGGTGAAAGTGAGATCAGATGGTGTTCTTTCGTGGTGGTAGGTTGA
The DNA here is from genome assembly GCF_964204655.1 of Triturus cristatus. Classification (NCBI taxonomy): domain Eukaryota; kingdom Metazoa; phylum Chordata; class Amphibia; order Caudata; family Salamandridae; genus Triturus; species Triturus cristatus. The sequence goes on from NC_140589.1 coordinate 1,638,702,873, forward strand.
ACGGTGGTCAGCAATGTCTTATGAGCGGGTGTGCTCTCCTCCATGATCCAGAAGGTGACCACGAGGAGAAGGCAAAAGAGAAGGGTAATGAAAAGTGCAATAGTCTTTAAGCTGTGCATTCGGTCAGTCTTTGGGTTTTTGTAGTGGATCTTCGGACGTCCGGTTGCTTCCATCATCTTCATGTCGGGCGCTTCCATCACCTTCAAGAGACTCGGTAGCGGGCAGACCCACAGACTTTGTTTAGTTTCTCTCCTGGTGGCCTTTGAGGTGACTAGGCTACCGCTCTGAGATTTCCACTTAGCCTGTGGTCTGCTTAGCCGAAGTTCTCTCCTTTCGTCGCAAGTTATACCCTTCCTTGGATGGCACGGTGGGATCAGGATATCTTACTAACTCGAGTGTCTCTGTATCTGGGCAGCGGCTCAGGGATGGTCGGTCTTTGTCCAGAAGTTCTTCTTGGGCGGTGATGTTGTCCGTGGTTGTCAGGGTCGGTGATACCTTCTTGCAGTGGTGTGCATCCAGCCAATTGCGTTTCCCCTCCACTCGAAGAGCTGTTCGGGTGGTGATCAGGACTTGCAGGGGGCCCGTCCACCGGGGCTCCAGACTCTTGGTGCGCTGGAAGTTACGCACTAAGACGAAGTCACCGGGTTGGATGTCGTGTCCGGGGCCCCTGGAAACATCGGGAATGGCGTGCAGCACCTGCTGATGGATGACAGACAACGTTTTAGTTAGGTTATACAAATAGTCAGACATGAGGACGTCCGGGACGTCGTGGATGGATGTTGGCTTTGGAGCAGCCCAAAGGTTCGTGGGCCGCCCGAAAACGACCTCGTAGGGGGTTAAGTGGTGTTTAGTGGGGGTGGAACGCATTGATAGCAATGCTAGCGGGAGAGCGTCTGGCCATCTCAGTCCTGTGGTGGCGACTATTTTTGCTATCTTAAGCTTCAATGTGGCGTTGTGTCGCTCAACCAAGCCTGCAGATTGGGGATGGAAGACCGCATGGAATTTCTGTTTTACACCCAACCCTTTTAAGATGAGTTGGATAACTTCGGCTACGAAGTGGGGGCCGTTGTCGCTCCACAAAATTCTATACAAAAAAGAAGGAGGGAGGGGGGGACCGGGAGCTAGTTATGGTCCAGTGTCTGTGCTCCGAGTTATAACTGTAGTATTGCAATGGAGACACTGTTCCTGAAGAGACGAAGGGGGAAATGAAACGAAAAAAGTCTAGGCTAGTATTAGGCCCAACAACCTAAGGATAGGGGAGGGCATTCCTTAGTTTCTCATGTTGCCCTCACACACCCCGAAGGATGTCATGCTTCATCATTGGGCGTTTGCTCCTCGTCGGGCCGGCGCTGCAATGCCCTACGGGTCCCCCGAAGGGTCGCTTTAGCGGAGATCTTTTTGAGAAAACGCCGTTTGGTGCATGCGGGTGTGTGGTTTGGGTCCTAACAAAAAAAGAAGAACTATGTGGTGGTGGAGTGTAATAGTGAAGTGGTATCCTAAAAATGTCTAAGGGTTACTAGGATAAAGTTTAATGTGAAGAGCACCCTTGACATAATAAAAGACCCGTAGGTCGGTTGTTACCTTTTTGAAATTAATGTATCAATGGGTAACAATGTGTGTGGTCAAGCGGTCGACATGTTTCGCGCCCCAATGGTCCGAAACAAAGGATCCCTGGCGCTTCTTCAGGACCAAAAAAAGTGAAAGTGCAAGTGCTCTAAGGGATACTACCCTCAGTTTGCTATCCGGGCGAACACTCCGAAGTTGCACTGCTCTCTGTGTGAGAGTCAGGTCGCACCAGGATAGACAGCCTAGGAGAAAGTAGAAACAAAGAGAAAGGAGAACATCCTACTAATTAAAGATTGTTCACCTTTTAGAGATATTCACAAATGAGTGCATCATCAAAGTATATACAGATTATATACAGAAGGGATATCACCTCCACCCACGGGTGGTGGCGTAATGGGGTCTCAACGGTAAGCTAACAGGTGCCTAGGCCAGGAAAACAGGGGGAGGGCCTGGGAAAAGGCAGTCCGTCGCCGACCGGAGTCACCCATATGTGCAGAAACCAATGAAGTGGGCCTGAACGACGATATACCATGGACTGAACTATAACCTTATATAAGGGATCAACAGTGAAACCAGTAGTACACACCCATGATTACCGGACTACGAGGTCCCACCGCACAACATCTATGTCCTATGGTCCCCCCTACCCTCGCGAGACCTCTCCTCTTTGAGCATCATTCTGAAGTGAGAGGGTTGAGAGTAGGTTTCCTGGGCCACTTGTCACAGAATAATAAACATAAATAACCCCCCTCTGACCCCCACCTTCCTCCATCCCCCCCTAGACTCACGCATTCAATCATACCTCTGTCTCGAGTCCACTATTGACTTTACGTCGATGGCACCAAGAGGCGCTTTTAATTACACGAGTCATTCACATTATGACCGCTCGTGTATTACACCAGATGGGTCTTTTTGTAGCGTTTTTAGATAGTTCACGAGCACTGTTTAGCTAATTATATATAAACACTCAGTGCGTTACAGACACGTAACCATGGCAACAATAAGACGTGAACCAGCACCACGCTCTCTAGATACACGCATGCGCCTAGTTCAGCTGTCTACCCTCTGCGCATGCGCGGCCAACAGACACTACGGAGAACACAGCTGCTCCTCGTTTGAAGACCGGATACAGAGCCCGCCCTAATTAAGTCAACACGGGCAGTACTTAAGAAACGCGGAGTTGTCTTCTTCTCCATTCCAGGTAGGAGGACGACTGGGGTAGGTGGTATAGAGGCCACGCCGGAGCAAAACTGTGAGTAATAACGCTCTTATGAGCACTTAGGAAACTGGCTATTTATTTAATACGGTGCATAAGACAGCTCAGACCACTTGGGAATTTATAGGAGTTGGTTTGACTAGCAGTTGCCTGTCATTTATTCCTTTATTCACAGCACTAGAAGGTGTGTACGCTCGTCCCCTAACCTATGGAGCATTATTCTCCGTGCCTTTAGGTGAGTGCTTGGAATATATCTTAGTAACAATCGTGATCTAAGACCTATAGAATATATGCCAATTCAGTCTGTGGACGTTTGGTTCAACCTCTACCACGGTGAGTGCCTGCACATATGGGTGACTCCGGTCGGCGACGGACTGCCTTTTCCCAGGCCCTCCCCCTGTTTTCCTGGCCTAGGCACCTGTTAGCTTACCGTTGAGACCCCATTACGCCACCACCCGTGGGTGGAGGTGATATCCCTTCTGTATATAATCTGTATATACTTTGATGATGCACTCATTTGTGAATATCTCTAAAAGGTGAACAATCTTTAATTAGTAGGATGTTCTCCTTTCTCTTTGTTTCTACTTTCTCCTAGGCTGTCTATCCTGGTGCGACCTGACTCTCACACAGAGAGCAGTGCAACTTCGGAGTGTTCGCCCGGATAGCAAACTGAGGGTAGTATCCCTTAGAGCACTTGCACTTTCACTTTTTTTGGTCCTGAAGAAGCGCCAGGGATCCTTTGTTTCGGACCATTGGGGCGCGAAACATGTCGACCGCTTGACCACACACATTGTTACCCATTGATACATTAATTTCAAAAAGGTAACAACCGACCTACGGGTCTTTTATTATGTCAAGGGTGCTCTTCACATTAAACTTTATCCTAGTAACCCTTAGACATTTTTAGGATACCACTTCACTATTACACTCCACCACCACATAGTTCTTCTTTTTTTGTTAGGACCCAAACCACACACCCGCATGCACCAAACGGCGTTTTCTCAAAAAGATCTCCGCTAAAGCGACCCTTCGGGGGACCCGTAGGGCATTGCAGCGCCGGCCCGACGAGGAGCAAACGCCCAATGATGAAGCATGACATCCTTCGGGGTGTGTGAGGGCAACATGAGAAACTAAGGAATGCCCTCCCCTATCCTTAGGTTGTTGGGCCTAATACTAGCCTAGACTTTTTTCGTTTCATTTCCCCCTTCGTCTCTTCAGGAACAGTGTCTCCATTGCAATACTACAGCTCCACAAAATTCGACAAAGGCCGTATCGGGGGAAGAATTCCTTCAGTAGTACTTTTGCGGTAGTCATAGCGGTGTTGTTATGGGTTGGGTAGGCTTCCACCCACTTGCTGAAGGCACACACAACGACAAGTACATACTTCAAACCTTGGCACCTTTCTAACTGGACATAGTCCATTTGTAGGACTTCAAAGGGGTGATTGGGGACCCCAAACCCTCCCCGGGGTACAGCAGTTCCCTTCCCAGGGTTGTGTTGGAGGCATACTAGGCATTGTTGGACCAGACGTTTGGCTGAGTCTGGGATTTTGTCGTTGTGCCAGACTTTGGAGATGAGCTCGATCATGGGGGCAGACCCTATGTGTGCGGGGGAGTGTGCCATGGTCAGCATGGGGATCAAGTATGAATCTGGTAGCAACCATTTGTTCAAGTCTTTAGTTCGCCAGCAACCGTCATCGTCCTTCAATCCCACCCGGGCCCATTCAGTTAATTCGTGTGGTGTGCTGGCTAGTTGGATATCCCTAATTGTTTCCCTAGCATCCTTCCATTTCTCAGTTTGTGACCTGGTCACGTACATACGGGTCGTGGACCTATTCTCGGCTGTGGTTCGGGCAGTAATGTCAGCCAGTGCATTTCCCTGTCCTATAATGTCTGTCACCTTCTTGTGTGCCTGGCATTTGATCACAGCTAACCGTGTGGGGAGGAGGACTGCTTCGGTCAGGGCAGAGACTAGATCTCCATGCAGGATGGGTGTGCCATGAGAAGTCAAGAATCCCCTCTCTTTCCATAAGAGCCCAAAGTGGTGAACTACCCCGAAGGCATGCTGACTGTCTGTGTAAATGTTTGCGGTTGTCCCTGCTGCCAGAATGCATGCTCGTGTGAGAGCAATTAGTTCCGCCGCCTGTGCGGATCGCTGTGTGATGCGGGCTGTCTCAACAACTGTTCGGGCCGTGGTGACTGCATAGGCAGCTGAGGTGGTGCCATCGGGGAGCTTGATACATGAGCCATCCACCCACAGTTCTCCGTCAGGGTCCGGGAAGGCAGTATCTCGGAGGTCGACCCTACTCTTGGTCTGTTCGTCGGTGAGGGTCACACAGTCGTGTATAGGGGACGCATTGGGATCAGTGTCAGGGAGAGATAGTAGAGTAGCTGGATTCAGAGTGGTGCATCGTTTCAATGTGATGTGGGGTGCAAGCAGAGTCAGTTCATAACCAGTCAGTCGTGCGCTAGTCAGGTGTTGAGTCTTGGTTTGGTTCAGGAGGGTGTCAACCGCATGGGGTACCAATACTGTGAGGGGGTTTGAGAGTACGATCCCCTCGCTTTGCCGGATAGAGATAGCCGCGGCGGCTACTGCTCGAAGGCATGCGGGCAAAGCTCTGGCTACAGGGTCAAGAGTGGCAGAGAAGTAGGCACAAGGGCGTTGTTTAGGGCCTATGGACTGGGTTAGGACAGACAATGCACATCCCTCCCTTTCGTGGGTGTAGAGGGAGAAAGGTTTAGTGTAGTCTGGGGTTCCTAGGACTGGGGCCGAACAGAGGGCGTCTCGTAATTCTTTGAAGGAGGATTGACATTCGGGTGTCCAGGGGAGGGGGAAGGGGACATCTTTAGCCAGCAGGGAAAGCAGAGGTTTTACGATAAGACTGAAGTTTGGCAACCATTGTCGACAAAAGGAGGTGAGGCCTACTAGGGACCGCACTTGCTTCTGAGTTTTGGGAACAGGGGTTTCTAGGATGGTCTGAATTCGGTCAGGGGTAAGTTTCCTCCCGTCTTTGGATAGTAGGTGGCCTAGATACGTTACTTGGGGCTGGCAGAATTGCAATTTCTTTCTGGAGACCTTGTGACCGTTCTCCGCAAGGAAGCGGAGGAGGTGAATGGTGGCTGTAACGGCAAGTGGAGTGGTGTCGGCCGCCAAAAGAATGTCATCGACGTACTGTATCAACACCACTCCATCGGGTAGTTGGACTGCATCTAGTTGCCTCTTGAGGGCTTGGCTATAAATACTGGGACTCTCAGTGTAGCCTTGGGGTGCCCTGCAGAATCTGTACGAACGGGCTTTTAAAGTGAAGCCGAACAGGTAGCGGCTGTCTGGGTGGATGGGGATGGAAAAGAATGCGTTCTTGAGATCAATAACAGTAAAGGTGGTGGCAGTGGATGGAATCAGGGTGAGGATGGTGGTGATGTCTGAGACCACGGGGTACTGGGGTATGACTACTTTGTTAACCTCTCGCAAATCAACAATGAAACGGTAGGCTTTCTCATCTCCCTCGCCTTGCTTCTTTACAATGGGTAGGATAGGGCTGTTGCAAACATTACTGACTACTTCTTCTACCACTCCTGCCTCGACTAGGGACTCAATGATTTCCACCAATGCCTTCTCGCCTTCGGGTGATATCCGATACTGTGGAAGCTTTGGGAGCACTGCGTCCGGTCGGACGGTTATGTGTACCGGGTCGATCACCATGCGCCCTACATCTGAGTCGGTTTTAGCCCATAGATGTGAAGGTAATGTGTCGAGTAGGGACATGTCAGCATCGGTTATAGAGAGCATACGCCGTGTGTGACAGGGTCTGGACAGATCTGGGTTATCGTGTAGGATGACTCGAACTCCGTCTGGGGAGCATCTGATGGTAGCTCGAAAATGTTTTAGCAAATCAAGTCCCATAATAGCATCGGGGGTGTTGGAGGAGAGCAGAAAGGTCGTGTCAGTGGTGTTATCTTCTAAGTCAAAGGAGATTGGTGCTGATAAGGGGTTAGTGGAGGGCGTTCCATCGAAGCCTATTGAAGTTACATGTGAGCCAGACAAGGGTGCCCTAGGAATCAGTCGTTTGGATAACGCACTACGTGTCGCCCCAGTGTCTACCAGGAATGGAGATTTTGTGCCCAAGACCTTAGCAGTGACGTAAGGACCTTGCTGGTCAACACGGAGTTCGACTGGATCCCTCCCTTGCCCCTGGCGGTCCTATGCGAAGTCATGGGTGCTTTCATAGTCGGACTGTTGACACTGGTTTTGTCGGGGGCGATCAAAGGTGTTTGGTCTGCCTGGCCTGTCGTTGATGGCGTCGTTCGTGTACCCTCGTCCCTGTCCTCTATTTCTGGGGTCATATGCTGTGTCTCTGGGGTCCCTATTTTTGTTCATTTCCAGAAGGACCGGGCACTGGGATTTCCAGTGTCCGAACCCTCTACAGAACGCACATTGATTCCCATCTAAGTCTCTCCGTCCATTGTAGGGTGCAGGGGTATGGTCTCTAGGGGGTAGCTTTCTAGGGGCGGTTGGTTGGTAATTCCCTTTCGGGGGTTCCCTTCCTATGGTCACCCCTTGCAACTGTGCTATCATTACCCTCTCCTTCAGTTCCTTTTTCTTCCTCTCTGACGCCCTATCGTTCTCATTCTTTTGGTTTTCGTAGTATTGGGCCATCTGGAGGATTGCTGCGGGTTTGGAGGCTGCCCAACTACTCTCGCTGGTCTGCAGCTTCTGGGAGACTTCTTGTGATAGACCCTTCACATAATTCTGGACAAAGAGGTGATGTCCGGTTGCAGTGGTCATGTCCTGGCTACTATAATCGGAAAACACAGTCTCGAACCGAGAGAAATATTCAGACACATCCTCCTGGGGTTTCTGGCGACAAGCCGTCACTATTGACCAATCTACCTTTCTTTCCGGGATTAGAGTCTTCAACTTAAGTACAATCTTGTCTGGGAGCTCTAATATGGCTTTCGGGGGTTTCTGTCCCGGTTCTCGCTGTTTATCTATGGTATCGAGTTGTACCCAGGTATATCCGAACGGCTCAGCGTGGTCAACTTTCCGGATTTGTTTCCACACATCAGCCGGCAGACATAATCCGAAGAACAAGTCGATATCTGCTAAAGTCATTATTGTTGAGCCTAAGGCTGTACCTAGTTCGGTGTAGAAGGCAGTCGGGTTCTTTCTTAAGTCGGGTAGAGTTTTTCTAAAGGTCAAAATATCTTGTCGGTCCCATGGCTGGTAGACCCAATTATATACAACCCTTCCCTTCGCATCTTGGTGGTTGATGTCGTCATGTGTTCCCTGACCTCGTGGGGGGACCCAGTAGGGGGCAGCCTCTTTGATGGGCATCATGGTATCAGCCCTTCCTTCTTGGGGCTTAGTCGCTGTGGGGGTTTCTGCTTTGGTGGTCTGCCTGTGTTCTCTAAGGTGTCGATAGACCTAGAGTGTACGAGTGAAGAGGTTCGTTACATCGCCCTCTCCTTCTTCCCCAATGTCTACCTTCCTATATAGGGTCGCTAAGCCTTCGGGACCTTTATCGCGGTACCTATCCTCGTATGCATTTAGGGCATGATAACAAAGTCGTACGACAAAGTGTCGTCTGTGGCTGTCTGCATACGAGTTATATACGTCTGTTATATACTCCTCACTTCCTTACGCTCCACTAGTGTCTTTACTATTTTGTCGATTCCTGCTCGTTCATCCTTCGTTAGTCGATTCATTCTGGTGGAATCTTTCTTTCTCATCTCAGGGTCATCCAACGTTATTGCCGACGTTGTGTTCAGTACAGGAGGCTCAGCCGGCGCGGAGGCCGTGAGGACCGAGGCCCCTGTACTGCTTTTGCTCGTGTTTGGGGGTTGTGGGTGTTGCACTACCGATTGGGAGGGTGCGTATGGAGGGGGCATGTAAATGATTGGGGGACCTAATAGTAATTCATCATTCGTTCGTTGCTTAGAGGACAACTCAGGGTAGAGCATAGAGGGGGTCCCAACAGCGTACTGGCCTGAGGTTTCGGGCTCCTGTCTTAGTTTAGTTTCCCTTCTCTCCTTTATTTCTTCTTCTAACTTTCTAGCGGCAAGGTGAGCTGCTTTTCGTAATTCCTTTTCTGCTTTTACTTCTTCCCTCTTTTTCCGTTGCGTTGCTTCTTTGCGCCACATGCCGATACTGTCAAGCATAGTAGGCGTCGTCTTATTGCTACGCAGAGCCATTTCTAGCACTTCTATCTTATGGTCGTCGAAGGATCCCATCAGTGGCCACTGACTCTCGGGGTCCTTCTTTGTATATTTATGCCATAGCTTGGTATAAGTTACGGCGACTAGTCCATATTTAGTGAACATGTCCTTATTAGGGGTGCCTTCCAGTGGAGCCGGATGGTCCACCTCTAATAAGCGGTCCGGGCAGAACCAACTACCAATCAGTGGGGAGAAGATAGGCATGACGGGTTTCAATGGGGACAAAAGTCAGCACTACCTATCTTTTCACTGCTTGCAAAGACTAGACAGAATATCTCTATTCCTCGTTATTTGTAAGCAGAGAATACCTCCAAAAGAACCAATATCGAACAACTAGTGTTCGGACAATCAATCAATCAATCAATGGGGAGATAAAGATAGGCACGACGGGTTACAACGGGGACAAAAGTCTGCGTTACCTACCCTTCACTATTTGCAAAGACTAGACAGAATATTTCTATTCTACGTTATTTGCAAACAGAGAGTATCTCAAAGAGCACTATTCTTCAAAACAATCAATGTTCGGACAATCAATCAGTGGGGAGATAAAGATAGGCACGACGGGTTTCAACGGGGACAAAAGTCTGCGTTACCTACCCTTCACTATCTGCAAAGGGAGAGAGAGAGAGTATTTCTACTCCTCCCCGTTTGTAGACAGCGAATATCTCAAAGAGAACAATCAATGAGCACAATCAATGAGCAATACTAGTATTCCAAAGCTTCAAACAATCAATCAATTATTTCGCAATTTGTCGTGTATCACGACCTTACCCGGACCGCGTGGACAGTTTCTCGTCTTCCGCCTCCAGCGCCCGATCGTCCTCTACTCTCCGTATTTGCCGCGGCACTCCTGATGGTTCCCAGTCAGGACCGTAGATCACTCGAGAGAGGTCTGCTCGGAACCAGTGAAGTTCGGATGATCGGCTGCCAGACGAGGGTCTATTGGGCAGGAGCTCTCCCGATCGTTGCAGTCGTTCACTCTGTCGTCGGGACCTCTCCCACTGGATCCACGTGTCTCTGATGGGCCCCACGCTTGGGACGCCAATTGTTAAATGGTAGCGGCAATTTCAGTCGATAACCCTTCAAGTATTGCCCGGCGGTAATCGCCTCTCATACCACTCGATAATTTACCAATGAAAGAGGCAGGCGCCGGAGACTGGAAGGCAGGAAACAAAGTTTTATTCCGTCGGAGCAGAACACATCAGATCAGACAGCAAGGTATCGTCACGAGGTGCTCTAACTGCATCTCTGAGGCCTGGCCTCTTATACACAGGTTTATTGCTTTATTACACATGGTACATTCTTATTGAGACTTTGATGTACGGAAAGACATTCCTTGGAACCCCCACTTCAAGCTCGTTCCCACACATATCTACAGTAGAAGTCCCCACCCCATCTACAGTAGGAGATGGCTATCACGCAGCTGGACATTCCACCAATTCCCGGGGGTGTGTGCAACCGGCCGGGTCTCAGGGGGTAGGGGCTTTGATCCACTGTAATCCCTTTGATGCGGGGTGTTTCCCTTACAGTAGGGGCAATAAACTGCATCCGCAGGGCTAGGTGATGGCCTGGGATCGGTTCGGACAATGGGGCGCAGAGGAAGGGGGTTTATCAAAGAGAGGCATGACCATGTATGGGATGTCGGTCAGGTGTGGGATGTGGTTCCATGGCAGGGTCGCGCAGAATGCGAGGGTTTATGGCCTGTGTATGAGAGAGCAGGGGTGGCCGGTGCGCGGGGGATGCTCGCAGCGCCAGGGGAAAGCGCTGGCGATCGAGAATGAGCGGGGAGAGAGTGGGGTGCCTAAAATGGCGGCCGTGCATTCGCTGTGCGTGACGCTGGGGAGAGGCAAGATGGCGCAGATAATGTTCAGTTATAAGCTAAATTTCCACACCAGCAGAACAGTTTACTTGGAACGTAAGTTACATTTTGCTCTGTGTGGGTTACAGTAATACAGATGTACACAAAAATGTGAAATAAGACAAGAGTTCAGGTTGCAAAGTGAAACAAATGTAAACATAAGAAAGGAGGTGGGGGTGGCCTGGCGAGTGTTCATAAGAGGAAAATTGTTTAGGTATTTTCTGAAAGACAGGATCATGGGGTCCTATCTCAGGTGAATGTGCTATTAAGTTGACTTGTACCCCACTCAAGTGTAACACCATTAAACAATTCATCCTCAAATAATCTTCAATTTCAGACACCATATAGACAGTAGAAAGCAAATAACTGCCCTTTTTCCTGTCCTCCATATACCACACCAAAGTGGGTCAGTTATAGAATTTCACTTGTACAGATCTTCTTGACAATCTGCATGTATTTGTAAGCCTGTTGCCTCCCAAAATAACATCCTCACCTACACAGTCTTAAAATCTCTTTCCAGACAAACACTTCTATCCCTCTCCAATATAGCCAATGACTCCCTCACACAAAGCATCTCCTAGATGCCCTTAAAAACAAATCAGTTTCCCCATCCCTGTAGAAATCGAACCTTGACCGGTCAGCCTTGCTGGCTAATAAGAACGATATTAAAAAGGCATTGGCAAAGCTAATCTCTCTGGCTTCGGCTGCCAGCCTTTTGACCTTGTCAATGCTTACTTTGCAAAAACATTTTTGGTCCCAAAAAGAAACATTGCTATGGTAGTCCCTGGCACATAAAGGAAATACTCTGGGCCTTATCATAAAGACAAACTTCACTTTTGGTATAAGTTTACAAATGTTTTGCGATTTACAAACGACGAGTGCATTTTTACATGTAATATTTTAAAGGCTGCAGAGACTGTCTGTCCTAGCTTTTTACTTGCGGAGCTCTCCGCAGTCATAAAAATACTAAACGTAAAACTACACTCGGAGTTTGTAAATAGCAAAAAAGTAGTACTCTTACACCAAAAGTGTAGGTTTCCCTTTGTGAATAATGCCCTTGAAGCGCACATGTGCTCCTAACTGCTTAAGCTTCCTGTAAAGTGCCCAGAACCTTCTGGTGGAGAAGCCCTACACGAAACAGTAAAATAAATGAAAAGATACCGCCTCACAATATCCCACATACATTCCCTTTGCCGAGAGCAGGGCTTCGGAGCTTCTCCTTGAATAAAGGTGGTCCATTCAGACTAAGTACACCTGCAGTCATTTCGCCATTCAGTGGTTTCCACAGCATTGTTAAAGAGTCCTTTTAATTTTTTCGACTGAATGACTCTTTCCCTCGTCTAAAGTCACGCTCATCTTTTACAATGTTACTAATTTGTTTTCAGAAAAGCAAAGTATACATCCTAAATATGCCTGCGCGGGACGGTTATTACCAAACCCCTAATTTTACAAAAGCATTTACAACTTGTGGCATTTTAGTGCCAAGGGAGTAATGACAGGGTGTGGCCTTCTTCAGCGACCTCGTTTTATTCAAAAACAGCTCGGGGGTGTCCTTAGTAAACCGGTTCAGGAAGCATTGACCTTTGGCCTTTTGAACCCACACCTCTGGCAGTAGGAGTGCAGGGCTGCTGTTGAAAACACCCAAAATGGCCATGCTGGGGTTCAGAAGGTGAATGAGCCATAAAGACACCTTTAAATGTTGTGTGTATCTGGTCACATATGCTGCTTGTTTCAAGATTTCAGGCTCTGCCTTCTGACAAATTGCTGCTTGTTTGGAAACTGGTGTTTACTTTCATAAATCTGGCTGCAAGGTGAGAGGATTTTGAAAAAGTGACCTAGGTGATAATATTGCTGGGGTACAGGACGTGATAGGAAAGGCTGGAGGATGTCAATATTTATCTAAAACAGAATATTCAAATGCCTTTAAATGAATTATACACATTTGAAAATATATCAGCAATTGGGAAAGCACAAATGAAGCACAATATTTTATTGCAATTCTGACGTGACACTTTAGTTGGTGATGTACATATAATAAATATTTGCTGAAACACGATTTCCACACATTATTGTTTGAGTGCTGTATATTATACCAGTAAAACTGCATGTCTATGCAAATTTAGTGACAATTTCAACAGAAAACGTGTTGTCTTTAAATGAAAGGGCACTACCTCACCAGTGCTCCAAAATGCACCACCGGCTATCTATTCTCCAAAAAAGCACTTCAACACCCCATCAGGAGTAACAAGCGCTATATAAATACAAACCTTTTTCCCTCATCTATCCTTCTGCTATCCTTCTGAATCCAAATAACTCACTAACCTATCCACCACTCAAATTACTCCCATATTTCATTATACTAATTCAACACTAATCCTTTATGGGTTCCGGTGTGTCATGCTACTCGCTGAAAAAGCGCTTTGGCGCCTTGTCAGGGCTAGTAAGCGCTATACAACTGCAATTACAATACAAAAAATACAATACCACAGCCATACCACTGTCCTGGTGAGTGGGCGTGGCACCTTTGCTATACTTTTTGTGCAATGACTTCAGTGATATACCATTAATGGCAGCACCCCCACTCTTAAAATTGTTACAGCACCACTGTTTCAATCCCTCTTGAATGCATTAGCCAACGTCTCCGGCCATAGTATAAGGAAAGAAACTTTACAATAAAATGTCATACATAAAACGGAAATAACTAGAGAGGATGAGCCAGTGTGTCTTTTGGAGCTACACCAGTCTCCACTAGGACCTGACTGGCCGAACTGGTCATTGGGCATTTTCCGGGGAGGCTGGAAGGGTGGAGGTCGGTTTTGCCATGTTGGGGGCCAGTTTTGTTACTGGCGGGGGGGGGGGGGGGTTTGCAACGGTGCTACAATATCGGCCCACATTAACACCCCTGGCCTGGTCTGACAAAATTGCCAGGGCTGCTTTCGGTTCCCCGTGCGACCCTGGTCTCCACACAAACGCCCTCTTGCCTGCCCGCCCTGAAAGACTGTATCGCACTAAATCGACAACAAAGACATTGAGCTCAACGCGCATTAGCTAAGAGTGAGCTGAGGGAGCATGAAACATGTCAGAGGTAATTAATGGTTGTGCTTGTAATTGATCTGTTTGACCTGGGTTCAAGAGCAGGCTTGTATCCTGTGGGCATGTCCCACAAAAAGGCATGTTTTGTGGAACATTGTGTTCTTAGCGAGTAGGGTGGGCGTGGTGCGAAGACTGTATTACCTTAACCCTTAGTATCACAGAACAATTGGCTCACATATCAAATGCAGCTGTCCTTACCTGCCAAACTGCTATCAAGAACAAAGCTCCTAGCGGGCAGGTGATGCTGTGGTGAGTTGGGAGGGCTTAACGCTTTAACTGAACTATATTTTTTGTTGCACTTACTTTGCGGGAGAACCTGACAATCAGGATTGGCAGGCCACAACAAGGTGACATAAGCATTGAGGTAATAATATGAGGGTCTGAAAATGTATTATCATAATTTACTTTTTCTGTAGCTCTTCTTTCCGCACTTGGGATGTTTCTAAGCACTGTAAATAACTAATATTACTATCGCACAATTTGTGGTATTCTTGAGCTTCAGCCAGATCCTTGGGCCTTGCTGCATCTTCCCATCCACCTCAGTCTGCTTTTCGCCCCTTTCGGGCTATGGAAGTGGCACCCCACCACGTCCGGCCCTGTCTAGCCACCGGTCCACACACGCTGCCCAGACTCTGCGTGGCCGCAGACGTGGGACCCAGCAACCTTGCAGGTGTTGGAGCCAACGGATGGACCAGTACACCCTTTTCCCCCCCTGCAACAGCCTCCAAACGCTCCTAGTCCAACCCTCCAAGGCCATCAACGGCCATCACCTCCCCCACTGGCAATTCATCACGTCGAACAGGTGAGTTCTGCAAATAGTCTGACGTGGCTACTCTCCTCCCTCAAGACTGCCCCACCCTCCATGCCACCGTCTTTCGATCACATGTCGGAGGATCATTTGGCACTTCTCCACCAGGAAGTCTCAGCTCTCTTGGCCAAGGGAGTTGTCGAAAAGGTCCCTGCACCAGAAGTAGGTCGTGGCTGCTATTCCCTCTACTTTCTGGTGCCCAAGAAGGACAAAGGCTTGCATCCTATTCTCGACCTCTTGGCCCTCAACCACTTCCTCTGGAAGGAGAAGTTCAAAATATTCACGTTGGTTCAGGTCCTGTCTGCCCTCGAACCCTGGAGACTGGATGGTGGCGCTGGTCTTGCAGGATGCCTATTTCCATATTCCAGTCCTGCCAGCCCACAGACGCTTCCTACGGTTCACGGTAGGCCATGAGCATTTTCAGTTTACCATGCTTCCCTTCTGCCTTACCAGTGCCCGTCAGGTGTTCATGAAAGTGATGGCGGTGGTTGCAGCTCATCTGCACAGGTCAGGGGTTCCAGTCTTCCCCTATCTCGACGACTGGCTGTTGAAGGCGGGCTCACCCGAGGCTGTCGTCTCTCACCTCCAGACTATGGCGGATCTCCTGCACTCGCTGGGGTTCACTATAAACATGCCAACGTCACACCTGACTCCCTCGCAGGCGCTCCCTTTCCTCAGAGCTGATCTGAACACAGTGCAGTTTCGGGCCTATCCTCCCAAGCAGCGAGTCCGAGATATTCGAGCTATAATACCGATGTTTCAGCCTCTATCCCGGAATTCGCTGAGAATGACCATGAGGCTGCTGGGCCTCACGGCCTCATGCATCCTGCTAGCTTTTACGGGCTCTGCAGTGGGACCTGAATGTCCAGTGGGCACCGCATCTGGGGAATCTTTCTGACTATGTCCAGATCTCGGAGGTAACTGCACAACAACTGCAGTGGTGGTTAACTAACCAGGAAGGGTCAGAGGCAGATCCCTATCCCTTCCCAACCAGAACTCACTGTGGTGACCGCTGTATTACTTCTGGGATGGGACGGCCATCTGGGAGAGGTGGAGATCTGAAGAGTCTGGTCTCTGCAGTGGGACCTGAATGTCCAGTGGGCACCGCATCTGGGGAATCTTTCTGACTATGTCCAGATCTCGGAGGTAACTGCACAACAACTGCAGTGGTGGTTAACTAACCAGGAAGGGTCAGAGGCAGATCCCTATCCCTTCCCAACCAGAACTCACTGTGGTGACCGGTGTATTACTTCTGGGATGGGACGGCCATCTGGGAGAGGTGGAGATCTGAAGAGTCTGGTCTCTGGCTGAGTCCGGGCTCCATATCAACCTGTTGGAGCTCACGGTGATCCACCTGGCACTGAAGGCATACCTTCCCTCCATCAAGGGGAAAGTAGTGCAGGTGTTCACAGACAACACCACTGCCATGTAGTACTGCAACAACCAGAGCGGGGTGGGGTCGTGGACCCTATGTCGAGAGGCTCTTCGCATTTGGACATGGCTGGAACATCAGGGCATGACCCTGGTGTTTCAACATCTGGCAGGTTCTCTGAATGCCAGGGCGGATGAACTCAGCCGTCGGTGCCTGGTAGATCACGAATGGCGTCTTCACTCGGAGGTGGTGCAAGGTCTCCTTCAGTGGTGGGTAGAGACTTGGTTAGATCTGTTGGCCACAGAAGAGTACGCGCAATGTCAGCAGTTTTGCGCATTGATGTTTCCAAGTCCGCACTCGCTCTGTGACATTTTAGTCGCAAGTGGAACTGCGGCCTCCTGTACACCTTTCCGCCTGTACCTCTTCTGCCCGAGTGTTGAAGAAGATCAAGCGAGACTGGGCCCAAGTCATTCTTGTGGCTCCGGAATGGGCACTTAGGGCTAGATGTACAACCATTCCAAATTGCGACTCGCAATTTGTGCTTAATTGCGAGTCGCAAATTGCGAGTCTCAATTTTGAATGTACAACAGTGTGTTTAACACTGTGATTTCCAATGGGGTCGCTAATTGCGAAGGCTCATGAATATTAATGAGCCTCTCACAATTTGCAAGCCCATTGGGAATGACAGGCCCCCCAGGGATGGTGGCCTGCGGGGCTCCACAGACCACCATGTCTGGGACTGCTTTTAAATAAAGCAGCTTTTAAAAAAAATGCAACCAGTTTTCCTTATAGGAAAACGGGATGCATTTAAAAAAAAAAAAAATGTACGTTTTCGTTTCATTTTTTAAGGGCAGGCAGTGGTCCCTGGGACTACTGCCTGCCCTTAAAAAATAATATTGCATGCATTTGCTCCCATTTGCGAATGCATTACCACCTACTTGAAGTAGGTGGTAATTTGCGAGTGTTTTGAGACCGCAATTGTGGTCGCAAAACATTTGTACATAGCTTTGCGGTCGCTATAAGAAGGGAACACCCCTTCCTAATAGCGAGTTGCAAAACAGTATTTTGCTACTCACAATTTTTGGCGACTTGCAAAATACTGTTTATACATGGGCCCATGCATTTTTTGCTTGGGCAAAGAGGTCTAAGACCCGTTTGCGCATGCTAAAAGGTGTCTTACATCTGGCCCAAGTAGTCTGGTATCCCGAGCTCCTGGGCATGGCCATCGATCCTCTGATTAGACTGCCCCTTCGGAAGGATCTTTAGTCGTAGCAACATGGGACCGTCCTCCACCCCAACCTGTCCAACATCCACCTCCTTGCATGGAGATTGAGCGGCGACAGTTGACAGCTTTTGACTTTCTGCTCGAAAACTGTAACGTTATCTTATTAGCCAGGCGTCCCTCCACTAAAACAGTATACGCCTGTTGATGGAATAAGTTTGTAGCATGGTGCACAGCAAAGGCTGTGGATACCCTCTCTGCCCCTCTTCCTGAAGTTCTCTTGTTCATCCTTTCTTTCGCCCAGCAGGCTCTGGGCACTTGCAGCTATATCTACTTCCCTTCGGCTATCAGATTAGCCCTCTTTATTCAAGTCCCCTATTGTAAACAGATTCTTTAAGGGCATTATTCATTTCTTTCCTCCTTCTCCTTTCATAATGCCCCAGTGGGACGTGAATCTCGTTTTAACGTATCTAATGTGCACTCCCTTCGAGCCTCTTCACAACTGTCCTCTCAGGCTCCTCACCCTGAAAACTGCTTTTCTTGTTGCCATCACCTCTGCTCGCAGGGTAAGTGAGCTTCAGGCTCTATCCGTATGTATAACTTTATTCGATAACATTTTCATCATAAAAGTAAACAATAATCATAACATATAAAAATATCACAATGCAAGAAAATGCAATTAAAACTCATCAGACTTAATGTACAATATACATCATAAACTACACACTTCCCAAATTATTCTATATGCCTGTAACAACACATAACCATAAGAACTTCCTTCTTAAGGGTCCTCTGACCTATAAGTTAAGATGGGGCTTGAGTTTCCTCATGCGTATCTTCCAAGCACTTCCAATAAATTTGGCTACGCCACACACCATCAAGGAAGAAGACGTGTCAGTACAAAGGACCCGCAGGGCCATTACATGGCATCTAAGGCCCAATCCCTTACATAGAGGTTTTAGCCATATCCTCCTAGCCACCCTATAGGCTGGGCAGGCAAACATGAGGTGCGCCACAGACTCTAAAGGGGCTGCACAACACGGACAAGCCTTGGATAAGCCTCTTTGATTATTCCACCCAGAAGTAAAAACATTTACAGGGAGAATCCCAAACCTAACTTTTAAGTACAGTGATCTATCCAAGGGTTTCTCAATAAAATCAAGAAGTGGTTCGAATAACCTGGACCATTTAAACTCTAAGAATCTCTCAGTGAGAGAACCCCCTGCACCTCTGCTTAGGGCCTCCCGCTGGATCCAATCCCAATACAACTTCTTAATAACTAGCTTGGGTGGCGGGGATTGGCTCTTCCAAAGATCACTCAAGCCTATTTGTCCAACCAGCTGCCTCAGATTACACAGCCACTTAATCCTATTACCTCGATCAAGCAAGATAAGTTCATCTAAGGCAGCTGCGTAATATTTGAGCTCTTCAGTCCTTCTCAATCGAACCCAAAAGAGTAGAGGGCGAAGGCGCACTATTTCTTTAAGAGGTCGCCTGCCCATATCTAAACGTAGTGGAATTAATGGGGTGGAAACTGGTAAGGCAACCAAATCCCTCAAGAACTTGTTTTCTAAGGTAATTAGCTCCGGGATGTTCTCGAACCCCCAGAGTTCAGAACCATATAGAGCAGTTGGTAGTACTTGGCCTTCATAAATTGCAAGAGTGGGTGCCACAGGTTTACTCGTGGAAGCCCTATGCTCTCGCAACACCGCCCCAGCAACTCTTTTGAAGTTTAATAGCATTTTGGCCATATGGTCATTCCAGCTCATCCGGCTGTTCACCCTAAAACCCAGATAGTCAAA
Organism: Triturus cristatus; assembly: GCF_964204655.1. Classification (NCBI taxonomy): domain Eukaryota; kingdom Metazoa; phylum Chordata; class Amphibia; order Caudata; family Salamandridae; genus Triturus; species Triturus cristatus. The sequence goes on from NC_140589.1 coordinate 1,638,722,025, forward strand.
GGAATCCACCATCTCCAAAGACTCTCCATTTAGCATAAGGTTGTTCTTAAATCTTTTGGAAGGTGAAAGGGACATAAGCTTAGTTTTAGAGGTGTTTATTGTGAGTCCCCTGTCATTACAAAACTCACTAAAGTGGTGCAAAAGCTTTTGGAGGCCAGCTGGGGTTTTCGAGATCAGAATGGTATCGTCCGCGAAGAGTAGGGTTGGGGTTTTTTCCCCTGCCAGGGACGGTGCATCTGCCGGTTCTTCCCTCAGGTAGTCCACCACACCATTCATGAATAGGGAGAATAAGGTCGGCGCCATAACACATCCCTGGCGAACTCCCCGCTTCACGGGCACCCTCTCAGTCAATTGTCCCTGGGTGCCCCATCTGATCCTCGCATAGTTTCCCTCGTGGAGTTTCACAATGAAATCCAACAGTGGACCTGGGAAGCCCATCTTCTCCAGGATATCCCACAGCCTACCTCGACGGACCAGGTCAAACGCCATCCTGAGATCTATGAAGGCCAGGTAGAGACTACCATGATTAATTGTCACCGACTTCCAATAGATCGCAAAAAAGCGGAAGACCTGGTCCATCGTACCCACTTTTTTCCGAAAACCGGCCTGGAAGTGGGAGAGAACCTGCTCCTCCTCCATCCATGCACCCACCCGCAAGATGATGACCCTGCCAACCACTTTCTGGATCACGTCAATCAGACTGATCGGTCTGTAATTAGCAGGGTCATCTCTAGCTCCCTTTTTATAGACAGTAATCACCTCCGCACCCTTCCACGAGTCCGGGATGGGGTAGCCCTTAGAGATTAAATTCATTATTAATGCAATAAGTGCAGCCCAGGCTGTGGGTTCTTCCAAAAGAAGATCCCCCGGGATACCGTCTTGACCAGCAGCCTTCTTCGGGGTCAGATGTCTTATAGCCAGTACTACTTCAGAAGTCAAAAATGGCTCCTCGAGCATTGAAAAAAGCGGGTCCCGTCTGGCTGGATCGGAAGGAATAAAATTAGTTTTAGTTGCATCCATACTGCCATATATAGTAGAAAAATGGGAATGCCATTGTTGGCTGGTAATGTGATTAACTAATGGAGGCCTGTTATACTGTCTGGCCTTATTAATCAGTTCCCAGAACAGCGAGGCGTTTTTCCTTTTGGATGCATTTTTAAGGTCCTGCCAGTGCTGTTCCTCCCACTCTTTTTTAGCCCGCACTTGTTCTTTCGCGTACTCCTTCCTAGCTACTCTGACTAAGAGTTGATTCTTTTTACGCAGGGCAGCAGTTAATTCCCGTCTTTTAGCCCGGCACTTTACAGAGTACCAGGGATTACTAGGTTTAGGGGGTTTTGTTGTGGAGCTCTGAATTAAAAAGTGTTTGCCAACTTCCTCAATGGCATTTTTATATATCTGGGGAAAAAGCGACTCCTGAGCATCCCCTGTTCCCAAGGCTAATCCCGCCAACTCACTAGTCAGTTCTTCAACGTGCGCCTTAATCTTTACCAATTTATCTGGGTGGGAGATAATCTTGTCCCATTTCAACCTTCGATTGCCATTGTATGGGACCACCTCATTTGTTAACCTCAGTGGGACTAGCTTCGGGCCTCTTATTAAGTTATTCCACCCTGGCTTCAAACATAAGGGGTTATGATCACTATCCTGCGTAGGAACCACCTCCATATCTACTAGGTCCCGCCACATAGTGACATCCAGTAAGATATAATCAATTCGGGACGGGCCACTAAGTCTATTAAACGTCATGGCACCATCCCGGTCAGAAAGTGATCTACCATTTAATGCCCTTAGTTTAAAATCAACAGTAGGAGCATTAATCTGCAATGCCTTAGCTGACCATTTTTTAATGGGGGGTAATAACAAAGCAGGAATAGACCAACTAGAGTCCTCCTCCTCTGTGCCCAAAAGATCATCCCTACTTAAAGGTTCAAATGTGCAATTGAAGTCCCCACCCACAAGAATTTTAGAGATTGTGTCGCAATTACCTAATGCTTGTTCTAGGAGCGTGAAAGTGCAAGACATTTTGTCACCCGGGGTCCCTCTATCATAAATATTAAATAACTCAATCCCACTGTCCTTCATCTGGCCTGCAATTGAAAGATGTTGAATGTCCCTGGTTCCCGAATCATGGGTTAAAACCTTCCAGTTTAAATCTATTTTTATCCATACATGTAGGCCCCCAGCTGGTCTGCCCTTACCACAGCTATAAGCGGGTGACCAAAAGGTTACATATCCGGATTTAAATATTGGGGATAGACTCCAGGTTTCTTGGAACATACATACGTCAAATCTTTCAATAAAGTTGTTCCATTCTGGAAGGGCCAACTTTTTCCCCAAACCAGCTATGTTCCAAGATACCAGATGAATAACCTCTTTATCGCTAGAGGGCAGGGTGAGCAAGACTCCATTATTACCACCCAATTCCCGTGGGTTAGAGTCGTTGGAAATTTCAAGATGATCTGTAAGGTTTAAAAGATGACGAGCATCATCACTACAGTCCGAAGGCCGTGGATAAGTAGTAACAAAGGACCTGGTAACTTCCAAACTTTTAGGAACCGGAGGGGCCATAACCCCAATGGGAAGTTCCCTAGCCTCGCCGGAAATCTCAATTCCGTTTCCCACTGGCCTGACTGCACTAGAGCTACCCCGGGAACCCATCCTGGACTGTAAACTTCAATCACATTCATCCATGCCCGAGAGGACATCGAACCTGTTCACTACCTCCAATGGCGTAAAAGGCCTCAAATGCTCCATTCTCCAGTTACTATTCCTAGTGGGTCTGGGAGGGATCACATTCCAGCCTTGGGGGGTCAGATAGCATATTCCTGCTAAATGGTACTATAGGAATAGCTGGGTAAACTCTGGCCTTATCCCTGGCATGGTTTGGAAGAAACACCAAAGATCTAGGGTAAAAATAAGTCAAGGCTCGTGGGCTAATACAGCTATTGCCCTTTCCTGGGGGCCAATTCAGAATGTAATCAACCGCACCTGGGTCTCTAAAATTAATCAGGACTATATCTCCCTCGACATCTTTACGTCTACCACCAAGCCAAGGGAGACGCCTGACATATAATATCTCCCCATTAATGTTTTTATTTATTGGTCTATGTATACTTAGCCAATGTATAATTTTATTTTTTAACTGTAAAAATCCTTCTCTCTTGTTGTCAGCCAATGCAGGAACCCCCGTCAGGACCACCACCAAAGGCACAGCTTCAGGAGGTAAATCTACCTGTGGTTCATTGTTCCCTAGACCTTCATTCCGACTAGAGCTACCCTGCTCCTGACGCTTGATCCCCTTTGATACTGTAGCGATCCCTTCCAAGGGGTCGATAATAGACTTACTAGTTAATTGTTTCCCAGCCGTAGAGGGCCCTTGCCTATAGTGGTCGGGCATCAGCTGATTAGAAGCCTGAGATGTATTTTTACTAGCATGGGGAATTTCCTTAAAAGCATTAGTAGGAGATAGCATAACATGGGGGATTGTCATATGCGCTTCAACTCTATCCGAGCCAATCATATTACCCAATGCGGCTTCAATGTCCGCCAACCTCTGCTCCATCCTCCCCAAACTGTCAATAATAGGTAAAATAAGAGTACTAAACAAGTCTCCCAGTTTGGTATGAAGAGCAGTAGAGAAAGCGGCCGACTGCGATAGTACATCAGGAGTCAAATAAGTCTCAGAATTGTTCACAGCAGAATCAAAGCCTGCACGAGGGGAAGAAGGACCCAAATTTAACTCAGTAACTGGCCCAGCCACCAGCCTTAAAGCGTCTCCCTTTACGTCCTTAGTATGTTGTCCAAAGTCAGAGTGATTAATCTTTGATGTTTTAACCAGGCCCACCCCTCCTTGCGTCTTATTTTCCTTGGGGGGGGGGGGGGGGGGGGGGCATGAATTTTTCCCTTATCCAGTTTCTTGGGCTTTTTCCCAGGTAGTTTGCCACGGCTGGAGAGCTGAGTTTTGGGAACCATAGGGCTATTTACACAATTAGAAGTATGAGTGTCACTAATGACATGAACTATAGGGGCACAGTTTGGGAAAGGACAGTCACGTAATAAAAAAGGGACACTATCCTGGGAAAGAGGGACTTCGCTGGCACTACAATTACCACCAACACCTAAGGGGGCCTCAGAAATAGAATCATCAGGAGCTCTGCGTTTCATGTTTTCGACAGCGCGACGACGCTCTGTCCTACGCTCAGCCATAGTAATATCCCTCTCGTCATCCGTTACAACCTTCTTGAAATAAATGTCTAGAGGGCCATTTAGTACGCCCCCCGGCTTTTCCCCAATCACTTTATCATAAATCAGGGCCATGGCAGCAATATTATCCCAAGGAACGGGTACAATCAGGGCGCTCAGACAATGTAAATAGCCGAGCCCTGCCCGGCCCCAGTCGGCCTCGGAGGGCCTAAGAGGGCCCGCCCTTTGCCCGGGCTTAGCCCCGGTCTACGCCCCGCTCGCGTCCCGCTATCGCGCAGGTTAGTTACCAATTATAGAAGTCAAGGGGAGGGACCGGGAAGAAGAGAAAGGTGTGCTGTATGAGCTGGACGGCAGGCACCCTGGTCCTTGCAGTCCCGGTATTTAGAACCTCCGCAGCGCCACTTCCAATAGCGACGAAGCCTCCCCTCGGGTCAAAAGTCACAGGCAAGGTAAAGTTCGGCTCCGTTTGTGTCCCAAGACAGTTCCCTCGAGCGGCACCCGCGAAGTGGGGGCCGCGAGGAGTGGTGTAGACAATGGAGGCGGGGCCGGGAAGAGGAGACAGGTGTGCTGTATGAGCTGGACGGCAGGCACCCTGGTCCTCGCAGTCCCGGTATTTAGAACCTCCGCAGCGCCACTTCCAATAGCGACGAAGCCTCCCCTCGGGTCAAAAGTCACAGGCAAGGTAAAGTTCGGCTCCGTTTGTGTCCCAAGACAATTCCCTCGAGCGGCTCCCGCGAAGCGGGGGCCGCGAGGAGTGGTGTAGACAATGGAGGCGGGGCCGGGAAGAGGAGACAGGTGTGCTGTATGAGCTGGACGGCAGGCACCCTGGTCCTCGCAGAACCGGTATTTAGAACCTCCGCAGCGCCACTTCCAATAGCGACGAAGCCTCCCCTCGGGTCAAAAGTCACAGGCAAGGTAAAGTTTGGCTCCGTTTGTGTCCCAAGACAGTTCCCTCGAGCGGCTCTATCCTCTAAGCTCCCTTTCTTCTCTGTGCTATGGGACAAAGTGGTGATTAGGACGAGACTCTCGTTCCTTCCTAAAGTGGTTGCACCATTTCACATAGGACAAATTATCACTTTGCCCACCTTTTTCCCACCTCCGCACCCTCACAAGGAGGAGGAGAGACTCCACCGTCTGGACCCAAAACATGCGCTGTCCTTCTACCTTGGACCACACAAAAGATTTCCAGGTGGATGATCAACTCTTCGTTGGCTACGTGGGTGCCAAGAAAGGTCAGGCTGTCCAAAATCATACCATCTCCATATGGGTTGTCCTTTGTATTAAAATCTGTTACACTTTAGCGAAAAAGGAACCTCCAGTGGGGCTGCGTGCTCATTCCACTAGGGCTATGGCAGCAACTACTGTATTGTCACGTGGAGTCCCACTTCTTGACATCTGCCAGGCGGCAACGTAGGCATCTATGCACACGTTCACCAGACATTACTGCCTGGACAGCCAAGTCCGGAGAGACAGCTATTTTGCCCGTTCTGTCCTCGAGGATTTTCTGGTGTGAACTTGGTTCGCAGACCCTCCTCCAAGGTTGGTATTGCTGGGGTATCTATTCTAAGGTAAGGAATCTATCACTAACTGTCTCTTTCAGATGAATAAGTTACCTCCCTTCAGTAACGATGTATCTGTAGGAGGGAGACATAGGTTAGTTATAGATTCCTTACCGCCCCACCCATCCTCCCCACTCGGCGAACTGACTTCTAGGGATAGGGACTCCCTTACAGGGCTCTAGTTGTGGTGCACCAGTGGTCAGTGTCTTTCATGGCTCTGTTCTTCTGGAGTGGAAAGTCGAGTCAGAATTGACATCAGCGCGCACTGCGACGTCATTCTGGCGACGCTGGAGATGGATGCAGAGTCGACCAACGTCACCTACCGACGTGCAGGGGTACTGCTGAGAAAAATTCTCCCGGATCCTGTCTGATGCCTGGGGGTACTTCTAAGGTAAGGAATCTATAACTAACGTATGTTCCTTACAGATACATCGTTACCGAAGGTAAGTAACTTATTCTTTCATTCAAATAGAGTAATGGAGTCTGTTTTTGTCTCTGTTCTGTACAGCTTCAGGACAGTTATGGATGGAAACAGTATCACAGCACAAAAGGAATAGGTCTTTCAGCTGCCTTTGACACCATCAACAATCGAATCTTTAGCTAAAAATTTTGGGAGTATGTCTGGGTATAAACTAAATGCTGAAAAAACCCAAATTCTCTGCACAAAGAATATACAATTAAATGATTCTCGTGTTACAAACGAAGTAACCTACCTAGGTATTCAGATTAAAACCCAAATGCATGAGATTGTTGAAAGTAATTGGGAAACGATTATTGCGCAAATTAAACTTTCACTAGATAAATGGAGTAGACTTCAATGATCAATAATCGGAAGGGGGAATATAGTCAAGATGAATATATTAGCCAAGATTCTGTATCTATTTCGAAGTATACCTCTGGAATTTCCATCTAAATATATACAGCAATTACAAAATATCTGTGGGAAATTTGTATGGGCTCCTGGTAAACCTCGTAGAGCCATGAAATGGCTCACATTACCGGAAGAAAGAGGGGGCCGTGGTCTACCTGATTTTCTTTCTTATTATTATATTTGTTTTTTACAAAAAATGGGCTATATATTGACAGGGGAACCTCCAAAAAACGAGGCGGATACCCCATCTATTTTCTTTTTACTTTTAGGAGAACAGGCGAAAGGCTGTTTATTGAAAGAATTAGAGGGCAACTATTACAAACACACACAATTTAAGGTACTTGCTTCAGCATTTAAAGTGTGGAGAAGCGTCAAGAAAATAATTAAATTAGGTAAAATTACATATTACACTCCTTTTGATGCTTACAAAATACTTCCTTCTGTATTTTGGGATGACAATGCTAAGATATGGCTTAGAAAAGGGATTTCAAAAATTGGGGATTTATTTCATAAAAATGCTATATTCATAACTTATGCTGAATTATCGGATAAATACCAGCTTTCACATGTGTTTTTTTTTAAATACCTTCAAGTTCGCGATTTTTGTTTGAAAAATCAGATTGAGGTTCTTCCTAATGATTTAATTGAGGGAATCCGTCTTCAAAAAAGGATTGGTCCACTATATGCGATCTTAAACGAATACAGGAATGACGACATGCAAAAATATAACCAGTATTGGATTAGCCAACTGGAAGACCCTCAAATTGACATAGGGAAATCTTTATGTCTTGCAAAGGAAATTTGCTTGGCAGCTAATTTAAAGGCACAAGTTTATAAAACTATTTTCAGGTTATACTATACTCCTAAACGTATGGCGACTTGGGGAGATAAATATGATGGTATATGTTTTCGGTGTGGAGAACAGGAAGCAGATATGTTGCATATCTTTTATAACTGTACAAAACTGTCGCACCTTATTGCTGAAATTGAAAGATTTATATCCTTGGTATTAGGTTGTCCTTTAAAGATTTCTCCGTCACTTATGATATTGGGTAGATGTCAAAAAATATATAGCCATCAGGTCTTAAAAGAACATGCTTATTTTCTATTTCTTGCAATGACGGTTGCTCGATTATGTATTGCAACGGAATGGTTATCACCCGAGCCCCCGACTTTTGAATTCTGGAGAGCTAAGCTGTATCGTATGTATGAAATTGAATTGCATTTATATGCCTTCAAAGGAACAAGGAAGAAACGGTTAGGCATGTTGATTTGGGGTGCCCTTATGAATTTCCTTTCTGATGATATGAGTACATCGTAGTATTTGTGTTTTGTTTTTTCTGTTTGAAGTTTTGTATGTTTACAATTGTGGAACTGTCTTGGAAACAATAAAAAAATTATAAAAAAAGACACCATCAACAATGTTATTCTACTGCAGCATCTGCAAGAGCTGGTACTAAAGGGCACAACCCTCAAATGATGAGACCCCAAAAACTGTCTCCCTGTTCCATGTTTGGTTTTGGAAACTGCAAGATTTGCAATGGGCTGTCCCACATGACCTGTATTCCTTCCTGTGGGGCCCCGATTAGCTCCCAAGGCTGGCCATGTTGTACGAAATATATGAACAACATTTTTTCCTTGAATCAATGTAATTTTTTTTCTTTGTATCATTATTATCAATTTCTCTTATCTTTAATTTTTAATAACCTGTGTAGGTTATGCTTTGCTGAATTGGAAATATTAGAAAGCGAATACAATATATATAGTGCTGTACAAATGCTCAATATTATGCGTGTAATACAATGGATAGTACTAATTCATTTTGTCTCATATACAAAGACTTTCTTATCAATCTTTGACTTTGGAAACTGTCCTTAAAGTCCCCACGTGTTTTCAATATTTATGTGTCACCACTGACAGCACTGTTCCACTCTTGTTGATACCTGTTCTTTATGGATGGAGATACAACAGTGATTCTCTTCAGTTAGGGAGTGATCAGGGTACGGTAGCAGCTAGTTTTCATAATTTCCTGTTGGAAACTTGTTAATTGATTAATAGACACGTCTTCCATTTCTAAAGAATATAAAAAGAGGTGATGGTACTCCGTTTACTGACCTTCAAAGAATGGCGCTGAGTCAGTCTTGATAGAATTCAGTTTTGTGACCTGCAGATCACAGACGGTGAATAAACTCAATGATCAAGTTTGCTAGTTGGTGCTGATGGAAGATAATGGTGACCTATAGACCTCTTCTTTTTGATCTAAGGTATTAGACAAGAGTTTTGGACAGTGAAAAGATACGTATTCTTGTGTTTTCTCTCACTTCACAGTTGTCTCTAGACCCCCAGATTCCAGCACTATTGTATGCTTTTTATTTCCAAAAGAAAATCCTAAAAGCAATTGCTCGTGTTGGAGCTAACTGCTGAGGGACATGGCAGTACTTCTGTAAAGCTCTGTCTGAGCCAACCGTCACAACGTCCTTATACAAGCGCAATGGGTAGCCAGAGACCCGCCAAATGTGTCTTAAATGCTATGGAGTAACCCATGGCTGGAGCGGACAACACAAACACCCTCAAAGCTTGCCCGTCAGAGACGCTCTTCATGGGCGGGAGGTGGTCAGAAGTCCAATCGTGTTGCAGTCTGCGAAACAGAATCATAGCAGACTTTGTGAAAAAACCTCAGTCACATCCTGGGACCTGCAGACATACAGTGATTCTACTCAACTGATGTCCCAAGCAGTGTGTGCCCAAATGGTGAAATACCGAAACAGAATGCGATGAGGAACAGGATTTCACTGGCCTGGTGGTGTGCATTGTAATAGAAAGATGACCACTCAGTGCTGTGACTGGTGTCCATATTGGGACACAGCCGAACTTCAGGTGAGGGCTACTTACCATTCACAGGCTCTGAATTCCTGCGCCCAAACTTATAAGGTCTAAAGGTCCAACTATCCACTTACCACAATATAATATCAATTACTTTGTCTCAGGACTAAAATGGATGAAGCCAATGATGTGATGGCAGGTTTCCTGCCATGCCTGTGTCAAGGTTACAGAGGATGTAGTGGCTTCAATTACAATTGATGCACACTCATTATAAGAAATGGTCAGTAGACCTGTGGTACAGATGGCATTTTATCTCAAGACTCACTGAACCCTCCCTCCCTTGCTAGCAGCTGTCCTTGTGACTGGTCTTTAAGCTGATATCCTTACAGCACATCGGCCATAGCACCTAAGTCTGGGCACTAAACCTTTTTGACACTTAAGGATACTTAGATTTACCCTTGGACCAGTTTCTGCACATCTCCCCTGTACCCAAACCAGCCATCCCACTCCTTTTCACAAAAGCGGTCACAGGAAAGGGGCTGATAACTACAAAGGAGCAGAACAAAATGGCAGAAGACTCCGCCCTAGATAGTATACTCAAGGAACTCTTGACCCTCAGAACCTAGTAGCTTCAAAAGACGAAAACACCTACAAAACATCACAGGAAATTGTTTCAATACGGGCAGGTCTCTTTCTTCGATTTGCGTCTATTGGCAACAGAGGACATCATAAGCTATAACAGTGGATTGTGAGTAAGACAATTTGTACATGCTTGGAAAATTAACGGAATTGGAGGACAGAAACAGACGTTACAATCAGCATTTTTGTTCCATTCCAGAAAAACTAGAAGGAGATTATAAGATGGCCTTTATGCTTCAATTCATCTTGTCTATTTACTAAACTGACTTTCCAACCATCTGTAGAAATTCAGGGGGCTCATAAGATCAAGGCACAATATGTTTCTGGCAAAGATACTCCTTGTCAGGTAATTGTTTGTTTTCTGTGGCACCAGGAGGAAAGAGAGGAGATCAAAACTTAGGTAAACCAGAATTTCTCCCATGAAACCGTGCTCAAATGGAAACATTTTCTATCTTTGAGTCCTCGTCTGAAATGCATGGAAATTCACTTTGGTATGTTGGAGCCAGTGAGAATGTTAATTACCAAGATAGGTCACACAAAGAAATTTGATGAACCTGGGAGCCTTGAAACATTCATAGATACCCTAGATATGTGTCACATGAGACGTCCTGCAAATCAAAGGTTGGCAAAAAACAAAGATCCACTTTCTCAACAGATGCCTCAGCTCATCAAGAGAGGGAAAAATTGGAAGAGGTGACCAGAAATTGGTCGTCTAGAAACAAATCTAAAGCCCCTTTAAAGAAAGACTAATCAGGCCTCCATATTCTCTTGCAACCTGGAACATAGGCTCCTCCTTGCACGAAAACACCAGAGAATAATTCTCCTACAGAAGTCAGGGGGGATATAACACACTAGTATTATTACCAAAGAGCTATGATCATAATCTTGGAATTGTACACTTTCACAGTGTTGTGATCTGACAGACACAATAACCTCACAACAAGCACATATGTTCTGGCAGTGTCCCTCGATCCAGTCCTTTTGGGAGAAAGTGGGTAAGATTGTATCAGAGATCTTAGGTCAAGAACTAAAGGTGAGCTTAGATATTGTCATTTTTGGGGGTTTTAACAGGAGCGGTAGATAATGGCAACTTTCCTAAAATACAAAAAAACATTATTTTTGTTTTAATACTGCTGGCAAGAAGGGAATTGTGTATCAAATGGATACTTCCATGTTTCCCCACAGAGGTAGAATGGATTCATTCAGTACAAAGGGTGGCAACTCTCGATCAAAATTTTGGGAATTATGGAACATATGGTTAGAAGCATATAGAAGCATATAGAAATAAGATAAACCTCAGCCTTCCAATTTGTAATTTTGAAACCTAGTTTTTCTTTTTTTTCTTTGTCTGTTGCCTTTCTGTTTCCTCCCTCTTTCTAATTATTTGGTCCTATCATTAGTAATATGCTTCACAGGTTTCGGCTGGTCTGTGTCAGAGCCACTATTTTATTTGCCTGTTTCAGTGAAGTTAGTCCCTTTGACCGGATGGGGGGGACATCACTCCTAAAAACCCGGGATGTCTATAACATCTCCTCCTTACTGAGAGACCGGATACCCCTGTCCCAGTAAAAACTGACCCCTTTTCTGATATGGTCTTGCATATTAACAAATGAGGACAAACAAAAAGAAAAAAAAAGCATGCATATATATGACTGTTAATATCTAGTCCCGGAGGGGAAGTGTAGCAACTGTGTATTTTGTCTCCTTCAATCAACCCCGCTCTTACCCATTTTCTTTTTGATATTCTTGGCTATGGCCGGTTGGAATGATAGGCATGGAGCGATGGTGACTTCTCCCAGAGAAAGTTGGCACTCTCAAGACCCTTTCATCACTCCCTCCTTGAAAATCTCTGACTCTGCCTGAGGATCACCTCGTATGCCAAATTTATTGTCTTTTTCCGCTACAGGCCTCTCAACAAACCCTTGGGCTTCCTCTTCCATTTTCTCCAAAGAAAGTCCCCGCAAAGTTATCACTATAGTACATTTTCAACTGCCGAACTAAGAAGAAACGCTAAGAAGTAATGCTAATATCGCAACAGTACCAGACCTATTCCTCCACAGACCCACTATATTGCCTTCAGGACCCTCCCCTGCCCTTATTGAACCGTGGACTGTGCCTTTATTCAACATACCGAAAATCTCAAAGTAACTTCCCTTAATGTTAACAGCCTTACCCATTACTTAAGACAGAAAATAGCATTGTCTTTTCTACACAAATGCCACCCAGAACATAGCACTAATTCAAGAAATGCATACCTCCATAGTACAAAGTGAGAAACTTGGGAGAGGCAAGGTCGGTAGAGAATACTACACTTGCTAGAGCTGACAACAGGGGAATGTGGTGACATCCTGAACTAAACACTGTAGCAAAGGAGGGGTTGCTATCTTAAATCAGGAAAAGGAGGGCTATTACGCATGCACAAAACTTCAATTGACCCAAAGGGACATTACATACACATTAGGGTTAACATCCAAGACATTACACTCATTACTGGCTCTCTCTATGCCCGAAAGGTGAAAAGGACCACTTTCTTTGAGCACTGGATCATATCCTCCTTTCGGTGCCCAGAACAAAAGTCCTAATGGGAGGTGATTGGAAATTATTTTTGGGCCCGGCACGGGATAAATCAGATCATCACAGGACCCTTGGACGCAGATCTAGAGCTATGCTTTCTGACGTAATGACAGAACACGCATTAACTGACTCTTTGCAACTGGCTCACACATCCAACTGCAAATATACATTAAACTCATGCTCACATGACACTAGTACTAGAATTAACTACTATTGACAACCCCTTTCTGAAATTATTGAGGAGGTAGAGATTATCCTAAGTGACGCACCAGCGGTGCAGTTCGCCTGCCCATATTTACAAGGCTGCGTAAAGCCACCCTGCATGAATTTTCATGGCCCTGTAAATATGGCCCCCTTTCAGGCATTACTCTGTGAGGTGTTCCCATGTAACATCCATGGAACCTGACGCATTTCCTGATTTAGAAGGTTTTGCAAACCTGGAAATGAGTTAAATTCCTACGCCTCCCCACGGGATGCGTAAGGGAGGCACAACGAGAAGAAATACCTTTATTTCTCCTCATTTTTTCTTTTTCTGTGTGGGCTGCATTCTGCAGCCCACATAGAAAGAGAAAAACACCTCTCATGATCACCAATCACACAGCCACCCCTACAACGCAGACACCCTTGCGCAAGGGTGCCTGCATTGGCGCATGGCAGACCATTGTGTCCCCAGCGCAGGGGAAAAGGACAGGAATGTGCTGTATCTTGTAGATAAGTTGAGGAGCTCAAGAAAAATCCAATGCTGGATCACCTCCCAGTGAGATTTCTCAAAATGGGTGGTCGCGGTTGGCCATGACCGCTCGCATTAAAAATCATCCGTTCACTAGAGGAAGCTGCTGCTCAAGTAGAAAATCTACTCGAGTGGCAGAAAGAAGCAGCACCCTCTTGCGCTGCACATGGTGCAGTTCGTGCTGTTTTTCTATTGTGGTATAAGCATCCGGAGCTAACAATCACCGCGAACGACATGACCTAACGCACTCCGTGGCTTGCGGAATTCGATGTAGCGCAGCAAAGCTTTTTGGTCACTTCGCGGAACCCCCAGGCCTACACATTATGTCTAATGATTCAGGATCATGCTGTAAATAAACCACACTATTAAGTCAGAGAACCTTTATTATATATGTTTATTTATTTACTGTTTTCAGTAATTTTTCTGTATAGAAATGCATTTTTGTCCAATATTGATATAGGATGACAAACAAAAAAGCTGTCTGAGTTAGTGACTGTCACAAACCATTGTCGTTCCTCACAAGAAAAAAGGAAAGAGAATAAAGACATCTTAGCAGATGTCTTTTAAATTACAAACTATGCAATAAAATGTAAAAGGGAGGGTGGAGAGCCCCCACCTGGTGGTAACAGTTGGAGGAGAGGGTGGAGGGTGCATGGAAGAAAAACGGGAGGCATAGAAGTGTGGCTCAATGGTTAGAGCGGCAGAACTCGATGCAGAGCACTGGTCCGGGACCAGGGTTTGATTCCCGTCGCGGCAGGGTCTCGGGCTATAAATTCCGCGGACCGGATATTCTTGCCTCAGTGCCTAGTCTAATCTTGGGTCCCACGCTGCAACTCTGGGCAATAGCTTGCTTAATCTCCACAACGGCCCCAACAGTGCTGGGATGCCTGGCCTCACCATGGGGGTGCCCAGGAGTGGACACCTCACACGGAAAGCCAGGAAGGGTTCCTTCAGCGGTATGAGTACAGCGCTGAGATACCCGTAGTGGTCATCGGCGCTATATAAATACCTATACATTTACATTTACATAGAGAAGAAGCCCCAGGTGCTGGAGGGTACTTTTTTTTCCTGCGGGCAGTTGGGGGCATTAGAATGGGGATTGCCTCAATGCTGCTTTAAATATGCCTTTTTTGACTGACCCAAACAAATTTAACCAAGTCACGCGGAGCAGTTAACCTGAATACTACGTCAAGCAAAGAGATGCTGACTGTGCCCTGAGTACCCTGATTTCTATAGACCAGAAAGTTCCCTGTGTTGTTTGCATATTAAATGGAAAAGCACCCACTTGCCTTGTAGATAGTGACGCAAGCTTCACTGCCCTGAAAACCTTCCCTTCATTACCTCTTCCTGAATTGTCCATAGAGGCAGTCGGTATTTCAAACAAGTGTTTCCCACACCACATATTTGACCCCATCTCCATCAGCCTTGGTCCCATCACAGCTAATAATGGTTCCTACTGAGCCCTACTTAAGCAACAAATCTACCGGGTCAGGATGTCCTTTGCAAACTAAATAACACTGTATTTGATATACCTGGCAGAGTCTACCTCAACACATCTATAAAAAAAGCAAGAACTAAGTCCTTGCACTGCTACGTGATTTAAATTGTCAGTCTGTTAGATATAACCATGAAATGTCTAAAGAACTAGCTGAATTGTTTTGTCAAGTGCCCTCCACATTATGATCCACAGAGTCAATGATGTGGAGAACATATCTTCCGTAGACTCAGCGAAAATAAAAATAAGCCTATTTAAGCATCTGCTACGTATTCCATAGTGTTCTCTAAATTTGGAAGTTGAGGCTGCACCGCAGAGGCCTGCACCTGAGGATCCCCCCCAAGAAAAAGAGGGGTCGTCCGATGAAAGACATGTGAGAGGCAGATATCCCAGCACTTCCCCCAGGGCCTCTAAACCTGTTCTGGACAATGTCCTTTGTTCAATCGCACACAACTCGCCCACATGACATGGAGGGTTCATGTTGGTCCAATGTAGCAGATGACTGTGGACTTTACTCTGGACATTTCATCTACCAGCACTTCCAACTCCAATGTGAACTTTGGATTCCCAAACCAATGTACAGCAACCACCATCCTGTGCACTTCCCTCACACAAGTTTGTTAATATACTCACCAGTACACCATACTTGCATCTGTTGTGATTCCAACTTGTCATGTTCAGGGAGATGTCGATCTGCTACACAACACAGTGCATGCCAAATACTGCAACAATGTGACCAACGTAAGGTGAGTCATGGTGATGTGACACATGTGAGGGAGACACACCACTATGGCAACACAAAACATACTCACCATGGCCATGTTACTCATCACACACAATAATGTTGACCTGAAATGCATTGGCATGCACAGACACAACACCAACCCCAGTCAGTGGTAACAAGTCCACAGGTGAGGTAAGCAGATGTCACTCAGATGTGGGAAGACAGACAACACACATGAGAAAGCGTAGCACAGGTTCATTACACATCAGCAACACGTTTATTCCACAATAGTTGCACAGTAATTCTACTTAACAGTGGACACACATTCTCAATGTGTTGGAGAATGGAAGTCCAGGGATGTGTGGTACATCAGTTGATGGGAATTGTCAACTTCCACACTGGTGTTGGCCTGTGTGTTAGGGGTCAGTGTTGGCCACACAACAGGCAATGTACCCTGTGAAGGACAGACAAAAGACACAGTCAAAAGCACAG
This sequence comes from Triturus cristatus, assembly GCF_964204655.1. NCBI lineage: Eukaryota > Metazoa > Chordata > Amphibia > Caudata > Salamandridae > Triturus > Triturus cristatus. Next base: position 1,638,738,135 of record NC_140589.1, read on the forward strand.
AAGAGCAGGAGAGAAATGCAATACACATGCACAAAACATGTTGCAAGACACCTACATAAACACTACTTAGCAGTACTACCCTATTGTGGAGTACACACCACCTGAATGGACACATCACAGCACGCATCCAGTCAAGTGGCACACAGACACACTCAGACAGCAACAGAGCTGGCACAACACATTCCAGGCTACCTCCATACATTCACATAACAACCCTGGAAACTCACATTCAGGTGAAGAAATTGTTGATGAGCTGTGAGCAGACGTCACCATCATCCTCATCATCACTGGCATCTTGGCCCAGGCCGGGATCCTCCACAGGTGCCGGAGGTTGGTCATCGTCATCGTCATCCTGGATGAGTGGCACCTCCTTCCACACTGCCATGTTGTGTAGCATGCAGCAGACAAGGATTATTTTGCACACCTTTGCAGGCTCATATGGGAGGGCCCCTCCGGTCTTTTCCAGGCAGCGAAAGCGGCTTTTCAGGAGGCCGAATGTCCGCTCAATCACCCTCCTGCTCCTACCATGTGCCTCATTGTAGCGCAGCTCGGCTGGTGTCACAGGGTTCCTGAGGGGTGTCAGCAACCACAGCATGTTGGGGTATCCGGAGTCACCTACACACACAAAAATGAACAAGTAGCTGAGTTTTGTAGGAGTGCGGAATACAACATTGACAAACACACACAATGAGAAACAGTCAGTACACACCGACAAGCCAGGCATGCTGAGCTGGCATCTGTGACATAAGCGTTGCAATGCGACTACTCCTCATAATGTAGGCATCGTGCGCAGAACCAGGGAACCGTGCACACACATGTGTGATCGACATGTCAGCAAGACAGACCACTAGAGCAGTGATCGAATGGTAGTGCTTCCTGTTACGGTATGCCTGCTCATGTGCCTGTGGTGGTATCAGGGCAACATGTGTCCCATTAATAGATCCAATGACGTTCAGCATCCTCCCCAGTGTATAAAAGGCATCCTTTATTTCAGGGAGTTCAGCTGGGCTCGGGAACTTGATATACAGGTCTAGGAAATGCAACATCCCCTCCAAGACATCGCGTAGCATCCGACTAAACATTGTTTGCGACATCCCACCAGCCGTAGCCACAGTGTACTGGAAGGTACCAGTAGCAAAGAAGTGCAGGGCTGCCATCGCCTTCACCTCTGGGGTCAGTGCTGTAGGGTATGTCCGGCCAGGTAGCAGATGTGGCGCCAACTGCTGCACCAACTCCGCAATCAGTGGCCTGGTGAAGCGGTACCGTCTGATGCAGTCGCGTTCCTGCATGGTTGCAAGGTCTGGGAACGGCCGATGGACAGCTAGTGCCCTGCAGTACAGAGATGCACAAAGGAAGATTGTCAGTTCATCCACACATGTGGCCATGAACACGATCAATATCACATGCTAGATCATGACATTACACAATGTACTGGTGTGTTTACTGTCGGGCATGGACACATATGTCACCTACATGACCACCACCTCACATCTCAATTCCACATGTCCACATGAGTCCCATGTAGTGCAATGGCCAATCATCTAGCTGTGTCACCCAACCTATGTGCTGCTGCAACGTTCCAAACAAACACCACAGTGACAAGTGAGGCCTCATGTCTCCCAGGCATCACAGATCTTTGCCATGCAGAAACCCAGGGTCCCTGTATTGCCGCATCAACACAGCAATGGACATGGCGTATCACGTACACATCACAAGGCAAGCGGAAGTCCCACAGGTAGTGGCCACTGTTGTTCCTGCCCGGCCCTACATATACGTCTCTTAGACACACACCCTATCAAGGGTGTTGCATATACCACATGGATGTGGAGACTGTCACCCATTGGGCACATTTGATCAGCACACATCTGAGACACAACATGCACACAGACTGTGGGTGCACATCAGTATTGTGGCTACAGGTCTCACTGTGACATACATGCCATCACCCCCAGGACTCAGGGTGTATGTGACATGCCCTAAACATATCCAACCTGACACTGTGTCCATGACTCATGCCCATTACTGTACAATTGCACATCACAGTGGTAATGTGCACAACACACAAAGGATTCTGCCCCCATGTACACGTGCACAGCCTGGGAGTGGCTGCACAAAGTGCCTGGCAAAAAAAAAGATGTAGCCCCCCACAAACACCCAGGGAATGCAGCCTTACATGCCATGGGACACTGTATGGCCAATGCTGTAGTGTGGTAAGTGTGCACAGGTGTCCCTGGCCAGTAAATGTGTGTTGCATCCGTATAATAGTCACACCAATGATGTCTGACGCGGGTGACAATGCGTATGCATTGCACGGGTCATGACCGAGCCATGCGTACGCTTTGTTATTGAATGCAATGAGGTCCGACGCGGGTGACAATGCGTACGCATTGCACGGGTCATGACCGAGCCATGCGTACGCTTTGTCATTGAATGCAATGAGGTCCGACGCTGGTGACAATGCGTACGCATTGCACGGGTCATGACCGAGCCGTGCGTACGCTTTGTCATTAAATGCAATGAGGTCTGACGCGGGTGACAATGCGTGCGCATTGCACAGGTCATGACCGAGCCGTGCGTACGCTTTGTCATTGAATGCAATGATGTCCGACGCAGGTGACAATGCGTACGCATTGCACGGGTCATGACCGAGCCGTCCATAAGCTTTGTCATTGAATGCAATGATGTCCGACGCGGGTGACAATGCGTACGCATTGCACGGGTCATGACCGAGCCGTGCGTACGCTTTGTCATTGAATGCAATGAGGTCCGACGCGGGTGACAATGCGTACGCATTGCACGGGTCATGTCTGAGCCGTGCGTACGCTTTGTCATTGAATCGTATGGAGACGGGTGCATGTGTATATTCAAAATACGCGTCGTACAGTCAGTTGAACGAGCCGGGTGCACCTATTGGCTCCGGACTGTCATGGAGACGGATGCGGATTCAAAACTTGTATGAGTTGTGCACTGGAAATTCAGTTGGATGCCTACAACAATGTTGCAATTTCAAGTGTTCCATGAAGGTGAAGATTTGAACGATGTGGAAGGCGTGTACGAGTCGTACATTTAAATGGATTGGCAAGATTCATAGAATGCAACCACGTTGGACCTATCACTTGGGACACATGGCACAGAGTCTGCCTCTGCAGCACAGATATAGGGCTGGCTGGCCCCCAGGGAGCTCACTTGCCTGCACTACATGCTTCTGGACCACATCCCTGCTACCACTGATGCTCTCTCTGCATCCTCTGGCTCCTGCTATCGCACTTACTCTGGAGTGGGCCCCAGCCTTCACTGAGGAGGAGAACCAGGCCCTGTTGGACGGGCTCCTTCCACAGTACAGCAAGCTCTATGGGAAACCAGGGGAGCAGGTGAGTGTGTAGTCCACTGCCTTCCTAATTATGCATGCTGTCTGACTAGCAGGACTAGCAGTGTGTTCACCAGTGGCAAGCATTCTCACTGACTACTTTCATCCCCCAAAGTGTGTAGGTACATGTTCTGAATAGGTTTCCTGCTGCTAAAGTGCATTAGTGCAAGCTTAAACTATCCAGGCATTGTTAACATGTCAGACATGCAGGTGATTTGTCCTTCCCCATGGTTGCACTACCTGTGTAGTTCATTTCCCTTTGTGATGATGACATGTATATCCAAATGTGTGCTGCACAAATCTCGGGCATGTGTGTTAATGTACTTTTCACTTTGTCATCCTCACAGGTTGATGCCCACCAGAAGCAGGAGATCTGGCTGACCATCGCCCGGGCTGTTCGTTCGGTGGGGGTCTACAAGCACCGGATCCGCAACTGCCAGAAGAGATGGCAGGATCTTCGGGGCCGGACCCGGAGGATAGCTAGAGTCCAGCTGAAGCTGTCACCTCCACGAAGGAGGGGCGGACACCGGACCCTGACTCCCCACATGCTCCAGATACTGGCGGTGGTCTTCCCGGACCTGGATAGGCAGCTGAAGGCCAGACAGCAGCAGGAAGGGGGTAAGTCCATGCCTGATCTGTGTACTATGTCTGACATGCTAATAGCAGTCTTTTGGCCTGGTCACATTTCCACATTACGCAGGTCTTGTAGTCCAATACTCATGTCCCTCAATTGTGTGATGCACCCTCCTCATCTGTTCCACAGGTGTGGCCCCTACAGTCTGTTGTTTGTGTCACTAGGGCACTGTGTCCCTGCAGTCAGCTATGCTTCATCTACCGATCAGCATCTGTTCCCGTGACTCTGTTGTGTGTTTCATGGGTGGGTCAATTGTTTACACAATGCCTAAGATCTGACATGTGATATGTGTGTGCCCTTGAGATGTATTCCAATTGCTGGTCTGACTCGCAACATGTGGCTGGGGTATTCCAAACAAACACATGCAGCAGGGGACTCCACTTTTTTGGCATGTATATCGAGTATGTCACACTTGCTTAGCCACCTGACTACTGTCCAGGGCCAAACACTGCTTCACGTAGACCTTGCCAGTCATGCCTCCTCAAGAGCATTTTGAAACACTCTGTAATCCCACTCCTGTGTATGAAATTGTAGGTTGTGCTTAGTGACATGTGCCCTCAGGTGTCTGCCTCTGTGTCATTAGGGTGTGGCTTGTTGTTACGTACAACTGGGGTGTCCATGATTCAGAGGGTCAGCATGACATCTGAGATGTGACAGTGAGAGACAAGACCTGTGTGACATATCGATGTGTGATCATCTGACAGCGCACAATGGTGTATGCAACTGTGTCCTTCAGGCAGCTGGGTTACATGAATGGCAGACTGTGACGGGTTAATGTACAAGGATTTGTGTTTGCAGAGACTCAGATGTCTGATTTGCATGATGTGGGGTCTTCTGGCTCCTGGACATGTTGTTTGCATGGGATGGGCAAGTGCGCCGGTCATCTGCAGAGTTAGCTTTACCCCTGAGCTAGGATTGTGAGTCAGTGCATATTGTTGTTGTCTGGATGCCCTGCCCCTGTGACAGGAGACAGTGTTGACTGACTTTCAGGGCATCCCAGTGCCATGGCATTTAACTTGCTATGGGTGATCCTGCATTGTGTTCAAGTGTGCACCATGAATACCATTGTGGCATTGCCCATCAGGACATGAGAACATCACAATGTGTGTTGCTGGCATACATCACAAGCATGTGAAATGAGTCTCTGCCCATCCCTTCATCCGGACACCTGTACTGCGTCAGTAGCAAGAGATGTGCTGTGTGTATAGTGACACACTCCTACATGTTCACTTGCATGTACAACTAATGTGTGGGTGGTGCATTTTGGCACATTGAGGAGTTAGCATCCAACATGCAACAGACATATGTGTGAAAGTCAAGGAGGGATATGTGTGCCATGATTGATGTTGAGAATGACAAGTGTCTTATCCTAAACAGTGTTGGCACTTTGAGCTGTGTTCATCTGATGATGCCAGGGCTTGCCCTGTGATGTGATGTACTCACTGTGGTGTCTGGAGTCGGTGCAGGTGACTGATGTTGTTCTCTTACTTCCTATTCCTATCCAGATACATCCACGGCCACAGGAGGGGACAGCTCCATGGATCAGGAGGAGCCACAGAGCCTTACAGGGACAGAAGGAGAGAAGTTGGGTGGACCCAGTGGCACGGATGGTGAGTGGAGCCACACAGAGGAGTCGTCAGCACCATCCCCTCCAGCTGAGGGCCACATCAGCTCTAAGGATGACTCCCTTGTGGAGGCGGGTGTCAGCAGCCACCATACCCCAGCTAGTGAGGCTGTCCCCGCCACTGCCACCACCACCACCACCCTCCCATCGGCTCCCGTCCCTGTGGGCTCCCGTGTTCGTGAGCATGTCTCCTTCGTGCACGGCACCGCACCCCCTGCCCCTGTGTCCCCTGCTGCCCTGAGTGAGGAGTCTTTGGACTTATTTCGACAGATCCATGTAGGGCAGGCGTCAATGCTGAAGGTCCTCCATGCACACACAGGTCTGTTGACACAACTGGTGTCATTCATGGATGGCATTTCCTCGGGCATGTCTGCCCTACAGAGGACCAATCAGTCCGTGGCCTCCTCCCTGACGGCAGCAGTGTCCCTCATCCAACAGTCCCGCACCCCTTCTATCTCTGCACCACCCACGATTCCTAGCAGCCTACCTGTCCCAAGCACACAATCACCCAAACCAAGGTCTAGACGTGCACATAAGCAAGCGCAAGGGACTGAAGACACACTCAAAGGGGCTGGTTTGCAGACACACACACAGTCATCCACCACCACTCTGCAGTCCTCCGAGACCTCCCCCTCCCAGCCCCCTTCCCTTGCATCACCTGCAACCCCATCTCCCCAGAAGGTCTTTCTCTGTGACCTTGGCCTCTTCCTCACCGACCCAGCAGATCCTGATTACAAGGGGAAGAGGAAGTCCCCACACACAGATGGGAGTGCCCCTCACACCTGGACACCCTCCCCCAGGCGCAGTCAGACAGAGACCCCCACCCGCAAGTCTCCCCAGCACAAGACGAGCAAGACCCCCCCGCCACCACGCAGCTCCAAGGCAAAGTCTACGTCCTCCATCCCCCAGGCCACCACTCCAGAGGTTCCCCCGCCACTCCCTGCCCCGGGTTCCCCCACCCACAGATACACCATCCCCAAAATGCTAAGGCCCTCCCCCCTGGCACTTGCTCCTCCACACCTGGTCAGACGGTTAGTGCCACTGATGTGGGGACCGTGTCCTCCCCTGCCCTGCCGACCTCACCTGCTCCCCATTCCGCTCCCATGGATGGAGGCTCTGCATTGGAGTCCACAACCACCCTGTCTGACTTGGGCACTGCAGTGGTGACCCAATCCACTCCATCTGACCTGCCCACTGGAGTTGTGCCTGCACCCACCCCATCTGACTTGTGCCCCACAGTTGTGACAGCACACACCACTTCAGTCAGCTCCACTGCAGTTGCAATTGTCTTGCCTGCATCCACCACCCCTTCACTGCCTCCTACTGCTGTGCCCTGACCCTGTCCCTGCGGTGCCTGGCCTGCCCCCATATATGCCCCTCCGAGGAGATGACCCCAGTTATTAGCAGTGCAGGCAAGCAAGGTGTGACAGTTGTCACTCTACTTCACTCCTTGGCATTTGGACATGGACTGGCCATTGGCCTTTTGTTTGAACAGACGTTTAACTTTTAATATGCTGAATAAAGCTTTTTTCTTTATCCCTGTGAACTTGATTTAGCTGTATATTATGTTGATGATGTTTAACATGCCCTTGCACCTGTGATGCTTGGTTTCCAATGTTGAATACTGATGTGTTGCTGTGAGGTACTCCCTGTAGTCCATGAGATATGTATCCTATTCTGGTGGGTATCCATGTCATCCTTTGCAGCCACCTGGGTGTGTCAGGATCAACTGTTTGTGGACATCTCTGAACATTTCATTTGCATGGTCACATCTCTGGCTTGCACCCCTGCACATATGATGTGCTTCCCATTGTCCAATTTGTCACTTCAACAGACTTTGTGCTCCTCAACACTGGACCTACAGGTGTGGGCATCATTGGTATGGGAGCAACTGGGTACTCTGTGCAACTTGCTAGACATATGTTTTGGGTATGTGCAGATGACTCCCGTACCCAGGCTGTTGTGACCAGAGCCTTCATTGTGTGGTAACTGAAGGCTGACTGACCAAGTGTTCTGCAGACATGAGTGAGACGTGCGGGGAATATGTTTTGCACAGCTGGGCTTCCACAGGAGTTGGGTCCCCTCAAGTAAGTGTGTTGTCCAGTGACATGGCCTGGGCCCATGGTGTGTGTTGTATGAGCATGTGTGTGTGTCCACATCCCTGTTTATACACAGACAGTGTTCCCTGGATATGTTCCTGTTGTTGATGCTTGCTGAGTGGTACTGGGTTCATCCCACTACTTTTCCAATGTGCTACCAGATGTGTGGGTGCATGCCACACTACTGTTAATTGGTGTATCATCATTTGGATTTGTCAGTTCTGAGTGGTGATGATGTTGTCAGACACAGATGGGACACAGTCAGGGTTCCCCAAGGCACCTGTTTATTTGCTAAATCATGTAGTTGTCCCTAGGTGGTACCTTTCAGTGATTGAGACATTTGTATGTGTGTGTGACTGCTCCCACTTGTCGGGTTCATGGCTGCGATGCTGGCAGGTGTCAGCATGTGTGCCTTGTGGTTCTCCTTGGCTTCTGCATTGTCCTGGGACTGTGGCAGCGATTCTGAAGGTTACGTGAGCTTTGAGGCCATGGCCATGTACTGCATACTGTGCAGTATGTCTGTCAGTCCCCAGGGTTGTAAACGGGCCTTGTGTGATGTGTCTGTGCACCTTAGTTCCTCCCAACATTCCTGTGTTTGTCATGGGTGCATGTGCAATGTCACCTGTCCATGTGGGCTTCACAGATACACATTGTTGCAGTTCAGGGTGTGTGGTGTTGAGGGTGGACTGATGTAAATGTTTGCATGGATGGTCCCCTAGCTCCCGTTTGTCCATGGATGAGGGGCCATGCTGAGCGGTTTGTGTTTGTACATGTGTGATGTACGTTTGTGGCACAGGACACATGTCTGGGTTTCCCAGTTTGTATGACATCTGCCTTTGTCATCACAGTGGAAGTGGCATGCATGCTTGTGTCACCCCAATGTCTGGTCCCTGGGGGTAGTGGTGTTGTGTGTCAGTCTCTTGCTGTGTACGTTTTTGTTAATTCCAGCTTGTGTCGCATGTGTCTGTTGTGCTCCCTCTCATCTCCCAATGCCTGATTGCCCACTGAGGGTGTCCCAATGATGGTTTACTTTTGTGTGGCACTGTGTCCACATCTGTGTCACTGTGGTTCAGCCCCCCTCATGTGTTGTGTAGTTGCCTGGGGATACTGTGACAGACACACACATGCTGTGTCAGATGTGCAGAGTGAGGTTGCCTGTTTGTGTTTGTGCATCTGCACCAGTGCATTGGTATTGCTATTGAGGGCCTTTGTCTGGATGCTGTTTCTGTGATTTTGCCTGCTGTCCCTGTGAGTCATATCACATCATTGTGCACATTCATCCGGGTTGTTAGGTGCCATTGCTGGCATGGAATGTGTGTTTGTGAGCTGACACCTACAGTCTACACATGTTGTTTTGATTAGTGTGTCTATTTTCGAGATGTTTGCATGCTTGGTGATGGTCACTTCTGCTCTTGTGTCATTGTACACTGTATGCATTGACAGCCCCCATGTGTGGTGCTTGTCTGCACATGGCCGAGAGTGTGTCCTGTTTTCACAGCGCTGTTAGCCTCACCACATCTCTGTGGGAATGGGAAACAACCACTAGTTTGCCCCAAAAGCGTTTAATGTGTTGGGAGCAGGGATCGTACATGCTGTTTGTTATTTGCAGCTTTGACCCTGATGACACTTACCTTTTGGTCACTGTGATGAGGGGGGGGGGGGGGTTAGTCCCCATCACCACAATGTTCAACATCTGCTGCATTTTGGAAGCCCACACGTAACTTCTGTTCTACACAGTGAGGGGGTGTTCTTTTTACATTGCCCCAGTGCTATAGTGATGCTTGCCTTGTGTATGTCACACTCATGTGTTGGTCACATATGTGCTGTTAGTTACATTGTATGTTCGAAGTTATAATCACTGTTGTGGGCATTTGTCACAGACTACACACTGTTGTCATGATGTTAGGGGGGATGTATTTTGCTGACATACCTGATGTTGGTGTATGCTGGATGTGTTGCGCATCACTCATCCTATGGCTGGGGGTGGCAGTAGTGATGGGCAACATAAGCCCTATGGCTGGGGGTGGCAGGGGTGATGGGCAACATAGTCCCTATGGCTGGGGTGGCAGGGGTGATGGGCAACATACTCCCTATGGGTGGGGGTGGCAGTAGTGATGGGCAACAGGTCCCCTATGAGTGGGGGTGGCAGTAGTGATGGGCAACAGGTCCCCTATGGGTGTGGGTGGCAGGGGTGATGGGCAACATAGTCCCTATGGGTTGGGGTGGCAGTAGTGATGGGCAACAGGTCCCCTATGGGTGTGGGTGGCAGTAGTGATGGGCAACAGGTCCCCTATGGGTGGGGTGGCAGGGGTGATGGGCAACATAGTCCCTATGGGTGTGGGTGGCAGTAGTGATAGGCAACCGGTCCTCAATGGGTGGGGGTGGCAGGGGTGATGGGCAACATAAGCCCTATGGCTGGGGGTGGCAGTAGTGATGGGCAACATAAGCCCTATGGCTTGGGGTGGGAGTAGTGATGGGCAACAGGTCCCCTATGGGTGGGGGTGGCAGGGGTGATGGGCAACATAAGCCTTATGGCTTTGGGTGGAAGTAGTGATGGGCAACATAAGCCCTATGGCTGGGGGTGGCAGTATTGATGGGCAACATAAGCCCTATGGCTGGGGGTGGCAGGGGCGATGAGCAACATAGTCCCTATGGGTGGGGGTGGCAGTAGTGATGGGCAACATAGTCCCTACGGGTGGGGGTGGCAGTAGTGATGGGCAACAGGTCCCCTATGATGTGGATCCCCTGTGTGTGTGTGTGCCATTTTGCGGGTATGTGTCGTTTGTTTATGTGGTAGGTGTCTGACTTACCACCTGCGCTGTCGGCGTCTGTTCCTGAGCCATTCATAGATGTAGAATACTGGTATGACCTGCGCAATGGGATTCATGATGTGTTTGTGTCGTACATGCTGCTTGTTGCTCCGTCTCGTACCCGCTGCAAGCTGGTCCGTCTCGTAGCCGTGTATTGAGTTGTGGCGCGAATCGTAGCTGATATGCTTGTTTTCCGGATGCTGTGACGTCCCGTACGTGGCGCCCCGTCCAGCGAGTAGGAAGTACGCATCGTACTTGTCATGCCGGAAACTGCTATGGATACTGCTTCCGGGCGACTCGGTTCAGCGTTAGGAGTTACGGCCCGGACGGAGAATGGAGCTTCAATCACAGCCTACGTGTCGGTCGTGTTTTTGGCAGTTATGCGCATCGTACTTACTGTACAGGACGGACTAGCTCCGGGGACGTGTCGGTCGCATGGTAAGGCTCTGGACAGCTGTCCGACCGGGTATCGGAATCGGCCCCAGACTGGAATAAGCAAGCCTCCATGAACATAGTTTTCCCACCCTGTTGGTTCACAAATATCAAAAGTAGTATGCACATTACATTTGTGGCCTTCCCAGCTCTGAGTTTAGGCCGGGGTTTGTTATGCTATCAGATGCTCTGACATTCATTTGCTTTAGCAGCAGGGGATACAGCAGGAGATCTTTGAAATGCACAGATTCTTATTTTGTTCCTCAACTATGGTGTTGGGTAGGCCATTAGACAGACAAGGCACAATGCTCAAATACTGGAAGAAGTAGCCAATGACACAGCCAGTTCTTTAGGTCTGATAACCCGTCCGCAGGATGCCCAGAAAATAATGCACCTACAGAATAGAATGGTCCAGGAATATGTCCCTGCAGCCAAAGGGTGGCTGCACATGCCTCCCCAACACCTCCAACAGTATCCATGAACAAATGGCTCACATTTTGGGCCCCATTATGATGGCGGGCGGATCGCCACTGCCCGGCTGGTGGTTGCGATCCACCCGCCATCTGTACCTATTTTACCCCTGCCATATTAGTATGGCGGGGGTACCGCGGCGGACAGAAAGACCGTCCGACGCTTTTCCGCTGGTCGGCAATTGTCACGATTGCCGGCCGGGCGGAAAAAGCCCACAATATGGTGGTGGTGCCTTGCAGGCACCGCCATCCATATTATGATGGTTGCGGTGGGTATGCCTTTCCATAGCGGAAACTGCGCCATGGAAAGGCATACGGTAAATCACTTTGGGGGCCCGTTTCGAGCCCCCGGGGGGTGAGGGGCTGGGTGGCTGCACTTGGTGGGTACCTATGGTACCCCCCTTCGTTGCCATGTACAAGGTGGCAGGCACCGCGCGGTGCCTGTCATGTTGTGCATGGCAATGCACAACATGCCCCTTTCACATTGCAGCGGGTGCTGCTTGCAGCTCCGCCCGCTGCAATGTCAAAGACGCAGGATGCGACTGCCAGGGTGGCGGTCGCATTCTAATTGGCGGTGCGTGACCCCCGCACCCCTGGCGGCCGGTCTCAGCACCGCTAGCCATCCTAATGGGGGACTAAGAGTAGTATAAGAAAATTACATGAGACTCAGAGTGGCTTAGACTTCAGCACCTGGTTTTGGATACTTGGGGTATTTGAGAAATGGGAAATAATAATTTTTGTAGTGTTAGCAATGATTCGTATAGTATTATCAATTTATGTTTCTATTAACTTTGCATCATCTAAGATTCTTGCAGTAATAAAAGCGTTGGCCATGCCTATCCACTCTATATTGTTGAGGATGATGATGAAAAATTTAACAATGAAGAATTTAAAACATTATTGAATTATTGTAAGTTTTCACCTCACGGTCAGAAAGAGGAGACCGGAGGACGCTAATCTTTCAAATAGCGTTCTCAGTGTGTTAGTAAATGTGATTTTGTTTCGATAACTGCTAAAAGCACACTAAAGCCTTAGCATTATTACACATTTACACATATTTTCAGTGCACTGCCATTTTGTTATCCTGTGTTGTACACTGCAAATTGTTCCAGTAAGTATAGCCTCGTTCTGAACCTGGCACAACGAAGCAGGAGCTGCAGAAATGAGTGAAAGTATCTGTTTTACTCTAGCTTACTATAACTTGTTCAAGGCCTTCTTGCATTCTTTTTATGTGAAGAGCCCAGTACCTCCTCATCATTGCCTTTCTGTAGTTCAATTTTACAACATGATCTTTCCTCCATTCACTTACATTCAGAAAAAATGTATAAATGTAGCGCTGAAATGTATGACCAGGGGCAAGGCACTGGGTCATTGATATAACTATCCGCGATTGGAATATTTTGATGCTTACTGGCTATTTTTGCATTAAACATGTGCTAGACTTCTGTGAGCTTTCCAGTCTGTCTGTTTTCTTTTACAAAAGACCCTATGGTTTTAGAAAAGAATTCAATTCCAAGAAAAGTTGAATCAGTTGGATCATTGCAATGCTGGAACAGATGTTTTGTGTAATTTGTGAATTTTTTCAAAAGGTTAATCTTGTATAATTTCACCTGGATCTTATAAGACTCTATATCTTTCTGGGGCAATGACCACTACCAGTTGCATGCAATCTGACTCGTGTGCAGTTTCTCTAAAGTTTCTTCAGAAAAGCAAGGGGCATATATATGAGAAAATGTCAGAGTTCGGAGCTGCGCCAAATTTGGAAGCATGGCGCTTCGACATTTTCAAATCTCAGGAATGTGCCATATTCACAAGAATATGGCGCACACCTGTGTTTTTCATAGTGCTGGCGCTAAATTTAGCTGCCTAGCACCAATGCATACCTCCCTGCACCATATTGCAAGGGTTCCTGCATTGCAGGGAATGATTGTTTATGTGCAGCACACATAGAAAGAGCAAAACACCATTATTGATTGTTTATGTGCAGAAAGGTGTCCCTTCCTGCACATAAACAATCACTAATGGCGATTTGTTACTTCTATGTGTGCTGTAGAATGCAGCACACAAAGAAGTAGCAAATCATCAGTATTTAATGTTTGTTTATGTGCAGAAAGGGACACCTTCCTGCACATAAACAATCAATAATGGTGTTTTGCTTTTTGCTTGTGTGCTGCATTCTGCTGCACACATGGAAAAAGCAACAACAAGGAGAAATAAAAGTATTTCTCCTCGTTTCCCCATTCTAAAGCCTGCTCTTGCACAGCGTTAGTTTTTGGCACTGCCTCAGATTTACACTTCCTTGTAAATCTGGGGCAGCATCAAAAGCAATGGGTGTTGCGGTGGAACGCCCAGAGCAACACCCATTGCACACCCTTTCACGCTAAGGGGCCGATTCCGATCTGGGTCGGAAGGACACCGAACGCGATCCGGCCGGAAAAACTACGAGCCGTACGTATGTTTTCCGCCCGACTCGTACAGCTGTACGAGCAAGTACGATGCGAGCTACATGAAATTCACCGACTGAGTCGTTTCCGGGTCCGAACCGCTCAATATGTCTCGTCGGAAGCTAACCGTGGCGTGCAATGGATGCGATTAACGACCGAGCCAGTATGATGCACGCGTCAGACAGCCTGTGCAAGCCGGGTGGTCGCATTTGGGGGTCCGCTTCGGACCCCATGTCACCGGCAGCCCTACGACTCGGACACAGGGGGAGACCCAGGGGTCTCCCCAACACAGGCATGTACGGTGCGGATGGTACCGATGCGTACTCACTGTAGGGGGCGCACTTGTCCGTGACGTACCCATTCAGTCAATGGGAGCCCATGTACGCGTCGTACGACCGGCTCCCATTGACTTCTATGGGAGTCCGACCGAACCGAGTCCGACAGCATACGGCCGCATCGTACTCGCTCGGTCGGACTGCAGGACTCCGGTTCGGTCGGAAAACACTCCGGATCCAGCTCGGTCGGAGTGCCTTCCGGCCCAGATCGGAATCGGCACCTAAGTGCTGCATGAAAAGGGGCCTCATTTACAAGGCATCGTTAAGCCACAAAAAGTGGCTTAACGCCACTTTGTAAATATGGAGAAGGGCATAACGCAACAGAATGTCGCTAAAAATAACATTCTGGGGGCGATATCCCCTTGTAAATATGCCCCCTGGTGCTACAAGATCATAGTGACTTACTCCTTGCTGACGTACATGCTGTGACGTGTTTTATCCTCCAGTACAGGTATTTCTTCTTTGCATTCTGGGACTTGTAATCCTGACTTAGTAATGTAACAAATAGGACTAAACATGTCTAAATGCGCTGCCCTACGTCAAAATGAAAGGGCAGGAATGCATTGTATTTATCTGATCTGTCCTTACTCTCAGCACTGGTGCTGTTTTGGTAGACTAACGCAAACGCAGGCACCCTTGCACCATAGTTCAAGGGTGCCTGTGCTCTCAGCAGGATTGTTTTTGTGCAGGACGTGGTACCTTCTGGCACAAAACAATCCTGAGAGGTGTTTTTCTCTTTGTATGTGTGCAACAGAGTGCAGCAGACATGAAAAGAGGAATAAACAAGGAGAAATTAAGTTAATTCTCCTCGTTACGCCTCACCTCGGGAGGTGTATGGTCTTGCGCTTTCCCAGGTTTACATGCTCTTGTAAATATGGGGAAGCGTCGTAATCAATGGTTGTTGCATAGGAACACACACCGCAAGGCCCATGGAACACCTCCCGAGTAAGGCAACGCAGTGATTTGCGCTGCCTTGCATTTCTCCATATCTATGAGGCCATTCAAAGCCACGCAAAGTGGCTTTGCGTCCCCTCATGGATATGAATTCAAGGTTTGCACTGCCGGAGAGTCAAAAAATGTATGTTCTGGTGGCACAAAGGGCTCATAAATATGTCCCTTAGACCTCTCTCGTGTCTTTGAAATGTGCAAAAGAAGTTTGTGCGCCCATGCTGTTTTACTTCACTGCCCTTCCCCCCTTTCATTAGAGTGCAATGGTTCTAGATAGTGTCTGAGCCAAGCAACCCCCACCCCCAGGGGATTAAGTCATGGACTCCAGGGAGGAGGGGTGGACCCCACACTTTTAAGACTTCTGGCCTAGCAGATGCTAACACAAGAGGGAGGGTGAGGGCTATGACCAACACAGTTATCCTCACCACGCAAATAACCCTAACAAAAAAAATCTGGAGCTACTTAAGGGATATGTCCACTACGAAAGTTCCAACACAGTATTGGCAAAGCCAATAGGTCTCATCTTTGGGACCCACTGGCTTTGCCAAAGTTTTTAGCTATGCTGTGCAACGTCCCCAATGCTGTGCAGCATGGCTAAAGTGTACACAAAAGAGAGACGCATGATGTGTCCGCGCACTTGATTCTGTATGCAGGCGCAACATGCATGACTGAGTCCTAAAATGTCATGGGGGATTTTTTACTTCTTTTTATTAATCGATTCAACTTGGGGAAGCAATAGGGGGACTGAAAGAGAGGAATGTGGAGTGTGTAGGAGAAAGAGACCCACATAGGCTAGAGAGAGTAACGTGGAGCTGTTGGGGTGAAGCTCACATGTGAGAAAACAGTGTGGGGGTAAGCATACAAAGGCAAGCAGAACATGGAGAACGTGACAGAGAGCAACATGGGATGCGGCAGAGGAGAGAAGAACAGTACACCTTAGAGACAGGTAGAAAATACATGCACTCTTGTGGAGTGCATAACCAAAAAGAAAAAAGTAGTACCCGAAAGATGAGCACTAGGAGGACACAAGCAATATATCCATGCTGTAGTGGAGGGACAAACACGAGAAGAGGAAGTAAAGCCTACACAACCCGATGAATATAACACAAGTAAATGAGAGTGACAATAAAACCAACCAATGGTAAGCAGTGGGCGGGCTCCAAGACAACTGGAAGTAGATATTAGGTGGCATATTTACAAAAGAAGTGATGGAGTGTAGCGTTAGCCTTGTTGTCTTAATGCCGTGCTCCGCCACTTCTGAAACACAGGGCTGCACTGTATTTACAATAATACAATGCAGCCCTTTGTTTGTCTCTGCACTGGCGCTATATTTATCAGCCTAGCGCCAACGGAGGCACCCTGCATTGAGGGGAACGATTGTTTATGAGCAGGAAGGTGTCTCTTCCTGCACATAAGCAATCGGAAATGGCGTTTTGTAACTTCTATGTGTGTTGCTTTGTGCAAGTTGCAACTCGTAATTTTTTTTATGATTGTTTATGTGTAGGAAGGGACACCTTCCTGCACACAAACAACTAATGGCGTTTTGCTGTTTCTATGTGTGCTGCACAACGTAGCACATATGGAAACAGCAACAATGAGGAGAAATAAAGCATTTGCCCTCGTTTCTCCAGGGTAAGACCAGGTTTTCCCTGGTCTTAATTTTGGCGCTGCCCCATATTAAAGCCACCCTTGTAAATATGGGACAGCATCAAAATCAATTGGTGTTTTGGTGGAACGCCCACCACAACACCCATTGCCTGCCATTTCATGCCAAGTATAGCGTGAAAGTGTGCCTTATTTACAAGGCAGCGTTAAGCCATGTTAAGTCGCTTAGCGCTGCCTTGTAAATAAGGCGAAGCCCATATCACCACAGGATCGTCACTAAAAGTGATGTTCCTGTGGCGATAGGGGCTTGTACATATGTCCCTAGGTATTTTCATCAACAGATAGCTTGAGCTGTATGGTCGGCAAGACCTAAAAAGGGCTCCATTATATAGCTGCATTTTAGCACTCTGTAGATATATTTATGCTCTCCAACTGTACCTTAATTGCATGCTGTTAGATATTAAGCTACATAACAGTACTGTAATGTGAGGACAGTGTACTTACTTAGCAATAGGAACTCCTGAGCTCTCACCGATTCTTTCATAGGGACAGCCATCCTGAAAAAGTAAGAGGAAGCTAGTTAGAAGTGAGGGAAACATAAAGTGATGTAAAGTACAGTGATGAAGAAGGACATACAGGAAGAGTAAAGAGAGAGGAGTATAAAAAGAAAGAAAAAATATTATACTCCTAGCCCCACCAGGAACCAGAGGACAACGCGAATGTTGAAACCAGGAGATGGAGGCACCAGCATTCAGAAGACTTCTCCGAGGACATCTGGCTCAGGGGCAGAAGCAGTGGACACACAGCAACATGAAAGCCCCAGGAGACACAGCTCCAATCTGCTGCTCCATTGGAGAAGCTGTCAGCCTTAAGGAAGCAATACCACTCTAGGTAGGAGCACTTCTGCATTCCTGAGAAGGCTTGGTTTCCTGCTGTCCCCGGAGGAATGCAGCCTAATTGGGTGAGAGACAGTGAGAGGGTGGAGGTTAGATTAAGGGAGGAGAAGCTGGATTTTAACCTATAGACCAGAAACAAAAGATGTGGAAAACGCAATGATTTCTACAACTGATCAATTTAGTTAAAAGTAAAGTGATCTTTTTTTAACATTTCTCTGCAATTAATAGGATGACTAAGTCTCCTTGAGAGAAAGGAAGGAGGTGGGGTGACCCAAAGTGTTGGGCTTACTTTTCTTGATTGGTACAAAAGGGAAAAGGGACAAAAAACCTCTCATGTTCAGAGGCAGAAGGCAAAAAATACAAGTAATAGGGAAACAATAAAAATTGAAGAAAGACAAGTGAACAAATAATAGGCCACAGGAACTCTTACTTACATGACCTGCGCTTTTTAGGTCGAGCCTAGAGCAGCGCGCATGCACTGCTCTAGGAGAGGGCCTCTTGGAATCACTCCAGACTTCTCCATGTGGGTCGGACTCCTCACACACATTCCATTGGCCTTTGCGTGTGGCTTCAAAACATGAAAGCACGCAAATGGCCAAAGGCGGGGGTATGTCCCGCCTTTTCTGTAAACGTTCAATCCCATGGCCTATGGGTCTTGGGAGCGAGCGGAGTGAGCAGCAGCGAAAAGTGTGTCAGCTGCATTCCAGGATCAGGTTTCAAATTAACCCAGCGCGGTAGCTTTCACATTCGCGACTGCGCTGAGTTAATTAGTAACCTAACAGTATCTACAGGCGGTTAAATCACAATAAGTAGAGATCTTCGGTTAAAGGTAAATTGTATTTGCAGGTTTCATTCATGCTGGTTCCTACTATCTTGCAGAGCATTTCTCTTTACGAACAATGCTAAGTTTGTGTATTGTTTAGTGCAGAGCGACCTTAAGGCCAGATTTCCGCTTTTGTTTTTAATTCTCAGAGTGCCTCGACATGCCCTTGTGCACCCAGCCCCCTCCCCCTTTCTTCCTGTGCGCACGTCTCTCTTCCTCCCATCCCCCCAACCCCGTCTGCCTGAAGGTGCTGAGGTGCATGGGAAACAGGTTGGAAAGCCCTGGCCACACGTAACCCCTTCAGCCATGAGACTGTAACGAGGTGCTGGTCTACGATTATGAGGGGTCTTTGACACAGAGGCGCTATTGTGTGGGAAGAGAAGTGCACCTCGCTGCTCTTTAAAAACCTTTCCACAGACATAGTGCCGATGTGAATGCACACGGGGTGGGGGCTATGGGTGGGAGGGGGAACTGAAGTTCTCCTTACTGTAGGAGTGAGGGTTCCATGCAGCCTTCGGTGATGTTTTGGTTCTGGACCCTATGTTACTTGTATGTGATGGTGTTTTCTTATATGCTGCCGTCATGTTATGGTTTAGATATTTATTTTGTGTGTGTGCTTGAGCTGGAATGAAGTCCACTTGAGGCACTTGCAATAGTGAAGATCAAATGCTCGTGGCATTTGTGAGGTAGCGTGTTCTGCACAACTACTGTGACATTGAACGTTTATTGCCCATGTGTCTGAATTGCTGTTCAGTGCCCCGTGTGATGCGTGTTACTTTAAGCCAGTTCTGCCCCTTTCGCCCACTGAACTCTGCATCCTGAGATTTGTGAGCCTATTAAAATGTTAAAAAAACAAAAAAGCTAAATAGCACAGACTGCCACGTGCCTTTGCTGGCTGAAGGTTTCACTAATTCTGCGTCGCTACATCTGTGTGTCTGTCTGTGTGCTGCCCTGTGATCGTCTTCAGATGTCGATCTACCCAGCTCTTGTGTTTCGCCAAAGCTCTAGTAATGTTAGTGTTGTAAATACTTCAGGACACTTCTAGTTAAGTTACTGGTTGCTTTATTGTAGAGCACAGCTGAGCGCACACCTCGCCAGCTGACCAGACCATCAACTGACAAGAGTGGAACACTCTAGTATAAGTTAGAACACTGACAGGTATTCTGGGAGGCTGAGCAGGTAAGAACACAAAGGAAGGGCTAATGACCACTGTCAGCCATGTTACATGAAGCACAAATATACAACAGTTAGCCTTCAGATAGGGGCATTAGATAGGTGTATGTCAAACTGGAAGCTCTTGTGATCTTGGAGTTCACATACACAAGAAGTGTATGTCGTCGGTAGGGGCGTTGCTAGAGGCTACTGTGATGTTGGGTGTTCAAATGTTCATGCTACATTACGTGTAGGGGCAAGGGGGCATGCAGACTTGTGTGATGGGTTTTCATAGATTTATGTTGCTGCTGTGTGAAGGGGTAAAAGAAGGCCTGCATGCGCTTTTATTTTCACACATTGTACTGCCCATATTCTCCCTGATTGCCCAGACCTCAGTGGAATGAAGGCATCCAGTTCTTTCACCTCTCATATAATTTTTGATCGCATGTCTGTGCGGTTATACAGTTGATAAGGTCTCAAAGGCGAGACCTATTGGCTATGCCAATGCTTGTTCCTTTTGAGAGGGTCCAGTTGAAGCGACAGTGCAAAAATGCGCCATGAAAGCTGCAACCACTTGTGGAAGAGGGCCAAAAGGATTAGAAAAAGGGCAATTAACTACAGAAGAAAAAAACTATAGGCTAAATAAACCCAAGCACAAACCCTGGCATAAGAGGGAATTACAGTGTTTAAAGGAAAATAACAGAATATGATTTCTAAGACTACAATTCTACTGAGGAGTCAAATATGCCTATGATATATGGTGTCAAAAGTGGAATAGTCCAAGTAAAACTCAATGGAGACTGTAGTCTAACTAATAGTTGAGCGACAAACAAAAGCAGAGCATGTCCTGGAAAGATATATTTGTAGTTTGCAAATGGACCGCGATAGTTTACAACAGTTGGTACAAGTCCAAGGTGAACACTTACTACAATTGTCACCAGACAAGAATAATACATTAATACAGTTGTCAACAACACTGGCAAAGGATAGAGGGGTTTCACTTTAGATCCCCGCAGTGGTACTTCAAAAATGTACTCTTGGCAAGGATTCCGGCTCCTTTTTTGTAAACTTTGATAGAATTGCACGAGCTTCAAAATGAAGATCCAAGTCAAAGGTCCATCATTACCTTGTGCCATTACTGGTGGATGATATTCAAGCTGCCAACTCTACAGGGAGTATCCTGTATCTTTAAGAACTTATGTTGTAAAAAATGGGAATTGATAAAGAGGTTTACAAATTCTGCTTCAGGAGGGAGACAGGAACCAGCAAGGACAGCACAAAAGCACCTTTTTATATAATAAAAAACTGGGCTGGTAAATGGCTTTGTCCTGAAAATTCCAAAGGGCACCTTACTCACGCGCCCAACTGTCGCACTGCGGTATGCAGAATATCCCAACAATGAAACAATTGTTCCTGAGTAATCTATTTTAACCGATTGATACCAATGTTTTGATCATATATTATTTCTTCAATTGTCCTTATGTTTTAAGTCACTACAGAGATAGTGAGATTTCACCCAAATTCTTTATTCCACTTTTCTCATGCCCACTGCAAGCCCATCCAGGCTTTTAAACAGTGTCATTTCCAGGTAAATCATACAACGGTGTAGTTTCAAAAGATCATACCCAATGCATTTCGAGCCATAAGGCTCTTCGTCAGGGGTCCCTAGAACCGATAAAAGAGACTGTTCAACTAACTATTCAAAATAAAAACCTGCAATTTGTTAAACTGTGATCTAACAAACACACTCAACAGCCCATCCCCCATTAACCAACGGTCCCCAACTTTTAACTCCTGTGTGCCAACCAAATGCCCCACCATGCACAAACCCTACTACCCCAAACCCTAATATATCTCGTGCTAAAACCAGTGTGATTCAAACCAGCCCCTGCGCATTACTTTCCTTCAATTCCAGCACTCCCTGCTTTCCAATATTATTTAAATGATACCTCGTGATACCCCTACATTACTGAAACCTCTCCCTCTTACAAACCTCCCTGCTTCTCATAATAACCACTTATCATTTATCCCACTGAGATTTAAGTTCAGCAGCCACACACAGCAGTCTGACATCCTCCAAACTGTTATCTCTCTCCTTCCCATGCAAGCCATTATTTAAACGCTGTTCTCAATCATGTTACTAATTCAACCTCAGGTTACCTTAATTAACTATCATCACATGACTTCTTCATCCAATAATCGTGCTTCATTGCTCAAACACTGTGTCAAAAATCTCAATCCCCCTTAAAGCACTTCCCCTTGCTTAAACGAAAAACAGTGCAAATACCAAACCATCCTACCGTGCTCAATAAACCCCACAAACCATGAAAAACCCAAATGACATGTAACATAATCGCACAATTAACTCAGATTAGTATGAAATTATCTCCGTAAAATAAAACCACAAAATTATCTCTAAACAAATAATAGCACCGAAAACAGAAACAGAAAAAAGAATAGTGTCCACTGAAGCATAACCAAAGTCCATACTCCTGAAAGAAAACAAACAAAATACAAAGAAATAATCTGTCTCTTGAATCAGCTGCAGTTGTTCCACTCGATGTAGAATCCACTCCAGATTTTCACTGTCTCCGAGGTGAAGAGATACTTTTACTCAAATGTTTAACCAAACTCAACCTTCTCCATGGGGTGCAATCTTATTTGGGACGAAGATAAAGTTATGTACAAGGTTGCACTCCTTCCCTTATTTGATAATAGTTTAAACACAAACTGTAATCTGTAGATGCGTGCGAATAGCTGCTATGAACCGTCCCAGTCACAGCATATAAACAAAAATTCCATAGGGCACCTTACTCACGCGCCCAACTGTCGCACAGCGGTATGCGGAATATCCCAACAATGGAACAATTGTTCCTGAGTAATCCATTTTAACCGAATGATACCAGGGTTTAAATAATGGCTTGCATGGGAAGGAGAGAGATAACAGTTTGGAGGATGTCAGACTGCTGTGTGTGGCTGCTGAACTTAAATCTCAGTGGGATAAATGATAAGTGGTTATTATGAGAAGCAGGGAGGTTTGTAAGAGGGAGAGGTTTCAGTAATGTAGGGGTATCACGAGGTATCATTTAAATAATATTGGGAAGCAGGGAGTGCTGGAATTGAAGGAAAGTAATGCGCAGGGGCTGGTTTGAATCACACTGGTTTTAGCACGAGATATATTAGAAGTGGGTTTGGGGTAGTAGGGTTTGTGCATGGTGGGGCATTTGGTTAGCACACAGGAGTTAAAAGTGGGGGACCGTTGGTTAATGGGTGATGGGGTGTCGGGTGTGTTTGTTGGATCACAGTTTAACATATTACAGGTTTTTATTTTGAATAGTTAGTTGAACAGTCTCTTTTATCTGTTCTAGGGACTCCTGACGAAGAGCCTTAAGGCTCGAAATGCATTGGGTATGATCTTTTGAAACTACTCCGTTGTATGATTTACCTGGATGTGACACTGTTTAAAAGCCTGGATGGGCGTGCAGTGGGCATGAGAAAAGTGGAATAAAGAATTTTGGTGAAATCTCACTGTCTCCGTAGTGACTTAAAACATGAGGACAATTGAAGAAATAAGATATGATCAAAACATTGGTGTCAATCGGTTAAAATGGGTTACTCAGGAACAATTGTTCCATTGTTGGAATATTCCGCATACCGCTGTGCGACAGTTGGGCGCATGAGTAAGGTGCCCTTTGGAATTTCTGTTTAAATGCTGTGACTGGGAAGGTTCACAGCAGCTGTTCGCACACATCTACAGATTACAGTTTGTGTCTAAACTATTATCAAATAAGGGAAGGAGTGCAACCTTGTACATAACTTTCTTGCTTTGTCCTGAAAATGCCACTAAAGAAGACATTATGAATAAAGTTTATCTAGAAGATTTTTTGGAACATTTACCACCTGGTATAACATGGAAGGGTTTGTCTCTACCACTGAGGCTTTTTAAAATTACAAATGCTCCTAAAACCAAATCTGCAATAGCTAGTCCTAACCTTAAACCACCCTGTAGCAGGCAAAAACCTCATTGCATTGTGTGGAGGGAATTGGACACACTGCAGGTTTTGCCTGCAGATGAAAGAGGAAGAACATATGGATGTTGAATGGGTTCAAAGGCCCATATACTGGACACAGACGTCGGGGTTCCCTTTTTCTGGTCTATGCATATGAATGTCAGGAAAGTGAAGGCCCTATTAGACTCTGGGTGTAAACAGTTGCTTATTCACCAGAGTGTGGTGTGTCCCAAACAAATCATTTCTGGAAGAAGGGTCGGCATGAGGTGTGCTCAAGAAAACCAGAAGGAGCATCCATTAGTGTAGGTGTCTTCAGGGAAAGGGGTGAGGTTAAGAACTCCGTTAGAAGTTGTAGTGATAGCAGATTTCCCCGAGACACTGAATTTATGTACTGATAAAGAGAATTGTAAAGCTTTGTAGATATAGTCTATATCAAGGGGAAATAGTTGGTTAAGAGAAGCCTCCTTTGTTAACAAGGAAATCCTTGACTTAAATTTGGAGAAGGGCTCAATTATATATGCACTCTGACAAGGAAGGAATATAGGTATGAAAAAACAACACTGATGATGTCTAGTAGAGGTTATAGATATATCTCCCTTAGGAGGTGGATTATGCCATATGCTATCCCGAGGCTATGCTCTTGATGCAAACAGCTCACTTCAGGCTATGGTAGAAAACTTTCAAGGGAGGGGTTTCCAAAAGAGATCCTGATGGATCCAGGCACCCGTTTGTGTGTAAAATGATGGCCTAAGTATGAAAACAATTGGGAATCCAATATTTCAGAACCTCAGATTATCTTCCCCAGATAGAAGTCCTGTAGAACATTACAATGGTTCAATACAAAGGGACATATTGGAAATGACTAAAGAGTTCTGGAAAGATTCTCCAAGTGAGGATAACCCCTGGTAATCCCGAATTAGAAAACTACAACAGTGTTACATTTCATATCGGTACCCTACTATAGGTCCATGGAACATTGTACACTTTCCCTACATCAGCACCCGTTATTTCATCTGAACGAGCCTTATAAGGACATAACTCCAAATAAGGACAGAATGCCTTGTATAGACATAACGCCTTATAAGGACTGTAGCCTTTTATGGACTAAACCTCTCACCTAGTTCCATGCAGAGGGTGGGTTCTTCCCAATCGATATTGCTAAGACGTCATCCTTAGTGCATATGAATAATTGATGAGTACACTCTCCAGGAGGTACACTTCACCTCTCCCATTGACGCGCAAGGTTTAATCCCCAACGTCATCCTCATACTGAACAATGGGTAACACACATACATAGACTGTATAAATACAGCGCCTCTTGCTATCAGAAGGCAGGAGGAGCCCGAGACTTCGAGGCTGTCACACTCACCAGAGACGTTGCAGCTCCGGCATGCCATCGCTCCAGCTATCAGTGGACTGACGATCCCTTGCGGGGTGTTCAGCTCAAGTCCACGACGAAGTCCCACACTTTCACTTATTCAGGTAATGGGGTTCGACTAAAAGCCTAGTGGGATTTTTGGTTCGTAGGATTCTTGGCTCTTGGGATTCTTGGCTCTTAGGCTTAGGCTCTATAGCACCTATTCACATACTAGGTACACTTTGGTAAATCTAGTCAGGCATCTTAGGAGTACGCACTTTATTTTATAAATACATTCTTTATTCGTGTATCTTTTCATGACTATTACACAATGGTAGAACAATACTATTTATTTTACTACTTTCCCAAGATCAAAAACTACTAGCGGCTTAGCAAGGCCCCAATCAAGTCATAGAGAGAGTAAACAAGGTCTAATAAAGAATAAAGCTTTCAGAAAAGTAATGGAACAAACCTTCCATTTACATCACTCAAAAATGAGAAGGACTACTTCTCCAGGAAGATAAGACAATTCAGATAATGAAGGAGATAGCTCAAGCCATACCACCCGTAAAAATGTCAACAAAGTTTCCAGAATAAGAAAAACAGGAATTGACAGATGTCTGGAACCTCTTCTCACTAACTTTTCTACATGTACCAAGCACAGCGAATCTATTTATCATTACATTTACACCGAGCCTGGTAAATTAGTGAAGCAGAAACATTACCCTTCCCCAGAGGCCAGCAGGCAGGCCATACAGAAATAAGTAAATAAATTGTTGGAAATGGAAGTAATTGAACCATCAATCTGTAATTGGTGTTCTCTGATTGTGTTGGTTCCGAAGCTGGATGGGACTATCCGATTTTGTATTGACTTTAGGAAGGTGAGTGAGATTTCCAAGTTTAACAACTTTGTTAGGTTGGATGAGTTTATAGAGCAATTTGGGGAGGAAAAGTATATTAGCATAATTGACCATACCAACCTGACAACAAGGAAACAACAGCTTTTTCTTCTCCCCAAGGTCTGTTTCATTTTTATTGTGTTAGCCTTTGGTTTATATGGACCACTGGCTACGTTCAAGAGTTTCATGAATCACCTATTAAGACTACATACGTTTTTTTCTACAACGTACCTGAATGATATAATTTCTTTAGTAAATCATGGGGAAAACACAGGCAAAGTCAGTGTTGGGTATCTTAGAGAAAGACAGGCTGCGTACTCAGCAGGCTCAAAGAAAACAAAAATTGCAGTTGATCAAGTCAGGTATTTGAGAACCCTACTGGGGAGCGGAACTATACATTCACGGGAGGAGAAAGTTAAGACTATTCAGGGGATTTCCATTCCAAATAACAAAAGAGATTTGAGAGCCTCTTTGCGATTACTCAGAGACTATAGGCAGTTTATACCTGATTATTTATCCATTGCTTTTCACTTAATAGAATATTTAAAGAAGTCTGCTCATAACAAAGAAACAAGACCCCCCCCCCCCGTGAACCAGCCTAGTATGTATATGAAACTTTAAAAGCCATCATCTCTTCTTAATCGGTTCTACAGTTTCCAACTTTTGACCATTCTATCATTTTACAAAATACTGCCTCTAATGTAGGGATTTGTGGGGAAATTAGGAGGAGAGGCAGAATGTATTAATTAGTAGTAAATTAATTTCAGGGGACCAGAGAAAAGCATGTATTGCAAAAGATTGCCTCAAAATAAAATAGCCCATTGAAATACTTAACTCTTATTTGGAAGGTAGACTGTTTACCCCGTTCACTGACCATTAACCATTAGATTAGTAGACTCAAAGCATTGAAGCAAACTAATGAATACTGCAATGGTTTCTTTCACTACAGCCATATAGTTTCATAGTCAAATATAGGAAAGGAAGAGAACAAGGGAATGCAGAGTTTCTTTCACATTTCTCTATGTGCAACATTCCCAAACTGAGGAAGCCAGAGGAGGAGAAATGTAATGGGGACAGGGTACTTACCTAGATACAGGAACTCCCAAGCTCATACACAACCCCTCCACAGGGATAACTATCATGAGAAAGAAAGAGAAACTAGTTAAGAAATTCAGGAAGTGATGTAAAGGACAGGTGAAAGGTAGAACAACAAAAAGAGCAAACAGGAGGATGGAAGGTTAAGCTTTAAAGAAAGTGAAAAAAGACTATAATACTTGGCCCACCAGGAACCAGAGTGTGCCCCAGATGCCCGTACCAGAATATGGAGACACCAGCAGTCAGGAGACTTTCCCAAGGAAATTTGTGTTGAGGGCAGAAGCAGAGGGCATCCAGCGGCACGGCCCGACTCAGCTACAAGAAGCCGTTCCACTGGAGGTGCGATCAGGAAACAGTCCTGTACTAGGCAGGAGCACTCCGGCATTCCTAGGGAGGCTTTATATAGCTGCTGTGATCCAGGTGGGTCACTGCCTCGTCAGGTGAGTGACTGGGATGGGGGCTGAGGGTAAATTAGGAGAGGAGGGGCTGAGTTTTAACCCTTCAACGCGAGCCAAAAGACTGGACAAAGAAGCCGGTTTAACCAAACAGACAGATGCCCGGGATGGGGTAAAGGCCATCATTTCGAATATGGATCACAGTAGCTAAAAGGTATAGTGATTGTTGTTTTCCTTCTTCTTGTTTCAAAATTTTTCCGCAAACAAACAGAATTACTAAATTTCTCCAAGTGAAAGTGGGTAGCGAGGGGCAACCCAAAGAGTGGGGCTACTTTTCTAGTTTGGTACAAAAAGGGACATGTAAGAAAAGGGACAATAATTTAAGTTGATTGACGATAATAGGCAAAGGCCAAAAGAGTGAGGAACAGGAAAGGCAAAGAAAAGGTAAAGAATAACAAGGAAACAGATACAAGGCAACAGGTACTTTGACTTACCTCACCTGGGCTCTTTGTTTTTGAGGTTGCAGACTAAGGAGACAGCGTGAGAGAAACCCAAGACAACCACCTCTAGAAGAAGAAGAGAAAGGTTAAGAAAAAGAAAAAAGTGAAACACCACAGGAGGAAAAAACTAGAACCTGAATGAACCCAAGTCCAAACTCTGGCATAAACGTGAGTTGTTGGGTTAAAAGGGAGATGAAAGAATAGAATATCTAAGAGTACAACCCCATTGTCTTTGTACCTGGTCATACGCACAACTCGTACCATCCTATCTAATATGTCATGCACCTAGGAATGTTTCAAATGATACAAATGGATCAGACACATGGCCCAAAATATTGATCACATCCCTTACATTGTCATCATTGGTATCATATATACCACTTAAAACTCTTTGGGGTATATTCGCAAGAACGTGTGCTAAACATCACCAAAAAATGCTGACACAACTTTACACATCGCAGCCCATCGCGGGAAAATAGCCCTGTGTTAACGTGGAATTCACAACACGGCAGTAGCATGCGATAGTCTGCCGAAAACACAGCCAATGTCCGCGATACAACCACCCCGATGGAGATAAAAACACAAACCACAACACCATAAAACGTGCGATAAGCCCATTCACGATGAGGAAAGCAGGGATAAGCACCACCAGGGCCGCAAAACACATGGCAGGCGGGAATAAGCACAACAAAAGCCTGAAAAAGTAAGACAGACCAAACAGAAAACATCAGCCAAACACAATGGAGGCAACCCACGCCAGCAGACAACCCCACCAAACCCATTGACAAAAAATCATTGTACATGGCAGGCCATCTTGGACAAGATGAATGCAGCCTGAGAGCGGAAGAGGACAAGGGTAGAAAACCAGAACTCCAGCAATGATGTGAAAGGCACAAACAAGCAGAAACGCACCAATAACAAGAAGGCAGCAATGCACACCGGATGGGGGAGTCCAGTGCCACAACAGGAGCTGGATGACATGGAGGAAATGTTGTCCACCACATCAGTCTGGAGATGGTGGCAGGACTCGGGAACCGCAAACTGCACCAAACAACAGACACAACAGCAACAGGGAGAGGAACCAGCAGGGACTGGGGGACGGGGGGAGATGGGCACAATGGCACAAATGCACATCTAAGCACAGCACAACTTCAGCCAAACCATGCCCAAGAGTAACAACACCAACCAGGAGCACAAGTCCCACAACCCGGCAATGTCACACCACTGAACAAGCACGGAAGTGAAGATAAAACCGCCTGAAAGGGAGAAGGGTGAGCCAAATCAGAGCTGAAGGGACATCTCACACACAATGCAGCACACACACATAGGAAGCAGAGCACCCCAACATCGAACACAATGTGGTACAAACACCAACTTGTGCACAACCAAACACAGGACACAAGTGCACCCGCCTGTGGCCGGTAAACGGCCATACGCAACTGGCAAAGCACGAAACAGGACATGATAATGCACAAGTACAAACACACAGTCTTGATTGGGTAGCAATGCATGTATGGCAGGGAGCCAGAGAGACACACACATTGGCATACAAATCAAGATACAACCCAGTTGGAGACAAGTGAAAGTGCGGAAACTTTATCAACAAGTGCGAGTCAGTACGGCCATGAGAAGTGCCACGATATGCAGACAAATGCAGCAGCATGTCTGAATGAGGAACGTAGGAAAGCGCCCATGTCCACCTGGGGGGAGTCCCTCACCAACACAAGTCAGTGCCAACCTGCGTTGGTTGTCTGCGCCTGGAACATGAGTCCTGGCCAATGCAGCCATGTCCAGTGTCGTCTTGGGACATGTGACCATATCCACAACATGCAACCATGTGTCTGGACACGTGCAATGACTCACATCCAGTTGTCACTCGTCCATGAACGCGAGTGCAGCTGCGTAGGCCAACATCTCCAATGAGACAGTCCGGTGGATGAAACGGCACAGCTCGGTGCAATGAGCAGTGTCTGTGTGCAACGGGTGCAGGCCTTGGGTGAGGTGGGAGTACTTGTGAAGGCCATTTCATGCACGCCAACTATGACCAAGGACTACTGCGTGTGGGATGTGTACACTTTGGTCTCACGTCGGACAGTGTGTAGTGTGTGAGTCGCAAGCAAATGCTATCGTATCTGGCAGGGGGTGCTGGGCACATGCAAGTTTCTGCTCAGAGCTGCAATTGTGCTACCGCCTGATAGTACAGAAAAAGAACCTTTCATCCCTACAGTAACTTCACCAGCTGCATGCATACCAGAGACGTACAGAGGCGGGTCGTGGGTGTGGTGGGACGTCTGCGACCCTGGGAATCATGGATGATATGCCCAGCACGATGTACATGAGCGGACTCACTGAATGTCACGTTGCCACATAGCTGCTCCTCCCTTCCACGGGGACCCACACTTGTGTGCGCTGCACGCTTGCCTCACATAACTCCTACAGGACACCATTCTAATGCCTGTCCGCGCATGTCCAGCACCATGCAAACAATCCCGCGATGCTGGCCTTCGAAGGTGTCCGGACCATTGGGCGTAAGCCAATGGTCTGGACAGGGCAGACACAGGTGTTCAGCCTATGGCTGGCTGGGATCGCGCAGCGAATGAGGCCAGGCAACAGACTCATGCATCCGCAAGACTGATACACATGACACCTGGCATGCATGTGCCAAGAACCCGAGCGTTGTCGTGCTCCTACATGTCCCTGTACCTGCGGGCCCGCCCTCCTGGTACATGCCACATTGCGAATGTTGGGAAACCACGCACACCAAATGTTGAATGTTTTTTCAAAAGTTCAGGCGTGCTGAAGGGGAGAACGTCCCCTAAACCAGGGCGTGTGAAATGATGAGTGATGCACTATTCGCAGATGAGTAGTGTCCCCCTTATAGCACAGCCAAAAAGGGCAAACAAGGTTGCCAAAATTTAAACACAAAAATTTCCAGAAAGATTCCAACACAAGTATTTATTGTGGATAATTCTTCTATCTTCGTTGAGTTCACGAGATTGAAATTGGTTAGAAAAATAAAGATTCATTGAAGCCAAGGACATTTGGATTAATCCTCAATGCATTTCGGGTAAGAAATACCCTTCTTCAGGAGGAGTCCTATGAATGAAAAAAGGAGAGATGTGTCGAACCGTTTTACAGGTGTAACGTAAAGCACAATGAAAGTGAATATGAGCGAAAAGCTCTGTGAAGTCTCGAGCGTAAGATAGAAACAAAACCGTTGTGATTCAAATAACGATGGAGAAATGAATGGTTACAACCACCTGTGAAAGAAAATACCATGCATATGTGCCAAATGTTAAAAGATTGAAACCGAAATGACAAAAAATGATAATCTAGTCAAAAGTAAACCAAAGTGTGAAAAAACGGATGAAGGAAAAGTGTTTAAATGTGTCCAGAAAAACACGAAGTGCAAATAAATCGTAAAATAATAAAACGTGCCCCAAGGTAAACTCCGTTAGTCAATGTCGCGTCGTAAAGCTTACCTCAATGGTAACATGAATAAACAAAGATTCTTCCACATGCAAGAATAGTTAGCGTGTGTTCGACCAAACGAACCTCGCGAAGTAACGCGATTAGTGGAAACTAAAGAAGTGACTGAAATCGGAAATGGCGGCCATGTTAGACTGTGTGTAGTTGAATGGGAAATAATAAAGACCGAACTTGGCGGCCATGTTGAAATAATAATAAAAAAGGGGACTTCAGTTAGAATAGCTCGAGTACATACAATAGAGATGAGTTAACAAACAGAATTGATTTGAAGAAAGGAAAAAAGCCAGATAAAATATAAGTGAAATGTAGAAATAAGGCGGTTAATAAGTACAAAATGAAGAAAATGATGAGAAATGTAACCAAGGAGAGAAAATCATGCAAAGTAAAGAATGTAGTGAGAAAAAATCGTACAATAACGATGTTAGTGAAAATAAAACAATTGATGGAACAATGAGAATGCCAAAGTAAGCGAAGGTACAAGGGGACAGAGCACAAAGAACAATAATTACAAAAAACAACTAAATTCAACGCGGTCATTGAGTCTGTGTGGTACCAAGGTGTTCATTTTGTAAATCCAAGCAGTTTCTCTCTGGAGTAGAAATTTACGATTGTCTCTACCATCCTTGATGGGTACCAATTCACATATGAGAAATCTCAATTGGCTGATGTTGTGATTAACAGCGAGAAAGTGTGTGGCTATGGTCGATTTCAAATACTTATTCCGGATGTTGCTCTTGAGTTCGGTCAAACGGACCTTGATTTTCCTCTCAGTTTTGCCAATGTAGGCGAGGCCACACGGGCATTTAAGCATGTAAATCAAATTCTTTGAGTCACAAGTGGCCGTGACATGTAACTTGACTTTGAAACCTTGTGTGGGATGTTGAGTGAAATTACCCTTAATTATGTTATTGCAATGGCCACAGTTATGGCAAGGTATTGTTCCTTTATGGGGTAAAGTAGAATCCAATGATGGGTGAGAATTCAAAATTTCCATTAGGTTCTTGCTCCTTTCATATGCGAAAAGTGGTTTATCAACAAAGATATCTTTGAAATCAGGTTCGATTTGTAACATGGACCAATGTTTCAAGATTGTTTTCTTAATGCTGAAGCTTTCAGTGGAGAACTTCGTAACCATGTTCTAGATGTTGTTTTCTTGCTGTCAGATGTTTTTAACAATTGTGATCTAGGTTTAGATTTCACACGTTCAATGGAGGTTGTTACTATCTCCATGGGATATCCTCGGTCAATGAAGCGCTTTTCCATAATTGAGTTGTGTTGTTCCAATTGAGAAGGCTCGGAAATGCCACATTGCAACATCGTGTACTGTGGCCCTGGTGGTGACAAGACCCCAAAACAGAGACACACTTACTGTACTTTCTGCACCGGCCCAGGTCCGGACCATGCCCTGCTCCCATGCCGAACCAGCACACGCAGCCTGTGCATGCAGGGGGGTATGTGCGGGTCTACATGTCCAGGGTCACTGCCAACGCTGAGGTGACATGGCAACGTCCGCAGAAGACAGCACACTGTGATGTTGCAGGGCCCGTGCCCATCATGCTGACACAATGAACACACAGACACACTTGCTCAGATAGTGAAAATGGCTATGGGCACGTGCACACGGCCACATTTATTATCAGGCACACTTACCGAGTGACACCTGTTTGGATGTGTGTGGGGTGTGTGCACACCAGCCGGCAAGGGCTGCCTGGTGCAGTCAGAAATCGACAACAGTGTACATCGTAAAGGACACAACCATTCAACAATAACGGCCCCATGATTTGTGCTGCACAGTTAGTAGCCCCGGATGCACTGCATCCTGCACGGGCCTGCCGTCACGGGCCGCTGACTTGCGGTGCACTGGGGCAGGGTCACGGGTGCAGAGCAGGTTCACGGGATGACATGGGGCCTTGTCGCAGAGTGTATCGATGGACAGTGGAAGGTGTAACCCCAGGGCGGGATGCAGAGGGCAGGCCCACGCTGATACAGTCACCATGTTGGAGATTAATGGAACAGACACATGTCCGGTCCCGCCAGAACAAGATGCAGAAAACCACCAGGCCATGGGCTCTGACGCCACCAAGGTCCAACCAGATGGTGCCCATGACTCATTGCGCACAGAGTTAGTGGCACCAGTGCTGTTAGGGGATGCCGCCTGCGATGAGGCGTGTCCAATGGTGTGGAGTCCTCCACATCTTACACAAGACTCAGTTCCACATGTGTGACCTAATGGACCGCAGTGTAGGCCTGAGGCAGCGGGCAGCACGGGACATTCACCGAGTGTCACCGGCATAGGTTGGATGGCCCCACCGACCTGCGTAGTTCAGGTTCAGTGGCATCACAGGACGCAGACTTGCGCTAAACAGGGTTGATGGCACCAGGTCAGTTGTTGATAGTGTTCAGTCACCTCCGTGACTGTGACCCGGCTTTCGTCCGGACTGAGCATCATCTTCCTCTTACTCCTTCTCTGTGCGACCACTGATGTGGACTCTGCCATTCGTGATTCGCAACTAGGTGCTGGATGTGGGACCTACTGGTTTGCAGGGTAGTCCTGGTCTCTCATCCACGTGTTGCTGGCTGGCGTTGAATAGGGTTAGTGGCATCACGTGTCGCCGGCTGGCGTTAAACAGGGTTAGTGGCACCACGTTTCGCAAGATGCCCATATGGAACTATGCCTCACTGATCAGGGGAGGGGTCTGGTGCTGTGGCCGCTGCCCTGGTTTTGGGGTCACTGCCATTCAGGACTCAGGACACAGTTTCACATATGGGACCTACTGAGCCAAAGATGACGCCGGTGTAGTATGTGAATGAGGATGGAGTAATGTGGGCTAGCGTCGGGGAGCCAGCGATGGTCTGAGAGGCTGCCAGGGTCGCAGCCCTCGGGCTTGGAGCTTGCGCCTGCACGTGGTGGGCCCTCCGTGACACACATTCCGGTGTCGGCAGGTGATCAGTGTGGCCGGGCTGCGCAGGGGCGGGCCTGACGGGTTCGGGGTCCAGAGGCCGGGGTACGGCAGGTGCACAGGATCGCAGGCAACTCCGCTCAGGAGGACAGTGTTGGCTTTGTGGCTTTGTGAGAGGCGCCACCCTGGCAGAGATGTTGGGCTTTCCGGAAGAGGACCACGCCAAGGGCTACGTGCTTTTTATTCACACTCCTACGCTGACCTGGCGTACGCCGGGCCATCCCACTCCGCACACGCTTATGGGGGGGACGTAACAGGCAACATTTCCGCAAACTCCCCCACTGGCCGGGGTGACATGGTTGCGTCCACTGTCCACTACCCTACATACACCAGAGGTGTATGTCGCCATGGATATGGGTGTGTTCTGCATACCGTGGTCTGGCCAGCACATCTCCGCCACTCTTGGCATTGTGTAATTTGCCAATCATGTTTCTCCTGCCTCCTTAACACAAGCCTGGTTGCCACCTCTCCCCACATTCGGCTAGTGTGTGGCTGAGGTGCCATGCCATTGATGGCTCATGTGCAAGGCTTACCATTATGAGTTGTTCTGTCGTGTCTGGTGGGTGGGCATGTTGTTTTGCACGTTGGTTGTGATTTTGTGACGTGTGCATTGCCAGAGTTGTGAGTTGCATGGTTGTGGAGTTGAGGTGAGTGGGGTGTTCATTTGGAACTTGCCAAGGGGCTATGCATTTCCCTTGGTGCCATCCTGGGAACGCTGGTTGCTGATGGACTGTCAGAGGATGGAGGAATCATGCACAGTGGCTGGGTATTTGGAGGCAACATTGGTGGAGGTTCCACAGTGTTCGGTTATTGCCTGCACATTGATGTGAGACGTGTGCTTTCTGTTGCGGTGATTGTGTGCTGTGTCGACAGGGGGCACAGGTATGACATGTGCGTGCATCCAGCTATGGCGTATGGTCCTTGCTTGGTGTCCAGCGGATCCTCCGCATTGTGTTGGACGTATAGGGACTGGGGTACCAGGCTGATGATGATGTCCAGGACAGGTGTCAGGGACTTGGATGTGGCTGGCTGTGTGACTCCTCCGACTCTGGCGGGTGTTGGTTGGGGGGACCACGGGCCAACAGGTGCAGCACAGCCAGCATCTTAGTGTGGGGTGGGATGCTGGTTGTCCGCTGTGTTGGTTCAGTCAGCCTGTTGGGCGTTGTTGATCAGGATGCGTAGGATGGTTGTCCTTTTGGGCCTGTAGTGGGCAATGACATTGTCAGGTGTTGGGTCTGTGAGGCTGGTGCATTTCCTGGGGGTCCGCTGTCTTTGTATGTGCTGCCTCTGTGGTGGTCCGGGGGGGGGTGTTCCGGGTGGGGGTTGGGGTCCTGGGGTGGTGGTGGTGGGTGTTGTGGCCCTCTTGGTTGTCCGGGCCGCATGACCGGTGGCTCCGTGACATCCGTTGCCCTTCCGATGTGGCTGTGGGCTGTACTCCCTTTTGTGATGCAGGCTGTGCTCCAACTTTGCACCAGGTCAGAGCAGGTGTTATTTTCCTGCTGCTAACGCGCCTTATCGCCTGTTTTGTGTTCTTATAGCAGTTCTGTCTGGTCGTTGTGAATGTTGTGGAGTGGTGTTGTCACGGCTTTTGGCACTGGAACGCCTACTCTGCATCTCATTAGCGATAGTTGCGGGGGTCTTCTGTGGCGATGTTTTTTGCGGCTGCTACCGCGGTTAAACTGGTGCTGTTATTGGTATTGGTATAGCGCTAACCTTACCCGAAGGTGTCCTGGCACTGTGTGAAGGCCTACAGAAGACTGAATGGCATGGGAGAAATAGCAGGATCAGTTTGAAAACAACCATGTTTTCAGTGCCTTCCTAAAGGCCAAAACATTGGTCATGCCTCGCAGATATAATGGCAGAGCTTCTGGGCCGGTCCCAGGATATGTGGGGCCCCGGGCAGAATAGGAACATGTGAGGCCCCTAAGCAGAGACGACATGGGATCGGATCGGGCCGGCAAAGGAAAGTTTTTAAAAAAATTTATGATTAAAATTAAAGCAACCACCCGCGACTCATGCTGGCCGCGTGGGCTGTTAACACCAGCTTGTGAATGGGGAAATTTATCGCAACTTTGGCTGCGATACAGTGCCGTTAACTCCACGATAGCTCCTTGAGAATATGCCCCTCTGTAGTTCTCAAATACTGCCCCTTATAGGATTGCTTGAATGCTGTCCCAGAGGAGTGGAGTGTTGATGTTGTCACTTTATACTAACGAGTCCTAATTGGGATGTTCCTAAAGGTCGGTATGTAGATAGGAAATAAAGCAACTGTGGTGTCACAGGCTTGGAGTGGGAATTCTGATATCTAAAATTGTGATAGCAGCTAAGCATTCATTCCTTTATTTGCTTGCTTCTACACAAATCAAAATATGAAACATTACACACCCTTATGACATAAGATCAACTTGTTTCTGCACATTTTTCCCTTTCATGTGGTTCATTCATCAAGACCTGTAGGATCTCACATTAGTTCCTAAGAGAAAATTAGAAAACCACATTCAAGTAATAAAGAATATTTGGAGGTGTCCATATTAAAGCATACGTATCTGTTCTCAGTGAACTAGAATGTGCTAAATATCTGAAAGAAGAAAGCACCAGAAAATGATATATAACGTCAATTACAATTTGGTAAACCTCATTGTTCCAAACGGAATTTACCTAGGACTAATCCCATCAACCTTCCCTCCTCTAGTTTGTTCTTAGAGTTGTCCAGCATATCTCAGAATACTTTAGAGGGCCTGCTTTTTATTCAGGGCTTTCTCAAACTTCCACAAACACTCACATTTTGAGAATGTTTGCAGGGCCCAGTGCCCATGTTGGGCACAATTTCCTACCAAAGCACAGTAAGCCATTATGGAATGTGTAGCGATTTTGGCTGTGATCGGTTGCCCAGTCTAATGCTCCGATCATGGCCTTTTCACTTTGTATATCCCGAGTCTGCTCATTTGCTTATCCTCTTTAGTTATCAACACATACTACGGATTTGGCCGACACCTAGCTCCTCAGCACCTGGAAAGGAAAGAAAAATTGTTTTAGTGCACTAGTGGTCGGTTAAGCACAAAGATAATAAAGAAGGTAAAATAATCAAGACACAAAAGGGTGCTGAACACTTGAACATCTGGCTGAAATTCCACCTAGAGAATTCATAGAGGAGAATTCTTGAAATCAAGCTCAAGAGCATCTCTCAATCAAGCACCTCATATCTTCCTCATAGGTACAGACAATGGTATTTAGTCAGTGTGCAAACTGCAAGTTATGTGCATTTCTTCATTGTGTATTTTTTTCATTGGATGCAATCCATGCATTGTTATGCAAGACTTCTGGGGCAGAGACTATTTGGGTCACATGTGCTAGTGTGGGGATATTTCTGAGAAATACATTGAGATGCAATTTATGGTAGCATCATGCAACTGTGATCTGTCCCTTTAACAGTCATAAATTGGTTCAATGTGAACGTGTGGGTGCAAACAGCAGACTGACCTGCTCTAACCTCTAAGTCAGAAGAAGCTGTGACGCAACACAGGCTGCTGAAAGCAACAGCAACATCCTGACAACTTCCTTTTCCATTAAACATGTTTGTTCATACTCATCATTTGTACTTCTTAGTTTTTCAGTAAAGGCTGTGATTGGACAATGGCATCTGGAGCGCACATCTCTTCTGCAAGATTTAAAGTGCAGTGCAGACCATAATCTTGACACATCCAACTCCTTTCCTCCCTACTACTATAATGTGTGGTTTACTTCAAATGGTGGGTAGCTTTCTTGCTAAGTATGCAGATTTTGTTCTTATCCATGACAAAAATAGAATCCCAAATTGAGGATGTTGGCTTCTGCCCATGGCAAAGCCACCGGTAAAGCTGCCACATTCAGTGAGACTAGAAACCCAGGAGTGCGCATTTCAATACTTCTGTGAATCATTTACTTTGGGAGATTATGTTTTATATATTTGAGTAGTCATAGAGTGTAGGCTTTTCTGCTAACATTTTCCAAAAAATGGCAGTACAGCTAAAATGAGAAACTTAGCAGCATAGGTGAAAGGATAAGCAGGTGATAACCACAAAAAGCCTCGGGGAGGCTCAGTCAATTTAATGGGAGTGGAAGTGAATAGGCTCTAACGTATTTGTGAATACATTAATTCTGAGGTTTCTCCTGTAGAACAGATGGTTCAGACTCAGTCTGATTTGTTCCTGGGTGGATTTCAAATCTAAGTGGCCAGAAGGCTTTGTTAGTCTTTTACATATTTCCAGAAGGTTGAATTTTCCTGTTGTTGTTCTTTGTCCACCTGTGTTATTGAGTTTGCCAATGAGGTAATAGGAGAGGCTCACATGGATGGCCTTCTGAGTGTTGCAAGCAATTTTTAAGTTGATACAAGCTTCTAGAGAAACCAGTGTGGTTGAATAAGGATTAGGGTTATACGGTCTGATTTTATTGTGTTGTGAGGCGCAGTAGAGATTGTGGTAGACCAGCTAAGAGAGCACTGTCTCATTGAGACAAGTAGCTGGATAACTGACATGATTTTTTGTAGATGTAGGTGGTATGACACTGGGTTTTTTAGTTTACTGGTGTGTTCATTGAAGTTAAGGGAGCCAATCACAAAACCAAGGGGTTAAGTTTAGCAGATGGTACTAGGGAGTAATATCCAGTAGAAGGAGGGAGTCCAGCAATATTTGAACTGTTTGGGGGTGTGTTTAAATAGAGTAATAGGAACTCTGATTTGTTCAGG
Organism: Triturus cristatus; assembly: GCF_964204655.1. Lineage (NCBI taxonomy): Eukaryota > Metazoa > Chordata > Amphibia > Caudata > Salamandridae > Triturus > Triturus cristatus. The sequence continues at coordinate 1,638,777,202 of NC_140589.1, forward strand.
TTCACTTTTAGGGAAAAGGCCGAAATTCATGTTATTAGTTTTTCGAGAAAGATATTGAGAGGTGTGACGTTCGAAGTATAACTGAGTGTCCTCAACGTATTGGTATATCAATATCTTCTTAACATGGATCATCATGCTCAGATGCTCCATGTAAAGACTGAAAAGGTGTGGCAATTTGTTTGAGCTATGTGGTATACCCTACTGCATTGGTTCTTAACCTTTTGAATTCTGTGGCCCCCACTTAATCATTACTGGAACCTGAAGACCCCTATTAAATTATTATTGGAATCTGAGGGCCTCCACTGAGTAATTACTAGAAGCCGGGATCCCAACCTTAGCATTTTTGATAAAATGAACCGCAAGACAATACACAAAAAACAGAAATTAACATTCATCAATCAAATGCACAAATGATGGAATATTTTCCATGGCGCAAAAAGTACACAGAGGCGGACAAGGAAAAATACAAACTCAGTATCATTACCTACAAACAATTATTGTCAGAAGCCAAAAAAAAGTTCTTCACCACAAAAATAGCATTGGCCATATCAAACTCGAAGGAACTGTTTAAAACTATTAAAAAACTTGCCACCCTGAATGTCCCTAAGAGTCAGAATAACTCTGAACTCTGTGACGAATTAGCCGATTTCTTCCAACAAAAAGTAGAAATAATTTTCTCCTCGTTCTCACAACTAAACAATAAGGCACATGATCGCCCTTATTTGGATAGTCTAGATTGCCCCTCCCCCCCACTGGTGATAGAACAATTTAAATCCCTTGAGACACCAGAAACTATTAAACTCTTGAACTCTATTCGTCCTGGAGCTCCTACCGATCCCTGTCCAGTACTGATTCTAAAGCCAATTCCTGAAATCATTGGAACAGCACTCACACCCCTGCTGAATGCTATTTTTTGGGTCTGGCACATTCCCTAAATCCTGGAAAAAGGCTTCTGTTCTCCCACTGCTGAAAAAAGAGACCCTGGATCCTAAAGACCCTAACAGCTACAGGCCCATCTCACGGCTCCCTTTCCCGGCCAAAATATTGGGAAAAGCCATGAATATCCAACTGAGCACGTTGATGCAGCTCAACAACTGTCTCGACCCTTCCCAATATGGGTTCGGAGAAGAGCATAACATGAAGTCCGTTCTACTTAAATCCTCAGAGAAAATCAGAGAGGGTGGTAGTGCCGTGCTGATTTTGTTGGACCTGTCGGCGGCTTTCGACACGGTCCACCATGGAGTGTTGATGGACCGTCTGTCAGATATAGGAGTAGAAGGGCCAGCTTGGAAACTGCTGCAGTCTTTTTTAACCAATAGATCACAAACGGTGGATCTGGATGGTAACAGTTCCAAACCTTTCTCCCTTCCTTGCGGGGTGCCACAGGGCTCATGTTTAAGCCTGACGCATTTCAATATCCATGTGGCACCCCTGGCTGGTGTCATCAGATCATTTGGCTTCCAGATCACCTCTTACGCTGATGACACTCAGATAGTACTATCACTGATGGAAGGGAGTGTAGTGGAAACTGGGGCACGTTTCCATGACTGCATGGGGGCCATCTCGCACTGGATGGCCTCTAATTGCCTAAAACTGAATTCCACCAAGACCGAGGTCATAAAGTTCGGCAACAATCCACGTGTATGGACACCGGACTGGTGGCCAGAAGATCTTGGTGTATGCCCCCACCCCCACAAGGAAAGCAAAAAACTTAGGGGTACTGCTGGACAATAAGCTAACCATGAGTGACCAAATAAGCATGGTGACCTCAGCTTGCTTTCTAGTCTTGATGATGATAAGGAAAATTAAGTTCTTCCTGTCTGAAAATAGCCTCAACACAGTGATTATGGCTCTTATAATGTCACGTCTGGATTACTGCAATGGCCTTTATCTCAACGCTCAAAAGCAGCACATTAATCGGCTCCAACTGGCCCAAAATGCAGCGGCAAGAGTGCTGTCAGGAACTCCTAAATTTGATTCTGTGAGAAAGGAGCTTAGGCAACTTCACTGGCTCCCGGTGAAACAAAGAGTTTGTTTCAGGGCACTCTGCACTGTGTTTAAGGCCATCAATGGAACAGGACCCGACTTCCTTAGGCGTAAATTCCTCTGGTATCTTCCGGGGAGAACGCTACGCTCCTCAGGAGCCAAATACGCTCAAGTCCCCCCATTTAAAAGAGTCAACTGGGGAGGTAGGAGTTTTATTAACTTTGCCTCCAGATCTTGGAACGAGTTTCCCCTCCATCTCAGGAGCGCCCAGGGTCTCCTCTCCTTTAAGAAAGGGTTAAAGACCTGGCTCTTTGCGCAGTAGCATACATTCTCTTCCCCCAGCAACCAGCGCTTGCGCCAGGACACCCCAGGGTAACCGTGCGCTCTACAAATGCAATTAACATAACATAACTTTACAGATGCAACCCCCCAAAAAATCTATTTTAATGGTAATGTTGGAGCCTTTCTAAATTCAACTGAAGCCACTCATCATTAATACTATATTCTGTTTGATGCACTCCCACGAATCAATCTGAGGATACTAACTTAATTATTGGCCTCCAATTTCAAATTCCTACACATTTACAGACCATTTTATAATGTTCAATTCTACAATTTGGTTCTTCGTTTATATACACTTTATTAATCTGCTAATATTATTTGATTTTTTTAACCAGTTGCGGACCCCCTAAGTAGGCTTCATGGACCCCCATGGGTCCCCAGACCACAGGTTAAGGACAGCTGTCTTACTGTACTGGGTGAGTAGAGCATCTGAAAGGTTTCCAGTGACAAATTCTGTTCTTGTGAATATGAAGGACTTGATCCAGTTATGAACTTTGCCTTTCAAACCAATTCTTGGTGAAAGGATGTCCAGCTTTGAGCCACAGTTGATGGTGTTGAACACTGTTGAGAAGTCTTATAGAATGCATGACTATTCGCCTGCTTTCTTGGCCAAGTACTTCACCTATACGTATAGCTGAACAATCAGTTATTTTGAATTTGTTAAACGTAATTGAACTTGAACCTATTGATCTCAGCATTCATCTTAGCAAAGTCATCTTATACTATATTAATTATGAAAATCCTGCTTGGATGAAGCTTTGATACTGAGCTGTAAAATCTAGATGTTGAAGTCCAATGTAAAGGCAGCGTTGCAGAAACAAAAGTTGTACTCTGTCTGTACACGTGATCATTTCCTGGTGTAAAACCATCGTAGAGCAATCATCTTTTAGTAAATATCAATCGTTTACACCATCTGTCTATTCCATGGATTACTCAGTTTCTCTTTACCAATTGTCTTTACTGTCTCCTCCATTGTTTTCACTTTTCATCGTCATTGGTTACTCTTCATCAGTTCGATGAGCAGCATCATCATCACGAGTGATGGTTTTGGAGCTTTGCTTTCTCAACACCCCCTAGGGATCCAAGGTAAGTCACTGCTATCATCATCTGAAGGAGACAGAAAAGTGGCATAGAAGAAAGGAAGCCATTTTCATCACCAGTAAACACCATTCCCATCTACATCTATTGGTAAAACCAAATGGGGGTTGTGTTACCTCATTCCCCAACCCACTTCCCCATTTGTTGGGGGGAAAAAATGTTTATTGGTTTGGGGGATGAGGCAACATGGAAGGAGGGCGATAGAGAACAACACAGGCGAGGGGAAAGGACAGGCGAGAGGAGATGGTGAAGCACACAGACAACAATAGAATGGTCTGAAAGGGCTGGGACAACTACACAGACAAAGGTTGTGGGTTGGCAGGACAAGGAGCAAGCACAAAGACAAAGGACAGTGTGAGGGATGGGCTGGGGAAGCACACAGACAATGAAGGGTGGGCAAGAGGGTCTGGGAATCAAATGGACAGGCAGACAGACAACAGGAGGTGGGCAGGAGGGGCTGGGGAAAGCACACACACAATGGTAGGTGGGTGAAAGGGGCTGAGGGCATCTCATGGAGAGCGGAGGGTGGGAGGGAGATATATCGGGACAACACATGGACAATGGTAGGTGGGCAACAGAGAAGTACAGAGGAAGACATTTGAAAAACACACACACACACTTGTGGAGTGCTTGCACAAAAATAAAAGCGCAAGGTAATTGGTTTCCTTTTTTTTATTATTTAACTTTACCTCGTCGTCATCTGTCAACACCCTCCCACCCCGCCCCACCACTCTTACCTGCACAAAAGGAGAAAGCAAACGAGAGTTACAATGAAGCCAACCAATACTAAGCCATGGGTGGTGTCTAAGCCCACTGGAAGCTAACAAAAGCTCTAGCAAGAGATATTGCATGCGCTGTTGAAGGTGAGACCTAAAAACTCAGGTAAAAAAATGTAATAAAAAAAACACATTGTCGAAAAGAATATTTAAAGTTTGTTATTTGTTACATCATACATAGGTGCTTTCTAACAATTCTCATAGTTGAAATATTCATACTGTTCATATGCATGTAGAATCTTTTCTTTCATACGTTTCTGTTGCAATTGAAGAAATGTATCCTTGTTAGTTAGAATAACGCTTTTGTTTTCGGATTTAGGCTTAGGGAGGAGAGGATACATTTGAACAAGTGGTGCTGATAATGTAGGACAGTGTTCTTTCTCACTAAAGAAGGCCTGGGAATCAAGGTAATCGAGCCAGCGACTGGAAGGATCGAAGTCGTCTGGAATGTTACCTGCGAGGAGGTGTCCAGCTAGATGGGGTAATTGAGTGATGAGAAGATGGGTGTGCCCTAAGATTTTGATGTTGGAATTAGGAACAGTGCCCCTGGGGTTGAGTTAGGAGAGGAGATCTACAGGAGAGAGAAGGAGCATCTTAGAACGGGCTCTGCAGCTTTATGCTTTGTGACCCATTCAACATGAGTGCACTTCTAAGGAAGTCTTCGTGCTCTGACACCTTTTCCTGAACTTGCTTGGGAAAATGCCAAGTGGTAGTGTAGGGACAGACTAATGCTTCTTACTTATGAACCTCCAATGAAGAATAATCTCGATGTAGGTGCAGTCATTGCCTGCGTCCTAATATTAGAACTTGTCATTCTTTAAATGCTTCACAACCTCAGCTTTGCGCGTAGATTTGGCTTTGTATTAGTTCCGATGTATGTCTACACCCTTATCTTGAGGTGTCTGTATGTCCAGTTGGTTTTGGCTGGGTACTAAACTAACTAACCTTAAAACCTATAGTCAGTGATTCTTCTGAGTCATGGTTATTAGGATTGAGAGATCTAATTGGAGAGGATTTTTTTTCCTTCAACACTTTTAAGCAGGAACCAAAGACCTGTCGACCAGGGGTCCCCCAGTAAGTCTAGGGCGAGGAACCCAGCCCCATCAGCACCAGCAGGTAAGGTGAGGTAAAACTAGAATAAACAAAGAGAAGCAGATTCCACTTCATATCGGCAGCGTCTCTCCATGAGTGGCTGGCTCTCTAGAGGCAGAGACACACCATTGTAAATGCAAACATGTTGGATATAAACATAACTAGCCCATGGCTAAAAGAAATGAGTAACATTTGGATCTCATGTAAAACATCCGGTTCTCTTGTAAAGCGCTCTAATGCCTGTGATGTTGCACCCGCAGACATCACACTGGCGATGAGGGTGGGCGTGCCCCCGCTGTGCTCTGGATTTGTGGCGGCCGCGTGTGGTGTTGTTAAGCCCCGCGGTGCTCGTGCCACTGGCGGTCCTGCCTTGGCGGCCTGGCGCTAAGACGCACCCAGCTCATCCTGCAGGATCGACACAAAGAATTCCCAGTGAGGTCCGGCCGGCACCTCCCATCAGCACGTGTGTCCCGCTCAGCGCCCGCACATGGCCCGTGATTACGCACATGCGTGCTAAAGACTCCCAGGCACACGTGGCGTCCTTGGCCTGTCACTAGCCCGCACATCACCACAGGTGCGGTTGCAGCTCCCTTTTGCATCTGCAGAGAGGGGGAGACAGCATTTCCTGCTAGTTTGGGCAGATTGAAAACTCTCCTGGTTCAAAGGAAGTGCCTGCTGCATACCCCTCAGTCTCCTCACAGCAAACTGCCTTCCAGGTACATCTCACAGTAAGCTGCCATCCAGGTGCTCACGATGTCCACAATACCCCCAATAGAGCCATTCGTAGTGGTGTGGAAATGTGGATTTTCCTGATCAGTTATGTCCCCTATCTTGGACCCCAACGGTTCTATATGCATGTTACAAGTACATGTATGTTCCCTCCAGTTCCAGTTTCTAAGACGCAAACATATGTGTGTCTACCGTCAACATGTTCTCTGTCAGATCCGCCATCTATGGGCTGAATATTCGATTCCTAAGTATGAAAGGCCACCGACTTTATATGGCTAAGTTACTCCATTTTTACAGTTCAGGCAAGTAGGCCCGATTCTGTCCTCAAAGCCTTTCCCTGCTCTCTGTCTTTGACAGCTTCAGCTTGAGCTCGCATCTGTATCCATGAACTTTGTCCTACTCCCTGTGCAGCTAACGGTGCCTGCCTCGGCCAGTTTTCGCCTGCCTGCCAAGAAGCTGTATTTCACCTTCGAATTATCTATTTTGCTCCTCAGCCGATGCATTCCTGTCTAGTGATTTAGGTAAACATTTCCTTTAGCTCACAAGCAAAGGACTCAGCCTTTCCGTCCTCCTACAAATGATTCATAGCCCTGCTGCCATGGAAAGTTTTCTGCCTCTCGCATCTCACATAGACACTTAGGCGTTTGTGCACGCACACAGTCAGTATAGACTAGATTTTGTCCGAGAGTCCTTCCTTGTGGATAACATAGTTCTTTAAACATAGGATGTTAGATATGATTTGGGATTAGGTTGATTTGACCCCTCAGACTTTTCGTCTCCATATGTAGAGTTAATGTCAAGTCCCCTTCACCCCCTAGTTGCACGTCAATTACACGTCATGCTGCCGCGCGCGCATCTATGCCAAGTATTATCTTATAGATCCACCTATGTCTGATAATCCTAACCAATCATGTTTCTTTTATTCCTTATTACGCCTAGTTTCGATTACGTACCTGTCATGTCACTTTTCTTATCAAATGTTACGCCTTCTACATTCGTTTCATTGTAATGCACTTATTATAAAAATGCATGTCTGTCAATAAAGTATTGTACTTCACTTCCTGAACCTTCTTGGTGACGGAACCTGAAGGCCGCGACTCGAGTCGGCCATTTTGAATGGAATAAAGCCCATTTAGAAAACCTCTTATACCACGGATTCTGCCTCTTGTTATTCTGAGCTATTTTTACTTTATCTTAAGATTCCGTATGAAATTCAGTCCGGTAAAGAAGATTTTATTTACCACATAATGGCGCCCGAACAGGGACACTTTCTCATCTCACGCGCCGGCGGTGCGTTGCAGGCCCGGTCTCCTGCCACAGCTGGACGGACCATAAACGCGTACCAGCAGGATTTCCTGTAAGCTCCCTCCGGTCAAGCGGGGGCGACTGAGGCTGCGATCAACCCAGACGAGGCGGTGAGAAGTGCGAAGTATCCCGACCAGAGCCTAGCTGAGAGAGCAAGATCCGAGGTATACAGAGGCCCACCAGGTTTTTCGAAATCCCGATGTCCAGAGGGTCCGCTGTCCGCAGTCATCAAGTCCTGTCCTTTCTCTGAGGCCTTCCGTTTCAAGGAGCTACTCGGTGAGTACCATCGCCGGGGAGGCGTGTTGACGCGCACATAGGTTGTGCCGGTCAAGACGGATTTGGGTACACAAATCCGGTCTGCACTGTTTAGCAGTGTATATGTACTGTTTAGCAGTATATCAAGTATTCCGAAGTATTCAGTTATTGTCAAGAATTCAGCGTGGTGATTAGTTAGGCAGACTGTCATCATTGTCGGTCGTTGTTAAAATGTTTAATGTTTAATGTTTAAAGTGTTCAAATATTGTGGTATGAATGATTGTTTATTGTTCACTGTTCATTATTGTGTTTTTTCGTATTAAGTAAGTTCAAGAGTAAGTATCAGATCAGTTGTCAATATGCCGCTCTTCTCGAAGTTAAGACAGATTACTACCAGAAAAGGGGTGCTTGAAGAAGCAGTTCCTATTCCTCCTAGGGACACTCCAGGGCATTTTATGTACCATAAGCATGGCTTAGATGCCATATTGTTTCTTGATCTATGGGTAGATTATACCAAGGGATTACCGGAAAGTCAAAGGTGGCCCGCAGCGGGAACCTGGGATGCAGAGTGCATCATGAAAGTGGAGGAAGAGTTATGGAAAAGAAAGGTCAGACAGTCACAGAAAGACGCTGTTGAGTTATGGCGTAAAGAATCTCATAGACGAACAGAAAAAGCACGTAGACAAGAAGAGAGGAGTAAAGAAAGTTCAAATAAAGTTCAAGAAAATCTATTAATTGAGGAAGGTATCCGAGTGAAATCAGAACAAATAAATAGACAAAGAAATGCTCTTATGAATGGTATGTATCCCCTTCTAGCCGAAGGACTACCTAAGGCTGCTCCAGAGATGCCAAAAGACTTGCCACCCCCATTATTTCCAATTAAGGTACATCCAAAAGGGCATCCCAGAACCGCAGAAGATGTTTTTCTTTCCTCATATCTAGACGACGCAGCTCCCGAGTATGCTAACGCCACACCACATAGACCGTCTGGCGGAGGGGTTCAACGTCAGGATCAGGTATCCAACCCCGTGCAACAGCAAGTCCCGACACAAGCTTCGGCAAGCACATCTGTTTCCGCATCTGTCTCCGCAGTCGACTCTACAGAGGTATCGACACCCATAGTTGCTGTGTCACGTTCAACGAACCCATTTACACCCGACGCCCCAGATGGGGCCACGGGAGGTGCTAGCAGTACCTTTACACCACCTAGAATAAATAAACTTGTCTTTCAAGAGTCAGCACATTCACGTACACCAAAATTCGTAAGTGAACGTACGCTTAAGGAACTCCTTGTTAATTGTAGATATGACCCGGTGGTTGGTAAAGAGGACGAAATGGTCCTGGCATCATTACGTATCAGGCGAGCCGCAGAGTATTTAGCAAGGTTACCAGGAATGACTACGCATCTAGATAACATATATCATTTTGTTCAAACAGGACGAGATCCAGGATGTATTAACAGAGCTATGGAATTCCAGAAAGTAGAAATACAGGGGGAACTGTTACGTTTCCTCATAAACTGTGTAATCAGAAATCAAGATCGTCCGGGGGTAGACCCGAATGCAATGCTTATTCTTACAAGATGGAGTCAGAATATATCAGAAGGGAGACACGATAAACAAAATTGTATAATAGCCATGTGCCGAAAAATCCGTAAAGAAATAGAACGTATTCATGAAGAAAGATTGGGAACAGACGAGTTTGAGCAAGATGAAGTGTCCGAATCAGGGAATTCCGCAAGACAGTCAGAGACCATAGCCTATGTAGGCAGAGGAAGATCCTGTGAAAATACTAGATGTTTTTCTGATCCAATACACTCTGTATGCCCAAATAATAGCAGAACGTATCCGACGCCTGTAATAAATCTGAAGTCTCCTGAACATTTGTTTCAAGCCGCAGATAAAATACTACGAGAACGAAGAGGTTACCACCTCCTCGATTCCATGGATGAGCAAGAATTAGCCAGATCAGCCGTTCACTGGATTGACAGTCCTGAAAAATACGGTGATGAGACCGTAGCACACACATTTTTTAATCTCAGTACAGATGAACAACGTTTAGCTGGAATCTATATGATTCAGCAACTCCTCATATTATATAAGAGCCAACATGCTGACCCTGGTCCTTTACCTGATATATTAACGGAACTACTCACGAACAGATGGAGAGGTTCTAGTAACAAGCTAATTAAAGAGATATTAGTGTCACGTAAACAGTATGTCCTTTTTGTAAGTCCGGATTCTCTCTCGCTGCCCCGCAGAGAAAGAGCGCCGTACTATATGGATAGACAAAATCCTTTACGAGAAGTGCACCCAATAAAAGGCGAAGACAATGAGTTTCACCGTGTATTTGTTTACACACCCATATCAAAAATGGAATTATTAGAAATGAAGAAAGTGGTACCTAGTCATGACAAAGACCCAGCGGGTTTCCACCGAGAAATTAAAGACATGTTACTAATGGGAGAGTACACCTTTCCTGATATTATGACGATATTAAAGGTGCTTTTGCCTGCTGGCATTTATGAAAAACTGAAAGAAAAAGAGTGGGAAGTGGGAGACCAAAAGATAGACTGGACAGCATTAGCAGAGGAAGAAAGGGGCCGAACTGCAGGTTCAGGGCTCGGGGATAAAGTTAAACTGTTACCAGGTTTACTAGTACAGGTACTGCCACGTTTATTAACTACAAAAAAGGAAGATTGGGGTGCAATCACAGCCTGCAAACAAAAGCAAGATGAAGACACAAGCGATTATTATGCTCGATTTGAAAAATGTTTTGGTATAAATAGTGGTATAAAAGCAAGTAGTGATTCATATCCACATTTATTTGTGACAAAATTAGTGGAAAATGCATTGCCTCCAGTAAAGAATAGAATATTGAAATTCGAGAGTACCTGGCAAAGTAACACTCCGTCGCAAATGCTACAAATGTTACAGTATCATCACAATAGAATTAGGGATGAACAAGAACACGAGCATAGACACATGAAGGATACAAAAATGAAAATGCTAGTTTCTCAGACAGTACCAGCAGATGGTCACAAAAAGGGTGTGACACATTCTGGTGATTCTGCAGCTCCTGTAAAGGGAACCTGCAATTACTGTAAACAACTGGGCCATTATATACACGATTGTCCTGTCCTGAAACGTAATATAGCTACAGGTATTGCAAAAGAGAGACCACGATTAGTTAGACAAGATCAGAATGAACAAGGAGCTATGCAGCATGGACAGTCCATGCCAGTTCAGCAACAGTCCATGCCAGCCTCACAGCAACCCATACAGTTTGTGCCAGCTGCACCACCGTTGCCTGCTACTGCCACACAAACCACAACACGACAAATGTATCAGACTGCACAGTATGAATACCCTGAGTATCAGCGTTACGCATGAACCAGCCTAGAGAGGGAAGTTGACTTACCGCTTATCGAGATTCCTGTAGATCAAGAAGGACCTTATGTACATAGTGAATTATTAGGTCAAGATAGAAAATTCTTACTCGATACAGGGGCAAGTCGAACAACCATAAAACGTAGTGAAGTTCCAGGGGCACCCCTCTCAGGCTCTCAAAATGTTTCCCTTGGTTTTTCAGGAAAACCTATTGTTAATGAAGTATCACAGCCTCTACCACTTACGATAGGACCTTTGACACGAACTACAGATTTATTGCTTACTAAATCATGTCCAGAAAATCTGTTAGGAATTAAAACTCTGAAAGCACTAGGAGCCATAATATGTTGTTCTCCGGAAGGAGTAAGGTTGTTTCTACGTGATTTTAAAGGTCACTATGTGTCTAGAGACATGGATCCCCGACTACAGACTTTACCAGTACATCTATGGGCACAAGGCCCTACGGATGTTGGCTGCATGAACATTACACCCTATCGAGTCACATTGAAAACAGGAGTGGTACTACCACGAATGCGACAATACAAGTTACCGCATGATGCTGTAGTGGCTTTGCTGAAAATCATTGATGAGCTAATTGCCCAGGGAGTAGTTGTAGAAACAGACTCCAATATATGTAATTCACCGATAATTCCGATTCTTAAACGAACTGATCCTACTGCCCCACCAGTGTACCGATTGGTTATTGATTTGCGTGAACTAAACAAGTGCATTGTACCACAGTTTCCTGTGGTCCCTGATATATCATCATTATTGACAGCAATTGATTCCGAAGCAACATTCTTTACTGTAATTGACCTCAAGAATGCCTTTTTCAGCGTCCCAATAGATCCGGAAAGCCAATACTTGTTCGGATTCAGTTTAAATGGGCGCAGCTTTAAATTCTCACGCGCTCCCCAAGGATTCACAGAAAGCCCCAGCATCTACAGCCAAGCACTGAAACGAGAACTTGACAGTATCCACATGCCAGTCAATACTGCACTGCTTCAATATGTCGATGATCTGCTGATCACCGCGAGAAGCGAGCCAGAATGTGAAAAAGCTTCTCTGACAGTTTTACATTTCCTAGCCGACAAGGGGCACAAGGTGTCCCCTTCTAAGCTGCAATTCTGTGTCCAGCGAGTTATTTATCTTGGTCACTCGCTGTCCAAGGAGGGAAGGCAGCTTACACCAGATCGCATCCAGTTAATTGCTAACATGTCAATACCCCAGACACAAAAGGAGGTGCGAGCTTTCATAGGCCTCACTTCATATTGTAGGCAGTGGATCCCTCAGTACGCATTTCTAGCAAAACCACTCATTCAGTTAACCACACAGGAGGCAGCCACATCGACTGTTCTCCCTTGGACTCAGGAACATACACAAGCTTTTGAAAGCTTAAAGAAAGCTTTATGTCAAGCACCTGTTTTAGCAACACCATGTTATAGCAAACATTTTACACTCTTTGTTACAGAACGCGAAGGTACTGCCTTGTCAGTACTCACTCAGGACCAAGCAGGATCACGCAAGCCATGTGCTTATTTTTCCAGTACATTAGATCCCGTAGCTCAGGCTTTGCCTGCATGTCTGAAATCAGTGGCAGCGACAGCTTTAGCAATCAGACAAAGCGATGCCATAGTATTAGGACACCCATTGACAGTACAAGTACCACATGCAGTAGAGGTTCTTGTGAACCGAACACAAACACAACACTTGACCATAGCAAGACTTACCGGTTATGAACTGACATTGTTTCAACCACACATAGAGATCCGACGGTGTAATACATTGAATCCTGCTACACTATTACCTGTAATTGGAACAGACCCACTAGCTCATGATTGTGTTGAAATCATTGAAATAAAGACGAAACCTAGACAAGACTTGACAGATGTTCCATTGTTAGATCCAGACCTGACGTTGTATGTAGACGGATCGTGCATGAGAACAAGTACAGGAGATTTAGTGGCCGCGTATGCAGTCACAACAGACACTGAAGTTATTGAGACAAATTGTATAGATACTTTGTCAGCCCAAGCAGCAGAACTTATTGCTCTAACACAAGCCTGTATTCAAGCCACAAATAAGAAAGTTAATATATACACTGACTCACGTTATGCATTCGGAGTTGTACACGACTTCGGCGTGCTGTGGCGAGAGAGAGGTTATTTAACCTCCCATGGTGCCCACATTCAGCACGGACCCCTCATTCATGCTTTGTTAGACGCAATACATCTACCCACTGCTATATCGATTATGAAATGTAAAGCACACACGAAGGTTACTGATACCATTTCTCAAGGCAATGATTTAGCTGACAGAACAGCTAAACAGACTGCTCAGAATCACACACTAGACATGACAAAGCCAATAGTTCAGACACCAACACAGTGTATGACAATTAAGGATCCCGCACTTGACGTAATTGACATACAGACACATGCCACAGCAGAAGAAATAAAGAAGTGGACTGAACTAGGAGGGATCCAGACAGATCAAGGATGGATGACGAAGGAGAAATCTGTATGGTTTCTCCCTGATTCCATGGTTCAAGCCATTATAGCTACAGTTCACAGCCCGGCGCATTTAGGAGAAAAAGCTATGCTAGACAGCATTCAGCACATTTGGTTCAACAAACATTTACGAGCAGCAGCTAAACAAAAAGTTCGTACCTGTATAATATGTTGTCAGTTTAATCCAGGAAAGAGTGTTCCCGTAGAGCAGGGTGGATTTCAGCCTCCTGACCATCCTTTTGAAGTCCTCCAGATGGATTATATTCAGATGGAACGTTGTCGAGGATTCAAATATGTTCTCGTAGTTGTCTGCGCTCTCTCCCGTTGGACAGAGGCGTATCCCGTATCAGATTACACTGCCCCGACTACTGCCAAGCAGCTAGTTCGAGAATTCTTCCCACGGTACGGTTTACCACGTGTTGTATATTCAGATAACGGCCAGCCTTTCTCATCCGAATTAATGAAACATGTCTCACTTTTGTTGAGATATCAGTGGAAATTCCACTGTGTCCGACACCCCGAGGCAGCAGGTCTCGTGGAACGACATAATCAACTTTTAAAAATCAGATTGTCTAAAATATGTCAGGAAAAAGGTGTGGACTGGATAGTAGCCTTACCAGTTGCGCTATTTTACATGAGGATGGTAGCACACTCTCGAACAGGGCTATCCCCTTATGAGGTGATCTTTGGTAGACCACCGAATATGTGGGGGACGCCTATACCCCGTAAAATAACTGATGTTGACTGTAATATGCTGACAGATTACCTGGCTTCCTTGATGTCTGCACTACAATCTTGTCGTTCACAGGTAGTCGCAGCTTTTCCCGACAACACCGAGGTGAAACCTCATGACGTAATTCCCGGCGATTATGTTCTCGTCAGGAATTTTGATCGGAAAACCCAACTGGAGCCAAGGTGGAGGCTTCCTAAGTTGGTCCTGCTGACGACCAGAACAGCTGTGAAGATCGAAGGGAGAAAAGGCTGGGTGCATTCCAGCCATATCAAGAAATTTCATGGACTTCCTCCTGACACAAACAGTACTCCCCGTGTGTCTTCCCCCATTGACTCAAAGCTAACCTTGGCTGAGGCCAGTAGCACCGAACTCTATAAGCAGAAACTCAGGTCCAGATCCAAACTGTCGGACGATTTGATTGTTTAAGTCCTCTCCAAGGTGAAGCGGTTGAATCTGTCCCGACATGTATCCCTTAGGTCTGAATCACGTAGAGTCCAGAATCATAATGAAACGACATGCTTATTGTAAATTACTGCGTAGCCGCTGTATTGTGACTTTATTAATTTTGTTTTCCTTGAGTTTTTTAATAGTTACTGCAAGTATATTGTTGCATATGTATTATCCTGTTTCTAAACGTGCTTTCAATGTAACTGGTGAACATTCTTTTAGTGACCTACCCCCACATGAGTTGTCCTATAGACTTGCGCTGCGCAATAACACCTTCATTAGTATGTTACATCATTCCCATCAGACTAGTAATGCCACCAATTGTTGGGTGTGTGGCCGACTCCCTCCCTATCAGAATAACAAAGGAGTTCTGCCTTTCTTTCCACATCCGTTCACACACAATGGCTCCTGTGGAGCATGGTTTAGTTTATTAAATTCCATAGACCCAGACACAGCAGTTTATCAACAACATTGGATATGGGGAAATCTGAATCTAGTTTTATTCAAAGTCTGTCACCCTAATAAGGAGGGTCACCCCAGTAGAACAGGAACTGATTTAGAAAATGAAGTGTATAAATTAGGTAATTTTACGCCTAATCTTATGATTTTGAATGTCAAATCCGAAGTTGAACTAATTCTGCCCACTATGTCAGTATTTCCAGTTAAGGGTGAATTATGTGTAAGAAAAGTTGGTTCCATACATATGGGCCATAGCCAATGCGTTACTACAGTAGAATATAGTGATCAAGGTAAATCTTCATTTAGAGCTTCTCGCCATTCTTACTTTATATGTGGTCAGACGGCATATATACGTCTGCCTCTAGATTGGGATGGTACCTGTTACATAGCATTCCTTTTGCCACCTGTTTTCCTAGCTCCCCCTGATTATTATCGAAATGTTCATTTAGTACATAAAAGAGAGCGTAGAGATCTCCCAGTTGTCGATTATACTGAGACGGCATGGGACAAGTATGTAGATTTCAATAAAGGTATCTTTCCCTATATAGGTACCATATCAAATAGTAAGCTGATACGTAGACTAACCAAGACTCTTGAAGCTGTAGTAAACGAGACTATAGCCGCCCTAGGCAATCTGACAGAGGAACAATCAGTGATGAGAATTGTTGTTCTCCAGAATCGTCTTGTCCTTGACGTCATCCTGGCCGATAGGGGCGGAGCTTGCAGGGTCATCGGATCCAGCTGCTGCATATTCATACCAGAAAATTCGCCATCTGTATATAAAGCTATAACACGCCTTCATAAGATTGTAAGCCAGATACACGAGAATCCAGGCACTTGGACGTGGTCCGGGTGGTTTTGGAGTGTGATATCAGCCTGGGGATGGAGAGTTCTATCCTTCCTAGGTATTGGCCTTCTTATGCTCTTCAGTTGTTGCTTATGCCTGCAATGTGGACCAGCGATTTGTGGTCTGTGTGCCACATCGTGCATTCCATATCACAGTTCTCGTTCAAAATGCCGGAAGAAGAAGGAAGAAGAAATGATGCTCCATGAGCAAATCGATGGAATGATGAAGATTGATATCTCTTGAAGGGCAAGTAGGGGACAAGGAGGGAATGTGGAAATGTGGATTTTCCTGATCAGTTATGTCCCCTATCTTGGACCCCAACGGTTCTATATGCATGTTACAAGTACATGTATGTTCCCTCCAGTTCCAGTTTCTAAGACGCAAACATATGTGTGTCTACCGTCAACATGTTCTCTGTCAGATCCGCCATCTATGGGCTGAATATTCGATTCCTAAGTATGAAAGGCCACCGACTTTATATGGCTAAGTTACTCCATTTTTACAGTTCAGGCAAGTAGGCCCGATTCTGTCCTCAAAGCCTTTCCCTGCTCTCTGTCTTTGACAGCTTCAGCTTGAGCTCGCATCTGTATCCATGAACTTTGTCCTACTCCCTGTGCAGCTAACGGTGCCTGCCTCGGCCAGTTTTCGCCTGCCTGCCAAGAAGCTGTATTTCACCTTCGAATTATCTATTTTGCTCCTCAGCCGATGCATTCCTGTCTAGTGATTTAGGTAAACATTTCCTTTAGCTCACAAGCAAAGGACTCAGCCTTTCCGTCCTCCTACAAATGATTCATAGCCCTGCTGCCATGGAAAGTTTTCTGCCTCTCGCATCTCACATAGACACTTAGGCGTTTGTGCACGCACACAGTCAGTATAGACTAGATTTTGTCCGAGAGTCCTTCCTTGTGGATAACATAGTTCTTTAAACATAGGATGTTAGATATGATTTGGGATTAGGTTGATTTGACCCCTCAGACTTTTCGTCTCCATATGTAGAGTTAATGTCAAGTCCCCTTCACCCCCTAGTTGCACGTCAATTACACGTCATGCTGCCGCGCGCGCATCTATGCCAAGTATTATCTTATAGATCCACCTATGTCTGATAATCCTAACCAATCATGTTTCTTTTATTCCTTATTACGCCTAGTTTCGATTACGTACCTGTCATGTCACTTTTCTTATCAAATGTTACGCCTTCTACATTCGTTTCATTGTAATGCACTTATTATAAAAATGCATGTCTGTCAATAAAGTATTGTACTTCACTTCCTGAACCTTCTTGGTGACGGAACCTGAAGGCCGCGACTCGAGTCGGCCATTTTGAATGGAATAAAGCCCATTTAGAAAACCTCTTATACCACGGATTCTGCCTCTTGTTATTCTGAGCTATTTTTACTTTATCTTAAGATTCCGTATGAAATTCAGTCCGGTAAAGAAGATTTTATTTACCACAGTGGAAGGGCCCCCATCAGCTCAAGCACCCAAATGGAAGGAGTGGGTGCAGCGCCTCCTCATTTTCTTTGAGGCCACCAAAGCTCACAAAGACCAAAAGAGGGCCATGTTACTTCACCTTGGGGGCATGGACATTCACCGCATCACGAAGACGCTGGTAGAAGCTAAGCCCAAGGCTCACCACACCCTCATCAATGCCCTCACAGGCTACTTCGAACCGATGGCCAATCAGGACTACGAGCGGTTTATTTTCCGACTGGCTAGACAACTACCTGAAGAATCGCTCGACACGTTCCATGCCCCGCTCAAAAACCTGGCCTCCACGTGTGGCTTCAGGGACGAGACAGATGAGATCAGAGGGCAAATAATACAGGGATGTGCCTCCGCAAAACTTCGCAAGCGAATCTTAGAAGAATCGGGCAAACCGCTGACAGATATCCTGACGCTACGGCGCTCCAAAGAATTGTCCAAAGCCAGAGCAGCTCATATGGAGGCGGCACTACAATCGCCTGTCAAAGTGGAACCAGTCAACACGGTCATGACCAAGACCACACATCGAACAGTAGGGATCCAGCAAGCAACCCGCAGGGGAACCCGCGGAATTGTGGCTATTTGCGTGGGACCACCCCATAAGGCTGCGGAATGTCTGGCGAGAGGCAAGCGACGCACTGGATGTGGCAGGTTCAACCACTTTGAAAAAGTCTGTTGCTCGAAGAAATACAGGAAACACAAGACTACGGTCAACCTAGTGCCCGAGGGGGATGGTGAAACCAGCGACATGGACGATGGTGAAGAAGAAGAACGAGCGGTACACAAAGTACACATGATTGGAGCAGTGACCAGTTGACGCAGACGACTTCCGCAGTGCCACATTCAAGTCGGTCAACACGATGTTACGGCCGTCATGGACACGGGAGCTACCATCAACATAATGTCGGCAGCCCTATATGAAACCATGCACCCGGCGCCCAAGCTGCAGTCCACGGTGATCACAGTCTTCGCTTATGGTCAGGACAAGCCACTGAAGATGCGTGGCAAGTTCAAGACGACGGTGACACATGAGTCCAGGTCAGTCAACACCATGGTATACGTAACTGAGGATGGACAGGGCATGCCGAGCAGCTGAAGACCTAGACATCGTGACTTTTGCGTTTGGAATTCATCAGGAATCCGTCCACCACATACTCACATAGTTAGCATCCATATTCGAGGGCATCGGAAAATACAAAGGAAAGGAGATAAACCTCCACATAGACCCCATTGTACATCCTGTGGCCCTGTGGCATCGACGAGTGGCTTTTCACTTCCACCTATTGGTGGAACAAGAACTGATCAAGCTGGAACAGGCTTGCATAATCGAAAAAGTGACGGGACCGACGCCATGGGTCTCCCCAATTGTTGTCACTCGCAAACCCAAGCAGCCTGGGGCCGTGAGAATATGCGTCGACATGAGACTGACCAATGCTGCCGTCAAAAGGGAGCGCCACCTCACCCCGACCATCGATGACTTGATCCGAGAAATGGCCAGAGCGTGTTGATTCTCGAAACTGGATCTGAGGTCTGGATACCACCAGCTCGTTCTAGACCAGGCCTCCAGGAATATCACGACATTCTCCACCCATGTTGGACTCCGACGATACACCCGCCTGAGCTTTGGGGTATCTAGCGCAGCCGAGGTGTTCCAAAATGTGATCCACGAGCTGATCATGGACATCCCAGGAGTCATCAACGTGAGTGACGACATTATGGTACATGCCAAGTTCATCTCCGAGCATAACGCCCGCCTAGTTCAGGTACTCCAGAGGATCCGTGACGCGGGACTCACGTTGCATAGAGAAAAATGCGAGTTTCTCAAAACTAAACTCCAGTTCTTCGGCTACACTTTCTCGGCGGAGGGAGTTAATCCTGACCCGGGCAAAGTCTGTGATATCAAGAACGCACCAGCCCCAGCCAATGTCACAGAAGTCCGCAGCTTTCTTGGGATGGTTAATTACTGTGGGCGATTTATTTGTGACCTCACAACTCTCACTCAACCACTGAGGGATCTAACTAAGGACTCTGTTCCATGGACATGGGGCGAAACACAGGTCAAGGCCTTCCAGAGCATCAAAGAGGCGCTGTCAGCTGCCACCACCTTAGCGTTCTTTGATCCACAGAAGATGACACTGGTTGCAGTGGACGCTGTTCCGAAAGGACCCGGGGCAGTGCTGATGCAAAGCCGTCATGCTGAAGAAGATTGCGCCCCGGTGGCCTTTGCGAGCTGCTCGTTCACCGAGACAGAGCAACGATATTCGCAAATCGAAAAGGAGGCAATTGCAATACATTGGGGGTGTCGCCACTTCCACCTCTACGTGTATGGCAAGTCGTTCGTAGTGGCCACGGACACAAGCCTCTGCTGTCTCTCTTCTCTGGCACATCGTCAAAACCTCCTCCCTTGATAGAGAAGTGGATGCTGCAACTCCAGAACTACAACTGTTGAGTTGAATACCAGCCAGGAAGTCGCAACCCAGCAGACAACCTATCCCGAAATCCGAGAGAGGCTACAGCCGAAGAGGAAGAAGACGCTGCAGATACAGAAGAGTATGTCCGATGCATCACTTCAAGATCGTGCCCTCTTCCTCTTTCCATGGATACCCTGAAGGCTGAAACTGACAAAGACGAGTGTCTACAGAGAACCAAGCTGGCTGTGAAACATGGAAACTGGCACCGAACCAAAGAAGAGTGGAATATACTCACGGCGGAAGCGCGAAAGATCCTGGAAAGCCTCTACCATATCTGAGAGGAACTAACGGAAGACCCCACAGGATGCCTAGTGCGAGGACATCGGCTGGTAATCCTGTCATCCTTATCTGCCAGATGTGATTCAGCTTGTACATAGTGGTCACCAAGGAATGGTGACAACCAAGTCAAGGCTACGAACAAAAGTATGGTTTCCGCTGATGGACGAGTTTGTGGAAGCTGCTATCCGGGAGTGCCATTGGTGTCAAGTGGCTGGAGAAGCGCCTAAGCCCGCTCCTGTGATTACGGAGCCGAGACCACCCTGTCCCTGGGCGAGGGTCAGCCTTGATTTTGGAAGTCTTCCAGATGGGAGACACACTTTCGTGGCCATCGACGACTACTCCAAATATCCGAAAGTAGAGATTGTTAGCACGCTGAGTGCCGCTGAAATAATTCCGAAGTTGGAGAAAGTTATAGCCACACACGGCATCTTTCAAGAACTGAGAACAGACAATGGACCTCCATTCCAGGGGCAAGAGATGGCCACGTACCTGACCTCCCTAGGCATCCAGCACCGGAGAATCACCCCTCGCTGGCCTCAAGCCAACAGGGAGGTAGAGAGATTCATGCGAACATTGAATATGGTGATTCGTATAGCCCATGAACGTCATCAACCGATGGAGCTAGCTCTCTTCACGTTCCTGCGTAATTATTGGCAAACTCCTCACACCACCACAGGTGTAGCGCTGGGACATCTGTCGCAGGTCATCACCTACTCAATTCCTCATCCCCCTCAGTGGTGCCCGACAGCCCCTGACAATCAGCAAATAGACGAACAGAGACAACGGGTGCATGCTCAAGTCAGCCAGCGTAGGGGAGCCCGGCAGGTACGGGGTGACAAAGTCCTATTCAAAAACCGCATGAACAGCAGCAAATTCAGTCTCCTGTATGAGAGGCACCCCTGGACTGTAATTCGTGTGAAAGGCACCAGGGTGATGGCCAAACAAGGTGGCGAAACCATAACAAGAAACATATCCCATTTTAAGAAATTCTATTCATCAAAGACCGCATCGTCAGCCAGTGGTCCGGTGAGTGCAAACCGACCTTCTGAAGTTGCCTGGCCAGAAGAGAACCAACAAGAAGGAGCTGCTGAGACACCTCGACAAACCTTTCATCAGAACACTGAACTAGCTCCTGACAATAATGCTGACAAGGTAGGCGATGCCGAGGAGTCGGAGAGCCCCTCTGGATTACACAGCCCTGCTCAGAGTGGCAAGGCTGACGAAGAGGCGAGTGGGCGCAGCGGCGTCACTTGGGGGTGCGGGGGGTGCGGACCGCACCGGGTGACACCCTCACATGGGGTGACTCCCAGCAGGGCGCAGGGGGAGGGCGAAGGCAGTGCGGAGCGAGGTTGCCTGCCTCTGATCACCGAGTTGTGGGCCCATCTTTTGGACTGTCGGGAGGCCTGCGAAGACTTTCAGGCACAGCAGCTCTGTGTACAAGCTGAGGCCTCTCGCCTGCTAGCCTGGCAGTTCTTCTCTTACTGAAGACAGTGGCTGCAAGAGGAGGTTCTAACTCTTTCCTCTCCTTTCTTTTATTTCCTCCCCTGTGAAATGGATCCAAAAAAGAAAATCACTTTTGCTGGAAAATCAATGTCGTAGTTTTCTGACATTTAATTCCAAAGTGCAGCATCGGGAATAAAAGTTTAAAAATATGAAAAATAAATAACTAAATAAAGTAAGACAGAGTGGTAGCAAACTGGCCAGATTGATTTTATTCACACCCAAACACATTAGCGCCACTTTTACAGAGTTTGCCAGTGAAGCGCTATTTTTGTTGTCTTGGCTTTGTTTTCCCAGGGCTTGGAACTAGTGCACCAATCCTGGAGGTACTGCAATGTGAGGATTGAAAAACAAAATTTGTACTGCTGCTCTGTATCTAGGGATGTTGTCTTTTTTTACCATACTGCTTACGTTTTGTAAGGATATAAGCAATGGTCATTGAAATGGGTCCATTCAGGGCCCTGTTGTCATGTCCTTAACTTTTCAGGCAAAAGCACTCACTGATTACTGAACAGTGAGTGTAAAAGCGTTAAGGTAACCATGTTGTTCCTGCTTACATTTCACATGGTTTGCAAAATTTTGCATTCCCTATCATTGTTTCCTTTTTCCAGGATGCTGTCACTTTTTACTTGTAGGCCACATATTGCTCTTGCCCAGTGCGTAATTTAAATTGAACCGCATCCAGGTGTTGATAGCTGGCAATAATTGGGTTGTAGTTGAAGGCAGTCTGAGATTTTCTCAGTGGGGCAGTATGGTGTTCAGTGGGGGAGAGGATGTGGCACTATGGCCAGAGCTGCTGAATTTGGAACTGGGGAACCAGACCACTCTCCTGAGAGAGCACTATCTAATGCTAGACCTTAGAAGGCTTCGCAAGACATTAGAATCCCTGGTGTCGTAGCACCAGCAGGTGGACCCTAGCATGACAAGTGTAGGTTAACCTTCAAGGCTTGTCCACCACTATTAATGCTGAAGTTCACCTCCAGTCTTGCGGGCAGGCCTATGAAGCAGTACACCCTAGAACAACAGTGACCCTGTCACTGAGATCACAGGACCCTTGAGAAGGGCCAGCTCTAGGGCGGTGTGACTGCACCAGGTGCTGACCTTAGGTGGAGGCATCATTTTTGCAAGTCTATTATGGTTTTAAAAGCGCTTGCTGTCTCCTTCCTGGCCTCCAGCAATTTTCGGTAACAATAAAAATGTCATGATGACTCTGGTGATTAATGTTCTTCCTAGAGAGAGATCGGAATTTTGTTAATGGAAGATTTGGCTCATGGAAAGGTAGCTCAGAGGGTTAATGTACCTGCTGCAAAGAACATGTACCATGCAGATCACAAAGTGCACATAATGTAAATAGGCCAGTGGGCTACTACTTTTGTCAGAGAGATCCTTTTGTTACTTGCAGTTTATAAGTTAAAATCCTAACATAGAACAGTGAGCTATTAACTGTCATCTACTCCGCAGCAACACAAGTCACATTTGTTATTAACTTTTGATACGTTTGAGCTACAAACAATTTATTAGTTTAAATGGTCAGATCATGCTGCAGATCTTGCATTATAAGGCAAATATGGCAGATCCATTATTATTTAGAAAACATTTGCAAACTAGGATTTTTAGCCATTCATGTTTGAACTGCTGTTTTGGAAAAGGGAGAAGTGCTGATGACAGAAACTCCATGGCTCGGAGACAAATAGCTTGTGCTTCCATATTTTATAGTATTTGGGGACATTCTGTGATTAGAAGCATATCCCACTTTGTGAATACGTTTTACTGTCAATAACTCATTATAACCTTAAATAATCATGTGTATCCATTGGTTGATAAAACTGGGCAGTGAAACCAAACAAATACAAAAAATTGGGATGTTTGTGCATTCTGGCCACACCTCTGGCTCCGCCCACTGATCCAATCCTTGGCTTATTCCCGCCCTCTGATTCTCCGCCCACAGTTCCCCAACTTTTTTCCCCCCACTTCGACCACTGATATATCGTGTTGCTGGATAGTGGGAACACCACACCAGTACAAAGTACCATACCTATGATATTATAAATTCCCAATAAACTGTTGACTAGCAGGTAGCCCACTGTACAACCTGATTAATGAGTCATTATCACACTGTTGTTAACAGGCACATTTTGTAAATATAGGACCAACATTTACAAACGTTACTAAGGATTCTGTATGGTCCCGTTATTTGCCAACTGTGTCCACTGGCGGACTCGGAGCGGAGGAGGTCCATGCGGTAAGTCGTGAGGGGGTGACACCATGAGTTACCCGCACCGGGTGACACCAACCCTAGTGACGTCACTGAGTGGGCTCCGACGAAACCCAGAGCCGACCCGCAAGCTGAAGGACTACTTCACGTAAGACTGTTCTAATTATTTTGAATTCTGTGACTATGGTTACTCCCCATCGTTAATGTGGGACTTCTGTTTTGTTGAAATTTCATTTTTGGGGAGAAATGTGATGTCGCACCCGTGACGCAACGGTTGCGACAAGCAGGGCATTCCGACCTCGCATTAGAGGGAGGGGCGCCCAGCGTGATTTCCCCATAGGACCGGAAGATATAGTGGTGCTGGTCACATGACCAATGTTTAACAAAGAAGACTGCCATGGATGTGACGTCAGTAGACGCCCGTGCGCGGCAGCAATCAGTAAAGCATACCTGGCTCCGCTTAATTCATTAAAGTGTGCCGAGTCCTCTGTTTATGCCTGGGGCCGATCGGCGGTGCGTTCGCACAGCAGACATCACAATGCCCTCGGGTCAAGGTCCCGTTATATAAAACTGCAAAAAAGATTAAAAAATATTGTCTCACAAAGACTGCTCATTAGTTCCGATAAAAACGTCTGTGATCACACTTGAGGCTACCACAAGCTGGTTAGTCGCCCATTATAAATTACCTAAAAAAATAAACAAATTATCAGACATGTATAAACAGAGAAGGACACGTTTTTGTGGCTTTTTTCAAGACAGACAGGTCGCAGTGTGATTCTTTCAAGATTCCTAATGCAATCAGAGGTATTAGTGCGTTTTATTTTTGCACTCTATTGAGTTCTGTTACACAGACGTGCCTGGCATTGTGTGCGCTTCCCAAGCAGTAAACGCACGGACTATTTGCGTGCTCAAAACTAGCCCTGTCAGCATTCTGCCCCAGAGAGCAATATTTGAAAGAATGTCTCAGTGTGCTCTCTGGAAGTCATCATTGTTATCAGAACATGTGCCTTTATCATAATATACACTATGAAACACGGCCAGAGGCTTAATCATGCCCAGCCACACATTCCACAAGGGGGAGTCCTGGGTTAAACCATGTGTGGGGTGCTTCGCTGGAACCATCCAATGTCAGTCACTGTGGTAAAGTAGGGTGTGGCAAAGATGTCTAGGTATCACCCTTGAATATTCCTCTCTGAGATTGAAAATGTAGGAGCATAGAAAATATAGCCCAGGTGATGTGCTGAATGAACCTTATACCATGAGAGCTGGTCTGAGAGAGTATTTCTTCTAGGCCTCCCGTTATTGAAATTGTGAGCTCCTTTTCAACCAGAGATAAATAAAGTTCATAAACATAAGGTAGCTTGCCTCTTTAAGGCCTGCCCAGTGCCTGAATTTGATGTTTTTCTGCCTGAATATTGTTTTTATTTTGCTTCAACCACTGTGTCTTTGACTACCATTACCTAGACTGATCTTCATTTAAGTTCTTCTTTACATCATCATGGCACTTGAATCCAAATTGGCTAGGACAAGACCTAGACAATGAAACTGAATTGAGGAAGCATTGGTAGGGTGCATTTTAAGCCACTGTATCTCTAAGAGGCTCCTGGTAAGTTAATTAGCCAAGTGGAAGTTAAGGCCAGTCGAAGGTAAGGCCAGGGCGAAGTAGCGATGTCGCAGTAATAGTGGTCAAAGTAAAGACTGGTCAAAGTATTCCAGTGGCTTAGCAGACAGTTGGCGCAACAGAAGACCAAAGACCCTTGATTGTTAATGCTCGGGACCGTGGAGATGGTGGGCTCTATCATTTCCAGAGCCATCCGGAATCCTGGACTATAAAGATATTTATTGCCCAGGCTTACAAGGAATGGCTGTCTCAAAGGACAGTTTCCTAGGTAGTGTGATTGGGGTAAGCACAGGTGGAAGGTTGTTTCAAGCAAAAGCTTAGGGGTGTGGCATTAACTAGATCACACTAGTACCCCATTCATTTAACTTTCAAGTTGCGGTGCTCGCTCGCGGTGCCACCAGTAGCAAAGATCAACACGTGGCATAAATTTAACATAAATTTAAATCACAAATAGTGCACACCCTGAGAAGCACATTGATGCATCTTCAATTTAAACTTGAGCAAAAAATATTAAAAAATCACTATTTTCTTTGTGAGGCACCTTTGCAGCCGCATTGGATTCTAATTCACTGACCACAACACATTTTTCTATAAGATTACATTGTAAATTCATTTAGAAGTTTGGCAAAACTTCAAGCACTGCCTCTATTCCACAAATGTGTTTACAACTCATGATAAATTGCAAAATAATAAGTGAAAGATAAGTTTCACACTAAACACGTAACTCGCCTGAGGTTTTGGTTTATGTGTTAGAATATGATAATTGCTTAGTAGATCTGAGATCATTACATTAGATCCAAAGACATGTCTGCCTTTACAGTGAGAGCGTGTCAATACAGCATTTGTCTGTTTACTTACTGGTAGCCCTGCCTTGGGTCACTCCCAGGCGTATCTTAAGAGGTCCCAATCTCTTGATAACTCAGGATGTGTTTGTTACGCTAAGTCTGTACTTCAATGCAAGTCTGCAGGTACTTACCCAAGCAGTAGATAATGGTGGTTCACCTGGGTAGTACTCACCACAGTGGCACTGTGGGAAGAAGGTAATCCTTTGACTGGACAGGACAAGTTCAAGTAGGACTGCATGAATGCATAAATAAATACATTAAGTGCACGTACTGTCTGTGTGAAGGCTGCACATGTACTGAGTACCACAAAAGAGAGGATGAGCAAAGGTACAGATCCCAGACAAAATGTGCAGATGCTGTGAATATGGTGTGATCAGTTAAACAAGGGTTCTCTATATGGATATGAAACAGGATCAGAATATGCTCTGGCAAATATTTGAGCAACATCTGACTATGCATTAGCAGTTTGTTATGAAAACTACGTAGGTGGAGATGGCATACGCGGCTTGTACAAGTTGTGGATCCAGTAGAGGCCTTTTCATCCCTACACTCGGGATTCTAATCAGTGCTGCCTCAGCAACACAGTGAGATCCTGGAGCTACAAGTCGTAAGGAGCCTGCTGGGCAAACTACAGCTCTCCTTCTGCCATCTTATTGCACTTTAATTCCCATAATCACTATCTAAAAGACAGTGCGATGCTATCCCACAAGCAAACAGTATATTTTCTTTCTACAGGTTTACGTCCTCAGATTGCATGCCATCTCAAAAACCCTCCTCTATATTCCTAAAGCTACCCATGAAAAATTGACCTCGACTTAAAATAAACTACCAGCTGTTTTGTCCCTTTCTATCTAATGACCGTCTCCTTACCCTCCATCCACCGAATGCCTTATTGTCACTGAGTGCTGCCTGCTCTAAGCTGCACGCCTGTCTGCCTACTCTCTATTATTGTATTTCTGTAGACTGCCCACGTCACTTCATAGATCTTCGAAACCATATCCCTACAATCCAACAATACCTAATCTCCACTCGCCTGTCCACTCATCCTGCCAGCCACTGTATGAGCTCACATGAGCTCACATACCCCCACTAATGATCACATCTACCTCCTACTAATCTACCACGTATAAACTGGGGTGAATGCATGGAATGGTTCCCTTGAGAGCACAAAACGAATCCGAAGAACAAACAACCAATAACCAAGCAATAATCAACATAAGCAATCCCTACTGGATTAACCATTAACCTTGAGTTCCCAGAGTTGTATGCTACTTACTGAAAGCACTTCAACATCTAGTCATAGGTAGTAAGTACTATATAAATGCGTTTACAATACAATAATATACTTTATAACCAGCCCGGGTTTTTTCTTCATTATGTTAGCCATATGGGGAAAAGCTATATTAGAACTGGTTCAACCTTGTTGATAGCTTGTCAGTTCCGGTGCAGGTGCTATGTCGTGACAGATTCACAACGAGATTTTGGAAATCAAAAATTGAATTACATTCCATGCAATTCTTTGCAGAAAAGAGATACAGTTTTGAAATGTGTTTGAGAGAGTTGTGGCAGAAAGGCTGCGTATTCTGTTCATCAGTTACTTCTTGATAGGTTTCTTAAACAGTACATTGGTACCTAGACATTCTTTCATGAATCTGAGTCCAGAGGTTAAAGTCAGTTTAAAATAAGCCCTATGTTAAAGATAAAGAAACAAGGTTGCATGTCAGAATATCATTAGCAAAAAGAGCACTAGACAGAAGTAGCCTCAATATTGTTTACAAAAATATTGCCCCGTTGGAATAAACATCTGTTATTCAGCGCCTTGAGACCCACGGGTGATAAGTGCACTTTACAATTACACTATTTCTGTAAATAAATTAAGAACACAGTATCACAGTGTTTCTGTCAGGCGATATTTTGGTTACGATATTCTCTACAGAGTGGGCAGTAGTATATTTCTGATGGCCATAGATATGGACTACTTAGCTGTGATGATGTCTTTGCCCATCATTAAAAAATTTCATAGCCATTTATTATATAAGAAGCAATGTGGAAATTGAGTTTGCCAAGAAATGTTGCCCTCAAAATCCAGGAGTACCAAATAATAAAGTTACTTATGGGGATTACTATACAAAGGACTTAGGTCAACTTTACCTCAATGAAGTTGAGAGACTGAGACCTCATTCTCCTCAGTTGTTTTACAGTACAGTGTCTTAAGAATTTAAAACGGAAAATAGTAATATCCTTACTGATGTCCATCAGGGACCTGATAGAATCATCAACTAAGCAAGTGGGTACCTGGGAGCCGGTAAATTAGAGGTGTGCCCATATTTATATATAGTAACACATATAGATGGCGATTTAACCGGGGAACATTCTAGATGCATATTGAGTTAGGGACAGAAACTGACATTATGCTAAGTGGTTACAAGACTAAGGGGCATATTATCAAGCCGAATACCGCCGCTTTAGCGGCCCTTTTCGGCCAAAAAGCAGCAATTTTATTAGCACACAATTATCAAGGACACAATAACACGTGTTTCCTTGAGTAAGCAGCCCTTTTAACTCCTCTTTGCATGTCAGCGATGAATATCGCTAATGACATGCAAAGTAGGCATTCCTTTCCATTTCTCAATGGAAATCCGTGCTGACATGGCAGCCCTATATTATCAAGCCTCGTGCAAACCCGCGATGCAATGAAATAAACCGCGCTAACCGCGGTTATCGCAGGTTTGTAACGCCTGGTTTGGAACTGACTTAGCCATACCTATTATGGCAGGTGGATTGTAAGGCTGAGGCAACAGGGCATATCATCAAGGAAACGTGATAAATATCGCATTTCCCGCTTTGCGCGATTCTGTTTCACGCCGCTATCGCAGGATTTAATCACCGTGGAGATATGCGTTGATAATAACGCGATATCTCGGCGATTAAATCCTGCAATAGCGTTAAACAGAATCGAGCAAAGCGGGAAATGCGATATTTATCGCGTTTCGTTGATAATATACCCCTCAATGTTGTATTGTATGCCCCAATGTATTGAGGGGCTGTTGGCAGAACTGTCATGTGGCTTTGGTGAGACGAATTCATGTTTACTGAGCTCGACATTAAAGAGAAAGAGAAAACAACCATGAAATTTCTGATGGAACGAAGGTATGAAAACAGCATTCATGAGGACATCTCAAATAGAACTAACACTGTGCTACAGATGCAACAGTTAGATGTGCTTTGAAATTTTGTCTTCGAGAATATAAATACAGAGTGTTATCTAAGTCTGAGCTGTGAACTCCGCTCTGCTTGCGGAGTTTGAGGAGTTTTCAGCACTCCGCGGAGCGGAGTTTTTTCTTTGCTCGCGTTCATCAACGTTTAGTTGGCGAGTGAGGAAAATCCACCTCCCAGCGAGATGTTTCCTCATTCCTGATCGTCAACATCAAGTTGGAGAGCGCGAGTGTGGAAAGTGAACGTCCTGGCAAGATTTCTCAACGTGGGCGGTCAGGTTTTTTATTACGAGTGGTCGTGTATGCTCGTGACCACTCGCGTTGAGAAACTGTCAGTTCGCATTGAGAAAGCTGCCGCTTGAGTAAAAATCTACTCAAGCGGCAGAAAGGAAGCAGCGCCCACTTGCGCAGTACATGTTGCCATTGCGATGATTGCACAGTGCCGACAAGCACCTGGCACTAAAAATCACCGCAAACTGCATTTATCTAATGCACTCCGCTGCTTGCGGAGCTCCGCATAGCGCGGCATAGTTTTTTTGCACTTTGCGGAGTTCTGCGTACTCGTCCCAGGCTTAGTGTCATCCTTGTATCGAATAAGATATGACATTGCCATTCCCAATGATAAACAATAGCCTTTATGGCATGCTACCAAGGGTTATATTATAGAAAGTGCTTTGGAGGAACAACTGACATGCCCGCCAGTTGTTTGCACCCCCAGGTCACTTTGGTTTAACCGAATTGGCAGCAGACGCTTATTCGACACTGTCTGTATAATGGATTATACATACACTAATTCTGCACCAGCACAGTCACGCAAGTAACATTGATGACAACACCCCCTCTCTGAAAATTGTTACAGCACCACTGGGTGAAATGGGTGAAGATAGCTGGGTTGGAATGCTACCCATAGCGACTGCCAGTGATTTAGACTTTTTGCGACTATTTCTCCCATAACCTTTTGTGTGTTTGTCTCTAAACAGGTCTCAGAGACGACATAGCTCTAGTTCCAGTATTATAGGCTTTACTATGGGTTCACAACTAAGTGGTAAGGCCAGGTTAGTCATCAGTTTTAATGCTGGCAATTAAATATTAGTAATCCCAGCAAATTTTACTAGGATGAACCATGCTAAATCGATTCTATGCACTATATGAACTTGGAGATCTGGCCATTTTTTGCTACAATTGTGGTGTGGTGTGTCCACCTTGATCAAGTCTCTATTGACAGCAAATTATGGTGTGTCTGTGCGGGTGCAACCAGTAAATCACGATCTGCTTGTACAACTTGTTATCAGAGCTCTAAATTGGCTACTGTCAAATCGGCTTTCTCGCTGGGAAGTACTCGTATGTCCCAAATTACCCTAGGCAGAGCACCTCTCATAACAATATTTTCAACGTTGTTCTAAACATCTTGAAAAAAGTCCTAGTAAGAGGTATTAAAATATTGATGAAAAAAGAATTTAGGCATTGCTCTCATTTTTATCACTGCAATCAACCTGCTATCAACAGGAAAAAAACTATTCAGTTGTCCACCTGATCACCCATCCTGTCAATGGCAGGTCCAAAATTCTCTCTGATCACCATTCTGAATGCCTCTGTATATCTTTATAGCCAAGTATTGGATTGAGTCAATTAACAAACATCGTGGCAAACCAGTGTCTACTGACTTAGGGAAGTTAACTAGACGAGTGTCTGACTGTGCCAACTTGATGCAATTCGGACAGTATGAGCAGTTTCACTAAATGTAGAGCCATGTTTTGATCTGGTTTTTTACCAAATAAAGGGACCCGCTCTGCATAGATTGACTAGAGCAGTCCAATATTAGTTAATCTAAAGCTTCTATGCAAAATAAATCTGCTCAATGTACAGGCTAGTTGTTCAAGCGATATGGCAAATAGTAATGGAGAGAGAGTAACCATGACTAGTTCCATATGCGATAGGAATTTGTTAAGAAATCCTGCCTTGTACCCTCAGGCTAACCACTGGCTATGTTAATAACAGTCTAACCATTGACTCTTATCACTGCCTTCCTTTAAATGGAATATCCAGTGCATGATGTCACAATACATCTCAAAAGCCAATCAGATGCCATAAAACAAAGCACATTTTTGGTAGTTGTTGGGATGCAGTACCGGGTAAAGAGAAGCACTTCTTTTCTCTACTTTGGTTGGCCCTTTAAGGAAAAGTGACTCCAAGGAGTCAACGGAATTTTCCACATCCAGAAAGATTTCGGTCACCCAAAGTTCAGGATACAAATGCAATAAAAGGTATAGAGCATGTGCAGAGTGTAGGATATGACCCATCCCCATATAAATACCGCCTGATATTGAAGGACCAACCACACCATTAGCTCATTTTGCCTGCTTGTTGAGAGACATGCCAAAAGTTTATTATTAAAGATTTAATAGTGAGAGTAATTGATTGTTGTCACTCTGACATCCATTCTTCTTTGACTTCAGTAGAAGCATGATTAGTGCTTCCCTTATTGTTGAGAACAGGGTGCTGGTATCCAGTGCTTTCTTCACTATAACCGTTAAAGGAGGTGCATTAATTTCCCTATACTCATTAGTATAGTTTCCTAAGGTGACCACCTCCACCAAAAATCTGAGATGAAAAGTCTCGGCTCTGGGATTGATAGTGACCTCACTATGGAGGTTCAAGTGCGGTATCTAGCTGCCAGCTGCTTTGGCTTGGTCAGGACTCTTAGTAAGTTTCTGAGTTGCCTACCCTGCGCTACTTGCAGAACAGTAGTTCAGGGACTTGTGCTTTCCCGCCTGGACTCTGTCACCTCCATTCTGGCGTCCCTTTACTAGCTGTCAGTATCCAAAAGAATACAATTCAAATCCCTCTGCATAGCCCATCAGGAAATGCACAACAAGGGCCCACAACTGCCATAGCGGCTTTCAGGCCCTTGCGAGGCGAGTCGCGAGGACAGATAGATATAAACACAACACTTACGACCCTAGAAGACCTTTACAATACACTGACCACAGGTTTTTTACTGTTCCTATGGTCAAGAAAGGAGTGGTGGACGCTTGTTCGCATACCTGGCATCCAAGCTCTGTAACACACTGCCATTACTACTCAGAAAGACAAAGGAGGAACTCAGTTTTAGGAAACAGCTTAACACCTACCTCATATGCCTCTTATCAAGGGGGGACTATACAATGGACATGACAATTACGACTGGGAGGCCTGTTGGGAAGCCATGCGATTTTGATGTGCCTAGTATAGTATAGTCTAGTATTGTTTAGTATAGTATAGTATTGTATAGTATAGAATTTGGCTGTTAGATCATCCAATCCTTGGAACTTCCCATCTGGCAATGTTCTTAATGGGTTTCATTATCTCACCTGACGAGGTTCTAGCAGTTGTAGTCTATTGGAATCATCTATCCATGTCAAATGTACATTATTGAGATATTGATCAAGGACGTCAGTAGAATCATTGGCTTTAATGGAGTCTAAAGTCTTGCAGTAATAGACAAATGTCCTCGGTATTGCCTCACTGTCATAAATCATCCACCCTACATTGCCATCCGTGCCTCTATTTAAGCTTGATTTGATGAGCACCCAAGTATCCATGCCAGCATTCTGTCCTGGCACTTGCCCTCCCCATATTTCCTGGCCTGGACATATTTTCCCAGACATCTGACCTGTTAATAGGGGAGTGTGTACCTAACCACACAATCCACCTTCCATAGGTAATACTGCTAAGTCAGGTTTCTTTCAGGCGTTTGAATCATGCGATAATGGCGGCTTAGCGTGCGTTTTGTTATCGCTTCACTGTTCAGGGGCAGCGTTGTTGATACAGCGATGTCGTGTTTGCGACTTTTTACCTGTTGTTTTTTGTAGGAACGCCTATTTTGCATCTCATTAGCGATGTATATCGCTAACATGAGAAGCGTTACAAAAACGGCAGCTAACATACGCTAATGCATGTTAGCGCCGCGTTGTTAATAGGGCGATAAGAATATCTCCGCAAAAAGTGCCGCTAAAGCGGCGATACTGCCCTTGAGAATATGCCCCCAAATGTTCTAACATACTTGTCATCTGTCTTATCTCCACAGCAGCTGCCTCAGGAGTCTCTCAATATGCTACTGCACTGTTGTGAAACATAAACCTGCCTTCTCACAAACATATCCTTTAGCCCCCTCCCAATCCCCCACTGAAACCTCTATCATTGTTATCCATCACCCGAGTTTAGTAAATTGTCCACACATTAGCGGGCACATTAGTTGCATGCAGAGGGTAGCTGATTCTAGTTCAAACCTTCCAGTCACTTTATGATGTCTTATATCAAACCATGATGCCCCATCTCATGCGAAATGATCCCTCGTGGGGTTTCTTCCAGCTCATGTCTCAGCTGATATATTAAATTCCACGGCACTGTTTAACCACATGGGGACCTTCTGCTTTAGGTAACTGGGATATTGTTGTCAACCCCCCCTCCAGTTACATGTTTTTTTACCACATCCAATCAGAATTTTTCTCACAAATTACAACCTGTAGTCTAACACATAGATGCCCCCTTTAGCCCCAGGACCCCATAGTGTTATCAAAAATATATACAAATAGACAGATGGTTTGACACATTAGGAGTCAAGGGGATGTACATCATGCCATGAGTGTTCGGATAGATAAAGGGCTGTTATCATCATTCCACTTCACTTAACTCCAAAGACAATCTGGGAACCCTGTCATTTCATTGGGGCCAGGAATCTGGCCTGTCACAGTCACTTCAAGCATTTTGAGCCAGAATATTCACAAACTTGGAGGCCATAGCCAGGGACATGAAAAATGAATGCTTTCCTTTGTCCAGTTGTTGTTTGAGCTTGGCATGCTACCACTTCATATATTGGATGTTGGGGCAGTTTATTCTTAGTAGCATGAAGACTCATTTGGCTTCCTGAACTGCAGATTTGAAGTCTGGGTATATTTGCATATTTGCACCCTGAAGCTGCCAAAAAACCTTTTTCTCTGGTCATTTCTAAGAATGAGTCCCAATCCTTGTAATTCAAGGCGATAGCGATGAATAGCACGGTAGTTCAACTCCTGGGTCAGCTGTAGGAATCAACTGGTGTGCGAGCACTCATTTCATGAGTGCGGTCCTTCAGTGCATCATAGTCCCGTAACCTTACTGATTTCCACCACTGCATGGGCTTATTGACTATCTCCAGACTTTCAAGCATCCGACACCAGGCCTCCTAGTGTGGCCAATGCCCTGTGTAAGCAAATCTGAGATGTCAGTCTATCAGCACCCAACTGGACTCATACTGAGATATGGCCATGTATCGAGGTCATCCTAGGCAGCCAGAGCAGGTAAAGTCTGAGCTGCAGTTACACTGCCCTTCTTTCCAGAATGCAGCTCGACCCGGATCATTTCTTTTCAGTGTCCCAACAAGGAAGCCAGCCCCTCCTCAGTTAACAACAGAATCCTACCCAATGGTGGTCCCAGCCCAACACACCAAGGCAATCAAGGGACTCCCGCTTAGTCCTGTCTGCTGGAGGCCTTCACTCAAAGCGAGTCTCTGCCTCACATAAATGTGCATTCCTGCCACACCCTTCCATGTTTATCCAGCATCCCCTGAGGCTGGGTATCTGGGCGAGGTGCTCTCCACTCCTCTATGCAGCCAAATAGGGCTTTGTGTAGCAGCCGGAGATGGGGGCTGCCATCTGACAGGGACGAACTCTGCCACTTAGGCTCAGTCCCTGTGCCAACCACCCACCAGCTGCAGCAGATACTGCTTGGCTTGTTTTGGTGAGAATTAACTTGGGACAGGAGAATTCTGGACTGGCACATCAGCTGGTTCGGTAGCATTGAGGGCTCTGCTCACCTTAACGTCTGCCCCATCAGTTCATTTCCCCTAAAAGGTCCCACCCCTCACATTTGCTGCTGTGCCTGCCACCTCGGTGCTTCGGTGGAGTGAGTCACAGTGGAGCCATGCTGATCCTACTTTGCGTGCACGTAAAGCTATAGGAGATATTTCCAAACCACATTACGGGCCAACGACACACACTGATAATCCTCCGTAAAACAGGAAGAGCACATAATAACTTTGGAATAATGAGTATATCCGAAATAATACTTGGCTTGGAGAAGCCCCAGGCTTGCCAGCAAGTACTAGGAAAGCGAAACACGTGTTGGCTAGGATTCAAGCAGAAATTAAGCCAAGCTACCACCATTAACTCATCAAGAATCAAGTCAAAGTATAAATCCATAAAAGAAACCTTTATTATTTGAAAAAAAAATGAAGTAAGCTTCCAAACAGAACTATTACACAACGTATTATGCACTTACCCAACGTTTAAACAAATCGCTGATCGTCTGTGGCACGCACTGTAGCGATGCGGGCATTCACCACCCCAAGCCTTGGACCAAAAGTGCCCAGAAATGTCCCCCTTTAGATGCGAGTGGGTGAGGCTCGCTATGTGCAGGGTCATCAAAGGGTAAGGGGCAGGGTGAGCAGAGCCTCTCAGTAGCCACCTTGTTGGCCGGCTGTCTTGACAGCTCTCTGATAAGTGTGGGATAATGCAGTGGATAGATTATGTACAACATATGGACACTCACTCGCGTGTATAACCCACTTCCAATCAAAGAGGCGTCCACTGCACCCCCCGCTGTGTTTCAAAACCCACCGCCAGCTTCGAGATATCAGGTCTATGCTCAGTTCACTCCAAGGGGCTCCCGAGGGCGCTTCTTTCCCTCAAGAACCAGCCTCGCGGAGCATTAATGTCCGGCACACATTTATTAACACAAGATTCAAGATGGCAGATCTTAGAATTGCATTACTCACGCTGACGATGCTTCTACATAAGGAGTGCTCTCATTAAATAACTGATGTTTCCATTCTATTTAAAATATATTTAAATATATAGCGTTTTTGTTTTCTGTCATAATCTAGAGCGCTTCCCAAACGTCCGTTGAGACGATTAACACCATCTGGGTGGTACTCTCACATGTTTAATGCCCGAGTACTTCAATTAACAGATAATAGGTGACTAGCTAACTTCTTTAAAGTGTAAGGAGATGCACTGAATTCTATTTATAGGGTGATTACTAAATTGTGATCCGTTCGTGCTAAAAACACATTTTATATTGAAATCCACAAATTATGCGGCAGATGATGGATTATGAGGAAAGTGTCTCAAATCAATAATTATATGCAAACACTGGGCTGTGAAATTCCGTAATTGTGGTGACTCTTCTCATCATATCCAAATAACCCAAGAGGAACTCTTTCTCTAGATTCATTTAGCACCACGTGTTAAGGCTACCCCGGCTGCTTGTGGGTGGAATTAGAAGGAACGTCCTGAAACTGAACTCCTTCTTAGCCCCACAAATCAGATTACAACTCTTTCAGTTGCCAAAGAATGGAGCCAGGGCCTGCTCTCTGAGGGCATAGTGGCAACACTACCAGCAGAAGGGACTGGCCAGACTCTCCTAAGAGTCCAAATAGGCAGGCTATTTCATGCTGATTGTAAAAACAGTTCAGCAAATTAGTGCTCCACAGGGAGCAGGAGAGACTGCCTACTGCGACCAGTAGGGAAACTGAGATTGATTCCACAGATGTCATTTTTATCAATAATGGCACAATTTGACTCAGTCTTGTCATTTTACAAATGACTCAGGGCCAGATGTACGACCAGTTTTTGCATGTGCAAACGGGTTCGCGGCCCGTTTGCGCATGCAAAAACCTACATGGCCAATGTACTAATACTATTTTGCGAGTCGCAAAAAATTGTAACTCGCAAAATAGTGTTTTGCGACTTGCTATGAGGAAGGGGCGTTCCCTTCCTAACAGCGACTCACAAGCCATGCATGAATGTTTTGTGACCGCAATTGCAGTTGCAAAACATTTGCAATTTACCGCCCTCTTCAAGAGGGTGGTAATGGAGTTGCAAATGGGAAGGGGTACCCAGGGGATCCCTTCCCCTTTGTGACTGGCTCTAAAAATATTTTTTAAGGGCAAGCAGTGGTCCCAGGGACCACTACCCGCCCTTAAAAAACTTAAACGAAAACGTTTCTTTTTTTTTTTTAAATGCATCCCTTTTTCCTTTAAGGAAAACGGGCTGCATAAAAAAATGCTTTATTGAAAAGCATTCTCGACTTGGAGGTCTGCTGAGCCCAGCAGGCCACCATCCCTGGGAGGACCAGCCATTACCAATGGGAAATGAGAATGGTTGCCAAGCCGTTGCCTCCACAGCACCACCACAACTTTCCAAACATGTTGTTATCTTGGGTAGGTGCCAGCAGTCATTACTGAGTTTGGCTCCCTGTCAGGGTAGCCTTTTGTTCTAGTCCCTTTAACTTCAAAATGTGCCCTCTGCACTGGAGTGTCCCTCTGGCTGAGCCATCCATGTCCATGATGACCTGGTCAATACCTGCCTTTGGGCTCTCTGGCAGCACAGTGTGTCTGCCAGGTCTGATGAAGAAGTAGACGAATGCCCCCAAAGCCATGATCTCTGGGTGTAGTCACATGGTCACAAATTCCATTCCTTGTGGGTCCACTCAACCATCCATCCTCCTGAGGTCGATAAATGGCGTACCATTCAGTTAGATAACATTAAATATGTTGTATGGATCCAAGAGACATCAACACAAAATAGATACAGTGGCTATTGTTTAGGTAACTGTGTAGTGTACTTAGCGTTACAGTTGATAACGAATACACGTCTACAGATAATCCTGAGAAGAGAAATCTCAACCTAACTTTATTAACTAGGAAAGGTCATCCGTTGTCAATCAATCAATCAGGGAATTTTAAAGCGCGCTACTCACCCGTGAGGGTCTCAAGGCGCTGGAGGTGGGGTGCAGCTCCGGGTTATCTGAAAAGCGTCTGACATTGACTGGGAGCTCGTTCCAGGCTTTGGCAGCGATGTAGGAGAAGACTCTTCCACCTTCTCTGGTTCTGCAGATGCACGGGGTTTCTGCCAGTGCAAGGTTGGCTGAGCAGAGTTTGCTTTTGGATACGTGGAAAGAGACTCTTTTGTTGAGCTATTATGGTCTGATGTTGTGGAGTGATTTGTAGGCATAGGTGAGTAGCTTGAAGGTTACTCTCTGCTTGACGGGGAGCCAGTGGAGGTCTCGCAGGTGTTGGGCCATATGCTCATGTTGTGCGGTGCCAAGGACGAGTCTGGCCGTGCTTTTCTGATTGGTCTGGAGTTTGTGTAGCAGGGATTTGTTGATTCCAGTGTAGAGGGCATTTCTGAAGTCCAGTCTTCTGGTTTTGAGTGTGTGGGTGACGGTCTTTCTGGCTTCGGGTGGGATACACTTGATGGTCTAGCGGAGGATGCAGAGGGAGTTGAAGCAGGTGGAGGTGACGTAATTGATCTGGTGAGTCATGGTGAGGGAGTAGTTGAGGATGATGCCGTGGTTACAGGCATGGTCGGTAGAAGTGAGTGGGCTTCCTGGGCGGGGGGCCACCAGGTGTTGTCCCAAGAGGTGGGGGAGGGTCCAAGGACGAGGACCTCTGTCTTTTCCGAGTTGAGCTTTAGGCAGCTGCTGCTCATCCAGGCTGCAACATCTTTCATTCCTTCCTGGAAGCTGAGTCTGGTGTCTTCGGGGTTCTTCGTGTGGGAAAGGATGATCTGGGTGTTGTCGGCGTAGGATACTATGCTGAGTCCATGCTGTCTGACGATGGTGGTGAGGGGGGCCAAGTAGATGTTGAAGAGCGTGGGGCTGAGCGATGATCCTTGGGGTACTCCGCAGTTGATTTCTGTGGGTTCAGAGAGGATGGTAGGGAGTCTGATCCTTTGGGTTCTGCCTGCGAGAAAGGAGCAGATCCAGTCGAGGGCGGTCTCCCTTATGCCGGCGATGCGGAGTCTGGCTGCGAGAGTGTGGTGGGATACGGTGTCCAAGGCTACGGAGAGGTCTAGCAGGGTGAGGGCCGCGGTGTGGCCCTGGTCGAGGAGTGGGCGGATGTCAGCGGTGGCGGCATGGAGGGCGGTCTCAGTGCTGTGGTTGCTGTGGAATCCGTACCGGGAAGAGTCGAGGATGGCGTTCTCTTCGATGAGGATGGTTAGATGGACGTTGACGATTTTCTTGGTGACCTTGGCTGCGAAGTGTAGAAGAAAGATGAGACGGTACTTCTTCAGGTCCGTAGGGTCAGCAGTGGGTTTCTTCAGGAGGGGCTTGACCTCTGCCTGTTTCCAGTTGTCTGGGAAAATGGCAGATAAGAAGGTGGTGTTGATGGTGTGGCGTAGCTCGGGCACTATGACAACGGCGGCTCTGTGGAAGATGTGCGGCGGGTAGGGGTCTGTGGGGGCTCCTGAGTGGCTGCTCTTCATTGTTGTGGTGGTATCTTCTGTGTTGACCGGGGTCCAGGTGGTGATGGTGGGCTGGTTGTCCTCGCTGGAGGGGATGGTGGTTTCTGGAACCTGTTAGCTGAAGTTTTCGTAGAGGCTCTTGATTTTCAGGCGGAAGTAGGAGCCGAGCTTGTTGCAAAGGTCCTGGGAGGGTGTGACGTCTGTGGCTTTGTTGGGGAGTTTGGTGAGTTGCTGGATGATGTTGAAAAGTTCCTTCGAATTGCTGGAGTTGGTAAGGATTTTGTTCCGGCTAAAGGGCCTCTTGGAGGATCTTATGAGTTGGTGGTATTCTGTGATGCGTTCTTGTAGGCGGTCTGGTCTTTGGTGGTCTTGCTGTTTGTCCAGCGTCTGGCTTCTTGGAGGTCGGTGGTGAACCAGGTGGCCTTCCGGGGTCGCTGTCCGTCATGATTTATTTATTTATGAGTTTTGTATA
Organism: Triturus cristatus; assembly: GCF_964204655.1. Lineage (NCBI taxonomy): Eukaryota > Metazoa > Chordata > Amphibia > Caudata > Salamandridae > Triturus > Triturus cristatus. The sequence goes on from NC_140589.1 coordinate 1,638,817,535, forward strand.
GTGCCTGAATCACCCCCGAAGAGGTATATCTGCACTGCGGAAATGCAGGAGTAAGCTGACACTGAAGTGTCTAAAACAAAACAGTTTTAAGAAACCTTCTGAATTGGAGATGATCCGGACATTGCCTCAGCGGAGTGGGAAGGTGATTCCAATACACAGGAGCAAGGTGCAAAAAAGCTTTCCCACCCATCCTTGACTTCTTAACTCGGGGAACCACATGAAGGGATTTTGTTCCCGAGTGTAGATCCCTAATGGGAGTGTAATGGTTACATTTCTCGGCGAGGTAGGCAGGGCCCATGCTATACACCGCCTTATGGACGGTGCAGCAGATTTTTACCTTAATGCGTTTACGCACCGGGAGCCAGTGAAGCTGTTGGAGAAGAGGAAGAGAGGCAGTTCTTGAGGGGACATTTAGGGCCAGACGTGCCGTGATATTCTGGATTACCTACAGACGGCCGAACGAAGTCTCATTAGCTGATACAAACAGAGCGTTGCAGTAATCCAGTCTGCTTAGTACCAAAGTCTGGATAAGGGTTTTCCGTGTAGAGTCTGGCCGAAAAGGGAAGACTCGCCTCAACAAACTGAGCACATGGAAACAGGTACCGACAGTGTGGGTCACATGTTCCTTCATAGTCAGTGCCTGATCTAGGCGAACGCCTAGATTTTTTACGGCAGTCTTAGGCACGGGGGGACCGAGATCCACTGCCCACCAATCTGGTGACCACATCAGCAGAGCCTCTCCGTGTTGCAGAGGGATGCAAGCTTGTCTGCGCAGCTAGTGATCCGGCAGTGTAGTTCCTTGGCTGCAGATTTGGCGTCGGTCGTGGCGGAGTGGGGGTCGTGGATGAGGGTGAAGTTGAGGTGCTCCTCTGTAACCTTGCTCCACTTCCTTAGTGGTGAGCGAGGCGTGGGCTTGTGAGCGGTGGTGGTGTTGACAGAGAAGTGTACACTGTGGTGGTCTGTCCAGAGGGACTGCGAGGTGTGGCTGAAGCGGATGTTGTTCCCTCCTGAGAAGATAGGGTAAAGGGTGCGTCTTGCCCTGTGTGTGGGGGTGGTGATGAGCTGCTTAAGTCCGAGGTTGGTGAGGTTGTCTAGGAGGGTGGTGGAGTCAGGGTCTCTGCAGTTGTCGAGGTGGAACTTCAAGCCTCCGATAAGTATGAAGTCTGTGGAGGCGATGGTGTGGGGTGCGATGAGGTCCACAATGATGATGGGGAAACAGGTGCAAGGCCCGGGAGGTCTGTAGGCGAGAGTACCACGAAGAGTGGTTCTAGAGCTGGTCTGGCTCTGGAAGTGGAGGTGTTCGGTGTTGGAGAGGGGGTCTCTCGTGCTGGAGGTGGAATGTCAGAGGGAGCTCTTGTGTGTGATGGCGATCTTGTATCCATCTGGGATGGCGGTGGCGATGTCGGGGGCTGAGAAGGCGTTGGTCCAGGTTTGCGTGAAAAAGGCTACATCTGACAAAAAGGTGTCGAGGAGGATCCTGATCTCTACGGCATGTCTGTGCAGGGAGCGCACATTGAGGAGGATGCACTTTGTGACTTCCGTGGTGTTGGCGTCCGGTGTGAGGGCGGCAGCCGTGGTGGTGTGGAGGGTGGTGAAGGTTCGGCGGCAGTGATGGCAGGAGAACTTGCCATGAGTGGTGTTCGGCATCGACAGCTGGCAGTTGTTGTTCCTTCCAGGGTTGAGTGCAAGGAGGGCAGCACGGTCGTAGCGGTGAGTGGTTGGAGAACCAGGGTCTCTGTCGCTGGTCGCGGTCGGGTCATGGACGGAAGCAGACGCGCTTGCCTTTGGCACGCCAGCGGTGCACCTGCTGCGCGGCTGCACAGCAGCTGCCATTAAAAAGGGGAAGGGGGACATGAAAGGGGATCCAGATGGAAAGTAAAAATACCTTAGTGTTCCATGGGCAACACCTTTTTTCAACTGGACACTAGGTATGATTAAAACCTACAGTAAATGGGAATATGAGAGCAATGACTCACACTCAAATATCTGTCTGCCAATATGTTTTTGCCCAACTAGATTAGCCTAAACGGTCTGGGGCATTCATCAGGGCATGTAGCCTCTAGCATGACACTATTAAGTGTGTGAGGTGTCCTCTTTCACTAAGGATGACCTTTCCTAGTTATTAAACTTAGGTTGTTTTCTCTTCTCAGGATAATCTGTAGACGTGCATTCGTTATTGCATAGTAGCGCTAAGTACACTGCACAGTTTCCTAAACAATAGCCACCATACCTATTTTGTGTTGATGTCTTGACAGTGAAGGGACGTATGGTGTCACACCCTTCTCCTCTCTTTAGCCTGCTGTTTTCTTCCTTGAGAGGAAGGGGCTCTTTACAAACATGTTGTATTTTTATCACTGCAATCAACCTGCTATCAACAGGAAAAAAACTATTCAGTTGTCCGCCTGATCACCCATCCTGTCAATGGCAGGTCCAAAATTCTCTCTGATCACCATTCTGAATGCCTCTGTATATCTTTATAGCCAAGTATTGGATTGAGTCAATTAACAAACATCGTGGCAAACCAGTGTCTACTGACTTAGGGAAGTTAACTAGACGAGTCTCTGACTGTGCCAACTTGATGCAATTCGGACAGTATGAGCAGTTTCACTAAATGTAGAGCCATGTTTTGATCTGTTTTTTTACCAAATAAAGGGACCCTCTCTGCATAGATTGACTAGAGCAGTCCAATATTAGTTAATTTAAAGCTTCTATGCAAAATAAATCTGCTCAATGTACAGGCTAGTTGTTCAAGCGATATGGCAAATAGTAATGGAGAGAGAGTAACCATGACTAGTTCCATATGCGATAAGAATTTGTTAAGAAATCCTGCCTTGTACCCTCAGGCTAACCACTGGCTATGTTAGTAACAGTCTAACAATTGACTCTTATCACTGCCTTCCTTTAAATGGAATATCCAGTGCATGATGTCACAATACATCTCAAAAGCCAATCAGATGCCATAAAACAAAGCACATTTTTGGTAGTTGTTGGGATGCAGTACTGGGTAAAGAGAAGCACTTCTTTTCTGTACTTTCGTTGGCCCTTTAAGGAAAAGTGACTTCAAGGAGTCAAAGGAATTTATTTTCCACATCCAGAAAGATTTCGGTCACCCAAAGTTCTGGATACAAATGCAGTAAAAGGTATAGAGCATGTGCAGAGTGTAGGATATGACCCATCCCCATATAAATACCGCCTGATATTGAAGGACCAACCACACCATTAGCTCATTTTGCCTGCTTGTTGAGAGACATGCCAAAAGTTTATTATTAAAGATTTATTAGTGAGAGTAATTGATTGTTGTCACTCTGACATCCATTCTTCTTTGACTTCAGTAGAGGCATGATTGCTGCTTCCCTTATTGTTGAGAACAGGGTGCTGGTATCCAGTGCTTTCTTCACTATAACCGTTAAAGGAGGTGCATTAATTTCCCTATACTCATTAGTATAGTTTCCTAAGGTGACCACCTCCACCAAAAATCTGAGATAATAAGTCTCGGCTCTGGGATTGATAGTGACCTCACTATGGAGGTTCAAGTGCGGTATCTAGCTGCCAGCTGCTTTGGCTTGGTCAGGACTCTTAGTAAGTTTCTGAGTTGCCTACCCTGCGCTACTTGCAGAACAGTAGTTCAGGGACTTGTGCTTTCCCGCCTGGACTCTGTCACCTCCATTCTGGCGTCCCTCTACTGGCTGCCAGTATCCAAAAGAATACAATTCAAATCCCTCTGCATAGCCCATCAGGAAATACACAACAAGGGCCCACAACTGCCATAGCGGCTTTTAGGCCCTTACGACCCTAGAAGACCTTTACAATACACTGACCACAGGTTTTTTACAGTTCCTATGGTCAAGAAAGTAAGGAGTGGTGGACGGTCGTTCGCATACCTGGCGTCCAAGCTCTGGAACACACTGACATTACTACTCAGAAAGACAAAGGAGGAACTCAGTTTTATTAAACAGCTTAACACCTACCTCATATGCCTCTTATCAAGGGGGGACTATACAATGGACATGACAATTACGACTGGGAGGCCTGTTGGGAAGCCATGCGATTTTGATGTGCCTAGTATAGTATAGTCTAGTATTGTTTAGTATAGTATAGTATTGTATAGTTTAGAATTTGGCTGTTAGATCATCCAATCCTTGGAACTTCCCATCTGGCAATGTTCTTAATGGGTTTCATTATCTCACCTGACGAGGTTCTAGCAGTTGTAGTCTATTGGAATCATCTATCCATGTCAAATGTACATTATTGAGATATTGGTCTATGACGTCAGTAGAATCATTGGCTTTAATGGAGTCTAAAGTCTTGCAGTAATAGACAAATGTCCTCGGTATTGCCTCACTGTCATAAATCATCCACCCTACATTGCCATCCGTGCCTCTATTTAAGCTTGATTTGATGAGCACCCAAGTATCCATGCCAGCATTCTGTCCTGGCACTTGCCCTCCCCATATTTCCTGGCCTGGACATATTTTCCCAGACATCTGACCTGTTAATAGGGGAGTGTGTACCTAACCACACAATCCACCTTCCATAGGTAATACTAAGTCAGGTTTTTTTCAGGCGTTTGCATCATGCGATAATGGCGGCTTAGCGTGCGTTTTGTTATCGCTTCGCTGTTCAGGGGCAGCGTTGTTGATACAGCGATGTTGTGTTTGTGACTTTTTACTTGTTGTTTTTTGTAAGAACGCCTATTTTGCATCTCATTAGCGATGTATATCGCTAACATGAGAAGCGTTACAAAAACGGCAGCTAACATACGCTAATGCATGTTAGCGCCGCGTTGTTAATAGGGCAATAAGAATATCTCCGCTTTAGCGGCAAAAAGTGCCGCTAAAGCGGCGATACTGCCCTTGAGAATATGCCCCCAAATGTTGTAACATACTTGTCATCTGTCTTACCTCCACAGCAGCTGCCTCAGGAGTCTCTCAATATGCTACTGCACTGTTGTGAAACATAAACCTGCCTTCTCACAAACATATCCTTTAACCCCCTCCCAATCCCCCACTGAAACCTCTATCATTGTTATCCATCACCCGAGTTTAGTAAATTGTCCACACATTAGCGGGCACATTAGTTGCATGCAGTGGGTACCTGATTCTAGTTCAAACCTTCCAGTCACTTTATGATGTCTTATATCAAACCATGATGCCCCATCTCATGCGAAATGATCCCTCGTGGGGTTTCTTCCAGCTCATGTCTCAGCCCATATATTAAATTCCACTGCACTGTTTAACCACATGGGGACCTTCCGCTTTAGGTAACTGGGATATTGTTGTCAACCCCCCTCCAGTTTCATGTTGTTTTACCACATCCAATCAGAATTTTTATCACAAATTACAACCTGTAGTCTAACACATAGATGCCCCCTTTAGCCCCAGGACCCCATAGTGTTATCAAAAATATATACAAATAGACAGATGGTTTGACACATTAGGAGTCAAGGGGATGTACATCATGCCATGAGTGTTCGGATAGATAAAGGGCTGTTATCATCATTCCACTTCACTTAACTCCAAAGACAATCTGGGAACCCTGTCATTTCATTGGGGCCAGGAATCTGGCCTGTCACAGTCACTTCAAGCATTTTGAGCCAGAATATTCACAAACTTGGAGGTCATATCTCCAATTAATGCTTTTCTTTGTCCAGTTGTTGTTTGAGCTTGGCACGCTACCACTTCATATATTGTATGTTGGTGCAGTTTATTCTTAGTAGCATGAAGACTCATTTGGCTTCCTGAACTGCAGATTTGAAGTCTGGGTATATTTGCATATTTGCACCCTGAAGCTGCCAAAAAACCTTTTTCTCTGGTCATTTCTAAGAATGAGTCCCAATCCTTGTAATTCAAGGCGATAGCGATGAATAGCACGGTAGTTCAACTCCTGGGTCAGCTGTAGGAATCAACTGGTGTGCGAGCACTCATTTCATGAGTGCGGTCCTTCAGTGCATCATAGTCCCGTAACCTTACGGATTTCCACCACTGCATGGGCTTATTGACTATCTCCAGACCTTCAAGCATCCAACACCAGGCCTCCTAGTGTGGCCAATGCCCTGTGTAAGCAAATCTGAGATGTCAGTCTATCAGCACCCAACTGGACTCATACTGAGATATGGCCATGTATCGAGGTCATCCTAGGCAGCCAGAGCAGGTAAAGTCTGAGCTGCAGTTACACTGCCCTTCTTTCCAGAATGCAGCTCGACCCGGATCATTTCTTTTCAGTGTCCCAACAAGGAAGCCAGCCCCTCCTCAGTTAACAACAGAATCCTACCCAATGGTGGTCCCAGCCCAACACACCAAGGCAATCAAGGGACTCCCGCTCAGTCCTGTCTGCTGGAGGCCTTCACTCAAAGCGAGTCTCTGCCTCACATAAATGTGCATTCCTGCCACACCCTTCCATGTTTATCCAGCATCCCCTGAGGCTGGGTATCTGGGCGAGGTGCTCTCCACTCCTCTATGCAGCCAAATAGGGCTTTGTGTAGCAGCCGGAGATGGGGGCTGCCATCTGACAGGGACGAACTCTGCCACTTAGGCTCAGTCCCTGTGCCAACCACCCACCAGCTGCAGCAGATATTGCTTGGCTTGTTTTGGTGAGAATTAACTTGGGACAGGAGAATTCTGGGCTGGCACATCAGCTGGTTCGGTAGCATTGAGGGCTCTGCTCACCTTAACATCTGCCCCATCAGTTCATTGTCCCTAAAAGGTCTCACCCCTCACATTTGCTGCTGTGCCTGCCACCTCGGTGCTTCGGTGGAGTGAGTCACAGTGGAGCCATGCTGATCCTACTTTGCGTGCACGTAAAGCTATAGGAGATATTTCCAAACCACATTATGGGCCAACGACACACACTGATAATCCTCCGTAAAACAGGAAGAGCACGTAATAACTTTGGAATAATGAGTATATCCGAAATAATACTTGGCTTGGAGAAGCCCCAGGCTTGCCAGCAAGTACTAGGAAAGCGAAACGCGTGTTGGCTAGGATTCAAGCAGAAATTAAGCCAAGCTACCACCATTAACTCATCAAGAATCAAGTCAAAGTATAAATCCATAAAAGAAACCTTTATTATTTGAAAAAAAATGAAGTAAGCTTCCAAACTGAACTATTGCACAACGTATTATGCACTTACCCAACATTTAAACAAATCGCTGATCGTCTGTGGCACGCACTGTAGCGATGCGGGCATTCACCACCCCAAGCCTTGGACCAAAAGTGCCCAGAAATGTCCCCCTTTAGATGCGAGTGGGTGAGGCTCGCTATGTGCAGGGTCATCAAAGGGTAAGGGGCAGGGTGAGCAGAGCCTCTCAGTAGCCACCTTGTTGGCCGGCTGTCTTGACAGCTCTCTGATAAGTGTGGGATAATGCAGTGGATAGATTATGTACAACATATGGACATGCAGGACACCCCACTTCCAATCAAAGAGGCGCCCACTGCACCCCCAGCTGTGTTTCAAAACCCACCTCAGCTTCGAGATATCAGGTCTATGCTCAGTTCACTCCAAGGGGCTCCAGAGGGCGCTTCTTTCCCTCAAGAACCAGCCTCGCGGAGCATTAATGTCCGGCACACATTTATTAACACAAGATTCAAGATGGCGGATCTTACAATTGCATTAATCACGCTGACGATGCTTCTACATAAGGAGTGCTCTCATTAAATAACTGATGTTTCCATCCTATTTAAAATATATTTAAATATATAGCGTTTTTGTTTCCTGTCATAAACTAGAGCGCTTCCCAATCGTCCGTTGAGACTATTAACACCATCTGGGTGGTACTCTCACATGTTTAATGCCCGAGTACTTCAATTAACAGATAGTAGGTGACTAGCTAACTTCTTTAACGTGTAAGGAGATGCACTGAATTCTATTTATAGGGTGATTACTAAATGTTGATCCGTTCGTGCTGAAAACACATTTTATATTGAAATCCACAAATTATGCGGCAGATGATGGATTATGAGGAAAGTGTCTCAAATCAATAATTATATGCAAACACTGTGGCTGTGAAATTCCGTAATTGTGGTGACTCTTCTCATCATATCCAAATAACCCAAGAGGAACTCTTTCTCTAGATTCATTTAGCACCACGTGTTAAGGCTACCCCGGCTGCTTGTGGGTGGAATTAGAAGGAACGTCCTGAAACTGAACTCCTTCTTAGCCCCACAAATCAGATTACAACTCTTTCAGTTGCCAAAGAAGGAGCCAGTGCCTGTTCTCTGAGGGCATAGTGGCAACCCTACCTGCAGAAGGGACTGGCCAGACTCTCCTCAGAGTGCAAATAGGCAGGCTATTTCATGCTGATTGTAAAAACAGTTCAGCAAATTAGTGCTCCAAACCACAGGGGGCAGAAGAAAGACTGACTACTGCGACCAGTAGGAAAACTGAGATTGATTCCACAGATGTCATTTTTATCAATAATGGCACAATTTGACTCAGTCTTGTGATTTTACAAATGACTTAGGGCCAGATGTACGACCAGTTTTTGCATGTGCAAACGGGTTTGCGACCCGTTTGCGCATGCAAAAACCTACATGGCCAATGTACTAACACTATTTTGCGAGTCGCAGAAATTTGTGCGACTCGCTATTAGGAAGGGGCGTTCCCTTCCTAACAGCGACTCACAAGCCCTGCATGAATGTTTTGTGACCGCAATTGCAGTTGCAAAACACTTGCAATTTACCGCCCTCTTCAAGAGGGTGGTAATGGAGTTGCAAATGGGAAAGGGTACCCAGGGGATCCCTTCCCCTTTGTGACTGGCTCTAAAAATATTTTTTAAGGGCAAGCAGTGGTCCCAGGGACCACTATCCGCCCTTAAAAAATTAAACGATTTTTTTTTTTTTTTAAATGCATCCCTTTTTCCTTTAAGGAAAACGGGCTGCATAGAAAAAATGCTTTTTTGAAAAGCAGTCCTGACTTGGAGGTCTGCTGAGCCCAGCAGGCCACCATCCATGGGAGGGCCAGCCATTCCCAATGGGCAATGAGAATGGTCGCCAAGCCCTTGCCTCCACAGCAACACCACAACTTGCCAGACATGTTGTTATCTTGGGGAGGTGCCAGCAGTCATTACTGAGTTTAGCACCCTGTCAGGGTAGCCTTTTGTTCTAGTCCCTTTAGCTTCAAAATGTGCCCTCTGCACTGGCGTGTCCCTCTGGCTGAGCCATCCATGTCCATGATGACCTGGTCAATACCTGCCTTTGGGCTCTCTGGCAGCACAGTGTGTCTGCCAGGTCTGATGAAGAAGTAGACGAATGCCCCCAAAGCCATGATCTCTGGGTTTAGTCACATGGTCACAAATTCCATTCCTTGTGTGTCCACTCAACCATCCATCCTCCTGAGGTCGATCAATGGCGTACCATTCAGTTAGATAACATTAAATGTGTTGTATCCATCCAAGAGACATCAACACAAAATAGGGACGGTGGCTATTGTTTAGGAAACTGTGTAGTGTACTTAGCGTTACATTTGATAACGAATACACGTCTACAAATAATCCTGAGAAGAGAAATCTCAACCTAACTGTATTAACTAGGAAAGGTCATCCGTTGTCAATCAATCAATCAGGGAATTTTAAAGCGCGCTACTCACCCGTGAGGGTCTCAAGGCGCTGGAGGTGGGGTGCAGCTCCGGGTTATCTGAAAAGCGTCTGACATTGACTGGGAGCTCGTTCCAGGCTTTGGCAGCGATGTAGGAGAAGACTCTTCCACCTGCTCTGGTTCTGCAGATGCACGGGGTTTCTGCCAGTGCAAGGTTGGCTGAGCAGAGTTTGCTTTTGGATACGTGGAAAGAGACTCTTTTGTTGAGCTATTATGGTTTGATGTTGTGGAGTGATTTGTAGGCATGGGTGAGTAGCTTGAAGGTTACTCTCTTCTTGACAGGGAGCCAGTGGAGGTCTTGCAGGTGTTGGGCCATATGATCATGTTGTGGGGTGCCAAGGATGAGTCTGGCCACGCTGTTCTGATTGGTCTGGAGTTTGTGTAGCAGGGATTTGGTGATTCCAGTGTAGAGGGCATTTCTGTAGTCCAGTCTGCTGGTTTTGAGTGTGTGGGTGACGGTCTTTCTGGCTTCGGGTGGGATACACTTGATGGTCTAGCGGAGGATGCGGAGGGAGTTGAAGCAGGTGGAGGTGACAGAGTTGATCTGGCGAGTCATGGTGAGGGAGTAGTCGAGGATGATGCTGAGGTTACGGGCATGGTCGGTAGAAGTGAGTGGGCTTCCAGGGTGGGGGGCCACCAGGTGTTGTCCCAAGAGGTGGGGGAGGGTCCAAGGACGAGGACCTCTGTCTTTTCCGAGTTGAGCTTTAGGCAGCTGCTGCTCATCCAGGCTGCAACATCTTTCATTCCTTCCTGGAAACTGAGTCTGGTGTCTTCGGGGTTCTTCATGTGGGAAAGGATGATCTGGGTGTTATCGGCGTAGGATACTATGCTGAGTTCATGCTGTCTGACGATGGTGGTGAGGGGGGCCAAGTAGATGTTGAAGAGCGTGGGGCTGAGCGATGATCCTTGGGGTACTTCGCAGTTGATTTCTGTGGGTTCAGAGAGGATGGTAGGGAGTCTGATCCTTTGGGTTCTGCCTGCGAGAAAGGAGCAGATCCAGTCGAGGGCGGTCTCCCTTATGCCGGCGATGCGGAGTCTGGCTGTGAGAGTGTGGTGGGATACGGTGTCGAAGGCTGCGGAGAGGTCTAGCAGGGTGAGGGCCGTGGTGTGGCCCTGGTCGAGGAGTGGGCGGATGTCATCGGTGGTGGCATGGAGGGCGGTCTCGGTGCTGTGGTTGCTGCGGAATCCGGACTGGGAAGAGTCGAGGATGGCATTCTCTTCGATGAGGGTGGTTAGCTGGGCGTTGACGATTTTCTTGGTGACCTTGGCTGCGAAGTGTAGAAGAAAGATGAGACGGTAGTTCTTCAGGTCCGTAGGGTCAGCAGTGGGTTTCTTCAGGAGGGGCTTGACCTCTGCCTGTTTCCAGTTGTCTGGGAAAATTCCGGATAAGAAGGTGGTGTTGATGATGTGGCGTAGCTCGGGCACTATGACGACGGCGGCTCTGTGGAAGATGTGCGGCGGGCAGGGGTCTGTGGGGGCTCCTGAGTGGCTGCTCTTCATTGTTGTGGTGGTATCTTCTGTGTTGACCGGGGTGCAGGTGGTGAAGGTGGGCTGGTTGTCCTCGCTGGAGGGGATGGTAGTTTCTGGAACCTGTTAGCTGAAGTTTTCGTAGAGGGTCTTGATTTTCAGGTGGAAGTAGGAGCGGAGTTTGTTGCAAAGGTCCTGGGAGGGTGTGACGTCTGTGGCTTTGTTGGAGAGTTTGGTGAGTTGCTGCATGATGTTGAAAAGATCCTTCGAATTGCTGGAGTTGGTGAGGATTTTGTTTCGGCTAAAGGGCCTCTTGGAGGATCTTATGAGTTGGTGGTATTCTGTCATGCGTTCTTGTTTGGCGGTCTGGTCTTTGGTGGTCTTGCAGTTTGTCCATCATTTTTCGAGGCATCTGCAGGCGCGTCTGGCTTCATGGAGGTCGGTGGCGAACCAGGTGGCCTTCTGGGGTCCCTGTCCGTCATGGTTTATTTATTTATGAGTTTTGTATAGTGCCTGAATCACTCCCGAAGGGGTATATCTGCACTGCAGAAATGCAGGAGTAAGCTGACACTGAAGTGTCTAAAACAAAACAATTTTAAGAAGCCTTCTGAATTGGAGATGATCCGGACATTGCCTCAGTGGAGTGGGAAGGTGATTCCAATACAGAGGAGCAAGGTGCGAAAAAGCTTTCCCACCCATCCTTGACTTCTTAACTCGGGGAACCACGTAAAGGAATTTTGTTCCCGAGTGTAGATCCCTAATGGGAGTGTAATGATTACATTTCTCAGCGAGGTAGGCAGGGCCCATGCCATACACCGCCTTATGGACGGTGCAGCAGATTTTAAACTTAATGCATTTACGCACCGGGAGCCAGTGAAGCTGTTGGAGAAGAGGAAGAGAGGCAGTTTTTGAGGGGACATTTAGGGCCAGACGTGCCGCGGTATTCTGGATTACCTACAGACGGCCCAACGAAGACTCATTAGCTGATACCAGCAGAGCGTTGCAGTAATCCAGTCTGCTTAGTACCAAAGTCTGGATAAGGGTTTTCCGTGTAGAGTCTGGGAGAAAAGGGAAGACTCGCCTCAACAAACTGAGCACATGGAAACAGGTACCGACAGTGTGGGTCACATGTTCATTCATGGTCAGTTCCTGATCTAGGCGAACGCCTAGATTTTTTACGGCAGTCTTAGGCATGGGGAGGCACCAAGATCCACTGCCCACCAATCCGGTGACCACATCAGCGGAGCCTCTCTGTGTTGCAGAGGAATGCAAGCTTGTCTGCGCAGCTAGTGATCCTGCAGTGTAGTTCCTTGGCTGCAGATTTGACGTCGGTCGTGGCGGAGTGGGGGTCGTGGATGAGGGTGGAGTTGAGGTGCTCCTCTGTAACCTTGCTCCACTTCCTTTGTGGTGGGCGAGGTGTGGGCTTGTGAGTGGTGGTGGTGTTGACAGAGAAGTGTATGCTGTGGTGGTCTGTCCAGAGGGGCTGCGAGGTGTGGCTGAAGCGGATGTTGTTCCCTCCTGCGAAGATAGGGTAAAGGGTAAGTCCTGCCCTGTGTGTGGGGTTTGTGATGAGCTGCTTAAGTCCGAGGTTGGTGAGGTTATATAGGAGGGCGGTGGAGTCAGGGTCGCTGCAGTTGTCGAGGTGGAACTTCAAGTCTCCGATAAGTATGAATGTCTGTGGAGGCGATGGTGTGGGGTGCGATGAGGTCCACAATGATGATGGGGAAAAGGGTGCAAGGCCCGGGAGGTCTGTAGGCGAGGGTGCCACGAAGAGTGGTTCTAGGGCTGGGCTGGATCTGGAAGTGGAGGTGTTGGTGTTGGTGTTGGAGAGGGTGTTTCTCGTGCTGGAGGTGGAAAGTCGGAGGGAGCTCTTGTGTGTGATGGTGATCTTGTATCCATCTGGGATGGCGGTGGCGATGTCGAGGGTGGAGAAGGCGTTGGTCCAGGTTTGCGTGAAAAAGACTACGTCTGACAAAAGGGTGTCGTGGAGGTCCCTGATCTCTACGGCATATCTGTGCAGGGAGCACACGTTGAGGAGGATGCACTTTGTGACTTCCGTGGTGTTGGCGTCCGGTGTGGGGGCGGAGGCCGAGGAGGTGTGGAAGGTGGTGAAGGTTCGGCGGCAGTGATGGCAGGAAAACTGGCCATGAGTGGTGTTCGGCATCGACAGCTGGTAATTGTTGTTCCTTCCAGGGTTGAATGCAAGGAGGGCAGCTGGGTCGTAGCGGTGAGTGGTCGGAGAACCAGGGTCTCTGGCGTTGGTCGCGGTTGGGTCATGGACGGGAGCAGACGCGCTTGCCTTTGGCACGCGAGCGGTGAGCCAGCGGTGCACCTGCTGCACGGCTGCGCAGCAGCTGCCATTAAAAAGGGGAAGGGGGACATGAAAGGGGATCCAGGGCAACACCTTTATTCAGCTAGACACTAGATATGATTAAAACCTACAGTAAATGGGAATATGAGAGCAATGACTCACACTCAAATATCTATCTGCCAATATGTTTTTGCCCAACTAGATTAGCCTAAACGGTCTGGGGCATTCATCAGGGCATGTAGTCTCTAGCATGACACTATTAAGTGTGTGAGGTGTCCTCTTTCACTAAGGATGACCGTTCCTAGTTAATAAACTTAGGTTATTTTCTCTTCTCAGGATAATCTGTAGACGTGTATTCGTTATTGCATAGTAGCGCTAAGTACACTACACAGTTTCCTAAACAATAGCCACCATACCTATTTTGTGTTGATGTCTTGACAGTGAAGGGACGTATGGTGTCACACCCTTCTCCTCTCTTTAGCCTGCTGTTTTCTTCTCCAGATCCAAGAGACCCCTTGAGAGGAAGGGGCTCTTTACAGACATGTTGTATTATGATTCCGCTCCCTTTCAAAGAGTGCGCTCTTGAGCGTTTTAACCTTTGTGAGTAGAATAGGCAGCCTGTCATAGCCCCACAAATGGTGGGTGCTAGCATAGAACACTTAGGCCCACATTATAAGTTGTTCAGAATTTTCTGATCCCCGTGCAAATCCCGCTTTGTGCAAGGGTCGGAATTCCAAGTTGTAAGGTTTTTACTGCTGGGTGCAGTAAAGGCATCACCTTTCACTAAATTGTGATAGGTCAAACCTGAAGAAATTTCAAAGGAGAAAAGTGTACAGTATTTACCATACCGTGCAGATTTTGGTGCAGCCATCTCCAAAATCTGCCCAGGCCTACTGTAGGTTTCAAGGGCTTTCAAAAACAGACTGTAGGCAAGAACTTAAATAGCCTTCTGTATATAATGCATTTCTGAAGCAGAGAGGTTTATGTGTGATGTACATTTCAGATGTAAAATAGTACCTAATGCACTGCAGTACTGGCACTCCACAGGAGGCGAAATGATACACAAAACCACCAATAGCATGATGTGAGAGTGATAAATGCATGTGGGTGGAACAAAAGTCCACTCTAAATATGTTTTAAGGAACATGTAACAATAGATCCTGTAGACAGCTGTGTAGTCAAAAGAACCTAAATAAGGGGTTACAAGATGGGTGACTTTTACAAGAGAGAAGGGGGTATAGATAATAAGAACTTCAAGAGAAATTGGGGGTGGGGGGTGGTTGTGAGATGGGAACTTTTAGGGTGTGGCTGCTGATCGCGAAGAGACATGTCTTCATTTGTTCTATTTGAAGAACAGGAGGCGTATTCCAGATTCTTGAAGAATTTACGCTGTCAAGATGCAACCACTGACCAGGTTACAAACAGATCTCTTTGCCAGGCAGGCAAGCCACCTAGAATTGTTGGTGCTGTGGTCTAAATTGGCTATGTCCAAATAGAGAAATGGTTTCTGCCCCAGTCCAACTCTGGAATCAAAGTTAGGTTCTGGGCGTCTTGCTCAATGCAGCGCCCAGACCCGGGGTTCTCAGCCCCTCCTGTTTACCGCCCTCGCCCAGGCTTGAACCCTGCATGAGCTCAGCAGATGTCTTTGGTCTTCTCAGTACTCGTTTAATTGTACAGTTCACAAAGTGCTTCAGCGCCTCCTCAGGGTTAGTAGGAGCTATACAAACCTACAGTACAATACAATACAGTGTCTGACCGCCACAATCTTTGTGGGTCTCCCATAAGTTTCCAAGGGATCGCGCTCTGGAACAAAGCCCGGTGTGACCTGATCGAAGGCAACATCACATATACTATATCTAGGAGCAAAATGTATCTGACGGAAAATAAAGCGCTTTGCAGACCCTCAAGGTTGTGAAAGGATTTTTTTTGTTTTCAAAAACGCCCTCCTTTCACCATCTTGAAATAAAGAAGGCCACGGCCCGAGGCACAGCGCAGGCAGGTGTCCCACCGCTAATATTATGATAGGATTAGCCCATTTATAATAGCTCGTTTGTTTTATTTTTCCTCAATTGTTAGCTGTAATTAGAGTTCGGTATTGAATAAAAGCCCGTTTTGACCCGCGCTAATCGGATTCCGTGTTGTGACCCGAGGTCAGACTAATCCGGGGTGGTCATGTGTTTATGAACGTTTCATTGACAAGATGAGGTCTGGAGATAAAAGGGGCACGTGGGCAGGGACCCTGCGTGGCGCTGCGTCAGGGCAGCGAGCACACGTTTAGAATGTTTATTATATGCTGGTGCACATACATTGATTACTAGACTTCCAGAAAATCCTTTTTTACACAATTCATCACGTGACTCCATGTGTCCATCGTACAATTTCTGCGCTTCAGATAAATTGCACATGAATTGTGTTTTACTCAAATCCACGGTTTGGCAGGATGAAACATTGCAGATGGTACGCTCGTGTACTGTGCACGGGTGTTGCACGGTTCGACCTTTCATTGCTGGTGGAAACTGTCCACCTGAGAGACTTGGGCCCAATTACATAAAGTGAAACACCTTCCAAAAATAGAACGTACTCATTTTGTGACGCAGCGGATCTAATTTCTTAATCGATGAATACACCAGATACAGAAATCTGCACTCAGCTTCATGGTCCCTGGTTCAACTCCTGCCAGGTTAGCTCAACCTGTCATCCTTCCAGGGTCGATTAAATAATTTTTCTTTCAGTTGGTTAATGATGCACAGTTGGACGCAGTGCCATGGTGCCACTTGGTGTGAATGCAGGGCCCACTAATACACTGATTATATTTCTGTTACTTAAGTACTTTGGGAAGGTGCAAAATAACGTTCCTCCACTACAAGCCAGCCAAAATGGTGCAAAATGATTTTGATACATTTTTTGCACTTCCAGAATTTTGGACGAGATTTACTAATTCTTCACGCAATGCAGTGCAACAACAATCACATTTGCTGTGCTGTGTTGCGCGAGGGGGGGGGGGGGGGAGAGCCATATCTGCTAAGGCTGGCCTGCTGCTGGTGTTACTACCCGCTACTGGCGCACTGATCAGCTTGCTTGCACCATGCACCCAGAGACGTTTTAAGGCACGGGCAAAGTGAGCTCTGCCCCAGCCTTTTAGGGGGGCCCTGATAGATCCAGCCCTCTTCTCCACACAACCCTGACCTGATTACCTTGAATGATTTGTAAACATAGATTATTTTAAATACAATTTTCTTTTAATTTAATTTTATTACAGGTAAGGTGTGGGACTCTGACAGACATTTTGCAGAGAAATGTGTTTATGTCTTTCAAAAGCTTGCAATATTTGTTTTTTTAAAGTTCCATTTAAATCAAAATAGGACCTCACATATGTGAAACGGCAGCGAACCATGGAGATTATGTGCAATAATATTATATTAGTGAGCTACTGCAACATTACAATATTGACAACACACATCACTATCCCGGGATTGTAGATGGAAACACGTTTAGATTTTGGACCAGTCTGCCTGTGTAGTGTCAGTGACCTTGCGAAAGAGGTCATAAGAAAGCTGAAATGTGATCATAAAATCAAAACTGTTCTCAACAGGGGCCCCCCAGAGGATGTTTGGCCCAGGGCCCCCAAAATCCTTAAGATGTCCCGGCATGCACCATGGAGCAGAGAGTAGTGTGCACTGTCTAGCATAGGATTTGTACTGAAAGCATACCCGTCCAGTGCAAAGCCCTATGCCTACACAAACTAGGCTCTCAGCAGAATCACAGGCATTGGATGTGTGCTGTGCACAGCAACACACATGCAGTTTAAAAAAACACATTTCCCCTTGTTAATACCTGGTTCAAAGAGGTGTTAGTTTTTGACGCAGAGCCCATTGGGGTATCTTAGTAGATTCTGCTTTGTGCCAAAACCTATGGGTACTTGCACTGATCAAGTAACGCCCCCTTGCGTCAAAGCAGTGCAAAGGTGTTTTTGCACAAGAGAAGGGCACCTCTCCAGTGCAAAACACCTCTGGCACTGGGTAGTAAATACCCTGGTGAGACATTGTATAGCTTTGCATTACTTGGTCCCCATGCAAAACCTTAGTATATCTGGGCCTTTATGTTAAATAGTTTGTAGGAAAAAAGCCCATTTCTCCTTTCCTTTTTATGCCAGTAGTAAAAAAAAATATGACTATTAAAAGACACAGTGTAAAAGTGATCTGCTTCGTTTCTGCCTTCACATTGCTTGCTTTGCAGGCACCAAGGGCAGGTTTTAAAATAATAAAAACGACTGCTGATGCTCAGATGAGAAAAAGGGTTCGAAATTTTACTGGGTGACCTGACATTTTTGTCTGAGAAACATTGTCTAATTTTGGTTAATTCTGCAACTACTAGGTGCATTTAGAAATATTATATAGCTTATCCTTCTTTAGTTTGAGAAAACAATAATACGTATGCATTCGGTCCTAAAAGAAAATTCTAACCAGCCTGAAGTCAATATGTAGTTTTGGGAGCATGTTTTTTCTGTTTATTTGATGCAAGCAGACGGCACAGTGGGGGTCAGTCTAAGCCTGCTGTCTCAAAGAGGCGAGTCCCCTGTGTCTTCTAACTCCCCCTCAAATAGCCCTCTTAAAGGGAGGTGCATTTTGTGTCACCTCCCTTTGAAGTGGAAGCTGCTGTCTCGCTCGCAGTGCTGCAGACAGCGGCTGCTATTCACAACATACAGAGCTAACGCCAATCACACTGCCAAGTGTGAAGAAGCAGGCTGGAGCCCATCAAAGCCACGTCATCAATCCCTTCAGACCAAAGCAACATGGCGCCAGGAGTGTAGACAGAGTCAAGAACTTGTCACTTCCATTAGAGCTAAAGCAATTCAAAGAGTAAGGCGCTCTCTTCTCAACAAAGGCAGCAAGGCCCCGAGTTGCCATTTCTGGGTGCCCCATGTTCAAACTGCGATATTCTCATCACCCAAAGTACGTTTTGCATGCCACCCGTTCAGAATACCCAAGAAGTAGATTTGGCGGGAGAAAGTGAGATTGTGTTTTGTAATAAATTAGGAAATTCCCCTTTCTAAATAGTGAAAGTGGGACGAGCACACTGCACAAACATTCAAAATGCCTCAAGCTATTTTAAATAAAATAAATGAAAGATTGGATCTTCAGAGGAGGAACCTTTTGTTAATGAACAATTTATGCAGAAAGCTCTGTATGACTGCACCAGCCCCGTGCCAGGACCCGCATTTACTAAACTTCACTTAAAAGAGCGCCGCCGGAAAAACAGCAGCGCTACATTGTCCGACTGCTGGAAAATGCTAGAGTTAGATAAAGTTCCCCTGCTGATGATGTCACCAGCCCCTGCTGATGATGTAATTAGCAACGCTAGCACAGTAAATAAAGGCTGTTTAGCGTGACGTACAGCAATGCGCCATAGGGCAAAGGTGTGCTGGTATTTTGCCCAAGGGATTTGTACCCAAAGGACACGTCCCCTCCAGTACAATTTCTTGTGTGAAAACAGAGGCAGAAAGAAGCGAAGCCACGTTCGACATGTGCTTTTCTCTAAAGCACACACATAACAGTATCAAAGGCGCTTGACTTAAGCCCGATTTCACTTGGCATTAGGTTTCGAAGCAAAGCCAAGTGAGGCTATTATATAATGTATCTGGCTTTGTGCCATACCCAGGGAAGTGCCCCGGAAATACGGCTTGCTTGAATTAGCATGGACGGTCTTATATTGCACAAAATAGTTTGGCACTCGGCAAACATCAGCTTTTGGAACTTCAAAAATTGCAGCACTGCTACTTGCACTAAACCGTGCATTGAGCTAGGGGCTTGTTTATGAGAAGCTTGCGCCCCTAGAGTGTCACTTGTTTTGACGCTCCGGCAGCGTCAGCCTCTCATTCATATCTATGAGGCGACGCAAAGTCAACCTGCGCGGCTTTGCTTGGTCTCATGGATATGGAGTAAGAAAAAGCAGCGCAAATCACTGCTTTGTGGAGAGGTGTGGCGCTGCGGCCAGGGCGACTGACTCCGGAATCTGGGGATCATGGTTCGATCACCGGCAGCAGATTAGCCCA
Source organism: Triturus cristatus (assembly GCF_964204655.1). Classification (NCBI taxonomy): domain Eukaryota; kingdom Metazoa; phylum Chordata; class Amphibia; order Caudata; family Salamandridae; genus Triturus; species Triturus cristatus. The sequence goes on from NC_140589.1 coordinate 1,638,836,955, forward strand.
GCACCATGTGACTCTGGGCAATAGCTTGCTTAATCTTCCTGACGGCCCCCAGTGCCTAGAGAACCTCACGGGGGATTGTTTGCGCTTTACAAATGTGGATTATTATTATTACTCTGCATCAAGGAGGCATTCCATGGGTGTTGCAGTAGGTTTTTCCCAAGCAGCACCCATGGATTTTGACGCTGCCCCAGATTTACTTAATCATGTAAACTTTGGGTAGAACCAAAACCTTACGCTACAGGAACGTCACTTTTAACGGTGTTCCTGTGGCGCAATGCCCTGCTCCATATTTACAAAGTGGCGTTCAGCCACTTTTAGTGACTGAATGCTGCTTTGTAAACATGGTACCCTTTCTCACAGGTATCTGCGTGAAAGCGGCATCCAATGGATGTTGCTGTGGGCGTTCCACTGCAACACATGGTTTTTGGAGCGGCCCAAGATTTACAAAGATGTGTAAATTCGAGCCGATGTCAAAAATTAACGCCATGCAAGAGCAGGCTTTAGAATGGTAATACGAGGGTAATACTTATATTTCTCCTAGTTTTTGCTTTTTCTATGTGTGCTGCAGAACAAAATGCCATGAATTATTGTTTATGTGCAGGAAGTTGTCCCTTCCTGCGCATAAACAATCATTTAATAATTATGATTTTTTACTTCTATGTGTGCAGCACACATAGAAGTAACAAATCGCCAGTATTGATAGTTTATGTGCAGGAAGGAGCACCTTCTTGCTCATAAACAATCATTCCCTGCAACGCAGGCACCCTTGCACTTTGTTAGAAGAGGGCCGGCATTGGCACTAGGCAGCTAAATGTAACGCCAACGCTAGGGAACACACAGGGATGTGCTGTATTGTTGTAAATACGGCACATCCCTGCATTTTGGAAATGTTGGAGCACGGCACTGCCAAATTACTTCCTTGTAAAGCCCTAGGAAAGCGGCACTATCTTGCCCAGGGCATGTAAATTAAATACTACTAGCAGACCTGCAAGACTGATTGTGCTACCCACTTAAGTAGCACTTTAAACATGCCCCAGGTCTTCCATTGTAGCCTGTGTGCATAATTTAAACTGGCATTTCAACCTGGCAAAATAAACCTTCCACTTCACTTCATAAAAGAAACCTTCTGTCAGGCCCAAACCTTCCTTTTTAAAACATATATGATACCCCTAGGATAGGCCCTTGACAGCCCAGAGGGCAGGGTGCAGTTTATTTAAAAAGTAGTAATTTCAGGGTTTACATGACCTGGTAGTGAAAAACTCTTACATTTGTTGTTCACTACTGCAAGGCCTACCTCTAACATAGACTAACACTGGAGTTATCTTATTAAATTCAATAAGTTGAAATTTTCAAATAGGAACAGACAACCAATTCATGTTTGGTGTCCTTGGAATTGTAATGAAAAGTCGTAACTTATGGTGAAGTTGGATTTTAAATTACAATTTTCAAAATGCCACTTTTAGAAAGTTAAGAATGAAGATAAGACTGGAGCTGAATGCCCCAGACAGGAACTGCACTACCGTAAACACTCAAAAATGAGTGTAAAACATTGTATACATCACTTTAAAATTGGAGGAATCTATACACAATAGAAAACAATGTTGTTCAATTACAAATGCAGTAAACGGTTCAATCCAAAGTGAAAACAAACTCCTTCTTGCTGAAGTCGTGTTTTAATCACAATACTTCTGAGGGCTCCGAAAATTCAAAACAGTACAAAATCATCCAAATCATGTCTCAAAACAATGTACTGATGCTTGAAATATGTTCCCAATGCATTTCGGGTGAATCTATCACCCTTCTTCAGGGGATATCTACGAACAAAATGAAATGAATTTATTCACTGTGCATGTCATTTTGGTAAAGACAAAGAAATAATTAGAAATCTGGAGAGGCTAAGTGCCACAGAGGGATATAAAATACTGCGATATAAGGTAGAAAATAAGTACTCATAGCCAGTAGTTAAGAAAGTTGGCATTTTTCTGCCTTAGCAATTTGGTGCCTGCAACCTGTCTCTCGATAACATGACTGAGTGTAGTTGACAGTTGGGCTTGGTGTATTCCTCCTAGACAGGCACACACAATAGGGAGCTTAGGTTTGCCTGGATGGGCGATAACTGGCACATGGGAGGGAGGAGCTAGGCCCAGCCCCACTTACACTTGAATAAGCTGTGTCCTGCCTCCACACTAAAGGCTATATACACCCTGTAGTTAGTCTGGAGCCAGGGCCAGGCAGGCAGGGAACCTGTGCACTTCGAAGGCATGCCTCTAGAAGCCTCTCCCCACTTCAAAGGTACAACAGGGTATATATATTGGACCTCAGAACCCAACTCTTCAGTACATTCCTGGACCTATGGATACTCTGCAAGAAAGAAGGATTGCTGTGCTGCTGAAAGGACTGCCACTCTGTTGCTGGACTACTACTCTGAAGGACTGCTGCCCTGCTGTGCTGACCTTCTGCCTTCTGCCCTCTTCCCTGGATGAGAAGGATTGGACCTGCATCTCTTGAACCCAGAACCCCAGAGTGACCCCAAGAGCTAGTTTGCTGGCTTCCTAATCTGAAGCATCAGCAACAGGCTTCCAACAACTTTGCACCTGGACTCTGCCATTTGTGAGTCTACACTGCCAAGTGGTGCCACCCCAGTCCTGGATCCTTGAAAGTGGGCTTAAGGTGCTGTGCTAGCCTACTTGGATCCAGAAAAACTGGTGCATCTCCTGTGCTCTGTGGTCAAACCTGAGAAGAACCAACGTATTGCTGCTGCTGCATGGATTTGACCCATCAGAAAGACCTCATCGTATCCTATCAGAAACGCCACTGTGTGATGCCTCTTCAGCACAGACCCTCGTATCCCTCATCTTTGGCAGCCTTGATGAGGATGCTGGACTCTACATCACAGCCTCACAGCTCCTCGGAACTGATACATCGCCTCGACTGTGTGACGCATCCTTGACATCGGACTTCACATCACAAGTCATCATCGACGAGATCCTCGATGATAACGCAATACCTCGTACCACAGCCTTGCCGCTTCTCGGAAAGACGCATTGCTTTGGCTGCACGGCGGATCATTGATGCTGATCCTTGTAACGCCCTGCAAATCAGGATCTAAGGTACTTTATTCAGCAGGCCTATATGGGTCCCTGAAGCCAGCCCCCGGTCCATCGCAGTGAGCCTGCTCTTGCGACTTTGTCCCAGTCCGATGCAACCAAATATCCACAGTTCACAGTTGGGGCTTTATGCTTTATGGGGCTATTTTCACTAAAATCTTTAAAATTGGATTTTCTCCCTTTCTACTTATTGGAATCTGTCATTCTGGTCTTGTGTTATTTATCAAAGAAAGTTCTATTCTTTCTAACATTTGAGAGGTGTTTTTCACTTTTTTACCATTTGAAGTGTTTCACAAATACTATACTACAAACAGCTACGGGCAACTAAGTTAGATTTCTAAGATAGGTCCTGAGGAAAATCCGAAGATTTTGGGGTAGATGCCTCACCCACTGTGTATAGTGGCATGCTTCATCATCAGTGCCTATCAACACCCTGGTAGGATAATACCACCATAGCGGACTTAAGCAAGGTCAGGAGTTCTTATATAATCGTTACTGGATTTGGAGCAGGGATCCAGAGAAAAAAGCAATACAAATGTCTCAGGGTATACCCAAGGGAATTTCCTTTATTATTTGAGTACCATAGACATGATTAAAAACAGGTTGTGGGGGCTATTTGAGTATCCATGACTCAATTGCTCCAATATAAGCACAAATACTATATCAATTGTCTCAAAGTTAAGCCTGACCGCTCTGTGCCAAACTATCAGAGGGTTGAGCAGAGGTTAAATTAGGAATTGGCTTGTGCCCACCCTGACAAGGATGGTGGTCGTTGCTTGACCAGGGCTCACACCCCAGTCAACCAAAACCCAATTTCTTACGGAGGTACACTAAAGAATGAATATGAAATGAAACAAGCAAAGAAAAGTATTCATTGTTGCATATATAACTTGCACATGGTACTCATATACACTGAATGCCATCTAGAAAGAATTGAACTCATAAAACAAATGCTTTCATTTTCATTTCCAAAGATTTCAATATGCCCCATATCAGGTAAGAAGAGCTCACCCAATTATTTTAAAAAAAATCTGTATTCTGGAACTGGTAGTTCTCCATATAGAGTAAGTAGAATCAAAAGTTGTAGTCCTCTATATAGGCAGAGTATGATCAAAGCTAGAAACAGATCTTCTCACACCAGGAAGAAGCTAAGGATCAGACCACAGCATGAAAGTATGATTACCAGATTCCCAAGACACGGTTTTCCCATTGACCCTTTATCATCTCATTCCAACCTGTGCAGACCTTGAGACCACACACTAGCCCCTCCTGACCCCAGTTACTGCCTCTAAAGCTGTCACAACTGTGTCGCTCTCTTCTCAACTTACCGTCTTACACTGAGACATCACTCATATCATAGTCACTACTACCCTCCTCTTCTTCGGCACCAGGCCCCACTTCAACCCAGCATCAACGTAACAGGGACACAGAAACACGGATGCCGTTCTCTGAAAGATCACTGAACAAGAATCTCATGAAAACTTTGACCTTCTCTTGGAAACAATACAGGACCTCACGTGCCTTACAGAAACGTATCTCAGTGAATAACAACGCCCGACATGTCATGAAGCCAAGTCACACTAAATATGGCATCATCAAAGGCCACAGTACCAGCAAGACAGTAGAAGGCTTATCTGTCATCTTTAAGAAATCATTGAAAATCACACGCATTAAATACTTTTCCATGACTAACTTCGAATCCATGCTAGTAAGGTGCTCACCTTCTCCAACCTTTGCCTGCTCCATCCTTGTGATCAGCAAACTGCCTCCAACCAACAGAAAATGTAAGGATGCCTCAATGGATGCAGTGATAAAACTTTGCAAAATCAGCCTTATCTGTACGTTATAGTGGATGTTAAGATCTGGGCTGACAACCAACATAAAACAACAATTTCATTCCGCACATCAAACTTTGAGGCTCTTAACCTCGGACAAACTGTTTCTGTATATACTCCTCCCGCTGACACGCACTACATATAGTTTTCTGGTCTCCTGAACAGTCCCTAATAACCAGCAACTCCTCAGTAATCTGGAGTGCTCATCGTGTCATTGCCTTCAAGATCAACCTTCTGACCAACAGAACAAACACAAAGAGAACCCATAATAGCAACAGAATGCACAAACAATGGAAAATTGGAACACAGCAGCACTGAAATCCCACTTTGACAAACTCCGACCAACAAGCAACCATGTGATAACCCACCTTCTACAATTAGCTATCCACAGGCCCTAGCAGCCAGAAACCATTAAGGATGTCAAACAAACGTAAGCTCAAGAAAAGGATCATATGGAACAATGGCAAGTTAAAGACAATTATAGTGTATGTTTCTTCCAGTACCAAGACATCTTTTGGTAATCACACCCTTTACAAATACCATCAATAAAAATAATGCATAAGTAAATCCTTACAACAAGGATCTCTCCCATCTGAGTTGATGTCCTCTGTGAGAAGCTGGCCTGGTATATGATGTCCACTAATGTAAGTGGGCACCTTGCACCAGCCCAGACAACCCTTATGGTGATTTAAGAGGTCTTAGACAACCTTAGAAAGCTCTCTAAGTGGTAGCTGTGGAAAGCAGCCTTCAGGCTTAGTCCAGAAGGAGTGTAAAACAGCTTGTTTTACCATACTGCAATCTTATAGTATAGAATAAATGAATGAGAGCCACACAAAGTATTTATAAAAATGTATATTTATTATATAATACTCTCTAACACATAGAACTATTTTCTACCTGGAGAAATGCCCAGTGCACACAATACTTTAGAAAAGAAACACAGTAAATAGCACAAAATACACAGTGGACCCAAGGGGGGACCAAACTATATACTAAGAAAATGGTATAAGAACCACGACTCAGGTCAAGACAATGTCGAGAGGACATAGACGTGCTGGGGACCCAAGGTGAGTCGATAGGGACCCCATGGAGAGCGCGTCCAGTGTGGGAACACGACTGCATGCTCCGTACAACACTACGTGTAAGTCGCTTTTGGATTTTTAAACACTAAGGACCCTTCCCAGTGGACCCTGGACAAACCCGGTTGGAAGACAGAAGGTCGGAGAGCCACCCGTCCCGTGGATACCCTAGTTCCCATGTTACCTACACCAGGGAAGCCGGGTGCATACATGTGAAGTTGTGACGGAACCCGCAGTCGAACCCAATGGAGGACTTCAGGAAAGTGCCGCTGCTGGGAGAGGATAAAGTGGATTCAAGGTGAGAGGTACCTGCAAGCAGAGGGGACAGAGTCTATGTCACTCAGAGGTGACCTGGAGACTTGGAAGGCAAATGCCCTATGATGCTGGGTATTGCAGGATGGAGGACCATGACCTTGACTCTGCAGCTGTGAGGACCAGGTGATGCTGAGGAGGAACAGGATCCATGCCAGAGCTGTCTCGCAAAGGATGTCGAGTGCTGCAGGGTCGGTGTCCGGCGGGAGCACCAACAAGCCTTGGCAAATGTACCCAACACAGGAATCGATGAAGTAGCAACGTTGGGACCAGCAAGGTCCAGGGGACTCACCAGAACAGGGGAGTCAGGGAAGGCCCCAAGCAATCAGGGGATCCCAAAAGAAGCAAAGGTGACCCTCAAGTGGACACACAGGCCAGAGGCACTGGAATTGCGAGAGGACCTCAAGCAGCTCACCAAAAAAGTAGGCAATGGTGCACACGATGCGGTGTGGCTGAAGATTCTGGTCACTGGAAGTGCTCGAGGTTGGGGCTACTTGGAGCCCGAAGATCTTCTTGGAAGGAAGCCAACAAGCCTTTGCAACTGCCTCAAAATTGGTGAAAGGGCAAGGCAGGTCTCACGAGCTGTGGAAAACCACCACCTGTGTTGCAGAACCTTCCGGAGCCCAGAGGAGCTCAGGATCAGCAGACCAGTTGACTTAGTTGCGGTGCCTGCAAATGCAGGGGAGTGACTGCTTCCCTCCAAGGGAGATTCCTTCAAGTGTCTTTGATGCATCACAGGCCTTAGAAGGTTCCTGTATGATGTACAGGCACAGACGATGCAGCAGACTCGAAGGGAGACAAAGTTAGGCCCAAGCGAAGTCCAGCGAAGTTCAGGGTGCCCAGACGGTAGAAGAAGTGGTGTCTGATCTGAATCTTATCCCACGACAAATCTAGGGACCTACACCCAGGTAAGCCCTTAAGTACTCCAGGGAAAGGGTGGGGAAGATTCAAGAGACCCTCCCAGGGGAGGTTCAGGACAGGGGGGAGGTTACTCCCATGTCCTTTGTCCAGTTTCGTGCCAGAGCGGGAGCCAATGGCTCCCAGGACTGGTTTGAACTGGACAATGCACAGGGACACCAAATGTGCCCCTCTTGCTGACTGAGTGGCGCTAGCAAGCCCCATCCCAATACACTAAATACTGTCTAGGAGGTGGTCACACCTCCCTGCGACAGAATACCTATTGTTCTGCCTTCCCCTGCTTGAGCTTAGCTCAGCAGCAGGAGGGCAGAACCATGTCTCTGGTCGGCAGCAATCATTTTGTGCTGTCAGGGTCAAGAAGGCTGGTACCGGGAACACTGAGGGGCTTATTTATGAGCCCTTGCGTCACTTTTGCGCTGCTGGTGCGTCACTTTTTGTGACGCACCAGCGGCGTGAAAAATGTGCCATCTTGCGCTATATTTACAAAGTAACGCACCTAGGTAGATGCGACACTTTGTAAACCCCTGTGCCACATTATACCTGCGCCAGGTATAATGTATGTAAGGGGGTGTTCCGACGCAAGAAAGGGTCGTAGAAGTGATGCAGTGAAATCTATGAGATTTCACGGCGCCACTTCTAGGGCGCAAATGCGTCAATATCTTACGCCTGGCAGGCGTAAAACTGACGCAGGCACATTTAACATTGGACTTGCCCATGTGTATTTGACCCATTGCTGAAGTTGCATCACTTTTGTGACACACTCCAGCAATGCGTAATTTTTGCGCCTACAGATACGTCAGAAATACTGACGTATCTGTAACTCTTTGCGACATGATGCGTCATACTGTAAATATGACGCATCATTGCTATTGCAAGGAGGGTACAATGAAAAGTGACGCATCGTTGTTTTCTCACAGCGATGCGTCACTTTTCATAAATGAGGGCCTGAGAGCCTAACGGAGGGCTCTTCCAGTGCTTGGAATCATACCCCCATACCATTTATGGTGTGGGGGTATGATTCCAATATGTTTGATACCAAACATGATAGGATGCGTTGCAGCAGTTTACGAGATGATCATCGCAAAATTATGCTGTGCCCCTCTATATAGTATATGGCTGCTTCACTGACAACCCGGGAGAATGGACTCCATAGGCTGCAGGGGTGTCCTGCTCATGCAGGGGCACCCTCTCACTTAGAACCAAGCACCCTGCCTTCAGGATTGCAAAGGCCTGCTTTAGGGGTGACTTATAGGTTTTAAGTGCTGTGACCCTAGATATAGGAAACCTATATCTTTAGTAAGTGGCGTAAGCACCAACAGGCTGCAATGGCAGGCCTGTTGTACAATTTTGAATGGTCTTTCATGGGTGGCATAATGCATGCTTCAGCCCATGGAAGACCTCTGGGGTACCTATGCCTTGGGTACATGGGTACCATATACTAGCGACTTATAACGGTACCCCAGTATCCAATCTGGGGAGTACCTAAGTACTGAACATAACAATTTAGGGAGAAAGTCAGACTTGTCAAATACTGCTTAGCACCAGGCAAAAAGTGTGGAGAACCATAGAAGCAGATCCTACTTTCTTACATCCTCCTACAACAGATCTCTTCGAAAAAAAAGAAACTATTGACCCATCCAATCCAGCAAACTACAGACCAAACTCTAATGGCCCTTTTTGTGTAAATTGATTGAAAGAGCTGTCTTTACCTAACTCTTCAACTTCACTGAGGAAAACTATGTCTTGTTGGATCAACAATCTGAATTTAGACCAGGCAGAGGCATAAAAACAGCTATGAAATCCACAAAGGACAAAATTATACTTACTGTTGACAAAAATGACATGGCTGAAGTACTACTAGTGAACTTATAGGCTGCATTTGGCATGCTCTGCCAGTCATCAGACTGAAACATTGTGGTGTATATGATAAGGCTCAAAAATGGGTTGTCTCTTACCTGAAAGATAGACAAAGCCTAAAATTCCTGCCACATTTTACATCTGCACCTTACATTCTGCACTGTGGCATCTGACAGGGAACTATCATCTCTCCATTTCTGTTTAATATCTACTAAACTCTCTATCTGGATGGGATGAACTCTTTCAACCTGACTTGTCATATTTATGCAGAGAGCACACAAACCATCCAGAAAATGGGCGATTCGGAAGACCTCCTCCGCACGTTGATACTTGATGACTAACTGTATGCCATAGATTCATGGATGATGAATAACCTCCCAAAATTCAACACCACAGAAATGTCCTGTGGACAATGACACAAACACATGACCTACAAAACTATGACCACATGAACCCAAAGAACTTGATACCCCACCAAGAAAAGTGATGAACAGAGTCCACTCCGGAAGGTCCATATAGTTCAGAACCAGCCAGGTGAGGGGGGATTTTGAGAGACGAACACGAGGGAAAATTATTTATTTATTTAATTTTCCCTCGTGGCCGTCTTTCTAAAACCCCCCTCACCTGGCCCCACTGCCCCATCACTCTTACCTGCAGCGGCCGCGGCTGTTCAGAACCTATAATAACAATAATACAAAGGATGACCTTGACCCAGTCCTTACTGGCGATGTCTCGCGCCTCCTTCTTATTGCTGCAGACCCTCCTCCCTCCCCTCAGATCCATAAGGTCTCAACCTTCTGCTACAGTCAGCATATAGTTTTGAAGTCAGAATATAAAGAAATCATATACTTAATAACGGGACCTCCAGAGTTAATCACAGATGCAAGTGCATCACACTACAAATCATAAAGTGCATGTCTGTCTCTCGTTCCCCCTCTTCCATCACAGTGCGAAGCTCAGTGTCCCAAGACAAGATAAGAGCATCTCTCGGGTCACTCGTGCAAGATGTGACAATGCTTCCCACTTTGGCTCAATGCACAGACAAAACAACTTAGAACCACACATCCCGCATGCGTGGTACCCTTTTGAGCAAGTGCTTCAGTGCCAGTAAGCACTATATAAATGCTACAATACAATCCAATGTGGTCTAGCAAGCAAGTGCTACCGAGTTATGTAACCATAGCATCCTTTTCTTACAACAGGAGGAAGACTTGAGGGAAGAAGGTGCATGGTGCAAAATTATAGACTCTCATACACAATATGGGCGGGGTCCATGTAACTGACATCACCAACATCGTAAGTGTACAGCCATGGACCTTACATCCCCTCCCTCCCCAGCCCCACCCCCCAAGCCAAAAACACAATCTTAATGGCAGTGTGGCTCTGGCCTGTTTCCTGTGATTAAGGCCTCACTTTGAGATGGGCCCTTACTTTTATTGCCAGCAGGCCTCTTTCTCACTGCCAGTGCCACGAGCTTCATTTTCAATGACACTGGGGTCTGGCCTGTTGCCTGTGTCTGGCCCCTCAGTGTTTATGGCAGTGGTGCTCTGGCATGGAGCCAGTGTGTGCGGCCTGCGCTTTAGTAACAGTTGTTCCCCGTCCTGCTGCCTACGGCTCTGTGGAGGGACTTTCGAGTGGATTTCCTGTGGAATTGGGCAACGCTGCAGGGCCTGGGGCTCGAAGACCACCCTTATGCCCACCCCACCTCCCCGACAGACAGTCATTTACAAAAATAAAAATCTAACATTTTATTCAAGCACTCTAAGTAAACTGCAAGCGCATGTCATGAACTAATGAACAAAGAAATACAGCCATTCTCGAATTTCTACTCAAGAATCTTTTTTAAAACTGTTTCTAACTGAAGTTTGAGCTTGGGATGCGGTGAGATGTGGCTCTGTCAGCATCCACATATCGGTATAATAAATGGAAAGGAATTCCAGATCCGTTTGCCGCTCACCTTCCCCTTCTGCTAGTTACCTTTTAGGATTCATGGCTTTTGAATAACTGGTATTGATGTGGGGCAACGTTATTATGCACACCAGACATGACAACTAGAGTAAGGAAATCACGAGTTGTAGAAGAGTGCTGGTTAACTTACCTTAAAACACTAAAATGACAGAAGGTGTCCTTGTGACACCTGCTTCACAGGTTCCAGTTGTGGCAGGAACGATTTATGCTTTTATACTTTCCAGGTAGATGTATTGAGTACCCTTCAATTGAATAATAGAGAAAGACAGAGGAAACGCCCTGAACAGAATCACTGTTGAATAGCTGGGGGCTATGTAGCGCTTAACTTACATAAACTCAATATGTTTAAGATTAATAAATATATATTTTTCAGATTCCGACGCATCTGAACAATTAACAAGTAACCTATGATGTAAATATCCAGCGAGACATTAAAAAAATAGCAAGTTATTTCTCAGCAAGTGAACCTTATAAAAAAAAAATCATTTATAAAAACAAATTAATACATATATGTATGTACAGATATATATATACACATATTACACACACACACGCACACATATATATATCTATATCTATATATATATATATATATTACCTACTGGCGGTTGCCAGTAGGTAGTTATAGTTAGGGCCTAGTTTCCATAGGAAAAGCGTTTTTTGTTTTCCCAATAACTTTGGCGTCATTTGACGAATCTTCACGAAATTTTCATAACTAGTGGCCCACTCCGGTCAGCTCCTGTCTTGAAAATTGCGGGTTGATTTGTCAAGCGAAGGCAGAGAAAAAGGGGGTCCCAAAACGCGTTTTCCCCATGTTATTTTCCATAGGAAAATTTAGACAAAGATACAGCCCAAACTGCTGAACGGAATTACACCAAATTTGACAAAAAGGTAGGTCTTGGTTCAGAAAGCGACCTTTTTTTTTAATGGTATAAATCCGTTCAGTAGTTCATGAGAAATTAGAAAAAGAAAAAGTTTCGATTTCTAGGGACGCGGTGGATTCGCAAACCCTCCCGACCACGAGCTTCATTCTCATTGGCTGCAAACACTCCAAACCAGGAAGTGTTGGCAGCCATCTTGTGACTCAGAAGAACCGAGTCACAAGGAAACAGAAAAAAGAGGTTAAAAAACAAGGAACACCCTGACCCCCTAGGCCCACTCAGGGGTCCCACAAGGGCCCCCAGGGCCAAAAAAAGCATTTTTTAATTATAATTTCGGTGGAAATCGTGTTGGGGTCACAAATCCCGCTGAAATTTCAAAAAGCCCCCGGGTGGGGCAGGTCTCGGTGTTGAAAGAGACCTCAGCTAGGCCTACCAGTGCAAGGGGTTCGCCCTTCTCTGCACAGAATCCTCAGGTACTTAGAAGAAGTTGGCACAGAAACTGGAATAGAAAATACAAAGTTTAATAAACCTTCATGAAGTGGAATCACATTCACCCAGCACCCTGTGGTGCTGAATGAAGGTAGCACACAGAGTAGAAGAACCATGGGTCTTTTATACCCACACAGGGGCTCAGAAAGAGGGCGGTACAAGTATACATGAGAAGAGTTACATACATGGATGGTCATACAGAAATGCACAGTCAACAGTAAAGGAGGAGCTAGCAGTTGCTGACTCTGGTAGATACAACCTGATAGTTACAGACTAAAAACAGATGTGTGGACAGATAGATTCTTCTGCGCATGTGCAGAGTAGCAGAGTCTAAGTATAACCAGTCCTTTAAACAGAGCACAAGGGTAAACAAAATGGCTGCCAGAAATACAAAATGGATTTCATAAAATGTACAGGATAGCCTCTAAATACCAGATGGATTTCGCGAACGCTAATTTAATCGCAGCCAATTTACGACACCGGGGCACTGCCAATTAATTAGCGGGGCCTGCGGGGCTCCCGCAGCCCCGGGGTCAGTCACCTCCCCGGGGCTGTAAAACAAATGTGTGGGGGGCCCCAATCCCCCCATGCTGCCCCGGGAACCACCACCTCCCCGGGGCTCAATTTGTTTTTTATTTAAAACCTGTGGGGGGGGGGGGGCTCGAGCCCCCCACACACCCAGGGGACCACCACTTCCCCAGGGCACTAAATATGGAAATGCGGGGGTCCGTTATGGATCCCCGAGCGCCGGGGACCACCACCTCCCCGGGGCTTTGCACTAGTAGGGAAGGGGGCCACGCGCCCCCCCTCCTGGAGCCCTTGATGGCCCTGGTGACCACTACCCCCCAGGGTGGGCTCCTGCAGTGCCATGCGGCTCCCACCCTGCCATAGCAAACTCTAGTTTGGATTTTGGAAGCGAGAGCAGGTTTCCAGCTCTCGCTTCCAAAATCCAAAGCAGATTGCTTTTCCAAAAGGGGAGCTGCATGTTAGCAGCTCCCCTTGTGGAACAGCAATGCAGGCTCCCGCAGGAGGCAGGGAGCCGACAGGGCCGTGGGGGCATTGGCTCTCCCCCCACGGTCCCCAACGGAGTGGCCAGGCCCCGGGTGATGGGATCCCTGGGGCTAGAAGTGGTCCGGGAGGGGGGCCACGCGGCCCCCCCAAAAAAAGGAAAAGAAAAAAAGGAAAGGCCGGCCCCAGGGGGTGGGGTCCCTGGGGCCATAAATAGCCTGAGGAGGGGGGCCGCAATATATATTTTTTTAATTCAATACTGGCCATGCCCCGGGGAATGGTGTCCCTGGGCTGAAAATGGCCTCGGGTGGGGGGCCACGAGGCCCCCTTCCTGTATTTTTTAAAAAAAATAAACAAAATAGGGGCCAGGCCCTGTGGGATGGGCTACCCAGGGGCCAAACAATAGGAAAAGAAAGGGGATCACACAGCCCCGTGGTGCGTAGTAACTAGCCCACCAGGTACCTCCAGTATGCGCCACAGAGCTGCGTTGCAGAGATGTGGTCTGAAGCCACGCCACTTTTTACACCTCTCTGCAACACAGCTCTGTGGCGCTTACTGGAGGTACCTGGTGGGCTAGTTGGACCCCAAGGACCCTCAGGATTCAAGGGGACTTAATCCCCCAACTTAAAAGCACCACGGGGCGCATTTGCACAGTGGTGAAGGGAGGTTGGTGGGGCCTGATGTGACATATGTGCAAACACGTCCTGTGGCAATACAAAATGTGTCTCTCATCCCAAGGTTATATAGTGAAAGATAAAATTGGCCCACAGTGAACCCTTACATCCCGTGATAATGGTGCCGCTGTACCTGCTGCACTAATGACAGTTCCTGTTAGAGGACGCAGGAGAATACATTTTTAACCCAATCCAAAGTGAATCTTGTTTTGCAGTTTAACAGTTCCCTATAGGGAAATGTAAGCAACACTAGTAGGGGCCCGATTCCGATGTCGGACGGACCGCAGCCTGTCCAACATCGGTTTGGAACCAGAACCGAATGACCTCCTGTCATCGGTTTCAGTCCAGGAAGTAGGATGCAACCGAATCCTGTTCAGTCAAAATCCTATACTTTACAAAAGGGAGCATGCATTCTGAATGAAATGCATGCCCTCATTGCAAAGAGCAGAGGTGCAGTTCATTCCTGCACCCCGTGGTAGGCGCCTGAAGGTGCCTTCCACCGGGTGCAGGATCAACAAGGGGGCACCATATGTGCGCCCTAGGCCGCCATTCGGCAGCCTTGCACCCATGGGGGCCCTGCTCGGGGGCCCCAAAGACAAATTCCCAATGCCTTTCTGTGTCGGAAAAGCCAGCACAGAAAGGCAGTGGGAATCTGCCATTGTAATCCCTTGGTCGGAAAGAGCCAACCGAGGGATTACTGCAGGGTTTCCGAATGGTGGACGGGCTCTCCGAGCCTATCGTAGGCCATTCAGAAAACCGATTTGGATTCCCTTCCAACCAACCCCATCGAAATGGGTCAGGCGGAGAGGAATCCTATCAGCCGATTACGATGCGGGTGGAGGGCTCCAACCGACGGCCTTCCAGCCCGCATCGTGATTGGACCATAGGTATATTCTTCTAAAGGAACATCCTGAGGAACCTACATACAGTGAACTTGCTAGTTGCTCCAGCTAAAGCCCACACTCAAATTGAGCTGTCAAATTCTGATCACTGCTCAAATCCCCATTTGTGTAGGTATAAGAATTCAGCGATGTATGGTTATTGCTGCACCTGTGCAGGTTTTTCCTTGTGACTTTAGGCAGGCCACCCTACAGAAATTTACTAGGTGAAAACAGGCTGTAAATTCTGTAACATTTTTAAAGAGACCAACATTCTGCCTGTAACTCATTTTCAAGAAACCTTGAAATGGGATGTGTTTACTACACCAAGTAAATCCTGCATCCCACAATATTGGCATTTACTCTGTGCAATAAATATCTCTCACCCATTGGGCCACTTGTGGCCTAAGTGTTTTAACCATAAACGGGTCTTGCTAAGTGATATGACTTAAAACGTCTGATTGTTGCCACTCCTTTTTTACTTCAGATGAACCTCCCCTTACTTTCCATTCTCTGCACACCTCCTCTCTCAGAGCACAGCCTCCTCTAACTCCAATGCATGTTCGCCATAATCACTATTACTGTATTTCTACAAATTGCCCAGAGGCAGATGGGAACCTCTCCTTTGAAAGTCGACCTAAGAATACCTAATCTTCTATAGCTTATTTATTAATGCAGCCAACCATATACAACCCTCTCGGCCCACACTATAGCATAACAAACAGCAGTTGGGCAGTAGATTGTAGCTCATACAGACTATAATAATTTCCTTATAGCGCTTGACACTCTTACCGTCACAAAAGACAAAACTGCTATGGTCATGTCCATCACACAGTACTGTACCACTGTAGAGCAATAAACCACTCATCACCAACTTAACAGGCATTGTTCAACTGAAGAGAACTGCCAAATGCCGCTGGCCAATGGAGTACTTTCAGTTAGCTCCCCTCTGCAGGGGGGAGCTAACTGCTACATACTCTGACCACTTCTTGACATGTCACAATGATAATCGGACATGAGATGATATCAACGATGACCATCCAAGTACTATTTCTCCCTCCAATCTCTCCCTGTTCAGGACTATAAACTTCAAACAAAATATCTCATAACAGAAGCGACAACTCAGTGCAGTGCCCAGCTAACTGGATTATGATAATAAGAAATAACATAGAAGGACCTGAAGAGTTGTTCAAAGCTACCAGGTCACTGAAAACCATAAGGTGAACTACTCTCTCTCAAA
Organism: Triturus cristatus; assembly: GCF_964204655.1. Lineage (NCBI taxonomy): Eukaryota > Metazoa > Chordata > Amphibia > Caudata > Salamandridae > Triturus > Triturus cristatus. Next base: position 1,638,853,201 of record NC_140589.1, read on the forward strand.
CTTCTTCATTCACCGCACTGCTAAGCGCTGCATTCCAAAACACAAGAATAACACCTTGGTGGTCATCACGCACGCATTGAAACACTTCCCACACAGGGTCAAAACATTCTTCCAACCACACACACTACACTGTTAAGCACGCAACCCAAATAGGCAAGTGCTTTAGTGCCCCTCACTGGAGTGGTAAGGGCTATATTTATGTTGTAATGCAATATAATCAGGCAATTTCTACTGCCAAGAGCTCTTAGATTCTCCAGAAGCTAACTTCCACAAATATTTCTACTGCCTGCCCACATTCGCTCTTTCCCTCCTGTAGAGAACTGTTTTTTTGCTTTTTCTCCTGGAAGCAGGTCACCTGACTGGCAGTGGCGTAATGAAAGTTGAGGGGGCACCCCTTCCACGTACACGGAGGGGCCCCCACTCCGGATTTAATCCGGAGCTCTTGGGCCTGAGTATTGTGCTGAGGGGGCCCCTACAGCTCGTGCCCCCCCACGCACCGTGGGGTCTGCGAGAGCCTGTGTTACGCCCCTGCTGACTGGTCTTCATCAAGAATCACACGCTGATGGTTGAAGAGTTTAATAAAACATCTCGAGCGATACGTTCTGGAATTTCTCCCCCTCATGTGTGTTATATTATTAATCGCCTCTGACAGTGTAAATTGCCTGATTCCACTTGCACTGTGCACCACTATAGATGCTGGAAACAGCGCTTTCATCCTATGCTAGGGTGACCAGGCGTCTCGAATTTGCCCGGACAGTCACGTTTTTTCACCAGCTGTCCGGATAGATTTCAGGAAATTTAGCTCATGTCCCGGTTTTTAGTGAGGGTCAGCTGAAAACGATGGGGGGTAGCTTTATGTTTTGCAAAGCAGGGATAATTAGCAGCGGTTATAAGAAAGCAAGTTATTTAACAGGCATACTACTGGCTTTAAAAATGGCATTTTGTGCAGGGCCAGAATGGGAACCGAAACCGGCCCTGGCAAACTGCTCGGCCGGCCCCCTGGGGGGCGGGTCGAACTTATTCCTAGGCCCGGTTTCAGCTGATTTGGTTACCGGGGGCTGATATTGTGGGCCCCCGGTTACAAAAACGTCCCCCTGGGGTCCAAAACTGGCCCCCAACCTAGCGGCCCACCGGGGAAACGCCTGGTGCCCGCTACGGCCAGTCCGGCCCTGATTTTGTGTATATTCTTACTGCCTTTTCTGTAATTCTCTGCTAAGGAACACTCTCAGTCTGTGCGCTGGGTTGAAATTAAATTGTCATCTTTCTTTTATTTTTGGGAAATGTCCCGTTTATTGGCTTTAAAATTCTGGTCACCCTATCCTATGCGTATGGTTGTCATTGCGCTTTATAATAAGTACATGGGTAATTAATCTCCAGGAACAGCAAGAGTGCTTCACATTTGCATGAGTGACCAATTCCTCCCTCGAATGAACCTTTTGGCCCTCGTGCTGTGACCCTCTATCTGCTTAGCAGATGCGCCTGACAAGAGGCATGGCAGCTTCACGTGACGACGTCAAGCGGCGCTCATGGGACGTCAGGAATGTGCGTGCGCCTGGAGTGGCGAGACAGTAGACCACTAAGCACAAGCAAAACCTACTGAGCAAAAACAACCATGTGGCTCTGTATGAAGCCGTATTTACCCAGCGAAACCAGCTTTCATAACCCCCCCAGGAGCCAGCAAACAACACATGAAAATCAGAAAAACAAACAGGTGGGACGACCCCCCCTAGAATAACTGAGGGAGGAAAGGCTGCGGATTGAAAGAGCAGCAGAGTAAATAAAGGAAAACTGCCGGCCAAACGCTCGCCAGAAGACTCTTTAACGAGCGTGTCCAGAAAAACACAGCTCCTTAAAGGAGCCTTTTTCGGGAATGCATAAACTGGTCTGTATGCACACATGTCGAGCTGCACTTTGCTTCCCTGAATGAATGCTTCCAGTGACAAGTCACCAGAGTTGGGAGTTCTTGAAAGCAGATGCGCCCACTAATTACACAGAGGCCAGAGAAGTGTTGGCACCAGAAAAGGTGTGATAGTTCCAGAGACCACTACCACAGTTTACAAAATGGAGGCTGTAAGCAGGGCTACATTAAAAACCTGAAGTTTTAAGAGACATTTTACCTGATGTGTAAAAGAGATATGCTCGTTTGCGTCGTTCACAATTCTTACATATGAATATGCAGACGTTCACACATTGGTACTGGGTTTCTTAATATGGCGGTTGTTACAACTGAGTTGTAGTTTTGTATATTATTCTGGGTAATAGATGCTGCTTTTACTAAACTCGTATGGTATGGTATACTATGTTATGGTATGGTATGGTGGGTCACTGTAGAAATAGGTGAGGCCTCCAAAATGTGGGTCGGTGGAAACAGAATCAACCTTTACAACAGCCGCACACAAGCAGACAGCTCCCAACGGCCCTTTCCAAGAACCCCTTTCATTCCAGAACCCAAATCCCCCTAGATATTCCATAAATGAAAAGAAAAGAAACCCTGAACGTACACCATGTAACACGTCTTCCCCCTTATAACAACGACAAGAATTGCAGTACCTCCTCACAGGATATAACCAACCAGAAATACCCAGCGACCAACAAACAACAACGACAATACGAGCACCCACACCAGTGAAAAACCACCACAGGAAAACATAAAGACACACACTCAAAGGGGCATATCAACAAGGGCTTTATCTCTCCTTTTTTGGCTTTAAAAGCCAAAAAAGCAGAGATAAAACTAGCACCCTATCAACAACATGGTGCTAACATGCAAATTGGCATGTTAGCACCCTTTTACTCTACGCTTCCCCTTGCATCTCTAATGAGATGCAAAGGAGGCGTTCCAGAGTAAAATAATAGGAGAAATGTCGCTAAGCGACATTTCTCCTATTATCAAGAATATCGCTAACCCTGTTAGAGACAAAAAAAGCAGCGCTAACCGCGGTTAACGCTGCTTTTTTACGTCTGGTATTTTTCTGACTTAGCCATGATATCCTATGGAAGGAGGATATCATGGCTAAATTTGTCTGTCCTTATCAACAATCTAACGTGAGATTATCGCTGGGTTTCCAGCGATAATCTCACGTTAGCCACTTAGCGTGAGGATTTTTATCGCTATTGAGATAAGCGTTGCTAATAGCACGCTATCTCAGCGATAAAAATCCACGCTAGCCGGCGATAATTATCCTAGAGCTAAGTGCGCCTAGCGATAATTATCGCCGGTTGTTGTTGATATGCCCCAAAGATTGTTATTTAAAAAAATGACAGACAAATGAAAAGAAGCAAAACCCTTAAGATAGTGCAGGTAACACTAACCAAGGGCCAGGTTTATTAATCTTTCAAGCAACACAATGCAGCAAGGGAACTTGCTGCGCTGCGCTGCTTGAAAGGCAGAGCAGAAGTGCGCCATATCTGCTTAGATATGGTGCACTTCTGCTCTCTCATAGCGCTGGTGCACCTCAGGCAGCCTAGCGCCAATGCAGGCACTCGTACACCACAGTGCAAGGATTCCTGTGTTACAAGGAGAATTGTTTTTGTGCAAGAAGGAATACCTTCCTGCACACAAATAAATCCTGCAAAACATTTTCTTCTTTCTATGTGTGCTGCAGAATACTACCCACCAAGAAAGAGGAAATAACGAGGAGAAAAAGATTTTTATCCTCGTTATGCAATTCTCAGAGAGATTCAGCTATTTCACGCAATCCCAGGTTTAGAAACCTTTGTAAATCTAGGGGTACGTGAAATCCATGGGTGAATGCAAGGGAAGGCCATGCTACATCCATGGAATGCCTCCCAGAACAAAGTAACGCAATACAGGGCAAGCCACTGCACTACATTTTTTTACAAAGCCTTGTAAGGTGGAGCAAAACTCCCCTTACATGGCTTTGTAAAGATCTACTAGCATTTTGCATCACAGTTGCGCCAGAAACGTGGTGTAACCACAACGCAAAATGTTAGTAAATCTGGCCCCAAGTCTCTACTCTCTGCTCTTCAGGCACAAAAATCCATTCTCTCCTCAGAGGCCATACTACAGCTCTGCAGCCTTTCAATAATGCACACTCAAAGGACTTCCCAGGAACCTGATGAGAAATGGAGCAGTCTGAGTCCTTGTTAGATACACAAAGTAGTCTATAAAGTCGGGAAAACAATTACCGGCCACAAATAGGAGACCAGAAATCTGGGGTCATCCCAACAAATGGACCTCACTTTTGACATTATTATTTTTATACATTTTGGGTTTTCCTTAGCACAGACCTTACAGTTTTGAACCATTCTGCCACAATATTTTGAGAGCTGTAGAACCACAGGTGTGCAGAATGCTTATAATATTCATAAAGCATTAGATTTTGTAGAGCTGAAATGCTGTTGCAATATAAAACATTGACTGAACAAGGGAGCTCCAATATTCGGGGGCTATACATTTGTGTAGAGGTTATGGCAGTCATTTTGTTTCAAATACATTTGTGAGTACTTCTCAAGATGAGTAGCTTTTTAAATGTAGAAATTCTGTCCAAAAGTGCATTTTGAATATACATTTCCTCCCACCCATTTCACAACCTACTAAAGAAGAAAGTATGTGTATGATATTCCTGGCAGTGCAGGTTTTTTTTTTCTTTACACTAATACTGGTGTATTTAATTCTGGGTTTATGGCGTAGATCTCTCACAATTATATAGGCCTACAGATTCTATTTAGAAGGTATTATTTCATTCCCGTTTTTGATGGTAGCATAAGAAGTGGAACCCCTATGGATGATAGTTCCTCATTTCTCAGGGTATTTTTAGAGTTCAACCCATTATTACTGATAATCCCCGTAATCCCTGATTATTCGCACCCGCAGATTTAATGGGTTGTGAGATGAACACCCCTACATCAGGACACTTCTAATGATGCCCTTAGTTGTAGAGAGTAGTGTCGCTACCGAGCTCATGATTGCCTTAGGTTTGATTTTCCGTAGCCTTGTGAGTAAGGAAGTCCTTACATCTTGTCTAGAGAGATCTAGGGATTGAACAAGTGTCCGAAGGCCTTGCGCAGTTACTGGGTGTTGTAGATTCCTTATGGTACGTAGTTAGTATTGACCATTTTTGGCTATGTTATATATGTGGCCCTTTATAATGAACTTTTGCCATGTAATATCAACCCTGGTGATTTTGCTTTGTTTATTTTTGTGGGTAGATCCCCAAGTGCATTTCAGTTACAGAAAAACATTTTCTTTGCATTTAAATGCCCTACCTGTCACCTCTAAAAGGCTAGTTTCCTTGGCTACATAACCCTCCAAATGACTTCCAGAAGTTTCTTTACAATGCATTATGAAATATTGAGCTTTGGTTGGCAGTATTTACCCATATACGTTACAGTAGGTTGACAGCTCGCAAGGAAGTCATCTCTATTTGGCATTTTGAACTGGGCTGTTCCCATTGGAGCAGGGTCAAGACTGATTTGCATATGGCTGGAAAAAACCGAGGTGGCATGGTGGGTGAAAAAGGATGGGTTGGGATGCAGCCCAGAGTGACTGCCAGTGGCGGAGATGAATTCAAGCATTCTATCCATTGCTTTGTTTTCAATGCTCTAAGTGGCAAGGGTATGCCTAGACGTGGGTTCCGCCTTTACTTTGCCACTCAAACCAAGCTACACCTGGCTAATGAGCCCTAATCAAAGTGAAGGAGTCCTTGGTTGCCTATGTTCTGGTTTAGGGAGGACCTGGCTGGCAGTTAGGGCTGGACTGTTCCCATTTGAGCAGGGTCAAGACCGATTTGCATATGCTGGTTCCAAACTGAGGTGGCGTGGTGGGTGAAAAACGATGGATTGGGATGGGGCCTGGAGCGCTAGGTAGTGGCTGAGTGTAATTTAAGCAATCCATCCATAACTTTGTTTTTCGTGCCCCGGACATTAAGTAGATCCTTTCCTTTGCCTCACTTGTCACTTATTCAGGCTGAAAGCAGTATCTTCACTTTGGGTTTCTTTACTTGATTCCTACTATATGTTTCTAAAATCCGATTGGAAATTAGGAACTTTCAGGAGAACGAGGATTTTTTTTAATGCTGTCTCCCCTACATACTTATGGGTTTTACCACAGACAAAAGGTGTGGTGCTCTACTGAAATATCTATTGATTATTAGGGAGGTAACCCATACACACTACCCAACCTGGGTCAATAACGCAGTAAAAAGGATGTGGTCAAGGTAACAAAGAACTTATTTCCTGAGTGCAGGATTGAATGGTGTGCTGAGCATCTGTCCTGAGTGAAAGATTCCACGTGATTGATTCCCAGTGCTGTGCAAGCCGTTGACTTTTTGCTGCATGCTTCCACTCTTTACTGAGAGCTTAACCAGGCACACCACCACCACCACACACAGGGCGGAGATTTCCCGTAGCTGCTTTTAAGTGCTCTTCACAGTCCAGTCCTGATGAAGACCCCACAGTAAGGACACCATTCAATCCTGCACTCAGGGGTCGAAACGCAGACAACTCACAGATATCATACTACACAAACTCTGGCTACATTGTTCAAAAAGTGCTTGTCCATTAGAGCTATGTGTATTCTCAGGAACGCTTGACCTACCACAGACCGGAAAAGTTTTTATCATGCAACTTTGATGTATATATGTCACAAATACATTTTCCCTGTCCTCCACTCACACGTTACCACTTAACACCCATTCCCTTCCTGCTTCCCCTTCTGCACCAAGAGCACTGTAATATATTGCACTGAAATCATAACAAGCAACGATGTTGCCATTATTTGCGAATGCTTTGAATATATTGCACTGTAATCATAAAGAGCAACGGGGTTGCCGTTATCTACTAATGCTTTGAATACAATTTCATTAGCTGCTCTGTCTCAATAAGTAAATAAATTGGACTCTTGCCATAATGAACTATTGGTGCTTGCTACTATATATATTGTTACGTAAATAAGTTCTTTGCCACCTTGACCACATCTTTTTGTTCTGCGCTACTGAAAACTCTGGCCCAGTTTGAATGAAGCGATTAGCCGATGACTTAGTGGAGACCAAGGAGTGATAAAAAGTGAAAACTTATTCAGAGACTCTTGTTACAGAAGCGGTGCCCTTAGATGTGCACCAGAGAGATGGGTTCTCAGAGGATTTACCACGGTTCAGGCCAGCAGTATGAATCAGGGTGAGACTCGCAGTGATGAAAAGTCGACCTCTGCCAGATTCTTAAAGAGCTGCTCTAATTGCGTTCCCCTGGCAAAGAAACGCACCGTCAAGAAAGGAGACTGTGGCATTTGAGCTTGAGTTGCTCCTTCCGTCCCCCAGGGTTTGGCTGGGACCCGGCATTAAGGTTGTGCAAAGCAGTGTATTTTATTCCACATAAAGGAAGCATGATTCTCTAAAGAACTATTAAAACCACAGGAAGCACAACTAGTTTAAGGCTATTGGGTGCTTCCATGTGAAATTGGACTTTTGCAAGTATTTTGGATGTGAGCTGTATTTGCTTTGAGTCTCTTGTAAGGAAAAGCTAAGCATGATGAGCACTTGCACGCAAGATGGTCTAGAGTTAAAAGCCTGACATGGTGTGAGATTATTTGTGAGGTATGCACTCGCTATTAAATGCTTGAGTTACTGGCATCAAGTAACACAAATGGAGAAAATGCAGGAAACTCCAAAAGCTGTGGGTAAGTCAATAATCAGGAATTGCGTGGTAGTAACCTTGCGTAATTCAAACGTCGAACATCTATACCAAGAGTCCACACACCATTTTGGAACATGTGCTTCCACTGGCTTTACTCTGCTCTAGAGAATGTTAGACTTCAATGCCAAGCCCTGGCAGGTGTCGATTTAGATGGGACAATGCATTTGGAAAGCAAGTGTTGGCCCAATGACCACCATACCATTCAACACCCATTTAGAGGAGGTGCTGAAAATGCTTTAAACTCACAAGACCCAGTTTGCACACCAAGGGGCATATTTACAAGCCCTTATCACCACCACAGCGTCACTTTTAGTGATGTTGTGGTGGCGATAGAAGCTTTGCCTTATTTATAAGGCAGCGTTAAGCCACATTAAGTGGCTTAGCGCTGCCTTGTAAATAAGGCCCTCTTTCACGCTACACTTACGTGAAAGGGGCGGGGAATGGGTGTTGTGGTGGGCGTTCCACTGCAACACCCATTGATTTTGACGCTGCCCCCTATTTACAAGAACAGCGTAAATAGGAGGCAGCGCCAAAATTAAGACCAAGGAACACCTGGTCCTAAGCAGGCGAAACGAGGAGAAATGCTTTATTTCTCCTTGTTTTTGCTGTTTCCAGTTGTGCTGCGTTGTGCAGCACACATAGAAACAGCAAAACGCCAATGATTGTTTATGTGCAGGACGGTCCCCCTTCCTGCACATAAACTATCTTCTCCTCAACACAAGCACCCTCGCACTAAGGTGCAAGGGTGCCTGCGTTGACGCGAGGCTTCTAAATTTAGCACCAGCGCAGGGGGAAACGCAGGGCCGCACCATATTCTAGTAAATATGGTGCAGCCCTGCATTTCTAAAGTGACGAAGCGTGTTGTTAGCATTCTTGGCTTAACGGACCGCTTCGCCACTGTATTGTAAAGCAGCCCCCAAGAGTGTTTTTCGTGTTAACTAGACTGTCTCCACTAGAAAATGGAGTATGCACAGCCCGAGCAGGAAAAAAATACTACACTGCTACACTGATGATGGTGGTAGAAAAGGTGGGCTGCCTATGCGATCTGATTTGTTGAGTGGATCAGCATTTGCGAAGCTTTATAAACACGTGGGCAAAACTTGTTGACTTTGCCAATGCTTGTTTCTGAGTGCAGAAACCAGGAGCAAACTGGTTCCTGGCAAAGCACGTGCCCCTCCCGTGTTTCAGCCTTGTCTCCCAGAAGGCTTTGCTACTTGTCAAAACTTATGCAAGAGCCAGGCTGAAAGTGCAGCATTACAATAACTTCCGTAAGCAGCTGAGCCAATATTGTTTACATGCCCATTCCTTCAGTCTGAAGAGCTGGAAGGGCGCGATCCATCAATCCTCTTTTATTTACCTAACTAAGCAAATTTAGGGAGCTAGGTCACGTGCGATTCAATCTCGGCGTTTTGCGACGCCTCCGTCCAGGTGAGAGCCAGCGCCCAGCTCTGCCACAAAGAAAGTGTCCTTTGGCATCGGGTGTCACTGCAAGAAAGACATGCTTTGGGTCAGGGGAATCCGCCGCGCGAGCTCACCTGGAGAGGGAGGCCTTTGTGCCAGCTCACGCGCCCCCGCCCCTCTGGCGCCTCCCTCGCTGACCTGTTTGCTGACAAATATTGCTTTGTAAGTCTGAGGGCATTTCTTCCATTGACACGTGGGAAAGGAGAACCGGTTGGGCGGGACAGAGGTCAGAGCTCGGCAGGAGTCAAGCGCTGAACAAGAAAGACGTGAAAAATGAAGCTGTCTGGCGCGGGGATCAGGTGTCCTTCCTTTTGTTCGGGCCTTTGGTACTTTGGCAGGAAACTAACCACAGAGGGAAGAAAAGCGGGCGGCCCGAGCAGATAGGTATCGCGGCCTGGGAGCGCTTTGAGGAGCCCCTCTCTCTCCTATTGTCGGGCTCGCCCTTAAGGCGAGATTGGTTGAACCTTGGGCTCTGCTTTCCAAACCATGAGGCCTTATTGTTCGTCTACTCTACAATCCCATCGGACGTTACTCAGAGGTTCCCGGGCTACAAAAATCAGATCAGACTCAAGACCCTATAGCTGCACATATCAGTAAGCTCTGCGGCTGCTGCATAAACAACCTACTTACTTCATAAATGTGCTAAGTGTGGATAACTTCACAATCCGGACAGAGAAAATGTACTTCATGCATGTAAGATTTCTAGTCCAGTTTCTTGCCCAACTGCATTTTTTCCTTCACTCACATTTATAAATATGGCCATCTTATGTAAGCATGGACCCCCATTCACCCAAAGGCCAGCTCTAGCAGAATTGCATCACACCCCCATGTATCAGTGATGACATCACAAGGTTGACCCGCCCTCCCTTATACTTTAAACAGCTTTCTCTTTGCCGCTCAGTGTCTAATGGAACGGCAAGGTGTGGAGAGAACCAACAACAAAATGGGTCTCGTGCAATTGTGTTTAGTGCTTTCGGGGTCTGGCAAGTCCATAAGGCGCTTGAGGCCGCCCTTTGACCTAATGGTGTCACTAAGTTATTGTGAACAGCCTGATAACCTGGCTTTTTAAGTGTGCCGGGGGCACATTTGTAATTTGCCAAGAGGACCGACAATCATTGCACCCTTGTTATTGCCTTATATTCCTGTCCAGGAGAAGGAAGGGCAGTGCCCAGGTTCAGAAATGAAACGGGCACGTTTGGCACCACTAATTGCTCTGTAGACATGTTGGCTGTGGCCCCTCAACATTTTGAACAGGTGCTGCACAGAGCCTGGGATTGCACAGCGCCTGGTGAGAGCATGTATCCAAAACCTTTTTAAAGAGGGTTCTACCTGATTACCTCCCTAGAGCATAGTCACTTAAGGGCATGTTTACCAGATTTGGTGAGCAGGGCTGCATCACAGGGAAAGGGCAGGGATGCATCATATTTATCCAATACGGGGCATTTTTGTCCTTTCCCCCTGCCCTGGCACCGTTTTGGCAGCCTATCGCCAACGCACGCACCCTTGAACCATCATGCAAGGGTGCTCGTTTTGTAGGCAGGATTGTTTTTGTGCAGGAAGGGGCACCTTCCTGCACAAAAGCAATCCATAGATACATTTTCATCTTCTTGTGTGTGCTGCAGAATACAGTACACATGGAAAGAGAAAAAAACAAGGTGAAAAAAAGATATTTCTCCTTGTTTCGCCTCACCAGGGGAGGCCTATCTTTTTGGCGCATTCCCAGGTTTACCAGGTTTGGTAAATCAGGGTATGCATCAAAAACCATGAGATTTGTGTGTGAACACCACAGCAACGCCCATGGAACGTCTCCCTTGTGCACAGTAATGCAATATAGCAATGCATTATTCCATATTTATGAAGTCATTGAAAGCCATACAAAGTGGCGTGGCGTGGCTGGGCTACTCCAAATAACTCTGACCTCTCATTTATCAGCCACCACTCAATACGTGGAACACCAAAGAATCAACACAAACAACAAGTCTCCAACTAACAGCAGAAACACTTTCAGGATGCTGTCTTACAATAGCACCTACACAAGAATGTGTCAGAACTCACATATTCACTAATTCATCCCCCTATACATTTTATCTCAGTGTCTTAAGTACCCACTTCCGAAATCCGTCTGTGAGCTATATGCCTCTCATTCCTAAACTGTTCATGCTGTGTAAGAGAGGGAAGCTTGCTTTGTAACCACTATACTTTCTCTGTTCTGTGAGGCAGTAAAGCTTGCGCTGCTGCCCGATTGGTATCTATTCTGTGATGGGAAAGGTTTGTGCTGATGCTGCCCTAACTGTACCTGTCCTCTGAAGTTGGGAAGGTTGCACTGTTTCTGCCTAAGATGCACCAGTTCTATGAAGCTTTTGTTAGACCTGGGGCAAAACTAGTTGCAGAGCCCTGACCCAGAGACTCTGCGCTAAAGCACAGCTGCCCAACTTGACCAAACTATGAGACTTTGGGCAAGTATGAGTCTTCCCTCTGCCTCTTTTTCTATAATCTTCACATTTGAGAGCACCATTAAATAATTAAGTTCAGGATGAGCACTGTACAAAAACCTCTCTTATATATGGTATAACTGACCATAATCTTGCTCCATCAATAAGAACAATAGAGGACTTGCATAGGTGGCACTAGACTAGCCTCTTGGGTCATCCTATCCTCGATTCCAGCACCAGGACATTTCTTTCTGAAGGATCTGTGCTCCTAACTGATTTTCATTCCTTCATTCACTAATAAAATTGTCAGAGCAGAAGAGCAAAGAATATGATACCCACCAAGGATCGGAACTGCACCATGTCTTGTCAGGAACTGGTTTCAATCCTGATTTCCAAGCTTGACCAAACAGTGTGCCCCTAGGCGAATACTTTTCCTCTCTGTGCCTTCTTTTCTATGATCATCGCATCTGAGAGCACCTTCAAATAACTCACTTGTACAGCAATTGCTACTGTGTATGGTTTATTTGGCCGTAATAATTCTTTATAGGAGAAACAAGTCAACTGACATGCCTCTTGGGTCATTAATAAAACTGTCACGATGGAAATGGTTTGTTAACTATTTCTAATAAAGGCCTTTCAGTGCATTGATATGAACTCTGAGGGCCTTATTACGATGTCGGGAGAACCGTTGCAGTTTAAAAGCGCCCTACCTTAGGTCGGCGGTTCCAACTGCAACCGCTTGATTTGGATGCGACTGCCCAGAGGGCGGTTGGAAACATCCATTCCACAAAAGAAGCTTGTGTGGTTGGAGGAATAGTCCAGCAGCACAAGCTCCCATTACAGAATGGTAGGTTGCAAACATCCCTGCACCGTGTGGCAGTCACCATGCAGTGCCTGCCCCATGGTGCAGGGATGTTGAGGGGGAACCATAGGTTCCCCGATTGCGGAGGGCCAGTTGGAAAGGGGGCCCTGCTAGGGGCCCCCAAAGGCACTTTCCGACAGCCTTTTAATGTCGGAAAGTCCAATGTGAAATGGCTTTCGGAAACTGCCATCATAATCCCGACAGTAGAGCCGAGCCTGGCTCTGCTGTCATAAGGGGATTATGGTGTGTTCCAACAGGCTGACTGGCTCCTTGAGCCCGTCAGAAAGCGCCCCCAGTCACTCAGACTGCTGAATCCAACTGCACACATTGTAATGCGTCGATCAGACTGCAGCAGCAGATGGCGGTCGGAACCGACTGCCATCGTAATCGCCCACTGTGTTGTTAAAGTGAACTGTTAGAAATAGAGTCTATAGTTTCAAGTGGTTTGCACCCTGTCCAAGATGGGCTCCTCACTCTAGTCAGGGTAAGGGAATCACAGAGCTAAGATAGCCCCTGCTCACCCCTTAGTAGTCTGGCACGAGCAGTCAGGCTTATCTTAGAGGCAATGTGCCAAGCATTTGCACCCATACACACATTAACACAGTGAAAACACTACAAAGGGAGTCCAGACCAGTTTCGAAAAATAGCCAAAATTTATCTGAATAGAATCAAGACCAAAACGACAAAAATCCAACATACACAAGTCAAAATATCACTTTTAAAAGGTTAAGCAAGTTTAGTCCATAGAAATCAATGGATGCATTTGTTTTAGCACAAAGAACCTTAGATGCGTCAAAAATCAAAGACGGTGCAAGGCGCAGGGAAGGCGAGGTGCTGAAAAGCAAACCGCATGATGCATTGGTTCCTTTATACACAGGGGAGGTGATGTGTTGATTCCTTACTGGCAGGGGAGGTGATGCATCGGTTCCTTAGTGTTGGGCAGGGTAGGTGATGCACTGGTTCCTTACTGGCAGGGGAGGTGATGCATCGGTTTCTGGACACACAGCCTCAGTTCCTTACTGCAGCGATGTGTCGATGAAGAATTGGCGTCGAGGGATGATGCGTTGAAAATCCAGATGCACTCTGTTGATGTGACAGTGGCGATGCAGGTTCTGTGTTGATTTCACAGCTGCAAAGCAGGCAATGCATTGATTCCTCAGCCGCAAAGCAGGTGCTGCGTTGGAGTTGGAGCAGGTGCAATGGATGTCAGTGACACAGTGCTCAGAACTCACGCTGCGGTGATTCTTCTGACACGCTGTGATGGCAAGCTGGGGCCTGTGGTGCAAGCCGTGGTCAATGCTTCTAGTAGGAACCATGCTTCGGTGGAAGCAGCTGTGTTTTGTTTATATTTTGCAGGAATGCATTGAGGAAACAGGCGCTGGGAGTCGATGCATGGATTTTCTCCTTAAGATCACCATGTAACACTTCAAAGGGCCCAGGAATTGGATTTGACACCACTTGGCAAGTCAGGACTCTCAGGAGAGGAACCCAGGCACTGGTAGGTGAAGTATTTGATGGCCCTGAGACTTAACAGTAGGCAAGCACACACAAGTTCTTGGAGAAGCTTGGAAGCAGGATACAGTAAGCACAGTCCAGTCCTTTAAATCCCAGGACAGAAGCGCCAACCAGCAGGCTAGCACAACAAAGCAACAGGCAGAGTGGCAGTCCCTCCTATAGCATCCAGATCTTCCTCCTGGCAGAATGCCCTCAGTACAGAAGTGTTCTGATTTTGGGTGGCAGAGGTCCAGTACTTATACCCCTTTTTGCCTTTGAAGTAGGAAAACTTCAAAGGAAAGTCTTTGTAATGCACAAGACCCAGCCTTTCCCTGACCTGGCTCCAGACACACTACAGGGGGGTGAAGACAGCTTTGTCTGAGGACAGACACAGCCCTATTCAGGTGTCATTGACAACTCCTTCCACCACTCTAGCTCAGGAAGGCCCATCAGCCTGGTTATGGGCCATTAGGATATGCAGGGCACACATCAGCTCCCTTTGTATGAACGTCTAGAGCCTAGGTACTCAAAGTACGGCGCGCGGGCCACTTGCGGCCCGTCATCCCTTTCTATGCAGCCCCCATGTGGAAAACGCGATACCAAAGGGGATGATGGACGGAGCGTATGAGCAAATCTAACACTCACCCCCAGTCAACTGATCTGGGTTTAATCCATCATCATTCTTTAGCTCACTCCACCACCCCAGTTCAGACATGGCCATATGCAAATCAGTCTGACCCTGTGCCTCATGCAAACAGTCCAGCCCGAACCGCCATGTGGAAAACAGCAGACACAGTCACTATTCTGCCTGTTCATTGTTCCTCGGGGGCTGCATTCACAGTAAAAAAAAAGAAAAAAAGCATCTATAGAGCATGCCCCAAAAATGTGTGTCTCGCCTGCTCACCTGCGCTCTCCCCGGCATAGAAACATCACTCGCTTGCGGCCGGCAGAGGAAAAGGCTTTAAAAAAGGGCATGCAGACGACTGGCTTTCTTTTCCAGCCCAGCAGTGCGGTCTTACCTGCCCTCAGCTTTTCCTCACCACCTGCTTTTAGCTCCACAGCTGCACATCATTGGAGATGGGAAGTGCCCGGAGAACAATGAAGTGGGGACAGGGTGGTTTTGATGAAACGAGGGCAAAAGTCCCAAGGGTGCAGAGATTGTGATTTAAGGAACCATATGCATAAGTTCTAACATGATTAGTATTAAATTCCAATATTTTTAGTATTAGTGATGGATTAAATGTGTTTACTTGGTCCGTTTTTTAACTTTACTTTTTGTAGCCACCCACACATCGTTTTTTTTGGGGGGGGGGGTTGAACTTATTTCTAAAGGAAGTGTAGGAAGGTGGAATCTGACTATATGGTTTCCCCCATTATTTTCCTGGTGTTTGAATGGTTTTTGACTAGTCTGTCTGGGATCCTGCTATCCAGGACCCCAGCATATATGCTTCCTCGCTAAACTGATGTGAGTACCCTAGGTACATACCAATTGGATACTGAGGACACCCTATCAGCCCCTTGTAGATGGTACCCTAGGTACCCAGGGCATAGGTCCCTCAGAGGCCTACCAGGGGCTGCAGCACTTGTTGTGCCACCCATGGGACAGCCATACAAACTGACAACACCAGACCACTACTGTAGTCTGGGTAAGGTGGTGCTTGCACCCCTTACAGGGATATAGGTACCCTGTATCCCACTTAATACCACACATATATCCTCATAGGTCACCCCTAAGGCAGGCCTTGCTAATCCTACAAGGCAGGGTGCTGAGATATGTGTGAGGGGGAACCCCTACCTGAGTAGGGCCCCTCTGCAACCTTCGTAAAACTATTGCTGGGTTGTTTGTAGTGCAGCTATACCATATACTCTTAACCGCAATATAAGTAATCGCGATAGCGTGATAACTTGAGAGTGGCTGCACAGAACCCTGTCGTGTTTGGTGTCAAACATGTAGGAATCATACCCCCAATCCAACCATGGGAGTGAGGGCATGATTCCCCCCTGCTAGAGGGGTGATATGGTAAAAGCAGCAGATTTTAGACACCAATTTAAAAGTGCACACGTAGTACAAAATGGATGCTACCCGCCACCCACACGACTCTTGCTGCCTGTTGCTGGGCAGAACTCCAGCCACGGCAGCTGGACAATAGGGATCTTGTTGCAGAGAGGTGTTCCCACCTCCCCAAACAGACTATGTGGATTGGAACTGGGTGGGTGCACCATAGGATGTCTTTCAGACTTGCACGTAGGCTTCTCCAGTGCCTACTTCTGCATACACGGCCTCAAACCGGTTCAGGGGCATCCTGTCCCCTGCCCAGGCGGGAAAACACACAAAGGGGAGAGGGTGTAGCCACCCTTTCCAGCCTTAACTCTCATTGATGGGCTCTGATTCAGACACTCCCCTAATCTCTGGATAAAGGTGGATGCAGGGTCCCCAGAGCCGCAGATTAATCTTGGACTTCACAGACTTGAACCTTCGACTTGCTGCCGCACAGCTGAATGAAGAAATCTCCCTTGGGGTAAAGGAGTTACCCCCCTGATTGGCAGGCACCTGAAACACTGCAAGTGACCCGGTTGGAACTCTACTGCTCCTACGGACATCGAAGACTTCTGCCTACCCTGAGGTGGGTTTCCAAGCAACTCAGAGGCCAGTGAGTGTGCACAGCAAAGCTCAGCACCGTGGACCCTGTGGGTGCCGAGATCCCCAATACCCCAGGACACCGGCCACCTCTTGCACAGCACACAACCCCGACCAGTGGGGAAGTTGTGCTTTGGCCCATTATTGAGCCAACCTCTCAGCATTATTTGTGCCAAAGGACGACGCTCCAGCCTGCTCCGGCGACCCGTGGGCTCATCTTTACGCACTCCAAATTGCCTCCTCCCGCGGTCCCTTGTCTCTCAACTGGTGGGCCCTAGCGGAGGTCAATCTTTACTTTGAAGGGCTCCCCTGGTTGCTCCAGGCCTGCTCTACAGTCTCCTTGCTGGAGACCTTGTAGGTCTGCACCGTAGCTGTTTTGTGATCCTTGTGTGGGTTGCGGTTGCCAAGGCTTAGTGGATCCCATCCGGACACTAACACCGCAGCGGCCTTCATCCTTTGTGGGACAGTCGCCCTCCAGAAGCTGGCCTTCCTTGAAGCCTCCTGGACCCCGTGGCTGCTGATCCAAGCTACCCATCTTCCACCTGGAAGCACCCGACATTGAAGGGCTCTTTCTCCTGAGCCCCCTGGTCACTGTGCCGTGACCCAGACTCTGTCCCCTCTGCTTTCAGGTCCTTACCTTCAAGATCTACATCTTCAATCTACACGACATCGACAACGCTTCACGCCAGCAGCAGTTCTTCACCTTTTTCCATTGAAAACGAGATCACGACCCGACATCGAAAACGACCTATGCACCCGGCTTCCCTGGGGCAGGTAACAGTGGTACCTCGGTACTGTCGTGGGTGTGGGCCCTCCAAGAGCTTAACTCTAAGCTGCTGAACTTGAACTCCTGCTAGAAGTGTTTAGATTCTTGCAATTTCCAACCGCGACATTCTCCATAGGGTTTAATAGAGATCCCGACAGTAGTTTATACCACTGCACGCGTCTCCCGTGAGTCCCCTTCCTCACTACCTTGGGTAGTTTGGTAAGGGGCCAGCGACCCTAAGTGCCCTAGGCACTGTCTGTAGAATTTTCGTGGTTCTTATACCACTTTTTTAATATATGGTTTGGTCCCCCCCTGGGGCCCTATGATTCCAGTGCTATTTATTGTAACTATCAATGCTTACTCTTTCATTTGGTTATTCAAGAGGTTATCTATGGTAAAAAAATAAGCTTAACACTCCTTCAAGACTTAGCCTGAAGGCTGCTCTCCACAGCTACCACTAGGATAGCTTTCTTTAAAGGTTGTCTTTTAACTTATCACCATAAGAGTTGAATTGGACTGGTGCAAGGTGTCCCCTATAACTAGTGGACAGCATATGCCAGGCCAACTTCTCACATTGGTGTGCAGCGGTTGGATTCAAGCTTGCCATTGTTTTACCAGATAACAAATTGAATTTCTAAAGTGAAAGCCACTTTGGTACTAAAGGTACATATAAATTTAGCTTAGAATACAATAAGTTCTACTGAACTTAGGAGTTGTGTGTAGAGGACTTAGCACACCTTGACTACAACTCAAGAAAGGGGTCAGTAGGCCACACCTAGTGTAGGTAGATGCAACAATCCACTACACTAGAAATGTCTTCAGGATCAGGAGCCCATAAAGCCCTGGAAGGACCTTCAAAGGTCCCAGTCGACAGGTATGACAATCTCACTTTTGCTGAGCTTAGGGAGATGTGCACTGCTAGACATTTGAAGACAACCAAAGGTGCCAACACTCAACGTCTCAGAGAAATTCTGCTCATTGCAGACTTCAAGCAGACTTTAGTGTCTGATGGGGTAGACAGGTTGGGTGGGCATCCCACAGAAGAGGACGTCCAAGTGGTGGACTCTGATGAGGACCAGGAAGAGGAAAATGAACTTGACCTGGATGAACCAGACCTCTCACAACATGGAGGTAATGGCCCAAGGGGCACTCCCTCCATCCCTAATGGGAGAGTGGTGGATCCAAACAGAAGGGACAGATACCCCTCAGAGGAATCTAACCATTCTAAGAGATCCACAAGGACCTCTGCCTCTTCTCAGAGAAGAGAGTCCTCCCAAGAGAGGAAAAGCAGACTGATCATCCAGTTTGAGCAAGCCAAGCTTCAGCTCAGGAGAGAACAGCTAGCATTAGACAGGGAGTCCCTAGAGCTTCAGAAAGCTTCAAGAAAGTGGGGTCTAGAGACCCCTGGTGGCAGTAATAATACCCCTAGAGTTAGAGAGAAAGCTCTTGATCATAGGAACCTGCATAAGATTGTGCCCCCCTATCAGACAGGGGATGACATCCATAAATGGATCACTGCACTTGAAAGGGCCTGTAAAGTTCAGAGGGTCCCAGTAGATCAGTGGGCAGCAATCATATGGCTCTCCTTTGCTGACAAAGGAAGAGACAAGCTCCTCTCTGTTAGGGAAGAGGATGCAGATGATTATTATATCTTGAAAAATGCTTTAATAGATGGGTTTGGTCTAACCACTGATCAATACAGGTTAAAGTTCAGAGATACCCAGAAAGCACAAAATCAAGATTGGGTAGACTTTGTAGATTGTGCTACCAAGGCTCTGGAGGGTTGGTTAAATGGCAGTAAAGTAAATGATTATCAAGGATTATACAATCTCATCATGAGGGAGCAGATCCTTAATAATTTTCAAATTCAACTCTTACACCAGTACCTGGTAGACTCTGATCTGACCTCTCCCCAAGAATTGGGAAAGAAGGCAGACAAATGGGTCAGAACCAGGGTTAAGCCCAAGAACCAAGGTGGCGACCAGAAGAAAGATTCCACAAAGCCCAAAGAGAAAGGTGAGGATAATAAAACAGAAAAGTCCTCTGAAGGGCCCCAAAAATCCAGTTCTGGGGGTGGGTCCCAAAATCCTTCCTCCTCCAATAAGAAACCATATTGCCATGTGTGCAAGCAACCTGGCTACTGGAAAACTGACTCCAGTTGTCCAAAGAATGGCAATAAAGAAAATGTTCCTCCATTGCAGCTCCAACACCTCCTGTTACTACTAGTAGTAATTCCCCAGGTGGTGGGAGTGCACCCAAAAACTTAGTTGGGCTTTCTAGGGGAACTCAGGTGGACTCTGGCCTAACCAGGTCCCCTACACAAGCAACTCTACTCTGTGATGGTGGCATGGGGTTTGCCAACTTTACCATGAGTCCCAATATCTTGGGCAGGTACAGACAATAGCCCATGATCAATGGTCAGAATGCTGTGGCCTACAGGGACACAGGGGCTAGTGTCACCATGGTGACAAGGACACCAGTGCCCCTAGAACAGCTTTTACCTGAGTTTAGATACCAGGTGACCAATATTGATGGAATTAGGACAGACCATCCCATGGCAGTGGTAAATCTCAGCTGGGGAGGGGTCACTGGCCCAAAGAGAGTGGCAGTGTCCCCAACCTTACCTGTAGATTGTCTACTGGGGAATGACCTGGAAATCTCAGCCTGGGCTGAGGTAGACCACAATGCCCATTTAAGAATGTTAGGCATCCCTGAGAGAGTGGATGGGACCCTGAGTGCCTCACTTCCACCCCAGGGGAAATTAAAGGGAGTGAAGCCTGAAACAATTGATCACTCCACCCAAACAGAGAGCATAGGGGGCGAGGAACCGTCCTCCCCCACCAGACTAAAGGTAAGGGTCAGCTTTCTAAGGGAACCGATCCTGCCCCTTGTGAATTAACTGCCCCAGAAGTGATCAGGCCTGTCCTGGCCACAGCTCTGATGGCAGGGGATCCTTCCAAGGTGGTACCCAGTCTGGAGCAGGTATCCTGCCCCTCTCTACCCTGCCTCAGTCAGCCCAGGGCTGCAGAGATCCGGGAGGTCAGTGGACCCTTAGTGGGCCCCTGTCCAGAGGATCCCCCTCATCAGCAGATTGGGGACACCCAGCAGAGTAGTTCTAGCCAGGTGAATATTCCTCTACAACCCAAGGGATCCCCCCTTACCCCTAGGTACAGGTACCCCCCAGATGGACTCTGTTGGGCACAGGGAAACCTGGGGCATAGTTGCCCCAAACCTTCCAGTGCCCTCCACTATCCCAACCAGAGGGACCCAACCCCCAGCTGTAGGCAGCCAGAGGTTGACCCTTAGGGCAAGATATGACACAGTCATGGACAGAAAGGCTTCCATGGTTACCAGTGGCCTGAGGAGGTTGAGACCACCCCAAATAGGGCCTCACTTCCAGACTCAGACACCCCACTAGTCTGCTTCTGTACCAAAACCCAATGCAGGTAATTCCCCTAGACTTTGGAGAAACTCTAAAACCCCTTGGGGTAGGATTTCCCAAGTGGACCATGAGACAGGGAGCAACCATGCTAGTGCAGGTTCTTCCTTATATGGCCACTCAGGAAATAAAGGCTTATCTGGACAAGGTTAGCCTTATCTCCTTTCGTTTGGGGGGGGGGGGGGGGTTATGTAGGAAGGTGGAATCTGACTATATGGTTGCCCCCATTTTTTCCTGGTGTTTGAATGGTTTTTGACTAGTCTGGCTGAGATCCTGTTAACCAGGACCCCAGCCTATCTGCTTCCTCACTAAACTGATGTGAGTACCCTAGGTACATACCAATTGGATACTGAGGACACCCTATCAGCCCCTTGTAGATGGTACCCTAGGTACCCAGGGCATGGGTCCCTCAGAGGCCTACCAGGGGCTGCAGCACTTCTTGTGCCAACCCTGGGACAGCCATACAAACTGACACCACCAGACCACTACTGTAGTCTGGGTAAGGTGGTGCTTGCACCCCTTACAGGGATATAGGTACCCTGTATCCCACTTAATACAACACATATATCCTCATAGGTCACCCCTAAGGCAGGCCTTGCTAATCCTACAAGGCAGGGTGCTGAGATATGAGTGAGGGGGAACCCCTACCTGAGTAGGGCCCCTCTGCAACCTTCGTAAAACTATTGCTGGGTTGTTTGTAGTGCAGCCATACCATATACTCTTAACCGCATTATAAGTAATCGCGATAGCGTGATAACTTGAGAGTGGCTGCACAGAACCATGTCGTGTTTGGTGTCAAACATGTAGGAATCATACCCTCAATCCAACCATGGGAGTGTGGCAGGATTCTCCCCTGCTAGAGGGGTGATATGGTAAAAGCGGCAGATTTTAGACACCAATTTAAAAGTGCACACGTAGTACAAAATGGATGCTACCCGCCACCCACACGACTCTGGCTGCCTGTTGCTGGGCAGAACTCCAGCCACGGCAGCTGGACAATAGGGATCTTGTTGCAGGGAGGTGTTCCCACCTCCCCAGACAGACTATGTGGATTGGAACTGGGTGGGTGCACCATAGGATGTCTTTCAGACTTGCACGTAGGCTTCTCCAGTGCATACTTCTGCATACACCGCCTCAAACCGGTTCAGGGGCATCCTGTCCCCTGCCCAGGTGGGAAAACACACAAAGGGGAGAGGGTGTAGCCACCCTTTCCCGCCTGAACTCTCATTGGTGGGCTCTGATTCAGACACTCCCCTAATCTCTGGATAAAGGTGGGTGCAGGGTCCCCAGAGCCGCCCGCAGATTAATCTTGGACTTCACAGACTTGAACCTTCGACTTGCTGCCACACAGCTGAATGAAGAAATCTCCTTTGGGGTAAAGGAGTTACCCCCCTGCTTGGCAGGCACCTGAAACACTGCAAGTGACCCGGTTGGAACTCCGCTGCCACTACGGACATCAAAGACTTCTGCTTACCCTGAGGTAGATTTCCAAGCATCCCAGAGGCCAGTGAGTGTGCACAGCAAAGCTCAGCACCGTGGACCCCGTGGGTGCCGAGATTCCTAATACCCCAGGACACCGGCCACCTCTTGCACAGCATACGACCCCGACCAGTGGGGAAGTTGTGCTTTGGCCCATAATTGAGCCAACCTCTCAGCATTACTTGTGCCAAAGGATGACGCTCCAGCCCGCTCCAGCGACCCGTGTGCTCATCTGTACGCACTCCAAATTGCCGCCTCCCACGGTCCCTTCTCTCTCAACTGGTGGGCCCTAGCGGAGGTCAATCTTTACTTTAAAGGGCTCCCCTGGTTGCTCCAGGCCTGCTCTACAGTCTCCTTGCTGGAGATCTTGCTCAAACCTCGTGGGTCTGCACCGTAGCTGTTTTGTGATCCTTGCATGGGTTGCGGTTGCCAAGGCTTAGTGGATCCCATCCGGACACTAACACCGCAGCGGCCTTCATCCTTCATGGGACAGTTGCCCTCCAGAAGCTGGCCTTCCTTGAAGCCTCCTGGACCCCGTGGCTGGTGATCCAAGCTACCCATCTTCCACCTGGAAGCACCCGACATTGAAGGGCTCTTTCTCCTGAGCCCCCTGGTCACTATGCCGTGACCCAGACTCTTTCCCCTCTGCTTTCAGGTCCTTACCTTCAAGATTTACATCTTCAATCTACACGACATCGACGACGCTTCACACCAGCAGCAGTTCTTTACCTTTTTCCATTGAAAACGAGATCACGACCCGACATCGAAAACGACCTATGCACCCGGCTTCCCTGGGGCAGGTAACAGTGGTACCTCTGTACTGTTGTGGGCCCTCCAAGAGCTTAACTCTAAGCTGCTGAACTTGAACTCCTGCTAGAAGTGTTTAGAGTCTTGCAATTTCCAACCGCGACATTCTCCATAGTGTTTAATAGAGATCCCAACAGTAGTTTATACCACTGCACGCGTCTCCCGTGGGTCCCCTTCCTCACTACCTTGGGTGGTTTCATAAGGGGCCAGTGACCCTAAGTGCCCTAGGCACTGTCTGTAGAATTGTCGTGGTTCTTATACCACTTTTTTAATATATGGTTTGGTCCCCCCCTGGGGCCCTATGATTCCAGGGGGAACAGCCATTACAACGCGGTTTTTACCACGCGCAGCCTTTACATCGCATGCATTACAACGCATGCGATGTTTCAACGCAATGCCATTACAACGCAAGTCTTTACATCGACTTGCGCTAGATGGCGTGCTAACATTACAAATAGTGTAGTTTACTATCCCAACACCTTCCCTACTGTTAAGTGGACTGGAGTTGGAATAGTAAATTACACTTTTCTAATGTTAGCACGCCATCTAGCGCAAGTCGATGTAAAGACTTGCGTTGTAATGGCATAGCGTTGTAACATCGCATGCGTTGTAACGCATGCGATGTAACTGCACGCGTTGTAATGACACGCGTTGTAATGTTGTACATCCTGATTCCAGTGCTATTTATTGTAACTATCAATGCTTGTTTGAATTCTATCTTTACTTCCAGTTTCATAAAGAGACTAGTGGGATTATTCTTAGAATAAATACATATATTTTATATATATAACTGTGTGGACTACTCTTTCATCTGGTTATTCAAGAGGTTATCTATGGTAAAACAATAAGCTTAACACTCCTTCAAGACTTAGCCTGAAGGCTGCTCTCCACAGCTACCACTAGGATAGCTTTCTTTAAAGGTTGTCTTTTAACCTATCACCTTAAGAGTGGAATTGGACTGGTGCAAGGTGTCCCCTATAACTAGTGGACAGCATATGCCAGGCCAACTTCTCACAGGAAGTTTAGCTTATATTAGGAACAGGGCTCATCCTCAACATACAACTGCATTCAGTCCGACCCTGCTTTGCAGAAGCATGGTGGTGTTCCTTTGCAGGTTTCTCCAGATGTACACAAGGTATGATGGTCAAAGAAGAAGTAAATATTGGTTTGGGCTGTTTTGAAAATCCACATAAAAGATAAAATGTGCGGTCATTTAACCTAGAAAGTATTGTCAAGCACATTAAAAAACACATGTTGGCTGTTGGCAGGAAGGAAAGCTGTGGTTTCTTTTAATGATGATGGTAATTTATATTTTTCTACCTCGTTTTCAGTAGCCAGTTTAATTAACCAAGCAACATCAGTGTGTTTGGTTTTTCAAGGACAAACTTTTTCAATAGGTAGGCAGCTGAGCTTGTTGTAAGAGCAGGCAAATTGATACAGCACTGCTAGCTGTCTCGCCCATCAGTCATGGCACTCTGCCCTGGGTAAGCCCAACCTCTGAGTGTACCTTCCTAGACCATGTGATCTGTGCCCGCAAAAAACTTCTTGGGCACCTAAGTGAAACATTGCAATAAACAAACGAGCAGATTGACTGTGGCACACGTGGAAGAGGGTGGTGCCTTGCCCTGTTGTTTTCCGATTCTGCACTGTCATGCAGTCTCGGCTGTGTGCTCATTCCTAATGTGCTTGCACAGGCTACTCCAATGCTGCCTTGAATTCATTTAGTCTTTAACGGAACACAAACTGCAATATTTACTGTTTTTCTCTGTACTCAAATATTGTCTGTTATTGCCACACAACTTGCATTTTATCAATCTTATAAAATTGGAAGCCTCGGTGTGTCTTGTTCATAATCTATGATCTGTACATGGGGAGTTGAACTCCCTAGATGATTCTCAGACTTTTCACGCTGCCCTGTGCACTGCCACAAGCCAACCTCACAAACACACAAAGCTCGCACCCAACTCCATTTGAAAGTAGCAAAGGGGATTGCTATAAATCTGCAACTGAATACAGTACGCACTCTTAGAACCATGCCTCTTGTTATAGCATTGCGCATTTTGGTGCTGGTTTCCACATCACCACACGAAAATGCTTTATCACACATTATAAAGCACACGGTGCAGTGCAGCAGCTCAAAGCGTGGTTGCAGGTTTTTAGCTAGCAGCCTGTTAGTCATCAGAGTATGTGAGCCAGCATAGCTCTAGATGTGGCCAGTTTGCAAAGCTGATCTGAGTTTTAGCCTGGCTAAGTTGTTTACTTTCATTAAAAACACGATTGTTTCCATCTTCTTAGAATCAGTTATGGTGCTACCATCCCTATCTCACTTTTAGCGCCGAGATGCCTAGGCAATCGAGCGCTCTATAAAACCATATCCTATCCTATCCTATCCTACTTAGTTAAAATTCAATAACATACAACAGTTTATTTAAAGAAGCACTTTTTGAATTCCATGCATGGTTTCACTCCATGCGGTACAATTTGCCTACCAAACACTTCACCATGCCATGTCCCGCTCAACTATACCCCGCCCCGAATCACCCTGCTCCAACCACACCCTTCACAGTCATCTGTGTGGCACCCCAGTGATAACCCAGATTGTTCATTTCTGCCCCTGAGGAAATGTTTGTGAGTACCTATGCTCTAGGGTGAATGCACAAAAGCCAAACCCTCAGCCAACCCAGACGTGTATTCTACAGACAGACAGAAGCACAGAATGGTTAAGCAAGAAAAGGGCCACTTTCTAAAAGTGACACTTTCAAACACTCAATTCAAAAAACGACTTCAACGAAAGATGCATTTTTAAATTGTAAGTTCAGTGACTCCCAAACTCCAAACCTCTATCTCCTCCCAATGGGAAATTACACTTAAAAGATATTTCAAGGCAATCTTCATGTTACCCTATGGGAGAGATAGGACTTGCAATAGTGAAAAACGAAATTAGCAGGATTTCACTATTAGGACATGTAAAACACACCAGTACATTTCCTACCTGTAAATACACTGCACCCTGCCAATGGGCTGTCATGAGCTTACCGTAGGGGTGACTTACATGTAGTAAAAGGAAGGGTTGGGCCTGGCAAGTGGGTGCACTTGCCAGGTTGAAACGGCAGTTTAAAGCTGCAGCCACAGACAATGCAGTGGCAGGTCTGAAACATGTTTGCAGGTCTCTTCATGTGGGTGGCACAATCAGTGCTGCAGACCCAATAGTAGCATTTGATTTACAGGTCCTGGGCACACCTGGTGCACTTTACTAGGGACTTATTAGTAAATCAAATTTGCCAATCATGGATAAACCAATCACCAATATGTTTTATACAGGTGGTACTTACACTTTAGCACTAGTCAACAGTGGTAAAGTGGCCAGAGTACTAAAACCAGCAAAAACAGATCAGAAAGAATTAGGAAGAAGAAGGCAAAATGTTTGGGGATAACCCTGCAAAAAGGGCAAGGTCCAACATGAACCAATCCAGAATACATCTTTTTATGTAAAAGTTCACATCCCAGCTATAAATAAAGTGTCAGTCAGTGAAACTTGCAGCAGGTTAGGAGTATAGGAGGTCCAGTATGAGCGAAGAGCTGCTCTTCTCAGCCTCCACTGCGCTGATTTTCCAAACAGAATGCAACACAGACAGAGCTTCTCAGAATTATGGAACACGGCTGTCAGTGCCTCACTACCTCTTCCCTGGTGGCAGTAGCGGATGGCACGGATCAGGGGGCGGGGGCAAGAGGGGGGGGGGAGTTAAAGGATTATAAAAAAATGTAAAAACTTACCTTACCGCCCGTCTTTTCATTGTCTCTCCTCGGAGCAGGAAACAGGCAGCCAGGCTCCTCTGACAAATCACAACGCTGCAATGCAGTGTTGTAGTTGGTAAGCACCCAGGCTCCCCTGGCCAATCACAACGCTGCGAAGCAGCTTTGTGATTGGTCTGAGCGCTGTGGTTCGTCGCTCAGCCAGGGACTCGGGGCCTGGGCATGTTCTCCACTCAGGCTGTAATGCAGCCTGCATGGAGAACATTCGAAGTGCGTAATGACTGTTTGGTCGGCCAGAGTTGGCCGGCTAAACAGTCATTGCACACTTTGGAGGGTGCTACCACTCCCCCCCTGCCCTGCAAGCAGAGCAGCCCTACACCCTCTCGTCATGCTAAGCTGCCAGAGAGGGAAAAAATAAAATGATAATGATTCTACGTTATTATAATTTTATTTTTCCTTCCTTGCACTGCTTCAAAGCGGTGGGGAGATACTCCTCCGCCTAAGGGGAGGAGCCACCACTGCCTGGTGCTACAGGTAGTGAGGCAGGAGATTTGAACATGTAGTTTACGGTCTCAAGGCCTATGAACTCCCACTTCCCACACCCAGTCACCCTTGAGTGTGGCTTGGCAGCATGGGCAAGGCCTGTTTTATGGTGCAGGCTACGATTGCAGTGACTCACCCTATGAAACATGCCGCAGGTTCTAACAGCATTGTGAGGCATCTTCCGGGAGTGAGGCCTGAGGAAATGTGTGCTATTTCCCTCCCCAACCTTTTTCTGAGACAGGTGAACATGCCACCTGAAGCAGGGACTGTTTCACAATACGTGATGTGAGATACCTATATTCCTGGGGAAGACGCTTCACCTAATAGGGGAAATATTTGAGCACCAAAACATATTGATGGAAATGACAAGTGGGTTCCATTGCTCTGCCTTCTTGTTTTTATTATTTTGTAAGGGAGACACCAGTAACAACATGTTAGCTCACCCACATACAATTTGAATATGTCTAACAGTGTAACAAAGGGAAAACATAAATGTCGACTTAAGTGAGAAAACAGCAACCGAACTATGGATCTCATAGCTTGGAGACTGTGCTAAGAGTGAACAGTAGGACTCGTGAATGCTTCCCAGTGGAAGATATGGAAGCTACTGATGAAGAGTACCACACTCTTTAGGTGAGCGTTCATCATCCTATAAGAGTACATGAATGTATGTTAACTCCATAAGAGGTTTGTTTGTTTCTTTCAGATGTATTGTACTTCTTGTATGTTTATGCGAATACTACAACAGTCCTTTAACGCCTCTCACTCACTCTTTAGTGTATTAGCTACCCATGTTGCCTCAGTCCTGTACGTGTGAGAGAATTGTGTTATGTTCCTTCTAATACTGCCACATGCTCTTAAGCAGGGCAACTGGAATTATGTGACAGGGGAGAGCCACATCATGTGGCAGGGTTGAGTAAATTATCAGGCATGAAAAGGCACATTATGTGGCATAATGCTGCACTTTTGTGAGAGCATCACTTAGTTGTTTTTACACTTGGTAACACTGTCTAGGCATTGGTTGCACCTCATTTTAACACCCACATATGGCAATAGGCAGCCAGTGAATCTTTTCAAAATAGCCTTCCACAGCGTGGCAACACGTGTCTCTGCGTTTTTAGTAACATTTGAACCATTTGAGCTAGAAAACGTTTTTTTTTTGCTAAAGTCTGCCGACCATGTGTCAGATGATGAATTATGTGCAAATTCAGCTACTCTATAACTATACGAAAATTGTCGCTGCCGCACAATCACTAAATTTCAATGGCCCTTCTTTTAAGTTATTATTTGTGTTAGAGAAGGGTGTACTGTTGCTACCCACATTGGACCTTTATTGTCTCGTGAAGCTACACAAAAGAAAAAAAGACTCATTTTGCAAATGGTTGTTTAAATGCATGATGTCAGTGAAAGAGGAGACCCTCACAAAATATGTGAGCAGATTTTACTTTTGAATTTACATGTGAAACAAGCATTTTTTTTATGGAGTTGTGAAATGTGTAAAATTTTAAAACGTAGCTGACTATAACATTTTTAAAACATAGCTGACAAGTGGCCAATTCCAGGATTTCAGCCAACAGAACTTTGTATGGTGGGCCTTTGAGTCTATTTAATTTCAAAATACCTTATCGATTTGTAAGAGGGAAGACAGAAAAAAACTGTAGCAGGGTTAACATAAGATCTTTAAGGCAAAATTATCACATATACAATCATAAAGTGAGGTTATTACGCCTATATGGGTATCAAGAGACTAACCCCAGTGATCAATAATAAAAGAAGAAAAGACAGGCAGAAAGGAAGAAAAAGGGAAAGAAAGAGAGGAGAAGAGAAGGAAAATTAGAGTGAAGGCTAGTTGAGCGATAACATTTATTTCCAAAATTCTATGCATATGTTGGCACAAGAGCAGTCTGAAATTGATAGGCCTAACATATAACAGCCTAGTACAGGTAACAATAATTAAATACAAATATTCAAGTGATATGTCAGTAAAGGCACAGGATATGATTCAAGGCATACAGTAGTGTTCATGGAGGTTCGTAAGAGTCTAGATAAGTGTCCAAAGAGTTCCACATCAATAGCAAAACAACAAGTTTTTTCTTATAGACAATGAAGAGTTAAACAGCCCAATAGGAGAGATACAGAGAGCTTATCTTAACTTGCTCTTAAGGAAAACGCCCTCGTCCTCGAACGTGGTGGGATTAAGGTGGGAGTTTACACCACTACATTGAATCGCCCGGCTTTGAAGAGGTGCAGCACAGGTTGCAGGTGCAGCCCCGTGAGGGCCGCCAGTGAGCAGTGGCATAACACAAAAAGATTTATGGCTGCAGAATGTAACGGGGGCCCATTAGTCTCCCATATCTGACAGATATTCATTGGTCTTGGGTTCAATGGGTTGGGGTCCTCTGTGTCGCGGGGGCTGCAGGGGCCGACGTTACACCCTGGCCACTGTGGTCATGTTATAAACGAGATCAAGACCATGATGCAAGTGCACTTACACTTTAGTGTGAGGCCTCTCACAGTTACCTCCTCTTGTCTGGACATTTTCTGTGCCACACTCAAATGTAACCGTATGACCTCACTTCCACCAACTGGGAGCACTTTAAGTCTGTCCCAAACATTGGCAAAATCTCTGTGGACGCCCCCACTAAGAAGAGTGGTTTTAATGCAGCACCAGATTTTGGCATTCCTGAATAAACACGATGAAGCCCATGTCTGCACAGGTTGGACTTCTCTGTAGAGAGTTTAACACATTGTCAAAGCAGAAGCAGGCGGATGCAAAGTAGGACCATAAAGAAATAGTGTTAATGTTACGCTTTACTTCGCTTTACGTAGCTCAAAGTAGTTTTCCCACTAGAATCTACAACTATATGAAATACAGAAAATCCAAAGCTGTTAGACCAGGGTAACCACTGGTTGAATCACTTAAGGATCCGCCACACTCCGCTAGTGGTAAGGTCTGCTGAATAGAGTGCTCTACGGGGTGACCTGCGTGGGCTCCTAATGCTGCCTCTTACTCTGAAAGAGGCAGGGGCTAGTTACAAGTGGGGAGAGAAGTTGGCCTAACGGCTAGGGCGCTCGACCTCGGACCAGGGGAACTGGGTTTGAGTCTCGTTAATGACGCTGAACATCCTGTGATTCTGGGCAAATCAATTAACTCGTTCCGTGCTCATGACGGAACCACGCCGTCATGAGCCACGGTTGCCGTGTGCTCATGACGGAGTGGTTCTGTCATGCTGCGGCCGTTGGCGGCCGCGCGGCCCACGCGGCGCTAATTCCCCGCCTGTGCGGGCGATTAGCGCTGTGGGCGGAGTCATGACGGAACCACTCCGTCATGAGCACAGCTCAACCGTGGCTCATGACGGAGTGGCTCCGTCATGAGCACCGCGCCACCGCGCTGCCCCCCCGCACTCCCCAGCGCTGCGGCGGAATTTCCGCCGCAGCGAAGGGGTTAATCTCCCCGTGCCTAACAAAATATGAATGTGTGTCCTCATGTAACGTAACTGGTGCTATGTAAAGCGCTCCGATACCTGATTGGTTTTGGGTCAAGTTTGCGCTATATAAAACTCTGAAAAAATATATATATATATGAAAAGGTCCTTCAAGTTCACCCCTGCGCTCCAAGATTTGTGGAGAGATTAAGCTCTTCTCTTTAGCAGTGTGAGCGCCTCCTCACCAGGGGAAGCAAGCAAGGTCCAGCATGAGTCTACACCAGAAGAGCACCTCTGGCAGGTCAGTGTCTCTTCTGTAAGGAGAGACCTCTTACCTTGAGAGCTAGCCAGGGCCTCTCTCAGGCATATCTGGAGACAGAAAAAAGATTCCTGAGAGTGCAGTTGTGAGTCAGTGAGCAACTTTCCTTTCCTCGCCAGAACTGGTGTGGCATGAGAGATGTACCCCGAAGTAAATGAAATTTCAGATGAAGTGCCAGTGTTCAACAGATAGATAGAGCATCATTGACATATTAGTTATTTCCATGTGTTCCATAGAATACTAGAGGGAAGGGTAGTGAAACTTAAAGACAGTGAAGGAATTCATAGCCTCCCCAGTAGAACATGCTCTCCAATAAGTCACCACAATCACAAGCTTTTGGTGTACATGGAGGCCTGTTGATTGAGAATACCAGCTGCCAATATGTAGCTTTCTTGAGATATCGCTAGATTGACTTGAAAGACGATGCCCCTGGAGCGTGGCATTTGAGAAAGACATTGGCCTTGAGATGGCGGCCCGTGCATCTGGCAAAGGGTCACCTTTAGTCACGCCATGGGCCGGAGTGATGGGGCCGTCATGTCGTGCCAAAGGGGGTGAGGGTATCACGCTACCAGTCATCAAGTTCTCGCAGGGTGCAAGACTGGGCGCTCCACCCACAGCTCCACATAGGCATGGGGTAGAATGTCTTTGGGGTAGCCACAATGGGACTTAAAGACACAGGATCGGGAAGCAACCTCTTTGTTCTTCAATTTCCCAAGAAGGTTAGTGGGAGCCTAATCTAGGGTGGAAGGTGCAGATCCTTGTACAAGCAATTAGGAACACTGCATTTCAACTATGAGTGTGCAAAATTACTTCCATTTAACCAAAATTCAAAACTTTTTCTAAAGGTTTGACAATGTAGTGGCTGAAAAATCCCAAACAATCTTTATGCAAGATGTGTCCCACGTGCAAAATTACTTTCTGCTGAAAGATTCTCATGGCAAAAATATTTTTGGGACGTTTTCCTGAGGTGATCAGTTTCTCAACTTGTAGTTGGTAAGTTTGCTACCTTTGTAAAAAGTTGCCAAGGGAAGCAGCAGTACAGGTTTCTACTGTAGTAAGAGCAAGGCCACTGGAATTATGCTGAAGGGGAGCACCAATTTATGCAGGAGGTTTGACTAAATTAAGCGGCAAGAAAAGACAAATTATATGGCATAATGCAGACATTTTTTATAGTATTATTCATTATTTTGTCATTTTTACTTATGGTAATACTGTTTTGGCAAAGATTTCACCTCATTAGTGCCAGTTAAACAACCAAATAAAAAAATAAGCAACTGAAAGATGACCAGTTAACTGTAGCAAATGGTCTTCCACTGTGTCACGTTCTTAGTAACTTTTGATCAGTTTGGGCTAGAAACAATTGTTTTTGTTAAAATCTGCAGATTATGCAGCAGATGATGGCTTATGTGGTAAATGCAACAAATCATTAATTATGTGAGTAAAACTGCAGCAGAAGGATCACATAATTCTAGTGGCCCTTACTAAGAGGTACTGCATGGGCAGCTTCAGTGCCATCCTCTAACCCAGACACAACACATAGAGCATGTCGAGTAACCATGCCAACATAACTCACCCAGAAGTAATAAAACATCTATTTATGGTTCAACTCATGTTTTATTTTTCAAAGATATACAGAAAGTCTCACATACACTAGCTTGCCAGTGAGTAAACATGCTCTATTCTGATACAACATTCTATCATTAAGCAGAAATATCAACAACCAACAGCCCCCTCTTCCACCCACAGCAACTATGCAACTGAATAAGCGAATCACAACTAATTGTTCGGTGTGTACTCAGACACCATATCCATCAGGGCACACCCAGACCTGCCAACTCACACGGTGTCACCATGGGACAAACAATATTGTCTCCCATCACACGTTCACCTGGTACAGAGCTAATATCACACAGTGGCAGGGAAAACAAGCTGAAAACCACTGTAAATAGTGGATTTCAAGCTTGTTTTCCGAAGCTCTGAACTGCCAACAACCATTAAGAGGTGTGAAAACACCCCAGGATATCGGCACCAGCCTCAGTAAGCTTTTTGCTTTTTTTTTGGAGGAGGGGGCTTGGGGCTAGGGTGGGGGCAAAAGTATATCTTAGGTACTTCTCGGCACAAGGTCCTGCCCCTTCCAAGGCCCGCCCCCCTCCACACAGTGAGATTTTTGTTCAAGTTGGCAGGTATGCACACCATGAATGCTTCTTTGAATGTCGCCCCATGTGTAGATCCTAGACTTTGCCTCTGGAAGGACATGTAGATATTTGGGGCATGAGAGTTCTATATTATCTTGGGAGAGATACTTTAATACAGGGTTCCAAGCCTAGGCAAAGTCCCTATCCAGTTCTATGTGTGATATGATATTTTCCATCCCTAACAGATCCCATAGGCGATAGTGCCACTCTTCCTCTTCTGGGCTCATATAATTGCCCCAGACTGCTATAACTCCCTGAATTCTGAATGTTATCCTTGTTTCTAGGATCGGTGCTAATCAGCAAGACTCTGTAGTTAACTGTTGCGGTCTATTTATTTGAATTATTTTATTTGAAGGTTTTATATAGCGCGAACAAGACCCTTGCAGGTATCAGAGCGCTTTACAAGGTAAATATCTCAGATACATAGGCATATGGTTAATAACATATAGTTTCATAAAAGTCATGGATAGTAGAATCAACATATCGAAGATACATAGGCATATGGTAAATGACATATAGTTCCATACAAATCAAGCATAGTATAAGACAGTAATAAAGTTAAACCAGATTGGTCGCACACTGCTACACCTACCAGGCGTGTTCCCCCAATGAAAATGGTCCCTGAAGGTCAGCGTCGGCGGATACACCTATGCTCGAGTGTGAATGCAAGTATGCGTGGCGTGTGCCATCCCTGGACACGTGTTTCGAGGTAGTTGCCTCTCGTCAGCAGGGAGTAGGAAAATGTGTGGGGTTGCTGTGTAAGCTGCTAAAATCGTTATCAGGTCTAGTACCTCTCGTAGCGCGCAGGTGCGTAACCATGAGTCCGTCGACTCCACCGGCTCAAGGGAGCCTGAATATAAAGTTAAACCAGATTGGTCGCACACTGCTACACCTACCAGGCGTGTTCCCCCAATGAAAATGGTCCCTGAAGGTCAGCGTCGGCGGATACACCTATGCTCGAGTGTGAATGCAAGTATGCGTGGCGTGTGCCATCCCTGGACACGTGTTTCGAGGTAGTTGCCTCTCGTCAGCAGGGAGTAGGAAAATGTGTGGGGTTGCTGTGTAAGCTGCTAAAATCGTTATCAGGTCTAGTACCTCTCGTAGCGCGCAGGTGCGTAACCATGAGTCCGTCGACTCCACCGGCTCAAGGGAGCCTGAATATAAAGTTAAACCAGATTGGTCGCACACTGCTACACCTACCAGGCGTGTGCCATCCCTGGACACGTGTTTTAGCAGCTTACACAGCAACCCCACACATTTTCCTACTCCCTGCTGACGAGAGGCAACTACCTCGAAACACGTGTCCAGGGATGGCACACGCCACGCATACTTGCATTCACACTCGAGCATAGGTGTATCCGCCGACGCTGACCTTCAGGGACCATTTTCATTGGGGGAACACGACTGGTAGGTGTAGCAGTGTGCGACCAATCTGGTTTAACTTTATAAGACAGTAATAAGTCTAGCTGCTGCGTTGATTGAAGCTCTAAGAGGGGCCGTTGAGGATCTGGGAAGGCAGCAGAGAGAGACACTCCCATATTTCAATCTTGGGATAACTAGAGCTTGTATTGCCAGTTTGAAGTCCTTTTCAGGCAGGAAAGGTTTAAGTTTTCTCAAAGTATTAATCTGAAAGTTTGCTCTTTTTGTTGCGGTGCTGATGTGTTTCTGCATGTTGAGATTTCTGTAAAGCGTTACTCCCAGCGATTTTGCTGAGTCAGCCATAAGAGATTGGCAGGTGAGTGTCGTTAGGTGTTTGATCCAGTCTTGAATTACGGGTACTTGGGCAGGAGGAGCAATTCGGAGGAATTCGGTTTTGAGGGTATTCAGTTTTAGATGGTTTTCGGCCAGCCAGGTATGAGTTTTCTGAGAGTTGTGTTGAGAGATTTGATGTCTTCTAGTAAATGGATCTTTAGGTATAGTTGTGTATCGTCTGCGTACATATGGTATTGTATGTTAGAAGAGTTAAGAATTTCAGTGAGTGGTTCCATGAATAGATTGAATAGTGTCGGAGAGAGAGATGATCCTTGTGGGACTCCTAGGGTGACTGGGACTGGTTTGGACAGGGAATGGTTAACCTTGAATCGTTGCGATCTGTTTTCTAGGAACGAGGTAAACCAGTTTAGAACTGATCCAGATAGTCCCATTCTGTGTTTCAGAAGGTCTAGCAGGTTGTTGTGTTTGACAGTATCAAAGGCAGAGGAATGGTCGAGCAGGATAAGTAAGCAGGCTTCGTTCTGGTCTAGGATTTGTAGCGGATTGTCAATTATGTGGGTCATGGCTGATTCAGTGCTGTGTCCTGCGCGGAAACCTGATTGGAATTTGTGGAGCAGGTTGAAATGGTCTATGTGTCTTACAAGCTGAAGTTGTACACATTTGTCTAAGAGTTTGGCCAGGGTAGGGATGTTGGATATTGGGCGGTAGTTATTTAAGTCACGGGGTCAACCGTTGGCTTCTTTATGATGGGGGATACGTGCCTGGATTTGAGGATATCAGGCATGGTTCCTTGAAGGAGGGAGGTATTTATAATCTTGGTCCAAAGAGGCAGTAGCAGCGGGATCAAGTCTTTTATGCAGTTTGCTGGGAGAGGGTCAGTGAAGTGATTGGCAGGATTCAGAGCCGTGAGCATTTTGAGTATAGTTTCTTCATTATATGTATTGAAGGATGACCAAGATGCATTATTTTTTAGGTCGAACTTTGGTAAGCTCCGGAGTGGGGCTCCTAGAAGGGATGATGAAGAGTCAATGTGTGTGTCAGTATGTGTGCTTTCGGTCTTCAGAGTGAAGAAGGAGGCAAACTCTTCACAGTTGGGTAGTGAGCCTAAGTTAGCTTGGGGGAGGTGAGGTGCATCCTTAGATTGTGTTTTGATTAGCTCAAAAACTTTTTTGGGGACAATTTTTGGCCTGATCTAATTGATAACTGAAAAAGTATGCTTTAGATCGTCTGATCTTTCTGTAGTAGGCGTTTCTCTTCCTTCTTAGCATCTTGAGGGGGTTGGCGGATGACGCAGATCGCCATCTACATTCAATTAGTCTTAAGGATCATCTGTCCTCATTGAGACTTCCATCGTACCAGGGTTTGAGTCTTTTGTGGAGACTCTCTTTAGTTGTAGGGGGGCAACCTCGTTTAATATCATGTTCATGGAATTGAAGTAGTGGTTGGTGAGACCTTGAACATCAGATAGCCCATATGGGGGAAGAAGGATGTTGGAGCTGGAGGTTGTGATTATGTTAGAAACAATGTTTCTCAGATCTCTCTTCCATACTTTAGATCTTGTGGGTTGAGGAGAATTGAGTTTCACTGTTTCATTGATGAAGAAGGTGATGATATGATGGTCGGACCAAACACATGGATGGATCGTATCTAGCTGAATGGAATCTGCTTTAGAGATGACTAAGTCAAGGATTGCTCCTTTATCATGTGTGGAGCTGTTGCAGATTTGGGTGAGGTCGAGGTCCGAGAGGAAGTTTTTGAGACTATTGACCGCTGAGTCATTGGGGTCATTCCAATCGAGTTTGAGGTCTCCGAGAAATATTTGGGTATTTTGATGTCCGGCATTAGTAGAGACTATGTCCATGAAATGCTCGATGAGGGTGAGGTTATCACCTGGTGGATGATAGAGTGTGCAGAGAGCAAACTGGTTTGCTATTGCTAGTGATGTCTAAGCATATGTATTCGCAAGAGGGGAATACTGGAGATTGGGATCGGTTCACTGAGAGATTGTTCCTGTGTATGCAGGCAATGCCACCCCCTGGCTTGTCAATTCTGTCTAGTCTGATGATGTCATGGTTTGGGGGCACCAGTATATCGAGAGTATCGAGTATATCTAGAGAGAACTCCTGAGGCGGAAAGCCGGGAGCAACGAGCACTTTTTAAAATTGTTTCTTTGTGTCTTTTAACCTACCCATCTGGCAACACCCTCGCTACCACTACCCCCACACAGCCAATCTAAACGCTGTCGGGGGCCGTCACACTTTGCGACGTCATTCTGGGGAAGCCTGGTCAGGCCACGCCCCCTCACAACAGGCCACGCCCCCTCCGCCCTAAAACGCGCCAAATCCAAAGCGCTGGCAGATAGAGAGAACTCCTGAGGCGGAAAGCCAGGAGCAACGAGCACTTTTTAAAATTGTTTCTTTGTATCTTTTAACCTACCCATCTGGCAACACCCTCGCTACCACTACCCCCGGACAGCCGATCTAAACGCTGTCGCGGGCCGCCACAATTTGCGACGTCATTCTGGGGAAGCCTGATCAGGCCACGCCCCCCTCACAACAGGCCACGCCCCTTCCCGTTTTTCTCCTACTTAAACCATGTGCCTCCCACGTCCGCGCAGCGGACGGGCGCAGCGGGCTCGCCGGCGGCGGGCCGAAGGCGCGCCAAAGGCAAGCCCGTCTGTGCCCGTCCGCGTCAGGACGGGCCTGAGGGCATGCCACGCTGCCCACTCCATCAGTTACTCACCTCAAGCACTCAGAGATCTTGAGAACACTGCCATTGTACCATCTCCTACGGCTCTGCATTGCATCTCCTCTGCTGGCCTCATGCGCCCCGACCTACCCCCCATCGACGGTCGTCTACCCCCAGTCACGCCGACTAGGAACACCACGTCCATTCGGATATCATATTTGAATACCCGCTCGCTAGTAAAACATTCTGAGGACATTTTCATCTTGCTATCCACTTCTAGTCCCGACACACTTTTACTCACAGAGACGTGGCTCACTTCAGAATCCCTGCCAGATATTCTGGCGGCACTCCCCCCCGACTACTACATTCTCCACGCCGACCGCCCTGGCGACCGGCCTAGGGGCGGGGTAGCGGCCATCATCTCCAAACGCCTGAACTCCATCTCTTCCTACTCTCTCCCCCTTCCTGAGGTGGAGAATCTACTCATCAATGTGCAAACGGACACCGGTCCCCTCACTCTCCTCCTGTTATATCGTCCTCCACACTCCATGCCGTCTTTCTCTACCATCATGAGTGAACAACTGTCCTCCCTTCTTACACTGCACTCCCACCTCGCTATTTTTGGTGACCTAAATTACTGGTTCGGCGATACTAACGCCGGCCCCCATGCTACTGAGTTCTTCGAGACTCTTAAAAATCTGAATCTCGTCCAACATGTCTCTCAACCCACTCACATTAAGGGACATGTTTTGGACCAGATCTGGACCTGCAACCTGAAGTTGTCCCCACCAGACATACTCCCGTGTGCCTGGTCTGACCACCACCTGGTGGACACCACCATCACGGTCGCCGGTTAGACCCCTCTTCCCCTGATGGCCGGTGGCCTTTCCCATAAATGGAGCTCTTACGATTCCCAGGGCTTCCTCACTACCCTGGCCGACTCCTGCCCAGTCGACCCCACCGACATCGACGGGTTAGAACAAGATATGACCTCTTGGCTTGAGTCGGCTAGCGACCGGTTTGCCCCCCTAGTCAAATTCCCCTGTACCAGACACCGGAACTCTCATAGGTGGTTCTCCGATGATCTCAAAGCCCGGAAACTAAAAACACGCCAGTTAGAACGCACCTGGAGACATGACTACTCCGAATCAGCCAAACAATCCTATTTGGCCGCTCGCAAAGACTTTAAAACAGCCATCCATTCAGCCAAAATTGAACACTTTTCCAACAGGATCTCCTCGGCAGTCGATAAATCTAAGGAGGTGTTCAGAGTCCTGAACGAACTAACTACTGACGACAGAACCCTCCCAGCCCAGACCCCCACCCAGGAAGCCTGCGATACCCTGAACACCTTCTTCTTAGAAAAAATCTCTACAATCAAAAAATCCATTCCTCCACTCCCCCAATTGTCACCACCGGACAATTCCCTTAACAACCCCTCGACCTTCACCTCCTTTCCTATTCTAGATCCCATCTCCTTGGCGGAACACTCGCGTAAAATCTGGCTCCCCGAAAGACTGCTGTCTGCCGTTCATCCTGCGGAGCATATGTCTCAAATTACCCGATAGCATCTTATACCTACTCAATAGCTCTCTCAGCAGCGGCATCTGCCCCACCTCCTTTAAGGAGGCCATCCTGGTACCCCTCTTAAAAAAACCTGGTGCTGATGTGGCGGAGCCGTCGAACTATCGCCCCATTTCCCTCCTTCCCTATCTCTCTAAACTCATGGAGGCCCATGTCACCCGCTGCCCGTCAAGCTTTATAGAATCTTCCTGCTATCTTGAGCCGACTCAGGCCGGCTTCAGACCTGCCCACTCCACAGAAGCCGTTATCTTGGCAGTTCTTGACACACTCAGGAGTAACGCGGACGCGGGTACCCCCCAAGCACTCGTCCTACTGGATTTGTCTGCCGCGTTCGACACGGTGGATCATAACATCCTTCTCCACCGTGTCGAGCAGGCGGGCATCCAGGGCGTTGCTCTTGAGTGGGTCAAATCCTTCCTCACGGGAAGAACACAGGCGGTTCGCCTAGGTCCTTACACTGCAAAAAAGACCCTCACTTCTTGTGGTGTCCCCCAGGGCTCTTCTCTCTCCCCGCTCCTCTTTAATCTTTATCTTCGGCCACTTATCCAGTCACTTCTGAAATGGGATATCGTCACCTATAACTATGCTGATGATCTACAAATTATCTTCTCTCTCAACTCACCACACGCCATCAAAACCTTTCACGGAGCCATGACTCACATCCAACTCTGGATGAACCAGAACCAACTGAAGCTGAACCCCGGTAAAACCGAGCTCCTTCTCCCCGGACTCAGTCACATCTACTGGGGTCCACAGTTCTGGCCTCCAGAGTTCGGCTCCCCCCCTACCCCAGCAAAAACAGTAAAGAGTCTGGGTGTCATTATTGACACCGAGCTCTCTCTCAGGGCTCAAGTCGGAGCGGTGGTCTCCTCTTGCATGTATCAACTCCGAAGGATCCGTAAAGTCCGTCACTTTCTGCCCCCGGCGGCATTTACTCAAACTATCATTTCGCTGGTACTCTCCCGTCTGGATTTTTCCAACGCCATCTATCACGGTCTGCCACAATTTCTGATTCAACGCCTCCAAGTTGTCCAGAATCAGGCGGCCCACCTGATTCATGGAACTCCCAGATGGCAATCAGCCAAGCCTCTGCTTACGAGCCTCCACTGGCTCCCAATCGATCGAAGGGCCGCCTTTAAGGTGGCATGCCTCACTTTCAAAGCACTTCATTGCCCTAGCCCTGCCTTCTTAAAATCCCTCATCCGCCCTCACTGTCCCACACGCTATCTTCGATCTGCCCACAGCGATTTACTGACCACCCCCAGGAGTAAAACCAAGAGATTCGGCGGCCGTCGTTTCTCCTACCTAGCTCCTGTGCTTTGGAACCTCCTCCCTCTCCCAATCAAATCCTGTTCTTCCCTTCTGAATTTCAGAAAAATGCTAAAAACCTATCTCTTTCCCATCCTTACTTAGAATCTGTCATCTATGCTCCCCCCTCATCTGTTCTGTTTATCAGCGCCAGGAAGCTTCGGTGTCAGTGCGCTATATAAATCACATTTAACATAACATAACATATCTATATTGACTTATGAGTTAAATGTTTTTTGTTTTGGGGCACTTTTTGTAAAATGACAAAAACATTTTTTGTGATATCTTGATTATATTAATTTTGTGATTCGTTAATTAAAATAGTTTCTTAAAATCGTAAATTGACTGTCTCTGTAAGATGTGTGTAACGCGGATAACTGAGTTTATGATAACTGGAAAGATTCCTGTTTGGTTTGTCAGTGATGGGCCTTGAAGAGTTTTGTTCTGTTTAACTGGGACTCTTTTGCCCTTAAACTTCCTACTTTCTGTTGATTTTTTTGACAGCGGTGTCTTTGTATCAAACATCATGACTATCACTTTGACTACCTTCCCCCGACATGAACGGAGGCCTGGATTTGTCAAACTTTCATGCAACGCAACGCTGCAAGAAAGCTTGCTGCTGCATTGCACTGCGTGAAATGGAGTGGGCTGGCATGTGCAATCTTTAACATTATATGGTGTATTCCTGTCCTCTCCTTTCACTGGTGCACAATGTGCTGCCATGCACCAATGCAGGCACCCCTGCACCATGGTGCAAAAATACCTGAGTTGTAGGCAGGATGTTTTTGTGTAGGAAGGAACACCTTCCTGAACAAAAACAATCCTGTGAAGCTTTTCCTCTTTCTACATGTGCTGCATGATGCAGCACACGTAGAAGGAGGAGAAAAATGTGTAGAAATAAACCTATTTCTCCTCATTACTCCTCCCCAGGGAGGGCATAGCATTTTGACCATGGGTGGAAGAAGTGTGAACATAAACACTCCATCCATGGAACGCCTCCCTGGGACAGAATAACGCAAGCCAGCATCTTGCACTGCCTTGTTTTACTCCAGAGTTAGCAAGGTACGTAGGGCCACGCAAGGTGGCCTTGCGTGACTTGGTAAATTTCATTTTAGGTTTTGCGTCACCCTTCATCCCTTTGCAAGTCGCAAGGGTGACACAAAATCTTTGATAAATCCGTCCCGGAGTTTTGGACAGAGCCATAACCAGTGGATCAACATACCTATTTGACTGCAACCTTTCCAGCACCTATCATCTTTTTGGGTGTTCCAGGTGTGTAGTTTGGCTGGGCCGAGGTGTGTAGTTGGCTGCGGTGAGGTACCAGTAGAGAGACATTTTGTGCATCAACACTTTCGCTGAAGATGACATAGGCAATTTGTTGGCTCTAATCATATGTCAAAGTGGGTGGGATCTGAGGGACCATACTTTTTTAATTTGCCCAAAACAGATTCTCTCCTTTATGTTAAGACAACTGTCCTGTGTTAATTCCAACATTTGAGAGGGAGCCTCCAGTCCTGTGAATCTGAGGGAGGAACAGATAGCTAAACAAGAAACAAGCCTTCTCACCTGGGTGGCTGGGGCTAGAAAGAAATGCAAATGTGGGCAATTAGTTAATCTGCAAATGTGAAGGCTGCTTGGAAGCTGTTATTGACTTTAATTGATGAAGCCACAGGAAGCTTTGTGATGACAAAGATGTAGTCTTTTTGAAAGATATTGGAAGGGTATAATTAGCTGAGCTGTGGAGTGCATGCTTTTAATGGACTGTTCCAAAAAATGTTTGCACTAAGTACAGTCTGCATGTTACTAAGATGTATATTTTGGACTCAGTTTTTGTTTATCTTAATCCTAAATCATTTACTGAAAGCCTATCTTATACTGTTTGTAATTCAAGTTTAAAATAATGACTTACCTATTCACAGTGCTTATGTGCGGGGACGGTGGGGGTCCTAGTAGCACTAAAAATACACATCTCACCCCTCCCACCCCACTGCACCAACCAGGATTCAACTCCATGGCTCTCTCATCACACACATACTTCTGCAGTAATTGCATTAATCAGTAGAGATTTCATAACGTAAAACAGTGCATCCCTGCCTTAGTAATTTGACTTGCATTTATTTTTCATCTAAAGTTGAGTTATTTTATATGCGGTTATCTAAAAGTAAAAGAACAACGAAATCTTTTCATTAAGTGTTTTTTTCTTTTAGAGCCATGCCTTTGATCTCGCCCCCACCCTCACTGACCCTGCCCCCACTGCACTCAGGATCACAGTTTGCATACTTTTTTTAATGCACTTTAACCACTGACTCTAATAGCACTATCCCTCCATTCGTACTCAGTGAGGTTTCTACCTAGTTCTTGTTCCCAAATTTTCTGGCCTTGCATCAGCTAACGGACCTGAGAGTTTTGTAACTTTGTATGTTTTGTACTGTCCAGAGGTCAATTTTTATTTTCCTTTATGCTCCACAGCTAGTGTTCATATGGGGTGACATGCCTGATAGGTTGTGGTTTAATGGATGGCTGTTGCACCCAGTCCATTTTTGATAGTGTTGTAATCTATCTGTTTCTGCCCATTTGTATTCTTGTTTTACATTTTCAAATGATCTAAAGCCTGCGTCAGTAAGAAGGGTCCTATCCTCAATTTCTGCTGCATTACCTGCTTCCTGAAAGAGGGGTTTCATATAGGAGGAATATACTCTCGATTACCTGCTATGTGAGTCATTGGTGAATTGGAATGTGGTCAGCCCTTGCCTATGGCTAAATGTCCAGTGCTTAATTTGTGCCTGTGGTTCCGATGCTTAGCACCGGCACTTAATCATCAACACAGGTGCTATAGTTTCATAAACATCTGTTAAGGACAAACACATTGTTGGTAGGCACGGGGAGATTAAGTAATTTGCCCTGCATCAAAGGATGTTGAGCCACACTCGAAACTAATTCCCTAGATCCAAAGTCGGCAGCTCAGGCCATTGCGCCACATCCTCTACCCACTTTCTGGTTAGTAGTTGGCTCTGTTTTAGGCAGAGTTGCAGTAGAAAAGGGCTGGTGCAAACTGCCTCCTGACGACAGCCCCGGCA
The DNA here is from genome assembly GCF_964204655.1 of Triturus cristatus. Taxonomy (NCBI): domain Eukaryota; kingdom Metazoa; phylum Chordata; class Amphibia; order Caudata; family Salamandridae; genus Triturus; species Triturus cristatus. The sequence continues at coordinate 1,638,896,837 of NC_140589.1, forward strand.
CTTATGTTTTTTTTACAAATGTACCACTATGTGTTCCACACTAACTGCTTGGATTGGGTAATTGGTGAGGACTACTAACACAAGCTACCATGTGCGTTGTGCAGCCAGTGAACCTTCCTATGTTCTCCCCCACAATCGTTTGCTCTATGAAGCAGCATAGCTTTTCCAATAGGGTTTGGTTACTTTGCCGTAGGTGACTCAGTTGAGCTGCTTGGTAATATCTTATCTTATCTGATCTGGGGACCTAAATCCACCGCATTTCAATGGGAGCGAAAAAATCGATCTTTTGGCCTTTTGGGCCAATGTCGCTTGTAGTTTTTAGATTAGGTGTCAGTAGGGGCATAGTCTAAAAAAGATAAATGATTTTGGGCAGAATGGCCATTTTTATGGTGGCCAGAGCAGCTAAACATAAGAACTCCTCTGCCATGACTAAATCTTTCCATATTTTATGTGTTAGAAATGTGTAATTTGCTCCCACCACCACTTTGCTGCACTCTAAAACTTTACTGGTCCGGATTATCAAGCTTGAAAGTTGGGGATTTAAGCATGCCTCTAAGATTCCTCTCAGGAAACTTGAGTCTAAATGGTTGATTAAACTGCGAGCGGTAGACAAGGGGCTCAATGTTGATCGTGAGCTCCATGTGTTTCTACGTGACTGACATTGTGCTATAATGATGAGTTCTATATGTACAATCTATTTATTCAACATCTGATTCTGTATGGGATTGTTGATATCGGTGACATTGATGGGGACAAATGTTGATTGTAAGAGCTTGTGTCAGGATGAGACCATCTATGTTAACTTCACAGGGATGTTGATCCAATGTCATGAGATGAAAATGATACGCCTTTAACTCTGTACAGAGAGTATTTAGTTGGCACTATATTTAAAATGCTTATCCCATGTTATGATGCTGAATAGGGGATGTTCCTAATGCTGCATAAAGGGTTTTAATCTAAGATACTTGGATGAACAATTGACTGACTCTAGATATGTCTTTAGTAGAGGATACATCTATATATCTGTCATTGCTAATATGCCACATTGTATGCCTGCAATCTAAGCCTGCTTTACTTTCTATGTTTGTTTGTTTGCTTCACCTGTCTTACACTGCCTTACCTCTATCAGCTTATTAGCTTGTCACTCGGCAAAACATTTTTTGTCAATATTGTGGTTTTGATTCTGTCTTTATCTTTTGGAAAAATCACTTTATATAAGAATGTTTGACTCATACTGACAAATCACAGAAGTTCTCATTCGGAGTTCTATTGCTGTCCGATCCCATATAGATTGTTAGAATGCTTTACCGAATTTGGGAAACGAACGGTATAATAACTAGTACTTAGTTGTTGGTGATGCTTTTGTCATCGTCTACAATTCTATAATCATATTATATAACATCATTAATTATGGTCATGACAACGATAATTAATAGTTAAGGAAGGTCAAAATGGCTGCCGTCTTTACGTTTTCCTAGGGCTACACGCTTTCCGTTTTTTATGTTGTCAGATAAGTATGAGGATCTGTCATGTGACTTGCGAGTCGGGTGAGGTTTTCATACGTTAAATAGCGGGCGTGACGCCATGCTCGCCTGTTTGATATTTGCAAGGTTAGCGGATCGGCCACTCGTCACATACCTAGGAGGTGAGGCAAATGAGAATTTGAATCGGTGGTTGTTATGCCTAGAGTGATATCGAATGCCTAGGATGACACCTAACATTTTTATTTCATTAAGGTGCTTAATGGTTAATGCCTTTTTCTTTAGGTCTCAACATACAATGGTTGGTCCATTTGAGATGTAAATGGGAGATGTTTACTAATATTGTGTTTGGGATGGACATGATTTTATCCCTTTGAATGATGGACAGTAATGCTATCGTAATCTCCACAGAATACATAGGGGAGTACAGCTTTGTTGAATGCAAGGTGAGTGCGATGCACTAGACAAAATACAGTTATTGGGTCTCTCTTCCACTTTCTACTTATTGTGTCCATTTGATATAGGACACAGTTGATATTTCAGCACGGATCTTTATGTAAATAACAATGTAAAGGGATTTATGTTTAGGGTGCCGATTTGATTTTTTAACCACTTTGTACATATTGATAGCATGTTTAATTTAACTCTGGAACTACTGGGTATCTATTGAGTATCACGCACAATGAATAATACATTTTAAAGATGATCTTCGATTGGTGGAAGGTTCATCGAGGTCCAAAATCCCATTTACAGATAGTGGCATTCATGAGATTTATATTATTATATGCTAGGTACTAGGGTTTGGATCAATTCCCGTAAGATATTTCTTTAGACCTTAGTCTAACTTTTGTTGCTCTTGTGGGGAACATGGACAGGATTGTGATGAGGCCATCATGTTTGCTTTAGCCATTTTTTCATGCTATTGGCATAGCAGGTCGCATTATATGTTATTTTATATAAACTTTTATCTCCCCAGAGCTGATGCATGAGCGCGTCTATTGATAGACTGTGGATTCTGACAGTTATGTATTTGGGCCTGGTTATTATTCTGGCGTTCAATTGTATTTTCATGGTGGGTTCCTGTGTTCTTCTTTTTGAGTATTCTATTTAGACACGGACCTTAGGCATGTTCACAATTATTAGACATGGCATTGGTTTGATTGCATTTCCAACGACCACTACTATCTCATGGGTGAGCACAGATTTGAGGTGTTATTGGTTTACTGTGCACTTGAGGTGTGTTCACTTGGTTTCGCTTTTTTCTGTATCTTGGTGATTTGGGTCCTTTGACTATCTTTGTTTGTTGTAATGCTACATACTTTATATATATATATATATATTGTTTTTCTTCTTTGTGAACAAAAGCCATGAATATGGTGACATGTATGTTATACTTGGATTATGTGGCTTGTTTTTTCTCCCACCAGCCCATATGCACGTTAGCATTGCTGGGGGTTAAGCAGGTGCCCATAGCTGTTCCTTGTGTCTGTCTGAAGATCTCATTATCTCATTGTCAAACATACAAATATTCTGTGTAAAAACCATGTAGGTATGATGGTAAAGCTTTAAAGGACGTGATCTAAAATCATGTTTGGATGCTCTAATCCTTTGCTCATGTATAATGCTTACATCCATTGCCGTCAGGGGGTAATCTTCCTCCCATGATGCGTCAAAAATTATTCTCAGGAAATACGCTGTATCCTGGATATAGGAGGGTAAACACTGTACATGGGGTCTTAGGACACTGTCTATATATTTGGAGGTGTATTCAAATAGACTCCCTTGCACTGATATCATGGGGCTTACTTGGGAAGAGGCATCCTTGTTTTTATGGATCTTCAGCTATCATACAAAATGTAAGAATCCTGTAATGATCCTTTCTGACGAACAGATGTTCCTCATGAGAAAGGATCCCTTTTTCGCTCCATATATCTAATTCCTCATGATATTGATTCTGTACCTCCAAATACTGTGATTTGGAGATTCTTTTGTAACATGAGTTATTAATCAATTGCCTATATGCTTTATGTACTTATTTATCCCTGAACCAAATACCCCATTACCCCTCCTTGCGTGAAGGTTTAATTATACATTCTGTTTTCTTAGATGGTTTTTGTACAGTGTGTATGTAGTTTCTGTTCCTAGTCAATCGTCCAGCTTTCTTACTGGATACATATATGCATGCCTAGTCTACACATTGTGGTGCCGATTCCGATCCGTTAAAAATATTCCCCGTATGAATCGTATCCGGATTTCTTTACGTACGAATCGTACAAGTCCCGTACAAACTGGCAAGTACGATTCGTATGTTAAAAAATCCATACGAATCGCATTGGGAAAATTCCCCGACACGTCCTCGGGTCGGAAAAAGTGTCCGACACGTCCCCGGACATTTTTACGTACGAATCGGCAAAATGAAGTCCGAGCGCGCAAGTATGATCCGTCCCGTCCGTCCGAATGCACAACCGTATGGAAAAAACACCGTACGGAGCGAACTCCCATAGCAACCATGGAGATGTCCAAACATGTGCCTGCATACGTGCCGAACACCCCCCCAGCCCACCCCCCCAAGTACGCGCCATACCCCCAGCCCCCCATGTACGCGCCGTACCCCCACCCCACGTAGGTACGGTGCGTACCCCCACCCCGTGTAGGTACGGTGCGTACCCCCACCCCGTGTAGGTACGGAGCGTACCCCCACCCCACCCCGTGTAGGTACAGAGCATACCCCCACCCCACCCCGTGTAGGTTTGCACCATACATACGAGGGGTACGCACCGTACCTACATGGGGTGGGGGTACGCTCCGTACCTACACGGGGTGGGGTGGGGGTATGCACCATACCTACACGGGGTGGGGGTACGCTCCGTACCTACGGGGTGGGGGTACGCACCACACCTACACGGGGTGGGGGTATGCTCCGTACCTACGGGGTGGTGTGGGGGTACGCACCGTACCTACACGGGGTGGGGGTACGCTCTCTACCTACGGGGTGGGATAGGGGTACGCACCGTACCTACACAGGGTGGGGGTACGCACCGTACATATGGGGTGGGGTAGGGGTATGCACCGTACCTACACGGGGTGGGGGTACGCACCGTACATACTGGGTGGGGTGGGGGTACACACCGTACCTACGGGGTGGGGTGGGGGTACGCACCGTACATACGGGGGTGGGGGTACGGCGCGGACATGGGGAGGTGCTGGGGTACGGCGCGGACATGGGGGGGGCTGGGGTACGGCGCAGACGTGTAGGGATGGGGGTACGGTGCGGGCCCCCTTTTCGCCGTGTATCGTGGCGTACTTAGCTTTTCCGGCACTTTTTGGGTCCCGTAAAAATATTGCCGTGCGAAGTGCTGTGGGTACGAATCGTACTTGCTGGTCCGTAAAACGCTGCCTGACTCCGTGCGAATGTCGCGTACGCGGTGTCCCGGATCGGAATTGCGGGTATATTTTAGCCAGTCGGTGTTTTTTACAATTCGTACGGAAATGCTGTTTCCGTACGAATCGTACTTGCATGTTTGTAAGGTATTTTTCCCGGGTACGAGTCGGACGGAGAAAACGCTCCGTCCGACGATTCGTACCCGGTTTTTCCAGGATCGGAATCGGCCCCTGTGTTGTGACATGCTCTATAATCACCCCATTGCTATATGTTCATAACGACCTATCAATTGAGCCGAATAGCTCTTCTCAGAGCTATCCTTTCAATAAAAACATTATGTTATTAATTGTTTTTTTCTATTTTAAAAAGTTTTCTAAATTACAATTGCAGTTATTTGTTCGTAATGTTTTGTTTAAAGGGGAATGTAAGTACACCTTGTTTTTTCTACTTTTAGGACCTAAAAAAGAAAAAAGGTAAAGCAAAGTGCACAGCAAAGGAGTATACAGAAAAGTGTAAAACATTGAAGGAATCACTAGTTAGCTATTGTTTGAAGCAATCAGCACTATGTAGCTCTTTGGTGGATTGCCATTTAGCTATGGTTTCACCACCACAGTACATATTTCAGCAATGGTTCTCACAACGATCAGCAAAAGTGTACAGATAACTCTTGAGTATGCTTTATACAGGCACTGCTTCAGAAGGACCTGGCTATGAATATTGCAGTACTGGTGCTGCATTCAAACACACTACACCAGACCCTATGGATTCAATACCCTGGTTGTCATCTAGCACACACACAATTCTCTTTCTCCTCCTGTGTTATTCATGCAGATTCGTTTGTGGAAGGCTTTCAAAATGAGATGGTCTCAAATATCGTACCATGGTTGTGGTACCCAGACTGTGACTATGATTAAGTTTTCCATGTTTGAGAACATTTACAACATATAATTTCTTCCACAAATCGCTGTTCTGCGCCATCTGAATTGTAAAATAACTATTTTTGGCTCACAGTTCCTCCAAAGCAAAGCTGCATGCTTTGTAATTCTCAGTGTTGCCCATTTTTCCTGGTCATTCTTGCATGCTTTCACTGGAAATTGCCATAGGGGAGGAGGTGCGACTGTTGGGTCATCTGTCTAACATTGACTCGAAATTATAGAGTCCTGTGGCATTTTAATAGCCTACTACCAACACGGTAATTCAAAGCACTTGGAACTTTCCATGGTTTGTTGCTGTGGAAGTGTAGGCTGTTCACGTACTCTTATATCGCCCAGATAATGCCCCATGAGCCTTCAAAACGGGAGGGAAGGGGTACCTATAGCCACACACTGTTAAAAGAAATTGAAAAAGAAAAAGAAAAACTGTTGGTTTTGAGATCCTTCCTAATTGGGCAGCGTTTCACTGTTGCAAATCGGCTGTGCCGTCCTTACAATATCAAGGTTACCTCCTCATCAGGACATTGCCTCGCCACGGCTCCATGGAACATTGAGCCCGTGTGGGCAGTGTCCTTAAATACTGAGCATAATTGGTAGTTTTGCCGCCAAAAAACTGCACTAATTGGTACAAACGCTAGACAGTCAGAAAATCCAAGATGGTGACCTAGAGTGGCACCTCCGGTTGAATGTGTTTGTTCCTCACTTCCTGTTGCTCAAGGGTGTTTGTTCCTCACTTCCTGTTGCTCAAGGGTGCCTGTTGTATAGCCCTAGGAGCGAAAAAGACTAGTGCGCTAACTAAAAGGACACTACCTCTTCCTAACTCTTTAAACTATTCGAGCGTAAAAATGTAGACCAACCGGATAGCGTATACAGAGCGTAATAGACTGGAGCGCACACCGAAAAAGCTTCCTGTTGTACGAGCGTATAATAAAAAAAATAATAATAATGTTAACAACAAAGTAAACCAGGTCTGGGCAAGTATTTACTAATGGTACATGTAATCACGTTTATGGTAGACATTGTACCAAGGGAGTGTGCAGCCAGACATGCGGGTTACTCTGAAGTGGTTTTTTTCTCATGTCTCATAATATGCACGACAAAATTGGGGTATTGGCACCTCGCAGTAGAGGGGTGAAGTCACGACGGCATAAACAAATAAATACAAGAGTGGCAAACAAGGCAATGACTTACCATGTTTCTATTCGGCTCCTCATGGCGACATTGTTGCGATTTTTATGTCAGCCCCTATTGTTTCTTAAAAAATGGTGTGTTAACCCCTTCCATGCTGCGCAAATTCCGCCGCTGTGCTGACGGAATCTTGCGCGGGCGTGGTCATGACGGAACGGTTCCGTCATGAGCACAGCTCAACCGTGGCTCATGACGGAACCGTTCCGTCATGAGCACCGAAGGGGTTAAGAGAACTGGGTTTCTGCCCAGTTGCTTCAAAAGATTTGTATGTAGAGGACATATAGTGGTAATGACACCTCTCTACTGAAGGGTGAGCTTAAGATGGCATAAGTGGAGTGGAAAAACGTGTAGCAGGACATTAAATTCCACAAGGTAATGTACAGGCCACATTATTTCAGGGGTCTTTTCCTGCTGGCCCCAAGTGTTTAATTGAAGGTTGGCTAACTTAAGGGTTCTGCCCAGTCGTTTCAAGAGCTTCTATGCAGTGTATTTGCAGTAGTTTTCTCTTCCCAGAGATAGTGACAAAAGTCACGGGGCGATACAAATCAGCTAAATTGTCCCCAGGGGATGTCGTTGTTCAGACCTGTAATGTGTGTCCCCAAGCGGAACACCTACCGCTGTTCCTTCTCGAGAAGACCATGTTCACTGTTCAGTTGTTCGATAATGGTCCACTGTAGGTCTTCCATTGTGTGTTGGGTTGTCAAGTAGTGGGTAGCCATTTTTGTAGTGCTTCTTTTGCAATGTACGTTCCTCCTGTGCTCTCCTATGCTTGTCTTGAAAGGTCTAGTTGTCATTCCGACATATTCCATTCCGCATGGGCAAGTGATATAAACCACATTCTTACTGTTGCAGTTCGTAAATATCCTCTGTTCCCATTCCGTACCATTCCTGAATTTTATACTTTTGCTCTTCTTCGTCCAGTGGCAAGTGCTGCGATTACCACAAGGATAATGGCCCTTCACTGGGGGTAGGAGGGTATTTTCTGCCTCAATTGCTAAGGTGTGTCGTGGTCTTGTGTGGGTCCTTTTGGTGGGTGAGGCGTATTTAAACAAAGCTGTGTGCTTTCCACCATTGTAGGAGACACACGTAGTTTGGAGGAACACTTCTATACTTTCCCATACGGGTGGATCCCTTTGTTTTTTGACATCACATTTTAATGGTAGCTGAAAACTGTGTTTTGAACCCACATATCTTTTGAACCATTTATCTGATATGCACCATATTTAGCTCACTCTTACAAATCCCCAGACAGTAGGGTTTTACCGACTCTGGTGCAGATTGGTCAAAGGGAGGCAAAGTTATTAAGGCTCCAAAAACGGGATTTCCTGTGGATGAACACTTGTTGGAATTTGCATGTCCTTTCCCAAAATGTCATTCATGGTCGCTGTTTCATGGATCACTGCCCCATCAGCACGTGCAGTGTCCCCATGTGCGGTAAGGCGAGGGTGATTCCACTTCCTGGATGAGGCCATTTGACTCAAGTAATGCCCAATACATTTATTGTTCTGTTTTCAGAATTTGACACCCATGATTGGTATGAGAGGATTATATCCTACAATTGTAAGCTCTATTGACCACAACTACAGTCCATGTAATCGTCCATGGAATTTTAAATATTTTGTTTATAACTTGAATCCAGTGCTTTTCATCCCCATACATAGGCATTAGTAACTCTGCACTTGACACCTTGGTAATGAACAAACACAAGGTGTAAATTGACCGTGAGAAGAGTTAATGCCTTACTTAAGTAACTGGCTGACTATTCTATAGTCATACTAGTAGAATATTATTGCTTCATTTTTCTCTCGTTGGTGCAGAATTGTTCTGTCCATGGTGGTGTGCAACTGCATATATCTAAACCCTAATGTATGATGATACAAAATGCGTTGGGCTCCGAAGTCCAAACAGGTCAGAACTTAAATGTTTTCAAAAAGGTAGAAGTGACATGTCTCATTGTTTTACAGAGTACACTAAATTATGTTAGCTGTAGGGTCACTGGAATTATGTGGCACAGGAGGACCAAATTATGTGGCAGGGTTGAATATATTATGCGACAAAAAAGGCAAATTATACAGTGTAAAACAGCGCATATTGTGGTAGTGTTACTTCATTATTTTGTCATTTCTACACTTGTTAACACTGTCTGGGCATTGGTTGCACCTGAATAGTACCAGTTTGACACATAACTATAGCAATGAGCAACAGAAAGGTTACCAGTCAAACTTTGCAAAGGTCCTTCCACTGTGCGGCAACACAAGTTGCTTTGTTTTTCAAACATTTTGAACCGGTTGAGCTAGAAACTAACAAAAAATATTCTTAAAATCTGCAGATTATGCAGCAGATGATGGATTAAGGAGCTAATGTGGCAAATCTATAGTTATGCTAAAAACACTGCAGCCGCACAATCGCATAATTCAAGTGGCCCTGGTTACGTGTAATATCCTGGAGGGTGCAGCATCATTTGAAACTAATGAAGTGATGAGGATTTGCTGCACCATCTGCCCTTTGACAATGAATAATTTCATACATGTTTAGTATCTCATGCAATGTGCCGGATTCGTTTAACCTCATTATGCACTGAAACATGTTGACCACATAAATGGGTAAATAATAATAACGTGCAAGTGGGGTGCTTTTAAAATATTTGACAGCATCCCGAGAGGAAACTGTAGACGAAGCTACGTGACCGGGCCATCTCATCTATTAAGGGCAATCATGTCACTATGCTCCAATACCTGGGTAAAGGTAAAAATAAGCTCCGGCTGGTCCACATCCACTAAGATTACAACCAATAAAGGCCTAAAGCAGGGTTGCATACCGGACGATCTAAATGATCATCTCGAAAAGGAGAGGACATTCCCACCAAAGCTGGCCAGCCCTAGAGTTCAGATACTTCGTATGCTGACGATACGGTTCTCATTGATCAAACGCCAATAGGACTACAGAGACTTTTCACTGCTCTATCCATCCACTGACAATGATCTAATAACCAATGTTGCAAAAATGAAGGCGATTATTATTACCTGCAGACTTTTCAAAAGAGGGGCGTGGGTTATCCAGGGGTGTGCGATTGAAGTCATGGGCACCTACAAATACCTTGGGGTACGGTTGGATAGCAGGGGTCGTGCTGCTTGATTTCTGAGACTCCTCATCAAGCACTTTTTCAGTTTTATCAGATGACACCATCTTTGTTGGAGGCCAGATAATACCCATAGAGGATCAGTATGACATGTTGTTAAATACCTTGCACTTTATCTGCTTCTAGGGATGGTCTTACTTTTAGAAGCCAACATTGCACCCCGGGCACCTGACAAACTGTCCATTAAGAAATGCAGCACTTGAAGATTTACAGCACTTTAACATCACCGTCCTGAGTGACAGGGCAAGGATGTTTGAGTACCATGGGCTTCCATCTTATCTAAAGGATTAGCTCTTTTTTAATGGAATGTATGCTTTTACTATAAATGTAAGTTATGTATTTACCCATGATAAATCCTCTTTTAGCTGTATTGTAATGGTTTTAATTAATCGTTCAGTAAAGAAGATCTATCTATCGCAATGCATTTACAATGTAGGTGTGTTAATAACCCAAACACAATTTTTTTTCCTTGTTAGTGACTCCTCTATTTTAGGGTGACCACCTTTCCTTAAAATGTCACGAACTGTCTTTGATTTCAGTGTGATGTCAGCGATCTGTTAACTGACTGAATTTCTTTGTAATTTCGACACAGTTACTTTCTACAGCTTTCTGGCAAATTATTGGACTGGAAGCTACATAATGCTGATATCAGAACTGGTTTTAGTGCAGCCTCAAAGGTCAGTGAGTACCCATTGGAACAGAGACATATTTGTAAAGCAACACAATAACACTGTAGGGTATTTGAAAAGCTCTAGACTGTTGCTTGTACTGATTTTGTTTCGGGCTTTAATTATTCTGGTTTTGCAATTTATATTCTTTTTTTGCTTTTTTCCTCTCATATTGTATGACACTAAGATATTTACTAATGTACCAGGGTTTCATTTAACTTGGGCATCATGATGTTTCAATTATTACTGTTTGAATTAGATGGGTGCACAGATTGATGAATAGATAGATGAGCAGAGGGATAGATGGTTGTGTAGGTCGATGGATTGATGAGTAAATGGGGAGTGTTACCAAAGGGGATGATGGACGGAGCGGTTGAGCAAATCAAACACTCACCCCAGTCAACTGATCTGGGTTTAATCCATCATCATACTTTAGCTCACTCCACCACCCCAGTTCAGACATGGCCATATGCAAATCAGTCTGACCCTGTGCCTCATGGGAACAGTCCAGCCCGAACTGCCCGAATAAATGGAGAGTGTGGGGATGAATGGAGAAGGTGTAAATGGGAGGTGGGAGGTGTAAATGGGAGGATGGCTAAAGTGATGGTTGCACAGATAAGGCGGATGGATGAATTGATGACTAGACAGATGAATGGATGGACAGAGGTGCCTGTGTCAATAAATACATTGATGGATGGATCGATGGATGGATGGCCAAATGGATGGATGGAAGGGATAGATGCTTGGGCAGATGGATGAATGAATATGGGTAAATGGATGACTCTAGGTGGGTGCAAAGATGGGTTGATGGAAGATGACTGGATGGGTGCTTTTTTGATGATGGATAGATCAGGGCGGTGGGATAGATCTTCGTGAGTAGCTGGATGGATATTGCTGGGTGCAGGGATAGATAGATGGATGGACGATGGGTGCTTGGATGGATGGATCTGTGTAAATGGATGATCTTGTTGTGTGCACGGATGGATATATAGAAGAATGAAGCATTTGTGCTTTTTAAATGCATTATTTGAACCGTTGCTTCAAAACTGGGGACAACTAGGCAGTGTGGAAGGAAGTGTTTACAATGTCAAATAGTGCGTAGTGGCTTGGGTGTGTAGTGCACTGTGCCACAGATTGTGGTTGGCTGGTCTGAGGTTGATGGTAGAGTGTAACAAAGGTTGGAGTTCGCTGTGCTGAGAGCAATAGTGCACTCTTTTGTTGTGGTAGTGCATTGTGCTGAATGTGATGGTGCAGTTTGACATGGGAGTTGCACTACACAGTGGGTGGAAGTGCACTCTACCGGCGGGTTTGGTGCACTGTTCTGAGGGTGCACTGTGCTTAAGGTTGTAGTTAAATGTGCTGGGGGTGGTTGTGCACTGTTCTGTGACAGTGCCCTGTTCTATGTGAGCTGGTTATTCAAAAAAAGAGAGGAACCCTTGGTAACCCAAAGGACTGGGGTTCAAACAGAAATTTTAAAATGATTTCCTCTGGGAATATTTTAAATTCACACCTTATTTACAAAGGTCTCATACTGAACCACCAGACTACATACATATAACACCCAGTCAAAAAGCTCAGTGCTGAAACTAGTGTTTACAATGTATTGGCACAAAAACTTGTAGTTAGTGAAGTAATAATTTCAATGTATTAAAACAGTTTATTTTTTTTTTAAAATACACAGTTAAAAACATTTACATCCAAAAGTCATATAAAGAGAATTTCATTACATCACAATATTCAAAGCAATTAGTCACAATTAAAAATAATTCAAAAAACACAACACAAGAGTTTAAAACAGACAGTAATCTTTGTCATAAATCACCATAACCCAGGGCAAAACGTATACACATATACCCTGATGCCTTGTAGATCATCAACATAATGTTCGTACAGATGGATTTGTGGCAAAAAGAGGGGCATCGACGCGTTTCGAAGGCCTATTCACATAATACCTTCTTTTTCAAGACAGTAGCGTTATATACTCCCGTTCTTTCAGAATCTATAAACATAAACACATATATTTAACCCCTTCGCTGCTAGGCCTCCCTCCCCCACACCCCCGTGCTAAGCCTTTTTTGGGCTATTTGGGGTAGTGCGCGCTTAGGCCCCTGTAACATTTTGACCACATAAGGTATCCACGCCAAATTTGCGTCCTTTTCTTCCAACATCATGGGGATTCTAAAGGTAACTAAGGGTTGTGGATTCCCCTGGAGGAGTCCCAGAAATTAGCCAAAATACAGCTACATTTTGGATATTTTGGGAAAAATGAGAAAAAAGGGCTGCAAATGAAATCGTCTGGGTTTTTCCCTGCAAATGGTATCAAAAAGGGTTTGTGGGGCTGAAATCACCATTTTCCCAGCTTTTAGGGAATTACAGACTTTTGTCAGAAAACCAAAATGTTTTACACAGTTTTGCCATTTTTCTGCGACATAGCCTATTTCTGCTATTTTTTGTGCTTTCAACCTCCTTCCAGTTAATGGCAGGAATGTGTATGAAAGCAATAATGGATCCTGGACAGCTATACATTTTAGAAAAGCAGACAAAATTCTGAATTCAGCAAAACGTATACACATATACCCTGATGCCTTGTAGATCATCAACATAATGTTCGTACAGATGGATTTGTGGCAAAAAGAGGGGCATCGACGCGTTTCGAAGGCCTATTCACATAATACCTTCTTTTTCAAGACAGTAGCGTTATATGCTCCCGTTCTTTCAGAATCTATAAACATAAACACATATATTTAACCCCTTCGCTGCTAGGCCTCCCTCCCCCCCACCCCCGTGCTAAGCCTTTTTTGGGCTATTTGGGGTAGTGCGCGCTTAGGCCCCTGTAACATTTTGACCACATAAGGTATCCACGCCAAATTTGCGTCCTTTTCTTCCAACATCATGGGGATTCTAAAGGTAACTAGGGTTTGTGGATTCCCCTGGAGGAGTCCCAGAAATTAGCCAAAATACAGCTACATTTTGGATATTTTGGGAAAAATGAGAAAAAAGGGCTGCAAATGAAATCGTCTGGGTTTTCCCTGCAAATGGTATCAAAAAGGGTTTGTGGGGCTGAAATCACCATTTTCCCAGCTTTTAGGGAATTACAGACTTTTGTCAGAAAACCAAAATGTTTTACACAGTTTTGCCATTTTTCTGGGACATAGCCTATTTCTGCTATTTTTTGTGCTTTCAACCTCCTTCCAGTTAATGGCAGGAATGTGTATGAAAGCAATAATGGATCATGCACAGCTATACATTTTAGAAAAGCAGACAAAATTCTGAATTCAGCAAGGGGTCATTTGTGTAGATCCTTCAAGGTTTCTTTATAGAAACTGACAGTTAAATATAGGAAAAATTGAAAATTAGTTGAAAAAACCAGCCTTTTATGTCAACGTTTTCACCTGTAACTTCTTCTAATTATGACAGCTCTTTAAAAGCAATATACTGTTACATCCACTGGATCTTTCTGGTTGTGGGGATATATAGAACTTGTAGGTTCACAAAGAACCTGGCGAACCCAGAGTCAAAAACTGAGCAGGAATTTGCAATGGCTTTTTATTATGTATCGGGTACATAGCAATTATTGTGGGAAAAAGGAATATTGTTAAAAATCAGTATGAAAGACACCTATGTATTTCTAAAATGGGAACAAATTATAGAGTTTAGAAACAGTAGATATTTGCACATTTTCGAAATTGGGAATACTCATACTAGCTTGAGAATTATCGGTAATTTTTCAAAATGTCTTCTTTTTACACAATGTCTTTCATTTGGAAGGCAGAAATGCATCGAAAGTCAATAGGTAATAACAGTTGCTTTGCAAATCTGAATTACCCTAAGTCTCCTGATAAAAATGGTACCTCACTTGTGTGGATAGGGATAGTGCCCACAACAGGAAATGGCTCAAAACCCAACGTGAGCACACCACATTTTCACAATGAAAAATTACCTTTTTTTTTCCAAAGTGCCTAGCTGTATTTTTTTAACCCTAGCTCTACCGGCACCTAGGGAAACCTAGCAAACCTATACATTTTTTAAAACTAGACACCCAGGGGAATCCAGGATGGGGTGACTTGACTGCCTCCCACCAGGTTCTGTTACCCAGAATCCCTTGCAAACCTAAAACATTGTAAAAAAAACAAATTATCCCCACATTTCTGTGGTGGAAAGTCCTGGAATCTGCGTGGATCCACAAATTTCCACCCAGCCCGCATTCCCGAACGTCTTCCGAGAACAATGGTAACTCACTTGTGTGAGTCGGCCTAGTGCCCGCGACAGGAAACAGCGCAAAAGGCAACGTGGACACACCTCAATTTCGCAGTGAAAAATGACCCTTTTTTGGCAAAGTGTCTAGCTGTAGTTTTTGAACCATGGCTCTGCCGGCACCTAGGGAAACCTAGCAAACCTATACATTTGTGAAAACTAGACACCCAGGGGAATCCAGGATGGGGTGACTTGACTGCCTCCCACTAGGTTCTGTTACCCAGAATCCCTTGCAAACCTAAAACATTGTCAAAAAAACACATTTTCCCCACATTTCTGTGGTGGAAAGTTCTGGAATCTGCGTGGATCCACACATTTCCATTCACCCCGCGTTCACCAAAGTCTTCCACGAAAAATGGTACCTCACTTGTGTGGGTTGGCCTAGTGCCCGCAACAGGAAACGGCACAAAACACAACGTGGTCACACCTCAATTTCGCAGTGAAAAATGACCCTTTTTTGTCAAAGTGCCTAGCTGTAGTTTTTGAACCCTAGCTCTGCTGACACCTAGGAAAACCTAGCAAACCTATACATTTTTGTAAACTAGACACCCAGGGGAATCCAGGATGGGGTGACATGACTGCCTCCCACAAGAGTCTGTTACCTAGAATCCCTTGCAAACCTAAAGAATTGTCAAAAAAAACAAATTATCCCCACATTTCTGTGGTGGAAAGTTCTAGAATCTGCGTGGATCCACAAATGTCCACTCACCCCGCGTTCCCCAAAGTCTTTAGAGAAAAATGGTACCTCACTTGTGTGGGTCGGCCTAGTGCCCGCCACAGGAAACGGCTCAAAACGCAACGTGGACACACCTCAATTTCACACCATTTTTTGGCAAAGTGCCTAGCTGTAGTTTTTGAACCCTAGCTCTGCCGGCACCTAGGGAAACCTAGCAAACCTATACATTTTTTAAAACTAGACACCCAGGGGCATCCAGTATGGGGTGACTTGACTGCCTCCCACCAGGTTCTGTTACCCAGAATCCCTTGCAAACCTAAAACCTTATATAAAAAAAACACATTTTCCCCACATTTCTGTGGTGGAAAGTTCTGGAATCTGTGTGGATCCACAAATTTCCACCCACCCCGCATTCCCTAAAGTCTTCTGAGAAAAATGGTAACTCACTTGTGTGGGTCGGCCTAGTGCCCGTGACAGGAAACGGCGCAAAAGGCAACGTGGACACACCTAAATTTCGCAGTGAAAAATGACCCTTTTTTGGCAAAGTGCCTAGCTGTAGTTTTTGAAACATAGCTCTGCCGGCACCTAGGGAAACCTAGCAAAACTATACATTTTTGAAAGGAAGACACCTAGGGGGATCCCGGATGGGGTCACTTGACTGCCTCCCACCAGGTTCTGTTATCCAGAATCCCTTGCAAACCTAAAAAATTGTCCAAAAAAAAGCACATTTTGCCCACATTTCTGTGGTGGAAAGTTCTGGAATCCGCATGGATCCACAAATTTCCACCCACCCCGCGTTCCCAAAAGTCTTCCGAGAAAAATGGTACCTCACTTGTGTGGGTCGGCCTAGTGCCCGTGACAGGAAACGGCGCAAAACGCAACTTAGACACACCTCAATTTCGCAATGAAAAAGGACCCTTTTTTGGCAAAGTGCCTAGCTGTAGTTTTTTAACCATAGCTCTGCCGACACCTAGGGAAACCTAGTGAACCTATACATTTTTGAAAACTAGACACCCAGGGGAATCCAGGATGGGGTGACTTGACTGCCTCCCACCAGGTTCCGTTACCCAGAATCCCTTGTAAACCTAAAAAATTGTCAAAAAAACACATTTTGCCCATATTTCTGTGGTGGAAAGTTCTGTGATCCTCTTGGATCCACAAATTTCCACCCACCCCACGTTCCTCAAAGTCTTCAGAGAAAAATGGTACCTCACTTGTGTGGGTCGGCCTAGTGCCCGCGACAGGAAACGGCGCAAAACGCAATGTGGACACACCTCAATTTCGCAGTGAAAAATGACCCTTTTTTGGCAAAGTGCCTAGCTGTAGTTTTTGAACCCTACCTGGGGAAACCTACCAAACCCACACATGTCTGAAAGCTAGACACCCAGGGGATTCCAGAGAGGTATGGCTTGCGTGGATCCCCCAACGTTTCCTTACCCAGAATCCCCGGCAAACCTCAATTTTTGCTAAAAAATCCATTTTTTTCACACATTTTTGTGTGGGAAAGTTGTGGCATCACTGGGCTGACACAAATTTCCTACCACCCGGCGTTCCCTCGGGTCTCCCGATAAAAACGGTGCCTCACTCCTGTGGGAGGCCCAAGTACCCGTGACAGGCAAGGGCACAAAACGTAGTGAGGCGACATCAAATTTGCCTATCACAAAAAAAAATGGTTTTGCAAGTGGGGTCACCTGGGTTTTTGGCCCCGTGCTCGGCTGCCATCTAGGGAAACATACCAAACCGCAAACCTAGTTTTCAGGAATGTGTGAGTTTGGTAGGTTTCCCTAGATGGCTGCCGAGCACGGGGCCAAAAACCCAGGTGACTACCCTTGCAAAACCAGGTTGTTTGGTGATAGGCAATTTTGATGTCGCCTCAATTCGTTTTGGGCCCCTGCCTGTTGCGGGTACTTGGGCCTCCCACACGAGTGAGGCACAATGTTTATCGGGAGACCAGGGGGAACGCTGGGTGGTAGGAAATTTGTGTCAGCCCAGTGATGCCACAACTTTCCCACACAAAAACGGGTGAAAAAAGTTATTTTTTTCAGCTAAAATTGAGGTTTGCAGGGAATTCTGGGTAAGGAAACGTTGTGGGATCCACGCAAGCCATACCTCCCTGGAATCCTCTGGGTGTCTAGTTTTCAGAAATGTGTGGGTTTGGATTTTTGCAGGGGAGGGGGTGGGGGCATGGGCATGCCTGTTTTGGGCAGCCCCCACCGTAATTCAAATTTGCCCCCAAAAAACTCTGTGGCGACTAGTGGGCTTTTTGCCTCCGGGTGCAGATTGGGGGCTAATGCCCCATCTGCTCCCCAGGTGGGGCAGGAAGACTGAGATTTCCCTGGGGGGGCATTCCCATGCCCTTTTTTGGGCAGCCCCAACGCCAATAAAAAACAGACAAATCCCTGGTTTCTAGTGGGATTTCTGCCCCCCCGGGGGGGCAGATTGGGGGCTACTGCCCTATCTGCCCCCGAGGGGGCAGAAAGACTGAATGTGGCCACAAAAACACGGGGAAGCAAAGGCCCTTGCCCAAGGGGCTGCTCCCCCCTCCCTGGTGCTAGTGGGTGGATCCCTGCTTGGGGATCACCCTCTTGGGGTCATCCCCAAGCAGGGATCCACTAGGGAAGGATACCATTGGAAAGGGGAGATTCTCCCCTTTCCAACGATACCTCTGCCAAGTGTTTCGGTGCTCGGGGGGCTGAACTAGCCCACGAGCACTGAAACACTGAAACTGAAACTAAGTTTCAGTTTCGTTTTTGTTTCAATGACGATAGCGCGCCTTGCGTGTGATCGTCATTTCAAAAAAATCGAAAAATAGGCCTGGGGAGGTTGGGGGAGCTCTTCCCCACCTCCCCAGGCACAAAAAAAAGGGAAATCCCTCTGCTGCCTGCAGCAGAGGGATTCTCTGAGCATGTGCTCATGACGGAATGGTTCCGTCATGAGCACAGGAGCACTTGTGCTCATGACGGAACCATTTCGTCATGAGCACTGAAAGGGTTAAAAGAAAATATCTAGATATAGCATAAAAACATATTTAAAATACAATCAATTATCAAAAACCCAAAATTTTAAAAACAGGGAGTTTTTTTATGCCAGTACCGCAATCCTCCAAGCCCCACCAGTGCCCTTTGACCATGATTAAACTATCCAAACTCCCTCTTCCACTCCTCAATCTATTAATTCATATAATTGCACATGACCACTTACACCTCTGTTATATTCTGATTGATTAATCTGTATTCCACACTACACCTCCATCTAGAAACTATACAGATAGTGTATTGTAACTTACTTATAGGCTGATAAATGGTGTGCCACAAAGTTATTCGGACAGTATTAGTCCAAAAGCACTCCGACCTGCTACTCCAGCTTGATCTGTTCTTTATCTGGGAACAAACATAAAGAAATCAGTGTGTTATCTAATTATTATCTCAGGGATCTCTATGGTTCTTCCCCTATCTCGTTAATATCCCAGATTGGATTTTCATAATTTACTCGTTTTAATGTCCTTTCAAGGATAGGGCATCTAATGCAGTGCAACGAACCGGTCCCGAGTTTAGGATCCCACCAGCAGCATCCTACCTGGTTTAAACTGCATTGATGATAAAAATTATTACCAACTCCAGATATTAGTTGTCCCGCACTCACCTAATTTATCCCCAGATTATCCTGTTTATATCGCTCATACCTACCTTAATTTAAAAACAATATTCCTAGGCCCTTTTAGACAGCTTCCTTTATTTTTGTAGGCTGATATCAATTAAGATGTTTTCCTTTTTAGACGCGTTCCTCAATGGGGGCTCCTTCAATTAAGAACTTCTAAATTAGAGCTTTTTATATATAGCTCTAGAATGAAAAAGAGGCCTCAATGAGTTCTTGGATAAGTCTTGTATATGTTATACTGCTTAACTAGAATCAAAATTTCAAGCGGCAATTTAAAAACAAGCTCTGTTGTTAGGAAACCTTATTGTACTCCTTTTTTCCCAACTAGATTGCCACTGGACCAGGACATCATCCAGTTGTTTAACCCTGCTATTATTATGGACTATTGCTCTATCTTAATCGAGTACCCGTGTGCATCACTCCCATTTGTATACACAAGATCATTAGTCTGGATACATTGTAGCTACGGATTCTCATATGTTATACCAATACAGGGGTTACCGGCTAGAATGTTATTATCTCTACCCCAGTCTGTCCCCCTGTTATCACGACAAGAATCATCACATCCCCCTTAGTGCTCACCTTTATATGTAAAAACCGGCGGCCCTTCGATATGTCCGTCCTGGTAGTTCGTTCGAGTCTTTCAATGCAGCGCGGTTGACCTGCTCTTTAAGCACTGCTTCCTCTCTTGTCTAATTGACGTACCTAACGTATTTACGTCATCTCCAATAAAGACGTCCGGGCCTTTTCAGTTTTGTAAGCTCTTACGTGCCGTTTTTTTCTTTTGCTCTTCTTTTTTAGGCGTTTTTTAGGGGAATAAAAACTGTATTCAGCATCTCACCGAGACCACAATTGACCCGTTATTCATATCTCTAGACTTGTCTTCCCCACATTATTTTTTAGATTTAGAAAGCAATCATTCACCCTGTTATCACCAAAGGTGTGTCAGTGTCAGGCTAATTGTTATAAGCGTTATTTTCAATATCTTATAGAGCAATAAAAAAAAGAATGTTTTTCAAAAAATCAAAACAGACCCGTCCATCCCTGGCTGCAATCAGTCCTATTTATTCAAATAGGAATTCTGTCCAATACATAACAGATATTCATAGCAGTGCAACATTGATTGGGGAAAGAACGACCCGCCTATCAGTTCCATCTATGCCTATAGGTACCTACATCATGTTGCGGCTTACATTCCTTGAATTTGGTGTGTAGGTATGTATTTAAGAAATTATCGACATCCAGTCTTCACGGGAATTTAGACCACTCTGTACAGTGTTTAGTTTACATATAAACCATTGTTCTCTGAGTTTTCTCTTTTTGTCCAGGTCTCCACCCCTCATGTTGCTGGATATTTTCTCCAGTACAAACCACCGCAAATCATTGCAGCCATGGTTTAAACTCGAGAAGTGCTCCGTCAGAGGTGCATTCTCTTTCCCTGTTCTAAGTGCCGATTTATGTTCTTGTACCCTGAATCTAAGTTCTCATCTGGTTTCGCCAACATAGCCCAGGCCGCATGGGCAAATCAGCAAGTAAACTAAGTTCTTACTACGGCAAATATTGAGACTACTGCACTTGATCGCTTGGCCAGTGAACTTTAGGCTTTTAGCAACCACACAGTTTTCACAAATCGAACACGTGCCACATTTGTGGTTGCCAATCGCCTTAGTACCCTGTAGTGTACCTTGCACTTCCTTATTGCGGTCCCTATAGGTATTTACTAGGCTATTTCTGATATTTCTATTCTACCTAAAAGCAAAGAGTGGCTTCTCTAGTTTCAGATCTTGACCATCATTAAGAATTTTCCAGTTTCTAATAAGAATATTCTTGATTTGATTACTGCTCTCACAGAACTGGCTCAGGAATACAATCTTTTCATTTGTATAGTCTCGGCTACTAGTTCTATTTGATCCAGCATATACTCGCAATCATAATATTTAGCTCGTTTATATGATTGGTTAATTAATTTCCTGGGATAGTCCCGATCCTTCAGTTTTTGTTTTAAAATCTCTGAATGCCTAATAAAGTCACATATGGAGGAACAATTTCTGCGTAATCGCAAAAATTGCCCAAAGGGAATATTATCCCTTTGGGCTTTGGGATGGAAACTCCCATAGTGTAATAGTGTATTCTTATTGGTGGGTTTACTATAAAGTTCCACCTCCAGCTTACCTCCGCTTTCCTCGATACAAATGTCTAAGAAGTTGACCATATCGTTACTGAATTCTGACGTGAATCTCAAATTAGGGTCCCTCGTGTTTAACCAACCAATAAAATCCACAAGATCCTCCTGGCTTCCTTCCCAAATGAAAATAATGTCGACAATGATGCGGCACCAGGAACTCACGTTTTCAAAATATGGTGCCACTTCATTGAAGACATGCTTGTCCTCAAACTCGCCCACATAGAGGCAGGCCAGACTGGGAGCACAAGTGGCTCCCCTACTGGTCCCCTTAATCTGCTGGAATAGATCTTCCTCAAACAAAAAAAGATTATTTTTCAACACCATAGTGATGCAGTGTAAGATAAATTCCATGCTGCCACCATGGAGATCTACTCTCTCTAGGAGGGATCCAAACACTTTGATTGTATCGTCTTGGGGTATATTAGTATAAAGGGCTTCAATGTCCAGGGTGACCAAAAATTGGGTCACCTTGTTGAAGCCCTTCCTCTCAAAAACTGAGATGGCGTGAGCCGAGTCTTTGAGGTATGATTTTTGCTGTTGTACCAATGGTTTTATAAAGCAATCAGCAAATTTACTAAGAGACTTTAATAGAGAACCAATGTTACTCACAATTGGTCTCATTGGGGGATTTTTTAGGTCTTTATCGACCTTCAGAAGTCTGTATATGGTTGGAGTAATAGGAGAACTATTATACAAAAATTTGTATTCATCTTCACATATCCAGCCTTCAGCCCTAGCTGTATTTAGCAAGACTTCTATCTTGCTCTTTAACTTTTGAATCTTATTATGGGGAACCCTCTTATAGTGTTCCGGGATCATCACTAATCCTAGCATCCTTTCCCTATAATCGTCTGTGTCAAACACCACGACCCCCCGCCCTTATCGGCGGTTTTGATCGTAATGCCAACATCATCTTGTAACGATCTCAATGCTTCTTTATGTAGTTTTGAGAGATTATTATTGAGGTTTTTTGGGTTCTTGGGCCATTTAGTATTTGTTTTAATTCTATTTCCACCACTCTTTCAAATACTTCAATATTCTTGTCAACTACATTTAGTGAAGTAGTGAATGTTGATTTGGGTTTAAGGCCAGATATGTTCTCAGTAACCATACTATCCCTATTCTAAAGAAATCTTTTGAGTCTGACCTTTGTAAATAGTGCTTTAAGATCTTTCTCAAACTCAAATCTATTTAATATTGTACTCGGGGCAAAACTAAATCCCTTCTCTAAAACTTCTTTTTCAATACTAGTTAAAATCCGCAGAGATAAGTTGATGATTGGAAATTTGTGTATCTCCAATATCTCTGGTTGCGCGTTTTTAAATAATCCTGTTGGGGATAATTCCTGCCTTGATCCTGTTGCGGAAAGGTCCTCCCTTGATCCCCTCTGTGTACATTCCGATAGTTCCCTCAGCCGACTCATGCTCAGAGTTCATCCCTTCTCTCCCCTGATGATCTTTATTATAATCCTCCTTTTCGCTGCTCGACCCTGATGTTTCAGAGAAAGTAACCCGTTGGTTTCTGCCGCTGAAGTAGACTGGTCTTTGAGGATGCGGTCTTTCCCACCTCGGTTTTTTTTTTTATTATAATATTCCTTGTTAAGATATGGGTAGACCTCTTTTACATTATACCTTTCTGTATCTTTTTTAAGTATATTAGTTTTTTTGTTTATCAAATACTCTTTGTACCCGTTTACTTCATGCTCCAATTCATCAAGTTTCTTTTTGGTGTCCTCTAATCCTGTGCTTGCCCTTATTTCAGATTCAAGTTCTTCGATTTCCTTCCTTTCTAGAATCAAAATCTCCTGTGCCGTTTCAATAATCAATATAATCCAATCTCGGCTACAGTGGTTCGCAATTAGTGTCCAGGTTTCCAGAAACTTTCTGTTTTCAATGTTCATTCCGAACTCGAAGGCCAATTGGGATCACCCCCGATTTCAAGTATTCCATTAGAAATTCAGCATGTAGCTCTGTTCTAATCATCTTTTTCTTTAAATTGAGTATTTTGAGGAGATGATCACTACTTAATGCATTGGTACTGACATACCCATTCATGTGAGGATTTTGATTAATCAGTTTATTAAATTGATCCTCCGAAAAACCAAAGGTCTTAAATGTATCCATTTTCTATTTATGAATCTACTCCTGGCCTGCTGGCTCTAGATATAAAGTAACCTCTCCAACCTACTGGTTGTGCAGAAGGCTTTTAAAAAAAAGAGAGGAATCCTTGGTAACCCAAAGGACTGGGGTTCAAACTGAAATTTTCAAATGATGTCCCTGGGATTATTTTATATTCACACCTTATTTACAAAGGTCTCATACTGACCCACCAGACTACATACATATAACACCCAGTCAAAAAGGTCACTGCTGAGACTAGTGTTTACAACGTATTGGCACAAAAACTTGTAGTTAGTGAAGTAATCATTTTAATTTATTAAAACAGTTTTTTTTTAATACACAGTTAAAAACATTTACATCCAAAAGTCATATAAAGAGAATGGCACAAAAACTTGTAGTTAGTGAAGTAATCATTTTCATTTATTAAAACAGTTTTTTTTTAAATACACAGTTAAAAACATTTACATCCAAAAGTCATATAAAGAGAATGTCATTACAACACAATATTCAAAGCAATTAGTCACAATTAAAAATAATTTAAAAAACACAACACGAGAGTTTAAAACAGACAGTAATCTTTGTCATAAATCGCCATAACCCAGTTACACGTTAACCTTTGTTCAGTTCTGCTATCTATTATTCAAGCGAAGAAACATAAACCTTTTTTGACTTTTACTTGTGTCAGCTGTCTATTTACTTTCATATTATTGCTTGACCTACTCTGATGGGTCTGTAAAATTGGCCTTTTCTCCTGAAGTTTTGTCATGAATTGTTATCCTTTGTCCTGAATTTTTACATTGTCCAGAATTTGCTTCCATGACAGGTGGTCACCCTACTCTATTCCTCTCTTGCATGTTAGCCCACAATTCAGCTTGCTTTTTATGTTTTTACCCACATTGAAACAGGTATGAAAGTGGGTGTTGTTAGTAGACTGACTGACCTTATATATAAACAGCTGACTATAAATTTAAAAAATCATTACTCACTTCCCTTTATCTTTTTACCCACAGGTACCCCAGGATGAGATCATGGCCAATCCTGTCATGCCTAATCCAGACGCTGGTCCAATGGGACTTGGGTATCCTTGTGAGGTCAATCCATCCTCACCAGTTTACAATGTGACCTGTTCTTGTGCCTACATTACTAACTTGAACTCCCAAGTTAGTTTTGAGAAAGTAACAGGATTCAGAGCTGCCTTTTCTTACTCGTAGGAGTTTTACAGTGGATTTGGCAATGAGCCTTAGCACATAAAACTACTCCCAGCTACTATATAGCCGCGCTGTGGCACATGTACGGCGGCACCCAGGATAATGACCTCACTGGTGTAGGAGCACCTCCCGGAATACTTAGCAGCACCTTAAGATAGTGAATAACGTGAATATCAATCGGCAACCTGGAATATTCATTAATTAACAATTTTTCATATCGAGCTGCGTTTGGATGTTGCTAATTGCATCTGGGCATATTGAGAATCTATTGCATCATCCTGCAATATTTAATCAGAACCACATGCCAGATAAAAGCTGCTAGGCTCACTATGACTGATGTTGAAAGTGTCACTGGGCAAAAGATAGAATTGATCTTGGCGTATGCAAGCGGGCACACAGGAAAAGTGATGTGCTGGGCAACGAGAAGGCTTTGAGAAAGATGTACAAAAGGTTTGGACAGCCATCACTGACCACAACAGGACATCCCGTAGAGGAGTGTACACGTTTGGGGTGGTACTGGACTTTGAGAGGTTAAGTTTGTAACTGCTAGGAGAGCCCCTGTCAGAGTGGCTCCTCATCATCGTGACCACTAATTGAAGTAAGCAATTATGTACAGGGCCACTCAATTTTTGCAACAGGAATCAACAAAATTATGTGGAGAGGGTGACTATATGTTGCATCAAGAAAGGGCACAATTTATTATAGTATTACCTCATTATTTTGTAATTAGGTCTCGCCTAGGCAGCGCGCATGCGCTACCCTGGGAGGACCTTTAGCCATCGGCCTGCTCCTTTTCAAGCACACTCGTGCTTGTGGTGGCATCCACCTTGCGGGAGCGAGCAGCGGCGTGCATGCTAATTGGAAACATATGGCTCTCGCGCCGCCGCTGCTCGCTCCCGCAAGGCGGAGGCCAGAACGAGTGTGCTTGAAAGCAGCTGCGTGCAGCAACTGTGGTCTTTAGCGCCATATTAGATTGGGAGCTTTGGGCCAATTACTGCAGCAAAAACAGGTTTTTGGGGTTGCTACAAACTATCAATATGAATGGCGGCGGGTTGTTGGAATGGATAATTATATGAACGTCACGAGCCAATTAAATTGCCGAAGTATAAGTCGGTTCGGCATTAAAAAACACCGCACATAGTAAAGCTGAAATGATCATTGTGAAATTCTGAATGGCACAAGCGAAAGAGGACTTTTTTCTTTTCGAACTTGAAGAGAGACCTCTGAATAATTCCAACTCTTTTATGTTCACAATTCTCAATACCCTGCTCTAAGATGGAGATTGGATGGTGGGGTGATTTTCCCCTTTTTAGGTCTCGCCTGACCCAGCGCATGCTCTGGTCTGGCGAGACTTATTGAGAGGGCTCCAAAAAGTGCTACCAGGCCAGCCTAGAGCTACAGTACATGTGCGCGGGCGCGCGCGCTGCACTTTACCGCGATTAGTTTCACTTTCGTGGCTGCACGGCCGCTTTGATGTTTGATCGTGATCGCGATCACTTTCACTTTCGCGGCCGCTTGGCATAGCCAATAGGTCTCATTTTTGGGACCTTATAAGTATTTAGTTATGCAACTGTTGCATTGCTAAACACTTATAAGGTCGCAAAGGCGAGACCTATTGGCTATGCCAATGCTTGTTATGTCTATGCCAGGTGCTCTCTGTATCTTCTCGAAATCAGCATTGTTTAGGCAATGGGAAAGTGTGAGCTCGGCGGTTGAGCGCTCTTTAGATTCCCGCCCAAATCAAGCTTTACGACGTCTGAGACGGATAGAGTGAGTAAGGACTGGAGAGGCAGGGCGTGTTGGTTCTGACATGGACAATGTAGTCTACATGCAAACACGAAGAATGTGTAAAAGCCAAAATATGGTTGCAGTGAATTAACTGCATTGGAGTATGGGGAAGTTGGTGTTGATACTCTGTGCTAAGGCACACGGGGAGTTCAGAATGTCTGTTGAGCTTACTTCTCAACTCATGAACTTGTCAAGTAAGGTGAAATCATTATTAGATTTTTGTGGTAATTCTAATCAAATGAGATTTACTTTTTTTAGTGACGCCGTTTTCCATGGTAATGTTTTTTTGGATGGTGTCGTTTTCAATATAATGTTTAGTATAAAATAAAAGTAATGCATTTGTATGTTTTGATAAAGGTACGTTTTGTATCTGCCAGGAAGGGCAACACTACTGAATGACATGGAAGTAAAAAAAAAAATTTTAAGTTATTATTTTGGGCATTGAACACATTGGATGAGGTTAGGGAGAGGTAGTTGCCGTGAAAGGACGTTCCGATAAAGATTAAATAACAACCACGCATGAAATGCCGAGACCATTATCATAAGATTATGGTCTGAGGCGATTGCTCCATCCTCATGTGGTGGTTGCTGGGTACCTACACTAAAAGACAGGAGTGAATTTAAGACAATGTGTGGGTTATTCGCCTATTTGTGTCTCTTTAGTTCTAGACCAACTAGACCAACTTCTCCTGACGATTGAACATTTTGTTGGGAGTGGGGACCACTGCTCCTCTAAACTGCACTCGTAGCCTGACTTACTCTTCCTCCTATTGCTCTCTTCTTTCTCTATGCTGCACCCCTAAAGGAGATTTTATGTTTTTTTAAATTTGTTTAAAGTTCTGTATTTGCATTAGTGTAATTACAGTGATGTCCACCATGCTCTCAATATTATAATCAAATTAGCAAATTTGGTGAAGACAGACACGCCCTGACTGATACCCTAATGCTGCAATGTGCTCCAACGATGTGGAAGTTTGCAAATGGTAGCACTCTGAAGCAGATGGAACACAGACGTTGCCAACACTTAAACTAATTTGGTTGTTAAATTTGTATGAATGTCTTCATACATTTATGGAATCCCAAGCGAAAGCAGTAATTATCTTGCATTTCTGAGCACAGTGTCCAAACCCCGTCCTAAGGGCCATGGGGCAAACAGGAGTTAAGGGGCCCAATGGTTGAGGTATCTTACTCTTGATATCCCAGGGCCTAACCTACTATGAATCCTAAGCAACTCGGAAGAGTAACCCTTTTAGCAATTGACTCAGTGGTAGCACGGATTGAGTAGTCCAAGGCTTCTTGGGGCGAATATGTATACAGCGAGGTGAACACAGGCTCAGAACACAAAATACGTGCAGCAGCAGCAATAAATGATTTTCCAGTTAAGTACCTATATGAAACAAGCATTGGCATAGCCAATAGGTCTCGCCTTTGGGACGTTATAAGTGTTTAGCCATGCAACAGTTGATATTGTTGCACCAAGGATATTGTGCTGGATAACGAAACACTTAGAAGGTTCCAAAGGCGAGACCTATTTGCTATGCCAATGCTTGTTTTTACTTATGTAACACCCTTATGGGCAATGTTTTCATTACTACCATTTCAACACCAAAGCACATCAAAAGCAACTGAAAAATGACCATTCAACATATGTAAAATGTCTCCCACTAATTGGCAATGCGTTTTGCTGCATTTTTTTTTACTTTTGATTTGTTTGAACCAGAAATATTTTTTTGTGTTAAAATCTGTAGATTATTTGTTAGAAGTTGGCCTGGTATATGCTGTCCACTAGTTATAGTGGGCACCTTGCACCAGTCCAAGAAAACCCTTATTGATGATAGGTTAAAGACAACCTTTATTGAAAGCTATCCTAGTGGGAGCTATGGAGAGCAGCCTTCAGGCTAAGTCTTGAAGGAATGTAAAACAGCTTGTTTTACCAGTCTATAATCTCTTGAGTGGCTAAATGAAAGGAGAAAACACCAGGTATATATATAAAATATATGTATTTATTATTAAACACACCCATCTAGTCTCTTTATGAGGCTAGAGGCAAAAGTACATATGTTACACTTAAAATATCACAGTAAATTAGCACAATATACGATAGGCCTTAGGGGTGAACCAAACCAAATATTAAGAAAGTGGTATAAGAACCACAACATGACTAGACACAATGCCTAGAGCCTGTAGAATCGCTGGGACCCCAAGGAACCACCCAAGGTAGTGACACAGGGGACCCACGGGGGACGTGTGCAGTGTGAGAACACAGCCGCGAGCTCCCGTTAGCTTCTATGGGGAAAGTCATGGTTAGAATTTTAGAGTTTCAGGACACTTAGGAGTGGACTAGGAACAAACCCTTTTGGACTTAGATGGTTCTAGGCTCAACACCCGCCGGAGCACCGGAGTACTCGTGTTACCTCACCCAGGGAAGCCGGGTGCATAGGTGTCAAATGGTGTCGGGTCACGTCGTCGTTTTCAATGGCAGCTTGCTGAAAAGTGCTATTGCCGGGAAGATGAGAAGTGTCCGAAGAGATCCAAGCCTGGATCGAAGATGTGAAGAACTTGAAAGCAGAGGGGACAGAGTCTGGGTCACTTGCCAGTAAACAGGGGCACGATAGATAAATGCCCACCGATGCCGGGTGCTTCAGGTGAGAAGAGGGGAAGCTTGACTCTTCAGCCACGAGGACCAGGAGGCGTCGAGGACAACCAGGAGCTGGATTCGAGCTGTCCCACAAAGGATGTCGAGTGCTGCAGTGTCAGTGCCCGGATTGGACACAACAAGCCTTGGCAACAGCAACCCACGCAGGAAGAGAAAAGATGCTTCGGTGCGGACCAGCAAGGTCCTGGGGACTCCGCAAGCAATGGGCACGTCTGGAGCAACCAGGGAAGCCCAATTGAAGTAAGAGTTGCCTTCACAGGGACCCACCAGTCGACGGACCAGGGATCGGGAAGGAACCTTGAGTGAACACACAAAGGGCGGGCTCACGGAACACTCGTGGAGTGCAGGCCAGCAATCTTCGGTGGAAAAGGTGCTCGGGTCTGGGCTACAAGTAACCCAATACATAGCCTCAAAGAACGTCGAAAAGCTGATGCACTTGCAAATGTGCACGGTGTCCAGGGGTTCCGGTTCCATGGTACCCACGAGGGCTACGGGTCTCAGTTTTGCTGGAGACTCGGGTCAGCCTCTGGGAAGTCTGGAAACCCACCCCCTGTGTTGCAAAGTCTTCAGCGTCCGGCAGGAGCTTCGGAGATGCAGACCAGACAGATGCGTCTTTAGTGCCTGCCAAGCAGGGGAGTAACTCCTTTACTCCAAGGGAGATTCTTCAGTCATCTAGTCGTGTAGATCGTCGAAGTTCCGGGATTTCTGTAGCAGAGTTTCGTCCAGGTGTAATCTAAAGTCCTGTAGTCAGGGGTTCCTTCTTTATACCCAAGGAAGGGGTTGGACTAACTCTGGGGACCCACCTATGGGAGGGTTTGGAAATAGGGGTGGCTACACCCATTTCCTTTGTCCAGTTTTGCACCAGAGCAGGGGCTGGTAGCCCCTGCAACCGGTTTGAACTGGACTATACAAAGGGA
This sequence comes from Triturus cristatus, assembly GCF_964204655.1. Classification (NCBI taxonomy): domain Eukaryota; kingdom Metazoa; phylum Chordata; class Amphibia; order Caudata; family Salamandridae; genus Triturus; species Triturus cristatus. The sequence goes on from NC_140589.1 coordinate 1,638,927,088, forward strand.
CACCAAATGTGCCCCCAGTGCAGGACTTTAAAGCATTCTTGGAGTGCACCCACCCAGCCCCAATCCACTAAGGCCTGTCTGGGAGGTGGTAACACCTCCCTGTGACAGGAAACCTATTGTCCAGGCCTCCCCTGCCGGAGTTTCGGTCAGCAGCAGGAGGCCAGACTCGTGTCTGTGACTCGCAGCATCCATTTTGTGATGCCAGGGCTCTGTTAGCTGGTACCTGGTATACCGGTGCTGTCATGTCTCTCCCTCTAGAAGGGCGGGATCATACTCCCACACCAGTTACTGGTGGGGAGGTATGATTCCAAGGTGTTTGACACCAAACACGACATGTTTCCGTGCAGCCAGTCCAAAGTTAGTATTTACCATTTGGTTATAATGCACTTAAGAGTATGTGGTCAGGATGCATCACAGACAACCCCGGAGAAGAGATACCGAAGGCTGCAGAGGGGCTTTGCTCATGCGTGGGCACCCTCTCACACAAAACCAAGCACCCTGCCTTCAGGATTGATAAAGCCTGCCATAGGGGTTACAGATAGGTTTATTTTATTTATTTATTTATTTATAAAGTTTTATATAGCGCGAACGTGACCCACGAGGGTATCAGAGCGCTTTACAGTATAAGAACAAAAATGCTTGAGGTGGTATACATACATTCAAAAGTGTCAATTCGTACAAAAGGAATAGAAGATATATGATTAACAAACATAGAGGACCGTGATACTGCAGGACATAGTACAATATACAGTTAAAGAACATTAGATGAGTGTGCTAGCAAACATACATATTATAACCACGATTGAATCCCAATGGATAAGAAGTGTATAGATAAAACCAAGAGAGACCCACCACTAGCTAAGCTTTACACTACATACGGTTATTGAACAGTAAGTGTAGTGATATTCGTCAAACATAATGAGGACTCAACCATTCCACCTGAGAAAGTATTCCGATCATAAAGATTACTCGGTGACATCATAGAAATCAAACTTATGGCATGAATTTGTTCCTTAGTAGTATTTTTACTTCTTTTTTGAACTACTGGAGATAAGGAGTTCCAGATCCTTGGTGCAATCCCTGAGAAAGCTCTACAGCCAGCCTGGATTATTACAATGTACTTTGAATAAATCGCTACAGTTGGAATCTTGGCCCATAGTTTGCGGTAGCGCCATCTTGGATTGTATATCAAGCTCGATGGATTTAGTCTTTTCGTGGAAGAAATTGGCAAGCACATCACAGGTAGGTGTGGCCAGGATATATGTGCAGTGAGAGGGTGAGATATAGTGAACCTATATCTCAGTAAGGGGTGCATGCACCACCTTAACCAGGCTGCAGTAGCAGACCTGTGGTGTCATTTTGGAGGGCTTCCCAGGGGTGGCATAATACATGCTGCAGCCCCTGGTAGGCCTCTGGGGTACCTATGCCCTGTGTACATAGTATACCATATACTAGGGACTTATACGGGCACCCCAGAATCCAATCTGTGGTGTACCTAAGGTACTAGGAATCAATTTAGAGAGGAAGCAGCTAGGCTGGGGTCCTGAATAGCAGGGCCCCAGCCAGACTAAAGTCGAAAAACAGTGAAACATCAGCAAAAAGTGGGGGTAGCCATAAGAAACAGATCCTACTCTCCTACACAACCCCCCCTCCCCCAAACACAGGGTCATTAAACTAACCTTGACCAGTTGAGTCTTCATGTTCGAAGTGGAAATATCTGGGGAGTCCATCTGAATTGGCATGGTTACTCCTAGGTCTATGTTCCACTGTGTAGTCCATCCCCTGTAGGGAAATGGACCACCTTAAAAGTTTGGGGTTTTCATCCTTCATCTGTTTTAGCCATAAGAGGGGCTTATGGTCTGTCTGAACAATGAAGTGAGTACCAAACAAGTATGGCCTCAACTTCTTCAGAGCCCAAACCACAGCAAAGGCCTCCCTCTCAATGGCTGACCAACGTTTCTCTCTGGGGGTCAGCCTTCTGCTAATAAAAGCTACTGGTTGATCCTGACCTTCATCATTCAACTGTGACAGTACAGCCCATACCCCCAACTCAGATGCATCTGTATGCACAATGAACTTTTTGGAGTAATCAGGAGTTTGCAGAATGGGAGCAGTGCACATGGCCTGCTTCAGGTCATCAAATGCCTTTTGACAGCTTACTGTCCACTGAACCTTTTGGGGCATTTTCTTAGAGGTAAGGTCATTCAAAGGGGTCACTATGGATCCATAACCTTTTACAAATCTTCTGTAATACCCAGTCAGGCCTAAGAAGGTTCTCACCTGAATCTGGGTAGTGGGAGCAACCCAGTCCATTATGGTCTGTATTTTGCTCTGTAGTGGTTGAACCTGGCCCCCACCTACAAGGTGACCCAAGTACACAACCTGACTCTGCCTTATCTGGCACTTAGTAGCCTTGATAGTTAGGCCTGCTTTTTGCAGGGCCTCCAAAACATTCCTTAGGTGGACCAGGTGATCCTCCCAGGTGCAGCCAACGACAGCAATATCATCCAGATATGCTGCACTATAGTCTTCCAGGCCTGTAAGGACTTTTTTCACCAAGGTTTGGAAAGTGGTAGGTGCATTCTTCAAACCAGAGGGCATCACCACAAATGGATAATGCCCACTAGGGGTAGAAAAGGCTGTCTTTGGCTTTGCATCATCAGCTAGTCTGATTGCCAGTAGCCAGTTGTCAAGTCAAATGTGCTTAGAAACTTGGCTGAGGCCAAAGTATCTATCAGCTCATCTGCCCTTGGGATGGGATGGGCATCAGTCCTAGTGACTGCATTGAGACCCCTGTAATCCACACAAAACCTCATCTCCCTCTTTCTATCTTTGGTGTGAGGTTTAGGCACAAGGACTACTGGACTAGCCCAAGGGCTGTCTGAGGGTTCAATGACTCCCAAATCCAACATCTTTTGGACTTCTTTCCTGATACAGTCCCTGACATGATCAGGTTGCCTGTAAATCTTATTTTGAACAGGCAGACTGTCCCCAGTGTCTACTTCATGAGTGCACCAGGTAGTCCTACTTGGAGTCAGAGAAAACATATGTCTGAACTGGCTGAGAACTTTTCTGCAGACAGTTTGCTGCTGGACAGTGAGGCTGCCTGCCAAGGCTACACCATCTACTGACCCATCATCGGGGTTCTGAGAGAGCAGGTCAGGGAGTGGGTCACTCTCTTCCTCCTGTCCCTCAACAGTAGCCATGAGCAAGCCCATGTCTGCCCTGTCAACATATGGTTTCAGTCTGTTGACATGGAGTACCCTATGGGGACTCCTGGGGGTTCCAAGGTCTACTAAGTAGGTAACCTCCCCATTCTGTTCAACAATGGTATGGGGGCCACTCCACTTATCTTGGAGGGCTGCTTGGGCCGCAGGTTCCAACACCCACACTTTCTGCCCTGGCTGGTAAACAGTCAGCACAGCCTTTTGGTCATGCCAGTCTTTTTGAAATTCCTGGCTAGCCTCTAGGTTTTTAGTTGCCTTTTTCATGTACTCTGCCATCCTGGAGCGGAGACCAAGTACATAGTCCAATATGTCCTGTTTAGGGGGTTTGAGAGGTAACTCCCATCCCTCCATCACCAGACACAAAGGACCAGACACAAAGGACCCCTAACAGGATGGCCAAACAAAAGTTCAAAAGGGCTGTAACCAACCTCCATTTGAGGCACCTCCCCGTAGGCAAATAAAAGGCAGGGCACAAGGATGTCCCATCTGCGCCTAAGCTTTTCTGGGAGACCTTTGATCATGCCCTTTAAGATTCTGTTGAACCTTTCAACCAAACCATTGCATTGTGGGTGATAGGGTGTGGTCAATTTATAATTCACTCCACACTCCTTCCACATTGCAGTCAAGTAACTAGACATGAAGTTTGCATCCCTGTCTGATACTACCTCCTTAGGAAAACCCACTCTTGAGAATACACCCACGAGAGCCCTTGCCACCACAGGTGCTGTAGTGGTCCTAAGTGGAATGGCTTCTGGGTACCTAGTGGCATGGTCCACCACCACCAGGATAAATCTGTGCCCAGATGCTGTCTGAGGATCCATGGGACCAACTCTGTCAATCCCTACCCTCTCAAAGGGAACCCCCACCACAGGAAGTGGTATCAGGGGGGCCTTTGTGGTTCCACCTGCCTTCCCACTGGCTTGACAGGTTATACAGGAGCGACAAAACACCTTGGTGTCTTCAGACATGTGGGGCCAATGAAAGTGAGGAACAATTCTGTCCCAAGTCTTGTTTTGGCCCAGGTGTCCTGCTAGGGGAATATCATGGGCTAGTGTCAATAGGAAGCCCCTAAACTTCAGAGGTATTACCAACTTTATTTATTTATTTTAAAAGTTTTATATAGCACTAGCTAGACCCGTAGGTATCAGAGCGCTTTACATACACACTGTAAAACAGAAGGAAATTGCATTACATAGTAGGAAGGCAGTATGGAAGCAAAACAGAGACAAAAAAGTACAACATGAAAAATAGATAAACAGTGCAGGGGAGGGAGAGAAAACAAACGAAGGTGGCCAACACAGTCCGGTCACCAACTATCCTTGAATGTCAAGAGAGAGAGGAGTCAGCTCGGATAATGAAGTCTAGGTTAGTTGACGTTGGTCAGGAAAGTATTTGTTAAGGAGATGGAGTTCCAGGTCCCTCTTGAAACAGGAGAAGGAGGGGTTGCATCTGAGGACTCTAGGGAGAGCGTTCCACATCCTGGGAGCGTTGCCAGAAAACGATTGATACAGGGTGGTTTTCTTTTTCAGTTTCGGAGGGATAAGAAGGAGTGAGTTGGAGCTTCTCAGAGTTCTGGATTGACCTGCTCTTACCAGTTTGTTGTTCAGGTAGTTGGGGGCCGGAGAGTGAAGGGTTTTGTGTGTGATGCAGGCCAGCTTGTAAATACATCTCCCTTCCATGGGAAGCCAGTTGAGGGAGTTGAGAGCTGGAGTGATGTGTTCAAATTTTTTTACTCCAGATATGAGTCGAGCGGCCATGTTTTTAGAGAGAACTAGGGATTGAACTACTGTCTTGAGGTCATCATGGGGAAGAAAAGGTTGCAATTTCTTGCGGTGTTTTAGTGAGAAAAGAGCACCTTTTGCAGAGTTTTTGATGTGGGCCTCCACTGATAAGTTCTTGTCAAGGGTGATGCCTAGAGACTTAATTGAGTCTGATAGGACGAGGGGTCAGTTTAGGGCAACCAGATTCTTGAGCCACTCTTGGTGGTTGCTTTTTGGAGAGAGTAGGATTAGTTCTGTTTTATCTGGGTTGAGCTTTAAGTGATTAGCGTTGAACCAAGTCTGGATCTCGGTTAGAGTGACATTGAGGTGTTGGATGTCGCTGGGAGACTTGATTTTGAAATAGATTTGGGTGTCATCAGCGTAAAGCTGGTAATTCACTCCAGCTTTTTTCAAGATGATTGTGAGGGGCTCCATGAAGAGATTGAAGAGGGACGGGGAGAGGATCGAGCCTTGCGGGACCCCAAGTGTGACTTTTGTTGGCTTCGAGAGACAGGAGTTGATTTTAATTTGTTGCGAGCGGTGTTGAAGGAAGGAGGTGAACCATCTTAGTACTGTGCCATTAATGCGGGAGCGCTTCGACAAGAGCTGGATGATTTACTGTGTCGAATGCCGCAGATAGGTTAATAAGGATGAGTAGGCAGGCATCACCTTCATCTAAAGCCTTGTGAATATCGTCAGAGATGTTGAGCATAACTGTTTCAGTGCTACAGCCTTTCCTGAATCCCGATTGAAAGGTGTCGAGGAGGTTGAACTCATCAATGTGTTTGTTGAGTTAGAGGAGAACGCATTTCTCCAATGTTTTTGCAAGGAACGGGAGGCTGGATATAGGTCTGAAGTTGTTAAGATCATTAGGGTCGGCCCCTGGTTTCTTGAGAATGGGTGTGATTTGTCCTAGTTGAAGGGAGTCTGGGACACAGCCTGAGATGAGAGAGGCGTTGATGATTTTTGTCCAGAACGGGGAAATGGTGTGGTTGAGTTCTTTTATAATTGTGGATGGGAGGGGGTAGTTGGGGGCATATCAGCAACAACCGGCGATAATTATCGCTAAGTGCACTTAGCGCTAGGATAATTATCTCCGGCTAGCGTGGATTTTTATCGCTGAGATAGCGTGCTATTAGCAACGCTTATCTCAAAAGCGATAAAAATCCTAGCGCTAACTGCCTAACGTGAGATTATTGCTGGAAACCCAGCGATAATCTCAAGAAATGTGGCGTTAGCTTGGTGATAGGGCCTCACAAACTTAGCCATGATATCCACCTTCCATGGGATATCATGGCTAAGACAGTCCTGAAGCAGGCGTAAGGAAAGTAGCGATACCAGGGGTTATCGCTACTTTTCTTGCCGCTATGCTTCATGGCGTGGGGCTTGATGATAGGAGAAATGTCGCTTAGCGACATTTCTCCTGTCATGTCAGGTCAGGAACACCCACTTTGCATCTCATTAGAGATGCAAAGCTGGGTGTTAGGAATTCCTGCGCTAACGCAAGGTTTCACGCGTTAGCGTGAGCTTGCTAATTAGGCGATAAAATTATCACCGCTTTTCGGTCGAAAACGGCCGCAAAAGCAGCGATAATTTTCTATCGCCGCATTGTAGATATGCCCAATAGTGTGGGAAGAAGGTTTTAGGTTAGAAGTTATACTGAAGACCTCGTTTTCCGACATTAGCTCAAAGTCTGACCAATGCGCATTGTTATTTAGCTGGAGGCAGACCTGATTTTCCTTGGTAAGAACTCTTTCTGATTGGTCAAGAGTGGATAAAGGAGGGTAGGTTAAGAGGAAAGGAGGGTTTGCAGGTTGGATGAAGGATTGATCCATTTTTGAGACTTTGTTAGTGAAGAAGGTGGCAATTTCTTCACATTGCTCTTTGGTGGCTTTAATTTCGTGAGAGGGAGTACAGTTTGTTTGGCTTTTGACAATGTTGACGAGTTCTCACGGTCTGTTTTTCGCCAGATCTAGTTGGCTAAGGAAGAAAGACGCCTTTTCACAAAAAAGGTGTTTTTTGAATGCCAGCCGAGCAGATCTAAGTTGCGCTAGGTGCAAGGTTGAGGGGTTTAGTCTCCAAGACCTTTCCGTTTGTCTGAGTTGACATCTTTCGTTATTAAGATCCACGTTGAACCAGGGTTTAGATTTGGTTCACCTCATTTGTTTTTTTTAGTGGGGCTACATGGTCTAAAACCTCTGTCATTTTATAGTTAAAGTGTGTAGTGAGGTCATCGGCCGTCCAGGAGGAGGGTTGGAGTTGTAGATGGGCATGAATCCTGGATTCAAGTTCGGGTAAAGGGACTTCTTTGATGTTTCTGGTCTAGTGCTTAGGTTTGTCATCACGAATAGGATGGTGGCGGACAAGTGTGTCAATCTTAAACAGAATGAGGTGGTGGTCTGACCAGTCAATGGGAGAAATCACTCTCAGAGAGACCAGTTCATTGTTGGTAATGATTGCATCCAGTGTTGCACCTTTGATGTGAGTTGGTTTATTGCAGAGTTGTTTGAGGTTGTATATTTCAAGTAGGTTGGATAGGTTCTGGACAGTGGAGTCTTCTGGGTCGTTCCAGTGGATATTGAGGTCACCCAGGAACACGTCTTTTGTGTCTGTCATGGAGAAACGTGTTATTAGGTCTGTTAGTTCTTCGGGGAAAAGGGTACGCTCTCCAGGAGGATGGTAGATGGTGTGGAATTTGATGGCTGAGGTGCCCTTGGCAGTGAGTTCGACACCCAGGTATTCAAACGATAGGTATTCTGCAGGTTTATGTTTGGTAATTTGTATTCCAGCTTTGGGAATGATGGCTAGTCCCCCCCAGTTTTGATCGGCCTGTCTTGTCTATTGATGTTGTACCCTGGAGGGGTGAGAATGTCAAGAATGGGGATGGAGTGGACATTGAGCCAGGATTCTGTGAGGAAAGAGATTTCAATTTCTTCAGCGAGTAGAGCTTCAGCAATGTGGGCGGCATGTTGTACTGCTGATCTGCAGTATAGGAGCATGCAAGAGAGAGGGCGGGGAGCCTCGATGGTGGGGAGAGCTAGGTGGATAGAGGAGTATTGAGCAGGAGGTTGAGGCGAGTGGCCAGTTTTAGGGATTCTGTCAGTGCCAACAGTAACAGGGATGGGGAAAGGGGCTGACTTCTGGCTCAAAGCGAGGTAAGAGTCGTTGATCTCAGCGGGTTTTACCGAAAAGGGATGCTGATCCCGGTTGGGTCGAAGTGCCTGACTCGCTGACGGGTAGAGGGATGCTCTGTGGGGCCATGGGAGAGGTATTGAGGGGGGGTAGGAGCAAATCCACCCGGGGAGGGGGAGCATGGTGGCTTGGTCCTGTTGAGAAGGTCTTTTTGTGAGTATAGGAAATCGGCAGCAAGGGAGTTAATTTTCTGTTCCATTCTGTTCAGTTGCTGTGTTATTGAGCTGAAAAAGTTTAAGGTTTTTGTCAGGGGCCAAGAATGACTTGGGTCTATGGAGGGAGAGTGAACAGTGGTAAGGGATTGGACGGAATCAGTGGGATTAGGAGAGGGGAGAGGTTGGACACGGGGATTAGTAATGCTCCCATTCAAGGAGCTCAGAGGAGGAGTAGAGGGTCTACTGTCCAAGTGAGGAGGGAAAGAAATTCTAGGTAGGAAGTCAGAGTTCTGGGGAATGTCAATGAGATTAGCGGTGGAGGCAGATTGTGTATGTGGGTGTGCGACGGCGGAAGGGGAGTTGGCAGTGATAATAGGGGAGAAAGTGTCTGCTGGATTTGTGAAGACGTTGGACATGGGGATGTCACGTGGGTTGTCAGTGAGGTAAGCGGTGGAGACAGGTTGTGCCTGTGGATCTGGGACATCGGAAGGGGAGTGTGCAGTGGTAGTAGGGGGAGGGTGACCGCTGGATTGGAGATGACGTTGGACAAGGGGGAAGTGAGGGTCGGGGGAAAAGGTTCTGTGTTAAGGAAGGGGTAGTTTGTGAGGGAGGGTTCAGATTATCACGGGTCGAGAGGGAAGTGCCTGTGGGGATTTCAGTCGCGGGAGGGCTGAGGTTAGAGTTCGAGCTATCAAGATCGAGATCGGTCTTGTGGTGTTTGTTAATTGTGAGTTTGTTGTTCCTGGTGTGATCAGTTGATGTAATAATGGTGGGTGTTTGGCGGTGGAGAGTAATGATAGGGGTAGTGTGATTGTAGTGACTGATGGTGGATGTCCATGAGTTGAAGAGAGGTTATTCAGGGCAGGGAGATTGGATCAGTTTCACGTTATTAGTGAGGGTAGTGGGGGATAGGGGAGATAGGGTTTGATGGCTCAGTTTAGTTAATGAGGAGAGAAGTGTGGGGAAGTGGCGGTCAAGTGGCGGTCAAACCAACCTCCTGGAAGCACCAGGCTTGGGGTCTCTACTCTCTGAATATAGAAGTCCATCATCCCAATAAATTTTATGGGTGCCACTAGCATTCCCAGCAGCCTCATCAGCAGCTTGCTTTCTGAGGGTTTCAAGAGAGGGGCAGCTCCTGGCTCAGATCTCCCCTGGAAGGGCCCCCTGTCCCCAAGAACTCAACCTGATCAGGCTCAAGCTCCTCTGGGACAGTTACTCCTTCAGGACTAAGATCATCTACCTCAGGAGGCTGATCTGTTTTCTGAGTCGGGGGGGGGGGCACTGTCTTAACCCTACTGCTTCTCCTCTTGGAGGGCACCTGGTCCATTCTTCCAGAATCTAGGGCCTGTTCAGTGTTTGACATTTTGGTCTGTGACCTGGTCACAGCAAATACATGTGCAGGGATGCCTAGCATTTCTGCATGTGTCCTGAGCTCCACTTCTGCCCAAGCTGAAGTTTCTAGATCATTGCCAAGCAAGCATTCAACAGGGGGGTCTGCACTTACCACAACTTTCTTGAGGCCAGTTACCCCTCCCCAGGAGAAATTAACAACTGCCAATGAATGGTCTGTCCTGACATTGCTAGCATTGGTCACTTGGTACATTTCACCAAGTATCATCTGCCCAGGATCCACAAGATCTTTTGTCACCATTGTGACACTTGCTCCTGTGTCCCTGAATGCCAAAGCCTCTTTTCCATTAATCAAAGGCTGCTGTCTGTATTTGCCCAAGTTACTGGGACTCACAAAGGAGGACATATCCATGCCTACATCACAGATCAGGACAGCCTGAGTTGAAACTCTGACTAGGCCAGAGTCCATCTCAGAACCCAGGGTTAACCCTACTACGCCCTTATTCAGAGTACCACCAATTGTAGCTGCACTAGGGGGAACAGTTGCCTTAGGGGCAATGGTGGCTGGAGTTGAGTCTTTGGACTTTGAACAGTCACTAGTCCAATGGGTTTTCTGTTTACAGATTTTACACCATGGTCTCTTTTGACCTTTACCTTTGTTAGATTGGGACTCCCCCAGATGAAGATTTTTGGGGACCTTGAGAAGACTTCTGGTCTTTACCCTTTTCCCCACCCTTGCTTCCTTGGGTCACCACCTTGGTTCTGAACCTTCTGCCTCACCCTGGTTCTGACCCATTTGTCTGCCTTCTTACCAATTCTTGGGGAGAGGTCAGATCACAGTCCACCAGGTACTGATGCATCAGCTGATTTTGACAATTATTAAGGATCTACTCCCTCATAATTAAGTTGTACAATCCTTTGAAATCACACACCTTGCTGCCAAGTAACCAGCCCTCCAAGCATTAGTAGCACAATCTACAAAGTCCACCCAGTCTTGATTATGTGCCTTTTGGGTATCTCTGAACATTAACCAATATTGTTCAGTGGTTAGGCCAAACCCTTCAATCAGTGCACTCTTCAAGCTTTGGTAATCATCAGCATCCTCTTCTCTTACAGTGAGGAGCTTTGTCTGCAAAGGAGAGCCACAAGATTGCTGCCCACTGCTCCTGGGGGACCCTCTGTACTTTACAGGCCCTTTCCAGTGCAGTAATCCATTTGTGGATGTCATCCCCACTCTGGTAGGGAGGGACAATCTTGTTTAGGTTTCTATGGTCATGGGACCTCTCCCTAACAATAGGGATGTTGCTGCCACCATGGGACTCTAGTCCCAATCTTTTTCTAGCTTTCTGAAGCTCTAGGGACTCCCTTTCTAATGCTATCTGCTCTCTTCTGATCCTAAGCTGAGCTTCCTCATACTTGAGCAGTCTCTCCTTCCTCTCATGAGAGGATTGTATTGTATTGTATTGTATAACTCTTTTGTATAGCGCGACTGTCACCCAACGGGTATCCTGGCGCTTGGAGACAGAGATGGTAAAAAGCATGTCAGACGTTCAATCAGCTAGACAGGGAAAATTACTGTTCGTTCTTGGCAAATAGCCAGGTTTTAAGGCCTCTTCTAAAGCCTAACAAGGATTCGGCCAGTCTCAGTTCTTGGGGGATTTTATTCCAAAGACATGCAGCTGCCGTGCCAAAGGCCCTACCTCCCATCCTTGCTAGTTTAGTCCTGGCCACGGGTACTAGTCCTTGACTGGTAGAACGGAGGAGTCTTTTTGGTTCATACCATGAAAAGCGCTCTCGCAGAGGAAGCGGACCTGTGTTGTGTAGAGCTTTGTAGACCATGACTAGAGATTTAAAACTAATTCTGTCTTTCACAGGTAACCAGTGTAGATCCTTCAGTGCCTGCAACACAGAGGAGTCACGTTGTCGCTTCAGTGCCATTTTGGCTGCCAAGGACTGGATTCGTTGTAGCCCCTGCACAATGTACTGGGGAGCACCCAAATACAGGGAGTTACAGTAATCTAGTCTACTCAAAATTACACTCTGGACCACTAAAGGCCTAGTCTTGCTTGGTAGAAGTGGGAGGATTTGGCGAAGGGCTCTCAGCAGGGAAAGGCAGGTGCTGATTGTTTTGTTGGCCTGGGTTTGCATCTGGAGGTTTTCATCCACCATAACCCCCAGATTCCGGACTGTTTTGGCAACTTCTAGAGGGGCATCCTCTGGTTTAAGCCTGAACTCGCCCAGAAGAGGATTGGGTATTCTGGCAGCATGGCAGTGCAGTAGCTCGGTTTTCTCGGCGTTCAGCTGCAGGGAGTTAGTTTGCAACCAGTCTGAGACCTGCCCCATACATGCTTGAAAGGAGCTCAAAGGAACCGCATGTTCTCCTTCAAGGGAGAACAGCAGTTGAATGTCGTCCGCATAATTGACCACTTCAATCCCATAGGATTTTATGATGGGGATCAGTGGGCCTAGGTAGACATTAAAAAGGATCGGACTAATTGCTGAGCCCTGGGGTACTCCGTAGCGAACTGAGGACCAAGGGGAGGTAAAGGGTGTCAGCATGACTGCCTGTTGCCGGCCCGCCAGATAGGAGCGTATCCATTTCAGGGCGCAGCCCTTCACCCCTAGACCCTCCAGTCTTGACAACAGTATAGCATGGCTAACCGTGTCGAACGCGGCCGACATATCTAACAGCACTAGGACTGAAGACTTTCCACTGTCGGCTCGCATACGAAGTTTGTCCATCACTGTTGTCAAGGCAGTTTCCGTCCCATGCCCCGGCCGGAATCCGAACTGGTCCCTGTGCAGCAGCTGATTCTCTTCCAGGTAGTTTGATTCCCTCCTATGAGAGGACGCAGAGGTCCCTATGGAGGTGTCAGAATGGTTAGACTCCTGAGAAGGAGATCTGGACCTTCTAGGCACACTCCCAACTTTTCCAGGTGGAGTAAAGAGAGGGCCATTGTGACCATCTTCCTCATCTTCTGGAGAAGTTGCATTGTCCAGGTTAAGATCATTGTCATCTTCCTGGCCAGCTTCAGAGGTTAGGTCATGGGTATCTTCACCCCTAGGCCCTTCCTCATCTGCTGCCCCACCCACTCTGCCTACCCCTTCAGACCCTGAAGGCATTCTGAGATCATCCAACAGCAGTACCTCTATGAGGCATTGGGTGTTTGCACTTTTCCCTGTCTTCAATCTCCTAGTACTACACAATGCTCTCCATTTCAAGAATGGGAGTTTGTCATACTTGGATGGTAGAAGACCACTGGCTTCTGGCAGGGGCCCACTGGTTCCTGGCCTTGAAGACATCACTAATGAGGTGTGGTGTATGCACTACCTACTCTAGTGTGGCCTACTAAACTCTCTTGAGTTGGAGAAAGGGTGTGCTAAGCCCTTGACACACAACTCTGAGTTCAGTAGAACTCACTGTAATTTAAGCTTTATTTCTATGTGCCTTAGGTACCTTTAGTGGTTTTCAGTTAGTCACTCACTTGAGATTATCTGGTAAAACAATGGCAAGCTTGAATCCCAACCGCTGCACACCAATGTGAGAAGTTGGCCTGGTATATGCTGTCCACTAGTTATAGTGGGCACCTTGCAACAGTCCAAACAACCCCTTATTGATGATAGGTTAAAAACAACCTTTATTGAAAGCTATCCTAGTGGTAGCTATGAAGAGTAGCCTTCAGGCTAAGTCTTGAAGGAATGTAAAGCAGCTTGATTTAGCAGTCTATAATCTCGAGTGGATAAATGAAAGGAGTCTACACCAGGTATATAGATAAAATATATGTATTTATTACTAAACACACCCCTCTAGTCTCTCTATGAGGCTAGAGGCAAAAGTACATATGTTACACTTCAAATATCACAGTAAATTAGCACAATATATGATAGGCCCTAGGGGCGAACCAAACCATATATTAAGAAAGTGGTATAAGAACCACGACTTGACTAGACACAAGGCCTAGAGCCTGTAGAATCGCTATGACCCCAAGAAACCACCCAAGGTAGTGACACAGGGGACCCACGGGGGATGTGTGCAGTGTGAGAACCCAGCCGCGAGCTCCCGTTAGCTTCTATGGGGAAAGAGAGGTTAGAATTTTAGAGTTTAAGGAAACTTAGGAGTGGACTAGGAACAAACCCTTTTTGACTTAGATGGTTCTAGGGCCAACACCCACAGGAGCACCGGAGTACTCATGTTACCTCACCCAGGGAAGCCGAGTGCATAGGTGTCAAATGGTGTTGGGTCACGTTGTCGTTTTCAATGGCAGCTTGCTGAAAAGTGCTGCCGCCGGGAAGATGAGAAGTGTCCGAAGAGATCCAAGCCTGGATCGAAGATGTGAAGAACCTGAAAGCAGAGGGGACAGAGTCTGGGTCACTTGCCAGTGACCAGGGGCACGACAGACGAATGCCCACCAATGTTGGGTGCTTCAGGTGAGAAGAGGGGAAGCTTGACTCTTCAGCTACGAGGACCAGGAGACGTCGAGGACAACCAGGAGCTGGATTTGAGCTGTCCCACGAAGGATGTCGAGTGCTGCAGCGTTGGTGCCCGGATTGGACACAACAAGCCTTGGCAACAGCAAACCACGCAGGAAGAGATAAGATGCTTTGGTGCGGACCAGCAAGGTCCTGGGACTCCCCAAGTGATGAGAGTCAGGGCACGTCTGGAGCAACCAGGGAAGCCCAATTGAAGTAAGAGTTGCCTTCACAGGGACCCACCAGTCGACGGACCAGGGATCGCGAAGGAGCCTCGAGCGAACACAAAGGGCGGGCAAACGGAACACTTGTGGAGTGTAGGTCAGCAATCTTCAGTGGAAAAGGTGCTCGGGGTCTGGGCTACAAGTAAACCAATGCACAGCCTCAAAGGACGTTGAGAAGCTGATGCACTTGCAAATGTGCACGGTGTCCAGGGGTTCCGGTTCCACGGTATCCATGAGGGCTACGGGTCTCACCTTTGCTGGAGGCTCGGGTCAGCCTCTGGGAAGCCTGGAAACCCACCTCCTGTGTTGCAAAGTCTTCGGCGTCCGGCGGGAGCTTCGGAGATGCAAACCGGACAGATGCGTCTTTGGTGCCTGCCAAGCAGGGGAGTAACTCCTTTACTCCAAGGGAGATTCTTCAGTCATCTAGTCATGTAGATCGTCGAAGTTCCGGGATTTCTGTAGCAGAGTTTCATCCGGGTGTAATCTAAAGTCCTGTAGTCAGGGGTTCCTTCTTTATACCCAAGGAAGGGGTTGGACTAACTCTGGGGACCCACCTATGGGAGGGTTTGGAAAGAGGGGTGGCTACACCCATTTCCTTTGTCCAGTTTTGCACCAGAGCAGGGGCTGGTAGCCCCTGCAACCGGTTTGAACTGCACTATGCACAGGGACACCAAATGTGCTACCAGTGCAGGACTTCAAAGCACTCTTGGAGTGCACCCACCCAGCCCCAATCCACTAAGGCCTGTCTGGGAGGTGGTAACACCTCCCTGTGACCTATTGTCCAGGCCTCCCCTGCCGGAGTTTCGGTCAGCAGCAGAAGGCCAGACTCATGTCTGTGGCTGGCAGCATCCCTTTTTTGATGCCAGGGCTCTGTTAGCTGGTACCGGGTATACCGGTGCTGTCATGTCTCTCCCTCTAGAAGGGTGGGATCATACCCCCACACCAGGTACTGGTGTGGGGGTATGATTCTAAGGTGTTTAACACCAAACATGACATGTTTCCGTGCAGCCAGTCCAAAGTTAGCATTTACCGTTTGGTTATAATGCACTTAAGAGTATATGGTCAGGCTGCATCACAGACAACCCCGGAGAAGAGATTCCAAAGGCTGCAGAGGGGCTCTGCTCATGCATGGGCACCCTCTCACACAAAACCAAGCACCCTGCCTTCAGGCTTGATAAGCACTGCCATAGGGGTGACTGGTAGGTTTATATGTGCAGTGATAGGGTGAGATATAGTGAACCTATATCTCAGTGAGGAGTGCATGCACCACCTTATCCAGGCTGCAGTGGCAGACCTGTGGTGTCATTTATGAGGGCTTCCCAGGGGTGGCATAATACATGCTGCAGCCCCTGGTAGGCCCCTGGGGTACCTATGCCCTGGGTACATAGTGTACCATATACTAGGGACTTATAAGGGCATTCCAGAATCCAATCTATGGTGTACCTAAGGTACTAGGAATCAATTTAGAGAGGAAGCAGCTAGGCTGGGGTCATAGCAGGGCCCAAGCCAGACTAAAGTCGAAAAACAGTGAAACATCAGCAAAAAGTGGGAGTAACCATAAGAAGCAGATCCTACTCTCCTACATTATGCAGCAGATGGATTGTATCCCAAATGCGGAAAATATCCTATTAATGGCACCCGCCTCCATAAGAATTCAGCAAATATCATGCTTTTCTGTTTTGTGGCATAGGAGTTTGGCTGAGAAGTTTGCCAGCCCACGAATGTGTTGGACATTAAATCCCTGGCACAGTATAACGTTCTCTAATTTGACCCCTAAACTGAGTCACAATTTCCTGGGATTGCTAGTATGTTTACATCCATCACAGCCTTCAGGAGACCCTTGAAAACCTATTCAAAACATTCCTGAATCCAACCACGAATTTGCTGCCTCATTACAAGCTGTTTGCCTCTTCTTTTAGCCCCTGCCTCCACTCAAGCATTAATTAAGTTGCTGCTGCTGGGTTCATGCCACGATCTATACGTTGTTGTTAAATCTTGCAGTGAGGGCTTCCCATATAAATTCCAAAAATAAACGAATAAAGGAACAAAAAGTCTCTTTCCACAGGATTTATGATGGATGTTTCTTCCAGAGTTCCTACTGTGGCAGAATTTCTTTTTTTTCTGCTGCACAACTAGTAATTTTTCCACTGCCATTTTCGAATGGTCTCGTGCTTTGCCTGCTGCTGAAGAATGATAGTCCTGTCTACTGTGGTATCTCGAAGGATTTAATGCTTTCATGAGCTCCTCCTCACACCTGCCTCCAAACTATAGGGCTTTTAATCTCAAATAAACAGAAAATGTGCTTCATAGCGCATTATTCCAAAACACTTCTTTAATCTTTCAAATTTTCCATACAAGTTCCAGCTGGTGCACCACTTAAAATCCACTTTTAAAGGAGGCAATGTAAAATGTCATTTACTTGGAGGCGTTGTACCTCTATTATCCATACAGAAGTCGTTCACAGGTGGCCTGGCAGAGGACTCTCTGTAATACTTAGTGGGTGAGGCACACAGTTTTGGAATGGGCGTGCTCACAATTTGGCGGCCATTGTAGGGCCCTTAATGCAGGCATGAGCATTGATTCACCGCAATGCCAGGGGCAGCGGAAGTGACATCACATTCCTTTTGACCTTAATGTCAACAGAGGAAGTGAAATTATATGAGCTTGACTCTGTAGTGTAGAGATCACACACGCCATTGCGCTATGATGCAAGGGTGTGTGTGTTGGCTCATGGCTGCAAAAAGTGTACCAGCACACGGGTAGAGACAAAATGCATCATATCTTCGTAGCTATGGCACATTTTGCTCTCTCCATTTGATGCAAGGATATACAGCAACTTTGGTGCAGTATTTCATTTTTTTTTTTAACAGAGTTTTATATAGCGCAAAATTGACCCGCTATCGGGTATCAGAGCGCTTTACATAGCACCAGTTGCGTTACACGAGGACACATTCATTTTTTTAAGCACGGGGAGATTAAGTGATTTGCCCAGAATCACAGGATGTTCAGCGTCATTGCCGAGACTCGAACCTGGTTACCCAGATTTGAGGTCAACCGCCCTAACCGTTAGGCCAACTTGAGTCAAAGAATATTAAATCTGTGCCTCAAGCTATCTCACTCACTTCCTTCCACTGACTCTGACTCACTTTAACTCCCATACACACACTCACACATAAACAAACTCTCAATCGCAAGCACACACACAACATACATTGAAAAGCATTTTTACTTACCACAGCAGTCACCAAAGGTCCCAATCCAGCTAAGTGGGCTCCATTTTTTAGGGCTCGCGCCTGCGTTGCAGCGCGTAGCACTGCGCGCGCAGCGAGAGCCCTTTTGTATGGGGTTTTGAAAGCTGACCACACGCTCATGCGTGTGATCAGCTTTCGCACTCAGGCATTGGCTTTCGCGTGTTTTTTTTTACAAAAAAAGGCACGCGATTGGGCAAAGGCGGGCGCATGTCCCGCCTTTGCTACGCCCATTCCCAACAGTGGCTAGCACGCGCAGCAGCGCGAGTTCGCCTTGCTGTCACTGCCACGCACCCCCATCCTCTGTGGTGCGCGCGCACCACTAGTTGTTGACAATAGCGATCGCGACGCGATTGCTTTCAGTGCCGCTGGTATAATCGCAGCACCCAAGCTTTACTTTTGATGTTATAAGTAAAGCGCTGGTCCCGCGATTATACCAAAAGTAAAGAAATAGGAAAAAAACATCTATTTCTTTACTTTTGCTATAATCACGGCAACCACACTTTACTTTTAACATTAAAAGTAAAGCGCGGGTGCCGAGATTATGCCAAAAGTAAAGAAATAGAAAACACATATTTTTCTTTACTTTTGGTATAATCGCGGTACCCGCGCTTTACTTTTAATGTTATAAGTAAAGCGCGGATGCCTCAATTATACCAAAAGTAAAGAAATAGAAAAAACATCTATTTCTTTACTTTTGGTATAATCGCGGCACCCGCGCTTTACTTTTAACATTAAAAGTAAAGCGTCGGTGCCGCGATGCTTGTTTCTTTTTGTTTTTCATTTCGGGCCAGCACAGAACTGAAATGTATTCTATACTTTGAAACCAATGGACACAGTGTTCTCTTCCCTATTTACCTGAATAGTAGTGAACTAAAGTCACCATCGTAAGACCAGCCCATAACTAAGTGACAACTATCGCCCACACGGTAACAGCCTCAGTGGGAACTCTCATGCCTAGACCCATGTCCTGAAAAAAGAAGGGAAGCTTAAAAGGATAAATCACCCATCACCTGATATGTCTCCAAGGTTTCTGCCCGTACCTATGAATTAGTCTGTACTGCTGTGAGCGATGTGAGAGGGAGTGAATGTGTGCCCTTGGCTTCTTTTTGACTGGACACAGCACCACCACCTGGGTCTGCTGCACAGAGGATGGTGGACATTTCAGGATACTACAGTCACATATACGTTTTTAGAGTGTCCATGGCGCACAGTTGTTGCAGCTAGAGCCAGTGAGCCAAGTGACAAACTGAATGAAAGGAATCTCGCCTGTGAGCTGTGATTGTTGCTGCCACAGCATTGCTGAAGTATCTCTGGAATGCATGAACTCGGCCGTGGCAGTGCTGCTCTGTCCTGACAGGCCCCGTGCAGATGCACCGTTCGATGATCCGATCAGACTGCTCGAGCTCGCTGGTGTCTCTGTTTTGATGTAAAAGGAAAACATTCCAGGGCACCCCCATGGCCAATCTGGCGTGCGTTTAAAGGGGCAGATTTACAATAACTGGCGCATCCCTGCATATCAGCAGGGATGAGCCAGTTATTGTGCGTCACGGCTCCGCCACCATGGATGCACCGCAATGACAATGCGGCGCACCATGGGGCAAAAACGGACAGATGCGTGACGCATCTGTGCCGTAAAGGCGGAGCATTGCTGGAGTTGCGTCACGAGCGCGACGCAGCTCCAGCAAGGCTCCGGGGTGCCCTATCTTTGAAATGCTGAGTTAATCCTTACACCTGCTTCAAGCAGGAGCAGGGTTTTGACGCAGCATGAGCTTAAAAGTGACTGAGTGAAATCTTGTAGAACGCCACTTTTAGGAGGCGTTCCTGCGCCGGAACGCCCTCCCTGCGCCGGAACGCCTACTTCTGGCACAGGGCTTTACAACGTGAAGCATCTCCCAGATGCGTCACGTTGTAAATACCCCGCAGCATGGCGCTGGTTTTGCGCCGCCGCTGCGTCACAAAAGTGACGCTACGGCGGCATTAAAGAGGCGCAAGGAGCTTGTAAATCTGCCCCAAAGTATTTAAAATGAGCACAGGGCTCAGGTCACAAAGGACCATTTACAAACAAAAAGGTTCCTGTTAAAATGGACAGCTATCAAGAACGGGATGCCTGTCAGGTGTGAGAGGTTTTACAACTGTGTAATTGTACAGCACTGCTGTGCACAATTACGTAACAGTGATTCCCATGCAAGGGGTGAGGAGTAGAGAATTCAAGGGGTGGTTTGCCTTGAAAGTTTGTGAATGCCCACAAACGAAAGAGTTTTTAGGAATTCACAGACTTTTCTCTGACCCCTTCTCACCCTGGAAACAGTTGGCGATTTTCACCCATTTTGTTCCAGGGCATGAGAGGAATAACCCCTCTTCTAGGTGGATGGAAAACAGATCCTCCACAAACATTTCTAAATTGAGTATTTTTTTAATGCACATCTTGTTGTTCAGTGCCATGTCCTGTTACCGGCATAAGCTTGCACTCTTACATAATGTTACTTAAATGCATGCTAAACTTTCAAACAATAAAATATGTCAGAGTTCACTTGCTTCGGAGAAGTGGCATACTGTTTTTGGAGTAAGCTACAAGTGTGGTCTCTTTCTACCAAGCATTAGTAAAGTCAATAGGTCTCGCCAATGCGACAGCTAATGGCTTTGTCATTGTTTATTGGCCATTGATGAGTGCGCTGGCATTGGGGAGTGCAATAAAGTAAACATCGGACGTGCAGAAAAAGAAAGCAACATATTGAAACAAGCATTTGCAATGCAATAGGTATTGCATTTACGCAGTTTGAGCTATTGGCATTATAAATAACAATGCCTTTTATTTATGTTTTGGTTCTTAAAACATACATAAAAGCCATTGTCATTTACAATGCCAATAGCTTAAACTCGTGTACATGCAAGACCTATTGCATTGCAAATGCTTGTTATTATATTGATAGGAAATAATACAATATTAATCACTAATAGAATAATGAAAAACGAGCAGAAAATAAGGAATGCGGAGCTGCTGCTGTGTTCTTGGCACTGATTTTGCCATCTCTGAGGCCAAGCGTTGCAAAGGCATTGCGAGGGGTTGCAAGGGGGATGCAGCTGTGGCTCCTGGCGACTCATAAATGGTGTCCCTGAATGCAGGAGCCAAATTACTTTCATTGCATTTATTTAGCGCAATGCTGTCGCTAGTGAGGCCCTGATGAGTGGCGACCTCACCTATAGAGGCATGCAATTATTAGCTTGTGTGAATACAGAAAATTGCTAATTAGTTTAATGGGTAGCAGCCAGATATACTAATGTTCATTTAGAGCACATCTACCATCACAAAAAGGTATTGTTCTGCCCAGAAATTCAGTAGGAAATGCTATGTTGTTATGTTATCAGTGTTTTTATAGAGAGCTAATCCCCTGTGAAGGTATCCAGTCGCTCTGTAGCAGGTGCGGGAGGTCAACCCTGGAGGGCTTACTCGAAAAAGCCAGGTCTACAGTTTCCTGTGAAAGTAAACAAGAGAGGAGGAAGCTATGATATGTTGTGGGAAGTCATTCCAGGCTTTAGGGGTCAGGTATGATAAGGCACGGCGGCCCCTTGCTCTGCTTTTGTTTAAGTGTGATGTGTGTGCTAGTGCAGTGGCGGGCGGCACAGTTCGAGGGTGGGGAGGCGGGTGGGGGTAAGGGGTTGTAGAAAAAAAAGAAGAAAAACGTACCTTTTGCCACGTCTCTCTTCTGTCTTCTCTCCCAGCTGAACGGGAACCAGGAAGCACATCCAGCCTCCCCTGACCAATGACAATGCTGCAATGCAGCGTTGTGATTGGTAAGAGCCCCGGTTCCCCTGACCAATCACAACGCTGCAATGCAGTGTTGTGATTGGTCTGAGCATCGTGGTTCGGCACTCAGCCAGAGAATGGGAGCCTGGGCATTTTCTCCACCCAGGCTGTAGTGCAACCTGGGTGGAGAATATGCAAAGTGTGCATGACAGTTTGGCCAGCACAAGAGGGCCGGCCAAACAGTCATGTGCACTTAGGAGTGGGCAAACCATTCCTCCCCTGATCCTTGGTCATCAGAGCAGCGCCACACCTCCAAGCAAAGCTGCAGCAGAAGGAAACAGAAAATGATTACAACCTTGAGTTCTTATCATTTTATGTTTCCTTTGTTTCACTGCTGCAAAACAGTGAGGCAATGCTACTCCGCTTTATTGGAGGAGCTGTCACTGCGCTAGTGAAAAACTGACGGATCGGAGGTGTCTGGAAGGTTGTTTGAAGTGAATGCAGCTGTTCAGTTAGAATATGTGACGTTACAACGCATGCCATTACATCGCATGCCATTGCAACGCCAACCTTTATTCCGACTTTCTGTTGGGGAGCACTGGAAGTTGGAATAAATTACTTTGCTATTCCAACTCCAGTGTGTGCAACAGTAGGGAAGGTGTTGAAGTTAAATCCAACACCTTCTACCCACTCCTGCACACCTTTTTCGTTGCAATAGAATGCGATGTAATGGCATGCATTGTAACGGTTGTGTAGTAAAGGCTGTTTCCCATTCAGTTATGCAGGGCCTGTGCTGTGGAATGCTTTGTACATGTGTTTGAGAAATTTGAAGTGTGTGCAGTTGTTTATTGGGAGCTGATGGAGATCCCTGAGGTGTGGTGTGAAGTGTGTTCAGAGTGGGAGGCTAAGGACTAGTCTGGCTGCTGGTTTTTGGACAGCCTGCAGTCTTTTTGTGAGATGGTTGGTTATCCCTTCTTATAGTGTGTTTCCATAGTCTAGTCTGCTGGTGACGAGGGCTTGAGTGATAGTCTTCCTGGTATTGTCTGGTAACCACTTGAAGATTTTATTCTGCATTCTGAGGGTGTTGAAACTGGGTGAGACCACTACTTTGAATTGGGTGGTCATGTTCTGTTGTTGTCTATGATGATTCCAAGGTTTCTCACTTCCAAGCAAGGCATGAGCAGGGTCCAAGGTCTGTGATCCACCAGGTGAAGTTCCATGGTGAGGCATTTTTTCTCGAAAACTTCCACTTTGGTCTTCTCTAAGTTCAGTTTGAGGGAATTCGATTTCATCCAGGTGGCCATTTTTGTCATGCATTTGGTGAACTTGTTCCTGGTGCTAGGTGTTTTGTCCAAGAGGCACAGTGTCAATTGTGTGTTGTCTGCGTAAGTGAGAATGTATATGTTGCGAGCTCGTATGATGTTGGCCAGCGGAGTCAAGTAGATGTTGAGTAAGGTCAGGCTGAGCGAGTAGCCCTGTGGGACTTCACAAATAAAATCTTGTGCTTCAAAGGATTAGGAGTAGGAGTAATATATGTATATCTAGAGCCTGCCAAAATCAAAAATGGCCATGCTTAAAGCAAGACTGCATACTACAGTGCACATCACACCTTTATAACATATCCTGGCTATAGCATTTCACAAGTTGTGCATATTAAATTATGAACAATGCATTATTTTAAGTGGCACTGATTAAACAGTTGGGTTAGCATGCTAATTGCTGCTATAGCAGCTATGGGACAGGATGCGAATAACGGCTGAACCTGTGGATTGTGGAAATGCAGATCCAGGTTTGTGTCCTGGCCCCAGCATTGGATACTGTGATTATAGGCAAATCACTCTTTTCTTCAGATTTATGCAGTGCAAACTTGGCCCAATGGTCTTAGAACGCTTTAGCTTTTCATGGCTGCCAAATTCCGCTAGGTCATTTTTTTTAGGCACAGAGAGATAAGGGGCATATTTTAAAAGCGTTCAAGCAACGCAGCACAGCAAAGTGAAGTTGCTGCACTGCTTTGAGTGAATGGGAGAGAGCAGACCTGAGCCATATGTTCAAAGAAATGGTGCAGTTTTTCTCTCTTCATGCGCTGGCGTACTTGTAGCTGCCTAGTACCAATACAGGGACCCTTGCTCCATAGTACAAGGGCCCTGGCGTTAAGGTTGGTATAGCTTTTGTGCACAAAAACTATGTGCAGGAAGAGGTCCCTTCCTGCACTAACACTATTTTTGCAGGCTATTTCCTCTATGTCTGTGTGCGCAGCACACAGACATAGAGGAAATAATAAGAAAAAATAAATATATTTCTCCTCGTTTCGTCACCCTCAGGAAGGAGGTACACCGTTTTGGAGGAAATTCATGTCTTTAAGTATTTGAAGATATGGGTTTGACTCAAAATCTAAGGGTGGATGCATGGGAACGCCCGTGCACAACCCATGAAATACCTACCTGACACAAAGTAACACAAGGAAGCACAATCGTCAGCGGTAGTTAGAGCTATAAAAATGCAAATACAATACAATACAATCAGCTGTGTTTTTTCTTTTTTTCAAAGCAATGCAAATAACTATATATTAAATGTGTAAATAGGTAAATAGCACAAAGGATTTTGTGTCTGGTCTGCAGCAAAAAAGTGACATAAACCTGATGCAAAATCTTTGAAAACCTGTTCCTAAGTGTCTTGCCCAGGATCACAGGATGTTGAGCCGACGCCAAAACTCGGGGCTGTTTCCCCAGTTCCAAAGTCAGGTAGGCCACGTTAGTCCGTTAGAATACTTCTGTTCCTTGCTAAATCTTCCTTCCTTAAAACAAAACATAATGTAATCTGTTTCTC
Source organism: Triturus cristatus (assembly GCF_964204655.1). Lineage (NCBI taxonomy): Eukaryota > Metazoa > Chordata > Amphibia > Caudata > Salamandridae > Triturus > Triturus cristatus. The sequence goes on from NC_140589.1 coordinate 1,638,951,288, forward strand.
GTGTAAAGCGCTTTAATGTGATTTGCCCAAGTTAGCACTATAGAAAACTGCCCAAAGAAAGGCGCATACATCAGCAACCTATACTGAGCTGTAGACATCGCTCTCAGTGTAAATCTGCTATAACTTACAATGTACACTTGTATCTCAGCTTTGGGACATACAGAGCTCTCACTATATACATGTATATCTATCCTGACTTGCTTTGTTTATTGGTATTTCTTTACTGAGACATCCACAGAGCTCCTTCAAAGCACCTCTGCCGAGGCCTCTATTATGCACTGAATATCTCAGTACTTAGAGAGCCACAGAACCCTGGCACTGAACCCCCATTCTGAGTTGCTGTGTGGATTGCTATCTCAAAACTGAGGCAGCCATAAAGCTCTACGATGCACTGCCATTCGACCTTGCATCACAAACTGAAAACTCAGTAGAGCTCGCGCAGAGTATGTCTACCCTGGTGTGCAAAACGAGCTGCTATGCAGGACTGAGACAAACAGCAGCTCCCACAATGCACTTCTCTCCTAACTTGGAGTGAGCGCTTCCACTCCTCAGAGCTCTCTCAGTGCACGTCTGTCCTGACCTGCAGCACGCACCGATATTCAAGAAGTGACTTGCGACGCCCACCAAACCTTCTAAATTCATCCGCTCTGAGCGTTTAGTAAGGAAACTGAACTATAACTCCTTTTCTCTGAGTTCAGAGCCTGCTGCGCTACTCACAAAGAATATTAGTGCTCTGTTTACATTGTTTTGTCCATTTGGTGTTAAGTGCAAGCAGGACAATGGGAATTTCACCTGAAATTATCACTGGCTCTTAAGTGAGCGCTATGAGTCTAAAGTTAATAGCTCCCAAGTTTCTGTGCTGCAGCACTCAACGAGCAATCAGTGCGGTGTTTATGGCTGAAAAATACACTCTTTGTTCCTTCGCATTGACCTGACCAGGGAGTGAAAATGCTGAGGGGAGGAGGAGCCATGTGAACATCCCAGAGGTGCAGTGTGAGAGAGAGAGCCCCCCCCCCCCATCCCCGCCAAAACAGGTGAGGTTGCCCGGGAGCATGTGGTATATGGTATAATCCCATATTTTCATACATGACAAGATATGGAAGCATGAAATAAGGTACTTTAGATAATTATATCTGCAGAATTTATTTGCGCCATTGACTTGCATTCAAATGGAGGCGGTTTTAGGCGGAAGAAAAGTCAATTAACTCCATTCTGGCTTTAAAATCGCGAGTCTCCCTCCTGAACCGGGTATGTTGCCGTTTATGTGTTTCCAACAAAAAGTTGGACGCTATTACCAACTCCTGTGTCTGCACTCCTTTGCCAGCAACTTCCATGGCACTTTAAATCGTCGCGTTCCCAAGTATGGGAACGGGCCTATAGGAGAATCGGGTAAAGATGCCTCTCAAATGCCGTCAGTGCTGGGGTGGAGTCAGTCATATCCGAAGGCCAGAAACATGATTGCCTCTGCTCCTATTGTACATGAGGCAGTCTTCTGATTTTCAAAAACAGGTGTGTATTTTTAAAAAATATATATCTTTTTATGTTTTATTCCCAAATGCATGAATGTACTTATATTTGAGAGCAGCAAGCATGACCTTTTTACCTGGAATTACTTAAATTTGGAAATGTTGGGATATGCCTAGATAAGAGTGATGGGATTATAAAATAAATACATCGGAATGGTGCTCAAAGAAGCTGTTTTTAATGATAGGAAACACCAATAGTAAGAAAGCAACAATAAGACAATTATATATAGTAAATAAATACGGTACACCTATGTACGCTTTTGGTGATGCATGTGTTATTGATTGTTCTTTTGTAACAGACTCCTGATACATCAGGGAAGTTTCGGATTCATTTACGCTTGTGACAAGTTTGTATCCCAGAGGGCAGTGAGATACAGTGTTGGAAGGTTAGGAGGCAGCGGTATCAGAATCTGCCTGCTCAGCAGTGTGGATTGGATGTGACCAACAAGGTCTGATTGATGGATAATAGATTTTTGGGGGTGCATAGCGGGTAATAATACAAAAAGAGTACAAAGTTCCTCTGGTCAGAGAAGGAAAGGTAATAGTATCAGCGGGATTGTCGTGTGTCACGGAAGGGGGAAACCCTTTGTTGGAACTAGGGCTCTCACACACCCAGCAAGCTAGGTGTCATGCTTCATCATTTGAGCCTGCCCCTCGTCAGGTCGGCGCTGCAATTCCTGACGGGCTCCCACTAATGGGGCTCTTTGGCGGGGATCTTCTGTTCCTGCCGAAGGGTGCTGTGGGGGTAAGGGGCCCTAGAATGTGTAGATGTGGTGAAAGGATAAAATAGGTACTGTTTGTCCACGAAAAAATGTATTTAATGAAGTGGTAAACAGCCTAGTTAAAAGAAATGAAAAAATGAGGTGGGTATAGCTACTAGTGATTATGACGCTAGTTGTGTATTCCCTACACTCAGGAAGATCAACATGTTTCTTGCCTATACAGCCAGCAATTGGTCACGGCAATTCATCAGGATCAAAAAACATAAACTATCTACAACGAAGGTATGTGGATCCTACATACCAAAGAGGTGCTCAGAAGTAACCTAGGGAGAGATGGGAAACAGAGAAAACACATGACAGTATACCACATGATAAATTACACACACACAACAAAAATAAGCTGTGATAATCAAGAGACTCCTGGGGAATTGCTCCCAGGAGGGTAAAGCAAGGTCACTAATGACGAAACAGAACCAAAGACAGGACTAAGGGCGGAGACACGAGGGGGAGGTGCAAAACTCACCTCATGTACTTGCAAGACAATCTTGCAGCAGTCTCCGGCGGGTAAAAAGGACTCCAACGTGGGTCCTGTGTTAAAAACCGGGAAGGGGAATGTTAAAACCTGCAAAGATCAAAACCCGTGTATGGCGCGATCGTCCCAACAATCCAAGGGGGTGAGTGAAGTGCAGGAAGGTAAAGGCAGCCTTACATTTCATAATGTACTCCCATGGGCGGTATGGTGTGCAGCCATGGTGGCCCTCATACTCAGGGGCTCAGGCGTGTCACCGCACAAATGGTTAGAGGGGTGAATATCCATAATGTCATGGAAAAACTCGTAGACATAGTGGGAACCGCCGTAGCCCCTGGTAGCGCATGGGTCAGTGCAGGACGGTGTCGCCCATGGTGTCATTGAAGTCAAAGAGGCGCCAACCACCCCCTCCGTGTAGAAAGACTCACCTTGCGGATGTCGGAGAGGCGGAAAGCCCGATACACTCACCTGCGTCGTGCGACGCTCGTACTAGAAGACCTACCCCTGCCGCCGGACCTGGGATGAGTACCGGAGAGTCTGAGTCTGAGCCAGATAAGCAACCCGGGAGACGCAAATGGCGTCACGTGACCCCGGGTGTCTCAACCCCATTGGTGGAGAAATGGCCTGAAGTGCGGCCATGTTGGAACGGGTAGCGTATTTGACTATTGGTATCCGGTATGCACCCGTGACCGCAGGAAATGGTTCCCCATAGGTTGAGGTTAGTAAGGAACGGGTTGCCATAGCGATGCAGGGTAATGAAGTGCAAAAGGTACAGGAAGTGGTGGACAAGACTACGCCCCAAGGAATTGGAATAGCGAGGGCAGTCGCGTGGGCCATGATGCAGTGTCAAGTTAACATGGAATCTCAGGGGATGTTGCCCGTAAATTGGAGTGTAAAATCAAAGCGGTAACAATCCGCAAGGGAAAAACAGACAAACAACAGGGAAAGGGAGGGTGGCAGGTAAAGATGAAATAAAATACAGTTGTTATATCTATGCAGTACAGATGGAAAGTAATACCAGAGAGATCTATATGGCATCTGGTCTACTAATAGTGGATGCAACAATTACCTCAATGTCAAGAAAGAGTGGTCGTAGGTAAGGATACCAAGTCCTAACAGAGGAATCGCGTGGGATGTACAACACACATAGTGTATTAGAGGGGGCTCAAGCCCTACCCAGGAGCATATAGGTCTTTGATGTTTTGTGTGCGTCTGTAGGCAAACCTAGGTTTGGGTATGGTGAGATTACCCGTGTCTAGAATCCCCCAGTTATTCAAGATGATCTTTCTAATCCTACTTGAATCAGATGTGAAGGACGTGACACAGGTCAAGATGTCAGTTTCAGGTTTGGTATGTGTTTCTAATAATGTCTCACGTGGGTTATTCTTAGCCCTATTGGTTCACACTAGACCTAGATTGAGTACCATTGGCTCACAAAGGACAATGTGGGAGTTACCACCAGTCAAGGGTCATTTCCCTTGTGGCTCCTGTGTAGTGTGTAAATTGACCAGTACCTGTAAGGACATCACTTTTAAGAATGATTTCCACTGGATATTGAACAGACATACTAACTGCAACACAAAGAACTGCATATACATGATCAGATGTCCCTGCGAGTTGGTATACATAGGCATGACTACCCGTATGGTTAAGACCAGGATAATGGAACACAAGAGCAACATACGATGTCAGAAAGTGACCACCAAACTCTACACCCATTTCAAAACAATGCAACACCAGACAGACTCTATCAGCTGGGTGGTCTTAGAAGCACATCCTCAGATCTCTCAAAACGCATTGTTCAAACTAGAACAAAGATGGGTCCTTAGGTTGTCTTCACATTTGACTGGTTTGAATGATGACATCCCATGGTCCACGCTCATTGGATAAATATGCTCCTGGGTAGGGCTTGAGCCCCCTCTAATACACTATGTGTGTTGTACATCCCACGCGATTCCTCTGTTAGGACTTGGTATCCTTACCTACGACCACTCTTTCTTGACATTGAGGTAATTGTTGCATCCACTATTAGTAGACCAGATGCCATATAGATCTCTCTGGTATTACTTTCCATCTGTACTGCATAGATATAACAACTGTATTTTATTTCATCTTTACCTGCCACCCTCCCTTTCCCTGTTGTTTGTCTGTTTTTCCCTTGCGGATTGTTACCGCTTTGATTTTACACTCCAATTTACGGGCAACATCCCCTGAGATTCCATGTTAACTTGACACTGCATCATGGCCCCCGCGACTGCCCTCGCTATTCCAATTCCTTGGGGCGTAGTCTTGTCCACCACTTCCTGTACCCTTTGCACTTCATTACCCTGCATCGCTATGGCAACCCGTTCCTTACTAACCTCAACCTATGGGGAACCATTTCCTGCGGTCACGGGTGCATACCGGATACCAATAGTCAAATACGCTACCCGTTCCAACATGGCCGCACTTCAGGCCATTTCTCCACCAATGGGGTTGAGACACCCGGGGTCACGTGACGCCATTTGCGTCTCCCGGGTTGCTTATCTGGCTCAGACTCAGACTCTCCGGTACTCATCCCAGGTCCGGCGGCAGGGGTAGGTCTTCTAGTACGAGCGTCGCACGACGCAGGTGAGTGTATCGGGCTTTCCGCCTCTCCGACATCCGCAAGGTGAGTCTTTCTACACGGAGGGGGTGGTTGGCGCCTCTTTGACTTCAATGACACCATGGGCGACACCGTCCTGCACTGACCCATCCGCTACCAGGGGCTACGGCGGTTCCCACTATGTCTACGAGTTTTTCCATGACATTATGGATATTCACCCCTCTAACCATTTGGCCGGTGACACGCCTGAGCCCCTGAGTATGAGGGCCACCATGGCTGCACACCATACCACCCATGGGAGTACATTATGAAATGTAAGGCTGCCTTTACCTTCCTGCACTTCACTCACCCCCTTGGATTGTTGGGACGATCGCGCCATACACGGGTTTTGATCTTTGCAGGTTTTAACATTCCCCTTCCCGGTTTTTACCCCAGGACCCATGTTGGAGTCCTTTTTACCCGCCGGAGACTGCTGCAAGATTGTCTTGCAAGTACATGAGGTGAGTTTTGCACCTCCCCCTCGTGTCTCCGCCCTTAGTCCTGTCTTTGGTTCTGTTTCGTCATTAGTGACCTTGCATTACCCTCCTGGGAGCAATTCCCCAGGAGTCTCTTGCTTATCACAGCTTATTTTTGTTGTGTGTGTGTAATTTATCATGTGGTATACTGTCATGTGTTTTCTCTGTTTCCCATCTCTCCCTAGGTTACTTCTGAGCACCTCTTTGGTATGTAGGATCCACATACCTTCGTTGTAGATAGTTTATGTTTTTTGATCCTGATGAATTGCCGTGACCAATTGCTGGCTGTATAGGCAAGAAACATGTTGATCTTCCTGAGTGTAGGGAATACACAACTAGCGTCATAATCACTAGTAGCTATACCCACCTCATTTTTTCATTTCTTTTAACTAGGCTGTTTACCACTTCATTAAATACATTTTTTCGTGGACAAACAGTACCTATTTTATCCTTTCACCACATCTACACATTCTGGGGCCCCTTACCCCCACAGCACCCTTCGGCAGGAACAGAAGATCCCCGCCAAAGAGCCCCATTAGTGGGAGCCCGTCAGGAATTGCAGCGCCGACCTGACGAGGGGCAGGCTCAAATGATGAAGCATGACACCTAGCTTGCTGGGTGTGTGAGAGCCCTAGTTCCAACAAAGGGTTTCCCCCTTCCGTGACACACGACAATCCCGCTGATACTATTACCTTTCCTTCTCTGACCAGAGGAACTTTGTACTCTTTTTGTATTATTAGTCGTTAGGGTATGTACACTGGACCTCGTTAAACTTACCCATTTGTCCCTCTTTTTGTTGACACAGGTGCATAGCGAGTCCCTGGAGGGCTGAAGTGGGTCAGAAAGTTGAGCAAGTAGTCTGGAGAGACACCCCGGCCCACTTTGTATGTGAGTGCTAGCAATCTGTAGACAGCCCTGACTAGCTGACAGACACCCAGCTTCGTTTTGGAAGAGAGTGATGGGTGGATGTCAGGACAGGTTGGGTAAGACAGTAGGGGGTGTGTACTGGGGCAGGCTGAGTAAGAGAGTAGTGGTTGTGCATTGGGCCTGGTAGCAAAGTTAAGAACCTTCTCCACAGAGAATACGGATGAGGACATTGAGCAGACTCTTGAGAGTAATCTGAGTAAAACTGATAACATATTTGAAAAATACTCAATGATGTCTGCTTGTGTGTGCCCGACTATGGGCAGACACCTTTCAGTACGTTTTAAATACCTTATTGCTAACAAGCTGCACAGACAAAAATTGACAAAGCTAAGGTCAGGCATGTTTGCTTTTTCACTGCTTGTTTGTTAGTAGTGTCATTTGCAGTTTAGTGGCAGCACTCAGCATGTCTTCAGTAGAGATGCTGGGTTTAGGGAGCTTGATGACCACAAAGCTTCTGCCTTGCAAAAATTCGAGATGAGGTAAAGCATTAAATGAATACAACTGTGTGTTGCCTTTTGGAGGCCTTGAAAAGGCCTTGGGCCAGAAACTCTCCCTCTAACCCCCCTCCCCCAGATCACCAAGTAAGCCGCCACTCACCACTACAAGACATACCCGCTATAAGGCTCTAAGGTTATTAGCATACCTGAGTGTAAACCCCCACATACTAAACAGGGTGGTAATGCAATCCAAGGGATAGTAAACAATGGCTGCCCTGTCTCTTAGCTCTAGCCCTATGATGGGGGACAGTAACTCTAGACTTCCTACCAGACTCAATCTGGTGTAATTTGTGATACTTTATGATACCATAGACACATTCTATACCTGATCCTTCATCTTCATTGTGATAGGCTATAATATATGAATGGTCCGGTGGAACCTTCCTACCACCTGGAGGGCACAGGTGCAGTCTATATCAGTCCACCTAAATAACCACTCTTACTGACAAGCCCAAGTCTGCGAAGACTGGATAGATTTGGCTCACATTGTGGGTCACCAGAGGACTCTAACATAGTCCACCTTGCAGGTTCCATATAGTCACATACCCTGAGCACCAACATCCTATTAAGACACAAGGATGCTTATAACACAGTGCATCTGGGTATATTTGTCTTCTTGAAGTCTCATAATTGCAATCATGTAATGGAGGTCTGTAATGTGGTCTGTCCAGGTAGATCTCTGATTGCCACTCACTGCTCCACAGTTATAACCTCCCCCATATCCATAAGGCAGCACTCTCCCACCCACACTGCTCGATTTAGCATGTTACCTTTGTGGGCAAACACTTTAGCATCCCACCTAGGGAAAGTAAGTGGTATATAAATACAACAATACAATAAAATACAATACAATAAAAACCAGAAAGTTTGAATCACCTACTCATCTTTTCATTCTTCTAATAAATCGAGTACTATTTATTTGATAAGCAGTAACAGCTCAAATCTGATGCATTATAATGTTTCAGGAATGTGTCAGCTGGGGTTTTAAGTGAGATTTAAAAAGTATAGGTTCTCTAAAAGGGGTGGAGCCTATGTAATTAAGAGCACGGCTCAAAATTGTAAACTACATTTCTGTGATTCCCATAGTGTGCCACCCAACCAGTATTTTGGTTCCTCTCTGAACTTTCTGTGATTGCATCCAGCTAAATATATATATATATATAACACGACTGACATACACATAAAAAACATCCAGGACTGTTGGCTTTGTCAATGATTGTTAGTTGTTTGAAATAAATGAATAGCAACAATGATTTTGATTAATACAAGGTGGGGGAACCCCTGACAGCGCAGGATTGGATCAAAACACATGAAGGGGTTAAACGAATGAGCTCGATGCACGGTTTAAACTGGTGCAATCTAACTTTGTACACCAAACATACCCTACCCCTAAAACACTGAGTAGAATTTACCCAAATTGCTAAGGGCATTGACCCCGCTGTAATGATGTAGATGCAGACTTCATACATATGGTCTGGTCCTACCCAGTTCTGGCCCCTTATTAAATTGAAATTTTAACCAAGCTGAAAGAAACTACGGGGTGGGAGGTTCCTATAGAGATCCATACGGTGCTGTGAGGTCTATTACTGAATCTCAAGAATAAAAAACTCAGTAGGAAATTTGTGATACCTGGACTTGGACTTGCAAAACGACTAATAGCCATATCATGGACAAGCCACACTCCCCCGAGGATAATGATGTGGGTAAGGGATGTATGTGAACGGGCAACGGCTATCGTATGGATAGCTCTGCCATATGTGGGACAGTTGGAAGGATGGTTCAACCCATTGTTCAATAAATTTGGGATAACTATGTGGGACAGTCAGAAAGACAACTCAGCCCTCTGTGGGACAGTTGGAAGGATGGCTCAACCCTGCAGCGCCTACACTGGGACAACTATTTGTGGTACAATAAGCTGGATAGCTCAGCTGTTTGTGGGACAGTTTGGAGGGTGATGCATGGAGTAGGCAGCTGTCATGTGTGTGATACTCTGAAAAATAGCTCTCCAGTGTGAGGTGCATACAGTGGATGGCTATCATGTTTCTGAGGAAATTAGACAGGTAGCTCAGCTGTCCTTGGGACAATTTGTAGGATGGTACATATAGTGGGGCAGCTCTATCGTTTACAACAGTCTGAAGATCTCTCCAGTGTGAGATGCACACAGTGGGATGACTCTCATGTTTGTGGGACAGTGAGGTGGATAGCACAGCTGCAGCCGCTGCAGGTAAGAGCGGTGGGGTGGTGGGCCAGCTGAGGGGGGATTTCGAGAGATGACCATGAAGGAAAATTAGATAAATAATTAATTTTCCCTCGTGGTCGTTCCTGAAATCCCCCCCTCACGTAGCCCCACTGCCCCATCACTCTTACCTGCGGCGGCTGCGGCTGTACAGCTGTCTGTGAGACCGTTTCTACGAAGGTGCATACTGTGGGGGAGCTGCTGTGTGTGACACTCTCTGGGGTGAGGTGCACACAGTGGACGGCTCTCATGTTTGGGGGTGAAGTCTTGTGGAATATGCAAATTATCCTGTTCATTCTATAGTTTACATCCTCAAATTGCATGCTGTGTCAAAAAGTGTCCTCTATATTTCTAAATCTGGCTTAAAAGACTGAACTTTATAGAGAACATCTGATTGTTGCCTCTCCTTCCTTTTCTTTCAAATGTCCCTCTCCTTCCCTTCCATCTCTGTATCCCCCTCTTCTCTGAGCTCAAACTTCTCCAAGTCATCTGCATATTTGCTTTCATCTCTGCAATTGTATTGCTGAAACTTGTCCTCAACTCGTATCAATGAACAGAACCTCACCTTCTTTGAAAGTTTTACCCCTGCATCCCAGCAATACTTAATCCCCTCAGGCTCATCGAGTATTCCTGTCAACCACCTACATGAACTCTCACTCCCCCACTGATGATATCACCTCATTAGAATGCATTTACTCTAACATGAGAAAAACTGGAATGGTTTGCTTGAGTGCACAAGACCTTATAAATAAAGAGTAAGAACTAACAATAATCAATAACACTGGACTAACCACTAACAGTGGGTTCTGTAGCAGCGTGCGACCGGCGTAAAGCACTTCAAAGGCTCAACAGGGCTAGTAGGCGCTATATAAATACAATTACAATTGCAAAAATACCCTCAGTTTGGCTAGTATGATGGGGAGAAGGAAGTTGAAGTAAGAGGTGGTTGCTCTGTGAGTTAGTTGATGTACTGTCGGATTTGCTGCCAAGGTTGGGGTAAGCATGATAAGAACACGTAATGTTGAATTCACCAATAGATGATTCCGTTTGTGGTAGCTTATATGAATGGACAGTAATGATAACTTGTTTTTTATATATTATTTTTGCGATTCAGTGCTTAATACTACACTTATGCTTTTTTCGGCTCTGTATATAACAGGTGTTACTATTATCCACTGCAATAGCCCTCACTATTAATATTATCATGACCAAGGGGTGCTATTTCTCCCTCAGTCATCGACAAACATTTTCAAGCATTTTATGTTATTTTAGGCACATTGTAGAGTGCACTATCACGGGGGTGGGTATCCTGGTGCTGAGCAGGTGGGAGTCTAGACACACTTAGGGGCATATTAGCAAGACCGGCGATAAAATTATCGCCGTTTTAGCGGCAGGAAACTGCCGCTAAAACTGGGATAATGGGCTTGCTAATATGCGTTATAGAGTTCCAGTAGAAGCCCAGGTTAGATGTCCTGCGAATTTAACCTGGGCTTCTATTGGAACTCTATAACGCATATTAGCAAGCCCATTATCGCCGTTTTAGCGGCAGTTTTCTGGTCTAGTGGGACTACCAGAAAAGCCAGGCCTTCAGCATCTTGCGGCATTGAAGACCTGAGGTGGAGGCTCTTATGTCTAGTGGCTGGTCGTTCTATGCTTCAGGAGTGATGTAGGAGCAGGCTTGACTTCCTGATCTCCATCAAGTGGATTTATATAGCGCAGCTAAATGCCAAGAGGGTATTCGGGTGCTTGAGGGTCATGGTGACTCAGGTGACTCCGTCAAACAGCCAGGTCTTGAGGGCTCTCCGGATTTCTAGCAGAGACATGGAGGACCGTAGCTGCAGAGGGAGGTCTTTCCAGGTTTTTGCTGTGAGGTAGGAGGAGTGCCCTCTGCTGTTGCTTCTTTGGATGCGGGAGTGTGGGCGAGTGAGAGGGAGGCAGAGCGTAGTTGTCTGATAGGGTGGTGGAAATTCAGGTGATGGTTGATGTAGACGGGTCCTTGGTTGTAAAGGGCTTTGTAGGCGTTGATCATCAGCTTGAATGCATGCTTGAATGATGTGTGAAAGTAAGAGTCCGGAAGAGTCTGGAAGGTTTCCAACAGCAGATGTGCTTGTTGAGGTATGCTGGGCCAGTGTTATGAAGTGTCCTGAAAGTGTGGGTGAGGAGTCTGAATGCTGCTTGTTTGTGTGTGGGGAGTCAGTGGAGCTCCTTCAGGTGTGGTGTGATGTGAGTGCGGCGTGGGTGCTTCAGAGTGATTCTGGAGTTCTCATCCCCATGAATATTCTGATGGAAAAACATTCATGAAGGATTGTTACGCTGCGCAGTTTTGTGTCGGGCAAAGCTTGTCAATTACTTGGCCTTTTGGTGCTGTACTGTGCATCTTTAAGTACTACCCAGTTTGCCACCTCTGTTTCTTCCCTGCATGAGACTGCTAAAATGGACAAGCTATTAGACAACTGTCCAGCCAGCTCATATTCTTATTCCCACATTGATGTTTTCTGAAATATACAAACATTGAAGAAGAATTATTTCCCTCGATTTTAGTGTTTGGAGCAAAAACTATGTCGGGCGGGCAGATTAGCCTGCGTTGACCCCCACCGTGGCCCTTAATCTTTTCGCCTGAGTCATGGATTTCTGCTAGGCTTGTTAACTCTGTTGTTGTTTTAGAGCAAGCCCCGGATTAAAGGCGCCCTTTAGTGAGAGCCACTCTTCAGGGATTAGCCGTGAAAGGACTCAGCAACCCACCGACTCACCCCGGGGGCCTGACCCATGACTCCCGGGTCAGACGGGCCCTCATCTTTCGCCTCCTAAAACCCGAGCAAGATGGAGGCCGCAAACAAGTGTCCTCACGGTCACCGCAGATGTAGTGCCGCGGTGACAGGGGGCATAAAAGCGAGGTCCGGGGGCCATTTTATGATCGCAGCTGCTGCTGGCCCACAAAATTAGGAGAAATGATAAAGTGTATAGAACATCAAAGGCCGACGTCACTGTCATTAAAGGAAAGTCCTAAACTTTAGGGGAGGTGGTGAGGGAGAGAAGCCCATCTGTTTTGTTTCTTTTAATATTTCGGCATTGCGTTGTTGTTCTTTTTTTCCCTTTTTTTTTCTTTTACTGCGCAGCACCGCCCAGGTATGCGTGCCAAAAGGCTTTTAAATAGGCACTCCATTCATAAAGGGAGCTTTCTCTGCAGTCCAGGCACTGTCGTTCAGGTATGCCCAGACTAGCTGAGAGACGCGGGTGGTGAGTGACCCGCCTTCATGACATTTTAGCAGAGCAAACTGTCAGTGGAGTCTGTTTGCATTGGCACGTTTCTAGTCTGAATAGCAAATTCCTTAAAAACAGCAAGCGCCCAAAAAAAGTCCATTCAAACAAACTATCAAAAGTGAATGTTTGAACTGAAGTGAAAAAAAAAACACACACATTGTTGCCCGGATTCACGGTTTGGTTTTGTGTTTTAAATCTTGTTTTAAGGACAGGTCACAGGTCCGTTCATTAATTTCATTTTTTATACCCCCACAACCGAAAGCGGGTCCCTGAAGGCTCTGTCACCCCACTTCGTTACGCACTGTAAGGACTGTGACCAGTTACTACGGCAACCACAAGGAAGCGCCAAAAATCGGATACATGTTTGATGACATGGCCTAGAGACAGTTTAAGGCAACAAGTGAAAGTTTAGAGTGGCATAATAGTTAAATGACTCTGAAAGTGCACCCCCACCACCTCCTCCGGACAATGCTTCAGAAAGGTTTTCTGTGGTCTTTTTATTGGCTAGTGGCCCCGAGAATAGAAGTTTCCGTAGAGGAAATTCCAGCTGACCTGTTGCAAATGGTCTCTATTGAATACAGTTTCAGCAGAAGGGTTTGTCGTCATTGCGGCGAGCCAATGGACTCTGCTATTCACTAACAGCTAGCCCCCAGATTCAACAGGAATGCCTCCACTGTAGTTCAACCCATCTCCTCACAGGCAAGCTACAGCATACAGAGTGTGGCTGGACTTGCCGCCGCAGAAACCGATCTGCATCCCACGAGTGGCCGAACACAGATCAATGAACTGGGTGGTTTTTGTCAGCCCTTACAATAGTAAGGACGCATTCAGGTGCGATTCCCTGACGCGGGGAGACGCGGCATTGTTCGCATCTTTGCTTTGCCGCCTCGCTCCGGGGGCGCCTCTCCTCGGCAGTGTCCCGTTACCGTGTGTATTTGGTGATCCGGTTTCAGCCATTGTCCCTGGGGAGGACTGTTTGTTTCCTCGTGTTTACACCAAGCAGGCCTACACCAGTTTGCAGACGGATTTCCTAATCTTTTAAATTGTTATTTCTGGGAGGGCTGATTTGTGGGGAATAATGGTCCATTGTACACCCCCTGTGAAGCGAGCCCCCATCTTAAACCCCTCCCACACATTCAGTGTTCAGCCGACCGGGATTGAAATGCAGCGCTTTAAGCACTATGCAATCACGGGACATCACACCCTGCAGCCGCTATTCACCTGTGCCATTCACTGACCAAAATATCCGCGGGGGCCATGGTTAGAAGCTGTTAACGCCCTTGGAAATGCGGTGTGAAATTGTCCTGCAGGGCCTGCCGCCGTCATCAGCATCTTCTTGCATGAGAAGGGGCTTTTTTGTTGGGGGGAGGGAAGGTAGAAAGGGCTGCCGGGGGTGGAATTTTCTATTGCACAGAATGAACTTCTAAAGAGCAGTGAAGGAAATGCCTCAAATAAAACACAAGCCGGACAGATACAGAAATGTGAGCAGCGATGGGCCTGCTGTGACGTGACTGGCGTTGCTTCATCGCTCGCGCTAACGTGATTGAGAGAGGGCGGAGCTTCCGGCCCACGAACTGCAAAAAGGCACAGCACGCGCCCCTGGCTTCTTTCAGCGAGTAGGGCATTGTGCTGTCTCCTGAACCGGGCAGTACTGGCTGGTACCAGTTTGAACCAGTGTCAATGGATGGAGCAGCAGAAATCGTAGTCGAAGGCAAATTATCCACTAGCCTGGCAAACACCTCGAGACTGGCCTACCTGCATGACTGGAAAGCTCCCACTAGGCTGGCATAACTTTGCCTCAGCTGTCCTTTTTGTGGAACACTGCATGCTCGACCAGCATAGAAACGAGGAATGTGCAGTCCCTTATCTGCAAAGATCGGGGCTGGGTCCACCAACAGCATGTTTCAGGAGCTTTCACAACTCTTATCTTCTCATGGTATCTGCTCAGCAAAAGCCCCCGAGGTATGCCTCGAACCACTAATGGCGTGGACAGCTTTATGATTCATGTCTGAATAAGACGCACAAAGCAAGCTGCTAAGGTAGTTTGGTGGGTTAGTGCACGCCCACAGAGATGTGTGTGCAAGCTGCATGCAACATTTTTAACATTTCAACATAGCCTTTCACCTTTTGAGGTCGATGGAAATAGTAACATGGGCTTGGGTTGTAGTAATAACTCCTTTCACATAACACTCTAAGAACGTGTGACAGGCAACATATCAAATGTAATAAGCACTGTCTGCCAGCTTTTTGGCTTTGTCAATGCTCGTTTTGTTTTGTGGTGATTTTAACACTTTATTATTTGGGAAGCTGCTGGGCTCTCGTCAATCTAAAACACACATCGGCATTTTTTGGTCTCAAAGCACACATTGCCATAGTAGTTCCTGGCAATTCTGGGAACTACTTTGTGTGAGGATGCACTCCATGGCAAAGCGCATAATGCCACCCTCTCAGGGAGGCTCTTCAATGGATTAAGTGTGGGCTGACCCACTGCCCCATGGTCAATGCTGTAGTGCGTGGAAGAAAAATGTGAATTACACAAAAACATGCCGATGGATTTAGAGGTCTGGCTGTAAGCTCCTACTAGAATACATATACTTTCAGCAAACTTTAGTATGCCAGACTAAAGTGATGGGGGCAGACAGCAGCTTGCAGGTAAAGATGTTTAATAGTTATATAATAATGTCCCCAAAAGCGGAGGTGGTGACCAACCTCCAACTGCCCAGTGGCGTAGCTAGACCTTTGACCTCGTGTGGCAGCATCCCTTGCGTTTCCCACCCCGTGGCAACGCATGTGAGGGGGGGGGTGATGCTGGTGAATCCGTGACGTTCGCCGCTAAGAGCGCTGCTAAGTGTTACTTTCATATTGTTTTCGTGCCTTTAACAAGTATATCACTAGAAAGTAAATCAGAAAATAAAGCTTTTGTGCGATTTACACCACTTTTGTGATGCAAACATGGCATAAAAGCCTTATTAAATCTCCCCCTGTATCTCCAGTAACAGAGATGGAATCTCTTACTTTCCACACAATTTGAAGCGTGGGACTTAAAAGTTTCTCGCAAGGCCACCCCTTATTAGTGACCTCCAAACTTTTTTAAGGTACTCATCAGCTTGAGAACTTTCATCCAAACATCTTTGAACAACTCAGTACCAAACATACTTAACACATCTTCAACAGAAGCAACTAAACATACTTCTACAATCTCATCAGAGCATGTTGCAGTCAATTTTGGTAATCTACATAAGTAGTCAGCAACAATGTTGCATGTTCCTTAAATATGACTGGGGGTGAGTGCTTGCAATGTTCAACACTCCGTCCATCATTTCCTTTGGTTTTGCTTTGTTCACCATAAGTTGGCAGGGTATGCTCAGACGTGAGTCCCTTGCTCACTTTGCCACTGGATTCAAGCAAGGCTGGCTGAAGACGGCTGAAATGCCAGAAACCGGTCCTAGGAAGCTTGTTTCCGGTCCAGGGAAGACCTGGCTTGGCAGTTCGGGCTGGACTGTTCCCATGAGGCACAGGGTCAGACTGATTTACATATGGCCATGTCTGAACTGGGGTGGCAGAGTGGGCTAAAGACCGGTGATGGATTAAACCCAGATAAGTTGACTGGGGGTGAGTGCTTGCAATGTTCAACACTCCGTCCATCATTTCCTTTGGTTTTTCCTTAAATATATTGAGCCTAAAAGTTATACTCAAACATTTTAGACAGAATTCTTACCAAATGAGTGGAAGCTTTGCCTGTGCCGTTGCTATTAAGTAAGGGTTTACGGTCAGTTTTGATTGTGAATTGTTTACCCCACAAATACGTTTTGAAGTGTTCCACTGTCCTTGCACATGCCAAAGCCTCCCTTTCGATAGCAGAATACTTAGCTTCAGCACGTGAGAGGGATCGTGAAGCAGAGGCAATAGTATGCTCCACACCTTGATGCGTTTGATTGAGTAGAGCCCCAAGACCTTCTGAACTGGCATCAACATAAAGATGACATCTTAACTTTTGATCAAAAGGAACTAGAGGCAGCGCTTTGAGTATGGAACACTTCAGCTTATCAAAAGCATCCTTGGGCTCTCTTGTCCAATTGAACACCACCCCTTTTTGTTTTTTAAAGCACTCCCTTAAGTATAAAGCTAAATGGGAACATTTGCATACAAACCTGGAATAAAACTCACACAATCCCAAGTAGGATCTTAAACTGGTCTTTTTTAGTGGGTTTAGGTAACTTCTCAATTGCTTGAATCAGGCTCGGTTTGGGAGAAATACCTATGCCAGACATGACAACCAATCAATTAATCAAGGATTTATAAATCGCGACTACTCACCCGTGAGGGTCTCAAGGTGCTGGGGGGGGGGGGGGGAGGAGGTGAGGTCTGCGGTTCAGTCAAAATGACTGGGGTGCAACCTCCTGAGTGCGAAATTTACATCCTGCACTTCAGTCTGTGACATGAGAGGTGGATTACTATTTCCAGCATCCAGCGCCTCTTAACTCATCCCAGGATGCTTTGCAGGTATAGGATCTTCATCTTCAGAAAACAAATAATAAATAATGTGCTTCCTCTTTTCTTGTTGTTTCCATGACATTCTGATAACAAGAAACCCAATGCTATTTCCTCTCTTAAGAATTACAACAGCAAGTAAACATCTGGTCTATCTTCAACTACCACCTCCCTGCTGCCCAGATAATCAAACATTTTCAGAGATGATAAAAACTACCACCCCGCCAAAAAAATGGGGTAAATCGCCGTAATCCTACCTGCTGCCGTAGCCATCATATTGCCGAACTCCACAGGTTGCCCCGCTAGCCAGGGATCAGGAAACAGTGCTCCAGCCACCACTCAGCCCTGCTGGCAAGGAATCTCTTGGAACTTATTTCCAAACCATGTTGTCAAAAATGAAAACAAAAATCCTGGAATCCACCAGCGAAGCACCGCCATCGCTGACCACGTGAAAAACTGATGAGACAAAGAAAAAACAGGAGGGGATTTTTATGGTAGAAAATAGCGTGTTATTGGTTTTGATGATGCAGGGGTCCCTCATATGTAATGAATGAAAGCAAGCGAGTAGGACTCAGCGTAATGCCATTATCGGTAAGTATTGTTCTAATGATTCAAGTGAAGAACTAATAATTTATTTATTTATTTGTGTTTTATAGAGCTCAAACTTGACCCGTTAGGGTAGCAGAGCGCTTTACAGGATTAGCAGGTTGAATACAAGAGACTTGGAAGGGGGGGTGTGGAAAACATATGGTATACAAACATGTAAAAACATTATACGATAAAATAGAGGTCCCAGATCCTTGGGTGGGATGCCCGGAGGTGCCGGGTGGCTGACATCCGGATGGTCCTAGTTGTGTGGCGGTAAACGGAAGCAGATCAGCAACACTGAGGTGGTTGCCCCGCAAGAGATTAGGAGAGGAATTTGTCCATTACGAAGGTTTTGGCCTCTTTTTTAAAACGTGCTAGGGATGGGATTCTTCTAATAGCGGGTGGGAGTGAGTTCCATATTCTTGCTGCGGCCCCAGAGAAGGCCCGCTTGTAAGATTTTTTTAAACTAGCACCATTTAATTGACCTGATAAGTAAACCAGCATCGACTTTTAGGAGCTGATGGGCATTCTGTGAACACTGGTGTTTGAGCTCTCCGATGTGATGGAAGCAGAGGGGAGATGCTTTTCCATAATATTTTGGAGGCTGTTAACTTATTGCTGCTGAACCTGGGTTCATGGATTTGGTTAGGATGTGAAGAGCACCAGATCCCGGTCATAGACAGGCAATACATTTTTGATGAAATCAAGGCTGGGGTGGACAGTTCTGTTTAGGGTTCAGTGAGATACACAGTGTTTTGAAATTAATGCGTTCGGCAACAGGAAGTCAGTAAATGTTTTGATGACTGGCACTACCTTTCGTTTTTTCAGCCTGCATTGATTGCAAGATATAGAAAGAAAATTGTTTTTTGGGTTGTGTAAGGAAAATTACTGAATGATCTAGTTTGTGGAGGTGAATACAGTTGTAGGCATTCAAGGCTCGGTCTGTGGAGTAAGTGATAAAGTAGGTGTAACAGGTGAATGGGACTTAATCTTTAGTGAATGACTGTGCAGATATGATTCTATAATATGAGATGCTGTTGAAAATATTGGATTTTGGTATGGGATAAAGAGCAGAGTGAAGCTCAGTCAGGGATGAAATCATTGTAAAGTGTGGATGGAACGTAGGGACACCTTGTCTACCACAGAGGATCTTAGCTTTGGCTGTGATGTCAAGACTACAATGAACGTCATTAAGTGTTAGACTGGATTACCTGAAATAATGAAGTTTGAAAATACAATTAGGATCCACGTTCAGTGATGGGCTTGCTGGGTAGTAAATATTTTTTGAAGAGTAATGAGGAAGACAAGGAATCTCTCAGAAAGCCATAGTGTATGTTTCCCATTTTGTATGTTGTTTTGGGGGATGAGGCAGGGTAGAGGGTTCTTTGGCAGTGGGCATCCTCCTCTCCACAGCCCCAACCTTCAAAAACCTTTTCAAGCCTGGTGCAAGTAACGCTTCAAGGCCTGGTCCCTTCCTCTCAGTGAGATGTATTTCAAAGGTGGTGGTTCTTCAATTGATCTCTTAGCAACCTGCCTCTGAACTTGTCTGAGCTTTGCCGAAGGGCAGGGGTGCCCATGTACTTCCCCTGGACCAATGACTAAATATGATGTGGTATGAGCACAGGATTGTCCCTGCAGATGGTCCCTATAGAAGCGGTGGATCTTGCAACATGTAGTATGTACCCGTATGTGCTGGACATATTTGGGTTGTCTCTGTAGGATGCAACACAATGGAGGTGTGCAAACATGCTTTTTTAAAGTGCACATTCTCCAAGAGAGGCATATTGATGTGCTGGACAACAGATGTTTATTGGTATCTAACTCCATGTAACTCATTGTCCCAACCTCAGAAGGCTGACCAGAGTCGCTGGGATTCAAACCTCTAAACATGAGGTCAATCACAGATTCCAGGAGGGAAAGCATTAGTGTCATGAGCCACCTGGCTGGATCTGAATCTGCACTTTTTCAATAAATATATCTGCCCATATTTAGCTTCAATAATTGCAAATAAAAGTTCAGGATAATGTTGTAATCTTATGTCATTGTTACTTTAAGTGCATACCCATATCCAGTCCTGGATTTCTCACTCAAATCGTTTTGTGCACTGGAACTTAAACATTTGCATTTATAATGGGGAAACAACAAACTAAGCTTATAATGTACACTGTCCTAGTCTTACTTTACACTAAACAACAAGTACCAAAACACAGAACACCCTTGGATAATACACTAAGGGCCGTATTTGGGGTTTTGCGGACAGGCTACTGGATGTACCTTCCACTGTATTAGATGTTCATTATAGCCTATGCCTCTTGTAATGCGGCATATTGGATATGTGTCAAAAAAGTTATGCAACATGCTGTAGTGAGTTTGGCTAGATTTGGCAATAGCGTAAAACATGTAATTGTATAAAATTAGTCTAAGGGTTGATTGTTGATCAAAGATAAATAATACAAGGAAAGTAAAAATCAGTGTTTCAGCCACTTATGTATTAGACACATTAGGCCTTGAGCAGGACTTGCGTGAAGAGTCAATTTGGTAGTATCTCTCCAGGAACAATTACTTTTGCCAGGTGTATGTATCGAAAAACTTCTGGAAGCCCAAAAATGTGCATGTGGGCAAGGTCCAGTAGGAAACGTGGAGGGCTGATTACGATGGCGGTCCCGCACCCTCGATTACAATGTGACCGTCACCATGGCGTTTGCATCCTGCAAGTTTAAAATTGTGGCGGCTGCAGCACCCTCTGCAATGCTAAAAAAGCATGTAGTGCGTTTTCCTGCACTACATGGCAGGCACCACGTGGTGCCTGCCATCTGGTGCAGGGAAATGTAAGGTGCACAACCACCTCCCCCAACACAAGGGGGGCACACAACAGGCCCCTGAATTCAATCCCCGCCAGCCTTTCCATGGCGGTTTCACCGCCATGGAAAGGCTGGCTTTAAGAAGCATCGTAATTTGAAGGGCGGTTCCTACTAGGCACCGCCACCATTCTACGCATGCTGGTCAGGTCCGCCAGGCAGTCGGAACAATTGCCAGTGGGGACCCATGGCGGATGGACTTTGCGTCGGCCAGCACAGTGCCCACCATCATAATATGGTGAGCGGGGAAGTGCTTGGCATGGCAGCCTGCTGGTGGTGGTTTCACCACCATCGTAATCGGCCCCTTGGAGATTGAAAAAGGCAGCTCGGAAAAGCATGCTGAGGCAATGTAGTTAGGCCAGGTGAGAGAATGGTGACTTGGTGGCACTGTTTGTTTCTGACGTGTATCGGAAGTGCAGGGCAGCTGTCCCTGTCACATTAAAGGGGAACTCATTTGGCATGAGGCCACAGGGAGCTACATAAAATGAGACGTTGTCAGATAAAAAAGGACCTCTCTCAAGGTTATCCAGCAATCAACAGCCTGTTTGGTCCTGTTTGGGCGTCTTTTGTACAAACTAAATGAAAACCAGTCTGTCCACAAGCACAAAATAGGAACAGATCATATCTCATGAACATGCGAATGACACAGGCCCTTTTAGGAAAAAGACCAATTTAAGTTAAAGACTCACATGAAAAACTTGTGATACCTCCTGGTGAAAAACGGGAAAGCTCTCAGTTATAAATAACGCTGTTCAGTGGCCCATGTTCGGAGTAGCACCTTATAGACTCCATTGACACTTTTCATGCTGTGACTTCAGGGCGACACTTCTGACACGAGCAGCAAAACCATAAGTGCCAGAATGCAAAGCGTTGAAGGCTGAAAACCCAGGCTTGGGTGAAGGTGTCATACATTACATGCGTCCTCCTGGCAGCTATACATAGGTAGGAAACCCTCCAGGTGCTCAACCATATTTTATTTCAGTGATCATTTTAATTGTGCCCCTCAAAAATAAGTTTTTTTTCCAAATATTGAAAAGCTCAACAATACCCCTTTTGCTGCATGATACAATAACCATGGGTATTTTAGGACTGAAAAACACCCCAGTTTCAAATATCAAAGACCAAGTTTATACTGGTGAAACCTCAAACAACACTGCCGACATCCTGGTTCAATAAACGTTGTGTTGCACCCTGCTTCTAGTGCGCGTTCACGGCGGATCTCCACATATCCAGCACTCATCGGCAGTTCCTTTGGCTTTGATATTCGATACGAGCACCATATTATTTTTAAAAGCTTGGCTGTTATGCAAATAGAGTTTGGGGGATTTGAGAAAAAGTTGTTTTCTTTGTGGGGCCGTTTATTTCAGCACCAGAAACAACAGCACGTTGGAGCGTCTCTGTGTTTTTAGCACGATCATCTGACTTGGCAGTCACATCTCTTTTTTGTATAAACGGCATCCTGGACCAGAGACAAGACTGTAAAGCCTGGATTAGGAGCGCCTCCTTAAAAATCTCAATTATAAGTCTGTTTTTACAATCAGACAATAGGATAATGTTTCCCTGATACAATTCAGAAAAGTCAAACCTGCTGAAATTTATCGATGAAAAAGGCCGTGCACATTTTGGGGCTGTACCAGGGCTTTAAGTGGGATAAAACAAGTAGGGGGTCAATCTCAGAGGCGTGGCCAATGTAATTAGGGGCGTGGCTTAAAAACATAAACTAAAAATCTGTGTTTAGCATAGTGTGCCGCCCGACTTGTAGTTTGCTGTTTCTGTCATTGCATCCAGATATATGATACAATAAGTAACATCATACCCATAAAATACAAATAAATAAATAAATACCTAGGAGTCAGGACTATTGGCTTTGTCAATGGTTGTTAGTTGCATAAGATAAATAAGCAGCAACTAAGGCTTGTATATAATATTGAAAAAGCTTCCGCTTAAAGCTCTGGTAACACCACGACAATGTTGTTGCTTCTCAGTTTCAAAAAGAGAAGGGAAATCCATAGAGAAAATGACTCTCTTTGAAGGATTTTCCTTCCCCCTACAACGCTCACCTGGCATGACGTCATGCCCTAACTTCTCCACTAGTGAGCAGTGTGAGCATGTGCACATGATGTGCCTGCTGTCACTGCGGTCCGGAAAAAAACGGGTCGCCTGTGACAGGGCACAAAACAGAGCCCGATAGAGATCCGTATCGAGGTCCCCTTGAAAAAAACTGCCGGTGTTGAGCGCTGGTGAGAAACGGCCCACGTAAAGCCCTGGGCTGTACACACCAAAATCCACTTCAAGCCAATTTTCATGGGGAAACATGATACACATTGATCAGCATGGCATCGTTAACGAAAAGTAATGCCCCCAGTAACAAAGTACTGGTCAAGGAGCCCTCCGTAGGCCAGGACACCGAGACAGTCCAATGGCCCTAGTCATGCTCAGAACAATTTTACAAGTCCCTGCCTTAGACCAGCAGCCACCTTATCCTGTCACAATGGCAAGGCACTATGCTTCCTGGAGGATGTGCAGTCCAGGCACAGGGAAAATCAAAACAGCATGACACGCTTAACACAAAAGTCAGATGCTACAGTTTAATGAATGATACATTTATAGCAATTAGTGCTGTGCAAAGGTAAGCAGCACTAACTTAACTGTCAAAAACGATAAAGAAGTTTAGACAGTTGCAGATGACAGCCAGGTTTAAAGATTTTCTTCTCTTAAAATAAGATCTTTAATAGATCCATCTGCTGAGACAGAACATTCCGATATAAGTTTGCCATATGGGAAAAAGGATCGACTGCCCATGCTTGCCCACTGGGGGGCAGATTTACAAGAAAGTGACGCATCTGTACAGATGCGTCACTTTCCCTGCGCCACTCTTAGAAACCCTTGCGCCACCCTTAGAAACCCTTGCGCCACCATTGATGCGCCGTATTTACAATATGGCGCACTATGGCGCAAGGATTGACAGATGCGTCAGAAATTCTGACGCATCTGTTGGCGGAAAAGTCATGCATTTGCTGGAGTCGTGTCGCAAGCACGACACAACTCCAGCAATGGGTGTTGAGGCCTATTCCCACTACACTGCGTCACTACTTATGCCTGCTTGAAGCAGGCGTAAGGTTCTGACGCAGTGGCATCCTAAAAGTGGCGCAGTAAAATCTTGTATATTTCACTGAGTCACTTTTACGAGGCCTTCCTGCGTGACAACGCCCACCCTGCATACATTATACCTGACGCAGGTAGAATGTGACGCAGGGCTTTACAACGTGACTCATCTCCTTAGATGCGTCACGTTGTAAATAGGCCGCATTGTTTGTAAATGTGACGCAACTGCAGCGCAAAAGTCACGCAAGATGCTTGTAAATCTGCCCCTGGATTTTTAGTTCTCTTTAAAGTGTCAGAGAAGAGGATCTGATGAAAAGCCCAGAAGGTAACGTCGAATCCGACTCCTAGGAATGAAGGACTGGAGTCACGAGCACAGTGTTATACACAAGGATTCTCAAAATAATGCTTTTGTGTACCGGGAACAAATGCAGCCTCTTCAGTACAATTAATAAGGCCCGCTGCAGCATTTTGGTTAAGGGGAGAGGATGTGGTCCCTCGGCTAGACTGCCGACTTAGGTGCTGGAAACCAGGGTTCGAGCCTCGGGGTCGCGTCCACATCCTGTGATTCTGGGCAAATCACTTAATCTCCCTGTGCCTGAATGTGTAATGTAAATAAGGTGTTCATGTAAAGCGCTCCAATACCTTTGGGTCGAGTTCACGCTATATAAATATGCAAAATATAAAAAAATTAACTGAAAGTAAGAATTTAGGAATTTCAGCATTCCCAGATACAAAGCACGGGATAACCACGGTAGGAGGATATGGTTTAACCACTGGTGTTTTGGCCTTGGGAAGACATAAGCAGGATAATCCCTTTTTGCTCAATAAAGAGATTGGCAGGAAAGAAAGCCCATGTTTGGCGGCTAGGAGGGGTGCAGTATACCAGGTGGTTGGCCATGGTGCTAACGGCCATGGCAGTCAGTACTTCAGTCTTGTTCCACCCGAGTTGTGTGATTGAGTTACCTCTGACATCCAAGAGGCAATAAACACTCTTCAGTTATGAAACCATGTTCTGCCTTCCAAACCTATGAGAATTTGAGTGTCATCTGCACAGACAAAGAGAATCCGAAAGACCAGGTGGTTCTCAGTGACTACGGCCTGACATGATATGGCAATCGCTGAAATGCTCCACAAAATGGTGAGGCAGTGACTGCTTGAGAGCGGCCCATGAGTTGGGACTGAATCCAAGCTTGGAACCTGGTGCCCACCTCAGGAGTCTTGCGACTGGTAGAGAACGGTAAACAATTTTGAACACAGGTGACAGGTGCAAAAGTCTCAGGGCCTTATTACCAACAGCGTCCAGTTGGGAAGGCATTGCTCTTTATAAGTGCAGCATGGAGATTGTATTTTGTGACCGGTGGCGGTTTGGGGCAGCTTGTGGAGGGCTACCTAGGCCACCAGTCTGTATCAAGTGGTGTGTGTGTGTTTTTGTGTTAGCATGCATTTTGCTTCCATAGAAGGCAAGAAAGGGAACGGCCTTCTAAGAGAAATGGCATAGTATATGCAAAAGGGAGAAAACATAGGGCTGACTGGGATGAAAATGGAAATATCAACAAGAGACAAACGGATTTGTGAGAGATGGGGAACTACAGGAGTTAGAGAAAGGCAAGATGTCTGCGGAGGAAGGTGGCAATTAGGCTGTGGTGAGTAGTGTGACTCAGTGGAAAAGAAGAAGGTGGTTGAAGGTGCAGGGATGCCGTGCCAAAAAGAGGTCATGAATGGGATCCTCTTTGGAAGGTGGAACGGAGTGTGACGGAAGTCTATTGGGTCTCTACCATCAATGAAGAATACCATCTGTGTGGCTAAGTTGAATGCAGCTTGTTGCAGGCCGCTCAAAGGACAGCCACTCACCATGATATATAAATAATCACCATGTTGGAAAACAAACATCGTGGTGCAACTAAGTTTAGACCACCCCGCTACAAGCAAAGAGGCCCAGCAAGAAAAGAGGCAGAGGTGCATAGCACTGCTTGAGTAAAGAGTGCTTTGCAGCAACGAGACAATGAAAGATCAGGTGGCAGTGCAAAGGGAGAAGTCTATGACACCTCTGGGTCCAGTATTGATTTCCAAATACCAGCGCATCAGAAGTCTGACCACAAAGAGGCAGAGCCCTGATGAAGAGCGATTTTGGTTCAATGTCCCAGTAGAGATTTAGGAAAAGATCTAGGTCGCCTTCCCTAAATGAAGAAAGCGTGTGGGCACAGTGCAGATTTGCTCATTCACCTATACACAAAGAGCTGTTATGATGATGTTGACAGCGATATATTGTGAGATTCTGAGGTGCGGTAGGATGTTCCCAGGGGCAGAGGTTACTGTATTGAGGAGAGTGGAATTTCAAGTGCATGGGTGAGCAGGAGGAGGCCGCATGTCCATGGTGTCAGGAGGACTCCAAGCGGACAATGACAGAGCGGACGTTAGGCGTGAGGAAGCATCTTCAGCACACGGAGAAGAGCAAGCTGAAGGCTCAAATTAAATATCTGATGCATCAAAAGGAGCCCATTGAAGAGAGGGAGAATGTGGAATATGGAAGTGATGAAAGACTGTGGTTGCTAAATTTTTAGATCAAAGGGAAAATGTATAGTATTTAAGAAGAGAGGATGTGGAGAGCTCTTCTTCATATCATAATCCAAGGAGAATGCTGTATCAGGCAGTAATCCTTTGATGGCTGCTTTTGAGCACCTCATTATTTTCAGAATTTTGTAAGTGCCTCTGAACTTCCATTGACTTCCCAAAAGTAGTTTTTGTTCACAATTCAGCATATTGACTGATAATAAGCTTGTGGTCAAGATATTTGTTTTTGTCCTGAAGAAGCAACGAATGCCATGAAACTAGTTCCAACTTGTATTAGTTATTTGTGATAATTACATGTATGCCTGATGTACAATAACATTGGACCACAGCGAAACCAAAGTACTTCCTTTTGAAACACAACACTTTGAAAGGCTCTGGTGTGATCTAAAATCGTAAAAATTAAACTAATGACACTAAAGAATTTCGGAGTGTCTCTGAGACTTTTTCGTTCAAATAAACAACCATAAATGGGTTATTTATGATGATGATAAAGGAAATGATTTGAAAGGGGTAGTAGTTTGTTGAAATATTAAAAATCCTTGCAAGACTTAGTGATGTATCTAAAGAAGAAAAGAGAAAAATGGAAATGCCGGCATAGGTGGTCAATGACAGATGAGAACGAGATGTCTTGCTTTCCCTCTTACCCGAGTGCATACTGTGTTTTTTTCTGAGCATTCTGTAGCTATGACTAAATTTGTGGTTGTTATTTAGAAGGTTAAGACAATTTTGGTGGTTGACACTGGCTCTGGTACATCAAGACAAGGATTTGTGGCTACCGTGGATGCTGGTACTACTGTAGTATTACTTTATGTACTACAAAATAAAGTCTGTGAATGATACCCTCGGGGTCTACCCCAGTTTTGGATCATACATCAAAATCTCAGAGTTTCTTAATAAATCAAAATCCTCCCATGTTTCCGCACGTTGCAAAACTGGTAAAAACAGCACAATTTCAGCTCCACCTTCTATAGAAACTGAAACCATACATCCCACCTAAAAAGTTTGGATTTACTAAACAGGCATTCATTATCTCTCACTTAGATGGGGCAATGGTTTACTAGAAATATTGAACCGCTTTACACCTGGTAGCACCGTGCTCTGGAACCCATGGTTAGTGGTTAGCCAAGTGTTATTGAGTATTGTTGCCTATTAGAAATACTGTTGTCTGCTCACACAAAAATTAATCCATGCATTCACTCCAGTTTCTTTGTGGTATATTACATTAATAGGAGATACATGCAATCATTAGTGGGGCGGGTACTTGAGTTCTTGCAGATTGTTGGTGGGCCCAATAGCTGAGAGCAGATGAGGTATTGTTAGGTTGCAAGGGTGTGACTTTCAAGGAGGAAATAGTTGTGGGCAGTTAGAAGAAATCCATAAGTAGAAATTAAAGCAAACATGCATGAGACTTAGGTAAGGTTCTGGCGAGAGCGAGGAGGCATGCAAAGGAAGGAAGATAAAGACCATTTGAGAGAAAAAAACGAGCAGGACCAATCAGAAGTTTTAAGCAAAGGTTCGTTTTTGTGCTGGATTATAAAAATATAGAAGATACGTTTTGAGATACCATGCAATTTGAGGATGCAGGACTGCAGCAAAAACATGTTGAGATTAAAGCACAGAATCTTCATACAAGAGTCTGAAGCCACTTAGGTCAGAGGTAAGTTCTTTATTTCATGTTAAGCCTTTAGGCTACAAGAACAGTTGTCCTGTCATGGATCCAACCTCCCTTCAATTGTTGCCTAACGGCTAGCGCACTCGACCTCAAAGCTGAGGAACTGTGTTCGAGTCTCAGCAGGGACGCTAATCATCCTGTGATTCTAGGCAAATCACTTAATCTGCCCGTGCCTCAAAAAATAAATGAGTACGTCTATAACACAACTGGTGCTCATGTAAAGTGCTCTGATACCTTCAGGTCAAGTTTACGCTATGTAAAACTCCCCCAAAAAAGAAACCTCCTAGCTTCCACTTCACACCACGTACAAACATTTTTTTTATTTACTTGAGTTTTGTATAGCACTGGCTAGACCCAAAGGTATCAGAACGCTTTACATGAGGAGAGTACATAGGTTACAAGTTACACATTGTTACAGAAGGTACATCAGCTACAAGTTACATCCGTTGGTTCATGGCGTGTAGAAGGGTAAGGGGGTAATGTAAAAGGGTAACGGGGAGGGAGATTAAACGGAGCATAGGCATAAGGATAAACACAGCAGGCAGGGTGAGAGAAATTCAGGGGAAAGAGGAAAGAAATAGGGGAGGTAGACAAAAAATGAAGGAGGGAAGAGGTGGGGAGGGGGTAGGAGACACAGCGTGGAGACAAGGAAGTAATTATGTCTGACGTCCGGCTGGGTGGGAGATGGCTCCCCGCGGTAAAGGGATCATTCCCAGTCCTCCGTTAAGTGAGATTCCCTTATCGCGGTTGACTCTCTCAGCGGGAGAACGTTTTCCTGAAGTACCCAGCTGATCATAAAATTAGACCTGGGCTGGACCCTGATGGTGACCTCTGCTGGAGTGAGTCCTGGCCCCTAGGTGCTGTCCCTGAGGTCCTGAGAGCCTTAGAAGTGACCCAGGGGAGCTGCTCCAGAAACCCTGACAGTTGGGAGTTAGAAAATATTTGGATTTCTAAGACCTCCAGAGAATCAGCAGGACCTCACGGCAAAGGTGTCTAATTTTGTTGCAGCCTCATCAGATACAGCTTCAGGCTATTCCGTTGGAGGATTTTTAGCTCAATATAAAATAGACTAAAGGCCTCATTTAGATCTTGGTAGGCTGGTTACTCCTTCACAATGGTGACGGATATCCTGTCCACCGAAATATACATCCTATACGATATAATCAGATTTATATTTCAGCAGACAGGATATCCGTCACTGTTGTGATGGAGTAACCTGCCTGCCAAGACCTAAATCAGGTCCTGAGTCAGAAGGTAAAATCTCTAACCCAACTTGTTGGGTGTATTCGACATGCGTTCCATAGTGCGTGGCTTGAAATCACACCAAGGTCCTGGTCTAGCTCAACGAAATACTATAATTGAAGCTCAGTGCTTTTTGGTGCTCTTTTTACGTGAACTTTAAATGTGCACATCTCTGTTCCCCTTATTATTATATTTGTGTCATTTTGATATTTAAATATAATTTACTTCTAGTTTTTTAATTCGTTTTTTTATTGTACAATGTTTTTACTTTATTACTTTTTTACACATTGCCCTAAGTTAAGCATGGCTGCCTTGTACTGGCGGTAGATAATATATATATATTATCTACTGGCGGTCGCCAGTAGATAGTTATAGTTAGGACCGTGTTTCCATAGGAAATCCGCAACATTCTATTTGGAATAACTTTGGCGCCGATTGACGAATCCTCGCGAAATTCTCAAAATAGGTGGGGCGCTCCGCTCCTTCCCTGAAAGTCTCGGGGGGATTCGTCAAGCGGGGGCTGAGAAAAAGGGGGGGTCCCAAAACGCGTTTTCCCCATGCATTTTTCCATAGGACCTTTAGTCCGAGCTACAGCCCGAACGGCTGAACAGAATTACTTGAAATTTGGCAGAGAGGTAGCCCTCAGGTCAGGGATGTGCCTTTAGAAGGTCTCGTGTAAATCTGTTCAGTATTTTCTGAGAAAATAGCATTTAAATCAATATATATATATCTATAGGCGCGCTCCGAGCGCGTACCGTAAGCTTACCGTACGCGCACGCCGCCGTGCACGAGCGCGATTCTGATTGGTTGTTAGATCTTAGTAAACATTCGAATCGGTCGAAACCAGGAAGTGTCGGCCGCCATTTTGTCTCTCGCAGTCTGAGGGGGTGAAAAACAAAGGTGGAGAACGTGAAAAGGGGGCAGGGTGGACAGTTCCTGACCCCCTAGCCTTTGTCAGGGGGTCCCAGAAGGACCCCCAAGGGCAAAAACTAATTTTAAATTTTTTTCAAAAAATCGCGGAATGCGCGTAGCGTACGCGCACGGCGTAAACGGAAAAATTCCGCGAACTTCGCGTAACAATTCCGCGACTACGCGTACCGTGCGCGCACAGCAAAAAAAAAAAAATACATAACTTAGCATTTAAAAAACCGTACAAATTCACTGAAAAAACCATAGATTTCACACACGTTATAGTTAGGAATTAGCATTTAAAAAACCTTGCAAATTCACTTAATAAACCATAGGTTTCACACATGTTATAGTTAGTAGGACATTTCACTCGTGAAAAACCAATGAAATTCCCCCGTTATAGTTAGTGCAGGCAACTATAACTCACGCGACCGCAATCCTCTGCTGATGACGTCAGATATTACATCACTGATGACATATGTGTTTTTCTGAAAAAAAAATATTTGTAATATAAGTATAGCTAAAAATTAATGGAAGAAGACATGGGTAAATAAGTGTCTAAATACAGTGATGTAATATCTGACGTCATCAGCAGAGGATTGCGGTCGCGTGAGTTATAGTTGCCTGCATATATATATATATATGCACAGGAATTTAGCCCGACTACTCCAAATATACTGGAAGGACGAACACGGACCCAGGTTGCTTCGTCAAGGTATTTATTTAATTTGTACACCCAGCACTACCGCCATATATGTATGCTTTCAAGCCACATATGGCTGCACAACAGCTAGAGGTGCCCTCAACAGGCAGAGCACTTAGCTTTTTGTCTTAAGAGAGGAGAAAGAGAGAGATACAAATCTTCGGGGGGGGCATGGGGTGTAGAAGGATAAAACAGATCCACTCCAGCAAGCAGCAAAAACAGAACACATCTCATTTTTATTGTACGTGTCAAATAGCCTTCATGTATGCGTTCCAAATGACTGCACCTCTAACCCCTTCCCTGCGGACCCAAAACAACCGAATAATTACTGCTTTCAGCCCCTGGCGTTTCTTGAAACCCTTCAATGCAGTGGTGTCAGGACACTTGATCCCTTTCACTCCGTCATGGCACTTTACGGTGATGCAGATTCTTTCACGCAGCCAGGTGATCCCTTTGTGATTCGTAGTCTTTAAGAGACACTGCCCTACTAGACGTGTGCATCAGATGCTAAATAACTGAGGGGTGCCAGAAAAAAGAAATGCCCCCACTTGGGCTGACATCCGGAACGGCTGTGAGGGAGCACGTCCATTTCTCACTGTATGGGCTTCCCTTTCATCCCTCCTCTAGCTTTCCTCTTCTTTCACATCTTCTTCCTTCGCCCTTGCTCTAATCTCACCCTGTTTTCTCTCCTCTCCAATTTCCTTGGCTCACCTCTCTTTTTCTCTCTCCTCCCATTGTCTTCCTCCTTTTGTCTTTCCCTCCTGTCCTCATCTGTCTCGTCTCCTTCCTCCCTTTGTCTCTTTTTCTACTTCCTCTCCCTCTTCTCTTCTCTTCTCCTTGTCTCACCTTTTCTCTCTCCTCCAATGACACCGCCTCATGTCTCATTCTTCTCTCTAGCCCATTTGCCTCTCTCTCGCTTTCTCCCTTCTAACCCCACTGTCCATTTGTCCTTTATCTCCCTCTCATCCCTCCTATTATACCTGTCCTTCCCTCTCACTCTTCTCCTTCTTTCCTTTTTATCTCCCTCTGTTTTTCCCTCTCTCTTGCCACCTTTCTCGCTCCTGGACAGCTGGCATAACAAGACTAAATGTGTTTTGGTTAGCGTGCCACTAGTTTGAACAAAAAGTCATTAATTTGAGTCAACAATACCCATATTTGTGGCAATAACATTACAAAAATGGCCCGATAATGAAAGCATTTAATAAAAGAACGCTATCAAACAGAAATCGCACATCTGGTCTTTTCATTCATAAAGGTCAAGAATAATATAAAGTGGTGTGGTTTAAAAAATAGTTTTTGCAACTAAAATGTTTTTCACACTGAGAACAATAAAAGCTGGGTTATAAAAAAATGATCGATTTCGTTAGTGTATATTCTTCATAGACTGTTAGGAGATTGACTTTTTTGTTTCTTACTTTCAGTTTCCATTTTGGAATTATGGAAGATACTTTTCATTGTAGAATCAAGAGATGTTGCCAGTTTACAGGAAACGCCGGTTTCAAGCATAGCTTCTTCACTGCCTTCCAACATAGATGAAGCACTCTCTGCAGAAGAGCTCATTAAAGGACAACTCGAAGAAGAAGCAGTTGCACAGTCGCTCTCCTGTTATACAAACGTTCTGACCAAAGAGAATAAGGGATGGGACTGGATCAGACTTGGAGGGACTCTATGTCACTATTCCTAGCAGGAAATGAAGCAGACCATAGAGGCCCTGTGGGGGTTGTAGTTCTAATCTGGCAGGAAGCCTGTAAGTGGAATAGGCCTGCGAACTACAGCCCCCATAAAGCTCAGTCAGTTCCTGTTTGTCACACTGACAAGCTCCACTTGGTTCTTTTCTTGATGCTGTGGGGGCGCAGTAGCAGTCCATAACCCCCCTCCCATCCAGCTGCTGGTGGGGGTTCACCGCACGACTAAATTAGCACGTTATCCACATTAGCACTGCGCATTTCTGCAATCTGTATCACCTTGCCATCCTCTCAGCAGTCTGGTGTTGCCTTTTTCAATTGTTCTAGCCAAAGCCACCATAATCAGGTGTCTTTTTGTTAAGTCTTTTTAACTATGGATCTGCTCAGTGTAGAGGGTAGTGACCATTCATATTAGTTTAATGGAGGAACCCTGTGTGTTTCTATGTAGTATGTTTTGTCTCTGAGTGAGTGAGCCCTAAAGCTTTGCTGTTTCTGTTGTTCCTCCTGGGTTAGTTATTACACCTTATGTTGTAATGTGCACTTAGTTTAAATAAATATACAAATGTCCCGGTTGTTTTTATTTCATTCTCAAGGAAGTAAGCCACTTACTTGTTTTGAAGAACATTGATTCAAGTGGAGTTCATTTCTACGCATTATCAGATGGGTTGCTCTTAATGTACATCCTGGGGCTTCCCAGATGGCTCTTCCAACTCACGCGGTCCCACTGTATGTCAAACGACTTCCACCCTCTTCTCATGGTCCCCCAGTGAAGTGGCAATATCACATAGCGAACCCAAGGATAGCAGAAGGGTTCTAGTACATTTGATGATGCTCGGCACGGTTGAGTTCCATTAAGAGTTTTGCAGCCACCCCAGGACCAGGGAGGTGACATTTGTGGGAGGGTGGATGCACCTTAGCCGGTTACAGTCAGCCCTAACTTCCCCTCCATGGTCCTGCCCCCTCTTTTGCTCAAATCCTTGCCTCCTGCACTAGGTCCAACCCGTCCAAGTCCCAACCTCCTCTCTCACACATTGTACATTTTTTGTTAGTTGTTTGTATGTTTGAGGACTGTGTTGTACCGCCGATGAGCATCGCTTTGCCAATTATATGGCTTTGGAACTCTGTTGTGTCGGGATGGGTTGTGGACGGTCTGTCTAACTTGTGCGCTTGCCTTACATAATGCTAGTTTTAAACATGAAAAACCTTTTACAAGATACAAATTCATTTTTACGTACACTATATTATAGGTCTCATATATAGGTTACATAGAGCTCATCCCCAAAGCGGGCTTTCTTTAAAAAACACAAAAACAATAATAATACCCTCGCTGTGGGGGAGTTTTTATTTTGCAGTTTTCACTGCCTGTTACTGCCAGGGGAAGACGGGCAGTGAAAACCGGCCATGCGTTTGCCCACTCTAAATAGGAAGGGTGAGCACATGGACAAACCTCCGATGGCCCATACTCCATTTTGGACATCAGAGGTGTATGTAGGCGGTGGGTGATGAGGTGGTTTTGAATTTCAGGGCAGCTGTTTATGACATCTGGGTGGTTGTACAGAGGCTGAAGTTGCTTTGAAAACAAATTCACGTTTGACACTGAATTTGAGTTTTGTGGATCTGTTGAAGTTAATTTCATTCAGAGCATAGATGCATAGGTGCGTACTCACTCAGAAGGAAAGGGATGTGGAAATTCCTTAGGACATAGTGCTTCGATTAATCATGAGCAATCTTCCTCACTCATGTTGTCATGATCCTCGTCACGCAATTTACCTCGCCCTCTCGCGACCTAGAGGAAGAGTTCTCTGACCAGATGAGATTGGCTTCACACGTGCAGGTGGATTGATGGACGGCAGGAGTTTCACTTATACCCAGCCCAGGAAAAGGGGCAGGGACTATATGGGTCCCTGTTTGGTAATATTATTGAGGTGGGAATATCAACCTACAAAATGATTGTCTTTGCAATATCAACTACTGCTATATTGTCAAGAGAAATGAGTGTGTAGAGTAAATCTATTCCTATATCTGTATAATCTGTATTCTCAGATATATATAATCTGTATTCCCATATATGCAATATTATTGCAGGTTAATATTAACAACCTCAGTACTGTGATTTACAAGCGCTTATTTTAAGAGGTGGGAGTTAGCAGCTCCCATGTGAGGCATCATGGATATTCCCCCCAAATGAGCCTTCGAAGACTGCGACTGGGCGCATCTTTTTCCACTTTCCTTTCCAACACTTTTCTGCCTTCGCCTTGTGTCAGGTTATATTTTTGAAGCCTGTGTGATGAATGCCTCCACTAAG
Organism: Triturus cristatus; assembly: GCF_964204655.1. Classification (NCBI taxonomy): domain Eukaryota; kingdom Metazoa; phylum Chordata; class Amphibia; order Caudata; family Salamandridae; genus Triturus; species Triturus cristatus. The sequence continues at coordinate 1,638,986,214 of NC_140589.1, forward strand.
AGAAGATGCATGCACGGTGCCTGTGGCCAGGTATCCATACCAACTATACGTGTAGAAAGGCAGGTGGGCTGGCTGCCATCTCATTACTCATAAACACCACTCTATGTGGAGTTTATCTCCCATGCCCCATACTATGTTTTATGGCACATGGCACATTTCCATATGCAGTTGTCTTTGCCAGTGTTTCCGCCTCCATCTTAAAATATTCCCGGAGCGCACATTTCCATGTGGAGGCATCATGTGCTACAGACAGCTTTATAAAAACACAAGACCCAGGGATCGTAATCAGCAACCGAAACACTTCTATAAAATAAGAGTACATTGAATTATGGGCGTCTGTTTTAAGCTTCAGAATAGCTGAATTTAAAAATAACCCAGGGCTGGACACAGTGGTGTTTAGAAAAGCAGGCCAGGTTTCAAAGCCATGGAAGCGGGCCAGGAGGAGATGAAGTGGCCAGTTCTGTAGAATCAGAGAAGTGCAAATGTTCTGCTTGCACTGCTGTTAACTGAGAGAAAGAGGGAGAGACCAAGAGATACAAAGGGCAATAATGGAAAGATAGTCATATATATATATATATATATATATATATATATATATGAATGTGGGAGGGTATTCACGTTTGCCCGCAAATATGAAACCCTAAAATCAGATAAATCCGGCATGAATCAACCAATAAAAAATACCTTACAAACTTCCATTACCAGCATGCAACCTGATCTGACATCAGCATCAGATCCCAGTTCGGCAGCTGATAGTGAACCAGAATTGGATTCTCAAATAAAGTCCAAAAACCAAAGGGTTGGAAAATTTTCTTTAACAGAGGAGATTGATTTTTTATGCCAGGAGCGCCTGCAATCCTTGCACCCACGAAAACAGCAGAGCAACCGTGTGTCAACAGAAGCAGGAAACGGAGGGAGAGGCGCAAAGCAAGTAGAGTCCGAAAACGACAACAGACCGCCGAAGCGCCATCAGAAGAAATATTGGCGCAAGTAGAAATAGGGGCTACTTATATGGATTCTAAAACAGTCATCAATCTAACTGACACGGTACTAAATAAGGCAGAGGAACAACTCCTAACATTGGGACTTTCATATTGCCCGGAAAGCTCCTTTAACTACGCCACTACAAGAGTTGATATCTATAAAAGTGTGCGCAAATTAAAATTACAAAAATACTTTAAACAATCGAAATGGTCAAAACCTGGGGCACCAGATAAAACTGATGATGACCCTAACTACTAGATACAAGAACAAGAGATGAGCATGTTCAATAATGAATCTGAGGGGCAATTGGTAACAGTATTGCAAGATCTACTGAATGAGGGGGACACCTCTATTATAAGTCAAGGTACACCAAAATCACCAGTCAATATCCACCGAATAAGCCCAACACCATTCAAGCCGCCATCTACCTTCTACCCGTTGATGTTGAAAGACACAATAGACAGTTTTCAGGAACAGGTCGGAATCGATCTAAAAAATTTAAATCGCAAAATTTTGAGTACAAATTTGTCTGGCAAACAAAGAAAAAATACAAAGGAGCTCCAATACCATCAGCTTATGACGAAACTTAAAAGCAACAATGAGATAGTCATCAGAAATGCCGACAAGGGCGGCAATGTGGTTCTATGGAAACGAGTAGACTATATAAAGGAAGCAATGAATCAACTTAACGATACCACTTGCTATTGCAGCAGTAACAAACAAACCTTGAATGTCATACATGGAGCTTACAATCTCAAATTGGCCACCTGGAAAAACACAGGTTTATTATCTATGGATGAATACAAGTATCTAAGGAACAACAATCCAGTGACACCGATACTGTGTTTCATCCCCAAGATTCATAAAGATGCAAGCAAACCACCAGGTAGGCCAATAATATCTGCCAGAAACAGTATTTTTGAAAAGACATCAATTTATATTGACTTTTTTCTCCAAAACTATGTTCAGTCACTGGAATCCTATATCAGGGACACCTGGGACTTTTTGGATAAAATGTTTGATTTCAAATGGAATGATGAATATCTACTTATCACCCTTGATGTAACTTCTCTGTACACATCGATCCAACACAGAGATGGGCTTAGAGCGATACAATATTACCTTGCACGCAGAGGTCCAGAATATACCGAACATAACACCATGTTAATTAACATGATAGAAAGCTGCTTAACCAACAACATCTTTTTATTTCAAAATGCTTACTTCCAACAGGCAAGAGGAGTTGCTATGGGAGCCAGCTTCTCTCCCAGCTATGCATGTTTGCATATGGGCTGGTGGGAGGAGCTGGTTCTCAAGCAAGAACACAGGGAAACCATGACCAGACAAGTGAAAACATGGTGGAGGTTCATTGATGACCTCTTTTTGATATGGCATGGTACTCACAGTGAAGCTGAGAATTTTGTTGCTCAAATCAACAAGAACCAACTTAATCTAAACTTCAGTGCCTGTAAAAGTGATAAAACTGTCAACTTTTTAGATATGGAAGTTTACATTGAAAAAGGTAAAATTGAAACACGACTCCATAGAAAGCCCACAGCTGGGAATGCAATTCTACACGCTAGCAGTGCCCATCATGGGCACTTGATTCAGAGTATTCCTTATGGGAAACTGTTGCATTTGAAACGCATATGCAGCAATGAACATGACCTACTGCAAGCTCAGGGGGAATGCATAAAAAGATTTCGGGAGAGGGGATATAGTAAGAAATGTCTAGAAAATGCCCTCACTAATAGTAACCGAGAATCCAGAGAAGCCCTTGTAAAAACCAAACTCAAGGAGACAAAGAAGACTGATACACAGGATAAATTTAGATTCATTTTGAAATTTAATCAACAAGAAGGTGCTGTACGAAAAATAATCAAGAGAAATTGGCACTTGATTAGACAAGATCCTATTATTGGCCCCACAGTTCCTCAAAAACCTGCAATCACATATTGTCGAGGAAAATCCATGAAAGATTATTTAGTAAAAAATGACCCATTTGAATCCCCAGTTCAGAATACATGGCTATCGCAACAGCTCCCACCCTGTCATTGCAAACTGCTTTCCTATTTGGAAGAGAGAGCAGGAAACCTGCTCTCTCTTCCAAATAGGAAAGCAGATTGCTTTTCCACAGGGGGAGCAGCATGCAGGACGCGGGGAGCCGGCTGGGACCGTGGGGAGCTTGGGGACCCCCCCCATGGCCTCCAACGAAGAGGGCCAGCCCCAGGGGATGGGGTCCCCGGGGCTAGTAGTGGCCACAGGAGGGGGGCAAGGCAGCCCCCCTCCAAAATAATTTTTTTTAAAAAAAGGGCCCTGCCCCGGGGCATGGAGTCCCCGGGGCAAATTATGGCCTTGGGATGGGGCCCACGCGGCCCCCTTCCCGATTTTTATATATATTTTTTTAATAATTGGGGGACAGACCCTGGGGGATGGGGACCCCAGGGCCAATAAATTAGAAAAAGAAGGGGGGCTACATGCGGAAAGTATCTCACACATTGTCATTTCGTTTAAATGCCATGAACGCAATGCTTTATTTGTATCAGTTAATCACAAGCGCATGTTCTATTATTGTGTATGCAATGTTTCTTTGTAATTTTTTCAATGACTAGCGCGCCAGCAAAGGCATGTGTAACATCACCAGATCACACGATTATGGCAGTATGCTAAAGTATGACACCTTAGTATAGGAATGAATGAAATTCCTTGCATCTGTAAATATTTGAACTATCATACCCATAATGCACTATAATGGCACCTTCATGTATGAGTATAAAAGTTAAAAATGAAAGTAGGACCAATGTAATAATCTACCGTGACCAGGAACTACGGTTCGAAACGCGTAGGGAGGATTACGATTTGGAATTAAAATAACATCTTTTTGCCGAGAGGAGTGCCGCGTCATTCTTTCAATTTTGAGACTGATACTGACTACGAGATCGCTGTCCTGATCTCGACGCGAGCACCGGCTGTGAAAGTGCTCCTTCCGTGGCAGGACGTTTGTGGCAAGATTTTGAATATAAACGGAGGAGAGCCCAGCATTGTTAACTGCATGGAAAAAAACATCAACTGAATACGCGAGGTGCTTTAAACTACAATCAATGGATGTTCGAAACCTGAAACACAACGAGGTCTTTCGGAACTAACCGCTAAAGCAGCAAACGCCCTCACAAAGTGCAGAAAAAGAAAGAAGAAGGAAAGCGATATGAGATCTTACTGACACCTGGTTGAGCGCCGGCATACGGAGTCGGAGGACGCCGCTACGTTGGGAGTCTCCCAGGTAAGATTACTCACAAGATCCATACGCGGTCTTCATATATGCTGCAGCAAGCAAGCCTTAAGCGCGTAAAACTGCTACGCTAAGCCACGCATAAAAAAGGAAAAAGCAACTCTTATTGAGTCTCTCTCGGCGAATGTAAACAAATCGTACCGAAGGGTTATGTGCTATTCCCTTTCCTTATAAAAGAACCATTTTGAACTATTACGAGGTCCAACGCTTTCAACAAGATAAGGTGCCTACATCATTACTTATTTGAATAAGTTGTGTAGTTTGGAAACAACAAAAATATATCATATTGAAAATGGAGGAAAGAGCATCAAAAAGGATGTCTAAGGCAGAGAATATGATCCAAAGGGGAGCATCGACCTCCAAAAATATGGGGGGAATGGGAAAGACAATACCACCTCATGTAAGCACAACCAAACAGCTCTTTACACAATTGGAGAAACTATTACGTAAAGAAACGTCGCGCAGTTGGGAAATCATTACTCTTGAAAAATATGTGGAGAATGATATGGCACCAAGAGGACTTCGCGTTTTTACGCTTCCCAACCATCCAGACACGAAACCTGAAATGCTGGAAGAATGGGGTAAGAATAATATGGAATGCTCCAAAAATATGATGCTTATAATCATTAAGTACGCAAGAAAAGACGTGGAAGAATTACATCAACTAATAACGGAGATTGAAACTCAGATATCATTAACCAATGAAAGTAATGAGACTGTTAAAAAATTGCGTGGAGATATGGAACGCAATTTAGAGAAACATGAGGAAGAAGTGCTGCAACGTAAACATCGCAAATTTCGTAGAGATGAAGATGACTACGAGTTCTGTACAATCTTCACCTTTGCAAAAAAATTTGAAGTTTATAAAAAACAATGGGAAACAAACAAGGTGACCGCCGATCCTCTTACTGGTCAAGTGACAAGCGAATCTGAGTCCGACCTAAGCGAAGGCGAACAAAGACCAATGGCATCACGGAAATTCTCTTTTTTAGAAGAGATGAAGCTGCTCTATCAGGAGCAGCAAGCACCCAGAAACAAGCCGAGAGGCCGCGGCACAGGCAGAATGAGAGGAAGGGGAAGGGGATCCTTTCTCTCAGGGGAACAACAAGAAAGACAAGAAGAGGGAAATGGAAGAAGCGGCAGATACAACCTGAGAAACCGAACAGTGACAAGAAAATAGAACTCACATGTCTAAAAATTCCGAATCTAGTCATCAATCTCTCGAGATATACTCTTACAAAATCTGAACATGATGTCCTGAACAAAGGCCTATCATTTTGTCCTGAAATACATCAGGATCTGATTGAGACGAAAATAGATCTTTATAAATATATAAGAAAACTCAAATTAAGAATTTTTTTTGCCAAACAATCATTCAAAATAATGGATGCATCACAACAGATAACAGATATGGAAAATCCTGAACTTTACAAAATTGGAGAAATACCGCAATTACGTATTGCATATGAACTAGCAAATGAGATAGATGCAACTGAAATTTCAGACAATCAAATCCTGAAGGAAATGGACATTCAAACAGATAAACGAGTACCAACACACTTCAAGAAAAAATCTAGGTTCTGTCCAGCCCTACACCCTGGCAACAAGATTGACACATTCTACGAACTGGTCCTAGGAGATCTGGAGGTAATGTGTAATGTCCCCAACAATAACAGTCGAGAGAATTTAACTAAAAAAGAGCGATGTGCCCTACAAACACTCAAGAATAACAATACAATTGAAATTAAACCAGCTGACAAAGGTGGGAACATTGTAATTCTAGATAAACAGCAATATATAGAAGAGGCTATGCGCCAATTGCAGAACAGAAAGAATTACGAGTGTCTGGAAAAGAATCCCATCAATGATCTAAAGCTGAAACTGAGTGATAAGCTAAATGAATGGCAAGGCAAGGGATTACTAACGGAAGATGAGAAAATATTTCTTATGGTGGAGAATCCAATAATACCTACAATCTACTTTCTTCCGAAAGTACACAAGACAATGAATAAACCACCAGGACGCCCGATCATTTCCAGCTGTGGAAGCTTATACGAAAACATGTCTCTATATGTGGACCTTTTTTTGGCACCTATTGTTCCAACACTAAGCTCTTACATAAAGGACACTGGGGACTTTCTGCGTATTACAATGGAGACCCAATGGCAACCAAATTATCTCTTGATAAAAATCGACGCAGTGTCATTATACACCTCGATTAACCACGACAATGGCTTGCATGCCATCCAATATTTTTTGAAACAGAGACCAATCGGTGAACTAGCGCACTCTGCGATGTTAATTGAAATGATCTCCATGTGCCTGAATAACAATATCTTTCTATTCAACAAGAAAATGTATGTGCAGCGCTGTGGTACTGCGATGGGAGTTTCCTTCTCTCCAAGCTATGCAAACCTCATGATGGGGTGGTGGGAGAGGAGCATAGCTTGGAGAGAAGAAAACAACCATCACATGGTGAACGTAGCCCTTTGGCTTCGTTTTATAGATGACTTATTTCTGCTATGGAAAGGAACCGAGAAAGAATTTGAGTTTTTCTTCACGGAACTGAACAATAATGATGTGGGACTCAGCTTCACGTACAACTTAAGCTCCAAAGAAATCGATTTTCTGGACACTAAGGTTTACATCAAGGATGAGCACATACATACAACACTGCACAGAAAAAAGACAGCAACCAACAGTCTCCTACATGGTGAGAGCTTTCATCCTTTATCGTTAAAAAAGAGCATACCATACGGCGAACTCTTGTGTATGAAGAGAAATTGTTCAGAAGAACGAGAAATGCAGAAAAAATGTGAAGAAACCAAAGTACGTTTCCTACAACGTGGATACAGACACGCTGACATCAAGCAATGAGAATTAAAAATGAGGGAAAAAAGCAGAGCAGAAATATTGATCACCAAGAAGAAGGAAAACACAGCAAGAGAAGAAACTGATGAGAATCAGCCTCGACTAATACTTACCTACAGTAAGGAAACCTTCAAGATTAGAAAGATATTGAACAAATACTGGAATGTATTGCAAAAGGATCCTGATATAGGCACAAACATAGGAGACCATCCAATGATATCCTATAAAAGAGCACCAAATCTCTCGGACCACCTAGTGAGAAGCCACTTTGAAGCCATAAAATCTGAATCCTGGTTACAGTCCAGATCCAAAGGTTTTTTGAAATGTATGTCTTGCAAAGCTTGTAAGATTGGAAAAAATCTAAAAAATCTCAAAGACCCAACTGGCAAGACCTTTGAAATAAGAGAAACCATAACATGCGACTCAACCTTTGTGGTCTACATACTTCAATGTTTCTGTGGGAAACAGTACATAGGTAGCACAATATGCCCCTTAAAGAAACGCATATTGGAACACACGCGTGCCATTCAAAATATGGACAGCACCTATGCAATCGCAAAACATATGTCTTCTCACACGGGAAAATCCTGGCTTGATGTAAAATACTCAGGGCTTGTGACAGTACCTCCAAGTGAGCGAGGAGGTAACCGTATTCAGAAACTACGTAGGCTGGAATCACGCATGATAATTGATAATGACGTTCAAAACCAAACATCCTCTAGGCTTGAATGGGGATGAGGAGCTTTATGTCCATCTATAGGTACCCAATGGTAACCAATGTACTTAAACAATGAATAGAAGCATAACCGCGATTTACCCCTAGTAACTAGTAGAATGTGCTTTCTCTACTACCATCAGGATCTAAATGGTTACTGAACCTTAACCAAACTTTGTAACAGCCAGCCCAAATCTACACAAACACGAATATATTCGTAATAAATAGTGCATGTTAATTTGAATCACTGTAACATACTCCAGAGTGTGAGATGGGACAATGGGCACTCAGCCATGAAACGTTAATTGACACTAAGTCTTAAATTGTAATTTAATACGAGTCAATGCGGAAAGTATCTCACACATTGTCATTTCGTTTAAATGCCATGAACGCGATGCTTTATTTGTATCAGTTAATCACAAGCGCATGTTCTATTATTGTGTATGCAATGTTTCTTTGTCATTTTTTCAATGACTAGCGCGCCAGCAAAGGCATGTGTAACATCACCAGATCACACGATTATGGCAGTATGCTAAAGTATGACACCTTAGTATAGGAATGAATGAAATTCCTTGCCTCTGTAAATATTTGAACTATCATACCCATAATGCACTATAATGGCACCTTCATGTATGAGTATAAAAGTTAAAAACTGAAAGTAGGACCAAGGTAATAATCTACCGTGACCAGGAACTACGGTTCGAAACGCGTAGGGAGGATTACAATTTGGAATTAAAATAACATCTTTTTGCCGAGAGGAGTGCAGCGTCATTCTTTCAATTTTGAGACTGATACTGACTACGAGATCGCTGTCCTGATATCGACGTGAGCACCGGCTGTGAAAGTGCTCCTTCCGTGGGCGAGAATCACGTGAGGGCGAAATCACGTTAAAAATCAAAGCTACAGGACAGTTGATAGAATTTATTAACCAAGCAAAAAGCACTGAAGAAGGCTGTGTGCCGAAATGCATTTGCACCTGGTAGCTTTGATATATATATATATACATATATATATATATATCAAAGCTACCAGGTGCAAATGCATTTCGGCACACAGCCTTCTTCAGTGCTTTTTGCTTGGTTAATACATTCTATCACCTGGCCAGGCAGGAGGAGCAGTTGCAGCACAACAGACTAGGCAGGGCAGAAGGGTGTGTCAGTAAAATGGACCACGGAGGACAGGAGGAAGGGGATAGGGTCATGGCATGTGGACAGGCAGGGTGGAGGTGGCAGGGACAGGTTACAGTCATCTGACAATGCTAGGCAGGTGTGAGGAGAGTGGCAGCTCAACAGAACACTCAGAGTAGACAGGAGTGGCAGGTCCATGGTACATGGTGGGCAAAAAGGATGGAGCAGGGGCATGCACAAAGACATCGAAGGGCAGGGGGAAGGAGAATAGGGGCAGCAAGCTAAGCACAGAGGCTAAGCAGGAGGTCAATGATGGGCCATAGAATTGGGCAATGGAGGGCAGGAGGAGTGGACTGGTACATCATGCTAGAGGCAGGAGGGAGGAGGCTAGTCCATGGATTCAGACAACAGAGGATAGGGAGGAGGTGGATGGGGCAGCAAGCTAACTGTTCAGAGAAGGTGGGTATTAGGAACTTTATTGTTTTTAAAATGTGTGTCTGTGCGAACTACTTAAAATATGAACAAGTATGCAGCATAATCTCACTTTTATTCAGGAAGATGAGGACGTTTGTGACTGTGACTCTGGGCTCACTTGGCAGAAACACCCCCTGACCCCCCACCCCCCATCGCAAAATGTAATGCCCGTGAAAAGGGTAGGTGGACGCAGTGTTATATAGAACATAGTCCTGAGAGCACGATTGAAAATGAAAACTAGATATAGTATATGTTATAAACTATGCACCAAAAGTGTGATATAAGATGAACCGGGGCGTGAAATATAATATGCAATACATTGTGCGCAATGACAGATTAATTGGAGAGCACGAGATAGCACAGGCACTAGCGCGTGCTATGCGATATGCGCCTTGGAGTGTAATATGCACAGGGCAGTGTTGTGTAACCTATCTAGTCTCTAAAGTTGTAATATAAAATATGTGCTAGGGAGTGTAACGTTGCATATGCACTGTGACAAAGATATGGATCCCAGATTGTAATATGTATGGCATAGCGCTGTGCGTTATAACATAGGCATCGAGGAAGGCACGTTAGATGGGACAATATAACCCGTGCGAAGGCAAGTGTGGCATGACATATTCACGGGGTGGTGTTACAGTGCACATGGGCTAGAGAGTGTCATAGCATACGCACTAGCTGGTGGAATACAACACAGAGGTGTGTGGCACTCGGCGGGGACTGGTGGGTGTAACACAGCATTGGGCTCAGCCAGGAGCACGCTGCGACTCTCAAGTGAGGTTTGTCTCCTTTCCAGAGAGTAAAATAAAAAGTATTACACATCCGGCGGTGGATGTGTGTTTTATTAACTGTGAGGGGGGTTTCTTTCATAGTTTGGTCGAATTTTTGTCGAATCCCCTTTGAATGGCTTGGTGTGCGTGTGTATTAAATGTGCCCGTCAATAGCTACCCATGTTTGCATAAATAAACGACAAGGGTGTCTACTTGGAGAGTACCCACCGGCGGGGGCGCCGGGATTAGGCACGGTAGGGCGTCAGACACGTCAGAGCTTCACTAGCGGTGTAAATACCTTCCACGTGGATTCATTGTATGCATAGTCGCCTTTTAAAGAATATCACGCAAATCGTCATGGTATAGGTACATACGGTTTGTTCAGCATGTCCTAGGTATTTCTATAAATATATATATTTTAAAAAATAATAAAAAACAAATGCTGGCCCCGGGGGATGGGGTCCCCGGGGCCATAAGTGGCCTGAGGAGGGGGGCAACGCAGCCCCCCTTCTAAAGAATAAAAAAAAAAAAGGCCATGACCCAGGGGTTGGGGTCCCCGGGGCCGATTAAGGCCTTGGGAGGGCCAAATAAATTTTTTTCAACAAAAAAAATTAGGGTGCAGGCCCTGGGGGATGGGGTCCCCAGGGCCAATAAATTAGAAAAAGAAGGGGGGCCACACAGCCCTCCTTCTTAAAAAAATAAAAAAAATAAAAGACCGGCATCGCGCCGGAGGCCACGCCCCCTCCTTACAGCACTCTGCAAACGCGCCCGCTGGCCATTTGTAAGTTGGGGAATTGATTCTTCTTCAATACTGAGGGTCCCTGAGGGCCAACTAGCCCAACAGGTATCTCCAGTATGCGCCAGGGAGCTGCGTTGCAGACAGGTGTCTGAGGCCACGCCCCTTTTTACACCTCTATGCAACGCAGCTCTGTGGCGCTTACTGGAGGTACCTAGTGGGCTAGTTTGACCCTAGGGACCCTTAGGATTCAAGGGGACTTAATCTCTCAACTTGGAACGGCCACAGGGCGCGTTTACACAGTGGTGAAGGGAGGGGACGGGGCCTGAGGTGACGTGTGCCAACACGCCCTGTGGCACGTTTTAAGTTGGGGAAATAATTCCCTTTCAATCCTGAGGGACCCTGGGTGCTAACTAGCCCACCAGGTGCTTCCAGTAAGCGCCACTGCTCTGCGTTGCAGAGAGGTGGTGCAGGCCGTGCCCCTTTTTACACCTCTCTGCAATGGCGCTTACTGGACGTACCTGGTGGGCTATTTTGCCCTTAGGGACCCTCAGGATTCAAGGGGACTTAATCTCCCAACTTAACAAGCATTGGCATAGCCAATAGGTCTCGCCTTTGGGACCTTATAAGTGTTTAGCCATGCAAAAGTTGCATAACTGAATGCCTATAAGGTCCCAAAAGTGAGACCTATTGGCTATGCCAAGCGGCCGTGCGGCCGCGAAAGTGAAAGTAATCACGGTAAAGTGCGGCGCGCGCGCCTGCGCACATGCATTGTAGCTCTAGGCTGGCCTGGTAGCACTTTTTGGAGCCCTCTCAAAAAGTCTGGGTCAGGCGTGACCTGAAAAACGGCCACAGGGCGTGATTACACAGTGGGGAAGGGAGGGGACGGGGCCTGAGGTGACGTGTGCGAACACGCCCTATGGCGCGTTTTAAGTTGGGGAAATAATTCCCCTTCAATCCTGAGGGCCCCTGGGGGCTAACTAGCCCACCAGGTGCTTCCAGTAAGCGCCACTGAGCTGCGTTGCAGAGAGGTGGTCCAGGCCGTGCCACTTTTTACACCTCTCTGCAACGTAGCTCTGTGGCGCTTACTGGAGGTACCTAGTGGGCTAGTTGGACCCAGGGACCCTCAGGATTCAAATGAACGTAATCTCCCAACTAAAAACGGCCACAGGGCGTGTTTACACAGTGGTGAAGGGAGGGGACGGGGCCTGAGTTAATGTGTGCAAACATGCCCTCTGGCGCGTTTTAAGTTGGGAAAATAATTCCCCTTCAATCCTGAGGGACCCTGGGGGCCAACTAGCCCACCAGGTGCTTCCAGTAAGCGCCACTGCGCTGCGTTGCAGAGAGGTGGTCTAGACCGTGCCCCTTTTTACATCTCTCTGCAACGCAGCTCTGTGGCACTTACTGGAGGTACCTAGTGGTCTAGTTGGACCCTAGGGACCCTTAGGATTCAAGGGGACTTAAGCTCCCAACTTAAAACGGCCACAGGGCGTGTTTACACAGTGGGGAATGGAGGGGACGGGGCCTGAGGTGACGTGTGCAAACACGCCCTGTGGCGCGTTTTAAGAGGTAGTTTTAATCCCCTGCCCTATTATATACTAGGGGCTTACAGAGGAGGTCATGCTAATCACAGGGGGACCCCAACGCATAGTGTTCCCAAGTGTATATAGGTGTTTTCACTGTATTCTGAGTTTCATTTAACATAGCACTGGCTCTAGGACTGGTTAGTCAGACTCAGTTACCACCAGTATCCGTCTGAAAAAGTTGAGGGTACAGGATGATTTTGCAACAAGGCTTTTTTCTGCTCTTCTGTTTGTTCTTTCTGCACGTTATCCTTCTTCCTGCACTTTTCTTCGTCTTTGAGGACTTCTGTTGCTTCTTTCTGCATTTCTTTTTTTTCTTTCTGTGCGTTTTTTCTTCTTTCTTCACATGTCCTATCTCTGTAGGCATAGTTAGAAATTAGCATTTAAAAAACCTTTGAAATTCACTGAAAAAACATAGGTTTCAGGCACGTTATAGTTAGGAATTAGCATTTAAAAAACCTTAGAAATTCACTGAAAAAACCATAGGTTTCAGGGGCGTTTCTAGTTAGCTAGACTTTTTACTCGTACAAAACCATTGAAATTCCCCCGTTATAGTTAGTTCAGCTAACTATAACTTGCGCGCCCGCAATGCACTGCTGATGACGTCACATATTACATCACTCATGACATGGTCAGTGACATCACTCATGACATCACTGATGACATCTCAAATGACATCACTGATGACATCACTGATGACATCATCCTTGTGATAGAGTGGCAGACCTCCTTTCCCCCTAATATAACCTTCGATACACACATTCAAAAATAGAAACTAAAAATTTCAAAACAATGGACATACCAATACCAGTTACAACAACCTATTCAGTAATTCTAAGATCCACATACACATCCACTCATTCACCAACAGTCCTATTCAGTCAGTCATACATGTACTCACTCATCATATGTAACCATGCACCTATACATCCTGTTACACAACGCCACTCATCCATAGAGTTACTCACACACATAGTCACTCATGCTAATAAAGAATCAAACATCCATTTACTTGCATATACAGTTATACACACACCACCACACTTACTTCTACAGAAACTTACACATACTTAGTCTTTTAAACAATCACTTATAGAAACACATACTTATTCATACAGGAACTCTTTCAATCTCTCACTATCACATATACTCACTTATATACACCAATAGTCACATATACTAGTTTAAAACATATGTAGTTACTCATAAAGACACTATTGAGACAGTCATTCACTCACTAACACACCCATGCACACACTCATCCACCCATACAGTCCTGCACACATGCTGTCTTCAACACATACAAACAGTGAGTCACTCATTCATGCACCTATGCACTACGTAATACCCCCCACCGAACCATACAGACACTCAGACACTCATACTGATACTCAAAAAACCAACTAATAACCTATATAGACACTCATGTAGCTACTCACCAACCCATGCAGCCACTTATACACAAAGTGAGAGACTGATACAGATATTTACATATTTAAACATTACTCACTAAGCCATGTATTCACTAAGATACACTTAATCAGTCAGTTATACAATCAATTTTTCAAAAACAAATCATTCATTTAGACACTTATATACCCATTTATTGTTCCATCGACCTTGAGATATACATATATATAAACATATGTAATTTTCAGAAAATCACACATTCACTGGATGATGTCATCAGTGAAGTCATCAGTGATGTCATTTGAGATGTCATCAGTGATGTCATGAGTGATGTCACTGACCATGTCATGAGTGATGTAATATGTGACGTCATCAGCAGTGCATTGCGGGCGCGCAAGTTATAGTTAGCTGAGCTAACTATAACGGGGGAATTTCAATGGTTTTGTATGAGTGAAAAGTCCAGCTAACTATAACGCCCCTGAAACCTATGGTTCTTTCAGTGAATTTCTAAGGTTTTTTAAATGCTAATTCCTAACTATAACATGCCTGAAACCTATGTTTTTTTCAGTGAATATATATATATATACATGTGTATATATATATGTATATATATATATTCACTAAAAAAACCATAGGTTTCACACATGTTATAGTTAGCGGAAATTTTACTGATAAAAAAACCAATGAAATTCCCCCGTTATAGTTAGTGCAGGAAACTATAACTCACGCGACCGCAATCCTCTGCTGATGCTAATACTGTATTTAGACACTTATTTGCCCATGTCTTCTTCCATAAATTTTTAGCTATACATATATTACAAATATTTTATTTTCATAAAGACACATATGTCATCAGCAGAAGATTGCGGTCGCGTGAGTTATAGTTTCCTGCACTAACTATAACGGAGGAATTTCATTGGTTTTTTATCAGTAAAATTTCCGCTAACTATAACATGTGTGAAACCTATGGTTTTTTCAGTGAATTTGCAAGGTTTTTTAAATGCTAATTCCTAACTATAACGTGTGTGAAACCTATGGTTTTTTCAGTGAATTTGTACGGTTTTTTAAATGCTAAGTGACTTTACGCCATTCGTGGCGTGCGCGCCCACTTAACGCAGTTCGTTCCGTGTGTCAGGATGGGGCTGAATGCTACAATCACGCCGCGCAGTTCGTTAGGACTGCATCGAGTTTGGGTTAAGCCCTCCCTCTGCAATTTATGGACAAGTATTTAGAGCTTTGGACCTCGTTCAAAGATGGCCGCCGAGTTTACCTGACTAGCCCATTACGTTTGAAGTCTCGCGGGATCGCGAGATTTCGTCTCCTCACGAAGCGCGTCTTGCTGCGCACTTCAATTTGACCATAGTCCTGTGAGGGAGCTTTAGCTCACGCTCCTCACAAAGAACTTTGATATTTGGAAGAAACAGTTTGTCTCCACAGAACATTAGTCTGTGGTTGGAGACACATCTCTGAGAAGATTGTAGACTCAAAGTCTGAGTGAGAGAAATAATCTTAGTCAGTTGGAGAACTGAACCAGAGTCGCGGAAGAAAGAAGAAGAGATACCAGAGTTCCAGAGTAACTTCCGTATTTCCAGGGTACTTCGTCCTCCGGTAGGCTTACCGTTGAGCAGGGGGTCCGCCTGGAGACCGGCAGCAGTCACGGTGAGAGTGTTCATTCAGTATCTCAAGTAGCAGAATCGGAGAGACAGTAGTCCAGATCATTTGCCACTCTGCAGAACTTTGCTTCACCTCAAGCTCTGACTCCCCTTCCCGCCCTCAGCGCTTTTCCTTGAACTTTCCCTTCCTCTGTCTATCCTTCCCTGTCCCTTTTTGCGCGTTTACTAAAGAGCAAGGGAGCCTTGAGACTTCACTGCAACTATCCTTCCAAGCAGTTAAGACTTGTAGCGGAAGAAAGAACTACAGGTTCTCAAAACAGCAGTTACAACTGTCAAATCTGTTAAGACCATAGTCAGGTAAGAAAGAGTAGTAGAGTAATGATATGGTGGAATTCTGAAGGAAGTAAGTGAAGAGTAACCTAGTGTATTTCTGTGCTTATACAGGTTAATAGAAAGCCGTGAACCTGAACAACATCGAACAATATAAAGAGAGGCAATACTCAAGCAAAAGATCTGGTAGGAGAAAGGCTCAGATAGTGAGAGAACGAGGAACTAGAAATGTTAAGTAGGTAGAGAAGGTATTGAAAGGCATTTTGTCTCCTTCTGTGCATTAGGTCTCCCTGAAATCCCGCTGAAGATTGAGGAGGGAGCCAGGCCAGCTCGAGTGTCTCTTTCTCTTTCCAATTCCCCTTTCCCCCTGCCTGGAGCAGCTGAATTAACGCAGTGAGCTCTGGGAGGAGGGCATTGGGAACTTATCTTCATTCTGCCTCCGTGGAGAGTTTCCGTTTGGCCTTCTTGACAGATTGAAGTGCCCACGAGTTTCCTTCACCTGGGCAGAATGGCGGAAGGGTTCAGTTTAAAGGCCTTAGGGGATATGTTGGAGGGGATTCAGAGGGAATTAGGCACCCTAAGTGATGAAAATAAGAGTTTAAGGCAGGAGGTTATGGCTTCTAGACAGGAGACACTGTTATTGTCCCAGAGAGTTAGTGAGATATCCTCAGGGGGAACCTCCGCTCAAACCTTTCCTAGTGATGCACAAACAAAACAAGATCCACGCACTGTGGCTCAGGTTGTACACTCCGTGTCCCCCATCATTCCTTTGGCCCCCCCCGAAAGATATTGTGGAGACCCTCAGAAAGCGCAGCTCTTTCTCACCCAATGTTCCTTACATTTTATGTGTCGTGCCAATTTATTCCCAGATGCTCAATCACGAGTGGCTTTTATTTTGTCCTATTTGGGAGGGGATGCTGCAAATTGGGCCATGCCATTAGTATCTCGGGACGATCCTTTTTTATATAATTTAGAACAATTCAAGACTGAATTCCTCAGAATCTTTGACAGACGTCGAGTCTCCCAGGCTACAGATAATGAACTTTTAGAACTGCGTCAAGGTAATAAGGATCTTATCTCTTACTTAACTCAGTTCAATAAACTATTGGTGGAGACCAATTGGCCAGAGGAGAAGAGATCAGCTTTGTTTTATCGAGGCCTACGTGATGATATCAAAGATACCTTAGCACAGATTCCAAAGCGACCTATCGAATTTTCGGAGCTGGTGGATTTAGTTCTTGAAATCGATTTTCGCAGCGCAGAGAGAAGGGGCGAAAGGAAGACGAAGGACTTTCGCTGGAATTATCCCCGCTTTGACCGAATGAAGACAGAACCCAGTAAGTCAACTGGTGGAACGGCAGAAAGTGAACCAATGCAGATTGGGTCTGTTCGTGGCCCTTTGAGTAAGGAAGAGAAGGATCAAAGAAGACTGAAGAAACTATGCATGTATTGTGGAGGATCTGGGCATTTTGTGAGAGAGTGTCCGAAGAGGCCGAAGACCCCAAATCCGGGAAACTCCCAAAACCATCTGTAGGCGGAGTCGCTCAGATGGCGAAGGAGAAAAATCAGACTCCAAGTGATCACCAAATTTCGAACACTCTTCAGACTCGGGCGCCACATTTAACCTTACAGATGAAATTAAGATTTAGGAGGCAAGAGCGGCAAGGAGTGACAATAATGATCGATTCAGGTGCCACTGGCAATTTTTGCGATATAAAATTTGCCAAGAAGATGGGAATCCAGGCTATGCGTAAGGAGCGGAAGGAATCAGTCCGGGCTGTAGATGGTACTAACCTCTCATCAGGTCCGATCACCCATCACACCGAAATGGTGGAATTAATTCAGTCCAATGGTCATAGTGAGGCCTTACAGTTCAACCTGATTGATGCCCCGCAATTTCAGATAATTTTGGGACTTCCTTGGCTGACCTTGCATAATCCTACCATCGATTGGGAAGATCGAACCATCGAGATGGATTCCGTCTATTGTGCTGACCATTGTTTCTCCTCTGAGAGTGAGCCTCCCGAACCCTCTTTAGCCACCTTGCTGTCTTTTAGTGGAGAGTCTGTTGGAGTAATAAACACCATGAAAATTCCAGCGGAGTATCTAGAATTCCAAGAAGTCTTCAGTGAACAGGAGGCCGAGAAACTCCCTCCACATCGTTCCTACGACTGCACCATCGATTTGGAACCTGGGGCAGCATTACCTTGTAGTAGGGTTTATGCGTTAACTGAAGCGGAGAACTGCTATCTGAAAGAATATCTAGATCGTTACTTGGCTAACGGATTCATTCGACCATCACAGTCCCCAGTGTCTTCGCCACTATTTTTCATTCCGAAGAAGGAGGGGTCTCTGAGAACCTGCATTGATTATCGAGCAATCAATCGGGTAACGGTCAAGAACCGCTACCCTTTGCCTCTAATTTCAGTCCTCCTAGATCAGATAAAGGACGCTAAGATATTCACGAAATTGGATCTTCGAGGGGCCTATCATCTCATCCGAATGAAAGAAGGCCATGAATGGAAGACTGCTTTTAGGACGAAGTACGGACTATTTGAGTATCAAGTCATGCCTTTTGGCTTGTGTAACGCTCCCGCAGCCTTCCAGCATTTCATCAACGATATTATGGGAGATTTGGTGGATCGGATCGCAGTGATCTATTTGGATGACATCTTGATATACTCCACTGATCCAAGAGAACATTCAAATCATGTAAAGGCAGTCCTGGAGAGATTGCGCAAGCATCAACTCTTTGTAAAACTGGAGAAATGCGCCTTCAATGTGCAAACTGTGGAATTCCTAGGTTTCATGTTATCTCCAGGAGGAATCACCATGGAAGCAAAGAAGGTGCAAGCGGTGGTCGACTGGCCGTCACCAAAGGATGTGAAAGAGATTCAGAGATTCTTAGGATTCGCTAATTTCTATCGGCGATTCATCCAGGGATTCTCGCAGAAGATCATTCCAATTACCAGATTGCTGAAGAAAGGTGTGAAGTTCCACTGGACTGTGGAGGCTGAACAAGCTTTCGAGTTTCTCAAGACGAGTTTCACCACTGCTCCCATCCTGCTTCATGCGGACCCTACAGAACCTTTCTTTGTGGAAGCTGATGCTTCTGATCAAGCAATTGGTGGAATTTTGTCTCAACGACACAAGTCAACTGGGCAACTACATCCAGTGGCCTATCATTCTCGGAAACTGAATTCAGCTGAAGTAAACTACACCATCGCGGAAAAAGAGCTGCTGGCTGTGAAAGACGCCTTTGTCGAATGGAGACATTATTTGTTAGGAGCCAGACACACCGTTACCGTGTTTACAGACCACAAAAATCTTCAATTTCTAAGATCTGCAAGAACGTTGACTCCCCGTCAACTACGATGGTCTCTATACTTCGCAGATTTTGACTTTGTGATAACTTATCGACCAGGAAACAAGAATGGGAAGGCGGATGCCTTGTCCCGGATTCAAACCGAAGACACCGAACATTCTGTGACTCCGCAACCCATAATTCCTGAATCCAAGATTGTGTGTTCCATTTCTGAAGCCCATTATCAAGAAGCAATCCGGGAGCTAATGTCTGAAGCTGAGATGGCTGAGTGGGCCAGTCAAGAAGAGGGTCGGCAAGTAATTAATTCCTTGCCTTATCAAGACGGGGCTTTATACCTTCCTACTAAGGAGATCCAAGAACAAGTTTTAAAAGACTGCCATGATCGGCCGTTGGCTGGCCACAAGGGAGCTATGAAGACCATTGATCTGGTCCAGAGATACTTTTGGTGGCCAAATATGAATTCACAAATTAAGAAATATGTAGAGTCTTGTGAGATCTGTGCCCGGGGAAAAGCTAGTAGGCAGGCACCACAGGGGTTGTTACAGCCTTTGCCCACACCACCGCATCCGTGGCACACCGTCACCTTAGACTTAATAGTAGACCTCCCACTGAGTAAGGGTTACAACACCATCTTAGTAATTGTAGACACCTTCACCAAGATGAGTCACTTCATTCCAGTCAAAGGGATCCCTTCAGCTTCTGAATTAGCTCGTCTTTTCAGGGAAAACATCGTAAGGGTCCATGGAGTTCCCAAGATAGTGATTTCAGATCGGGGACCCCAATTTGTGTCACACTTTTGGAAGGCGTTCATGAAGGGAATGGGAGTGGAGGTCAGACTATCTACTAGCTATCACCCTGAGACCGATGGACAGACCGAGCGAGTGAACCAAGAGCTTGAACAGTATTTGCGTTTGTTTCTCTTAGATCAGGGAGGTGACTGGCCAGATTTACTATGGATGGCTGAGTTTGCGCATAACAATGCCAAGCATGCTTCCACAGGGTATTCTCCCTTCTATCTAAACTCTGGTTCCCATCCTAATCCCTTTAGTAACCAGGGAGATTTTGGAGTCCCAGCAGTCAGTGATTTATTCACAGATCTGAGTAGGGCTCGTAAATCTGCAGAATCCAACTTACACCAGGCTAAGGCAGGCTACAAAAAACAGGCAGACAAACATAGAAGGAAGACACCACAGTATCAAGTCGGAGAGTCAGTATGGTTGTCTTCAAGGCATCTTAGGTTAAAGGGAAATAGGAAGTTCCAACCTCGCTTCATAGGTCCCTTTGTCATCGAACAAATTCAGGGTCCGGTCACTGTCAAATTGAAATTACCTGCTCAGTTAGGAATTCATCCAGTGTTTCACGTATCCCTTCTAAAGAAGACAGCTCCTAACCTCAGACTAAACAGGCCTCCCCCCCCAGTGAGGGTTGACAAACATTTAGAATATGAGGTAAAGGGAGTGCTAGATTCCAAGAGGAGCAAAGGAACCCTACATTATTTAGTGGATTGGAAGGGGTTTGGTCCTGAGGAAAGGTCATGGGAACCCGCAAAGAATGTACATGCTCCTAAGCTAATTAGACGATTTCATGCACAACATCCCCTGAAACCAAGACCGATGGATCGGTCTTTGAGAGGGGGTACTGTCAGGATGGGGCTGAATGCTACAATCACGCCGCGCAGTTCGTTAGGACTGCATCGAGTTTGGGTTAAGCCCTCCCTCTGCAATTTATGGACAAGTATTTAGAGCTTTGGACCTCGTTCAAAGATGGCCGCCGAGTTTACCTGACTAGCCCATTACGTTTGAAGTCTCGCGGGATCGCGAGATTTCGTCTCCTCACGAAGCGCGTCTTGCTGCGCACTTCAATTTGACCATAGTCGTGTGAGGGAGCTTTAGCTCACGCTCCTCACAAAGAACTTTGATATTTGGAAGAAACAGTTTGTCTCCACAGAACATTAGTCTGTGGTTGGAGACACATCTCTGAGAAGATTGTAGACTCAAAGTCTGAGTGAGAGAAATAATCTTAGTCAGTTGGAGAACTGAACCAGAGTCGCGGAAGAAAGAAGAAGAGATACCAGAGTTCCAGAGTAACTTCCGTATTTCCAGGGTACTTCGTCCTCCGGTAGGCTTACCGTTGAGCAGGGGGTCCGCCTGGAGACCGGCAGCAGTCACGGTGAGAGTGTTCATTCAGTATCTCAAGTAGCAGAATCGGAGAGACAGTAGTCCAGATCATTTGCCACTCTGCAGAACTTTGCTTCACCTCAAGCTCTGACTCCCCTTCCCGCCCTCAGCGCTTTTCCTTGAACTTTCCCTTCCTCTGTCTATCCTTCCATGTCCCTTTTTGCGCGTTTACTAAAGAGCAAGGGAGCCTTGAGACTTCACTGCAACTATCCTTCCAAGCAGTTAAGACTTGTAGCGGAAGAAAGAACTACAGGTTCTCAAAACAGCAGTTACAACTGTCAAATCTGTTAAGACCATAGTCAGGTAAGAAAGAGTAGTAGAGTAATGATATGGTGGAATTCTGAAGGAAGTAAGTGAAGAGTAACCTAGTGTATTTCTGTGCTTATACAGGTTAATAGAAAGCCGTGAACCTGAACAACATCGAACAATATAAAGAGAGGCAATACTCAAGCAAAAGATCTGGTAGGAGAAAGGCTCAGATAGTGAGAGAACGAGGAACTAGAAATGTTAAGTAGGTAGAGAAGGTATTGAAAGGCATTTTGTCTCCTTCTGTGCATTAGGTCTCCCTGAAATCCCGCTGAAGATTGAGGAGGGAGCCAGGCCAGCTCGAGTGTCTCTTTCTCTGTCCAATTCCCCTTTCCCCCTGCCTGGAGCAGCTGAATTAACGCAGTGAGCTCTGGGAGGAGGGCATTGGGAACTTATCTTCATTCTGCCTCCGTGGAGAGTTTCCGTTTGGCCTTCTTGACACCGTGCGCGCCCGGTGCGCTTCGCGCACCGTGCGCGCACAGTGAGCACGCGGTGCGCTTCGCGCACCGCGCGCCCACTTTACGCAGTTAGTGCCATGCACGCACGGTGGGCACGCGGTGAGCTACGCGCACCGCGTGCCCACGTTACGCTAGATGGGCCATGTACGCACGATGCGCTTCGCGCACCGTGCGCACATGGAGGACATATTATGCGCTTCCTTGTGATAGGTAATCTGTTGAAATTTTTTTGGGAAATGCTGTGCTCTTATATGCCATGCACAAATGGTGGCCACCATTTGCACACGGGGTGGAGAGAGTGTGGATTTTTTTTTTTTTAAATTTTTTACCGTACGCGTACGGTAAGCGTACGGTAAGCGTAATCGGCGAAATTTTCGAAAAATAAAAAATTACCGTTTTTTGCCTTGGGGGATCTTTGAAGACTCAACTAACATGGTTATGTGCATGGCCGCTGTCTAAACAGCCCCTTTATATGTTTTTGGCATTTGTTTATCAGCTCCCCCCTCAGAGTGCGAGAGAGAAAATGGCGGCCGCCGTTTCCTGGTTTCGACCGATTCGAATGTTTACTAAGATCTAACAGCCAATCAGAATCGCGCTCGCGCACGCCACCGTACGCGTACGGTAAGCTTACGGTAAGCGCACCGTAAGCGCACCGTAAGCTGCCACAGATATATATATTGATTTAAAGGCTATTTTCTCAGATTCTACTGAACAGATTTACACCAAACCTACAAAAGGCACTTCCTTGACCTGGGGACTACCTCTCTGCCAAATTTCATTAAATTCTGTTCAGCCGTTCGGGCTGTAGCCCTGTCTAAAGGTCCTATGGAAAAATGCATGGGAAAAACGCGTTTTGGGACCCCCCTTTTATCTCAGCCCCCGCTTGACGAATCCCCCCGAGACTTTCAGGGTAGGAGTGGAGCGTAGCGCCCCACCTATTTTGAAAAATTCGCGAGGATTCGTCAACCGGCGCCAAAGTTATTCAAAATAGAATGTTGCGGATTTCCTATGGAAACGTGGTCCTAACTATAACTACCTACTGGCGACCGCCAGTAGGTAATATATATATATATATATATATATATATATACATATATATATATATATATATATATATATATATAAAAATAAAAAAAAGAAAAAGAAGAAAAAATCAAACAACGTAAGGCTTTTAAATTCCAAAGGGACAAAGAGGATTATGCAAGCGGACAGATTTTCACTTTCTCCCGTAAATTCGATGTGTACAGATCAACGGCGGCAGGTCAACAAGGACAACCACACAAAACCGCCCCTGTATCTAATATTCAAGATGAAACAGCTTCTGATTTGAGTTCAGCAGTGGAGAGCGAGTCAGAAGCGGAAGGAAGAACAGATCGTATGCAATTCAATGCCGTCAAACCCACCCTGGGGGAGGAACTTGATTACATGAGAAGAAGCAGACGGGAAACACTAAGGCCCCGTAGCCAACCGGCAAAAAACGACGAACAACGTCCAGAAGGCAAAGGAGAAAAGCAAGGCAACGCCACTTACAACAAACATCCAAACAAGGGGAGAGGACGGCGAGGAGCATGGAGGAACAGGCAGTAAATAATTCCCCTCCTACCTCAACAACAGCCAAAACTATAATCAATCTGGCTGATATCAACTTAACCCAGGCCGAAAAGCAGTTACTATCCCTAGGGTTGTCATACTGTCCGCAATCTGACTTTGATTACCCGACGACCCGCGTGGATGTTTATAAATTCATTCGTAAGTTGAAACTTAAAAAATTCCATGAACTCAAATCCCGGTCCAGAATGGAAACTCCAGATGTGGCAATCGACACCAATGAAACTTGTGGGCTTTTGGTCGCAGACTTAGAGACCCTGGAAAATCTGAGAGATTTGGCGAAGGAATCGAATATATCTGCGGGCATATCAAGCCAAAGCCTCTCTTCTGAACCCTTTGCAACGGATCGATCACTGGAAACCGACACTAATTCTAAACCTACTACTCCCTTTAAAACAAAGTCTAAATTCATGCCCATTATGTCCCGTGATTCCATTGACGTCTTTAATGAACAGGTCGTGGCTCAAATCAAGAAATTGAACATTAACATCAACAAGCAAAAAAGGAAAATAACCAATCATGAACGACAATACAATAATCTGATGACAAAACTAAAAAAAGAAAACAAAATAGTTATCAGAAATTCTGATAAAGGGGGAAATATTGTACTTTGGCCTATGAATAAATATTTGGAAGAAGCTTATTCTCAGTTGAATGATGTGCAATGTTATCGTAGAAGTACAACGTTAAAATATAAGGCTATGATAAATCAATTCCATTCAAAACTATTGGCCTGGAAAAGTGTGGGGCTTCTATCCATGGAAGAGTTTAAATATTTAAAGACAGAATATCCACAAACTCCATCCATGTACTTTATCCCTAAGGTCCATAAAAACATTCACAAGCCCCCCGGAAGACCAATAATATCAGCTATCAATGGGCCACTTGAACACATGTCCCGTTATATTGACTTTTTTCTCCAAGACCATGTGAAAAAACTAAAATCATTTGTGCAGGACACTGGGGATTTTATCAAGAAAATCGCCAACATCCAATGGCAGGAAGGGTATTTTCTCTTGGCCTTAGACGTATCCTCGCTGTATACATGTATTAGGAATCAGGATGGGCTAAAAGCAGTTGATCATTTTTTGACAAACAGACCATTGTATTATGCACAACACAATAAGATGATAATGGATATGTTGGGTTTCTGCCTGGAGAATAATTTTTTCATGTTCAAACATCAGATGTTCCAGCAAATTCAAGGTGTAGCTATGGGGGCCAGCTTCTCCCCTAGCTACGCTTGCCTGTTTATGGGCTGGTGGGAGGAGCTGGTCCTTATGAAAACATAGGAGCAGACTTACAAAGAGAATATTGTATGCTGGTTACGTTATATAGATGATCTTTTTATTGTATGGCAGGGAACCCAGGACAAAGCCATTGAATTTGTTAAGTCATTGAATGATAATGATGTAAATTTGCAGTTCACATCTACTATAAGCAACACAAGTATAACTTTCCTAGATGTTCAAGTGAATATAACAAACAACAGTATGAACACTTCACTACACCGTAAGGAAACAGCAGGTAACACTCTGTTACATGCTTCTAGTGCTCATCCTCCGCATCTGATACATAGCATTCCCTATGGGGAAATGCTTCGAATCCACAGAATTTGCAGTGAGGAAGAAGACTGCTACATCAAGCAACAGGAATGCAGACAGCGATTTCTTGATAGAGGATACACAAATGTATCTATTAAAAATGCGATTGATAAATCAAACAGACTTGCGAGACATGAGCTCATACAAAGCGTGAAAGCAAGTAAGGAAAAAGGACAGACTCATGCTGAACCTACTAGACTTATTCTGACCTATTCAAAGCAGGAGCAACAAATAAGAACTATAATAAGAAGGAATTGGCCAATAGTTCATGATGACCCCATAATTGGCACACTATTGCCTAAGCAGCCTGCTATTACATACAGAAGAGCGGCTACAATGGCCAATGTTCTAGTTAAGAAAAACCCTGAGGAAAGTGAGAAAGTGGGTTGGTTGGTGGCAAGGAAGGGCTTTTTTAAATGTTCTGTCTGTAAAGCATGTAACTATGCTTTAAATAGAACCACCTATCAGACAGCATTCAGTGGTGCGACAAGAGAGATCAAACAACATTTGACTTGTCGCACTGATTTTGCAGTATATGTGTTACAGTGCTCCTGCAACCTACTGTATATAGGTAGCACGAAGTTACAAGTCCATAAGCGCATATTGCAGCACATTAGAGCCATCACCAATAGTGACACAAGCTATCCTGTAGCTAGACATTTTAAGGTACATCATGAAAATAACCTAAAACATCTTCAATATTTTGTGATTGATGCGATACCCCCACTTGGCAGAGGGGGGGATCGGGAACAAAAACTCAGGCGCCTTGAAACACGCTACATTTTAGAGTTAGATACTAAATTTCCAGGGGGTCTAAATACTAGCGAGGATTTGCACACATACCTTGACTAGAAATTTCGCATCAATTTGAAATTGGCGTTCTATTTGCTCCTATAGGCAATGTTAAGAGATGAATATTAGACAATGGGCAGGTAGTACTATTTGTTAGAATGTAGATCTGTATGTATGAACCACTATTTTTAAACATCATATTCGTTTAATATTTAATATTTAATATATAATATTTAATATTTATGTGAAAGGAAATTCCTTTTAAATACCTACATTTTATGTTCAGCATATTTTACTACCGATGTATGAATCTATGTCTCTCCTTTTAACTTCATTGATTTTACGGTTAATGTTTTACGGTTGGTTGACTGATTTCATTTTGCACAGACAATAATGATAGATTGACAATGTTGGTATTTTACCTACTATGTAAGGAGAGGTTTTTTTAACTGATTACATGTGTATATTTTAGAAATCATCTATTTATATTTGTATTTATTTATTTATATATTTATATATTTTTTAAGTCCATACATGTATTTATGATTGCTCTTTGGCAAAGTATACCCAAACAGAGATCCGAGGCAATTGGCAGTCATTTAATCTCCTGCAACACATACGTTGTCTGTTCATAAGACCACATCGGTCACAACTAGTAAACACATGGCACATGAACATCTCTAGTCCACGATATATTTAGTCAGAACATTTAGCTCAGACATTTAATAGTCTGTGATATTAGAAAAAAAGCCTTGTAACTATTATTCTAACTACATACTGAGGGAGGTTATATATTTTAACAGTCCCTCAGCATAATTTTTTAAGCACTTTTTGCACGCATTTGCACTTTAAAACAATTTTTTAACACCGGTTCCTTCACTAGTTTTCAAAATCTTGGTTAATATTCATTGGATACACGGGTATATTTTAGTTTCACTTAGGTCCCATGTAAAATAATTTATGTAAGCAATTGGAAAACATAGAGGTGTTAGGCATTTAAGCCATTATTCAACCTTTGAAATGACTCTACGAATATGAAGCATTGTATGAGCTTACTAATAACTGACATGACAATTAGGTGATTTTATAAAAGGCTTTTTAGCGATAAAAATTGTAAAACCTAAAGGTCTGTCTTTTAAATTACACATTGTTGTAATGTTGCAATGTTTTCCATGTCTACTTACCATGTGACCATGCAATTTCACTTTAAAAATGTATCCTCCCCGTGTAAGCGCTGTCATGTGATCAAGGCAGAGGAGCTGTCGAAACGCGTCATGGTGGAAGGTGTGCTTGCAAAATAAACCAATTAAGCACCAAGTTGGGTCCTTTCTCGCTTTGTTGCAGCAGTTTAGCATGGAGACGTAGAGCGAGCGTTTGCTGATATATATATATATATATATATATATATATATATATATATATATATATATATATATATATATATATATATATATATATATATACATATATATATAGTCTGTTATCTATGTTTAGTCACTTTGCACCGGAAGCACAATGTGTGGAACCGGATATATTCATGTTGAACCTAAGGCACTTTTGTAAAAAGTCGGAGAAAAGGCGCGAAGCCGAAAGGCGTCCGGTCTTAATCTCGGTATAATAAAATAACCGAGTGGAACCTCGAACGAGTGCGGTCCCTTCATTACATTGTGTGGTGAAGCTTTGAGCTGGAGAGATATATTTACATGGGACTCTGGAAGGAGCAGGTCCTCATGGCAATATATGGCGAAACTCTAAAATCCCAGATTGTATGTTGGTACAGATATATTGACGACTTGTTTTTAATTTGGAAAGGCACTGAACAGGCGGCACAAGACTTTATTGAAAAATTGAACATCAATAATTTAAATCTTAAATTTACTGCCCAGATGAGTAAGAGAAGTATTTTCTATTTGGACAAATTGGAAACAAGACTCCATAGGAAACCAACATCCGGCAATACAGTCCTTCATGCACATAGCCATCATCTGCCACATTTAATCAACAGCATCCCCTTTGGGGAGATGCTGCGGATTCTCAGAATCTGTAGCTCAGACAGGGAATGTACACAAGCACAAAATGAGTGTAGTGAGAGATTCCTGGACAGGGGATATTCTGGTGTTACTTTGGACAAAGCTATGATAAAAGCTAATAAAATACAGAGGTCGGATGCACTGAGGCACAAAGCCACTACAGATATTAGCCAAGATCCGCCTACACGACTGATACTAACGTATAACACACAGCACAAAACATTACGTAAGATCGTTAACAAGAGTTGGCCTCTAGTATGTAATGACCCAGTTCTAGGAAAGGACTGACCAAGTCTCCTAGTATCGCGTTCAGAAAAGCGCGCTCCATGAGCAATTCACTAGTCAAGAGCAGCCCAGAGATTAGATCTACTAAAACATGGCTCAATAACAGGAAGGGGTTCATCAAATGTGCCTCTTGCAAAGCCTGCAAATATGGTATCAACACACACGTATACCAAACGCCATTTCAGCCCAATCCAGTAAAAATCACAAAGGCTCTTAACTGCAAGACCGAATATGCGGTATATGTGCTGGAGTGCTTCTGTGGCCTGCGTTACGTTGGGAGCACGAAACTGCAGGTTCACAAACGAGTGCTCCAGCACATTAGAGCCATCAATAACAGCGATGCCGCTTACCCGGTGGCGAGACATTTTAGGGAGTGTCATGAGAATAATTTGTCTCATCTCAAATAGTTTGTTATAGATACGGTTATGCCACTGAGAAGGGGTGGCAACCGGGATCAACTATTGATACGAATGGAAACAAGATATATCTTAGAACTAGATAGTAAGGCACCCCAGGGGTTGAATGCGAGTGAGGACTTTTTTACTTGTCTTTAAGAGTGAGCTGCCACTTGCAGAGAGTACAGTTCAGATGCACTGCCGCCTCCAGACAAAGTAGATAATAGAACTGATGATTTTAAAATTATATGGCAAAAAGGAGAAAAGAAAATTTAAAAAAACTTTTTTATATTTACATATCCATTCACGGCTGTGATTTGGTGTAATATAAATGAAAGCGTAATTTGCACATAACACAACGCACTTTCTTTTCCCACAGGAGGATTATTGGGCCCACTTGGGCAGATCATTTAGAATTTTCTTTGCATAAAATATGTTCTTCATGGTGCAATAATTTGGTCATTAACATCCTGAGTTGTTAGCAGTATCAATCGGTATTTAGACCTGAATTGAGCTGCGAACGATGGAGCGATATGCTGGTTTTACTGTTATAATATTTTAGCTGATGATTTTAGCATTTTTAGCAGATTTTACTAATGCTACAATCTTTTACTCATGAATATTTATTTATATATTTTTTGGGTTTAGCGCTCGTTGCACTTTGATACTTATCATTGTACTGTATTGCGTTGAAATTTGCACAATCATTGAGACGTATTGCACATGTAGGATAACAGTTTGTCTATTTCCATGAATTCTTGTGGGAGTGTCTTAACACATACTTTTGAGCACTAGCACTTTAAAAAGGTGAAAAAACTCTCCGTTGGCGTATCATGTGATCAAGGCCTCTACGAGGCTGAAACGTGTAATGGCGATGGTGCAGGGTGTTTGAAAATAAACTTCGAATGTGCACAGAATTTTGGGTCTATCTTCGTCTTTGGAAAAGCTGTTGGTGACGGAGGAATGAAGATAAATATACCGAACATGCTTCAACGGTATTGATAGACCCCTCCTTCTCAATTGGGCCGAATGGCAGGAAGCAGTGTTTTGGGCGTTGCCGGAAACTACACGTACTCCCGGGAAAGGACAGCCGTAGCAGCCCCCGGTCAGCTGGATTGTGTTTACCGAAGGAGCAGCGAACGGAGCCCGCGTCGGAGGACTCGTGCGATGGGAGTGCTTCTCCAGAGGTAAGAGCCAGCTTAGAGACCGGCGAAGGAGTGTTAACGAGCAGAGTGAGGGTACTGACCTGTTCGCTGGCTCGCGGATATGAATTGTTGCCCACACTTGCACACCATGTCTGCCGATACGCTAAGGAGCCGGGAGGCGGCAGCGGATGAACTTTTTGACAATTCTCCGAGTGGAGAGACTGTTATTAACGCGCAAGAACAAACAGCGTTACCAACAAACCCCAGTGCCAAAGAGCTTTTTAAAAAACTGGAAAAATTTATGAAAACAGAACAGGCCAAGTGGTGGGAATGTAAATCTTTAAGTCGATATCTGGATGTAGGAAGGATTCCGAGGGGGCTACGTATTTTACTCGCTCCTAGTTATGAAAATCCGGACCCCTGCATGCTGGCTGAATGGGCGGACTGTAACTTAGAATCATCGCGCAAACTGGTGGTGCTACTAGTGAAGTATGCGGAAAGCGATAGAACCGCCCTACAGGTTAAAATTGATGAAATCAATGCTGAGATAGTGAAGCTGGGAGATACACCTGTGAACCAAAAATATAGAGAGGATATGTTGGTACGTTTGCAGAGGGATGAGGAAATAATAAAGAAACGCAAGGCGTATAAATTCCAAAGAGATAAGGTGGACTATGAACAGGGCCGTGTGTTTACCTTTGCTAAAACATACGATGCGATCAAAACATCTAATACATCTGGTGTTTCCAATCATGTTCAACCAAGCACTAGTGGGGTCACACCTATATCTACTTCGGTCTCTGACCTGAGCTCTGCTGTAGATAGCGAATCGGACAATGAGCAACTGTCAATAGCAAGAAGACAGGGGTTTCCAAAACCCAGCCTTGCTCAGGAATTGGATTTTGTCAGGCAGGACAGAATAAGATCATTACGACCGCGTGCCCAAAATGCAAGCGCCAACAAGGACTCAATCAAAAAAGACGGGATCGTCGCAAACAGCAGTGCCTACGTCAAAAACAACAAAAATCAAACAAAAAAAACTGGAACCGCAAGCATTAAGACAAGCACATGCACAGTCAGTTATCAACCTAACTGACTGCGTGTTGAGTGATGATGATCGGAGTGTGCTTGCGTTGGGTTTGTCCTTTAGCCCTCCCAGTAACTTTGATTACGCCCAGACCAGGATTTACACCTACAAATTTGTACGAAAACTCAAACTGCGCAAATACGATTTGACTCAAGGCACCCAGAATAAGGAGAGAGTGGCCAATATACAGCCAGTGCAGGAAATTGAAGGAATACTAACAGCTGGGGATGCTGACTTTCTCAAGGCCATGCAACAACTCCAGGATGAGAATAATGGAGATGTGAGTGTAATGAGCCAAGATATGATCCAACCAGGGGGTGGTTCACAAACTAACTTTAAAATTAAATCGACGTTCTGCCCGATGATGCTGCGTGACAATGTGGATGTATTCCATGATAATATTACATCTGAACTGAAAAGGTTACACTGTTCAACTTCACGTGCCCCCAAAAAATATACTAAACAAGACAATGTATACTTTCCATAATGAAAAAACTACAAGCAGATGACAACATTATCATCCGTCAATCTGATAAAGGAGGCAACGTGGTCCTTTGGCCACGCAAGCTGTACATGGAGGAAGCTCTCATTCACCTTAACGATAGGGACTGCTACCAGCGCAGAGATATACAAGCAGTCAAATCTTCCTGGAGTGACTTTTATACCACATTGACAGCCTGGAAGTCCGCAGGATTATTGACTTTAAATGAATTTAAGTTTTTAAAGATTGAACATCCCATCATTCCTGTGATTTATTTTATACCCAAAATTCACAAGTATGCATGTAGACCTCCGGGTAGACCTATTATTTCTGCCCAGGGCAGCATTATGGAAAATGCATCCAAATTTGTTGATTTCTTTTTACAGGATCATGTTAAGAAATTGCCTTCGTATGTACAGGATACTGGGGATTTCTTAAACAAGATTAATCATGTCAAATGGGAACCAGGGTATGTTTTAATTTCTTTAGATGTAGCTTCACTATATACAAGCATTCATCATAAGGACGGCTTGAAAGCTGTGGAACATTTTTTGAGCACACGACCCATTAATAGACACTTGCATAACAAAATGATTTTGACGATGATTTCTACCTGTTTGGAAAATAATTTTTTCCTGTTCCAAAACCAGATTTTTCAACAAGTTAGGGGCGTTGCCATGGGGGCTTGCTTCTCTCCCAGTTATGCCTGTCTACACATGGGACTCTGGGAGGAGCAGGTCCTCATGGTAATATATGGCGAAACTCTAAAATCCCAGATTGTATGTTGGTACAGATATATTGACGACTTGTTTTTAATTTGGAAAGGCACTGAACAGGCGGCACAAGACTTTATTGAAAAATTGAACATCAATAATTTAAATCTTAAATTTACTGCCCAGATGAGTAAGAGCAGTATTTTCTATTTGGATGTGGAGGTCTTTGTACATAACAACAAATTGGAAACAAGACTCCATAGGAAACCCACATCCGGCAATACAGTCCTTCATGCACATAGCCATCATCCGCCACATTTAATCAACAGCATCCCCTTTGGGGAGATGCTGCGGATTCGCAGAATCTGTAGCTAAGACAGGGAATGCACACAAGCACAAAATGAGTGTAGAGAGATATTCCTGGACAGGGGATATTCTGGTGTTACTTTGGACAAAGCTATGATAAAAGCTAATAAAATACAGAGGTCGGATGCACTGAGGCACAAAGCCACTACAGATATTAGCCAAGATCAGCCTACACGACTGATACTAACGTATAACACACAGCACAAAACATTACGTAAGATCATTAACTAGAGTTGGCCTCTAGTATGTAATGACCCAGTTCTAGGAAAAGGACTGACCAAGTCTCCTAGTATCGCGTTCAGAAAAGCGTGCTCCATGAGCAATTCACTAGTCAAGAGCAGCCCAGAGATTAGATCTACTAAAACATGGCTCGATAACAGGAAGGGATTCATCAAATGTGCCTCTTGCAAAGCCTGCAAATATGGTATCAACACTCACGTATACCAAACGCCATTTCAGCCCAATCCAGTAAAAATCACAAAATCTCTTAACTGCAAGACCGAATATGCGGTATATGTGCTGGAGTGCTCCTGTGACCTGCGTTACGTTGGGAGCACGAAACTGCAGGTTCA
Source organism: Triturus cristatus (assembly GCF_964204655.1). NCBI lineage: Eukaryota > Metazoa > Chordata > Amphibia > Caudata > Salamandridae > Triturus > Triturus cristatus. Next base: position 1,639,019,460 of record NC_140589.1, read on the forward strand.
CAAACGAGTGCTCCAGCACATTAGAGCCATCAATAACAGCGATGCCGCTTACCCGGTGGCGAGGCATTTTATGGAGTGTCATGAGAATAATTTGTCTCATCTCAAATATTTTGTTATAGATACGGTTTTGCCACTGAGAAGGGGTGGCAACCGGGATCAACTATTGAGACGAATGGAAACAAGATATATCTTAGAACTAGATAGTAAGGCACCCCAGGGGTTGAATGCGAGTGAGGACTTTTTTACTTGTCTTTAAGAGTGAGCTGCCACTTGCAGAGAGTACAGTTCAGATGCACTGCCGCCTCCCGACAAAGTAGATAATAGAACTGATGATTTTGAAATTATGTGGCAAAAAGGAGAAAAAGAAAATTTTAAAAAACTTTTTTTGTATTTACATATCCATTCACGGCTGTGATTTGGTGTAATATAAATGAAAGCGTAATTTGCACATAACACAACGCACTTTCTTTTCCCACAGGAGGATTATTGGGCCCACTTGGGCAGATCATTTAGAATTTTCTTTGCATAAAATATGTTCTTCATGGTGCAATAATTTGGTCATTAACATCCTGAGTTGTTAGCAGTATCAATCGGTATTTAGACCTGAATTGAGCTGCGAACGATGGAGCGATATGCTGGTTTTACTGTTATAATATTTTAGCTGATGATTTTAGCATTTTTAGCAGATTTTACTAATGCTACAATCTTTTACTCATGAATATTTATTTATATATTTTTTGGGTTTAGCGCTCGTTGCACTTTGATACTTATCATTGTACTGTATTGCGTTGAAATTTGCACAATCATTGAGACGTATTGCACATGTAGGATAACAGTTTGTCTATTTCCATGAATTCTTGTGGGAGTGTCTTAACACATACTTTTGACCACTAGCACTTTAAAAAGGTGAAAAAACTCTCCGTTGGCGTATCATGTGATCAAGGCCTCTACGAGGCTGAAACGTGTAATGGCGATGGTGCAGGGTGTTTGAAAATAAACTTCGAATGTGCACAGAATTTTGGGTCTATCTTCGTCTTTGGAAAAGCTGTTGGTGACGGAGGAATGAAGATAAATATACCGAACATGCTTCAACGGTATTGATAGACCCCTCCTTCTCAATTGGGCCGAATGGCAGGAAGCAGTGTTTCGGGCGTTGCCGGAAACTACACGTACTCCCGGGAAAGGACAGCCGTAGCAGCCCCCGGTCAGCTGGATTGTGTTTACCGAAGGAGCAGCGAACGGAGCCCGCGTCAGAGGACTCGTGCGATGGGAGTGCTTCTCCAGAGGTAAGAGCCAGCTTAGAGACCGGCGAAGGAGTGTGAACGAGCAGAGTGAGGGTACTGACCTGTTCGCTGGCTCGCGGATATGAATTGTTGCCCACACTTGCACACCATGTCTGCCGATACGCTAAGGAGCCGGGAGGCGGCAGCGGATGAACTTTTTGACAATTCTCCGAGTGGAGAGACTGTTATTAACGCGCAAGAACAAACAGCGTTACCAACAAACCCCAGTGCCAAAGAGCTTTTTAAAAAACTGGAAAAATGTATGAAAACAGAACAGGCCAAGTGGTGGGAATGTAAATCTTTAAGTCGATATCTGGATGTAGGAAGGATTCCGAGGGGGCTACGTATTTTACTCGCTCCTAGTTATGAAAATCCGGACCCCTGCATGCTGGCTGAATGGGCGGACTGTAACTTAGAATCATCGCGCAAACTGGTGGTGCTACTAGTGAAGTATGCGGAAAGCGATAGAACCGCCCTACAGGTTAAAATTGATGAAATCAATGCTGAGATAGTGAAGCTGGGAGATACACCTGTGACCCAAAAATATAGAGAGGATATGTTGGTACGTTTGCAGAGGGATGAGGAAATAATAAAGAAACGCAAGGCGTATAAATTCCAAAGAGATAAGGTGGACTATGAACAGGGCCGTGTGTTTACCTTTGCTAAAAAATACGATGCGATCAAAACATCTAATACATCTGGTGTTTCCAATCATGTTCAACCAAGCACTAGTGGGGTCACACCTATATCTACTTCGGTCTCTGACCTGAGCTCTGCTGTAGATAGCGAATCGGACAATGAGCAACTGTCAATAGCAAGAAGACAGGGGTTTCCAAAACCCAGCCTTGCTCAGGAATTGGATTTTGTCAGGCAGGACAGAATAAGATCATTACGACCGCGTGCCCAAAATGCAAGCGCCAACAAGGACTCAATCAAAAAAGACGGGATCGGCGCAAACAGCAGTGCCTACGTCAAAAACAACAAAAAATCAAACAACAAAAACTGGAACCGCAAGCATTAAGACAAGCACATGCACAGTCAGTTATCAACCTAACTGACTGCGTGTTGAGTGATGATGATTGGAGTGTGCTTGCGTTGGGTTTGTCCTTTAGCCCTCCCAGTAACTTTGATTACGCCCAGACCAGGATTTACACTTACAAATTTGTACGAAAACTCAAACTGCGCAAATACCATTTGACTCAAGGCACCCAGAATAAGGAGAGAGTGGCCAATATACAGCCAGTGCAGGAAATTGAAGGAATACTAACAGCTGGGGATGCTGACTTTCTCAAGGCCATGCAACAACTCCAGGATGAGAATAATGGAGATGTGAGTGTAATGAGCCAAGATATGATCCAACCAGGGGGTGGTTCACAAACTAACTTTAAAATTAAATCGACGTTCTGCCCGATGATGCTGCGTGACAATGTGGATGTATTCCATGATAATATTACATCTGAACTGAAAAGGTTACACTGTTCAACTTCACGTGCCCCCAAAAAATATACTAAACAAGACAATGTATACTTTCAATTAATGAAAAAACTACAAGCAGATGACAACATTATCATCCGTCAATCTGATAAAGGAGGCAACGTGGTCCTTTGGCCACGCAAGCTGTACATGGAGGAAGCTCTCATTCACCTTAACGATAGGGACTGCTACCAGCGCAGAGATATACAAGCAGTCAAATCTTCCTGGAGTGACTTTTATACCACATTGACAGCCTGGAAGTCCGCAGGATTATTGACTTTAAATGAATTTAAGTTCTTAAAGATTGAACATCCCATCATTCCTGTGATTTATTTTATACCCAAAATTCACAAGGATGCATGTAGACCTCCGGGTAGACCTATTATTTCTGCCCAGGGCAGCATTATGGAAAATGCATCCAAATTTGTTGATTTCTTTTTACAGGATCATGTTAAGAAATTGCCTTCGTATGTACAGGATACTGGGGATTTCTTAAACAAGATTAATCATGTCAAATGGGAACCAGAGTATGTGTTAATTTCTTTAGATGTAGCTTCACTATATACAAGCATTCATCATAAGGACGGCTTGAAAGCTGTGGAACATTTTTTGAGCACACGACCCATTAATAGACACTTGCATAACAAAATGATTTTGACGATGATTTCTACCTGTTTGGAAAATAATTTTTTCCTGTTCCAAAACCAGATTTTTCAACAAGTTAGGGGCGTTGCCATGGGGGCTTGCTTCTCTCCCAGTTATGCCTGTCTACACATGGGACTCTGGGAGGAGCAGGTCCTCATGGTAATATATGGCGAAACTCTAAAATCCCAGATTGTATGTTGGTACAGATATATTGACGACTTGTTTTTAATTTGGAAAGGCACTGAACAGGCGGCACAAGACTTTATTGAAAAATTGAACATCAATAATTTAAATCTTAAATTTACTGCCCAGATGAGTAAGAGCAGTATTTTCTATTTGGATGTGGAGGTCTTTGTACATAACAACAAATTGGAAACAAGACTCCATAGGAAACCCACATCCGGCAATACAGTCCTTCATGCACATAGCCATCATCCGCCACATTTAATCAACAGCATCCCCTTTGGGGAGATGCTGCGGATTCGCAGAATCTGTAGCTAAGACAGGGAATGCACACAAGCACAAAATGAGTGTAGAGAGATATTCCTGGACAGGGGATATTCTGGTGTTACTTTGGACAAAGCTATGATAAAAGCTAATAAAATACAGAGGTCGGATGCACTGAGGCACAAAGCCACTACAGATATTAGCCAAGATCAGCCTACACGACTGATACTAACGTATAACACACAGCACAAAACATTACGTAAGATCATTAACTAGAGTTGGCCTCTAGTATGTAATGACCCAGTTCTAGGAAAAGGACTGACCAAGTCTCCTAGTATCGCGTTCAGAAAAGCGTGCTCCATGAGCAATTCACTAGTCAAGAGCAGCCCAGAGATTAGATCTACTAAAACATGGCTCGATAACAGGAAGGGATTCATCAAATGTGCCTCTTGCAAAGCCTGCAAATATGGTATCAACACTCACGTATACCAAACGCCATTTCAGCCCAATCCAGTAAAAATCACAAAATCTCTTAACTGCAAGACCGAATATGCGGTATATGTGCTGGAGTGCTCCTGTGACCTGCGTTACGTTGGGAGCACGAAACTGCAGGTTCACAAACGAGTGCTCCAGCACATTAGAGCCATCAATAACAGCGATGCCGCTTACCCGGTGGCGAGGCATTTTATGGAGTGTCATGAGAATAATTTGTCTCATCTCAAATATTTTGTTATAGATACGGTTTTGCCACTGAGAAGGGGTGGCAACCGGGATCAACTATTGAGACGAATGGAAACAAGATATATCTTAGAACTAGATAGTAAGGCACCCCAGGGGTTGAATGCGAGTGAGGACTTTTTTACTTGTCTTTAAGAGTGAGCTGCCACTTGCAGAGAGTACAGTTCAGATGCACTGCCGCCTCCCGACAAAGTAGATAATAGAACTGATGATTTTGAAATTATGTGGCAAAAAGGAGAAAAAGAAAATTTTAAAAAACTTTTTTATATTTACATATCCATTCACGGCTGTGATTTGGTGTAATATAAATGAAAGCGTAATTTGCACATAACACAACGCACTTTCTTTTCCCACAGGAGGATTATTGGGCCCACTTGGGCAGATCATTTAGAATTTTCTTTGCATAAAATATGTTCTTCATGGTGCAATAATTTGGTCATTAACATCCTGAGTTGTTAGCAGTATCAATCGGTATTTAGACCTGAATTGAGCTGCGAACGATGGAGCGATATGCTGGTTTTACTGTTATAATATTTTAGCTGATGATTTTAGCATTTTTAGCAGATTTTACTAATGCTACAATCTTTTACTCATGAATATTTATTTATATATTTTTTGGGTTTAGCGCTCGTTGCACTTTGATACTTATCATTGTACTGTATTGCGTTGAAATTTGCACAATCATTGAGACGTATTGCACATGTAGGATAACAGTTTGTCTATTTCCATGAATTCTTGTGGGAGTGTCTTAACACATACTTTTGACCACTAGCACTTTAAAAAGGTGAAAAAACTCTCCGTTGGCGTATCATGTGATCAAGGCCTCTACGAGGCTGAAACGTGTAATGGCGATGGTGCAGGGTGTTTGAAAATAAACTTCGAATGTGCACAGAATTTTGGGTCTATCTTCGTCTTTGGAAAAGCTGTTGGTGACGGAGGAATGAAGATAAATATACCGAACATGCTTCAACGGTATTGATAGACCCCTCCTTCTCAATTGGGCCGAATGGCAGGAAGCAGTGTTTCGGGCGTTGCCGGAAACTACACGTACTCCCGGGAAAGGACAGCCGTAGCAGCCCCCGGTCAGCTGGATTGTGTTTACCGAAGGAGCAGCGAACGGAGCCCGCGTCAGAGGACTCGTGCGATGGGAGTGCTTCTCCAGAGGTAAGAGCCAGCTTAGAGACCGGCGAAGGAGTGTGAACGAGCAGAGTGAGGGTACTGACCTGTTCGCTGGCTCGCGGATATGAATTGTTGCCCACACTTGCACACCATGTCTGCCGATACGCTAAGGAGCCGGGAGGCGGCAGCGGATGAACTTTTTGACAATTCTCCGAGTGGAGAGACTGTTATTAACGCGCAAGAACAAACAGCGTTACCAACAAACCCCAGTGCCAAAGAGCTTTTTAAAAAACTGGAAAAATGTATGAAAACAGAACAGGCCAAGTGGTGGGAATGTAAATCTTTAAGTCGATATCTGGATGTAGGAAGGATTCCGAGGGGGCTACGTATTTTACTCGCTCCTAGTTATGAAAATCCGGACCCCTGCATGCTGGCTGAATGGGCGGACTGTAACTTAGAATCATCGCGCAAACTGGTGGTGCTACTAGTGAAGTATGCGGAAAGCGATAGAACCGCCCTACAGGTTAAAATTGATGAAATCAATGCTGAGATAGTGAAGCTGGGAGATACACCTGTGACCCAAAAATATAGAGAGGATATGTTGGTACGTTTGCAGAGGGATGAGGAAATAATAAAGAAACGCAAGGCGTATAAATTCCAAAGAGATAAGGTGGACTATGAACAGGGCCGTGTGTTTACCTTTGCTAAAAAATACGATGCGATCAAAACATCTAATACATCTGGTGTTTCCAATCATGTTCAACCAAGCACTAGTGGGGTCACACCTATATCTACTTCGGTCTCTGACCTGAGCTCTGCTGTAGATAGCGAATCGGACAATGAGCAACTGTCAATAGCAAGAAGACAGGGGTTTCCAAAACCCAGCCTTGCTCAGGAATTGGATTTTGTCAGGCAGGACAGAATAAGATCATTACGACCGCGTGCCCAAAATGCAAGCGCCAACAAGGACTCAATCAAAAAAGACGGGATCGGCGCAAACAGCAGTGCCTACGTCAAAAACAACAAAAAATCAAACAACAAAAACTGGAACCGCAAGCATTAAGACAAGCACATGCACAGTCAGTTATCAACCTAACTGACTGCGTGTTGAGTGATGATGATTGGAGTGTGCTTGCGTTGGGTTTGTCCTTTAGCCCTCCCAGTAACTTTGATTACGCCCAGACCAGGATTTACACTTACAAATTTGTACGAAAACTCAAACTGCGCAAATACCATTTGACTCAAGGCACCCAGAATAAGGAGAGAGTGGCCAATATACAGCCAGTGCAGGAAATTGAAGGAATACTAACAGCTGGGGATGCTGACTTTCTCAAGGCCATGCAACAACTCCAGGATGAGAATAATGGAGATGTGAGTGTAATGAGCCAAGATATGATCCAACCAGGGGGTGGTTCACAAACTAACTTTAAAATTAAATCGACGTTCTGCCCGATGATGCTGCGTGACAATGTGGATGTATTCCATGATAATATTACATCTGAACTGAAAAGGTTACACTGTTCAACTTCACGTGCCCCCAAAAAATATACTAAACAAGACAATGTATACTTTCAATTAATGAAAAAACTACAAGCAGATGACAACATTATCATCCGTCAATCTGATAAAGGAGGCAACGTGGTCCTTTGGCCACGCAAGCTGTACATGGAGGAAGCTCTCATTCACCTTAACGATAGGGACTGCTACCAGCGCAGAGATATACAAGCAGTCAAATCTTCCTGGAGTGACTTTTATACCACATTGACAGCCTGGAAGTCCGCAGGATTATTGACTTTAAATGAATTTAAGTTCTTAAAGATTGAACATCCCATCATTCCTGTGATTTATTTTATACCCAAAATTCACAAGGATGCATGTAGACCTCCGGGTAGACCTATTATTTCTGCCCAGGGCAGCATTATGGAAAATGCATCCAAATTTGTTGATTTCTTTTTACAGGATCATGTTAAGAAATTGCCTTCGTATGTACAGGATACTGGGGATTTCTTAAACAAGATTAATCATGTCAAATGGGAACCAGAGTATGTGTTAATTTCTTTAGATGTAGCTTCACTATATACAAGCATTCATCATAAGGACGGCTTGAAAGCTGTGGAACATTTTTTGAGCACACGACCCATTAATAGACACTTGCATAACAAAATGATTTTGACGATGATTTCTACCTGTTTGGAAAATAATTTTTTCCTGTTCCAAAACCAGATTTTTCAACAAGTTAGGGGCGTTGCCATGGGGGCTTGCTTCTCTCCCAGTTATGCCTGTCTACACATGGGACTCTGGGAGGAGCAGGTCCTCATGGTAATATATGGCGAAACTCTAAAATCCCAGATTGTATGTTGGTACAGATATATTGACGACTTGTTTTTAATTTGGAAAGGCACTGAACAGGCGGCACAAGACTTTATTGAAAAATTGAACATCAATAATTTAAATCTTAAATTTACTGCCCAGATGAGTAAGAGCAGTATTTTCTATTTGGATGTGGAGGTCTTTGTACATAACAACAAATTGGAAACAAGACTCCATAGGAAACCCACATCCGGCAATACAGTCCTTCATGCACATAGCCATCATCCGCCACATTTAATCAACAGCATCCCCTTTGGGGAGATGCTGCGGATTCGCAGAATCTGTAGCTCAGACAGGGAATGCACACAAGCACAAAATGAGTGTAGAGAGAGATTCCTGGACAGGGGATATTCTGGTGTTACTTTGGACAAAGCTATGATAAAAGCTAATAAAATACAGAGGTCGGATGCACTGAGGCACAAAGCCACTACAGATATTAGCCAAGATCAGCCTACACGACTGATACTAACGTATAACACACAGCACAAAACATTACGTAAGATCATTAACTAGAGTTGGCCTCTAGTATGTAATGACCCAGTTCTAGGAAAAGGACTGACCAAGTCTCCTAGTATCGCGTTCAGAAAAGCGTGCTCCATGAGCAATTCACTAGTCAAGAGCAGCCCAGAGATTAGATCTACTAAAACATGGCTCGATAACAGGAAGGGATTCATCAAATGTGCCTCTTGCAAAGCCTGCAAATATGGTATCAACACTCACGTATACCAAACGCCATTTCAGCCCAATCCAGTAAAAATCACAAAAGCTCTTAACTGCAAGACCGAATATGCGGTATATGTGCTGGAGTGCTCCTGTGACCTGCGTTACGTTGGGAGCACGAAACTGCAGGTTCACAAACGAGTGCTCCAGCACATTAGAACCATCAATAACAGCGATGCCGCTTACCCGGTGGCGAGGCATTTTATGGAGTGTCATGAGAATAATTTGTCTCATCTCAAATATTTTGTTATAGATATGGTTTTGCCACTGAGAAGGGGTGGCAACCGGGATCAACTATTGAGACGAATGGAAACAAGATATATCTTAGAACTAGATATTAAGGCACCCCAGGGGTTGAATGCGAGTGAGGACTTTTTTACTTGTCTTTAAGAGTGAGCTGCCACTTGCAGAGAATACAGTTCAGATGCACTGCCGCCTCCCGACAAAGTAGATAATAGAACTGATGATTTTAAAATTATGTGGCAAAAAGGAGAAAACGAAAATTTTAAAAAACTTTTTTATATTTACATATCCATTCGCGGCTGTGATTTGGTGTAATATAAATGAAAGCGTAATTTGCACATAACACAACGCACTTTCTTTTCCCACAGGAGGATTATTGGGCCCACTTGGGCAGATCATTTAGAATTTTCTTTGCATAAAATATGTTCTTCATGGTGCAATAATTTGGTCATTAACATCCTGAGTTGTTAGCAGTATCAATCGGTATTTAGACCTGAATTGAGCTGCGAACGATGGAGCGATATGCTGGTTTTACTGTTATAATATTTTAGCTGATGATTTTAGCATTTTTAGCAGATTTTACTAATGCTACAATCTTTTACTCATGAATATTTATTTATATATTTTTTGGGTTTAGCGCTCGTTGCACTTTGATACTTATCATTGTACTGTATTGCGTTGAAATTTCCACAATCATTGAGACGTATTGCACATGTAGGATAACAGTTTGTCTATTTCCATGAATTCTTGTGGGAGTGTCTTAACACATACTTTTGAGCACTAGCACTTTAAAAAGGTGAAAAAACTCTCCGTTGGCGTATCATGTGATCAAGGCCTCTACGAGGCTGAAACGTGTAATGGCGATGGTGCAGGGTGTTTGAAAATAAACTTCGAATGTGCACAGAATTTTGGGTCTATCTTCGTCTTTGGAAAAGCTGTTGGTGACGGAGAAATGAAGATAAATATACCGAACATGCTTCAACGGTATTGATAGACCCCTCCTTCTCAATTGGGCCGAATGGCAGGAAGCAGTGTTTCGGGCGTTGCCGGAAACTACACGTACTCCCGGGAAAGGACAGCCGTAGCAGCCCCCGGTCAGCTGGATTGTGTTTACCGAAGGAGCAGCGAACGGAGCCCGCGTTGGAGGACTCGTGCGATGGGAGTGCTTCTCCAGAGGTAAGAGCCAGCTTAGAGACCGGCGAAGGAGTGTGAACGAGCAGAGTGAGGGTACTGACCTGTTCGCTGGCTCGCGGATATGAATTGTTGCCCACACTTGCACACCATGTCTGACGATACGCTAAGGAGCCGGGAGGCGGCAGCGGATGAACTTTTTGACAATTCTCCGAGTGGAGAGACTGTTATTAACGCGCAAGAACAAACAGCGTTACCAACAAACCCCAGTGCCAAAGAGCTTTTTAAAAAACTGGAAAAATTTATGAAAACAGAACAGGCCAAGTGGTGGGAATGTAAATCTTTAAGTCGATATCTGGATGTAGGAAGGATTCCGAGGGGGCTACGTATTTTACTCGCTCCTAGTTATGAAAATCCGGACCCCTGCATGCTGGCTGAATGGGCGGACTGTAACTTAGAATCATCGCGCAAACTGGTGGTGCTACTAGTGAAGTATGCGGAAAGCGATAGAACCGCCCTACAGGTTAAAATTGATGAAATCAATGCTGAGATAGTGAAGCTGGGAGATACACCTGTGACCCAAAAATATAGAGAGGATATGTTGGTACGTTTGCAGAGGGATGAGGAAATAATAAAGAAACGCAAGGCGTATAAATTCCAAAGAGATAAGGTGGACTATGAACAGGGCCGTGTGTTTACCTTTGCTAAAAAATACGATGCGATCAAAACATCTAATACATCTGGTGTTTCCAATCATGTTCAACCAAGCACTAGTGGGGTCACACCTATATCTACTTCGGTCTCTGACCTGAGCTCTGCTGTAGATAGCGAATCGGACAATGAGCAACTGTCAATAGCAAGAAGACAGGGGTTTCCAAAACCCAGCCTTGCTCAGGAATTGGATTTTGTCAGGCAGGACAGAATAAGATCATTACGACCGCGTGCCCAAAATGCAAGCGCCAACAAGGACTCAATCAAAAAAGACGGGATCGGCGCAAACAGCAGTGCCTACGTCAAAAACAACAAAAAATCAAACAACAAAAACTGGAACCGCAAGCATTAAGACAAGCACATGCACAGTCAGTTATCAACCTAACTGACTGCGTGTTGAGTGATGATGATTGGAGTGTGCTTGCGTTGGGTTTGTCCTTTAGCCCTCCCAGTAACTTTGATTACGCCCAGACCAGGATTTACACTTACAAATTTGTACGAAAACTCAAACTGCGCAAATACCATTTGACTCAAGGCACCCAGAATAAGGAGAGAGTGGCCAATATACAGCCAGTGCAGGAAATTGAAGGAATACTAACAGCTGGGGATGCTGACTTTCTCAAGGCCATGCAACAACTCCAGGATGAGAATAATGGAGATGTGAGTGTAATGAGCCAAGATATGATCCAACCAGGGGGTGGTTCACAAACTAACTTTAAAATTAAATCGACGTTCTGCCCGATGATGCTGCGTGACAATGTGGATGTATTCCATGATAATATTACATCTGAACTGAAAAGGTTACACTGTTCAACTTCACGTGCCCCCAAAAAATATACTAAACAAGACAATGTATACTTTGAATTAATGAAAAAACTACAAGCAGATGACAACATTATCATCCGTCAATCTGATAAAGGAGGCAACGTGGTCCTTTGGCCACGCAAGCTGTACATGTAGGAAGCTCTCATTCACCTTAACGATAGGGACTGCTACCAGCGCAGAGATATACAAGCAGTCAAATCTTCCTGGAGTGACTTTTATACCACATTGACAGCCTGGAAGTCCGCAGGATTATTGACTTTAAATGAATTTAAGTTCTTAAAGATTGAACATCCCATCATTCCTGTGATTTATTTTATACCCAAAATTCACAAGGATGCATGTAGACCTCCGGGTAGACCTATTATTTCTGCCCAGGGCAGTATTATGGAAAATGCATCCAAATTTGTTGATTTCTTTTTACAGGATCATGTTAAGAAATTGCCTTCGTATGTACAGGATACTGGGGATTTCTTAAACAAGATTAATCATGTCAAATGGGAACCAGAGTATGTGTTAATTTCTTTAGATGTAGCTTCACTATATACAAGCATTCATCATAAGGACGGCTTGAAAGCTGTGGAACATTTTTTGAGCACACGACCCATTAATAGACACTTGCATAACAAAATGATTTTAACGATGATTTCTACCTGTTTGGAAAATAATTTTTTCCTGTTCCAAAACCAGATTTTTCAACAAGTTAGGGGCGTTGCCATGGGGGCTTGCTTCTCTCCCAGTTATGCCTGTCTACACATGGGACTCTGGGAGGAGCAGGTCCTCATGGTAATATATGGCGAAACTCTAAAATCCCAGATTGTATGTTGGTACAGATATATTGACGACTTGTTTTTAATTTGGAAAGGCACTGAACAGGCGGCACAAGACTTTATTGAAAAATTGAACATCAATAATTTAAATCTTAAATTTACTGCCCAGATGAGTAAGAGCAGTATTTTCTATTTGGATGTGGAGGTCTTTGTACATAACAACAAATTGGAAACAAGACTCCATAGGAAACCCACATCCGGCAATACAGTCCTTCATGCACATAGCCATCATCCGCCACATTTAATCAACAGCATCCCCTTTGGGGAGATGCTGCGGATTCGCAGAATCTGTAGCTCAGACAGGGAATGCACACAAGCACAAAATGAGTGTAGAGAGAGATTCCTGGACAGGGGATATTCTGGTGTTACTTTGGACAAAGCTATGATAAAAGCTAATAAAATACAGAGGTCGGATGCACTGAGGCACAAAGCCACTACAGATATTAGCCAAGATCAGCCTACCAGACTGATACTAACGTATAACACACAGCACAAAACATTACGTAAGATCATTAACTAGAGTTGGCCTCTAGTATGTAATGACCCAGTTCTAGGAAAAGGACTGACCAAGTCTCCTAGTATCGCGTTCAGAAAAGCGTGCTCCATGAGCAATTCACTAGTCAAGAGCAGCCCAGAGATTAGATCTACTAAAACATGGCTCGATAACAGGAAGGGATTCATCAAATGTGCCTCTTGCAAAGCCTGCAAATATGGTATCAACACTCACGTATACCAAACGCCATTTCAGCCCAATCCAGTAAAAATCACAAAAGCTCTTAACTGCAAGACCGAATATGCGGTATATGTGCTGGAGTGCTCCTGTGACCTGCGTTACGTTGGGAGCACGAAACTGCAGGTTCACAAACGAGTGCTCCAGCACATTAGAACCATCAATAACAGCGATGCCGCTTACCCGGTGGCGAGGCATTTTATGGAGTGTCATGAGAATAATTTGTCTCATCTCAAATATTTTGTTATAGATACGGTTTTGCCACTGAGAAGGGGTGGCAACCGGGATCAACTATTGAGACGAATGGAAACAAGATATATCTTAGAACTAGATATTAAGGCACCCCAGGGGTTGAATGCGAGTGAGGACTTTTTTACTTGTCTTTAAGAGTGAGCTGCCACTTGCAGAGAATACAGTTCAGATGCACTGCCGCCTCCCGACAAAGTAGATAATAGAACTGATGATTTTAAAATTATGTGGCAAAAAGGAGAAAACGAAAATTTTAAAAAACTTTTTTATATTTACATATCCATTCGCGGCTGTGATTTGGTGTAATATAAATGAAAGCGTAATTTGCACATAACACAACGCACTTTCTTTTCCCACAGGAGGATTATTGGGCCCACTTGGGCAGATCATTTAGAATTTTCTTTGCATAAAATATGTTCTTCATGGTGCAATAATTTGGTCATTAACATCCTGAGTTGTTAGCAGTATCAATCGGTATTTAGACCTGAATTGAGCTGCGAACGATGGAGCGATATGCTGGTTTTACTGTTATAATATTTTAGCTGATGATTTTAGCATTTTTAGCAGATTTTACTAATGCTACAATCTTTTACTCATGAATATTTATTTATATATTTTTTGGGTTTAGCGCTCGTTGCACTTTGATACTTATCATTGTACTGTATTGCGTTGAAATTTCCACAATCATTGAGACGTATTGCACATGTAGGATAACAGTTTGTCTATTTCCATGAATTCTTGTGGGAGTGTCTTAACACATACTTTTGAGCACTAGCACTTTAAAAAGGTGAAAAAACTCTCCGTTGGCGTATCATGTGATCAAGGCCTCTACGAGGCTGAAACGTATAATGGCGATGGTGCAGGGTGTTTGAAAATAAACTTCGAATGTGCACAGAATTTTGGGTCTATCTTCGTCTTTGGAAAAGCTGTTGGTGACGGAGAAATGAAGATAAATATACCGAACATGCTTCAACGGTATTGATAGACCCCTCCTTCTCAATTGGGCCGAATGGCAGGAAGCAGTGTTTCGGGCGTTGCCGGAAACTACACGTACTCCCGGGAAAGGACAGCCGTAGCAGCCCCCGGTCAGCTGGATTGTGTTTACCGAAGGAGCAGCGAACGGAGCCCGCGTTGGAGGACTCGTGCGATGGGAGTGCTTCTCCAGAGGTAAGAGCCAGCTTAGAGACCGGCGAAGGAGTGTGAACGAGCAGAGTGAGGGTACTGACCTGTTCGCTGGCTCGCGGATATGAATTGTTGCCCACACTTGCACACCATGTCTGACGATACGCTAAGGAGCCGGGAGGCGGCAGCGGATGAACTTTTTGACAATTCTCCGAGTGGAGAGACTGTTATTAACGCGCAAGAACAAACAGCGTTACCAACAAACCCCAGTGCCAAAGAGCTTTTTAAAAAACTGGAAAAATTTATGAAAACAGAACAGGCCAAGTGGTGGGAATGTAAATCTTTAAGTCGATATCTGGATGTAGGAAGGATTCCGAGGGGGCTACGTATTTTACTCGCTCCTAGTTATGAAAATCCAGACCCCTGCATGCTGGCTGAATGGGCGGACTGTAACTTAGAATCATCGCGCAAACTGGTGGTGCTACTAGTGAAGTATGCGGAAAGCGATAGAACCGCCCTACAGGTTAAAATTGATGAAATCAATGCTGAGATAGTGAAGCTGGGAGATACACCTGTGACCCAAAAATATAGAGAGGACATGTTGGTACGTTTGCAGAGGGATGAGGAAATAATAAAGAAACGCAAGGCGTATAAATTCCAAAGAGATAAGGTGGACTATGAACAGGGCCGTGTGTTTACCTTTGCTAAAAAATACGATGCGATCAAAACATCTAATACATCTGGTGTTTCCAATCATGTTCAACCAAGCACTAGTGGGGTCACACCTATATCTACTTCGGTCTCTGACCTGAGCTCTGCTGTAGATAGCGAATCGGACAATGAGCAACTGTCAATATCAAGAAGACAGGGGTTTCCAAAACCCAGCCTTGCTCAGGAATTGGATTTTGTCAGGCAGGACAGAATAAGATCATTACGACCGCGTGCCCAAAATGCAAGCGCCAACAAGGACTCAATCAAAAAAGACGGGATCGGCGCAAACAGCAGTGCCTACGTCAAAAACTACAAAAAATCAAACAACAAAAACTGGAACCGCAAGCATTAAGACAAGCACATGCACAGTCAGTTATCAACCTAACTGACTGCGTGTTGAGTGATGATGATTGGAGTGTGCTTGCGTTGGGTTTGTCCTTTAGCCCTCCCAGTAACTTTGATTACGCCCAGACCAGGATTTACACTTACAAATTTGTACGAAAACTCAAACTGCGCAAATACCATTTGACTCAAGGCACCCAGAATAAGGAGAGAGTGGCCAATATACAGCCAGTGCAGGAAATTGAAGGAATACTAACAGCTGGGGATGCTGACTTTCTCAAGGCCATGCAACAACTCCAGGATGAGAATAATGGAGATGTGAGTGTAATGAGCCAAGATATGATCCAACCAGGGGGTGGTTCACAAACTAACTTTAAAATTAAATCTACGTTCTGCCCGATGAAGCTGCGTGACAATGTAGATGTATTCCATGATAATATTACATCTGAACTGAAAAGGTTACACTGTTCAACTTCACGTGCCCCCCAAAAATATACTAAACAAGACAATGTATACTTTCAATTAATGAAAAAACTACAAGCAGATGACAACATTATCATCCGTCAATCTGATAAAGGAGGCAACGTGGTCCTTTGGCCACGCAAGCTGTACATGGAGGAAGCTCTCATTCACCTTAACGATAGGGACTGCTAACAGCGCAGAGATATACAAGCAGTCAAATCTTCCTGGAGTGACTTTTATGCCACATTGACAGCCTGGAAGTCCGCAGGATTATTGACTTTAAATGAATTTAAGTTTTTAAAGATTGAACATCCCATCATTCCTCTGATTTATTTTATACCCAAAATTCACAAGGATGCATGTAGACCTCCGGGTAGACCTATTATTTCTGCCCAGGGCAGCATTATGGAAAATGCATCCAAATTTGTTGATTTCTTTTTACAGGATCATGTTAAGAAATTGCCTTCGTATGTACAGGATACTGGGGATTTCTTAAACAAGATTAATCATGTCACATTGGGAACCAGGGTATGTGTTAATTTCTTTAGATGTAGCTTCACTATATACAAGCATTCATCATAAGGACGGCTTGAAAGCTGTGGAACATTTTTTGAGCACACCACCCATTAATAGACACTTGCATAACAAAATGATTTTGACGATGATTTCTACCTGTTTGGAAAATAATTTTTTCCTGTTCCAAAACCAGATTTTTCAACAAGTTAGGGGCGTTGCCATGGGGGCTTGCTTCTCTCCCAGTTATGCCTGTCTACACATGGGACTCTGGGAGGAGCAGGTCCTCATGGTAATATATGGCGAAACTCTAAAATCCCAGATTGTATGTTGGTACAGATATATTGACGACTTGTTTTTAATTTGGAAAGGCACTGAACAAGCGGCACAAGACTTTATTGAAAAATTGAACATCAATAATTTAAATCTTAAATTTACTGCCCAGATGAGTAAGAGCAGTATTTTCTATTTGGATGTGGAGGTCTTTGTACATAACAACAAATTGGAAACAAGACTCCATAGGAAACCCACATCCGGCAATACAGTCCTTCATGCACATAGCCATCATCCGCCACATTTAATCAACAGCATCCCCTTTGGGGAGATGCTGCGGATTCGCAGAATCTGTAGCTCAGACAGGGAATGCACACAAGCACAAAATGAGTGTAGAGAGAGATTCCTGGACAGGGGATATTCTGGTGTTACTTTGGACAAAGCTATGATAAAAGCTAATAAAATACAGAGGTCGGATGCACTGAGGCACAAAGCCACTACAGATATTAGCCAAGATCAGCCTACACGACTGATACTAACGTATAACACACAGCACAAAACATTACGTAAGATCATTAACTAGAGTTGGCCTCTAGTATGTAATGACCCAGTTCTAGGAAAAGGACTGACCAAGTCTCCTAGTATCGCGTTCAGAAAAGCGTGCTCCATGAGCAATTCACTAGTCAAGAGCAGCCCAGAGATTAGATCTACTAAAACATGGCTCGATAACAGGAAGGGATTCATCAAATGTGCCTCTTGCAAAGCCTGCAAATATGGTATCAACACTCACGTATACCAAACGCCATTTCAGCCCAATCCAGTAAAAATCACAAAAGCTCTTAACTGCAAGACCGAATATGCGGTATATGTGCAGAAGTGCTCCTGTGACCTGCTTTACGTTGGGAGCACGAAACTGCAGGTTCACAAACGAGTGCTCCAGCACATTAGAGCCATCAATAACAGCGATGCCGCTTACCCGGTGGCGAGGCATTTTATGGAGTGTCATGAGAATAATTTGTCTCATCTCAAATATTTTGTTATAGATACGGTTTTGCCACTGAGAAGGGGTGGCAACCGGGATCAACTATTGAGACGAATGGAAACAAGATATATCTTAGAACTAGATAGTAAGGCACCCCAGGGGTTGAATGCGAGTGAGGACTTTTTTACTTGTCTTTAAGAGTGAGCTGCCACTTGCAGAGAGTACAGTTCAGATGCACTGCCGCCTCCCGACAAAGTAGATAATAGAACTGATGATTTTAAAATTATGTGGCAAAAAGGAGAAAAAGAAAATTTTAAAAAACTTTTTTATATTTACATATCCATTCACGGCTGTGATTTGGTGTAATATAAATGAAAGCGTAATTTGCACATAACACAACGCACTTTCTTTTCCCACAGGAGGATTATTGGGCCCACTTGGGCAGATCATTTAGAATTTTCTTTTCATAAAATATGTTCTTCATGGTGCAATAATTTGGTCATTAACATCCTGAGTTGTTAGCAGTATCAATCGGTATTTAGACCTGAATTGAGCTGCGAACGATGGAGCGATATGCTGGTTTTACTGTTATAATATTTTAGCTGATGATTTTAGCATTTTTAGCAGATTTTACTAATGCTACAATCTTTTACTCATGAATATTTATTTATATATTTTTTGGGTTTAGCGCCCGTTGCACTTTGATACTTATCATTGTACTGTATTGCGTTGAAATTTGCACAATCATTGAGACGTATTGCACATGTAGGATAACAGTTTGTCTATTTCCATGAATTCTTGTGGGAGTGTCTTAACACATACTTTTGAGCACTAGCACTTTAAAAAGGTGAAAAAACTCTCCGTTGGCGTATCATGTGATCAAGGCCTCTACGAGGCTGAAACGTGTAATGGCGATGGTGCAGGGTGTTTGAAAATAAACTTTGAATGTGCACAGAATTTTGGGTCTATCTTCGTCTTTGGAAAAGCTGTTGGTGATGGAGGAATGAAGATAAATATACCGAACATGCTTCAACGGTATTGATAGACCCCTCCTTCTCAATTGGGCCGAATGGCAGGAAGCAGTGTTTCGGGCGTTGCCGGAAACTACACGTACTCCCGGGAAAGGACAGCCGTAGCAGCCCCCGGTCAGCTGGATTGTGTTTACCGAAGGAGCAGCGAACGGAGCCCGCGTCGGAGGACTCGTGCGATGGGAGTGCTTCTCCAGAGGTAAGAGCCAGCTTAGAGACCGGCGAAGGAGTGTGAACGAGCAGAGTGAGGGTACAGACCTGTTCGCTGGCTCGCGGATATGAATTATTGCCCACACTTGCACACCATGTCTGCCGATACGCTAAGGAGCCGGGAGGCGGCAGCGGATGAACTTTTTGACAATTCTCCGAGTGGAGAGACTGTTATTAACGCGCAAGAACAAACAGCGTTACCAACAAACCCCAGTGCCAAAGAGCTTTTTAAAAAACTGGAAAAATTTATGAAAACAGAACAGGCCAAGTGGTGGGAATGTAAATCTTTAAGTCGATATCTGGATGTAGGAAGGATTCCGAGGGGGCTACGTATTTTACTCGCTCCTAGTTATGAAAATCTGGACCCCTACATGCTGGCTGAATGGGCGGACTGTAACTTAGAATCATCGCACAAACTGGTGGTGCTACTAGTGAAGTATGCGGAAAGCGATAGAACAGCCCTACAGGTTAAAATTGATGAAATCAATGCTGAGATAGTGAAGCTGGGCGATACACCTGTGACCCAAAAATATAGAGAGGATATGTTGGTACGTTTGCAGAGGGATGAGGAAATAATAAAGAAACGCAAGGCGTATAAATTCCAAAGAGATAAGGTGGACTATGAACAGGGCCGTGTGTTTACCTTTGCTAAAAAATACGACGCGATCAAAACATCTAATACATCTGGTGTTTCCAATCATGTTCAACCAAGCACTAGTGGGGTCACACCTATATCTACTTCGGTCTCTGACCTGAGCTCTGCTGTAGATAGCGAATCGGACAATGAGCAACTGTCAATAGCAAGAAGACAGGGGTTTCCAAAACCCAGCCTTGCTCAGGAATTGGATTTTGTCAGGCAGGACAGAATAAGATCATTACGACCCCGTGCCCAAAATGCAAGCGCCAACAAGGACTCAATCCAAAAAGACGGGATCGGCGCAAACAGCAGTGCCTACGTCAAAAACAACAAAAATCAAACAACAAAAAATGGAACCGCAAGCAATAAGACAAGCAAATGCACAGTCAGTTATCAACCTAACTGACTGCGTGTTGAGTGATGATGATCGGAGTGTGCTTGCGTTGGGTTTGTCCTTTAGCCCTCCCAGTAACTTTGATTACGCCCAGACCAGGATTTACACCTACAAATTTGTACGAAAACTCAAACTGAGCAAATACCATTTGACTCAAGGCACCCAGAATAAGGAGAGAGTGGCCAATATACAGCCAGTGCAGGAAATTGAAGGGATACTAACAGCTGGGGATGCTGACTTTCTCAAGGCCATGCAACAACTCCAGGATGAGAATAATGGAGATGTGAGTGTAATGAGCCAAGATATGATCCAACCAGGGGGTGGTTCACAAACTAACTTTAAAATTAAATCGACGTTCTGCCCGATGATGCTGCGTGACAATGTGGATGTATTCCATGATAATATTACATCTGAACTGAAAAGGTTACACTGTTCAACTTCACGTGCCCCCCAAAAATATACTAAACAAGACAATGTATACTTTCAATTAATGAAAAAACTACAAGCAGATGACAACATTATCATCCGTCAATCTGATAAAGGAGGCAACGTGGTCCTTTGGCCACGCAAGCTGTACATGGAGGAAGCTCTCATTCACCTTAACGATAGGGACTGCTAACAGCGCAGAGATATACAAGCAGTCAAATCTTCCTGGAGTGACTTTTATGCCACATTGACAGCCTGGAAGTCCGCAGGATTATTGACTTTAAATGAATTTAAGTTTTTAAAGATTGAACATCCCATCATTCCTCTGATTTATTTTATACCCAAAATTCACAAGGATGCATGTAGACCTCCGGGTAGACCTATTATTTCTGCCCAGGGCAGCATTATGGAAAATGCATCCAAATTTGTTGATTTCTTTTTACAGGATCATGTTAAGAAATTGCCTTCGTATGTACAGGATACTGGGGATTTCTTAAACAAGATTAATCATGTCACATTGGGAACCAGGGTATGTGTTAATTTCTTTAGATGTAGCTTCACTATATACAAGCATTCATCATAAGGACGGCTTGAAAGCTGTGGAACATTTTTTGAGCACACCACCCATTAATAGACACTTGCATAACAAAATGATTTTGACGATGATTTCTACCTGTTTGGAAAATAATTTTTTCCTGTTCCAAAACCAGATTTTTCAACAAGTTAGGGGCGTTGCCATGGGGGCTTGCTTCTCTCCCAGTTATGCCTGTCTACACATGGGACTCTGGGAGGAGCAGGTCCTCATGGTAATATATGGCGAAACTCTAAAATCCCAGATTGTATGTTGGTACAGATATATTGACGACTTGTTTTTAATTTGGAAAGGCACTGAACAAGCGGCACAAGACTTTATTGAAAAATTGAACATCAATAATTTAAATCTTAAATTTACTGCCCAGATGAGTAAGAGCAGTATTTTCTATTTGGATGTGGAGGTCTTTGTACATAACAACAAATTGGAAACAAGACTCCATAGGAAACCCACATCCGGCAATACAGTCCTTCATGCACATAGCCATCATCCGCCACATTTAATCAACAGCATCCCCTTTGGGGAGATGCTGCGGATTCGCAGAATCTGTAGCTCAGACAGGGAATGCACACAAGCACAAAATGAGTGTAGAGAGAGATTCCTGGACAGGGGATATTCTGGTGTTACTTTGGACAAAGCTATGATAAAAGCTAATAAAATACAGAGGTCGGATGCACTGAGGCACAAAGCCACTACAGATATTAGCCAAGATCAGCCTACACGACTGATACTAACGTATAACACACAGCACAAAACATTACGTAAGATCATTAACTAGAGTTGGCCTCTAGTATGTAATGACCCAGTTCTAGGAAAAGGACTGACCAAGTCTCCTAGTATCGCGTTCAGAAAAGCGTGCTCCATGAGCAATTCACTAGTCAAGAGCAGCCCAGAGATTAGATCTACTAAAACATGGCTCGATAACAGGAAGGGATTCATCAAATGTGCCTCTTGCAAAGCCTGCAAATATGGTATCAACACTCACGTATACCAAACGCCATTTCAGCCCAATCCAGTAAAAATCACAAAAGCTCTTAACTGCAAGACCGAATATGCGGTATATGTGCAGAAGTGCTCCTGTGACCTGCTTTACGTTGGGAGCACGAAACTGCAGGTTCACAAACGAGTGCTCCAGCACATTAGAGCCATCAATAACAGCGATGCCGCTTACCCGGTGGCGAGGCATTTTATGGAGTGTCATGAGAATAATTTGTCTCATCTCAAATATTTTGTTATAGATACGGTTTTGCCACTGAGAAGGGGTGGCAACCGGGATCAACTATTGAGACGAATGGAAACAAGATATATCTTAGAACTAGATAGTAAGGCACCCCAGGGGTTGAATGCGAGTGAGGACTTTTTTACTTGTCTTTAAGAGTGAGCTGCCACTTGCAGAGAGTACAGTTCAGATGCACTGCCGCCTCCCGACAAAGTAGATAATAGAACTGATGATTTTAAAATTATGTGGCAAAAAGGAGAAAAAGAAAATTTTAAAAAACTTTTTTATATTTACATATCCATTCACGGCTGTGATTTGGTGTAATATAAATGAAAGCGTAATTTGCACATAACACAACGCACTTTCTTTTCCCACAGGAGGATTATTGGGCCCACTTGGGCAGATCATTTAGAATTTTCTTTTCATAAAATATGTTCTTCATGGTGCAATAATTTGGTCATTAACATCCTGAGTTGTTAGCAGTATCAATCGGTATTTAGACCTGAATTGAGCTGCGAACGATGGAGCGATATGCTGGTTTTACTGTTATAATATTTTAGCTGATGATTTTAGCATTTTTAGCAGATTTTACTAATGCTACAATCTTTTACTCATGAATATTTATTTATATATTTTTTGGGTTTAGCGCCCGTTGCACTTTGATACTTATCATTGTACTGTATTGCGTTGAAATTTGCACAATCATTGAGACGTATTGCACATGTAGGATAACAGTTTGTCTATTTCCATGAATTCTTGTGGGAGTGTCTTAACACATACTTTTGAGCACTAGCACTTTAAAAAGGTGAAAAAACTCTCCGTTGGCGTATCATGTGATCAAGGCCTCTACGAGGCTGAAACGTGTAATGGCGATGGTGCAGGGTGTTTGAAAATAAACTTTGAATGTGCACAGAATTTTGGGTCTATCTTCGTCTTTGGAAAAGCTGTTGGTGATGGAGGAATGAAGATAAATATACCGAACATGCTTCAACGGTATTGATAGACCCCTCCTTCTCAATTGGGCCGAATGGCAGGAAGCAGTGTTTCGGGCGTTGCCGGAAACTACACGTACTCCCGGGAAAGGACAGCCGTAGCAGCCCCCGGTCAGCTGGATTGTGTTTACCGAAGGAGCAGCGAACGGAGCCCGCGTCGGAGGACTCGTGCGATGGGAGTGCTTCTCCAGAGGTAAGAGCCAGCTTAGAGACCGGCGAAGGAGTGTGAACGAGCAGAGTGAGGGTACAGACCTGTTCGCTGGCTCGCGGATATGAATTATTGCCCACACTTGCACACCATGTCTGCCGATACGCTAAGGAGCCGGGAGGCGGCAGCGGATGAACTTTTTGACAATTCTCCGAGTGGAGAGACTGTTATTAACGCGCAAGAACAAACAGCGTTACCAACAAACCCCAGTGCCAAAGAGCTTTTTAAAAAACTGGAAAAATTTATGAAAACAGAACAGGCCAAGTGGTGGGAATGTAAATCTTTAAGTCGATATCTGGATGTAGGAAGGATTCCGAGGGGGCTACGTATTTTACTCGCTCCTAGTTATGAAAATCTGGACCCCTACATGCTGGCTGAATGGGCGGACTGTAACTTAGAATCATCGCACAAACTGGTGGTGCTACTAGTGAAGTATGCGGAAAGCGATAGAACAGCCCTACAGGTTAAAATTGATGAAATCAATGCTGAGATAGTGAAGCTGGGCGATACACCTGTGACCCAAAAATATAGAGAGGATATGTTGGTACGTTTGCAGAGGGATGAGGAAATAATAAAGAAACGCAAGGCGTATAAATTCCAAAGAGATAAGGTGGACTATGAACAGGGCCGTGTGTTTACCTTTGCTAAAAAATACGACGCGATCAAAACATCTAATACATCTGGTGTTTCCAATCATGTTCAACCAAGCACTAGTGGGGTCACACCTATATCTACTTCGGTCTCTGACCTGAGCTCTGCTGTAGATAGCGAATCGGACAATGAGCAACTGTCAATAGCAAGAAGACAGGGGTTTCCAAAACCCAGCCTTGCTCAGGAATTGGATTTTGTCAGGCAGGACAGAATAAGATCATTACGACCCCGTGCCCAAAATGCAAGCGCCAACAAGGACTCAATCCAAAAAGACGGGATCGGCGCAAACAGCAGTGCCTACGTCAAAAACAACAAAAATCAAACAACAAAAAATGGAACCGCAAGCAATAAGACAAGCAAATGCACAGTCAGTTATCAACCTAACTGACTGCGTGTTGAGTGATGATGATCGGAGTGTGCTTGCGTTGGGTTTGTCCTTTAGCCCTCCCAGTAACTTTGATTACGCCCAGACCAGGATTTACACCTACAAATTTGTACGAAAACTCAAACTGAGCAAATACCATTTGACTCAAGGCACCCAGAATAAGGAGAGAGTGGCCAATATACAGCCAGTGCAGGAAATTGAAGGGATACTAACAGCTGGGGATGCTGACTTTCTCAAGGCCATGCAACAACTCCAGGATGAGAATAATGGAGATGTGAGTGTAATGAGCCAAGATATGATCCAACCAGGGGGTGGTTCACAAACTAACTTTAAAATTAAATCGACGTTCTGCCCGATGATGCTGCGTGACAATGTGGATGTATTCCATGATAATATTACATCTGAACTGAAAAGGTTACACTGTTCAACTTCACGTGCCCCCAAAAAATATACTAAACAAGACAATGTATACTTTCAATTAATGAAAAAACTACAAGCAGATGACAACATTATCATCCGTCAATCTGATAAAGGAGGCAACGTGGTCCTTTGGCCACGCAAGCTGTACATGGAGGAAGCTCTCATTCACCTTAACGATAGGGACTGCTACCAGCGCAGAGATATACAAGCAGTCAAATCTTCCTGGAGTGACTTTTATACCACATTGACAGCCTGGAAGTCCGCAGGATTATTGACTTTAAATGAATTTAAGTTTTTAAAGATTGAACATCCCATCATTCCTGTGATTTATTTTATACCCAAAATTCACAAGGATGCATGTAGACCTCCGGATAGACCTATTATTTCTGCCCAGGGCAGCATTATGGAAAATGCATCCAAATTTGTTGATTTCTTTTTACAGGATCATGTTAAGAAATTGCCTTCGTATGTACAGGATACTGGGGATTTCTTAAACAAGATTAATCATGTCAAATGGGAACCAGGGTATATGTTAATTTCTTTAGATGTAGCTTCACTATATACAAGCATTCATCATAAGGACGGCTTGAAAGCTGTGGAACATTTTTTGAGCACACGACCCATTAATAGGCACTTGCATAACAAAATGATTTTGACGATGATTTCTACCTGTTTGGAAAATCATTTTTTCCTGTTCCAAAACCAGATTTTTTAACAAGTTAGGGGCGTTGCCATGGGGGCTTGCTTCTCTCCGAGTTATGCCTGTCTACACATGGGACTCTGGAAGGAGCAGGTCCTCATGGCAATATATGGCGAAACTCTAAAATCCCAGATTGTATGTTGGTACAGGTTTGGAAAGGCACTGAACAGGCGGCACAAGACTTTATTGAGAAATAGAACATCAATAATTTAAATCTTAAATTTACTGCCCAGATGAGTAAGAGCAGTATTTTCTATTTGGATGTGGAGGTCTTTGTACATAACAACAAATTGGAAACAAGACTCCATAGGAAACCCACATCTGGCAATACAGTCCTTCATGCACATAGCCATCATCCGCCACATTTAATCAACAGCATCCCCTTTGGGGAGATGCTGCGGATTCGCAGAATCTGTAGCTCAGACAGGGAATGCACACAAGCACAAAATGAGTGTAGAGAGAGATTCCTGGACAGGGGATATTCTGGTGTTACTTTGGACAAAGCTATGATAAAAGCTAATAAAATACAGAGGTCGGATGCACTGAGGCACAAAGCCACTACAGATATTAGCCAAGATCAGCCTACACGACTGATACTAACGTATAACACACAGCACAAAACATTACGTAAGATCATTAACTAGAGTTGGCCTCTAGTATGTAATGACCCAGTTCTAGGAAAAGGACTGACCAAGTCTCCTAGTATCGCGTTCAGAAAAGCGTGTTCCATGAGCAATTCACTAGTCAAGAGCAGCCCAGAGATTAGATCTACTAAAACGTGGCTCGATAACAGGAAGGGATTCATCAAATGTGCCTCTTGCAAAGCCTGCAAATATGGTATCAACACTCACGTATACCAAACGCCATTTCAGCCCAATCCAGTAAAAATCACAAAAGCTCTTAACTGCAAGACCGAATATGCGGTATATGTGCTGGAGTGCTCCTGTGACCTGCGTTACGTTGGGAGCATAAAACTGCAGGTTCACAAACGAGTGCTCCAGCACATTAGAGCCATCAATAACAGCGATGCCGCTTACCCGGTGGTGAGACATTTTATGGAGTGTCATGAGAATAATTTGTCTCATCTCAAATATTTTGTTATAGATACGGTTTTGCCACTGAGAAGGGGTGGCAACCGATATCAACTATTGAGACGAATGGAAACAAGATATATCTTAGAACTAGATAGTAAGGCACCCCAGGGGTTGAATGCGAGTGAGGACTTTTTTACTTGTCTTTAAGAGTGAGCTGCCACTTGCAGAGAGTACAGTTCAGATGCACTGCCGCCTCCCGACAAAGTAGATAATAGAACTGATGATTTTAAAATTATGTGGCAAAAAGGAGAAAAATAAAATTTTAAAAAACTTTTTTTATATTTACATATCCATTCAAGGCTGTGATTTGGTGTAATATAAATGAAAGCGTCATTTGCACATAACACAACGCACTTTCTTTTCCCACAGGAGGATTATTGGGCCCACTTGGGCAGATAATTTAGAATTTTCTTTGCATAAAATATGTTCTTCATGGTGCAATAATTTGGTCATTAACATCCTGAGTTGTTAGCAGTATCAATCGGTATTTAGACCTGAATTGAGCTGCGACGATGGAGCTATGTATGTAACAACTTCAACCATGTACTCTGATAGTCAGGATTGGATATGCAATTATGCTGCTAATTCTATCGGATATGCTGGTTTTACTGTTATAATATTTTAGCTGATGATTTTAGCATTTTTAGCAGATTTTACTAATGCTACAATCTTTTACTCATGAATATTTATTTATATATTTATTGGGTTTAGCGCTCGTTGCACTTTGATACTTATCATTGTGCTGTATTGCGTTGAAATTTGCACAATCATTGAGACGTATTGCACATGTAGGATAACAGTTTGTCTATTTCCATGAATTCTTGTGGGAGTGTCTTAACACATACTTTTGAGCACTAGCACTTTAAAAAGGTGAAAAAACTCTCAGTTGGCGTGTCATGTGATCAAGGCCTCTGCGAGGCTGAAACGCATAATGGCGATGGTGCAGGGCGTTTGAAAATAAACTTCGAATGTGCACAGAATTTTGGGTCTATCTTCGTCTTTGGAAAAGCTGGTGGTGACGGAGGAATGAAGAGATATATATATATATATATATATATATATATATATATATATATATATTCACTGAAAAAACCATAGGTTTCACACACGTTATAGTTAGGAATTAGCATTTAAAAAACCTTGCAAATTCACCTAAAAAACCATAGGTTTCACACATGTTATAGTTAGGTGGATATTTCACTCGTAAAAAAACAATGAAATTCCCCCGTTATAGTTAGTTCAGATAACTATAACTCGCGCGCCCACAATCCTCTGCTCATGATGTCACATATTACATCACTCATGACATGGTCAGTGGCATCACTCTTGACATCACTGATGACATCATCCTTGTGATAGAGTGGCGGTCGCGCGAGTTATAGTTATCTGAACTAACTGTAACGGGGGAATTTCATTGGTTTTTTACGTGTGAAATATCCACCTAACTATAACATGTGTGAAACCTATGGTTTTTTAAGTGAATTTGCAAGGTTTTTTAAATGCTAATTCCTAACTATGACGTGTGTGAAACCTATGGTTTTTTCAGTGAATTTGTACGTTTTTTTAAATGCTAAGTTATGTATGTATTATTATTTTTTTATATATATTTATTTTACAATAAACTACGTATTAAAAATTTTAATTTTTATTTTTAATGGTTTTTCACCGTGCGCGCACGGTGCGCGCACACCCGCGATTTAAGTTTTTTTTTTTAAATGTTGTTTTCTGCCTTTGGGGTCCTTCAGGGACCCCCTGACAAAGGCTAGGGGGTCAGGAACTCTCTACCCTGCCACCTTTTCACGTTCACCACCTTCCTTTTCCACTCTCGCACTGAAAACAAACAAAATGGCGGCCAACACTTCCTGGTTTCGACCGATTCGAACGTTGACTGACATGTAACCACCAATCAGAATTACGCTCGCGCACGTTAGGGTGCGCGCACGGTGCACGCACGGTGCGCGGCTATAGATATTTATGTGCTTTAACTGCAATTTTCTCAGGAACTATTGAACAGATTGACTCCATATATGCAAAAGGCACATCCCTGACCTGAGGACTACCTCTCTGCCAAATTTCAAGTAATTCTGTTCAGCCGTTCGGGCTGTACCTTCGACTAAAGGTCCTATGGGAAAATGCATGGGGAAAACGCGTTTTGGGACCCCCCTTTTTTCTCGGCCCCCGCTTGACGAATCCCCCGAGACTTTCAGGGTTGGAGCTGAGAGGAGTGCCCCATTAGTTTTGAAAATTTCGCGAAGATTCGTCAACCGGCGCCAAAGTTATTCAAAATAGAATTTTGAGATTTCCTATGGAAACACGGTCCTAACTATAACTATCTACTGGCGACCGCCAGTAGATAATATATATATACATGTATATATATATATTCACTGAAAAAAACATAGGTTTCAGGCACGTTATAGTTAGGAATTAGCATTTAAAAAACCTTAGAAATTCACTGAAAGAACCATAGGTTTCAGGGGCGTTATAGTTAGCTGGACTTTTCACTCGTACAAAACCATTGAAATTCCCCCGTTATAGTTAAGTTCAGCTAACTATAACTTGCGCACCCGCAGAATCAGCAGGCCAAGGCTTGGCATCCCACCAAGTCTGTCAGAAACAGTAGCATTGAGAATTTTCAGGACTTACACTTCACAGGACCCATTTGAGGGTTGATTATGGGACCTGGCGACACAGCACCCACATGGGTAGAATTAAACCGCACTTCAAGTCCCAGAAGACCTTGGGACAGTGAAGCTTACCGATCGGCAATCAGCTGGCAGTTAAGGGATAAAAGGTGCAGTTCTGAAGACGCTTTGTATCCGGTGAACCAGCCTAGAGAAAGGAATCTTCCGAAACGCGTGGGCTATAGCCTGTGACTTTAAGGACCTGCGTGGAATTCCTGTTGTTGGAGTGCATGCCAAACTTGTGGGAACACTTGGAGCATTCATATTTCACACAGCCTCCCAGCCGCGGGGCGCGCACCACCGCAGAATCAGCGGGCCAAGGCTTGACATCCCGCCAAGTCTGTCGGAAACAGTGGCACCGAGAAGTTGCAGGACTTACACTTCACGGGACCCATTTGAGGGTTGATTAGGGGACCTGGCCACACAGCACCCATAGGGGTAGAATTAAACCACACTTCAAGTCCCAGAAGACCTTGGGACAGTGCTTATACAAGCTTACCGATCGGCCAATCAGCTGGCGGCTAAGGGATAAAAGGTGCGGTTCTGAAGATGCTGTGTATCGGGTGAACCAGCCTAGAGAAAGGAATCTTCCGAAACGTGTCGGCTACATCCTGGGACTTTAAAGACCTGCGTGGAATTCCTGTTGTTGGAGTGCATGCCAAACTTGTGGGAACACTTGGAGCATTTATATTTCACGTGGCCTCCCAGCCGTGGAATTCCTGTTGTTGGAGTGCATGCCAAACTTGTGGGAACACTTGGAGCACACATATATATATATATATATATATATATATATATATGTATATATATATATATATATATATATATATATATATATATTTTAAAAAAAAATATATATATATATATATATATCACCTACTGGTGGTCGCCAGTAGGTAGTTATAGTTAGGACCTCGTTTCTATTGAAAAAGCGTTTTTTCTTTTCCCAATAACTTTGGCGCCAGTTGACGAATCTTCGCAAAATTTTCAAAACTAGTGGGGCGCTCCGGTCAGCTCCTGTTTTGAAAGTTTCAGTGTGATTCGTCAAGTGGGGGCCGAGAAAAAAGGGGGGTACCAAAACACGTTTTCCCCATGTTCATTTCCGTAGGAAACTTTAGACAAAGCTACAGCCCGAACTGCGGAACAGAATTACACCAAATTTGGCAAAAAGGTAGCACTTGGTTCAGAAAGCTACCTTTTTTTCAATGGTGTAAATCCATTCAGTAGTTCCTGAGAAACTTAAAAAATGAAAATGTTCGATATCTGGGCGGAGCCTAACCACACATCTCCTCCCGAGCACGAGCTTGCCTCTGATTGGCTGCCAACACTTCAAACCAGGAAGTGTTGGCAGCCATCTTGTGGCTCGGACGAGGGAGAAAGAAAAAGGTGAGAGAAAGATAAAAAAACAAGAAAAACAAGAAAAGGGGGCAGGATAAAAACACCCTGACCCCCCAGGCCTGCCCCCAGGCCCAAAAAAAGCATTTTTAATATTTGCGGATGAATAAATCCGTCTGAAAATTTTAAAAAACGAAGCACGGACTCCTGCGCTTCGTTTTCAAAGCCCCCGGGTGGGCCAAGTCCTGGGGGCAAATTATTTATGTAGCGGGGGCACCCGGGGGCCCCCGCAGCCCCGGGGACCACCACCTCCATGGGGCTTGATAATTTATTTGCTGGGGGCACATGGCCCCCCGCAGCCCCGGGGACCTCCACCTCCCCGGGGCTTTATTGATTATAGAGTGGGGGGCCTCGCGGGCCCCCCAAGCCCTGGAAACCGCCACCTCCCTGGGGCTTAATTTCAATAGGGTGGGGGCCTCGTGGGCCCCCAATCCCTGGGGACTGCCACCTCCCTGGGGCTGTCATAATTAATTAGTGTGGGGGGGCTCAAGCCCCATCACTCTGCCCCGGGGACCACCACCTCCCGGGGCACTTTATATTTAAATGCGGGGGTCCCCCGGGGACCACCACCTTCCCGGGGCTTTGCAAACATTGGGAGGGGGACCGCATGGCTCCCCTCCTGGAGCCCTTGATGGCCCTGGGGACCGCCAGCCCCCGGGGCCAGCTCCTGCAATGTCCCAGGATGCCCACCCCAGGACACTGCTGTTTGCTATGGCAGGCCTGCCATAGCAAACTCTGCTTTGCTTCATTGAAGCGAGAGCAGGAAACCTGCTCTCGCTTCAATGAAGCAAAGCAGATTGCTTTTGCACAAGGGGAGCTGCATGTCTGCAGCTGCCCTTGTGCAAAAGCAATGCCGGCTTCCACAGGACGCGGGGAGCAGACGGAACAGTGGAGGCATTGGGGCTCCCCCCACAGTCCCCAACGGAGAGGCCAGGCCCCAGGGGATGGGCCCCCCTTGGTCAGAAGTGGCCCGGGAAAGGGGCCACGTGCCCCCTCCCTCCCCGTTAATGAAATAAAAAAAAATTGAAAGGCCGCCCCGGGGATGGGGTCCCCGGGGCCATAAGTGGCCTAAGGAGGGGGCCATGCGGCCCCCCTCCAAATAATTTCATTATTAAAAAATAAAATAAAGTCTGGCCATGCCCTGGGGGATGGGGTCCCTGGGGCCGAAATTGACCTCCGTGCGGCCGCCTTCCCGATTTTGTTTTTTTAGAAAAAGGGGTCAGGCCCTGTGGGATGGGGTCCCCAGGGCCCCAAAAAAGTAAAAAAAAGGGGGGCCACACAGCCCCCTTGTAAAAAATTTTTTTTTTTAAAGCCGGCATCTCGCTGGAGGCCACACCCCCTTTCTCCACCACTCTGCAAACGCACCCCCTGGATCGTTGGGGAATTATTTCCCCTTGAATGCTGGGGGTCCTGGGGGGCCAACTAGCCCACCAGGTACCTCCAATATGCGCCACAGAGCTGCATTGCAGAGAGGTGGTCTGAGGTCATGCCCCTTTTTACACCTCTCTGCAATGCAGCTCTGTGGCGCTTACTGGAGGTACCTAGTGGGCTAGTTGGCCCCCAGGGACCCTCAGGATACAGGGGGACTTAATCCCCCAACTTACAACGTGCCAGGGGGTGTGTTTGCACAGTGGTGCAGGGAGGGGGCAGGGCCTGAAAATATAAGGGTGCAAACACGCCCCCTGGGGCGTTGTAAACTGGGGGATTAAGTCCCCTTCAATCCTGAGGGTCCCTGGGGCCCACGCCCCTTTTTACACCACTCTGCAAATGCAGCTTCTGGTGCACTGCTGGTGGGGCAATGAGGTGGTTTTATTTTTAATTACGGGGGGCCACGTGGCCCCCCTGCCTGGCCACCTCTGGCCCCGGGGACCCCATCCCCCGGGGCCTGGCCACATCCTTGGGGATCGTGGGGGGGTCCCCAATTCCCCCACGGTCCCGCCGGCTCCCCGCCTCCTGTGGGAGCCGGCATTGCTTTTCCACACGGGGAGCTACTAAGATGCAGCTCTGTGTGTGGAAAAGCAATCTGGTTTGGTTTTTGGAAGAGAGAGCAGGTTCCCTGCTCTCTCTTTCAAAAACCAAACCATACTTTGCTATGACATAGCAAACAGCAGTGTCCCGGGGGACACTGCAGGAGCCGGCCGTGGGGGTGGCGGGCCCCAGAGCCATCACAGGCTCCAGGAGGGGGGCTGCACGGCCCCCCTCCCATTACATTGGCACAGCCCCATTGAGGTGTTGGTCCCCGGGGCTTGGGGGTCCGTAACGGACCCCCGGATTAACATAATTAGTGGAGGTGGTGGTCCCCGGGGCATGTGGGGGGGCTCGAGACCCCCACACAGGTATATGTATTTTTTTTTAAATGCCCCGGGGGTGGCGGGGGGGGCCATGAGCCCCCCCGCAAATAATTATAGAAAGCCCCGGGGGTGGCGGTCCCCAGGGCAGTGTGGGGGGGATTGGGCCCCCACACATTTTTTTGTATGCCCCCGGGACCTGGCCCACCCGGGGGCTTTAATTAAACAAAGCGTTTTTTTGGCACCCGAAATTCACGCTGGGCACGCGAATCTGGCCGTTTAAAAAAAAATGCTTTTTTGGGCCCTGGGGGTCCTTCTGGGACCACCTGAGCAGGCCTATGGGGTCAGGGTGTTTCTACCCTGCCCCCTTTTCTTGTTTTTCACATTTCTTTTTCTGTTTTCGTGTGCCTCGGTTTTACCGAGGCACAAGATGGCTGCCAACACTTCCTGGTTTGGAGTGTTGACAGGTAATTAGCATGAAGCTCGTGGTCGGGAGGGTGTGCGGATCCACAGCGGCCATAGATATCACTATCTTTAGTTCTTAATTTCTCAAAAACTACTGAACGGATTTACGCCATTTTTTAAAAGGTCACTTTCTGAGCCAAGCAGTACCTTTTGCCAAACTTGGTGTACTTCTGTTCAGCAGTTTTTACTATAACCGTGTCTAAACTTTCCTATGGGAAATTGATTTTTTGAACTCTATTTTTTTGATTTTCTCAGGAACTACTGAACGGATTTACACCATTTACAAAAAAGGTCTCTTTCTGAGCCAAGGGCTACCTTTTTGCAAAATTTGGTGTAATTCCGTTCAGCAGTTCGGGCTGTAGCCTGTTCCAAAATTTCCTATGGGAAATAACATGAAGAAAACGCGTTTTGGGACCCCCCTTTTTTCTTGGCCCCCGCTTGACGAATCACCCCCAAACTTTCAGGATAGGAGCTGACCTGGATAGAATTTTTTTTGGAGAATTTCGTGAAGATTCGTCAAACAACGCCAAAGTTATTAGCAAATCAAAAAATCCTTTTCCTATGGAAACTAGGTTCTAACTATAACTATATATATATATATATATATATATATATATTTCAGGATAGGAGCTGACCAGAGTGCCTCACCAGTTTTGTAAATTTCGCAAAGATTCGTCATCCGGCGCCAAAGTTATTGGGAAAAGAATTTTACAATTTTTCTATGGTAACTAGGTCCTAACTATAACTACCTACTGGCAACCGCCAGTAGGTAATATATATATATATCACTCGTGAACAAGGGAGCAAGTCCCAAAACGCATAGAGTGGTCCATTTTTTCAGAATAAATCTGTGCATTTGAAAGCTTGAAGAGTCCGTGGTTGCTGTAATTTTCGTATCCTGAAAAAATTCAGCTGTGGTGCATGTGCAGAGGTTCGCTTCCTCGCCACGGACCGCCATTGATAGAGGCGGAGAAAAGGTGGTTTTCGGTGTTTTCGGCACAGATGCATGAGCATTGATATATATATATATATATATATATATATATATATATGTATTACAGATTTCATCCATTGAGCAACAGGATATATCCAAGAACGGACACGGACCCAGATTCGGTGCAAGATGTTTTATCCCTCACCAGTCGCCATTACGCGTTTCGTGTAGATATATATATATATATATATATATATATATATATATATATATATATATATTATCTACTGGCGGTCGCCAGTAGATAGTTATAGTTACAACCTAGTTTCCATAGGAAATCTCAAAATTCTATTTTGAATAACTTTGGCGCCGGTTGACGAATCCTCGCGAAATTTTCAAAACTAATGGGGCGCTCCGTTCAGCTCCTACCCTGAAAGTCTCGGGGTGATTCGTCAAGCGGGGGCCGAGAAAAAGGGGGGGTCCCAAAACGTGTTTTCCCAATGCATTTTTCCATAGGACCTTTAGTCGCAGCTACAGCCCGAACGGCTGAACAGAATTACGTGAAATTTGGCAGAGAGGTAGCCATAAGGTCAAGGGAGTGCCTTTTGCAGGTCTGGTGTAAATCTGTTCAGTATTTCCTGAGAAAATAGCATTTAAAAGCATATCAATATCTATACGCGCGCACCGTGCGCGCACTGTGCGCGCACCCTGTCGTGCGCGAGCGCAATTCTGATTGGTTGTTAGATGTCGGTAAACATTCGAATCGGTCGAAACCAGGAAGTGTCGGCCGACATTTTGTCTCTCACAGTCTGAGGGGGTGAAAAAAAAAGGTGGAGAACGTGAAAAGGGGGCAGAGTGGACAGTTCCTGACCCCCTAGCCTTGGTCAGGGGGTCACAGAAGGACCCCCAAGGGCGAAAAAAACATTTGTTTTTTTTTTAAATGGCGAGGTGCGTGCACGTTGCGCGCACGGCAGAACCGTGGGTGCTCGGTGCGCGAAGCACACCGAGCGCCCGCAGCGCGCGCACGGTGCGCGCATGGTGAAAAACCTGAAAAAAAAATAATAAAATAAATACATAACTTAGCATTTAAAAAACCGTACAAATTCACTGAAAAAACCATAGGTTTCACACACGTTATAGTTACGAATTAGCATTTAAAAAACCTTGCAAATTCACTTAAAAAACCATAGGTTTCACACATGTTATAGTTAGCTGGACATTTCACTCGTAAAAAACCAATGAAATTCCCCCGTTAGTGCAGGCAACTATAACTCACGCGACCGCAATCCTCTGCTGATGACGTCAGATATTACATCACTGATGACATATGTGTCTTTATGAAAAATAAATATTTGTAACATATGTATAGCTAAAGATTAATGGAAGAAGACATGGGTAAATAAGTGTCTAAATACAGTGATGTAATATCTGACGTCATCAGCAGAGGATTGCGTGAGTTATAGGTGCCTGCACTAACTATAACGGGGGAATTTCATTGGTTTTTTACGAGTGAAATGTCCAGCTAACTATAACATGTGTGAAACCTATGGTTTTTTAAGTGAATTTGCAAGGTTTTTTAAATGCTAATTCGTAACTATAACGTGTGTGAAACCTATGGTTTTTTCAGTGAATATATATATATGTATATATGTATATATATATATATATATAGAGAGAGAGAGAGAGAGAGAGAGAGAGAAAGAGAGAGAGAGAGAGAAGCAGAGATAGAGAAACAGAGAGAGAGCAAGGGAACGAAAGAGAGATAAAGAGAAAGCGAAAAAATATTTATACAATAAATATATCTATATATATATATACACACACATATATAAATAATAATGTTTATTGTTTTACCTATGTATTTTCTCTTAAATGTATGAGAAGGAATAGATACAAGACTTTCAAAGTCCAGCACTTTCCCCAATGTTACTTACACTGGAGTGAAATAGAAAATCTGAGCCCTCCAAAGTCCAACACTTTCCCTACTGTTGCACAGGTTGGAGTGAGAACAGTAAACATGAGCCCTCCTAACTGCAACAACTTTCCTACTGTTGCTGAGGTTAGAATAGGAAGAGTAAATCTGATCCTTCCAAAGTCCAACACTTTCCCTCCTGTTGGTCAGGTTGGAGTGGAAAACAGTAAATCTGACCCGTCCAAAGTCCAACACTTTCCCTACTGTTGTTCAGATTGGGTAGGAATTGTGAATTTGGCCCCTCCAATTCTATTTGTTTTATTAAAAAAAATTTTTTAACAAAAATATGTTTTGTGAAATAATTTCAAAAGTTATTTAGTTTACATTTTATTTTGTCTTGAATATTTTTATTTTATTTGGAGTAATATTATTTGTAATACATTCTTTTTTAGAATGTTAACAATTTTCCTATGCATGTTTAGTTTTGTATACTTTTGAATAATAATGTTTTTAATGATTCTTATTAATCATAATTTTAATTCAATATTCATGTATATGTAATAGTTTTATTTCCATATTATGATTATTGTTTTGTTTACATTTTAGGGATACATATTTTTTTTAATGTTTTTATCATGTATTCATAGATTTTCTTTATTATATGCATATATGTTTCTAAAAACAATATTTTTCAAAGTGAACATATTTTTTCAATGTTCCTATATTTAATATTTTTAATTTATATACCCACCTATTTAATGAAAATATGTTGGTCCACTATAATTTTTGTAGTAAAAAATGTTGTACTTTACATAGAAAACTTGTAAAGTCGATGTTTGTGTCCTAGATGTTTTTTTTCGTGATGTTTAGTATTGCAGGATTTCTGATGCTGATATTTTGTCAGAGAATCCGCAAGAATATCCTGAATGCCCACCATATTTTAAAGATGGGTACCATTGCACTAGGGACGGCCACAAGTCAATGACATATGCAGCCTACCTTCCAGCTCACAGAGGAGCAGTTTGGAAGCAAAGCATCCCTCCACAGTTGCCACTGAAAATGCACATGCATAAATGCATACGGGAAAATTCATGGCTGTACAGCCATTTTGTTCTACTGTTCACAAGATGACAACCAGAAGTGGCAGCCAAAGAGCCAACCTCTAGATGAAGTAGGCTTTTCCAATCATTCTTGTTTAGCTAAGGGTGATGCCACTCGGCTGAACTGTGTTGTGGAATACTAGTAATGTCAGTTACCGTCTGACACAGGAACCGGGGTGTCCAGTATGTCTGTGTGTATATATATATATATATATATATATATATATACACATGTCATGAGTGGTGTAATATGTGATGTCATCAGCAGTGCATTGCGGGCGCGCGAGTTATAGTTAGCTGAACTAACTATAACGGTGGAATTTCAATGGTATTGTGCGAGTGAAATGTCCAGCTAACTATAACACCCCTGAAACCTATGTTTTTTTTCTGTGAATTTCTAAGGCTTTTTTAAATGCTAATTCCTAACTATAACGTGCCTTAAACCTATCGTTTTTTAAGTGAATTTCAAAGGCTTTTTAAATGCTAATTTCTAACTTTAACGAAACTGAAACCTATGGTTTTTTAAGTGAATTTCAAAGCTTTTTTAAATGTTAGTTTCTAACTATGTCTACAGAGGTAGGACATGTGAAGAAAGAAGAAAAAACACAGAAAGAAGAAAAAAAATTGCAGAAAGAAGCAACAGAAGTCCTCAAAGACGAAGAAAAGTGCAGGAAGAAGGATAACGTGCAGAAAGAACAAACAGAGGAGCAGAAAGAGTCTTCGTTGCAAAATCATCCTGTCCCCTCAACTTTTTCAGATGGGTACTGGTGGTAACTGACTCTGACTAACCAGTCCTAGAGCCAGTGCTATGTTAAAAGACACTTAGAATACAGTTAAAACACCTACATACACTAGGAAATACTCTGCGTTGGGGTACCCCTGTTATTAGCATGACCTCCTCTGTAAGCCCCTAGTATATAATAGGGCAGGTGGATTAAAACTACCTCTTAAAACAGGCCACAGGGCGTTTTTGCACACGTTAACTCAGGCCCCGTCCCCTCCCTTCACCACTGTGTAAACACGCCCTGTGTCCGTTTTTAGTTGGGAGATTAAGTTCATTTGAATCCTGAGGGTCCCTAGGGTCCAACTAGCCCACTAGGTACCTCCAGTAAGTGCCACAGAGCTGCGTTGCAGAGAGGTGTAAAAAGTGGCACGGCCTGGACCACCTCTCTGCAATGCAGCTCAGTGGCGCTTACTGGAAGCACTTGGTGGGCTAGTTAGCCCCCAGGGGCCCTCAGTATTGAAGGGAAATTATATCCCCAATTTAAAACGTGCCATAGTGCGTGTTTGCACACGTCACCTCAGGCCCCGTCCCCTCCCTTCACCACTGTGTAAACGCGCCCTGTGGCTGTTCTAAGTTGAGAGATTAAGTCCCCTTGAATCCTAAGGGTCCCTAGGGTCAAACTAGACCACTAGGTACCTCCAGTAAGCGCCACAGAGCTGCGTTGCAGAGAGGTGTAAAAAGGGGCTTGGCCTCAGAACACCTGTCTGCAGCGCAGCTCCCTGGCGCATACTGGAGATGCCTGTTGGGCTAGTTGGCCCTCAGGGACCCTCAGTATTGAAGAGGAATTAATTCCCCAACTTACAATTCGCCAGGGGGCGCGTTTGCAGAGTGCTGCAAGGAGGGGGCGTGGCCTCCGGCAAGATGCCAGTCTTTTATTTATTTTAATTTTTTAAGAAGGGGGGCTGTGTGGTTCCCCTTCTTATTCTAATTTATTGGCCCTGATGACACCATCCCCCAGGGCCTGTCTCCTAATTATATTTTTTTGACCCCAATCCCCAGGGCCGGCCACTGTTTTTTATTATTTTTAAAAAATATATATTTATAGACACACCCAGGACATGCTGGACAAACCATACGTACCTATCACCATGACGATTTGCGTGATATTCATTAAAAGGCGACTATGCATACAATGAATCCACGTGGAATGTATTTACACCACTAGTGAAGCTCTGACATGTCTGATGCCCTACCGTGCCTAATCCCGGTAGACACCCTTGTCGTTTATTTATACAAACATGGGTAGCTATTGACGGGCACGTTTAATACACATGCACACCAAGCCATTCAAAGGGGATTCGACAAAAATTCGACCAAAACTATGCAAGAAACCCCCCTCACGGTTAATAAAACACACATCCACTGCCGAATGTGTAATACTTTTTATTTTACTCTCTGGAAAGGGGACGAATATCACTTGAGAGTCACAGCGCGCTCCTGGCAGAGCCCGATGCTGTGTTACACCCACCATTGCCTGCTGAGTGCCACACACCTCTGTGTTGTATTCCACTAGCTAGTGCATATGCTATGACACTCTCTAGCCCATGTGCACTGTAAAACCACCCCGTGAATATGTCATGCCACACTTGTCTTCGCACGGGTTATATTGCCCCATCTAACGTGCCTTCCTCGATGCCTATGTTATAACGCACAGTGCTATGCCATACATATTACAATCTGGGATCCATATCTTTGTCACAGTGCATATGCAACATTACACTCCCCAGCACATATTTTATATTACAACTTTAGAGACTAGTTAGGTTACACAACACTGCCCTGTGCATATTACACTCCAAGGCGCATATTGCATAGCACACGCTAGTGCCTGTGCTATCTCGCGCTCTCCAATGAATCTGCAATTGCGCACAATGTATTGCATATTATATTTCACACCCGGTTCATCTTATATCACACTTTTTGGTGCATAGTTTATACCATACACTATATCTAGTTTTCATTTTCAATCGTGCTCTCAGGACTATGTTCTATATAACACTGTGTTCACCTACCCTTTTCACGGGCATTACATTTTGCGATAGGGGGTGGAGGGTCAGGGGGTGTTTCTTCCAAGTGAGCCCGGAGTCACAGTCACAAACGTCCTCTTCGTCCTGAATAAAAGCGAGATTATGCTGCATACTTGTTCATATTTTAAGTAGTTCGCACAGACACACGTTTTAAAAACAATAAAGTTCCTAATACCCGCCTTCTCTGAACAGTTACCTTGCTGCCCCATCCCCCTCCTCCCTATCCTCTGTTGTGTGAATCCATGGACTAGCCTCCTCCCTCCTGCCATGCATGGTCTGATGTGCTGCCACTGCCCTCAATTTAGTATGAAGTACCAGTCCACTCCTCCTGCCCTCCATTGCCCAATTCTATGCCCCATCATTGACCTCCTGCTTAAACTCTGTGCTTAGCTTGCTGCCCCTATTCTCCTTCCCCCTGCCCTCCGATGTCTTTGTGCATCCTTTTTGCCCACCATGTTCCATGGACCTGCCACTCCTATTTACTCTGAGTGTTCTGTTGAGCTGCCACTCCCCTCCCACCTGCCTAGCATTGTCAGATGACTGTAACCTGTCCCTGCCACCTCCACCCTGCCTGTCCACATGCCATGCCCCTATCCTCTTCCTCCTGTCCTACATGGTCCATTGTACTGCCACACCCTTCTGCCCTCCCTAGTCTGTTGTGCTGCAACTGCTCCTCCTGCTTGCCACGTGCGGTCTGTTGTGAGGCCCCTTCCCCTGAACTTTCTTGTCTGTGCACAGGTCCTGACCCTCCCTTCTATCCTCCATCGCCCTTTGTGCATGCCCCTGCACCCTCCTTCTTGCCCATCATAGCCATTGTGCTGCCACTAACCCTCCCACTTGCCATGCATGGTCTTCTGTGCTGCCATGGCCCCTCCCACCTTCCCTGTGTGGTCAGTTAGCTGCCCTTGACCCCCTCCCACCTTCCCTCCATGGTCTGTGTGTATGCCATCACAGTCTCAATGTTGCTCTTCATGGTGTGTCTTGCTTCTAGTGCCCATCCTGCCTGACCTCCATGGCTATCTTGCTGCTCCTGCCCTGCCCCCTTGCCCCCAGCCCTCTGTTTACATGTGCAGACCCCTACTCCCTCCCTCCTGGCTTGTCTGTTCCATTGTAATGCCCCAGATCCGTCCCTCCTGCCCTTTATGGTCTGTTATGCTGCAGCTTTCTCTCCTGTCTGTCCATTATGGTCAGCTAGCTACCATTGCCTCTTGCCCCTCTGTTCTCTGTTGTCCATGTGCATGGTCCTGTCCCCTCCCTCTTGCTTTCTATGAATTGTTGTGCTGCACTCCCGTCCCGCATGCCCTGTGTGGTGTATTGTGCTGCTGCAAACCCTGATGCCTGCCCTGCAGGGTCAGTTTGGTGCACCTCTCCATGTCCCTCCGGTCCTCTGTTATCCAAGTCCATGTCCCTACCCCATTTCCTTCCATGATCCAATGTACCATACTTGCGAACATTTTGAACTTGGTAAGAAGGAGATTTTGAAAGAAAACTGGGGTATTGATTTTCCCCTTTGAGTTACATTGAAAAAGAGGAGATTGTAGACAGGAGACAGATCAAATAAAGCCCATTTGAGCTTAAAAACATTGGAAGTTTCCTGGCTGAATCGGGTCTGTTGGCATGTATGGTTGTACTACCATTGCCTCTTCCTTCTGCCCACAATGGTCTATTACATTGCCACAGCCTCTCTTGCAAGTCCTGTATTGTTGGTTTGTTGCCCCAGCCCCCCTTTCCACTGCCCTCCATAGTCTGTTGTGCTGCCACGGCCCTTCCTGCCTGCTCAGTGTGGTTAAATTGTTGCCTTTGCACCCTCCTACCTGCCTTCAATTTTCAGAGTCCGTGCCCCTGGCCTCTGCCTCTCAACAGTATCCTAATGAACAACTAGATTGCTAACATTCTATATTTATTACAAAAGCGTGGAACACCTGACGTCATCTTGATGTAATCAAAACTGTAATACCTAGAGCATTTCCTTTAGAAATTACATATATCAGAGGGTCTTATTGGCATCAAAATTATGGTTAGTGCTCTAAAAGACTAAAATAAGGACATATTTTCTGAGTTTTCAAATAGCGACAAAGCACTTTTAAATTATTTGTTATCTTTATGTTTTTTTATCCAGTTGACCACTTGATTAAATGTTGCACTTAGGGGAGAGGATGTGGTGTTACTTCCAGAACTGCAGACTTTGCAACTGGGGAACCAGGTTGGAGTTTCTGCTTCAGCTCGACATTCTGTGATTCTGGTCAAATCACTTAGTCTCCCCATGTCTACAACCAAAATGAATTTGTTCTTGTGTGATGTAACCAATGCTCATGTAAAGCACTCCAATACCTGACAAGTCTGCACTATATAACACTGCAAAAACACAAAATAATAAGTGTTTTGCACACTTCTGTCATTGGGCTATATTTGGGCTACATCTGGGTGATTTTGGGCTACATTTGGGCTCTTTTGTCTCCGGTGGCCATCTTGGGAGATTTATTTGTTATGAAGTTTCCTAATTTCCTCATGTACTGCAGTCTGCTCAGTAGGAAATGCTTTCAGTTTTTTACTTTGATTCCATCATGAAGGAATTCAGATATGTCACACATTTGCCATAAATTCTGAATGTTAGCACTCTAGTTGCTAATTAGATCACTGTAGTAAAACTACTGTTCACCATGGAAGTCTGCTCCTGGTATTAAAAGTGCATGTTTCAGTCTGCATGTCAGAATTTTTTAATGAAATAGAAGAGGATTTGAGAAGTCACTCAAAATGTGCGCTCATTTTCTTTCTTCAGCATTAATCATAATTTCTATGGCAAAATGAACCCCCTCATTGTGTTCCTTTTTAAATTAAATGTTTTAAGTGTTACCAGTTTATTCCAATCAAGATGGCTTCAGGTGTGCCATACTTTTGTCATAATGAAGACAGTAAGCGCTCTAGTTGTTTTTAAGAACACTCTGCGACATTCTGTCATTGGGCTATATTTGGGCTACATCTGGGTGATTGTGGGCTACATTTGGGCTCTTTTGTCTCTGGTGGCCATCTTGGGAGATTTATTTGTTATGAAGTTTCCTAATTTCCTCATTTACTGCAGTCTCCTCAGTAGGAAATACTTTCAGTTTTTTACTTTGATTCCATCAAGAAGGCATTCAGATGTATCACACATTTGCCATAAATTCAGAATGTTAGCACTCTTTTTGCTCATTAGATCACTGTAGTAAAGCTACTGCTCACCAGGGAAAACTGCTGCTGGTATTGAAAGTGCATGTTTCAGTCTGCATGTCAGAATTTTTTAATGAAATAGAAGAGGATTTGAGAAGTCACTCAAAATGTGCCCTAATTTTTCTTTCTGCAGCACTAATCATACTTTTTATGGAAAAATGAACCCCCTCATTTTGTTCCTGTTTAAATTAAATGTTTTAAGAGTTGCCACTTTAATCCAAGCAAGATGGCTTCAGGTGTGCCATATGTTTATCATAAGTAGGACTGTTAGCGCTCTAGTTGTTCTTTGGAACACTCTGGGAAGCTGCAGTAGAACACAAAGGAATCAACTGACAGTCTCTGCCCTTGCTGGATGTACATGTTTTACTGAGAATGTCAGACTTCATTCTCACATGACTGAGAAAGATAATGTGAATTTACAGAAAATAAGCTCTCAGTTTAGCTTATAGATCACCTTCCAAACCTCTGTGGGAAAAGCATGAGAAAATATTTTTCTCTCAATCAT
This sequence comes from Triturus cristatus, assembly GCF_964204655.1. Lineage (NCBI taxonomy): Eukaryota > Metazoa > Chordata > Amphibia > Caudata > Salamandridae > Triturus > Triturus cristatus. The sequence goes on from NC_140589.1 coordinate 1,639,063,633, forward strand.
GATATCCCAGCAGAAGGCTTTTTCACTTGGTGAAATCACCTTAGAACATACCACAATTCCTAAAATGAGTATGGTACCATCAACAAATGATTTATAATGTAACTAAAGTCTTAAAACCTTCTATTAACTGCAATGCTTTTTAATGAGGTGCTATCATGTATATTGGTCCCAAGATGGCTGCCAACACTTCTTGGATGAAGTGCTGACAGCCAATCAGATCTCAGGGTGAGATGTGTGGTTAGGCTCCGCCCACATATATATATGATTTTACTTTTGATTTTCTCAGGAACTACTGAACAGATTGACACCAGACCTGCAAAAGGCACTTCCCTGACCTGAGGACCTCCTCTCTGCCAAATTTCAAGTAATTCTGTTCAGCCGTTCGGGCTGTACCTTGGACTAAAGGTCCCTATGGAAAATTGCACGGGGAAAACGCGTTTTGGGACCCCCCTTTTTTCTCAGCCCCCGCTTGACGAATCCCCCCAAGACTTTCAGGGTAGGAGCGGAGCGGAGCGCCCCACCTATTTTGAAAATTTCGCGAGGATTCGTCAACTGGCGCCAAAGTTATTCCAAATAGAATGTTGCGGATTTCCTATGGAAACACGGACCTAACTATAACTATCTACTGGCGACCGCCAGTAGATTATATATATATATATATATATATATATATATATATATATATATATATATATATATATATATATATATATAGTATTCAAATAGTGATTTGAGGGATAGCTGGTTTCTAGTAGAGAATATAGTCTGTTATAACATCATGAAATTTGTCTTCAACTGTTCCCTGTAGTGGAGCAGTGTTGTGGTAGTCCTCGTGGATATGAGGACATTGTTTCAGATCCTAGGTGCATGGATGGAGAAGGTCTGTTCCCTTGTTTTTAATTCTCCAGTCTGATGGAGCTCTGGCTCCAGGTATGCTATGAGTCACCAGAGATGGTGAGTTTCAGTGTCCAATCACACTCCTTGTCCATGATTCTTCTCAGTGAGACCTATCCTTGATCTGGGCCTGTCCCAGGACAGAACCTCAAGGCAAATTCCTTAAACACAGCGCTACCATGGTGGGGACTGGATCCTGTCTTATGTGGAGGGGACCAGAACTGCATTAGAAGACAGGCTGTCGCACTGGGGATGCTTGAGCAAACCAGCTGGTCCCTCTCAATCTTGCAGATCAGATATAGAGGACTAGTGGAGAACTGATGGGTTATCTTATTCTGCCCGCTTTTACCTAACCTGAGGTATGCTGAATGGAAGTAGAGATGCAAAAATCAAGGCAGAAATGGTGAGAGCCTTGGGAAGAGGTGCAGATGGGTGAATCTGCATGGGGACTGTGACACATCCCTCAGAAGATAAATATCCACATAGGAGACAAGCCTTAACATAAAATAAATTCTATCATGTGAAAGTAGAGTACAAGTGTGAAATATGGTGTAAAGCTGCAGAGTAAGAGAAAACATCTACAGAAACACAATAGTAAGTGTGGGCAATAACCCCATTATAATGGCTCCTATTGTATTGTATTATGTTTAATTTGTGAATATTAGATGGTGCTAGCATGTCACCTTTCCACCCGTTTGCAGTGCTGAGTCTGCCATGTGTTGATTTCCGACTGGGGTTACTATTATTAGTGATGAATGGTTTCTGGTTCCATAAGGGTAATGGTGCCACTGGCTTGATCAGGTTTGTGGGTCTATCCCTCTTGATCAGAAAGGATTGTTCAATGCGTGGACAGCTTAGTTTGGGAAGACTTCATAGAATGGCGTAGTTCTCATATTTTTCTTGAAGTTAGTAAACTGAGGTGACACTCTCAATTTTGGGCCTAATGCTTTCCTTTAAGACATTAACTTTTTCCTTTGTAGATTTGTCTACATTTGCTCCCTCTAAAACTAACCTGGTGGACTTTTCTAAAGCTGGTGAACCTGAGAGGTGGGAACGATTGCAGTGGGGGCCAGTCTCTGGCGATAACACATTGCTATCCATTGATAGGACACTTAGGGGCCGATTCTGATCCTGGAAAAATATTCCCCGTACGAATCGTATCTGGATTTTTTACCGTACGAATCGTACAAGTCCCGTACAAACTGGAAGTACGATTCGTATGTGAAAAAGTCCATACGAATCGCATTGGGTAAATTCCCCGACACGTCCTCGGGTCGGAAAAGGTGTCCGACACGTCCCCGGACATTTTTACGTCCGAATCTGAAAACTGAAGTCCGAGCGCGCAAGTACGATTCCTACCGTCCGTCCGATTGTACAACCGTATGGTAAAAAGACCGTCCGGAGCGAACTCCTATAGCAACCATGGCGACGTCCAAACAGGTGCCCGGTACGCGCCGAACAACCCCCCCATCCCCCCGTATGTACGCGCCGTCCCCCCCACAGCCCCGCGGATGTACGCGCCGTACCCCCACCCCCGTAGGTACGGCACGTACCCCCACCCGTGTATGTACGACACGTACCCCCACCCGTGTATGTACGACACGTACCCCCACCCCCGTAGGTACGGTGCGGACCCCCACCCGTGTATGTACGACACGTATCCCCACCCGTGTATGTACGACACGTTCCCCCACCCGTGTATGTACGACACGTACCCCCACCCGTGTATGTACGACACGTACCCCCACCCATGTAGCGCTGGGGGTCCGCACCGTACCTACGGGGGTGGGGGTACGTGCCGTACATACACGGGTGGGGGTACGTGTCGACGTGGGTCCCGTGCTCACTACACCACTGGATTCCAGCTAGCCTGGCTGATGAATGGTGATGCCCTGAAACGGGTCCCAGGATGCTTGTTTCCGGGGCTGGGAGGATCTGGCTTGGCAGTTCGGGCTGGACTGTTCCCATTGGAGCAGGGTCAAGACTGATTTGTATATGGCTGAGTCCAAACTGGGGTGGTGTGGTGAGCAAAAGAATGGTGGATTAAACCCAGATTCTTGTGACTGGGGGTGAATGTTTGCATTGTTTGGATGCAGCCATCCCAGAGTTAGCATTTACCGCGAGGTTATAATGCACTTAAGAGTATATGGTTTAACTGCATCCACAAAGAGCCACAGAGAATAGACTCTGAGAGCTGCAGAGGGGCCCTGCTCAGGCAGAGGCACCCCCTCACATGGAAACCAAGCACCCTGCCCTTGGGATTGATAGGGCCTGCCTTAGGGTGATTGATAGGTTTATATGTGTGTGTATGGTGAGATATAGGGAACCTATATCTCTGTGAGGAGTGCTAACACTACCTCACCCAGGCTGAAGTAGCAGGCCTGTGGTGTCAGATTTAGTCTGCTTCCCAGGGGTGGCATAATACATGCTTCAACCCCTGGTAGGCCTGTGAAGTACCTATGCCCTTGGTACCTAAGGTACCATATACTAGGGGCTCATAAGGTACCACAGTATCCAATCACTAGTGCATCTAGTATGCACTCCATGTCATTTAAGGGAGTAAGCAGATAGGCTGGGGTCCTGGATAGCAGGATCCCAGCCAGACTAGTCAAAATCCATCCAAACTCCAAGAAAAAAGTGGGGGCAACCATGCAGTCAGATTCCACCTTCCTACATAACCCCCTCCCCAAACGAAAGGAGATAAGGCTAACCTTGTCCAGAGAAGCCTTTATTTCCTGAGTGGCCATATAAGGAAGAACCTGCACTAGCATGGTTGCTCCCTGTCTCATGGTCCACCTGGGAAATTCTACCCCAAGGGGTTCTAGAGTTTCTCCAAAGTCTAGGGAAATTACGTGTATTGTGTTTTGGTACAGAAGCAGGCTGGTAGGGTGTCTGAGTCTGGAAGTGAGGCCCTATTTGGGGTGGTCTCAACTTCCTCAGAACACTGGTCACCATGGAAGCTTTTCTGTCCATGACTGTGTCATATCTGGCCCTAAGGGTCAACCTCTGGCTGCCTACAGCTGGGGGTTGGGTCCCTCTGGTTGGATTAGTGGAGGGCATTGGAATGTTTGGGGCGACTATGACCTAGGTCTCCCTGTGCCCAACAGAGTCCATCTGTGGGATACCTGTACCTAGGGGTAAGGGGGATCCCTCAGTATGTAGAAGAATATTCACATGGCTAGAACTACTCTGCTGGGTGTTCCTAATCTGTGGATGAGGGGGTTCCTCCGGACAGGGGCCCACTAAGGGTCACAGGTCAGCCCTGGGCTGACTGTGGTAGGGTAGAGAGGGGCAGGATACCTGCTCCAGACTGGGTACCACCTTGGAAGGATCCCCTGCCATCAGAGATGTGGCCTGGACAGGCCTGACCACCTCTGGGACAGTTACTTCACAAGGGGCAGGATCAGTTCCCTTAGAGAGTTGACCCTTACCTTTAGTCTGGTGGGGGGGGAACTGTTCCTCACCCCCTATGCTCTCTGTTTGTGTGGAGTGATCCAGTGTTTCAGGCTTCACCCTCCTTAATTTCTCCTGGGGTGGAGGTGAGGCCCTCAGGGTCTCATCCACTCTCTCAGGGATGCCTAACATTCTTAAATGGGCATTGTGATCCACCTCAGCCCAGGCTGAGATTTCCAGATCATTCCCCATTAGACAATCTACAGGCAAGGTTGGGGACACTGACACTCTCTTTGGGCCAGTGACCCCTCCCCAGCTGAGATTTACCACTGCCATGGGATGGTCTGTCCTAATTCTATCAATATTGGTCACCTGGTATCTAAACTCAGGTAAACGCTGTTCTAGGGGCACTAGTCTCCTTGTCACCATGGTGATACTAGCACCTGTGTCCCTGTAGGCCACAGCCTTCTGACCATTGATCATGGGCTCTTGTCTGTACCTGCCCAAAATATTGGGACTCATGGTAAAGTTGGCAAACCCCATGCCACCATCACAGACTAGAGTTGCTTGTGTAGGGGACCTGGTTAGGCCAGAGTCCACCTGAGTTCCCCAAGTTTTTGGGTGCACTCCCACCTGGGGGATTACTACTGGTAGTAACAGGAGGTGTTGGAGCTGCAATGGGAGGAACATTTTCTTTATTGCCATTCTTTGGACAGCCGGAGTCAGTTTTCCAGTGGCCAGGTTGTTTGCACACATGGCAATATGGTTTCTTATTAGAAGAGGAAGGATTTTGGGACCCACCCCCAGAACTGGATTTTTGGGGCCCTTCAGAGGGCTTTTCTGTTTTATTATCCCCACCTTTCTCTTTGGGCTTAGTGGAATCTTTCTTCTGGTCACCACCTTGGTTCTTGGGCCTCACCCTGGTTCTGACCCATTTGTCTGCCTTCTTTCCCAATTCTTGGGGAGAGGTCAGATCAGAGTCCACCAGGTACTGGTGTAAGAGCTGGTTTTGACAATTGTTAAGGATCTGCTCTCTCATAATCAAATTATACAATCCTTTAAAGTCAGTTGCTCTACTGCCAATTATTCAACCCTCCAGAGCCTTGGTAGCACAATCTACAAAGTCCACCCAGTCCTTTGTCTGTGCCTTCTGGTTATGTCTGAACTTCAACCTGTACTGCTCAGTGGTTAAGCCAAACCCATCTATTAATGCACTCTTCAGGACTTCATAATCATCAGCATCCTCTTCTCCAACGGTGAGGAGCTTGTCTCTGCCTTTATCTGAAAAGGAGGGCCACAACATTGCTTCCCACTGCTTTTGAAGGACCTGTTGTACTCTACAGGCCCTTTCCATAGCAGTTATCCATTTGTGGATATCATCCCCATTCTGGTAGGGAGGATCAACCTTGGACAGGTTCCTATGGTCTGGAAGGTAATCTCTGACTCTAGGGACACTGTTGCTGGCACCAGGGGTTTCTTTACCCTCTCTTCTAGAAGCTCTCTGGAGCTCAAAGGCTTCCTTATCTAATGCCAACTGCTTGGTTTTGAGGGCAAATCTTGCTTCCTCATACTGCAGCAGTTTGTACATTCTTTCAGAGGAGGTTTCCCTTCTAGGAAGGTATAAGTTCCTCTGCCGGACAGATTCTCTGCCAGAGTGATAGGAGTGGTCAGATTCCCTTGAAGGGGATCTAGGCCTCTCCTCCACTTTGTCAGTTCTCTTAGGGAGCATTCTTCTGTCCTTTACAGATCCCTGTGGATCTGGCCCTTCAACCACAGAGCCCTGGTCATCTTGATTTTCATCATCCGACCCAGAGACTATGATTGACCCACCCCCTGATTCAGACCTGTCAGCTCCTAGAGCTAATCTAAGATCATCTGTAGTTAGAAGATCTATCAGGTGTAGTGTGGAGGGACTCTGTCCTATCCTCAGGTGCCTTGCAGCACACATGGCTTTCAAGTCAAAGAAAGTCAAGTCCTTATACTGAGGTTGGGTGGACCCACTGGCTCCAGCCCTTAAGAACATTCTAGTGTTGTGCAGTGTATACTACCTACACTAGTTTGTGGCCTACTGATCCTAGCTTGAGCTGTAGAAAGGGTGTGCTATCCCTTGACACACAGCTCTAAGTTCAGTAGAACTTATTGACACTAAGCTTGACTTTATAAGTACCTTGAGTACCTTTAGTGGTTTTCAGTTAGTAATTCAAATAGAGATTTTCTGGTAAAACAATGGCAAGCTGGAATCCCACCGCTGCCACCAATGTGAGAAGTTGGCCTGGCATATGCTGGTCACTAGTTAAAGTGGCCACCTTGCACCAGTCCAATTCTACTCTTATGGTAGATAGGTTTAAGACAACCTTTTAAAGAAAGCTATCCTAGTGGTAGCTGTGGAGAGCAGCCTTCAGGCTAAGTCTCTAGAGGAATGTAAAGCAGCTTGTTTTACCTTATAGTCTCTTGAATTACCAAATGAAAGGACACCACACAGGTATATATATAAAATATATATGTATTTATTTCTAACACACTCTACTAATCTCTTTATGAGATTAGAAGTCAGGAACATATGCAAAAATCAACAGTTCACAACAAGTTAAGCACTTATATGGCTGGGGCCCTAGGGGCGTACCAGACCATATACTAAAAAAGAGGTATAAGAATATCGACTTACGAGGGGACAAGGCCTAGGGCCTGTAGAAGCGCTGGGGCCTCACTAATCCACCCAAGGCAGGTAAGTAAAGGACCCACGGGAGACGCATGCAGTGTGAGAACACAGCCGCGGATCCCAATAGACTTCAATGGAGCAAGTCGCCGTTGGAATTTCAAAGTTTTAGGATACTTCGGGAGAGTCTACAAGCAAGTCACTTACAGGGTAAGTAGTTCTAGAGCCAACACACACAGGAGCACCGTAGTGCTGGAGTTACCTCACCCAGGGAAGCCGGATGCATAGGTGCCTTTTGGTGTCAGGTCGCGGCGTCGTTTTCAATGGGAGCCAAAGAAGACTTGCTGCTTGTGAAGACAGGAGAAGTGTCCAGTGGAATCCAAGGATGGATTCAGAAGAAAGAAGACCTGAAAGCAGAGGAGACAGTGTTCAAAGTCACTTGCCAGTGACCCGGGCCCAGGAAGATGGATGCCCACAGTCGTCGGGTGATTTCAGGTGATCACAGGTGTCTTGACTCTTCAGCTACGAGGTCCAGGAGGTGTCAACAACAACCAGGAGCTGGATTCAGTGTGTCGCACAAAGTCTGCAGTTTACTGAGGTGTCAGCAACCGGATTGGAGCCAACAAGCCTTGGCAACAGCAAGTCTTGTGGAAAGTGAAGAAAGTCAGAGGTGCAGACCAGCAAGGTCTGAGGGACTCACCCAGCAAAGGTAAGTCAGGGCAGGCCTGGAGCAACCCGGGGATTCCTTTGGTTCTGTAGAAAAGTCTTCAGGGGACCCACAAGCCAGCTGGCAAGGGATCACAAAGACGCCTTGGGAGGATTCACTTCACAGGAGCCCACGGTCACTCGGGACAAGGTAGGCCTCTGATTTTCGGTAGAAATCCTGCTGGGGGCTTGGACCACACGTGGTCCAATGTACAAGTTTGTAGAACGTCGTAAAGAGATTGCACTCGAAAATAGTGCACGGTACCCATGTATTGCTGTTCCTCGTCACTCGTGAGGTCCACTTGCCTCAGCTTCACTGGGGACTCATGATGACCTTGGAGAAGTCAGGAATTCCACTTCTGAGGCTGCAGGGACTTCGGACTCCGGAAGGAGCGGGAAAGTTTGCGACTGTTGATTCAAAGTTTTTGGTGCCTGCCAAGCAGGGGAGTCACTCCTTGACTCCAAGGGAGATTCTTCAGTCTTCCAGAGGTAGTGGAACGTCAAAGGTCCATGACTCTTCTTCAGAGCATCGTCCAGGGATATCTAGTTTGCAATGACAAGAGTTCCCTAACTTATACTAGAAGGAACCCTCCTATGGGAGGGTCAGGGGAGTGGGTGGCTACATCCACTTCCCTTTGTCGAGTTTCACTCTAGAGCAGGGGCAGGTAGCCCCTGAACCGGTTTGAGCTGGCATATGCACAGAGGAGCCTACTGCTACCCCAGTGCAGGACTTCAAAGCACTCTAGGAGTGCACCCACCCAGCCCCAATACACTAAAACCTGTCTGGAAGGTGGTGACACCTCCCTGTGACAGGATGCCTATTGTTGGTTCTCCTCCACTGTGAGTTTCGGTCAGCAGCAGGAGGGCAGCCCAGTGTCTGTGCTGGTGGCATCCATTTTGTGATGCCAGGGCTCTTCAGGATTCTACCGTGTTTCCACAGTAGGTACATGTCTATCCCTCTAGAAGGGTGGGATCATACTCCCACACCTGTTACTGGTGTGGGGGTATGATTCCAAAGCGTTTGACACCAAACACGACATGTTTTGATACAGCCATCCCAGAGTTAGCATTTACCGCGAGGTTATAATGCACTTAAGAGTATATGGCTTAACCGCATCCACAAACAGCCACAGAGAATAGACTCTGAGAGCTACAGAGGGGCCCTGCTCAGGCAGAGGCACCCCCTCACATGGAAACCAAGCACCCTGCCCTCAGGATTGATAGGGCCTGCCTTAGGGGTGACTGATAGGTTTATATGTGTGTGTATGGTGAGATATAGGGAACCTATATCTCTATGAGGAGTGCTAACACTACCTCACCCAGGCTGCAGTAGCAGGCCTGTGGTGTCAGATTTAGTCTGCTTCCCAGGGGTGGCAAAGTACATGCTTCAACCCCTGGTAGGCCTGTGAAGTACCTATGCCCTTGGTACCTAAGGTACCATATACTAGGGGCTCATAAGGTACCACCGTATCCAATCACTAGTGCATCTAGTATGCACTCCATGTCATTTAAGGGAGTAAGCAGATAGGCTGGGTTCCTGGATAGCAAGATCCCAGCCAGACTAGTCAAAAACCATCCAAACACCAGGAAAAAAGTGGGGGCAACCATGCAGTCAGATTCCACCTTCCTACAATCTGTGACAAAGAACTGTCTAATCATTTATGTAAATGTAATGCTATGTTAACAAAATGTAATAAAAACAATTCACAAAATTAAAGATCTAAGACAAGTATAACCCCAAAGTTTTCTCTTTGCCATTGGGTGGGGACAGGCTTTGTCCCCGGAGCTTGAGGCCAGTTCAATAGGATTGGGTTCCTGAAGTAATCTAAAATCACAAAGACCTCTCAACTTGAACCATTCTATAATCAGATGTATTTGTTTTATTTTTATTCGACTCATTTGTAAGGTGTATGAATCATCCCCAGGGGGATCTCTCGGCACCCGAGAAGGGGGCAGATGTAAGAGGAGTACAATATTCACTTCTTAAAATACTTTTTAAACTGTGGAAAGTTTAGGCAAGCACGAATATGTTCAGGGAGCTCGTTCCAATGTTTGGGGGCCAGATAAGAAAACGCACGACCTCACATTTTGACTTTCCTAATTCTCCTGCAACAGAGCAGGCTGCGATTACTGGATCTAAGTAGTCACCCCGGTTGATAGCGTTCAATCTTTTTAGCCAGATAGGCCGGGCCCATACCGTGCAGGGACTTAAAGACCAGGCAGAGTAGCTTAAAAATGGCTTACAGGAAGCCAGTGTAAAAGACGCAGGAGAGGGCGGGAGGGGGTTCGGGCTAGTTTGTTAAGGGCAAGACGCCACCTGCATCTTGGATAGCAGTTCTTCCCTAATTCATACCAATAAGGAATTGCCATAATCAAGGCGACTAATAAGGAGCGACTGGATGAGGGTCTTTCTAGCGTTCAATGGGATCCAGGGAAAGATCTTAGGGGCATATCAGCAACAACCAGCGATAATTATCGCTAAGCGCACTTAGCGCTATGATAATTATCGCCGGCTAGCGTGGATTTTTATCGCTGAGATAGCGTGCTATCAGCAACGCTTATCTCAAAAGCGATAAAAATCCTAGCGCTAACTGCCAAATGTGTGATTATCGCTGGAAACCCAGCGATAATCCCACGAAGTTTGGCGATAGCTTGCTGATAGGGCCTCACATACTTAGCCATGATATCCACCTTCCATAGGATATCATGACTAAGTCAGTTTCAAAGCAGGCGTAAGGAAAGTAGCGATAACAGAGGTTATCGCTACTTTTGCTGTCTCTTTGCTGCTTTGCGTGAGGCTTGATAATAGGAGAAATGTCGCTTAGCGACATTTCTCCCGTCATCCTGGGGAGGAACGCCCACTTTGCATCTCATTAGAGACGCAAAGATGGGCGTTAAGGGAAATGGAGATAATGCAAGGTTTCACGCGATAGCGTGACCTTGCAGATAAGGCGATAAAATTATCGCCGCTTTTAGTCCGAAAAAAAAGACGCAAAAGCGGCGATAATTTTTTAACGCCTGCTTGTTGATATGCTCCTTACTGAGTAACCGCAAGGTCCCGTGACAGGTACCTGCGAGAGTTTTCACCTGTTCCTCCATTGAAAGCTTATTATCTATTCTGACCCCTAGGTTCTTAGCCCACCCTCTAGGGGGAGGTGCTTCTCCTAATTCTGTTGGCCACCAGTCAGTGCTCCACAGCTCTTCTGCCTTTCGCTTGAATTCAGAGAATGGAGAGTGTTCTGCAGGACCTACCACATTTGAGATACCACAGTGTTTGTGGAGATCTTTATACTAAAAGTGCTTCAACTTCAAAAGATGAAAATGTGTTGCCTTATCGTGGTAGCAGATAGCATTTTTTGCTTTACAGAAACAAACCCAAAAAGAAAGGCTTTTTACTGAAAAACAAATACTCAGTGATCGTGAAGCTGTGGTAATTTTCTCACAGGTTGTAAGAGTCATTGTTTTTTTTACTTTTTGCAACTGCCATGGTTTACTACTTGAGCTGACTCTGCCATCTAAAAGGTTTCCAATATAGAAAGATCGGCTTTACCACAGGCCACATGTATCTGTTGGACAAAGTTGTTAACAATGTAGAGCAGAGGCACAGAGACAAAATTTTGACAATTCTGATTTGTGCACTGTGCAACAAGAGTAATGAAGTTAGTTAACCATCTAAGGGTCGAACCTATCACCCCGCTCATGTTTAAAGTCTGTCTAGGGCAGAGGTCTTCAAACTGGGGGGCAGGCCCCCCTAGGGGGGCCTCAAGTGATCCCAGGGGAGGGTGCCAGGCTCTGGCCAGAAGAAACATAAAGCTTTGTTTTCAGCCCAAAAAAATGAGCGGCAGTCTGTAATGGGCCATCAGTAACATCCTTTGCCATTTAAATCCTGGCTGGAAGAAGGTGTCAAAAGGGAAAGGACTCCAAGTTTTCTCCCAAACCCCCACTACCATTCAAATAATCACACTGTGGATACTTTTACACATTAGTAAGGCCTGCCTCACCAGAATATTATGTTTGGAAAACATGTATTGTTTGCATTTCTAAAACAGTGGCAGAACTTAGCTGCAGTGTTTAAATAAGTCTAGACATATTCAAACACTGCAAGTTTAATAGCATAACTGTGAAAATATTTGAGGGGGAGAGGGGGGCCAGCGATTTATTTTTCAACACTTGAGGGGGTGGCAGAATTAAAAAGTTTGAAGACCACTGGTCTAGGGGGATCTTGTGGTCAAATGTGCTGCAGATCGGGTAACTGCAGGATTCCCAGGTGTTCCTATTTAATGATAAAAAGAACGTCCTCTTTAATGTTGACCGGGGTGCTCTCTGTGCCTTGAGTGCATGAGGCTCAAGTGTCTGACATGGTGCAATTCCTTGGCTTTCATGAGCTTTTGCAGTTTTTGGGAGATTTCCCTTATCAACGTTTGCTAGGTTGGTTGGTGGAAACAAACATTTTGGAGCAGTTAGCATCTACAGCATGGGATAAAGGTTGTATGTTTGTAGGGACCAAGGACTAATCTGTGTTTGCTGACACATTCATGACTTTTGTGATGTTCAGAAGCTGAATGGTTATGTTGGCTGCTGATCCTGTGTCCAATAGAACAACAGATCTTTTCTTCAGACTCTGCCTTGAACAGTTAGGTTTGTGTCATGGTTTAAAGTAAATATTATTGACTACGTTGGCGTGCTAATGGATGGTTGGAGTGTTGCCCTTGGACTAATATGAAAGAAAATGATCTTATCATGAAAGAGAAAATGGAAGTCTTCTGTTTCTTGCTACTGAACTGTCAATGGTTCACCCACTCAGTTGTTTGCCTCAACATGCCTAAGAATCTTTCATGTGTTATTTAGGAATCTGCTAATGCACTTCAGGATTATGAATCCTGGGTTGTACCACTTGCTAGTTATATTGTACTGTAGTTTTGCACTTGTGTGAGGAGATCCTGCAAATTGAAGGAACTATTGATGCGTCCAACGCACTCGCTAAGATCGATTCAGGGTTAGAATCAAAGAGTTAGATGACACATGACCCATATGTTGGAAGCATTGCAGAATCAGGGCTAAGTTTATTGCCTTCCTTACTGTCAGGACAGTCTGTGTTGCTGAATGTTGATGGGGCTGCTGAAAAGGGGTTATAAAGATGGGAGGATTAGCCATTCTAAAATTGTGACTTCACTTCTAAAGTGGACATATCAATGTTACAGCACAGGACTAGGTGCAGTGTGTGTCTTGCCCAATTTATTTATTATGATTGGAGCGGATTTGCTGATATTTGTTTCTAAGCTTACACTTTTGTCTGTTACTTTTGAGGAAAGTTTATTTTGCCATTTTGGAACCACAGAACTCCCCCGCTGGTTGAGGATGGTATCAGGAGAATCTCCTCCATGCAGTTCATATGATACTCTGGTTTCCTGTAGCTGAAAAAGAGCATTAAAGAGCTGTTGGGCCTAACGTGACAGCACATAGTCAAATTAGGTGTATGATTCACTCAAGACTACAGCATAGGTAAACATAAAACAAGCACTGGTACAGACAAAGGCCTAGCTTACATTTTGAGACCTTTCATAATAAGCCTTCTGCAGTAAAACAAAAAATTCCAACAAAAAACTTTGATTTTCACATGCAATGCATCTGTGAGATAAATAATGTGATCTGTTATGGTTTAGTGTACTTTTCAGCTGAAAAATAGTCCCACATGCATGGCAATCCAAACACTCCATAGTAAGCAGAGCGATACCTCAAACAACCAATGGCATGAGGTGACAGAGAAATTCGCCCCTCATGCGGAGCCAATGCCTACTCTACGTGTATGTTAAAGAATTGACAACAACAGGTCTTGCAGAAATCTTCCTGTAAATATGCCCCACAGTTTCAAGCATGTGTATAAGACATCCCTCTTAGGGTTTTAATAACCCACATTTGTATGCAGTCCCAGTTCCACATCAATAGCATGCCCAACCAAGATGCTTAGCTACTCCAGTGTTTTGGGTCGCTAATTAAAAGCACAGGGCTTTATCACTTGAAAGGGTGCAGACTTGTTTCTTGCTCCTCATCACACTAAGAGTACCACCGTCATGCACAAAAGTGCACACTGTCCAAGAATGTTCCTCTCCTCCTGTTCACAGAGTGGCTTTGTCAGTCTCTATGATGTAACAGAGTGCCTACAATTTCACAGGGAGGTTAAGGTCTCCACACTGCTGGTCTAGGTACAGGGGTTAGGTGGGGCCGGATGGTAAATTCATACTGTACAACCTTGCAAACACCGCATGGCACTCCACCAGAGTACACAATCTACCATTTACTACACATCAAAGAAAAGCTTACAGTTACTGTGTATTCCCTGAACTCTTTCCTTGACCCTCTTTGAAAGAAATGTTTCAACTTAGTGAATGATCTGACTGACATATATGGTAAGCATTACCTGGAGCACTCCCCCATGTGTCCATTGAAAGTCACAAGAGCACGCATTGCGCTTCAGTGTCCCCTAGTGTTCTCCCAATAGCCACTATTTGGGTAATATTACCTGAACCAGAGAGGGATGACTGATAAGAAGCCATGTCAAGGAGAAGGTATACACAGCGGCAGTTCCTGAAATGGAAATATAGAAGTTCCAGTACTCACTATTCCAGAGCATTTGCTTGCAACAGATAAGTGCTCACACTCTCCCATTAAAAGTACTGTTCCTCTGCTGAGAAGTGCAGGTGATCTCATGTTCAAATTAAAGAAGTGCAGGTATTCAGTGCCTCCCTATTTAAAGCAATGTATCCTGTATTGCAGAGCCTGTGTGTATACTTACTAGGAACTTAGCATGTGCTTAATTTGAACAGGTGCTTCCTGGTGGGCCCACTGGCACTCATCTCTGGGACCAGCACTTATTTTTCCTTATCAGACTGATCGTGGAGCAACAGAGGGAAAAACACACAAAGGGGCAAGAATTAGGAAGAGAAGACCATCGCATAGGGAGAAAGCCTGAACCTGCAGAAGTGAGATAAAGAGACATAATGTGTCTGATAGTCGACAGAAGAGCCAGGAGGTCGATTCAAGTCTAAGCAGCTTTTGTATTCGGTGCGCCGACATTTAATTGCCCCAGCCATGGGTTTCTGAGCAGAGCTTTGGGCACCTAAACTCATTCTATTACAAATTAAGTGCTGACCTTCTCTCCGGGTCATCTATGCAAGTACTGGGTTGCCCCGCTGGGTGCCCCTTGGCTAGACAGGTCGGTTTAGTACATGCTATAAATACAAATGAACTAAAAAAAGAAGCTGAATTATCTAATGATGTAAACATGACTGGACGTGCTCTGATGGATGCAGGCTGTGTGTAAAGAAACTGGTTGGAATTTTGATTGACTTTAGCGTAGTAATGGATTTGTATCTGATGAAGGGCTTGATGGATTACTACGGAAATAGCAATGTTTATAGATCTATGAAAATAGCCTGAATTAAAAACACCCAGAACCTGCGGCGCGAGCTATTCGTACACTTCACAGAGCCCCGCTCAGCTGGCAGACACTGAAAATAGGGTTATAACAAATAA
The DNA here is from genome assembly GCF_964204655.1 of Triturus cristatus. Lineage (NCBI taxonomy): Eukaryota > Metazoa > Chordata > Amphibia > Caudata > Salamandridae > Triturus > Triturus cristatus. The sequence goes on from NC_140589.1 coordinate 1,639,078,814, forward strand.
AAGGAGATAGGCAAACAACACTCGGAGCATGTGAATTTTTACAATGGATTTAGAATACCTCAGTCATGCTTCATGTGTCTCTGAAAAGCAGTAGTGCTTGTCAATAGACTTGCAAAATGTACTTTTAAAGGTACTACTAATTAGTACTGAAGTGATTTTATGTTAAACAAAGGAATCTCTGGTCATAGGTTGTGGAAAACAAAGCTAAATATCACCTCACCTTCATGCTCTGATAGCTGTCTCCTACTCGCATCTCCCAAGGGTGCATTGAAACCTTTGTTGGTTGCACACCTCTGTACATATATTTTGCTAAATTAAAAATTCTCCGAGCATCGGTATTTTTTTGTGTGCATTTTTCAAAAAATGTCCCCAAAGCCTTCCAAGGAAGTTACAGCTTGCTTGCTAAGTTATCTCACAATAATTTATTAAAATGTATTTTAATTTCATTTGATTGTACTATTATAGTACATGCCCACTTCAAGCAACATCTCGACGGTGGGAGACAGCTGCTGACAGGAACATGATCAAACTAATGTAGAAAGCAGGGTAAAAAGCCATCCATTAAAGGATAATTAACAGATAAGGATATGTGGATGCTAAGGTCTTTGGGGAATCATCCCAGAGTTTGGGGTAGCAGTTTTGTAACTCAGTCTCATCATAAAACGCTTGAAGAACACTGGTCTACGGCATCATGTTACTGATTTACTTGTGTTTTATCGTAACTCGTGCCATTCCAAGATGGAGGCATACTATCCCATCTCTGACATGTGATATCCCATTGTCTGTGTTCGTTGTTGTGTTGTTTATATGCATTTGTGCCTACAAAGGCTATGACCTGCTAGCAAGGTCGAGATGAGGCTGAAATGTGGGGCCACCCTGTAGTTATTATTAGGATTCCCAGGGTTAGGAATTCTTCAGATTTTGGCTTGGTAATAACTTTGTTACTGTTTGATGAATCTCCAGTAACATTTGCAGACCTATTCTTTTTTCTACATTGGCCAATGATCCAAAGTTTCATGGTGATTAGATAAGGGAGTGCAAAGAAAAAAGGGGGTGCCAAAATACGTTTTTCAATCAATCCATTGTCCGAAGACTTTTTTCACAGACGTAGCGACAAAATGGCTAACTGGATTTACATGAAATTTGGCAGGAGTATAGATTATGGTGTGGAAAGAATCCTTTTTTGTTATTTGATCTGAATTGGTTCAGTGTTTTTTAAGTAATAAGGGACAGAAACTCAGTGATATATTAGGCCACGATATCCACAGTACATTTGATTGTGTGGTTTTATGGTTTATGTTTATTTATTTATTTTACACTGTATATGTAAGAAATGAAGGTGCTTTTTAATTGATACACCCCACAAGTGGGAATTGTTTGTAAATATTGTAAAGAGACTCAAGCTTCTAACGTTTATAAATTGATTTGTATGTTTTGTTTTTAATGTATGATTACTAATAAAACCATAGAAGAGCTCTAACAGATTGCATTGTCACCTAGTGTCTTTTCCTATACTGAAGTGGTACTGAGATAGAATTACACAATAGTGTTATGGTGAGCCCAAGTTGGGTGTTGGATTGAATGGTGTATGCTTTTGTGGTATTGCCTTTACCAAGGGGAAACCTCACTTTTACCATTCGCGGTATACTGCAGTACATGGTGATGACAGAACGCAATATTATTTGTTAATCAAAGCCCTTGCAAAAAAGAAAAGGCAGCCATATTGTTCAGACCACACTTTCTATTTCTTTTGTGTTTTACATGAAATATAGCTTAGTGCCCTTTTTGTGATGCATAGTAAGAAATTAGACAGTTTAGGAAAGTCTGTAGAGTTAGGGAAAGGTTTACGGTGTATCTCAGTACTTTTGCGAAATTATCTAGAAAGTACTGCAGTAAATATTGAAATATAAAAAAAAATCATATTACAAATCACAATCTACGTCACCCAAATCCACCCCACTCTATAACATGCGACTCCACTCTACGACATTCAGTGCCACTCCACTCTACGACATGCCGCTCAATGACATGACACCCCACTCAACTCTATGACATGGCACTCTACTCTATGCCTCTCCACTCTATGCACCTCCACTCTAAGACACTTTACCACATGTTCTCTACTCTACTCTGTAACATGGCGCTCCACTCTACCCTACTCCACTCTACAACACTCCACTCTATGCCCCTCAACTCTACGCCAATCTACTCTACTCCATTCTACAACCAGCCACTCCACTATACTTTACATCACACCACTGTATGACATGCTACTCCACTCTACTCTACGACACACAAATCCACTTTTACTAAATGGCACTCCACTGTACAATACTCCACTGTCCTCTATGACACTATATGCCACTTCACTCTATGACATGCTACTCCACTCTACGACACACCACTCCACTCTATGACATGCCAATCCACACTATGCCACTCCACTCTACGCCCCTCTAATCTAAGACACTCTACGACATACCACTCTCTGACATGCCACTCCACTTTACTCTATGACACACCACTCCATTCTAGGCCACTCCACTCTACAACACTCTACTCCACTATATTCCCCTCCACTTTATGCCACTTTATTCTACTTTACAACACTCTATGATACTCCACTCTACTCTACAACAACACATCATTCCACTCTACTACACTCTAATCCATTCTAGGACACTCCATACCATTCCACTGTATGTCACGACCACTCCACATTCTGACATGCCACTCCAATCTACGACATGTCACTCTATGCTACTCCACTATACATCAACCACTCTAAGGCACTCTACGAAATGCCACTCTATGATATGCCATTGCCTTCTACTCTACGACATGCCAATCTACTCTACCCCACTCCACTGTACTCTATGACATGGCACTCCAATCTACACCACAATACTCTTTGCCATGACACTCTACAATACTCTATGCCACACCACTCTATGCCACTAAATTGTACTTGATGACATGGCACTCCACTCTATGCCACTCCACTCTATGCCACTCCACTCTATGCAACTCCACTTTATGCCACTCCACTCTACGCCACTCTGTGACACTATACTCTATGCCCCTCCACTGTACGACACTGTGCTCCACTTTGTGCCACTCCACTCTACAACACTCTTCTCCACTCCATGCCCCTCTATGACACTCTCCTCCCCTCTATGACACTCTAAGACACAGTACTTCACTCTACGCAAAACTCTATATGCCCCTCCACGTCACTACTCCACTGGACTCAGTGACACACTACTCTACTTTACTCCATTCTACTCCACTACTCCCCTTTATGCCACTCCACTATATGCCACCCATGCCACTCCACTCTACTCCACTCTGCTGCACTTAACTCCACAACACTGTACTCCACTCTCGGCCACTCTACTCTACTCCAATCTATGACGCTCTACAACACTTCACAATAGGCCACTCCACTCTACGACACTCTCCTCCACTCTATGCCCCTCCACTCTACAACACTACTATACTCTCCACCTCACAATAAAGTTTGAACGTTCACGAACATACCACGGTAGCCCCAAAAAATGTAAAGCAATTAATACCATATTAAACAGCATTTGACGATTTCAAATACATTTTTATTAAATAACACATTGAAATTTAATGAAAAAAACAAAGGTTGAGGCTAAATTATCATTATTAATTATAATTATTAATTGATTCGTTTGATAGAAAAACAAAGTAAACTTAAGCTCGCTAGCTACCCTACATTGACTGCAACTTTTGCCTTCCCTATGCACTGCTGATACCTTTTCATAGTACATCACTTACAGCATGTTAAATGAATATCATTCATAACAAGACTCAGGTCATCTCAAATTACATCATTTATGAGAACACTGTGGATGGTAAAGGGTCAAGTTATAGTTAATGTAGTGTGGCTAGTGAGTTGACAACACTGTGTTCAGAGGTGCGCACTCAGGCTGCCTTGATGTCGTAATTTAATAGTGGAAAAACCAAAACTCGGAGCCTTTCGACCTTCACCATGGTCTTGCTCGTGTGAGTGATTGTGTTATGGACAAAGAAACATTTGCTTTTTTCTGCCAAAAGCCGCAACACCCCTGTGAGATTTGTACAGAATATATATATAAATATCCACATACTTTACCATAGGGAGATCTCTGCCCCGAATGTGTAGGTCTCCGCCAAGTGTGAGGAACATAAAACACAGTTGTAAAGTTACTATTAATGGTAACTTGCAGTCATATATGACATTTTTACTAACTCCACCCTATACTTCAGGGGTGGGGACATGTACATCTACACTTTGCGTAACTTTACACTCCTTAATGGTGAATAGCGAAAAGTAGAAATGTTAATGAAAAGTGTAAGAGTAACTTTAAACATTAGATTTACTCACAGGCAAAGTTAGTTTTGGCAGTAGCCCCCTTGTAAGTCTATACCTAGAAGTAATTCTGCACTCAGAAAAGGTGAATAGTTGAACAGCAAAAATAGTAAAGTTCCTCCTAGATGTAGTAGGAAATATGCATGTGAGTAAATCTACATATGTGTATGTAACTTTGTGAATAGGGCCCTGTATTTTCAGCGAGCATTTCAACTTAAGTATTTTATATAGTGCTGAAAACGGTGAAATACAGATTGGTGGAAAATGTGATCTCCGTAACAGAATATGAACAAGAACTCAGCTGGACCATGCCCTGCAATGGTAAAGTTCGTACATCTGTGACTTTCTATATCTTTTTTCATATATTTGCAGTTTTTTTTTTTGTTTTTTTACAGAGTTTTATATAGCGCAAACTTGACCCGAATCCAATCAGGTATCAGAGCGCTTTACATAGCACCAGTTACGTTACATGAAGACACACATTCATTTTTTGTTAGGCACAGGGAGATTACGGGGGCATATCAACAACAACCGGCGATAATTATCGCTAAGCACACTTAGCGCTAGGATAATTATCGCCGGCTAGCGTTGATTTTTATCGCTGAGATAGCGTGCTATTAGCAACGCTTATCTCAATAGCGATAAAAATCCTCACGCTAAGTGGCTAACGTGAGATTATCGCTGGAAACCCAGCGATAATCTCACGTTAGCTTGTTGATAGGGACAGACAAACTTAGCCATGATATCCTCCTTCCATAGGATATCATGGCTAAGTCAGAAAAATACCAGACGTAAAAAAGCAGCGTTAACCGCGGTTAGCGCTGCTTTTTTTGTCTCTAACAGGGTTAGCGATATTCTTGATAATAGGAGAAATGTATTTTACTCTGGAACGCCCCCTTTGCATCTCATTAGAGATGCAAGGGGAAGCGTACAGTAAAAGAGTGCTAACATGCACATTTGCACCCTGTTGTTGATAGGGTGCTAGTTTTATCTCTGCTTTTTTGGCTTTTTTGGCTTTTAAAGCCCTTGTTGATATGCCCCTAAGTGATTTGCCCAGAATCAAAGGATGTTCAGCGTCATTACCGAGACTCGAACCCAGTTCCCCAGGTCCGAGGTCGAGCGCCCTAGCCGTTAGGCCAACTCAGTTAGCTGTTAATTAATTGTGTCATAGGAATGATGCCTAACAGAGGATCTCAGGCTGCTGCTAGGTCTGGACGTCCAGATATTCACAGTGTTAGTATGCCAGAGGTAGGAATGACCCCTTCCAGTAGCCACGTTGCTACCAAAACTAGGTAGCGCCTAAGCAGAAGGTGCTTTCTGGAAGGAGTCCCGAAAAGGAGGCACAAGTCCTAAGGCAAAAACCTTTGAGGTGGAAGCAAAACTCCAGGGCAGGTCAGTAGTACCTTCTTCAGGGATAGACTGGGCGGTCTGAAAATGGAGGAGGCAAATACAACTGGAATCAAGGGTTACTGAAAGGAGTCGCAGAATGGAAGCTGATGAGCTGAAGAGAAACTAAGGGACAGAAGGCTGAAGGTTAGGAGACCATGACTGACACAATCCAGAAAAAAATCAAAGAGTGTAGAAATACTCGAAGCATTGCACCGCAAGGAAAATACAAGGTATTCCCTTTATATAGTAAAAAAAAACAGGAAATTACACCAAAATACTGGGTCTCCATCTTGTATTGGGAACACTTATATAGTATAATCCTTAATGATAGCCATCTTGGTTTGAGGAGACTATACCTTCCCAGTAGTGCCACTAATGCACTCTGGGAAGGAGGAGACAACAGGAAGATGGAGACACTGCCTGCATCTTAAAGAATATACCCAAGGGAGAAGTTTGCAGATGGAGAGACAACACTGGCAAGTTAGCCACTGTGAGATAGGTCTTATCAGAAGATGCGGCAGCCCCGAGGCGCTCCCAAGACCTCTCCCGGACTGCAAGTGCTGAGGGAGCAGTGCATCACAGCTGCCCGAGGTAAATTGTGCTAAGCACAATGGGCTGGTGAGCCAGGCTCCTTGGCAGCGCTAAGTGTGCCCCCTTCCCGATGCTCAAGGATTGCCTGGAAGTAATATGAAAAAGTGTCAAATTAGAATTGGAGTGAAAACTGAAGAGGCATTCTCCCAAGACCTTTCTGTAGGTGGCTATCCTTTCCAGCGAATCAAGAATTGACGTTTCTTTGAAGCTTCTGGAATCACAAATTTCTTGTACTCCAAACTAAGGTATATTATTCAAGAAGACCAGTGCAGACGGAGGAAAAAACGTAGTCGAAAAGGATCCAGGCAATAAGGTTTCATTTGGGAAGAGTGAAAAAGTGGGTGAATCTTCAAGTTCAATGGCATTTGGAGTTTGAAGCCTACTGGATTAATAATTTGAATGATTTTGAAAGGACCATAGAATCGAAATTTGAATTTGCTCTGAGAAAGGTGAGTGGTAAACATTTGAAGGATAGCCTTACTGCAGATTTTTTAGGTAGGAGAATGATTACGATTGACATCAGCATAGTGTTTTATACTCTTTTTCCAGTCTTGGAGATTATGCAGAATTTTACGCCTAATAGTTTGAATCTGTCTAACTAAACAGGCAGCAGTAGACACTAGCATAGAAACTTGCTGTCTGACAGAAAAGTTCTAGGATGAAGATCTTGAAGAGAGAAGAACGGTGAAGTTTGCGTAGCATTATGGATGGAGGTATTAAAGGAAAAGTCAGTTAATGCCAGAAATGAAGATCAGTTGCTTTGAGTGGGATTACAAAAGCATCAAAGATATTGCTCAAGACCTTGATTGAGTTATTCTGTTTCACTATTGGTTAGAGAATGGAAACCTGAAGACAAGGCAATATCAATCTGAAGAGATTTACAAAAGGATTTTCAGAAGCAATACATATATTGAGACCCTCAATCTGAAATAATGATTTGGGTAACCCAAGTAAACAAATACATTCTTATAAAAACAATGCATCCCAGAACTTAGGCAGAAGGTGGCTTTTTTAAGGCTGTATAGTGAGCCATCTTTGAAAAAGAGTCAGCAGTTACCATGATTACTTTGTTACCCTGAAAAGGCGGTAAGGCCACAATAAAGTCAGTAAAGATAGTATGCCGGGGTTCTGGTGGAACTGTTAAAGGTTGATGGTATGTGCAAAAACAACAGTTGATGGACAGAATGCAGAACAATGTCATACATTCACCCCAGTACAGAGATCTGGGCCTAAATCCATCGTTTTTTTGCTCACCATGCCATTCCAGTTTGAACCCAGCCATATGCAAATCAGTCTTGACCCTGTGCCTCATGGGAACAGTCCAGCCCGAACTGCCAAGCCAGGTCCTCCCTGGACTGGAAACAAGCATCCTAGTACCGGTTTCGGTGTATCACCCCTCTTCAGCCAGGATAGCTTGATTCCAGTGGCATGGAGAGCACGGGACTCATGCCTGAGCATACCCGTCCCACTCGGGGTGACAAATGCAAAAACAACAGTTGATGGACAGAATGCAGAACAATGTCATACATTCACCCCAGTACAGAGATCTGGGCCTAAATCCATCGTTTTTTTGCTCACCATGCCATTCCAGTTTGAACCCCGCCATATGCAAATCAGTCTTGACCCTGTGCCTCATTGGAACAGTCCAGCCCGAACTGCCAAGCCAGGTCGTCCCTGGACTGGAAACAAGCATCCTAGGACCGGTTTCGGGGTATCACCCCTCTTCAACCAGGATAGCTTGATTCCAGTGGCATGGAGAGCACGGGACTCACGTCTGAGCATACCCGTCCCACTCGGGGTGACAAATGCAAAAACAACAGTTGATGGACAGAATGCAGAACAATGTCTTACATTCACCCCAGTACAGAGATCTGGGCCTAAATGTGCAACATTCCGTCCATCATCTTGTGTGTTTTGCTAAAGGTTGAAGGTATCCAGAAGGTCAAGAATGAAAATTCTTGTCGTGGGCGCAGACTGGGCAAAGGTTCACATAGAGGTCAGTATTTTCTCAAACAGAAGGCCACCAAAAACAGTGCAGTATTAGTTCTAGGGTACTCCCCTGTTACCGGTGACAGGAGAGTCATGACACATTGTATGCACTTCAATTCTTAGTTCTTGAGAAGGAACAAATAAGGCTTTTGCCTTTAAAGAAAAGATTTCCTTCTTTGTGAACACTTCCACTTAACGTTTCCCATTCTCTTCTTGAAACCTTGGAATACTTGGTGAAACCTTTCTAAGAAGGACTGTCCTGCCCAAATTATTTTTTGAGAGGAAAAGCATTCTGATCTGATGTTGGTGAGCATTCCAATATCTTCAGGATAGGCCATCAGCAAGAATGTTCTTTGATTTAGGACAAAGGGTAATAACAAAGTCATACTAATTAAAGAAGTAAGCCCATTCTGCGCCACATGTTTATGAGGCATTGCAGGTTCCGATAATCAGTTTGGATCTCAAAAGGTTCTTGAGCGCCCATCAAGAAAGGCCCCCACTCAGCACAGGATAGTTTTATAGCCAGAAGTTCTCTCTCGAGGATCAAATAATTACCTTTTGCATACGATAAAGTGTGAGACAAGAAGAAAATGGAGTGCTTTAAGCCTTTATCTTCTTGAATTTGTATTAGAACTGCACTGATGGTCCTGTCCAAGACATCTGTTTCCACAATAAATTTCCAGGTGGGGTCAGGGTGATGCAAAATTGGTGCTTGAATGAAGGCTTGTTTAACAATGTAAAATGTTTCATCAGCTACAGTGTCCGACTGACTGAGCTGACTGGCTGAGCATCTATTTTCTTGGAACTCGGGTAATGTTGCTGTTTAGAAAGGCAAAATCACTGATTAATTGCTGATAGAAATTGTCAAACCCATGGAAGCGTTGGGTTTGCTTAATGTTAGAAGAAACCAGCCATTCTAGAATGGCTGCTACCTTTTTGGATCCATTGGAACCTCCTCGCTGTTTACCAGAAATCCAAGTAGTCTACCTTTTATTGATCAAATTCACATTTTCCAGCTTACATTAGAGTTGATTCTGTAATAATCTTTCCAAGACTTGGCTAACATGTGAATGATGTAGCTTAAGATCTTCAGAAAAAATAAACAAATCATATAAATAAATGGCAACAAAATTGATTTAGGATTTTAGCAGAAATATGATCCATAAATTCTTGGGAAATTGCTTGGGCATTACTAAGCCCAAAGGGCACAACTCGATATTTGTAATGGCACAGAGGAATTCTAAAGGCGTTCTTCCATTCGCCCACCTCCTTTATACATAAGAGGTGATAAGTGCCAGGAAGATCCAGTTTGGTAAAAATGTTGGACTCTCTCACTGACTCTAAAATGTCCTTGATCAGAAGAAGGGGATACCGATTCTTGATAGTGATTTTGTGCAAGCCCCTGACAGTGATTTTGTGCAAGCCCATATAGTCTACTTCTGAACTTGTAAGATTTTTCAGTCCTAAAAAGCACCGAGGCACCAGTGGGAGAAGTAGATAGTCTTATAAGACTCTTGCAACGATTCTCCTCCAGATATTGCCTACAAACTTACTTTTCAGACACATTGAGGGAATACACTCTTCCAAAAGGAATAGCACCTCTGGGCTTGATTGGAATGGCAGACAAATTCTCTGTGTGGATGTAAACACAATGGATTGTTGTTTTTTAAAGAGATCTGATTTTCTAGATATCGAGCAGGGAGTGCTTGAATACGATTAATCATCCATGAGATAGGACAACGTTTAGACTCAAATACTCTAGGGGTTCAGTACCCTTCAGATGGTAATAATGTAGATGGCAAAATTGAGATGATAGAGAAATTGCTTGAGTCTCATAATTTATGCATGGATTATGGCGTATTAACCAGATAACTCCTAGTATGATGGCTTGATTTGGTGGTGTGATCAAAGGAAACAATTTGCTTGTGGGTACCAATAACCAGAATTAAGGGGACGCGCATTTACCTGGCTGAAGGATTCCCTTTCCTGTTACCGAGTCTGCCGTGAGGGGAACGGCATTTGCGAGGGGCACGTTTGTTTCTCCCTGCCCATCCCTTGCCCGCATCACCGCCGTGAGGGGAACGGCACGGGAAGACTACATTACCCAGAGGCCCTAGCGCCCGGCGCGCGCTGCAGACGTCACCACGCAGCGCCCGGGTCCTATTTCAGGCCACCAGTAACACCACAGCGCGGGACGCGCATTTACCTGGCTGAAGGATTCCCTTTCCTGTTACCGAGTCTGCCGTGAGGGGAACGGCATTTGCGAGGGGCACGTTTGTTTCTCCCTGCCCATCCCTTGCCCGCATCACCGCCGTGAGGGGAACGGCACGGGAAGACTACATTACCCAGAGGCCCTAGCGCCCGGCGCGCGCTGCAGACGTCACCACGCAGCGCCCGGGTCCTATTTCAGGCCACCAGTAACACCGCAGCGCGGGACGCGCATTTACCTGGCTGAAGGATTCCCTTTCCTGTTACCGAGTCTGCCGTGAGGGGAACGGCATTTGCGAGGGGCACGTTTGTTTCTCCCTGCCCATCCCTTGCCCGCATCACCGCCGTGAGGGGAACGGCACGGGAAGACTACATTACCCAGAGGCCCTAGCGCCCGGCGCGCGCTGCAGACGTCACCACGCAGCGCCCGGGTCCTATTTCAGGCCACCAGTAACACCGCAGCGCGGGACGCGCGCGGGCCGCGCCCGGGCGAAGCCCGGGCCAAGGGCGGGCCCGTCCTTGCCCGTCACTGCCTGGAACGGACTGGGCTGGGCAACCCCTCTAACGCCTCCCGCACACCACTTAACCTAAGGTACTGTTGCCCCATTTCTTCAACAGGCGCTTTGCATTTAACAGTGTCATGCGAAATTGAACATTTGTCAAATTATTATTATTGCTCTCGTTGCACCAGCCTATCCTGTAGCTCATTTTGTTGGCCATTATTATGCCACCAAAGGACATTAAAGCCAGGGCGGCAAATGCACATCTCACGGGGACAATGGATCAATTTGTTACAAAAGTTAATAGTGTCATTGATCAAGAAATAATGCTCCTGGAGCGCCGCGTCTCCCAGGATCTGGCAGCTGCCAGAAGGTCCTCCCTGGGATACCTTGTTAATGCTCGATCTCCAGTACGCCAAACTTTATCTCCTACAAGCTCAGTTAGATCTGACACAGATCCATCAGCCCAGGACCTGCCAGCTAGCGGAACGGTTGCTGATACTCCAGTGGAGGACCAGTCTATGGCCCTCGACTCTTTGTTATTGTCTCCTTGCCCATTGCCGTCTGCCCCTAGCACAGCCCCTGAGTGTAGCACCAGGCAGCTTCGAGAGCGTAACCTGGGGGCTATTCCCAAAACCAAACAAGGGCGCCCACCCAATATCGGTAGAAAGGGCAAATACACTAAAAGCAAACATAAGGTGCCAAATCAAACGGGAAAATTGAACAAAACCCCCGATGCCACTGAGCAACCCTTACAGGTGACTCCACTGGATGACTCTGTTCCCCAATCCAGTTTAACATCAATAAGGATAATGAGCCAGGAGGAGGGAGAAGGGCAAAGCGTAGTGGCCAAGGGAGGGACCCCTGATCCCTTGCGCTTGCATGACATACGGGATTTAATTAGGTCCTCTCTTTGTCCTATGGAGGATAGATTACTTAAAATCGAAAAACATCTAGCCAGGATTGAATGTATCCTAGGGGGTTTGTCCTTCGCATCCAGCACCATTCTTAGTCCAGAGGCCCCAAACCCATCTGCCAACCCTAGAGCTAAGAAAGCCCCGTTGGTCCCCAAAGCTTTACCATCAGCCCAAATTGAAAGCCAACCCTTAACTACATCAAACATGCCCACTAGAGCAGGTAACCCAAGGAATCCCATTTTGTCTAGTAAAACAGATCTAAAAGAGGTTGCTAGGCCTTTAATACCAGAGTCTTCAATCAGGGCTAATATTCCCAACTTACCTCCTGAAACAGCTCCATACGTTGTAATTTTGGCAGGAGTGCCTGAACTGGAGAGTAATGCAGTTGAGTCATCCGCAACCCTAAGGAATAGGGTTGTGTATTGGCTCAACACAAATAGACCACTACCACCGCACATCAGCGCCAAAATTCTTATGGTACGACGGGTCCCCTGGGTAGGCCACTTAGCCAAAAACATAAGGGGGGATTGTATCCTAATTAATTTTAAGGACACCAAAGCCGTTGAGTATATCTGCAACTGGAGGTCGACCACCATAGGATCATGTATTTCAACCCTCCCCTTAACCTACTTTTATCCTCCTGGCCACTTTACAGAACCATGGACAGTTGTACATAGAAAAGGGAGAAGTCCTCCACCGGGGAGCTGGCCTATACATCTGCCACCCTTAGATCTTATTCCTACAGTAAACCGTTTTAGCAGTCTTGAGGCTGTCGACTGACTGGAGGACAGTAAAGTTACTCCAGCCTCTCCTCCGCTTCTCTCAGTATGTTGTCCCTTAGAGCCCACTTTAGTGATTGATCATCTGGGCTCGAATTCATTAACCATGTTAACGAGTCCGACGAGGTCCATTATTAGTTCTGACCCCCCTCAAGTTTATCTTCCAAGCGCTTTAACTCCCGGGGTGACCTCACCTAGCCTCCTTAAGATCGTCTCTTGGAACATAGCTGGTTTACGCAACAAGCTAGACCTCCCTGACTGGAACGCATTCATAGAAGAACATGATATATGTATCTTCCAGGAAACCTGGAGTGTCGATCCAATGTATAAATCGGGGTTTTGTTGCTTCTCCATACCAGCTATCTCGTCAGGCCGTGGGCGCCCTTCCGGGGGCCTCATGGTCTGGATCAGGGCAGATCTCAACTTGAAGGTCACCATTGATAGCTGCTCTACGCCTGATATAATGAGACTCATTATTAAAGGTACTCAGAGTTGTCCACCCTGGGAACTTTTTAATGTTTATTCTCGTGGTACTCAAGGGGGCGCTAAGTCGCTTACCATTTTAGCCCTCTCAGAGATACTTTCTGCATGCCCTTTGAACTCTTATCTTCTTGTCGCCGGTGATTTTAATTGTTCTTTTGAACCACTTGCCACAGAAGACATACTGGGCGCACATGACGAGGACACTAGATGGAATATCCCCCTTCTCTCCTTAAAACCCGTAAAAAGATGGACCCCTGCTGTAATTCAAATGAATGCCATAGCGTTAGAATTCGGCCTAAGAGCTGTCAATGGGCGCACCCCTTCTGATTTAGTGGGCGCTAATACCTTTAACAGAGTTGGCAGTCAAAGTAGAATAGATTACATTCTAATTGACAGGAGGGGATGGAATTTTGTCGTCGACATGGTTGTAATACCATCAACATCCAGTGACCACAACCCCCTGTCCCTTATCATGCGAGAAGTCTGGCATAGACAGGCTATTCCTCTTCAACCGGGCACACAGTTGTTGACTAAGAAGCTCGAGCCTTCTAATTGCGGTAGATCTCTTAAATGGTCCAAAATTGCCCTTAGTGATCGTAAACTTCTTGCGCTGGAGAATATCCTCGCTGATTACACCACCAGGCTTTCTTTACTATCTGAGGACAACTCTAGTTATACCAAAGTCTATGTGGACTCTATGAACGCAATTGGGGCATTGTTTATTGACCGCAGGAAAAAACCAAACCCCAGAGTTGAGAGAGAGAATGATTGGTTCAATAAAGATTGCAGAACAAAGAAAAACCGCCTAATCTCTGCAATTAAATCCAATAATCCCGGTGAGGTTAGGCAAGCGAGGTTGCTTTATAGGCAAGTGCTCGCATCCGCCAAAAAAGACTGGGAAGAACAGCGCTGGATTTCACTGAAACTAGCGAGCCATGCAAAAAATGGCGAGCTATTTTGGTCTATCCTGAGAAGATCATCCAGCTGTGCCCAGGCGCAAATCCCTAACCATATCACGGATGGGGAATGGTTTAATCACTTCAAGAACCTGTACGCAGGTCCTGAGGTTGTGGTAGATCAGCCCACTAGCCCAGGGTCTGTAGTAAAACTCCATGACCATATTTCATTCCCAAGTGTCGAGCAGAAAGAGGTTCAAATTGCCATTGACAAGATTGTATCTGCCAAGGCCCCAGGTCCTGACGGCATTCCGGGAGATCTTTTCAAAGCCAATTCAAAGGGCTGGGCTGCGTTTTTTACTATCTATATTAACAGTCTATTGAGCGGATCCCCGGTACCGGAGTCCTGGAAGGGTGCAGAAGTAATCCCCATTTTCAAGAAGGGCTCAAGGGGAGACCCGGCGAATTATCGCCCAATTAGCTTAATTGATTCTGGCCAGAAGTTGGTCGGTAGGGTACTTCTGGAGAGGATACATTCTTGGGTGGACGAGAAAGGGATCCTAACCAAGTTCCAGGCGGGTTTTAGGGCCTGCACCAGTACAATTGACCAAGCATTCAGGTTAATGCTCCTTTACTGAAAGACGGTTACCATCGGCAAGGGTGCCTTATACCTTGCGTTCATCGACCTTAAGACCGCCTTCGACTTGGTCCCCCGCGACCGTTTGTGGTCGATTTTGGAGGAGATGGGTATCCCTTCCTACATCCTGAAACTCCTCATCCGAATGCATGAAGAGAACTTCGCCTGTATTAGATGGGGGACACAGGGCCAGAAAACCAAAAAAATACCAGTGAATAGAGGGGTTCGACAAGGGTGCGTCATGGCACCAACACTTTTTACACTATTTGTGAATGGCGTGGTTTCTTTTCTGCTTGAAGTTGAAGCGGATGTTCCCGCTCTGGCGGGTGACAAAGTTCCCGCACTTCTTTTCGCAGATGACACTCTTTTAATTTCAAAAACTCCGTCCGGATTACAGAAGCTTTTACAGCGTTTTTCTCTGTTCTGCGAGCGGAGAGGCCTCGTCATCAATACCGCCAAGACCAAACTCCTCTACTTCAATCCTTCAAAATCCTCTGGTTCTATTCTGACCCTAGAAGGGAAACCACTTGAGCGCGTTGGAGAGTTTGATTATTTGGGAATCAGAATCTCCGACAGGCTCAGATGGCAGCCCCATATAGAAAAAATGGCACTCAATCTCAAAAGAGTAACTGGTGCCTTGGGAAAGGAATTTCGGGCCTCTACCTCTAAACCTATTACCCCAGTATTAAACATCTATGCTGCAAAGGCGGTGGGTAGCGCACTTTATGGCGCCGAATTATGGGGCTACAGCTGTGTTGACTCACTTGTGACCAGCGAAAACAAGTTCTTTAGGGAACTTGTATCACTCCCTAGGGGTACCCCGACCAAACCACTCCTTAGCGACTTTGGTAGGCGCTCAATTAGAGATCTAGCCACCCTTCGCCCTCTGTTATATTGGGCGCGGTTGTGGCGAACCCCTGAGCTCTCTAACTATGTTGAAGGGCTCAGGGAGGTCATGAACATGCAAGGAGCCCATAAAATTGAGTGGCTCATAAATACAAAAAAACTTCTGATCGCAACCGGCCTTACAACCGTTTGGCCAGTGGGGGCACCATTATCGAAGGTGGAAGTCAAGCGAGCCTTCTGGGCCTGGGTGGATGCTTCGGAACAAAGAGATCCCAATATTGGAAGGTTGACGGAGGTTTTTTATCAACATAAATCCACTATCTTTTTAGAACCATACCTTGATTTGATCACTAAGCCCAAGGATAGGTCGCTTTTTATCCAGTTTAGGTTTGGGACGCTTCCATTACGTAATCATACTAGCAAGTGGAAACCCCCCCACAAGACCCTCCCTGACTGTCCATTCTGTCCTGATGCTACTGAAAACGTTTCCCACTTCTTTTTTGCATGCCCAGCCTATCTACTACCTAGGACGAAATGGCTTAGACCCGTCTGTTTACTCTTAGGAACAAGGGATCACATTGTCGCTATGCGAATCCTTAAAACTACTACCAACACCACTTTAGTTTGCGGGGTGGCCAAATTTTTAGGTTGGGCATGGCTAATCAGGCAAAGATTTATCAGTTTTAATTAAATCTTCTAAACTATCGTTCTTAATTCCCAAAGCTGTGAAATTTAATACATTTTTTAGATATTTATTGCATATCCCAAATTGGATCTTTCTTACGACATGTTTTAAAAATAATGAATTTGTAATTGTTTTTATGCATTTTGTGCTTTTATGACATCACGTGTCGAAATAAAGCTTTGTTGAAATCAAAAGAATTAAGGGGGCTGATATTTCTTTTACAGGCCTGGAGACTAGAGGAGTACCATCCATAGTTTGCACCTGTTCTGGAGACTCCATGGTAATGTGCGGCAAACTACCCTCTTTGCCCAGGATTCATCCAAATATAACTCACTAGCTCTGCAAATTATTAGGGGAGTTAGATTTCCTTCTGACAACTCGGTCTGGACAGGTAAAAGAAAAAGTGAGTAATGAGATTCTAACGAAAGGGACTTGATGAACCCCTGTCCTTCTCGCTTTCACACGGTATAGAGTGTGACGTTTCCTGAGGACATTTGAGGACAGATTTGTACGAAATGTTCTGAACCAAAATACATATAAAGATCATTCTCTGACCTATGTTCTCCCTCAGACTCCGACAGTAAACCACAGCAGGCATTAATTAGCTTAGGTTCTACATTAGCGGATGCCATTGATATTTCGAGGAAAGTCTCAGTTCACATGGGTATCGGCCAGGAGCTTCCTATAGCAGGATGTGTCCATACCCGTTGTCACACAGATCTGCGTTTTTGCAAGCGATGTTCAATCACTAAAGCTTGATCCACTAATTCGAAGAAGGTGGTAGGCCGAGTGGAGTGGATCGATTCGTCATTGATTTCTTCCTTCAGGATCCTATGAAAGAGGGCCTTTAGGGTCCCCTTGACCCATGTGGTTTCGTCTGCGAGTTGATGAAAATGTGTTATATAGGACAGAGCATCCTGTCCGCTGAGATGAATTAATTCCACAAAGAGCCCCTTTGGCTGAATATATAAGGACTGGTCTCTCAAACCTTTGTTTGAAGGCAACAGCGAAGGTGGCATAACTGGAAAGGCTAGCATCTTTAGTGGTTACTAAAGGGGTCACTAGTGCTGGCCCAGACAGCCACTAATTAAATATCGAACTTTAGCCCAATCCTGCAAGAATTGAGCTGGATGAAAAGCAAAGAAAAGAGTCAAAGAATGCAGAATTCATTTAATTTCTTCAGATCCCTGGACAAGGATGGAGTCACTGTAAAAAACATCAGAACGTCAGAGGCTCCGGTAGTCAGGGTCTGTCATGGAGCAAGATTTTCACCATGCAGTTGTTGTAGTCTTTGTGTCTGCTGCTGGACCATCTGGACTAGGGCATGGTCTGGTCCACCTGGACTGCCTGGGCTAAGGCTTGGGCTTGATCCACTCTCCCACAGTAGGGCAGTGCATTGGGTGTCACATACAGTCACAGGATTGAAGCCTCACAGAGGGTCTCAGGCTGCTGCTAGGTCTAGACATTCGGGTCTTCCCTGTCCTAATCTGCTAGATGTAGAGCTGACCTCTTTCAGTAATCACATTGACACTGACACTAGATAGTGCTTCAGCAGAAGGAACCTTCTTGAAGGAGCCCCGAAAAGTAGGGAAAAGCTCTAAGGCAAAAAAGGAGTGACGTTCCAGGGCAGGTCATAAGTACTTTGCTCGAGGATAGAAGTGGCAGCCTGTAGATGGAGGAGGCGAATCCAAGTGGAATCAAGCATTGTTACGAGGAGTTGCAACATGGAAGCAGAGGAGCCAAAGAGAACCTGAAGGACAAAATCCAGAGAAAGTCAAGCGTGTGGAACATGACAACAGAACTACTCAAAGCATTGCGAAAGAAGGAGTATGCAAGGTTTTCCCTTTATATAGTGAAAAAAAGAGGATATGACATCAAAATACAGGGTGTCCATCTTGGATTGGGAGAACTTCTATAAGCAAATGCTTAATGGTGGCAATCTTGGTTTGGGGAGAATATACCTTCTGAAAAGTCCTAGTGAGACACTCTGGAAAGAAGGAAACAGAAGGAAGATGTAAATGCTGAAAGAAGAAGACTGCTGGATGGGGAGACAACACCAGCAAGCCAAGTAGGTCTTATATGGGGACACAATGGCCCACCAGTGCTCCCAAGGCCTCTCTCTAACTTGAGGTGCTAAGAGAGCAGTGTGTCCTGGTAGCTCGTGGCAAATTTGGAGCCAGGCACTGTTGCAGTCAGGCCCGGACTGGCCGTTCCGGGCACCGGGCAATCCCCCGGTAGGCTGGATGGGGTGGGGGCCGGTTTTATGACAGGAGGCCGGTTCTGTTGCTGGGGGCCGATTTGGCCGTGTCGGACCGACCGTGCAATGTAAAGTCAAACATAACATTGCATTAAGCACAACCAGGCCGCCTGAGCACAACGGTTCTCTCCAGGCTGCATAAAATGCTGGTGCTCGGTCCGTGGGTCACGTGACGTGAGCAGTGACCCGCCGACCGATTTCAATGTCATTTAGGCAGCAGCAGGCAGCCTACTAGGTTATACCTGACTCATTATAATAATTTTATTTAAAAAGCACCTGACCATGTGATCATTGATGTAGACGCGCACAGCGCGTAGATGATGTCACCGCCTGCGAGTCTGCGCGCCGTGGTTTGGGGGCCGGGGGTCGTCTGCTGCCTGGTGAAGCTCATGCGCATTTGGCTCGCGCATTAAAAAGTGTGCGTGATGACTCTGAGGCGAGGTCGAGGAGGCGAGGTAGGCATCTCAGAGGCCAGGCCAGGGACTGGGAAAGTCGGCACTCCATAATTTTATTCTCCCCTGTCTGCCGCCCGCAGGTGAGTCTATTTGCGACTGGACCAGACGCCGTCCAGTCGTTTAAATTGAATTCAATAATCCTCCTGCTTCTGGCCTGATCATCGATGGTTGCCGGGGCCTAGGCCCTTGCCCCTTAGGCCCCTTTTGATTTTTTAAATTCTTTATGGGCCTGGCCCGGTCGCAAGTTCCGTGGCACTGTCTGTTGCGAGTCTCAACAGACAGTGGGTGCCACGGTGGTACTAGCTGTTGCGACCGGGGCGGCGGGCCAGAAGTTGAATTATAATGGCTGCTCTCATGTTGAAACACCGCGCGCTGGCTCTGTTTTCCTGTCGAAGTAATGATGCATTGTGCAGGGGCATTGTTGAGACATGAGTGATGGGAGCTTTGGCAGAAGGAGGGTTATCAGGCCTGATGGTTATGTTGGCAGGACCGCCTGAAGTGCCCCTAATTCTGGTGTAATATCCTTAGGTCGGGTTGTCCGTGTATGGAGCTGGTAACGCTGTACGTGTCCTACACGGTGTCAGCCTCGCCCTTACATAGAATTATCCCCGTCATCCAGTTCCAGCAGCACGTGCACTTGACATCGCTAACATTGAAAATTGCTGTTCCTCTTGACCTCTCGCTAATGACGCTCATTTGCACATGATTTACTGTTAGCAGAGTAGATTGGGATGAAAGTTAATTTGTGGAGATAGACATGAACGCTGCTTTTTGAAAGGCTCGCAGGTCAGAGAAGAGCTCAGTTAAGATTGAACAAAATGAGAACTATCCGGTTTGGGTCATGCTGCTGACTTTGCTGAAACAATGTAAGCAGAGTACCACATCGTCTTTATTTTTACTCTAAATTTTACATACTAATCCGCGAACAGGTGATCTGTATTTAATGTGCGATGCGTTCCTTCTTGATTTCGCCTGCATCAGCAGAAAAATTGCGTTGGTGGCGGGGAGGGGAGACAAGCCTGTGAAAATACAGGGCACTGTGGTTAAATGTCTGTGGACTTTGTTTTAGACAGTTCTGGGAAACCTAAATTACATTTAAAAAAATCTCCAAAATAGATGAAAATCTACAAAATAGATGAATTAAAGCTGCCTGATTAAATGCAAAAACATGATTCATATGCTTCAGCATTCTGACTTCAGTTCTTCCACTGTGAGAGAGTGGACACGTTTGTCAGGCTCAGCAAAGCAAAGTTTTTAATCAACGCCTCCATTTTGCCTCCATCTAATTAAACAACACTATTGGAATTAGCATGTACATACTCCCTTTACTAGAAACAAGTTTCATACGGATGTGGCACTCCTCGTTTTATGACCTAGCCTCCTGAATTACTGAACCTGGGAAAGCAAAAGGGGCCTAAGGTGCAAGGGCCTAGGCCTCGGAGGGGTGATGGCTAAGTTTGCGCTGACGCCTGTGAACATTTGCACGTTTTGCCTGAATTCAGTTGTGCCGCAGTCTACCCTACAACAGTGGGTCATTGAGGATGGGAATTGGGAAAGAGAGTAGAAGGAAGAGGAGACAAGAGGAATAAGTGAGAGAAGGAATGAAATCAAGTAATAGGGTGAAAGGAAGGAGGAACAAGGGTAAAGGAGGGAGGAATGAGAGAGCATTAACCATGATAGGAATTAAGTAAAGTATCTTAGGTGATCATGGAGAAATGGTAGGGAAAAGAACGGAACACAATGGAATGAGAGGGTAGATTATATTTAGAACATGGGTTAGAAAAAAGGAGAGACAAGGAGGAGAAGAACTGAAAGGATAAGAGAGCAGAGGAAAAAGAGGAAAATGAAATGGCAAAAAAGGTTTAAGAATGGAGAATTTGACATCTGAGTAAAAAGCGTAGAAGGCAGGATTAGGAAAAAGAGTAGCAAGGGAAAGAAAGGTAACTGGGAGAATGCCCTTCTTTCTGGGAAAGAACACGTTTAAAAAAAACATGATAAACAGCTAGATGAAAGATTATTGAATGTGGCTGAAAGTACTTGAACAGGAGTGAATGTGAAGAAGCCAGGGACATCTCATAGATAGGAAATGTGTTTAATAGCCAAAGTAGTGCAGTCAGAACATCCTATAATATCGGAGCTAAACTTGCAGTTGAGGGAGATGGTGGTCTTGTTGTAACTGGTGCTCCTCAGTGAGACACTAGATGCCACCCCCAGTGTATTTATTAAAATGCAAACAGAAAATAAGATGTATACTTTCTAATGCATGGTAATCAGAATAATGGTAATGAAATTGTTCAAAAATGTCAAATTCATACTATGAAATTCTCATTGTACAAGTTCATGACATTTAAGACAACAGCCAACACATGTTCCGCAAAAGTGTAAAACCGCTTCCTCAGGGCTCTTTCTCTCAATTTGGAAAAGTTACTCTTTCCATCTATTTATCACATATTGTGTTCCAAATTAAAAATATCAATGTATCTTGTTAGGACGGTTTATTCTGTTTTATTTATTTGTGAAGTGTTTTTCTTGCCCAGCATTTAGTACAATACCTCTTTTTTCCCAATGCATGCACCAGATTTACCTCACTTGGTACTACCTGTGCATATTCTCTTCCAAATAGAAGCAGTCTCTACTGTATCATACCTGCAATATAGCATGAGTTCCTTCTGACCTGCAGCATGCCAGCTGTTTGGTGGTTTACCCCACCTACTTGCATCATAGCTTGCTGACTGTACAGTTGTATATGACCTGTGTGGCTACCCAAGGCCATCTCAGCCTACTCACGGTTAAGCTAAATGGTTGGTAGGGTCTGTAACTATTTGCTGCTGATACAATGGAAGTGGAATATGCCAATTATTAACTCCTCAAAGTAAATGGACATACGGATCTGCTAATCTGCTTCACATAACATTCAGAATACTTGAAAAGAACTTTAAAGAATATGCATCCATAAACTCTCTCCTGTGTTAAACATTCAAATTGATACTGGGATTTCATGGGGAGATGCTCTTCAAGGATGGTGAGCTGTAGAACTAGTCTTCCACAGGCCTTCCTTGTGAAGTATTTTTTAGATACATTATTGTTCATACTGACTGCTGAGACATGGTTGGATAAGTCCTTGTTGGCCTAAGATTTCTCCAAATTAAATGCAGGTTTTATTCTGCTTTATTACATCAAAAGCCATTTTTGTTGGCTCTTAGGGCTCAGTGCACTTTACCACCGCTAACCAGTGATAAAGTGCTTGAGCGCTTTCCTTTAAACATGGTAAAATTGGCAAATTTTATTTATTTGCAAGTCCCTAAAAATGTGGTACTACATGTGCCCAGGGACTGTAAATTAAATGCTGCTAGTGGGTCTGCAACACTTATTGTGCCACCTACGTAAGTAGCCTATTCAAACATGTGTCAAGGCCAGGGTCTTTCATTGCAGTCTGCCTGTGCAGTTGCAAAACTGCCATTTTGACCTGGCAAAAGGAACCTTTTGCCAGGCCTAAAAATATGCCCTTTTACTACATATGTCAACAGGATGTCACCACTAGCGCAAGCCCTTTCCATAAGGCAGGGTGCAGTATGCAGAGTATTTAAATGGTTTGGCATATGCTTTTAAGTTTTATGTGTCCCGGTATAGGCGAGGATGAATTAGGTAATCATTTACTATGCTTTAAAAGTTAATACAATCTAGTATGTAATGTAAAATGTGTTGGAAAATGCTTTGTTTTGGCCTTTCTGTCTCCCAAATTTTCTTGGGGAGGGGAGACAAGTTCAACCCCCCCAAACTCCCCCTAGTAGTGGTTGCTCACTGCGCTTGCTCGCTACAAACCATGTGGGGGCTGGTCTCACTTTTACTTTGTTCTCTCTGATTCACTACTTGTGTCTATTTTTGGTGCTCTCTGAAAGAATGTCTATGGGTACATATGACTGAGTGGGTAACCTGGTGCTCATTAAGGTCATCATCTACTATTTACTGTGCTTTGAAAGTTGATACAATTGAATATGTAATGAAAAATGTGCTGTAAAATTCACCATTTTGGTTGGTTGTTTTCCAAAATTTTCTTGGGGGGAGAACCCCCCCAAACCCCCCTAGTAGCGGTCGGGCTCGCTCTCTGCGCACGCTCGCTACGCGCTGGACGGGGGCTGGTCTGCCAAATTTGACGGGGGCTGGTCTGCCAAATTTTGCCAGGGCTGATTTCAGTTCCCAGTCCGGCCCTGGTTGCAGTGCTACAAGTTGTGATGAAATGCTTCACCTAACAGCAACTCTTGGTACATTTAACAAGAGGCAGTTTGAATGTCGAGACAGAGAAGAAAAGTAATTGTTTTGAGATGATGGAAGAGACAGTAAATGTACAGCATATGGGAACACAATAGGTATTTAGAATGTTATCTGATTGATCTTGTGTGGTGTGTGGCTGCACCAGAGTTGATGGGGTTTAAGGGCGGGGAGATGGTATTTCAAAGTTGCCTTATTGTCTTTAGGTAAATAGGGGGGAAGGGAGAGACTGGCCCTGAACTCAACTGGGCCAGTTGCCAGAGTAGACGGCCTAAAATGTGGACACAACAAATTGGAGTGGAGTACAAGATCTTTCAGAAAAGATGAAGTGATGGTTAGCAGAGGATTGAGATTAAGTGGGTGAGTAATGGAAAATTGACTCTGAAAGAAATAGAGTAATAAACCCTGAATCAACTTGAAAACGAAAATGAGTTTAAACTGGCTTGGCTAACCACAAATCAAGTAGAAGATCAACTGCCTCAAAGCTTTTGATAAAAAGCAGTTGAGAAAGAGGGTGATAGCTGAACAAGATGAGGGCCTTTATATTTTTATTTGTTTTATTTTTGAATGGTAATGCCAGAATTTTGAGTACACAGAGGAACATATTGAATAGGTTAAAAAGAGAAGCAACAGCACTAGAAACAAGCAATGGGCAGAAGTTCGACTTTCTGAAACTCTTCAAAATTTCTGTCGCATACCACACAGCTGTGCTGTCTGGTAGGCTGCAGACTAAAAAGAACTATGGAATTAATTGTCTAAAAGTAGAAAGGAATGTTTTAGAAGGTGTTCACGTTTATAAGGCTGGGAAGCATCTCTTTCAGGGATGTAGCAACGATTCAGGCTTGCACTATATGATAAGTGTCACCCAGTGCAGGACCACTCCATGATCCAGCCATCACCAACTAAACAGACATGAAATGACTGGAGAGAACTGTCACATATTGCTGGCCAATCGAAGGTCTCTACTTTACTCGCTAAATTGCAGTTGATCCAGAACACTGCGGCCAGAATGATTCTGAACCGTCCAGCAGACTCTCCCTTCGGCCCTCTGTTGAGAGAGTTACACTGGCTACCCATGAGGAAGAGATCATATTTTAAAATCTGCTGTCTTACCTACAATGCTTTGAAAGGCAAAGGCCCTTGCTATCTACAAAAGAAACTTGTAAAATATGTACCTCGCAGAAATCTCAGATCCAGCACACTAGCCCTTTCACAGGTACCTCGAATACGTTTGAGCCGTACAGGGGGAAAAACGTTCTCGTATCTTGCCCCAAGATACTGGAATAAATTACCTCTGGCTCTGCGTCAAATTTCCATATATAGTACCTTCAGGAAACAGCTAAAAGCTTACCTGTTTTGATTTTGTTTTTAACTCTGTTGCTGGTATGATTTCTGGCACTCAGGATGTATTTCTAGGCAAGCGCTGAGATGCCCCCGGGGTGAGTTGTACGCTATAGAAGTAACTATAACATAACATCTAATCTTGTCCACCACTGCAGGTTCCTAGTAGCTACATACTATGATCACTCCTTTACTTCTCCCAATAACAGGTAAACATGAGATGATAGTAGCAAAGTATACCCCCAAGAAATCTCCCCATCATTTCTCTCTCCAGCCATGCTTCATTAGTACCATGAATTAATAAAAATCAAATTGAACATCCCAGTGAAGTAACCAGTTAAGTGGACTATGATCGTAAGCAATATCTAGAAAGGACCTGCAGAGCTGCTCAAAGCAGCCAACTTTCTGAAAACCATAAACTGCGAGTCTATTTCTAGCACCTGATAATGCACCACACTGCTAATCACTGCATCCCATAATACTATAAGTGCATCTCGGTGATCATCACCAAGAACACGGACCATTTCCCACATAGGATCGAAAAGAAAAACAACACTCTTCCAACCACGCATCCTACACAGCGTAGCATGCTGCCTACGTAGACAAGAACTTCAGTGCTACACATAGAGGTAGTAAGTCCTATATACACGTGGCAATAAAATACAATACAGTATCTGTCCTTCAAAGCATAGTCATGTGGTCATCTCTTTATTTTATTTTTTATTTAGGAAGTTCCTGCATTGTGGCAAGCTAGCTCAGTATGTCTGGGACCAGATGTACAATGGTTAGATAGTACTGCGTGTATTAACAAGATCCTGAAGCCATGAAAACTGATTACGTATGACAAAGCCTTGGAGAGAGATTGTAAAAGCATACTGCATTGCTCGGACAAGGTGCTCTGCTCGGGTATATGCTAATAAAAGATTTGTATATTCAGTAGAAAACACTGGGTAGACAGCATGAATATTTTTTTTTTAACTCTGTTTTGCTTCCTTACTGCCATCCCACTATGTAATGCAATTTCCTTTAGTTTTTATAATGTGTATGTAAAATGCTCTGATACCTACGGGTCAAGCTACAGCTATATACAACTTTTTAAATAAAAATAAAATAAATAAAATTGTGTGCCATCAAAGAATCCGTGCCTATGCAGTGTGACTCTCTGGACAAAATGTCTAACGAGCATGCTGTGCAAAGAGGACAAACTCAATGTCAAGTAATGTGCCAGAGCATAATGTGTATCACTTCCCTGCACCACTTATGAGGCCACCAGAATTGGGGTGCAAGGAAATAAAGCCGCATTGATACTGAGGTTCGTATATTGCAGAAAGCTGCTATCATGAGGCAGGGTACTGCCAATGGATTGTCGCTTTTTTGTCAATAATTCCAGAGTCAACTCCTATGATCAAGTGGCAAAATTAAATAAAACATTTCGTAGGGAACCCATGAGGAGCAAGATAAATATTAGGTGTGATGTTAAAGGAAATATTGCAAAACTGTCCACAGGTGAATTACGAGAACCACATTTTTAGTAAAGCTGGCTTGTTATGTGAACTCTTGGGGTGTGAGTCGTGTCTACCACGTCTTACTTGACTAATCAAGCGTTGACTGAGGCATCATTGTTCTATCATTTATATATGAATCTCCCAATTTAAAATATAACTCTGTATTATTTATTTTGACATCCATCCGCAGGTTTCTTTTGACAGGATTGAAATGTAAACTGTCTCAGAACCAGGAAGCATCACCTCCTCACAGAATCTCTGGTGGAACTAACAAAAAGAAAAACTTTTTTTAAAGATCTCTGCCAGTTCTGAGAGCTGCTGCTTGAAGCAGGCCAGGCGGCGGGCCCCTTCCTCCAGCAGATAAGAGCTGCCATCTTAACCTAGCCACCCCCCCCTGCTTTAAAGCTGGAGTGTTTATCAGGATATGGCCAGTTTTTATTGCTGATAATAGCCCAGGGAAGAATGACGGATCTTATTTGCTTAACCTTAACTCTCAAGAAAAGGAGTCACCCACTTTGAACCTTTCAGACCCCTTCTCCTCTTCAAAGTGTTGAAAGAAGGGCCTTTAAATCAGGGCTTTACTGCTTCTCCAAACATACAAATAGATACTCCAGTTTTTATAGGGTTGACATCAAAGACCTGGGCAGTCTGGAGAGCATCAGGACCTGCCATCGCCTCTGCTTTGGATTACAGATCTCAGCACTGGTAATCTTTTTTGAGGGCCTGCATTACACCCCCTACACACTGGACATATAATACACATGCCATTTAAGAGGGGTTTTCTGGGGTTCCAAGAAACAATATGTTGTAGCGGTAGGCGAGTGGGAGCCATCCATGAGAAAATAACAAGTGCTTTTCAAAGGCTATTCATGTTTTCCTTGGTAATTTATAGTAGATATTTTGTTTCATAATTTGGAGTTTTACTAATCTTTTCAATCAATAACAATAGAACTAAGGGCCAATTTAGGGCCGAACCATGGCACATTTCACAAGATTCGCAGGGCCCGATTGACTAACTTTTGGCACAAAGCAACCACACTGTCCCCAATCCCCAGGCCAGGCACACTTTTGTAATCCCTATGCCATTGCACACACCGTTGCAACATAGTGCAAGGTTGTATATGCATTGTCATCTTTAGGTTTTGTACTTTTAGTACAAAAACTATGCTTTGATACATTTAAATAACGTTTCCCACTTTGCATGTGTGATGCGGAGTGCAGCATACATGCACAGTTGGAAATGGTTTGAGTGCAGCACACATGCAAAGTTGAAAAAGTTTTGAGAAAAGAAAATGTTTTCTTAAACATGCCTCGATAAGGCGTGAATTTTTGGTGCAAAGTCCTATCTACCTTGATAGGGATTTGCGTCAAAACGCATGGGTGGTTACATGTGAATACCCATGAACCACCCATGGAATACTGCTTCACTTAAAGTCACGCAAAGTAGTGCTATTACTTTAGGAAACATTCCAAATCAAATCAGAATTTGCATTGGGAGGTAAAGCCCAACACAACACTTTGCACTAAGTTTGAATTATTTTTCAAGTAATTTGCATGGGTGACACAAACCCAGCGCAAAGTGTTAGTAAATTTCCACCATAATGTTTAAGGGGAAACCTTTATTGTATAAATCAGGAATTTAGTAGAACTAATTATGATCTTTGTGTTAGTGAAGGGTTTTCATTCATTACAAGACCTATACATGTATGTTCCAGGTTATAGATTTAATAATTGAATAATATGGTATTAATGTCAATAAGGACGGAGGGAGCTTTATAGCCTTAGATGACTAGGTAAAGAGTCACCAAGGCACCTAAGAAAGTGAAAAACCCGTTGTGACAATCCACATCAAAGTAACTAGAGCGGCGAAGAGAAAAGTGGAGTAAACTGGCATAGAGTGGAGTGGCATAGAGTAGAGTGGAAAAGAGTAGATTGGTGTTGAGTGACATTGAGTGGAATGGAGGGGTGTACAGTGGAGTGGCATTCACTAGAGAGGTATAGAGTAGAAGGGCATTGAGTGGCATAGAGTAGAGTAGATTAGAGTAGAGTGGAGTGGAATGGCGTAGACTGGAGTGGAGTGACGTGGACTGGAGTGGCATAGAGAGGCATACATGGAGTGGCTTAGAATAGAGTGGTGTAGCTTAGATTGATAGAAAATGGATTGGTGAAGAGTGGCGTAGAGTAGTTTGGCGTGGAAGGGCATAGAGCAGAGGGCACAAAGTGAGGTGCAGTAGAGTGGTGTGGAGTAGAGTGGAGTGGCGTAGAGTGGGGTGGGGATAGATTGACGTAGAGTAGAGTAGCACAGAGTAGAGTGAAGTGGGTTAGATGGTGTAGAGTAAAGTGGCATATAGTGGCATTGTGTGGCGTGTAGTGGCATAGAGTAGAATGGCATAGAGGAGAGTGGTGTGGAGTAGAGTGCCGTGGAGAAGAGTGGCATAGAGTGTAGAGACATAGAGTAGAGTGGTGCAGAGTGGCGTAAAGTAGAATCGAGTGGCGTAGAGTAGATTAGAGTGAAATGGCATAGAGTAGAGTGGAGTAGAGTGGCGTGGAGTGGGATAGAGTAGGGTGAAGTGGAGTGGTGTTGAGAAGAGTGACATGGAGTAGAGTGGTGCAGAGTGGCATAGGGTGGAGTGTTGTAGAGTGGAGTGGCACAGAGTAGTGTTGAATTAAACTTAAACTGGTAATTAAACTTAAACTGATTATCAAAAAGGAGAGGTGTAGAGTAGAATGGCATAGAGTAGGGTGGTGTAAGTAGAGTGGAGTGGCACAGAGTGAAATACAGTAGAGTTGCATAAAGCAGAGAGGTGTAGAGTGGTGTAGAAGGTTATAGAGTGGCATGGAGTGGCACAGAGTAGAGTGGAGTGACATAGAGTGGCATAGAGTGGAGTGGTGTAGAGTGGAGTGGCGTTGTATTCTGTGGAGTAGTGTAGAGTGGCTTAGAGTGGTGTAGAGGAGAGTGAAACATAGAGTGGCATAGAGTAGAATTGAGTGGCAAAAAGTGGGATGGTGTAGAGTGAAATAGAATGGTGTACAGTGGACTAGAGTGTTGTGGAGTGGAATGGATTGGTGTAGAGTTGAATGGCCTAGAGTAGAGTTGCACAGAGTAGAATGACGTGGAGAGACGTAAAGTAGAGTGGAGTGATATAGAGAAGAGTGGTGTAGAGTGGAGAGGTGTAGAGTGGCATAGAGTGTAGTGGTGTAGAGTGGAGTAGAATGGCATAGAGTGGAGTACAGTGCAGTAGAGTCATGTAGAGTGGAATGGAGTGGCATAAAGTGGAGTGGCGTAAAGTGGAGTGGTGTAGAGTGGCAAAGAGTAGAGTGGTGCAGAGAAGAGTGGCATAGAGTGGTGTGGAGTGGAGTATAGTTGTGTGGCACGGAATACAGTGGCGTGGTGTAGAGTGGCGTAGAGTAGAGTGGTGTGGCACAGAGCGAGATGGTGTGGAGTAGAGTGGAGTGATGTAAAGTGGTGTAGAGTAGAGTGGTGTGGTGTGGAGTGGCATAGAGTGGAGTGGTGTAGAGTGGAGTGGCAGAGAGTAGAGTGGCATAGAGTAGAATAGAGAGGCATAGTTTGGCATACAGTACAGTGCTGTGGAGTGGTGCTGTGTAGAGTAGAGTGGCATAGAGTAGAGTGGACTGGTGTGGTGGGTGTAGAGTAGAGTGGTGTAGAGAGGCATACAGATGAGTGGTGTAGAGTGAAGTGGCATTGAGTAGAGCAGCGTAGAGTAGAGTGGCATAGAGTAGAATAGAGTGGCATAGTGTGGTGTACAGTAAACTGCCTTAGAGTGGAGTGGCCTAGAGTGCTGTAGAGTGCCGTTGTGTGGAGTAGAGTGGCTAAGGGTGGTGTAGATTAGAGTGGCATAGAGTAGAGTGGACTGGCATGGAGTGGTGTAGAGTAGAGTGGTGTAGAGTGGCATGGAGAGGAATAGAGTGAAGTACAGTGGCGTAGAGTGGCATACTTTGGAGTAGAGTGGTGTAGAGTGGCATAAAGTGGCACAGAGTTAAATGGAGTGGGACAGAGTAGAATAGCGGGGAGTGGCATAGAGAGGCATAGAGTGCTGCTGTGTGGAGTAGAGTGGCTAAGAGTGGTGTAGAGTAGAGTGGCATAGAGTAGAATGGACTGTCTTGGAGTGGTGTATAGTAGAATGGTGTAGAGTGGCAGAGAGTGAACTAGAGTGAAGTACAGTGGCATAGAGTGGCATACATTCGAGTAGAGTGGTGTAGAGTGGCATAGAGTGGCAGAGTTAAATGGAGTGGCGTAGAGTAGAATGGTATGGAGTGGCATAGGGTGGTGTAGAGTAGAGTGGAGTGGTGTAGAATAGCATGGTATAGAGTCCAGTGGCATAAAGTGGAGTGGCACAGAGTGGAGTGGAATAGAGTGGAATGGCATAAAGTAGAGTGGCATAGTGTGGAGTGCCATGTCCTAGAGTACAATGGAGTGGTGTAGAGTGGTGTGACACAGAGTATAGTAGAGTGTCATGGTCTATAGTATTGTGGTATAGAGTGGAGTGGCATCGAGTGGAGTGCCATGTCACAGAGTATAGTGGAGTGGTGTAGAGTAGAGTGGTGTGTCGTAGAGTAGAGGGCAATGGCATGTCATAGAGTGTCTTAGAGTGGAGGGGTGTATAGTGGAGTGGCGTAGAGTGGAGTGGCATGTCAGCATGTGGAGTGGTCGTGTCATACAGTGGAATGGCATGGAGTGCCTTAGAATTGATTAGATTGTCGTAGAGTGGGATGATTTCCAGTCACTCACCCCGAGTCTCAGATCTGGGTTGAATCCATCATCGTTCTTTAGCTCCCTTCGCCACCCCATTTCAGACCCAGCTATATGCAAATCAGTCTTGACCCTGTGCCTCATGGGAACAGTCCAGCCCAAACTGCCAAGCCAGGTCTTCCCTGGACTGGAGCAAACATCCTAGGCCCAGTTTCAGGGTGAAACCCCTCATCATCCAGGCTAGCTTGAATCCAATGGCAAAGTGAGCAAGAGGTCCACGTCTGGGCATACCCTGCCAACTTAGGGCAAACAAAGCAAATACAAAGAGATGATGGATGGAGCGCTGAAACTTTTCAGACACTCACCCCCAGTCATAGCTCTGCGTTGAATCCGTCATTGTTCTTTAGCTCACTTCGCCACCCCAGTTCAGACCCAGTGTTAGACAGACCGGGAGGGTCGGCCGAGGACAAGGGGAGAGGTCTCCGGGGAGAACCGTCTCCAGCGATCGTACAGACGAATAACTTCCCCCCACTGATGTACACCACACAATGATAAGGTTCAACGTTCTTTATAAGCAATCTTTAGGTACGATAGAATGGTACAAGGAGGTCAGGACTCAGGGGTCCCCTCGATTCTAGTCTCTTGGTTGGGAAAAGGGGGTAGCGGGACAGTCTTGTTACCAATCTGGTAGGTGCGATGATATGATGGATAGCTCACAATCCTCGAGCTCGGCGTTCTAGATGGACGGGCCGCGGCAGCGCCAGCAGGTCCCGGTGAAGGTGGTAGTTACACGGTCCGCGGCAGCGCCAGCAGGTCCCGGTGAAGGTGGTAGTTACACGGTCCGCGGCAGCGCCAGCAGGTCCCGACGAGGATGGTAGTTACAACGGTCCGCGGCAGCGCCAGCAGGTCCCGACGAGGATGGTAGTTACAACGGTCCGCGGCAGCGCCAGCAGGTCCCGACGAGGATGAATGATGCAGAAGGCCGCGGCAGCGCCAGCAGGCAGGATGATAGTTCACAAGGCAGGGCTACGGCAGCGCCGGTAGTCCGTCAAGGATGAGTTCTTCACGGTGTCTCTCGACTCCAGGATACAACTAACTTCCTGCTCTGGAGCTGCCCCAGTTATAGGTCTGGCGCCCTTTGATGTCCGGACCCTCACACTTGGAGGTCGGGAGGTCCGGGATGAGGGAGTCCAGACACCCAGCAGGGGGGTGGAGCCAGCGCTCGGGGGAGCTGGGGGGCGATCGGCACCTGGCGGGGGAGAGCCCTTGACACCTCTTTCTCTCAGTGACCTGCCAAGTGGTCCGTTCACCTCCTGGGTGGATGGTGGTGCCGGGATGTCGGGGCTTGGCCAGGCCCAGGGTTAGGGTCGAGCTGAGGCCACGCGGCCTCGTGGTGCAGGGTCCAAGATGGCGGCCGGGCCGGGCGAGGGAGCCGGTAGTGGTTCGGCCCCATGACACAGAGATGTCCGGGGGCAGGAGTCCTGTCTTGAGACGGGGTGCGGGGGGCTTCTGTGGGTAACACCTGGAGGGCCGGGGCTCGGGCCCTGTCATGCGGGGAGGGAGCAAGCCCTTCATGTGGCCTGTCCAACATGCGTCCCCCCCAGCTGAAGGCGGGGAGAGTCACCCATCCTCTTGGGGACTCTCCTCATCGAGGCGGAAAAAGCGTGACAGGCCATCCGCGTTGGCGTGGTCTTGGCCCGGTCGATGTTCCACAGTGAAGTCCATCCCCTGCAGGGAGATGGACCAACGCAATAGTTTGGGGTTTTCCCCCCGCATCTGCATTAGCCACTGCAGGGGCCGATGATCTGTTTGCACCCGGAAGTGGGTACCGAAGAGATAGGGCCGGAGCTTTTTGAGGGCCCACACCACTGCGAAGGCCTCCCTCTCGATAGTGCTCCAGCGCCGTTCTCGGGCCAGGAGGCGCCTGCTGATAAAGGCCACCGGTTGGTCAAGTCCCTCGGAGTTCAACTGGGAGAGGACCGCCCCGATGCCATGGTCGGAGGCATCTGTTTGTACGATGAATTCCCGACTGTAGTCGGGGGCCTGGAGCACAGGGGCAGTGCACATGGCGGCTTTCAGTTTCTCGAAGGCTGCTTGACAGTCTGGGGTCCAGTTGACCTTCTTCGGGTGGTTTTTGGATGTGAGTCCCGTGAGGGGCCCCACAATGCTGCCATAGTCCCTCACGAACCGCCGGTAGTAGCCGGTGAGCCCCAAGAATGCTCGGACCTCGGTCTGCGTGACTGGAGGCTGCCAGGACTGGATGGCAGCGACCTTGAGTTGTAGAGGGGCCACCAGGCCGCTTCCCACCTGGTGTCCGAGATAGGTCACGGACCCCTGACCAATTTGGCACTTGCTGGCCTTGATTGTGAGGCCGGCCCGTTGGAGGGCCTGCAGGACCTCTCGGAGGTGGTGGAGGTGGTCGGACCAGTGGCGGCTGTACACAGCGATATCGTCCAGGTAGGCGGCGCTGAACTCCTCTAGTCCCGCCAAGACCTGGTTCACCAGTCGCTGAAAAGTAGCTGGGGCATTCTTCATGCCGAATGGCATGACCTTGAAGTGGTAGTGGCCATCGGGGGTAGAAAAGGCGGATCGTTCTTGTGCCCGGGGTGTGAGGCCGATCTGCCAGTAGCCCGCTGTCAGGTCGAAGATGCTGAGGTAGCGGGCCGCCCCCATGCGGTCGATCAGTTCATCCGCTCGGGGGATGGGATGAGCGTCGGTTCTGGTGACAGCATTCAAGCCCCGATAGTCGATGCAGAATCGGAGCTCAGGAGTGGTGCCGGGGGCAGCAGTTTTGGGGACCAGCACGACCGGGCTGGCCCAGGGGCTGTCCGAGGGCTCGATGACCCCGAGCGTGAGCATCTTTGATACCTCCTCTTGGATGCAGGCCCGTACCCGATCTGGTACGCGGTACGCCCGGTGTCTGATAGGGGGACTGTCCCCAGTGTCCACGTCGTGCAAGCACCAGGGGGTGACCCCTGGGGTGAGGGAAAACAGGGTCGCAAACTGCAGCAGGAGGTCCCGGCAGCCTTGGCGCTGTTCCGGGGAGAGGGCATCTGAGAGTCGGACCCCGTCCACGGAACCATCTGTCTCGCGAGTCTTTAGGAGATCAGGGAGAGGCTCGGAGTCTTCTTCTGCTCCACTGTCTGTAGCCATCAGGAGGCTGAGCTCCGAGCGCACAAAGTGGGGTTTGAGTCTGTTGGCGTGGAGGACCCGGAGGGGGTTCCGTGGAGATTCCATGTCGATGAGATAGGTGACGGGGCTCTTGCGCTCGACCACTTTGAAGGGCCCCGTCCACTTGTCCTGCAAGGCACATGGTTCGGTGGGGGCCATCACCCACACTTGTTGGCCAGGTTCGAATTCGATGGAGGAGGCATTTTGATCGTACCATTTTTTCATGTCCTCCTGACTGGCCTCAAGGTTCGCTTTCGCCATTTCTCGGAATCGCCTGGTCTGATTGCGTAGGGTCAGGAGGTACTTGAAGACGTCTGGAGGGGTCTTTCGGGGGGCCATCTCCCAACCTTCTTTGACTAGGCTGAGGGGCCCTCGCACAGGGTGCCCGTACAAGAGTTCGAAAGGGCTAAAGCCGAGGGACTTCTGGGGGACTTCTCGATATGCGAAGAGGAGGCACGGAAGTAGCACATCCCACTGGCGACGGAGGGGCTCTTCCAACCCCCCAATCATTCCCTTGAGCGTGCGGTTGAACCGCTCGACTAGTCCGTTTCCTTGAGGGTGATAGGGGGTCGTGAATCGGTAGGTGACCCCGCACTGTTGCCAGAGGGACCTCATATATTTCGAAATAAAGTTTATGCCTCTGTCGCTGACGACTTCTCGGGGGAAGCCCACCCGGGAGAAGATCCCCATTAAGGCCCGGCCGACCACCGGGGCTGTTACAGTTCGCAGGGGCACAGCCTCGGGGTAGCGGGTGGCGTGGTCCACCAGTACCAGGATGAACCGATGTCCTTGTGCTGTACGGGGGTCCAGGGGCCCCACAATGTCTATTCCCACCCTCTCGAACGGGGTGGTGACAACTGGGAAGGGTTGCAGAGGGGCTTTGAGTTTGCGGCCGCTCTTCCCGCTGGCCTGGCACGTGGGGCAGGACCGGCAGTGGTTGAGGACGTCGTTTCTCATCTTTGGCCAGAAAAAGTGTGTCACCAGGCGACTGTAGGTTTTGTCCTGGCCCAGGTGTCCAGCCAGGGGGACATCGTGGGCCAAATTTAACAGGTAGTCTCTAAAACGGAGGGGCACCACCAGCACTCGACTGGCCCCTAACTCCGCGATTCTCTGTTCACTGTACAGGAGGTCGTTGTCCCAATAGATCCAATGGGCTCCGGTGGTGTCCCCTGCGCTCTGGGCGAGGGCTTGCTGGCGGAGTCCCTCGAGGGAGGGACAGGTCTTCTGTTCTTGACGGAACTGTTCCTGGGTGGGCCCCCCTTCTTGACGCCACTGAGCCAGGTCGGGAAGGTCCTGGGTTTGAGCGAGCCCTTCGGGGGTTTGCTCTGGGGGGTCGGTATGGTCGGTGTCCTCTACTGGAGCGATCGGGGGAGGAGGTGCTGGCCATTCTGGTTCTTCTGGTCGGGGGATGGCACGGGCGGCCATGGACCGGGTGTTTACGCACGCCCAGTCCGGGAGGCCCAACATCCCCAGGTGCTCTCTTCTTTCTACGGCGGCCCACGGGGAACTCTCAAGATCATTCCCCAGGAGACAGTCCACGGGGGCATCATCTCGGACCGTCACCTTCAACATGCCGGAGACTCCCCCCCATTCGAAGGGGACGCAGGCCATCCGACATAGACTCTCCGAGTTGTCGGCTGAACGGACGGGGCAGAGAATGTTCGGCAGGATCTGCTCTGGTTTTACCAGGTGACAGCGGACGGCCGTCACGCTGGCCCCCGTGTCACGTAGTGCTTCGGCCCGGCGTCCATTAATGTTCACCCACTGGCTATATTTTCTGGTGTTGGCGGGTAGGGGAGCCCGCGGGACCATGTCTCTTCCCCCTAGGCACGCTAGAACCATGGCGGCCGGTTCCCACTCTTGTTGTTCCTGTTCGTATTCTTCCTGTCCTTCGGAGATTTGTTCTCCCCCCCAGGGCGGCGGCAGCTACCTGGCGGGGTCTCGGAGTTTGGTTCTGTGGACAGTTCGGGTCGCTGGCGTAGTGGCCGACTCGCTGGCATCGGTGACACGTGACATTGGCTCGGAACCCCGGGCGCATCGGGGGGTTGCCCCGGCTGGCCGGGGGCGGGGTGCTGGCAGCGGGAGCGGCCGGGACGGTGTCTCTTCCTCGTCCCTGGCCTCCTCCTCCTCCTCGGGGACGGTGCTGACCTTGGTTGTTCCGGTTCTGTTCGTGCGGCCCTCTCCGGCCTACTCGGGTGCTTTCCCACCGGTCAGATTCGGCGGCGAGTTGCCGTGGGTCAGTCAATTTACTGTCGAGGAGGTGCTGCCTGAGCTCGACGAAGCAGTTGTTAGAGAGGTGCTCCCACACCATGAGATTAAAAAGTTGCTCGTAGGTCGTGACGTGGCTTCCCTTGATCCAACCCTCGAAGGCTCGGCTGAAATAGTTGACGTATTCCACCCAAGTTGTACCCGGGATCCGGGTGCAGTCTCGGAACCTCTGGCGGTACATTTCGGGTGTGAGCCCATATCGGGTGAGGAGGGCAGCCTTCATGTGGTCATAGGATGACATCAGATGGTCTGGGAGCTGTAACAGGGCATCGCGGCCTTCATTGACGAACCTCCCCCATAGACCGGCTCCCCAGTCACTTCGATCGATCCGGTGGGAGGTCATGGCGATCTCGTAGGCCTTGAACCACTGTTGTATGTCGTCCTCTCGGAAATACTCTCGAACGACATCCTTGGGGATGTGGACTTTCTTTTCTGTCGCTCCTGGGGTGCGCGGTTGCTCGGGCACCTCCAGTTCTTTGTTCTGCTTCCGTAGGTCTATTTCCGCCAGTTTGCGCTCGTGTTCGTACGCTAATCTCTTTTCTTCGAGCTCTCTCTGCCTCTGTTTTTCCTCCCGTTCTTCTCGGAGCCGCAGATGTTCTAGGTTCAGTTTTTGTTCGGCTAATTTTAGTTCACCGTCCATTTTGAGCCGTGCCATTTCTAACTCATGTAGTCTGCTTTTTTCTCTCTCTTGGATCTCTTCCTGCGAGAGACCCGGTCCTCGCTCCTCGGGAGCCGTGGTGTTCCTCTCTGATGCTGCAATGTTTTGGTTCGGGGGTCTGGCGGCCCCGGTTTCTGCCCATGACTCAATGGCGTGCTTGAAATCGTCTTTAGTACTCAGACCGGTGGTAGCAATGCCTAGTTCAATGCAGAATTGTTTCAACTCACGATGGCTGTACTCTTCCAATTTCTCCATTTGGAATTTCTCGGTGGATCCGCTCTCTTTGGTTGTCATCGTGGTTTCGTCGTGGGGTGAGCTACTCTCTGTACGATTACGCGTTGATTCGGATCCCGCCGCTGGCCACCAATGTTAGACGGACCGGGAGGGTCGGCCGAGGACAAGGGGAGAGGTCTCCGGGGAGAACCGTCTCCAGCGATCGTACAGACGAATAACTTCCCCCCCACTGATGTACACCACACAATGATAAGGTTCAACGTTCTTTATAAGCAATCTTTAGGTACGATAGAATGGTACAAGGAGGTCAGGACTCAGGGGTCCCCTCGATTCTAGTCTCTTGGTTGGGAAAAGGGGGTAGCGGGACAGTCTTGTTACCAATCTGGTAGGTGCGATGATATGATGGATAGCTCACAATCCTCGAGCTCGGCGTTCTAGATGGACGGGCCGCGGCAGCGCCAGCAGGTCCCGGTGAAGGTGGTAGTTACACGGTCCGCGGCAGCGCCAGCAGGTCCCGGTGAAGGTGGTAGTTACACGGTCCGCGGCAGCGCCAGCAGGTCCCGACGAGGATGGTAGTTACAACGGTCCGCGGCAGCGCCAGCAGGTCCCGACGAGGATGGTAGTTACAACGGTCCGCGGCAGCGCCAGCAGGTCCCGACGAGGATGAATGATGCAGAAGGCCGCGGCAGCGCCAGCAGGCAGGATGATAGTTCACAAGGCAGGGCTACGGCAGCGCCGGTAGTCCGTCAAGGATGAGTTCTTCACGGTGTCTCTCGACTCCAGGATACAACTAACTTCCTGCTCTGGAGCTGCCCCAGTTATAGGTCTGGCGCCCTTTGATGTCCGGACCCTCACACTTGGAGGTCGGGAGGTCCGGGATGAGGGAGTCCAGACACCCAGCAGGGGGGTGGAGCCAGCGCTCGGGGGAGCTGGGGGGCGATCGGCACCTGGCGGGGGAGAGCCCTTGACACCTCTTTCTCTCAGTGACCTGCCAAGTGGTCCGTTCACCTCCTGGGTGGATGGTGGTGCCGGGATGTCGGGGCTTGGCCAGGCCCAGGGTTAGGGTCGAGCTGAGGCCACGCGGCCTCGTGGTGCAGGGTCCAAGATGGCGGCCGGGCCGGGCGAGGGAGCCGGTAGTGGTTCGGCCCCATGATACAGAGAAGTCCGGGGGCAGGAGTCCTGTCTTGAGACGGGGTGCGGGGGGCTTCTGTGGGTAACACCTGGAGGGCCGGGGCTCGGGCCCTGTCATGCGGGGAGGGAGCAAGCCCTTCATGTGGCCTGTCCAACACCGAGCTATATGCAAATCAGTCTAGACCCTGTGCCTCATGGGAACAGTCCGGCCTGAACTGCCAAGCCGGGTATTCCCTGGACAGGAAACAAGCATTTCAGGACCGGTTTCGGGGTAACGCCCCTCATCAGCCAGGCTAGCTTGAATCCAGTGGCAAAGTGAGCAAGGGACACACGTCTGGGCATACCCTGCCAACTTAGGGCAAACCTGTCCATTGTCTCCTTGTGTTTGAAAAGATACTGACTCATTATTCCTACAAGCCCCTCCCTCGTTCTCTATACCGCCACTTCCCCCTAGCCTAGACCCTCAATATCCCAGAAAGGATGGCTTCATAGTCAATTGGACTGAGAATGTAAAAGAAAGAAATCAACGAAAAGGACCAGCAGAGCTAATCTGGGCTGACAGCATATAAAAAAATATAAAAAAAGAATACACAAATATATGTCATACTTACTTATCTGTCACACTGCCAAGTGCTGAATACAACAACACAATAACTGCACATCGGTGGTCATTGACATGGAAACACTTACCAGAGAGGTTCAAAGCATAAACAACAGACTTCCATTCACACACTCAAACAGTTTAGCATGCCACGTGTTATAGGGAAGTTAGTGTTATACATATTCTACAATGCAATACACTACACTATCTTGTATGCAGGTAATGTTTCTTTAGACAGTTTTACATCCTATATTTGCAAGACCCTTGATGGAAAATTAACTTTGACATAAAAACTATTGATTGTTCCCTCTCCTTTTCTTTTTATCAAATGACCCTCTCATTACTTTTATTTCTCACATGCCTTGTGTTTCTGAGTACAGTCTACTCTAAGTTCTGTGCTTGTCTGTCTTATTCTCTATTCTTGAATTTCAGCATTTTGCCCAAACATCTGGTCCTTACTGGAGGATTGGAGGAACGCATTAGGTTTCCCACATTGCTTGAACACCTAAATGGAGCCTGCACCTTATAGTATGGGGTAAGCCTAGGTGCAGAGTCCTCCTGTCCACAGTAGCTAATCAAAAAACCCTGTAGTTAGACCAATATGCAAGGATTATTTATAGATAGGTTCCTTTATTGTACTGGTAAGAATTTGAGTTATTGGTTGTGGGTGGTGGAAGCCCCACTCAGGCAACAACCACAATACTTGTCAGGATGAACCACAAAAGTCACATGTTTACCTGTCTGGTAGCTTGGCACACAAACAGTCAGTTTGAACTTAGAAGCAATGTGTAAAGTGTTTTTGCAGGACACAAACAGTAATAAAGTAAAACACAACACAAGAAAAATCCCACACCAATTTAGAAAAATAGAAACACTTTTAATAAATAAAGGGACACCAAAATGAACAAACTCCAATCAATAGAACCAGAGATAATGATTTTTAAAGGTTTTAGTGAAAATAGCGCCTAAAATCACAAAGCGCTACTCGGGGTAATCTGGTCACGCTAGACCAGGGGAATGTCAAAGGTTTAGGCAGACCGTGCTGGAGCACAGGTTGGATACAAGGTCAAGATTAGTCCTGCTGAAGATTTACCGTCTCAAGTCTGAAACAAAAGATTTCCATTCACATTGGAGGAGGCTGCCAGGAGGAGGCTTTTGCGTGAAGACCCTGTAGAGCGTTGTGGTTGGTCGTTGCTGTGGCCCGAAGATCCAGTTTTTGCTGGAGCTTTGCATTAGTTTATCTTCGTGGACGGTTGCCGTCCGTGCAAAGTGCAGGTCTCATGTTGCCGGTTGTCACGTCAGTTGCTGTCAATGTGAAAAGCAGGTCTTACCTGAGTTTTACATTGGCAGTCATCTGTGGTGGCAGAGTTTTAGTGGAAACAGGTTCATGCGTGGTCACAAGTAGACCAACTTCACGATTTTCACACATTTCTTCTTGAAAGAGTTTCCACTGATGTCAGCCAAGGGTCCAGGGCCAGGGAGGCACCTCTTGGGGATCAGGACTCACTCCAGCAGAGGCCAACAGAAAGGCTCAGGCCGGTCCAGGCAGGTCCAGTTGCAGCTGGTCAGCTGGGCAGGGAGGTTGCTGGAAGCTTGTTGTGTCCTTGTACCTCACACAGGAGGTCAGCCAATTGACCATTGGAGTCACGTCAGTGGTGACGGGTTCAAGGGAACAGATCCAGTCTTCGATCCTCAGCCAACAGGGCAGCAAGAACTATGTGACACCCTGGCGGACTTTTCCCCCAACAAGATGTCAGCCATTTACGAGGACTTAAATCCCCAAACCCCCGCCGCTGACAACATCAGCCTACTCACACCGACTAATACAAACCCCGAACACCTGCTCAACCATTGGGACCCTCTCACAACTGAAGCCACAATCTCCATCCTGAACCTCGTACACTCAGGAGGACCCACGGATCCATGTCCCCACCACATCTTCAACCTCGGTAGCAAGACGATTGGCGAAAAGCTCAAGAAAGTCCTGAACGCCTCCATCACCACCATGGTCTCCTTCACTTAGGACTGGAAACATGCAATCAACCAGCAGCTCACCGATAACCTGGAACACTGCAACCTTCTGGACTTTTCTCAATCCAAATTCCCAGCCAAACCACAGCACCGAGACAGCCCTGAATGCAGCCACTGACAACATCGGGGCCCTCCTGGACCCCGATGGAACAGCAACATTCATCCTCCTGGGCATGTTTGTCACCTTCGATGCCGTCTTCCACCACATCTTGATCAACAGACTCCACCAAATCAGAATCCAGGGAGACTCCTCAAATGGATTGCCTCATACCTCCCCCAAAGAATCCAGAGAATCTGTCTCCTACCATTCACCGCAGAACCCAAGAAGATCCTCTGCTGCGTCCAACAAGGATTGTCCCTCAGCCCCACCCTCTTCAACATGTGCATTACCCACTTGGCCAACATCGTCAAATTGCACAGACTCAACATCATCTCCTATTCTGACAACACCCAGAGCATCCTTCTGCTGTCAGAAGACCCTTCCACCACCAGAACAAACTTCCACAGATGTTTGATGAACGTCACAGACTGAATGAAGGACAACTGTCTCAAGCTCAACAAGGACAAGATGGAAGTCCTCACCTTTGGAAGCAACACGTCGCCATGGAATGACACCTGGTGGCCTGCTGAACTAGGCCCTTCCCCTGCCCCAACAGATCACTCCTGCAACCTAGGCATCAACTTGGACAGCAAGTTATATATGAAGAAACAGGTAGACGCAGTCTTGTCCGCCTGCTTCCACACACTATGCATGCTCCATAAGATTTTCAGCTGGCTCCCAAGCAACACCAGAAGGACTGTCATTAAGGCCCTTGTCACCAGTAGGTTAGACTACATGTGCACTCTCTACATGGAAATCACTACAGCCTCCTGAAGAGACTACAGACAATACAAAACTCAGCGGCAAGACTCATCCTCGAACTCCCCAGATGGACACACCTCACCCTACACCTCAAGAAGCTACACTGGTTCCGGATCCAGAAGAGACGTCAGTTCATGATGCTGACCCACGCATACAAAGCCCTGTACAAAAAAGGATCAACATGCATCAACAAACAAATGACCTTCCACCAACCGACCAGACACCTGCAATTCATCTCCCTCTTCCTTGCAGACACCCCCTGGATCAGTCAAGCCAACAGTGAAGGACGTTTCTCTTTTACCTGGCAGCCAATGCCGGAACGACCTTCCACTGCACCTTAAGAATGCCACTTCGCTCCGGGAATTCAGGGAAGGACTCAAGACCTGGCTGTTCAAATGAACATAACATCACTAAGCAGCTAGAAAACTCCAGTGCCTTGAGACCCTTACAGGTGTTCTGCTGTGCTTTATAAACCCTGATTGATTGAGTCCGTCTAACAGCAGAGCACCAGGGCAGTCCTTCTTCTGAATCTTCCACAAGTCTAGGAGTGATCTGATTTTGTGTCTGGGAGTGCCACCCTTTTATCCCCAGTGCCAACCTTTGATGTGAGGGGTGTTGGAGCACAATACTCTGCCAGAAAATCAAGACACCACTAAATTTACCTTAATCAGATCTCATACATTTATCTGGATCGGCGACAGTGTTAAATCTCAATTTCATGAGGCAACACCATTAGATAATTCCAATATAAGAATAGGTTGGTCCCATTCAGTAACTGAGTTCTACATCAATGAAAAGGTAAACAGTTTTATTACAAAATTCAAAAGCAAGCGATACAGAATCAATG
Source organism: Triturus cristatus (assembly GCF_964204655.1). Taxonomy (NCBI): domain Eukaryota; kingdom Metazoa; phylum Chordata; class Amphibia; order Caudata; family Salamandridae; genus Triturus; species Triturus cristatus. The sequence goes on from NC_140589.1 coordinate 1,639,121,453, forward strand.
CCATGCAGGGTCTCAAAAGCAGAGCTACGCTGAGTATGTACTCTAGGACAAAAACAAGGGCCTTTGTGCATGATGCTGACATGGCCGTTTGAAATGTAATCAGAGCTGGGTCTAACTCCTCCCCCAGCCCATCTTGTCCACACCTAACCCTCTTTGTCCCCATGTCTTGCAGGAATCAACAGCCCATCACAGAAAAGACAGCACAGTTATGTGACACTTTCTACTGGTGGAAAGGCACTGTTGAAGAGGACACAGTTTCTAGAATGTGTGACTTAAATCTGATTTTACCATTAAATATGATTTTAAATTACAATCCAAAAGAGTTCCATAAGTACTTCTCTATCTGCTCCAAATCTGAAGTTTAGCCTTACAACAGTAAAACACGACTTTAGGAGTTTTTCACTACCAGGACATGTAAACCTTAAACCCACATGCCCTATTTTTTACATAACCATGCACTACAGGCTGCAGTGGTAGGTCTGAAACATGTTTTAAAGAGTTACTTTAGTGGTTGATACAATGAGTGCTGCAGGCCCACTGATAACATTTGATTTACAAGCCATGAGCCTATTCCAGCGCGAGCGCTATCCATGCAGCGCTTGTTTTGTGGCAGCTTCTGTTTTTAACTACCCGTTTTGCATTTGATTTGAAAATTGTTTTAGAGTTATTTCCTGGTCTTACCTGCCTGGCCTCGCATACCCCCACCTCTGCCATCACACCTGCACTGTAATTTTGGTATATCACCGCGTTTTGCGGGTCCTTCGCCCCTGACTCGCGGCGGCCATCTTGGGTGAGTGGGTCCCAGCGCGCCAGCAACTCCTCTCTCCATTTCGTTTGGAGACTACTTAGGTAGCCATGCTTACGCGCAGCGGCCACGCGCAGCGGGGACGCCGGACTGACGCCGGAGTTACGCCAGAGTTTAGCCCGTCTGTGCCCGTCCGGGCCCAGACGGGCTCAGGGCTGGTCTCTATGCCCGCCCCTCTGGAACCGTGTTACACTCGTATTGGGTATAGGAGGGAGGAACTTATGTCTTGGCGGTCCTCGAAACCCTCCACATGTAGATATGCCCACGAGGGTGGACTACCGTTCCTGCCTTGCGGGACATGTACTGGGGGTCGGGGTATGACCCTTGATAAATCGGTGCTTTCTATAGCTTTGTTGAATTGTCGGTCTTTACCCAGTCACGCCACAGAAATTAATTCCCTTATTTTGGACCACAAGCTGGATGTGTTATTTTTAACAGAGACCTGGATTTCCTCCTGCTCGGGCCCCGACATGGTTAGAGCTCTTCCTTCTGGTTTTCTTATTACACATTTGGATAGGCCTGTGGGGAGGGGAGGAGGAATTGCCATCCTCTATAGGGACTCGCTAGTTTGTAAGGTGCAGGACGGAGGGATGAGCGACTGCGAGAGCTGTCAGTTCTCTCTTCGCCTGTCACCCACTGCGTCTTTGACGGGTTTTTTGATTTACCGTCCACCCGGGTCCTTGGGAAATTTTCTTAACTCCTTCCTAGAATCAGCTGCGCTCCTTGCCTCGTCCACTGGTAACTTTATAGCTTTGGGCGATCTTAACATCCACTTCGATGACACTTCCAACTTCCTGGGAGTAGATCTGCAAGGCGATCTCAAAGCCTTTGGGATCAACTTGGCTAATTCGGGTGCTACACATGGGAAGGGCCACTTGTTGGATCCTATATTCTCAAACTCTGTTTGCCTTAAAGCTTTTCCAGCGCTGGCCCTGCCTTGGACAGACCATTTTATGGTGCCTGCCCAGTGGCAGTTTGATGTCCCAGTTACATCGGCCCCAAGGGTATACACCGTGGAAAGAGCCTGGTCCAGGCTCCCAGTGGATACCTGGGCGGTACATCTGGAGGCGTCCCGGCCTCCCCTTGGGTCCAATCCGTTAGTTGCCGATGAGAAGTTAAACATCTGGCTCACCAACTCGCTTGATGCTCTCCTCCCCAAGAAGAAACAACTCACCAGGGGTAAGAGAGTGGGATCGGCGCCCTGGTACACATTGGAGTTGAGAACTTTGAGGAAGGGTTGCAAGAGGTTGGAACGGACCTGGAGGAAAGATTGGAGCGAAACGAGCCGGAGAGAATATCGGGCGGCTCTTAGTACCTACAAATCTGCTATTTGGGTAGCTAAATCTGTGTTCTTTGAAGAGAGAATAGGCTCTGCGGCCAACTCCTCAAAAGAATCGTTTAGGGTTATCAAAGAACTTCTTAAAACTCCCGAACCTCAAGTCACTCACGATGACCCCCGTGAGAAATGCTCCGAACTTGCCTCCTTCTTTAAAACCAAAATAGACAACATCTTGGCATCTCTCCCTCGGCTAGCCGAGGAGACTCCCTCTGGTGGTAACCCAGAGTCTCAGCCCAGGGTGCGGACAGCGGAGCTGGTTTCTTTCGGACCTGTCACTGTGGAAGAAGTTCTCACAGTCTTGATGACCATGAAAAGCGGTTCCCCTAAAGACCCTGCACCAATGAAATATCTTAAGCAGGTAGCCCCTACCATCGGTGGCCCAGTGATGGACTTGATAAATTTATCTTTTACCCAAGGAGTGGTGCCCCCGAGTTGGAAGGGAGCGGTTGTCAAGGCTCTCTTGAAGAAGCCTAACTTGGACCCCGCTGACCTTGCCAACTTCAGGCCTATTTCCCTGCTCCCCGGCCTTAGCAAGGTGGCGGAGAAGTTGGTGAATCGTCGCCTCTCGGGCTTCCTGGAGTCCAACTCCCTTCTGGGTGACTCCCAAACGGGCTTTCGCCCCGGTCAGGGGACCGATACTGCCCTGCTGGCAGTCGTGGAGAATGCCAGGAGCATTTTGGATTCAGGGGGATCGGTGGCAGTGATCCTCCTGGACCTCAGTGCGGCATTTGACACCGTAGACCATCAGGTGCTTCTCCAACGACTGTCGGGGGTGGGGGTCTCTGGGATGGCCCTGAAGTGGTTTGCGTCCTTTTTGGATGGCCGGATGTTTGAGGTGTGGGAAGGCCACAAGAAATCATCATCGGTCCCTCTCCAGTGTGGTGTGCCACAGGGCTCATCGCTGAGCCCTACTCTATTTAACATTTATATGGCCCCCCTGGAGAGTGTGATACTGCCCCTGGGTATCAAGATTATCAGCTATGCTGATGATACTCAGCTGGTGGTAGGTCTTCCCCAGTCGGCTTACCATCCCGACCGGCTGCACACGTGTTTGGATAAGATCTTCACGTGGATGTGTAGCTCAGCACTCAAGCTTAACGGCTCCAAAACGGAACTGATGATGCTGGGGAATTCCCCTCCCTCCTTATCTCCGAGCAGCTGGCCTAGTTGCCTGGGAGCGGCTCCCACCCCCAAACAGGAGATCAAGAGCTTGGGGGTGTGGTTGGAGTAGGACCTTGCCTTTAAGACACACGCTAAAAAGACCGCAGGCGTGTGCTTTGGTCTGCTCCGATCAGCCCGGAAGATCTTACCTCTCCTCCCAGTGGCCTCCAGGAGGTTACTTATCCAGGGGCTTATCATCTCTCGGCTGGACTTCAGTAACGCGTTGTTTCTGGGGGCTCCAGAGTCCACCCTAAATAAACTGCAGCAAGTGCAGAATGCGGCCGCTAGGCTTCTGATGGACCTTCCCAGGCGTCAGTCTGCCCGACCTGCGCTGAAGGCGCTGCACTGGCTCCCCGTTAGGGAGAGGGTGAAATTCAAGGCGCTTTGTATGGCCCATAAAATCCTGCAGGGGAAAGGCCCACCTATCCTACGGGATATGGTTCAACCCTATAAGGCCTCCCGTTCCCTTCGTTCAGACCATCAACATCTGCTGCAGGTCATGAGGGTAAGGAAGGTAAGAACTGGGGGCAGAAGATTTTCCATCAATGTGGCCATCTTGTGGAACTCCCTTCCTCTGTACTTGCGCTCGGAAACAAGTTTCTTACGCTTCCGCAAGCTGTTAAAAACTCACCTGTTTCCTGCTTAACTCCGGTGTTTTCGTGTCATGGCGTCTCTCTCTGGATGAGCGCGGGGATGCCCAAGGGTAACCAGGCGCGTTATAAAATTCCTTAATAATAATAATAATAATAATGAGGACATGTATTACCATTTACTAGGGACCTAAAAGTAAATTAAAAATGTGCCAATCAGGTGTAGGGCACTTTCACCATGTTTTAAGGAGGTAGCACAAGCACTTTGCCTTGGATTGTGGCGTTAAAGTGCTCAGAGTCCTAAAGACAACAAAAACAAATAAGCAAACAGGAGGGGTGAAGTCAAAACGTTTTGGAGCGACACTGAAGAGAGTGCCTGGCCCAAAAATACATTTTCCTTTTCACACCGAGTAAAACACGTAGGTGTGAGAGGGAGGTTCTCCAACAGGTCTTGAAGAAAGCTCAGTGATTTTATGTATTTATTTATTTATTTATGGGTTTTATATAGTGCCTGAATCACCCCCGAAGGGGTATCTCTGCGCTTCGCACTGTGCTGCTGGACAGGCTGACGAGCATTATCAGAACAGAGCAGTCTTAAGAAGCTTTCTGAATCAGAGATAGTCAGGACATTGTCTCAGTTAAATAGGGAGCTGGTTTCAATAAGGATTTCCCATCTAACCTTGATTTCCTGATCTGTGGGACCTAGAGAAGTGATTTGGTTCCTGACCGGAGGGTCCTAGAAGGGACATAATGATTAAGTTTCTCAGTAATGTAGCTGTTAAAGGAGAGGAAGAGAGGAAGTTTTCGGGGGGCATTCAAGACAAGGCGCGCTGTGGTGTTCTGAACCACCTGCAATCTGCTAAGCGAGGGCTCATTTGCTGAGACCAGGAGGGCATTGCAGTAGTCTAAACGGCTTACTACCATTGTCTGAATTAGGGTTTTGCGAGTAGAATCTGGAAGAAAAGGAAAAACTCGCCGTAACAAAGACAGCACGTAAAAGCAGGAGCCAGCAGTATAAGCACCTTGCTCCTTCATGGTCAATGAGAGCTTAAGAGGGCAAGGTCTGCTAGAAGCATCAACGTGTCGGGGTTAGCAATGCATTCACTGTGTACGTTAAAATCACCCAACAATAAAAAGTTATTGGTCGAGATTACGTTGGGAGCTATTATTTCTGTGAGCTGGAGTGAAAAGTCTACCAAAGGGCCTGGGGGGCGATACACTAGGGCACCCTTCCAACTAAGTTGTGAGAGAAAGTTAATGCGGAAGACTAACATTTTGATGTTAGCGTTGCACTGTTGCTCAAGCGTGGAGACTTTAATACAGTCTTTGTGGATAATAGCAATCCCACCCCCCTCCTTTGTTTGTCTATCCATTCTTAAGATCATGTAGCCATCAGGCAGAGCTATTGTGATGGCAGGAGCGGAGTTAGGCTTGAGCCATATTTCGGTCAAGAAACCTAAGTCTGGGTATTCTGAGGTAAAGAGATCCCACACTTCTGTCGCATGTTTAGGAAGGGATCTAACATTGCTTAAAACACCTTTCCAAAAGTGGTTGGAGCTGTTAGGTGACTTCCTGGGTACTGAGAATGATAAAATATCATCTTTGGGAGTGTGGGGGCGATTGTAATGGGTGCAAGGCCCAGAGACTCCAGGTGTTGGTACCTTTTTGGTTATATTACATTGAAACTTGCAGGATAGACAGGAGAAAGGACCTTCTGGTGTAGGCCAGGTCCGATCTGCGTCCCGGGAGTATGAAGCAAGCAGAGGGGTGATAAGTGATAAGTTTAGTGCAGTAATAAGGTTAAAACACGGTGACCAGCAGACATAGTGAGGAAGGAATCAGAATAGTTAGCTATTGCATTTCCCCTTCATCCTGTTTTTAACTTTCCATAGGACAAGCAGAAATAAAGAAGGCCCTGCCCAAATACAATATACATTTCTTCATTCACGACCCTCACACACCAATTCAACCCATTTATATGTTTTTGTAAGAGCTCAGGATGAAAAAACCATGCAAGATTTTAGTGCTGGTGATAAAGGCTCCTAATCTACTGTGGGCGAGTGGATACGTAATTTTAAATGAAATGCTAGTCAATGATAAGTGTAACCTGGCTGTTCACAGTCTGGTCAATAAGGAAAAGAAAATCTAGGAGTAAGTGGAAATTCTCTGCTACTTCTAGTAGAGAGACACTCCAGTTTTATTATTATTATTTGTTGGAGAGGAAGCCAACCATTTAGGGATCAGATTATTATTATTCTTAATTCATTCTTGATATAGCGCATGGCTACCCTTGGGCATCCTAGCGCTGGTTGCAACCACTAGAGGACTACAATATCACGGCAGGTTCTGGAAGAGCCATGTTTTTAATTGCTTCCCGAATGCAAAGTGGTGGGTCATTGATCGCAGCTGAATCGGGAGCGTGATCCATAGAATGGACGCATTGTATGAGAACATACGACCACCAGATCGTACTCTCATGACTTTGGGAACAATTGCTTGGAATAGATTGGCAGATCTTATGATACGAGAGGAGCGATGAAAAGAAATCACAGCGCGGTTAATTTTTGGGCCTGTACCCCAGAGGGCTTTGTGCGCTATGCATAGTGCTTTGAACATTATGCGTTCTGTGATGAGTAGCCAGTGCAGTGCCTTCAGTGCTGGTTTAGCTGATTGTTTTCTGGGCATGTTGAGTAGCAGACTCACTGCGCAATTCTGTACCACCTGTAGTTTCCTAGTGGTAGCTTTCGGGGTGCTCAGGTATAACGAGTTACAATAGTTAAACGTGGCAATACCAAACCTTGTACCATAGTTCTGCGTGCAGTTACCGGGAGCAGTGGTAAGATTTTCCTCAGTTGCATTAAAATGCCATAGCATGATGCTGCTACTTGTACTGCTTAGTGGTCCAGTTTTAGTGATTTGTATAACCAGATTCATAAGCTTTTGATCTTTTCTTTGGGTTTAGGAGGTGAGCCCAAGCAGCTGGGCCATTTCACAGCGGGAGATCTGCTAGTGTGATTACCGAGAATCATTGGCTCAGTCTTATCCCATTCAGCTTGCGGTATGACTGGTCCATCCAAGAAGCCACAGTTCTTAAGCAGGCTTCAAAATCGACTCAGATCTTCTTAGGGTGGTTAAGGGTTACAACTAGCTGAGTGTCGGTAGGTCACAATCTGGGCCCCATACGGGAGGGCTATCTCAGCAAGGGGTCTTAGATATACATTAAAAAGGGTGGGGCTCAATGAGGATCCCTGAGGGACTCCATATGTTAGCGGGATCTTTCTAAAAAAGTGGATCCCTTCGAATACCTGGAACGTTCTGTCCGTTAGAAAGGATTTAAACCAGAAGAGGGCTTTGCCTCACACTCCCACCACTTTGAGTCTGTTCAGGAGAATGCTGTGATTTACAATGTCAAATGCGGCACTAAGGTCAAGCAGGATGATCACCACTGTGCCTCCCTGATCTAGAACTTTCCGTGATTCCTCCATGACTGTTAACAGTGCTGTTTCTGTGCCATGGTTAGGTCGGAAGCCTGTCTGTGAAGTGTGTAAGATTGAGTGAGGTTCAAGGTAATTAGTGAGGGTCTTATTTATATGTTTTTCTAAAATTTTGCTGGACATGGGGAGTAGCGAAACTGGTCGGTAGCCGCTTCATACTTCCAGGTCGAGGTTTGGTTTTTTAAGTAATGCCTTTACCATGGCGTGTTTCAAAAGACCTCGGTACTTGGGTGGCGATTATGGACGAGTTGAAAACTTCCCATAAAACCGGAAGTATAACCTCTTTTACCTTGTGCAACATGTGCACTGGGGCTGCATCACAGGGGGAACCTGACTTGATTGTGGTGAAAAGTTTGGAGAGAGTATCAAGGTCTAGCATGGGAAGATCTTCTAAATGAGCAGATCCACCCTCAGCCCTTTCTGATTCTGTGATCAGGTTCTCGGGGCTGAGAGCAGGGGGGAATGCATTATATATATTGAGAATCTTTTGGTTAAAACATTCTGCTAGTCCTATACAGCGTTGAGGTGCAGATTCTGCGGACCTTTCTGGCTGGGGGCAGTTTGTCAGTTTCTTTGCCATTCTGGCAATTTCCCTGGGTGCATTGGTTGCCCCCTTTATTTTCTCCTCATAGTATTGTGCCTGAGCTCTCTTAGTTTCTGTCTGGTATGTTGTGATCGCTTCCCTATATTTCTGATTTTTTTCTAAGCCCTCTCAAGTTTTGTGCATTTTTGTTTAAATTCTCGTACTTTTGGGGCGTACCATGGAACCCGTTTTTCTATAGGTCTCTTTGTGCTCCATTTGTGAGGAATAATGGAGTCCAGGTATGATACAATCCATTCGTTGAGGTTGTTGGAGGCAGTACAAGGGTCAGGGGTATAGTGTTTGATAGTATTGTGGACCAGACTTCCGGAGCAAGTTTTGCCCATGTTCGGTCCCAGCTCTTAGCAGCTCGAGTGTTGGGTGTAAGGGTTGATGGTTTCCAAAGTATCGGGATTATCAGGTGATCCAACCAAGGGACTCGGGATGGACTGTCTACTGAGAGCTTCTCATCATTCGAAAAAACTGGATCTAGGATGTGGCCTTTATCGTGGGTAGGGCTAGTGACTTTTTGAAAGAGTTGTAAGGCCTGTAGATTTTGTGTAAGGCTCAGGACCTCAGCTTTATTGGGGTCATCTAAGTGCTGGTTGAGGTCACCCAAAATAGTGAAATTAGAGGCGGAGCTTGCCATTGTTGCCGCCGTGTCTATAAGGGATTCGACAAACGCCTCGCACGGGCCTGGGGGGCGATATATCAGAATTCCTGATAAAGAGCATATGAGGGAAAAGGTGAGCGAGAATCCCATACTTTCACAATCCTGGATGATATCTGAATCAATACGCCCCTTTATGTGATCCTTAAGGATGATAGCAATCCCCCGCTCTTGTGTAAGACCCTATCCCTCCTAAGTATGTGATATATTGGGGGTAGCGCCTGTACCACATCAGGCTCTGCATCCTTGTGCAGCCACGTTTCAGTCAGGAACAGAGGGCCCGATTCACAGAACTAACTTAAGATAAAATCCTAAACTTACTACCATGTTGGTATTCACAGAAGGCACTTACTCATTTTGGTATTCACAGAAGTTAGGAGTCCTAACTTTAGGACTCCTAAATGCCTTCTGTGAATACCGAAAGTCTTAAAGTTAGGATTTTTCTCAGTTTAGGAGTAGTAAAGTTAGGACTCCTAACTTTAAGACTCCTAAATGCCTTCCTTGAATACCGAAAGTCTTAAAAGTTAGGATTTTTCTCAGTTTAGGAGTCCTAAAGTTAGGAGTTCTAACTTTACTACTCCTAAACTGAGAAAAATCCTAACTTTAAGACTTTCGGTATTCACAGAAGGCATTTAGGAGTCCTAAAGTTAGGACTCCTAACTTCTGTGAATACCGAAATGAGTAAGTGCCTTCTGTGAATACCAAAATGAGTAAGTGCTTTCTGTGAATACCAAAATGGTAGTAAGTTTAGGATTTTGTCTTAAGTTAGTTCTGTGAATCGGGTCCAGAGCCTTCGGCTGCTCTTCACTGAGTAGAATACTGATTTCTGAGACGTGTTTTGGTAAGGACCTGCAGTTCAGGAGGAGCATATTTAGCTCTGTTGTATTCTCTTTTCAGGCAAACTCTGCGGGGAGTGTCTTAATTTGAAGGGGCAGTTTGGGCATGCTCTGAGGCCAGAGACTAAGCTAAAACAGTGCCTAAACCTCTCATTGTCATGTGTTCGAAGTGCCAGTAGCTGGGGCCCTGAGTATCTTAAGAGCCCTGTGTTAGAGTCAGGGGTCCTGGCCCCTGGTCCCGGAAGGTCACGGACGGGCGCAGACGGGCTTGCCTTAGGCGCACCTTTGGCGCACCAGCGGCGTCCCCGCTGCGCGCGTCCGCTTCACGTCTGTAGTGACCTAGAGAGAGGGCACTAGGACCCTGCAGCAAGACACTCGGGGACCTGAGGGCAACCGGACACCACATCCGGTCAAGGGTGTGGGGAGGGGCAGAAAGGACAGGAGAGGGTACGAGGGTGGACACAGGCACGAGGAGCTCGTGGGCACAGAATACAATAAAGCATTACCATCACCCTTACCTGACTCCTGTGTCGTTCTTGGGAACACGACAACTGGCGACGACAGGTGGGATCCATAGAAACAAAGAACATCGTTTTCCCCGGAAAGAAGCAAGCGGAACGAACCAGGAGCCCACCCTGGTCCGCAGGACGACGAGAGAAGAATCGCGATCGTCGCGATCATCGTGCTGACCGCGCAAGAAGAAAGCCAGGAGCCCACCCTGGTCTGAGGAGCAGTGAAGCGAAGCTGAAACGGCGCGGGAGCCCACCCCGGCCGTGGAACAAGCAACGCGGTAAGCGACTACAACGAGAAGCGAGATTTAAACAAATAAAGCGCTCGCCGTACAGGAAGAAGCGCCTGCACCGTAGCGTGCAAGAATAGGACTGAAAGAGAGAGCGCGCACGCTCTTCAAACGAACTCTCGCGAGAGCGGCGGCCATCGTTGAATCAGGCGAAAAGAGCCAATCAGAGCCAGGAATAGCGCGGCGGCCATTTTGGAAGGTCAGGCTGACTGAGAGACTACAGAACTATTGCGAGATCACGGCGGCCATTTTAAAGTCAGGCAAAATGGGCCAATGAGAGCAAAGAACAGCACGGCGGCCATTTTGAGGTCAGGCAACCATTGAAATCAATAGAAAGAGTAAAAGAGAGAGAAAAAGGAAGCGAAAGAAGACAAAAGAAGACTGAAACAAAGCAGGAAGAAGGAGGAAAGTAATAGGAAAAGGAAATAAATAGAAATAAAGAAATAAAGAACAAAATAAAAGGAAAATGGGCGATAACGAGGAGAAGACGAGCACGCAAGCCATATTCCGCAGGCCTCCACCATTCTGCCTGTCGGAGCCACAGGTGGGCATCCGGTGGGAGAGATGGATAAGGAAATTTGAGCGCTACATGAGCGCCACGGATGTCCCGGACAACAAACAACTGCACCTGCTTCTGAATCTTGCAGGGGATGAAATAGAGGATCTGCTGCTAACATTCCCCACCGATGAGACGGGGGACTACAAAGGAGTGATAAAATGTCTCACTCAGAAGTTTGACCCACAGCGGAATGTGGATTTCGAGAGGTATACATTCAACGCTGCATGCCAACAAGGTGAAGAGAGTCTAGATGACTTTGCAACAAGGTTACGAAAATTGGTCACATATTGCGAGTTTTACAAATTTGACAATGAGCAAGCGATAAGACTGCGCATCATCGAAGGCTGTCAATCGATGGAATTCAGAGCACGCGTCCTGAAGGAACCGATGACGCTGGAAAAGATATTGACTCTGGCTCGCGCAGAAGCAAGAGCGGCAGAGCAAGCCAAGCAAATGGAGCTAGGAAAAGAGAAGAGGGCAGCGGTGGCACACCGCGTCACTGGAAGCTTCAAAAAGAAAGATTTCCAGGCGCAGACTGTACCAAAGAAGGGCGAACAGACATGCTACCGGGGCGGCCTCGAATTTCCACACGTCGGTGCCTGCCCTGCCATGGGTCAAAGGTGCAGGAAGTGCCACAGGGAAAATCACTTTTCAAGCACATGCATGACAAGGCAATTCAGAAACGAAAGGGGCAGAACAATGCGGCCAAGGATGACAAGTAACCGGTACGCACGACACATGGAAACGGCGAATCGTAGCTCCTCTGACGAAGCAGAAGAAACGGCAGCTCCTGTGTCGGAAGCGAGATTATACCTCATGTCAGATGCACCAAGAGAAGGAAAAGAGACTGAACACATTCATCTGGTGGAAAAAGAGCAAATAAAGAAGACAGCGACAGTGGACATTGGCGTAGGGAGCCACCAAGCGAAGTTCGTACTTGACAGTGGAGCAACATGCAACATCATGTGCATGTCCGAATATCAGAAAATGAGAGTGAAACCACAGCTAGCACCGTCAACAGTCGATGTGTTCACTTGGGGCTCCAAAAGACCAGTAGAAAACATGGAAAAATTCACGGAGATCTTGACATACAAAGACAGATGCTACAAAGAAGAAATACATGTGCTTAAAGGAGACATCCCAGCACCATGCCTGCTCAGCAATGTAACGGCACAAATGATGGGGCTACTAGCCATGACATACCACATGTCAGAAACAAAAAACATTCTACAAGAATACCCTGCCATACTAAACGGTCTTGGTAAGCTGAAAGGGAAACAAATAACACTGCACATCAATGAAGCGATAAAGCCAGTAGCTCAGCATCATAGACGAGTACCAATACATCTCCAACCACAAGTCGAAGACGAAATAAAAAGCTTACTGGCAGAAGACATCATTGAACCAGCGGAAGGACCAACGCCGTGGGTGTCTCCGATCGTGGCAGTTCCTAAGAAAAATACCTCAAAGATCCGCATCTGCGTGGACATGAGGATACCAAATACAGCGATCGCAAGGGAACGTCACCCGGGGCCACACCTAAACGACATGATAAGCTGCCTCACTGGAGCGTGCAGGTTCTCAAAGCTGGACCTGTGCAAGGGGTATCATCAGCTAGAACTAGATCACCAGTCCAGATACATCACTACATTCTCCACACATTTGGGCCTATTTCGATACAAGCGGCTAAGCTTCGGAATATCATCGGCAGCGGAGATATTCCAAGAAACAATACGGCAGGTGATAAGGCCAGTGCGAAACAGCATCAACTACAGTGATGACATTCTGGTATTTGGAAAGACAGACAAAGAGCATGACGCAGCGCTGCGTCAGGTGTGCACACAACTAGAGCAAGCAGGTCTAACGTTAAATGGAGAGAAATGCGAGCTGGGAAGAGGTGAACTAGTGTTCCTTGGACATATCTTCTCCAAACTAGGAATGAGGCCAGATCACAGCAAGCTTGAAACGCTGAAGAACGCAACTGCTCCAATAGATGTTGGAGAAGTAAGATCGTTCCTGGGCCTCGCCAGCTACTGTGCGCGATACATACAGGACTTCGCCACAGTGAGTACACCACTAAGAGAACTGACAAAACAAGGACAGAAGTTCATCTGGTCCCAAGAATGTCACACAGCATTCGAAGAAATAAGGAAAGCAGTGATGACGGTGGAGCACCTGGCCTACTTCGACCCGCTACTGTGCACTGAACTGATGGTCGATGCCAGCCCAGTAGGACTAGGAGCAATTCTGGCGCAGCACCTGCCGGGGAGAGACACACCGAGAAAAATTGTTGCCTACGCGAGCAAAAGCCTAACAGACGTCGAACGAGCATACTCACAACCAGAGAAGGAGAGTTTAGCAGTGGTATGGGCATGTGAACATTACCACATGTTCATTTATGGCAAATCATTCACAGTAATAACTGATCATCAGGCGCTAGTGACGATCTACGGCAGCCCATCAGCGAAAATGCCACCCAGGATTGAACGCTGGGGCATAAGACTGATGGACTATGACTTCAAGATCGTGCACAAGCCAGGGAAGGAGCACAATCCGGCAGACTACATGTCGAGACACCCGTTGCCACAAGTACAGGAGACAACGTCAATGGCGGAAGAGTACCTCAATTTCATACTAAAGCAGAACACTCCAGCGCTGATAACACTACTAGAGCTAGCAAAGGAGAGCAAAGGTGATGCCACGCTGCAAGCAGCGATGGACATAACAAGAAAATAGAGATGGAAGAACGTCAACAACAACTGCACCTGGGGAGCAGGAGTATACAAAGAGGAAGTGCTAGCGTTCAAGAAGATACACGAGGAACTGTCAGAAACAGACACAGGGATAATGATGAGGGGGACGAGAATTGTGATACCAAGCGCACTCCGAAGGCAAATGGTCAATGTGGCTCATGAGTCACACAGAGCCGTGGTGGCGACAAAGAAACTACTAAGAGAGAAAGTGTGGTTCCCGGGCCTGGACCGCATGGTAGAGGAGACAATAGCGACATGCCACCTCTGTCAAGTGACAGGACCCCCAGCCAAACATGAGCCACTACAAATGTCGGATCTTCCAAGAGCGGTATGGACGACACTAGCAGCTGATTTCTTTGGACCGCTAGACACAGGCAACTATCTGCTGGTGGTCATTGACGAATACTCACGGTTCCCGATAGTACGTCAGGTCTCATCGACATCAGCCACAGCAACACTGCCGATACTGGATGACATCTTTGCAGCATGGGGCTCTCCAGAGACACTAAAAACAGACAATGGTCCGCCATTCGCAGGAGAAGAGTTTCGCCGATTCATGGTCTATTTAGGGATAAACCACAGGAAAATAACACCGCTATGGCCTCAAGCAAACGGAATGGTTGAGAGGTTCATGGGGAACATTAAAAAGGCAGTCCAAAGGGCAAAGATAGCACAGATATCACTTAGTCAAGCACTGTGCCAAGTACTACGTGATTACAGAAACACACCACACAACTCCACGGGGAAGTGCCCAGCAGAACTAGTATTGGGTAGAACGAGCAGGACAAGACTACCACAAATGGAAGCGACAGCGCCACCTGACCATGGAGACATTGCAGACAGGGACAGAGAGGCGAAAAAAAAAATGAAGAGATATGCAGACGCCAAGCGACACGCCATCCCGTCAAAGATACAGGAAGGAGACTTAGTGGTTGTGCGTCAACGGCAAAACAGAAAATCAGACAGCATGTTCTCCAAAGACCCGCTAACGGTAACAAGAGTGAAGGGCCCCATGATAACAGCAGAGTCAGAACATAAGAGAATAACAAGAAACAGCTCCCACTTCAAAGGATTACAGGTGGAAGAGGAACAAGAAGATGACGCCGAGACAGCAAGGAAAGTACAGCAGGAGCATCACAAGGAAGAAACAAGAAACAGAGAGAGAGAAGAGGTGGAGCAACAGACGGAGTGTGGCACAAGAAGAACATGTCGATGCCGAAAGAGACTAATAGAAGAAATGTAGTTCTGTGAAACACACTGGACTATGCCACGACAGACTTGCATCCATCACCTACTGACAGTTTGTTTGGTGTCACTTTCTCATCATTTCTCTGACACGAGGGGGAGATGTAGTGACCTAGAGAGAGGGCACTAGGACCCTGCAGCAAGACACTCGGGGACCTGAGGGCAACCGGACACCACATCCGGTCAAGGGTGTGGGGAGGGGCAGAAAGGACAGGAGAGGGTACGAGGGAGGACACAGGAGCTCGTGGGCACAGAATACAATAAAGCATTACCATCACCCTTACCTGACTCCTGTGTCGTTCTTGGGAACACGACAACGTCCGCGCTGCCATGTGACTCAAGTAGTCAGTGGCTCCACCTCCTGACCTCTTCCCTGTGCCCCGCCTCCTGACGCTGTTTCCCTCCACACAATCGGAACACTCCGTGGTGGACCGGGGAATAGGTGAAGTTGGCGGGAGAGGGGCGCAATAATAGCTGTGTGAGTGCGCTTTAAAAAGTTATAAAAGACTTTAAAAATCACCCCCCCTTCAGTTAAAATGTGCTAAAAATCAGACAGAACTCGTTGAATTAAATACCAGATCTAACTGAATAAAAACTAGTGCTTCGTTTAGATGGAGCGTACGCTCTTCAATACCGTTGCAGCGTGACTGTTCCTAAAGTGCTTGCTAGTCGCTTTAGGAATATACCAATTCAGATACCAATTGAGGGAAGAGTCTGGTAAGTTTTAGCTTGACGTTGCCAAGAAAGAGGAATGGATGAAGGATCAAAATGTAAATGACATTCTGCAAGTCTGCAAAGAAAGACACGATGGCTTCTGGTGGGTGGAATAGTGCGACAAATTACATTTTTAAAGTGGGCCACTATTAAGGTTGAGTAAAATGCAAATGATATAGGTGGTACAGTTGCTACTTACCACCTTTACAGTTGCATTGTGGTGCATGTTAACTGTAGTTGTGTGAAACACTGCTGGTGACAGTGTCTTTTGGGTCGATCCACGTCTCAGTCACAGTCATGAAATGTAGCGTGGGACTTTGTGAGTCAAAGTGATGAGGAAGATGTTGTAAGATTCAGGTCATGTATACCATAGACACATAGAAGCACTGAGACCCCTGGCTGGCAGCTCGATGTACTCAGTGGTGTCTTTAGTGTCCCGTCTAGGTGGATAGAACAGATGCTCAGTACGCAGTAAAAAGTATCTATTTTCAGTGAAGCGTGTGAAGTAGGGAGAAGATGCAACAATATGGAGTAACAGATGCTGGACATGACCTATTAGATCCTTGGTTTTGGGAAGCATGAGATTTATTGGGAGAATGGCAAAGATTTGTAAAAGCAGCATTTTTAAGTATAACTATGGTAAACAAGTACATTTGAGGACTAAGCCGGAAGAGCAACTTTAATTGGTTTGAGTAGTCAGATCTAGACATACAGACAATGATCTGGCATAATATAGTAGTAATTATAAATTACAATGTTATAAAGAACTGTTTGTGGAATTTACACAATTTATAAGGTCTCACAAAGCATGGCATTGCAGATCGAGTGCATTAAAGTCATTATGAATATGCTTTTGTCTGGTGTTGCACCTTAGTGGCTCTCTGTGATACATTTCTCAATATTTGGGTTGCATATCCTATTAAAACCCGCCACTCCCATGTTTATTAGTATAATTGTAGAGTATTGGAAGTGTTAGTCTCTGAAAGGCCTGCTGTTCATTTCTGGAACGGATTGTTCATGCACCCAGCCTTTTAGCCCATTTTAGGATGAAACAGTGCCAAGCTAGGAACATACCCTTTTCCCTCCAGTCACCTGTGCAAGGATGCCTTGAGCGAAACAGATATATAGAGTCAGGATATGGAGTCACGATGGGACTTCCTGCAGCAGGGGGATTCAGAGTGGAGCTGATGGCTTTGAGAAGGAAAGACCAAATGGAGCCAAATGAACGTTTGTTGCACTGGGTACAGACAGCAAGGGATCCTGGTGCTCAACCACTCACCACTTAGGGAATAACTAGGAGGCCCTTGTAAGTTTCCTTTGTAGATCTGGAGTCAAAATGGGGGATTATTCTTAGAAGGACAGGATTTTAAATAGGCCATGCTGCCGAGGTTCGGGTAGGGGAGGCATGAGTGCACCATGTGTTCCCCTGTTTGATTAAAAGGTAGGAAATATGGTGAAGAAAAATAGTTGTCAACTGCTAAGAACTGAGAGAATATTGCAGTGAGAAAATGACAGAGAAGGGAATTGGGCAGTGAAGCTGTGCTGTGTGTTGCAAGAGATGGGAGTTGAAAAGTGAATATGATTGGAAACTGTTGCAGCCGCCCCCGGGCTGGAAAACCATGCGTAGCTGGAACAGAATTGAGGCAGATAAACTGGTGGGCACCTTACTCGGGCTCCCCCTGAAAGCACCCATCATAGGTAACCTTGACCAACAGTGTGCAGTCCTCACCGACACGCTTAGAAAAGCCATTGATCAGGTGGCACCGGCACGGAGGGAGAAAGTTAGAGATAAGGGAAAAGGAGCCCCCTGGTTCAATGAGGAACTGAGGGGTAGGAAGCAAACCCTCCGCCAAGCCGAGAGGCGGTGGCGGAAATCAGGCAGTTAAGTCGAGCTCGCTGCCCACAAACTCTTGTTAACCTCACACGAAAAGGCCATCATGACCAGGAAGGCTGAATATTATGAGGCAAGAATCATGGATGCTGCAAACAAACAGAAAGGACTTTTAGAATACTAAAAGAACTCAGCCAGAAGTCAGAGCAGAGAACCACAGCTTCACCAGCAGACTGCAACACCTTACAGACTTTTTTTCTGCATAAGGTCGTGGACATCCTAGCTGAGATTGAGAGCACCCTGATCAACCAGGTCCCCCAGACCTGCACCCCGTGCCCCCCATGCCCAGCAACCAGCTCCCCTCCTTCCCTAATTTAGATCTGGCCTGTCACGCCCGATGAGCCGCACCAAATCGGGCTCACCAGCAGATCCCTGTCCTCCAAGGGTTTTCTGCATGGACCTCCCTGGCCTAGAAAGACAGATCCTTGCCCTATTAAACCGCTCCCTGGAGACAGGCTACCTTCCTTCCGGCCTATAGGAAGCCAGGGTCACCCACCTGCTGAAGAAACCAGGGCCATATGCTGCTATTCTTAAGAACTGCAGACCAATCTCCCAGCTCCCCTTTCTGGCGAACGCTGTAGAGCAACACATCCTAAAAACACGCTCGGCCTTCCTGGAGGAACACCAGCTACTCCAGGGGCGACAGGCAGGCTTCAGGGCCCACCACAGCACTGAGCTGGTAATGCTATCCGTACTCGATGAGCTCAGGGTCATGGCCGACAATAAAAAAACGTGTGCCCTAGTTCTACTAGACCTATTGGTGGCATTCGACACGGTCAATCACGCACAGCTCCTAGCCCGCATCATCGAGCTGGGCATCTGCGGGTTGGCACTCCAGTGGCTCGAGTCCTTTTTGTCCGGACGGTCCCAGAGGGTCCCGCTTGGTGAGCAGGTGTCTGATGGGGCACCCTTACCTGTGGCGTCCAGCAGGGCTCAGCGCCGTCCCCGCTCCTTTTCAACATTTACCTCCAGCCACTGATAGCTGCCCTAGCTCACATGAATTGCCAAGCCTTTAACTATGCAGATGACACACAGCTCATCCTCTAGATCGGCTACTCCCAGCAGGCCTCCTCACAGATACAAAACATCCTTAGATACACCGTGAATTGGATGACAACCAATTCCCTAAAAGTCATCCCTGACAAACCAGAGGTCCTGGACATCCCTTAGAAGACAAACCCCTGGAGTGACCTGTTCTGGCCCCAAGAGCTCGGCACCACCCCCATGCCGGTTACGGTCATAAAAAGCTTGGGCACCAAGATTGATGCAGATCTTTCCATGGCCAACCAAGTCACGACTGACTTAAGCAGAGGGCAAAGTTCAAGGGCCTTTGCATTGCCTACAAAGCCATCTACGGCCAGGCCCCGGCCTAAATTAAGGAGCGCCTTGGAAATTATGTGCTGGGCCGAAAACTCCGGTCATCCGAGAGCTGCCTGCTGGCAGTCCCATGGTTTAAAACGGTATCCAAGGGAGCCAGAGCGCTCTCTGTCCTGCTCCTGCAACTCTGGAATAAACTGCCTGATGGCCTCTGCAAGGAATGCACACTCCTCCCTTTCAGGAAATGTCTTAAAACGCTCCTATTCAGGGAGGCTTTGGACACAATCTAACCATCTGCAACGCGTGTTTCTGGGGACTGCAGTTGGTTTTGGACCTCTCTCTCCGAGCGCTAAGAGACCTGCTGGTGATTATGCGCTATAGAAGTAGCAGTTAACAATAACAATAACAAGATGTTTTGTTTTTGACTGCAGAAGCATCAACACCTTCTGAGTTCCTTCGGATTTGCTCATGACCAGTAACTTAGTTCTGTTTTCTAAAGATTAACTTTTGAGAAATTTGTGTAACCTCCAAGTTACAGGTTCAAGAGCGCCAGTGAATTTGATAAAATAGCAGGGCTGACAATTATGTTACAATTGCCACTTCATTTTCGGTTAAATACTTAATATCCATTTTGAAAGCAACAACTGGCTTCCCTAGTGTATGAAAATCTATGTATAAAATTACTTTGTAATTCCTTTATTGGCCATTCTTTCCTTTTACCTGAAGGTTACCCTATAACATGTGCTGTAAGTATATAGTCCAAAATTTGTTGGACGGTAATCCGTCCATCAGGGTAAGAGAGGACATTACCTCCACCATCCTGAAAGAGTACAGTTTGCCAAATTTAGAGGTGGCTGCTGGCCCAGTCACTCCTGTGCAGGCACTAGAATTATCTTTCTCATTGGTGCTACACCAGAAATATCTATGGTAAACAACGGCACTAAAATCACTGTTAATTCTGTTTGGATTGTTTCATATAAAACCATTGTTTGCAGCACTCTAGCTGTTTAATTTTGGGGCAGGATTGGTTGTCAGCTTTTACAGCTTTATGTAGTTTAAAGCAACTCTTATAAAACATCATTAAAAGTATTCATTATGAATTAGTACTGCGCTCTTCAGGGATAGGAGTGGTCCAGTATCTGGTCTGTATGTATCCAAATGCAAGTGTCCTACTTGATTAAACATGAATAAGACTACATCAACTGGCAACCAAGATCCCGGAAAGCACTTGGATCATAAGGATGCTGGTCAATTGCCAAATGTCCAAGGTTAAGGCCTTCGTACATGAGTGGACCGGGTTTAATTAGAGGATGGGATAGTAAATAGAGTCAGCCAAACAATATTGACATTCGAGTATGAGTCCTTCAACAATCTCTCATAGGCTGGGGATTCTTTATGTATGCATTTGTGTTTGCCTGGATATTTCACAGGCAAGCTAATTCACAGAGTCTAAAACACATCAAAAAGAGAGGGGGCATTATACTGCTAGCTAAAAGGGTCATCTGTGCCTAGGTTGGAATACAACATTTCATATGCCACCCACTTGTTAACTATCAGAAGTTGTAGCCCAGTTATAGGCACAATTAGCAGATTTGCTGCAGGTTGAGGTGGTTGGCTAGTCTAACTTTTGTATTGCTGTACATGTTGTGCAGTGACAAGATCCTGATTACCCATGAACTAATGTGACCCCAAAGGACATTGCGACTCTCGAAAGAAAATTACATTTTAGGGCTACAGCATCCAAATGGGTAGCAGGGAACAGTCTATGATAGTCAGCAGACTGAGAGGCACCTCAAAGAAAGACCAATGAAGGAGAAACCTCTCCCAAACATGCACTGTGGATCTCAGTCCTTTGATGTTGGGATCCATTAGGACACCTTTTCCCCCATCCATGACCCGGTCACCCCGTGCTCTACCTCGGAGCATAACTCTCACCACTCTCCCTAAGTCTGAGTGAGTCAATAGAAAATACACTGCTAATCTGGTCCCTGATGGCTATGATGTTTCAAAATGACATTTCTTTCTATAACGTAAACAAATGATCTAATACTATAGCATAACACGTGTTAATAGGCAGATATCCTTAATGTCCACTCATCTCTCCCTAGTGACCATCATGCCTTTTATTGTGATCCTCACTTATCGACCTAGTGGATGCACACGTAGTTGGCTCCTCTTGACCCCGCGGTAATTTCTCCCGCTCTGGATTGATTCCTGTTTTGCTGCTGATCGCCAATTGACTGCGCGACCTGATCCTTGACTGCTGCTCCATTTACTTTGGGTTACATACCGGTCCTCCACCCGCATCTGTTGCCCTTCCTGCGAAGTTCCTTAATTCTTTACTTCGCCATCCGAGGGAGGTTTTTCTCCCCGTACCCCCTTTTTCCAGCATTCACCTATTGCTGAACACCCAGCCTTCTCCCCATGCACAAGAGCACTCCCAATTTAGGCGACCCAGGTCCTGATGATGATCCTTAATTGACAGGATCGAAACGCCGTCGACCATTACCCACCAGCCTAAACGTTCTTGGCGCACACAAACCTGGTTCATTGAAACAAAGAAAAATACCAATTTTACTATCGAGTAAATTGTTATATGGACCTTGTATTGTATATATTGCCTTTATGCGCCGTCTGTTGTGGTTTTTTCACGTTGTCACTAGCGCCGTTGTTTCACTAGCACGAGCACTTTGTACACTTTTTCACTAGGGTTGCCAGAGTATTTTATACCCTGTTGTGCTCTTATTACTGCAATTCTTTTGATCTGCCAAATATATGACGCCTATTGGCGCTTTGAAAGAACAACTTTGAGTTTCCTCTCTTGTGTTCCTTGTAATGTCTTGTACATACCTTTCTAAATAATTCAGTACATCCTGCTGAGATATTGTCGCATTTACAAAAACTTTTATTGTGATCCACCATGACAAACCATAGTTACATATCTCAAGTACCCTTCCCAGGACCTATTTGGTACAAAAGGACCAGGTCTGCAATTACATAACATGTCTTGCAAGCATCAATGGGGCCTTGATCCTGCATGCCCTGAGTGATCTGCACTACTGCTGTCCATACAAATCATGGCCACAAAATCTAATTTCATCCTACTAGCGAAACATCCAGCAAACAATAGTCCACGAAGGAAACCAGATGCCCACCATCTCTCACTTTATCCGGATTGTTTGTTCCATCTATAACAGCAACACATCTACCATGGATTTTTCCATAAAAAACTTCCACTTTGCAGAAACTAGGCAAACCTTGTTAGACCTGTGTAACTCAGCCACAGCAGCTCCCTTCACACAGACCATGTAACATTTATCCATGCTCCCTGTCAGCGAAGAAAGACAAGAGAAGTTAGACCAGGCGGCAAAAACTCTAGCTATGCCACTGGTGGGAAGGTATTATTATTTCAATAGTGCCTAGCAGTAGTAATAAAGCACTACAGGCTGCACTAATAGTAGTAGTGACAGAGAGCTTATTTAAGGTGAACACAATAATATGTGTTAGCATATGGAAGTGCATGTTATTTTTTATTTTCATTATATCAATAAAAAAGAAGATCAAATGTGACACCATGTGAATGTAGTACATCTCCTAACAGTAATGCACCTTTTAGCTGCAAAAAATGTATCAAGAGAAGAATGTGTACATTAGGAAATAACACAGCACCCTACACTAACGTCCCTAATGCGAGTATTCTTTGCATTCAGAGAAGAATATTACACACCCCAACTAATTACCTTTCGCTTAGTGTATTAACAATGCCATATAGTAAGATTGCTGTGCTATAAAAAGCTACATTTACAGATTTATTTTGCATAATTTCGATGGGCCCTTACACTGCCTTTTTATGGGAGGTCATTTGCACCGGAAGGCGCAGGTGAAAAGTAAAGCAGTGACTGTGGCCGCATGGGAGGCAAGGTCAGGGACTTGTGTAACTGACATGTGTTTGACTTTCGGAACTCTTCTATTATTTCTGGTTCCTGGTGTAGTGGTAAATAGTTGCTGTTACCCTTGGCAGTGAACCAATGCTTTGTTATTTCCAATGTGTCATCAATCCTTTTCTCAAAGCCCTGGCCAAGTTAGCATGAGTCTTATTTTGCTCTGCCAATGAGTCGCTTTCTCCCTTCCTGCTCATTTCCTTTTTTGCTCTGGTCGTGCAAGGTCATGGTGACTCTGAAACATATAGATAGTAACCAGCGTGAAAGTGTACTTCTTGTCAAAATGCGGTAAAATGTGAAGCAATGGTGGCCACATTCAATTGTAAAATATTTACCATAACCTGATTAAAGCATCCAGACTGCTCCCTAATACATATTAATCCAATATTTGTCAACCCAAGCGTATATGTTGTTCTGTGCAGTTGATGATGATTCTGAGGTAGGAAGTCACAGTTTCAAAGTTTTACTATCGACCTGCACTTATATCGCCTCACTAACCAGGCTATCAATAAATTATCAAAGATACTAGATGTGGAGTTAGAATAGTAAGGTCATGATTATGAGTGACCCAGAAAATGGATTTGTATTTTCCTAGCCTGGAATTAATGATACGAGGGGTTCCGTTAACCGCAGGGGTTGGGATAATCCAGCACATTACGGGTTGGACCCTGAGAGAGCACTAAGAAATGAGGGATTACTGGGCGCCCGTTGTTGGCCCTATGGCAATCATGCAGCCACTCCTAATGAAGGTATGTGCTAACCTTCATGATATTTGTGAAGACTACACTGCAGAGTCAATATATGTGTAGGTCATTATTGGCCTCAATATTGTGACAACATGATTCCAAACCTCTTCATTAAAGTATTCAGTTACTGACAACTTACTCACTCACTCACTCACTCACCAAGTTACTTGGTGAATTAGTAAATCTCTTTCTTTATAAGTAAAACACTTCCTTTCTACTATAGCAGCAGTCTTCAAATTGTGAGGTGTGCTCACTTGAGGGAACCTGCCTTCATGACTAGGGGAGGGGTGTACATTCAGAGCTTTAAACCTAACCAGGCTCAGACTACTAGATCGCAGAAGCTCTCACCAGCAGTGGGATGCGGCTAAACAGCCCATTCAAAGTTGTCCTCTGCTGCATATGATCAGTAAGCTTCTCTTGATGTTCTCAGTGAGTGGCTGTGCTCCTGAAAATGAGGATTGTCTGGAAGTTCACCCTCCTCCATTTAAAGTGTGTTTCCAGACCGTGTTTATTTAGGAGTAGGGAACTGGAGAGTAGCATGGCATGCACAGATATCTCATAATCTCGTTGCTAATGCCAGACCCTATTTCCAGTCCTCATATAGGGGGTTGCAATGACATCTGAAAGCCTCTTCCGATATATCGATTCAGACCAGCACCAGCCCATGGCATCTCCACCTGGCACAATATACAGAACTGAGCCTGGGGATCTCTCTTGAGGTTCAAGACAACCATCCCACCACCAACTAAAGACTGGGCAAATTGGATCTTTCTTAAGGCCTCTGCACTCTAGGCAGGAAACCTCAACAGCCTATCTCTTCACTTTAATCATCTGCAGCGTACGATCAGGATGGTAATGCTCTCTTCCGAAGACCTCTGCTGTCTCATCCCATCTGTTCCTTAGGATCAGGGTCAGGAGGGTTACTCAGCAAGCAGTTACATCAGCCAACATACTGAAACTGAAAGTCCTTGCACTCAATCACACAAAGATGGTAGGTAGTTACCTGCTCCCCACAGCATACTGAAAATGTGGCAAGAAGACCATACAGGATACTCTTACCTTTCACATGCATATGTAGAATAACCAGTTCACAGGATGCTTCCCTTAGCAAACTATTGAACCCTTGTTTTGCACAGTGAGATCGAGGTTGAAATTAATTTAGTAAGCGCATGCCTCATTCTCCTTCCATGGACTGCAGATGTATATTGGGGCCGGAGGTCATTTCACTAGGCTTCTGCCTTATTCTCGTCCCATGGACTGCCGATGTAGATTGGAGAAGAATCCACACTCAGTAGGCAGTTTTTGACCCATTCAGCAGGATTCAAAAGTAAGGGGCAAATGACTTCCGGACCTGTCACCTCTGCAGTATCACAGTGTCGCTGCGCATATTTTAGGAGGTTGATACGTTTGGTAGTGGTGCTGCTCAAGTATGGCTTGGCTGCTCAATTTGCCAAGGGAGCAAGTAAAATACTAAAAGAAATATGTTTTAAAATACATATGCCATAGAAAATCAACAACAAATACGAAATTAATTTTAATATTCAATTATAAATTAACACACATTACATGTTATCCAAATGTAAAATTAATAAATAAAAACTTAAAATAACAATAGTACTTTATATTAAATAATAAAGTACAACATAAACATATTGGAACTGATTTGCAAAAGTATAGTACCTTAGAATAATCTTAAAGTAATTTGAGAGTGTTCTCAACTTAAGACTCATATGTCAATTCACAAAAAAAGTTGTCATTGATAGCTAAGATTTTCTTAAAATGTAATACTTCATTCTTGCAACTCACAAAAACAAGTAACTTTTGTTAATGGTAGTTTAAATGTAACTTGCTAAGTTATGCCACTGGTTTAACTTACTCCAGCCGTGCAATTAATATTTCTTTTTAAATTTTGTTTTAAAAAACTAGAATACTTTTTTCTATCACAAAAAACAAAAGTTCACAACACATTTATTTTCTCTTCATACAGCCTGTGAAATTTGAGGTGACTGTAAATGCTTTTCACATGCCCACCAATTATTCCTCCAGAATTTTCCACACTTAACGTATGGCTCACTTTAAAAATAAGAAATGCATTTAAAATATTTGAGTATTTTATAAAATGTTTTAGCATAGACGTATTAACTAAAAATCTTGCATCACAAAAAATTAATAACATTATAATTTTCTATATCCTTCCAGCATTACTCATAAATGGTAGGTGTATCCATTTGTTCAAAATATGCATTAGTAACACCCTTGTTATATCTCAAACAACTTGAAGTTTTCAATAATGTGTGTTGCTGTAACATATGCATGGGTGCATAACTTAAACACTGGTAACTTAGGCATTAATGAGTAGCTTACACACTCACAAGTAACACACGGGTACACATGCAGAATAAGCCATGATATACAACATGCTGCAACAAAATACAATAGCTCTTACATTTTATGTGATATATATATATTTATATGTTATGCTTAATATAATTTCTTTTTTTAACTATTTATATTTTTTATGTATTTTTCAAAACTCTGAGTGGTGTATGTCATGCACTGATGCACAAGTTACATATTTTCTAAGATAATTCACAACCACAAAGAAAGGCACTTACAAGATTTTGCAGGTAACAATGTATTAAAAAGAATCTCAAGAGAGTGTCCATACTTAAGTGAGGCTTAAGTTTCGTAAATTGGCCCCATAATTATTATTCATTAAAAAAATATATAGACCACATTTTAGATGGATGCAACCATTATAAATAGTTTTGAAAATATGTAACGAATGGTAATAATTGTTAAATACTAAAGAAAATAGCAAATAATATTAAGACACAAACAACAATATAAAATAATTCAAAGAAATACAATATTTTCAAAACTGTAATTAAATATGCTCCAAGAATCCTATAAACATTGGGGAAAAGAATAACTTGGGAGAGGGTGGGAAATACATTTACTTTTCTAGCTTTAGTCTAGCAAACACTGGGGCAAATGTATGCATTGGTGATGGTGGTGGGGTGGAGAAAGGGGTTAAAATTTACTTTTCTAACTACAGTAACATAATGCATACCCGGGGAAGGGTGAAGGTTGATAACGTATGTAATCCTAACTCAAGACTAACAAACATTGAGGAAAAGGCTTAGATGGGGGATATTTAGGGCCTGATTAGGATGTCGGTCAGTAAGCCTCTGACCGCTCGTCGTAGGCTTACCAACCGACATCCTTGGTTTGAAGTCTCATCTTCTTATTGCAATGACGGCGGTCGGAGTACAAACCAGACGGTCAATTTGACTGGCTTCAGATGGGCTCAAGAAGCCCACCGGTCAGTCAGAACCGCCACATAATCCCTTACGGACGGCGTTTCCACCGTCAGGATTATGATGCCAGTTTCTTACAGGCTTTCCATGTCAGGCTTTCCGACATGGAAAGTCTGTCGGAAAGCAACTTTGGGGGACCATAGCAGGGCCCCCCTCCTTCCGTGGCCTCCTGTAGTAAGCCAGGGGGGCACCTATAGTGCCCCCTGTAAATCTCTGCACCATGTGGCAGGCACCAAGAGGTACCTCCCACACGGTGCACGGATTTACAGTAACTCCCATTTCTCTATGGGAGCTTGTGCTGCCGCTGGTTTCCGACCGACACAGAAGCTCCCATAGGGGCCGCTGACCCGAGGTCAGTCGGTTCCGAAACCGCAGAGATGTCGGTAGGAGGCAAATATATTTTAACACAGATTAAAAACATTCTGCAAAGCGCATACCTTAGAGGGTCCTCTTTACTATTCTAACAACAGTCTAACAAATATTGGGGAAAAGACATCCATGGACAGGCTGGGCCTTCCTATTCTAACTGTAGTTCTATAAATAATTGGGAAAGTGCATATATTGGGGAGGGGGCGACAGTGCATATTTTGGTTTAGAGGGTCCAATCTAACAGATGTTTGAGGAAAGTGCAGACATTGAGTGTTCAGATACACTACACTGAAGTAATACAAATATACATCAAAAAGTATTTCATATAGTGCATGAAAAGAGAAACATGGTTAAAATAATTTTAGAAATTAATACATATATTAGAATTCCAGGCATCTTTAATGTATTAAATAAATCATAATTAAAGTAAACTACCTCAATGACCCTGCAAAAGACAGAAACACAAAAGAAATTTAATTAAACCTGTAACGATAAAAACTTACTTTTGATATAATTTGAATTTTACTATTTATTTTTAAACTGGCCACCCATTCTCCCAACATACTTTATATTCCAAAATATTAAGGGGCTTAATACAATGTCTGTCAAAGTTGCCTCCGAGTGACACCGTCTCGGACTCGGGACCGACCGACTTCAGGTCGGCGGTACCGACCGCCTGATAAC
Organism: Triturus cristatus; assembly: GCF_964204655.1. Classification (NCBI taxonomy): domain Eukaryota; kingdom Metazoa; phylum Chordata; class Amphibia; order Caudata; family Salamandridae; genus Triturus; species Triturus cristatus. The sequence goes on from NC_140589.1 coordinate 1,639,149,266, forward strand.
GATGCAACCAAACACAGTTTGGTCGGATTCCCATTGTTCTCTATGGAAGCTTGCGTTACGACCATTTACCGGACGTTGAGAAATGGGTTTGTGTGTAAAACCCTGCACCCTATGGCAGGCATCCCACCGTGCCTGCTACACAGTGCAAGGTTTTACAGGGGGTAGCCTAGGTACCCCCACGGCCACCAACCGTAGACCGTGAAAGCGAGGTGACCCTGCTAGAGGCCTCCAAGGTTGCTTTCCGAAAGCCTTTCCATGTCAGAAAGGCCGGCATGGAAAGGCTGTCGGAAACGGATATCGTAATCTCGATGGCAGAAACGCCATCCATAGGGGGTTATGGTGTGGCTCCGACTGGCTAAAAGACTTCGAGAGATGGTCGGAACTGAGTCGGAATGACCGGCCGGTTTATGTTCCGACCGCCGACATTGTAATCGGTCGGTCGGAACGCAAACCAACCGGGTCGATCAGAAAGCGTCCGATCGAGTCGGAAAGCCTCCGACTAGCAGTCGAAGGCTTTCCAACGGACATCATAATCAACCCCTACATAATTATGAAACCATAAAACATGTAAAAACAAATAACAATGGCAGACATTACTAATTTCAGATATAAAACAATTAACAACAAATAATATAAACTTAAAAAATAGCAGTAGTCACAAAAAAACAATACACCTCACAATCCACAAGAAAGTTAATTAAATGATTGTTTAAAAATCATAAACATTTTGTACACATTATAATTAATTAAACATATTGAAAATACAATTCTGAAATAAAAATTTGCACCACGGATACATGAATTAATGTATATTAATTTATATAAGTATTTTATTTTAACACTGCAAAATATGCACACAAACAATATTTTTTAATTAACACATTCATCTCTTAACATTAATATTTAAGTTAATAAACACTAGCCAACAAATCCTACAATAAACCCAACAATTCAAAAAACAAAAACTATACATTACTATAATGCTATTTAAAACTCATTGAAAATACATATTTCAATAACATGAATAATAAAATAATAAACTATTGCAATACCATGTTTGAAAATGATTTTATATTAAACTATATTTTAAACTTCATTATTATTGTACCAAATAAAATAAGATACCTACTTTGATATTTTTTTCATTATATTTTTATAGCTTGGATATTTTTGACCAGGATATTATGGCTGCACAATGTTTTTCAGTTGAGGAACACCATTTGCCTCTGCTTCTCTCCCGTATGCCAGGGCTTCCAAGTGCGCTATAGTGATTCTCAAATATGCCAGCTATGTTGTATGTTCCAGTGATTCCACTACATGAGGCCAAATAACAGGCTGTTTAATGTGTCCCTAGTAGTGTACTGATACACTAGCACTAGTCATTATCTAAGTTTAGAAAGTTATAAATGTTCATTGTGGATGGGCTGTTCACCAGTATGCAAGTGTGATCGAGTGCCATGCCAAATATACCAGGGATGCCTGGTATCCCAGTGGTGCTGCTCATATATGCTATGCCTTTCCTATATATCAGTGTTGTTGCTAAACTTACTCATCATGGAGAATATGCTTCAATATGTCAAAGTTGCCTAATTCACCTCTGGAGCTGTTCGGATAGGCTAGAGCTGTTTTGTTTAATGGACAATGAATCTCAGTTGCTTCACTTGAAACTAAAACCTGATCTACAACTGACTCCAACTCAATGAACAATTAAATGAGTACCAATGTTATTGAATAATAACTACAGAGCACACAAAAAGCACTTAGAAATCTACATCAGGGTAAGAAGTGCTATATAAATTGAAAGGCAATGTGCCAGAAGTAGTGATAAATAGATAAGCAATACGTCAGTGTTACTGATCAGATATACCAAGACTATTCTGTTGTGCTATTCGACTATGGTTATTGTATATTCCAGTTTGGCTAATCCAGTGACTAGTGTCCAGATGTTTTAGAACTATTACTGATGCTGGTGTTTGCTAGTGAGTTGAATAATATGCCTATGTTGCAGCTTAAATATGTCAGGACTGTCAAGGAATACTTGAATGTGTTAGTGTGCCAGTTCTGAAATAGGCCACATCTGAATAATGCACAAGTGTTTTGGCTCAAGTATGCCATGATTGTTCAATGTGCCTTGTGGTGGTGCTCCACCATGCCAAACTGTTCAATGTAGCTCTTCAGTGCACATCTGGTGCTGCTTTAATATGCCATGGCTGGCCTTGATTACAGATTGGTGCTCAAATGTGCCAGGTATGATAACTGTGGCAGTAGCACTACTAAAAAGGGTTTAATTTGATTAGTGTGCAACAATTCTTCTCAAATATCTCATGGCCGTGGAATGCATCTCTTTTACTGCTTACATATGCAGGGGCAATGTAATATTTGCCACAGGGGCATTTCATTTCATACATTTTATAATATATAATAAATAATTAGCACAATTAGATTTGATGTGCATGTAATGATAACCTGCACACATAGTGCCTATTCATAAAGACAGTTATTCACATGTATATTTACTTCTACACCTACTAGTAACTTAATTATTTTTTGCTGTTCACCATTTCACAGTGCTTTTCACAGTTTAGGTGCCAATTCAGATCCGGGTCAAAAAGCACTCCGACCAAGCCGGATCCGGAGTGTTTTCTGACCGAGCTGGAGTCCTGCAGTCTGACTGAGCCAGTACGATGCGGCCGTATGCTGTCGGACTCGGTTCGGTTGGGCTCCCATTGACTGAATGGGTACATCGCGGACAAGTGTGCCCCCTACAGTGAGTATGCATCGGTGCCATCCGCACCGTACATGCCTGTGTTGGGGGGACCCTTGGGTCTCCCCCTGTGTCCGAGTCGTAGGGCTGCGGGTGACAGGGGGTCCGACGCGGACCCCCAAAGGCAACCACCCGGACAATTTGCGAGCCGGACACTCCGGCTCGCACAGGCTGTCCGACGCGTGCATCGTACTGGCTCGGTCGTGAATCGCATCCATTACACGCCACGGTTAGCTTACGACCGAGACGTACGGAGCGGTTCAGACCCGGAAACGACTCGGTCGGTGACTTTCACGTAGCTCGCATAGTACTTGCTCGCTCGTACAGCTGTACGAGTCGGGCGGAAAACACGCGTACGGCTCGTAGTTTTTCCGGCCGAATCGTGTTCGGTGCCCTTCCAACCCGGATCGGAATCGGCCCCTTAATGTTGCCCTGATGGGTAGACTTGCATGTGCCCACCGCTGGTGGAGACTCCTACATCACCATTTAAGAGTGTAATGTTACAAATTTTACGAATAGGTGAAGACCTCCACCACAGTGCCTGAGGTCTCTCTATTGGAAAATAAAGAGGAAATTAATAACATTTATTAAAATTTAAAAAATTATTGGAAATACGTTAATATACTATATTACTCTAAGATAATTTACAATATTGAATTCAAATGTATAGGTAATAAAATAAAATGTGACAGCACATTAACTTATAATTTGTTTTAAAGAATAACTTAATACAAATATATTTCATTCATTTAATCATACTTTAAAGAAATTCTACATGCAGTATGATTTTTATCTTAATTAAATATATAGAAACGTTTACTAAAAGTTATAACTACAATTAATGTACATTATTTTTATGTTTTTAAACAAAGCTTTAATGTGTAACTGAATTTTACATTCAAAATAAGTGTATTATTACATTTTAGAATGCTGTACTAATCCTCCCTCTGCAACGGGCTTGGGTAGCCACACCTTCAGGTCCTGCTCTTACTGACTCTGGAGAGGATCAGGAGCAGGCCTCTGATTGTGTTCCATTAAAACTGATCTTTGGGGTAGTTGCTAGAGCAAAACTGTACAGTGAGTCTGAATTATCAAAAGAGGAGTTTGCAATTAGCAAGAATAAAACTTTGACTCTTGGTTTTATCAAGACTGAGTTCTGCGTGACGTGCATATGAGTAATACCAACGAGGAAGCTGTGAGTGGGACTGAGTGTTGGAAGCGGCATAACTCTGAGTACCCTAAATTAATCTGAGTGTAATAAAAGACAGAGCTCTGAGTGCATGAATCTAGGTGGAATCATAAACCAAACTGTGTGATAGCGGTAATAATCGTGAACAAACTGAGAGTCTGGATTTCATGAAGCGCTCTCAATGAGTCTGTGTGTTATCAGACGCAGTGCTCGGACTGCTTTTGGGTATAATCACAAAAGAGTTTGAAATTACTCTTGGTGTTATATTGATTATACCGAGATGTGAGTAATCCAGGTCTTTTAGACTAATGTAGGATATCATCACGACTAGAGCTATGTCATCAGCTATGATCTAAATATACACCATCATTTGAAGTCGCATTTTGTGATATAGTTATCTGTGGGCATATTGCGAGTGGTCTTGTTCCTTAGTACAGAATTCTGAAGGACATTTTCTATTGCACTGAAGCATTCTTCCTATTTGGAACACATTGTGCGTCATATCATTATATTATCCGAACACAGTATTCCGTTTAAATGCAATGCTCATTTCTTCTGCCATAGTATCTGTGACGATCTTTACTTCAGCTGTGATTTGATGTCTCCATTTGACACAGTTTGACTGTCACTCACACATATTTCTGTGGTGGATTCTTGGTGCTAACTGTATATAACGTGAAATCATGTCCTACCTATAAGTTAAGATATGGGCAACAAATTACACTTTCTGCATAAACATTCTTTGGAATGCTCCACACTACCGTGCTGAATGGAGCTTTGCTGATGAGCCGCACTTGCTTTTTCAATAGCAGATGGATTTTTTAAAGCTGTTATGACTGTAGCGAGATGACAACACTGGCCAGGACCCCACTCTAAGAATTGTTCCAACACCACTGGTTCACGTGCATATACATCTGCAGATCCACAGAGCAATTGCACAACATCTACTTGGCCTTTCCCTTCGAGATGACATTAGATATTTCATTGTGACACTAGTAAAGTGTGCCTAGGAATTTTGTCTACATCCCTTGTGAGGCATTATGAAAAATACTAAAGAAGGACTGGGTTTTGCCTCTGGAAGTGACTGTATGTGTTTGATGAGTCAAGCGTGTATTGCTGTGTATTTATTTATTTATTTATATTGTTTTTACATAAGCGAAGGAGCATTCCGCCCATTAATGCTCTACCTAGGAACCAAGGAGTAGTACATAGGAACAGCAACAGTTGTAGGTTTATGACTGACAATGAATAAATAACAATTGATATGGGATAACCATAATCACACATACATATTTATTATGTTATATACTCTACTTGCGTACAAGGGTTAGGGTGTAATTGAGGAAAAGAGAAGGAGAGGTCATGTTGCATGAGGCAGGGGTTGTCCCTCACTGGCTTTGAGAGTTCTCTGGAATGTGAAGGGACAGGATCGACTGGCCGTAGCGGGCACCAGGCGTTTTCCCGTTGGGCCAGAAGGGTGAGGGCCGGTTTTGGACTGGTTTTTGATACGGAGGGCTGGTTTTGTGCAGTGCTGTAATATCGACCCCCTGTACCAGAAGCAGGAGCATAGTTTAGTGAGAGCACCAGCCCCCCCCCCCCCCCCCCCCCCCCACGTGGCCGGTCAGGCCTAATTGCCAGGGCCGGATTGCGTTCCCAGTCTGGCCCTGGACAGGGAGCACTTGCTGCTCACCTGGAAGTGCCTTCTATTAGAGGGATCGGGGAAGGCTGAAAGGGTGCAATATCGTAGACCAAAGGTCTTCAATCTGTGGGGCGCGACCCACACGAGGGTCGTGGAGTCATGGGAAGGGGGTCGCGCATTCCCGGGCCTCACTTCTGCGTGGACTCTGGAACAAAAAAAGTCCCCAGACAGTTCATTGTGAAATTAAAATACTAAAAGCTGCAATGCCATTCAGGGAGTGTTTTCTTGTGATGTGAAACCGGAGCTGATCAGACAGCTAAACAAGGTTTCCTTCCAGGATGCCTGCTTGCCTGAAAATAATAGAAATATGTGCTGCAAGTAAATCTGAAAATGTAAAGAGCAACTTGCAGCTGTAAAGAATGCTTGGGAGCTGGTACTGGCTTTCATTGATCAAATCACTGAAAGCTTTGGGATGAGCTGTAAAGTGCGCGCTTCTAATTGTAAATATATTAACATAGCGATTAGTATCCCGAAGGAGGTGTTGAAGGCCAGTAAGGAGCAAGAAAAACAAGCATTTACAATGCAATAGGTCTCGCAATTACGTGAGTTTGAGCTATTGTCATTTTAAATAACAATGCCTTTTATTTATGTTTTGGTTTTTAAAACTTAAATAAAAGGCATTGTCATTTACAATCCAATAGCTTAAACTCGCTTAAATGCAAGACCTATTGTATTGCAAATCTGTTGTAAATCATTGTGGCCAGTTTATTCTCAAGCACATATCTGTCAAGAAATTTTCCTCGAGTATATTACTGACTAACTGTAGCAGTTCTTCGAGTTTGAAATACCACATAATTAAAATAAAAAAAGTACTCCCAGTATTTCTGAAATCTGGGTAGGCGGCCAGAGCTTTGGGTATATTGAAGTCTGCTGTCTAGGCTTAGGGAAGAGATGCTTGGTGTCTTGCATGTCCTCCAGTGTGTCACCCATCTGCTCTGCTCAACGTGGAGCATAGCGTCGTGTCAGACGTCACACATGGGGCGGAGCACTACCATATGTGTCAGTAGCAGGGATGCCTGGCAGTGAAGTTGTGCTCAGAGCTAGTGAAACACTAAGGCCAGGGCCACTGGAATTATGTGATTATACGGCTGCAGCGATTTTCATATAATTCTACCTTTGTCACATAATCCATCATCATCTGCATAATATGCAGATTTTAACATAAAATAGTTTCGAGCTCAAACGGTTCAAAAGTTATTAAAAACAAAGCAACAGGTGTCGCTGCACAGTGGAAGATCCTTTGTAAAGGTTGACTGGTCATAATTCTGTAACTTATGGCTGTGTTTGGGTGTTTAAGTGGTACTAATGATTTGCAACTAATGCCCAGACAGTGTTAACAAGTTTAGAAATGTCAAAATAATGAAGTGATACTTTCCCAAAATGTGCTGCATAATTTACCTTTGCTTGCCACATAATTTATCCAACCCTGTTACATAATTTGGGCCTCCCCTGCTGCATAATTCCAGTGGCCCTGACTAAGGCCACTGAAAATAGCTGCCTTATGGCCTGCATAAACAAATGACCCCAAAAGGGGGCCATATAACAATAGTATCCTCAAAAGCACTTGTTAGGGAAAAATGAGCACTCAAACGGGAAAATGTAATTTTGCGTAGGGCTTCACAGATCTGTGCAGCGAGGCTGTTGTGCTGCTCTCGGGAAAGCAGAATTTATAGTCACTATAAGTCATGAATACGAGGCCTGCTGCCTAAAATATGAGGCAGATTGAGGGACCATGCGCTACTGCTACAACAGTGAATCAGTGAACACTTTTTTACAAAACAAGCAAACCTTCAAAAGTCACATAGACAATCATCTGCCACATAAGCTGCTGATTTAAACAAAAAAAAATGTGTTTATAGCTCAACTGGTTCACTAGTTACTTTGTTGCTTATTGCTATATTTGGGTGTTAAACTTGTATTAACAAGGTGCAATAATAGATTGACCAATCTCTCTGGAGAAAAACAAGCACACTCATCACTTTTGTTCAGAAAGTTGTTATCATCCAAATAAGTTTTGCCAAAATAGGTTTTATTTGTGAAAAAGTACTATTGTGAATTTTTTGGCAATTCTTCTTGAACTGTGTAATAAGCCTCTGATACCATTCCACAGTCACCCACAAACTTTTGGTTTGCTAAACACTGTTTAATATGATTTCCCCACCATAAAATTGATTTGCTGTGGGAATTGGGGACTTTTATGGTTGTCGAGGATGAGGAGTACCAAGTTCCAGAAATATTTGTCCGGAGGTGGTCCTTACGCCTACAAAATTTTGACAGGGGGGTCTCGGCATCAAAAAGTTTGTGGCAGACTGAGACCTGGAAGTGATTGCTATTGGCAGTGGTACTGGAACAGTTTTCAGAGTGGGGGTACTGCCATTAATTTCACATCACAAAAGTCATAGCAATCGTGAAAAATCTAAGAGTCGCAACAAAAACAAGGTAGCAAATGTACTACGCCAATTCAGCAGGAGAGTGGTAAGGGTGTGTTGTGTAGCTGGTGGTGTATTTTGAGCATTGTTGTGGTTGCACATTTTCAAATGAAATGGCCACTTAATTTCCAATGACATGCAGTTTTACTAATAAAACTATATCGAATTCAAACGATAATGTGTGAAGATCCAGTTTCAGGGTATACTTATCATTTGCACATCACCAAGTAAAGCGTCTTGGTTTGTTTTGGTCCTATAAGAATATTTGTTTTCATCATACTTCAGAATTACAAAAAAATAATGCGCTTCATTTGTTCTCTCCTAACTGCGGATATATTTTTGAATATGTGTATACTTCATTTACAGGTATGTAAATGATGTTATGTGTTTGACATCCTAAGACCTTTCCTTTTAATACCTGTACCCCAGCAAGATTGTCACTTATGCCACGTTTACACAATCATCTCACTTTTCAGTCAGAGAAATAAATGCAAATTCCAGTTTCTGAATAAGCAGCAATTTGTCAGAAGGCATAGCTTGACATTAGACTTTTCTCTTTGAGCGTACAGCAAATGTAACAGATAAACACAAATTCTAAAGGCATGTTTATTGCTCATTCACTTTCTGAACTCCAACATTGTTATTTTGGGGGAGTGCAGCAGCACCCCTACTTCCAGTGCATGATTGGCAGAGCGCCAGTTTCATGTGGAAATGACTCAAGCGAGGGTGTGGTAGAGGTGCATTGCGGTGGTACCATTCATAGGTTTGAAAACCAAGATTAGGAGTTGTATAGGGCTGTATCTTTTGGCAGAAGTCCAACAAGCGGGGTTAGGAGGGGTGGGTGGGTGGGTGTCAGTTCTGTGCAACAGGGAGGGATCAACGTTCCTGCTATTGAAAGTTATTGTTGTCAGATAGACAGAGGACAGGCGAGGACCAACATTGTATTTGCTTGTGGCACACGTGCCTCGGTGTACATGTGAATGGACATCTGCAGCAGAGATACGTGAATATCAACCGAGGCCTTTGTACATACAGAGATCATTCCCTCCGTATGTCAATGAAAAGGAGTGATGCGCAGCACACTTTGCGATACTATGCATGTTTCCTGGAATGTATAGACAAAAGTAAAGAGCTTTCATCATACTCTTTGCTAGTGAAACCATAGACTTGATAGCACATGGGAAAAATACACACAGATTTAAGAAGCCATACTAGTGGCAGGATGTACATTACATACATGCCAATGCTCATGAGTCACTGACTCTGATCCTTCGATGTGAGTGTAAATGTTTCTGTTTCCATAGGCTAAGTGACCATTTGCCCTCACACATCTACTGTGGTTCTTGTAGAAGAAATGTACTTGCAAACCTATCTTCACACTCCGTTTGCTTCTCATCATACGTGTAAGATGTGCTCACATGCTGCCAAAGCAAGTCTTGAACACACTCTCTGGGACTCACATATGACACCGATCCTCAACACTAAGGGCTTCATTTATGGGGTTTTAGCATAGGGCAGCGCAGCAAGGCACTTTGCTGCGCTCCCCAATGTCAAAGTGAAAGGGCAGGAATGCACTGTATTTATCCAACACAGTGCATTCCTATGCTTTCCTCCTCCGTTGGCATCGTTTCGGCAGCCTAGTGCCAACACAGGCACCCTGGCACCATGGTGCAAGGGTCCCTTTGTTGTCGGCAGGATTATTTATGGGCAGGAAGGGACACTCCAGTGGCGCAAGGGGCTCATAATTATGCTCCTAATTAACTACACCACATCCACATCATTCGCTCATCTGTCAATCAATCAATCAATCAGGGACCCGTGAGGGTCTAAAGGCGCTGGGGGGGGCGCAGATCTGTTTAGCAGAAGAGCCAGGTCTTGAGGGGGCGCATCTGATGTCTGCCGGTAGCTCGTTCCAGGTCTTAGCTGCAATGTGAGAGAAGGATCTTCCGCCTGCTCTGGCTCTATGGATGCATTGGGTTTCGGCCAGTGAGAGGTTGGAAGATCGGAGGTTTCCTTTGGGTACGTGGAAGTTGATTCTGTCATTGAGGTATTTGGGTCCGTTGTTGTGTAGGCATTTGTAGGCGTGAGTGAGATTTTAAAAGTGACTCTTTTCTCCTCGGGGAGCCAGTGGAGACTTCGTAGGTGTTGGCTGATGTGTTCGTGTCGGGGGATGCCGAGGACGAGTCTGGCGGCGGTGTTCTGTATTGTCTGGTGTTTGCGGAGTAGGAACTTGTTGATGCCGGCGTAGGGGTCATTTCCATAGTCCAGTCTGCTGTTGATGAGTGTGTGGGTGACTGTCTACCTTGACTCAGAGGGGGGTCCACTTGAAGGTAATGCGGAGGATGTGGAGGGTGTTGAAGCAGCTGGAGGTGATGACGTTGACCTGTCAGTTCATGGTGAGTGATGAGTCAAGTACGATGCCGAGGTTCTTGGCGTGGTCTGAGGAGGTAGGTGGGCTTCCGAGGGCGGTCAGCCACCAGGTGCTGTCCAATGCAGAAGGGGTAGTACCGAGGACGAGGACTTCTGTCTTCTCAGCGTTGAGCTTCAGGCAGCTGTTGGTCATCCAGACTGTAACGTCTTGCATTCCTTTCTGGAAGTTGAGTTTGGCAGTGGTGGGGTCTTTGGTGAGGGTGAAGAAAATTAGTTTTCACTAGGTTCTATTAATTTCCTTACATTCCTCCATTCCTTGCCATCTCCCGGCAAAACCCTGCCTACAGCCTCCATTTCTGCTGATGCTCAAAACTATCGCATACCCAAGTCCCCCTGTTCTTTGCAGTTAGCCAAATCATCAACAGAAAGCCATGAGACACCTACGCCCTGTGTAAACAAGCTTGTTTTTCATCTTCTGCTTCCTGCTTGGTAAACATCCTTGACACCTTGATCAGGTTATCTGAACAATGGTCTGACTGACCGAGCCTTGATCAAGCTGATTGAACAATGATCTGAATGCCGAGCCTTGATCAAGCTGATTGAACAATGGTCTGAATGCCGAGCCTTGATAAAGCTGATTGAACAATGATCTGAATGCCAAGCCTTGATCAAGCTGATTGAACAATGGTCTGAATGCCGAGCCTTGATCAGGTTATTAACTGCAAACACCGCTATGATTGAACAATGGACTGAATGCCAAAAGAGTGGAGTAAAAATGTATATAAGGCTCGTTCGCTGTGGAGTAAAGCAGCAGCCTCCTGGGTTTTGTCTCTGACTAGCTTGGGACTCTGTTCCATAGCCCGGGCTATTGTAATAAAGGTGGTTCTCTCTGCAGATGAAGGTTTCCGGGTCCACTTTATTATATAAGGAGGGTAAGAGTAGACTCCGGTGATTCCTGCACCGCCAAGCCCCCACTCCTCCTTAAGGTGGGCTTTTCTTGGTTCTTCAAGGGAGAGGATGACCTGGGTTCGTTGGCGTAGGATATGATGTTGAGGCCGTGTTGTCGGACGATGGCTGCGAGGGGGGCCATGTAGATGTTGAAGAGGGTGGGGCTCAGTGATGAACCCTGTGGGACTCCGCAGGTGATTTTCGTGGGGTCGGAGAGGAAGGGTGGGAGTCTGATCCTTTGGCTTCTTCCGGTGAGGAATGATCAGATCCAGTCCAGGGCTATTCCTTGTATGCCTGCGTCCTGTAGTTTGGCAACTAGTGTGCAGTGGGAGACGGTGTCGAAGGCCGCTAATTGGTCAACTAGGATGAGGGCTGCGGTGTGGCCTTGGTCCAGGAGGGTGTGGATGTCGTCTGTGGCAGCGAGTAGGACAGTCTCTGTGCTGTGGTTGCTTCGGAATCCGGATTGGGACGGGTCGAGGATGGCGTTCTCTTCAATGAATTGTGTCAGTTTCCTGTTGAATGTTTACTCTGCAAGTTTGGCTGTGTAGGGGAGGAGCCAGATGGGCCAATAGTTCTTGAGGTCGGTGGGGTCAGTTGTGTGCTTCTTGAGCAGGGGTCTTACTTCTGCACGCTTCCTGTCATCTGGGAAGGTGCCTGTTTTGAAGGTGGTGTTGATGGTGCGTTGTAGTTTGGTTGCGATGGCAGCCGCGTCTATGTGGTAGATGGGAGGGGGGCAGGGGTCAGTGGTGGCCCCCGAGTGGATGCTTTTCATGGTCAAGGCAGTGTCTTCGGCGGTGATCAGTGTCCAGTTGGAGATGGTGGGCTGGCTGGTGTTTCTGGGGGGCGGAGGGCCGGGAGTGGTGCCTGGTGGATGGTCGATGAAGTTGTCGTAGAGGTTTTTGATCTTGAGGTGGAAATAGGTTCCAAGCTTTTCGCAGAGGTCTTGGGATGGGGTGATGTCTGTGGCTTCGCTGCGTGGGTTGGTGAATTGTTGAATGACACTGAAAAGTTCCTTGGAGTTGGTGGAGATGGACAGGATTTTGTTGTGGATGAAGTTCCTCTTGATGGCTCTGATCTGGTTGTGGTAGTCCGTCATGGCGTCCTTGTAGGTGGTGTGGTTTTTGGTTGTCTTGGTACTTCTCCAGTTCTTCTCCAGGTGTCTGCAGGTGCGTCTGGCTTCTTGGAGAGCGGTGGTGAACCAGGCGGCTTTCCTGTGGCATTGTCTGTCACGGTTGCATAGCGGGCCAAGCTTGTCTGCGCAGTTGGAGATCCAGGTTTGGAGTTCTCTGGCTGTGTCGTTTGCATTGGGTGGTTGTCTCGGGTGAGGGTGGAGTTAAGTTGCTCATCTGTAACCTTGCTCCATTTCATTTGTGGTGGGCGTGGGGCTGGTTTGGGTGCCTTGGGTTTGTTGATGGTGAAGTGTCCGCAGTGTTTGTCGGTCCATGGCAGCTGCGTTGTGTGGCTGAATTGAATGCCGTTTCCTGCCGCGAAGATGGGGTTGAGGGTGTGTCCTGCTCTGTGGGTCGGTGTGTTGAAGAGATGTTTAAGTCTGATGCTGGCGAGGTTGTCACAAAGGATAGTGGAGTTGGGGTTGCTGGGGTTGTCAAGGTGGAAGTTCAGGTCTCCAATGAATATGTAGTTTTTTGAGGTGATGGCGTGGGGTGCGATGAAGTCGGTGATGGTGGTGGCGAAGGATGTTCGGGGACCGGGGGGTCTGTAGACGAGGGTTCCTCGAAGTGTGGCTTTGAGGGTGGTCTGGATCTGGATCTGTGTGTTTTAGAAGTTGGAAATAGTCACCTGAGGTCGATAAAGCCCTTTGCAACCTCAACAAAAGGAGTTGTCCTATTCTTGAGTGGGTGTGATTCGTGGGTCCTGGGTATCAGTTGGGGTGCATGTGTCAATGTCTCCCTCTACCAGAGCATGGATTCATACGTACTATCGATCCCATTCCCAGACTGTTTTCTTTCAATGCCTGTGTGTTTCCTTACCCTACACCGGAGTGACTCTGTACTATTGTTTCTGGATTATCTCAGTGTCAGTGTGAGCAAGGTGTGTATTTAGTCTCCTTGTTTGTGCTTCACCTAATGTTATGTTATGGGATTTCATACATGATCATATCATGTTAAGGCTCCTTGGTCAGTTTTGTTAACTCCCTAAGTAGACTGTTGTTTGCCGATGTTTACTTTACTTTTGTTGAATCACGTTTTAATTTTCCCATCTCGTGTTTTTGCCCGAAGTACCATGAAACATTGTCACCAATTAACTACATGTAACCAGGGATCCCATTGTTCATGCCTTAATTGTCCTTTGACACACCACTACAATTTGTTATTCAACTACCATTGAAGTGAGAGAATACTACTCTTCACAGAATGCAGCAGTCTGTTAATTGAAAGTTCTCTCCCTATCTACCCATGAGAGTACAAGGTACAGCATTGACTGAAATTCGGGAGCTGGCCGTTTGTAGTGTTCTGCATTTTGTTAGTTCCTCCTGCAGTCCTGCTGACTCACACGGTGCCACTGTGTTTCACAAGACATTGGCTCCTTTTAGGCAGTCTCCATATGAACTGAATGTGTCCTTGTGTAATGTAACTGGGGTTCATGTAAAGCGCTCCAATACCTGTGGGTCGAGTTCACGCTATATAAAACTGCAAAAAACAAAAAAGAACAAATATCACATGGTGGCAGGGAAGGCTAGCTGGCAACCTTTGTTATGAGTGGTTTTCCAGCTCCTCTTAGGAGACTCTAAGCAGCCAGTGTCCATGAAGGGGTGTGAGAACATCTGAGGACATGGCAGTGGTGTGATGAAACTTGAGGGGATTCCCCTGCAAAGTACATGGAGCCCCTCACCCCTCTGGATTCACTCAGGAGGTCTCATGCAAGGATACTGTGCTGAGGGGGGGCTCCCTGGAGCTCTCCCCCACCAGGGGTTTGGGGGTGCTTTGTTAGGCACATGGGCATGGACGACAGCCAAGCAAGCTTTTCTTTTGATTTGGGAGGGGGGAGTTTTGTAGTTTGGGGGGGTGACAAGTGTCTCTCAGTCAGCTCTCGGCATGAATCCCCCTCCTCGCAAGGTCCATTTTTAGGTCGAGCCTGGGCAGCGCATGCCTTGCTCTGCCAGGCATGCTGTATTCGAGCATGGACTGGACTTGAAGCCCGCCCACTCTCCTCCCATATTTGTCATTGGCTTGTGTCATTGCCCTTTGTAAATGCTGGCTTCTGATTCATCAGTAGGCTTATTAGTCCCTCCTTTGTACCACCTTGTCTTTATTTGTAACATCCCATGAGAAGTGGCCCTTTTACTTCTGTTGTTACACGGTATGTCTTATGTAGTCTGTAAGCACTATTTTCTTTAATATGTTTCTCCTACTGCATGCATGACATGGTTTCCTGCAACATTCAACGCGCCATGCGGGTTTTGACTTTCCGAGAAGCCTGGGAAAAGGGAGGCCGCTTCTTTGAAATTAAATAGGTCTCGCATTTACAAGAGTTTGAGCTATTGGCAATGTAAATGACAGTGCATTTTATTTATGTGTTAATTATAAAAACGGATAAAGAAAAGTCATTGTGATTTACAATGCCAATAGCTTAAACTCTTGCAAATGCAAGACCTATTGCATTGCAAATGCTTGTTTTGAAAGTTGGCAGGTTTGCCTCTGGCGCCATTACTGAGAGACAGGTGGGGCTTGGAAAAAACTAGACTATATTTGCAAACATGAATTGAAGGTGCTGGTCGTGTTCAGTCAATTTACACTGCAGCAATCAATAGCAGGGTTAAAGGGCAGCTCCAAGAGGCATTCTTAGATAAAGAAGTCATAAAGTCTGGCAGTGTTTACTGAGGGCTGCTTGTCTTGCTAGCTGTGCAAATATGTACCCTTTATTCCATCTCAATCTTGCAGAGGCCGGGCGAGAAAGGCCAGGCCTGCAAATAAAACAGAAGTGATCTTTTTAACCCCTTCCAAGGTTTTCCTTTCATGCCACAGGCACCCTACAGCTCTCCGGCTTCAAATACAATCTTACTGAAGAATGGCATGGCACATCGTCTCTCAGACAAGAGGAAAGGTAAATAGTGCGAAACTTTGAAATGGGTGCAGCAGCTCTTTCTTTGGGTGAAAGGTGTGCACTGCACACTTCTCTCCTGTTTGCACTAGCAAAGGAGAACCAGGAAGAGGCTGCAGGTCAGCCTAGTTCCTGTTTGAAATGAAGAGCTCGGATGACCCACTTTATGTAACTTTTTGTATAAGTCCAGGCAAAGGCGTTTAAGAGTCCTAAGACAACAAAACCATATACATGTACTGAACAGGGATGGGTACAGAGCTAGCCTCTGGTAACTGGAAGTTGATGAGGGCCTCCTTACATGTGCCCCAGTAATCCAAAAGGAAAAAGAGGTGGCAAAGAGCCAAAACAATGTGCTGCCGAGCGCCACGCAGGCACCCTTGCACGACGATGCAAGTGTGCTTGCGTTGTAAGCAGGATTGTTTTAGTGTAGGAAGAGGCACCTTCCTGCAAAACAACAGTTCACTTAGAATGCAGCACACGTAGAAAGAGGAAGTAATGTGGAGAAATAAAGATATTTCTCATCGGTACGCCTCACCAGTGGAGGCGTCACATTTTTACGCTTTCCCAGGTCTACCACTGATAGTAAATCTGAGAATGCACCACAATCCATGGGTGGCTGCATGGGAACATCCACGCTCCACCCATTAAGCGCCTACCTGAGACAGAGTAATGTAACACAGTGTTTTGCACTGCGCTGCCTTAATCTGGATTAATCAAGCCATGAAAAGCACCGTAAGGTGGCTCTTGCGCCCCATTAAGTAGGGCAAGGGCGATACATTACTGTCATAAATCTGTCCTTGAATCCTGTGTGGTGCAGTGGACAATAGTAGCTTGTGTATATTTAGTGCTACAAGGTCCCAATCTGTGACAGAAAGCACAGTGAACATGTAAGCCATTCATTTAAACTTGCATTACACACAGTATAAGATAGGCTGCCACAAAATGCGCAAAACGCTTTAAGATAAAAAAGCTAATCTAAAATATAGATTTTAGTAATACCCAGACTGTATATAGAGCAAAGGTTTTATAACTTGTTTTTAAAAAGAACACAGATCGCAGCTTATGCGGTAGCTCCCTTACAATACCTCTTGAAAAGAATAAATGTGTGCCATAAGAAACCAATTTTTGAAATATTTTTGTTTTGTAAGAGCACACTCTTCACAGTTTAGCTGTAAGCTCCCTTACAATACTTGTCAAAAAGATTAAATGTGTGTCATCAGGAAGCTCCAGTTGATTCCATTAACTAAAGCCAATACCCGCTTCCAGGCTCCCTTTACATTTGCAGATTGACCAGTTATGCACATTTACATTTCTTTCAGGCAATCAGGCACCCTAGCAAGGAGGCGTGTTTAGCTGTCTGCGCCTCCCTCAGCACAGGAGACTCCTTGCGTCATACTTCAGCTGAAGCATTTAAACTATCGGAATTAACCGTCCTGGGACGGTTGTCTTTTCCCAAAAAGCAGGGGAACTGTTTTTCTAAAATCAAAAAAGTATGGGCACGTTGTGCTCCTCTGACCTCCTCCCCCCACTGCACTGAAGGCACCTTTAAAATTGTCAATATGTCCTCTATAAACTTCCAGAGCACAACATGCAACCCATATTTCAGCTTAAAAAGAAACACTTCTCAACTGGAAATAGTATGATGGAGCATTGAGCAGGTGCGGGTGTTTAGGGTGTCACAGGTTTGGGAAAATGTCATTGAGTGCTTCCTTTTATATTTCAGCCCCATGGTGCTCTTTCTCTCGGAAATGCCCCTTCACCATGTACTGCGCACTTATTCATTCGTACTCTATGTTGAGAGATTACAGTCATGTAATTTATGTCCGTAATCACCGCATTCCCTAACATGTCACTCACTCACTCACTCACTCACTCACTCACTCACTCACTCACTCACTCACTCACTCACTCACTCACTCCATTTCTCAACCATATGGGCCCACCAATAACAGATTTTAGCAAGGACATTTATATCTCCTATGTGCCCTTGCGCTCGCATGAACCCCTTTTACTGAAATCGGGCAAATGCAGCAAAATGAATAGTGGTACCCAACAGCACTCGCTTCCACCAATGGCCTTACAGAAATACACTTCTGCAGGGAGTGTTCCATTATGTTATCTAGCTTTTGTATAGGTGTGCAAATGAAAAGCATGAAAATGCAATTAGAGTGGCAACACCATGTTCAAAAGCTGACAACAGGGATTACAGGCACGCCTGTTGGCTCGCTTAGACTAGCTCGCGGCTGAAATATATTCTATGTGGAAAGAGTTTGGTGTGATGTGTGAAGTCCTCACAGGCAAAATGGTTATATATCCTGTAGGTTGGGCTATAGAGGGCATCGTGGAACATTTTATCTCTATATCTGATCAATGAATAAGAGCATAGTATAATGTCAAGTGATGTTACTTATTGTGAACTAAGTTGCTATTTGCTTGAGGGATGTGTCAGTGTTTCGAGCTAAGGATTACTCCAGGACGGGAAGCTTTAAGAGCTTTAAGATATGGTCTTCCTGAAGTTGATATGGTTTTAAAGGAGACGGAGTTCAATGGTTTGCTAGTATGACATAGAACACACTTGCACTTTAATTTATGGCAAATTGTTGCATCAGAGGCTGCTTTGAAGGCATTGAAGTGCAATATTTCCTGCAGAAAGTTTGGTCCAGTTCACAGAATTACTTGGTGAGGTATATATCTTTGTTCATAGAGGAACTCTTGACTATATGCTCAAGGATGCAGGCAACAAGATGATGGATTCACGTGGTATTTCACAGCTATAGGAGTGGCAGGAGCAGGCCTAAATGTCAGGTCTTCTAACTTTATGCAGTTTAGTTTGATCTTCAGGCTTGGCCTGAATGTCCCAGAGGAGCTACTACAAGGGTAGACTCGCCAGGAGGGAGCTAGCATCATGTGCCCACCCAAGACAAAATGATGGGTCAACTTGAGAGCAGCACAGCCGATGAGGAAGGGCCTGCAGATGCTCGTGGGGAGGTAGGGTAGGAGAAATCAGGGCTTGGGTGTCCAACAAAACACACAAAGCAAAATTACTTTGAGCAGGTACTGATGCTTTATTTCGCACAGTTTAAACATACAGACATCACATGGATACAAATAACACTGCAAGTGGAAAATAAACAGCAGTTTACACCACGGGCATATTATTAATTTTAATAACAATAGAGGGCTGATTTGAAAATCAGCCCTGTAGGGCCCCCTTTCTTTACTCACCGCCACTGTTTTCATGGAGAAAAGGCCTCTATGAAACCAGTGGCTGTGAGGAAAGTCGTAATATGCTTGGCGGACTGCGGCGGTTGCCCCAAGCATATTGATTCCTTGTGGCCGCCGCGCCACCACCAGGGAACGGCGGTTCCCTGACAGAGTTGGCCGTCCTAGGGCGGCACGGCCGGCAAGGTCGTAATGTGGCAGCCAGAAGACCGCCACTGCTGTCCCACCATGAGTCTGGCGGTCTGAGGACCTCCAGACTCGTAATTAGGCCCTAAGTGTTTGGGTGTCATTTTAAGGGAATTAAATTTCTTGTTTCCGTATGATGATGCTACATCAGGTTACACTCAATATGGATCTAGAGATGGGGAAAGTGATGGCCCCTGCTTACATGTGATGAGAGCTGGAATGAAGCATATTGCTGGAGTGGTGAGTCGGGTTACACTTTTCAACTGTTTCCACCATAATCTGAGAGCTTGCAGATTTTCAGCCATCGATCACACTTTCAGTACTCTTTCCCTGCCACCATCTAAGTTCCAGCTCATGCATAATATACATAGCCTGCATCATAAAACCTGTTTTCTATAGATGATCCACTACCACATGGCTAATATTGAGACAACATACTTTATGAAATTATACTACAAAATCTAAAGAAATCATTTGACACATTCACATCTCATACATCTGTTAAAAATGAGACTACTAAAAACAGTATATAATTATGTATGTTATTTTAGTTACTCCAAAGTATTCTTCATTTGTGGAAAATTGACAGATTTTCATAGAGCAAATCTTCTGATAGGGATAAAAATGGGTTTATGACCAGGGATAATCCTAAATGTGGGTTTTGGAACCTCACAAGATTAGCAGCTAAATTCATAGGAGGAGGGACAGCTGTGCAGCATGGACCTGGATGAGATACCACACATGGCCAACCCCTCCCGGTACAGTCAGCGGCCCGATTATATTGTGCATCTGGGTTATGCAATTGTGCACATAGGTCAGCAGTGAAAACATAAAACATGACCCTGCCCCCCCAAACAAAACAACACAAAAGAACCTATTCATAAAAGCCATTTTGAATTACGTAAATTAATAGAAGTACACAAACCTTTGGCAGGAGAGCTCCGACTCCTACTCTCCTATATTTTCTGTTTGGAGAGATTCGCCCCTCTGACAGAGATCTCCCTACATGCTGTAGTAAATGCGGGAGGGACAAGGGGGATTGGTTGGAATATTGGGAATAGTTACTTCTAAATAGGTGGCGCTAAGGCACGGGTCTAGGGAAGGACTGGTTAATACAAAACATACACCTACAGAAGACAATTTTAGTCCCAAAATAGATGTTTAACTATACTACAGAAGTACTACTTACAAACAGACTTACATGTTTACATTCATTCTAGCCCAGCCTTGGAATAGGTCATGCACCACACATGGCAAGCCACTGGTATTGCAACACACTTCTATAGAAATTAAAGGTAGGGCAATACACCAACAGATAGGTACATTAAATTAAATAATATTTTAAATTAAACTGCAAATTCTTTTTAACTTTGTTATTATTTAGAAAAAAGATTGAATGTTATTTTTTAGTGTACAAAATAACAATATATAATTATATCATAAATAATAACATTTTTTTCAAACCATAACATCGGTTGTTGGAGTCTCCACCCTTTCATTTGATGGGCAGGGAATTGTAAGTATGAATCTCCACATGGGATGGTGAATTCAATCCTTGAGGAGATCTAAACCTCGGTTTAGATCTACATGTGCAGAGATCACCACATATAAACTTACTTTTGTGAACAGGATCCCACATGTTTAAAGTGTCTCCCATTAAATGTATTTCGATTTGTCAAACTGTGTCAAAAATATTTTACACATTTACAATTTAGTTCATTTTTGATTGCGAAAATTTGAAGGATTGTGAGACAACCAATCTCTCCTTGCACTTCCTAATAAACAACTGTTATGATCATAAATGATTTATAAAAAAAACATTAATCTATAAAAGATTTAGGAAATTAGCAATTTATTCATCATGTGAAGATTTTATTGGGGCATCACCATTCGACTGGCAGGGACAGATCTCTACAATTTACATCGCCGAACGTCTACTCACTTGGGAGGCATGGAGCCCCAGTAACTAGGGGCCTCCTTTATGATGTTTTACCGTAGGGCAGAACCGCAGGCCTTCCTGCTACGCTGCCCTACGGCAAAAGGAAATGGCAGGAATGTGCTGTATCTATCAGATATGGAGCATTCCTGTCCTTTTCCCCTGCGCCGGCGTGCAATGAGAAGCCGGCCACCAACGCACCACATTTGCACCATGGTGCAAGGGTGCCTGCGTTGCTTGCATGATTATTTTTGTGCAGGAAGGGAAATCTTCCTGCACAAAAACAATCACAACAGCCTTTCCATCTTTCTATGTGTGCTGCAGAATGCATCACACATAGAAAAAGGAAAAACGAGGAGAAATAAAGATATTTCTCCTCGTTGTGCCTCCCTTGCGCCTCCCTTAGTGAAGGCATACGTTTTGGTGCTGCCTCCGGTTTACGATTTCTCGTAAATCCGGGTCAGTGACAAGAAGCCATGGATGTTGCTGGAAACGCCCCCAGCAACACCCATTGCACGCCCCTTTAACGCTGAAAACTGCGCTAAAGGGAACCATATTTACAAGGCAGCATTAAGCCATAAAAAGTTGCTCAGTGCTGCCACGTAAATATGGAGCAGGCTCCTGCGCCAGGAAACGTCAGAAAAAGTGACGTTCAGGCAGTGCAAGGGGTATCATAAATGAGTCCCTAACAGTTTAGGCTTAACTTGCCAAGAAGTGCTAGACACAGCACTCCAAATGTAGCATTACCTCCAGATTGTGATATTTTGTCAAATGCCTAGGACATTATTCTACAAGTATTTAGTTTTGGTTTTCACTAGCATTATATTGGTATAAACATTTCACATTTCATTCTTTGAGATGTCAAAATACTGTAACTATGATGCAGTTGTTGCAGTATTTCCACACAATTCGAAATTTGTGAAAGGGCAAAAATAAGTGGTAATCAGCTTAAAGCAAATTTTTGCTCTGAGTACCTGTTACTGCTCATTGTTGCACAGACCATGTGTTACTGGGGCCTTTTGGGTCCATCCTGAAAAAAGTAGTACCAAAAGGCTGACATTTATGTTATTTACTGTTTCATGGACCGTCAACATCTCAAGAGATCTTCTGAACTGCAAGGCAGGAATTGTTGCCCTCTCCCTCTCTCTGCTATGTGTTCTTCGGTAGTTTTTGACAAGCCTTTGAAACTGTTATTGCAAATATACCCCGCACAGCGCGTTCCCATAGATTACTTATGGAGCGGGTGTTTGAGTCTTGGGTGATCCTACAGCCCTCCAGAGGGAGGAGAATCATGTCTGTAGGAGGTGATTATCAGCTCCTGTATCTACCTCCCATTTTATCAGCCACAGCGAATTGGGCATAGATTATTTGAGCGACCATATTCGTAGCCGTCCGGCCATCCTGTGGCTATCCATCTGAAGCTCGGAAGATGCCATACTAACAAAGAATATAACTACTGACTGCCTGGCTTGTGATAAGGGCCTCTCCATCCCTTGGTTGGCTTATGTTAAAAAACAACTGGAAGTAATATGCCTAACCGATTTGTTTTTGGACAGAGAACCACAGACTGTTGCTTGTAGAAAGCAAGTGAAGCTTCTATTAATGGAGAAAATCACAACAGATCGACTGAGGGCTGAAAGTAAGAAAACGAGTGTCAAAGAATACTTGCATTTTAATTTAGGGGAGTCCCCCTCGGACTATTTGTTGAACACAGATAGGAACTGGATACAATATTTATTGTTCAACTTTAGGGCCAGTACAATAAAATATGTTTTATGTTTTCCTATTAGGCATCAGCAGGAGCTTGATCTGAGGATATGTCCCAGTAGCAATAAGTCCAAACAAACTAGGATGGACTTTCTTTTTTCCTGTGGTTTTTATTGCATTGTATTGTATTGTAATTGCATTTATATAGAGTTACTACCCCTGACGAGGAGTCAAAGCGCTTTTTGGGCGAGTAGCACGCTACTCCGGAACCCAAGAAGGATTAGTGTTGAATTATTATAGTGAAAATATGAAAGTAATTTGAGTGGTGGATATGTTAGTCAATTATTTGAATTGAGATGGATAGTGGAGGGATAGAAGATGCAAAGAAGGTTTGCATTTATATAGCGCTTGCTACCCGTGATGGGGTGTTAAAGTGCTTTTTCGGCGAGTAGCATGCTACTCTGGATGGAACCCATAAAGGA